>NC_141691.1:542724035-547524035 GCF_964263255.1 Lissotriton vulgaris | reverse complement strand
TGTTTTTTTCCATTTTGTTCGTGATATTTTCCCCTTAAACCCCCCCCCCCCCTACCCTCCCCTGGGAACCCTCCCTTATCTCTAGAGGAATTAGACTGCCTCTTTTCTTTGGCCTCTCACCTCACCTCGCCTGACGGGCAGATGGTGTTTATAGTTAGGGCCAGATGTAGGAGCCCTAATACCGGTCGGTAACGGCCGAATTCGGCCGTTACCGACCGGTATTAGGGTTTTCAGATATAGGGGGCCTATATTTTACTGTTTCTGTAAATTTACCGAATCAGTAAATTTACAGAATCGGTAAAATACCGAATCGGTATATTTACCGATTCGGTAAATCCACATGTAGGTAGCACTCCTACGAGTTCCACAGGCCCTTAAGAATCGGTATTTTACCACCCAATCCTATTGGGTGGTAAAATACCGAATTCAGGTGTGCATGCACATCTGTGCATGCGGATGTACCATGTTACAACGCATACCGTTACAACTACCTACTATTACAACGCGACCATTACAACGCATACCATTACAACGCATAGCGCTTTGAGGTGCTGGATAGTGGTAAGTATAATTTACTATTCTAACTCCAGTCCCCGTGGACACTAGGGAAGGTGTTGGATAGTAAATTATACTTATTCCCTATCCTAGAGCGCCCCCCAGCGCAATGCGTTGTAATGGTATGCGTTGTAAAAGATGCGTTGTAATAGTAGGTAGTTGTAAAAGATGCGTTGTAACAGGTGTATACCGTGCATGCACACCTGCAATGTGACACACAGACATGCCCTTAGGGCATGTCTGTGTGCCACATGGCACACAAGTCCGGAATTGGGGTGCTCGAGGGTGTCAAAGTGACACCCCCTGCACCCTTGCAGGATTCGGTATTTACTGATTCGGTAAATACCGAATCGGTATTGCCCATTGATTCCTATGGGCTTCATGGCCCATAGGAATCAATGGGCAATACCGATTCGGTATTTACCGAATCGGTAAATACCAAATCCTACCAATTCGGTAATTCTTAAAATCGGATTACCTACATCTCCCCCCTTCCTATTTACCGACTCTTAAATACTGAATCGGTAAAATTCGGTATTTAATAGTCGGTAAATAGGAATTACCTACATCTGGCCCATCGTTCTTTAATTGGATGGGCTTTTAATCTGTTGAATCCACGTACTGACTTCCTCGGGGTCTCTAAAAGTAAACATTTTATTCTTCCACATCACCTTCAGGGAGGCGGGGAATTCAAGTTTCGCGCTAGCCACCAAGGTCTTCAGTTCCTGTATGTCCTTCCCCAACTCCCACTGCCTGTCCTGTGTGGTATGTGAAATGTCCAACCTTATGCGAAATGACCAAGCTCCTTTATTGTATTCCCCCTTTTTTAATCCCTCTGAGAGGACGGCTTCTTTTATCAAGTAGGTTTTGAAATTTACTAAAATTTTTCTTACGTTCTTTTTCCCAGGCTGTCTGGTGAAGGGGTCCCGGTGTACTCTCTGGATGTCGTTTTCAATGATTGTTTTCTCAAATTCGGGGTTGGTTTCATTTAGGAGGCTAACTATAAAAGACTTAATGTCTCCACCCTCGAGATCTTCCGGAATATTTAGAATGCAAATGTTTTTTCTTCTAGCATTGTTTTCCAGACATTACAGTTTGTCGGCCAATGCTCTGTCCTTCTGATTTAATCTCCTGATCTCCCCTGAGTTCACACTGACTTGTTTTGTGAGATCGCCAACTGCGATCTCTACTGCTTCCACTCTGTCCATTATTTCATTTATCTTTTTTTCTAGTGCTTCACAGGCACCTTGAATCCTCTGTTGATTACTTTCTGATACACTAAATTTGTCTCTCATCTCTGAAATCAACCCTAAAAGAAGATGTTCTGTTTTAGAGCTAGATTCCTTAGTATTCTCTCAGAGACCATCTTCCTGTTCAGTTATTTGTTTTAATAGACCAGCTTCCATCGGGACAGTGCTTGAATCTACATTTAGAGTGGGGTCATTGGTGTTAACACTGGGGGTTTCAGGGAGTCGCTGTACTATAGCTTGTTGGCTAGAATCAAACGGTGGTGAGATTCCAGGGTCTACCAAACCTGCCGCTTCTGCTGTTTCATTAATACCCGGGAGACCTGCTGTTTTTGACACTGTTTCAGGGTTTGCGGGGTTTTGCCTACTCTGTAAGCTCCCTGCTGGAGTCTGTGCTTGTACCTTAAAATAGGTGCGTAAAGAAGGAGTGATGCATGAGCTTACAAGGCTGGTTTGCTTAATCTTCTTATTTTTTGACTTAACAGCTTTTTAGTTGAGGACCTAAAGGCTGCGCTTGCGCAGTCTCCGGTCGGAGATTTAATGATTTGGAGTATGGGGGCTTGAACCCGCCTCTCTCCTCCTCTCTCCTCCATTGGCTGGCTTCCTAAACGGAGGCCAGCCGTTGGAGGAGAACGGCGTCACTCCAAACAAGCCCTGTCTCTTTCGGATTCGGGGGCATGTTTTTGGTGTTCTTTCCACCTGTGACGTCATCCGTCACTCAGAACGCCAAAACACGCCCCCGAATACGAAAATGTTAGGAGCTTTGTGGCCGCCATTTTGTTTTTGTGAGCGCGAGCTTGAGGCGTCTGTTGTTCCCACTGCTTGTTAAAGGTTCCATCTTGCTTTAGGATTACTGTTTGATGCTTTCTGAAATATTCATTATTCAGGGTTTATATAGTAGAAACATGCTGAGCCTCAGAAGGATCGAGCAGCCGAAGGCCTGCAGAAACATCTGTCTGATGACTGCCGCGAGCGCATGCGCCTGCATCTGACAGATTGTCCCGGGCTGAGCAAGTCAAGTCCTGGCCTCAGGGCCTGCCATGCCTCAGTGTCTCCCCGTGTGTGACGCATCACTGCAGTGTCTTTGCTAAAGATAACCACGCGCTTCAGGCTCCAGCATTACAGTGCGTGAGTCTACAGGCCGGTCAGTCTGTCTCCTCACACTTTCCCAGCTTGTCATAGTTTGGAAAGGGTTGGAGGAAGCAGGAGGCAGAAAGCTAGCGCGTGCTCAGTGTCAGTGTGTCAGCATGGACTCCGGCACGCATTGCTGGGCCCATTCTGAGGCACTGCTCGGCTCCAGTTCCCAGGTTCCCGCTCTAGTAGTTGAGGCCGGACCTCTAAACGAAGCAGGTGCACCTGAGGAGCAGAAGCAGGGCCCGTGCATGTACATGAAGGTAAGCAACAAAAATGCTCTCAATATAGTGTGTGCGCTTGAGTGCGTGTGCACTAACTTTTGAAAGAAAGCAGCACATGGCAAAGTAAGGCAATGTGTGAGGAAGAGGCCTATGCGTGTGCGGGAGAGAGGTGCGCTTATCACCACCGGCAGGGGCGGCTCCGTCAGGAACACAAGAGAACCTACGACAAGACTTGAAAGAAAGCAACACAAAGTAAGGCAAAGGCAACAATGTGTGAGAAAGAGGCCTATGCGTGTGCGGGAGAGAGGTGCGCTTGTCACCACCTGCAGGGGCGGCTCGGCCTTTCATCTTTCTGATTTTAATAAAACAACTTAACTGAGTTGCACAATATTCGATTTGACGTGCAGCTGGATGCTGAAGTGGTTGTTAAGCGCTATGAAAGCTGTGGTTTTGTCTTGGATGTGGCGGCTGCACTCCTTCCCAGCCTTGACTAGAATTCTGAAGTAACTCCATCCCTTCTCTCATGTTCCCTGCACGCCCTCCTCCCGGGAGGTATCAATGCTAGTCTAACATAGCGTCCGCTGTCCACGGCTGTGTCTCCATGGGCCCAGAGCAAACGGAAGAGGCAAATATTGGCGCTGGTGCAAAGCGGACGAGGCCGGAAGGCTAAGTGGAGGCCTCACTTCAAGGCCCTCTGAGGCCCTGCTCTCGACTCAGCCCTTCCACCCACCCACCTATACGGAAATACGTGAATTTATCAGGACTGTTAATTAGCCGTCTGCAGCTCACAATCAAACGTGGGCGTAAAATCCGTTTCGCCGGTAAATTTGCGGATTTTTGACGATTTTGCAATTTGCGAATCGCGTGAATTTACCCAATAATCTGCAAATTCGCAAGCTGCGAATTATTTTGCTTGGTCGCGCTTGAAAAATACAATATCGCGCGTGCGGCGTTGACTCTGAGCCTGCCATGTTGCTTTTCTCCGGGTTTTGTGTGCGCTGCGCCATTTTCGATTTTGCTGAGTGATCGCGCAAGAGTTTTACGAACACAAATACGTCATCGCGGCTTGCCATCTTGCATGACAAATGTTTGACAACGCGAGTACGTCATAAACACCCGCGACGGCACGCAGCTGACTTCCGGCGGGAGGTTTGAACAGATCGAGTTCCCGAAATTGCAAAAATTGCTATTCTGCACAAGAAATCCACCGCAGGAAGCATAAACCTTGTGAAAATGATGATTTTGATCAGAATAACTCCTGAGATTGACATTTGGCTGCACTTTTTGGTGCAGGAGTCAATTTTTTGGGGGGGTGGGAGGAAGGAAGTGCCCCAGAGTCTCCAACTTCCTGTTCCCGTCCAGCAGGCTCCTCCCAGTGCTTTGTCCATGTCCTGGTCACTTTTCATTTGGATATGGAGGTGGAAGGATTACTCTTTGTGGCTGCTGCTGTATATTTGTATTTGAGGACGTTTTGGACTTTGGAGTTTGGATCACTTTAGGACTTGAGATTTTACAAGTAAGTTGCTGTTGTTTGTTTGGGGCATTGCAGTTGAGGCAACGCCAGTTCTAAAACTTTAAGAAAATATATATTGTGGTGGGTAGCTAGCCACAGTATCCAGTAGGCCCAGGGTTAGTCATGGGTGCATGATACAACTGTTTCTGTGATTTTTTAAAAACATAATTCTTATTTATGTCATGGAATTTTAGCTCACTGTTATATGTTGTTTTTTGTTTTAATTTTGGGGTGCCTGTAAAGCCTCACTAGCCAGTAGGCCCAGGGGTACTCAGTGGTGCATGGGCCTAGTCTTTCTCTGGGGTGTCTTGAATTTAAACATCATTGAGGGCATGGATGGATGGCATGGGATTGTGGTGTTTTCTGAGTGTTTTTCGACTTTTTGGGGGTGTGTTGGGGACTGGCCATGTGGGTGGGGGCCATCTTGAGGCCTGGTACAGGCAGGGCCTGGCCATGTGGTCGGGGTCAAGGGGCCATTTTGAAGGCAGGCAGTGTGCTCAGGCCTGCACCCACTTTGCCTTGCTTTCAATCATTATGCCCAAGGGCTACTCAGTGGTGCATGGGCCTAGTCTTTATCTGGGGTGTCTTGAATTTAAACATCATTGAGGGCATGGATGGCATGGGATTATGGTGATTTCTCGAGTTTTTTTTCGACTTTTTGGGGGTGTTTTTGGAGCCTGGCCATGTAAGTGGGGGCCATCTTGAGGCCTGGTACAGGCAGGGCCTAGCCATGTGGTGGGGGTCAAGGGACCATTTTGAAGGCAGGCAGTGTGCTCAGGCCTGCACCCGCTTTGCCTTGCTTTCAATCATTATTCCCAAGGGCTTCTCAGTGGTGCATGGGCCTAGTCTTTCTCTGGGGTGTCTTGTATTTAAACATCATTGAGGGCATGGATGGCATGAGATTGTGGTGATTTTTGAGTGTTTTACGACTTTTTGGGGGTGTTTTTGGGGCCTGCCCATGTGGGTGGGGGCCATCTTGAAGCCTGGTACAGGCAGGGCCTAGCCATGTGGTGGGGGTGATTTATGAGTGTTTTTCGACTTTTTGGGGGTGTTGTTAGGGCCTGGCCATGTGGGTGGGGGCCTCTTGAGGCCTGGTACAGGCAGTGCCTGGCCATGTGGCTAGGGGTCAAGCGCCCATTTTGAAGCCAGGCAGTGTGCTCAGGCCTGCACCCAATTTGCCTTGCTTTCTTCCATTAGGCCCAGGGGTACTCAGTGGTGCATGGACCAAGGCTTTCTGTGGGGTGTCTTGAATGTTAACATTATTGAGGGCGTGGATGGCATTGGATTGTGGTGATTTTTGTGTGTTTTTCAACTTTTTGGGGTGTTGTTGGGGCCTGGCCATGTGGGTGGGGGTTATCTTGAGGCCTGGTACAGGCAGGGCCTGGCCATGTGGCTGGGGGTCAAGGGCCCATTTTGAAGCCAGGCAGTGTGCTCAGGCCTGCACCCAGTTTGCCTTGCTTTCAACCATTATGCCCAAGGGCTACTCAGTGGTGCATGGGCCTAGTCTTTCTCTGCGGTGTCTTGAATTTAAACATCATTGAGGGCATGGATGGCATGGATGGCATGGGATTGTGGTGATTTTTGAGTGTTTTTCGACTTTTTTGGGTATATAACTGATGTTCTTCTGGCTTCCATTGCTTTTAGGTGCACAAGAGAACCACCAGTGCCAGGAGGAAGTCCTGCAGCGGTGTGCAGCACAACGTCACATGTGGCCACAGACAAGACAACTCTGCAACTTGTGCAGCTGCGGCCTGCTGTTCTGACATCTCAAAAAGATGGCCCCAAAGAAAGTTGGCCGTAGCACCTCAGCGATAAAAGTTGCCAGTGCCACTGCCAGTAAGAAGGAGCAGAAGAAGCAAGTGGCACGACCTACCAAGGAGACTGGTGTGCCCACCGACACCTTTTTTGGGAGAAAGCAGCAGCAGCTGTGTCTGCCGGGGACCAAGATGGAAGCAGCATCTCCGCTTCATTGGGCTCAGTGCCACTACGCCAAGTTAGGTCAAAGACCACCATGAGTGCTGCAGCTGCAGCCACTTTGGTTGTTGAATCACCATCGACCAGTGATCTTGGCTCATCACAAGAAAGTACCATCCAACCAACGCCGGGTGTGACTCAGCTGATGAGTGTTCAACAACCACAGCCACAAACACAGGTGCAAGTAGTACAAGCGCAAGTACATGGGCAAGGAGAGGCGCAAGTACAGCCGCAAGGAGAGGCGCATGTACAGCCGCAAGGAGAGCCGCAAGGAGAGGGCCATGGATAGGTGCATGGAGAGGTGCGACTAGAGGTTCTTGGAGCGGCACAACTGCCTACAACACTTGTTCCTCCAGAAGTAGGGGCACATCAGAAAATTGATATTCAAGAGGAGGTATCCGACGAAGCCACTCCTCCTGATGATGAATATTCATTGTCTTCCAGATCCCCAGCAAGAAAAAGGTCAAGGAGGGATACTAGAAGTTCTTCTTCAAGCCCCCTTCCTTCTGATGATGCTGATGTTGATTGGAGCCCACCAATGTGGTCTGAGAGTGAGTCACCCCATGATGAGCCGACAAAGGTAGCTAAGCCTAAAAGGAAGGCTCCGGCAAAGCATCCACTTATGGGTGATTACAACGAACAAGAAGTGGTAATGTGGGATCTTCTGCTGCTGATGAAGTCTGACAATGACCCAGTCATCACAGTCGTCACTCCAGCCCCAGCAGGCATGCAGCAGACAGACATCTTAACCCTAGCCCGGATGGCTGCTGAGCGGAATATGGGTGGCGTGGCACTGGTACCACCAGCGTTAACTACAACACCAACACGACCTACAGCTTCCATCTTTTTTAGTCAGAAGGGCCGGCATGGACCTCCATCCAGCTCGACCTCAAGTAGTGGTGCTCTAAGTGAACAACAGAAACAAATTCAGCCACGCCAATCCTCCACTTCATCTGGCATTGAAAGTCAAAGTAGCACCTCCACCACCAGCAGACATCACCAGTCCGCAGTTTGGGACTTCTTTACTGTTAGCGCAAAGGTGGAAAACGTGGTCATTTGTTTGATTTGTAAAGCATCAGTTAGTCGGGGTAAGCTTGGTACCAACTATGGTACCGGAGGCCAGAGAGGTCATCTCAAGTTACACCACCCTATCCAGTGGAAAGCACACATGAGAAAGATCGAGGAAGCCAAAAGAAAAAAAAATCCAAATGTATCCCTTGATATTGAATCTGATGATGACGAGAATCTGATTGTGCAGGGGTGAAGTGAAGAAGCGACAGACACTGCAGTGGTATCGCCCACACCCTCTACCCCTGCAACATCTATGAGGCACACTAAGTGTTCTGGAGAGACACCATTGCGAAAAACGACATCAATGGGCCTAACTGGTTTGAAGAGGTCATCATCATCATCATCACGTAAAATGATCCAGCCCACCATTAAAAGCATGCTTTGGTCGGAGGCGCCATTTGAACGCAACCACCCAACGGTACGTCTGTATAACATGAAGCTGGCTAAAATGCTAGCGCTGGACCTTCTCCCTTTTTCTTTCGTGGAAGGGGTGGGGTTTCTAGAATTAGTGGCAACAGTCTGCCCTAAATGGAAGGTTCCTAGCCGGTCCTATTTTGCCAGAGTTGCGGTTCGAGCACTACATCAAGATGTGCTGGAGGTGATTGGGGCAGCATTGCCGAAGAGTGCTGTTCACACTATCCACTTGACAACAGACATGTGGACCAGTTGCCAAGCCCTTGATTACATGTGCATCACTGCACACTGGGTCTCTTTTGCAGGGTATTTTTTGCAGGGGTTAGAGACAAGTCAAGTGCAGTTGATGCTGACCTGGACACAGTTTTTTTCAAGCTTCTCAGAAACATGCAACATTAGCCATGTTTGCCATGGCAAAAAGTCGTACTGCAAAAAACCTTTTGGATGAGTTTAAAAGTAAGATCTCTGAATGGCTGGAACCAAGAAATCGCACAGTTGGTTATGTTTCCACAGATAATGGCAGTAATATAGTTAGGGCCATGCAGGACGGTGACTATTTCAGAGTGCCGTGTTTGACGCACTGTATAAACCTGGTTGTTCAAGATTTCTTGAAAACTGAACCCCAAGTCAAGAAGTTACTGTCTATTTGCCGAAGAATCTGCACACATTACAGCCATTCTTTTAAGGCCCGGAAGCAGCTCAGGACCTTTCAACATGCATGTAAAGGAAGGAGAAATTGTATACGCCATCACTGTGGTAACATTGGATATTTTATTGCTGGATGCCACTTTAAGAAGTGTGCTGAAGTGCAGGGAGTGATAGGAATAGGGAGAGGAAGGGGAAGACAAAATGTCAACACATCAGGGCCAGTGCCTCAATGCGGTCCTTACCAGTATGTCCCCTACCCTCAGCAACCATAACTCCACTGCTCAGTTTTATGTGCCACAACAGCAATTTGCTAATGTACCTGTTCAAGGGACACCAGCACCTGTAGTACAGACAGGAGGCCACCCTCAGGTAAAGACTACCGCAGTGGTGAACATAAGGAGTCAAGGACAAGGGAGAGTGATTGTTCAAGGTGGAAACCCCTTTCTGTGGTAGCTAGGACTCTTGACACAGAAGAAGAACCAATGGTAGAAATTATCATAATGGGAAGGAGATATGCTTTCTTGGTTGATACAGGGCAACACAATCTTTCCTGTCAGAAGGAAATGTTCCATTGTCCTCTACCACCATGGATATGCAGGGTTTCTCTGGTGAAGTGCAACACATTCTGTACACAACATATATGCCCATAGGGGTGGTAGAAGTGGGAACACAGAAGCTTCTCCTTTATTCTCCAAAATCATCAGCAAATTTATTAGGAAGGGATATTATGTCTAAATTAAACATAACAACTAGGTTTTCCTCTAATGGGTCCATGACATGTAAAATACCAGGTCAAGTGACATGTGGGATACATCTGCTAAGAATGCCAGAGAAGATTGTGGTTGGAAGGGCAGAGCCAGTGTATTATAAATTGTTAGCAGAAACAGTACTTAAGGTTCTGAAGACTGAGGAAATACTTTTAGGAAGATGGACGTAATTGCCACTAGACTAATTTTCCAGAGGCAAGTTAGTGGTGACAAACTGGGACATGTTAATGTCCTTTACCTTGAGTGCATGACATAACAAATAGGCGGGGCACCCTGGTGGCATCAGATAATGATGGATGAATTTGGAAAGTCCTAATTTTTCTTATGCCTGGTCTGAGACCACAGGAGATTTCTGACTCAGAACTTCTTTCAGACGATCCCACCAGGACTGAGATAGTTTACACACACACCACACCCTCATTTTTGCTTGTTTACCGTGCACAGACCACGTTACCAGTTGTGGCATTCCTTCCCATGATATTGAAGTGCTTGCAGCAGTCCCACCACGTCTCTGGACATCAGCTCCATATGAGGTGGAACTGATACTATCTGCAGAACCATTTAAGATAAAGTTGAAGCCAGCTGCACAATTGACCAGTGTAAAACAGTATCCACTGTCCAAAGAAGCAAAAGAAGGTATTAGAGCATGGGCACTCACAAACTTTCTGTCGTGGGCCAAAATTATAGTGTGGTTTGTGGCCGAGGACCGCACCGGTAGGGGCAGGGTCAGTGGGGTGGCAGGGCTAGAGTAAAAAAAAAAGAAAAAAGGCATTTCAAAACATTAGACAATGCGACAATGCTGTATTTCAAAAGCAGCTGTAACTACAAAGAGCACATTTTGATAATACATTTATTTTTATTAGCAAACAATAGCAATCTTTAGAGGCATTGCATAGCTTCATACACACTTTGACCCCAATTACATCAGTCGCTGCATGCCACACGCCGTCCTGATACAACCCTTCTTAATGGCCCCTGCTTGGATGCAGAGTGGCCGCACCGAAGGCACGCCTAAGGCAAGCCCGTCTGCGCCCCTCACCGCCAAGTCAGTAGCCAGGGCCAGCAACGCTGCCAGTTGGGAACAGACTCCAGTTTTTGGGGGATTCCCTAAAAGCACTTCGGCCTTCTCCCTGCCTTATACTTAGCAGCAGCGCTATGCCTATCCATCCGGATTTTGTTTGTACACTCTGTGGTTTTGCACTGACATTAGAGCTTTCCTCTAACGATCCGCTTAGCAAATCTTCGGGGGCCCCTCGTATTAGAGCTGCCCTTATCAATGCTAGATCATTTAGGAAGCATCCTGTTGACGTGTTCGACCTGGTCTCTGATCATTCGTTGGACTTATTGTTCCTCAGAGAGACTTGACTGGATGCCTCCTCTAATCCAATTGTTGCGCTGATTACTCCTGTAGGTTACAAGCTCCGTCGAGTGGACCTCCCCTTTGGCAGGGGGGGTGGTTTAGCCATCTTGCACAAGGATACCTGGGTCCTCCAAAGCGAAAACTCTAGCCTATTGGGCGAGTGCGAGGCTTTGGACTTTAGTATCCATCTTTCTGCTCACTTTACACTAGGCAGCTCCCACATTTATCGTTCCCCCGGTCCGGCTTGCGCTTTTGTTAAATCTTGTGGGGATGCCGTAGTTGAGAGGGCTCTGCGTTTCTCCCACTAAATAGTTTTGGGAGACGTAAACCTTCACCTTGATCAATTTGAGTCCTGGGACTCTATCGACTTTCTTGACTCCTTTCAACTTGCTCAACTTTCCCAATGGGTCAATCACCCTACACATCAAGGAGGCCACATCTTAGATCCCATTTGCTCCAACTTTCCTATTCAGGTGGTCGAGCCCTCACCCGTCTTTTGGTTGTATCATTCTCTTATCTGCTTTTCGTGGGAAGTTACCCAGCCCACCCGGCTGGCTCGATGCCACTGCCCTCCGACATTTAGGAAAATTGACCCTATTCCATTGAATAGCATCTCGGCTGCTTCTAGGCTCTTCCTTCAGCAAGTTCTGAACGGAGCGTGAGTGGGTTTTCCTAATGGATTTCTGTTTCAGTGGCTGCAATATCCTCCTCGCGCTTGCCCAAGCCAGTTAGGGAATCCCCTTCTAAACCTTGTTTTTTGCCTGAGCTTAAAGTCCTGAAACACAAGTGTAAGATAATGGAGAGGGTGTGGTGCTCTAGTAGCTACTGCCCCTTGGCGAAACATACACTCAGAATAAAAAAAAAGCTATTATGCCGCTATAGCTGTAGCCAAAGGCCGATACTTTACATCACGTAACGACCAGGGTAGCAACAATTCGAAGGACATTTTTTCCATCATTCAAAGTTTTATATATCCCAGTGCTCAGGCACGGTCTGCTCCAGTTTCAGGGCTTTGATTCAATACTCTTACCAAGTTTTTTCTGGACAAGATCTGCACATTCAAGCTACTTTTTCCTCCTGTGCTACTCCACCCACGACGACTCCATCTGCCCAGCCCTTAGCTGGCCCTACTCATACTTTTTTGCTAGTAGATTTTTCCAGCACCCTTAAAATAATTCTTAAAGGTCTGAAATCGGCTTCTCCTTCTTACCCTTGTGCTGCCAAACTCTTGGCCTCATCTGCTGACATTATCAATCCTGAAGTTAATAAGATCATTAACACGTCTCTGCGGGATGCTTTTGTTACGATGACCTGAAAGCAGGCTAAGATCCTCCCACTCCTTAAGAAGCTGTCTTTGGACAAATCGATTTCCGGAAACTACCGTCCTATTTCGCCCCTGCCAAGTTTGGCTACGGTATGCGAGAAGGTGGTTACAAATCACCTCACAGAGTATGTTGAGGCTACGGGTTTGCTCCACTCAGCTCAATCTGGTTTACGGGCTTCGTATAGCACTGAGTCAGCATTGTTGGAGGTGTCAAAGGCGATCCGTGAGTGTTTGGATGCTGGCGGGAGAGCAGCGTTGGTTATGCTGGACCTCTCAGCGGCATTCGATATGGTGCCCTACTCCTTGCTTCTTGATCGTCTCTTGGCGATTGGTCTATCTGGGTCTGTTTGGGGCTGGATCATGTCTTTCCTAGCAGGTTGTTCGCAACAGGTCTGACTTCCACTTGTGCCTCCGCACCTCAGTGGCTACGGGTATCCCGCAGGGGTCATCCCTTAGCCCCCTTCTTTTTAACATCTATGTCACACCGCTGGTTTTTCCAACAGTTGCAGTGTGCGCTCTCATTTGCTCTCTCTGCATTGGCTTCCGGTGGAGGCTCAAATAAAATTCAAAATTCTGACTATTGCCCACAGAGCTCTCAATGACCTGGGACCCATCTACCTTCAGAAGAGGTTTGCCTTTTACGTCCCTGTGAGACGGCTATGTTCTTCTTCTCAGCTTCTGGCTCAGATCCCTCAGTTCAACTGCCAAAGACTTGGCGGGAGCTCTCTTGCCTGAAAAGCTGCTCTGGCATGGAACGCATTGCCGCTGGCTCTGTGCGGCATGCAAGATCCTGCAAATTTTAAGAAAAAGTTCAAAACCTTTCTCTTTTAGCTCTGCCTTTTGACCTTGGCCCCTTTTCAGGTTCGCGCCAGAACACTCCACAGGGTATCTGTGCTCTGTACATATTTATATAACATGACATAACATCAACAGGTACCCCTAACCTCTTACCTTGCTTTTTTAGGGGCCCAGCGGGGCTGGCTGGCAGCTGATTACACCTTAGGCGCCTAGCGGTAGTGGCCGCCATCTTGGATCGGGCTGGTTCGCCCGACCCCACCCACGCCACTCCCCCCACGCTGCTCCTCTATTTAGGAGTGATCCTCAGTCTCCCCAGCGATTGCGAGCAGCCCGGTGGCAGTGGGCTTGCTTGCAGGAGCTGAGGGCTGCGATTGAGTATTTTAATTCCTTTTAGCGCGCTGTCACGCTGACCTAAAGCGGCGACACGCATTCGTTTTTAAATTGCGTATTTTTGCTGTTTAACCTGTACTGAAATTCAACAGGTACCCCTAACCTCTTACCTTGCTTTTTTAGGGGCCCAGCGGGGCTGGCTGGCAGCTGATTACACCTTAGGCGCCTAGCGGTAGTGGCCGCCATCTTGGATCGGGCTGGTTCGCCCGACCCCACCCACGCCACTCCCCCCACGCTGCTCCTCTATTTAAACGTCCCCCATGTGTCAGCGCAGCGGACGAGCGCAGCGGGCGCGCCGTAGGCTCGCCGGAGTCAAGCCAGAGTCCTGCCCGTCTGCGCCTGTCCGTGGCAGGCCGGGGCAGGGGGCACCCCCTTATGTCCTCCCGCTGTCATACACTTCCTCTGACCTCCTCTCTCACTGGATCCCAGGCACCATTAGTCCTACTGTGTCTAACTCACTACAACACCTAAATCTCCTTACGAGCCCCCCCGCTGCTCCACCCGCCGCTATTCAAAGTTGTTTCCCTCGGCCTTGTGCCGTTGATCCTATTCACTCCTTTTTGTCTGCTCCCCACACGCCGTCTTGTAACACCACTGCCACGCTCCTCAACACCAGGTCTGTCGTCAGCCATCAGCATGAGCTATTCGACTTTCTCGACACCCACAATCCGGATCTCTTGTTTTTAACAGAGACCTGGCTCAAGGCGGACTCCCTTCCCAACGTCTTAGCCGCACTCCCTCCCTCATATTCCATCATTCGAGCGGATAGCCCGGAGGGCAGGAGAGGCGGCGGAGTAGCCTTGATAACTCCTACTGATTCCCACTTTCAAATTCTCCCCTCTCCCCCTATCCCTGAGGTAGACTGCCTAATAATTCGTGCTAGCTCTCACTCGACCCCCCTTACTGCTGTTCTCATTTATCGCCCCCCTCACGCAACTTCCAACTTTGTTTCTTGCCTTCAGGACATCCTCGCCACACTGGTTATTAACAACTCTTCTGTGTTGGTGTTGGGTGACTTCAATTTTTGGCCTAACGACCCCGCCGAAAGCCCCCTCTCTAAAGAATTCACCAGCCTTATGACCAGTCTCAACTTTTCTCCCCTTGTCCACAGCCCCACCCATGTTCATGGCCACTCGCTTGACCAGGTTTGGACCCTAAATATCCCTACTACACCCCCTGTCATCTCCCCCTGCCCCTGGTCAGACCATTTTTTTATCTCCTTCTCTCTTGCGTTAGCCCCAGCGCCTAAACCTCCTCTCCCCAAGAACACCTGGGTTAGAAAATGGGGTAAGGCAGACATGCCATCTTTCTGCTCATCCCTAGCCAACTCCTGCCCTGACCTCTCAGGCCTCGCCGCCCCGGACCAGCTGACTACCATCGATGGCTGGCTGACCCGGGCAGGCGACGACTTTGCTCCCCTGAGGCGGATCACGGTTAAGCGTGCCCATGCTGCTAATCGCTGGTTTACCTCCGACCTCAAGGAGAAGAAATTAGCCGCACGCAGAGCAGACCGTGCATGGAGAAGAGAATACTGCCCCGCCAAAAAAACTATCTACCTTTCTGTGCTCAAAGTATATAAACAAAGCATACTTGATGCCAAGACCCTGTTTTATTCAAACAGGATACTAGCAGCTGAATCTCAATCTAAAGAGATTTTTGCCACAGTACATGAGCTTGCCTCATCCAACAGAGCCACGGCCTCGATCCCCCCTTCTCAACCGCTCTGCGACTCACTCAACGATTTCTTCGTTGATAAGGTTGCAAAGATCAAGGCTAATATCCCTCCCCCTTCCCCTACCTTCATCAATCCCTCCCCTCCCGTCATCACTTCCAAATTCACTTCCTTCCCCCCTTTGACTATAGCTACACTTTCTTCCCTGCTCCAAAAGGTAAAGTCAGGTTCCCCCCTAGACTTTGCCCCTGCTCGCATTTTGCGAGAAGTCTTCCTACACTGTCCTATCCCCCCCCCCTCACACTTTTAAACGACTCACTCAAATCCGGAGTGGTCCCCACTGCCCATAAATTTGCGGCAGTCATCCCCATCCTAAAAAAACCTGGTGCCGACCCCTCATCCCCTTCCAATTACCGTCCTATCTCCCTTCTACCCTACTTGGCCAAGGTTCTAGAGACCCATGTAACCAGCACCCTGAGTACCTACGTGGAAACCAACCACTGCCTCTCCCCCCGGCAGGCGGGCTTTCGCCCCCTCCACTCCACGGAGAAGGTAGTGATCTCAGTGATGGACAGCCTACGCGAGGGCATTGATACCAACCTCCCCCAGGCCCTCATTCTTTTTGATCTATCCGCCGCTTTTGACACGGTGGACCACTCCATCCTCCTCACCCGTGTCAAGGCGGCGGGCATAGAGGGCCTGGCCCTCGCCTGGCTCAAGTCCTTCCTGAGTGATAGGGCTCAGGCAGTCCACCTTGCTGGTTTCACTGCTGCCTCTCGTAAGGTTGCATGCGGAGTCCCCCAAGGTTCCTCTCTTTCCCCTCTCTTGTTTAATTTATACATTTACCCCCTTATTTTTATGTTACAGCAGCTCGAGGTCACGGTGTTCAATTACGCCGATGACCTCCAGCTAATCTTCAACCTTTCCCACTCTTCCTCTTCCGCTTCAAACGTCCAATCCGTCATGTTGTTCATCCAGGATTGGATGAACTACAACCACCTCAAACTCAACCCGGACAAGACGGAGTTAGTCTTGACCAGAGGTGGTTGCAGTCCCTGGTCCCCTTCTCACTGGCCCTCCACACTTGGTGTTCCCCCGCTCCCAGTTCCCAAGGTCAAGACCCTTGGCATCTTCCTGGATCCCTCACTTTCCGTTCACTCTCAGGTCAATTCGGTTGTTTCCTCCTGTTTCTTTTCCCTCCGAATCATTAGGAAGATCTCTCGCTTTTTTTCTCTACCCGCCCTAAAAATTATAGTGATGGCCATGGTGCTTTCGCGCCTCGACTATGGGAACATCATTTATAATGGCGCTCCAGCTTACGCCATTCGCCGTTCGCAGCTAGTGCAGAACCAGGCTGCTCGCCTGATTCACGGCCTGCCCAAATACCATCGAGCCACCCCACTATTGCAGGCCTTGCACTGGCTGCCGGTGAAAGAGCGTGGTGCTTTTCCAGAGCTTGGCTGCACCACTTTTCAGGCTAAAATGGGCACCGCCCCGGAATTTATTTGTTCTGCCATCACTCCCTACACACCTGGAAGAGAGCTTAGGTCCACTCATCAGGCCCTGTTAACCATCCCCCGCTTCAGCAAGAAAAAGACTGGCGGTACGAAATTCGCAGTGCTTGCTCCTGCGTTTTGGAATTCCCTTCCCTCGGATCTCCGTATGTCATCCTCCTATATCGAGTTCCGGAAGGGTCTCAAAACTCTTCTCTTTTCCCGAGCCTACAATGCTTAAATCCCCCTCCGCTCCTGCCTGCTTCCTCACAATCCAACAGCGCCAAGAAACCGCATGGTAGAAGCGCGCTATAGAAATGTTTTTAAATTCAAATTCAAATTCACAGTCTCTCTCTCTCTCTCTCTCAGTCAGCCAGTCAGTCTCTCTCTTTCAGTCAGTTTCTCTCTGTCAGTCAGTCTCTCTCTGTCAGTCAGTTTCTCTCAGTAAGTCAGTCTCTCTCAGTCAGTCAGTCTCTCTCTGTCAGTCAATCAGTCTCTCTCTCTCTGTCAGCCCGTCTCTCTCCCAGTCTCTCTCCCTCTCTCTGTCAGTCTCTCTCAGTAAGTCAGTCTCTCTCAGTCAGTCTATCTCTGTCAGTCAGCCATTGACTCTTGATCTCTCTCACTCTCTTAGTCAGTCTCTCTCTCAGTCAGTCAGTCTCTCTCTCTTAGTCAGTCTCTCTCTGTTAGACAGTGTCTCCCAGCCAGTCCGTCTCTCTCTCTCTCTCTCTCTCTCTGTCAGTCTCTCTAAATCAGTCAGTCAGTCTCTCTCTCAGTCAGTAAGTCTCTCTTTCTCAGTCAGTCAGTCTCTCTGAGTCAGTCAGTCTCTCTCTCAGTCAGTCTTTCTCTTAGTCAGTCAGTTTCTCTCTTAGTCAGTCTCAGTCAGTCAGTCAGACTCTCTCTCTTAGTCTGTCTCTCTCTCTCAGTCAGTCTCAGTCAGTCAGTCTCTCTGTCAGTCTCTCTCTCTTTCTTAGTCAGTCTCTCTCTCTAAGTCAGTCTCTCTCTGTCAGCCGGTCTTTGCCTGAGTCAGTCTCTCTCTATCTCTCTCAGTCAACCTCTCTCAGTCAGCCTCTCTCCAAGTCTCTCTCTCTCTCTCTCTCTCTGTGTCAGTCAGTTTCTCTCTCAGTCAGTCAGTCTCTCTCTCTCTGTCAGCCAGTATCTCTCTCTGTCAGTCTCCCAGTCAGTCAGTATCTCAGTATTATAGTCAGTCAATCAATCCCTCTCTATTCTCTTTCCACTCTCTCTCTCTACCCACGGTCTCTCTCCACTCTCTCCCTCTACTGTCTCTCTCCACTCTCTATCGTTCCACTTTCTCTCTCTCCACTCTCTCTCTCTCGCCCTCTATCTCTCTCTCCACTTTTTCTCTCTCTCCACTCTCTCTCTCTACTCTCTCTCTCTCTCCCCACTCTCTCTCTCTGGGGGCCATGGGTCCATTACTTGCAAGGTCTGTGGGCCGCCAAGGAATGCCTGCTGGGCCGCTGGCAGCCCATGGGCCTTACTAGGAGTACCACTGTTTTAGAGGGACAATACAAAGACTGAAAAATCATGGAGTCCTGTATTCTTTTTTTTTTTTTATTGAGCATAAGAAAAACCACGGCAAACATAATAATCAGGCTACATAAACACAAAAGCTCTCCCATCTCATATTATAAATAGTCAATAAATAGTACCAGTTACATAATCCATTTGCACAAAATAAAAAAGACATACAAGAAAAAAAATAGACCTGCACACTATTAGGCCTTGTTTTTGAACTATAGACTAATAAACAAAGAGCTCGACTTCATCCTTCATTTTCCTTAATATAAAATACCAGAATTCTAGATAACAGCCTAGTAATACCATGTGCCCCCTTTACATCTAATCATTTGGATACATAATCATAGCAAAACGTTCCCATATTATCCCAAACCTCCGTAATGCCCCTATCCTCTTCGCGTAGGCTCTTCGAACTTGTGAGTCCTTTCCAGCTTAAGTGGCCACTGTGCCAATATAGGGACTTTTTGAGATTTCCAATTCTGTAATATTAGTGATCTGGCTACTGCTATAGCTATAAAAGCAAAATATTGTTTACATAAAGAAAGCTGACCCACTGCATGGGAGAAACAAAATAGTGCCAGGGATGCATCTGGAACGATCTCTATTGGCAAACATTTGCTAATAAACTTGAACACCTCCTTCCAAAAGTAGTGAAGTTTCCGACAAGTAAAATATATACGTGTCCAGTCTCCCGCCACAGAAAAATTTCATCTGAAACAGACATTTGGTGACGTAGGAAACCATTTATGGAGCTTGGAAGGAGAATAATAGGCCACCGATCTAGAGAGAAAAGACATTCTGTACCCCCTTTTAGGAGAGCTCAAGGCCTCATAGCTCACAGTTATTTAGAGAGGAATATGTGTGGCATAGTGGAATACTATACTTGTTATTAAATCGCTATATAGGGCAAAACAATTTACTAACAGCCCTGTACCTTGTCTTTTTTGGTAACTTTACAGTGTAGAGGAATGCTGGTAGCTTAATTACACTCTCCATTAACATAAGATCAAATACAAAATTATCAAACTTCGAAATGGGAGCCAATAGCTGAGTTGTTAAACTGAGTAACTCAGCTTGATAATAAGTGGCTAAATGGGGTAGTGCAAGGCCCCCCTGTTCTACATCCAAGTGTACAATTGATAACTTGATTCTGGGTTTTCTCTTAGCCCAGATAAACTTCCTGATCACATTGTCTACTTCCTTAAAATATGAAATTGGAATATTTAAAGGAAGATTTAAAAATAAAAATAACAACAAGGGAAGGTTTGACATTTTTATCAAAGAGACTCGTCCTATGATCGACAATGGTAAAAGTGCCCATCTTTCTAACAGACTTTGGGGCAGATTTATGAGGCCCTTGCGCCACGTTTACGCCGCTGTTGCGTCACGCAAGGCGGCGTAAACGTGGCGCATCCCTATGAACGATTTACAATGTGACGCATCTAGACAGATGCGTCACGTTGTAAAGCCCTGCGCCGCTTGTGGGCGTTCCGGCGCAGGGTGGGCGTTCCGGGGCAGGTGCGCCTCGCAAAAGTGGCTGAGTGAAATCTATGAGATTTCACTCAGTCACTTTTAAGCCAATGCTGCGTCAAAAGCCTGCGCCTGCTTGAAGCAGGCATAGGTCTTGACGCAGCATTGTTAAAATAGGGCTCCCCCGAGCCTTGCTGGAGCTGCGTCGCGCTTGCGACGCAACTCCAGCAATGCGACACATTTCCGGCACAGATGCGTCACTCATCTGTGCCGTTTTTGCACCATGGTGCGCCGCATTATAAATGCAGCGCACCATGGCTGGCGGAGCTGTGGCGCACTGTGGCGCATGTTAACTGGCGCATCCCTGGGGATGCGCCAGTTAACATAAATCTGCCCCTTTGTTTCTTCTCAAGTGTCCGACCATAGTTTAAATGAAAAAGTTGCAGGAAGTCCACTGTCACATAAAATCCCAGATATCTAATAGGTCTGTGAGGAATTCCTGATGCATTAAATAGGAGAAGCTCCATTTTAGACTGATTAACCCTGTAACCCCCTAATTCTGTAAAATCCTCAATATCTGATACCCGTTGCTCCAGTTCTTTAAGTCTCTCAGGTATTTGCTGGACCATGGTTTCAATTTTATCTAGTCATTGATGGAATAAAGAGAGCTCCTGGGCCTGTGAAGACTTGCAGTCCCGGATTTCCCTCAGAATAATCTCAAAGAGCTGCTGCATTTGGTCAATCGGAACAAATGAAGATTGAGCCATAGTAGTAGTAGTTGTAGCCCTTTCATCATTAATATATCTGTTATCAGCTCCTTGCAGGGTGGCCTAAATCATCACCTCTAGCCTAGATCCCAATGCAGGGCTATGATGTAGATCCTCTAGCATTTTGGACTTTTGCCTCATTAAGTCCTCTATCTCCTGCTCTGCTTCTTGAACCGATCTGTCAGTTGCTTAGATTGCACTTGATCCACAACCCCTTCTTCAGGGGAGCTCCCCCTTTCTTGCCTGTAGTAACCATCATTACCACCATAATGGCAACAGCTTTTTCCTGATTAGCAGGGGCAGCATCGTCAGGAAGCACCCCTTCCGGAATGCCACCATGTTAGCCCTCTGGCTAGGCTTACGATTTTTAGAAAATAGTGGATACTCCTTGAGAGGGTTATATAACTTTAGGCTCCTATTACCTACCTCAGCAGATGATGGTGCTTCCGACCTCCTTAGTATTGATAATGAAGCTCCCAGCATGCATAGTGCTTGAATACCGGGATGCCACCTTCTCCAGCGTCTCTACCACATTTGGGACATGACATCTGCTGACATCTGCTGCTGCCCCTGCCACTTCGCCTCCAACTCTGTCCCCATTCCCGATCTCTGAAGAGGACCCCAGTAGGCCTGAAGAAGTCCCAGGGGAGTCAGATAGCGTGAGCGGGGACTAACTCATTTCTCCCCTAGTTTTCTGGTTGATTCTTCCTCTGCTAGCTGCCAGAATGCACGGGGACCATGATTCACTGGTGTCTCTGTTGCCCCAGGGTCGAAAATGCTCAGCTCCTCTGCCGCGCCGATGAAAGTGCTGATTTTCTTGTGTAGGTTAAAAGCACAGTTACAGACAACTCATTTTAGTCCTGTTGCGGCCCAAGTTAATACAACTAGATGTAATACTACACCTGAGGTTTTTCAAATTCTGACAGATAAAACAGAGATAATGAGATATCCAGAATGAAGGGAGCAGGGCAGAAAACAGAGATAATGAGATAGCTAGAATGAAGGGAGCAGGGCAGAAATATAGTTATGTAACTTGTGAGGAAGGGGTATTGAAACGAGGTATTAGGGGATCTAATCCATCATCCACATGTATTAATTATTCTGCCAAATCACTATCCCCAGATTGTGCAGCCAGGCCAGTATTAAGTACTGAAGCATCAGTATTGGCCAATAAAAAATGATTTACTAGAGCTAGGTTCACGTGTAGAGCCATATCTTTATGGAATGGCACAGAAACAAATAGTCCTTTGAGATTTGAAGATGTAAATGTTTTATGTCAGCAAGGATCGGATGAAAACATACAGAGATATACATGGACTGGATCTAAACGTCACCTAAGCTAGCTCTGAAACTAATGAGATTCTCTCTTTCCTTTCAGGGAAATTGGATTGTTAAAGTGGGACAGAATGTCTATTGTGAATCAACTATATACAATGCTGATATGCAGGATATGATATGACTCCAGCCTGGTGAATTTATTCTGGCAGAGTGGTGCTCGAAAATACACTAACTACCCCCACCCCGACTGGAGTGGACTCTGCTCCCTGGTCACTCTACCATCTATGATAATACCAGCAAAATAAATAGAATATTTGCATTTGCATTCTATGAGTAAAGCACCACCTTTGCTGCATCATCACAGAAGAAAAAGAATGGCTAAGTACTTTGGGACTTCAGTGTGGCAGGATGTGCCGAAAGAGTATATCTTGTTTAACAATGCCCACAAGCTTTTTGGGAGTCTGTTACCCATGTTTCAAGCAAAAGCAACTGCTCACTGGGTGCAAATAACCCAGTGCAAGTTGATGAAGACTATAAATGCAACTCAAATGGCTTTTATGCCATTAAAGAGGAACTGTGTTCAATCAGACTTATGGTAATGGAGCATCGATTTATATTGGACTTGATGATAACAATCGAATAGGAAGGGTGTGCAAGACGATTGGTTCTGTATGCTGCACTTTTCTACCAGCAAAGGATGAAGATGAAGGAAACCTGACTCAGGCCATATTGACTTTGCATAACTTGCATACAAAAATTAAAAAGAGGGGTGTGCTCCGGATGAGTGGTTCACCGGCTGGTTCGACTGGGTGCCGTCCTGGATGTTGGGTTATCTAAGGCCTTGTTGCCTATAATAGTTCTGCTGCTATAGATGGAGCAGGGTTTTCGCGAAAAATGAAACCTGCTCGGATTGAACCCTCAGTAACATCTGCTAATCGTGTGCAGTGAAATTATGCAGAAAAAGTCTAACATGATGGAAACTGATACTGCGAAAGCGCGTACTAAAGTACTAAGAGTAAGCCGCAAATGCTTTTGGTTCACAAGAATAAAAAGCACTAATGAGGCTTTTATGCACGTTATTAACGTTTGCTAAGAAAATTGATAATAACTAATTTTGGTTGCGCTGGGGTAATTGCAGCATTGGGAAGGTGTGTAGAGAAATAGCGTTATAAGTGAATATTAATGTCTGTGTTTGTTTTTCCTAGAAGCATTATTTTCTATTCTGCATGACAAATAATGGGTTAAAGTGCTTTTGGAATTAAAATGCGTTTAAAAGATGAGAACTCGAGAGCAAAGAGGAAGGTGGAACATTATTCTGTCCTTCAAGTCTTGAGTGCCTGCCAAAATCAGTATGAAAGAACAACGCAATAAACAGAGGGAGGCTTCCTCTGCAGAGAGGCGCTTAGTGAGCAAGATATACAAAGTTCGCAACATTTGCCAGAGAAGAGGAAGAGAAGAATGATAGAGGCTTGAAATTGTATTTCCTGTGGTGGAAGCTTATGTCATAGATTAAACAAAACAATGGGACATTTAGTAAGATGGATGGGTAGAGAGTGGTGTGACCTTACACCCCCTTCCTTAACCAATCAAATGTGAAGAAAACCTGTAGTTAGTTACATGTGTGGGTTAGACATTTGGGTTTTAGGGTATAATGGAGGTGCCTGGTGTGAGGGGTTAGGTGTCTGACTCCTGAGTCTTTTGGGAGATCGTCGCTGTCGTCGGTTTGCTGTCCTGTTCCTGTTTATCGATACCTGTCTTAGTCTTTGCCTCTTCAAATCTTCCTTAGGGGCCTTGCTGCTCTCGTGGCCAGAGAGTAAATTTCCCTATTTCTATATTGGTTAGTATAGACTGAAATCTGAATTTACATAATCAATTGCAAATGTATTTTGTCTCTGAATCTTTTGTCTCTTCGCCTATCTACTCCTTCATGCATTGTCATTGATATGAATTTTGTCATTTTCTCTTCTGGTTTTGTTCTCCTTGTGACTATCTATGATTCATGCTGTATGATTGATACCAAGAGCATTAATTCACATTATTTATATAAACATTATAAATTTACAAATGAGTCTGTCTTTATTAGGAGTGATTCATTCCAGAGTATTGATTTGCCAAATGTAATCAACTATATAAAGATTGCATTGCCAATTTTGGTATACTAGAGATGAGAGTACATGTATTGGAGATTGCTAAATTCGGTATAGTTTATGAATTACACTAACCCAGTGTGAAGGGACTACATTGGGTATTGTGAATTGGGCCTTGTCTTCAGGAAAATTCTAGTCCTCAATAGCTGGATCATTAATGTGCCTAGTATTTTACATTATCTTCGCATGTTGCAGGAGGGTTACAGCTAAGGTAGGAGGTATGTTTCCTTTAATAAGAAATAAAGGGATGTGAAAAACTGAAGTGGACGAAATATACAGGGGTAGTGAAGAAATAGTAGAAGAATTGACTAGAAAGGGGAGTGAAAGGAATCAAAACCCTAATTTAGCTTTAGGCCCTAATCTTTCTGTTCATTATTATGTTATGCTCTCACCCAGAAACTGTAAGGGCATTATTATTGCGTAAAGAAGGAAATTTGTGTGAGATTGTTTAAATGTGTGATTAAAGTGCACATTTATCTTGTAAATAATCTACAGCCTGCTTTGAAGAAAGGTCTAAATGCGGTCTGCCTTTTAAGTGTATTTTCCTCTACATATTGTGTGTTTCTGGGAATCTTTGCAACTTGGATATTTTGCTGGAATCTTAGAGCAGTAGAGGATGTTTCAAACTTAGATTTGTATAGGTAGCATGACTACTAGAGTCACGAAAACAGGAAAGCTGATCTCTGAGCAAATGTGTGATTTTGAAGTAAATAGACTTGGTGGGAAAGAATGGAAAAGCAGGCAGCTTTTTCTAATGTTAATATTGTATTGGAATTATGGCTGTTTGCCAAAAGTAGTATTATAAGAATGGGCTCGTAGCTTGTGTAAATGAGACTAATTTGTGCTTCTCTTTTGGTGCTGTCACTCTCTCAGCTGTTCAATTTTGTGCATATACAATAAACGTGCTTGCCCTTTCTTTTTTGCAGATGTGGTGATTAATGATTTTAGCTACATAAAGGATTTTTCCCAAAAATCCCATTAATCTTAATGGTAGATAAACAAGCATTCAACTCCCTATAAATTAACACAACACAACACAATTCCACACCACACAATCCCACACCATGCAACATAATTGCAATCCACATAATACCACTCAACACCACATAATTCAACTCAACCTAAATACACTCTACTCAATAACATATAAACACACCCCACATAAATCCACTCTATGCCACATAACAATCCACATAAATACACTCCACACCATGCCACACAATTCCACTCAACTTTATTTCACTCAGCACCACACTGTTACATGCCACACTATTCAACTCCAGACAAATCACACAACACAATTCAACACCAAACCACATTATTCGACTCCACAACACAATTCCACTACACACCACATATATCCAATTTAAACACAGAATTCAAAACCATACCACACAATTTAATAGCACACCACACCAACAGAACTGCATTACATATCACTCCACAACACAAAATATTATTCCACAGAATTACACTCCATTACACACAATCCCACTCCACATAATTCCAATACACTCAAAACACATAATAACTATACACACAATACAACTGCACCTGCACACCATGCCACATAATTCCACTACACAAATCCACTCCACACCACACAATTCCATGCAATGCAATGCCACAACTAACAATTCCAATACAACCCACGTAATCCCACTACACACAACATACATTCACTCCAATCCATAACACATAGGTCAAAGACATTTACAACACCAATAACTCTAATTCTCTTTCTTTTTTTAACACCCAAACACACACAAAAACTGCAAAGCTATGCACACAGTTCTAGGCCACACAATACAACTCCACACATTTCCAATTCGCACCGCATAATTTAAGACCAAACCACATAATAAAACTCAATAACACAATTACACAACTCGCCATATACATTCAGTCCACACCACACAATTCCAAGCAGTGCCACAAAAATCAACAGCATGCCACATAATTAAACTCCACTACATACCACTACACAACACAAAATACCATTCCACATAATACCAATGCATAACACATAATTGAAGTAGTGTGGCTCACTGGTAGTGAAGTAGTGTGGCTCACTGGTTAGAGGCGGCAGACCCGAGAGCAGAGGACGGCCCGGGACCAGGGTTCGATTCCCGGCGCGGCAGGTTTCTGGACCAGGGTCAGCGGACTCGATAATTCTCTCGCCTCGGTGCCCACTCTGATCAGCGATCACACTCGGCAACTCTGGGCATTAGCTTGCCTCATCTTCACTAACGGCCCCACCAGACCGCCGGGGATGCCTGGTCTCACCCTGGAGATACCCATTAAGGGACCATCTCTCAGGGAAGCCAGGAAGGGTTTCGCAGCGGTCGAAGCGCCTTGGGACCCTACGGGTAAGTAGTGCGCTATATAAATGCCTATACATTTACATTTACATTTACATAATTTCACTCGACATAATTCCACTACACCCAACGCCACATAATTATTATCCGCACGCCACAGCACACTATGCCACATATTTTTACTACACACCACACCACACAATTCCACAACTAACAAATCCAGTCCAATCCACATACTTCCACTGCACACCACATACATACACTTTACAACACATAGCTGAAATTCACCATTAGGACATGCTACACATATCAGAGCATGTCCTACCTTATACTTACAATGCATCCTGCTCCTTGGCCTACCACAGGGGTGTCTAATATGAAGCAAAGGGAAGATTTAGGGACTGTTAAGTGGGTGCACTTGGCCAGATCGACATGGCAGTGCTAGACTGCACACAGGCCTTGCAATGGCAGTCCTGAGACACACTTTACAAGCTGCTTCTGTGGGTGGCACAACCAGTGCTGCAAGCCCACCAGCAGCATTTGATTTACAAGCCCTGGGCACACATGGTGCACTGTACTAGGGCCTGACAGATAAATCAAATAACCCAATCATGGAATACCCAATTGGTACATCAATTTAACATATGGAGCACTTGCACTGTGGCACTTATTAGCAGTGGCACAGTGCCTAAAGCATAAAACCAGCAAAAACATATCAAAACAGCGGAGGCAATCCGTCAAAATGGAAGGGAGACTCACGCCAATGATGCCAGGTCTAACAAATAAGCAACAACTATGGCTTTGTTGTATATAAAATTGAAAATCCTTCAGTTCTCAAATGATGAAACTGTGGAAGAACTATATCTAGTCTCTTTGAAGTAATATCAAAGGTTGTGAAAGGTGGTACTGCTGCGGAGTTAAGCTTTTTTTTCCACCTTAAGGTTGAGGGCAAAAATGGAGATCCCAATAGGGACAAGTCTCATGACCTGCTTTTTAGGTCTCGCCTACGCAGCTCGCATGCGCTGCATAGGAGAGAGACCCAATGCCATCAGCACAGCTTTGGCGGCAAAAAGGTGCACGCGTTGCATTGCTTGCAATGGCAAAGCGGGCATGTCTGGTGATTTCCTTGCCGGAGCCCGCTGCGCCATATGGTTGCACGGTTCCGCAAGGGAATCGCGCAGGCCCCCTCCCCTGCTGCCGCGCGCTTGTTTCACTTGCGTGCTCCTTCGTGATGAGGCACTCTGCATCCGTGTGGCCTTCTTTTGTAGTGCACTCACCCGCTCGGGAAGGGAGCGGCTCAAGCAGGAGCTTTGACAGAAACAACCGGACCAAGTTCAGTTCTGCCGCTCGCTGCACCACAGAGGAGCCTGGCAGTGCCCTGTTCACCATGTGGTTGCGCTCTCTTTTCTGTCGTCCTAGGATTGCTGTGAATAGGAAACGGACCCCGTGACAATCCCCGAAGGAAGGAGCGCTGCCCATGGCCATGTGATGCTCCTTGAAGCGCTCCACAGCACTTGCTGCATCGCTGCTTATCTTCTTCATCCTACTGCACATAGGAACTAGGGAGGAAAACGACCCAGCGACGGTGAGTACTTATTGCCAAGGAAGGTGGTGGTCAGTAGCTGTCTTAAGTGGTGGACGGGAGTACGTGCCCGCTCTCCATAGGCTGGTGTGTGTTTTTTTCTGTCCCAGGCAGAGCTGGACTCACTCAGCGAGGCTTATGCGTTGATTCCTCGACAGACTTGTGGGGACTGATGAATGCTGGTGGGGTCTCTCATGTGACAGGCTTCACATTCAGATTGCAAGAGACCGCTGCCCCTGACATGCCATTAGGGTCGAGAAACCAGACCATTCACACACATGTGTGGCTTTATGCAGAGACTTCATACGAGGCAGTTATCTGAGGGGAGAGGGAAGGGAAGTCAGCCGCAAGTGAGACAGAGACCAGCATATATATGACTTTGTCCCATTCCCACCTGCCTTTCAGAGGCACAGCATGACATATGGGAGACTCTGCCCGTCCAGCAGTGAGGACCAGACCCCTGCCCAAGTGCCGCCCAACTGTGTTCGGGTTGAGGTCCTGGACTGGTATTCATCCATGTTCTCTGGTGCACACAAGTGCTTTCAGCCGTCTCTGCGGCCGTACCTCGGTTGCGCGGCTAGCAGTCTTGTGAGAAAAGGTGAAAACGTGGCTGATGCCTGGTAGCTTGTGCTCGAGCATGGTGCTTCCAAGATGTTCTCCATGTGCTGGCTGGTACCTTGAATGCACCTTGTGCAATGCGCAGGAGAGTTCACATTCCAAAGTCTCAACAACACGAGAGCAACATGTGACTGCTCTGCAGGCTACTGCAAAACAGAGCGCTCCCTTGAAGCGTGCCTGTACTCGCTGCAAGCTGCAGAGACCAGGGACTGGGGGTGTAGCGTGGATTCACTCCCCTCTCACCGGCGAGGACGGGTGTGTAAGGGGTAAGCAGATGCTAATAGTTTGAGAGGAAGGAAGCGGGTGGCACTGTGAGAGTTTAACACCAGTGTGAGGAGCGGGCATGGGCACTGTGAGAAGTATGGGGGCATTATATGTAGGTCACCCCTGTGCGCAATGCCACAGGCTGGCCGTGGCTGGTGGCTGAACCTGGCACTGGTCGATGGTTAGCCATGTGATTTGAGGACATGTGGCAGCCTGGGAAGTTGGCATTGGCTGGCAGCGTGAGACGCACATACTGAGGGCCTTATGTGCAGCTGTCACTAATGTGTAGTGTCACCAGGTGGCCTCGGTGGTACCTGGCAAGCAGTTAAAGAGGGTTGTGGGTTGCATTGTAACTATATTATGTGATTGATGCCTCGAAAATCCGTCTCTGGTGGACCAGAAGCTGGCATTGATGGTCCGCAGTGTGATACTGGCTGTGGTGCAGTGTGCGAAGCTGGTACTGTTGTGCTTCTGAAGCTGGCACTGTCCGGCTGAGTAAAGAGTAATTTAATGTGCTTGCAGCTCGTGTTCAGGTAGTTGGCAGCGCCAGGACGCGGGACTCATGCCTACCCACCCGCATGCCCCTCTCAGTCCTGGGGGCTGTGAGGAGAGCGTCTCTGGAAGCAGTCTGCTTTAATATAAGTGCACGTTGTGGCCATAAAACGAGTGGTATGCCGGCTTTACGGCCCATAGTTCTGGAGACGCTACATGTCTAGATGTGGGCATTCACTCAATAAACTCATAACTTAAAACATTCTGGGAGTTGTAGCCTTGCGCCATGTCCTGATTTAATTTCACCACAGTACTTATTTTATTTTGGAATTTTATAAAGCGCATGGCATTACGCACACCGGCGTGTCCCCGTGCTAAAAAAGCGAGAGTGAGCATACACAACGGGGAGGCTACTTCCGCTCGCTCTCCTCTCGCTCTCAGCGCCAGCTCACACTGCTCTCACTACTACTAACAGTGTTTAGTAAACGCGAAGTCTAGACCCAGGTTTATAGCTCCGACTCCTGGGGGCAGTGTTGATCTGGGGCGGGTCAGGGGTGACTCGTTCATTTCCGCTCCGCCATGTACAGGGGGGTGTTTTAAAGCTTCCCTTCACTTTCCTGCTGTGCTTCTCGAGTGGCAGACAGTTGTTTATCATCTCAAGCAGGCGCCGAGGACCCTTTTATTAGTAAAGACAGGGGCATCAACAGGTTACACTTCTAGCCTTTGATGTACTGAATAGAGTTAATCTGGCGAGTACCAGAGAACAGATCCTAACCTTTCCCCATCCGAAAATAAAACACACACACACACTACTAGGCTGGGCTTTTAATAAACCCTCGCCAACTTTTTTTTTTATTTCAAAAGAATTATTTAGAAAGAATTTTTTTTTTACATGCACAGTGCAGAATAAAACAAAACGAAGGCAATACTGGTCTTGTTGTAGCGTCCAACAATACTGTTGGTAAATACTAGCTATGCTGAGACGCTTGAGTGATGCTTATACATAATCGACTTATATCCTTGGCAGCATTTTAGCGTTCCTGTGCGTTGCCTTCGTAAGCCGGAAGAGACAGTGTGAGCTAAGCGGTAAGTAGGAGAGAAAGAAGGAAAAGGAAAGAGGAAGAGGGAAACGGACGCAAGTTAAGTTAGTGGTTGGTGGCTTTGACTTCTAGCGTAGGGACGGGCGGCACCAGGGGGGCGGGGGAGATGATTGTGTGGGGTGTTTACGGTGGTTTTTGCGAGTCTAGGTATTTGTCCAGGGAATGCCACATCTCATTATTTGGGCTGTCTTGGGGTGTGCAATTTTGTGTTATGTTGTCTGCACCCCTTAGGAAGGTGATCCAATTGAACCAGACTTTGAAAGTGGCTTTCCCTGTGTCCTTCCAGTTGGAAAGGATAGTCTTTGTTGCCGCTGTGAGGAGGAGGTCAATGAGGCTCCTGTTATCTTTAGAGTGTATCTCTGGGGCCATGAAAGCGGTGGCTATGTTGAGGATGTCTAGTTGTGGCGTGTACCCCGTTACGTTATAAATGAAGTCTCTTACCTTCCCCCAAAATGTCTTTACTTTAGGGCAGTGGATGATAAATAATGTGTGCTAAGTCTCCTCTCTGTTTCTGGCAGTTCCAACATAAATCGTTATTTCTGAGCCCGACAGCCACTAGGCGCGCCGGGGTCCAGTACGCTCTATGTAGGAGCCAGAATGTGGTTTGTGCCAGCGTAGTGGTGACTTTATTCCTGCTTGCTGATATCCAGAGGTGTGCCTTTTCTCTTTCGCTAAAATGACCAGCGTGCAGCGTTTCCCAGTAATCTATGGTCTTTCTATTTAGTCTTGTTGTCTTTGTGCTTAAGAGTTTATATAGGTGTGACGTTTGGTGGCCAATTTTGTTGAGGTTGGCCATATATTGATGGATTGTTGGGACTTCTTTGCTCAGGCCTGCTGTTGTGATTGCTGCCTTTATTTTTAGAAAGTTATATAGTTCTATATCAGGAAGGTCGTACATACGTTGTAGGCTGGCAAAGGTGGTCGGGGAATCCTGTTCCTCTAGTTGGCTTAGGGAAGAGGTTCCTCGCTGAGACCATGAGGCTAACTAGTATGCTGTCTTTGTATTTTATTTTAGTGTTGAACCAGATGGATTCCGATTTTGTGTTTCTAATGCTCCTTTGCATTCTTTTGTCTATATATAGGAGGGCGTTCTTGGTGTTTTTGAGAATTATGTTGTCAGCCTCTGGGTGTTTGTTGGCAGTGAGGAGAGCCGTGGGGTTCAAGCCACTTAGCATTGCTCTATCTAGCTCCAGCCAAGTCGGCATGTATCCCTGTTCTGGCATAAGCCAGTAAATGCCTTGTCTGGCTAGGCCGGTTCTCTGGAATGTCTTAAAGTTTGTGCTGTTGAACGCCCCTAGTTATTTGGTCAGCATTTGTTTCTGGAGGCTTATCCTGGCTTTCTTACCTCTCCAGAGGAACTTATTTGTCATAAAGTTTAGATTTTTGTGGAAGTCTTCCGTGGCTATTAGTGAGAGCATGCTCAGTAGGTAGTTAACCGTGGAGGTTATCATCATTTTTATTGTTTCTACCCTGCCCCACCAGCTGACATACTTGGGGGACCATGTGTCTAGCCTCTCTTTTATCTTATTTATTATTGATTTTTCGTTGTGGTCAAGTGTGGACTTGAGGTCCCTGTCAAAATAGATACCTAGGTATTTTAGGGCGCCTCTTTGCCAGTGTAGGCCTGAGGCCCCTAGAACGTCCTTTGTGGTGTGAACATTGAGTGGCTTACATTCTGACTTGCTTCTATTGAGCTTGTAGCCAGCTACCTTTGCGCATTCATCGATGGTGTTCATTAGTGCTTCTATAGATGGCTCTGGGTCCTCTCTCATGATGAGTATATCATCTGCATATGCAGCTAGTTTGACCGTGTTGCCCATGATCGGCATAACTTTTATCCCGGCGTTGTTCCTGATCACTTTTCAGCAAGGGTTCTAAGGTCAGTAGGAAAAGTGACGGGGAAAGTAGGCAGCCTTGTCTAGTTCCTCTTTCCAGACATAGGGGCTCTGATGTGCCCCCGTTTACTACTACCCAGGCTTTTGGATCTTTGTATAGTTCCATCACCATTTTCCTATAGTTGTCACCTAGACCAAACTTTTGCATGCACTGGTCGAGGAAAGGCCATGAAACTCTATCAAATGCCTTTTCTGCGTCCAGCGCGATCATGACCGCTGGTTTCATGTTGGCAGGGGCGTGGTTTATTATGTGGCATAGGAGTCTCGTATTGTCTTGGGATAGCCTGTTTTTAAGGTAGCCCACCTGCGTCTTGTGGATGAGGCTTGGGAGCTGCGCGTTGAGTCTCCCTGCTAGTATTTTCAGGTAGATCTTGCAATCTACGTTAATTCTAGAGATAGGGCGGTAGTTTTGCGGGAAGTGTGTCTTTTCCTTCTTTGGGGATGACTATTATGTTGGCCTCCGCCATTGAGTTTGTCATTTTCCCTTTTTTGATACAGTGCGCGAAAACCTCTTTCATTGTGTGCCTGATTAGGGGGAGGAAGCGTTTGTAGAACCTTGCTGTGTAGCCGTCCGGGCCCGGTGCCTTGTTATCCTTTAGTATTTACAACAAGGGGTGGTGAGGGACAGAGTCTCTGAATTAAACAGAATACTCTCACCCAGTCAAGAGATCAGGGCTAGATCCAACACCGTTTTTTAGCTCACTGCACCATCCCAGTTTCAGAACCTGGCTGTATGCAAATTAGTCTGTTCCTGTCCCAGTGCATGATGGGAACAGGGCAAACCAAACTACAAAAGCCAATTCTTACACTGGGAAGGAAACAAGCTACCGGGGACCGGTTTCTGGCATTTCAGCCTCTTCGGCCCGGCTTGCTTGAATCCTGATGGTGCAATGAGCAAGGGACTCACATCTGAGTATACCCTTCCACGCTTAGGGTGGACAAAAATATTTACAACAAGGGGTGGTGAGGGACAGAGTCTCTGAATTAAACAGAATACTCTCACCCAGTCAAGAGATCAGGGCTAGATCCAACACCGTTTTTTAGCTCACTGCACCATCCCAGTTTCAGAACCTGGCTGTATGCAAATTAGTCTGTTCCTGTCCCAGTGCATGATGGGAACAGGGCAAACCAAACTACAAAAGCCAATTCTTACACTGGGAAGGAAACAAGCTACCGGGGACCGGTTTCTGGCATTTCAGCCTCTTCGGCCCGGCTTGCTTGAATCCTGATGGTGCAATGAGCAAGGGACTCACATCTGAGTATACCCTTCCACGCTTAGGGTGGACAAAAATATTTACAACAAGGGGTGGTGAGGGACAGAGTCTCTGAATTAAACAGAATACTCTCACCCAGTCAAGAGATCAGGGCTAGATCCAACACCGTTTTTTAGCTCACTGCACCATCCCAGTTTCAGAACCTGGCTGTATGCAAATTAGTCTGTTCCTGTCCCAGTGCATGATGGGAACAGGGCAAACCAAACTACAAAAGCCAATTCTTACACTGGGAAGGAAACAAGCTACCGGGGACCGGTTTCTGGCATTTCAGCCTCTTCGGCCCGGCTTGCTTGAATCCTGATGGTGCAATGAGCAAGGGACTCACATCTGAGTATACCCTTCCACGCTTAGGGTGGACAAAAATATTTACAACAAGGGGTGGTGAGGGACAGAGTCTCTGAATTAAACAGAATACTCTCACCCAGTCAAGAGATCAGGGCTAGATCCAACACCGTTTTTTAGCTCACTGCACCATCCCAGTTTCAGAACCTGGCTGTATGCAAATTAGTCTGTTCCTGTCCCAGTGCATGATGGGAACAGGGCAAACCAAACTACAAAAGCCAATTCTTACACTGGGAAGGAAACAAGCTACCGGGGACCGGTTTCTGGCATTTCAGCCTCTTCGGCCCGGCTTGCTTGAATCCTGATGGTGCAATGAGCAAGGGACTCACATCTGAGTATACCCTTCCACACTTAGGGTGGACAAAAATATTTACAACAAGGGGTGGTGAGGGACAGAGTCTCTGAATTAAACAGAATACTCTCACCCAGTCAAGAGATCAGGGCTAGATCCAACACCGTTTTTTAGCTCACTGCACCATCCCAGTTTCAGAACCTGGCTGTATGCAAATTAGTCTGTTCCTGTCCCAGTGCATGATGGGAACAGGGCAAACCAAACTACAAAAGCCAATTCTTACACTGGGAAGGAAACAAGCTACCGGGGACCGGTTTCTGGCATTTCAGCCTCTTCGGCCCGGCTTGCTTGAATCCTGATGGTGCAATGAGCAAGGGACTCACATCTGAGTATACCCTTCCACGCTTAGGGTGGACAAAAATATTTACAACAAGGGGTGGTGAGGGACAGAGTCTCTGAATTAAACAGAATACTCTCACCCAGTCAAGAGATCAGGGCTAGATCCAACACCGTTTTGTAGCTCACTGCACCATCCCAGTTTCAGAACCTGGCTGTATGCAAATTAGTCTGTTCCTGTCCCAGTGCATGATGGGAACAGGGCAAACCAAACTACAAAAGCCAATTCTTACACTGGGAAGGAAACAAGCTACCGGGGACCGGTTTCTGGCATTTCAGCCTCTTCGGCCCGGCTTGCTTGAATCCTGATGGTGCAATGAGCAAGGGACTCACATCTGAGTATACCCTTCCACGCTTAGGGTGGACAAAAATATTTACAACAAGGGGTGGTGAGGGACAGAGTCTCTGAATTAAACAGAATACTCTCACCCAGTCAAGAGATCAGGGCTAGATCCAACACCGTTTTTTAGCTCACTGCACCATCCCAGTTCCAGAACCTGGCTGTATGCAAATTAGTCTGTTCCTGTCCCAGTGCATGATGGGAACAGGGCAAACCAAACTACAAAAGCCAATTCTTACACTGGGAAGGAAACAAGCTACCGGGGACCGGTTTCTGGCATTTCAGCCTCTTCGGCCCGGCTTGCTTGAATCCTGATGGTGCAATGAGCAAGGGACTCACATCTGAGTATACCCTTCCACGCTTAGGGTGGACAAAAATATTTACAACAAGGGGTGGTGAGGGACAGAGTCTCTGAATTAAACAGAATACTCTCACCCAGTCAAGAGATCAGGGCTAGATCCAACACCGTTTTTTAGCTCACTGCACCATCCCAGTTTCAGAACCTGGCTGTATGCAAATTAGTCTGTTCCTGTCCCAGTGCATGATGGGAACAGGGCAAACGAAACTACAAAAGCCAATTCTTACACTGGGAAGGAAACAAGCTACCGGGGACCGGTTTCTGGCATTTCAGCCTCTTCGGCCCGGCTTGCTTGAATCCTGATGGTGCAATGAGCAAGGGACTCACATCTGAGTATACCCTTCCACGCTTAGGGTGGACAAAAATATTTACAACAAGGGGTGGTGAGGGACAGAGTCTCTGAATTAAACAGAATACTCTCACCCAGTCAAGAGATCAGGGCTAGATCCAACACCGTTTTTTAGCTCACTGCACCATCCCAGTTTCAGAACCTGGCTGTATGCAAATTAGTCTGTTCCTGTCCCAGTGCATGATGGGAACAGGGCAAACCAAACTACAAAAGCCAATTCTTACACTGGGAAGGAAACAAGCTACCGGGGACCGGTTTCTGGCATTTCAGCCTCTTCGGCCCGGCTTGCTTGAATCCTGATGGTGCAATGAGCAAGGGACTCACATCTGAGTATACCCTTCCACGCTTAGGGTGGACAAAAATATTTACAACAAGGGGTGGTGAGGGACAGAGTCTCTGAATTAAACAGAATACTCTCACCCAGTCAAGAGATCAGGGCTAGATCCAACACCGTTTTTTAGCTCACTGCACCATCCCAGTTTCAGAACCTGGCTGTATGCAAATTAGTCTGTTCCTGTCCCAGTGCATGATGGGAACAGGGCAAACCAAACTACAAAAGCCAATTCTTACACTGGGAAGGAAACAAGCTACCGGGGACCGGTTTCTGGCATTTCAGCCTCTTCGGCCCGGCTTGCTTGAATCCTGATGGTGCAATGAGCAAGGGACTCACATCTGAGTATACCCTTCCACGCTTAGGGTGGACAAAAATATTTACAACAAGGGGTGGTGAGGGACAGAGTCTCTGAATTAAACAGAATACTCTCACCCAGTCAAGAGATCAGGGCTAGATCCAACACCGTTTTTTAGCTCACTGCACCATCCCAGTTTCAGAACCTGGCTGTATGCAAATTAGTCTGTTCCTGTCCCAGTGCATGATGGGAACAGGGCAAACCAAACTACAAAAGCCAATTCTTACACTGGGAAGGAAACAAGCTACCGGGGACCGGTTTCTGGCATTTCAGCCTCTTCGGCCCGGCTTGCTTGAATCCTGATGGTGCAATGAGCAAGGGACTCACATCTGAGTATACCCTTCCACGCTTAGGGTGGACAAAAATATTTACAACAAGGGGTGGTGAGGGACAGAGTCCCCGGTAGCTTGTCTCCTTTCTGGTAAAGAATTGGCTTGGTAGTTTAGTCTGCCCTGTTCCCATGATGCACTGGGCCAGGGACAGGCTGATTTGCATATAGCCAGGTTCTGAGCTGGGATGGGGCAGTGAGATAAATAACGGTGATGGATCAAGCCCTGATCTTTGGACTGGGTAAGAGTGGTCTGCTCAATTCAGACACTCTGTTCATCACCACCCCCTTTTGTAAATCGATTTTGGCCACTATAGGTGTGGCAGGGTATACTCAGACATGAGTCCCTTTCTCACTGCTCCATCAGGATTCAAGCAAGCCGGGCCGAAGAGGCTGAAATGCCAGAAACCGGTCCCCGGTAGCTTGGCTCCTTTCTGGTAAAGAATTGGCTTGGTAGTTTAGTCTGCCCTGTTCCCATGATGCACTGGGCCAGGGACAGGCTGATTTGCATATAGCCAGGTTCTGAGCTGGGATGGGGCAGTGAGATAAATAACGGTGATGGATCAAGCCCTGATCTTTGGACTGGGTAAGAGTGGTCTGCTCAATTCAGACACTCTGTTCATCACCACCCCCTTTTGTAAATCGATTTTGGCCACTATAGGTGTGGCAGGGTATACTCAGACATGAGTCCCTTTCTCACTGCTCCACCAGGATTCAAGCAAGCCGGGCCGAAGAGGCTGAAATGCCAGAAACCGGTCCCCGGTAGCTTGTCTCCTTTCTGGTAAAGAATTGGCTTGGTAGTTTAGTCTGCCCTGTTTCCATGATGCACTGGGCCAGGGACAGGCTGATTTGCATATAGCCAGGTTCTGAGCTGGGATGGGGCAGTGAGATAAATAACGGTGATGGATCAAGCCCTGATCTTTGGACTGGGTAAGAGTGGTCTGCTCAATTCAGACACTCTGTTCATCACCACCCCCTTTTGTAAATCGATTTTGGCCAATATAGGTGTGGCAGGGTATACTCAGACATGAGTCCCTTTCTCACTGCTCCATCAGGATTCAAGCAAGCCGGGCCGAAGAGGCTGAAATGCCAGAAACCGGTCCCCGGTAGCTTGTCTCCTTTCTGGTAAAGAATTGGCGTGGTAGTTTAGTCTGCCCTGTTCCCATGATGCACTGGGCCAGGGACAGGCTGATTTGCATATAGCCAGGTTCTGAGCTGGGATGGGGCAGTGAGATAAATAACGGTGATGGATCAAGCCCTGATCTTTGGACTGGGTAAGAGTGGTCTGCTCAATTCAGACACTCTGTTCATCACCACCCCCCTTTTGTAAATCGATTTTGGCCACTATAGGTGTGGCAGGGTATACTCAGACATGAGTCCCTTTCTCACTGCTCCATCAGGATTCAAGCAAGCCGGGCCGAAGAGGCTGAAATGCCAGAAACCGGTCCCCGGTAGCTTGTCTCCTTTCTGGTAAAGAATTGGCTTGGTAGTTTAGTCTGCCCTGTTCCCATGATGCACTGGGCCAGGGACAGGCTGATTTGCATATAGCCAGGTTCTAAGCTGGGATGGGGCAGTGAGATAAATAACGGTGATGGATCAAGCCCTGATCTTTGGACTGGGTAAGAGTGGTCTGCTCAATTCAGACACTCTGTTCATCACCACCCCCTTTTGTAAATCGATTTTGGCCACTATAGGTGTGGCAGGGTATACTCAGACATGAGTCCCTTTCTCACTGCTCCATCAGGATTCAAGCAAGCCGGGCCGAAGAGGCTGAAATGCCAGAAACCGGTCCCCGGTAGCTTGTCTCCTTTCTGGTAAAGAATTGGCTTGGTAGTTTAGTCTGCCCTGTTCCCATGATGCACTGGGCCAGGGACAGGCTGATTTGCATATAGCCAGGTTCTGAGCTGGGATGGGGCAGTGAGATAAATAACGGTGATAGATCAAGCCCTGATCTTTGGACTGGGTAAGAGTGGTCTGCTCAATTCAGACACTCTGTTCATCACCACCCCCTTTTGTAAATCGATTTTGGCCACTATAGGTGTGGCAGGGTATACTCAGACATGAGTCCCTTTCTCACTGCTCCATCAGGATTCAAGCAAGCCGGGCCGAAGAGGCTGAAATGCCAGAAACCGGTCCCCGGTAGCTTGTCTCCTTTCTGGTAAAGAATTGGCTTGGTAGTTTAGTCTGCCCTGTTCCCATGATGCACTGGGCCAGGGACAGGCTGATTTGCATATAGCCAGGTTCTGAGCTGGGATGGGGCAGTGAGATAAATAACGGTGATGGATCAAGCCCTGATCTTTGGACTGGGTAAGAGTGGTCTGCTCAATTCAGACACTCTGTTCATCACCACCCCCTTTTGTAAATCGATTTTGGCCACTATAGGTGTGGCAGGGTATACTCAGACATGAGTCCCTTTCTCACTGCTCCATCAGGATTCAAGCAAGCCGGGCCGAAGAGGCTGAAATGCCAGAAACCGGTCCCCGGTAGCTTGTCTCCTTTCTGGTAAAGAATTGGCTTGGTAGTTTAGTCTGCCCTGTTCCCATGATGCACTGGGCCAGGGACAGGCTGATTTGCATATAGCCAGGTTCTGAGCTGGGATGGGGCAGTGAGATAAATAACGGTGATGGATCAAGCCCTGATCTTTGGACTGGGTAAGAGTGGTCTGCTCAATTCAGACACTCTGTTCATCACCACCCCCTTTTGTAAATCGATTTTGGCCACTATAGGTGTGGCAGGGTATACTCAGACATGAGTCCCTTTCTCACTGCTCCATCAGGATTCAAGCAAGCCGGGCCGAAGAGGCTGAAATGCCAGAAACCGGTCCCCGGTAGCTTGTCTCCTTTCTGGTAAAGAATTGGCTTGGTAGTTTAGTCTGCCCTGTTCCCATGATGCACTGGGCCAGGGACAGGCTGATTTGCATATAGCCAGGTTCTGAGCTGGGATGGGGCAGTGAGATAAATAACGGTGATGGATCAAGCCCTGATCTTTGGACTGGGTAAGAGTGGTCTGCTCAATTCAGACACTCTGTTCATCACCACCCCCTTTTGTAAATCGATTTTGGCCACTATAGGTGTGGCAGGGTATACTCAGACATGAGTCCCTTTCTCACTGCTCCATCAGGATTCAAGCAAGCCGGGCCGAAGAGGCTGAAATGCCAGAAACCGGTCCCCGGTAGCTTGTCTCCTTTCTGGTAAAGAATTGGCTTGGTAGTTTAGTCTGCCCTGTTCCCATGATGCACTGGGCCAGGGACAGGCTGATTTGCATATAGCCAGGTTCTGAGCTGGGATGGGGCAGTGAGATAAATAACGGTGATGGATCAAGCCCTGATCTTTGGACTGGGTAAGAGTGGTCTGCTCAATTCAGACACTCTGTTCATCACCACCCCCTTTTGTAAATCGATTTTGGCCACTATAGGTGTGGCAGGGTATACTCAGACATGAGTCCCTTTCTCACTGCTCCATCAGGATTCAAGCAAGCCGGGCCGAAGAGGCTGAAATGCCAGAAACCGGTCCCCGGTAGCTTGTCTCCTTTCTGGTAAAGAATTGGCTTGGTAGTTTAGTCTGCCCTGTTCCCATGATGCACTGGGCCAGGGACAGGCTGATTTGCATATAGCCAGGTTCTGAGCTGGGATGGGGCAGTGAGATAAATAACGGTGATGGATCAAGCCCTGATCTTTGGACTGGGTAAGAGTGGTCTGCTCAATTCAGACACTCTGTTCATCACCACCCCCTTTTGTAAATCGATTTTGGCCACTATAGGTGTGGCAGGGTATACTCAGACATGAGTCCCTTTCTCACTGCTCCATCAGGATTCAAGCAAGCCGGGCCGAAGAGGCTGAAATGCCAGAAACCGGTCCCCGGTAGCTTGTCTCCTTTCTGGTAAAGAATTGGCTTGGTAGTTTAGTCTGCCCTGTTCCCATGATGCACTGGGCCAGGGACAGGCTGATTTGCATATAGCCAGGTTCTGAGCTGGGATGGGGCAGTGAGATAAATAACGGTGATGGATCAAGCCCTGATCTTTGGACTGGGTAAGAGTGGTCTGCTCAATTCAGACACTCTGTTTATCACCACCCCCTTTTGTAAATCGATTTTGGCCACTATAGGTGTGGCAGGGTATACTCAGACATGAGTCCCTTTCTCACTGCTCCATCAGGATTCAAGCAAGCCGGGCCGAAGAGGCTGAAATGCCAGAAACCGGTCCCCGGTAGCTTGTCTCCTTTCTGGTAAAGAATTGGCTTGGTAGTTTAGTCTGCCCTGTTCCCATGATGCACTGTGCCAGGGACAGGCTGATTTGCATATAGCCAGGTTCTGAGCTGGGATGGGGCAGTGAGATAAATAACGGTGATGGATCAAGCCCTGATCTTTGGACTGGGTAAGAGTGGTCTGCTCAATTCAGACACTCTGTTCATCACCACCCCCTTTTGTAAATCGATTTTGGCCACTATAGGTGTGGCAGGGTATACTCAGACATGAGTCCCTTTCTCACTGCTCCATCAGGATTCAAGCAAGCCGGGCCGAAGAGGCTGAAATACCAGAAACCGGTCCCCGGTAGCTTGTCTCCTTTCTGGTAAAGAATTGGCTTGGTAGTTTAGTCTGCCCTGTTCCCATGATGCACTGGGCCAGGGACAGGCTGATTTGCATATAGCCAGGTTCTGAGCTGGGATGGGGCAGTGAGATAAATAACTGTGATGGATCAAGCCCTGATCTTTGGACTGGGTAAGAGTGGTCTGCTCAATTCAGACACTCTGTTCATCACCACCCCCTTTTGTAAATCGATTTTGGCCACTATAGGTGTGGCAGGGTATACTCAGACATGAGTCCCTTTCTCACTGCTCCATCAGGATTCAAGCAAGCCGGGCCGAAGAGGCTGAAATGCCAGAAACCGGTCCCCGGTAGCTTGTCTCCTTTCTGGTAAAGAATTGGCTTGGTAGTTTAGTCTGCCCTGTTCCCATGATGCACTGGGCCAGGGACAGGCTGATTTGCATATAGCCAGGTTCTGAGCTGGGATGGGGCAGTGAGATAAATAACGGTGATGGATCAAGCCCTGATCTTTGGACTGGGTAAGAGTGGTCTGCTCAATTCAGACACTCTGTTCATCACCACCCCCTTTTGTAAATCGATTTTGGCCACTATAGGTGTGGCAGGGTATACTCAGACATGAGTCCCTTTCTCACTGCTCCATCAGGATTCAAGCAAGCCGGGCCGAAGAGGCTGAAATGCCAGAAACCGGTCCCCGGTAGCTTGTCTCCTTTCTGGTAAAGAATTGGCTTGGTAGTTTAGTCTGTCCTGTTCCCATGATGCACTGGGCCAGGGACAGGCTGATTTGCATATAGCCAGGTTCTGAGCTGGGATGGGGCAGTGAGATAAATAACGGTGATGGATCAAGCCCTGATCTTTGGACTGGGTAAGAGTGGTCTGCTCAATTCAGACACTCTGTTCATCACCACCCCCTTTTGTAAATCGATTTTGGCCACTATAGGTGTGGCAGGGTATACTCAGACATGAGTCCCTTTCTCACTGCTCCATCAGGATTCAAGCAAGCCGGGCCGAAGAGGCTGAAATGCCAGAAACCGGTCCCCGGTAGCCTGTCTCCTTTCTGGTAAAGAATTGGCTTGGTAGTTTAGTCTGCCCTGTTCCCATGATGCACTGGGCCAGGGACAGGCTGGTTTGCATATAGCCAGGTTCTGAGCTGGGATGGGGCAGTGAGATAAATAACGGTGATGGATCAAGCCCTGATCTTTGGACTGGGTAAGAGTGGTCTGCTCAATTCAGACACTCTGTTCATCACCACCCCCTTTTGTAAATCGATTTTGGCCACTATAGGTGTGGCAGGGTATACTCAGACATGAGTCCCTTTCTCACTGCTCCATCAGGATTCAAGCAAGCCGGGCCGAAGAGGCTGAAATGCCAGAAACCGGTCCCCGGTAGCTTGTCTCCTTTCTGGTAAAGAATTGGCTTGGTAGTTTAGTCTGCCCTGTTCCCATGATGCACTGGGCCAGGGACAGGCTGATTTGCATATAGCCAGGTTCTGAGCTGGGATGGGGCAGTGAGATAAATAACGGTGATGGATCAAGCCCTGATCTTTGGACTGGGTAAGAGTGGTCTGCTCAATTCAGACACTCTGTTCATCACCACCCCCTTTTGTAAATCGATTTTGGCCACTATAGGTGTGGCAGGGTATACTCAGACATGAGTCCCTTTCTCACTGCTCCATCAGGATTCAAGCAAGCCGGGCCGAAGAGGCTGAAATGCCAGAAACCGGTCCCCGGTAGCTTGTCTCCTTTCTGGTAAAGAATTGGCTTGGTAGTTCAGTCTGTCCTGTTCCCATGATGCACTGGGCCAGGGACAGGCTGATTTGCATATAGCCAGGTTCTGAGCTGGGATGGGGCAGTGAGATAAATAACGGTGATGGATCAAGCCCTGATCTTTGGACTGGGTAAGAGTGGTCTGCTCAATTCAGACACTCTGTTCATCACCACCCCCTTTTGTAAATTGTTATCCTTTAGGGCAGCTACTGCCATGTCTATCTCTGCCCCTGTTATGTCTAGCTCTAGGGATGCTCGTTTTGCCTCTGTTAGCTTGGGTAGGTTCAGCTTGTCCAGGAGAGTAGCTCCCCATCCGATTTAAGGCCTTTTTCTTCTTTGAACAGCTCCTCATAGAAGTCTTTAAAGACCCTGAGGATCTCCTTATTGGCTGTTTGGGATGACTTGTTAGAGTCTGTAATTGCGCACTAGCGTGTTGCCTCTGCTTACTTTTGAGGTATGAGGCAAGGGCTTTCCCTGTTTTGTTTGCTGAACAGAGATTTATAGCTTTGTATCTGTTTATCCAGGTGCCCGCCCTCTCGCTTAAAAGTTTATTAAGTTCGTATTTCTTCCTCGTTAGGGCCGTAACTGTGTTTTTGTCGGCTAGGTTGGCGCTATGGTGCATCGCCAGGTCTTTGACCTGCCTCTCTAGTTCTAGAAGAGTTTTATTTCTACCCCTGTTCATTCTAGACTTGATGCTTATTATTTTGCCCCTGATTGTGGCTTTCATGGCGTCCCAGAGTATTCCTCTGTCTGTGCTTGGCTTATCGTTGAGTTCTAGGTAATCTTTAAGGGCCTCCTCTATGGCAGCTGCATTTGCTGGGTCACTAATGATGTCGCTGTTGAATCTCCAACTATGGCTTATTTGTTCGTTATGGCGTCCGCTAAGTGTTAGGCTGATGAGGGAGTGATCTGACACTGTTCTCGGCGTGATCTCTGTATGCTCTATAAGGTGCGTGAGTGTGGCTGAGATAAGGATGTAGTCTATTCTGCTGTACGAGTTATGGGGGTGAGAGTAAAAAGTGTAGTCTCTAGAGTCTGGGTGTTGGAGTCTCCACGGGTCTTCAAGATGGAGCTTGGCGCACAGATTCTTAAGGGTGTGTTGTCCCTGAGTTTGGTGGCTGGCTCTTTGCGGGTGTCTGTCTATAGCTTGATCAAGAACCTGATTGAGATCTCTGGCTACTATCAGGAGCTCGTCCTGGGGGAGATTGCTGCGTTTGTTCTCTGCCTCTCTCCAGAAGGTCTCATCCTCTGTGTTAGGGCCGTAAATATTGGCGATATGGACTATTTCCTAACCACGTTTGAGACTGGTTATTAGCAATCTCCCATTCTCATCCGCATAACACTTGTGTAGGGTTAGTCTTGCTTTCTTGTTTATTAGTGTTATTACACCTCTCTTTTTGTGTACAGCTGGCGAGCAGAGGGTTAGGCCTATCCAGTTCACCTTCAGACGTTGTGCGTCCTCTTCGGATAGTTTCATTTCCTGAAGCACGCACACATCACTTTTTAGTTTTGTTAAGTAGTCGATTACTTTCCTTCTTTTGATTGGGTGAGCCCTTTAATGTTAAGTGAGACTACTTTTAGATCTGAGAGTAGTTGGGAATACCTATGTTGTGTCATGGTTTGTGCTTATTGACGCTCTTTTTTGGTGCTGTCCTTGGGGAATAAGCCCACCTGCAGTTGGGTCCGCCCCACCCTCCTTTGGTGCTCCCTTATGTTCCCGGATGGGCTGCTCTGATAGTCTTGCTGACCAAATATGTATGTCTGTTAAGAAGGTGAGGTTACAGAAAGGAAAAGTTAGTAAAAGAAAGAAATAGATGTGAAGAATCTGTACTGAGACACCGCCCCTGCCCCCCCCTACCCCCGCCCTCTCTCCCCCCCTCCCTCCACGTTTTGAAATACGGGCGTGCGTCAGCAAAGTTCCCTCCCCCATCCCCCCTGAGGTATTCGTAGTAGCAGTTCTGAGTGGCAGAAAAAGATTGGATTACCCTGCATTCCCCCATACCCCTCATAGATCTCGGCCGCAGGCGCTTGCCAGATTGATCAATAGTAAAGGATATACTTGTGGTCCATATACGAAAAAGTCTATACATTGTTGCAGTTTCCCCTGTCCCTGGGTGGGTGAGGTAGAGTGGCCTACCCTGAGGTAGAATCGGTCCAAGAAGGTAGTGTCAAGTGCACCCTGGCACTAAAATGTCTCACTTTTCTGGTTTAGAGTACAAAATTTGAGGTAGAGCTGTGAGTTGAGGTAGAGCAGTTGCTTGAGTTACGTTGATGTTTCCCATGGTTAGCCTTCCCTGTGCCCGCATTAGTGTCCTGGGCTGGAGTGGCCTGTAGCCCCCGTGTTGTCCAGCGAAGCTCTTCTCTTGGCTATACCCGAGAGTTGGGCCTCCATATTCTCCGAATGTGGACCCCGGAGGTGTCTTCTTAGATCATCCGGGTCATCGAAGACAAGGGTACGCCCTTTGTCCATGATTCTCAGTTTTGCCAGGCCTGCAAAGCTAAAGGTGATGTTGTCTTTCCTCATTCTTTCTCTCAGTGCCAGGAAGCCTCTCCTCGTGTCCACGGTTTGGCGTGAGAAGTCTTGTGTAATTATTATTTTATTGTCCTTCTATTTTAAGGCCTGATTTTTCCTTGCCACTGCAAAGATAGCCTCTGTTTGCTACGACCTTAGGGGTTTGCATATGATTGGGCGCGGGCCCGACCACTTTGGAGTTTCATCGCAGGTACTCTGTATGCTTTGTCTAGCTCAAATTGTCTGTCGAACTTGAGCCCTGTAATGTTTGGGATAAGCTCTCATAGGAGGGCTGAGCAGGATCCTGGCCTGTCCTCTTCGCCTTCGGGAATTCCAAGCAGTCTTATGTTCCCTCTTCTGTTGCAGTCGTCTTGCTCAGACAGCTGCTTCTGGTGGATACTGGTGGCTTTGGAAACTGAAAGTAGCGTCTTGTTTGACTGTGTGTTGACATCCTCGATATCGCTAATTCGCGTTTCTACAGTGTCCATCCTGCTGTTCGTTTTGTGTTGATCTGCCCTTATAGCTGCTAGCTCTAGCTGCATGTTGACGATTGTTTGTTTAGTGGACTTTGAAACTTCATTCCCTTTGCTGACTTTCCTGAGGATCACCTCCAGAATAATATCGTTTTTCAGCTTTAGGGGCGAGTCTGGAGGGTTGTTTTTATATTTGGCTCCTTTGCCTTCTTGGCTTGGCATTTCGCTGAAACCCCTTCTGGCTAGGTAACTTTCTATCCTGCCGCCTTTCCACTGTGCTACTACTGATGAGCTGGGCTGTTCTCCTGCAGAGCCTGGTAGGCTCTTCCTTGTGGGTTGGCGGTCGAGTCTGTATCTACTTGATTCCCGGATGTACCTAGTTCTGGTTTTTGCACCCGCCAGCTCCGCCTCTGGGTGCTGGCTAGAGGCCCTGGTGTGCTGCCTTGTATGGGTTCCTTACTGCGGGGCTTACCTTGCGTTGTATAAAACTGTGTGGTCTTACCGTGGGCTGGGCCTGCTGTTCGTTAAGTGTTGCTGCGTAGTTTGGCCTTGGGCTATGTCTGCTATGGGAGGTTTGCATGGACAGATGTGCGCAGTGCCGCGTGCTTATGGCTCTCTCTGCCCTTTCCCCAGGTCTTGTCTGATGGCTTATATCCGCTGCAGCGTAGTATGAAACAGACTGGCGGCTCTCTATGTACACAAAAAGGCTATTGTTTGTGTGGTCACAGAGCTTGCAGATTTGTTTCCTGTCGTGGCTTTCTAATGTCTCCTCACCTTCCCTCTCCTTTCCTGTCCTGCTCGCGCTCCCTTGCTTGGGGAGCTATGTGGGGGACTTGCAGCGTGCTCTCTACGGCGCGTTCTGCCCTTTTCCCAGGTCCAGGCCTTTGGTTTGATTCCTCACCCGCACAGTGTGCCCAAAATGCCCGCTCCCTCGTGTGCACACAGAGCCTTCGGTTTTGTTTCGTGTCACGTCGGAGCTTTCCAAACGCTCTTTTGCTGTTGGCTGTTTGTGATCCCCCTTGCCTGACCTTCTCGCGCCATGGGGGTTCTTGCAGCGTGCTCTCTCCGGCGCTGGGTGCCGTTTTCACTGGGTTTGGCAGCAATCTTGGTTTTCCGGTGCCTGGTGCCTCCAAAATGGCTTCCCCCTTCTATGTTGCGGTGCTTCCAGTTTCGTTTTCGTGTGAGGTGGTTGGGCCGCAGGTTGGGCAGCCGGCTTGTCTCGTTTGCTACGCACTCCCCAAGAGATATGCTTGCGAATCCGGGTATTTCCCTCCCCGGTTGCGTGTTCGGTTTTGCTCCCTTTTGCCTCGGCCGCACCCGGTTACTTGGTTGCTTGACTGCTCGGCTGCTTGGCTGCTAGATGGTGGTTAGTCGTGCCAGGGGGCTACTGGGCACTTCCGCTGCTTGTACTCCGCTCGTCTGTGCCGGTCCGTCAGCCGTCCTACTTATGCTTATGGCTGACTAGGGCCTCCGCAAAGGTATGCGTTCCAAACAAAATGGCTGCTCGCCTATGCTCGCCTTCAGTTTCGTTTTCTTGCTCTCTCTCTGTTTTACCCTCTCTGGCACTTGCCGTTACCGCCTACTGCCTCCGCTTGCACTTACTTGGCTGGTTAATGCGGCGGTTGGCACCGGGGTTTTGGGGGTCTGAGAGCGGAGTGCCTCTGCCGCAGTTCTCCCCCTCTCACCTGGTCCTCCTTTGCCAGCGAACTCCGCTTCGGTGCGGCGCCATCTTGCTCCCCTTATGACTCGCTCGGTCCGGTGTTGTGGTGTCTTTCCTTGCGTTGCAGCTTTCCTCAGCTGTTTCTTCGCTTGCCTGTTTGTGCCCCCCAATATTCCGAAGTCTTTGTGTGTGGTTTTCTGGTCTAACGGTTGCTCGTTTTGCTAACTTATTCGCGTTTTTTTCCTCGAGTTGGCGGAGGCAATGGACTCAGGCGCCCGTCCTCATTGCTGTCCAAGCCACGCCCCCAACCCTCGCCAACTTTGATCCAAACAACACGCACAGCGTGCATGGATGTGATAGCAGGGCGCAGAGTCCCTAAGCCACAGGAGTCTGTAGAGCACAGGTCGGAGTAGGAGATATCTTCAGGGAACGACGGTCTCAAGCTGTTTTCATTTCGCCAGAACAGTCCTATACTTTTTTGTTTAAAATCCTTTTAATGGCACTGGCCTCCTGTACTGTGAAGCCAGAGAAGGGTCAGACAGGCTGAGAAGTACAAACAAGCCTTATCCACAGGCTCTCTCCTACATGAAAGAATTACAACACAGTTATTCTTTCTGAGAGGTGTTATAATAGTGTTACTAGTTCTGGAATGCTGCCTTTTAATGGACACCTTAAAAGGCGTGCAGTTAGTACAGGCTGATTGCATTTTACTAAAAGTATAACTTTTGAAAGCCCTTTATGCCTTTAAACACTATCTTTTTGCCAATTTTGCAGTAGCCTATATTTTACTGCAGTACATTTTTCGGCCAGGCCTGAAAGCGCAGCCAGCAGTCGCCAGATGTAATGTGATTGTTAGACCTGGCACCTTGGCGTGAGTCTCCCTTCCACTTTTTGCTGATGTGCCTCCGATGTTTTGCTGGTTTTCCGATACTCAGGGCACTGCGCCACGGCTGACCCGTGCTGCAGTGCAAGTGCTCCCTACTGTAAATTGTACATGCGATTGGTATCCATGATTGGTTCTTGGATCTACTGTTAGTCCCTAGTAACGCGCACTAGAGAGTGCCGGGGCTTGTAGATGCCAATACTGCTGGTGGGCCTGCAGCGCTGGTTGCGCCACCCACCGTAGCAGCCGTAAAGATGTGTCTGGGGACTGCGACCGCAGAACCCGCGTGCGGTCTCGTACTGTCACGCTAGCTGGGCAAGTGCACCCACTTGCCAGCCCCGAACCTTCCCTTGACTACATATTAGTCACCCCTATGGTAGGCCTGCGGGCAGGGTGCGTTGTAGGTGTAAGGTAGGACAAGCCCTGATGTGTGTGGCCTGTCCTAGTAGTGACTTACAACCAAGACCGTATTTCACTATTGAAGGCTACCTGCTCCATTAGGCCAGACTGAGCTGCTGGAATTATTACACCCTATAATCCCAGCAGGCTCAAGGAGCATGGTAGCGAGTCATGTTTAGTATGCCTGAACTCAGGATGATAAAATATTTCTTGTAGTCAAGTTTATTTTAGTATCCTGGGTTTGCAAATGCTACTTTTAGAAAGTTAGCCTTTGCTTGCCTAACCATTTCAGTCCGCCTCTGCTGGTATGTGTATCTGACTGTCTGGGACGTGTGAGTGACAGGGCTGGGAGGATGACAGGTGGTGAATGCGCAGATTACACCTTAGTGGGAGGTAGGAGTGGCTCTTGACTCTGGATCTTGCTGTGCTCTGCCACCACAATGCTGGCTCCACCCTCCTGGGGAGCGTCGGATGACTCAACCGACACCTGGCCCAGGAAGGGCGAAACCCCATCAACAAGGTACTCTGGCTGCCCCTGTCCGCACAATGCTGGCTCCACCTCCTGTGGGGCGTCTGATGCGCCTGCCCCTCACACTGAAAGCAGAAGCCGGAGTACACCCGCCAGGGTACTCAAGGACTGAGAGTGGCTATGCGAAGGCCCCCCTGGCCTGCGAGAACAAAAGAAATGCCATATAAAAGAAGGAGCCCTGCTCCTTGAAAATTAGATCCTGTTTGGGCTACAGAAGGAACTCTGCCCGACGAGAAGGACCGGGAAGGACAAGGAAGAGTGCTGTCTCTTGCCTGTGTCTGGTGCCTTGCTGCCGAAGGAGAGGAAAAAGGAAAGACTACGAAAAGACTTTTGCTTTACAAAACTTTGTGCCGAACTCTGCTAAAAGATCTCCAAGGGCTTAAAACTGAACTTGCCCCCTGACCAGCGCCCCAGGACCAGTGGGCGCTACACCCTGAAGAAAGCAACTGCGTGTGCTGCTCCTCGTGGCAGTACCGACGGAGGAATCTCCTCCAAGGCAACGACATCCACCTGACCACCGTGACCGGGGCCCAGAGCAACAGCGAAAGCAAAGTGAGGACCAGCCGCCGCTGGCCCGAGCACCGTGACCGCAACTGCACCGGGAGCCCGAGAGCAAAGCGAAGGAGGACCCGTCCGGTCCGAGCTCTCGAGTTGACTGCGCAACGAGCAGCCAATCCACTTGCAAAGACGGACAGTCGCCCTGTGAGAGTCCCCTAGGTCGGTACCTTGCCCGACAGCCAGCTGTGAGCGCACAGCTGCACCGGCACTTGGCTGGGTACGTCCTGCACTTGAGGACCGTACTGCCACTTGCCGCCACCACGCAACCGCCGCCTCCAGGGTCGGAGCGGACGACGAGGAAAGGACCCTGCCGCCACAGAACACCGCTGCCCCGGATGACCCGTGAACTGCTCGGCTGAGAGCCGCGACGAACAGCGACCCCGGGAAGGCAACGCGACGTGGGACAGATCCCCTGGAAACCGCCTGCTCCACAAGAACTTTGTTGAACTGGGCAGAAGGCCCGAAAGAACTCTTATTGCTAGAACGATCTGTGGCAACTTGAACTAAGTAACTTGGAACCGCTATTTGAAAGTCTGACAACTGTATTCATAAGCCTGCTTGAAGTCTATATAAAGATATATATTTTTACAGAATACAGTCTGGTCTCATTGTGTGGTGGGTTGGTTGTGACGGTATACTATTGCAAGTGTTTAACCCTATGTGCCCCAAAGATTAGCCTACAACTGCTTAAGCCACACTACCTAGAGGGTAAGCAGAGGTTGTCTGGAAGGTAACCCTCAGCCCTGACGAGGAAGAGAGAGACCCTGCTTCTAAATCGCTGCAACCTGCCTGGGGGTGCGAGTGTGTTCTACGCATACCTGCCTTGCCGCATTCTGGTTTCCTCCCTGCCGCCGCTCGAGTCTCCCTCGCGGCCGCTGGTTGAAGGGAACCACAACTCCCAGCCTGCCTGCAACCTGACCCGGAACACCTTCCCTGGGGTCACCGCGCCCGGAGGCGCTTGAAATTCCCGCCGTCCTCGGTGGAGCGGGTGTCTTGCTTCTAAATCGCTGCAACCTGCCTGGGGGTGCGAGTGTGTTCTACGCATACCTGCCTTGCCGCATTCTGGTTTCCTCCCTGCCGCCGCTCGAGTCTCCCTCGCGGCCGCTGGTTGAAGGGAACCACAACTCCCAGCCTGCCTGCAACCTGACCCGGAACACCTTCCCTGGGGTCACCGCGCCCGGAGGCGCTTGAAATTCCCGCCGTCCTCGGTGGAGCGGGTGTCTTGCTTCTAAATCGCTGCAACCTGCCTGGGGGTGCGAGTGTGTTCTACGCATACCTGCCTTGCCGCATTCTGGTTTCCTCCCTGCCGCCGCTCGAGTCTCCCTCGCGGCCGCTGGTTGAAGGGAACCACAACTCCCAGCCTGCCTGCAACCTGACCCGGAACACCTTCCCTGGGGTCACCGCGCCCGGAGGCGCTTGAAATTCCCGCCGTCCTCCGCGTCGCGGGACGCGAGCGGGACGCCCGGACGAAGCCCGGACAAAGGGCGGACATTCTAAGACAGTCCAAGACTGGCCACGACTGGACTGGACCAGGACACTAACATTTGCTGCACCGTGAGTTACTTGCCATACTTGCCGTAGTGTTTACTTGCTTATGACTGTGTACTCGTAAGGGGCTATTATTCTACCCTACTTTGCCTCTTTGAATAACCATGTCAAAGCAGAAAACATCTGCCACCCCTGCCAACACTATGGAGAACTACCTAGTGCACAGAGTGACTAAAATAATTAATGATCGGCGGTCCTCCCTAGGGCTTAATGATTCCCCTCCCTGTGCTCAAACAGAGGTGTCTTGCCTAATCGACTTGGACATAGAAGCCATGAATCTAAGTGACGCTGATATTGTGGAAAATGTTGTTTGTTCTGCACTAAACACTTCTATAAATGTTCCACAACCTGTTATAAATACCGATTCACTAGTGGTTGATGAACCCAACCTACACTGTAATGATCTAGTGCTAGTTGATGGCAGCGTCACCCCGCCAACACCAGTCCCTGCTCCAAGAGCAGCTAAGAGGCCTACCAAAGTTCCCTCTAGAAGGCCAGGACTACGATCAAATAGTAAAAAACCGTCAGCTCTACCTAACACTGAATACAAAAATGTAATTGACGACATAGTAGAGGAAGGGAGTAGCACTATAGATTGGGATGACTTGTTGTCGAATAAATTCATGGGCATGTTAGAATCTAGGATGGTACGAATAATTAAACCACTTATATCCAAAATAGATCACTTGTCCGATAAAGTACATAAATTAGAGTCCTTACTAAAAACAGCAAACGAGAACTTGGGGGACATCCCTAACTCAATCATAAATAAAATAGATGAGCATCAGGAAAATATGATTGAGAATGTAAAAGCTACATTTGCATCAGTGCAGACTGGTGCTCTTAGTGCCACAAGTGACCCTACCAACCCTACTGTTGTAGTTCCCCCACCAACAATAGAGAATGGTTTTATATCTGATTCCCACCTTGATTCAAATCCTGTCGAGTTGATAGTGGAAGCGTCACCTCTAGTGTTAGTACTTGCCAATGTCCCAGTATTGAGAAAAGACCGGATTGAGACCCCAGACTCCCTCCTAAACAAATCATTGCAGTGGCTAGGTAATAATATCCAAGCGACTCCTTGGGGTAAAGAAAAGTTGACCGGGGATTTGCTATCAGCAAGAAGAGTTAAGTGGATAGGGTCTAAACCCAAGAAATTTGCCGGGGATTGTGTGGTATTAAATTTGAAGGGTCCAGATGTATTGCCAGACATCCTACAAAACATTCTTCCACCCCAACGAAGAACGGCAGAAATAGTCCCGCTAACGTTAGACTTCTTCTATAGTAGAAGAGGTCTACTAGCAAAACCAACTATTCTTAGAACCAAGTGGTCAGTGGTTGGATCTAGAAGGGATAGGGGTGGTACTAGCGGTGACTGGGGGTTAAATTTGGAAAATTGCTTTTCGGCTCTATCTGATCTAAACGAATGCGATTGACTCGAAACCCACGATCTAGCCTCTCATATTGGGCCGGTGCAGCAAAAACATGTAGGAGAAGGAAACACAAATAGCTCTAATCTGGGTAATCCGATCATAGAGGAAAATAACTCATCGCACTTGACATGTAACAACCCAGCTCCAAAAGGGCTAAAGTTAGCAACTGAAGTTTACATATGTGCAGCTGGGGCTAGAGAGACCGAGATTAGTCCAAGGGATGGAAAAACATCTTTATTAGAAGTGCCATTCAATGCAAGCGATCAGAAAGTAGATCAGCCACTAGACCAATGCATAACTAATATACTATCCCTTGTATCATGGAATATTGCAGGCATAGCAAGCAAGATAAACACTCTGGAATGGGCTGAATATATTAATCAGCACGATATTATTATGCTGCAAGAAACCTGGTCACTTACCCCAACATTCAAAGTGGGATACTTAAATTATCACATCCCGGCAATTAGAAACCGCCTCGGACGCCCCTCCGGAGGCTTGTTAATCTGGGTACGACAATCTCTAAATGTCATTATAACACAACTATCAATACCATCAAATGACATTATGGCCCTTACCGTCAGATGGGATAATGGCCAAGAGCTCAGCATCTTTAACGTTTATGCTAGGGGAGTGTCTAGGGGACAATCTTCTAACACTTTAGCAGTTTTAGAGCAGAACATAGAAATACTACCACCACAAAACCAACTAATAGTAGGTGGTGATTTTAATGTAACCTATGAGCCCCTGGGTGAAGAGGACAGGATTCTGTCCGAGGAAGAGGATGCCAAGTGGGGAATTCCCCAGTTGGATTTGCCTGCTATTAAAAAATGGAGTAATGTGGCAATCCAGTTAAAAAGTCTCTGCTTAGCCAGAGGCTTGAGAGCGGCAAATGGGCGCACGCCTTCCGATTTACTAGGTAAAAATACGTTCGACAATGGGCGCTCATCTAGCAGAATCGACTATATATTAATAGATGTAAAATTTTGGAGCAAAATGCTAGACATGGTTGTAGAACCTAGACTAGAAAGTGATCATAATCCCTTAAAACTAACCTTCTTTTTCCACTGCAAGCCTTCATCGCACCCAATTGACAATGGAATGGTGACGCAGGATGTAGTATGTTCCAACAACCAGCGCCACCTCAAATGGGGAATGATGATAAAAGATAATACAAAATTAGAGGCACTTAAAGTGCTAGTGGTAAATGAAGTAAACAATATTAAGTCTAAACAAGGGATGTCAAGCTTCCAAGATTATATGATGGAGGCCCACGAAAAACTATTTTTTCTGAATTACAAAGTTTTTTTATCAAAAGAGTAGACCCTAGTAAGGAGGGTAAAACCCAACAGAGACAAGGCTGGTACGACAAAAGTTGCAGATTGGCACGACTTAATTTGAGTTTAGAACTAAAATCTGGCAATGCATTAGGAATTAGGAGAGCAAGAGATACATACAGACAAGCCCAAAAAAGGCCAAGAAACGCTGGGATGAAGAAGGGTGGCAGGAATTGAAGGAAGCTTGTGCTGCAAAGGACTCCAAGCGCTTTTGGGCTATTGTAAAATGGGAGAGGGGAGGAATAGCTGCCCAGCCACAAAATAATGTCCCTATTAACAAATGGACTGAGTTTTTTAGACCACAGTACGCCCGCAATCTGGTCCATGCTTCTGTCCAACCTCCGCCATCTATCTTTTTCAAAAATCAAATATTTGATGAGAATGATGTAACTAAAGCACTGGATGGTATAGCAGGAGGAAAAGCGCCAGGCATGGATGGCATCCCGGCCGACGTATTTTTGTCGGACCGGAATGCGTGGTGCTCATATTTTAAAATGCTGGCTAATGCTGTGGCAATGGGTGGGGAAGTGCCCCACTCATGGAAGGGAGCAGAAATAATCCCCATTTTCAAAAAAGGAGACAGAACACTAGCCCAAAACTACAGACCAATAAGCCTCATAGACACAGCGCAAAAAGTGATGGGTCGTCTAGTTCAGAATAAATTACAACAATGGATTGACGACAAAAATATACTATCCCCTTATCAGGCAGGGTTCCGCCCACTGACTAGTAGTGTTGACCAAGTTCTCTTTTTCCTAACAATTTACTGGAGAAATGTCACACTCAAAAAGGGTTCGTTGTACGCTGTCTTTGTAGACCTCAAAGCAGCCTTCGACCTAGTCCCCAGAGAAAAATTGTGGCAGACCCTGGCTGATGTAGGTCTAAGCCAGGAACTTATTACCCTCCTTGTCCGCCTCCATGACAATAACTTTGCCAAAATTAGATGGGGCAAGCAAGGTGAAACCACAGATTCCTTCCCAGTAGAACGAGGAGTTAGGCAAGGCTGTGTGCTAGCTCCAACACTATTTTCAATTTATATTAACGGAATTGTTGACCACCTAATGAAATCCCCAAGCGATGCCCCAATTATAGCAGGTCGCCACGTCCCAGTTCTAATGTTCGCGGACGATACGCTCCTACTCTCACGCACTCCGAGCGGTCTCCAGAAAGTGGTCGATGCCTTTGGGGAATTCTGTGATAGTAGAGGACTTGAATTGAATACCACTAAAACTAAATTCATGTGCCTAAACTATCAGTCCTCTTTCAAAGGAGTAATTAAATATAAAGGCATCCCTCTAGAGAAAGTGGACTCCTTCACCTATCTAGGCATCACCATGCAAGGAAACATGAAGTGGCAATCGCATATTAACAATACTCTATTAAAGTTTAACCAGCTTGCTGGTGCAGTAGCACTGAAACATCGCAAATCATTAACAAAGCCGGTTAAATCTGCACTAGAGATATACAATATGAAAGTGTTAGGTGCCTGCTTGTATGGGTCTGAACTGTGGGGGTTTTCAAATCTGAGAGAATTGAGTTGTGCAGAAAACAGGTTTTTGCGAGGGCTAGTCATGGTCCCACAAAGCACACCAATGCTCACTCTGAAATTAGACCTTGGCAAGAAAAATATTGAGGATATAGCTAGACTACGGCCACTCCTATATTGGAGGCGCTTGATGGTGACCCCAGAGCTGGGCCATTATGCTGAAGCTTTGAAGGATGTCATTGAGTTTGACCGATTCCACTGTATCAAATGGTTAAAAGAACTCAAGGGGCTTCTTGTATTGTTAAAATTGGATCATCTATGGGGAAATTACGATGTGGCTAGCTTCCCATCGAAAGCAAAATTGAAAGAATTGTACTGGGAAATGGTGTACACAGTAATGTTCTGTAAAGGTTCCAATTCAGCACTGACAACCCGCTTCTGGGATATTAAAATGTATCCGTCATGCGAAATATATTGGGACATTATAGAACGCCCTTACGACAGGAAATTGTATTTCCAGTTCCGCATTGGGACCTTACCAGTAAATGCTTTTAAAAAACATTGGTCCCCCATGTGGGATGATCATTGTTATTTCTGTAAGGACCAAATTGAACATATTTCCCACCTGCTGTTTTGTTGTCCACAATATGCTACCCCTAGACGTAAATGGCTGAAGCCAGTGTGCCAAAATATTGGCACACGTAGTCAATCAACAGCCTTGAGAATACTTGAAACGGACTGCTCCACACTTTTTGTAGTTGCCGTAGCTAAATTTCTTGCCTGGGCATGGTCAATACGCACACGCACTTTAAAGACAAATGTGAATATATTATGAACTAGTGTTGTCTACAAATTATCCTATTGCATTGTATGAATTGTTCTTTTTTAGAAACTATTTGAATTTTAACCGTATAGTATTTATCATGCAACATTCGGCTGTCAAAATGTTTAATATGTGTTTTAAAACTATTTTTAAATTTAGTATTTATTGTATTAGGGATAGGAAGGATGCTTTTATGACAAATGTCGAATAAAGCTTTATAAATTGAAATTGAGTCCCTGCTTGTCGCTAGTGTTGCACTGCGCCAACTAGAGCCTCCCCCTTCCTACATTGGACGCAGTGGTGAGGATTTTTCGAATTTACACTTGTGGTAGCTTCCGACCATTGCACAGTGATTTCGGTCCAGTTACTTAGCCACAGACTTTGCTTTTCGCTGAAAGAAGATTCCGAGTGTGAGAACCATGCCGGGCACGAAGAAGCTGGATGGAGCGGAGTCCACGACCTCTGAGGTGTTGGAGGTGGAGTGGGACGCCGCAAAGCTGGACAAATACTCGAAGACAGAGCTGAAGTTTTTCTGTAAGAAACTCAAAGTTCCGCACGCTGGTTGCAAGAATAAGCCAGAATTCTACAAGGCCCTGAAAGCCTGGATAGAGTCCAGAAAGGCCCCGGAGGATCAAGATGCCCTCGCGGAGCAAGATGCGACTGAAGAGCAGAATGCACCTATGGATCTGGTGGATCTCGAAAGGCAAGGCAGCGTGCACAGCTTTGGTAAAGGCCTGTCGCCAGAGGAGCTGGCAGACAGGAAGGAAACAAGGAATCACGAAAGAAAGCTGGCAGAATTGAAAATCCAACTGGAGTTGGAAACAAAAAGAATGGCGCTGGAAGAGCGAAAGCACCAAATGGATTATGAAGTGAAAATGAGGGAGATAAGTCTCAAGGAGAGAGACTTGGATCGTCCTCCCTCTGGTGGCAGCACATCGCCAGTGCAGGTAGAGTCAAGAGTGCACATCCCGAAGGACGTAGTTAAGGAGTTCTTTAAGGGGGATGACATAGGACAGTGGTTTAGGTCATACGAGGTAGCCATGTCCTCCCACCGGGTCTCTGACAAGGATTGGGGAGCAGGGTTGTGGGGAAGGTTCCTTAGCGAAGGGCGAGATACCTTGCTAGATTTGCCCGTTGAGAAACAGAGATCCTATTCCCACATGAAAGAAGCTTTAATGCGCAGGTACGGGCTTACCCCTGAAATGTATAGACAAAAGTTTAGGGGATGTACTAAGCGGCCTGGGAATACGTATGTGGAGTATGTGACTTACTTTTGCAGAGCACTGGATGGTTGGGTGAAGGGTAGCAAAGTGAATGATTTTCAAGGTCTCTTTGATTTAATTGCATGGGAGCACTTGTCTGATCACTGTTTTCCTGAGTTACGCCAACACCTGATCGATAGCAAGCTGTCCAACCCGAGGAAGCTTGCTGAGGAGGCGGACCGCTGGCTCAGCACCAGGGTCCACAAGGGTCCCGTGGGAGACTCCGCCAAGAGTGGGCAGGGTCCCCAGCAGAAGAGTGGGGGGGACAAGGGGGGAAAACAGAAAGGGTTCCAAAAAGGCCCCCAAAGTAGTTCCCAGGGGAGCCCGCAGCAGGGTTCTCAGCCTCCCCCACCCCCGAAGCAGAATGGGGCCCCGACAGGTAAACCTGTTCCAAAGGGGCCCTTCAATTGTTACAAATGTGGCGAGCCTGGGCACATATCCAGTGACCCCAAGTGTCGCCTGTTTGGAAAACCCGCACCCACTGGTGCTCCGCCCCGTCAAGTGACTAGTGTTCACTTAGGAGAAGAAGTGATGGTCCCGGGGGGGTGGAGATCCCGTTCAGATGACCCTAGTCTCGCTAGGAGACAGTGAGATGATCCCTACGAACTACCTGCCCTCTAACACTAAGAAATATGGGCAGATGGTGATCATCAATGGCAAGGAAGCTGAGGCTCTTCGAGACACAGGAGCCAGTGTGACTGCAGTGAGGCAGCACCTGGTGTCTCAAGAGCAGGTTGTACCCCATGCCTACTGTAGGGTTATCAACGCTGATAATTCTGAGAGTCAGTGTCCGATGGCTCAAGTTCCCTTCGAGTGGGGGGGGGGGGTCTCTGGTACTCTGCAGGTCTGTGTAAGAAAAACCATGCCTGTTGACTGTTTGCTAGGGAATGACTTGGAGCGCTCCCCTTGGGAAAAGGTGGAGAAAACGACTCACCTGCGGATGGTGGGTCTGCCTGACTGGGCGTGCGTGACCACCCGGTCAATGACAGCCAGTAGGGGTGATCAAGAGGTCCTGGGGCCTGAAGGAGAGGCCCAGGAACCGGCCTTAGGGAGAGGGCGCAGGGGGTGCGGGAAACCGGCCCCTGAGGTTCCCACGGTCCAGGAGGAAGCAGACCTTGAGCGGGATGCCCTGGAGCCTACAGGGGAACAGATCGCCGAACTGGGGGACCTGCCTGAGCTGACCCATTGGCAGCAAGAAGGAGGACCCTCCAGGGAGGAATTCTGCAAGGAGCAGAAAGAATGCCCCTCTCTCATGGGTATGCGGCAGCAGGCTGCAGACCAGGCCAATGGTGTTCAGGCCAAAACACATTACGTGTACTGGGAGAACGACCTCCTGTATTCAGAGCCTAAGGCTGCTGAACCTGGGTCAGCCCGTGTGCTGGTGGTACCCCAGAAGTTCAGAGCCTTCCTACTGGGTCTGGCTCATGATGTGCCTTTAGCAGGACATTTGGGGATGGACAAGACCTATGACAGGCTTGTCACCCACTTTTACTGGCCCCAAATGCATAAGAGTTCAGACGCTCATTGCAGAACCTGTCCGACTTGCCAGGCAAGTGGGAAGACCGGAGGGAAGAAGAAGGCTCCCCTCCAACCCTTCCCTGTGGTCGGTACGCCATTCCAGCGAGTGGGTATTGACATTGTTGGGCCTCTGGACCCCAAGACAGCCATGGGCAACAGGTTCATCCTGGTCTTGGTGGACCATGCCACCCGGTACCCTGAAGCCATCCCTCTGAGGACAGTGACGGCCCCCGTGGTGGGACGTGCACTGATGGGAATTTTCTCACGAGTAGGATTCCCTCTAGAGGTGGTGAGCGACAGGGGGACCAATTTCATATCCAAGTATATGAAGTCCCTTTGGCAAGAGTGTGGCGTAACGTATAAGTTCACCACACCTTACCATCCCCAAGGTAACGGGTTGGTTGAAAGATTCAACCGAACCCTGAAGGGCATGATCATGGGCCTAGAAGGTCCGATGAGGCGTAAGTGGGACGTCCTCTTACCAAGCCTGCTTTTTGCATACCGCGAGGTGCCACGGAAGTCCCTAGGGTTCAGCCCCTTTGAACTACTGTACGGCCACCCTGTGAGAGGACCACTGAGTTTGGTAAAGGAAGGCTGGGAGCAATCTCCCAGGAAACCTCCCCAGAATGTATATAGCTACATGCTGGCCTTCAGAAACCAGACCAGACGCTTCAGACAACTTGCCGAGGCAAATCTGGAAGCAAGCCAGGAGGAAATGAAGCGGTGGTACGACCAGAATGCCACTCTGATCGAGCTTCAGCCTGGACAAGAGGTGTATGTCCTGGCCCCAGTGGAGCCCTGTGCCCTTCAAGATAAGTGGACAGGCCCATTTGAGGTTGTGGAGCGCAAGAGCCCCGTGACATACTTGGTGGACATGACGACGCCCAGGAACCCTTTGCGGGTCCTACATGTCAACCGCCTCAAGCCCCACTTGCGAAGGTCCGAAGTGGGCATGTTGTTGGCAACTGATGACGGAATGGAGGAGGAGTCGGAGCCTCTCCCTGACCTCTTAGTGGCCTGTGAGAAAGATGGGTCAGTGGATGGAGTTAACCTCTCACCCACCCTGACCCCCGAACAACAGGAAGACTGCCGCCAGTTGCTGGGGCAGTTTCCAGACCTGTTCTCCCTGGTTCCGAGTGTCACGGATTGGTGCGTCCATGATGTGGACACTGGAGACAGCTTGCCTGTGAAGCATAAGGCTTACAGGGTGACTGACAGGGTCCGGGCCTGCATCAAGGAGGAGGTCTCCAAGATGCTTGCCCTGGGGGTGATTGAGTCTTCCAGCAGTCCTTGGTCCAGCCCCGTGGTTTTGGTTCCGAAGGCTGCTGCGCCGGGAGCCACACCCGAACTCCGGTTCTGTGTGGACTACAGAGGACTCAATTCAGTCACGAAGACTGACGCGCACCCCATCCCCAGAGCTGATGAGCTCATTGATCGGCTAGGGGCTGCCTGGTTCCTCAGCACGTTTGATTTAACGTCTGGGTACTGGCAGATCGCCTTGACCGATGGGGCAAAGGAGAGGTCGGCATTCTCTACACCAGATGGGCATTTCCAGTTCCGGGTTATGCCATTTGGAATGAAGAATGCCCCTGCCACCTTTCAGAGATTGGTCAACCAGGTGTTGGCTGGGCTGGACGAGTTCAGTGCCGCCTACCTGGATGACATCGCGGTGTTCAGTGGCACCTGGCCAGAACACCTGCGACACCTCTGGGAAGTGTTGATGGCTCTGCGCAGAGCAGGCCTCACAATCAAGGCAAGCAAGTGCCAGATTGGGCAGGGTTCGGTGGTGTACTTGGGACACCAAGTTGGGAGTGGCAAGGTAGCACCCTTGCAACCCAAAATTGAGACCATCCTGGCTTGGGAACCCCCCAAGACCCAGACTGCAGTGAGAGCCTTCCTGGGGCTCACTGGGTATTACAGGAGGTTTGTCAAGGGCTATGGCACGATCGTGACCCCCTTGACAGAGCTGACTTCGAAGAAGCAGCCCAGGAATGTGATTTGGACTGACACCTGTCAGAAGGCTTTTGACACCCTGAAGACTGCCATGTGCACGGCGCCCGTGCTCCTGGCTCCTGATTTCTCCAAGGAATTCATAGTGCAAACAGACGCTTCAGAGCATGGTGTAGGGGCCGTTCTTTCACAGATGACTGAGGAGGGCTTTGACCAACCCGTAGCCTTCATAAGTAGGAGGTTACTTCCACGGGAAAGTAGGTGGAGTGCAATAGAGCGTGAAGCATTTGCTGTGGTCTGGGCGCTGAAGAAGCTAAGACCCTACCTGTTTGGGTCTCACTTCCGAGTTCAGACGGACCACAGGCCCCTCAGATGGTTGATGCAAATGAGGGGTGAGAACCCGAAACTGTTGAGGTGGTCCATTTCTCTACAGAGTATGGACTTTACGGTGGAACACCGCCCTGGCACCGATCACGCCAACGCTGACGGTCTGTCCAGATTTTTCCGCCTTAGTGATGTGGAACTCCCTGGGGAAGGGTAGTTCCCCCCACATTTCAGCTGGAGGGGACACATGTTAGACCTGGCACCTTGGCGTGAGTCTCCCTTCCACTTTTTGCTGATGTGCCTCCGATGTTTTGCTGGTTTTCCGATACTCAGGGCACTGCGCCACGGCTGACCCGTGCCACAGTGCAAGTGCTCCCTTCTGTAAATTGTACATGCGATTGGTATCCATGATTGGTTCTTGGATCTACTGTTAGTCCCTAGTAACGCGCACTAGAGAGTGCCGGGGCTTGTAGATGCCAATACTGCTGGTGGGCCTGCAGCGCTGGTTGCGCCACCCACCGTAGCAGCCGTAAAGATGTGTCTGGGGACTGCGACCGCAGAACCCGCGTGCGGTCTCGTACTGTCACGCTAGCTGGGCAAGTGCACCCACTTGCCAGCCCCGAACCTTCCCTTGACTACATATTAGTCACCCCTATGGTAGGCCTGCGGGCAGGGTGCGTTGTAGGTGTAAGGTAGGACAAGCCCTGATGTGTGTGGCCTGTCCTAGTAGTGACTTACAACCAAGACCGTATTTCACTATTGAAGGCTACCTGCTCCATTAGGCCAGACTGAGCTGCTGGAATTATTACACCCTATAATCCCAGCAGGCTCGAGGAGCATGGTAGCGAGTCATGTTTAGTATGCCTGAACTCAGGATGATAAAATATTTCTTGTAGTCAAGTTTATTTTAGTATCCTGGGTTTGCAAATGCTACTTTTAGAAAGTTAGCCTTTGCTTGCCTAACCATTTCAGTCCGCCTCTGCTGGTATGTGTATCTGACTGTCTGGGACGTGTGAGTGACAGGGCTGGGAGGATGACAGGTGGTGAATGCGCAGATTACACCTTAGTGGGAGGTAGGAGTGGCTCTTGACTCTGGATCTTGCTGTGCTCTGCCACCACAATGCTGGCTCCACCCTCCTGGGGAGCGTCGGATGACTCAACCGACACCTGGCCCAGGAAGGGCGAAGCCCCATCAACAAGGTACTCTGGCTGCCCCTGTCCGCACAATGCTGGCTCCACCTCCTGTGGGGCGTCTGATGCGCCTGCCCCTCACACTGAAAGCAGAAGCCGGAGTACACCCGCCAGGGTACTCAAGGACTGAGAGTGGCTATGCAAAGGCCCCCCTGGCCTGCGAGAACAAAAGAAATGCCATATAAAAGAAGGAGCCCTGCTCCTTGAAAATTAGATCCTGTTTGGGCTACAGAAGGAACTCTGCCCGACGAGAAGGACCGGGAAGGACAAGGAAGAGTGCTGTCTCTTGCCTGTGTCTGGTGCCTTGCTGCCGAAGGAGAGGAAAAAGGAAAGACTACGAAAAGACTTTTGCTTTACAAAACTTTGTGCCGAACTCTGCTAAAAGATCTCCAAGGGCTTGAAACTGAACTTGCCCCCTGACCAGCGCCCCAGGACCAGTGGGCGCTACACCCTGAAGAAAGCAACTGCGTGTGCTGCTCCTCGTGGCAGTACCGATGGAGGAATCTCCTCCAAGGCAACGACATCCACCTGACCACCGTGATTGGGGCCCAGAGCAACAGCGAAAGCAAAGTGAGGACCAGCCGCCGCTGGCCCGAGCACCGTGACCGCAACTGCACCGGGAGCCCGAGAGCAAAGCGAAGGAGGACCCGTTCGGTCCGAGCTCTCGAGTTGACTGCGCAACGAGCAGCCAATCCACTTGCAAAGACGGACAGTCGCCCTGTGAGAGTCCCCTAGGTCGGTACCTTGCCCGACAGCCAGCTGTGAGCGCACAGCTGCACCGGCACTTGGCTGGGTACGTCCTGCACTTGAGGACCGTACTGCCACTTGCCGCCACCACGCAACTGCCGCCTCCAGGGTCGGAGCGGACGACGAGGAAAGGACCCTGCCTCCACAGAACACCGCTGCCCCGGATGACCCGTGAACTGCTCGGCTGAGAGCCGCGACGAACAGCGACCCCGGGAAGGCAACGCGACGTGGGACAGATCCCCTGGAAACCGCCTGCTCCACAAGAACTTTGTTGAACTGGGCAGAAGGCCCGAAAGAACTCTTATTGCTAGAACGATCTGTGGCAACTTGAACTAAGTAACTTGGAACCGCTATTTGAAAGTCTGACAACTGTATTCATAAGCCTGCTTGAAGTCTATATAAAGATATATATTTTTACAGAATACAGTCTGGTCTCATTGTGTGGTGGGTTGGTTGTGACGGTATACTATTGCAAGTGTTTAACCCTATGTGCCCCAAAGATTAGCCTACGACTGCTTAAGCCACACTACCTAGAGGGTAAGCAGAGGTTTTCTGGAAGGTAACCCTCAGCCCTGACGAGGAAGAGAGAGTCCCTGCTTGTCGCTAGTGTTGCACTGCGCCAACTAGAGCCTCCCCCTTCCTACAGTGATCAACCTGCAATAGAGCTTTCAGGAGTACTACAAAGAGGGCTTTGGCTCCACCCACATGTTGGTAGTGATTGGGCTTAAGTTTTGCGCCTCCACAGAAAAAAAGCATTGGCATAGCCAATAGGTCTCGCTTTTGGGACCTTATACGGGTTTAGTTATGCGGCACAATATCCTTGGGGCAACAACATTAACTGTTGCATGGTTAAACTCATAAGGTCCCAAAGCCGAGACCTATTGACTATGCCAATGCTTATTAGAACTGCTGGTGCTGAGCACCGGTAGGACATGACCCACTTAAAGCTGTGGGTAAAAGATATTGGCATTTACAATGCCATTAGCTCTAACTCAGCAAATGCGAGTCTGATTGCATTTTTTATGTTTGTTTATGAAGTGATAAAGCAGGGATGTGAAGGCAGTGTTTAGGGATGCAAGCCAACCAATTAAATCCCTAACTAACTGTTGTTCATCGCCTAGAGAGGATCGTTTTCTGGCAACGCCCACAGGATATGGAACGCTCTCCCTGGAGTCCTCAGATGCAACCCCTCCTTCTCCTGTTTCAAAAGGGACCTGAAACTCCATCTCCTAAACAAATACTTTCAACTTACCTAGACTTCTCTATCTGAGTTGTCTCCTCTCTCTCTGGGCATTCAAGATAGTGGGTGACCGGATAATGTCATTCGCACCTTTTTCTTTTTATTGCTCCCTTCCGCTGCACTGCATTTTTATCCCCCATGCTGTATTTTTTTCTTTGGTTTGCTTCCTTACTGCCGGCCAACTATGTGATGTAATGTCCTGTCTGCTGTTTACTGTGTGTATGTAAAGCGCTCTGATACCTACGGGTCAAGCTAGCGCTATATAAACTTTTAAAAATAAAATAAAAAAAGAGGTGATCCGCAGAGGTCAAGGTGCTATCCAGATCAATGATAATTTCCTCTTTCAGCCCTCACCTCATAACACCTCCCACTGGAATGTTGCATAGGGGCTTCAAGTAGGTACATACATTAGGGCAGGTTATGTGCTGCCTCGGCTGGCTGCTCATCACTGGAGACTGCCGGTACCTCCACAGGGCGTTGGCGCGCCCTTCAGTGACACAGCTGCGGCTGGCGGGAGCGCGCGTCAAGTGACTGAGCATGTGCTCGAGAGTCGGGAGCGCGCCTCTGCCAGGCGCTGTTAAGTAACCAGGGCTAGCCGGGAGGTCGAAGCACTCTCCTCTAAGTCAACGAGGTTCGCGGACACCCTGGACAGATAGCAGCAGTCTACACACAGTAAGTCTCTACCCTTCGTGTCTGTCTGTCACTGATGCACCGTAGGCTCCCGATGTATTCTGCTGTGCCCAGATGAGTTGTGTAACAGCAGTTTGTATGGGACTCGGCGTTGACTGACCCGCTGCTTTGGGTGTATGCCGGGGCGCACAGCTCGGGGTGTCACTTCAAGTGTCCAGTGAACTTTCTATGTGAATGTACAGCAGCTGCCTCTTTCACGCCGGCAGCGCCCGCCTCCTCCTTTCATAGCCCGTCTCTTTCCGAGACTTGGTACTTAAACGGGGAGCTCAGGTACCCACCGGGTCCGCCGTACGTTCCTTCATCCGGGCTGTCCGCATTAGAAACAGAGCAGACATGAGGAGTTTACCACCCTTCCTTTAAAAAACGCGACAAGTGCTTTAGCCCCTGGTAGCACCTGCAGTCATCTAGCGCCGACTCGACTCTAGCTCCTCCTCTTGCCCAACACAGAGGTGCAGGGCACAAGTCGATGGTACCCGCGAGTAGAAGGCGTCTACCCACCCACTCTTTTCACAGGGTGGACCACGCCACCGCTTCCAAGAGGTTGGGCCCATACTTGTCCCGGGGTAGTTTTCAGACACCGGGACACATTCTGCTGCGCCTTTGAGTGGTCTGCCGTAGTTCCATTCAGCAACTTGCCGGAGGATTAGGATGGGGATGGGGTTGGGGGCGCATAACAAAGGCCTAAGTGAAGGGCCATCAGCCTTCCTTTTGCTGGATTATCCCGGCTGGGAGCTACAGGGAGCCTCGCACCTAAATACAATGGAGGGGAAACAAAGGCGCACAGCTTATTCCACGGGTGCTTCAGCAAGGCATGCCTTTGACTCCTGTAACAATTTGAATACCACGATTTTGTTTGATTTCTTTTATTTATAATGATATATCACTATTCATCCCATTGCTGGGTGTCAGGGCGCTTTACATTACACGTGCACGTTATACATTCACAATAAATCAATACCCCCCCCCCCCGTCATGACAACTCCATCAATCGATCAATCAGTATTTGTATAGCACATTATTTATAGGGGGTGGGGGGAGGGGATCCAAGTCTTGAGGTATTGAGATTAAGAGGGAGGTGAGTTGTCGTATGCACCCTGAGTGGCTTATACTTTTACATGGAGCAATTAATTAGCATGTGCCATTTAAATCAGGCACAAGAGAAGTGCTTGTGAGGCACACACTCTGTAATCACGTATTTCAAAGTGCTCCCAAAAGCAATAAGGCTAAAGGAAGCTTAGTGAAACAAAGTATTTGGGTAGAATCACACAATTCGTCCAAGAAGGAAAGTCCAGAAAAAGCTCAGGTTTTCTAATTTCATGTTGTGCCATTCAGCCATTAGGTGATTTTCTATTGTCCTCTCATATTTTAAATCAAAAGGTAATGCATTTTGGGCTCAAGAGCCCAAGTGGACCTCAAGCCAGAGCCAGGCATGTGGCCTGAGATTTCAGTGGCTCACACTCCTCTAGTTGTCACTGCATTTAATTTTAACATTTATATAGTGCTTCATTGCCTGATGTGGGACACATGTCGTCGGACGTGTAGATAAGACGCTACACCCCAGGGGTGACGGGGTTAGCTAAGTTTTGTTTTTGTGTGATCCTAAGTGTTTGGTGTCGTGCATGAGTTGCAAGAGAGGTGCTCTTAACTCTTCTTGTAGCGCTGGGCCTAGCAGTGTGATGGAGAAGGTGGTGTGAGAGAAAGGTATGCAGAATATAATTGTGGCTAGCTGTTAGTTCTAACTTATTCTGCGCGTTCCGAGATATGTTTCTATTATATTAGAGGCAGGGGCCTTCCTGATTGTTTTATGTTATAGATAGTCCAGTTGGGATGGCTAAAGGGTACGAAAACATACAGGCAGTTAAACACTCCTGGTTAAAGAAGCAGTGAACAGGAAGTGTGACTGGTGTAGATGCTGGATGGTTCTGGGAGTGATGACAATGAGGAGGCCTTTATTTTGAGTTTTTGTAACACAATGATGTCGTTTTCTGGTTTCCTTAGTGCTCTTGTGGTACTTCTTGCCTGTAACATGTTGTGCTAGCCTATGCTGTCTTTTCATTTAGAAGTTCTTAAAATTTGGCAAGTTCGAGCCCAAAATCCATATTTGTAGGAGATTGATTCTAGGATGACCTGATTTTAAAAGCCCAAAGCCGCAGTATTTCACAAACATAGAATTGGTACATAGTTTCACTTGGAGAGGGGGAACTGAATGACTTGAAAGAAAGCGCTCATCAGCGTAGAAAACAGAGATAATGAGGTTCTAAAGGAAATAGATTAAATCCACCTTCTACACAAAGTATCATCTGTGTCAATTAGATTGATTCCTGAAAGGCTCATAACTAATAAGGCATTGGGATACATGAAATCTTGCATCCCTTTGTGTTCAGTTGAGCCTCTCTAAAAAAAAAAAAAACAGAACATGTGCTGAAATTAGTGAAATCTTTCGGGACACATGAAGAAAAACAAGAACTGCCCCAGCAAATCCGGAGTGATTGGTCATCATGTTGATTCTCCAGATCTGTGTGGTTAGTGCTCTCGACTGGCATCTCTTGTCTGAAGTGAAGTGTGAGCTACCAGTAGAGAGGCTAACATTGGTCCCTGTAGTATCTACACTCTAGCTCTACTTTCGCTTGTGATGATATGGTCAGGGAGTTGTCAATGTCCCATGGGTACCTCCCCACACAACTCTGTACCTGCCCGCACGAAACCCATCCATAAATGTCAATGACAAGGCCGGAGACCAGCTCTTTGGGTTGGTGGTAGTAAGACCCCCGGGCCTATTTATTTCAAACACACAAATATTTTTACACATCAAAATTTGCACAGTAACAACATTATTTACATATTGTTTACATGTGAGACTTAGCTTTAACAGAGACTCTGGTACATGGGAGTCACCTAACCATAACTAGTTTGTTCCTGTGTAACCAACAAAAAAACATAACTGTTCTGAGTGAGATCATGACAAGCTTTAATGCGCAGGTACGGGCTTACCCCTGAAATGTATAGACAAAAGTTTAGGGGATGTACTAAGCGGCCTGGGAATACGTATGTGGAGTATGTGACTTACTTTTGCAGAGCACTGGATGGTTGGGTGAAGGGTAGCAAAGTGAATGATTTTCAAGGTCTCTTTGATTTAATTGCATGGGAGCACTTGTCTGATCACTGTTTTCCTGAGTTACGCCAACACCTGATCGATAGCAAGCTGTCCAACCCGAGGAAGCTTGCTGAGGAGGCGGACCGCTGGCTCAGCACCAGGGTCCACAAGGGTCCCGTGGGAGACTCCGCCAAGAGTGGGCAGGGTCCCCAGCAGAAGAGTGGGGGGGACAAGGGGGGAAAACAGAAAGGGTTCCAAAAAGGCCCCCAAAGTAGTTCCCAGGGGAGCCCGCAGCAGGGTTCTCAGCCTCCCCCACCCCCGAAGCAGAATGGGGCCCCGACAGGTAAACCTGTTCCAAAGGGGCCCTTCAATTGTTACAAATGTGGCGAGCCTGGGCACATATCCAGTGACCCCAAGTGTCGCCTGTTTGGAAAACCCGCACCCACTGGTGCTCCGCCCCGTCAAGTGACTAGTGTTCACTTAGGAGAAGAAGTGATGGTCCCGGGGGGGTGGAGATCCCGTTCAGATGACCCTAGTCTCGCTAGGAGACAGTGAGATGATCCCTACGAACTACCTGCCCTCTAACACTAAGAAATATGGGCAGATGGTGATCATCAATGGCAAGGAAGCTGAGGCTCTTCGAGACACAGGAGCCAGTGTGACTGCAGTGAGGCAGCACCTGGTGTCTCAAGAGCAGGTTGTACCCCATGCCTACTGTAGGGTTATCAACGCTGATAATTCTGAGAGTCAGTGTCCGATGGCTCAAGTTCCCTTCGAGTGGGGGGGGGGGGTCTCTGGTACTCTGCAGGTCTGTGTAAGAAAAACCATGCCTGTTGACTGTTTGCTAGGGAATGACTTGGAGCGCTCCCCTTGGGAAAAGGTGGAGAAAACGACTCACCTGCGGATGGTGGGTCTGCCTGACTGGGCGTGCGTGACCACCCGGTCAATGACAGCCAGTAGGGGTGATCAAGAGGTCCTGGGGCCTGAAGGAGAGGCCCAGGAACCGGCCTTAGGGAGAGGGCGCAGGGGGTGCGGGAAACCGGCCCCTGAGGTTCCCACGGTCCAGGAGGAAGCAGACCTTGAGCGGGATGCCCTGGAGCCTACAGGGGAACAGATCGCCGAACTGGGGGACCTGCCTGAGCTGACCCATTGGCAGCAAGAAGGAGGACCCTCCAGGGAGGAATTCTGCAAGGAGCAGAAAGAATGCCCCTCTCTCATGGGTATGCGGCAGCAGGCTGCAGACCAGGCCAATGGTGTTCAGGCCAAAACACATTACGTGTACTGGGAGAACGACCTCCTGTATTCAGAGCCTAAGGCTGCTGAACCTGGGTCAGCCCGTGTGCTGGTGGTACCCCAGAAGTTCAGAGCCTTCCTACTGGGTCTGGCTCATGATGTGCCTTTAGCAGGACATTTGGGGATGGACAAGACCTATGACAGGCTTGTCACCCACTTTTACTGGCCCCAAATGCATAAGAGTTCAGACGCTCATTGCAGAACCTGTCCGACTTGCCAGGCAAGTGGGAAGACCGGAGGGAAGAAGAAGGCTCCCCTCCAACCCTTCCCTGTGGTCGGTACGCCATTCCAGCGAGTGGGTATTGACATTGTTGGGCCTCTGGACCCCAAGACAGCCATGGGCAACAGGTTCATCCTGGTCTTGGTGGACCATGCCACCCGGTACCCTGAAGCCATCCCTCTGAGGACAGTGACGGCCCCCGTGGTGGGACGTGCACTGATGGGAATTTTCTCACGAGTAGGATTCCCTCTAGAGGTGGTGAGCGACAGGGGGACCAATTTCATATCCAAGTATATGAAGTCCCTTTGGCAAGAGTGTGGCGTAACGTATAAGTTCACCACACCTTACCATCCCCAAGGTAACGGGTTGGTTGAAAGATTCAACCGAACCCTGAAGGGCATGATCATGGGCCTAGAAGGTCCGATGAGGCGTAAGTGGGACGTCCTCTTACCAAGCCTGCTTTTTGCATACCGCGAGGTGCCACGGAAGTCCCTAGGGTTCAGCCCCTTTGAACTACTGTACGGCCACCCTGTGAGAGGACCACTGAGTTTGGTAAAGGAAGGCTGGGAGCAATCTCCCAGGAAACCTCCCCAGAATGTATATAGCTACATGCTGGCCTTCAGAAACCAGACCAGACGCTTCAGACAACTTGCCGAGGCAAATCTGGAAGCAAGCCAGGAGGAAATGAAGCGGTGGTACGACCAGAATGCCACTCTGATCGAGCTTCAGCCTGGACAAGAGGTGTATGTCCTGGCCCCAGTGGAGCCCTGTGCCCTTCAAGATAAGTGGACAGGCCCATTTGAGGTTGTGGAGCGCAAGAGCCCCGTGACATACTTGGTGGACATGACGACGCCCAGGAACCCTTTGCGGGTCCTACATGTCAACCGCCTCAAGCCCCACTTGCGAAGGTCCGAAGTGGGCATGTTGTTGGCAACTGATGACGGAATGGAGGAGGAGTCGGAGCCTCTCCCTGACCTCTTAGTGGCCTGTGAGAAAGATGGGTCAGTGGATGGAGTTAACCTCTCACCCACCCTGACCCCCGAACAACAGGAAGACTGCCGCCAGTTGCTGGGGCAGTTTCCAGACCTGTTCTCCCTGGTTCCGAGTGTCACGGATTGGTGCGTCCATGATGTGGACACTGGAGACAGCTTGCCTGTGAAGCATAAGGCTTACAGGGTGACTGACAGGGTCCGGGCCTGCATCAAGGAGGAGGTCTCCAAGATGCTTGCCCTGGGGGTGATTGAGTCTTCCAGCAGTCCTTGGTCCAGCCCCGTGGTTTTGGTTCCGAAGGCTGCTGCGCCGGGAGCCACACCCGAACTCCGGTTCTGTGTGGACTACAGAGGACTCAATTCAGTCACGAAGACTGACGCGCACCCCATCCCCAGAGCTGATGAGCTCATTGATCGGCTAGGGGCTGCCTGGTTCCTCAGCACGTTTGATTTAACGTCTGGGTACTGGCAGATCGCCTTGACCGATGGGGCAAAGGAGAGGTCGGCATTCTCTACACCAGATGGGCATTTCCAGTTCCGGGTTATGCCATTTGGAATGAAGAATGCCCCTGCCACCTTTCAGAGATTGGTCAACCAGGTGTTGGCTGGGCTGGACGAGTTCAGTGCCGCCTACCTGGATGACATCGCGGTGTTCAGTGGCACCTGGCCAGAACACCTGCGACACCTCTGGGAAGTGTTGATGGCTCTGCGCAGAGCAGGCCTCACAATCAAGGCAAGCAAGTGCCAGATTGGGCAGGGTTCGGTGGTGTACTTGGGACACCAAGTTGGGAGTGGCAAGGTAGCACCCTTGCAACCCAAAATTGAGACCATCCTGGCTTGGGAACCCCCCAAGACCCAGACTGCAGTGAGAGCCTTCCTGGGGCTCACTGGGTATTACAGGAGGTTTGTCAAGGGCTATGGCACGATCGTGACCCCCTTGACAGAGCTGACTTCGAAGAAGCAGCCCAGGAATGTGATTTGGACTGACACCTGTCAGAAGGCTTTTGACACCCTGAAGACTGCCATGTGCACGGCGCCCGTGCTCCTGGCTCCTGATTTCTCCAAGGAATTCATAGTGCAAACAGACGCTTCAGAGCATGGTGTAGGGGCCGTTCTTTCACAGATGACTGAGGAGGGCTTTGACCAACCCGTAGCCTTCATAAGTAGGAGGTTACTTCCACGGGAAAGTAGGTGGAGTGCAATAGAGCGTGAAGCATTTGCTGTGGTCTGGGCGCTGAAGAAGCTAAGACCCTACCTGTTTGGGTCTCACTTCCGAGTTCAGACGGACCACAGGCCCCTCAGATGGTTGATGCAAATGAGGGGTGAGAACCCGAAACTGTTGAGGTGGTCCATTTCTCTACAGAGTATGGACTTTACGGTGGAACACCGCCCTGGCACCGATCACGCCAACGCTGACGGTCTGTCCAGATTTTTCCGCCTTAGTGATGTGGAACTCCCTGGGGAAGGGTAGTTCCCCCCACATTTCAGCTGGAGGGGACACATGTTAGACCTGGCACCTTGGCGTGAGTCTCCCTTCCACTTTTTGCTGATGTGCCTCCGATGTTTTGCTGGTTTTCCGATACTCAGGGCACTGCGCCACGGCTGACCCGTGCCACAGTGCAAGTGCTCCCTTCTGTAAATTGTACATGCGATTGGTATCCATGATTGGTTCTTGGATCTACTGTTAGTCCCTAGTAACGCGCACTAGAGAGTGCCGGGGCTTGTAGATGCCAATACTGCTGGTGGGCCTGCAGCGCTGGTTGCGCCACCCACCGTAGCAGCCGTAAAGATGTGTCTGGGGACTGCGACCGCAGAACCCGCGTGCGGTCTCGTACTGTCACGCTAGCTGGGCAAGTGCACCCACTTGCCAGCCCCGAACCTTCCCTTGACTACATATTAGTCACCCCTATGGTAGGCCTGCGGGCAGGGTGCGTTGTAGGTGTAAGGTAGGACAAGCCCTGATGTGTGTGGCCTGTCCTAGTAGTGACTTACAACCAAGACCGTATTTCACTATTGAAGGCTACCTGCTCCATTAGGCCAGACTGAGCTGCTGGAATTATTACACCCTATAATCCCAGCAGGCTCGAGGAGCATGGTAGCGAGTCATGTTTAGTATGCCTGAACTCAGGATGATAAAATATTTCTTGTAGTCAAGTTTATTTTAGTATCCTGGGTTTGCAAATGCTACTTTTAGAAAGTTAGCCTTTGCTTGCCTAACCATTTCAGTCCGCCTCTGCTGGTATGTGTATCTGACTGTCTGGGACGTGTGAGTGACAGGGCTGGGAGGATGACAGGTGGTGAATGCGCAGATTACACCTTAGTGGGAGGTAGGAGTGGCTCTTGACTCTGGATCTTGCTGTGCTCTGCCACCACAATGCTGGCTCCACCCTCCTGGGGAGCGTCGGATGACTCAACCGACACCTGGCCCAGGAAGGGCGAAGCCCCATCAACAAGGTACTCTGGCTGCCCCTGTCCGCACAATGCTGGCTCCACCTCCTGTGGGGCGTCTGATGCGCCTGCCCCTCACACTGAAAGCAGAAGCCGGAGTACACCCGCCAGGGTACTCAAGGACTGAGAGTGGCTATGCAAAGGCCCCCCTGGCCTGCGAGAACAAAAGAAATGCCATATAAAAGAAGGAGCCCTGCTCCTTGAAAATTAGATCCTGTTTGGGCTACAGAAGGAACTCTGCCCGACGAGAAGGACCGGGAAGGACAAGGAAGAGTGCTGTCTCTTGCCTGTGTCTGGTGCCTTGCTGCCGAAGGAGAGGAAAAAGGAAAGACTACGAAAAGACTTTTGCTTTACAAAACTTTGTGCCGAACTCTGCTAAAAGATCTCCAAGGGCTTGAAACTGAACTTGCCCCCTGACCAGCGCTCCAGGACCAGTGGGCGCTACACCCTGAAGAAAGCAACTGCGTGTGCTGCTCCTCGTGGCAGTACCGATGGAGGAATCTCCTCCAAGGCAACGACATCCACCTGACCACCGTGATTGGGGCCCAGAGCAACAGCGAAAGCAAAGTGAGGACCAGCCGCCGCTGGCCCGAGCACCGTGACCGCAACTGCACCGGGAGCCCGAGAGCAAAGCGAAGGAGGACCCGTTCGGTCCGAGCTCTCGAGTTGACTGCGCAACGAGCAGCCAATCCACTTGCAAAGACGGACAGTCGCCCTGTGAGAGTCCCCTAGGTCGGTACCTTGCCCGACAGCCAGCTGTGAGCGCACAGCTGCACCGGCACTTGGCTGGGTACGTCCTGCACTTGAGGACCGTACTGCCACTTGCCGCCACCACGCAACTGCCGCCTCCAGGGTCGGAGCGGACGACGAGGAAAGGACCCTGCCTCCACAGAACACCGCTGCCCCGGATGACCCGTGAACTGCTCGGCTGAGAGCCGCGACGAACAGCGACCCCGGGAAGGCAACGCGACGTGGGACAGATCCCCTGGAAACCGCCTGCTCCACAAGAACTTTGTTGAACTGGGCAGAAGGCCCGAAAGAACTCTTATTGCTAGAACGATCTGTGGCAACTTGAACTAAGTAACTTGGAACCGCTATTTGAAAGTCTGACAACTGTATTCATAAGCCTGCTTGAAGTCTATATAAAGATATATATTTTTACAGAATACAGTCTGGTCTCATTGTGTGGTGGGTTGGTTGTGACGGTATACTATTGCAAGTGTTTAACCCTATGTGCCCCAAAGATTAGCCTACGACTGCTTAAGCCACACTACCTAGAGGGTAAGCAGAGGTTTTCTGGAAGGTAACCCTCAGCCCTGACGAGGAAGAGAGAGTCCCTGCTTGTCGCTAGTGTTGCACTGCGCCAACTAGAGCCTCCCCCTTCCTACAGTGATCAACCTGCAATAGAGCTTTCAGGAGTACTACAAAGAGGGCTTTGGCTCCACCCACATGTTGGTAGTGATTGGGCTTAAGTTTTGCGCCTCCACAGAAAAAAAGCATTGGCATAGCCAATAGGTCTCGCTTTTGGGACCTTATACGGGTTTAGTTATGCGGCACAATATCCTTGGGGCAACAACATTAACTGTTGCATGGTTAAACTCATAAGGTCCCAAAGCCGAGACCTATTGACTATGCCAATGCTTATTAGAACTGCTGGTGCTGAGCACCGGTAGGACATGACCCACTTAAAGCTGTGGGTAAAAGATATTGGCATTTACAATGCCATTAGCTCTAACTCAGCAAATGCGAGTCTGATTGCATTTTTTATGTTTGTTTATGAAGTGATAAAGCAGGGATGTGAAGGCAGTGTTTAGGGATGCAAGCCAACCAATTAAATCCCTAACTAACTGTTGTTCATCGCCTAGAGAGGATCGTTTTCTGGCAACGCCCACAGGATATGGAACGCTCTCCCTGGAGTCCTCAGATGCAACCCCTCCTTCTCCTGTTTCAAAAGGGACCTGAAACTCCATCTCCTAAACAAATACTTTCAACTTACCTAGACTTCTCTATCTGAGTTGTCTCCTCTCTCTCTGGGCATTCAAGATAGTGGGTGACCGGATAATGTCATTCGCACCTTTTTCTTTTTATTGCTCCCTTCCGCTGCACTGCATTTTTATCCCCCATGCTGTATTTTTTTCTTTGGTTTGCTTCCTTACTGCCGGCCAACTATGTGATGTAATGTCCTGTCTGCTGTTTACTGTGTGTATGTAAAGCGCTCTGATACCTACGGGTCAAGCTAGCGCTATATAAACTTTTAAAAATAAAATAAAAAAAGAGGTGATCCGCAGAGGTCAAGGTGCTATCCAGATCAATGATAATTTCCTCTTTCAGCCCTCACCTCATAACACCTCCCACTGGAATGTTGCATAGGGGCTTCAAGTAGGTACATACATTAGGGCAGGTTATGTGCTGCCTCGGCTGGCTGCTCATCACTGGAGACTGCCGGTACCTCCACAGGGCGTTGGCGCGCCCTTCAGTGACACAGCTGCGGCTGGCGGGAGCGCGCGTCAAGTGACTGAGCATGTGCTCGAGAGTCGGGAGCGCGCCTCTGCCAGGCGCTGTTAAGTAACCAGGGCTAGCCGGGAGGTCGAAGCACTCTCCTCTAAGTCAACGAGGTTCGCGGACACCCTGGACAGATAGCAGCAGTCTACACACAGTAAGTCTCTACCCTTCGTGTCTGTCTGTCACTGATGCACCGTAGGCTCCCGATGTATTCTGCTGTGCCCAGATGAGTTGTGTAACAGCAGTTTGTATGGGACTCGGCGTTGACTGACCCGCTGCTTTGGGTGTATGCCGGGGCGCACAGCTCGGGGTGTCACTTCAAGTGTCCAGTGAACTTTCTATGTGAATGTACAGCAGCTGCCTCTTTCACGCCGGCAGCGCCCGCCTCCTCCTTTCATAGCCCGTCTCTTTCCGAGACTTGGTACTTAAACGGGGAGCTCAGGTACCCACCGGGTCCGCCGTACGTTCCTTCATCCGGGCTGTCCGCATTAGAAACAGAGCAGACATGAGGAGTTTACCACCCTTCCTTTAAAAAACGCGACAAGTGCTTTAGCCCCTGGTAGCACCTGCAGTCATCTAGCGCCGACTCGACTCTAGCTCCTCCTCTTGCCCAACACAGAGGTGCAGGGCACAAGTCGATGGTACCCGCGAGTAGAAGGCGTCTACCCACCCACTCTTTTCACAGGGTGGACCACGCCACCGCTTCCAAGAGGTTGGGCCCATACTTGTCCCGGGGTAGTTTTCAGACACCGGGACACATTCTGCTGCGCCTTTGAGTGGTCTGCCGTAGTTCCATTCAGCAACTTGCCGGAGGATTAGGATGGGGATGGGGTTGGGGGCGCATAACAAAGGCCTAAGTGAAGGGCCATCAGCCTTCCTTTTGCTGGATTATCCCGGCTGGGAGCTACAGGGAGCCTCGCACCTAAATACAATGGAGGGGAAACAAAGGCGCACAGCTTATTCCACGGGTGCTTCAGCAAGGCATGCCTTTGACTCCTGTAACAATTTGAATACCACGATTTTGTTTGATTTCTTTTATTTATAATGATATATCACTATTCATCCCATTGCTGGGTGTCAGGGCGCTTTACATTACACGTGCACGTTATACATTCACAATAAATCAATACCCCCCCCCCCCCCCCCCCCCGTCATGACAACTCCATCAATCGATCAATCAGTATTTGTATAGCACATTATTTATAGGGGGTGGGGGGAGGGGATCCAAGTCTTGAGGTATTGAGATTAAGAGGGAGGTGAGTTGTCGTATGCACCCTGAGTGGCTTATACTTTTACATGGAGCAATTAATTAGCATGTGCCATTTAAATCAGGCACAAGAGAAGTGCTTGTGAGGCACACACTCTGTAATCACGTATTTCAAAGTGCTCCCAAAAGCAATAAGGCTAAAGGAAGCTTAGTGAAACAAAGTATTTGGGTAGAATCACACAATTCGTCCAAGAAGGAAAGTCCAGAAAAAGCTCAGGTTTTCTAATTTCATGTTGTGCCATTCAGCCATTAGGTGATTTTCTATTGTCCTCTCATATTTTAAATCAAAAGGTAATGCATTTTGGGCTCAAGAGCCCAAGTGGACCTCAAGCCAGAGCCAGGCATGTGGCCTGAGATTTCAGTGGCTCACACTCCTCTAGTTGTCACTGCATTTAATTTTAACATTTATATAGTGCTTCATTGCCTGATGTGGGACACATGTCGTCGGACGTGTAGATAAGACGCTACACCCCAGGGGTGACGGGGTTAGCTAAGTTTTGTTTTTGTGTGATCCTAAGTGTTTGGTGTCGTGCATGAGTTGCAAGAGAGGTGCTCTTAACTCTTCTTGTAGCGCTGGGCCTAGCAGTGTGATGGAGAAGGTGGTGTGAGAGAAAGGTATGCAGAATATAATTGTGGCTAGCTGTTAGTTCTAACTTATTCTGCGCGTTCCGAGATATGTTTCTATTATATTAGAGGCAGGGGCCTTCCTGATTGTTTTATGTTATAGATAGTCCAGTTGGGATGGCTAAAGGGTACGAAAACATACAGGCAGTTAAACACTCCTGGTTAAAGAAGCAGTGAACAGGAAGTGTGACTGGTGTAGATGCTGGATGGTTCTGGGAGTGATGACAATGAGGAGGCCTTTATTTTGAGTTTTTGTAACACAATGATGTCGTTTTCTGGTTTCCTTAGTGCTCTTGTGGTACTTCTTGCCTGTAACATGTTGTGCTAGCCTATGCTGTCTTTTCATTTAGAAGTTCTTAAAATTTGGCAAGTTCGAGCCCAAAATCCATATTTGTAGGAGATTGATTCTAGGATGACCTGATTTTAAAAGCCCAAAGCCGCAGTATTTCACAAACATAGAATTGGTACATAGTTTCACTTGGAGAGGGGGAACTGAATGACTTGAAAGAAAGCGCTCATCAGCGTAGAAAACAGAGATAATGAGGTTCTAAAGGAAATAGATTAAATCCACCTTCTACACAAAGTATCATCTGTGTCAATTAGATTGATTCCTGAAAGGCTCATAACTAATAAGGCATTGGGATACATGAAATCTTGCATCCCTTTGTGTTCAGTTGAGCCTCTCTAAAAAAAAAAAAAACAGAACATGTGCTGAAATTAGTGAAATCTTTCGGGACACATGAAGAAAAACAAGAACTGCCCCAGCAAATCCGGAGTGATTGGTCATCATGTTGATTCTCCAGATCTGTGTGGTTAGTGCTCTCGACTGGCATCTCTTGTCTGAAGTGTAGTGTGAGCTACCAGTAGAGAGGCTAACATTGGTCCCTGTAGTATCTACACTCTAGCTCTACTTTCGCTTGTGATGATATGGTCAGGGAGTTGTCAATGTCCCATGGGTACCTCCCCACACAACTCTGTACCTGCCCGCACGAAACCCATCCATAAATGTCAATGACAAGGCCGGAGACCAGCTCTTTGGGTTGGTGGTAGTAAGACCCCCGGGCCTATTTATTTCAAACACACAAATATTTTTACACATCAAAATTTGCACAGTAACAACATTATTTACATATTGTTTACATGTGAGACTTAGCTTTAACAGAGACTCTGGTACATGGGAGTCACCTAACCATAACTAGTTTGTTCCTGTGTAACCAACAAAAAAACATAACTGTTCTGAGTGAGATCATGACTGGGTCTTTGACCCTTCCTCTTACCCCCCCCCCCTCCAAAGGATAAGTCCCTCCTTATGGGTGGCTCCTATTTTCCCTCTCCTGTACCAGGAGCTCTCCTGCCTTTGGAGCTCTTGTGCAGAGGGCCCGGCTGCACTTAGGACACCTTCCTTGGGCACCCCCTATATCCAAGTTCCCCGTGCTCCAAGAGCCTGTGCAAGCTCATGTCAGCTGTACCTGCACGGGTGGTTGACAAGCGCGGACCACATGCCAGCGACCGCTCTCTACACTGTGCCACTGCAACCTCCTTTTAACTTGCTGCCAGTACCTGTTAGAGGGTCCAGCGATGACAATGTTATTTTGGTATAAAAGAATGCAGCAAAGGGACCCAAAGTATGCCAACTAATCATGACCTCACCCGCCACAGGCCAGCATAGTTCCTCTACTATCTGCCCCCCTATACTGTGTGTGTTGGCCTAGCCAGGCCAGCAAGTTCTCCAGAAACACCTAATTGCTTTTCTTCAATAAGTGTACCCCATCCTGTAAAAAAAAAAACGTTCACCCTTGATGCACCCGTTAGGAATAGAGGATAAACTGGCTGTGTACAAAACTTACCAACCTTCCTGTTCAACCATTTTGCAGACTCATTGAGGGCCCTGATCCACTTACCACCTTTTCAATTTAATCTCAGGACAATGTTGAACCATGCTATTATGGCCTACGGGAAATTCTTTGAAAGCCTATACATTTCATGGACAATCAGTTCACATAAATCTTTTCTTTTCTCCCTAGCGCAGCCAAGTAATGGCCTCCAAAATTGCACAAGTACAACTCCTGGAAGCAGAAGTCTCCCGGGCAGCATTCATGCGTTTCCAGTGGTGGCTGCTCAGAATCCAAAGTTGTGGGGCTTCGGGGGGGAATAATTAATTGAATGTGGGTTTGTAATGCGCTAGAATCAACTCCTGAAGGAGTATCCTGGCGCTGAAGACCGCTGGGGAACCCGTCCTGGCTTTCCCTGTGAGATGGTCCCTACTGCGTATTTCCAAGGTGAAACCAGGCATCCCCGGCGTATGTGGGGGGCCATTGTGGAGATGAGGCAAGCTAATGCCCAGAGTTGCTGAGTGTGATCCCTGGTTAGAGTAGGCAACGAGATGAGAATTATCGAGTCTGCTGACCCTGGTCCATGACCCTGCCGCGTCGGGAATTGAGCCCTGGTCCCGGGCCGTCCTCTGCTCTCGGGTCTGCCGCCTCTAACCAGTGAGCCACACCACTCCACAATAGCAAAATAAAAAAACGCAGACCAAGAAATAAAAAAGTAGAAAACATTACATACCTGCAGCTGTGGCCACCACCTTGCTCCTCTCCCGATCCTCGACTTCGGCTGGTGCACACAGCGCAGGCTTCCAGTTGACAATCCAACATTGCTCTCATGCTGGGAATACCATACCCAGCTTGAGAGATGCTCTGGAATTGTTCTGAGTTGCTGGGTTTGGTGCTGAGACAGGGCCTGGGAGCCTGGCCCTTTACTCCACCCGACTGTTCAACACAGCTCGGGCTGGAGATATGATAAGTGTCTATGCCGGTTAGGCCGTCCTAAGATTGCTGGCCAAACTGACATTCGCCCTTGAGCCCATCACTCTTCCTCCCTACTGTTGTCATCAAATTGCATGCCCCCGCCTCGCCCTATGACTAGGCTCACTGGCAGCCAGCAGGTCAGGTGAAAAAAAAATGATATTAAAATTGTTTTATTTTCATTTTATTTTTCATGTAATAAATCTGCTGCCATTCAACAGTGGAGCGACGCTCTTCAGTCATAACGTAGGAGCTGATCCCTGTGCAGTTCTCAATTTAGCAAAGTACAACCCTCCTTGACTGCAGAAGGTTAGCTGATATCCCTACCTCCTTCCTGTGTCACATGTTCAGCTGCAAAATAAACAAGCATTTGTAATGCAATAGGTCTCACTTTTGTAAGAGTGTGAGCTATTGGCGTTGTAAATGACAATGTCTTGAACCCATATGTTTTTGTTTGGAGTGGAGTGGATGTATGTGGTATGTAATAGAATTATGGGCATTGAATTGGAATTGTTGTGTACATTTTTAGTGTATTTATATAGTGGAATAATGTGGCACGGTGAATAGATAGGGGTGAGAGCGCACAGAATAGATAGAAAGGGAGAGGGATAGGTAGTTTGTGCACAAAGTGGTGTATGAACTCCAGACAGAGGAGCAGAAAGAGTATGTGAGAAAGAGAGAAAGAAGTGGAGAGCAGGCCAGAGACTCATAAAGAGGAGGCTTCTGTGTACACAAAAGACATGGTAAGACAAGGAGGAGAGCGTGGGTTTGAGGGTTCGAAAATCTTGAAAAGGCACAAGAAATAAACTGTGCTTCGAGACTTGAAGTGAACCATATGAGAGAGACGGGAAGAGTGTGAGAGAGAGAGGTATGAGAGAGAGTATGAGAGACTGTGATGATTGGGATTGGGGCTGGAGGTGACAGGTGGAGTAGTGCACAGCATGGGGAGGTATAGGAAGGTAGTATGTGTGAGCAGGCAGTATAGCGAGGAGGCAGAGTGTGAGAGAGATAGAGGGTCTCAGTGGAATTGCAAGATAAGAGGGGGTGTGGTAATGTGAGGGAGAGATGAGGGGTACTGGGTGCACGGGGGAGAGATGACCGGGTTGTTGGAAGTGTGAAGTAGAGATGGGTTGTTTTGTGAATTGTTTGTTGTGGAATGTTGTTTTGTGGAATTGTGCAGTGTGGAGTTGTGAAGTTGAAATATGTGGCATGGTGTGATGTGCAATTATGTGATCGTAATTACATGGTATTAACTCTAATGAAAATGAAATATTTAGAGTGACAATGTGTGTGATGGACCTAATTATGTGGAATGGTATTGTGTGTTGTGGAATGGTGCAGGATAGAGGAGTGGATTAGGGTGCAGTGGGGTGGTGTGTAGTGATGCAGAATACATTAAAGTGGGGTAGTGTGAAGTGATACAGAGTAGAGTGGCGTAGAGTTCAGTGGAGTTGAGTTCAGGGGTGCAGAATGCATTGCAGCAGAGTACAGTGGTGCAGTGGTGCAGAGTGCAGCGCTTCAGTGGCACAGAGTGCCTGGTAGAGTGTACTGGCAGAGTAGGGTGGTGCACAGTAGATTAGAGTGGTGCACAAGTAGATACTGCAGAGTGCGGTGGCATAGAGTGGTGTAGAGTAGAGTGCAGTGGCGCAGAACTGAGTGGAGCAGAGTGATGTAGAGTGCATTGGAGTAGAGTGCCATGGTGCAGAGTGGTACAGAGTAAAGTGACTCAGAGTGGAATGGTGTAAAGTAGAGTAGCATAATAGCACAGTGTGTGCTCAAGACACGCAGAAAGTTGACTTCAGGGGCGCACACAATGCCACTGTGTGCTCCTCCCAGGTATTCTGCTGTGAGAGCTGCCTGTGGTGGCATGGGACGGTACAGCTTGTTCTGGTGTCCAGGATGCTGGCACTGCCATAGTACAAGGGTGGGGGCAGGAGGAGTGATCAAAGAGAGCAGCTCACCCTCTGGCACTTGTGTTGTACTAGAACAGCAAGTAGGTGGGACCGGGGCACAAGTCCTAAAAAAAAAGCGGGTGGAGGCTGTCACCGGAAGTGACGTCACAACAGGTAGTGATGTCACGAAAGGTGACTTGCACCATCAGGTTAATTGCCTCCCCTCGCTCACCCCTTAGATGTGATTGCATCTGAGAAGCCAGCGCGTGAGCAGTGTGTTGTGAGCTCCGAGCTCCTCGTCCCAGAGAGGCCAAAGAGTGAAGTCCAGTTGTTTTGCAGGGGGGACGGCGTCCACCCGGTAAAATAAGTGGGGGGATGCCGTCCACCCGCGTGGTACCCCGACTCGAGCCCTGGGTGGGACACGATTGAGTATGTGGGGATTACATCCCTTATCTACATAAATTCGTTTCAAACTTCGGTTTACGCTATAAATGCGCAAACAATCTTGATACCCTACAGGCTTAGCGCTGCCTTATCCCGTCGAGCTGGTATCATGTCTGCTTAATTTATTATTGGATACATCTCTAAAAGGAGACCTAACATTGCCACTAAAACAGATCCTGGGGATAATAAATGCAAATGTGCAGCACTACAACTTGTGGTGTACAAGCTGTCAAATGTGTAACGCCGCATATGTGCTTATTCAGCCTTGTGTCCTGCCCAGCAAGCTTGCAATCCTGTGCACCTGGCAATACAGGCATGAATTTTGGCGCAATTGACAAAGATGTGATACTGCAGCACTCAACTTATCACAGTATATAAAGTCTCTTGGTTATTGACTCAGCACTTCAGTAATATCAAATAGTCCCAAGGCTCTTCAAAACTTCTTCTTTTATTTATAAATCCGATTCCAATCCCATGCCAACGCGTTTCGCCGAGGTTAGTGATAACCATTCGGCTTCATCAGGGCTGGAAATAATACAAAATATGTTTTTTACCATCCCCACTTCAATTAAATATAACAATTCTTATTTACAGAGCCCTTTAAGACCCAAGACAACAACCATCTGCTCAATAAATACCTCTCCATGGTGATATACGTCATGCACATAATACACATTTTCTCATATGGTGCACCGTGCAATGCTTGCCGCTTTTCAGAAAACAATAGTCTCAAAGGTTAAACAAGTAACAACATAAATTCTTATCGTAATACATTACACACAAACGGTGCCGTGATCATTTCATACGTTGCATTTAAGTGAAAGGAAAATGGTTCATTACTACTGAGACCACTCGTGACATGTTCACTGCACTCCCATGCGTGCTATTTAGTTATTATAAATGGTATTTACCTCAACTTGGCTTTACAGTGCTACCTATTTGGAGATAGAGAAAACGCATTCTCAATCTCTACCCAATGGGAGTAAGGACTGCACTTTGAATCAATGCGCTGTGTTTACATAAAAATATTTAATGACTTTTTGGATTATAACCTACCTCCTGCTCTTCTACTACTCTCTTTTTCAGTTATCACTAACTTCGGCCAAACGTGTTGGCATGGGATTGGAATCGGATTTGTAAATAAAAGAAGAAGTTTTGAAGAGCCTTGTGACTATTTGATATTACTGAAGTGCTGAGTCAATAACCAAGAGACTTTATTTACTGTGATAAGTGGAGTGCTGCAGTATCACATCTTTGTCAATTGTGCCTAATCGGTTGATTAGGTGGTGGGAAGTGAGGTGCTATCTTCCCCAATTTTATTGCAGGCACCCGGGCATTGTATAGTAACAGCAAATTGTGTGTGTAGTGTATTCCTTCTAGAGCGCCGTAAAACTCCTTAGCACCTAAAGTTCATGAATTTTGGCGCACCCAGCTTCATGGTCCATTTAACTGTTAGTATTGAAACTAACTCTACGGCCGTTCATTAACAGCAGCCTACATACTACACATTGGGAATGGTTAAATAGAGTGTTTTTTAACCCCTTCAGTGCTGATGACAAAGCCAGCTCGTCATGGGCTTTACCTGCCCTGTGCTTATGACGAGCTGGCTTTGTCATGTAAAGTGGGATTTATTGAATGGCAGCACCCAGCGGGAAAACCCATAGCAGCCATGTGCAGTGTAATCTTACCTGAGCCTATATGATATTAATCGGCAACGGGCGGACAGCAAAGCAGCTGCAGGCAAAGCCGTGGTGCACCAGAAAAAGGAGCTGTACCGGCTCGGTACAGCAGAGGGATCCCTCAGCCTCACACCTAAGCGAGATGGCGCCTGAACACAGTGAAAGCAAAAATTTTTAAAAAAAGACTAGTTTTCCCAAACAACAGATGAAGAATGAAGGAGTTAGGAAACTGTAGTGGGCTAATGCTTCTTTGCTATATATGGAAGTGACGTATCGCTGCCTAAACCAGTGGTGCCAATGGTAAGCAGCTGTTGGGGGCTGAGTCCTTTACTGAATTCAGCAAGTCTTGCAGACAGCACATGCACGTTACCTAGACTCGACCTAAAAACATTAGCATGCCATTTTAGCATGCCTCATGTATGAGTGGCCCAACACCAGCACATCTGTAGCACCTCTTGCTCCCGCGTTGACCGGAGGCAGCAAAGTATCCAGCAGCCGCATCACCTTGTCATGTCCTCCACCTGCGTTGACGGGAGAATACCGTAAAGGATGGGAAAAATGAATACCAGAACCTTTACAAAATGTTCAATCTCACATATCCCTTGTAACAATCAGAATACCACCCCATGCCCTATGAACTGCTTGTTCCACCAGCCCAATGCCCGCAGCCACGTAGAGTGCACCAATCCAAAATGAATGCAAACTATACTGTGCAGGAACTAACCCTCTGATATCAGGGCCCAACTGACACCCTGGCAAATTGGAACCTTGTGAGTGACGTCCTGTCCTCATGAACCAACATGGAGCTAACGGCGACCTATAAAGACTTCCAGATTCCTTAGTGGACAGCTCTCATTCCGTGGGGCCCGGGACAGCGGTATATGGTTCCCCCCTAACCATGTGGTCAGTCTTAGACCGGGTAATGGTGACTGCTAAGGAACCATTTTGCCATTTAATATTTGCTAGCTGTTAACCACCACTTCTGTATTTCTTGTCTTTGCCACTAGCCCCCCCTCACCCCACCTTAATGCCCCATAGAATGCCAGGTAGAAAACTTCCCTATAAAGACGACCCTCTGCTGGTGCCCCTCACACCCTCTCAAGGCTGGCCATGACCCTTGCCAGTTTTAACGTGTCTATGGGGTGCCTGGAATCCTGTCTACCTACATCCCTCTATCTCTGTCAGCCCTTCAGTGCCCTTTGCATCAGGAAATATTTTGTCCCTTTTGTGTGCCCTAGCCTCTTTGCAAAGAAGGAAATTGCTGCAGTATGACGCTTAGCATATGTCACTGGTCGCCCTTCCCCTATCAAAGACTCAAGAAATGCAATTACAGACATGGGCTAAAACCACTTTGCAACCCCCTTGCTTTCCTGAAACCTGTGATATGTGTAATATTCTCCCTCATAGGCATGCGTCATTGTGGGCACTAAGATGGCAGCTATAAAGTCTGGTAGACAGAGGCACCAATCTACCCTAGTTGATCCTGGAACGGTGAAGGGAACTCCACTGCTTTTGGGTGGTTGTACCTGAAGGCCTGCATCTCAAAACAAGATGACGCATCTGCTGCTTTGTTCAATATGCTCGGCACATGTTTGGATTTAAAGTTGACATTCAGCTTCAAGCATAGCAGTATGATTTCCTTCAGCAGTCTCAAGATCATCCTACACATGGTTGCTTGCAGATTAATGCATACCACCACAGTTATGTAGTCTTAGCAGAATACCGCTGATTGATTGTGGCACTGCTCTGGCTATATTGCAAGGGCCACAAAGATGGGAAAGAGCACCAAGAAACCAATGTTTGCCACCAACCCAGATTCCACCCAGTCTCTTGGCTACCGTTGGGCACACCAAGATGCACAAAAAATTGCACCCGAACCCACGCTGCCTGCAGAATCTGTAAACTCCCTATTGCTTTAAGCGGGGCTTGGCCACACCACTGCCTCATTGAAATCACTCAAAAATGGCTCCCAGATTATCATGTCCTGCTGGGCTTCACTTGGTAACCTAGCATAATGGTGCCCCAACTTCAGGTCAGACATGTCCTGAGCAATTGACCTGGAAAATGGGCAGCCCATGGGTATGCTGTTGTTGTTGTTGTACAAGCTTTATTCGAGATAAATTCTCATAAAAGCACAGAGTAAAATTGAACATGACAATTAAAAAACATATCAATTGACAAATGCAAGTTCATATAAACATTTGTGCAAGCTCATACAATACCTTTATAAAAGATTTACATATATATCACAATAAATTTGAATATTATAAAACAATCTAAAACCGTGTTTAACTGGACCCTCCCAGAAGTTGCCGCCTGATTGCCCAGGCCCACCCCAGATATTTGGCCACCCCAATAACTATCGACTCTTGAGTTGTAGTGCACAAGATTCTCAGTGCCACAGCACTATCACGTGTCCCGAGGTTCTTACATACAGGTGTAAGCCATACCCTCCTAGGTGAAGAATAGGCTTTACAGGCAAATAGAAAATGGCCTAGACTTTCCTCAGCTGTTTCGCATGCCGGGCATAGCGTGTTGGTCGACCTTTGCCACCCTGCGGTTAGTTTTTTTAGGGGAATAGAACCAGATCTAACCTGAAAGACCAACTTCCTATCCAATGGGACCGTAATAGTATCCCAATAATTTTCCAGAATAGGATAGATTTTAGTCTCCAGGAAGCGACCCGCCATAGAGTCAGACCTAACACCTCTCAGCAAATTACTATCCACCCAGTCCCAATATTGTAATTTGAGGGCTTCCTTGCTAGGTAAGACCTCCCCAAGAGGATTGGCCCACAGGTTGGAGAACCCAAGATTAAATAGCATGGACCTTAAGTTTTTTAAACACTTTATCTTGTGGAAGTTATCTTCCCTGATTATTGAAAGGAAACCCTCAGCATATTGCCTAATCTCTGGAGTTGTCCATAGACGTCTCCAGTAGAGGACAGGGCGCAACCGCGCTCTATCACCAATGGGACGTCTACCCAACTCGAGAAACAGTGGCAATAAGGGGGTGCTCTGTGGGAGTCCTGTAATCCCTCTGAGAAACTTGTTCTCAGATATCTATAAAGTCGGGAGATTATCCCAAGCCCATAACTCTGCACCGTATAAGGTCGCGCCTAAGACCTTTGCGTCATATACCATAAGAGCAGGTTTGATCGGTTTCGTCTTGGATTTGCGATGTTCCCCCCGCAATGCTCCTGATAATTGTTGATGTTTTAGGGCCGCTTTTTCCAAGTGACGTGACCAACCAGATCCCTCTGCTATCTGTACCCCTAAATATACAAACTCTTTAACAATCTCTAGCTTGCTATTATTCAGGGATACCTTAGGATAGATTTTACGGCGAGGGGAAAAGGCCATTAGTTTCGTTTTCCCCACGTTTACTTCCAGGCCATGCTCTTTGCAGAAAGCATCAAATATATTTAATGCACGTTGTAACCCCGCGGGGGGTTTTGACATGATCAGGGTGTCGTCAGCGAACATCAGGATGGGGACCCTGGCGTCCGCTAACGATGGGGCATCTACGCTTGCTTTCAACATTTGCTCAACAATCCCATTAATAAATAATGAGAACAGTAAGGGTGCCATGGCACAGCCTTGTCGGACCCCCCTTTCCACCGGGAAGTCCATAGTTGACTCACCATTCCCACCCCACTGTACTCTTGCAAAGTTAGATTCATGCAAGCGCATGATTAGGGTAAGAAGTTCAGGAGGAATCCCCAATTTTTGCAAGACCAGCCATAACTTAAACCTGGGGACCAAGTCAAACGCCGCCCGTAGGTCGACAAATGCGACGTACAGGCAGCCCCTACCAAGCAAGACCGTCTTCCACCACAATATAGTAAAGCGGAAGACCTGGTCTATAGTGCTGGTCGCTCTCCTGAATCCTGCCTGAAATGGTGAGAGAGCATTGTTGTCTTCCACCCAGTCCATAAGTTGATTCGTAACCATTCTCCCCATTACTTTTTGCACGGTTGCTATCAAACTTATGGGCCTGTAGTTGGCGGGGAGTGAACGGTCTCCCTTTTTATGAATACGAATAATAATTGCTCCTTTCCATAACTCAGGAACCTCCCCCCCCCTTAGCTAGGGCATTTCCTAACAAAAAATATATTTCACCCACCTCTTCGTGTCATGTTTAAAAATATCCGGGGGAATCCCGTCTAACCCTGGTGCTCTCCCACATTTTACCGAACTAATAGCATTCTCAACTTCTTTGTGGGTGAACAAATTGTCAGTTGCAAAGACTGGCAGTATGCCCTCCCCTACCCCGGGTTACATAACTTCAGAATATTGTGGTCTGAAGTACTCAACCCATGCTTCTTCGGCTACGTTGTTATCGGGTCTTGCGGGGCTACCTCCTCTACCCCACTTGATAATTTTCCAGAAGAGCCTGGAATCCTTGCTATTAGAAGCCCCTTTTAACTCGGCCCAGTGATCTTCGTCCCATTTCCTCTTTGCCTGAGAAATGGCTAATTTGTACGCTTTCCTTGCCGCTCTAGTTGCAACATTATCCCTATTTCTAATGGCTTGGCCTAAATGCAATCGTGCGGATCTACACTGGCGATTATACCATCTACCAACATCCAAATTTTTCCTCCCTTTATTGGTCTTGGTCAGAAACCATGGTTTTAGGAGGGAAAATAGCTTATTGTGGATGTCTGTGATGTCCCTAGCCCCTGGAGTTATTGGATCTACCACCTCCATGGCAGAAATTGCATTATCCACCGCTAGGTTAATATAGGTCATTGTTTCATTGTTTGCCAGTACCCTTGGCCATTTTAGCCTACGTCCATCATTAGTCATAACTGGGGTCTGGACATTCCTTGAATGCAAGTTTTCAGGTCCAGCATTCCACCACCTATGGGTCACACAGAGGGGATTGTGATCACTTTCAATTCTAGGATTAATTGCCATATCAATAACCCCCTGCCACAGTTGGAGACTACATATTACGTAATCGATCCTGCTCCTACTGTTGCCATTATCAAAAGTACAGCCACCCTCTTTGTCCCCTGGGGTTCTCCCGTTCAGGGCCCTTAAACTATGCTCCATACAAATAGCATTTATTAACAGGATATCCTTTGTCCACCTTGTGATAGAATTTAGAGTTAAAGGCGGTACTCCCCAAAGATTATCCTCTTCCTTCCCTAGGGGGTCATTTGTACAGTCAAGGGGTTCAAAGGTCCTATTAAGATCCCCGGCTACTATTACCCTGTTATCTTGCGACTTGGTTTCTAAGGAAGCAGACAACGCCTCTAAAGTGGAGGACTTGGTTGAATTACTCCCTCTTGCATGGGTATGCTACTCAGAGCAACATTCAACTGCCACACCACCACCTGTAACTGATGTTATGTCACTTTCTTGGCCCCCATGCATTCCTGTGAACGCCTTGACTTTCCACAGGGAAGCCCAGACACGCCTGCCTTGGAATCCAACTCTATCCCAAGAAGTTAATTTGCTGGAGCTGGCTCACAGGTTTTTGCCTGTGCTAGGGGTACTTCCAAAGATTCCTATCAATTCCTGAAAACATTCTAAAGCCTTCCCACATTCCGCCATGCCTGGGAATCCAGAAACAGGAAATATTCCAAACAATTCAGTGCCCACTTGTGTCCTGATCTCTGCCGGAATACCCAATCCACGAAAGAGCGAAACCTCTCAAAGTAAGCTCAGCAGAATACATTTGTAAAAAATAAAAGATGCCTTCAAATTGGAAACCCAGTAAATGAGTCATCCGGGTGCACAGGTAGAAGTCTAAAGTAACATTTTATATTTGCCTTTGCTAACAGTGTCCCACGTCTCAGCTCCTGGAGCTCTGCAATCGCTAGATCTAGCGAGGCATACATGACTAAGCATAGTGTCCAATCAATTGCCTCCCTGACTGACTGACCTGTAGGCACTGATAAGTCCTTGATCAAGCGGTACTCCCCTGGACCTTTCTTTGTGACCACCCCAAACTAAAATCAAGCTCTGCACAAAACCCCTGCACTCCTCGCATCATAAAATTATTTTCGGAAATTAAAATTCCCTTATTAATTCTCCTGAATAAATCTCTTTTCCAAAGGATGGTTCCAAATTCCTTCCAGGAGGCAATTATTCTATCAATTCTAAAAAAAAAAATTAAAATAAACCATATGGGGAAGAATTCACAGTCTAGAAGAACTATCGCCCAATATCTCTTTTACCATTTCTGTGTAAAATCTTCAAAGCCCAGGCAGTCCAAGAACTCCGGCCAGCGCACAGTACCAAATCGGTCATAATTTCAAGTACTCAATGAAATGCGTGGGGATGGGGATACTAGAGAGAGAGAAGCACTAGCCCTAATAAATCTCTCAGCAACCTTTGACACAAAACATCTTGGTCAACCGGGTACAGGCCGCCGGCTTGTGGAGCCAAGTCCATAGCTCTTTAAACTCTTTTCTGGGAAACTGCCCCAAGTGGTGTATTTAACCCCCTTAAGGCTACAGCAGTCGAACTCAATTGTGGAGGCTCACCGGGCTCACCATTTTCCCCTCATTTGTTCATCATACAAAAAGACTCATCAAGGATTTGGGAAAGAAAGACTGCAGACTTTACAACAATGCCAATGGTTCCCATCTCCTCACTTGATTAGAAGGTACCACCACTTCCCATCAAACGTTTCAGAACATTATGCATTATATATGGGAGTGGATGGATAACAATTTCTTAAAACTAAATTCAGAGAAAACCGAAATTGTGATCTTTAACAATAAAGCAAACCTGTTGAACCAACTTCACTGGGAAATGGGCTTGGCTCCTGTCCCCATAGCACAAGTTGAAAGTATTGTGGTTATAATGGAGAACTCTCCTTAAAATCACAAATTGGAGGGATTATCTCTAAATATTTCTTAACATTAAAAAAGATCAAAAAGATTGCTCGATACTTTGCTTTACAAGAGCCATAAGAATTTTCATAATGGCACGTCTCTTCCAGGCTTGACTATACAAACTCAATCTACCTTAGCCTACCTAGGACGCTCATTCACAGGCTATAAAGTTATCCAAAATCAAGCAGCCCCCATAATCTTCAGTCATCCACAGGGTACTCCTGCCAGCTAGGTCTGTCAGGCAAACTCAGTCAGGCCCGCATAATGTAAAAAAGTGCCTAGGCCCCACTCTAAGAGTCATCTGTGCACCCTTGTTTGGGATAAAGTTCTTAAACGGATATAAGTTGCCCCAGTTATCTCCACACCGCTCCCGCCCCGACTAATAGGTCATGTTTGTTTCCCTGCGCTGCATCGGAGAAAGACTTACTACCAGCATTTCTCAGTGAAAGGGTGCCATTCGAAGCACCATGTGTATCAACCTCTGCCACACATGGCCGGTCAGCCGAGACTGCTGCAGAAAATTGGAACTTTAGGTGTGGTACCTCCAACCAATCTTCCTCATAGCTTCTCATCAACAAAATCCCACTGCGCCTGTCCTCATGTAAAAGCCAAGTAAATAGGGAATCTATCTGCCTAAAAACCCAAGAGGGCAGAGGGCGAAAGGAGCGCTGTATCATATGATGACAATGCGGTAGGAGCACCATCTTGGAGACAGCTATCATCCCCAGGGTGTTCCTAAAGGTGACCGAAGGGAGTCCAAGACTCTGCACATATTATATTGCATCTGGGCCTTCTTTGAGTGAGCAACCTCTAAAGTTACCCTGAAGGTAGAGAATTATAAATCATCAAAGTGTGAACTATGAAGCAGGGGCAATTTATTACAATGATAGTTTTATTGTTCTTAGGGGTACTTCCAAGAAAAACTGTTTAATTTGGGATTCAAACTCTTGTCCATTGATTATCCCTAATATGGATGCAGCCCAATAATGTTACTCAAGCCACATCCCATATAAAATTATATTAGATTTTTTTCAATTATGCTGTTCTGAAGCACTAACCATAATTTGTCACATAATTGGAGTTATTGATCAACACTGAAGTCTCAAGGTACATTTGTAGTGGATGTATCTTAAAGGATTCAACATTTTTTAATTTGAATTCACACACTCTTCTGTGATGAACAATGTGCTTAAAACCTATACAGCTAATATTTTTTAAATAACGTTTTGATTGTATATCGTAGAAGTGCATCAGTAAATGGCATTTAATGTTACTTTTTTAATAACTCGTATGTGTTTACTCCATATTTCTTTCCACTGCCTTGTAGTAGACTCCAAATATTGCTTGCAGCAAATGCAGGTAACTAGATAGATAAGAACATAGACAGATTTACTAACATTTTGCACCGGGTTTGCATCACAAAAGTGATGCAAGCTGACACTAAATGCTTCTTTGGAATTTAAATTTTGCACCAAAAAGTTGCTTAAAAGTAGCAAAAAGCAATACTTTGCTTTAGGCGGGCATTTCTTGGTAGTACATAGGAGTTCCCCTGGAACCACCAATGATTTTAAACGCAAAGCCCTATCTACTAATAATGGTAGACAGGGTTTTGTGCCAAAAAATGCCCTTTTAAGGCAGGCAGTAAAAATGTTTTTCTTTCACAGACTTTTCCACTATACATATATGATGCAGTGAACAGCACACATTTCAAGTGGGAAATGTTTAATAGTTTGTCGCCTAGTAATTGTAGTGGAAGGAAGCAGGTGCTAGATATGACACAGACATCTTTGCACTTGTGCAAAGATTGTTATTGTTAGATGCTTTTATATAGCATACAGCTGGCTCAGTGAAGGGGCGTCCCGGCGCTTGCAGCAGTGTCAGTGGAGAGCTAAGGCTAGATCGTATGGAATAGGTAGGTCTTGATGGCCTCATGGAAGAACAGTAGGCAATCCAACTGCCGAATCTGAACAGGGAGAGAGTTCCATAATTTAGCGGCAAGAAAGCGGAATGACCTGATCCCCGCTCTAAGGCGCTTCACATGGGGGACCGTTGCAAGGGATTGCTCAATCGAACGTAACTGACGAGTAGGGACATAGGGGACTAGCAGATTAGACAGGATCTCGGGCGAAGACAGCTTTAAGGTTTTAAAGGTCAGGCATAGAGCTTTGAATTCGATCCTTTGGGGCATGGGCCGCCACTGAAGGCGCCGTAAGGCACCTGATGCAGAGCTGATTCTGAGGAGCCTCAACAGGACTCGAGCAGCCGCGTTCTGTACTCACAGCAGGCGAGTGACTTCAGCCTTGTTGGCGCCTAACATAAGCGAATTAGCATAATCTAATCTAGATAGGATGGTCGCCTGGACTATCAACTGTCGGGTAGAAGGATCAAAGAAGCCCAACATGGGCCTCAAACCCCGCAGGAGTCCGAAGCAAGTACCAGCAGTCTTCTTGGTGTGCTCCTGGAACCCAAGGGTTGAATCAAACCAGATCCCTAGTTTTTTTACTGCCAACTTGGGGGTAGGGGCAGTACACCGAGAAGCCGGCCACCAATGCTTGCTCCTGAGCCCCTTATCCCCCCCCCACCAACAGCACTTCTGATTTGTTGGCATGAAGTTGCAGGCAGTTTGCCATCATCCAGTGAGCGACTGCCGCTAGGCCATCCCGGAATTGTACGGCACCCCGAGTATGATCATCTGAAAGGGCCACCCCTAGTTGCGTATCATCAGCGTACGAGACCATGGTCAAGCCAAGATCCCTCGCCACCGCCGCCAGGGGTTGAACTTAGAGATTAAACAACACAGGGCTTAAGGCCAAGCCCTGGGAAACACCCTGCTTGATGACATGAGCGTGTGAGAGGAAGGGGGGGGGCGAAACCTGGAGTAACCTGTCAGATAGAAAAGAGCGAAACCACTCCAAGGCCAGGCGTGTGTGCGTGTACCACTAGGAACCTCTTGGGAAACACTTGTTAAAATGGCATTGAAAGCATAGTTGATCACTATCAGAAGTTACTTTTAAATAGTTATGTTAATACCATCAGGGCTTACTGTTAGGAAACCCTTAGGGCCAGATGTATCAAAGGGTTTTGCCCATTCTGTGTCTATGGGGAAATGTGTTGATTCATATGGCCCTTAGTTCTTTTTATTGAGTTTCCCAACCAGGAATGGGAATGCTTTGAGTGTTGGGCACTTATGAAGTGCAACCTTCTAAACTATTTCCCCACTGTCAATAAATCAATCAATCATTTGTAAAGCGCACTATATACCCGCGAGGGTCTCAAGGCGCTGGGGTGGGGGGCGCTACTGATCGAACAGCCAGGTCTTGAGTATCCTCCTGAAGGTCAGCAGGTCTTGGGTCTGTCGTAGGCTCAGTGGGAGGGTGTTCCATATCTTGGCGGTGAGGTGGGAGAAGGATCTCCCACCGGTGGTTGTTCTTCGGATGCGCGGGACGGTGGCAAGTGAGAGGTCGGCAGAGCTTAGCTGGCGGTTGGTGATGTAGAAGGAGAGCTGTCTGTTGAGGTAGGCTGTGCCAGTCTTGTGGAGTGCCTTGTGTGCGTGGGTGAGGAGCTTGAAGGATATCCTCTTGTTGACGGGGAGCCAGTGTAGGTTTCTTAGGTAGGGGGTGATGTAGCCATGGCGTGGTATGTCGAGGATCAGTCGTGCCGAGGCGTTTTGGATGCGTTGTAGTTGTTTTATGAGCTTGGTTGGGGCTCCCGCGTAGAGGGCATTTCCGTAGTCGAGTCTGCTGCTGATGAGGGCCTGGGTGACTTTCTTTCTGTATCTGTCGGGATCCATCTGTAGATCTTGCGGAGCATGCGGAGGGTGTCGAAGCAGGATGAGGAGAGGGCATTGACTTGCTTGGTCATTGAGAGCATTGAGTCGAGGATGATTCCCAGGTTGCATGTGGGTTCGGTGGGTGTCGGGGCTGCCCCAGTGCCGTCGGCCACCAGGAGTCGTCCCAGGCTGAAGGGTTGGAGCCGAGGATGAGGTCCTCCGTCTTGTCAGAGATAAGCTTCAGACGGCTGGTCTTCATCCAGTTGGCGACGGCTTTCATTCCTTCGTGGAGGTTGGCTTTGGCTGTGATGGGGTCATTGGTGAGGGAGAGGATCAGCTGAGTGTCGTTGGCATAGGAGATTATGTTGAGGTCGGGCTATGTGTGCAAGCGGGGCCATGTACATGTTGAACAGCATCGGGCTGAGGGAGGATCCCTGAGGTACTCCGCAGATGATCTCGTAGTATTTGGAACGGAATGGGAGGAGGTGGACTCTCTGGGTTCTGCCGGAGAGGAAGGAGGAGGTTCAATCCAGAGCCTTGTCTGACACACCTTGGAGTAAGACGGAGCTAACTGTGGGAGCTGATTAGTTGCTGCCCTTGAGATAAGAAGTTCTGACCTGATGAGCTAGAAGTAAATGGGTGGTGATATAGTCTTAAAGAAAAGAAAGTAGTAGGGAGGTGGATGGTTCTCAATTGAGAAGTCAGATCAGGGATCTGAGTGCTCAGGATCAATGACCCTCACACACTCAGATGGGTGTCATGTTTCATAATAGGGCAGCTCTTCATTGGCCAACACTGCCAATCCCAACGGGCCCCTCGAGGGGGTTCTTTGCCAGAGGCCTTTTGATTTAGCTGTTTGTGAAGCATGAGTGGCAGTGTTCTGTGTGTCATAAGGTGTAGATTGGTGTGACGTGAAAGTAAAAATAACTAAGAGGTACCATGAAGTAGTTACTATGTGGGTCCCCTTGTTATAATAAAGGCAAATAGAGGCTGGAGGTGGATATAATGGTCCACGAGGAATGGAACGAGGAGCTGCCCTATGATTAAGCATGACATCCATCTGGGTGAGTGAGGACCATTGCTTCTGAGTGCTCTGATCCCAGATCTGACTTCTCATTCGAGAGCGGACCACTTTCCTACTACTCTCTTTTCTTCAGGAACTGCATACTCATATACGTTTAGCTTGATTGGGAGCTCCTATGGTGGACCTTGACCTAGTCCCTATTTTTGTATAGAGATTTATGTACAGCGGCTCAACCGTGGGAAATTAGAAGCAGCAATATTGCACTCCCTAACTAGTGTGATATTCTCCATACTGGCACATTCATGCTGGCAGATAGCATTGGTAAAGGGAAAAGAAGGGGATTCCCTCAGGGTGGAAGTACACAGTGCCCCTGTTACTTCTTCCCTAGCATTCATGTGAAAAGACATATCACTGGTAATTCACTTGCTGTCAGAACCAGCCTCAAAGCAGAATGTCACATGAAACTATCCCTACCTGCCTTCAGTCCAGGAAAATGCTTTGTTGTATCTGGCATTTGTGCGTCACACCAGCGCCCTGTGATGGCATCAGTTTCAGATCGGGGGCAATACAGTGGCATAGCTAGCTCTTGTGCCACCTGTGGCGGTCACTGCGTTTGTCTCATAAAGAGTGGAGGCTTGGGGGGGTTGCTGGTGAGTCCTGCAATGGCTTGCCCGCACAGCCGCAGGTAAAAGCATAAGGGGGGAGTGTGCTGCCCCCAAACTTGTGCCACCTGGGGCGCACCGCCAACCCCCATCCTCCCTTGCTACGCCACTGGGAGCAAACCATACAGGCATCCCAGTTGGTTATGAGTGTGTGTGGAACTTGTGCCACAGGGACCCCGTAACAAAACCCCTTCAGCGCCTAGAGGGCCCAGGAATATTGCTCACCGACCGTGGCCTTTTCCCCCAGCTTAGCACTGTGTTGAATGTAATGCTGATACATTGCTAGAGTCCCTGGCTATCAGCCATGCAAGATCCTGAAAAGAGACTAGTTATTCACTCTAGACTCTAGCAGGCGGCAGTACTGAGCACAGGCACCATGCAGCCCCTCGGTTAAGAGCATAGTAAATTCATGCAGAACCACAACCTTCGTCAAAAAACAGGGAAAAGAGGAATCGGGAAGATTCTTTCTACTTTTAGAATCTTGGGGAGGAGGGGTTTATTGGAGAATAAAACAAAAATGTGAAGAAGAGAAGACTTTTTGTAAGTTGGGAGATTTGGGGTTACAGGTACTTTTGAGGGGAATGTGAATATTTCTTACATAAGTACCTCCATGGGGTGGGGTTGAGGGATTATGGGACACTTGAAACTGCTGGTGTGGCACACCTGTTTGCCACATGTGCTGTGGCTCCCTGGCATCACCCAGCCCGTCTTTGTCATGGGTACCAGCGTCCGGTTTCACAGGTAGTTCATTCAAAGCACAAAGGTGACAACTAATAGTTTAGACGGACACTCACACAAATGCTTTCAGTATCTTTCCCTGTTTCTTGCTCTATTCCTTCACTTCACTACCCACCCACAGATGACTCTAGCTTGCACTTTGTACCAGCAAAGCGTGCCTTGTCAGCCTAGCCCAGTGCAGTGCACGGCAGCTGCACCGGATAATAATAGAACCAGCCTTTGTGCAATGCCTCTTCGGCTTCTCTGCTCTATGACCCTCTGGCGGCCAATGGTTATTTAAAGATCCTGTCTACCTCTGGACTCCTGTTTCCATATGAATCTTGCATCTTCATGCACCAAGCAAACAACGGTCGCTGACTTCGGGTGGGGGCGTCTTGTTTGCAAGTGCATTATGGTTTGAAAAGTACCTGCTGCTGCATCCCTGGTCTCTAACAATTTTCAGGCAACGATAAAAATGTGAAGATAACTTCGGTGATTAATGTTCTTTATTGAGAGAGAACGGACGTTTGTCTAGTGAAGTTTTGACTCATGGTAAGGTAGCCACAGTGGGGTAATATGCCTGCTGCAAAGAAGGTGTACCACGCAGATCGTGAAATGCATATCATGTAAATAGGTCAGTGAGTTACTGCTTTTGTCTGAGAGATTCTTTTGGTATTTGCAGTTTATAAGTTAAAATCCTAACATTGAACAGTGAGCTATTAACCGTCATCAAAGAGCTGCATGAAAACTTCAAGGTATAGGTCAGAACTTTATCATTTTTCCTCAATCTTTCCTTATCCTTATTTTGGAAAATGGGTTCATTAGGATAGAAATCAATTCTGATTATTAAAGAGAACCCCCAACCATGGTGTTATGTCTTACATTCAGAGTTTGTGCTTCTCTAGTGTTGCAAAGCCATCCTGTGCCCGTGGCACTCCCCAACTTTTTAGGTTTTGCCTAGCGAAAGCTGCGCTCTGCGCAGCTTTTTCGCGCAGGCGAAATCCTGTTGAGAACTGTAGGGTGCTTTCGGTCGGCCCTCGTCATTGATTGGCTGGCTCCGTAAACGGAGCCTTGCCATTGGACGAGGGGCCTGTCCGTCAATGCCGGACCAGACACGGGGGCGTTCCTGACATTCTTTGGCTTTTGCCGACGTCACGCGACACCGGGAACGCCCCCGAGTCTGGTCCGGCATTGCCGGCACTTCTGCGTCTCTCCTAACCCCGTGACTGGCCGGCCGGCCAATCCTAGCGCGGCCGGCCGGAAGTGCCCGCCCCCCGCAACAAGAAGGAAGACGGCAAGCAGTATGGCGGCGCCCGCGGGGCTCCCGTGGCCTGGAGGGAACCCCGGGAGATGCGGAGGACGTTGCCGGTCTGCTTGCTTTTTTTTGGTGCATTTTTTTTTCTCTTTCCCACCCCCTCTCCCGCTCTCCGTGTCACCGAACCCGTTACCTCGAGGCGGCCGGTTGGCAGGGCTCCCGTGTACCGAGGGAGCCCTGCAGGAAGAGAGAAGTTCGACCGCCCCGCCCTGCAGCGAGAGGAGAGCGTCTGAGCGGCCCGGCGGGGCTCCGTGGTGGAAGAGGAGCCCCGCGCTGGCCAGAAGAAGAGAGCCGCCGCCCGGAGGAGCCGCCCCTGAGGCCCGGTGAGTTGAAGGGCTGGGGGGCTCCGTGTGGACCGGGTGAGGCGGGGGCAGTGCTGTTGCTGCTCCGTGAGGGAGCAGATGGGTTCTCGTGGTGCCGAGAGTCCTGTTTAACCTCCCCACCTACAGTGCACAGGCTACAAAGCCTGGGTGGAGTTAGGGCTGTAGACAGGATGTGCTTTAAAATATTAAACGTGCTATTTGCGTGCCGTGGAAGTAACACTGAGGTAACATTTGCTACTGCCGCTGCGTAGCATTTCCGCCCAATGGTTTCTGAACGGTGGCAGCATTGCGGGCACGATCCCAATACATTGCCCCTGAATCGTTCCAAGAAGTTTTCCTTTGATTCTATCCGACTTTCTCGACCTAGTACTAGAGAGGGCTGTCCTCATCCGGCTTTTGCTACGGGTTCACGTGAGGCGGCAGCATAAACTTTTTGCACTATATCAGTGGTAGTAGCCTAGCCATACCTGTGTTACGCAGAGTGTGTCATGAATTAGTGTTTCTGTCCCATCTCATTCTTCCGGGTCACTGTGGGAAAGAGTGTCATGCTAATGCCTGCGCTGGAGTTGTGTGTGCCATGCCGCTTCAGGACTTGTTTCTAAGCCCCCTTTATACGCCCCCTTTATACTGTACCCGTGAGTGAGTTGGTGCTCACTTTGGAGCATAGACTGTTGTATAATGTTGTTTTCAGCAGCCTGGCAGTGGTAGCAGAGCTGCGTGACTTCACCAGAGCGCCTAGTTTGAAGCCCTTCGAGGTGTAGCATTGCCAATTTTTTCATGTACTTATTTAAAGTTCTTCAGAGGTTAGGGGTCTGTCGACTGTCTCTAGAACCAAACCCCCTGCTTTGGTAATTCTAACAGAAAAATGCAAGCCTCCGAGTTGGTTTTTGCATCGCAGCAGTTACTTTTTGTGAATTTTGGTTTCCGTTTCTGGGATTAGTCCCCACCTGCGATTATTTGCATGCCAGTATTTGACTTATTAATATTACTCAAATGACATCCTGCCGTTTGTGCGTAGAGATTAAACACACATTGCTAGCAAAAGTAAGTGAGCTATAATAAGTCACATGCAAAGCGTATAATCAGTGTTAAATATGTCTCTCTCAACTGAGGCGATGCATTTACTATTAAGCTTCTCTTCCCAAGGTGAGAAATGCGATCGGGCAAAAAACGATGCCACTCTTTGCAAACAAAAAGAATAAATAAACTATGCAAAAAAGATGTATTTTTACTGAAGCTCCTATGACTATTGTTAAAAATGTGCTTTTCCGCTGAAGGGATTGAATTAAATGTTTGAAAGATGAATTGGCAAAGCTAATGGCTCTCTCACGTGAAAAACCATTGACCTTGCCAAGGGTTTTTTAAATAGCTTCCTTAAATGTGCAGACAACCAACTTGAATTGGGAACGTGACGTGTTAAAATATTACAAATGCATTTCTAGATTGCCACGCGGGTGTTTAGGCGTGCACAGCGTTATCTTTGAGTGCCTTCTATTTTAAGAAACCTAATTGATTTGGACGGCAGAAAGCAGGTGTTCAGTATGGAGAGCACACGCGAAGGGCATAGAGTGAATATGAAGGGTGTGACTTGTATGGACATGGTGTGCAAAGTGTGGTGTGCTGAGCAGGCTTTGCCAACACTTGAAGAGACAGCAGTTTCAAGGAAAAGAACTAAGAGCGCCAAGATGGAGAGTCAGTGGATGTTCAGTAGATTCTGACATGTATCTTTTTCACTTTCTAAAGCTGCAGCCATTTTTAATTGAAGTAAGAGGCTATATGTTTTTAATTCGGCTGCAGATTTCTGTATTGCCTTTACATTTCTCCCTACAATTCTTGTTAAAGGGGTTCTAGGTATAGAATTGGGGTGGATGAGGTGTGCACCTTCACTCTCCATCCAGACTTCCCTGCAGATGTGATCAACTCTCTGACGTGCCCCTGAACTGTGCATTGAAAAAGCCACCTGTAGTTAGTGTGTTTTACAGCTGTATTAGTCCGAGATTTTCAAATTGTTTTTTAATATCCTTTATCAAGTGTGGTTTTTAACTTTTACTTTCTCGGTCGGTCCCAACTTCTGACTAATGTTCATAATTCTCTTTTTGAAGGAGTGTTAAGCAAGTGGAAATGTATACGTTTAATGGGGAGCTCATTGTTGGTGCCATTTCTTTATTGCTGAAACATGTTCATTTTGCTGTTGTAGTTCACCTATGATGCTATGTGGGTATGAATGCCCGATTTAAACTGCACCTGTGCTGTTCAATTCCACTTAATGTGACACATCCCCCAGGGTCACAGCGTGCATTGGAGTGCCTCAGACAGCTGATGTTGATTCTGTCTGTGCACCTCTGCCATTCCCCAGGTTCTCAACAAGTCAATGTCAACAGATATTTTTGTGTATCCAGGTGGACACTTGTTTCTCCCATACAAGATCTTTAATAACTATGTTCTTGGTTTTGGATGGGTCAGAGTAGTGTTTTGGCTGGTAAGTTGCTACTCACACCCTAGAAGTGAGACAACAGTGCAATTAGTAAGTTATGGCTTATTTTAAAGATGTCAGATTATTCCATTCAGGCTGCCCATTATCATCAGATCTAAGGTGTTCAGTCCATGAGGAGAACACACCTCACTGCCTTATGTTATTCTGTCTGAAGTAAGAGGACATGGAAAGAGGTACTGTCATTTCCGCCTCATTATCTGTAAAGGAGCACAGATGTGTCCCTAGAGGTTTCATCTCACAAAATAATTGGCAACTGAAGCGGACAAACATTTATTTACGGGATAGATACATTTCCGTTTCTTCTAGAATCAAATTGTGAAGGAGTGCCTGCCCAGCTCCACCCTTCACTGCTATCCGCAGTTTGTACCACGGCACATGCAGGTGATCAGTAGCTTCAGGGCGCTTGTGACTGGCTGAACAATAGATGGGGTGAACGTGATAACATGACTGAGGCAGGTGTACTAAGGCTGTTTCCCAACTGCTGTGCAACTTCTTCTACTCTTAGAGCTGAGATTTTCATGAAAGTCTTATAGTCTGAATTCAGCAGCGTAATAGGACAGAATGTATGAAGCTCTGTGGTTATACTGAATAAGCAGCTACCTATGTTATGCCATCTATTAATGTAATAACTGCACTTTCACAATTGCTTTATTAACCTTCCTGCTTTCTCAAATTTGCTTGAAAATGCGCGATATTTCTTTTTTTTTTTTTAAACCCTTTTGGGGTTCAAGCTCGCTCGCTACGGTGCTGTATGCAAATCACTTTGCGCCGCACCACTTTAAAATCTCACCCACCGCCCCTGGAAAAGCATGCAAATTTGTCCAGGAGGCAGGGGTCTCTGCGTGTGCCTGTGCCAATTTTGCGCACTCCTTGACTATCCTGTCACACAGGTGTTGTTCCATAAGGCCACCCACCTCATGAACCATTCTATAGATGGAGAAGTCAACAGATTCGTAAAATTCATTGTCCCACTGCAGGTATGCTTGGGACACCTCCTCCTCATAAGTGCAATCCTGCGCCTCCATTTCTTTGCAGAAGGCCAGGTCAATAACTCCCTCGCAGAAGGACTTGTGGTAGCGCAAGTACGCTTAATATATATATGAAAGCTGGGGAACCCAGACAGTGAAAGGCGCAGACCAGAGGTCTACAATGGGGCTTGCACAAACCCTAACGCACTGAATAACAACCCTCCGGAAACCCTGACAGGGCTCAGCTGTCTAACGTGCGCCTCAATGATGTTGAAACCTCTGAAACAACACTTGTGCAATATTACGCCTTCAGGCGTCACATTGGGCTCACCCACAATACAGATCCCCGCCAGAGCGTTCAAATAGAAGAAGAAAATGTAGGGGTACAGACCCGGTCAGCCTCACCTTTCGGCCTGGTACCACTGCACCAGCCGCACTACTTCCCTACTGACCGTTCTCCACTTCAGCCCCGTCTAAATTACAATTCATGCTTGTGACCCTTTTGCCTGCTTGTGCTTGTTTTCATGACCCTGTTGCCTGCTTGTGCCTCCGTGGGCCCCTGTTGCCTGCTTGTGCCTCCGTGTGCCCCTGTTGCCTGCTTGTGCCTCCGTGTGCCCCTGTTGCCTGCTTGTGCCTCCGTGTGCCCCTGTTGCCTGCTTGTGCCTCCGCGTGCCCCTGTTGCCTGCTTGTGCCTGTTTTCGTTCCCCTGTTGCCTGCTTGTGCCCTGTTGCCTGTTTGTACCTCCGTGTGCCCCTGTTGCCTGTTTGTACCTCCGTGTGCCCCTGTTGCCTGCTTGTGCCTCCGTGTGCCCCTGTTGCCTGCTTGTGCCTCTGTGTGCCCCTGTTGCCTGCTTGTGCCTCTGTGTGCCCCTGTTGCCTGCTTGTGCCTCTGTGTGCCCCTGTTGCCTGCTTGTGCCTCTGTGTGCCCCTGTTGCCTGCTTGTGCCTCTGTGTGCCCCTGTTGCCTGCGTGCGCCTCTGTGTGCCCCTGTTGCCTGCTTGTGCCTCTGTGTGCCCCTGTTGCCTGCTTGTGCCTCTGTGTGCCCCTGTTGCCTGCTTGTGCCTCTGTGTGCCCCTGTTGCCTGCTTGTGCCTCTGTGTGCCCCTGTTGCCTGCTTCTGCCTCCGTGTGCCCCTGTTGCCTGCTTGTGCCTCCGTGTGCCCCTGTTGCCTGCTTGTGCCTCCGTGTGCCCCTGTTGCCTGCTTGTGCCTCCGTGTGCCCCTGTTGCCTGCTTGTGCTGTGTGGGTGTGTGTGGAGGGCTCTGTGTGTGTGGGAAGCTTTGTGTGGCTGTGTGTGTGGGGGGCTCTGTGTGGCTGTGTGTGTGGGGGGCTCTGTGTGTGGGGGGCTCTGTGTGGGTGTCATTTGCGAGAGATAAAGCTAGTGGCATTGTAAATGACAATGCCATTTATTTATGTTAAAAAACACATAAATAAAAATAATGTCAAGAGCAATGCCAATAGCTCTAACTTTAACAAAGGCAAAACCATTGCATTGTAAATGCTTGTTACTGACTGGTACTGGTGGTACCTTACTCTGACTGGCCCTGGCCTCTGCCTACCCAGGCTCAGTGCTATGCTGAAAGAGACACACAAATACAGTTAAATCACCTACATACACAAGGGTGCACTATGGGTTAGGGTACCCCTATGATTCGCATGACCTCTCCTCTAAGACCCTAGTACATAATAGGCCAGGGGGATTAGAATTATCTTTAAAGTCCCTCGAATATAATAGGGCATGGCAGTTTAGAGACCAGAAGCCCTTTCTGCGCTTGCATGTGTGCACGGCTGAAGCCTGTGGTCAGTTTAAAATTATCCCTGTATTGTAGAATTGATTTTAAAATGCAAATTGTGCTCAAACTCGACTTTTGGGTTTGGGGAACTTAAAATTGGATCAACTACAAGGTTGGGGCAAAATTAAGTTAAGTGGAAAAATGTTTTCCACTTAAGTATGGCTGTATCATATTTGCCACATAATGCATCATCTGCTGCATAATCTAACGATTTCACCCAAAACAATTTTGTATTTTAAATGGATCAAAAATTACAAAAGAAATGTGACATGTTGCTGTGAAGTGTAGGGCCCCATTCAAAAGGTTGTCTGTCACCTTTCCCACTGCTGCATTTGTACGTTACACAGGTACTAATGAGGCAAAAGCTTTGCAGAGGCTGTTAGTGTGTATAACTATGTCAAAATAATAAAGTATCATAAAATGTACTGCATTACGCTGCAGCCTTTTTATTGCTTTGATTTCGTGCATAATTTAGTCAACACTGCAACATCATTTTGGCCTCCTTTGCTTCATTACTCCAGAAAGCAGGCTGCACGTGTTAAAAGTGTTTGTGCATGAAGCAGAGACGATGAAGTTTTCACATTTAGGGGCTGATTACGATGGCAGGCGGACTTCAATCCGTCCGCCATCGAATCGGGAAATGGGACCGCTGGCCTTCAACGCGGCGGTCCCACGATAGGCATTACAATGCAACCGCCACTCTGGCATTTGCAGTGCCTATCTTTTACATTGCAGCAGGTGCTGCTGCCTGCATCATCTGCCACAATGTGAAAAAGGGACATGCTAAATATATCCCTGCACTACGTGGCAGGCATGATGCAGTGCCTGCCACATGGTGCAGTGATATGTAGGGGGGCATCATAGGTGCCCCCCAGGTCCCATGTCTGGGGGTTGGGGGGAAAGGGGCCTGCTACAGCCCCCAAATGTCCCTTTCTGCCAGGTTTCCATGGCGGGTAAGGGACATCGTAATCCCTACAGCGGTGCATGGTAGGCACCACCAGCATTGTAGGAACCACGAGCCCCACCGCAGCACTGGCAGGCTCAAGGAGCCCGTCAGGTGCGTGGCGGTTGGTCTTTCCGACCACCAGGGAACCGCCTGCCATTGTAATATGGCGGGCGGTGATGCAGTCACCGATGGCAGTGGGCTGCCACCGATGGGGTGACGTGGCGGCCCCACCGCCATTACAACCACCCCCTAAGTTTGGTGTGTATGTAAATCCTGCATTGCCAAGCCCTGGTAAGTTGCACTACTACTGCTGAAAAAGTCCAATGAAGGTACCAATGGGTGAGGTGGGCTGGCCTCAAGGGTCCTGTGACCTCAGTGACAGAGTCACTGTTGATCTAGGGTGTGCTTCTTCATATGCCTGCCCGCACGACCAGTGCTTAATTTGAGCCGGTGCTTTCCAGTGCTCGGCACCTGAACTTAATTGCCAGCACCGGCACTCTGAACAGATGCTCCTTCAAAGATGAGCAGGAAAACATTTATTTATTAATTCAATACATGTTTAAAACAATACCAGCCACCTAAACCATTTTTAGAGCTTGAGAGTCTGAATTCGCACACTTGTAGCAGTGTGATGGTTAGGAGTTGTGTAAGTTCTGTTATTGGCAGTGCTGGCAGGGGAAATGTGTGGTACAAACTGCGGTGGCCCCATCATGAAGGCACCAGCACTTATTTGTTTACAAATTAAGCACTGCTCAAGACTGAAGGTAAACTTCAGTATGGATTGTGGTGAACAGGCCCTAAAGGTTAACCTACACTTTCCACCGTTAGGGTCCACCTGCGGGTGCTAAGACACTAGGGCTTCTAAGATCTATTGGGCCTTCAAAGGTCGAGCATGGGAATAAGCTCTGTCAGGAGTGTGGTCTGGCGGACTGGTCATGAAGGCTGAACCTAGTTCACCAGTTCCAAATTCAGCAGCTCTGGACAAAGTGCCACATCCTCTCCCACACTGAACACTATCCTGCCCCATTGAGAGAAACTGGCACTGCCTTCAGCTACAACTCAATTGTGCTGAAACTACATTCAAATTATGCACTAGACAACAGTAAAATGCTGCCTGAAAAATATTAATAACACCCTGGAAAAAGCTAACACTCATAGGGAATGCAAAAATAAGCTAGGCATGTGAAATGTAATCAGGAACAACATGGTTACCTTAACGGATTTAAACTCATTATTTAGAAATCAGTGAGTGCTTTTGCCTGAAAAGTTAGGACATGACTACACGACCAGGAAGGGACCCGTTTCAATGTTCATTGCTTATATCTTTACAAAATGTAAACAGTTTAGTTTAAAAAAGACCACCTCCCGAACACAGAGCCGTGGTACACATTTTAGAAGCTAAAATAATTAAAACAGTTGAAAACGATTATATTAAACTTTCCACTCCAGCCATCAACCATGTATTGCAGTCCCTTTAGGAATGGTGCACTTCCCTACCAGGGGAAAACAATGTTGTTCAAAGAAATAAGATTAGAATAAAGTAGTGCTTTCAATAGTAAACTATGTAAAGTTGCGTTCTCTACGTCCCGAGGTTGTTCTTTGGAATAGAAAACGAGGACATTTCCAGCCAAAGTGTTCCTCTCTTTCTTGGAACCATTTCACAGGGGAACACATAATAAAGGCAAGGAGAGGCAAGAGAGGGTACATAAGAGCTGTCTCTTTAAATCAGCACCTAAGGTGGAGCGAGACAGGGACAGGAAGAGATGGAGGACTAAAGAGAGGGAGAGAGGGGGAGGAGGGCAGCTGCCAGAGGCAGATCAGGAGAAGTGGACACTGTCCTTGCCTTCTCTGGTCACCTAGGAAAAGAGACATAGTTTTTTTTTTCCTTCTCTGTCCTTCCCAGAATGCCGAGCCCTACTGCAGCATAACAAAAGGGATAGGGCGGGTGGCTTCTTTGACTCCAGGTAGGTCAAGTGCAGGGCCATTAGGTAGCGCTTTCATGCGCTAATGGCTCTGCGAATAACAGAAGGGAATGGGGAAATTCTTTTGTCCCCTAGTCCCCACCACCCATGTCCCCCATGTCCCCCCCACTCTAAAATCTGTGGCGGATATGTCCCCCATGTCCCTCATACTTCCTACGCCCATGGGCATGATCATTCATCGGTCTGACTCCAATGAATGTAATGAGTGAGTCGAAAAGGTTAACTACTAGTATTTGGGAAACGCAAGCCCTTGCACGAGGCAGTGCATTTCTAAACCGGTTCTCATCATGGAGCTGGAATTCCTGTCCGGTTTGTGTCAGACAGGTTGTTGCTCGTTTCCATATCACAGTACACGCGCCTTGAGGGGAAATACAGGTTTGCTCTTTCCTACTCAGCTCCTTAATAAAAGTTGTTCGTTTTCTGGTGTTAGGCAGAAACCATGAGTGTGGATCCAGGATCGAGACTGGACTGGGACAGAACATAGGCCCGGGCACCAAATTAAAAGTGGCCCCATTAGTGAATTAGAAAGCTGAAAAAGTGGCCCGCGCTGGCCCTTGTTTGTGAATTGGAGCAGTTTTAAACTTGCAAAGACACGCTATATACGCATTTTGCAAGGCATGGAAGTCTGCATGGATTTGAGCTTTCTGCAAACAATGTTTGTTTTAGTATCGGGGGAATCAATTGTAAAACCGGCCCAGCAGACCTTAAAAGAGGCACACAAACAGCTAAAAAACAGACACAAATTGACCTGTCAGACCAATTAATGAGGATCTGCCTGCTTGCTCGCTATGCCAGTCTGACCCTGTTCACAGTAGATATTAAGGGTTCCCAGTCTCACTTTAGAGTGGAGTTTTTGCAAGTGCCACTGTGGGGCTTTGTCCTTGTATTCCTGCTGGCATACTGCCAGTAAAGCACCAGGCCCCCTGTTTATTCAGTTGCACATTTTTAGAGATATTTTCTTATGATACAGCACAGACTGTGGTGTTCAACTTAGCCTTTTACTGACAAATTAGAATGCTGTTTGTCTCCCAGGAAGCAGGCAACACTATATAATTCTGTTGCAAATAGCATCGATAAAGGGAAATTAAATGGATCCCCACAGGGTGGAATTACCATAGTGTACGTTTACTACTAATACATTGCCAGTACCAAAGAAATGTCTTGAGCAGTGGATGTGAACCCGACCCTTCCACACCTGAAACCAAAACCATGTGTCTAATCCCTGTCTTCAGACCTCAACGTTTACAAAAGTGGGATGAGCGGGTCTCAGTGCTGATGATCGTAGTTTCTCCTAGTGGTAGGTGAAACAAGGGACGTAGGGTGTTGATTTCACAAGGTTTTCAGGTGGACAATGGTTTGCTCTTTCCAGTTCTTGATGGAATAACCACGATGGCAAGATATTTAAATAACGATTCAAAATGGGGGTGGTGATGAACAGAGTGTCTGAATTAAGCAGACCACTCTTACCCAGTCAAGAAATCAGGGCTTGATCCATCACCGTTATTTAGCTCACTGCATCACCCCAGTTCAGAACCTGGCTATATGCAAATTAGTCTGACCCAGTGCCTCATGGCAACAGGGCAGACCAAACTACCAAGCCAATTCTTCACCGGAAAGGAGACAAGCTTCCGGGGACCGGTTTCTGGCATTTCAGCCGTCGTCGGCCCGGCTTGCTTAAATCCTGGTGGTGCAGTGAGCAAGGAACTCATGTCTGAGTATACCCTGCCACACTTGTGGTGGCCAAAAACGATTCAAAAAGGGAGTGGTGATGAACAGAGTGTCTGAATTAAGCAGACCACTCTTACCCAGTCAAGAGATCAGGGCTTGATCCATCACCGTTATTTAGCTCACTGCATCACCCCAGTTCAGAACCTGGCTATATGCAAATTAGTCTGACCCAGTGCCTCATGGGAACAGGGCAGACCAAACTACCAAGCCAATTCTTCACCGGAAAGGAGACAAGCTTCCGGAGACCGGTTTCTGGCATTTCAGCCGTCGTCGGCCCGGCTTGCTTGAATCCTGGTGGTGCAGTGAGCAAGGGACTCATGTCTGAGTATACCCTGCCACACTTGTGGTGGCCAAAAACGATTCAAAAAGGGGGTGGTGATGAACAGAGTGTCTGAATTAAGCAGACCACTCTTACCCAGTCAAGAGATCAGGGCTTGATCCATCACCATTATTTAGCTCACTGCATCCCCCCCAGTTCAGAACCTGGCTATATGCAAATTAGTCTGACCCAGTGCCTCATGGGAACAGGGCAGACCAAACTACCAAGCCAATTCTTCACCGGAAAGGAGACAAGCTTCCGGGGACCGGTTTCTGGCATTTCAGCCGTCGTCGGCCCGGCTTGCTTGAATCCTGGTGGGGCAGTGAGCAAGGGACTCATGTCTGAGTATACCCTGCCACAGTTGTGGTGGCCAAAAACGATTCAAAAAGGGGGTGTTGATGAACAGAGTGTCTGAATTAAGCAGACCACTCTTACCCTGTCCAAAGATCAGGGCTTGATCCATCACCGTTATTTAGCTCACTGCATCACCCCAGTTCAGAACCTGGCTATATGCAAATTAGTCTGACCCAGTGCCTCATGGGAACAGGGCAGACCAAACTACTTTGTCCCTGAGCAATGAGAAGCAAATACATTAGTCAATGATATTCAGCTACTAATTGCCCGCTACTCCAGGCGGGGAGCGATAAAGGTGAGCAGAGAGCATACGTTGTTAATAAAAGAGCACACAAGGGACTAACCAGAACAAGGGACAAGAACAAAAGGAGAACAGAATCACATCACATGAAGTCCCCAAAGAAAATATTTAAAAATGTGAGGGGCACAGAGTCGCAATATAGACCATCGACCACCAAATCCCAACAACAACAAAAATTGCCAGGCAAATTGTTCTTCCGGTATCTGCTACTTGTGACTTGGAAGTTCTTGTCCGACATTTCAAGGCCCTCGTCGATGCTACACGTCGCTGGCACACTATGCACCACATGCCAGCGTTCCAAAAATGACATTTGTGATGCACAGCACGAAATAACATCACCTACCTTTAGCTACTCTCCGAGGTAGTGATGCCTGATACGCACCTGTACATACATACATGAGATGGCACAATAATAGACTGATCACACTTAACCAGAAGTGCACCCCCTATTTGGATGGTGGGTATTGCACTATCCTTCTTGTGGTCGAGTTAAATGACCTCCTGTCAGAGGTACTCAACTTACTCCTTAATGGTGAGGACTAAGTTGAGTACAGGAGAGGGTAGAAATGCACCATATCTATCAAGTTATGACGCATTCCTGCTCGCTCCCTGTGCTGGCACACAGTGTGCTGCCTAGCGCCAATGCAGCACCCATGCGCCATTGTGCAGAGGTGCATACATTGCCAGCAGGATTGTTTTTGTGCAGAAAGGGACACCTTTCACCACAAAAATAAACCATAGAGGCGTTCTCCTCTTTCTAAGTGTGCTGAAAAATGCACCCATGCTCCGCCCATGTAACTCCTTTCAGGCGCATCTTAAATTAAGGAAAGGTGGCTTTGCGTAGCTTAGTATATCTGACTTAAAGATTGTGTTGCCTTGTATCACCTTCCCTTATGCAGGGGCAGCGCAATTCTTTAATAAATCTGGCCGTTAAGTCTATAAAACACTAATGTTTGCAAAGATCTAAATAATACTAGAAAAGAGCAAAACAAATGGTAAATAGCTAATATTGTTTCTGCTGAGCTGGTGGTGCTTTGCATTTGAACAAGTGCAATACTAACTTTAGGAAAGTACGCCTATCTCCGCAACTTAGAGTTAGTGGTGTCAATGTGACCAAATGTGGATATCTTGGTACCTGGGAGCTCCAGGTCCGTCGCTTCACATTTGGAATTAAATTCAAGTATGAGGGTGGCAGTACAGTCTGACCCTTAAATAAAAGATTAGACTTTTCCAAAGGAATAAAGTCGAAAGAGAGTACGAGAATGCCTTTATTCAGTACATTGAACGACCCATGGCTGGAGCTTGTCAACTCCAACCTCCAAATGCCCAACCTTCCATCTAGAACGTCAAACCTCTGAGTGAGGCCTGGGAACTAGAGTACATCATAACAGAGCCCAGTGGCACATAGGGATCCTCTCTGGTCACAAAGGCTTACCTCATCCTGTTGGCTGGCCAGCTAGTTGAGCACTACACCACCCGACAGCTGTAGTGGGCCACACGGCCCCTACAACATTTTGTAGCAGACAACTCCCTGGGCCGGGCGCGGACCAGGGAGTATAAATAAAGGTGACGTCAGGGGCACGTGACCTGGCAACACAGAGAATCCAATATGTGGTTGTTTCCTTTTTTAGCTGCGTCACATGTGTTAGGCCCCCGCGCTATTAGCACCCCGCATTGACAGCCCTAATTCAGTTACCCTCCCCACTGACTTCAAGTGGTGACCCAGAAGGCTTCAACAGCGATGTCAAATTAAAAAGTAGAAAACAAAAGGCTGTGTGCTTACCAGAACAGAGTTAACAACCGGCTCACTTGCATTTGACAGTTTTAAAACAGCCCTCCTCTGTTGAGGGCAAGGTAAGGTTTCTTTTCACTCTGGTCTTGAGTCAGAGTTTGGCGGATGTGTACTCCGTGCATAATATGATGGAAATTCTATCTGCCTTACTACAAGTGCCATAGGATTTAATGCACTTTTAATAAGGCGGACAGGATATCCGTCATGTTTGTGACCGAGTAAACCACCTGTTAAACTATAAATCAGGCCCTTTGTCTACTTTTGTCACAGGACTCTTTGGTGGTTGTTGTCATCCACACAGACAAGGAGAGCGGGCAGATAGCACAGCGCCAGCATTTATTTATTTATTTAGTGCGATTTTTAGAGCGCGCAAATACCCAAAGGGTGTCTCGGCGCTATCGTAACAGAACTCTCATTGTGGAGGAAAGTGAATTTATGGTGAGAACAACCAGGTTTTGAGTTTTTTTCTGAAATTGAGGAGTGTAGGAGCAGTTTTGATGTGGAGGGGCAGCGTATTCCAAAGTTTGGCTGTCGCAGTGGGGAAACATCTGTCACCCCAATTTGCCCTTCTTGTGCGTGGAACCCTCAGCAAATGGGCTGATAATGAGCGTAAAGTTCTTGAGTGCTCAAGCAGACAGAAGGCTTGTTTTAAGAATAGTGGGCCTTGGTTGTGGATGGCTTTATAGGCTATGCATAAAGCCTTGAATTTGATCCGACTCCTCACTGGGAGCCAGTGCAGCTGTCGGATGTATGGAGAGATAGATGTGAATTTGGGAATGGTTAGCAGAGTCCTGGCCGCCACATTTTGCACCGTGTGCAGTTTGTTGAGGACCTTTTCTTGGGCATTTAATAAGAGGGCATTACAGTAATCTGTTTTTGAGAAAACTAATGTGCTGATTAGGGTTTTGCCCACAGACGGAGGTAGGTATGAAGTTAGCTTTTTGATCCTTTTTAAAATGTAAAAGGATGAGGAGACCACCGAGTTGGCATGCTGTTGGAAGGTCATTTTATTGTCAAATATGACTCCAAGGTTGCGAACTTTAGCAACCGGTTGGGGAGGTAGTCCCATCTGAGGTGGCCACCATTGGGGGGACCATATAGGTTGCATGACCTTCATACTCTTCTCAGCCAAGATGACATGGGCAGAACTCCGTTCACAAAACAAAGGCAGCAAGGCCCATGCAGGTCCAAGTCTAAAACTTGTCCACTAAGAGGGGGAAACATCTGCTTATATGTCCGAGTGCAGCCAGTTGGGGAAGTCTGACTGTCAGCCAGAGTATCAGACCTGTTGGAATTCCAACCAGTTAAGCTTAGGCGGAGCCAGAGGCTATGATCGTCCTCTTCTTGAAATTAAATGCCATGGCTGCTGCCTATATGTAGAAGCCCAGACACACCTTCTAGGTGTCTGCTGTAGCTGGAAACTTTGTATATTATCTACTAACAAACCTCACATGAAATAACAGCAAAGGAAGAAATGATGAGATTTAGGATTTCCTCTGAGGGCCGCCTGCATCTTCAATCTTGCAACTAGCCTTTGTACAAAAATAAATGTTCACAATCAGCTATGACTAACCCCAACAATAGGTGGGCCAGGAGTATTTGCCAAGCATTTGCAACACATTTGCTGTGAACAATTGTTCCCATGACCGAGAATGCATCATATGTTTTGCAAACATTCCAAAAACAATAAAAACTAAAGAGACTCAAGAATGTGGACTTAATGTACACTCAGAGGCCATTAGACAGCTCCCCTGAGTGCAACAATGTACTCAAATACTATCACTAAACTTCCATCTGCCAGAACTTGTGCAGAGACAGTCAAGCTGGGACTCCCCTTATCACTAAACAAAAAGTGGCCTGGTCAGAAACCTGTAAGTGTGCCGCAACTGAACTAGTGCCCCAAAACCATTAGTAGCACTAGAAGTGATAACCCGGGCCTGTTAGAAAAATTCCCATCAGCCCACCCATGTGGTGGAATGTCGTCATGTGGGAGATGTCACCAATCCAATTCTCAAACAGTGCACCTAGTCATGGTGCAGAGATGGATTAACATGGTGTAAATACAGACCACTGGGCTTCACTGGTGATGCTAATGGGGTGCAGTGCAAAAAATTAAAGTGATAGACGTGAAGGTAAAATTGACTCCAAGGGCCAAAATCAATTTTAATCAGTATGGCGCTCGGGTCAAGATTAAAATTCTGCCAAATAGTTTGAAATAATAACTATATGTGGGCAGAGTGAGTGAAGGTCGACATGTTTCAGCTGTACTGACTATTGGTCTTAGCTTTCTTCAGGACCATTAAGGAAACTGCCACTGCAAATCAAAAATATTAGATCAGTGATGCACGCTAATGCACATTGGATAAGTCCTACCAGTTCCTCTGAGCCCAGATGAATACTGTAGGAAGTCCAGAACTTTATGTATCTCCTAAAGAAGAGACATAAGCGTGAATCAGAAACCATGTAGTGCACAACAGATTTCAGGAGAACAAGCACAAGATGCTAAGCACACAAACAGGGCGATGGAGACATTCTCTCCCCGCTAAATATATTGCTATGTTTTAATCAGTGTATAAAAATCACATAATTGGGAATGAATGTGGTAACTTACCCAGCATTATGTGGGAGTACGCCTCACCTCACCCGGAACCCACTCGGGAAAAAAAGGGAGGCCGAGTGGGTTCCGGGTGAATGTCTCCATCGCCCTGTTTGTGTGCTTAGCATCTTGTGCTTGTTCTCCTGAAATCTGTTGTGCACTACATGGTTTCTGATTCACGCTTATGTCTCTTATTTAGGAGATACATAAAGTTCTGGACTTCCTACAGTATTCATCTGGGCTCAGAGGAACTGGTAGGACTTATCCAATGTGCATTAGCGTGCATCACTGATCTAATATTTTTGATTTGCAGTGGCAGTTTCCTTAATGGTCCTGAAGAAAGCTAAGACCAATAGTCAGTACAGCTGAAACATGTCGACCTTCACTCACTCTGCCCACATATAGTTATTATTTCAAACTATTTGGCAGAATTTTAATCTTGACCCGAGCGCCATACTGATTAAAATTGATTTTGGCCCTTGGAGTCAATTTTACCTTCACGTCTATCACTTTAATTTTTTGCACTGCACCCCATTAGCATCACCAGTGAAGCCCAGTGGTCTGTATTTACACCATGTTAATCCATCTCTGCACCATGACTAGGTGCACTGTTTGAGAATTGGATTGGTGACATCTCCCACATGACGACATTCCACCACATGGGTGGGCTGATGGGAATTTTTCTAACAGGCCCGGGTTATCACTTCTAGTGCTACTAATGGTTTTGGGGCACTAGTTCAGTTGCGGCACACTTACAGGTTTCTGACCAGGCCACTTTTTGTTTATTGATAGTTTCTCTTAGGGCATGAGTGGTTCTGGTCGTTAAATATAGCCCTATTTGACCCTCCCTACGTTTATTTTCTGTACTCGCCTTATCACCCCCGGCACACTACACAAATTCCGTTTGTTGAGAGCGTTTCTTCGAGGAGGACAGTGGCTGATAGCTGTGGCACTGTCTGCCACTGGGTCTTTGGTGCCAGCGTGAGGTGAGGCGGCACTGGGACCTGTGGCGTCTCCCCCAGAGCTTCCCCCGTTCTCCTCCCCGTGCTTATAGTGGCCTGTGCCGCCTATACTGCTCTCGTTTTTTGTTTCTCCAGCACCAATGAGGAGCGTGGGGGGAAAGATGGTTTGCTGGATTGCTGTTTACTGGATTGTTGGATTGATGTGGGGCTGGCTGGCCCACATGCTGAAGAGCTCCAGCACATAGCATAGCCCAGTGCAGAGTGCAGAAGATAGAGGCAGTGTTAGGGTGCTGCCCTTGTGGTTGAGCCTGGAAAGTGCATAGGCGGCCGAACTAGGTGTCCGTGCTGCTTGCATCTTTCAGGAATGCTACCCCGCTTTCCTCACATGATCATCCCTCATTGTCAAATCAAAACGAGCCAGTGACTTGATTGGCTGGTAGAGTAAGCCACATCAACTTTATTTTACTCAGGTGCACTTTGTCATTGCCTCGCTTACCTCTGCTTTCCCCTTTCTATGACATAAGCATAGCACAACATAACAGTGCTACAGAGCAAACTTCTTAAGCTACCTCTAAGTATCACCTCTGTGAGAACCCACAAATCAAGTCTCCTTCATGCACTGGGGGCCACAGAGCCTCCTCACCGCAGACGCCCCTGGCTTGATTCACCAATGCTATGGGATTGCTGGATGCATGACGGTTTTGTCGCCTCACGGAGAGGTAATACACTTTTTTCACAGGGGTGCATGAACCCTTTTCCCGGATCAATAATTTTCTTTTGCCTAAATCCCAGGGCTACGTGATGAGTGAGATTCACATACAGCCACGGGGACTGTTGGACCACTCAACTGTTGAGTTACAAATGTTAATGGGAGAGTGGTAGGGGCCACCTCGATGGCGGGTGAGCTACTGGACCCTGGTAGATGCCCGGTTTAGGTCAGCCCTTCATGACACCATGTGCACATACTTTCACGATCACGTGGGCTGGGTTTCCTCACCAGGCTTCTATGGGAGGTTTGGAAGGCCACAACACGGGGTTTCATTAATAGCTATCGGGCAGCTCACCGGGGCAGCTCACCGAGACTGCAAGGATGTTGAGGTAGAAGAGCTGGAGGCTCAATATCTGGCCTGCCCAGACCCAGCAGTCCTTCGGAACCCTAAGCATCCTCCGTCAGACCCTGATGGAGGAAACCTGCTTGGCATGGATAGTGACTCAGAGTCACATCTATCCATGGGTATAAATCCAGTGAAACAGTCCACTGGCTTTGCGCCGTTGCACTCATGCAAGACCCAATCCTTCGCATCCTCGATGTGCTGGTGGAACATGTCCGGTGACCGGTTGATTGCCAGCACCTTTGCTGAGTACTATAGAGTGCTATGTTCCCGGCGCGCTGCTGAGAGCCCCTTGGAAGTGGAGTCATTTGTTCGGGATCTTCCTACCCTTTCTCCCCTAGACAGGGATGCTTTAGAGTCGGATATCACAATGGAGGATTTGGGGGCCGCTCCAATGCATCTGCTTCTGGGGCAGTCACTTGTTCTGGACGGTCTCCTAGCTTAATTGTATAAGGTCACCTGTGCTCTCACAAAACCCCCACCTGCTGGGAGTTTTTCAAGTAGCCCTGAAGGGCAAACTTATGCTCTTACCTTTAGGCCCCCTGACATTATCGTCCTTCTTATGCCACTTCAACCAGCAGCGAGCTGCGGGCCTTATCGCCTGATATTGCTTCTCACATCAAGGTCAAGGTATGGGCCAAGGCATTGGCTAATGTGTTGATCAAGGTCATGTCCACTTTGGTTCACCTGGATCAATCTGGATTCATGCCTTGCTGCGCTATGAGACCTAATAATGTAATGCTATTGCTATTTTGCAGCATCATCATACTGAAAGTGTGCTCCTGCAGGTGGTCTTTAGTAAAGCCTTTGATTCAGTCGCTTGGCAGTTTCTGTTTTACCTCCTCCCATGGCCGAACTTTGGACCTTGGTTCATCAGTTATATCAAGCTTTTTTTACGCGGATCTGTTTGCTTAGGTCAGGATGGGTGGGTTCACCTCTGCCCCCTTTCTGATTGAGCGAGGGACAAGCCAGGGACACCCCCTCTCTCTTCTTCTTTTCGCCTTATTCATAGAACCTGTGGTAAGTTGGATCTGTGTCGATGCACAGCTGCGGGGGTTTGAGTTAGGGTCTGGGATGGAGGAGTGGATTTCGTTATATGCTGATGACGTGTTCATTTATTAACTGACCTTCGTTAGTCAGGGTCACGGGCACTATAGAACCTTGATATTTTTACGAGATTTTCAGGACTCTGAGTTTATCCTAGTAAGTCTTCCGTGTATCCGGTGAGTGGGGGCATGGAGCGGTTGTTGTGCTAGTCTGGCCTCCAGGTCCTCCTGCAGGGGTTCTGATCTTGGGAATTTATGTCACCCCGAACGAAACACAGCCTTTGGCCCTGAATATACAACTGCAATTAGATAGATTAATGGTTGATTTCAGGCACTGAGGGACGTTGCCCCTCTCCCTGCTCAGCATGTTGGCCATCTTTAAGATGGTGGCCCTGTCCCAGCTTTTGAATCAGCTCCAGAAGTTCCTGTTTCCCGTGCCGGTGTCTTTCTTTTCTAGTGCCTACTATGTCTTGTGAGACTTTTTATGGGATTCATGTTACTCCCAAATCGCCCTCTCCAAATGTTATAAAGCTACATATAATGTGGCCATTGCCACTCTGGGTGTGCAGTACTATTGCAGGGTTGCACAACTGACCGTCCTGAACAAGTGGTGGTTCGGAGGCTTCAGAGATCTGGCCTGTGCGTCCAAGGGATGGGCACTGGGCTCTTCGACCTGTTGCATCTATTGTGTGGGACCCTCCTGCCCTCCCCCCAGCAACCAGAGTAATTCTTGCGACATGGAGGGAAGTGAATCGGGCTATGGGATGGGGGAAAGGCTCACTAGGGAGACTCCCTAGTGGGAGGGTACTACCCTGCATCAGGTAGCTGGCCTACAGGGCTTTAAACTCTGGGATTTAATTGGAATCTCCAGACTGGGTAATGTTCTAGACGAGTAAGTGATTACATCCTTTGCCGCCCTTCAAGTGGAGTATCAACTCCATCATTTCCAATTTTATAAATATTTGCAGCTTCATCATGCACTTATGCCCTATATTGCACACATCAAAGACATCCCAGAATCTAGTCCCTTAGAAGCCAGAATACTGTTGACCAACATTCCACCACACAGAATTTCTGTCATTTACCATTTTTCTGCTGTTCAATGATCTGATACATTTCTGACCCTCAGTGAGGCTTGAGCTTGTGACCTGGGCTCCTTGGACGATGATGACTTGAATGAGGCAGCCATAGCTTTCCAATGCCGACTAATTCAGATGCTTTTTTTTACACAGGATGTATTACACTAGGGAGAAGTACGGGATTTATTACACTAGGGAGAGGTAGCAGAGATTGGGCCTTAACGCCTCTGCCTCCTGTTTGAGGTGTCAGACTGTAACGGGAGACTTTACTCACACTGTTTGAGGCTGTGTCATTTTTGCCCCCTTCTGGGGCGAGGTCTTTGATTGCCTAGTGGAGTTGCTGGGTCTTTCCTGTTGGGGTAGGGGAGGGTGTGGGGGTGGAGGTGCGTGTTACATGTTCCTTCCTTTTCTTTGGCCCCAATCAATGGAGATGATGCTAACAGTGGATGCTGTGTTGGTGTTCCTTTTTGTGTTGTTTTCATTTTCCTTTTGTGTTTGATGTTGGCGGTTGCTATTGGCCATCCTGTTGGGCTAGTCTGCCATTCTATTGTGGTTCTTTTGTAACTGTGATCACTATTGGTTATTTATTTTTACTGTACTGCCTTTTCTTTAAAAAATATATATTAAAAAATGTCTTGTTTAAAAAAACAACTCCTTCAGGCGGCCAACCAGACTTCACAGCCTCTGAAGAGGAATAGGCCATCACTGCCCCTCTTTAGCCCCATCTATATAATAAGCAGGAAGTTTGGGGGGACACATTTGTTTCAAAATCCGTCAATGGTGAGACAGAAGCTAAATAAAAAAGAGGCACTTTCTATAAGGGATTTCTGTATTGTGTGAGCAAAGGAAGAAAGTGGCTAAATGTATTTATTTATTTAAAGAGTTCTATATAGCGCTGGCTAGACCCGGAGGTATCAGAGCGCTTTACATGGGAATCAACAATATAACAGAAAATCAACAATGTAACGGAAAAAAGTTCAACAATTACACAAGTGTAGATTATATCATGGCTATCTATGATGCTCAATTCAATTTATTTATAAGATAGCGATTTAAAATAAGATCCACTTTACATTAAATAGCAATTACATAATCAATACATATCTAAAAACATTAAAAAAAGATGACAATTTGGAAAGACGTCATTTCGTTTACTGGATTAAGCTGCATGCCATCTTTTATTGACGACACTCCGGATTTCAAAAACAATAATTTCAACAGACAATGGCGATTAATATGCAATGGGTGCACACAAAAAGAACATGCTCCAAAGTTTGTATGCAAGCACCACATATATTACACAGTCTAAATTCTGGGGCTACGCCCAAACATGCTACTGTAATAATATTTAATGGTAAAATGTGTAATCGATGAACTGATACTGATACTGATCAACAAGTAAAGTGGACCGACTGTGGTAGGAAGATGAGTGAAGGATGCTTGAACACTCTTTACCACGGTGAAATCAAACAAGCAGTCCCCTTGCTTCGCTCAATAAGTTGAACAGCATTATCGTTGGGAGAGGATCATTTAAGGGGGCAGAGGAAGAAAAAGAGTAGGTGTATATAATGAGAATGATCAACAAGCATTGGTATAGCCAATAGGTCTCTCTTTTGGGGCCTTATACGTGTTTAGCCGGAGCTATTGACTTTGTCAATGTCTTTAAGCTGTGCTGTAAACAAGAGCGAAAAGTTTTAATTAAAAAGTGTCAGAAGAATTTTTGTTACCTTATATATGGCCAAGAAGGCATTATGTACAACTGAACGACCATATTGAAAAAAGTATTTACAATAAAACATTTCTTCAGTTTTCTTTTGTTCTTGCAATGCTGGCAACTTGTTTCTGCCTGTTTCTGAGTAATGCTGTGGTGAGGCTGAGGGATGCTGTGGTGGTGCTGAGGGATGCTGTGGTGGCGCTGAGTGATGCTGCTGTTGCCCTGAGTGATGCTGTGGTGGTGCTGAGTGATGCTGTGCCTGTGTTCTGTGGGCCCCATTACTAAGTCTGTGTAAGTTGCTGAGCCATTAAACATTAAACCAACTGTTTGTTCGACTTATGTTATATGCAATTTATAAATCACATTCTCACCCACAATATTTGTGAATGATCTATTGATAGCTTGTTCAAAACTGAAACTCGTCATGGTAGGAGAAGGTGAAGTAAATACTGAAGTACATTCTGTTGCTAATGTGGCGAAGTCTGTACAATAAAAATATCTCAAATAAGTAAATAAACAGTTTCCAAGTGAATTTACTGGTGTACAATATCTTTTATGGTTGAACACACATCACTATTGGCCTTGGTGAGCTGAAAGGAGATGTAAAGGTGGGTGTATCTAAAAAAAGGTCTCTGACATTGTACTAATAGTGTATTTAAGCTAAAACAACATATATGTTTTATTTCCATTGTTTCAATGGATTTATTATGAACACATTGTTATTTACTGTACTAATGCAGTGCCTGGTAAAAAGTGATACTGCACTGTATGGCCCAGAATTTACCTGATGCAGTATCACTGTATCATCCTGAATGGGAGATAACTGAGTAATACATCATGCAATCTCCCGATCTGAGTTGAAAAACTGAGATTGATGTGTTCTTTCCCTGCAAAAATTCCAAGTTTTACCATGCAAAAACTGTGTGAGGTAAACGCATTTTATGTGATAATCACCACCAATCTTGGAATCCTGATCTGGGTGCAAACTCTTCTTTGTGCTTAAATTGCGTTTAACGCAAGACTCGGAAAAATGTCTCAATATGACACAAAATAATGAAAGTTCAATACAAAACATGCCGAGTGGTTGAGTCAATTGTTGTGGTATTTTGCTGATGCTGTATGTTTGTTGACTGGACATCCATGGCATGTTGTATAGGTCATAGGCTGCAGCAATGTTTTCTCATAAATTGACTGTTATACTTCATTTGGGACTCAAATGTCCCCTTAATAGTATAATGGGTGTCTTACCTTGCCCCGAAAACCCGACTGTGTGTGTATTTATTATCTAGACTTTCATTTTTGTCAAGTGGTGGTGGCAGAATACCTTGTCGTATGACTGGTAGTGTGACCAGACCATTTATCAAATTTTTTATTCTGTCACTGAGATTGTGGCCTACATGCTCCTCTGGTGTAAAATTTGACTGTTCAGTAAATGTCTAGAACATTGCTCTGATCCTATGTGTATGTCGAGTGCCTGTTCGTGTGTAGTGAATGTGAAACATTTGTACAGTAGTAGGAAAAAAACACTCCACTGGCAGCAATACCTAAGTCTCACTCGCTGGCTTTAATAATTCTTTATCTGCTTGCCATTATTTGGCTATCCGCCACTGGGACGTTCTACTAAACTGTGTGCGCCGAGCTTTGTTTATGAATTATTAGAACTGACAGGGCAGTGCGCCCTTTCCTGATTACAGTGACGTCCCTTTGCCAGCGGTTCATGTTTTAGGCCTGACCTACATACACCGCAATTATGCGAAAAAATGCTGATTCCATGCTCTGCGTCGGTAATACTGTTAGTGGGAGCAGCACACAGCATTAGTAGCCGCAGGCTCTTCTCAATGATACCGTGTGCAGGGAGTTATGCAGGCCTCGCCCCTGACGTGTAATTAGAAATCCAATTGAAAGGTAATTGGCGTGAGTGCTGCAGTGATGTCTTTAAAGACTCTGCTCTAATTCTGTGGTTTTACAGAAATACGGTTCTGCGCAGTCAGATGCTGTACGTAAAAGCCAATAGTACTTAGTAGTTTAATGCTGCTCACGCAGATACAGGCCAGGCTGTGGCGGGAACAGGGCTCCTAGGTGAAAAATATAAAGCGCTTTATTAACTTAAAGCGCTTTGTTAATGTTGTTGCCTGCCTACAATTAATAAGCAAAGAACTGTTAAAGCTGAACACAGTTCTGGTTTCTTTCACCGCCATTAAAGAAAACAAACGTGCGCACGCGACTCGCGCTAAAGAAGGAGGCAGAAGGGGGAGGGAAGGCAGGAGGGGGCCTGTGCCTGTTTCCCTTGCAGGAACAAGCAGTGGCACCATATGTTTGCAAGTTAATTACAAACATATTGTGTCCAAGTTTGAAGGCAATGGAACGCGTGCACATTTTTGGCTGAAAGGCGCACCGATGACTAAAGGTCTTTTTCCTATGCAGCGCATGCGAGACCTAAAAAGGGAAAATGTGAGGAAACATTGAGAAGTGGGGCTCCCCTCGAGTAAAAAGAATGTTGAAGCCCTGCAGTCCTGGGTCCTTGTCTTTTTTGAAAGATCATAATTAGGACCCTCCACCCTACATCAGAGAACAGCTCTGCTCAGGGATCGTTCAGATGACAGCTGTTGTTGTGGAGGAAGATCGCATTTTTGCAAGTGTGGCAGCATAATATGATCAGCACTGTATTAGACAGGAGGAGGACGAGCTGGCAGACCATACCTAATCCTGGAACCCCAGACTTGCTTGATAACCACCAGTAATGACTCAAGCCGTAGGGGGTGAATCCCAAATTAAAACACTGATTAGCCAACACTAAGGCAAGCAGGTTACATGGGGATAAAATTGACACGGAAATTAATGTGCTTCAAATCTTAGCTACCTTCACAATGACAATTGATACCAAATTGGAGAGATTATACCACCTAATAAGATGGGCCCAAGATGTCACCAAAGATAAATCAGTAAATTGCCAGTGTGACTCAAAAGTGGACAAGTTAGCCACCTTACTGGAGTCATATCAGTCCTCATTCAGGACACAAAGGCGGGTACTGCAACCAACATTGTAGGGTGCAGCAGTGGCGAACCGCAGAGGTAATACTGTAGTAGGTGAGGCCGGGCAGGGGCAGGCTGGGGGGGGGGGGGGTAGTGGAATCCGACATACGACTAAGGTAAATGTAAATAAATAAGTATCTGCCGTTGTATGTTGGACTCCACTACCCCCCCCACCCAGCCGCACCCACCCCACCTCACCGCCCTACAACATTACCTCTGCGAGCCCCCACTGGGTGCAGGTGGAGTAAAAATAACAAAGTAGAAGGACTGATAACTGAGAACGAAAACTGCCTAGTTCCAGAAACTCATTGGAGCCAGCGGGCGGAAAGAGCAGTAAATAATTGTCTTTCAAATAAGTCCAGTATGATATATCATGTGATTCGCACACTCACTGTGCAACTGTGGTAGAGGTAACAAATCAAAGAGTGGAGGAGAAGGGAAATGGACAATCAGAAAGCTCCCTAAATGTAAATGAGACTGAAAATACTGCCAGTGAATGAATGGTGTGCCCTCTCTAGGAAAAATAAAAAAGCGCCTAAAGAAATTAAGAATGGCAAAAAGAAAGGAGTCCATGGCTCGGCCCCCATCAAGCAGGAAGTTAAACCTTTTCCAATTTTCAGACAATCGTGCAGCTTACCAGCATGTGCCCTGTGTCAAGATAAGATCAGTATATCAGTGGTCAATCAAGAAGTTGAAACAAAAATTAAAGTAAGGATAAGTGCCTCGCGGAGAGTAAAGTCACCACTGGTGGAGCAGAAAAATGACGCTTTGGGAAACGCTAATGCCACAAACCATTAGTGGCACCTGATGGACAGGACTGGACCACTCATACAGAGGGTTCAACAAATTAATCTCTCTCAGCAGTGGAACATTTTAGGGCAGTGCCATTTGAACTGTTTAATCCAACAGCTATTAGGAGAGTGCCTCCCATAGAGATTGAGATAAGAAGTCAGCGAGGGGAGAGGAGCAATCAAAAACGTTCTATTCCACTAGATGTCCCTTCAAGCCTAAGGGTAAAGTGGAATGGACAAGTTTAACAAGAGTGTCTGAGCTGCCTGAGCTATTTGCACTTCCATCCAAGAAAGAGAAGCAGTCAAGTAAGATCAACAAAACCTCACTGGAGATTAATAACTCAGGAGCAATAAAGGGGCCAAGTAAAGGCCTAAAAAGTATACCAGTACACTTGGAGAATGTATCGATGTATGTATGTGTAAAATGTATAAAGCGCAGGAATCATCCCCAAAGAGGTATCTCCGCGCTATCATTGCGGGAAAGTCAGATGACCATGTGCAGATAAAAGTTACACCCTGAATAATGCCGTTTTCAGGAGTTTCCTAAAGCGTACAAGATTGGAGCAATTACGCAAGTCCACAGGTAGGGTGTTCCAAAATTTCGAGGCCAGATGGACAACAGTTTTGCTGCCAATCCTAAGCTTCTTGAATCGGAGAACCACTAACAACCTTTTCCCTTCTGACCTAAGATGATGATTGGGGCAATAGACTATGAATTAATCCGCCAAATAGCTGGGGCTTGTGCCATGCAAAGCTTTATGAGTGAGGCAACCAAGCTTAAAATTAATTCTTTGGCGGATAGGGAGCCAGTGAAGCTGTTTTAATAAGGGGCCTGCCGAGGTCCGAGGAGTTTTTTTTAGAGCCAGGCGCGCGGCCACATTTTGGACAATCTGTAGTCTGCTGAGAAGGGACTCATTAACAGATGCCAGCAAAGCATTACAGTAGTCCAGGCAGCCAATAATCATTGCCTGAATCAAGGTTCTTCGCACCTCGAGTGGCAACCAGCGAAACACTCTTCGCAGAAGGCTTAAGGTATGGTAGCAGGTCCCCGTTGTGGTCATAACTTGGTCCCTCATAGATAGTAAGAACATCTATGCGAACCCCAAGATTTTTTGCCACTAAGGTTGAAGCGGGGGCCGAACCTAATGAAGCAGGCCAACACCTGGGTGACCAAACGGCCTGCGCTGTACCAAACAGCAGGATTTCCGTCTTAGACGCATTTAACTGTAGACAATGGTCCATCATCCATTCTGATATTGCTAAAATACCCTTAGCAAAATGCTGCTCAATATCCTCAGAATCTTTATCAAAGGTCCAAAGCAGCTGGGTGTCGTCAGCGTAAGAGAAAGGGGTGAAATCGAGCTTCCTGATAACCTTGGCCAGGGGGGCCACTGAGACATTAAATAAAGTCGGGCTAAGACAAGACCCCTGGGGCACCCCCTTTGTAAGTTTTAAGGTTTGGGACCAGAAAGGTCCCAAGTTGATGGGCTGAGTGCGCTGGTTGAGAAAACTGATGAGCCAGTTAAGTGCCTGTCCCTGTAGTCTGGCCTCTCAGTTGAAAAATCAACTTCTGATGAGAGACCGTGTCAAATCCAATAAGACCAGTATCACTGCTTTGTTACCATCCAACGCCCCTCTATATGATCCGTAACCCCAATAAGGGTTGTCTCTGTAGAGTGGTCTGGCCTAAACCCAGATTGTGAGGGATCCAAAATGGTATGGTTATCAAGATAGTCCATAAGCTGAGTAGTAATATAGCTCTCCATCATTTTACTCATCAAGTGGAGGAGCAAGATGGGACGATAATTTGAGAGTGTGTCATCAGATAGCTGATCTTTTTTTCTTCTTCTGGGAATCACTTGAGCGGATTTCCAGTCCAAAGGTAAAATACCTTCATGTAAGGAGGTATTCGAAATCTCTGTAATCGGGGCGGCTAAAAGAGGGGCAAGCAGAGCATATTTGTATGCTGGCATAACATCTAGGGGGAGCCTGATTTCGCAGTGCTGAGCATGGCTTCCACCTGAGAGATCTGGATAACCTTGAAACTATCCAGGCCCACTTTTAGATCCTTAGCTAATTTAGAACCCAGGTCAGTGGACACAGCATTATCAGATTTTTGCAGAAATTCACTATGAATCCGATTAATTTTCTCCTCATGAACACAGCTTTGTTGTCACAAAGGCTCTGAGAGGGAGTGATCGGTTGGGCACAAGCTGTAGGCTTAGTGAAAGAATGAAGGACTTTATATAATTCCTTAGCAGAATTTCCTATCCGGTTCAGTTTTAAAATAATATGATTTTTACATGCACTTTTTAATTTCTTGTGGTAAGCAGAAAGGGCCAGATTAAAACTATGTATGCTTCACAAGGAAGATGGGATATACTGAACCGACAGAACATAGTACGATTAGTTTCCTAACTCCCTGGATTGGAAAAATTGTCCTCAAATACCAATAAGGCTTTGGGGTGTAGAGAAATTCACAAACGTGCTGAGATTGGTTTCAAGGAGGAGACCTTTGCCCAAAGCTTGATAGACAATAAAACTCAATTGTCCATGTGGGGAATCAATCTGACCTATAATCTGCCTGATAGATACCCTATGATAATTAATCCCCTGCAGCACCGGTATGTCAGTCCCATAGTTGGAGAGATCCAGGTGTCAAAACCCAATCTGCATTGAGGAATGCATTAGGGGCATAGGCAGATGATTTAAAGCATAAAACAGGGATTAAAATACACGGGTTACCAGCATCAGGGCTAACCCCTGCCGCTCACTCTAAATGTGATGGACCTTTGCCGTTGTTTTAGGAAAGAAGGGGATTTAGGCAATACATCAAATAATGATCTCACTACCTTTTCTAATATTCTTAGTCAATAACGTGAGTTAGTAAAAGTTTAAAGAGTTTTGTCAATCAAATCTTTTAGTGGATCATCCTTATTTACAAATCATAAATTAAATTCAAGCAAGTAAAGTTAAGAATAATCTCAAAGGCCAATATATGACAGAAATAAAAAAAAACAATATTGGTCTATCAAATCAATCAATAAATGCATTACACATGTTTTCCATTAATCCGTATTCTAAGAATCAGGGAAATTGGAGTTATTCAGGACCCAGAAAGAGTACTAGTATGGGAGAGAGTGAGAGAAGTATGATGCTTTAGCATTTAAATCAGTTCAATAAGATAAAAAAGATTAAGCAAAGGACTTCCCATAAAGAGAGGTTCATGAAACTCAGAGTCTCAAAGCATTGTGACAAAGTCTGGGTCTGGGTAAATGGAAAAAAGGCAAAAAGAAGTGGTTCTCAAAAAGAGTGGGTCAGAAAGTGATAACCTACTCTAGGAACACGCACTATTATAGACATCATATTTCGCGAACCTTTTACAATTGAGTACAATAGGTTTCAGGTCGAAATGTTACGTTTGCAACTAAACAATATCAGCTATGCTCCTCAGGTGGAGTTCACATCATTCAGGCTTGCTTTCCCACATGTGTACAAAGTTTTTAACTTTCTAAAATCAGTTTTCTAACCAGTAAACTATGTCAAGTTCAAACATCTGTATTAATAAATAGAAAATATTTCTGCAATATCATAATTTAGGTGAAAAACAAGTGGATTAGAAAGCTACATTTGTTTTAAACTCTGCATTTAATTGAATGAACTCTTCATTACTCCATTAAATGACTAAACTTACTTATGTGTAAACAGTGGTCTTTGTATGAGTAGAAACATTGTGTGAGAATACTTGAAACTATTTAAGCAACATATTAATTATCATGAAAACAGGTTTATGGAGTGGTCAAGAATGAAACTTTTCATGTGAATTCAGCATTTTCTATTCAAACTTGTTTTTCAATCCTCATTGCTTCAATCACTTTGAGGCCTTGTACGAGCAAATCGAACAGCTTACAGTTTTATGCTTTCCGAGTACATCATTCGTGTTGGAGCATGCACATTAACTTTGCACATTTATTTAAAACAAGCGTTGTTTTCTTATGTTTAAATATGTTTTTACAATCTCTCATCGGATGCTTGCATTAACAATCACACTTTCAGCTCAATGAACCCTCAAAGTTAATTCTCACTACCTTCTTTTCGAACTCTTCTATTGTTTTGCCTTCTTGTATTCATCACAAAGGTTATCATTTAATGCAAACTCGCTTTCCGTTCTTCTGCCTCTTTCTCTTACTTTTCATCTTTAAATGCACATTTTAGAAAGTTTGCAAATAGCAAACAAAGCCAGTATGCAAATTCCTACAGCTAATGTTGGTACAAATATTACTCTAATGATCCCTTTTCCAAAGGTTGTCAACCAATTTCTAATAACAGAAACTCCTTTGCCTCAATTTTCTAAAACACTAAGTGGGGCATATTTACAAGCCAATTCATGGCGCAAGAGTGACGCAACTTCAAATGAGAATTATGAAGCCATGCAAGGCCTACTTACGTGGCCGTGAGCGGCTGCATAAATCTCTAGTAATGTGACAGCGCAAATCGCTGCATTGCATTACTATGCACCAGGCTGGTGTTCCCACACATCATCCATGGATTTAACACATTCCCAGAGTGGTAGACCTGGGAATGCTCCAAAAACCTACACTTCCCCAGGTGAGACGTACCGAAGAGAAACCTCTTTATTTCTCCTCGATGGGTTGTTTCTCCTTACAACGCAGGCACCAAAACTGTCTTCAACCAGTTGTATTCCATCACCTACTCTATGTGTATATCTATGTGATGGTGTAATTGTTAAAGCATCTATACTATATACATGATTTATTTTAGGAAATAATAAAGCTAAATAGTAAATATACTGCCACTCAGCTGGCAATTGGAAATAAGCATCCTGTCCACAAACGAAATAAACTCCAGGTATAACTGTCTATCTCCTTGTAAAATGTGCCATGTACCACCCATAATTTCAAATGTGTGTTCACAACTGCTTGACATCTTCTTTCTTCCAAATGTTCTTCAAAAAATCTTCCTCTCTTTTTTTTATTTGTGAAAGGTTTGTGTTTCTTCCCACTAGTGTCACCATGAATGCCTTCTCTATGGGCCTCATTAAGCATGTTATATTATTTTAGTATGCCTTAACACTATCTATAGGCATGGATGGTCTAAAGTAATACCGAGCTGTGCCCATTCATGTTGCTTGCAGTTGTAAATTCATGCTCTTCACCAATGAAACTCTTGAAAGAACCAAATTATAATAATTTGAATACAAATATTCAAAGTATTCTTGCCTATATACTAAAGTAAGGAAAAATACTACATGTTATTACATACGATAAAGGTGCATGGTGATAAGTCACTTCCTCTGTGTAGGAAGCTGCCTATTTATATAGTGGACCAAAACGAAGAACACTGTGTAAAAAGTCCAGGCAAACCCTGCTGGTTTCCAGAGGCACAAATGATAACCCAATTGCTCTCTCTTATGGTAGTGTGGCAGTTAGGCTTATTAGTTGGTAGTGCTGAGCATTTATTGCACACACGAAGGCACACAATAAAGAAATCCAACACCAACTCACAAAAATAACACAGATTTATATATGAATTTAGATACCAAGATCATCTAAACCGGGTGAGCAATTTTCGAGATATGCATTTTTAAACATTTCAAAAGGTCACATGGTGCAATTTCTGAAGCGGTAGTTTTATCCTATGGGAAAAAACGTATACTGCTTTTGGGAACTTGTCAGTGACTTACGGGACTCTTCTCCTGGACTTAAGGTGAGCGTGGAGCAAGGTCCAAGGCAACACCAGCAGGTCACCACGGACGGCACTAGGGTGGCCAGTGTAGAGGTGTATTTCGGCACCGGATGCCCCATTCACTTCAATGGAGATCGATCTGGTTGAAAAAGGCTGCAAGCTCAGACTGGGGTGCTTGTCCAGGTGGGTGAACCCACAGAGGTGCTTGGTCCTTAAGTTGCTCGGGCACATAGGGATACTGTTAGTCCACTCAGACTGTGGGGCTAAGGTGCAACGGTGCTTTTAGGCATTGGGTCCGTGCTGCGGGAGGCACTCACAGTTAAGGGGACAAGGGGTCCTGTACGCTGGGTATTGGTGCTGTGCTGCTCCAATCGGTCCAGGCATCCCCACACTTGGAGGGAGGATGGATGTGACCTGTGGGACCTCTTCCTGGGTGGCTGCTGTTGTGGTAGTCCCAGTAAGCGGCAGGACAGTAAACTGGGCCCTGCTTCATTGGTGCCTAAAATTGCAGGGGAGTATCTCCTTTTCTCCATGGGTGTTTCTTTGGCGAGTTCCGAAGCACTGGCAGATCTCTGGGTTTCTTGAAGTCTACACAGTGACAGGACCAGTCAGCTTCCCCATGAGGTTGTGTGCAGCAGGCAGCCTGACACGGTTGGTGCCAAGTCAGTCATTGCTCCTCAGCTCTGTGTCAGCAATCTTGTTTGTCCACTCCTTCTTTGTGTCTGTTGAATCTGAAGTTGTAGCATCAGGGGTGCCACCTAAATACTGTATTTGGGGCTTTTACAGGAAGTGTCAGGTAGTAGCAAATGGGCTACCTAACTTTAGGGTGACTACACTCTCTATATGCTCACTTCAGTTGGGAGTGGCTACAGCCCTGCACCAGTGCACCTAATTCCACCAAAAACCACAATGGTGGAATTTTCCTAGCCACCTTCACTTTAGGTGGCCCTACTTTTGGGTGGTACTAGCCTGAGGGTGAACACACCTCCTGACTAGCTCATTTTCCTGCCTGTGCTGGTGTCAAATGGGCCCTGGGCATAGGGTGGCATTTCCTCTGTCTGGGGGAAGCCAGGGTCTCATATCAAAGGCAGTGGAGACCTTTAAAGCCTCCTGCCCTGATTTGCTGATTACAAGTCATCCTGCTTGGTGGCAGGCTGGACAGGACCAGTCAGCCAACACAATAGAGGTCACTAGGTTTTCGGGGGGTACCTCTGAGGTACACTCTGGGTGCACGTATTAATAAATCCATCACTGGAATCAGTGTGGGTTTATTAACATGAGGTGTGTGATATCTAACACCATAGGTTTCAGTGAAGCCATTATGGCCCTGGGAAAATCATTTTGATGAGGACTATTACGGGCCAATTCCATGAGCTACACCACGATTAAAGAATACTCCAGGTGATTCCCAATGCTCACCTTCTCCCCACCAACCACCCCCTCTGCACTACAATCCGAAACTGGTATTGCTTTTTGGTAAATGTCAGATTGCTTCTCAAACATGCCATTGAAATCTGGGATCAGCTTTCACCAGGACTCAGATATCTGTTTCCTAACAAAAACTTGGCTTTACCCCAGCTTCACCCCTGCCATCACAGTGGCAATCCACAAAAGTCTACCACATTCACAAATGCGATAGGGAGCTTAATATGGGTGGAGGCATAGCTATACTGCACAAGGATTCTATGAAGGTGTTAGAAGGTGGTTCTGACACTAAGGGCCGCCCGGATTTTTCACCTTTAGAGCACCCAATTGTTAAGCTTTTACTGTGGGGGAGCCTCATAAGTTGGGACTCACCCACAGTGAACTCAGGATGTAAGAGACTGCATGGGGATTTTACTGGTATACCCCTGTCTTGACCAGGCCACTGCACAGCAGATGGAGTAAGGGACACCAGGCTGGTTATATGCAGACACATGTGTACATGCGTGTGCACACCTGTAGGGGCTGCGCAGGAGAGATTCCTATCGTGCGTAGCCAAAGAGCAAGTGCAGTTAGACTGATGTGGCAGGACTTATGCAGCATGGGTGGTGACATGGAAAAGGCTTTATACACTGGGAAGAAACATGCCAGGGAAAGTCAGTGTGTTTACTGTTTTTCACTTCATTATTCCCCTATGGGGATGTGGAGCCCGAGCTAGAGTAACTTCCATAAGGCCTACAGATTCCAGACATGCACTAAAGTCCCCTTGTGGCGCATGTGAAAAGAAGTATTCTGCAGAGTCCAAAGTCATATTTGTACTGCTTTTGGGTCATCCAGAAATGTCACATTTCTCTGACTCAGTCATAACCAGGGCCTGGCTGAGGGCTGACCTCAGCTGGATGGACTGATAACCTTTCTTTCACAAGCTAAGGCCTCCTCTCCACAACGAGAAGATGGGTGGGGCTACAGGCTCATCCATCAGCAGCTATCACTGGGTGCCAGACACCATGCTGCACCAAGGAGGGAAGGCAGCTAGGGGGGAAGGGGCTTTTTCAGAGACCAAGTGACAAGAGACCCTGGATGACGCCATTTTGAACAAACCCAGAGGCTGGACAAGACCAACAGATACTTCCGGCCAGCCCCCTACTCAACTTTTAAAAAGTGCTTGCACAGGAAGAGAAGCTCTCTCTGGGGTCAGGTCTGCTGAAGCAGGAGGTGCTGGAGCCTGGCAATGGGCAGTTGGAAGGAGGAACCCCCTGACTGCCCCGCAGGGCCCTGAACTGCGCCAGTGGAAGAGTCCAGGACCAGTGCGCAGAAGCAGGGGCCTCTGCGCAAGCAAAAGAGAGGCGCAGGGGGAGAGACAGGGAAAAGGGTGGCGCAGGGAGCCAGTGAAGACCGCTCCCTGCTGAATACCCCCTCTGAGAGGCCCAGCTGACAAAAGAGATTGCGCCCAGTGGCGTGGGGCGCCACCAGGAGCAGGAAGATGCAAAAATGGAGCAGATCAGACCCCCAGGAGCTGAGATATGGCCCCCAGGAGGTAGGTGACCTTTGACCCCTAAGAAGACCAACGGCGAAGCACGTGGGGCTCTGCTGCCAGTCTCAGAGATGCCCCTGGGTGGTTCAGGGCCTGGGGGCTGCCCCCAGGAGAAATAAAGTCGGGGTGTGCCACCGCGCACCCCATGAAGGTTCCCCCGTGGGATGCTAGGAGCCCACCCGGGCCCCCACCAAACAAAGGTCACTACTATAGAGCATAGCAGTGACAGTAAACTAGAAACTTGATTTTTAGAATTGACTCCCAATCCCATCACTGTTGGAAAGGTTCACTTGTTTATCTGCCGCCTGGCTCCCTCCTGAATTTCTCGCTTCAACTCATGGAGCCTATTGCCCCTCACATTATCTCCCCAAGAATTTTTCACTACTCGGAGATTTTAACGTCCATGGTGAAGTCTCCTTCAATGTAGATGTCATCAAGCTCCTGACGGATTTAGCCACTTTAGGACTAGAGCAGATTAATACTGGCCCTACCCATCTGGCAGGACACACCTTAGACCTCATTCTGACTACCTCCCCAAACATCTGCTGTGCGGCCCCATGCCCTCTCACTTGGACTGACCAATCTCTTCTTTGCTTTCACCTAAAGACGTACGGGTCACCTCCACTCCTATTACACCCTCCCGCAGTCTTAGAAGACAATGGCATGAAATCACGCCCAACGTTTTTGCAACAGTCCTACCCACTAATATTGAATTCAACCGCCAAAAAACATCGAAGAGGATTTGGCCAACTATAACATTCTAATTAACACCACATTACATCAACAGGCCCCACTCAAACCCTTCCACTACATTTAACAGATCCTAAGCGACATGGTTCGCTCCCAATCTAAGGGAAGAAAAAAGCCATTGCAAAAAATGTGAAAGACACTGTTGTCTCTCACAAGACCTAAATGAAAAATAAGTCTATAAGAAATCTGAAGAAAGCTCACAAAACCCACATCGAGTCGAAACTGAATCAGGCAGGAAAATCCCCCAAAGAACTCTACCACAATCTTAACTCTTTCACAAACCCTAAGGCTTGTCATAACGAAGCAACCCCAACACAAGACCTCTGTGATAAGATGGCTAACCACTTTATTCAGAAGATTGAGAACATTTACAATAGTATCACCATGGATAAGGACCCTCAGAAAGACACCACCACCACCCCTAACCCCCCCACACTCCCACTATGCTAATTCCTTGAACTGCTTCCCCCCTCTTATAACTGACACAGTAGAGTCCTTAATGAAAACAGTAAAATCGGGCTCCCCTCAGGATACCCTACCTGCTCAGGTATCCTCATTACTCCACAAACAGCTGTCACCCTTGATTTGCCCTATTCTCAACTCCTCCCTGACTGAGGGCAAACTACCTCCCGGATGGAAGGTTGCCCAAATAATTCATACTGGAAAGAAATCCAATGCTCCTCCAGAATATATGTCTAACTACCTTCCTATCTCCCTGTTACCCTATCTGAGTAAACTTCTGGAGAAGGATGCTAATAAATACCTCTCAGAATTCATGGAAGTAACAGAAGGTGTTGACCCCTCGCAGCCGGTTTTCGTCCCAAGTTCAGTACGGAGTCAGCACTTATTGCAGTCACAGACAACCTTAGGCGCTTCCTGGACAATGGAAAGGCACCATTATTGGTGCTGCTGGATTTGCCAGCAGAGTTTGACACAATATCCCATTCCATCCTACTAACCAGATTAAGAAATGATGTTTTCCAAAAGCTTGCCTTTCAATGGCTGTTAAACTTCCTAACACATCATATCCAAACTGCCAATCTAGGCACCTTCCACTCCCCAACATCAGAGTTGACCAAAGGTGTGCCCCAAGGATCCTGCCTTAGTCCCACGCTGTTTAACATTTATCTCCTTAGGAATCTGGGCTTTATCCCCATTTCATACGCTGATGACACCCAGCTCCTAATTTCATTTGACAAAAATTCTATCAATGCTCAGTCTGCCTTCTCTGACAGCCATCTCGGACTGGATGAGGAACAACTTCCTCCAGCTAAATGCTAGTAAAACCGAAATTATGCTCTTTGGAGAAGCGCCCCTATGCTGGCCCCGGTATGGTGGCCAACTAACCATGGTCATGTACCGATCCCGTAAGACCAGAAACTCACTATGAAAGAACAAGTTACTACCACCGTGAGCTCCTGTTTCCACACGTTAAGCCTACTGAGGAAGGTTTTTCCTTTCCTCCCTATGACTCTACTTCAGGCACTTGTGATGAGTCGCCTTGACTATTGCAATGCCCTCTTGATCTCAGCCAACAAATCCTCTCTTAACAGACTCCAAGTGGTCCAAAACACTGCTGCTCGACTAGTCTCTAACTCACCTGCCAGGACCACCTCCTTGCCCCTAGTCCTGGGACTACATTGGTTGCCTATCCGCAAACTGATTTGTTTTTAAATCCACTGCATAGTACACAAGGCACTACACGGAAACGCCCCAAGCTAGCTTGACGACCGACTCATACGATACCAGCCTAACTGAACCCTTCGATCTAGTTCTAAATGGTAAACACCCTTTACAACGAAACTTTTACAACGCACTACCGTTACAACGCGGTCATTACAATGCAAACCATTCCAACGCATTGCGCTGGGGGGCGCTCTAGGATAGGGAAAAAGTTTAATTTTCTATCCAACACCTTCCTTAGTGTCCACGGGGGCTGGAGTTGGAATAGAAAATTAAACTTTTCACTATCCAGCACCTCTAAGCGCTATGCGTTGTAAAGGTATGCGATGTAAAAACCGCGTTGTAAAGGCAGGCGTTGTAATAGCCAGCGTTGTAACGTCATACATTTGTTCTAAATCACTCCTCTCAGTTCCCTATGTCAAGAAATCCCACATAATGGATAAGGCCTTTTTTCATCTGGCTTTCTCCTTCTAGAATCAACTCCCATTACACCTCTGCGAATGCACAAACTATCTGCAATTCTACAGGTTTTTGAAAACCGAGCTCTTCTGATTCCCTCCGCTGACTCTGTAGCTAACTCTGTAGTGCGGGGCTACCCCTTTGGGGGCGATTCGGGCACTTAAGAAGACAAATAAATAAAGAAATCAGTGCCCAGTACCTACGTTAAGATGGCTTCCTTGTTCACTTCTACCGTCAGTAATTGAACTTGGCCAGCACAAAGGCATATATGCTCATGCAGATATGTCCTCACATGTAAAATAATGCACTCTGCCTTAGGGCTGTAAGGCCTGTTGTAGGGGTTAACTTACAAATATTACATGCAGTGTTAGGGGACATGGCACACAGGGTGTGTGCCATGTTGTGTTTTCACTATTTAGAGTCTTTGTCACGCAGCCTACAGTGGCAGTCTGCATACGTTTGGTGCTGGATCCCTTAGAGTGGCACAAGATATGCTTCCGCTTTTAGGGTTCCTCTTTAGTACCTATGCTCTAGGTACCAGAGGTACCACTTGCTAGGGACTTACAGAGGATGCTTTTTCCATGTACTTGGTCATTCTGAAACAAAGACCAAGTATATGTTCCACTATGTCTTGGTTAGGCTGTTTGAGAGATCGCTCCCAACTTTCCTTCACCAGACACAATGGTCCCCTTACAAGTTGACCAAACAGAAGTTCAAAGGGGAAAAACCTGATCCCTTTAGTGGTTCTTCCTTGTAGGTGAAAAGCCGTCATGGCAGTAAGACATCTCATCTCTTTCTAAGTTTTTTCAGGGAGTCCACCAATCATACCTTTCATGGTTTTTTTGAACCTCTCAACTAAAATATTTGTTTGTGGGTGATATGTGGTAGTAAACGTATATTTCAGCCCTCAAGTGTTTTAAGTATCCAGACATGAAGTTTGTACCTCTGTCTGACACAGCCTCCTTAGGGAAACCCAATATGGTAAAGAAAACCAATGAAGGCCCTAGGCACTGCAGGAGCAGTAGAAATCCTAGGAAGAATTGCTTCAGGGTACCTGGTGGCATTATCCACCACCACCAGTATTAATCTGTTCCCCGATGCTGTTGGAGAGTGCATTTTGTTGCAAATTAGGCCTTACAATTTATGGAAGGTTTTAATCAACTACACAGCAATTATAAACCACTGCAGGTGTTACAAGTGGAAAAGAGCATTAGGTAGTACCCTACAAACATTTTCTGTGTTATAGAGGGACAGGAGCAGGAACATGCTCAGTGGTTGATGCAAATGTAACTGTCATATCAGTTTTAGCTGGTGGGAGAGGAGTATAGGGAGGTCCATTACTCATTAGATATGTGAGGTGTTTAATTTCTTCTGTGCAAGGTTTTAAAGCATACACAGCTCGAATGGGTCTTATTCTGGCATAAGCAAACACAGTGAAGTCTGATTTTCTTGGATCTGGCTAAATATATCTTTTGTTGTTTTATCAACCCCGTGTTATCACAAGGCATAACATACAACATATCATTCAAAGAGAGGGGCTTTGGGATAGTCTACTTCAGCGATGTGCATGCTTGGGTGAGGTCCCTTCATGCCTTGGCTTGTCCAGTCCAAGCATTTCAAGGATATTTACATTTTTCAGTACAGTATTGGTGAGGAGTCCAAAAGTACTTAGTGTTTTTGATGGAATCTGTTCCTCACATCTACAGGCACACAGCTACTTTGATAATGCTGTTTACTTTAGTGGCAGAAGAGGGCACCAACATTAGGAGCACTCTGTGAAACGGTGCATGAAGCACAGTGCTAACATGCACATGCATATGTGATTGCCAAGATATGTATATAGTGACTTACCAATAACAATATGGTATGACACCGCCCATTGCCCTGGATGTCGAATTGTATTAGCACAAAAGCTGGTAACACTGTGCCAAACTCTATATTATTTTAGTTATTGCCTGTCCCAAAGTGACGTGCGTAGGACTCTAGGACAATAAACTATTGTTTTTCTGTTTGTGAATTTTATTAGAGGACCTATTTCTAAGATGATGTCCATAACTAGGCCTCGACATCTTTTCCATTATTAAGCAGATAAAAGACAGCAGCATGCCAGTTGTGCAGCAGAAGAGCCTGCGTCCTCTGTCTGCCTGCTTCCTCTCTGCTGTAGTCAATCCAGAGTGGGGACTGGGGAGCGTTAAGGGGCCAGGACCACATGCTCCACAATGGCATTGACATCTTCTGCATGTAATGTAAATGGGGTCTTATATAGTGCAGCTATCACTCTAAGGAGCATCTTGGTGCTGAAACGGAACACCGGGGATGGTGAAGGACACTGGTTTACTGCTCCTATGAGAGGAGATAAGGCATTCAGATCAGAGCTTTACACAGTGTGTCAGGTGCACCTTAAATCCAGGTCTTAAGTGCCTTCCTAAAAACCGATTTGGATGCAATTTGGCAGAGATGGGGTGGGAGTTGATTCCAAGCCTTAGATCCTATGACTGCCAAAGATTTCCCTCCCTTTGAGATCAGTCTAAAGGTTGGAATGGTCAGCAAATTTGCATTGGATGATCTTAGATTATGGGACGGGAAATAGCATTTGAAACCAGTTTGGAGATATTTAGGACCTCATGAGTTAAAGGCCCTAAAAGTAATGATTAGGACCTTAAACAAAACACGTTTATGAATTGGTAGCCAGTGAAGGACATCCAATGCAGCTGTGGCAGAGGATTTCCTGGGCCACCTCAATACCAGCCGGGCAGCTGCATGCTGGAACATCTGCAGCTTATGCACGACTGCTTTGTTGGTTTCCGTGTAAAGGCTGTTACAGTAGTCCAGCCTAGATGTTATCAGGGCAACTGCCACCGTTTGTCTGGCTGAGTATGGTTCATGATCTACCCCAGAGTCCACCGCTACAGTGATCTCCTTCTGGCCTCAAATGGCGCCCTGGTCATAGAGGTATTCAGAAAGCGCTCCAGGGGACTGGAGGCTGCGTATGACTGGACCTGTTCCCAGTGTCCGAGCCATTTACCCCTAGGGCCTCTCTGGCGCTGTTCCCTCTCCGGCCCCAAGGTGCTGCTTGCGTGACATATCACTTCCCTGACATGCTGTCCCTCGGTTGGCTGACCAGGCTCTTACCTGACCCAGGAGCAAATGGAGCCTGTTCAGAGTTTACAGTGTTGCAGAGTGGAAAAGAAGACAGACATTCAGTAATTTTCCAGTGCTTTATAGTCTGAGGTGATGCATTTTGTGGGTGAAGGAGCTGCTGGCGAAAATAGTTTTTTTATGCATGGAACATGATATTTTTAATTGTTTAAAACTGTGTTCTCTTATTATGGTTTTACTTCTGGTGTAGCCTTATACTGAAAAATTGTGATATATCCTTCTTGGATACCGGCTTTAACAGAATTTGTGATCGGTACTGATGACCCCAAGCAGGAAGAATGATGCATAGCAGAGTGTTAGTCTCTTTCCAGTTAATCTTTCCCTCTGCAGTTATCGTATAGGAGGGAAACATTTACTACTTATCTTGAGTCCTTTCCTTCCTGCCAGATCGAGTCAAGCTTTGGCAAAGCCAAGAGATCTGGCTTGTAAGTGAAAATAAAAGCCAAGCCTTTAAGCTTTGTCAATGCTTGTTTTCTCTCTTGTGCCCCACTTCCTTAAAGGTCATTTTACAACTGTACAATTTTTATAGGGGTCTCTGGCTATAGTTGGTCTATACTCGATGCTGTACAAGGAGCCATGCCAGATGCCACACAACCTCTCTGTTCAACCTTCTTCTCTTAATGGTCCATGTAGCTCTGCATGTGCAGTCCCACAGCATTCAATCTTATGTCATACATTCCAAGCTGACCCGAGTAGACAGAGAGCACTCAGACGAGCTCGATGTAACACAGGGGCCAATTTTTATCCACAAAGGGATTATTTGCAGGTTTATGGTAGTTATTTTTTATTTTATAAAGTATTTCCATAACCAGACTGGAATGACCATTGCTAAAATTAAAATGAATATACGTCACAGTCTCAGACGCTGCCTGTGGAAGAAAGTGCATTATGAAGAAAATAAAAGTTTGTTTGCGAGGCTGCTTGTTTTCTGATGTTTCAGTATCTGAGCTGAGAGATGTAGGAAGCTGGCTATGTATATGCTATTCCAAAGTACGGTATGGTGTGCACAGAGTCCAGGGAGTCCCCATTGGTATAGCAGAGTCCACATTAGGTAGGTACCAACAGCTCTCTTTATGGTAGTGTGGGCGAGCATTTAGGCTTATCCAGAGGATGTGTTAAGCATTTATTGTATTCACTCAATCAAGACTGAAGACACACACTCAGACTAAATCCAGACCAATTGGGTATATATATAAAAAAAATACTCAAGTTTTATTTACTAGAACCAAGCAGGTATTGGTATGGAATAATTACACACCCATAAATATATACAAAAGACTATTTACAAAAAAGAATAAAACAACACACGTCACAAAATATTTAAAGACAATTAAGATCAGTCCGAGTTGTTAAAACTAGGAAATAAAGTCTATATTTTAGTTTTTAAATTCTAGAAGCAAAACGAGTGTCCATTCATTTAAATTGTAGCGATTCGGAAGGCAGACAATTTTTTTAAACTTAATTAAGTAAGTCATGGTAGACAACAGAGAAAAGGGTCTACAAAAAGAGAGAAGTCAGTCACATCGAATCTCATTCAACTATTAAAAATAGTTAGAAAGAAGCATCAATATAAACATACCTCATAGTGCTGTCTTTATAAAACTAATGCAAAACAGGAGGGTTCCTTTATTCAAAGCAGATATTTAGGTAATCTGGAGAGACACATGAAGTATATTACATTAATGGCTGTTGCTATTCCACCTGTTACAATACTGTTTAGATATGCCAGTTCCACATTGGAACAGTAAATACAAATTTATAATCTGCGAGCATATGAACTTTGTGGCATGAAAAAACCATATAGGAAAATACGGAGACAGTCAATATGTATTACGTATAATTAAGAATTCCCTACAGAGCAATTTAATAGATGGAAGAAATTCCCAAAAATATAGAAGGTAATAACAAGATATAGGTAATTGTTTGGAAACCATATTGGATGGAAATTCTATTGTAAATGACATCAGTGTTGTCAATTTTCCAACTAGGGTATTGACTGATGATGAAAGAAATGTATTATGCAAAGGACTATATTTTTGTCCAACCAATAAATGTAATTTTGATGACGTACATGTTGATCTTTTCAAGTTCACAAGAAAATTAAAAATATTTTTTTTTTGCTGAACATCCGCCAGTGCCTCCTGTGTCTAAGTCTACCCCTATTTTGGATGTACCCAGCATTAACGATGTTCACCATTCTCACATGTTAGCCACCCTTTATGATGAGGACGAAATTGGTAATGTTATCGAATTTACGAACATGCTGGGGATCTATGAGGACTGTAGTACCAATAGTGGTCTGCGTACGGCGTCCAAATTTATGCCCCACAAACTAAGGACTCCGTTGTTGATGAGTTCTTTAACAGAGTAAGCCTAGATATTTACAAACTTGAGGATGATCATCTAAAAACTCAGAGATGCAAACACCAGACCAACATATCCAAAACTGATTGGACTTTACTTACTGCTCTCAAGAATGATGAAAACTTAGTAATAAAGGAGGCAGCATTGTTCTCATGAACAAAAATGATTATCATGAGGAAATCAATAGACAATTATCGGACCTGGAGTGTTATGAAAAATTGAACCAGAATCCTACATCTAAAATAGAGACCCTAATTAATGGAAAACTTTATGAGTGGCATGAATCATGTTTACTATCTGATCATGAATACCGTTATGTACAAGCACATCATTCCAGATTTCCGTGTCTGTACATTTTGCCTAAAATCCACAAAGGGGGTATTTTTTCCCCCGGAAGACCCATTATTTCCAGTAATGGTGGACCTACAGAGCACCTTTCGGAGTTTGTCGATGCCTTCATTAAACCTTATGTACAAAATCTCCTATCCTATCTACGAGATAGTGGTGATCTGCTTTGCAAACTAGAGGATTTCATCTGGCAGGATACCCAGCTATTGTTTGTTACGATGGATGTCGAATGCCTATACACCTGCATCCAACAAAAACAAGGCATACATGCGTTCAAGCATTTCTTGTTTAAACGTGTCTGTAACAGATTAGAACACACTTTCATGTTATTAGAAATGGCTGAGCTAATCCTAATGAAAAATGCTTTTCTGAGTAATGGTGACTGGTTCATACAAAAACATGGTACGGCTATGGGTTCCAGGTTCGCTCCATCCTACGCAAATCTCTTTATGGGGCTGTTTGAGGTGGAGCATGCCTTGGGTCCAAGAGCTAAAACTTGGTGTGACCAAATAATATTCTATGCTCACTATATTGATGACATCATTCTAATAGGGAATGGGCCAGTGAGAGATCTTATGGCCTCTTTTGAATATTTAAATGAGAATGATTTCCATGTTAAACTGATCATCAAATATTCTGCCAAAGAAATAGATTTCTTGGACCTAAAATTGTATGTCCATTTTGAAAAAATTCACAGTGATGTGTTTAAGAAACCCAAGGCATGCAATAGTGTGCTGCATGCGCCCAGCGCACATCCTCAGTCAACTATTAAAGCAATCCCCTATGGGGAAATGGTGCGCACAAGGCGCAATTGCAGCAGAGACTGTGATTTCTCTAAAAATGTATCCCAAATTAAACAAAATTTCAAACGAAGGGGATATGATACTGATTGCCTGGACAAAGCTGAAATGCGGGCACGTGCTTTGGATAGAGCACGAATTTTGAGTTCCTCAAAAGCCAAGAAAGCCAGCCGAGCACAATGGGCACAGGTACCTTTTATCACCAAATATAACTCTTACAGTAGTCACATATTTAATATACTTCGCAAGAACTGGCATCTCCTCAAGTCAGAAAGCATTCCAAATGGTATTGTATCTGCTAGACCCAAGATAGTCTATAAGAGAGGGTCCACCTTAAAAAACACATTATGTCCAAGCTATGTTAGGTCAATCCCTCGTAATACAACTTGGCTTCCTGAAAAACCCAAAGGCTTTTTTGTATGTAGGGGTGTTGTATTTGTAAATTTGAGAGGAATAAGACTACTAAATTTTCATACAATGGTTCCAAACGCTTTGAGATCAAGGAGTTCATCAATTGTAATACAACGTTTACCATATATGTATTGCAATGTTCATGTGGGAAGACATATGTAGGTAGTAGTATTCGATATCTAAAAATACGTGTACAAGAACACTTAAGAGCTATCAAAAATGGTGATTTAAAATATCCCATGGCGAATCATATCTGTATAGAGCACTCTGATGAAAGAACGGTAGAATTTCATGCGATTGATCACTTGAAAGCAAGTGTTAGAGGTGGAAACAGAGAATGTGACCTCAGACAATTAGAATCAATATGGATTTGTCGCTTGAGGAGTGTACAGTATTGGCTAAATCAAAATAATGAATTTCATCATTTTCTGTGAATATGTGTACATTAAAAGTCTTCACTGTACATTTAGTAGTAGTACTGTTTGCTATTTTAATTCATTCATCTTTGAGGCCTAAGAGAAGTAGGGTTTGTGACTTAGTCATGTTGAGAATTAATTTGTATTCAATGTATTCGACATATTTCTTTTTGTGTTTATTAATGTTGATAGTGATCATCACAACTTATGCTACTAATGATGATATCGCTAATATCAATGTATTTGTCACATTTAAAAAAAAAATTATTCTTGTATATTTATTAATGTTGATAGTGATTGTTTCAACTTATGCTGTTGATGATGACATCGTTGATATCATTTGTTCAATGCTGATTTATATTACTTGCCTGAGTATCGGATGTTTGCGACTAACAATTTATGTGTTCAGGAATAACATTGCATACATCATTTGTCTAATGCAGATAGAATTGACCACCTATGCTGCAATATTCTTTATGACATCTGTTGGGTAACTAATTCCTTTATGAAATTGTCTGTTTCCATTTTGATTTGTCCCAATCGCAGTTTGTTGTGTTTCTGTTTGAGTATTGTTTATCATGACTGTTTTATTATAAGATGGCTTATGAAATCTTGTGTGCTTAAAGAAGTTGTCAGTGATGACTATAACGTATGTGACTAGTGATTATTATATGATGTCATTTGTTAAGTGCTGTTACAACGCACTATGTATTCTCTTCTACTTATATGCCTTCATATTATTCTTGCTATTTCTATCTTATATTGAGTTTTTTCTCATTCACTTAATAATTCTATAATACTGTTTTTTGCTTTTTGAAAGAACACATCAAGTAGTCCCAGAACAATATGTTTGCTGTCTTACGCGGTTTTTCTTCCGTATCTGCATAGTTAAAGATGGCCAACGCATTTTTGCGTCGTATTGGCATGACAACTAGTGATGCTTCTGCTTGAGAACACGCAAGCGTTATAACATAGTGCATGTCAGTTATGTCTGGTCTCCTCTTGGACAAATGGGGAGTGTTTTTCTGGGACACATTATTTGAATATCTTTTCACTTTGTACGCATATTGATCCCCTAACTTTAGGCAGTTCAAGATGGCCGACATGGTTTTTTCGTTAATTGTCATGACAACACTTAACTTTGAAGTGGATGTATGAGATCTGATACCTGATATTAAGGGCATGTAATATAAAGCTGTTTTTAACCCACGGTATTTCAAAAATACACGCCATTTCATGAGATTCTATCAAGGAATTCACAACACAAAGAGGGTTAATACATAGCTGTGCAGTCAATCTCGCAATGCTTTTTCAATTTTTAGACTTACCAATATGAATTGTTTAATGTGACATTTATTCTGTTTGAATAAATACTATCTTTTTTTAACATAATAATAAATCACAAATATTTAAACGGGATTCGGATAACCTTGACATTTGGAAATACACACTACAAGATGGACAACAAGTTTGCCAGATCGCTGCCATGGCAACGATATACTTCCAGGTCATCTTACGCGTATCCAGTAGTGGATTCAGGTGTGTCTTATTATCCAATTATGTTGTGTATAAAAGGTATTGGTCTTTCAGCCCTTATTCTGGTGCTGCTCTACCTTCGATGATCGTTATGCTCCTGGCTACCATGCCTTTCTCGGTAAGTTTGGCCGTAGGCTCTGCTCGTTTTTTTGGGACAGGCTTTGTTTGCTCTTAGGCGCATTACAAATGCCTTCAATGCTGTCCATTACAGGATAATCTTATTTACATCTTATTATCATTGTCCTTGCCCCTCTTAAGATTTTTTGTTTTTCTTATAGTTGAGCACACTTTGTGTGGATTGAGACGTTTATATTTTGGTCTTCAGTGTTTAAAGACACTCCAAGATGTCTCACCAATTGCCTCATTTGCTCGAGCAACGTGTTGATGTACAAAGAAAGGGATACAAATATCTCATTTGGACTGCAGATCACTGTTGGGTTTTTGTGTTGTTATATGGACTAAGAGAGTGATAGAAATATTGTATTTTGACTGAAGTGGGTATGCGGGTCTATTTGAAGGATCTCCCAACACTGTCAGATATATAATTTTTTACAAATAGATATCTCTCGGGCATTACAACTTTGCCTCCATACTAGATTTATTTTCTCATTGTGGAAAATCGAACACTGTCAGATATAGGATTTTTATAAATAGATATTTCTCGGGCATTATAACTTTGCCTCCATACTAGATTTGTTTGCTCATTATGGAAAATCGAACTTTTAGGCGAAATAATAAGTCTTGTCACTTATTCTTCTTGTCCTTTTAACAGTTATTTCAAGACACAGAATGGAATTGACAGGTACTTTCCAGATTTTCGAGCACTTGTTTATTGGAGTATTTCATAAATACAGAGCATGAAGTATTGCACCACATGGTTTTGAATTTTATCCTCACCTAATAACACAATATGATCCTTCACATTGAAAGTTGCCATTAGGCATTGGATATTACGAGCGGCAATTCTTATTATAAGGCCCGGATCAGGACCAATCTTGTTATTACCTTCTATATTTTTGGGAATTTCTTCCATCTATTAAATTGCTCTGTAGGGAATTCTTAATTATACGTAATACATATTGACTGTCTCCGTATTTTCCTATATGGTTTTTTCATGCCACAAAGTTCATATGCTCGCAGATTATAAATTTGTATTTACTGCTTCAATGTGGAACTGGCATATCTAAACAGTATTGTAACATGTGCAATAGCAACAGCCATTAATGTAATATACTTCATGTGTCTCCAGATTACCTAAATATCTGCTTTGAATAAAGGAACCATCCTGTTTTGCATTAGTTTTATAAAGACAGCTCTATGAGGTATGTTTATATTGATGCTTCTTTCTAACAATTTTTAATAGTCGAATGAGATTCGATGTGACCGACTTCTCTCCTTTTGTAGACCCTTTTCTCTGTTGTCTACCATGACTTACTTAATAAAGTTTCAAAAAATTGTCTGCCTTCCGAATCGCTACAATTCAAATGAATGGACACTTGTTTTGCTTCTAGAATTTAAAAACTAAAATATAGACTTTATTTCCTAGTTTCAACTAACTCGGACTGATCTTAATTGTCTTTAAATAGTTTGTGATGTGTCTGTTGTTTTATCCTTTTTTGTAAATAGTCTTTGTATATATTTATGGGTGTGTAAATATTCTATGTTTTATCTTTAGGCCTGAAGAAGTCTTATTCCTGAGACGAAACACGTTGGCTAAAAAAGAAAAAAATCATTTGTAAAATTGGATCTTTTAATCTGCTTTGGATCATCATAATAAAGAATTGAAAGAGAAACATCATTCAAGTCCGGACCTGTTTATTATGGGATTCATCTTTTTGATTGACTGAAAGACATTATAGACTGCTGATGCTGAAGATACTTTTTGATGGGTGCTGATTCCATATCTTGTGTTTTAAAGTTTGGGCTCTGCCCATGAAGGAAAAGACAGGGTTGTGTTCCTTGGTTTCTTGAGCACCATCGCCATACGTTCAGCCACAGATGTTAACAAGTGCAGGTTTCTTTGCCTCAACCCTTGTGCGAAAAAGTTTATTCAGGTATTGGTATGGGTAGATAAAATATAATTTCAAATGCAAGGCTGTACACAGAAATGCAATTGTGGATTGAATTGGAATTGTTTATAGGTTTCTATTACTTTTAACCCTTTCCATGCGGCCGCGATTCCCCTGGTGTGCTGTAAACAGCACGAACAGGGGCGGGCCGTGACAAACCCCAGCCGTCATCAGCACACGAGCACCGTAGTGCATGACGGCTGGGGTTCGTCATCAGCATGAAAGGGGTTAAAACAATTCAAAATATAGTAAGATTACTGTTGAATACTCTTGGATTACTTGAGTACTTGAGGTAATATGCCGAGATATCATACACTAGAGTTGGTCACTTACAGGTAAGTATGAGAATTCTTAAGTTAAAGCATAGTTACTTTTTTCATACAAAACAGTAAGTCAACAACATTTTTAGGAAGAAAACTCCTAACATTGGTTCCTATTGGAAAAAGAAGGTTATCAGTTTGCAGGTAAGTAGCCGACATGCAAGAAACTTTTTTGGGATTTAGAACCAAAGTTCCTGAAAGGTTCAGGTAGGCACTTAAATTGCACCACCTGCAGCTCTAGTGTGGCTAGGTGCAGAGGGCAGGATGCCTATGTTAGCCAATGGGGCTAGGAGGCACCTCGTTTGGGGGCTGCTCATGGGCAGGCGACTCTGTAGCCAAGCTCTTAGGGTTAAGGTCATGGCAAAGGGGGTACCAAGTCCACACTAAGTCCACACCACCAGTGGCACAGGGCCGGCCGGTGCAGTGTGTGTTAAGCATTGATTGTATTCACTCAATCAAGACTGAAGTTGCACACTCAGAGATTGAATCCAGACCAATTGGGTAAGTAAACAGTATGGAGGTTGCCGGTTTTGGATTTTGGCTGCAGGCTCTGTTTAGGAAGTCTTCCTGGAGGAACCAACCACTGGGCAGGTAAGTTGGAGGGCTCAGGGATGTAGGCGCATCTCCGGTCCTCTTTTCAGGGCAGGGCGGCCGGTTGCAGGAGTTCCTTTTGAGGTCAGATTTCACCTTACTGAGCCACTCACGGTTGGGGGGTCTCTGTGCAGAGGTTGGAGTCGACGTCGGGGAGTTCTGGAGGGGTCCACCCACAGTGGACTTGGACTCTAAAGTGCTGGGGTACCTCTCTGGGACCGGTGGGACACTTGGACTCGGGCAGCAGCGACAGGTGGAGTGGTGGTTCCAGGTGTCTGGTTTTGTTGTCCTCAGCAGGCTCAGAGCTTTTCGTTGTAGTTTAGTTTGAAGAGAGTTGCTGTTCGCAGGAGATCCAGTCTTTGTTGAAGGCAGTCCGTCCTCCAAGGGTGCTGGAGGTCGCTGGATGCAAGACAAGTCCACTTTTGGTGTAGGATCTCCGGAAACTGCAGACGGGCCAGTAGTCAGTTTTTCTCTGTAGTCTCTTCTGCTGTGCGACTTTTTCCATCCTTCTTTATAGGTTGCAGGAATCTAGGGTAGCAAGGTTCAGGGTCCCCCTAAATACTACATTTAAGGGTGTTACAGGGGTGTGCAGGTCAGGAACAATAGGTTCCTTCCTTTAGGTGGGTACACCCCCTATCATACCACCCGCCAGTGGTAGTGGGGCATGAGCCTCCCTCTAATTGGCTGTGATCCCTCAACCTTCAAAACGGAGGCGGCTGAGTTTTTGCTTCACCTCGCCTCCCCCACCTGAGGGATGGGGTTGGCAAAGGTGGACACATCTCTCCTCCTTAGTTGGTTTTCCTGCCGATTTTCCCACCCAAAGTGGGGGTCAGAACCAGTGGGAGCCAATTGATGGGAGCAGCAAAAGGCAGGGACAGCTTACAAAGGTGGCAGGCCTCTGAAGCTTTGCCTTCATGGAACCAGCCCATCCTGGAGGCGGAGGCATGACACTTCTGCCCAAGATGGGCTTTGTTTCTGAACCCAGAGAGCAGAGGCTCTCTACCCAGTGGTCCAGAAACCTATCTGGTGGCAAATGGCTGGTTGTTGTTCAGGGGGCATCTTTAAGATGCCCTCTGCGTACATTGGCATCAGTGTGGGTTTAATGTGCAGAGAAGTTGCTACCGAACTTCCCAGATTTCAGTAAAGCCCTTATGGAGCTGTGAAGTTCATAATGACCAACTCCCGAAACATATACCCTTTATGGGTTTACTGCACTTACAATGTCTATGAATTTTCTTAGACACTGTAGGGGTACAGTGCTCATGCAACTGTACCTTCACCTGGTGGCTAGTGCACCCTGTTGGAGGGGTGACTTAACTAGGCCCCCGGCAGTGGGTTTTAGGCATGGCACACAGGGGTGTGTGCAATATCGACGCTTGACTTTTCTCTGCACCAAAACATGCAGCCTTCAATGGCAGTGTGTGGGTATCAGGGTGCAGGGCCCCTAAGGGTGGTGCAATAGGTGCTGCAGCCCTTATAAGCCTTCCCTGGTCACTGTGCCCTTGGTACCCATGGTACTTTTTACAAGGGGGTTACCTGTCACCAGAGAGGTGCCAATATTGGGTACAAAGGTACAGCTTTGGGAAAGAACACAGGCCCTGGAAACCTGATTGGCAGGGACCCTGGGCACATCAAATCAAAGTGCATCAGAAACCTGGCAATACGAGAAGGGGTTACTGCAACAGAAACCCTCTTTACTACAAGAGATCGGTGTTTAATCTGCACTCTCAACGTGTTAAAGGGGTTTCCCATGTTGTTCTCTTTACAAGGGAATTGGAGAGCTCATGGAACATTTCAGCTAAAAGGCACAAAGCACCTTTCTGTTATAATTCTAGGGAATATGTCACGCTATTTTACAAGCTTGCATTAGAGAATCAGACTTGTCTCAGTTGAACTTTGAATATTCCATGATTCAGTTGCAAAACATGGATAACCTTTGAGCAATAAATACTTGGTGTCTTAGTACCATTACTCTTTGTGAGATGTGGTGGTCTCTGGGACACAAGTCCTCTGCATGGCTACGAACAGTTGGCTTTATGAGTTGCTATATTTTTGTCAACGCTGGAGACAACAATCTGCAAGTCTTCTCAAGGTGCACTTGAAGGAAGTGACCCAACTAGGGCCACCTGGGTCACACTCGACCTCCTATAGCCTTCCAAGAATGAAGAGTCAATGATGCAGTAGAAAATACAAGCAAACTAGTTTATTCACAAAGTACACTGCAGTGGAGTCCAATCTGACCAGCCTCCAATGATGGCTGACGAAGGACTGACTCTAACAAGCATAAAGTTACATTATGTATGTTGCGAAGCCCACAAAGACCCGTCTAGTATGGAAAAGCACTAGTAGTTTTCTCAATACAATGGGGGTAAAGAACATAAGTTTCGATTTCGCAGCATGGCACAAGCTATCAACTACCCAAGGTCGTCTGCTTAACCTCTAGACAGGTGGGAGAAGGCTTCTATGTAACTGAAAAGGCATGCGTTATTGAGCAAGATTCAGCATTTGAGAAACAAAACTTAGCAAGGACAATTTCTCGTAAATGATCAACTAACAATTTTGATTATAATACAAAATGACATCTTCGAGAGCTAAAATGGTGACACAGATTTCAACCTAACTAAAATAACATCTGCACTTATTAGTTGCGTATGCATGCAGCAAGAATATATCATGAAATAGCTTCATAAATGCTAACATAATACCAGGGAAAATATGAGTAAGATGGCAGTAATACATTTCAATTCTAACACGCTACATTTTATCAACAGACAATTATAAGGTGGAGTCTAGATTGGCTGAGAGTAAATACACCTAATTTGTACATGGCTATCAGCCATGGGAGTAGATGAATATCTCCTTCACATACCTGGCTATATGGCAAGTGTGGTAGTGGATTCTTATTCAGGTGTGCACAAATTTTTACTTGCACCATAGATGTGACATTCTACCTGTCTTTTATTTGGGGTCCCTCTCTGCATATGTCGCCTGTGGCAGCGATTACAGCAGATTCAGTGTCTCAGAATCCTGATTGCAAGTTGTCCAAGAGTTTGGGGTGCTCAAGGTGGTCCGAGATTTGACTGTTGAAGGTCTTCTCGATTACTTTAGCTAAGAATTGGAGCAGTGAGATGAGTCCGTTTTTGTTGAGTATTTTGTGGTTGCCTGAGGGTTTTTGAGAAGGGCTGTGATTTCGGCTCATTTCCAGCTATCTGAGAAGATGGCTGGTCCATCCTCAAAGGGCAGTTAAAGGAAAGGAGGGGGTATCAACAAGAGTCAGTTTCTCCTGGGTTTGTGTCGATGATGAAAGTGAGTGCAGCGCTAATTATGGCTCTTCCCAGGTATTGCAATGGTGGGGGGCGGGGTCTGTGGGAGCCGCTGGGTGCACTGTATTCAATAGTGCTGTATTGTCCTTGATGGATAAAGAGTTCCATGCTGTCAGTTGGTATGATTTGGTTGATGAGGTTAGCAGGTTGGGAAGGCTGATGGAGGATGGCTGGGGTTCAAAGTTGTAGTATATCATGGTAATTGTGTCATGGAAGAAGTTTGAGAGGTTGTTGTAGAGTTCTTGTGTAGGGGTGATGGTTTGGGTTGCGGCTGCTGTGTTGGTTAATTCCTTGACAACGGCAAACACTTTCTTGCAGTTGTTGGAGCTAGATTCGATTCTCAGGGTCGGGGCCTTTTTCATGGTCTCTTTTACTTGATGGTGATAGTTTCTAAATGCAGCTTTATAGGTGTTTCTAGTGGTGGTTCCATTTCTTTTGATTTTGTTTGCATACTCTCTTGGATTTTCTACGGTCAGTGTTGGACCAGTTAGCTTGATTGTTGGATCCTTTGGTACCTATGCTTGAAATATCATGCACCCCCTTACACTATAGTGGAATAGTGTGTGCATTGGCCCAAGGCAGCCTAATGTGCACCAGCTCAAGGGGTAAGAAAAAGCATCATATCTTAGTTTATTTGGCACTGTTCTGCTCCCTCACTTTCATGCAATCCAGAACAGTAGCTCTGGTTGCTGTGCTATATTGTGTGAAAACTTCTTAAATTTGGTCCTTAAAGAAATATCTCAGCTCCACAGGCTCTGTAGCCTTACCCTTCCTGTTTTGCCACGGAATCCTCTGTTCATTAGAAGCTATTGCACTGAAAGGACTTTTAGTTTATCAAAGTTATTTATTTTGATATGCTGTGTTAGAGTTTATGATTCAGAAAAGGGGGTGGTGATGGACAGAGTATCTGAATTAAGCAGAACACTCGTACCCAGTCAACAGATCAGGGCTTGATCCATCACCGTTTTTTAGCTCACTGCACCATCCCAGCTCAGAACCTGGCTACATGCAAATTAGTCTGTCCCTGGCCCAGTGCATCATGGGAACAGGGCAGACCAAACTACCAAGCCAATTCTTTTACTGGAAAGGAAACAAGCTTCCGGGGACCGGTTTCTGGCATCACCCCCCCTTTTCTGAAGTGTTAGAGTTTATAGCTTCTACCCATCCTAGAGTAAGGCTTGGCTGCTCAACTGTGGTACCCCTAGAAAGACTACTGTCCAAAGGTAGTAAACTGGTTATCCAACTGAAGTGCAGTAGTATTGGGGCTCTAAAACACCGGTGATAAACAACCACATCCATGTAAGAGTGTGACCCAGCAATCCTTGACTATCCCGTAATCCCTGACTCCTTTGTGAAGCCAAGAAAAGCCCTAACAGTGTTACTGCAGCACCAAAAGATCATTGACAGGGCAGTGGCAAAAACATTTAACTTTGCTTTAAAATATGCTTTAATATCACATAGGACTGTCTGGGTGGCGATCTGCACATACCGCATATAGTGCCATTGATGGCAAGTGACCCGCATTAAGCTTTTTAGGCCGAGCCTGGGCAGCGCATGTGCTGCTTTGCTGCATGCTGTATTGGAGTATGGAATAGAAGCCCCACCCACTCTCTGCTCATATTTGTCATTGGCTTGTCTCTTGTACTTCGTAAATGCTGGCTTCTGATTTGTTGATATACTTGTTAGTCTCTCCTTGTCTTCATTTGTAACCTGGAATACTCTTCCACCGGACCTTCGGGCCCAACCTAATCTCCTGTCATTCCGCAAATCCTTGAAGACATGGCTGTTCCCCTGATCTCTTCTTCACCCCTCCTGACCCCACCTCTGGAGCTCATAGTGGATTTCAGATAGCGCTGGGACGCCTCCGGGCAGCCATGCGCTCTATAAATCTCCCAAATAAAATAAATAAATAAATAAATAACCTCCAATGAAGACTGACCCTTTTACTTCGAGTGTTACACAGTAAATATGTTTTACTCTGGAAGCACTATTTTCTTTAATGAGTTTCTCCTACTACAGGCAAAACAGCTTTCCTGCAACATTCAAAGTGTAATGCGCGCTTTCACTTTCCGAGCAGCCTGGGACAATGGCGGCCGCTTCTTTGAAATTGTCTCAAGAGTTTGAGCTATTGGCTTTGTAAAATGACAATGCCTTTTATTTATATGTTAATTAGCAAAACATAAATAAAAGTCATTGTCATTTACAATGCCAATAGCTTAAAATGCGAGACCTATTGCATTGGAAATGCTTGTTTTTCTTCTGGGTACTGCTGACCTATAGTAATGACTCCAAACAGTCTAGTGCCCTTCTCAGGTACTCCTTTTCAGTCTCCTTCAAACACCGTTTTTCTGAAGTAAATTAAATATGTGTGGACTGTGTGCCATCTGCGAACAGAAGTGGTCGACCCAGAGTCACAGCAAAATGTACAGGTCTTTTTTCTGTGACTTGGGGTCGGCCATTACTGTTGGCAGATGGCATACGGCAGTGGCGTAACACAGGTCCCCGCAGGCCCCGCTGTGCGAGGGGGCCCCAAGCTCCAGGGGGTGCCCTCAGCACAGCGCAGTAGCCCACACACATTTAATTTACTTCAGAAAAAACTGTTTCTGAAGGACACTAAAAAGGAGTCGACGGCGGGTATCACACTTTTGTGTTTAAAAGAGATTAGCCTCTTCATGGCTATATTCTGTGTAAGAGCCCACGCCTGCCTCCTCAGAGATACAGCACGTCCTAATCTTTCAGCGCTCGAGTGTGCCTCGAGATGATAACTTGAGAACCCCCTCCGGGCAAGCACGCTCTGCTCTCGCTTGTACTTCCAGACACATTAGCGGTTGCCTACACCCTGACGAAAGGCGAGTGGTAGAAGTTGTAGCAGAAAGGCGAGAGGCAGAGAAAGAACTGAAAGAGAGTAACCCAGGAAAATGTTATGAAAGTTGGTGCGAGAATTTAGGAATAACACCTTAGTAAAAATATTTATATTTCAGGCAGGATACTTATTATGTGGCAGTGGAATGAGCTAGGCCTCCTTTAATTGTTCGAAAATATTTATTTTGTTAGCGTCTCATTTTACTATCAGCTCATTTAAAAACATAAATTCAGAATAATGTTTATTTTATTAATTAACTCATGTATTTATGTGTTTTTCTCGTCCTATTGCGTTTCGTATTAGCCATTTCGTCGAACAATGTAACATAGTTTATTGCACTTAATGTACTTCTATTGCTGTAAAGTTTCCTGTATACTAACCCTTTTGGATTATTAACAACCCTGTACTAACTTGCCTTTTTAGCTTTGCTTGACCTTTGCTCATGACTTTATTTCAGTTTACTAATGATTTTGTCAATGCTGTATAGTGATGTATTGGGGTTTAGTTTCTATACAAGTGAGGTTCATCATTGTCCACTGCTAGTTTATTGTATCTCGTGTGTAATCGTTTTAATTGCACTTCAATTAATTAATCCTTCCTTCATTAAAATGACTGTATGCATAGAGAGTGACATCTGCCATGTGCTATGTGCCATGTTACCGCTAATAAAGGCCGAGTAGTTACCGCAGGCATTACTGTACCGGTGTACTTGGTGGAAAAGTTAGAAGCAGATGTACTAATGAGTGACTACTAGTGTCAGGTGTTAGCTTGTGGTGTACCGTTGGGATGTTTTAATCATACCTTCCAAATCTAACCCGAGCCTTGCATTAGTACGGGTTTGTGATGTTAACTTGTATGCAATATATTTATTTTAGTGTACTGACTTTATTGAAGAGAATATTCTGTATGCATCCGTTTATTCAAGACCATCTTGATCATAGTTTCGCTTTTGGTTATTACATAGATTGGAGGGTATGAAAATACTGCAAATGTGCCCGGAGGGCACCAAAGCCGGACTATCTGTACCGGGCATTGGGCGTGTCCCCGGGAGGCTGGAGGGGCGTGGGCCGAAATAAGCAGGCCTGGGCCGGCATAATCACTCGCTCTTCTCACTACTGCAGAGGTCCCTGCTTATCCTCAGTTTTCAGGCAGCAATAAAAATGTCAAGATTAACGTCTCTGGTGATTAATCTTCCTACTGGAAACAGATTGAAGTTTTGTCTATTGGCAGTATTGACTCACTTAACGTAGCTCAGAGGGTTAATATGCCTGCTGCAAAGAACTTTAATAATGCACATCACAGAACTGTATTTTATAAGCATATCTCAGTGGGTTACTTCTTTTGTTACAGAGACCCTTTTGTTAATTGAAGTTCATAACTTAAAATCGTAATCTAGCACAGTAAACTGTGAACTGCCATCAAAGAGCTGCATTCAAACTACATGGTACAGGTTTGAAAGATATGTTTTCCCCATAGTCTTTCATTATCCTAATGTTGCTGCAGTGGATTTGTTTAGGTAGAAAAACAATCTTATTAGTATAGGACCCGTACCCTCCAGATATGCCCCCGCCTCCCAATTGACATAGACATGCATAATCCCCACAGTTGAAATCACCAAGAGATTCAGGTAGGGTTAAAAAGGCCATGTTTAATCACAACATTGTATAAACATGACAAGCAAATAACATGCATATCTAATATTTATAAATTACATTTATAACTACATTTACGAGCATATCATGCTCCTTCAACCTTCCCAACCCTAAGGGAGGAACACCATCTGGTTCACATCTCGCAACTGGGTATCCTACGCCAGGTGCCGTGCACCTGCCCCTTAGAGTGGTGGGTCCCGCCCTCCAGTCCTTGTCCGCCATTACCGGGGCCCACCTCTCGACCACCAGGCTGCCCAGGGACGCCCGGGAGGCTCGAAATCTGTCGCCCTAGCCTCCCCAGCCGGTGGTCACCTCCTCCCAGCGGAGAACTTACCATATCCCCCCTCAGAGCTGGCCTATGGAACCCGGCAGGCGGGCTCCCATCCATTTTGTTTAGTCACTGGTTACTAATCGCAGGTCTCTTCTCCACAGAACACCCCTCAAACCATTTTATCTAGGGGACGGGTGGGTGGGAGTTTCGGAATGCCGGTCTGGATCACGAGAATGGCCAGGTGCCGGCGTGAGCAGTCAGGTATCCAGGAGTGATAGCGGGAACAGAGACCATTGTCACAGGGAGTTGACCCTAAATAGGCCAAAGGTCTCCGCCCCCTGACCCCCAGGTCACGCGATATCGCCTGACCCGGAAATGGGTCGGTCGGCCGCCGATTGGGCCGTCCACCCGACCAACCACTAGCGACCAGGGGCGGTGTCCGGAGAGGCCGGGTCCTAAGTGCGCGCGTCGTGATTCTCCGCGCTTGTCATAGGACCCGTACCCTCCAGATATGCCCCCGCCTCCCAATTGACATAGACATGCATAATCCCCACAGTTGAAATCACCAAGAGATTCAGGTGGGGTTAAAAAGGCCATGTTTAATCACAACATTGTATAAACATGACAAGCAAATAACATGCATATCTAATATTTATAAATTACATTTATAACTACATTTACGAGCATATCATGCTCCTTCAACCTTCCCAACCCTAAGGGAGGAACACCATCTGGTTCACATCGTGCAACTGGGTATCCTACGCCAAGTGCCGTGCACCTGCCCCTTAGAGTGGTGGGTCCCGCCCTCCGGTCCTTGTCCGCCATTACCGGGGCCCACCTCTCGACCACCAGGCTGCCCAGGGACGCCCGGGAGGCTCGAAATCTGTCGCTCTAGCCTCCCCAGCCGGTGGTCACTTCCTCCCAGCGGAGAGCTTACCATATCCCCCCTCAGAGCTGGCCTATGGAACCCAGCAGGCGGGCTCCCATCCATTTTGTTTAGTCACTGGTTACTGATCGCAGGTCTCTTCTCCGCCACAAGGGTGGCCAAGGCCCAAAGGTCTGACACCCTCCCCACCTGCGCTCAGAATAAATGACCAAAGTTCTCTGATAAAAGTGTCTGTACCCAAGTCCGACAAATGTACCCCATCCTGGTGGTACATCACTTCTCCGGAAATCATCCGGTGTTGGAGATAGCGCAAGCGGCGTTTCACTGAGCACAACCTTGCTAGTTCGCCGTTCAGTCGTCTTACTGAAATGTTCAAAGACCTAGGACGCACTCCTGGGCCCCATGCCCTGCGTGATATCATGCCTGAATGTCTGTCATAATATCGACAGACAGAATATCGAAATACAAAAATATCGGCACAAAAATATCGACATCAAAAATATCGGAATCATATCTTCATAAAGGTAAGTACAAAAATATCGAAAAAATAATATCGTAGTACAAAAATATCGGAATTAAAAATATTGTTTTTTTAAATGTATTAATAATAATGTAAAAATAATTTTAAAATGCATATAATTTTACAAATATTAAATAAAAATATTAAAACAAAATTAAAACTAATACATATACATTTAAAATAAATAAAACACTTAATAATTGAATGTAATTTTTTTTATTTTTTTTATTTAATTGATTTAATGTAATTTTTTTTTGTTTTTACCCTGTACGCCTGTACCCCAAAAACCCAAAACTGACCCTGAACCCTAAAAATATCCCTGTACCCCAAAAACCCAAAACTGACCCTGAACCCTAAAAATACCCCTGTACCCAAAAACTGAAAACTGACCCTGAACCCTAAAAATACCCCTTTACCCAAAAACTGAAAACTGACCCTGAACCCTAAAAATACCCCTTTACCCAAGAACTGAAAACTGACCCTTATCTCTAAAAATACCCCTTTACCCAAAAACTGAAAACTGACCCTGAACCCTAAAAATACCCCTTTACCCAAAAACTGAAAACTGACCCTGAACCCTAAACATACCCCTTTACCCAAAAACTGAAAACTGTCCCTGAACCCTAAAAATACCCCTTTACCCAAAAACTGAAAACTGACCCTGAACCCTAAAAATACTCCTTTACCCAAATTTAATTAATATTATTTAATTACCAATTAATTATTAATTAACAATAACAATAAGTAAATATATTAGCACATTAGCTGTAATTAATTTAATTTAATAATTAATATTATTTTCCCCAATTAATAATTAAGAATAACAAAAAATTATATATAAAAAAATTACTATAATTAATGTAATTAACTAATTATTATAAATTAATTACCCATTAATTATTAATTAAAATATGTACAAACTTATAATAATTAATTAATTATTATTAAATTACTTCCCACCCTATTCCCCTATAAACCCATAACCCGCTACAGAACATATTTATCAATTAATCAATTAATTAAAATTAATTAAAAATTAATTCTCAATTAATTAATTAATAATTCCTACTAATTAATAATTAATTTAACATAATTAAATTACTTCCCACCCTATACCCCTATAAACCCACAACCCGCTACAGTAGTAAAAGACAATATTTAAGTAAATTACATTAAAAATAAATAATAAAACATAATAAATACAATATAATATACACTAAATGTATTTAAAAATTGATATTAGTAACATCGAAGTTATTTATTTCGATATTATTGACATCGATATTTAAAACTTCGATATTACTGATATCATACTAATATCGATATTAAGACTGTCGATATTACTTACCTTCGATATTTTGTCCCATCGATATTTAAACTTCGATATTATTGTATATCGAAATTTAAAACTCGATATTTTGTCTGTGTACCATCATGCCTGACCAGACAATCTTCGCTGATGGAAACATATGCCCCAACCTTGCAAATTCTGCCAGTAGGGCCTCTTTGACCGCCAAGCGTCCTCTGTCGACCATGTCGTTGCCTCCCAAGTGCAAGATAATCCAATCAGGTGATTTGTGTTCCCGTGCCTTGAGCTCCTCGACGATTCGCCTCAAATGCCGGATTCGCATCCCTCCAACGCCACGCCATAGGAATTCGGTCTCACCCAATGCGGCCGGTTTCACCACCTCTCCTCGCACAAAAGAGTGCCCGATTACCCACACCACAGACGCGGGCATACTAATCAAAAGGAGAGAGATGGAACTGTTAGACACATTACACACATGTTTTTACAACAATTCTGGCCTTACATATCGCTTATAACACTCGGACGTCCAGCGACCTATGCATTTCACCGCATCCGGGGCGAGACCAGCCCCAGCCGCCAAAGTGGCAGCGCCAATTCTAAAGGAATGTGACGAGTAGCCAGCTGCTCCCAGTCTCAGTTTCCCCAGAGCCAAACCCAATACTGCCTTGAACTGGAATTGGGACAGGCAATCCATTTCAAGTCCCTCTGTATCGTGTTTAAGGCGCTCAACAACCAAGGACCCCACTTTCTGAAAGAACAGCTACAACGATACAGACCTAGCAGAGTTCTACGCTCAACTACTCTCAGTCAACTGGTCGTTCCTCGCACAAAAACGGCATCTTGGGGCGATCGACGCTTTTTGGTGGCTGCCCCGAAGCTCTGGAACACGCTACCCCTAAACATCAGGGAGAGCTCCTCCCTCCTTCAATTCCGCAAGCTCCTAAAAACGTGGCTGTTCGATCAATGACTGCTCCTTCCTCACGCTAACCATAACAAATAACTGGTTTTATTAGCGCCAAGACGCCTGAGGGTATATGATGCGCTTTACAAATATCAAAAATAAATAAATAAAAAAAATAAATAAATAATAAACAATCCCCATTTTCATGGATGAAAAGAGCCGACCACTTCCCAGCTGGGCGTCGGGCCCGGTACGCCTGCATACGGGATACGGGGCAAGCCGCTACCCCCGGTGCTGTTAGTTACAATAGCAATGGTCAGAGTCTATCGATTCAATTAAAACAATAAATGTAAGACAAGCAATTAATCAGGTGTGGAACAAAATGATATTGTATGCCAAGGTGTGCTTATGTTATTTAATCATTAGTTCAGCACAATATTTCACATGTACCTGGTTCCATTCAACAGGTATCTAGATATAAGGAGTATCATTGTATTCAAACAAAAAGAATTATTCAATTACGTCATTGAATCATATACGTATCAATGGAAATTCTTCTCATAGATATATACCATTTACAAGCTTCATATAAGGAAACAAAACAAAAAGTTGTACATCAATTATTTACATGAATATCGCGCTCTAAGTGATAGGAAATAGGGAAACAGTTAGGTAGGATGGGTGTGATGGGGAACATGTGAGGACTGGGTAAAGGTGGTTGTGACTAGGAGCAATCACAGTGGGATAAAATAAACCCTTTACAGTCTGTCTTTAGATCTGAAGTTCCAGTATGCACATATACATAGGAGATGTGTAACTCTGTTGATTATTCCTATGCTTGGCGAGTGTTTGTGTTCAGGTCTACGTTTCGACCCCCTGGTTAAAGGGTAGGTTTGATCCTCATATTGGGGTCTTCATCAGGACAGGAGAAAACAGGAGCGCCTATGAATAATAATATTCTCAAATGAGTGTATCATGTTTTAAAGAGGCTGACAGGCACACTGGTGGGAACATGTAAAAAGAAATGGCTTACTTTAGTAGGGGCCCTTACGTGGCCATAGTGGTGGGACCATCAAGGGTTCCTTTCATTTGGAATGGTTATCCCGCCTTCATCTGAAAGGGGATTGGTGAGTTACTGATACAAATAGTTGTAGGCGACGAACACGCATTAATTATCTAAAGGTCCTGGGGGGTACTTACTGGGAATGGGAGCCTTCTTTCCAATGGGTTGATTCTCTGTTCCAGTTACATCAGCGTTAGTGCGTTCACGCACCCTACGCAGTTCTGGAAAAGGAGGAATGTAACATAGCCTGGTGTTAATGGCAATTGCCTGGACATGTGGGAGACAATTTTTATTTTTATGTGGAGATGCGTTCTCTATTTTCAAAAGCAGGTGCCTCATGTTGGAAAAATAACACTAGATTGCAGCGCTAGGTTAGCCGCCTAAAACGGGGCTTGGCATGCAGTATTGTGCACACAGAACAAAGTAATTCACAGATACGTTCTGTTATTCGATAAATATGGCATCATTATTATCGTTTGGCGCCATAATGTAGCGCTAAATATAGCGCTGGATTCAACCGCTAGACTGTTTCATTACCTTTTTCAAAATGCATACAAAATCTTGCAAAACGCTGTGTTACAGCGCGCTTCTGATGTCAAAAGCCGCTAGGGCCGAGGAGGGGATGGGGTGATCAGTGCAAGACTGATTTGGAGGCTCACCATAATTTATGACAGCACAGGCTGTCTCCACGATCCTACGTTCTCGCTTGCCGGGTAGATCTGCGCCGCGAGGTGCAGCCGCCGGATACTTCCCGGAGGCTCGGCCGCTCGCGACCAATCAGAGCGTCGGGATGTTTGGAGGGAACGTGTCAAAAGTCGGACTCTTGGTGTTAGTGTTAGGGACCATCTCTGGGTCTGGTAGTATTGTACTTGGAGGAGCATCACGGTGCTTGGAATAAATGTTACTCTCTGGCTAATTAAGTTTGTACATGATTAAAACTAATCATTTGTACACAATGTCCGGATTGTGTTGTGACAGAACATTTTTCACACAAGTTAAGGCTGATAGCAAAATGTTATTAACAATGCGATGGTAGCCGTATTAAGGAAATAATAAAACAAACCAATCACACATTCTTGCGCTATTTACAAGATGCTGATATAGGTATCAACTGTTGTGTGTAATACCATCATCTAATTAGAAGCCTAAAGTTAGACACAGTAGTGATCATGTGTTTGAACGTTAGAACAATCATACTACATAGCAGGTATTAACAACCAGGTATTCTCTATGGAAAAAGATTGGGTTGCACTTTGAACATACTAAGATGTAGATATCGAGCATCCTATACACAAGCTGAAAGTCCATATTGCCACATATGTGGTTGCTATTGGTTGAGTAGTGCCATTTGGGAGAAAGTTGCATCCTGTTCATTCAAACCATTTTGGACGGAGTCAAAAGCCTGCATCCACTTACATTCACGTAGATTCATGATTGAGTCTAAGTCTCCACCCCGAGCACCCAGTGTAATCTTCTCAATAACCACCCATTGGAGAGATTCAGGTGTATGTGACATTGTCATAAAATGTTCAACTAAAGGTGCTCCTGTAGTTTGACACCTTATCCTGCTGCAGTGTTGCAATATCCGGTTCTTAACTCTTTGCTTGGTCTGTCCTATGTATATGTGCCCACATGGGCAGAAGATGGCGTAAATCACTCCCTGACTATTGCAGTTGGTTAGTGTCTTCAGGTGAATATTCAGATTGTTATGTGTGATTGTCTTAGTCTCCATACACATCGCACAGGCTTTGCATTTGGTGCATCTGTAATTGCCCACCGTGGTAGGCAGATTCCACATGGTTTGTATGCTTGGTGCTGGAGGGGTGTGGAGTAGAGAGCGGACAACATAGTCTCTGACGCTTTTAGCTCTTTTGAATGCATGCATCGGAGGGTTGGGTGTTTCTATTGTCTCTGCTATGACGTGCCAATGTTTGTTAATTGTCTTGCGGATCTCATTGCTTTTGCTGCAGAATGTGGTTACACAGATCATCTTATCTTCAGGCGTTGTACGTTCTTTGGGTACTAGTAGGGATGTTCTGTCACTGAACCAAGCTCTCTTACGGGCTCTCTTAACCAATCTCTTTGGATATCCTCTATCAATTAGTCGTGAGATAAGTTCATCAGACTCAGCAAAATAGTCGTCTTTCATGGTGCAGTTCCTCCGGATCTGGAGGAACTGGCCGAAGGGAAGATTATCTCTTAGGGCCCTGGTATGGTGGCTTGTGTATCTTAGCAACGTATTGCGTTCAGACTGTTTCCTATATAGTGTGGTATAGAGTAGTCCTTCGTGTTCCTTGATGGTAATATCCAAAAAATCAATTGTGTGGTTGCTGCTACTACTGGTGAATTGGATATCTTTGGATTGTGTATTCAGCCATTGGATAAATTCATCGAGATCCTCCTTCTGTCCATTCCAAATCATCAGGATATCATCGATGTATCTACGATACTCCGAGATTCTGTTGACAAACGGGTTGTGAGATGGGAGGATGTAATTCTGCTCAAATTCACTCATGTATATAATGGCTAAGTCTGGGGCAAATGCTGCCCCCATTGCTACTCCCTTGCATTGCATGTAGTATTTGTCCTGAAAGATGAAGAAATTTTTGGTCATCGCGATCTCTAAGAGATCAATCAAAAATTCTGTGGGTACCTCCGTTGGTTGGGGCCTAGTGGACAATGCTCTTTGTATTGTAGTCAAGGCTGGTAATTGAGGGATACTCGTGTACAGGGACACGATATCCATTGTTACAAGGAGTTGGTTGTTCATATCAAAAGGTTGTTGATCGATGAGGTTGATAACCTGCACAGTGTCCCTCAAATATGTGGGGGTCGCCTCTGCCAAGGGTTTCAGGAAAATGTCAACATATTTACAGAGTGGTTCCAGGAGGGAACCACATCCTGAAATAATTGGTCTACCAGGTGGTTTGGCGGGGTTCTTGTGAACCTTTGGTAGCACATAGATGGTGGGGGTACGGGGTTGATCCACGTTTAAAAAGGCATATTCTTTTTCTGTCAGGAAGCCAATCTCTTTAGCTTTTTCAGTAAGTAGTTGGATTTGGCGCCGGATCTCCGTTGTGGGATTTGTAGCTACCGGCCGGTAGCTTACCCTGTCGCTTAGTTGGGAGTTAATCTCTTGCCTGTAGTCATCAATATCCATGATGACTATTGCTCCCCCCTTGTCGGCAGGTTTGATGACTAATGTTTTGTTGTCCCTGAGTTCTTCCAGGGCTGCTCGTTCATTCTTAGTAACGTTATGATTCACGTATTGCTTCTTATTGCAAGTCTTCAGGACATCTCTGAGGACCAGATTCTCATAGGTCAAAATACGATGGTCAGTCATTGCTGTGTGAGGAGTAAAGGTAGAGGGTGGTCTTAAGCCAGTGAATGATCTATCCGAAAAGGGGGTTTTATGCATGAAGAAACTTTTCAGTCTTATCTTGCGAAAGAATTTTGTCAATTCCGTTTTCAAATTAAACACATTCGCATGGGATGTAGGGACGAATGTTAGGCCCTTGCTCAGGATCTTCGTCTGGTCCTGTGACAGCGTTTGGCTGGATAAATTCATGATGGGGTTCGCTTTAATCACCAACGATAGGTTTTCCTCCTGGTGTTTATCTCCCCCCGATTGTCCGATTGGAATCTCACTTGCTTGTTGCTGTATCCTTGCTGTCTTGAATCGTCCCAATTCCTGGGGTTTTCCTGATTTTGGCCTCTGGTAGGGCGTCTGTTCCATCCGCCTCCTCTCCCTCGAGGGGGTCTCCAGGAGCTGTCTTCTAAAAAAGGCTGTTGTCTGCTCTGTGGGTCCTGGGGCGATTGGTACCACTGGTCTTGATTTTGGTAGTTACCACTGGTTCCTGCCCCCTCGTTGTCACTACTTCCACTGTACGAAGAATCAGAGAAGTTCGTGTACCTTCTGCCCCCACGTTGGCCACCTCTGTAACCTCATCTTCCTCTGTTGAAAAAGCGGCCCTGATTGTCTTGCTTGAAGTAATCTTCAGTCAAGTATGGATACGTTCGTTTCTTATTGTAATATTGGATGTCTTTTGCCAATTTCTCAAGTTTCTTGTTTTGGGATTCAACGTCAAAGTCTTTGAGAGTTTTATTCAATCTCTCTAGTGTTTCCTTGGCACTGGCAAATGCTGAGTGGCTTGTTATTTCAGCTCTTAAGTCAGAAATTTCTTTAGATAACTGTTCAACCTGGTCACGTGCTGTCTCCACCCCTAGCACCATCCAGTGGCGAGAACAGTTATTCGCTACAAAACTAAACCCCTCTTTAAATTTCGGATTGTCCACAAATATTGCTGGTTCATTGTGAACCTGTAGGCCTGTTGGAATTACATTGGCTCTAAGGTACCCTGTAAGGAGATGGCCATGTAGTTTGGTTCGTACTAGTTTCTTTTCTAGTCGTTCAAGTTTATAGATTTTTTCATTGAGCGAGAAATCAAAAGTGGTGGTATTAGTTGAAAGGAAGGCGGACCCAGCGTCACCCCCGATAAGGTCTCTAATGTGATCTTCACTATAAGAGAGGGTTTCAGACTCAAACATGATATGACCCTCAATCTAAACAAAATGAATCAGAAACAAAAAAATGTTTTCAAAGAACACCCTCGCAAGACAGCTCTTGCACATAGAGTAGTAAGTTTCAATGGGGTACACCCTAAGAAACCTCTGACCTGGGTCAGTGAAGTTAGTTACAATAGCAATTGTCAGAGTCTATCGATTCAATTAAAACAATAAATGTAAGACAAGCAATTAATCAGGTGTGGAACAAAATGATATTGTATGCCAAGGTGTGCTTATGTTATTTAATCATTAGTTCAGCACAATATTTCACATGTACCTGGTTCCATTCAACCGGTATCTAGATATAAGGAGTATCATTGTATTCAAACAAAAAGAATTATTCAATTACGTCATTGAATCATATACGTATCAATGGAAATTCTTCTCATAGATATATACCATTTACAAGCTTCATATAAGGAAACAAAACAAAAAGTTGTACATCAATTATTTACATGAATATCGCGCTCTAAGTGATAGGAAATAGGGAAACAGTTAGGTAGGATGGGTGTGATGGGGAACATGTGAGGACTGGGTAAAGGTGGTTGTGACTAGGAGCAATCACAGTGGGATAAAATAAACCCTTTACAGTCTGTCTTTAGATCTGAAGTTCCAGTATGCACATATACATAGGAGATGTGTAACTCTGTTGATTATTCCTATGCTTGGCGAGTGTTTGTGTTCAGGTCTACGTTTCGACCCCCTGGTTAAAGGGTAGGTTTGATCCTCATATTGGGGTCTTCATCAGGACAGGAGAAAACAGGAGCGCCTATGAATAATAATATTCTCAAATGAGTGTATCATGTTTTAAAGAGGCTGACAGGCACACTGGTGGGAACATGTAAAAAGAAATGGCTTACTTTAGTAGGGGCCCTTACGTGGCCATAGTGGTGGGACCATCAAGGGTTCCTTTCATTTGGAATGGTTATCCCGCCTTCATCTGAAAGGGGATTGGTGAGTTACTGATACAAATAGTTGTAGGCGACGAACACGCATTAATTATCTAAAGGTCCTGGGGGGTACTTACTGGGAATGGGAGCCTTCTTTCCAATGGGTTGATTCTCTGTTCCAGTTACATCAGCGTTAGTGCGTTCACACACCCTACGCAGTTCTGGAAAAGGAGGAATGTAACATAGCCTGGTGTTAATGGCAATTGCCTGGACATGTGGGAGACAATTTTTATTTTTATGTGGAGATGTGTTCTCTATTTTCAAAAGCAGGTGCCTCATCTTGGAAAAATAACACTAGATTGCAGCGCTAGGTTAGCCGCCTAAAACGGGGCTTGGCATGCAGTATTGTGCACACAGAACAAAGTAATTCACAGATACGTTCTGTTATTCGATAAATATGGCATCATTATTATCGTTTGGCGCCATAATGTAGCGCTAAATATAGCGCTGGATTCAACCGCTAGACGGTTTCATTACCTTTTTCAAAATGCATACAAAATCTTGCAAAACGCTGTGTTACAGCGCGCTTCTGATGTCAAAAGCCGCTAGGGCCGAGGAGGGGATGGGGTGATCAGTGCAAGACTGATTTGGAGGCTCACCATAATTTATGACAGCACAGGCTGTCTCCACGATCCTACGTTCTCGCTTGCCGGGTAGATCTGCGCCGCGAGGTGCAGCCGCCGGATACTTCCCGGAGGCTCGGCCGCTCGCGACCAATCAGAGCGTCGGGATGTTTGGAGGGAACGTGTCAAAAGTCGGACTCTTGGTGTTAGTGTTAGGGACCATCTCTGGGTCTGGTAGTATTGTACTTGGAGGAGCATCACAGTGCTTGGAATAAATGTTACTCTCTGGCTAATTAAGTTTGTACATGATTAAAACTAATCATTTGTACACAATGTCCGGATTGTGTTGTGACAGAACATTTTTCACACAAGTTAAGGCTGATAGCAAAATGTTATTAACAATGCGATGGTAGCCGTATTAAGGAAATAATAAAACAAACCAATCACACATTCTTGCGCTATTTACAAGATGCTGATATAGGTATCAACTGTTGTGTGTAATCCCATCATCTAATTAGAAGCCTAAAGTTAGACACAGTAGTGATCATGTGTTTGAACGTTAGAACAATCATACTACATAGCAGGTATTAACAACCAGGTATTCTCTATGGAAAAAGATTGGGTTGCACTTTGAACATACTAAGATGTAGATATCGAGCATCCTATACACAAGCTGAAAGTCCATATTGCCACATATGTGGTTGCTATTGGTTGAGTAGTGCCATTTGGGAGAAAGTTGCATCCTGTTCATTCAAACCATTTTGGACGGAGTCAAAAGCCTGCATCCACTTACATTCACGTAGATTCATGATTGAGTCTAAGTCTCCACCCCGAGCACCCAGTGTAATCTTCTCAATAACCACCCATTGGAGAGATTCAGGTGTATGTGACATTGTCATAAAATGTTCAACTAAAGGTGCTCCTGTAGTTTGACACCTTATCCTGCTGCAGTGTTGCAATATCCGGTTCTTAACCATTTGCTTGGTCTGTCCTATGTATATGTGCCCACATGGGCAGAAGATGGCGTAAATCACTCCCTGACTATTGCAGTTGGTTAGTGTCTTCAGGTGAATATTCAGATTGTTATGTGTGATTGTCTTAGTCTCCATACACATCGCACAGGCTTTGCATTTGGTGCATCTGTAATTGCCCACCGTGGTAGGCAGATTCCACATGGTTTGTATGCTTGGTGCTGGAGGGGTGTGGAGTAGAGAGCGGACAACATAGTCTCTGACGCTTTTAGCTCTTTTGAATGCATGCATCGGAGGGTTGGGTGTTTCTATTGTCTCTGCTATGACGTGCCAATGTTTGTTAATTGTCTTGCGGATCTCATTGCTTTTGCTGCAGAATGTGGTTACACAGATCATCCTATCTTCAGGCGTTGTACGTTCTTTGGGTACTAGTAGGGATGTTCTGTCACTGAACCAAGCTCTCTTACGGGCTCTCTTAACCAATCTCTTTGGATATCCTCTATCAATTAGTCGTGAGATAAGTTCATCAGACTCAGCAAAATAGTCGTCTTTCATGGTGCAGTTCCTCCGGATCCGGAGGAACTGGCCGAAGGGAAGATTATCCCTTAGGGCCCTGGTATGGTGGCTTGTGTATCTTAGCAACGTATTGCGTTCAGACTGTTTCCTATATAGTGTGGTATAGAGTAGTCCTTCGTGTTCCTTGATGGTAATATCCAAAAAATCAATTGTGTGGTTGCTGCTACTACTGGTGAATTGGATATCTTTGGATTGTGTATTCAGCCATTGGATAAATTCATCGAGATCCTCCTTCTGTCCATTCCAAATCATCAGGATATCATCGATGTATCTACGATACTCCGAGATTCTGTTGACAAACGGGTTGTGAGATGAGAGGATGTAATTCTGCTCAAATTCACTCATGTATATAATGGCTAAGTCTGGGGCAAATGCTGCCCCCATTGCTACTCCCTTGCATTGCATGTAGTATTTGTCCTGAAAGATGAAGAAATTTTTGGTCATCGCGATCTCTAAGAGATCAATCAAAAATTCTGTGGGTACCTCCGTTGGTTGGGGCCTAGTGGACAATGCTCTTTGTATTGTAGTCAAGGCTGGTAATTGAGGGATACTCGTGTACAGGGACACGATATCCATTGTTACAAGGAGTTGGTTGTTCATATCAAAAGGTTGTTGATCGATGAGGTTGATAACCTGCATAGTGTCCCTCAAATATGTGGGGGTCGCCTCTGCCAAGGGTTTCAGGAAAATGTCAACATATTTACAGAGTGGTTCCAGGAGGGAACCACATCCTGAAATAATTGGTCTACCAGGTGGTTTGGTGGGGTTCTTGTGAACCTTTGGTAGCACATAGATGGTGGGGGTACGGGGTTGATCCACGTTTAAAAAGGCATATTCTTTTTCTGTCAGGAAGCCAATCTCTTTAGCTTTTTCAGTAAGTAGTTGGATTTGGCGCCGGATCTCCGTTGTGGGATTTGTAGCTACCGGCCGGTAGCTTACCCTGTCGCTTAGTTGGGAGTTAATCTCTTGCCTGTAGTCATCAATATCCATGATGACTATTGCTCCCCCCTTGTCGGCAGGTTTGATGACTAATGTTTTGTTGTCCCTGAGTTCTTCCAGGGCTGCTCGTTCATTCTTAGTAACGTTATGTTTCACGTATTGCTTCTTATTGCAAGTCTTCAGGACATCTCTGAGGACCAGATTCTCATAGGTCAAAATACGATGGTCAGTCATTGCTGTGTGAGGAGTAAAGGTAGAGGGTGGTCTTAAGCCAGTGAATGATCTATCCGAAAAGGGGGTTTTATGCATGAAGAAACTTTTCAGTCTTATCTTGCGAAAGAATTTTGTCAATTCCGTTTTCAAATTAAGCACATTCGCATGGGATGTAGGGACGAATGTTAGGCCCTTGCTCAGGATCTTCGTCTGGTCCTGTGACAGCGTTTGGCTGGATAAATTCATGATGGGGTTCGCTTTAATCACCAACGATAGGTTTTCCTCCTGGTGTTTATCTCCCCGTGATTGTCCGATTGGAATCTCACTTGCTTGTTGCTGTATCCTTGCTGTCTTGAATCGTCCCAATTCCTGGGGTTTTCCTGATTTTGGCCTCTGGTAGGGCGTCTGTTTCATCCGCCTCCTCTCCCTCGAGGGGGTCTCCAGGAGCTGTCTTCTAAAAAAGGCTGTTGTCTGCTCTGTGGGTCCTGGGGCGATTGGTACCACTGGTCTTGATTTTGGTAGTTACCACTGGTTCCTGCCCCCTCGTTGTCACTACTTCCACTGTACGAAGAATCAGAGAAGTTCGTGTACCTTCTGCCCCCACGTTGGCCACCTCTGTAACCTCCTCTTCCTCTGTTGAAAAAGCGGCCCTGATTGTCTTGCTTGAAGTAATCTTCAGCCAAGTATGGATATGTTCGTTTCTTATTGTAATATTGGATGTCTTTTGCCAATTTCTCAAGTTTCTTGTTTTGGGATTCGACGTCAAAGTCTTTGAGAGTTTTATTCAATCTCTCTAGTGTTTCCTTGGCACTGGCAAATGCTGAGTGGCTTGTTATTTCAGCTCTTAAGTCAGAAATTTCTTTAGATAACTGTTCAACCTGGTCACGTGCTGTCTCCACCCCTAGCACCATCCAGTGGCGAGAACAGTTATTCGCTACAAAACTAAACCCCTCTTTAAACTTCGGATTGTCCACAAATATTGCTGGTTCATTGCGAACCTGTAGGCCTGTTGGAATTACATTGGCTCTAAGGTACCCTGTAAGGAGAGGGCCATATAGTTTGGTTCGTACTAGTTTCTTTTCTAGTCGTTCAAGTTTATTGATTTTTTCATTGAGCGAGAAATCAACAGTGGTGGTATTAGTTGAAAGGAAGGCGGACCCAGCGTCACCCCCGATAAGGTCTCTAATGTGATCTTCACTATAAGAGAGGGTTTCAGACTCAAACATGATATGACCCTCAATCTAAACAAAATGAATCAGAAACAAAAAAATGTTTTCAAAGAACACCCTCGCAAGACAGCTCTTGCACATAGAGTAGTAAGTTTCAATGGGGTACACCCTAAGAAACCTCTGACCTGGGTCAGTGAAGTTAGTTACAATAGCAATGGTCAGAGTCTATCGATTCAATTAAAACAATAAATGTAAGACAAGCAATTAATCAGGTGTGGAACAAAATGATATTGTATGCCAAGGTGTGCTTATGTTATTTAATCATTAGTTCAGCACAATATTTCACATGTACCTGGTTCCATTCAACAGGTATCTAGATATAAGGAGTATCATTGTATTCAAACAAAAAGAATTATTCAATTACGTCATTGAATCATATACGTATCAATGGAAATTCTTCTCATAGATATATACCATTTACAAGCTTCATATAAGGAAACAAAACAAAAAGTTGTACATCAATTATTTACATGAATATCGCGCTCTAAGTGATAGGAAATAGGGAAACAGTTAGGTAGGATGGGTGTGATGGGGAACATGTGAGGACTGGGTAAAGGTGGTTGTGACTAGGAGCAATCACAGTGGGATAAAATAAACCCTTTACAGTCTGTCTTTAGATCTGAAGTTCCAGTATCCACATATACATAGGAGATGTGTAACTCTGTTGATTATTCCTATGCTTGGCGAGTGTTTGTGATCAGGTCTACGTTTCGACCCCCTGGTTAAAGGGTAGGTTTGATCCTCATATTGGGGTCTTCATCAGGACAGGAGCAAACAGGAGCGCCTGTCAGCCTCTTTAAAACATGATACACTCATTTGAGAATATTATTATTCATAGGCGCTCCTGTTTTCTCCTGTCCTGATGAAGACCCCAATATGAGGATCAAACCTACCCTTTAACCAGGGGGTCGAAACGTAGACCTGATCACAAACACTCGCCAAGCATAGGAATAATCAACAGAGTTACACATCTCCTATGTATATGTGCATACTGGAACTTCAGATCTAAAGACAGACTGTAAAGGGTTTATTTTATCCCACTGTGATTGCTCCTAGTCACAACCACCTTTACCCAGTCCTCACATGTTCCCCATCACACCCATCCTACCTAACTGTTTCCCTATTTCCTATCACTTAGAGCGCGATATTCATGTAAATAATTGATGTACAACTTTTTGTTTTGTTTCCTTATATGAAGCTTGTAAATGGTATATATCTATGAGAAGAATGTCCATTGATACATATATGATTCAATGACGTAATTGAATAATTCTTTTTGTTTGAATACAATGATACTCCTTATATCTAGATACCTGTTGAATGGAACCAGGTACATGTGAAATATTGTGCTGAACTAATGATTAAATAACATAAGCACACCTTGGCATACAATATCATTTTGTTCCACACCTGATTAATTGCTTGTCTTACATTTATTGTTTTAATTGAATCGATAGACTCTGACCATTGCTATTGTAACTAACTTCACTGACCCAGGTCAGAGGTTTCTTAGGGTGTACCCCATTGAAACTTACTACTCTATGTGCAAGAGCTGTCTTGCGGTGGTGTTCTTTGAAAACATTTTTTTGTTTCTGATTCATTTTGTTTAGATTGAGGGTCATATCATGTTTGAGTCTGAAACCCTCTCTTATAGTGAAGATCACATTAGAGACCTTATCGGGGGTGACGCTGGGTCCGCCTTCCTTTCAACTAATACCACCACTGTTGATTTCTCGCTCAATGAAAAAATCAATAAACTTGAACGACTAGAAAAGAAACTAGTACGAACCAAACTACATGGCCATCTCCTTACAGGGTACCTTAGAGCCAATGTAATTCCAACAGGCCTACAGGTTCGCAATGAACCAGCAATATTTGTGGACAATCCGAAGTTTAAAGAGGGGTTTAGTTTTGTAGCGAATAACTGTTCTCGCCACTGGATGGTGCTAGGGGTGGAGACAGCACGTGACCAGGTTGAACAGTTATCTAAAGAAATTTCTGACTTAAGAGCTGAAATAACAAGCCACTCAGCATTTGCCAGTGCCAAGGAAACACTAGAGAGATTGAATAAAACTCTCAAAGACTTTGACTTCGAATCCCAAAACAAGAAACTTGAGAAATTGGCAAAAGACATCCAATATTACAATAAGAAACGAACGTATCCATACTTGGCTGAAGATTACTTCAAGCAAGACAATCAGGGCCGCTTTTTCAACAGAGGAAGAGGAGGTTACAGAGGTGGCCAACGTGGGGGCAGAAGGTACACGAACTTCTCTGATTCTTCGTACAGTGGAAGTAGTGACAACGAGGGGGCAGGAACCAGTGGTAACTACCAAAATCAAGACCAGTGGTACCAATCGCCCCAGGACCCACAGAGCAGACAACAGCCTTTTTTAGAAGACAGCTCCTGGAGACCCCCTCGAGGGAGAGGAGGCGGATGGAACAGACGTCCTACCAGAGGCCAAAATCAGGAAAACCCCAGGAATTGGGACGATTCAAGACAGCAAGGATACAGCAACAAGCAAGTGAGATTCCAATCGGACAATCACGGGGAAATAAACACCAGGAGGAAAACCTATCGTTGGTGATTAAAGCGAACCCCATCATGAATTTATCCAGCCAAACGCTGTCACAGGACCAGACGAAGATCCTGAGCAAGGGCCTAACATTCGTCCCTACATCCCATGCGAATGTGTTTAATTTGAAAACGGAATTGACAAAATTCTTTCGCAAGATAAGACTGAAAAGTTTCTTCATGCATAAAACCCCCTTTTTGGATAGATCATTCACTGGCTTAAGACCACCCTCTACCTTTACTCCTCACACAGTAATGACTGACCATCGTATTTTGACCTATGAGAATCTGGTCCTCAGAGATGTCCCGAAGACTTGCAATAAGAAGCAATACGTGAAACATAACGTTACTAAGAATGAACGAGCAGCCCTGGAAGAACTCAGGGACAACAAAACATTAGTCATCAAACCTGCCGACAAGGGGGGAGCAATAGTCATCATGGATATTGATGACTACAGGCAAGAGATTAACTCCCAACTAAGCGACAGGGTAAGCTACCGGCCGGTAGCTACAAATCCCACAACGGAGATCCGGCGCCAAATCCAACTACTTACTGAAAAAGCTAAAGAGATTGGCTTCCTGACAGAAAAAGAATATGCCTTTTTAAACGTGGATCAACCCCGTACCCCCACCATCTATGTGCTACCAAAGGTTCACAAGAACCCCGCCAAACCACCTGGTAGACCAATTATTTCAGGATGTGGTTCCCTCCTGGAACCACTCTGTAAATATGTTGACATTTTCCTGAAACCCTTGGCAGAGGCGACCCCCACATATTTGAGGGACACTATGCAGGTTATCAACCTCATCGATCAACAACCTTTTGATATGAACAACCAACTCCTTGTAACAATGGATATCGTGTCCCTGTACACGAGTATCCCTCAATTACCAGCCTTGACTACAATACAAAGAGCATTGTCCACTAGGCCCCAACCAACGGAGGTACCCACAGAATTTTTGATTGATCTCTTAGAGATCGCGATGACCAAAAATTTCTTCATCTTTCAGGACAAATACTACATGCAATGCAAGGGAGTAGCAATGGGGGCAGCATTTGCCCCAGACTTAGCCATTATATACATGAGTGAATTTGAGCAGAATTACATCCTCTCATCTCACAACCCGTTTGTCAACAGAATCTCGGAGTATCGTAGATACATCGATGATATCCTGATGATTTGGAATGGACAGAAGGAGGATCTCGATGAATTTATCCAATGGCTGAATACACAATCCAAAGATATCCAATTCACCAGTAGTAGCAGCAACCACACAATTGATTTTTTGGATATTACCATCAAGGAACACGAAGGACTACTCTATACCACACTATATAGGAAACAGTCTGAACGCAATACGTTGCTAAGATACACAAGCCACCATACCAGGGCCCTAAGAGATAATCTTCCCTTCGGCCAGTTCCTCCGGATCCGGAGGAACTGCACCATGAAAGACGACTATTTTGCTGAGTCTGATGAACTTATCTCACGACTAATTGATAGAGGATATCCAAAGAGATTGGTTAAGAGAGCCCGTAAGAGAGCTTGGTTCAGTGACAGAACATCCCTACTAGTACCCAAAGAACGTACAACGCCTGAAGATAGGATGATCTGTGTAACCACATTCTGCAGCAAAAGCAATGAGATCCGCAAGACAATTAACAAACATTGGCACGTCATAGCAGAGACAATAGAAACACCCAACCCTCCGATGCATGCATTCAAAGAGCTAAAAGCGTCAGAGACTATGTTGTCCGCTCTCTACTCCACACCCCTCCAGCACCAAGCATACAAACCATGTGGAATCTGCCTACCACGGTGGGCAATTACAGATGCACCAAATGCAAAGCCTGTGCGATGTGTATGGAGACTAAGACAATCACACATAACAATCTGAATATTCACCTGAAGACACTAACCAACTGCAATAGTCAGGGAGTGATTTACGCCATCTTCTGCCCATGTGGGCACATATACATAGGACAGACCAAGCAAAGAGTTAAGAACCGGATATTGCAACACTGCAGCAGGATAAGGTGTCAAACTACAGGAGCACCTTTAGTTGAACATTTTATGACAATGTCACATACACCTGAATCTCTCCAATGGGTGGTTATTGAGAAGATTACACTGGGTGCTCGGGGTGGAGACTTAGACTCAATCATGAATCTACGTGAATGTAAGTGGATGCAGGCTTTTGACTCCGTCCAAAATGGTTTGAATGAACAGGATGCAACTTTCTCCCAAATGGCACTACTCAACCAATAGCAACCACATATGTGGCAATATGGACTTTCAGCTTGTGTATAGGATGCTCGATATCTACATCTTAGTATGTTCAAAGTGCAACCCAATCTTTTTCCATAGAGAATACCTGGTTGTTAATACCTGCTATGTAGTATGATTGTTCTAACGTTCAAACACATGATCACTACTGTGTCTAACTTTAGGCTTCTAATTAGATGATGGGATTACACACAACAGTTGATACCTATATCAGCATCTTGTAAATAGCGCAAGAATGTGTGATTGGTTTGTTTTATTATTTCCTTAATACGGCTACCATCGCATTGTTAATAACATTTTGCTATCAGCCTTAACTTGTGTGAAAAATGTTCTGTCACAACACAATCCCGACATTGTGTACAAATGATTAGTTTTAATCATGTACAAACTTAATTAGCCAGAGAGTAACATTTATTCCAAGCACTGTGATGCTCCTCCAAGTACAGTACTACCAGACCCAGAGATGGTCCCTAACACTAACACCAAGAGTCCGACTTTTGACACGTTCCCTCCAAACATCCCGACGCTCTGATTGGTCGCGAGCGGCCGAGCCTCCGGGAAGTATCCGGCGGCTGCACCTCGCGGCGCAGATCTACCCGGCAAGCGAGAACGTAGGATCGTGGAGACAGCCTGTGCTGTCATAAATTATGGTGAGCCTCCAAATCAGTCTTGCACTGATCACCCCATCCCCTCCTCGGCCCTAGCGGCTTTTGACATCAGAAGCGCGCTGTAACACAGCGTTTTGCAAGATTTTGTATGCATTTTGAAAAAGGTAATGAAACCGTCTAGCGGTTGAATCCAGCGCTATATTTAGCGCTACATTATGGCGCCAAACGATAATAATGATGCCATATTTATCGAATAACAGAACGTATCTGTGAATTGCTTTGTTCTGTGTTCACAATAATGCATGCCAAGCCCCGTTTTAGGCGGCTAACCTAGCGCTGCAATCTAGTGTTATTTTTCCAACATGAGGCACCTGCTTTTGAAAATAGAGAACGCATCTCCACATAAAAATAAAAATTGTCTCCCACATGTCCAGGCAATTGCCATTAACACCAGGCTATGTTACATTCCTCCTTTTCCAGAACTGCGTAGGGTGCGTGAACGCACTAATGCTGATGTAACTGGAACAGAGAATCAACCCATTGGAAAGAAGGCTCCCATTCCCAGTAAGTACCCCCCAGGACCTTTAGATAATTAATGCGTGTTCGTCGCCTACAACTATTTGTATCAGTAACTCACCAATCCCCTTTCAGATGAAGGCGGGATAACCATTCCAAATGAAAGGAACCCTTGATGGTCCCACCACTATGGCCACGTAAGGGCCCCTACTTAAGTAAGCCATTTCTTTTTACATGTTCCCACCAGTGTGCCTGTCAGCCTCTTTAAAACATGATACACTCATTTGAGAATATTATTATTCATAGGCGCTCCTGTTTTCTCCTGTCCTGATGAAGACCCCAATATGAGGATCAAACCTACCCTTTAACCAGGGGGTCGAAACGTAGACCTGATCACAAACACTCGCCAAGCATAGGAATAATCAACAGAGTTACACATCTCCTATGTATATGTGCATACTGGAACTTCAGATCTAAAGACAGACTGTAAAGGGTTTATTTTATCCCACTGTGATTGCTCCTAGTCACAACCACCTTTACCCAGTCCTCACATGTTCCCCATCACACCCATCCTACCTAACTGTTTCCCTATTTCCTATCACTTAGAGCGCGATATTCATGTAAATAATTGATGTACAACTTTTTGTTTTGTTTCCTTATATGAAGCTTGTAAATGGTATATATCTATGAGAAGAATTTCCATTGATACGTATATGATTCAATGACGTAATTGAATAATTCTTTTTGTTTGAATACAATGATACTCCTTATATCTAGATACCTGTTGAATGGAACCAGGTACATGTGAAATATTGTGCTGAACTAATGATTAAATAACATAAGCACACCTTGGCATACAATATCATTTTGTTCCACACCTGATTAATTGCTTGTCTTACATTTATTGTTTTAATTGAATCGATAGACTCTGACCATTGCTATTGTAACTAACTTCACTGACCCAGGTCAGAGGTTTCTTAGGGTGTACCCCATTGAAACTTACTACCCCCGGTGCTGGCTGCATACAAATGGTGACCCCCTTTCCTGCTTGGTCGGTTTTGGACCGCCTCAACCACAAGACTAAGCCCCCCGGGGAAAGGGAGATATCCCGGAACTGCAGGCCCCCCCATGGTCTAGTCTGGAGGCCCCAACTATCTCACCCAGACGGAACGCCCCGTAGAAGGCCAGGCAGAAGGCCGCCCCCAGCATGGTTCCCTCGAACGGAGACTGGCAAATAGCAGGCAACACCCTCAAAATATCAATCAAGGTCGGGAGATCCAAAGGCCTACGACAGTCCCGCCGTGGCCCATCTAATCTGGCCCATCTGCTAAGGCCTTCCTGATTAAGAATGATGCCCCAGGGTCCCGCTCCCCTGCCAACTTAGCAAAGAAGCCTATCGCTGAAAGGGAGGCCCTTGCATATGCCACTGCTCTGCCCTGATCCCGCAAAACCTGTAAAAAGGCGTAGATCGTTTCAGTAGGAAAGATCCTTGCAGCCCCTGTCTGCTCTACAAATGATCTGTAAATGTTAAACTGTGACTGATAGGCACGTTTGGTGTGACACAGAGCGGCACCTACCAGCCCCGCTAAAGCGGGGCTCCAATTTTCCACAGTGACGTAGGGAACGTCGTCATGCGCTCTTCCGCCTGCGGATGGAACCTCCGGAAATCCTGCAACTTGGAATGAGACAAAGCGTCAGCAGCATGGTTATCAACACCAGGTATATGCGCAGCCTTAAAAGTTAAATTCAATCTTAAGCATGCCAACACCAACAGCTTCAACAACCTCAGCACATGTGGGCAAGTCGCCCCTTGCCGATTGATAACTTGAACCACCGCCATTTTATCCGACCAGAAAGTCACTGCCCTGTCCCTGAAGCGCTCAGCCCAAACCGTCACTGCCACCCAGATGGGGAAAAGTTCTAAGAAGGCTAAGTTCCTTGTTAAGCCTGCTGAATGCCAAGCCGTTGGCCAGACCGCACCGCACCACGCAGGACCCAAGATCGCCCCAAAACCAATGCTTCCGGCCGAATCGGTGTATAGGCCAAGCTCAACGCTGGACACCGGCGGCGCGGGCCACACCACCCGCCCGTTGAAGTCCCTCAGGAAATCGCGCCACACCTTGAGGTCTTCCTTAACCCCTGCTTTCAATCGCACCCGATGGTGCTTCTGGGTAAGACCTGCCATCGCTCTGGCTATAGATCTCGAGAAAGGGCGCCCCATGGGAATGATGCGCAAAGCGAAATTCAACTGACCCACAAGTACTTGTAACTGATGTAACGTCACCTTCGGACCCGCCAAGGCCGCCTCAATGGCTAGGGAAAAGGCTCTCACTTTATCCATCGGCAATCTACACTCCCCCGCTGCCGTGTCAATCTCGATGCCCAGGAAGGACATGCACGTGTCAGGGCCGACTGTCTTGCTCGGTGCCAGCGGCACTCCAAATTCCTTCAACATAGCTACCAGCTGACCCAGGGCCAAGGCGCAGGCATCCGAAGACGCGTGGCCCATCACCATGAAGTCGTCTAAATAATGCACCACATCTGTACATCCTGACTTCTGAGAAAACACCCACTGCAGCATGGAGCTAAAGGTCTCAAAGTACTTGCAGGAGACCGCACACCCCATGGGCATACATTTGTCGTAATAAAACTGCTGTTGCACCTGGAAGCCTAGCAAATGGTAATCCTCGGGGTGCACGGGCAATAAGCCAAATGCTGACTCAATATCTGTTTTCGCAAGCAACATCCCCCGGCCTATGTCCCTCACTTTCTGAACCGCTGCATCAAAGGACGAGTACGTCACTGAGCATAGTGCCGGATAAATGTCATCATTTACAGATGCACCTTTTGGTGCAGAGAGGTTATGAATCATCCTGTATTGTCCCGGCTCCTTCTTGGGCACTACTCTCAGAGGGGAGCACACGTAGTTCACCCATGGAGGAGCAGGGAAAGGACCTGCTACTCGGCCTAAGGCCCGCTCTTTCTCCACCTTTGTAGTCACTACAGAGGGAGAGGTTCTCGCTGAAACTTGGTTTCTACACTGGCTAATTGGGGGGACATGGGACGCTGGGATACGGAATCCCCTGGAAAAGCCATCAAACAACATCTTAGCACCTGCCCTGTCTGGGTACTCGTTCAGGCAAAAAGTAAATTTTTCAATATTCACTGGGGTAGGCAGATTAGACCTGGGGGGGCTTGATATCCTTAGGGGCGGTACCCCCCCCGCTCTTTGGCTTTCTTGTTGCACTTGGCCTCGGGATGGGACGGGTGACCGCAGTAGGCGCATGCGTGCTTAAACTTGCACTGCCCGGGTGGCCATGTGCACCCTTTGCCATTGAATGCCCAGCAGGCACCCTTCTTCTCGCCCGGCCCTCCCTGGGAAGTCCGAAAAGGCTGCCTAGCCGGGTGTTCCCTACTGCTCACACTCTCTAACCAGGCATTGACCTCAACCTGATCCCAACAAATGGCTGGGTTCTCTTCTTTCGCCCAGCGAAACTCCCTATCATAAGTCAACCAGACTGAGCCCCCATGTGTGGAGTGTGCATTCACGATCTTATTGGTGTAAAACACCAACGGAATAGCCAACTCTGGCCTTTGTTCCAACATTACCGTTACATAAACGTGGAAACCGAAAAGCCAATTCGTTATTGTTTCCTCAATCCTAGGTCTCCGATCCCGGAAGGAGTGCTCTTTCCCCTCCCTGTCCTTGTAATCCTCCTCTCTTCTCTTAGGCCTGATAAGGGCGAATATATCTACGTAAGCACCCTTCCAAATCTTCTCTCGCACTTCCATACTCACATGTGTAGCTAACATCCCTGACTGAGACAACACGTTCCCCCGTATAGCCCCCACCTCGCTGCTCCTCGCTGTAGCGTCACCAGGCTTACCTCCTGTAGGTGTTACAGCTACCGCTGTCGCGGGGGGATGCGCTCCAATCGCTACGCTGGGAAGTGCCTTGCGCGCCTCGACTAAGAGTGCCAACTGCCTCTGAATATCTTGCAACGCGCCCTGTTCCGTGGCCTCGGGGGGGCACCCACTGTGCTGCCGCTCCAGCGCTTACTCTCTCCGATACTTTATCCGGAGCAGATAATTGGCCTACTAATGTGGAGACTGATGCCAGCAAGCTATCTAACGGATCGCACGCGGCTGCCACTGCGGCCACCGGCTTCGGTGGGAGTGGGGCCGGTGGGACCATAATCTTTGGTACCGCGCCTCCCGGGGCCAACGCCTTCAGCGCCTCCCTAATCTCAGACAATACTGAACCCACTGGGTCTACTGGCGCGGGAACTACCACCTGATGCACATCCGGAATGGGGACGGAAGGATTGACCGGCTCTGCAGCTAAAGGAGGCGTGGAGACGGGACCTACTGATCCCTCGTCCCCCTACCCCCCGGCAGGGCTAGGCCTACCCTTCCCCCCCTTCCTCTTAGGCTGTGCCTTGGCTTTCTTCTTTAATGGAGGAAAAGCGGCCCTCGGTGGCACCCCCTCCCTGCGTGGCCTTTCCACTACCTCGGGCTGTTCCCCCTGTGGAGAATCGCTATCCTCTCCGCTATCGGGAGCCTCCTTGCTTAACTTCTCCAGCAGCAATTTCATGATCTGTGCCAACTCAGGCTCAGAATCCTTCCTCTTTTGTCCTCCCTTTTTTGGCGCCATGCTGTCTGTATCTCGCCCTCATGCACTACCTCGCACTACCTCGCGACTGCACCTAACGCGCTCCGATTTCCCTGCTCCCGCTCCCCTAAGCACCGTTCACGCCGCCCGGCAGGAGCCCGCACCGCGAGGATCCTCGCACACAGCCATAAACCCCGTAAGGCAGCGACAATCCTATCCCTGTCCCAGCACCCACCGTGACTCACGGCTGCCCACGAGGCCCCCAAAGGCACTCGACCCCTTACCTGGCTACGCGAATGATGCTCGATCCTTCTGCTTCTAGAGTTTCGGAATGCCGGCCTGGATCACGAGAATGGCCAGGTGCCGGCGTGAGCAGTCATGTATCCAGGAGTGATAGCGGGAACAGAGACCCCAGTCACAGGGAGTTGACCCTAAATAGGCCAAAGGTCTCCGCCCCCTGACCCCCAGATCACGCGATATCGCCTGACTCGGAAATGGGTCGGCCGGACGCCGATTGGGCCATCCGCCCGACCAACCACTAGCGACCAGGGGCGGGGTCCGGAGAGGCCGGGTCCTAAGTGCACGCGTCGTGATTCTCCGCGCTTGTCAAATTGTGCCCCAGCCACTGTGTTAACTTTTCAATCCTGAGTTTGTGCTTTTCCAGACCAAGTACTCTCAAAAAATGCCTACTACTATGGATGACATGACTTCTACAGCTTGTATTCCCTCTTGTCTTTTCTAACATTTTCTGTACACGGACTTAGAAATAAAATACATGTGAGAGAGGGGCACAGTTTGAGGGTGATAGTGAGGGAATCATTGACGGGCCCTGTTAGAACCGGCTGTCTCTAGTTGGCAGAGGTATGCACTTCTGACAAATAGGGACACACCTTTTCTAGTCAGGGCAAGGGGATCACACACTTAGATAACCCCTGCTCACCCCCTTGGTAGCTTGGCAAAGCAGACAGGCTTATCTCAGAGGCAGTGCGTTAAGCATTTATGACCACATACAGTAATAAAGTGAATACACTACAAATGGACACGACACAGTAGTATTATAAAAATAAGGATTTTTTATATAAGGCTTAGCTCAAGACCAAATAACGACACAAATATACCACAATCTTAATAAATACTCTTGGAAGGAAAAATAATAGTTCAAGTGTAGTTTCTTCTTAGCACAAAGTCTTTAGTATCAAAAGCAACTCTTCTTCTTTAAATCACATTTCTTGGCAACAATGTAACCCACACGGGAGTCACACGACGTCGAGGCAAAGTTAATCCAAAGGGTTCGGCGTCGACCGCGAGGAGCGCTACGTCGAGCCCGGAGTCGCACAGACCCCCACAACACAGTACCTTGGAAAAGCGAAGCACACGATGGTCAGCGGCATTGAGATGTCCGGCGTCGCGCCTTCGGCGTCGATCTGGCCTCGGAGTCTGGGGGACCTGCAGCGGCGTCGACAGATGTCAGGCAGGAGCAGCACTCACGTGGCGAAGCAGGATACGGCGTCGTCGCCGATGTCGATGATGATGTTGCAAGAGTAAGCAGCGCTCACAGCGTCGAGAGGGCACGAAGTCGATGCGATCAGCAGCGGTGCAGACACGAGGTCACTTGGAGCTGGAGCCAAATTCACTACTCACTGGTGTTACTGCTGGCGTCGATCGGGCCCGGCGGCCGGCGTTGAGGAAGCGGGACACTGGAGCCATTACTCACGATGTCGAGCTGGATTCGGTGACGTCCGTCGGCGTCGAGATTGCTGGTTTCTTTCAGAGGTGCTGGATTCTCAAGTTCCAGCAACAAGCACTTTTAGCAGATGAAGTCCTTTAGCCCTGTGACTTCAACAGGAGGCTGGCACTCTTCCAGCCTTTGGAGATTTTCTTTAGCAAAGCTTGAGAGTACACACTCAGTTCCTCTCTCCTGGTTCCTTGGCAAAAATAAAGAAGCACATGCAGGATTCCCCCCAGCAAACAGCACACCGGCAGAAGGGGTAGGCAAGTCCTTGGATCAGCAGGCTTCTTGTCCTTGGTTCAGGGTTCCTTGTCAGAAGTGATCTAAATTCTTGGTTCAGGGGTCCTTCTCTTATACCCCTTTTTGGCTTTGATCCCTTTGTCCATGCAGGGGAATTTCCCACATCCTGGGTCTGTTGTGGGTGTAGCCAGGCAGAGGCACCTGGCCTATTCACTGAGCAGGGCTGGGTCCTCAGACGCCCAGCAGGAGGTGGAGCCAGCATTGTCACTGGCAGGAGCAGAGCTATCGGTCTCCTGATAGGAGGTGGGACCAGATCGTCCATGGCAGGCACAGAGCCATCAGTCGCCTGGCAGGAGGTGGAGTCAGCATTGTATCAGGCAGGGCAGGCAATCAGGAACTACTCTCCCCCTACTCTCAATGCAAATGTCCCACTCATCCCACACTGACTCATCCAAACCTCTGGAGCCACCCAGCTCCTGTCACACACACACCAGACCAGCAGAAACCAGAAATAGTTAGACAAGAAAATAGCCACTTTCTAAAAGTGCTATTTTCAAACCCAGAGTCCAAAAACCATCCACACAAACAAATGCGTAATTAAACCCCAAGTTCAGGGATACCAAACTCGACATTGCACCATGCTCCCCGAGCCAGCTAGGATTATAGCATTAATAACCCTGGCAGCCCATTCTAACTAATGGAGAGCAGGTTACCTCTCAATAGTGAAAAACGAATATGGCTGTAATTCACTATTAGGACATGCCAACTTGGTCAAGCCTGTCCTACCTTATACTTACAAAGCACCCTGCCCGTGGGCCTACCATAGGGGTCACTAACATGAAGTTAAGGGAAGGTTTGGGGACTGGCAAGTAGGTGTGCTTGCGCAGTCAGCGTAGGTCTAGCAGTGGCAGACCTTCAGACGTACTTCTACTAGGCTGCTCTTGTGGGTGGCACAACATGTGCTGCAAGCCCACGAGCAGCATTTGTATTTACAAGCCCTGGCACTCCGGGTGCACTAGACTAGGGACTGGCAGTAAACCAAATAAGCCAAACATGGAATTCAATCAATACAGTAATTTTACATAGGGAGCACTTGCACTGTGGCACTGATCAGCAGTGGCACAGTGCCCAAAGCGGTATACCAGCAAAAACATCGTAAACAGAGGAGGCAAACAGAAAAAAAAGGAGGGGAGACTCGAGCCAATGATGTCAGGTCTAACAGGCCCCAACAAAGAATGTTGTATTCTTGGGCACAATAAGGTCATTATTTAACATGCTTCAAAGCTAATACAATTCAACATTACATAAAAAAATGTGTTGCAGAATGCACAATTTTTGACATTTTCCCCCCAAATTGTTTTTGGGGAAAGGACCTCCCTTTTTAGTGGTCTGGTTCGCAGGCCTCATTTTGCAATGTAAGGGGGCTGGTCTGACAATATTTGCCAAAGCTGCTTTGGGTTCCAATCCCAGCCTTAGGGTGCATCGCAGATGCAGTGAAGTGAAGCACATGGTTAAAGCTACTAAATACTGATTGTGTAGTTCTAAAATATATTTTCCTGCTATTGCATTTGTCAAAAAACTAATAAAAAGTTACATATAGCTTGAAATTGTACATTAAAGGCCAGAACAGAAACACGTGTATCTGTTTGGTACTAAGAAGTAAGATTTAATTGACACAATGACAGGGAGGTGCAAAACCCAGCGCTGGCTTACACCAGCACAGTTGGTGTGGTCAGTGGTGCCTCTGCCATGCGCCAGCTTGGTCCGGGTTAGCGGTGCATCAGGAAGTTTTATAACTGCATGTAGTATAGTCATAGCACAATGGAGGCAGGTAATGGGCCTTTTGCACACATACATTAAAGGATTTCTCGTTCATTTATATGCAAACATGATTCAGGCTAGACCTGTGCTGCTTGTACATGCGTTTTGTGCATGCACTATTAGTTGTATTTGCTGTGCTCTCCCCTTCTTTCCTGGTGTTGCTATCATTCTTATTCAGTGCATGAGGGCAGATATTCTTGTATTGAGTCTGCGGTGCCTGCTTACCTTTGGGTGGATGATTTGGGTGTTTGGCAGGACTGCCTGTTAAATTCTTGTAATACTGCGGCAGGAAGAGACCTGCAGCAGGTAGAGACCTGGCTAGGGGCAGCACCATCACACTGACACCTAATAATCAGTAACACTTTATCTTTGTCTCTCTGTGAGCTGGACACCTAAATGTCCCTCCCCCTCCATCGTGCCCTGGCGGCTAGTGTGTCCAAAGGCAAACCACATGCCCCTTGGTGTGGTGAGGTGAGGCAGGCAGTAGTCTCCTCAATGTGCTGTCGCTTATCTTCACTTGGTTGTCAGGAATTGATGCAACAGGCAGGACCTCTTGAATGTTAAATAACAATCAAGAGATGAGTGGGGTCGAAGTTTCAGTGGCCTGGCTGTCCCTTAGGCAGGAAAATCAGCACTAGCTAGACCTCAGGCCTCTATATTTATATTTAGTCAGTTTAAGGAGTATTAATATATTCATTTTATGTGGGGCTCATTCCATATTATCAGTCTGACATATGAGGGTATTATATTTATACAAGTTTATTCTTATTATGAGATAATCAGGGTTGGACTGTGACAGAAAATATGCCCAGGCACCGGAATCACAGCGCCTCCCTTTAGTGAATTCGATAGTTAAAAAAAGTGGCACCCACCATGTGGGGGAATGAAAAAACGTGGTATGAACCATTATGAGTTCTTCTGGAGAGTGGCATTGGGGAGCCTGAATAAAGCATGGAGATGTCAGCAAGGCAAATGAAGTGATGAGAATAAGGTATGAGTAATACTGAGGGTGTGCATGATGTGTGAGCAAGATAAATATCAGGATGGTGCTGGACAGGCAGAGTATGGCGCAATGTAGCAGATGTGCACTATGGAGCTGGCCAGTGAGATCACTTTGGTAAGTGCAGTTCTGCTCAACAGTGCATGCTTTTTTTGTAAGCTAGCACCAGGGTGCCATGGGGCCTTATGGAAATAAATACAAGCCTCTGACTAATAACAAGAACAGCTGTCTTTGGGGGGGAGTAGACAACTCCTACACCTGGGACCCAGTGCAACTTCACCTGCAGCTCTACTGATAGTAACGCCCCTGACCAACATCAATATTGGCACATACATAAAATTGGCAACAGTGGAGTTTTGGTCACTGAGAAGTGGGAGGTTATGACCAGTATACCACTCATGCTAATTGTTGCCAGAAAAAGCCACTCAGGCATTCTGTTTGTCTGAAGAGGAATTTGGGGGTAGATGGAGTGGTGGACACGGAACATTGGACTAGTAGAATGTTGTTGGGCATGTTGTTATCACCACTGGTTTATCTCTGTCCACCTAGAAACATCTTAGGAATTTTGGCGCCCTAGGCAAAAACATATTTTTTGGACCCCTGTTTGAACTATTTACATTTAACCCTTTCGATGCTCATGACGAGCTCAGCTCGTCATGCTGCACAGTTGAGCTGTGCTGATGACGAGCTGAGCTCGTCATGAATACAGAAGAATCTTAATTTCCAGCACAGGAGGGGGAAAACACCTAGCAGCCAAGGTTAATGAGAGGTATAAGTTACACATTTCCAAGATGCAATTCTCCATATTGATCCCTGGTTAAACAAGAAGGACTGCAATTTGCAAAGGTCAGTGACTTACCAGAACTGCTGTTACAGTTCATAACACATAGGAGAGGGACTTAAACATTTGTAAACTCAAAAACAAGAAAGTGACTTTTTTATAGATGTCATTTGTTTTTTATTTATATGGTGTGTATTGCAATATTTCCAGGAGCAGGTTATGCTAACTGTAATTAAGGTTTCTTAAACACCCAAATATTTCACATCTTTTGGGGTATAGCTAGTTGGGGTCGGCACAAATGCCACATATTCTGCATTTAGGAAACTGACTTTTGTTTGTATATCACAGATCATACACATTCTAGCCTTCATCAGAAAAATAATGTCTCCAGTTACACAACCTTACAGGCTCAGTCGTCATTCAGTAATGTAATCCACAAGTTTACTTATGCTTCACAGGCCTTGGTAGCATCTCCTCAAGTAGCAAAAATCTTATAGATTCGAGTCTTTAAGCCATCCCTCTGGTTACAACCAACAATTGTGCAAATAGCTAACCTATTGCACATGTTACGCAGATCTTCCAAACTCAAGTTTGGTTACCAAACCCAGCCCTTAGTATACAACTATGTTTTAAACTTAGACATCTGACAGCATTAACTTCCCTCAAATTACACAGATCTAACACACTCAGCCCTCTGACAGCAGGCTGCTTTCAGGTTACGTAGTCAAATACACTACAGTCAAGAAGCATCGGAAAGCAAAATTATCCAACAGCTTCACACAGGTCTTACAGGGCCAGCCATATAACACTGAAATGCTACAGGTTTAGTCCTCGGGCACCTAATTTATCCCTTTAGTTACGTAAATTCTACCACCTAAGGGCTCAGACAAAAGTACACTCAGTTATCAGGGGCGGTTAGTGACATTTTAAAGTGGTGGGGCGCAAAGTGATTCTCATACTGCACCGAGCCCGAACCCCATAAGGGGGGTTTGGGGTATTACCACCCCCCCCAAGAAAATCTTGAAAAAAAAGAACAATCGTGCATTTTCAAGCAAATTTGAGAAAGCAGGAAGGTTAATAAAGCAATTGTGAATGTGCAGTTGTTACATTAATAGATGGCATAACATAGGTAGCTGCTTATTCAGTATAACCACAGAGCTTCATAAATTCCGTCCTATTACGCTCAGGTGCTGATTTCAGTACAGTGCAATAATATCAAATTTCAGTATAAATACAGTATAAATACATATAAATACATATATCTTGTGCAGTATTGTAATACATCTCCAACATTCTCTTTTACCAGACCTCACATCATTCTCTTTTTCTCTATCTCATTTTTAAAAGTTTACAACGCATCAACTCAAATCACAAGCCACACATTCACATATTCACTTATTCACTTATTAGGTTTAAGGATCATCTTGTATTTCTGTAGAAACTACTCTTAACTCTCCCAATTATTTAGTTGCTGTAATAAAGCTGTAAACGGTAATAGGAACTGCACCTCACTTCCGTGGACTGAAGATAAATGCTTCGCCACAAGTCCAGACAACAACAGCTTACTGGCTCTATAAAGCCAGGCCCGGATTCTCAAAGCAAATCTTACACTTTTGTGTAAGTTTACTACTTTTAGGTGTTCACAAGCGACATCAGAAGTTTTACGTCTTTGCTAATAAGTATGTGGACAGAAAGATCTGCCTAAAGAGCTCATCCCGACAGATATAATTTCTCTTGCTCACCAGCAAAATCAAACAACCACAGACCCCAACATGGGTATTGGACATCAACTTTGAGAGCTTTCCTGCCAAGCTAACACTCAGTGTAAAATCACTTAGATTGATACACTCTCCAGAAAGAACTCCTTTAAAAAGCACATCACCTAGAAAAGGCATGGCATCAGTTTTTACTACTGAAAAAAACATGAAACTCTACCTCGCCAGAACAGGCTTTAGGACATCAGTGCAAGTCTTAATACTCACCTGGATGCAGGCTATAATCTACTCAACGGTTCGCCTGAATCAGGGGAACCGTTGAGTAGATCATAGCCTGCAGGGTCATTTTTCAGAACTAATAACTACTGAAATTCACCAAAGCCAGGTAAATTAAACCGCAGAAATAATTCTGGTGCTCATTTACAAGCTCCTTGTACCTCACTTTTTCCCAGTTTAAAAGTGACTCCCCAGCGGCTCAAGGGACTTGTAAATAACCCCCACTGTGTCGCTCAAAAATTGTGCTATTTGTTGTGACATGTTAGTGTATTTTACATCCATAGATACACAATATGAGAGTATTGCTTAAAATATTAGTTGAAAAACGTAGGTTTTTGGATTACTCAAACACAATTTAAGATTTGTGCTGTGAATTGCTGCACTGAAAGAGTCAAACATTTGGGTTCAAACTAGATAAATACATTCATAAGCTCAATTAAGAAGGAAAGTCCAATGGATCAAAGCAGGGTAGACAATGTAATATAATTAATTATTGATAACAAAAACCATATAACGTTTCTCCATTAGCAATTATTTACTCTGCAATCTGTGGCTCCTGAAATATCGAACACAATTAAAAAATACTAACAGTTATGTATGGCTCCTGGTGTGGCACTACCTACTTGAGATTTTTTCTACAGAATGTGCAGGGGTATCGTTTCTGATGGTTTTCCAGGACATACAGCGGGTTTCCAAGGAGATTCTTCATTCCGTTGATGAGACCTAGTACTACATGCAGAATACTTTCCAGGGGTGCCAGAATAGTATCAGGGCAGGGGTATTTCTGTATAACTTAAGCAACCTGTCCTGTTAACTATACTCACTATTATGCAAGGAAATAGATTCACGACGATCGACGACGGGTCGATGAGTCAGAGTGAGACTCGAGGACTCGGAGTCGAGATTGAATGATGATGAAACCACTGGTTTTCAAACACGGTCACCACACAGGGCACAGACACAGAGGCAGGCTGGCTGATGCGCACAGGCAGGGCAGACACGAGACACCAAATAGGCAGGGCCATCTGGGGGTAGGTGGGGTGTGGTATTGTAGTCTGGGAGGAGCATGAGTAGCGCTAGTGAAAACTACTCATAAAAAAGAAATAGAAGCAGTAGCAGGCGGAAAAAGCACGTGCGGGTAGAAAGCTACAATAACAAGACGTGTGAACGCGAGAGGGGGGGCAGGAGGTGAACCTGTGAGTGGTGTGTGCGGCAAAGGAAAGCCAGGGCACTGAAAGCTGGTGAATGCCTTTAAAGTTATGCAAATGCTAATGTTTGAGCGAGCGCTTATATGTCTAGAAAAAAATGTGTGGTCTCTCATTAATGGTTATGATACAAAGCAGTTAAATCATACGTGAGAGGCCGGCGTGCCTTTAATTTGCCAGAGTCTCTTGTACAAACGTCTTCCATTGTTTAAACCTTGTAAAAACAACCAACTGTCAAACCAAAGGCAGCGTGACAGGCTCATGGTTGGGTTTTCTATCGTAAATAGCTTCTTAAATGTCGCAAATGCTAATATTCAAAGGATGATTCCATAATGAAAAACAATTAACTGAGCACGGCGTGGTAAAACTAAGTCCGATTAGAGTGGATATTATAAAACCACTGTCTAAGTAAAGACAACGTGTGATACAATTGTTTGTGATCACGTTCGCGGCCGCTTTGATGTTCTCAGTGGCCACATGGCTCACTGAGAACATCAAAGCGGCTGACCCTCCTTCACAACACACACAGCCTAGGCCTGATCCAGCCCCTAGGCTTGTCTGATCACTCCCGCCCAAACTAGAGGCCCAACACAGATTGTGGCAAGAGGGTGACCGCCACCATCCCTGGTCTGCGCGTCACATGGGCTAAGCACAAGCCGACCTCTGGGCCCTCACAACTGCAGACGCACAGGGAAAGCTCTCCAGTCAGTGCTCTGGTTCAGGAGGTATGTGGGCGGCACTCACCCTAGAGTACTTGTCCACTCTCCAACCGCAGTGCAGCTCACCTCACACACCAGGTCCACGAGGCGACTAGAACCGGATCCTGCAGCCAGCCTGCCATCCGACGTCAGCAGCCTGAGCAGCGCCGTGCACTGCGAAATGGCCAATCACTGCATGACGACATTCAAGTCAAACACAGTGATTGGCCATTATGTAGTGCGGCTGAGCAGCAGTGCACCTCCCACGCGGGGCATCCAATAATGGATTGCCCTGCCCTCCTGCCCGGTGACCGGTCAATCCTGGCGCTGCAGCAGCGCCAGGATTGGCTAGGGGGGCAACCTCACTGCTCGCCCTCTCGCCCTTCCTAACGCTGGGGGCTGCTGCCCGGCTAAACCAGCACCCCCCTGGTCACTCTCTATGGGGGGACCTAACTGCTCATGCCCGGGCTAGTTTCAGCCCCAAGCTTCACTTGCTCGCTAGGGGTACCTGTCTCTGCTGCTGCAGCCCAGCCTGTCACTCAAGCTGTGCAGGACAGCCCCCCTGCGCACAGCGCACTCCCGGAAAACTCGGAAGCTGCCCGGATTCCAGGCGGGGCTTGGCGGCGGCGCTTAATAAAATACTCTGGTGGCGATTATTTTTTTTAAAGAAAAGTACAACATTTCCCTTGTAGTTGCGGGTCCATGTGGGCTAGTGGGGCTACGCCCCTACGCCCCTACGCCCCAATAGACGCACCGCAGCTGTCAGTTATCTGTGACATGCAGAGAAGCAATGCTCAACTTTCATCAGAGCATAGCACAGTCAGAACTGTGGGATAAGTGTGTTTATCCTGTTGGGCTTCCAATGGAGTGGTGTGGCTCACTGGTTAGAGGCGGCAGACCCGGAAGCAGAGAACGGCCCGGGACCAGGGTTCAATTCCCGACGCGGCAGGGTCGTGGACCAGGGTCAGCGAACTCGATAATTCTCGCCTCGGTGCCTACTCTAACCAGGGATCACACTCGGCGACTCTGGGCATTAGCTTGCCTCATCTCTACAACGGCCCCCCACATTCGTCGGGGATGCCTGGTTTCACCTTGGAGATACCCAGTAGGGACCATCTCACAGGGATAGCCAGGATGGGTTCCCCAGCGGTCTACAGCGCCACGACGCCTCAGGGCAGCAGTGCGCTTTACAAGACACACACATACAAACAGTGTGCACTGGTGTCAGCAGACATCTGCCAGGTTTGCTGTAGTTCTTCGTAGGGGCATATTTAACTCTTCATTAACGGATGGACTGAAATAGTCAAACATTCTCTATGAGCCATTGGTTTAAATGTGCAATAATAGAAATGCTGCATTTTTAGAATTTTGTTCAAGTATCGATTTAATAAATATTTAATCAAACGAAACATTAAGTCCTAGATTTACAAACATGTTCATCAAAGCAGCAGACAAAGTTGCTGTGTAGCGTTGCGCGAAAGGGAGAGAGCAGGAAAGTGCCATATCTACAGAGAAACAACGCTTTCCTGCTCCCTCCTTAGCGCCGGAGCACAATCAGGCTGCGAGCGCCATGCACAGACATTTGCAGCATAGTGCAAAGGTGTCTGTGTGAGTCTAGCATAGATTTCGTTCTGGAATAGTACCCTTCCAGTGCAAAATACTCTGCTTAGACTGACTTTAAACATTTTTCCACTTTGGCGTGTGCTGTACAGTGCAGAATTCATGCAAAGTGGGAAAAGTTATGAGAAATAAAAGCATTTCTCCTTTTTAATGGGAACTTTCAAGTGGCGTTAATTTGTGATGCAAAACCAGGTGTACTATTGTTAGTAGATAGATTATGTCAAAAACAATGAGAGGTTGCACAGGATTGCTCATGTACCACCCATGGAACACCCCCTTTACACAGAGTAGTGCGAAGCAGTGCTTTCGGCTGGTTTCCGTTACTTTTTCTTACAAACCGACACAAAAACCAATTTGCATTGGTTTTTAAATCCCAAAAAGGATTTTGCATCGGGTTTGTATTAAAAAAGTAACGCAAGCCTGATGAAAAACCATTGTAAATCTGGGCCTAAGAGTAAATCATGCAACGGGGTAAGCCTGGAAGACATAGGAAGTGAGCTGGATGGTGAGTACATCAAAAACTGGTTTACAGTGTCATTTTCAGGGGTTCTGCGCCAAAGGTGACAAACGTGTACTGTACATTTTGATCATTCCTGTGCATGGTTTGGTTTGCAGCACATTCTGACTGATAGCTCTGTAAACATACACGTATGCATGTGGAGATATAAAACTGTCGAAATTCACTGAACTGCTAGGCAAACGTACAATGTACAGGGGCATTGCTAAGTCAGTGAGATTGGAGGGGCGGGGGGGGGGGTTAAATCTCGCTGTAGAGAGCAGGGGTGAGACGACCAAGGTTCGAGATTGGCTGCTTTTACGAGGAGTCAGTACTGATTTGCTTTAAGTGGGCCTCTGTCTATAGGGAAGTGAAACAGTTGGATAAAAAGAAAAGATGAGTGGGAAATCTCAACTTCCAGAGAAGTGAGCACCAAACAGAGTAGGCTCAGAGCCGAGCAACAAAGTGTGTCATGGGAGGCACGAAACAACAACATCTCATACTGGGTCGACCAGACAGTAGAACAATGCTGCGTTTTCATAGTAAGCAGAAGGGCAGCTTAGGATTGAGGGACTGCTACAATAAGGATGAAGCCAAAAACAATTAATTCTGCCTCTTACACAAGATGGGCTGCTGTGACAACACAGTACAGGCAGGGGGAAGGCCTGCCACTACTAGGTCAAGATAGGAAGACTAATAGTCAATGGGCTTCTTCCGATCCACATGATCTTGTTCAAATCCTCTAAGAACGAACCTCTTTTCTTCATGACAATACACTGTAGATGATTTATTGTATTCAAAAAGCCCTAGTGCAGGTGAGAAAGTCCGCGTTTGCTCAACCTGCAAGAAGACCTCCTGCTTTGAAGCTTTGCAAAAGATGCATGGTGATTTGTTTAATGCGTTTGGGAGTCTCTGCTATGTTATCTGCCCTCCGTCGAATTGGAAAGCAACCAGGTACCGGTTTTTATTCATATATGGAGATGAAAAGGAGAGAAGAGCATAAATCTCCTACAGCATCCCTTGGGCATTGGCTCTTATATATGGAATAATGGTGCGGTGGAGGCCGCTGGAAAACAGGGAGCGATTCAGAAAAGGGGGTGGTGATGAACAGAGTGTCTGAATTGCGCAGACCACTCTTACCCAGTCCAAAGATCAGGGCTTGATCCATCACCGTCAGGGTATACTCAGATGTGAGTCCCTTGCTCATTGCACCATCAGGATTCAAGCAAGCCGGGCCGACGACGGCTGAAATGCCAGAAACAGGTCCCCGGAAGCTTGTTTCCTTCCCAGTATAAGAATTGGCTTGGTAGTTTGGTTTGCCCTGTTCCCATCATACACTGGGACAGGAACAGACTAATTTGCATATAGCCAGGTTCTGAGCTGGGATGGTCAGTGAGCTAAAAAACGGTGTTGGATCTAGCCCTGATCTCTTGACTGGGTGAGAGTATTCTGCTTAATTCAGAGACTCTGTCCATCACCACCCCTTGTTGTTAAATATTTTGTCCACCACAAGCGTGGAAGGGTATACTCAGATGTGAGTCCCTTGCTTTTGAACCATCAGGATTCAAGCAAGCCGGGCCGACGACGGCTGAAATGCCAGAAACCGGTCCCCGGAAGCTTGTTTCCTTCCCAGTGTAAGAATTGGCTTGGTATTTTGGTTTGCCCTGTTTCCATCATGCACTGGGACAGGAACAGACTAATTTGCATATAGCCAGGTTCTGAGCTGGGATGGTGCAGTGTGCTAAAAAACGGTGTTGGATCTAGCCCTGATCTCTTGACTGGGTGAGAGTATTCTGCTTAATTTAGAGACTCTGTCCATCACCACCCCTTGTTGTTAAATATTTTGTCCACCATAAGCCTGAAAGGGTATACTCAGATGTGAGTCCCTTGCTCATTGCACCATCAGGATTCAAGCAAGCCGGGCCGACGACAGCTGAAATGCCAGAAACCGGTCCCCGGAAGCTTGTTTCCTTCCCAGTGTAAGAATTGGCTTGGTAGTTTGGTTTGCCCTGTTCCCATCATGCACTGGGACAGGAACAGACTAATTTGCATATAGCCAGGTTCTGAGCTGGGATGGTGCAGTGAGCTAAAAAAAGGTGTTGGATCTAGCCCTGATCTATTGACTGGGGGAGAGTATTCTGCCTAATTCAGAGACTCTGTCCATCACCACCCCTTGTTGTTAAATATTTTGTCCACCATAAGCGTGGAAGGGTATACTCAGATGTGAGTCCCTTGCTCATTGCACCATCAGGATTCAAGCAAGCCGGGCCGACGACGGCTGAAATGCCAGAAACCGTTCCCCTGAAGCTTGTTTCCTTCCCAGTGTAAGAATTGGCTTGGTAGTTTGGTTTGCCCTGTTCCCATCATGCACTGGGACAGGAACAGACTAATTTGCATATAGCCAGGTTCTGAGCTGGGATGGTGCAGTGAGCTAAAAAACGGTGTTGGATCTAGCCCTGATCTCTTGACTGGGTGAGAGTATTCTGCCTAATTCAGAGACTCTGTCCATCACCACCCCTTGTTGTTAAATATTTTGTCCACCATAAGCGTGGAAGGGTATACTCAGATGTGAGTCCCTTGCTCATTGTGCCATCAGGATTCAAGCAAGCCGGGCCGACGACGGCTGAAATGCCAGTAACCGGTCCCCGGAAGCTTGTTTCCTTCCCAGTGTAAGACTTGGCTTGGTAGTTTGGTTTGCCCTGTTCCCATCATGCACTGGGACAGGAACAGACTAATTTGCATATAGCCAGGTTCTGAGCTGGGATGGTGCAGTGAGCTAAAAAACGGTGTTGGATCTAGCCCTGATCTCTTGACTGGGTGAGAGCATTCTGCTTAATTCAGAGACTCTGCCAATCACCACCCCTTGTTGTTAAATATTTTGTCCACCATAAGCGTGGAAGGGTATACTCAGATGTGAGTCCCTTGCTCATTGCACCATCAGGATTCAAGCAAGCCGGGCCGACGACGGCTGAAATGCCAGAAACCGGTCCCCGGAAGCTTGTTTCCTTCCCAGTGTAAGTATTGGCTTGGTAGTTTGGTTTGCCCTGTTCCCATCATGCACTGGGACAGGACATGGGCGAATTTTGCGAATCTCGCGTTCGCGAATTTTGCGGATTTGCGAACTCGCAATCCGCAAAATCCGCGAATTCCCGCGAATTTGCGGATTTTTTTTTTTGTGTTCGCCCGTGTTTCTGCCAGTTCGCGAGGGTTTTTACAATTTCGCAATTTGCGAACTTACCTGTCGGGTCGCAAGTTTTGCGAACTTGTTGTTTCTACGTGTCCAGCCTGTTTGGGACACTCTTCTTCATCACTGCCACTCTCTGTCACCACTGCCACTCTCTGACTACTCATGCCACCCTCTGGCCCACCCATGCCACCCTCTGTTTCATCACCACACCCTCTGGTTGTCCAGTGTACATTATTTTCGGCAAAGCAAAGCACACCTTCCCTGCCTCAAGTGACCTGAATTAATTTGGGGCTGATTAATGTGTCACAGAATATTTTTTTAGCTGGCACCTGCTTCCTTAGTGCGCCCTGATTAGTGATCTTTTGCACTTGCTAAGTGCTTTCATTGTTGCAAAATTAGTTACAACACCTGCCCTGCCCCAACTGACAATAATGAATTAGGGGCTGATTAATGGATTTTAACTTCCAGCCTGGCTCCTGCTTGTCTCCCTTAGCTGTAATTCAGGACCTTTGTGGCATATGTGTAACTATTCTGAGGTTCAGAGCAGGGTCACATAATAGTTGCAACTGGCAACTGAACTCTGGAGGGGCCCCTCAGGAAGCACTACAGGAAATGGCTACTAATGATGAGCCTGAACTTTTGAACCTGGTAAGTAGTTTCAGTTTTGCTAAGATCGTATTTCTGCAATTTAGCACTTATTCGCGGGGCGCGAAGTTGTACTGGGAAGCCGCGAACTCACGCGAACAGTGCGAGCAGTGCGAGCAAAATCCGCTGCTCGCGGATTTGCGGATTTTGCGGGAGATTCGCAAATCTCGCGGATTGCGAATTTCCCGAAAATCCGCAAAATCCGCGAGCGAAACGGATTTTCCGCCCATGCTTAGAACAGACTAATTTGCATATAGCCAGGTTCTGAGCTGGGATGGTGCAGTGAGCTAAAAAACGGTGTTGGATCTAGCCCTGATCTCTTGACTGGGTGAGAGTATTCTGCTTAATTCAGAGACTCTGTCCATCACCAACCCTTGTTGTTAAATATTTTGTCCACCATAAGCGTGGAAGGGTATACTCAGATGTGAGTCTCTTGCTCATTGCACCATCAGGATTCAAGCAAGCCGGGCCGACGACGGCTGAAATGCCGGAAACCGGTCCCCGGAACCTTGTTTCCTTCCCAGTGTAAGAATTGGCTTGGTAGTTTGGTTTGCCCTGTTCCCTTCATGCCCTGGGACAGGAACAGACTAATTTGCATATAGCCAGGTTCTGAGCTGGGATGGTGCAGTGAGCTAAAAAACGGTGTTGGATCTAGCCCTGATCTCTTGACTGGGTGAGAGTATTCTGCTTAATTCAGAGACTCTGTCCATCACCACCCCTTGTTGTTAAATATTTTGTCCACCATAAGCGTGGAAGGGTATACTCAGATGTGAGTCCCTTGTTCATTGCACCATCAGGATTCAAGCAAGCCGGGCCGACAACGGCTGAAATGCCAGAAACCGGTCCCCGGAAGCTTGTTTCCTTCCCAGTGTAAGAATTGGCTTGGTAGTTTGGTTTGCCCTGTTCCCATCATGCACTGGCACAGGAACAGACTAATTTGCATATAGCCAGGTTCTGAGCTGGGATGGTGCAGTGAGCTAAAAAACGGTGTTGGATCTAGCCCTGATCTCTTGACTGGGTGAGAGTATTCTGCTTAATTCAGAGACTCTGTCCATCACTACCCCTTGTTGTTAAATATTTAGTCCACCATAAGCGTGGAAGGGTATACTCAGATGTGAGTCCCTTGCTCATTGCACCATCAGGATTCAAGCAAGCCGGGCCGACGACGGCTGAAATGCCAGAAACCGGTCCCCGGAAGCTTGTTTCCTTCCCAGTGTAAGAATTGGCTTGGTAGTTAGGTTTGCCCTGTTCCCATCATGCACTGGGACAGGAACAGACTAATTTGCATATAGGCAGGTTCTGAGCTGGGATGGTGGAGTGAACTAAAAAACGGTGTTGGATCTAGCCCTGATCCCTTGACTGGGTGAGAGTATTCTGCTTAATTCAGAGACTCTGTCCATCACCCCCCCTTGTTGTTAAATATTTTGTCCACCATAAGCGTGGAAGGGTATACTCAGATGTTAGTCCCTTGCTCATTGCACCATCAGGATTCAAGCAAGCCGGGCCGACGACGGCTGAAATGCCAGAAACCGGTCCCCGGAAGCTTGTTTCCTTCCCAGTGTAAGAATTGGCTTGGTAGTTTGGTTTGCCCTGTTCCCATCATGCACTGGGACAGGAACAGACTAATTTGCATATAGCCAGGTTCTGAGCTGGGATGGTGCAGTGAGCTAAAAAACGGTGTTGGATCTAGCCCTGATCTCTTGACTGGGTGAGAGTATTTTGCTTAATTCAGAGACTCTGTCCATCACCACCCCTTGTTGTTAAATATTTTGTCCTCCATAAGCCTGAAAGGGTATACTCAGATGTGAGTCCCTTGCTCATTGCACCATCAGGATTCAAGCAAGCCAGGCCGACGATGGCTGAAATGCATGAAAACCGGTCCCCGAAAGCTTGTTACCTTCCCAGTGTAAGAATTGGCTTGGTAGTTTGGTTTGCCCTGTTCCCATCATGCACTGGGACAGGAACAGACTAATTTGCATATAGCCAGGTTCTGAGCTGGGATGGTGCAGTGAGCTAAAAAAAGGTGTTGGATCTAGCCCTGATCTATTGACTGGGGGAGAGTATTCTGCCTAATTCAGAGACTCTGTCCATCACCACCCCTTGTTGTTAAATATTTTGTCCACCATAAGCGTGGAAGGGTATACTCAGATGTGAGTCCCTTGCTCATTGCACCATCAGGATTCAAGCAAGCCGGGCCGACGACGGCTGAAATGCCAGAAACCGTTCCCCTGAAGCTTGTTTCCTTCCCAGTGTAAGAATTGGCTTGGTAGTTTGGTTTGCCCTGTTCCCATCATGCACTGGGACAGGAACAGACTAATTTGCATATAGCCAGGTTCTGAGCTGGGATGGTGCAGTGAGCTAAAAAACGGTGTTGGATCTAGCCCTGATCTCTTGACTGGGTGAGAGTATTCTGCCTAATTCAGAGACTCTGTCCATCACCACCCCTTGTTGTTAAATATTTTGTCCACCATAAGCGTGGAAGGGTATACTCAGATGTGAGTCCCTTGCTCATTGTGCCATCAGGATTCAAGCAAGCCGGGCCGACGACGGCTGAAATGCCAGTAACCGGTCCCCGGAAGCTTGTTTCCTTCCCAGTGTAAGACTTGGCTTGGTAGTTTGGTTTGCCCTGTTCCCATCATGCACTGGGACAGGAACAGACTAATTTGCATATAGCCAGGTTCTGAGCTGGGATGGTGCAGTGAGCTAAAAAACGGTGTTGGATCTAGCCCTGATCTCTTGACTGGGTGAGAGCATTCTGCTTAATTCAGAGACTCTGCCAATCACCACCCCTTGTTGTTAAATATTTTGTCCACCATAAGCGTGGAAGGGTATACTCAGATGTGAGTCCCTTGCTCATTGCACCATCAGGATTCAAGCAAGCCGGGCCGACGACGGCTGAAATGCCAGAAACCGGTCCCCGGAAGCTTGTTTCCTTCCCAGTGTAAGTATTGGCTTGGTAGTTTGGTTTGCCCTGTTCCCATCATGCACTGGGACAGGACATGGGCGAATTTTGCGAATCTCGCGTTCGCGAATTTTGCGGATTTGCGAACTCGCAATCCGCAAAATCCGCGAATTCCCGCGAATTTGCGGATTTTTTTTTTTGTGTTCGCCCGTGTTTCTGCCAGTTCGCGAGGGTTTTTACAATTTCGCAATTTGCGAACTTACCTGTCGGGTCGCAAGTTTTGCGAACTTGTTGTTTCTACGTGTCCAGCCTGTTTGGGACACTCTTCTTCATCACTGCCACTCTCTGTCACCACTGCCACTCTCTGACTACTCATGCCACCCTCTGGCCCACCCATGCCACCCTCTGTTTCATCACCACACCCTCTGGTTGTCCAGTGTACATTATTTTCGGCAAAGCAAAGCACACCTTCCCTGCCTCAAGTGACCTGAATTAATTTGGGGCTGATTAATGTGTCACAGAATATTTTTTTAGCTGGCACCTGCTTCCTTAGTGCGCCCTGATTAGTGATCTTTTGCACTTGCTAAGTGCTTTCATTGTTGCAAAATTAGTTACAACACCTGCCCTGCCCCAACTGACAATAATGAATTAGGGGCTGATTAATGGATTTTAACTTCCAGCCTGGCTCCTGCTTGTCTCCCTTAGCTGTAATTCAGGACCTTTGTGGCATATGTGTAACTATTCTGAGGTTCAGAGCAGGGTCACATAATAGTTGCAACTGGCAACTGAACTCTGGAGGGGCCCCTCAGGAAGCACTACAGGAAATGGCTACTAATGATGAGCCTGAACTTTTGAACCTGGTAAGTAGTTTCAGTTTTGCTAAGATCGTATTTCTGCAATTTAGCACTTATTCGCGGGGCGCGAAGTTGTACTGGGAAGCCGCGAACTCACGCGAACAGTGCGAGCAGTGCGAGCAAAATCCGCTGCTCGCGGATTTGCGGATTTTGCGGGAGATTCGCAAATCTCGCGGATTGCGAATTTCCCGAAAATCCGCAAAATCCGCGAGCGAAACGGATTTTCCGCCCATGCTTAGAACAGACTAATTTGCATATAGCCAGGTTCTGAGCTGGGATGGTGCAGTGAGCTAAAAAACGGTGTTGGATCTAGCCCTGATCTCTTGACTGGGTGAGAGTATTCTGCTTAATTCAGAGACTCTGTCCATCACCAACCCTTGTTGTTAAATATTTTGTCCACCATAAGCGTGGAAGGGTATACTCAGATGTGAGTCTCTTGCTCATTGCACCATCAGGATTCAAGCAAGCCGGGCCGACGACGGCTGAAATGCCGGAAACCGGTCCCCGGAACCTTGTTTCCTTCCCAGTGTAAGAATTGGCTTGGTAGTTTGGTTTGCCCTGTTCCCTTCATGCCCTGGGACAGGAACAGACTAATTTGCATATAGCCAGGTTCTGAGCTGGGATGGTGCAGTGAGCTAAAAAACGGTGTTGGATCTAGCCCTGATCTCTTGACTGGGTGAGAGTATTCTGCTTAATTCAGAGACTCTGTCCATCACCACCCCTTGTTGTTAAATATTTTGTCCACCATAAGCGTGGAAGGGTATACTCAGATGTGAGTCCCTTGTTCATTGCACCATCAGGATTCAAGCAAGCCGGGCCGACAACGGCTGAAATGCCAGAAACCGGTCCCCGGAAGCTTGTTTCCTTCCCAGTGTAAGAATTGGCTTGGTAGTTTGGTTTGCCCTGTTCCCATCATGCACTGGCACAGGAACAGACTAATTTGCATATAGCCAGGTTCTGAGCTGGGATGGTGCAGTGAGCTAAAAAACGGTGTTGGATCTAGCCCTGATCTCTTGACTGGGTGAGAGTATTCTGCTTAATTCAGAGACTCTGTCCATCACTACCCCTTGTTGTTAAATATTTAGTCCACCATAAGCGTGGAAGGGTATACTCAGATGTGAGTCCCTTGCTCATTGCACCATCAGGATTCAAGCAAGCCGGGCCGACGACGGCTGAAATGCCAGAAACCGGTCCCCGGAAGCTTGTTTCCTTCCCAGTGTAAGAATTGGCTTGGTAGTTAGGTTTGCCCTGTTCCCATCATGCACTGGGACAGGAACAGACTAATTTGCATATAGGCAGGTTCTGAGCTGGGATGGTGGAGTGAACTAAAAAACGGTGTTGGATCTAGCCCTGATCCCTTGACTGGGTGAGAGTATTCTGCTTAATTCAGAGACTCTGTCCATCACCCCCCCTTGTTGTTAAATATTTTGTCCACCATAAGCGTGGAAGGGTATACTCAGATGTTAGTCCCTTGCTCATTGCACCATCAGGATTCAAGCAAGCCGGGCCGACGACGGCTGAAATGCCAGAAACCGGTCCCCGGAAGCTTGTTTCCTTCCCAGTGTAAGAATTGGCTTGGTAGTTTGGTTTGCCCTGTTCCCATCATGCACTGGGACAGGAACAGACTAATTTGCATATAGCCAGGTTCTGAGCTGGGATGGTGCAGTGAGCTAAAAAACGGTGTTGGATCTAGCCCTGATCTCTTGACTGGGTGAGAGTATTTTGCTTAATTCAGAGACTCTGTCCATCACCACCCCTTGTTGTTAAATATTTTGTCCTCCATAAGCCTGAAAGGGTATACTCAGATGTGAGTCCCTTGCTCATTGCACCATCAGGATTCAAGCAAGCCAGGCCGACGATGGCTGAAATGCATGAAAACCGGTCCCCGAAAGCTTGTTACCTTCCCAGTGTAAGAATTGGCTTGGTAGTTTGGTTTGCCCTGTTCCCATCATGCACTGGGACAGGAACAGACTAATTTGCATATAGCCAGGTTCTGAGCTGGGATGGTGCAGTGAGCTAAAAAACGGTGTTGGATCTAGCCCTGATCTCTTGTCTGGGTGAGACTATTCTGCTTAATTCAGAGACTCTGTCCATCACCACCCCTTGTTGTTAAATATTTTGTCCACCATAAGCGTGGAAGGGTATACTCAGATGTGAGTCCCTTGCTCATTGCACCATCAGGATTCAAGCAAGCCGGGCCGACGACGGCTGAAATGCCAGTAACCGGTCCCTAGAAGCTTGTTTCCTTCCCAGTGTAAGAATTGGCTTGGTAGTTTGGTTTGTCCTGTTCCCTTCATGCACTGGGACAGGAACAGACTAATTTGCATATAGCCAGGTTCTGAGCTGGGATGGTGCAGTGAGCTAAAAAATGGTGTTGGATCTAGCCCTGATCTCTTGACTGGGTGAGAGTATTCTGCTTAATTCAGAGACTCTGTCCATCACCACCCCTTGTTGTTAAATATTTTGTCCACCATAAGCGTGGAAGGGTATACTCAGATGTGAGTCTCTTGCTCATTGTACCATCAGGATTCAAGCAAGCCGGGCCGACGACGGCTGAAATGCCAGAAACCGGTCCCCGGAAGCTTGTTTCCTTCCCAGAGTAAGAATTGGCTTGGTAGTTTGGTTTGCCATGTTCCCTTCATGCACTGGGACAGGAACAGACTAATTTGCATATAGCCAGGTTCTGAGCTGGGATGGTGCAGTGAGCTAAAAAATGGTGTTGGATCTAGCCCTGATCTCTTGACTGGGTGAGAGTATTCTGCTTAATTCAGAGACTCTGTCCATCACCACCCCTTGTTGTTAAATATTTTGTCCACCATAAGCGTGGAAGGGTATACTCAGATGTGAGTCCCTTGCTCATTGCACCATCAGGATTCAAGCAAGCCGGGCCGACGACGGCTGAAATGCCAGAAACCGGTCCCCGGAAGCTTGTTTCCTTCCCAGTGTAAGAATTGGCTTGGTAGTTTGGTTTGCCCTGTTCCCATCATGCACTGGGACAGGAACAGACTACTTTGCATATAGCCAGGTTCTGAGCTGGGATGGTGCAGTGAGCTAAAAAAACGGTGTTGGATCTAGCCCTGATCTCTTGACTGGGTGAGAGTATTCTGCTTAATTCAGAGACTCTGTCCATCACCACCCCTTGTTGTTAAATATTTTGTCCACCATAAGCGTGGAAGGGTATACTCAGATGTGAGTCCCTTGCTCATTGCACCATCAGGATTCAAGCAAGCCGGGCCGACGACGGCTGAAATGCCAGAAACCGGTCCCCGGAAGCTTGTTTCCTTCCCAGTGTAAGAATTGGCTTGGTAGTTTGGTTTGCCCTATTCCCATCATGCACTGGGACAGGAACAGACTAATTTGCATATAGCCAGGTTCTGAGCTGGGATGGTGCCGTGAGCTAAAAAACGGTATTGGATCTAGCCCTGATCTCTTGACTGGGTGAGAGTATTCTGCTTAATTCAGAGACTCTGTCCATCACCACCCCTTGTTGTTAAATATTTTGTCCACCATAAGCGTGGAAGGGTATACTCAGATGTGAGTCCCTTGCTCATTGCACCATCAGGATTCAAGCAAGCCGGGCCGACGACGGCTGAAATGCCAGAAACCGGTCCCTGGAAGTTTGTTTCCTTCCCAGTGTAAGAATTGGCTTGGTAGTTTGGTTTGCCCTGTTCCCATCATGCACTGGGACAGGAACAGACTAATTTGCATATAGGCAGGTTCTGAGCTGGGATGGTGCAGTGAGCTAAAAAACGGTGTTGGATCTAGCCCTGATCTCTTGACTGGGTGAGAGTATTTGCTTAATTCAGAGACTCTGTCCATCACCACCCCTTGTTGGAAAACAGGGAGCAGCACATATCTTGCCCAATTTCTTGATGGGAGAGTCGGAGCATTGCAGGTGTTCACGGTGTCACTAAGACACCTTGCTGAAACAAATCGGTAGTGAAAGAGCAGAGCCCACCTTTAACCTCAACACATAAAGGGTACTGTGAAATATAGGGTAACGTCTCAATAGGCTTCACCTTGATTTTAACAGGTTCAATCATGTAGAAGCAACTTGTTGAAGTACTTATTCAGAGACTCAGACATTTACATTTTGCATTAATCATTTTGAAGGTCAGATTCAAATAACCTAGCCAAAACTTCATTTTCAGTAGATTGTTGAACGTTTGGGAACACTGTTAACAGTACCAAAGATAGTGCAGCTCTATATACTTAAGAAATATCTTCCCAACAAGTATGGAGGTGATGCATGGTTCAACCAATTGGCATGTGTGAGCGTTATCAGACCCAGTGTAACAGAAGCAGTATCAGAATTCTATTTGGGGAACTCTTGTATTCAAAATGGTGATTGCATCAGTTGATAAGCCCGAGAGAGCTAATGAAGGAAATGTAGAGGCATTCAGCACAGATGACCTAGAACCACTGACAGAGAGAAAAGATGAGAGTTCACCATTGAACATATATTTTTCATAATGACCAGTTTGATCAACCAGAATTAGTGTATTTACAGCACAGTCAACACGTCTCGGGCTGCCCTACTAGTCATTATACTGGTTCTGTGTAATGTGGGAAAACTTGGGAGAGCTGGGTTGTGACGGAATTCTAGGTGTTAGGTTGGGGCAATCTCTTTTCCAATGACCCACATGTTCACAGCTAAAACATGACCAACCTGGCGGGACTTGTTCATCTCTCCCTCTCCCATTATTTTGACCAGCCCACCCACATTCCTGTCCCCCCTCATTTTTCTCCCTCATTTGTGTTTCCCCTTCCCACTCATTCTTATAGTTTGCTGAAATGATCGTGTTTGTTAAGTCATTTGTTTTGAATTCTTGGATTCCTTTCACATCCCCTGCACAGTTACACAATGATTGGCCAATGTAATGCACTGTGCTAAATCCTTAGCCTACCAATACAGTGTGTTTGTAACAGGTCCTGCACACAAGGTAGCAATCCCTGCACAAAGGCAGCACCCACAGCTTCCATTATTGGATTGGCTTTACCCGTGTATATTATAAACTAAAACTTTACCATGTCTAGATAACCTGCAATTGACTCCTTTGTTCTGCTTAAAGTTTGAAATCTTTGTCCAGTCTGTCTTTACTGGGCACACTCAACAACCCCTCCTGTGCCGCTAGGAGAGCACCTTCACAGGTAGCCATTTGTTGTGGCCAGCTTCTGTTTTCCGGACAAAGATCATTACTCTGCCTCTGGGGCAATTTCTCAAAGGGAGAAGGGCAATGACATCTGAGGAATCCTAGTGAGGTTCCTTGTAATCTGCTTTGCTAGCGGCATGGGGTAGTTTGGTCATCCTGATCGTTCATGTCTTGGTCTCTAGTCATATGCCCTACATTGCTTCTCAACGAGCTTGGGTAATATTTCAACTGCGACTTCAGTCTTTTTGGTACCTAGCGAGGCTTGAGCGACCCAAGGTCTGGAACGGGCGTGGGGTGGTAGAATCAGCCCCATATCTTGAGTACCAAGTTTTACCCTCTACAGGTTTGCTGTCAGCCATTTATCTCACTAAGCTCACTTGCATGTTGTCTCCTTGTGCCCCTCTCTCTGGCTGCATAGACTGCTGCTCCATTTTCAGGCACTGCCACAGGCATGCCCCAGGTATCCCTTGCCGGCATGGGGAAATTCAAACTGTTCTCTTGGTGAGAGAAAGGTAAGTATCTATTGCTACCACACACTGACCCCCTTGCTTCTGGCTGATCTCTGGTTAATGCTGGGTCGATGAGCCTGTTTCTCACACTTGTAGGGTCTGCATTAGGATCCTCATGATCAAGGTCTCCGGCCACATCTACCTACCCACCCATTCTCAACCTGTCCTCTGCTGCCTAGATGGCACCTTCATATTTTCAAAACACCAGAATAAATAAGCAAGGCAACAGAGGAATAGGCATGTTTAGACTTCAACTTATTTAATTTAGTTGCAACAATGTCTGACCTGATCAGCAGGTCGAATGATTGACTGTACTCCAACCAGATCCCCTGGAGAAATATCTCTCTTAACATTGCTGCCAGTAAACATCCTATAAAGTCAAGACCAGCTCACTCCATACCTCAGACCGAGAGTAGGTGATTTACTGCCTAACAAAGGGGCTTCCAATTTAGGTCAGAAAAAGAATGAGGGAATATGAGAGATAAGAATAGTACAGAAGGAATGCAGGATAGAAAGAATGAATAACCTTGTCTGTATTGATATGAAGTAGGTGGAAGGGGTGATGGAAAAGTACTGTATTTGGGCTTGGACGAAGCAGATAATGTACTAGCAAGAAGCATTCACATGAGAAGTGCAGATTGAACTGTCATTTAGACTGGGACCACCATTGCTCCTGAGGTTCCTGGGGAAAGTGATAATACGGAGGAAAATGAGATGCAGATGCAAATAGTCTTTTGGAATATTGTGGAGCTATTTTCAAACTATTTGATGTAGACTGAAATGTGTTTTATAAGAGACATGGCACACAGTTACTAGGTTATGGTCAGGATGTTTTCAACATGGCGTAGGATAGTTGAGAAGGGAGGGAAGAAAAGCTATATGTGGTTTAACATTTGGACATCAAATGGTCTGGGGAAAGAATAGGAGGAAGCCAAAGTTAATTCTAAGAATTTATTATGTGCGACTGGTTAGTCCGGGAACATTGGGATTTTGGGAATTAATTGCTATAACACCAGAAGAGTTTTTAGAAAACATGTATAGTTTTCTGGATACTATCAATTGAGGAAAGAGTATAAAGATCTAATAAAATGCAAAAAAGGGAAAAGAGAAGGAGAAATTCGAAATTGACATTGATGCAGCATATAATAAGGACTTGAGAAGATTGTGGCAATTTATACAAATGGTTCCATCGACCAAAAAGCGTGGTAGGAATATATATTTTGAGCATGTGAACGATGTTCATATTTTGCCCTCTTTATAAAAAGAATTGACTGACTGGTGGGTGAGACTGGTGGTTTGATATTAAAAGGATGCACAATGCCAAGTAACAATAACTTTCACCCCTATATTTGCAGATGAAATTAGGAAGCGAAGCAATGGAAAGACAACAGGTCCTGGTTATATTTTCTCATAGTTAACTAAGAGCCTACCAGATATATGGGCACCTGGCATACAAAAAGTCATCTCCCAATTAAGTTATTGATCTGACTCAAACTGTACCTAGTATATTTAAACAAAACAGAGAGTATACTGATCTGGGGAAGAATTTAGGAATAGGTGGAAGATGAAGGCATTAGAGCTCCACTTCATTATGGTTCTATACCAAAATATAACACTCATCTCTCATTGGGTTTTATTAACTTCTACCACAAGTTCTTCCTGGCAGTAGTGTCAAAACTTGCTTTCTATTTGTTGACCTTAAAATAGCTTTTGATGCTGTTAATGAAAATAATCTTTAGCATACTTTGGATAGTCCGGGTCTCAGGAAGGGATTGTGGCATTGTCTAATGCTGTTAAATGAAGGGAATATCACAGCAGTCAAAGTAGGAAATGGATGGGAAAGGACTAGGTATCTTAGATGTGTGTGCCTAGGTTGTGTACCAGTGGCACCTCTTTTTATGTTCTATATTAATGTCATATGCCCCCTTTTCTGAACAAGACATCCCAAAGATGGGCAAAAATAGTGCTCCTATATTGGTAGTTGCAGCTAATGCAGTTTTAATAGCCAAAACGGGAAAGTCATTTCAGGGACTATTAATCCTGTTTCAATAATTAATGAAAAAATGTCTGAGCATTAATGTATCCAAATAGAAAGAGGTGGAAGTTAGGTGGATGGGGCAATCAAATAAAAAGTCAATTTTGAGACTTGGAACAATTGAAAAAATTAATTCTTATTAATATTTAGGGATGAGATACACTGAACAATTGTCTTGGGTCAAGCCAACTATAAAAGTAACCCTGGCAGTGATACAAAATATTTGGGCAATTTGTAGCGTGGTACAAAAATGGGTAGGGCCTGTGTTGAAGTCCTACGAAAGATTAAGTGGCAAAGGTCATAGATGTGGAGGTTCACCCAAGGTAAGGAGCTTATGATACCGGAATCTAATTTAATAAAGGGGTACGTTTAGTCAAATCATCTGATTGTACATCAGTAAATTGTGTTAAATCCAGCAAAATATTTCATTATCTACTACAGTGGGAAGTATTTAAATATTGTATCTTGTAGAAGATGAAATCCTGATTACAAAATTGCACTTAAATTTACTCACTCTTTTAATAAATCAGTACAAAGATGAAATAATGGTCTTATAGCTTTGACTACTATGTACCTGTGTGGACCTAGCAGGGAGAAAATATTATACATATTCTTATTTTTTGCTTTTGTTGCATATTGTTAAGAGTGATCAAGGTATCCTACTAGCTCGCATACATGCATTATTGCATTTTTATGTTTTTTTAATTGAAGGAAACAGAAATGCATGACAGCATACGTTTTTGTTAGAAAGTAAATTATTATTTTCTGCTGCAGGATTAGCAAAATGTTTGGCGTTGTGGTCGTTGGGATTGGAATTGCTGGGTCCGTGCGGATGAGAGACCTGCTCAATCCTTTGCCATCCAGTGCATCCGAGAGTCTGAAGCTTCTGGGTTTCGTTTCTAGGTCAGTTTTTTACATTTCTCTTATTTAGGCAACGAAATGTGTTAGTTCTTATTATTCGTGTTATTATATTTTTAATCTGTTTAACTATTCATAAGTGTGTTGTGGCAGAGACAATATATATTAGATCTGGTATTACGGGAATCCCTTTGTGTAAGAGTCTGCAACATCTAGGATAGTTACAAAAAGCTGATACTTCTTATTCTGAATTGATATACCCGTAGGCGAACTGAAGAAGACACTATTGCAGCTTGTTTAAAGATGCTTACAATTTTTCATGAAAACTCTTTTTGACATACGATTTTTTTTTCTTTTATATGAACTAGTTACAAATAATTCTGATTGAAAGACTTTGACAAACATCTACTTCTGCACAGGATCCGAATGAGTTGAGGCAGTAGGATTTCTTTGAGGCAGGGTTCACATAGAATGCAATCTATCTTAGGCCCTTAAGATATTAGGCACCAGTGAATTCGGCAACCGTAACACAATAATATCATTTGCATGTGGTGTTTTCCACCTCCTCATGTATAATGGAAGGGTCTCTGGAAAATGGATCAACACTGCTCTAAGGCAGTTGTGATTGTACGCTGACTTGTAAATATCTGTTATGGAGAGTGTGGGGGAGAGATGCACCACCAGTACTGTAATGTTTCTCTGGAACCAACAACTCTTTAGCAGCATGGTGTCAGCATGCCACTGTTCTGATATGGTGTCAGACTCAACGTGTACCTTTATGCTGCCGGAGTCCCCAAGGCTTTGTTCCTGTTTAACTTTGGCCTTACAGAGTGTCACAACTTCACCGCTACTCTAGCTCTGCCACTCACACGGTTGTTTGGTTGGTGATTCCTTCCTTTGACTTGTGACACAATCCTGCATTCCAGATTTATTCTGAGACTTTTCCTGCCAGTATGGATTTTTTGTTAAAGGTACCAGATCACTGTCTGGATAATGACCCTTCTTGCAGTCTGACAAAGGGGTCAGGCTGGTTGGTGGGAAAAAAGCAGATCCTGTCTTTGCACCATGAAAACTAGAAATCAAGCTCATGCAGTTCCAGCCTTTGACAAGTATATTTGCTGGTGCACATGTACGAAGACAGTCGCAAAGTAAGATTGTATTACATTTCACAGCTGGTATTTTTTTCATGGTGCGGCCATGGCAGTTTATGGAAGTTTGTGGTCATTCTCCCACAGGGGTCTTCAAATGTGGGGTGTATGGCCAGGGAGCTTGGAAATTTCTGGGTGAGTGCACTACCCCTGGAAAGTACCATCTGAACAGCCCATGTTGTGTTTCAGGGTTTTGAGCAGAGAAGAAATTAGTGTACCAAAAGGAGCTCCCTGACCTCTCTTTAACGTCCCTATCCACTCCACGAGTGCACTGACAGAGTGGGTAGAGTACAGGCAGAGTGGTTCTGGCGTTTATTTGCTTGCATATGATGTCAGTGAAGGATCTGCGCAGCATACTGTTTCTGATGGTTGATTGTTGGCTCCTTATCACTACTGAGGATCACTTGGGGATCGGTGAGGGTCTCTCTTAGGGTGTCTGAGGACTATCTTAAAGTTTTATTTTTTTAACTTGTCTTTCTTAGGGTTTTCTATGTAGAATACAAGAAACATAAAATACAACTGAACATTGCAGTATTATTCGAGATGCACACATATTTAGAACCACATTGTCTATGAGATGCCCCGACCAGCAGTCACCTGGCAGACTCATTCACCCATATATCACCTTCATCTTCTACACTTTAAAGTAGGTCCAGACTGGACTTTAAGGACCAATTTACGCCGACTCCACCATTCCCTACCCCTGGAGAGAAAAGAGGGGGGCATTTCACCACTCAGTGTCTGCATTTGATTGCTGCACACACTCTCATCTAAGGGGGCTCCATTTCCACCTCAGGGGCCAAGGGGTTGAGCCCTTTATTCATTTGATCTACTTCCTCCAGTTGAACCACCACCCCCCGTATTTCCAGATCTCATTCCGCATTTTCAACTGTCTGCTCTCTTCCTAGTCTACACTCCTCTGCCACATACCACTCGTGCAGATCTGGCAGACATTTATGCTGCAGAGAGGGCGTAGGATTAATACAATGTATCTCTATGTGTCTCCAGGCCCCAGCTGCACAAATCCATATCTCATTTTCCTCCCTGTTTTAGAGAGTGGCTGAAGCCCAAGCAGCCAATCACGCGATGTTCTCTCCAACCTGGTTCCCATGACCTCCTTGAACATTTGCACCTCTCCAGCCCGGTAGGCCTCCAACTGTTGACAGATCCATGTCATATGGAGAAAATGTGCTGGGGACACACTACATCAAAGGCATCTAGGTGCACAATATAGGAAAATCCTATATAAACGCTGCAGGGTCAGGTTTCAGGACATTTAACTTGACTTTGCTCCTCGTACCTGCCAAAAACCATTTTACTCGGCCACCCGGCCCATCACTGAGATTGGTAGCATATTCCAGAACTGAATGGAGGTTCATAAACCGTTGTTCACCCTCCCTTTGTTAAGGTCATATTGGGGCCGTGGGCTAATTGTATACCCAGGTTTGGAATTTTTCCATTTCTCAGGGCAGACCTACCTCGAGGATGCTCCACTAGGTCTGCCAATGGCAAAAGGACCATATTGTGCCTAATGATGCGTAATCCAGGCGCTTTGTTAAAGTTCTCCAATAGTCATAGCAATACTGATATTGAGTCTCCCAGCCTGCACAGGAAAAGAAGAGTGTCATCAGCATAGATCGATACAGTATGCACAGTAGCCCCAGTAAGTATACCCCACTCCCCTAGTTCCTGCCTTAAGCACACCAGCAGTGGCTCCATTGCCAGAGAAAAGAGGAGCGGGGTTAGGGGGCATCCCTTTCTTGTACCTCTCTATACTACTCATCCTGTCCACACCCATGCAGTGGGCTGGGTACACAGAAGATGCACCCAGCATAAGAATTCTGGTCTCACTCCCATAAGCCTCTAAACTTCCCACAAGCACTCCCATCCCAGGGTGTTGAATGCCTTCTTAATGTCCAATGCCACTAGTGCTGCTTTCAAGTCCATCCCCTGCATTCAAGGGTACTCCTCTCTGACAAAAAAAAACACATAGGTCATCAGGCTAGACACAACCTACTTCTGCTTGTGGCTAGGATCTGGGAGAGGATCTTCATATCCATGTTCAACATAGTGAGTGGTGTATAAGACCCTGGATCTCCCAGGTCTTTATCCGGCTTAGGGATCATCACGATGAGAGCTTCGCACATAGGTGCTGGCAGTGTGCCTCGGTGCTTGTCCTCTAGGATCATCTCCAGTAGCCTGGTGACCAGTAAATTGGAATAGGTCCGATAGTAGTCCACCGGCAGGCCGTCTGGTCCCAGGCATTTACCATGGGTCATAGGTTTGCATGCAGCTCTTCTTCCTGGATCCCCCTCTAGCCCCTTTTGCTGCGTCTTAGTAAGCTGGGGGACCACTACCCAGTCAAAGAATGCTCTATTTCTTGGCATGTGTCTACTGTCGGTGCCTCACAAACACCCAATACGTTGTCTCTCAACTGAGCATTAAAGCCTGTCTTTCCAGCCATCGAAGTTCTATCTGGCCATGTCAACAATAGAATTAGTTGTGATGGGGGGGGGGGGGTCTTTCGCCCTTAAGCAGCCATGCTAGCAATCAGGTGGATTTATCCCCCTACCAGTGCAGTTGTTGTCGGCACTCCCACCTGGTGTGTTGGTTTAACCTGTCCCATATATTTGCCACGTTGCGATGTGATGTTATTAGTGCCAGATCCTCTGCTCCCTGGCTCCTCTACGATTGTTTCAAGCTGGTTGATTCTGCCTCCCCTTGTAGCTGCTCCCTTTCCAGCCTCCTTCTGGTGCTGCAGACACTAGATAGGCTTCCCCCCCCCCTAGTACTTTCACCCAATCCCATTCTGTACTCCTCAGCAGGGTAGAGTCCAATTGATATTGAAATACCCCTGCAACACAGTTCAGACCTCCTCTCTATAAATCGGATCTCTAAATTTGATCCCCCAGTGCCTCAATGTGAAGCCACCATAATGGGATCCTCGAGAAGTGTTTCCCCAATCCATATTCCAACAATAATGGTGCATGCTCCGATAGGAATTGTACCAAATACTTATTTTTCTGTACATTGGTTGTGCTGTAATCAGACACAAAAAATCTATCTTGATGGCTGTATGCTCGGTGGGTAGGAGTAAAACAGGAGAACTCCTCCATCTTCGGGTGGAGTTAACTCCAGATGTCTTTGCAATTCAGCCAGTCCATTGACTCCCTAAGCCTAACAGTCATTCGTGGTTTGGTCTCCATTATGGCAGGGTGTCTGTCTAAACGACCATCAAACACACAATTGAAATTACCTGTGCAAATAATGGACATTAGAAAGAAGAGTAATTTGTTCTCCACTCCCTCCCAAAAGGCTTTGTCAGCCGAGTTGGGCCCATAGATGTTGGCTACGTGAATCGACTCCTCACCTCTTCTCAGGTTTGTGACTAGCACCCTCCCATTTGTGTCTGCGTGGTATTCGTGTATTGCGAGTTTGGCTTTTTTGCTTATGATTGTTATGACCCCTCCTTTCTTGTGCACTGCCGGTGAGCATACTATCTCTCCTATCCATTTCGCTTTGAGGCGTTGCGCGTCCTCTTCAGAGACCCTGGTCTCTTCGAGGACGTATATACCCCCTTTGAGTTTCGTTAGGTTGAAGGACTGGGTTCTTTAAGACCCAGCGGTGCCAGGGCACAACACCTGAAACCTTCGTGGGTAACCTGCTCCGGCGTACGAATCACAGAGACACGGGACACTTCCTTGGACGTCAAAGATTCAAGGTTTATTTGCTGCAGGGAACACAGAAGTCACGACAAGTACACCACGTGCAACTTGGGGAGACTGCTTCAAATTGGTTCTGTGGATCGCTCCTTTTATACAGTTTTTACCCATAGAGTTACATTGAACACAAAAGTTTACAACCCGGTTCCCACCATTATCCCCCAGAGGGGTCGCTTTTGGTCACTTTGAAACACATGAGGTCCGGAACATAAGTGCGGAAACATTTGGTGGTTCCCAACTGTAAAAACCCATCTTCCCAACATTAGCGAATTCCAATCAGCAGTAAAACAGATCGAAATAGGAACAAAGACAGGTGCAGAGGAAGACGGAGACAGTGGGAAGATCGGAAAGGGTGTAAAAGGGGAGGTATCGGGAAACACGAGATACAGGCATCAAAGGGACGTGCCTAATGAGATGCACGGCTGAGACAATAAGTCCGTGCGGCACGATGAGCCTCGAGCGGCACCATCTGCTTTACAGTAGCATCCCCCTCGTCATAAAGACACCCACAAAGAACATGTGTCTTCCGCAAATATCTTGGGAGTCCCAGGGTCGCGAAGCGGACATCGTCCGTTCGCTGGCTACTTGAGGGCAAGAGACAAAATGGATGCCGTATCTAAGATGGAACCCGTGGGTACAGATGAAAAACCCACATAACAAACGAACGGTTTAAGTTAGCACAGCGAAACTGCGCACACTTACTAAACTCGTCATTTGTGGTTCATAGATACCAGACTCGACTATATTCGTGCGAGTCAAAAACACCACTTACAATTGTCACGAAACCTCAGACGCTCCTTTTGCCCTCATGTAGGCAAGCACTAGTCGGAATCATATTCAATATTCATCAAACCATCGAGATGTCGCTGTAGCATAGCTCTGTCCAATCGAGTCCCCTTGGTAACAGGTGGTTGTCTTATACACGTTGTAGCACAGAGGCCACATAAGGCAGGACTACACTGTACACAAAGGCAACACGTGAACAGGAACACCACAACGACTCCAATGATCATCAGAATCTTCCAACCCCAAGTCGACATCAGGCCCCAAAACCAACCAAGTAGCGTCCAATCCCCTACATCCACGTGTATGGATTTGGAGATCTTATGCAACCTCGAGATGGCTTGATAGACAGTAGGAGCATTATCTGGAATGAAAATGCAGCAGCTCGAATGGATCACCTTACATACCCCACCTCGATCTGCTAAGATGACATCTAAAACCATACGGTTTTGTAACGTCATAAGTCTCTCCGCCTGAAGTTCTGTGGTGATATTACCAAGGGCACTGGCAGTAATATTAGCTGTCGATTCCACCACTCGGGTCAACTGTCTCAGGTTCCTACTATTAACCATAGGTCCCCAAAACGGGAGGAAACCCTTGAAAAAGTCTCCTGCCTCTTGACCGGCAGTATCCTCTTCGCTAATTACGCCTCGCACAACTCTAGTCTTATGATAATCGGCATCTACAGTGAACGTCGGAGGCAATAGATTTGCAATGAAACAGGAGCCCATGAAGTCAGCGGGCAACCATGTGTATGCACGATCATAGCAGATAAAGTATGTACCCTTGGCAGCCAGAAACACAGGGGACGAGGACATCGGCAGAATGTAATTTTCAGTGCAAGCACTTGCTCCAAGTCGGGCTTGCGATCTTCGGCCACGACCCATGAGACAGAAATTACCAGTGTGGGGTACGACCCATATCGGAGGCGAGCTTTTAAGCTGTTTTTCGCTAGTGAACACACTATATTCACCTCTACTTAGGACCCTATAGGCTTGTATCTCTTCTTCGAGAATAAGCGAAGGATCATAGATATCACTATCTAAATCCTCTATTGCTATCGACAAAGGTTTTTGATACGAGGTAGGACCAGAGTAGGGGGAACGTGGTTCTCGAATGGGGTGGAAACCCAGTGCGCTTCGAAACATTGTTTGAAATGCTCGAGCTGACCCTTGGGAACTATACGGTAACACCAGATATGGAATTCCCTTATCTGTAGTATGTGGCATCAACCCACACACCCAACAATTAGTAGTGTTAACCACTAACTGGTGCTGATGAAGGAGCTGAATAAAGGAATTGTTGCGGAATTCTACACGTCTAGCCTGCTCGTGTTCGGGTAACATGTGAAAGGAATGAGGAGAAGCAGTAGAGGTAAGATTAGAGTCAGGAGTAGGAGTAGGTGTAGCAGGTAAGAAGTAAGACATCGTGTAATACACCCCACCCGCCAATAATGCAGAAGCAGTCAAAAACAATACAAACAGTTGGAATATAAAACATTTGGTACGACTGAGTTGCTGCAGCTTGAATCTGTGAACTTGAGCTCCCTCCAAATCATTCAGCTTCGAGAATGCCATTCCCTACGACCGTCCGCAACGTTTCTTGACGCACTTCGTTCTGTGTAGCAATAGTCAATCCCTAGGAGTTCCCAGGAACCGACGGCCTTTAACCTAGCGTCAAGACCTACTATCCAGAAGGAAGTACGCGCGCGGCCCTACGGCCTTCAATGCACAATATATATGTATGCAAAAACAAAGTCTCTCAGCTGTGGAAGCAAAAAGTACAAGGAATGAAGCTCAATATATATATGCAGAAAAGTTACAGTAATACGAAAGTTCAAAACTGATCACGGAAAACGGGGTAATGCAATCGTCAATACAGCAAAACAGGATCTTTTATTTGTCCTTAGTGCGAGATCGCAAAAAGTATTGGGTTTTCCCAGGACGTGTCTGCTCGTCAAACAAAGGATCCGTTGAAGAGACAACGTCCTGCTGATCAGTTGAGTGTTCTGGCCTTGAGTCTTTTGATGCTAATTGGTCAACAGTGTCTTTCTGCTGCGCTGAGGATTCTCCAACAGGCTGTGCGTCGCTAAAAGGCACAAACGCCGGCAAGGTTTCTGTTTCAGATGATGCAATGCCTCTCCTTACCCACGGGTCTGCCGGCAAAGGAATAGGGACTCTTTTGGTATGGGTGGCATGCACCCAATTCTTACGTCCCTCGAGACGAACGGCAGTCCTCGTGACCAGGAGCACTTGATAGGGTCCGGTGAACCTCGGGTCCAGGTTGTTCTTGCGTGAAAAGTTTCTCGTCACCACCCAGTCTCCGGGCTGGAGCTGGTGGCCTGGACCCTCCGTCTGCGTCGGCAATGCGTCGTAAACCTGTTGGTGAATTAACCTCAGTTTAGCAGTCAAGTCATGTAGGTAATCGATCAACATTGGGTACTCAAGATCGGAGAACATTCCTGGCCTAGGAACCCCCCACACATTCGCAGGACGGCCGAACACTATTTCATAGGGACTAAGCCCTACTCGGGAGTGTACAGTCGCCCTAGTTGACAGTAATGCTAAAGGTAAAGCGTCAGGCCACGAAAGACCAGTCGTAGCCTGAATCTTCGCTAGCTTTAGTTTAAGGGTGCCGTTGTACCCTTCAACCAATCCAGCTGACTGGGGATGATTGGCACTGTGGAATTTCTGATTAATTCCAAGGCCCTTACACACACTCTTCATCACACTTCCAACAAACTCACTTCCGTTGTCTGACCACACGACTCTAGGCATTCCATACCGAGGAAAATATTCCTTCAGTAGGATTTTCGCAGTAGACAAAGCAGTATTGTCTTTGAGAGGATAGGCCTCAATCCATCGGGAGAATGCGCAAACCACAACTAAAACGTATTTCAGGTTATTGCATCGCTCCATATGGATGAAGTCCAATTGAATCACCTCAAAGGGATATGAGGGGGGAGCAAAACTGCCAGGAGGAGTTGGGGTTCCTTTGCCAGGATTGTACATCATACACACCATACAATTCTTCACCAGACGTTCAGCACATTTCGTAATGCCATCATTCTTCCACACCGGAGACAACAATTTACAAATACCTTTCACGCTAATATGTGCTAACCCATGCGCCATTGTCACAACGGCCAGCACATACGCATCAGGCAACAACCATCTTTTCTGATCCGACAAATCAATCCAACAACCATTCGCGTCCAATTTTCCCGTACTTTCTTTCCACTTCGTCCTTTCAGTCTCGGTGGCCTCATTCTGAATTTCTTTCACACTTTCGATAGTGTCCTCACACATACTCGATTCTGTAGGCCACCTAACCGAACTCGTCACATACATCCGAGTGCTAAGGTTCCGGGCAGTCTCCTTAGCAGTCTCATCCGCAAACGCATTACCACGACCAACATCATCCGTCACCTTACGATGCGCACTACATTTAACAATCGCAACTTGCGTAGGCAGCGTCAATGCATCCAAGAGATCATTCACAAGCTGGCCATGCTGAATCTTCGTACCATGCGACGTCAAGAAACCTCTCTCTCTCCACAATCGTCCAAAACTATGTGCAACACCGAATGCATATTGGCTATCAGTAAACACATTCACACGTTTCCCTTTCGCTAACACACATGCTCTAGTAAGAGCAATCAGCTCCGCAGCTTGGGCAGAATTCTGATTCAACCTTGCAGTCTCAACAACAGTATTCAATGTTACAACAGCATAAGCAGTAGTCACATCGCCATTCGGCAGCTTAAAACATGAACCATCCACATACAATGTGCCATCCGGTTCTTCCAATGGGGTGTTTTTAAAGTCCACTCGACCTTTTGTTTCCTCTTCAGTCCTCAAGTAGCAATCATGTTCTGCTACTTCATCTGACTCCGTGCTAATTGGTAACAAAGTTGCCGGGTTCAAAACATTACAACGTTTTATCTGAATGTGGCTTGCTAACAGCGTCAACTCGTACCCAGACAACCTCGCACTCGTCAAGTGCTGAGTTTTCGTTCGATTCAACAGAGTATCGACTGCATGCGGAACCATCACCGTAAGCATATTATCCATGACCAGTCCTGCTGACTGTCGGATGGAGACCGCAGCTGCCGCTGTTGCTCGTAAACAACTCGGCAATGCTCTAGCTACTGGGTCCAAGGTCGAGGAAAAATATGCACATGGACGTTGCTTACCACCAAAAGGTTGCGTTAGAACGCTCAAAGCACAACCTTCTCTCTCGTGAACATATAATGTAAACGGCTTACTGGAGTCAGGGGTACCTAACACAGGAGCCGAACACAATGAATCACGCAGTTCAGAAAAACTTTTCTGACATTCTTCCGTCCATGGTAAAGGAGTTGAAACATCCTTGCACGTAAGAGCCACCAATGGTTTCGCTAGCAATGAAAAATTAGGAATCCATTGCCTGCAGTACGACGTGATACCTAGAAAGGCACGCACATCTCTTTGGGTTTTGGGCACAGCCATGCGCGCAATTGCCGCAATTCTCTCTGGGGTCAACCTCCTTCCCTCCTTTGACAATAAGTGACCTAGATAGGTCACTTCTTGACAACAATATTGGAGTTTAGAAGGGGACACCTTATGATTCAACTCACAGAGATGTTGCAGCAACGACACCGTAGCAAGTTTGCAAATGTCTTGAGTATCAGCAGCCACCAATAAGTCGTCGACGTATTGGATCAAGGCCGCACCGACCGGCAACCTAAACGCATCCAGTTGACCCTTCAAGGCTTGACTGTAAATAGATGGACTTTCACAGTAGCCCTGAGGAGCGCGTTTGAACCGGAAGCTACGTCCACCGAGAGAGAAACCGAAAAGGTCCCTGCTCTCCTCGGCAATCGGGATGCTGAAAAACGCATTTTTCAAGTCAATCACCGAAAACCACGATGCAGAAGCTGGAATCAGAGTCAGTAGCGCCGTGATGTCAGGCACAACGGGAAATTGAGGAACCACAATTTTATTCACCTCCCGTAAATCGATAACAAAACGATAAACGGGCGGTTTTGAAGGATCAGTACGTTTTAGAATGGGCAGTACAGGGCTGTTGCACACGTTTCCCCGAGTCTCTTCAATAACATCTTTCTCAATCAGATCATAAATGATCGCTAACAGTGCTCGCTCACCATCAAGGGAGATACGATATTGGGGAATACGTGGCAGTCGCACATTACATTTCAACTGAACAACATAAGGGGAGATATCAAGTAGGCCCACGTCATTTGGACCCGTTGCCCACAAAGACGCAGGAAGAGAACTCAATTCCGGTGGAAGCTTATCGAGAGACAAATACATAGGAGAGACAACCCTCTCTCCTAACGTAAGCTTTACACCCGCAGGAGAACAATACAAAGTCGCGTACAACCGTTTAAGCAAATCCAGGCCCAAAAGATTTTCACCACAACCCGTAGTCAAAATCAACGGAGCGTCGAGCTCACGTGGCCCAATTTTAAGGGGCAAAGGGTGTGAAACTGGATTGCTAACAGGGGCGCCAGAGAATCCAACGGAAACATTTGTTAAGCCAGACAAAGGTGCGCCAGGGAGTTTCGAATGCATGATAGAACTTTTCGCTGCACCAGTGTCCAACAGAAAAGGCTCAACGACGCCCGATGTAGCAACTGCGACGTAAGGCCCTCTCTGATCAACCGGAACTGATACCACTCCCTCTCCTTGTCTTTGGCTGTCCTAGTAATTACTGTCGTCAGTTCCCTGATCGACGTAATAATCGTCTACATTGTACTGCGCAGATCGTCCTTGCGACGATCCACGTTGATCGAAACAATTATTAGAATTGGGTGAGTTATCTGAGCGATCGTTCTGAACACCACGACCTCTACCACGTGATGCCTGCTGCGAACCACCGCGACCTCCCCTCGATGAGCTACCATTATTACGTTCATTCAAAACAGGGCAATTGAATTTAATGTGTCCCTCCTGTCTACAATAAGCACATTGATTGTACCCTAACGACGATCTTTGAGAAGAGGAGTCATTACGATTTTGGGATCTGTTCGATTGTGGCTGTGATCTATTCTGTTGCGAATTATTCTGAGTCGACCGTGGAGGATACGCTTGTTGCAACAACACTTTAGTTTTGAGCTCCTTCGTCTTTTTATCAGCACGGTCATTCTCTTCTTTTTCCCTATTCTCATAATATTGTGCCGTAGCCAATATCTGGGCCGAAGTAGAAACGGCCCATGCACTTTCCGAATTCTTTAGCTTATTGCTCAAATCGGGCAATAAATTCGAAACAAATTTATCCACAAACAATCTCTGACCACCCTCAGTACCCATATCCTGTCCACTATGATCAATGAACGCCTCCTCAAACCTCGTAAAGAAGTCGGAAACACTCTCATCCTTCTTCTGCTTACAAGTTGACAATTTGTCCCAGTTTACCCTCATAGCTGGCATAAGAGTTTTCATTAATGTTATTATTCTTTGAGGGAGAGCGGCAATCAACTGTTCAGGCTTAGCACCACCGACTTGTAACCCATCCGCCGCTATAATGGCCGCCCAATCACCACCTAGTTCGTTTGTGTGATTCTCCTGACGAATCTTAGCCCACACCGGTTGCGGTACGACATTGCCAAACAACATATCGATATCGGCAAGATTCATTACCGTAGCATCTACGAGCTGCGATAATTCTTTGTAATACCCTGCAGGATTCTTGCGAGGGTCAGGCAAAGATTGCTTCACCTGCAACACTTCTGATCTTTTCCATGGGAGATGTATCCATACTCTCTGGAAATACGGCGGGACCGGAGGGGCAGCTGCGGGGTTACCTGGCATCCAAACTGGTGGAACTTCACGCATGGGATATTGGCCAGACTCATCTGGTTGTTTTTCAATATCCTCAACAAACAATGCATGAGGGATTGGAGCGGGACGAAGAGATAGCAATCGTTCAACAGCACGTCGAACATTAGTATCCACTATCAGTCCATTTGCGAACTGAAGCTGAAGATCGGACAGAGCGGTGAGCACCTCGTCAGGCGCATCAGCCGCTATCTGATCCTAAAGAAACTTACACATTTCATTAAACACATATCTCTGGGTTGGTACATTGAATTGACAAAAGGTTTCAAGGACAACACGGGGTGGACACCTAAGAGGATTTACCATCCAACCCATCGCCATATTATATAGCGCAACGCGTTCTCTGTTTCCAGGAAGCTGACTACGTCTCTGAGGACCATCGGAGCCAGCGGACCCATGAACAGGTCCGAGCGACTGAAAGAAGCTAGCCGCAAGAGGAGAATTGCGACTACGAATAGAGGGAGAAGAATAAGACACAGGACTAACAAGAGAAGGAGTAGAAACAGTAGCAACAGCAGGGGTTAACAAAACAGGAGCAGTAGCAGGAGCAGCAGCGGGAACAGGAGTATGTGGAAGCGGAGGAGCAGTAGGGATAGCAACAGGCAAAGGAGCAGGAACAGTCGGAAGAACGGGCGCAGGTTGAGGAACAGGCGGAGGAGGAATAGGCGGAAGAATAGGTACGGCCGGGACCACAGGAGTTGCGGTACCCTGTACGTACGGAGGTGGCGACTTCATAAGATAAGACATTAAAGGATCCTCAACTGGCTCTTCCCTCTTTTCCGACTCCGTAGGCAAAGCGGGATAACATTTATCTACAGTCATACGCTGTAATCTATCAAACACTTCCTTATCCTTAACCTCCTTATCATGTTGAAATTGCTCTGCTTTCTTCACTATGGTAGCAACATTATCTCGCTGAGTGCGTTTAGTCTGTCTGATTTCTTTCTGTCGGGCTTCTTTGCGCCACAACCGAAAGGCATCAAACATGGCCGGCCTTGACTTTCTTTCGAATAATTTAATCTCTAGATTATCTAAGATCGGGGCCTCGAAGCTACCATGAGGTGGCCAACGAAGGTCTCCGTCCTTCTTCGTATATTTAATCCAATAATCGTTAAAGGTAATTGGGCCTAGCCCATGCTTACTATAGAGCTCATAAGTGGGAGTTCCAACCGGAGGTATCGGACACGAGTCCTCCAGTCGGGAATCCGTACCACAAGATCTGAAACAACTAAACAAAGTACTGCGACCAGGCATCCTGCACACTAGCCGAGTTTCACAAACTTCAAGGGTTACGGGATTTACCAAGTCCCAGCAAAGAACAAAACCCTCGGTTTTTGGCGGCTGCAGTCGTCAAACAACACAACAAAGTACGCTAGCAAAGTGTCACCGACAAAAACACTCACACAGCGTTAACAACAAAAAACACTCGCTAAAGTGTCAACAACCAAGAACTCTGGGAGCGACCCACAAATACTTAACTCAAAAATCGATGGCGTCACCAGGAAGGCCCGTCAATCGTCTCGCTATACCAAGGTCTACGCCAGGCGCCAAAACAGGTCTACAGTCAGGGCAGCAGTCCGTCGCAGCCGTCCGGAGGCGGGAATCTTCGCGGGAAAAGTCTTCGGGCCACTTATTTCGACAACAGGATCGATGAAGTGGAGTGCACCTTCCCTCGGAGATTTCACACGAAGTTCCTCACGATCGTCGGGCTTGGACCGGTACCACTGATGCAGCCCCATGTTGGGCGCCAACTGAAGGACTGGGTTCTTTAAGACCCAGCGGTGCCAGGGCACAACACCTGAAACCTTCGTGGGTAACCTGCTCCGGCGTACGAATCACAGAGACACGGGACACTTCCTTGGACGTCAAAGATTCAAGGTTTATTTGCTGCAGGGAACACAGAAGTCACGACAAGTACACCACGTGCAACTTGGGGAGACTGCTTCAAATTGGTTCTGTGGATCGCTCCTTTTATACAGTTTTTACCCATAGAGTTACATTGAACACAAAAGTTTACAACCCGGTTCCCACCATTATCCCCCAGAGGGGTCGCTTTTGGTCACTTTGAAACACATGAGGTCCGGAACATAAGTGCGGAAACATTTGGCGGTTCCCAACTGTAAAAACCCATCTTCCCAACATTAGCGAATTCCAATCAGCAGTAAAACAGATCGAAATAGGAACAAAGACAGGTGCAGAGGAAGACGGAGACAGTGGGAAGATCGGAAAGGGTGTAAAAGGGGAGGTATCGGGAAACACGAGATACAGGCATCAAAGGGACGTGCCTAATGAGATGCACGGCTGAGACAATAAGTCCGTGCGGCACGATGAGCCTCGAGCGGCACCATCTGCTTTACAGTAGCATCCCCCTCGTCATAAAGACACCCACAAAGAACATGTGTCTTCCGCAAATATCTTGGGAGTCCCAGGGTCGCGAAGCGGACATCGTCCGTTCGCTGGCTACTTGAGGGCAAGAGACAAAATGGATGCCGTATCTAAGATGGAACCCGTGGGTACAGATGAAAAACCCACATAACAAACGAACGGTTTAAGTTAGCACAGCGAAACTGCGCACACTTACTAAACTCGTCATTTGCGGTTCATAGATACCAGACTCGACTATATTCGTGCGAGTCGAAAACACCACTTACAATTGTCACGAAACCTCAAGGTAGTCTAGGGTTTTCCGACGCTTTATAGGGTGGTTGAGGCCCTTTACATTGAGGGACACCACTTTTATGTCTGAGAGTGGTTGGGTGTGCGGTTGTGTAGTCATGGTGGTTTGTCTCTTTCGCTAGCTCTTATGGCGTGTGTGGCTGCGTACCACCTTCTGCGTTGTTGTGCTTGCCCTGGTGCATTGTGTGGTTTCCCCCCCTGGGAGATAGACTGGAAATAAAGAAGGGTAAAGATAGAAAGAACGTGAAGACAATAAGGCGCACCTAACTGTACTGTGCGGCTCCCCGCCCATATCCCCCCCACCCCACCCCGCCCTCCCTCCCCCCGTCATCGTGCTGTAGGTGTGCGACAGCAAGGGTCCTCTTTCCCTCCATCATCCCTGAGTTCCTTTTTCTACATGCCCATCCCTTGTAAATATATTACCCCCGATGGCAAAGGATATGCGGCTGGTATGGCATCTTCCTTTGGCTTCGACCAGTTACAGATTATCACCATGAAACCTCTTGGTGGAAGCCCTCGGAAAAGCACCCATCCCTACAGACCACGCACGGAACCTGGGCGTCATTCTGGATTCCTCACTTGCGATGAACAGACAAGTCAACGCCGTCTCTTCATCCTGCTTCAACATTCTTCGCATGCTCAAAAAAACATTTCGCTGGATCCCCACCGAAACTAGGAAAACGGTCACCCACGCCCTGGTCACGAGCCGACTGGATTATGGAAACACCCTCTACGCCGGTACTACCGCTAAACTCCAGAAAAGACTCCAACGAATCCAAAACGCCTCAGCCAGGCTCATATTAGACATCCCGCGTAAAGAACATATCTCTGGCCACCTGAAAAACCTCCACTGGCTTCCCGTCAATAAGAGGATCACTTTCCGGCTCCTAACCCACGCACACAAAGCACTCTACGAAATCGGACCAGAATGCCTCAACACACGACTGTCCTTCTACACCCCCCCCCCCGCCAGCTACGATCATCCAACCAAGCCCTTGCCACTGTACCTCGCATCAACAAAACCACCATGGGAGGTAGATCCTTCTCCTACCTGGCAGCTAAAACCTGGAACTCACTTCCCACTTACCTTCGCCTTACCCAGAACCACCTAGCTTTCAGAAAGCAACTCAAAACGTGGATATTTGACAAGTAATTCCCCACCCCTCCTTAAGCGCCTTGAGACCCTCTGGGTATGTAGCGCGCTATATAAATTCTCTGACTTGACTTGACTTGACCTGGTGTACGCGCGCTTTATAAGTCCCTCATAACATTAACATAACATTAACATTAAGCTTGCATTCATGATACTTTAGTCAGCTCTTAGACTCAACCTTATCCAAAAGAGAATATTAGCCACTCAGTAGAGACCTTCCCTCACATCTAAGCTATCCAAAGCTAGACTACAACCAACTAAGATAGTCCCGGGGGTGTGGCCGGCAAGATGGATGACCGGCAGTGCCAGAGGGGAGCCTCCCGGTCCTGCAATTACATCATTTAACATCCTGCTGTGCTTCAGCATCGAAACCTCTGTAGGAGGGTGCCTCTGACTGCTTCAGCCAACGAGCCGACCTGTGCCAATTAGTGCAGCTGCCTTGGTAGTGGGGACCCCTGTAGATCGTGTGGGACTCTCATGCTGTGGCCTACCGAGGCGGTGGCTTGAGACTGACGTCCAGTGGGAAGATCGCAGGTGCCGCTTCTTGATGACTGGAGGAGGCGGCCCACGCTGTCTGTGGATCACAGCAGGTACGCAGGCCTTGCCTCTGGACTTGGACTTGGAGACTTCCTGCCTGACCCAGAGAAGAGCTGTCCATAACTGCAGGGACACTACTGATGGAGGTTACTGCAGGCAGCTTCTGCAGGGACCCTTAGTGGTGGTTGTATCTCCCCCATGTTCCCTGTGGCCTACCAGACCTTCCTGACCTTGGAGGGAGCGAGTCTAATTCTCGGGCCTTGAGGCCCTTAGGAATCAATGGCAATTACCGAATCGGTAAATACCGATTCGGTAAAATTACCGAATTTGCAAGGGGGACAGGGTGTCACTTTGACACCCTGTTGCACCCCTCAATTGTGCATGGGTGCACATGTTGCTGACATACATGCCCTTAGGGCATGTATGTCTGCAACATGGCACGTTTTTTAAAGCAAAAAAAATGATTTTTGAAGGGTTTTCATTATTTACCACCAACTTCTAGTTGGTGGTAAATAACGAATTCTTAAACCCTTGTAGCACTGATTACAGTGCTACCTACATGTTGAATTACAGAATTGGTAATTTTACCAATTCGCTATTTTACCGAATCGGAATAATTACACATTCGGTAAAATTACAGATTCTGTAATTTAACATGCCCCTACATCTCAATATCCAAATACCGGTCGGAAACGGACAAAAATACCGATTTGGATACCTACATCTGGCCCTAAGTTTCTTAGATGGAGCAAACATATCGCTAGTGTTTAGGAGCCGTGATGCGATGTGTGCTTCATGGAGATCCATATCCTGATTGAACATTGGGGTTGAGCTGGCTAATGAGTTCATAAATTCCTTTTTATTAAGGGTACCCCAACTTCTTATCATGCCCCCCTCATCCGAGGGAGACTTAGTACTGGAGGGTAGTATTACCGAGAATGGTATGAGATGGTGGTCAGACAATAAGCAGGGCAGTGTCGTAGGGACGGATACTGTGAGATTTATGGTCCAGACTTGGTCAAGTATATGACCCTTATTATGTGTAGCTGAGGATAGGTGCTGGGTGAAGTTAAAGTTAAGGTTAGTTAATAGGTCTGTAAGTTCCTGGGAATGGGGACCACCAAGTACATCATTAAACCAGTAGTTTAGGTCGCCAATTAAAATAATATTGGTGTAATTTGTTACCATGTTCGCTATTTGCTCACTCAGTAAGAGGGGAAATAAAGGCATATGCTGAGGGGGCCTATAGATTACAACGCATATCAGCGGGGCTGAGTTTGATTACAGCTTGATAACCAGATTGTCCACCGCCACAAGGTTCAAAGAAGAGACTGCCGTAAATTTGTGGTTGCGATGAATAATTGCAGCCACTCCCCACCCGATTTACCAGGTGGGCGGTCCACATGGAGAATCTAATAATCATTAGGCAGTGCAGCCAAGATGTCAGGTGTAGAATCAGGGGTCAGCCAAGTTTCTGGTATGAACAGAATGTCAGGTCGATCAGCTGCCAGTAGCATGAATACTCTATCTGATGTTTGACTAGAGAGCGTGTGTTTGAATAATATACACGTAACTCTGCCTGCTTGGGAGGAGTAACACCAGCTTTCTGCTCAATACAAGTTTTTATTTCGGGAAACATTTTGCGTGACTGATAGATCTTATTCCTGTTCAGACACATTTTAATGGCAGGATTTAGTGGGAGCGACACCCGGTGGAGCCCTCTGAGTTCCTTTGATGAAAATTTGAGGATTCGGGCAGAGTAACTTGCCCCTAGCCCCGTCCAGGCGCGGACGGGCGCAGACAGGCTTGCCTTTGGCGCGCTGCCGGCGCTCCCGCGCTTACGGTCCCTGAGGGCCAGCAGATGACCTATGACCTATACTGTCAATCAGAGTGCTCTGTTATCAGCAGGATTGGTGCAGGCTAAGGACTCACATGGACCAAAGAAGAAGTGTGAGGTGTTGGATGACCTGTAGACAGGCCCTGAGAGATGACAAAAGAGCTCTGGGCTCTAAGATGGGCACTCCCAGCACACCGCTGCCCCAAGCTCATGGGAAACAATCTCTGTTGGATGACTAAAACCTCACAGAAGGATGCTACACCCATACTTTGATGCCCCCACATGGATACAAGGGCTCTGAAGCAGCCCATGTCCCCAGCACCTGCCCACATACATTGCTGGGGTGAGGATGTGCCCACACTTTTTGATGTCAGTTCTATACCTCTTCTGTTTGAGGGGTAAGTTTGAAATGCTGCTGACCCGCCCCTCATGGAGTGTTGAAGCCAATTTACAAAGTGTCACAAATCTACTATTAGGCAACAGTTTTACTGCTCTATCTTAAAACGAATTAATCATTACGTGCACTGTTAAACTGTTACATGAACTGTCACTGCAGAATTAAATCACATCTTTGAGCTCAATAACTAGTTTAATAGCAGGGTTAATTCTGCAGCATCTTCAGCAAAAGATTCGATCAGTGAAGACAAGAGGGCGCGACAACGTGCTGGAACACTCTCTCTTCTCCGAGCTAAAGAATCTCGGCTCTGACAAGGAGGCGCTGGAGGCCATGAAGAAGGGGTTATACAAGGACACGGCATACGATCTGTCACATATATGTTGGTTAATGATTCTATTTCCCTCTGGAGGCCGTATTCCCTTGGGTGTCACAGAGAGCTCCATCTTTGCCCTCGACTCTTTAACATGTACATACATGGGGCTGCTGGGAGTTCTCCTGGAAGAGCTGGACACCAGCAGCCGGCAGGTGCCATGCCCCCAAGTCTCACCACTCCATCCAATAATGGATGACACAATGCCTCCTAAATTGAAACTGTCAGTTTTCAGCTCCTTCCTTTAGTCTGTGACGGCCCTGCCTCAGATGCCTGGCTCACTCCTCCAAAAGCCATAGGGATTGGGCTAAAAGTGTCCACCACTGCCTTTCCCCTTGAATTTCTGCTGAATTACATGCCCGGTTTAGACTTGTACATCAATAGAAAGACCAAGCTCAGTCTCTGGGTTTACTTCTTTTACCCCAGACAATCGCTATCTGTCGCCTGGCAAATAACAAGAGCAATGCGTGTAGCTTGCGTGTTTCTGACATATCCTAATAGGCCCAGAAGAGGGGAGGGGGGCAGCACAAGGCCCAGGATCTGGCTGATGGACTCGAAAATTTAAAACCAATGTACAGTAATGTCCGGACATTCCCATGCCATATGGAGGAACGAGGTGGACGAAGTAGCTCGAATTGCAATAGGATATTCAGTGGAAAAAAAAGGATAAAGTGACATAATAGTTGAGTGAAAATTTCAGTGCCAATGTAGTGTTTTAAGATAACAAAAACACTGAAATTCACCAGTTATACTTATCTCTAGTGAGTATAACTCTGGCCCTAGGGTAACTATAACTTGCACCCACGCTATGGACAGTTTTTTCATCAAAGTTGCCACTTCTGATGTTGCAGTGGTGTTATTAATGATGTCATAGAACATGTTTATATAACAAAAGTTGTTTGGCCCAAAGGAACAAGATACAGGCAGGGCCACATAAATGCAAAAAGACAACATGTGCCTGACTCCCTACTACTTTCGAGCTTTTACACTTTTTGCTCTTAAGCCAAACACATTTCTTTATGTTTGTACCTGTGTTTTATTTATACCTTTTTGCTTGAAACTCATTTCTATTTTCTCATAAAGTTTTTTTAGGAAGTGAAAAGGAAAAAATAGTGCATAATTTACATATATTACAAATATAGGCACATTTTGTCATTTTTTTGCGTCATATAACATCTAACATGGGAAGTAATTAGCAGTGCATAACAAGAGTGTAGATTCTTCCCCCAATCTGCCCTCGGGGAGGGGGGCAGAAAGCCCACTAGACACCAGAGATTTTAATGGGGGTATAAATGGCTGGGGGCCCCTACCCTTTCCCAAATAACTACAGCAGTCTTTCTGCCCCCCAATCAGAAAACCCACTAGAGCACCAGGGAGTGGATTTTGAGGTGGGGAATGTATGTCACGCAAAGGGTTAGTGCTTCCTCCTTCCCACAGGTCCTAAAGTATTTCTGCCCACTGGGTGCAGATCGGAGATTGTTCACCAGACACCAGGAATTTATATAGGTAAATAAATGGATGGGGGTGCCCCAACACCCGACCTATCCTCCACCTTCAATATGACCCCAACAGTCTTTCTGTCCCCCTGGGGGCAGATAAGAGGTCTTTAACTCCAATGGGGCAGAAACCCCACTAGACATCAGAGAGTTTTTTCTGTACCATATAGAAAATGTGTTGGAGGGTGCTCACCAACAACCTGCAGATCGGAGATTATTACCTCCAATCTGCTCTTGGGCACAGAAAGTTCACCAGACACAAGGAATTTATATAGGTACATAAGTGGATAGGGGTGCCCACACACCCAACCTATCCTCCATCTCCAATATGACCCCAACAGTCTTTCTGCTCCTCCAGGGGGCAGATAAGAGGTCTTCAACTCCAATGGGGAAGAAACCCCACTAGACATCAGAGTTTTTTCTGTACCATATAGAAAACATGTTGGAGGGTGCTCACCAACAATCTGCCCCAGGGTGTTCAGAATACCTGTGCATTCTGGACTGGGAGCATGGCGTGATGCATAGGCGAGCTGCCTCACCACTTTTTAGGTCGAGCCTGGGCAGCGCATATGCAGCTCTGCAAAGCATGCTATATTCAAGTATGGACTTGAAACTCCGCCCACTCTTAACCCATATTTTTTATTGGCTTGTATCATTGTCCTTTAGAAACTGTGGCTTTTCATTGGTCTATAGGCTTAGTAGTCCCTCCTTCATAACACCTAGTCTCATTTTGTAACCTTCCATCAGGACATCCCATGTTACATGTGTTGTTATGAGATAGTCTTTAGTTACAGCCTTCAAGCACTATTTGGTTAAATGTTTTACTCTTGCCTGCTGTTGCAGGCAGGATACGCTCTTCCCCAAATGTTTTTTTTTATGGCACGTCACGTCACGCCACGCTGATGCAGTGGTGGCTGTGTCTTTAGTTTATTCTTTCTGGCCCGAACGAGGCCACATGTTTTTTTTCTTTTTTTCTCTCTTTTTTTGTTTACAAGTGCCCCATACGGCTCTTTCACATTAATGTCAGCCACACCCCTTTCTTTAGACAGGCTGCATTTAAAGAAAGGTGCGCAGCTTCTATTAAAGTGAAACCGCAGCATGGGGCACTTTTACAAAGTTTTCTGTCAACTTGACAAACAGATGCTTTTTTTTGTAAAAGTTCCCTATACCGCACTTTCATTTACAATGCCAATAGCTCAAACTCTCGTAAATGCAAGACCTTTTGCATTGCAAATGATAGTTTATTTTTGTGAATATTTTTCCCTCGGTGTTTAGTGGTCTTTCTGTCCTTTTGAGGATGATATTAGGGAAACACCCTCACTCCTCTCTGTGGAAGGGAAAGGGGGGACAGAAAAACTGATGCACCTATTAAGGTGTGAGAGCAAGGCATGCTGCCTGGGTGAGCTGCTCCCACCACCTATACTTTTGGGAATATTTGTCTCCTGGTGACTAGTGGCCTCTTTGTCCCCAGATGAAGATTTTGGGTAAACACCCTCAATCCACCCAGGGGGGCAGAAAGACTGATGCACCTGTTCTGGGGTAGGAGCAAGGCATGATGCAGAGCAAAAAAAAGGGTGTGAGGGGCGGCACACCCATCAGGCCTTGCTCCCACGCCAGAATAGGTTCATCGGTCTTACTGCCCCATCCACGACTTGGAGTAGATTGAGGGTGCTTACCCAAAATCTTCCTCCGGGGGACAGAAAGGCATCATGCCGTGCTCTCCCCCCAGAATAGGTGCATCAGTCTTTCTGAAACTGAAATAGTACATTTTGCATTTATGTGATGGAAACCAAAGAGAACCACAAAATGTCTACCACCCTGTCTTCTGCCACTTGACCCGATAAAAATGGTTCGAGGCATGTGGGCTGCTGAATTCATATCTGTGCATAGATCGCCGCCTAGTGTTGAGTCCGGATGATTGCACATTGTTGTCCTGGAAGAGTCTTCGAAGTATCACGAGATAGGTGGCTCCTCCCCTGGACTACAGTGCGCATGGGCATCGCCTCCATCCCCAGATTGTTTTTTTCCGCCATTAGGTTCGGATGTGTTTCGGTTCCCTCTGTCGGAATCGATAGTTGTAAAACTTTTCTAACTCGAGACCAAACGGTCTTTAGGCTGGGCGTCGGTATCGTTTCATTCGGGTTTTTGTCTGTTCTCAGATCCGAACTCTTGCTACCCATCCGCGTGCTCTCGGCGCGGACGAGCCTACTCAACGCTCCAGACATGGAACGAACTCCGTTCAAAAGGTGCCCGGTGTGCACCTCCAAGTATTCACACCTCGATGTGCACCCTGTGTGCAACAAGTGTTTGTCACCGGACCATGATGAGGCCAGGTGTATGGCCTGCTCGAAGTTCCGGTGTAAGAAGACTCTCAAGATTCGTCGGGCCGCTGGACTCCAGACCCAGTTATCGGCAACCTCGGCGCCCCCGCCGGACGACATCTTCGAAGAATCTGTTGAAGACGACGATGTCATGCGGGTTTCGGACTCTAGCCCCGCGTCTGAAGGGGATGCCTACGACGCGGGAGACGAGGACTTTGACGAAGCCGGCGACGAGGTAGGGGACGACGATGGGGCCATTGCCACCGTGGGGGACAGCTCGGAGGAAGAGCGCCCCCAGACTGACTCAGGGGTCAATCCCCTTCATGCGGCCCAGGTCGAGGGATCGCCTTCGGGCCTTACCCAAGACCTCGTTACTAGTCCAGCAGCCCCGCCTCCGGGCCCGGTCGCGGACATTTCTGATGTGCCACTCCCGTTAACAAAAACAAAAGTGAAGCCATTGGGATCCACTCCTCTGGTTTCGAAACCGAAAGTGAAAGCTGCACTGGTGCAGAAGGCTCTGGAGGCATCGACTTCCAAAAAATTCAAAATGGCCGACCTGAAGAGCCGTGGCAAGATGGCCGACCCGAGGGCCTCGGGGTCGACGCCGAAAACGAAGTCGACCGACGCGGCCGCGTCGGCGCCGAAAATGGTCGAGGTCGATGACCCGAACAAAGCTTCGAAGAAGCGTTACGGCGATTCCACGGCTCCGCCCGTCGGGGACAAGGAACGTGAAGTGTCAGCTCCGAAGACGGTGCCTCTCGCCGACCCGACTCCCGACTCGGGGAGATCGCTCGAGCCGGTCAAGCCCTCCCAGGCCTTGACGAAGAAGGTCGCGGAGTCCCTGCAGCGGATTCGGAAGGACGCTGTGGTTCCCGAACCAGGGGAGGTGGTGCTGAAGCACACTACAAAGCCCACAAAGGCGCAAACGCCTATCCGCTTCACCCTGCCGCCGAAGTCGACGCCGAAGGCTTTCGCTCCGAAGCATGGGGCAGGTGTGCCCTCGAAGCAGGTGTCGACGCCCAAAGCGGCACTGGTGGTGTCGAAGCCTCGGCTCCAGCCGCTTGCAGAGGAAGAGCGTCGAGAGGTCATCATCGACGCCAATACCGGAAAACTGTCTCTCCTCAAGAGGAAAATCACCACGGAGCCGGTGTTGGAACATTTTCGTATTCCTCTCAAAAACAAGAAGGATTCTGTGGGTACTTCGGCCCCGATAGAGCCTGCCTCTCCACAAGCTTTAGAACATTCGCCAACGCGTTCCAACGCAGGGGATGGTGACGATGAGGAGGTCGAGTACAACTATCCAGCGTACTCGGATCCGGAGGAGGAACATGAGCCTTGGTCTGCTGGAGGCGACCCGGACGACCCGCAATCGGGTCAGGAACCGCAGCTCTTTGCGGCAAAGACCTCACCGACGGAGGACTCAGCAGCCTTCAACACTTTGATTGAGCGAGGTACAGCTAACCATAATGTCGAGCTGCATTCAGATCCTGTGGATGTGGACTTTTTATTTGACACTTTCTCTGTGGCTGAAAAGTCAGTCAAGACATTGCCAATGCTCAAGGGAGTGCTAAAGCACGCGACTGAGGTCTTCAAAGAGCCCACTCGGGCGCGTGTCATCAACCCTCGCATTGACAAAAAATATAAGGCAGCGCCCTCGGATCCAACATATATCAAGGGACACTTGCCACTGGACTCGTTGGTGGTATCCAACGCACGCAAGAGGGCGAACTCGCAGACCACTGGTGACGCTCCTCCCCCAGACAAAGAGTCTAAAATATTTGAGGCCTCAGGGAAACGGATTGCTGCACAGGCAGCTAATATTTGGCGAATCTCAAACACGCAGGCCCTACTTGCACGCTACGATAGGGCTCATTATGACACCCTAGAAACACTGCTGCAACGCTTGCCTGACCAGTACAAGGAGGCAGGGGAAATGTTAATTCAGGAAGGAAAGCTCATCACAAACGCTTCCATCAAATGTGCGCTGGACGTGGCTGATACAGCCTCCAGGGCAATCAACACTAGTGTGTTGCTGAGAAGACATGCATGGCTTAGGATATCAGGTTTCAAACCGGATATACAAACAACCATCCTGAACCAAACAGTTAATCCTGACCACCTGTTCGGCCCTGAGGTGGATGCGACACTGGAAAAAATGAAGAAAGACACAGACACTGCTAAGTCTATGGGGGCCCTCCAGTCTCAGCAGTTTCGGGGTGGTTCCTTTTGCCGCTCCAATACCAGAGGCACCTCAAGGGGTCAGGCATCGCAGTCCACACAGTATTATAAAAGTAATACTCAAACCTCATACACCAACAAGGGTAGAGGTGGCTACAGAGGCAACAACATCAAAGGCAGGGGACGTGGAAACAACAGCTCCAGGTCCACCACCGCCAACAAACAGTGACGTCTTGTCACTGCCCCCCGACCACACAACACCGGTCGGGGGGAGACTCCAGCAGTTCCTGCCCGCGTGGAAATCCATCACCACGGACAGGTGGGTCAAGTCTCTTATCCAGTACGGTTACTGTCTGGAACTTACTTCCACTCCACCAAACATACCTCCAAGAAGCCGTCCTATGTCCGACGAGCACTTGCACTTGTTGCAGCAGGAAGTTCAGGTCATGCTGCAAAAAGGGGCAATAGAGCTCGTACCACTACAAGAAAGGGGAACAGGGGTTTACTCTCTGTATTTTCTAATCCCCAAAAAGGACGGATCCCTCAGGCCCATCCTGGACCTCAGGCCCCTCAACTGGTACATTCTCTCGGAGCACTTCCATATGCTCACGTTACAGCAGGTACTCCCTCTGCTTCAACAGGGGGACTTCCTGGCTACGTTGGATCTAAAAGATGCATACTTTCATATCCCCCTGCATCCTTCCCACAGGAAGTATCTCAGATTCACTATTCAAGACCAGCACTACCAGTTCAGGGTTCTGCCGTTCGGGGTCACCACAGCGCCAAGGGTCTTTACGAAGTGCCTGGCGACTGTGGCGGCGCATCTACGGCGCCAGAATGTCCACGTCTACCCTTACCTGGACGACTGGCTCATTCAGGCAAAAACAGAACAGCAGTGCGCCGACCACGTGTCCCGCACCATTCATCTCCTGCACGATCTGGGATTCTCTCTGAACTACCCGAAATCCCATCTCCAGCCCGCCCATGTACGGCAGTATCTGGGCGCGACGATAAACACTCTGGCAGCCACTGCGCAGCCAAATTCAGTGAGAATCGCCAGTATCCAAACGCTGATCCAACGATTCAGGCCTCAACACTCGCTTCCAGCGAAAGTGTTCATGCAGTTGATAGGCATGATGGCCTCCTGCATCTCCATTGTCCCGCACGCGAGACTACATATGCATCCGCTTCAGGAGTGCCTACCACGTCAGTGGACTCAGGCTCATGGGCAACTGACAGGCCTAGTGTTGGTGAGCGGTCGGCCATACAACTCTCTGCATTGGTGGAATCCACAAAACCTTTGCAAGGGCCGACCGTTCCAGGAGCCTGTGCCACAGATTATCCTGACGACGGACGCTTCTCTCCAGGGATGGGGAGCGCATGTACTCCACTACACAGTGCAGGGACTATGGACACTACAGCAAAGGAAGATGCACATCAATGTGTTGAAACTGATGGCAATCTTCATGGCCTTGAAGGCGTTCAAAGTACATCTGTGCAACAAGGTCGTGTTGATCCGGACGGACAACATAACAGCCATGTACTACATTCAGAAGCAGGGAGGCACACACTCTCCGCAGCTGTCTCATCTGGCTCAGAGCATGTGGAAGTGGGCCATTCAGAGGAACATCTTCCTCATGCCAGAGCATCTCCCGGGCAAGGACAACCAGATGGCGGACCTGCTCAGCAGGCACAGCCATCAAATGCACGAGTGGGAGATACATCCATCAGTACTCCAACCGTACTTCCAAAGGTGGGGTCATCCAGAGATAGACCTGTTCGCCACAAAGGAGAACGCAAAATGCCAAAGCTTCGCCGCCAGGTTCCCACACCCGCAATCACAGGGCAATGCGATGTGGATGAACTGGTCAGGCAGATTTGCGTACGCTTTTCCCCCAGGACCCCTGATACCGCTGGTGGCACGCAAGCTCAGGCAGCACTCGATGACTCTCATCCTGGTTGCTCCAACGTGGGCTCGCCAACCATGGTACACCACGTTTCTGGAACTATCCGTGGTACCGCATCAAAGGCTTCATCTCACTCCCAGCCTTCTGACGCAGAGCCATGGCGACATTCAGCACCCAGATCCGCAACAGCTCAACCTGGCGATCTGGCTTCTGAAGTCCTAGAGCTCGGCTACCTCAATCTTCCCCCCGATTGCATGGACATCATTCGGGAGGCAAGGAAGCCCACTACTAGAGCTTGTTATTTGGCTAAATGGAAGCGTTTTGTCGTTTACTGTGTAAACCACAATATTGACCCGCTCGATGCTTCCATTCAGAACATCATTTGTTACCTGTTCCATCTGTACCGGTGTAACTTGGCGTATTCTTCCATACGCATTCACTTGTCTGCAATGGCAGCATACCTCCAGAATAGGCAACACCTATCACTTTTTAAGGTCCCTGCTATTAAGGCTTTTCTGGAAGGACTCAAAAGGGTCATTCCACCACGGACTCCACCAGCTCCGGAATGGAACCTCAATGTGGTTCTTACGAGACTGATGGGTCCTCCCTTCGAGCCACTGCACTCTTGTGAGCTTCAGTTTCTGACTTGGAAGGTTGCTTTCTTAGTAGCAATTACATCGCTACGGAGGGTTAGCGAGTTGCAGGCGCTCACCATCCAAGAACCTTTCTTCCAAGTACATGCTAACAGGGTTGTGCTCCGCACTAACCCTAAATTCTTACCCAAGGTTGTATCTCAATTCCATATGAACCAGACAATTGAGTTGCCAGTGTTTTTCCAAAACCCAGAGACGCTGGCGGAGCGGATGCTCCACACCCTTGACGTTAAAAGAGCCTTGATGTACTACGTGGACAGGACAAAAGATTTTCGCAAAACCAAGCAGCTTTTCGTTGCTTTTGCCTCACACCACAAGAGAAACACTATCTCCAAAGCTGGGATCGCTAGGTGGATCGTGAAATGCATTCAAATCTGTTACGCTAAAGCTAAACGCACTCTCACTATCCCACCAAGAGCCCACTCCACCAGGAAGTTGGGGGCCTCTATGGCTTTCCTAGGTAACATTCCCTTAGAAGATATTTGTAGAGCAGCTACATGGTCTACCACACATACTTTCACTAAACATTACTGTGTAGACGTGCACTCCAAACAGCAGGCAGCTGTTGGGCAGGCTGTTCTCAAGACACTTTTCCAAACTGCTGCAGCTGGCACGGGCGGCCGCCGCTAATGGAGGGACTGCTATGTATTCTATGCACAGATATGAATTCAGCAGCCCACATGCCTCGAACTGCAAATGCTACTTACCAGTATGCATCTGTTCTTGGCATGTAGGGCTGCTGACATTCATATCGCCCACCCTCCTCCCCGGCGCCTGTAGCAGCTGCAGTATTCATATATATATATGCTCATAGCATGGTCATCACTCACATACTTCACTCCATCTCTGCCAATGGCTAAAAACAATCTGGGGATGGAGGCGATGCCCATGCGCACTGTAGTCCAGGGGAGGAGCCACCTATCTCGTGATACTTCGAAGACTCTTCCAGGACAACAATGTGCAATCATCCGGACCCAACACTAGGCGGCGATCTATGCACAGATATGAATGTCAGCAGCCCTACATGCCAAGAACAGATGCATACTGGTAAGTAGCATTTGCATTACCCCACTTGAGTGGCTCTGCCTAGTGTCTGTGATATAAATGCCTCAAAAACATAATGTGGAGAAATCGGCAATAGGGTTAACACCAATATTTGGATCTGGGCTTGGTGGCCACACAGGGAAATCTACCAAGCCCATACATTTCTGAAAATTAGACATTCAGGGGAGTCCAGGGGGGTGTGCCTCACTTGGATCCCACAGCTTTTCTTACTCCCAGTGCGTGCAAATCTCAAACTTTAACTAAAATCACACATTTTCCTTGCACCTGTGTGACGTAAACATACAGAAATCTCAGGGATACACACAAATTCCAACAACCCAGCATTTACCCTCTTGTCCCCATAAAAAGGCTACCTCACCTGTGTGGCTGGATCTAGTGCCTCCAACAGTCATAAATGAAACCAGGGTCAGTCAATAACAGTTGCTCTGTGAGACTCCCATTGACCTTGGTTTGCTGTGTGCCTGTCATGGACTGTATGCCCAGTCAAACATGTGGGGTAGCATTTTAATTGGGACAAGTGGAGGAATGCTGGGTGGTTATAATTCTGTGGATTCCTGAAGATTGCGTCATAGAAATGCAAGGAAAATGTGCAGTTTTAGTCACAGTTTGAGGTTTGAAGGGCATTGTAGGTAAGAAAACCTTGTGGGATCTATGTGAGTCACCCCACCCTTGACTGCCCTGGGTGTTTAGTTTTCAGAAATGTCTGAGTTTGGTAGGTTTCCCTGGCTTACCGTCTATCCCTGGCCAAAAGAAAAGCTGCTAATCCCATTGCTAAATCAGATCTATTTTGTGACGGGAATTTTTTTAATCTAAACATTGTTTCTTGGGTTCTTTCCTGACATGGGCACAAAGCCTACTCACACAAGTGAGCTACAATTTTTATAGGGAGAATTGGGGGAATAAAAAGTGGTAGGAAATGTGCAGCTCCTTGCAGAGTCCAAAACTTTCCAGCCCAGAAATGTGGTGAAAATGTGTTTTTTTTGTCAAAGTTTGATGTTTGCTAGGTCTTCTGGTAAGAAAACCTTGTGCGAACCATTCAAGTCACCCCACATTGAAATCCTCCAGCTTTCTAGTTTTTTTTTAAAAATGTGCAAGTTTTCATGGTTTCCCTAGTTCTTGGCTGAGATAGAGGCCAAAATCCACAGCTAGCCTTGTTGCAAAAAAGGGTCAGTTTTCCATGGAAAAACGTGATGTGTGCATGTTGCATTTTGGGGCCTTTCCTGACAAGGGCACTAGCCCTACTCACACAACTGTGTGGCTCCCTACAGATTCTAGAGGATTTGTCACCAATATGTGTTTAAAATGTGCTTTTTAGCGAAGCATTGAGGTTTTGTATTTCTGTGATGTAAACTTCTGAAAACCACAGAGAACCACACAATGCCTACTACACTGCCTTCCTCCACTTGCCCCGATAAAAATGTTACCACACTTGGGTGGCAGTGCCTAGCATTTGTAGTACAAAATGCCCTAAAACATAATGTGGAGAAATCAGAAATAGGGATAGCTCCAGTGTTTAGACCCGGGCTCGTGGCCACACAGGGGAACATACCAAACCCAGACTTTTTTTTGAAAATAGGGCATCCGGGGGAGTCCAGGGTAGTGTGCCTCACGTGGATCCCACAAATGTTCTTACTCACAGTGCGTGCAAATATCAAACTTTGACTAAAATCACACATTTTTTTGTGCATCTATGTGTTGTAAACATACGGAAACATCAGGGATCATCAAAATTCCAACCACCCAGCGTTCCCCCTCTTGTCCCCATAAATATGCTAACTCACTTGTGTGGCTAGATCTGGTGCTTACGACAGTCACAAATCAAAACCATGGTCAATAAGAGTGGCTCTGTGAGACTCCCATCGACCTTGGTTTGATGGGTGCCTGTCATGGGCTCTATACCCAGTAGCATTTTTATTGGGACAAGTGGAGGAATTCCGGCTGGTAAGAATTTTGTGGGTTCCTGTTAATTCCTGAAGTTTGCATCACAGAAATGCAATTTTAGGCAAAGTTTGAGGTGGGCAGGGCTTTGTAGGTAAGAAAACCTTGTGGGATCTATGTGAGGCACCTCACCCCTGAGTCCCCTGGGTATTTAGTGGCTCATTACGATGGCAGGTGGACCTGAGTCCGCCCGCCATCGATGCAGTGTTTGGGACCGCCCGCCAGACATTCAGCGGTCCCACCACTGCAATTAGGATGCGCCCTTCAAACTAGCGGGTGCATCCAGGGCCTTTAACATTGTGGACGGTGCTGCTGGCTGCAGCACGGTACGCAATGTTAAAATGGCATGCACTGCATTTCCCTGTGCCACTCAGTGCAGGGACATGAGTGCAACAAAACCTGCCCCCCCCCTAACTAAGGGGGCCCATTACAGGCCCCCAAATCCCTTTCCACCTACCTTTTCGCAGTGGGTTGACCACTGTGAAAAGACAGGCAGAAATGGGTATCCTAATACCTATGCCTGCAAGGCACCACCGCAATGCTGCCCTATTTTTTGGTTCCGCTAGGTGGGCGGAAACAGACCGCCTTGCGGAACCGGGGCGGATGATCTTTGTGTCCGCCGCGCTTCCCTGAGGTTTCCCCTCCCCATCATAATCTGGCTGGTCGGTCCTTCGGCCATCCTAATCAGCCCCTTAGTTAGAGAAATGTCTGGGTTTGGTGGTTTTCCTGGCTGACCATCGATCCCTGGCCAAAAAAAACACTGCTAACCCCTTTGCCAAATCAGATCAATTTTGTGACAGGAAATATTGATATCTCCACATTGTATCTTGTGGTCTTTCCTGACACGGGCACTAATCCTACCCACGCAAGTGAGGTACCATTTTTATAGGGGTAATGATAAGTTGTAGGATATTTGCTGCTCCCTACAGATTCCAGAACTTTCATTCACAGAAATGAGATTAAATTTCGTTTTTTTGTGTCAAAGTTTGATGTTTGCTAGGGCTTCTGGTAAGAAAACCTTATGCAAGCTATAGTAGTCTCCCCACAGTAAAATCCCCCCGCTGTCTAGTTTTAAATATGTGCAGGTTTGCATGCTTTCCCTAGGCTTGCCTGAGGTAGGGGCCAAAATCCACAGCTAACCTCATTGCGAAAAAGGGTCAGTTTTCCGTGGAAAAAATGTGATGTGTCCATGCATTTTGGTGCCTTTCCTTTCACGGGCACTAGCCCTACTCACACAAGTGAGGTATCATTATAATCGAGAGACATGGGGGAATAATAGGAGGTAGGAAATGTGTGGCTCCCTGCTGATTCCAGAGGATTCCTCACTGAAATGTGTGGAAAATGTGTTTTTTAAGTCAAGCACGAGGCTTGCAAAGGCTTCTGAATAGCAAAACCTTTTTGGGAACTACACAAGCCACCCCACCATGTAGTCCCGTAGGTGTCTAGTTTTTAAAATTGTATAGGATTGCTAGATTTCTTTAGGTGCCGGCTAAGCTACTGCCCAAAATCCTCAGCTAGCCACATGGCAAAATTGGGGGTTGTTTTTCATGGAAAATTGCAATGTGTCCATATTGTGTTTTGGCACCTGTCACTAGCCCTACCCACACAAGTGTGGTACTACTTTTATCGAGAGACATGGGGGAAGGCTGGGTGGTAGGAAATGTGTGGCTCCCCACATATTTCAGAAGTTTTCCTCACAGAAATGTGAGGAAAATGTGTGTTTCTAGTCAAAGTTTGCAGGGTATTCTGGGTAAAAAATCTGGTGGAAGCCACAAAAGTCCCCTTAGGTCTCTAGTTTTAAAAAATGTACAGGTTTGCTAGGTTTCCCTCGGTGCCCGCAGAGCTCCTGCCCAAAATCCACATTGGAAAAAATTGTCAGTTTTCAGTGGAAAAAATGTGATGTGTCCATGTTGGGTTTTGGTCCCTTTGCTGTTGCAGATAATAGGTCTACCCACACAGGTGAGGCACCATTTTCATTGGGAGAGGTGTAGAAATACAGACAAGTAGAACATCTGTTATTATCAATTGTATTTTTCTGCATATGAGCCTTCCAAATGTAAGCCAGCTTGTAAGAAACAAGGCTTTTTGAAAAATGCCAGCTGAATCACATGCTAGTATGGGTACCCACAAATTCAGAGATGTACAAAAGCCATTGCTCCTAATCTACGTATCTGGTGTCTATTTCAGAAATACATAGGTTTCCTTGATACACATTTTTAACTCTTTATATTTTACCAGATAAATCGCTCTGTGCACAATGAAAAACCCTTGTACGGTGCATTCAGTTGTTGGCTCAGGGTACCTCAGGTTCTTGGAAAATCTACACTCCCTAAATATCTCTGCAACATAAGGGTCTATTGGACATAATGGTATTTTGCCTTTGTAAATCAGCCATAATGGGAAGAAGTTACAGATTAAAACATTTTCACAAATGGCCATTTTTTCCAACTCATTTTCAATTTTCTTTTATTTCAATCGTTAGTTTATGTCTGAAAACCTTGAGGGATCTACAGAAATTTCCCTTGCTGACCTCAAACTGTGTCTACTTTTTGAAGATCTATAACTTTCTGGGATTACTCATCGGTTTTACCCACGTTTCTACATCAAACTGGAAGTAGGTTGAAAGCATAAAACTTAAGAAAAATTGGCTAAATCTTTAAAAAATGCCAAAACTGTCATAAAAACATAGGTTTTTTGACCCAACTCTGCATGTTCCTGAAAGGATGAAGATGACTTTAGCACAGCAAACCTTTAGTTTACGCCATTTTTAGGGAGTAAAAACACACTTTTTTCCTATTTTTCCCCACAACACCAAAATGTGGCTATATTTTGCCTATTTTCTCTGACCCCTATGGGGGAATCCACAAGCCCTGGGTATCTTTAGAATCATCCCCAGGATGTTGGAAAAACTGGATCCAAATTTGGCATGGATACCTTATGTGGGAAAAAGTTATGGCGGCCTAGGCGCGAACTACCCCAAATAGCCAAAAAAGGGCATAGCGTTTTAGGGGAAAAAGTTTTAGCAGCCAAGGGGTTAAAAAAAAGAAATGTGCTTCATTTTGGAAAGCTCCAGTGAGAGCAGGCAGGGGTCCTCTGGACAACTGCCTGCTCCTCATAAAGCTACCACACCGATTTCCTAAGGGAAAGGGGTCCAGGGGTACCCCATCCCCTCTGCAAATTAGTTGCTACCCCAACTAGGGAATCGGTAACAGTTCAACTGTTTGGAAACAGAATTACTGTTGCAAACCATTGCTACATTACTTACCGGTTCGCAGTTTGGAAGGAACAGCTTTAACAGCAGGCACCATCAAAAGCCAAACTCAGGTCGACAAAACACAGGTATAGGCTCCCCTTTTTAGCCTGTGTATATTTCCCCAATAGGAGGCATAAGTTAAAACTCTGCTCTACAGTGCCAAGACCTTGGTGGAAGCCGTACTGAAGCTCAGAAATAACTCCAGCATTCCCTGCCCACATTTGCAGTGTATTTAAAATAATGCGCCCGGCTACCTTCACTAGAGAATCTAGCAATGATATAGATCTGTAACAAGCGATTTAGGGTGAGCTACGATCGCCCTTCTAAAATACTGGGACAAGAATTGATTCCGTCCAGTTCGGAGGGAGGCCGCAAGTACAACAAGCCTGTAGGACCAGAGTAAGCAGTGGACCCCACAACAGGGGGAAAGATTTAAATAAGTCCACTGGTATACTATCTGGTCCCGGGGCTTTTCCGCACTTGCTTGCATTAATGGCCAAGATTACCTCCTCCGTATTAAAATCAATATCGATTGGGAGGAAGTTCGACAAAACAGGTCCAAGATCATCACCATGGGGGGTGTCATCATGATTACAATATAATTTAGAAAAATGAGACACCCATTGATCCTCCCCAATCGAAATCTCAATGCTAGGTAATTTTTGCGTAGCAAGAAACGGAGGGTTCACCGCCCTCCAAAACCCTTTTGTATCCTTAATGGCTGATGCCTGCTTTAACGCCTGGCATAGATCATTCCTTATGACCTCCTTTCGCTCTTTTAGGGACTGTTTATATGCCGCCCTGGCCCTTTTGATAGCTTCCTAATCTTTCATGGGCTGATGTAGGACAGCTATCAAGGCTGCATGCGCCTTACTACGCCTATGGTCAAACCAGCCTAGCCTATCTTCAAAGGATCTTTGAGGCTCTGATCTTAAGTTAGTTTGTATGGCCTGTGTAATTTTACAGAAGGAGTTAACGATGTTAGAGTCCAAGGCGGTCTCATCAAGACAAACTGAAAAATCTGTTTTATAACTGGTCAAAAGTGACTTAGTTAACTGGAGTGAATCTATCCCTGCCCATTTAATAGTATAGCCATTGACCCTATTGATGGCAATATCTTGTGAGGCCTGTGCAGCCGCGTGTTTTTTAGATAGCAGGTTAGCCGGCAAATCAAAAATGACACTCAGCGGATAATGGTCACTAAAAGCTGGATGAGTTTTAAAATTAGATAGCCTGCCAGCGTGTCTGTTTGATATTAATAAAAAATCTACAGTCGAGCATAACCCACGGCCGTTAAAAGTATGACTAAATGGGGAGGAAGGTGAATAAAGATCATTGGCAAAACCCATATTATGGGTAAACTTAATTAAATTTAGATGATCCCCAAATGGAGTATGCAGGAAATGGGAAATATCTTTCTCATCGCCAGACAATAAACCACAATTACCGTCTGCTGCATATGGACAAGGTCCCACATTGAAATCACCAATCCACATTATACAAAAATCCTTGTTATTTCCCCTTTGAGCATTATCCAAGGCCTTCTGTAGGTGACTTAGTACAACCTCAGTTGCCGAGTTAGGTATATTCATATAAAAATTGGCAAGAACAATACAATGTGTGTTATCAATGCTAAATTTCATGACCTGAAAATAGGTATTAGATTCAGTGAAATCTATCTTGCTCAAATTCATCCTATGGGATAAATATATACATAAGCCTCCCATGTTCCTCCCACGATTAAAAGGTACGGCCGGCGTAAAACATTGATGTGATGAACCACGTCCATCCATGTTTCCTGGAAACATAAGCTATCAAAGTTATATATGAAGTTTAACCAGGCGGGATCAGCTAACTTAGTAGCTGGTCCCGCCAGGTTCCAAGAAAGAATATTCATTAAGCTAGGCCTAGGCTCACCCTGAGCAACAGACTTAGTGCAGACAGCTATATTATTAGTAATAATAGGTGAAGGGGCCAAACTAAAAAATAAAGGTGGATGTATTGTGTTCACAATACACAGCTGTGTTCCCTTGGTGATATTACCAACAACATCACTAGGTGACTTGGCACCAGTCAATAACCCTGGTCGGCCATAAGAATAAGTATCATAAAATAGCAGACCTCGGGCTAAGAACGTCATGAGCAGGTACCCTTGCAACAGAGGGCATAGATTCTAAACTCAAAGAATTAGATAAAAAATACCCTCTTTGCACTATGGGGCCAGGCAAAGAAATGAGTCAGTCTATATCATCCAAGTATGGCAGGATATCAAATCTATTGTGCAAAGGTAACATAAAACATTCATGTGCATTAGAATTATTAGGCCACTAGTGTCTTTTTTTTTGTCCTCATATTCCACCAGGTTTCATAATATTACAGGTTGTTCGAGTACCATATGCTGTCTCAGTGCATGACTGGCGAGGGTTATAAACTGTTCCTATTTCGCAACCCTTCAGCATAACAGAAGTATCTTAGACCTGTGATTGGAAACCGTGTAATCGTGGATGATACTGCAACCAAACCGGGAGGATACCACCAGGTAAACAAAGGGAGGTAAACCATAGCATCATAATCATAGGACGGGAAAAAAAAACCAAAAAAAAAAAAACCCCGGACTGTAAATTCCATTTCAGCAAATGCCAAAAGGATCTTTTATTACGGTTCCCAGCTCTTGCCAAGTCAAGTCTAGACATTTGTAGGACCGAAGCTCGCCAATCAGATAGCGAAGGTGGATGCTGATCCTTCGGACTGTTAATTCCATTTCAGCAAATGCCAAAAGGATCTTTTATTTCGGTTCCCAGCTCTTACCGAGTCAAGTCTAGACACTTGTAGGACCGAAGCTTGCCAATCAGGTAGCGAAGGTGGATGCTGATCCTTCCACTTTATACAAATCTCCCTTCTTGCCAATAAAATGGAGTAAAAAATAAGATTTTTCGCGGGGCTTCGGACTCCATCGCTCACTCCCAAAATGACAAGAGGTAAGTCCATCGAGATTTGGAAACCCAAAGAATCAGAAAGCAAATTACTAATGGAATCCCAGAATGCTGAGATACAGGGGCATTCAAAAACATATGTGCATCGGTGGCCTTCAACAGGCCACATCTAGCACAGGCCACCGGGGAACCTTGGACAAATTTAGAGAGCCTTTGTTGTGAGTAATATGCTCTGTGAAGCATGTAAAGGTGGTTTCTACGCAACCATGAGGGCTTCACTATATCCCATAGCACTTGAAATGATATAGACCACAGATGGTTTAGGTTAGGACAGGCAAGGGCTGAGCCCCACAGCACCTCTAGTGTCACTCATAGTCGGTGAAATGTCACTCATAGATACTCTGAAATTATGGAAATGTCACACATAGCAATCTGAAACCTTGGCAGCTATGGGAATCTAAAACAAGTACCTGCCACACCAAACGCCGAAGGCAAATTATTAATTTCTGGAGCAAAAAGAAAGTTACCACTGAAATTAGCTCGAATCCCACTAAGGTTATTTACTGTTTTTGTTATGTGCCCGGTGTAATATGGTGTTTTTTGACGATTGTTTTTTAGAAAACCGATCACTACAATGATGTTATAGACAAAAAGTTCATTCTCCGGATCAATACGTTGAAAAAAGCAGAGCAAAACACCCAACTTTAATTAAATAACAAAGCAGGCACTCAATAAACATCAACACAATATGCAAACTTGGTAATGGGATTGCGAGGGTCACTTATTGAAGGCTGTGCACTCAAGCGCTGCACCGTGGAGCACAGTAAGAGAGGAAGTGCATGCATTACTTTGAAGGTACGATAGCAGCCAGGTACTTGGATGCACATATTACAAATGTATACATCCACCCGGACAGGGCAGTGGGGTACTGGAACTGGCCACGAGCACGTGCACTCAGGCCCTTTTATTAGCAGGCTCATGTCACTTGTGACGCCTGTGAGGGTGCCAGTGTGTCCACTCCCACAGGCGAGTGGCTATAAACTCTATGTCTGTCGAGACACTAGAACAGGTGCCCTAAATGTGATCCCTTTGAGAGAAGCAGATTATTCAGGAGTCCTGGTATGCCCTGGTATGCCACTAGGCTCTCTGGCTTTGTTTGGCTGCTTCGTTTCTGCTCTCAATTCCTTACTAGGGCTACTGCAGACTTGAGGAGTTATTCCAAGTCACATGCAAATTTGATGCAATAATTGCACAGGTGTTGTTTCTAATACCGTGGGGTGTTTTTGGATATTTGGATATTTGGATATTTGGATAGGTATTTCTAGAGCGCAGACGTTCGCTCCGAAGGGAGCATCTTGGCGCTGTAAAACCTGGGACCAGATCACAGGGAAGGTAGTGGGGGGCTAAATGGCTGCTTTAGTCCAGTCATCAGAGAGATTAAAAATCCACGTTTTGAGGTGCTTCCTAAACGGCTTCTCATGCGTCTGAAGTCTAAGATGCCTTGGCATGCTGTTCCAGGCTCTAATAGCCAGGGTACTGAGTGTTTTTCCACCTTTAGACTTCAGGTTGAATTTGGAGGGGGTCATGAGGTTTTCTTGTGAGGATCTGAGAGTGCGGCCCGGGGTGTAGTGAGGGAAGCGTCTCGACAAGTAGGAGGGGCCGGATTTGTTGAAGGCTCGGAAGGCTACAGTGAGAATTTTAAAGAGTATTCTCTTGTGCAAGGGGAGCCAATGTAAGGATTTAAGAGCAGTGGTGATAGAGGATTTGCGTGGGAGTTTAAGGACAAGACGCGCAGCAGTGTGCAGGACACTTTGAAGTTTCAATCGGGTGGACTTTTTGGTCCCTGCCAGAAGGCCGTTACAGTAGTCCACTCGAGAGAGTATAAGGGCTACCGCAATGGTCTTTCTGGAGTCGAGCGGGAGGAAGTCAAAGAACTTTCGCATGGACTTTATAATGCCGAAGCATTTACCTGCTACGGTCGCGACGTGGGTATCGAAAGAGAGATCGGAATCAAAGATAACTCCGAGGTTTCTGGCCGATGAAACTGTCTGAGGTGGGGCAGCAGAATTATCATGCCACCACAGGGCGGGGCAGAAAGATGTATTCTTTCCAATGGGCAAGATCTCGGTTTTATTCGAGTTGCAGCGGAGGTGGTTGGCGTCCATCCATTGAAAGACCGCTGTGAGGCAGCGCTTAAGATTGAGTTCGGCCGTGTTGGAATTGTCGTCGAGAGGGATGACAAGCTGAGTATCGTCGGCATAAGACGTGACGGTTATGCCGAACGATTCTATAAGGGTAAGCAGAGGGATGAGGTATATATTGAAAAGGAGGGGACTTAGAATGGAGCCCTGGGGAACTCCACAGAAGATCTTTTTCTCTTTCGATTGGAAAGGGCCCAGTGAGACAGTTTGGAACCTGTCGCTGAGGAAGGAACTGATCCAGGCCAGGGCCGAGTTTGTAACGCCGATGTCCATAAGTCTGTTAAGCAGAATGGAGTGGGAAATAGTATCGAATGCTGCCGTGAGGTCAAGAAGGATCAGAATGGCCTTCTTCCTTTGATCTTGGAGGATTTTGATGGTATCGGTCAGTTCGATCAGGGCGGTTTCGGTAGAATGTTTAGACCGGAAACCGGATTGCTGGGGGTGAAGTAGGTTGTGGGTATCAAGAAAGGACTTGAGCTCTTTGTGGACTAACTGTTCTGTTATTTTGCCCAGCGCAGGTAGCAGGGTGATGGGACGGAGGTTAGTCAAATCAGAGGGGGGTTTGTTTGCCTTTTTCATAAGAGGTTTAACCACACCCTTTTTCCAAGAGAGGGGAACAGAGCCAGTTTTGAGGGAGAGGTTGACTATTTCATTAATGATGGGGTTGATTTCATCAATGATGGTGTGGAGGATCTTGGGGGGACAAGGGTCAGAAGGGGAGCCAGATTTGCATGAAAGGATCGCTTCTCTGGTCTGAGTCGGGGTCACCGGGGTAAAGTGTTTGAAACTGTTTGCAATCGGGCGAGATTGGTCTAGATCCAAGATTGAGTACACAGGAGGGGGAGGGGGGAAGTTTTTATGGATAGAGCTGATTTTTTCCTCAAAGTAGTCGGAAATCTTGTCACACAGCTCTTGGGAAGGGGGGATTTCTGGTTGAAGAGCTTTTGGTTTGGTGAAAGATTTTACTATGGAAAAGAGGGTTTGTTGTTTTTGGCTAGCCTCTTTAATGGCGTTTACATAGTAGGTTCTTTTTGCTGATTTAATGGTTGAGAGATAATTTTTCCTCTGTAGAATGTAGTTGTTACGATCGTCATTGTCGTAGGTTCTACGCCATTTACGTTCTGCTTTCCTGCAGAGTAGGTGTGCGGCTGTTAGGTCAGGCATGTACCGGGGGCTTTAATTTTCGTTTTCTTTAGGGTGTTGTCTTTATTATTAGGTGGGCATCGTTTTGAGATTTCTTGAGAGAGCCAGTTGTTGAGACAGACTGCATCTTTATCGATGTTACCAGAGGAAGAGGGGGCATTGGTAGGGGAAAAGGGATGAGAAATAAGACTTTTCTGGACCGTTTTCCAATTGATGGAGTGAATGTGTTGGCGAGTGCGTTTTTTGCAGTTAAGAGGGAGAACGCTGAAGATATGGAAAGGGATCAGACTGTGATCAGTCCAAATTTGGGGAATGGGGGACAAGGTGGAGATGGACGGGAAATTGGAACAGACACCATCCAGGGTGTGGCCAAGGGAATGAGTAGGCAGCTTGACGCTTTGATGCAGATTGAAAATATCCAATGTCTGCAGAAAATTTCTGGTGAGGGGGTAGACAGATGTTTCGAGATGCAGGTTAAAGTCGCCCAGGAGGGTGAAATGTGGGTAGCGGAGTAGAAGGTGTCCGAGTGCGTCATTAAGGGAGTCAAGGAATTTTGCGGCATTGCCGGGTGGGCGGTAGATCAGACCACCTGAGAAAGAGAGGGTTTGACTAAGTTTGATTGAGAAACCTTTTCCCTCTGCATCAGTGAGGGGGTCGAGGCAGAAGGTGTAGCAGCTAAAAGAGTTCCTCAGGATGAATGCAACACCTCCTCCTCTACCTTTCTGTCTGTCCTGTCTGTGCAAGGAGTAGCCTGGGGGGAGGGCGATGGCTATGTCAGGGTTACTGTCTTCAGTAAGCCAGGTCTCGGTGATCAAGAGACAATCCAGGTCATGGTCGATAATGAGGTCGTGAATATCCTGACTATGTTTACACATCGACCTGGCGTTTATCAGACCTCCTGTAAAGTGAGGTCGGTTGGGGGATGTTGGCTGCTTGGTGACGAAGTTGAGTATCCAACGACATTTGTTACAACTGGTGGAACCGAATACTTTAGAAAGATCAAGCTTGCAGGGGCAGTCAGATCTGCCTCGGAGTTTAAGGAGGTCGTTGGGAGCATACCTGATGGTTAGAGGATTTTGGGCAGGGGTTCCTGCACCTGGTGCGGGCTTGGCGCGGACGGGCGCAGACGGGCTTGCCTTAGGCGCGCCTTTGGCGCGCAGCCGACGCTCGTCCGCTGCGCGTCCTATGCATACACATTTATGGTGGAAGGCGGGGGCGTGTCCTCAGAAAGGGGCGGAGTCTGCGCGCACGCCGGTGGCTATGGCGGCTGCAGGTAAAGAGCAATGAAGGGCGCGATGCAGCCAATGGAATCAGCTGTGCGCGAGCGCTATGTTGTGCTTTTGATTTAAAAGCAATTAAACAGTGACACCACACGAAAACAATTTTTAAAAACAGCAGAGTACCTCCAGCTCCCGGCTTCCGCCTCAGGACTGGGACAAGGTTTTACAAGTTGCCGCTGAAAGGTCAGCGGTTTAAGTAGTGATCAGGGGGCGTGACCTCAGAAAGGGGCAGAGTCTGCGCGCACGCCGGTGGCTATGGCAGCTGCAGGTAAAGAGCAATGAAGGGCGCGATGCAGCCAATGGGATCAGCTGTGCGCGAGCGCTACGTTGTGCTTTTGATTTAAAAGCAATTAAACAGTGACACCACACGAAAACAATTTTTAAAAACAGCAGAGTACCTCCAGCTCCCGGCTTCCGCCTCAGGACTGGGACAAGGTTTTACAAGTTGCCGCTGAAAGGTCAGCGGTTTAAGTAGTGATCAGGGGGCGTGGCCTCAGAAAGGGGCGGAGTCTGCGCGCACGCCGGTGGCTATGGCGGCTGCAGGTAAAGAGCAATGAAGGGCGCGATGCAGCCAATGGGATCAGCTGTGCACGAGCGCTACGTTGTGCTTTTGATTTAAAAGCAATTAAACAGTGACACCACACGAAAACAATTTTTAAAAACAGCAGAGTACCTCCAGCTCCCGGCTTCCGCCTCAGGACTGGGACAAGGTTTTACAAGTTGCCGCTGAAAGGTCAGCGGTTTAAGTAGTGATTTAGAGCTCAGAGCGGTGGACATCCAGCCAGCTGCGCATCTTTTTCTTTGTTTTGCGGGGCAAACTCAAAATATGAACTATTTACCTACATGATTCGCTGCAGGTTTCATCAGGCGAAAAGTTTGTGTGCAAAAATCCTTGTGATACACAATTTGCGCCCGACTTGCAACCCTAGCTCTGGTGCAAATGCGAATCAGCATTAGGATGAGGGCCTTGATGTTCATCGGGACCCTTCCTCGGAGCGGTATTTCTATAGTTGGGCCCTTGGTTGGGTAATAGCGGGTCCACCATGTGTTACCTGCTGGGCCTATGGCTGTTTTATATCGCTGCATGTGCTGTGAGTGGTAAGCATCTGAAGTATTGGTCTCTTTGAGGTACAACAAGGTTCGCAACATATCGGTAAGTATCCTCCTTTTTTAGGGGGTTCCCTAGATAATTGTTTCCACCCCCCTCCCCGATTCATTTAAAACATAATTTCTCTCTGAGATACAGTTGCTAGCTTGGTAAGAAGACTGACTCCGGAAAAAAAAGCCATGACAATGGTTTCACAATATCCTCCTTTTAATCCCCTCTTTCATCGTTTTTTGCATGCACGCATGGAGCTTGAAGTGTGTTTTTTAACTGCATGGTCTTTCTGTCCTGCTGCTGGTTTAGAAGAGCACTGGGCCACGTGTCCCAGGTGAAGCAGATGAGCCTGGAGAAGGCCTTGGAGAGCGAGGCTATCCACGCCGCCATGATCTGCACAGATAACAGCAACCACGAGGAGAGCATCAGGTTCGTCTTATCTGTTCTGCTAAGTTACTTACGAGGACGTATTTCAATAATTTGCCTAATTGCTTTGCCCTATTTATATCTCCAATGCGTTTTCCAATAGTGTGCTCTGTCTGGGAGTGAAAGCAGCAGGTATGCACTCTAAATATTTCCCAGCAAGGGCAAGCAGCGCCTACAGCAGCCCTCTGCTTGTGTCTGCTGAGAGTCATGCAGTGATGTTTATGCCGCGCTAAATGAATCAGTCTGGGCCCAGGCTCTCTGTCAGAGTCTGCTATTAGCAGGGGTGGGGGCGAGTATTACAGCTGGTATGGACATTCTCTGCATATTTATTTCTGCTACATTCATCTCTGTATTTATTTCTTTATTTATTTTGATATTTTTTTATTCATACCCATAGTGGACAATTTTCCAACAATACAAAATGATACATAAATTCATAGAAGTTCCTAGAAATAGTTGGCAACCCAAAATTTGTGCAATTTTACAATACAAAGTCAGTTTAACAGGATATCTAATGCCAATACATAAAACCAATATATCACAGGTTCCATACAAATACCTCCTAAATAGATGAATCCGATAAATACGGTGTATAAAAATCGATAGTAATTGATCACAATACATAAAATGAGTATATCAAAAGCTCAATACACATACCCCTTAAAAGGTAGTGGGTATAATACATATAGTATATACAAATAAATAGCAATTGATCAATATATAATTCATGGGGATACCTACTTATTTAAATATAACACCAAGTTATTTTATAGAAATTTTAATATCATTATGTACATTCCAGCTATTCCAACCCCCGGCCCCTCTGCTCCATTCCGATATGCATGCCCATATTTGTAGCCCCCGAGTTCTAGCTTTCGTCCCTCTGCATGCACATAAGGCTGCCTCCTGTTTCCAGACTTCAAGAATCTGGCTAGCCACATCTGAAATGTCGGTGGTTCTATGTCTTTCCAGCGGGCTGCTAACATTATTCTAAAGATAGCTGTGCCTAAAAAGAGGCAATATTCTTAGTTTTTATTACAGCCCAAAGTGCTGTCATATCCCAGGATCACTAGCGTAGCGGTCAGCTCGAGATTAATACCAAATAGGGTTTTCCAAAAGCCGAGGATCCCTGATTTTAGGAGGGTCAATTTCCCGCAATCATAGAACATATGCATCAGTGTAGCCGGACCCAACCCACACCTGGGACATTTATCATCCACCTTTTCCCCCATGTAAATAGCTTGGCCGGTGTAAAATAAAGATTAGATATGGTTTTATATAATTGTGCTTTTAATTTCGAAGATAAACATATTTCAGCAGATAAATCTAAGCTCCTATAAATATCTACGTCAGGGTTATTCAATTTCACTGCCCAAGACGTCTCATTCTTTTCCAAGTCATCCGGCAATGCTGCTAATAAAAGACTATATATGCTTCTAATTCTACAAGACTCACTCCTATTCTGGTCCATCAGAGGTATCGTCTCAATATTCACCCTTGGTCCATATGCTGTAAGAATACTCTTGATCTGTACAAATTTTAAAAAATGATTGGGAAGTATTCCGAAGTCATGTTGAAGTTTGGAGAATTGGGGTTGTTGTTTTCCACCATAAAACTCTCCAATAGTGGTCACCCCTTTATTTTCCGACTCCTTCCTCATAGCATCATAAACATCCGTCGGAAAAAACGATACATGCCATATGGGGGTATATTGCGTAACCTTAGGAATTTCCATACATTTTGATACCTGCTTCCATAGGCTCCATGCACTCTGTATAATTTTAAACCAAACTTTTTTGTAAATAACGTTGCTCTAGTTGTTTTAAAAGCAGCCCAGAGGCCTCATTTCCTAATGCAAGTTCAAATATTGTGGGAATTCTCTCAATCATATCTTCGTTACTATTACTATCTATCTTCAACAAAAAAGATATTTGATGCAATAGGGCAGCACAATAATATAATGTAATGTTTGGAACTGCAAGCCCTCCTCGATCTTGTGGTAATGTCAGGAACTTCACAGCCCTCCTCACCTTCCCATATTGCCACATAAAATTGGAAAACATAGAATTGATATTTTTGAGTATATGATCCTCCAGAGCTAATGGAATTGACCTGAACAGGTATAAAATTTTGGGCAAAATAGTCATTTTCAGAAAATGTACCCTCCTAATTATCGACAAATGTAGCCCATTCACCCTCTTCAGTTCTGCAGCTATAGTTTTAACCAGTGGATCAAAATTACAATTGATTATATTATCCACTTTTGCTGTAATTCGCACCCCTAGATAAACTACCGACTCCGCTCGCCTTGAATCGTTAAAATCCACATTGTCTGTACAAACAACAATAGTTTTCTTTCTACTTAGAGCATATCCTGAAAGCAGGCCAAACCTCTCAGTTATAAAATTAATTTCATCAAGGGCCTCTTTTGGGTCTGTTGTTAAAATTGCCACGTCATCAGCATAAGCCAATATTTTGGTCTGATACCCCTTGGTACATATAGGTTTGGAGAAGTGTGGCTCAATGGTTAGAGCGGCAGACCTTGATGCAGAACGCTGGCCAGGGACCAGGGTTCGATTCCCGCCTCGGCGGGATCGGGCTTAAATTCCTCTGACCGGATATTCTTGCCTCAGTGCCAAACCTAAGCATGGGCCCCACGCTGCAACTCTGGGCAATAGCTTGCTTAGTCTCCACAACGGCCCCGGATGCACAAGGGACGCCTGGTTTCACCATGGGATGCCCAGGAGTGGACACCTCACAAGGAAAAGCCAGGATTGGTTCCCTTGTGGTAGGAGTATAAGCGCCGGGATGCTTACGGGTTACTGTTCGCGCTATACAAATACAACACATTTACATTTACATTTTGCATGACTGTAGTAGCTTCTCCACTAATGGGTTGATATATAGAGCAAATAGTACAGGTGAACATGGACACCCCTGCCGGGTTCCCCAGATATAAAAACCTCACCGACTCTCTCCCCATCACTTTTATCCGAGCTTTTGGATCACAATAAATTGCTTTAATTGCTCTAATAAATCCCTGTCCAAACCCCTTTACCTCCAGAATCCCCCACAAAAATGTCCATGTCACTCGATCAAATGCCTTCTCGGCGTCTAGAAGGATCATGGCCATCTGGCCCCCCTTTTCAGACACAATATCAAATAGTGAGATCGTTCTACAGATATGGTCTGTTGTTCCTTTCCCTGGTATAAAACCATGCTGCCACGGGGAGACCAGCTGGCCAATGATCCTTCCTAACCAAGTGGCTAAGACTTTGGAGTAGATTTTTGTATCCGTGTTGATTAGAGAAATTGGCCTACAACACCCTGGATTATCGGGAGGTTTCCCCTTTTTTGGAAAGATTATGATGTTAGTTTCTTTGCACGAATCAGCAGTGTTTCAATTGTATTGAATACCTCTAAAGAGATCTAGCAAGAGAGGTATTAATGTCATACCCAGGATTTTATATACCTCTAGGGGTATTGCATCAGGGCTCGTGGCCTTACCTGAAGCCAAGCTCTGCAAAGTCATTTGAATTTCCTCCTGTGAAATCTCTAATTCTAGTTCCTCCTTAAGAGATTCATCTAGAACATGGGTACTCACAAACTTTCTCTCGGGGGCCAAATTTACAGTGTGGTTTGTGGCCGAGGGCTGCACCTGTGGGGGCGGGGTCAGTGGGGACGGGGGCGGGGCTAGAGCAAAAAAACGGTGACCATGAGGTTGAACACAGGCTTCTGCAGCGGACGCCTTCGTCCACTGAGCCACCAGACCCAGCAGACACACATCTCTCTCTTGCTCTCTCTCTCTCTCTCTCCCTCTCTCCCTCCCACCCCTCTCTCTCTCTCTGTCTCCCACCCTTTCTCTCTCTGTCTCCCGCCCTCCCCCTGTCTGTCTCCCTCCCCCTGTCTGTCTCCCTCCCCCTGTCTGTCTCCCTCCCTCTGTCTGTCTCCCTCCCTCTGTCTGTCTCCCTCCCTCTGTCTGTCTCCCTCCCTCTGTCTCCCTCCCTCTGTCTCCTTCCCTCTGTCTGTCTGTCACCCTCCTCTCTCTGTCACCCTCCTCCCTCTGTCACCCTCCTCCCTCTGTCACCCTCCTCCCTCTGTCCCCTCCTCCCTCTGTCTGTCTCCCTCCCTCTGTCTGTTTCTCCCTCCCTCTGTCTCCCTCCCTCTCCTTCTGACTCTCTCTGTCTCCCTCCCTCCTTCTTCTTTTCCATCTCTCTGTCTTTCTGCCTGTCTGTCCCTGTCCCGTCTGTCCCTGTCCCTGTCTGTCCCTGCCTCTGTCTGTCCCTGTCTGTCCCTTTCTTCGTCTGTCCCTGTCCCTTTCCCCGTCTGTCCCTGTCCCCATCTGTCCCTGTCCCATCTGTCTCTGTCCCCATCTGTCCCTGTCCCCTTCTGTCCCTGTTCCCGTCTGTCCCTGTCTCTGTCTGTCCCTGTCCCCGTCTGTCCCTGTCTGTCCCTGTCTCTGTCTGTCCCTGTCCCCGGCTGTCCCTTTCTCCGTCAGTCCCTGTCTTCATCTGTCCCTGTCCCCATCTCTGTCCATGTCCCCGTCTCTGTTCCTGTCCCCGTCTCTGTCCCTGTCCCCGTCTGTCCCTGTCCCTGTCTGACCCTGTCTTTGTCTGTCCCTGTCGCTGTCTGTCCCTGACTCTGTCTGTCCCTGTCTCTGTCTGTCCCTGTCTGTCTGTCCCTGTCTGTCCCTTTCTCCGTCTGTTTCTGTCCCTGTCTGTCCCTGTCCCAGTCTGTCCCAGTCTGTCCCTGTCCCCATCTGTCCTTGTCCCTGTCCCCATCTGTCCTTGTCCCTGTCCCCATCTGTCCCTGTCTGTCCCTGTCCCATCTGTCCCTGTCTGTCCCTGTCCCCGTCTGTCCCTGTCCCTGTCTGTCCCTGTCTCTATTTACAACAAGGGGTGGTGAGGGACAGAGTCTCTGAATTAAGCAGAAAGCTCTCACCCAGTCAAGAGATCAGGGCTAGATCCAACACCGTTTTTTAGCTCACTGCACCATCCCAGTTTCAGAACCTGGCTGTATGCAAATTAGTCTGTTCCTGTCCCAGTGCATGATGGGAACAGGGCAAACCAAACTACAAAAGCCAATTCTTACACTGGGAAGGAAACAAGCTCCCAGGGACCGGTTTCTGGCATTACAGCCGTCTTCGGCCCAGTTTGCTTGAATCCTGATGGTGCAATGAGCAAGGGTCTCACATCTGAGAATACCCTTCCACGCTTAGGGTGGACAAAAATATTTACAACAAGGGGTGGTGAGGGACAGAGTCTCTGAATTAAGCAGAAAGCTCTCACCCAGTCAAGAGATCAGGGCTAGATCCAACACCGTTTTTTAGCTCACTGCACCATCCCAGTTTCAGAACCTGGTTGTATGCAAATTAGTCTGTTCCTGTCCCAGTGCATGATGGGAACAGGGCAAACCAAACTACAAAAGCCAATTCTTACACTGGGAAGGAAACAAGCTCCCGGGGACCGGTTTCTGGCATTACAGCCGTCTTCGGCCCAGTTTGCTTGAATCCTGATGGTGCAATGAGCAAGGGTCTCACATCTGAGAATACCCTTCCACGCTTAGGGTGGACAAAAATATTTACAACAAGGGGTGGTGAGGGACAGAGTCTCTGAATTAAGCAGAAAGCTCTCACCCAGTCAAGAGATCAGGGCTAGATCCAACACCGTTTTTTAGCTCACTGCACCATCCCAGTTTCAGAACCTGGCTGTATGCAAATTAGTCTGTTCCTGTCCCAGTGCATGATGGGAACAGGGCAAACCAAACTACAAAAGCCAATTCTTACACTGGGAAGGAAACAAGCTCCCGGGGACCGGTTTCTGGCATTACAGCCGTCTTCGGCCCAGTTTGCTTGAATCCTGATGGTGCAATGAGCAAGGGTCTCACATCTGAGAATACCCTTCCACGCTTAGGGTGGACAAAAATATTTACAACAAGGGGTGGTGAGGGACAGAGTCTCTGAATTAAGCAGAAAGCTCTCACCCAGTCAAGAGATCAGGGCTAGATCCAACACCGTTTTTTAGCTCACTGCACCATCCCAGTTTCAGAACCTGGCTGTATGCAAATTAGTCTGTTCCTGTCCCAGTGCATGATGGGAACAGGGCAAACCAAACTACAAAAGCCAATTCTTAAACTGGGAAGGAAACAAGCTCCCAAGGACCGGTTTCTGGCATTACAGCCGTCTTCGGCCCAGTTTGCTTGAATCCTGATGGTGCAATGAGCAAGGGTCTCACATCTGAGAATACCCTTCCACGCTTAGGGTGGACAAAAATATTTACAACAAGGGGTGGTGAGGGACAGAGTCTCTGAATTAAGCAGAAAGCTCTCACCCAGTCAAGAGATCAGGGCTAGATCCAACACCGTTTTTTAGCTCACTGCACCATCCCAGTTTCAGAACCTGGCTGTATGCAAATTAGTCTGTTCCTGTCCCAGTGCATGATAGGAACAGGGCAAACCAAACTACAAAAGCCAATTCTTACACTGGGAAGGAAACAAGCTCCCGGGGACCGGTTTCTGGCATTACAGCCGTCTTCGGCCCAGTTTGCTTGAATCCTGATGGTGCAATGTGCAAGGGTCTCACGTCTGAGAATACCCTTCCACGCTTAGGGTGGACAAAAATATTTACAACAAGGGGTGGTGAGGGACAGAGTCTCTGAATTAAGCAGAAAGCTCTCACACAGTCAAGAGATCAGGGCTAGATCCAACACCGTTTTTTAGCTCACTGCACCATCCCAGTTTCAGAACCTGGCTGTATGCAAATTAGTCTGTTCCTGTCCCAGTGCATGATGGGAACAGGGCAAACCAAACTACAAAAGCCAATTCTTACACTGGGAAGGAAACAAGCTCCCGGGGACCGGTTTCTGGCATTACAGCCGTCTTCGGCCCAGTTTGCTTGAATCCTGATGGTGCAATGAGCAAGGGTCTCACATCTGAGAATACCCTTCCACGCTTAGGGTGGACAAAAATATTTACAACAAGGGGTGGTGAGGGACAGAGTCTCTGAATTAGGCAGAAAGCTCTCACCCAGTCAAGAGATCAGGGCTAGATCCAACACCGTTTTTTAGCTCACTGCACCATCCCAGTTTCAGAACCTGGCTGTATGCAAATTAGTCTGTTCCTGTCCCAGTGCATGATGGGAACAGGGCAAACCAAACTACAAAAGCCAATTCTTACACTGGGAAGGAAACAAGCTCCCGGGGACCGGTTTCTGGCATTACAGCCGTCTTCGGCCCAGTTTGCTTGAATCCTGATGGTGCAATGAGCAAGGGTCTCACATCTGAGAATACCCTTCCACGCTTAGGGTGGACAAAAATATTTACAACAAGGGGTGGTGAGGGACAGAGTCTCTGAATTAAGCAGAAAGCTCTCACCCAGTCAAGAGATCAGGGCTAGATCCAACACCGTTTTTTAGCTCACTGCACCATCCCAGTTTCAGAACCTGGCTGTATGCAAATTAGTCTGTTCCTGTCCCAGTGCATGATGGGAACAGGGCAAACCAAACTACAAAAGCCAATTCTTACACTGGGAAGGAAACAAGCTCCCGGGGACCGGTTTCTGGCATTACAGCCGTCTTCGGCCCAGTTTGCTTGAATCCTGATGGTGCAATGAGCAAGGGTCTCACATCTGAGAATACCCTTCCACGCTTAGGGTGGACAAAAATATTTACAACAAGGGGTGGTGAGGGACAGAGTCTCTGAATTAAGCAGAAAGCTCTCACCCAGTCAAGAGATCAGGGCTAGATCCAACACCGTTTTTTAGCTCACTGCACCATCCCAGTTTCAGAACCTGGCTGTATGCAAATTAGTCTGTTCCTGTCCCAGTGCATGATGGGAACAGGGCAAACCAAACTACAAAAGCCAATTCTTACACTGGGAAGGAAACAAGCTCCCGGGGACCGGTTTCTGGCATTACAGCCGTCTTCGGCCCAGTTTGCTTGAATCCTGATGGTGCAATGAGCAAGGGTCTCACATCTGAGAATACCCTTCCACGCTTAGGGTGGACAAAAATATTTACAACAAGGGGTGGTGAGGGACAGAGTCTCTGAATTAAGCAGAAAGCTCTCACCCAGTCAAGAGATCAGGGCTAGATCCAACACCGTTTTTTAGCTCACTGCACCATCCCAGTTTCAGAACCTGGCTGTATGCAAATTAGTCTGTTCCTGTCCCAGTGCATGATGGGAACAGGGCAAACCAAACTACAAAAGCCAATTCTTACACTGGGAAGGAAACAAGCTCCCGGGGACCGGTTTCTGGCATTACAGCCGTCTTCGGCCCAGTTTGCTTGAATCCTGATGGTGCAATGAGCAAGGGTCTCACATCTGAGAATACCCTTCCACGCTTAGGGTGGACAAAAATATTTACAACAAGGGGTGGTGAGGGACAGAGTCTCTGAATTAAGCAGAAAGCTCTCACCCAGTCAAGAGATCAGGGCTAGATCCAACACCGTTTTTTAGCTCACTGCACCATCCCAGTTTCAGAACCTGGCTGTATGCAAATTAGTCTGTTCCTGTCCCAGTGCATGATGGGAACAGGGCAAACCAAACTACAAAAGCCAATTCTTACACTGGGAAGGAAACAAGCTCCCGGGGACCGGTTTCTGGCATTACAGCCGTCTTCGGCCCAGTTTGCTTGAATCCTGATGGTGCAATGAGCAAGGGTCTCACATCTGAGAATACCCTTCCACGCTTAGGGTGGACAAAAATATTTACAACAAGGGGTGGTGAGGGACAGAGTCTCTGAATTAAGCAGAAAGCTCTCACCCAGTCAAGAGATCAGGGCTAGATCCAACACCGTTTTTTAGCTCACTGCACCATCCCAGTTTCAGAACCTGGCTGTATGCAAATTAGTCTGTTCCTGTCCCAGTGCATGATGGGAACAGGGCAAACCAAACTACAAAAGCCAATTCTTACACTGGGAAGGAAACAAGCTCCCGGGGACCGGTTTCTGGCATTACAGCCGTCTTCGGCCCAGTTTGCTTGAATCCTGATGGTGCAATGAGCAAGGGTCTCACATCTGAGAATACCCTTCCACGCTTAGGGTGGACAAAAATATTTACAACAAGGGGTGGTGAGGGACAGAGTCTCTGAATTAAGCAGAAAGCTCTCACCCAGTCAAGAGATCAGGGCTAGATCCAACACCGTTTTTTAGCTCACTGCACCATCCCAGTTTCAGAACCTGGCTGTATGCAAATTAGTCTGTTCCTGTCCCAGTGCATGATGGGAACAGGGCAAACCAAACTACAAAAGCCAATTCTTACACTGGGAAGGAAACAAGCTCCCGGGGACCGGTTTCTGGCATTACAGCCGTCTTCGGCCCAGTTTGCTTGAATCCTGATGGTGCAATGAGCAAGGGTCTCACATCTGAGAATACCCTTCCACGCTTAGGGTGGACAAAAATATTTACAACAAGGGGTGGTGAGGGACAGAGTCTCTGAATTAAGCAGAAAGCTCTCACCCAGTCAAGAGATCAGGGCTAGATCCAACACCGTTTTTTAGCTCACTGCACCATCCCAGTTTCAGAACCTGGCTGTATGCAAATTAGTCTGTTCCTGTCCCAGTGCATGATGGGAACAGGGCAAACCAAACTACAAAAGCCAATTCTTACACTGGGAAGGAAACAAGCTCCCGGGGACCGGTTTCTGGCATTACAGCCGTCTTCGGCCCAGTTTGCTTGAATCCTGATGGTGCAATGAGCAAGGGTCTCACATCTGAGAATACCCTTCCACGCTTAGGGTGGACAAAAATATTTACAACAAGGGGTGGTGAGGGACAGAGTCTCTGAATTAAGCAGAAAGCTCTCACCCAGTCAAGAGATCAGGGCTAGATCCAACACCGTTTTTTAGCTCACTGCACCATCCCAGTTTCAGAACCTGGCTGTATGCAAATTAGTCTGTTCCTGTCCCAGTGCATGATGGGAACAGGGCAAACCAAACTACAAAAGCCAATTCTTACCCTGGGAAGGAAACAAGCTCCCAGGGACCGGTTTCTGGCATTACAGCCGTCTTCGGCCCAGTTTGCTTGAATCCTGATGGTGCAATGAGCAAGGGTCTCACATCTGAGAATACCCTTCCACGCTTAGGGTGGACAAAAATATTTACAACAAGGGGTGGTGAGGGACAGAGTCTCTGAATTAAGCAGAAAGCTCTAACCCAGTCAAGAGATCAGGGCTAGATCCAACACCGTTTTTTAGCTCACTGCACCATCCCAGTTTCAGAACCTGGTTGTATGCAAATTAGTCTGTTCCTGTCCCAGTGCATGATGGGAACAGGGCAAACCAAACTACAAAAGCCAATTCTTACACTGGGAAGGAAACAAGCTCCCGGGGACCGGTTTCTGGCATTACAGCCGTCTTCGGCCCAGTTTGCTTGAATCCTGATGGTGCAATGAGCAAGGGTCTCACATCTGAGAATACCCTTCCACGCTTAGGGTGGACAAAAATATTTACAACAAGGGGTGGTGAGGGACAGAGTCTCTGAATTAAGCAGAAAGCTCTCACCCAGTCAAGAGATCAGGGCTAGATCCAACACCGTTTTTTAGCTCACTGCACCATCCCAGTTTCAGAACCTGGCTGTATGCAAATTAGTCTGTTCCTGTCCCAGTGCATGATGGGAACAGGGCAAACCAAACTACAAAAGCCAATTCTTACACTGGGAAGGAAACAAGCTCCCGGGGACCGGTTTCTGGCATTACAGCCGTCTTCGGCCCAGTTTGCTTGAATCCTGATGGTGCAATGAGCAAGGGTCTCACATCTGAGAATACCCTTCCACGCTTAGGGTGGACAAAAATATTTACAACAAGGGGTGGTGAGGGACAGAGTCTCTGAATTAAGCAGAAAGCTCTCACCCAGTCAAGAGATCAGGGCTAGATCCAACACCGTTTTTTAGCTCACTGCACCATCCCAGTTTCAGAACCTGGCTGTATGCAAATTAGTCTGTTCCTGTCCCAGTGCATGATGGGAACAGGGCAAACCAAACTACAAAAGCCAATTCTTACACTGGGAAGGAAACAAGCTCCCAGGGACCGGTTTCTGGCATTACAGCCGTCTTCGGCCCAGTTTGCTTGAATCCTGATGGTGCAATGAGCAAGGGTCTCACATCTGAGAATACCCTTCCACGCTTAGGGTGGACAAAAATATTTACAACAAGGGGTGGTGAGGGACAGAGTCTCTGAATTAAGCAGAAAGCTCTCACCCAGTCAAGAGATCAGGGCTAGATCCAACACCGTTTTTTAGCTCACTGCACCATCCCAGTTTCAGAACCTGGCTGTATGCAAATTAGTCTGTTCCTGTCCCAGTGCATGATGGGAACAGGGCAAACCAAACTACAAAAGCCAATTCTTACACTGGGAAGGAAACAAGCTCCCAGGGACCGGTTTCTGGCATTACAGCCGTCTTCGGCCCAGTTTGCTTGAATCCTGATGGTGCAATGAGCAAGGGTCTCACATCTGAGAATACCCTTCCACGCTTAGGGTGGACAAAAATATTTACAACAAGGGGTGGTGAGGGACAGAGTCTCTGAATTAAGCAGAAAGCTCTCACCCAGTCAAGAGATCAGGGCTAGATCCAACACCGTTTTTTAGCTCACTGCACCATCCCAGTTTCAGAACCTGGCTGTATGCAAATTAGTCTGTTCCTGTCCCAGTGCATGATAGGAACAGGGCAAACCAAACTACAAAAGCCAATTCTTACACTGGGAAGGAAACAAGCTCCCGGGGACCGGTTTCTGGCATTACAGCCGTCTTCGGCCCAGTTTGCTTGAATCCTGATGGTGCAATGAGCAAGGGTCTCACATCTGAGAATACCCTTCCACGCTTAGGGTGGACAAAAATATTTACAACAAGGGGTGGTGAGGGACAGAGTCTCTGAATTAAGCAGAAAGCTCTCACCCAGTCAAGAGATCAGGGCTAGATCCAACACCGTTTTTTAGCTCACTGCACCATCCCAGTTTCAGAACCTGGCTGTATGCAAATTAGTCTGTTCCTGTCCCAGTGCATGATGGGAACAGGGCAAACCAAACTACAAAAGCCAATTCTTACACTGGGAAGGAAACAAGCTCCCGGGGACCGGTTTCTGGCATTACAGCCGTCTTCGGCCCAGTTTGCTTGAATCCTGATGGTGCAATGAGCAAGGGTCTCACATCTGAGAATACCCTTCCACGCTTAGGGTGGACAAAAATATTTACAACAAGGGGTGGTGAGGGACAGAGTCTCTGAATTAGGCAGAAAGCTCTCACCCAGTCAAGAGATCAGGGCTAGATCCAACACCGTTTTTTAGCTCACTGCACCATCCCAGTTTCAGAACCTGGCTGTATGCAAATTAGTCTGTTCCTGTCCCAGTGCATGATGGGAACAGGGCAAACCAAACTACAAAAGCCAATTCTTACACTGGGAAGGAAACAAGCTCCCGGGGACCGGTTTCTGGCATTACAGCCGTCTTCGGCCCAGTTTGCTTGAATCCTGATGGTGCAATGAGCAAGGGTCTCACATCTGAGAATACCCTTCCACGCTTAGGGTGGACAAAAATATTTACAACAAGGGGTGGTGAGGGACAGAGTCTCTGAATTAGGCAGAAAGCTCTCACCCAGTCAAGAGATCAGGGCTAGATCCAACACCGTTTTTTAGCTCACTGCACCATCCCAGTTTCAGAACCTGGCTGTATGCAAATTAGTCTGTTCCTGTCCCAGTGCATGATGGGAACAGGGCAAACCAAACTACAAAAGCCAATTCTTACACTGGGAAGGAAACAAGCTCCCGGGGACCGGTTTCTGGCATTACAGCCGTCTTCGGCCCAGTTTGCTTGAATCCTGATGGTGCAATGAGCAAGGGTCTCACATCTGAGAATACCCTTCCACGCTTAGGGTGGACAAAAATATTTACAACAAGGGGTGGTGAGGGACAGAGTCTCTGAATTAAGCAGAAAGCTCTCACCCAGTCAAGAGATCAGGGCTAGATCCAACACCGTTTTTTAGCTCACTGCACCATCCCAGTTTCAGAACCTGGCTGTATGCAAATTAGTCTGTTCCTGTCCCTCTCTCTGTCTGTCCCTGTCCCCGGCTGCCCCAGTCTCCGTCTGTCCCTCTCTTCATCTGTCCCTGCCCCCGTCTCTGTCTCTGTCCCCGTCTCTGTCCCTGTCCCCGTCTTTGTCCCTGTCTCTGTCTGTCGCTGTCCATCCCTGTCCCCGTCTCTGTCCCTGTCCCTGTCTCAGTCCCTGTCCTTGTCTCTGTCCCTGTCTCTGTCTGTCCCTGTCCCTCCCTATCCCCATTTGTCCCTGTCAGTCCCTGTCTCCCTCCCGTCTCTCTGTCTCTGCCTCTATCTGTCTGCCCCTGTCCTGCTCTCTGCCTCTAGCTGTCTCTGTCTGTCCCTGTCTCTCTGTCTGTCTCTATCTCTGTCTGTCTCTATCTCTGTCTGTCTCTGCCTCTATCTGTGTTACCTCACTCACTCCCTGCTGCCCTCTGTCACATCACCTGGCTCTCAGTCCCTGCTTTCCTCTGTCAAAAAAATTGATTATTGGTGAACTTTGTTTCTCGCACAGTTTTGCAGGAAGGCCTCCGCGGCTGGGGGTCAGTAGTCCCGCAGGCTTGGCACCAACATTCTCTTTATTAAAATGTGTTTTGGCTCTGATGAACTTCAAACCCTGGACCGAGGGATTCGCACGTATGCACTTGGTGCAAGTCAGACAAGGGGACGAGCGAGGCAACCCTCCAGGTATTATTGTTATTGTCCACCTCCGCCACAGGGGGGCCAAAGAAAGTGCTAACCTAGAGCTCCCTTTAAATGACAACACCCAAGCGAGGCAGCCAATGAACAGGGAGCAGATCAGCACCGGGAAGTGCAGATCATCAGCAGGAAACACTTTGGGCCTGTGGTGCCTGAGAAAGTCAACAGTAGTTTGCTGATTTCATGTGTATGTGTGTCTGAGGGTTGAGATTAGACTGAGTGGCTATAATTTAGGTTATCAGAACAAGTTTTGATACTGGTTGACTCAAATTGTGTGATCTTGGACAAAGCAATCTTGGCTTTATCACCCATAATATTTGTATACTCGCAATACTGCAACGTTGTAACGATCTTTGGATATATACACTGCATTACTTGTTATTTGTGCACCACCCCCACCTATAAGCGTACTAATATGTGTGATGGACAAAGCATATTACTCCCCTGGCCTCTCTCTGGTAGCTGTGTTCGCCTGGCCGCAGGGGAAACCGAGGAACATGGCATCTGCGAGACATTACGTAGTGATTTCCCAGGGTCATTTTATCTTTACATGGAAAACTTGGCATTCGCACTGTAGCAATAAAAGTGAATTCATCTGCACATTTGTTCACAATAACATTTGATCTGGCCGCATTTAGCTTTGCAGGCGTGGCCAATCCCTTATTGTCTCTAAAATATTCCTGCAGCCTGTTTGATAACACACCTTTCCTCTTATTTATCCGGGAGTCGTTAAGTGATCGGAGTGAAGCCCTGTGCACGTCGAGGCGTCGGTGCTGACACTTGCACAGTTTGCGGGTCTCGAGCTATGAACCCCAGCACAAAGTCCCTCCCCCCTGGTGACAGTCTGTAATCTCTCTCATGGTAATGAGCATGGTAGCCCGCCACTAGCACAGCTGTTATGTCACAGCCCCCAGGTTTGTGCATACATCACCCCCACCCCCCATCGATTGCGGCTCAGGTGGCGTGGGGACTCCGTTGGGGAGCCCCCAGGGCCATAATCCTCGGAAGATAAGAAGGATGCGGCATCCCCCGATGGATCAGCGCTGCACAGGCCGCCGGAGGGGCACCAGGGGAGAAATGAACCGGTTACGAAGAGATCACTAGTGTAAAACACCCAGCCGAGACCTAAAAATAAGAGAAGACATGTGCGATGTCTGCAAGGTCCGCAGGCCGCCAAGGAAGGCTTGCCGGGCCGCTGGCGGCCCGCAGGCGGTACTATGAGTACCCCTGATCTAGAACCTCTCCCAGCTCACCTACTGTCACCATCCGACTAATGTCATTCAGTGTCAAGATTTCCTCCCTATCCCTTTCTTCAGAGTACAGTAATTGATGGTATTCTTGAAAAACTTTAACTATATCGTCTGGGTCAGTATGTATCCCTCCACCCGCATTGGTAGCTAGTATTTGATTCTGCGCTATCTTTTGTCTGGTACGAAGAGCTAATCTCTTCCCCACTAGTTCTTCACTTTCGTATAAGTTGTTACGCTGAGACTGAAACTCATCCGCTGAATTTTGAGCAAGCAATCCATTAATTTCCGCCTTAAAGGCCGCAATTTGCCCCTGACTTTGCATTATTTCTTTTCCCTGTTTGATTAATAGAAAATGTTCTTCTTCTGCCACTTTAAGTTTACACATTAGCTCTTGATTTTTCTCCATACGCAGCACTCTGGCTCTTGCAGTGTAGCTAATAGTTCCTCCCCTCAGACCCGCATTAAAGACATCCCAGACAACTATTCTAGAGACACTATACCTTTTGATGTTAAAATAATCAATTGTCCACTTACTAATGTGCTCAATATAATCTATATTGACTAATAACTTCTTATCAATTTACCACTTTCCCCTTTTTCATCTATGTATTTAAAGGCAGTTTCTCGAGGCTGGGAAGCATGTGCTGGTAGAATACCCCATGGCCCTGTCCGCTGCCAAAGCGCAAGAGCTTTGTGAACTGGCTGAAAAGAAAGGTAACTCAAAATCTAATAGCACTTTATAAAATAACTGAAATGTCTATAAAAAATGTTAATTTTGAGATAGAAATGTTGTACATCAAACTTGTTTCAATTTATAGCTATCATGTTACCTAATGGCTAAAGATGAATAGGTATGTTGTCCCTTAAAAATACGTTTGTCATAAAATACAAAAGAACTTTATAGCACCTGACAGTTTGTCCACCAAATACCCTATATTTCTCCTAAAATTGCAGATAAACTTCTGCTGTACAAGATAAAGGTTTATTAATCAAACCTGAGAAGAACCCAGACTTTTTATTCTGAATCTACCACTATTGGATGAAGTGGTTCCAATTAATCGTGTTCAAGTGAAGAAGGTCACATTCTTTGGCATGCATGGTGTGTAAGAAAGCTCTTTGAAGGCCCATCACTAAACAGCTACGTTCCTCCCCGGTGTTTCTTTAGCACTATTTCCACAGAGGTATTGTGTCATTATTTACAGGTAATCTTCATTACCACGATTAAGGTCCTCCTCGTCCCAGCCCTTACAGTAGTTAGGCGATCCCGCCTCCCGACAGACCTTTGAAACACAAATCCATTTTTACATTTTATTATATAAACCCCTCCCACCCTCCGCCATTCCTGTTATTAACTAGACCAGACACAACCACAGCAGGAGGGGGGAAAGGAACATGACAGGGACGAGTAGGACATTAATAGTAGTAATGAAGATTACCTGTAAGTAACAACAGATTACCACCTCCATAAGACCTCCTCATCCCAGTCCTTACAGAAGAGAGGATCTCACAAGCAAAAACACAAAGACAGCATGATACCAGGACTTGAATGTAAACAGTGCTCAAGGCCCTGAGGTGTGATTCTTCACAGGAACAAATCAGGGAAGCTAGATCTTTCAGAGACACGCACTTTGTCCCCCCCCCCCCTTGGTGGTTCAAGTAACAGCAAGCCACCTGGTTGTCGGTGCGAACTAACAGATTCCCCCTCTGCATCTAAACCTGAAAGAACAGCATCACCTGCCAAATGGCTGCCACTCCTGCCAATTCGAGGAGTGAGCACTGTCCGCCTGTGTCCAAGGAACCTGGAAACTGATCCCCTTCTCCAGTTTGGGAGTGTGAAGCCACCAACCAAATTCATGGACCAAAACAGGAATGAGAGGAACCAGGGAATCCTAATTCACTTGGAAGGGGTCCCAGTGAGACAACAGATGATTCACCAGAGGCTTGAGATGTAAGCAAGCCCTGGAAACTACAGACATGATGGCAGCCATCAACCCTTGGAACCTCAACCAAGTCTTGAGCCGGAGCCGACTGCTGAGCCAGGAGATCCAACAGAAGACTCTGCAGGGTAGCAATGCGAGCAGGTGGGAGGAACACCACCCATATCTGAGTTTAATAAAAGCCGCAAATAAACTGCAGTCTCTAAGCAGGGACTAGCTGAGACTTTGCTAGATTCAACTTGAAGCCTAGGCGTAGGAACATATTCATGCTTTAGTTACCCCCCATCTGGATTATGGTAACTCCCTGTTTATCGGCCTAAGTAAGAAAGGGCTACAGCAGCTACAATGTGTCCAAAACGCTGCTGCCCGCCTGGTGCTGAACCTGCCTAGAAGAGCCTCAGGGAAGCAAGCCCTGGCGACGCTCCATTGGCTTCCCATTAAGGAGCGTATTAGGTTCAAAGCGTTTTGCATTACACATCGCATTGCCCAAGGGAAAGGGCCGGCATATCTGCAAAAGCTTCTATCCATTCACTGCCCAAAACGCAATTTGAGATCACTAGGGAGCATTCTGTTCAGAGTGCCTCGCATCCACAAGACAAGAATGGGAGGTCGCTCTTTCAGGTACTTGGCCGGGAACTACTGGAACGAACTCCCTATTGAACTCCGAATGGAACCATCGGAAGCAAGATTCCACCTCAAACTGAAAACTCATTTCTTTCCACGTATCTAAAACAACCCAATAGGTGATTTTGGTCATGTCTCAGTGACTTTTTGCTGGTGGCTTGCTCACGGGGGGACTGTATCCATAGCGCGGGGACACACCGTTTTGAGTGTAACCAGGCTCTCTACAAATGGCTTTATTATTATTATTATTATTATTGGTTGCTTCCACTGCCTCTAGAGCCTTAGCAAGAGAGGACACAGACATCAAATAATCATTAATATAGATAAACAGAGAGAAACCCCCACACAGCCGGAGCCAATACCTTGTTAAATGTCCGGGGAGCGGTGGAGAGTACAAATGGCAACACCTGAAACTGATAATCAGCCCCATCCACAGCAAACCACAGGAACTGTTGGCTTTTTTGATGGACAGGCACATGAAAATTGGTGTCCTCTAAGTCCAGGGAAGTCAGAAAGTCACCCTCTTGAATGGGTGGAATGACGGACTGCAACATGGTCATCCGAAAATGATCCAGCTTCACGTTTCTATTCAGAGCCTTGAGATTAAGAATTGTTTGGTGAGAACCATCAGATTTTGGGACCGAGAAGAGAGTAGATTAGAACGCCAGGCCCCTCTCCGCCTCTGGCACCATTTTTTTTTTTTTTTTATAGGAGCTTATAGAGCGCCTGGTGACGTCTCTCAACGTGTCCCCGCGCTATGGAGAAGAGTGTTGCTTAGATGGAGCAAAGCATAAGACAGTTTAGATGGTGAAAAGATATGTTTTTAGATGTTTCCTAAAAGATGTTTCACTTTTTTCCTGTCTGATATTCATAGGAAGGGTATTCCACTCCTTAGCTGCGAGAGTGCGGAACGAACTGCCTCCAAGTCTGGCTTTTTTTGGGCGCGTGATCTTAAGCAAACCTGTTCCCTTCGAGCGTAGGGATCTGGTAGGTTCATAGGGTGAGGCTAAGTCAGACAGATAGGAGGGGGCTCTATGGTGAATGATTCTGTGGCACCAGAGAAGGGCCTTGAATATTATTCTCTTTTTTATGGGCAGCCAATGCAGAGTGTCCAAGGAAGGTTTAGAAGGAGCTCTTCGCGGGAGTCGTAGTACAAGGCGTGCTGCTGAATTTTGTAGGACCTGTAACTTCCTAATGATAAAAGCACCCTTCTCGGGCCATCCCAGACAGCATAGCAGTCCTCTTCGTGGGGTCTCCGACAACGGGGTAACCCAAAAATGAGTCCTGAGGAGAAAGACCCCAGTACACAATCTGATGCACCAGAATGATGACTGACAGAACTCACTGAACGGAAATCAAACTGGACCAATGAACCTCGAAGAAAGTGAGACGGGCCCCCACCCCGGCATAGTCAGTCTCTTGGTGCTGCTGCTTATTCTGGGGTTGGGGTTTGTTGGTGAACACAGCCCCGACCACAGGCCCTTCTACAAAAGCTCTGCTTATGGAAGAAATTTTTTTTTTTCATAGACTGGAAAGGCTTAATCCATTTTTCACCTCTGCAGAACGCTGTACCATTGTGTTTAATTTAAGCATGGGCAGAAAATCCGTTCCGCTTGCGGATTTTGTGGATTTTCGGTAAATTCGCAATCCGCGAGATTCGCGAATTTCCCACGAAATCCGCAAGCGGAACGGATTAGGTCAAAAGTTCAAGCTGACTTTTGTAACTGTTTTAGAATGGCGCCGGCAAGCTGCCAGAGCCATTCTAAAATAGTTACAAAAGTCAGCTTCAACAGGAAGCTCTAATAGATAAAGTAAAGCAGGTGCTCGAGTTGAAGCTCAAATTCAGTTACACAATCATTAATCACCCCAAACTTGGGGTGATTAATGATTGTGCAACTTAATTTGACCTTCAACTCGAGAACCTGCTTTACTTTATCCATTAGTGCTTCCTGTTGAAGCTTTTTGTAGCTATTTTAGAATGGCGCTGGCAGCTTGCCAGCGCCATTCTAAGTGGGGCTGAGGGCAGAAGGGCACAAAAGTGGGACAGAGGACAGAAGGGGACAAAAAATGAGTGGGGCAGAGGGCAGAAGGGCACAGAAACGAGTGGTACAGAGGGCAGAAGGGCATAAAAACGAGAGGGTGGCAGTGATTGACCAGGCAAAAAAAAAACCTGTGAACACGCAAAGCGCCCCGCGAACACTCGCGAACACGCAAAGCGCCCCGCGAACACGCAAAAATATAAAAATCTGCAAATTCGCACGAATTCGCGAATTTTGCGGATTGCGAATTCGCAAATCCACAAATTCGCGGATCGCGAATTCGCAAAATTCGCCCATGCTTAGTTTAATTCATCCATAAAATGTTTGGGACCTCCAAAGGGCAGCTTCTAGACACCATAGCTTTGTTCACAGTGACTGTCTACCAGCCACCGTTGCCACGGCTGCAGAGGAGAAAGCCCACAGGGTATCAAAAGTGATGCTGGACAGAAATTAAGCCAACTCCTGCATCTGCGCCAAGATAGGAGTGAGAGGTGCTTGATCCTGAAGACAAACAAAACAAGTGATGGACCGAATGTGGATCAATGTCGCACATTCAACCCAGTCCAAAGATCTGGGCACAAATCCATCGTTTTTTTGCACTCCACACCACCCTGGGTTAGACAATGGCGATATGCAAATCAGCTCTGACCCTGTGCCCCATGGGAACAGTCCAGTCCGAACTACATAAGCCATGTCCTTCCCAGAACGGAATCAAGCATCCGAGGACCGGACCGGTTTCGAGGTAACACCTCTCATCAGCCCGGCTAGCTTGACTCCAGTGGTGTGGAGTGCCTGGGACCCACGTCTGAGCATCCCCAGCGCACTTAGGGCGAGTTTGCAAACAAAACAAGTGATGGACCGAATGTGGATCAATGTCACACATTCAACCCAGTCCAAAGATCTGGGCCCAAATCCATCGTTTTTTTGCACTCCACACCACCCTGGGTTAGACAATGGCGATATGCAAATCAGCTCTGACCCTGTGCCCCATGGGAACAGTCTAGTCCGAACTACAAAAGCCATGTCCTTCCCAGAACGGAATCAAGCATCCGAGGACCGGACCGGTTTCGAGGTAACACCTCTCATCAGCCCGGCTAGCTTGACTCCAGTGGTGTGGAGTGCCTGGGACCCACGTCTGAGCATCCCCAGCGCACTTAGGGCGAGTTTGCAAACAAAACAAGTGATGGACCGAATGTGGATCAATGTCACACATTCAACCCAGTCCAAAGATCTGGGCCCAAATCCATCGTTTTTTTGCACTCCACACCACCCTGGGTTAGACAATGGCGATATGCAAATCAGCTCTGACCCTGTGCCCCATGGGAACAGTCCAGTCCAAACTACAAAAGCCATGTCCTTCCCAGAACGGAATCAAGCATCCGAGGACCGGACCGGTTTCGAGGTAACACCTCTCATCAGCCCGGCTAGCTTGACTCCAGTGGTGTGGAGTGCCTGGGACCCACGTCTGAGCATCCCCAGCGCACTTAGGGCGAGTTTGCAAACAAAACAAGTGATGGACCGAATGTGGATCAATGTCACACATTCAACCCAGTCCAAAGATCTGGGCCCAAATCCATCGTTTTTTTGCACTCCACACCACCCTGGGTTAGACAATGGCGATATGCAAATCAGCTCTGACCCTGTGCCCCATGGGAACAGTCCAGTCCGAACTACAAAAGCCATGTCCTTCCCAGAACGGAATCAAGCATCCGAGGACCGGACCGGTTTCGAGGTAACACCTCTTATCAGCCCGGCTAGCTTGACTCCAGTGGTGTGGAGTGCCTGGGACCCACGTCTGAGCATCCCCAGCGCACTTAGGGCAAGTTTGCAAACAAAACAAGTGATGGACCGAATGTGGATCAATGTCACACATTCAACCCAGTCCTAAGATCTGGGCCCAAATCCATCGTTTTTTTGCACTCCACACCACCCTGGGTTAGACAATGGCGATATGCAAATCAGCTCTGACCCTGTGCCCCATGGGAACAGTCCAGTCCGAACTACAAAAGCCATGTCCTTCCCAGAACGGAATCAAGCATCCGAGGACCGGACCGGTTTCGAGGTAACACCTCTCATCAGCCCGGTTAGCTTGACTCCAGTGGTGTGGAGTGCCTGGGACCCACGTCTGAGCATCCCCAGCGCACTTAGGGCGAGTTTGCAAACAAAACAAGTGATGGACTGAATGTGGATCAATGTCACACATTCAACCCAGTCCAAAGATCTGGGCCCAAATCCATCGTTTTTTTGCACTCCACACCACCCTGGGTTAGACAATGGCGATATGCAAATCAGCTCTGACCCTGTGCCCCATGGGAACAGTCCAGTCCGAACTACAAAAGCCATGTCCTTCCCAGAACGGAATCAAGCATCCGAGGACCGGACCGGTTTCGAGGTAACACCTCTCATCAGCCCGGCTAGCTTGACTCCAGTGGTGTGGAGTGCCTGGGACCCACGTCTGAGCATCCCCAGCGCACTTAGGGCGAGTTTGCAAACAAAACAAGTGATGGACCGAATGTGGATCAATGTCACACATTCAACCCAGTCCAAAGATCTGGGCCCAAATCCATCGTTTTTTTGCACTCCACACCACCCTGGGTTAGACAATGGCGATATGCAAATCAGCTCTGACCCTGTGCCCCATGGGAACAGTCCAGTCCGAACTACAAAAGCCATGTCCTTCCCAGAACGGAATCAAGCATCCGAGGACCGGACCGGTTTCGAGGTAACACCTCTCATCAGCCCGGCTAGCTTGACTCCAGTGGTGTGGAGTGCCTGGGACCCACGTCTGAGCATCCCCAGCGCACTTAGGGCGAGTTTGCAAACAAAACAAGTGATGGACCGAATGTGGATCAATGTCACACATTCAACCCAGTCCAAAGATCTGGGCCCAAATCCATCGTTTTTTTGCACTCCACACCACCCTGGGTTAGACAATGGCGATATGCAAATCAGCTCTGACCCTGTGCCCCATGGGAACAGTCCAGTCTGAACTACAAAAGCCATGTCCTTCCCAGAACGGAATCAAGCATCCGAGGACCGGACCGGTTTCGAGGTAACACCTCTCATCAGCCCGGCTAGCTTGACTCCAGTGGTGTGGAGTGCCTGGGACCCACGTCTGAGCATCCCCAGCGCACTTAGGGCGAGTTTGCAAACAAAACAAGTGATGGACCGAATGTGGATCAATGTCACACATTCAACCCAGTCCTAAGATCTGGGCCCAAATCCATCGTTTTTTTGCACTCCACACCACCCTGGGTTAGACAATGGCGATATGCAAATCAGCTCTGACCCTGTGCCCCATGGGAACAGTCCAGTCCGAACTACAAAAGCCATGTCCTTCCCAGAACGGAATCAAGCATCCGAGGACCGGACCGGTTTCGAGGTAAAACCTCTCATCAGCCCGGCTAGCTTGACTCCAGTGGTGTGGAGTGCCTGGGACCCACGTCTGAGCATCCCCAGCGCACTTAGGGCGAGTTTGCAAACAAAACAAGTGATGGAACGAATGTGGATCAATGTCACACATTCAACCCAGTCCAAAGATCTGGGCCCAAATCCATCGTTTTTTTGCACTCCACACCACCCTGGGTTAAACAATGTTTTTTGTAATTTGATCCTGAAGACAGTCATATAACTTCTCAAAATCTTTAATACTGACTTGTGAGGCATAAGCAGAATGAGTGCTCGCCTTGATCCCAAAATGAAAAGCAGTGTATGCCCGCTAAAAGGCAACCTCCACCTTTCTTTCAACAGGATCAGAAAGGGAAGCTTCTTTAGAAGACAAGGAAAAGGTAGAAGCCATTGAGGACAAAATGAAATTGTTTTTAGGAACTTGTGTAAATTTTTCATCAAACTGTCCCAGGTTATATCTCCTTGCCCAGAAAGCGAGGGATCTCCTGCTTCTCGAGATCATGCCATTCATTTGCCAGAATTTCCTTAATGATATCATGCTTGAGCAAATCATACACCACCGAGGACCTATACTGGGAATAGAAGCCATCATTCATCAAATATTCATGTTCAAATCCCAGCACCTCCTAAATATGTACCTCCTATTTTTTTTTATCCTTGACATATTTGCCTTTAGGAGAATTGTCTTATTCCTTGACCCTATCTCCTTTCAGTTTTTTTAGAGCAAGCTCATTCAATGCAGTCTGAACCACTGAATTAATTAAGTCCCGTAAGTCTTCCCTAGAGATCTGCAACAGGTTGACTTCTTGCAGCTCCTGAGCATGTTTTCTCTTGGAACTAGACTTGCCAGACACAGTCACCAACTATTCTTCCCCCATGTTGGAAAGAGTCAAGTAGGAAGTACCCAAAAACTACTTCCTATTTATATCTGCCTCCTAGCAATCAAGTCTCAATCCCATGAGACTTGGAAAGTAAAAAGACAGCCTTCTTGCCTGTCCCGCAGCCACATATGCCAAAGACATGGCTGTGGGAGCCAGGTGCTGCTGGGTTCACCTCAGGCCCTGAATGGCCTACTACTCATCCCTGCGTAGGAAGCCCACATGCTGCTGTGAAACAAGTACTGGCAAAATGAACAGGTCTTGGCTTAAGGATCTATTGTCTTTGCTAATGCTAACAATTGGCCGCGTCATATATATATTTTTTCATTTACCGATCAGAAATGGAACAGCTTTTTTAAATGCAAGACAGAAGCTCACGGGCAGACAGCAACATGGATACCTGGAGGGGAGTGTTAAAGCACCACACAGGCAAGAGACAGCAATGCGGGTGAGGGTTAGTTACACAGGCGAGTTGGCTCTGAGCAGCTTGGGGCGAGGAAGTTGCACAGAAGTGCATGGTACAAGAGCCGGGGGGTTGAGAGAAGCATACAGTGCTAGAAAAGATGCACTCACGTATAGAAAAAAAATGTCTCCGATAGCCAGCACTCATTGAACCAGTGGTTAGTACACATCGCCATCTTCAAGTTGTGATTCTTCTGTTTGTCGAAAAAAACGCAATGCAGGCATTAAAAAGCCTGCACAAATAAATTGCCATGCTTTCAATGTTTATAAACGATCTGTCTTTATTAAAAGATTTTAAGCGCTGGAGAATAATGATCAAATAATACAATATTAAACTATATTGCATATTTCATTACACTCATAGAGAAAATGAATTATTTAAACAATATTTCCAGTACAAAACACAATGGTTCTTATCCAACAAAATATGTTGTATTTGTTACAGAAGGCTTAAGTTCTGAAATGTCCGCATTTTCTACTTACAAAAGGAAACGTCGCAAAAGATCTACTTGCTTAAGTCCTTCTTCTATATCTAACTAGAGAATTCTAAGAGTCCCACAGGGTAGCTATAGAATCGTTAAATTATATTTGACCATAGACGTAACCTACTCCCCACCTCTAATTAAATTCAGCTTTTTGATTGGGTAAAATAATCATCAATCTAAATGAACTATTCAACCAGAAACACAACCTATTTTATGTTGACCTGTCAAGGAAACAAAAGAGATATTTTGGCTACATTGCTACTGCTGTACCAGAAAAAACAGCAACACCAAGTAGAAACAAGTGGAGGGGGTTTCAGCAGTTCCATGCGGGGACTGCAAGGGAGAAAAGAGCCCGACAATCAGGCGGGAGGAGGAGGCAGCTGCAGCTCGAGGAGAGGGAGTGAGTGTGGGAGCGAGCGTTCGCATGTGTGAAGAGCTGTTCAGAATTGAAAAAAAGTTCCTGAGCGTAAAGCAAAGTTGAAAAAAGCGGAAGCCGACAAGTCCTGGGGCGATACCCCATGGGAGTGAATGATTTGCAAAAAAGAGGGACCAGGAAGACAAAGTGCCCACTGGCAAACAAGGATTTTGAAAAGATAACTGATTAGACAAATGAAAGCGAAGGGAAGGGAGTAGTTCAAGCCTCAAGTACATACAACAGATCATCCTGACAGCGCAAAAGCTGTCTAGGCTTCACCTGGGTCCGAGCAAGTAATTGAGAGTCTGGAGAGTTTTTATGTGGTGGTCAGTGTCAGCTTCAGTCAGGGCCTACACATGTGCTGCAGTACGTTGTGTGGCTATAGACAACCTCGACAATACAACTGTTGCATTTCAGGTGTTAGTGCCAACCTGTTGTTGGAGTGTATATGAGAGACAAATACAGACAGAGTGAGAGAGTGGGAGGAAACAGAGAGAGAGATCACACTGGTGATGTCCATACTGAACTTGGTGTACAAGTGAGTGAAGGTTGCCTCATTTTGACACTGCTGTACCTGCACAGTGTGTAACTGAAACTATGTTATCTAATGAAGGTGAGTTAAATAGTGCAATCACTTTCTGGAATCTGAACAACGAAATTGTAGTTATCGTATGATGCAATGCATGGTAAGGTAATCATAGTACTCTCCTTCAACCTTCAAGTAGAGTAAAAAATGAAAGTAACCCACTTCTACACTATAGCTCAATGCAATCCGTCATTGTGGTAACCACCTTCCGTGAGCCAATGCAGCACAGTGTAACGAGAGCAGTCCCCTTCTATGATTTAATGTAGAGTCAAGCATTGTAAAGGAATAAACACAATCTTCAGTAGTGCTGTGAAGAATATGGTATTCAGAGTATTTTTCTTGTGTGTCACAATAGTGTTAAAGTCATCAGAGTAAAGCCCAGTAACCTGATGCAGGGTAAAATATTCAAATGAACCACCTTTGGGAATCATGTGCTTGCCAGAAAACGCATGAAAACTGAATATTTCAAGTCAGTGTTTGATTAAATATCGTTTGCCACCTGCTGTATCGTCCCCTCATGGGCATGGGGTCCATGCCCGCATTTGGTCGGACTCTGGCTATTCTAAAATTACTACTTCTATATGTAGTGAAGAAATATGCAGTGTAGCTGTTAGTGTCAAATTGTGTGCCCCTGGGTCTACTTCCATGTTTCTACAGGGGTATTAAACTTTGTCCTAAACCTACTAGCCATGTGCTGCTGTAGCTATCCCCAGAAGTAATATGTGAACCAACAAAACAATGAGCACTGGGTTGCCTGCACGGGCACAACATGTAAGAATGAACTATAACAAATGTCCAGGTGATGTATTTTGATTGTTGCACAATGTGTGTCCTATTGGTTAGAACATACATAAAAACAACTTATTTGGAGTCTTCCCTTGACCTTTTTCTCTGTTTCACGAACAAAAATGCACTGAAAAGACGTGATTGTTTTATCCAATTAAGCTCCGTTAAGTTAGATGTTTATTATTGATCTATGAATGTTAAATGCTAAAAATTATGCCTAGGAAACCGCTGCTCAACTGAGCCTCACTTTATTTTCCTATAATAAACCATTGCCAATGCAGACAATGAAAACATTTTAAAATGCAATGCATTCAGTAAAATGTTCTCATGGGGCTGGTCATACCTTTCATAATTTTGTGGTTCCGTCTCCAGTATGTGGCAGGAGCCTCATGGACAAGCAGCGAGATCAAGCACTTTTACTGTGACTACTTAACGCACTCCTATACCAGTATGCCTGGACTGGTCTTGTCTTTTTTTTTTTTTTTAAATGCCCCACCCAAAATAAATATATGAACACGTCATAGGCTGCAGGTCGCAGGTTCATATTTTGGACCAGTCCTCCCCACAATGCATGATGGTAGGTGCTGTTCCTCGTGCTCCCAATCATTTCCATTTAGATGGGTTTCCATGCTGCTTATACATGTATCACGGATAAAATAACGAACAAAGGGGCATATTATCAAGAACAGCGTTAAAAATTATCACCGGTTTAGCGGCAGAAAACTGTCGCTACAACGGCGATAATGGGCTTGATAATATGCTCTTGTGAATTCCCATAGAAGTCCAGGTTCTGGTATCAACCTAGGCTTCTGTTGAAATCCTACAGGGCATATTAGGAAGCCCATTATTGCAGTTAAACTGCCGCTAAACCGGCGATAATTGTAACACCGTTCTTGGTAATATGCCCCATTGTCTGTTCCGTACCGCCAGTTCTCATAATCAAAATCGGATTTCCTTGCTGCTCAGAGGTCGATCACATACCGCGCACTGTGGTTCGTACTCTTACATGTCTTTTAGGAAGTCTCCTCAGCAACAACTTTACTGTTCCTGTTTCTGCTGGCTGAATGCTATTTTGTTGACTTTTTTCCTATAAATATATGGATTGCTGGCTAGAGAGGGGAATGTGGTCGTTCCGCCCTCTCATGAGGAGTGTGAAAGAGTAGAAGTGTTGTTAGCATGCTGTATGGCATAGCAGAGTTATGTTTTAATCTCGCTCAGTAAAGATTTTACTTGCACGCTACTACATCTGAACACAGGCAGGGTAGCACATGAACGAATTTGTGCATTATACTGCAGAGCATGTAATGTGTTAGGGTCCACCACGGATGGTCTTTCCTGCTTTAAAATAAGTGAAGTAAATGTAACTTCAGAATGGAGCTGCAAATGTCAGGCATTAGAGCATCGCCGACTTAAAGCAGCAATATCTTCAATTTCTTTATTTTTTATTGAATGCGATTTTATATAGCGCGAATATTACCCGAAAGTGTCCGAGTGCTTTACATAAGAACCAGTTGCGATACATAAGAACTTAGGATTACATGCGTTACATAAAAGATACAAACAGAAAAAAATTGCAAATGTACAAGTTATAAAGTCACACAAGGAAGAGATACAAACAGAAAAAAAGCACAAAAAAACCCATTGCAAATGTAAAGGTAGTAAAGTCATGCAAGGAAGGGATACGAATGGATATACTCTAAGAGTCACATAGGAATGGTAGATAGTACAAAGGTCTACTGCATATACTAGTGATTAGAGTTATCTCTATATACATAGGGAAGGGATACGAATGGATATACTCTAAGAGTCACATAGGAATGATAGAGAGTAAAAAGGTCTACTGCATATACTAGTGATTAGAGTTATCTCTACATTCATAAGGAAGGGATACAAATGGATATACTCTAAGAGTCACATAGGAATGGTAGAGAGCACAAAGGTCTCCTGCATATACTAGTGATTAGAGTTATCTCTATATACATATATATACAAATAGTAGATTTTCTCAGGTCAAGACCCAAAAAAACCAGGAGAGCAGAGTTCCATTAATTGGGGTTGGAGGGGGGACGCAGTCAGAACACCAAGGGAGGATGGGAGGGATACAAGGCTATGGAGAAAAGGCAAATCAGAAAAAGGAAGAAACATTTAAGGATCGTGAAGAGGGAAACAAGGGAACAGGAAAAAGGACGAGAAAATGGACAAGTTGGCGGGTCAGGGTCCAGAGAAAAGCAGTGGAGGACAGCAGAAAAATGGCAGCCAGGGCAAAAGAAAAAACGTAAAGAAGTCCATGAGAGTGACCCAGTGAGTATGAATTAGAGTGCCAGGAGAAGTCCAGGGGGGTACACAGTTCAGAAATTAAAGTCAGGAAGGTAGAGGAGGCGTGTAGGGTCGGGTCCAATGGAGTAACTTTGAAGACAATCAGCCGGTCATGGCTCTCTCGCCCCCATACCTGGGAAAAGTTCACTGGTACCTCGCTCTTGCCCGGCTACAGCAGCATTTTGTTTGACTACAACAGAAGTTGTTGGAGAGGGGGCACACAGGGGTTGAAGGGCTACAAAAAGGCCGGGCTCAGCTGTCCTCACACTTCCAGACCTGGAAGCAGGGGCTGTGTGCTTAGACTCCTGGGTGGGGGCATCTCTGCGCCCCTCGATCCGTGGCGGGACAGGCCGTTCCGATGAAGAGTGTTCTCTGGGGTGGGTGAGGGCTTCCAACAGCTACACAGTGCACTGCCATTATGCCAACGACAGGGGTCTCCCGGTGGTAGCAGCAAGGAGCATGCTGTGCAGGGAGTCTGCAAGATGGGATGTCTGCGCACGTTACCGGGGTTGTCTTAGCGCCGCAGGGCCGCAGTAGCTCATTGCACGGACATCGGGTGTCACAGGTGCCTTGTATCGACGCCTGCCGCCATCTTAAGGTCAGGCATGGGGCCATGAGGTAGCGCCGTCTGATGGAAGTCCGCATTGTATGGCCGCAAATGCCCGGTAGCCCTCGCACCAGCCGCCCGCTCACCTGTGGCGTAAGGGCAAAGGGGGGAACTCGAGTCCAAAAGCGACATCGAGCTCTGTTTGCTGCGAGATCCGCTCTTAGACCTGGACAGCAGCCGCCGTCTTAGGTACCGGTCCCAAAATTGTTCAGGACTTCATTACCGCTAGACTCGCTGACACAAAAGGCAGTGAGCACCCCACTTAAGTGCACTACATGTTCCGCTGTCAGGATCTGCTGCTGACATCCCCCGGGGCCCCTGGGGATCGGCGATGATCACTCCTGAAGTGTGCGCGGACCGGGAGCCCGCGCACACTCCATCAAGTTCTGTTCTGTGATCGCAATTATGGTAGCAACGTAGGGTTCATCCATCCATACCTCACTCATGTTCATAGGGCCAGAAATCTGTCGTCGGATTAAGACATTTCCCATCAATCACCTCATAATCTAACAGACGTGTGTTAAAAGGAGAAGGCTTCATGACGGCTGCTTTTGGTACTTTGGTAAACATTATGGTGCTGTGAAATCGATCATGGTGTTGCTGTATAATTTCATTTATGTAACTGTTCTGCTCTGAACAGAACCTGCTGTTTGTACATTCTAATTGTATTCTGCATGTTCCACCATCTGCTCTTTTTTATTTAGACTAGAATGCTGTGATGTGATAAAATATGTCAGCTGTTGTGTTTATACCTTTTGGTATAATTGGCGGGGATTCAAGTTTAAAAACTGTTTCACTGTCATGCTTGGAGGACAGAATTCACTGTATAAAAACAAGTAGGAGTAATATAGCCACGGTCTGTAAGGTGCCTTCAAAAACACATTGTGAATAACCTTCTGTCTCCATTGATGCTGCTGCAGGCAGAGTCCTTCACGTAGAACATATTGAAATTTTGACTGAAGAGTACAAGGAACTGAAGAAGGAAGTCGACGGTAAAGAGCTGGTAAATGGAACATTGCATTTCACAGGTCAGTCCAAAAAAAAAAAGGTGCTCAAAACAAAAAGCATATTACAGACTTGTTGCCATTATTTTGGGTTGCAGATATACATTCCCATTTTCTGCTTTCTCATCAAAGTAATCATGCACACTTTATGTAGAATGTCCTTTTTACTGGATTTGGTTCTGCTTTGTTGAGCATGTAGCCACGGACATCGATTCACCAAAATGCCAAGAGTAGCGGAAGTGAGTTCAGACACACTGACCCTCCCCCTTATTACATTACAGGAAGTGACCCCATATAGGCTTTGACGTTTATAATATCATAGGAAGTTATGTCACATGATCCTTGGTCCTGGTAACATTACAGGAAGTGATATTTGTAAAGATTTACCATAAAAGTTAGAAAACAATAATAGAAAAATTCTACAGCCAAAGGCAAAGCACTCATAGGCTAGGGGCAGGCCAATTATAGACGGGGCCTAGAGCCATGGCATTCCAAGGTACAGTCATCAGATTTCGAAGTACAACCTCAAATGCCCTAGAAACAACATCTATATGCTCCGTAGCATCTATATGCTCAATCACAACCATCATATGGTTCCGTATAGCAAAACAAGAGCGCAGTTATTGTTCAGAGATTGACCTTTATGGTGCCTGTGTGTGAGTTTCTTTCTCGTAACCAATATGCACGCATGCCTCAAAGTTTGTCTCTTTTCCACCCAGTCGTGGCTAGTCTGCAGGCAGAGGGGTGATGGGAGGGTTGAAGACAGGGAGGTGGAGGGGGAAGCATGCAACGAATAAAAAATAACAACATTGAGGGAAAAAGAACTTACCTTCTGCAACGCTTTTCTGCACCGAGTCCTCGCTGCTGCACACAGGCTCCCAGTGTCCTCTGCCACCAATCCTGATGCTGCTCTCAGGCTTGAAAGCAGCATCAGGATTGGCCTGAGTGCCATGAATTTTCACTTTCAAGGACACTGGGAGCCTGGGCTTGCTGTCTTCAACACAGCAACACAGCTGGATTGGAGTCAGCTCAGTGCGCATGCGGATTGGATGTCCTGAGAAGGCTGGCCAAACCGACATGCGCACTGCGTACAGTGCCCAACACTTCCTCTTTTGACTGCACTGCCCCCGTGATGGCCCCAACCCCAAGATTCGCTGGCTCTTACTAGAACCTGAAAAATAAAACAATAATAAACCAAGTTTATTATCATTTTATTTGACAATCTTTGAGGCTCTCAGGGAGGGGGGTGCGATGCTCCTTTGCCGTAGCGGAGGAGCCACCACTGGTTTCACCCTTAACAACTATGTGTGTTCTGGAAATTGTGATGATATACCTATCAGAGGAGTTGAAAAGGCTGAGTCTAGTAATATAACTTGTGACTTCATGTTATACACAGTAAATGTAAATGTGTTGTATTTGTAAAGCGCACGGCTGCCCACGCGATGGGTCGTCCCGGCGCCGCACTCATACCGCTGTGGAACCCTTCCTGGCTTTTCCATGTGAAATGTCCACTCCTGGGCACTCCCAAGGTGAAGCCAGGCATCCAAGCGCTGCTGGGACCGTTGTGGAGATTAAGCAAGCTATTGCCCAGAGTCACAGAGTGGGACCCATGATTAGACTAGGCACAGAGGCGAGAATTATCAGGTCCGGGGAGATTGAGTCCAAGAGCCGTCGAGGAGGGAATTGAAACCTGGTCCCGGGCCAGACCTCTGCATCGGGGTCTGCCGCTCTAACCATTGAGCCACGCTTCTCCACAGTTTCTTCACCATCATTTGTTAATCTTCTGAACTTCTGTTTTCCACACCAGGAGGGATCACACATTGGTATCAGTTAACCCTGGGCGTAGTTTGCGTAGTAGCGATACGCACAGCTACGTAAAATGCACTTCACACTACGCACGCTACGTGAACTGTGTAGTGCAGTAGGGAAATGCTGTTCGCACTGATTGCACAGTGCCCGATGCTTGTCTGCACTGTGCAATCATTGCAAATGGCATCTTGCACAGTGTAAGTGGTCATTTTCTGCTGCTCGGGTAGATTTGTACTCAAGAGACAGCTTTCTCAACGCGGACTGGTAGTTTCTCATCACGAGCGGTCACGAGCATACGCGACCACTCTCAATGAGAAACCTGACCTCCCCGCGTTGAAAATCTCACCGGGAGGTTTATTTTCCATGCTCGCGATCAGCAACTTGATGATCGCGAACGAGGAAAAAGTCTAGCTGGGATGTTGATTTTGGTCGCTCGCGTTCGCCAACTTGATGTTGAGGACCGCGAGCAAGCAGAAAAATGCCCGCTACACTACGCGTTTTTGCACTGTGGTAAGTGCAATTCGCGTAGTGCGTAGTAGCACAAACTACGCACGCTCCGCTAGAATAGTACTACGCCCAGGGTTAATCAGTATCTTTCAGCTCTAACCCTCAATCTCAAATAGTTATACACAGACAAAGAAGTGACATAGACTACAACTACTTAAACCATAATGAGTTATTAAGCACTACACAAAACTGGATAATACAACTTAACACAGCCTCCAAATGTATTCATCCTATATCAGTCTTGCACTTTCTATTTCGAAGAAATGTGTCACCAGCCTATTATTTTGAACTAACCTTTCTTCCTTTCAGTTGTACGGCAGAACCGTTTAATTACATAGCAGCTTAAGGAGCCACTGCCTGAAAAAGCAGTTCGTACTAACGCAGCACATTCAACTTTGAATCATAATACATTCTATATTTATGTATTGTATCACTAAGAAAGGCACTTGTGTTTCAGCTTCTAGCATAGCTGGCATTGGCATGCCGCATATCATTTCACTGCAGCTGCTATCTTTGGCACACAGTCATTCATAGGGCATGTCATTGCAGTCATCTATCACAGGTATGTACCTCTCTCTGTTGCACACACGCCTTTATAACCCCAGACTGAGAATGCCAGTCTCAAATGCTATGCACTGTGCGGAAATATATTCCAGGGTTACACACAGCAAAGTTCAGCCATATCTGAGCCACCAGGCTATTGGTTAAATGATTTTTGCTTAAACTCGTCACCTCTTTTATTTCCAATACTGTTGCAATAAAGCTGAAAATGAAACTGAAAGCTAGGTCTTGATCGCAGCACAGGGGTTCCAGTTCTCTCTTATGTGATAAAATGTTGGTATAGCAGTTAAAGAAGCATGAATCTTTCTAAGCCCTACAGTCTGTGCTGAGGCTTTTACTTATATTTTCGATCAGCACTTTCCAAAATCTTTGAAAAATAAACATCACTGATAATAGTTTTGTTTCTGATCCCGGTGCTGCTCATGTCACCTCTGAGATAGGGGTCGCTAGAAGAGTCCCGGGGTTTCAAAAGACAAGCCAGGGGTTGCAGATGCAACCCCTTGTGACCCCTGATTGACGTCCATGTGTGAAACTTAAAAGTACTTGTTAAACGTTTCAAAAACACTGCACTCTGCCCTCTTGGGCTGTTCAGGGTTACCCTAGGGGTGACTTCTACATATCAAAAGTGAAGGTTTGGCCCTGGTGAAAGGTGTATTTTGCCAGGCCAGGTCGAAATGGAAGTTTAAAATTGCACGCACAGGCTGCAATTGCAGGCCCATGACATGCTTTACAGGGCTACTTGAGTAAGTGGCACAATCTGTTCTGCAGGCCCACTAGTAGCATTTAATTTACAGGCCCTGGGTACATGGGGCACTGCTTTAGTAGGGGCTTACAAGTAAGCTAAACGTGCCAATTGGGTACAAGCCAATTTTGCCATGTTTAGAGGAGAGAGCACAAGTACTTTAACACTGGTTAGGAGTGGTAAACCTAAGCTAAATAAAAAAGATATCCTCAAAAATAAGAGGGGTGAAGGCAAAACGTTTTGGGGAAGACCACCCTAAGACTGACCGGTCTAACCGGAAGACATTGCATTGGTGAGCTTTTTTTTTTTTTTAAGTTCTTTAGTGCATTTTAACAAATTAATAAGCACTTCACTGATAGACTTCATTTACATTATCCTAGGTATACATCAATACAGGGCAACTGTATTGGTGCCAGGAGTACTTTTGTAGGAGCCATTGCATAGGTTATGTGAGTTAATATAGCTTGCTGGTCTGTAATCGTGAGGTTTGCCCCAAGGGGCCACTAGTTGTGCGTGAGCTGCACCTTGTCATTAATTGCATTGGTGGGCTTAATAGGGTCAACCTCTTGATATAGGTAGCTTGAAGTGCAAATTCCCATCCTAAAGAAGATGCCAAAGCAGTTGCAATTGAGAATAATCTATTTGGAGTTGGACGATAAAAACAAGAAATATATTAGATTCTCATTGTGAGAAAAAGGTGGCAAAGTACAAATCTGATATTATGGCTTATTGGTCAACGTATTTAACAATTTCAAAGATTCATTGAAGCAACTAATCCACTTAATTTTCATTATCAACAAATGTGAGCTCTCCACCAAAAGGTTTCTCAAAGTATACAGTCAAAACCACCTTCATTTTAAGAAGATGAGGCAGGAAATAGGCTTTTTGCGGGTTTACCCCCCCCACCCCCCACACACACATTTGCCTCTTTTACGACTACTAGGCACTGGTGTAATGGCTCTGAAATGTCCCGACCCTTGCTATACAGAACTCATTCCATGTGCTCTGACCTTTAAAATGGTGTATGTTTAGTTAACTTGTCCCCAATAGGCATATCTTGACTTACTCATACTTTTTTAGTATATGGTTCCAGGGTGTTTCTTGAGGTGTCGCGCGTGGCCTGCAGCACTAGTTGTGCTCACAAGTGAATAATAAGGTGTAGGAGAGTAGGGTCTGCTTCCTATAGTCACCCTCACTTTTTGCTGTGATTTTCAGGTTTTTCGACTTTAGTGTGGCTGTGGGCCTGCTAATCAGACCCACATCCCAGCTGTTCTCTCTCTAAATTGATACCACGTACTTTAGGTACATTCCAGATTGGTTATTGGGTCACCTTGATGAGCCCCTGTATAGTGTACCATAGGTACCTAGGGCATAAGTGTATCCAAGGCCTGCCAGGGGCTGCAGCATGTATTATGCCACCCCTGGCTGGCCCTCCAAACTGACACCACGGGCTGATCACTCAGCTTGGACAAGGTGGTGTAATCACCCCTTACTTAGATATAGTATACCTATATATACCTTACATATAGACAGATATGCACCTATAAGTAACTCCTATGGTAGGCCTTGACAATCCTGGAGGCAGAGTGCTTGGTTTTATGTGAGAGGGTTCCCTAGCATGAGCTGAGCCCCTCTGCAGCTTTCGGAACCATCTCCTTAGAGCTGTTCTATGATATAGCCATACCATATACTCTGAAGTGCATTATTATCCTCCCGGTTAATGCTAACTTTGGTTTGGCTTTATCAAAACATGTCGTGTAAGGTGTCAAACACTTTGGAATACTACCCCCGCCAATTCTGGCAGCGGGGGTAGCATTCCACCCTTCTAGAGGAAAAAGACATGTATGTTACTGCTTTACCCGGTTAAAGTTAAGCAGAGCCCCAGCATCACAAAATGGATGCTGCTGCCACAGACACAAGTCTGACCTCCTGCTGCTGGTCGAAACTCCAGCAGGGGAGGCCAGCACCTCCCCAGACAGGCAGATGTGTATTGGGACAGGGAGGGCTGCATCAGCAGAAGCTTTTCGAGACACTGCCTGGGGCACACAAGGTGCTCCATACATAGCCCGGTTCAAACTAGTTGCTGGGGCACTCCAGCCCCAGCTCTGACGCGAAACTGGACAAAGGGAAAAGGGTGTAACCACCCCCTTCTCAGGTCCACCCATAAGGGGGACCTAGGCAGGTAATCCAGCCCCTTCGCTTAGTATAAGTATAGGAGCTGTGTCCCCAGGACTTTAGATTATCCTGGAAAGAAACTTTGATACAGAGCTCTTGGACCTTCAACATTCTATTCTGACTAGAAGATGGAAGACATCTCCCTTGTGGTAAAGGAGTGACCACCCTGTGCAAAAAGGCACCACCAATAACTTGCTGGTATGCTTTGTTGACACTCCCTCCGGAACCCAAAGACTCAGCGACACAGAAACTGGACTCTGAGACTTCCCTAACTTTGAACCACATTCACAGCAAAGCTGAGACCCATGGCAGACACGAGAGACGTGGGACTGGACACCCTGGACAACCTGCATTTTGCTAACAGCTCGACTACCAAGGTACCCTCACAGTTGTGCATTGGGGTACGAGAAGCCCCATACCCAAGCGCCATTTTCACCGAAGCTCAGCCCTCCACACTCCACGAGTGCTACGTGGGGCCTACTCTTGTATGTCAGCTTGACGCGTCTTCCCGGTTCCTTTCCCGTTAGCTAGTGAGCCCCCTGAAGACATTTCTTTTGAACTAAACTGCTTTCCTGGTTGCTCCAGGCTTGCTCAAGCTTTCCTTCAAGGGAGAACCTTGCTGGGCTGCAACAGAGCCAATCTCGACATCCTGCGTGGGTTGCAGTTGCCAAGGCTTTTTGGTTTCCAATCTGGATACCGACACCGCAGTCAACTAGATCCTTTGTGGGACAGCTCGAAACCAGCACCTGGTTATCATCGATGCCTCCTGGACCTCGTAACTGAAGAGACAAGTTCACCTTCTTCACCTTCAAGCACGTGACATCGCCTGGTTCCTTCCTGGTTCCTTCCTGGTCACTGGCTAGTGACCCAGACTCTGTCCCCTCTGCTTTCAGGTTCTTCACATCACCGATCCATCCTTGGATCCACCCGGACACTTTTCCTCTGGTCGCCTGCAGCACTTCTTTGCAGCTCTCCATAGAAAACAAAGTCGAAACCCGACACCAAAAGGCACCTATGCACCCGGCTTCCCTGGGTGAGGTAACACGAGTACTCCGGTGCTCCCATGGGTCTTGACTCTCGAAGTGTCCTAGTCTAAAGCGGTTTTATCATAGTCCATCCGGAAGTGTCCTTAAACAGTAAGTTTGTAACTTCTTCATTTCCCCTTATAAGTCAATGGTAACTCGCAACTGTGTTTAGACACTGCACGCATCTCCCGTGGGCCTCCTAATTCCTAACCTTTGGTTGTGTAGTGTAGACCCAGCAATTCTACAGGCCATAGGCCTGCTGTCTAACTCTTATACCACTTCTTTAGTATATGGTTTGTGAGGCCCCTGGGGCATAACTGTATTTGTGCAACTTATCGTATGCTAATTGAGTAACTTGTGATGTACTTTTACCTCTGACCTCATAAAGAGTGCAGAGGAGTTGTGTTTAGAATAAATACATATATATTTTATATATACCTTGTGTGGTGTCCTTTCATTTGGTATTCAAGGGATTATAATTGGTAAAACAGCTTGCTTCACATGCTCTCTGAAGTCTTAGCCTAAGACTGCTGGTCCATGCTACCTCTAGGATAGCTTGTCTATAAGGTTGACTTTACAACCTCCATCAATAAGGGTTGGTTAGACTGGTGCAAGGTGCCCACTAGAATAGTGGACATCATATGCCAGGCTAACTTCTCACATAAGGTAAATAATGCTACTGCAGACTGGAAGGGCAGTTTAAAACTCCTAACTCAACTTTACAAAGCCCAAACCTCCCTTTTTAATGTATGTGTCACCCCTATAGAAGGCCTAACAAGCCCTAAGGCAGGGGGCTGTATATTAAAAAGTGGAACCTGTACTTGTTTCAGCATCAAAAATCCTAAATTGTCATGGTAACATTGGAAAAACAAGTATAGACTTAGAGGTTCGCACTCCAGCCCTGCTTACCCTTGACATGGTTAGCACCCCCCCCCCTTCTGCCTGGTTTAATGTGGTTTCAATTGTGATGCACAGGGTCCCTGCCAACCAGGTCCCCTGTGCCAGTGCTTCTTCCTTAAAAACATACCCACAGTTGGTACTTCTGCCCCCCCCCTAGTAAATGGAACCCTGAGTACCTAGGGACTAAGAGCTGAACAGGGCCCCCTAGAACCACCCTCAGTAGGACCATGCCACCTCCCTTGCAGCTTGCATGCTCTTCTGAAGTGAAAAACAACAAAGTTGTCATGGCACCCTGCTTGGGTGCCATGCCAGCCAGCACTGCATGTAGGTATAGGTGCGTCACCCCTCTAGCAGACCTTACAGCTCTAAGACCGGGTGAACTATACCCCAGGTGAGGGCATATCCGCATAAGAAGATATGCTCCTACAATACTAAGTCAATTCTTGAATATTGTGAGAGCCAATGAAGCCATGATGAGTACATGGGCTGGAAACTTGACAACTCGAGTTCCACAGTACCATGATGACTTCAGGAAAACCAGGAGTGTTTGTTACCAAATAGCTCCTTGTAATAAATCCACACTAATGCCATTGTGATATTTATTACACCCTATACTCGGAGGGCACCTCAGATGTACCTCTGGAAGCCTACCGACACTGGTGTGGGTACTGACTGGCTTTAGGCATCCTGCCACACATAGACATGTTTCTGGACCCCCGGGTGGAGAGCCTCTGCTCTCTAGGACCAGAAACAATGCACCTCCTGAACAGAGTTGTCACACATCCTCCCCCAGGATGGCCCAGTGCTCAAAGGAGAAGCTTCAAAGGCCTGCCACCTTTGTAGTGTGACCCCTAGCCTCTGCTGCTAGCCGCAGATTGCAGCCCCCAGTTAACACCCCCACTTTGGGCAGGAAAACAGGTGGGAAAACCTAGAAGAATAGAAGGTGTGCCCACCTTTGCCTACTCCACCCCTAAGGTGGGATAGGTGAGGTGAAGCACTTCTTTATGTCCCTGGCATCCTAAAGATGGGGTAATCCCTCCAATCAGGGCTAGGTCTATCCCCCCTCCCACAACAGGATGGTATATTTGATGGTGTACTCAAATCAGGTAAGGTGCCCATTGGCCTGAACTGCTACGCCCCTAATATGCCCTTACATTAAGGGCTCAAGTGGCTCCCCCAGACCTAGAAACTTGATCTGCGATGACCTTTGAAGAAAGAAGACATCCTTGAAGAGAAGACTGAAGATTACGACTGCCTTGACCCCAGCCCTACCGGCCTGTCTACAGCTTTGACGAACCTTTGACATGTCTTGCAGCTAGCAACCTCTGAAAACCTTTGGAGGACTGCTGTCTTCAATAAAGGCACCAATCTCCCATGGACAGCGTACCTGTCCAGAAGAAATCTACTCCAAAGACCCCCGATCCAGGGAGATCCACTCTGCACCCAATGCCAATGCCCACGGCACGCGTCTGAGTTGCCCACCTGCTCAGCGAAGGCTCCCCAGAGATCCTGACCAAGCCCAGCATTGGCTGACTGTTCCCGACCTCCAAGACAAAGCCTGCAGCCCTGAATCCAGAGGCTCCTCCTGAATGCGACTGGCTCAGTTGAGAAGACTCTGATGTCGAAAGGCACCCCTGCAACCGAAGCCTCTAGGCCTTGGTGAGCTGAATTGACAGTGCCCCGGGGACCCCTTACATCTCTAGTTACCTCAGCTGTTGTTGATCTCCCTTTTGCAACCTCTGGTGCAACGCCTGCAGCCAGTTTATCAAAAGAAGAAACTCCATTGAAAAGCATTAGGTGCCCGATGCTGATTTTGCACCCTGCACCTGGCTGCCCTTGTGCCACTGGTGGGGTATGCGTTGTGATGGTTTGTCCTCCCCGTGTTTGTGTGCTAACACCCAAAGCTTGACCCATGACAACCTGCAAGCAGTGTGGGTCTGAGGACCCCCAGTCTCCATTGAAACCATTGGGCCGAGCTCTGAATTTGACCGCTGCACCCTGCCACCCCTGGGCCTCCGGTGGTGCAGTTTTAGTACTCACCTGAACCTTTTCCACTATTGACATGTGATACTTACCTGTTTAACCTCAATATTGTTTTCCCCATAGGATAACATTGAGCTGTCCAGAAAATATAGTGTCGACTTTTAAAAGTGAAATTTATTTTTATTTAAAAACATATTTACCTTATTGTGAAGATCTTGGTCTTAAAATAAAATACAAACCAAGCCTATTTTCTAATATTGGTATGGATTTCTTTTTGAGTTGTGTCCATTCTTGATCAAGATTGTGCAATAAATGTCTTACACTGCTCTGTGTTAGGCCTAAGGCTGCTCACCCAGACTACCACTGATAGAGTACTTTGGATTACACTGAGCCCTGTACACCTCTCGGGAGCTCCTAAACTCTGCATGGCATACCCACCTAGCGGCATACCATATACAGAGCCAGCTTCCTACATGGGGCTACTAAGGTTGGTACTGTTTGGTATCAAATGAATCAGTGCATTGAATCTAATTTAATAGTTAAATCGAATTTAATGTCATTGGTGGGCAAAGGGCAACTTTAGAAATTGCCACTGTAGATGCCACTGATTACCAGGGCTTGTCCAGCAAACAGCTTTCTGCCCTTCTGAAGAGATGTGCTAAAAATTCCCAGGAAAGGACACAAAAGCATCCTACATGGGAGAGAGGTGTTACCTCTCTCCTTCACGAAGCCACATGGGTGTCAGCCCAAAAGGCAAACCTCAAAAGAAAATGTGCTTTTGAAGGGCAAATGGTAAACAATTAGGAGAGAGAGTTAGGCAGACAGGCTGGCACTGTAGATAGGAAAGGAGAAGCCAGTTGTCAAACCGTTTTTCCGAGAGGCATGGAGCCCCTTGGTCACCTAACCTCTGGGGGATGGGCTAAGGAACTATCAGTATCAAGAGAGGTATCTTGCCAGATAACATACTTCCCAGGAGGTGGTCATCAAGAGGGAGGGGACCTGGAAGTGTACTTGCTACCATCTGTTCCTCCTATGAAGGCATTTGCTGAAGATAAATAGGGAACTCACAAATCAGATCTTTTCCTCACTGGAAGAAGGACTGAAGGAGGACTTCCCTGTTGCACCGAGGGACTAGCATAGGAGAGGCTGCACCGAAGAGGACTGCACCTACTGCTACTGGCTTTTGAAGGAAGGGACTGTGCGTGCTGTTTCATCCTCAATTAGAAGCTGTCTCCAGAGTACAGAAGAGTGAAAAAACTCTGAGGGCTAGATGACTGGTTTCCTGTTGGCAGCACAGGGACCCAACAGCTTAAGTAGCCTGTTGGGGCATGCTGGTAGCCCAAAGTCTTCAAACCGCTGCCCCCAACTTCACCGTGCAGCATCAAGGAACAGAGTTGCACCTGAATTCGTTGAGCCTGGGAATGCTGTCGGAGAGTTGCTGAACCATCAGAAGGCAAGTTATCAACCAGGAAGAATTGGCCTGGGACTGCAAAAACGGGCGACTTGTAGTTGAGTGGCAACTGGATTTCTGCTATATCAGAGAGGACCACGTGGGACGTCGACCCTGCAATGTGGACCGAGGAATCTATGCAGGAAGATCCCAGTCGCATCCACAACATCTTTGGAACATCTTCAGCATCATTCATCCCTTGCTTACGGACCACTGTAGGAATGTGCCTTTTTTGGCATGGTTAGCTCCCACTTTTTGACTAGTGTATGATGTGATTTTGAATTGAAAGTGCACTGAGTACCTGTTACCATGTTCCCAGTGCCAGATCTCTTTCCTAAAACTGTACCACGAGTGGCACAACTCAAGCAAGTAAATGGTACCGCTGGTACCCAGGGCATTCGGACTAAAGAGGTTCCACTGGGGCTGCAGACCAATTGTGCCACCCAGAGACCTCTCCCCAAGACCATGCAAACTGCCATTGCAGGTTGTGTGTCTTGGTGCAGAGATAAATGAAGAGTCAACATGGCACACAGCAGTGTGTGCCATGCCCCCATACACTGCATAAGGAATAGGGAAGGTACACCTACTGCAGCCATTTTAGCCCTAAGGCAGGGTGCACTGTATCCCATGTGTGGACATATCTACATGAGCGGATATGACTTTGCAATATTTTAGCCATTCGTGGATATTGTACATGCACAGGGAAGCCATAGAGAGTACATGGGCTGGGTACTGGTCATTATGAGTTTTTTTCTAGCTCTCTGTCGACTTAACTTTACCATAAGATGTTTGGTACCAAACATCACATCTTAATAAATCTAGAGGAGGGTGCCAACCCCCTTTCCTGCTCCATATCTGGCAGAAGGACAGGTGGAAACATTTGTTAAATTAGGATGTGGGTCCCAATTCAGCCAGCCCCACCCCAAGGATGATGTAGAGCCCACGTTTCATTTCCCTCCATCTTGGTTTGAGTGAGAATTAGCCAATTAGGGTCAGGGTAGTACTCATTCCCACTGAAAGTGGTCACTTAGGGGGTGTAGGCACCCTAAAGGTAGGTAGCCCATTGGCTTCTTCATGTCACTCACTTTATCACTGCTAAATTTAGTATTTAGGTGGCATTCCTGCACCCTGAATTCAGATTCGATGAACACAAGGAAGAAAAAGACAAAAAGAGATGCTGACCAGAGGATTGAAGCCCTTCTGCTAAAAATAGGCACCAGACCCTGCCTATTGCGGTCTCATCCTCCAACTGTGAGGCCTCCATAAACCCCAGAGCTCCTCCAAGCTACAAATCACCAAGAACTCCCTTGGAGTGGAGGTGCCACTTGCCTGCAGGCATCAAACCCACAGAATCCGGTTTCCTGACTTGCTCCCCAGTGACTCCAACGGAGCAACCAAATGAAAAGTGGTACACCAGCCCCGAATTATCAAATATGTCTCTTCTCCAAGTTTGGAGCCACCAGAATCTACTGGAGCTGTGCCGCACCAATACCCTGGTTACAGGACCCTCTGCAGCATTCATCAAGCCGAAGAATCCAGTCCGAACTCCAACTGCCCAGAAAACAAGCATCCATTGAGTGACAACCAGACCCTAGAGACCCACTTTGTGAGTGGCCCAGCTGTCCCTGAATCGCCTCTCAAAGCTGCATGCCCCTGACCGCGAGGACATCTTGACACGCACCGCCCGGTTGATCTTGCCTCTCTGCACCCAGCACGCCTGGCTTGGGTAATGACGAGCTAGCTGTGATCCCATGGTCCTGAGGCCCTTGCGACATGCTCCCTTGAGTTGGCCCCCTCATACTTACCTTTAAGTCCTCTTGTGCAGTGTGTTTTCAGTTGGGCTCCTTTTTCGTAGCGCACCAGCTACCAACGACCTCAGCACCCTGCTCCTGGCTGTATCAGGAATGCTCCAGAGAATCTGTTGGTGGAACATTGGGTTTCACCTTGCCACATACTTAAATCCAGAATGTGAACCTTGAAATTGAACTGTATGATTTTGTATGCATTTTCTTATTTCTTCTTATTGACTTCAATGGTGTGTAATTGTGCACAAAAGTTATTTTGCGAACCTTGAAAATTCATATCCTAAAAATCACTTACTGTAGATTGAAGTAATTAGTTTGAAAAAGTACACAAAAATCTGTGTTATGTTTATATATTGGTCTCAGATTTATTCTTGTGTGTGTCTCATTTATTCCCTCTGCGAGTATAGCAAATGCTTAGCACTTCCCCGTGTTAAGCCTTACTGCTTGCCCACACTACCACAAATAGAGGGTTAGTATTATCTACTTTTGCAGCTGTATACCTGTCTGGATCTCAGTGGGCTCTCTTGACATTGTAGTGCACTATATAGAGAGCCAGCTCCCTACAACCACTCCATAGGAATCCATTACAATGTGGACAAAGTGCCATTAACTGTTGGAGGACTGATTCTTCTGTGGAGGTAACTTTTCCAAGGACCTTGCTGGTCCCGTTGACTAGCTTCCTGCCGGAGTTGGTCACCCCAAGTACTTCTATAATTCTCTGTGTGAATAGAATAAATGTAGGAAATGCTTTGCAATAAGTAAATTATTTTCAAGGACAGTGGTCTCTAGACATTGAGGGGTATAAGTGAAAAAATAAATATAGATCAAACGAATTCTATATTCTCTGTCCAGCCGAACAGGATTTATTAAGTCATATATTTGTGTAGTCAGGTTATCTATACAATATCAAGTGGGACACAGCCTGTATCCTACTACCACATATAGACAGTTTGTGACACACATATAGGGGGTGTCAGGCAAGGGGAGACAGTTTGCATACAATCAAATTGTGCAGACGAATAGATTGAAAATACACTATTGTGACATTTCATATGATGTAGTCAAAGACATATAGTGAATATTTTGTCGACGACGTTTCGATCCCTATGCTAGGATGAAGGGATCATCCTCAGGACATTGTTATTCATGCCTGTATTACATTTCCTTATTGAACTGCAAGCCCAAATACAATTTTAGGGACAACACATAAACATTACAAGTGGAATGAAACGGGGAAAGAATTTGGGGAAAAAAAGGGATTACATATATTAGGTAAGTTTTATGTACATATATATAACATAAATAAAACAGAACAGGCATGTGAGACCAGTAACTTCCATCAAATTGATTCATGTGGCGATATACCATAGTTTCAACATTGTGTGAAATTATGCGGTGGTCGGACGAATTCCTGCACAAGGTATTGCTATGATATAATGAAAAGGTCATGCCGTTGTTTAGTTATGGAACCCATGCTGGTGTTTCAAAAACATATAGAATGGAGAGATAAGGTAAAGGATCGTGAGAAGAATGAATGGCTGTAGATGCGGTAAACATATAGCCGTGATCGGTGCACAGAAGGGTTTAAGAACGGAGAGCCGTGATAAATAGAAGTATTCGGATTCGAGGCGGTTTGGACGCTGGCAATTCTGGGCTGCTTTAGGAGGTGGCAAAGGCCGGAGACCCGATTAAAATTAACTCGGGTGCAAGTGGGGGTTTGTGCCACGATGCGTGTAAGTTTGAAACTGGTTCACGGAGCTTACCTAGAACCGGGTAAGTGTCGCAATGGTCAATTGTGGCAATGTGTTTGAAGCAAGTTGGGAATAAGAGCCTGTTGGTGAGAAAAGTACACTTTGTAATATTAATGAACCGTGGAGCATTCAGTGAGTGATAAAAGTGGTTGTGATCTTACCGCAGAATCTGCTGTGCTGCGTTTCGTGGAGCTGGTATTTATTGGCAGCTGGGGAGGGGAAAGTGGAGTTAGGGAGCATGCTAACGGTGTACTAATTGTATGTAGAGACATGCTAACCGTTCCGCTTACCTTGGAACAGGATATTTGGCAGAATCGCCTGGGGGGGACAAAAAGGGGAGTCATGAGGCGCTGAAGCGCTCCGAACGGGTTACTAATGTAAGGCAAGGGTAGCCAGCAACCGCGCTTACCGTATGCATCTCAGCGGTTGTCCTCAAATGGGGTCCACGCTGACAGTCGAGCCGATGCTCCTTGGGACTGTTCAGGGCTGGGGAATTGGCCTCCATTAAGTGTGGGGGTCATGTGACCGAACGCATGTGACTGAAAGAGGTCTCTGGCTCATAGACTGGGTGAAGTGAACTAATAAGTCGGCCATTTTGAAACGTGCAAAATGAAGAGCTCGTGGTATTACAGGAGGGGTGAAACAGATGAAACAGAAAGGATGCAAGATATAGAGAAATGCATTAATAGAGAATCAATAAACAAAAAGTCATGGCACCATTAAAAACATCAATTTAGGGAAACAATTCAGGCAGGGTTAAAATAGTGTCATATTCAGTGAGTTCAGGGGGATATCTGAGTTCAAAGCAAAGAAGTCCAGTCCTCGAGATGATTGAGGCCAGTGTGGATGCTTTTAGTCTTAAGTATCCATTTGAGTTATTCCTTGTTCATGAGTGTGCTTAAATCTCCACCCCTTGCTGAAATTTTTATTGTGTCAATGATTGTCCATTGTAGATCCAGTTCGCTGTGGTCTTTTTCAGTGAAGTGGTCCACAAGAGGTGCATTGGGTGTTTTGCATCGAATCCTGCTCTTGGGCTGGCAGATTCTAATTCGCGCCTTGTGTCTTGTCTGTCCTACATATATCTTATGACAAGGACAGAAAATTGCATAAATAATATTCATGCTATTACAATTAGTGAAGTCTTTCCTCTGGAAGTTAGTTTGTTCAAATAAATAAAAATAAATGGCATATACCCCACTGCGCAGTACCAAAATTATAAGAGAACCATGCACATATTGGATTCAGTAGCTATAGAAAAACCTAGAATTATCTGTGTGAATAGAATAAATGCAGCACATGTTTTGCAATAAGCAGAGGGACACCCCCTCTTGCTATATTTAATCCCTCAGAGGCTGAGGCTTTTCCACCCCAGTGTGTTTAGACCTTTTTATTTACTATTTGGATCCTTTGTGCTTATATATGCATCCATTTTTCCCAACATCATAGGGATTCTAAAGGTACCAGGGGTGTGGATTCCCATTGAGGGGACCGGGACAATAGCAAAAATATAGCTACTTTTTGGGAAAAATGGGAAAACTAAAGAAAGTGTCTGCTCCTTTTCCTAAAAAGGGCATTAACAAGAGGCTTATTGTGCTAAAATCAACATCTTTCCACCGTTCAGTAATAAACAGAGCAGAATCAATAATCGATTTATTTACTAGAATTTTGACATTTTCAAAATTCGTGAGCACGGAAAGCTATACATTTCTGTAAAGTAGACGGATTTCTGAATTGAGCAAGGGACCATTTGTGTAGAGCCCTCAAGGTTTTGCAAAAGAAACTAACTGTTACAATAAATAATATTTTACAATTAGAAGGAAAAACAAGCATTTGCAATGCAATAGGTCTCGCAATACTTAAAGTTTGAGCTATTGGCGTTACAAATAATGCAACGCCAATAGCTCAAACTTTCAATAATACTTTTGCATTGCAAATGCTTGTTTCATTTTGCCGATGTTGAAAGGCGTGGGGAAAGGTGTTGGCAAGGCCAATATGCAAGAATAAACGTGAATAAAAACCTGATTAGCCATGAGTTCATTCTTTGGCACATAAATAAACAATTATTACATTGTCTCTTGGATTGCAGAGCCAAGGTGAGGAATTATAGATTGATGACTACATTGCATTGTCACACTGCTAAAATCAGCAGCATCAGCACTCTGGTCATGGATGAAGTCGCCAGAAGCAATTATCTCCCTTAATAATAATGTTACACTCTTAACTTTTTCTGTTTTTGATACCCATTGCAATGCACCTCACAGGGTAAGGATAAAGGAGAGCACTGTGGGACAGGTAAACTGACTTCACGTGGGACGGCGTTTGTTCAAGGCCTCCAGACAGCATCGCTCAGCTGTGGCAAATATTTAAAACACACTGGCAGGTGTTCAAAACCACTCCCACTGCTTGAAAACTCTAGCCAACAACTGCAGTTTGGAAAGCATCATCTCTTCCACCTTAGTCTACAGAAATCTAGGTCACAGCTATCTCTTTTGCCAGCTTACAACAATGCTGCTTCTAGAGCAAAGCTTGCCTCTCTCTCTCTCTCTCTCTCTCTCTCTCTCTCTCTCTCTCTCTCTCTCTCTCTCTCTCTCTCCCCCCCCCCAGGGTAAGAGTGTATTTTCAAATGCTTCATTCTTTAAGATAAAATAATTCTTCACGCTGAAAACAAAGATCCAGATCAAAACTTAGGCGGAATGAAATTGACTTCTGGTTGCATGCCTGAATTTGCTCCACCTGATTATTAGCGGTTGGGTTTTTCTGCACACTTTGGGGCATATTTACAAGGGCTTTGCGTCACCAAAGCATCACTTTCTCCAGTGACGCAATGCCTTGATCCGAATTTACAAGGCCTTGTAAATATGGCCCTCCTCACCGCAGTTTTCTGCAGCAAAGGGGATTGCAATGGGTGTTGCTGTGGACATGTCACCGGAACACCCATTGCTTTTTGACACTGCATCAGATTTACAAGGATATGTCAATCTGAGGCGGTGTCAAAAACTAACTGATTTGAAAGGGAGGCATCAGAGTGGAGCAAGGAGGAGAAATGTTTTTATTTCTCCTTGTTTTTTGCTCTATCAGTAGCAGCTCCTGGAGGGAGTACTGCTGGGTGGGGGAGGGCCAGGGTGGGGGTTAGTACACTCCGGATTATGGCCGAACGGAGATAAGTATACATATAAATAAATAAAACAAATTTTGTTGCGCGGCTGCATCGCAAAATTTGATGCAGAGTGCGCAATGAAATTCGTTTTATTTATTTATTTTTATACTTACCTCCATCCGGCCCTAATCCGGAGTTTACTACCCCCCACCCTGCACCTCCCCTGCCCTGCATCACCGCCCGGCAGCACTCCCTCCAGGAGCCGCTACTGTGCTCAATGTGTGATGCATTCTATAGTACACATAGAAGGAGCAAAAAGTAATTAGTGATTGTTTTTCTGAAGGAAGGTGTCCCTTCCTGCACGAACACAATCATCGCTGCAATGCAAGCACCCTTGCACAACGGTGCAAGGGTGCCTGCGCTGGTGCTCGAAAGCTTTTTTAGCACCGGCACACAGGAAAACACAGGGGTGCGCCATATTCTTGTAAATATGGTGCATCCCTGCATTTTTAAAAATGACGCAGCACGGCACAGCTAATGTGCTTGCAGCGCTGCACTGCGCCATTTCATTGTAATTATGCCCCTTTGTAACTGGTTGTGGAGGAACCGGACCCATTTTTTCTGTCCAGTTCTGCGTGATACTTTAGTAGCAGAATCAGCCAAGACTCAAGACACATTTTTTCTTAAGAGGAAGCATACCATACTCCATCCCGACTAAGAAAATATTTCCCTCCTTCCCCTACTCTTCTAACCCCGCGCCGCCCCTTCACACATGGACCCCTGCATATTTTTACCACCTCATTCTACATTGTACTGGGTTTTGCTTGCAATTGCAAAGTACTGGGGGTCAATTTACTGCATAGAAACGGTACTGCACAGAAACTGTAACATTGCCTGCAGTTTACTTTTAAATAGAATCACTTCAGTACGGTGGAACTTATAATTAGTACCATAGTATTTTGCTTTGTCCACTGTATTTTTGTAACATTTGTAAGTTTAGGACTGTATGCCTGATGGTTGCCTTGTAAAGCTTAATACAGTAGATCTGATTTGGTTATGGTAATAAGCACATGCCTGAGTAATTTTCTGTGGAAAATTATGTCTGATTCCACAAGTCTGGCCTATTATCTAACTATAACATCCCTGTAACTTTGATTTGATTTGAATTTGTTAAGCGCGACAATTACCTAGAGGCATCAAGGTGCTATAATTGCAGCAGTCTGCCACCAGCCAACAGACATTCAGCCTAAGTTCATTAGTAGGGGCTACCTCAAAAGTATACAGCAAGGTCTAAGCGTCTTTCTAAAAGGCATTTGTTCACCAATCGCAGACTGGGGAGAGAGTTCCAAAGTGTGACAGAAGCAGCTGCCATAAAGGCTCTGTGCCCCCATCTCTTCTTGCGAACTCTAGGCAGGATAACCAGATTGCGATGGGTGGATTGAAGATTTCTACCAGGAATGTACTGGTGAAACATCTCCCTGATCCCAGCTGGACTCATTTGATAAAGAGCCTTGTGTACAATACAGATTGCTCTAAACTTGATCCGCTTACTGATTGGGGGCCAGAGCAGCTTGCTTAGTCCCAAATCAGCAGGCTGGTGCTTCAGGATATCAAGAATTGCGCTAGCAAGAGCATTCTGTAGTGCCTGCAGTTTAGCCTTGGTGCCCATGTTAGTGTCCTCATATAAGGCTTGTAATAATCAATTTTATTCATGACCAATGCCAGAGCCATCTGTTTCCGTGCTGAGAATGGGATGAAAAGGAAGATTTTATTTAACTTCCTAATGAGCCAGAAACAGGTTGCTACTGCACAATCGGCCTGTCTATTAAACGAAAATTCACTGTCTAGAATTACTGGCGTTTTCCGCAGGAACAGGGAGAGCACCTAGCGTACCTGACCACCAGTTGTCATTCCACATCGGGCTTTGTGTCCCGAAGAGCAACACCTCAGTCTTTTCCCTGTTAAGTTTAAGGAAATTCCTTTCCATCCATACTGTGACTGCAGACATACAGGGGAAAAGTTATCAGCAGTGGCTGCTGAGTTTTTTGGGAGTGGCACAATGATTGGTGTGTCATTGGTGCAAGATAATGGATACAGCCCGTAAGAACTAATCATACTGTAAAGTGGAGATATATAGAGATTGAATAGCGTAATGCTCAGAGCCTTGTAGTACTTCACATGGCAAGAAAAAGACATCTGGGTGATACTAATTTAGCATCACCCTCTGAGATCGATTCTTGAGGAAGGAGGACCAAAACGCCAGACCCTATGTGCAATACCCATTTCTTGTAGGCGTTTAACTAGCAGAGAAAGACAGGTGGTATTGAAGGCCGTGGACAAGTCTAACAACATTAGAGCCATGCCTTACCCTTCATCCACAAGCCACCTAATACAGTCTTTGGCGGAGCCAGTGCGGTTTCAGTTTCATGATGTTTCTGGAATAGGAACTCAGACACGTCCAGCCATCCTTGATCTTCCACAAACTCCATTAGATGGCCAGTAAGATGTCTCTCAAGAATCTTTGCCGAAGAAGGAGTAGTGAGATTGAGTGATAGTGTTTAGGATCTTTGTTAAAGAGATTGGCTTTTTTAGAAGCTAGAGCAGTACTTTTATCTCTTTTTCTGCCCGCATCTCTGCGGGCAGGGAAAGAGATAATAAAAACTCTGCTTCCAGCAAGCAGGAGTGGTTTGACAGATCCCGCTTCCTGAAAGCAGAGTGTTCACTTTTGCTCTGGTAGCTAAAATGCAGGTGATTCAAAACCACTGCACAAATGGTTACCATCCTGCCGCCACACACTCAGTCAGCCCCCACACTGGAGGCACTCCACTAGCTTCCCATTAAAAAAGAGCACTGTTCAATCTCCTTTGCCTCACTTATAAATCTAGGTCAGGACTAAGTCCAAAATATCTCCAGGACAGACTAACCCTATACCTCCCTGTCAGGAATCTAAGATTAAAAGAATGAACTTCTGTTACACCCTCGAACAAAACGTAAGTCAAAATATGGACGCCAGCTGAAAGCCCAGGTCGCGAGCTCCGCGATTGAGGTGCGTGTTGTGAAGGCATGAAAGTGACTCCCAGCTCCTGTATGAAGCACAGATTTTCTTGTTGAAGCGGCAAGTGGCATACCTGCAAAAGCGTAAAGGAAAAAACACAAGAATTGAAGTTTTAAGCACATAGCATACAGACCTTCAACCTTCGAGGGAGCCACGGTGCTGGCTCGATTCTTCGGTGTCGGAGCTTTGGAGTCGGAGCTTCAGAGTTTCTTTCAAGTGGCTCTGGGAGTTGGAGGAGCTCGAAGGGCAGATGGTGGAGTTTGGAGTTCGTGCAGCAAGCTGGTGTTAGTAGCAAAGGCAGAGGCTGACGGAGGTAACGCTTGCTTTTTAGGTCTCAACTATTCTATCCCGTAAGGGATAAATAGATGAGAGTATAGGAGGCAAACCAAGCTCTGAAACCATTGCGGAATGCGTCCAGTTCATGTGGTGCACTCGTGCGGAATGCGCGTCCACATCAAACCCATCAGCCTCCCTCCCACAGGCATCTGAAGTTTCCCCAGCGTGCGCTCGGCCTCAGGCATTCACCCCAGCGCGCGCTCTGCCTCACTTCTCCTCCCCCCTAATTACATCCCTGCTGTTTCACTTTCACGGCTGTGAGGCCATGCTCTGCCGAGAGCTTCACTTCAAAGGGATCCGCTCCCCCGCCCCCTGCTTCACAGTTCAAAGTAATGCGCACCCTGCCCCCGCAATGCCGAGAGTATTTCCCGGCCGCTTTTAATTACATTTTTTTCTTTTGGCGATGTTCTTGTTTAGAGTGAGTGCTACCTGGATCAATAATCGGGCCACTTTCATTTTAGTGCCCAGGCCTATTTATCATCGAAGTCCGACACTGGACATGCTCAGAGTTTACCCTGTAGCCTAATAGATGCCAGCTAGTTTCTCATTTAGCGAAAAGGTACTCATGAGTTGATTGCAGCTGAGTGGGTAAATGCTGTCCCCGTCAAAGGCTGTGAACGAGCAGCAGGTCACCAGTTCATACCCCCGCATGGCCAACTCAGCTTCCACCATTCCAATGTCAGTAATATCCGCACTAATGCATTATCTGTTAACAGGGGCGTAACGCAAACCCTGCATCGCAGGGCGGACCCAACCATCGGAGGGCCCCCCAGCTCTTCAAGCAGGCCCCTGGCAGCCTAAGCTTAGTGAGATATGGGTGACTAAGGCCCCTCTCAACACATTCTGCAAGGGGGTGGGCATCACTTTGCATTACGCCACTCAGTTACAGCACTGCAGAAATTAGATGAATATAATTAATGTATGACGTGACTGATTTAAAAAACATTGCTGCAACTGGCTCACTGCTTTACAAAGGGTGAACTTTTGAACGAGCACGTGTCCAAACACATCTCCTTCACTAAAAGACTATCATATGCTCATCTTCCAGCCTATTTTACTGACCTGATACCTGCCAAACGGAGTCTTGCTCCGCCCACACACCCTGTGAAAAATAAATACAAACTTGGTGAACATTATCGGCGCCATCTTGCTCCCTTTTCCAAGCCCATTCACGCGCGTAAGCGGCAGCCATTTTGAGCACCATGGCCTCCCTGCCCCTCGCTGATAGCCAGCGCGACTCTCTCTCTCTTAACCTCGCAAGCATTCCCCCGCACGCTGACAACCCCCGCTCTCTCATGCCTTGGGTCATAAACCCCTCTTCAGCGCAGCTTCACCACGGAATCCCATCCTGTTCCCAGCGCGACACCTCCCTTCATTCCTTTCATAGCCTCAAACCCTTTTGATGCAAACCCCCTTTTCCTGTGTCCCCGTTTGTCTTCCCTGTTCCCAGGCCGCCACCTGGCTCTGCGGATACTGTTTATTGCCCCGTACAGTAGGAAGTTTCCCCTCCCCATCAAAAGACCCCCGAACCGATCAAAGCCCCCACCCCATGAGATCCGATCAACCCCATGCATTCCGTGAATCGGCGGAATGCCCTGCTGTGCGACAACCATCACCTGTTGTGACCGGGGTGGGGAATCCAACTGTAAATGTATGTGGGAACGGGTCTGAAGGGGAGATTCAGAGGATGTTCTTTCAAGTACTAAAGTATTGCGAGAATGTGTTATGTGCAATAAAGGTCGTAAACCCTAGTATAAGAGGCCAGGCCTCAGAGATGTGGTTAGAGCACCTCGTGACGATACTTGCTGTCTGAATTGATGTGTTCTCCTCCGGAGAGAATAAAATCCTCGTTTCCTGCCTTCCAGTCTCCAGCGCCTGCTTCTTCATTGATTAATATTGGTGGGTCATAGAGGCGATACCGCCGGGCAACATAAAAGGGTCTTTGGTTACCGGTTGTCTTTGGAACCCTTTTTAACAATTGGCGCCCCAAACGTGGGGCCCATCAGCGACTCGTGGATCCAGTGGGAGAGGTCCCGACGACAGAGTGAACGACTGCAACGATCGGAAGGTACCCTGTCCGATAGACCCTCGTCTGACAGCCGATCATCCGAACTTCACTGGTTCCGAACAGACCTCTCTCGAGTGATCTACGGTCCTGACTGGGAACCATCAGGAGTGCCACAAGAAGTACGAAGAGAAGAGGACGATCGGGCGCTGGATTTGGAAGACGAGAAACTGTCCATGCGGTCCGGGTAAGGTCGTGTAAACACGACGAATTGCGAAAGTGATAGATAGTTGAAAGTGATTGATAATTGTTGAGAAAATACTAGTATTACTTTTTGTTAATTTATTGGAGATTCACTGTCTACAAACGGAGAAACAACAGGCTCTCCCTTTATAAACAGCGAAGGATAGGTACGCACCCGTCGGACCTATCTTTCTCCCCCACTGAACAATTGCCCCTTCCCCCCCATTGATTAACTGTTATAGATTGTTTTCTGGAGATTCTCTGTCTGCAAACAGGGAAAAATAGGCCCCCTCTTAGCAGATAGTGAAAGGGTAGGTGACGCGAACCTTAGCGAGCCTACTTATTCTCCCCATTGACCATATTGATTTTTTATTTTTGGCCTAACATTGATTGATTGCTCAGAATTGGTTTATGAGGTATTCACTACGTGCAAACAACGTAGAATAGAAATATTCTGTCTAGTCTTTGCGCGCAGTGATAAGATAGGTAGTGCTGACTATTATCCCATTGTGATCCGTCATGCCTGTCTTCTCCCCACTGGTTAGTAGCCTGTTTTACCCGGACCGCTTATTAGAGATGAACCATCCGGCTCCGCTGGAAGGCACCCCTAATAAGGACATGTTCATGAAGCATGGATTAATCGCTATAGCCTACAGTGAACTATGGCATAAATACACGAAAAAGGATCGAGAAAGTCAGTGGCCACTGAGAGGATCCTTTGATCTTGACAAAATAGAAACGGTAGAGATAGCCCTTCGTAGGAATGAAACAACACCTATTATGCTCGATAGTCTCGGTATGTGGCGCAAAGAAGCTGCACGACGAAGGGAAGGCGACGAATTTAGAAAAGATGAAGGGACACGGCGGACAACCCTCCGAACGTCTAGTAGGCAAAGGGAAGGGCCAGCGATGGCACAGTCCCGAGGAGTAGACATGAAAAGCGAACGGTGTAAAGGGATGTGCCGACAAGCCAACCCCGGAACACAACGACCCGAAGGTAATCCCCCGACATTACGCACAGGACGGACAGATTTAAAACAAAACCAATGTGCTTTCTGTAAATGTCTTGGACACTGGAAAGCCCAATGCCCGACTCTGCAAAGCATAGGTAAGAATGGAGGGTTGACAGAAAGGACAGACCGACAGAAAGGAAAAAGGCGTGAGATAAAAACCAATCAGACTAGTGCAGAAAGAACAGACAGGACCACCCCGTTTGATTATGCTCGGTGGCACAGATTTCGTCAGACCAATTTTAACGACATGTTAGAGTTCTGGGACTGATTGCTCTCTGTTGCTCCCCCACTCTGAAAAACAAACACAACTGCAGGTCAGTGTAAACAACCCCCCCGTTAGAGAAAAGACTCAAGAAAGCCAAGCGTCTATTATATAACTTAGGATTTAATTACGGTAAAACACACAACCAACAGTAAATAGAATAACTAGTAGAACTCTCTAAAAAAACAAACTTTACTAATAGGAAAAATACAAAACATATTATGCTCACTCCGGAAGTCTTCCAATGTAACAGTTCGATGGTCCCGCCCATCCGAAACACATAGCACGTGTGGGGCGGGGCCTGCCAGCAACCATGGGCCAAAAAGAGATCGCTGGCGAGAAGGTACTGGAGACTCCACACAGCAGGCAATGAAATGGTCTTCCCATACTGCCCTTCCAGGGATGGCGTCCCCCGGACCGCGAGTAGGGAGGGGGCGGATGAAAATGACCCCCTCCCTTGTATCTCCTGGTCCGGCCATCACGAATTCCTCCATCGAACGGATGCAGGGTGGGCAGGGAGGAAGAGGCGACGCGGACGAGCCTCTTCCACCTCCACAGGTAGGAGGCTTCCCTGCCCTGGCCCGACGCCGATGTCCTCCAGCCGGGCGACGGCCATATTTCCGCAACACAGGACACACAATGCCCGACTCGTATATTTTCTCAGTACAGGATATACAAGACCCGGCTGGTATACTTGCGTAGTACAGGACACACAATGTCCGATGGGCATATTTACGGAGCACCGGATGTACAGTGGTCCCCCAAGAGTCGGAATCAGGGGTGTAGGGTGGTCATCATGTGCGCCCCTGATTCCAAGGGACGGTGTAGGATGCGCCGGGAGAGGGAGACAGCACGGGTGAGCCTCCCTCACCTCCCCAGATGAAGGCTCCACTGCTGCACCCTGGCGCCCCGAACCAAAATGTCCTGCTCCAGCAACATGATGCTCTGTCTTTCGCCATCACAAGAAGTTTTCTTCCACTCCTGATGGATACGGCAAAGGTGGCTGCCACAGGGTCTCAAAATGGCGTCTGGGCCCTCAAAAGGCGGGTCTAGGCCGCTGGAGTAACTTTGTCCGAAATTGCAACTCGGGCACTCGCCCACCTGGGCGCGAGCCCCCACCATCGACAAACATCCCCTCGACTTTGAAGATTCTACCAAAGTCCCAAGAGCCCTCGGCCCCTTCAGGCTTCCGGTGAGGAACAGTTGCATTGATCTCAAATGAAATAGCCACGGCACAGCAACAAGATGGCGGTGCTCTCGTGTCTGCATCAGCTTCCGTCTGAACCACCCAGGAACATTATAGGCTAACGAACTCGAGCAAGTTCCGGCTGAACATCAACATGACCCGGTAAGAGAGACTCTACCCCCTCCCTCTCTTGATTGACGGTCCACACCACCAGCCCCTTTGTTAGCACAGTTTTCTTTTGGACTGCCGAAAGGGACTCTGGTCCAACCGCCAATTGTCGGGGATATTTTGCCCCTGATGCTACTTCCGGACTAAACCGGCCTCGCCCAAAATGGCGCTGGTATCAATGGAAACTAACGGATGCCTCGTGGTGTTCCTTAGCTAATGGAACTTGATGTACTAAGATATATATATATATATATATATACGAACCATTGCGCACTCGATGTTAAAGGGAGGAGGGTTCACTTGGCGAACATTTAAGAAGGGTTCCGTAAAATGTTGATTTCAATGAACAATTTATTTTTGATATTTGTTGCAACTGATACATAACGTTGCTTATGATGCACACCCGCGGTTTACATCTAGGAAATATGATTACGATGAGCTTGACTGTGTTTCCATTTATGAACTAAAATGCCCCTGATTCCTTCGTCACGCAATGAAATGTTTTTGGTTACTTGCAAATAATTAATTAGGCCTTTTTTACATGTTCTTGTGCTACAAAATAACCCCCTACTGTATGTGCTTCCATCGACGACATGTCAGGCCAAAATATGAATTGCGCTCTCACATTTTTCGTACTGAATAATTCTACAAATAAAGGTCTTAAAAAGCTATGGATAGGCATCGCGTACTTTTGTAAATGCGGGTATCGGTGGGAGGGTTTTTCTGTGCGCAACTGTTCTCTTTTTTTCAGGTTATCCGAGAAATGGTTGTTCGGCCCTGGGCTGATGGTCGAATCAAAGGTATGATACGCTGCATCCAAGATATGCGACTAAGCTCAGGAACTGACGTATGAAGAAGGACCTCGACTTCTGAGAATGGGTAAAGTAAAATGGTGTGATTGATAAAATGTTATAAGGATATGGTGGTCGAAGGTACTAAGGTACAGGGTTGAACGAAGAACTGATATGCCTTAGAACATCACAGCTTTGGGAATGATTTAGGGATCCCGATGACCGGATACATCTACAAAACCGGGTACCTCGCGCTAGGCACCTCTGATTCCTCTTTTTTTAGCGTTTTCACTACACACGATCCTTAATGCCATCCTCGAACCTCCCCATGAACCACCTATCACATTGCCTGCCCCCATGACTTTAGGAAACCAAAACCCTAAGGGATTATATCCCGAAGAGATAAGTACGAGTATGTGGTAAGTAAAGGACTTTCGTGCCTATACATTTGATGTGTTCGAATGTTGTCCCCCTACCCCCCTTTTTCCCCCTTTTTTCCCTCTGCAGGTTACATTAGAATCCCGATTAGAGTATCATAAGGGATCTGGAACCACGTCACGCCCGATGCATGAAAACGGACTACCGCTGCAAGACGACACAAAAAGGACGCCCTACCCAATACACGACCTTTTTGCACTAGATCTAATGCTTTTCTGTCCCAAAACTGCATGTTTTTTTACATCCTAACACAGACCCGAAATGTCTAACGTTGGGTAACGCACTGAATAGCCCAAACAATACACGGTCATTCTCTATGTCCCATGTGTACTGTTTTGCCTATTGTCTCTCTCTATCTCTCTTTCTCTCTTTCTCTCTCTCTCTCTCTCTCTCTCTCTCTCTCACTCTTTCACTCCTCCACACTTTCCCTCTTCCTAGCAACTGGCACCTAATTGGCGAACCTGGTGCACCTCCTGATTGGCCCCAAATACCACAAGTATTTGCACAAATTTGTCCTAAATAAAATTGTATCGGTACCACGTTACTACCTCTCCTTTTCTACTAAAATATGGATGAAATTTAAATTGGCCGATAGGAAAGGGACAGGTAAGACGACTAAGGTTCCCTAAATTTGACCCACTCTCAGGGAACTATTTGTCAGTGGCTTCTATGATAAAATATGTCTGTGGTAATGCGACCATCCCCATTGAAAATTGTCTCCGTACCCCAAGCTGTAAGAAATGATCGAGACACCCCCATCTACCCAAAATGCCCCCAGTTTGGTATCAGCTGCCCTGAACGAGAACTTGAAAAACGCCCCTTGCTCCGATTCGCTGTGTTCTTAATCGTTTTTCATAAGATCCCACCTTCCCCCGAGGATAAGTTTAATAATTATAGCAAACCACCCCCCCGAGTTTTTTTGTAGTAACCAGGTTGCGAGGATTTATATAGAAAGTTAGAAAGATGTATGCAAAGTTAAAAAAAAAAAAAAAAAAAAATTAGATCAAAAATCGAAAGACCTTGTTGCTGTAAGCCTTGCTGAAAATAAAATGTTTTGATGTAATGAAGACTTGTTTAGCCTATGTTCATCCCTCAGAAGGTTGCCTATCAGACTATGGTGAATAGCACGTTGCACTTTTTGTAAAATACAAGGCCCTGAAGACCAGCCTAGCCTTGCAAGACTCGTACTAGGGAAATGGGTCTCTGCCAGAAGAACTGACATCTACTATAATAGACATATGACAAATGAACGTGATAACCATCAAAGCGCCAAAGAATTAGCCAGCGAGAGGAAGTTGTAAGGAATCCAGCAAACCCATCATCAATTGTTTATACGTTAGCCGCAAGAATCTCCAATGTAGCGAATGCTTACCCCAGTTGCTTGGTGTTGGGAGAGAAATAGATTTATGTAATTACCTTCTTCTGCAATATCTCTAAAGACTGTCTTTTCAAAACTCATTTAAGGGTATCACTGTCGGAGGAGAAAGAGACCGGATGTGGGAGCACGCGGCCTGACTGCGGATTGTGGAACATCAGCGACGGAGGCCGAGGCGAGACCACAGCAATAAGGAGACGCCGGACGGGGCACTGTTTCAGACAAAGCTAAGGAAAGGGCTGACCTGAAGCCCCTGCTATATGATCAACGTGTGCCAAAAGCCCCCGCTCTCTGAACATGGTTACGGACTCGCCTGACGCAAACTCTCCGCCTCCCCCTGATCTGTTCCCAACTTGGCCTTGCTCCATCCCCTCCTCCTCCGACCTACCATAAGGACTGTTCACACCCGCACCTTTCCACCCGAACTCCCAAGTTCCTCCAAATCCTACTGAACTACCCAGAGAAGAGTACTCCCTGCGTCAGAAGGGAGGGAGCTCCGACTAAGTAGACCACGAACTATGTTAAATCCCAGAACGGTGACCTAGAACTCCACCAAGGGTCACCCCCGAAGAAAAGATAAACAAAGTCTGTGGTTCTGCCCGCTACCAAGCACCTTGAAGATGATGGAAGCAACAGGAAATGCCCACCACAGAGACTCAAGAAACGAACTGATCTCACAATTCTGGAACAATTGCATTTTCCATTGCAAAATCTATGCTCTGCATTGCGGAAGAAGATGCACCTGCCCGTAGACCCCCAACGACTCAATCCACATGAACATTTCTGTTGATAGGTAATCCAGGTGTTCAACAGTGCCGACAGAAGACGACAAAGGACAACGAGAACTCTGATATTTTTTTTACTGTATCTCCTTTCTCTCCCAATCACCATTGGACTGACTATGCACCCGCCGTATACAAAAAGGACTTACTTATATGATAACTTACCAGTTCTTATTCTATGATCTGTACCCAACGCCCTCGCTACGTAATTCTAGTCTGATATTGCATTACGATGACTTTTTCTGCAACCAACTTAACGATGAACCCGCCTACTAAATGATGAGATTTTTCAATATGATGTTTATAATGTGATGTTTACGTACAGTTCTTTCGCCTAAGTCCCCTCTCCCTTACTTATGATCACTGCATATAGGTGTAGATAGGAAATAGGCCAGCAAGATGTCTTGGAAATGTTAAAGGGAGGACTGTGAAAAATAAATACAAACTTGGTGAACATTATCGGCGCCATCTTGCCCCCTTTTCCAAGCCCATTCACGCGCGTAAGCGGCAGCCATTTTGAGCACCATGGCCTCCCTGCCCCTCGCTGATAGCCAGCGCGACTCTCTCTCTCTTAACCTCGCAAGCATTCCCCCGCACGCTGACAACCCCCGCTCTCTCATGCCTTGGGTCATAAACCCCTCTTCAGCGCAGCTTCACCACGGAATCCCATCCTGTTCCCAGCGCGACACCTCCCTTCATTCCTTTCATAGCCTCAAACCCTTTTGATGCAAACCCCCTTTTCCTGTGTCCCCGTTTGTCTTCCCTGTTCCCAGGCCGCCACCTGGCTCTGCGGATACTGTTTATTGCCCCGTACAGTAGGAAGTTTCCCCTCCCCATCAAAAGACCCCCGAACCGATCAAAGCCCCCACCCCATGAGATCCGATCAACCCCATGCATTCCGTGAATCGGCGGAATGCCCTGCTGTGCGACAACCATCACCTGTTGTGACCGGGGTGGGGAATCCAACTGTAAATGTATGTGGGAACGGGTCTGAAGGGGAGATTCAGAGGATGTTCTTTCAAGTACTAAAGTATTGCGAGAATGTGTTATGTGCAATAAAGGTCGTAAACCCTAGTATAAGAGGCCAGGCCTCAGAGATGTGGTTAGAGCACCTCGTGACGATACTTGCTGTCTGAATTGATGTGTTCTCCTCCGGAGAGAATAAAATCCTCGTTTCCTGCCTTCCAGTCTCCAGCGCCTGCTTCTTCATTGATTAATATTGGTGGGTCATAGAGGCGATACCGCCGGGCAACATAAAAGGGTCTTTGGTTACCGGTTGTCTTTGGAACCCTTTTTAACAACCCCACCGACGTCCTGCCCCCCTATGGTACCACATGCATGAATTGTAATATATACACATACACTGCTTTTCTGGGCCAGCAGGCAAAAACATCTTTTGTCATCATCAGAACAGGACATTGCACGCCTTTCTCGGCTTTGCTGAGGGATGCTGTGCCCACAGTGCCAGGTCCGGGCTACGAGTTGCCCGTGCAAGTTCCCTAAGGCAGTGTGTTCACAGCAGAGGGGCACGGAGCTCCGCCGCAACTCACTCTACACAATGCTGTGTATTAATCCTCTCTAAACGGAGCTGTCCCGGAGTCACACAGGTGATTTGATCCTACAGGCTAAACCATCGACATCACTTCCCCTCCCCCGAGAAGTGGAAGGGAGAGTCCCTCATCTAGGGGCTGTTCCCTGAGAACGGAAGGAATCCTGGCCCCGCCCTCTCTATCAGCCACCAGCTCAGCGGAATCTGCTCGGGTGGGCGTGTCCCTGCGGGTACTTACTGATCCCTTCCTCAGTCTGAACCTTCATTGTAGTTTACTCTTCTCTGGGGAACCTTTAGCGACAGTTCAGATGAGTGGGCCTCTTCGGATCAAAAATATTGAAAACATCTCCCGGAAAACACGGATACCCCATCGATGGACTCCGCTTCCTCCTATAGTTTCATCCGATCTGGGTGTAAAAACGCGTTCAAATGACCTATATGTAAAGTAGCAGCTAACAACTTCCCAATACCATAGGGCTTATTTACAAGCTCCTTGCGCCACCGGTGCGTCACTTTTTCCCATGTTAAAAGTGACGAACTGGGGGCACAAGTGTCTTGTAAATCGTGCACTATATGCAACATCGTTCTGCTGTGATTGGTCCATGTGAGAGAACCCCGAGGCAACGTAAACAGAATACACGCAGAAAGTGTCATCAGCTTGTGGGCTGCATTCCTCTCAAGATTCCTAGGTCCACAAACGAGTAGTGTATTCGGTGCGTTGTTTTATTATTATTATTATTATTATTTTTTTGCTTTCTATTCTGAGCATTGAAGTCCCGATGTTATACTGGGATGAACTGGACTACAAATCTTCGAATGCAAAGTAAAAACCTGACCACAACAGCACCACCACAGCAACACTCAGCACCACCACAGCACCACTCAGCACCACTCAGCACCACCAAAGCACCACTCAGCACCACCACAGCACCACCACAGCACCACCACAGCACCACTCAGCACCACCACAGCACCACTCAGCACCACCACAGCACCACTCAGCACCACCACAGCATCACTCAGCACCACCACAGCACCACTCAGCACCACCACATTATCACTCAGCACCACCACAGTATCACTCAGCACCACCACAGCACCACTCAGCACCACCACAGCATCACTCAGCACCACCACAGCACCACTCAGCACCACCACAGCACCACTTAGCACCACCACAGCACCACTCAGCACCACCACAGCATCACTCAGCAGCACCACCACAGCATCACTCAGCACCACCACAGCATTACTCAGCACCACCACATCATCACTCAGCACCCCCACAGCATCACTCAGCACCACTCTTCACCACCAAAGCACCACTCAGCACCACCACAGCATCACTCAGCACCACCCCAGCATCACTCAGCACCACCACATCATCACTCTGGAACACCACAGCATCACTCTGGAACACCACAGCATCACTATGCGCTAATACAGCATCATTATGCGCCACCACAGCATCGCTCAGGGCCTCCACAGCATCCCTCAGGGCCTCCACAGCATCACTCAGGGCCTCAACAGCATCACACAGGGCCTCCACAGCATCACTCAGGGCCTCCACAGCATCACTCAGGGCCTCCACAGCACCACTCAGCACCACCACAACATCACTCCGCGCCATCACAGCATCAATCTGTGCAACCATTCAACAACAACTGGTTCAAATATGTTCTCTCAATGTTTCAAGCTTTATTACAAATGTCACAAAAAAATGTTAATATTTCACTTCTGTTCTTGGATTTTCGTCACAATAAAATACACTGAACATAATCTTCACAAAAGTTATTTACAAAAGTTTAAGCTATTGCCATTATAAATTACAATCACTTTTATTTAAGTATTAATTATTTAAAAAAATTAAAAGCCATTGTTATTTGTAATATCAATACATCTAAGTCACGTAAATACAAAACATGTTGCATTACAAATGCTATAGGTGTAACATTTGCGAAAGTTATAACTATTGGCATTGTAAATGACAAAGCTATTAATTTAGCTATTTTCAAAACCAACACATAAATAAAAAAATTGTCATTTACAAGACCAATAGCTCAAACTTTCCTAATGCGAGACCTATTGCATTGCAAATGCTTGTTTTCATCACGTTTCCCCTCCAAGAGTGAAGGTGACGGGAGGCGGCCTGGGTGACGGTGGTAAAGCTTGCAAGGTGAGAGAGTGCTCCTTAGCGGGAGCGGAGGGTTGAGCGGAGGCGGGATTGCGGCAGCATTAAGACATTTAGGCTGCAAACAGAAAACAGAATACAAACAACTGTGGCGCCCGATACGAAGCAGGGACAGGGGAGGTCTCTAGACTGCCTGAACTGTGAGCAGCAGCTAGTGGCCGTGCAGAGACCAGAGAAAACAAGCCTGCCAACGGTGCGAGTGGTGCGCGCGCGCCACTGCGACACACGTGACGGCCCATTGGTGTCTATTACGCGCACCAAGCGCGTAATAGACACCAATAGGCCATGGGGGGAGCAATGCACCCGCCTGTGGTCTATTGCGTGCAGTCTTTCATTAAAAGACGCACGCAAAGGCCAATAGTTGCCAACAGAGGGAAAAGCACATGCACGAGCGTGTGTGATTCCTAGGGCAGCTCACAAACCCGTTTTTTCGATTACAAAATGCGCTCGCGCTGCGAAGCGCTGCTATGCAGTGCAACGCAGGGCGCGAGCCCTAAACAGCCGTTGGTGACAATGTTTTCAACTGTATTTCTTGTCACAATTGCCGATTTACAAAAGCAGTACATTGATATGTCTGCTGGACGCATCTGATTGCTGGGCTTTATAGGGTTTGTCTCCAAAACCCAAATTACCCAGAGCCAACAACTGAGCTGCACCTTACAATGGTTTTCGATTGTGTACCAAGTATAGAGCAATTAATGTGGTAAAATGTAAAAAGTAAACAAGCATTCACAATGCAATGGTCTCAGCATTTTTAAAGTTAGAGCTATTGGCATTGCTCATGACATTATTATTATTATTTTTTTTTAAAACATAAATAAATGGCATTGTCATTTACAATGCCAATAGCAGGGCAGGAGAGGAAGCACAAGCAACGAAGGGGTAGGACAGCAAGCACAAGCAACGAGGGGGGGACAGCAAGCACGAGCAACGAGGGTGGGCAGGACAGCAAGCACAAACAACAAGGGGGGGCAGGGGAGCAAGCACAAGCAACGAGGGGGTAGGACAGAAAGCACAAGCAACGAGGGGGGCAGGACAGCAAGCACGAGCAACGGGGGCAGGGGAGCAAGCACAAGCAAGGAGGGGGGGAGGACAGCAAGCACGAGCAACGAGGGGGGGCAGGACAGCAAGCCCGAGCAACGGGGGGCAGGGGAGCAAGCACAAGCAACGAGGGGTGGCAGGGGAGCAAGCACAAGCAACGAGGGGGGTAGGGGAGCAAGCACAAGCAATGAGGGGGGGCAGGACAGCAAGCACAAGCAACGAGGGGGGGGGAGGACAGCAAGAACAAGCAACGAGGGGGGCAGGACAGCAAGCACAAGCAACGGGGGAGGACAGCAAGCACGATCAATGAGGGGGGCAGGACAACAAGCACGTGCAACGGGGGGCAGGGGAGCACGCACAAGCAATGAGTGGGGGCAGGACAGCAAGCACAAGCAACGGGGGGGGAGGACAGCAAGCACAACAGGACAGCGAGCACAAGCAACGGGGGGCAGGGGAGCAATCACAAGCAACAAGGGGGGGAGGACAGCAAGCAAGAGCAACGAGGGGGGCAGGACAGCAAGCATGAGCAACGAGGGGGGAAGGACAGCAAGCACAAGCAACGGGGGGCAGGGAAGCAAGCACAAGCAACGAGGGGTGAGGACAGCAAGCACGACAGGACAGCGAGCACAAGCAACGGGGGGCAGGGGAGCAATCACAAGCAACGAGGGAGGAGGACAGCAAGCAAGAGCAACGAGGGGGGCAGGACAGCAAGCATGAGCAACGAGGAGGGGGCAGGACAGCAAGGGGGCAGGACATCAAGCACAAGCAACGGGGGGCAGGGGAGCAAGCACAAGCAACGAGGGAGGGAGGACAGCAAGCACGAACAACGAGGGGGGCAGGACAGCAAGCACAAGCAAGGGGGGCAGGGGAGCAAGCAAAAGCAACGAGGGGAGGACAGCAAGCACGGGCAACGAGGGGGGGCAGGATAGCAAGCACGAGCAACGGGGGCAGGGGAGCAAGCATGAGCAATGGCTGCGCGGACAGGCACCTCTCCCCCCTTGACCCGTTGATCGGTGCTGCCCGGACGTTGTTTTGCAATGGTGAGGGTTTATCCTCTCGGTCTACCCCCCACCCTCTCCCCCCTGGGTCCTCCACCGGGTGCTTGGTGGCAGGGTGCTCCTGGCCTGGGGTGGGTTGCGGGCCTGGGACCAGGGCGGTTGCTGGCTCGTGGTGGCTTGAGGTGAGACATTGGCTTGCGGGGAGGGGGGGGCGGGTGGGTCCGTTGTGCTATGGTTGTTTGCGGCCCGCACTCCAGGCCGGGTCCTGCGCCGTGTGCTGGACGGGGCTCTGTGCAGCATTTCCTGTCGGTGTAAGGGTCTTATTTGGAAATCGTTGCACAACCTTTTCCTTTCGGTGTAAGGGTCTTATTTGGAAATCGTTGCACAACCTACCCTGTAGCGCAATTTATTCATTTTAGGGGTATGTGTGTACTTTTGTGGCGGGCCGACTGCACGTTGTGTTGGGCCTGACCACAATTTGGTAAACACGGACTGTTTCTGGGAGACCATGCCCGTGCGATTGCTGTGATCGGGGAGGCCCTCTCCTTTTTTGGGCAGTGGTGCTGCCATGTGGCTGATGGGCTCCTGCGGAGTTGGTTGGCGGGCCCTGGGGGCCGTCTCCTCGCCCGGGCGGTAGTGCTGCCCACGGGGTAAGACTAGCGGGAGGCGGGCATGTTCCATGACCGCAGGGTCGGGCAAGCTTGGGGGGGAGCTTGTGATGCCTTCGGGTGTGCGGCGCTAGGGTCCGGTCGGGTCTCCTAGCGGCATGGCCTTCCCCCGCGTTGTGGGGCAGCATGTTGTGGTTTGGTGCTCCAGGTGGTAGGGGGGCGAGCTCCGCTTGCTGGCGTCACGCTGGTTGCGTACACTCACCTCGTGTGAGTCGGGTGTCAGGTTGCGCTGGGGTGGTCTTCCTTCCATTCCTGTCTTGCCCGGTTCCGGGGGGAGCGGCGCGCATCGGGCGGCAGGCGCTCGAGGGGTCATGGCTGGGTTGGGCTTGCTGGCCGGGGGGGGGGCTCCTTCCGAAGGCCAGGGGATGTCATGTGCAGGCCGCAGCGGCGCTTACCAGCCGAGGAGGGGGGGAGGGTGGGGTTTAGGGCGCATGTGTGTTCACATGATGCCAGAGCCTGGTAAAGTAGAGACACGGGTTAGGACACAATTTTGCGGAGGCTGTAAGCGATTGGCAGACGCCTGAGCGCAGGTACGTACGGACGTCTCTGCACGTGTAACTGAATAAAAGCAGAGTGAGCTCTTAATTGAAAGTGTCCAATGGATTTCTTTACAGTTCGAAGAAATTGCCGGTCCGCGTGGCGCCGATCAGGGAGATCTCGGACTGCGGCAGGCTCCGACTGAGGGAGGGGGAGGCAACGTGAGCGGGGTGACGCAGTATCCATATCGCCTGTTGTCTGCTCACGCTGCCTGCACGCACCAGTCAGACCTTTGATTGGTTAATAAGGAAGACCAATGGTAGTGTCTTTGGGGAATTGTAAACCAATCAGAAAGCCGACTTGAGTGTGCAGGCAGCGTGATGAGGGGTGTGCTCTTTCCCGATGACGTCAGGGAGAGAAAGAAGAGAGAAAAAACACCCCCGAATCGGGAAAAGATGGGGATTAAAGGGAGTGACGCCCCTCTCTTCCAATGGCTGGCCAGCATTTACGAGGCCAGCCAATGGAGAAGAGGGGCAGGTTCAAGCCCCCATACTAAGAATCATTAAATCTCTGACGAGACTGTGCAAGTGCAGCCTACGGTCCTCGGCCTAAAAATTAGTATTAAGGAATCCTATGTTTTTCTGAAATATACACCAAATGATGGGTGTAGGAGCAGGGGTTATTTGTACACTTCTGAAATTGTGGGTACCCATATTAGCATGTGATTTAGAGAGCACTGGGCAAAATGCCTTCTTCCTTTCATGCTGGCTTACATTTGGAAGGCACAAATCCTAAGAAATTCAATTGGTAATCCAAATTTATATACTATTCTGTATTCTGACACATCTCCAGATAAAAGCGACACATAAATTGTGAGTCTGGGCTTAAAAACTCCGACACAAAAAACACCCTAAAACTCGACCTGGGGACATCCCATCTCATCCAGCAGGATCCATGTTTTTTTTTACTATGTTGTAGCTGATGATTGTGGGCCCTAGCTCAGCTGCTGTCTAGGAAAACATGCATTACCTAAACTTTTCTGAAAACTACACTTACCGAGAAACCCTTGCAAATCTCAAACTTAGACTATAAACACACATTTTTGCCTTGAAAAGTATTAGAATCTACGAAGAGCCACACATTTCTTACAACCCAGGGTCCCCACATGTCTCCCAATAAAAATGGCACCTCATTTGCGTGGGGTGTCCTTATGCCTGTACAGAAAAGGGTCCAAAACACATCATCTACAGATCAAAATTTTCAACTCAAAACTGGCCCTTTTTTTGCAACTTGATTAGCTATGGATTTTGGGCCCTAGCTCAAACAGCAGCCAGAGAACCATAGCAAAGTAGCACACCTCTGAAAAGTAAACACAAAGGGGAGTCCAGGGTGGTGTGCCTCACATGGATACAAGGATCTGCAACCACTTCTTACCCAAAATGTCCTGAATCCTGCATTTCTGTGACGTAACCTTTTGGAATCTGCAGTAATTCTCAAAATTCCTACGACCGAGTATTTTGCCACTTGTCGCAATAAAAATGCTACCCAACTTGTGTGGTTCCATTCTTCCTTTTGTTATGTGTTATGGTATGTGGCACTCTAAGTGTGAAAGGGATTTACATTGACTGATATTTGTTGATCCCTTGGGTCTGGACAAAGCCATACCTATCTCATGAGCTCTAATAAGAGTGAAACATATGTGACAGGGGTTGCTTTTATTAGTTTCAGTTTTTTTAATGATATTTACCAATCCAAAGCTGTAATACTGTGCCTGGAACGTTAAACAGCGTTTCACATTGTTTAGCTTGAGGTGAATGGCACTTGCTAATCCTGTGCTTAACCCCTTTGATGCGGCCGCGATTCCCCTGGTGTGCTGTAAACAGCACGAACAGGGGCGGGCCGTGACGAACCCCAGCCGTCATCAGCACACGAGCACCGTAGTGCATGACGGCTGGGGTTTGTCATGAGCATGGAAGGGGTTAAAGACATCACTGTAAAAAGTGTGAAAGGCTTTATCACTTTATAGCTCGGTGTAGATGTCACTGTGCTAATCCTATGCTTAAAAACTGCCAATAACTTTGGCCCCTCTTCACAACATTTTCATAACGTGTACTTCGGTCCATTCAGCTGCTGTGTTGAAAGTTTCCGGGTGATGTGTAAAGAGGGGCCAGGAAAAAGGGGGGATCCAAAATGAATTTTCCCCATGTTAATTCCTATTTGACCTTTGAACAAGCCTACAGCCTGAACTTCTGGGCTGAATTACACCAAATTTTGGCAGACATGTAGAATGTGTTACGCAGATCACGCTTTCGTGATGTGGTGTAAATCCATTCAGTAGTTTCTGAGATATTGAAGGTAATGAAATATAGATATTCAGGGATTCACTGTAGGTCGATCCCTGGCTCCAAGCACCAAAGAAAAGATTCTGATTCCCTAACCCTATGAAGTCGATATAAGTGGATTGTAAGCATAAATTGTTAAGATAAATTGTGAATTTTATGTCATTATTAATTTTTTTTAACGTTTTCTAACCTGTATCTACACTTCACCCCTGAGGAAGCCTTTGACTTCTCATCCACAGCTACCACTCAGAGTCAAGTGCAAAGGGGTACTTCGCCCTGTTGCTTAGGATCCATAGTAGGTCAGTCCCTGGGACATCAGGAGTAAAAGTTCTCAACCACCACGGTTGGGCCCAGTAGCCAAAAACATGCCCCATGACCCTCTGAAAGTGGTTCTGACAAAGATTTTACGTTCATGGAGTAAGAAAAGTCACGGTAGCAGATCAAATTACTACTGTGACATCCAGGAAATGCTCACTAGTATGCCTCACTCAAGAGTTCTCCTTTGACTCTTAGGTAGTAGTCAAAATGGTCTAAGGTAACTAATCACCTTCAGCTGTGAGATCCCAGGGTCCAACAGGCCTGATTCAAGTCTAACTTGCTCCTGCAGCACGAAAGTGTTTACCGTTTCAGTGAGAGCACCAACCATGGGCACATGCAAGCTCTGGCCCTGCCTAGAGAAGTCAGGCTGCTCATAAAAGTGGTAGCAGCTGGCAGGAGCAGACAGAGCTGTCGGGTTCCTCAGTCATCAGAGATGCTTCCAGGTTCAGTTGGCACAGTAAGTTTATTTCTCATGCATGAGGAGAGTGGAGTTGATCTTGAGGCTCCCAACCGGATACCAGCAATGGTGCAAGGCACTCCTCTGCATCCTCCGAAGTCCCTGGGGTCAGCCAGGAGCAGACCTTGATGCATGGACTGCACCCGCAGGTTGCAGCTTCTTTTTTTCTGGAAATATTCAGAACGTTTGGCAAAACTCAATACTGGCACCCCTCCTGGCATACGTGGTTGCAGCGGTACTTACAGACAAAGTGCTCATTCCTCCAGTGTAATCACCCACACCACATTGGCCCCCTCTGGAATACGGGGTCACATCAATGAGGAGCTACGGGCTTGGTGCTTCTATTAGGGATCAGTCCTCTCTTGACATAGAGGGCCACCAAATATGTTCTGCACATGGGCAATGACCCAATCAGTACACAACCATCTCCTCACACCTCGCACAGGGAGTCCTCTTGGTAGAGCTCCCCACAGGTCCTCGCACCGTCCAGCGCTTTCTTCTTCCTCACAGGGCATACTGGTCATGGAAAGCAGGCAGGCGCTGATGCTCCAGGGCAGGTGGTCTTGGTTTTCTTGTGTGATGACCCCTTTCCCAATAGGGAGAATAGTAGCCCTTGGCCCCCAGTCCTGGTCACAGGCAAAAGTCTTGCAGAGCTTCTCCTCCTCACACAGCCCAGCTGGCTGCTTGGCAGATAACAATTTTTGGGGTCTCAACCTCCACTTATTATACTCCATTTCCAGAAACCAAATCTGATTTAGGGTCTGGGTCTTTGATGTTTTATGTTGAGTTCTGCTTCTTTTTAAGTGTACACTTTTCTCTAGCTTCTTCCTCTTGAAAGGCTGTCTGTCACAGCCGGAAATACTCTGAAGCTGATAGTCCCACCGCACAGGCCACAGGAGGGACTAGAGTTCCCACCTGGATGTCAACCACAGTCATATGTGCATCAAAATTTGTATCCTGGCTCCCAGCCCTACTCTATATCATTCCCTTATCAGCCCCATCTCCTTCATGCGATGTGTCTAGGGCCCTAGTTTGTGATTTATCACTGAATCAAAGAGCACTGTATTGAAGTGTACAGGATGCCTCCCCTTACCCTCATTCCATTAATCTGTCCCACCCAACACACAGGAATGCAATCCACAAATCAGTTTGGGGGGATTCCTCTACTCTTCATGTCTTCACTAGGCAGACCTGGGCGTCTCAAAAATGAACCCAGGGTCCTCCATATAATATACCATTGCAGGCACACTTGCACTCAGTGTGCATACACTGCACGCATAGAGTACAGTACTGTCACCTCCATGTGTTGTGCTCCCCAGGAGCACATACATCCAGCAAACACAATCACTTAGTGCACACTGCTCAGTTTTGTATCCTTTCTGTATTGTGCCATGGTGTGCTATTTGCAAACACACACACTGCGAGCACCCACACTGTACAGGCGTGCGCCGCACACCCTTCATGTATTTTACTTCTCACAAGCACACATACTCCCAACACATGCTTTCATTGTGCGCACACATCACAACACCACATCTCTAGTGCAATGTATTCATCGCAGGCATAAATGCTCTTAATGCATACACTAACCATGCTTGTACTGCACAGCACTGCTCCATCCCTGTACAGTACCCTTCCCAGAAATACATACATCCAGCGCAGAGTTACCACTGCTGCACTGTGCAGCACTCTACATCTAACTCAGACCATGGGTGAGTTAAGCATACAGCAGCAGAGGCCTGTAGGCCTCTCTCCAATGGCATACGGTAAAAAGGACGTGTTCACTCCTACGGATCACTACACTATATGCTGCCACCACTACGCTCCTGCTGTTTAACTCTTGGCGAAGGTGGGAGCCTTCCACCACTATAAGGGAAGCACTTTGGGTGCCCCTCCCAGTCCAACGAGACCACAATTCATGAGACACGTCTGTATCTTGGTGCAAATACACTATCCGTGTTTGCCTATAACAAAAACTCTTATTTGGGATCCAGACAACAGTACAGTTGGGTACTCAGTGCAGGGGTACATGTTGTTTACTCTTCAGAGGACTTTTCCATTCAAATAGTTTTTAATTAAAAAAAGCTGAAGTAAAAATCCATCTGTTTCCTAATCAAAGTTTGACATTTAAGAACCCAAGTTGAATTTCACATATATAACAGGGTTCTGTGGCAATTACTGCGAGCACAGCATGGAGCATACAAAATAAATGCATAAAGAACTGCGGCATGATTCTGGTGCAAATCACAAGGACTTCATTATATTTACACATTGTTCGACACGTGGAACAGGCGAGTGTTCCCCACAGGTGGACAGGCTCTGCTCGTGGGGCCAACGCCCTGTGCAAGGCCAGTCAATGAGAGCATTGATCAAAATATAAAGAGGTGTCATTTTAAGTAAGGCAGGTGTACATTTATCAAGGTGTCACCACATCAATATATTAAAAGCAGGCCTATTGGCTTTGTCACGGGGTTGTCACATAAATATTCAAGGCAAGTCTACTGGATTTGTCACTGAGTATCTGTGTATCTGAAGTATACGAAGGCAAGCATACTGGATTTATTAACAGTAAACAATATTACAGTCTTTCTTTTACATTCATCAGGCCACATGGTGCATCATAAAACAAGCCATAAGGAGTCCCTTCAAGCTTCAGGTGCAATATTTTAGTGGTGCCCTGGCTAAAACTGGGACACCACAAAGCGGCAAAACATATGCAAACTAGCCCACAAAGGGCATTATAGAGTGCTTCTGGTCTAGAGCAGTGAAGAATAAATGAGCTGCTCTGGACGCCTATTTATTATTTACTATTGGATTTTTTAAATCTTTTTACGGTGCCCCGGTGTTACCTGGGACAACCATAAATGGCCATATTGTTGGGGTCCAGTGAAGAGAGCTCCAAGGCTGCTGCGGCCTCCAGAGAATGGGCACAATTTATTTTCCAACTTTTTTGGGGGTGCAACCCCCCTCCTGCTGCACATTTCATGTATTGGGTGCAAATAATTGGAAATGAGGATTATTATGCACTCAGGCCACCCATCTATTAGAAACTCTGCAGGGCTTGACCTTAACCTAACTAGTTCAGGGCCCGACCCACATAGCGGGCCACACTCTTGATTTAATATTTTCAAATCATCCTAGGATCATAGTGCATCCCTCTCTTCCCCTTACATGGTCAGATCATTACTTCCTCCCTTTTGACCTAACTCTTCCTTCGCTACCCAGTCCTGTAGCACTTGGCAGGGAGTATGGGAGAAAATGGCACAAAGTTACTTGTGCTGCTTTGGATCCTTTATTTTCTTACCAACCAGACCCTCTATCTAATGACCATGATGAAAGAGTGGCTAAACTTAATTCCTCCCTTCTGCTTGCCATTGACGCCATTGCCCCTTTACAACCTATTACTTCCGCTAGATCCCGACCATCTGCTCCTTGGTTCTCTCCTGCTCTGCGCGAGGAAAAGAGCCGCTGTAAAAAGTTAGAACGCAAATGGCGGCAAACTTATGATTCTGAGTCTAAAATTATCTACAAGACTGCTCAAAAAAAAATTCAAAAACTAAAACGGTCTACCATGAGATATTTTTATGCCCTACAAATTAAGAATGCAGATAACTCGTCCAAAACCCTATTTAGTATTGTAAAGGATTTTGTTATTCCCCCCGCCATGGTGCCTCAGAGTACCTCTAGCCAAGCTTTATGTAATGGATTGTCGGACTACTTTCAAGATAAAATTACCAATATTACATCTTCTTTTTCTCCTGTTACGGCCCCCCCCTATTTCCAGTGACAGGGATCTTGAGAAAGTGTCATTGGTGTCCTTCAAAGAGCTTACTATAGAGACTGCATTGAGTCTGTTTGCCCAGTGCAAATCTGGCTCCCCTTTAGATCCTGTCCCTGCTAAAGTGATGGGCAATCTGGCACCTCTATTGATCAGCCCACTAATTTCGATTTGGAACACATCGTTGTGCATGGGCCAATTTCCGACTGTTTGGAAGGAGGCAATGCTAGTTCCCATTCTGAAGAAAGTAGACGCGGATCCGGCGCAATTTAGTAATTACCGTCCCATTTCTCTCCTTCCTAAACCGGCTAAAATCCTGGAAAAGGCTGTTCAGAAACAACTGGCGGATTATTTAGAAACCAACCAATTGTTACATGATTCGCAGTTGGGATTTAGAACTGGTTTTAGTACCGAGACCGCTCTTTTAGAGGTCTCAGAGACGATCCGGGAGTGTGTGGATAGGGGCGAGGAGGCCATGTTGGTCCTCCTCGACCTATCCGCCGCTTTCGATACGGTATCTCACGAGATACTATTGGATCGTCTGGGTCAGACTGGAATGGGAGGCGCGGTTTTGACCTGGATTGGCTCCTTTCTTAAAGGATGGACCCAGAAGGTCTTTCTTTGACCTTTTGAATCTGAGGGTAAACCTCTACTTTGCGGTGTGCCTCAGGGCTCTGTTCTGAGCCCCCTGTTTTTTAATGTGTATCTTGCTCCTCTGGCGAAGGTGGTGGAATCTTGGGGGGTCAGAGTGGTCTCTTATGCTGATGATACTCAGCTTGTGTTTTCATTTAGAGATCACTCTGACACTAATTTTGCCAGTTTTCGCCATTGTCTTAGCAATATATGCTCCTGGAAGACCCCTAATCATCTCAGACTTAACACTGATAAGACGGAGGTCCTATTTTTTTATCAGAAAACCACGCTGCCTGCCAATTTGTGGTGGCCGACTGTGCTCAATCCTCCCCCCATTCCAGTCCAAACAGTACGTAATCTGGGCTTTCAATTTGATAATGCTCTATCCTGCAAAGCTCAAATTAATAAGGTCACGGCAGCTTGCTTTGGTAAACTGCGTATGATTAGAAAGATTTTTCCGTACCTTCCGTTGGATGCCCGTAGAACCATCATCCATGCCCTGATCACCTCACACCTGGATTACGCAAACAGTCTCTATGCCGGTGCCCCCTTGTACCAAATTGAACGCATGCAGATCGTACAAAATGCAGCAGCGAGATTGATTGTCAATATTCCTTATCGCCACTCTGTCGCATCCTACAGTAAGAAGCTACATTGCCTTCCTATTGCCCGTCGCATTCAGTTCAAGGTTCTGACTCTTGCTTTTCGGGCCCTCAATGGGTCGGGCCCGGGATACTTGAGAAAGAGACTTATACTATCCCAGTCAGTCAGATCTTTGAGGTCGAACAACTTGCGTCTCCTTTTTGTCCCTCGCTTTCGCCGTTCCAGAGCGGGTGGCAGAGCGTTTGGTGTAATGACAGCTAAACTCTGGAACAGCCTCCCACTGGACCTTAGGTTTATCTCCTCTGAATCACTGTTCCGGAGCAAACTGAAAACATGGTTGTTCACCATCTCTTAAAGTGTTTTTCCTTTCTAAGTCTGCAGTCTATAGCGCTGGGACACCCCCGTCGGGGGTAGCCGTGCGCTTTACAAGCTTCAAAAATAAATAAATATTCCCCTGATTCTACTTTTGAAGCAATATTGCAGGAACCGTTTCAGTTATGTGGTTGTCCTTCAATATAGTGCTGCTATCATTCTGAGTTCTCTTTATATGTTAACGCTTGTATCTTGCTTCTGCATCTTGTGATTTCTTCAGAATACGCCTAGAGGCCCATGGTGAGAGTGCCATTATAAATGGATCTAACATAACATATAATATAGCATGCTTTACTTTAAGGAAACTTTTCATTGTGAGCGTACCAAAGGACCTTAAAATCCCTGTGCCCAGAGTTGAATTTAATGTAACAGTGTTTGCACGTGACTCTCCTTCCAATCAATTTTTTTACTGATGGGTGGTGAGTGAGATATTCCCAGACAAAGTAAGTTTTTCTATGCAGATGTCTCCCTGGTGCAAATGACCTCTTCTCCTCCTCTTTGTCCTGGAAAATCCCAGCTCTCTTGCACCTCTATAGTCTGTGATTTGGTAGGCTTCATTCTCTCCTCTGCATGAAGACTCACTCAGTGATCCTTACTATCAACCATGATGTTCCAATGATCAGAAATCACCATTAAGTTTTCTGGCTGAGCGCAGAATGATCCATGTACATAGACATGATCTTGTTTCTTGGGAAACAAGAATTCTTTTTTTGAGAAAAGATACTCAATTTACCACCTATGTAAGGCCACCTTTTGTTAAAATCTTTGGTTTCATGGACCCAAAATCCCCATCTGCAAACTCAAACCAGGAAGTCTCATCCCCACCATTGATGGGCGAGGCTTTCTGGTTTGGGTCTACAATCTCATGGAGCAAAACTGATCACAAACTTGGGAGGTGGGACTAAACAAGGGCCAGGTCATGAGTCGCAAACCTGGCCTCTGGGAACTAGAAATGGATTCCAGGTTGAGTTCACCAGTCTTCGCCAATGGGTGACTTGGAACGGTTATATTAACTCACGCTCCCTGCAACATTAAGCTGAAAGATTCAAGATAGTCCATGAACCGAAGCTTGAACACTGTAAATGTATTGCGATTTATATAGCGCACGTATCACCCGAAGGCATCAAGGCGCTTGCTTAGGGAACCCATCCTGGTATTCCCTTGTGAGATACCCCAGCAGGGTATCTGCAAGGTGAAAGCCAGGCATCCCGCCACGAGGGCCGTTGTGGAGATTAAGCAAGCTATTGCCCAGAGTCGCAGAGTGTGAACCCGTGAATCGAGTAGGCACCGGAGCGAGAATTGTCGAGTCCATGGACATTTTAGGACTCAAGACCCCGCCGAGCCGGGAATGGAACCCTGGTCCCGGGCTGGCCTCTGCTTCCAGGTCTGCCTCCTCTAACCAGTGAGCCACACTGTCCGTGAAACAATGGCTGAGATATCTCCTAAATGTAACCCTTCAATGCCAGACCAGCACTTTTTTGTAATGTTTATTTTTAGAAACTACTGATATTATTAACACCAAACCAAGCAAAGGATCCTTCTGAATAAAGTTGTAATATGCCGAGTGTGGTGGTCTTTCAGTCAGCATTTTTCGGTAGAGCAGAGTTGGAGACCATAGTCTCATATGGGACTTAAAAAATAGTAATTGCTCATCATTTTGACTCCCTTTTTTTCTTCCCGAGATTTATTTCCGTGAAACTTGACATGATAAAAATGTGCTTTGAAAGCTTTGTGCAGATTTTTGAAACAGCACCAAAAATATTAGAAAAACAAATGTCTTTTCAATCCAAAGTCGAACCTCACTATAGCTACGCAGCCACTCTTGACATCTGTATGAAATAGATAGTCTCCCAATATGTATCCTATGGAACATGGTCCTATTTTGGATTCAAGGGGTTTTAGTGGCATCATAAAACTACAAAGAGGATGGCCGAGTGGTTTGTAAATGACACAGGAACACTGAGGTTGCAATATAGGAACATTTTACTCATGATACCCATTATATTTTCTTTTTATATTACGTGCTTATTTATGTTCAATTAACATGAAAACAATGCGTGTTTTCGTTTGGCAAAATAGTTCCTGAAATGCTGGACTACCATGTTTGATTGTAGTAAAAAAGAAGAGAAAATAATTTAATGATGTTTTTAAGAATACAGGTTTAAGATAAAATAGGCGTTACCTTCTTAAAAATCATATTTTTGGTAGAGAAATCAGAGCTCTGCAAGCAAGGTAGGGCTGAAAATGGGTGCTGATTTTAATTTTTTGATTTTAATTACAATGTTCAAGCTTTCATGAACACATTTTCATAAACAAGAAGTAGTGATTGTGCTTAGGCAATTTTAAAGGAGCGGCCACCAAGAGAAAACTTACAGTGGACTGTGATTGTCATTAGAATGTTCAGTTTTCATCAACAGACTGATGATAAGACTAAAGACAAAGGTTTAGTTCGGCACGGCAGAGCCAACGCGTGTTGATTGGATGTGTTATGGTTCCTCGTGGCTTTCACAGGTAGATGGCTATCGACGAAGTGTCGCTAAGCTCAGGGAAGCTTTCTGTTACTAATTAAATAACATGTGCAATGTTGAAGCTTTGCAGAGGCTGTCCTTATGATTTAATTTTCGCAAAACATCGAACATGTTTATCAAGTTCCTGTGAAGTAGGATATTTTATATCACTGTATTTTGTACAAAAAAATGCATCGATGCATGTAATATTGGTAGCATGCCCAGTTCTGTGGGCCAAAGAAGAGTATACCGCCCTCCGCCCTACCATGTGCCCTGTTGCTCATTTGGGGTCCAGATACAGGGGCAGGGCACCACTGATCCAGCCCCACCACTCTGCGGCCCACGGGGTGCCAAGTGAATCAGAACGGGGGAGTTATCCATTAATTGAGCATAGGACCCTGGAGTAGTTGCAGGTAAACCGTTGTTTACTTTTTAAGCACCTTATACCCTTGGGTGTGGCCTGATTGGGACATGTTTCCACCCCTTGCCTTTGAGCAAGGGGATGGAGGTAGAACAGCCAATCCCCACCCTTGGGCAAAGAAGGGTATAGGCTAATGTGCTTGCACTTTCGCCTGATGGAGGGGCTATAGCCCTATAATTTCCCTCTCAGGAATCATTGTTAGCTGGAGGATGGGTAAAATATAACACCTCGTGAGGGCGCAGTGATATAAACTCCCTTTCCCTGCAAAATTGGACGTGGAGATTTGAGATGTTTGAGAAACACCTATTTTTATAAATCTTTTCCTGATGTTTGTGAATGATAATTAGTTAAAGGAATTAGAAGTTAGTATAACCCCACTCTCAAATTCGGGGGTGGCACTAGAGGTCTGTAGAAACAAGTGGCTGCAGGGAATGGGAGCATGAGGAGATACAAATTGAGGCAAATGGAGGGTCTGAAGGGGTTGGGGACAGGGAATGCCAGTGCCCAAAAACTACAGGAGATTCAGAGGCACAGAGCAGGACTGACGGGTGTACAGAGGGGCCCCAGAGTATGAAACCCAGCAGCACAAAGAGGAACTGGTGGGGATAGGGGGCACGAAGAATGGAAGCGATGTGTGTGGAAGGGCGAGATTTTGATCGATACCTTATCACTATTGATCTAAAACCCCGATCTGGTCGACTGAACCTTTATTGCCTGTCATTGAGGGAAGAAAGTGCATCTCTTACCAAGTTAGTTCACCCAATAAAGGACTCCGCTTCAAAAGATCACAAACAACTTCTAGCTTTCAAAGATTTATTATAAAGTCAAGATAAGCTGCAGGTACAAGCATCTCAGAATGAGATTTACAAGATACACGGGCCCAACTACATACATGTGCTCTCTGAAAGCCCTCAGACGAGCAACGGAAACTACAAGAACCAGTTCTAAAAATAATAGGGCTATTAGCATAGACACGTATTGAGATCTCTCAGTCATTTACAGCCGGAGGGAAAATACAGGTTAGGCTGTCCCTACCCTGATCTAGATGGTATCCCTACTTAACCAGGTCCCAACCTAACAAAAGGTGTCAGCAGTGAATGACCCCCAAGGGAAGTCACCCACTCTCAGTCTCTTGGTGAAAACCTATAGTTCTCCAGTCATGACCCCTCTCTGCCTACCCATCCGCTCTCTAAAGGGTCCTCAGGCATCTGCTCTAACTCCACCCAGGGGTGCTGTGCCTAATACAAAAATACAACAACATTTAGGACGCCCCTCGTGAGACGCCCCTCACGTGGTGTAGCTTCTGGCTTTTTCCATGATGAGGCCTTGTGGTTAGAGTCGACCTTGCTTCTCAGACTCTTCTCCGGCCCGCTGATACCCCTTAAACATTCCGGAACCCTCCTCCATGTCTGGGCCGTCTTCCGAACAAACCTCTATTCATATTATTTATAATTGAATACCCCCTTTTCTCTTACAGACAGACATCTGCAGCCAAAATCCCAATTCTCATAGACTTCCAACAGCGTTGCAACATTCCCCGGCCCAGACTAGTATGTGTAAATCAACGTTAAAACATTCCAGCCCTACAACATTTCTCATAATGATTATAGCATTCAACTTCTTCTTTAATTATTAGCATGTTAGTACTCTTATTCTATTTATTCGGTAAACACATCTATAAATCATGGCCTATTCGTTATTACTAAAACATTAGTGCAATCCATGTTATGAAATGAACCACCTTCCCCCTCCCTTCTAGCTCTGGCCCTGAGGCCTACCTCGTTCTACGTTTAACCGTATGCCATCTTACATTTTAGCAGCTACACAACATGGATTCAGGAATAATCACGTCTATTAAAGTCATATAGTTCACACAGTTTTTCATTAGTTCCATTTCTACTTAAATCTCTATATTAACTACACATTTCAGAATATAGATGTAGATACTATCAGCACTCATGGCATTTCTCTTCATGACTTGTGCTTACTACGTGTAAGTGTGATGCACTTCTACATTTAGGTCAGTTTGCGCTCTCTCAGTTCCCCCCTTTGATGACCTCTCGGGGTCATCATTAACATTTAAACTGCAGTGATTGCTAGCATAACTCGTTTCTGTGTTTCCAGAGCCCTCAGACTCCGGTACTGACTATCTTGTATGGCAGCCAATCTCTGCAGCTGTTTTCTCTGAGCCCTCTCTGACCTTCTTGCTCTGTACCATTTGAATACCCTCACCAATCCCCACAACACGATCCCACAGATCAATATTATGATGATAGGTTTTAGTATTTTCCACACAAAACTTTTGCCTAAGGTGGTGAGCCAACCTCCAGCTTCACTTATTCCATGGCCCACCTTTTCCCAGACATTTTCTCTGCTCAGGTCTTCGATCTCTTTGTGAATATCAGTTATGTTCCTAATAACTTTCTCAAGGGGCTTCGAATTGTCTGGAATGTAAGTACAACATTCCTGGACCTTCAAAGCCTTACAGACTCCGCCCTCTTTTGCTAATAGGACGTCTAATGCAAGACGGTTCTGGAGAACCATAGCCCTTATCGATTGCATCTCTCCTTCTACCAGCATTAAGGACTGAGCAGTGCTGGCAGACAACCTGTCTACGACTGTTGCCAGTCGTCTAATTTTAACATCATTAAGGATTAATCCCAAAAGAGGGAACACAGCTCCAAAGACATCTCCAACCATTTCTACACCTCCTACATCTCTCCTTCCCCTCGATGATGTCTTGCCCTCGATGATCTCTAAGTCTTGGGCATGATATATTTTAGGGAAGATAATTGCCAAGTAACATGATCCATACCAGTTGTCAGGTAGTCTCACGTAGGCATTTCTTCCACATACAAAATATACATTTGGAATCACTTGCATTCCCTTCAGGAAGTCCTTAGTATAGTACTCTAAATTGAAAGCATGTTCACAGCTAACTTCTCCCACGTATACATTTTCATAATACGTTTTGGCTCTATGAAGACATAACTTTCCTCTCTGCGTTCTATCTAAAGCTATTGGACCACTACTACCCTTTCTCTTGTGTGCCTTTTCTTCCTCGGTCCAATCTGTTTTCCATTGTCCTGATTTTTTCAAAATCTTTTGTCTCCTATTTCGATCATCCACCTGCCCTATGAACTTTTTCTCGACTTCTGACACCTTGCATGTCAGGTTATTTCTGCGGGCATGTGAAGTATCTAAGGTAATCCAAGGAATGAAAAACTTTGCCAACCTGTCTTCACTCTTCCAGTAGTCCCATTTGTTCATCTGTTTATAATTTGGGACTTCTGGTAACACTGCATCGTAATTGGAGAAATAGTATTCAAAACTATCTCTCCCATAAAATATACTAAGCAACAAGCTACATGTAATGCCATATGTCAGCGGGAGGTGATGATATTGAATGCCTTCATCTACAGACGCCGGCAACTGCATGCAAACATAGCAGTCCTTAACCTCCATGGCATCCACGTATTCATACAGATGTTTAGCATAAGCATTTGACCTAAAGTCTCCTTGGGACTCATCTACGTGTAACCTGCGGGCTTCTGCAGCTAATGACGCTTTCTCTTGAGTGTTTTCCCCTTTCTCACCAGCAACAGTGGGTGTAAGCGCCTCTACAGATTTCACATCAGTTACCTTTGCCTCTTCCTCACGTCCCTTTACATAAGAGACTGTTACTACTAAAGCTATTAATATTATTACTCCTACTATTAGTGTGCCTATTATACATTTAGCTCTGCGGTTCTGGGTGCCGGCCTCCATTTCGTCAGACTGTATGGCTCTCTCGTATCTTGGCACAAAGTTCTTTTCTTTTCGTTCCTTTACAGTCTCTTTTACTCCTTTTGTCCTTAGAACCACACAACTGGAAGCTGACAACCTTCCTCGCAAAAGTCCTTTAACAGTTCAATACAGACAACCCTAGCCCTTCTCCATCAACTCAAGGGAAGGTCCCTAAGATTCTCTGCTTCCTGGGCGCTAGGTAATCTTCTTTTCTTCTCGCTTATTTACAAAGTCTTTTAAGCATCTACTATCAGGCCTGTGCCTGCAGCTTCGATAGCAAAGTTCAATATTTCCAAACGAAGATTGTGCTCTTCATGGGCTGTTATTTTTGTACCAAAATCGGGGAATTGCAATTCTGTGAGAAACATGTGTTTTAACTTGCTGAGGCGGGGAGGTCGGGGGAGCATGAATGTCAGTGACCCTTCTTGTTCGACTCCGGGTACTAACAGTCGTATTTCCACTGTGACGATGGGCTCAGAACTGGACACCACCACCGCTCGGATCCTCCCTGTCACCGGTTTCGAAGACATCTGTCGCCAGATATGTCCACTCAGGGGTGGAGTATCTTCTGCTAGGTACACGCACTCTTCTTGACCTCCTCAAGACCGGTGCTTCAGCGCCCTGAGCACCTCCTTCCGGGTCTGAATCCTCTGATATCGGAGGAAGGGTTCTTTCTGGAGTTGACCTCAGACTAGAGCTTCTTCTCTGTGGCCAATCCGCTTCTCCACGTACCCTTCTACTCCTTCTCCTTCTTGTCTGTTCACGCTCTCTGTCAGACCTGTCAGTGTCTGACTCGTACTCCCAGCTACTTTCTCCTTCAGTAGCGTCGTCTGTTTCGCTGCTGTACTGACCGTCCTCAGCTTGGTCAGACTCGTTCCCTGCTTCCGCTGGCACCTCTACAGCTTGGCTGGCCCTCTCTATGGCTTCTCGGTCCGCAGCTGGACGTCTATCCGAGAGAGGAGCTGTTTCTTCCAGAGGTGCTGGAACCCTCCGCGTATGCGACGCGTGGATCCAGTTGGGCAGGCCTCCCACCTTCACTGCCGTGTTCGTGATCAGGATGATCTGGAAGGGCCCATGCCAACGAACATCCAAGCAGCTTCTTCTCACGTGTTTTTTCACCAGGACCCAGTCCCCAGGAAGCAAGTCATGACACGGGTCCTGGCACGATGGTACCTCGGCAGCCTGCACCTGAAGGGACACAGAATGAATGGCGTCAGACAGCCCCTTACAATAGTCCAGGATCATATCATCTGTGATGTTAATCAGTGCAGCAGTTGGGACAGAAGGTAACCTCATTGCTCTCCCCATCAACACCTCATGAGGAGACAAACCCGTTCTCCTATCCGGGGTACTACGGAGGCTCATAAGGACCAATGGCAACGCGTCAGGCCAACTCAAGGATGTTGATGAACACACCTTTGCAATTCTGGCCTTGATGGTGCCATTTATCTGCTCCACAATTCCTGAAGCCTCTGGTCGATAACTGCAATGTAATTTCTGATCTATGTTCAGAGCCGCACAAATCATCTTCACAAGCTCGCTGTTGAAATGCGTTCCCCTATCTGATTCCAAAGAGGCCGGCACCCCGAAGCGCGGAATAAGCTCCCTAAGTAGTAACTTGGCTACTGTGAGGGTGTCGCACCTACGTGTAGGGTATGCCTCAACCCATCTGGAGAATACGCAAACAACCACCAAGACATAGCGGAGGCGGTTGCACCTTGGCATTTCAATAAAATCTATCTGCATTCGATTGAATGGACCTCCTGACCTCCCAATGTGGCTCAGTGCAACTGGTGTCTTTTTCCCTACATTCAACTGCTGACAAGTCACACAACGCTGGCACACTGCTTCGGCTGCTACTCTGAACTTAGGGTTGTACCAGGTCTGTCTAAACACTCTCAGCATAGCGTCTCTTCCTAAGTGGACGGGACCATGTATTTGTCTGGCCATTGGGCTCACCATCTCATTGGGCAACACTGCTCTGCCATCTGGTGAGACCCAGAAATGGGCCTCACCCACCACACATCCTGCCTTTTCCCACATTTCTTTTTCACAATCAGGAGCATTTTCTTGCATGTCTTTCAGTTCGTCCCAAGTATCAACAGTTTCTAATATCATGGCTAATTCAGTCCTTACATTTATTCCACCCACTTCCACCTCTGTGAAAGAGTACCCTGTTTCCGCGCAATACCGCGCGACTTCGTCGGCATATCTATTGCCTTGTGACACGAAGTCCATATTTCTGGTATGTGCGGTGCACTTCACAACTGCGATACCTGCTGGACATTGCAATGCCTCTAACAACAGGCGCACAAACTCTCCATTGCGAATGGGAGAGCCTGAAGAGGTCATGAAACCTCTTTGAGACCACAACTGCCCGTAATCATGAACTACCCCGTAACCATATTGACTGTCAGTGTATATGGTGACTCGGATTTGATTGCTTGCCAGGCAGGCACGCGTCAGGGCAATAATCTCGGCTACCTGAGCGGAGTGTACTCCTTCCAGGCATCCAGCTTCCACAACTCCAGTAATTGTACAAACAGCATAAGCTGCTCTCAACTGCCCAACTTCGTCTCTTACACATGAGCCATCGACAAAGAAAATTTCATCTGGGTCAGTCAGTGGCTCATCTACGATGTCGGGTCTTGGTTTGGTGCATAGTTCAGTCACATCGAGGCAGTCATGGTCTGTACATTCATCATCATCCTCAATATCGTTTGGAAGTGGCATCAAGGTAGCAGGATTTAAAACAGAGCATCTCCTGAGGGTCACGTTCTCTGCAGCAAGAATGACTTGCTCATAGCGCGTGAGCCTGCTGTTCGTCAGATGCTGTGTTTTGGTCCTGGTCATCAACAATTCAACAGAGTGGGGCACATGCACCTCTAACGGGTGCCCCATGACTATATTTTCACACCTCTCAATGCTGACACCTGTTGCGGCAACGGATTTGAGACATCCGGGCAACGCTGCGGCTACTGGGTCTAAAGTAGCCGAGAAATAAGCGACTGGTCTACGGGCATTCCCATGAATTTGGACTAACACAGACAGCGCGCAACCTTCTCTCTCACAACAGTAGAGCAAGAATGGTTTATCGTAATCTGGCATTCCCAGAGCCGGAGCACGACACAAGTCCTCTCTCAGCTGCAGGAACGCCATCAAACAGTCTTTGTCCCATGGTACCGGGTCGCTCACCTCCTTGTGCGTCAGTTTTTGCAAGGGCTTTGCTTTCAGTGAAAAGTTTGCAATCCACTGTCGGCAATATCCCACCATTCCTAGGAACATCCTGACTTCTCTCTGTGTTTTAGGCGCATTCATCTTCATGATGGCCTCTATCCTGTCTGGTGACACTTTTCGTTTACCTTTCTCAATTCTGTGTCCCAAGTACTGCACCTCTGTCAGGCAGTACTGCAATTTTCCCGGGGACACCTTATGCCCATTCTTAGCTAGGTGATTTAACAAAGCAATAGAGTCTTCCCTGCAAGCTTCCTCTGTTTCTGACGCCACAAGGAGGTCGTCTATGTACTGGACCAGAACTGACCTCTGGGGCAGCACTAGACTTTCAAGATTTTTCTTTAGAAGCTGGTTGAAGATCGATGGGCTCTCTGTATACCCCTGAGGAATACGACACCATGTTAGGACGCGACCTTCCAGCTTAAATGCGAAAAGAAAATGGCTTTCCTCGTCCAGAGGGATCGAGAAGAAAGCCTGACAAAGATCAATTACAGTGAACCATTCTGCTTGGAACGGTATCTGAAACAGTATCACTGATGGATTCGGTACCACTGGACAACACGAAACGACTATGTTATTAATCTTCCTGAGGTCCTGCACTATCCGGAATTTCCCATTTGGTTTCTGCAACCCCATAATCGGGGAGTTACATGGACTACCCACGATTTCCTTCAGTATTCCCTGCTTAATCATGGATTCGATCACGGGTTTTATGCCTGCAATCGTTTCTGGAGTCAATTTATATTGAGGTGTTCTTGGAAACTCAGCATGCGGTTTCACTACAATTTTCACTGGGTCCACCCCTTTCACCAACCCAATCTCTTCCCCAGTGAAATCCCACACTTCTGGAGCTACTGTCTCTCTCAGATCCCAGGGGAGCTCGTCTACTGTCAGAGTGGGATACAATTCCACACATATTCTGGAATTTGCGACTTTAAAGTCAGCATCATCGTCATTAGTCAATACCTCCACTCCCTGTGGTGTGCAGTATATGGTGCAATTTAATTTGCACAAAAGGTCTCTTCCTAGCAGACATACAGGACTAGAATCGCAAACCACAAACTGATGCTCATCACTGTACTTCCCTATTTTCACCTGCACAGGTTCAGTCAGAGGACTGGTCATTCTCCTGTTAGCGACCCCCACCACTTGTATGGTCTCTCCAGACATGGGCAGGCCTGGCACTGCGGCTGACCTGATCGTGGATCGAGTGGCTCCTGTGTCCACTAGAAATGTCGTGGGGAACCCTGCCACTTCGGCCTCAACATAGGGTCCCCTCTGGTCTACCTCCAGAGCTGCCCCGAGGGTGCAGTCTTCCCTTTCCACTCTCTGTCCAGTTAGTGGGTCCACATAATAGCACTCCTCTCCTCCTACAAACAAGGGCATCTGTCTATACGTCTTACCCATGGTCCCTACTCTGGGTGGCTGCGGGAACTGAGCTCGGGGAGGTGGGCCCCCCCCTTTGAGCACCTTTCCCTGGTATTGCGTTACCCCTCTTGTAGGCGCACTCTGGGTCTCTTCCTCTTCTACCTCTTGGTCTCCTATCTCAACATTATAGGGACACTCGCGTTTCCAATGCCCCACCTCGTTACACTGGTGGCACCTAGTTGTTTTCTTTAAGGCAGCTATATCTATCCTGGGTCTAAAGGTGGAGTTCTCCTCATTGCCCTTGTTCTGACTGTACTGTTTCTTTCCTCCAGTACCTGCTCCTGGTTGCTGTTGCTGCTGTCCCCCCTTCCCAGCTGCCTGCATCTGTACCACCATCAGTTTCTCCTTTAGTTTCTTTGCCTTGGAGTCTATCTCATCACAGCAATACCTGGCATACCTCAGTATTTCGTCTAGGGGTTTATTTTGCCAACAAATCAAGTGTTGCTGTATCATTAAACTAATATCCGGTCTCAGGCCCAAGACGAACTTTGACACAAATTGCCCTATGTCCTTTGGATCCATTACATCCAGACCGCTATACTGTTTAAACGCCTTTAGCAACCTCTCATAGAATTCGTGAACCGTCTCTTTGGGTTCCTGTCTTGTTCGGTCAATTTTTACCCAATCTATGTCTTGCATTGGCACTTTATCTTTCAGCCAAGTCATTACTCTCTCGAATTTTGCCATCACACTCTCGGACGGCCCATTAGTCTTAGCATCTCTCTCGGGCTCTGTGGTGGGCCACTCAGCGCTAACCTTGCATGCGGTCCACAAATCTCCTGGCACTACAATGTCAAACAGCGTGTTCAAATCTATCCATAGGACCTTTGAGATTTTTACGAATCTCTCAACTTGCTTATACCACTCCACTGGGTTTTCCCGCAGTTTGGGGAAGGAGGTGGTAAAAGCAGCTAAATCTCCCCTACTCCAAGGGACGTGAACATAGGTCCCATTTGCGACTTCCCTCAAAGGGTATGTCTCTACTCCCTGCTGTCCTCCTGGTGTCATACCAAGTGTGCTTCTCCTGACGGTCCCTTTCTTGGACCACCTCTCTTCCCACTTATCCAGTGCCCTCCATGTCCTTATTCCAGTGATCAGCTCCCTTATGTGTGTTTTCAATCCGATGGTTCTCCTCTCATCTAGGTCTCGGTCTGAGTAATGTAGCCTGTGGTTGCCCTGTAATGCTTGGTTCTTGACAGGTCCACCATATATTTGCCTGCTAGTTCTACCAATTTCTCATGGATTGTCCTCGCCTTTCGAGTTACGTCTTTTGCCATGAACAGAATTTCATCCTGCTCATACATGTCCATTCTTTCTAAGGGCAGGGTACCGTCTACCATGTCATCCAGATCTGACCTTAAGCTGGAGACATCGAGTCTTTTGGCTTTTATCTCTGCTCGCAATAACTCCTTCGAGGGAGGTTCACAGGTTTCTCTCCCATCCCAACTCCGGGCCCTACGTTTGGGTTCGGGAGAGTTGGGGAGTGTTCTCTCTTGCTCCCATCTCTCCAGGTCCCATGCTCGGCCATCCGATCTTGGAAGGTGATGGAACACGGGCCTGTTACCCCCTATCTTACTTTGTCCATTCTCTCCTCTCTTTTCACAGTAGGACTCTCTGCTATTCTCCCTTCGGTCTCCATTCTCTCTTGGCCTCGTATCACTCAGTATCTGATACGATCCTTCCTGGTTTCCCATATTCCCTGGGCTGCGCTCATGCCCGTCATCACAGGGACTATGGTGCGACCTCTCGCAACTCTCATTCTGTTCTCTGTTGCCGGGCACACAGTGGATACACTTAAAGCTGTCTCTGTACTCCCGAGCCCTCCTGTCTTCATCACTACGTATTGGGCGAGACACCCCCCCGCTTCCTGCATCCCTGTTCTCCAGGTCTGATCTACCTCCACTCCGGGCCCAATGGGTGACTCCCCTCCTATCCCTTTCCCTTCCGTCCCACTCCGGGCTACTCTCTTCAGCCCCGCAGTGAGTCCGGGCTCTGCTGTCCTGACTTTCCCTTTCAGCTTCCGCAGTTATGATGTTCTTGTGAGCCTCTACTGCCTCATCCCACTTCTTCATGTACTCGTTTAACTCCTGAAAGGATTTCCGTCCTGATCCCCTCATCTCCACCGGCCATCTAATGTCCCCCAGATCCCCTGCGGTGTGTACTGGGGTGCTCCACTCTCTTGGTATCGGCAACTGGCTTGGGGAGTTGATCGTATCATTCCTCCTTGCCATCTCTGCTCTTTCTCTGTCCCTCCGTACCCGTTCTTCCCCTCTTGCCCTCTCTGGGTCATATATCGATACTATAGGACCTATGGTAACAGGTACCTGTAGTGCATCGGGTAATGCGTAGGATGTGGCACACTCCGTCTCTGGCGGCCTTTGCACCACAAACCTCCCGACTACCTGCTGCACCTGGCTAGGCTGGGACAGTTCTTTCTTTGCAGTGGGATCCCAATCGGGACTGGGAAGCGGCCTATGCTCTCCTGCATTGCCCCCCCCCCCTTCTCACTATTCTCAACATCTCCCCCTGCTCTGTTATACGGGGGTGGCCTGTCTGTCAATAATCTGTTTATCAGGCTGTCCTCTGTCTCGCTCTCGTCATCTTCTTCTAGGGGGCTTTTGTTCCCGGGCATCTCTAACACTGGATATAATTTATTTACTTCCATGTTATGCACCCTCCATCTTTTAGCATCCGCATCCCACTTGGCATCCTGTACTGCCCTTACCGAACGTTTCACTCTTTCTTGCCGTCTGTTCATGTTCTTTTCATGCGCTGCCCTAATCCATGCATTAAGGGCTTCAAACTGGGTCGGTCTAGGCAAGGGTCTCGTTGAAGTCATAATTGCTTTTAATCTGTGTAGCACCTCTAATCTGAACGTCCCGTACTTCGGGAACGTGAGTTCCTCATTTCCGTCTGTAATCTTACTCCACTCTGAGATCCACAGAATCGTATGCAGCCCAACATTTGTCCCCATATAACGAGCTGGTGTACCCTCCGGCGGGGCTTCTTCCCCTTCATACGATCCCCGCCTCTCTCTTTTAAACAGCGCTCTTAACCATTTAAAACACTTCATAATTATGCGCACAATTTCCAGCTTGAATACTCTGTTTACTTCCTGATGACAATCCACCAATCCTAGCGCGGCTGTGCTAGCTGGCCTATCGCAGCGCGGTCGTTCACCGGCCGGCCAATCCCAGCGCGGCACTTTCTGACGTCACTAGTCTCCGCTTCGCAGCAGCACCCCTCCTTTCTCAGCTCTCCTCGCGGTCATGCATGCGTCCCATTCATACTCTGAAAAATGACTACTTCCGACCAAGCGGTCACTTCCCTCGACTGTACGTCCACAGTCTATCTGTAATTGTCAACACAACTGACGAGATGTCTATCGTCTCTCTGATAGGTTCTTTACACACACAGTAACTTCCGTCCAGCGTCCGTTACTCACGCACTCACTCTTACGTTCCCCCTATCTCGGTCCTTCGGGTGATCAATGGTACCTCATGACCCCCCTTCACACTAGTTGACAATTACTCTGGGTGTCCGGCACACCCGAACCACTTAAGCTCTCCTTGAACTTAAGATTTCCACCGGTTGTGCGCGCTCACAACCTGTCTCACAGTCTCTCTACAGGCATTCAACTCCGCCAGACATTACAACATAGATACAACACAAAAACACCGCAATCTAGCACGCATGACCCTTTATACTCACTCTCGACCGATACTGCTGCTTTTCCGTCTCACATCATCCGGACCTTCGTCGGCGAGCGGTTCTTCCGGTCATCGATCTCTAGGGGCCTTGGGGTAATCTAACCTGGCCTAGATCACCTTCCTCAAGAAGGCAACCATCCTCTATAGCTACCAACTGGAAGGGCGAGATTTTGATCGATACCTTATCACTATTGATCTAAAACCCCGATCTGGTCGACTGAACCTTTATTGCCTGTCATTGAGGGAAGAAAGTGCATCTCTTACCAAGTTAGTTCACCCAATAAAGGACTCCGCTTCAAAAGATCACAAACAACTTCTAGCTTTCAAAGATTTATTATAAAGTCAAGATAAGCTGCAGGTACAAGCATCTCAGAATGAGATTTACAAGATACACGGGCCCAACTACATACATGTGCTCTCTGAAAGCCCTCAGACGAGCAACGGAAACTACAAGAACCAGTTCTAAAAATAATAGGGCTATTAGCATAGACACGTATTGAGATCTCTCAGTCATTTACAGCCGGAGGGAAAATACAGGTTAGGCTGTCCCTACCCTGATCTAGATGGTATCCCTACTTAACTAGGTCCCAACCTAACAAAAGGTGTCAGCAGTGAATGACCCCCAAGGGAAGTCACCCACTCTCAGTCTCTTGGTGAAAACCTATAGTTCTCCAGTCATGACCCCTCTCTGCCTACCCATCCGCTCTCTAAAGGGTCCTCAGGCATCTGCTCTAACTCCACCCAGGGGTGCTGTGCCTAATACAAAAATACAACAACATTTAGGACGCCCCTCGTGAGACGCCCCTCACGTGGTGTAGCTTCTGGCTTTTTCCATGATGAGGCCTTGTGGTTAGAGTCGACCTTGCTTCTCAGACTCTTCTCCGGCCCGCTGATACCCCTTAAACATTCCGGAACCCTCCTCCATGTCTGGGCCGTCTTCCGAACAAACCTCTATTCATATTATTTATAATTGAATACCCCCTTTTCTCTTACAGACAGACATCTGCAGCCAAAATCCCAATTCTCATAGACTTCCAACAGCGTTGCAACATTCCCCGGCCCAGACTAGTATGTGTAAATCAACGTTAAAACATTCCAGCCCTACAACATTTCTCATAATGATTATAGCATTCAACTTCTTCATTAATTATTAGCATGTTAGTACTCTTATTCTATTTATTCGGTAAACACATCTATAAATCATGGCCTATTCGTTATTACTAAAACATTAGTGCAATCCATGTTATGAAATGAACCACCTTCCCCCTCCCTTCTAGCTCTGGCCCTGAGGCCTACCTCGTTCTACGTTTAACCGTATGCCATCTTACATTTTAGCAGCTACACAACATGGATTCAGGAATAATCACGTCTATTAAAGTCATATAGTTCACACAGTTTTTCATTAGTTCCATTTCTACTTAAATCTCTATATTAACTACACATTTCAGAATATAGATGTAGATACTATCAGCACTCATGGCATTTCTCTTCATGACTTGTGCTTACTACGTGTAAGTGTGATGCACTTCTACATTTAGGTCAGTTTGCGCTCTCTCATGTGCTTGATATAGAATGACTGCAAGGGGAGCTGAGGGTACACAGAGGACCAGCAAAGGTGGCGTAGGGTTGTACACAGGAGCTGCAGATAATATGGGGTGATATATAGGGGTGCAAGGGGCAAGAGAGCTCAAAGAGGGGATTCAGGGCAGAAAGGGGTCACGTTGAGGTAATGCAGGGTCCTCAGGCCCAATGCAGGAATGACAAGGGTAGGGAAACACACAGATGTTGCAAAGGTGTGAGTGTAAACAGAGCCAGCAGGGTTGGGGCATGATGGCACAAAGGGCCTGCAAGGGAAACATTGCCACACATAGGGGATGCAAGTACAAGAAAAGTATATAATGAAGCAGGGGACACTAGGATGGAATGCTGGGGACGGGAACACACCCGCCATCATACAGAAAAATACACCCACACATTGAACACCATGCATCATAATATCCACCATCATACACAATTAAATGCACCATCTTAAGTTCCTCCTTACTTTGGTTCATGCAGAATCACCCCATCATATCGCCACACAACAACCATTGTATGACAACAAACCCACTGTCATATATCGACACAACCATTATCATATGGCTACATATCCACCATTATATGTCAATGCAGGCAACATCATGTATCCCAACATCAACCATCATACATCCACACAAACACCCATTCTAACACTCAACCATCATCATATGTCAAACTCACCCACCATCATAGGGTCGCATAATTCATATACAATAAAAGAAAAGCACAGCATTTCCTAAAACTCCAATCACCAGCACTCTGTTGTTTACAATATCACACACATTTCAAACAGAAAATACCAAGCACACACACACAAACGTACACATACAACCCTATATAATCCCACACAATCAACATCATGCATTAACAAAATTACCATCACATTCAAATACTTCAATCTTCATACATTCATCCACCCACCATAATAGGACGGCACACCCATCCCTATGTGGCTATCCACTCAATGTCACATCTCTTGTATGTCACTGCACACCCACTCTTATATTTCTGCATAACCACCAGTATATGCCTACATGTCCCTATCGGGCAAGCACACAGACATGTTAATACATTCAGGGCCTCTTTATGTTGCATCGCTGAGTGTAAACAGTGATAGAATAGTTTTCACTGCACCCTCCTTGTGATAGGATGGATACATCGTGTTTAATGCACCGCGCTCCATGTTGCAAAGAGTTAAAGATACGTCAGTATTTCTGAAATATCTGTAGGCACAAAAGTGGCATGTTGCTGCAGTCTGTCTGAAAACAGACACAACTCCAGCAATATGTCCTTTCACATGGTGCAAGCCCCTAGTGAAAGGGCCTGTGTCAGTCTTACTCCTGCTATGAGCAGGCATAAGATATTGAAGCAGTAGCGTCCTAGAAGTGGCGCACTGAAATTCTATAGATATCAATGCACCACTTCTACAAGGCTGTTTGCGGGGTAACCTGGTGGAGGTATAATATGGTGCAGGGACGTCAAAATGACGCATCTGCCTAGATGCGTCATCTGTAGATAGGACGCAACATGCCTCATTATTTACGCCGCCAGTGCGTCACAAAAAGTGACACAACGGCGGCACACAAGTGTCATAAGGCCTCATAAAGAAGGTCCCAAATGAATGCCGAACCACTATTAAATGCCCACATGACAATCATCAGACACCAACAAAGACACAATCTTAGGCCACACATTTGTATCTCTACATCCAAATACCCATGATGATACATACTCACAACAAATATCATACACCCACATACCCACTATCGTATTCCAACATTCATCATGTACACACACAGACACCATTTAACAGTGCTTTCACCGTTACACCAAGAACTCAGTCACCTTATCACACAACATAATCAGTCACTTATTTACATCTCATTTCACGCTTTAAGTAATAAAAAGGACAGCATATAAGGTTGGCATAATATTAAAGGGATGGGGCACAAGATGAAGGTGGCACCTTAACTTAAAAATGTAATGACTTTTTTTATGTATGGTGAAACCAGTGTTAAAATTGTTACAAACTTTAACCATGTATAAACTTTCGTTTTTTTAGACAAGATGTATATAGACAATAACAACTATAGTTATGGTTTGGTCAGATTTTCTATTGAAAAAGTGATTTTGCTTCGCTTATAACTGTGATGCCATTTAACAAATCGACATATAACTTCCCAGCCCAATAGTAGAAGTAGCTAGGTTTCAGAAAGTCAAGTTTTGTACACATTCATTTGGGGAGAAATAGTGAGGGGTACAAATGTAATGTATATAACATCACAATACTTATAACTATAAATAAGAGCATTTCAAACCGCGTCTATAAACTACAACACCCATACTAAGAGATCCCACTGTATCCATATTCATGTAATGGACAGTTGTAATGGTAAAGTAATATGTCATGCCACTAGTGAGGTGACAGAATAGATAATCCTCTCCAGCCCTTCCGTCAACCGGGGAGAAAGAGCTGGTCTTATTCTCATGATTTATAAAGCCGCCCCCTTCACCTAATGGCAGGAATTTTATTACCTAGCCACACAGAGAGGTGCATGCCCAACGATGAGGGGATTATATAAAGCATGTAGCACCTCAGAGTTGCCTTCTGTAATCCCAACCCCCCGAATCTGTGGAACTCATTGCCTTGCTCTGGAAAATGAATGATGGTCTCCCATAAAAACGGATCCAAGTGTGAGGTAGGACCAGTGTGTTGGTTTTGTGCTAGCAGCTCGATTCCAGGAAGGGGTGCCTTGTAGATTTTACTGGAAGGTAAACCACCTAAAGTTTTCATGTAAACAAAAGATGAAGGGTCTGATTAATATTCACGAACTGCGCCTCACCATTACAGGTGAGTGCCAAAGGCAGGACTGTTCTAGTAAATTAACCCATTAACAGCAGAATGGATGGCACCTATCATTTCCACAATCTTCGATTTGTATTTGGTGAATGCTATTCCAGTTTAGAATTATATTTGTTTTCCGATTACTTTGCATATTTTTTTTATGTTGTACAGGAATTTGCTTTTGAGCCATCCTTACACCAAAAAGCAAATCAGAAAATTAAATGAGATTCAATCATTTGCAGTAACTTAGTGATAACATTTCTTGGTAACTGCAGAAATGAATGGATGTTAATGGGCCATCCCAAATATGAACACAAATTGCATGTCCTTCCCATATTATTTCTTGACCAACTGTGGGTGTTTACCTTATTCATATATGCCCAAATGTGTTTTGTCACATACATATAATATTACTCCTGAGCTTCAACTATATTTTATCCTTCAGGTGGATCCCTGGATGAACAGCGTTCCGGCTTTCTCTCTTTCAGTGGAATTGCCCGTCTCACGTGGTTGATTGACCTGTTTGGAGATCTCACTGTCACCTCAGCCACCATGGAGGAAAAAAAAGAGGAGAACTACTCTAAACTGACTGCACATTTTCTGACCTTGAATAACAGGTAACCAATTGACAACAAATTTTGGAAGTGAAAGACATATTGAGTGGTGATGTGTTTTAAGGGACGTTTGACTCCAACTACACTACACAACAAAATATGGACATCTATGTGAAAATGAAAACATATAAAAGGGGCATGAATTACACAAACAAGTATTTATCACTCATTTATTATCACTCAATATAAACATGATCAGATATGAGTAGAGTACTCATTACTACCTGGTCACTACCCATTTGGTTGAGTCATCAAGAAATAAAAGAAAATAACTTTTATTTTAACTGCACATGTGGCTTCGAAGCAGTCTTGTGCAAGTACTATTATAAAGATTGCTTTGTTTTTGAGATTCCATTAATTGATTTATTACCATTTTAATTAGGTTGTGCACAACTTCATGGGAAAGATGAATTACATTATATAGCTTCTGTGCAGGTCCAGCGATGTATACCACTAAGCGTATTACACCTAATCATCTTCCCTAACCTACAGGCAAAGTACAAATAACCTCTGTCCAAGGATTTTCCCAAACTCCCCAATGGTAGGACAAGCTTGTGCCTCAGAAAGTTTATATGGATATTCAAGCCTAAAGTTCAGCGCCGCTGCCAAGCTTGGTTTGCGCAACACAAGTACCACCACATACATAAACACATCTATCAGATAAGGACAATGAAAAAAAGAAAAAAAGATATCCACAGCAACTTAAATAGTAACAGATAATGCTAACAAGCTGGTAAGTAAAGGCTTCTCTCATTAGCACCCTTTCTCACAGAATACTTTTTTTCACCCATAGACATTCTAAATTTTCACCTGAGGGATAAACCCCTCCAACCAGAGATACATTATGTCTATTTACACAAATTGTTTAACTTTAGCCCTTCAATATGGACACCTCAACCCTGCTTGATCTCTGTGCTGCATTCAAAACAGTTTGCCACCAAGCCTTAATCATACTCATGGGGTTTGCTGGCACAGTTCTGCGAGGGTTCACCTCATACTGCACCAACTGTCACTACCTCATCCATATGGGAATCTCCGGTTACCAGAAACTGTTGCTGGGAGGGTCTACAGGCATTTTACCCTTTCCTCATTATCTTCAATAAATTCATGAAACTCCTTTGTTCTTTACTTACTGATAGCAACATCAGGAACCACTAAAGAAATAATCACACAATATAAGGATCCACTAATGCACTACATCAAAATGTCAGTTGAGGACACAGGGAAAATTAAAATCTGAGAAATTATTGAGAAATAAGGAAACGGGGCAGGGTAGAAACATTCTGAGCCTATAGTCTTGGTCATGGGTGGTACATGGATCTTTAGGCTCAATTTTTATTTTAAATAGGCGGGGTACTCCTCTCACTCTGGCCCCCTCACCAAATCCCCCCCTACCCCCTAACACATCTCAACAAATCCCATCAAAGCTTACCTTGAAAAACAACGCAGCATGGTCTTACTTTCACCCCTACACTGAGAAAGTTATAGGAAAATTTATCAGTACCCTGAAGCCTTCCAATCACCTCACGGACCCTCTCCCCGCAAATGCGGTCAAAGACCTCACACCTTTGCTACTACCCATATGGACCAAGATCATCAACAGCTCACTTCAACAAGGATGCATCCCAGATGCTTTAAAGGTAGGACAAGTGTCTCACATCCTTAATAAACCCACAGCTGACCCTACGGACCTCAACATCTACCGCCCAATCTCCAATATTCCCACCCTGGCCAAACCTCTGGAAAAATGTGCTCATCACCAACTATCAAAACATATCGACCACTTCAACCTCCTAAATGAACACCAATCACAGCACGGAATCAGCCATGACACACATCATAGATGATGCACTACAACTTCTCGATCAGAACGAAGCATGTCTCCTCATCCTATTAGACCTTTCCTCAGCGTTCGACACGGTCAAACACGATCACCTGATAGATCTGCTGAAACACAGAATGGGTCTCTCAGGACCATTACTTGACTGGTTTACCTAATTTCTACATAACCGGACTCAAAAATTCAAAGTCAACAACACACTATCCAAACCAGTTCCTGTTACGCTAGGTGTCCCACAAGGCTCCTCGTTATCCCCTACACTCTTCAACCTCTTCATGGAACCACTCACCGATCTGCTACAAGCATCCAACGTGCAATTCCACATGTATGCAGACGACACTCAACTCTACCTCAAAATCAACACCTTGGACGACATTAATTTACTCAACAATACTCTTAAGACCACCAAATCATGGCTGGCAATGAATCACCTCAAACTGAATGCCTTAAAAACTGAATTCCTACTTATTACCCCACCCGCCAAAGTCCCCACTATGCACAATTTGATAAAACACCTCACAGCACTTAATGTTCAACCAACCATCGTGGACTCATCGAAATCACTCGGTCTAACTTTGGATAGTAACCTCAACATGCAGAAGCATACTAGCAATGCAAAGAGGGGAGCAAACTTTCAGATCAATACCCTAAGGAAGCTGAAGCCCTTCCTACCTCCCAATGACTTCAAGATAGCGGTTCAGGCCCTAGTTTTACCTCGACTGGACTATGAACGCGTCTCTTCATGCGGTATCCCCTAGACCACAACAGCTCCTCTAAGAGCCTCTACCAACGCGGCAGCAAGATTAATCACTGGCTCAAAAAAAGGGCCCACATCCCCTGATCTAAAATCTTTAAATTGGCTGCCATTTGAAGCCAGAATCCACCTGAAAATAGCTTGCATGACGCATAGGGCTCTACATCACAATGCGCCCAGCTATGTCACACAAAAAGTCACAATATCTGGAGGTTCAAGATCAACAAGAAGTGCTGACAACCTCCTTCTGAAACCACAAAAATTCAAAAAGAAAAAACCTATAGCCGCTCCTTCTCTGGAATGGCACCTAGGATCTGGAATGCCCTACCACCAGAAATAAGACTGAACCCCTCCTCCTCTCCCTTCAAACTGGAAGTAAAAAGCATCCTTACAGCTAAATTCACATAAATATTGCCTCACATGACTGTGGATCTTACTTGTACAGCCTTGCTCCACGTACTGTTGGTGTTTTTGCCATCAATTTACTATCATCTTCTATCCATTCTTCTTTCCCACCCATTTAATGCTTGAATCCTTCATGTACAGCTTGGGGTCACTTATTTTTGTCGTTTTTACCTTCAATGTATTTTCATCATCCATCAAACCCAATCGGTACGGTGTCGCACCTTACTTGACTTTCCCTTCTTACCATTGATTGTTCTCTGCTGCCACCCTCTTGGTCCTTATTATCCTTAAATGTTTGATTTGTCAATTGCTTTTGATGCTATCCTTATGTTACAGCTTATTTTATTGTTTGTATGCCTATACACTTCCTTACTGTGAAGCTCTTGGTCCTTATTATCCTTAAATGTTTGATTTGTCAATTGCTTTTGATGCCATCCTTACGTTACAGTTTATTTTATTGTTTGTATGCCTATACACTTCTTTACTGTGAAGCGCTCTGATACCTGCAAGGGTCTTGTTCGCGCTCTATAAAACTTTTAAATAAATAAATAAATACAATAGTTTAGGTGAGATATTATGACAGCCTGAAGTGGACAGAGGTCGAGAAAGTCCAGAAGATGTTTCTAAATTGTCTGAGCAAGCTAAAACAAGAGGTGATGACAATTTTAATTTGATGTTCAAAGGTTAGATGGCTGTCTAACTAGATACCAAGATCTTTCACCTCAGGTTTGGAAGCTGGAATGCCCTCCAGAGTTTCTGGCCACCATTGAGGGTCCTGCATGTTGGGCTGGTTCTGTACAAACAAAACCTCCATTCTACTTTCATTCAGCTTGAATTGAGAAGACTCACTCTTCATGTGGGGTGGAAATGACAAGATGATTTGATGCCATCTGCATAAGAAATGAATATGTAGCAAACTGCTTCCTCAATGTCTGCTAATGGGCAGACATATTTGATAAAGAGTGTGAGGCTTAATGATGAGCACTGTTTAGCTTCAAAAGGCAGACAACGCTCCAAAAACATTTATGATGAGTTTAAAAGAGCAACCTTCTAGAAAAGATGTAAACCAATCCAACGCCTCATGACATATTCCACAGTTCCTCGGTCTATTGAAAAGAAGCTTATGAAACACAAACGCACTACTCCAATCTAAGAGGATGAGTACAGCAGAGCCGCCTTGATCTAAAGTTTGGCAAAGCTCTTCCGTTAACCCCAGTAGAGATGACTTTGTGCTGTTTATATGTCCGAAACCAGACTGGGAGGGATGGAGTAGATTATGGGGATCCAGATATTGGGACAAAAGGCAATTAATGTACTTTTCTATTACCTTCATCAAGACTGGAAGAAGGGAGATTGCTTGCTAGTTCTTCAGTTTGATGGGATCAAAAGAATGTGCTTTTAGTAGCGGAGCAACAATTGCAGGTTTCAAGACTGTGGGACCTTAGCCGTAGCAATGGAGGGATTGAGAAGGTTGACTTAAGTGGGATAAAAGATTTTTTATGATAATCAGAGAACAGGGAGAAATATAATATAGCCTTATAGCCCGCCGTAGAGGGCTATACCGGCTATTAAAGGCCCTCTCCAGCGTTAAAGGCCCCGAGCCGAAGGCGAGGGCCTTTAACAAGGGAGAGGGACTTTAATAGCGGTATAGCCCATCTACGAAGGGCTATAAGGCTATTAGAACATTCTGTCACTAGAGGACAGAATGTTCTAACAAAAAAAACAAAGCCTTATGGGACTGTGAGGGGTTTGGAATTCCCTCAGGTTCCCTGAAGCCTTTGTTCACAGCCAGAGCTGTGAACAAAGAAACATTGGAATGTTGGAGCTCCAGGCTTATACCAGCCATTATAAGCCCAGAGCACTCCATTGTTTTCAATGGAGCTCCCAACATTCCAATGTTCTAATAATTATAATAATTAAGCTTTGAAAAGTATCCAACATGATCATATTGAAGGCTACCAGAGCTGGGCCCTCTGTCTGGCCTTGCACCTTTAAGGATAAAGCCACAGAATGCCTGGCAACTGCCTGAAAGGTAGCATAAATCTCAGCAATTTTCCTGGAATAATAATAGATTAAGTCATTGCAGTAATCTCTTGATAGAATAACCATCGGAGCCTTGAAGGAAGGATCCATCAGAGACTTCACTATCGAAAAGATTTCCTTGGTTGAATTTTAGATTAGTTAATGGTAGTGAAATAAGTCATTTTGGCAGTCAAGTCATGATTATTGAACCAGGCTCATTCAAGAGCTTTACATATTTATGGGCTTCCAAAACTAAGCTAAACCACGGAGAAGAATTTTTGGGCAAAGGCTTGAGCATATTTGTCATTGGAATTAATGTATCTAATGCAGAGGTCTACTAATGGTGTACTATCTAAAGTCACTCTTCAATATCAGGGCACAGAGAGGATTTCGATGAACATAGGGAATTACAAAAGGCGTCCTTCATGAGCTTGTGGTAAATAGGTGCAGTAAACTAGGATTGGGGGGATGTTTTGGTCTGTGTAGATAAAGGAATAGCACAATGATCTGTTCATGTCATGGGCTGGGTTGGGGTAGCCACCAGCCCTGAGATATTTAAGAAGCCTGCATCAGGGGTATGGCTAGCACAATGATTGGGTCTCTTGACCAGCTGAGCCAACTGAAGAGTTTCAAGATCTATGATGACGATTGGAGTGGGGGCATACTTGCATTTCCAGGATGAAGGTTAAGATCACCAGTACATTAAAATTAGAGAATTTAGTATGAAAGCCATGATAGCTTCATGAAAGATTGAAGGGTATTAGGCAGCTGCTCCTGGCGGCTATCAAATGAGGGAGCCAGAAAATTACAAATGTACCTGTACTAAATTTAAAAGCGTAGCTCAACACCTAAACTACAAGTGCAAATCAGTTTGGCAAGTAACTGAAGTTCAGGGTGCATCCATGCATCAGGGCAACTGGCCAGCCATTCTATGACTCCACATGGGCTGCTTGTCACCTCTTCGCAGACTCATTCTGAATCCTTGTCTGAAAACAGTAGGATAAATCAGGAAATGTGAGATGAGAATGCTACTTCAAATGTGTTAGCTGACCACCTTAATTGGTATGGTTAACACAAATGGAAATATCGACACAGGTGTGGAGAAGGAGAGCGTGTCCTCATGGCCACAACTACTGTAATTTACACTTTCACTCTCTCTTGCATGATATTTGTTGTTGAATTTCTTGTGATATTAAATACCCTCAATCTGACTTTGTGAATATCTCTCTCCCTTACTTTCTTGGCATACCCCTTCCCTCCTACCTTCTATTCACAGGCCATTGACATGGATTGAAGAAAGAGCTCCTGGATTGAGACGTGGAAAACAGATCAACTTCTGCTTTGAGTCAGGAACCCTGGACAAGCTTCCTGATGCACCCAGGGCGGCAGTCGGGATCTTCATGCAGGACCAAAATCTATTTGCTAAGAAACTTATGGGCCAGGTATCCAGAGAAGAATTGGCAACAGAAAAATGGCGCATCCTGAGGTGCCTGAAGCTTGCTGATGAAATTAAACAACTTTGTGAGACCTAGGCAACCCTCTTTTTTGAGGAAAGCACATGGCTGTTTATAGACATTGAAGTGCGGGTGAACGCCGCAGGTACCATGTGACTTTCATCAGGGGCCGCTTCCATATCCAAACAATTGGGCCATAACAACTGTGCTTGGTGCAGATGTGCTTCATTAACTAAACAACTCTAGGTGGAATTGTGCTGCTGCACACTTCATTAAGAGGAGCTGGGTGCGAGAACCGTATACAATGCCAACTACTCTACTTAGAGATGCCTCCCCTGATTCCGTTGGTGGGGTTGTATGTCACAATATTGATAATAGAAATACCACCTGACATAAATATTGTGTCCCAAATGTTCTCTGCAAAAATACCACTCCAATGGACGTCAATGTTTTATTATTGAGTCTAATCAGGTGACATTTTTGTAACAGGTATTTAGGACACAATATTTTTGTCAGAGGATATTTAGGCTACAGCATTCTGGTAACATATGTTTTAGGGGAATCAGATGTTCTTGCAATGGATACATACAATATCTGAATGCATCGCCTCATGAAGGAAAGCAGAAGTAGAAGGAGGTGCTTGAAGGAACCTTCTTCTGCTCACCAAAAGCTCTTTGGGGAAGAAAAGGGGCCCATATTGAGCCACAGATAAAATTGTCGGGCCACCTAGAAAGGGCAGTCCTAAAGTGTCTATGTGTGTGCGTGTATATATATCTATATATCTATATATCCATCTATCTATCCATCCATCTATCTATCTATCTATCTATCTATCTATCTATCTATCTATCTATCTATCTATCTATCTATCTATCTATCTATCTATCTATCTATCTGTCTGTCTGTCTGTCTGTCTGTCTGTCTGTCTGTCTGTCTGTCTGTCTGTCTGTTTGTCTGTCTATCTATCTATCTATCTATCTATCTATCTAGCTATCTATCTAGTTATCTATCTATATATATACATATATATATATATATATTTATATATATGTATATATACACACATATAAAGATAAATGCCATATATACACATTCATATAAAGTCAGATGTATACATTTTAAGTAAACAATCATTGCCTCAAACAGACTCTGCTTTCCAGTCAAAGAAAGTTGTAAAGACTAACGTGTTTTCTCTATTCTCTGTTGTATTCAAAAGCTGTGGTGGTGGGGTGTGGGCGGGGTGGAGGGGGCAGGACAAACAGAGCTGATGCCTGTGATCATATTCTCATCGGCAAATTGCACTCCCTAAACATGGATCCGGCTGCTCAAGATTTTCATGTAATTCATGAAGCCACAGGTGAAGGAGAAGGTTTTTATTTGCATAGCTTTCCACCCAATGCTAGTGAATTACCGACACCAAGTTCCACCTTCTCATTTCTTGTCAAATACGTTTTGCCTTTTGTAAAACCCAGATGGCCGGCCGTAATACATGTAATAAAGCCCAACATGTACAATGAGGTGATCAATCAAGCGGAGATTATTCAGGTGTTCTGAACACAGTAACTCACTAGAGAGAAATATGTGGTGGAGTAAACAAAAAGCATATATAGAAGATAGTGATTCAAAAACTACCATTGTGCACATTTGATCTGATTATTATAATGTGCTATTCAACAAGAAAACACTCAATTATTTGGCGAGTAGGTAAAAACGGGAGAACCCCTCTCTAAAAGGGCAGTAGAAAAGACACATCCTCCAAGATCAGTTCAAGACTACACGGTCCATGGAAGGCAGCCTGTCTAGGACATGTTATGTTATCCCTGAATGAACAGACAGTAAAAAGGTGCTTTACCTGATGTTTATTTTACATATATATTGTGGTTTGCTTCATGGGTTGCATCTCTTGAGGCTGGTAATGAGAGACATTGTTTTGTGTGAAATATCAGTGGAAATGTTTTAGTCACTCCTGCGGTACTAACTGAAACCCACAAAAACATGGGCACAACGGTGAGATGACATGACCATTGCTCGATTTATGTAAGTAGACTACACAATAAGCCGTTAGCCCTTTCTTTAAAGTATAATAGATGCCCTACGGTGAGAACATGACAGGTGTAGAAATATTGATGGATAACAAATAACAATATGGTACTAGCAATAAGAAATATTTCCTTTCACCGAATAATTTTACTTAAAGTGCTACACCATAATCTATATTAATTAGATCGTCAACAATAAAGAACTCCTATAGCAGATATGTGTATTTTACTTGTTCAGGTTCAGAAAGTGATCATTGGTAATGTGTATTGAGTACTAATGATGTAATTAAAGCATACTGGTAGCACAGTCCCCGTTGATAGCCTTCGGGGACATGTTTTGTAGGCCTCAATAGACAGGTTTGGCATCCTTCCAAAATACCATTCTGTCGCATTTCTTCCTCTTCCAAAATGTGTTTAGCCATATTGTAACTTGTGAACAGATGGAGGTGTGAATGTTGTCTCCCTATCCATGTCTGTTCCCTCAGTGCACTTCATCTTTTGAAAATTCCAGTTAGGCTCTCTCATTTGGTCCTGTGACTGAAAGATAAATACTATAGAATTGGCTCATGTGGAATTTCTACATCACAGATTTTACCCAAGGGTATATGTCCGTGCTCTACTTCATGAACCCAAACGTAGTATGTTGAAATCTTTCCTTGAAATGAATGATGGATGCATGCATTTTTTAAAGTTAAGACATTTAGTTATGAGACATATAAATGGCAGAAGCAAACCCGCTCGATACATTAATGCACATTATTAAATCACATAACTTCAGAAATAGGCAGCGACTGAAGTGATCAAATCAAGGTGCTAAACTTTCAAATTCAGAGGGCCTGTAAACTTACATTCATCATTGTTCTAGACTTTCTAAAGACCGCACAGCTTTCACTTAGGAAGTCCAAAACCTAGGGAATTCCTGGCATTCAGATACAATCCAGCCAAAGTAGCACAAGGCCTAGTTGTCTCATAGAGACACTAATGGTTTCCTGCAGTTTTAGGTGGCGAAAGCAAGACAATGATATGGCTGTCATCTGTTAACTGGGTGTTACGTTGGCTTCCCGCTTCATACTATAATTGTTTTCCACCCTTACAGGTGAGACATCATCCCTCTGGCAACTCCTCAGGCCATCTGTGCTCTCCTTTTGATATATCTGTAAACCTCTACTTAGCAGGTTCCCAGAGGACTCTGTTAAATATGTATCACTGTGCTTTAGCATCTTGTATTTGTATTTTTATTTGTATTGTGTATTTATAAAGCGCAACTATCGCTCCGGAAGGAGCATCCTGGCGCTGGCTAGATAGTAAACAAACAGTAAGTAAAGCAGAATTAGATAGCGGCCATGACATATTCGTCTGGGAGATTGAAAATCCAGGTTTTTAGTTGCTTCCTAAACTGGTTTTCTTGATTCAGAAGTCTGAGATTCTTGGGCATGGAATTCCAGGCTCTAGAGGACAGATGGGTCAGGGTCTTACCACCTTTGGTTATGAGGTTAAATTTAGCTGGTTTTATCAGATTGTCATTAGAGGATCGTAGCGTCCTGGAGGGGTTGTAGTGGGGGTAACGCCTGGTGAGATACTTAGGGCCTGTGCTATTAAATGCCCGAAAGGCGATGATTAAGATTTTAAATAGTATCCTTTCATGCAGAGGTAGCCAATGGAGGGTTTTCAATGCAGTGGATGCTGAAGATTTCTTTGGTAGTTTTAGTACTAATCTGGCTGCTGAATGTTGGACACTTTGGAGTTTTTTCAGTGTGGATTTATTCACACCCGCCATCAGACCATTACAATAGTCGAGGCGTGCAAGGATTAAAGCCACTGCTACTGCCTTTCTTGAGTCAGTGGGTAGGAAGTCAAAGAACTTTTTAAGAGATTTTATGATACCAAAGCAGCTTCCTGCCACGTTCCTGACATGTTGATCGAAGGATAACTCGGTGTCAAACAGGACCCCGAGATTTCTTGCAGTCGCCACGGTTTGAGGGGGGGCAGTGGAGTCTTCTGGCCACCATATGTTGGGACAGAAAATTAATTTTTTTCCCATCGGGAGGATTTCTGTCTTGCTGGCGTTACATTTGAGATGTTTTTTTTTCCATCCAGTGGAAAACATCCTTCAGGCAGTTTTTAAGATTTTGTTCAGCATTGGTGGAGTTTTCGTCAAGTGGCACAATGAGTTGAGTATCATCGGCATACGATGTCACAAGTATGCCGAATGATTCAATCAGGGAGATGAGAGGGGCCAGATAAACATTAAATAGTAGAGGGCTCAGAATGGAACCTTGAGGAACTCCTGACAGAACCTTTTTCTCTTTAGAGAGGAAAGAGCCTAGTGCAATGGTTTGGGATCTATCTGTTAGAAAGGATGTTATCCACGCTAGTACCACATCTGAGATACCAATGTCTTTTAGTCTGCCTAACAGTATAGAGTGCGAGATGGTGTCGAACGCGCTGTGAGGTCCAATAAAATCAGGACAGCGTTCTTTCTTTGATCCTGCAGTAGCTTTATGGAGTCTGTCAGTTCGATTAATGCTGTTTCCGTAGAATGATGAGGACGGAAACCTGATTGTTGGGGGTGAAGGACGTTGTATGTTTCTATATGTTTTTTTCAGCTCTTTATAGACCATCTGCTCAGTAATTTTACCTAAGACTGGGAGGAGTGAGATTGGGCGTAAATTGGCGAGGTCTGAGGAGGATTTATTGAGCTTTTTCATCAAGGGTTTCACAATTCCCTGTTTCCATTCTCGTGGGACTATACCTGTGTTCAGAGAGGAGTTTACAATCTCATTTATGATGGTATTCACCACATCAATTAGCTGATGGAGAATTCGTGGGGGGCAGGAGTCGGAGGGAGCGCCTGATTTACAGGCCAGGATTAGTTCGCGTGTTTGGGATAAACTGACCGGTGTGAAGATTTTAAGACTACCAATTGTGTTTTCTCCCTGATCAGGGAGGGTAGAGGTCAGAGGGACTTGGGGTATAGGAAAATCTTTCTTTATTAAGTCAATTTTCTCCTCAAAGAAGTCAGCTATTTGATTGCAGAATTCTTGGGATGGAGGTATTTCGGGCTGTAACACTCTGGGATGAGTAAAAGTCTTAACTATAGAAAATAATGTTTTTTGTTTTTGTTTTGCTTCCTTGATGGCATTAATATAAAATTCTTTCTTGGCGGTTTTTATACTGCAATGATATGTTTTCCTCAGTTGAATATAGGAGTTTCTATCTGCAGAGTTATAAGTTTTACGCCAGTTGCGTTCGCCTTTTTTACATAGTAGATGGGCTTTGGCTAATTCTGGAGTAAACCAGGGGGCATTTGTCTTACCTCTTTTCTCCGTTTGTTGGGAACGTTTGGGTGGGGCACATTCTTTGATTTCTTGCTGCAACCAATTATGGAAACATTTAGAGTCTTGTTCTACGTCCCCAGACAGACTTGGAATCTGTGTCTGATTGATAGGCATGAGCTTGAAGTTGTCCTCTACCATTTTCTTGTGCCTTTACCTTTCTTTACAATGCCAAAAACAGGAAGCTCTAGTTAGATGCTGATGTTTCCTTCACCCAAGGCCACTTTCGTAAGTGACTTATAGCGAAAGTAAATTGGACGATGTCTCACTCTCTTAAGCTCAACTGCCAGAAGAACAAACTACTCATCCTGGAAAGAACTCATTATTCTGGTCACACTCAGGAGACTTGCCTACATGGGTTCTCCCTGGTTTCATCTGCTGACATCTGCAATCCTGGCATTGTCTTTAATACCAGTCTCCTATTTAAGCCTCAGAATAGTTAACTGGCTGCCAACTGCTTCCTATGCATAACATTTCTGATGACTATTCTATCCTGCTTCTCTTCTTCAGCTACAAAGCAGTCACCTAGGCCATGGTAGTACCCAAACTAGACCAAAAGAAGTCTTTCAGTGTAGGCTGGCCTAAATCTCCAGGGATTCAGACACAAATGATCAAGAACACATCTACTTGGCTGACTCTTAGGCTATCTTGCAGAGAACTGTTTTTAAGAGTTTCTGTCTGGTACTGCACTATTCTTGGTGATGCTGGCCCTATCTATTTCCAGGTACACTTCATCACATACAGTACAACCTGCACACTTCACTCTTCTGACAGTCACCTTTAGAAGAAACATGTGATTCGTCCAACTGAGCTGATGGTCCAGTCTTTCTCTTTCATCACAGCTGCACTGCGGAATTCTTAGGCTATTTCTCTCTTCGGACAACAAACCCATTTTTTCATTTGGGAAGCACCCGAAGACCTGGCTGTATATTTCCTCTTCTGTTGCTAATCGCTGATCCCCCCTGATTGATTGAAATCGTTTACCCAGGAGTGGGAAAGCCTTCGATATCACTGGTGTGCTATACAGGCTTTCTCTCAATAGTTGAATTAATTGCATTGAGAACCTATCCCCAGAAATCCACGCTCCCACCAAGCACTTCACATGGGTGTGGAATACTTGTGTCTGTACAAGGGTGTGTCTTCTTATGGTTTCCTCTGCTGAGAAAGCTCAGCTCATTCCATAAATAGTTCAATCTCAAAATGTTTCAGTCTCGTGAACTATTGCTCGATTTACTGGGTTGTTAGGTGGGGCCTTGGCAGCGCATGCGCTGCTCTGTGGCATGCTGTATTGGAGTATTGAAAAGAAGCCCCGCCCACTCTCTGTCCATATTTGTCTTTGGCTTATGTCATTGCCCTTTGTAAATGCTGGCTTCTGATTCATAAATAGGCTTGTTAGTCCCTCCTTAGTACCGTTGATAGAGCGCAGGCTCACCTGCTCTTTTTACCATACTCACCTGGGCCCATAAACTATATACACAATTGAACAGGTAAACCTACACTCAATCAATTTTGTTTAACCAATCAGGACCTATACCATTTGACTTACCAATCCAAATCACCGGTACCTAAAGTCCTAAGGGATCAAGGGATTTAGCATGAGAATAGGTAGTAAATAACATTTGCACCCATTGAATAACCACAAACTCGGGAAAGGTTTAAGTTCTTTTATCTATTGTAAATTCTTAAATGTCAGTATTTCAAAACTGCATTAATCGGAAAACATGATCAATCAACAAGAATTATGATTAAGCAGAAAAGAGAACTTTTGTTTAAGCATTTGAAACATAGGAAGGGTAGAAAATGGAAAACAGTACAAAGACAAACCCACATTTAATTATAGTTACCTAGAATGGTGTGAAGACCAACCCTGGCCACGGGCTGGGATAAAGGATAGGAACCCCAAAGTGCAAGTGCCAGCAGGTAAGAACAGGTGCAGACCAGAATCAGGACAGGTACGGACCAAATTGAATCAGGACACGACCACCACAGGCTAAGACCAGCACCCACAGCTAAAGTTCAAACGCCAGTGTGTAAACCCTCCCTGCAGCTAATGGCCAGAACCCTGATTGGGTTATCGAACTCCTTCCAAAACCCTGATTGGGTTATTGTATCTTCTGACAGAGTGCTTCACCAGCATCTCTGCTCCCGATCACCTATTGAGTGCGTTGGGTCAGTGACAGGTCAGCTATTCAGACAAGTCGGACAATCTAACTAGCTAAGCCTACCCTAGTTATACCATTTTCCAGGGCAGTGTACCACCCCCAAATGTTGCAAATGTGTGAATCCCACAATTGTATTGGTCAAAAGACGAGGAGAGGTCATCACACCATATTAATATGATGTGACTGTCATTCAGTATTTAAATTAACGTTCCCTTCCATCATTAGGTCTCGACCTACAGCATTGCTTTAGTAATGCATGTTTGTCGGGATTCTAGTAAGGCGTCCGAAAAGTCTCCCTAAGCTGCGGATTAGACAAAGTTCTTGTGAGCCAGGAGTGTGCACATCACCCGCCACATCGCACATCGCACTCCATGCGCCATTTGTCTGCGACTTCAAAGCAAGCCGCTCCCCCGCCCCCCATCAGACTTCAAAGTAAGCCGCTCCCCCGCAACTTTTGGCGCTGAGCAATATTCCTTCTTTTATAGACTGTTGCTAGAAGCTGGCTTCAATTACAGCCGTGTCCCCTGGCCGGATGTGTTTGCACAGACCAGCTGCTACTCTCCTCTGTCTGGTGTCTCTCAGCTGAGTAACAGTCTCTTATCACAAAGGACGTGGCTCACACAGAGAGTCTGCTTTAAACATCCCATTCCGTAATACACACTGCTACAAACGCCGGACCGCTTTCTGTTTTGCCATGACGTGCTGCCAAGGGACAGTCATTGCGATGGTTGTCTCCTGCTATGAAATGGGGGCCGGACTGGAAAGAAAACAGTCTTCTGTGGCGAGTAGAAAGGACCAGCAGAATGCGGCAGCAGTACGGAAGTCTGTGCAATTTCAAGCACGCAGCGCAGATATTTGGTCCTTTAGTCCTGCGTATTGCACCATCCCGAAACCTTGCTGTCACATTTCGGCCTTCACCTGATTTTTGGGGAGTAACTTGCGGGTTTAAAAAAAATGTATTTATTTTCGGTCCAGCCGCGCGGCCAATGCTTGTTTTTAAAGGGCACCCTTGCCTCACTTTCAGTTTAATGGCGCGGGTGCCGTGAATTATTTGAGGTGTCATGCGCAGCCCTTCTCTGGCATGCGCAATGCTGCAGTTCGCTGTATTTACATTGATAATGTATTTTTTAAAGGGCACCCATGCCGCACTTTTGGTTTAACGGCGCGGGTGCCGTGATTGCTTTGAGATGAGTATACAACACAGGGGAATGATTAAATTTAGAGAAACAGAGGCCGGAATCAAAAACGAATATATTTATAAACAAGAATACCTCTGATACCATAGATTACACTCTTTCTTTTTGCCACTTAAGTCCTTTTTATTGACTATGGGCTTGAACAAATAATTTTATGTTTATCATTCAATATTTTTACAAATTGAGAAAGTCCATCTTTCAAAGAATTTTTTGCACCTCTCCTAGGTTCAAATCTATTCAAAAAACATATATATATATATATACAAAACATTAATTTATACAACATATACACAGTTGAATCATTTCCTGGTAAGATTAGAAATGATTGTAGTTATACACAACACATATCATACAACTTTGAACATTGCACACTAAATGCTTTAGCATGATTCAATCACAAATTAGATATGGGATGCCTATCTCTTGTTTGTCCTACTTATATTTACAATAAATCTCTACACCGGGACCATGTACCTCTTTGCCCTTGGTGTAACCAGCTTTGCCATTCCTATATAGGGTCGGAGATTATTTACACCATATAAAGCAGTGGGGGTGGAAATCATTCCACTATAAGATTGCCAAACGGGTGAATCTATTTCTTTTTGGGGTATTTGCTCCAAACCACTATTAATACAGATGCCAACGCATTTCGACCTTCTCCAATTAGGACCAATGTATCATTTTCATAATGAGGTCTTCCTTAGGGCTGAACAGTGTGGTGGTAGGACATCTATACACCTGTAGATGTAATAATATGATTTATTAAGTGTGTGTTCCTATTCATAAAATTGATGTGAACGACTGCTTATTTTTCTCACTCACGTACCAGTTGTCTTCAAGCTGCAACTTCATGCAGGAGCTTCCTGCCTATTACTGCGTGCTAACATAGGTCAGGGTCTTCCAGTGTCCATGTTTCTTACCTTCTGGGGGTCATCTCCTTGTAAGAGAATGAAAGAGCTTGATTTTATGGTTCCTGAGTTCTATGGATTGACCATATAATTATGTTACCAGAAAATGCGGAAGCATATCGGTTTTCTGTGAACCTCCGTTACTGGCAGGCTAGCTATCTCGCTTTAAGATGTTGTGCCTGTCATCTTTCTGTTGCTGCCTCCTTGTGATTTTTGGAAGGCTGTCAACTCATTTTTCGTTCTCATGCATACATGTTATCTCATTTAAAGCTTATGTGGATTTCGTTTTGATGTTGCTCCCTTTCTGTGTGTTCTTTTAGGTGGACTAACAACTCATACTTCGTTCTTTTTCATGTTGTTAATGGCGGGAGCGTCGGTTTTAGTTGCCTCTTGTGTAACGCGTTTCCTCTCTTTCTACACATAACGTGTGGTCGATGTGCGAGAGCCGGCTATCTTTGCGCTTAATTTCACTTCTTTTGTACTGTGCATAGTCTATCTACTTGGAGCAGTATTAAGAACATGCAATCCTTCTCCTCAAGACTGTACCTTGAATTCAGCAAGTTCTCGGCTCAGTAATGCTTCCCTCTCTCCGACTGGTGAATCGCAGATTCTGGGGTTCCTTGTCTTTGGACAGTTTGTTGATATTACGTGGTTTACGTTTTGATGTCTTTTCCGATTGTATCACAGTTGCCATGGAAATACTCTACACTGTCCATACGATTCCTCGATATGACTCCGTGTTTATTTCTTCTTTCAGAGGGATTGAACTGTATTGAGGGTCCGACACTGCTCTACCAATTGTAATTGTTCGTTGGATACAATTGATGTCGAAATGATTACATTTTATTGTGTCGATTTGTGGCATATTATCAGGAGAGGACCCTGCTAGAGGAAAAATCCTTATGTTGGTACATATCATTCCGGCATGGGGAACCATTTCCCTCGCGGATATCTTCGGGTATATTTTGACACTGTCATCTCTTTGGGGGGCATGTTATCAGGAGAGGAGCCTGATGGAAGGAAAATTCTTATGTTGGTACATATCATTCCGGCATGGAGAACCATTTCCCTCGTGGATATCTTCGATTATTTTAACATTGTCATCTCTTTAGGAGTCAATATCTCCGCCTTAGCTGGAAGGGGGCGATCGATTCTAATTTCCCTTGTAGATATTTTTACAACCCAGTAATGTGGTAGTCTTTGATTCCATGGTATGTGACATTTCCATTACTTATAAGAGGACATTTTGAGAATTAGTTAGTTGATAGCTGTATGTTATTCGTGAGAAGGAGCCCTTACGCATGGGGGTTCACACTTTGTGGAAATTATCCACAGTTCGATAATTCCGACATTTCATTCAGTCCATCATCCACTGTTCCCAAGAACATAATTGCTTTAGCCTCAATTATTGAAAGTGTATTTTCAATGTTTTTTCCGGTTATATGAAGTAATACAGTCCATTTCAAGTCATTTGGACCATGGCTTTTTTCTGTACAATGTGTCACCATTAGTGCATTCGGTGTTTTACATCTAATTCGGGAACGTTTATGCGAAATGCGTTTCTTTACTGGCTGGCTTGTTTTCCCAATATACGCTTTACCGCATGGACAGAGGATGCAGTATATGACATTATCGGTGTTGCAATTGGTAAAGTCATCATGCTTTATGTATTTGTTACCATATGTGAACACAGTGCCTTCCATGGTGCTGTTGCACGATATGCAATGACCACATTTTCTGTGTCCTTTAATAGGTGGTAAGGACAACATGGATCTCAAAGAAGTATCTTGTTTTTGGATCATGTTATCTGCCCTTACAAGTTTGTTCTTAATACTTCCATTCTTTTTCAATGAAAAATGGGTGGTGATTGAAAAGTTGTAAGGCCTTTCACCGTATTCCAGTTTTTCTAACAATGTTCTGTATTTCATTTGTTAGTACCGAAAAGGTGGTCACACATACCAGGGGCATCTCTTCTTTCTTCTCACGAGGTGAGAGCAGTGAGACTCGAGGGGTGTACCAGGCCCTCTTCATGGCCCATTTCAGGAGTTTTTTTGAATAATTCCTCTCTAGCAGTTTTCTTGTGAGTTCTTTCACATTTGTAAAGTAGTCATCCTTCTTTGTACAATTTCTTCTTAATCGAAGAAACTGGCTCAATGGCAAGTTTTCTCGGAGGTTACGCTGGTGGAAACTGGAGAAATGAAGAAACATGTTTCTATCAGTTTCTTTAGTGTAAAGGGTCGTGTAGAGTTGCCCTTCTTCATGTCTTATCATGAGATCCAAGAAGTTCATTTCGGTTTTACTATGGCTCAATGTAAATTGTATGTTTGGGTTCCGATTATTCAACCACATGACAAATGCATTGAGTTGGTCCTCCTTTCCTCTCCAGAGCATAAAAACATTGTCAATGTAACAACGCCATATTTTAATATGGCCGTCGTAAGGGTTGTTATTGTATATCCACTTTTCCTCGAATAGTGCCATAAACATTATGGCCATTTCTGGTGCGAATGGACATCCCATTGCGGTTCCCATTACTTGCAGGAATTGGACATTAATGAAAGTAAAGAAGTTGTACTTTAAGCAGATCTCTGCTAGTTGTAATAAGAAGTTAGATGGTACATTGTGTGGTCTCACGTTTTTTGAAAAAAACTTCTAGGGCCTCCAGGCCTGTTTCTTGTAGGATGTTTGAATATAGGCTCACTATATCAAGTGTCATCAGTATCTCGTTTTGTTCCTCAAATGGTTGATTTTCCAGGAAATTGATTGCTTGCATTGTATCTTTAATGTAGCTTGTAGTGGCGCATACCAGAAGTTTCAAAAACGTGTCTACATATTTGGCTGGACTTTCTAATATCGAGTTGACACCTGAAATGATCAGACGTCCTGGTGGATTCCTTGGGTCTTTGTGTATTTTCGGAAGGACATACAAAATGGGTGTCCAGCGATTATCATTGATTACATACATTGCCTCCTTCTATGATAGCCAACCCTCTTGTTCACCATGGGTAGATAACTGAACCAATTTCTCTTTGATGTTCTTGTTCCAATATTCATATGTTCTCCGATAATATCTCTCACCTGATATTTGTTTTGAAACCTCCAGTTCGTACATGTCTCGTGGTAATATCACAATTCCACCCCCTTTATTCGCAGGCTTAATTATTAGATCTTTATTTTCCTTCAGTTGTTCTAGAGCCTGCTTTTCATCTTTTGGCATATTCCATTTCGTCAATTTTTTCTTCTTGTCTAGGATGTCCAGGTCTCTTAAGACATCTTTTTCAAAGGTCAGCGATTCGATTGGCATGTAGGTGGTTTTTGAAAAGAATGTAGAAGGATTTTTTAGACCTGAATAGTTACGTGGAGTCAGGGTATCCTGATCTTGAAAAATAATTTTGAGTCGCATATTCCTGAATAGTTGGATTATTTCTAGTTTGGTCTGACTCAAATCTGTTTTTACCATTGGAATAAAGGAAATACCTTTTTGTAATACTTTAATCTCACTTGGAGAGAGAATGTGATTGGACAAATTGTATATAGGGTCTTTTCTTTCCATTACCCTCTGTACACATTCCTCCTTGTTGTTATTTCTCCTTGATATTGGTTGGATTGTGGGTTGTACCATCTGTTGGCTCGTGAACGACCTCTCGGCCGGCTGTTTCCTCTGACTAGAAAAGGTGCCGGTTGGTAAAATTGTCGAGTTTGGTTGTTCCTGTTTCTAGTCATCGGTTCAGTGTTGCTTGAGCTGTCTGAAGGGGATGAGGCGTCTGAGAACGTTAAGAACTGTCTCCTACTTCTTCCTCCATAGGTTCTTAGAGCTCCTGTATTTTGTGATTGTTTGTAATAATCATGTACAGCCCTTCTCTGGCACAGGCAATGCTGCGGTTCGCCATATTTACATTGAAAATTAATTTTTATAAAGGGCATCCATGCCGCGCTTACAGTTTAAGGACATGGGTGCCGCAATTACATAGAGGTGTCATGCGCAGCCCTTCACTGGCATGGTTCGCCGTATTCACATTAACAATGTTTTCTTTTTTTAAGCGCACCAATGCAGTATTTTCCGTTTAATGGATCGGGTGTTGTGATTGCATTGCGGTGTCAAGTGCAGCCTTTCATTCGCCTGGGCAATGCCACATGAACAATCTTTTGTGCCTCCAACCTAACCTGAGAAATTGCACTTTATTTCACTAGCGTTTATTCTGCTTACCTTCCCTCTGTCAGTTCTTTGAGGTGAGGCTTCCCTGACATTGCATTCTTTTACTGTTTAACTGTAATTGATCTCTCGCATGCAGCGTCGGGCACAAGCGCCCGCGCGCGCGCCAGTCCCGGCCTTGTTTTCAAAGGTCACCCATTCCGCACTTTCAGTTTAATGGCGCGGGTGCCGTGATTGCTTTGAGGTGTCATGCGCAGCTCTTCACTGGCACACGCAATGCTGCAGTTCGCCTTATTTAAATTGACAATGTATTTTTTAAAGCGCACCAATAACGCCTTTCTCAGGGCCCCTACATCTCCACTCTGCCTTTTTTTAGTAGCCCCCCTCGAAATGTGGCTCAATTTATGCCTCTGTGCCCCACTTCACAGCATCCATGCCCCCCTCCTTCTGTGAGTCTCAGTTGTGATGCTCAGAGAATGGAATTCATGAAAGCTGCAGGGGACGCCTGCGCTCCACGTGGTACTCTTTTTGCGTCAGTCTAGAAGAGGATGCTCTTTGTGAGTGGTGTGGCTTGCTGCTTGTTGCCTGGCTACATGATGACGCCTGTTAACGGTGCTGAGTCTTGTTTTCCGGCATTTAGGATTGCTTTCTGGTGTAAACCCTTGCTCCCCACACCTAGAAGCCTCTGTACTGCGGACCCCATCATGTACTCAATGCAACATACACTCCAAATCCCACTCACTGCCACATAATTACATGCCACATAATTACACAGCACTCAATGCAACATACACCAAATACCACTCAGTGTCACATAATTACACGCCACATAATTACACATTACTCAATTCAACATCAGTGCCACATAATTACACGCCACATAATTACACTACGCTCATTGCAACATACACTCCAAATACCACTCAGTGCCATATAATTACACGCCACATAATTACACTGCTCTCAATGCAGCATACACTCCAAATCCCACTCATTGCCACATAATTACATGCCACATAATTACACAGCACTCAATGCAACATACACTCCAAATACCACTCAGTGCCACATAATTACATAGCACTCAATGCAACATACACTCCAAATCCCACTCAGTGGCACATAAGTACACGCCACAAAATTACACTGCACTCAATGCAACATATACTCCAAATACCACTCAGTGCCACATAATTACATGCCACATAATTACACAGCACTCAATGCAACATACACTCCAAATCCCACTCAGTGCCACATAAGTACACGCCACATAATTACACTACACTCAATGCAACATACACTCCAAATCTCACTCAGTGCCACATAATTACACGCCACATAATTACACAGCAATCAATGCAACATACACTACAAATCCCACTCAGTGCCACATAATTACATGCCACATAATTACACTGCACTCAATGGAACATACACTCCAAATACCACACAGTGCCACATAATTACACGCCACATAATTACACTGCACTCAATGCAACATACACTCCAAATACCACACAGTGCCACATAATTACACGCCACATAATTACACTGCACTCAATGCAACATACACTCCAAATCCCACTCAGTGCCACATAATTACATGCCACATAATTCCAGTGCACTCAATGGAACATACACTCCAAATACCACACAGTGCCACATAATTACATGCCACATAATTACACAGCACTTAACACAACATACACTCCAAATACCACTCAATGCCACATAGTTATATGCAACATGATTACACTGCACTCAATGCAACATACACTCCAAATACCACTCCGTGCCACATAATTACACACCACATAATTACACTCTACTGAATGCAGCACACACTCCACACAATACCACTCTATCTATCTATCTATCTATCTATCGCCCTCACTCTATCTATCGGCCTCACTCTATCTACCTATCGGCCTCACTCTATCTATCTATCTATCGCCCTCACTCTATCTATCTATCTATCTATAGCCCTCACTCTATCTATCGCCCTCACTCTATCTATCTATGTATCGCCCTCAGTCTATCTATCTGTGTATTGCCCTCACTCTATCTATCTATGTATCGCCCTCACTCTATCTATCTATGTATCGCCCTCATTCTATCTATCGCCCTCCCTCTATCTATCTATTGCACTCACTCTATCTATCTATCTATCGCACCACCACAGCATCACTCAGGGGCACCACAACATCACTATGCTCTACCACTGAATGCCACAGCATCACTCGTCGCCACCACAACATCACTCACCGCCACCACAGTATCAATCTGTGCAACCATTCACCAACAACTGGTTCAAATATGTTCTCTCAATGTTTCAAGCTTTATTACAAATGTCACAAGAAGATGTTATTATTTCACTTCTGTTCTTGGATCTTCTTTATAATAAAATACAATGAACATAATCTTCACAAAAGTTATTTACAAAAGTTTAAGCTATTGCCATTATAAATTACAATAACTTTTTAAAATTATTAATTATTCAATACATCTAAGTCATGTAAATACAATACATGCTGTGTTACAAATGCTATAGGTGTCACATTTGCGAAAGTTAAAACTATTGGCATTGTAAATGACAAAGCTATTAATTTAGCTATTTTCAAAACCAACACATAAATAAAAAAAATAATTTACAATACCAATAGCTTAAACTTTTCTAATGCGAGACCTATTGCATTGCAAATGCTTGTTTTTATTTTCCCATGCACTTTTATTCCACCCGGCAGTGAATGTATCAATAATGTACGTTTTAACAAATTATACAATCCAGCTTCCTCTGGCAGGGTTAGGAGTTAATGTTCTCATAGTTTTCACAGTTCATGTCTGATGCTGGCATTGGTTCAATGCCATGGCTTCAATAGTTTTAGTTTCTTTGCGCAGGCGCTGTTCCTCCAAAGATGGAGTTCAGAAGTACATTCCAGGCCCAAATGCGATACATTGTAAGAAAAGAGAGGAACCCCTTGAGTTAGTCAAGGGAAGTGGGGTGTTGGACCCAGAAATTAGACTAGTTCCCTTGAGACATATACAGGATAAGCTAAAACTTAGCTTTAAAGCAACCAACGATAAAATCATGAACTAATACAATTCTAAACATAAGGTACACACCAATTTATTAAAGTAACAGAAATAAAAACAGTTTACATTTATACATCATACAATTACGAAGAAATAATTAAAATTTCAACTAATAATATAATCTATTGTGACCTGCACAATGCAACAGACAGACAAAAATTTGTTGTAAAACATAAAAGATTGTAAAATACAAGTGGTACATTCAATACTACAATTTCATCACTCCCTAGTTTTATGGCCACAAATTTGTATACCAACAGGGGAGGAGAGGACTTGAATTGTACAGGAGTTTGGCGTTGATGCGTTCCGTTGGTTCTGAAGCGATTATGTTCCACCTTTATCAAGACTAAGGTTCGATGTCTGTCTTGTTTCAGGGTCTGTACAATTCCCCAGTGTATTTCTGTGCGATGCGATAAGCTGATGGTCTGTTCTCTACCACGTTTTTAAGAAGTAAAGTAGGATAAATTCCTGTATATTCTCTTCAGAATGTTGACTGATGTCACTTTATAGATTACGACGTTGTACAGATTAAAATGGTTCCTGAAGGGGATCAATCAAGTTCCATCTCTAAAATCGAGTGGAGAATCTTCTCCAATATGGAAAGAAGAACATTTACGTTAGCGAGGTTTTGCTGGAAAATGATGGGCGCTTGACACGTCTTTCGTTGTCAGGTGGAGCTGATTTTTAAGGTGGAGCGCTCTAGCAGTTTCCTCGAGCGGGAATACAATCTCCCCTCCTAAAGCGGATCAATCACGCTGCTTCTGGGGGTTCTGGTTCGAATGAAGCAGCGTGATTGATCCGCTTTAGGAGGGGAGATTGTATTCCCGCTCGAGGAAACTGCTAGAGCGCTCCACCTTAAAAATCAGCTCCACCTGACAGCGAAAGACGTGTCAAGCGCCGATCATTTTCCAGCAAAACCTCGCTAACGTAAATGTTCTTCTTTCCATATTGGAGAAGATTCTCCACTCGATTTTAGAGATGGAACTTGATTGATCCCCTTCAGGAACCATTTTAATCTGTACAACGTCGTAATCTATAAAGTGACATCACTCAACATTCTGAAGAGAATATACAGGAATTTATCCTACTTTACTTCTTAAAAACGTTGTAGAGAACAGACCATCAGCTTATCGCATCGCACAGAAATACACCGGGGAATTGTACAGACCCTGAAACAAGACAGACATCGAACCTTAGTCTTGATTAAGGTGGAACATAATCGCTTCAGAACCACCGAAATGCGTTGACGCCAAACTCCTGTACAATTCAAGTCCTCTCCTCCCCTGTTGATATACAAATTTGTGGCCATAAAACTAGGGAGTGATGAAATTGTAGTATTAAATGTACCACTTGTATTTTACAATCTTTTATGTTTTACAACAAATTTTTGTGTGTCTGTTGCATTGTGCAGGTCACAATAGATTGTATTATTAGTTGAAATTTTAATTGTTTCTTCGTAATTGTATGATGTATAAATGTAAACTGTTTTTATTTCTGTTACTTTAATAAATTGATGTATACCTTATGTTTAGAATTGTATTAGTTCATGATTTTATCGTTGGTTGTTTTAAAGCTAAGTTTTAGCTCATCCTGTATATGTCCCAAATGCGATACATGCAAAAATAGAAAAGAAACAGTTGTAGAACACAGAAGTAAACAAATGCAGTGTATACCACTTATCTCTATTCTATTCCCATTATTTTATTTTAACTATTGCATTAAGGTTTAAGCAGAACAAACAGCTTAGCAAAAGCAGAGATGCAAGCTTCTTGCAAGTAAGGACACAGAACAGCCATTTTAGTTCTAGTGTGCAGAAGCGAAGGTTTCCCACCAAGCGAAGTAATAGGTCAGCAGCAGCCATTTTAATGCAAGCGGATTACAGTTAGTAAAAGCACATTGGAAAACTTCCCCTAGATACTAGAAATGTCATGAAATGCAATATTAATATAACGAAACATGTTAGTTAGTACATTATTATGATTTTCGAGAGGGCTGAATACAAGCAAGTCGGTTTATGTGCGTAACCTTGCGTAACCTTGCTCCATCACCGTCTTGTCTTCATTTGTAACCTTCCATGAGCATTGGCCATTTTACTTCAGTTGTTACACAGTACAATGTTTTTTTTAGTTTGTAAGCACTATTTTCTTTAAAGAGTTTTCCCCTTCTGCAGGCAGAACATGTTTCCTGCAACATTCAGTGTGCCATGTGTACTTTCACTTTCTGAGCAGCCCGGGACAAGAGAAGCCCAGGTAAAGGTGGCCACTTCTTTGAATAGGTCTGGCATTTACAAATTTGAGATAATGGCATTATAAATGACAATACCTTTTATTTATGTGTTTTTTAGCAAAACAGATAAATAAAAGGCTTTGTCATTTACAATGCCAATAGCTTAAACATCTCGGCAATGCGAGACCTATTGCATTGCAAATGCTTGTTTGTTTTGGAATGAATCACGCTTCATTACAATGCAGCTTGTGATGTGTTGGTGCTCTGCGCTCGTTGTGCTGCCTCGTCCGAGGCGGAAGTGAAAGCTGATTGTCATTAACATATGAAGGAATTATACTAATTGGGAAGCGCTGCCTGCCCCGGGACAGGCTGTCAACAACTGGACAACATTCGAGAGGCGAGAAGGTTCTGTCGGAAGTACTTGAGTAAACTGGTGACTGATTTTTTAATCAACCAGCCCAACACCAAAAAAAAAGAACAGAAACGAAGCCCCATCTCTTCTGCTTTCAAGCCAGTGCAATAAATGCCAGCTCGGAGGGTAGCGGTGCCCAAGCACGTTCTTGCCAGGGGCTCATGCCAGCCGCAGTAATAAATATTATATCTGACAATGAGGCAGCCCAAAGGCAATTGTCACACTTCTTGGCGATGACCTTGATTCTGTAAAGCTAACATAGCGATGCCAGGAATATCCGTGAGCCCTAGCAACAACTGGGGCAAAGCAAAAAATACATCTCAAGCGTGCCACGCAGCTTGATTTATGCGCAAACATATCAACATTTCACAGGTTGAAAACGGCTGCTTATGAAATGCAAATTCAGATTTGTCCTATAGCTAATGACAGAGCTAAAAACAGGCTGAACACTACAGCCTACTAGCAGCAGTAGCCGTTTAAAAAACATGGGAGTGCCTTTTTTGTCCCAATTCTTTCAACATAATTCACCTCGCCATGGAAAGCGTATTCAATGCACCACAAATTCCTTCAGGTTTTATAGAGACTTTCGTACAACAGCATACATTTCACTTAACACTTTTAGGCATCTTTATTACTCGGGAAGAGAACATGGCGCTTTTCATCTGATTTACATGCAATTTAGGGACGCTGGTTCATTTCACGAGAACAGGGGCATGGATTGGGGTGACCAGCTGGCGCCTTAGTCTCCTTTTTTGTTTTCAATGAGGATGTGATTGAGAAGCTACAAGTGAAAGCTGCAACGGGTTAAAGTTCAAGCTGAAGTCCTCAGCACATAAAACATCGGCCATTTTAAATGGCGAAAAAATGCCACTTTACCAGCGAAATTCCATAGGCAGAGACCGGAAAGGGTGTTGTGGGCCAAGGGACTTTGATAAGTGGCCTACTGTTAACATAGTTGCCACTAGAACAGGGGCATAAGTGAGGAGGGGGTGGAGTACTGATTACTTCCTAATGCAAGCAGACAGATTATGCCTTATGCAATGGGTACTGACATTAGAAAGCTGTGTTTCTGCACACACGTCTGCCCTATTTCTGGGCCATTTTTAAGGGCTTTTTTTCTACAGGCTTGACCTGGTAAATTCTTTCTCTGAAAAACCTTTGTTAACTCTGGTTGCAGTAATCCCACATGCAAAATTAATGCATTGCATATTATACTGAGTTGGATGGACTTTCTGGTTTCTACTTAGACTGGTATTCAGAGGGTAGTCAGAATGACGGCCTTGAAGACCATAGCATTTTAATGCAAATGGATCAAGCTATGCCATGACCCTTCTTTTCATGTGACACCTTATGCAGTTTGATAATGGCCATGATAACTGGACTGGATTGATAGTTCTAGTGAAATCAAGTATTTTGATGGACATTCTGTGCTTCCGCAATACAAAGGTTTGTTTAAATTTAACACTACCGGAGCTATCACCATTTAAGGGTGGCCTAGCAAAAAAGCAAAAACTCAGACTATTTCAAAGGTGCTGTCATTGAGCACAAATCTGGAAATAGCCTTCAAAACACTCGCTATCCCATTGTTACCAGAGACATATGAAATCTTAAGATACTCGCATCTTGCGCTTTAATATGCATATGACTTTCAAATAGTTCTTACCAAGTCCTACCGTACATAAATCTAACCTTACCATTAATAACACAGAGGAATCTCACTTTGTCCTCAGTTAATAAATAAATGTATCTGCCAACATTCAGAATCCTTGTGGTGTGAAAAGTCAGTTGATCCTTACTGCTTTCAAATCACATACGAAGGTAATTATAATCAGGTGGTTTTGAACAAGTGGACATGATTTTATATAATATTAAAAATCTTATTATGAAAATATTAAAATTAGCCTAATTAGTAAGATAGCAATTCCTCCATAGGATGCCAAATGTCAATTGTTCTTCCAGGAGATTTCCCTAAAACGAAAACTATAAAAAAGCAAACCCTTAAAAACTCTGAATCTTTATTAAACATGACAGTGGCGTTTGCCACAAACAAGGGGTGGTGGAGCGAGTGGAGGGAGCGCCGGAGGGGGAGCGTGAGGGGAGTGGGGTTAATAATAATAAAAACATTGAATATACCTTAAGCTGGGGCCTCCTCCTTCATCATGCCTACCGTGTGCTCTTTCTGGTCCCAGGCTCCCATATACACTGGGAGAGACTCCTGTGCAATCCCTGTGCTGCTCTCATGCCATGAGAGCAGAATGGGGATTGGCCTGAGCGGGTTGAAAAGATGCTCCGTTCAGGACAGGGAGTCTATGCAGTTTCTCCAGCCTGGCTGTACAATACAGCCAGGTTGGAGAAAGCTAAGTGCGCAAGTGTGTTTGGCTGGCCTGAGATAAACGAATAACACTTAGAAGTGCACATAGCACTCCTCCTCCCCACCTCCCATGCCCCGACCCTGTCCCTCCCTGAACACACTGGCTCAGAGCCAGCAAATGAAAAATAAAACGATGATAGAACATCATTTTATTTTTCACCTGCTGACTCTGAGTCAGTGGGGCGACGCTCCTCCGCCATTGTGGAGGAGCTGCCCCTGAAACATGGCCTGTTTCTCAGCTGGTAGCAGATGAGTTTACATGAGGCTAGGAATAGTTTGTTGATTGGCCAACATTGGGTTTAAGGGTATAATGGAAATATTTCATTTTTTGAGTATGCTCTTTTGGGGTTACAGCTATGTGTCTTTGCAAAATGGCTTGAACATCTTGCCAAAGTACCTTATCATGTTCTTTAAGAAGTAGAGTGCCAAGTGCCTTTCAGAGTCGCCATTCTTGTTGCCTAAATTCGCAGTGTGGCTCACTGGTTAGAAGCGGCAGACCCTGAAGCAGAGGTCGGCCCGGGACCAGGGTTCAATCCCCGACGCGGCAGGGTCTTGGGTCAATGTCCGCGGACTCGATAATTCTCGCCTAGGTACCTTCGCTAACCATGGGTCCCACTCTGCAACTCTGGGCAATAGCTTGCTTAATCTCCACAACTGCCCCAGCAGCGCCGGGGATGCCTGGCTTCACCTTGGGGGTGCCCTCTCTCAGGGAAAGCCAGGACGGGTTCCCCAGTGGTATACAGCGCCAGGACGCCACGTAACGAGGTAACAGTGCTCTTTACAAGTATACATACATTACATTACATTACACCTGGGTAACTAGTCTGTAAATGTAACAAATGCATATTTTGTTCTAGTAAGAATGAACTGGCTGTTAATTGTGAAAACTGTTTTCCCTCATTATCATAGTAAAAATCCTAAACATGAATTGCTTGAAGCTAACATTGAATAGAGTTATTCATGCAATGAGAAACATTTGCCATCCCTGTGTGAGCAACTTGTATGTGAGCTACTCGAAATAAAATGCTTTTAAATTCAATAAAATGTTGACGTTTAGTTTTGGTGCCTCAAATATGCTTGCCAGATGCCTTTTTTCTTCATCTCTAGCTCACACCAAACACATTGATTCCAAGCCAATAGAGTCCCCTTGCACAGAAAACAATATGAGAGGTGATATTTTCACTATGTACAACTTTATTAGTGGAAACACTTCCAAACTTTGGTTTACTTGTGGAGGGTCAGATGAACAATCATAGTTTTTTGACAATGAGCGACACATTTTTAGGAAGGAAACAATATGGACTTTTTGGATGTGAAGCAATGCACCAATGAAAGAACACTCAGAAGTGATACTGTATAATTACAAAACATGTGTACATTGTAGGTGTTAGTACAACCTGCGTCTTCAAAAATGAACCTGCCTCATCCTACGTTTCATTCACCCTTCTTTTTTATATTTTCAAAGAAACCTCCAACAAACTTTATTGGGATGGGAAATTACTCCCATGTGACCACCTAGGTTTAGGTTCTTCCTATTTATATAAACAGGCCTGGAAGAAGCTAATATTGGAAATTCCTCTATCCACCTCCCTGACAGTAGTAACGTTTTTATTGGGGTATTCTTGCAAGAAGTAGTCAAGGCACCAGAACGGATGGTCAGCTCAATAACTACATGCGCTTATAAGTTACACCTCAGCAGTGCAATATCCAACTGCCTGGTTGCATTGTTTTCTAGAACCTTGGTGTGTTTACTCAGACACAATATAATACAGTATTGCTTGCACTTGTCCTCATTCATTTTGATTGTCAAGGTGCTTAGACACTGATACAAGATGGAGACAGGGATCCCGCTCAAGGCTTCCATTTTCTGTCTATTGCAACTGTAAGTTAAGAGTTTACAGCTCTGTATTTCCTATTAGTGTGTGCTTGCTCTTCTGTCTCGAGTATTAGTATGTGCTGAACAATTTAGGGGCATGCATATTTGTATCTGTTAACTTCACAGTGAGTTCCCATGCGCCAAACAATGTCCATAGTGTTACAACAGTAAGTAGATTACAAGTCATCGTGTTATTTTTATGTGCGCTATGTGAATCTCAATTTGCCAACACTGGGCCCCATTCACAAAAATAAATGAAGTTAGAAATCTATGTTTCTGCACACACGTCTGCATAGCGTTCCCGATTTCTGGGCCATTTTTAAGGGCTTTTTTTCTACAGGCAAAATCCTAACTTTAGTACTTTCGGTATTCACAGAAGGCATTTAGGAGTACTAAAGTTAGGATTTTATCTCAGTTAATGTTAAATGTTGGTCTTAAGTTAAACTTAAGACAAACATGAGTTTAACTGAGATAAAATCCTAACTTTACGACTAGGATTTTGTCTCAGTTAAACTAAAGTGTGTCTTAAGTTTAATTTAAGACCAAAATTTCAGATTAGCTGAGGCAAAATCCCAGCTTTACGACTTTGGGTATTAACAGAAGGCATTTAGGAGTACTAAAGTTAGGATTTTGTCTCAGATTACTTTTGTGAATAGGGCCCACTGGTCTTTCTACTACAAATTTTACAATAAATACCAAGATTAATCATGCATAATGTTGGTTCATTTGTTTCATGGTTCTGAAAACTGCACACTGGAAAAATCAAATAAATTAATTGCTCTTTACATATTTGTTGAAAGGTCTTTAATGGGTGTTACCCAGTGAAAGCATCACATTTGAATTGCATGCATAACTTCAAAGTATTGGACAAATGGCACCTTGAGGTCAGATGTACATATTTTAGGGTTTGTGATTACCAAATATTGAATTTTAGCGATTCGCTATTAGTTATTCACAAACAGCGATGTAAAAATGTGTGTTCAACACATTTAGCAATTCCCAGTGGGTCACAAATAGACCTACCTATAATATTCATGAGGTAGGGCTCGGTTTGCGATCCATTGGGAATCGCAAAAATCACAGGGATGGTGCCTGCTGGGGTCAGCAGACCACTATGTCTGTGGTTGCTTTTAAATAAAACTGCAGCCCGTTCTCCTTAAAGGAAAATGGGATGTTTTTCAAAATCAATAGTTTTCTTTTCATTTTTTAAGAATAGGCAGTGGTCCAAATTGCAAACTCAATTTGTCATTGGTAATAGGTTACCGAATCGCAAATTCAGCATTTGTGCATACAAAACTGTTTTTTTGATGTTGCAAATGGGATGATTCTTTGAATCATACTGTTAGCGACTTCAAAAAAGTATTGTACCTCTGCCTTCATCACTTTTCTCTTCACATTTACACACAAGCAAAATCTTCTTGTGGAACATTATCTACCTTATGTCTAAATTCCATCACTCTTTAGTGTATTTATGCCAAGTAATGCTTACCTTACAATTACGTTTCTCCCACCAACTACTTTTAGAGCATCAAAATAGTTCATTCTCTCTTTCTCCCAATCATTAGTATATGAAAAAATTATGAAATTCCAGCTCCACTTTGCACTCTCCCTATATCTTGCTCTGCCTATGTAAAAAATCTCAGAAATTAAGGGTATTATTAAATACTCTTGCAATGCTGTGTAACCAGAGTTGCTGTTCTGTGTTGCTTGAGAGATAGAGAGCAGAAAAGTGCAATATTTATTAGATATGGTGCAGCTGCTCTCTTACCAAGTGCTGGTGGACAATCAGGTTGCCTAGTGGCAGGCCAAAACATATTGCAAAGTTGTGTGCATGAGCCTTGTATTGGTATTGTTCCAGTGTATAATACTATGCTCAGATAAACATTAAAACTTTTCCCACTTTTGATGTGTACTATACAGTGCAGCATTCATTCAAATTCTGAAAGGTTGGCAGAAACATTTCTCAGTTTTAAAGTCTGCTTCTAAGAGTTGTTACTTTTTGGCATAAAGCCCTGTATACCTTTGCTAGTGGGCTTTATGTGAAAAAACCTTTGTGATTATATACAAAGAACCATGTACTGCCCCCTTGATGCAAATTAATGCAAAGCAGTGTGCTGGAAAGTAAATTCCAAATAAATATTTTGCAGTGGTTTGGTGCACTTTTATGATGCAATGTTAGTAAATCTGGCCGACAAGTCTCCTAGAATACTGCAGCCATGTTAGCACTTGGGGTAAAACAGTGCTTTCTGATCAACACCCAACCAGAAGACTGTTTTATCATCATCTCACAAACAGCTGAGATACTTTCAAGAACTCCCTCCTCACTCACATATGCCTGTATGGAAAAGGCTCCAAATACTCCATTAATAAAATAAAATACCGTCCTTCAAGAAAGCCTTTCAACTCCATAAACCAAAAGGCAGTTAGTTGAAGCAGATTATGGACCCAGTCCTCTCCATCATTAGCCTATAAGAAATTCACTTTGGGGCATACCTATGAGCCACTTGTGCTGCCATGGTGTCACTTTTAGTGACCCTCCGGCAGTGCAAACTAAAAAATCATATTTATGAAGTCACGCAAACCCACTTTGCATGGCTTAGAATGGGCTCATAGATATGGAGTAAGGCAAGGCAGCGCACATCACTGCACTGCCTTACTCTGTGCTACAGAGGCGTTCAATGGGGGTTGCGATGGGGCTTTCCACGCAATACCCATGGATTTTTATGCTTCCCCATATTTATAAAACCATGTACACTTGGTGATGTGGCAAAATCTTACACCTGCCCAGTAGAGGCCCAACAAGGAGAAATAATTTTATTTCTCCTCATTTTTCATCTTTCCAATGTCTTCTGCTTTCTGCAGTTCACATGGAAAGAGGAAAAATCCTCCCAGAATTGCTTTTGTGCAGGGCGGTAACCCTTCATGCACAAAAAGAATTCTGCTGGCAACACAGGCCCCCTTGCACCATGGTGCAAGGGTGCTTACATTGATGCTAGGCTGCCGAAATGGTGCTAGTGCAGGGGCGAAGTAGAGGCATGCAGTACCAGTTAGCAAAGTGGCAGTCCCTTCTACAACACATCAGCTCTTCTTCCTGGCAGAATGTCCTTAGTTCCAGGAGAGTTCTGTTTTGGTGGTGTCATTGGCCCAGTACTTATGCACAGTTGTGCCTTTGAAGTGGTGGAGAATTCAAAGAGGCCTTTGAATATCACAAGGTCCCTGACCTTCCTGGCTTGGCTGCAAACTCACTACAGGGTGGTATGCAGCTCTTTGCGTGGAGACGGGCAGAGGCACAGAATGGTTGAAGTAAGAAAATGCCAACTTTCTAAAAGTGCCATTTTCCGACTTACAATGTAAAATCTGACTTACACCATAAGTTGTGATTTTACATTGGGAGTCTAGAGACACCAAACTCCAAATTCCTATCACTTAAAAGATGTTTTAAGGCAGTCCCAATGTTAACCTGTGGGACAGATAGGCCTAACAGTAGTGAAAAACTGAATTTAGCAGTTGTTCACTACAAGGATATGTAAAACTCAAAAGTAAATTTCCCCCCTTTTAAATACACTGCACCCTGCCCATCAGGCTGCCTAGGGCCTACCTTAGGGGTGACTTATATGTAATAAAAGGGAAGGTTTGGGCCTGGCTATTAAGTGAACTTGTGCAAGAATCAAGAGGGAGAGAGAGGACCAGATAGCTAGTCCAAATCCCCGCTTTATATGTAAGCAAATCAAAAGGAGACTAGCTAAAGTTGGGGTTAGTCTGACATTAATTTTGTTATTGTCATAGCGACTCAGTGTTATTGCGCCAGTTGGCGGTGGCACCTGTTGGGTGTCTTTAGAAAGCCCTCACCCACCAACCTAGTTGGTGGCATGCTTCATCATCGGGCCCACCCAGTGACACCTAGCGTGTCCCGGGTGTGCTTCGACGCCTGATTACAGCGGAGCAGGTGTGTCACTGTGTGTGCGGTGTGAGGTGTTCAGAAAAGTGAGATTAAAACGGCTTGGCGGATGGTCCCCGGAGTGAGGAAACTTTATTAAAAGGGGCCTCCGTCAGCGGTTAAAAATAAGGCTGAGGGACGTTAGAGGCGGGTTACGACCTCCTACGTCCTAAGAGTGTCAACATGTTTCAGCCAGTGCCTTATTATTAATCTGGCTTTCTTCAGGACAGCAAAAATATGTGTGGGTTAAAATTAGGGGAAGTGTAGTGTAGTCTATGTGTCTACACGCCCTTGCTTGTGCTCCAAGGTTATTGAAGTGGCAAGGGGTGGCCAGGATTTCTGGTCAGCACCAGCGTGGGACCTGTTGTGCCTCCTTCGCATAACCGGTTATGCGAAGGAGGCACAACAGGTCCCACGCTGGTGCTGACCAGAAATCCTGGCCACCCCTTGCCACTTCAATAACCTTGGAGCACAAGCAAGCCTCTAAAAGCGTGATCTTGAGAAGGGAATCCCCCCTCTCACAGTTATATACACTTTAGGGCGTGTAGACACATAGACTACACTACACTTCCCCTAATTTTAACCCACACATATTTTTGCTGTCCTGAAGAAAGCCAGATTAATAATAAGGCACTGGCTGAAACATGTTGACACTCTTAGGACGTAGGAGGTCGTAACCCGCCTCTAACGTCCCTCAGCCTTATTTTTAACCGCTGACGGAGGCCCCTTTTAATAAAGTTTCCTCACCCCGGGGACCATCCGCCAAGCCGTTTTAATCTCACTTTTCTGAACACCTCACACCGCACACACAGTGACACACCTGCTCCGCTGTAATCAGGCGTCGAAGCACACCCGGGACACGCTAGGTGTCACTGGGTGGGCCCGATGATGAAGCATGCCACCAACTAGGTTGGTGGGTGAGGGCTTTCTAAAGACACCCAACAGGTGCCACCGCCAACTGGCACAATAACACTGAGTCGCTATGACAATAACAAAATTAATGTCAGACTAACCCCAACTTTAGCTAGTCTCCTTTTGATTTCCTTATTAAGTGAACTTGCCAGGTCAAATTATAATAATAATAATAAATCTTTATTCGGTTTTTAGCAATGCAAAACCATAAAAGTTATCAACATACAAAATACATGAGTATTTATATAAAAACAGCTATTACACATTTTTTAAGAAGTATGACCAGATTCCGTGCAAATTGAGCAAAAGATAAGACAATAGTAACCCTCTGAGTTTCTTCTTCTATTTTTCAAAGGTTATTCCTATGTCTCATAATGCTCTTTAGGAAATTGAGTACGTGGTAACAGGTACGTTCAGAATCCAACGTCTGTAGTGCTAACATGGCTGGGCGACACTGTCTATAACCCCATTTTTTTAATAAAGGGATTAGCCAGATTTTTCTATGGGTGTGGAAAAATTTGCAAAACAAAATTGTATGAATGGTTGACTGTTGAGACAAATCGTCACATGGACAAGGGGCCAAGTTTAAGTCCCAATTGTTTTTTTCTGGAAAAGTCACTAGTCTATAAAAAAGATTCAGTCTGAACCTTGTTAGGAGCATCTTGTCATATGTTGTAAATTCTAGAGTCAGATAAAGCTGGATTTTCGGGGTGTGCTGTATCATATTCGCATGGGTCACAGATTTTTTGGTTGACAGCAAAGTCAGTCTCAGGGACTCTAGATGGCTCAGCGCAGTTTGTTTCAGGTCTTTCTTAGATATTTCATTTAGTGTTTCTGGGGTGAAATAATACTTTTGTAGTCCCAGGTCAGAAAAGAAGTGTCTGATATAGGAGAGCCATGCTATTTTATGTGCGTGATCCAATTCCATGGAGTCCTGTAAGATGTTTTTGGTCAGCAGGTTTTTGTCCGACAACCAGACGCGCCTCCAAAGTAATAGTGGCTGGATCTTTATTAAGTCTTCGATATATGGGATTCCCAATTCCATATGAGAGGCATAGATGGAAGAGCCTTTTGGCGTGGACAAGAGGAATCTCATGAAGATATTTTCTTCTTTTTGCAGTGAACCAGTGGCTGTGTGTCCCCAAATCCCTGCCCCGTAGAGGGCGATGGCCTGGCATTTTGCAGCATAAATCTTTAACAGTTCTACTGATGGTCTATTTCCAAGTCTTTTTGAAAAATTCATCAGTGCTAGAATTGCTCTTTTGAACAGATGTCTCCTGGCCTCAACAGCAGCCTTCCAGTTTAGGCTTTCATCAATCATGAGGCCCAAGTAAGGATACTGTGAGGTCTTTTCAATTTTTTGGTCTTTTAAATAGATGGTCTTTGTGGCTTTTCGTTGTCCACCCGCTACCATGACAAATGTTTTTTTTACATTAATATGTAAGTCCAGGGCACCCATGAAATCAGCTTACTTAGATAAAGATTTCTGGAGCTCGATAGGAGTGCGTGCTAAAATAACTGCGTCGTCCGCATAGAGTATTGCTGGGATCAGGCGATGTTTCAGCCTGGGCAGGTCCTGCCCCCACCTCAACATGGTCTCCTCCAGTCCGTTGGTATACAGGGAGAAGAGGAAGGGGGCTAGGACACATCCCTGCCTTACTCCTCTCTCTACCCTAAATGGTGCAGTTAGCTCTCCTTTTGTTCCATATCTCACTCTTGCGGAAGCTTCGCCGTATAGCTCCCTTAGAAAATCCAGGAGGGGAGGATCAACCCCTAATGTACCTAGCAGAGACCAGAGCTTCGCATGCGACACACAGTCAAACGCGGAGGACAAATCCACGTAGACCATGTAAATTGTCCCTGGCTTTGCGTGAATGTATTTCGAAACTAGCATGCTTAAGTTAAGGGCCTGTTCCACTGTACCGAAGCCTTCCCTAAATCCAAACTGGAGGTCCGAAAGGATATTTTTATCTTTTGCCCATTGCTGAAGTTTTTCCAAGACAACTCTGCCGACTACTTTGCCCAGGGAGTCTAGCAGCGAAATAGGTCGATAACATTTCGTATCTTGGCGGTCCCCCTTTTTAAAGATAGGGACCATGATAGAACTTGACCATGACTCCAACAGTCCCAGTTTCGCTGCCGCTGAACAAACTCTTGTGAGTATTGGTGTCCAAAGATCAGGGAGATGTTTAAATAAGTCCACTGGGACCTCATCAGGGCCGGGTGCTTTACCGCTCTTACTCATCAGTAGTGCCATTTCGACGTCTTGTAGTTCAAAGTCTATCGATATTGGGAATACTACCGGGGGAAGATTGAGATGGCATTCTTCTGTTAACGATGTTAGTTCAAAGATTTTTGAGAAATGGTTCACCCATGTTTCCTCATCGATGGCAACGTCGATCTGAGGAATGTTAGAGTCCGATAGCAGGGGATACTTAACTATTCGCCAAAAGGACTGACTATCTTTCATGAGTGCGCTTTTATGCAGAGCGTTCCACAAAGACAGTTTCAGCTCTTTTTTCCTTGCCTTTCTGGCGTTGTTATACTCTCGCCGGAGATGTTGGATCTCTAAATGGTCTCTGTTTGATTTTCCAAGTGCCTTTCTTAAGTTGGTCTGCGCCTTAGTACAATCGTGATTAAACCAACCTGTAGTGCTTGGATTGTTTTGTTTGGGTATTCTGGTCAACAGTGTTTTTATTTGATCTAATATCATCTTAAAATTTTCCAGGATTAGCTTGGCATCTGCTTGAGGATCCAGGCATATCATTATATTGTTATAAGCAGTCTTTATTGATGTGTTAGTGAGCTTGTTAGGATCCACTTTTCCCCATTTTATAGTGTATCCGTTTTTCTTGCCCAGTTCAAGCCTATTTTGTGATAAAGTATTTGCTATTATTGCCATAGAAGATCTTGGTTGGTTCAGCTGTAGATTCAACCTTAGAGCAGAGTGGTCGCTTAGGTTGTTTTCCAGGATTTTAAAGTTCCTACTTAGATCTTTTAGACCTTCTGTGATGATTATATAGTCAACTGTGGTCTCGTGCCCCCTTCCTCGATAAGTAGGTTCTAGTTGATTCTTTGCTGGTAGAATTGGGTTTATTATTAACAGTTCCAGATCTGAAAGGATCTTGTTCATAGCTAACCCCGTTCGTGAATGGAGGAAGTGCATGAGGGGATTCTCGTATTCATCCACCATTCCGCAGGTCTGGTTGTTCGTCGAAGGGCAGGGGTGTAAGTTGAAATCCCCTCCCCATAATATGTGAACGTTCCCCTTTCTCTCATAAAGGTGTCTATGATGGGTGATTTTTTCTTGAATTATGGAGAGGATGTTTAGGAAACTATCATCCTCTAAATTATTATATAAATTTATTAGTATAATAATGTGTTTTTTCCCTATTATGAGTGTAAACAATTGAAAGTTTGAGAAAGACTCTGCCTCTAATACCTTCAAGTCAGTTATTGTGTTGGCTATATAGGTTATAAGTCCCCCCCTGGGTCTGCCTGCACTGCTTGGAAGGGCGGGTAAATAAATATGTCTTATATCCTACAAGATGTAGGGGCTTCGTGGCCCATGTCTCCTGTAGACATATAATTTTACCTTCCTCCAAAAATCGGGCAGCAGAGCCATCCTCTATTTTTGGTCGGAGGCCTGCAATGTTCCAGAAAATCACCGGGAGCTGTAAGGTTTCCTTATCTGGATCTGCCGTTTTGGTTTCTGGTGGATCTGGGGGATCTTCGGATAGGACTGGCTAGCCTGTAGGGGCTTCGGAGTTTCGACTCGTGGTCAGTCGACCATTTCCAGGCTGCTAAACCGATTCATAGTCGGTATGCCTGGCCAATTTTGCCAATGTGGGGTATCTCTATATATAGGTCTGTATGATCGATATCGCGGTCTGTCCCACTGTTCCCAGTTTCTGCCTCTGTTCTGTGGTCCCACAGTCTGCCACGGGCCCTCTTGGTGTTGATAATTCTGGTTTACTGACCACCAAGAATTGTCAGGATCGCTATGTCGCTGAAATGTTTTAGGCCCAGTAAAGTCTAGTTCCCATGGTTGTGGGACTGCTTTTCGCCAGATATTATCAGAATCATTCGAATAGTTATTATAATATCTTTTTGGGTAAAAGAAAGAAAGGGATCTTGTGCCGATCCCTCCAGTTGTATTATTATAGTCCCAGGAACAGATATACTCGACTATGCTAGGGTCCTCGAAGGTGATCACTATGCAATCTCCCTGTATACTTTTTTTCCTGTGTCCCACCCAAGGGGTCCTACAAACTGATGTTATCCTGCTTGTCCAGGTTGGCGGAACAGGTCGATTTGTGTTCAACCAATACTGCACTTTGTTTTTCAACGACCAGTTGGGTTCCGTCCCCTCTCCCGTTAGTTCAGGAACCCCCGTCATCACTACAACATATGGGCATGCATCAGGCGGCATGTTTAGCAGGAGCCTGTTATCAGTGGTCCCTCTAATACCTCCTTTATTTTTTGAAGGATTTGTTTTTTTAGTGGCAGGAGTTTTAGGGGCCGGTGTGCTTATGGTTGGCGTATTTGCTTTAGGTGTGTTTGGTGCAATATTGCTCTGCAGAGGAATTGTAAGGACCTTGGGGGTGGGTTTCTGTGCAGCGGGAGCCTTTGGTGCTGTAGGGGCCTTTACTGTGGGTTGCTGTTTAGGCGGCGGGCGGGCTAGAGTTGTAACTTTCTTTTGTGGAAGCAATGTAGCCGAGGTGTTTATACCCGTTTTTGGCGGTCCCTGTATGGGTATTGGCTTAGGACAGCTAGCAAGTTTTGTCAATTGGGACTCGATGTTAAGCAGTCTAGTTTCTATTGGGCGAAAAAAGGAATCTAAAAGGGAAGCTATCTCCTTTATTAGCCTTGATGCTTCCCTTTCCTTGCCCGTTGTTAGTGGGGGGGGGGATTCTAAGGTGATGGTATCTTGGATGTTCTGTGGTGGATAATGGATCGTTACCAAATTATTGGCTGGGTCAGCGGGTTGTTGAGGTACATCTGCCGAATTTGTGGTGTCGATCAAGTCTATATGATCGGCCACATTGTTGTTAGCAGTGTTAGCTACCTTATCCCTATCCTTCCTTTTCTTTATGGCTCCCTCCCTCCTCCCTCTAGCTTGCCTTAATTCTTCCGGGGTGTGGTCAGGGAAAATTTCAGGTGTTTTCTCTAGCTCGTCTTCTGAGAATGTTACGGAGAGTTGAGAGGCAGAAAGATCTACGTTTTTTGGGAGACTAAGTCTGTTTGTGCCCGCTGTAATTTGGGTTGGAGCAGACTGTAATTCTGGAGTTCTTGCGGTTGCTAGTAGTCCCATTGAGGATCGCCTTGCGATTGCAAGTTCTGTTGATACTCTGCCCTCAATCAGGCTGATACTTTGATCAATGAATGTATTTGCCTTGGAGATAAAATCATCCATTGGTCCTAACAGTTGTTCTCCTACCCCGTTTTTTTTGAGTTTTTTTTGTTTACTTCCCCTCGTGTTCATTTTCAGTAGATGGAGTATGCAAAGTCTTTTGTTAATAATGATAAGTCGTCGCTAGTTTCAGGGAGATGGTAAGTTCCTGTAGTAGAAGTCCGAAGATGTAATGCTTAGAGCAGGGGCCCGGACCGGACTCTCACGTTCTCGAACGGCCTCAAACGGCCCGCTCTTTGCCCGGTCTTCGCCCCGTTCTCCGCCCCGTGCGCGTCCTGCGACGCGGGTGAAGTGATGATAGTTAGTACTTGTAGGCGGTGGGCGTGTCCGTGGGCGTGGCCGCCGGGGGAAGAGGAACCAGCTGAGCAGCGTGGAGATTACTGGTCCTCGCAGTCCCCCGGCTCGCTGATGGTGTTTGCCCAAGCCTCTACCCAGGGGACTCAAGCTGGGAGCGCTAAGCTAGCCCTGCCGATTGCAGGGCTCGCTCACACCAGCGAGTCCTCGTTGAGGGGAGGCGGCACCCAGAAGGGCAGGTTGTGAAGTTGTATGGACTTTGGTTCCATCCTGGATACGACAGGCAGCACGCTTCAATAAGGCAGAGTGAGTGGCACCCGCGGAGCGGGTGTCACGAAAGGTTATAAACCAGTAGGCGGTGGGCGTGTCCGTGGGCGTGGCTGCCGGGGGAAGAGGAACCAGCTGAGCAGCGTGGAGATTGCTGGTCCTCGCAGTCCCCCGGCTCGCTGATGGTGTTTGCCCAAGCCTCTACCCAGGGGACTCAAGCTGGGAGCACTAAGCCAGCCCTGCCGATTGCAGGGCTCGCTCACACCAGCGAGTCCTCGTTGAGGGGAGGCGGCACCCAGAAGGGCAGGTTGTGAAGTTGTACGGACTTTGGTTCCGTCCTGGATACGACAGGCAGCACGCTTCAATAAGGCAGAGTGAGTGGCACCAGGTCAAATTGGAAGTGTTGAACTGCACCCACAGACTCTGCAGTGGCAAGCCTGAGCCATGTTTAAATGGCTACTGAGGTTGGTGGCACAATCAGTGCTTCAGGCCCACTAGTATCATTTAATTTAAAGGGCCTGGGCACATATAGTGCACTTAACAAGCGACTTATAAGTAAATCAAATATATGTCAAATGTGGATAAGCTAATGTTACCATGTTTTGGCTACAGAGCATATGTACTTTAGCACTGGTTAGCAGTGGTGAAGTGCCAGAAACCTAAAGCCAGTAAAAATGAAGTCAGCAAAACAGGAGGTCAGAAGGCAAAATGTCAGGGAAACCACCCCAAGGATGCCAGATCTAACAGCCTTCATATGGAATCAGGACACTTATGGTGATGCCATTTGGGAGAAAAAATGGCTGCTACCCTGGTATGTCTGCTACTATGATTATCACAGTTTAGCAATAATGGCACAGTTTTAAAGCCACAAAATTGAAAGCAATTCAACCTAGATCTGCTAAGATGTTGGATGTGACTCTGGTAGACTTACTTAATTCACCATGCCATGGGTATTAGATGACCCTGGTCTGGACTTGGTGTGGTACTATGGTGACAGGAAAGTACTGCCTGGCAAGGGTGTAGTCTATATTCCTGGATACTCTCACCTTGCAGTTTTAAGATTCGCTTGTTGATCAAGAAACTCTCAAACAAACTGTCATCCATATCTGGATTGTAACATCTCTTCCTGAAACCTTTCCTGAATTAAATGTACTGTAATAATTCTATGGTTCTAATGTACCATGATCAGTTCTTTTGTAATGTAACTGCTTTTATGCAAAGCACTCTCTTACCCTTTTGGGTTTTATTTGTTCTAAATGAATGGATAAAAGATGATAGCTGAGTTGATAATGTCAAGCATATATATCACTCATTAAAATCACTTCACTAGCAAGCATTAAACTTGCTGGGTCCTCCTCCTCTCATAAAGATGAGATGAAATTAAAAATTGCTCTTAAATTGACCATTGTTGTATTTTTACAGTCAACAAATAAATCAAGTTCACCTTCTACAGTGATTAAGGAATCTCTGTTAATTCATACTATTCGGCAGTCACCTCTTTTGCGTTGTTAGCCCAGATTTTCTTGCTCTTTTCTGTTAGTGTGTGTGTGTGTGTGCATGCGTGCGTGTGTGCATGTGTGTCCTAAAAACTGTTAAAACTGATTTCTCCCAATTGGTCAATTAATTTTCATGTAAACCAATGGTAGATGGTGCAGTATTTCTGACATTGGAGTGGAAGATGAATGTTTCATGTAGGCTGAAGTGTATATATATCCTCTTAGATGACAAAAATGTATAGCTACCAGGAGCATCACTGCACTCTGGCTTTGACTACAGTTTAAGAGCAGCGTAGTGATACATGGAGAGAAAAACTACATTTGCAATGTAGGAAACCCTATTTTTCTATACTTGTCAGTCACTCCAAAATCGGGCCTTGTCAGCTACAGGGCTGGTGATCAATATGGGAAAAGTGATGTACTACTTATTTAAAATAGTGTACTATCACAGCTACCAAAATACAAAAAAAGTTTGGTAATTTACTGAAATAAAAAAGGGTAACAACAAATAATTGCAAGATTAAAAATACACAAACATTTTGCATACTAGTGATTTATTGTTGTGTGATGGTTAATGACTGGTTTATAGCCAATCAGATAATGAAAGGGAAATTGGTACCATGCTTAGAAAAGCTATATTGCAGTAGGGATTGAGTGAAATTAAACTGCAAGCCAAATAATAGATAACTAGTATAGGTGAATTATGTTATTTTAGTAGTAGTAGAATTGATCAGCATAATTTAGACCCCCAAGAGCTTTGGAGAATGATAGATGGGTAATGGTGGTAGTTGAGGTAGAACCTCTGTCATGTAATTCTATTCTCAACCATCCTGTAAGGATTAACTTAGCTTTACTCAAATTGATGGATTCTTTATTGATACTGATGTACACGAAGGGTGACATCTGCAATTCTTGTAACTCTTAACTCCTATGTGATTTAATACACCTGATGCAGTTGACTGATCAAGTAAATTATCACCTAAGGTTAACGTTTTTCGTCGCCCATTCGGAACCAACACATTAACCCTTATGGACGGCGGTTTTCTCTGTTGGGATTATGATGTTGGTTTCCGGCAGGCTTTCCATGTTGGGCATTCTGTCATAGAAAGCCTGTTGGAAAGCAATTTTAAGGGCACCTAGCAGGGCCCCACTCCTTCCACGGCCTCCAGTTGTGGGCCATGGGGGCACCTCACAGTGCCTGCCCCATGGTGCAGGGATTTACTGTAACTACCATTTCTCTATGGGAACTTGTGCTGCAGCCAGTTTTTGACTGCCACACAAGGTCCCATAGGTAAATTGCATAATTGCTGATTTAGACCGCCGGCCCCAGGTCAGTTGGTTCCGAAAGCGTAGCGATGTCAGTTAGAGGATACTCTGATCAACATCGTAATCAGGCCCTAAAGTGTCTTAAAAATAATCTTATGGAAATATAAAACTTATGCTTCTTTGCACAAGTTATGACTTTGTAAATCCATATAGCATAAAGTAATTCACACTGTTCAAACCAAAAAAATCTTTCCAGGGGAGCATAGAAATCACATTGAATGATACCTATGCATCTACACATACGATAGCATTCAAACATAAGCAGCTTGTTCAAAATAATAATAGCAGCACATGTACATTTCTGAGAAAACATTAAAACGTAATCCATGCCTAAAAATGCATGTATTCCTATGGAAGAGTTTGAAAAATCTTTCATTGGCGCCTACAATGCAAGTGTTTCTTATTCATTTGTACATAAAATACACAACCGTGAACAATACACATGCAGGGGCCGATTACGATGTCGGTCGGAAGTGCCTCCGTGGGCCTGTCAGACCAACCTATCTCCCTTCGGAGGATGTAGATCCAACTGCTGTATTATGATGCCCAAAACCCATTGCTTACCGACCTACTCGGTTTCTCGGACTCCAACTGGAAAATCCGACCGCAAATCTCTCGGAAACTCTGAATGGAGCCGGCTGGAGCGACTTCCGACCCTGGAAACAACCGCCCTATTATGATACGTATTTCTGACGCGCCTTCTCAGTCAGTCAAACCACCTCATCAAAGCAGGCGGAAGGGGAGTGTCTCAAGTCTGAAAATTGGCACAGCACACTTCCTACGAAATTTGCAGAGCAAATATGAAGTCCATCATGCATGTCATCCCTCTACCATATATCGTCGATAAATATGAGAATCCGAACCGATACGGATGTCGCCGCTGTTAAGTAATACACCTACCCCCTACACATTAACATAACTAACAAGTGAACGTCAATAGATTTTAAAGTGTCCCAACGCATGATAAGCATGGCAAAAGAAGGAATGGCATCATCAGGTATCTACAGTCTGAATGGTAAATGCTGGGAGAAATACAAATTTAGGGTTTGAACAGGAACGGCTATAGCTATATATATGTATGTTTACCTAAATGTGTGGATGAGTACACCACAGCACAAAAAGCAATATTACATGGCAACAGAACATCAACGCACTCACAAACGTATGCCCACAGAAACATATGCACTGGCACCAGGGTCACTCCTAGGTTAATCATTTCATTGGGCAGAACCTGAGTATATGAAATGCATGTAAATACTGCAATATGTCATGTCATACGAAGTCACATTGCAGGAAGTGACATCACATTACCATAATTACCCTGCCATTGTTCAACCAGCTTTGCAAGAAGCAGTTTATTCAGTGTGGATGTCTGGAAATTGGCCAATAATATGTATAAACACCACATTAAAATGATGTCAAAATATATGGCTGATCTATCAAGTAGCAATACAATACATCCACCCAATTGGATAGAAAAGCTAGGCCTAGCTTGGTTCCAATCTCACATCTTACTTCACCTGATGCACCAATTATTGACAGATCAATACATGACTCTAAACACTAAACTGACTAATATAGTCCAACCTGGCCTGTCACTCCCCCATCGGCCCAATTTTGTAGTCCCACATCCTGTGTCTTGATGAGTACAGCAGTGTTGCAGCAGGCATCCACCAAATCGTCCGCTCTCCATGATCCCAGCCTCACCGCAGGGCAGGTAGCCAGGTCAATTCAATTCAAATCAAGCTTTATTCGGTTTATAAAACCATAAAAGCAGCAGAGAAAAAATACATACATATATAAAGACACAATTAATTGCAGGTTTAAAAAAGGGAAAAGAAATCCGACTATTTAAAACAAACTAAAATCAATCTTGTGCAGAATAAAAGCGCATAGTACACAGGAACCCCCTTTCAACGGATTTTATAGTTCAATACTCTGGGGCCAGGATAAAAGTCAAACAAATCACAGATACAAATGGGGCCATCTCCAGTTTTGGGCTGAGAAGATCTTAGATAGGGGACAATGTTCCTGTGTTTGAATTTAATTAAAATCAGATCTCCCGGAAAGTTTTTGGGCAACGTACCCAGCCATCCCACCCTCCTGACGCTCAGAATTCCGCCATCTAGGTCAGGTGGCAGCGGTCTATTGTTATTGAGCCAGAAGATGGCTTTGTTCAGCAGGTCCTGGTTTGTTTCAAATTTGCCCTGTCTAAGCTCTGGCACCCCAGAGAGAACAGTCACATAGGGGGCGGCTTCAGGGGGTAGGTTAATTCGATGCCTTCTTTCATGAGGAATCCTAGGTGCTATTGAAGGGACATAAGTGGGTTTGGAAGTAATATTACAACTTGTTGGGATGGATTTGCTAGTAGAGGAGTCAATTGGTCGTGCTTTTCTGTGTTCTGTAGACTTAGGTTTCTCATGGTTGGTGGAGGGCGTATAACATAAAGGAGAAGCAGTGTTTGCATTTGATGGATTAATCCTTTTTACTATTTTTTCCACGCTGGACAACCTTACTCCCAGATCCTGAATTTTTGTGACCAGGGGTGATAGGGCCGTGTTCAGCAATCGTTCAATGTGGGCCAGTAGGGTCGATTGGAAGGGGGAAACAGAGTCATTTGATGTGGCCCCCGCCTTATGCGGCGTTGAAACAGTTGGATTAGCGGGGGTAATGAGGGGCTACAGGACATTTGATCAACATTTGCTGGAATCTCCACAATGTTCCTTTTGGTGATTAGGGCCTGGGGCAGCGTATTAGCTTGAGTGGAAATCGTTTCAGGCGATAAAGGTACTTCCTGGGGAGTGCGGTTTGTAGGGTCAGCATTTCTGCCAAATGTGGGCGGAGTTGATATGTTAAGGACATAGTTTGTGCCACACAAGGCATTCAGCTCCTCCCAAATAGACATATTGTTAGGACTGCAGGAGCTCCAAAATAAGACTCTGGACGGTTCAGGGACAATTGACAATTGGAAGCAAAAGGGTTAGTTGTTTTATGTACCTGCTTCTATGATGGGGCCAAGTGGGGGGGCCCGTCCCGTCCTCCTCAGGTCCTCTGAGGGCCACAGAGGGCCCGCCCTTTGCCCGGGCTTAGCCTGGCGCCCTCCCGCGCGCGCGTCCCGTGGGGCCGGAAGTGAGGGCTCACTGAAATAGGCTCCGGTAGCAAGGGGGTGTGGTCGCCGCCTCCCGAGTCCTCCCGCTGCCTCCTCGAGTGTCCGTGCACTACACTGTGCACGCGCTGCGCCTCCCGCGAAGCGGGAGATGCGAGGTCCGTTTTGAAGTCCCCCGGTAGCAAGGGGGTGTGGCCGCCGCCTCCCGAGTCCTCCCGCTGCCTCCTCGAGTGTCCGTGCACTACACTGTGCACGCGCTGCGCCTCCCGCGAAGCGGGAGACGCGAGGTCCGTTTTGAAGTCCCCCGGTAGCAAGGGGGTGTGGCCGCCGCCTCCCGAGTCCTCCCGCTGCCTCCTCGAGTGTCCGTGCACTACACTGTGCACGGGCTGTAGCCAGGTCACACTATGGAGTCACAACCAGCAGGGGATGTTGTATGTGCCAGTAACCTGAGGGATGAGGCGAGTTTCCGCCTCACACCAGATGCACAGCGTTGTGTCGCCACCATGGCTCCAAATTCAACTTTTTAACCATCAGTTAATCCATCTTTTCAAATTTTCTCCATATTTTAACTCATGCTTTCTGTTATGTTATTTCACTATTCCACTTGTAGGGTACATTCAGCTATTTCCCAAGTTTCTCGTACAAAACTGTGCCCATCCGAGCCTCTAGTGGGGTACATTCAGCTATTTCCCAAGTTTCTCGTGCAAAACTGTGCCCATCCGAGCCTCTAGTTAAAACACGACCGATGCCGAGGTTCGTTCCAGACAGTGTTTATTAAAACCCAATGCATTTCGGGCGGGATACGCCCTTCGTCAGGGGACACTGCTGTAACGGTTAAAACTGCTTCACTCCCCCATCTCGTGTAGTGCGTCTCTATGTGCCAGTAATACATTTATTTTAGGATTCAGCTCATATCCAGAGCAGGACTCAGACATATGAATTCCTGCCATACAATCCATATCATGCACCCAGGTCTGCATGCATGCACACCTCACTCCAATATATTGGGCCACAACTATCAAGGAGTACAGTATGCTTTAGAAGGCCAGGTTTACAAGGACATTTAGAATTCCTTCACCACTGTTCACTGAGGCCAGCTAGCAGGGCATGAGCTAGGATCCTTACCTGTACAGTCAGGACATTGGCTCAAAATATCCCAATTAGTGCTACATGTCTCAAAAAAGTCTAGGATAATAAGAGTCTGCACAGACAGAGCACCCTTAAATTCTGCAGGTACATTAAGGATAGTTCATGATCCAAATCCTAAGATAGACACACATCTCAAAAATCAGGCCATTTCACACATACAAGATAAAGAGACAGGGAATTGCGTTTGGTGGCATAAGGGTCAAGGCATGTAGCTGCACACACGTCATAAGACATTTAAACATTCAAACAAATCTCTTACTTTCAACTCATAATCATGTCTTGGGAACAAATTGGGATGGATGTAAATCATCTTTCGTTAAGCAGGCAATGCAGATCCAGTCTGCTGTGCATAACAAACATTCATCATTGAGTCAAGTATACCACAACAGGAACATATGGCACAATGCAACTTCAAAAACAGGATAACCGTAACAAGATAGATGAGCACAGAGGGATCATGGGCATTTAATGTTAATGTTAATGTTATGGGTGTCTTATATAGCGCTCGGCTACTCCGAGGAGTGTCCTGGCGCTTTCTAAGGAGGTCAGCATCAGAAGGTCAGCATCCTACATATCTCGCAGTACCGACATGGGGGGTGAGATTGTGGCCTCTAGTGCAATAGCCATTGTTAACAGTCAACATTGTAGCATATGTGGATTTTAAGAGAGCCCCCCTCCATGTGATCTAAGGAAGAGATGTCAGGCACCCAGTCTGCCTCACATAACAGAGTAGCTGCTTCATCTAGCCATGTCCGGCCCACCTCTTAAATGACCATGGCCTCGTGTACGTGAACCTGTCCCTTCAAAGTCCTTCACCCATCCGGTGGCTCTTCCTGTGCATCCTGTAAGTCCTGTAACAAGTTTCCTACAGCTTAGCATTTGCAATCCTGTGGAGGCACACCACTTATTACATGCGCAGCCCAGTAGCCTTAGCCCTACCCCATTAGAGAGCAGCTGTGACCAAGTGTTACAGCGTTTGGAGTGCAGTGGCCTAATAAAGCACGCTTATGGCCTGGCGTGCTATGAGCATTTACTAAACAATCCTTTCATTGAATAACTTTTAAATCCTCATATGCATTAATATCCCTAGCTGCATCTCCTCCAGTGGAAGGAGGTTAACCCAACCTGTTACTCAGTCAAGTACATCTGTAGCTCTGGACCTCACGTTCAAACCATATGGCCATGCCCAGAACATATATATCAAATCCAAATAAGGTACATGACATCGTGGGCACAGAGGGCAGGACACAAACATTCAGGGTGTGATAGCTGGGGTGAGATATGCCCTGCGCTGGATGTCAAATTGAATGAATTGGAGTTTGGCATCATGAGATACTGTACATGGGTAAGTCTTTGTGTGTGCAAAGCCATTAACAAACAAGGTCTCCAGTCTCCGACTTCCACCCATGACGTGCAGGGTGTGGGTTAGGGGTTGATGCTCCGGTTCAGTGTCTGTGACTCTCCACAGGTGTCCCATCTCAACTATCAGTGTGCCATGTGCCAATAAACGGCCCCCGGGAATGTCAGTATCTTCCTGCAACAGTCCAAATGTAATTTGCTCCCAGACCGAGGATAGGTCCCCCACTGTGGTCAATCACATGTTTCTCTATGCCATCAGTCCTTCCCTAACAATGCTTATTTGGAATGGTGCTAGTAAGTGCAGACCAGCAGACAGAGAGTACGAGATCATGTACGTCAGTAGCCTCATGCCCTTATAGCTCAATAAAGCTATTTTCACCAGGCTGTCAGCTCCAGAGGGAAGCTGCGCTCCAGGGAGCAACATTGATCCTGCCACCGCCCGTGCCCTGCATGTTGGGAACATGCCCAATTTGTACAGCTGCCTCCCAGCCAAACTTTACACTGGCCATTGCAGCAGTGCTGCCACGTAAAATTTCATAAAAACTGTACACCCTGAACACCCTTTCACACCGGCAGGTGCAGCCTCTACAAAGCCACACTTCTCCTGCCCCTATTGTAGATCAACCCTCTCAGCATTGTGTTCAACTCCCTGGAGGTGGCATGAGGCACAGCCACCACTAGGTGATGGGAAAAATTCAAGATACAGGGGGGGTGAGGGGGGGCATTACCATCTTGGAGAGTGAAATACATCCTTGGACTGAAACTGGGAGAGTGCTACAGAAATCCACCTGTTGACATAAGGAGGCTATGGCCCTGGTCAAGTTTCCACAATGAGATCGTTTGCATCATGACTGTTACAGATCACTAAGCACCAAAACACTCATAGCTCCTGCATCACCCTCTGGTCACCCGCAATCACATCTTGTGGAGGATACTCCACACAGAGGGGGAAAGCACAATACTTGGCCCAGTCAACACACAAACCCGACCTACTCTGGTAATCTGATAGTCTCAGAGAAATATCTGGAATTTCCCTGCAGATATACTGAATGTAGAGCAGCATGTCGTCTGCATCAATGGATGCTACCTGTACCCCATCACCTAGTGGAACTCTCCATGCTTATCATCCCTGACAAAATTGCTAGGCTTGAGGCTACATTGCCAGGTCAAAGAGCAGTAGAGAAAGGGGAAAGCCCTGATGAGTCCCCCTGCCCAATCTAAAAGAGGGTGACCTGTCTTTTAAAAACAGGACTTGGGCAGTCGGCTCAGTAGGTAAAAAACAGATGTGTTGTTGCAGCTGCCCTGCAATGTCCAGTTTTGACTTAGTTGTAAACAGGTATTCCCAATCAACGGCATGGAATTCCTTCACTAAGTCCAGCACTAAGCAAGCTAAATAGGGCCAACTCCCCTGGACCAAGCATCCTATTATGTCTCTGAATATTAAGCGTTGTGGTACTATCAGGGATATGAACCTTTTGGACCCCATGCACTAGATACAGCATGTGTACAAGCACGCAAGGTGCCACTACTGTACTAAGGTTTAAAAATCCATTGCTAGCATGGACAATGGATGGTAAGACGTCAGTTTGGTAGGGTCACTGTTGGGTTTTACCAACCAATGATCTCAACATAGTCTTCAGCATAGATTGCAGTTGTCTCAATCCCTCAAGGTGATCAAAGAGAGCTGCAGTCACCTGGTGGGCAAGAAAATGCTCAAAGACCTTGTCGAGCTTGGACAGAAGGCTGTCCAACCCTTGAGTTGTACATGTGGCAGTGCTCATAATTACTCTGTGTATCTCTGGTACCAGCAAATGGGTTGTTGATCACTGCACGTGCTGTCGGATCAAGTACAGGTACATACAAGTTAGGGGTTTTGCCCAAATCACCCTCATATACCTGAGCAAAAAGACATCAACGATGTATATCCAAAGAAAGAAGGTATAGAGGGACCAATCAAACATTTATTTCCATTCAGAGTACAGGTAATTACCCTGATGATCCCAATTCTTATTTACAACAAATTAATTTCCATCATTCAAACTTATATACGTGTCATATGACGGGGCAGAGCACAATTTGATCAAAACAAATATACATATATAAATCTCATATGTACAAGACATAAACAATCATTACAAATACATTTAAATCACATTCATATATATGATATACTACATATATACAATATATACAACATGTACAACATATATAAAACATACAAATAAAATACACAGAAAAAGTAATTCCCCTACAGAGAACAAAACAATCAGGATGTACACTCTTAATTCAGAGTAGTACACTGTAAAGTAGTCCCTATTTGCGCCTGAGGGATAACACCTCAAAATTATTCGTCGGGCGCTTTCCTTATTCAAGACAACTCAAAATGATGGGACTCCTCTGAAAATGTCGACGAAGGCGCGGCCACGTTTCAGCCAATGAATACTTTCGGCTTCATCAGGACAGGGGGATCAGTATCTGTACAATAATAATAATGTACACTTAAATCTACATATAAATAAATCAATCATGCTACCAAGATTCCACTATCCCCTCAGTGACCATGCAGTTCCAGAAAGGTCAAGTGACTCAGGTTGTAGGGAGAGAATCAAGGGAAGATCAAACTCACACAAATGACCTTTGTCAAACCTACAGAACATGGTGTCTATAACAACAAGGCCATCACCAAAATACGGGTAGGAAATACCACATGTGGTGTTCACTTAAATACCTTGACTGAATGGAGGCTATCTCCAACAACACGGCTAGCAGGAAAAATCCTACAGCTACCCAGCTAATGTAGCCACTTGAATCCTGAGGCAAAAAGAACGACGAAACACACTTTGTAAAAGACAACAACAACACACAGGGGACTATCTGCTGTTCAATGATGTTGCTCCAAGCATATGGCATCAATCCTACCTTAAAAATGCTGTGTCCAAAGGCTCAAGGGAAAGTCAACTGTCCACTTGTCACGCTTTTCAAAAAGCAGGAAATCAACTCCTAACAAAAAAAACAAGCGAAAAAACGAGAGTTAAAGACCCCTTCACGGACTCCCTCAAAATGCACGATACACAACGCGCCAGCTATTCTGAAGTTGTCGTAGGACCCTCCCAATTCAAATACCTGTGAAAAGGGGGTCCCCGTCGTGAACACCAAATCTTTCAGTGTTCGTCACTCGTGTCCAAACTGCAAGTCTAACCCGTCTCCTCCGTGGCCGTACTCAAGGCGAACACGTGCTTAAGTCAGGGCCGGCACACCAACACCACAAGAGATGGACTCAGGTACACTAACAATTCTCAAACTACAACTCCCGTCATTTGAGTAATGAATCAGTTGCAACAGGGCCCCCAAACTGCACAAAGCTCCACTTAGGGCCTGATACGGGATGATAAATCTAGCCTCACCCCACTTTGCACAAAACTAAGCAGGAAAAGATGTGAAAGATCTAAAAACTCCACCCCCCTGTGTGCATCAAAGGTCGGGGTGGTGCTCGATATGAAGAAAATCAAAAAGTAATGCAAACATGTTCACTTCACTGCCAGACTAACTCATGGCAATCCAAGGTAACTCAATCAACACCCAGGTGACCAACACCACTGTCTGTCACGACTGGGAGGGTCAAATAAGGGATCTGGAATATGAACTTCATATAGACTTATTTAACATCAATCAAAACTACACTAGCAATCAGAATCAGGCCCAATCAATCCTTGAGTACCTGTCCTGGTTACAGGTTCTATCTGGCTCCAGCGAAAGAGAAATAAATATATACTGACTTAGCCCACACTGAAGGGGGCACCAAGGCTCTATTCTCAACACTAAAATTATCAACTTTGAGCTCCATAGCATTGCATGATCACATCCGGGTTTACAGTCTAATCATATGGAATATTGCGAAGCAAGCCTATCAGGTATTCACCACAGTACATATAGATGAAATAAGGGCTCAAATGAAAACACAATCAGTAGATATAAATTCAAAGTACATCCCAACAATGCATGAGAAGCACGAACATCAATATAGTATACACTAAACATCACAGATAGCGGTGTACTTCTCAATGCCTGTATACACCGCCCTCCAATCTATTAAAATGGCGGGATTGAATTATCTCTGCCCAACCTATTCTGAAACAAAGTAAGTATCTAGATTAGTGCCCATATTTCATCTCTGTCATTCAGCCCCTCAGTGGCAGTGTGGTATTTTTCTACTAGCCGTGCTTCAACTTAAGCTCTAATTCTCTCTTATTGTTGGCTTTGATGACCACCAGTACAGCTCAGACTACATCATCTTCACTATGTCCACACTCATTGTAATGATGAACCAAAGATGCGCCTGGCGTCCTACATCTAATGTGTGACTTATGTTGGCAAATACGCATTTTAATTGCTTGCGTAGTCTGACCAATATAGGCTTGCCCACAAGGGCAAATCACCACATACACCACATATTTGGTGTTACAGTTAGAGAATGACCGCATAGTATGAGTCTTATTATTGATTTAGATAGATTTGGAATCAGTCATACTTGCACAAGCAGTACAGGTGGTACACAAAAGTGTCCAACCACTGTCGGTAAACCCAACATGCTCCTAGTGTCTTTATTAGCCAAAGAAGGGTCACTACTGACGCTGACAAGATGTTGTTTTAAGTTCCTCCATTTCCTAAAGGCAAACAGTGGCTTTGGGATATTGAGATGTTCTATCAATCTCCAATTGTTGGTAATTATCTGTTTGACTTTGTTTGATTTTGGGTTGAAGGTCAAAACACATGTCATTTGTGCTACATCCTTTTTAACTTTAGGGGTGAGCAAAGTTTCACGCGGTGTATACCACTCTCTTTTCAGAGCGGCCCTTACCAATTTCCTCGGGTAACCTCTCACACAAAGCTTTTTTAACAGGATTTCTGCGTTATCGAAGCAATCGCCCTTATTAGAGCAATTACAGCAAATCCGTAAAAATTGCCCATAGGGCAGGTTTCCTTTGAGGCTCCTTGGGTGTCCACTCGTAAATTCCAAGAGCATGTTCCTGTCTGTTAGTTTAGTGTAAAGACTAACCTCTAAATGACCATTGTTATTAAAAAACCAAAGGTCCAAAAAGTTAATTTTGACACTACTGTAAGTTTTAGTAAACTTCAAATCTTGGGTGCAAGAGTTAAGCCACAGATGAAACTGCTCAAGTTCTACTTCATTGTCATTCCATATTAAAAATACATCATCAATGAAGCGTACCCACCTCGACAAATTGTAGTGTTGTTCCTATATTTCCAATAGGCTCTGCGCATTGGAATAACATATACTATAGTTTAGACGTAGGACTGAGGTCGACTAGGTCTCTATCGTATATATTAGACTTAAAAGTGAGTACCAACTAGCTCAGAGGTCACTAGAAACTTTCTTGAATTCACAAGAAGGGATTAGTTTCTGACAACCCCATAAACATGACAACTTTGTTTCCCAAGAATAAGAAATCAATCTCTAGTCGCGGAAACAATAGATAGCTATTTTACTCATGCAATCGTGCATGCTTCATTTCACCAGAGGTGCTGAGAAAATAGAGAGACGGGCATTTTCAATAAAAAGTATTTATTGAACAGTCTTCTTTCTCAAGCATAAGAAATGTACTGCTACAATCTTAATACCTGTTATAAAGTACAAGGTATATAATACGAAAAGTATTATAAAGTAGTACTGTAAAAGCATGATATGGTTTCTAAGCCATAAATTGCCTTAAAATACATACAGTGATAAAATAATGACTAAAAGAACTCAACTGGTGCTTCTAAAGTACACCTACCCCGGTGTACCTAACCTAAGTCTAGTACAAGGGAGGAAGTAAGTGAGGAGTAACTTAAGTTTAGTATTTCTCTGCCAAGAATCTATCCAAGAATTCTCTAAGGGTCTAATCAGCTCCGTACCTTGGTTTAGAATGAAGGAGGTCTTGTATCTCTCCCTCAGGACTCGATTTCCCAGCAACCCGCAAGGGTAGCCTGGAAACACAGGTGCTGGATTTCTCGGCAGGAGAAAAGACAGAGTCTCTCAGTGCGTTAGCTGGAGGGTAGGCTTTTTTCGGCACTTGCTGCTGCAGGCGTCGGGCAAGTAGATAGTCAATCTGCTCCAAACCACTATGTGTTTGTCTGGGCAAATGTAGGCATATTTATACTTTGAAGGTGCCGAGTTTGACGTATGATTGGACTTAATAACGTCATCGAAGACTCAGTTCTTCGAAAACTCCATGATTTCCTAGATAAATTAGTATTCAGGCAAGGGGATGTCCCTTGCTGCTGAAGGTGGGTTTTTCTAAGAAATCGTTGTTGATTCTCGGAACTTAGTGGAAGTAGCCATGCCGTATTTGGGCTGTATAGGTTCAGTCTAAATATGGTAATGATTTCTATGCCTATATAAGGATCGGGTAATTTATACCTATATAAGGGCATGAATCTGGAAAATTACACTAGGGTCCTAGATTCATTTACAACAAAATGATGTTGAAATGGGGTAGCCTCATCGAAGATATACCTCCTTTCGAATTGATCCATTACAAGGTTGGCTATCTCTGGGGCAAAACATCACCCCATCACCACGCCTTTTATTTGCAAGAACAGCTCTCCTTTTAAAGCAAAAAAGTTATTCCTCAAACAGATTCTTGCTAAATCTACAAGGAACCCAGTCGGGACCTGGTGGGGCCTAACCCTTTGTTCAAGGACTATTTCCATCACAAGCAACGCCTCATCCTTGGGAATGTTCGTGTACAAACTCTCGATGTCGAAGGAGACCAACAGCTGGTGGTCTCCATCGAACATCGAGTGTTCAATATTATGGATGAAATCCATAGTGTCCCTCACATATGCTTGTGTGGCACTCACGAATGGCTTTAAAAAGGTGTCAATATATTTAGCAAGGGGTTCGAGCAATGAACCGCATGCAGAAATAATAGGACGCCCAGGAGGTTTTCCAGCGTCCTTGTGTACTTTAGGAAGTACATACAAACTAGGCTCTTTTTGCATAGTAAATTTCAAGTAATCATATTCTTTTTTGCATAGGTATCCACAATCAATGGCCTGTGTGGTTAAATACAACATCTTAGCTTTCAGCCTAGCCGCAGGACTATCTACAAATTTACGATAGTGTGTGAGATTACCCAATTGTTTTAGGACCTCGTTGTCACAATCAATACTGTCCCCTAGGACAATTCCCCCTCCCTTGTCGGCAGGTTTTATTACCGTCAAGGGATTATTCGCAAGGCTTTTTAAGGCCATGTATTCTTGTCTGTTAAAATTAGACTTATGAGAAATATTTTTCCTATTCAATGTGTCAATTTCCCTCAGAATTTGGTTTCCAAAAAATATAATTTTGTCTGGCATGCTAGCACTGTCCGGGCAAAAGGAGGACTTCTTCTTCAGCCCACTTACATTCAACTCTGGGGTCTTATCTTGATCTAAATAGAAGGTCTTCAACCTAACCTTCCGTAATAATTGTAATACTTCGGTCTTAGTGTCAACTGGATCTTGTACCACTACGGGGACAAATGAAAGACCTTTTTGTAACACTTTCATTTCCCGCAGAGTCAGTGGATGTTTGGACAAATTGTATATAGGTAAAGGTTCAGTGTTATCCTGAGTATGTACAACTTCCAAAGGGGCTAACATAAGATCAACACCCAACCTGTTGGTAACTACCGCCTGTATACTCTTTGTCGGGTTCGAAAGAGGTTCTGATCCTGTGGTAATTGGAACAATGGAGGCCTCCATCCTCTTCTGAATCCTCTGCCCATGCGGCCCACTCTGTCTAAAAAAGGCGGAGGAGCGTTGGGATATTGGTAAAAAGGTTGATAGGGTTGGAAATATGTTCCTGCTCCTTGATCAGAATCTGAGGAAGAGTCAGAGAAAGTCAGAAACCTAGTTCGTGATCTACCCTTATATTGAGAATTCAAGGCACCCGGATTCGTATTTTTAAAGAAATCTTCTTTAACGTGTGGATATACTTGACCTTGATTGAAATTGTTAAAATCCCTGCTTAACTTTGCTGTTTTCAAATTAACTGTATGAGTTTTGAAATCTGCCAGGGTTTTATTGATACTCTCTAATAGGGCTTTAGTATCTACGATAGTGGAATCTCCCTCTATCTCTTCCTACAGTCTTTTAATCTCCTTCAGTTCCTCTTCACTGATTCGTAAAGCAGTATTTATTGATAGCACAATCCAATCCCGGGAGCACTTAGTCGCTACTCCACTAAAATCAATCAGGTAAGGTTCGTCATTAAGGAAAATCACCAGGATATTTTTAACCTGGAGTCCCACTGGTATAGTGCTGGTCTACAAGTACCCCAGCAAGACTTCAGCACTTCAGCATGTAACTGAGTCCTCGTGTTTTTCTTTCTCAGTTGAATTAGTCTCTCTGCTTTATCTGAAATAAGTGGCCTATCTCTTACAATGTCAGCCCCCAGCAATCTTTTGATCTCCTCTTTGGTTAACTAACCATGTGAGGTTCTGATATATTACTTTCTCATATGTATTCCTACCATTCCCCACAAGCAACCAAGGTGCTGAGGGTCGGTGGGGTCGGTGGAGTTGAGGTAGCACAACTGTATATACTCAAAATATAATGATACAAAATTACAAAAGTACCCCAATCCCCGTCAAAAGGGCACGTACATAAAGAACTACCAATTTACAAATCTAACAGACCTACCTCATTTAGATTAAATCCTAATAGCAACCCTCACACTTAACAAAGTGTAAAGCAAACATGTACATACAAGTTAGGGGTTTTGCCCAAATAACCCTCATATGCCTGAGCAAAAAGACATCAACAATGTATATCCAAAGAAAGAAAGTATAGAGGGACCAATCAAACATTTATTTTCATTCAGAGTACAGTTAATTACCCTGATGATCCCAATTCTTATTTACAACAGACCAATTTCCATCATTCAAACTTATATACATGTCATATGACGGGGCAGAGCACAATTTGATCAAAACAAAAATACATATATAAATCTCATATGTACAAAACATAAACAATTATTACAAATACATTTAAATCACATTCATATATATATGATACACTACATATATACAATATATACAACATGTACAACACATATATAAAACATACAAATAAAATACACAGAAAAGGTAATTCCCCTACAGAGAACAAAACAATCAGGATGTACACTCTTAATTCAGAGTAATACACTGTAAGGTAGTCCCTATTTGCGCCTGAGGGATAACACCTCAAAATTATTTGTGGGGCGCTGTCCATATTCAAGACAACTCAAAATGATGGGACTCTTCTGAAAATGTAGACACAGGCGTGGTCGCGTTTCAGCCAATGATTCCTTTTGGCTTCATCAGGACAGGGGGATCAGTATCTCTGAAATAATAATAATGTACACTTAAATCTACATATAAATAAATCAATCACGCTACCAAGATTCCACTATCCCCTCAGTGACCATGCAGTGCCAGAAAGGTCAAGTGACTCAGGTCGTGGGGAGAGGATCAAGGGAAGACAAACCACAAAGATCGAACTCACACAAATGACCTCATTGAGTGTCAAACATACAGAATATGGAGTCTATAGCAACAAGGCCATCACCAAAATGCGGGTAGGAAATACCACACGTGGTGTTCACTTAAATACCTTGTCTGAATGGAGACTATCTCCAACAACATGGCTAGCAGGAAAAATCCTGCAGCCACCCAGCTAATGTAGCCACTTGAATCCTGAGGCAAAAAGAACGACGAAACACACTTTGTAAAAGACAACAACAACACACAGGGGACTATCTGTTGTTAAATGATGTTGCTCCAAGCATATTGCATCAATCCTACCTTAAAAATGCTTTGTCCAAAGGCTCAAGGAAAAGTCAACTCTCCACTTGTCACGCTTTTCAAAAAGCAGGAAATCAACTCCTAACGAAAAAAAACAAACGAAAAAAGGAGAGTTAAAGACCCCTTCACGGACTCCCTCAAAATGCGTGATACACGTCGCACCAGCTATTCCGAAGTTGTCGTAGGACCCTCCCAATTCAAATACCTGCAAAAAGGGGTTCCCCGTCATGAACACCAAACCTTTCAGCGTTTGTCACTCGCGTCCAAAATGCAAGTTCAACCCGTCTCCTCCGTGGCCGTACTCAAGGCGTACACGTGCTTACGTCATGGCCGGCATGCCAACAACACATAAGACGGATTCAGGTACACTAACAATTCTCAAACTACAACTCCTGTCATTCGAGTAATGAATCAGTTGCAACGGGGCTCCCGAACTGCACAAAGCTCCACTTAGGGCCTGATATGGGATGATAAATCTAGCCTCACCGCACCTTGCACAAAACTAAGCAGGAAAAGATGTATAAGATCTAAAAACTCCACCCCTCTGTGTGCATCAACGGTCGGGGTGGTGCTCGATATGAAGAAAATCAAAAAGTAATGCAAACATCAAGTACAGCCAGATTCAATCCAGTCAGGAATTAGGAAATATCTAGCTTGTGCTCAGACTACAGGGGAATGTATAGGACACAACAATACACCGTGAAGGATTCATTGATCGCTGCCTGACTAGTCTCATCATCTTCATCTGCTGGATTGTTGTTATGCGATGGAGAAGGCAGGCCTGGAGGTGCCCTGACACATCTTCCTCCGCATGCATCTCAGCTTGTCATGTTTCAAAGTAAAAGCAACACAGTTGTTCAATGAGATGGACGTGGTGTGTTTGAGCATCTGTCAGCATGGGTAACATCCCAGGCTGCAACTGGATTGCAGTCTCCTGCTGCCTTAGTGGTCCCTCTTTTCCATCAAAGCTCTGTGGATATTGGCCCTAGCCCCCACCAAAGCTCCAAGCACTCACCACTCAGTACCACTTTCAGTGCTTCCCACTCCAACAAATTAGAAGCGGCTGTGTCCCAGTTGTCAGTGAAATAATTGGATATGGATACCCTCAGTAATTCATAAAATACATGGGGGAACAACAACATAGTCTGCAATTAGCATGGTAGACGGGGTTGTTACACACGTCACCCAATGTGCATGTGTATAGGGTTATGTTCTTAGAAAGTTTTTCACAGGTATTCAGCATCTAGCACCTCAGGCTGTAGTGTGTGCTGCTAAACAAATATTTCCATTCTGAATGTGCAGATTGTAGACTGCAGAGTAGTGGGGTACTCTTGGGTGTCAGGATTTAGGATCCACCAACAGTGTTGGAGGGACCAGCGTGCAGCCCCTTGTGTAAGGCACACTGCCAACACTGGAGAGGGTGGTACGGGGAGAATGGTTAATCTGTGGCTCTTAGACACTGCCATCCTTAAGCCAGGGGATATGGGCCTTCCTCATGGGGATGAGATATAGGTGCAGAATGAAGCTTGGTTTGGCCAGATTCGGCACATAAACACTGCCTCATAACATTGACTAACATCAAGGAGCCCCTCTACAAATACATATTGCCCTCAGATTCCATGGCATTGTCTAATGGGCTAAATGGGACCCTATTCGAACCCACACAAGGTCTCACCTTGCCAAACAAGAGTAGAAGATGCATAAAGAATGGATATGCAAGCACTTCTGGACTGGATCTCCTGCTCCTGTGTCATATGGGTCTATTGTAATAGTGCAATGTTTTTCCCTGTGCCACCAGATATATCATCACAGTGTATCTCTCTTCCTTGTTGTCCCCATACCTTTGACATTCAAAGTCATAATGCCATGAATACACGTGTGTGTAGTGTACTGGAAAGCGTGGGGAGAGATTTCAGGAGAATTCTGCCCCAAGGTGGGCCAGCAACACACATCCTGGAGTATTCCCTTGGTGAGCAATGGGTCCTAATCAATGGCCTGCTGCTCAATGGAATTGCATCAGGAAAGAAAATACGAACCCTCAATACCTTCGTCCCAGGGCAGTACCAAGGGGAAAGACTGAGCAATCAGTGACAACATCAACCTACAACCTACAGTGGTAGGCTTCAAGCAGCAGCTAACACACACTACCTCCCCAACTTTCATTTGGCAACTGTTTTTGCATACTTACATCTACCTATCCTCTACATGTGTACCATTCCACATTACCTCTTGGCCTTCTTATTCTGTATTTGTGCTGGTCTGACCTCCCTCACATTCACCTCAAGGTACAAGCTCATCTCTCAACCTATCCTTCACTCACAAGCTCCTTACAATCAGTCTCTAGTGCTGCCATCCTTAAAACCATTGCTTGCCTCTAAGCTCTACCCTTGAACTCTTACTTTTCTGCCCGTTCTCATTCTGGTGTTGTACCTCTTACATCCACGCCTACATGCCCTGTACCACTCTTCACCTCTATGTACACAGCACCTCTACTATTCATTCTAAATGCACAATGTACTGTACTCATCACCTCCTCAGCAGCCGATAACCGTATCATGTCCAATGTACACCTTTCATCCCAATTTCTCCTGTTTCGATTGGCTTTGGGACACTCATTTTTGGCAAGGTGCACCATTCTATCCACTTCATACATTCACACTTAACACCTCACCACATCTCTCACCCTGACACTTACATTGCTCAATTAATCTGGCCTTATTTGTGAGTCTCTCACCATCCACTCACTCTACTCTTCTTAAGGCCTACTAATAGTAATTTGACAAACTAGCACAGCCACATTTTTAAACAGACCATCCACCTACTGGCCAACACCCTTGCATCTCTCCATCCAGCATCCTAACTTACACAACTGGTCCACCCCCTTTACATCCATCTATCCACTGAGTTTCACCAAACAACTTTAACCTTGTCTCACTGTGTCTCTCTTACATCCACATCTCATTTCCATGCTCCATGCCTCCATATTAACAGCTACCTTTCTCAATGAATCTGCCCTATCATAGCCATCTTTCACTGTGGTGCCATTGACTTTAGCTCTCATTTCCTGCCAGCCTCTAACCTTGTCTAGCTGGTTCTACCTCTATCACATCTACCTATTTCTAGCATACCTCACGCAGGCTTTAACCAGTTTTACAATTCCCATTGTAATAATGAGGATACTCTATCCTATACAAGCACTGCCTTTGACCTTAACTCCTTCCTTCCACTCTTATCTAATGTGTTACTTATTCTACCCCTAATATATCTGAGTCTCCCCTCCATGTTCAGAATGGCGTCACAACTTACTCTCACCTCTAACCTTCTTTAGCTAGCTTAGCCTCTCCAACATTAACCTCTCCAACATGTGCAGTTATGCTTCACATTTAACACCCGCCTCCTGTCTGCCAATTTAGTGCATGGGAGTAACATAGGCTCATGTGGCACCTGCACACTAGAAGGGCCCACAACACTTCTGGGGGCTCACAGTCCACTCAGTTGACCACATGTAGCACAGGGCAATCCACTAGCCTTAACAACCCTTCACGTTCACCTCCATTGTTTTCAATACACAACTGACTACTTACACACCTATCATATGCTCAACTACAAATGATGTGTGGGTAAAATATTATAGCCATAGCTTGAACAAACAAAACATTTGTCAGTGGAAAAGTGTGAAAAAAAACCAAATCTCTTCGACTCTCCACTCCTCTCCCTATGCCGTCATCCCTAGTGAGCAGTACCCATTGTTCTACCATGGCATAATGGCTGTCAGACTTACGTTGTGTGGGCGTCCCATAGGATTCCCTGTTGTTCATTCAGTGAGGCACAGGTGCCAGTGACATCCTTAGCACCCTGTATAGTCTTGGTTCGATGCTGTAGTGCAGCTCCTGGTTCCTAGGTGACCATCCCTGGAATGTGGAACCTGGGGGTGCCTAGGGAGGCTGGCAACACGTCAGTTGCGAGGCTTCAGTTCTGGATGGTGAACCAGTTCTACCCTGGATGAGTTGTAAAAAAGTGTTTACCCATTATGCTAGGGTTTGCGGGACATCTCTCAGTGCTGAGAGGAAAACATCCCTATTAATGCACTGTTTGAGTTCCTAGGGACATGAAGTATTTGAACATCTTCCCGTGCTCTCAGATAGTGATGCTTCAAGTCTCAATGAATTTGAGATCTGCAGAAAAAAATTGGACCTACACTATTTGCTGAAGGTGAGCACAATTCTTGAAAGCTACCACTTCAGCAGGAGGATGCAAAGGCAAGAGGAGTTGGTAGAACAAAACATCACTGAGTTGTGCATGTTAGTTTCGACGTGCACCTTTGGTGCATCATTAGAGGAGCGACTCAGGGACCAGGTGATGATGGGTTGCAGTATTGCTAAGGCCAAGGATAGTTTATGGCAGAAGGATAACCCCTCTTTGCATGAGGTACTCACCCTAGCAAAGACTCATGAACATTCAAAGGCCTGTTTAGAAACAATCCGTAAGAATGTGCCTGTAGGCAAAATTGAGGGTAGTGTGATGTAGGTAAAAAGGATAAGGTAGTTAAAAATGAAACTTCAGCAAAATTGGAGAACAAATCTGTTTTCTCAAAGACCCTCCCAGTTAAATGTTTCAGCGAGCTTTAAGGATTGTCCTGGATGGAAGGTTACATGCAGCACATGCGGGTGCAAATGTCACTTTGCAAAATGTTGCAGGTCCAGTAGAGATTTTAAAAAAAGTCAAGAAGTGGACCTCTATGAAGATGAACTTGAGCTAGAGGACATAAACATTTGTCAGGTCAAGGGGTCTGGTGGCAATGTTCCCATAGATGTGGTACTGGTTAATGATGCACCAGTAAAGATGCTTTTTGACTCTGGTGCAAAGGTGACATTAATTCCCAAGTGTTTCTTTGATCAGTACCTGGTGAGGAAGGTCAAGTTAATGAGACCAGATATAAAACCCAGGGGGTATAGAGGAGAAATCATTGACCTTCTAGATTACTTTTGGGGCACAATCAATTTTCCCGGGGAAGGTGTATGTGTCGATGAAGGGGGACTCTCTGATAAGCTGGTTTCACCAACGGGATTTGCGCGTGTTTCTGGATCCCAATGAAAGTCCCTAAGTGTGTTTAAAGGAGTTACCTTTTGTCAGTCAAGTGGGTGAAGGGTAGAACGCCTGGGTCATGCAATTTCCAGAGGTGTGTGATAGCAAGTTAGCGTGTCTCAAGAATTATATGCATTGAAAAAGAATTAAGCCTGGTGCAGAACCAAAGGGAGCAAAAGTTTGGGGTTCACCGCTTATGGCAAAGGGAAGTGTGAAGGTTGAGTTGGACAAATTGATTACCAATGGCATAATACAGGAAGTTGAGGCCACAGAGTGGCTTTCTACAATTGTTATGGCCCTTAAGGCTAATCAAGAGGCCAGGATCTGTGTGGATAAGAGAACCCAACAAGGCGGTGGTGGTAGACCACTACCACCTACCCAACCTCAGTGAAATGTTGTGTTCCCTTGGAGGGGCACAGCTTTTTTCATCTCTTGACTTGACCTCAGCATATCATCAGGTTAAACTATACTCCACCTCTCAAGACCCCACTGCCTTTTATACACCGTTCGGTACCTTCAAGTTCTTGAGGATGCCATTCGGTCTCATCTCTGCTGCTTTGGTGTTTCAGAGGGTCATGGAACGCATCTTGAAGAGTGTTGAGGGTGTCAAAATATACCAGGATGATATTCTTGTGTTTGGGGTTAATTCTGGGGAACACAATAGAAGGTTGAGATTGGTCTTGAGAAACCTGTGTGACGCTGGATAAATGTCAGTTTGACGTGGCAGAGATTGAGTTCTTGGGACATTTGGTGTCAGCAAGTGGCATTCGGCCCAAGCCTTCTTTAGTTAGTACTATTTGCAAGCTTAGGGTCCTCAGAATGATGATGAGTTTGTGAAGTTCTTGGGATGTCTTTTATCACAAGTTCATACCCAACTTTGCTGGTGTGACTGGTCATTTAAGGGCTCTCCTGAAGAAGGGTTGAGAGTTTGCGTGGTCTAAAGCCTGTGATGATGAATTTCAGAATCTAAAAAGGTGTTTTAGCAAGGTGCGCAATCTAAGTAGTTTTGACCCAAAGAAGGAATCTTATTTGATGACAGATGCCAGCTCTAAAGAATTAGGTGTGGTGCTTCTCCAGAAGTACGAAGGTGAAGAGAAAGCAAATTTGTTTATGTCTAGACCTTTGAGGGGTGCGCAGTGTAATTATTCCGTTGTGAAGAGGGAAGCTCTTGCTATCTATTGGGCCATTCGTAAGTTGCAGAAAAATTCTTTGGTGTAGTAGGCGGATCATAAACCGCTGAAGGAGGTTTTTCTAAGAAAGGGATTTATTTTGTCTCCCACCGCATACGGACGCGGGTGGTAGCGGTGCACACATTTTACTTTGTGGTCTCCTATGTTCCTGGGGCCAGTAACCCCCAGGCTGTTTGTTTGTCTGGGTTAGGTGATGTGCATGATGAGGTGTCTGAAGAAGGTGAACGGTTTGGTAGTGAAGATTTTGAGGAGGATATTGATGTGTGCCTGATTAGTAATGGCATTGTTTCTGAAGCTGCCTGGGGAGAAGGATGAAGTTTTGCAAAAGCTGGAGGCAATGATTTTGGAAGGATGGTGTAAGAAGAAGGATTGTTGTCAGGACTTGAAGGGCTTTTCGCAAGTCAAAGAGGAGCTGGCAGTTGTTGATGGTCTCCTCTTGAGGGGCATCAAGTTGGTTCCCCCTCATGCCCTATGCGAATGGTTCTTGAAGAGTGCTCATGCTAGCCATATCGGAATTGTCAAAAACAAAGGGAGGATTAGGGAACCATATTGGTGGCCTCCTATGGACGTCTATGTCGAGAGGGAGATTAGGAATTGTGCAGAGATAAAATCTTAAAATATAGGACGCAACCTACCTACCTGCTGAGGGAGCAGTCTAAAGAGGCTTGGTTGAATATTGCCATATTTTCGGTCCGGTGAAATTAAATACCCGAGATCGGTATGTCCTAGTCTGCATGGACATGTACTCACGGTGGTCAGAGATTAAGGTGGTGAACTCTGTGGCGTCCATGGTGGTCATTGATTTTTTAGATGATCTCTTCGAGAGGGAGGGTTTTCCATTATCCTCGCTCTCGGACAATGGTGTACAATTTACCTCAAGGGGGGGTTGAGGAGTTTTTGTGTGGCACGGGGATCAAACACAAGAGGGCAGCTCTTTACCATCCTGTAAGCAATGGCGTGGTTGAGAGGCTTGTTATGGTATTGGAGGAGACCCTATAACAGGCCGTTGCCACAGGAGCAGACTGGGAGGTGGCTATGAGAAAGAAAGTGAGGGAGGTCAGGTTTACCCCACATTCTTCTACAGGGTTGTCCCCTTTTTGCTTGTTCAAGAAAAGAGTGGCGAACACGGAAGTTTGCCCCTCATGGGTCTTGGTTGACTGTAATGTTGGTTGTGCGGAAGTTTGGAAGGAAAGAGAGAACGTGGTCATCGAAAAGAGGAAGAGATGGTTTGATGAGCAATGAACTGTCAAGAACACTGTGGTGTCTGTGGGTGATTGGGTAAAGATCAGATCTTCCTCGCTTAGGTAATGGGAACTAAAAGTTCAGCAAACCATCCAAGTTGATAAAGGTTTTCAAAAATGCAATCAAAACCAGTGACCACATGGTGTGGAACTTGAACAGAGTGGCCAGATGTCACCCCACTGATGTGATTGATTGAATTTACAGATTCCACCTCTGATTCTACTTCACAAGAGGAGGCCTCCAGGCCTCGTAGGGTGGTTAGACGTCCTGTTAAACTGCAAGATAATGTCTAACATGCTATGTCTTTCTTACAGTGCTGCTGAGGGTTGCTGTGCATTTTGGTTTTAGTTTACTATTCCTTTTCTCTTTGTTTTCTGATTCGTTGTTATTATCGAGGGGGAGGTGATGTAGTGTCTTGGTTCGATGCTGGAGTGCAGCTCCTGGTTCCTAGGTGACCATCCCTGGAATGTGGAACCTGGGGAATGCCAAGGGAGGCTGGCAACTCATCAGTTGACAGTTGCGAGGCTTGGGTGCTGGATGGGGTCTCTGTAACTTAAGACTGATTAAAAACCACTTCAAGCTTACCTTGGTCTCTACTTTGTGGCACTGTTTTGATTCTTACACACCCTCAAGTGATGTGGCTAAATGCTGTAATGGTGCTGATGCATTGTGTACGCCGACTGAGGGGTGACAGCAAGGCGCATCTGGTAGGAAAAGAAATTCAAATTCAACATTCTCATTTAAGTTCGTAAAGTGAAAGGCTGTTTGTGCCAAACATATTGACATCTCAGCCCATTCCTAAGGGACCCGTGTGAAAGGTGTTGTGCACTTATTGTGCATCACCCTGCTGCCGCATGGCTGAAAACCCCAAGGGAGGGGCTGACCACCTGTAGCTCGTAACACTGACGTAGTCATTAGCATTTGTGAGGCCCTGGGCAGCTCTCCATGGGCAGGGCCAATACGGAATGGCACACAGGATCCACCCTCAACTAAATTTACTATACACCACTCCTGTCACCAACAACTGAGGTTCAGTCTGCTTGCAGGAACTGAGCCAGGAAGGGGATTTTTGGGATGCTGAAAAGGTATACATTCAGCTGTGTCACATGAAGCGGATAGAAGGGGCACTAACATGACTTGACATAGGCTAGCATTCCCAATACGATAATAAGAAATTAAATACTGACTGCTAACAGAATCAAGTAAATGTTTAGAACAATAAGGACTGTTTTAAAAGAATCTTTGTAAAGCACTGAAAACACCAGCATATTAATGTGAGCACCGTAGATACAAAGCGAGTGGAGAAGACATTGCACAGGATTTTGGGAATTGAAGTGCCACAAAAATGATTGATGAATGGGAACGGTAGAAGTCCGTTTTTAATGCCAGTGCAGAGCTCTTCTCGCAAACCTGAAAAGAATAATTAGTCATTATTGATTATGGGCGGGAATATAAGAGAGGATGCCGCGATCATTCAAAAAAACTTCACTTGTACCAGAGCGCGGTTACACGTCGGAAAAGGGCGGAGGCTCTCATTTTTAATAAACACGGGGATTTGCAAGCCATGGTAAGAGCAGAGTAGTTTACGTTTAGAAGCATGTTAAAATCGTGGTAATATGTTTTGTTAAAAGAGGAAAAATTAAGTACTGAAGGTGAGGGGTATGATTAATGAGGAAACTCAAATGTTTTTAAATGGTTCTAAACGTGGGTCAGACTATTTTCCAATAGCTTGTAAATACGTATTTTTTGCACAACTGATTAATTTTGTCATGGTTGCTGAAGTGCTATTGAGTATTTTACATATTGAAACATGTCAGCTAAAAACATTTATTTCGTGTTGTAGATGCCCCTGATGAAGAGAATTTAATTTCTTGAAATGCATTGGGCTGCCAAAATAAAATCATGGCATGTGGAACCTACCTCAGATTCCAGATCTTTTGTGAACAAATGTACGCTGTAAAATATTGAGTAAAATGATTTGAGCATGACATTAGAATTAAAGTGTAAAATGGACAGTTTAACTATGAAGAAAAGGAGAGTAAATATAACGCAATTGATTCATTTGATTCAAACCTCAGAGTTTGGTAGTGCAGCCTGAGCGAATCGTACTGGAGGTTCCTTGTGGTTTCATTACATTGTAACAGCGCTAAGAGACGAGCGCAAAGCAGGCATTGCACGCCAATAAGAAATGAAAAAGGAAAACATACGTTTAATATAAGGATTACAAGGGAGTGCATCTTTTCTCTTCAACCATTAGTATGATACTTTCGTCTCACCACGAGATTGCACCCACGAAGACACCATCAATGCAAGGACCTATAAGAAATATGTATTCTGAACAACATTGAAACAGAAGTTATGCATGGAGAATGAGTACAGACCTGGGTTTGTTACCATGCCAGTTTACGATAATAAGAAATTAAATACTGACTGCTAACAAAATCATGAAAATGTTTAGAACACCGTAAGCTGGATGATTACGAAGGGCAGGTTAGGAGGAACAATGTCTGTATAATTGGCGTTCCGGAGAAATTTGGAGGCCAGGCCCCTGATCTCTTTATTGAGGACGTTGTTATTAATCACCTGAAGCCGAAGGGACTGAGCAACCTCTTTCCATAGAACGTGCCCACAGGATACCGGGGGGCGGCCTAGACCGGAGGCCCACCACGTCCGATGATCGCAAGGGTGCTCAATTTTAGAGACAGAGACGCTGTCCCGCAGGCGTCAAGATCCGGGGGCCTCCTGAGCTATGAAAACTCCACTCTCACCTTCTTTCCGGACTTTACGCACGCGGTCCAGCGACGGAGGCAGAGCTTCACTGGAGTCAAGAAGCGTCTCAGAGACATGGGTCTGAAGTATGCTATGTTGTACAATGCCAAGTTGAGGGTTGAGGTGCCAGAGAAGGTTTGGTTTTTTGATAACCCTGAGTTTGCCTCGGATTGGTTGGAGAGTCTTTCCCCCAGAGAGATTCCCGGGGAGAGGGCAGCGGAGGAGATAATGGTGCGCAGGAGTAATCAGTAGCGCTGTGCTTGCAGAATGTAGGTTGTTGAGAGCGGTACCGCATGCGGCTTACACATGTGTAACGGTTTTCTTTGCCTGGGTGTCACTTCGGGAGCAGGACATGATTCCTATGGGTGGGGTGGGACCGCGGGCGCTGGCATTTCCCTCTCATCTACATTTAGATAGTTGGTTAGTTAGATGATGGGGCGACAGGCACACTGCGAGTTGGGGGTTGGCGAATGCCGCGAGCAGGGTTGCAGGGGTGGGGGTGGTGGGATGGGAATGTTTTTGTGTGTATTAAGATGGGTGTTCTTAATGTTTGTTCATCAAGGTAACGAGTGGAAATGTAGCATTGGTGATTTGCAACAGACATGGGATTATCGGTTTTTTTTTAATGTCAGGAATTTTTGCATCAGGTGAGGAGAGGGCAGTTCAATGTTCTTCATATGGGTTTAATGGCACACCATAGTCGTGGGTCGGGAATGAAGGGGCTGAGTTGGAATGTGAATGGTTTGGGCGATAACATTAAGAGAGAAATGGTTAGTCAGCTCATTAGGAGACACTCCCCAGAAGTTGTATTGCTTCAGGAAACCCACCTCGTGGGAAATAGATGCATGGCCCACCATAGAAGGGGGTATAAATTGGTGGCTCATGCAGGATTCACTACTGGATCTAGAGGGGTGGGATCCTGATTAGGCAAGGGCGGATTTTGCGGATTGGCAATCCGCGAATTTGCGGATTTGCGAATTTGCGGATTGCGAAAATCCGCAAAATCCTCAAAATCCGCGAATCCTCGCGGATTTTTTTTTTTTGTGTTCGCACGGGTTTCTGCAAGTTTGCGAACTTGCAGAAACCCGTGCGAACACAATGTGCCTACTCATGTATGTGCCTCTTGTGTGTATAAAAGGTCAGAGAAAGATCAGTTCAGCAGATGAAGAGAAAGAAGCTCCTGGTCACAGGAACAGCACGGGTATTGCGCTAGTGAAAGTCAAGGATGCAAAGTCTATCCAGCATCACAGCTCATTTTCCACGGTAGATTTGGGAAGAAGGCACACCTGTCCAGCCTCGACGATGCTCACGATTGTTTTTGGGCTAATGAATGAGTCACTGAATTTGAGCATCAACTAGTTCGAGCGACCATGTGTGTCTTACTATGCAATCGCCCCGAAGGGCGCAGGGGTCCCTTGAGTGAGCTGTAACTATTTTACAATGGCGCCAGCAAGCTGCCAGCGCCGTTGTAAAATAGTTACAAAGTTAGCTTGCACAGGAAGCACTTAGATAAAATAAAGCAGCACCTGCTTCGTTTTATCTAGTGGTTCCTGTGCAAGCTAACTTTGTAACTATTTTACAACGGCGCTGGCAGCTTGCTGGCGCCATTGTAAAATAGTTACATGAGTGGGGGTTCAACTTTTGAACCCGTTACGTCCGCGGATTTTTTTTTGCGGATTTTGCGGGAAATCCGCACAATTCGCGGATTGCGGATTTCCCAAAAATCCGCAAAATCCGCGGGCGTAACGGATTTCCCGCTCATGCCTAATCCTGATTAAGAATTATTTCCCCATGTCAGTGCAGGCCACTTAGATTGACCAGAGGGGTAGATATGCTGGGGTGTCGGGACAACTGGGGGGTAAGACGGTCACCTTTCTGTCAATATATGTGCAGCTGGGTCTCCAGACTGATACCTTTCGGGATTTGGGCTCCGTCTTCCTTACGCTGCCTTTTGGTGGTCTTGTCCTGGGGGGCGATTTTAATGCCGTGCTAGATGGTGAGGTTGACTGTTGCCCGCCACGAGTTCTTCAACAGTCGCAGGGGTGGCTCCCGGACTTTCTGGAGATGTTAGGATTGGTTGATAGCTGGTGGGACCGTAATCCAACGCAGACGCATTTCACTCACATTTCAGTTGCACACAATAGTTTGTCTAGACTTGAACACATATTGCTGCCGGCCACGATAGCCAACACGATTCAGGAGGTACGGTACCTGGGCAGAAGTATCTCTGATCATTCTCCATTATGGTTGCGGCTCACCCTCGGACGACAAGCGGCTGGTAGTGTAGCTCCCATTAGTGCTTGGCAGTTGAAGGATCCGGCCATTAGGAAAGAGGTGCTCCAAATGTCGAAACGCTACTTCCTGTAAAATGAGGGGACTGTTGATTCAGCGCAGTCTCTTTGGGAAGCTTATAAAACTGTAGCGAGAGGGGAGGTCTTGTCCCAGGTAGCCGGGAAAATGAAGAAAAGACAGGCGGAGTTGATTCAGAAGGAGGCTGAGGTTATTGCTTTGGAGGAGAGTGTAGCTAGGTCGCACCCATCCGCAGACCTCCACATGTTGAAGCTCCGTCAGGAAGAGTACAGAGCATTAGCGAAAGACAGGGCGATTAGCCAAAATAATGCCGTGCAGAGTCGCATATATGAACATGGCGATAAAGCCGATAAGTTGATAGCGTGGCTTGAACATGGAGAGTGGGCGTCGAGACTGGTGACATAGCTGGAGGGACCGGAGTCTGATAAAATTACTGAACCACAGGCCGTGGCCGACGCCTTCTTGAGCTACTATAAGAAGGTCTATACCGCTGAAAGTGAGTTCTCGGAGGCGGACAATAGTGCCATGATTAGAGATATTGTTATGCCGGGGCTGTCGGAGGAAGATAGGTCCTATCTGGACTCTCCATTCTCTAATGAGGAAGTGGCACAGGCTATTAGGCAGATAAAATCTGGTAAGGCGACTGGCCCTAATGGGATACCGATTGAGCTATATAAACTAAATGCTAATCGGATCGCCCCACGATTGGAGAGCAGGGGAAAAGGCCAGCTTCCCTATGATCAACGGTTGGCAAATATTATACTCATACATAAAGCGGATAAGCCCAGGATGCCATGCACCTCTTATAGGGCTATATCGCTCCTTAATGCAGAGCCCAACATCTTAGCGAAACTTCTTGCTACCCGGCTGGTAAAAGTGATCTCAAATTTGATACACCCTGATCAGTCAGGTTTTATGCTGCGTAGGAACACAGCACTGAATCTGCGGAGGCTGCATGGTGTCCTAGTGGGCTCCTCGAAAATACATGAGCCAACAATTTTGGTGTCCTTGGACGCCTCGATGGCCTTTGACAGAATCAAATGGAATTATCTGTTCGCTGTATTAGCAAAATTGGGCTTCGGTGGTGAGTTTATCGGCTGGGTGGGATTCTTGTATGCAAACCCCCTGGCTAGGGTGGTCGTCAATAATTGTAGATCCAACGACTTTGCATTGGAGAGGGGCACAAGACAGGTTTGTCCACTGTCTCCGTTGCTCTTTGCCCTTGCTATGGAGCCACTGGCGGCCTGGGTCAGATGGGACAGAACGATACAAGGCCTGCGATGGACACCGGAATGGGAAGACAAGGTCTCGCTATATGTGGATGACGTTTTGCTCTATCTTACCAAACCTAGGGAATCGTTCGGGGACTTTTTAGACGTGCTTTCCATTGATAGTTTTTTTTCAGGATTAGCGATCAATTGGTCAAAATCGATGCTCTTTGTGTTGGTGGGAGAGCCGCCGAGGATCCCGCTAAACTACCCAATTCAGATCAAGACTGTGGGTTTCAATTATTTAGGAATATACATAACGCTTGATCCGCAATTAAGATATGTTAAAAACTTAGCCTTCCCGCTGGATAGGTGTAAGAAAGATGTGGAACGCTGGAAGACTCTTCCACTCTTCATACTCAATGGACCTGGCGCCAGCCTCCTATTTCAAGCAAATTGAGTCGCTTCAGAGGCGGCTTTTGTGGGAGGGTAGGCCCCTTATAGCATTCGTTAAATTGACGCTACCATGGTACGATGGTGGAATCGGACTCCTAGTTATGAGAATGTATTACTGGGCCTCACAACTAGCCACAGTGAACCACATTATATACGGGCCCCCTGGTGAAATGGCCCCGCGTGGAATGTTGGATAGAGCGCTATACGTTAAGCCAGGGAAATTCGCTTTATGTGGCCGGACTGCACATGCGGTACAGGTGTGGCATGCGGCCAATAGGTGCCTGGGTTGGGAGGGCTGGCTGACGTTGGCCACACCCCTGTTGAACTCTGAGAAGTTAGGAAATCTGTGGAGATCCAGGGGGTTCGATAAATGGGCCCTTATTGGATTTACCCAGATAAGAGATGTTTGGAAGGGGGACATGATACACACATTCGAGTCACTTCAGTTGCAATATGGACTTAATGTCAACAAACATTTTCGTTATAGGCAGGTGAGACACTCTCTTCTTGCCCATATACCCAGAGGCACGGTGCTCCCAGAGGCTTCACCTCTGGAGGACCGTGTGAAGAAAACTATCTCTCTTGTTTACAAGAAGTCGGTAAATAATATGGAGAGCCCGCTGGGGCGACTTAGAACACAGTGGTGTGCAGATGGCCTAGAACTAGAGGATGAAGACTGGGTGGAGGCGGTCTCCTCCACGAAGGTAGTGGCGATTCAGATGCGGCTCCGGCTGGTGCAAGTGAAGATATTGCATAGGACCTACATAACTGGACCCAGGTTGTTGCGAATGGGGCGGGGTGAAAGTGGGGCTTGTAGAAGAGAGTGTGGGGAATCTGGCACCTTTATGCACATACTTTGGCAGTGTGTGGCGGTACAGAGGTTCTGGATAAAGATTCATGACGAATTGAAAGACTTAGAACACAGTGGTGTGCAGATGGCCTAGAACTAGAGGATGAAGACTGGGTGGAGGCGGTCTCCTCCACGAAGGTAGTGGCGATTCAGATGCGGCTCCGGCTGGTGCAAGTGAAGATATTGCATAGGACCTACATAACTGGACCCAGGTTGGTGCGAATGGAGCGGGGTAAGAGTGGGGCTTGTATAAGAGAGTGTGGGGAATCTGGCACCTTTATGCACATACTTTGGCAGTGTGTGGCGGTACAGAGGTTCTGGATAAAGATTCATGACGAATTGAAAGAGGTGCTGGGTGTGGAGATCCAACCAGAGGCCCGTAGATGCCTATTGTATGTGTGGGAGCCTACAGATTTGAATGAGTATCGGAAGCAATGGGTGATATTGGCTTATATGGTGGCAAAACAAAACATTGCCCAGCTTTGGGGGGCATGTCAACTGCCACGAGTATCTCAGTGGGCTGAAGACCTGGACTGGTGTATGTTTAGGGAGAAAGCTGTGTATGTGGCCAGGGGTTGTCCGGCGAAATGGGGTAAGATTTGGGGGCGTGGAATGAACACAGAGGAGAGATTTGTGAACCACCGGTTCGAGGTTTGTCACAGGAAGCGCAGGAATCCCTATGATCCCAGTGCTTAATATTGATGTTATTATTCTGAATTTGCCTAATACGACCCATTGTAGAGACATGTAATGTAACACCTGATGCTTGTTTATGGTTTATTTGAGTTTATTTGTTATTTGTTAATAAAAAGAGTTAAAAAATAAATAATCTAAGGATATGTGAAACTAGGTTGAGCGATAGATTGAAATGTGTGGAGTTTGCATTCAACACAGATAAGGAGCTTCAAAACTTTCTATTTGATTAAGCAAACATAACTTAGACAGGAGTGAAGTAAGTTAACTTCCGTTCACGGTTATGAAGAGAAGAATCTTATTTATCTTTGAGGTTTGTAGTACTGTTGAATGTTTTTAGACCTTGGTGTTGATATAACAAATAGTTTTTCAGGCTGGACAGAGGGATACATTTCTTCATTGATGAAGGATACGAGTCGTATTTAGCAGGTGAGATGACAACTGGATTAAGAGTATTATGTATTAAATTAAGGTAAACAGAGTAATCAAAGTTGGACTTCGAATCTAGGTTATATGTGGGGATGGAAATATTGATATCATTCTTTGGTCTTCATTTATTATAATTTTTGCTACTAAGACAAATATCTGAATCTCTAATTTGTCCATGAAGAGAGTTTGCGTAATTTGGAAAATGTGTTCACAATACTACATAAGAGCATTTAAAGAAAGCTCAATGGGAACTTAAGATAAAGCACTAAATACAGATGCTGGTGTAATTATTGTCAGATCACTAGGTGAGTAATGGTAATGTACACTTGGTTATTTTAAAAATAAAAAAGTACTGCTGGTTAGTGCAAATTTAAAATTGTAACGTTTCTGAACCACTAATCACTTCACACAGGTAGTGTATATATCATTAGGAAAATATTTTTTGTAAATTAATTGTCCTTCCAATATACTATATAAGCAATTAAAACTAACTGATATGCTAAATAAAGTTATAGCACTAAGCACTGATGTTGATAAAATCATTGTTGGTAGTGTGAGCTAAAATCCTGGGATTTCCAATGGAGAAGTCATAAATGTAATTTTATTTTTAGGTATTGTAAATTGTATTTCTGTTCGACAGAGTGTATTATTGCAATTGGTCTCTAACTGTTTTTCTAAATTAATTTTGTTAATAATGAAGAGCCCTCTGAATAGAGTATTTTGCTAATTTGAAATGTCTATGCGGTTTTGATGGACTTTATGGAAATTATTAATATCAGTGTTGGATGTGGTTGTGACTAAATACGAATCTTACCACTCCCTATACTTGATTGCCCATACGCAACATGGTGTCTCATTACTGCTCTCACTAGATTTTGCAGCAGAGCTTTATCAATTGATTAATTGGTTCCAATTTGTCCTTACTTAAAATTTACTACCCGATTAAGGGCCTGATGATGAGTTCGGCGGTCCACGAGACAATCAAACTTGTGGTGGCATAGAATTTCCTGGGTACTTGGTACCATATACTAGGAACTTATGCGTCTATTAAACCTGCCAACCAGGAGTATATCCATTTTTAGCATGTTGAAAGGAGGAGTGTAAGGAAGCAGGCTTTTTGCAGTTGTACCCCCACTTGTATGCCTCCATTTGGCTCTGAAATGCTCTGAGCCCTGACAAGTAGGACTCAGTGCATGTGCTCTCAATCTAAAAATGGTGCACGTTTATTTGGCTTATCCCCAGTTTGCATAGACTAACTTACTTTGAAGTCTCTAGCGTACAGTACTAGTAGTACTCATGGCCTGTAAGTTAGAATGTCCCCCGAGGGACTACAGCAACTATTGTACCACTTTGAGTGAGACAAGGTGAAACATGGCCCCTAGTCTGCCACTACAGATTGGAAGAGCAGTTTTAACACCTTGGCTGCTAGCAGTTTTCCCGTACTGTGCTGGACATTCATATTTTACATTATTCATGACGAGCTCAGCTCGTCATCAGCACAGCTCAACCGTGCATCATGACGAGCTGAGATCGTCATCAGCATCGAAAGGGTTAAACAGCTAACTCGACTTTACCAATGAGAAAGCCCAAACGTCCCTTTTTAATACATGTAAGTCACTCATAAGGTAGGCCTAACAAGCTGTAAGGCAGGGTGCAGTATGTTAACCCGTTCCGTGCTCGCGTCGGCTGTTGGCCGATGCAAACACTACCTGTCCAGTCCTGCGCACGACCGTTGGCCAATGCAACCCCGCCCACTCTTTAGAACTCCCGCACTGCGGCGAAATTCAAGCCGCGGTTAAGGAGTTAAAAAGTGACATATGTACTGTTACATGTTCCAGTAGTAAAAAGACTAAAGTGTATTTTTTATTGTGGAAAGGCTAGTAGCCCCTTTGACAAGTAGTCAGTTACAGGCTGACACCTCAGCCTTGCTAACTTCTAAATAGGACTACTAAAATTAGTACTGTAAGGCAACGTGGAACTTTAGAAGTTGCCACATTAATTGCCTGAGGTTTCCAGTGCCCACTTACTATCGTACTCTGGTCGGTCTTGGAGACAGCTTTCTGCCCTCCTGGGGAGACCTGCCACTGGAAGAGACAGTACCTCCCCAGACAGGAAGCCATGCAGGTGTTAGCCCAAAAGGCGAGCTTCAAAGGTAAAGCTGCTTTAATGGGCAAATGGGAAACACTTGGGTGGGGGGCTGCTCTATTGTTTAAGTAGACAAGCCAGTTTTCCAGGGGCTTGTAGCCCCCTTGGTAGTAACAGCTTTGGGTTGGACTAGGGAGCTCTGGACGCTGAGAGAGGAAATCTGCCATGTTGGGAGTGGGCAGAATGGTGCATTTTGGGATAGCCAGATGCCACACTTCCCAAGAAGTGATCATCAAGAGGGAGGGAACCTGGTAGCCCATTGGCTACCAACCGCATTCTACCTCCAGGGCATTTTCTGAGCACAAACAGGACGCCTGTGGGACCCAGAACTCAGTTCTTGAGTTGACTGGTAGAAGGACTGAGGAAAGACTGCCCTGTTGCACTGTAGAATTGGCAAAGAGAGGCTGCACCTGGTGACTGTCAAAGGAGAGTGACTGTGTCTGTCGTGTTCTGCTCAAAGAGAAGTCATTTGCATAGCCCAGCTTCAGTCAAGGAAGTCCAAGGACCAGCTGCCTGCCTTGCTGTTTGCAGAACAGGGACATAACAGCTGAAGAAGCCTGCTGGGGCCAGTTGGTAGCCTAAAGTATTAAACCCACCACCAGCTGCCACTGTGCAGCCCCTGAGACCAGGACTAAACTCACAAAGTTGCACCTGAGTTTTCTGACCCCAGGAGTGCCATTAGAGTGCATCTGGGATCCCCGGAGGATGAGTTACTGTCCCAGAAAGGATTGTCTGGTGATTGAACCTGATTTTGGGAGACTTGTAGTCCAGTGGTGAATGCACTTCCGTCAGCACAGAGAGGACTTCGAGTGGTGTCAACCCTGAGATTAGATCACATCATCCCCTTCATGGACTGAGGAGTAGACACAGCCATACCCCCATCAACTGTATTGCAGTCACAGCATCTTTATCCCTTGCATCAGGACCACTGCCATAGGAAAGCTCTGCAAAGGGTACAAGTGCCTGGAACTGACTGAGGACTGCTTCATCTGCTGAGAAAACTGTTTCTGAGGACCTTGCTAGTTCCTCCGACTGATTCCCTACTGGAGTTGGTCACCTAAAGTAACTCCAAGTCACTGCATTACAACTGGCCCAAACTTCTTAGGGAACACTTTTCCAAGTGTCAAATGTGTTGAATATGCCAAATGCTTGTTTGTGGTTGAGTTAAATTCTTTGATTTACTATACCTTGAAAATTCTATATCTCTGGATCCTTCTGATGGATCTTTTTCATTGTGGTGTCAAAAAATATACAAAAAATACAATCTATCTTTATAAATTGGTTTTGGACTTCTTCGGTGTATTGACGATTTATTCTTCAATTGTTTTGGTGTTATTGAAATGCTTGCTATGTGTTCCTTTGCGAAAGCCTTCCTGCTCAGAGCTACCTAGGATTGAGCTGAAGGTTTGACAAATGAAACTGAAGGATCTTAAAGGGGTTGGTAAGTGTATTACATGGTGAGTTCACACAACCACTCTTTACAATACACCCATTTCCTCACAAGCACTTTACTCGTGGTTTTCCGAGGTAAAGTGAACAGAATGTTATAGCCAGCAGCAAAAATAGAGTTTTATAAAAAGAATACAGGGTGACCCTGCAGGAAGGGCAAATTTCCTCAAAAAGGGTAACTTCAGGTCTGCTGGTAATGGTAGGTGTTGCAAAGTAATCCTGTGCTCTGGGCACCCCTCAACTTGTTGCTGACTGATGCTGGTGGTAACTGATTTTGACTGACCCTGGGCTCTGCCTAACCAGGCCCAGGGCCAGTGCTGAGCTGAAAGGAATACCTTAGAATACAGTTAAAACAACCAACATACACTAGGGTACACTATAGTATGGTGGGGTACCCCTTGTAATTGGCATGACCTACCTCATAAGCCCCTAGTATATAATAGGCCAGGGGATTGAAACTACCTAGAAGTCCCCAGTACCCTGAGTAATGGCAGTTTAGAGGCCAGCAACGTTTGCTGAAGCCTGAGGTCAGTTTAAAATCAGCACTGTGTACCAGGACAGCTTTTAAACAGTGAATTGTGCCAAACTCGACTTTGGTGGTAGGGGCCCTTCAAAATGGAAAACCTACAATGTTTGGCATATTAGGGATCCCCAGGGTCTCCCCTATGTATTCCAGGGGTGGGGGGTCAGTTATCCATAAGGTACACCCTTATAAAATGAGTTTTTATATGCCTGGGTAAAGTGAAATTCCACATTTCACTCCCCATATTGTGTTAAAGTGCTGCTCAAATTCGACTTTGATGCTAGGAGCACTGGGTAAGGAGGATCTGCAATATTTCTGCAGATTCAGAACCCCTAAGGTCTCCCCTAGTTGCACAGGGGGTAGGGGTCCTGTAGGAATTAGGGAAATACCTATAAAATATGTTTTTATACGCCCTGGCGCTAGAAAACTGGCCAAAGTCATTTTCCCCATTGCAAACCTCATGGCCCAAAGGTTAATATGGTAGGAAGGTATTGATTAATAAATATTGATAGGAGAGGACTAGCCGGACCATTCAAAGACTTCCCAGAATGGTAGTAGTAAATCCAACAATATATATTGTTGTATTTCTCCTAAAGTGTACATACAAGAAGTTATAAGACTTTCTTGTTTGTAAGTCCAAATTCAGCCTTCCAGTGGTCTGCCCTGATTGGTCAGAGTTAAGTGGATTAGCCAGGCTGCTTTGAAGAGATGATAAGGAACCCCTAGGGTTAACAACTCTGCTGGGAGGGCAGTGTGCTGGTCTATAGGAATGCCAGGCCAGGGGGTGGAGTCGTAAAACATGCTCTTCAAAGGCAGAGGGGAGGCCTGGGTTTCAGTTTCACTCTGACACTCTTTACCCAGAGTCAGGGCTAGGCTTAAGGAAGGTATGTGCAGATGGTAGGGGGCGAGTGTATGAATATAAGCCATCCCAGAGGTTGTGTTTAACCAGCTCTTACCTCCTTGCTGGAAAATCAGCCATTATGGATTTGGAAGATTGGTGCACTCTGGGACAAAATAATGCCACACTCTACAGGATGTAGTCATAACTATGAGGAGTTACCCTGCTCTCATTGGTCAGAACTGACCTCCTGACTGACCAGAGATTTTTTTATAAGTATCTCAGAGGGGCAGAGCCCTCCAGATCTGCTGCTTGAAACTGAATGAAGCAGGAAGTACCCTGCTGAGAAGATTTTGCTCTGCGAGGAACTATAAGGCCTGACCTATGAAGACTGCCCCATCTGAAAGATCTGTGGGTTATGTTGCTGGAAAAGCACTAAAGAGTGGACTCCCTGAAAGTTACAGGTTAAAAGAAGCTCAATTGGAACATCACCAACTAAATATACACCTTGGAGACCCATCAGTGGATTTGTAAAGGTTTTGCACCAGTGGATTGTGGAAACTGAAGTCCTCAACTTTCAAGGACCATCTTGTAGCTTCCAGACCCTTGGAGTAAGTTTGAGACACTTTGGGACCTCTTGAGGGACAGCCGGGGTGCCTGCCTTCACCCGCGAGCCAGCCAAGCCATCTAGGTTCATCCTGCCAAAAGCTCCATAGCATTGACTTCCGGAGATTGACCGGGACTAGAGAAAATCTGAAGCTGGCGAACCCTCACCGGATCCGGCTACATGAGGAGCATCGAGAGACCCCGTGAAAAAAAAGCTCCAGAAAAGTTTCTAAGTGCACTCGTAGAAAAGTCGACCGGGAGCAACCGCGAGAGCCAATCCGCCTTCCTCCCATCGCGTGTGGGCCTGGATTCCTGGTTTGGCCCGCTGAAGCAAACTTGAAATATTTTCTACGTCCACTCCAGGAAAGTTCACCGGGACCTCATCACAAGTCAAGCCATCGAACCCTCACCGAATCCGGATTGCCTGGGAGCTTCAAGGGCCTTGAGAGAAAAAGCTCTGGAAAAGTTTTGAAGTATGAAGGTAGAAACTTGGACTGGGACCTGCCGGGGCTGTAGCCGCTCAGGGCTCCTTCTCGCCCGGCCTGAAACTTTGACTTTGCCTCGGTCTATCACGAGCAGGTATCACAATATGGTGCTATAATCATCTAAGTGCTATATTTTATTAAATCTTTGAAAACTCATATTTCCGGTTCCCTACATTGGGTATTTTTTGTTTTGGTGTCATTTTAAAGATAGAAATAATTCCTATTTTTATAACTTGGTGTTGGATTTTTATTATGTGTTGTGTCTTAATTATTTACTGAAATGGTGTTTTTAATGCTTTACATACCTGTCTTTGAAGTTAAGCCTGTCTGCTCGCAGCCACTTTACCAAGGGTTGAGCATAGGAATAATTTTCTAAGACCTATGCTGTGTCCTATCATGTGTTTGTGGCCTTATTGCCAGTGGCAGACCTACATTTGCCCCTACCAATAACCCACTTTCCAACAGTAAGAGATAGGATAGCCCCCTTGGTTGAAATTGGCTAAAAATAGCAAGCAAGCTGCTGTGGACGTGAGACTCCCATGAGGCCCTGATCTGCACTTTTTCAGTGAGTACAGCGACACAAGTATGAGGTTACTAAAGAACACCAACAACATCATAGTCTTCATCATGATGTTAGATGTCACAGTTTGTGCAGAGAATACAGTTCAGAGCTGGCTAAGTATAAACAGCTCAAGTGAATACAAACAACATTGCAGCTCGGTGAATCATTTCGCTTTTAAAAAAACTGTAACAAAGGTAACCCGCCTATTATCTGCCAATGAGGACAAAAAAGCATTAACCAAATGATCTCACGTTTGCGTGGCCCTAAATATATACAAATCACTTAAACCCCGACCCTACTTGAAAACGTGAATAAAAATTAATATCAAGGAAAAATTCCTAAAACTCTATCTGGGGGTTGGACCCTTTAATCAATTCCTACCTCCTTGGGAGAGAAAAGGAGGAGACCAGTCTTGTCGTTTATGTGGCTGCGGAGTTGAGGATGTCATCCACATTATATGCATCTGTAACATGCTAAACGATATAAGGAGAACCTTGCTAAAGCCATTGTTTAGACAGTATGGAGCTAGGTCTTGCAGACAAGCAGTAATGTTGTGTTTTAATCCAGAGCTGGTGCAGTGACCAGCAGTAGAGTGGAGTCCATACTGATCGACGAGTGGGGAGTGCTTCAGTGAGGTTTGCTGGAGTGGTATTCCTGTATTTGCCTTGGACCGGGTGCGAGGTGGTCGGGTGTTCTCCCCTGGCCTGGACGACCTGTCTGCTCAACATGGGTATGACCGACAAGACCCAGTCCAAACTAACATTCAATCACCGGAGAACAAAGGGTCCGGAGACCCAGATATTTGAAGCATCACCTACGAGTGGCACCCCTGAGACCTCGCTGTGTGCGGACATTCGAGAAATGCTGGTGTCCATGGAAAAGGGCCTACAGGACAGCATGGCGTCCATCGGCTCCAAAATTGATGCCCTCAGGTACCGTATGGATCGTATGTCAGAACGGGTAGACAAACACGCGGAACGTCTCGACATGTCCGAAAGACATATAACAGAAGTAGAGGAAGCCCAGACGGAATGGACAAAAGCCGCAAACAGTTTGGCAGGCTCCTTCAGGTTATCCAAGATAAGTCGGAAGACTTGGAAGCACGTTCAAGGCACTCGAATATTCGTATAACAGGAGTGGCGGAGACGACACAAACCGGAAAAATGGAACTCTTCATGGAAAAACTTCTTGTCACTCTTTCGGGAGAAGGTGTGTTTTCACCGATGTTTATCGTGGAAAGAGCACACCGCACGCTGGGCCCTCGTCCGCGCCCAGGGGACCCTCCAATACCGGTAATAGCAAAACTATTGAACTACAGGGACAGAGATGCGGCGCTGCATGTTGCCAGAGACAAAGGGAAATTACAATTCGAAGGCATGGACATTTCCCTATACCCTGACTTCACAGCGAAAGTACAGCAGGAGAGACGACACTTTGCCCCATACAAGAAACAACTCCGAGAACTGGGCCTGGACTACGCGATGATGTATCCAGCGAACTTGCGGATCAATAGACAGGGTCACTCGCATTACTTTACTTATCCCAGGGAACTGAAGAAATCCCTAAAGGAATGGTCTAAGGAACAGCGAAACAAAACGAGGAGTAAAGAGGGGGAACAAGGCGAAGACACACAACTGGATGAGCCGGACGAGTAATGCTGTACTGACATATGACTTTGTTAGACTATTGATTTGAGCTGTTGGGAAGTCTTTGTACCCTCTCCATGCGATTTGTACATTGGACCGGATCGTGTGGAGTTGTGGCCCCTGTGGGCGCTGTTGTGGAACCTGTGCTGCCTTGGCCTGGTGAGACCTTTCTTTTGCATAGGGGTTCCCCAAAGGAAATGTTCATCTGTTCACTGCTGTAAGACTCGGATGCAGAGTGTATTATATTGCTGATACTGGGAGAACTTTAATACCAATTGGCGGGCTACAGGGTGGAGAAGAAGACGCCCACCGTAGAACTTTGTTGGAAGGGCGTTGACTCAGGTTAATGGACACTTATAGGGTAATGGGGCTGGGGCGGCTTTGCAAAGCACAATGAGGTTGTACGTATATTTACTCTTTCTGGTTACCTCGGCCCTTGCCATTTTGGATCAAATAGTCCGTAATGGGACAGGTTCAGGTTTTGTTCCTGGGGAGTTTAGGGGGGGAGTTGAGGGTGTGTGCACAAGGACTGTCTGGCCAGGTTGGGGGTGGTTGGCTGTGAGTTGGAGGGAGTGTGTTCTAGGGAAGGGACGGGTTCTGGGTGGGGGTGCTCAAAGGTATGCCATGCAAAGTGTTTCCCAGTCCTACCTACTGTTTGCTTGCAGCGATGGATTCGGAGCTGCCGGTGTTAACTCGCAGAGCCGACACAACACTGTCTGTAACCTATTGCACTCACTGCTGGGATGACTGCTGCAAGTGAAGTGAATACAGTACCTGATTCGCAGTCATTGAATGCGTTATCGTGGAATGTGAGGGGGCTAAATGATTATCGCAAGCTCAGGAAAGTGTTAAATTATTTAAACAGACATCAGGTCGATCTTGCCCTGCTTCAAGAAACCCACCTTCCACTTAACAGTAGGATGCTGTTGGCCAAGGGGTTTGGGGGACATAGTGGGTCTGCGGGGTTCACAACACACTCCAGAGGGGTGGTCACATGGGTCAATCCTAAATCCAAACTTAAACGTACGCCTCTCATGGCGGACCCGGAAGGACGTTTTGTTATTGCCAGGTGTATTGGTAAAGGGCGCGATCTTGTCGTGGTGAATGTCTATGGGCCTAATTATGATAACCCTGAGTTTTACTCTGCATTGGCAGCGCATTGCAGAACACATGTCAGTTCCAGAATGCTGTGGGGTGGTGATTTCAATTTTGTATTTGACCCAGACCTGGATAGGTCGGCAGGTCCGGCCCGTAGACCCGTGGCCTCGGCCCTAAAAATGCAGGCTGAACTGGTTAATTTAGATCTAGTTGACGTATGGAGATATAAGCACCCCACAAAAGGTGGATACACACACTACTCGGCCTATAATAATGTCCACACAAGAATAGACTACTGGCTAGCATCCAGGCATTGCTTAATAGTATAAAGAGGTGCATGATTCTAGCCCGTACCCTCTCCGACCACTCCCCTATACTACTGGTACTAGCAGTCCCGGGGAAAAAAATCCCCCCATTCACCTGGCGGTTCCCTCCTTGTTCCCTACTGGATGATGTGTTTAGGGGAGAATTAGCGGAGGATATAGACACTTTCTTCGAGGCGAACTTGGGATCTGTAGATAGTTTTCAGACAGTATGGGACACATTTAATGTCTACATCAGGGGTATGGCAATGTCCAAACATTGGAGTGTACTTAAAACTATACGGAAATGACTGAAGCAACTAGAGGCCCGACTGTCGGACATGGAGAGACGCTCGCAGAGCGACCCTGATACTGATAGTGCATCGAAAATCAAACTACTACTTGCTGAATATCACAAGGAGGCAGATAGGGAAGTACAGCATATGGGCAAGTACGCCACGGCCCGAACGTACGGTGAGGGGGAGAGGCCTGGCTCGCTTTTGGCAAGAATGATGCGTAGTGATAGGTGACCGCTGGTGATTGAAGAACTGACTACACCTGCAGGGGAGGTTCTTTCGGATGAGGAGGAGATCCTCCAAAAGTTTAGAGAGCACTATGCTGATCTCTATAAATCTAGATCATTACAGGTTGAGGAGGAAATAGATGATTACCTTAGCTACATCAAAATGCCCTTCTTGCCCGATTCAGAGAGAGAATTTTTAATGGCGCCCATACAGGAAGATGAGATCTTGGAGGCATTGGAGGGTATGCGTGCTGGTAGCGCACCGGGGCAGACGGACTGACTGTGGGCTTCTATAAAGCATTCAAGACAAACTTGTCCCACACCTGATTACCTTATTCGACGACATCTGTGAGGTAGGTATAATGCCTGCCTCTATGAGGGAGGCGCTGCTTATCACCATCTTAAAGCCTGGGAAACCCCCAAATGCATGTACTTCTTATAGACCATTCTCGTTGATCAATGTGGATGCCAAAATATTTGCTAAGGTCCTAGCCACGCGCCTGGCACTGCTGGTGCCGGAACTGGTGGCGCTGGAACAGGCTGGGTTTGTACCCAATAGGAATCTTACGTACAATATTCGTACGGTACTGGGGACTATGCAGAATGTGCGCCAGGAAAACACTGCATTAGCAATCTTTCTCGACATGGAGAAGGCCTTCGACTCAGTGGAGTGGCCATTCATGCTCAGAGTCCTAAGAAAGCTGGGGCTGGGGGAGCCTTTCCTCCAGATGCTGGGGGCGTTGTACTACAAACCCACAGCAAGACTGAAGATAGGAGACAGAGTCACAGACTCCTTTGACATAAGTAGGGGAACTAGACAAGGGTGCCCTCTCTCACTCCTCCTATACGCGCTCGTGGCGGAACCTCTGGCATGTGGGATCAGGGAATACCACAGCCTGGAGGGTATCAGCTTTCCAACATATAAAATTGGTATCTCTACATACGCTGACGACACACTCCTCTATATCCGTGACCCAGAAACGAACCTCTTGTCTGTGTTGAGAGAAGTTGTTCGATTTGGTGCTCTATCAGGGCTGAAAGTGAACTGGGCCAAATCAGTTGCATTTCCATTAACGCCCGTAACTGTGCCGTTTGAGATGGAATACCCTTTGCAGTGGACTACTGACTCTGTCAGGTATCTAGGGATAGAGCTCCACACTGACCCAGATATACTGGTTAGGGAAAACTATGGGGTTGCATAAACAAAACTAGTTGAGGATGTGGATGCATGGTGCAAACTCCCATTGTCTCTAATGGGCAGGATAGCCATTATGAAGATGGTGGTCCTACCAAGATTCCTGTTCCTGTTTAATAATATCCTGGTGGTTCTGTCCAAGGCCTTTTTCAAACAACTGACACAGGTGCTTATTAAACTGGCATGGGGGGGCAAACAACCCAGAGTCCAGTGGAAAGTCTTAATGCTTCCCTACAAAATGGGGGGTTTGGGCACTCCAGACATCGAGAGATACTACAGAATCGCACAAGCAGCTCACCTGCACACATGGATACATGGAGACCCTCGCATTCCTCACGTAACACTAGAACGATTGTTTGCGGACCCCTCCCCCTTGCCAGCCACTACCTGTTTTCCGGTCGACCGTACCATTGGTCAACTTGACTCCATCAAGGCCACAAATCATGCTTGGAATACTTTATTACAGGCACAGAACTGTGTGCTTCTGTATTCCTCACTAATGCAGACGGATTGGGCAGTGCGGCTAGTGCCACTGAAAGAAAAAGGAGTCACTAGGGCGCTGCACGCACTGAGAGTCGTGAAGATGGAGGACTTATTCATAGAGGGGGTGGTTAAAACCTGGGACCAGGACTTCCCCTCGCGGACAGAAGCTTCGCTTTTATTGCGTTTCCAGTTTCACAGGGTCCGAAGTGCATTACTGGACCTCTTAGGCCCTGATTTGGCGGAACCACCAGAAGTCCCTGAGTTTACATACGTAATTAAAGCGACATCATCCCGCAAGCTGGTCACCAATCTCAATAAACTAGGTGTCAAACATAAACTGTTCCAGTACTCCAAGGCTAGGATAGAATGGCAGCATGACCTGCAATTACAAATAGACGATGAGATGTGGAAGTACTGCTCCACTAACACAAGGAAACTTTCACTTAACGGAAGTCACAGATTGGTACATTTTAAATTTATGCAACGTGTTTACTATACACCAGAGAGATTATACCGGCGGTACGGGCTTAGACAAACAGCGGAGTGCGAACGCTGTCAAGTCCAGGTTGCAGATTTTATCCATATGAAAAAAAAAAAAAAAAGGTGGTGATAGAGCGTTGTTGTTTGGATCTAAGCAACCTATTTTTGGTAAGGTATAAGAACTAAATAAATTGCCAAGTCCTAAATCAGGGCCTCTGTATATAATACCTGTCTAGCCTTTCTCTGTGTCTCTACTTCCAGCCCAGGTTGGCAGCATTGAGGGTTTTGTAGTTTTAATTGTTCGCTACTGAAACAAAGCAGTAAGAAAAGACTACATAGTACTCATCTCTGTGTCTTAAATAAAACCAGGACTTTCCCTCACTGATCAAATAGGATAATGTGCCCCTTTTTTATCTGCTTTATAAAACTTATCCTCTGTGTCTATAACATAAGCCACATATAAGCACAATATCAATAGGTCACTCATTACGAGCAACTCTCAAAGTATGAACTACTAAGGGAATAGAGCAATGTTGCTGCGAACGGGGCCACATTAAACTAATGATCTTCAATAAATATTCCAGAGAAATAGAAATAAAAATACAACTCAAGCTGGGACCTGTCATATTAATCAATTTCGCCACCAATTCTTCCTCTCGCACCAGGAGGCTCTTAAACTGCTGCTTCTTCCTGCACAATTTCATGAAATATGTAAATCCCCGCGATATAACAGCTTAATAGATGCGATCGGTTACACTGAAAGCGGAACGCAAAAGGCATATGTGAGCCTCTTTACAGAAGGAATACTCGTTCGCAAGCAGCAGTGTAACACGCGAAAGTTAAATACGCAACGTGTTATTGATGTTAGTTTAGCCTTTTTTGTCTGCTTTGCTTTTTTTTATTCTTGTTCGTTCCTGCTATTTGTCACATTTTTATGCAATCTAAAAATGTCAGATTTCTGGTAAGTCCGCATAAAGTGGTCGGTGTGCCTCTAATATAACAGAATTATTCCAGAAGCATCCAGATCCTGCTTGGTAGTGTGGGGCTAAAAGACCCCTTTCCCGCGCAATAAATGAATAATGTAACGTGTGTCCTTGTAACGAATTTCCTCCACGGTGCTCCATTTAGAGTCTTTTTTTAGCATGTCCGTAGGCACGTTCGAGTGAAGAATTGTAGGCAGTGATAGTTGCATCCCTCACCACTGAGGTAGCCCCACTGCAGTCCAGCGCTGGCGTCAGCGACCCTTTAGCAGCCACGTGTTGAAGCAAAGCCACATGGGCCGTGGCCCTACAGGGAGAGGCCGTCCATGGACATCTCCCTGTGCCATACCACGAGACACCTGCGCATCTTTTACAGTAGGGAGGCTCAGGCGTGTCCGCACGTGAAGTGAAATGACCCACTTTTAAAGGCCACGCGGCTGAAGTCATTCCGATCAATGTCACTAGCTCAAAATCTGTGGCCACGTGTTTGGGTACGTGCGGTCGTCTCTACGGGTCGCCTCAGACACCAGGGGGTTACCACGTTTGTCACACAGTAAATTTAGGCCATTCATGTTATAGACTTAGGTATCCAAGTAAATGTTAGGGCCCGTGACGCAGCAGGGTCGCCACGTCTGATCGTTTATGGGGTAATCTCTTCTGGCTCTACATATCAGGTATCACCCATGTGCATGACTGATTTCAGGCAATGCATGTACATTTGAATTTGAATTTAAAAATATTTATATAGCGCTTTTCTACCACGCGGTTTCTTGGCGCTTTTGGACTGCAAGGGGTGACAGGAGCAGAGAGGGATCAGACCTTGTAGGCTTGGGAAAAGAGCAGAGTTTTGAGACCCTTCCGAAACTCGATGTAGGAGGATGTCATCCGGAGTTCCGTCGGAAGGGAGTTCCAGAACGCAGGAGCGAGAACTGCAAATTTGGTTCCTCCGGCCTTTTTCTTACGGAAACGGGGGGTAGTTAGCAGGGCCTGGTTGGTGGATCGAAGCTCTCTACCAGGTATATAAGGTTTGATGGCGGAGCAAATAAACTCCGGGGCGGTGCCCATTTTGGCCTGGAAGGTGGTACAGCCAAGTTTAAACAAGGCTCGCTCTTTCACCGGCAGCCAGTGCAATGCCTGCATTAAGGGGGTAACCCGATGGAATTTTGGCAGACCGTGGATCAGGCGAGCTGCCTGATTCTGCACTAGCTGCAAACGGTGAATGGCGTAGGCTGGAGCGCCATTGTAAATGATGTTGCCGTAGTCAAGGCGCGAGAGCACCATGGCCATCACTATGATTTTTAACGCAGGCATAGAGAAAAAGCGAGAAATCTTCCTGATAGTTCTCAGAGAAAAAAAACAAGAAGAGACAACCGAGGTGATCTGAGAGTGAACAGAAAGTGAAGAATGGAGAAAAATACCAAGGGTTTTGACCTTGGGAACTGGGAGCGGGGGGGCACCAAGTGAGGAGGGCCAATGGGAAGGGGACCAGGGACTGCAACCACCTCCAGTCAAGACTAACTCAGTCTTGTCTGGATTGAGTTTGAGGTGGTTGCAGTTCATCCAGTCCTGGATGAACAACATGACGGACTGGACATTCTGGGAGGAGGAAGAGGAGTGGGAAAGATTGAAAATTAGCTGGAGGTCATCGGCGTAATTAAACACCGTGACCTCGAGCTGCTGTAACATAAAAATGAGAGGGTAGATGTACAAATTAAAAAGAAGAGGGGAAAGTGAGGAGCCTTGGGGGATTCCGCATACAACCTTGCGAGGGGTGGCGGTGAAGCCAGCTAGGTGAACCGCCTGAGCCCTGTCGCTCAGGAAGGACTCAAGCCAGGCGAGGGCCAGGCCCTCGATGCCCGCCGCCTTGACACGGGTGAGAAGGATGGAATGGTCCACCGTGTCAAAAGCGGAGGACAGATCTAAAAGGATGAGGGCCTGCGGACGATTGGTGTCAATGCCCTCGCGTAGGCTGTCCATCACTGAGGTCACCACCCTCTCAGTGGAGTGGAGCGGGCGAAAGCCGGCCTGCCTGGAAGAGAGGCAGTGGTTGGTTTCCACATAGGCGCTCAGGGTGCTGGTCACGTGGGTTTCTAGAACCTTGGCCAGGTAAGGCAGGAGGGAGATGGGACGGTAATTGGAAGGGGAAGAGGGGTCAGCACCGGGTTTTTTTAAAATGGGAATGATAGCCGCGAATTTGTGGGCAGTAGGGACCGCTCCGTTGCTGAGCGAGTCGTTCAAAAGTGTGAGGGGAGGGGTGGGGCAGTTTAGAAAGATTTCTCTTAGGATGTGAGCGGGGGCAAAGTCAAGGGGGGAGCCTGATTTTACCTTTTGAAGCAGGGGGAAGAGCGTGACCTTGGTTAAGGGAGGAATGGAGGTGAGTTTGGACGTGACAACGGGCGGGGAAGGGAGAGGAATATTGGGGGAAGGGAGAGGAATATTGGCTTTGATCTTTGCGACCTTGTCGATGAAAAAGTCGTTGAGTGAGTCGCAAAGCGGTTGGGAGGGGGGGATTGAAGCCGCAGCTCTGTTGGACGAAGCAAGTTCGTGTACTGTAGCGAAGATCTCCTTAGTTTGGGATTCCGCTGCCAGTATCCTGTTGGAATAGAACAGGGTCTTGGCATCAAGGATACCTTGCTTGTATGCCTTGAGCTTGGAGAGATAGATAGTTTTTTTTGAGGGGCAATATTCTCTTCTCCATGCACGCTCTGCTCTACGAGCGGCCAGTTTCATTACCTTGAGGTCAAGAGTGAACCAGCGGTTAGCGGCATGAGCTCGCTTAACCGTGATCCGCCTCAAGGGGGCGAAGTCTTCGCCAGCCCGGGTCAACCACCCATCGATAGTGGCCAACTGATCCGAGGCGGCGAGGCCAGAAAGATCAGGGCAGGAGTTGGCTAGGGATGAGTGGAAAGATGGCATGTCTGCCTTACCCCATTTCCTAACCCAGGTGTTCTTGGGAAGGGGAGGTTTAACCACTGGGGCTAAGGCAAGGGAAAAAGAAATTAAAAAGTGGTCCGACCAAGGGCAAGGGGAAATGATAGGAGGGGAGGTGGGGATGTTCAGGGTCCAGACCTGGTCGAGTGAATGGCCGTGCACGTGGGTAGAACTGTGAACATGGGGGGTAAAGTTGAGGCTGGTCATGAGATCGGTGAACTCTTTGGATTGGGAGCTTTCGGCGGGATCGTTAGGCCAAAAGTTGAGGTCGCCCAGGACCAACACTGATGAGTTATTAATGACCAGGGTTGCGAGGATGTCTTGGAGGCCAGAAACAAAGGTGGGGGTAAGGTGAGGGGGGCGGTAGATAAGAACAGCAGTTAGGGGAGTCGCGTGGGAAGTAGCGCGAATTATCATACAGTCGACTTCGGAAATGGGGGGACAGGAAAGAGTCTGAAAGTGGAAGTCAGTATGAGCTATTAGGGCCACACCACCGCCTCTTCTGCCCTCCGGTCGATCTGCTCGGACGATGGAATATGAGGGAGGGAGTGCGGCTAAGACATGTACATGGCATGTGAATGAATAATTTCAGGCACTTCATGTACACGGCATGTGAATGAATGATTTCATGCAATACCTCATTTCCACAAGGAAGTGCCTGGGTGACATTATAAATCTAAATGCTGTGCAGAATAGGGCTTCTTATGCCTTCTTTTATTGCATTGTTTTTCGATTATTCTTTCATTTTTTTTTTCATTTGTTCATTCACTCGTAATGTTTCTTTGAACTAAAACATACCACCTGATAACTGGCCTACCTGTATTGTAGTTGCTCAATGTTGCAGTGCAACAACAACTAGGATCCGATTACCAGTTGCATGGTGCCGGGGAGCCAAACTTATCTGGTCTCAAATCACTGATTCAGGCCAGCAATTGCACTCTGGCACCATGCAATTACCAGTTATTCTCCCCAGAGTGAAGAGCTATGAGAACCAGTGGTGCAGGAACAATTTTCAGGGTGGGGGTCAGTTAAGTTTGTAGATTAATACAGCACGGCTGAACCCTCGTGAGGGTATCCGGGCAATTTCTGTGGGCACGGGGAGATTCAGGGGCATATTACCAAGCAATAGCGCTAATTATCGCTATTGCTTGGTTAGAGACAAAAACGTATCGCCGACCCGCGGCAATTTTTATCGCAGATAAACCTTGGTATTACCAAGGTTTATCGCAAATGCGATAAAAATCGGCCGCAATGCATGAATATCGCTGAAAACTCAGAGATATTCATGCATTACCGAGCTAATGCTGTTAGCCATGTTATCCACCTACCATTGGATAACATGGCTAAGAACTGCTCAGGGGAAGGTGTTAACTTTTGGAGATATTCGCGCTTAGCGCGAATATCTCCAAAAGTTGGTAATAGGAGATAGCGATGTTAGCAACTGTTTCCTGTCGCTAACATCTTGGCACGCCCACTTTGCATGTCATTAGTGATAAATATCACTGACATGCAAAGCGGGCCCAAGACGGTCGCTATCTCCTACTAGCTGTCGCTAACTGGTGTTAGCGACAGCTAGGTAATAAGGAGATGATTTTATCTCTGCTTTCTTGGCTTTTAAAGCCAAAAAAGAAGAGATAAACCCCCTTGATAATATGCCCCTCAGTGATTTGCCCGGACTCATAGGATGTTGCACCAATGCCAACATGCGAACCCAAGTTAGCAGCTCTAGCCCCTGCTCTACATCCTGCCATCAATGTTATATTATTAAAGTCATTGGGATTGTGAAAAATCCTAGCATCTCCGGAAGAACAAGTGTAGCAAACAAGCCATGCCCATTGAGCTGAAGAGTGGTAAGGGTGTGGTAAGCAGCTGGTGGTTCATTTTGGAACACACTTTTGCAAATATACTATTAATGCATGGTGTGGTAGCGCACAGTTTCCATTAAATGTGCACTGAAATGCCGTTTTACTGATAAACTATATAATACTCAAACAATAATGTGTGGAAATCAGGTTTTAACAAACAGTCATTATTTGCACATCACCATGTGAAGTGTCTTAATTTGTTTTGATCCTATTAAAATCATTGGGCCTGATGAACTTATAGTTATGTGTACGTTTACTCTTTTTTTTTATTTTTTAGGACAGGTCTATCTTTTTATGTGCGGAGTGCTTTGCCCCGACTGCAGAGTCTCTGCAGTTGTAAACTTGCTATTAACTTATATTTTGTAAATATCAAAAGAAGAGTAAATGTCCACAAAAGTGTTGGTTTATCTTTCTGTATAAAGTCGTTTGATCCACACTACCAAATTAAAAGAAACATGTGCTTTATTTGTACTTTCCTAATTGCACATATATTTTAATCTATTTGTACAGTTAGTTTGCAGGAATTTAAATGTTGTGTTTTAGAAAAAAACTGACATCCTGCAGCCTTTCCTTTTACACTCCCTCTCCCCCAGGAAGATTGCCAGCAAGAGGTCACTTTACTAAATCCTGAACCTTTGCAGCCAAAGAAAGAAAAGGTAACACGAAAGCAGCAATGTGTCAGAAGACATAGCCTGATGTTTGATGTCTGTCTTTGAACACCCAGCAAATGTGACATGGTAAAAATTAAATTTAAACATGTCTTAATTGCTCATTCACCTTCTGAACTCAAACATGATTATTTTGTGGGGTGCTGCAGCACCCCCCCATATTTCTAATTGCAGTGCCTATGACATTGCAAACCCGGAATAACTGGGTCCATATCTGCACAGCTATCACTGATTTTGTGGACAATTCTGCTCCCATTTACCACCTGTTGTGAGTTTTGTCGAAGCTGTAAAAAGGAGTTGGGGACCTGTGGCGGGTGCAGGTCTGGGGTTAGGTTTCAGGGGTTCTTGGTGGGTTGCATTTCATACTACTTCCACAGTGGAGCAGGGGACCGGGCAGGGCATGGGTTGTGCCTGCAGCCCCCGCCTTGAACTACAGATAATTTTACGTTTGGTATTTTAGGTGGGTAAATTCAGACCCAGTAAACCCAGTGTGACAGCACTAAGGGGTATATTTACAAGAACGTGTGATAACTACAGCAAGAGTAGCGTAACACAACTTTTAACATTGCAGCCTATCACAGGATAATACCCCTGCGGCAACGTGGAATTCACAACAAGGCAGTAGCATGCGATAGACACCAGATGGCTCTGCAAATGTCCGCATGAATATCAATGCCACGCCGCAAAAATGCGAAACGCGAACGCAAAAAGACATGCGATGAGGCCAATCGTGGGACAAAAATCTGAGAAAAACAGCCACAGGCCTGCTAATCCCACGCGTCAGGCGGGAAAATGCACTATAAAAGAAAGAGAGGAAAAAAAACCTAAAATTCAAACTGCATAGCACCATGGATGCACCCGGACCGAGTGCAGAGGACAAGCTGAACCCCACAAGCCTCACGGAGAACCAGCAAGGAACCCGGTGCTCAGGGTAGGGCAAGGACAAGAGGAAGAGGAAGACAGGGTTCAGTCCGCAGGTAGACTGCACCATCATCACGGAAGTCACAGGACACTACCAACAACTGTTCGGCACCTCCACTGGGGCACTGGAAACCCAAACGGAAATATGGCAGGCAATCCTAAACAACGTCAATGCAGTCGGAGTGGTGAGGAGGTCAAGAGGCTCTGGCATGAGTGCACAGCCAAGCCAAGGAGAAGCTCACCACCAACAGGAAGGCAGCAAGGGCGACTGGAGATGGGACTCCTGCAACACAAGAGGCGACTGGTGTGCTGGAGAAAATGGTGGCCACAGTCAACAGTGTGGAGACGTTGGCAGGAATTGGGGGCCTGGACACAGCACGATATGACTTGACCCAACAGCAACAGGGTGAGTAACCACCAGGGACGTGGGGGCGGGGGAGATGGGCACAATGGCACACATGCACAAATACGTGTAGCACACTGCACTCCCACAATGATCGTGGAACATGTCATTGAGAGCCTTGACACACTGCAGCACACATAGAAATGCCAAGTAGGCCCCCTTCCACAATGTGCACACAAAGGGCCCCCTTCAGATCACCAACATCACAATGCGGCACACACATAGCAATCACAGAACAACAGCAATGACAGCAATGAGGTACAAAGTGCAACACCAGCACCATAGTACACGACTCACATCGGGTCCCATACGTGCTTAGTAACTATCCACTCATATCTGGCATTGCCTGACACTGTGTGATGAAAAAGGCACGGGTACTACCACACATCCGTCATGTAGTCGAACAAATACACTGACTGCCATCAAATAGCTAGCTACACCAAAACAGCCACAATGTACATTGACATGCAGTCAGAATGTATACATCAGCAAATCTCCAAAATACATGTACAACTCTGTAACCCTGCATCTCCCCTTTCAAATTGCAGAGGGAGAAACAACACCTCCTGCAGAGCAGACCAGATACATCTTCAGTGACGATGAAGAGGACAACCTGGTCATCTGCACAGATACCCTCCAACGGAATGTAGAGAGCCTCCGCACCCCTTCCCTGGAAGCAGGGCAGCTGGCCTGCCCTGAGGTGAGCCCACTAATAGCACAGACTACACTGCAAAAAACACACACCACCATGGCTGTCTCCTAGCACCCCCAACCAATTCATGGAGTTTCGACAACATATGTGGCGTTGCCAGGTGGAGTTGGCTGACCAGCTGTGGGTGGGCTTTAAACTTGTGGCAGCCAAACTCAATGCCATATGTTGGTGTCTGAGTCCCATCAAGGACCACACACAGTCCCTATCTCACACCCCCTGTATGCACCATGCTCCAGCAGATGCAGGCTGGAAGTTTATCTGTCACAGCTGTACACCAGCAAGTAGTAACTGGGAACCTCAATGCCCAGCAGTACTTCATATTGCCATTCCTGCCACTGAGCCGTTCCCAGATGACTGCAGCGGGAACTTTGACACACACAACTCCGAGCCCTGATGTGTCCGTGCACACAGTGATGCTGTCCCATCACACTTGCAGTCTGTTGTGTCAGTGGCACACAGTGATGCTGCCATCGCCCCTCTGTCGTAATTTGGCAGTGATCGGGTTAGCGTTAAGCTTTGCTACACGTATTTCCCCTTAACTTGACTATGGTGTTCAGGAGCCATTTTGAATACGCTGGCGGCCATTTCATATGAATGCGTCGCCTCGTGGCCAGCATACTCTTTGTCCTTCCTCTGTACCACTGACCACTTGAATTTGCCCAGTAACAGGCTATTTTTAGTACTGGTCAAGCTTGCACATGCGCAGTTAAACCCTCTGTATTAGTGGACAGTCATCACTTAGGAATGTCCCTCCAAAACTGACCAGTGATGTTGTAACTCCTCCCATGAGTTGGCTGTGTTCCAAAAATGACCATATATGTACCTAAAACTCTGTAAATGTGTTCCGCCTACATTTTTATTACTGTAAAACTGTATAAAAGAAGGCTCGCACCGATGTACGGTCTGATACTTCTCGCATTACCGAAGGGTGCTGTAGGAATGTACCACCACCCCATGGGGTCTTAATAAACTTGTCTTTTGCACTTTCCAGTTTCTGTGCCAACATCTTTTAATGGTGTAGCGGGTTTTGCAGAGTATGTAGGCCTGGAGAACCCAATACCACAAATTGGCGACCACGAAGGGACTCATCGGCGACTCGGATGCCCGAAGGAGAGGTCGTGACGAAGGATTGGAAACTCGCCATGGACGCGTACGCTGCCACTGAGTGATCCGAGTCTTGGCACCCACGGTGTTTTCTTCCTTTCCTTCTGATCTGACCTTCCAGGTGGCGCCGGTCCTCGACTGAGATTCTGCTCGTTCGAGTTGTCGTACAGTGCCGGTTTGGCTGATTCGATTAAAGACCTTGGCAGTTGGAACCTGGATATCTGAGAATTTGGTAAGCTTGTGATTGGTAAGATAGTCTACCGACGCTTACTGTGGCTCTTTGAATATGTTTTGAGTTAGCTAACATTTGGTTCTATGATTTGAATCATATGTGCAGTGCACTTCACATAGGCAGGCATGTAGAGATATTTCTCTAAATTTGTCTTTGATTGAACGGCACATTTGTGTGAAGTATATGAAGTGCCATTTTTGTGATATCGCGTTTCTGTGATATTTTGACATGCCTGTTCTAAGCACACTCCGAGGAATGTGCTGTTTTGGAAATGGTACCAATTATCGATGAAATTAATCTCAGCCGGCTCCCCCAGAGGGGACTCCTAATCGGGAAATGTATATCAAATTCGGCCTTCCCCCTATTTTATATAGTAAATTATGGCACAAGTACACGAAACATGATCCTGAATTGCAATGGCCACTACATGGGTCGTTTGATTTACGAAAGGTTCAGTATGTGGAGCAATGTTTGTTTCAGCGTAGGTCTAGACAAGATATGTTTGATTGTGTACGAATGTGGGAGAAAGCAGTGCGTGAGCGAATGAAGCGTGAATTAGCCTTGGCGGACAAAGAGCAGCGGAAGGCTGCTCGGGATAAGGCTTTACAGCTGGAGGAGAAAGAGTTGCAGGAGAAGAAAGAGAGGGAGGCACGGGAACATAATTTGCAAACGAATGGTCAATTTCCTATTCGGCGTCCTCTTTATCCTGTCCTTACTAATGAAGTTGATGATTTTTCATTATTAGATCGGTGCCCGCCTCCGTATGTTCTGCCTACGGCCCCAGACGAGGAAACGGACGGAGATGATCAAGGGAGTAGTCGTGTCAGGCTAAGTGCTAGTGTAACTGCGGAATTGCGCAGTTTTGCTCGTAAACTTAATTTGAGTAAAATAACTATGTCAGAGATTAATGATGAAATGATTAAGTGGTCCAAACGAGAACGGTTGTATTTTTTGAGCCAGTTTGGAGATGAAGTTGTGCACCGATTTAGGAAGCATTCGACTGATCTAGAGCCTAAGGATATATCAGTTCATCGTGAGAATATGAGTAAAGGTTTATTTGTTATTGCAGATGCGGATGACTTTTTCCGACGGTTGGTCGAGCTACGGGATGAGGTGTCAAGATTGCGGGAAGCACGAAAAGCATCGGACGTGCCTGCGCCAGGGTCGACGGAGATATCCAAAGAGTGTTCTATCTTTGGAGCAGATAAGCGTTCTACAGTTCATGTTATGCCTGTGCGTGAAGCCGCACCTTTGTATGTCCCTCCTAAAGGGCAAGGTGCAAGTGACGATAAATTGTCAGGGGATGCAAAGGGTTATTTTGTATATAATTGGGTTTACACACCTTGGAATAGAGCAGATGTTATGGCACTAAAAAATGCTTTGCCTAACCCCCGTAAAAATCTGGCAGCTTTTTATTAAGGAGTGGAAGGGGCTATCTCCTCATGTGTTATGACGTTAGTTGATATTGATCTTTTCTTTGGGTTAATATTGCCCCCTGATATGTGGAGAGCGATTCGTAAGTTCGATGATCAAGCGATTTTGGGAGCGGATTGGAAAGCTTTAGCCCAAGCTGATTTAGATAGGGAGCCTGCATGTAAGCTGTGTCAATTAATTTTAGATCTTCCAACAGCTATTTTGAATGAATTAAAAACGCTTGTCCCCCCTAAAAAGATTGATTGGACTATGTTAGCGTCTTGCAAACAGAAGGCGGATGAGTCGGTGTCTGACTTCTTCTCACGTTTTGAAGAAGCATTCCATGATTATAGTGGGCAATTATTAACAGATGACACGGGTAGGCATTTGTTTGTCGATAAGTATGTGGCTAATCTCCTGCCGGAGATTGCAAAGCGTTTAAAGACTGGCTCAGTATTATGAGCGACAGGAATTAGAGGCCAAAGAAAGTACTGATAAGAAGGCGAAGGAATTAAAGACGAAAGTCATGTTGGCTCAGGTTCGTGCTACACAGCCGAGAGGGAACGATAGAGGCAGGCGTGGAGGGTATGGTGCGTCTTCTGGTCGTACCGACATTGCTGAGGATCAGTGTGCATACTGTAAAGAGTTTGGACATTGGGCTTCAGATTGTCCGGTCCTTCGTGAACAACGTAATCAGCGTGGTCGAGGAGGTGGAAGGGCACGGAATAGTTATTCAGGAGCGAGGGGCGGAGCAAGTGATCGTGGTAGGTTTGAGGCGAGGGGTCGTGGTCAGGATGATCATAATACTTTTGATCGACGGAATCAGTATCAGATATCGGACGGTGAGAATGTGGAGTCTCAGGACTATGTGCATGCATAGGATTGTGTAGGATGGGGTGTGGAATCGGTTGAAGTACCAGTAGATCAAAGAGGTCCATATGTATCAGCGGGCGTTTTGGGTTCTATTGATCAGTTCCTGGTTGATACAGGAGCTACTCGTAGTGCTCTATCTAAAAACTTGGTTCCAAAGGCTCCCCTGTCTGGCGAAACGATTACATCCATAGGGTTCGATGGAACACCCTCTCTTAGCCCATTGTCACAACCCCTTACATTTTACATTGACAGATTCCTTGGTCCGTGCCCATTTTTATTGTCGCCGAATACTCCAGACAATATTATGGGCATAGATTTGCTTAAATACTTTCGAGCGACAATACGCTGCGCTCCTGAAGGAGTGCGGGTCATTTTGAATGACAATTACCCAGATGTAGAGAGACTGTGTACTATGCAAGAAATTGAAGCGTTAGCCTCTCTCCCACAAACGTTATGGGCTACTTCGGACACGGATGTGAGACAGATGCTTATTCCCCCTATTCGAATAACTGTTAAGGAGGGTGTGTCTCTGCCACGTGTACCACAATACAAAATTTCTAGGGAAGGTGAAATTGCCTTAACTCACATTGTACATGATTTGATTATTGCAGGAGTAGTGGAGGAAGTTCCCTATAATGTCTGTAACAGCCCGATTCTTCCGATTTTAAAGAAAGATACTGATGACAAAGTCTATCGATTTATTATTGATTTGAGGGAAATTAACAAGATTGTAGTGCCCCAGTACCCGGTGGTGTCTGACATCACCACCTTACTTACTCTGATTCCGCCCACTGCTACCACGTTTACCGTGGTTGACCTAAAAAATGCCTTCTTTTCCATTCCCATACATCCCGATAGCAGATATCTATTTGGCTTCACATTAAATAATAAATTGTATAGATTTTGTCGAGTTCCTCAAGGTTATACAGAAAGTCCTAGCATCTACAGCCAGGCCTTAAAAAGACAGCTCGATTCTTTTGATTTGCAGTCGGGAGTGGCCCTCATTCAGTATGTCGATGATATTTTACTTGCTGCAGACACGCATGCACAGTGCGAAGAGAGTACTCTTGCTTTGCTCTCCTTTCTTGCTCAGAACAATCATAAAGTATCTAGGAAGAAATTACAATATTGTAGACCAAAGGTGACCTACCTCGGTCATCTTTTGTCTAAGGAGGGGCGTGCATTAACATCTGATCGAATTCAAGCAATTTTAGATACACCAGTTCCCCGCACTCAGAGAGATATGCGCGCTTTCATAGGCTTAACGTCTTTTTGTAGGCAGTGGATAATGGGGTTTTCACACATTATAAAACCTTTGCTAGCGCTATTGTCCAAAACTACACCAATGCCCCTTGAATGGACAGATGAATGCCAGAATGCTTTTGAACAATTGAGACAAGACCTTTGTTCTGCACCAGTGTTAGGTACACCAGATTACACGAAGATTTTCACGTTGTATGTACACGAGAAAGATGGGTGTGCATTGTCAGTTTTAGTGCAGATACACGAGGATAAGCAGAGGCCCTGCGCGTATTTTTTGGCAATACTTGACCCTGTAGCACAAGGGTTACCTGGGTGCTTTCGAGCAGTTGCAGCAACAGCAGTGGCTATACGGCAGAGTGAGGGAATAGTTTTGTCACACAAATTGCTGGTGTTAGTTCCCCATGCAGTAGATGCTCTGTTAAACCAAACAAAGCCCCAGTATCTTACGAGTGCACGTCTAACAGGATATGAGCTCACACTGTTGGCGCCACACATCACATTAAAGAGATGTGCTACCCTGAACCCCGCTACTTTATTGCCGTATCCAGTTGCTGAGGGCCAGGAGGAAGAACACCATGATTGTGTTTTCCAGACTGAAGAACAAACAAAGGGTCGTGTCGACTTACAGGATACGCCACTTCCAGATGTGGATGGGGAACTGTGGGTTGATGGATCGTGTTTGAGACTGCCAGATGGTACAACTTCTGCAGCATATGCGATCACAACACTTAAGACAGTGGTAGAAGCAGCACGAATACCACAGAAATCGGCCCAAGCAGCGGAACTGATAGCCGTAACAAGAGCATGTGAATTGAGTGCTGGCTTATGTGTGAACATCTACACTGATAGCCGGTACGCCTTTGGAGTAGCGCATGATTTTGGCCTACTCTGGAGAGAGCGAGGGTTTTTGACTTCGCACGGAGTATACATCATGCACGGAGAACTAGTGCGTGATCTTTTGAATGTGTTACTTTGTCTAAAGAAAGTGGCGATAATCAAATGCAGCGCACATAAGAAAGTGACTGACAAAGTGGGACAAGGAAACGCTTTTGCAGATAGCATAGCGAGAGAAACTGCTATGTTACGAAATGCCTCGCCAATGTATGTAGTGAAATCACAGGCTGAGCGATGGCATGATGCTAGAGAGGAGATACTAGACATTCAGAAATCAGCGTCTGAAGCAGAACTCGCAACCTGGGCAGTGGAGGGAGTGCTGGATGACGAGGGTTGTTGGAGAAGCAAAGATATGGAGCAATGGAAATTGCCTGCAGCTTACTTGCAAGCGATGGTCCAAATGACACATGGATTGGCACATGTTGGAGCTCTTGCAATTACTCAATTGCTAACGCGAGTTTGGGAGCATCCTGAGATTGCCAATACGGGCAAAAGAGTAGTGCAGACCTGTCTGATATGCTTGCAGTACAATCCTGCAAAAGGGACGTATACTCCGAAAAGAGGGTTTGTTCTACCTACTGCACCATTCGAGGTACTACAAATGGATTACATCCAGCTTGAGCGTTGCAATAACCTTAAGTATGTCTTAGTGGTGGAGTGTGCTTTCAGTAAGTGGATTGAGGCCTTCCCCACGAAGGATAATACAGCGCTGACAACAGCTAAGGTTTTGCTCAAGGAGTACTTCCCCCGCTACGGTGTTTGTAAATTTTTGTGGAGCGATACCGGTCCTCATTTTGTTGGGAAAATTGTGGAATACGTGATGAAGGGATTGGGAATTCAGCAGAAATTTCATGCTGTATTTCATCCGCAGTCAGCAGGTCTTGTTGAAAGATATAATGCTACTCTGAAATTAAAGCTAGCAAAGATCGTGGCATCTACGTCTTTGAAATGGCCGGATGCTCTGCCTCTGATATTGCTATCTATCAGATCACTGCCCCATTCCCGAACTGGCCTCACACCTTATGAAGTGGTGTTTGGAAGGCCTATGAATATATGGGGAGTTCCTAAGCCTCGGTTGTTACATGATGTGCCTTGTATAATGATGAACGATTATTTGGCACGATTAACAAATGATTTACTTTCCATTCATCAACAGGTTCGAGAAGCGCTCCCTGACAATTCCATTGGAGAGGCTCACAATCTTCGGGCTGGCGATCATGTCATGATCCGGTCCTTTGAGAGAACAAGCAGCTTAGAGCCGAGGTGGCGTGGCCCCGAGCAGGTGTTGCTCGCACTCGAACGGCTGTGCGAGTTACCAACAGGAAGTGGTGGGTGCACTCCACTCACTGCCGCCGTGTCTCTCCGGATCTGGTGAATCCAACTGTGCTGTCTGATTATCGAGACATTCTGGACGCGGAGAAGAGCCCAGCTGTTACGTCTACTGAATCGGAGGGAGCCTTCCCGGACCACACCGTCTCTGGAAGAGAGAGATACAACCTACGGCCAAGAGAAGCAGTTATTTTGTGCGAGACCGGTTGAGTTACCTCTCCAGGTTTGTGAAACGGACGCCGGGAATATCAAGGGGTGGGGATCTGTTCTGCCAAGTGTAGCGACACCCGTCTTGAATCTCGGAGAAGAAACCAACGGCTACCTCGGAGCTCAGCACTCATATTTTTATTTTTTAGTTGCTTTTTGAAGACATTTTGAACATTGAACTATGGCATCTACTACAATGCGAAATAAGAGAATTCTTGGTGCAGTACTTTTTGTTATAACAATTGTGGCGATTGCAGTGATAGCTCGGGTAGTAGAACTCCTGGTGCCGGCAAGAGAACATTTATTGCCAACTACCCCAATTCCAGCTGAACATTTTCATTTTACTTTGCCTTATCATGAAGAACGACACAGACATACTTATTTGAATAACAGCTTCATCCAGATTCTGCATCACACCCACAATATGACGAAAACTTCGAACTGCTGTGTATGTGGGATGTTGCCTGGACATCAAAAGAAAGGAGGCACACCACTTATTCCACTTCCGTTTTCTCATAATGGTTCTTCTAATGCTTGGTATACACTCTTGTTTACTTTGCGATGGTCAACAAAAGGTGGACTACTTTTCCGACTCAATAAAATTTGCTTTAATGATCGAGATGGTTATCCACAAGCTGAAGGAACAACGTATCCTCGCCACGAATTTATAGCAATCAAAGAAGTATAAATATGTCTAATCTGCATGTGATTACTGTTATTGATACGAAAGCCGATCTGTGTGTTCGTAATAAAGGTACAATCCCAGTAGGAAGAAGTGAATGCAACACCACTCTCCCCTTTGACACTCCAAATGGTATCATATTTGTGGCCTCACGAAACACATACTTTATTTGTGGAAATAAAGGCTATCACCGTCTCCCTATAGGATGGTTAGGAACATGTTATATATCTTTTGTATTACCCCCTGTGTTTATCGCCCCGCCTATGTATCATAATGATTATGTGTTGTACCACGATTTTATATTGAATAGAGTGAAGAGAACATTAGTTCTCGATGAGATTGATCAAGCTGACACTTCTCTGCAACAGTATGTTGATTTTAATTTAGGCCTCTTTTCATTTGTTGGGGCTGCTCTAAATAGTCGGAAAATAAGACGACTGACACGTGTTGTAGACGCTGTCGCTAATGAGACAGTTTTCGCCTTAGGAAACTTAACTGAGGAACTTCAGATTACTAGAATTGTAATGCTCCAGAATCGTATGGTGTTAGATGTAATATTAGCTGATCGTGGAGGTGCATGTCGCATTATCGGAAGTAGTTGTTGTGTTTAAGTGCCAGATAATTCACCTTCTGTATATGATGCAATATCTAAATTACATAAAATTGCTGCTGAGATACATCTTGATAATGGTACGTGGACATTTTCGGGGTGGTTTTGGACGTTACTTAGTACGTGGGGTTGGAAGCTGCTGACAGTTCTATGTGTAATAATTGGGATATTATTCTTTCTATGTCTCTGTATTCAATGTGGCCCTATGTTATGTTCTATGTGCCTTTCTGCTTGTATTCCATCCAGACGAGCTATTGTCAAGAATGAACAAATGATTCATAGAGAAGTAGTGAAAATTATGTCCATTGATATTGAAGACGAATATTCTGATTATGTCCACTATGAGGTAGCTCAAGCTAAACGCTAAAAGGGTCGTCTGTCGTAATTTGGCAGTGATCGGGTTAGCGTTAAGCTTTCCTACATGTATTTCCCCTTAACTTGACTATGGTGTTCAGGAGCCATTTTGAATACGCTGGCGGCCATTTCATATGAATGCGTCACCTCGTGGCCAGCATACTCTTTGTCCTTCCTCTGTACCACTGACCACTTGAATTTGCCCAGTAACAGGCTATTTTTAGTACTGGTCAAGCTCGCACATGCGCAGTTAAACCCTCTGTATTAGTGGACAGTCATCACTTAGGAATGTCCCTCCAAAACTGACCAGTGATGTTGTAACTCCTCCCATGAGTTGGCTGTGTTCCAAAAATGACCATATATGTACCTAAAACTCTGTAAATGTGTTCCGCCTGCATTTTTATTACTGTAAAACTATATAAAAGAAGGCTCGCACCGATGTACGGTGTGATACTTCTCGCATTACCGAAGGGTGCTGTAGGAATGTACCACCACCCCATGGGGTCTTAATAAACTTGTCTTTTGCATTTTCCAGTTTCCGTGCCAGCATCTTTTAATGGTGTAGCGGGTTTTGCGGAGTATGTAGGCCTGGAGAACCCAATACCACACCACCATACACACCAGACACACCGGACACAGAACCCATATCAGGGGAGTAAGAAGGGGAGGGGAATGGCAGTAGCATCATCACCACCATGTGCCCTGTCCCTGCCTGCTGATATCCTATGCAGCATGCCCTGGGAAAACCCTCCTACTGACCCCCGGAACACTCTGTGACATTCACTCGAACCCCAACACGGACGGTCATTTCATCACTGCAGACCAATTTCACAGCAATCCTGCTGCGGAATGCACTTCCCTACTTCCTAATCACTGCTCAATCCACAAAGGACTGTATTTGGCCCACCGCAGGGCTTCCATGTGATGTGTGCTTGGATGACCATGTACAGCACCAGCTCCGTCAATCACCTGAATGTGAATAAAACATTCTGAATCACACAGATGTGTCATTACTATGTTCTCTCAAGTATGGAAGTATGGCTGGATGTGGGGACAATGATTGCACATGAAGGTACACCACTGTAACTTACGTCTATGCGCCTGTGTATCCCTGATACACATGGCAAATTGGATGACTTTGAAGGTGAGTACTAGCTGTGTCCTCATTGCACATCAACAGTAATCTCACGACCCCTCACACTACAGCCCTACGTCCATGTGTTGAATGGGGCAGTGGGTAGGAGTGACCATTTCTGTAGCAGCCCAGGAGTGCTGCCCTACATCACAAGTGACAACAGAACTACACGTCACAAACCCACTTACACACATCTGTGTGGCCACATTCCGTTATGATGTATGACAGTGCTCCACATGGTCAGGGTTTGCACACTATACTCATATTGTTGTAGTCAGGTAAGTTAACATGTCAGCCAGCACCTATCCCATGACAATGTCTGGCTCACAGAGGTTGAACTTGCAAAAGGGACACACCACCATTGCACATGTATCAGTCAGTTCCTCCCTGTGTAGGGACGATGCTCATTGTGGCACACGAGTGGACAATCAAATCAACACACCACCCAGTTAGACAACAGTGGGGTGACATGGACTTTTTGGGGACATGCGTGTCAGTAAGGATGAGGCAACGGCCACAACAGGCAGGGACATGCTTAAGATACTTGCACGCAACATGGGTACATGTCGAGGTTCAGACATTATTTTTGCAAAAATGGACTGAAATCACTACGGATGGTAATACTTCTAGCCCACCTTGCCATGCTGAATGAGTTATGTGTTGTTTGGCGTCTGCCCATTGCCCCGTGTAAGGGGGCATGACTCACTGCCCATGGGATCTGAATGGTGCTCTGCCACCGGGGTGCGCATTTTGTCTGCTCTGCTGACAGTGTTCAGGTACAAGAGTCCGACTTGTTCAAATGTCGTGCCACAGTGTGTGTGCTGTCCCTCAGCAGTGTGTCCGAATTGGCAACGTTGCCAAATGAAGCTGTGTTGCTCCGACCATGGACCTACCTCACCTTGCACAGGTGTGTGTAGACACACGCATTGTTACATGCACATGCATCCAGGGATCGAAAGATGGCAGACGTGCCCTCTGTTGTGGTAAGACATGTGAGCAATCGCCATGTAGCAACATGTCGTTGGGACCTGTGTTGCGGGTAACAGTCGGATGTGGCTACAGGGACGTAGTTACTCGTCCATCAATGCCCGCACAGCTTCATATGCAATGTGTTCCAATAGTACGTCGTTGTTGTGTTCAATGAACACCAGGGTGAGCCAATCCATTAACCAGTCCGGGCAGGTATGCTCAGCCCACACCATTTCACCAGTTCGCAATACAGCCCAATAGGGTAGCGCCTCTATGTGGTCACTGCATACAAAGAATTATGCAATCTAACATGCACAACTGCCAATACAAACACAGGATGTCAATGCATCCCATGCTCGGCTCTCTCGGTTACACTCCGTTTCGTATTCCAACAGGGGGCACACACTCAAGTCATGGTCTAATAAATCTAAGGTTGTAGTGGATAGGCAGACTTCCATGGGATACTCGAAAATGCATGTTCGGCATTGTAACCAGGGCTGGATGCAGGTGATGTAGGCAATGTGGAAGCTGAGCCGGTAACTGATCCGCAGCACTGCCAGTGGCATTGCTCCCATTAAATGTTGCATGCGTGCACAGTAGTGTCCCATATGATGGGGATTGTGCATGTGCCCGGTTTGGCCTGCCATTGCCTTGGTGCGTTTCATGGAACCTGCACTCTTCTGTGCTGCAGCAGTTGTGCGCAGGATATGCCATGGTTGAGCAATGGTTCAAATGTGTGTCCAACGTTGGGCAGCATGGGTTGCTGTTTCCCTGTGAGTCAAGACCATCCCATGATGGGGTACCTCAGGCAGGGGCTTCGGTGTGTGGGGTGTATATATGTCGGATAGTTCTTTTGCGCAATGCGTGGTGTGGGAGTCATCCGCATCTGCCATGGCATCTCTCAGGGTGTTCCAAGCGCGATCTGGACCAAGGTCAGAGGTGCAGGTGTCCTCCTCCCTTCTGCATTGGGACAATGGAGCTGTCATCCAGGAGGTTTGTCTGACTACTACTTGCGGTTTCGGAATGTGATTTGGCTTTGTGGCTGCGATTGGGACACAGCCTTGGGCTCATGGTGTACAGATAGCCATACACACACACGATGGCATGTGGTGCCCTGCAAGGCCTTGCACTGCTTGTGCAGTCTCACTCCATCTCTCTCCCTCGCTCTCTCCCTCTCCTTCCTTTGTTGGGCGCATGGCACACCTTCTTCTGTTGTATTTCGTCTTCCAGGCTGTGTCCTACGGATTGTCCAGTGTGGACCCGCTAGAACTCATCCGAATGGTTGTTTATTATTTTTGTTTGTATGGTGTTTTGTGTTTGTTATTGCATTGCTGAATGACTGGTTCTACATTTTCTGGCCTGGCATGTATGTTGATTATCCTGCTTGTGCGACCTCAGGCAACATATTTTTTTTTTTTTTTTGTGGTGTTGGTGTGCAGTTTCTTGATTGGGTTTGGAGGAGGCTCAGGGGGGGTGTTGCGGGCATGGGTGTGGTGTCGGCTAGTGTTGTGGCCCTCTTGGGTGTCCGTGCTGCATGTTCAGTTGCTCCATGGCATCCATTTGTCTTCAGGTATGGCTGTGGGAAGTGCTCCCTTTTGTGGTGCAGACTGTGGTCCGATTTTGCACCAGTTCAGAGCAGGTGTACATTTTCTGCTGATGACTCGGCATATTGCGTGCTTTGTGTATTTCTTCGCAGTTCTGTCAGGTCGTTGTGAATGTTGAGGTGTGGTGTTGTCGCAGGTTTTGTAACAGGAACGCCTACTCTACATCTCATTAGCGACAGTTGCGGGGGTCCCCTGTGGCGATGTTATTTGCGGCTGCTACAGCAGGAAAAGTGGTGCTGTAGGCTGTTAGCACCATCTTGTGAATGGTGGGGTAAATTTATCACGATTTTGGCTGCCATAAAGTGCAGTTAATTCGGCGATAGCTCCTTGTGAATATGCCCCTAGGAGAAATATTCTGGCCAGAGAAAATACGCTGCCCTAATTGTTATAAGAGCTTAGTAATTATTAAAACTTTCATGATATAACTACCAAATGTCCAAAACATATACGTGCCTAAGGGTGATTATAATAATTGATTGAACAGAGAATTATTGATTTTCCACAATTTTAGCAAGCATTTAATCTTTGCATTGCCAGTTGAAATACAGCCAACGACCAGATTGGTGCAGCTCTACTCATCACAGCCCGGTAAATTAGGGAAAGAGCTGGGGGTATCAAACCGTCCTCTTCATCCCACATGTTACCACTTTTTATACCAGGAAATAATTGTTGTGTGCAAATTGTTATAAAAATAAGATGTGGATTACCCAGGATGTATTACTTATCCATAAGCTCCATAGGGTTGAAACATCGACATTTTACTGCACAGGCCAGCAATCAATAGATATCTCATACTGTGCAACTGTTGAAAACATGGCGTCATATTGTTTATATTGAAATGGAGATTGTTTGGCTCAAGGAATGAGCCTCATGTATCGTAAATAACATACTCCTTTTCATTGTCATTTTTATCCTTCAATCACTTTCCTACCCTCACTGAAGCACCATTACCCGACTCACCCTTCTCCCATCCCTCACCGTGCTCCCGTCTTGGGACATTGTTGCGTATAATATGTAAATATTTCCATTAAGAGAACATTTCTCAGATTGAATTAAACACTGTGTCTAACAAAATACCTTGCGTTTTATTTTCTATTTTGAATATGTATTTTGAATTTGTTGACAGTATATGGTTATCTTTCTGGGGCCATTGCCTCTACGTATTATCTTTAAGTTGGGACATTTTTTAAAAAAGAAGAAGAAAAACCTCTGGGAACATGAACTACCCGCTCTCAAAACAGTCCTAACCTATGACACAATGCCTTTTTTAGCAATGCCGAAGTTCACAGTTTTATGGGATGACCTTCATACTGCATGGCATCAAAACTGCACCTTAAAAATAATGTTGTTCTGAGAACGGAGCACTGTGGGTCCTGTATAAAATTGATCAGAATCTAACAGCACTCCAATCAAGGAAAGTCAATAAGAACACAAATGAAACTACCATCATTTCCAACAAGCTCACCAGGAGCAGAAATTGGTATGCATAGGAATGAAATGTGAAAATCAATACTGGGAAAATAATGATTGAGCTCAAATGGAGGTCAGCTCTCCACCACACCAGGGCCGTAAAAATACTGGAGAAAATGTGTGGAGTCATTTAGTTATCTGCTTTCATGGTTGGGCTTCTGGTACCAGCTTCCCCTTCCTGCAATTTGGTCCAGGAGTACCACAACTCCCGCCACACATAGCGCACAGACGAGCTACAAGAGGAGGACGCTGGCCCGCAGCACCTTTTACCCACTTCCACTGTTGGGCTTCTGCTGCTCGCCCACGGATTCCAGCAATTTGGTCCAGGAGGACCACAACTCCCACCACGCATAGCGCGTAGAACCGCTACAAGAGGAGGACACTGGCCCGCAGCGCCTTGTTCCCGCTTCCTCTTTTGGGCTTCTGCTGCTCATCCATGGATTCCCGCAATTTGGTCCAGGAGGACCACAACTTCCGCATCTCATAAAGCGGGTATGCGCTACAAGAGGAGGACGTTGGCCTGCAGAGCCTTGTACCCGCTTCCACTGTTGGGCTTGTGTTCACCCATGGATTCCAGCAATTTGGTCCCAGAGGACATCAACTTCCACCACGCATAGAGAGCGGATGTACTACAAGAGGAGGACGCTGGCCCGCGGCTTCTTGTACCCGATTACACTGTTGGGCTTCTGCTGCTCGCCCATGGATTCCAGCAATTTGGTCCAGGAGGGCCACAACTCCCACCACGCATAGCACGCAGACGGGCAACAAGAGGAGGATGCCGGCCCAGGCAAGGGCTGGCCCGTCCATGCCAGTCGGGGCCCGAAGGAGGCTGGGTTTGGCCACCCCTCTGATATTGGGACAATGGAATGGGAAAGTGATCTTTTCACTCTTCAGGTACCGTGGTGTTTAATATTCTACTGAGTAGCCCTTTTGACTGTATCTACACGTGCTTAGTTTGGTGTCCGCTTGATATCTGAACTCATAATGAGTAAGCTTAAGGGAGTAGCAGGAACTTCGGACGCCTTCATTACTAGGGCTGAATCAATGCTCACCCACGAGATTCAGCTGACAGAACAGCGACTTTCATTGGACCCAATTTCTAAGCAGAGACGCTCCTCGTTAGGCCTATCTACTTCGGATAGTCTCCCGCAACCATCTTTGTCTGTCCCTGTGCTGATCTGTCTCAGCACCCCTCTCTTCCACCCCTGGACGCAACTCTTATGGTCATTCAAAATGGGCCCAGCATTGCCACGAGGGCTTCTAAACCTCATACTGAGGATACCACAAGTGAACCACCAGTTAAGAGAAGGAGGGGACAGGAGATAAGCCAGACTCCACTTAGCCATGAGCAGGCCATGCTGCCATCTTTGTCTGGCGAAGAGGAATTCTGGAACAGGATGGAGAACATGTTCACAGTCTTATTATCCCCTATCTAACTCAAACTCTCAGAAATTGAAGTGAGATTATCTAAGCTAGAGGGCTTAGGCTTATTGGTTAGGCCATTTTTACAACGTGAGACGGAGACGGAGAGGGCCTCATCAGCCACAATAATGGCTGAAGATTATCCATCTCACCAACCATCTCACCCACTTCAATCGAAACTTGTTCACACTAAGGACACAATCACCCTTCCACTGGCTCCTTACCGGCAAGCCCAATTGGCTATCTTGCAAAACACTGTTAATCCCCCAATCCAGAGTGAACTGAGATGCTCAAGTCCTACCTCTTCTAGCATCCCCATAGGCAGGCCCGCTAGTAACTGACACATAGCTAATTTAGAGGTGAGAAATGTTGGTATTGTACAGGAGAAAGCTAACGCCATGGGGGAGGTCCATGATCGGTTTCAAATGCTTCATCTACCACCCACAGTGGAGCACTAGTATTGGTCCTTGGAAACGTCCCCCGAGGGTGAATCAAATTGAAAATACTACTCATGTAATTTGTAAATCTGTCCACTGGCTGACTTACCATACCTCACTTCTGATGGGGAGGGGTCATGGTTAGCCAATCATATCATCATGGCAATAAGGGTAAGGTGGGTGGGACTGTTCCCAAAAACACTGGAGGGGGACTGTGTGGTGATTACCTTTAATAATCGATCAACATTGAGATCTCTTTTGTCCTCATAAGGGTACCCAGATCCTCCCCTGACACTTGGCTACTTCTATTCCCCTCCCTGCAGGATGGTCCAATTAGTCCTGAACCCATCGCTACTGCATAGGGAGGTCGACGCAAAGTCGATCCCAGCGGAAAATCCTGGTTTACCACTTACAAACAGATTTGCACCTCTTTCTGGTATGGACTGCTGTGATTGACTGCCTCTCCCTCCACTAGAGGGTCCTCTTTCACCAGAAATTACACTGACCGAACTTAGTGAAGCCTCTAGGACTTCTAAACGGGAGATGGGGCAGTCCAACTACTTTCTTGTGGCAACCTGGAATGTGGCGGGTATAGCAAACAAAATGGGCATGACCAATTGGTAAAAATCTGGCAGGAATGTGACTTAATCTCTTTCTAGGAAATGGCTATCGTTCCTTCCAATCGAAGGCAGTTCAAACGCCATCAGGGAGGGCAAAGCTTTTTTTTTTAACTCTGATCCCGAATACATCAGATCTGAAAGTAAAAAGGTTTGTAAAAAATAACTCTCTCTTCCATATCCTTATCGTTGAGCTGCAAAATCAAGGGTCCTGGCTTTAAATCAACTTTTACAATAATAACTCTGGACCCATTATTCTTTCAGCCATAGACGAGGTAGATAAGGAACTAGACGCCATTCTTAAAACTCAAAGGCTTAAAGACCCTTTATATATCATCTGGCTGGGGGACTTTAATATCAACCCCTCTAAACACAGCTTAGAGAGGGTATGTAGTATGACTGATCTTATGGATAACTCGTTACACCATTTCACTCATAGTGTCTATGGTAATAGTCTGAATCGATCACTCTTGGTTAGGGACTTGGTGATCGTGAATAACTATCCTTCTACCACTAAATCCCTACCCAAACATTTCGACGTTTCGATTACAAAACAACTATAGACTTCTTTCTGATTTCAATCCATCTAAATGAGAGCACTATTCACGTGGATGCCCTATTTACATCTTTTAGTGACCATGCTTTCTTAACATGCGAAATCCACTCTGCCCCTAGAGAACTGCCTAGACAGCAGGAAATAGCTCCACCTTTAATTACTAGAAGAAATGGATATCAACAGAAGTCGGCCCAAACTGATAGTGCTAAAATTCTTCCTGAAACAGTTAGTAATTCTCTAGCTGGCATAGAAATATGTATGGATTTAAATAGCACACCCAGTGCAACACTATTAGGCTTTATTAACCTATTGGACAAAATAAAAAAACACTTTAACTCGGTATAAACCTGATAGACCCAAAAAAGCCAATAGGTGGTTTGATTCTCCCTGCACAAAATCTAGAAAGGCTTAGTAACAGCACTAAAGATACAACCTAGGGATGCAACCCTAATTGCCTCGTTACGTAGGGACTACAAATCAGCAAGAAAATCTAGGGAGAGGGTAAGGAGGAAGGAAATACGGGCCAGTCTAGAGGATGCCTCAGAATCAGGGAACAGCAAAGACGTTTTGGCAATGATCAATGTGCCCTACTTTAAGACTCAATGAGATCTTACATTAGACCTACACATAGCTGAAGGTGACCAGGTGGCTCATTATTCAAGCATTTTTTCCATCAACTCTTCTGACCCCAGCTCCCACATTGCAGTAGCCCCGAAACTCCAAGTAAACCTTGTTTTCACCCTGATAGAGGTAAAGCAGGGTCAGGAGTCCTGTAGCAAGGGGAAAGCATTGGGCCCGGTTGAGGTTCCAATAGACTTCTTCCAGACGGACCTAGATCATTGGGTCCCTCTGTGGACAAATGTCTATAACAAGATAGCCTTCCTGGTTCCTCCTCCATCATGGAAAATAAGCCTAATTGGTCCAATTTTTAAAAAGGGTAGCCTCCTTTTGTCTAGACTCGAATCTTGGGCACGTGATAGGAATTTTTTAATGCAAACCCAGTATGGTTTCCAACAGGGTAAGGTCACTGTGGACCAGTGCCTGAACCTCACACTCATCATGGATAAATATGTGAGGGTTAAGGGTAGGAAAGTTTATTCAGCTTTTATGGATTTAACAGCAGCGTTTTACTGCGTTTCCCACCCGAAGTTCTTGGACATTATGTTAGAGATGGGAATGGATCAACCCCTAATTGATTTTGTCAATTGTACTCAGATGCCTCCACATCTGTTCAATATGGGAGAAATGGGGAGCAGGCTGCCCCTTCAAGATCTCAAGAGGGTATTTATACAAATGGCGTGGAGGATGTGCTGTCGGGTGTATCTCTAGCTGTCCCCTTATGTGACTCCCATCGGCTCCCTATCTTGGCATATGCTGATGATGCAGTACTTCTCTCCAGAATTGGTGTGGGTCTCAAGCGTCTGATAACAGCATATGCGGCTTTTATGAGTTCGCTGGACCTAAAAGTAAATCAAATAAAGACATTTATATTAATCGAAGGGGCAGGGGAAAAAGCTAAAGCACCACAATTATGTATGGATTCAAAAATAGACTGAGGTGGTTAACACATTTTCCTATCTAGGAGTCCTTTTTAACAAAAACCAGTCTTGGACACAGCTGGTGGAAGGAAGAGCATTGGAGATGGATAGAAGCTTAGCAGCACTAAAAATATTTACCAGGAGCTTGGGTGCCAGACCTCTGGGCCCCATAAAAAAGATTTACCAGTCCAAAATAGTCTCAGCTGCGGCGTACTTGGCAGGTGTATGGGGCATGGCTCCAACTGAGTCATTACAGCTAGCCGAAAATACAATTTTGAAATCTTTGATCTCTCTTCCACAATCACCCTGTATTTTTACTGTTTTTCTATCAGTTTTATGTACTTTTATTATCTGAACACAAAAAGATCGAATAAAGTTTATAATTGCATTGATTGAAATGTGGAAATCAATACTGGGAAAATAATGATTGAGCTCAAACGGAAGAGTCAGCTCTCCACCACACCAGGGCTATAAAAATACTGGAGAATGATGTGGAGTCATTCAGGTACAGGACAATCTGAGATCAGTTCTTGCATAATGCTTCTGGTTATCTTACATTGAAAAAAAGACCTTAGGGAGCAAACAAAAGTGTTGGCCTACTTAGTCCCTGTTGGCCTGTGAGTTTTCACTATGGTTTTGGGCCATCCGTTACAAACTTAGTCAAATGCTCAAATCACTTGCAAAAGGTCTACTCAGAGAAGACAAGAGTACTCAGTGGCACACAGAGAGAGAGATGTTGATGCAGGACTAAATCAGTGACCAGAGCTCAGAGATCAAAGAGTGGCCAGAGACCTGCAAACAGAAATGCTGCTGGAGGACTAATTCAATGCCATGGGCATAGATGAGAAATCTTTTGTCATTGAAGCTAAAGTCAAGCAGTAGAGATGGTTGGTGAAGAACTGGGAGCACCAGGGGTAATGAGCAAGTGTAGCGGTGGGCTGGTGGTACCCTAATGTTATAGGCTATTCCACAGACACACAAGGCATAAGAAGAGGAATTGGGTAAGAATGCAGTTCACATCAAAGTAGCAGAACTGATTGACCAGCATAATTTTGTATTTTTGTACTCTCAAGGAATATTTTTCACTGAGAGGTCCTAAGTGACATCAAATAGACTACAAGAGGTACACTCAAACATCAAAGAGTTTTCTATGATGTCACTCAGAACCCAGAGTATGAAAAACATCCCCATAATTCACTTTTTACCCATCCATAATTTTATGTTATGTATGGACCCCGAACGCGTCCGCCCCTGCTTTCAAGTACTCTGTAGCTGTGGAGGAGTAATGAAGCAGTCATGCATAACATTTGCTTTGTTGAGTAACCCCGCTACAAAGGTTAAAACTCATCTTTTCTGTCATCCTGGACCAGCCCCCACCACATTCCATGCCTTCCTTTCTCTCCTGCTGTTGTGCTTTCTGATTTCATTCAACGAAGAGAAGCAGAGCTGTGCTGACAGACTCCAAGAAACGTTATGTCAGCCTGGCCTGGAAGCCTTTTAAGACGTAACAACAGTAGGTAGTGAGTTTTGTTGTCACCTGTTACTACGTCATAGTAGTGAGTTTTGAGATTTAGAAATTGAAATAAATGATAGATGCTCTCTATGAAAGCTTATCATACATAACAAAATAAATATTGGTAGATTGAGCCCCAGGAAGGGATAAGAAGCTATCAAATATAGAAAGATTTCTGTTTTTGCCTTTCCACATTCACATCAGCACACAGTAAAGAGACACCGACTGATGAGAGTGTACATGCATAGATGTTTTACTGATCAATGTGTGTGTCCTTGAGATGTATTTTCATAGTCAGTTTCTTACTCTCTCTCTCGCACACACACACACCATAAGCTCTATTTCACAAGACAGTGAGGAGTTTGATATAAGTATTGCATCCCAGATGAAAAGTGCTGCTAGTTCTCCAATATTGGCAGTTCTAGAACTTGGCAGCCATTAGATACCAGTTTAGAAGATCCAGTAATCTAACCTACAATATTGTAAACAGTGAGAAGGATGGGCATTCTCATACCAAAGTGCTGCCAATAAAAAAAAAAGTGCCAGTACTCTCCTATCAAAAGTTTATCAACCCAAAAGTGCCAGTTTTTGTGTACAATCAGGATGGCGGCAGCTGAGAAATGCTACTAAAACCTAGTTGAGAGGTCCCAGCACTCTCATATAAAAGTAGTGCAGCCATTGAAAAGGAACAATATTCCCATACAAATGTTTACATCACTGCCTAGAAGTGTCAGTGCTCATGTTTTACTATTTTTGTAACTCGCCAAAAATAAAATAACACCCAAACAATCATGGCAACCTACTTGACATTAAGAGTAATAATGTTCACATTCTAGCACAACTCATCTAGGAGGTGCCAGTAAGCACTTTCAGGCAAAATCTAAACAAGCTGCCTTTGGGCTAAGAAGTGCCAGTGGAGAAGTGTGGCTCAATGATAAGAGCGGCAGACCCTGAGGCAGAGGTCTAACCCAGGACCAGGGTTCAATTCCTCAACTCGGTGGGTCTTGGGATCAAAAATTCCACAGACCTGATAATTCTCGCCTCGGTGCCTATTCCAATCATGGAGTCCCACTCTGCAACTCTGGGGAATAGCTTGCTTAATCTCCACAACGGCCCCCACAACGCTAAGGATGCCTGGCCTCCACCTTGGGGGTGCCCAGGAGTGGACACCTCACAGGGAAAGCCAGGATGGGTTCCACAGCGGTATTCGTACAGGCGCCTTGAGACCCTTGCGGGTGAGTAGAGCGCTATACAAGTATCAATTTACATTTACCTTCCCTTCAACATATTGTTAGATTTGGGGGTCTCTAGTTGGCACAGTTAGGTACTTGTGACAAATAGGGACCTTTGCCTCTAATCAGGATAAGGGGATTACACTCCTAAAATAACCCCAGCTCACCCCCGTGCAGACAGGCTTAACTCAGAGGCACTGTGTAAAGCATTTGTGACCACATACAGGCACTAAAAGATGGATTGCCTTTTGGGCAATTTCTTCGACTCCAAAGAAATTGTACCTTTAAAGACGACTATTTCTGCGAGGCGAAAAAACTCAAGGAGAAATTACAAGCACGTGGCTACCCTTCCAGACTCCTGAGAAAATCAATGAAAAGGGCATAGTACAATGACCGTGAAGCGCTCCTAACTGTGAATGAGTGCCAAAATAAACCTAAAATTGTCTGTGTATCAACCTTTGGCACACATTCTAATGCAATTAAGAAAATTGTCTCTAAACAATGGAATTTACTTCAATCTATTCCTGAATTTCAACAGAAACCCCTATTTGCATTCAAAAGAGGCACTAACTTACGGGATAGGTTAATACATGGCTATGAGAATATCTCACCAGCAAACACCATTGAGAATATGAGGCAAATAATCCCATTGGTGGGTCATCATAAATGCAATAATTGTGCTGCATGTGCCACCACGAAAACTGTATAAACCTGCAAAATCAATGATGTGGACTTCAAAGCTAAAACTTTTTCCAACTGCAACACCACAAATGTGGTTTATTGCATCCAATGCCCCTGCATGTTACACTATCTAGGTAAAACCATTCAGCCCATCAAAAAACGGATCCCGCAACATCAGTCGCGGATCAGGTGCAAGAAGGACAAAGCACCATTAGTTGAACATTATCTACAACTTGGTCACAAGGAAACAGACATGCTATGGTGGGTCCTTGAGGTCATCAGACCCAACAAAAGACAGAATAACATCGACAGGGTTCTCTCAATGAGAGAAGGTAAACTCATCTGTCTAACTGATACTGTCAAACGAGGATTAAATTCTGCCACTGAATGACACGCATTAGCATGCTTACTTTAATTTCAGTCATTGGCCTTATAATTAGTCACCTTTCTGATCAAGCTTCTTGGCTTCATACTTCCCTATATTGTCAGTAGGGTTACATGGATAAATCCTGTAATTGCAAATTAATGTTAATTGTCAATGACTTCTATTTGTATGCATTTGCCATATGAGTTGCAATAGTTTGAATTGTAATTATGTTTCAAGCTTGCGTCCAATAACCACTCACATGTAAATTGTGGATGCTTTAGATTCAGAGAAACAGATATTACATTCTGTATAGAGATGCATCTTTCTTATATATCTCATAATGAGAACTTAGTGCATATTATTTAATTATGCCCTTATAGTGAGACTGGATACTCAATGGTATCAGTGACAATTTGTAAGGTACCCCTTGCCGCAAATAATTGGCACTACTATTCACCCTTTCAATATGGCGACGATAGCGTAGGTTGTTTCCTGGTTCTTATTAAAGATGGCCACTAGGTCACACCTCTTACGAGTTTTACCGTTTAAACGCTGTTTGTTCTACACGCACTTGCATCTCTAGCCTCGTCTGGCTGCTAATTGAGCAAATTCTAATACCCTTTACAATATGGCGCGTGAATATGTGTCCCATTTCGATCTCCAAACGGAGCTTCAAATAGAGGCGAAATTAACATGGGGCACTTCTGCCTTCCGGTCACAAGCTGAATCCCTTTTGCCGATCTGAGAGAGAGCTTGACGGTAAGCTTGTATCTGCAGTCTGAGCCTCATAGGCTATCATTTTGTTACTTTGTCGACAGGCTAATATATATACATGTCCTTTTGATTTTTGAATTACATCAATTACCCTGAAGATCTACATGATCCATTTTGACTATCTGTGATCGAGATTGCTACTCGGTTCACCGCGCCTCTACCGCGACGTACCTCTGGGCATTATTTAATCATTATTGGACCTAGAGGTAAACTAGTTCTTCTGTGATAAATAGAGTGGTACAAACCAATGCCAAGCTTTATACTCAATACGATAATTTTTACCTCTGTAGATTCGTCAATGCTCCTCTTCATTCTGTGAGTCTTAGGAACATCGCTACTCACTTAATTTGTCCGTACGAGTTGAACAACTCTTAGATTGAATATGTTCGGCCTCCGACCCGTGTTGCTATTGAAACCAAATGTGTATCGGTGTGGGCCATCCTTTATACAGGGTAATTATTACTTTCGTATTGTAATTGAATTCCACGCAAGGGTTTTGATTGTGTCAATTAATTGATACATTTATATTTAGGAGTACCTACATCCGCTCTTCGGATTAGCGTCCCAACCTGAAAATTTACGTTGTCCAGAAATTAAATTAAGGTAAAATAGTTATCCATCTTAGTTTTTTACTGATTTCTAAAACATCCACAAACCTGAAACTTGAGGTTTTGGGGGTTAAATCGAAATGTACAAATCGAGTAAGAATTCTGACGAATAATTTGAGTGGACCGTCTTTTTAATTTTTGAAATAAGTTTCTGAATATAACAAATTTGTAATGTTATTTGTACATACAGTATTGAATTTATTTGTGCCAATCATAAGACGTGGGAATACTTACTGGTATCCTTTGAGTATATGGACTTGATGTATAATTCAATGTATGAGATTGATGTTCTTTTTTGATTCCTCGTGATGACACTAGAGCTATACCTTATATCAATTAAACATATGAGAAGTTCTGTAAATACTGCAAACAGAAGCAGGTACATAAATGCAACAATGGATCTTGTTTGATTTGATTTTTCCATGGTCTAATCATATGTCTTTTGTAAATATTGTGTTTTGTTCTTTGTGTGATTAGTGTTATTTTTGTTTGGTCACTAAGGTGTTATAGATAAAATATATAAAGTAGATACTGTTGTGTAACTGCCAACATTTTTGTTTCAGATTACACTTTTTCAATATACAGCTCCCAATTGACACCAGTCCTGAAGATGGTCTCACAAAGTGCTCTCTAGGAGACCGAAACGTCGACCTCCGCCTCATCCTTACTTTATGTTATACATTTGGTTTTTGGATAGGTGTTTTTAGGTTCAGTTAAGTTACTCATTAACATATTGTTTGTATACCTGCAGACCTAATCAACTTCGAATTAATTATAACTGTATATGAAATTAATTGTTTTACCACTTGATAAATTCTATTTTTTCCTATACACCTTTTGTATTTGTGTTTGTTATCCATGTAGTTTTTATGTGTTTTGATGAATTGTGTTTCTTTACAAAAATTAACTCACTTTGTGGAATTGAATTCTCATAAGGATCATTGATTTATCCTTCCTAGTTGTTCTTAAATTATCAATAGTTGCTTAAACGAATTCCCTTGAAGGCACCTATACCCCTCTACTTAATTATTCAAGCCCTCAAGGGTATTTTGGGTTGCTCACTGCTCAATTCTTTAATCTCCACAACGGCCCCCACAACGCTAAGGATACCTGGCCTCCACCTTGGGGGTGCCCAGGAGTGGACACCTCACAGGGAAAGCCAGGATGGGTTCCACAGCGATATTCGTACAAGCGCCTTGAGACCCTTGCGGGTGAGTAGTGCGCTATACAAGTATCAATTTATATTTTACATTTACATTTACCTTCACTTCAACATATTGTTAGATTTGGGGGTCTCTAGTTGGCACAGTTAGGTACTTGTGACAAATAGGGACCTTTGCCTCTAATCAGGATAAGGGGATTACACTCCTAAAATAACCTCTGCTCACCCCCTTGGTAGCTTGGCACGAGCAGATAGGCTTATCTTAGAGGCACTGTGTAAAGCATTTGTGACCACATACAGTGGCTCAGTGATAACACTACAGATAGACACCCCACAAGGTTTTATATAAAAAATAAGTATACTTTATATAGATTTACCACAAGACCATAAACAACAAAAATACACAATACTATTACTTTAAGATGGTAGATTTATCTTAGTTCAGTTCAATTTTTAAGATGCAACACTTTGCGTCAATGTTCCTTACGATGCGTTGCGCTTCCACGACAAGCAATGTCGCAGTGATAAAAATGCGGCAAAGTTCTGGTGCAAAGAAATAAAGACGTGAAGTTCTTCCAGATATGGCACTCTTCTCCGGGATGTGAGAAGTTCTCATTTCGATGCATGGACTGCAGCAGCGACACCCTTGTTCAGAAGTACAATGGCAATAGCTTCAGCTGCGACACTCTTCTCCCATGATTGCGTGAAGCTTCCGCACGATGTGACAACTACAGTGGCAAAATCCTTGTTCAGAAATGCGCCTGCAGCAGCTCCGACGGCAGCACGCTTCTCGGGGGATGCGAGGCACTTTCCTCGATGCGTTGCAATGCCACAGTTCCAGTGGCAACACCCTTGTTCAGAAGTGCGACAGCAGCAACAGCGACTGCGACCTGCTTCTTCCTCGTTGCAAGACCCTTCTCACGATGCGGTGCAGTGCGACAGCTCCAGCGGCGACACCATTGTTCAGAAGTGCGACGGAAGGCAGCAGTGACACGCTTCCTCTTCGTTGCGAGACACTTCTCTCGATGCGGTGCAGTGCGACAACTCCAGCGGTGACACCCTTGTTCAGACGTGAGACGGCAGCAGCAGCGACGGCGACACGCTTCCTCTTCGTTGCTTCACGCTTCCAGCTCCTTGCGACACGCAGTTCCTCAGCAGGCACTTCCAAAAGAACTCTGGGGAGCTGGGGTTCGAAGTCTGTTTTCCCTGAGACTTCAGCAGGAGGCAAGCTCTTTTCCAAGCCCTTTGAGATCCTTCACAAGTTGAAAGCAAAGTACCCAAAGTTCCTTTCTCCTCTATTTGGCAGTAAGACAACCACTGCAGGCCAATCCCCTAAGCAGCACTTCAGCTTAGGAGTAGTCTCTCTTCAGTTTCTTCAGGTTCTTCTCCTCGGCAGAGCTTTCTTCTTGTTTTTCCAAAAGTGATCTAATTTCATAGGATCAGGGTCCCAATTTTTATACCCCAAAATCCTTTGTTCTCTGAGGGGATGTAGTGTAGTTCCGATATTCCCAATAGGCTCTGCCCATTGGAATAATATATCCTATAGATGTGACGTAGGACTTAGGTCTACTAGGTCTCTATCGAATATATTAAACTTAATTGTGAGAGCCAGCTAGCTCAGAGGTCACTAGAAACTTTCTCGAGTTCACAAGAAGGGATTTAATTTCTGACAACCGCGTAAACATGACAACTTTGTTTCCTCAAGATAAAACTGATCTTGAGAGTCGTGGAAACAATAGATAGATATTTTACTCAGTCATTCGTGCATGCTTCGTTTCACCAGAGATGCAGAGAAATAAGAAACGGCGTTTTCAATAAAAGTATTTATTGAACAGTCTTCTTTCTCATGCAGAAGAAATGAACTGCTACAATCGTAATACTGGTTGCAAAGTATAATGCGTACAGTAAAAAGAGTAGGATAAAATAATACTGTAAGACTATTTTATGGCTCCTAGATCATAGTTAAATACATACATAAATAACAAAGGCTAAAAAGTACTCAACTGATGCGTCTAAAATATGCCTACCCCGATGTACCTAACCTAAGCCTAGTACGAGGGAAGGAGTAAGTGAGGTGGGGCGTAAATGTAGTATCTTTGCGAAGAATCTATACAAGATTTCTCTAAGGGTCTAATCAGCTCAGTACCTTGGTTTAGAATGAAGAAGGTCAGGCTCAGGACTCGATTTCCTAACAACCCGCAAGGGTAGCTTGGAAACACTGGAGCTGGATTTCTCAGCAAGAGAAAACACAGCGTCTCTCTCAGTGTGACTGCTGGAGGGTCGGCTTCCTTCGGCACTTGCTGTAGCAGGATGCCTCGGGGAAGTAGATAGTCGAACTGCTCCAATCCACTGTGTGTTTGCTATGGCAAGTGTGGGCATATATATACCTTGAAGGTGCCAAGTTTGACGTAAAGGAGGACATAATAACGTCATCAAAGAGTCTCAGTTCTTTGAAAACTCCATGAGTTCTTGGACAAGTCAGTATTCAAGCAAGGGAAAGTCACTAGCTGCTGAAGCCGAGTTTTCCAGGAAATCGTTATGGATTTTCGGAACTAGTGGAAGTAGCCCTGCCGTATTTGGACTGCATGAGCTATGTCTAAATATGGTTATGATTTCTATGCCTATATAAGGATATGGTGATTTACACCTATATAAGGGCATGAATCGGAAAAATTACGGTAGGGTCCTAAAATGCTATATAACAGGGAGAGGGGCCTTTGCCCAGTCCAAACCAGTTCTGAAGCACTCTGTTTACCAGACTTCTCCTTTCCTTTCACAGAGCAGGGCAGAAACATCAGACGCCCCACAGGAGGTGGAGCCAACATTGTGGAAGGCAAGTACAGCCCTGGAGCACTTTGTTGACAGGACTCGTTCTCTTCTTTCAGTGTGCAGGGCAGAGACATCAGCCGCACCCCAGGAGGTGGAGCCAGCATTGTGGAAGGCAGGCACAGCCCTATTCAAGGTTCAGGTGCAACTCCTCCCTCCCATCTAGATGCAGATCCCTCTATTCACCACTGGGCTGATTCACCCTGTCTCTTGGAATCCCCCAGCCCTGTCACTCACAAACTCCAGACAAGGAATACACAACCTAGCAGAGGCAGGCTTGAAAGGTTAGACAAGAAAATACCTACTGTCTAAAAGTAGTATTTTCAAACACAGAATGTTAAAATCAACTTCACTAAAAGATGTATTTCATCATTCTGAGTCCAGGCATACTAAACTCGAATTTCTACCATGTTCTCTGAGTCAGTTAGGATTATAAAAATGTAATAATTCTAACAGCCCATTCTGGCCCATGGAGAACAGGTAGCCTTGCAATAGTGAAAAACGAAAATGGCTGTAATTCACTATTAGGATATGCCATACACACCAGGGCATGTCCTGCCTTATACGTACAATACACCATGCCTTTGGGCCTACTATAGGGGTGACTGATATGAAGAAAAGAGAAGGTTTAGGGACTGGCAAGTGGGTGCACTTGCCCAGTCAGTGTGACAGTACCAGACTTCACACAGGCTCTGCAATCGGAGACCTTAGACACATTTTACAAGGCTCCTTCTGTGGGTGGCACAACCAGTGCTGCAAGCCCACCAGCAGCATTTGGTTTTACACACCCTGGGCACACTCAGTGCACTGTACTAAGGTCTGACAAGTAAACCAAATAGCCAAACATGGAACCACTGATTAATACATCAATTTACAATAGGGAGCACTTGCACTGTGGCACTGGACAGCAGTGGCCCAGTGCCCAAAGCATCTAACACCAGCAGAAATACATGAGGCAACAGCAAAAATGGAAGGGAGACCCACGCCTATGCTGCCAGCTCTAACACATATTGACTCGTTCAAGCATGATAGCCCTGTTCTGTAGATAACACTGGCGCTTAGCTCAGAAGGGCACACACTCACTTTTTGAAAGTATTACAATCAGACTACGAACTGCCAGTATTCTCAAGTAGCAAGTGCTGCAAGCTTTCTGTAAAGTGCATGCGCTCTACCATCTGGAATACTGCTACACTCAGAGGTTGAGAGTGACTTCCCATTACATGCCCACCAATTTTAAGATAAAGGATGCATGTTTACCACCATAATCAGTTCCCATGGTTGCTGGCGGATTCAGTTGATGATGTAAACATTTGTTAACACACCCGAAATCCCTTTGGTAAGAATTGAGTGATGGTTGCAGGTATGTGCACAGGATATCATTTTTCATCAGGGGCTGTGCTCTAAGGTGCTCCTGTACTGTGGTGGTACATGAATGCTGTCTCTCTAAGAGGAGCAAAGTGCTGAGGTAAGTTGGAGAATTTGTCAGACAAAAACTGTTCTGGTGGCTTCATGGCTATTAGACCTGGCCCTTTTTGCAGGTTTATCCCCAATGTTTTGCCTCCTATTTTTCTGACCTGTTTTCATTGGTCTTAGTACTTTACCACTGCTGGTCAGTGCGAAGGTGCATGTGCTCGCTGTGTAACTTATGATTCTGATTGTTTATCCATGATTGTCATATTTGATTTACAGGTAAGTCCCTAGAAAAGTGCACTGAGTGTGCCCAGGTCCTGTAAATAAAATGTTACTTGTGGGCCTACAGCACTGGTTAAGCCAGACACACAAGTAGCCTTTCAAATGTATCTCAGACCTGCCAACACAGTGTCTGAGCTCACAGTTTTATCTGCCCTGTCGACCTGGCAAGTGCACCCACTTGCCAGACCCTAACCTTCCCTTTTCCTACATTTAAGGTAGCCCTCAGGTAGGCCCAATGAACCCCCAAGGGTAGGGTGCAGTGTAGGTGAATGGTAGGACAGTACTGGTGTGTGTTACATATCACAATACTAAAATACTGTGCATTTTGTTTTTCACGATTGAAAGGCTGTCTTTCCCATAGCTTAACATGGGAGTTGCCTTGTAATATCTTATAAGTGTAATTTTCCATTTGGACAAGATAGAAAAATGGAGTTTGGGATCTCTGAACTTAGAATTTAATAACACACCTTTTAGTAGAGATGGTTTTTAAATTGTATGTTTGAAAAGACATTTTTAGAAAGTGGGAATTTTCTTGCTTTACCATTCTGTGTGCCTCTGCCTGTTTGTGTATTCTTTGTCTGTTTTAAGACTGACAGGAGCTGGGAATGTGCATTCACTCTAGACAGTCACAAGGGAGTTGAGGTGTGTCCTGCCTTTCCATGGTGACTCAAAGCCAGACTGAATATACTTTGTTTATTTAGAGTGGTGGGAGGAGTTTACACTAGCACCTGGATAGGCTGTGTCTGCTCTGCACAATGGTATTTCCACTTCCTGGAGGGAAGCTGGACCAGGGAGGACAGAACTGGTTTTACTGATCTCAGAGACTCTTGAAACAGAGACTACAAAGAGGAAATGGGATATAAATATTATACCTAAATCCCCAGAACTTTAGATTACTTTTGGAAGCAACAGGAACCTCTGCAGAGGAAGAAGAGCTGAAGAGCTGTGAGAAGGTGTGTTGCTTCGCTGGTTTGGCCTGCAGTTGCTGCCTCTGCCAAAGAGAGGACATCGACTTTAACTTTAATGTGAACCTGCTTCCTTGTGAGGAATCTCCAAGGGCTTGCCTCCTGTTTTGAAGTCTATGGGGCACAAAGACTTCGCCACCAGCATCCCTGAACTCCACTGCTGGGAGTTCTGACCTGCCAGGAGGTGCCTTTTCCAGTTCTGGGCCTCTGGAGGTTGCTTCTGTTGCTGGGAGCTGAAAAAGCGTGAAGAAACCCAGAAAACTGATGCATCACCTGTCCAGTGTCTGTTTTTCTGCACCAATGTGAGGGAAGAATTCCCCCACACCGCTGCTGTGTGGCCAAAGAATTGACACAGGGCCTGTCAATGGCTGAAAAATCTATCATACACCAAGCCCAGTGCACTGACCTCCGAAGTCCAGGATCAGTGCACCGACTCTGATTTAGGCCCTGCTGTTCGGTTGAAAGAATCGATGCATCGTGGGATGGTGGCTGAAGAAATTGTTGCTCCACCTGTTTTTCTGCCACCTCAACCTCCAGCGCGTGCAGATTTCCAAGCAACACACCTATGCAGCAAGTTTTCCGACCCACCATCTGCAGACCAGGACCATCTTGGTATTGACGCATCACTTCCGCCTACAGCCCGGAATCAACGCATCACTTCTCCTGCGTGCAGCAGAACTGTTGCATCAGCTCCCCAAGAATACAGGAACTGAAGCCTCGCTGTGTTTTTCGACACTGTGGCTATTTGAATTTTGAAGCATTTAAAGGTACATTGTGTAGAATCACGCATCCATAGATTTCTATGGACAGAATTGCTTGAAACCTTTTAAAAGTCATATTTTGAGTTGTGTATGAAGGATTTTTGACAGTTTTGTGTCCATATGTGTTGTTTTCACTGTGCTACTCTTGGTTATATACAAATGCTTTACACATTGGCTCTGTAGTAGGCATGAGCGGATTTTGCGGATTGGCAATCCGCGAATTTGCGGATTTGCAAACTCGCAATCCGCAAAATCCGCGAATTCCCGCGAATTTGCGGATTTTTTTTTTTTTTTGTGTTCGCCCGTGTTTCTGCCAGTTCGCGAGGGTTTTTACAATTTCGCAATTTGCGAACTTACCTGTCGGGTCGCAAGTTTTGCGAACTTGTTGTTTCTACGTGTCCAACCTGTTTGGGACACTGTTCTTCATCACTGCCACTCTCTGTCACCACTGCCACTCTCTGACTACTCATGCCACCCTCTGGCCCACCCATGCCACCCTCTGTTTCATCACCACACCCTCTGGTTGTCCAGTGTACATTATTTTCGGCAAAGCAAAGCACACCTTCCCTGCCTCAAGTGACCTGAATTAATTTGGGGCTGATTAATGTGTCACAGAATATTTTTTTAGCTGGCACCTGCTTCCTTAGTGCGCCCTGATTAGTGATCTTTTGCACTTGCTAAGTGCTTTCATTGTTGCAAAATTAGTTACAACACCTGCCCTGCCCCAACTGACAATAATGAATTAGGGGCTGATTAATGGATTTTAACTTCCAGCCTGGCTCCTGCTTGTCTCCCTTAGCTGTAATTCAGGACCTTTGTGGCATATGTGTAACTATTCTGAGGTTCAGAGCAGGGTCACATAATAGTTGCAACTGGCAACTGAACTCTGGAGGGGCCCCTCAGGAAGCACTACAGGAAATGGCTACTAATGATGTGCCTGAACTTTTGAACCTGGTAAGTAGTTACTTTCAGTTTTGCTTAGATCGTATTTCTGCAATTTCGCACTTATTCGCGGGGCGCGAACTCACGCGAACAGTGCGAGCAGTGCGAGCAAAATCCGCTGCTCGCGGATTTGCGGATTTTGCAGGAAATTCGCAAATCTCGCGGATTGCGGATTTCCCGAAAATCCGCAAAATCCGCGAGCGGAACGGATTTTCCGCCCATGCCTACTCTGTAGTTTAGCCTGACTGCTCTGTGCCAAGTTACCAGAGGGCGAGCACAGGCAAATTTAGGTATATACTTTACTCATCCTGACTAGAAGGAAGGGTCCCTACTTGGACAGGGTGCAAGCCACTGCCAACTTGCTGTAGAGAACTATGTGCAAGAATGAGTGCATGCTTTAGTGCATAAATGGATGGATGGACTAGTGAGTATATAGGTTGGTGCATGGCCAGAATACTCAGAAGGTTTGTGTTGCAGATGACGTAATTTACATTGTATTTCCTTGGCCATTCCTCTGACACTCCCCTCAGAATGACGATGTAAGATTTTACATGTTTATGATATACACTTGTTAGATGCATGTAGAATACACCTGCATAGATTGTACAGTGCCCCATGCATTGTGAACCCATGCAAACAATGTGGCTATTTTTTTGAGTAATTCTCATTTTCACTTTGCGGAAGGTTGAGTAGCAATCTCAGGGTGCAGGCAAAATTGCTCAGCGAGTTAAACAGGTGCTGCTCCTATGTGTGCGTGACCTAGAGGTTATATGAAGTAACCCTGATAAGGGCAACTCAATTGTTGATCTTCACAAGTGAAGAAAGGGGTACAAGTACAGGGTATTTATTGCACATATTATTCACAGGATGTTAGAAAGAGCAACGTGCAGCAAATAGTGCAGTATGACAAACAAGTTATATAGTTTAAAAGGGTTGGGGTGTTCATATAGCTTTAAAAATTAGTTTAGCCACAATTGCAGCCAATGGCAAACTAGTATAAAACGACAAAATGTAAGAGCCACATTTGATTAATTAAGAAGGCAGAGAGCTCGCCTACACCGTATCCTACGGGCAGGGTCTCATTGGTAACGCGGGCACTTGGGCAATGCCTGAGGGGCCGGTATCCGAATTCCAGTTGTGGCTGTTTTTAGTTCTCACCTATTATATCCCGCAGGGATAAATAGGCAAGATTATAGAAAGCGGAAAAGAAAAGTCTACCTAGCCTGCGGATCGCGTACAGTTCATATGAGCTATGCGCGTGCACAGAGCCAGCCACATCACACACCACCATTTGTCTGTACCTCGGCATCAGACTTCAAAGGCTGCCGCTCTCCCGCCCCCGTGTGCACATCGCACACCACCATTTGTCTGAGCCTTAGCATCAGACTTCAAAGGAATGCGCTCCCCCGCCCCCCGCCACAGCAATGCTGAGACCTTGGGTTTTTTTGCATCCATTTAGCGGGGAAGCCGTGTTTTTTTCTGCATTCTCTGCAGCATTCTCGTTTTTTTTCTGGACGAAAGTGAAAACCTACCGTGTTTGTTTACAGTAGCCTTGCCCCTCAAATGCTGTTGCTGTGTTGCCATCTCTCTAGGGACACTCAGCTTGAAAATACTCGACTTGCTAGCTGCAATGCTACATCCGCTATGCTTTGCCTCTAGACAAGTTGATCCCTCACAGACTGTGCTGACTTTGCCCCTCCTGATTCTGAAACTGACCAACGCAGTCACGACACAGTCTCTTCTCTCTGTCTTATGATGTCTGCCCTGCCACCATTTACTTTGAACTCTCACTCTCACCCTCACACCTCCTCACCCTCACACACCCTCATACACCCTCACTCCCCCTCACTCCCTCACCCACCCTCACACACCCTCACTCACCCTCACACCCTCACAACCCTCTCACCCTCACTCATCCTCCCCCGTCACAACCCCACACACCCTCACACCCCCTCACCCTCACCCTCACACCACCTCACCCTTACCCCCTCACCCTCACACACACCCTCACACCCCCTCACTCTCACACCCCATCACCCTCACACCCCATCATCCTCACCCTCACACACCCTCCCCCTCACACACCCTCACTCACCCTCACACACCCTCTCACCCTTGCACACCATCTCACCCTCACACCCCCTCACCCAAACATCCCCTCACCCTCACATCTCCTCATCCTCCCTCACACTCTCACACCCCCTCACCCTCACACACCCTCACCCTCACTCACCCTCTCACACACACCCTCACCCTCATACACCCTTTCATCCTCACACACCCTCTCACCCTCACAAACCCTCTCACCCACCCTCACCCTCACACTCCCTCACCCTCACACCCCCTCACCCTCACACACCCTCACCCTCATACATCCTCATGCTAACACACTCCCTCACCCTCACCCTCACACCCCCTCACCCTCACAACCCCTCACCCTCACCCCCTCACACACCCTCACCCTCACTCACACTCTCACCCTCACTCAAACTCTCACCCTCACATGCCATCTCACCCTCATGCACCCTCTCACCCTCACACACCCTCTCACCCTCACCCTCACACCCCCTCAACCTCACCCTCACCCTCACACCCACACACCCTCACACACCCTCACTCACCCTCTCACCCTCACACACCCTCTCACCCTCACACACCCTCTCACCCTCACACCCTCTCACCCTCACACACCCTCACCCCACCTCACACCCCCTCACCCTCACACCCCCTCATCCTCACACCTTCACCCTCACACACCCCGTAACACCCCCTCTCACCCTCACACCCCCTCACCCTTGTAGTGTAGTTCCTATTTTCCCTATAGGCCCTGCGCATTGGAATAACATAAACAGCAGTGTAGACATAGGACTGCGGTCTTCTAGGTCTTTACTGACTATGTTGGACTTAATTTAGGTTTGCACCAGCTAGCTCAGAGGTCACTGGAAACTTTCTTGACTGAATAGGAAGTGATCAGCTTCCCTGGCTCAGATAAGAAGGGATTCAGCTTCCGACAACCGCATAAACATGACAACTTTGCTCCTCAGAATAAGAGTCAATCTCTAGAGTCGTGTGAAACAATAGACAGCTATTTCACTCAGTCAGTTGTGCAGATTTACTTTCACCAGAATGCAGAGAGTAGAGAGACGGGCGTTTTCAATAAAAGATATTATTTATTGAGCAGTCTTCCTTCTCATGCAAGAGAAATGAATTGCCACAATTGCAAGACTTGTTATTATAAAAAGTGTCTACAGTAAAAGGAGTATTACGAAATAATACTGTAAAAGCATTGATATGGTTTCTTAGCCATAATATAGTTAAAATGAATAAAATATATACATTCATATATACATTGGCTAACGACCTCAACTGGTGCTTCTAGCTACGCCTACCCCAGTGTACCTGACCTAAGCCTAACACATGGGAGGGAGTAAGTAAGTAGCAATTTAAGTTAAGTTGGTTTTGCCAACAGTTTGTTTCAAGAATTCTCTCTAAGGGTTTAGTCAGCAACGTACCTCTGAAATAGAATGTAGGAGGTCTGGTATCTCCTCTCAGGACCCGATATCCCGGTCACCCGCAAGGGGAGGCTGGAAACGCCGGAACTGGATATTCTCGGCAGGAGAAAAGACAGCGTCTTTCTCAGCGCGTTAAGGAGGAGGGGCAGCGTCAGTGGGCTTCTCGCATCTGCTGGGCTCTCTGCAAGGGGACAGCTGTTCTGCTCCAGTATTCACCACCACCGTGTGCTTGCTTAAGGCAACGTTGGTATATTTATACCTGAAAGGTGCCGAGTTTGACGTAAGTTTTTGGACATAAGACGTCAATAAAGATGTCACTAAGAACTGGTCGTTCTTACAGTGCTCGCAGGAGTTCTATTACTAATCAAAACAAAGCAAGCAGGGCTTTCCCAGGTTGCTGGGGGTTTGGTATGTCGAAAGAACTCGGTGTGCTATCTAGGAATCTAAGGAAGTGGCTTCTGTTGTGTCATGGACTGTCATGGACTGCAGAGGTGAGTTACTGAAATATGGCTCTGATTCTTATGCCATTATAGGGATATGTATTGATTATAGCCGTATAGGGGCTTGAGGTCACAATATTGATCGGGGTCCTAGATAAAACACATCACCCACTCCACAAATTTATGTCCATCAAATTACTAAAATCTAAAGCAATAGGATGCACGTGTATTCCTACCCACCCCAAAATACATTTTTGCATTTGAAATGGTGTATATGAAATACATGAAAATGATAATAGGTACTGTACGTTTTCAAGCATAGTAATCATTCAAAAAATATTGCATATGTAATCAGTTGAACGATTTTGCGAAAAATTACACATGAAATGCCTCTTAATACAGAAAAGAAGGGCGAGACTATTTCATCACATATTAATACAATTGCTGTAAAATGTGCTAGAGGCTGAGGTAAAGTTTTGTCTCTAGATCTACTAAAAATAGAAGCTCTGTTCTTTATGAATAGTTCTACTTTAAGCAAAGTACGTGTGCCAGAAAAAAGGTAAATATTTTGAAAAATCGGGAAAAAAATATAATTTCATAGTGAGCGGAGGAAAAAATAGTTCCAAATGCTTTTCAGTAGCTTTTGTTTTTTAAAGCTGAAGGCCGAATTCAGAGTTCATGGGAACGCTGTGTGCCGGATTGTTTTCCAAAAAGTTATTGTTTCTGTTCAGGGGAGAACATCATTTCAGACAGGCTCGCAAAGAATTGGTCTACATATTCAGGTGACAGTTCGACTAAGTTTGATAATGCTGTAACTTGGCAGTTGTGAGAATGATTGCTATCATCGATTTCAGGATCAGCAATGCTCACAGAAGGCCGTACCTGGGTGATGTTGCTTTCATTTCATGCTACCCTGCCACCACCTAGTCGTAGCGCAGGAGTCTCAACGAATGCCGTCATCAGGATTGGTAACCGCTGGGGACAACACGATGCGTGAGCCGTAACTGGACTTAGCAAAGTATCGATGCCCATAGGTACTGCTGATTGTAGTGCAAGACAGGTGTCTAACACGCATTCCTCTCCGCATAGCATACATCGAAGCACAGGTAAGATGCAGGTCTGCCATATAGGTCTGAAAGAAAGAAACCAGGTCATATTCAGATCTCTTAGCCGGGCTATCCCAAGGACTTTAGTTATGCGGTCCCGGTAGCGTATTGCTAGGATCGTTTCTTACATCCTTGCCGGAGTCATGTCTGCATTTTGGTTTGCCATATCGGAGCAGCAGAGTCAAAAATAAGATACCTGCTACGAGTCCCAAAAGTAGTGGTAGGCCACCGAAGATCGAATGGACAAAATTGGGAAAGATGCCCAGGACTGCTTCAAATAGTGTTAACAGTCCCGAAAAAATTGTCTTAAATACATTCGAGATACCACTGGCATTCAACATATTTAGGATTTGGCTGAGCATTTCTGTGAAATGCACCGGGCAATTTGTTGATAAAAGTGTATTTATCTCTGCAGTTGTCCTTGCAACTTGGAGATCATACGTCTCTTTTGATGACGTGATGGGCACTGTTGTCTGCAAAAGCACAGACTTCATTCTGCTTAAAGTATCAATTCGTATAGAAGAGATATTCAAAGGAGGCCAAATCGGAGCCACTGAGTCTCCAGGGCCATTTGGATACAATGCTTGCATACAGCAAGTGACCATGGAGCTGACGCTTAAGAGATATGCTTTCCCTGGCACCAAGCCACAACAGCTGTGATCCGTTATTAGAACGTAACTCCCGTTAGAAAGTTGCCTAAAGAATGGCTCTATTTGTGCTGCAGGTGTGCCGTGCTGGTGGCATGAAAGGTTATTCGAAGTACCCTCACAGGCCCCATGCAAGTTAATACCTTGGCACAAAAGTATACCGCTTAGTGAATGTTTACACTTATCACCACTAAGAAATACACTTTTGTTGTTGTCACTATAACATGTGTGTGTATAAGGTAATTTCTATGATGACTTAATGTATCCTTTACCCAGCTTTTCATACTGGCCTGCCGGTATATACTCAAGGCAATTTTTAAACTGGAAAGTTGTTATCGGAATTGTGATAATCCCGTGTATTATCCATTCAATGACAGGTCTTTCTGACATTGTCAATGGTAATCTCTCAAGTTTTTCGATGCTCAGGATTGTATAGTCTGCTCCTTTCTGTGCCAAACGGATTTGTTTATCAGTAAGGTTAAAGATAGAAAACAATGACGTTGTGTTGATTAAACGCCATGGCACATAGCCTGAACGAAGATTTTGCAACGTCCAGCCTAGCTGTACAATAGAACGTAATTGGGTCTGGCCATGTTGTAACATTAGCAGGTCCTGGTCTATAGCAGATGATACAATACTGTCCAGTGAATATATTCTGGAGGACAGAGTCATTAACCCATTGTCCACAACAGAAAGTGATTTTTCCAAATTAATAAGATCAATTTCTCGTCTGTTTCAATTTGAGTTTCTTTCCATGCCTCGTTGTATACAGCATATGTGCTTCTCCGCTATGAAAAGTTTTTGACGCTGTTTGCGTGGTCCCATTATGAAATCTCGCAAATCAGCACCATCTTTAAGTAAAGACAAATGTTGCTTAATTTGTGCCAGTGTGAATGTTTGTAGCCATTCAAGGCATAGTTTCCCTACACTATAAGTTGTTACTATCCCTGGATGTTGTCTCTGGGAGTATCTAGGGTCTGGTCTGGTCATTTTTAACCCCTGTATTTTGTTCAGGAATCTGTCTTGACAGTTATTCGTGTCTGTAGGCCAGATTAACCACTTTTTCCAATCAGGATGCGTTCTGTTTTCATTTAAAATTTGGGATACGTCTAATTAAATATCTGTGGTTGCATTATCAGGTATTGGCTTTGGAATAGACGGTTTGTTAAGGTCTTTAATCTTGGCTAGACCAAGACAGGTTGTTTGTTGAATTGTGTCATTCAAGAACATTATTTGTTCTGGGATCATGCAGGCTCGAAATAATGCTTCTAGGCCTTGTACCTGCCAATCTTTTGTACCCCAGATGGATTTTGTTTCCAGAAATCATAAACAAATGTAATCATTTTTTCATAAAATGCTTCTGAGTATATCAATTTAGTATTTGTCAGCATGGTTCTTGTCCCTGTTTTATCCAACAGTTTATAATAAAATGTTTCTGCATTACTTGTGTTAAACCCTGAGAAGAATTGGAATTTCTCATAGAATGTTTATGAACTGCTTTTAGGTGGAGTAGCACAATGTTCCCATTGGTTATATTTAAAAACATTTCTAGGTTTAACAGATTTATGTAAATAGTGGTCTGCGTAATGTGTAAAACTGTACATCTGTTCATAATTAGATGAACCTTGTAAATAATCATGTTCTGTAAATTTTGCTGACAACACTAAATCAGACATCATATTGTTTATATTTTCAAAATCCCAATCATCAGAGAATGTACTTGGTTTTACAAAGTCACTTAATGAAACCATAAATTGGTGAGGATATTTCAAGGACTCGACCGGGCCATATATTTCATAGTCTGTCTTGTCCAAAACTACCCCGCCGGGTATTGGAATGGCTGTGACATTTACTGATGATAGTTCTCTTTTCTCGATGTGAGATGATTTGTGAGGCTTCAGAACTAAGTTGATGTTCTGACTTGCTGTGTCCATTGAACTGTATTTTCCCTCAATGAATTTTCCCAAACAAAGTACCATGATGAGCCAAAGCAGGAGGAAAAATGCACTTAGCCCAATCCAAAATTCTAACCATGGAGAAATAAGATAGGTTTCTTTGAGTTGATGAAAGAGTTATGTTGCTTTTTCTTTAAAAGTCTTTGTTTCTGGCGTCACTTCAGGTTCGCTTTGATCTTCAGAAAAGTTGTCGGAATTGACGAAGTAGCCAGATGCAGTTCTGTCGATTGTTGGAATTGTTTTCTCAATTTGCCTTTCATTAGCACATTCTGATGCTACATCATTGTAGACTGGTGTTTCATGACGAACTGTTTCAATTTGGGTTTCAAGAGGCACAAGTTCCATGGCATTTCTGCATAGTCCTTTTTTATTCACTGCAGGTTTATCAAATGTGATTAGTCTTTCAGTTTGAACCTCTTGGATACTAGCAAATTTGGGTATTCTGTTACTTCTTGGGAGTCCACTGGGCCTGCTATTTATTATAGGCCACATGAATGTGGTTTTACCAGGTCGATGGATACAACTCGGTTCTCCTTTTTACCAGCAAGGGGCGGTAGTACTACTGATCTTGTTCAGTTGATCGCTAAGACAGGTACTGCTTTTCTGTAAGAAGGCCCAAATTCCTTCTTCACCGCTATTTTTTTTCTGACCAGATCCCCAATCTTTGGAATCCAGACAGGTCTTGCTGGGACAGGTGGTGTGTCTTCAGTGGTGGTTAGCTGTTGCTTTAACTTTATGTTGCTCAGGGCTTTTCTTGTTTCATTTAAGTCCTGTAAAACAGCCAAACGATCTTTGATGTCAAAGTCTTTATTCTTATCTTCTACCACTGAAGCAAGACTATCTAAGTCCTGAACATACATTCTAGTTCCGAACAATAGTTCGTACGGGCTGAAACCTTTTAGAGAATTTCTTGGCAAGTTGTTAAGACTACGTTGGACACTTGTTAAATGCTGGACCCACCCATCACCCGAACCTAATACCTTTGCCGTTATAGATTGCTTTATGTCTCGTTTTTTTCTTTCCACTACCCTGTTTCCCTCAGGATGGAAGGGACAACAGAATCGCAATCCAATGCCCATACTGGTCATGGCCTCCCTATAAGCTCGAGAGCTAAAGGCAGGACCCTGGTTAGAATGATGGTATAAGGATAAGGGTTAACCCAATAAAGTCGCTGGGACCTGGGTAACTATCGTTAAGAATGAGGGGGTCCCAGAGAAGGAAAAGAACATATTATTTAAAAGCTATTTGAGTAGGCATGAGCGAATTTTGCGGATCTCGCGTTCGCGAATTTTGCGGATTTGCGGATTCGCAATCCGCAAAATCCGCGAATTCCCGCGAATTTGCGGATTTTTTTTTTTTGTGTGTTCGCCCGTGTTTCTGCCAGTTCGCGAGGGTTTTTACAATTTCGCAATTTGCGAACTTACCTGTCGGGTCGCAAGTTTTGCGAACTTGTTGTTTCTACGTGTCCAGCCTGTTTGGGACACTCTTCTTCATCACTGCCACTCTCTGTCACCACTGCCACTCTCTGACTACTCATGCCACCCTCTGGCCCACCCATGCCACCCTCTGTTTCATCACCACACCCTCTGGTTGTCCAGTGTACATTATTTTCGGCAAAGCAAAGCACACCTTCCCTGCCTCAAGTGACCTGAATTAATTTGGGGCTGATTAATGTGTCACAGAATATTTTTTTAGCTGACACCTGCTTCCTTAGTGCGCCCTGATTAGTGATCTTTTGCACTTGCTAAGTGCTTTCATTGTTGCAAAATTAGTAACAACACCTGCCCTGCCCCAACTGACAATAATGAATTAGGGGCTGATTAATGGATTTTAACTTCCAGCCTGGCTCCTGCTTGTCTCCCTTAGCTGTAATTCAGGACCTTTGTGGCATATGTGTAACTATTCTGAGGTTCAGAGCAGGGTCACATAATAGTTTCAACTGGCAACTGAACTCTGGAAGGGCCCCTCAGGAAGCACTACAGGAAATGGCTACTAATGATGAGCCTGAACTTTTGAACCTGGTAAGTAGTTACTTTCAGTTTTGCTAAGATCGTATTTCTGCAATTTTGCACTTATTCGCGGGGCGCGAACTCACGCGAACAGTGCGAGCAGTGCGAGCAAAATCCGCTGCTCGCGGATTTGCGGATTTTGCGGGAGATTCGCGAATCTCGCGGATTGCGAATTTCCCGAAAATCCGCAAAATCCGCGAGCGGAACGGATTTTCCGCCCATGCCTATATTTGAGTAAATCTAGTCGAGAAAGAATACCTCTAAAGTGTTTAATTCACATTATAGGAAAAAGCAGTAATAAGCATTTATAAAGCATACAAAATTGTAGTGGTACAGGTGCCCCTGGGGGTGGAAGGGACGTGATGTAGTGAGGGTAGAGTGGGGGGTATTCGTGACAATAAAAACACGATATTGATCAAACAATAATATGAGTTCAATGTCCAATATTCAGTGAAACAGATGATTAATCATTGCAAAACTTCAAATAACACATGCCCCAATGTCCATATTATACAAACGTAGTGGGTTGGAGGGGGCTGTGTAAAAAACAAGGACGTGTGTTGACGTTTCGACCCAATAGGCGCAGGATTAGTTGAACTCCTTGCATACGGGTCTTCTTCAGGACGGGTAGAGATAGTGGGGCAACCACCTATCATTAGAAAGATTAATTAAATAATTTACTTAGTCAATGAACATATCTTAACTTAGGTGTGGGTAGACACATAGTATGTACAAGGCGTACCTGAATAAATCAGTATAGAGGGTAGATATTTCAGGAGAGAGGTCGGGGGCGATTATTCTATCCTGCGAAAAATCATAATTGAACCAATTAACAATATATTATCAGGCGAATTAAATCTGATAAATTAGTGGTGGAAACTACCGTGAGACTTACTTGTAAAGTAAAGTCCGGTTTCCACGTGGGGATCCGATTGCTGGATGGGGAGAGCCACTCAAACAATCTATACAAAAGGGGAACAGCATTTAAAATTGGGCCAGTCCGAGATAAAACTTGAGCAAAAGGTACAACGGAAGCAAGGCTTACCGAGTAGCATCGAGGTCCTCTGTTAAACTTTGTAGTTCAGGGTTACGTTCTGATTAAATCAGGAGTAGTGTCCTGTAGGGCAGAGAGAGTCACGGAGCGCCATTAATTTTAATTTTTAGTATGGTAAAGGTGTACTCCATAGAGTTATATTACGGGAGCCGGTGTAAAGAGAAGCTTACCGGTCGGCAAAATGCTCGACGTCTCTCTCGGGTTCCTCTGTTAAACTCTGTCGTTGTTAAACTCTGTTGATTGCATCAGGAGCAGTGTCCTGTGGGACAGAGAAAGTCACGGGGCGCCGTTACTTTAAATATGGCAGAGACGTACTCAAAAAGTTATACTGTGGGAGTCAGTGTCTGGAAGAGCTTACCGGTCGGCAAAAAGCCGTGACTCTCTCTGCCCTACAGGACACTACTCCTGTCCTGATTTAATCAGAACGTAACCCTGAACTACAAAGTTTAACAGAGGACCTCGATGCTACTCGGTAAGCCTTGCTTCCGTTGTACCTTTTGCTCAAGTTTTATCTCGGACTGGCCCAATTTTAAATGCTGTTCCCCTTTTGTATAGATTGTTTGAGTGGCTCTCCCCATCCAGCAATCGGATCCCCCCGTGGAAACCGGACTTTACTTTACAAGTAAGTCTCACGGTAGTTTCCACCACTAATTTATCAGATTTAATTCGCCTGATAATATATTGTAAATTGGTTCAATTATGATTTTTCGCAGGATAGAATAATCGCCCCCGATCTCTCTCCTGAAATATCTACCCTCTATACTGATTTATTCAGGTACGCCTTGTACATACTATGTGTCTACCCACACCTAAGTTAAGATATGTTCATTGACTAAGTAAATTATTTAATTAATCTTTCTAATGATAGGTGGTTGCCCCACTATCTCTACCCGTCCTGAAGAAGACCCGTATGCAAGGAGTTCAACTAATCCTGCGCCTATTGGGTCGAAACGTCGACACACGTCCTTGTTTTTTACACAGCCCCCTCCAACCCACTACGTTTGTATAATATGGACATTGGGGCATGTGTTATTTGAAGTTTTGCAATGATTAATCATCTGTTTCACTGAATATTGAACATTGAACTCATATTATTGTTTGATCAATATCGTGTTTTTATTGTCACGAATACCCCCCACTCTACCCTCACTACATCACGTCCCTTCCACCCCCAGGGGCACCTGTACCACTACAATTTTGTATGCTTTATAAATGCTTATTACTGCTTTTTCCTATAATGTGAATTAAACACTATAGAGGTATTCTTTCTTGACTAGATTTACTCAAATAGCTTTTAAATAATATGTTCTTTTCCTTCTCTGGGACCCCCCGGTTAGAATGAAGCCTGGAAATTGCGTATGTGCCGATAAAGACTCGCAAATCTTTTATAACAGTTCTGGCGTCAGCCGAGCGCAGGGGCCACATTTTTAAGTGAATGTAGTCTTAAATAATGAATAGGACGCTGGGTTTCATGTGTAGATAGCCCTATGCCGCCTTCAGAAATGTCCATGGCATTACTCCGCTTCACTCGTTACTGCGGTCTCTGGCGCAGTCTGGACAGCTCTTTACAAATTTATAATGGTGCAGGCTCATCCCCGGCCACCAGTATTCTGATTGTAATTCAGTCAGAGATTCCTTCATCTGTTTGTGCCTTGGACCTTCACCCATGTGTGCGTCTGCTATTAATAAGATCCTCCGGTTCATGTTTGGAATTACCCTATCCCCCACTCCAGGGATTCGAGCAAAAGGAACGGAGTTTGCATCAATTACGTATGCATAATTGAGTGGATAGTTCACAGGTACCGCTGCACAGTTGCCTTTTGAAGACGTTTTTACCGCCAGCATGGTTTCCCCGTCTATGTATTTTTCTGAACGCTTTTTTGTGGCTACGGAAGCCGGTTTAGTTGCTTCCGCTGTGGCTGTATTAGCCAATGAATTCCCTGCAACGTGAACGCCATCACGTTGATGACTCAGAGTGTGTATCAAGTGAGTCTTTTGTAGTTCCTTCTGTAAAAGAACTACTTGTTTCCAAAGCATTTTATGCTTGATTGTGGCACCTGTGTCGTCTTTGTAATCATTTTGAACCCAGCTCTGCAAATCATTATTGTAAGAATTGACACAAAAATGCGAATCGCACACGATTAGTGTCGAGAATTCACGTTCGGCATTTTCAAGCGCCATCTTTAAAGATCTGATTTCAGCTCACTGAGCCGAGTATTTTCTCAGTGATTCAGTTTTTGTTATTTTCGGTCTGAATTTACCGCAGAGGCAACGACCTTTAACAATCGCGCAGGCTGCATCGTAGGATTTATCTTCTACATTGTAATGCTGTACAAATCTGTTTGTATAGATTATACAGGAGTACTGTTCAAGGGGCAGAATTTCGATTGGCAGAGGATATCCTTTTTCATATTTTAAATCATTCAGTTTTTTTCATGTTCGGTACGAAATAGTATTTCACGTCTTCTGCAGCAAGAGAATTTTCCCACTGTATCCATTTCGGATCTAGTGCCACGGTAGGCAGGTTGACCGGGCTTCTTAATGCCTTGAAGGCTGATTCTGCTGTGAAAACAGTGATTCTTTTGCCTTCCGCTAGTGCTCGTTCTCTCGCTATAGCAGTTTGCACTGCCTTTACAGTATTTTCTGTGAGACTGAATGTTTTTTCTGCTTGTGTGTACAAATGTGATTTGTAAGCTATTGGTACCGTTTCTCCCTCATTAGAGGTCAGGTACGTGAATCCGCATCTTCCTGGGATGACCCGGATTACAAGGTTGCGTGTATTGTCACGTGTTTCTTATTTAGTTTTAGCTAACATGTCTGTTTGCAGTGAACTCAAAATTTCTGTGTGTTTTTGAGTCCAGTTGATTGTTTTAAAATCAGGTTTTATTAATTCGTAGAGAGGTTTAACCCTCTCTGCATAGTTTAGAATGTAAGTTCTTCCGAAATTCAGGAAGCCTAGAATCGATTGTAAGTTCTACAGCGTTTTCGGTGCTTGGAGTACAGCGCACTTCTCTAAGAAGTTGTCCGCTAGGCATTTCCCTTCACTTGATAATTCGTATCCTAAAAATAAGACTGTTAGATGGGCAATTCGTGACTTTTTAAAGTTGAATTTGTAACCCTCTGCTGCGAACCCAAGTATTATGGTGTTCACTCTTTTCAAGTGAGTATCCAAGTCGTCGTCTGTGAGATAGATGTCATTGACATAAGATAATTCCTCATCATCATACATTTGTAGTAACTCTGTTAGTCTTGCTGAGAATAGTCCTGGGCTGTTCTTGAATCCCTATGGGAGCCTACAGAAATTTTTCTGTGACCCCATTATTGAGAAAGCGGTCAAGTACCTGCTTTCTGGTGCAATATTTTGACAAAAGAACCCATTATATATGTCTAATGTTGTTTTATATTTTTTGCGAACTATGATATTCATTAGTGCAGCACTATGCAAATTTTGTACTGAAAATGTTTTGCAACATGAGTTAAGGTGTCTGTAGTCCAAGACTAGACGATATGATTCGTCCGGTTTGGAGACAGGAAACAAAGGATTGTTCATTTGAAAGGTACATGTTTCAATTACCCCTTGGTATTCAAGTTGATCTAAAATCTCCCTGACCTGTTTTTTATCTTCTTGCCCAATTGGGTACTGCCTTTGTGACATTTTAACTGGATTTTGTGAGGAGGAGAGTCCTCATCCCATCCTACATGATTTTTATATAATGCTGGTGCATGGGCTATTGCCCATTTCCTTGCATATATATATTTAGTGTGAATTGGAATGTGATTTGAGAAGGCAGGCATAATCATTTCTTCGCCATGAGGGCACTCCCTGACAAACTCTGGGGGCCAATCTTTCTCGGCTAACAGGATGTCATAGCCTTTTGAGAGGTTATCCCAAAATAGACCCCTTATTTTCCTAGTCTTATCTCCCTCCATACGCAGTGTTATTTCATATATCTTATGAGGTTCGCTAACTCTGGTGTCTGCAGTTTCTAATTGAATGTATTCATTCGTGTCCACTGTCTCCAGATGACTCATCAGGATCTTGCGAGCTATGCTGATTTCTGCTGCACTGTCTAGCATTGTCTGTGCCCACTCTCCGTTTTTCAGCTGTGTCCTCAGTATTCTCGGCATGTTCGATTACTCTAATACTGGCTACCTTCTTCCTTGGAAATTGTGATTTTTTACTTTGAGCAGGTTCCTTGTCTTTGGACTTGGTGTGCTCTTCCCTTGGGTCTGACTGGCCTCTTCTTTCTGATTTCTGCGAAAAAGATCGAGAGGGACGTGTATCAACACTTTGATATCTATCAGGCTTTCTCAAGTTATCCATATTTCTAAGGTTGTATCTTTTTTCAGAGTGCTCCCTCTGGGGAGACTGGTGTTTTCGATTCGGAGTTCTTTCCCTCCGCAGAGGAGACCTTCCTCTGGACTGGAAAACTTTTTCTTTGGGAGTGTATTGTTTATTTCCATCCCAGTTCTTTTTAGGAGTGTTTAGATTATTTTTAATAAATAATTTTTCAGGATTTTCGAGTAGTTGGGGTTTTACTGGTTTCCCACCCAAACTATCTCTACCTAATTCTTCATAGCATTTTTCTATTATTCTGGCAAGCTCAATTGGTTGATCTGTTATATCTGTTTCTTTCAATTTCTGGCGGATCGCCACAGATGCTGCTTCTCCTTTTATGTTGGCTAGTAATATAGCTGAGACCTGCTTGAAGTCTTTCAGTAATTTCATACCAAGAGTTAAAGCAGGTTCTGGACCGTATTCATTCTGAATTTGTTTTAGCACATATAGGGGCAGATGTATCATCCGTTTTTTTTGTCGCAAACGCTGCGATTCGGAAAATAGCAGCGTTTGCGACAAAAAAAACGGGATTTAGAATGTATCATTCAAAAAGCCTCGCAATATTAAGGAATCGCTAATTTAGCGATTCCTTAACATTGCGAGGCTTTAAAGAAATGGCAAATTGCGATTTAATATTTGAAATGTATCAAGCATTTCAGTGTTGCGATTTTTGACTAAGAATTCGCAAATTACCATCAACTTGTAGTTGGTGGTAACTTGCGAATTCTTTTCAAAAAGCACTTTATTTTAAATTCTATAAGTGCCATATGACGCTCATACATGCCCTTAGGGCATGTATGTGCGCCATATGCGTACACATATCAAATTCAGGGGTGCAGCAGGGTGTCCCTAAGACACCCTTGCACCCTTGAAATTATTCTCAATTTGCGATTAGCTAATTGCTAATCGCAAATTGAGTATAATTTTACATTCATTCCTATGGGCCTCCTGGCCCATAGAAATGAATGGGAAATTATTCCTTAATTGCGATTAGCAATTTGCTAATCGCAATTAAGGAATTCTAAGGAATCGCTAATAAATAGAGAAATTCTACATACATACCATTTTGCACTTCTCAAATAGCGATTCCTTAACAATCGCTATTTGAAAAGTGCAAAATGGTATCTTGATACATCTGCCCCTGGTATTATCGCCATGGACGGAACACCATGGGGTCCATTAGGATAGCGGGCGGTGGCACTACCGAAACGATGGCGGGGCGGAAAAACAGCTTTTTCCGCCCGCTAGCAGTGGAAATCACGTCCGCCACATTAGGATATGTAAACACAGGTCATTTCCCGTCCGCCGCGGAGCGCCTCGCTCCGCCATCAAGGTGCGCCCGCCACCGCGGCGGCTGCAGCCAATCGAGACCCTCCGCCGCGGTCGATGACGTCCGCCCCGCTCGACATATTAGGATGGGCCAAACAAGCTGACGCACCGCACCGGAGACACCGCACAGCTCTAGCAGGCGGAAAGTCTACAGCGGAGCACGCACGCCGAGATCCGACATGAACCCCATGGACCCAGCCCTCCACATGCATCCGGTCATGTACCTGCTGCAACACTATCGCCAGATGGGCCGCCGCGGACGCCGCCGCAGGTACGTCACTACACATATACACCACACAACACACATGCCGACACAGGTCCCAAGCACAACACTGGCATCCTGCTGGGGGGCACCACACATCCACATGGGCACACACACATCACCCACCTCAGAACAAGGCACCCCACGGCATCCGGAACACACAACGTCGGCCAACCTGCAGCAACGTCACGGTCACGTCACCGCCGCGGTCAACACATGCGCACAATGCAGAAGGCAGGGCAACAGCAAGGCATGGACACATTCCAAACATCACAGCGACACACCACCCCGACCAACACTGCACACCACCCGAAGTAGTCACAGGCCAGGTGCCAATCCCGTGCACCCCCTTGCACATCAACAAGCACTGTAACAACAAGCACAATACACACACACTGCGACACACAACCAGGGACAAAGGCACAGCAGGATTGCCTGACAACGGACACACAACACCAGTGCACTCCCCACAGCCCACACAATTGAATACAAACATCCACACAGGGCAAGACAAAACATACAACAGGCATACAACTCCTGCCTGACACATGTGTGTCTCACACCATACAGGGGCACACATACATACACTACAAACTAACACCCTTCACACTGCACACCTCTGCCACACACATGCCATGTAAGCCATGCCACCAGGACCAAGGGCCAACACAAGACGACCATACACATACACGCCAGGGCACACAGAATGGGAAACACACACCTCATCACATCATAAACATCTACTACACCACAGCACAGCTGCACACCCTGTGCTGCCAGTGTCCCCCAAGGTGACCTGTGAACAGTGTATGCAGCAATAGCAATTCACCCACACGAAAACTGCATGGCCTGCCAAATAACCATCACAGAGTACAACATCAGCAGGGCCACAATGGACTGAAGAACCTGTCCCCCTGTCTAAAAATCATATGGCCACATACAACCTTGCAATGGTGATGTACAAAATAGACCATGGAACTCAGTCAAACAAGAAAATGACTTTAATCAGTAAGGAGACAGAGAAAACACACCATAATGTACTGTATTTATTCACATATTGCACAGATGTAGCTACACAACATAAGTAGACAACAGCAACTCTCAAAATCATGTGCAAATGCCATAGACTATGCACTGGTGAATCACAATCGGGAAGTGCAAAGTCCTTGGCAGGGCAGGGTACAGCACATCAGAGCAACAGGCCCAGAGTCCTTGGCAGGGCAGGGTACAGCAAATCAGAGCAACAGGCCCAGAGTCCCTGGCAGGGGAGAGCACATCAGAGCAACAGGCCCAGTGTCCTTGGCAGGGCAGGGTACAGCACATCAGAGCAACAGGCCCAGAGTCCTTGGCAGGGCAGGGTACAGCACATCAGAGCAACAGGCCCAGAGTCCCTGGCAGGGGAGAGCACATCAGAGCAACAGGCCCAGTGTCCTTGGCAGGGCAGGGTACAGCACATCAGAGCAACAGGCCCAGAGTCCTTGGCAGGGGAGAGCACATCAGAGCAACAGGCCCAGTGTCCTTGGCAGGGCAGGGTACAGCACATCAGAGCAACAGGCCCAGAGTCCTTGGCAGGGCAGGGTACAGCACATCAGAGCAACAGGCCCAGAGTCCTTGGCAGGGGAGAGCACATCAGAGCAACAGGCCCAGTGTCCTTGGCAGGGCAGGGTACAGCACATCAGAGCAACAGGCCCAGTGTCCTTGGCAGGGCAGGGTACAGCACATCAGAGCAACAGGCCCAGAGTCCTTGGCAGGGGAGAGCACATCAGAGCAACAGGCCCAGAGTCCTTGGCAGGGGAGAGCACATCAGAGCAACAGGCCCAGAGTCCTTGGCAGGGGAGAGCACATCAGAGCAACAGGCCCAGTGTCCTTGGCAGGGCAGGGTACAGCACATCAGAGCAACAGGCCCAGAGTCCTTGGCAGGGCAGGGTACAGCACATCAGAGCAACAGGCCCAGAGTCCTTGGCAGGGGAGAGCACATCAGAGCAACAGGCCCAGTGTCCTTGGCAGGGCAGGGTACAGCACATCAGAGCAACAGGCCCAGTGTCCTTGGCAGGGCAGGGTACAGCACATCAGAGCAACAGGCCCAGAGTCCTTGGCAGGGGAGAGCACATCAGAGCAACAGGCCCAGAGTCCTTGGCAGGGGAGAGCACATCAGAGCAACAGGCCCAGTGTCCTTGGCAGGGCAGGGTACAGCACATCAGAGCAACAGGCCCAGAGTCCTTGGCAGGGCAGGGTACAGCACATCAGAGCAACAGGCCCAGAGTCCTTGGCAGGGGAGAGCACATCAGAGCAACAGGCCCAGTGTCCTTGGCAGGGCAGGGTACAGCACATCAGAGCAACAGGCCCAGTGTCCTTGGCAGGGCAGGGTACAGCACATCAGAGCAACAGGCCCAGAGTCCTTGGCAGGGGAGAGCACATCAGAGCAACAGGCCCAGTGTCCTTGGCAGGGCAGGGTACAGCACATCAGAGCAACAGGCCCAGAGTCCTTGGCAGGGGAGAGCACATCAGAGCAACAGGCCCAGAGTCCTTGGCAGGGGAGAGCACATCAGAGCAACAGGCCCAGAGTCCTTGGCAGGGGAGAGCACATCAGAGCAACAGGCCCAGAGTCCTTGGCAGGGGAGAGCACATCAGAGCAACAGGCCCAGAGTCCTTGGCAGGGTACAGCACATCAGAGCAACAGGCCCTGGAACACACCCACATCGCTAACAATGGTGTACTGTAGCACACCTATGTGTGGCACAGGCGTCTGAGGGTGTTGACAACTCACTCCTGGCTGTCATGTGGAGTGGAACCTGGCTGTGTGTCAGGGACTGCAGGTCGACTTGACTGGTGTGACAGAGGGACATGTGGTGTGGCTATAACAGAGGGCCTGCAAGGTGGAGGGCTGTGCGGACCAGGTGGCACCGTGGCACGTGGAGGTGGAGTCATGCACGCCCTTGACACAGTGTGGGTGGGAGAGGTTGGAGGGGTGCCCTTCCACTTCTTAGGAATATGAATTTGCTTCCCTGTCATGGGGTTGATGGGAAGTGGCGTTGACACCACCTGCACACCCCCCAACTGTTCCACTTCAGGGGCAGACACTGCCACTCCCTCTGGAGAAGTGCTTGATCCTGCAGTACGCTTGTGCTGGCTACGCCTCCGGGCCACTTTAGCCTCTCTGGAAGGTGTACCCCCCACAGTGACCACCTTCCCACTTACCCCAGGGATGGCCATTACACTGCCCTCCTGCCCCTTCTTGCCAGGGATGGCCACTACACTGCCCTCCTGTCCCTTCTTGCCAGGGATGGCCACTACACTGCCCTCCTGTCCCTTCTTGCCAGGGATGGCCACTACACTGCCCTCCTGTCCCTTCTTGCCAGGGATGGCCACTACACTGCCCTCCTGTCCCTTCTTGCCAGGGATGGCCACTACACTGCCCTCCTGTCCCTTCTTGCCAGGGATGGCCACTACACTGCCCTCCTGTCCCTTCTTGCCAGGGATGGCCACTACACTGCCCTCCTGTCCCTTCTTGCCAGGGATGGCCACTACACTGCCCTTCTTTGCCACAATGACTGGGCTGGTCACAGCAGGGCTTCCCTCCACCTGCCTCGATGTACTTTGTTCTGGGGTTGATGTGGTAGGTGGGTGTGTCCCTGTGTTCACCCCAGGTGTAGTCATGACATCCCACACATCCTCTGTGGGCATAGCAGAGTCAATATCTGGTGATGGCTCAGCAGCATGTGAGCCTGATGTCTGACACAATGTTGTTCTGGCCTTGCTCTTCTGTGACTCCACCTGGTCTGTGCATATTGGGGGGTCCCTGCCCTTCTTTGGGGATGGAGTCTGTGGACGGGATTGTTTGCTTTGGGTCTGAGCTGTGCTCCTAGTGTTGTAACGTTTACTTGATGTATGTCCCAAGTGCTCACTGTCATCTGATGTGGCCACTGACTGGGTGGACGTCACAGGCACCTGAGTTGCAAAGGGGGCATGTTGGAGGGCTGACGTCACTGTACCTGACAATGACAGGAGTGTACGATGTAGGCCACCCACGTCAGAGTGTATGCCCTCCATGAATGCCAGAACCTGCCCTATTTTGTAATCGTGGGCACTGAAGGCATTCAGCAGGGCGGTCTGGCCCACGCAAAGTTGCCGCAGGAGCTCTACGCACTCTGCACTGAGGGCAGCAGGGGGGACAGGTGCAGGTGCTGCGGTGCCATGTGTGAATGTCACACGTCCCCTCTTAGTGACACGGATACGGCCAGCCCCAGAGGAAGTGGATGGGAGGGTGGGCAGTGGCCGTTGGTAGTCAGATGCAGCAGCAGAGTCCCCATCCCCTGTGGCTGCTAACAGGGACTCATCCCCCCTGCCATCAGATGAAGTGGTACTCTGTGTCTCAGCCACAGATTCCTCATGCATACTCCTGTCACCCTCAGTAGCGCTGGTGTGGTCAGTGTCACTTTGCTCCGTCTCACCCTGCTCTGCTGCCACTGTCGTGCTGGTCTCCCCACCACTTTCAGGATCATGTTCCGCCGTGGTGTCTTCCGAATCTGCATTAGTGACAGAAACATGGTTGTATAAGTGTCATAGTCTGGTCACACGAGATCAGAGCAATGCAGCACATGAGAGGCCTAGAGCTACATGGTAACCACCACACCCTCAAATCATTGTGCTGCTACACACCAGTTACACCACAACTGAGCCTGTCATGCGGACAAACAGGCAGGAGTGGACCAATGTCGATGACACACAGCACTACACCCTGCCCATGGATGGTGTTCCCCTAGCCCACATGGACCTGCCCCACGGACATGATGTAGCCACAACTAACATCACCACTTCCAGAGCCTAAAGGGATCCAGAGGGGAATACACACACCTGTTTTGTCTACACATGCCACATTGTCAAATAGGCCATTACAATCACCATGTGCCAATGTGGGTTCACATTGTTGTCAGATGTGTGGGCCACTACCATGCAGGTGCATGCAAAGTACACTGACATGGTGTAACACTCATTAAGTGGACACAGCTGTACAGCATAATAGGGACTACACCCACCATCACAAAGAAGAGTGACCATGTGGACAACAAAATATATGTCAAGGACTGAAAACTGCAGCCAGGAGATGCAGAGTAAGGCCATGGTGGGCCAATGCCTCATACAGACACACATCACAGTTGCCACTCACATCACATATCACAGCATGGCAGCACACGCACATCACATGTGTCACCGCAGACACAGGCACTCTACACATGCATCCACTCCCAGACAAACTCTCCCTCCCCGGATACTCACCATCGCTGTCTTGCTGCTGAAGCCCCTTCAGACGTGCATCCAGGTCTGGATAGGTCACTGCCAGTATGCGTGCCATCAGCGGAGTCATGGTGCGGCGTGCCACACGCCCTGTGCGTGGTACCATCCCCAACTTCATCTCTGCCACTTGCTTAGCCAGCCGGCTGATGTCGTCCCACCTCTTGTGACAGTGTGTGTGTCGTCTGTTTGATACCCCCAGGGCTCGCACCTTTGCTGCTATGGCCCTCCAGACAGCCTTACGTTGGTGTACTTTGAGCTGCAGGTATGAGAGTAAAGAAGGACTAATGAACATTTACACATTGTCATATGTCAGCATCTATCAGTACAGCAGCCAGACACTGAATCAGGACGCACAGTGACCCCCCTCCCTCCAGAACTGGGGGTACCCTCACAAGGCCACTCTGCATGGCATAAACATTAGTGAATGCATGCACACATTGAGCTTCGTAGTCTCCATGATTATCACACTGAAGAATGATGATTCAACACAAATGCATCGACAGCACTGTATAAATCATAAATTGTACAGGGCATTGATGTGGCATATCCACTAATCAGTGTGCAGCAACTGTAGCATGTAAGTTGGCTGATGGACAAACTTTGGAAGGGCAGCCACTGAACCTACTCTGTGGGGCACACTGACTATGACTACAGGGGCACCCTGAAATTACATCACAAGCGGACACTGTCCAACCAGCTACAAGGCAAACAACCGTTGGTCATGTCTGCCCCAAAAAGTAGCACATCCCACTCACACATACAAGTATTGGCCTAGGACAGAGTCATAATGCAAAACACACACTCCCACCACCTGCAAACATCTTGTCTGTCAGTGTTTGTCAGCACCACACATCCAAAATAACATACAGCTGCATCATGAATACACGTCTGACACCACCCTGCCCTACAGCTCCCTACATGGTGACTTACCACGACATTGGGGCCACCAAACAGCCGTGGGTACTGTGCCAGCACCTCGTTCACAAGGACATCCAGCTCCTCACTCGTGAATGGACTGGCACGGATCTTATCTGTTCTTGACATCCCTGTGGATATGGCAGACCTGTGGCGGAAGTGAGTTGTGAGGTGTCCCAGGCAGCAGGCTCTGTGAGCAGCAGGAGAGGGTCCCAGGCAGCAGCAGGAGAGGGTCCCAGGCAGCAGCAGGAGAGGGTCTCAGGCAGCAGCAGGAGAGGGTCCCAGGCAGCAGCAGGAGAGGGTCTCAGGCAGCAGCAGGAGAGGGTCCCAGGCAGCAGCAGGAGAGGGTCCCAGGCAGCAGCAGGAGAGGGTCTCAGGCAGCAGCAGGAGAGGGTCCCAGGCAGCAGCAGGAGAGGGTCCCAGGCAGCAGCAGGAGAGGGTCTCAGGCAGCAGCAGGAGAGGGTCCCAGGCAGCAGCAGGAGAGGGTCCCAGGCAGCAGCAGGAGAGGGTCTCAGGCAGCAGCAGGAGAGGGTCCCAGGCAGCAGCAGGAGAGGGTCCCAGGCAGCAGCAGGAGAGGGTCTCAGGCAGCAGCAGGAGAGGGTCCCAGGCAGCAGCAGGAGAGGGTCTCAGGCAGCAGCAGGAGAGGGTCCCAGGCAGCAGCAGGAGAGGGTCTCAGGCAGCAGCAGGAGAGGGTCCCAGGCAGCAGCAGGAGAGGGTCCCAGGCAGCAGCAGGAGAGGGTCTCAGGCAGCAGCAGGAGAGGGTCCCAGGCAGCAGCAGGAGAGGGTCTCAGGCAGCAGCAGGAGAGGGTCTCAGGCAGCAGGCTCTGTGAGCAGTGGGAATGTGTGGCTCACTCCCACAGATTTATAGGCCCATGGGGTCGTTAGGAAGCTGATAAGGTGCTACAATTGGTTGTCTGGGTCAGCCTTATTCATAAGCATCCAATGACCGGCTCCGCGGCGGCGGCGAGCCGCTTCCGCATTATTCAAATCTGCATCATGCCACATTGAACGCCCATGCCATTGGCTGTATGCAATGCACCATGGCGGTGACGCACCGCGGGTGTCCGGGGTGCGCTACCGCGATGGTGCATCATTCAAAAGCATCCAATGACCGGCTCCGCGGCGGCGGCGCGCCGCTTCCGCATTATTCAAATCTGCATCATGCCACATTGAACACCCATGCCATTGGCTGTATGCAATGCACCATGGCGGTGACGCACCGCGGGTGTCCGGGGTGCGCTACCGCGATGGTGCATCATTCAAAAGCATCCAATGACCGGCTCCGCGGCGGCGGCGTTCCGCGGCGGCGGCGCGCCGCTTCCGCATTATTCAAATCTGCATCATGCCACATTGAACGCCCATGCCATTGCCTGTATGCAATGCACCATGGCGGTGACGCTCCGCCGGGGACCGGCGGTAGGTACCGCGACTGATGCGGCGGAGCCTAGCCAGCGGCATGGACACCAGTCCATGTGCCAATGGCTACCTTGGCTGGGTAGATGGTGGTGCTGGGGTCACACCGCCAGGGACTGGCGCTAGGTTCTGGCATTTTCGTACACATTGCTGTGTATGTCAATCATGGACAATGTATAAGTGCCATGCAGCTACATGGTGTAGGGCACATCATTGTACACACGATGCCACAGAGCCATTGCATCCACAGGAGGACGCACGTTCAGTCTGAGCCACTTTAGCATGTGTTTGTGCCATTTTAGTAAGGCTTTTGATGGGTGCTGATAATTGACAGACGTCAGGTGCTCTACATAGATGTAGTGAGGTTTAATGTGTTGTTGGTCAGTGCAGACCGTGACCAGGCTGGTGGCACTGCATTGTATCGTACCTGACTTGTGCATAGGGTGACCAACCGTCCGTAAATTTCACGGACAGTCCGTAATTTTGGCTGTCTGTCCGTTGTCCGTGAAGGATTCTTTAACGGACGCCATTTGTCCGTAATTTTAACCGGGCACAGCTTTCCCCCACCTCCCTTCTTGACTCCGATGCTGCATGAAAGCTCAGACCCCCAGCAGCACTGTAGAGGCACAGCGGGATGGCAACCCTCACACCTCCAGCCCTTGATGAGCTGTTAAGAGGTGCTTGAAGGTGACAGAGGGAGGGGCGCAGGTTCAGGAGCAGGGGGCATCCATTCACATGCAAACAGCCCTGAATGCGTCTTGTATCTGCTATTTAGAGGGGGGCTCGCACATTCCATTTCTACCCAGGGCCCCAAACATCCGAGACTCGGCCAGATTACACCCCTGATTACACCGAGGCAGCACCTGCTTCTCTTCACCGAGCTTACTTACTGCCACTAATTTGTAAGCAAACCTCGGTTCTTCAAACATGCATAACGTAATACAATAAAGAAATGGCACAATCGCACCCACACTGATTAACAAAGTATGGAGGACAATCAGTTCTCTTAGAGTATCTCCTGTGAGTACTGTATATCCCAGTGGGGGATGGCATTTTGGAGCTTGTGCAGGAGGGGGCAAGGAGCCCAAGATGATACTAGAATACTGCATGCCCACCCCTGTGCCCACCCTGGTGGATCACGTTCCCTCTCCTGTGATGACTCCTGCTCCTGTCCCCCATGTTGTGGCTCCAGTCCACCCCCTCCTGTGATGGCTCTTGTCCCCCCCTGTGGTGGATCCTGTCTCTGCCCTGGGTGGCTTCTGTACCAGTCCTGGAACGGCCCCTGCAGCGAGGGTGAAGTTCTTGATGGGCCTCTTCTCAAAAGGGCTCAGCTCAAAATTAATATTGAAAGGTGGGCGAGTAAGTAAGTGAAGGGATGTGTGAATGGCTGGATGAATTAGTGAAAGGGTGAATGGATGAATGAAAGATTGACTAAATGGATAATGAGAGAGGATAGATGGATTGATGAGTGAGGGGAAGGATGATGGATGGAGGGGAAGGATGGATGAGGGGCAGGATAAATGGATGGGATGGATGGATGGGTGAGGGGAAGGATGGATGAAAGGAAGGATGGATGAAAGGAAGGATGGATGAGGGGAAGGATGGATGGATGACGGGAAAGGATGGATGATGAGGGGAAGGATGGATGGATGGATGATGAGGGGGTGGGTGAAAGGATGTATGGATGGATGATGAGAGAATGGATGGATGATGAGTGGGTGGGTGAAAGGATGGATGAGTGGGTGGGTGGATGATGGGGGGTAGGTGGATGAGTGAAATGATGGATGTATTGATGTATTGATAAGTGCAAGGGTGAATGAATGGACATATGAGTGAAAGGGTGGGTGTAAGGATGGATGAGTGAGTGAAAGGGAGGGTAGATGGACAAAAGGATGAATAGATGTGTGAAGGAGTGAAATGATAGATGGATGAGTGATAGGGGCAATGGATGGATTCATGAGTGGATGAGTAGATGGATGGATGGATGGGTAGTTGGATGGATGGATGGAAGGCTAAGTGAAAGGGTCGATGGAGAGAGAAAGGGAGGATGGATGGATGACTAAAAGAGTGGATGGGTGGAAGGATTAGTAAGTGAAAGGATGGCTGGATTGGTGAAAGGGTAAATGGCTGAATAGGTGAGTGAATGGATGGATGGGATGAAGAGTGGATGGATAAGTGTACAGATGGATAGGGTGAAAGGGTGGATGGATGGATAATGGAGGATGAGTGAAAGGATGGATGAGGGGATGGATGAGTGAAATGATAGATGGAAGGATACATGATGGGTAGGTTTGCAAATGGTTGAATATGTTTGGAAATGGCTGGGCTTACTTATATACTATTGCGCGACCTCTGATGTGTCTGTAAAACGTACCTATTGTCCTGAAGTTTAGTCCTGAATTTTGACCTCCTATCCTGAATTTGTGTCCTGAATTTTGACCCTTTGTCCTGAATTTTTACACTCACCGTCCTGAATTTGGACCAATGCCAGTTGGTCACCCTACTTGTGCATTCAGAACTGATCATGCACACAACCAGAAGTGTCCCTGCTATTGTGATCATTGTGTTGATGAATGCTTCCACAATGTACATGATGCATTGAGGTCTGGCAGGTACGGCAGATGGGTATGACAGACATGTTAAGTCACATTAGATTTGTGGCTCTTGTAGCTCCATGTCTGCGCATGTCACTCGTTTAATCATTGTATCCACATTATTGTCACTTGGGTATTGTCACTGGAGAGGCCTGCCCTCTGTGTGTAGCTATTGGGCAGCCATGTAACCAGATGTGCCATGCAGCTTTCTGGCCATTGTTTTTTACCCATTACATCAATGATGTTTTGTGCTATGGCCATCTCATGATGCTTGTCATTGACCTATTGTTTTTAATCCTGAACTAGGAGGAGGCCAGATCTCCTACGTCAGGTGATTGTGCTTGAGGACATGGAGAATGAGGCAATCATCAGGAAATTCCGGTTGGACAGACCGACATTGAAGATCTTGTGTGATCTATTGGAGCCCCACCTGCAGCCTCGCCGTCACTATCCTACGGCATTCACACCCGCCCACAAGGTAATGGCAGCACTACACTTCTTTGCAACTGGTTCCTTCCAGGAGACCGTGGCTAACGCTGGGGGAATGTCGCAGCCCATGTTCAGCATGGTGCTGAGGGATGTACTCGAGGCCATGATGATCTATCGGAATCGCTACATCCATTTCCCCCGGGGACATGAATTGGCTGCCGTTAAGGGGGACTTCTATCCACTTGGGCACATCCCACATGTAGTCGGTGCGATAGATTGCACCCATGTGGCTCTGGTGGCACCGCAGGCGACGGAGCACATTTTTCGAAACCGGAAACACTACCACTCCATGAATGTGCAGGTGGTGTGCCTTGCAGACATGACAATTTCACATGTGTGTGCTAAGTATCCCGGTTCCGCACATGACTCTTTCATCATGAGGAACAGCATGGTGCCACGGATGATGGAGAATCTGCATCCCGAACGTGCCTGGATTGTGGGTGAGTTACACAACTGCTATCGCGTGCTGTGTGTCACTGCCTTTACTGTGGCCGTACAACATTGCAATGTGTATTTTTTTTCCACAGGGGACTCAGCTTATCCCAGTAGGCCATGGCTGTTGAGCCCACTCCGTAATCCCCAGACACCTGCAGAGATCCGCTACAATGAGGCCCATGGCAGGACACGACGGGTAATTGAACGTACTTTTGGGCTGCTGAAGGCAAGGTTCCGGTGCCTTGACAGGACTGGAGGCGCACTTGCATACTCGCCTGGGAAGGTGTGCAAGATCGTTGTGGCATGCTGTATGCTACACAACCTGGCCATCCACAAGGGGGTCCCCCTGCTCCTGGATGACGGTGAGGAACCAAGGCCACAACCTGCTCAGGGACCTGAATCCAGTGATGAGGAGAGTGGAGAGGAGGAAGGAGTTGACCAACGGCAGCAGCTAATCCAACGCTACTTCACTTGAAGGTGTGTGACGAGTTACAACGTCTACATAGTGTAGTGTCTTAGCTTATCTTATGAATGGTTATGCGCAGATGTTCCCAATAGCCACATGTTCTGTCACCTATGTATGGGATTGTTGGAATGGACGTTACGTCCGGAGATGTATTATGGACGGCATTACAGCATTTCAGATAGACACTGTGTAGGGTACCTGTGATAATTAGGATATTTGTGGATCAGTGATCTGTGTGTGTTGCCACGATGAGACCAGTGACTGTAGTTCTGTTGTGTCTCCCTAGGTTCTCCAGCGTGTTCCTGCCCTGCATACTGTACATCATGTTTACATATCATGGACATAATCATCATTGTAAATTATGCACTAAAGAATTCACTACACAAAATCTGGATTGTAAGGTATTTTATTTACGGGGTGGACATGTGAATTGTGCGTGAATATTTACAGGAAGGTGGGGAATGAGCAGTGAGTTGACAGTCATGGTCGCTGAGATGCAAGAGTAGACACCACATGAATGTGGTGACCCAGTCCAACAGACAGGTGCCATTGCCAAGGCAATGTGGGGAAAGATAGTCCAAAAGAGTCAATGCAGTTGGGGAGAGGGTTGTCTTCAAGGCTGGCTCCGTGACTGGCGTGTGGCAGGTGCTTGGCTTCCAGAGACTCCCAGGCTCTTCTTTGGACGCCCCCTAGATCTTTTTGGCGGTGGGGGGCCTGCTGAATGGCCAGCGGCGTCAGAGGACTCGCCCCTCTCTGTTGGCGCAGGGGAGGATGGTGGACTGGCATCCTGCTGCACAACAGGAGGGGATGTCGGTGATGGTTGGGACACAGGCCTGTCCCTCTGCAACGCCACTTGCTGGCCCATGAGGTCCACCATCTGTCCCATGTGGTTATTGATGGACCTCATCAGCAGGATGAGCTCCCTGAAAAATTCCTCCGACCGGCCACTTTGTCCCTGGACCTCTTGATAGGCATCCACAACTCTGGTGAAGTGGTCCAGGGATGGTGTCCACTCCGCCTGAGGTCTGGTGTTGGCCCTGGCCCTCCCACCTGCTCTGCTGCCACGAACCTCTTCCCTCGCCACTGGTGCGCCACGCACTGGCTCCCTGCCCTCCACAGTTGTTTGTGTGGGCTGGTCATCCCTAGGGACAGGGAGGGTGCGGGAGGTGGTACTGGTGGTCGTGGTGGTGTTGGTGGCAGTGGCTGGGGTGGTGGTTGCGGTGGAGGCAGAGGCTGTGACAGCAGGGGTCTGCTGCGTTGTCGTTGCAGCAGAGGTGGTGGTGGGGAGGATGGGGGCCTGGGACCTCTGGGTGTGTGGAACACCGGATGTGCCGGGCTGGAGCTCATCGTCCATACTGTCCTGGGAGTCTGCATCTGTGAGTCCATGTGCCGGAGGTGGAGACTGGCTCTGCGGGTCGTTGGTGTTGTCCCCAGCAGCGAGTTCTTCATCACCTGTGGAGTAGATGGGGAGTGGTCAGTGTTTGTGTCATCTGTGTATCATCAGCTGTCTGTACACTAGTGCATTGTGCTGTCATCAGTTGTACAAATCATGGCAACATCGTGTTACATTACATAGTGGATAGTTAGATCATGGTGTCCTAAAGGTTGATTGTCTATGCATTTTGTACAATAGTAAATCGATTAATACACACACACTTCATGAAGATAAACGGTAGTTACATACCTGTAAGGTGAGCGTGCAGGGTATAATGGCTGACACTTTCTCCTGGGTGGGGCAGGCCTCCATGCTGCTGGGCTGTGGGACAAGGGGCATGCTGGGAGTAGTGAGACAGGCCTCCCTCCCTCCCTCCCTCGCACCCACAAACACCCTCCAAGTGCAGATGGCTACCAACCTGTTAGTTTGTTTGTTAAACAGTGCAATGGCTGACACTTTCTCCTGGGTGGGGCAGGCCTCCATGCTGCTGGGCTGTGGGACAAGGGGCATGCTGGGAGTAGTGAGACAGGCCTCCCTCCCTCCCTCCCTCGCACCCACAAACACCCTCCAAGTGCAGATGGCTACCAACCTGTTAGTTTGTTTGTTAAACAGTGCAATGGCTGACACTTTCTCCTGGGTGGGGCAGGCCTCCATGCTGCTGGGCTGTGGGACAAGGGGGCATGCTGGGAGTAATGAGACAGGCCTCCCTCCCTCCCTCCCTCCCTCCCTCCCTCGCACCCACAAACACCCTCCAAGTGCAGATGGCTACCTACCTGTAAGTTTGTTTGTTACACAGTGCAATGGCTGACACTTTCTCCTGGGTGGGGCAGGCCTCCATGCTGCTGGGCTGTGGGACAAGGGGCATGCTGGGAGTAGTGAGACAGGCCTCCCTCCCTCCCTCCCTCGCACCCACAAACACCCTCCAAGTGCAGATGGCTACCAACCTGTAAGTTTGTTTGTTACACAGTGCAATGGCTGACACTTTCTCCTGGGTGGGGCAGGCCTCCATGCTGCTGGGCTGTGGGACAAGGGGCATGCTGGGAGTAGTGGTACAGGCCTCACCCCCACAAACACCCTCCAAGTGCAGATGGCTACCTACCTGTAAGTTTGTTTGTTACACAGTGCAATGGCTGACACTTTCTCCTGGGTGGGGCAGGCCTCCATGCTGCTGGGCTGTGGGACAAGGGGCATGCTGGGAGTAGTGAGACAGGCCTCCCTCCCTCCCTCCCTCGCACCCACAAACACCCTCCAAGTGCAGATGGCTACCAACCTGTAAGTTTGTTTGTTACACAGTGCAATGGCTGACACTTTCTCCTGGGTGGGGCAGGCCTCCATGCTGCTGGGCTGTGGGACAAGGGGCATGCTGGGAGTAGTGGTACAGGCCTCACCCCCACAAACACCCTCCAAGTGCAGATGGCTACCTACCTGTAAGTTTGTTTGTTACACAGTGCAATGGCTGACACTTTCTCCTGGGTGGGGCAGGCCTCCATGCTGCTGGGCTGTGGGACAAGGGGGCATGCTGGGAGTAGTGAGACAGGCCTCCCTCCCTCCCTCCCTCCCTCGCACCCACAAACACCCTCCAAGTGCAGATGGCTACCTACCTGTAAGTTTGTTTGTTACACAGTGCAATGGCTGACACTTTCTCCTGGGTGGGGCAGGCCTCCATGCTGCTGGGCTGTGGGACAAGGGGCATGCTGGGAGTAGTGGTACAGGCCTCCCTCCCTCCCTCGCACCCACAAACACCCTCCAAGTGCAGATGGCTACCAACCTGTAAGTTTGTTTGTTAAACAGTGCAATGGCTGACACTTTCTCCTGGGTGGGGCAGGCCTCCATGCTGCTGGGCTGTGGGACAAGGGGGCATGCTGGGAGTAGTGAGACAGGCCTCCCTCCCTCCCTCCCTCCCTCCCTCGCACCCACAAACACCCTCCAAGTGCAGATGGCTACCTACCTGTAAGTTTGTTTGTTACACAGTGCAATGGCTGACACTTTCTCCTGGGTGGGGCAGGCCTCCATGCTGCTGGGCTGTGGGACAAGGGGCATGCTGGGAGTAGTGAGACAGGCCTCCCTCCCTCCCTCCCTCGCACCCACAAACACCCTCCAAGTGCAGATGGCTACCAACCTGTAAGTTTGTTTGTTACACAGTGCAATGGCTGACACTTTCTCCTGGGTGGGGCAGGCCTCCATGCTGCTGGGCTGTGGGACAAGGGGCATGCTGGGAGTAGTGGTACAGGCCTCACCCCCACAAACACCCTCCAAGTGCAGATGGCTACCTACCTGTAAGTTTGTTTGTTACACAGTGCAATGGCTGACACTTTCTCCTGGGTGGGGCAGGCCTCCATGCTGCTGGGCTGTGGGACAAGGGGCATGCTGGGAGTAGTGAGACAGGCCTCCCTCCCTCCCTCCCTCGCACCCACAAACACCCTCCAAGTGCAGATGGCTACCAACCTGTAAGTTTGTTTGTTAAACAGTGCAATGGCTGACACTTTCTCCTGGGTGGGGCAGGCCTCCATGCTGCTGGGCTGTGGGACAGGGGGCATGCTGGGAGTAGTGGTACAGGCCTCACCCCCACAAACACCCTCCAAGTGCAGATGGCTACCTACCTGTAAGTTTGTTTGTTACACAGTGCAATGGCTGACACTTTCTCCTGGGTGGGGCAGGCCTCCATGCTGCTGGGCTGTGGGACAAGGGGCATGCTGGGAGTAGTGAGACAGGCCTCCCTCCCTCCCTCCCTCGCACCCACAAACACCCTCCAAGTGCAGATGGCTACCAACCTGTTAGTTTGTTTGTTAAACAGTGCAATGGCTGACACTTTCTCCTGGGTGGGGCAGGCCTCCATGATGCTGGGCTGTGGGACAGGGGCTATGGTGGGAGTTGTTGTACTGACATTCCGGCCCCATACAGGCCTCCTCAGCAGAATGGCTGGCTACATCTTGTTTAGGGATGGACAGTGTATTGGTGGTTGGGTATTGCAAGGAGGTAAAAGTCAATGTGGTTGTCTGTACTTACCAGCCTCCACTCCCCCGGCTACTCCTGTGTAACTCTCAGGTAGCAGGATACCAAGCACCTTCTCCTCCCATGGTGTGAATGTCTTCATTGGGAGGGGAGGGCCACTGCCAGTCAAGTTTGCCACAGTCCAGTTCTTGCTCCTCTTCTCCTTGACAACCCTCTTGAGATCATGCCACCGCTTCATGATCTCCTTCTTGGATCTTGGGGTGGCCCCAACTGCATTAACCCTTTGGACAATCCTTTGCCACATTTGTGCCCTGGTGGCTAATGGTGTCTGTTGGACTAGGTTCCCAAATAGTTGTGGTTCTACTCTCACAATCTCGTTGACCATGACTGTCAACTCACTCTCTGTGAATTTGGGCATTTTTTGTGAGGTCATGGTGTGGGGGTGTTGAGGTGTTTGTGGGTGCAGGGGTGTGTGGGTGCAAGGGTGTGGTGATGAGGTGTGTTCTGTGCTGGGGGTTTGATTGTGATGGTGTGATGGTGGTGTTGATGGTGGTGGTGGGTGTTGTGTGCGATTTTGCCTCTCTCAGATGTGGTGTGTGGCCTTCTGTTCTGGGAAGATGCAAAGGATTGTGGTGAGTGGAGGGTGTGGATTTGTACTCAGCTGTGTGGGTGTGTCCAATTGGATAGTGGTTGTCAGGTGTGTAGTGGGTGTGGTTATGTAGTATTGTGTATTTCTTTGCCATTTCTGTATCTGTGTGTGTGTGTTGTATGTATTTGTTGCTGGGCTACTTTGTTTATGCAGTATTTTGCATCGCTGCGGTGCTTTGACATCGACCGCGATGGATTTCGTGTTCGTCCGCTGCGGTGACTTTGCTGGTGCTTGTCCGTCATTTCTCCCATGCAATCCTGCCTTCGACCGCGGCGGTCGGTGCCTGCCGGTCCGCCCGCGCCACCCTCGGGGATATCGTAATTTCCTGTGCGGTGTCTCCGCTTTCCCTGTGGGCGGTGTTGTATTTCCAGCTGCTTTTCCGACCGCCGCGGTCGGAGTTTTGTCATCACCGCACACGTCGGGCGGTTTCATTTTCACCGCTACCGCCGCGGTCGGTCTCTAGTGGCGGTCGATCCTAATTTGTCTGCCGGTTGCACCGCCTCCATGGCGGGCGGTTGTTTCCCGCATCCATGGCGGGCGGGGTTGTTTTCCGCCCGCTATCCTAATGGGGCCCCATGTGTTTTTGTGCAAATGGAAGCAAAGACTGTACCCCAAGTGTCACAGTCCTCCACATGTGGTGCGACCCCCATTGGAAGGCAGACAGTCAGAATTCTGTGTTTCTCAATAGGGGTAGTATTCGGGAATACTGCCTCTATTTGAGTAATTTTCTGTGCTAAGCAGAAAGGAATTTGTTCCCGTTTTGCGGGAGTTTTTCCAGGACATGATTGTATGTTCTGTGGTGAAATTTTGTTTGTGTTCCCCTGATGAGGGGTTAGCTGTGGAATATTAACAGCTGTTTGGACTGTTGCAGTCCGCATTACATATTGGACTAACTGTCTGTGTATTTTAATTAATAATTTTAGCTGTGCTAAAAGTTCTTCTCTTGACATTTTTTCAATGTCTGGATGTGGTGTGTAGCTGGCTAGAACCGGCCACGTTGCTCCTGGTCTACCTAGTGGACTGAGCCTGGTAATGTGATCATTATGTTTTAGGGCGCCTTTAAACCAGAGCAGGTGCTTTTGGTATTTTAATGGGATTTCAATCTCTTCGAAAGGAGCGTACTCTTCCGGTGGTTCCTCTATTTTTTAATAGTCGAACTCGTGTGTTGTAGCGTTTGCCGCTGGAAAGTTTATCCAAGAATAGAATACCTCTGTCTGCCGATATTCGTGTGCCTCTATCACGAAAATGACTGTACCACCTCGCGATGTCAGTCCGTTTTCTATAAGTTTTGAAGTTATAGATTTTCTTATGTTTGCCGGGATGATAATCGCACCCGGTTCATTAATCCCTGTAACATCGAAACCCGGTTGATTCGCATCTACTGCGACTTCATTGGTTCCGTTGGTATCACCATTTTCTGACATTGTATTAATGAAGCTTTGCGGAGCAGGTTTCCTAGGAAACAAAGATTATGTGCACAATATTTTGGAACACTGTATCCTTCAACGTTGACTAAACCAGAAACTCTACATAGGACTTTTTTCCTACTATGTTCCGGCGGATTTCAACCTTTCACCCACTCCAGACGTCTTTTGGAGTATTTACGGGAGAAAGGGTCTGTGTGAAAAAGCACGACTGAGTTACTCTAACGTCTTGCGTTAGTTTTATCGCCTTACCAAACGTTGGGCGCCATGTAGTGTAGTTCCTATTTTCCCTATAGGCCTTGCGCATTGGAATAACATAAACAGCAGTGTAGACGTAGGACTGCAGTCTTCTAGGTCTCTACTGACTATGTTAGACTTAATTTAGGTTTGCGCCTGCCAGCTCAGAGGTCACTGGAAACTTTCTTGACTGAATAGGAAGTGATCAGCTTCCCTGGCTCAGACAAGAAGGGATTCAGCTTCCGACAACCGCATAAACATGACAACTTTGCTCCTCAGAATAAGAGTCAATCTCTAGAGTCGTGTGAAACAATAGACAGCTATTTCACTCAGTCAGTTGTGCAGATTTACTTTCACCAGAATGCAGAGAGTAGAGAGACGGGCGTTTTCAATAAAAGATATTATTTATTGAGCAGTCTTCCTTCTCATGCAAGAGAAATGAATTGCCACAATTACAAGACTTGTTATTATAAAAAGTGCGTACAGTAAAAGGAGTATTACGAAATAATACTGTAAAAGCATTGATATGGTTTCTTAGCCATAAGATAATTAAAATGAATAAAATATATGCATTCATATATACATTGGCTAATGACCTCAACTGGTGCTTCTAGCTACGCCTACCCCAGTGTACCTGGCCTAAGCCTAACACATGAGAGGGAGTAAGTAAGTAGCAATTTAAGTTAAGGTGGTTTTGCCAAGAGTTTGTTTCAAGAATTCTCTCTAAGGGTTTAGTCAGCACCGTACCTCTGGAATAGAATGTAGGAGGTCTGGTATCTCCTCTCAGGACCCAATATTCCAGTCACCCGCAAGGGTAGGCTGGAAACGCCGGAGCTGGATTTTCTCGGCAGGAGAAAAGACAGCGTCTTTCTCAGCACGTCAAGGAGGAGGGGCAGCGTCCGTGGGCTTCTCGCATCTGCTGGGCTCTCTGCAAGGGGACAGCTGTTCTGCTCCAGTATTCACCACCACCGTGTGCATGCTTAAGGCAACGTTGGTATATTTATACCTGAAGGTGCCGAGTTTGACGTACGTTTTTGAACATAAGACGTCAATAAAGATGTCACTAAGAACTGGTCGTTCTTACAGTACTCGCAGGAGTTCTATTACTAATCAAAACAAAGCAAGCGGGGCTTTCCCAGGTTTCTGGGGGTTTGGTATGTCGAAAGAACTCGGTGTGCTATCTAGGAATCTAAGGAAGTGGCTTCTGCTGTGTCATGGACTGTCATGGACTGTCATGGACTGCAGAGGCGAGTTACTGAAATATGGCTCTGATTCTTATGCCATTATAGGGATATGTATTGATTATAGCCGTATAGGGGCATGAGGTCACAATATTGATCAGGGTCCTAGATAAAAGACATCACCCTCACACCCCCTCACCCTCACACCCCCTTACCCTCACACCTCCCACCCTCACACACCCTCACCCCGTCACCCTCACCTCCTTTACCCTCACCCTCCCTCACCCTCACACCCTCTCACCCTCATACCCCCTCAAACCCCCTCACCCTCACAACCCCACACCCTCCCCCTCACACCCCCTCCCCCTCACACACCCTCACCCTCACACCCCCACACCCTTGCACCCCTCACCCAAACACACCCCCTTACCTCACACCCCCTGACCCTCACACACACCCTCATCCTCACTCCCCCTCACCCACACACTCCCTCACCCTCACATATCCTCACCCTCACACCCTCACACACCCTCACACCCCCTCACCCTAACACACCCTCACATACCCTCACACCCCTCACCCTCCCTCACCCTCACACACCCTCACACACCCTCACAACCCCTCACCCTCACACACCCTCACCCTCACACCCCTCATCCTCACACACCCTCACCCTCACTCACCCTCACACCTCTTACCCTCTCACCCTCACACCCCCTCACTCACACTCACACCCCCTCACCCTCACACCCCCTCACCCTCACACCCCTCACACACCCTCACCCCCTCTCACCCTCACACACCCTCACTCCCCCTCACACACTCACACACCCTCGCCCTCTCACCCTCACACCCCCTCACCCTCACACCCACACCCTCACTCACACACCCTCACCCTCACACACCCTCACTCACATACCCTCACCCTCACACACTCTCACCCTCACACACCCTCACACACCCTCACCCTCACCCTCACACCCCATCACCCTCACACACACTCACACACCCTCACCAGAATAGCATAACAAAACATAGCATAGCATGACAAAACAAAGCAATGGATAGCAAAACAAAACATAGCATAACAAAACAAAACATAGCATAGCATACAAAACATAGCATAACAAAACAAAGCATAGCATAAAATACCAAAGTATAGCAAAACAAAACATAGCATAGTAGAACAAAACATAGCATAGCATAACAAAACACAACAAAATATTGCAGAACAAAACATAGCTTAACATAACACAACATAGCATAACATAACATAAAACAAAGAATAGCATAAAAACATAGCATGACAAAACATAGCAAAACACAACAAAACATAGCATACATAACAAAACACAGCATTGCAAAGCAAAGCAAAACATAGCATAGCATAACAAAACATAGCATAGCATAGCATAACAAAACACAACATAGCATAGCATAACATAACAAAGCTTAGCATAGAAAAACATAGCATAACAAAGCATAGCATGGCATAACAAAACATAGCATTACAAAACATAGTATAGCAAAAAAAATAGCATAATAAAACACAACAATTCATAGCATAGCATAACAAAACATAGCATAGCATAACAAAGCATAGCATAGCAAAACACAACAAAACATAGCATAACAAAACACAACAAAACATAGCATAGCATAACAAAACAAAGCATAGGATAGCAAAACTAAACATAGCATAACAAAACAAAGCATAGCATTGTATAGCATAACAAAACTTAGCAAAGCAAAACAAAGCATAGCATAACAAAACATAGCATAGCATAGCAAAACATAGCATAGCATAACATAACAACATATAGCATAGCATAGCAAAACACAGCACAGCATAACATAACAAATCAAAGCATAGGATAGCAAAACATAGCATAGCATAACAAAACAAAACATAGGATAGCCAAACAAAACATAGCGTAGCATACAGCATCACTCCGCACCACCAGAGCATCACTCAGGGGAACCACCACATCACTATGTGCTACCACAGCATCATTCGCTCGGCATCACAACATCACTCAGCGCCACCACACCATCAATCTGTGCAACCATTCAACAACACCTAGTTCAAATATGCCCTCTCAATGTTTCAAGCTTTATTACAATTGTAACAAAAAGATGTTAATATTTCACTTCTGTTCTTGGATTTTCGTCACAATAAAATACACTGAACATAATCTTCACAAAAGTTATTTACAAAACTTCAAGGTATTGCCATTATAAATTACAATAACTTTTATTTAAGTATTAATTAATGAAAAACAATTAAAAGCCATTGTTATTTGTAAAATCAATACATGTAAGTCACATAAATGGATCACTGACATAATATCGATGACACAAATATAGACTTACCAAAATATTGAGTAAAAAATATAGAAAGCAAAAATATTGAATCCCTATCTCCGAACAGGTAAGTACAAAAATATCGAATCAAATATATTGTTGTAAAATATATAGTTAGTCAAAATATCGTATTTTTTGAATGTCTTAAACCTAACTGAAAATTAATGAAATAATAAATATAATTAACTTAAACATACTTACAATACTTAAATAACCTTAAAATTGATAAATAATTAATGTAACAAAAAAAATACATATATTTATCTAAATATAATATTTAAAAATATATACAATATTTTTACCATAGGATAGCGGGAAGGTTACATTTACTATTACCACTCCAGTGAGTGCAACAGTATAGAAAACATTGGTTAGCGTAGCAGTAAAAATTACTATTCCCACTCCAGTGAGTGCAACAGTAGGGAAAGCGTTGGATAACGGGAGGGTAAAAATTACTATTCCCACTCCAGAGAGTGCAACAGTAGGGAAATCGTTCGATAGTGTGGGGGTAAAAATGACTATTCCCACTCCAGTGAGTTCAAAAGTAGGGAAAGCGTTGGATAGCGCAGGGGTAACAATTACAATATCCACTCCAGAGAGTGCAACAGTAGGGAAAGCGTTGGATAGCGTAGGCATAAAATTTACTATTCCCACTCCAGTGAGTGCAAAAGTAGGGAAAGCATTGGATAGCGGGAGGGTAAAAATTACTATTCCCACTCCAGAGAGTGCAACAGTAGGGAAAGCGTTGGATAGCGTAGGCATACAAATTTACTATTCCCACTCCAGTGAGTGCAACAGTATGGAGAGCATTGGATAGCGGGAGGGTAGCAATTATTATTCCCACTCCAGAGAGTGCAACAGTAGGGAAAGCATTGGATAGCTTAGGGGTAAAAATTACTATTCCCACTCCAGAGAGTGCAACAGTAGGGAAAGCGTTGGATAGCGTAGGCATAGAATTTACTATTCCCACTCCAGTGAGTGCAACAGTAGGGAAAGCATTGGATAGCTGGAGGGTAAAAATTACTATTCCCACTCCAGAGAGTGCAAAAGTAGGGAAAGCGTTGGATAGCGTAGAGGTAAAATTTGCTTTTCCCACTCCAGTGAGTGCAACAGTAGGGAAAGTGTTGGATAGCGTAGGGGTAAAAATTACTATTCCCACTCCGGAGAGTGCAACAGTAGGAAAAGCGCTGGATAGCGTGGGCATAAAATGTACTATTCCCACTCCAGAGAGTGCAATAGTAGGGAAAGTGTTGGATAGCGTAGAGTTAAAAATTACAATTCCCACTCCAGTGAGTGGAACAGTAGGGAAAGCTTTGGATAGCGTAGGGGTAAAAATTACTATTCTCACTCCAGTGAGTGCAACAGTAGGGAAAGCATTGGATAGCTGGAGGGTAAAAACTTACTATTCCCACTCCAGAGAGTGCAAAAGTAGGGAAAGCGTTGGATAGCGTAGAGGTAAAATTTACTTTTCCCACTCCAGTGAGTGCAACAGTAGGAAAAGTGTTGGATAGCGTAGGGGTAAAAATTACTATTCCCACTCCGGAGAGTGCAACAGTAGGGAAAGCGCTGGATAGCGTGGGTATAAAATGTACTATTCCCACTCCAGTGAGTGGAACAGTAGGGAAAGCTTTGGATAGCGTAGGGGTAAAAATTACTATTCTCACTCCAATGAGTGCAACAGTAGGGAAAGCGGTGGATAGCGGGAGGGTAAAAATTACTATTCCCACTCCAGAGAGTACAACAGTAGGGAAAGTGTTGGATAGCGTAGGAGTGAAAACTACTATTCCCACTCCAGCGAGTGCAACAGTAGGGAAAGCGTTGGATCGTGTAGGAGTAAAAATTACTATTTCTACTCCAGTGAGTGCAACAGTAGGGAAAGCGTTTGATAGCATAGGGGTAAAAATGACTATTCCCACTCCAAAGAGTGCAACAGTAGGGAAAGCGTTGGATAGCGTAGGCGAACAATTTACTATTCCCACTCCAGTGAGTGCAACAGTATGGAAATCATTGGATAGTGGGAGGGTATCAATTACTATTCCCACACCAGAGAGTGCAACAGTAGGGAAAGCGTTGGATAGCGTAGGGGTAAAAATTACTAGTCCCACTCCAGAGAGTGCAACAGTAGGGAAAGCGTTGGATAGAGTAGGCATAGAATTTACTAGTCCCACTCCAGTGAGTGCAACAGTAGGGAAAGCATTGGATAGACGGAGGGTAAAAATTACTATACCTTCCAGAGAGCACAACAGTAGGGAAAGCATTGGATAGCGTAGAGGTAAAATTTACTATTCCCACTCCAGTGAGTGCAACAGTAGGGAAAGCATTGGATAGCGTAGGGGTAAAAATTACTATTACCACTCCAGTGAGCGTAACAGTAGGGAAAGCGTTGGATAGAGTAGAGGTAAAATTTACTATCCCCACTCCAGTGAGTGCAACAGTAGGGAAAGCGCTGAATAGCGTAGGCATAACATTTACTATTCCCACTCCAATGAGTGCAACAGTAGGGAAAGCATTGGATAGCGGGAGGGTAAAAATTATTATTCCCACTCCAGAGAGTGCAACAGTAGGGAAAGAGTTGATTAGCCTAGGGGTAAAAATTACTATTCCCACTCCAGAGAGTGCAACAGTAGGGAAAGCGTAGGATAGCGTAGGCATAGAATTTACTATTCCCACTCCAGTGAGTGCAACAGTATGGAAATCATTGGATAGTGGGAGCGTATCAATTACGATTCCCACTCCAGAGAGTGCAACAGTACGGAAAGCGTTGGATAGCGTAGGGGTAAAAATAACTATTCCCACTCCAGAGAGTGCAACAGTAGGGAAAGCGTTGGATAGAGTAGGCATAGAATTTACTATTCCCACTCCAGTGAGTGCAACAGTAGGGAAAGCATTGGATAGACGGAGGGTAAAAATTACTTTACCTTCCAGAGAGAGCAACAGTAGGGAAAGCGTTGGATAGCGTAGAGGTAAAATTTACTATTCCCACTCCAGTGAGTGCAACAGTAGGGAAAGCGTTGGATAGCGTAGGGGTAAAAATTACTATTCCCACTCCAGTGAGCGTAACAGTAGGGAAAGCGTTGGATAGCGTAGAGGTAAAATTTACTATTCCTACTCCAGTGAGTGCAACAGTAGGGAAAGCGCTGAATAGCGTAGGCATAACATTTACTATTCCCACTCCAGTGAGTGCAACAGTAGGGAAAGCATTGGATAGCGGGAGGGTAAAAATTATTATTCCCACTCCAGAGAGTGCAACAGTAGGGAAAGAGTTGATTAGCGTAGGGGTAAAAATTACTATTCCCACTCCAGAGAGTGCAACAGTAGGGAAAGCGCTGGATAGCGGGAGGGTATAAATTATTATTCCCACTCCAGAGAGTGCAACAGTAGGGAAAGAGTTGATTAGCGTAGGGGTAAAAATTACTATTCCCACTCCAGAGAGTGCAACAGTAGGGAAAGAGCTGGATAGCGTAGATATAGAATTTACTATTCCCACTCCAGTGAGTGCAACAGTAGAGAAAGCATTGGATAGCTGGAGGGTAAAAATTAGTATTCCCACTCCAGTGAGTGCAACAGTAGGGAAAGCGTTGGATAGCGTAGGGGTAAAAATTACTATTCCCACTCCAGAGAGTGCAACAGTAGGGAAAGCGCTGGATAGCGTGGGCATACAATTTACTATTCCCACTCCAGTGAGTGCAATAGTAGGTAAAGCATTGGATAGTGAGAGGGTAAAAATTACTATTCCCACTCCAGAGAGTGCAACAGTAGGGAAAGCGTTGGATAGCGTAGAGTTAAAAATTTCTATTCCCACTCCAGTGTGTGGAACAGTAGGGAAAGCTTTGGATAGCCTAGGGTTAAAAATTACTGTTCCCACTCCAAAGAGTGCAAAAGTAGGGAAAGCGTTGGATAGCGAGAGGGTAAAAATTACTATTCCCACTCCAGAGAGTGCATCAGTAGGGAAAGCGTTGGATAGCGTAGAGTTAAAAATTACTATTCCCACTCCAGTGAGTGGAACAGTAGGGAAAGCTTTGGATAGCGTAGGGGTAAAAATTACTATTTTCACTCCAATGAGTGCAACAGTAGGGAAAGCGTTGGATAGCGGGTGGTTAAAAATTACTATTCCCACTCCAGAGAGTACAACAGTAGGGAAAGTGTTGGATAGCGTAGTAGTAAAAATTACTATTCCCACTCCACAGAGTGCAACAGTAGGGAAAGTGTTGGATAGCGTAGGAGTAAAAACTACTCTTCCCACTCCAGCGAGTGCAACAGTAGGGAAAGCATTGGATAGTGTAGGAGTAAAAATTACTATTTCTACTCAAGTGAATGCAACAGTAGGGACAGCATTGGATAGCATAGGGGTAAAAATTACTATTCCCACTCCAAAGAGTGCAACAGTAGGGAAAGCGTTGGATAGCGTAGGCGAACAATTTACTATTCCCACTCCAGTGAGTGCAACAGTATGGAAAGCATTGGATAGCGGGAGGGTAACAATTACTATTCCCACTCCAGAGAGTGCAACAGTCGGGAAAGCGTTGGATAGCGAAGGGGTAAAAATTACTATTCCCACTCCAGAGAGTGCAACAGTAGGGAAAGCGTTGGATAGCGTAGGCATAGAATTTACTATTCCCACTCCAGTGAGTGCAACAGTAGGGAAAGCATTGGATAGACGGAGGGTAAACATTACTATACCTTCCAGAGAGTGCAACAGTAGGGAAAGCGTTGGATAGCGTAGAGGTAAAATTTACTGTTCCCACTCCAGTGAGTGCAACAGTAGGGAAAGCGTTGGATAGCGTAGGGGTAAAAATTACTATTCCCACTCCAGAGAGTGCAACAGTAGGGAAAGCGCTGGATAGCGTAGGCATAAAATTTACTATTCCCACTCCAGTGAGTGCAACAGTAGGGAAAGCATTGGATAGCGGGAGGGTAAACATTACTGTTCCCACTCCAGAGAGTGCAACAGTAGGGAAAGCGTTGGCTAGCGTAGAGGTAAAAATTACTATTCCCACTCCAGTGAGTGCAACAGTAGGGAAAGCGTTGGATAGCGTAGGGGTAAAAATTACTATTCCCACTCCAGAGAGTGCAACAGTATGGAAAGCGCTGGATAGCGTGGGCATAAAATGTACTATTCCCACTCCAGTGAGTGCAATAGTAGGGAAAGCATTGGATAGCGAGAGGGTAAAAATTACTATTCCCACTCCAGAGAGTGCAACAGTAGGGAAAGCGTTGGATAGCGTAGAGTTAAAAATTACTATTCCCACTCCAGTGAGTGGAACAGTAGGGAAAGCTTTGGATAGCCTAGGGTTAAAAATTACTATTCCCACTCCAATGAGTGCAAAAGTAGGGAAAGCGTTGGATAGCGAGAGGGTAAAAATTACTATTCCCACTCCAGAGAGTGCATCAGTAGGGAAAGCGTTGGATAGCGTAGAGTTAAAAATTACTATTCCCACTCCAGTGAGTGGAACAGTAGGGAAAGCTTTGGATAGCGTAGGGGTAAAAATTACTATTTTCACTCCAATGAGTGCAACAGTAGGGAAAGCGTTGGATAGCGGGTGGGTAAAAATTACTATTCCCACTCCAGAGAGTACAACAGTAGGGAAAGTGTTGGATAGCATAGTAGTAAAAATTACTATTCCCACTCCACAGAGTGCAACAGTAGGGAAAGTGTTGGATAGCGTAGGAGTAAAAACTACTCTTCCCACTCCAGCGAGTGCAACAGTAGGGAAAGCGTTGGATCGTGTAGGAGTAAAAATTACTATTTCTACTCCAGTGAGTGCAACAGAAGGGAAAGCATTGGATAGCATAGGGGTAAAAATTACTATTCCCACTCCAAAGAGTGCAACAGTAGGGAAAGCGTTGGATAGCGTAGGCGAACAATTTACTATTCCCACTCCAGTGAGTGCAACAGTATGGAAAGCATTGGATAGCGGGAGGGTAACAATTACTATTCCCACTCCAGAGAGTGCAACAGTAGGGAAAGCGTTGGATAGCGAAGGGGTACAAATTACTATTCCCACTCCAGAGAGTGCAACAGTAGGGTAAGCGTTTGATAGCGTAGGCATAGAATTTACTATTCCCACTCCAGTGAGTGCAAAAGTAGGGAAAGCATTGGATAGACGGAGGGTAAAAATTACTATACCTTCCAGAGAGTGCCACAGTAGGGAAAGCGTTGGATAGCGTAGAGGTAAAATTTACTATTCCCACTCCAGTGAGTGCAACAGTAGGGAAAGCGTTGGATAGCGTAGGGGTAAAAATTACTATTCCCACTCCAGAGAGTGCAACAGTAGGGAAAGCGCTGGATAGCGTAGGCATAAAATGTACTATTCCCACTCCAGTGAGTGCAACAGTAGGGAAAGCATTGGATAGCGGGAGGGTTAAAATTACTGTTCCCACTCAAGAGAGTGCAACAGTAGAGAAAGCGTTGGCTAGCGTAGAGGTAAAAATGACTATTCCCACTCCAGTGAGCGCAACAGTAGGGAAAGCGTTGGATAGCGTAGGGGTAAAAATTACTATTCCCACTCCAGAGAGTGCAACAGTAGGGAAAGCGCTGGATAGCATGGGCATAAAATTTACTATTCCCACTCCAGTGAGTGCAATAGTAGGGAAAGCATTGGATAGCGAGAGGGTAAAAATTACTATTCCCACTCCAGAGAGTGCAACAGTACGGAAAGCGTTGGATAGCGTAGAGTTAAAAATTACTATTCCCACTCCAGTGAGTGGAACAGTAGGGAAAGCTTTGGATAGCCTAGGGTTAAAAATTACTATTCCCACTCCAATTAGTGCAAAAGTAGGGAAAGCGTTGGATAGCGAGAGGGTAAAAATTACTATTCCCACTCCAGAGAGTGCAACAGTAGGGAAAGCGTTGGATAGCGTAGAGTTAAAAATTACTATTCCCACTCCAGTGAGTGGAACAGTAGGGAAAGCTTTGGATAGCCTAGGGGTAAAAATTACTATTTTCACTCCACTGAGTGCAACAGTAGGGAAAGCGTTGGATAGCGGGTGGGTAAAAATTACTATTCCCACTCCAGAGAGTACAACAGTAGGGAAAGTGTTGGATAGCGTAGTAGTAAAAATTACTATTCCCACTCCACAGAGTGCAACAGTAGGGAAAGTGTTGGATAGCGTAGGAGTAAAAACTACTCTTCCCACTCCTGCGAGTGCAACAGTAGGGAAAGCGTTGGATTGTGTAGGAGTAAACATTACTATTTTTACTCCAGTGAGTGCAACAGTAGGGAAAGCATTGGATAGCATAGGGGTAAAAATTACTATTCCCACTCCAAAGAGTGCAACAGTAGGGAAAGCGTTGGATAGCGTAGGCGAACAATTTACTCTTCCCACTCCAGTGAGTGCAACAGTATGGAAAGCATTGGATAGCGGGAGGGTAACAATTACTATTCCCACTCCAGAGAGTGCAACAGTAGGGAAAGCGTTGGATAGCGAAGGGGTATAAATTACTATTCCCACTCCAGAGAGTGCAACAGTAGGGAAAGCGTTAGATAGCGTAGGCATAGAATTTACTATTCCCACTCCAGTGAGTGCAACAGTAGGGAAAGCATTGGATAGACGGAGGGTAAAAATTACTATACCTTCCAGAGAGTGCAACAGTAGGGAAAGCGTTGGATAGCGTAGAGGTAAAATTTACTATTCCCACTCCAGTGAGTGCAACAGTAGGGAAAGCGTTGGATAGCGTAGGGGTAAAAATTACTATTCCCACTCCAGAGAGTGCAACAGTAGGGAAAGCGCTGGATAGCGTAGGCATAAAATTTACTATTCCCACTCCAGTGAGTGCAACAGTAGGGAAAGCATTGGATAGCGGGAGGGTAAAAATTACTGTTCCCACTCCAGAGAGTGCAACAGTAGGGAAAGCGTTGGCTAGCGTAGAGGTAAAAATTACTATTCCCACTCCAGTGAGTGCAACAGTAGGGAAAGCGTTGGATAGCGAAGGGGTAAAAATTACTATTCCCACTCCAATGAGTGCATCAGTAGGGAAAGCGTTGGATAGCGGGAGGGTAAAAATTACTATTCCCACTCCAGAGAGTACAACAGTAGGGAAAGTTTTGGATAGCGTAGTAGTAAAAATTACTATTCCCACTCCACAGAGTGCAACAGTAGGGAAAGTGTTGGATAGCGTAGGAGTAAAAATTACTAATACCACTCCAGTGAGTGCAACACTAGGGAAAGTGTTGGATAGCGTATGAGTAAAAATTACTATTCCCACTCCAGTGAGTGCAACAGTAGGGTAAGCGTTGGATAGCGTAGGGGTAAAAATTACTATTCCCACTCCAGAGAGTGCAATAGTAGGGAAAGTAAATACTTCATATATGAATAAAAATAAATTAAATATTAATACCATTTAAAAATTGTTCAAAAATAATTAACAATTTTATATAATATAAGTATTAATCAATTAAAAAAAATTATCACCTATTAATTCAAATTATTTACAAATTAACATTTAATTAATTAATAATTAAAAAATAATTAAAAATTAAAACAAAAAATACATTTAAATATTTAATTAATTAGAAATTAAATTACTTCCCACCCTATTCCCCAATAAACACACAACCCGCAACAGAAAATAAATTAATAAAAGTAACATAATTATCAATTAATTAAAATGATTTACCAATTATATTTTAATTAATTACCAATTAACAAATAATTAACAATTAATTCAAAATAAATACATATAAATAAATTAAAAAATTTAATTAATTATAATTTAATTACTTCCCACCCTATACCCCTATAAACCCACAACCCGCTACAGAAAATAAATTATTAAAATTAACATAATTATCAATTAATCAATTAATTAAAATGTATTACCAATTATATTTTAATTAATTACCAAATAATTATTAACAATGAATTCAAAATAAATACCATTAAATAAATTAACCTATCTAATTAATTATAATTAAATTACTTCCCACCCTATTCCCCTATAAACCCACAACCCGCCACAAAATTCATTTAAGCAAAAATTAAATACCATATAATTAATTAATTTAAAAAAATTATAAAATAAATATACACTTTTCACACATATACTAACATAAAAAATCACTTTAAAAAATTGGATATTATTAAAATGTATATTAACTTACTTACCTCAAATTCGATAATTTTGTTGTCTATATTCTGTCCATTCTGTATTTTTGTTGTCTATATTCTGTCCATTTGATATTTTGTCCATTCTGTATTTTGATTTTGATATTACTGCTATTCCATTCGATATTTTTGTAGTCTATATTCTGTCCATTCAATATTGTGTCCATTCTATATTTTTAATTCGATATTATTGCAAATCGATATTAAATACTTGATATTTTGAGTGTATTCCCACATAAATACAACACATATTGCATTACAAATGCTATAGGTGTCACTTTGCGAAAGTTATAACTATTTGCTTTGTAAATGACAAATCTATTAATTTGGCTATTTTAAAAAATAAAACATAAATAAAATATGTCTGATTAACAATACCGATAGCTCAAACTTTCCTAATGTGAGACCTATTGCATTGCAAATGCTTGTTTTTAGCAGTTTCTGCGTTGTTCGATGCCCCGTGGGCGCCTGAGTGGCCTTTCAGGAGGGAGATGGGCGTCCAATACATCCCTTTTATCAACGGGCAGAGGTTTCGCTCCCTTTCTCTCGCTGGGCTAGCCAAATAATGTGTGCATACTGAGCGGGGGGTAGGGGCCTGAGCAGAAGTGGCCTCACTTGTTTTCAGGTATGTTTCATCAGTGTAAACAAATCCCTGTATTTTTTTCTACCTCCCACCCACCTTTTTAGGTTTAGGATCGTAGGCTGTGCTTGCGCAGTTCAGTCCGAAGATTTAATGTTTTTTAGTTAGGGGACTTGAACCCGTCCCTCTTCTCCATTGGCTGGCCTTGTAAATGCTGGCCAGCCATTGGAGGAGAGGTGCATCACTCCCTTTGCGCCCCGTCTTTTCCAGATTTGGGGGCATGTTTTTTGCGTTCTTTCTCACCGTGATGTCATCCATCAATCAACAAAAAACACGCCCCCAGTCTGAAAAGGACAGAGCTTAGCTTAAAAAAATGGCGAGCGCTTGTTCAGGGGTTTACTCAGTCTAGTAGTGAGACTTACGCACACTCCCTTGGCACCCCTTTCCACTTCCCTTGCCCTTCCATATATTGGTAACCCACATGCTAAGTTGCTGAACTGCCTGTGTCCCCGCCGCTGGAGCCGTTGCTGAATGCGCCTCGAAGACCTGCCCTTTTAAAAAGCCTTTGTTGTGCTGCCCGACTCCGTGTGGCCCCGCTCCTCCTCAAGCCGGAGTCCGCACCGTAGCCTAATTGGCCCGCCTCGCACTGTGCTATATCTTCCCCCATCGAACCGCATTGCCACTGCCTTCAAGCCGCCCCGGAACAGCTAGCTCGTACCCTGCAAAGTACGGCTTGCACTCTCCAGCCCCCGAAACTGCACTGTGCCGCCGTACGCCTCATACGCCTGAAGCGTATCAAACCCCACTGTGCTGCCGTACACCTCATACACCGGGGCGTACCAACATCGCACCAACCTTCAAGGAGTGAGCCGAGGTCCGTGTCGTACGCCGGAGCGTACCAACATCGCACCAACCTTCAAGGAGTGAGCCAAGGTCCGTGTCGTACACCGGAGCGTACCAACATCGCACCAACCTTCAAGGAGTGAGTCGAGGTCCGTGTCGTACGCCGGAGCACACCTACATCGCACCAACCATTGAGGAGTGAGCTGAGGTCCGTGCCGTACGCCTGAAGCGTACTCACTTCATTCCGCACCTTGTCCCCGAGGCCGTGCCGCACAAGGGGGAGCTGCGCTGTACGCTGAGTACAGGCCGCCCCCGTGCCGCATTGCCGCTTCTGGGGGGAGTCAGATTCCTGCACAGTATGCCCCTTGCCCAAAGCCACGCCGCACAAGGGAAAGCCACGCTGTGCGCTGAGTACAGGCTGCCCCCGTGCCGCATTGCCGCCTCTGGGGGAGATCGGATCCCTCCACAGTATGCCCCTTGCCCAAAGCCGCCCCGCACAAGGGAGAGCCATGCATTACGCTGAGTACAGGCCACCTCGTGCTGCACTACCGCCTGAAAGGGGGATCGGACCACTGCCTAGGACCCCAACCCCTCCTACGTGCAGCATTGACTTCTGTGGTCCAATTGACCTCACCACACGTCCCCAGGCCTATTGGAAGTGGCCTTAACAAATGTCCGAGATATTATGAAGACCGAGGCCTGTGTGTGTGTGTGTGTTGGGCTCTGTGTGTGTGTGTGTGTTTGGCTCTGTGTGTGTTTATTTTTTTTTATTTAGAAGTTTTCTATAGCGGTAGCAAGACCCGAAGGTAACAGAGAGCTTTACAGTTATAGACTGGCAAATGAACAACATGACATATAAAAAGTAATGGCAGTCAACGAATGACAATATAGAAGGAGTTGGTAACAGGATTCAGCGTCGCCACATAGTTCTGGGGATGCTTGCTGATCCGAATTAACCACAGCCAAGGGAACGGATAAGGAACAAGGATTTAAGTTGGCTCTTGAATTCCACATAGGAAGGTATGGTTCTGATGTGCGGGGGGATGGAGTTCCATATTTTGGGGGCGTTTCCTGTGAAAGAGCAGTCCGCAGTTTTCTTCTTTCTGGTTTTGGGTAGGATAAGCAGCAGGGAGTTAGAGCTTCTCAGATTTCTGACTTGACCTGCTTTTTTGAGCTTGTTTGCCAAGTATTCAGGTTTGCCGGGATGGAGGGCTTTATGGGTTAGGTAGGCCGTTTTGAAGGTACTACGCATTTCAGCTGGGAGCCACTTGAGTTCTTTGAGTGCCGGGGAGATGTGGTCAGGTTTTTTGAAGTCGGTGATCATTCTTGCTGCCGCATGTAGTGTTGTTTTTAGTGGAGCCAAGTGTGATTTAGGGATGTCTGTTAGGATTAAGTTCCCATAATCCAGTCTTGATAGTACTAGAGATTGCATGGCTAATTTGAGGTCCTTGTTGGGAATGTAGGGTTTGATTTTGTTTAAAAGTCTAAGATTAAAGAATGCACTTTTCGCAGAATTCTTTATGTGATTTGTCAAGGTAAGTTTGGGGTCTAGGGTGAAGCCAAGAGATTTTATGGAGTCAGCTAGCGTGAGATTCCCTTTAAGCGCATCGATTCACTTTAGCCACTCGGTGATTTGAGGGCTGTCTTCTTTGTTCGAGATGAGGAGTGTCTCGGTCTTGTCGGGATTGAGTTTCAGGTGATTATTTGTCAGCCATTCTTGGACATCCTTAAGGACGTCATTTAGTCTGTGGATGTCATTAAGAGAGGAGGTTTCCAGATAAATCTGCGTGTCATCCGCCTAGAGGTGGAAGTGGATGTTGGCTTTCCTGAGTAGCTTGGCGAGCGGTTCCATGTAGATGTTAAAGAGCTGAGGAGAGATCACTGAGCCTTGGGGGACACCCTTGTTGACTAGCTGGGTTTCGTAGGTGAAGTTCTTATATTTTTTATTATTTGCGTGCGGTTGTGTAAAAAGGAGGAAAACCACTTGCGAACTACCTCGCCGATGCCAGCTCTTTCTTGAAGAGCCTTGATGAGGAGCTTATCGTCCACCGTGTTGAGAACTGCGGAGAGATCGAGGAGAATGAGGAGGCAGCATTTGTCTGCATCGAGAGATCCATGAATATCATCAATGATGTTCAGCATCGCGGTTTCTGTTCTGCGGCCTTGTCTGAAGCCAGATTGGAGGGTGTCCAAGAGATTAGTGTTGTCCAAGTGTTGTGTCAATTGCAGGAGTACACAGCGTTCAAGTGTTTTAGAGAGCAAAGGGAGGTTAGATATCGGTCTGAAATTGTTCAAGACAGTTGGGTCAACACCAGGTTTTTTCAGCGAAGGGGAGACTTGCCCCATTTTTAGACAATCAGGGACCATTCCGCTTTTTAAGGAGTTGTTTATGATTTTGCCCCAGATAGGTGATAAAGTGAGCTTCATTTTTTTGATTAGTAAGGGAGGGATGGCGTCCGAGATGTGAGCTGATGGTTTGGAGGTCGAGATCAACAAGATTATCTCTGTTTCCAGGACGGGGCGAAAGCTAAGCAAGGGGAATGAGAGGGGCCGGAGGGGAGGGCCTGTGGGATAGCCGAGCTGCTCTTCTTGAGGTGTGAGTTGTTGAAGTCAAGAGATAGTTCAATTTTTAGGACCTTATCATTGAAGAAGCTGGCGAAGTTATCGCATAGATCTTTGGACGCCTGTAGGGGTATGGACAGAGGCTTGGATGTTTGTTGTCTGATTATGTTGTAGAGCTCCTTTGGTCTGTTTTTGGCTTTAACCAGTGCCTCGCGGAAGAAGCTGGATTTCTTGTTTTTGATATGGTTGTTATACTTCCTGCGGGCTGATTTTAGTTGGAGGCGAACAATGGCGGTTGGGTTATTTCTCCACTTTCTTTCTTTGGCTCTAAGGTTTCTTCTTTCTGCGTTGAGGTCAGTGTTGAACCAGGTTCTGGATGGAGTGGCTCAGCTTCTTTTGAGCTTTAGAGGTGCTAGTTTGTCGAGAATGGAGACTAGCTCAGAATTATAGTAGTCGGTGAGGTCATTGGTCGAGAGGTGTGAATTGTTGTCCGGAAGAAGTGAACTTAACTGATCTTCCAGGATATCTAGGGGTACTTGGGAGAGGTTTCTCGACCATTTAGGGGGGTCTTGCGGAGGTTTGAAGGAGATGATGGGGTGATTTATATGAAATAAGATCATATGATGGTCTGACCAGTCAACAGGAAGTATGTGGTTGACCATGATTGAAGTTTTTTGTGCAATGATGGCATCCAATGTGGCTCCTTTGTAGTGAGTCTCTTCAGTACAGTGTTGGGTAAGGTTGTATCATCAAGGAGGCTGGATAGCGATCTGATTAGAGGATTATGAGTCTCGTTCCATCGGAGATTCAGATCACCCAGAATTAAGTTTTTGGAATCGCTGAGTGCGTCTTGTGCTATCAGGTCAGATAGTTGTTCTCCAAACTCATTGTTTCTGCCCGGGGGGTGATAGAGTAGGTGACACAGTAGAGAATAGTTGTCTTTGGTCTTGATGACGGCGGATAGACATTCAAATGAATCGTACTCAAAGGAGGAGGTTTCAGTGATGCTCAAGCTGTCCTTGTGGATGATAGCGACCCCACCTCCTCGTTGCTCTATCCTTTCTTTGGAAATGAGGCAGAAGCCAGGTGGAACCAGCATGTCTAGGCAGGGAGGAGATGACTTATTTAACCAGGTCTCTGTGAGGAACGCAACGTCAATGTTGTGAGGGAGGATAGCTTCCGCTAAGTCAGTTGCGTGTAGTGAAGCCGATCTGCAGTTGATTAGGAGGCAGTTGGTGAATTTCTCCTGGTTGCTGGCAGTTCTGTCTTTAGTCTCTCTGGGTATGGCGGTGAGGACTGGGAATCTCTGTGGTTTGAAGTTGGGTAGGTCTTTCCGGTGACCTGTGATTACTTGGATTTTGGATTTAGGTGAATCTGCGTTGGGAGAGTCGTATGTAGCAGCTAGTATGGCTGCTTCACTGTCTGACATAGGTGCTTCTGATCTAAGCGGCCTGGAGGTCGGGTGTTTTGTGCCCGATAGGGTGGTAGATGGAATAGAGATCATGGGCCTGGGGCAGGGGGCTCCGGTTGTTTCGGATTTTTGAGGACCGGAACCTTGAACCCTGTGGGCGGATCAATAGGCTGGGAGCTAGGAAATTCTGTGGGCCCCTGGGTGATGTTAGCGTTGGCGGATTTCCGTTAAGCCTTGGGTGATAGTGTCAACCTGGTTTTCAAGGGCCGCGAGCCGCTTTGCTATGGAATCAAGGGCGGGGTTGTGGGCATCAGGGGTTGCGCCGAGCGTGTTATGGTTCAAGAGGATGGGTTGGGGGATAGGTATCAGGGTAGAGAATGGGGGAGGGGTAGGGAGAGGGACAGGGGGAGGTTTAGACATGGGGGTCTGAGAGCTGGGATGAGACTCATGGGGAGGGGGCTCGTTGGTCGGGGGCTGCTGGTTGGCGGAGACGTGATTGCTGTAGGGGGCGGTGGGAGGCAGTGGCGGGGGAGGTGTGGAGGTTGGGAGGAGGGGTTAGGGGTGAGATTGGAGTTTCCTGTTGAGGGTGGTTGGCCGTGCGCGGGGTTTTGATGTGGTGGGGAGGGGGGGAGCATGTCGGGCAGTGGTGGGATCGCGAAAGAGAGTATTGAGGTCTTCTCTGTTAGCTATGGAAAAGGTCGGTGAACGGGTTGGGGCGTGGTGAAGTAGGGTTGGGAGGGCTGACCTTAGTGCGGGAAAAAGCTTCCAGGTTCTCATTGTTAGCTTGGATGAGGACTGTGCCATTGGTGTAGATGGTCACGGTTGTATGGCCTCTACCAACTGATCTGAATGGTAGTATTGTGGTTAATTTGCAGCTATGGGGAGTGGAAGTTGTTTTGGTGATAAACAGTCGCGTTCTGATCGTGGAGACCCAGTATTCCGGTCTCTCGGTGTGGAATATCAGGTCCATCTTCGTCGGTCCATTGGAGGCCGAGTGGTAGATGTCTATGATTAGGGTTTCTTTATGTTTGCGGATGAGTTTCTTTCTGCTTGAAAGTGCGTCTCTGTTTTGTAGAGAGGAGGGGGTAAAATTGATGGCGAAGGAGTTCCGGCTGTGAGGTTTCAGGTGGGTGAGTGGAACAGGTGGAGGAGGGGGTGGCAGGTCCAGGGCCATCGGGGTGGTAGTGTAGGGGAGGTGCCTGATTTAGCTGCGGTATAGAGCTTGGGTGCCGTGGGAGGGCTGGTGTCGGGCCGTCAGGGCTTCACGTCGGCGTGACTCATCTGAACATGTTATTTGGAATCCTGTGGGGCATTGTATCTGGAGTTCACTGGCTCTGGGGTCATTTGGCTAGGCTTGAGGTGCTGGGGGCTTAATTTCACAGGGGGAGGCTGATCCTGGGCGGCAGAGTACGGAGAGTCCTGTGTGATGATGTAACTGGTGAGCTCGGGCCAGGGAGTCCTTGAGGTTCGTCCTTTCCGGGCTGGCGCCGGGGTGGCGGACCCTGAGGTTCCAGTAGGACAGTCCAGGCGACCGAGGTGAGGCTCCGGTCAGGGGGAGACCTCATGCTCCACCAATTTTGAGGTCAGGCTCGGGGAGATGGATACTGAAGGTCCTGCAGCCCAAGTGGATTCCGCCTGGGTATTTGCAGACATCCAGTCTCTGCATAACAGATGATCCCTCAGATGCTGGCACCGTGGGAATGGTGTTTGGGGGAGGCTTCGCTCAGGAGGAGTCCTCATAGACCACTATTTTGAGGTCAGGCGTGTAGGTGGTGGTCGAAGAAGGGCAAGCAGACCAGGTGCCTCTGCTTAGATGGAGGAGAGGGCATCCCCTTGCCCCATGGTGTGCATTTCCGCAGCAGCCGGTGCCTCGGGAGGGGTGGCAGGTGGCTCCGGTGAGGCTCTGGTCAAGAGGAGTCCTCGCGGGCCGCCATTTTAGAGTCAGGCACGTAGGCTGTCGAGACAGGATAATCGGCCAGTTGTCTCCGTTTAAATGGTGGAAAAGAATATACCATCACCCCCCTGTATAGCGTCCCCGCAGCAGCCAGTACCTCGAAGGGTGGCAAACGGCTCCGGTGAGGCTCCGGTCAGGCGGAGTCCTCGCGGGCCGCCATTTTGAAGTCAGGCGCTGGGTGAGATTCGGCGGAAATCAAGCAGCTCCGGTGGAAAGTCTTCTCTCCTTCAGTGGTAGTCAAGCCAAGACTATTGCGGGACCTGATGCAAAACACTGTTGAATTGGTGGCCGAGACGGAAGAGAACCAGGCTTGAGCCGCCCTCACCACCCAGCGGCCCTTTGTTTCCGGGCTGCTTTCTGAGGTGCTGGGGAGCCCCGGGGAGGAGCAGCGCTGCCCGGCGCTCGCAGCGGCCTAGGATGTCCCGACATGAAGATTCCAGCAACATTTGTAGGTACGGAGCGTCTTGCCTGGAACTGACCTACCCAGAATGACTGCAGCTGTTTCCGTTGTTTTTTTGTGGATTGGAATGGAGCTCTGAGCTTCCTTGCTGATTACGCATTGCGGAGAAGTGAACAGGTGAAAAACTTACTTGGTGAAAACTTCCTGAAGGGAGCTGTTTTTGCGTGTTGGTTTGTTGCCGGTGCTGGTATTAGCAGAGCCGGTTTTTTCACGGACGAGGGAAGTGTCTGCTGCGGAGTAAGGCGGGCGGAGCCGAGGAGCACATCGAATCCAGCAGTGGTTTTGCGGTCTCGGACTGACGGGCTGCAGGTGTGGGTTTGCCGCTGAACGCCACGGCCACGGCCTGAGGCAGAGATGGGAGGAGTGGAGGTTCTTCTCTCCCGGACCCGAACCCGGTAGAGGTTTCCCCCACGTTTCATCAAGTGACCAATGGCTTGTGAGTGTTTTCTTCTCGGCAGCACCGCGCAAAAGCAGCGTGACTTTTTTCTTGGCAGGCTCAACAACTATTACTTAGTAGCCAGGTGTTTGCAGCGGGGCGGAACAATCATACTCAGAGCCCCCCACTATTTTCTTCTGGTAAACTGGTGCTGTTTTTGTGGCCCAAAAAAAAAAAAAGGGGGAAAATTCTTAGAAGCATCTTTGGGAGAGGAACAACGCATATATAACTATTATGGCTCACAAAAGGCAGGGGAGCTAAAGTAAAGGTTGTCAATTCTGTTAATACTTCTAATGCCGCAGCAGCTATCGCAGCTACAGCCACAACAGTAACTACGACTGTCCCTGGGAGCATTTTGGAACCTGCCTGATTGTTGCTGACTTTGCCGCTGGGGAGCCCGAGTGGAGGGCTGTTGCCATTCTTGCTGTCTGACCTGATGGGGTTGCCGCCTGCCTCCCGCTGCCCGCTCCCACTTCCATCTGGGGAAGCCGAGGCCGCCACGTGGAGCGCAGGTCAAGGGACTGCAATCCCCAGCAGCCCAGGGAACCACGTGACCGCATCCTAGCACCAGGAGGTGCATAAAACTATCGTCAGACCTCCCTCGCGGGACTCCGGGCTAAGCCCGGGGAAAGGGCGGGCCCTCTGTGGCCCTCAGAGGCCAGAAGAGGTTGGGTCGGGGCACCCCTCTTGGTTGGTCTCTTGGGACTAAAGACATGAACTAAGGTATGCTTAATTAGAGACCAACCATCCAGAGCCTACCAACGATTGTTCCTGTCTATTTTTTCCGTAGCCCCTTAGTCATCCTTAGTCTTCCTAGATATCCATTGGTCTCACACAAGGTGTGTGCAATTGGGTCATTAGCTTGTCGCATCATGACCTCTAAAGGGTCAGCCAAACAATCTGCCTCTCAATGAAGGTCACTTAAGGGGACACTGGACCTATACTTAACTAGGGTAACAACGGCTTTTGAGTCAATAGAACATAGCCTCCCTAAAGACACCATGGGTAGCAAACGATCCCCTCCAATCTTAATTGACTCGCCGAACTCTGTATTACAGAGGGAATTAAACGCCATTTGCAAAACCAGGTATATCCCCATTGAACAGGGAATTGATCAATCCAGTTCCACAACATGCCCTACAGGTATTGGAAGCCCCCAGTTTAGGAATTTGCATCAACTTAATAAAAGTCCACTGGAAATCCCAGTCGTAACAACAGATAAAATTTCCACTCAGGGGTAAGTACATCCTCAGGTTCTCACCCAGAGCATAAAACGTAAAGGTATGAAATATAAGGGGAAACCATCGAAATACCGAAAAACAACCTTAAACCCCTCTTTGGTTACTGTCACCACCACCCCCCAGGTCACCCAAAGCAGGTCAAATACTGGAAACCCCAAATCCCTTTTACCATCTATTTTGTTGGCCCACTTTGAAGAATTGGTAAAAACCCTATTATCCCCGCTTAGCGAAAGGTTAGAGAGAATTGTGGAAAAGCTCTCAACAATAGACGACAATACCAAGCCAACTAAGTCAAACAAGCAACCTCAGAGAATTGCTGTCTCAAAAATGTCTGGCACGACTGCACACAGCAAAATTGCCCAGAATAACCCATCTGATCCTGTACTATCAGTTATTAAAAACAAGGAGGTAGCCAATGAACTGACAATGGCCCATAGATCTGTTCCCAGAGCTGGGTGGTCGAAAGCAGGCAAATGTTCTGAGGGGCTAGCCGTGAGTAATAGATCCATAAATTTACCACCAGTGGCAGCACCCTACGTATGTGTCCTCTCGGGAGTGCCTGCGCTCGCTACCGGGAAGATTGAAGGTCACCAGGAACTCAAAAACAAAGTCCAGTTTTGGCTGACAAAACATAGACCGCTTCCATCCAACATTAACAGGACAATCCTAAATGTCAGAAGGGTGGGGTGGATAGGCTCCCGTCCCAAGAACATAGCGGGAGACCTGGTCATTGTCAACTTCCGGGACAACTTGGTCGTCCCTTATCTACAAAGCTGGGAGCCACAAATAGGAGATGGGCCTATATCAATACTTGAATTGTCCGATTTTTACCCAAGATCTGCATATTCGCCAATCACTTAATGGAGCGTAGAGGGATATCACCGGGGGGCAGGAAGGGTCCTGTACCAACTAGTTACCAGCAGTTACCCCCCCTATAATTACTACAACCTACCCCTTGGCCCAGATATATTACTCTGATAGAACAAGGATATCACTCCTACCAATTTTGTGTTGTCTGATTGTAAGGAAAACTGATGTATTTTTACCTTAAATTATTATTGTTATTTTAATGTAAATGAATTTTGTATTTTGTACGCTTTTATGGTTAATAATCTTAACCGAATAAAGTACCTACTGAACTGGTAGTCGAGCCTGTAGCAGTCGTGATTCGCAAGGAGGACGTTGAGGACGGATCCGGCATCGGTAGGCTACAATCAGGTGAGTGTCCTGGGGTCGCGAGAAGGCAGGGGAGCGCCGATCACCAGCGGGTGTGATCAGGCGGCCGGTCTCTGCTTTTCGGTGTGAGTCAGGTTGCACTTCCCGGCTTGGTAGTCCGGTCGGGATCCTGGTGCTGGGCAACGCTGGGGGGCTCTGCTTAGGTAGTTATCAGCTGAGCCGGGAGCTCGGTTTCGGAGCTTTCTACCCCTGCGGCTCTGTGTGTGTGGGGGGGGGCTCTGTGTGTGTGTGGCACTGTGTGTGTGTGGGAGGGGCTCTGTGTGTGGGGGGCTCTTTGTGTATGGGGGGGCTCTGTGTGTGTGTGGGAGGCTCTGTGTGTGGGGGGGGGCTCTGTGTGTGTGTGTGGCTCTGTGTGTGTGTGTGGGGCTCTGTGTGTGGGGGGGCTCTGTGTGTGTCTGTGTGTGGGGGACTATGTGTGTGTGTGTGTGTGTGTGTGAGGCTCTGTGTGTGTGGGGGGCTCTGTGTGTGTGTATGTGTGTGTGTGTGGCTGTGTGTGTGTGGCTGTGTGTGTGGGGGGGGCATGTGTGTCTGGGGCTCTGTGGGTGTGTGGAGGGGCTCTGTGTGTGTGTGTGTGTGTATGTGTGTGGGGCTCTGAGTGTGTGTGTGTGGGTACAAATGCAATTGGTCTCGCATATGCAAGCGATTAAGCTATTGGCAATATAAATGACAATGCCATTTATTTATGATTTAAAAAAATAAAAAATAAAAAGAAATGTCATAAGCAATGCCAATAGCTCTACCTTTAATAATGCCGAGACTATTGCATTGTAAATGCTTGTTTATAAAATTTCGCCGAAGCAGTGTTATGCTGAAAGGCAATATGCAAATGTAGGCCACTTTTTTTTAGCTTGCCTGGGCCGGGCCGATTTTTAATCCCAATCCAACCCTGCCTCCAGGCACTTCCAGAATGCATCTGAGAGGGCAGATGGGTCAACTCTCTCTTCAAAGCACAAGGGGAGGGTAAGTGGGGGCAGGAATTGCTGAGACCAGTTCTTCTTCTTAGGGGTCTAGACATTGTAATATTATTGGATCGGTTACCCCCTGGAGCACATGTAAATCGTGGCTGATTACCCTAGATGTTTATTTGAGATTAAGAAACGGTACAATCTAAAGCACCTTTTTCATAAGAGTTCGCCCGTCGTCGACAGACATATCTTTAAAAAGTTCAACAACGACAGACAAATTTTGCCTTGCTGTACATGTTTGTATTTTACCCGCCATTTGATTACTTCACGGATATCCAGAGATGAGAAGAATAAAGAACATTCACTTTAACATGAGAAAATCTACGTTCAATTTTATATTTTCAGCGTTAATTAAAAAACAGTCCTGCCTTTATTCTTTTTTAAAATTGGGTATTTAAATTGTGATTATCTGGGTCCATAGAGAGGAACAACAATGAGGAATCATGGATTTTCATACATCACTGGTCATGCACTAAGTAACAAACCAAGCATTACATTTATGTGTACTCTGTAGCCATTTATTGAGGAGAGTTGGTAGAAACAAAGAGGCGGTGCTGGGCGTAGCAGTGAAATTTGAAAATACCATTAAGCCCAGTCAGAGTGCTGCAGACGCCCGACAGAACACGCGCACACTCCGAGCACTGAACGAGGCGCTGTTTACAGCACCATGGAGAGGGAGCTGCCTGCGGGGAGGGGCGGCTTTGCATCTCCCATGTCAACAACAGGACTAATCCACGTAGAGTGCAGCAGGCAGCCTGGGCGGGGCCGGGCGAGCAGAGGGAGTGGGCGGGGCCAGCGGGGCTCAGCTATCCTCGCCTCCTTGGGAGGGTATGATGATCTCAGGGAGGTGTCATCTTCCTATCTTTGGAGAGTGCATCCTGGAGGTAGAAGGCGGGGCTTCTCGGCGCACACAGCTTCTTTGTGTTACTGTCAAGCCTCCTTCGCTTTTCATTTCTCCTTCCTCTCCTGCGGTAAGCACAGCAGTGTCAAGGGACTGTCAAAAAAAGCACAAATAGAAACAAACGAGCGCTGAAAGACACCGGGAAGCAGCCAGGTGATCTTAGCCACTCGAGACATACTCCAGAAACATTCGAAGCGCTGTATCCCAGAGACGGAAGATTGCAGAGCTTGTTCGGGGTTTCAGTCCAGGTTGCTGGCCCGTGAGCACCGAGAGGAGCGGCTTATGTTGGGCTGCTGATGCGCTAGCTGAGGCCAGAAGCGACTACGACGTCAAGCTGGGGGTGCTGCTGTGGTCTGTCAAGGGAAGGATGTCCGCGGTTTTACTCTGACGGGCCGCGTGTGTCTTTAAGACGTCTGCTGAGAGGGGAGACATGGACAGTTTACAGCTTGTGGTGCTGAGCCTGCTGTCGCTGGTCCTAGAGGTAAGACTGCTTCTCTCGCCAGCCATGTCCATCAGAGGTCTTGCTGCGGTAGATGGGGATGGGTCGGGCACTGGTGGTCGCTTTCATGGTTCAATCTGTTCTATTTGTTTACTTTTGATGGATGGGTAAAATCTTCTGTTGTGCCAAAATCCGCCGTAAAACTAATTTCATCTTCTAGATGTACAGGGTGGGCAAAGCGGTGCCAACCATGAGAGTTTACCAACCCCCTTCCTTTGAAAGAGCTTTCTCTTTGTGTGTGAGCTGAAAAACAACCATCTGTCAAATCTGGCTTATAATTTATTTATTTATCTATTTATGGCGTTTTGCACAGAGCGAACCTACCCCACGGGCATCGGAGCGCTTTGCAAGAGAACGGGTCGTAAAACAAGTACACGATCATTATGTGACAACCAAAGTGCCCAGATAAAAGCAAAAGACAGCGTCAATACAAGAAAACAGAAAGTTCAAAGAAGACAGATGCCTATATGGAGGCTGAGATCGGGCAGGTCTCACCCTGACCCTGCACAGCTGGAATCAGCAGAGGTGCCACACACAAGTATCCCAAGTCTTCCCGGGCCTCATCCGAACAACCTGATTGGCTACACGTCTCCCCTACACTGATGTATGCCGCACATCTTCTTGACGTGTACATATTTGCATCTACCCCCCTCTTACTGTTTGAAAGGATCCCTTGTGTATGATAGATTACAAAACCGAAGGCAGATGACCCAGGCATGCACGCAATAGCGAGAAAACAAAAAAAAGAAACCTTTAGGAATGGGGTCAGATAGTTCCTTTGCCGAGGGCAGTGGGCTGACTTTGCCATGCTGAATCAACGCTGTGCTGTATTAATGCAGGGTGGTACTTCTAGGCACATCAAATCATATCTACGAGTGGCAGTTTGCATTGTCAGGAGCAGTGTGTACTGATCAGGTTGAGCTTAAGAGAGTTTAGTTGCAAACTCTGTTGACAATATTAGTAGTCCACGTCTATGTAATGCTTAGCTAGTTTTAAAAATGTTTTATCAACTAAATTATATGAAAAGTGATGGATGGAATACTTGAATTAATCTCAGCCACTGATATTTCCTTAGGGTCGAATCCCAGTCCATGGTGTACTGTATTGTAGTTGCGTTGACACGCTTTTTCAGCGAGTAGCATGCTACTCCAGAACCTATAAAGGATTAGTAGTGAATTAGTATAGTGAAATATGAAAGTAATTTGAGTGGTGGATATGTTAGTCAGTTATCTGGATTGAGAAGGATAGCGGAGGGAATGAAGAGAAAAAAAGGTTTGCATATATATAGCGATTGCTAAAGATGATGAGGTAATGAAACACATTTTTGGCACGTAGCACACTACTCTGGAACCCATAAAGGATTAGTGGTGAATCAGTATAGTGAAATATGAAATTAATTTGAGATTTGGACATGTTAGTCTGTTATTTGGATTGAAAAGAATAGTGGAGGGATAGAAGAGGGAAGGATTTAGACTTTTTCTTTGGAGGTCACAGCAGTAGGAGGAGGCTTAGAAGGAGTAAAACTAATGTGGAGGCAGAAGAGTCAGAGGGAAGGGTTTAGAAAGGCTTGTTTGGGGGGATCGGAATAGTAAAAGAGGTATGAGTTGCGGCAAGGAGGGTTAGAGTAGGGAGGAGTCTAGAAAGGGTTATTTTGGGATTATAGTAGTGTTATGAGGTTTGAGATGAATGAGAGAGCAGAGGTAGAGGATATATTGATAGAGGTATAGGGTGAGAAATGGGGTAGTGCATTGGAAAGAGTAGCAGAAAGAGGTTTGAGATTAGTCAGAATTGAGGTAGAGGATATATTGAGAGAGGTATAGGGTGAGAACTAGGGTTGTGCATTGGATATGCTTAATTAGAATAAAGTAATAAATATATGGATCCATAAGTACATGGAAGGTATATAGATGCATAAAGGAAGTAAGTATATGTAGATTAAAGATGCATTAAGTAATGGCACAGCTGCTGAGATGGACTCTGCTTGGGGGTGGTGTGGCGGGGTGGCCCAGTGTATGGAATACCTCCCAAAGGGTCTGTAGGCATGGTGCAACATAACCAAACCAAAATGGGGCAGCAGGCGAATTCTGGCCCAAAGCTTGCAGAATAGGGGCAGCTGGAAGCACACACTGAGTGCATTCTGATGGCGATCAAGGACACCAAAGTGACTCATGAAAACAAGATCCAAACAGTGACTTTAGACCTGGGGCTATTTCCCAACAGTCATAAGAAACTGGCTGGGAAAGTGTCTGACACAGAGAAAGTACTGGCCCACACCACGCATGTGGTCAAAGACAATAGGGCCCAGTTACGTAAGCTGATGGAATGCTTGAATTAATCTCAACCAGGGGAATTAGTGGGTCACATCCCAATCCATCGTTACTAACATCAACCACTATGCTTGTATTTGCTATTAAGCTGTTACCTCAGTATGATGCAATGTGTGTTTTTAATGTTGCTTTTATGCAATATTATGTCCTTTATGCATATGTTATATATTTGTGTCTGCTTGTTTTATGAGCCGCGACTTTCTAAATCACTGATATTATTCTATATTTTTCTTTGATGTATATAGACCTTATAGACCACTGCTAATTGGCTTGATTTCATATTCCATGTAAACATTGCTTAGTCTCACTAGAATACTCCCGATCCATTTATGCACCTGGAATGTGCTCATATAAAACCTGCTGTATAAATAAATAGTAGATGGGCTGATGGGTTCTGTGGCCACTTCTTGTCCCTTTGTGCTTATACTTGAGCTACATCATTTGTGTCCTAGTTGGAAATGTTATCTCTGGTACTCTGAGACTATAGGAGGTAATGCTTGTGGCATGGCCAGCATCATTTGTATATACCCATGTTTGCTTCTTTTGCCTCCGTATAATGTTCAATGCCATGTGAGAGTGCTGCTGGTAACATAACATCTGGACAGATTTTAAGGACAAAGTCAATCAATCAATCAATCAATCAATCAGGGATTTATATAGCGCGCTACTCACTTGTGAGGACCTCAAGGCGCTGGGGGGCGGCTCCGGATCAGTTGAAGAGTCAGGTCTTGAGGTCCTTCCTGAACGTGTGCAGGGTCGGGGAGCATCTGGTGTTCACAGGGAGCTCGTTCCAGGTTTTGGCTGCGATGTAGGAGAAAGCTCTCCCGCAGGTTCTGTTTCTGCGGATGTGGAGGACCTCTGCCAGAGCGAGGTTGGCGGACCGGAGGTTTTTCTTGGGTGCGTTGAAGGATACTCTCTTGTTGAGATATTTGGGTCCAATCTTGTGGAGGGATTTGTAGGTGTGGGTGAGGAGTTTGAAGGTGTCCCTCTCTGGGAAGCCAGTGGAGGCCTCGTAGGTGTTGGGTCATGTGCTCATGGCGCGGTGTCCCGAGGACGAGTCTGGCTGCGGCGTTCAGGATGGTGTGGAGTCTGCGCAGAAGAGTTCTATTGATTTTGGCGTAGAGGGTGTTGCTGTTGTCCAGTCTGCTGGTGATGAGTGCGTGGGTGACGGTCCTTCTGCATTTGGGACGATCCACTTGAAGGTCTTACGGAGGATGCGAGGGCAGTTGAAACTGGCGGAGGCAACGGCATTGATCTAGTGGTTCATGGAGAGGGAGGAGTCAAGGATGATGCAGAGGTTCCAAGCGTGGTCAGTAGGGGTGGGCGCTAGGCAGCTAAATTTAGTGCCAGCCAGGGACTAAAGTAGGGCTGCACCATATTCCTGTAAATATGGTTCAGCCCTGCGTTTCTAAAGTGACAGAGCATATTGTTAGCCTTCTTGGCTTAATGACACGCTTTGCCAATTTACTAGTAAATATACCCGTAGATGTTTCCACAAATTACATGTACGAGAGAAATTCTGATTTCCAAGTGAAGCTTTAACCGACCTAGAAGAAGTATGTGTACTCTGCGGCGGAGTCCCTGTGACATGATTCATTAACTACTGAAAATATATCTATGCATTTGCTAAATACCCATGAATATCAATTCACCGTAAAGGCAGGTGAACCGGAAGTGGATTTATGCGTCCTTTGACCACCCAATGAAGTTGTGGGATTGATGCTTGTAGCCGCTATATCAGCCCTTTATTTGCTACCGAGGGGCCTGAGGAAGAGGAGCGGGAGTGGAAAGTGCAGACATATTTTATTTTTTGTTTCTGGCCTGCCTTTAAAACCACAGCAAACAGCAGTAAGTAACAAGGGTAGTGTTGGGCTTCTGAAGGGGCAAGCCAGGCCTTGCCTCTCCCATCTTGGGCTACCCTTCATTGAAATTCATGGAAGTACATCTGCATCTACCTTTCTCTCCTACCTTGTTGGAGGTCTAACCACCAAAACATGAAAACAAAGGAGATGTAAAGATGAATGTGCTTTTGGAAAGTACCTCGTAATTCATCAGTGTGCTAACTCTAAAGGTGTTGGGAATCTTAGAAAGTAGGGGTAATCCATCCACTCTACAACGTACTGTAAAAGTGTAACCTTTTCTTTATGCCACACACTATACAGCACAGGAAGCAGGAAATGTACAGTATGTTGCCTTGGAAGATTCCCCGAAAATGTAATATTTCTATATAGTATTTTAGCTTGCTCCCAATGGAAGCCAACTATTACATGCCCTCACCTCCGCTAAGGTGGAGGAGTGTTGTCCCACTGATTTTTGAGCAGTACCTAAATAAAAATAAAATGATAATAGCACAATGTTATCATTTTTTTTCTGTACTGCCACAGAGTTGTTTTCTTTTAAGTGCGTGCAGGACTGGGCTGTCACAGGAGCAGGGGGAGGAGAGGTAGGCACTCTCTTTAGTGTGCATAATGATTTGGCCGGCCGTCTTGGGCCGGTGAAACAGTCCTGAACACTTAGCAGGTTCTCCAGCCAGCTGTAATGCCTAGCGTGGATGAAGAACATGCACAGGCTTCCAGTCCCTGTCTGAGTGGAGAACTAGGGTGCTCAGACCAATCACAATGCTGCTGTCATGCTGGTGACCAAAGCAAACACAAGGAGATGATGGACGGAGCGCTGAAACTTTTCAGACACTCACTTTGCCACCCCAGTTCAGAACCAGCCACATGCAAATCAGTCTTGTCCCTGTTCCTCATGGGAACAGTCCAACCCGAACTGCCTATTCGGGCAATTTGTGACAGCACAAACGTTTTTTTTTCTATGTGCAAACCCAATTTTGTGATTCAGTAACCTATTACTGAATCGCAAAAAAGGTTTGCGATTCGGTATATGGAAGGGGGGCGCTTACGGCATCCCTTCCTAATAGCGATTCCCAGTGGGATGTAAGAATGATTTGCATGTAAAGCGCTCTGATACCCTCTTGGGTCAAGTTCGATCTATGTAAAACTTTATAAATAAATAAATAATAAATAAACCGAAATGTGGTCACAAAGCATTTGCTTTTTACCACCAAATACAATTTGATGTTAACCCATACGCAAACAGGAAGGGATTCGCAGGGTACCCCTTCCCTTTGTGAATGCATGTGAAAACGTTTTTTAATGGCAGGCAGTAGTCCCACAGACCACTGCCTACTCTTAAATAATGAAACTGAAATGTTTAGTTGTTCGTTTTGAAACTCATCCCATTTTCCTTTGAGTGAAACGTGCTGCATTTAAAAAAAAAGTTACTTTATTTGTATTTGATTATTTATAGAGTGCCCTGTGACCAGAATGATATCCTGGCGCTAGAAAGCCAGAAGTCTTGTCAGTAAAGACATGGAGAATGAAAGAAAGACATTTAAATCAGAGAGACCAGAGATTTAACCAAGTAGGGAAGAGCCAAGTTTTAAGGGTCTCCTAAATGAAAACAAGTTGGTTTGGGATCGTACTAAGACTGGTAGCTTTTTCCATAACTATGCCGCTTTCACCCTGCAGGCATGTCCTCTCTTTTGGACTTTATTGAATCTCTGTTCTTGAACATAATTAAGTCTAGCCGATCGAAGGGACCTACCAGGAGTATATTTTCTTAATCTGGCCGGCAGTGGCTTTGGTCCTTTGTTGTGCAATGCTTTTAAGAAAATGCAGGGTGATTTAAAAATGATCCTTTGTTTAATGGGTAGACAATGAAGGTCTCTGAGAGCACCGGATGCAGAGGAGTTCCGAGATCTGTTTAGCGTTAATTTAGCTGTGACTATTTGAGCACATTCCAATTTCTTTAGTACATATCTAGGGGCTCCCAAAAGGAGTGCATTTCAGTAGTCCAGTCTACTTAATATAATGCCTCTGGAAATTAAAGATCTTGTTGGGCAGTTAACATTGGGTACAGTTTCCTGAGACCCTGAATCATGGCAAAGCAGTTCCCAGCAGCTCCATTCACATGCTTCTCCAAAGAAAGGTCCTCATCTAGCACTAGTCCGGACCACAGTTGAGTTGCCAAGCAGGATCTCTGTGGGTAGGGGCCAAAAATTGAAGGTTATGGATATTAAAATTTTAGTAGAGGGGCAGCAGAGGAGCTCTGTTTTACCTCCATTCAGCTTGAGGGAGTTCCCATTCATCCAACTAAAAATATCTAGTATGCTGGCCTGAAAGTTGCTGATCAAATCAGCCTGATTTTTATTTAGTGATAGAATCAATTGAGTGTCGTCTGCATAGTTAGTAACTTTGATCTTGTAAGACTTGATAAGGGAGATTAGTGTTTTTTTGTAGACATTAAACACCATTTGGCTGAGGGAGAATCCCTGAAGAACACCACTTTGAATTGTTCTAAGTTTAGGGCGAAATGGGGGGATGGATACAGCCTGGCAGCGGTCATCAAGGTGAGACTTCAGCCAGTTTAACACCGGGCCCCGACACCCACTGATGATAATCTAGTCAGTAAAGTGCAGTGGTTTATTTAAAAGCCAGCACAGACATGTAGGTCTGCTTTCCCCAGCAGGATTGGATTCCTGTGTTTTTAAAGATTCCCAATGGGTCTTAAATTGCGATCTACCTCATGGATTTTAGGGCAAGATGTACAACCCTTTTTTGCTGTCCCAAACAGGAAATCGGCCCGCTTGCAACCGCTAAAAATGTTTGTGGTATGTACAAACACTATTCTGTGAGTCCGTAACCTATCACCAACTCACAAAATAGGGTTTGCAAGTCGCTATTCGGAAGGGGCGTGCCAAGGGTGTCCCTTCCTTCTAGCGAGTCGCACTGGTATGTACGCAATCGCAGTTACCACCTACTTTAAGTAGGTGGTAAGCCAGTTGGAAATGGCAAAGGGTCCCCGGGGAACCATTTCCCCTTTATGTTGGGCAGTGAAATATTTTGGGAGAGCTGGCAGTGGTCCAACGGACCGCTGCCTACTCTTAAAAAAACAAGCATTTGCAATGCAATTGGTCTTGCATTTGCAAGACTTTCAGCTATTGTTCAGTACCACACACAGCCTCACACTAACACACTTACACACCTTCTCTTCTGGACTTTCATGTAACATCATACGGAAATACCACTCTACTTCATATAGGAGCATGCATCCCTAGAGCCCTGATTGGCGAGGACAGAGTCACTCAAAGTAATGAAAGACTGGTATTGTTAATCCGATTATGAGACCGCCTTGTACAGTTGGTTTCATAAAGGGTTTATTTAATACTATCCATTCCGTTTGCCAGGAACCATGACGTCAAGGAATCCCCCCAGGGAACAAATACTCAAAAAATGTAAATTCCCAAAACTCACATTAAATTAACCATGGTTACGCCAAACCTCAAATATCATGGGGCAATCACATAATTGTCAATGTGGTTTCAGAAATCCTCTTGAAGGTGCACTGTGTACTTTTGGGCACACTTTTGTTTGCAATTTTATATAGGGTGAGCTCTGTACCTGAGCATGAGTTACAATACACAAAGACATTTATTTTGAATGACACAGAGGGAGATTAAGCGATTTGCTCAGAATCACAGACTATTGACCCGACGCCGAGACTCAAACCCGTATTTTTAAAGTAGGCAGCTCTGACCGTCACACCGCTCGTGCCCTTTTCCTTTGGTGGCTAGGCTTCCGATCAAATACGCCATTGGGGCTGTCAGGTCTCCAAACACAAGAGTCCATCTACTGCTCCAACCTAATAGCCTGACAACGGTATGTCCACACATCCTGTACATCCTTTCCATGCACCCCTGCGGTTTAGGGCACTTACGCCCCAAGCACCGCTCACAATGAATGCATTAGTTCGGTTGATAGGGAGTCCTATAAGGTGCATTGATGGAAGGATTTGCTTCTTTTTACACATCCACGGGTAAGCTACTCCCCAAGAGTGCCATGACATACGGTCTACATATAGCCCTTCCGTAACCCCATTGATCCGCTTTCCTTCATTTAACTTCATACCATCAGAGACCTCCAGGAGTCGAAATGTCAGACTGTAGGAATGAGTGGCTGGGTGTTTTTATGGGGAAGAGAAAGACTGGCACCACTGAATCGTCACTAACCCCCACCAGTAAAAGCTGCTGTGTCATTCGCCTCTTTCTCTAATGAAAACATTTCAGGAAAGGACTCGAATTAGGGGCGATTTTTTTTCTGGGAGATGAGGGGAATAAAACCCTGTCTTAGCAACGTACGGGCAAGTGTGTGCTTGGCACCTAGTTCCCAGGTATCCTATAAAAATACCTATATTCTGGCTTGATTATTTTTGGGGGAAGATTTCTTTTCTTTCTAATACGAGCCACATAGCTAGCCCTACCCCTCCTAGCATCCTAGCATGCTCCGCTCCGCTCCTTTCCGGTCTTCGCTCTCCAGGTAGCCCCACCCCTTATGAGTTCTGTGATTGCTTTCCTTGTTTTCCTTCCAATAAACAGAGAAGAGGTATCCACATGAATCCACGTATTGCATTCAATTACCCCCCCCCCCTCATTCCTAGGCAACTCCCATCTTGTCATGGCACATTAAAGCAACCTGAGGTTTCCTGAAGGTCAATTGAAATAGCCTTCACAACTATAATAAATTTAGATTCCCACTTGCTCTTCAAGTCAATTACAGTCTGTGCGCTAAAAACGTCTGCCGTGTATATGTACTGCTCCCTTTAATCAAACCAATGTACACTAATTCTTTACCAACCCACCAATGAGTACTGCTCTCTGCTACTGAGGCAGTTTACCTGCGACGGCTGTGCCCAGGGGCAGGTTTCCGCGCCTTCCTGTCTTTGTTTCACTCTGTTAGAAGTTCCAGGGTAGCTTAGATCCTCCTCCAGTAAAGTTAGGGGTGCAGACCTAACTGATCATGTAGTGCTTCCAGCCCAAAGTCCAGCCTAGGTGTAAGCAAATGAGTACTTACGGGTACACCTACCAACTGACTCAAGAAGTGTTTTTCCGCCATAGCTAATGAAGTCGCACCCAGATGTCCCTACAACTCTGCTTCATAGACAGCTGACCCCAGGGCCTGGTGGTTATATATCTGTAGGGTTGATTGAATGTGGCAATACTGTGAGCCACTTGACATCTTTGGAATGCCTGCCACCACTTGCTCCATTTTTAATGTTCTTTGAGTTATATGAGGTTGCCACCCCAGATTTTAGTTAATGTTATCCCTAAGTGTGCACACGCTCTATTGACGCCCCTGCTAATATTAGGTGAGTCCTGATCGAAAACCCTGGGTTCAGGATCATATATTTAGTTTTGCTCATGTTAATCTCCATTCCCTCCATTTTTACAAAAACACTCAAACTGGTCCAACAGCTTCTGAAGTACCATGGTGGACTTGGTGAGTAGTGAAGCATCATCATCAAACATGAGGGCAGGGACCCTCATGTTTGGTAATCTGGGTGCGTCATTGTCACATTGGGTAAAAAATGTAACAAGGTCAAAGAGGTAAAGAGTAAACAGCGTAGGGGCCAAGTGAACCCCTGTCTGACTCCTCTGATAACAGGGAAGGAATCAGATAATTCATCTGCCGTACCAAACCTAACCTACGCATAGTTGTTAATATGCAGTCTGACTATGATGTCTAGCAAATAAATGGGCATCCCCATCTCGAAAAGGACCTGCCAAAGCGCTAATCTGGGAACTGTATCAAAGGCTGAATGTAGGTCTACAGCCATAACGTAAAGTCATCCCCCACCCAGAGTAGACAGATCTGTAGACAGATCTAGTGTACTTGTGGACTCTCTAAAGCCCACCTGGAGAGGTGTCAGAATCTCATTGGTAGATAACCAGTTCTAATGTCTGCCCAAGATCACCTTGCTAAAAGGTTTTTGGTATAGACTTATAGGTCTGTAATTTGCAGACATATCACACAAACCCTCTTTAAAGATGGGGGTTATTTCCGCCCCTGTCCATGTTAGTGGATAGGTGCCCCCTTCATAATAGCTGTAAATACCACTGAAAAGTAAGCACTCCGAATGTCTGTCTCGTGCAGGAACACATCACCTGGAATTATGTCTAGGGCAGTGGCTTGTTAGGTACAATTCCACTTTTAAATATTAATAAGTCACCCTTAAGTACTGTTTGTCGACCATAAGGTAGTGTGCCGGATATTCAAAAGTAGAAGATGTGGATGATGTACAAAATGTAAGGTTGGCAAGTTCCTCAAATCACGAAAGCTATTTTCAGTAGCAGGCTGGAGCTTGATCATAGAAAATTTCAAAGTACAGATTATAAACTGTGATCTGCAACTTTTTATAGGAAGTTGATAAAATAGTAATTCAAAGACAGTTTTTCATATTTTTTTAAAATAAAATTCAGTGGTCCAATTAGAATATTATTACATATTCAGAAAAAGTAACTTTTTCCCTGCCTGAAATTTTCAGATGCTAATTTGCATTAGCCTGCTATGAGCTTCCTAACCAGTGCTTGGCCTTAATGGGGTGTGAAAGCTGCTACCAGAGCAGAGCAGTGGCTTAGGTCTGGTGATGGTATAGACTGGGTGTGGGGAATTTAATCCCTATGAGCCCAGGAAGGACAGCTGGGCAGGACCCCATTATAGTTTTGTGGAAGGAGAAACCTGAAGAAAAAAAGCCTTTGTTTCCAAGGCCCACACTAGCCAGGCTTGCTCTGAATCCAATGGGAGGGAACATACCCCCAGAATTGGTTTGCAGTGAATATGGTAGAGGGGACTGCACATTTCCCTGGCCATACCTCTGGGTGAAAACAAGAGCTCTACACATGGAGAAAGGTTTTCCCGGTCATGGATTTTAGATGTGAGGGACACTGTGGCTGTGTTTGCTGTGGGGCAAATAAGAACTGCTGAAAAAATAGGAGGTGTTAGCCAAGGACCTTTTCTCCATTGGTTAGATAATGTACAGAACTGGTCCATGTCCCTCTTGTTTCCTGGCAAAATATTTGACTCCAAAGGGTCAGTTGACTGACCTCCTGTGTGACTACAGGAACACTTCAAGCTGCAAGAAGCCTTTTTCCTAAAGAGAGCAGTTGAGCATTACCAACTGGACCTGGATTGGCCCTTGCTGATGGCCTATGCTGGAATGAGTCCTGGCCCCTAAATACTGTCCCTGAGTTCTTGGGACCTTTGGAAGTGACCCAAATCAGCTGCTCCAAAATCCCGAACAGTTGGGACTCAGAAGTTTGTTTTGGGATTTTCAAGACTTCCAGACCTGTCAGGGACACCTTGTGGCAAAGATGTCCAATTTCAATGCACCTTCATTGGATACAGCTTCAGGCTTGCCCCTTTGGGAGGATTTTGAGCTCCGTAAATTTGACTTGGGGCCAAACACAAAGCCCAACTGCCAACTACACTCAGTCATGTGACCAAAGACAGGCTGCAGGAACCAAATAGGTAAGGCAAGAAATTGGCAGCTTTTTAAAAGTAAAAAAACAAAATGTTCCTGGAGGAATTACTTCCTGTGTGATTCACATTTTGTTGGTCTATTAATCCTACTCTCTATTTAATATACAAGGATCACTATTTAAATAGAAATAATGAATGAGTTAATATTCGGGTGTACTGATCAAAAATCTTTAATTTACTTGTTATTATAATTTCTCTATTAAACTTAATAAAATACATCTTCACATACATAATAGATACTCAGGGATCCGATCACAAGTTACAAAATTCACCCAATATCACTGTCGGACCCCACTTCATAAAACCAAACAGTTACACAGTGAATCAAAAGATGATCAATGGGGAACTGAATATTTTCCCAACCAAATATACACAACTTGACAGCCCAATTGAATCTCTTCCTATTTGGTCCAACAATCCTATGGATATATAAACAAGTGATCTCTGTAAATGCTTTCAGAGAGAAGGAAGGTCTTTCGTTAATGGGTCCAATCGACTCAGCAGCTGTGATGTGTCGCTTCTGCTCAGGGATGCATCACTCAGCAGAGAAGATGCATCAGTTCCACTTGAAAGCACCTTAGGCCCACTTTCAAGAGTCCTAAACTGGGATGGCACCACCTGGCAGGGTAGAATCACAGATAGGAGAGTCCAGATGCAGGTGAAAAGTGATTGAAAGCCTGTTATGTCACAGAGGCTTCAGCTCAGGTGGGCAACCAACTAGCCCTTGAAGTCACTATCGGTTCAGGAGATGCAGGTTCAATCCTTCTCCCCCAGACTGAAGGACTGGGTTCTTTAAGACCCAGCGGTGCCAGGGCACAACACCTGAAACCTTCGTGGGTAACCTGCTCCGGCGTACAAGTCACAGAGACACGGGACACTTCCTTCGGCGTCAAAGATTCAAGGTTTATTTGCTGCAGGGAACACAGAGATCACGACAAGTACACAGCGTGCAACTTGGGGAGACTGCTTCAAATTGGTTCTGTGGATCGCTCCTTTTATACAGTTTTTACCCATAAGATAACATTGAACACAAAAGTTTACAACCCGGTTCCCACAATTATCCCCCAGAGGGGTCGCTTTGGTCACTTTGAAACACATGAGGTCCGGAACATAAGTGCGGAAACATTTGGTGGTTCCCAACTGTAAAAACCCATCTTCCCACCATTAGCAAATTCCAATCAGCAGTAAAAATAGATCGAAATAGGAACGAAGACAGGTGCAGAGGAAGACGGAGACAGTGGGGAGATCGGAAAGGGTGTAAAAGGGGAGGTATCGGGAAACACGAGATACAGGCATCAAAGGGACGTGCCTAATGAGATGCACGGCTGAGACAATAAGTCCGTGCGGCAAGATGAACCTCGTGCGGCGCCATCTGCCTTACAGCAGCAACCCCCTCATCATAAAGACACTTTCAAAGAACATGTGTCTTCCGCAAATATCTTGGAAGTCCCAGGGTCGCGAAGCGGACAACGTCCATTCGCTGGCTACTTGAGGGCAAGAGACAAAATGGATGCCGTATCTAAGATGGAACCCGTGGGTACAGATGAAAAACCCACGTAACAAACGAACGGTTTAAGTTAGCACAGCGAAACTGCGCACACTTACTAAACTCGTCATTTGCGGTTCATAGATACTAGACTCGACCATATTCGTGCGAGTTAAAAACACCACTTACAATCGTCACGGAACCTCAGACGCTCCTTTTGCCCTCATGTAGGCAAGCACTAGTCGGAATCATATTCGATATTCATCAGACCATCGAGATGTTGCTGTAGCATAGCTCTGTCCAACCGAGTCCCCTTGGTAACAGATGGTTGTCTCATACACGTTGTAGCACAGAGGCCACATAAGGCAGGACCACACTGCACACAAAGGCAACACGTGAACAGGAACACTACCACAACTCCGATGATCATCAGAATTTTCCAACCCCAAGTCGACATCAGGCCCCAAAACCATCCAAGTAGCGTCCAATCCCCTACATCCACGTGTATGGATTCGGAGATCTTATGCAACCTCGAGATGGCTTGATAGACGGTGGGAGCATTATCTGGAATGAAAATGCAGCAGCTCGAATGGATCACCTTACATACCCCACCACGATCTGCTAAGATGACATCTAAAACCATACGGTTTTGTAACGTCATAAGTCTCTCCGCCTGAAGTTCTGTGGTGATATTACCAAGGGCACTGGCAGTAATATTAGCTGTCGATTCTACCACTCGAGTCAACTGTCTCAGGTTCCTACTATTAACCATAGGTCCCCAAAACGGGAGGAAACCCTTGAAAAAGTCTCCTGCCTCTTGACCGGCAGTATCCTCTTCGCTAATTACGCCTCGCACAACTCTAGTCTTATGATAATCGGCATCTACAGTGAATGTCGGAGGCAACAGATTTGCAATAAAACATGAGCCCATGAAGTCAGCGGGCAACCATGTGTATGCACGATCATAACAGATAAAGTATGTACCCTTGGCAGCCAGAAACACAGGGGACGAGAACATTGGCAGAATGTAATTTTCAGTGCAAGCACTTGCTCCAAGTCGGGCTTGCGATCTTCGGCCACGACCCATAAGACAAAAATTACCAGTGTGGGGTACAACTAGGCTGTTCGGAATTCGGTTAAAACCGACTCTGCTCGATATTACCATACCGATTGCAAATCTGCTGACCCGGTTTAAACCGAGTATCGCTGAATTTTTCAAATGTATTTGACCACTTGGCCATTTGCACCTTTTGACCACTTGAGGGAGCTAAAGCAGTACAAACCCAGCATCCGAGCTAGGCATCGGTAATTTCAAGAAACATTTCAGCCTCCTCCCGCTGTTCATGGCCTTTAAGCACACTTTTACTTTTAGCGTGGTGCTCTTGAAGTGGGCGCTGCGCTTTGCACTCGGCGATGGCTCTGTACCCCTCCCCGCTGCAGTGTATGTCTCCACCGGGGCTTAAGTTAAACCCCGAGCGCCAGTGTCCTTAAATCTCAGCGCAGTGCCCTTGTTTTAATTGAAGTAACAAGGCTGTGAGCTTTCATTTTAAAAGTTATCATCCCCTTTGTGCTAAATATTTGGCAATGTTCTGCAACTCAATTATTTAAGAAGGCGGGTCGTTTCCATAAATGTGAAACTTCCTCCAAAGCCCAGAGTTTCAAGCCGGCCTAGGGTGTCCGCTCCTTCCAGTTCCACGGGGTCTGCCTTTTGTATTAACTGTGGGACTGTGACTCCTGCCAGTGTCTGCGCCCTGAGGAGGAACTGGCTACATACACAGCAGGAGGTGCCGAGGTGTGCTTTACACCCCCTGTTGAAACACTTCACAAGGCTTTGTTGTTCTTTCACCCGAGATTCCAAGGAGATTCAAAAATTAACACCTCGTACGATTTTAAAAGGGGGGGGGGGGGGTCACACCACATGGCAGCGCCTGCTGTAAACGTGCAAGAGGTGAGTCACCAGTGTTAGCATTGATAATTGCTATCGTTGGTCTTAGTCACATCTTGATTATTACTTGTGCTTTTATAAATGAAAGAGCTTTGAAACAATTAGGAAGTAAACCTCTTCCTCGTAGCATTTCTTAATGTTAGCCCTGTGTGAGAAGGGGCGGTGGAAGCAGTGTGCAGTATTGCATGTATTTATTTACTGCAGTTAAAGCGCCTCATGCTTTCTTCCTGCTGCTTCAAAGCGCCGAATGAGCACAATGAACTGTTCATGCCGACCTTGTTCACAAAAAAAGTGCCACATTCATGATTTTTCATCATCAAATTTGTTTGGGTAGAGCTTTTGTGAAGAACCGAAGGCATCTCAAAAAAATCTTGTGTTTATAAGATGAACTGCAACCTTCGGAGCCGACTGCCTGCCCTACTTACACACAGGGGGTACTGAGAACAGGCACTGCACAGGCAGGAGCGGTGTAACCTCCCTATCCTGCTGTAAATAGATACAGCGCAGGTAGAAGTGCTTAGTTTGTAAAAACAAAAAAAGTGCCAGGGCTTTGTCAGGAGGCCACTGTAGCTTGCGCTACCTTATTGCCCCTGCGAGTCCAGCCAATGACAGTACCAGCAGTACTATTAACATAACACTGCTACAAGTGCGACTAGTCAGGCCATTCCAGATACCCAAAGCTGTTAGAATGGCTTGAGCAGAGGTATTAGTCGTTTCTAATGTATCTCATTTAATAATACACTTTTGTATTAATTTCTAAATTAGACTAACAGCGTGGCAGACTGTCATAAGAGTCGATGTTGACGATTCTGCCGAGCGCCGAAAGCCATTGGCTCAGATTAAGCACAGGCAGCCGCTGAACAAGCGTCCCTCACACAGATAAAACTTTCAAAGCACACTTTCTTTTTACAAGCAGAAACTACAGCGGAGAGACACTAAAAAGTCACTCGAGTTGAGCACACAGAACAGCTACATAACAGGCACTAGAACTGAAACAGTTCACTCATTAGGTGAGCAAGCTTCTCCCGCCTAGGGTCGGTAAATAATAGACAGCAGCAGTGCAAGAGTCTATCAAGCACACAATAGGAACAGCACAGCCATGCACCTTCCGTTGCACGCACAAAAGAGGCACAGCTCAAGTACAGCAGAGCAAGCCTTATGCACATTCACGGAACATGTACACCTCGCAGTTGCAATAGACCTCACGCTCCATTAACTTCAGCAGCCACGGCAGTATGATATAGCAGGAACTCAACCCGAAGGTATTGTGGCTGTATGTGAGCTGGGGCACCATATTTAGATATTGGATCCTATGGCACAGCTGGCCAATGGTACCCACGCGTAAACAACCCAGAAAATGCAATATATGTGCTGTGAGCTATTAGTTTGAAAGACACCAACCTGGTTTGCGATTCTCAAATAGCGATTTTTAAGAAATCGCTATTTGAGAATCGCAAATAGGTATGTATGTACATAATCGCATTTTTTTTGCGATTTCTTAAAATTCCTTAATTGCGATTAGCAAATTGCGAATCGCAATTAAGGAATACTTTCCCATTCATTTCGATGGGCCAGGAGGCCCATAGGAATGAATGGGAAGTTATTCTCAATTTGTGATTCTCAATTTGCTAATCGCAAATTGAGAATAATTTCAAGGGTGCACACCCTGTTGCACCCCTGAAATATGCATGGGTGCACATGTGGCGCACATACATGCCCTAAGGACATGTATGTGCGTCATATGGCACTTTGAAAAATGCTAAAATTTGCATTTTTCAAGGAATTCGCAACTTACCACCAACTAGAAGTTGGTGGTAATTTGCGATTCCTTAAGGACATTTTGCAAAATGTATTTGCTTCATACATTGCATTTAAGGAAACACAAAATTTGCTATTCCTTAAATGCAATTGCAAAATAAGGAATCGCAATTTTTACGATTCCTTGTTTTGCACCAGATTTTGCTTTATACATACCATTTAGCAAATTTGCATTCGCAAAGGCTGAAATTCTGTGAATTTCTGCCTTTGCGAATGCGAATTTGCTTGATACATATGGCCCCAAATGAAGTACCAAACAGTGCTTCACGCACACAAGTCGTGTGAGGGCGCTATATTGATGTTACAATGCAATGCGACACTCTCTGAGCAGGAGAGGGGTGGCGACTCTGGAACACAGACTGTAACTTTCAACTTGCTGAGTGACCAATTCACGCTTTCGTTTAAAACAAGTATTTGCAATGCAATAGGTCTCGCATTTACGCAAGTTTGAGCTATTGACATTGCAAATAACAATGCCCTTTATTTTTGTTTTTGTTTTTAAATACAGTGCCAATAGCTTACACTTGCATAAATGCGAGACGTATTGCATTGCAAATGCTTGTTAAATCTGAGCTGTAGAATCAAAGGACAATGGAAAGTATTTCATGACTGTATTAATATTCTGAAATGTAGAGCAATATACAATTTCTGAAGAAAAATTTAAAACATTTTTAAGGTTAAGGCCCTAGAGGTATATATGCATATCATCAATGTTTAGCAAAATATAAAAATGTAGAAAAAAAACCCATAAAATAAAAAATATCCAGGGCTGGTTGCTCCGTGGATTAATACACCCATTGTAGGGACCCGTGTTTGACTTAATGGAACCTAGTTCAAATCCTGACACATCCATCCACTCACCCTTTCATCTTCTGAGGTTGAAACTATTCTCTGTAATTTGTACCTATATACACTGCTTGGTCTGGTCAGATTGTGACATTATGGCATTCATCTCTTCAGCACACATCATGATCACCCTCTTATCCACTTTAAATGCCATACAGTGTGGTCCTTACCATGGCTGGGGTCTGATGAAGAAAGCAAGCAATAATAAAAGCAAAGCGTTCCATAAACACCGGTAAAACACTGTTTCAGTTGTTTTTTATGGCGCGAAAATGAGTAACCACTGAAAAGCACTGTTTTTTAGAAGTTTTGAAATCACTGGAAAACACTGAGAAAACACCACCAGAATTTACCAAAAATAGAAACTGAAAACAGGAAAGCCTAGGTACAACCCATATTGGAGGCGAGCTTTTAAGCTGCTTTTCACTAGTGAACACACTATATTCACCTCTACTTAGGACCTTATAGGCTTGTACCTCTTCTTCAGGGATAAGCGAAGGATCATAGATCTCACTATCTAAGTCCTCTATGGCTATCGATAAAGGCTTCTGATACGAGGTAGGGCCAGAGTAGGGGGAACGTGGTTCTCGAATGGGGTGGAAACCCAGTGCGCTTCGAAACATTGTTTGAAATGCTCGAGCTGACCCTTGGGAACTATACGGTAACACCAGATATGGAATTCCCTTATCCGTAGTATGTGGCATCAACCCACACACCCAACAATTAGTAGTGTTAACCACTAACTGATGCTGATGGAGGAGCTGAATAAAGGAATTATTGCGGAATTCTACACGTCTAGCCTGCTCGTGTTCCGGTAACATGTGAAAGGAATGGGGAGAAACAGTAGAGGTAAGGTTAGGGTAAGGAGTAGGGGTAGGTGTAGCAGGTAAGAAATAGGACATCGTATAATACACCCCACCCGCCAACAATGCAGAAGCAGTCAAAAACAATACAAACAATTGAAATATGAAACATTTAGTACGACTGAGTTGCTGCAGCTTAAGTCTGTACGCCTTAGCTCCCTCCAAATCATTCAGCTTCGAGAATGCCATTCCCTATGACCGTCCGCAACGTTTCTTGACGCACTTCGTTCTGTGCAGCAATAGTCAATCCCCAGGAGTTCCTAGGAACCGACGGCCTTTAACCTAGCGTCAAGACCTACTGTCCAGAAGGAAGTACGCGCGCGGCCCTACGGCCTTCAATACACAATATGTATATACAAGCACAAAGTCTCTCGGCTGTGGAAGTAAAAGATACAAGGGAGGAAACTCAATATATATATATATATGTACACAATTCACAGTGATACGAATGTTCAAAACTGATCACGGGAAACGAGGATAATGCAGTTGTCAGTTTCAGCAAAGCAAGGAAAAAATTTTATTTGTCCTTAGTGCGAGATCGCAGAGAATATCTGTGTTTCCCGGGACGTGTCTGCTCGTCGAACAAAGGATCCGTTGAAGAGACAACGTCCTGCTGATCAGTTGATTGTTCTGGTCTTGAGTCTTTTGCTAACAAGTTTTCAACAGTGGCTTTCTGCTGCGCTGAGGATTCTCCAACAGGCTGTGCGTCGCTGAAAGGCACAAACGCCGGCAATGTTTCTGTTTCTGTTGACGCAATGCCTTTCCTTACCCACGGGTCTGCCGGCAAAGGGATAGGGACTCGCTTGGTGTGCGTAGCGTGCACCCAATTTTTGCGCCCCTCGAGACGAACAGCAGTCCTCGTGGCCAGGAGCACCTGGTAAGGTCCGGGAAATCTTGGGTCCAGATTATTCTTGCGTGAAAAGTTGCGAGTTACCACCCAGTCTCCGGGCTGGAGCTGGTGGCCTGGACCCTCCGTCTGCGTTGGCAATGCGTCGTAAACCTGTTGGTGAATTAACCTCAGTTTAGCAGTCAAGTCATGTAAATAGTCAATCAGCATTGGATACTCAAGATCAGTGAATATTCCTGGCCTAGGAACCCCCCACACATTCGCAGGACGGCCGAACACTATCTCATAGGGGCTGAGCCCTACTCGGGAGTGTACAGTCGCCCTAGTTGACAGTAACGCTAAGGGTAAAGCGTCAGGCCACGAAAGACCAGTCGTAGCCTGAATCTTCGCTAGTTTTAGCTTAAGGGTGCCATTGTACCCCTCAACTAATCCAGCTGACTGGGGATGATTGGCGCTGTGGAATTTTTGATTTATTCCAAGGCCCTTACACACACTCTTCATCACACTTCCAACAAACTCACTTCTGTTATCTGACCACACGACTCTAGGCATTCCATACCGAGGAAAATATTCCTTCAGTAGGATTTTCGCAGTAGACAAAGCAGCATTGTCTTTGAGGGGATAGGCCTCGATCCATCGGGAGAATGCGCAAACCACTACTAAAACGTATTTCAGGTTATTGCATCGCTCCATATGGATGAAGTCCAATTGAATCACCTCAAAGGGATACGAAGGAGGAGCAAAACTGCCAGGGGGAGTTGGGGTTCCTTTGCCAGGATTGTACATTATACATACCATACAATTCTTCACCAGACGTTCAGCACATTTCATAATGCCATCATTCTTCCACACAGGCGACAACAACTTACAAATACCTTTCGCGCTAATATGTGCTAACCCATGTGCCATTGTCACAACAGCCAGCACATACGCATCAGGCAACATCCATCTTTTCTGATCCGACAAATCAATCCAACAACCATTCGCATCCAACTTTCCCGTACTTTCTTTCCACTTCATCTTTTCAGTCTCGGTGGCCTCATTCTGAATTGCTTTCACGCTCTCAACAGTATCTTCACACATACTTGATTCTGTAGGCCACCTAACCGAACTCGTCACATACATTCGAGTGCTAAGGTTCCGGGCAGTCTCCTTAGCAATCTCATCCGCAAACGCATTACCACGACCAACATCATCCGTCACTTTACGATGCGCACTACACTTAACAATCGCAACTTGTGTAGGCAAAGTCAATGCATCCAAAAGATCGTTCACAAGCTGGCCATGCTGTATCTTCGTACCATGCGATGTCAAGAAACCACGCTCTCGCCACAATCGTCCAAAACTATGCGCTACACCAAAAGCGTATTGGCTATCGGTGTACACATTCACACGTTTCCCTTTTGCTAACACACATGCTCTAGTAAGAGCGATCAGCTCTGCAGCTTGGGCAGAATTCTGATTCAATCTTGCAGTTTCAACAACAGTGTTCAGTGTTACAACAGCATAAGCAGTAGTCACATCGCCATTCGGCAACTTAAAACATGACCCATCCACATACAGAGTGCCATCCGGATCTTCCAATGGAGTGTTTTTAAGGTCCACTCGACCTTTCGTCTCTTCTTCAGTCCTCAAGTAGCAGTCATGTTCTGCTACTTCATCTGACTCTGCACTAATTGGTAACAAAGTTGCCGGATTTAGGACATTACAACGTTTTATCTGAATATGGCTTGCCAAGAGCGTCAATTCGTACCCAGACAACCTCGCACTCGTCAAGTGCTGAGTTTTCGTTCGATTCAAAAGAGTATCGACTGCATGCGGAACCATCACCGTAAGCATATTATCCATGACCAATCCTGCTGATTGTCGGATGGAGACCGCAGCTGCCGCAGTTGCTCTCAAACAACTCGGCAATGCTCTAGCTACTGGGTCCAAGGTCGAGGAAAAATATGCACATGGACGCTGCTTACCACCAAAAGGTTGCGTTAAAACACTCAAAGCACAACCGTCCCTCTCGTGAACATATAACGTGAACGGCTTGCCGTAGTCAGGGGTGCCTAACACAGGAGCCGAACACAATGAATCACGTAGTTCAGAAAAACTTTTCTGACATTCTTCCGTCCATGGTAAAGGAGTTGAAACATCCTTGCACGTAAGAGCCACCAATGGTTTCGCTAGCAATGAGAAATTAGGAATCCATTGCCTGCAGTACGACGTGATACCTAGAAAGGCACGCACATCTCTTTGGGTTTTTGGCACAGCCATGCGCGCAATCGCTGCAATTCTCTCTGGGGTCAATCTCCTTCCCTCCTTTGACAATAAGTGACCTAGATAGGTTACTTCTTGACAGCAATATTGGAGTTTCGAAGGTGACACCTTGTGATTTAGCTCACAGAGATGTTGCAGCAACGACACCGTAGCAATTTTGCAAATGTCCTGAGTATCGGCAGCCACCAATAAGTCGTCGACGTATTGGATTAAAGCCGCACCAACCGGCAACCTAAATGCATCCAGTTGACCCTTCAAGGCTTGACTGTAAATAGATGGACTTTCACAGTAGCCCTGAGGAGCGCGTTTGAACCGGAAGCTACGTCCACCGAGAGAGAAACCGAAAAGGTCCCTGCTCTCTTCGGCAATTGGGATGCTGAAAAACGCATTTTTCAAATCAATCACCGAAAACCATGATGCAGTAGCTGGAATCAGAGTCAGTAGCGCCGTGATGTCAGGCACTACGGGGAATTGAGGAACCACAATTTTATTTACCTCCCGTAAATCGATAACAAAGCGATAAACAGGCGGTTTTGTAGGATCTGTACGTTTAAGAATGGGCAGTACAGGGCTATTGCACACGTTTCCCCGGGTTTCTTCAATAACATCTTTCTCGATCAGGTCATAGATGATCGCTAACAAAGCTCGTTCACCATCAAGGGAGATACGATACTGGGGAATACGTGGCAATCGCACATTCGATTTCAACTGAACAACATAGGGGGAGATATCAAGTAGGCCCACATCATTTGGACCCGTCGCCCACAAAGACGCAGGAAGAGAACTCAATTCCGGTGGTAGCTTATCGAGAGACAAATACATGGGAGAGACTACCCTCTCTCCTAACGTAAGCGTTACACCCGCAGGAGAACAATACAAAGTTGCATACAAACGTTTAAGCAAATCCAGGCCCAAGAGATTTTCGCCACAACCCGTGGTTAAAATCAACGGAGCCTCTAGCACACGTGGCCCAATTTGAAGGGGCAAAGGGCGTGAAACTGGATTGCTAACAGGGGCGCCAGAGAATCCAACGGAAACATTTGTTAAGCCAGACAAAGGTGCGCCAGGGAGTTTCGAATGCATGATAGAACTTTTCGCTGCACCAGTGTCCAACAGAAAAGGCTCAACGACGCCCGATGTAGCAACTGCGACGTAAGGCCCTCTCTGATCAACCGGAACTGATACCACTCCCTCTCCTTGTCTTTGGCTATCCTAGTAATTACTGTCGTCAGTTCCCTGATCGACGTAATAATCGTCTACATTGTACTGCGCAGATCGTCCTTGCGATGATCCACGTTGATCGAAACAGTTATTAGAATTTGACGAGGTGTCAAAGCGATCGTTCTGAGCACCACGACCTCTACCACGTGATGCGTGTTGTGAACCACCACGGCCTCCTTTAGACGAGTTACCACTATTACGTTCATTCAAAGCAGGACAATTAAATTTAATGTGTCCTTCCTGTCTACAATAAGCACATTGATTGTACCCTAACGAGGATCTTTGGAAGGAGGAATCATTACGTGGCTGCGATCGATTCGATTGCGACTGCGATCTATTCTGTTGGGGCGCATTCTGATGAGAACGCGGCGGATACGCTTGTTGCAACAACACTTTAGTTTTTAGTTCTTTCGTCTTTTTGTCAGCACGGTCATTCTCCTCTTTCTCCCTATTCTCATAATATTGTGCCGTAGCCAATATCTGAGCTGAGGTAGAAACGGCCCATGCACTCTCCGAATTCTTTAATTTATTGCTCAAATCGGGCAACAAGTTCGACACAAATTTATCCACAAACAACCTCTGTCCACCCTCAGTACCCATATCCTGTCCACTATGGTCAATGAATGCTTCTTCAAACCTCGTAAAGAAGTCCGAAACACTCTCATCTTTCTTTTGTTTGCAAGCGGACAACTTGTCCCAATTTACTCTCATAGCTGGCATAAGAGTCTTCATTAGCGTTATTATTCGCTGAGGAAGAGCAGTAATCAATTGGTCGGGTTTAGCAGCAGCCACTTGTCCAGCATCTGCCGCTGTAATGGCAGCCCAATCACCGCCTAATTCATTTGCGTGATCTTGGTGACGAATCTTAGCCCATACCGGTTGCGGTACGACGTTACCAAACAACATGTCGATATCGGCAAGATTCATTACCGTAGCATCTACGAGCTGCGATAATTCCTTATAATACCCAGTAGGATTTTTCCGAGGATCGGGCAAGGATTGTTTCACCTGAAGCACTTCCGATCGTTTCCATGGGAGGTGTATCCACACTCTCTCAAAGTGCGCCACTACCTGAGGATTAGCATTAGTATCAGCTGGTATCCAAACCGGCGGAACTTCACGCATAGGATATTGGCCAGACTCGTCTGGTTGGTGTTCAATATCCTCAACAAACAATGCATGAGGTATTGGAGCGGGACGGAAGGATAGTAACCGCTCAATAGCACGTCGGACATTAGTATCGACTATCAGTCCAGTTGCGAACTGAAGCCGAAGCTCAGACAGGGCGGTCAGCACCTCGTCAGGCGCGTCGGCCGCTATCTGATCATGAAGGAACTTGCACATTTCGTCAAACACATATCTCTGGGTTGGTATGTTAAATTGACAAAACGTTTCGAGGACAACACGGGGTGGACTTCTCTGAGGATTTACCATCCAACCCATTGCCATATTATACAGCGCAACACGTTCTCTGTTTCCAGGAAGCTGACTACGTCTCTGAGGACCATCGGAACCAGCAGACCCATGAACAGGTCCGAGCGACTGAAAGAAGCTAGCCGCAAGGGGAGAATTGCGACTACGAGTAGAGGGAGAAGAATAAGACACAGGGCTAACAAGAGAAGGAGTAGAAACAGTAGCAACAACAGGGGTTAACAAAACAGGAGCAGTAGCGGGAGCAGGAGTATGTGGAAGCGGAGGAGCAGTAGGGATAGCAACAGACAAGGGAGCAGGAACAGACGGAAGAGCGGGTGCAGGTTGAGGAACAGGTGGAGGAACAATCGGTGGAAGAACAGGTACGGCAGGGACCACAGGAGCTGCGGTACCCTGTACGTACGGAGGTGGCGACTTCATAAGATAAGACATTAAAGGATCCTCAACTGCCTCTTCCTTCTTATCCGACTCCGTAGGCAAAGCAGGATAACATTTATCTATGGTCATACGCTGTAGTCTTTCGAACACTTCCTTATCCTTATCCTCCTTATCACGCTGGAACTGCTCAGCTTTCTTCACTATGGTAGCAACATTATCTCGCTGACTACGTTTATTCTGTCTGATCTCTTTCTGTCGGGCTTCTTTGCGCCACAACCGAAAGGCATCAAACATGGCCGGCCTTGATTTACGTTCGAACAACTTCATTTCTAGATTATCTAAGATCGACGCCTCGAAGCTACCATGAGGTGGCCAACGAAGGTCGCCGTCTTTCTTTGTATATTTAATCCAATAATCGTTAAAGGTAATCGGGCCTAGCCCGTGTTTGCTATACAAGTCATAAGTAGGAGTTCCAACCGGAGGTATCGGACACGAGTCCTCCAGTCGGGAATCCGCACCACAAGGTCTGAGACAACTGAACAAAGTACTGCGACCAGGCATCTTGCACACTAGCCGAGTTTCACAAACTTCAAGGGTTACGGGATTTACCAAGTCCCAGCAAAGAACAAAACCCTCGGTTTTTGGCGGCTGCAGTCGTCAAACAATACAACAAGGTACGCTAGCAAAGTGTCACCGACAAAAACACTCACACAGCGTGAACAACAAAAACACTCGCTAAAGTGTCAACAACCAAGAACTCTGGGAGCGACCCACAAATACTTAACTCAAAGATCGATGGCGTCACCAGGAAGGCCCGTCAATCGTCTCGCTATACCAAGGTCTACGCCAGGCGCCAAAACAGGTCTACAGTCAGGGCAGCAGTCCGTCGCAGCCGTCAGGAGGCGGGAATCTTCGCGGGAAAAGTCTTCGGGCCACTTATTTCGACAACAGGATCGATGAAGCGGAGTGCACCTTCCCTCGGAGATTTCACACGAAGTTCCTCACGATCGTCGGGCTTGGACCGGTACCACTGATGCAGCCCCACGTTGGGCGCCAACTGAAGGACTGGGTTCTTTAAGACCCAGCGGTGCCAGGGCACAACACCTGAAACCTTCGTGGGTAACCTGCTCCGGCGTACAAGTCACAGAGACACGGGACACTTCCTTCGGCGTCAAAGATTCAAGGTTTATTTGCTGCAGGGAACACAGAGATCACGACAAGTACACAGCGTGCAACTTGGGGAGACTGCTTCAAATTGGTTCTGTGGATCGCTCCTTTTATACAGTTTTTACCCATAAGATAACATTGAACACAAAAGTTTACAACCCGGTTCCCACAATTATCCCCCAGAGGGGTCGCTTTGGTCACTTTGAAACACACGAGGTCCGGAACATAAGTGCGGAAACATTTGGTGGTTCCCAACTGTAAAAACCCATCTTCCCACCATTAGCAAATTCCAATCAGCAGTAAAAATAGATCGAAATAGGAACGAAGACAGGTGCAGAGGAAGACGGAGACAGTGGGGAGATCGGAAAGGGTGTAAAAGGGGAGGTATCGGGAAACACGAGATACAGGCATCAAAGGGACGTGCCTAATGAGATGCACGGCTGAGACAATAAGTCCGTGCGGCAAGATGAACCTCGTGCGGCGCCATCTGCCTTACAGCAGCAACCCCCTCATCATAAAGACACTTTCAAAGAACATGTGTCTTCCGCAAATATCTTGGAAGTCCCAGGGTCGCGAAGCGGACAACGTCCATTCGCTGGCTACTTGAGGGCAAGAGACAAAATGGATGCCGTATCTAAGATGGAACCCGTGGGTACAGATGAAAAACCCACGTAATAAACGAACGGTTTAAGTTAGCACAGCGAAACTGCGCACACTTACTAAACTCGTCATTTGCGGTTCATAGATACTAGACTCGACCATATTCGTGCGAGTTAAAAACACCACTTACAATCGTCACGGAACCTCAAGACGAGTGGGCAACAGACAGCAGGCAAGCACAGCAAAGCAAGAGTCCAGCAGAGTGAAGTTCAGCAGAGCGGCAGTCTTTCAGCAGCATGGCAGTCCTTATTCCTGGCAGAGTATCCACAGGTCCAGAAGTGTACTAAAGTGGTGGTTTCTGAGATCCTTCTTTTTATACACAATTGAAGTGGGGAGAAGCTTCCAGAGGCATGCCTTTGAAGTGCACACATGCTCTGCCTTCCCTGTCCTGGCTCCAAACTCACTACAGGGGGTATGCAGCCCTTTGTATGGAGACAGGACACAGCCTGTTCAGATGAGGGTGGGCTCAGCTCCTTCATCCCACCCTGCCAGTGATGGGCCATTCAGTCACACTTAAGCTCCCATTGTGAGTGGCTGTCTAGGTGGATTACACAAAGCCCAACTGCCAACTACACTCAGCCAGGTGACAGGGTGCAGGAACCAAATGGATAAGGCAAGAAAATGCCAACTTTTTAAAAGTTAAAAATAATTTCCTGGAAGAATTAATTCCAGTGTGAGTAACATTTTGTTGGTGTACTAATCCAACTCTCTATTTAATATACAAGGATCACTATTTACATACAAATAATGAATGAGTTAATACTCAGGTGTACCGATCAAAAATCTTTCATTTACTTTGTTATTATAATTTCTCTATCAAACTTAATAAAATAATTCTTCACATAAATGATATATACTCAGGGATCCGATCCCAAGTTACAAAATTTACACAATATCACTGTCGGACCCCACTTAATGAAACCAAACAGTTACACAGTGAATAGAAAGATGGCCAATGGGGAGCGAAATATCCTCCTAACCAAATTGACAGCCCAATTGAATCTCTTCCTGTTTGATCCAACGATCCTTTGGATATATAAACAAATGATCTCTGTAACTGCTGTCAGAGAGAAGGAAGCATCAACGTTTCAGTTTCTTAAGGCCATGTAGTGTACGAGACGATCATCAGGACACAGGGAAGGAAAGCCTAGAGTGGAACGATCCCCGGAATGGTCTAAAATGCCAGGTACTCATCCACGTTAATCGAACTGCCCGAGTACATGAATGAAGCCACCTTATGCTGGAAGGAACTAATTCAACTAGGCAGGACTGGTGGTTAACTTTGACCATTCAGGGGAAAGGAAAGGCAACGAGGTAAAGCCCATATTTCACAGGCAGAAGATGTTATTCCACAAATATGATATAATTCCAGTGAAATCCAGATTTCATCAGTTAGAGGCCCAGCCTAAACCTTATTTACTCCCATCCAAAAAATGGGTCCCTAACTGGAAAATCCTAATCACAACTCAGGCCTATTAGTAGCCTTGCAGACAACTGCTTCAAAAACCTCGCACTCCTACATACAGAATGTGTTTTAAGGCAATTCTTGTTTTTACTAACATCGCAACTTCCTAACTCCACTTTGAAATATTTTCTCTTCTTTTTACCACAGGTAAGAAAAAAGTCCACTCGCCCTATTCCATAAACGGCTCCCTCTTTGTAAACTAGAAACACAATATTCATGCTAACCGCTGCAAACTGAACATGTTGTGAACCTCCCGACAGGGTGGCACTTTGCACCTTTATGTATGCTGCAAAATACATTTGGTATTAAAAAAAGGATGCCTTCGCCCTCTTTTACACAACTTGTGTGGCATGACTGCTGCATTGACGCAAAATGTTACAAAACCAGTCTCATTATCACTGCATCCCTGTTCAAGTGAATTCCCCGCCCGTGTTTACAATGACACAGTTTACTGTCCTACGGGGACCACGTTAACTGTGCTGACGCAGACCGGTGAGTCAAAACTGTGTTTATTTTTAAACCACCAATGGCGTATGCTTAAAGTATGCTCCTTTACCACGTGATATTTATTGAATGAAGGAAGAGTGGATTTGGCCATTCCAGTCCCAGAATTAAGGAGTAAACGCCATTGTTGCTGTATTTGCCTCCATGAGCCCCCCTACATCGCTTTCATGTTGGGAAGGAGTCAGAGTTGTTACTCCAGCAGCAGAGCATCATACGTCATCGTTGCTCAGTTAGTGTGCACTAGTAAAGTTTAGCTGGCGGACATGCATCCATTGGTGGTATGTGTTATTCATCTATGCCTTGGGTGCATTAATAACACACTGCGCATAAATCCCAGCACATACATCTTTATTGCCACGGCTTATATTAGCTATACCTTTGTCATTCCAGTATAACTTGTTTTTTTCTTTTCAAGTGGATGAATCAGCACAAATTTTGCTTTTAGGATATTGCACTTGTCTTAACTATCTCTGCTGATTCTTCAACATTAAATCTTTGGTTTGTTAAATTTAATTAAGGATAGGGGCTTTTTTTTTAATTGCAGGGTAATTAATACGCAGTCATTGCAACTTTTGTACAATGCATAAATTCAAGTTGTTGAACTATCGTGCCCTTCGCCTACAGGCCTCGCTTATTGTCTAGAATAGTCCCACCCAATGTAGGGATACTGCCATCCAGAGTGTCAACTGACAAACCTTACTTATTGGATAAATATTGACATTGTGTCTGCTCCGTTCTTATAGTTTGTATACCTCATTGTCAATTCAAGGGTAGTTTCAACATATTCTTCATTGCAGCTCCAGTTACTTGAAATTATCCTGAAAAGTAACATTTGCAAGGTGTCAAGCTTAGCTCCATGCTCCAATGCACTTCCTGATAGTCTTATGCAATTTGAGGTAAGAGAGACACAGGAGAGTTCCCATAGACACTCCTTCTTTTCTGTTTATGGCTATGGCACTGTCATGAAAGGTGGCAAGGTCTTGAGAATAATTTACAGATCATCCTTTGAGGAATCAAAATCGAAACTGAGGGGCATATTACCAAGCAATAGCGATAATCGCTATTGCTTGGTTAGCGGGAAAAAAATATCGCCGAGCACCGAGGATTTATACCGCTGAGATACCTTGATATTATCAAGGTTTATCTCAAAAGCGGTATAAATCCTGCGAAATGCATGAATATCGCTGAAAAATCAGCGATATTCATGCATTATCGTGACAATGCTCTTAGCCATGTTATCCACCTTCCATTGGATAACATGGCTAAGAACTGCTTTTCGCAGGCGTTAGCTTTTGGAGATATTCGCACTTAGCGCGAATATTTCCAAAAGTTGTTAATAGGAGTTAGAGATGTTAGCGACTGTTTTCAGTCGCTAACATCTTGGCACGCCCACTTTGCATGTCATTAGCGATAATTATCGCTGACATGCAAAGTGGGCCCCTAATGCCCGCTATCGCCTACAAGCTGTTGCTAACTGGTGTTAGCGACAGCTTGGTAATAGGGCGATAAAATTATCGCTGCATTAGCGGGAAAAAGTCCCGCTAATGCGGCGAAAATGCCCTTGGTAATATGCCCCTAGATTATAAACATAAACATTTTCATTAGGATGAAATATTGTGCAATTGTCACACAAACTGGCAGTGGCGGAAAAACCAGAGTTGTACCTAAGGAAAGAATCTCATAAGGAAGAGATAATGAATGTCACTCCCAGTGAGCTGGGCACGAAGACTGAAAGGGAGAGAAGGGACTGGAGGAAGCTGACAGGATTGGGAAGACTGAGAGTCAGATATTAAGAGGGGAAAGGGCTTTTTTAGAGGGAAGTATTTGTATACACGAAAGGAGAAGCATTGTTTTTCAGACCTCTTAGCAGGTAAAGAAGGACGTCCGAGGTGGGAGGGTGTTCCATACTGAAATAAGTGATGTAAATGCCATTTCTAAAGCACACAGCTACCTCCAACGGAGGTGTCCCAGCGCTGTCCGTATACCGCTTAGGAACCCTTCCTGGTTTTTCCCTGTGGAATGTATACTCGTGGGTACCCCCAAGGTGAAGCCAGGCATCCTAGCGCTGTTGGGGCCGTTGTGGAGATTAAGCAAGCTATTGCCCAGAGTTGCATAGATAAGAATAGGCACCGAGGCGAGAATTATCAGGTCCGAGGAAATTGAGCCCAAGACCCACCGAGGTGGGTATTGAACTCTGGTCCCGGACCAGACCTCTGCATCAGGGTCTGACGCTCTAACCATTTGAGCCACACTTCTCCAGTTTTGAGAATGACTGTTTAAGGGATCAATTGTTCTAAATTAAGGAGGTACGTTATTCACCTCCTGCACCATTTCACAATTATGCCCAGATGCAGTCCCCTTTGCAATCAGGGCTGATGTTTTTGACAGAGAAATACTATGAGATTGCTCATGACAAGAACAGCAAGGCAGTTTCCGATGGCCTAAACAAGCAGTACATGTGGTCCCATTACCAGTGGATGACGGCATTAAAATGTCAGTACACTCTGGACCAGAGGTACTTGAGCGAACCATGTCACAGTTCTATCTGCTCCTTTCATATGTCTATCTCGACCCCATCTGACAATCCCTTATCCTTCCTGCAACAACTATAACTGCTCTATTTTGTGCTAACATATTTGCTTGATTTGTGTTTTCAACCATATAAACATCATGTACCTACCCCTTTCACTCCAGCTCCCTTTTTAGGTCTCACATGTGACAGCGCATACCTTCTCACTTGCAAGAGATATTGGGCCATATGTATCAAGCTAATTAGCATTCGCAAAGGCTGAAATTCTGCGAATTTCGGCCTTTGCGAATGCTAATTAGCTAAATGGTATGCATGTAACATGTTTGATGCAAAATAAGGAATCGCAAAATTTGCTATTCCTTATTTTGCGATTGCACTTAAGGAATCGCAAATTTTGTGATTCCTTAATTGCCATGTATCAAATAAAAAATATTCCAAAAATGCCATTAAGGATCTCAAATTACCACCAACTTCTAGTTGGTGGTAAGTTGCGAATTCTTTTAAAAAAGCATTTTTAAAAAAAAACAAAGGTGCCATATGACGCTCATACATGCCCTTAGGGCATGTATGTGTGCCATATGCCCCCAAATGTCATTTTCAGGGGTGCAGCAGGGTGTTCTTGAGACACCCCTGCACCCTTGAAAATATTCCTAATTTGCGATTAGTAAATTGCTAATTGCAAATTCCCCCTTCATTCCTATGGGCCTCCTGGCCCATAGAAATGAATGGGTAATTTGCGATTACCTATTTGCTAATCGCAAATTAGGAATGGTAAGGAATCTCTATGAAACAGCGATTTTGTACATACATACCGTTTTGCGAATTCCAAATAGCGATTCCTTAAAATTCGCTATTTGGAATTCGCAAAACGGAACTATGATACATATGGCCCATTGTATATAACAGAGGGCCTGCAGCCCACTCATTTTTTGCCATTCTCGCTCATTAGGTCTCCCTTGCTACAGTGCATGCAGCTATACCGGTAAGAGATATATGAGATGTGCTCGCTTGCTAAAGATAAAGGCTGGCAACCTGCCTATTGCATGCCATTTGTTGGCTTCTTTGTCATTCATATGCGCCCTTCTAATTGGCCAGCGCGTGTTGGCTTCACATTTTGTTCCTTCCTCTGGAGCATGTACCAAGTATTGTTTGAAAATGATCACTCTCGTTCCACTGATCACATTGAGATTGAGATACTGTTTTTTTGTCTGCTTCCCCTGTAGTCTTTGTTCGTGCTACTTCTTCCCTTCCCACTGCCATGTCGGTATTGCGTCTTTTTTCTTCCATCCTCCATTGTCTGGGTTGCTTCTTTCTCTCCCACCTCCCTTGTCGGTGTCGCTTTTTTACTTCCTACACCATCCATCGTTGTCCGCTTTAATTGCCATAAAAATAAATGCATGTCGTCCGTGATGATCTTGCATAAAGATCATTACACTTGGATTATTGTCTAGGCTGCCTCTGACGTCAATCCCAACATATCTTAAGGCAGCAGATGCTATCAATGTATTTTATGTTACAGAGTAAATCGGAGAATGTGTTTGACTTTTGTCTACCGACCAACATATTTTCTAAACGAGGTTTAGAACACGCATACACAAGGCAATACAGTTTACGTGGCTGCAAGATCTTTACAATGTTTTCCTTTGTAGAAGACAGATAGTTATAGTAGAATGCCGTACCTGATTGAAGCCTGTATTTTCCTGCGATGTGGATAAAATACTTGGAATTTTTAAAGCCTCCCAAATCATTAATTTCTGTGATAGTGGTAATTTGTTTTAACGTCAGCATTGTTTTAATTATGGACAGCACTTTTTACGGTAATAATACTTTACGTATGGACTTGCTTTTTGTTGGCAGAGATATATTTTTTTTAATACTACGTTTACAATATTTACATCAACAATGTAAGGTTCCTTGCATTTAATTTTGAGCATACAATTTTGAAATGGCCATTACAAAGGCACACATATCCTTTGGCGCAAGCGCTTGCAATGACTTGTAGTAATGGACCAGTCTTGTACAGACATCGGCCATTCATGCTTGTAGAAACCAGCAAAACGATTTGCCAAGAGCGGATGGAGCTATTAGACGGGTTTCGTTATCTGAAAAGGTACTATCTTGTTTATCTAAACCTTATACGGCCGAAGTAGCTATGCCCATCTAGTCATCTGTCGACTTCTTAATTTGTAAAAAAAGAAGTGCTAGGGCACTCCTTGACAGACCACTGTAGCTTGTGTAATGTTGAAGTTCCCCCCCAATAAAGCGCTGGAGCCACAGTGATGGTCGTTGCTGTTTATTTAACTTAGATCCCTAAAGAGCGCCCAGCACGTCTTTCTATTGCCGGCTCTGGCGCTTCTGCCTCGCTGCGCGCGCAGCCCAAACATGGCCGCCAGCACGTCACGTAACCTATGTGACGTGCAACACTAGAACGCTCACTACATATCTCCCCTTTTTTCCCAATGCAAACAATTAAACTTACAGTTTCCCACTCATGTCATAGTCTCTAAATCTCGCTGGCTTGACCACCGCTCTGCCCCTCCTGGTCAGTCTCACCGGGGTTGTGGCGGTCGCTCCTTCGCTTCTGTCTCTACTCTCTAGCGCAGCCGCGCTAGCTTATCCGTCACTCCGGTCCTCTTCGATCAACTGCTCCTGGTTGGCTTCACCAGTCTTTGCTTTTTGTTGTTCTCCTCTTGTATCGGGTTCTTCCTCCCACTGTTCTTGTGGGGCATTCCCTCCTACTTTGTCTCCTCCTTCTGTTCCATCGTTGTTCCAGCATAGAACCTTATTGCACCTGGCCATGCGGTCCTGCGACCACACGTTTCCGTCGCTCAGCAAGGCCGCTCTGCCCATTACTTCCTTCACCTGCATGGGCTTGCTGTATTTGCTCTCTCCTTTCCTTTGTAGGGTGGCCAGTTTTACTCGCACCCATTCTCCTTTTTCTAATCCCGTGTGCTTCACGTTTCTTCGTGTGTCGTAGTGTCTGGTGTACACGGCTTGGGCTTTCTCCAAGTTGGCTCGCACCACTGCTGGTGACCACTCGCTCTGGATTATTTTTTTCTTCCATACCCTGTTGTCTTGGGTGAATGGTTCGCGACCTCTCAGTATCTGGAATGGGCTGTAACCAGTCCCTGTGGGGGTGATCCGGTACGCCCACACCATGTGCCATATCTCCTTTTCCCAGTCTTTGTTGTCCGAGATGGCAGCTTGAACCCCATCACCACTCTGTTAAAACGTTCCACCAACCCGTTCCCAGCCGGGTGGTAGATGGAAGTGTGTTTCGCTATGATGCCATTCCTTTGCATGAATTGGGACCATTTTTCTGACCTGAATTTGGGGGCCATTGTCGCTGAGGATGCATTTTGGGATGCCTTCCCTTACAAACGTGTCGGCTAGGAACTTTACAATAGTCTCTGTGTCCATCGCTTCATCTATCCTCAACTCCGGCCACTTGAAATATCGATCCACTATGACACAGATGTATTTCTGGACTCCATATGTGTCTAGGATCGGGCCTAGGATGTCTACGGACAGTTCCTCCCATGGATTCCTCGGGGGGTCGAATTTACCCAGTGCCGGACGCAGGGGTTTGAGTGTTTTGTCTGCGCCTTGACACCGTGTGCACTCCCTGACATGCCTCTCGGCCCTTATATCCATTCCCGGCCACCAGTAATTTTGCTTGGCCCTCAATTTAAGCTTGCCGATCCCCAGGTGTCCCTCATGCAGTATGTCCAGTAATTTGGGGATGATGTTGGTTGGGGTATGACTTTCTCTCCTCTAAACACAAATACGCCTTGGTCGTCTATGGACAGTTCTTCTCTGATCTCGAAATATGGGTTGAGTTCCCCTTGGGTCTGCTTCTTGTCAGGCCATCCTCTAGTGATGTGTGATTTCACTTCTTCTAGCACCAGGTCTTCCTTGTACGCCTGTTTCCCTCCTGGTGACTAATGGCCGTCTCTTGGTCTTCTGTGAGTGCTACCCATTCTTCTGCCCCGGATTTGTCTTCCTCGCTAGGCTCCATGGCTGCTGCCCTGCTTAAATAGTCTGACACTCTGTTCTTGCTCCCTGGAATGTACTCCACATCGTACCTGAACTCCAGCAGTTTCAGCGTCATTTTTGAGATCCGTGGTGTTGCATCGGCATGTCCACTCGACGTAAGCACTTTCAGCAGGGGCTTGTGGTCCGTCCTCAATCGGAACCTTGTGCCCCATAGGAACTGTCTGAACCGAGTCGTGGCCCACACTACTGCCAGCATCTCCTTTTCGATCACGCTGTACTTCTTTTCCGTGTCACTCAGTGTACGGGATGCGAAGCTTAGTGTTTCCAATCTTCCTTGGCCTCGGTCTTGCATGAGAACTGCTCCAAGTCCCTTATCACTGGCGTCGGTGGTGAGCACTGTTTTTCCGTGGGGGTCGTACCCTTGCAGCGGTATTGCTCCTGCCACTTCCTTCTTGATGATATCGAACTCTTCTTGTGCTTCCTTCGACCAGTGAAATTCTGTGTTTTCTCTTGTGAGTAACCTCATGTGGTGAGTCTTGGAGGCGAAGTGCTGTACAAATTTTCCGTAGTACTCTGCCATTCCAATGAATGATCTTACTTCTCCCTTGTTGGATGGCGGGGGCGCCTCACAGATCGCCTTCATGTTTTCTGCCTTCGGAGTTACTCCTCGCACCCCTATTTCGTGTTCAAGGTAGGTCACCAACTCCATTCCAATTCGGCATTTGGCCCATTCTGCTGTGAGGCCCTTCTTTTCCAGGATCCCTAGTACATCTCCGAGTTTCTTGTCGTGGTCGGGTCTGTCTCGCCCCATCACCAGTATGTCGTCCTGTAAGTATTGGACGCCACGCCGGGTGTGTCCTTAAACAATTGGTGCATCAGTTTTTGGAACACGGCTGCCGCCGAGGCCAGCCCGAATGGCATGCGACGGAACTGATAACACCCAAATGGGGTGATGAATGAGGTGAGTTTGCGGCTCTCCAGGTGTAGGGCGATCTGGTGGTTGGCGGAAGTCAAGTCTATGGTGGAGTACCATTTGATCCCCCTGGTGCTGGCCAACATCTCCTCTATTCTGGGTAGGGGGAATTTCTCTACCACTATGTTCTTGTTCAATTCGCGCAGGTCGACGCACAGCCGGACCTTGCCGCTGGGTTTCTTAACCACCACCAGTGGCGCCAGCCACTCGGCGCACGTGATGGGCTCGATGATCCCTTTCTTCTCTAATTCCTGCAGTTCGATCTTCACTTCTTCCCTTACCGCCAACGGAATGTTTCTCACTTTGTGGGCCACCGGCACCGCGCCCTCTTTAAGAATGATTTTGTGTGCAAATTTCTCCAATTTTCCCACCGTGCCTCCGAAGACCTTTGGAAAATCGCTCATCCATTTATTGAGGTCTGGCCATGCGTCCAGTTCTGTCAGTAGGATTTGCTCCTTACCTCCCGGGTCCAACTTGATGCCTAAGTCGCCTTGGTCGAGCCATCCTAGGACTGAGGGGCCTTTCTCTGACACGTAGAGCTTGCAATAGGCGGTTCGTCCTCTGAATTCAAAGTTTAACGGTCTGAATCCAGCCATCGGTATGCGGTCCCCATTGTAAGTGACTGGGCGGATGTCCAGTTTCCCAAGTTCAGGGCCCAGCTGCGGTGCAAACTTCTCCTCCCACACCGCTCTCTGGACGATGGTGTAAGGTGAACCGGTGTCTGCCACCACTTGGATTGTAACTCCTCCTATCGACATCTCCAGGACCGGCTTCATAGTCCTTTTGCCGTCGACCCCCAGAACTTGGCCTTCCACACTCAATATCTCGTCATAGATGCAGAGTACCGTTACAACCTCCTCCTCGGCACCATCTTCTTGTTCTCCACCTTCTTGACCAACAAACTTCACAGTTCCCTTGGAGGCCTTTTTTCGACATACTTTCTCGTAATGGCCGATTATTCCGCAAAACATACATTTGGCGCGAAACGCTGGGCACTTCCTGTCGTGCGCCTCATGCGACCAGCTTCCGCATCTATAACATGGCCTTCTGTTGTTTCCCGCTTGTTTTCCTGGGGGGCCTGAGTTGCCTTGCCATTTGCCTGGGCCCTTCTCTGACGATTTCCTGTTCTGGTGGTCTCTTCGGTGCTCCTCATTGTCCACTTTGTTCACCATGACACTGGGCGCTGTTTCTTTTCGAGTCGCCACTGCACATCGGCGCGCTAGTTCGGCCCTTTTGACGATGACTAGCACTTCTTTGAGCGTAGTGTCACCACTAGCCCATAATTTGTCCTGCACGGTCGAGCACGTGGTGTGCATCACCACCTGGTCTTTTATGAACTCATCTTCCCAGTTGGCGTACCTGCACGAGGATGCCAGCTTCCTCAGTGCCGCCATGTATTCCTCTACCGTCTCTCCTGGCTGTTGCTTCCTCTGTTGGAAGTTGAATCTGTCCACTGAGACGCATACCGTTGGTCTGAAATGTTCGTCTAAGTCTTCAATCGCATGGGCGTATACATCATTGTCTGTGGTCGCTCTCTGTTTTGGAACCAGGCTTTTGTAGATCCTCAGGCCTTCTGGGCCTAGATTCAATAGCAAGATGCGTTTCTTCCTCGGGGGTTTACATTTTTCTTCGTTTTCGTCCTCTAGGACTCCAATGAAATTATCGATGTATTCCTTCCAGTCCTCCCACTTCATAAGCGGTTCTCTGGGCCTGGGTAGGAACTGAACTGGCGCCATTGCGAATCCAGCTTGTGCGCTCATCTTCTCGCTCTTGACCGTTGGCTGCGCGCTTCCTTGACCTCTCGGGCTTCCTGGCGTGTTGTCTTGCTCTTCCTCGTTCACTTGGGGTTGGGGACTGTCTGCCTCAGCCCCTTCCCGCTTTTGTGAGGTATCCAGCGTGGTCCCCCTTGACCTGTGGGTCGTGGCTCGCTTTGGCGCGCTTTCTGCCACGGTTCCAGCCGGTCTACTCACTGTAGGTTATTCTTCTTGCTCTTCTGAGCTCCTAGGGGCTCTGCCACGCTCTTTAGGGTGATCGTGTGGGGTCACGTCGACTTCTTCTGGCCCCTTGTTCTCCTGGTGGACTGGCACTGTGTCTCTGTCTGGCTCTGCAGGCACTGCTGTTCCTTCGGTGCTGTGAGGGGGTGGGGGGTCTGCTATCCCACCCTTGTCGCCATTGTAATGTTGAAGTTCCCCCCCAATAAAGCGCTGGAGCCACAGTGATGGTCGTTGCTGTTTATTTAACTTAGATCCCTAAAGAGCGCCGAGCACGTCTTTCTATTGCCGGCTCTGGCTCTTCTGCCTCGCTGCGCGCGCAGCCCAAACATGGCCGCCAGCACGTCACGTAACCTACGTGATGTGCAACACTAGAACGCTCACTACAGCTTGCACCACACATTGCCCCTGCCAACCTCACCAATGACAGAACCAGCACAACTACTAACAATCACACTCCTACAAGAGTGACAATTCAGGCCATTACAGGCCCTCAAAGCTATGAGAATGGCTTGGGCAGCAGACATGATTCCTTTTTAAATGATTATTTAATTAATAAACAACTGTTGTGTGGTCATCTTTAACTTAGACAAACATTGCCACCATGTGTCATACTGTCATAAGTACCGGTGTTGGCAATTCAGTGCCGGTGCCGAGCTGGGACCCGTAACCGGCCTGGGCAAACTTCTTGGCCTGCCCCCCTGGAGGAAAGAGGGGTGAGGACAAGCTGTTTGCTAGGGGAAGCTTTGGCCTATATTGTTACAAGGGTCCGATATTGCCAGCCCCCCAGGGGCAAGTGACGTTCCTGTGGGGATAGAGGCTTGTAAATATGCCCTTAAATGTAAAAAAAACTTGTCTGGTGGCTTCTGTATCCAACCACCTAAACATCAAAAATCACTTAGTGCATATAACAGCGGGGTTAGCCATTTTCACAGGTGCACCCCCTGCAAGTAGGAATGCCCCTTTAAAAACTGTCCTTACGGATGATGCGAGACTGATTTCTGACACTCAAACCCATTTTATTTCATTCTTAACCTTTTTTATGGCATTCTGTCAAAGACCACTGTGTGTATAGAGCAGCTACATCGTTGTGTGCACAATCAAGCTTGTCACACCTGCCACCTAAGGAAAAAAAAACTTACAATTTCAAGCAAGAACAGACCTCTTGCATTACTAATGCTTTCCTCCTCAATACTAAATTAAACAAGATCTCATTTTTCCCCACTCTTTATGAGATGTTGCACCCAATACATGGAACAAAATACCAATCAAAGCCAAACGTAGCCCTTGATATACCTCATTGAAACTCTAAATACATAATTGATTACTCCTGACCCAGCTTTACATACCCAGGTCCTTTACTTATAGGCAAGAGATGTTTTTTTCCAAATCAGATTGCATACTGACACATATACACCTAAGTAGCAAAAGTCTGTTTCTGATACATTAATATGTCGATTTCGGATGTATGACATTACAACGCATGCTTTTACCACGCATGCCTTTACATCGCAGTTTTTACAACGCTTGCTGTTACAACGCATAGCGTTAAGGGGTGCTGGATAGTGAATAGTTTAATTTACTATTCCAACTCCAGTCCCCGTGGATAGTAGGGAAGGTGTTGGATATTAAATTAAATCTATTCCCTATCCTAGAGCGCCCCCAGCGCTATGCGTTGTAATGACATGCGTTGTAATAGTTGCGTCGTAAAGGCACTGCGTGGTAAAAGTTGCGTTGAAAAGGATGTTCCCCGTCAATTTCATATATAATTATCCTGTTACCTAATCATTATATTTTTGCCCTCGTTTCTGCTTTGCTCTGTAGCTGTAACATCCGCTTGAATAATGTGTTCTCTCTAGTAAAAACAGACCTGCAGCCTAACGCATCTCTGCACCAAGCAGTTTTCTTTTTATATTTTCAAAAAGAAATTCCTCAAACTGATTTTGCTTTATGAAAATGAAAAATGCATTGCTCTCTCACTATGGGAGTCATGGCAGGGAAAGCATTATTTGCATGTTACTTTCCCTGACCACCAAGGCAGTATGGCCACCCATCCTGATTGGCCCGTCGGAGAGGTTTGGCTATGGCGGTGAAGGAGTAGTCAACACAGTATCCAAACCTATGGTCCGCCCACATTTGACTTGGGTGGCCGGACTGTTATTTTGATGGTAAGGATACTCCGTCACCATTGCGATGGTGTATCCTTACTGACAACATATAAATCATGCCTTAAGATCTTTGATTCACTTTGCCTTCTCATTTTGAGATCTTGGCTAAAATTGGCTATGTTACTTAGATTCCTAGGCTCAGTTAGACCTTAAAGTAGATAATGTCCAGATGATTTAGAATTTTACATGATAAAGTTCAGCCTTCAAGACCCTTTCTTGTATTTAAGATACTGGCTTAGTCCACTTGTATGATAATAAGCCATACTCTTATCCTCAATCAATCAAACAGTCAATCAATGAGGCAATGTTATTTTAATTAATTGTTTAAGTATCTATCTACTGTTCAAGTGCTGATATTTAATGCTTTTAGTAATGCAGCATCTTTGTATACCTTAATGTTGGAGGTATCTTGGCAATTGTTTGTTTATTTACTTGTTATATGTATGCAAGATAATGATTGACAATGAATACTAATAACATTATATCAAAAAGTATCAAATATTTTAGTATGAAAAATCCAACAATAAAAATAATGTATTTTTGAATTTATGTTACTGTATGTTATTGACACTGGGTTGGTTGCTATGAATGAGCCCTAAGAGGCCAGATTGTCAAGAAACATGAGTCAGTTCAGAGGTCTTTCTTTCTATATTTGTTGTTTCCCCCTCTTTTTGTACCTGAAAGTAATTAGGGGGTACCTTCTTCCTTCTGTGATTAGTACTTTTGGATGTGCCATTGCACACTAAATGGTATTTGCTGCAGGCATTTTGGGTCTCCTATATGACTTTGGTTTTCCAGCCGATTACATCCTGAAGTGAATCCTCACTATCTCCCGACAGCCACTACTGTTTTACTGGAAATTTATTTATGTTGACAATCTAGGGTGGCTACCTCCCACCAGGTCATTACAGCCCATCCTGGACTTTTATGTCATAATTTAAAACATTCTTGAGCAGCAGTCGTATTTTTCTTCTATTGAACTAATTAGACTAACACACCTGATATCAATGATTAGGAGGTGAAAGGTTCGAGCTGGAAACAGTGAGTGAAGTGAGGGGGGTCACCCTTTACAATTCGTCATAGCATGCTCAGCATCAGCAGCTCTTTGAAACTTTCATCGAGGAACAGGAAACGTCAATCAAATGCATGGATGGCATATTCAACAGGTGCAATGACTTTCTCTGTGAAGAACGAACACTAACTAGAACCCCATTGCACAACTCTCATCTCACAGTTTGAATATGCATTAACATAGTGCCCATTTTTTACATCCATTATTTCTTTCCTTGTTATACATATAAGGAAAAAATACCATGTGATGTTCATATAGAACAGTCTTTTGGTACATTCCAGGGGCTGCATTAGGGAAAGTGCCTACTTTGTGCGCTCCGGGGCACTTTAGTATTACAGAATGGCCCACAGATAGTTGTGCAGCCCCTACTGGTATACTGATACTGATACTAATACTGCTTGTGCCCATGTTGGCACATCAATATTATTATCTGCCTGAAAGTTTGGCACCATGAAAATGAGGGAATCACTTTGACTCTGTGCCCATGCTGTTTTATGGATGCAGGGTCAGGTGCAAACATGCCTTTAGGAGCATAAGACTTGGTCAGTGCATTACCTGAGAGCAGCCATTCATCATAATAGGGTGCACTTTCTCAGTTAGCACCTTGTGCACCTGTTTAAAGGTACACCATGGAATCCTGCGTGTAATACGAGCCCTGGTATCTTTGAAAATCTAGTGGCACACAGAGCCACTGTTTTAAACTTCATGGATATCAGTACAGTTCAGTTTTAATCAAGTTTATAAGCAATTGGCAACAATTATTTACCGTAGAAATGCGGTGTCATCCTTAGTCATGCCGCTGCTAGTAACTAGCAGCAGACCATGATCATAACAATAGGCTTGTTTGGTGATAATCCTGAAGGGATATTTAATGCTTCCCTAATGCATTGACTCATTAAGACCTGAGTGTTTGCATTATGCAAATGAACTGCCAAGTTGATTAATGAAATTGCTACATGGATGCTAACCAAGCAATACTTGTAATGTCTAGAGTCATTACAGAGCTGGCAATATATGGCTGCGCAGGAAGGCACAGTCGGTCGTTCTGTTAACTGTTTTGCCATTGCCCTCAATATTGGAGTATTAATAATAACACCTTATTGTCTTTGAGGCCAGAGGAACATTAAAACAATTACCTTCATCAGCGTAATATACGATCGCCATAAAACATTCAGTTTAATCAAATACTTACTATTTGAAGGTATCACAAGACTAAAGTGTTTAAAGTCGTTTTAATCCTTCTTTGGGGTTATTTGTGAAAAGTTTTTCAGTTTCGAATGTATTTTTGCTGTGAAGGAGACTATTTTTGGGAGATGCGGTGTGCCATCTAATTCAAGACTTTCCCTGATTGCTACATTGAGTATGAACTGTGAAATCTTGTTGAGGAAAATTCAATTTCAGTTTTAGTCACGAAATAGTTGTTTTGCCATGCAAGGCGACAAATTAGTTGGAATGAAAAATGCTTTGTTTTGTTAAAACGTCTGAAAATTGTTCAATCCCTCGATTGTGGAAAAACAGTAAAAATTCCCTACCGTATTCTATGTGGAGATAGAAATGTTCATTAATATAGACTGTAGCAAAAATCTCCATATATTCCAAAGATAGCCCTCCATCATTACTACATTCTTTTTAGAAACAAATAATAACAAATATTGGCAATTCCAATATCCTTGACTTTGAGTCCTGTGGCTTTTGGCAACGTTTTTTTTTCTTAGATGGATGACACACAGGTGCATGGGTCCACAACGGGCATATATGAATGGGGTTCCTTGAACTATAACAAAATACATTCTAAGATGGCTGCTGCAGTGGGGTGCTCATCTGCGCTGGCCATCTGTGAATGTATTTTCTTGAAGCATAAGTCTCTACTTTCAAAGATGGACACTGCTGATGTACGTGCATTAGTGGTCATCATCTTTACATTTATTGCATTTTGTTACATTTAAAGAAACACGATAGAAGGTATGCTTGGGGTTTAATAAAGAGAGGTGGGTGGGGGAGCAGAGGAGCATTTAATAAAGAGAGGGGGCGATGGAGAATGGGAAGCAGGGCGAGGGAGACAGAGGTAATGTAGCCCTTCACATGCAGTGCAATACCTGCCATCTTGCATTAGATGCATGCCATTCAACCAACTGATGCAGGGAAGTGAGCTAAACAAGAAAACCATCCAATTATGAATTAGGTGCTCCCCCAAATCTTACTCTATGTATTGTAGTGTTTGTTCAAGATAGTTCTTCAGCTTAGTCCTAAAAAACTGAGATTTGCTTTCAAAACTATGTTGCATTCTTTCTGATTTGTGTTAACTGTTTGCTGTGTAAGTTGGTATTGCACAGTTTTGTTTAAGATAAACATTTCACCAGTATGATGATGAAGGAGCCGGGTTCCATGTTCTAGATCTGCTCTGAAACCTCAGGTCGATGGTACTTTTTATCAGCACAAAAGCGTAGTGGGGGGGAAATCGTTAACAGATCGATCATTTCAGTTCCAATTTACCATGACTCTTAAGAATCACAGAGTCTCAATTAAGTTTAGTTGGTTTATCACAATGCCAAGAACAACTGGACATACAGGCAGCTCAGAGTGAGGGTGTAAATATAGATTGGAACTAATACAAAGCCAACTGTACGGATGAAGTTAAGGCGGTGCAACATGAACAAGATAATTAGTTTGAGAATTAGGATACAAAAGAGTATAAAGCAGACATCCAGATTCCCCATCATCGAAAGTTTGTGCGTATAAAGCATTAGTCTGTCCCTGCTCTAGCACTGACGTGACATCCTTGCACAGCATTTCCCCAAGGCAAGGTCAGTTAAGATGTCAGCTTGCAAAGTCTTCCGAAGAAGTCTCTTCACATCAGTTGAGTTAAGTAGCAAAAAGCTACAGAGCTTGTTCTAAGATGCTCTCTCTCAAGACAAGTCAGAAGTCCCCTCTTCCCTAGTTACGTTAAATCAATACCATAGGTAGTATCCCAGGGTGCTTTGCAAAATATCGCCATCCAGTCTAGTCTCCGCCTCATAGGTAACTTTCCATTAGGCAGTGATGCCCCAAGCTTTGGCGAGATTACCTTGTTTTCCGGGCTTGCTCTGTGGAGAAAGTATAACAGTTCTCCACTATCAGTATCAAAGCTTAATGTATCCTCTTCTCCCTAAGCCTAACTCCAAAGACAAAGACATTATTCTAACTGACAAGGATGATTCTTCCACCTCCAACAGAAACATGATAGAGAACAATTCCATCATGCACATGAAATTGAACTATTAAATCTAATACGAGAGCTTCCAGGGAAAATGCGTTTTGGGTCTACATAAATCAGCCAACATAAGAAATAGCACACAGGCATTATGAAATTACATATGAAATGAACACTCCTTACTGAGCACTTCTATATTAACATGTTATATAAGCACATCAAATACATGAATAATTGTCAGCAGCATACACAATTTCTTTATGGTAATGCTTTCAGCTAAACATGTATGAGTTCAACATTATTCTTGTCAAGTTTACATTAAAATATCCCTAATACACTACAGTTCATATTATAACATTTCACGTTCTACTGTCCCAAGTTAATACAACAAAGGATTATATGCGGGGTTAGACTACTTGCGATTATGATGCACCCCCACAAATGAAATAGTGAATGTTGCGCTACATCAATTCCTAAAATAAGTTTGAATGGTGGGGAGAGGTGGAGATGAGGAAAGAAGAGGTTGTATAAAGCTGTTCATTTTGGGACTTTCCGGCTGGTTAGTGCATTGAGTAGTTAGGGTAATGGACGGAGTTGCTTGGAACATTGGCAGTAGGGGAGGAGTAAAGAGGGCCTCCCCCATTCCTGGTTTGAGAAATGCAGGGAAGAGAAGCACTGAAGGGATTATCTGAAGTTGTTATCAGGAAAATAGTTTCACCGTATTTGGGAGTATATTGGACAAAAATCACATGAAGCAAAGAAATAGGATATATTTTTTAACACATTAATTTAGACAACATTACAGGAGCATGATACATTTCAAACAGTCATTTATGAAGAACCCCTAGATCAGTCCTTCATTTGTAAGAGAATGAGTGCAGGTGCCAGAAGCCTGCAGCCAGCACAATTAAATGTTACACTCCAGATTCCAAGGCTGCATAGTCTTGTAGTCACCTCAGGCCTCTTAAATTCACTGCTCGACACTACCTCCCCCTATATCTCACTCTGGCAGGTTCATAGCATCTCCCTTGGAGGCGACTTTTTCTTTTTCCATCTCCCTGCTTTGTGTGTTATTCCCTCTCTTGCTCTCCGTAATTGTCTGATGTGGAAAAATAAGTGCTGTTTCTGAAAAACGCATGCTGGTGGCCCCCACTGGCAACCACCCGCTTAAATGAAGCACTGCCCTAGATTCAGTTAATGTCTCTGCAGTGAGCCTTTAGAATGATTGATGCATGAGAGTAGCATTGAGTGCACAAAGAATTCTAGAATTATTTGTGTGAAACTGTGACTGTTGCACATTACCAAGCCAGAAGGAGTCCAGGAATCCTTCATCTGTTCCATGCTAGGAAGACATTTGAGACTAACATTTGTGAATTGTGTCCTTTACATGCAAGGGTATGCTCGCCTTATATTAGATAGATATGTGTTGATAACAGACTCATCAAACGCATCATACATAGTTTGTGTGTAGAGGAATATTATTATCTTAAATTACAGATTTATAATAGAAGAAAATGATCGATTTTAATACATATTCAAGTGTTATACCTTACAGCATTGCTCTAGTGTATTACAGATTATAGCATAAGAACCATTTAAGCAATTTGAAGAAACACATATGACCACACACCACACACAACCATAGGGACATCATTTAGGAGTTGCTACCCCCACAAGTTGTTACTGGTTGCACTTCTGCTTTGCAATAAAAATAATTTTTTTAGATTCTTTTCTTTTAAAAGTGTGTATGCTTTTAACGGATGTATGACGTTACCACGCATACCATTACAACGCGGTATTTACAACGCATACCGTTGCAACGCATAGCGCTTTGAGGTGCTGGATAGTGGTAAGAATAATTTTATATTCCAACTCCAGTCCCCGTGGGTACTAGGGAAGGTGTTGGATATAAAATTAAACTTATTCCCTATCCTAGAGCGCCCCCCAGCGCAATGCGTTGTAATGGTATGCGTGGTAATGCCTGCGTTGTAAGTGTAGTGCATGGTAAAAAATGCGTGGTAACAGTTGTACACCGCCTTTAACTTTTGCTAATTTTTTAAGCAAGCTATTTGTGCATTTGTGCATCATCGGTTATAAATATGCAAGAAAGGGCATTCGAAATCACTTTCGCTCGTTCAGTTAATGAAGATTTGGTCCATCCGTTCAGTTTGTTAGTCATAGATACTGTTGTCGGTTTAGTACTTCATATATCAGAGGTTGGTGCTGGATAGTTTAAGGGCTGGCGCAGAGCAATAGCCATTGAGGTATTTTGACTGATTTGGTATTGGGGCAGAGGGCTGCGCTTCCGGTGCCAGGCATAGCAAAAACATAGCACAGAGGTGGTACAAAAATGAATTGTTTTAGCTGCTGTACATTGAAAATCTTTTTTTATGAAGCTTCACTAACCCAACGCACAAATGCACTTCCATAAAGCAAAGATATGTCGCATATCCAGCTACTTCCCGCCTTATAATGTAAACATGGCTGGTGTCCAAGGCCTGGTTAAACGTGTTTGTAATGTCATCATTCACTTCCTTATTCTATTCACTATGTATTTAATATGTATTTAATATCCTAACTCTCCAGACAAGCACTCCAATGCCTTCTTTTCTCAAAAACATCTTACTTTGCATTCCCTCCCTTATTCATCCATATGAACAACTGGCACAAAAGACACCTTGTTTTGTCTGTCTTCTATTTATACATATCTTCATGAGATTCGGGCAGTTGATATTTTGACCACAATATTTCGGTAGGTAAATATTTTTGTCCTGGATATTCTGACATACAAGCTTCCACTGTATCAGCTGCCCTGCCCTTAGGTCTGGGGGAAGGGACAGATATATAGCTCCTCAAAGATGAGGCAGTAAGGCTCTGACGGCGGAGACAAAGACTAAGAATCGTCTACTTCGTCCCTTTATCCATCCCTAGAGGAAACAGACTTTTCCATGGCGCTGCATTTGCAACTGAAGAATTAGCTTCTATTTTGAATCTTCTGCTGGAACCTTTGGGGTTTCCTGCAGCAGAAACTCAGGAAGATACCATGACAACCCTGTATCGACAATTCACTAGACACAGAACTTTCATCACATAACCCGATTATGTTCTAGGGTTCTTCAAGAAGGCTGGGGTGTTACTGTTCCCAGATTCATGCATGGTATGTATGCCCAAGGCTTGTCAGAGAAAAGTATGCCTTATGCTGTGAAGATTGATTCTATGTTGGCGACATTAACAGATCAAACATCTGTCCATCCAGAGGACTGTACTCACCTCTGTTGTAGTTGACAAAAGAAAGGCGAGTTCTTTGAAGAAAGCCAAGGATGGCAACACTTTAGTACTAAAGAGCAGGCACTTGTGCGGGTTTACACAACTCAACGTTTGGTAATGATTTTTCTTATCTGTTGGCTGCAGCATTCTTGCAGGATCACAATTTCTTGAACTTAATGGCTCAGATGGAACAACAAGCCAGCTACTTGTCATCGTCTGTGTACAACTGCTTTATCCTTTGGTGCATTGGTGATGCAAGATGTTATATGTGATTGCATGATTGGAAAGCAAAAGTGCTGAAAAAACTACTCTTTTGGAAATTCCTTTATCAGGTCTGAAGTTATCTGATGGCCCGCTGCACCAGATGGTCATTAAGGTGTTTAAAGAATGATCATTTCGTATTCCTTACAAAGAAATGGGGTCTTGATTCTTACTCTGTGGTCTCAGAAGTCAGACAAGAATCAGTGTGAGCCAGATTTTCAATCAGGAAAGAAATCAGCTTGCACAATCCTGACTTTAGGGCAGAAGTCTTAGCAACTCTGACTACTGGGGCACAGTGGAGATTATAGGGGCATATTATCAACAACGGTGGTAAAAATTATCGCTGGTTTAGCAACAGAAAACTGCTGCTAAAACGGCAATAATGGGCTTGATAATATGCCCTGGAGAATTCCTATAGAAGTCCATGTTCTGGTGTGAACATGGTTTCTATTAGAATTCTCCAGGGCATATTATCAAGCCCATTATCACTGCTTTAGCAGCAGTTTTCTGCAGCTAGCCGGCGATAATTTTAACGCCGTTCTTGATAATATGCCCCATGGTCTTTTTAGTTGTCGCATGCAAAATGTTGTTTCAGCATGGGAAACCAGCGTTTGTTATACCTGCTTCAAAATAGATATACTGTAGACTAGCAGCCACATGCATCATTGTAGGAATCTGCGGTCCTAAATCGCGAAAATTAAGGAATCGTAATTTAGGAATCGCAAATTCCTATGCTTTAAGAATTCGCAAAAGTTTTTGCGATTTCTTAATTTTCCTTATTTGCGATTCCTTAATTGCGAATCGCAAATAAGGAATCGCTTTACATTCATTCCTATGGGCCTAGAGGCCCATAGGAATCAATGGGAAGGCATTCTCATTTTGCGAATTCGCAATTAAGGAATCGCAAAATGAGAATGCAATTTCAAGGGTGCAGGGGTGGTCCAAAGGACCCCCCCCTGCACCCCTGAAATGTCACATAAGTACATTTTAATCACACACATGTCCCAAGGGCATGTGTGTGTGTAAAATATAAGTTTCAAAAATGCATTTTTTTGCATTTTTGAAACTTTTCGCAAAATACCATGAAGGTTTACTTCATGGTAAATTTCCCCTTCCTAATTGCGAATTCGCAAATTAAAAAAAATCAGGCATAGCATTTAAGAAATCGCAAAACTTGTGATTTCTTAAATGCTATCGCACTTTGAGAAATCACAAATGGAAAAAAAAGATGCATCCCCAAAAAGGTTTTTGCATTCGCAAGCGGCCGAATTTTGCGATTCGCGCCATTTGCGAATGCAAAAAAAGCGTGATGCATGTGGGCAATAGTCTCCACATGCCAGACATGGAACTCTTTCCTTTTCCTGTACCCAAAATCAAGATCAATCAGAATGATTTTTTGACAGCGATCTGTTCCCTGGAAAGAAAGTGGAAAAGGTGTACCCCATTCTTATTCTGGTGGAAAAATATGAGTGAGTTTTTGATCCCTGTTAGACCTGGAGAAAGTGAACTAGACGTTTCTACAGTACAGTTTAAATTGCGTTGCCTGCAAAGGTTCATTCCTATGCTTTGTCCGGAGATTGTTTGGCTCGACTGGATCTACAGGATGCCCAATTTTCACATTCCAGTCAGCAGAGGACACCAACTCTTTTTGAGGGTTGTATGTCAAACTATTGTAGCCAGAAATGTCCCCTGACAGAAAAATCATGTCCTAAATATCACTTATAAAAATATCATCCTTTTGGGCATACATTGTCTATTATTAACTCAAATGGATTGATATTTTTTGTAAAATATTTCTCACAATATTTATGTCAGAAAACATTCTGACTACGATCTTTTGTTGCCACACTTTTCTGGTGATGATGGGTCACCATTTTAAACTAGTGTAAAGAAAGACGGCTCCCCTACTACAAGATAAACTTTCCCAAAGCAGGGATAATATACATAAATTGTAGAAAACTCTAGAGCAACTAATACTTAATAGAGCAAGATGAGAGGCACATATTAAGACGAACAAAGAAACAGGTAGATATCAAAAATAGATAAATATTTTTATTTATTATTATGATAAAATGTATATATCGCTGTATCTATATAATATTATTTTTGCAAAAGTATATAATCATTGTATATAATTTCCAATGGGATAAATGCAGTTAATTCTTGTACAATACTCACACATCTCATCCGTACATACATGCATTTGCACATCTCTCATACAGCCTAATGAGCAGATCATCAATTATGGTCATATACCATACAGAAGAATGATTATTCTGATATTATGGTGATTGTTACACAGATGTGACCTAGCCAATATAACTCCATGAATTACCATTTGGTCTCAACTAGGCTCCATGTGTATTTATCAGGTTCTAGCTATCCTCGTTGGTCAGCTTTACAATCAGGGAATTCTAATGCATCCCTAGCTGGATGATAGGTTGATATACTCCCCATTAAAGACCCTAAGCAGAGTTTTTATCTTCATCCCAGAACTTTGAACTAAGTCTGGTGTCTTCAGATTAACATGCTTATTTACAGATGTGGGGAATGGTGTTACTTCATTGTTCTGTTCTCGGTCTGGGGTGGGGGGAGTCTGGAAGATTGATGTGCTACCTTGATCGGTGCCTGAAAGTTTACTTTATGCTTTCCTCCTTTCCTGTCATTCTGAAGAATCTGGACAAGATAAGGTGGAAGAGGTCCTTTTTAATTCCAATTGCTCCAGGATGCTTTGCTTATCCTGGTTTCCTCTTCTATATCTGAAGTTCAAGAAACCTGAATGGTTGGGTCCATTCGTATTTTTTCATCTCCACTTTCCCTTTCTGCCCCAGTCAGCACTGATCTGCCTTTTTGCTTGGCAATTTAGAATTTGAGAGAGTGGGGCTGCAGAACAAAGAGTTATCTAGGTTTTTAACTATTGTGGGTAAAGCCTGTAGGAGATAGACTTATTGTGTTCTTATCCTCATCATTGCAGTCCATTCATTACAAAAATGGTATGACAACAAAGGAATCGGATTCAAACTCCGGGGAATAAGTCAATATATTTGTGGCATTGCATACAAAGTGACGAGCTGTTGAGTACAAAAACTTCATTTTTCCCAATAAACGAAGCCCCTAGCCAGTCGTCGCATCGTCTGTTACACCAACCATCCCCAAGCACATTCCACTCACACATTCCATCTCACAGATGTCGCGAGCTGTATACAACAATATTACTATTCTCAGAGGAAGTTTACAATGTCGATTTCAGTAGCTACTCTTCTTCCACAAAAGGCAGCTGTAGAAGCATTTAGGAAATCCTGAGGAGGGGGTTCAAAGTTTAAACCTTATGCTTTATGCTTTCTGAAGATGTTTTTTTCTCTCATCCTCCACATGCACACACCCACGCAGGCACACACACACACTCACTCTTTCCTTATTTTGCTCTTTCAATGTGTCATTCTCTCTCGTGTTTATTTTATCATTCATTCAAATAATTTTCTTACAACTCATGCTACCAAATTAGCTACCAGTGATTGCGTGACTCTCCATGAGTTAGATAGTACCTACAGTGAATCAGAGAGGTGCCAGTTCTGTGCAAAAGACTTAATGGGCCATATGTATGAACACATTTTCCCATAGACAGAGAATGGGTAAAACCCTTTGATACCTCTGGCCCTTAGTTGCTGCTGAAAACAGCCCAAAACAATGAAAGAATTTAAATGGATGTGATTTTACATTACCAAAAGCAGTCCTCACACTGTGTCCCATTTGCAATTTTGTAATTGTCGCGTTTCGTTGAGTTGTTGCTGCTGTAGATAATACATCAATAATGCAAAAGACAGATGTTACTATTTTTCAATTTAGTGATACTCGACAGTCATTGCTGTCCAGTCTTGCTTTCAGTTGCACATCACCTTCATCAAGAAGGCTTTGAGGGCAGAAGCTCAGTGCTTTCTGTATGCATTGTCTTCTTTTTGTGTGCCCTTTGTGCTGTTCCTTCTGCTGATATTTTTGTTGATGCCTCTGATGGCAAAGTGGCCCTCCTTTTTTTTCTCCCTTCCTCTTGTATACCTTTTGCTTTGTCAGGTATCAAAGAAGAAGGGGAAAGGTGTCCAGGATTGACATGACAATGCTTCAAGTTTCCTGTTCACTAAGTAAGGGCATTGAGCACCTCAAGCGTGTAAATTGTTGGAGAGCACAAATCCACCATATTTTCACTGGTGCAGAGTTACCTTGGATCCAGAAAGGTAACTACTTTATCACCCATCGTGTGATGGATAATATTAGCAAGGTGTCACTTGATACAGTAAAGCAATGGCTGCTTTTATTACAACACTTTATGCTCGAGTATCTCTGGCCTTGGGGTCGTCTCTGAAAGCTACGTCTGTCACCTACAGTTCCGCACAGTGATTTATTTAAAAGTATAATAAAAAAGCGTTTCTTCATATCGACTGTGATGAGAAGGAGAAGGACGGGGGAGAAATGGCTATAAGGGAAAAGTCTCCGACCATGGTGTGACTCAAAATGGGCGCCTCCCCTCTGAAAAGCATGGTTTGTGCACGTTTTTTCCGAAGAAATGCGCAGAATCTTTCCATCTTCCATTAGCAAAAAATACATTTGAATGTTACTCACAAGGGACGCATTTTAATTAGTTAGCAGTATACAGCCATGTAGTAAGGTTGCCAGGGGCCCTAATGTGAGCAAGGAGAATGGGCAAACCTCCACCCATTTGGGAAGAAATATACAGTTACAATAAATGTAAAATGGGGGCTGTGACTGCCACAGGTGAAGTCAAGACTAGCTTAAGGCATTGTACACGACAAAGAGTCATTTGGCAGCTTCTGTCTGTGTAAGCCACTGTGGCTCACTCACTCAATATGTTTCATGATGTGTCATGCTATATTATGCAGATTTGTAGAGTGCACTAATACCCAGGAGGGTCTCCTGGCGCTGAACAGGTGTGCATACAGCCACACCTAGCGCCTAGTGAGACTACTCAAAAAGCCAGGTCTTCAGCTTCTTGCTGAAATTAGAAAGTGAGGAGGAGACTCTCATGTGTCGCAGCAGGTCGTTAAATGCTTTAGGAGTCAAGTCAAGTCAAGTCATGAAATTTGTATAGCGCGCTACATACCCAGAGGGTTTCAATGCGCTTAGAAGGGGAGGAAGATTATTTGTCAAATATCCATGTTTTAAGCTGCTTTCTGAACGCTAGGTGGTTCTGGGTGAGGCGAAGGTAAGCGGGGAGTGAGTTCCATGTTTTAGCAGCCAGGTACGAAAAGGATCTGCCTCCCATGGTGGTCTTGTTGATGCGAGGTACAGTGGCGAGGGCTTGGCTGGAAGAACGTAGTTGGCGGGAGGGGGTGTAGAAGGATAGTCGAGAGTTGAGGCAATCTGGTCCGATGTCGTAGAGTGATTTGTGTGCGTGGGTAAGCAGTCGGAAAGTGATCCTTTTATTGACGGGTAGCCAGTGGAGGTCTTTAAGGTGACCAGAAATGTGTTCGTTGCGTGGGATGTCTAATATGAGCCTGGCTGAGGCGTTTTGGATTCGTTGGAGTTTCTTCTGGAGTTTAGCGGTGGTACCTGCGTAGAGGGTGTTTCCGTAGTCCAGTCGGCTCGTGACCAGAGCGTGGGTGACTGTTTTCCTTGTTTCGGAGGGGATCCAGCGAAATGTTTTTCTGAGCATGCGAAGAATGTTGAAGCAGGAAGAGGATACGGCGCTGACTTGTCTGTTCATTGAGAGTGAAGAATCCAGGATGACGCCAAGGTTCCGTGCGTGGTCTGTTGGGATGGGTGCTTTTCCGAGGGCTTCCGGCCACCAGGAGTCGTCCCAAGCAGAGGGGGATGTACCTAAGATGAGGACTTCTGTTTTGTCTGAGTTCAGTTTCAGACGGCTTTGTTTCATCCATTCGGCAACTTCTTTCATTCCTTCGTGTAGGTTAGTTTTGGCGGTGCTGGGGTCATTGGTGAGAGAAAGGATCAGTTGAGTGTCGTCCGCGTAAGAGATGATGTTGAGGTTGTGTTGGCGTGCGATGGCCGCGAGGGGGCTCATGTATACGTTGAAAAGGGTGGGGCTGAGTGAGGATCCTTGAGGTACTCCGCAGATGAGTTCAGAGGCTTCGGACTTGAATGGAGGAAGGCGGACTCTCTGGGTTCTTCCGGTGAGGAACGAGGTGATCCATTCAAGTGCTTTTCCTTGGATTCCGATGTTATTAAGGCGTTGTAGAAGGGTGCTGTGGCAGACTGTGTCGAAGGCTGCGGAGAGGTCGAGGAGGATGAGGGCGACTGTGTCTCCATTGTCCAGTAGAGTTCGAATGTCGTCTGTTGCTGCGATGAGGGCGGTCTCAGTGCTGTGTTTTGCTCGGAAGCCAGATTGTGAGGGGTCGAGGGATTTGTTGGCTTCGAGAAAGGCGGCAAGCTGGTTGTTGACGGCTTTCTCGATGACTTTGGCCGGGAATGGAAGAAGCGAGATGGGGCGGTAATTTTTGAGTTCGGTGGGGTCGGCTGTTGGTTTTTTCAGAAGGGCGGTGAGTTCAGCGTGTTTCCAGTCTTCTGGGAAGGTAGCGGAGTTGAAGGAACAGTTGATGACGTCTCTGAGGTGCGGTGCTATGACGGAGTCTGCTTTGTTGAAGATGCGGTGAGGGCATGGGTCTGTGGGGGATCCTGAGTGGATGGAGTTCATCAGGCGGATGGTGTCCTCAGTGGAGATTGGGTTCCAGGCGTTAAGGGTGTTCACGGGGGGAAGATGGTCAGCAGATGGTAGGGTGGGTTGGTTTCCGGGTTGGTTGTCAAAGCTGTTGTGGATGTCTGCAATCTTGTTGTGGAAGAATGAGGCTAGGGAGTCGCAGAGGGTTTGAGAGGGGGTGATGTCGTTGGAGTTGGCCGAGGGATTGGAAAATTCCTTGACGATGTTGAAAAGTTCCTTACTGTTGTGGGCGTTGTTGTCAAGTCGATCCTTGAATGCTGTTTTCTTGGCTTTTCGGATCAGTTGGTGGTGAGTGCGGGCGGCGCTTTTGAAGGCGTCCTTGGTGCTGGTGGTTGGGTCTTTTTTCCAGGCCTTTTCAAGGGAGCGGCAGAGTTTCTTGGACTTCTTGAGATCATCGTTGAACCATGAGGCTTTCTTGCTGCCAGGTTTGCTTTGACGTTTTTTCAGTGGGGCTAATGAGTCGGCGGTGTTGGATAACCATAGGGTGAGGTTGGCGGCGGCTTCGTTGGCGTTAGAAGAGAGGGCTGGGGAGTTTCGAAGGAGCGATGCGGAGATTTGGTCCGTGGTGATTTTGTTCCAGTTTCTTTGCAGGGTAGGTTGGGAGTGGTTGATGGGTTTCGGCTTGTTGTAGGTGAAGTGAACGCAGCTGTGGTCGGTCCATAGGAGATCCGTAGTGTGGCTGAAGGAGACATGATTGCTGGATGTGAAGATGGGGTCGAGTGTGTGACCTGCGATGTGGGTGGGGGAAGTGACTAGTTGTTTAAGTCCGAGGTTGGCGAGGTTGTCCACAAGGGTGGCGGTGTTGTGGTCGTTTATCTTTTCAAGGTGAAAGTTGAGGTCTCCTAGAAGAATATAGTCTTTGGAGGGGAGCGCGTGTGGAGAGATGAAGTCCGTGATGTCTTCACTGAATTTTGCGCGAGGTCCTGGTGGTCTGTAGAGGAGAGTGCCTCTGAGTGTTGTTTTGGGGTCGATGTGGATCTGGAAGTGGAGGTGTTCGGAGTTGGCGAGGTTGGCGTCAGAGCTAGTTGAGATGCGGATAGATTTCTTATGAACGATAGCGATTCCTCCTCCTGTGTGGCTGGTACGGTCTTTGCGGGTGATCTTATAGTCTTCAGGGATGGCAATGGTGATGTCTGGTGCGGAGGAAGCGTTCATCCATGTTTCTGTTAGGAAGGCGACGTCTGGAGAGAAGGAGTCTAGTAGGTTCCATAGGTCAATGGCGTGCCTGTGCACCGATCGGGTGTTGAGAAGGATGCATTGTAGGTGGTTGGGGTCGGGAATCTGTGGTGTGGTCGAGGCGGAGATGTTGTCGGTGCCGATGAATTTGCAGGAGTAGCAGGAGAAAGGTCCATGGGTGTGTCCAGGAGCGGCTTGGACGCAGTTGGGGGAGCGGCCGGGGTTGAGGGCTAGGAGGGTGGCGGCATCATAGGTAATGCGGGAGGGCTGGGGAGCGCGAGGGACAGGGGGTATGGCGCTGGGCGCGGTCCAGGCGCGGACGGGCGTAGACGGGCTTACCTTTGGCGCACCTTCGGCGCGGATTGGGCGCGGTCGCTGCGCGTGAACGCTGCGCGTATAGGCATCGGTCATATATGGATGGTGGAGGGGGAGGGGCGAGGGCGGAGCTGCTGGGAGGCGGGAGGCGGGGTGGATATCCGGGGAGGGAAGGCTTCACCACAACAACAACAAGAGACTAAACAAGATGGCAGTCGGCCAAAAACCAATGCACAGATGGGGGCACACAGTATAAATGACACGCACAGACTGTTCAACAGAATCGGGCACAGACAGTCAAATAAATGGAAGGCAAGATAAAGCAGACACAGCTCAGCGTTACAGCACGTTATGGAGGCTGGCGCTCTGTGATTATGCTAATTGGTGCAAGTGGCAGAAAGCGCTACGCTGCGAGACAGACGGTGCAATTATGGAGGAGTTGGAGCGCTATGGGGATGAGTAGTTAACTGTTGAAACCGGGCGCTATGGGAGTAAGTGGCTGAGGTCCGGTGCAGCTAAGCTCTAATCAATGCAGGGAATGAATAATTAATTAATATCGGCCGTGATGCAAATCTGGAGTTGCGGTCGGGCTTTGTGGGGAGAGAAAATTCAATCGAGTGAAGCTTAGCTTAAAAAAAAACAATACCGCACTTGGGTCGGGACACCACCAATGTAGGAGAAGGCTCGACAACCGAATCTGGCCTTACATATGCATGGGATTTGGACAAAGAGGAGTCCAGACGAGTGGAAGCGTCTGGAACATTTGTGAAAGCAGTTGCGTTTGTTGAGGTATGCTTTGCCAGTGTTATGTAGTGCCTTGAAAGTGTGGGTGAAAAGTTTGAGTTCTGTTTGTTTCTGAATAGGGAACCAGTGGAACTCCATCAGGTGTGGTGTGAAGTGAGCACATCATTGGAGGTTTTGAGGGATTCTGGCCACAATGTTCTGAATAGTCCGAAGCCTTCTCGTGATTTTTTTTTGATCTCAGCATACAGGGTCTCCTCCTAGTCCAGCTTGCTTGTGACTAGGGCTGTGTGCCGGTTTTCTGGTGTAAACTGAAGAATACATTTCTTCATAAGATATCTGTCAGTTCTCTTTATCCAGACAGTTGCCCTGCTGTCTGAGGCCTGAGTCTTTACGTTCTGTGACATCAGAGTGATTGCTCAACTAAAGGGCATATTTATAATAGACTGGCGGAGCGTGAAATTAAACTAAAATTGCTAACTCCGCCCTGCAGTGATGCGCCATATTTACAATGATACGTTGCACCCCTGTGTTTTCCCTAGCGCTGGTGCTAAATTCAGCTGCCCAGCACCAACGTAGGAACTCTTGCACCATAGTGCAAAGGTGCCTGTGTTGAGGGAATGGTTGTTTATGTGCAGGAAGGTGTCTCTTCCTACACATTAACAATCACAAATGGGGATTTGTAACTCCTATGTGTGCTGTATTGTGCAGCAAACATAAAAGTTGCAAATCAACATTTTTTAAAGGTGTCCCTTCCTGCACATAGACAATCATTCTTGGTCATCTTCTGTTTCTATGGGTGCTGCACAATGTCAATGCCATGTAAGACCAGGTTATTTATGGTCTTAATTACTTAGCGCTGCCCTGTTTTGACGCCACCCTTGTAAATAGGGGGCAGCGTCAAAACCAATGGGTGTTGCGGCGGAACGCCCACAGCAACAGCCATTGCCTGCCCTTTTCACGCTAAGGGGCTGATTACAATGCTGTAGGATACGGCTCCGACCGTCAGTCGGAACCATTACTACTGCATCGTAATAAGCTAGTCACGTTCCTTTCCGACGGACCCATTCGGATGGTGTCAGTCAGGAAGGAATCCTACCTGTCATTATAAATGGCTTCCCATGGGCTCATAGAGCCCGTTCACCAGTTGGAACAACTTCAGTAATCCCAAGGGCGGCTATTTCCGCACGAGGGATTAGCATGTCGGATTCCTACAGCCTTTCATTGCCAGCCTTTCCAACACAAAAAGGCTGTAGGAAGTTGACTTTGAGGGGCCCCAGCAGGACCCCCTTGTGGGCACGACCTCCGGTTGGAGGCCCTAGGTGCACCAATAGTGCCCCCATGTTGATCCCAGAACCCCGTGGCAGGCACCTTGAGGTGCCATGAACTGCACCTCGCCGTTTTACAATGAGAGCATGCATTCTGGTCAAAATGCATGCTCCCATTGTAAAGAATTGGAGTGCAACCAAATGGCGTTCGGTCGCATCCTAATTGGTCGGTCGGAACCGCCAAGAGGAGGTCGGTCGATCCTAGTACCGAAACGATGTCGGCGGACTTAAGTCCGCCTGACATCGTAATTAGGCCCTAAGTGTAGCATGAAAGTGAGCCTTATATACAAGGCGGCATTAAGCCACACTAAGTGAGTTAACGCCATGTTGTAAATAGGGGAAGGTTATTCGCCACAGTAACATCACAAAAAGTGACGTTCCTGTGGTGATAAGCCCTTGTAAATATGCCCCTAAGTGAGGCCTGCATCTGTACATTCTAGGTAGCTGGAGAGGCTTGTGCTTTCTAAAGCACCCACTTGTAAAATCTGTGTCTTAAGGCAAAGCCTGTGCATAGTTTGCACTGGACCTGGCTCTTCGCAGCAGGAAGCCTGATCCTTCATGTTTGCTATAGTTTAGTTTGCTAAATGTCCACACGTGTAAGACCTATGTAATATGCTGGTTAGCTCTGCCATCTCAACCAATGGCTGTGAGTTCTGTTTCATCTGTATTATCTGAAGGCGAGTTCTCCTGAGTGATAACTTAGCTTACACTTCTGTCCCTCCTGTTGGATAGTTCTGCTGTCAAAAGCCAGTAAGTGTGCATCTCTGAAACCCGTGGAGTAGATGTTCTGTGTGAAGCCTGTCTACAAGTCCTGAGCCGGCATATGTATTCAAATATTTACTGGAATTGTGGTGGGAGGACAAGGTTCCTTCCATAAAATGATGTGTTTAAACAATATAATTCCATTGATGTCCAAAGCACCCTTTAAAGATCCTGGGTGTTCTCGAAGAATATGGTAGTAGCCACTGGGACAGCTATAAGGACTTCTGAATGAAGAAGTAGACTCATTTAATATAAAATATTTCCAATTTCAAAGCATTTTCTTTGCGGAATCTTTGATGTTCTGGATTCTGAGAGTTCAACATGCTGAAAATCCAGAATTTGCTAGTGTAAAGTAATAGGGTAACTTTATATGAATAGCTCATGAACGTTTGAGCTTCATTTGATTCTGGCCAAAGGATCAGCTTCCAACCAGGCTAAACTGTATAATCACCCACTATCCCGTGCACCACATCCAAAGGCCCTATTTTCTTGGATGGGTGTGCAATGGAAAGGCAGTTGTAGACATTAGCATGGGGGTGTCACTCTTCCTCCTTGCAGGCTAGAAGGATTACCTCTTTTGGAAAGATCTTGGCAGAATCGCTCCCCTAAGCTTTTCAGGAGGGAATCCTCAGGACTGACCTTTTGTCAAGAGTGTATGTGTATTACAGAGGAAGTAATTCCTGGAGTTACCCGCTTGCTTTTGATGGCTGATGGGAACTGTCTCTTTCTCCCTTTTGCTCAGGGAATTGCAGAGATCTGTCTGTTTCTGGTAACATATAGGGGAAATATAAAAAATGTATTTAACTTAAAAATAAATATTAAAAACATTTTTATGTAAACATATAATGAACATTTATTTTATATATTTACTTTAAATGTAGAACAAAAGGAAAAAAATGCTACTGCACTATTATTTTTTATTTTTTATTAAAACTTTAATTAATGGAAATATATTAAATTAACTGAAAACTATGTTTCTGATGTTAAAATAAAAAATAAATCTCAACCTAAAGAAAAAATATTATGCATTGAAAAACTATTAAAAGTGATTTATAGAATCTCCAAAAATTAATTAAGTTATTTCTTATGACCTTTATTATCACATTATTTTTTAAAGATGTCTTATATTCGTTCTTTATAACTGGCATTGGGAGGATCTATGATGCTCTCACATTAACGATTTGCTGAAAGTGGACATCCCTAAACTTCACATTAGTACAAAATATGACTAGTTAACCATGAGTTCCGAGTGATCATAAACTTTATTTCACTAATTTATTAAACTAGATCACAGATCGGCTTGATGTTTGAATTCTAGCTAGCTCAAACCGTGCAAGATTAAACAAAATAACTGGCTCAAAAACTAATACTGGAATTTAAAAAAAAAGGGGAGGAAAAGAATGAAGAACTTCCTAAGAAAATGCAGTGCCAACAAAATAAAGAAAAAGAATATTAAGAATAACAATATTTAGAGTAGAATCACAAAAAAGCACAAGTGCTTCAATGAGATTATTGGTAAATTCTAAATTAACTTATGTTATCATGCAAACAGTGACGGGGCGGGTTCACCTCGGACGGCCACCACATAGATGGTTGCAATGGTGATTTTTGGTTAAAGAACAGCATTGCTCAAAATGAATGCACCCTAAGCCACTGTACCAATGCCAATTACATTGCATCTGTGAGCAAATCTACTATATGTATATATATGTAAAAGAGATAACTCTACCACTAGTATATGTAGTAGACCCTTGTACTCACTACCATTCCTATGTAATTCTTAGAGTTTATCCATTTGTATCTCTTCCTTGAGTAACTTTACAACTTGTACATTTGCAAAAAAAATTCTGTTTGTATATTTTATGTAACTCATGTAATCCTAAGTACTTATGTATCGCAACTGGTTCTTTTGTAAAGCACTCTGACACATTCGGGTAATGTTCATGCTAAATAAAATAGCATTAAATAAATACAATAAAATAAATAATAAAATAGTACACAGATCACTATAATCAATGCTGCTGTCTGCTGAGCTCTCCCTGGGTCGGTTTCAAAGGGTTTGCATGACTGGGTTTAAAACGAGAGGGCAATGTTTATAGTTTGGTGGAAGAGTAGTACATACATTCCGTCAGGGTGGCAGAGAACAATGTGTTCGCTATCCTGACAGACCACCCACCAAATTAGAGATCACCTCCAGCCATGTGCTTATCTCTGTGGCTCCTGTCAAGGTAAAACATGTTTGGTGGACTGCTGCCACTGGTTCTGATGACACTTCACCAAACTTTACTAAAGTTATTGCTTTTCAATAATAAACTGCTAAAGTTGGATCTTATTATTGAACATCAAATAACTAATGACCCCACACCCAGGCAGTTTTTTATTTGGGTGTGGGAATCATTATTTGTGTTTTTCTGGCTCTTTCAGTCAGGTTTAACCTGGCAGGATAAATCGAAAAAACGATACCACAGCATGCACTCTAAATAGGGAAGGGGGTGTAGTGCTCTTTATTTAACATACACTTCTCCATTAGGCCATTGGAAGAAGGTTTCCAAGACTTTTTCGTACGTATAGATTGTGAATCTACAAAAAACCTAGATGGAAACTTACCCTACTAATAATTAGGACAAATATCTGCTGATGGTAGAAATCTTCTTTAATCCCTTTGGGTGAAGACTATTCATAAGTATCAAAGGACAGTACACTGAATAGAGCAGATATGATACTGACATTTGTTTTGCAACATGCAGTTTTTAATATGCTTGGATATTGACACATTTCTGGTCCAGGCAGTGCTTAAATTGAGCTGGTAGTTTCTGGTGCCCAGCACCCTCACCTTCCTGTCAACAATGACAGTGCCACTTGGTGGCGCTGTTTATTTAATTTTGTGAGGAGCACAACAACAGTTGCTTGATAACTAAATATGCATTATAATCACTAGTTTCTGAGCCACAAAGCTATAAGAATAGCGTGGGCAGCATTTATTAGTCAATTTTACTGTATATTTAAAGTCTGAAGAGTTACACTTGTATGAGTGTGATGATAAGTTGTGTTGGTACTGTCATTGGTAGCACTAATCAGGGCAATGGGTGGTGCAAGCTGAAGTGGCCTTCTGACATGGGCCCTGGCCCTTATTTTTATTTTTGTTTACAAATCAAGTACTGGCTCCTGGGAATGAATACTACAGAGCATATCTGCTCTCTCACCCTTTCCCTTTATTGTCTTTTTTGACCTCTTTTGGGAACCCTCTCCTAAAAGAGGCAAACTTTCCTTTTGCATATTATTTGAATACTTCATTAGAACTGGCTAGTGTATTTCTCAAATTGCACACACCTGTCTGCCTGTTTAGATGTAAGTCGTGAGTTATAACTTCACTAAGATTTATTCCAGATTATTTAGAAGCATATATTTCGCTACTAAATGCTGTTTAACAACTGTTAATTCAAGGCAGATAGATTATAATGCTATTAAAACATGCTACCCAATGAAGGTATAATATTCTAAATTAAAAGGCAGTGACAGAAATATAGTCAATGGACTGCTTGTGTAGATGGCCTATACCAGCCATTATGTTTCAACCAAACCTGCATTTGGGATTTTGAATTTCCATAAGCGAAGTGGGTTTGAGCCTACTGTACTTTTCAATATGTCAAGCGAGCTTTGTCTTACAGGAAATAGCCTTTACAATGCAGTTGGAAGCATGCAAAACATACATTTTTTATCTCGAATATGGCTTTATAAGATGTTTGGCAAGTAAGTGTATTATATATATATATATATATGCTTCACTTCTCTTTTTTTGAAATTTTTGGAAGTAGATGCGGATTTAACGTGTCTCCTGTGAAAAGATAAACAAAGAGATGCTTATTTGGCCTGGTGGGTCTTTTTTTAATTTTATTTGGGATTTAGCCGAGTCCCATTATGGCTGCCAACAGTTCCTGGTTTGCAGTGTTGGCAGCCAATCAGAAGTCAGGACGAGATCTAGAGGGTTTGCAGATCCTCTGTACACCTATACAATTAAATATTTCCTTTTAATAACTCCATAACTACTGAAAAGATTTACAACAAATCACAAAAAGACACATTAATGGATCAACATCTTCCTTTCTGCTAAACTTGGTGTAATTCCGTTCAGCAGTTCAAGGTGTAGCTGTGTTCCTATGGAAAGTAACATGCAAAATACATGTTTTTTGACACCCCCTTTTTCTTGGGCCCTCCTTAATGGATCACCACAAAACTTCCCATACACAAGAATCACTTGGGCACTTTAAAAAAAAAATTTGTGAAGATTTGTCTAACGACACCAAACATGTAGGCAAGTAAAAAAAAAAATGTTCCTTTAGAAACATGTTCCTAACTATACCTACTGCCTACCGCCAGTAGGTAATATAGATATATATGTAGAATCGTTTATTAATTGTTTTTAACTGTAATAATGCATTTAATGAAACATACCTTTAAATTATAACATTTGATAAAAAAATGTAAATTAACTTAAATCGTTCTTCACACACCTTTTAACAATATTTATTACGTATTAAATAAAAATAAAAATGCTAATCAGGGTGGGATTTTTTTCATTATTTATAAATTACATCAACATATTTAAAAAAATTAATTGTTGAATGCACATTTGATTTGAAGACTTAGGCTTGATTACGATTTCGGGAGGACTTGCGTCCGCCCGACACCGTATCGGTCTCGAACCTCCTGACTATAGGATGCCAGTTTCAACCACCTAATTTGGATGTGACCGGTTGGAAACATACATCTACAATGGAAGCTTGTGCATCGGGCAGAATAGGTCCACAGCATAAGCTTCCATTGGAGTATGGATGTTTTTAAACATCCCTGCACCGTGTGGCAGGCACCATGTTGTGCCTGTCACACAGTGCAGGGATGTTAAGGGGGGCACCATAGATGCCCCCCAGGCACGAAAGCGGAGGGCCAGGGGGTAAGGGGCCTGGCTGGTGGCCCCCAATGCCGCTTTCTGACAGCCTTTCAGAAACCGACATCATAATCCCTACGGCGGAGCCGCTGTCAGGATTATGTTGTCTTTCTGTTGCACCGACGGGCTCTGTGAGCCCATAAGAAGCGTAGCAGACGGTCCCTCAGCCCGATGACTCCGCCCATGGCATCCTAATGGCAGGTGTCGGCGGGTCCAGCACCAATGACACAGCAGTGTTGGACCCACCGACATCATAATCAGCCCCTTAATGTGGTCTAATGTCATATTTGATTACTTTTTGGTGAAAAATAAACATTCACAATTAATTTATGATTACATTTTTCCTTCAAGATTTTTTTGTTTTTGTTTAAAGAATCATAAACGTTAATAATTTTCCCTACACTTTCCCATAGGGAGCTCTCCACCACAGTGGCAGAGATCTCCAGCTACATGTTCAACGGTATTAGCAGTAACTTTACTCTTGTAAATCCTGTTGGAAGAGGCTTCACCCCCTAATTCGAAGGGGGGGGGACATGAAAGTTTATACCTAGATGCACAAGTAAATCTACATTTGAAAATGATCAATAGCAAACAAAGTATATATTTACACTTAGATGTAGCAGTAAATAAACCCTTGTATATTTACATTTGTGAGTTTGTTTGTGAATGCCGAAAAATATGATTTTTCACATTCACAAACTCTGATTCAACCCAGAAACAGTTGCAATGTATCTCCAGCAAAGTGCTGTACTCACTCTTCTTCCAGGGTGGGAAAAGGATGGATTTGATGGCAGTGCAGGGGAATAGTTTTGTCCATAGTGAAAAGTACTTCACACTCGGAGAAACTGATAAATAATTCAAAATGTGAATTTGTACATCGAACACTATGTGCATTGGGGGAATTGGAAGCATGGGGAATATGTCACATGACATGCCGAGTAGTACGACTGGAAACCTGCACTTGGCAGAGCTTTCCAGGCATATTACTATGAATGTGTGTGCAGTTCCAAAAGTAGTAACTCCACACCTCTTCATACAAGTACTACTATTATGCAGAATTGTGCCCGTAGAACTGCAATCAGTTTTTTATGTAGGTAGCAAGATTTCGTATTGAAGCCTAAGTTCAATACAACTTATGATATATAATTGGCTCAACATATAAATTGATGTGCCTGTTGCTAACAAGCGTGGCTTGAGTACTTAATTTTTCTCAGAAGGATACCGTCTCTCTTAATCCACACCACCAGGGTAAATAATGGAGCAAATCTATTTTGCACAAATTTGCTGATGGTAAAATAAGAAAGGAGAAAAAGTGCCAGGTAGTCACGTTCCCTTCCCAAGTATGAAGCAAACTGACTGCACTATTTATTGTTACAATATAAAGATTGGAGCAAACTAGTTTTGCTCCTCGTTTCGCATGTGAAAGAAGGCACTGAGCCGAGGCATAATCAGTTGGCTGCATTCCTAATAACATTGGATCCTTTTCACAAATGCATTTATGATTATGCGAAATATCACTGCAGTAGTTCTCTTTTACTTACTCTAACATGCCTTTGTGTATTGCCCCTGAACGTCCAACTGTATATTTGAAAAAGTGGAAAGAAAGAACAGTCTTTTTTTTGGGTGTTAATTGTCCATGACTATTCCCTGAATATTGCCATTTTATTCTTACCTTACATATTTTAGGGCAAATTCATATGGCATGTGCGTGTAAGACGCCAGAAAAGAGAACTCCAGGATTTCTACCTTACATACTGCAAAATGCATTTGTAATATGCCTCATAGTCAACATAATTGTACAGCATTATTTTCCTACTATTGTAGTTGAGCATACTATAGAGCACAAACTGTTGGTTTGGAAAAGACCCTTTGTCAGTATACGATGTCTTACACTGGTTCTCACAGTCCGCCAATTGCTTGCCATAGGTTGCCATAATTGTCACTATCATTTGCTTACAGCTTAGTTGATGGCATCCCTTGTCCATCTTGCTCATAGCCTCTTTACCAATGTCTTTCCACTCTTCACGTTTAGGAAACTACTTTCAGTGGGGGCCGGCAAGGATCAGGGGATGGGGGTAGGGGAGCGGAGAGAGGAAGTAAAAATAAAAAAAACATATCTGATTACTGGGTCTCTCCTCTGCCGTCTCTCCGTTGTCCCTCCAACCAGAGCAGGCTGGCAGGAATCACCAGGCTCCCAGCCTCCCCATAGCCAATCACAATGCCTAATTGCAGCATTGTGATTGGTCTGCGCTCCATGGATCGGCACTCAACTAGAGAATGGGGGCTTGGGCATGGTCTCAATGCAGGCTGTAATGCAAAGAGGGCCGGCCAAACAATCATGCGCAGGTTGGAGTCCAAACCACTCCTCCCCTGCCTTGTAAGCAGAGCAGCAGCACCTGCCCACAAAGCTGCCACAGGAGGGAGACATACATTTATGATAAGAACGAGTTATTATCATTTTATGTTTTCTTTATTTCACTGCTTCAAGCAGTGGGGTGACACTCCTCCACTTTAGCCGCCACTGATTACTTTTTAGGTCTCGTCTGAGCCAGCACGCATGTGCTGCGCTGCGTGGCATTTATTAAGGGCTTTTGAACTCAGAGCACACGCTTGTTCGTGTGCTTTTCTTTATTAACCCGTAATTGGCCTGTGCAAGCGTCTTTCTTAAAAAGACAGCATGCAATTGGTCCAAGGCGGGTGATTATCTCGCCTTCTTTGTTCCCTGGCCTAGGGTGCAGGGGAGGGAGCAGTAATGCCATGTATTTCCAATTATCGCGTTGGTGTTAAGTGGAAAAAGATCGCGGTCAGCGCTGGTCGTGCTGGTTTTTCACCTGCAGCGGCAGGCACAAGCGCGTGAGCGCACCACTCCCGGGCTTGCTAATGTATATTGCCCGTTTTAAAAAGGTGGCCACACATCATGCCTAATAACATCATCATGATGGGCTATTTTTCCTGTTTAAATACCAACAGAGCGCTGCATAGGTATTTGTAGGACAGACTGCCACGCCTCTCAGTTTCCCATTCCCATAATTTATGGCAGGCTCACCGCCCAGGGCCAGCCTCTGTCCACTCCACCAACTCATTATAGAACAAAGCCCCTCTCGGGACCGTGCCTGTCTCTCCCGTTTCCAATTACAGCTACATTTCCTTCCCCCCAAGCACACCAGCCTCACCACCTGCACGTCCAGCTGGAGCCCTCTGTCCCCCCACCAGGAGCAGGCTTCTGCCATTGCCTCGCCCCATATCTTCTGGCGAGCAGTGCGCAGCCCTCCACCCCTCCCCAGTACCTGCTGCCTTGAAAGAGAGGCTGAGCCGTGAGCCCAGGGTTTTGTGAATGGAGGAGTGTGAGGGCGCGTTCCGGGGTTTCCACGTTACCTCGGACCACTCCGCCCACTCCTTGAAGGCAGGCAGCAACCCAGGGTCCTAGCGAACGATGCGTGGGGATCCCCCCACTTAAGATGTGCCCCCCCAAGTACTCAAACAAACGCAGCTCATCTGTGGTGCCCTGTGCATAGAATCACTGAGCAATGTGTTCACAGATTCAAGAACTGGCACATACATGTATACATGTTCTTAGCATATGTGCCGTACCTGTCTTCAGCTATGGAGTGTTACAGAGCGCCACATGCCGGAATTAGGCAGTTTCGGAGTGCTGATTCACAGAGTAAAGACCACCAGGCCAACCCAGTGTGCCCAAGCCCCCTCAACTAACAGACCACTTGTGGTCTGAGGGTTCGCTTCACCTACTCTCCCTGAAGGTCACCCAAAGGCGAGTCTTGCACTCATCCACAGGCGAGTCTTGCACCCACATACACATGCCCTATCAGCCTAGCATGGCCCCATCTGGGGCTGTATACGGGAGTCACACCCCACCATAACCCCAGGCAAGCTGTGCACTATGTGTGACATGCAGGCGAGAGGGCGCAGGTGTTTAAATCACACTCGCTCACTCCAAGAGAAACAGCTGTGGCCTCTTTTCACCAAATTTGCTTTCCCTGCTGTTTTTTTTGCCTACATATGAAGAGATTGAAATAAGCAGCGATTCATTCATTGTTCTTGGCTGAGGTGCAAACAACGCGTGCTTCAAAGATAGATGTGACATTGCAGGGCGATGTGCTCAACAAATGCAAAGCACTTTAGCTGAGATAAAATATATTCTCCAGGCAATCCTGAAAGCAACTCATCAGACAGTGGGGGTGTGTGCTACACACACACAGACCTTCCTTTACCCCACACACATCCCACATCTACTACCCAGCAGACCTCTTCCCCATCCCACAGAAACATTCCCACCCCACGCCCCCCTTCTCCTGCACAATAACACCCATGTCACAGGTCCCTCCTCGTATACTGATTGCCACTCGCAAAGACATGGGCATGCGAATTCACACAAAAATACACACACAACCTGGCCATCACATCCAAACCGAACAGCTCTTGTTCTCCCATACCCCCAGAGAAACACCCACAACCGCCCTCCTGCACAACTAATTTATACAAAAACACATAAGTCACTCCTACCCCTTCACATAATGTCTTTCACACACCTGTACCCAGACAAACACCCCCCACACCTCCACAAAAGACACCACCCATGCCTCTCCCCAGTCCACACAAACATTGGCTTGCTAGTCTCTACATAGAAACCCCACGCCCCCACACGGCTGCAAACCCCCACACAGCATGCACCACACCCCTCTGTACACGTGCACCTCCCACACACGCTGAACACATTCTCCAGGCTGCCATCCCCTGTGCTCCTTGAAGCTCACCCATTCCATAGAAATCCCACCCTCAGAATAGGAGATCACACATGAATACATTCTATAAATGCTCCTTATGCGCATCCGATGTGTGTGCAAGTCATTTTACCGTGCTGAAGTTGCTCAGCTGGTTGTGCAGGCCAGGCATACTCGGTCTTTTATTTTCATGTGTTTAGTAAAATTGCCACCAGTAACATGGCCGATAGTGACATCAATATGGTAAGCGCCAAGAGACCGTTTGATGTGCTTTATCTAAATCGCCACCCATATACAGGTGGTGATTGGTGCTTAGTAAAACCCCCAAAATATTGAGAAAATCACAGAACTCCCACTTTCCGTTCACCATGCCCCTCACGTCCCGGCCCCTGTTGCGGGGACTGTGACGCTTCTTCCCTGCACACAGACTCCTTAAACGACATCCCTGTCCGGAGTCCCAGAGCAGCACCCCAGGGTGAACGGTGGAAGCTCTCACCCTCCCCCCAAAAGTGCATTACACTCTACTGAAAGCAAGATACACTCCACACAATACCACTCAGTGCCACATTATATGCTACATAATTACACTGCACACAATGCAACATACACTCCAAATACCACTTAGTGCCACATAGTTACACACCACATAATTACACTCTACTGAATGCAACATGCACTCCACACAATACCACTCAGTGTCACATAATTATATGCTACACAGTTACACTGCACTCAATGCAACATACACTCCAAATACCACTCAGTGCCACATAATTACACATCAACAAAAAGCACAGCAGCACAATGCTCTATATTATAGCCAAAAGTTCTGGCTAAACACATAAGGTCCCAAAGGCGAGACCTATTGGCTATGCCAATGCTTGTATTTTCTCCTACACACTCCATGAGCGAGCATGTGATTTCAGGTCTCCCTAGTGGGCCTCTCTCCCACCACCTGTGCTTTTATTGAACTCTCTTCTCGTCTGTGTGCTTATATTTCCAAATTGCTTTTGCCTCTGTGCTTCCATCACATGAGAGAGCCAACATGGTGCCTTGCTCCTCTGTATTCTTTCTGCTTTTCCACACTTCCCATACACGAGATCTCAGCAGGGCCCAGCCGCGGTCGGTAGTAGGAGTACCTGCAGGGCGGTGACGTGGGGAGGGGAGGGGCAGGGTGGGGTGTAGTAATGTATGGATTACAAAGCTTTACAGGTAAGTAAACATATAAATAAATAAAACGAATTTCTTTGCGTGCACTGCATCCCCAAATGCGATGCAGTGTGCGCAACGAAATTCTTTTTATTTATTTATATGTTTACTTACCAGTAAAGCTCCGCAATCCATAGATTACTACCCCCCACCCTGCCCCTCACCACGTCATCGCCCGGCAGGTACACCCACTACTGACCGCGGCTGGCAGGCCGACATGCTGCTGCTCCTTCTTTCTGCATTGCAGCTCTTTTCTCACACAAGCTCCCGCCCCACTGTTCCTACTTGTTTTACCAGGCCCCACTTTACTTATACGAGGTCCCTTGAGAGATTTATGGCTCACCCTGCTACTCCACCCTTCCTTCAGTGAACTGCTAGGCATGAAATGTAATGTCACCAAGAGAAACTTTATCATTATATTTTAAATCGTGGTGGTCCAGCAGACCAAGAGGTTGTATTTAGATTGCTGTGTACTTTACAGGTGTGAGTTCCAATCCAATGTCAAGAAACATATTTTGAGTTTGTATTTGATAAATATTTGAAATGTTGCAAAACCTATGTTCATTAAATCTGCATTCACCCATTATATTTTGTTTAAAAAGTTGATATTTACAATAGCTCATGTTCCCTTTTCAATATAATACTGTAGCCACGAACACAGCCATAATTGTATTACATTTTCTAAGAACTTTTTTGGAATTTCCCTTTAATCATACTATTATGGTCATGCCACTTTACGGATACATCAATTGTACTGCAGATTGCGTTCATAACATTCAATGTTAAAAATAGATTATGTGCAATTACTTTTTCAAATCAGAGTAGCTGATGGTTTAGGGTGATGCGGTCAAGTTGCAGAATAATCTCTAGTTGCTGGTTCAAATCCTCATTCTGGCAGCATTTTCAGCAACTGTGCTTTTAAATTCTGCAGAAGTTTCAGTACAGTAATTCTACATTCAACAATTATAATCTCTGTAAGAAGTTGCTATTTTCAATAGTTCGAATTTGCTTTCCATTAAAGACTTAGTGTGGTTTAGGCAGATAATGCTTGCTCCACAGAGGGTACCTGGCCACATCTAGATGGCATCTGCAAATGTGTGTCCCTCCCCAACTAATAGCTTTTTACATCTTTTCTTAAAGCAGAACAAAATACATTCAAAGGTAGCCCCTAAAAGTATGTGTGCATTCATTGTGACATCTACAAGATAAAAAAAAGTAGTGTGAAATCCAATATGTTTTACGGATGCGACCTATTGGCTTTGCCACTGCTTGTTTTAAATGAGGTGCTTTATAGCATTGGGCAGGTTTTATAATTATTGGAGACGTTAGTGAAAAATACCTAGTCACTATCTGCATCCTGGTAGACTAAAATAAGAGATGCCTTTCATTTTGTGACCTTCCCCTCCTCCAGCGTTAAGAGCCTCTGTTCTCACTTTAACATGAGGCTCTCGTAAGAACCTCACGCTTCTGGCCTTGGAAAGCACTTACAAAACTGTTCATGCAAGAATGATGTCAGAAAGACTACCTTATCCCCACTCGCTTACCACCGCGCCCCTGGGGCCATTGAGCGCTCCATCAGTTGTGAATTGATGGGATCGAGATGTTTGCAGCAGCCTTTCAGGGACTGTGCATACACGGAGGGCCTGAGGCACAATCAGAGCCTCCAAACAAGAGCTCTTCTGTGCTAAGCTGCAAGGAAGGATTTATGGGGTCCTACACGCAAAGAGAATGAAAGACAAAGAAGCCACTTACACTGTTCGACTTCAAAGTAGACTAGTAAATAGACCACATTAAAATACAGACATGATGGACACGAAAAAATGAACTAGTTACCAGTCATCTTCTTTACCCTTAGGGAAGTCCTCATCATCATAGCACTAACATGTGAGGCCGTTCTGCCTCCAAACAGAATCGTTTTGCCAAACTATTGTTTCTTTTTTATATAACCCCTGCCCTCCTCTGCCACCTCTGTCATTTCCAAGCACATATATTTGTTTTGTAGGAAGGGGGAAAGGTGGGGACCTACTATGACAAGGAGGGCTTTTCTAAGGTTAATGAAGATCACTTTTTTAAGCAACTAGTTCATCACCCCCATGGTCGCCTTCCTCGTCATACTACTAACAAATGAGGATGTACCCAAGTGAAAGAAAAGATAACCACAGATACAATTCTATTCGTCTGAACCAGATATAATTTTAACAATTAACTAAGTGCTGTTTTTAACACCAATTCACCAAAATTACTGGAACTGGCCCATGTAGCTGCTCTGCCGATCTCTTGTAGGGAAACCCTGCTTCTCCAGCACAAGCAGCAAACCCTTCTGTGGTAGGCATTGCCATGACACTCCCTGGTAAATTCAGCTCCATAGGAGAATAGGCCTTAGCAATCGTCTGCTGACACATCTGCTGATAGCAGTGTTAGATGCCTTTTTACCCCTACGAGCGCCCCATGAGAGACAAAGAGACCATGAGAGACCAAAAAAGGTTTTGTCTCCTCCAAGTACTACAAAAGAGCTCCACGGACATCCAAAGAAAATGGAATGCTTTCCACAGACTGAAAAAAATCAGGAGAACCTTAGGACGAAACTTAATATAAAGGCTCGTGACAACTCTAGCTGGGAAAAACGTAAAGTTAGGATAGGTGATAATTAAAGAAGACAATTCTCCTATTCTTGTAGCTGAAGTAATGGTGACCAAACATTCCACTTTAGAGAAAAGCCACGCTAATCTGACTTGATTGATGTTCTGCAAGCCCTCCAGAATTACTGAGAAGTCCTGTGAGGGAATTGGACGAGAGACTACTGGCTTCTTCTACCGAAAACCTTTCAGCAGTTTTTTGTCAATGGATGAATAGCTAAAAAATCACCGGCGGGTCCCGACTTGATCTAATGGCTGCCAACTGGGTAACCTAAGTAGAGGGTGGCAACCTCTTTGAGAAGCCAGTCCACAAAAAATCCAAAATGTGAAATGGATCTCCAGAGTCAGGATCACATGATTCCTTTGAGCAAAAGAATAACAAAATGTTGCCAGTGCTGGAATATGCTATTAAGCATGGAATCCTTCTTTACCAATTGAATATCACAGGCAACCTCCTGTGAACATCCTAGCTCTACCAACTCAATCCTCTCAATATTCAGGCAGTCAATCGCTGTCACCTCCTCTTTCCAAATCCTCTGAAGGATTTGTTTGACTAAGGGCTCTTAATCTCACTTATGATATACTTGCCTTATCTTGTAGAGCCTTCTTGGAAATCTTTTTATCAGTTGTGACACAGTGTCTGTCTAGAACCACCTAAATGACCTGATACGTGATCTTGGTAAGATCTGGGCAGTACTTTCAACCACCATACTGGCAACACAACAGCACGCTACTCTGTCGCAAGGTAAAGGGGCAAAGGGTGGATTGTATTTATATATACACCCGTTCATTTGCTCTCTTTTTCTCTGCTGATTAGTTTCCTTGTTTCTCTTGTCCCCTATGAATCTCAAACCTTTAACACATCAGACACAAATATTAATGAGCACCCTGACACTCTGGGTCCTTTGTTGTAAATAAGTATATTTTTTATTTGCATCCATGGCATTTTCACGTCTTCATGTACGTGTTTTTTGAAGTGTGTCACCAATTCTTTTCTTTGTATTTCTTGATCTGCTTCTGTTTCCTAGGGCAAACATCTGCACTGGATAGATGTTTGCTCTTTGAAGCATAATTTGTCTGTCATCTATGAACTGTAATTGTAAATGTACACTGATGTAGTTTTGTCTATCAAAGTGTACAATATTTTATGGAAACTCTATAGCCCAATGATTTTATGTCTAAAGAGATCAGATGTAGCATGTTTTTTTAAAAAAAGGTTTGTCCTTCAGGTTCTCTGTATTATTGTGTATATAGAGTTGCATGTAATGTATGTCTACAGATAATAGTTTTTAGACTTACATATGTTTATTTTGTATGTTTGCAGCCCTGAGGAAGCCTATAACAAAGTGAAATACATTGGCTGCACTTACTGTATTTTGTTGAAGAAGAAATTTAATAAAGAGCAGCAAAAACAAGCAAAAGACCTACTAGTCTTATTGCCTCTTTATGTTACATGTGCTAATTCTTTCATGGGCACTCAGTTTTGTTGCTTCTTAACAGTTTTCGAATTATGTGATGTAGTGTGGAATTATGTGTTGTGGTGTGGCATGGAATTTTGTGTCACAGTGTGGAGCGAAAGTGTGTGTGTGTGGTGTGGAAGTGTGTGGTGGGATGTGGAATGGTGTGGGGTGTGTTGGGTTGAATGGAGTGGAATTATGTGGCACCAAGTGTAGTGGAATTAGGTGGTGTGAAATTATGCAGCATGGTGTGGAAATATGTTGTGTTGCATGGAATTATGTTACATGGAGTGAAATCATGTGACACATATTGGAGTGGAAATATATGGAGTGGATTATATTCTGTGCTATTAAGTGGTGTGGAGTGGAATTATGTGTTGTGGGATTGTTTAGTGTGATGTGGGATTGTGTGACGTGGAGTGTGGCATGGAGTGGAATTATGTGGCACGGAGTGTAATTATGAGGAGTAGAACAAATTTATGTGTCGTGGAATTATGTGGCATGGAACTACCTCCTTCAACAAATCACAGCCTCCTCCTCACTTCTTGAGTTCCACAAGAAGTTGAAGACCTGGCTCATCGTATAAGCACTTTAGGGACCATAATCCTACACACCTGCCCAAGTGCTGGGATTCCCTCTCTGAAGAACCGGGATTTAAACCCGGGGTGGCCAGGGGCACGCCCAAAGTCTTCGGGTTCACCTGTCTTAGAATACAGAGACACAGGATACTTCTTGGTGGCGTCAAAGATCAAATTTATTGGCTGCAGCCAGTAACAGAGGTCCTAGAAGTACAACATGGTGTATGTTCTCAGGAGACTGCTCAACTTTACAAAACAAGCCATCCCTTTTTATACAAAAAATTGTGCTTCAGGCAAACATTCCTTATTTACAGTTTGACCACTCACATGTTTCCATGACAAAAAGCATTGCATGATGACAAACCCATTTTCAGTTTGTCCAGCCCATATATAAATAGACCATAAAGAAAGAAACAGAAACAGATGGAAGTAGGATAAGGCATGTTTGTGTGTGGTAAAACTTTACGATGTCCTGTGCTCTGATCCTTAATCTTGATCAGCTAAAGGGCAAGAACTGGTTTGGCAAGGTCAGCTTCAGGCAACAGGTTCAGTTCACTCAGGTCAAATAGAAGTCAGCACAAACTCAAGCTAAGGTGTACGTGTGACTCGTTTGGCCACAGTCATCGGCCTATGTGAGGGCAACCACAAAATGGCTGCCATGCACAAAATGGAACCCGAGGGTACAGAACGAAATCTTCAAATACACAGGGAATCCATCGGTGTAACATGACGAAAACACTCATACTTGCTGAACTCAATGTTTACGGTTCGCTGTTACCAAAATCGTAACAGAACCACAACCTTTATGACCCAGGTTCAGAATTCACGGAACCTCAGACCCTCCTTTTGCCCTTACATAGGCAATCACTCAGTCTATATCTGAATCGATGTCAATATTCATCAGGTCATCAAGGTGTTGTTGGAGCATCATCCTATCTCTCTGTACTTCTCTTGAGACAGGCGGTCTCCTTACACACGTAGTAGCACAAAGGCCACATATGGCGGGACCACACTGTACACAAAGACAACACGAGAAAAGAATGACTAAAGCCACACCAATGACCGTCAGAATCTTCCATACCTACGCGGATAACAGTTCCCAAAACCATCCAATTAACGACCAATCTCCTTCATCCACATGTATTGACTCGGAGATCTTATGTAACCTGGAAATGGCCTGGTACACTGTCGGAGCATTATCTGGAATGAAAACGCAGCAACTTGATTGGATCCCTTTACATACTCCACCTCGATCCGCAAGTATGACATCTAAAACCATACGATTCTGTAATGTCATAAGGCGATCCGCTTGAAGCTCAGCTGTCAAATTACTAAGGGCACCGGCAGTTTCGATTACAGTGGACTCAACCACTCTTAATTGCAGCAGATTTCTACTGTTAACCATAGGCCCCCAAAACGGTAGGAAACCCTTAAAGAAGTCTCCCACTTCTTGTCCAGCGGTATCTTCCTGATCGAAGACACCTCTTACAACTCTCGTCTTGTGGTAATCTGCAGCAGCAGTATACGTAGGAGGCAACAGATATCCAACATAACATGTTCCCAAAAAATCAGGGGGCAACCATGGATATGCTCTGTTGTAGCAAATAAAATCGGTACCCTTAGCTGCCAAAAGGGCGGGGAAGACTGAGACGCAAAAACGTCCGTCTGAGTACAAACACTCTTCCCTAACTGAGCTTTCGGATTCTTGCCATTACCTTGCAGACAAAAATGACCTCGGTGGGGTACGATCCAAATCGGAGGTGATCTCTTTCGTCTCTGCTTCTCACTCAGACTAATACTATATCCGGTCGCGTTCCAACCAACATAAGCTAACAATTCATCCTTAGGAATGGTCTTATACGTATTAATATCTCTACTCATATTCGTAATTCCCTTCACCAAGGCTTTATTACTTGAGTTATCTCTCGTGGAACGCAGGGGATAGAATTCAATGGCATAAATGAACATCGTCTGGAAAGCCCATAAAGACCCATTCTGACTAAACGGCAGAACCAGATAGGGAATACCTCTATCCGTAGTATGTGGCATAAGACCACAACCCCAACAATTAGTGGTGTTCACTACTAACTGGTGTTAATGCAGGAGCTGTACAAAAGAATATTTTACGAATTCTGATCTTGTAACCTGCTCATGTTCAGGAAAAGGGTGAAAAGAATGCAAAGAAACAGTAGTGGGAAAAGACATAGGTTGGGAAGTGGGTGCAGAAGTCAATTGGGTAGCAAAAACAATCCCACCCACCAAAGCTAACGTCATACTAAGGCACATCAGAATACATGTGATCAGGAAACATTTGCTATGCATTATACTACGCATTTTCATTTTCAAGTTCATATTCTCAACAGCTCTCTCAAACTCAAAAAACTCCATCCTCTAACCGTGCTGTTCGCGGCGGTTGGGTCTTCCGTGCTAAGGAATGCGTCTGTCAGTCCAGGGACCAACCAGAACCTCAAACTTGTGTCTTCGGCTTGCACTCCCAAGTCTTTACACCGCAACCCTACAGCTGAACCCGGATGGTGGTTCGAAAAACAAAAATAGGTCAAAACAGTTTCTTGGCTGAGAGAGTGCAGTTATCAAAAGGAAAAAGGAAAGATTATTTATTTATTTGTCCATTTTTCTCGGTTTCAAGTTATAACGATCTTTGCCAGGTACTGTATGATCTCGGAACAAAGTTTCCGGCTCAGTGGTGTCCAGTCTCAAAGATGAGGGCACAGCTGCTTGCAAGACATCATCATCCTCTTTCTCAGACCTCGTCCACATCAAGTGTGCATCACTAAAAGGCATAAACTTCGGCACACGCTCTGTTTCTGAATCACCAATTCCTTTCTAGACCAACTGGTCGTACGGCAGAGGTAAAGGTACCCTCTTACAGTGTACGCCGTGGATCCAGTTTCTTTTACCGAAGACCTTCACAGATGTTCTCGTGGACAAAAGCACTTGATGAGGGCCTGTCCAACGGGGCTGATCATTCTTGGTCTGCTGAAAATTGCGCGTTAATACCCAGTCACCTGTATTGATGGTATGACCTGGGTCCACAGACGCAGGTGGGAGGCTATCATGAACCTGTTGATGTAAGACACGCAATTTAGCTGTCAGTTCATACAGATAATCCACCAACACAGGATACTCAATGTCACTGAACTTTGTTGGTCTCGGCACTCCCCACACATTTGCCGGGCGACCAAAAACTATCTCATACGGACTGAGTCCAATTCGTGAATGCACTGTGGTTCTAGTTGACAAAAGTGCCAACGGCAAAGCATCGGGCCATTGGAGACCAGAACTCGCCTGAATCTTAGCCAGCTTCAGCTTTAGGGTGCCATTATAGCATTCCACTAAACCAGCTGATTGGGGATGATTAGCAGCATGAAATTTTTGTCTTATGCCCAAACCCTCACACACTCTCTTCATGATCTTCCCCACAAACTCACTTCCGTTATCACTCCACACCATCCGTGGCAAACCAAATCTAGGGAAGTACTCCTTGAGCAAGACTTTAGCTGTGGACAGGGCAGTATTATCTTTTAGGGGATATGCCTCTACCCATCTAGAAAAGGCACAGACAACTACAAGGACGTATTTCAAATTGTTACACCTTTCCATGTGGATAAAATCCAATTGCAAAACCTCAAACGGATACGTCGGAGGCGCAAAGTGACCAGCTGGAGTTGGGGTTCCCTTGCCAGGATTATGCATCAAAGAAACCATACAATTCTTAACCACATTCTCCGCACATTTAGGAATCCCACCATTCTCCCACACTGGAGCCAACAACTTACAAATCCCTTTCGCACTAATATGAGATATTCCATGTGCCATCGTAACCACTGCAAGCACATACGCATCAGGCAACAGCCATCTTTGGTGTTCAGACAACTCAACCCAACAACCATTCGGATCCAATCTTCCCGTAGTTTCTCTCCACACATTCTTCTCACTCTCAGTAGCTTCAGCTTGAATTGATTTCACACTCTCGATCGTATCCTCACACATTCCAACTGCACCAATCCATCTTGCTTGCAGGGCCTGCAATATACATTCGACCCAACACATTCTCCGCTGCTTCTTTCGCAACTTCATCCGCAAACGCATTACCACGGCCAACACCATCCGTAACCTTCCCAAGTCTTTACACAGCAACCCTACAGCTGAACCCGGATGGCGGTTCTAAAAACAAAAATAGGTCAAAACAGTTTCTTGGCTGAGAGAGTGCAGTTATCAAAAGGAAAAAGGAAAGATTATTTATTTATTTGTCCATTTTTCTCGGTTTCAAGTTATAACGATCTTTGCCAGGTACTGTATGATCTCGGAACAAAGTTTCCGGCTCAGTGGTGTCCAGTCTCAAAGATGAGGGCACAGTTGCTTGCAAGACATCATCATCCTCTTTCTCAGACCTCGTCCACATCAAGTGTGCATCCCTAAAAGCACTACACTTCACAATCGCAACTTGCTTCGGCAACGTAAGCGTCTCAAGAAGCTCATTCACCAATTGCCCGTGCTGGATCTTAGTCCCATGCGACGTAAGAAATCCTCCAAAACTGTGTGCTACACCAAACGCATACTGACTATCGGTATACACATTCACTCTCTTTCCCTCAGACAAAACACACGCTCTTGTTAATGCAATCAATTCCGCTTCTTGCGCAGAATTGTGACTAATTTGTGCAGTTTCCACAATCGTACTCAATGTCGTCACCGCATATGCTGCAGTCACATCACCATTCGGAAGCTTATAGCATGATCCGTCAACCCATAGCGTACCATCCGGATTCACAAGAGGAGTGTCTCTCAGATCTACTCTAACCTTCGTTTCCTCTTCTGTCCTAAGAAAGCAATCATGCTGTTCCTGACCATCTGTATCTACAGAAATCTGCAACAATGTCGCAGGATTCAATACATTGCATCGCTTTATATGCACATGACTAGCTGAAAGCGTCAACTCATAACCAAACAACCTCGCACTAGTAAGATGCTGCGTCTTTGTTCTATTCAATAAAGTATCCACTGTATGTGGAACCATCACAACCAGCTGATTATCCATCACCAAACCAGCAGACTGTCGAATAGAAACAACCGCTGCCGCTGTAGCTCTCAAGCAACTCGGCAACGCTCTAGCTACCGGATCCAAAGTCGACAAAAAATACGCACATGGACGCTGTTTATCGCCGAACTATTGCGTCAAAACTGACAATGCGCAATCCTCTCTCTCATGAACATAAAGTGTAAAAGGCTTACTGTAGTCAGGAGTACCCAACACCGGAGCCGAACACAATGCATCACGCAATTCAGAAAAACTTTTCTGACAATCGTCAGACCAAGGAAGCGGATTCGGTGTATCCTTACAAGTCAAAGCCAACAAAGGCTTCGCCTACAAAGAAAAATTCGGGATCTATTGTCTACAGTACGATGTGATACCCAAGAAAGCACGCACTTCTCTCTGTGTGCTTGGCACAGTCATTTGAGCAATCGCTCAAATTCGTTCTGGGGTCAACCTTCTTCCCTCCTTCGACAAGAGATGACCTAAGTAGGTCACTTCTTGGCGACAATACTGCAACTTCCAAGGTGACACTTTATGATGCAAGTCAGACAAATGTCGCAACAAAGAAAGAGTAGCTTCTTTACAAGTTTCCTCATAATCAGCGGCAACTAACAGATCATCCACATACTGAATAAGAGCAGCACCAGCAGGCAATACAAGAGTATCAAGCTGAGTTTTCAAAGCCTGACTATAGATAGAGGGACTTTCGCAGTACCCTTGAGGAGCGCGCTTAAATCGGAAGCTTCGTCCTCCTAAAGAGAAGCCAAAAATGTCTCTACTCTCTTCGGCAATCGGAATGCTAAAGAAAGTATTCTTTAAGTCTATAACTGAAAACCAGGCTGCTGAAGCAGGAATCAAAGTCAACAAAGCAGTAATGTCCGGAACAACAGGAAACTGTGGCACGACAATCTTATTAACCTCTCGAAGGTCGATCACAAAGCAATGCACAGGCGGCTGAGAAGAATCAGTAAGCTTCAAGACAGGCAGAACGGGACTGTTACACACGTTACCTCTTGTTTCTTCAATCACACCTTTCTCAATTAAATCATAGATAATTGCCAAAAGTGCTCTTTCACCATCACTAGAAATCCGATATTGGGGAATACGTGGCAATTTAACATTCGATTTGAGCGTCACAACATATGGTGGAATCTCCAAAAGACCCACGTCATTAGGACCAGTAGCCCAAAGAGTATCAGGGGGAGTCAATCTTTAGACAAATACATCGGAGAGATCACTTTCTTACCCAATGTAAGACGTACTCCCGAAGGAGAACAATACAATGTCGCATGCAATCTCTTTAACAAATCCAGACCCAAAAAATTCTCACCACAACCTGTCGTCAGAATGAGGGGTGCTTCCAATTCACAAGGTTCAATAGAAAGAGACAAGGGACTAGAAACTGGATTACGAACTGGGGCGCCAGAGAATCCTACTGAAACATTCGTTAAGCCAGACAAAGGTGCACCAGGGAGTTTAGAGTGCATGATAGAACTATTCGCTGCACCAGTATCCAAAAGAAAAGGCTCTACCACACCTGATGTAACTACTGCAACATAAGGTCCACTCTGATCTACTGGAACTGACACTAGTGCCTCTCTTTGTCCTTGGCTGTCCTAGTAATCATTATATTCAATGCTCTCACTCTCAACATGGTAATCATCAGCGTAATACTGTGGAGTTCTACCAGTCTGTACATTCTGTTGATCAAAATAATTCATTGAATTCTGTGGGGGAAAAGAACGTTCACTGAGGAAACGCACCACGTCCTTTACCCCTAGACACTTGCTGGAAACCACCACGACCTCGCGGAACCGACATACCACTCGCACGTTGGCGCAAAGCAGGACACTCATTCTTGTAATGACCTTCCTCTCTACAATACGCACACTGATTCAAACCTAAAGGAGGCCTTGGAGTAAAATACTCAGGTTTCTGTGATACTCTCTGAAACTGTGGCGGTTGCTGAAACTGTGGACGTTGCTGTGACTCTTGCTGAGTCGAGCTGGGCGGATACGCCTGCTGTAAAAGAACCTTAGTCTTTAAATCTTTTGTCTTTTTCTCTACTCTCTCTTTCTCGTCCTTATCCCTATTCTCGTAGTACTGAGCAGTCGCTAGTATCTGGGCCGACGAAGAAACAGCCCAAGAACTCTCAGAATCTTTCAACTTATTACACAGTTCAGGAAGTAAGTTAAAGACAAACTTATCCACGAACAATCTTTGGCCACCTTCCGTACTCATATCCTGACCAGTGTGATCTACAAATGTTTCTTCAAACCTAGTGAAGAAATCAGACACGCTTTCGTCCTTCTTCTGCTTACATGCTGCCAACTTGTCCCAATTTACTCGCAACGCTGGCATCATCGTTTTCATAAGATCTATAATTCTGCCAGGTAAATTTGCCACTAAAGGCTCAGGTTTAGAACCACCAATTTGTCTAGCATCTGCAGCAGTAATATTGGCCCATGAGTCGCCTAATTCTATCGCATGATCCTCATGACGAATCTTAGCCCACAAAGGTTGAGGAACTACGTTACCCAACAGCATATCTATGTCGGCTAAATTCATGATGCATGCAACAACTGTCTGGGACAATTCCTTGTAATAGCCAGCTGGATTCTTACGGGGATCAGGTAAAGACTGTTTAAGAGCCAAAACCTCAGCTCTCTTCCACGGAACATGTACCCATACCCTCTGAAAATGTGGCAGAATAGGTGGATTAGCGGCTGCATCTCCTTCTCTCCAAACTGGGGGAAGCTCTCTCATCGGATATTGTCTCACTTTCCTCCTAACTGCAGGATCAGGCTCAAACAAGCGCTGAGAAGGAGAATCGCTCCTAAACGCAAGCGCCATCGCAACTGCTTTCTCTACTCCGGGACCCACTATCGTCCCTTTCGCAAACTCGGACTGTACATTTAGCAACTCCACTGGGACTGAACCCAAATCATTATCTTCCCATTCCTCACGGAGGAAAGTACACATTTCATCAAACACATATCTTTGCTTGGGTGCTTCCCACTGCTGGAAAACATCCATAACTGACTCTAAATTATACCTCGAAACATTCGAAGCCCATCTGCGAGCCAAGAGAACCAACACTGCCCGCTCTTTGGGACTAGGTAACTGACTACGCAGTTGTTTACGTGCAGAAACAGGGGTCATACTCAATGACCCAAAGAAAGGAGACAAAAGACCAGTAACAGTTTCAGTCATTCGCTGTCGAGCAGAAGGAGAAGCTGTCATAAGGACAAGAGACAAAGTATTTTGAGGCAAAGTAGCAGAAGCCAAAGGTAAAGGAGAGTGAGGCAAAGAAAGTCCAGGCAAAACTGATAGCAAAGTCGGCGGCCCCAGAGGAGGCTGCGCCGTAGGAGGAAGAGCCGGCTGAAGAGGAGCCGGTGGCTGAACAGCAACAAGAGATCGTGCAACTGGAGGTTGCGGAGGTGCCGTAGCACTCTGTGCATAAGGGGGTGGTAATCTCAACAAATGTGACATCAAAGGATCCTTCTCAGGGTCTTTCGTTGCATTCTCAAGAAGAGATGGCAAAGCTGGATAACATTTATCAATAGCCATATTATGTGGCCTATCTGACACCTCAATTGCTTTATCTTCTTCGTTTTCTTTAAACTGCCTAGCAGCTTGCATTATTGATACATCCTTTTCTCTTTTATCTCTTTTAGCTTGCTTAATTTCTCGTTGTCTGGCTTCTTTACGCCAAAGGCGGAAAGAGTCTAACATTGCCGGCCGGGCTTTCTTCTTAAATAATTTAGCTTCCAGATTATCTAAAATCTCTGTATCAAAGCTACCATGTTGGGGCCATCGTAAGACACCATCTTTCCTAGTGTAGCGGACCCATACTTCATTAAACGTAATGGGGCCCACGCCGTGTTTAGAATAGTGCTCATACGTCGGAGTTCCAACCGGAAGTATCGGACACGAGTCCTCCAATCGGGAATCCCTGTTGCAACCAAAACAAAACCAAGTACCAAATTTGCTGCGACTAGGCATCTTCGCTCACTAATCGAGCTTCAAACTTCAAGGGGCTATCTCTAACGATACACTTGTAAATATACAAGACCCTCGGTTTTTGAAAATTGCAATCTTCAAATAAAAACTAAGGACCAAACAAACTAAGAACCAAACTAAGGACCAAGCAAAACTAAGAACTAATCAAACTAAGGACCAAAGAACCAAAAACTAAGGACTCAAAGAACCAAAGAACCAAAGAACAAAGGACTGGGAGCGACCCACTTATACTTAACTGAATTGTCTTTCACGTCACCAGAAGACCCGTCTTTAGTCTCGCCTTACAAAGCTTCACAAAGAGGGGTCCAAGACAGGGTGACAGTCACGGCAGCAGTCCTTTCGTAGCCGTCTGGAAAGCGGGAAACCTCGTGGAAAAGACCTTTGGTCCACGTTTTTGACATGCAGGGGTCGCTGAAGTGGGGGCCCTCCTCCAGAGTTTCCTCACGAAGCTCCACACGATCCTCGGGCTTGGACCGGTACCGCTGAAGTCGCCCACGTTGGGCGCCAACTGAAGAACCGGGATTTAAACCCAGCGGCGCCAGGGGCACGCCCAAAGTCTTCGGGTTCACCTGTCTTAGAATACAGAGACACAGGATACTTCTTGGTGGCGTCAAAGATCAAATTTATTGGCTGCAGCCAGTAACAGAGGTCCTAAAAGTACAACACAGTGTATGTTCTCAGGAAACTGCTCAACTTTACAAAGCAAGCCATCCCTTTTTATACACAAAATTGTGCTTCAGGCAAACATTCCTTATTTACAGTTTGACCACTCACATGTTTCAATGACAAAAAGCATTGCATGATGACAAACCCATTTTTCAGTTTGTCCAGCCCATAATTAATCCTCAAACAAACCCAAGATAAACATTCTTCTTTTAGGCAAGCCGGACAAACCCATAATAAAAAGGACCACAACCCACATCATAAATAGACCATAAAGAAAGAAACAGAAACAGATAGAAGTAGGATAAGGCATGTTTGTGTGTGGTAAAACTTTACGATGTCCTATGCTCTGATCCTTAATCTTGATCAGCTAAAGGGCAAGAACTGGTTTGGCAATGTCAGCTTCAGGCAACAGGGTCAGTTCACTCAGGTCAAACAGAAGTCAGCACAAACTCAAGCTAAGGTGTACGTGTCCTAAAGACTCGTTTGGCCACAGTCATCGGCCTATGTGAGGGCAACCACAAAATGGCTGCCATGCACAAAATGGAACCAGAGGGTACAGAACGAAATCTTCAAATACACAGGGAATCTATCGGTGTAACATGATGAAAACACTCATACTTGCTGAACTCACTGTTTACGGTTCGCTGTTACCAAAATCGTAACAGAACCACGACCTTTATAACCCAGGTTCAGAATTCACGGAACCTCATCTCCGGTGATAAATCAGTAAACATAACATGATATGCAGTAAAGTGGAATTATGTCGCATAGAATTATGTGCTTTAGAGTGGAATTATGTGGCGGGCATGGAATTATTTTGCAGGGAATTGTGTGAGGCGGTATGGAATTTTGCGACATGGAATTCATTGTGTGGCATGGAAAGGAATTGTGAGACAACGAATTGCGTGGCGTGGAATTGTGTGGCATGGAGTGGAATTGTGGACTGCTTTTTTCCTCTACCCATGCCTGATCAAATTTATCTCTTAGCGTCTGTGCAATTAGTACCTTTAAAACTTAAATTTCTTACCATCAACTGTGCTCACGGTATTAGGAGACCGCCGCCCCCTTTACAAGCTAAAGAGGCAAAATATTCTCTAAGCATAACCAGAGTGTTTTTAAGAGAATGCCTAAACTGTTTTGTGGTTTAAATTGTGTTTGATAAGTGTATTTAGCACTGATATTTGGGTAGAAAAATTGGTTCTTAAGCATGCTAAAAGCAGTATTTAGTTGCTTTAGGTTTGGGGCTTACCTGCATGGTTGAAGATGAACTACAAAGTGTGTATTGAGCCTGTTAGTAACCAAGACAAATCTGACTTAATGAGCACCTCTTTGTCCCCTGCACACCACTTTGTGCTCTAGTGATTGGCCCACAGGCATCTGGGCAGGCTTGATCCCTCCCCTTACACCTGCACAGGCCCTTACATTTTAACATACTACTTAAATTTAAATAGGTTTCTTATTGGTTGTTACATTCATATTCAGACTGATTACTAAGACTAAGGTTTGTATTGTTCCTCGGACTTAGGGTTTGTATTCTGATTGGCTAACAGGGCGAGCTATGTGATTGTTTTCTAGGGCTCGGTTTTGTATTGTATTTAGAACTTGGGGCTGGAGATTTGATTCAATGATAGAACTAGGGGTTTTGATTGGTTTCTAGGGCTATGTTTTGCATAGATCACAGGACTAAGTGTTAGTATTCTGATTGGCTGACAAGGCTAGGGATTTGATTGGTTTCTAGAGCTAAGGTTTGGAATGGACCTAGGGAATTGGGCTACAGTTTTGATTGGTTGACAGAGCTAGAGTTTCAGATGTGTTTCGAGGTCTAGGGTTTGTATTGGACATAGGGCTTCAGGTTAGTGTTCTGAATGGAAGACGGTTAGGGCTGTGATTGGTTAATAGAGCTAGAGCTCCCATTAGCTATGAGGTTTAGGGCTAGGGTTCTGACTGTCTAGGATTAGAGCTGGGACCTTTATTGGCTTTGGTTTAGAGCTAGGGTTCTGATTTGCTAAGGTTAGAGTTCCCATTGGTCCAAGGTCACCTGATCGGATGTATGACGTTACAACGCATGCTTTTACCACGCATGCTGTTACAACGCAGTTTTTACAACGCATACCATTACAACGCACAGTGCTTTGGGGTGCTGGATAGTGAATAGTTTAATTTACTATTCCAACTCCAGTCCCCGTGGATAGTAGGGAAGGTGTTGGATAGTAAATTAAATCTATTCCCTATCCTAGATCGCCCCCCAGCGCAATGCGTTGTAATGGTTTGCGTTGTAATGGTTGCGTCGTAATGGTAGTGCGTTGTAAAAGTTTCGTTGTAAAGGCTGTTCACCCACCTAATCACTAGGGCAACTTAACCTTAGGGCTCAGGGCACTTCAGCCTTGGCATGAAAACTAACGGTGTGGAGGACAAGATTAGTTGCCTGTTGCCTGTTGTGTTAGGGCTAGTGAGTAAAATCCTGCCCTTTTTCCATTTACCAGCCACCACCTTAAGCCATCCACATCCTCAAACATAATAGCACAGTCTCAACAAATGCACACTACTCATTTAAACAAACTCTATCCACATTTCAGTTTTTTAGTGTCTGCCCTATACCACTAATACAACTACACAACACAAACACAACACAAACCCACACTATACATAATCATACTACCTTCAAACACATACTCCCTGTTTATACAAAACACTAGCTCTACCCTCTTCCTGCTCCTAAAAGACCACATTCCATCACCACCAACCCTATGCTTAACCCTCTCTCATAATATCCTCCAGTAACACCTCTTTTCACCAAAAACACACGACCAAACAATTCTTACACTCCACTCAACCTCACCACACATATTAACTCTTCCTGCTGCCAAATCTAATACAAACACTCATAACCAATGTTCCCTCTAATTATTCTTCCTCGTGAGCGGCAATCGAACTTTTGTGTGCACACTTTTCTTGGTAGTGTGCGCAACTGAGTGATGAAATGTGAAACTAGACAAATTGACCAGCTCCCACTTAAATCTAGATAACAAGCATTAAAGTTACTCCTTAGTCATGATACATGCACTCTGTCACTCATCCTTGTACTTGTGCATCCATTAATCACTTATTCATTCTTGCATTCGCCCACTTAAACAACCACAATACAACACAAACACCAGTAGCCGCTCCTCCGCAATGGCAGAGGGGCTTCACCTGACTGCTTGCCTCAGAGCCAGCAAATGAAAAATAAAACGGTGTTCTTGCATTGTTTTATTTTGCATTTGCCGCCTCTTACCCAGCGGTGTTGGGAAGGGTGTGGCTGAGGCATGGGAGTGGGGGTAGAAGTGCTATGTGCACTCCACTCCCTAATTGCTCATGTGTGTTTGAGGGGGGCATCTCAGGCTGACTATAACACACATGCGCACTTAGGTTTTCTCCAGCCCAGCCTCTTTGAGCAACCGGACTGGAGAAACCTTCACAGATTCCCTGGTGAGCAGGGTGTCTTTCCTGCCCGCGCAGACCAATCCCTGCACTGCAGATTGGATGGGAATCTGTCCCAGGGGCTAATGGGACCCAGGAAGAGGATTGGCGGGCAGCGGCAGAAGGGTGTGTTTTTTTATTTTTTATATTGCATTTTTACACCCCCGAGATGCCTCCCATGCGACACCGGCCGCCTCACCATCCCTTGTTTATGCCTGCTGCTGCTGACATACACAGATTCAGCCACATATACAAGATAAATTAAAGGTATACAAGATAAATTAAAAGTAGAAAAAAACAAAATGTGTTATTGCCTAAAAATGGCAGACATATGCTTGCAATAACAAAATTAAACAAAGCAGCAGATGTACATTTTGCAATGGTATTGTAAATAGTGGAAGACTTCTTGCAATGGTATTGTAAATGTGTATAAATTGTGTATAGTTCCAGCTGACTGCCACGTTAGAATTCTGTTGGCCATCTTGAAATGGTAAAACAATGATGCAGCGTGGATAATATCATTGCATGATGGTCAGCTATTTTAGAGGCAGCAGTTGGGCAGGTTGCAGTGCACTGCAGATAAAGTAAGTGTCAAGCAAGTAGTCAATAAGCTTCATCTGTGGAGCTGTAGCATGCTTTAAAAATGAAAATACAACGAAGGAAATACTTGTAAGTAGAAAAGGAAAAACTAAGCGACTGGCCTACTAGCTTTGACACCGGGAACACTCATTTTCAGATGGATGTGCACATGTGATCAGACAAATGTTGTCACTTACAGGGTAAGGTAGCTAAGAACGAAAGTGGACTGACTGATTTCCCTATGCTCTATGCAGTCAATGACGGAAGGAAAGTGTAAATGACATCCCATACAGACCAGTGGCAGAAGAGGGCTGACCAAAAGCCTGTTTCTGTACCTATATGGATGTATATGTATTTATATATATTACCTACTGGCGGTCGCCAGTAGGTATATATAGTTAGGATTTTTTCCCTATGGGATTTCTGAAAATTCTATGTCTAATAACTTTGGCGTTTGTGGACGGAATTGGCTGAAATTTTCAGGAAAATGGCACATTTTGTTTCTGAGCAGCCCCTGAAAATTTGGGGGGGGTTCGTTAAGGGGGGTTGAGAAAAAAGGGGGGTCCCAAAACACATTTTTCCAATGTTAATTTCCATAGGGCGGTTGGCCTCACTTTTAGCCCGAACGGCTGAATGGATTTGCACGAAACTTGGCAAAATTGTAGGGACTGTTAGCCCGATGTGCCTTTGCTAGGTCTCAATATATGTGCTCCAGTGGATTTTGAGAAATTAACGTTCAAAAAAAGATATATATCTGTAAGCGCGCTCTGGGCTGCGCTCCGGTTCGCGTACTTGACGCGTAACGGAACTTCGCGAAGCGAAGCTGATTGGCTCTCCGGTGTCTGTCAACATTCTAAACAGTCCGGAGCGGCCGCCATCTTGTCTCTCAGTAGGATCGAGAGACAAGAGGAGGCCAAAACAAAGGGGGAAATTACCATAAGGGGGCATAGTAGATCCTCCTTGACCCCCTAGGTTTTATGTGGAGGTTTTAAAAGGGCCCGGCGTGGGGAGCGTCCGGTTCGCGAACCGGGAAGCGTTCTGGGGAGCGTACTATAAGGAAAAAAGAATGATAGACTTTTCAAATACTGTATGTTAATTGATTGTTGGTTTTGTTGATTATTTTTTAATTTCTTTTTTTTAAGCAATTTTTATTATTGTGATTGTGTTTCATAATTTAATAAACTTTCTAACATTTCACTGTCAGAAATGTTATTATTTTCATTGAACATAGTTTGTAGTCTCTGAGGGTGTAAAATGTCCTCATTTTTAAGGAGGTCATCTACTGCTTCCACACATTGCAGTAGTTCTTGGTCCCAAGTTTCATTCATAAATTCAATTTCATTTGGATCAATGATTTCTTGGCTGCTCTCTTGCAGGACAATTTGAAATTCAACTTTCTGTTCGCCTTCGATTTTGCCTGAAATTTGGATAAAAAAAATATATATTAGTAGAGATAGGGCACTGCTGGGATTAATTTTAGATAGGCAGTTTTTATCAGTGAATTTATCTTTTGGCAGTGTATAGTATCAGAGTGGAAGTAGGAATATAAAAAAGTGTATGTGATTTAACGTAAGTAAATTCATAATTATACAAGAGAAGCCTAACTCCATCCATAAGTATAACAGAGAAGTCTATCTAAATCTATAACTACTACAGAGGGATAGTATATAACTATCAGAAAAAGTTTACCATATTAACTTATAGTGCACAATATACTTCAGTTTTAAAAATAACAACTTACCTTTACAAACAAGTTGAAGTGTTTAGTGATAATTCAATTGAAATGTACAACAAGAAGTAGCAGTCAAAATGGCTGTGTTTCCTTCTCTTCCTTTATATATATTCAGGTATATAACCAATCAAATGTCAGGTAATAAAAGTAGAAAATGAAAGTAACATTTTCATTGGTTGTCAATTCCAACACTTCAGATGTGTTTTGTGAAGTAATTTACCTCACGGTATTTAGAGAGGTCTACAGGCTAAATGGCTAAATGGAATTTAAATCAAATTTGTGAAAATGAAAAGGATTGTTATGTAGTATGAGCTAATCTATATTTGGTGATAGTGTCTCTAGTCGTTTTTCTGTAAATTACTTTCCCACCTTTTTTTTTGGACCGCTTCCCGGGAAGCGGTCCGGTTCGCGAACCAGCAGCGTTACGGGAGTCCACCATTTTGCGTTTCGGTCGAATTAAGATACAAGATGGAGGGCAAATCATGTTCAGAATGGGTAGAAGGGGGCACGGTACAAGTATCTTGACCCCCTAGGTTTTCTGAGGGTGGCTGAGGTGGCCCATATGTGCGGGAAAAAAACATTTTTTTTAGAAATTTTGCGCAGTTAGCTTCCGGTTCGCGTACCGGGTAGCGCTCCGGGGAGCGTAGTTTGTTGAAATTTAGAGAAAAAAGTTAGAGTAAAATAATAATTGTGAGTGATCAGATGTAGGGTAGCTCTGAGAAGAGCTTTTGGGTTTATGGTACATTTTGGTACTTATTAGTAGGTACCAATGCACAGTCTTAAATTCAAAATGAAAATTCTATTGCCCTCATCTGAGAAGTGAACTCCATCTCCTCTGTAGATATCTTGCATGCAGTAACGCAAGTTATTGTTGTACATGGAGCCCATTCCATGGTCTCTCATGTAAGCTGAAATAGATTTGTTTATCTGCTTCCTCGACTTCTCAATTTGTGGACAAAATTGGTTGGACCACCTCCATTTCTGTCTTTGGCATATATTTGAATATACCAAGGCAGTTTGAGGAAAAAGTGCCATTAATTGCTCAAAGGTGTCCTTTAAAAGCATTTCTAGACCTACCCCAGTCAAAGTGCCCAAATCATTACCTCCACAGTGCACAATTAACAGGTCAGGTTTTGGCAAATGCATAAAGGTTTTCACCAATGGTATCAATTGGTGACATTTTAATCCTCTTTGGCCCAACCACTTAATTTCCACATCTTGTAAATTGAGGTTATGTAAATTTCTGTTCTCAGCATACCTTTGAGCCCAGTAGATGTAACTATGTCCAACAATCCAGACATAAAACATGGTGAGAGAAGGTTGTGCTGCAGTCAGATGAAGTGTGGTAATGAAAGGGCAGTTGAAACAGTAGGAGTTTGTAAAGAAAAAAAACTGTGGATTTTCAGTGCTAATGATTCATTAGCAGTGATTGGTGCATTTCCATTTCTGAAAACAGAAAGTTAGGGTGCATGGATGTGTTCTTTGAAAGATGTAATTTGAATGGTCAAGGAAAAAACATTTAATGAAAGATTGCACTGGATACGCAGGTGCACTGAGAGTTCAGAGTTCAATTGAAACATTGTTGTGTGAACTTGCAAACATGAGAGGTCTTTCAGGAGGTGGTTGCTAAGCAAAAAAGGTAGAGAGGGCAGAGGGGGGAAGGGTTTTGATTTGAAAAAAGTGAGGGAAGAGTTATGATTGGCTAATATGAGAGATATGTGTAATGAATATCAGCATTTCTGTGCTTTCTATAGCTGCAGCCTCTGGAGTGCATCCTCTTTGTTCTGCTGAAGACAATTTGGTGTATTTCTGAGACTGTGTTGAAACTCAAAAAGTATTTGCTAAGGTGAGAAAAGATTTATTTAATTTAGATAGAGAATAGTATAATTTAAGGAGAAAATGATGAAGAAAGCTGTGTTTTTAAAATGTTGCTTTGTCTCAAGTGATATACAAATAGATTTTGTTTCTTTGAGAAATTGTACATGCATATTCTGTGTTGAAATCTTGCATGCAGTAACGCAAGTTATTGTTGTACATGGAGCCCATTCCATGGTCTCTCATGTAAGCTGAAACAGATATGTTGTGTTTAAAAACGATTTTTCAAAACAATTACATTTCTGGATATGTTCTGCTAGAGCTTCATAGGTTGTTTGGGCCATATTTATAAGGCATTTGAGTGTCTCTGATGTTATTTTTCCCATTTTAATTGAAGAGCTTTCTCCATGGGGCAAGTTTCTTGTAAATATCCTCCCACCTGTGCTTGGCAAATTTAGATTTTGATTATGGGAGTTACATAGCCATGTTAAAAATGACCCAAAAATGGTGCAAGGGCAATCAAAAAAACGCTTTCATGTGTCTTAAGGACATTTTTAGTCATTTCCTCTTGAATGTAGGTATACAATTGATTTATATGTTGTGTTTAAAAACGATTTTTTGAAAACAATTACATTTCTGGATATGTACTGGTAGAGCTTCATAGGTTGTTTGGGGCATATTTATAAGGCATTTGAGTGTCTATGATGTTATTTTTCCCATTTTAATTGAAGAGCTTTCTCCATGGGGCAAGTTTCTTGTAAATATGCTCCCACCTGTGCTTGGCAAATTTAGTTTTTGATTATGGGAGTTACATAGCCATGTTAAAAATGACCCAAAAATGGTGCAAGGGCAATCAAAAAACGCTTTCATGTGTCTTAAGGACATTTAAAGTCAATGAGGAAACACAGGTGATGTAATTCTGAAATGAGGAAAAGAAACTCCACATTTTTCAATTACATCACTAGTGTTTCCTAAGTTTATGAATGACATTGTGCAGATGAAGTTTAGGTCTGACCACAGATTCAAAAGAGGTCTGCCTTTTGTTCAAGAGTGAAGTGGACATGACTTACTTCATTGGTAGGCCTTCACATGTATTATCTCCTTTGTTTTCTTCAACAAGCGAAAATCTCATCTGCAACCGTGTGTTGGCCTCACCTCAAACAAACAAAACAGGTGATGGACCGAATGTGGATCAATGTCACACATTCACCCCAGTCCAAAGATCTGGGCCCAAACAAACCTCTGGATAGGCCACACCTTATCGTCATCCTGAATCAATCATTTAAAATGTTAGGGAGAGAATTATGATAGGTGTATGCCTGTTTTGTACCACTGTGCGTCACTTTTGTGACGCAGTGGTGGTGCAAAAGATTTGCTATGTTAAATAATAAGTAGGGTGTAAAGTTTTTGATGACTGTTATTCATTTACTGTTTGGTAATAGTGGTTAATAACATTTTTTTTATATTTTATCACAGATTCAACTGCAGATCATTTCAAAAATTGAAAATGCCAACTAAGAATCGAATTAGAAAGGCTAGAAAACGTCAAAGACAGCAAGTTCAGCTATTACTGCAGCAGTCCTCTCCCAAAAAAACTTGTCAAATCACCAAAAAAGGTCCGGGTAAGACCACAAAATCATTCATAAGAAATATTTGTAGTAAAAAAAGTATTTCTACAGAAAATGTTTCAGTCCAGAAAAAGAGAAGCAATTTAAACGGAAAGGAAAGACCAATCAAAAATGTTACTGCTAGAGCAAGAGATAACTCTGTGCATGATAGTAGAAGGAAACAACAGTTTAGGGACATTCGAAAACGAATGTTCTGCAACAGGATAATAGTTAATTTATTAAAAAATATTAAGAAAGGCCAACAGAAAGTGGCATTTTATAACAAAAAGAAAAATGTAGAGAAAATTATTGATCATGCTTTCGAAATTAAGCGAAAGTTATTTATTTTGGTAATCAATTGAATTAGGAAACTAAACAAGGTAATTTCTGATTTCAAATCAAATAGTAGATGGAAGAGAGTAGTTAATCGAAGTAATTTTTGTGACGTTTTTTCCGGAGAATGGATGCATAGTTCAAGTTGTGAGGCATTTTTTAATGAGGAGAGTTATTTTCAGGATAATGATTTGGTGCTTGCAGTTGACACCAGTGGTCGAGCTTATGAAGTGAAGGATGGTTGTCCAGTTGAAAAAGAAAAACTTGTGACAACAGAGATAGAAGAGGTGTTAGGTAATGAGGTTTTAGAAAGACGTCCTAAAGGTCCTGTGTACATTTGGAAGTGTAGTTCTATTTGCAGTGTGCGACAGGATTCCATCAATTTGCTTTGTGATTTTGTACGGACATTTAATAAGAAAAGTTTGAAGCAGAAAATGAAGTTGTTGCAAGAATTAGATCCTTGCAGAGTGAGAGAAGTGACAGGTTTGCGTGGTCATTCACTGGCTTGTCTTTCCAGGAGAGTATGCCAGAGTGTTTTTCATCATTTCAGGATGCTAGCAGTGCATCATAATAAAGTGAGGAAATTAGTCAGAATGTTGTATTATGCTAAGAGTCCAGCAATTATGCTTAAAGAATTATGTGCTGCTCTTTTGCATGGTACTGAAATAGATGTCAAGAATATTTGTGAAGAAATTGAGTTTTGTTACTTTGGAAGTAAAGATGAGAATGTTCAAATGGACCCAGAAGTAGAGGGTAATGTTGAAGATAATGTACAGGTTTCCAGTACAGATAATTTTCAGAAGGAAATTGCCACGTTTCAGGTGAAATCAAGTGAGAGGCCTAATTTCTCTTGTGTGTGTTGTCGACGCACTTATTATAAGAATCAGATTAAGTTAGTGGATTTATATGCAAAAAGTGAAAGGGAAAATAATAGTGAATGGAAGGATTTCGCAACATACTTGATGGTAGAATTTTTTTTTTATTTGGGATCGGATCAACGTGTGTGTACTTATTGTTGTAACAAATTAAACCAAAACCAGATGCCTGCTAGGGCGGTTCATAATAATCTGGAATTGGTTGAGATTCCTTCTGAATTGAAGGATTTAAATACTTATGAATCTATTTTGATTCAAAGTATCCATCCCTTTCAGGCTATTGTAAGAATGTAGCCAAAGACAGGGAAGTTGCCTCCATCAGATTTACAGAGAGGATTAAAGGGAAGAGTTGTTTATTTGCCTCTAGATTTGAACAAAAACATTAGCACAATTGGAGTAGAAAAAGTGGAAGAGGAACCTCTGGTTATCTTAGTTAATGGGGTTCCGACAAAGAATAAGAAAATATGGCAAGATTTAGTGGATGATAGGAAAGTCAAAAAGGCAACATTGTATTTGAAAAAAAATAATAAGTACTATAAGAATGTATATGTTGCAGAAGAGGAAGTAAGTGATGAAGACGATAGCGATTTGTGTGCTGGCCAAATTGAGAAAGTAGAAGCCTCTAAAAGTGAAGAAATATATGAACATTATAGTGTTCATCCTTTGCATTCCAAGGAAGTCATGGGGAATGCTATTGAGTTGTTTCAAATGAAACAAGCCAAAGGGAGTCCAATCAGTGTTTGGGAGGAAAGTTTGGAAGCTCGGTGTTTCCCACAGCTATTTCCAACAGGTCAAGGAGGAAGATATGATGAGCGACCACATCAAATTCCTGCTTCTGAATACCGGACTTTACGTTTGTATGCAGAAGATCCTAGGTTTCGTCAATGCATTCCCTATTTGTTTCATCTCCTGTTTGAAAGCGATCTGTCTGGACTGTCATATGCAGTGAACCACATCTTGAAAAGTGGTATACAGATGCGAAACATCTCGGCAAGTGACTTTATGCATAAAGTCAATGTCCAAGACAGTATTTTGGATTCTCACCTAATTAATCTCATGGCGTGTCAGCGTGGTACTAATGAGTACTGGTACCGTCGTCATGGTGATTTAAAATGTATGCTGAGGAACTTAGGAACTCCGACATGGTTCCTCACTCTGAGGTGTGCCGAGTATGGCTGGGAAGACTTACTTGAATTTCTACGAGAGGCAAATGGAAACATTGAAAACATTGAATTCAAGACACCCGGAGAACTGTGTTCTTTGGATCCAGTGAATGTATGCAGGTACTTCAATCATAGATTTGAAGCTATGATGTCTTTCATCATGAATAAGAAGAATCCACCTCTTGGAGAGGTGTTGGATTTCTTCTGGAGAAAGGAGTACCAAGCAAGAGGTACTCCTCATATACATATGCTGCTGTGGATCAAGGATGCACCTAAATTTGGAACAGATCCGGATGACTTAGTGATGAGTTTCATAGAACAGTATTCTATGTGTGCTGTTCCAAATGCAACGGAGAAGAAAAGCCTAAGAGAACAAGTTCTACGTTTCCAAAGCCATCGTTGTGGAAAGTACTGTCGTCGTAAATTCAGAAACAAGGACAAGTTCTACACCAAATGTCGTTTCAACTTTCCACGACCGGTGATTTCTAAAGGAAGAGTGAACAGTTTGATGTCTTCTCTGCGACATAATGTGACGAGGAAATCACCCAAAAATACATACAATTTGAAAAGGAACGAAGAGTCCAAGTACATCAACGATTACAACCCAGTGATTTTGTCCATGTGGAATGCTAACATGGATATACAGTTCGTGGCTGACAACTGTATGGCTGTGGCTCGGTATGTCACATCTTACATCACCAAAAAAGAAAAGACAGAATTGAAGGATATGTGGGAGGACATTTCCCATGAAAAGAGCCTCAGTAAGAAGTTGTACAGTTTCAGTCTGAAGATGTTGTCGCATCGAGAAATTGGAGCTTATGAATGTTCTGACCGGTTGTCTTCAGCAAGTCTTTATGCCAAATCCAGGAGTATCGTTTGGGCGAGTCTTGGTCTTGCTGCAACGCGTAATCGAGTTCTGAAACCTGTGCGGGAAATTGAGTATTTGGCGGAAAAGGAGCCAAACAGTACCGACATTTTGAAGACCAACATGTTGGATACATATTATCCAAATCGAAGCAGTCACCTTGAGAATGTTTGTTTGTATGAGGTTCTACAAAATTACATATTCAAGAGGAACATCGAAGAAGATATTGAGAAAGGAGTGTATGCTGTAATTGGAAGTGAGGGATGTCTGGTCAAGCAAAGAAAATGTCAATTAGTAAACCATCGAAAATTGAGTGGCGAATCTCCAGAAAAAAAGGAGTTTTTCTATTTAGCACTTTTGCAACTTTTCAAGCCTTGGCGTGCAGAAGAGGAACTGCTTGGAGATTTCCTGTGTTACAAAGACTCTTTCACTGCCGCCAAGGAGACCATAGAATGTCCTGCTTTTCCCAAATATCAAGAAATGTTGACTTTGGAAATTGAGCAGGAAGCAACGATTGCAGCCGAGATTGCCAGAGACAGTTCTCAGGACAGTCAGAGTTCTGTTTCATTGAGTCAGGATCCACTAGGAGGACCTATTATCGAAAATGAAGCTGCCACTGCTATGAATGAAGTGGGAAGAGCCATGGCACATGCTCAGGAGGATGCGGTTAACTTAGAAGACTTGGAAAAACAACTCAACGTTGAGCAGAGGAAAATATATGACGAAGTTACCAAGCAAATTGATCATGGATTAAGTCATGAGAAGAAAGAGTGCTCATGTACGTCGTTGAAGCCTGTCCGACTGTACGTGAGTGGAGAAGCGGGAACTGGAAAAAGTTTCCTCATTAAAGCAATTTCTTGTTATTTGCAGGAAAGGACTGAGTCATCGCTGTCTTGTGTTGTTACCGCTCCAACTGGACTGGCAGCACATAACATTAAAGGTATTACTTTGCATCGTCTACTGATGCTGCCAGTGGAGCATGACAACAAAATACAATACCACAAGTTATCTGGAGATGCTTGTTGTGAAGTTTCAAGAGTCTTGAGGAAAATGAAACTTCTTATCATTGATGAAGTAAGCATGGTTTCCAATGTCATGCTTGCCTTTGTGCATTTGAGAATGCAAGAAGTTCTTAAAACTGAGTATGATGTGTTATTTGGTGGCAAACACATCATTGTTTTCGGAGATCTTCTGCAGCTGACACCAGTAAAAGGACAACCTGTGTTCAAAATACTCACGCATGAAGATACCAGGAAGTGCCTATGGAGCATTGGCAACGTCAATATATGGTTAAACTTCAATTATGCTGAACTGCATGAAAATATGCGTCAGGCAAAGGATGAAGATTACAAGAATATTCTACAAGATATTAGAATTGGAAAAGTGACCGAGCATGGGAAAGAAGCTTTAAATGCACGATTACTGTCAAATTTATATCCAGAACAAGACGTTGTGCCTGAGAATATTTTTCAGAAAATTACTGAGAAGAAATCCGGAATATGTTTGATGCCAACTCTTGCAGAATGTGCCATCTTCAACAACAAAATGTTGCATTTAGAAAAGCAAGAGATTGTGAAACTGGAAGCTATTGACAGAATAGAGCATATGGGATCAACAATTATTTTGTCTGAGAATTTGAAATCAAAATTGGGTGCATTAGAGAAGACAATATCTAAAACAGCGGGTTTTGAAAAGACTTTGAATGTGTGTTTAAATTGCCGAATCATTTTGAGAAGGAATTTACATGTTGAAAGAGGTCTGGTAAATGGATCAATGGGTAATATTGTTGATTTTGAGAAATACAGAAGTAGAGATGGAATTGAATTTTTAAAAATTAAATTTGATGGCATTGAGGAAGTACAGCTAATTGGTCGTTGTTCTGCTAGGTTTTTGCTTGTTAAAGACTTATATGTTCGCCGTAAGCAGTTTCCTGTTTGCTTGGCATATGCGGTGACAATCCATAAATCGCAAGGTTTAAGTGTAGATAGTGCATTGGTGAAAATTGGCAGTTCTGTGTTCAAGGAGGGTATGGCATATGTGGCATTGTTACGAGTTAGAACTTTATCGGGATTGTACTTGATTGACTGTGATGTCACAAACATTTGTGCGGATCTAGATTGTGTTAAAGAATACAATAGATTAAGAAGAGAGTATGCGCCACATTTGCCTCAATATCCTTTGTTTGAGAAACGTGTGGTAGGCCGGAAACGAAGAAATATTAGTAATAGTAGGGAGGTTGTAGCAAAAAGCCCAAAAGTCGATGAACCGAAAATTGTAAGCAGAAAGAAAACGGATTCTGTTGAAGATGTTGTCGGTTTTCAATTTGAAAACAGTTCTGGTGTCAACTGCTATGCAAATGTAGTGGTTAATGTTCTCTTTTCACTAGAGACTTTAAAAGAACAGATTGTGTTCAATTCGGAACAAAGTTTATGCTGTTTGTTGAATTCTGTGTTAGAGAAATGTAGCACTGATCGAACAAAAGTAGAAAGTGTGTCTGAAGTTCGTTATCTGTTAGACGAATGTTCAGGTCAAACAGACTTCTCTGAAAATAATCAGCAGGATTGTCAGGAGTTTTTAATGTATATGCTTGATGTATTGCAAGATGAGGGTGTAGATGTAGATCACCTGTTTGGGCTTTCTTATCAATGGCAGCATGACTGCGAAAACTGTGGGGTATCAAGTACATCTAGTGTAGACTCAGAAAGATTTATATATTTAACTTTGCCAGACAGTAAATCAGTGTCCTTTAATAAGCTAGTAAAAGCAGCTGATCACAACATGGAGTGTAGCCAATGTAAATCTGAAATGATGTCAACAATATTTATACGAAGATATGGCCAGTATGTCATTTTAATGTTCCAACGATGTAGGCCTGATGGAACAAAATTGACAACTTTAATAAAAAATGTTGTTGCTTCGCAGTTGTCAATATCAGGAAGGACTTTTGTAACTGTAGCAATAATCTATCATGACGGTCCTTCAACAACATCAGGACATTACACAGCTTATTTAAAGTCCAGAAACGGCTGGTCATTCTGCAACGATTCTGTTATAACTTTCAAAGAAAAATTGCCGTATGACCTTAAAAATTCTTACCTGGTGTTTTTAAAACCAAAATTTTAGGGAAAGAATCTCGGGATGTGCTCTGAGGAATTTCAAGAGGTTCATGGAGTAGAGGGAATGTAAGTCTGCAATGCTGTCTAGATTATTGGTCCAAAATTTTGATTATAATGTCATTTTAAAAATCCAACTATATAAACCTGATGCAAGTAAGTCTGCTTCATAGTAAGCAGTATCAGTGTGATAGGAAAAGTAGAACATGAGTGAGCAAGAAGAGTAAGATATTAGTAGTCCAGGATTGTGAAAGTAATCTTAAACGTTTTCTTTCTGAAAGATGCGAAAATAGAAAATGACGGGATTTGGTTACAAGAATTCCAAAAGTTGTAAATCGCTCTAACATGATTTGGCCATGTGGAAACATGTATGTAACATATTTTTCAAAACGATGGAGGTTTTCTTTCAGAAAGTGGCGGGCTGAAAATATTAATAGCACAAAGGAGTGTAAGGTATTCATAGGACATCCTTTGACATCATGGAAAGTAAGTTAATTTTTATGAGTTTTGAATTCAGATTTCTTATATTGTATGGGTTTTTTAAACACAATCATTTTGATTGTGTTTTTTTTTCCCCGCTGTTACATGATGAATACCTTCAAGTCACTGTTTTAGTGAAATTTGATACATTCTGAGAACAGCAAAAATAAACCATTTAACATGTATAATTAATTCTCTACTTTTTGTACTTATGATATACATTTAGAAATGTGAGGTAGATATGGAGAAACTGAGGCTTCTGTAAGTGTCAAAGTTAATGCTTACAGTGCTGCACTTCTGGGTACTGTTTTTTTTTTAAACCTGAATAGGCCTCACCTCAAACAAACCTCTGGAAAGGACACATCTTATTTGCATCCTGAAACAATTATTTAAAATGTTAGAGACAATTTTATGATGGCTTTACATCTCTTTTGCGCTGCCATTGCATCACTATTGTGAGACATCAGCAGTGCAAAAGATGCACCATGTTCCAAAATAGGCCTCACTTCATCAGCATCAAGATACTGTTTGTTTAAAATATATATCTTTAGGACTGTGTAGGGGACGTAGAGAAGCAGAGGCTTCTGTACATGTCAAAGTTGTTGAAAAACTGTTTGTTCTTGAACCTTTTCCCTTGTCTTTTCTAATTTTTAAATACATGTTTTAATATTTTTGAAATGTTTGTTCTCTCTTTCATAGATTGAAAGTATGAAAAAAGAATTGAAAAAGTTAATAAGAATTATAAGGTAAATGTTTTCTACTCTTTTCGTTACATTTCAATCACATTCACCTACTATAGGGCTTCAGGCTATAGAGCTTTAAACAAAGATTATTTAAATGTGCAAATTTGGAGCTGTGCCCGTGGGTTTTGTTTCAATACACAAGTGTATTGACCTAAAATGCGTGTGCACATTACCAAATCGCCGTCTGTTTCCTCTCCCCCCCCTCACAGTAACGTCACTCACACACGCAACGCCATTCACACACGCAACGCCATTCACACACGCAACGCCACTCACACACACAACGCCACTCACGCACACAACGTCACTCACACACACTACGCCATTCACACACGCAATTCATCCACGCAATGCCACTAATCCACGCAATACCACTCATCCACGCAACATCAATAATCCACACAACGCCAATTATCCACGCAATGCCTCTCATCCACACAACGCCACTCATCCATTTGCAAAACCAAAAGAACAAACTCTTCTATTGTGAAACCTATTGCATTTTCAATGCTTGATTCTTTCACTTCCTTATGTATTTTGTTTTCCACAATTATATCCTCTTCCTTCTTTTCTTAGGTAAATAAATCTATTAAACACCATTTCTGGTTTAGTCCCTATAGCTGTCTTTCTTTTAACATTACTCTCTGTTTTCTTCCCTTGTACTTACTCCTTTATTTTTTTTTTTTTTAAATTGGGGTTAGCTCCCGGTTCGCGAACCGGAAAGCGAACTAAAAAAAAACAGCTTGCCAGAGTGTTACACTTTCTAGCAATTTTTGTAAAAAGGGGAGGTAGTTCTGAAAAGAACTTTTTTTTTAATGTTTTTGATGTTTTATATATTTTTTTTCTTTTTTGAACATTATTTGTTTTTTTTGTATTTTTTGAACACTTTTTTGTTTTTTTTGTTTTTTTTCAAAGGGAAAGAACAAAAAGAGGCATTGAAAAGGGCTCAACAGGAGCACAAAAAAAAATTAAAACTTGGGGCGTTTAGAGCATCGGTGTTTCTCGAATGCTAAATTAATTAATTTCACACTCATATTTGCGCATGAAATTAATGTCCCACAATATAAGCAAGTAAGCTTCATATGGACAAAATTCTTTTGAATATTTGGCACGGTTTCGCTTGCCTCTGCAACTGTGAGAGAAATATCAGTAGATTTTCTGGCCACCGAAGTTGGGGGGTTCTCCTGTAGTTCACGCATCTCTGCCCGACTATAATTTAATGGATGCCACCTTTGCATATGTCGGTGCATCGTGTGGTTTCCATAGCTGTACTTTTTATCAGTGCCCCTTGATAATTTCTCTTCGCATATAAGGCACGTAGCATATCGTGCATTGACTTTTTTTTCTCCTGGTGGAATGGAAAAAAATTGCCAAATAAAGCTATTTTTGTGATGAGATACCCGGGGTAACTCTTTGATAAATCGTGGTGCCTCATCTTCCTCTCCCTCTTCTGGATCCTCCTCCTCCTCCTCTGGGTTTCCTTGAAACTGTGCAGGTGGTCCTCTCTTCCTATGAGGAGATGGTGGTGGTGGTGGTGGTGGGGGTGCACCAGCTGAAGCTACTATTGAAGCCATTTTTTAATCAGAGCAAATGATCAGGTCTTCCTTTCTCAAAGTTGAAAGTCAGAGTGAGAAAAAAGGTGGGGGCTTTCATCATTTGTGAAAAAAAATAGTTCTAAACCAATGAAAAGTGTTATTTTTAGGTCACATGACCTAGTCTTACATCATTAGGAAACCAAAAGTGAAATGAACCAATGAAAACTTTTATACACAAGTCACATGACCTGTTCCGCTCACGTTACGCGGTGCGCGCCGCGCCCCGGATCGCTTCCGGTTCGCGGTCCGGAGCACTTCCGGGAGCGCTAACGCGGCGCGTCATAAGACGCATTACGCGACAACGTGACATGTCGCGTTTCCGCGACGCGTCACGATGTTGATTTCTGATGCGGTAGTTGCGCAAACGGAACGTTTACCGGTTAGCGGACCGGGTCGCGGCATCAAATTGAGCTAACGGAAAGCTTCCCGGTTCGCGAACCAGGAGCGAACCAAAAAAATATTTTTAAAAAAATTAATCATAAACATATAAAATATAATTTGGGATATAAAGAAAAAGACATTTTACAGCTACAGATATTAGCTTTTAAAAAACCATTGAAATTCACTGAAAAAACCATAGGTTATAGACCATATATAGTTAGGAATTAGCATTTACAAAACCATATTTTACTCACACAAAACCATTGAAATTTCATATATAGTTAGTTACCCTAACTATATATCGCGCACCCGCAATCCACTGCTGATGATGTCACATATTACATCATTCATGACATGGTCAGTGGCATCACTGATGACATAACTGATGACATCTCAAATGACATCACTGATGACATCACTGATGATATCATCCAGTGACTGTATGTTGCAGTAAAGTAAAAATATGTCTTACATATTGAAGAATGAGTGGATGTTTAAGTGTCTGGATGAAGGATTTAGTAGGTGCATGACTGACTGTATGAGTGAGTGATTAAATGTGTCTCACTGAGTGCATGGGTTAGTGACTAAACTGTCTTAATTTGTGCATTATTATATATGTTGTTCTGTAAACTGCTGCATGTTTAAATCAGTAGCTATATGAGTAACTATATGGGTTATTGAATGGTTGCCCAAGTATTTGTATGGGAGACTGAGTATGTGTGTGGGTGGCTGGGAGGTGTATGACTCTGTACATAGATGTGTGAGCAGTTGATTCACTAAATGTATGGGTTCAAAAGTGCATGTGGAAACAGCTGTATGGACAGTTGACTGTGTGCATGAGTGTATTGGTGAGTGAATGAATATCTCAGTGCTACATGTCAAAGTAAGTACATATGTAAAACACAGTCCATGTGAGAGTTGACATATATAAATACCTGAACATAAGAGCCAGTGAATGTGAGAGTGGCTGTATGGATCATTGTGAACTTGTATCAGGGATTGTATAAGAGAGTAAATATGTGTTAGTATATGTTTGAATAAGTAAGGTGTGTATAACTGTATAGTTGAGGAAATGGAGGTGTGATTGATTTTTTGCATGACTGACTAGGTGTGTGAGTAACTCCATGGATAAGTGACAGTCTGTGAGTGTCTGTTTATACTGATTGTATCTAAGGTTATATTAGAGTCTGAAGATGTTCATTGTATTATCACATAAATGATATCATCAGTGATGTGATCAGTAATGTCAAATAAGATGACATCAGTGATGTCATCAGTGATGTCATTTGAGATGTCATCAGTGATGTCATCAGTGATGTCATTTGAGATGTCATCAGTGATGTCATCAGTGATGTCACTGACCATGTCATGAATGATGTAATATGTGACATCATCAGCAGTGGATTGCGGGTGCGCGATGTATAGTTAGGGTAACTAACTATATATGAAATTTCAATGGTTTTGTGTGAGTAAAATATGGTTTTGTAAATGCTAATTCCTAACTATATATGGTCTATAACCTATGGTTTTTTCAGTGAATATATATATATATGTATGTTTTTTTTTTTTAAACAAGATCCTGGTATACAAATAAACCTGTCAGGCCTTCTATAGAGATTCTAGCAAGAATTATTACAGTGTAAATCTTGCACCCCTGAGGTTTCTTGAAGGGAGTAGTCCTCACCAAACTCCTTGCCTAAAAACTGTCATCTGTGAGATTCCATGTTGGCTTTAAGAGGGTCCAGTAGCCGTCCCTATAGAAATGCCTGTTGGATTTAACAGGTGTTTTCATAATGAATAAATGAGGTCTACTGCGCTTGTCAGAACTTTTTATATGTCACAGATCAGACCTATGGTATCAGAAATAACCTTCCCAGTCAACCAATTACGTGTATAGCTTTTGTCATTGGTCTGTCCCTGTAATCAAATCAGGTCAAATTCATTGAGAATATGCTTTCCTACCAGGCAACCATCAGGTATCCTGCAATCAAATGACACATATGTACAAAATTATAGTTCTCTAAAGAACTACCGGATTGCATTTTGCATAATTAAGCATTAGTTTCGCATAATTTTCCCAAATTTTGTGGAGCTACATGAATTCTCTGAACCCCTAAATCTTATTATTTTGTTGAATTATGTTTTAATACGACATGTTTTTGTATTTCTTTTTTAGGGTGGCTGGGAAGTTTGCTGCAAAATGTATTAAACAAAAGTTCCCAATCCAACACATGGTGTCACATAATGAGTAAAGGGATAGTGTTTCCAGACAAAAATGTTTTATTCTTCTCTGAAGAATATGCTGAGTCATATTTTGTGTTGGGGAGAGGAAGAGGCAGTGTGGCTAAGGGATTCACTGTGTTACACCGCTTAGGCTCCCTTCTGCAGAATGCTTTATTTTAACTCACTGGTTGTATTACTCACTCAAACACTTGTGCACTATCTCACTTAGCTTCTTGTTCTCTCGCTTGCTGTCATGCTCATTTTTTCAGTCTAAATTCAAGAAAAGCTTCAAACTCTTGGTCGTCATTTGCCCACTCAGTCACCCACTCATTTGCTCATTCACTTACTTGTAAAATCACACTCACTAAGCCATTTTAATGTGCTTAGTCACTTACTCATTTGCACACACCTCCACTCACCTCAATCACTTGCATATATTATTTAGTCACTTGATGACATGCACACTCTTTCATTTGCTTTCTCAATCACTTACTTGCTGCTCACCCTTTCACTGACTTTTTACTTGTTTATTCATTGACTAATTTGCACACTTGCCATACAAGCACTTACTGTTTCACTCAGATACACATTAATTCCCACATTAAACTGTTCACTTACTCACTTGTTCAATAACTTGGAAATTCACTCCATCACTCATTGACTCACTCAACCACTGTTTCACTTACCTACTTGCTTAAACAGTCATATACTTATTCAAAAACCCACAAATTCACTTGCCCAGTCATTCACTCATTCATTCATTCCAGTTCTCTTTCATTCACTCACTCGCTGTTTCCTTGCATTATCACTAATCTATTCATTCAAATCAAGTTACTGTATAAAGTTATGATTATTTGAATTATTTTGATTTGCAAAGGAGGAATAGAGTATGTATCTATCTTTTGGCTCTTAATTTCCATTTTAGACTAAACTGAGAAGGTTGTAAAGGAGTAAGAAGCCTGCATCCTCCTGGCGGAATGTGCTGTGGTGCTTCTCCTTTCTAGAAAGACTGTTTGATTCCACAGTGGCTCTTCTGAAATGCCACAGGAGATGATACTGTTACTTGTCTGGAATGAGCTGGCAGAGGGCACACAGGACTGACTCATTTTGCATAGCTTTCCGGTTTCTATTGCGGCTCTCTGGAGCTGCCCGGAGATGGGTGTGAGCCCTCAGAGATCTGGCTTGTGTGTAAGGGCCTGTGATTGGGACATCTTCAGAAAGCCCTTGCGTTCTGGCTCACTAACGTTAGGTAGTATGTGCATTCTTGTTTTTATATTGAGTACAATCATGCAATCACTCTCTGAATGCCCCTATACGGCTGATGACCTTTCAAAGACTAAAATCCTGGTTATATATTTTCAGTCGTCGCTTAAAGTGCACTCATTCACCATCACCATCACTAGGAGCACCTGCTGCGGGAGAGGGTCATCTGCAACATGAAATTTCCTGGAACTCATTTACAAGTAGCATGTACCGCTCAGCTTTATTGTCCCAAACTTGGACCTTAAACACCTTACACTTCCAGAAGAAAACATCCAGCCGGGACCGAGAGAGGTATTACATAAAAGAATCTGAGCAGAGGATGACACCGCCTCATTTTACCTTGTTGTTCTCGGAGGGTGAACAGAGGGACATGTCAGACTGGACCTAGGCTGCTGGGAAAGCTTTGGAATGCTCTCCTGCTGCTTCAGGACTGGCCCGCTGATATTTAAATGCCCGCTATTAGCATTTGTAATGACAAAAACATGTTTTTAAGAAAAGCATTCAGCAGTGCAGCTTCTTCACCAGCAGCGCAGTTCAAAGGCTCCAGTGAAGCATTCAATGAATGCAGCGGAATCCTTTGTTGTGAGCGCTGATTGTACATCTCTGCGCGGAGGGAAGTCTAGGTGTGCGCGCCCGCACAGGCACGCAGTTTAGAGGGAACTATGCTCATAACTCCTGTCTTTCTCCTCTCACACACCACATACTCTCTCCTCCAATGCACATCACCACCCCCTACCATTAAACTTCCTCTCACCAACAGTATTTTACATGCAAATCCATCACACAAACTCACTACATCAATTTCTCATTTCCTTACTTCACAAAAACAAAGCATAACACACATACCAGCACATCAAAATTTTACACACAATTTTGTACTACATTCTGTCCCATAATAGAAACACACACGGACACCCTCATGATTACACAAATAATACACATCCTAAACGAGCTTTACATGCACATTTTCTGACTTCACCTACACCTACCACAAACACCCCAATACAACACTCATTCACCTGCTTCTCATCCATTGCTCTCTTTGGTGCCTTAAAACATTACCCCCTCATCTCCTCCCCCACCCTTAATTAACTCACACACCTTCCATGCTAAACATAGACAAACTAAATAAACAACATACCGCTCTTCACAACTTCGCATCTCCTTGTCTATCACACAAAAAGACTACTTTACAAAAACAACACTCCACCACCTTCACGCACAGACCAAATACAATTCCTTCTAATTGTGCTGGAAAAGGAATACAATATAGACAAACAACACCATTGCTATCCTGATAGATTTAGCACCAACACTAATAGCATACCTGCTACAAGTTCAAATAATACTACTCACTCTTCTATAAAACAAAGTCACACCACCACCAAAGCCCAATATCAGACTAATTATAAATGATCAATCACTTTCTAAAAACAACCACCACATCTACAACCTACTCACTGACATGCATTCTGACTTATTTTTCAAAACTGAATCATGTTTGGGATATTACAAGGCAAAAGAGGAGGCAGTTATATTCAAGGAAATAATAAATCTCACTAAAGCCGACATTTCCATATAAAGTTGTGAGGCTCTCATCACCAGATGTTATCCTACACCAACTTCCTCCTGTAGCTTCCTCCTTCTTTACAGACTATCACCTAGCAATGCAACATTCCCAGGCGAGTTTCTAGGCACAGTTTTATGACATTACACTCCAATGTATGCATCCTTGGTGACCTAAACCGATGGTTTGAAAAACCTAATATGACCCAGCCAAGGACTTTCATCACTAGCCTAGACACACTGAACCTACATCAGATCATCCACAAACTTGTACACATCGCTGGACACAAGAAAGATTTCATTTTTGCAAATCCAGAACCAGTCACATTTCAAATAATTATTCCAGTTACTGTCAAACCATCATCTGGTTGCTTTCCAAAACAAAACACCACAACTCACTGCACCTAAGGCCACCTTACATACAACTACATACCGACCATGATTCAAGCTAAATTTGGAATACTTAGATACACAATTAACATCCAACACAGATATAGACACAAAAAATGAAATTCAAAATCTTTATGAGTGGCTCCAAGGAGATTTTGATATCCTAATACCATTAAGCACAACAAAACAGGACAAACGAAAACAAGCACCTTGGATGAATGCAGAACTGAAAACATGAATTTGCAAAGCTGTGAAACACCTGGCTCAAAACCAATATCACTCAGGTCAAACGTCACCTGCACAAACTTAACACAAGTCACGTACCAAAAAAGCTAAAAAAAAAAAAGGTACTAGCTAAGCAGAATTGAAACTGCTAAATCTGTAAGTAAATAATTGTTATACAATTCTCACTGTATTAAAGGCACAGGAGGAACTCTCCCCATTTCTCAAGAATTTACTTGCAAACTGAAGAAATCATTACTCAACCAAAGCGACATGTTGGATTCCTATTTAAAACAAAAAAAAAAAACATCAGCAGCAACTCATTTGCAATGATTCCCTCCAAGGGTAGGCTAACCCAGCCTCTGCATGCCTTCAAACAATTATCAGAAACTGAATGTATGGATCTTGTCAAAATTAGCAGGCCAGCCAGCTACCCTACTGACCCTTGTCCAAAACTTCCAGAACATTCCTTTAACTACCTCTGCTGCCACACCAGTCCGAAAAATCCTCAATAATTCTTAAAAAATAGGAGTCTTTCCAAAAGACTTAAGAAAGGCATGCATAGGCCCATCATTAAAGAAAACAATCCTGGACCCTCATGACTAGAACAACTACAGAACAATTACAAATGGACCTTTCCTAGGCAATCTGATAGAAAGAGCAGCATTTACCTAAATGTCATAATTCATTGTAGATAATGTCATACTTTCTGACTTCTATGCAGGCGTCCCTAAGGGCTCTGTCATCTCACCCATGCTTTTCAACATGTACATGAAGTCATTACCAGCAGTGATCAATGAAATTCAGCCATAACTAAACAGATGACACACAAATACTTCTTAAACTGGAAAGCCCCAAAAACATTGGAAACTCAAAAATCTTCTGTTGCCTCTGAGCCATTGATCAGTGGATGAGATAGAGCCATTTCAAACTGAATGTGTCCCAAACTGAAATATTCACATGTGCCGATTGGAAAAATGATGACTCACGCAGCTCCTGACCTGACGATCTGGGACTACCTCCAAAATGGTCCAAAGAAGAAATAAACCCTGGAATTACAATAGACTTCAAGCTATCAATGAATGTCCAAGGGGATAAGCTAGCAAGATCAAGCTTTATTATTATGAAAACTCTGTGACGTATCTTCCACCACCTAGGATTTCCACACAAGCACCAATCCACTATCTCTTGTGTACTGTCTAAACTGGCCTCTATCACAGGCCTCTATAAACTATGAAAAGACTGCTACAAATTCAGGACTCAGTCGCCAGACTACTCCTACATGTAAAGCCACAAACCCACATCTCCCTTGCATTGAGGGCCCTACATTGGTTACCAGTTGCCAAAAGGTCTAGCTTCAAGCTGCTTTGTATCACCCACAAAGCGATATATGGAACAGGATCACTTCTCTTCAGGAATAAAATCATCACCAAATACATACAACAAAGGAACCTCTGCTCCCGATTGGCACCCTGCCTGAAAAGTGCAGCATACAAGAAAAAAAAAACATGGGTGATCCATCTTTGTCTGTTCAAGCAGCCACACTATGGAATTTAGTACCCTCAAAACTAGAATCCACAGAAAACTATCTTATCTTCAAAAGACCACTCAAGAGTTGTCTCTTCCCGACATGACCATCATACTCAAAGCACACATGTACAATATATGCTTGTATATGTAAACAGTATAATTTGATTACATGTATGTATTTAAATATGTGCATTTCTTGTGCAAATGTATAAACTACATATGGCTTATAAATATATAGGTATTCTTATAGGTCTACTTAACAAATGTATATATTACTTATGGATGTAATATATACTTATAATATTTAATGCTTAACATGTATTTTGGTCACTGCATAGGTTATGCTAATGAGTGTCGGTTTTATTGTATTTGATCTAATGCAATGTGTAAATATGATCATAGCAATTGTATCTATAGGTACTTCACTATTGAAATATTGGGGAAATATAAAGTAATAAAACATAAATATAAAAAAATAAGCAAATAAATAAATACATAAAATTAATAAGGACTTCAAATTGCTGAAAATAATGAACAACATAAATGAATAAATTAACTTTACATACAGCAACATTTGAAAGTCTGAGTTTCTGAATATGTAGCCATGCATGTACATATGGGACGTTATATTATACAGTTTTATATTTCTTCATTATTATCCACATACACTTATACCTTTTTATGTGGTTATGTGTCTATATATTTATTAGTTTACTCCCACTGTAGAAATAAAAGTTAATCGCCTCTCTCCAGTTCACCACTCTCAACCTATACCTCTTTCAATATAACCTCTACCACCAATCTCTCGCTCCTCTCAAACCTCATTTTATTACTAGAATCACCCAAATAACCCTTTCTGGACTGTTCCCTCCTCTATCCCTCTTTCACTCATCCCAAACGTCATTTTACTACTATAATTTCCCAAATATAACGTGCTAGACTTTTCCTTCCTTTATCCCTCCTTTGTCCTATTCAGTCCAACTAACAGACTCACATGTCCACCGCTCCAATTAACAACGTATATTTCCTTATATTAGTCCAACACTAATTCACTTTGCGTGCTATAGAAGTGTGCCACTTGCCGAAAAACACTTCAATGCCTAGTTATGGATAGTATATAAATACAACTACAATTATGATTTAATTGTGTGACATGGAGTGCAATGGGGTGACAGAGGTTGCCATTGTGTGGAGTGGAATTATGTGGAGTGGTTTGGAATTATGTGATGTGGCGTGGAATTATATAGTGTACATGGAATTATGAGGCATGACAGTGAATGGAATTATACAGTGTGGAGTAGATTTATTTGGCATTGAATTATGTGGCATGATGTTGAATTGCATTGTGTTGAGTGTAGTTGAATTATGTGGCATGGATTTCAGCAGAATATGTGAAGTGTAATTGTGTGTCATGGAGTGTAGTGGAATTATGTGGCATGGAGTGGAGTTATATGGAGTAGAGTGAACTTATATTTTGTGGGTGATTGTGTACTAGTTTAGCTTTTTGTATACTGTATGTGGAAAATGTAGAATTGCTGTATGACACACTCAATAGAAATTAATTATTGTCCCTCAATATCAAGCACACAATGAAATGTTGATTCCTTATCCTTTACAAAAAGTACCTAGATATTTTTTATATAATATGGGTGATGGAGTGATGGGAACTGTATACCGAATTGTATGTTCTTCTTAGTCTGAGAAGATTAGTTGAATTATATCTGTTTTTATTACTCTTATATGTTTGCAAAACGGGACACCAGGAAAAACAGATGTTTCCAGGATCACAAAGAGTGGCCTAGAAGGAAATGCCTGGCAATTAGCTTCGACATTTTCAGAACTGAACCAATTGAGCCCTTATTAACATCCATATCTAAAACGCACGAAAGCTGTGCACAAATCAACCAGTCATAAACAGGAAAAGCTGAACTACAAAGCTGTGTCGGAGCCAATGTAATGCGTCTGGTTTTAACTGGCACTAGATAAAAGTTAATACAGATTCGCAGACTGGGAAACTGATTTGCCTGTTTTGAAATTGCTGGAGGGCGTGAGAGGGCTAAAGGGGTCCCTTTTCAAATGCATTGAACCCTTGTGTTAACAAGTAGATGCTGATTACACTTTCTGGGCCTGTAGGCTGCCCGTAGATGCAGTGACGAGGGGTGAAGCTGCAGGTTGTAGTGGAGCCTTGAGTGACACCAAGCCCTTTGGCTAGCTTGAGCACACTTCATTGCAAAGTGCTCACTACTCTTTGAGCATGTGTTGGGGGAGCTCCAGGCTGGAGTCGGTCCTGCTGTGACTCGAGGGGTATCACTAATTGAAGACTGTGCCCGGTAAGCAGCTTCGCTTTCCTTAGTAGCAAGTAATTGAACTCTTAAGGACTAAAAAGTTCAAAAGGAAATAAGCGACAAAGATAGTCATCCCTATAAAAAACACCACCGTGGGTTTGCTCCTGCTCTAGGTGATGTGACTTCCCAAGGCTTCTATGCTGCCTTTATTTGTATTTAAAAAATATATCTTTAAACATGCCCATTTGGGTGAAAGATTTTCTTTTTATTATTATCTGTGTAAAGTACGTTCAAAAGTGAGGTATAAAGCACTATATAAAAAATAATGAATGCAAAACATACATTTTGAATTATGGAGCAAGAGTTAATTTTATGCTTATAATTAGCACAGTGTCAGTGGCTTATAATATCCTGCATGCAAAGGATGGATCATTGCGTTCCTTGCTAAAGACTGAGACTTTTGAATTAGACGCATCAAAGCTTAACTTTTACAGGAATATATCAGTGGCATTTGAAATTGCTAAACTTACTAAAGATATTTTGCTCAGTTGGTCTACCTCCCAATTGAAACTCTTTCTAAAATGTTTTACACCTAGATTGAGCTTTGATCTTGATTTTGCACATTGTAGTAAGTTAGCCTCATATAAACTCTATGCTGAGACACTGGAATACAAGCAAGTACAGCCATATATAGGGTTTTCCCTTACGCATGGTGCAAGAAGGGCAATAATTATGTTGCGCTTAGGTATTTTGCCCGTGTCAACCTTTACCTCTAGATGGTCACTAGATGGATCCCCGATATGTAAATTTTGTCAAGGAGGCGATCAGAACATTGAGCATATTTTATTTGTATGGCCTCACCCAAACATAGTTACAGCACGGTCAAGATATCTTGACCCGATATATCGTAAATGTAGAATTACTACAGTAAAAAATCTGTTATTAGTGGGTAAACAACCACCCAATGAATGGGTTTGTTATAATTTTTTACAAATTTCTAAAGTCTTTTCTAACATTATACTAATTTTTGTTGATTTATCTTCATGTAAACTGTTTTTAAATTTGTGGTCCTCAGTAGAGTACCAAAACAAATAAAAAAAATTGACTTTGACTTTAGCACAGTGTCACAATCCCGGGCCTGCCGCCTTGCAAGCTATAGTTACAATTTAGTAAAATTTAAAAATAACTGTAATGCTTCTTTAGGTGTGTCAAATGTAATCTGACCCTTTCCCTTTTGTGAAAGTACACACATTTAAAACAAATCATTAGAAACTCCAGAAGCGGAGTAGTCCTGGTGTTAAAGAGCCCGTTCTTTGGTTTCCGAGGCGCCTGTGCAGTGTGTTTGTAGGAAAAAAACACTAAAGATGAAAGCCGGATTGATTGCCTAATAGTGTAACTTTCTGTTTAATATATGTGGAAAACGTTGGATTGTGGTATGATGGACTAAATAGAAATTAATTATTGTCCCTCAATATCAAGCACACAATTAAATTACATTTCTACGCTTTGTGGTTTATTTACAAGTATCAAGATAATTGTATATAGTGCGGGCGACTGAGTGATGGGACCTGTATACCACATAGTCTATAAAATATCTCAAAAATTGGATGCAGCTTGGGTAAATACTTAAATTTTTATTATTTTCTGTGCATAGTTTCTTCCGAAGGGCGGTATAATGCAGTATCTAAAAGCTAATTAATGCAGCAAGGAGGATTGACAGTCAACATAAATAATAAACCATTCCCGCAGAGTTCATTTTATGTTGATAATTAACACAGCGTCGCAAACGCAGACCGTGCAAACCATAGTTATAAATTAACAAAAATTTGAAATTACTTTTATTCTGATTAGAAGATGTCAAATGCAATTTGACCCTTCTGTTAGCGAAAAATCACTAATTTAAAACAAAACATTCCTAATAAAAAATTCCAGAAGTGCTGTAAAACATCCTGGTCTGCTAGCAGAGGTGTGTCTATGCTGTCTTTGTTTGTAATGAGAAATACTATCAGTCTCTTTCCCTGCAGCAAAGGCAACTAATTTTCCACAACTACTCTTAAACAAAACTCCACAAGCATTGTGCTCCTGCTGTAACACAGCCTGTTCTAGTAACTGAGGCGCCAATGCTACGTTTGTTTCTCTTAATCAAACAAGTAAATAAAGCTAGAAACATAATAGACGAGCAGTAGAAAACACCTGACAGATAAACAAATACAATGGAGGATGTTTCTGAGCTATAGTAAACATACAAAAGTAAGCCATCACACACCGCCTGCATAAATGTAGATGGGCAAGCTACATACACAAGCAGATGGAGAAATAAAAGTAAAAAGTAGCACCCACAAAAAAGTGGAACGGCATTAGTAATTGGGCCATGCTCCATGGGAGAGTACAACACATAAAAAGGTGGGCAATCTAGCACACACTGGCCACATAAAAGAAAGCATTTAAAAGTGACATTCAGCACAACAAATAAAAAGAAAAGGATAGGCTGTAAGCCCATTAACTACAAACAAAATGCACTGTCTAGGTGAAACCTAAAAATGGAAACAAGTGTGCCTTAATTGTCAACAATAACAAAAACATTAGTCAAATACTTGTTTTACTATTGGTTTGTCATTTTTATTTTCACCACTTATCACACTATGTGTTAAAGTTACGTGTGTTGCTGGTACTTTGTGTAAAACATTTTGTCTTCCATTTTCAAAAGATAGATTTTTACGAATGCTGGAGGTGATACAGGTGGGAGGAGGTTCCTCAGAAGATGGGTATGTTAAACATAGCGGTAGGACACATTAAGGAAGTAGCAATGCTGGACCTAAGTCTGAGGATGGGGAATGTTAGGATTAGGAGGCCTGGTCCATGATTTGCTTGGAGTTGTATCGTGATTCTGTGGGTGGGTGTGGTAATAAGGCTCGGGATATTGCCGTAGGTTTCAAGAGCTTTTTTCCGTAACAAGTAAGCCCACATCTGCACATCCTGGCAGCTCGGTTCCTACCAGCCGACTGACCGCTGTACTAGAATCCTCACCGTCAGTTCGAGTGGTGCGTGTGACAGGTTAAAACATAAGAATGCCAATTTACCTATGCCTGCACAAAATACAATCCTAACATGTCCAATATATTTAAATAATGCACATTATCACATCACCTTCCCCACTTTGGAAATGAAAACAAAAAAACCTAATAAAGAATAAAACGAAAACTTGTAAAACGACAAAGCTAAAGAAATGCGCAATATGTATCACAACAGAAAATAGAAGGAAGAAATAAATTAAAAAGAGAGGGGCACTTCGAACCAAAGGGACAGAGCTCCGTACCAAACTGTAAAGAAACAAGTTTTTTCCTTTGGGATTAATAATTACCACAAAAATTCACTGCATGCATTTACTCCTTTATCCAAATCTCATACCTCTGATCCCTCGCCTGAGTAATGTGCCACATCTTGAACTGACTCAATCTAATGTTTAATAAAATAATTTAAAAATAACACTGAACATATAATGTAATCTAATCCATCATATAGACAATAAAACATCTGTTAAAAATGTTCATATATACATAAATAAGGACATTAATAGTGCATTAGAGAGCATGTGCACAAGAACATATTTATGACATCGACAAAAAAGAGAGAAAAACAATTCAAAAACCTTTGGCTTCAAAAATGTGCTAATTAGTACAAATAATCAATGCAGACACATGGAGAAACAATTAACTTCTAATGTGCCTGTATGTTCCACAGATTTTAGCACCTTATATGCGTTAACGCGTTTTGGTGGTTTGGAATCAACACTTACCACCTTCTTCAAGATAACAGATTATCTCTGACGTGTCAATGTTTATCATACATTTCTTAATGTCTCGGCTTTCTTGCCAGTACCAACTCTGTTGTGGGGTCGCTGGTTGCCTAATCTGGCCTGCCAATGCCTCGTAACCAGAGTACCCTATTTCCACTTCTACCTGTTTGCCTTATTTTTTCCCCAAATATTTACACAACACACACCTCTTGCCAACTGCGGGACAGCCGGCAAAGCTGCTGAAGTGACTTTTAGAACCACATCTGTAGCAGGAGCCAAACGTTGTTGTGCCAGTGTTTCTGAACACCTTCCCTTTAGTGTTAACAGCACATAAAGATTCAGAATAATCCTCGTTCGAAACTACCGGATTGACCTCCGGTTCAGGATGAAGAATTTTAGAGGCGATCAGTGATCTCTTGATGCTGCTGCCTAGCTCAACAACTTCAACCAGGCGCGCAACACCCATTGGGCTCACCGGGCTTCAGTCCCCCCCACCCCCCCCCGTCGCCTCCTCTGCCCGAGCTAAGATGACACGCACTGAAATGATGCAAGAAGGCTGCGCATCCGATCAGAGAATGTGATTTTTTTAATGCTTTCTGAGAGGCCCAGCAGCCCGAGCCAGACAGCCAGCCTCTGAACAGTTTCAGCGAGTGAACCCCCCTGCTCTGACCTCTTGTTTTCCTTTAGAGTGGTGTGGAGGTGAAATCCTTGCCTGAAGGCAGGGATTTCACCTAAGCACTTGATGGGTTGTGAGCATGGGGTGTGAAGATGTGCACAGCAGGGGGAAGGCATGGCCAGTTAAGGTGATGCTTTTCCTTTGTAAAGGAATTTCTGCTGGCATCTTAGCCCAGGGTGTGCTGTCTGTGCACTTGTATAGATGTGTATTCCATACAAGTGCACAGACAGCAAACCCTGAGCTATGACGCCAGCAGGAATTAATTTACAAAGGAAAAGCTTCACCTGCACTGGCCATCCCTTTCCCTCTGCTGTCTATTCATTTGACCCACATTGATCTACACAGTGAGACCTTCGGGAGGGGCTGGATGCCAGGACACAGTGCTGCTGATCAGCCAGACTCCACAGTATAGTATCAGAAGAGCAGGCAGCAGTTTTTTGTGTAAGTTCCAGTAACTTTAATGCATTTTTCAGCACAGCATTACCTACTGCCTGCATATCTAGGTTACTGTGAATGTTGTTCTTGACTTACATACATAGAAACGTCAAAGAGGACAGTCCCCTCCAAATATGCAAATGTAGTGTAAGTTTGTAGTGTTCATTTTTTTTGGGGTGCTAGTGGGTAATTTTAGAGTTCAGGGTGGGTGTGGGTTTTAGGGAGCCAGTGAGTAATTTTATGGTTCAGGGTGGGTTACGGATTGGGGTGCCAGGGGGTAATTTTAGGGTTCTGAGCGGGTATGGGTTTTGGGGTTCCAGGGGGCAATTTTAGGGTTCAGGGTAGGTATGGGTTTTGGGGTGCCAGGGGACATTTTAGGGTTCAGCGTGGGTATGTGTTTTGGTGTGCCAGGGGTAATTTTAGGGTTCAGGGCAGGTGTGGGTTTTGGGGTGTCAGGGGGCAATTTTAGGGTTCACAGTGGGTATGGGTTATGGGGTGCCAGGGGGGGATGTATGGTTCAGGGTGGGTATGGGTTATGGGGTGCCGGGGGGAATTTATGGTTCAGCTTGGGTATGGGTTTTGGGGTGCCAGGGGTAATTTTAGGGTTTAGGGCAGGTGTGGGTTTTGGGATGTCAGGGGGCTATTTTAGGATTCAGGGTGGGTATGGGGTGCCAGGGGACATTTTAGGGTTCAGCGGGGGTATGTGTTTTGGTGTGCCAGGGGTAATTTTAGGGTTCAGGGCAGGTGTGGGTTTTGGGGTGTCAGGGGGCAATTTTAGGGTTCAGGGTGGGTATGGGTTATGGGGTGCCAGCGGGGAATTATGGTTCAGGGTGGGTATGGGTTATGGGGTGCCGGGGGGGGGGAATTTATGGTTCAGCATGGGTATGGGGTTTGGGGTGCCAGGGGTAATTTTAAGGTACAGGGTGGGTGTGGGTTTTGGGGTGCCATGGGATTAATTTTAGGGTTCAGCGTGGGTATGTGTTTTATAGTGCCAGGGGTAATTTTAGGGTTTAGGGCAGGTGTGGGTTTTGGGATGTCAGGGGGCTACTTTAGGGTTCAGGGTGGGTATGGTTTATGGGGTGCCAGGGGACATTTTAGGGTTCAGCGTCGGTATGTGTTTTGATGTGCCAGGGGTAATTTTAGGGTTCAGGGCAGGTGTGGGTTTTGGGGTGTCAGGGGGCTACTTTAGGGTTCAGGGTGGGTATGGGTTATGGGTTGCCAGGGGACATTTTAGGGTTCAACGTGGGTATCTGTTTTGGTGTGCCAGGGGTAATTTTAGAGTTCAGGGCAGGTGTGGGTTTTGGGGTGTCAGGGGGGAATTTATGGTTCAGGGAGGGTGTGGGTTAAGGGTTGCCGGGGGGCATTTATGGTTCAGCATGGGTATGGGGTTTGGGGTGCCAGGGGTAATTTTAAGGTTCAGGGTGGGTGTGGGTTTTGAGGTGCCATGGGATTAATTTTAGGGTTCAGCGTGGGTATGTGTTTTATAGTGCCAGGGGTAATTTTAGGGTTTAGGGCAGGTGTGGGTTTGGGATGTCAGGGGGCTATTTTAGGGTTCAGGGTTGGTATGGGTTATGGGGTGCCAGATGGGAATTTATGGTTCAGCATGGGTATGGGTTTTGGGGTGCCTGGGGTAATTTTAAGGTTCAGGGTGGGTTTGGGTTTTGGGGGGCAAGGAGGGAATTTATGGTTCAGCATGGGTATGGTTTCTGAGGTGCCAGGGGTAATTTAAGGTTCAGGGCGGGTATGGGTTTTGGGGCTCCAGGGGGGTGATTTTAGGGTTCAGGGTGGTATTGGGTTTTGGGGTGCCAGGGGGTAATTTTATGGTGTGGGGTGGATATGGGTTTTTGGGTGCCGGGGAGGGATAATTTTAGGGATAGGATGGGTATGGGTTTTGGGGTGCCAGGGGTAATTATAGATTTCAGGGCGGGTATGGGTTTTAGGGTGTGAGGGGGTTAATTTTAGGGTTCAGCGTGGGTATGTGTTTTGGTGTGCCAAGGGTAATTTTAAGATTCAGGGTGAGTATGGGTTTTGGGGGGCAATGCATCAAACTAACAAAAATGTGTGCTTTAATTGTTGTCCAGTTTCAAATGCAGAATTCACCACATTTTTTTCTCAGCTTGACCTGAGCATTAACCGATCCTGATTATCTGCCATTTTAGCTCCGCCCCATTGATTTACATTAGCCACGCCCCTTCATCTGCCATGTTAGGTTTTATTGATGGCTTTGAAACCCAGCCTTCACCAAATGCCAAGCCGTTTGGATTCATCCTGTACACCAACCTCACCCTCAAGGAATGCACTGCTAAAAAGCAAACATGCCTGGTACAAGCTCTGTCTTCTAAAGAAAGTCAAGTCATTTCTTCTAGAAAGTGGCATCAACACAGCCATTTAATCACTCGTACTCTTGCATCTGGATGGTCGTAATAGTCTTCTCCATGGTCTTCCAGACTCCACACTAGCACCCCTTAGGGGCATCCTACACATGCCACAGCATGCCTCATCCAGGGCTGAAGAGATATGATCACATCACCTTCATCTTGATGCTCCCCGTGCCAGCCTGCATCATCTTCGAAGTCAGCTGCATTATTTAAATAGCCATCATGGCCAGTGCACACTTATCTTGCAGAGAAGTTCACCCTCTCTAGTGGTTTTCGGCACAATCACAACCAGGACACCATCAGACTGCAGACTAAGAAGTGTGAAAAAGAAAAAGAAAGACAATAGGCATTTTCCATCAATGCACCCAGGATCTAGAACAGCATCCCTGTTTCCATAAGGACCGCCCGAAGCTTTTGCACTTTAGGAAAAGAATTGAAGACTCACATCATTAAAGAACATCACAAAGCATTACCTAACCACAACCCGGTTTTCTCGTCTATTGCTTGTTGACTTTATGCTTTTCTTGGACCATGTACAGTGCTCCTATGTCGTGTGATTAGGTCCACACTATAAAGATCATACATACATACACACATACATACATGCAAACTAAAGAAATCAAATCTATGACTATAGGCATAACTTTTACCAGTGAACCCATCAGATCTGTACCCTTCATCACTGGCTTGTCAAAATAACCAACTCAGTTCTACTGTATTGAGCATAAGCTTTCAACAAGGCAACCATGTTAATGTCAATGAGTACTTAGAAAGCGCAGTGTTCACCCACACGTCTCTTGGCGCTATTGTACGGTAGGAGAGTAAAACTGAAGTCGATGTTAAGCTTAATTACCAAAAGCCTGCTTGAAAAGCCGGTCTTTAAGGCTTTCCTAAAAGTGGTTAGTTCAGCGACTAAACAACATTTTAGTTTGCAAAGCAAAATACTAGGCCTTCTAAGAGGTCCTAGCAAGGATTATTACAGTCCAACTCTTCAATCCCCACAGTTTGTCCGAAAGGGTAACAACACAAAAACCCTTACATACTACAGTAAACTGTGAGATTCCATGTAACGAAATACTTATGTGCAGATTTTATTAGAGTAATAACAATGCACCCAAATGCCTATTGATTTTAACCTATCTTTTTCACAATAAAAAATTCAGGCCCACTGCCTCTATCATTATGTGAGAAAAACCTGCACATATGGCATCCAGAGAAGAGCAAACACCCTAATTATCTCATTATATAGGAAATGTTGTTAAATAGGACCGCAGTAGCATTTGTGTGACCTTAAAGAGCAAGAGCTATCCATCACAGTGACGTGTTTGACCAAAAAGGTCAAACACATTAGCTTTGCTTGAAGAAGATCCTAGCTAAAATAGCTAGATAAACAAGTGATCAAGCCCGTTGTAACCCCTACGGAGCCCGCGAGGCAATGCTACCACTGTACTGTATGTATATATGGAAATTTGCTAATAAAACTGTTGAAATATAAAAAAAAAGCTGCTAGCAGGATAGGTATTCTTTTTGTGGGAGCACATAGCTTTTGACTAATCAAGCATTTTACTCAGATGAACCAAGATTTTGTCTCTCTCTGTAGAACTTGTGAAATCTCTTTTGTTAACACATAGGGTCATGAGACCGCATATTGATTAGTCAGTTCCTACTCACAAAATACCTTCAGTTGCGGCTTCCATTGTCTGTGGCCTGAAAGTCAACAGATTAGCAAATCAAAGTTGTTGCAACTGCAAACATGTTTTTTTTGCATCTGGCCTTATACTTTCTTTACTAATATCTCTCCAATAGAACTGTTAGCTTTTTTTCATAACAATGGCCAATAAAGGGCATGGTTACTTAAGTAAACTGAACTCGCATGGCTTTAAGGATACTCTGATAATTCTCGAGGTAAAGCTGTTATCTTGCAGTGTAAAAGGCTGTCTCACAGTGATATTTTCTCCTGTCATGGCCTCCTAATTGTCACAGCTGTGCTGCATTCACTGCGCCGACGTCAACCCCTCCCTGCTTTTATTCTGTCAGTTTCTATGCAGCCTTCATCGGATCAGTCCCTGGGGGTTTCCACTCCCTCCTAGCAGCTCGTGTCTCGTTTCGATTTGGCTTCTTTGTTGTGCTACAGTGCTTCTGTAGCGACATGAATGGGGGAATGTTATGACACTGACTCCTGCTCAGTTAAGTGAAAAATATATTTGTGTAAAAAGAATATGGAGATCAGCATTGCTTAGCCCCAAAAGCTTGTTTTGGAGATTGTGTTGTCTGTGTGTTCTATGGTATTAAATCGCTGTTCAAACATGTGTTTGTTTGATTGTAGAGTCTATATTGCGCTGGCTAGACCCGGAGGTATCAGAGAACTTTACATGAGGATCAGCGGGTTACAGAATACGAAAATTACATCAGTTACAGTTACAGTTGCAGTTACAAGTATAGGCTTAGGAGAAAAACATGAGATTACACAATAATATAAGTTATTAGCGTGTAGCATAACCAAGACACCCGTTTTATGGAGAATGGAAGGTAGGTACAGAATGTTTCACCATCACTGCAAGGGAGTTGGGATGGGACCCATCGCGCTGCCCAGGTTAAAATAGAAATTGGGCAGGAGGTTACTCAGCAGTGCTGGGATAAACAACATGATGCATCTGCTCTTAATAGGCCACCTATTATATGGACAGGTGTTGCCACTTTATTGCATCGCCTCCGAATCTGCACCTTTAGTTTGGGTCTAAGCAGAGGTACTGCCCATCAAACAAGGTGTGAGGGAAACAATGGAAGCCCTCATGTGTAAGGTAAAACATTGGTGTGATCAGACCTCAGTGAATAGGCATTTCTTGTCTCCTCACATTATTATGGCAAGAAGAGCTGGATGACTGGAATGCAAAGTGATGAACATTGAAGGGAATTGCATCATAATTAATTTAAGGCATCCCAGATTTGCAAAATACCTTGTGCAGACCAGCTTTCTCTTTGCAGGGCAAGGCCACAGGGATCAGGGTTTTTCACCTGCAGTATTTGTATCCCCTCTCCATTCCCGCTCATTCGGCAAAGGCTGGCCCTCCCCGAGGTCCCAAGCAATGGCACAGGGAGAGGCCCCAAGTTTAGTAATACCATTTGAAAATAGGTTTGCACCTTTGTGTGCGCTGGATGATAATGATTGACTGAATCTGCAGCAAGCTGGACCCACTAGCCTCAGTGCCTCAGGGCACTCTGGGTGATCATGCTGCTCTGATTAAGTCCACTCGTCATCACACTTCCCCATTAAAAGTCACAACATGGAATATTGCTGGGTGAAAATCCAAAAGTGATGTTGTAAGTTGGCTGGACATTGTTGGGGGGAATCATATTGTGGCCATGCAGGAAACATGGGACATTGAACATTCTTTGTATATAGATAGTTTTTCTTCTTTTTTTTAAAGCTGTGCAAAAGGTGGTCGTCTTTTTATAGTATTCCTTAATATTCCCTGCACCCTGTTTTTTGGTGGTAACTAATTCACTCGATTTGTTGGCAGGAGAGTAAGCAGGGTGAATACACGCTTGTTGATAATTGTGTGGAGTAGAATGTATCTCCTGGTAGTTGGTTTAGCCTACGTTTTTTTCCACATCACAGATGCAGTGGTAATACCAAGCGCACTTGCGTTACTACCCCTCACCTTCAGCTAAATCACAGAATGTCTCTGGCAGCTGTTTGCTTCTGTAAAAAAAAGCTTGTGAGGTTACTGGTGAAGGCAATTTTTAGGGCTCGCCCTACGTCCCACAAAGTGGGCGTGGCCTAAGAGTCCTTTTCTGAGGGCTTCGAAAATCGTACCTACCGAATTCCAGAAAGCTCGTGATTTTTGCTATTTTTTTTGCCAGCTGCATGGCAATTGGCCCTCGCATGTATGTGTTTTTACAAGAGAGCACACAATAGGCCATAGGCGTTAGAGTTGCTCCGCCTAGTTTATATTCCGTGCGGACACGCGCAGCAGAAGGGCATATTTCTTCAATTGCCAGCTGTCAGGGCCCGCGGTAATTGAAGACAGATTCTGGGCGCGCGTGCAACACTCTCAAGTTTGATTTATTTCAGCTGTGTGTGTGCGCATGCTGGCTCCCGGCCAAACCTTGTTTGGGTAGTGGAAAGCTGAGCACGATGACTGTGCGGCCACCCCCGTTGCACTGGCCCCAGGCCCCCCTTGCCTACGTAACATTGTGCTGGAGAGTCTGTCATTTATTGCAGTATTTTACCCCTACTTGTACTTTGTAATCTTGGCAACCGCCACACATCCCCTTTTCCTCCTGTACTGTACCGATTGCTACCTCTATATTTTCGCTGTCCACTCTTATCACTTTTCCCATGCGTCGTAGCGTTCCTTTCGTAATTTGTTAATTTGCAATGTTCCCATGTATCAGCTCTGGTCCTACTGTGAAGCCCTCTGACGCCTTCCGGTCAAGTCCGCGCAATCCCTTTTCCTCCTGTACTGTAATATAAAACGCGGCAGCTGCTTTGAAACTTATTACATTATCATGTAACGCCTGCAAGCTCGGCTGAAAGCAATGGGCAGGATGTCCCACTCAGTACGAGAAACGGCTGCAAGGTCGGCTGAAAGCTGTGGGCAGGATGTACCAGTCAGTATGAGAAAAATTATTTGAATGGATCTTTGTCATCTAGTGTCTTAAAAAACAAAGTTATGATATCGAAGAGTTAGTTGTAATAACTTAACACCCCTGTCCTTTTCAATATATGGTACAGAGGTTTGCAAGAGCGCTCTGACGCCTTTCGGCTGTTTATCAGCATTCCTTTCGTAATTTGTTAACTTGCAATGTTCCCATGTATCAGCTCTGCTCCTATTGTGAAGCGCTCTGACGCCTTCCGGTCAAGTCAGCGCAATCTAAAACCCATAGAAACCCATTCCGTATCCTAGCTCCCCCACGTTCGTTATTCCTGGGTCTGAGAAGTAATATTCTGAAAGCCACATACAGCTAAATTGGACAAACTGATAGTACTAGAAAACTCTTCCCTTTCCTAATTGCAAAATGAGTGTCAGTGCAGAGTGCGTGTAGAGTGAGTGCAGGTGCAGAGTAAGTGCAAAGTGAGTGCAGGTGCAGAGTGAGTGCAGAGTGAGTGCAAGTGCAGAATGACTGCAGAGTGAATGTGACTGCAGAGTGACTGCAGCGTGAGTGAGACTGCAGAGTGACTGCAGAGTGACTGCAGAGTGAGTGTGATTGGAGAGTGAGTGTAGAGTGAGTGCAGATGCAGAGTGAGTGCGAGTGCAGAATGACTGCAGAGTGAGTGTGACTGCAGAGTGACTGCAGCGTGAGCGTGACTGGAGAGTGACTGCAGAGTGAGTGTGACTGCAGAGTGCCTGAAGAGTGACTGCAGAGTGAGTGTGACTGCAGAGTAACAGTGACTGCAGAGTGACAGTGACTGCAGTGTGTGAGTGTGCAAGGTAAACAGTGTGTGAGTGTGTAGGGTGAACAGTGTGTAAGTGTGCAGGGTGCACAGTGTGTGAGTGTGCAGGATGAACAGTGTGTGACTATGCAGGGTGAACAGTGTGAGTGTGCAGGGAGAGCAGTGTTTGAGTGTGTAGGGGCACTGTGTGAGTGTGCAGGAGACGAACTCTCAAACTAAGTCCACCACACACATACATAAGACCACACACAAAACACCACACCACACACACCACACACACATACACCACACACACATACCACACTCACACACACCACACACACACCAGCCTCTTACCACCACACACTCATCACCACTCACCACCACACACTCACCACCGCACACTCATCACCACACACTCACCCCCACAGACTCACCACCACCACACACTCACCACTACACACACAACCACACACCACCAGCCGTCAGTGCACACTTTCACCAGGCGCAAACACCACCAGCCATCAATGTACGCTTTCATCAAGCACAAACACCACCAGGAGTCAGTGCAGGCTTCCACCACGCACACAACACCAAATGTCAGTGCATGCTTTCACCAAACACACACACACACACCACCAGCCGTCAGTGCACACTTTCACCAGTCACACACAACACCAGCCGTCAGTGTATGCTTTCACTAGGCACACTCGCCACCAGCTGTCAGTGCACCCTTTCATCAAGCACACACACCACCAGCCATCTGTGCACACTTTTAACATGCACACACACCACCAGACATCAGTGCACAATTTCTACAGGCACACACACCACCACCCATCAGTGCACACATCAATTGTTAACGCATCCACAATTAACTATTGTAGCAAACGCAATATGTGCCCTTTACTTTTAAACATATTCATCTAAAGCACAGCATGCCACCATTCTTACTATTCCAATCCAACACACATATTTCCATTACACATTACATGCATACACTCCACAACACATGGCTAAAAGACATTGCCATTTACAATTCCATTAGCTCTAACTCAAAAAAATCCAAGACCTATTGCATTTCTAATGCTTGTTCTGTTAGTTTCTTAAATGACTGGGTCAACATCAGTTAAGCGTTTGCAGAGCTAAAAGGTCTCTCATTTATACGTCTGCAAAATTGACTTTGCCAATTGATATTGGCAATGCCATGCACACATATTCATCAAAACGCTCGTGCACACAAGGCCTGCTATGTTGGAATGTTTTTTTTATGGCCCTCAATATGCATACATACTTCATGACACATGCGCACATGTGCTTCATGACACTACCTCGTGATGCATGGCTTTCATTTTAATTTAGTGTTTTAACATGCCAAATGACCTTGCTCGAACATTAAATTAGAATGTAAAAGAAAAAAGAAAATGAAAAAGAAAAATGTACACAGGAAGCAAAATGGGAGCAGGCGCAGGAGTGAAAAGAGAGCACTTGTGGGTACATAGAGGGAGTGGGAGCATGGAAATACATGTACTCCCCTAAAATGCTTAATGACAATGAAAAAAATAGATCCCTTAGATTTGCTGTGGAAGGATACAGCTTATGCAGTAAGAGCACTGTCAGAGCACTGATGGAGTGAATTTTCTCATTTTGCAAATCAAACGCATTTTACTGAAAAGTGCAAATTCTATGCTAAATAACATATGCATAATAAATACCTAAATAGTAGGTAATCATATTTAGGCATTGTAATTTCACAAATAAATGAAATAGTGTACAGACTTAAGTTAGCTTGACTACTGATGCCATAATAAATGTTGACTTTACATGTTAGGATTAAGAGGTCTGTTTTCCCATGAAACTGTGTTGTACAAGATTTTTTTCTCTTCCACCGCAAATGCAGTAACTTCCCAGATGCCTTCTGTTTGCTAGTGAATAGGCATTTGTTATGTATTAGACATCTGATAGTGAGATACTCACCCAAAGGAAAGGAGATGACAGGAAACGTGATTAGTGTGAAGAACTCTCTGAACCTCAAGATGTGCTCAGTGTATCATTTTAAGGACTTCTTGGTACTTCATTGTGAAAATGTGAGAAACTAGGGAGTTTACCTGCTCCCAAAGTTTTCTGAGGATTAATTGGCTGTTGGATATAGGGAATGCAATATTTGTTACAAATATGCTTTAGTAGAATTATATTAGTATTTGTTCCTTATTTTAGACAGCAGAACTGGATAGAAAAAACCCCATTGAGCCCTTCCTTTTCTCAGAGGTGATTGATTTATAGCTGAGAATACCTTCCAGCGCTTAAGTACTAAAGCCTCATACCTAAGCATTTTCATTCTTTGATTAGAACCCTTAATTTGAGTTTCTGAAACTGACACTTGCTTAGTTTTTTGAACAAACTGACCTCTTATGCCTACACCTCTAATAACTTAGATCAGGGATTTCCTTTATGGAACACATTTGCTGCTTTTCTCAATTTTATTTTTAATTCTAACTAATGCAGGATTTTATCTTGTTTTGAAATTTTGATTAGCACATTTTTTTAAATCTGAAAAGTCCATATGACCATTGGGGGGGTGTTACTAAATGATTATAACACAATTTTTGAGATACAAAAATCCCTGCTTCAGCAACACCATGAGACCAACATGCTCCTCATCTTGACACACATAAGATTAGGGAGGAAAGCTGTTAATATGGAAATCGATATTACTCATCTTTGAAAATGAAATTTCGCTCTTATTAACAGAATCGCCTGTTTGTGAACTCCACATCAACCTCGTCTTGCAAATATGTAGTCAAGCAGGCCCTGAGCCCATGGCCAGGGATTGCTGAATAATAGGTCACAGCTGGGAGGGTGTGCAGCTGGGAGGCAAACACTCGGGCAGGAAACTCTTGATCAATCCCATGGCTAGGTGCAACGACATTACAAAGGTTGAAGAAGATTGCCCCAATAAAATACACATGGACGAAGGGGGTACATACACTCCTAAAAATACCATAAAAAGTAAGAGGCCACATGAATTAGGAACACTAAGCCATTCAGGACCTAGCGCACGCAGTGATCATGAGCTCCCCATACTGGGCATCTAGACATATTATCCACTGGCCACATTGTATTCACGTGAGGTCGAGACCCACCTGTGGTAACCATTAGACAACTAATTTATGCCTCCAAAGGCAGCAACCAACATTCCTGACCATATATGGTATGCTGGACATTGTTATAACTCATCATGTTTTGTATAAAATAAGAACACAGACTGATTGTAAATTGAGACAATCCTCAGACCTTGTACCTGCAACTGTTCTCCAAGCCGTAATGTTTAATTAAACAAACTGTTCCTGTTTTGCCAAACGCCTCTTGTCTTCTGTTTTTTAAAGGATTTCTAACTCAGGTAACAAAGCTAACAATTTAGGAACAGGGAAATGAGATAGACAAATCCTAAGCAAGGTGCTGACCTAAAGCCCTCTCTAGGAATATGTAAAGACTTGGAAACAATAGGTAGTGATATTGCCTGCTCGCCTCTTTCAGCCATAATAAGAGATTTGTTCATAATTGAAGACGATAACCGTCTCTAGGGACCCAACAGCAAGCAAGCAGAATGGAAAAAAGCAAAGAGATTTTTTTTCACGCTCTTCACCACGCCAACGTATTTGGAACTTGCTGGAAGTTGTTCGGTTGATATCAGAAGGTTACATTGTCGTACTGGACACTTTCTGAAATTTAGCAGAGATGTGTCAGGCTGCATTTGCTGTTGACAAACATACAGAAAACAGCAAGGTAACAGTGTTACTGCTGATTATTGCCTGATTTTAAATTCCAGCTGATGTTCCTGCTTTATTGCTTGAAACACTTCATAATTAAAGGCAAACAGGGCAAAAAGTTAACCCAAATAGCCGTCATGTTTTCCTATCTGGGTCGCAGGTGACGTGTTCTGATTGATGGGCTGCATCACTTCTATGAAGGTGGAAATGATGACCGTCTATAAGGCTAGTGCATTATTGAATACAAAAGTTCAACCCTCCTGCCATTGGGGTGCATAACTCAAAGAAGTTCGTCTTATAATAGTGCACAGCCTTCTGTATACACAGATAACATTAGTGAGGACCTGGGGGAGATTTGCGAGTAGTCCGTTGTAACTAAGAAAACTATGGATTGTTGACCTGCTGGGAATTGCAGCAGCATTCTGAATTGCTCAACATTGATCATGTGCTTTTGATTACAAGTCGGAAGCAGCAATGCATATTTCTACTCTTTCATTTAAAAGATCTCTGAGTACTGTGGGGCATATTACCAACAACTAGCGATAATTATCGCTATGTTGGCTTAGCGGCAATATTTTTATCGGCGAGCTGCGGCGATTTTTATCGCTTAGGAACCTTGCTATTATCAAGGTTTATCTCCTAAGTGATAAATATCGGCCGAAATGCAAGAATATCGCTGAAAAGTCAGCGATATTCCTGCATTACCGAGCTAATGCTCTTAGCCATGTTATCCACCTACAATTGGATAACGTGCCTAAGAACTGCTATGGGGCAGGTGTTAGCTTTTGGAGATATTCGCGCTTAGCACGAATATCTCCAAAAGTTGGTAATAGGAGATAGCGATGTTAGGGACTGTTTCCAGTCGCTAACATCTTGGCACGCCCACTTTGCATGTCATTAGTGATAAATTTCACTGACATGCAAAGCGGGGCCCAAGATGGTCGCTATCTCCTACTAGCTGTTGCTAACTGGTGTTAGCGACAGCTAGGTAATAGGGAGATAATTTTATCTCCGCTTTCTTGGCTTTTAAAGCCAAAAAAGCGGAGTTAAACCCCCTTGATAATATGCCCCTGTATTTCTCTAATGTCCACTAACTATTAGTGATTTGTTTTCGGACATAAAACATCCCTTGTCAAGTAGGCAACTACATTGTGAGTGTCGGGCATGGAAGACTCATGCTACAGCATTCATGGGTGAAGAAAATATCTGCTCAGATGAAAATCAAGAATGGAGAAAGTGCAGATAAAATAGAAGAACTTCTGGAAGATGATCCCTGGACAAAGATAATGCAAGGATGTGATTTATGACAGATGAGATTGCAACTTAGAGTCAAATTTCAAATCAGCCTTTCTTTGAGTGATAATGTCACAGCTGTCCTGAAGTCCAACTGCAGCTCTGTTTAATTAGGCGCTGCAGAGCAAGCAGCGAAATGTCAGTCGGCTAAATTAAACACAGAATAAAGTCTGCATATCACAAAAACATGTATATCTATTATAGCCTGTACTGACATCACAAACTAAAGTGTCTTGCAATTTAAATGATAACTGGTCTAACAGGGCATTTGAGTCTAGTGTCTGAAATCAATACGTTAAAATAATTTGATCAGACAGATCTATAAAATAGGGTGGAGGTTTAGCCTGCATACATCGAAATACATTCTCAGTCTCACATTCTTAACCCTACACCCTGACAACCAGTGAGTACCTATGCATCAACATCTCTAGCAATCACCGTCTAGTATGCAAATTACACACATTCTACCACCCCCCTGGGGACAATCTCTCCTTTTTTAACAATTAAAGGAAATAATCTTCTCTAATGATGACACTCTAGTTTATTAAATATTCCTGGGAGATTTCAACCTTCAATGGTCAACCCAAATGATCAAGCTGTAAACTGTCTAAAAACCTTCCTATTGGCGCACAAGCCCGAATCAATATTGCGAAAGTCCAACAAGAATGAAACTCTGGACCTCATCATCTCCAAAAGAAAAACCATCTCAATAGATGCCATTATTCCTTGTGATTGATCTGACCATTACAGCACCTTCTCCCTAATTAACAAGGAGTTGTCACCGCAGGGGTCCAAGCCAAGAAAATGAAGCCATGGAAAAGGAACCTTAGGAATATTAACTCTATGGATCTAGCAACCCGCTGTAGAAAAGCATTCACTCCCCAGTCGGACATGTCTGATGTTCATGTCCTCACGGATTTCTATAATACCACCGTAGCTGGCATCCTGGATGAAATAGCCCCTCTATAATTAAATTGCCTATATATCCAAACCTTGGTTCAATGACAACCTAGACTCTGAAAGCCGCAACCTTAGGTTAGCAGAAAGAAGTTGGAGATCAGTACCCTCCAATGAATATCTAATTTACCCTAGATCTACCAGGAACACTTATAACAAAAAAATCAGGACTGCAAAGGCTGACTTCTTCAGAATTCAACTCAATCTAGCCAAAAAGCGCACCAAGAAACTGTTTGAAATTGTCAAACAACAATCTAGCAAGACACCCAGCAGCTCTGACCTCGCCGATGGCCTTGCATCATGGGACAAGTTGACGGTCAAAAAGCATGATTATCGACCTGGATGAAAAGAAGGATTTTCTCCCATCAACAGGTAGGGCTGCTCCGGCTCACCTCTTGGTTTTTCTTCACTCCCCTCAGCAAAAGAGATATTTACAACACCCTGTGGGTGATCTACCCATCTAATCCTTTCACCAACTCTCTACCACCACCCTTCTTCAATGACATCAAGGATACCATCCTCCCCCTACGGACATAGATTGTCAAAGCCTCGCTATTGCAAGGCACGATCCCAGACTGCTTAAAAGTAGCATAGATTTCTCCCATTATAAAAAAACCTAATGCAGACAGATCTGACCTCAAAAATTTCTGACCTATATCCACCATCCCAACACTGGCAAAACTTCAGGAAAAATGCGTACAGATGAAACTTTGTGCACACATGAATTATTTGCAACTTCTGGACCAACATCAGTACGGATTTCAAAGAGGCCACAAAACGGAATCTGCTCTCACTCACATTATGGATGACATCTTGATAATGCTAGACAACAACAAAGCATGCCTCCTGATTCTCCTTGACCTTTCTTCAGCTTTTGACACTGTTAACCACAACAATCTCTTATTCATCCTTGATCACAGGATGGGGTTTTTAGGTACGGTATTGCAATGGTTTCCTCCATAATAGATCACAAAATGTCAAGATAAAGCAATCCCCACCCAGCCCTCCTCGGTTTCTATGAGGGTTCCACAGGCACTATCACCGATACTATTCAATTTATTTCTAGAACCTTTGGCAAATGCTCTGAACTCAGTGAACATCCTCTTCCATATGTATGCGGATGACACTCAACCAACTTTATCTGAAAATCACCTCCCTGAAGACCTCATCTCACTCAGCTCTACCCTTTTGGATACCCAAAACTGGCTAACTGATGCTTAACACTTCCAAATCTGAATTCCTTCCCATTGCACTGACTAATTACATCCCCAAGATCAACCACTGGCTGAAATATCTTATAACTTTCAATTGCACTACCCGCATTATCGACTCTGCAAAATCCCTCGTAATCACACTTGATAAGTACTTGAGCATGAAAATCATACCATCAATTTAAGCAAGGGTACTAAACAGCAGTTGAACACATTAAGTAACCTAAAACCTTTCCTTCCACAAGAGGACTTCATGATTGCGGTGAAAGCTCTGGTACTACCTTGGCTAGACTATGGTAGTTCCATGCTCTGTGGAATTCCCAAATATAACTTATCCCCACTAAAAGCGTTCATTAATTAACCCTGGGCAGGAACTCCGCTCCGCTGGCGGAGCTTGAAGATTTTTGCATACTCCGCTTTCCGCAGAGAACGCGAAGTAAATATTTTTTAATAAAAATGAAAATGAAGGTACATAAAACACACTTACCTTTATTGCGGCGTCTCTGGGCTGCCCGCCTCCTCCTCGCTGTCATCCTGCAGAATCCCCTACATCAGATGAACGTCATGGTAGGACTGTGCATAAATATAAATATTTATTGAGGCGGGGTGGAGACACGGAGCAGAGCAGAGCATAGTTTTTGCCCATTTCCGTGGATCTCCACGTAGAGCAACTCCGTCTGCTCCGCCAGGGGTTATCCTTAATGCAGCCGCTAGACTGATCACTGGATCAACAAGAAACAAGCACATCTCCCCAGCCCTCATACCCCTAAACTGGCTACCATATGATTCTAAACTACAGCTAAAAATAGCCTGCTTGACCCACAAAGCCCTGCATCTCAAGACTCCCAAGTATCTGGCTAAAAAACTAGAACATCTGGAGGGTGCAGACCATCAAGAAGCTCAAGTTCATGGCTCTTAAATCCACAGATTTGCAACAAAAAGAGTCACAGAGCCATCTCAGGTGCTGCCCCAAAGATCTGGAACTCTCTTCCACCGGAAGTCCGACTAATTTTCTCAATGACTACCTTCAAAAAGGAAGTAAAAAAATCCTAATGGCTAAGTTCTTACCATAAAAGAGCTTGGTCCCACAGCTCACTGAATGCCACCTGATTGACTATTAGATTGTTGGACACCGTTGAATCCCAGCAATCGCCTGCCATGCTCATTTATGTAACAAATGTTATTGAACATTCTTCTCCACGGTCTGTATCCTCCTAACTTAGCAATATTGCACGACAATCTTGTTGCTTTATGCATATTCTTGTAATATCCAAATTGTGAAGTGCCCTGATACCCGCCTGGGTCACGTTCGTGCTATATCAAACTTTCAAATAAATAAATAAACAAATAAATAAGGTAGGATACTGAATGCCAGGGTGATACGTTTGTGATCTTTCAAGGTGTAAATCTGGTATGCCAATTTGTTGTTGAATTACTTGCAAAGACAATCACTTTTCATGGAGTAAATCAGTGCAAGAAAGCAGCCAAGATTAAGGTATGGTGATTCTAAAAATGGCCAAACTTGCAACACTGATTATTCTATACCACTCAAACTACTACTTTATGGATCTCCCTAATCTTTCTACCTTGTCAGGAAATCCAATCTTTCCTTTTGGGTTAGGAAGATTAGAAGAAATAAAATCAAAGATGAGAGAAAAACAATCAATGCCATGGGATCAATGTATGCAAGTGATAGTTGAAGCGCAGGGAAAGGGTATGGGTTACAAACAATGAGAACATAGATGGAATTGTGAGGTCCATCACGATTAACTATTAAAGATGGACAAGCCTTAATCATAATGGGCTGAGCAATAAATGCAAAAAGAGATGCTATTTTAGCCTGGTTAAAATATTTCTGCACCTGCATTATTTTCTTACAAGAACTTACTTTAAGGAGAGAGCAGAGTAGGATAGGATCAAATATCCATGGGTGGGTAATTGCTCTTTTTCCTCTGCACATGCGGCCCATAGAGGGACTAGGCTAATATTAAACAAGAATACATGCTTTAAATGCTTGACTGCTGTTACAGGCATGGAAGGCCATTGGATTATTCTCCCGGTGGAAATTGAGCATCGGAGGTTTAACTTTGCTTCTTACTAAGGCTTGATTAGTGACAATGCTAAGCTACTACAAAATTTCGAATTGGAGCTTTGTACTCTGCGAGGCGAGTCCATCTTAGGAGGGGATTTCAAATTTTTACCAAACCCACATATAGATTCTTCCAGCCTTAAGTGAATACAACACAAAGAAAATACAGCAAAAATATTTAAGGATGTATTTTCTCACTCAAGAGTTTTTGACATATGAAGATAAAAGAACCCGAAAACTAGGTTGTATACTTACTTTGCAAAACACTTCCACTCTGCATCAAGCATAGATTTGTTTCTGATGCCCCAGATTCTATCCAATTAAGAGATCTACCATCACACAGGGGGGAGGTTTCCAATCACTTGCTGTGATTCTACAATTTTCTGTGCCCTCATCTCTAAAACCATACTGAGGGCATATGTATAGGAACATCTCTTTAGTTGAGGATACATTAAGAGTGCTGAGTTTACAAATCGCCAATTATTATACCCATAACATAGGCTCATCAGACAAAACCATAGTATGGGAAGCTTTTAAGTCCACAATAAGGGGAGTGATTATTTCAATAAACTCACAAATAAACTCACATAAGTGTAGAGATAGATCCAAGTCTCCTTTTAAAAACTGTCAAAGATTATGGAAAAATGAGGGGTTTCAACCTTCAATGCAAAATAGTTAATAATCAGATATTTAAATGGCAAGCCTGAGGAAGGTGAACAAATAGTGCATTTTTATCCTGGAGTATTGAAGGAAGAATTTTCCTATGTTAATTTATTTTGGTACTTAACACTTCAGCTATTTCTCTAATCCTTTCTGAATCCAGTACTACTCCCCTTCCCGACCAATAGTTTATATTTTTCTATTGCCCTCTGAGTAAGAGCCTGACAATTATAGGGGCCATTTGCACACTCACTGCATTGTATTCAAGATCAAATTGAATCCCCCTTACAGAGATGATGGTGTATTGTCTTTCTAACTATCTCTCTCTTCTACATAGTACTATTTTCATCTCTTTCATTCTGTATCTTTACTACTCCAAGAGTTGATCTATGCCTCCTAATATATGTTCTGCCAATGCATATGTTGTACTCTTCAACCAAAATGTATTAATTCTGCACAAAGATCTATGTATGTAGCTAAGTAACAATCTATCCCTTCTCACAATGTTCATTGCTTTGATTTCTCCAACTCTACAGTGCTGGTAATTCTCCTGTTGTACTTTCCCACACACCGTATTTGTGAAAGAGGAATGTTGGACTTGGTCCTCTCTGCAGGATCACCCCCAAACTTTTTGCTTTTACCCTCCTATTTTTTATGAATTCCTTTTTGTTGGCATTAGACCTCTGTGCACTTTACCACTCCTAACCATTGCTGAAGTGCTTTTGCTCAAGCTCCAAAACATGGTACAATTAGCTTATACCTGATTGGCATATTTAATTTACTTATAAGTCCCTAGTAAAGTGATATACTATATACTCAAAGTCTGTAAATTAAATGCTACTAGTTGCCTCCTGCACTTATGATGCAACCCACTTATGTAGCCCCTAGCACATGTCCCAGGTCTGCCATTGCATACTGAATGCATTTTTAAACAGACAATTCGACCTGGAAAAATAAAGCCCTCGGCAAGCCTTAAACTCCCCTTTTATTACATATAGGTTATCCCTAAGATAGACCCTAGGTATGCCATAGGGCAGGGGGGATTGCAATTAAAATGGTGGACATATACCTTTAAAATTGTACATGTCCTGGTTATGGAAAATTCACTGATTTTGTTTTCACTACTGTGAGGCTAACCTCTCCCATTGGATAACAATTGGTTGCCTTATTACATGTATTAAGTGCTATGTTTTGATTGGGAACAGGAAAACCTTTCATGTTTGGTGTATGACATTTTACTTAAAAATCCCTTTTAATCATAAGATTTGGTTTTAAGTTACAATTTTGAAAATAACGCTTTTAGGAAGTTGAAATGTTCCTGCCCAAAATTATTTTGATGCCTGCAGACTATTCTGGGTCACATGACTGGGTGTAGCTGACAGTTGGACTTAGTATATTTCTCCCAGACATTCCCCCAATAGAAGAATAAGCTTTGTCTGGATAGGCTGTCACTGGCAGGAAGGGGGCGGGCAGAGCTGGGCACAGTCTCACTTGTAAATCAATATGCTGTGCCCTGCCTTCACACAAATAATTTTTCATTTGTGCATTGCACCTGCAGGCCGGCTGCAGCCAAGGCAGTGGAGGCAGGTAATTCCCAAAACTTTAAAGGGAATCCCTAAAAACTGCTCCATACTCCATAGAAAGCACCGGGTGTAAAAATAGGACCCTTAGTTGAAATTCTGGACTTGCTGAAGGACTCTCATATGACTGCCTGCTGTTGTAGCCTGCTGTGTACTTCAGAAAACAGCTTTGGAAGGTCTGCTCTGGTGCCTGAAGCCTGCCTTAAACCCTCAGAGGCCTACTCTACTGCGTGAGCCCTATTCCACTGCTTGACCTCAGGACTAATATATTTACTTCAAGCGCTAGTTGGCTGGCCTGATCAGAGCCTCAGGGAGCATAATGGCTCCAAACATCTTGAACCAACACCTGGATCCAGCCTGACCGAGTCCTGACCCTCCAAATGGTGCCTCTCTAGTCCTGGACCCTTGGAAGGGAGGCTGAAGGTGCAGAGATAGCCAAAATGCCAACATTAGGAACGTAAAATAATTTTGGTTAAAAAGTGCTCAGAGAACCTACAGGCTTGTTAATCCGCCCAAGGTGCATTGCCCTCGATGTTTTTCTCTGGAGCTGCATATTCTGTTCGGTGATCTTCCCATAACCGGTACCTGGAGCCATTGTGGGCTACAGCTTGCAGCTTCGTCCCTATGGAGGTTTTCAACCTCTAAAAAAGAGACTTAGTCCATACATGGAAATCTTCACCGCTACTTCATCCACCAGCTACTGATGACAACACCTTCTCTTTGGACACCGCCGGCAGCCTAGTCCACTGGACTTTACCTTCTCAGATATTGTCCACAAAATCTCCCCTAAGTCTGACAGTAAGGGCCAACCAGTCCCAATCTACTTCTTGTATTTGACCCACACTCCATTGTGACCAGCCATATTTTTCATCTTTGACCCGCTTTCGCATGACTAGATGTCCGCGTTCAAGTTTTAGGTGCTAGTTTTTACTTTAAACTTTAGAAATTCATACACAGGTACTTCTGACTGGATTTTTGTCTTTTCGGTGCCAAATAACTTATTAGAATGGTCTCTTTTTTTCAAAATAGGAGTGTGATTTTTCATTGGGTTGTACTTTCACTTTATTACTGTTAGTGTGCTGCTTAAATATTTTAAACATTGACTCTAAGTTTTGCCTTACTGCTTTTGTTCAAAGCTGCCAAAGGGGTAGTACAAGTTAATTTATTGACCTTAGTGGTTCACCCTAAAGGGATTGTGGCTGTTGCTTGAGTAGGGTTAACACCCCACTAAACCAACAACCCAGTTTCCCACAAGGAGCAAGTAGTAAATAACACTGTATCTTCTAAAACTATCTTGCACCCTCAGTACTTCACAGTCAAAGGTTATGTTCATGCTCTTTAAAACAAATTAGACTAAAACAATGTAAAAAATGTTCCAGCTACACAGACTAGATATACAATGTATCTTTATGCATTAATTGCACCTGGAAAAAGACTGTTTCATTTCAGAACTGTAGGATCAAAGGTGTTAAACCTTTGCCGTGGGTGCCAAGGTTCAAGCTAATTGTTAAATACTGTTTTATGTTCTGCTTGCCCAGCCATTGTCGTTTGTGGCCATATATCTTAGTATAATTGAAGTTGTGTGAAGGTCACCTTCTGTTTAGACATGTTCAGTAGAAGTCAGTTTGTCTCACAATCTGCAAAATATGGCTATGGGTAATGCCACCACTTACCATATCAATCCAGTCAGCCTGGTCTAAAGGTCAATCTGGCTGAGCCAGAAGGGCTGATTTGACAGGTCAGTGTGTGGGCTGGTTTTATGGCTGTTTGTGGATCTATTTTATGGTATGGTGGGTCGTGTTTTACTGTTGATTTCTCTGATAGTATATGACAGACATTTCCTGTAGCAAGCACAAATGCATGCAATCTCCAATACCTTGCAAAACACCTATACAGATTGTCTTGACAAGTTCAATACTATCATGATTTACAAATGTGGGCCACATTTTTAGCCATCTGATTCGCTAAAAGGGCCTACTTTTATTTTAGCGTCTGGGCCTGTTTCCTGCCCCAGTTCGACCCTGTATGAAACTATCTAATCCACTACTTGTTGTGCTCACTCTGAAACATCTTGACCCCTTCCATCTCAGTATGCCACTGAGATAGGATCAGAACACAAGATAGAGCCAATTGAAGTGTCCTTTACAATCCGCTTCTTTCACATGACAACTGGTTGGGTGCTCCGAGTTAGAAACCATCTTAGCTACGATCACAGAGCTTCTTCCCCCCTCTCTGGGCCCAAAATCTTAAATACTTTCCTGTTGCTGTGAATCTTTTATATTTTTAACTCCATATGACTTACTGCTCTTTTAGACCATCAGAATACCGAGGCCCTCCTGCACTTCACTTCATCCTCCATTTCCAGCAGGTCACTAGTTCTGTTAAAATCTATCCTCTGGTCCAGCAGCTGAGCACCTGTAGACAACTTCCAACTGGTAATGCTTATCTCACAAAGCTTTCCAGATTCATCAGCTCTAGTGCGAGTCAACTAACTTTCTTAGCCAGTATCACTCCGTCCTCATTGTTCTGCTCCTTTTCTGCTTGAGATTTAGACTTACATTATTGGTAAAAAAATTTAAAGTTTCATTAACACTATCCACCTGTTTACGGTTCTTCTGAATCATATATTTAATTGTTGACTCCTAATGGAACAAGTTACACAGTTCTAGAGCTTTGCCATTTAAGTGCAATTGCTCTTCCTCTACCATTGCTTTATCCCCTATATTCACCACTTTCATTACAATCTGTTCATACTTTTTACATTCTCCAAAATTTAATTTAATTTCATGCCTGTCATTTTATCCTCGTCACATGCCACCCTTTTCTCCCAGTCCCAGTATTTCTCCCAGTCCCCACCCCTCCTCATATTTTCCCGCATATTTACTGTTCTCCAGAAAATATTTTTTCTGAATTCTAGAATTGTAGCATCAGTGAATTAACGGCCCGCCCCCACATATGTTATATTAAGGTGGTGAGGCAAAAGGCAAGCAAACAAACATTGGACTGTATCATCAGTGATTGAACGGATCCCCTCCACCTATGTTATAGCAAAGTGGTGAGGCTAAAGATCGCTCTTAATGGGAGTCCGGTACGAAGAATCTTGGTGCACTTTTAAGCCAATCAATACATTTGGCGATCGGAGCTCTATAAAGTCACGGTCGTGTTAAAGATAACATTATCAGGATTCTGACTTGTTTTGCATTTGGGTACTTGATTTGGTCCACTATCATTTCATCGTATGCCTTGACAAAGTCTATGGGAAGACGAAACACGTGTTGGCAGTTTTGTCTCGATCTAACATCAAAAGAAAAAGAAAAGAATTACAATATTTGAAGATATTTATTGATGTGGACTCTGCTTTTTGAGTAGAACTTACGTCTTCTGATCATTCTATTCGTGTCAAAGAAATGAATACATGAAATATTGATTCCATAAATCTAAGGCCACTACATTGGCAGTTTCTGTAAATATAAGGGTGTGCTTAATATCTCTTTCTAATTGCTATACATTTGTGTATACAACTCTTTTGGTGTATCAACAGCACTTTTTGGTAGTAGGTGCCAGAAAGATTGAAATAACACCCCGATAACAGTGGGAATTCTCATGCAAAAAAATTGTTTCACACTGACATTTGTACATTGAATGTGATCATTAGATGTGCGATTCCATCTCTATAAAAGGGAACACTATTTCCTTAATTTTTGTTAACATATTAATGTATGTGCAAGCCTAATCTATGAGGAGTGGGAATATCTGGAAAGACTCTCAGAACTTTCATGGTTAGGATGAAAAAATTACATGGTGTAGGACATGCACCGTATGCAAATATTTGATTGGATGGCCACGCATGTAAAAGTAAGTTGCTAAATGTTTTGCCTATGTGCTTCCATTCAGTTGCTGCCACCTACTGTTAACAATATAATACAAAAAATAGGCTTTAGTGGGTTCCATTCTCATGACTTCGTGACTTTATTACCTATCTCAGTTCCCTGCTCCTTATTCAATCGCTATCTTCCATTATCATGTGTTTGGCCCACCTCAGAAGTTTTTCGAACCCACCTTGTTGCTGTTTGGTTGACTTGTATCCAGTGCTTAATTCATAACAAAATAAATGCCAGGTCATTGCAGCTTGCTCCACCCATTGCCGAAGAATGGCTTGGATGGCCGCTATTCATCATTTTTAATGTATACTGAATTAATAAACAACTATTGTTGTGCTCATCTCCAAATTAGACTTTAAGCACCACCATGTGACGACTGTTGTAAGAGTAAGTGTTGACAATTAACTGCCGGTTCCGAGACCTGAAAGCACTGGCCCAAATTAAGCACTACCTGTATTCTTTCACAACTTGTGTGAGAGGACAATTAATTTTTTAATTTAAGCACTCCATGGGAGTGCATTACTTATGCTCACTCTCCTGCCTGGTTCAAATGGTGCCCCTTCTCTTCTCACCCACTACTTCCACTCCTCTCTTCTAATTCCTTCCTTTCTTTGCTATTTGTAGGGAAGTGCACTTTTTGACATGGTAACCCCCCACTTTTTGCCTGGTATTTGATGTCATTTCGACTAGAAGTGCATTGGATTCCTGCTAACCAGGTCCCCAGTGCCAGATCTGTTTCCCAAAATGGTGCAGTTGTTTTCCCCATTGGCGACCCTCTGTAAGTCCCTGGTAATTGGTACCCCTGTACCTAGGGCTTGAGGTACTAAAGAGGGTTCCCTAGGACAGCAGCATGAACTGTGCCAGCCTAAGGGACCCATCAGCAACCTCATGCAAACTGCCACTACAGGCTGCATGTAAAGTGAATAAAATATGTGATACCAGCCTGTGTGCCCTTCCTGCCGACATTGCATGCAGTATAAGTAAGTCAAACTTACAGCAGGCCTTCCCGCCCTAAGGCAGGGAGCAGTATACTACATGTAAGGGCACAACTACATGAGCAGCTATGCCCCTGTACTGATCAGTTCCATTACTACCAGTACAAGTGATCAGGGAAGCCATTTTAAAAGCATGTGCTGGACACTGGTGAAAACGAGTTCGCCAGCTACATTATGGCTTCACTGAAAATAGGGATGTTTGGTATCAAACATCTCAAAAATAATAATCCCATACTGATACCAGTGTGGGATTTAGTAATACATGCACCCAGAGGGCACCCTAGATATGCCCCCTGAAAACCGCTCAGTAACTGGTGTGCTGACTGACTGTTTTTTACTAGATTGCCACCAGAGACAAGTTCTGGGACCCCAAAGGGTGAGGACCTTTGCTCTTCACAGGCTATAAACCAAGCCAGCCTGAGCACGGGTTGCTTTCCACCCCCACCCACAGGATGACCTGTGGGTTAGCATTGTAAGACCGGGGAGCTTCAAGAGGTCCACAGCGTTTGGTATGTGAATCTGACTTCTCTTGCAGGAGAGGAAACTGACCCCCTTTGTCCAGAGCCCTTGGGACCTGGACAGGTGGGAAAATTAGTTAGGTGGGAAAATTAGGCAAGACAGACATTGCTACCCTCAGATGAGCACCACCCCATACCTGGGCTACCCGAAGTGATTGCGACTTTTCGGAGGTGCAATAGACTTTTCTCCTACTAATACGTTCTCGGGAATCCTCATGTTCGAGGCATATGGGCTGCAGATGGTACATTATGAATAGATCGCCATCTGGTGTTGGGCTCGGATGATTGCACTTTGTTTTTCTCTTGGAGAGTCTTTTGTAGATTGGTGACTCCTCCTTTGGTTGCTAGTGCGCATGGGCATCGGCTCCATCCTTAGATTGTTTTTTTCCGCCATCGGGTTCGGATGAGGATTGAAGCGCTCCAGATCGACTTCGGAAAGAAGTGATTTTTCGGCGCGTATTCCCTTTCCAAATCGACGGTATTGTTGGCGAACGCGATTTCATTTCCATTCCGACGCGTTTCGACTCTAACATCAAAGAAAAACTTTGATCTACGTCGACGAACAGGAGGCCTTTCTCGACGTGGTCAAGCCCGGAGTCCATGGAAAGGACTCCATTTAAGAAATGTCCAACGTGTGGTGCTAAGTTCCCACACGCCCAAGCCACAAAACTGTCAGCGACCTGTTTTGGCCTACTCAGGCTAATACGGAAGATCCTCCCTTTACTGCCTTTCCAAGCCAGAAAAATTATGATCCAGGGACTTGTTCTCTCCAGGCTGGATTTTGGAAATGCCTTGTACTTAGGAGCCCCCCAATCTACCTTGAACACGCTCCAGATTGTACAAAACTGCGCAGCGCGTACACTACTCCAAATCCCCCAACGACTCTCGGTTAAAACTGGCCTGAGGAGCCTCTACTGGCTCCCGGTGAGACAAAGAATCGAGTTCAAGACCCTCTGTATAACCCACCGAGCATACTGGGAAACCTGAGCTGCCATCAACCATTCTTTGATCACTGTATCCAGCCCGCCAGACATCTCAGATCATTGTCCTCTCTCCTGGTGAAGGTACCTAGGATCAAGAGAACCAGATGCGGAGGACGGTCCTTTTCGTACAACGCATCAAGGCTCTGGAACTCCCTTCCCTACCACCTGCGTGCAGAGCCTAATCTCCTATCCTTTCGCAAGCAACTAAAAACCCTGCTCTCCTCACAAACATAATAATCTTTAATACTGCCCCTCACAATGCACAAGTCTACAGCGCTAGGATGCCTCAGGGTAGCTACTGCGCTCTAAAAATTATCTTCTCATTTCATTTCATTTCACCTACTTGGTCATGGCAAATTTAGGGTCTCTAGGACAGGGTGTCCACTTCACCCAGGAAGTGGTCTTATAATGGGCGTAGTGACCCCATGGGTAAGTAGCCCATTGGCTACTATCCTGCACTCCCCTAAAACACCTAAATTCAGTATTTAGGGGTGCTCTGGCACCAGGAATTCAGATCCTCCTGACCAAAAGAAGAAGGGCCGAAGAGACGCGAAAGCAAGAACTGCAGAAGAAGCAAACGACTTGGCACTAGTCCTATCGGCCCTTTCACCAATTCTCGACAATTGCACCAAAGTTGTCTCGCCCTGCAAGCTGCTGACCTTCCAAAGCCTGGGAGGATTTCTACAATAACTCAGGAACTCCTGTGGGAACAATGAAGCTGTTCCCCTACATCTTGCTGATACCAAAGACTGAGCTGTGAGGCTCCCAGACCATGAAAACACAACACCAGAAAGGATCACTGCACCTGAGCCACCTAGCCCCGAGCTGCAGAGGACAAACATGGTCCCGAGATCCTGACGGTGTATGAAGAAGAAGGGCACTGAATAGTCAAGAAAGCAGAAAACCGAGGAAGAGAAACTGACTTTACACCAGCCCTACCGGCCTGTCTGCTGTTCCCCATCGAAACTTCACCAAAGACCTCTCGCCCTGCAGCTGTTCTGCCTCTTAAGCCTGGGAGGACTGCCTGCTTTCAATAAAGACTCAATAACTCCAGTGGGGCAGAGGAGCTGCTTCCCTGCATCTGGCAGGCACCCCAAAGAAGACTGTGAGTGCTCCGGACTGCAAAAATTAGACACCGCAAAACACCACTGCACCTGAGTTGCTGAACCCGAGCTGAAGTGAGCCAATGGTGCCAGCATGGTCCCCCTGCCCTCCAGAGACAAAGCCCAACTTGGACTTGCCCACTGTGAACTTCCTGACACCTCCTGCCGTCTCTGTTTGCAGGTGTCCTTTACTGCAAGTGCTCCTAGTGATGAAAATCTGATGCCTAAAGACACCTCTGCACCCATGGCCCCTGAAGAAGAAGACCAAAGGCGTCCCCAAACATTGCAAGAGTTTAGGCCCCTTGTTGGTTCAGCCTGACTGGTCTCCAAGTCCAAGCCTGCAGCCTTTTTCCGATAGACGAATCTTCATTGACTTGAATGGGACACCTGATGCTGTAAGGCACCTCTGCACCGGCCGCCCCGGTGCTTCCCGAAGTGAACTGTTGGTACTGCCTTGGACCTTGCCCCATAGTCACCCTAATTCTAGAAGATTGGTACTGTAAATCACTGTTGAGACCCTGAATACAATACATGTTTTTCCTTGAGAGGTTAACATTACCCCGAAGTGCTTCAATGATGCTTTAAAGTATCAAATACCTGTTTTCTTCAAACCTGCTATTTTAAAAAGTACTTACATGATTTTGATGATCTTGGTCGCTAACAGTATATGAAAATATGTGTTATTTTTATAAATCAGTGTGTCTCTCCTTATTGAATCGTGTGCATCATTTCTTGACAATTGCGTGTATGTTCAGATGTCTAACACTCCTCTCTGATAAGCCTAAGGCTGCTCGACCACACTACCCCCTAGAAGAGCATCTGGGATTGCTAGAGCAAGCCCCTGTCCACTAGTAAGGGAATACCTATACTCTTTTTGGTAAACCATATAGAATGCCAGCTTCCCACAATATTTATTTATTTGTATTTTCTGTGAGGAACCAGTATTGTTCTGTTATATTGCCCTCCAACCCGTCCCTCGTTTTTCTTTTATTTTTTTCAGTGAGGACTCCACAGCCACACACTGCTTCCACGCTGTTCCCTTTCCTATATTTTTCTCCTATCCCTCTCTCCCGTTCCCTGTCCCAATCCATTCTAATATGATCGTCAGTGATGTTAGAAAGATATATTAAATAGCCGAAAATGGCCTTTGGAATGGCTTTTCTTTATAACAAAGCTCATTTCATCTGGGGTTTTTTTTTCCCCCGGGTCCAATGATTACACTACTATGGTGCCTTTTCTTTTTTGCACAGATATCCGGTCATAACCCGGCCCTGGCCTCCCTGTAGGCCCCCCTAATGGTAGCCAAGATTGCGATTGACCAGAGACAGCTGAGGGATGCTTGGTTCCCCTTTCACATCAGATCCCTTCCAGTTATAATACTGAGACAGCTGACTCACGGTTTGTTCTATATGGCTTTCTTATACCATGGTAAAAATGAGGACACAAAAAAAAAACAAAGCTCATTTAAAAAAAGACTCCCATTCATCTACTTGTGCTTGCACTGTTGCACACCCACAGCCTTTTTTAATATGGTCCCAGCAATTGCAAAAAAGCATTGGCAAAGGAAATAGGTCGTCCTTTTAAAGGGCTATCTGGTGAATAATGTCAAAATAGATCTCAAAACCCCAACTGACATCATCATACAAGAAAACAGTCTAAAATGCCTATTGTTGATGATTGTTAAAGAGGCAGGACTAGTGAAAGAAAACTGTATTTTCTTCTGCTCTGGGTGGCTTTGTCAACGCTTCTTTTGCTCTGTGTAAAGACCATTGATACACAATGGGCCTTGTATATGTCATATAGTGTGTAACAGTCTCTTCATCAATCCAACTATTTCGTATACTTTTGGAGGCGAGAGTATTATTGGACTTACTCCAATTAATTAGACCTCAACATTGGGTTCAATTAGTTAATTGCCTGCATTGCATATACCGAGTGACACTTTAGTGTGAAAATGTGCAGTATTATTGATAATATATCAGGTCTTTCCCAATGCCTCGATAATTTCTTGGCTCCCGGTTAAGGGTTACTAGTTGCCCCTTTCCCTCTGACATGTGGAACATCAATCATCAGTAACTTGGTTAGCTGTCGCTCGCTTGTTTAAACAATTACTTAACCGACTCTGTGTTTCTTCTGTGAGGTAATTGGGTCTCCGAGGGCTGCGTTGGCTTTCGTAAGATTGCGTCATGACTAGAATAAGCAGACAACAGATTGAATGCATCACCCAGGGAGAGTCCGATCTATGAAAATAGAACATGATTCAGACCTGGGGTTAATTTACATATTACACAGGGCCACGGTTCAGCTCCGAATTTATTCGCGGCTTTGCAGCCATTACACAGTGATACAGCTGCAGACTCATTAAGGGCAGCGGCAAACGGCATCACGAAAAGTGATGCGCGACCCCTGCTGCAAAATATGACTAGGGGCCCCTGGCCCCTGAGTTCCCAGGTCTTAGAAATGAATTGGCCTTGGGCTGAATGGGCCCCCGACGAGGAGTTGAGGTCCCTCTGAAAGGTTGCCTCCCCCCGTGCTGCAGGGCTGCAGGAACCATGTTTGAGAGGGACCATAGTTACCAAGTGAAACTGGGGGGGTGGGGGGGGGGGGGGGGGTGTTGGGAGTGGGGGGGTTCCAGTCCACAATGTCAATGATATGCTTCCTGAGGCAAAGAGTCCTCTTTTGACCCAGAGAAACTGACCACCGGGGCGGTGGTACAAACACACGAAGTGTAAATATGAGCATTGGGCACAGCAGAGGGTACCAGGAGCATCCGCTCTAGTGCCCGCTTCCCTCTCACTTTAAAAAACAAAGTGGAACTGGCGAGGAAGGCAGTGTGCATCCCTTACACCCGAGAAACGCGATGTATAGCATGCAGAGCTCTACCACAGGAACAAGCAACCTCTAATTAGCTGAGTGGGGAAACCATGCATCCTATAACGACGAACAATGATAGAGGGCAAGCGCAGTAACTCCTGGGAAAGGCAAAATCAGCTCGTAGAATACATTTGAACTGGATAGCTTGAATAGGAATACCTGCAATAGACAGGCGCTGCCTTGTTACATTGAATAGAAAGCATATATAGCATATAAAATGTGAACTGTCTTTCAGGCACGGCCCGTGCAGGTGCAGGGCGTTATACCGGGGCAGTGACGTCAGGCGGGGGAGGGTCAGGGTGGGGGGGTTGTAAAATGAGGGATATGGACCATTACAGGTAAGTATTGAAAAAAAAAAAAACGAAGGGGCATATTACCAACAACTAGCGATAATTTTTGTCTCTAACTTGTTTAGAGACAAAAATTATCGCCGCACATCGGCGATTTTTATCGCAGATAAACCTTGCTATTAACAAGGTTTATCGCAAATGCGATAAAAAACGGCCGAAATGCATGAATATCGCTGAAAAGTCAGCGATATTCATGCATTATCGAGCAAATGCTCTTAGCCATGTTAATCAATCAATCAATCAAAGACATTTATAGAGCGCACTACCTACCCGTAGGGTCTCAAGGCGCTGGGGGGTGGGGGGGTGCCGTTACTGCTCGAACAGCCAGGTCTTCAGCTTCTTCCTGAAGGAGAGGTGGTCTTGGGTCAGGCGCAGGTCGGTCCGGAGGGAGTTCCAGGTCTTGGCGGCCAGGTAGGAGAAGGACCTTCCTCCTGTTGTCGCTCTTCGGATGCGGGGGACGGCGGCGAGGGCGTGGTTGGCTGAGCGGAGGTGGCGTTTGGGAGCGTAGAAGTTGATTCGGTTGTTGAGGTTGCTCGGGCCTTGGTTGTGTAGGGCTTTGTGTGCATGGGTGAGGAGGCGGAAGGTGATTCTTTTGTTGACGGGGAGCCAATGCAGGTCTCTGAGATGTCCGGAGATGTGGCTGGTTCGTGGGATGTCGAGGATGAGTCTGGCTGAGGCGTTCTGGATCTGCTGGAGTCTCTTCTGGAGCTTGGCGGTGGTACCAGCGTAGAGGGCGTTGCCGTAGTCCAGTCGACTGGTGACGAGGGCCTGGGTGACGGTCTTCCTGGTCTCGGTGGGGATCCACCAGAAGATCTTCCGTAGCATGCGTAGGATGTTGAAGCACGCCGAGGAGACGGTGTTGACTTGCCTGGTCATGGAGAGGGAGGAGTCCAGGATGAAGCCCAGGTTGCGTGCGTGGTCTGTCGGTTTGGGTGCGGTGCCCAGGGCGGGAGGCCACCAGGAGTCGTCCCAGGCGGAGGGCGAAGAGCCTAGGATGAGGACCTCCGTCTTGTCTGAGTTCAGTTTCAGGCGGCTGGTCGTCATCCACTCGGCTACCTCTTTCATCCCTTCGTGCAGATTGGCTCTGGCGGCGGCGGGGTCGTTGGTCAGGGAGAGGATCAGCTGGGTGTCGTCGGCGTAGGAGATTATGTTGAGGTTGTGTTGGCGTGCGATGGCCGCGAGGGGGCTCATGTAGACATTGAAGAGGGTGGGGCTCAGCGAGGATCCTTGAGGGACGCCACAGATGACTTCGGTGGCCTCTGAATTGTACGGTGGCCTCTGACTTGTACGGTGGTAGGCGGACTCTCTGTGTTCTTCCGTCGAGGAAGGAGATGATCCAATCCAGAGCATTCTCCTGGATTCCGACGTTGCTGAGGCGCTGTACTAGGGTGCGGTGGCAGACAGTGTCGAATGCCGCGGAGAGGTCTAGGAGGATGAGGGCCGCTGTTTCTCCGTTGTCCATCAGGGCTCGGATGTCATCGGTGGCGGCGATGAGGGCGGTCTCGGTGCTGTGGTTGGCTCGGAAGCCAGACTGTGAGGGGTCGAGGGATCCATTCGTCTCCAGGAAGGCGGCCAGCTGCTTGTTGACGGTCTTCTCGATGACTTTGGCTGGAAACGGGAGGAGCGAGATGGGGCGGTAATTCTTGAGTTCGGTGGGGTCCGCTGTGGGTTTCTTGAGTAGAGCGCTGAGTTCGGTGTGCTTCCAGCTCTCGGGGAAGGTGGCGGCGTCGAAGGATGTGTTGATGATGTCTCGCAGGTGGGGTGCGATGACAGCGTCGGCCTTGTTGAAGACGTGGTGGGGGCAGGGGTCGGTCGGAGATCCTGAGTGGTTGGAGTTCATCGTGCGGACGGTGTCTTCGGTGCTGATCGGAGTCCAGGCGCGGAGGGTGGTGGTGGGGGGTGGTGGTTCGGTCGTGGTGTGCGTTGGTTGGTTGTTGAAGCTGTTGTGTATGTCTGCGATCTTGTTGTGGAAGTATGAGGCGAGGGAGTTGCAGAGGTCTTGCGATGGGGTGATGTTGTTGTTTCCTGCGCTGGGGTTGGAAAGCTCTTTCACGATGTTGAAGAGTTCCTTGCAGTTGTGTGCGTTGTTGTCCAGCCGGTCCTTGAATGCAGTTTTCTTGGCGGCGCGGATCAGCTGGTGGTGCTTCCGGGTGGCAAGCTTGAAGGTTGTCCTGTTGTCCGGTGTTGGTTCCCTTCTCCAGACTTTCTCGAGGGCTCGGCAGTTCTTCTTGGAGCTCTTGAGTTCGTCGGTGAACCATGGGGCTTTTTTTGCTGCCGGGTCTGCTGGGCGGGGTCCTCAGTGGGACGAGCTCGTCCGCGCAGTTGCTGATCCACTTCGTGAGGTTGTCTGCGTACTGGCTGGGGTTCGCTGAGCTGGCAGGGGGGTGCTGGTTCAAGGAGGTGGCGAGCTGGTCGGCTGTGATCTTGTTCCAGCTTCTGCGGGCAACCTGTTGCTGGTGGTGGTGGGTCATCGTTCTTTTGAAGGTGAAGTGGACACAGCTGTGGTCCGTCCATTGGAGCTCTGTGGCGTGGCTGAAGGCGATGTCTGTGCTGGATGAGAAGACTGCGTCGAGTGTGTGTCCGGCGAGGTGGGTGGGGGTGGATACCAGCTGCTTGAGTCCAAGATTGGCGAGGTTGTCGAGCAGGGTGCTGGTGTTGCGGTCGTTGTTGTTCTCCAGGTGGAAGTTGAGGTCCCCCAGGAGGATGTAGTCAGCGGAGGGGAGGGCATGCGGGCTGACGAAGTCGGCGATGTCCTCGCTGAATTGGGTGCATGGTCCCGGAGGTCGGTAGATCAGGGTGCCTCTGAGGGTGGTCTTCGGGTCGGTGTGGATCTGAAAATGCAGGTGTTCGGCGGTGGTAAGGGTGTTGTCGGTGCTGGTCGTGAAGCGGATGGTGTTTCTCTGGATGATGGAGATGCCTCCTCCCATCTGGTTGGCGGTGCGGTCCCTCAGGGTGATCTTGTAGCCCTCTGGGATGGCGATGGCGATGTCGGGTGCTGAAGAGGCGTTCATCCAGGTCTCCGTGAGGAAGGCAACGTCAGGGGCTGTGGTGTCGAGGAGGTTCCAGAGTTTGATGGCGTGTCTGTGGACGGAGCGGGTGTTGAGCAGGATGCACTTGAGGTGGGTGCTGCTGGTGTTCGACTTGGCGGGTGCTGGTGCGAGGCAGGTCCGGATGCAGGTGAACTTGCAGGCGTGGCAGCTGAAGGGTCCGTGGGTGCGTCGTGGTGTGGCTTGGTAGCATCCTGGGAGTCGACCGGCGTTGAGTGCGCTGAGGTTGGCGGCGGTGTACGTCAGGCGGGTCGGCCGGGGTCCTCGAGGGCCAGGGGTCCTGGCACTGGGCGCGGTGCAGGCGCGGACGGGCGTAGACGGGCTTACCTTTGGCGCGCCTTCGGTGCACAATCGGCGCGCCCGCTGCGCGTGACCGCTGCGCGTTCGCACGGTCACCATATATGGCGAAGTGCGCGGGGGGGGGAGCAGCTGGGAGGCGGGAGCGGGGAGGGTACAGAAGGCAAAAGGGGCGGGGTTAGCGGCAGCGGTGGCGGGAAGCAGGGAGCGGGGAAGGGGGACGAAGGGGCTAGCGCAACAGGCAATACAGAAGAAAAAAAACACCAAATTAACAGGGAGACAGGCACAATAACAAAAGACAGCAAACACTGCAAAACGACGGGGGCAGGTCGCGGACCACGCTGCAAGAAGGCAGGGGGCTTGGCCACGCGGCGGAGCTCGGCTGGCGAGGCAGAAGGCAGGGAACATGCACACAGCAGCTGGTGGCCGTGCGGCGCGGGGGTGTCCTAGAGCTAGGACACACTCACCTGCGTCGCACGGTCGCCATCCACCTCCCATTGGATAACATGGCTAAGAACTGCTCAGGGCAGGTGTTAGCTTTTGGAGATATTCCCGCTTAGCGCAAATATCTCCAAAAGTTGGTAATAGGAGATAGCGATGTTAGCGACTGTTTTCAGTCTCTAACATCTTGGCACGCCCACTTTGCATCTCATTAGTGATAAATATCACTGACATGCAAAGTGGGGCCCAAGATGGTCGCTATCTCCTACTAGCTGTCGCTAACTGGTGTTAGCGACAGCTTGGTAATAGGGAGATAATTTTATCTCCACTTTCTTGGCTTTTAAAGCCAAAAAAGCGGAGATAAACCCCCTTGATAATATGCCCCGAATTTCGTTGCCCGCGCGGCATCGCCAAATGTGACGCAGCGCGGACAACGAAATTCGTTTTTTTTCCCGGTACTTACCTGTAATGGTCCATATCCCGCATTTTACAACCCCCCCCCCACCCTGACCCTCCCCCGCCTGAGTATAACGCCCTGCACGGGCCGTGCCTGCTGTCTTGTCTTTGCCCTATAGGCATCTGTCACGAGGTAGACCATAATCAACATAGGAATATGTAAGATAGCCAACCCAACATGAGGGGACTTGGACTGGAGTAGCACTGACACTATTTACTTGCCCCTATGTAGGGCGCTTCAGAGGCCTGTGAAAATAAAATCGATACGGCAGTTATATACCTCGTCCTTTTGAGGTAAGATCAAGGATAAAAGCGCAGGTAGAGATAAACAAAATGAAAATATCATAGCTGAATTTCAAGCTGAAACTGTGGAACTTAAGGAACGCGTTTTAGATTTGACTGACAGAGTCCAGTTCCTAGAATATAGGACACTCTTGGCAGCACAAGATGTGCATTGCTGGCTTGCTACAATAGACAGAGATTCCGGAATGTCTGTCTAATTTAATTTAATTTAATTTAATTTCACTGTCTTACACATTTGTGGTGCCTCGAGGATTTTCAAACACGTTTACTGCAGAAAGGGTGCACAGAGGGGTAGAACACTTACCAGCTTCAGGGTCGCCTCCACAACCATTACAGGGCTTGGCTCTATGGAATGCTTGCAGAAATGCTCACCATGTAATTGAAATTGTAAAATCCTTATTTTTTGTAGACTCCGCCATAGTGATGCAACACCCCAATAATAGTTTTTTGGGGGTTTAAACATAAGCTGCATCAAATAGGAATGTGTCACATTTTCTCGCGAAGTTAGAAATTGATAGATGGGGAAGGCACTCTATTCTTCACTGACTCCAAAGAAGTCTGGACCTGGACCGAACTGGCAGTGACAACCATGCTGAATGATGGCTCCAGCCGAAGCAAAGGAAGACAGAATCCTTAATCTATGGCAACAGGACGCCCACCCTGAAAGCAGGGAGAGGAGGCTAAAGAGGCAGTACTTGGGGCAGTAGAGGGGAAATGAACCTAGAGATCTTCAGGAAAGTCATCCAGCGCCGATGGGAAGCCAACAGGAACTATCTTGGACTTAAACGAATTGAGACACAGCACAGATGTAATGCTGAGGATACGATAAATTCACTGTTATCCATTGTTTGTTAATGGGAAGTGAAATGTTCTTTGTTCTCCTTCTTCCCCTCCTGGGTCGAGAAAGGAAGCAGGCAGAGTTTGGGGCAATTTATTAAAACCTAAACATGGCAAATGTACAGGCAAGGCGAAGGTCAGGAAGGACAAATACACACTGAAAGCTGGGATGGAAGCACTAGAAACATGGAGGATTGTTTAAAAGTAATCATGACAACACCTTATAAACGTACCCTGCCAACATGCCGGTAAGGGACATTTATGAGGACTGATGCAGTTAAGAAATCCAGGATGCACGTATTCCTGAAGAGGAAACATATCACAGGCACTGAAGGTGCTCCGCTGAAGAAATGATGGAGGGTGCAAATCATTTGCACACAATTTTCTACTTATCCACGTGGTGCCGTGATTTGGGTTACAGAAGGAATCCCTTTTCAGAGGAAAACATAATTACTGATAGGAAAGGCAGATATGTACAATAGTAAGATTAATTGGACAGAAGTTAGATTCACGTTGCAAGAACTTGGCCAAATTCCTGCATAAAATGATTCTGGATATATAACACCAGAGATAAATTGTAAAAAAATTGTTAATTGTATAGCGCACTACTCACCCGCAAGGGTCTCAAGGCACTTGTACGAATACCGCTGTGGAACCCATCCTGGCTTTCCCTGTGAGGCGTCCACTCCTGGGCACCCCCAAGGTGAAGCCAGGCATCCTTAGCGTTGTGGGGGCCGTTGTGGATATTAAGCAATCTATTGCCCAGAGTTGCAGAGTGGGACCCATGATTAGAATAGGCACCTAGGCAAGAATTGTCAGGTCCGTGGAAATTTTGAGCCCAAGACCCGCCGAGGCGGGGAATTGAACGCTGGTCCTGGGCTAGACCTCTGCATCAAGGTCTGCCGCTCTAACCATTGAGCCACACTACCCAAGTTATGGGGAGGCCATTTTAACTGCATACTGGACACACCACTAGACAGTTCACACCCAACATTGGAAATCCTTTTATTGTGCAAACGGTAACATCCTTTAATGGATGGGCTACCTACAGTGAAGTAGTAGATATATGAAGAATGTTAAATCCTATTACTAGCGAATACTCAATTTACAAATCTGTGCATGATTAACACATCTGGCTTGACAGATTATTATGCAACAGTATTGTATTGTATTGTATATTGGATTTATATAGCACTTATCACCCAGGGGTCTCTAAGCGCTTGCGAACCCGTCCTGGCTTTTCCCTGTGAGATAGCCCCTACAGGGCATCCCCAAGGTGAAAGCCAGGCATCCCGCCACAGGGGGCCGTTGTGGAGATTAAGCAAGCTTAATGCCCAGAGTTGCAGAGTGTGAACCCATGATTAGGTCAGGCACCGAAGCGAGAATTATCGAGTCCATGGACATTTGAGCTCAAGACCCTGCCGCATCGGGAATTGAACCCTGGTCCCGGGTCTGACCTCTGCTTCAGGGTCTGCCTGCTCTAACCAGTGAGCCACACTTCTCCAGTAGCACAAACTGAATACCTAAGTAAGATATAATTTCATAACCCTCTGGTGACTTTTTTAAAATGGAATTGTGATAGAGTAGTCATTTCAACCTGGAGGCTACAGGGCACAGCATTAGACGAGCTAGCCTTCAAAAGTGGAATTAGATACATTATTCTGGAATACTTTGACAGTAATGACGGTAGAGTGGCAGATATGTCAGTCGAATGGGAAGCGTTGAAAGTGTTAGTAGGGAGTCAATGCATATACACTACTCATGGAATAAACATTCAAATCAAGTCCAAACTCAGGAACCTAGAAGAAGTACTCCCTCGAGAAACCCAAGGACATGAAGACCTTAAACGCTGCAGGGACCAACACTCATTACAATGGGAAAAATTCAGAAAACTAGTCAGTGGGGACTACATTCTGAAGCAACATAAGGAAGCTGGATAAAGCGGGACGTCAATGACAAAGGCTGGTAGGTGCCAAAACCGAGAGGGTCTCCACTCAAATTAAGAATGATCAAGGGCTGGAAGTATACTTGCAAACAGAAATCATTGCAGTATTTACTGATTAATATTCTCATTTATATGAGACAGATGATTAGAAGCAGGTATACCAGAGGAGAATTTTAGACATACACACTTCCCACTCTATCAATTGAAACAAGAGATGAACTTGAAACCCGTACCACCATCTCAAACCAAAAAATGCAATCGCTGAACTGGAACATGGGAAGACACCAGGAACAGATGGGTGACTTTCAGAGTTTTATTTAAAATATGTGCATGTCTTGGCACTATGACTGGTGGCCATGTACGATGTATGAGGCCACAAGAGCGTAGAGTGCACTGCCACAGAACTAGGGAAGCATTGATGGTATCTCTTCCAAACCCTAGACAAGATAGACTACATACAGAATCATGAAGACCGTTAGTTATCAATTCTAAACGTAGAGTATATATAAAGGGGCAATGTTATCCTTTCTGTAATGCATCATGACCTCAGTAGGTTTATTCCTGGAAGTACAGCTGCACCTAGCATCCGAGGGCTCTTTCATGTATTGTATGCTCATTCGAACTAGGACATTCCTTTAGTAGTAATGGCAATGCCCTAGAACTATATTTATGCCATCCATGGCGAAAAGATGGCCTACAAACACTCAACAAGCATTGGTAAATCCAAAAGGTCTAGCTTATATCAGAGCTATTGGTTTTGCCAATGTCTTTTAGCCAAGTTGCTGAGCAGCATGATCAAAAGTTATAAAGAAAAGTGTTATAAAAACAAAGGTGCTATGACGCAGAAAAACAAAACAAAACCTTCTATGATGTGGCCAGAGCTGGCCCCATCGTTATGCTTTTTTTCTTATAGGAAATGGGTGAGAGAGAAACGCACCCAACGGGAGGGGGGATGTGGGAGGGAAGAGGTAGCATGGACATTGTGATAAGGGAGGGTGGGAGGCAATGTCAATATGGACATCAGGATGTTTGGGAGATGGAAGGGAAGAATTACAGGGCAAGGTCGGTGTTAGAGTTGGAGGGAAGAGGTAAACTCCTTTATAAAACCTCATATTACTGGAGTGGGCCACCCTTCCTTCAAGGAACGGTGTGAGCAGCTGGCCAATCATTTTTTAGGAAAAGTCAGGCTTATCTATGAAATCCTAGCAAGACCATGAGACCCCTTCCCCCCAATATAGCCAACAACAGAATGCAAGTGGAGAACCATCCTAAAACGGAGTAAGGGCATCCTAAAACGGAGTAAGGGCAGCAAATATAGTGAAGTTAGGCTCGCCACTGGACCCCATCCACATAGACATTCTCTTAAAAGGGGATGAGGCCATCATATCAGCTCTTACAGTCATTATCAATCTATCTTTAGAAAGCAGAAATGTTCCTGATACTTGGAAACATGCGATCATTCGACCTTTGCGGAAGAACCCTTTCCTGGACCAAGAGAAGCTAAGCTAGACAATTATAGACCCTACTTTGTTACTTCCAGAAGTGAATAAAATGCTGGAATTTTTTTAAATGGTGTCCTTTCTGACTTCCTAAATTCTAACAACTAATTGCACCAAACAAAGACTGGTTTTCGATCTCGCTGCAGTACAGAGACAGCTCTTTTATTGGCCATAGAGGACATTAAAAAGACGCTGGACCAGGGCAGGTCACCTGCGCTCATCCTTTTGAATTTGAGCACAGTATTTAAAACAATTTTCTACCCACTCCTCCATCAGAGGTTAGAAGAGGCTGAAATTACAGTTGTGGCATTAAAAAGGTTAACTTCATTTCTGGAAAAAAGGAGCTTTCAAATCAGTGAAGGGTCCTTTTCATCGGCGACACATCAGCTTGAATGTGGAGTGCCGCAGGGCTCCTCCTTGTGCCCAACACTTTTTATTGTGTAGGGCCGCCCACCCGTTATCAGACATAATTTGTTCTTCAGGCTTTACGATGGTGTAATAAGCGGACGTCACTCAGAATGGTGTCTCCCTATCACCCAACAACCTTGACTCAACCTCTGGAAACGTACTACTTGTCTGCAGCAGTTGACTAGTTGGATGGCAACAAGTTGTCTCAAGCTCAATGGGAAGAAAACAAAGGTGATGGTGATGGGAAATAATCCCTCACTCTGGGATCAATTCCTCTGGCCCCCATGTCTGGGGGACCGCCCTTCCCCCAGACCAGAAGTAAAGATCCTCGGAGTTATCCTAGATAAGGATTTACCTATGAGCTCCCAGGCAAGGAAAGTTGCAGGTACCTGCTTTGGTCTCTTAAAATCTCTCAGGAAGATGATCAAATGGCTTCCCATTGAATGTCGCAGGACAGTGGTCCTGGGACTGGTACTTTCCCGACTTCATTACAGCTATTCTGTCTATTTAGGTAGCCCCTCACATGTTATCAGGAAGTAACACGTCATCCACAATACTGCGGCTCAAGCTCTGCTGGGGTTGCCTAGAATGCCCTCAGCACGCCCGCCTTTCTTCATCTTCATTGACTGCCTATAAGCAAAAGAGTAGAATTCAATGCCTTATATATTGCCCAAAGAACCAAACATTCGGCTAGCCCTCATCCACTTCGGCATCTTATTACTCCATACAGTGCCCGTAGAGAAACTTAGTTGGAATAATCTCTTTCTACTTGCTTTTTCCTGAATTAGGATATCAAGAGCAGCGGGGTCCCTCATTTGCCTACCTGGTTTCAAAGCTCTGGAACTCTCTTCCTATTCATCTCAGATAAAATGGTAGTCTGCTTGGCTTTAGAAAGCAATTGAAAACAAACCTCTTCAGTTAAAGCAGCATATTCTTCACATGTCCTGTTCAATGCTGGGAAGCCCATGTGTGGGTAGCTGTGCACTCTATAAAAACACAGTGACAATAGCATGGACAGGGGTGAGAGGTAAAAATATCTAAAAGCAGCACAACAGGAAGGAGAAGAAATAAAGAAGAAGTATCAAAACGGCAAGTACATCAATTACAGTACCAGCAGCTGAAGGACTCTAATGAATATGATGCTATCTGTTCTTGGTCAGTGCTCCCGAGGGAAGAATAAGAAATTAAACCAGCATGCTCGGCCCAATTAGGACGCAGAAAGTAATAGTGAAAATGTAGCAATGGGCTGGCTCCATGGCCTTTTTTTTTATTTTAAGTTTTATATTGGGCAAACTAGTCCTGAGACATTGGGTATCAGTTTCATCACAGATGGACACATTAATTTTTGTTAGGTACCGAGAGATTAAGTGATTTGCCCAGAATCACAGGATGTTGAGCTCTAGCTGGAATCTATTATTTCAATTTAAGCGCTGAGAAGACCCGAGGGGTAGCAGAGGGCTTTACAGCAATGTCACGACGATTGGTAGTCAATCATAGTAAAATAAGAATGCAATTTGGAGAAGTCTGGGGAATTAACAGTCTATCACAGTGTATTAAAATTTAATTTTGAGAGCCTACTCATTCTTATTCAGTAATAATGTAATCAAATTGGTGAGTTGAGCGTCAGGTCGTTGTGTAAAGCTTGCCGGAGATGTATATGTAACTAGGTGGGGGTTCCGTGGTACGGTTGATTTGATTATTTCCTGGAGGGAGAAAGGTGCTGGTTTAGGAGAAATTATTTTTAAATTGACTTTTGAAGCCTATGAAAGAGGGGTAAGGTCTGATGTGTATTGGGAGAGAGTTCCAGATTTTGTGGGAGTTTTCTGAGAAAGAGTGTGAGAGGGCTTTTTGTTTATGTCTTTTGGGGACGATGAGAAGAAGTGTTTTGGAGCTTTTCAGGTTTCTCGATTGGCCTACGTTTGTGAGTCCTGAATTGAAGCAGTGACAGTGTTTGCCAGAGGTAGAGAGAGAAGGGTGTTCTAGGTCTTTGCTGCAAGGTAGAAGGATCTTCCATTGGCCGTGGTCTTGTGGATACGTGGGGCGGTAGCCAGGGCCAGTTGGACGGAGTCGAGGTGGTCTTTGGTGGGTGAGTGGAATTCAAGGCGGTGGTTCAGGTAACTCAGGTCTTGCGTCATGTAGGGCTTTGTAGGCATGTGTGAACAGCTTGAAGGTGACTCTTTTGCTGACTGGGTGCCAGTGGAGGTTTCTCAGGTGGCCGGTGATGTGGTTGCAGCGGGGATGTTGAGGATAAGCCCGGTGGAGGCGTTCTGAATGTTCTGCAGTTTCTTGAGGAGTTTCTGGGTAATACCGGAGTAGAGTGCGTTGCCATAGTCGATTCTGCTGCTGGTGAGTGCGTGGGTGACTGCCACTAATGATCAAAATAAATGTAATTGTACTGAAACAGAATTTAGGAATCAATCTGAAAGTCTCCCCAAAGTGGTTCACACTTTCATTATGCGGTAATCGGAATTTGCAACAATGTTTGAAACAGGAGAAAATGCCATCAGAATTAGAATGGTTGGCAAAAGTGTGGGTGGCAAACTGAACGGAACATGTTAGAAAAGCGAAGTTCATTAATATTTGTTCCTTTTCGAATACTCAAAAGGCCAAACTCACTTGCCACATTGTCTGGATATTAGACATTGCAGACAACTATTCCCATAGGCACTGAGGTTGCTGATATTGCATACCCATTTCTTTGGGCAGTTTGGCTTTTCTCCAATGTGGGCCCAATTTTCCAATTCTACTGACATGCAATTTTAAGTATCAGAAGTATTTTAGGATTAGGATACTCCATGGCTCTTACCCAAAAGAGCACCTTATATAAGTATGCAAATGCACATTGAATGGAGTTTGCTTGTTTGGATCAATAAATCTTTCATGAAATAAACATTAGTACTGGGTGCATGAATACAAAAATGAATGAGCTTTAGAATTGTTAAGGACACTTGAATAATATTAAATACCATGGAAGCCTTCCAATTGAAAGGGACTATTTATTGTATGTACTCCATCGACTCATTGATCGTTTGAAAGCTCTTCTCTTTACTTCCTTTTAATGCGACAGATCCATAGATCCAATATCCCGATTTTTCATCAGCCTCTAGAGTGAGAAAAGACCAATGAGGTAAAATGTCAACTAAAGTCTCAGAAAAGGGGCGTAACTTACAATTTAGGGTGTCATACACCATCTAAGGTTGAAAAGGTCACAAGGCATGGAATGTCCATAACAGCCTGCACACAAAACTGTTTGAATTCAGAAATCTGAAAACCTTTAGTAGAATTTGATAAAGAAGCACTTAGTTGCCTACCAAGGGGTATATTTACAAGAAACTGGTGGAGGGCGGTGTTATGCCAAAATTGGTAACGCCACGCTCTGACAGTTTCAAAATCGTGGGAGAATATGATCCACCCCTGCATTACCCTTAGCGCTGGTGCTAACAAAAGCTGCCTAGTGCCAGTGCAGGTACCCTAGCGCCATTTTGCTAGGGGGCGTACTATGCAGGGGCTATTGTTTATGTGCGAGAAGGGACACCATTCTGCACATAAACAATCTTTACAGGCAATTTGCTCTATCTATGTGTGGTGCAGAATGCAGCACACGAGGAAAGAGCAAAAAACTAAGAGAAATTAAACATTTCTCCTCGTATCGCCTGCTTAAGACCAGGTATTCGCTGGCGGTATTTTGGGCGCTGCCCCATACCTTGTGAATATGGAACAGCGTCAAAAAGCAATGGGTGTTGCGGCGGAACGCCCACTGCAAAACCCATTCTACGCCCTCTTCACACTAAGTGCTGCGTGAATAGGGGCATTATATAATGCCGCCTTGTAAATAAGGTAAATGTGTTAAAGCCACCAGAACATCAGAAAAAGTGACGTTCTTTTGGCGTTTACTCCTTGTAGAATATACCCCAAGATTAGTTTTTGGCACAATCTTGGTATCTGGAGTAAGGATGATCATCACCATCTTAACCTTTTTTTATATTGTTTTAGTACTGTGTTTTGAGGATCAGTTTTGTGTCTGATAAAGCTTGGGAGTAGCCTGCGTCAACTGAGAGATATCTCGACTACGGAAATGCTCTCTAGGCAGGAGCCCCGACCAAGCTCATCAAATGACTACAACGCATCCAGAACACCTCTGCAAGACTGATCCTCGACGTACCGTGCCACAGCCACATCACACCCCACCTGAGGGACCTGCACTGAGCAAGAGGATATCCTTCAAGTTCCTCATCCACGCACACTAGGCACTCCACAAGACCGGCCCAGCCTACCTCAACAGACGGCTCTCACTCTACAATCCCCATCCGCCAGCTAGGCTCCGCCGACCTCTCACTAGCCACCGTCCCGCGCATCTGAAGAACAACCACCAGCGGGAGATTCTTCTCCCACCTCGCCACCAAGACATGGAACACACTCCGACTAAGCCTATGACACTGGCAATGGTTTGATGCACATCGAAGTCTCTCCCTATATTAATGAGTGTAAGCAAATTTTCCTGCTTCACTACGCACATACGCAAATCATATTTCCATATGAAGCACAGTTCTGAGAGGTCATAAACTGATATGTTGCACTGGTACAGATGGCTGTGGTCCCCTTGAAAATGCCTACAAAATCATGGTTTAATTTGTTTGATCGCATGACACACATTCTGAATTCCACAGCGACTGTGTGATCTTCCTCTGCAGTTATAGACCCTGACTTTAGTGAATTATTTAACCATAGGTAATTTGCTTTCTGCTGTAGACAAACCGTTCTGCTTTCGTTAGGGTTTTGGGTCATTTGAGTACCAGAATTGACCAAGTCATGGAAAGTGGAATTGCGTTTGCACTGAATAGGTCGGTGTTTGGTGGGCTGTCCCAACCTGCGGTAATCTGAGGGGTGCACCACCTCCAGCACCCTCTCACTAGGACTATGTGATGGAAGCCAAGAAGGGGGGGGGACCGAGTAGGGAAAGCAAACATAGGGGACCTTGACACAGGCTTGTGGTCCAAATCCCAAGCTACAAACCAGTGTGTGCGTTACAGTAATATTGGTATATCTGGGCCCCATTATCCAAGCCCCTGCTGTACCACACCCAACACTTCTACGGAACAACTGGTGATGAGGGTGGTCGAGGCCTGGTGCCCGCAGGTGCTCTCACATTGTTGATACCTGCAGCGACCTCGATCCTCCTCTCCATCTCCCGCCTGAGGCCTACAGCTGCTGCTACTGGGACGATGTGGCCAAGGAGTGCACTCCATCGTGTAAGAGCAGGTGAGACTGCTGTCGGCCTTGCATGCCTGTCGCCTGACCCGCTAATGTCTGTGTACGGCAACACAGTTGCCCATGGTGGCCTCCAAGGGCCCAGGAACGGGTCAGCTACTTGCGCGTTTGGCTCGTATCACTCCCGCGGCCGAGTGTGGCAGCCCTGCCCCGCGAAGTGCTGCTCTCATCTCCGTCAACCTGCAGCGCTGAATAGCATCAGCCATGCACTGTTATGGTGGCTGGGGATCTGGGTAGGTCAGTAGCCCTCCTTTTCCCCACCTCTGGATCCGTAAAGTGGCACAAGCTGAGCATTCTTTCTTTTCAATTCATAAGGAAAATAAAAGAACAGAAATATCATCAAAAACATACAACCAGTTCTTCAATAAAAATTAAAAAAAAAAACATACAACCAGACACGAAATCCACATCAAAAAAGTACACAGGCTCATACTGGGTCCCATACTCCAGAGAGCCAGTAAAGGCCTGTACCTCTGCCAATCGCAGGAAGACTGAATTACCCCAGCATTTTGGCTCAGGGCGACAAGTGCAACGCTTTTTTTCTCTTCTCTCTCTCTCTCCATTGCCAGAGACCGGACGCATGTGCCCAAAAGCATTTTTTTAACCACATTAACCACATTCAACATTTGAGGTCCTACAGCTGCATCACCAGTTGCACAGTCACGCCCATCTGCCAAGGGTGAACAGAAGCTCATCGTCCTCTGTGGAGTGTGCCTACACATTCATCATGTCTGCTGGGCCACCCGTCTAAACCTTTCTGCTTGAGGGCCAGCCATCTGCGTAGGTGGCCAAATGGAATGACTGGCTGGAGCATCTTGAGACATACTTTTCAGCTGTGGGCCTGAAGACCGAACGTCATCACCCTATGCTTTTACATCTGGGAGGTACGGCACTACACAAGCTAGGAATGTGAGTAGTGGAAGCTGGACCGCCATGCACGTAGGCCAGGCTAAAAGCAGCCCGGACCGCACACTTTGAACCTCTAGCAGACCCTGACTTCGAACGCTTCCTACTGCGGCAGTCGAGACAGCTCCCAGAAGAGTTCATGGATAGTTTCTACGCCTGTCTCAAAGAGCTAGCAAGCACATGTACACTACCGGACGTCAATGACGTGATAAGGGCGCCATTCATTCTAGGGTGTGCTTCTGCCTAGCTAAAAGAATGCATACTCCAAGTCCCGGGCATGTTGATAACAGACATGCTGACAATGGGTCGGTCCAAAGAACTGCCGAAAGTGCTAGCTGCGCACATGGAAGCAGCGTTACAACGCCAGGTAAAAACAGAGCCGGTAAACACCATAGTACCTGGAAATTCTGACAAGAAGACAATGCGCAGCAAGTCACAACCCACTATCAGAACATACTATGTATGTGGTCGGCCCTTCCCCCACCAAGGCCTGGACCATGCCCAAGGCAAGAGATTTTCCGCATGCAACAAACGTACCCATTTCGCAATAGGCTCTGTGCATTGGAATAATATATCCTATAGATTTGACATAGGACTTAGGTTGACTAGGTCTCTATCGAATATATTAGACTTAATTGTGAGTGCCAGCTAGCTCAGAGGTCACTAGAAACTTTCTCGAATAAACAAGAAGGGATTGGTTTCTGACAACCGCATAAACATGACAACTTTGTTTACCCAAGAATAAAACAGATCTTCAGAGTTGTGGAAAAAATAGATAGATATTTTACTCAGTCAATTGTGTATGCTTCGTTTCATCAGAGGTGCAGAGAAATAGAGAGACGGGCGTTTTCAATCAAAGGGTTTTATTGAACAGTCTTCTTTCTCATGCAAGAAAAGTTAATTGCCACAATCGTAATACTGGTTGCAAAGTATAATGCGAACTACCTACCCCCTACCCCTCCCCGCTCTACTCCTCGCCACTTTCCTGCTACTGACCTCTGCCCTCAAATGTCCTGGCCCTTAGTCCCCACCCTGTTTATCTGTGAATTTACCCTTGTCATTCGAGATCTAGCTCTTTTGTCTGATGCCCGATGGAACTACCTGGTTTAGCTATATGGGAGTAAAAAATTATCAATGGGGGGAGTGAAGAGGTGGTGCTCAACGGCACCAGGGTGGGCCCCTCCTCCTCTCCTGAAAGTACAATTAATCAACAGAGGTCCACCTCACGTAGAGTTGGTATGTATCCTGATGTTCATGGAATACACACTGTGTGTTAAAATACCCCTCACACACCAAAAGGGCCCTTGGTGTCATGCTTCATCATTGGGGTCTTCCCACCCCGCTGCGGGATGGGGCAGTGCTGCGACAAGCGACTACGCTGGAGCACCTTTTTTATGTGGGTGCTATGTGAGTGAATAGGAGTGAGTGTCAGTAGGGTCAGTGGTGAAATATAAGTAAGTGGTGTTAAAAAATACCTGGCCTAGTGGTAGAAAAAACTATTTAATAGACACTGGCTGGTATTGTTAAAAAAGTCATTCGGAGAGATATAGCAAGTTAATGGGCTTACTCTCCTGCGCGGGTCAACATGTTTCAGGGCACTATACCCCTTCGTCAGGACCAGGGTCAGATCCCCCTGTCACTCACTAATGTTTTAACACAAAAATTCTTAGGGTGTATGTACAAAGAAAAGGGATGATATTCTTTGTATCAATGTGTATATATAATTTATATTTACACGTGTCCCTAGCTCTATCAGTAATTCAGATGTAATAAGCTTAGGAAGGTGGGAGTCAGTGCCTCATGAGCCAAGTCTGGACAAAGGCTAATGGGGGGTCCATTCAACCCCCAGCACGTCGGTGCTTCCTCCTTCGTCCTTGGCTTCCGTGGTTTTAACACACAGTGTGTATTCCATGAACATCAGGATACATACCAACTCTACGTGAGGTGGACCTTTGTTGATTAACTTAGCAATATGGGAGACAGGTCGGAGATTCCCTCCTTGGACGTCACCTACCCAGTCGGTCTTTAGCCAGACTTCCTTTCGTCTCTCCTGTCATCTTTTCCCACATCCTCCCTCTATTTATTTCTCTCATTTTTTCCTCTCTCAATGTATTGAGACTGAACTATTTTGTCTGATGCCCGATGGAGCTACCTGGTTTAGCTATAGGGGAGATTGGCCGTGGACTCCCTCCTTGGTCGTCACCTACCCAGTCGGCCTTTTAGACAGACTTCATTTCGTCTCTCCTTGTTGCTCTTCCCCTATCCTCCCTCTCTCACCTTCCCTGCCCCCTCCCCTCTACGCTCCATTTATTTTGCTCTCCATGTTCTTTAATTTTTTTTCCCATTGAGACCTAACTATTTGGCCAATGCCCGGTGGAGCTACCTGATAACTATAGAGGAGATGGGTTTTGGGACTTTCCCCTCGACCGTCACCTACCCAGCCGGACTTTGGGCAGACTTTCCATTGCCTTTCTGCCATGTCTCCCTCCTACCCCTTTACCCCTTTACCCTTCCCCCCTTACCCGCTACACTTCAATTATCTCGCCTTCTATGCTCTTGTAATTGTTTGTCTAGCAACTGATGTAAATTGGAACTGATGTAATCTTGTAATTTTGTGGAACCTTATGTAAAGCACTCTGATACCTCCGGGTCTAGCCAGCGCTATATAAAACTCTTAAAATAAATAAAATAAACAAATTGTATGGTTCCTAGACCATAGATAAATACATACATAAATAACAAAGGCTAAAAATGTACTCAACTGGTGCATCTAAAATACGCCTACCCCAATGTACCTACCCTAAGTCTAGTACGAGGGAAGAAGTAAGTGAGGTGTAGCATAGGTTTAGTTTTTCTTTCCCAAAAATCTATCCAAGATTTCTCTTAGGGTTGAATCAGCTCCGTACCTTGGTTTTAGAATGAAGGAGGCCTGGTATCTCTGTCTCGGGACTCGATTTCCCAACACCCCGCGAGGGGATCTTGGAAACACTGGAGCTGGATTCTCAGCAAGAGAAAGGCAGCCTCTCTGTCAGTGCGTCAGCTGAAGGGTCGGCTTCCTTCGGCACTTGCTGTAGCGAGCTGCATCGGGCAAGTAGATAGTTGAGCTGCTCCGAACCACCGTGTGTTTGCTAGGGCAAGTGTAGGCATATTTATACCTTGAAGGTGCCTAGTTTTTTGTAAAGTCGGACATAATAACGTCACCAAAGAACCCCAAGGGAATGGCAGTTGTTTGAAAATGCCATGAATTCTAGGACTAATCAATATTCAAGTAAGGGGATGTCCCTGACTGCTGAAGCCGAGTTTTACAAGAAATCGTTGTGGCTTTTTGGAACTAGTGGAAGTAGCCATGCCTGTATTTGGACTGGTTTGGTTATGTCTAAATATGGGTGTGATTTCCATGTCTATAAAAGGGCAATGTGAATTATACCTATATAATGAATCAGTAAATTTTGCTAGGATCCTATAAAGCAATACAACACCGGGGCGTCCATAAATATCATGGCACAATCGATGCTGCAGACCCTCCCCACGCACCTGGCTCTATGACACACATCAACACAGCTGTTCGCACTTGGATCCACTGTTCCTCTTCCATTGGCAGTGAGCATTATCTGTTGACACCACCCTGGTGTATTTTGATCCAGCCCGAGACTCTGAACAGTCAGTGGATGCGAGTCCCATTGGCCTAGGGGCAGTGCTGTCGCAGAGGCAAAAGGACTGAGAGTGGGCACCTGTATCCTATGCGAGCTGTGCATTGACAGATACCGAGCAACAATACTCGCACCTTGAAAAGGAAGCCATAGCAGTCCATTGGGGCTGTCCACATTTCCATCTATACCGTTATGGCCAGCCGTTTGTAGTCCACACGGTTCACAAGCCTTTGATTCCACTATTCATGGGACTCTCTTCAAGACTCCCACTGAGGATTGAGAAGTGGATCCTACAGTTACAGGAATATCAATTCCAGGTAGTCTATCGTCGAGGGACGCAAAACCCCACCAACTTCCTATCCAGACATGCCAGGCCAGCCACAGAAGAAGAAGAATCTGCTGCGGACGAGGTAGAGGAGTACATCAAATTGGTGGTGGAGCGATCACGTCCGTGGCCCCGCTCTTTGGTGGCGATCCAAAAAGCCACGATGGAGGAGAGTGTTTTCAGCTATCCATCTCTGCAGTAACCTCAGGAAAGACGCAACTGCTGCTAGATAAAAAGCCCATCAGAACGGAAGAAGCACATGCAGCCCTGAATGCGTTGAACAACGTTTGTTTAAAACTAGCTGTGTCTCTGGAAGTTTGCCTCATGTGGGGTTCCGTCTAGTGATTCCCAGAATGCTACAGCTATGGGTGGTTGATCTGGCACGCATAGCCAATCAAGGGATTGTCAAGACAAAATGTCAGCTGCACTGCAAAGTGTGGTTTCCCAATCTTGGTAATGCTGTGGGGCATACAGTTTGTCCTTGCCCTCTATGTCAAGCAACTGGCCCAGCTAAACCACAAGCTTCAATCATTATGGAAGAAATACCACCCCGCCCTTGGCACAGAGCAAGTGCAGATTTTGGAAGTCTCCCAGAAGGGAGGCACATGTATGGCCTACACATCATAAGAGTCCAACTGGGAGGCAGTTTCCCCACCTGCTGTGCGAGATGCGGAATCTACCAAAAGTACAGTGAGTGCTACATGCCCTACAGCTGAGCCAGTTCTCCAGAGTACCCCTGATGACTATCAACATTCACAAGCGAGCAGAGCAGGTGATGGTCAGGAGAGTGGTGGTCATTGCGAAAGTGGGAGGTACCACCTCAGACCAAGTCCTGCAGCATCTTCCCATCTGAAGGACTTTCTGTTGATCTGAAGCAGGGAAGAATAACATGCTTTCTCTCCGTCCATCTATCTCTCTCTCCTTCTTATTCTGGTATGCTTATCTCTCGTTTGCTGCTCAAGATCAAGGAGAACCCATGCATCTGTTTTGACATTAGCACGAGAAATCATATGTTTTGGTGATAATTTACTTTGTTTAAAACAAAGGAGGAATGTTATGTTTGGTGGGCTGTCCCACCCTTCGGTAATCCAAGGGGTGTGCCACCTCCAGCACCCTCTCAGTAGGACTATATGGTGGAGGCCAGGAAGGGGAGGGGCCGAGAAGGAAAAATTAATAAAGGGGAACTGGACACTGGCTCGTGGTCCAAGTCCCAAGCTACAAACAAGTTTGTGCGTTACGTTATTCTTGGTATATCTGGGCCCCATTATCCAAGTCCCTGCTTTCCTCGCACCCGACACTTCTACGGAACAGGCGGAATCATTTGTTCATGTTTGCAGGGCGCCAACTTGAAAGGCACCCTTCATTTAGATAACTTCGCACTGAAACATTTGACGAGATGGCACTTAAAGAGAATTATTCCAGTCATTCACGTCATAAAAGGAAGTTAATGCAGGCTTGGAGGGTTCGTATGTCTCATGTGTGAACGCTCAGGGGAACGAACATCTATTCTCTCCGCCTGACAGAACACAAAGCTGGTATATGTTTTATGAACAAGACTATCGCATGAGTTGCAAACAATCATTGAACCCTAATTAGATGAGAAACCATTACTGCTAATGAATATTTGATTTCTGGAGAGCAACTTAAGTTTTCTGTCAGCTAATCCTTTTTCCTAATAGGTGATTAATGGCTCCTGAAACCAAGAGTGCAGTTACGCTGAGAAGAAAGAAACCTTAATAAAGGCCTTGCCACAAGGCCGTAAAACAGTGACGGTCCGAGAAGCGCTCAGGGCACATTTATCAAGCTTTCTTGCAGCGCTTCGCAGCAATCTACCTTACTGCGCTGCATGAACGGGCAGGAATGGGCCATCTTTACCACTAGATGGCGCATTCCTGTCCTTTCCCTTTTCTGGCCCACAATGTGCTCCCTAGCCCTAACACAGGCACCCTTGCAGGTAGGATCATTTTTGTGCAGGAATGGGCACCTCCCTGCACAAAAACAATCCTCAGAGGCATTTTGGGGCATATTATCAAGGGGGTTTATCTCCGCTTTTTTGGCTTTAAAAGCCAAGAAAGCGGAGATAAAATTATCTCCCTATTACCTAGCTGCTGCTAACACCAGTTAGTGACAGCTAATAGGAGATAGCGACCATCTTGGGCCCCACTTTGCATGTCAGTGATATTTATCACTAATGACATGCAAAGTGGGCGTGCCAAGATGTTAGCGACTGAAAACAGTCGCTAACATTGCTATCTCCTATTATCAACTTTTGGAGATATTCGCGCTACGCGTGAATATCTCCAAAAGCTAACACCTGCCCTGAGCAGTTCTTAGCCATGTTATCCAATGGGAGGTGGATAACATGGCTAAGAGCATTAGCTCGGTAATGCATGAATATCGCTGACTTTTCAGCGATATTCATGCATTGCGGCGATTTTTATCGCATTTGCGATAAACCTTGGTAATACCAAGGTTTATTTGCGGTAACAATCGCTGCAGCTCAGCGGTAAATTTTTGTCTCTAACCAAGCAATAGCGATAATTATCGCTATTGCTTGGTAATATGCCCCTTTATTCTTTCTATGTGTGCACACCACACAAAGAAAGAGGAAAAACGGGGAAAAATAAAGATATTTCTCCCTGTTTTGCCTCACCAATGGAGGCCTAGCATCTTGGCAAATTCCCAGGTCTTCCAGTAACTGTAAATATGGGAATGCGCCAGAATCCATAGGTGGATGCCCCAGGAAACCCATGCTCCACTAGCAAAGCAGAGTAACGCAGTCCAGTGATTGGCACTGTGTTGCGTTACTCTAGATGTATGAAACCATGCAAGACCGCGGATGGTGGCCTTGCGTGGCGTGATAAATCTGACTTAGTAGTTCTTGCACCCCCCTGCATGGTGAAAGGGCGACACAACCCAATGATACAGATGCCTCTTTGTTTCTATGTCTGGCTTGACAGCTCTTCTGTTTATTTAATCTATTACTTGTGGTTCTTTAAAATATTCGTAGCATGCCCTTGGCTCTGCCCAGATGAGTATTTCTCCCTTCATGCTATTGGCTGTTTGGTGTACAATTGCACATTCTATGTGGTGCTTGTACTTCAAACCAAGACATTTATTGGACTGTAAAACTGCATCGAATTATTGTTTTTAAAATTATTTATCTTATGCATGCTTCATATACAGAAAGAAATCCCTTGTTTGTTTTATTTCTTTATAGGTTGCTTCAAAACCCATGTTGGTTTTCCCTGTCTGTTTTCCACATTGTTCTTTCCCTCTGTCTTTCTTGTTGACTTTCCACTCTTGTTTATTTTCCGTTGTTTTTCTCTTGTATGAATATTCATGGTGTTTTCACCATCTGTCTTTTATCATTATTCTATCTAGCTCTGTTTCCTTGTTAAAACACTGTTCCAAATCCAGTGGGACTGACTTTAATGAGCCAACACCTGTAAATACAGACATTCACAAATGCTGCTTCTGAGTTTTAGCATATTAAAGCCAGACCTTTTGACTCATCATTTATGTATTTATGTATATGGTATTTTTATATCACGAACCAAGGCAAAGGGCAGTGGATGGCGGTACATGGTCATAGACAAGCATAAAGTCAACACGCTATGAAGAGTCTTTAATTAAAGCCTGATACAATCAAGCTCTGATTATGTATCCGGAGAAATCAAATCGGATGGGCTTTTTTACACTCATATAAGGGATGGGCCACCAACACAACTCATTAGTCAATCTGTATGCTCTAATGAGTGTACAAAACCTCAGGTTAATATTATACAAATGTCTAGGGGAAAATTGTACTCAATCTTATGACTTTTTAATAAGAGAGTCTCTTTAACCCCTTCGATGCTCATGACGAGCTCAGCTCGTCATGAGGTACACCTCTCGTGTGCTCATGACGAGCTGAGCTCGTCATGAAAAAAGGGATTCAAGAACTTTCAGCACAGGAGGGGATCATCAGCTTAGCAGCCTAGGTGTTAATATGATTCAAAATAAGATTTTTTTTATATTTTTTTTTCAAAGGTCCTTCGAAAATCTGCAATTGTAATCTTGAATTTCCTAAAAATTCCCTTGATACAAGCATCATATATTTACATATTATTTTCCATTAGGCAGCTTTATGCAGCCAGCCTTATGCAGCCAACACTGGTTTCACCCCATTAAAGTGGCATGCAAGCCTGGGGTTTTATCAATGTTGTTCGCTGGTGACGTATTTATATGTCAATATTAAGTAAGTAGTAAATATAAGTAATATTTGAAATCTTGTGAGAGAACCTCTGTTCCCTGTAAGAAACTTGAAAATTGTCAGAAAGGACTGAAAAGATTATGGAGGCAATTATGCCTGTGACTGCCATATTTTTGTATTTTTTACAGGAAACTGGCTCAATCACAAGATTTCAAATTGTTCTTATAAATACATCCCCAGAGAACAGACTTGACAAAAGCTGCAGGCTTGCAAAGTTCCCCTGAACATTTGGATAATATTAACCTGAGGGTTTGTACTCTGAGTAAAGCATGTAAAGTGGTCAAGTAGTGGAGAAAAAGCTGGGTTGAGGGTGGTAATATATTGTGTTGAGTTCTTTAAAGAGGTGAGGCTTCAACACTTTCCTAAATTTTAAAAATAGATAAGTATAGATGTGCTATTCTCATCTCTCTATATACTTTAAAGATATGTATATCGTCAAGGTACATATATGTGGACCTATACATAGTAAAGCTTTGCTTACCTATGGAAACTTACATTCACAATAGTTTTGCCCTCAATATTCCTGACACAATATTTTGTCAAGACTTTTTTTTTTTAACAAACTTTTTTCTAAACACTGTTTAGTCGGATTGGTGATGGTACAACGCGTACCATCACAACGCGTGCTGTTACAACGCGTCCCTTACAACGCAAGTCGTTACCACGACTTGCGTTGGGGGCGCGGATATCGAATAGTATAATTTACTATTCTAACACCAGTCCCCGTGGACACTAGAGAAGGTGTTGGAATAGTAAATTTACTATTTTTAATCTTCTAGCGCCCTCCAGCGCAAGTCGTGGTAACGACTTGCATTGTTACGGACGCGTCGTAACAGCACCGCGTTGTAACATCCGCGTTGTAACGGATGTTTCCCGTTTAGTCTTAGTCTACAGTCTGAAGGTGTCCTGGTGATGGGTGTATTGAGAACCACCAAAGATGGTGAGCTTGTCTGGAAGAAAAGCAGGATGCTGATCGTGATGGCTTTATAAATAATGCCGCTGATTTTAAAGATAGTTCAGACCAACAAAGGGAGCCATTGAAGTTCCATCAGGGTGAGGATGATGTGATTAGATTTCTTCAGGCCCTGGATGAGAAGTGCTCTGGCGTGTAGCCAAAAGAATGCCAGTGTGAGGACAGGGAGTTCCTGGAGTAGAGCACCCACTGTCCAGATGCAAAGTACAAGAGCATGAACAGCAATTTTGAGGTGGCTTTCTAAAAGAAATGGTTTGACTTTCTTTATAAGTGAAAGCTTGTCCCAGCCTGTCTATGTTTTGGTAATGTGTTGCTTTAGGGTGATGTTAGAGTCCAGGGTGAATTCAAGTGACTTGATATTCAGTTTGAGCTTAATACAAGCTGGTGGTTGCCAGTGGGGCCCACATTTTTTAGAAACCGTCACATATTATTCCTCAACAGATATTGAGCACGAGAGAAAAACACACAAACAGGAAATGTGGGCGAAAGCAGGAACTGACTAGAGTGAGATAAAGGGGCAGTACAGTCTGTAAGTGGTTTAAAGGGTTTTAAAAGGCCTGAGGTAACTTAACACTACTCAGCCTCGCTTTCGGAATGCTGATTTTTCATAGCACCGCCGTAGGAGAGTTTTGAGAACCAGCACACTTTCTTTTACAAATTAAGCACTGTATTTAGTCAAAGTTGGGTTTCAAAGCCATCAAGGTTCATGGCATTGAGCCAGGTTTGCACTCTGTCTTTGTTTGTTGTTCTTGGCAACGAAGGCTGCAAAGTTTTTATTCTTGCCTCTCCTCACCCTAAAAAGAGAAACTAAAGTCTAGTCAGATATATAACAAACCTTGAAATGGAAAAACATTATGTTATTTTTGGGAATGTTCCAGAACAGAATGGACCCTGCTCAGTAGCAGCCATTAGCTTAGAGAACCCTTCAACCTACAGAAAAAGAAATGAAAAGGAAGCAGTAATTCAGAATCAGCCACGGTGCCGCCAGCTGGGGAGCTGGAAGACCCTTACTGGCACAATAGCTTGGGACGGATGCCCAGGACAATTTAATGCCCCGTTGCTAGCTACATATTTCCTGACTTGTGTTTACTTATTATTAAAGATGTTCTTTCCTGGCATTCGATTGTGTATGAGCACCATGTCTGGGGATATGATTTTAATGTTTCAATAAATATTGATCGTAGTTCGCAGACAGCAAGACATAAATGAATGCCATTGCTGCTTTTATTGTTGGCTGGGCACAGCCTTGCCATCTCGCTCATGAAGATGGTGTATTTCTGCCTTCAGGCTCCAGCAGTGTGTAACGATGAGCTGTCGGCAGTAAGCAGCACTGCCTAATGTGTAATCAGTGGTAGCAGTCCCTGGAGCTGGCGACGATGGGAGCGGTGCTTATAAAATGACGTCTCTCTCTGGGCAGCCCTTGTTATGTTAGTGTTAGGTGCACTGTGAGCAGACAACAAAACAGCCATTTCAATTGCACCTTGTTGTAATGGCTGCGGAAATTGAAAGCTGGCTGTGTCTCTACCGAGGAGATAGTATGTTTTACATTAAAGGAGTGTACTGACAAACTGCGGGTGATGCAGCCTAACCTCAAACGACAGAGCTCTGCATCACTTCAATGGAAAGACGAGCCCCCACCTTGATCTTGCCTTATAAACCATCCCTAATATACACATGCTCTACTCTATGTGCACCTGCTCTGTGTGTGAGAAAATCTTGTACTGCTTCTGTGAGAAGTGTACCTGTACTTAGTGTGAGGGAAACTTGCACCACTGATGCCGTGCTCTAACTGTTCAAAGTAGTGAAGCTTCCATTGTTCTTACGTGCTGTACCTAGTGTGTCTACGTTTGTGTGTATGTGAGTGAAGCTTTGACTGCAGTTACCTGTGCTATGCCTGTCCTTTGAGCTTGATCTCTATATGACTTTTAGTGCTGTTGTGCGCGTTCTTGACTTTGGGTTGTACATGCACTGGTCTAGACTATTTGTGTATGCACCTATTGGTGCTGATAATTTCTGAGACAGGTTGATTTACTGTGGCAATTGTACTGTTGATTTGTAGTTCCATTTAGATAGCATATTGTACCTATGACAAGGCACCAAAGCATTTGTTAGAGGATTAGCACATTGCTCTTTAGGTTTTGCTTGAGGGGGAGAGTGCGTGTTTGTAGTGTGATCTCTGGGAAGTTATACGTTTTTGTGCTTGATAACAGAATTATGTTATTATTGTGTTACATATTGCAGAGACTGAACATTTAGCAGAGTGAAAACAAGCTGGGCTTGATATATCCTTTGTTACATTCAGTCCTGACAGGCGCCCCCCGCTCCTAGTGGAGGGGCACCCTTAGTAGCACCACGGGACTGAGCCTCCTCCAGAGCTCCTGGGTAAGGAAGGGGGTTGTCTGGCCGGTTGACGTAGAAATGAAACTAGCAGAAAATGAAACCTAGCAGGCTATTTAAGGTTGTGCCACGAGGGGTTTCGTTCTCTTTGTCCCCTTCATGTACAGACTGGATGGAAGAAGCGCCGTCGACCACCCACCCACCCGGCAGAAGAGTAAGGCATTGCGGAGCGCTGACAGTTGACAGCAAAGACGGATGCACAACAATGGAGGTGCAGCCATTCCATGGACCCCAGGAGGGGGTAGATTCCACGTTTGCAGTGGGTCGGCGGGGAGGAGGAACTGACCTGCTGGTAGTCCTGGGCTCCACTGTCCTAACCCATGACGTATGGACTGAGAACAATCTTGGGGAGGTTGCCTGTGGGCAGGTACCCCAGTGGGCCGGTGCGTTATGCGGTGCCCTTGATCTCAAGTAGTGCAACTGTTGGCTGTAGTGCGTTGGGGCCTGCCGGCACAATGTGCACAGCAGAATTGGACATTGGTGGCTGACACGGCCAAGTTCAAATGTACGGCCACGTTCTAGTGTACGGGCGAGTTAAAAAAGTTAAAGTGCAACTGTTGGCTGTAGCGCGTTGTGGCCTGCCGGCACATTGTGCGCAGCAGAGTAGGACATTGGTGGCTGAGATGGCCAAGTCAAATGTACGGCCAAGTTGTAGTGTATGGCTGAGTTAAAAAGTTAAAGTGTAAAGTTCAAATATATGTCTATGTTATTCTAGTGTACGGCCGAATTAAAGTTAAAATGTAACGTCATACTTAATTTCCTTACTGCCATTAACATGTTGATGCAGCTAAAGTGTGATGCTGTGAATAATTCTTATATATCCAAGAAGGATGCTTTACTTGGTAATGGTCTGTGGTTAATTCCTTGGCTTGATGTGTACAAAAAGGCTACGCCGTGGACAACCTACCTTGATTCTGAGAGTACTTGGGCGTAGTGGGGGCTAAGGTGACAGAATTTGGGGGAGGAGGGAATGTCACGTTGTGCGCTTACTATGAGGTGATTGTCTTGAGACAGCTGTGCACACCATGAACTTACTTGTTGTCCAAAGGCAGATGTGTTCACTGGGATAAACCTCACGGACCAATACTAACATGTACACTATCAAATCACCAGAGACTTTCCTCTGGTCTCACTAAAATTACCTTTAGTAACATTTCAAACTATCCACCATGTGCCATAGAGTAACATTGTCTGCTTTGGATTTCTTTATAACTGTCGTTCCCATTTTCTGGTGTAGAGAATTGTTATTTATTTCATATTTATTTAATCAGTAGTTTTACATCGTGCTTTTGTTTTGCCTTCAAGTCATGCCAGGGCACTGTCATAACAGAATAAATTTGTTGGAACGTGGGTGAATATACATCTAATCAAGAAACGGAGAGTCCTAATCTCACATTTTTAACACAGAAACCAGGGACGGATTCTTCATTAGGGATCTGGGGCTGCACCCCCCTGATATTCCTTTGCATGTCTGTACACATTTTAAATAGATTGATTCATTTAGAGATCAGATCATATTTCTGAACAAATTGATATATTTAAGACTGGGCTGTGTGTCGCAGGCTTTCTGCCACACCTCGCTATGAAGCAGGAGACAGACACCTGGCAGTAAATCAATTTTCTGAACTATGACTCACGACTCAGGGCTTACTGTTCTAAAGTCCTTCATAATGAATCATTGCTAATGCTTTCTAAGGCAGTATCCACTATAGACTAGTGACTCTTTCAGCATCATAGTTTCAGGCGTTGAAATCTCTGACCTTGTGTGAGAGCAGTCGTCTGTCATTCACAGGCATAGAGCCCACCCTTTCCCGTTCGTCACATGTAGGAGTGGGTGCAAGCACTTGCGATCTGCAGCCCTGTTCTCTTAATAGTGAGTGTTAGAATGCTAATCTTCTGTTATGTATATTGTTCTGAGACTCCTCTCCACCCCAACCTCCACCACTGTGACGGCCCAGGCCCTGGCAGCACATCACTGGCCCCGTTAGAAGTGGAGCTGTAGCATTTGTTTCCCCGCTAAATGGATCCAAAAGACAAGCGGGCCAGGGTTATTGCTCCCTTGTGAAGTTGATGCACATATCTGAATTCAGGGCAACGCTAGAGGAATGTGCTTACAGTAGACCATTAGATGCTGTATGACAATAAAACTGGCCCATAGTACTGAGTCCTGCGGAGAAGTACATGCTGTGCTCCTTAAAGTCTCTCCTGTCCAACTGAGCTATGTTGGCTTATTTGATATAAATGAATTGCAGTTCTAATGCGGTCTGCCGCAGAGTGTTTTTAAATCAGCGGCATGCCTCACTGCAAGTACTACATCCCTGCAGGTGCATGGCCAGGCTGCTTAGTCTCCAGATCAAGAGCATGCAATGCAGACTTTAGGACTAACATGGTCCTAATGGCACATTTTATGTTCCCAATGTTCGATGAAATAATACTCTGAAAAGAAAAGCGTTGTGTGTAGTTTTTTAAATTTGCTTTACAAGATAAAGGTGGACATTAGTAATCATAGCAGTCTGAACCATGGCCCACCAGCCCCCATTCCCACAGTGTTACACGCCAGTGACATGCCCTTAGCACTATCACTGCCAAAAACATAGATTGATTGATGAAAGATTTGTGTTAAAAACGTTAAGGCAATGCATGTCAGCTATTTAGTTCCTCTCTCATTTCAAGTTTTAATTAATCTTGCCTCCCTCAAGAGTTAGCTATTTATTCATGTTGTGTGTCTTTCTGTATATTTTTCTGTGCATACTTTGAGCTGTGCAGGTCTTTATGAGGAGCTTTGATTGAGCATGTTGATAATTAAGCCAAAGCAAAGTGCCTGCCAGTGGGTTGGCCTATCAGCAGAGCACACAGAACAATGGTCATCATGCGTTCCAGTTGAAATCGGGATTTTATGAAAATGTGTATGAGGGGGGTGCACTGATGGAAAAGTATTTACAGGGCTAAAGCAAAAGTAAATAAATTGCTTAAATGTGAGTGACTGCAATACCATTGAAATATCAGAATTATTACAATTTGAAGGTTGATTATTTATAATAAATCTGTGTTACTCATTTATGTTAAACAGCTAACAATCATTGACAAAACCAATCGTACTGACAGGTTTTAGGTGTAAGTCCGTTGTGTTATATATCTGGATGCAATTATAAATACAGTTGAGGTAGCGCACTATGGGAAACATGTATTCTTCTGATTCCCTTTTTGAGAGTCAACACATTTTCTATCCCACTTAGAGACCTGTGTTCACATTTTTCTTAATGACTGATTGCAGTCAGCAGCTATGGGTCCTTCCCGAAACCTGGTTAGAGCATTTTCTCCCAAAGATGATGCCGCATGCAGTTCAAGACACTGGGCAAGCTCACAGTTTAAAAGGCTGAAGTTGTTGCGTTGTATAATTTTCACGTTACAGTAACTGTTGAACATATTAATGCAGTAAGATATATTTATGTGTTTAATATTTCAAAATTATACATCCCCACTGCTTTACGAGCCTTGCTTTATCACTAAATAAATCTGCGTTAAAATGCACCATTTGCCAATCTTTTTATACATTTTTTTCTCAGTAGTTGCATCCAGCCTAGATCCCATGTTTGTCCATTAAGCTTGCCTGCTTCACTCACTATATAAAAGCCATACAAAACTTTTACGCACACCTCTTTCAAATGTCACCAGCTGCCACTGTGAGAAACCCCCTTTTTGTGGAGATTGTTTGAAAGCATGCCAAAGAAGTTCAATTCCAAAGATTTTCCTGAAGCTCGTGAAGTTTATGTATGCCCTTAGCCTAGGGTTCAATGCAGTCAATTACCTGGAGTGCTGGACTCGCAGGGTCTGCACCTCTGTGCTTCATCCATTTGAAAACGTTTTAAGATGTGCAGTCGTTGAGCACAGTTTCCTGGTAGCCACATAGTGTGCTGCTAGTATATACAGATATTCTGCCTCTTCGCCCTAACAGAGCTAAATTATAGTGCACAGAATATTGACCATGATTGTTTCCGCCACTGAAGCCGATGCAGCACATTAAGATTCCATTTTTGCTGTTACCCCGGTCACCTTTAGCTGTGTGTTGCAGGTGGCATTGTATCAAATAAGAGTGGACTTCATATCTGCCCCTTGATGATCATTTTATGACTTGCGTGTCTATTTCAGCCTTTCTGCTTCTCAATGTATGGGTTACCTCCTATAATCATGTTTGATCCGTCCATCTGGAACTGTATATTTATTTTGTTTATTATTGTTATTGTAATTACATTTATAAAGCACTTACTATCCCTGATGAGGCATCAAAGCACTTAACGTCGGGCAACACGCTGCTCCGATATCCAAGGTTAGTGGTTTTTACAAGGTTATTGGTTGTTGTCAGTTATTGGAGTTAGTTTTGTGCGTCCAATCAAACCATTCCATGCAGTCATTTCAGTGTCCTTGTGATGTCGTGGACTACATGAATAGTGGTTGGTTGTGATCATTTTGGAGGGGGGGTGTGAGCTCATGCACATGGTTGGTGGGATTAATAGATGACTTAGAGGAGATTAGGTATGGCTTTCAAAGGAAGGAGAAGAAATTGTGATCTTGTAAACGAGTTGTGGGAGATTTGCAGAAATACTATAAAAGAGAATAGACAAACATGCATGTATCAGAGTAAGTTGTGCTCTGAGAGAGGAGGCATGCAGATGATGGAAGGGAAGGAGAGGGCCATTTGAAAGAGAAGAAACAAGCATTGGCATAGCCAATAGGTCTCGCCTTTGGGACCTTATAAGTATTTAATTATGCAGCACAATGTCCTTGGTGCATGGCTAAACACTTATAATGTCCCAAAGGCGAGACCTATTGGCTATGCCAATGCTTTTTGTTATTATGATCATTTCGCATCTATGGCTCACGTGTTGGCACCACATTAGATTTTGGCGGACCTTCCTGGACTCTAGTTTCAATTACATGCACTGCAGAAAAAGCTGTACTACAAAGTCGCATAGTGTAACTCTTTTGCACTATAACCCAGTTTCAATACCCAGTAAAAAGTGCATTCTGTTGTAAATACCATTAGTCCAGAGCACGGTATAATGAACCCCTCTTTTAAAAAAATATCTTAAAGGCAACTTGTTCTGAAAAAGATAGCACCTACACTCTATATTTTGCAGAAAAATATTTGTGAGATAAAACCGCCGATCACCAAATAAAATGGTTTCCCTATCTGAGCTGACTCTACCGGGGGCCATGTTCCCACGTGTGACTGTTTTTGTGGGCAATATGTACAAAGTGTTCCACACGGCAGCACCAATGTGTCTTTTATCATGATAACTGCTAACCTCAATTTTATATTTTTTATCAACCGCAAACTTTTTGTGGCACCTCTTTTTTCCTAGCAACCTTTGAATATTTCTGTGATATCGCCTTGCATCTCCATTTTATTTCTTTTTCATGACGTTTTCGAACTCTTCTGAACAGCCTCTCAAAACAATCTATAAGCGCCATTGTTACTTGTTTTCCTGTATTTTTTCATTTCAACAGATACATTAATTAACCTAATCTCTGCTTCAGAGGCCATAAGGTAGTAAGAGAAAGATGAAAAGATTCCACGAGATCACCGAAGTATTTTTAACTCCATGGCTGCTATGCGTTTTCCCCCTCTGTGCTGAAAATTCTTTTTTTACATTGTTTTTTGACGAGCTGGGCTCGTCATCAGTGTTTGAGGAGGCTACACCATGACGAGCCCAGCTCGTCATGAGTGTGGAAGGGGTTAATAGCCCTCCATCCATGGTAATGCTGAAGCCATAACAGCACGTAATTGCGTATTTAAAGTTTTCTCTCTGAAATATTTTTAACACCATCGGTGCGGTGCAGATTTACCCTGTGCGCTGACCATCATTGATTCTTATTGTTCATGACGAGCTCAGCTCGTCATGAGTGTATGAGAGGTGTACCTCATGACGAGCTGAGCTCATCATGAGCATCGAAGGGGTTAATAAGGCAAATTTGTGCCTGAGCTCTCAATCAAAGCCCCTCATAAACACCATAGACTGCAATGGCAAAGAAGGCTTTAGAACAGTAATCCTGCTCATTTGTGACAGTTCAGAAAGTTGATTTACTGTCTGGCTTCTGTCTCCTGCTTCAGAATGAGGCGGGGGTGCAGCCCCAGAGCCCTAATGGAGAAAACGCCCCTGGGCAGAGCTGGCGCCTTATTGCCTTAAGTCTCAATGTGACTTAGCTACAAAGAACTTTCCATTTTGCTATAAATTAGAATATTAGACTACGGCCACCATGAGGTTTAAAACCCCATTCCTGCTACATATTAATATAGCATCTAAAAGCTTGGTACTACGTGATATTCAGTAATGTTTGTATACACTAGTTCCCTGAAAAGAAAGCACTTTTCAATAGGATAAATCACAGTGCTTTCAAAGTACATCAATGCCAGATAAATGTTATGAGAGCTGCATAGCTTAAAGGAACAAAACTCATTTAATTATGTCTTTTAAAGTAGGTGATGCTTGACTATGCTGACGTTTTTAATTACATTATTTTGTGTGATTCCTTACTACAAACCTAAGCATCTGTTGGGAACCTGATCACATCAAGTTCTGAAGGGCAGCAAAAATTCTCTGTTTTGTCCAGGCTGTAGCATCCTTTGAACCAAGAGACACTATACTCAATATCCCCCCCATTGCTAAAGAGCCAGTCTTTGATACTGCATGTGAGAGTATATACAATTACGGGCTTGTAGCCCGACCATTGCTTAGTATTCATTGGCTTCATTGTTACTCATATTTGCTGCCTTGTAATTGCCCTGCCCGTGCTGGCTACACCTCCTATTTTTTTAGGCGGAGCATGGACCAAGTGCTGATTTCTGTCCTTCCACTGATTGCACTGTGATTGAGGAACAATTTTTAGGTTTCGACTGCACAGCGCATGTGCTGTGCTTCTGAAATCACTTGTATTTAATATATCTTAAAAGGGGGTTCTTATCAGTGTCCTTCGCTAAATTACTACGTTCATTCGCTTTGGTGTGAAACTTCTTTTTTGTTTGTTAACTTTCCATTGCTGCATGCATTTATAATACTTTTACTAAAGCTGTTCACACTGTTTAAGCCCCATTCACTGTCAAGATAAAATCTCCTCCCATGGAAAAGGCAAACAGCTTCTACAGTATACTGGAATGCTTGATTTTTATTACTTAGTTGTGTAAAGCAGATGCTCTCGCCTTATTAAGTTTGTTGCATTTCCTAGTCTTGCCTCAGTACCTTTCTATGCACTTTATAGGCATTATTGGATTGATTTTTATCAACTTAATCTATTTGGCCATTATGATCAAAATCTAAATGTTGTAATAAACATTGTACGTTAAAAAAGTATGTTAATATACCAGAGCTATGCTATATTTGACTAGTTAACAGGCAGCTACAAGTGCAGTTACCTTGCAGACAACAGGGTCATGATTTGAATGGGGCAGACGGTGCAGTAGTACCGGGCCCAAACGTTGTCAGAACTCCTCTAATACATAATATTGCTTTAAATGGTGCAGGGGGCACCTGGGCTAAAAGCTATAGTGACCCCACTAAACCCAGATTATTGCTAAAATCTAAAACTAAACAGGCAGTCACAAGTGCAGTTAACTTGCAGACAACAGGGTCATGATTTCCATGGTGCAGCAGGTGGAGTGATAACAGGACCAAAAGCTATAGGCACCCCCCTTAACACCTAAAATTGCTATATATGAATGGTGCGGCAGGTGCTGTGGCACCGGACCCAAAGGTTGTCAGAACTCCTCTAAACACCTAATATTGCTATATTTTACTACTATACAGGCAGTCACAATTGCAGTTTTCTTTCACTTAACAGGGGCTTGATTTGAATGGTGCAGCTGGTGCAGTGGCACCGTGGCCAAAATCTCGAGGGACCCTGAATTTTGCTACATTTTATTATTAAACAGGCAGTCAAAAGTGCAGTTATTTAGCAGGCATTAGGGCCATGCTTTCAGTGGTGCTGTAGGTGCAGTGCACCGGGGCCAAAAGTTGTGAGAACTACTCTAAACTACTAAATAAGCAGTCAAAATTGTAGTCACCTTGTAGGACCAGCGTCATGATTTCAATGGTGCAGCAGGTGCAGTGACACCGGGGCTCAAAGCTTTAGGAACTTCTCTAAACACAAAATATTGCAATATTTTACTACTAAACAGGCAGTAACAAGTCCACTTACCTTACAGGCAATATGGTCATGATTTGAATAGTGCAGCAGGTGCATTGGCACCAGGGCCAAAAGTTGTCATAATTTGTCTAAACACCAAATATTGCCATATTTTGCTACAGGCTGTCACAAATGCAGTTATCCTGCAGGTACTAGGGGCATGATTTGAATGGTGCAGCAGGTGCAGTTGCTCCAGTTCCCAAAATTTTCAGAACTCCTCTAAACACATAATATTGCTATTACATCAATTTATTCTATTATTTCCCTCTTTCATTTCCTTGTTTCAAAATTTTGCTATTACCTACCCGCACTATACCACTAGTAACAGCAGAATATATTGCCTTTTTGTACATAAACAAGTCATAAAAATTTAACAGACTTTTTGCAACTTTTATTGTACAACTATTCGGCAAACTGGGGGAGAGGATGTGCCTAACTGCTAAGGCAGTCGACCTTAAATCTGTGGTGCCAGGTTTGAGTCTTGGCAATGTCGCTCAACTTCCTATGATTCTGGGAAAATCACTTAATCTCCCCGTGCCTAACAAAAATGAATGTGTCCCTATGAAACGCAACTGGTGCTCATGTAAAGCGTTCTGAAACCTTCGGGGCAATTTCACACTATAGAAAACTCCGAAACAAAAAGTGACAACAAAAAACATATTATTTTTCACATAGGCAAAACCTAGTGCTGCTTGTTATTGTTTCTTCCTCACCTTTCATCTTTGTTGCACCTCTTGTCATTTGTAGCTCAGTTTTACTTTGCCACTCACACTTCGAAGAAACCCTTTTCTTCTTTGAAATGCATGCCTAACGTGACAACAGTTGTTATCTGCTTCCAAATGTATTTAACACAAGCACATGAACATGGGCACATTTGCTTTGTTTATGTGATAGTATTTGTTGCCAAATGTTACATTTTATCTCTTTTTTCATGCATGGGGAGTTTAACTGATTTGCTCAGAATCACAGGGTGTTGGGTGGGGCTGGGACTTGAAGCTGGTTTCCCCGGAGCTTGCTAAACGAGTTTGTCCATTAAGGGACATTTCCTCCTGATACCATCTTTCATTCAATTGCGCACACACTGCTTAAGACGGAAATTTGCTCTTAAAATCTCTACATGGACGAGGTTAAATGTCCCAATTAACCTATGATGGCTAGCTAGGCCTTTCGAACACTGCACATGCTTCATCCTTGATTGGCCTCTCACCACAAAGAAATAATATTAATTAATATCATCTGCTTTCTTTTCATTCCTATGGCTATCTCTTTTTTCGATTCGGACGAATATATAGCTACTCACTTCCAGCCATTCTTCCAACATCCACATTCAATCAACTCATAAATGCAAAGCCTTCCATAAATAAAGATGACAAAACAAACAAAAAAAATTGCAACGACAGCTGCAGCATATTACATTTTTACAAAGGCCTTCTAATACCAGAATTAACCCCTCTCTCATAAGCCCCTATAAAAAATGATAATTGGTAAAGCCAACCGGTCTCGCCTTTTAGACTTGATGGCTGCACCAATGCCGTTTGTTCATGCTATACAGCATGGGCATTGATGACATTGCCAATGATTTGATGTTTGGCTTCAAAATATTGCCAAAGCCAAAAGCACTCATAGGTGAGATCTATTGACTTTGCCTATGCTTGTTTCTTCTTCCTGATGTACTGCTTTCACAAGCAGCATTCCCATGCCACATAATGTACATTAAAATATATAGGGCCTTATTTAAGTGCTCTTTATGCTGCCATTGCATCACTTTTTGGAACGCTGCGGTGGCATAAATTATGCTCCACACTGCACCATATTTACAAAGTGATGCATCTAGCAGATGTGTCACTTTGTGCGACATTAAACCTGTGACAGGTGAAATGAATGCAGGGTGGTCATTCCGGCACAGAAATGGCTCCTAGAGGTGTTGCAGGGAAATCTATGAGATTTCAATGTGACACTTCTAGGACACTACTGCGTCAAATACTTACACCTGCCTCACAGCAGGCGTAAGGAATTACACAGGTCATTTCACATGGGGCTTGCTCCATTTGAAAGGGCACATGGCTGGAGCTGCATCTGTTTTCAGACACCCCCATCAATGTGCCACTTTTGTGCCTACAGATATATCAGGAATTCTGACGTATTTGTAAATCTTTGCGACATGGAGCGCCGTACAGTAAATACTGCGCATCCATGGTGTTGCAAGGAGAGCGCACTAAAAAGTGGTGCATCGCTGTTTTCATGGAGCGATGCAACACTTTTCATAAATGAGGCCCAAAGAGCTTTGGGGTGAGCTACTTTTTGGAGAATCAGCTTTCAGACAGCTGGGTATGGCACTGCTATACTATATTCTAGTCTGTTTCTTTTGTGATTTTTGAAATTCACTCATGCCTTATTTGAAACTCTTAATTTCCATGATTAAAATTATGTTCTTCTTATGACTTTTGGGGCTAGTGCTGGCTGTGCCCTTCAGTAGGAAAGTTAGTCCTCCATTTTGCTATTTCAGCCATTGGTATTGTTTTTCTCCCCAGAATTGTGCTGCAGTCCTTCTCTCATGTGTCTCGTGGCGACTGGTTCTGTGATATTTAATCATCTGCTTCATATTACCTTACCTCTTTTCCATATGAATGTGTTCACTTGTCTTTTAGAGCTTTGGTCATTTTCTCTTTACATTTGACTGCAAGCGTGCTTAAAAATAAAAATCTTGCTGTGTCTCATTTTTAAACGTGTTGATTTTCATGACTCTTTTGTAGTTGTGCCAATTGGGATTAGTTTTGACCGTTTGTAAAAGGAAAGCTTTTGGGGATAGGATGTAGGCTTATGGCTAGTGCGGTTGACTTCGAAGCTGGGGAACTGGGCTCGAGTCTCGGCGAGGACGCTCATCATATTGTGATTCTGGGCGAATCACTTAATCTCCCTGTGCCTACCAAAAATAAATGTGTCCTTCTGTAACAAAACTGGTGCTATGTAAAGCGCTCTGATAACCGATGTCTCGAGTCTAGTTTGCGCTATATAAAACTCTAAAAAAATAAATTAAAAAAAAGCTAGTCCATTTCAGCCTCAGTCTATGGGCTGGGGATTTCACCACCTCGTTGTTCCCTATGAGGTAATCATATAAATGTGTTGCACCAAAGGGCCTTCGGGTACTACGTTTGGCTCACGAGATGGCAGCGCTGGGAGTGTGGCTAACACTTGCCGATTTAAGTCCTTCTCCACCGGGGATGCACTCATGCCCTTCTATGATGATCATGGAGAGAAGTATAGCAACACTTTGAATGATCGCGCTCTTTAACAATCGATCATATTACTTAAGCCCCTCACCCTCCTTGCTGGTACTCGACTGCTCTAATGGGTATTACCAATTCTACTTTTGTCTTAGTTCTTTTAAGTCATCTGACTTAATTCCAATTCCAAAATCAGGCTGCTTTTCTTATTGCTAATTCAGTTCCCTCCCTCGCTGAGAACTTGCTTTCATTCATCATTAGGATAGCTTATAACTGAGAAATAGCTTCTCATCTTCTCCATTCCTCATTTGTTTGTTGCTTTCCTGGCTATAAGATTCTCGCTTCAGAACATTCTCGTGAGTCAGAGTTATTGTTGCTGTCATCTTTAGAGAATCAAATCGATCTCTCCTATTGCCACACTGGGTCAGCTTTTGCAGAAAGCTGTTCTTTTATTGCTGCTGAGTGTTTTGCTTGTTTACCAATCCCTCTGTGTGCTTTGTGCTGTTTTGACTGAAGACATTGAACTAGTCAGTCTTGGAACATTATAGTTGTGGAGTGTCTTATTCTTGGTGTTGAAGATGCCAGTGCAGATCGGACTGGAGCACTTTTTGTGTTTTTGGTGTGTTCAGGCATTGTCAACAGTTCAAACTCCTTTTCCCATTGAGCACTTGTCGACCAAATTTTCTATCTCTACTTCCGCATCTCTTGCTCAGCGCACTCATTCTGAGGCACTTGAGGAACTGATGGAATAGAATAAACACGACATTAGGGTGACACCTTTTAAGTTTCAGGAATTATGTAATTCTGTACCCAGTTCAGCCATCGACAATGTTCTAACCTCCTTCAATTATGCTTTCAGTGTTACTCTTGATTATGCAACACCATCTAGACTGAATCCTTCTACTGCTTCAAAACTAAGGACTGCTCAGAGGTTGTATTCTGAGGAAGCAAGTCTTATGTGCAGAGAACGGCTACAAATGAACTATGCTTGCTTGGATCATTGTAAATCGACTCTTTTTACTGCTAAGATCGCACAAGCTTCTCACTCCCAAGGGAACATTTTCATTCAACAGTAAGTGTTTTATCTCTCCAGCTGTGCACTGTTAAGCTTCCCAAAGTCTCCCACTCGTCTCTCGCTCAGGAATTTTGTCACAAGCTAGCTAGTAATTTCTCTTACAACATAGCTGACAAGGTTTCAGATTGCTATGTGTGACACTTTCAGAAATTCAGTGTAATTCTGATGACATTTCAATGAGTATGAGTGACACTTTCTCTCGTGCAAAATCAAGCAATCAAGATGAGGGAAACATAGGAATATTACAACTTACGCCCAATTGAGCAACGGGAAACTCTAACAACGTCTTAAAACTGCTGCAAAGCACCAGAAATGGAAGAGCTTGACATCAGGGTTTTAAGTGGGATGAAGAAAGTGGGGTCTCTAAAAAAAGGACATGCATGGCCTATGTGATTAAGCGTATGGCTTAAACACAAACTACATTTCTCCACTAGCAGCACTTTGCTGAAAGAATTACTTCTAAAACAATTTTATTGCCAGCTTATATCGCACTCCACACCTGGGGCAGAAATATGCATGGTGCAATCACAACAGAAAGCCTCGTCTTCAAACAATGCTTCCATTGGTAAAAAGATTTCCCTCTTAACTACTATGGCCTGAACCTCTTCCCGGGAAAAATGCAGAGGCTGCTCCCGAAGGGGGCTCGAGAGCCGGCGCCATAACCAGCGCTGCGCCCCTGGACACAAACAACTAGTGGGGGGCGGTTTTTGGCGCGCAAAGTGACCAGGAGCTAAGAAAATGCCCGGCCCCTCCCCCCGCAGCGGCCGCCGAAGAGGAGCCGGCACCTCTGGCCAATGGAGGCCGAAGCAGGCTACGAACTCGCCAATGGGCATGGGGGCCTACCTGGCCTGGAAGGTGAATGGGGGGGCATATAAGCGCTGCTCCCCCAGGCAAGCTCCTATCTTATCGGAGCAGGGTACAAGGAAATAGGGAGGATAGAAAGCGCCCGATACCGAGCATCCTTGGCATGCCAGAGATCGATGGCGCGGCACCCCCGCAGAAGGACCGGTGCTTCAGGCAATGGTTTCAGCCAATTGTGCTTCTGGCAGGGTTTCTGCGCTATAGTGGAGGTTCCACCTAGGGGCGCGAGTAAAAAAAAAAAAAAAAAAAAAAAAAAGATGGCGATAGTAGCCGGTGGCCCAGGCTGGTCAGGTCATCTCACGCTGCGGCTGCCGTTCCTGGCGGAGGGGTCAGGGTGGAGCCTTAGATCAGCTCCGCGCTGCTTTTACATCAGACACTCATGGGATCTCAGCAAAGAGATACCATGGAAATAAGGTAAATGAAATAAAATAGTGAACGATAGAGGGAGAACTATTTTACTCGATACATGCCCCCGGTGCTCTCATGTCGGGAAACGAGGATTTGAAACCCGCGCTACCGTTGCTTTAAACGTGCTGTTGTTTTGAGAAACACTCCTCACACGCACCATACCCCCACGCTTCATAGGCTGAATATGCACAGATGCCGGAGCCCTTGTGTGCTGGCTCAGCTGCGCACAAGAATCAGGATTGGCTCAGGGAATAGGCCGAAGCCTTGCGGAATGCTAGCTGAGAATCGCGCAATTACAAGATGAGTGACACCATATTAGTGGCAGATAGTTTTTCAGTTCAGGATATAATTGTACTGCTGGCCCCCGACCCCCCTTTTTGTGTGATACAATGCAGGGCTGGAAGTGAACGTTTTTCGGGGAACTTGAGCAGAGGAGCACTCGCACCTGCACCCCAGACGGCCATTACACTGGGGACACGGGGTGGGTCTTGCCCTAAGTATGTTCAGAGCGTGAGATCGCCCCCGGTGTGTCGGCATGCCTGTGCGTGCACTCTACGGCAATAAGACAGTGAAAATGAACCAGGCCATTGTGCAAGAGCCCATGCGGTGCTCCCTTGCGGCTAAGTAATGGCGACAGGCAAGAAACTAGACGCTTTCAGAATTTTTTATTTATTTATTTATGCAATGTTATATAGCGCGGACTTTACCTGAAGGTGTCAGAGCGCTTCACAATAAGAACAGAAATGATACAAACCGAGAACATTACACGAGCAACAGATTGCAGAGGCATACGTTACATACGGTAAAGTGATAATTGTGAGCAAACAAGAATACATGAGGTAGTAAAAATTGTGAGAAACCAAAAATACATGAGGTTGAATGCATGAGGGAGAATGAAAGTCATCATGTCATTCTTTGCACAGCACTCACTCTCCCCGCGCCTGAATGCGTAATGTCAAAACGGGGCCCATATAAAGTGCTCCAATACCCCCAGGGCGAGCTATAGCCATATAACAGATACAGTCGGGGTTTGCAGGGTGCTTTTGATAACGCCAGTTAAGACAGCTACCCTTGTACAAGGGTTCTTGGTTCCCGGTCAGTTCAGAAGTACCTTCATGGCGGAAATAATGTTGGGTAATCTGGAGCGTGGTTAAATACTACATTAACCGGTAAATCCTGCTAGGACCAGGGCCGCTTTTGCTTTCAGCAGGATAGGAATGTATGCCTATAATATCCACCACCCAGGCAACTAGGTGAATAGATCAAGCTGCGTTCTCATAAGGGATACGGGGAGATAGCTTGCTAGGCGATTTTGGGAGCTCAGATCCAAAATGACAAAAATGGAGATATGAAGAAAATTCCTTGGCTTTCGCGACTCCCCACGTGTAAAACCATTTACGAGCATGGAGAGACCCTATTTCAGCCTGACCATGGTGATTCGTCTGACGAGGCCAGAGGAGTCCAACACTTGCAACGCTAGAGTCACAGAGGCGACAGATGGTAAATAGGCTTGCTTCAAAGGGCTTGGGCCAGGCAGAGAGCAATGCCCGCTATCAGGTTAATGTTAGATGGCGGCCTGGGGGCAGGGGCGCCATTTCCTGTGATAGTAATCACTGAGGTATCAGATTCCTGCATAATAAATCAGGCGTGCACATTAGATACCGGACTAATGAACTCCGCCCCTAGCGCGGCTGGGTGCAAGGAGGAGCGAGGCAGCAGCAAACATGGCATGAGTGAGGACGCGCTGCGAGGGGCTCTACAAGGCACGAGCTCCGATGAGGGGAAGACGGACCCGCCTTTCAAAATACTTCAAAGAGTGGGGAAATGAGTAACTGCACTCAGGGTCTGCCTGAGTGTCGCAGGAAGCGAGAGATGAAAGGCGCATAGGAATCAGACGACGCAAGGTATTGCCCGAGGCCAGGTCACAGCGGGCATTACTGATTTGTTTGCAAAGTGTAGTAAGGTCGCTGCAAGGTTGTTGAGTCCTGGTGTTCATATCGCAACTTCTCTGTCGGTTTGCCTACTCCTGCTTAGGGGTCCGTGACTGCACTCACATTGTGCGACAGGGAGAAGGCAGCGTACAATGGACCGATTTACTGTGTGCACCAAATTACCCCCTAAAGTGATAAGCAGCTTTCAGCAGCCCGTCATTGCCCGGAGGTTATTCAAGAGGTTATGTGCAGGCTGATCCGGGAGTGGTTAAATCCAATCTCCGGGTCATAGGAGTGACCTCGGGAGAGACATATCTTTACTTGTAGAACTCCCCAAGATTCGGGAACGGCATGACTGAGTTGCGGGATTGGGACCTTTTTCTCTTTACACATAATTTGAATAAATTAATTGGTTCCGGTTTTACGCCACTTCACTGGCACATATTCTAACATCGGGATGTAGCTCAGTGGTAGATCGCGTGCTTTGCATGTACGATGAGGCCGCGGGTTCAATCCCCGGCCTCCAGTTAATAAAAAAATAAATAAATAATAATAATATTTGCTTTGAAGAGCGCATCGCTTTCTTTAGTCCAAAAGGAACATATACTATTACGATGCATACGGACAGCACATTGAAGTGCAGAAAAGCCACACATCAGCAACTGTTAAAAAATAAATAAATTATGACAATTGGCACCGCCAGAAATGCAGTGATAAAAAAGCGGGTTTAAGGGCTGGCATCAAGTGATTTTCAATGGCCAAGGCCAGTCAAGCGAGCAGTTAACAGTGTTTTATAGATTTTAATGCTTTGTGGCATTAGGCGTGTGGGGAAGGCAAGAGAGACAGGAGAAGACGGAGGGGGCTATTGGTGACATCGAAATTGTGTGAAATAAAAACCCAGAGCCGAGCAAACTGCAGCGTAAATAAATAAGCTAGATTGAAAAGGTTCCTGCAGACCTGCTGTCTGGGCATAAGCTACCCGTTCAGCGCCGATGCCAGTTTAATTTTGTGATTAAGAGCCAGGCTGCCTCATTTCTGCCCTCCAGCAATTAGGCAGGAAACAATCGAAAGGCATGAAATCTCCCAACGGGCTGGCAGGAGCAGAGTCTTGTGTAGTTGGAGTTTTGACTCGGAAGTTCTGGGTTTTAGTCATAGTAAACAGGGCCGAGGGTTAATGTGCCTGCTGCAAGGAACATGGACCATGTGGACCACGAGACTCCCCTTGTTGGTAATAACAGTATACAGTTAGCCAGGAGCTGGCACATAACTTGCAAAAAAAAAACCAAAAAAAAAAAAAAAAAAAAACCAAAAAAAAAAAAAACTTTGGGTCAAAAACATCCGGCAGCTCTGCAGTCTGGGTAGAATAGGGAAGAAGGAGAAGGTAGAGAGAACACCCCCCCCCCCCGGCCTCAGCGCTAACTGCCTTCATCATATCTATCCCTTTTGGCTAAACCAGCCGTGGAAATTGCAGTCAATATGTTTACAGTAAGTTAAGACAGATCTCGGCGGGGGCTAAAGGGTGCCCGGGTTGTTATCAAGATGCCAGCTAGGGCTGAGGGGTTCCAGAGTACAAAAGGGGGTCAGTAGCTCACACTCTCGCCGATGAAATGCGAGAGGGCAACAGTTGGCATAAAGCCAAGAGCCTGGTCAGGTATTGAGGTCAATAACAACCATAAAGCAGCTGTTATTCAGCGCAAAGATGTCCTGTGGCAACATGAGCTTTACAAATAGGACGGTTAGGCTTCCTGCCAACCCAGTGGGGCCAACCCATGATTCTATCCTTCCAAGTAAGAAATGAGTACAGTTGAGGGCGGGGTGGCAGGTAAGGAACAATGCCCAATGTGGAAATACCACAATGAAATGCGCAATCGAGTGGGTATATTGGATACTAGTAGAAGCAAAAGCAATGGCAAAAGTGTGAAATAATAAAATGATTATTTGGACAAGATTGCAAGGGAGTAGGCGGTTACAAAGTTAAGCAAATGTCTTACCAATGCAACGTTTACCGAATGGGAATGATGGCTGCATCTCAATAGAACAGGCCCAGACAGCTTGCTGGTAGTGTCCTGGTCCCCGGGGACAAGGGAAAGAGTGCGAGATGGGGTGACCTCAACTTAAGATGTAATTACGCCCGTTATACAGGCTCAGATGGGCAGTATAGAAGACAAGGGCGGCCTACCACCATGGGACAAGTAGAGGCAATGATCCTGCAAGCCCCCCGGGAAGCCTCGCATGGTGGCACCGAGGAAAGAAAATGGAAGAAGACAGTCTCATGAGGGATAGAGAGGGTAGATGCTCAAGTCGGGCCAACCCGTGGGAGGCGATGCTCTTGGCAGGGTGCAAACCAGGAAGAGCAGGGCGTAGTTGGGGGGAGCCGCGGGGAGACGGAAGCCTCCCAGACGGCGTGGCGAAGAACTACGCTGATATCGGTTGGTACGGAGGCACACCGGAGGGCGGTGTGCCAGAATAGGTCCACTCACCTTCAGATGCCTCACGGCTGGGTGAGTTGGCCTAAGGACAGGTGTGTAGGACCACTCTCTCTGGGATGCCTCACGGCTGGGAAGGAAGTTGGCCTACCAATGATGGGGGGGGTAGCAAACGGAGACGGCGCTCGCAGCCCAGCCCCTGCCTGAAGGCAGGGCACAACAAGAGTCGGACAAGGTAGCGAGGGGGCCTAACTCCGGGACAGAAGCTACCCCCTCCCCGCGCAAAGGGAGCGCAAAAACCAACCTACCAAAGAGAACGACCCAGAAGGGCCATGAGACAATAACAAGGAAGTTTTGTCAGGACATAACATGCCAAAATATGCAAAGTATATACATGTTTCTTTGTATTCCTAATAAACTGCGGCCAACAAATGACCACTATGTGACGAATGTGTATGTTGGCCTTTTCTTGTCCGGATAAGGAATACAGTATGGGCGAAGGCGGTATACATGTGGGAATGGGGGCAGAGTGCGGGGGTTAATGCAGAGGCTGCTCCCGAAGGGGGCTCGAGAGCCGGCGCCATAACCAGCGCTGCGCCCCTGGACACAAACAACTAGTGGGGGGCGGTTTTTGGCGCGCAAAGTGACCAGGAGCTAAGAAAATGCCCGGCCCCTCCCCCCGCAGCGGCCGCCGAAGAGGAGCCGGCACCTCTGGCCAATGGAGGCCGAAGCAGGCTACGAACTCGCCAATGGGCATGGGGGCCTACCTGGCCTGGAAGGTGAATGGGGGGGCATATAAGCGCTGCTCCCCCAGGCAAGCTCCTATCTTATCGGAGCAGGGGAGCAGCACCGGCGGTGGAGCGCAAATTCTTGTCCCACCCACCCACACCTAAGGAACAGCAATGTCGCAGTGCTGAGGAACAGGCAAAGCGTGGCGAAGAACTACGCTGATATCGGTTGGTACGGAGGCACACCGGAGGGCGGTGTGCCAGAATAGGTCCACTCACCTTCAGATGCCTCACGGCTGGGTGAGTTGGCCTAAGGACAGGTGTGTAGGACCACTCTCTCTGGGATGCCTCACGGCTGGGAAGGAAGTTGGCCTACCAATGATGGGGGGGGTAGCAAACGGAGACGGCGCTCGCAGCCCAGCCCCTGCCTGAAGGCAGGGCACAACAAGAGTCGGACAAGGTAGCGAGGGGGCCTAACTCCGGGACAGAAGCTACCCCCTCCCCGCGCAAAGGGAGCGCAAAAACCAACCTACCAAAGAGAACGACCCAGAAGGGCCATGAGACAATAACAAGGAAGTTTTGTCAGGACATAACATGCCAAAATATGCAAAGTATATACATGTTTCTTTGTATTCCTAATAAACTGCGGCCAACAAATGACCACTATGTGACGAATGTGTATGTTGGCCTTTTCTTGTCCGGATAAGGAATACAGTATGGGCGAAGGCGGTATACATGTGGGAATGGGGGCAGAGTGCGGGGGTTATGAAAGAATGAATGAACATGTCAAGTTCACCGGGCTTTAAAGACACTCCTTTTCACCATTGAACTCAGCTAGAACACATAGGGAGGCCACCATCTGGAAACGATAGTGCTCTAGCAAATCCCCTTGACATAAAATAACAGGGCAGGGTAATACAATGAGGGGAAACAGACATTTTTTTACGTATTTGTAAAAGGCAATAGGGCTCAGTCTATTAGAATACTAGGCAACAAAAAGTTACCAATCACTGGAGTCAAGTGGCATTTATTTTACTTCCTCGAGGTGTTTAAAATATGTGCTAATGTAGAGGTGCTGAAATGAAACAATAAAACTGTGTGCTTTAAAAACAAGCATTTGCAATGCAATAGGTCTCGCATTAGGAAAGTTTGAGCTATTGGTCTTGTAAATTAATTTTTTTTAATTTATGTGTTGGTTTTGAAAATAGCGAAATTAATAGCTTTGTCAATTACAATGCCAATACTTTTATCTTTTGCAAATGTGACACCTATAGCATTTGTAATGCAACATGTTTTGTATTTACGTGACTTAGATGTATTGATATTACAAATAACAATGGCTTTTAATTTTTTTAAATAATTAATACTTAAATAAAAGTTATTGTAATTTATAATGGCAATAGCTTAAACTTTTGTAAATAACTTTTGTGAAGATTATGTTCAGTGCATTTTATTGTGATGAAAATCCAAGAACAGAAGTGAAATATTAACATCTTTTTGTGACATTTGTAATAAAGCTTGAAACATTGAGAGAAAATATTTGAACCAGTTATTGTTGAATGGTTGCACAGATTGATACTGTGGTGGCGCTGAGTGATGTTGTGGTGGCGACGAGTGATGCTGTGGCGTTCAGTGATGCTGTGGTAGCGCATAGTGATGTTGTGGTGCCCCTGAGTGATGCTGTGGTACCCCTGAGTGATGCTGTGGTGCTGCGATAGATAGATAGAGTGAGGGCGATAGATGGGCGAAAGATAGATAGAGTGAGGGCGAAAGATAGCGAGAGGGAGGACGATAGATAGAGTGAGGGCGATAGATAGCTAGAGTGAGGGCGATAGATAGATAGATAGATAGATAGAGTGAGGGCGATAGATAGATAGAGTGAGGGCGATAGATAGATAGATAGATAGAGTGAGGGCGAAAGATAGATAGATAGATAGATAGATAGATAGATAGATAGAGCGAGGGCAAAAGATAGATAGATAGATAGATAGATAGAGTGAGGGCGAAAGATAGATAGATAGATAGATAGATAGATAGATAGATAGATAGATAGATAGAGTGAGGGCGAAAGATAGATAGAGGGAGGGCGATAGATAGATAGAGTGAGGGCGAAAGATAGATAGAGTGAGGGCGAAAGATAGATAGATAGAGTGAGGGCGAAAGATAGATAGATAGAGTGAGGGCGAAAGATAGATAGATAGAGTGAGGGCGAAAGATAGATAGATAGCGTGAGGGCGAAAGATAGATAGCGTGAGGGCGAAAGATAGATAGATAGATAGCGTGAGGGCGAAAGATAGATAGATAGATAGAGAGGGCGAAAGATAGATAGATAGATAGATAGAGAGGGCGAAAGATAGATAGAGTGAGGGCGAAAGATAGATAGCGTGAGGGCGTTAGCTAGATAGCGTGAGGGCGTTAGCTAGATAGCGTGAGGGCGTTAGCTAGATAGCGTGAGGGCGTTAGCTAGATAGCGTGAGGGCGTTAGCTAGATAGCGTGAGGGCGTTAGCTAGATAGCGTGAGGGCGTTAGCTAGATAGCGTGAGGGCGTTAGCTAGATAGCGTGAGGGCGTTAGCTAGATAGAGTGAGGGTGTTAGCTAGATAGAGTGAGGGCGTTAGCTAGATAGAGTGAGGGCGATAGATAGAGTGTGGTTGAGCGTGGGGTTGTGCGTGGGGTTGTGCGTGGGGTTGTGCGTGGGGTTGTGCGTGGGGTGATGTGTGGGGTGATGTGTGGGGTGATGTGTGGGGTGATGTGTGTTTGTGTGTGCGTAGTTGTATGTGTGTGTGTGGTTACAGAAGGATGTATGTGGAAGAGAGCAGCAGATCAGCACAGCAGAAGAGAACAGAGAGTTAAAGAAGGAGGCGGGTGGAAGAGAACAGCACATCGGCACAGGAGAAGAGAAGAGAACAGGGAGCTAGAGAGGGAGGCGATGTAAGAGAGCAGCAGATCAGTATGGGAGAATAGAAGAGAACAGGGAATTAGAGAAGGAGGTGGGTGGAAGAGAGCAGCAGATCATCACAGCAAAAGAGAACAGGGAGTTAAAGAAGGAGGCGGGTGGAAGAGAACAGCAGATCGGCACAGGAGAAGAGAACAGGGAGCTAGAGAGGGAGGCGGTGGAAGAGAACAGCAGATCAGTACGGGAGAATAGAAGAGAACAGGGAATTAGAGAAGGAGGTGGGTGGAAGAGAGCAGCAGATCAGCACAGCAAAAGAGAACAGGGAGTTAAAGAAGGAGGTGGGGTGGAAGAGAGCAGCAGATCAGCACAGGAGAATTAAACAGAGTTAAAGAAGGAGGTGGGGTGGAAGAGAGTAGCAGATCAGCACAGTAAAAGAGAACAGGGGGTTAGAGAAGGAGGCACGGTGGAAGAGAGCAGCATATCAGCATGAGAGAAGAGAAGAGAACAGGGAGTTAGAGAAGGAGATGGGTAGAAGAGAGGAACAGATCAGCAAAGCAGAAGAGAACAGGGAGTTAAAGAAGGAGGTGGGGAGGAAGAGAGCAGCAGTTCAGCACAGGAGAAGAGAATAGAACAGGGAGTTAGATAAGGAGGTTGGGTGAAAGAGAACCGCAGATCAGCACAGGAGAAGAGAACAGGGAGTTAAAGAAGGAGGTGGGTGGATGAGAGCAGCAGATCAGCACAGAAGAGAACCGGTAGTTATAGAAGGAGGCGGTGGAAAAGAACAGCAAATCAGTGCAGGAGAAGAGAACAGGGAGTTAGAGAAGGAGGTGGGGTGAAAGAGAACAGCAGGTCAGCACCGGAGAAGAGAACAGGGAGTTAAAGAAGGAGGTGGGGTGGAAGAGAGCAGCAGATCAGCACAGGAGAAGAGAACAGGGAGGTAAAGGAGGCGGGTGGAAGAGAGCAGCAGATCAGCACAGGAGAAAAGAACAGAGTTAAAGAAGGAGGCGGGTCGAAGAGAGCAGCAGATCAGCACGGGGGAACAGAACAGGGAGTTAAAGTAGGAGGCGGGTGGAAGAGAGTAGCAGATCAGCACAGGAGTAGAGAAGAGAACAGGGATGTAAAGAAGGAGGTGGGTGGAAGAGAGCAGCAGATCAGCACAGCAAAAGAGAACAGGGAGTTAAAGAAGGAGGCGGGTGGAAGGGAGCAGCAGATCAGCACATGAGAAGAAAACAGGGAGTTAAAGAAGGAGGTGGGGTGGAAGAGAGCAGCAGATCAGCACAGGAGAAAAGAACAGAGTTAAAGAAGGAGGTGGGGTGGAAGAGAGTAGCAGATAAGCACAGGAAAAGAGAACAGGGGGTTAGAGAAGGAGGCACGGTGGAAGAGAGCAGCATATCAGCTTGAGAGAAGAGAACAGGGATTTAGAGAAGGAGATGGGTAGAAGAGAGGAACAGATCAGCAAAGCAGAAGAGAACAGGGAGTTAAAGAAGGAGGTGGGGAGGAAGAGAGCAGCAGTTCAGCACAGAAGAAGAGAATAGAACAGGGAGTTAGATAAGGAGGTGGGGTGAAAGAGAACCGCAGAACAGCACAGGAGAAGAGAACAGGGAGGTAGAGAAGGAGGTGGGTTGGAAGAGAACAGCAGATCAGCACAGAAGAGAACCGGTAGTTATAGAAGGAGGCGGTGGAAAAGAACAGCAAATCAGTGCATGAGAAGAGAACAGGGAGTTAGATAAGGAGGTGGGGTGAAAGAGAACAGCAGGTCAGCACCGGAGAAGAGAACAGGGAGTTAAAGAAGGAGGTGGGGTGGAAGAGAGAAGCAGATCAGCACAGGAGAAGAGAACAGGGAGGTAAAGAAGGAGGCGGGTGGAAGAGAGCAGCAGATCAGCACAGGAGAAAGAACAGAGTTAAAGAAGGAGGCGGGAGGAAGAGAGCAGCAGATCAGCACGGGGGAACAGAACAGGGAGTTAAAGTAGGAGGCGGGTGGAAGAGAGTAACAGATCAGCACAGGAGAAGAGAAGAGAACAGGGATGTAAAGAAGGAGGTGGGGTGGAAGAGAGCAGCAGATCAGCACAGGAGAAGAGAAGAGAACAGGGATGTAAAGAAGGAGGTGGGGTGGAAGAGAGCAGCAGATAAGCACAGGAGAAGAGAACAGGGAGTTAAAGAAGGAGGTGGGTGGATGAGAGCAGCAGATCAGCACAGAAGAGAACCGGTAGTTATAGAAGGATACGGTGGAAAAGAACAGCAAATCAGTGCAGGAGAAGAGAACAGGGAGTTAGAGAAGGAGGTGGGGTGAAAGAGAACAGCAGGTCAGCACCGGAGAAGAGAACAGGGAGTTAAAGAAGGAGGTGGGGTGGAAGAGAGCAGCAGATCAGCACAGGAGAAGAGAACAGGGAGGTAAAGAAGGAGGCGGGTGGAAGAGAGCAGCAGATCAGCACAGGAGAAAAGAACAGAGTTAAAGAAGGAGGCGGGTGGAAGAGAGCAGCAGATCTGCACGGGGGAACAGAACAGGGGGTTAAAGTAGGAGGCGGGTGGAAGAGAGTAACAGATCGGCACAGGAGAAGAGAAGAGAACAGGGATGTAAAGAAGGAGGTGTGGTGGAAGAGAGCAGCAGATCAGCACAGGAGAAGAGAAGAGAACAGGGATGTAAAGAAGGAGGTGGGGTGGAAGAGAGCAGCAGATAAGCACAGGAGAAGAGAACAGTGAGTTAAAGAAGGAGGTGGGTGGATGAGAGCAGCAGATCAGCACAGAAGAGAACCGGTAGTTATAGAAGGATGCGGTGGAAAAGAACAGCAAATCAGTGCAGGAGAAGAGAACAGGGAGTTAGAGAAGGAGGTGGGGTGAAAGAGAACAGCAGGTCAGCACCGGAGAAGAGAACAGGGAGTTAAAGAAGGAGGTGGGGTGGAAGAGAGCAGCAGATCAGCACAGGAGAAGAGAACAGGGAGGTAAAGAAGGAGGCGGGTGGAAGAGAGCAGCAGATCAGCACAGGAGAAAAGAACAGAGTTAAAGAAGGAGGCGGGTGGAAGAGAGCAGCAGATCAGCACGGGGGAACAGAACAGGGAGTTAAAGTAGGAGGCGGGTGGAAGAGAGTAGCAGATCAGCACAGGAGAAGAGAAGAGAACAGGGATGTAAAGAAGGAGGTCGGGTGGAAGAGAGCAGCAGATCAGCACAGGAGAAGAGAAGAGAACAGGGATGTAAAGAAGGAGGTGCGGTGGAAGAGAGCAGCAGATCAGCACAGGAGAAGAGAACAGGGAGTTAAAGAAGGAGGCGGGTGGAAGAGAGCAGCAGATCAGCACAGGAGAAAAGAACAGAGTTAAAGAAGGATGCGGTGTGGAATAGAGCAGCATATCAGCACAGGAGAAGAGAACAGGGAGTTAGAGAAGGAGGCGGGAGGATGCGAACAGCAGATCAGCATGGGAGAAGAGAACAGGGAGTTAGAGAAGCAGGTGGTGGAAGGGAACAGGAGATCAGCACAGGAGAAAAGAACAGCGTTAAAGAAGGAGGCGGGGTGGAAGAGAGCAGCAGATCAACACAGGTGAAGAGAACATGGATATAAAGAAGGAGGTGGGGTGGAAGAGAGCTAGAGTAAGGGCGATAGATAGAGTGAGGGCGATGGATAAGAGTGAGGGCGATGGATAAGAGTGAGGGCGATGGATAAGAGTGAGGGCGATGGATAAGAGTGAGGGCGATGGATAAGAGTGAGGGCGATGGATAAGAGTGAGGGCGATGGATAAGAGTGAGGGCGATGGATAAGAGTGAGGGCGTGAGGGCGGTACAGTGGTAGAGTGAGGGTGGTAGAGTGGTAGAGTCAGGGAGGTAGAGTGAGGGCGTGAGGACGGTAGAGTTGTAGAGTGAGGTCGGTAGAGTGAGGGCATGAGGACGGTAGAGTTGTAGAGTGAGGGAATGAGGGCACTGTAGAGTGTTAGAGTGAGTGTGGTAGAGAGTGCGGTAGAGTGGTAGAGTGAGGGCGGTAGAGTGAGGGCGGTAGAGTGGTAGAGAGGGCGGTAGAGTGGTAGAGTGAGGGCAGTAGAGTGGTAGAGTGAGGGCGGTAGAGTGAGGGCGGTAGAGTGAGGGCGGTAGAGTGAGGGCAGTAGAGTGAGGGCAGTAGAGTGAGGGCGGTAGCGTGAGGGCAGTAGAGTGGTAGAGTGAGGGCGGTAGAGTGGTAGAATGAGTGCGTGAGGGCGGTAGAGTGAAGGCGGTAGAGTGAGGGTGGTAGAGTGAGGGCTGTAGAGTGGTAGAGTGAGGGCGGTAGCGTGAGGGCGGTAGAGTGAGGGCGGTAGAGTGATGTAAACCTTGAACCACTCAGTCTCTTGCAATAAGCTAGTCATCCAGTTTGCCAAGTCATTCCTCTACACCCCAATGCATAAAGGCATGTTCCCCCTCCCGACCAAAAAATACAATAGGTAACTTCATGATGGTGTACTTTTTACCAGAGGTTCTATTTGACATGAGTGCATATGTTGGGTAGCAAGTGCTCTTTATTCCAAATCCCCATAGCTAAAATATAGTCTGGGGAGGCAGGTATTAGTAATTTTCAATGCATACTGTATTCATAAACTGCCATTTTGCTTATCTCTCAGCACCGGAAACCAATTAGGCACCTGCCCTCTTGCCACAGAACTAGGGCTCCACCCCCTGGCCGGGCAGACATGGGCTGGAACGGTCAGCAGTGGCTTGTCTCCCATCCAGAGAAGCCCTGGCCTGCCCGCTGGGGCTGGACGGGGCAGCTCCAAAGCTGCTGTGCACGTGCTGGCGTCTGTCGAGTGACATAGTGGGCGAAAAACGATGGACTGGAATGCTGCCTGCAGCGTTTGCCAGTACCGGAGACGCTGGCATTGCACCCATCCCCGCTGTGCATGAATCCGAGCTGGAAAGAGGCCGAGGGCGCGTGTTGATGCTTTCAGTATCCTCACGTGCAGGCATAACGGAGATGAGAGGTGGCATAAGGGAAAGAGGGGCATAACGAAATGGAGGGCGCGCAAAACAGGAAGGATGAGAGAAGGGCTGAGTGAGACAGAGGACAACAGAAAGAGACATGGGAGGGGGGGGACACATCTGGGAAGATGAGGGGGAGGGGGTGATAGGAGAGATGCATGTGAGAAAAGATGACGGGAAAGAGGGAGGATGGTAGAAAGGAGGAGTCGAGGGAGACATGAGCGCCTGGAGAGGGGCGGCGAGGCAGACATGCACGAGGGGCACGGGAAGAGGAGACGAGGGGTCAGAGAGAAGTTAAAAGTAAAATTAGAGATAGGGTGAGGGTGGGAAGAGAGGGTGAGTGGGGGGAGGGCGAAGGAGACGCTGAGATGAGGGGGCACAGATTGGGTGAGGGATATCAGTAGAGTCAGAGAGAAAGAGAGACAACGAAGGACACAGTAAAGTGGTCGGACAGACCACAAAGGGAGGATGCCTTTGAAGTGAAGCTCAAGGCCTCGCGTCCGTGAAAGTGAAATTAGGGATGTAAGGGATGTAATTAGGGGGGAGGAGAAGTGAGGCCGAGCACGCACTCCGCCAACGCTGGGGAACCAACAGATGCCTGTGGGAGGGAGGCTGATGGCTTTGATGTGGACGCGCTTTCCGCACGAGTGCTCCACACGAACTGTCCAAAGCCTGTGATGGTTTCAGAGCTTGGTTTGCCCACAATACTCTCGTCTATTTATTCCTTGCGGAATATAATAGACGAGACCTAAAAACATAGCGCTGCGCAGAGAATATTGTTATATTTATAGCCACATCATCTGGCATGACAACAGTTAAAGTACTTGGATTCGCAACCACCCCATGTCATTTTAACATTACCTTCCTCGTCCTCTTTGTGGAAGCAGGTCTCTGTTTAAATGGGAATACTGGGAATCTGTAGTGTGCTATGCACTAATGAGACGGCACACCAGTGGAATGAGATTTTATTAAACAAAAGCAGGTACATTAAAAGATACTAAAGGGATTTGTTACTGTCAACGATGGCCTCATCGTCTTTCTAGTTAAATAATCAGTGTAAGGAATAGGTGATGCTAGCCTGTAGAGGCAGCGTTGAAACATGAAACGGACACATTTGACCAGAATGCATCCTAAAATCTCTGTGTCGAACGGTAAGGCTGAGTTTTAACTCCAATTCTCAGCTAACAAAGCATTGACTTAATTGTTGCTCACTGCAGGCAACTGCTGTAGCCGCATCAAGACAAGAAAACAGTTCAGTCCCAAAGTGTACGGTGTGCTCCTTCATTTAACACACACTCCCAGTTGCGAGTCGAGTTTACAACAGAAATATATTTCAATGCATGTTCACAGACAGTAGCAAAATTAAATGTGTATTGAATCATTATTTTGACAATATTTGTCAACATTCTTCTTTTTCACACTGTGCTACAGACATATGAAAATGCTAGCTGCCAGGACTTCACCAAACATCACAATGTCAACCAATACCGGCAGATTAAAGAAACGCAGGGCTATTTGCTTAAAAAAAAAAATGAACGTCACCTTCTTGTCAACCACAGCCGAAGAAAGTTTTTAAAAGAATTTCCTTCTCAGGGAGAGCACGCAGTAAGTTTTAATTCATCAGGAATGTTTTAAGGCTGCCATGAAAGGGAATATGTGCGCTAAAACAGAACAACAACAAGCCGTGAGCGTGCACACTCCCGAACTTCCGGTTTCGGGATGTGCACGCTCACAGCTATTACTACTTCAGAAGATCTGCCTGTGTGTGAGATCCATGGGGTCTTTGCGCTGTTCTTACCGATTTAAACCACTTGACACGGATAGGCAAGTGTCTGGAACTTACCTTGCATCCACTTTTAACAAAACAATTACTTGAGCACGCTGAAGTTGTAGCTGGAGCTGTTTGCACCGCAAGGCGCCACTTAGCCACTTACTACACAAATGATTGCCCATGCTAATCTAGGCTATCCTTTAAATTTAAATATGCCAAAAATAACCCAGTGGCTTCTCGTACAGTAAGCTGTGAGCGTGCACACTCCCGAACTTCCGGTTTCGGGATGAGCACGCTCACGGCTGTCGTGGGGCGGGACTTCCGTCTTTGGGAGAAGCCTGCGCCCATGGAGTGGATGGCTAGAGGACCGGTGGCGTCAGGAGTGGCGGCTGAAGCCACTGATGAGGTAAGTGGGGCTTGGCAAGTGGGGCTTGGCACGTGTGTGTGTCTGCACTGTGTGTGTGTGTGTGTGTGTGTCCGTCCGTGCGTGCGTGCGTGTGTGTGTGTGTGTGTGTGTGCTTCGTGAGTGTGAAAGTGAAAGTGGAGCAAGAGATGTGTGTATGCCTGTACGTGCGCATTCACGTTCCTGAATCGCCGCGCGTGCACCGCTCTACGCCCCTTGAGGAGCAACTTGGCCACAATAGGTCGAGAGCTCGACCTAAAAAAAGAACTATCCAGGGTTTAGCCTGGAAAAGCACCGAATTGTCTTTTATGTCTCATTTTATGCACTCAACTATTGTGGTAATATTGGCCTCATTTTTACCCCCAAAAAACAGAGTATTTTAAATAAAAGATTGTCAAACCTCGGTCCGAGAGTGCGGCCAGTTCCTCTCAGAAAGGCTCGAATGCTATTGTCACTCAGTCTAGTGACTGTTAAATGGCTGGTATGCAGAGTGTACCAACATCAACTCAAGAAAATCATGAGGGCTGCAGCAGAAGGGAGTGTGTGTCTGTTTTGCTGCCGAAAGACAAGCGGAGTGTGAAAGCAGTTCTGGCTAAAAAAATGCTTTCATTTTTCAAACCGCTTATTAAGTAGCAGATTATAAAACTTTTTATTTTCTCTATGCCAGTCTTTTCCGAAAATGGAGAGGACCACTGCTGGGTGTGGTGCGTACCGATGAAGAAACTATGGGAAGTATTTCCAGTACTGATGTATAGCCGAAAATTTGAAGTCATTTTAGGATGAACTGTCACGCAGTAACAATCTGTACAATAATGCCCCTCAAAAGGTAATCATCTAAAATTAACCTGCAGAGCTGCAGGATGGTACATGTGATGTTTCCAACTGAAAAAACACAGGAGCATTATTTCAGGGCCTCTCTCCCAAGCTGCGGCTACTGCAACAGGGACACTCGCTGTGACTTCTCTCTCGGCAATAATTTAAATTGTGCACGGCTCGGGGGTCAGAAACTTTTACCATAACTCTTGAGAGCACACTGAGACCCGGGCCGGTGCAAGCAGTGAGCAGCGCTGCAGCTCTTCTTTGCGGGTCGAGCACCATGTTTGCAGCCCCACCGCAAACCTTAGCCAGCCGCCTTAAACCTCCCACAACAGCCACTTTCCGCTCTGGCAGCAGAACGTGACCGCCCCCCGCCCGGCCCCAGCATTGCCATTAATGTGTCTCACAAAACTGAACTGGTCCGTCCAGGATATCTAGGTAGTAAAGCCTTGATTGGGCAATAACTCGGTGTGACGTCAGGCTGTTTGATAGACGCACAGCACCGTGAGAATGAACAAATGAAACATTGGAGCAACGCAGCAGCTTTAGCTCAACTACGTGCCCCAAGCCTACCGGGGACCAACTGTTGCGCATGCCACCGACGGCACGCTGCCAGCTACCCCACTAGCCCATATCAGTTTTAGGCAGCGACAGCTGATCCACTTTACAGATTATGCGTGACAATGCATTTCAGTGCGGTGAAGCGGAGCACCACACTGAAATACGTTAGTCTCACGCCTAATGCGTGATACTAGGCAGGACTGGCTCGAGGTGTTTAAAATATGTGCTAATGTAGAGGTGCTGAATTGAAACAATAAAACTGTGTGCTTTAAAAAAAATGAACTATCCAGGGTTTAGCCTGAAAAAGCAACAAATTGTCTTTTATGTCTAATTTTAGGCACTCAACTATTGTGGTAATATTTGCCTCATTTATACCCCCAAAAAACAGAGTATTTTAAATAAAAGATTGTCAAACCTCGGTCCGAGAGTGCGGCCAGTTCGTCTCAGAAAGGCTTGAATGCTATTGTCACTCAGTCTAGTGACTGTTAAATGGCTGGTATGTAGAGTGTAACAACATCAACTCAAGAAAATCAGGAGGGCTGCAGCAGAAGTGAGTGCGTGTCTGTTATGCTGGCCAAAGACAAGCGGAATGTGAAAGCAGTTCTGGCTAAAAAAATGCTTTCATTTGTCAAACCGCAAATTAAGTAGCAGATTATAAAACTTTTTATTTTCTAAATGCCAGTCTTTTCCGACAATGGAGAGGACCACTGCTGAGTGTGGTGCGTACCGATAAAGAAACCATTGGAAGTATTTCCAGTACTGATGTATAGCCGAAAATTCGAAGTCATTTTAGGTAGGGGGGGTGTAGGAGAATCAGCACCGTAAGTGGGCTGGTTTTCTATGGGCTTGTAGGAATTTTGTGGGCTTTCCTTGGGCTTCTTTGGGCTCTTTTTGGGCTGGGGAGGGGATAAGACCGGACATCTTGTGGAGTGGGTCACCATTTTGTGGTAGTGACACTGCAGCCGGGGGTCCGTGGTTCTTGAGCTTTTTGGCTGTGTTTCTGGAGCTTTTGCGAGCGTGGCGGACCGAGGTTGGAGCAATTGTCAGGCTTGTTCGGTGTTTGGTGGAAGGCGGAGCATTGTCCAGGCAGCTGCTGCGTGTGGCGATATCGTACACGGTGCGGGCAGGTCGGGCGAGGCGGCTGCAGAGCAACGTCGGATTTGAGGAGGGCTTAAGGGCTGCCTTGTGGTGCGAGCCTCTGTGGTGTGGAGCGTGGGAGAATTTTGGCAGCGGGAAGGCGTCGGACGGAGCTGAGGACCCGCACATTTGCGAGGCACTCCGGCTGTTGGGGGAGGTGGGCCGCTTGGATCTCCTGCGGCCAGCGGTGCAGGTAAGGCCACTGCGGCGCACTGCAGATGGCGCTGCGACAGCGGTGCTGGCCTGTGAACCTCCTGGGTCGTGGCCTAGGAAGGAGCAGGGAGGCGGGGCAAGAGGGCAGCGGGTGGAAGTGGGACGCGGGGCCGGGAAAAAGCATTGCCGGGAGGGCTGAGGAGGGCGGGAAGGAGGCGGGGGGCAGGAAGGAGGCCTGCAATGGCATTTGTGGAGAGGGTGGAGGGAGGAGGAGGCGACGCGAGATGGGGTAGGGGTGCCCTTAGGAGGTGGAGGGTGGGTGGCAACGGCGGGGGTGGAAGCGTTTTTTTCTCCCCGGCATGCTGGACTCCACATTTCTTTTCCTGGCAGGAACAACTAGCTCGGGGCTCGGGAGAGCAGCATGCGGCTCCACTCCACCGAGAGGATGGGCCGGCTCAGCCTGGTACGGGCGGTCGCGCTCCTGCGAGGGACCATTCACGTGAATACTTTGGACGGCGGGGCGGTAGGTCCCCACCAGCCCCACCCCGAAGGGTCGAGATGGCCACCGGGAGACGGGGATGGATGACTTTGAACAAGCAGCGAATTACACTGTGGAAGAATGGCAGAGGGAAAGTGTGGATTTGGGGGAGCTGATGAGGGCTTGTAGGAAAAAGGCGGGGCTTAGCCGGCTGGAGTCCCTAGGGGGCAGCCGGGACAGACGGTGGGGGACAGAATTGGAGGAAGTGGATCTGTAAGAGGAGTCAAAGGAGGAGGGGGAGATTCGGGGGGGGGAGGGGGAGACGAGTAATGTTGTTGGCAGTGTTTTTCAGGTTCGGCCCCGGCAGGCACTGGGTAGGCGGCGGGATCCAGTGCAGACGCCGGCCTTGACGCCAGGTAAGGATGGTGACAGAGCGGGGAGTGGTTTGGGCAGGCCTCAGGGGTCTCCGGTGTCGGTGGATACAGATGCTCGGGGGGAGGACACAGTGAGGTTGGTTAAGAGTAGGTACGTAACAGATGCAGGGGTAGGCACGGACACGGCGGGGAAGGAGCCCGAAGGGAGCGCCGGGGAGACCAGCGGCGGGGGTGCGGCGGCGTAGAAGGTGCAGGGCGGGAGGGGGAAGGCCGGGGGCCCCGGGGCGAAAGAGAGTTGCGACGTGCCAGTGCAGAAGCTACCGTACATGGGGGTGACAAAGCCGTTGGGGGCCCATCTCTCCTTGGCAACCAAAGAAAAGATTTGGAAGCGGGAGTACGTGGAGCTCCTGAAGCTCCTTCACAGGGAGCTGTTGGCGATGGAGGGATCCAAAGAGGAAGAGAAGGAGCTGGCTCGGCGCCCAAAGGTGCCACTCACCATTGAGAACTGGTCAGCGGCGTTCCTGATACACACTAGCGTATATTGCGAGAAGTACCCGGACAGGTCCGTGGCGTTGTTCAAGTACATGGACGTTGTTCGGCGGGCGCAGGTTACCTACGGTGGATATGCTTGGTCTCATTATGATGAGGAGTTCCTGGCACGGATGGCGGGGGATCCGGAGGCGAAGTGGGGCGAGCTGGATTCGGACTTGTACCAGCAAACCATGGGGGGAGCGAACTTTGGCCGCATGGTGTACACAGCCAGTGGTTTGCCACTGGCGCCAACCCCCTTTTCGGCCCGTCCCACCCGTGGGGGGGTGGGGCAGGGGGAGAACGCAGCCCAGAACACCGTCGGGGCCTGCTAGGACTTCAATAAGGGAGCGTGCGGCAGGCAGGTATGCCGTTTCATACATGAATGCTCCAAGTGCGGGCGGAGACATCCAGTGGTGTGATGCTGGGGGGTCACGGGGTGTCCCCCACAAGGCCAGCAGACCGCAGCGGCGGGGGCTACAGCAGGAGGGACGGGGAGAGGGGGGGAGGGAGGGGAGGGACCGGACCTATGGGCAAAGGATCATACGCCGGTTAGGTTGGACCGGATGGAGCCGCTGTTGGAGGCATATCCATAGGCGGAGGATGCGGCCATTTTGCGACAGGGTTTCAGGGAGGGTTTCCGATTGGTGTACGAGGGTCCGCGAATTGCGCCGTGGGTAGACAACCTGAAATCCGTCAACGCGTGCAAAGGGGTCGTGTGGGAGAAGTTGTTCAAAGAGGTAAGGGAGGGCCGGATAGTGGGGCCCTTTGTGGAGCCGCCGCTGCCGGATTTGATCATTTCCCCGATCGGGGTGGTGCCCACGAAGGAACCGGGGCAGTATCGTTTGATACAGTATATGTCTTGGCCGGAGGGGGAGTCGGTGAATGATTACATCACAGCGGAGCTTACGTCGCTGTTGTATTCATCCGTGGATGTGACACGGAAGATTGTGGCCGCGGTGGGGCAGGGCGCCCTCATGGCGAAGTGCGACGTCAAGTCAGCGTTTCGTCTGCTTCCGGTTCATCTGTTGGGGATCCAGTTAGACGGGGGCATCTTTGTGGACAAGGCGCTCCCCATGGGGTGCTCGTTATCATGTGCTCTGTTTGAAAGGTTCAGTTCCTTCCTGCAGTGGGATTTTTCTTGGCGCACAGGCTCAGAGACGGTGGCGCATTATCTGGACGACTACTTTCTGGTTTGACGGCCGGGTTCGATCGACTGCCAGGGGCAGCTGGATATTTTTACGGACCTCATGGGATACTTGGGGGTCCCGCTGGTGCCAGAGAAAACGCACAGTCCCAGTACGGTGCTGTCCTTTCTTGGTATTGAGCTCGACTCAGCGGCCATTAAAGCGCGCCTACCGGAAGACAAGCGGACGGCGATGTTAGCGTTGGTCGAATCCATGTTGAACAAGCGAAAGGTGACTGTGCGGGAAGTACAGGTCTTGCTGGGGCACTTGAACTTTGCGTGCCATGTGGTGCGAGCGGGGCGCACATTCTGCCGTCGGCTGGGTCTGGCTTTGTCCGGTTTGACGCTTCTGCATCATCATCCACGGCTGCCGGTGGGAATGAAGGAAGACTTATGCATGTGGCAGGTGTTCTTGGGGCGCTTCAATGGGGTGCCCATGACTCCGCTGGAGGATTGGGAATGGGACGTCACAATATCGTCTGATGCGGCGGTGTTGGTGGTTTTCGGGCTTTACTGGGCAGGACAATGGTGCGCAGAGCAGTGGCTGCCGCAGTGGCAGGCTGGTGGCAGGAGTATTGCATTTCTGGAACTTTTTCCGTTGGTGGTGGCCGTTACAGTTTGGGGGCAGGAGCTGGCCCACAAGCGGGTTTTGTTCCGGGTGGACAACATGGCGGTGGCGAAGGTGGTCAACAGGCAGTCGGCCAGGGACCCGCAGGTGTTACAGCTGTTGCGAGTTTTCGTACTGCGTTGCTTGGAACATGACATTCTATTTCAAGTCAGACACGTGCCGGGGGTGGACAATGACATTGCGGATGCTTTGTCTCGTTCACAATGGCAGAGGTTCCATGGGCTAGCCACGGAGGCGGACGAGCACAGGAAGCCAGTACTGTGGTCGGTGAGAGAAGCAGGGTCATTCAGCCGGTAAGGGCGCCGGTGGCGGCGTCCACCTGGAAGGCGTACGAACAGGCATGGCAGGAATTTCGGGCTTTTGGTGCGGTAAGGCAAGGGGACCGGTGGGGGCAGGAGGTGCAGGTGGTACAGTTCATGCTGGGTCTGATGGACAGGGGGCTCTCGAGGGTGACGATTGCGGGCAAGTTGTCGGCGGTGGCGTTCATGGGGAAGTTGTGGTGGAGTTATTCGTAGTCGGTCAGGGAGTTGGGGGCGCGACTCCTGGAAGGATGGGCACAGGAAAAGGGGGCGCGGGTGAGCCAGAGGAGGCCGATCACGGAGGGCATGCTGGTGGACTTAGTGCGGACGTTACCGTCGATCTGCCGGGACTGGGGGGAGACTGCCTTGTTTTCCACGCTTATGTCGTGGATGTTTTTTGGAGTGTTCCGGGTTTCAGAGCTGGTGGGTTTGAAAGGGGTCCCGGGGGTGTTGTGGGAGGATGTGGACGTCCAGGATCAGGAAGTGGCAGTGCGGTTGCGCCAATCGAAGATGGATCAGCGAGGAGAGGGTACGTGGGTGGTGTTGGGACTGGGGAGGTCCACTGCGGTGTGCCTGGTGGTGTGGGGGAGGCGTTTGGCGGCAGGGCGGACAAGTGGGACGGGGAGGTATTTGGTAGGGGGGATGACAGAGTGACAGCGGCTCAAGTGTTGAGGGTCCTGCGGCATGCCCTACGGTTTATGGGTGAGGACCCGAAGGCGTTTGGGACGCATTTGTTCCGAATTGGGGGGTGACGAAGGTGACTCGGTAAGGATGGGGAAAGGAGGACATAAAACGATTTGGGCGTTGGAAATCGGACTGCTACAGGACCTATGTCAGGATGCGGGGGGTAGGGGTGGAATACTGATGTGACTGTGTGTTCCCGCCACTTACATGTGTGTCTTTACAGGTGCAGGGGCGGGGCCAGCTGCGGAGGCGTTGGACATTTACATAGTTGGACACTCATTTGTAAAAAGAGCGGAGAGGGCAGAATGGGACAAGCATCGGAGCCTAAATTTGGAGCTGGATAAGCGGTTATTTCATTGTCATTGGCTGGGGAAAGGGGGCATGTGCTGGCATGAGTTGGTTCCGGCATTGAATAAGGTAGTGTGAGGGGGTGTGTGTCCGGATGTGGTGGTAATACACTTAGGTGAAAATGATCTGGTCCGGTGCAAAGGTTTGGCGTTGCTCAAGCAAATGAAGAGGGACTTTTGGAGATTAAGAGTAAATGGGCGGGGTGTTGTGTGATTTGGTTGGAGGTTGTTCCCAGGAGGTGTTGGAGAGGAGCGGAGAGGCCGGCGGCCATTGATAAGACGAGGAGGAAGGTTAACAGGGAGATGAGGAGTTTTTGTGAGAAGGAGGGCTTTGGCAGGTTGGAGCACCCGGAGTTGAGGTATGGGGTGGTGTATTTTTTAGGGAGGATGGCGTCCACCTATCTAGGTATGGATGGAGTTGTCTATAGTTCAACTGAAGGAGGCACTCGATCGAGTTATTGGGGTGCGTAGATACCCGAGGGTGCAGGGTTCCTATGTGGGGGGGGGGTCGAAAGTCGCTAGGGCGGCTTTCGACTGGTGTTTTGCCTAGTATATGGGGCCGTGTTAGAAGGCGTGGGATGTGTTTTGACAGGAGGAGGGGGAAGAGTGCATATAACAAGTTATTTAAATAAATAAATATAAATAAATGTAGTCAGGTAGGCAGGCATTGTGCAGTTGGGCAGTTGGGTTTATGTTGTTATTTGGGGAACCATTTAGGGGAGGGGTTGGGGGGCTGTTAGGTAGTTTATATTTAGTGAGGTTTAGTTTTGTACGGCACAGGCCAAGGGTTTTTGGTGTTTTTGTAAGGTGCACCTGCTTCCAATAAAGCAGCGTTTGTCACACCTCATAATGTGTCTGTGGTTGATGCTGTGTCGCCCCCTCTCCCGATGGGCCCCAATGGGGCTTTGCGGGGGAGCGGCCGACCAGCGGGAGGCCTGCTTCCGCGGGGTCTTTTGGGGTCTCAGGAGGGGGCGGGTTAGGAGAATCAGCACCGTAAGTGGGCTGGTTTTCTTTGGGCTTGTAGGAGTTTTTTGGGCTTTCCTTGGGCTTCTTTGGGCTCTTTTTGGGCTGGGGAGGGGATAAGACGGACATCTTGTGGAGTGGGTCACCATTTTGTGGTAGTGACACTGCAGCCGGGGGTCCGAGGTTCTCAAGCTTTTCGCGCCCTCCCACCCTATGTGCTAGGTATTGATGGGGGAGATGGGGGCGATAGGGGTGGTTTTTAGATTGTTTGAGGGGTTTCTGGAGGAGTTTTGTTGGAAGCCGGTGCATTAGGAGAGCTGTGGTTGGGAGGGTTATCATGTCGCTGGAACAGGTGCTGGTGTGCTCGTTATCTAGGGGGCGTTTTGCCTAGTATATGGGGGGTCATGTTAGAAGGCCTGGGATGTGTTTTGATAGGAGGGGGGGAAAGAGTGCATATAACAAGTTATTTAGACAGGTAGGCAGGCATTGTGCAGTTGGGCAGTTGGATTTATGTTGTTATTTGGGGAACCATTTAGGGGAGGGGGTGGGGGGCTGTTAGATAGTTCATATTTAGTGAGGTTTAGTTTTGTACGGCACAGGCCAAGGGTTTTTGGTGTTTTTGTAAGGTGCACCTGCTTCCAATAAAGCGGCCTTTGTCACACCTCATAATGTGTCTGTGGTCGGTGCTGTCTCCCCCCTCTCCCGATTGGCCCCAAACTTTTAAGATAACTCTAGATAGCACACTGAGACCTGGGCCGGTGCGAGCAGTGCACAGCGCTGAAGCTCTTCTTTGCGGGCCGAGCACCATGTTTGCCGCGCCACCGCAAACCTTAGCCAGCCACCTTCATCCTCCCACAACAGCAACTTCCCGCTCTGGCAGCAGAACGTGACCCCCCCGGCCCCGGCGCCGCCGCCAATGTGTCTCACAAAACTGGACTGGTACGTCCAGGATATCTAGGTAGTAAAGCCATGATTGGGCAATAACTCGGCGTGACGTCAGGCTGTTTGATAGACGCACAGCGCCGTGAGAATGAACAAATGAAACATTGGAGCAACGCAGCAGTTTTAGCTCAACTACGTGCCCCAAGCCTACCGGGGACCAACTGTTGCGCATGCCACCAACGGCGCATTGCCAGCTACCACACTAGCCCATATCAGTTTTAGGCAGAGACAGCTGAGCCACTTTACAGATTATGCGTGACAATGCATTTCCGTGCGGTGATGTGGAGCACCACACTGAAATGCGTTAGTATCACGCCTAATGCATGATACTTGGCAGGACTGTTACAAACTCCATCCTATATATGAAATGATTGCATTTTCTGGATTGTACATCTACGGTCACTGAGTTATCCCCCTAATATTCCTGTAGGTCTCTTTTTTTAAAAACGATTTTTATAGCGGGATCACCTTGACATTATTCTACAGTTTACGCACACGTTACATAATCCATTTTATATAACTGCATACATTTGAGTTCCACTTGTTGCGATAATACAACTTCTCGCTGTGTGCTATGAAGCTAGTAACAAGGCACGTCAGTACTAGGTTACATATCCCTAAATTTCCTGTTGCAACTAAACCTTATATACAGTTTGCCATTAGGCATATAAAACTACAAACAGCACAAAAACATGAAGGCATAGCAAGACTAGTCAGCAGCTAATTTGATCAGTTTTAGTATGTCACTTGGTATCGTGTGGAGTTGTGGCGCAGCAGTTTGTTCCAGAACAACATGACTTTCTGTATATCAAGGGTATATCATGGTGGATGACTGATGGTGTGTTAGACCTCCCCTTGTTGTACGACCCTCTTATGGGGGCTGATATCTCAGAAGCTCCCCCTGTGGAGTATGTCACTCAGCTCACCTAAATAGTTACCCCCCCCCCCCATTCAAATGTGGATTCCTGTAGGTCTCTAGTTTAGTTGAGCTGCCAAGCATATCGTTGGCTTTTATAACTCAATATATAATTAACTAATAACTCAAATATGAATTCGAACGGGCTTCTGCCAAGGCTGAATTTGTCAAGCCTTAGCCTCTGCACTTGTTCTAGCCATTTCAATTAATTCCTATTTGACCTTTCACCTTTGATTCCATTTGCTGGCAGTAGAAAAGTGTATTATCACCCCTCTTTTAAATAATCCTCATTTGGATGTAGAGAATAATTCCAGCTACTGCCCGCCTTCCCTAATGCTGTAAATGTCTAAAGTTGGTGAGTAAATCTGAGCCTGCTTGATTGCAACCTACATGGAATTAGGCCGCTTTCCTGACTTTACACAGGAGTGGTCTCATCTTGGCATGGCAAGTAACTCAGTGCAGGTCACAGTTTTGGATGAGTTGTGACTGATGAAGGAATCTAATCTTTCAGGCTTGTGCTTCTTGAGCTCTCTATTGCCTTTAAAAGATTGATGCATCATTTGGCAGTAGCAGGCCTGAAAGGTGAATGAATGAATGAATGTATGATGAAATTTATAGCGTGCATCAGCTACTCCAAAGAGTGTCACAGAGTTAACAAAAAAGGAACTAGCATCTGTAAGGCATCCTAGTAACAGGTAAACAACCATGTTTTTAACAGTTTTTCGAAAAAGTGATTCTTCACCAGTATTACAGAGTGCTGGGGGAAGATGATTCCCTGCCTTTACTGATAGGAAGGAAAAGAAAAGTCCTCCACTTCTGGAATGTCAGATCCAAAGAATCTTAAATAAGTGAGCATCAGACTATCTCCACATTCAGGTTGGAATGTAAGGCAAGAGTTGGTCAATTGGATAGCTAGGTCCAGAGTTGTAAAAATCTCTGTGAGCCTTTAGCAGGGCTTTTAAACTAATCCGCTTTAAGACTGTCAGCCAATGGAGCTGTTTAATATAAGATGATACCAGTTCACTGTTTGCCAACTTAATGATTAATCGAACGGCAGCAGTCTGCATAGTCTTGAGACTAATAATCAGATAAACTGTTCAGTCAAAGTAGATTACATTAGTCTATTTTCATGGACTATTGTTTTGCGAGTGCCAAGGGGCAAGAGGTCTATACATTTCTTTAGGGAGCTTAACAGGGCAAAACAGGAGCCAGCAACCAATAATAATAGCAAAGACCCCTGTGGCATCCTATGGTTAGTTGATTTGTTTTCTGAAAAATAAGGAGGGATTAGCTTTGATTGACCACTGTCATGAAGAAAGGGCTGTATCCTCCTTAGCACAGAGCCACATATATCTCTATCCATTGTATGTACGACATTACAACGCATGCTTTTACATCGCAAGCTTTTACAACGCGGGTTTTACAACGCATACCATTACAACGCATAGTGCTTTGGGGCGCTGGATAGTGAATAGTTTAATTTACTATTCCAATTCCAGTCCCTGTGGATAGTAGGGAAGGTGTTGGATTGTACATTAAACCTATTCCCTATCCTAGAGCGCCCCCCAGCGCAATACGTTGTAATGGTTTGCATTGTAAAAGTTGCGTCGTAAAGGCCCTGCGTTGTAAAAGTTGCGTTGTAAGTGATGTTTCCCCTATCCATTAGTCGGTGGAATAAGAGTGGAATACTATTTTGACAGTTTCTGAGCTCAATGTGGCCTAAAACTGGACTGAGTCAGGTTAAGCACTTAGTTATGTTCAGGGTGTTTTGAAAGCTGAGTAATAATCAATTTTCTATCGTTTTTGTAGCAGATGGAAGAAGTGAGATCTTCCAAAATGTGGACGGCAAAGAAGGATACACCAAAGGTTTCTTTACCAGGGGAACCACCTTTGCCTGCTTCCTTGAGCAAGTACCTGAAACTGTCTCTAGGGACCTGTTAAGTAACCTGTGGAAAATCAGATTTCAACCAAAACAGCCTGGGAAAGAAAAAAAAGAGGGCAAGGATCATCAGGTGACCCCGAAATAGTTACTAATAGTTTGCACAGATTGTTTAAAAGTAATAGGCTTACACTCCTAGTAGGATCAATCCATTCTCAGGGCAATTGCTTTGAACACATCCTTATTCTGAGCTTCCTCATTAGTAGGCAAGAATTTATCATGGATTTTTTTTGATTTTAGCTATAAAAAAATCAGAAAACATTTTGCAAAGCTGTCAGGGGGAGGAATTTCCAGGTTACACGGTTTGGGTTAAAGGCGTGATTTGGTGCTTGTACAACTATCATGAGCATCATTTTTAGCTGATTCTATTTTATGAACTAAAATAGTGGACTGGGCTGCTTTAATTGATTTATGATAACCCTACAGGACAGATTTATAAACTTCATTCTCATCTCATGCATACTGCATGCAACTCTTTTTTCTTTGGCGAGAGCAGGGCAAAATGAGGAAGCTGATGCACAACTCTTAAGGCCTATGTTTCATGGGCTATCTCCTTTCTCTCTGAGCTCAGGCTGCCGTTTTTCCTTCCTCAGCTCAATTCAGTTCATTGCTCTATCAATTGCAGAGGTTTCCAGGTTCTTCATTTAACCTTTGCATGCAGTCTCTTGCCTTCTATCAATATTTGGGGGCTATACACGATTTCATATGTTAGCATACCCACATTACGACTTTCTTTGAGCCAAATTCAACTCTATGTCCCTGTTTTTCCGCGACCCAATCTTGGATAAATGCCAATTTTCTCTAGTTTAATGATAGAAAAACAGAGGTTTTAACTGTGGCAAGAGGCATGCCATAGAACTCTACTCTGTGGTCAACTGTCATGTGTCCTTTGTTCGACCCTACTTATTATTTAGCAAGAGCTTCTGTGGTAGTACAACTCCACAGTGTGGCCTCAGTGTGCCTTTTCCATGTTTGTCTCCTGAAGAAGATTCTTCATTTTCATCCAAAGGAACTTTGAAGCCGAATGTTAGGACGTCTGTCTTTTATCAAGACTAGACAACACAAGCAACTGTCAAAAATTATCCTCCTTACCTTCACAATTAGCATTCTGCAATTGACACAGATAATAGCCACTTAATGGGTTTTGGATCTCTGCAAGTTTGATCACACATTAAAAAGGGGTCAGAAACTTCAGGGGCTTACCATATAAGATCACGGGGCATATTATCAAGGGGGTTTATCTCCGCTTTTTTGGCTTTAAAAGCCAAGAAAGCAGAGATAAAATTATCTCCCTATTACCTAGCTGTTGCTAACACCAGTTAGCGACAGTTAGTAGGAAATAGCAACCATCTTGGGCCCCACTTTGCGTGTCAGTGATATTTATCACTAATGACATGCAAAGTGGGCGTGCCAAGATGTTAGCGACTGGAAACAGTCGCTAACATCGCTATCTCCTATTACCAACTTTTGGAGATATTGGCGCTAAGCGCGAATATCTCCAAAAGCTAACACCTGCCCTGAGCAGTTCTTAACCATGATATCCAATGGGAGTTGGATAACATGGCTAAGAGCATTAGCTCGGTAATGCATGAATATCTCTGACTTTTCAGCGATATTCATGCATTGCGGCCGATTTTTATCGCATTTGCGATAAACCTTGGTAATACCAAGGTTTATTTGCGATAAAAATCGCCGCAGCTCAGCGGTAAATTTTTGTCTCTAACCAAGCAATAGCGATAATTATTGCTATTGCTTGGTAATATGCCCCCACATTCTTTTTAAGAACTTGTGCTTGACTTTGGAAGGTTTTTATGATACTGGGATCAAGTGACTCCATTTACTGCTGTTTTTCCTCCCCTTAATGCTGTTGACACCCTAAGGCTCACCTCTTGTTTGCAATGGCTCACTATCATTGCAGCTCTAATGCACAATCTCAGGGCCCATAGCATGGTGCTGGTTTCTGTGCTGCGCCAGAGTAGATAGGGTCTGAACTGTTAATATTCGAGCAGGACCAAGACTGATTTGCGTATGGCCAGGTTTAATTTGGAGTGATATAGAGGGCAACAAAACAATGGATTAGATGGGTACTCAGAGCAAATGCCAGTTGTTAGACTAGTTGCAAGCATTCCTTCCATCACCTTTTGTGTGTTTACTTTTCAATGTTCCCTATGACTGGTCCATTCGTTTTTTAAGATTTGCCAGCAAAGTCTTTATGCTGTTCTTGCAAAATCTCTTGAAATTGAAAAAAAAATCTTTAGAGGGGCTCAAAGCCTCCCATTACTTACCTTAACATTCCATTGGTTGGCTACCACGTCTCTCTTGTTTCCTTAGTTTGTATTGTTCCATGCCTCCGGCTTCATCCTGGGCTTCAAGTATTTGTCCCTGTCGCGGATCATCCTGGGCTTCAAGTCTTCGTCCCTGCCATGGAGTGTGGATCAAGTAAAGTCTCCTGTGGCCAATGTCCTTCCACTGGCGGCATGCTTCTGCAGGCACTCCTTTTTAGGGCTCGCCTGCCAGATCATTTGCCTGCACATGCGCACTCGCTTGTGAGACTCTTGTGTTCTGTAATGGGCTTTGAACCAGTACTATACTTACTATTAGTTTAAAGCATTGTCACTCTTCTTTGCTGCCTTTTGATTGGACAGGGCTGCCCATGCGTCACTTCTTTTTCATTCGGAAGTGCATGGACTAAGCACAGATTAAATACATTTAATCTGTGTCCCTCCGCTGGCCATCGGCTACCTGTGCAGCAATTCAGGTACTAATTATTTAAGAAAAAAACGCTATGACGCTGTCAACCCAGGTCTTGTTGTAGTGCTTTTTTTCCTTTTACTCCCTACTCAGCCCTGTTTCTTCATCGCACAAAACCTTCCCTCCTGTGTTTCATTATTTTGTATTTGCCCCCGTTGCTTTTTTTCCTTGCCACGCACAGGGCCGGACTGGTGTTTTCGGACACCGGGCAATCCCCCGGTAGGCTGGAGGGGGTGGGGGCCGGTTTTCATACAGGGGGCCGGTTTTGTGGCTGGGGGGCCGATTTCAGTCCGACAGTCACAGCGTCACTCACTCAGTCACAGAGAAGTCACCAGGTGTCGTGTGACTCGTGTCTGAGAGACTCTAAGTCTCAAACTTACAAGTAGGCCTGATTCTGAATACTAAAGTACTACTAGCGCCAGCAGCAAGCCTGATTGACCCGTGTGTAGTATACTGAAAGTATGCGTGCAGTGCAACCTAAACAAAGTTTCAGGAGGAGGAGGAGGGAGGTGCCTGTGCGCAGCGCGCGCAGAATTATGCCCTGTCTCCTCCTACGCCGCTTATGCCCGCCTCTCTAGGGTGCGGCTGATGTAATTTCCGCATGCGCATTGGGCAATTACTGCGCGTGACTGCGGTGACCAGAGGAGCAGAGACCGGAGCGGCCATAATTTAATTATCCTACTGGCTAGCCCACCGATGTAGACCTCCTGTATCTGCCAGTGCTTCCACCAACAACAGCAGGAGGTGAGTATGTTTTTTCCGCCCCTGCAATTAATGGGGATTGTCATTTATCACAAACAGTTGCAGCGTCGCGCAGTGGTGGTGGTCTAGACTCCGGAGATTCCACCCATTTCCAGTCCGACCGTTACCACTGACCGTATATGCACAGCAGCAGCTCTGTATGTTACATGTTACATCATGCTAATAGACGTCTGCGATACCGCCAATAGTAGGGGCCAGGGCGCATGAATACCCAGAGAAAACGAAAAGTGGGCCCTTTGCAGGGGGCGATGGGACGACAACACTTTCCCTTTATCTAGGGTACCATACATCTGTGCACCAGGCGCGATATTGGTGCATTATATTTACATCTCCAGCTAAGAACGATATTATGATCTGCGCTCATGCCAGGGCCTGAGGCTTTTGCATCAGAAATACTGTGATGTCATCACCTGCAGGAACTGAGGAGTTCGAGCGAAGGTGGTGGTGGTGGTGGGCGAAGGGGGGACATTAGTGGCGTGACCCCCTCATATCTCACAAATATTCATTGTCCTTGTGCTGAATGGGTCCCCCGAAGGGTTGCCTTCTCCGCCCTCCCCCACACTGTAGGAGACGCAGAGGTCTGCGTACAGCCCTAGGTGGGCATGCCAGGGCCCTGGTGGGGAGGGTTGTCTTGTCTGCCAAGTGGTAGTTGGAGTAAACAAAACATTCCCCATGCGAGTGATTTCGAGGTCACTTTGCAAGACTGGTGATGCGGCTGGGATAACACACAGCACAATGATATTACAGTGGGCGTGATTGACACTTTGCCTGCTTTAGCGTCCTCATCATATGGCTACTTTAGTGACCTCCATTTACTGTTCCTCTCTCTTGTGGGGTGAAAGATGCTTTGGGGAGTGTGAGTACGGTGTGTAGTTGTGTTGGTAGGTTGCAGTGTCTTGTTTTGTGTCTGTGATAGGATAGAGTTTTTTGGCACTGTGGATGCCCTGTACAAAGAAGAGATTTTATGTAAATTATGTTCTGTTATACTTACCATAGGGTGTGTAGTCATTGTATATAGGTAGAGGTGTGTTATACTCTTGTGTGTTGTCACTGGCTGCTGCTTGCTGTGCTGTGATGTCATGGAATGGGGTGAACTGGTATCCAGCTGTCAGCAGCTGGGCAACTGGCAAACGGAGAAGCCGCTGTGAGTGGGTGCCAGCTCATGAAGGCGCAAATTGTGCCAACCGGTCAACTGAATAGTTGAGCATCATTTGTACAAGTACTGAAGAAAACCCTTCCCTTGTATTAAATTAACAGCTTTGGTTGACCTCCGAAATAGACGTTATTGCTCGTAAAAAAGCATATTTGAGGCCTTCAAAAGCTGGGGAAAATGCCTTCCTATCACAAACCCTGCTGCTCTAGAGCGAAGGCTTGAAGTGTGTTTAATGTGAAAGTGTGATTGTTCCTCGTGGCGGGGGGTAAGTGACCAAGAGGAGTGATAAATGATATGGGACTGGGGAGTCATTAGAAGTATAAGAAGTGGCATGTTATGGCCTTTGTATCATGTTCTATTATTGATTTACTTTATGCGGGGCCACTGGAATTATGCAGCAGGGGAGAACAAAATGATGCAGTAGGTTTCACTAAATGATGGGGCAAGATCAGGCAAATTATGAAGCATAATGCAGCATGCATTATTGTGCGGAAAAAAACAGCCATAGAATCGCATAATTCCTGTGGCCCTGACTTTCTGTATTACAAGTACAAGCTTGTCGTAATGTGTGTGGTTGTCATGGCCTTTCTGGCTCCATATTCCATATCTGTTGATAGTGTAGATTCAAGTCCAACATGGTGGAACATCCGTTGCTTGGCTCTTTTTAGTTACATAATTAAATCTACAAATTACTGATTTATATTCTGCAACCATTGTCAACTCCATGCATCAGTCTGGAAAAGTTAAGATACTTGTATAGTGTTGTGATGCGCTTTTTTAAAAATCACCAAAGTTAACAAATGTATTTCACAACTTCTGAGATTCAGAGTTTACTTTTTAGGTCTGGCTGCACATCGCAGCAGTCACCTGACCATATGTAATCAACAGGAAAAGAGCTTTAAGAAGCACACCTATGAAAGTGGCTTTGTCTCCCCCCCACATGTTGGTTACCTTGGGTACAATATTTGATTCAGCAGAAGGCGTGTGCTGCCATTGAGAAACAGTGCTGGTCGAACTCCTGTTGGCTCCTCAGGCCTCTCGCCGACTCCTGCTAGCTCTTTGTTCAGCGTTGCTTGCTTCAATTAGCTTAGTTACCCGTAACCCTAACAATTCCTGTCTGAGCTGAGCGCACATCCTCTGGATCAGGCAATGCTCCCATTGTCTTCGCTGGGCCGTATTGGTCTTACCCAGTCTGATGAAGTATGGTTCTCCGGCTCCGCTCCACAAACAGTAAATGGGTACCCGCAAGACACATCGCCCCAATTCGGTTCTGAAAGTGCTCTCCTAAGTCCTAAGGAGTATAACTAGGGACCCTAGTTAAGTCCTTAAGACTTAGGAGAGCACTTTCAGAACCGAATTGGGGCGATATGACTTCTAGGGATAAGACGTTTTTAGGACGTGCTTGCCTCTGAGCGCTTGATAATGAACGTAGGCAAAACACACAGACAAACAAAACAGTAACCCTCAGATATCTCCACTCGCACAATACAACCCCTCAATACATCTGTGCCAAACCATCGCCATCAGTATTCACTATTCACACCAGTCCCATCCCCTGCACTCAAGCCGCGCCAGCCTCCTTCATGTCATGCTACCAATCTGACTTACAGCTGAAGACTGCCTAATGCAATGTTTAGCCATGTCACACAGCAGCGCGGCTGCAGGCAGGGCAGCATGACTGAAAGTAAAAAGAAAATAAAGCAATTCGACATTGTGCTTTTATTTTTGTGAGAGGTAGGGCAGGAAGAGAGACAACATGAGAGAGGAAGGATAGGCATGGAGAGCAGCACAGACAATGCAGGGTGTGAGAAAAAAGTGATATGATGCGGCCAGCAGCGCCAGCGTTATAGTGCTTTTTTTGTTATTGTGGGTGGAGGAGCATAACAGACTACGGAGGAACAAGCACAACATGGACAATGGAGGTAGAGCGGGTTATGGCTAACATGTGCAACAGAGAGAGGGCAGGTGAGGGGTTGAGACATGGACAACAGAGTGCAGTGGCAACACAGAAAATTGATAGGCAACACAACCATCAGAGTGTAGGGTGTGTTGGGGGTCAGTACGGAGAACAAGGGGGTGGTGGGTGGAGGGCAACACAGACAACTGAGGAAGGTTGGATTGGCGCAGCATGGACAATGAAGGGAGAGCAGGTGGGGTGAACATTGACATTGGCGGGCAAGCGGCTTAGGGCAACATAGGCAGTGGACAGAGGGCGGGTGGGAGGTCAACAGGAATAATGGAGGAAGGGTATGTGCAGTGGGGACATGAACAGAGGAGAGAGAGCCAGTAGGGGGGACATGAACAAAGTAGGTGCAGTGAGTGAGAATTCAGGGCATATGCAAACTATACAGTGCCCAGACTTCTCTTGTATAGGATATCGAAAGAACACACGGTGAGGATGGACAGTTTTGTGAATCAGTTCAATAGTCGTCACACAACTATGTGGAAACATATGCTTTTTCTGAATTCCTAGTGGCGGTCAGGCTCGATCGCTACGCGCCGGACGGGGGCTGGTCTGGCAAAATTTGCCAGGGCTGGTTTCAGTTCCCAGTCCGGCCCTGGCCACGCACCACTTCTCTGTGTTGCAGCCTCCGCCCGTCATCTCCCTGCTGCTTGCACTGTGATTGAGGTACTTAAAAAAAATAATTGTGGGGGTTGATTGTAAAATTTCTCACACTAACATTGGCACACATATATTCCCACTAACGCTGTAGAAATATTTATAAATATGCACCCACAAACATGCCATTTGATATCCTTCATCTACTCTGCTTACTAACCAAATCATTTTAAACAAACAATATTTTTGCATGCATGTTTGTGTGGGCTATGCATGTTTATGTTGCATTCCTTTCTGGTTAGATAGTGTGCAGTAAATAGCAGACCGTATTGCGCAATTCACCATAGCCATACATTGCTTTTCTGTAACATAGGCACTATGTGCCATTGACTGGCTACTCCTTCGTCGTGAGACTACCATTTCCTGGGGCATAATGCCATGACTGGGGCAGTGGCGTGCCGAGCAGCAGCTCCTCCATTAATACGGAGGAGCATCATCCCCTGCCAGTGATGCAAGCTTCAAAAATAAAATGATAATGAAACAGTTTTGTTATCATTTTATTTTTCTTGTCGGGCGGAGTCTCATACTAACACTGAGCAAGCACAGAGGGGGAGTTGTGGGCACTGCCGCAAGTGCTCAGTGCATGGCTGTTTGGCCAGCTGTTTTAGGTTGGCCAAACCGACATGCGTACTGTTGTCTCTCCAACCCGAGCTGCATTGCCGGGTGTGGAACAGCAGTCACAGGCAGGCTCTTTTGTTTTTGTTTTTGAAATTGTCCCCTCGCACTGCCTCACCACTTTTCCCTGATGCCAGCCACTACTGGGTATGCTGATCTTAGTCAAGCAGGGTGCAATCTGATCCCAAATTACACTTAGGCCTCAATTACAAGTACAGCGGTCCACAGACAGTCAGACTCATGATGCGCTGCTTTGGCGTTCTCCCAACCGCCCAATTAAGACTAGGGTGGTTGGATCGCCATAGCACTGCCACAGCTGCCAGGGAACCGCTGTTCCCTGTTGATGTTGTGGCAGTCAAGAGGCCGCAATATGCTTGGCGGGTCCACCGCAGTCCCGCCAAGCATATTACGAGTTTGCTCCTCTATGAACACTGTTGCAGGGAGGAAACAAAGGCGGCCCTGCAGAGCCCCCTGTGCCTCCTCCACATGGGGATGCACACAGTGGAGCACAACAAGTGCCCCTCCCTTGTGTATGTGACCCAGTTCCTGCACGGCATGGACTTCTGTGTGTCCATGCCATGCAGGAACTATTTTTGGCATTCCTATAGTGATGCCCATTTTCTGAGGCACCGCCGTCAGGACAACAAAAACGAGCCCATCAGACAGGAGGAAACTCCTTAACTGGTGGGCATTTTGAACACGGTGGACCTAACACTGAACCGCCAAAGTCATAATAGGGCCCTAAGTCTCCATGACTCAATCGGTGTGCAAACTTACCTCCTTTGCGATCACGGGCCCACACACAGCGGGCACCTTTCACTGATGAGGACCTTGCACTCCTCATGGGACATGTGTCGGGAATATTCTATATCTCTCACTGCACCACCACCGCTTACCGCTATGCCTCCAAGAAACTCACAAACAGCACCCAAGGGCGGGGCTAAAGAAGCATGCTAATACACCCTATCCCCACCTACTTTGTAATGCTCTGTGGCAGCTCAGTCCAAACACCCACTGATCATAGGAACATACTTACAAACCACACCCACACTTTCATCTTTGCAGGTCAATAAAATGAGTACAATTGAGCATCATGGCTACAGTTATAGCATACAAGTGCCTAGAGGAGTATATGGTGTGCCCTATAATATCATAGTCATTTGTGATAAATAAAGGAGGCAGGGATGACCTGGTGTAAATGTGACCACTAAATACAACTATTCCCATTGTTTGTGTAGATATTGCATGACCCTGAGTGCATAGTCCTCTCAAACAAGGGTATTTACACACCACCTCAGCCAATGTGTGTTTCTTTGATGCCTCACATACTGGACAAGGCGTCAAAGCACTTAATTCCAGAATAATGAATCAGTGAGGTAATCTGGGATTGATCAAAGGTGAGAAAGCGACATAGCAATGAGCAAGGGGTGATGGAAAAACATAGAATAACCTGTGCAAGATTCTGCAGCTGTTGCTTGTGTGCTAAACGCACAAGAAAAGCAGACAGCACAAGCACTCTGCTGTTTGTCATAATTTTCAGGGAATTGCATCCATAATAATATAAAGTTTGGCATTTTAGGATAAACGACCACAGACTGCGAAGTGTTGTCTTACTTTTCTTTTGAGGATCTTCTCTGACACCAGGCAGCAACTGTGGTTCACGTGAATGAGCTCATGTGAACAATCTTCATTGCAACCAAGTGTTACTGACTGTTCACTGTTTGTATTGCATCCCTGGAGCTGTCTCTGTAGCAACATAAACCTCTCTTCCACACTTGCTTCCGTAGCAACATTTACCGCTCGCCTGCAACTGTTTGTATCCATCTCTGTCAGTACTCAAAAGTTAGTGTAAGATGACAGACAGCGCTTTACAAAACAAATTACTGATCTATCTATCTACCTATCTACCTATCTACCTATCTACCTATCTATCTATCTATCTATCTATCTATCTATCTATCTATCTATCTATCTATCTATCTATCTATCTATCTATCTATCTATCTATCTATCTATCTATCTATCTATCTATCTATCTATCTATCTATCTATCTATCTATAGTGTTACTATATTCTCTTTCTATCATTCACACTATCTTTCTCTGTCTTTCTCTGCTGCTCTTTTACCCTCTCTCTGTTTTTTGGGCTCATGTCCACATCCATCCATCACAGCTAGTCACCTAGACTGGTGGAGCAACCTGGTGATGTAACAAGCATTGGCAAAGCCAATTGGTATTGAATATGAGAGTAATTTGCTTTGGCAATGTTGTATAGCCCTGCTCTGCAGAAGTGGGGACGCTTTGCAGTGCGGTTAAAACTCATTTAAGAAAGCACTATTATCCAGCCATGGCTAATGCGATTTTTTTGTGTGCATTAACACATGATGCATCATAGTTCTTTTTTATTATTATTTTTAGCCTTGCTGTACAGCAGCCGTGTTGCAATACAGCATGGCTACAAATCCTTTCCAAAGTCCACAATGCTCATGCTGTACAGCATAAACAAAAGGTAATGAAAGAGTCAGTAGCCTCAAAGGTGAGTCCTGTTGGTTCTGCCAACGTTTGTTTTACCTTTCTGCATGAACTCTTAAAGAGTGCATGCGTCTGTAGTGGCTCTCCTTCACCCCCACCCTTCTCCTGCTCTCCTTGGTGTCACCCTCTCCCCCCTGCCCTCCTTTGACCGTTTGTGGTGTCACCCTCCCCGTTGTTTCAGTCAAACCCCATCCCCTCCTCTCGCTCTTTAATGTGTTTCCTACCCTTCTCCCTAGTGTTGCTCGACTCTCCTAAGTTGTCTGTGTTCCACAGAGCTTCTTGAGAGTGCAAACTTTAATCAACTTACGCGGGACACAACGAGAAAGTCACCCTTGTCAGGGGCAGCTAGCAACTGTGAAAATCGGTAGGGCGCACACAGCGTGCGGTAAAACTCACTGATATGTTGCCTTTCTCCACTCCCCTCTCCCTACAACGATGACGAGCAGGAAGGAAGGTGGCTTACTTCCTGCATATGAATTCAACCAATTCTGGAGCTGTTAAAAGCAGCTCCAGGATTGGATGGAGCAGGTTAACCCAGAGCTCATTTTGAGGCTGGGGCCCTGTGTCTGCTATCCTCTCAGCGGTTTTGCAGCACTGTGATTTCAGGCTTTGAAGTGCGCATGGCAGATTGGCCAGCAGTAGACAGCCAGCCTATCTGTCACGCACACTGAGCAGTCATACTTCAGTATGCAGGAATTTGTCTGCCCACCCCCACAATCACGCTTGCGCAGATGGCTGCCCTCATAATAATAAAATGGAAATTACCATTTTATTATTCTGTGTGTACTTGTTGCGCTTGCAGCACCAGGGGAAATGCTCCTCTGCCTTAACGGAGGAGCAGCCGCTGACCCTTGTGTTGACTTCGGAACTCGTAAAAATGCATTGGAATCGTGTATTATCTTAAACACTTGAGAATGAACACGTGAAACACATGGTCACGTTTTTTTTAATCAAGTCTTCACTTTCATTCAGATAGATATAGCATAGAAATGTTCCTTCCTATCCTCCTGGTAATGTTAGACAAAAAACATACTAAGAATGTTACACTTTAATAGCGCCTGGAAACAGCAGCAGGCTACTATGAAAAATTACTTCATATTAAGGAAGTGCAAATAACATGTGAAGGCTCCAAAAATCGAACAGTGTGCGCTTCTGACAATGCTGTGCCTTTCTTTGCTTCGGGTTTGGTTTCATACATTAAGACTTCAGTGGAAAATCCGCAGCACATTCCTTGCAGAGTCGCTCTCCAACCATTGACCAGTGTGCAGCAGAAAACACAATCCCTGCAGAGAACTGCGTGGTTATTGAGGGATAGCTTGTAAAAGTGAGTGTGTGTGGTGGGGAGGGGCAGGTTCTACTACACATCATTCTGTTGACCCCACTTTTCTAGCCTGACTATTGGTTATTTCGGATTTGCCATCCTTTACATTTAGTTTTGAACCGTCCCTGCAAACCAAGGAGAGACTAACATCTCATGTCCACTGTATAAGTTTTTCATTAGGAAAAAAGATGATGTGGTTTAGTACACACCCCCAACCCAGCTGTCATACCACAAGCGTGAAACAAAAGCTCCTCGGCAAAAAAGGCACATACATTAAGAAAGGTTCTTAAACTTATCATAGGCTATAACAATAATCATAGGCTATACCAATAAGCCCCCGGTTTAAACTCAGCAGGATGGGTGGCCGCTCTTACCGAGTGCTTGCCGCTGGGCTATGGAATTCTCTCCCGGTGCACATTCGAGCTCTGAACAATCTGTCCGTCTTCAGGCGTGCTATCAAAACTTTCCTGTTTTCTGTACTTGCTTAGTCGTCTGTCTCCTTCCTTTTGCGTGTTATGTTTGGTACTTGTTCTAGCGCCAGGACGCCCCTATGCTGGGGCAGCTGTGCGCTGTATAAATAATACTAACATAACATAACATAACATAACATGAATAACAAAGCATGGTTTAACATAACAAGAAAACATAACACCCTTTCTGCCTCCTCTAGTTTTCCTTGGTGTCACCCCTCCCTAATGTTGTTTGACTCTCCAAGCCCCTACCCACGCTGTTTTTAGACATATTGCACAGCAGCAGGGGCTTAAATGGAAATAAAAAAACCTCTGTCAATGCTGTCATAGTGCTTTTAAAAACAACTCTTTTGCTTCTGCTGCTGTGCAACATATTAAAAAAATTAAGAAAGCCAATAGATTTTCCGGGTGCAAAACCTTACTGGCTTTGGCAATGCTTGTTGATTTCTATATGGATTATATGGAGGTAGAGGTGAGGAGCTGGGTATGACCAAAAGGACTGACTCCAGCTGCTGCTGGTACCTGACCCTAATGGTCTTTGATTTGTTGCAGCACTTTTTGGGGTCTTGCCGTTCTTGTGCTGCTGGCATTTTCATCTGTATGGGTTGCTGCTGTTCTACTTTGCTGGTACTTTATCTTGCAAAAGCACTGGATGATTTACCTTTCATAAAATGCCGTGCACAGGCCCTAGCACAAGAGAACAGCCCGGGCTTTTGCAGCTGATAGCCTTTCACTGGAGTCAGCACAGATGACAGATCGTGTACTTAAATCTGTTATCCGAAGACATTCACCAGATGGCATCCATCACTACTGCGATAATGACCTACGTCACTTTCTACACACTATTCCGACAATCCATCACTGCACAAAAGGACAGTGATGCATCGGCCTCGCTGCCAGCTCTGAGTTACAACATGGAAACCTCCTGCTTTTGTTCTCCTTGCTGTCAGCGCCTTGTGCAGGAGACCGATAAACATATACACTTTGTCACCGAGAGAAAGTGGCTGAGTAACAGCTTTACCGTGCCTAGCACGTCTTTTTCCGGTGATTTTTTTGTCGGTGACTAAAACGGGATGTGCCTGGCCATTCATTGCTGTTAGTTACTGTGCTGAATGCTACGCAATCGTAACAAGCACTGGCGTTGCCAATAGGTCTCGCAGTAGGAAAGTTTGAGCTATTGGTTTTCTAAATGACATTTTATTTTTTAGTTTTGTGATTTACAATGCCCATACTTTTAACTTTTTGCATTAGGAAAGTTGGAGCGATTGGTATTGTAAATGACACTTTTTTAATTTATGTGTTGGTTTTGAAAATAGCAAAATTAATAGCTTTGTCAGTTACAATGTCAATAGTTTTAACTTTCGCAAATGTGACACCTATAGCATTTGTAATGCAATGTGTGTTGTATTTACATGGCTTAGATGTATTGATATTACAAATAACAATGGCTTTTAATTTTGTAAATAATTAATACTTAAATAAAAGTTATTGTAATTTATAATGGCAATAGCTTAAACGTTTGTAAATACATTTTGTGAAGATTATGTTCAGTGTATTTTATTGTGACGAAAATCCAAGAACATTGCATTTGCACCTACACACACATATGTGTTGTAGCACTGAGTGGTGTGAGGGTGTGAGGGTGAGGGGGTGTGAGGGTGAGGGTGAGTGGGTGTGTGAGTGTGTGAGGGTGAGTGAGGGGGTGTGAGGGTGAGAGTGTGGGAGGGTGAGGGTGTGAGGCTGAGTGATGGTGAGAGGGTTGTGAGGGAGGTGAGGATGAGGGGGTGAGTGAGGGTATGAGGGTGAGGGGGTAAAGTTTGGAAAACAGGTTCTGGGTTGGAGGGGAGATTGTACCAATCAATTGCAGTGCCGTGTAATCTACGCTCTCTGTCATAATTTTCTTTGTCACTTACAGTATCCCCTTTCCCTTGTTGTTAAATAGCTAACAGTATGAGTGCATTAGCATTGTTGCAATGCCTTGTGCACTCCTCTTTTCTCGCACCGCCCTGAATACGGTGTTCTGTAATTGGTTACCGCTGGAGTTGTTTGGTAAAAGCCAGTGGAGTGACTCCTCCTGTCTTTAATTAACAGAGCGTTGATCAGCTTCGCAAATTGAATTCTCAAAATGTTTTATTAGATTTAAAAGTCGCAACTCTATCTTGAGAAGAGAGAGAGCTGGACTTGTGGGATAGTTACATGGGGAGGTGTGAAATGTAGTTTTAATCAATATGAGGATGTAAAGGGAGATGGTATGTGTTAGTAGGTAGTTTAGATGGGTTATAGGTAGTGTGAGGGGATAGGTTTTTGGTTTGGGGCACAAAAGAGAGAAGCAAATTATATTAAAGGCTATTGCCACCATTTTTAAAACTTAATATGAAGCCTAATTTGCCTGCTCCTTCACATGCCGCAGAACATGTGTTTTTTAATATAAAGTAATAAAAAAAGTCAGCATCACTGCATAGTGTTAAAAGGTTTCTGCGTGTTCGATAGGAAGAGCTATTCTCCTGTACTCCTATAGGCTGTGAACTCCAGACGGTAAATGTGTCTTAAACAGTGTAAATAGCCCTAGACCACCACATGTTGGAGTGAAGCTTAAATAACTTTAGAGACAATGTGGCAGATTTACCCTTTTTTACGGTCAGTGGAGAGAAACCTGATTTGGCCAGAATAACACGTTGTTAACCAGAGGCCGTGATTTTAACTAGGTGTCTACATTAGTGGTTCAGGTGAGGCCTCACAAACTGCTTGATCATAGCAATCCCTATAAGAAGTGTGGTACCCCCTCCAAGCTCGTTGTTGCAGAGGCGCTCGAGTGAAAGCTTGGGGGGGGAGAGGGTGTGTATGTGGAGAAAAGAGAGTTCTGCCCCTTAAGGGACACCGGAGCACTTTGAAATGGAAACAGTGCCTGGAACGATGAGGTTGAAACATAAACCCCGGGTGATGACCAAATATACCATAGGTCCGCTCCTGTTGCCTCACAAACTGCGTCTTGATCACAGCGTGAAACAAGAAGATTGTGTAAAAAAACAAGATTGTGAATGAACAGAAGTGATAAGGGTATGAAGGCGATAAGGACCGATCTGGAGCCAGGGAGAGGTACCTACTTTTGAATAAAATGTCAATGAAAATGGAGAACACAATCTCCCTATCATAGGGGAAACTTCTAATAGGGTATCAGAATTCACTGAATGTCTGAACTAGAAGGGTTCCAACTAAAGGGCCAACTGTAAATCAATGTTTCGGTATAGAGATAAAAATGGAAAAAGGTAGTGTGAAAAAAAAACAGCTAATGATTAATCCAGTAAAGGTACAAAATAGATGAGTAAATGGATACTTGCTTCAGGGAAACATACACTGAGACGAACAGGGCTCCATAAAAATAAAGGGCCCACCAATAGCAGATGAGTCTATCAAATGTATAGCTGCAGATTGCTTGGAGCATAGTCCTAGGATGAAGTAGCCAAAAAGGTCTGTCCTACGAAAAATCTAACTGTACAGCCATGACAAGAGTGAAATGAATCACAGCTGAAAACATAACGGCTGTGGGCGATTTAGGCCAAGGATGAGAGAACGGTAAAAATCTAAAAAGGCTAACTGCTTGAATCCCTGCAGTCAAACAAGCAGACGCTGACTACGAACCTAACAAGACTCACCTGGAAACGATACAGGACCGCAGGACATCAGGAAAACAAATGATATACCATTCGCTAAGTCCGACAAAAAGGGAACATCGGAGTACAACTAACAGGGAAAACGTACAAAGGTCCAGAAATACTAGCAGAGAAGCTATGTCGGAAAGGGTCATGAAAACGGTCGCCATGTTGGGAGAAAGGTGTTCGATGTAGACCTGATAGATCTCGGGGGGCCAATTACAAAGTCCAATCTACTGAATGGGAGAATAGACAAATACGGAAATGTAATGAATACAAAGAATATATGGAAAGTAGCACTGGGGATATATAAGAAACAAGTGCTAAACGAAAAGAAGATAAATAAAGCGAGATGACCTACATAAGAAACTACAGGAAACTAATAAGTTATATTGGTGCAGAGATGGAAATACCTTTAGAAATAGGAAAGGCGAAAGCGCCATCAAGTGGACAACTGAAGGATTAAACCTAAGATGGATAACATTGAAGTAAAAGTAAAACAGGGGTCAAACAGAAGAAAAACAAGAGTGGCCGGGAAACTGAAAGTACGGCCGGCCACCGGCCAGCCATGAATAATTAGGGGAGGAGGAGCCGCACAGCACACGCTGGGAGAAGCCATTTGATGTGCTGTGCGGCCGTGAAAAAATGCAATTAGGAGGGAGGGAGGGAGGCTGATGCGCGTGCATGTTTGGTCACGTGAACTTAAAGAAAACCGCACCAAGAAGCCCTTGGTTTGACGAGGATTTTGAGCACTTGAATTCTCGCTCCGCTCAATGCGCTTGCGCGCATTGATAGGTCGCGAGACCTAAAAACGTATGTAAACATAAAATAGAATCGTTTAATATGCATAACCGGTAACACAGTTGATGACTATGTGATCGATGAAAAATGACACAGCTGAGGCCCTGATCACGATATTATTTGATTTGTGGCGTAACTCGTGAGGAAAATTGTCATAACTGATGGTGGCTTCTCAAGTAAATGCAGCACCATAGGAGAGGAAGCGTCCTCTGGGAATATGGATATACGCATATTACGTACCTTATGTTAGTGTGCATGTGGGGTCTCAGCGGCATATTACCAACAACTAGCGATATTTATCGCTATGTTGGCTTAGCGGCAATATTTTTATCGCCGAGCTGCGGCGAATTTTATCGCTTAGGAACCTTGCTATTATCAAGGTTTATCTCCTAAGCGATAAAAATCGGCCAAAATGCATGAATATCGCTGAAAAGTCAGTGATATTCATGCATTACCGAGCTAATGCTCTTAGCCATGTTATCCACCTACAATTGGATAACATGGCTAAGAACTGCTCTGGGGCAGGTGTTAGCTTTTGGAGATAATCGCGCTTAGCGCGAATATCTTCAAAAGTTGGTAATAGGAGATAGCGATATTAGCGACTGTTTCCAGTCGCTAACATCTTGGCACGCTCACTTTGCATGTCATTAGTGATAAATATCTCTGACATGCAAAGCGGGGCCCAAGATGGTCGCTATCTCCTACTAGCTGTCGCTAACTGGTGTTAGCGACATCTAGGTAATAGGGAGATAATTTTATCTCCACTTTCTTGGCTTGTAAAGCCAAAAAAGCGGAGATAAACCCCCTTGATAATATACCCCTCAATGCGTTGATAGGATGACTCGGCAGTGAGTCAGTGACTTAGCGCAGGCACGCCCCTCTTTTGTTGCTTTTCCATCGGAATCTTACCTTCTCTGGAACTTAGATTTTTTTCTGTGGAAGATACGGGCTTTATTAATAGTACACATATTATGTCATATGATTGTGACCTTGACATCTCCGAATCCAAGTAGTTTTTCTTTTTTAAATTGAGTGTAATTTCTGTTGAAGGTTATAACTGAAGCATGAAAGCCTCAAAATGTAAATGTCAGTGTGCAGTATGAGATTGTACCGACTCTCACGTCTTCAATGATGGCTTCACAGGTCTACAGTGTCAGAGGTGAGGGTGTTGTAGTGATCTGCTGATCACTGGTCTAGTGTTCCAATGTTCTAGCCACTCCCTGAGGGATGGCTTACACCCCACCCCACACCCATCCAGCACAGACGTCACTGGACATGTGACCCTGCCAATAAAAGGGGTCAGGCGTATGTGCCCTGGGCCAGTTCTACCAACCATCCAAGTACTGTGTCTGTGTGTCATCATTATCAGTGCATGAGGGCTAGGGTGCTGCACTATTACATTGGCGACGAGGGGGCTGTGCCTGGGCGTGCAGCAGCACAGAAGATTGGTGTGAGGGGAAGTAATGGCCGGATCGAGGGCAATATCATGCCTGCACGTGTGTGAAGAGTCTGCAGGGAGTAGGAGGTGATCGGGAGCCCACCCCCACACCTGACGTGCCCGCAAGAGCATGGCGGCACCCAACAGAAGGATCATGTGGAAAGTCTAGGAGCTGGTGTCATGATCCTGTCATCAGCCTGCTGAGGTCCCACAGAATGAGGAACATCGGGAGCAAATGTCCAGTCGTCGGGCATGTGGCGAGCCCCACTAATGGAAGAGGAACAACGTGTATGGGGCTGGTCTGCTGAGATGCCGGCTGCCTCCACAGACAGCACCTCGAGGTGGAGTCAGGCCCATCTGCTATCGGGCGTAAGGTGAGCCCTAGACTGCGAGGAGTGCCAGACCGGGCCGTCACAAAAGCCAGCAAAGAAAGTAAAGTTGGTCCCCCAAGCCCCGCAGTGTAATTAAACGTCAAGGCTGCCCCTAGGCAATAGTGGAAGCAGTCAAAGACACTGTGTACGGCGTGACGCAACATAATTTCCATGAGACTCTGCGAATGCCTTTGTGGTTCACCCTCTCTCCCTGCCTGCCTGAAATGAGAAAAAAAAGACTTACAGGGAGATGGGAGGAGGTGCCGCTGTCCGGCGAGTGGGCTTCCTGTGGTGTGGGGCAGCCTTCAGCGTCAGTGCCCTGTCCGCAGGTAGAACGAGCGCATGGCTGGCAGATACAAAGAGGCTCAGTTGTGCCCACATGCTGCGAGGTCCCTGCGCGGCCCGGGTAAAAAGAGAGACTTCAGGAGAGCAGCAGGATGGGCCGCAAGATGAAGGGGGCAGGAAAGCAAGGCCTCGCAGTGTTGGTAAAGCTGCCAAGGCCAATCCAGGCACGGCAAATGCAATCCCAGCCCAGGCAGCCTGCAATGAAAAGTGCCAAAGAGCAAGAGGGTTGCCGGGGGTAGAAGTAACTGTAGCAAAGATATGCCCAGGTTGAGTGTGCACAAGTGAAAATTAAATGAATCAAAAAAGGACATAGAGGAAAAAAAGGAAGTAAAGCACCTTCCTTGCTGCGAGTGTCTATGGCATGTGGGTGTAGTGACTTGGAACAGCCGAGGTCATGAGAAAATCCTGGTACAGGCACACCTAGAGAAGAGTGGTGAAAGAGAGCGGCATCGGTTTCAGGAAAACAGCCTGGGCCCACGTTGCAAATGAAGCAACTCTGGCGTTTAGTTGCCATGTAGCGGTACCTCACCCACTAAAGATAGGACTGTGCAACACATGAGACCACAATAAAGACTGCAACCCAATCTCATCACACAATGAAGACTGCCAGGATATGCAAACACTGCAGAAGGAGAGGCAGCTATCAGCGCTGCCAAGTATCACGCATCAGGCGTTACGATAACGCATTTCAGTGCTGGTGTCCGCATCACCACACTAACTGCATTAGTCACACAAAATTAGGGACTCCTGACCATGCCCAGGCATGTTGTAACAAGGAGCTGCAACAGCAGGCTCATTGTGCTATGGAAAGCGTGCACTGTCTGACTGTGTCAGGAACTTAAATAGATACATGGTCAACTGGTGCGCAGTGAAGCCTCATGAATCAATAATCAACGGCACATCCAAGATGTTTTGCAGCTTGTCAACATTGTTGCAGAGGCTACCCCTAAAGGCGGCCTAGAGGGCCGGTGCCATGACCGATGCCGAGCCCCCGGAAAGAACCGTTTTTTGGCGTGCTTGGGTGTGCAGAAGCGGGAGAAACACCACGCTCCCCCCCCAAGCAGCAGCGCCAGATAGGCACCGGCATCCCCCGGCCAATGGGGGCACAAGCAGGATACGAACCCGCCAGCAAGGCGGAAAAGTCACAGGGGGGATTAAAAGCACAGCTCCCCCTATCTTTTGGAGCGGGGAGCAGCAGCGGCGATACACAACTTTTGTCCCACCCACCCACACCTAAGGATCAGCAATGTCGCAGTGCTGGGAAGCAGGCTAAATGTTGGCAGAGAGCTATGGGGACAATGGTTGGTACGGAGGCACACCTTGGGTGGTGTGCTGGATTAGGACCACTCACTTTGGGATGCCTCACGGCTGGGTGAGTTGGCCTACCAAAAGGGGGTAGCAAATGGAGACGGCGCTCGCAGCCCAGCCCCCGCCGGATGGCAGGGCACATAAAGAGTCTACAAGGTAGCGAGTTGTGGCCTATCTCCGGTACAGAAGCTACCCCTGCGCAAAGGGAACGCAAACCCAACCAACCAAAGACACTACCAGAAGGGACAAGAAACAAGACAAAGCCTGCAAATGAGCTAACTAACGAACTGTCAGTCTAATTTCTATTTTGCGATGTACGCATGATTTATGACAGAGATGATGTAGGCCAAATACATATGATTTATGACGCAAATATTACAGTTCACCAATAATGATTTATGACCAGGGACATGCAAATTATGACAAATTATTCCTAATACAATTGCTGCCAACAAATGACCACTGACTTATTAATTCTAAGGAATACTGAGGGGGAAGGTGGCATGTACTCTGGAGTGGGCACAGTGCGGTGTTATTGTTTTTATCAAGGCGCAAGTCCCTGTGATTACTGCATTCAGGGTAATTGCCCTCCTAGGCTGCAAGGCAGCCCATTCAGGAGGTGGGCGGCAGGTTTTATTTTCCTAGCGTGCTCGTCTCTGGCAGAGCGACGCTTTTTCTCCACTTGCGACCTGGAGTCACAACGCACTCTGACTTGGACAAGACTATGAGGTAGGAGGCGGGTTTTAGTTTTAATTTCGGAGTAGTGTATCGTGGCCCACCAACACTTGCAACTTTCACCTGCCCAGACATACGCATGTTGGCGCAGAAGGCCACACTTAACCGCCCCAGCTGGTTCATGAACAATGATTCATCTGCTCATTTGTTGGAGGCTCGCGGGAGGGGTGGGGCACACTAGCCCTGTCATGCCAAGCGGTCCCGCTGTGTCGTTCCTGAAATCTGTGCCTTCGAGCATCTAAAAAAGTTTTGGGGAAAAAATTAAGTGCATTCGACCATAATTCATTCAGATTTTCTCATTCCGTCCCGCCTGGTTTTGTTGCACCCTGAGCGTTTGTAATGACAGTTAGAGGCTGGCAGGATGCAGTTTGGGAAAGTCCTGCAGGCCCTGCACCATCTGCCTGACTTGGCAGCCTTTCTCTCCAGGTGGATTGCCGTGGCTCGCCAGATAGATTGATAGCATTCACCTGCCCTCCACGTGGTCACTGAGGCATGCTGTTTCAGAAGCGTCTGGAGCAGCACAGCTCCTTCTTGACCCTCAGGAGTCACGCAGCCAGATTGACCGCCCCCTTCTCGGGCCTCAGGCCCTTTGAAAATGATACGACGGTCCGGCTCCAGGTCGACTGATTCATAGTATAGCTGCAGAGCTCAAAGAGAGCGTCTTTTGGGCTATCTACAATGTGCCAAACACCGTCAAACATCCAGCATGGCAGACAGCCTGAAGTTGGCACTTGTAAGTGTGTATAGCGGCACTTCCTCAATTTCTATTGGCATTCTGCCTAGGGAAAAAATAAAATGTAAGGAGAGCTGTTATGATGTAGGGATGATTTGGGTTCCACGTCAGTATGCTATTGTATTGGGCTGCATCAATATCTTGTGTGTTGTAATTTGAGATTACAGTTTCCACATTTCAGACGGGAGACAGCCAAAATAAAGTAATTTGTGGCTTTAAAAATCAGGTGTCTCTCATCTGAATTGGATCTATTGAAATGTATGAGTCATCTGAATTTATTTTCAGCATGCCTTTGCTGTCTGTGTTTACTTTATCAGCAAGGATCATTAATGCAGCTGGAACATATTTTTAAAAGCTTTGCTCAATGACTCATGAGGCCATTGCTACTCTTATAAAACCTTTTTTACAGTCATGTACCTAAAGCGTAAAAGAACTATGGCCATATTCATGATGTTGCTTACTATCTATTCAGCATTATTAGTTTACATGTTCTGTCATAGGAGTCCTTCTTCCTATATAAAGAAATCCTGCCCACTGACATGAATTTTTACTTTGTGATGTACATAGTGCCACGGTCCCTGTGATATCTCATCCACCTCATCACTTTTCCCCTTACAAGTTGACATGGGCTTATATTTGTTATAATGCGCGTCCGTTTAGCTTAACTACGTGTGTTTGAACACAAGATCCTAAAAATTATCTCATTGCTCAAATGGGTGTACTTTCTGATATATGTTTCCCTCGTCATTGCTTGAAAGTGTCACTCATATTCATAGAAAGGTCACTCATAATTGCACTGAAATTATGAAAATGACACACATTGCAATCTGGAACCTTGGCAACTATGAACTCCTTGTGTGTACTTGGAAAAGGAGAAAACGCAGCACCAAGCAAATGCGCAGCAGCACAGGAACAGCTGCTACTGCTCTATGGGATTGAGAGAAAGATGCAACTCCGCGAAGAGAAGTGGCAGAAACCCTAAGACTGCTGCATGAGGGGTGAAGAAAGGACCACTGACTCAGTCAGCAAGTGAACACTGTACATAAATAAGGCGGAAAAGCTGCCAGACCCTGAGATGGAGAGTTGTTGCTGCAGCAGTAGGAACATAGGAAGGAGCGCCACCAGAAGAACAAGGGTGGTTCAAGACACAAGCCTAAAGTAGCAAGTTTCGGGAGAACAGAGGAAGAGCACAGGGGGGGGGGGGGAACGATGCGCCGAAGATGTACCCCAGACACGGACGATACGGACTGGAGCACGAAGGTCAGCACCCTGCAAGAAAGAGGGCCCAGGTGGTCACACGGCGTAACTCAACCTGTGAAGCCAGCCTGAGAGACGCTGCAACGAGAGAGCCAAGTCAGTGTGGAATTGAGGCACCTAGAGCCCATCCTCAGAGAGCCGAGAAGACGACCTGCCAGAGGGTCACAGAAAAGACGACCTGCCAGAGGGTCGCAGAGAAGATGACCTGCCAGAGGGTCGAGGCGAAGATGACCAGCCAGAAGGTCACGGTGAAGATGACCTGCCAGAAGATCACGGAGAAGATGACCTGCTAGAAGGTCACAGCAAGATGACCTGTCAGAAGGTCACAGAGAAGATTACCTGCCAGAAGGTCATGGGGAAGATGACCGAGACATCTGAAAAGACGACCGAGTAGAGGTCCGAGTAGAGGACCAAAAAAGAGATCAGAGACGAAAGACCTGGAATCAAGGAATGAAGTCTGAGAATGAGTATAGACAGGAAGAAGGTCGCACCAACAGGTCTGGTCATTGAAGGAAGAGAATGCATTGTCCTAGGGGTAGGACAAGACCAGGGAGACCCGTGTGAAGTGCACATCACAAGGGGAGGCCTGGTCAAGGAAGACAAGTAAGATGATGGGATTAGACCACGTCGCAAAGCAAAAGAACAAGGAGGAAATTGTGTGGCATGACGCCACCGTGAAGAGAGGCGAAGAAGAAAGCTCAAGCAGAAGAAAGAAGAAGAGAGGAGTTTGTGATATGACAACTTGCACACCAGACGACAAAGGTGACAAGTGCAAGGACATCTGGCATGGAGCACAGAACCTGGAGAACACTGGTTGCACTTGGAGAAACTACCAAACTACCTTTCCATGAGTCTTCAGAATCTACTGAAATGCCAGATATTCTCTTTGGTTTAGCAAAGTGAAAGCAATTAGAAAGGTAGCTCTGCATCAGGCAAACATGCCAGCCCTGCAAGGCCATACAAATTTGTGCTAACATCACATCCCTGTATCGAGGCGCAGGACTCTGATCTTAAATTGAGTGACCAGTCAAGTATTTCCGGGTAGACTCGAAATAAGATCATCCCTACGTTATCCCAAGTAGAATCCTGATAGATCTATTTTGGATAACTTGATAATCAATGACTGCAAAACGTAAAACCTCATATATAAGTGCTGTTGCAGGTCCTGTAGTACTTAAAGCACTACAGTACACATCTAATGGTATTTGGCTCTTCCATTTCTATGAGCATTAAATGTGTGATCTAAAGAAAGCAAGGCCTCAAAAGAATCTGTGAACAGGTGCCCGTGGCTGTTCATGGTTTAATAATATAATCAGGCACTTTGTTTGCAGACATCTGCTGTCCATATGGAAGGTGGGCGTCAGAACTACAGGAAATGTTGCTGCTCTCTTGTGCTGTGCTCACTTCTTATTTCTTTATACTTAAAAGCATTGCACTATTTTTCATAAGAATATTCCCGTACATTTTTAGTTTTGGTATTCTCTGAAACCTTGTTTATTTCAATTTATTGCTTACGTAACTTGCTGATGGATCATAGCTTGAATGTTTGTTTTCAACAAAAAAAATCAGTATTCTTATACCTTACACACACTTTTTTTTATAACATATCAGCTCATTACATTTATTATTTAAAAATGTTTTGATTAGAAAGTTGGCAGATTTTTAAATGCAACAGTGGTGTTCTCTTCTACAGTTAGAAGTGTAGGACTTTGGAAGGGTCTCATTGTCCACTCCAACTCCAACCTAAGCAACAGTAAGTAAACATTGGACTACAGAGGGATCACATTTACTATTTCCACTCCAACCCAAACATGCATTTGCAATGCAATCAGTCACATCTTTGGGACTTTGTATGTATTGTTATGTTTTGTTAAAATCATCTGTAAAGCACACTTACACCAAGTGGTTCATGGCGTATTTAGCTACGCAAAACATTAGCCTGGGTGCTGAAACATCTACTGTCCTTTAACATGGAGGGAAAGTAAGCACCAAACTGTGGAACACGCCAGGTATGAGTACACAGAGAGAGAAATATTGCCTATCAGTGGGAAATGGTATAGTCTAAAGCTCTGTTTTTAATAAAAAATCTGGGCCTTCAGTGATCATATCACTGGAAATACAAGATTTGAAAAAAATATTATTGTGTACGGGTGCTCGTAGTTGACAAGTTTCTATGGCCTGGAATCAAGGGAATGCTAAAGTGATTGTGGTATTTTACTGAACTCTGCTAGTTGTTTTATGTCAAGAAAGTTAAATAGAGGCAGTTGCCAGAAAAATAAAAAAAGAAAGTCCTTAAGCAAAAAGCAATTCTGGTATTTTACTGACCTCTACTGGTCATTTTTTTTATCACGACAGTTTAATAGAGGCAGTTGAACAAGCAGAAAGCAATTCTGGGGCCTCATTTCTTAGGCTGTGCGCCACTTTTACGCCGCCGGTGCGTCAGTTTTTATGATGCACCAGTGGCGTAAAAAATGCACCTTGTTGCGCCATATTTACAAAGTGACGCATCTAGGTGGATGCGTCACTTTGTAAACCCCTGCGCCACATTATACCTGTGCCAGGTATAATGCATGCAAGGGGGGCGTATTGACGCAAGAAAGGGTCGTAGAAGTGACACAGTGAAATCTATGAGATTTCACTGCGTCACTTTTAGGACGCCGTTGCGTCAAAATCTTGCGCCTGCCTCACAGCAGGCGTATGACTGACGCAGGCCCTTTCACATGGGGCTTGCCCCATGTGAAAGGACGCATTGCTGGAGTTGCGTCACTTTTGTGACACACTTCAGCAATGCGTTACTTTTGAGCTTACAGATACGTCAGAAATACTGACATATCTGTAACTCCTTGCAACATGATGCGTCATACATTAAATATGACTCATCAGGAATGTTGCAAGGAGGGTGCACTGAGAAGAGACTTTCACGCAGCGATGCGTCATTTCTCATAAATGAGGCCCCTGGTATTTTACTGACCTCTACTCTCAATAGAGTTAAATATATACAACAGATCTTCCAGACTGCGCAAGCGCTGTCTAGGCTCGAGCTAAAAAACTGTTAAGAATATGTTGGATATTGGAGCGGTCAGATGTACTATTTCCACTCTAACTAAAGTAATAGCACTGAAAGCAATGGACTTCAGAAGGGTCAGATTTACCATTCCCCTCCAACCTAAGCAGGGGTCAGATTTACTATTCACACTCCAACCTCAGCAACAGGAGGAGAAGTGCTGTAGTCTAAAGGGATCAGATTACCTATTCCCACCTCAACCTAAACAATAGTAGAGAAATTGCTTGACTGCGGGGGGTCATATTTACTATTCCTACATAAACAAAAGTAGCGAACATTTTGTAAAATATATCATGATAAATATAAAATAGTTTAAAATAATTGAATATCATAAAAATATCAAAAAATCTTCAAATTAAGAGACAATATGAATAACAATGCAAAAAATAAACACAAGCATGAAAATAAAAAATTCTATACATTTATAATTTGTAATCAAATTTACCAAAATATATAAACTAAATGTAATATATGAACACATAATATACAACAGTAACAAAAATATTAGTGCAATTAAAGAATTATATATATCAAAATAATATTGTATAAAAAAGTGTCTCCATACTTCCCTACAAACCAACCAACCTGACAAATAAGTTTAAATGATGAATAAATGTCACAGCAATAACAAAAATCATATATTTAAAACATAAAATGAAAAATAGATAAATATATATATTTACCATTTTTTGCAAATAACTAAATATTCGTGAAATCTACTTGAAAAACGAATTAAACAAATTACTTGGTAAAAGAAAATGTAAAAAATGTTTATCAATTAAAACAGTAGCAATATATATAAATATATTTAAATGACTTTCCACTCTACTCCCCTATAATCCCAACATCCCAAAAAAGAAAATTGAACTAATGCTAAATGAATAATATAAATCACAACAAACAAAACAAATTGCAAACAATACAAAATACTTAAAAATTGTTAGACATAGTACATAACAATAAACTGAATCACTCAATTAAAACAATCAAATACAAACAACAGTTTAAAAAGAACATTAATATCTATTACATACTTTCGATAAATAATAATATGATTATAAATTGAATAAACGTTTTATAAATAAATCATAAAATATATGTTTTACCACTTCATACCCTACTCTCCTCCAAACATAAACCCCACCTGTGGTTTACAAAATGAACATTAATTCAAATCAATAACAATTCTTTAATTATATAACCAAAACAAAAACAAATCCACTAACAAATGGAAATAATTAACAATAGAATAACAATGTGATAAAACACAAACTAATAAACATTACCAACAATTAACATTCAACATTATGTACAGCAAAGTTAATTAAAATGATTTGAGACACTTAAAAATAATATTCTTACATGTGATATTCTGTTCCATGATATTCCCATCATCGGGATATTTTTTTGACAATATTTGTTCCCTACAACATTTTTGCAACAATATTAAAGCTATGCAACAGAGTATCACCTAGTGCTACGATCATCACTCCTAGAAGAATGCATTGGAGTCCCTGTTTTTTCCCCTCTAATTTGAAAGTCACTGAATACAGTGAATGTAATAATTGTTTGTATTTGATCAGTTCAGTGTTTTTTGCTATGCCACAGACACAATGTTGTTTACTTGTAAACACTTTTGCAAAAGTACAGTTGATCACCTTTTCTTTGTGGTTAGTCCCACTTTTTCAACGTCTGCCTGTTCAATTGTGCTAACTGCCTAAATTACAGTCCTTCAGAAAGGTCCTTAATATTGTTCTATTTCAAAAGGCCTTAGGCTCCCAGTCTGTTTCATTGCATTGCCTACACTAAGGACCTCATTTACTTATTTTTGGCATAGGGCAATGTTGCAAACCTACCTGCTGCGCTGCCCTTTTCAAACGAAAAGGGCAGGAATGCGGCTCCTCTATGAGATACAGTGCATTCCTGTCCTCTTTCATAATACTGGCAAACAAATAGCTGCCATATGCCAACGCAGGCACCCTTGCACCATGTGCAGGGGTATCTGCTTTGAAATTAGGTTGTTTTTATGGAGGAAGGGACACATTCTTTCACAAAAACAATCCTTATGCCACCTCTAGGGAGGCGTAAGCATTTGATGCATTCTCAGGTTTAAAATATGGAATAAATCTGGGAATGTGTCATATCCAATGGATGTTATGTGGGAACACCCACCATAATGCCCCTGGCACGCCTCCCTACAGGGCCGTACTAGGAACCACAACCGTCCCTGGCAAAGTGCTCGGCCGCACCCCCCTCCCCACTCGGTGGGGTTGAATATGCTGCCGAGCTCTTTGCCGGGGCCAGTTTTCGGCCGAATTTGTTACAGGGATGATTTTGCAGCTATGCTGCAAAAACGACCCTGTAACAAAACTGGCTCCCAGGGGCCCAAAACCGTCCCCTATCCGTGCGGCGCACCGGGGGATTTCCCGGTGCCCGCTATGTCCTGCCTCCCTATTGTAGAGTGGGGCAACGTAGGGACTTGCGCTGTGTTGCCTCACATCATATTTAGGAGGGTATGAAAAACCACGCAGGGCGGCTTTACGTTGCCTAGTAGATATGGGTAAGCCCAGTGTGCTGCTAGAACGTCAAAAAAAGTGATGTTCCGGCAGTGCACTGGGTTTGTAAATAAATCCCTAAATTCCTTCTTTCATAGCTGTGATTAAGGTTCCAGCAAACATCTTTGGCCCACTTACTGTTCTTGTCTGAGTTTTGGCCTACTTACGTGCATGAGTTTTTTTAGAATTAATATAATTTTGGGGCTGAAATACTTAGGACTGAAATTAGCCCAGTTAACAATGCATTGTGTTTCATATACCCATATACTTATTGTTTTAAGTGCGACTTCCTGTTGCTGCAATAAATAGGAGCTGAGAAAATAGAATAAGATCCCTGCTTTTTTGCACAATCAGATTTTGACCCAGAAGAATAAGGAAAAAGGGAGAAGAAGAAGGTGGAAAAGAAAGTTTGAAAAAAATAACAGAGAGAAAGAATGGCTATAAAAGTACCAGCAAGAGTTGAATAAAGAGAGAGGACATATAGGGTGGCTGAAGAAAGATGCTTTAGTTTGATAAAGATTAGGTTGTCTTGGGATTCAGCAACCTAAGTGTTTGACAGCACCAGCGGCATTGTTGTTTTAGCGGTTCTTGTTGTTCTTGTTCATCTTCTTCCTTCTCCTCTCCCTGCTCTTCTTCTTCTTCCACAAAACAAAAGCTAAGAAAGGAAAGTGAGAAATAGATAGTAAATGTTCAGCTAATTCCTTTTGCTACAAAGTCCTCTCAGCAAAACCACTGAGTTAAACATAAAAGTGATCAGGGAATTTCGTCGGAACGGCTTCTCCCACACACCTACAGATGTGAAAATCAGACAGAACGTAAGTTCATCTTTAGCTATTGTACATTTGTTGTCAAACAGGAGCATTTGCAATTAGAGTCAACATATCTAGCTGCAGAAGCTACTTGAGCTTCAATGGAATGATATGAAAGGCTGAGCTGTATTGTGTGGGTGTGATTTAAAGGTTTCAAGACAGCTTTGCAGCACTGCTGTGCTATTTACAGTTCTCTGGCATTCACAGTGTCACTATTTGTACTATTGCATAATGCAACTTTTGCTCCATGAAACAGAAATGAGATTGGCCTGTTACCACCTAAAGTGCTGGAGCGGAATCACAAGACTGTACATAAAATCGAGAAGTAGCCAGTTTATAGCTATAGAGCTCGAAAAAGTTGCTGCTGATTTCCGAAAATTACTTGCTTTTACACAGTAACATATTGATGTACGTGTAATTACATAGTTTACAACATTAAATTTGCTTTTTTTATATAAACTAAAATTTTAAGTACGCAGATAAGAGGAAAGAAATTCCTATTGCTTTCCAAGGCCAGATGTCCGGCCATTCTTGCAAGTGCAAAATTGGTCAGAAAACGATGTGCGCATGCAAAAATGGTTGTGAAAGGCACACACAAATTACAAATCTACAATGTGAATGAATACCGGCTCACAAAAAATCTGACTGTTGTTTGCGTTCTGAAAATAGCGGCTCGCAATTTGCGAGTTGCAAATGACAATGTACAGACCATTCGCAAATAGCTAAAATGTGTAAATTGGCCCATTTGCGCATTTGATTTACCACTAATCAAAACCAGGTGGTAAACAGGCCCAAACTAAAAAAACTGTCCCAGAATGCATCTGAAATCTTTCCACAATGGCTGCCCTGTATGTGATAGCAAGGAGGATGCGTATACTGGCTGCTCATAGATGCCATGCTACACCACATCCATCAACACATCTATTTGCCCAGGAATGCTGAGGAACTTGAAAATACAAAACTGCAATTTTATGCCCATATGTCTCCCCTCATGCATAGAATACATATTCCGTAATAGGAAAAGCACACATTCCTTCAGCATCCAAGTTGTCTGTGATGCAAACAACATCATCACAGACATTGCTGCCAAATATCGTGGAAGTACCCATGACTCATAAATCTTCAGACACAGTGGAATATACCAGAAATTAGAAAGATGTTTTTTTGAAGGATACCTACTAGGTACTGAATTTTCATGTCCATAGTGAAATGTATTTGCACTTTAATGTCAGTCTGCATGTTATCTCACCATCATAAATCTTCCCCAGGTGACAGTGTGTATGCCAGACACCGTACCTATCTCCCAACAACGCACCTGAGAGTCAGTACAACAGGGCACATAGACACACCAGGTCAGTCATTGAGCGCACATTTGGCATCCTAAAATCACGATTCCGGTGTCTTTGCAAGAGTGGAGGAGCCTTGCAGTATGCACCTGAGACAGCCTGCAAAATTGCGGCAACCTATGCCATACTCCTCAACATTACCTGGAGGTGTGGCTTGCCCATGGAGGTGTCTGATTCAGAATCGTGAGGTAAAGACCCTGGCCAACCAGACAAAGAGCCAAGCGAGGGAAGCTCAGCAGCAGGGGAGGCAATGCGTAGGGACCACATAGCCAGACATTATTTTTCAAGGTACGTCATAACCATTGACACTCTACACACAACCAATGACACTACAAAATGTGAACTTAACAATTAGAATTTCTCTTTATTTGAGGGCATGTCAAAAAACAATGTTGGACAACCTGTCCATCTCATTCCACATAAGCAATTGAAAGTAGAAATGTCATATGGTCACTGCTCCACCAAAAATAAGCAAAAAAGCACATTTGTGAAAATAAATCATTTCTTGCCTCTATGTCCAGCATCTGGGGATCTGGCACGTGGGATTGGTGTCTGGAGACTGCTGCTTCACCGCTGCATATATGTTTCTGCAGTTGAGATTCTGCTGCAGCTGGACACCTCGCTGTCTGCTCCACCAGTAGCAAACATGTTTCTCTTGGATTGCCTCCACTGCAGCTGTTATTTGTTGCAGCCCTCATGCAACGTCACCTCTGTAGTGGCCCATTTCAATTTGAACAGCTAGGGTGTACTTAGTGTGTTGTGTGGTTGCCTGTGCCAGCCTACTGATTACCCTGGTCATTGAGTTCATTTCGTCTGCACGGCTGCACTCCATTCTCCTCAGCTGCCCTCTCTCATCAGACAACTCTGTGCACAGCTGCCGAATAGCCCCTGTAAGGGCATCAATTTTTCCCTCAATGGGGCCTGGTTTTCAGCCATCTGTTGTGTTATCATTTTAAAATTCCTGGCTCAGCTTCGAATTGAACAGCCTAATCTGTTTTTGTTGCAGGCACTGAACCTTCAACATGGCTTGCTCCAGGCCACCAAACATCACCTGAGTGGCTGCTCTAGTATGGGCAGGTGTGTGCTTGATGCCACCTTCCTGATTGCTGTGTCGGATGCAGAACCTGGGTCCTGGTGCCCAGAGTGTGCTGGGATTCTGCTTGCTACTGTGTTGCCCGTATGTCATGTGCTGGAGCCTGTGATGACCTGTTTGCAGCACTTGCCTGGACATTTGAACGACTTGGCTCAATTGCTGTTCCCTCATCCAGCCCTTCCTACATCTGGACCTGCTCCTGCTGTGCATCACTATCATCTGCCCTTGGCACTCCTCCTAGAGGTGTATCTACGTTACAAATGGAAAATAAAGAAACAAATTCCGAGTCACTATATCAGTGGTGGTAATATGTTCTTCAGCTAATGTCAGTCCCTTACTGCACTGTTTATGCTATATACTACATTTCCCATAATGGACCAACTGTTACTTTTGGATTATTTAGATGGAGCATGTAGATGCAGTTTGATCTGGGTGTGTGGCATGCATGTGAGGAGTAGGACTTTGGTTGACATACTAATATGGCACACATTTTACACTTACCAGGGGGTGGTGGAGTTTGAGATGTGTCGAGGGTCCCAAGTCCCCCTACTGACTCTCTCTCCAGGGTACTCTCCACCGTTGCCTCTGCTGCTGAAGGTTCTGAAACTTTTGATGGTCCTCCTCCTGTTCCTTGTTCATCGCACAGCTGTGCTACCACCCTCTCCTTGGCCCTGGAGTGCAGGTTAAACCACCTTTTCTTTAGGTCGTCCAGGGACTGGTCAGCCACACCCAGGGCATTTATGCGCAGGTGCATCTCTCTTCATATTTTACGTTTCTCAGACTCTGGTACAGTATGTGATGTTCTCCTAAACAGCTGCTCATGGCTGCTGCAGCATTCTTCAATTAGTATGTCCCATTGCTTCTCTGAGAATTTGAGTTGCGCAGCCGCTCCTTCCCTGCCTTCTCACTGGACTTGCTGGACCTCTTGGTTTTATTTGGTTAACTGGCTTGCAGTGTTGGACTGTGCTGCTTCACCTTACCATGTGCTGTCAATTTTGTTCAGGATTCTCCAGGGACATCACTTCTGGTTTTGTGGCCCTTCTGCTCTACCAGACAGGGTTTTTTTTTATCGCAGTTGCTATTTGCGCATGGAAAATGCCCTTTCCTGCTGCTTATGCTAAACTGGCTGTTCTACCATGAACGATATCTATGCGCATTTAGCGAGTCGCAATTTGCCTTCTCGCAAAATTGTGATGCGAGTCATTTGTGACTTGGGGACCAGTTGGGTACTTACATTGATTTTAGTGACTCACTATTTGGCACAAAATGCAAGTCGCAAACTCATGCGGTCGTACATCCGGGCTCTAGTGTTCTTGAAATAAAACTACAGGCAAATACATTTTCAGATTTGCAAGCCATTCTAAATGCCCTTTGAATGTATTTAAACTCAAACATTTCTCAACATTTATGCGACAGAATACCTAAAAAATACTTATCATTTACAGCAAAAAGAGCACTCACAGAACTTACTAAAGTCACACCCAACTAAACCACCACTGTAAATTAAAACAATAAAAGTGGAGCATTATTTAAAGAAACAAAAAGTGTATTGATGCACTACCTCATCTCCAAATCACTCAAATTATCAGTTGAGAAAATGCACAAAATTCAAGACTACCCTGCCCCCTACAGGAAACAGCATTTTATACCTCCTTCCAACATCTAATACGTATGGATCACACCAACATATTCACAATACTTATAGCAGCCTATCATGATCACCATAACCTCTCATGCTCAGTCATGAGCACACTCATCAACAAGGACGTCAAACACATTCTGTCTGTTGTTAACTCCTTCACCATCCAGCGAGCCTTCCACTCATCATTGAACACCTGCCAAATGTCTACCTCTGTTCAATAAAGCCAGCCTTAATCTGAAGGGGCTTATAAATTCGATCCATTCACCTTGTAAATTTCATCCATTCACATTCCACCTCCCTGCTTCCATAATTTGTTAAAAGGAGAGAAAATTGTAAGCGCACACCGAAGACACAACCTCCTGCCCCCACAGTAACAAACAAAGAGGTACAATCTTAATACTCGATAATTTATCGAAATCTTGTGTGTACCTATTAGAGGTACATCCAGTAGGCAACTTACCCTGTTTTGACAGAAGGATTTCCTAAGTTTGTTTACATCCATATAGGTTGCACTATGCCAACATGGATGTGATTACGCAGTGGCGGTCTCAAGTATGTTGTTGTAGTTAGGTCAAGTTTTGATGGGAAGAACATTTTTTGTTTTAGTAATAATGTTGGCACCATTTTACCAATCTTCTAAAAACTTTCTCCCCAAAAAGTTCATGCCATTCCTGGCAATTTTTGGGGGTGCATTGTCAAGCTGCGGACGAGAACAAAGGGGGGAGGGGCAAAGCACTTTCTCCCCATGCACTTTCTCAAAGGAATATTGGCAAGCAATACAGAAAAATATGCCTGAACAGAATTACACTAAATTTGGCAGAACACTAAATCTTTACTTATAAAGTGTGCTTATTATGATTTGGTATAAATCTGTGCCACCGTTTTTTTTTGAGAAATTAAGCTTCAAAATTAAGTTATAGTTAAAGTATAGATCTCCCTGCTTTCTGCATTAGGAAAGATGCCAGAATCGTGGGTCAATTGCCAAACCTCTAAATTTATGGAGTAGAATATCATTTTGCAACCCAGTCTTTTTGGTAGATTTTAGCACAGAAGCAGCCTGTCTAGAGGTGAATGATTTCATTAAAACTATGCTGGACATGACGAAAAATCTATGATAGTGTTACTTGACTTATCTGTCACCTTCAAAATGGTGCCTCGTGACATCCTTCTACAGCAGGTAGATGAAGCTGGGATAGTAGGCACTGCCTGGGGCTGCATAAAATCTTTTCTCTGTGTTAGGAAACAAGCAGTTTTTCCCCTTTCACTTCGGAATTCAAGGAGGGTGTTATAACTTGTGTTTCCCTGCTGCTCAGCTGGTATGTATGTCATATGGATTGTTGGATGATTGGAATGTTGCTGTGCTGTGAATGTCAGTTGAGTGAGGGCTGAGCAGCAGAACAGCTGCTCCTGATGGGGTTTCCTTTATAACTTAACTAACTAACTTAAATAAAGTAACTTGATCTTTCCCATCCTCGTCGCCAAAATGTTGTAATCAAATCACTCATTGGTTATTTGAGGGCTATGCTGTATATGGTCACTCATTGGTTATTTTGTTTTGGTGTCGGTGATTGTTTCACTAATGAGTTGTTACACGACTGGTGTTGTGTGTGAGTGTCTCTAGATGTTAGGCCACTCATTACTCATGTTTGTGGGGGCTATGTGGTATATGGTCACCCTCTGGTTGTGTTTGTTCCCAATGGATCTTGCGTGTGAGTTGGCGTCAGGTTGTTGAGCCACTCATTAGCACAAGTTGTTTGTCGCATATGTCCAGTTTGGGTTTGTTGTGTGCACCTGGTTTCCCGGCTACCCAAGTGCTTGTTGTGTGCACGTGTGGTGCTGAGGTGTGCTTGTTGTGATTGTGTATTTTCCCGTAGTATGGATGAGTCATGCGAGTTCTGTTACTTATGGTGTGCGCGTTGTTTCCTGATATTTGTTGCATTAGGTTGGTTCCTTTGTGTCCTGCTTGTTATACTGGTCTGGCCAGCTTGTATAATTAGTGGCATAAGGATGTAGGATGAAGATAGTTCTTCATTTCAGGAAGTAATGCTTTCAGGAAGTAATGCGGTGCGGGATATGTTAAAATTTATTGTATGTGTTGTTAATTTGTACTTTGGTGCATTGTGTTAATATTACTGACTATTTGTACTGCAGTGCATTTTACTGACAACCATTTTATTGCTTATTTGCAATTGTACCCATAACGAAGGGAGATATGTTATAACTTGTGTTTCCCTGCTGCTCAGCTGGTATGTATGTCATATGGATTGTTGGATGATTGGAATGTTGCTGTGCTGTGAATGTCAGTTGAGTGAGGGCAGAGCAGCAGGACAGCTGCTCCTGATGGGGTTTCCTTTATAACTTAACTAACTAACTTAAATAAAGTAACTTGATCTATCCAACCCGAAGTATCCATCATCTTTTTGATTACAACAGAGGGCAACTGTGGTGTCCCACAGGAATTGGCCTTTAGCCCTACTCTATTCAACATCTGTATGGCCCCCTTTCCTCCACTCTACAAATCTAGGTTTTTAACGTGTTGTTGTATGCTTATGTCCACATCGTTTATGCTCGCCTTCACTCACTGTGTTACAGCCAACTGCCAGGGTTGCATTTTGTCAGTGGTGAAATGGATGCCCAAGAGATGTCTTTGTCTAAATTTGGACAAAACTGAGATTTTGTTGTTTGGCACTTCATCCACACTGGACTTATTCGGAATTTGGACATCTGAATTGGGCAAACCTCCAGCACCCGAGGCCGTTGAAAAATCCAGGGAGTTAAGATTGACTTCTCCCTTTTTTTTTAAGCCTGAAGTTAAGGTCACTGCTGGAGTGTGCTTTGCCCTACTAAAATCCCTGAGAAAGACTTGCACACTTCTTCCAGAAAATACTCGGAAGAGAACCATCCATGCCTTAATCTCGCCAAGACTAGACTATTTGAATGTCCTGCTCCTTGGCACTCCTCAGGAGCTGATAAATAGACTACAGAGGGTGCAGAATACTGCTGCCCACCTGTTGTTGCTCATACCACCCCGCCACTCAGTTCACAAGGGTCTGAGAACCTTTCATTGGCTACCTGTGAACAAGGAATTAAATTTAAAACTCTCTTATTTATGTTGAGGGTCTTGTATCAAACAGCTCCTCCTACATCCAAAAAAGATACAAAAAATACCATAATATATATTAAATGTCGGCAGGGCCTGATTGGCAAACTGCTTGGCTGGCCCCCCTGTGGGGCAGGGGGGGTGCAGCCGAGCTGTTTGCTAGGGCCGGTTTCAACCGATTTTGTTACAGGGGGCCGATATTGTGGCCCCCAATAACAAAAACGGCCCCCAGGGGCCCAAAATCAGCCCCCTCTCTGGCAACCAACTGGGTAAACGCCCGGCCCTAAAGAGCGGGAGGCCAGGCTTTTTCCATCTTGGCCCCATAGCTTTGGAATTTCCTGCTCAACCATCTGCGAAGCATTTAGTCAGAGGCCATTTTTGACGCACAACTGAAGACCCACCTTTCCAAAGAAATATGACCTTCCTCCAATGTTGCCCCTTCTTCCTTTTTGTATTTATTAAACTTTCACGTTTAGGTCCCTGCTTCCCTGCAACTAGAGCAAGGACGCTTTGGTTGGAGCAGTTGTTTCACTATACAAATCACCTTATTCGTTAAATTATTCATTTAATGATATCCGTGCTGTACCACAAATTTAAAAAATGCAGCGATCTGATGGGGCGTGAGGGATTTTTCCCCCTTGGTCCTAGAGTATCATGAGCCTGGTCACAGGCCAGGCCCCACAGCCAACTCCCTGCCTTAGGCTATGCATGGCTGAGAGTTGACTGCTCGCTGTGGGTTGGGTGCAGGGCCTATCCACTGGCTAGGCCCTGTGACCAACCCCCTGCTGCGAATGGCCAAACGCAATGCTTAGTGTGGGAGTTGGGTGAATAAAATTTTAAAAAAACAGAAAGTCACTGGAAAAAACAAAGGGTAAATTGATATTATAGTTAGGTATCTATCTATCTATCTATCTATCTATCTATCTATCTATCTATCTATCTATCTATCTATCTATCTATCTATCTATCTATCTATCTATCTATCTATTTGGAGGACTTGTAAAGCACAACAGGTACTCAATGAGTATCCAGGTGCTAGTAGCAAGACTGAACCTAACTGGCCTGGGTTCAAAATGGGAGTCCAAAGAGCCAGGTTTTAAGAAGGAGCTTGAAGGCCTACAAGGAACAGGAGGAACAGAGTGACTGGAATGCATGGTAATAGGTGCTTCTTTTAGACAGGTACTGTGGGCCAGATTGCTGAAAAGCTCTATGTATCAAAACTAAGGATTTGAACCTCACTCGTTCCTTAATTGGAAGCCAGTTAAGTTATTTTAGGAGTTTTTAAGTCGTGCTGCGGCATTTTGAAACAGCTGTAGTCTTTTCAGAAGAAAGACTGGAAGGCACCACTAGAGTGAATTGGCACAATCTAACCATGAGGTGATCAGGGCTTGTATCACTTTTTTCTTCTGCAGTAGAGAGAGAAGGTAGAGAAAGTTTTTATACTCTTTAGTAGTTGGAAATAGGAGCTGACTGCACTAGCAACCTGGGGTGCAAAGGTGGCGGCGTTATCAAATGTAACCCCTAGATTGTGGGCCACTGTGGCAGATGCCGGTGGAGGTGGGACCCCGCTAGGCCATATGTTATTGTTCCAGCTGGGATGAGGAATCCCGAACAACAAGATTTCCATTTTCCCAGCATTGCATTGGAAGTTGCTGGTATGCGTCCATCGAAACACTGCTGTGATGCAAGCCTTGAAATTTCTCAGCCTGTTAGGGGCCTCTTTATCTAGGGTGAGGACTAGTTGTATATCATCGGATTACAAAATGTTTTGTATGGCTTACGATTCCACAAGGACCACTAGTGGAGTCATATAAACATTGTATTGTGTGGGACTCAAAGCAGACCCTTGGGGTACCCCAAACCATAGAGGTATGCCCGGTCTGGTGGTCTAGTAGCTTAGTGGACTAATGCATCCTCTGTAGGGGCCTGTGTTTGCCCTCATTGTCACCAGTTCAAATCTTGGCTGGTCCATTCAGCATTTCATTCTTCTTTCGATAAAATGAGTACTATTCAGTTGGGTAACAGTAAGCATCTGCTATTCAGTGCCATGATGCCCTAGGGTGAACTTGCACTTTACAAATACATCTTATGTTATGTACTGTTATTTGGCTTTGGTTCGGAGTGAAAGAAAGCCATCCAAATCGATTGATGTCTGCCTGCCAGGAGAGAGCAAAAGCATATCAGTACAGGACCACAGACACCTATGTCACCTTGACACTCTAAAAGTGTAGGGTGTGAGACAGTGTTGAAAGCTGAAGATAGGTCAAGCAGAACCAGGGCCACCTATTTCTCCGATCCACCACTAGCTTAATGGTGTCAGCAGCCTACAGTAAAGTAGTCTCTGTGCTGAAGCCGGGTTGGAAGCCTGACTGGGAGGGGTGTAGCAACTTATTGCGTTATAAAAAAAACAGAGAGTTGCCGGTTAATACGCTTCTCTAATATCTTGGCAAAGGCCAGCAGAAAATATATTGGTCTGAAGTTGGACAGATTGGATTTGACGACCGAAGGCATTTGTAACAGAGGAATTAATTTGGCCTTTTTTCCAACAGCTAGCCATACGAATGGGCAAGTTTTGCACCGGGCTTGGGGGGGTTGATTGCAGCTCTATTGGAAATGAAAATGTGAGGGGCATGTATCATCCTAGGACTCTGGTTTGCATGTACTGAGGGCATGGGCAGATTGCTCTAAAGAGATAGGGGTGAACTTCTGCAAGCAGTGACAGCTAGGTGTAGTCGGAACCTCTTGCAGCACTGTGAGTCCCCTAGTTCCAACAGAGTCAGAATACGTAGAATGTCAACAGTTGTTTTTATGGTTTGGTAATAAGATCTTACTTTATGTTAAACAAACCCTAGAAATTCATTGTAAAAATGTAAGGTTAAAGTAGCATTATAGTTTGGCATGGTAATAATATCTTACTTATGATTAAAAGACCCTTTAGAAATTCACTGAAAAAAAGAAAGGTTATAGTGATGATATGGTTAGGGCTATAGTATACTGAGCTAACTACAATTTTAGCCACTCCGATTTTATAACCTCACATATTACATCACTCATGACACGTTAAATGACATTATTGAAGATATCACTGATGACATCTCAAATGACCTCACTGATAACCTCACTGGTGACATCTCAAATGACCTCATTGATAACATCACTGATGACATCCTGCAATCACTGTAACACCATTCTATAGGATTTGTGGCCTTGAAGTAATTCAACACACTACATGTATGCACGATTCCCTGTACACCTTAATGGGATTACCCTTCACTTCATTTGACCCACAATATTAAGTCAGGAGGTTGGCAGGTGTACGTTTGCCACTGTAACAACACTTTTTTCCAGGTCTGTGGACATCACTCTATAGTTTAGTAAAAGGTATAGTGAATGCCAGAAAGCTGTAAGCAGCATAAAAAGGTGCAAATCTGCTTAGAAACCTTCATATCACACCAACACAACATATTTCTGACTTTCATATAATGTTATTGAAGATCAAATTTCTTGCCAAAATATAGCAGCACACAATCTTTTTTTTCAGCACATTGCATATTTCTGAGTTTTTTTTAAACGTAAAGCAACATTTTATTACCATATCTAACTATAATGTATGTTTAACCTTTGTTTTTTCAGTGAACATACACACACATATCTATACATACACCCACATATGAATATATATTTAGCATATATATACATTTTTAAATGTATTTATATGTTGTTGTGTAACTCCTTATTCACAACACATATAGCACACTGTCAGAATCATTGGTGGATCTCAGTAGTAATTTTAACCATGTTGTTATTTAAATATAAACAGTGATGTCATTAACCATGCTATGAGTGATGTAATATGTGAGATCTGAAGCAGTGCATGAAAGGGGTGCAAGATATAGTTAGTTCACTAAGCTATAACTGACCTATCTCAGTGGGTTTATTTGTATTTTTCACACTAGTTTGTGTGTCATTCCAATTGCCCCTCTATAATGTTGCTTTAACCTTTTAGTTGTTCAGTGAATTCTGTTTTTGTTTAACACAAATTAATATCTCAGCACCTAAATTTAAGGTCTGTTTTAACATTTAAAAAATATATATAATATAACATAATATATATATATATATATATATATATATATATATATATATACACACACATATATATATATATATATATATATATATATATATATATATATATATATATATATATATATATATATATATATATATATATATATATATATATATATATATATATATATATATATATACTAAGAATCTCTTCCATTCTAGCCAATCTGGCTTCCGTAAGAACCTTAGTACGGAGACAGCACTGCTGGAGATTTCGGATTCTGTTAAGGAGACACTCGATATAGGTGGCAAGGCAGTACTGGTCCTACTTGATCTTTCGGCAGCTTTCGACACCGTGCCCCTGTCCGCCTCCTTTGGAGATTACAGGAGTGCGATTATGGGGGCACGGTGTTGAAGTGGATGTCCTCCTTTTTGGAGGCAAGGAATCAGGAGGTGTGGTCACCCCCTTTCTCAGCGGGACTACCTCCTCTTGAGGTGGGAGTGCCTCAGGGATCCATCTTGAGCCCTGTTCTCTTTAATCTATATATGGCCCCTCTGGCCATTTTGTTGGAAGCTGGTGAGGCTGTAATTATATCTTACGCCGACGACATCCAGCTGCGGTTTACTTGCAAAAAGAATGAGGCATTCAATGGGGAAAACATTAATAAATGCCTGAGAGACGTTTTCGCTTAGTTCCAATTGAACCATCTTAAATGCAACTCAGAGAAGTCTGAAATCATCTTCTTCGGCACCCCGCCCCTGGACGCCTGGAAGCAATGGTGGCCCCCTGATATGTCCCCTCCTCAAACTCCAGTTAAGATGGTAAAAAACTTAGGAGTAAAGCTGGATGAGACATTATCCATGAAGTCACACGTACAATCAGTTGTAGGCACCTGATTTGGCCTCCTGAAGATGCTTCGCAGGTTTCTGTTCCTATTACCTATTTCTAATAGGAAGACAGTTATACAGGCTCTTATTAATTCCAGGCTCGACTATGCCAACAGCCTTTATTTGGGCCTCCTGGAGTGTCTGCTCAACAGGCTCGACTATGCCAACAGCCTTTATTTGGGCCTCCTGGAGTGTCTGCTCAACAAATTGCAAGTTGTGCAGAACTCGGCAGCAAGGGTAGTTCTCAGCCTTGGGCCCAAAGAGCGGATCTCTCATCATCTGAAGGCAATGCACTGGCTGCCAGTCCTCTGTAGAATACTCTTTAAAGCTTTGGTTCTGGCTTTCAAAGCCCTGCATGGTATGGGGGCACTCTACACACGTAAAAGAATTTCATTCTACACCCCCGGCAGACCTCTTAGGTCTGCATCTCAACATCTGGTAGTAACTCCGAAATGTGCCATAGCCCGTTGTGGGGGTCGCTCTTTTCAGGTCCTGGTGACCAGGTCCTGGAATAGGCTCCCTCTACCGCTTCGACAAACAGCAAATGTTCTTGTTTTCAGAAGGAAACTGAAAGCATGGCTGTTCCAACAAGCAGGCTGTCCATTCCACTTGTAGGACCCTTGTCTCTCTCTCACTGACTGTGTTTCTGCATCTTTTTCTCTGTCTCAGTGCCGGGACACTCTTTGAGTAGCTGTGCACTCTATAAATCCGCCTTAACATAACATAACAGAACAACATAACATAAATTATAATATAATATATATGTATATATAGACCGGGATTCCATAGGAAATTGATGTTTTGATTTGCTAAGAACTTTGGCACAGTTTGGTGAATCTCACTGAAAGTTTTCCTAAAAAACGTTCATCCACCTTAGCTCCTTTCTGGGAAGTTTGAGAAGGAGAAAAAAGGGGACCCCAGAATGTGTTTTTCCCGTACTATTCCACCTAGGAATTTTGAGAAGAGCATAACTGGGATTCAACCAAGTTGTAATTCAGGTTTGGCACACTTGTCATGTACATGGAATGGTAGTACTCTAGTTGCCCATAGAACTCTGTGGGGAAGCTGCAGTTGATCAAAAGGGAGTTAACTGACAGAATGCTGCTGGTGTTGAATTACATGCTTTAGTCTGTCAGATGGTTTTACTGACCTGGAAGAGAAAAATATTTGAGAACTCTTAGAGCATATGTCCTCATTTAAGCTTTCTAGGGCACTAAGAATCACTACTTAAAAAAATAAACCCCCTCATTTCTATAATTTCTAAAAGAAATGTTTCAAGTTGTATAACTGTGATTCGATCAATATAGCGTTCAGGTGTGTTACACGTCTGTCATAAATACAGAATGTTAGTGCTCTACTTCATCATTAGAACAATGTGGTGAAGCTGCAGGTGATTATTTTGGAGTTTTACAGGTTCATTTCCAATGAGATGATGTTATGTGTACTGCACTTTTGTCATAAATACAGAATGCTATGACTCTTGTTAGTTATGAGAACAATGTGGGAAACTGCAGTATAGCACTGGGGAATCAACTGACAGACTGCTGCTTCTGCTGGAAGCATGGTTTACTCAGAATATCAGACTTTATCTCACATGGTTGATGAAGATATTGTGAACTTTTGACAGTGTGCTTTTACTATAGCTTATTGAGCACCTCCCATAATATCTATGAAAAAATCATTAGAGAAACCAGTTTTTTCTCAAACATGGCTCATCAAATCCCAAAAGAGAGTGACCATATTTCACAGGGTGAAATCACCAGAGAACTCACCAAAATTTCTAAAGACCTCCAACAACTGATTTATATTGTGACCAAAATGTGTAATCACCTTTCATGTGAGTTCCATTTTTGTGACCCACAAACACAGGCTTTTACCACAGTGTTTTTTATTGGAGACCATGAACTCAAAATGTTTACTGGCTGCCACAACATGTTGTCCATGTTTTGGCCAACCAATCAGAGGGTGGTCCACTTGGGATCAATCCCCTTCATATTCCCCTTGGTTCAGGGTGTGCTAACTCTGCCCCTTATGTATATCTTTTAAAATTAATTTTGAAAATGCAGGAACCATGTTCGAGTACTGTAATGTCTGCCCCAACATATTGTCCATGTTGTGATCAGCCAATCAGAATAGACTAATACCTTTTAAATTGGCCAATCAGAGCAAAAGTGGACACTCACCACTAGGTCAAATATACCTAGCTTTGCAACCCACCCACATGCTTAACCCCGCTCCTCTTTAAACGTTGATTTCTCGACAATGGCTGAATAGATTTTCACCAATTCGCAAAAAGCACACTAAACCTTTACCTCTTTGCTAAATATGGTGTAATTCCATTCATCCATTTTTTCTGTCGGTAGGGAAAGTCTGCAATGGAAATTGCCATTGGAAATCACACTTTTGGAAACCCCCTCTTTTTTTTGCCACTCCTTGACAGATCAGCTCAAATCTTTCAATGAACGAGCCAAGGTTGATGACCTTTATTTGGAATCTTTTGTGCAGATTTGCCACAGCACAGACATTATTAGCATAACAAAATACTCTCTTCCTATGGAAACTATGATCTTACTATAACTACAATCTAACCTAACTATAACAGATGTGCTATTCATATATGACACATAATCAGTAACTGTGTAATATGGCCCTATATTGTAATTGAGTAATTCTGAGGGAGTCTAGTGACATTACAAACTGCCTGAGACTGCAGATATGTCAGCCAATATTTTGAGATAATGTGCTTATATTAAAAGTGATTTTCTTTTGTAGTACATTGAAATAGCAAAGGTATATTAAGAAAGAAACAAGTGCTATATGGGATAGTGTGCTTGTGGGGTTCTGCATTTACAATGTATTTTGACACACCTGGGCAATTTATTGGTATATCCTTGCATTCATGTTGGACCTCCAAGATTGAGCTCCTCAGGCGTGATAATTAATGTTCTAAGAGTAGCACTTTCATTGTGGAACATATTTTTTTACTAGCACTTAAAGAAAGACATAATGCTGTGTTTAACTTTTTATGTAAACGGAAGCTAAATATCCTGCAAATGAAGTCAGCACTGTGAATTACAGGAATAATAAAATAATTCACAGTTAAAACTCTTTTTTTTAAATATATGCTTTGACCCCACTGGTAAACATTCAATAAGCAGGATCTATCTATCTAACGATCTATCTATCTAACTTTCTACCTATCTATCTATCTATCTATCTATCTATCTATCTATCTATCTATCTATCTATCTATCTATCTATCTATCTATCTATCTATCTATCTATCTATCTATCTATCTATCTATCTATCTATCTATCTATCTATCTATCTATCTTTCTATCTATATTCACTGAAAGAAACCAAGGTTAAAGTGACATTATAGGTCAACATTTGAGTTATATCGTAACATTTCAAACTCAAAAAACACTGAAATTCACCAGTCACAGTTAACAATTGTAATTATAACGTTTGCCCTTGACATGGAGAGGGACATCATCAATGATGCCATTTTAGTTATCCTAGCTGATGATATAAATGATGTCATAGAACATGTCATGAGTGTTGTAAGATGTGAGGTAATAATAGTGCATGGTCAGGTCTTGTGCCCAACCCCACCCACCGGCCAGATCCCTGTCACACATGGCCTTTGGTCATGCACAGGTTGTGATTGGCTGTAGGGCCTGCCAGCTCCGTTAGTGCACGGCCACCTCCCCATATTTAGTATATTGTGAACAGGAATATTTTCTCTTCTCTTGACTTCAATCATAAATTACATTAAACCAAAAGTGATCTAGTGCATCATGTGGAAATGTATTTAATCTCAGTGACAGTCATGATACCCACAGCTAGTTCATTTACAAGAAATAGTGCAAACGTCAGCAAAAGCTACTATTTCAGGATTCAGCAAAAGAAACGTTACTGATGTTCATGTAGTTAGTACTCCCAATCAAGTAAAAGCACCCATTTGCAGGCCTGCTGTTCTGGTGTGGTTTATGCTACCAGAATAGCACAGTTAGATTATCATCTGGCATAAATATAATTTGACAACTATTATCCCTTTCGAGATAATAAGAGAAAACATACACCCAATGGAATAATAGTTTTGTAAACAGCATTTAAGACACAACATTTATGTCAGACGATATTGTGGACCATGGTATTGTGACATACAACCGCATTGATTTATTTGTATTTGTAAGCTGGAAAGATACCATGACAAAATCTTTAAATGATCTAAGCAAGCACAACTATGGTACATTACACATTTTTCTTCTGTTCTTCTCATTTCAGTTTTCGGAGGCAAAAAAGCACTGCTGGTATTTTGAAGGGTTGTATCCCACATATTATATGTAAGTATAAATTAACTCTCCACTTCATTGACCTAACATATTTGGTTATTGTCTCAGTCACACATACAATTTCAGAGGTACAAATTTGGCTATTAAGAATGATTTCCAAACCTGTTTTGACATTACGATCAGTCTTGTGATTTGAAATGTCCAACAAATTCCTCAGTCTGGCAAGGCAATAAAGGCGAATGATTGCTTTCACAAAAAGCAAAATAGAAGCAGGGAATCAGTTGCGGGAGTGCACAGAGCAAGATGTTTGCCTCCCGATAGTCTCCACAGTGCCCACATTATGAACAATCTTCTCTTGTGCTTGTGCTTGTTTGAGGGCAATTATCACGCCTACCTTACCTTTCTGGCCTGCTGTTGCCTGGGGCTACATGTCGTTTTCATTTTGTTTTGTGATCTGTGGCAATTTTGCGCTGCTGAACCAGCTGTGACTTGCACTGATGCTCCTCATCTCCAGTGTGTGAAACTCTTGCAAGTAAAGGTGAAACTCAATACAGGAAAGGAAGCTGCTTTGGGCCTAGAATCTTACCACAGCTGGCTTTAGCTGCTGCACCTGTAACCTCCATTGGTTGGAGTTGCTTCATTATTCTTTCTATATCATTATACATATTGTCTTGCTATTTCTTAGATATCTCAACATGGAAGGCAAATATATCAGTGTAAATTCTAATACATGTAATAAACGATTTCTCCATTACCACTTAAATCCAAACTTGTTGACTTAGCTGAACTACTTTTATCTACCCTTTTGGAAGAGTTATAGGGTGTTAGATCTAAACAATATTTTTATAGATATGGTGGGTTTATCAATGAAAATTCCTTGAAATGGAAGAAAAACTAAAATAGACCAAATATTTTCACTCACAACCAAAATTCATCTTATGACTATGCTTTTATTGAATTTGAAACATTAAAATAGACAGTATAATTGGAAAATCTTTAATTTACCTGAAGATATAGAGGGCAATGATCGTAGAAGATATCCGGAGAACTTACTACCTACCTTGAATCTCAAATTCCCAGACATATCTGAGGAAAGTTTAAGAATTTGTGTAGGGACGCAAAAGTCCTACAATCTAGCATTCCCACACTTCTCAACTCCCATATTGTCTGGTTTACCTGCAGAATGTTAGTGTTAGGATGCCCTATGTGGAGCAGCTCTTGTGCTTTATAACCATTTCCTTCATTAATTCATAAATCTCTTCACAACCCGAATGTTGACACCATCTTGTAAATATTTGTTACTTTTTTTCAGCAGTGTGTGATATGAAGTATATTTATATATAAATACAGGAGGAACTTTGAAAATTAAAAATCTTTAATCACTCCTTAAATGTGAAGGAATTTGAAAATTGAAGCTGCAAGTACAGCAAACAGAATATAGCATGAATGATGGGTGCCTCAATTAAAGCTCAGACAAAAATAAAACATAAGTAGCAAAAAAGACAAAGTGATATACTAGAGTCTAGCATAGCACTTGTCTATTAGAATTAGAAACAACATTAATATACATCCAACCTTTCCTTTAAAATTTACATTTTGATTTTTCTATATTAGTTAGTGAATCAAATAAAATATTTCATAGTGTGTGTGTATTTGTTTGTTGCATACTTTTGGTGCAGTGTTTTGAGGTTCAAATAATAGAAATTGCTTAGGCTGGGGTGAGTTAGTGATGGTTTCCAGATTTCAGTATTGAATTGGTGGGGATCTACAGGAGTGAAGAGGTTACGAAGCACTGTTGTAGACAGCAGCATCTCTCTTGAGTAAGCCACAGACTACTCTTCCTCAGTACTCAGTCAAGTACTAAGAAGGGGAAATTAATACACACGTTGAGGATCCACAGCACAGGGTGCCCAGTATTGGTCCCAGGGCACCAAAGATGAAAGATCTCACCTTTTACAATCAGAGCCCAGTATCTTACATTGCTGCAAATCTGGTAATTGTTACCCTTTTTGATTTGGGTAGCCACATCAGTACCTATAGTTTTTCAGCATGAGGGCTAAGTTTTTTAACTTGGTAGTTTTTATATACAAATAGGTCTTTCTTCTTTATATAAAGTATACAATTGTGTTTGTTCATACCCCACACACATGATTGGTGTGACATAACCACATAGACAGTGGATAAATCTCACATAGCGAAAAATACAGCAACATTATATCAAAACAGCTATCAATATAAATTAAACCAGAGCCGCTCTCTGATTACAGTTATTATTCCAAAGGACTGTGATTAGTCCAAAGTTTTTAGTCATACAGCAGTTTTTTAGAGAGCTATGTAAGAAATTGGGGTATTATTTGAGGAAGGTAGGTAGCCTTCTCAAGCAATACCACAATCCTTTTAGTTATCAAAGTGACCTAATAATATGTATTTCAAAAATTCAAAGAAAGAACTTTGTAGCTGTTCCCAGCCAGAGATAGAATTATTAAATGTAATATTGTATTCCAAGACTTTCCTATAGAACAGCCAACCCTATTACTGTGAAGATTGCTTTTGAGTCCTTTTCACTTTAAGGACAGGTTTAACATTCAACTGTCACATGTCCCGTTACCATGCACCCTGCCCCTGCAGGATGCCCTAGTTAGGGGTGACATTAAAATTTAACAAGAAGGTTTGGTCCTGTCAAAAGGGATTATTTTGACAGGCCGAATTTGCAGCTTCAAAATGTAGAGCCAGGCTACAGAGGGTAGGCCTGCAGTCATGTTTACACTGTTACTGTATTGGAAGGCACAATGGATGCTGCAGTCCACCTGCGACATTTAACTTACAGCCCTGAGTAAAGTTTTGTACCATATACTAAGGGCTTATGGGTAAGTTAAATATGCCAATTAGGGTTATGCCCATTTTACATTTTTGAAAGGGGGTCAGGCACCTTACCACTGGTTTGCAGGTCTGCAGTCAGCAAAAATGTGTGCATGTAAGTTGTTTGTATATCCTCCTTCTAGTTATAGCATTGTCAATGCTGTGTGGTTTGACACATTAGGTTGTCTGTAGATAGGGGTCTTCATAAGGACTCTCATGATCCAGAAATAGGAAATTTGTTTTTTTAACCTATTTATTTTGATTTGTCAGTTAATCATAAATCTTTATTCTTCTTAAAAAGCCATGAAAGAACAAAGCACAAACATATAACACATGCCATTAATTTTACAGAGTACATGCATTTAAAAAATGCTCCCTGCAACACTATACATAGTCTTTGGAGGGAAAACTCAAATCTTATTTCAGCTTGACCCACTGACCTGGGGGTCCCAAAAATTGCTGTATAAGCCTTGTTACTAACAGATCCAATAACTTTGCGTCTTTCGTCCCAAGGAGCTGTCCAGGTCCTACCTTAGGGTGAAGGTTTGGGCTTGGCAAGTAGGTTAACTTGCCAGGTCGACAAGGCCGTTTAAAACTGCACCAGCAGGCTCTGCATTGACAGGCCTGAGACATGTTTGAAGGGCTACTCAAGTGGGTGGCACAAAAAGTGCTGCAGGCCCAATACTTACATTTAATTTACAGGCCCTGCGCACATGTAGTGTACTTTACCAGCTAAATTAAATATGCCAATTGTGGATAATCCTATGTTACGATGTTTTAAGTATACAGCATATGCACTTTAGCAATGGTTAGCAGTGGTAAAGTGCAAAAACAAAGTCAGTAAAAACAGGAGGTTTGAAGGCAAAAAGTCAATGGAAGCCACGCCAAGGGATCTGGTCCAACATATGCGCAGTATTTAGTAGAATGCATGTAGTAAAGGTATCTTCCCTTTTTAAAGCACTGAACAGGGAATGATTTATTGAGTGTTTTTGTTGCCTAACAGTGAGCTGGGGTTACTGGCGTACACCACCTCCCTTGAGTAGGCCTCGGTCTGCTCTGCTTGGTTACTCTGAGAAAGTCAAGTGTTACAGTGGGGTAATTGGTTCCAAGTAAAGATAAATTTGAGGACATATTACTTGTGAAGGACCCTCATCCTTCACAACTAATAACCCAATCTGTTATAGTACCGCAGACTCAGACACTTAGGATTTCATACTTTAAATGGGTTTAAAGCTTTTTAAGTCAGCCACACTGTAGTCTAAGCTGTATCTGTTAGGTTCATGTAAATGATGTTTGTATTGCTGCTGCATCTGCAGTAGTTGGTCTCTTTCTAAGTGGGGCTAGCACTGTATCTTCAATGCTATACCTACTCCCTGTGTTTAACATAAGCCTGCACTACTGTCATCCGTGCTGTAACATTTCTATGAAAAATCAAAGCTTTCTTACACTGCTGCTGACTATGCACGTACTGCTTGGAGTCTGAAAAGAGATTGTTCTGATGTGGTTCATTCAGTCGTGGTGTTTGGATAAATGAAGATTTCTTTTCAGCTGTCAGTGCAACACATGGTCTGTTAGTGTGATGGATGTTTGTACCACTTGTGCTCCTGCTGTATGATTTCTCTGCTGTCTTTCTGCAAATGTGCCTTGCAGGTATGGATAGAAGCAGGCACACCTGACTTTTTTTCTGTACAAGTTTGCTGCGTCTGAGCTTGTGTGCATTGCTCTTGCCTGTGTTGTACCTTGTGTGTGTGCGTAAGCGTGTGTGTGTGTGTGTGTGCGTGTGTGGGTGTGTGTGTGTGTGTTTGAGTGAAACTACTGCTGCCCGTAGTGCATATTAAATGTATTGCACTGAAGCGCAGGAAAACATTTTTGCTACGCAAACGTCAAAATGATTGGCTTTGCTGAGTGAGCAGTTCGTAATGTTCAACTGCTACCAAAAACAAAGATTTGCAAAGCTAAGAGTTCTGGCCTTAATGGTGCCAGTTCATGTACACATAGCATGTATGCATTCCTGTTTTTGCTTGCATTAGAACATTTAAGACAGACCTTCCTTTACATTATCAATGCTTTCCCCTTTAGACATGATGTGACGTTTGCTACAAAAATATGCATGAATTGGGGAGCAATCCATGACTGTCATTTCAATGAGCATCATTGTAAAAATCCCCCCAACTTTACTTTAAGCCATTGAAATCATGGATTTCAAATATTGCAACTTTTGCATAAAATGTAGGGGAAACTACTTTTTTAAATTTGTAATGTAAATATATAATAATGCACCCACCCTCACTCAAGCGCCTTGAGACCCTCTGGGTGAGTAGTGCGCTATACAAATTACTGAACTTGAACTACCCTTGCTCCAGGTTAAGTCGTACACCTAGAAATGGGGGATCCCGAGCATTTATGTTAAGGGGCTGGCAGCTGCCCTCCGATGGAGCTACAGGCTTTTGCTTTGCAAAAAGAATTCCTTTAGAAGCCTACTCTGTTTATAAGCATTTGGCCAAATTTAGGACCTCCGATTGCTTGTTAAAGAATTTTACCAAAGCACTACAGTACTTTAATCAGAACAGGGCTGAGCTTATGACATTGCCTCGCGTTATACTAAAGAACTCCTTAAAACATAGCATCAGGATTACCTCAAGGGATCAACATGTGTTCTCAAACATATATAAAGTGGAATCTGGCACAGGGCATTTGACAGGCACTCTTTCGATTACACATTTTACCATTAAATATTATTACAGTATCAGTTTGGGCGTAGCCCCAGAATTTAGATTGTGTAATATATGTGGGGCTTGCATACAAACTTTAGAGCATGTTCTTTTTGTGTGCACTATAAATGATGAGAGGCTGGGCACACCTTGCTTAAACTTTATACACCTAAGTTTAAGACGTTACAATATGCGTGCTGCTTAGGAGGGCACAATGTCCTGATTGTGCTAATCAATTAAACAAAAAACACCAAGCGAAACCACTTGTGCTAATGCGCACTGTTGCGTTTCCTGCTGGAATGCTCTGTTTCACATATCAAAAAATAACATTTATAAGTCATCAACTAATAAGCTTGATTTACACATTATTTTATTTTACTCATAATTTTTCCAAACATAGAATCAACGATTATGACCAATTGTAAATTTCATTGGGTTACACTTTATCAATAAGCTTTTCTCATATATACATTTATACATTTATTTGCGATGCCCTATGCATTTCGGGCCTCTTGGCCCTTCCTCAGGGGATGTATCTGGAAGAAAATCAGAGAATTCATACCATTTGATATGTTCCTTCAACATGGATGAGTTAGCAGTCTAGAAATAGTTTGACAAAATATGTCTGAAAAGTACAAATTAGAGTGCATGCCTAGGTGAGATTTAACGAGATAAAAAAGAAGATAGAAAGAAAAACAGGAAACAACCGATGTGGAAACAACCTCTGATATAGTGTAAAGGTGAAAAGTAGAGGAGACCTGATATCGTGCGAGTATCTCTGTGTCTGATAATTAAAATAGCTGAACAAATAGGAGTAGCGCGTAATTCCCAGTGGCATGCCAAATACTAAATATTCCAACCAACCTCTGCAATAACAGTCGTTTTTTCAAAAGTCTAGAATCAGGCGTATGCTGGTATAAGAGAAATAGCTGAAAAGCAGAAAAACTGCCTCTTAGATGGAAAAATTCAAAAGAGTGGCTGAAACTATCACGGTAGTAAGAATCTACAATGATGAGGCAATACCGGTCCTACCTTAATGGTTCAGTACAAGTCTCGAAGTATCGAGATGAAAATTACGTTCGGCTGCTGGAGGCGTTTACATGGACTGGATCCGCGTGCTGCAGATATACCAAAGGACATATTCAATACCAGCTCGCTACGTGAGTACGAGGCTCAATCTAGTGAGCGAAAACTCTTACCTAGCGTTACTTCAAACGACTCCGCAAAACTCCGCAACTGGTAAACAAACTACGGGCTGAGCTACAGGTTAAATCGGCAATCATACGTATGCATAGCCATACTAACACTAACAAAGGACTAACGTAGGAGCTCCAAGTTTCTGGAGAATATACGGCGGCCATTACTAACTGGGCTCTCACACGAGAGAAAGTGGGTTCGAGACAAAGTGAAAATAAATAAGAATGAAAAATAGAGCGGATAAATGTGGAGTGAGATAAGAAGAAGAAGATTTGCGTGTATGACTTGCTGATAAGTATGTCACAAACAAATATCTGATATCATTAACAAATCATAAACATGAAGTACAATGCATAAAAAAACATTGGCATGGCAACTCTTATTCAATGAACTCAGGTCGCACGCAGGCGACGATAATGCAATATTCATAAGTAACATCCTAAATCTACTCGATCATTGATCCCTTTCGGATCTTGGGAGTCTAACTTCCTAATCCAGAATATTTCCCTTTGAAGTAACATTTTGGTCAAATCCTTACCAGGAGTGGGATTAACTACCTCGAGCACCTGGAATTGTAACTGCGCTATGGTGTGCCTATTTTTGGTCCAGTGTACTGCTAAGCTGCTGTCGGGATTATTTTACGTATAGTGCTTTTATGTTCTGATATGCGAGTTTTAATCTTGCGTTCAGTTTTGCCTATATATAAGAGCCCGCAGGGGCATTTTATGGAATATATCAAATTTTTGGAGTTGCAATCTGCATTGTGCTTAGTCGTGATAGTTTCGCCTGTGTGCGGATGCTTTACTGTATTACTCACTATGACGTTATTGCACTGTACGCAATTATGACATTTCCTAGTGCCATAAAAAGTCTCTTGCAGGTTCATCATGGATGGTTTTAGCATTTCTTTTAGGTTTCTGGACCTTTTATAGGCAAAAATAGGTTTTTCTTTAAATTTGCCTTGGAAATCATTTTCGTTGCTAAGCATTTCCCAATGTTGATTGATGCTTTTTTTGATTTCTCGTGAACTGGTTGAGTATTTAGACACAAAAACTTGACGATTAGTCTCTGATTTAGTCTTGGATATCAGTAGTGATTCCCTGTTTTTTTCTGTCACTTTTAGTTTAGTGTTCTTTAGCAATGTTTCTGGGTATTTTTTCTCTAAGTATTTGTCCGTAACTTTTTCCAAGTTATGCTCTAATGATTGTGTATCCGTGCAAATCCTCTTAGCTCTTAGCATCTGAGAGTATGGCAAGTTTTCAATGAGATTTTTTGGATGGAAGCTGTCGTACATCAAAGCTGTGTTTTTGTCTGTCGCTTTATGATATACTTCTGTCTGAATTTCCTTATCTTCAATTCTCACTAGTACGTCCAAAAAAGGAATTTTCACATCATCAATGGTTTTAGTGAACTGTAAATTTTCATCTAGTGTATTCAGTTGAAGTATTTTTTGCTCGAGCATGTCTTTGCTATTGTGCCATATTAGAAAGATGTCGTCGATATAGCGACAGTACAGGGTTATATTTTCCATCCATTCAGGGTCAGTCAATAGGAATTCTTCTTCAAATTTTGCCATATAGGTGTTGGCGTATGCAGGTGCTCCAGAAAATCCCATAGAAGTTCCTTTATTTTGTAGAAAAAACTCGTTTTCATGTTTAAAGTACCCATGGTGAAGACAGAAGTGTAACAGTTCCAATAGAAATATTTTATCAGCTCTTAATTCATTTTGTTTTAGAAGGGCCCATTCTACTGCTTCAATGCCGCCGGTATGCGGAATTGAGGTATATAATGCTCTTACATCCAAAGTACATAGTAGGAATCCTTCTTGAAATTGAACTGTGGCTAATCTCTGTAAAAAGTGGGTAGTGTCTTTAATGTACGAATACCAAGTCTGTACGAATGGTTGTAGAAAATGATCCAAGTATTTGCCCAGGGGTTCGAAGATAGTGCCACATCCTACGACAATGGGACGAAAAGGTGGTTTAAGAAGGTCTTTATGGATCTTAGGCAGCATGTAAATGCTAGGTTGTCTTGGGTTGGATACTGTTAAGAATTGTCTGGTTTTGCTTGAGATCCATTTCATGTTTTCAGCTTGATCCAGTATCTTGTTCAAGGTTATTTTGAGATCTTCTATAGGATCCTTGTCTAGTTTCAAATATATGACAGTGTCATTAATGTGATGTTGAATACTGTTGTTGTAAACTCCCAAGATCCGAAAGGGATCAATGATCGAGTAGATTTAGGATGTTACTTATGAATAGTGCATTATCGTCGCCTGCGTGCGACCTGAGTTCATTGAATAAGAGTTGCCATGCCAATGTTTTTTTATGCATTGTACTTCATGTTTATGATTTGTTAATGATATCAGATATTTGTTTGTGACATACTTATCAGCAAGTCATACACGCAAATCTTCTTCTTCTTTTCTCACTCCACATTTATCCGCTCTTTTTTTCATTCTTATTTATTTTCACTTTGTCTCGAACCCACTTTCTCTCGTGTGAGAGCCCAGTTAGTAATGGCCGCCGTATATTCTCCAGAAACTCGGAGCCCCTACGTTAGTCCTTTGTTAGTGTTAGTATGGCTATGCATACGTGTGATTGCCGATTTAACCTGTAGCTCAGCCCGTAGTTTGTTTATCAGTTGCGGAGTTTTGCGGAGTCGTTTGAAGTAACGCTAGGTAAGAGTTTTCGCTCACTAGATTGAGCCTCGTACTCGCGTAGCGAGCTGGTATTGAATATGTCCTTTGGTATATCTGCAGCACGCGGATCCAGTCCATGTAAACGCCTCCAGCAGCCGAACGTAATTTTCATCTCGATACTTCGAGACTTGTACTGAACCATTAAGGTAGGACCGGTATTGCCTCATCATTGTAGATTCTTACTACCGTGATAGTTTCAGCCACTCTTTTGAATTTTTCCATCTAAGCAGCAGTTTTTCTGCTTTTCAGCTATTTCTCTTATACCAGCATACGCCTGATTCTAGACTTTTGAGAAACGGCTGTTATTGCAGAGGTTGGTTGGAGTATTTGGCATGCCACTGGGAATTACGCGCTACTCCTATTTGTTCACCTATTTTAATTATCAGACACAGAGATACTCGCACGATATCAGGTCTCCTCTACTTTTCACCTTTACACTATATCAGAGGTTGTTTCCCCATCGGTTGTTTCCTGTTTTTCTTTCTATCTTCTTTTTTATCTCGTTAAGTCCCACCTAGGCATACACTCTAATTTGTACTTTTCAGACATATTTTGTCAAACTATTTCTAGACTGCTAACTCATCCATGTTGAAGGAACATATCAAATGGTATGAATTCTCTGATTTTCTTCCAGATACAGCCCCTGAGGAAGGGCCAAGAGGCCCGAAATGCATAGGGCATCGCAAATAAATGTATAAATGTATATATGAGAAAAGCTTATTGATAAAGTGTAACCCAATGAAATTTACAATTGGTCATAATCGTTGATTCTATGTTTGGAAAAATTATGAGTAAAATAAAATAATGTGTAAATCAAGCTTATTAGTTGATGACTTATAAATGTTATTTTTTGATATGTGAAACAGAGCATTCCAGCAGGAAACGCAACAGTGCGCATTAGGACAAGTGGTTTCGCTTGGTGTTTTTTGCTTTTTGTGTGCACCCCATTGCATATCAATAGCCATTGTCTGTTGAAATTATTGTTTTTGAAATCCGAAGTGTCGTCAATAAAAGATGGCATGCAGCTTAATCCAGTAAACGAAATGACGTCTTTCCAAATTGTTATCTTTTTTTAATGTTTTTATATATGTATTGATTATGTAATCGCTATTTAATGTAAAGTGGATCTTATTTTAAATCGCTATCTTATAAATAAATTGAATTGAGCATCATAGATAGCCATGATATAGTCTACACTTGTGTAATTGTTGAACTTTTTTCTGTTACATTGTTGATTTTCTGTTATATTGTTGATTCCCATGTAAAGCGCTCTGATACCTCCGGGACTAGCCAGCGCTATATAAAACTCTTTAAATAAATAAATAAATAAATAAACAACAAGGAATGTCAATGTTAAAAGGAGCAACAAACACTTTTTGCCCAGGGAGGAAGAGACTGCTCGTTTATCCTAGGATGAAAGTGACATCATACAAATGAGTTATGAAAGAAGAATGTGCCTGTGCCTCGCATTTTTTTTTAAAACTAGATGTCTTTGCTAAGTAGCTAAACCCATTGATTTTAGTTTGAACTAGTGTATTTATTTTCACCTTTTCATTATCACAATTTTTTATTCTTAGTTATTTCTTTCAATCTGGTTTAAACTATGTAAAGAAGAGAAAGATAAATAAGAAGCCTAAGAAATCGCCATTGCTCTTTAAATACAATTGCCCTGAGGAGTTTCTTGGTATTTTGCGCCCAGGAACAGAAACACATCGGCAGATAAATATACAGAGGATTACTGAGTAATTTAAATTTGTGATCAGAGATTGAAAGAAATAACTAAGAATAAAAAATAGTGATAATAAAAAGGTGAAAATAAATACACCCGTTCAAACTAAAATCAATGGGTTTGGCTATTTAGCAAAGACATCTAGCTGTCAAAAAATGCGAGGCACAGGCACATTCTTCTTTAACACGTTATAATACGGACCTGCTTGTGCCTTGCCCCCTCGGGTCTAACTCCTCTTTTGTTCCTGATTATACAAATGAGGGCACATTAAATAAAACATTACCTAGCTAATGGTTTAAAAACTTGAGTTTCAAAATAATGTAAGGGAGTTATTCTTTTTTGGATTGGCAGCAAACTTGTGGTTCCCCTGTGTCATTTACAGGTGGGGAATCCGTAGAGTTTTTGATGGTGGTGCCTCTACTGTCTCTGCTGGTGGAAACCTCTGACGTGATGGCGCATCTGTCTTTTTAGGACGGACCTGGATTTGTTTGATTGGAATTGCCATGCTGGGCACTGAGGTCCAAGACAGTGAAACTCTGCATTTAAATGCCTCAGATTTTTTATTTTTTAAAAACAAATGCCTGCATTGAGAGTTTGTGATAATATTGGCACAATAAATTCATCAGCCTTTGATAGTAACCACCACAGCTGCAGTTGCTCAGAAGACACGAATCATGAAATATGGCAGGTGTCATTGGACAGGAGTGCAGTGCTATAGCCTCTTTTGACCTCTGGCCTCCTGCCAGCATGCAAATGACATCAGATGTTCCACTCTACATTATTTGTAATTTAGGTCTTGCATATAAAGTGACTGACACAAAATGCAATCTAAGCAGGTTCAGGCTATCTTTTGAGTTGTTTAGAAAATTGTAATTTGCAGTCCCTGACCTCCCACTTGTACAAGCACACAACTAACTATCAGGTCAAGCTGTTACATCCTGTATCCTGCACTCATACTCTGAATTCAAACACACCCCACGTTGCACATTTCCAAATCATGTGACAGTGATTCACTTCACCTTCACCAAAACCACCATACACCTCCACAGCCACTGCTGCCCTCGCAGAAGTTGGAACAAGGTCACCGAAGAACAGCTCACCACTTCCCTCAGCAAAACCACTCCATCGACATCGATGGGTGCTAATACCTCAGCACAAAACCTCCACTGATGGATCACCAACTGCGCTGACACTCTGGCTCCTCTGAAGAAAGACCCAAGAAAATGGCACGACCAGAAAGCCAGCTGGTTCTCTCCTGCCCCTCATGATTCCAGATGCACCTGTAGACAGCTTGAGAAAAGATGGAGGAGCAGCAAGACCTCAAGGACCACCCAGCCTTCAATACCGCGGTCACCGCGCACCACCACAACAACAAAGCAGCCCTACAGGAATGGATCAACACCAACGCACTTAATAGTAAAAAAACTCTGTGACAAAGAATTCGCCAGACCCAGCACAGAGACATCAGACATCCCACCCTCCCAAGACCTCTGCACGAACCTTAGCACCCTCTCTCACCACATGATTAAGGGGATATATGGAAGGCTCGATACCCAAGATCCTCCCACCCCACCCGCAACCATTGCACCCAACGACACCGGACCCCAACAGACCCTACTCAGCTGGACTCCGCTCACCGCTGACGACATCCTCAAGATTATGAAACGCATCCACTCCAGAGCACCCTCGTACCCTTGCCCACACCACATCTTCAACAGAGCCGGCACGACCATCGCCCCTGAAATCTGCCACACCATCAACTGTACCATCAATTTTACTACCTTCCTAGCTTCACATAAAGGCTGGAAAAGCTTCCTACTTAATGTTCGATCCCTTCCACGTCACTGCATCGAAATATGGGACACCATTCGCTGCCACAAACCGGAAATATGTTTCCTAACGGAAACCTGGCTAAAGCCCCACACTATCCCATCTGTTATGACAGGAATCCCCACAGGATATAAAATCCTGAGGCAAGACCGCCCGATAAAAACTGGTGGCGGCACTGCCATAATACATAAAGACAGTCTCTGCATCACCATATTAGAACAAGCTTTACTTCCTTCTATGGAAATTATGATCTTCAAAATTAACACTGGTAATAAACACCACTGGAAGGGCCCTTTAGTCTACCGCCCTCCTGGCGCTGACACTAGTTTTACCCTGGCTCTCACTGAAATACTTGCTCCTCACATGAAAGCTAGAGAACATTTCATCCTACTTGGCGACTTTAATTTCCATGTAGATACACCAGAGGATCCTGATACCAAGCTCCTACTGGAGGACCTTGCCCTACTAGGCCTACATCTACGAAATAGTGGTCCCACCCACAGAGGAGGCCATACCTTAGACCTTATTTTTTCTAATGACCCATCAATTTACTGTCAACCCCCCAAATCAGTACACTGGTCCGACCACAGCATGCTGGAATTTTCCTTCATGCAACTAACTAAACCTTCCGAACCCTCTGCTACCAGGAGCATTAAACGTAGACCATGGCACAAGATTTCCCCGGAAGCATTCGCTGAAACATGGAAAACACCAACCTTCTCCCACTCTGATAACCCTGATTCGGCCCTGGCCAAACTAAACAACACCCTCCTCGATACAATAAACCTCTTAGCTCCTCAAAAACTGGTCAAATTACCCACGACTAATAACAAAAAAGAAATCTGGTACACGGAAGCACTAAAAACTGAAAAACAAAAGTGCAGAAAGCTAGAAAAACGATGGAGGAAGAACCACTCCAGTGAAAGTAAAGAGCTCTATCAACAAGCTGCCTCCTCTTATTACAAAAATATAAAAAAGGCAAGGAAAACCAGCCTACAATCCCAAATAGATGAGGCAGACAATTCTACCAGAGAATTATATAAGATTCTAAGAAGTTTCACAAATCCTACAGCCTGCGAAAGTCCTGATATTTTTTCTCAAGATCTGTGTAACAAAATCTCATTATACTTCGAGGATAAAATTGATACCATCTACAATAAAATACTGGCCAAACACCCCAACAACACAGAGACGGTTGACGTTCTCTGCTCACAAACCAATTCTGAAACCTTCACTGACATCCCTGAAATTTCCAAGGATGATATAAAATCTCTATTAAATACTACAAAAACAGGGTCCCCCCTTGATCACCTCCCCCCCAGAGTGATGAACATGCTTAGCACTGATCTCTGCCCCTCTATCCAAAAACTTTTGAACCTTTCTTTCACAGAAGGTAAACTCCCCCAGGAATGGAAAGAGGCAGTGGTGAATCCTATCCGGAAAAATGCCATCTCCCCTTGGACAGAGCTCTCCAACCTCCGTCCCATCTCTCTGCTGCCGCTCCTGAGTAAACTGGCCGAGAAGCATGTTAATACCCATCTGTCCAGGTTCATAGAGGCGACAGGGGGCCTGGACCACTCTCAATCTGGGTTCAGGCCCAACTACAGCACCGAATCAGCTCTCCTCTCCGTGACCGATAACATCAAGATGTCACAGGATAGAGGAGGCTCAATGATTCTGGTGCTGTTAGACCTGTCGGCCGTATTTGATACTGTGTCCCATAAGATCCTCATGAGCCGTTTACAGGGAGTGGGCATAGGAGGACAAGCCCTCTCCTGGCTGGAGAGTTTTCTGTCCGGGCGCTCACAATCCGTCAGCCTGGGACCATACCGCTCCTCTTCCAGGATGCTCACGAAGGGGGTGCCACAGGGCTCATGCCTAAGCCCCACATTGTTTAATGTGTACGTGGCCCCCCTTGCTGAGATTGTGAGAAAATATGGATTCACCCCGGTGTCCTACGCTGACGACACCCAACTTCTATACCCTTTCCATTCCCTCAACTCCAATGTTAGGGATAACTTCGCGGAAGGCATGAGGGCCATCTCCAACTGGATGGCTGCCAATCGCCTCCAATGCAACGTTGGAAAAACGGAGCTAATGCTTTTTGGAAAAGCGTCCATACTATGGTCCCCCGACTGGTGGCCCTTAGACCTGGGACCAGTACCCACCCCAAAACTAACAGTAAAAAATCTGGGGGTGAAGCTGGATCAAAATCTCACCTTGAAGGAGCATGTGAACGCAGTCGCTGGGGCATGCTTTCACACAATTGGTCTGTTAAGAAGAGTCTTCCCTTACCTTTCAGACAACTATAGAAAGACCCTAGTGCAGACTATGGTGATAAGTAAAATTGACTACTGCAATGGACTCCTTATACAAGCCAACGAGAGCGCTATTAATCGCCTCCAGGTAGTCCAAAATAATGCCCCCCCCAGAACCCCCTCTAAACCCCTGCTGCGAGAACTGCATTGGTTGCCAATACGACAACGCACCAAGTTCAAGATCTGTTGCATTGTTCACAAATGCCTGTTCGGGAAAGGCCCCAACTATCTGTCCCAAAAGCTACCCCTCTATAAACCTGACAGAGCCTTACGGTCAAGCAACCAATTGCTACTCAAAACTCCTCTGGTAAAAAAAACCAGACAAGGTGGCAGAGCCTTTTCCCTGGTAGGGCCTAAACTCTGGACTAACCTTCCAATCGGCCTAAGACAAACCTCTAACCATTCCTCCTTCAGGAAGAAACTAAAAACTGTCTTATTCATGGAAGAATAAATAATCCAACATCAGTCGACAACCACAACTTCTGGTAACAACAGCCATTCCATCCTGCGAGCAAAGCGCGGAGATACCTCGTAAGGGGTCGATTCTTGCGCTATACAAGAATATAAAATAAATAAATAAATTCCTGGAAGACTGGAAACACGCAGAGATCAACCCCTTGCTGAAGAAACCCTCTGCCGACCTGACAGACCTCAAGAACAGCAGACCCATCTCTCCTCTCCTGTTTTTAGCCCAGGCCATTGAGAAGGCCATCAACGCCCAACTCTCCGAGTTCATCGAATGCGAACCACATCACAAATCTCTCCCAATCCAGCTTCCGAAGCACTGCAGATGAGGCCCACACCCTCCTTGACAGAGGCACAAATGCAGCCCTCATCCTCTTGGACCACTCAGCTCTATGCACAAGACTCCACGACACCAACATGCACGACAAAGCCCTGGAATGGATCCGCTCCCTCCTAACCTGCTGAAAACAGAGAGTCAGACTACTGCTGTTCCACTCAGACATAAGCTGCCGAGTGTCCCAGAGCTCCTCTCTGAGCCCCACTCTCTTCAACATCTACATGGCCGTGCACGCAGCCATCGTCAGGAACCATGGACTCTTAATCGCCTCCTACGCAGACAACATCCAGCTGATTCTCTCCCTCACCAATGAACCCACAGTCGCCAAGAACAACTTTCATGATGGATTAAGGCTGTCGCCGCCCGGATGAATAACAGCTGCCTCAATCTCAACTCAGAGACGACTAAAGTTCTCATCATGGGCTCCACCTCCTACGCCTGGCACGACTCTTGATGGCCTGCAGCACTTGGAACCCCTTCACACACACAGAACATGCACGAAATCTCGGCATCATCCTGGACTCCTCACTCACCTTGAGCTGCCAGATGAGCGCCGCCTCAGCATACTGTTTCCACACGCTACGCCTGCTTTGAAAGATCTTCAAGCGGATCTCCACCAAGTTCAGAAAGGCGGTCACCCACATACTCATCAGCAGCAGAATCTACTACTGCAAGGCACTCTATGATGCCATCACCTAGAAACTCCTCAGGAAACTGAAGAACATTCAGAAACCCTCCGCCAGACTTATACTCAACATCCCCCGCCACATCCACATCACCGGCCACCTGAAAGACCTCCAATGGCTCCAAGTCAACAGAAGGATCCCCTTCAAGCTCCTCACACATGCGTACAAAGCCCTACAAGATTCAGGACCTGTGTACCTTAACCACCACTTCGCATTCCACGCACCCACCAGAAAACTCTGCTCCACCCAACTGGCCTGGCTACTGTCCCAAGTATCCGCACAACCATGGCTGGAGGAAGATCCTTTTCCTACCTCGCAGCAAAGACCTGGAATACTCTCCCTCTCAACCTCAGGTAATCACCGTCACAGCGTCAATTCTTAGACTGAACCTCATAGCCTTTGACGGACCAGCAGTCCCCCTCTTTCCCCTTCTCCAGTGCCTTGAGACTCTTACGGTGAGTATTCACACTTTACAAGGCACCTGATTGATGGTTCGCAAGTATGATGACACTTTTTTGAAAGCTAGACATTGTGTATTTCGTATTCTATAGGCTGTGAAGTAAAGAGTACATCTTGCATTCCCACAGTATTTCATATTTAGTGCTAATGTAGTGTTTTCATTTGCCTAGGAACAGGAACAAAAAATAAAAAGCAATCTTTTTAAAATACTCCACTCTTGTTCCAGGGAGATAGCAGGTGGAAATACTATGTCACCGTCAGTAAGCAAATCCTGAAATCTGTTGACCAGACACTATGTCCTAAAAATATGGCATGGCTAGACTACACGAGTCATTGAACGTTCCTACATAGCTGCCAAGGTTTCAGATTGCTATGTGTGACACTTTCAGAAATTCAGTGTAATTCTGAGTGACATTTCAATGAGTATGAGTGACACTTTCTCTCGTGCGAAATCAAGCAATGAAGATGAGGGAAACATATAAATATTAGAACTTGCGCCTATTTGAGCAACGGGAAACTCTAACAACGTCTTAAAACTGCTGCAAAGCACCAGAAATGGAAGAGCTTGACATCAGGGTTTTAAGTGAGATGAAGAAAGTGGGGTCTCTAAAAAAGGACATGCATGACCTATGTGATTAAGCGTATGGCTTAAACACAAACTACATTTCTCCACTAGCAGCACTTTGCTGAAAGAATTACTTCTAAAACAATTGTATTGCCAGCTTATATCACACTCCACACCTGGGGCAGAAATATGCATGGTGCAATCACAACAGAAAGCCTCGTCTTCAAGCAATGCTTACATTGGTAAAAAAATCCCCTCTTAACTACTATGGCCTGAACCTCTTCCCGGGAAAATGAAAGAATGAATGAACATGTCAAGTTCACCGGGCTTTAAAGACACTCCTATTCACCATTGAACTCAGCTAGGACACGTAGGGATACCACCATCTGGAAACGATAGTGCTCTAGCAGATCCCCTTGACATAAAATAACAGGGCAGGATAATAAAATGGGGGGAAACAGACTTTTTTTACGTATTTGTAAAAGGCAATATGGCTCAGTCTATTAGAATACTAGCCAACAAAAAGTTACCAATCACTGGAGTCCAGTGGCATTTATTTCACTCGCTCGAGGTGTTTAAAATATGTGCTAATGTAGAGGTGCTGAATTGAAACAATAAAACTGTGTGCTTTAAAAAAAAGAGAACTATCCAGGGTTTAGCCTTGAAAAGCACCGAATTGTCTTTTATGTCTCATTTTATGCACTCAACTATTGTGGTAATATTGGCCTCATTTTTACCCCCAAAAAACAGAGTATTTTAAATAAAAGATTGTCAACCTCGGTCCAGTTCCTCTCAGAAAAGCTTGAATGCTATTGTCACTCAGTCTAGTGACTGTTAAATGGCTGGTATGCAGAGTGTAAAAACATCAACTCAAGAAAATCAGGAGGGCTGCAGCAGAAGTGAGTGTGTGTCTGTTTTGCTGGCGAAAGACAAGCGGAGTGTGAAAGCAGATCTGGCTAAAAAAATGCTTTAATTTGTCAAACTACTTATTAAGTAGCAGATTATAAAACTTTTTATTTTCTAAATGCCATTCTTTTCTGAAAACGGAGGGGACCACTGCTGGGTGTGGTGCGTACCGATAAAGAAACTATGGGAAGTATTTCCAGTACTGATGTATAGCCGAAAATTGGAAGTCATTTTAGGATGAATTGTCACGCAGTAACATTCTGTACAATAATGCCCCTCAAAAGTTAATTATTTAAAATTAACCTGCAGAGCCTTCGCTGGGGATGGTACATGTGATGTTTCCAACTGAAAAAACACAGGAGCATTATTTGAGGGCCTCTCTCCCATGCTGCGGCCACTGCAACAGGGACACTCGCCGTGACTTCTCTCTCAGCAATAATTTAATTTGGGCACGGCACGGGGGTCAGAAACTTTTAACATAACTCTTGACAGCACACTGAGACCCGGGGCGGTGCGTGCAGTGCGCAGCGCTGAAGCTCTTCTTTGCGGGCCGAGCACCATGTTTGCAGCGCCACCGCAAACCTTAGCCAGCTGCCTTAATGCTCCCACAACAGCAACTTCCCGCTCTGGCAGCAGAACGTGAACCCCCCCTCCCCCCAAACCCCTGCTACCCCCACCCCGGCACCGGCGGCGCTGCCAATGTGTCTCACAAAACTGGATTGGTCCGTCCAGGATATCTAGGTAGTAAAGCCATGATTGGGCAATAACTCAGTGTGACGTCAGGCTGTTTGGTAGATGCACAGCGCCGTGAGAATGAACAAATGAAACATTGAAGCAACGCAGAAGCTTTAGCTCAAATACGTGCCCCAAGCCTACAGGGGACCAACTGTTGTGCATGCCACCGACGGCACGCTGCCATCTACCACACTAGCCCATATCAGTTTTAGGCAGCGACAGCTGAACCACTTTACAGGTTATGCGTGACAATGCATTTCAGTGCGGTGATGCGGAGCACCACACTGAAATACGTTAGTATCACGCCTAATGCGTGATACTTGGCAGGACTGGCTCGAGGTGTTTAACATATGTGCTAATGTAGAGGTGCTGAATTGAAACAATAAAACTGTGTGCTTTAAAAAAAATTAACTATCCAGGGTTTAGCCTGGAAAAGGAACAAATTGTCTTTCATGTCTCATTTTATGCACTAAACTATTGTGGTAATATTTGCCTCATTTATTCCCCAAAAACAGAGTATTTTAAATAAAAGATTGGCAAACCTTGGTCCGAGAGTGCGGCCAGTTCGTCTCAGAAAGGCTTAAATGCTATTGTCACTCAGTCTAGTGACTGTTAAACGACTGGTATGCAGAGTGTAACAACATCAACTCAAGAAAATCAGGAGGGCTGCAGCAGAAGTGAGTGTGTGTCTGTTTTGCTGGCGAAAGACGAGCAGAGTGTGAAAGCAGTTCTGGCTAAAAAAATGCTTTCATTTGTCGAACCGCTCATTAAGTAGCAGATTATAAAACTTTTTATTTTCTAAATGCCAGTCTTTTCCGAAAACGGGGAGGACCACTGCTGGGTGTGGTGCATACTGATAAAGGAACTATGGGAAGTTTTTCCAGTACTGATGTATAGCTGAAAATTCAAAGTAATTTTAGGATGAACTGTCACGCAATAACAATCTGTACAATAATGCCCCTCAAAAGGTAATCAGTTAAAATTACCCTGCAGAGCCTTCGCTGGGGATGGTACACTTGATGTTTCAGTCTGAAAAAACACAGGAGCATTATTTCAGGGCCTCTCTCCCACGCTGCAGCCACTGCAACAGGGACACTCGCCGTGACTTCTCTCTCGGCAATAATTTAAATTGGGCACGGACCGGGGGTCAGAAACATTTAACATAACTCTTGACAGCCCACTGAGACCCGGGCAGTGCGCAATGCTGAAGCTATTCTTTGCGGGCCGAGCAACATGTTTGCAGCGCCACCGCAAACCTTAGCCAGCTGCCTTAATCCTCCCACAACAGCAACTTGCCGCTCTGGCAGCAGAACGAGACCCCACCCCAGCCCCAGCGGTGCCGCCAATGTGTCTCACAAAACTGGACTGGTCCGTCCAGGATATCTAGGTAGTAAAAACATGATTGGGCATTAACTCGGCATGACGTCAGGCTGTTTGATAGACGCACAGTGCCCTGAGAATGAACAAATGAAACATTGGAGCAATGCAGCAGTTTTAGCTCAACTAGGTGCCCCAAGCCTGCCGGGGACCAACTGTTGCGCATGCCACCGACGGTGCACTGCCAGCTACCACACTAGCCAATATCAGTTTTAGGCAGCAACAGCTGAGCCACTTTACAGATTATGCATGACAATGCATTTCAGTGCGGTGACGCGGACAACCACACTGAAATGCGTTAGTATCACGCCTAATGCATGATACTTGGCAGAACTGTTCCTAAAGAAGCTCTGAGAAGGCCACATATTTAATTTTGAGGTCAGGTTTTATGTTTGTTTTGTCTTACCTTTGTTCTTATGAACTTATTGAGAAGGTTAGCTAATAAATTTAAAGGTGTAGAAAATTTCGTACGAACCCCCACATATGTGTGCAGCATCATTGGTAAATAGGGCTGTATTGCGGAGTAATTGAGAATAATATCAGGCAGTAACATACTTTTGAACGCACGCATTTTAGGTCTCGCCTTTAGATAGCTGTTGTTGTGTCGTGTGGGGGGTCCACAGCTCGGGCGATGGGTCACCCTACACTCGGGGGCACTCTGGGTCAGTAGTACTTTGCACGTGGCACAGGCCTAGAATAGAGTACACGGACACTGTGGGCTATAGTTAATTGCTGGTCACGTCGTCGCTAACTGGCTGATGTGAGATGGATGTCCTGAATTTACCTCAGATTTTCAACGGAGTGTCTTGGCCGTACGCGAAGACGGTGATGGGTGACAGGCTGAGTAGAGGGGTTGGATCCATGGTCTGGTACAGAGAGGCAGCCAGGAGGTTGATGGTCGCTCCGGTGTCTACCACAGCCATGAGTTCCTGTTCTCCCACCTGGATGCCACATTGCGGTAGCCGCCTGGTCCTGCTGACGGCCGTGCCAATCATATGTACTCGGTGGACGACCCTTTCTTCTTCCTCGTCGTCGTCCATGTCGCTCTGACTGGGGTCTCCTTCAGGAATTGTGTTTACCACTTGTCTTGGTCTTCGGTACTTCTTGGATCGACAAACTTTTTCAAAATGGTTGAAGCGACCACACCCGGAGCACCATTTCCCCTTTGCTGGGCACTCTGCTGCTGGGTGAGGTGATCCTCCACAATATCCACACGTCTTTCCTGATGCATTTGCGGTGGATCCTGATGCTCCGGTTCCGGGGCTCTTCTTGTTCCATTTCGCTGGAGATTTTACGGTCACTTTTTTGACTGGTTCGGCTTTCACCGGGGCCTGGAGGGCCGCCTCCATGTGAGCCGCTCGGGCCTTCGATAACTCTTTTGTGCGACCTAGGGTCAGTATGTCCGCCAGGGGCTTCCCTGACTCTTCTAGGATGACTTCTCGTAGCTTGGCTGATGCGCATCCCTGAATGATTTGTCCCCGGATCTCCTCAGTGACGTCTGCGAATCCGCAGGTCGAGGCGAGGTTCTTTAGCCGGGCGTGGTATGCGTCCAATGACTCTTCGGGCAGCTGCTGCGCTTGTCTGAAGATGAACCGTTCGTAGTCCTGATTGGCCATGGGCTCAAAGTACTTGTTCAGGGCTTCTATCAATGTGCGGTGGGTCTTCGGGGATGCTTCTGCTAGAGTTTTCGCAATGTTGTGGAAATCCTTTCCCCCAAGATGTAACACCATGGCTCTTTTTTGATCCTTGTGGACCTTGGTGGCCTCAAAGAATATTAACAGCCTGTCGACCCAGTCTTTCCATTTTGGAGCCAGTGAAGATGGCGAGCCTTCTACTAGGAACGTTTCGATTGGCGGTATCGTGGCCATGTCCGTTGTGGAGTCGCGCTACTGGCTGTGCTGGGTGCTCCTAGGCTTCCGCTGTACGGTTTCGCTATTGGCGAGGCGTGAGGTGTAGTTGCGCCACCGTGTGACGTAGGGTTTATGCGGTCACTTTCTTGTTTATGTAGCACTATTTCACTTTGCCTTTCGTGTTGCCAATGCTTGTTTTTCAGAGTTGGGTGTGGTGCTATGCTTAGTGTCTCCGTGTGATCCTGTTCCCTCCCCTCCCTGCAGCAGCGCGTTATCAGGGCCCTCTTCACGGGCAGCGCGGAGGTGAGGGGGCATGGCAGCGGCCTTGTGGCGGTAGCGCGCTTCAACGCGATGGCTCGTTCGCCTGCGGCGCTGCGCGACGTCGGCTGGGCTCCACTTGCCGCCTCGAGGGGGAATCCGCCAGTGCCTACAGTCGGGCCGGTGATGAGGCCGCAGCCCCACAGTAGCGCTGTACGGACCGCCGGTAGGCACGGCGGCGAGCCCCGTGATCTTCTGCGTGCCCCGGTCGGCGGTCCGGGTGTGCGCACCCCTCCCTGCAGGCGCAGCGGCTCACCTGGCGGGCACCAGAGTTCCCCGGTCGACGGTCCGGGCAAATCGTCTTACGGCTGCTGGGACCCCAGGGGCACGAGCACCGCGAGCCGATGGTAGAGCTCGCGGCCGCCCCACAAAGGAACGTGCACACACATAGCGAGGGTACGCCCGCCCTCATCGCCAGCTGTTGTATCGTGTGGGGGGTCCACAGCTCGGGCGATGGGTCACCCTACACTCGGGGGCACTCTGGGTCACTACGTACTTTGCACGTGGCACAGGCCTAGAATAGAGTACACGGACACTGTGGGCTATAGTTAATTGCTGGTCACGTCGTCGCCAACTGGCGTACGTACGCTTGCAGACCCCTTTTATTAGCAGGGTCACGTGGGTCCACGCTGTGCGCCTAGTGCGCCACTAGCGTAGGACAACTAGAACATAACAGCTGTAGCTGTTTTTTGGAGACCACATGTACCAGTACAATGTTACATGTATACAAAAAACACAAACATTACAATAAAAGTGGGAGTTTGAAAAGCCGCTTCAGCCATTGTCTGTTAACATTTTTTTAAAGTGGTCATTGGTTGATTAGGCTTTCCTTATAGTCATGGCTTTTCCCAGTCGGTAACATGGCTTTGAAATTACATTTCTCATTGGTTTTGGAATAGGGTGGTTCTTTAAGTCGTAGTTGTATTGCCTTCCCTGTTTCCCAAATCATTCTGCACATTGTATCTGCCACCGCGCAGGATGTTGCACCGCTGCTGTCGCCGCCGCCTGCCTCTGTTGTCTGCCACAATTGCCTGCCCCTGCCTGAGTCAGCTGCGGCATACAACATTTGTGCTTTTGGCTTTTCCAGTGCTTGTTGAATTGAAACTCAAGAATCTTCTGGCCATTTTTCATTGAAATGAATCATTCCATGATACCAGTACAGTGTGCATGCTTTCAAAGTGTCCATATTGTAACCATATTTCTTATGCTTTACCAATGACCTTGGCCATTTGTAGCGTTTTTCATAAATAATACGAAAAACCACACCAAAATGGCTGTTTTGTAAACAAACATGAGGCCATCTGGAAAAACAAAAGATTGGCAAAACTAAAACGTGAGCTGCTGTTCTCATAGGCAAGACCTACTGGCTTTTGGAAAGCTTGTTAAAAAGATGGTCTCTGCCTTCAAATTATGGTTCTCCCTCTTTTGTAATTGTTCAGGTTGACCATCAACTAGAGTCTGTAGATATTCTTGGGAACATAGCATAAAATACTGTAGTACAGCACATATTTACATGTTTACTATGCATATTACCTTGAATAAAAATCGTTTCCAAAATCAGCCATATTTGTTAAAGCAGAATAATGCTTTCACGAAAACAAAAAGCAGTCACTATGAATTAAATCTTGAAATCTCGTTTAGCAAAAGTTGTTTTGAAAACTCGCTTTTGCATATAAAATAGCGCCAGGGGTTAGCGGAATGAAGGTAAAACAAAAAGAAATAACTTAATGCAAGCTGACAATGTAGAAATATCACCACGAGCAGACCTGAGTTCAACACTAATCAAGCTATATCTGCAGAAGGTGAACAGGCATCATTTGCCCTGTAAAGCTTGGGGGCATCACTGACTTAGATATAGTTTGAGAGGAGATATTCAACACTATGTTTGTTTTGTGCTCCTCAGGTTTGGTTTTGTTATTTCTTTGGCCTCGCCTGGTTTTCCTTTTGGTTTGCCTGGTGGTTGGCTTGAATCCCCGTCCTGTTGGGAAAAAGACATTTTGCCGCCTGTTGCTCCTCCTGTGCTTGTTTCTCCTGATGTTCCTGGTGTCTTATCTTGTGCTTGGACTGTGGGAGGTGCTCTACTGACGTTGGTTTCGCTTTCTGAAGTTACACTTTCTTGGGATGAAGTGTTGGTTGTTTTCTTGAAGTATGTTCTCCGTTGGGCGTATACTTCTGCCCATGTGTACACTTCGTTGAGCTTGTAATCAAGCGTGTCGCATTTATATTTTCTCAATTTGCCTTCTTGTATATCTTTAGTGTATACATCAAGTCTTTGATTCATGTCCTCAAGAAATTTTGTCCAGTCTGTGGGATCCATGCGACTTTCCAAATCTGCTTCTATCAGGGTTATTTCTTCTGTGATTTCCTTAATCACTACTGCCAATTCCTCAATGATTAGAAGTAACAAATCTAAGGAACATTTATTTAGTACAGCGTACCATTTGTCCATAAAGTCCTTTTTCATATGAAACCTAAATAACATCGGTTTTATAGGCATCCTCAATCCTCTCGGGATTCGTTTGGCGCGGTGATATTGCACTAAAGTGGATGCGTGCAAACGCTGGTTCAGTTTTCTTTTTGTCAAAAATTCAAGTTGTTTGAGCTGTTGCGGGAGACTACTCCCCTGCACGTTGAAGGAGCGAATGTCTTGAATCAAAAAATATATTTCAGTGGCCTGTTCGTTTGTATATGCCAAAGTGTTGGCTCTGTTTTCGGTTAACCATGTTATGGCGTCAAATGACATATTTAAAGAATGGGTGCTCCTGCCCTAAGGACAAGTGTTTAATATAAATGATGAGAGGCTGGGCACACCTTGCTTAAACTTTATACACCTAAGTTTAAGACGTTACAATATGCGTGCTGCTTAGGAGGACACAATGTCCTGATTGTGCTAATCAATTAAACAAAAAACACCAAGCGAAACCACTTGTCCTAATGCGCACTGTTGCGTTTCCTGCTGGAATGCTCTGTTTCACATATCAAAAAATAACATTTATAAGTCATCAACTAATAAGCTTGATTTACACATTATTTTATTTTACTCATAATTTTTCCAAACATAGAATCAACGATTATGACCAATTGTAAATTTCATTGGATTACACTTTATCAATAAGTTTTTCTCATATATACATTTATACATTTATTTGCGATGCCCTATGCATTTCGGGCCTCTTGGCCCTTCCTCAGGGGCTGTATCTGGAAGAAAATCAGAGAATTCATACCATTTGATATGTTCCTTCAACAGGGTTGAGTTAGCAGTCTAGAAACAGTTTGACAAAATATGTCTGAAAAGTATAAATTAGAGTGCATGCCTAGGTGAGATTTAACGAGATAAAAAAGAAGATAGAAAGAAAAACAGGAAACAACCGATGGGGAAACAACCTCTGATATAGTGTAAAGGTGAAAAGTAGAGGAGACCTGATATCGTGCGAGTATCTCTGTGTCTGATAATTAAAATAGGTGAACAAATAGGAGTAGCGCGTAATTCCCAGTGGCATGCCAAATACTAAATATTCCAACCAACCTCTGCAATAACAGTCGTTTTTTCAAAAGTCTAGAATCAGGCGTATGCTGGTATAAGAGAAATAGCTGAAAAGCAGAAAAACTGCCGCTTAGATGGAAAAATTCAAAAGAGTGGCTGAAACTATCACGGTAGTAAGAATCTACAATGATGAGGCAATACCGGTCCTACCTTAATGGTTCAGTACAAGTCTCGAAGTATCGAGATGAAAATTACGTTCGGCTGCTGGAGGCGTTTACATGGACTGGATCCGCGTGCTGCAGATATACCAAAGGACATATTCAATACCAGCTCGCTACGTGAGTACGAGGCTCAAATTAGTGAGCGAAAACTCTTACCTAGCGTTACTTCAAACGACTCCGCAAAACTCGGGCTGAGCTACAGGTTAAATCGGCAATCACACGTATGCATAGCCATACTAACACTAACAAAGGACTAACGTAGGGGCTCCGAGTTTCTGGAGAATATACGGTGGCCATTACTAACTGGGCTCTCACACGAGAGAAAGTGGGTTCGAGACAAAGTGAAAATAAATAAGAATGAAAAATAGAGCGGATAAATGTGGAGTGAGAAAAGAAGAAGAAGATTTGCGTGTATGACTTGCTGATAAGTATGTCACAAACAAATATCTGATATCATTAACAAATCATAAACATGAAGTACAATGCATAAAAAAACATTGGCATGGCAACTCTTATTCAATGAACTCAGGTCGCACGCAGGCGACGATAATGCAATATTCATAAGTAACATCCTAAATCTACTCGATCATTGATCCCTTTCGGATCTTGGGAGTCTAACTTCCTAATCCAGAATATTTCCCTTTGAAGTAACATTTTGGTCAAATCCTTACCAGGAGTGGGATTAACTACCTCGAGCACCTGGAATTGTAACTGCGCTATGGTGTGCCTATTTTTGGTCCAGTGTACTGCTAAGCTGCTGTCGGGATTATTTTACGTATAGTGCTTTTATGTTCTGATATGCGAGTTTTAATCTTGCGTTCAGTTTTGCCTATATATAAGAGCCCGCAGGGGCATTTTATGGAATATATCAAATTTTTGGAGTTGCAATCTGCATTGTGCTTAGTCGTGATAGTTTCGCCTGTGTGCGGATGCTTTACTGTATTACTCACTATGACGTTATTGCACTGTACGCAATTATGACATTTCCTAGTGCCATAAAAAGTCACTTGCAGGTTCATCATGGATAGTTTTAGCATTTCTTTTAGGTTTCTGGACCTTTTATAGGCAAAAATAGGTTTTTCTTTAAATTTGCCTTGGAAATCATTTTCGTTGCTAAGCATTTCCCAATGTTGATTGATCCTTTTTTTGATTTCTCGTGAACTGGTTGAGTATTTAGACACAAAAACTTGATGATTAGTCTCCGATTTAGTCTTGGATATCAGTAGTGATTCCCTGTTTTTTTCTGTCACTTTTAGTCTGGTGTTCTTTAGCAATGTTTCTGGGTATTTTTTCTCTAAGTATTTGTCCGTAACTTTTTCCAAGTTATGCTCTAATGATTGTGTATCCGTGCAAATCCTCTTAGCTCTTAGCATCTGAGACTATGGCAAGTTTTCAATGAGATTTTTTGGATGGAAGCTGTCGTACATCAAAGCTGTGTTTTTGTCTGTCGCTTTATGATATACTTCTGTCTGAATTTCCTTATCTTCAATTCTCACTAGTACGTCCAAAAAAGGAATTTTCACATCATCAATGGTTTTAGTGAACTGTAAATTTTCATCTAGTGTATTCATTTGAAGTATTTTTTGCTGGAGCATGTCTTTGCTATTGTGCCATATTAGAAAGATGTCGTCGATATAGCGACAGTACAGGGTTATATTTTCCATCCATTCAGGGTCAGTCAATAGGAATTCTTCTTCAAATTTTGCCATATAGGTGTTGGCGTATGCAGGTGCTCCAGAAAATCCCAATGAAGTTCCTTTATTTTGTAGAAAAAACTCGTTTTCATGTTTAAAGTACCCATGGTGAAGACAGAAGTGTAACAGTTCCAATAGAAATATTTTATTAGCTCTTAATTCGTTTTGTTTTAGAAGGGCCCATTCTACTGCTTCAATGCCGCCGGTATGCGGAATTGAGGTATATAATGCTCTTACATCCAAAGTACATAGTAGGAATCCTTCTTGAAATTGAACTGTGGCTAATCTCTGTAAAAAGTGGGTAGTGTCTTTAATGTACGAATACCAAGTCTGTACGAATGGTTGTAGAAAATGATCCAAGTATTTGCCCAGGGGTTCGAAGATAGTGTCACATTCTACGACAATGGGACGAAAAGGTGGTTTAAGAAGGTCTTTATGGATCTTAGGCAGCATGTAAATGCTAGGTTGTCTTGGGTTGGATACTGTTAAGAATTGTCTGGTTTTGCTTGAGATCCATTTCATGTTTTCAGCTTGATCCAGTATCTTGTTCAAGGTTATTTTGAGATCTTCTATAGGATCCTTGTCTAGTTTCAAATATATGTCAGTGTCATTAATGTGATGTTGAATACTGTTGTTGTAAACTCCCAAGATCCGAAAGGGATCAATGATCGAGTAGATTTAGGATGTTACTTATGAATAGTGCATTATCGTCGCCTGCGTGCGACCTGAGTTCATTGAATAAGAGTTGCCATGCCAATGTTTTTTTATGCATTGTACTTCATGTTTATGATTTGTTAATGATATCAGATATTTGTTTGTGACATACTTATCAGCAAGTCATACACGCAAATCTTCTTCTTCTTTTCTCACTCCACATTTATCCGCTCTATTTTTTATTCTTATTTATTTTCACTTTGTCTCGAACCCACTTTCTCTCGTGTGAGAGCCCAGTTAGTAATAGCCGCCGTATATTCTCCAGAAACTCGGAGCCCCTACGTTTGTCCTTTGTTAGTGTTAGTATGGCTATGCATACGTGTGATTGCCGATTTAACCTGTAGCTCAGCCCGTAGTTTGTTTACCAGTTGCGGAGTTTTGCGGAGTCGTTTGAAGTAACGCTAGGTAAGAGTTTTCGCTCACTAGATTGAGCCTCGTACTCAAGTGGCGAGCTGGTATTGAATATGTCCTTTGGTATATCTGCAGCACGCGGATCCAGTCCATGTAAACGCCTCCAGCAGCCGAACGTAATTTTCATCTCGATACTTCGAGACTTGTACTGAACCATTAAAGTAGGACCGGTATTGCCTCATCATTGTAGATTCTTACTACCGTGATAGTTTCAGCCACTCTTTTGAATTTTTCCATCTAAGCGGCAGTTTTTCTGCTTTTCAGCTATTTCTCTTATACCAGCATACGCCTGATTCTAGACTTTTGAGAAACGACTGTTATTGCAGAGGTTGGTTGGAATATTTAGTATTTGGCATGCCACTGGGAATTACGCGCTACTCCTATTTGTTCACCTATTTTAATTATCAGACACAGAGATACTCGCACGATATCAGGTCTCCTCTAATTTTCACCTTTTCACTATATCAGAGGTTGTTTCCCCATCGGTTGTTTCCTGTTTTTCTTTCTATCGTCTTTTTTATCTCGTTAAGTCTCACCTAGGCATACACTCTAATTTGTACTTTTCAGACATATTTTGTCAAACTATTTCTAGACTGCTAACTCATCCATGTTGAAGGAACATATCAAATGGTATGAATTCTCTGATTTTCTTCCAGATACAGCCCCTGAGGAAGGGCCAAGAGGCCCGAAATGCATAGGGCAGCGCAAATAAATGTATAAATGTATATATGAGAAAAGCTTATTGATAAAGTGTAACCCAATGAAATTTACAATTGGTCATAATCGTTGATTCTATGTTTGGAAAAATTATGAGTAAAATAAAATAATGTGTAAATCAAGCTTATTAGTTGATGACTTATAAATGTTATTTTTTGATATGTGAAACAGAGCATTCCAGCAGGAAACGCAACAGTGCGCATTAGGACAAGTGGTTTCGCTTGGTGTTTTTTGCTTTTTGTGTGCACCCCATTGCATATCAATAGCCATTGTCTGTTGAAATTATTGTTTTTGAAATCCGAAGTGTCGTCAATAAAAGATGGCATGCAGCTTAATCCAGTAAACGAAATGACGTCTTTCCAAATTGTTATCTTTTTTAATGTTTTTATATAGTATTGATTATGTAATCGCTATTTGATGTAAAGTGGATCTTATTTTAAATCGCTATCTAATAAATAAATTGAATTGAGCATCATAGATAGCCTTGAATTGAGCATCATAGATCGCTCGTCGCTCCCAGTGCTCCCTGGCGTGTGCTGGTATCGTTATTGCAGCGCTTCTGTGAAATTTGCCTCCTCTGTGCTTCATATTGCTCTGCCTGGCTGCCGCTTTGCATATAACGCGCATTGGCTTTAAATTGTACTTTTCAGCTGCTGTATTAGCGCGTTCTTCCCAAGCGCTCTGTTGTGCTCCCCCCTCCTCCATTTTGTTGGTTGTTGTTCTCTTGGTCAGCCCGCCCCGCCTCCCAGCTGAGTCGCCCTCGCCCCTCCCCCTCCACTATCTTTATATGACAGTCCTTCCCGCGCGCAGCGTTCACGCGCAGCGACCGCGCCCAACCCGCGCCGAAGGTGCGCCAAAGGTAAGCCCGTCTACGCCCGTCCGCGCCTGGACCGCGCCCAGCGCCAGACCCCCTGCCCCTCGCGCTGCCCAGCCCTCCCGCATCACCTACGATGCCACCACCCTCCTAGCCCTCAACCCTGGTCGCGCCCCCAACTGCGTCCAAGCTGCTCCTGGACACACCCATGGACCTTTCTCTTGCTACTCCTGCAAATTCAACGGCACCGACAACATCCCCGCTACGACCACACCACAGGTTCCCGACCCCAACCTCCTACAATGCATCCTTCTCAACACCCGCTCGGTCCACAGACACGCCATTGACCTATGGAATCTACTAGACACCATCTCACCAGACGTCGCCTTCCTAACGGAAACATGGATGAACGCTTCCTCCGCCCCAGACATCACCATCGCCATCCCTGAAGACTATAAGATCACACGCAAGGACCGCACCGACCATACAGGAGGAGGAATCGCTATCGTCCATAAGAAATCCATCCGCATCTCAACCAGCTCTGACGCCAACCTCGCTAACTCCGAACACCTTCACTTCCAGATCCACATCGACCCCAAGACAACTCTCAGAGGCACCCTCCTCTACAGACCACCAGGACCCCGCGCAAAATTCAGTGAAGACATCACGGACTTCATCACCCCACACGCGCTCCCCTCCAAAGACTACATCCTTCTGGGAGACCTCAACTTTCACCTTGAAAAGATCAACGACCGCAACACCGCCACCCTCTTGGACAACCTCGCCAACCTCGGACTTAAACAACTGGTCACTTCCCCCACCCACATCGCAGGTCACACACTCGACCCCATCTTCACCTCCAGCAATAATGTCTCCTTCAGCCACACTACGGATCTCCTCTGGACTGACCACAGCTGCGTTCACTTCACCTACAACAAGCCGAAACCCACCAACCACCTCCAACCAACTCTACAAAGAAACTGGAACAAAATCACCACGGACCAGATTTCCGCATCACTCCTTCTAAACACCCCAGCCCACTCTTCTAACGCAAACCAAGCCGCCGCCAACCTCACCCTATGGCTATCCAACACCGCTGACACCTTAGCACCACTGAAAAAACGTCATAGCAAACCTGGCAGCAAAAAGGCCTCATGGTTCAACGATGATCTTAAGAAGTCCAAGAAACTCTGCCGCTCCCTTGAAAAGGCCTGGAAAAAAGCCCCAACCTCTAGCACCAAGGACGCCTTCAAAAACGCCACCCGCACTCACCACCAACTAATCCGAAAGGCCAAGAAAACAGCATTCAAGGATCGACTTGACAACAACGCCCACAACAGCAAGGAACTTTTCAACATCGTCAAGGAATTTACCAATCCCTCAGCCAACTCCAACGACATCACCCCCTCTCAAGCCCTATGCGACTCCCTAGCCTCATTCTTCCACAACAAGATTGCAGACATCCACAACAGCTTCGACAACCAACCCGGAGACCATCCCACCCGACCATTGACTAAACACTCTCCCCCCGTGAACATCCTTAACATCTGGAACCCAGTCTCCACTGAGGACACAATCCGCCTGATGAATTCCATCCAATCAGGATCCCCCACAGACCCATGTCCTCACCACATCTTCAACAAAGCAGACTCCATCATAGCACCGCACCTCCGAGACGTCATCAACTGCTCCTTCAACTCCGCCACCTTCCCGGAAAACTGGAAGCACGCCGAACTCACCGCCCTTCTGAAAAAACCCACAGCGGACCCCACCGAACTCAAAAACTACCGCCCCATCTCGCTCCTTCCATTCCCGGCCACAGTCATCGAGAAAGCTGTCAACATCCAGCTCGCCGCCTTCCTCGAAGCCAACAAATCCCTCGATTCCTCACAATCTGGCTTCCGAGCAAAACACAGCACTGAGACCGCCCTCATCGCAGTAACAGACGACATTCGAACTCTACTGGACAATGGAGACACAGTCGCCCTCATCCTCCTCGACCTCTCTGCAGCATTCGACACAGTCTGCCACAGCACCCTTTTACAACGCCTCAATAACATCGGAATCCAAGGAAAAGCACTTGAATGGATCACCTCATTCCTTGCCGGAAGAACCCAGAGAGTCCGCCTCCCACCATTCAAGTCCGAAGCCACTGAAGTCATCTGTGGCGTACCACAAGGATCCTCACTCAGCCCCACCCTCTTCAAGGTATACATGAGCCCCCTCGCGGCCATCGCCCGCCAACACAACCTCAACATCATCTCTTACGCGGATGACACTCAGCTAATCCTCTCTCTCACCAATGACCCCAGCACCGCCAAAACCAACCTACACGAAGGAATGAAAGAAGTTGCCGAATGGATGAAACAAAGCCGTCTGAAACTGAACTCAGACAAAACAGAAGTCCTCATCTTAGGAACATCCCCCTCTGCATGGGACGACTCCTGGTGGCCGGAAGCCCTCGGAAAAGCACCCATCCCGACAGACCACGCACGGAACCTAGGCGTCATCCTGGATTCTTCACTCTCAATGAACAGACAAGTCAGCGCCGTATCCTCTTCCTGCTTCAACATTCTTCGCATGCTCAGAAAAACATTTCGCTGGATCCCCACCGAAACAAGGAAAACAGTCACCCACGCTCTGGTCACGAGCCGACTAGACTACGGAAACACCCTCTACGCAGGCACTACCGCTAAACTCCAGAAGAAACTCCAACGAATCCAAAACGCCTCAGCCAGGATCATATTAGACATCCCACGCAACGAACACATCTCTGGTCACCTTAAAGACCTCCACTGGCTACCCGTCAATAAGAGGATCACTTTCCGACTGCTAACCCACGCACACAAATCACTCTACGACATCGGACCAGAATGCCTCAACTCACGACTGTCCTTCTACACCCCCTCCCGCCAACTGCGTTCTTCCAACCAAGCCCTCGCCACTGTACCTCGCATCAACAAGACCACCATGGGAGGCAGATCCTTCTCATACCTAGCTGCTAAAACATGGAACTCACTCCCCGCCTACCTTCGCCTTACCCAGAACCACCTAGCATTCAGAAAGCAACTTAAAACGTGGATTTTTGACAAGTAATCCTCCTCCCCTGTCTAAGCGCCTTGAGACCCTCTGGGTATGTAGTGCGCTATACAAATTCTTTGACTTGACTTGACATGATATAGTCTACACTTGTGTAATTGTTGAACTTTTTTCTGTTACATTGTTGATTTTCTGTTATGTTGTTGATTCCCATGTAAAGTGCTCTGATACCTCCGGGTCTAGCCAGCGCTATATAAAACTCTTTAAATAAATAAATAAACAACAAGGAATGTCAATGTTAACAGGAGCAACAAACACTTTTTGCCCAGGGAGGAAGAGACTGCTCGTTTATCCTAGGATGAAAGTGACATCATACAAATGAGTTATGAAAGAAGAATGTGCCTGTGCCTCGCATTTTTTTTTAAAACTAGATGTCTTTGCTAAGTAGCTAAACCCATTGATTTTAGTTTGAACTAGTGTATTTATTTTCACCTTTTTATTATCACAATTTTTTATTCTTAGTTATTTCTTTCAATCTGGTTTAAACTATGTAAAGAAGAGAAAGATAAATAAGAAGCCTAAGAAATCGCCATTGCTCTTTAAATACAATTGCCCTGATGAGTTTCCTGGTATTTCGCGCCCAGGAACAGAAACACATCGGCAGATAAATATACAGAGGATTACTGAGTAATTTAAATTTGTGATCAGAGATTGAAAGAAATAACTAAGAATAAAAAATAGTGATAATAAAAAGGTGAAAATAGATACACCCGTTCAAACTAAAATCAATGGGTTTGGCTATTTAGCAAAGACATCTAGCTGTCAAAAAATGCGAGGCACAGGCACATTCTTCTTTAACACGTTATAATACGGACCTGCTTGTGCCTTGCCCTCTCGGGTCTAACTCCTCTTTTGTTCCTGATTATACAAATGAGGGCACATTAAATAAAACATTACCTAGCTAATGGTTTAAAAACTGGAGTTTCAAAATAATGTAAGGGAGTTATTATTTTTTGGATTGGCAGCAAACTTGTGGTTCCCCTGTGTCATTTACAGGTGGGGAATCTGTAGAGTTTTTGATGGTGGTGCCTCTACAGTCTCTGCTGGTGGAAACCTCTGACGTGATGGCGCATCTGTCTTTTTAGGACGGACCTGGATTTGTTTGATTGGAATTGCCATGCTGGGCACTGAGGTCCAAGACAGTGAAACTCTGCATTTAAATGCCTCAGATTTTTTTATTTTTAAAAAACAAATGCCCGCATTGAGAGTTTGTGATAATATTGGGCACAATAAATTCATCAGCCTTTGATAGTAACCACCACAGCTGCAGTTGCTCAGAAGACACGAATCATGAAATATGGCAGGTGTCATTGGACAGGAGTGCAGTGCTATAGCCTCTTCTGACCTCTGGCCTCCTGCCAGCATGCAAATGACATCAGATGTTCCACTCTACATTATTTGTAATTTAGGTCTTGCATATAAAGTGACTGACACAAAATGCAATCTAAGCAGGTTCAGGCTATCTTTTGAGTTGTTTAGAAAATTTGCAGTCCCTGACCTCCCACTTGTACAAGCACACAACTAACTATCAGGTCAAGCTGTTACATCCTGTATCCTGCACTCATACTCTGAATTCAAACACACCCCACGTTGCACATTTCCAAATCATGTGACAGTGATTCACTTCACCTTCACCAAAACCACCATACACCTCCACAGCCACTGCTGCCCTCGCAGAAGTTGGAACAAGGTCACCGAAGAACAGCTCACCACTTCCCTCAGCAAAACCACTCCATCGACATCGATGGGTGCTAATACCTCAGCACAAAACCTCCACTGATGGATCACCAACTGCGCTGACACTCTGGCTCCGCTGAAGAAAGACCCAAGAAAATGGCACGACCAGAAAGCCAGCTGGTTCTCTCCTGCCCCTCATGATTCCAGATGCACCTGTAGACAGCTTGAGAAAAGATGGAGGAGCAGCAAGACCTCAAGGACCACCCAGCCTTCAATACCGCAGTCACCGCGCACCACCACAACAACAAAGCAGCCCTACAGGAATGGATCAACACCAACGCACTTAATAGTAAAAAAACTCTGGGATAAAGAATTCGCCAGACCCAGCACAGAGACATCAGACATCCCACCCTCCCAAGACCTCTGCACGAACCTCAGCACCCTCTCTCACCACATGATTAAGGGGATATATGGAAGGCTCGATACCCAAGATCCTCCCACCCCACCCGCAACCATTGCACCCAACGACACCGGACCCCAACAGACCCTACTCAGCTGGACTCCGCTCACCGCTGACGACATCCTCAAGATTATGAAGCGCATCCACTCCAGAGCACCCTCGTACCCCTTCCCACACCACATCTTCAACAGAGCCGGCACGACCATCGCCCCTGAAATCTGCCACACCATCAACTGTACCATCAATTTTACTACCTTCCTGGAAGACTGAAAACACGCAGAGATCAACCCCTTGCTGAAGAAACCCTCTGCCGACCTGACAGACCTCAAGAACAGCAGACCCATCTCTCCTCTCCTGTTTTTAGCCCAGGCCATTGAGAAGGCCATCAACGCCCAACTCTCTGAGTTCATCGAATGCGAACCACATCACAAATCTCTCCCAATCCAGCTTCTGAAGCACTGCAGATGAGGCCCACACCCTCCTTGACAGAGGCACAAATGCAGCCGTCATCCTCTTGGACCACTCAGTTGTATGCTATGCACAAGACTCCACAACACCAACATGCACGACAAAGCCCTGGAATGGATCCGCTCCCTCCTAACCTGCTGAAAACAGAGAGTCAGACTACTGCTGTTCCACTCTGAAAACACAGAGATAAGCTGCCGAGTGTCCCAGAGCTCCTCTCTGAGCCCCACTCTCTTCAACATCTACATGGCCGTGCTCGCAGCCATCGTCAGGAACCATGGACTCTTAATCGCCTCCTACGCAGACAACATCCAGCTGATCCTCTCCCTCACCAATGAACCCACAGTCGCCAAGAACAACTTTCATGATGGATTAAGGCTGTCGCCGCCCGGATGAATAACAGCTGCCTCAATCTCAACTCATAAACGACTAAAGTTCTCATCATGGGCTCCACCTCCTACGCCCGGCACGACTCTTGATGGCCTGCAGCACTTGGAACCCCTTCACACACACAGAACATGCACGAAATCTCGGCATCATCCTGGACTCCTCACTCACCTTGAGCTGCCAGATGAGCGCCGCCTCAGCATACTGTTTCCACACGCTACGCATGCTTCGAAAGATCTTCAAGCGGATCTCCACCAAGTTCAGAAAGGCGGTCACCCACATACTCATCAGCAGCAGAATGTACTACTGCAAGGCACTCTATGATGCCATCACCTAGAAACTCCTCAGGAAACTGAAGAACATTCAGAAACCCTCCGCCAGACTTATACTCAACATCCCCCGCCACATCCACATCACCGGCCACCTGAAAGACCTCCAATGGCTCCAAGTCAACAGAAGGATCCCCTTCAAGCTCCTCACACATGCGTACAGAGCCCTACAAGATTCAGGTCCTGTGTACCTTAACCACCACTTCGCATTCCACGCACCCACCAGAAAACTCTGCTCCACCCAACTGGCCTGGCTACTGTCCCAAGTATCCGCACAACCATGGCTGGAGGAAGATCCTTTTCCTACCTCGCAGCAAAGACCTGGAATACTCTCCCTCTCAACCTCAGGTAATCACCGTCACAGCGTCAATTCTTAGACTGAACCTCATAGCCTTTGACGGACCAGCAGCCCCCCTCTTTCCCCTTCTCCAGTACCTTGAGACTCTTACGGTGAGTATTCGCACTTTACAAGGCACCTGATTGATGGTTCGCAAGTATGATGACACTTTTTTGAAAGCTAGACATTGTGTATTTCGTATTCTATAGGCTGTAAAGTAAAGAGTACATCTTGCATTCCCACAGTATTTCATATTTAGTGCTAATGTAGTGTTTTCATTTGCCTAGGAACAGGAACAAAAAATAAAAAGCAATCTTTTTAAAATACTCCACTCTTGTTCCAGGGAGATAGCAGGTGGAAATACTATGTCACCGTCAGTAAGCAAATCCTGAAATCTGTTGACTAGACACTATTTCCTAAAAATATGGCATGGCTAGACTACACGAGTCATTGAACGTTCCTACATAGCTGCCAAGGTTTCAGATTGCTATGTGTGACACTTTCAGAAATTCAGTGTAATTCTGAGTGACATTTCAATGAGTATGAGTGACACTTTCTCTCGTGCGAAATCAAGCAATGAAGATGAGGGAAACATATAAATATTAGAACTTGCGCCTATTTGAGCAACGGGAAACTCTAACAACGTCTTAAAACTGCTGCAAAGCACCAGAAATGGAAGAGCTTGACATCAGGGTTTTAAGTGAGATGAAGAAAGTGGGGTCTCTAAAAAAGGACATGCATGGCCTATGTGATTAAGCGTATGGCTTAAACACAAACCACATTTCTCCACTAGCAGCACTTTGCTGAAAGAATTACTTCTAAAACAATTGTATTGCCAGCTTATATCACACTCCACACCTGGGGAAGAAATATGCATGGTGCAATCACAACAGAAAGCCTCGTCTTCAAGCAATGCTTACATTGGTAAAAAAATTCCCCTCTTAACTACTATAGCCTGAACCTCTTCCCGGGAAAATGAAAGAATGAATGAACATGTCAAGTTCACCGGGCTTTAAAGACACTCCTATTCACCATTGAACTCAGCTAGGACACGTAGGAATGCCACCATCTGGAAACGATAGTGCTCTAGCAGATCCCCTTGACATAAAATAACAGGGCAGGATAATAAAATGGGGGGAAACAGACTTTTTTTACGTATTTGTAAAAGGCAATATGGCTCAGTCTATTAGAATACTAGCCAACAAAAAGTTAACAATCACTGGAGTCCAGTGGCATTTATTTCACTTGCTCGAGGTGTTTAAAATATGTGCTAATGTAGAGGTGCTGAATTGAAACAATAAAACTGTGTGCTTTAAAAAAAAGAGAACTATCCAGGGTTTAGCCTGGAAAAGCACCAAATTGTCTTTTATGTCTCATTTTATGCACTCAACTATTGTGGTAATATTGGCCTCATTTTTACCCCCAAAAAACAGAGTATTTTAAATAAAAGATTGTCAACCTCGGTCCAGTTCCTCTCAGAAAAGCTTGAATGCTATTGTCACTCAGTCTAGTGACTGTTAAATGGCTGGTATGCAGAGTGTAAAAACATCAACTCAAGAAATTCAGGAGGGCTGCAGCAGAAGTGAGTGTGTGTCTTTTTTGCTGGCGAAAGACAAGCGGAGTGTGAAAGCAGATCTGGCTAAAAAAAATGCTTTCATTTGTCAAACTACTTATTAAGTAGCAGATTATAAAACTTTTTATTTTCTAAATGCCAGTCTTTTCCGAGAACGGAGGGGACCACTGCTGGGTGTGGTGCGTACCGATAAAGAAACTATGGGAAGTATTTCCAGTACTGATGTATAGCCGAAAATTGGAAGTCATTTTAGGATGAATTGTCACGCAGTAACATTTTGTACAATAATGCCCCTCAAAAGTTAATTATTTAAAGTTAACCTGCAGAGCCTTCGCTGGGGATGGTACATGTGATGTTTCCAACTGAAAAAACCCAGGAGCATTATTTGAGGGCCTCTCTCCCATGCTGCGGCCACTGCAACAGGGACACTCGCCGTGACTTCTCTCTCAGCAATAATTTAATTTGGGCACGGCACGGGGGTCAGAAACTTTTAACATAACTCTTGACAGCACACTGAGACCCGGGGCGGTGCGTGCAGTGCGCAGCGCTGAAGCTCTTCTTTGCGGGCCGAGCACCATGTTTGCAGCGCCACCGCAAACCTTAGCCAGCTGCCTTAATGCTCCCACAACAGCAACTTCCCGCTCTGGCAGCAGAACGTGAACCCCCCCCCCCAAACCCCCGCTACCCCCACCCCGGCACCCACGGCGCCGCCAATGTGTCTCACAAAACTGGATTGGTCCGTCCAGGATATCTAGGTAGTAAAGCCATGATTGGGCAATAACTCGGTGTGACGTCAGGCTGTTTGGTAGACGCACAGCGCCGTGAGAATGAACAAATGAAACATTGAAGCAACGCAGAAGCTTTAGCTCAAATACGTGCCCCAAGCCTACAGGGGACCAACTGTTGTGCATGCCACCGACGGCATGCTGCCATCTACCACACTAGCCCATATCAGTTTTAGGCAGCGACAGCTGAACCACTTTACAGGTTATGCGTGACAATGCATTTCAGTGCGGTGATGCGGAGCACCACACTGAAATACGTTAGTATCACGCCTAATGCGTGATACTTGGCAGGACTGGCTCGAGGTGTTTAAAATATGTGCTAATGTAGAGGTGCTGAATTGAAACAATAAAACTGTGTGCTTTAAAAAAATGAACTATCCAGGGTTTAGCCTGGAAAAGGAACAAATTTTCTTTCATGTCTCATTTTATGCACTAAACTATTGTGGTAATATTTGCCTCATTTATTCCCCAAAAACAGAGTATTTTAAATAAAAGATTGGCAAACCTTGGTCCGAGAGTGCGGCCAGTTCGTCTCAGAAAGGCTTAAATGCTATTGTCACTCAGTCTAGTGACTGTTAAACGGCTGGTATGCAGAGTGTAACAACATCAACTCAAGAAAATCAGGAGGGCTGCAGCAGAAGTGAGTGTGTGTCTGTTTTGCTGGCGAAAGACGAGCAGAGTGTGAAAGCAGTTCTGGCTAAAAAAATGCTTTCATTTGTCGAACCGCTCATTAAGTAGCAGATTATAAAACTTTTTATTTTCTAAATGCCAGTCTTTTCCGAAAACGGGGAGGACCACTGCTGGGTGTGGTGCATACTGATAAAGGAACTATGGGAAGTTTTTCCAGTACTGATGTATAGCTGAAAATTCAAAGTAATTTTAGGATGAACTGTCACGCAATAACAATCTGTACAATAATGCCCCTCAAAAGGTAATCAGTTAAAATTACCCTGCAGAGCCTTCGCTGGGGATGGTACACTTGATGTTTCAGTCTGAAAAAACACAGGAGCATTATTTCAGGGCCTCTCTCCCACGCTGCAGCCACTGCAACAGGGACACTCGCCGTGACTTCTCTCTCGGCAATAATTTAAATTGGGCACGGACCGGGGGTCAGAAACATTTAACATAACTCTTGACAGCCCACTGAGACCCGGGCCGGTGCGAGCAGTGCGCAATGCTGAAGCTATTCTTTGCGGGCCGAGCACCATGTTTGCAGCGCCACCGCAAACCTTAGCCAGCTGCCTTAATCCTCCCACAACAGCAACTTGCTGCTCTGGCAGCAGAACGAGACCCCACCCCCCACCCCAGCCCCAGCGGTGCCGCCAATGTGTCTCACAAAACTGGACTGGTCCGTCCAGGATATCTAGGTAGTAAAAACATGATTGGGCATTAACTCGGCATGACGTCAGGCTGTTTGATAGACGCACAGTGCCCTGAGAATGAACAAATGAAACATTAGAGCAATGCAGCAGTTTTAGCTCAACTAGGTGCCCCAAGCCTGCCGGGGACCAACTGTTGCGCATGCCACCGACGGTGCACTGCCAGCTACCAAACTAGTCAATATCAGTTTTAGGCAGCAACAGCTGAGCCACTTTACAGATTATGCATGACAATGCATTTCAGTGCGGTGATGCGGACAACCACATTGAAATGCGTTAGTATCACGCCTAATGCATGATACTTGGCAGAACTGTTCCTAAAGAAGCTCTGAGAAGGCCACATATTTAATTTTGAGGTCAGGTTTTATGTTTGTTTTGTCTTACCTTTGTTCTTATGAACTTTTTGAGAAGGTTAGCTAATACATTTAAAGGTGTAGTAAATTTCGTACGAACCCCCACATATGTGTGCAGCATCATTGGTAAATAGGGCTGTATTGCGGAGTAATTGAGAATAATATCAGGCAGTAACATACTTTTGAACGCACGCATTTTAGGTCTCGCCTTTAGATAGCTGTTGTTGTGTCGTGTGGGGGGTCCACAGCTCGGGCGATGGGTCACCCTACACTCGGGGGCACTCTGGGTCAGTACGTACTTTGCACGTGGCACAGGCCTAGAATAGAGTACACGGACACTGTGGGCTATAGTTAATTGCTAGTCACGCCGTCGCTAACTGGCTGATGTGAGATGGATGTCCTGAATTTACCTCGGATTTTCAATGGAGTGTCTTGGCCGTACGCGAAGACGGTGATGGGTGACAGGCTGAGTAGAGGGGTTGGATCCATGGTCTGGTACAGAGAGGCAGCCAGGAGGTTGATGGTCGCTCCGGTGTCTACCACAGCCATGAGTTCCTGTTCTCCCACCTGGATGCCACATTGCGGTAGCCGCCTGGTCCTGCTGACGGCCGTGCCAATCATATGTACTCGGTGGACGACCCTTTCTTCTTCCTCGTCGTCGTCCATGTCGCTCTGACTGGGGTCTCCTTCAGGAATTGTGTTTACCACTTGTCTTGGTCTTCGGTACTTCTTGGATCGACAAACTTTTTCAAATTGGTTGAAGCGACCACACCCGGAGCACCGTTTCCCCTTTGCTGGGCACTCTGCTGCTGGGTGAGGTGATCCTCCACAATATCCACACGTCTTTCCTGATGCATTTGCGGTGGATCCTGATGCTCCTGTTCCGGGGCTCTTCTTGTTCCATTTCGCTGGAGATTTTACGGTCACTTTTTTGACTGGTTCGGCTTTCAGCGGGGCCTGGAGGGCCGCCTCCATGTGAGCCGCTCGGGCCTTCGATAACTCTTTTGTGCGACCTAGGGTCAGTATGTCCGCCAGGGGCTTCCCTGACTCTTCTAGGATGAGTTCTCTTAGCTTGGCTGATGCGCATCCCTGAATGATTTGTCCCCGGATCTCCTCAGTGACGTCCGCAAATCCGCAGGTCGAGTCGAGGTTCTTTAGCCGGGCGTGGTATGTGTCCAATGACTCTTCGGGCAGCTGCCGCGCTTGTCTGAAGATGAACCGTTCGTAGTCCTGATTGGCCATGGGCTCAAAGTACTTGTTCAGGGCTTCTATCAATGTGCGGTGGGTCTTCGGGGATGCTTCTGCTAGAGTTTTCGCGATGTTGAGGAAATCCTTGCCCCCAAGATGTAACACCATGGCTCTTTTTTGATCCTTGTGGACCTTGGTGGCCTCAAAGAATATTAACAGCCTGTCGACCCAGTCTTTCCATTTTGGAGCCAGTGAAGATGGCGAGCCTTCTACTAGGAACGGTTCGATTGGTGGTATCGTGGCCATGTCCATTGTGGTGTCGCGCTACTGGCTGTGCTGGGTGCTCCTAGGCTTCCGCTGTGCGGTTTCGCTATTGGCGAGGCGTGAGGTGTAGTTGCGCCACCGTGTGACGTAGGGATTATGCGGTCACTTTCTTGTTTTTGTAGCACTATTTCACTTTGCCTTTCGTGTTGCCAATGCTTGTTTTTCAGAGTTGGGTGTGTGTAGTAAGTAGATCGGAGACAACGATGTTGAAGAGAGGATTTATTGTAACAGGTGCTGCGCAGCAGCTCACAGCCATGAAGGTCATCAAACTGTCTCAGTAATTCAAAACACATTCCAATTAGAACATAGGGGACAGAGGAAAGAACAGAGGGAACAAAGATTCCAGAAAGACTAGAGAGAGAACAAGGGCAAAAGCACAGGCAAAACACTACATTATCCTCTCCTCTTCAAAACGGAAAAGAAAGAAGGAGCGAAGGGAAGGTTAGAAAAGAGGAAAGAAAAGCATCAACGAAACCTGGCGGGGACAGAACGAGTACGAACACTCCTACGAGGTTGGAAAGGAACAACAGAAGAAGAAGGTAAAATGGAGGTGTCATGGGAAGAAGGAAGATTGACAAAAGATTCACAAGGTTGAAAAGAAACATCAGATGTTGAAGGCAAAACAGAAGTAGAAGACAGAGCAGAAGTAGAAGGCAAAACAGAAGTAGTGCGATTAGCAATTGGTTCATTAACTTTGACAATTCTAGCAGCATTCCACCAATTCTTCATATTGACTCTAACAGAATTGCCACAAACTTTGTCAATAACGAAAGGTTCGGAAAACTTAGGACTACCTTTAGTTAAGTGAGTAGGTAACTTTACCCGAATTCTCTCACCCACCTTGAAGGATTGAAAGGAAGCTTTCTTCCTGGAGTCAAAATCATTTTTCTGCTTAGACTGAGCATACATTACATTGGACCTGGCAACTTCATCTACATTGTCGAGAGAATTAATATTAACCGAACGTGACATCCATCCAGGACAAACCTTTGAACACGGTTTCCTCCCACGCAACAACTCAAAGGGGGATACTTTGGTGGAGGAGTGAGGGGTGGTGCGATAGAACCACAACATGGATCTAACAGCGTTGGGAACATGACAGTGCTGAGCAATGGCCCACTGAATGCAATTGTTGAGAACCCTGTTCATACGCTCAACAAGACCGTTAGTCTGGGGGTGATAGAGGGCACTCCTCAAATGATCAAACCCACTTTGACTGACAAACGAATTAAATTCCTGACTAATGAATTGAGTCCCGTTGTCACTAACAATGGCAGAGGGAAACCCCTCCCGTAAAAACAAATCTTTGAGAAAGTCAATCACATTCTTGGAATTAGCTTCACTAACAAAACGGACCTCTGGCCATTTTGAGTAGTAGTCAACAGCCACAATGGCAAATCTGGAAGAGGAGGGAATCAGATAGAAAGGACCGACCAAGTCAATGCCTATTTTTTCCCACGGCCTGTCAGGAAAAGAAATTGGTTGAAGAGGAGGAGAACGAATTTTCAAACATTTCTCAGCGCCAGAACAGACAACACATTCCTCAACCACAGTATCTATCTCCTGATCCATCTTGGGCCACCAGTAATGCTCTCCAACTCTCCTTTTGGTCAAAGTCTTACCAAGGTGCCCCTCATGTGCCCCTTTAACAATCCTAATTCTGAGATCACTGGGGGGAATAAGTCTGTCACCACGCATGAGAAGACCACCCTCAATGGAGAGTTCATCAGAGATTTTGACAAAGGTCTGAAGAGAAACATGAACATTACTCTCCCTAGGCCACCCATCTCTAACGTGCTTAGCGACCTCATTAAGAAGAACATCCTTGGACAAATGCTCCCTCCATTCTGCCTCACTAATGGAACGCATATCGTCCATGCCAACAAAAGCAACAAAGCAATCCTCTTCATCATAATCCTCCTCCCCATCACCATCACAATCAGCGTCAACAGGATTCCTTGAAAAATAATCAGCTCTAGCGTTGCGGCAACCTGGAATGTAGCTAACTTCAAAGTCATATTGGAGTAGTTTGGTGGAAAGTCTGGCAATCCTGGGAGAGTGTTCCTTAATGCGGTCACCTGTGAGGATAGAGACTAAAGGACTGTGATCCGTCCTCAAACGGAAATGCTTGCCCCAGATGTAAGGATTGAATTTTCTAATTGCCCACCAACAGGCTAGGAGTTCCTTTTCAATTACTGCAAAGTTGGATTCAGCTCCACGTAGAACTCTAGAAGCGTAACCTAGGGTTTGCTCAACACCACCAATTTCTTGAGTGAGAACGGCCCCCAAACCAAACCCACTAGCATCCACAGTAATGGTGCACATGACATTGGGATTGAAAGGTTTTAAAACTTTAGACCCAACCAACTCTTGTTTAATCCAGGCAAAACCTTTTCGCAGTTTGCATCCCACAAAAAAGGAACTTCCCTCTTAAGCATGTTAGACAAAGGTTGAACCTTGGAGGCATAGTCGGGAATAAACCTGGCATAAAACTCGCAAAGTCCAATGAAGGACTTTAAACCGGTTTTGTCCTTGGGTGGGGGACTATCAACAATGGCCTTAACAAGGCCAGGTCTAGGTTCCACACCAGTCTCAGATAACACATGACCGAGATACTCCACTTTCCTTGCCCTAAAAACGCATTTTTCTTTCTTCAAAACCACACCTGCATTTCCCAAAGCTTTTAACACATCCCTCAAAATTGCATCATGGCTATCACAGGTTTTACCATGAATAAGTACATCGTCCTGGAAAACGACGACTCCAATGATACTCTTCAAGATGTTGGTCATGATCCTTTGGAAAACTGCCGCCGCAGAGGCTAATCCAAAGGGCATGCAGCAGTACTGAAAAGAGCCAACAGGGGACACAAAGGCAGTAAAATGTCTGGAGGCAGGGTCAAGAACAACTTGGTGGTACGCAGAAGCTAAATCTAACTTGCTGAACCGCTTGGAACCATCAATAAGCGAAAGCATGTCAGGAATTTTAGGGAGGGGAAAGGAGTCCACCCAGATGTTCTTATTTAAACTGCGCAAATCGACACAGACACGAAGATCCCCATTTTTCTTTTTAGCGACCACCAAGGGAGAAAGCCATAAGGAGGACTAAATGGGTTCAATTATCCCCTTGCTGCAAAGGCCAAACAACTCTGATTCAAGTTGATCTCTCACACTGAATGGGACGTTTCTGAGCTTATGCTTTATAGGAATGGTATTGTCCTTAACACGAATATTGTGTGTAAAACCTTTTACCTCCCCCAACTTATTACTAAAGACGGAAGGAAAATCTTTGACCAAGGTGTTGACGAAATCATCACTTAGGATGGAGAGATCATTAGTTGGGGAGGACTGATCATCAATTTGTACAACAGAAATGGAGACGGGATCTTTTGTACCAGGACGGAGAACCATCTTAAACAGACCTTGATGGAACCAGCCGAGGATATTAAGGCCTTTGATTGAAACATACACTTTGCCAAAAATTTTCCTTCCCCTGAATTCGATAGAATCTTCAAAATAACCCTTGAGTTCAATTCTTCTACCCTCATATTTAAGAGGAGACCTGTCAGGAGGAAAAAGTTTGCGATCACCCCACACTTCTGCAAAGAGTTCCTGAGTAAGAATTGTTATTCTGGCTCCTGAGTCTACAAGTAAGCAAACAGTTTTATCACCGATGCCAATATCGATATATGGATCAACACATTCACATTCAGGATCATCAGCACAGACACCGACAACAGCAACCATATCTCTTAAATCGTCCTGAATGTTGGTATCATCTAGGTTGGAATCAGAAACATAGGCAACAGAAGTAGGATTATTCCACTGTTTGTTGGGCTGGGGAAAAGAAGACCCTCTTTTTACACTTTGGCAGACCTTGGCGAAATGGCCTAATTTACCACACAATCTACAATTGATATTCCTAGCAGGACAAGGACGTCCAGACTTAGAGTGAGGAAAATTTCCACATTTAAAACAGATATTAGTTTGTTTGAAGAATCTGTTGTCAGTGCGACCAGAAGCATTAGTCTTATTTTCAGTGACTTTTACAGCACCCACTATAGTTTCATCTTTACTAAAAGACGTGGGAATCTTTACATCAAGTTCTTTTACAGAAAGCTTGGAAAACTCAATGCTTTTGGCCACACGTACGGTCTCTTCAAAGGAAGGGATTGCCTAATGAAAGCAACTTTTGTTGAATACTTTTATCTATACATTTACAAATGTACTGATCCCTAATCATTTGATCTCTAAAAGTTTCAAATTCACACTCAGCACTAAGTATTCTAAGTGCAGAGATAAAATCTTCAACCGTTTCACCTTGTTTTTGCTCACGTTTGTAGAATTTGTGTCTGACAACAACAATACTGGGTTTAATGTCAAAACGTAACTCAAGGAGTTTAACAGTTTGATTATAGTCATCCAAATCTTCTTCACCTGGAGAAAGAACTAGAGGGGGTAAATGTTTAAAAATAGAGCGACCTTCAAATACAAGGCTATTCAAAAGAAGATATTTTTTCCTCTCCGCCCTATACCTGGAGGCACCAATGGCACCTAGGTAAGTAGTGAAAGCGTCGAACCACTTTTTCCAAGTAATAGGGGGATCACCAGGAAGATCGAGAAAAGGTGGTGGAGGAGAGACTGCTTGTAAAGACATCACAGTAACTGCAGTAAATTAGGATTTAAGAGGATAAGGTCAATAGCCTTAAAATAACAATAGACTAAACCTGTGTAACAATTAGCTCAAACCTGTGGAAGAAAGAAATGTTAAAACAGAAATAAATACAATATTCAAAAATAAAATGAAAATGAGGAAGCAAAAATGAGTTCGTCGTTGTAGAAGCTCAAGTAGCAGAAACACAGTACATGACAGCTGCTGTTGCTGAATGACTTCGTTGAAAAACAATGCAGAAAAAAAATGAAATGTAATTGAAGAAAACAAATAAACTCAGAACAGAGCAGATACCGTCTACCACATGACTTTGTTTCGTGATTGTTCCGTTGAAGGTTGCAGTCCACACGATAAGGTGCAGGAGATTGGAGAATGCACACACGCGATATGGTGCAGCCGATTGGAGTAAGCACATAGAGTTGGACTGGTTCAAGGAGAGACTTCGTCGATGTGCGCAACGACAGAAAACCAGACTGGTCTACACAAAGACTCCTTTGAAGTGCGGAACGGTTTACACGCGTGAACACCGATTTGCGTGTTCGCGTTTGTTAACAATAAAGAAAAGATTTTTAAAAAATGAAACTCTCAAAATGGTGGTTTGCGATGCGTTCCACCGGAACAACGTTGCGTTTCAGTGACGTGTCCAGAAGAAAAGACGTCACACACTCTAACGCTACTCATAAAATGGCGTTTGTAGATGCGCGTTCCAGTGACGTGTGCGCTTCACCAGAGCAACATCGCGTTCCAGTGACGTGCGCGCTTCACCAGAGCAACATCGCGTTTCAGTGACGTGTTAAGACGAGGATGAGTAGGTTGACGGGATAACAGTATTGCGAGAAGAGCTGCCACCGTTGAGGATAACGTAACAAAAAGTACAGTACCTTGACAGAATTATACTATTCGAGTATAATTTTCGAAGCGAAGAGCAAACAAGAATGCGGGAGTTCTCGGGGGTACTTCGTCTTCAATCGAATCCTGATTTTAAGATGCACGCGTGGAAAGCAGACACCTGTAGACAATCGTCGCCACGTTTTTTGTAGTAAGTAGATCGGAGACAACGATGTTGAAGAGAGGATTTATTGTAACAGGTGCTGCGCAGCAGCTCACAGCCATGAAGGTCATCAAACTGTCTCAGTAATTCAAAACACATTCCAATTAGAAAATAGGGGACAGAGGAAAGAACAGAGGGAACAAAGATTCCAGAAAGACTAGAGAGAGAACAAGGGCAAAAGCACAGGCAAAACACTACAGTGTGGTGCTATGCTTAGTGGCTCCTTGTGATCCTGTTCCCTCCCCTCCCTGCAGCAGCGCGTTATCAGGGCCCTCTTCACGGGCAGCGCGGAGGTGAGGGGGCGTGGCAGCGGCCTTGTGGCGGTAGCGCGCTTCAACGCGATGGCTCGTTCGCCTGCGGCGCTGCGCGACGTCGGCTGGGCTCCACTTGCCGCCTCGAGGGGGAATCCGCCAGTGCCTGCAGTCGGGCCGGTGATGAGGCCGCAACCCCTGAGTAGCGCTGTACGCACCGCCGGTAGGCACGGCGGCGCGCCCCGTGATCTTCTGCGTGCCCCGGTCGACGGTCCGGGCGTGCACACCCCTACCTGCAGGCGCAGCGGCTCACCTGGCGGGCACCAGAATTCCCCGGTCGACGGTCCGGGCGAATCGTCTTACGGCTGCCGGGACCCCAGGGGCACGAGCACCGCGAGCCGATGGCAGAGCTCGCGGCCGCCCCACAAAGGAACGTGCACACACACAGCGAGGGTACGCCCGCCCTCGTCGCCAGCTGTTGTGTCGTGTGGGGGGTCCACAGCTCGGGCGATGGATCACCCTACACTCGGGGGCACTCTGGGTCACTACGTACTTTGCACGTGGCACAGGCCTAGAATAGAGTACACGGACACTGTGGGCTATAGTTAATTGCTGGTCACGTCGTCGCCAACTGGCGTACGTACGCTTGCAGACCCCTTTTATTAGCAGGGTCACGTGGGTCCACGCTGTGCGCCTAGTGCGCCACTAGCGTAGGACAACTAGAACATAACAGCAGTAGCTGTTTTTTGGAGACCACATGTACCAGTACAATGTTACATGTATACAAAAAACACAAACATTACAATAAAAGTGGGAGTTTGAAAAGCCGCTTCAGCCATTGTCTGTTAACAATTTTTTAAAGTGGTCATTGGTTGATTAGGCTTTCCTTAAAGTCATGGCTTTTCCCAGTCGGTAACATGGCTTTGAAATTACATTTCTCATTGGTTTTTGGAATAGGGTGGTTCTTTAAGTCGTAGTTGTATTGCCTTCTCTGTTTCCCAAATCATTCTGCACATTGCATCTGCCACCACGCAGGATGTTGCACCGCTGCTGTCGCCGCCGCCTGCCTCTGTTGTCTGCCACAATTGCCTGCCCCCGCCTGAGTCAGCTGCCGCATACAACAATTGTGTTTTTGGCTTTTCCAGTGCTTGTTGAATTGAAACTCAAGAATCTTCTGGCCATTTTTCATTGAAATGAATCATTCCATGATACCAGAACAGCGTGCATGCTTTCAAAGTGTCCATATTGTAACCATATTTCTTATGCTTTACCAATGACCTTGGCCATTTGTAGCGTTTTTCATAAAGAATACGAAAAACCACACCAAAATGGCTGTTTTGTAAACAAACATGAGGCCATCTGGAAAAAAAAAAGATTGGCAAAACTAAAATGTGAGCTGCTGTTCTCATAGGCAAGACCTACTGGCTTTTGGAAAGCTTGTTAAGAAGATGGTCTCTGCCTTCAAATTATGGTTCTCCCTCTTTTGTAATTGTTCAGGTTGACCATCAACTAGAGTCTGTAGATATTCTTGTGAACATAGCATAAAATACTGTATTACAGCACATATTTACATGTTTAATATGCATATTACCTTCAATAAAAATCGTTTTCAAAATCAGCCATATTTGTTAAAGCAGAATAATGCTTTCACGAAAACAAAAAACAGTCACTATGAATTGAATCTTGAAATCTCGTTTAGCAAAAGTTGTTTTGAAAACTCGCTTTTGCATATAAAATAGCGCCAGGGGTTAGCGGAATGAAGGTAAAACAAAAAGAAATAACTTAATGCAAGCTGACAATGTAGAAATATCACCACGAGCAGACCTGAGTTTAACACTAATCTAGCTATATCCGCAGAAGGTGAACAGGCATCATTTGCCCTGTAAAGCTTGGGGGCATCACTGACAAAAGTGAAGCGACCATGCGAGACTAGGAGGAATCTCACATCAAAAGGTCTTACCTTTTACATTATCATGAGTAACAGCAAGCAGAACTTGAAGCACAAGTGTTATAATGTTATTCAAGAAGATAACATGACTTTTTAATGACTACTCCAAATTATTATTATGGGGGGTGTGGGTTTCTTCCTGTTTATGATAGCTACATTCACGAAAACAACGGGGTCAAGTGCCTGATGCTCTCAAATGTCCCATTGTCATGTCGAGCAGTTCATGAATTCGGGATTTTTCTTTGCATTATGAGACTCTCAGGCAATTTAGAAAGGGATTAACTCATCCACAAATTCCACAGTACTAAGAAATAACCCTGACTGGGCACAGTACATGGAACTGGGAACTTGAGAGCTCTGCTGATGTCACTTGGGCCTTAGTTTTGGACAGCATGCTACTAAAGTGAATTTTGTCATACAAGAACCACTCTGATGTTGTGAAAAACGACATGGTAGATTTAGTATCCCACGTATAAATGTAAGTGCTTAGTTTTGCACAGTGTGGATCTGTGGATGGGAAGATAGCTGCTCCATTGCTAAATGCACTAGACGGAGATGTCTCGGAGTATGTCTAGTGAGGCACAGCGGAAGCAGTTTTGCAAGCGTACTAATACGTTTGCGCAAGCAAGTACATGTATGTCCAACACAATGAATGATAGATAAGTCAGGGGTAAAATGAAGAAACATTTTTTTCTGCACATGTATCTGATAAAAGGGGTGATACCATGATTTAGTGCATTGCATTGTTTCCACACTTAATAGGAAAATTTTGAGAAGCAAGATAGGAAAAGACTACATTGGTCATGTATGCCTAAGTTGTATCTGGATGTGAAGGGATGAGTGAGTTTATCATGATGTGGGATTTTTCGTTTCTTTCAGGAGGAATGAGATCTTGCGGTCATAGATTTAATAGGAGCTTGGGGACTGAGCTCTAGATATGTTGTACTCCGCTGGACTGTGCATGAGGGAAAGCTAGAAAGGCAAGATATATTCCATTGGCATAGTTTGATTGGGAGTCCACTCATGTTAATGTTGTCTGGATACAGGGAGAGAACACCTGGTAAGAGAAGATATGCCTTACATTCCTCCAGGTGAAATTGGAAGGTTCGGTTGATTGGCTTTACAGTGGTATTGAGGGGAGTTCAGGCTCCATGCTCACTCTAAGGTCTGTTAACTTTCTAGAAGTGTCTGGATGACCTAAATTCCATGTGCCATTTAGTTCAAAGATTCTCGGTGGACCATTTTCAACATGAGAGAGTCTCTGTTTTTGAGATTTTGAGAATCGGATGGCTATGGTACATTCATTGGTCAACTTTGAGCAAGAAATATCCCCCATAACTTGATTCTATGTCTGTGGCTTTTTCTAAATTAAGGATGGTCTAGGTGTCATCAGCATAGTTGTAGCAGGAGTGGTTTGTGGTGATTATAATATTTGTGAGTGTGCTGATGTAGGTATTGAAGAGTAGGATAGTAATAGTGGAGCTATGCGATGACTTGGGGTACACCTGTTTTAATGCAAAGAGCTAAGAATTGAAAAGAGGGTTTTAATATTTTGATGCTTCCTTCTAAGGTTATGAGGTGATACAATCCATTGCAGTTCCCTGTGTTCCATAATTGTCAAATCTATGACCATCGCATTCTGCTCCCCGTCATGTTTAGAGCTGTTAAAAATTGGCGAGTCACGATAATTCAGTTCTATGTTTGTTTGCTGACCAGATCTGGTGATCTAAAATGTGGGTTTAATTGAGAAAGGCAGATTGATGCATAAAATCTACCTTTTCTATCTGCTTATTCATTAAATGTCCATTGGCAATTGGCCTGCAAATGAATGTGTCTGAGAAGTCGAGTCCTTGTTTCATGAACAGATGTTTGACAAAGGATCCCTTTGGTCCACTTAGGAAGAACCAGAAAACAGGGAAAGATTGATAATGACCTTTCTAGCAGGATTTCTAAAATGGAGAAGAGAAAGTGCCAATAAGTTTTAGAAGGTCTTCAAGGTCATCTGCTTTCAGGAGGCCAAAGGAAAGGGGTGAAATACAGCTTGAGAATTGTTGAAATAAAAATTATGAGGTCATTCAGGAAAGTACTTCGAGCAGGCGTATGCATCCTGAATAAAGGTGTTTGAGATATAGACAAACACCAGGGTGCCAGAAAGGGCTTGAAATTGGGTGACGTAAACAAAGCTGCACTCAGAGTTCTGTAATTTGGTGATTTCCTTTCTGATGGTAGCTTTGTATATCGTACATTCAAATTAAGGGGGCCATCTGGCACATTGTCTTGCGTTATGTCTTCCAAAGTCTTTATTGCTCTGTAAATTTGGCTTTGAATGACTGAAAATCTTCAGTGAACTAACCTGAGTTGTGTCCTCTTTTGGTGCACTTTGTGTGTTTTGTTGGCATCAAAGTGTTGCTGGATCCCAAAAGGACTCTCCTCGATGGTTCAGACTTTAAAATACAACCACTTACATATGTCATCATTGGAGGATCCTCCAGGCTCTGGAGAGGACGAAAGACCTCTTTTCACCATGCTCAGAATTAGAGCCCCATACAAAATAAAGTCATTAAATAGAATGGACATTTAGGATTACATTGAGTCAAAGATTCTAGGTTATGTTTAATTTGTAAAGGCTTTATTTATCTATATCGTTATGATCTCAAATATCTTTATTCAGTTTAGTAATTTACAGAAATATAAAAGATTAGAAATTAGCAATCAAGACGTGTTCCATAAAGCAACGCAATAAGCTAACAAAAGAATCTATTCTAAATAGGAACCCTAAATAGTTCTGCTGGAAAGAGCTGTAAATTAAAATATGAACTCTGCTTGAAGAGTGGTTCTGGAAACTCAGCTGTATTCCCATAAGCTGCAGTAGCATCTTTAAAAGTGGTGATCTATGCAGTAGCATAATTCATGAAATTAATACAGAAGTCACCTCAAAGATTTAAAGGGATCCACTCTCCATGAAGGAGAATCTCTGGTGGCGAAAATCTAACAGCAAGACTACCGGACTGGTAAGAGAGAAAATAGGTGTGGTGGTTAACTAGCTAGGAACACTTGTTATTATAACCTTTCAATACATATATTGATTACTCGATGTCTAATAAGAACAGCTTGCAAGGTGGTGTTGTCAGTCAGGCGATGCATCTTATTCCGATTCCTGCAGTCTGCACTCTTGTCATCCAAATTGATACTGTCCTTTGACTTAATTGTTACAAGTTTCCTATAAGAACTCTCTTACCTAAGCTAAAGACGCATTTTGAGTTTCAGCACAGAAACAAAGGTTAGTCAGCAAATGTGAAAACATATATCACGTTAATATTAAAGCAGCATTATAAGTCCACATCACAATTTATTCTATTCAGTTTGAATCTGTTTATTATTCTTAATGGAAATTATCTAACATAGGGTGAATGAACATAATTCTAAAGTCAGCGGATTGCTAAGATAGTATCAATGTTAGGCTGTTGCATAGAATACATTACTATGAGCAAAGGTAAAAAAGAAGCATCGGTCCTAGTTGCTGTATAGGCTAAAGTATAGTTGCTTGGTGCAAAAAATGTAAATACATGCAATTGCAATGAAGAGTTTTTAATATCTCTTTTGCATCTACGTTTATCACTCTACATTATGTTTTAGTTTTATTATTCAACTAAAAGATATTCATACATTTTGTAAGTCAATCTTAAAATATACATTTCACTTGTGTTATACTATGCACTAATTTCCATTTCTAATGAGCTAAAAATTTGAAGATTTCTAAATATGCAGGCACTTCTCTCAGTGTCAATGGCTGATGCCACCCAGAAGCTACATTGTTGCAGCTTGTCAGTTACGAGACGTCATGTCAGGGAGAAGGGATGCAATATCTATGAGACTGAGGTTTATCTAATGCCTTTATTTCATCCATGGTATACTGTTTTTTTTAATTCTACGCACGTTATTTAAAAAAAAAATTTTTTTTTGAAAACCTTTATTGTGCAAGCAGAAACGTACAAATACGGGCCTACAACCAGTCAGGCCGGCCACAACACATTACGGGTGCACAAAATAGGATAGAAATTCTCCAGCAGTTCCTCAGCATTCCGTAAGCAATCAGTAAACATTAAAAGTCCCAATGTAACCGCTAGGAGGAGGATAAGAGACAGTTAATTTTATATTATAATAGGAAGTATAGCAGGAACATTGCAGCTATTAGTTTCCGAATTCCCATGGCGGGCAGTTGGCGAAGCAGCAATACAAGGAACAGTAAGAGTCAGAAACAGTAGCAACAATTGGCGAAGGCAACGCATAGTTCCCACATTGCAAATCAGTTCCCACCGCTGCCCACCGTCCACCCGTCACCACTTGAATATGTAAATAGGTATGAAATATTAACTGTCAAGTTTTTGCTTTTACTTTTCACCATTTGGCATGTCACTTTGATCACTTCTGTAACTATATTCTTGTGGTTGAAATCTACTAAATTCTGATCATTCTGAACCTCTTTCACTGCTAATAACCTGAATCATCACCCTTAACAACTTTACATATAATTCTCACAAAACCTAGGCAGTTAAATCTCAGTGGTTAATGGTCCTTGCCTTTATGCACTTACCTTTTTTCATGCCTTCAAAAACTCACTATCAGGGTCTTATCTATCCGCTGATCATATATCAGAAACCACACTAACGTCTCTCTATTTTTCACCATTCTTTTTCAACTCTTTGCACGTGTATTGGGGTCAAAGGCTATCTCTCTCAATTCATTTACACTTATATATGCAATTGTGATTCCTTACAGCCTTGAAAAAGCCCTGGCACAAATCGCCATAGGGGCGAAACACGTGTCGGCTGTCCATGTTTTTATCTACACAAATAAAGAGCAACTTTTCTACAAAATAAGGACTTTTTGATTCTGATTATACAAATAAGGATTGAGCCTAAGGACACTAAGACTTGACACCAAACACACTCATTACCCCCTTCAAAACCACTTGAATATGTGCAGGTACCATTCAAAGAAGTCAGAACTGCAACACAAAGATAGCCATCCGCTATACTAACCCAAAGAAGGGGAAAAGAAAAGGAAGGGTAAAAGAAGGAATGTGAAAAACAGTGAAGAAAGAACACAGCGTCGCAGTATGCGCCCCATGGCGGATAAGACACTCAATAATAGACCCGCAACCGGGATCGAGGCAAGTAGGATGGGTAAGTGTGCTATCATTATTATTAACGCGAAGAACTCACGTACCACACTGTCAACAAACACCCCATGGGGCATGCGTGCGGACATAGCGTCCCGATGAAGGGATACAAAAGAGCCATAGAACTAAGAAAAAAGATAAAACAAACGATATACAGACCCCATCCCACCCACACCACCCTGCACCCCTGCAGAAGGCTACGGCCTACCCCCCCAGCAGCGTACCTGTCGCCCTAAATAGAACCCGAAATGTAGAAGAATCAGAAAGTAAAGAAAGAACACTACAGACAAAAATAGGAAGGAAAAGGGGAAGAAAAAACCAGTGGGAGAGGAGGTATGCAATCAAACCGTCAGCTCCCACCCCCCACCTTAACACAATTAGAACCCACGGCGAGATGAAATCGACACAAATTCAAACATCCGGAACATGAAGAGGAATTGGTCATACTGTTACAGCTGCGAACAGTCCACATATCCACACATTAATTAGCAGTCCGCCGAGGCGAGTCCATCTCATCCCTGTCCTCTCCTGACCAGTACTTCAGGCACGGAGTGTGCATAGGATCGGAGCAAGGCAGGCCAAGGGTGTAAAGCAGGGGATCCAAGTCCCGAGCAGCAATACAGATAATGGCGGCCTCGGACCAGGCCTGCGAAGTACCACGTCAGGAGCAGTAGGCAGCGTGGGTACAGTCCCGCCGACCAAAGGGGGGAGGTTACCCCCACGGAACAATCACTGGACCCCCTCCAAGCATTTCGAGTCAAAGAACCGCCGGGCACCCCAGCGAGACTGACCTGGACGGACCCCGGCGTGGGGCCCTCTCCCACGTCCACCTCAAGCAAAACCTCCTGGAGACTCGAGGCAACAGACATTTGAACTTTCAAATGAATGGCAGTCGCATTCTCTTCAACAGCCGGGAGAGACAAAGCCGCACATTCCCTCGGTCGGGCCGCATACATGGGGGGCGGCTCAACAAGCCCGGCGGCAGAGCCGCTATCCTGCACAGCTGCGGCAAAGGACATGGTCGCACGCCAGGAGAACAAGGCGGCGAAGACATTGCCAATCGTGGGCTCGCTCCCACACTCTTCAGCCAACGTGCAGTTCGACAGGCCAATTTCGCCGCCCCCAGCAGGTCCGAGACCCGGGGCACCAACCGCCATTTTGTCGGCGCAATGAGGCCGCTACGTTCCCCGACCCCGATCCGGGCCGTCAACCAAGGCTCAGCGGAATCCCGCCAGTTCCCGCTAATGGCAATCTTGGTGCAGAAAGATGGGTCGCCAAGACACTGGGGGTAGCCGGCGCCACCGTCTCATGGGTGCCGCCCGCCGATTCCGGGCGAAGGGCTTCAAGATGGCCGGACAGGAGAACAAAGGGGGGACAAGCCTCCTGTACGGTCAACCCCCGTCCGAGGGAGGCAGCGCCCCGCAGCTGGGCCCCCGGGCCACCAGACCTGGCCCGGTCAGTCGCCACCGGTCTAACCGCACAATGGCCTCTCCAGCCGACTCCTCTCCTCCACCAGGGGTCGGCGTCGATACCCCGCTCCGGCCGACCGTCGCAGGCGAGTCCCCGGCCTGCACGCCACGGAGGCTCCGGAGCAAACAAGGGCACAGCTCAAGATCTGCGGCACCCAGGAGCACCCGGGACAAACGGTGAGTGCAAGCAGCCTTTCATAGTCCCATATTCCGTCAAATGTGTCTCCTCGGGGCAGGATAAGGTACAGGATTTATGGTTCAGGCAGGAAAGTTGACGGAGCCGAGCTACAACGCGGCCATCACGGTTGCGAGCTTGGCTCCTCCCCTCTACGCACGTTATTGAGGGTGAATCTGGTTACATAGCAGCCACTCCAAGAGAGTATTTTTTTCTGAAGTTTACTGACTGGTGTAGGCTCAGTCCTTCCTGCTTCATGAAGAAAGATGTAGGATGCAGCAGACTGCGTTTGCCAAGTAGGTGCTAAGGTTTGCAAGGATACCTAGTTTATGATGTTAAGAGCCATGTAAGAACTAGAGATGAGGAATGCTTCTTAGAAGGTTCGATTTGAGGTAGGAGATCTATAGACAGGAAGTTATGAGATTATGGCAGTGTGAGATAATATGCATTGGATTAATATGCTTGTACACTTAGCAGCAGAGAAATCATTAGAACAGATCCAGATGCAGCTGGTGGATCATGGAAGTGGTGGGGCCCAAATGCATTATCCAGAACTCTGCCTCGGGCCTTGCTAACCCCTGAGCCAGACTTTCAGATCCCACACAAGCAGACATGCATACACAGTTGTCGGCATGCACACAAAAAGATTCGTCCATACATACACATGTACTCCCATCACACAGACCTTTAAACACAAAAACTTACATGCGGCAGGCCCACAATTTCCTACTCTCCCATCTATCTCCAGCAGCCAGAAGCAGACCCATGAACTTCCACCCAATGAGAAGCTGGGATAGGGTTGAAAGGACCGGATTAGACCTTTTTTCCCTGTTTCAGCTTCTGATAGAGCAAGAGCCCTCTTCTGCTGGCAAGGTAATATTAGAGCTTTTAAATGCTAAGAATCCATGTGATTGTTTATATTCATATAAAAGCTGTAATATGCAGAGCAGTAGTGGCAGAGGGAGGCAGTGTTTGACGCCCTGCCAGGCCCCAGGGCCAACTGCTACTGAACAAATGGTTGCAAAAGTTGTTTTGTGTTGCCAATTTGTTCATCCATGGTAGCGTTACACACATTCCTTTGTGCATACATTATTATTTTTATATTGCATATGAAATTATAAAGGTTTGTGAGGCTGTGTTTTAAAAAGAGATATATGTCTTATGATGGTCATATGTTCAAACCAATTGAAGGCAACTCAGTCTTTCATCCTTTTGAGAGACATGAGTGGAATATCTTTGATCTCGGTAGTAATATACAGAATAATGTACCTGTATTGACCTCTTAGAAACATAGCATTAGCCATGGAGGATTTGTGTGCAATTTAAAGCTTGAAGTCACAGGTCATGTGGCTATCAAAGGGCAGAAGTTTTAGACGATGTATAATAGCCTTGAACATTCTTGCTGGGGGCATATTGTCTATATAATACCAGAAATACCAAGGACATTATCCTATTGAAAAGATCATCTGCGGCCATTGGATGCCTTGAAGGTAAGAAATATGTGGATGTGAATTGAAATGCTTTCTTTGTTTGGAGAAATTAAGCTTTCTGCAGGTTAATGCGCTCCACGTTTTTAGAAGATGACGAAAATGTCAGGGTGTCACTGTTACTGTTGAATGATTTAACAACCAGAGGAATATAATGTAATCAACAGGTTTTGACGCCACACGTAAAAGATTATGCAACCTTTAACTTTCTTCAATTATATTGCCATCATGCGTATCTACTGTTGCTCTTCCTATGCAAACCAGTGCCAGACCATGCACGCAACCTGGGGTTCATCCTAGATTCATCGCTATCATTGACCCAAAAAGTCAATGCCGTCTCCTCCTCCTGCTTCAACACCCTCCTCCTGCTCCGCAAGATCTACAGATGGATCCCCACCAGAACCAGAAGGACAGTCACCCAGGCCCTCGTCAGCGGCAGACTCGACTATGGCAACGCCCTCTATGCGGGAACCACGACCAGACTCCAGAAGCGATTAAAACGCATACAGAACGCCTCTGCATGCCTCATGCTTCATCCTCGACATCCCTCACCACAGCCACATCACAGCCCACCTTAGAGACCTGAACTGGCTCCCCGTCAACAAGAGGATCACCTTCAAGCTCCTCACCCACGCTCACAAGGCACTCCACAATACCAGACCAGCTTACCTCAACAAACGACTCACCTTCTACACCCCAAGTCGCCAGCTTCGCTCGCGCACCTCGCCCTCGCCACGTTCCACGCATCCACAGAACAACCGCCGGCGGCAGATCTTTCACCCACCTCGCCGCCGAGACCTGGAACACCCTCCCCACTCACCAACAGCAGACCTTGGCCTGCTGACCTTCAGGAGACTTCTCAAGTCCTGGCTATTAGAACAGTAGCAGCCCCACCCCCCGCCCTCCCCAGCGCCTTGAGACCCTCACGGGTGAATATTGCGCTCTACAAATATCTGATTGATTGTTGTGCTTTACATGATAAGAATCTTATTATTTTTACCATTGTTGTTGTTATGATTATTATTATTATTATCCTTCGATGGTCTTACACATGTGTAGGGTCTAATGAAAGTTATTTACTGGATGACTCATTGAATCCTGTTGTCGATGCAGCACAACGATTTCACCTGAAGATGTCCGTACTTTAGATCTTGGAATGCAATGCAGGACTTCGTCCAAGAACCTTTGTCTTCCATAGCAAGTGTACCTGACCAATAACTTTTACTAGTAGCGTTCGATTCTCTTTGACCTGGTGTTCTTAATTGAATATCTGTAACCTAGTCCTTTGTATGCAGGAGCACATGCAGAATGTATTATGCTTTTTGTGACCTTGTTTGAGTGTGGGGCCGTAAACGAGATGCCAAGCCTTCAGTGCAGGGCCAGACTGGCTGTTGCGGGCATCGGGCGCAACCCCAGGAGGCTAGAATGGTGGGGGCTGTTTTTTTAGTGGTGGGGGCTGCTTTTGTTTCTGGGGGCAGGATTTGCAGTGGTGCACTGTCCCTCCCTCCACTGTGGGTCAGTTTGCTAACCCAAAATGATGAGGCCCCCCTGCAGAATGTGATGAGGGGCTCCTCTGTCTCCCATATCTCACAGATACTCGTAGACTTGGGGTTGAATGAGGCCGGTCAAGGGTGGGGACCCCTGAAGGCGTACTATCCCATGTGCTGTTGGGGCTTGCTTACTACCCCTGCAATGGCACTAAATGCCATTGACTTTAACATTTCCACTGTAGCAATGAAGGTGGTGAATTCATGTTGATTAGTACACGTTTGTCATAAATTGTGTTGTTGGGCCTCATTTATCATCACGGCCATGAGCTCAGTGCATATATATCAGTCAGTTGATTGGACACGGCATTCGGGAAGGGGGTGGAGGGAAGGGTGAGGACACAATGCAATCTTTTAGTATATAACATCTCAATATCCATCTGCAAGGAAAACGCTGAGATTTACATCTAAGTTCTTAAAAATCATGTCACACTTCATAGCCCCCGTGCTTCTATTTATCTTCACCTGTCTCTCAAACCGGATGTGGTTAATTAAGTATGCTGATGGCAAACATTAGGCAGTTTTAGGGAGGTGCTAGCACCGTTTTTGTCTAACTCCATTTAACAGTTAAATTAGTATTTTTCTTCTGTTTGGAACTAAATAAGGCCAGGCTGCCTTCTACAGTAACCATGCCATGGCTCATTGCCCCCGGCTAGCGCATTAGTTATTCAGGTTGAAAATACAAGCTCAGCTTTGTGAAGTTTTGTAACCACAGGACATATTTTAACGAACGATGGTTTAAAAAGTACGTTCTCACAACCTGCACAATAGTACACTTTCAGTGCAACTTTGGTGTTGAGATGGCAACTGTTTTGAGACCTAAACTATTTAAAAAGGGAGGCCCAGAACAAAACAATTTATCTAACGCGTCCGTTTAAATGTACTTGCGGAGGACGTTTTAGGCGGACCCCCTCTAGAATTCAACGATTGATGCCCCCATTCGCTTGGAGAGTTGTACAATGTGAACGTTGCCCCAAGCGTCTGTAAGACAGAGGGCAGGAACCGTATGGACATCCGCAGCAGGGGCGGCTTTAGGCATGTGCAAGCTGTGCACCTGCACAGAGCCGCAACACCCCAGGGGCCACCACGCCAATGTATATCCCTAATATAATAATCCTCTGAGGATGGATACATATTTGCGTGGTAGCCCCTGATTTGGCGGCCTCCGGCTCCGTTCCACCTTCCTGAGCTCTGGGGGGGCTCTCCCCCCCCCCCGCCCGGACCCCCTCTTCCGGGGCCCGCTACCTACACTCCCTGCCCAGGGCCGCCATGAGCCTAGAGACGCCCCTGTCAGCAGTGCCTGCATCCTTGAGGACAAAGGACAGGTGCAGCCTGCGTACTAACACTGCCACACTCGGTCTTGCTCTCTTTCTCCCGGTCTCTCTGTCTCTTTTTCTCTCTCTCTCACACCAGGTATAATGCAGGTACAAACTGTGCAAGTACCCCCCTACCCCTGTCAGAGCATAGAGAGTAAGGGCAATATTTATTGCAAAGTGACAAAACAAGTCACAATTGCGTTACAAGGACAGGGCAGGAATGCGCTGTATTTAGAAGAATCCAGCACATTCCTGTCCTGGTCCCTGTGCTGGCGCTGTTTTGGCTGCCTAGTATCAGTGCAATGGTGCCTGTGTTGCCAACAGGGTTGTTTTTGTGCAGAAAGGAACACCTTCCGGCACAAAAACAATCCTGAGAGGCAAACACTTCTTTGTTTGTGTGCTGCAGAATGCATAAAGAGGAAGTAACAAGGAGAAATAAAAAAAGATTTCTCCTCGTTATGCCTCACCTGAGGAGGTGTATCTTTATGGCGCATTGCCATGTTTACCACTCTGTAAGGCATCGCAGGGATTTGTGCTGCATTGCTTTATTAGTGATTTACGAAGCCACTCAGGGCCATGCAGGTTGACCTTGCATGGCTTCATAAATCTCTTTTTTGAGTTGCATCGCTCTTGCATCGCGTTGCATGGTGGACGAGCGACGCAACAAGGCTCGTAAATATGATCCTTTTTATAGCATAGGTATAACACTGCAAGTTAACCCTCACACAAACAGGTAGAGCCAGTACAGTTGCAGTGCACATTACCCGTGAACAACTCTTAAGTAAAGGCAGCAGCAGGGTTAACCTATTGTGAAGACACCTGCATGCATTGGAGGCCTGAAGTCGAGGTTGCAAGAAAAAAGTATTCAAAATTGAAGGCTGCACACTCAAGAGGTGCTCTGCAGTGTGCACATAGAAAATGTGCTCCGCTGCCGTCATATAAGAAGAGTATAGCTGCCCAGTTTTCTGATTACTTCTGTGCGACATTTCCAGGGTTTCAGAGTACGTATGAGTGACATTCTTCTACCAAGGTTAAATATTCCTTCCAAAGAGAGGAGGACACCAATAAACTTTCATGTATTATACATTGACATAAATAAATGATAAATAAAATTTACCAATTTATTTGCACCCTACAAAACAACCTTAATAATATATACACTAGTGCTAACTTATTCCCCCAGGTCGACTGACCTATCTGTGCCAAGTTAGTGCTTATTAGAGATTCCAGCCTGCCATACTGGACACATGCTGCTCTCTTTAGCTAATCTCAGCAGCAAGCCTGTATCATCATGTGGACTCCTTGGGCCTATTTCACATACTGCACACTTGAGTAAGGTTACAGTTTTGAGTACCATTACTACTTTTCGTTATTCACAAAGTGCACTCTACAGTAACTCACATTCTTGTAGGAAGTACAGCACTACACATGGCCAGCCACCGGTACTGCATCTCCCTTAGAAAATAATGGTGGCAGAGTTAACATAAAACCCCATAGGAAATAATGCTAAATTAAAATAAATTATTTAAAATTGTTAAAAATATAAATAAATATAAATGAATGTTAAAAAAATATATATAAGAATTACATGTTAATTACTTAATTGTAAATAATAAATATGAACTATTGCTTTATATTTTTATCATGAGAATAATATAACATTTATTTTTGAGTAAAATAAACTTTTTAATTTTTTTCTATAATTTAAATGCACAGGTCTCTAAAATACAATTTTTCAAAGTGTAGGGAAATTGAAAAAAGTATTTAACTCAAAAATAAATATTTAAAACATGTTTGTCTTAAATATTATTGTAAATGTATTTTATATATTTATTGACAAAACATAAAAATCAACATAACTATTACATATTTTTTAACTATTATTAGTTTCTATATTATATAAAAAAATATGTTTCCACCTCACCAACCCCTCCCGCCCTACACATCATGAATCATCACAGTGATTAATTTTACATGAACAATTCATTAAGGGGATTGATTGGGGAATATATATATATATATATATATACATATATATATATATATATATATATATATATATATATATATATATATATATATATATATATATTGTAAAACATTAAACATTTCACAAAAGGTTAGGAAAGCCAGTACTGTCTAAAGTGCTCGGTGCATAGTTTAGCCAAACATTAGGCACATTCTTTTCCTAACTAAGAGAACACATATCAACTATCAGGTGCTCAACCAGTCTCCATCCAATCAGTCAAAGGAGCCCATCTTCTCAGCCCTTCTTTCCCAGCTCCTGCCCATCTCCTTGAGTATATAACGTTTTCCAGGTTATATACCACCAACACCTGCGCTAACCATTGCTGAAATGCGGGTGGATTTGGATCCAACCAGGCAGAGGTGATGCATAGTTGGAAAATGTTCATAGAGATAAATAGAAGGGATCTGTCCCTTTCACTCCCCTCCCCTTCTTGCATCCCCAGCATGATTAACGCTGGGGTTAAGAATGTCTTTATCCTCAATTTATCATTAAAGAACCATGATTTCTCTTCTTTTGCAGCCGATAATACGCCACAGGTAGCAAACATATGTACAATATCTGCACCATACTCCTAACACGTAGGGCATCACAACCCTTTACCGACTCCCCATTTTATAATCCTACTGAGTGTATAGTTTAGGTTAAAACATGGTGTTTAATTTTGCACTTGGAGCTTTGAGGACAATAGAGTTGATCTTGCTTATAAGAAAGATTCCCCAAAAATGTACTCAGAAACAGTCAGTTTCTCCTGCCACCTCAGTGAATGTTTATCCAGATCATCTTTCATTATTAGATTCAAGAAATGATAGATAACCTCAATAGGACATTTTCATCTGCTAGTAAGTAAATCCAGCAGGTCGCCTCTCTGACAGCCCACAGAACCCCCCACTCTCCAACCCTCCCTTTCGTTTCAGAAAAACCTGCAGCTTGAGATACTTAAAAAAAGTCTCTCTGACCAAAATTAAAATCCTTTCTAAGTTCTTCAAATGAGACAATACCAATAATAGAAAAAATGCCCCAATATATTTAGCCCAACACTATTCCAGAAAGAGATATATTGATCACAAAAAAAAATCAGGTAAAGTCCTATTTTTCCATATGGGCATGTAATGATTAAACCTACCAGTCTCCATCATCCTACGTACTGAAGCCCAAACCTTAAAAGCACTTAGGAGAGTTTTAAAGCAAACTCATAATAACAGAACTCAAGCTGCAGCCAGAGACATCCCCAAGTACTAATAGAAATTAGCAATTCCTAGGGCGTAGGGATACTCAGCTAGATTCATCAAAGAGCCGCTTTGCGAGTCCTTAATAGCGATTATTAAGGAATCGCTATTAAGGACTTGCAAAACGGGATTCATGTAGGAATCGCTAAATAAATTGCGATTCCTTCACATTCCTTATTTGCGATTAGCAAATAAGATAGCGATTTCAAGGGTGCCAGTGGTGTCCAAAGGACACCCTGTAGCACCCCTGAAATGCAAATTTACACAGGTGTTGCGCACACACATGTCCAAAGGACATGTGTGTGTGTAACATGCAACAGAGAAAAATGCACTAAAGTGAATTTTTCTATTTTTTTGCGCTATTTACCACTAAGTCAGACTTCGTGGTAAATAGCGGCCAAATATTGCGAATTCGCAATTTAAAATTGGTTAATGAATTGCATTTAAGGAATCTCTAATAGAGATTCCTTAAATGCAATTCCTCACAAATATGCGATTTCGCAAATAGCGATTTTTGCATTTGGGATGATGAATCCCAAATGCAAAAATTGCGCTCGCAAAGGGCCAGATTCTCAGAATCTGGCCCTTTGCGAGCGCAATTACCTTTCATGAATCTACCTGATAGTCCCCTACATCCTCCACTGTCCTTTCTTGCAACAGGACCAAGCTGTTGTGTAGCATGGTGGCCTAGTAATTGCATTTAAGGTTAGGAAGAGCCCCTACACCTCTCTCCCTTGACAGTGTAAGATATTTAAAAGCTCTTCTGGGTTTAGCATAGGCCCAAACAAATTTAGAAATTAAATCCTCCTATTTCTTAAGCCACTGACTCTTGAATTCCAATGGTATGGCCCGGAAAAAATAAAGAATTTTGGGGAAAAAAGATAGATGTAGATTATTTAATCTACTCAGAACTCTTAGCCTTCTCAACAAATGGATCCAGATTTACCTTTGCTATTTCATCTAAATCTAACAATGCTTTTACTCCTAAATATACTGCACTCTTTACAAATTGATTATCCAATAACACAATCTCCTCGTTATTAACAATTAATGTCTTTTCTTTAGTAAGTGAATATCTAGAAATATTACCAAATCTAATAGCCTCCATCTCCATCGCTTTTCGTGCCGCTATCGGATATGGGGTTACAAGTGCTATATCGTCTGCATATGCTAATGCTTTAGTGTCCTTTCCCTGAAACTGCATTGGATGGATTAAAGTATTATTCCCCAATCTATGTGTGTGTGGGGGGGGTCGCTGTATATCGGGAACAATAGTGGTGAGCAGGGAGTCCCTTGCCTTGTCCCCCTCGAGATCTGAAAATGCTTGGACATGTCCCCTGCCACAAACACTCTGCGCGCTGGTCTGTTAAATAAAGCCTTGACTTCTTGTCTATATCCTGGCCCAATACCCACTCTCTGCATTGTAACCCATAAGTATTGAAAGGAAAGCCTGTCTAAAGCTTTTTCTGCATCCAGCAGAATCAAAGCCATAGGGTCCACTGGCACCCGCGATGCATCAAAAAGAGTGATTACCCTTCGAGTATGATCTGTTGTGCCTCTCCCAGTAATAAACCCATGTTGTTGTCTGGAAACTACCTTGCTTATTATCTGGGACAGACCAGAGACCAAGATTTTAGAGTAAACCTTAGATTCCCCATTAATTAGAGTAATTGGTTGATAAGATCCAAGTACTATTCCCAACGTATTTTTCTTGGGGAACTATTTTAGCCAGTAACCAAGAGTTTGGTGGGCTGACTCCATTGTAAATTTGCATAAACAAGTTATGAGGACACTCTTGAAGCACTAATGTGAATACTTTTCAAAGCTCAGTGGGTATACCATCTGTACCTGCAGCTTTCCCAGTGGGGAGTCTACCTAAGGCGAGCAAGTTTTTTTCCCATGAATTCGACCTCTCCAAATAGCTCTTGTTTTTCTTCGCTACATTTATCTGAGGGAACTGTATCCAGATAGTGGAGAATATTCACTTCCTCTCCCTTAATGTTATCTGTATAAAGATTTTGATAATATCTTTGAAATGTGACCCTGATATCTACTGGGTCAGAAACCATCCCCAATCTCAGGTCTCTTATTTCCTGCACCTCGCTTTGTGCATTTTTCAACCTAGTTCTAGTAGCCAGATGATGCCCTATCTGCTCACTACATTCATTTGCTTTCTCCCTCCACACTGTGAGTTTGTCTGCTGCTTTTCTTGCTGAGATTTCACCAGTCGCTGTTTAGCGATAGCTGCTCCCAGTTAAGCATCAGCTACCTTATCTCCCTGCTATGTGGCTATACCTAGTTTTCTTTCCTTTACTGCCAATGCTGCATATAGCTTACCCAATCTTTGTTTCTCCTTCTTCCCTTGGTTCAAAGTTAACCGTAGGGTCTCCCCGTGTATCCCTCCTTTGAATGTGTCCCAAACCACTCCTAACAGGGCACTCCCTGTATTTTCTTTCCAAAAAGGTGGACATCCATTTATTCATATGTGGATGTTATTCTCCATTGATTAAAAGAATATGTTTGAAGCTCCAGTAAGTCACTTTTCTAACAAATCCTCTGTTCTTAATTTCCAGTACTAGGGGATTAAGGTCGGACACGACCTGCGGGTAGCTTTCAATATCACTGTCTTGCACAAAAGCCTGAGAAACGATGAAGAAATCTAAGCGAGCATGTGATTAATGTGGCGCAGAGAAGAATGTGAACCTGTATTCGGTAGGTAACCTGCCATACATCCGTCAGTCTGTGGTCTCTACTAAGCTCCCTTAAGGACTGAAACACTTTAGATTTTTTTCCAGTGTATATATAATGATCCTCTTGAGACCAATTCACAGGTAGATTAATATTCAAATCCTCGTATAAGATGATAGGTAAGGGCCAGGGTGCTAGCTCATGCAAGAACCAATTGAATAGTCTTGGTTCATCTGTAATACACCCATAAGCAGAACAAAAAATACATATTTTCTTAGAATACTTGAATTCTGCTATGGCCTACCTCCCATGTTTATCTTCACATACTTGTTTGATCTGATCGCATGAATTACAGACTAATATTGCAACTCCACATGTGTGTGTCTCTTGTGATGACGTCCCAATTAACTTAACCCCTAGTGTGTCCATCAACTGTAATTGTATAATTGTTATCTTTCAATATGAGTCTCTAGGAGACATAATATCAGCATTTAGTATTTGAATCTCTAATGCAATTCTACAGCTTTTTTTCCTTTCATTCAGGACACAAATATTAATGGTTGCTTTTCACCATTCTCTACTACCAATTAGGGGGAACAGATTAGCAATCAGGGGCTGTGACATCCCGGGGTCACCATGTACTGAGCTCCTTACCGACCTTAGTGCAGTCCTCTTTGTTACTTGCCCCCCTGATTCAAATTGTTCACATTTTTCTTTAGCTAAGGCCTCCTCTCCTTTATTTCCCCCCGTCCCCCAGCTTCTTACAATGTTCACAGCGTGTAGTTGTGCGGGCAGGGGCAGGAGCCATATTTGCAGGCACTGGCCGTTTAACTCCCCAACCCGGCATTTTGTACTCCAGGTCGACTGCCAACGTCGGGAATAAGAGCCTGGCCAGCCGGGTGAAATACTGGGCTGCTTTGGAAACCGCGGTGAGCAAGAAATGGTGGAACATTCTTCAGCCGCATCTCTGATAAGCTCGGATAGATCCTCGAACCTCCTCTCCCTAGGGTCTGACCTCTAAGGCTGGCTCCTTCACGCATGCTCCGTGCGGCCGCTAGATAAGCAAATTAGATGAGGTGAGGCGGGGGAGCAGAAGGCAATGCAGTGCATCACTCATGCGCCATCCTGCTCCTTACTGAGACAACTATTAAAATAATTTTGAATGGAAACTTTAATTAACCCCTTCGCTGCGGCGGCTATTCCACCGCAGCCCTAAGGGGGAGGCGGGGCCGCGCAGCGCTCCCGTGCCCGTGACAGAACCGCTCCATCACGGCCCACGGGTGAGCTGTGCTTGTGACGGAACGGTTCCGTCACGGCCCCGCTAGCTCTTCACAATACGCAGCGCAGGCGGGGAATTCGCGCCTCGCAGGCGCGGCGAGCGGGCCGTGACGGAACCGTTCCGTCACGAGCACAGCCCACCCGAGGCTCGTGACGGAACGGTTCCGTCACGAGCATGGGAGGGTTAATGGAAATATATTAAATGAAATTAAAATTATTTTTCTAAGGATTAAATCAAAAATTTAATTTCCCCCCTAAAGACAAAACAATATTGTTTTCATGTGCGTTAATAATTATTAATAGCTAAGATAAAATAAAGGTAATGCGATACAATTTATATAGGGCACTAAAACCTGAAGGTGCCAAAGCACTATACAGGGATAAATGACTCAGCAAGAGCAGCGCAGCTAAGAATCAAGGATTCTAAGATGAGAAGAGCCAGTTTTTCAGATGTTTTTTAAAGGCATAAAAGAATCTGTGTCTGAAATATAGGTAGGCAGAGTGTTCCATAGTTTGGTGGCAGCTACCGAAAAGGAGCAAGCACCCCATCTAGTCACTGAAATCTGGGGATCTTAAGTTTTTACAGCATGAGGGTCTAAGTGGTCTGCCAGGAGTGTACCAATGAAAAAGAGCATTCATGTGCATGGGGCCCTTGTGATAATGTAAAGGCTAAGCACAAGGCCTTAAAAGAAATTTGCCTCCTGACGAGGAGCCAATGAAGGGAACGAATCCCCTCTCTAACCGAGTGCCGCTTGAACACATTCAGAAAAAGGCAAGCTGCTGCATTCTGTTCAACCTGAAGTTTAATTGGAGAGGAACTAGTGGTATTAAGGTAAAGTGCATTACAGTACTTCAACCGTGAGGTGACAAGGGCAATAGTGACTGTCGGGTGCAATTCCGATGGAATGTAAGGAAAGATCATTTTCAGTGTCCTACTGATGTATAATCAAGTGCTGATAATGTGACTGATCTGTGCATGAAAGATGTCCCCCAGATTTTTAGCTGACTTGGCTGGGGTAAGGAGAGGGCTGGAGACATCTGGCCTCCTAGTGCGTGACCAAATTTAGTTTGAGAACCAAACAGATGCACTTCAGTCTTGTATGCATTAATCTTCTGGGAATTGCCCTTCATCCAGCAGATAATGCTAGACATACACTGATTGAACCTCCACGCCACCAAAGGCAAGTTGTTGGAAATATATACAATAATTTGAGTAGCGTCTGCATACGACAGCACTTGAAACCCAAATGAATGCACCCGATCAGCCAGATGGGCCACATAAAGATTAAAAATGGTTGGGTTCAAGGATGAGCCCTGAGGCACCCTACAGAGGAGAATGAAAGCCCTTACCTTGAATCCGCCACAACTGAAAATTTGCACCCTGTTCGGCAAAAAGGAATGGAGAAGCTACAAGGCGGTCCCACTGACCCCCACTAGCTGCAGATGCTGAACCATCTGTGCAGACAAGATGGTATCAAATGCGTCTGACAGGTCAAGCATTACCAAGATAACCACTCCACCCTGATCGACCTGGGCACGGATGCGGTCTGCTGCCACAATGAGGTCAGTTTCTGTATTATGGGCCGCTATTTAAACTCGACAATATGTCCTTGGTTTGCTGGATAGAGATATGCGGGAAAGATGAAAAAACGATTGTCAGAAGGTCAGAAAGTAGATTTATCAAAGAGTATTTCATCTGCAACAGGCAGATTAAAATTCTGAAAAATGTTGAGAACTTTATCTTGAAAATATGCTGCTACGTTGTTGCATTACTCTTGAGAAGAATTAAGCTCCTGCTGAATGGGAGGTTCTGATAGCTTCTTCACTACCTTAAACAGCAGCTTAAAAGAGTTATTAGCTGACCTAATTTTCTCCATAAAGAAGAAGTGCTTTGGCCTGTACTACGGCCTGTTTATAGTCCAGGAGAAGTACTTTGTGTTTCTCTTTTTCACTAAGGCATTGGTTTGCCCTCCATTTCCACTCTTGACTGTGGCATTTCTGCCTAAGGTATGTAGGTTCTGTTGAGAGCCAAGGTGCAGAAGACGTGCTTCTAATTGTAACTTGGTTTTTATAGGGAGCAACAATATCCAGAGCTGTATTAACCCAGTTTTGGAAGACTTCCGCAGAAAAGGGAAAAGAGCTGCCCTTGGCTGCTATGGAGGATTCACGGGCCTGTTCCCAACCATCAGCTGTGATCTTATGTAAGTTCCTACAAAGTAATTGCTTAGGAAGGGTCAAGCCCATTCCAATTGTAAGGAGTGGGAGAGGGAATTTAAACTGGATCACCCTCTGAGCTACTCAGCTAACAGGCTCGACTTCCTCGATGACCAAAATATTTCGGTTAGTAAAAATCCCATCAAAAGTATGGCCCGCCGTGTGAGTAGGAGATTGCACCAACTGTTCAAATCCAAAATTGGACATAAGTTCAAGGATTTGGGCAGAGATATCAAAATGGAAATTGATATCCCCTAGAATGGTGAATTGGGAGGATGTGAAATGAGGTTCCAAGGTCTGGCACCAAGTCTCAGTGAAGATGCCTCGTAGGCCCAGCGGACGGTATACCATGAGACCTGGAACAGTGAACTTGACTGAAATGTTAAACCTATATAGAGCTGCCTCCAGAGAATCACCTACACTCTACGCCACAGGGCTGGGGGTGCAGCTAAAACCCTCACGTGCAATTAAGGCCAAACCACCCCCTTCCGGCCCTGCGATCACTTCTAAGAATGATGTAAGCTGGGGGACCAAATCAAGGCCAGAGTCCTATTTTGCCCAAATCTCAGTAATGAATATTGATCTTAAATACATTTATAAAGCACAGTGTATGCCCGGAGGCATCTTGGCGCTGTGATCAATAAAGTTATCTTTTATTTTTAGTTGGTGAAGAGGACGTTTTTTTAATACATTTTTGATGGCTAGAAGAGTGGGAATGGACTTCAATGTTTGGGGGAGACTGTTTTATTTAAGGGCAGTCAGTATTTCTAATGAAGCTCCTACCTCCCCCAGACATCCGCTTGTAAGACGGAACTACCAGATATTTTTGGGAGCTAGAGCATAAGGACCTACCTGGAACATACCCTTTTAGATAATTTTTTAAGGTAATTTGAGCCAGTTGCTTACAGCGCCTTATAAGCAAGGCACAGAGCCTTAAAGGTGATACGCTTTTCTAGAGGCAGCCAATGTCGTTGTTTCAGAGCCTAGGATGTGAATTAAGTCCAGGGGATGTTAAAGTGCATCCTTGCTGCTGTATTTTGCATTGTCTGAAGTTTTCTCGATGACCTTTTTTGAAGGCTTTGAAAAAGACCATTACAATATTCTAGTCTTGCCAGGACTACAGCAGTAACCACGGTCTTTAATAAATCAAAGGTGAGCAGATGAGCATCTTTTTTATTATGTTTAGAATATAAAAGGTGGTGGAAATCACTGTGTTGACTTGTTCTTTAAAGATTAGCTTGTCATATACAATCATGCCCATGTTTTTCACCTGTTTTTCTGGTTTAGATGAATTCCCCAGCTCTTGGGGCCACCAAGTAGGAGACCCAAAAGATATATCATTCCCAATACCAAGACTTCTGTCTTTTTTTAATTTAGTTTTCAACAATTCTTGCTCATCCATTCACTAACTGCTCTCATACAGTTGCAGAATCTTTCAACTGTGTATTTAATTTTTATACAAAAGAGAGAGGGGGGAACAAGGAGCTATTAAAAGGTCCAGTGTCCATGCTCCTTATTTTTATACTGATTTCCAAAAAAGGGACACTGTTCCTAATGCAGGGTGCAAAAAGTCACCAAATGCATGAGGGTGCAAAAGTCACCCATATGTGAGAAAAGGAAAATAAAAAGGAAAAGAGAAACAGAATCCCTAGGTAAGGGTACCCACAGAAAAAGGGGGAAACATTTTGTGTCCTCTGTTGCCCTCACACACCTCAAAAGATGTCACGCTTCATCATCGGGCAGTTGCTCCTCGTAGGGCCGGCACTGCAATTCCCTACGGGTCCCCGGAAGGGTCTCTTTGTCGGAGATCTTTTATAGGACTGCCGGATGGTGCATGCGGGTGTGCGTGGTGGTGGGTCAATTGATGGAAATAAAAGGTGCGTGCAAGTGTAAAGTGAAATTCATAATGGGTAACCATGCAGCAATTGTTTTCATCATGTACCCTGAGCAGACTCAACTGCTAAATAAAATCTTGCCCCAGTGGCATACTATGCCTGGGTATAAAAAGACATAGGTCAACATGTTTCGCGCCTGCGTTGCCTTAAGGGTCATTGGCGCTTCGTCAGGACCAGAATTCTAAAAGGTAAAGTGCACGTGATAAACGAGTTAAAATACCCTCATAATCGATCAGGGCGGGCAGTAAGCTGTATACCCAAAGTCTGGCTACAGCTGCATGTTTGTAACCGCTCCTGGTCAGTACGTAGGAAAGAACAAAATAAGATATACATTTAAATTAAATTTAAGCACCAGGAACACCTTGATGCCACATCATGTGTCACCACCGTGTACACATCCAAAACATGAAATTATCAAAGATAGCAGGCGCATGGGACACAAGTTCACACCAGGAATTTGAAAATGCCTGGGCCAATAAAGCATAGATATTGCATGTGAGTGGGCCCAGAAAATTGGATGCAGGACCCTTGCATAGGAAATATTGAGATGTGGGGGTGAGGTTGGACCCAATTATGCGCCTATACTCTGTAGCAATAGGTTTCAACCACTCTAAAACATGATACTCGAAAAGTCTCGTCAGGAGTCAGTGCCCAAGAGATGTTATCTCTTAATACGCTCTCAACTCGCTAAGCTGAGGACAACGATCCGCTGGCACCAGGCAATGGACTCACCCAATTTACCGGGCTGTAAAAATAACAGATCAACGGGAGTTTACACACAAACACGGGACGCCCAATATAGAGCACTAAAAGGTCACGGTATCAGAGTCCCTAAGAAAGTCTACTCACATCTTAAAATGGGTGCTCCCTCCTCCACACCTACCCCATCATTGCGTCGGCCAGGAAATGCCGTGGCACTCCCCAGTAACTTTATAATCAGATCGCATGGGTCAAGTGTGCTGGGTGTATACCCTTTCCGGGACATCCTCTTAGGTAAAAAACGGCAATGCACATGCTTAGGTGCTTAAACGTACAGCGCATGTGCAAATAACTTGGTCGAACTACTCCCCCACACATGCGCAGTTAGTGTGCTCTTAATGTACGTGTACTCTTGCGAAAATAAATAAACAAGCAGTACATTCATGAATAATGTGAAGGCTCAACACGGTAATAAAACCCATGGTTCCAAATGAAAATTGACTTAAGAAGTTACTGTGTATTTAATATCATTGGTAACTGACAAAATAATCTGAATGTCATCTGCATAGGTTACCAATGAGAACCCAAATAATGTTATCAAACTAGCCAGGGGAAGACGTAAACATTAAACAGGGTCGGGCTCAAAGACGAGCCCTGTGGGGCCCCACATGACAAATTAAAAGACTTTGAGGTTAAACCTTTGTAAGTAATTTTTTTAGTTCTATCACCACGGAATGAAAGAAAAAATGCAAGAGTTGTATCTTTGACCCAAATAGACCACAACGATCAATCAAACAACTATGAGTGACCGTATCAAAGGCCGCAGACAGGTCGAGTAATATCAGAGCTGCCCTGCCACCTGAATCTAAGGAAAATCTGATTTCCTCTGTAGCTACAAGGAGCGCAGTTTTAGTGCAAGGACCACTCCTGAACAAACTGGGTTTTATCAAGGTGATCATTGGACTCGATATATGCAGACAGTTTAGTGTTTTCACGGCTTCTCGGCCAACATGGCTGGAAATGGAAGTCTGTATATCAGCCGATAGTGGGTGGTATCCTTATGGTCAAAATGTACTTCTTTTAATAAGTGAAGTACTGCAGCCTTTTTCCAAGCCTTTGGAAACAGTCCTGTGTTGAACAACGAGTTGATAGTATTTGTCAAACATTTTGCAATGATATCAGGTGCAAGGTGAATTATATGCGTTGGACAAGGGTCTGATGGAGACCCAGACTTTATAGTAGGAATCAGCTGTCTAACCTGGCCAGTTGAAAGATGTGTGAATTCATTTAAAGAAGACAGCCCACCTTCCGATGGCAGCTTCAAAACCTGATCATTAGCATGAAATTTGTCAAAGATTTCCCTTACTTTAGTATTGAAAAAAGGACGCCTGGGAATCACAAAGTTCCTGACTTCTATTTACTGTATCTACTACTGGAGCTGTGATAAAGTATAGTGACTGTTTGAAAAAGTTCCTCAATTTGCTTTGTGATAAAGGGGGATTTTCCTTTCTCCATCAAGTTTTTATAGTCTGCAATATACTACCTATAGTTTATTTTTTTCCTTTTCATTGTAGTCCTTCCTACAAGTCCATTCTTGTTTGCAGCATTTTTGTTTAAATGCTCTCAGGCCGTCATTTAACAAGGGGGCAGAAAGGTTATCCTTTTTTATTTAGCATTTATTTTTAATAGGTGCTAATGTATAAATAGCTGACTGCATCCAAGTTTCATAAGCAGATGATAATACTTCTGGATCACTTGATCTTTCCGGTTCTGTTCTTACTAGAAGATCATTTGGAGGTGGGGCACTGACTTTGTGCCAAGGATGAGTCCTTTGCGGCTTTCTGTTATAGTGGAGATATTTCTCAAGATTTCTAATTCGAAGATTATCACTTTATGATCTGTCCACGTCAAAGCTCTTGTGTCAATACTGTTCAGAACGACATTATTAGTGAAAAAAACATTCAGAGTATGTCCATCAATGTGGATAGGCCCTTTTATTTTCTGTGAGAAGCCAAAACTAGCCATATGGTCCAGGAGTACTTCTGTGTCTAAATTATTCTCTAGATGATAATTGAAGTAACCTAACACAGTAAATACATTTTTCAGGGTAAATGGCTTAAAAATTGCACGCATATCACTGGTGAATTCTGATCTGGGTCCTGGGGGGCAATAAATTAAAGTCCATTAAAGGATTAAGTCTTAGTGATTTCCACACAAAAACTCAATACTTGGCAGGAATTGGTTGCGAGGGGAAAGAAGGTAGCTATGAACAAGTCACAGTGGATAACCACTAAACCTCTTCCTTTTTTAGGTCAAAGCCTGGAGTTCACTGCGCAAGCAGTGTCGCGCAGGGGAGAAATTTTGATCTACAGTATGGGGCTTTAACCCGCCTCTCTCTTCCATTGGCTAGCTCCATAAATGGAGGCTAGCCATTGGAAGAGAGATGTGGCAATCATTCTCGGAGCAGATTCAGGGGTGTTCCTGTGTTTTTTTAAGCTCCGCCCCCTTTGCCTCGTCATGAAGAGATGGGTGTTTCCTTTTTTTTTTTTTGTTCATGATGTTTGCGGCCGCCATTTTTTTCATAGAGCTGGGGCGGGTGGGTCGTAATTCCAGTCACTGTACAAACGAACCGCACCGAGTGACTTCCCGCTCTGTGGCTGCGCCCAGCTGCTTTTGGCCCTTTAAACTCCTGAAAGCTTCTTAATCCCGCTGTGGGCAGGCCCTGCACGGCCGCTGCTTATTCCGCTGAATTCGGTTGAGCTGCTCGGGGCTCAGCGGAGGGGACACCACAGCAAGGACCTCGTCATCCTCGTGACCAGCCGATCTGAACCTCTTCACTGGGGTGGTCTGTGAATCACGAACACAAAAGTGGCAGCTCAGAAGTGGGTGGCAGTCAGAGATCAGGGAAGGAAGGCGACAGCGGCCCGGAAGAACCAGGGAAGCATGCCGGCAATGAGCATGGCTCCGTTATAGGGATTAGCAAAGCTCCAAATACAGCCCGCTTTGGGCAGGCCCTGCACGGACGCTGCTTATTCCGCTGAATTCAGTCGAGCTGCTCGGGGTTCAGCGGAGGGGACACCAGAGCAAGTACCTCGTCATCTTCGTGACCAGCCGATCTGAACCTCTTCACTGGGGTGGTCCGTGAATCACGAACACAAAAGCGGCAACTCAGAAGCGGGTGGCAGTCAGAGATCAGGGAAGGAAGGCGACAGCGCCCCCGGAAGAACCAGGGAAGCATGCCGGCAATGAGCACGGCTCCGTTATAGGGATTAGCAAAGCTCCAAATACAGTTGAGGTCCGCCTGCTTTGCGATGAAATCTCTAAATTGTATCAAAAACAAGAATTATATACGTTATCACTATAGTTTGGAAAATAATATGCATGTTCTTAGGACTGCGGCGATTTCCCACGTCTAAAGCATCCCAGTTAAACAGATGATAAACTGGACGCAAAATAATGATTCCGTCAAAGACATAGCATTCCTGAACATCACTGTAAAAACGTGACCGATTATTGTGGACAGTTTGTTATCAACTTAGAGCCCACCCCACACAAAATGACGACAAAAGGCTAGAAGTACATCGCCCACTTTGGGGCCAACCCGAGGGCGGGGAGGTGCCGAACAAAAACACAGGTAATGAAGAAAAAAAATGGGCATGAACGCAAAAGATGCATTAACTTATATCACTTCATATCAATAATATTTCCCAAATGAAGATAAATTAAAGCTAATAACCAATAATGTTGCCAAATCAGATACACACAAAAAAATATTGATCCAAATTAAATTCTACACGTTCATAGGAAACGTAGACATTTTAGCGAGTTAATATGTGATAATGCCAACATTTAGGCGTAGTTTCGTCATCTGCCTGAGAAGTTGACATTTCAGTGGTTGTAATATCATTTAAAAATGGCAGAAACATTTATTTTCGGCCGATGAAAAACTGAAACAGACAGCCAATCCGCATTCTATGACTAGGGAGGCAGAAAAAAGTATCTAGTACGAGGTAAACCGCTAGTTGCATTAGAGGCAGATTAAGCCTTCATGGCCTCATCACCTATACTCAGGTGGGTGTACTATCTGTTTATTTTTCTGGAGTATAACGAATACTATAGCGAAACAATGGCTTTTTTTTGGAAAATCGTCTTGAGTCAAAGCAAGGGAATACAGAGCCAGAAATGTCAGCATCCACCTGCATGATTTCTTTGCCCATAAACCACAGCCACTTGAATGTAAGAGGTCGGTGGGTTAAACACCTGCTGCAGGAACATAGATGTAGCTTGCAAGTTATCCTTGTGTGTTCCGTACTCTGGTGTTCCTTCTGCCACTAAATGTCATTCATCTCTCTTTTGGTGACCCTGCTAATCCTTTAGCACTGTCACTTTCAAGCAGATCCAGCAGATTGGACTCAGGTGTGCCATGGTCGATGGGTGTCAGGTGCTACTTAGCAGATCACAATGCCTGTGCCTAACGGACATGCACGGACGGACCACAGCACTGACATTGTGAGATCTGCTAAGTAGCACCTGACACCATCGAACATGGCACACTGGAGTCCAATCTGCAGGGTGTGCTTGAAAGGGAAGTTGAATAGCTGGGACGGGGACACCAAAGACAGAAACAACACTGACAGAAGGGACACCAGTAGAGAGAGCACATAGCTTATGTAGAGCTGTTCTTTACAGCAAATATCTTATAAGATATTGAAAGCGCTGTTTCAGTGTAATACTTCTATGTTGCACTCATTTGCAACAGTGGCGCCTGCTGCTGTGCCTGATGCCGCGGGAGGCATCGTGCATGTTTGCTGAGGGAGTGATTGTTGCAGCGGCCAGGAGTCTGAGGCGACAGGCGGCGGCTGGCCATTGAATTGCTGCGGCAAGCCTCGCAAGTAAGTGACAGTGCCACTGTGAAACTCAGTGCCAGCCGAGTGTTAGCTTTTTAACTGCAGCGCGATCAGCTGATTGTGGGTCGGTGCCTGGCATGGATTCTCGTTTTCTGTTTTACATGAACGATAAATATAAAATGAGACTTCTGTACACTGTGTTGAAGTAAAATGGTTGTCCTATTTTTGGGAAATGTCCCTGTTTTTTTTGCCTTAAAAATCTGGTCACCCTATGTCATTGCTTCCATTGCGACCATAGCATCACAATTTTTGTGTGCTCGAAGTTTTTAGCAGTTCCTTTTCTTGGCTGCGAGGGGAAGTGGATAACAAAGGATTATGTGAACGTGTTTGTGATTCAGTAAGAAAATAGAGTAATACAATTATTACAAGCACTGGCAATGCCAGAAGGCCTGGCTTTGGCAAGCTGGTGCAATGGTTAGTTTTGTAAAACAATTATTATAAGCCTGTGTGTGTGACACTGTGACACACTGTATGTGTGAGACACTGTGCGTGTGAGACACTGTTTGTGTGTGAGATACTCTACACTCAATCTCTACTACTCTCTACTACTCACTCTCTAATCACTCTACTACTCTCTGCTACTCACTCTACTGCTCACTCTCTACTACCTCTCTACTGCTCACTCTACTACTCACTCTACTACTCACTCTCTACTGCTCTACTACTCTGCTCTCTCTACTACTCACTCTCTACTACTCCTCATTCTACTACTCACTCTCTACTACCTTTCTACTCATTCTCTACTACTGACTCTACTACTCTCTACTACTCTACTCTCTCTCTACTACTCTCTGCTACTCACTCTACTACTACCTACTACTCACTCTCTGCTACTCTCTACTCATTCTCTACTACTCTCTACTCCTCACTCTCTACTACTCTCTCCTCCTCACTCTGGCTGTGTGTGTGTGTGGCTGTGTGTGTGGCTGCGTGTGTGGCTGCATGTGTGGCTGTGTGTGTGTGTGGCTGTGTGTGTGTGGCTCTGTGTGGGTCTGTGTGTGTGTATGTGGCTCTGTGTGTGTGTGGCTGTGTGTGTGTGTGTCTGTGTGTGTGTGTGTGGCTGTGTGCGTGTGGCTCGTGTGTGTGTGTGTGGCTGTCTAGTGTGTGTGTGGCTCTGTGTGTGTGTGTGGCTGTATGTGTGTGTGTGGCTCTGTGTGTGTGTGTGTGTGTGTGTGTGAGGCTCTCTGTATGTGTGTGTGTGTGGCTGTGTGTGGGAGAGACAGCAGTGTGAGATAGACAACAGTGTGAGTATTCTAGGGAGAGCATGGTGTGTGGGAGAGCATGGTGTGTGAGAGACAGCAGTGTGTGAGAGACAGCAGTGTGAGAAACCTTTTATTTGTTTTGGTTTTTGAAACATAAATAAAACGCATTGTTGTTTGCAATATCAATAGCTCAAACTCGCTTAAACATGCGACCTATGCAATAGGTCTCGCATTTGCGAGAGATTAAGCTATTGGCATTGTAAATGACAATGCCATTTATTTATCTGTTTTCAAAGCCAACTCATAAATAAAAATGTTGTCACTTACAATGCCAATAGCTCTAAATTTTGCAAAGGCGAGACCATTGCATTGTAAATGCTTGTTCAACTGCCTATCAAACCTATGGATGACGTATCCAATCGTAGTGGCTGTTACCATATCCGGGTGACACCCATGTTGGCCTTGACAAATTCAGGTCCAGCTGAAAGGTATCAATGGGCTCCAAGACCTCAAAAGCATGCTTTACAAGTAATCTAGCATTGCTTGATGCACATTTAATTAAACATTTTTTTAAATTCATGTTTGAAAGTGTCCTCTCTCTATCTATAGAAAATGGCTGTTTGTGATAACCTATCACGTAATTTGGGCATTTAAGCTTGCATTCCTGACACCTAACCGAAATATCTCTGGCTTTAACAAGATTGAAATGGGTGCATTTTTAACGCTTACCTGGGTCAAGGGCGAGCAGTTCTCTCTGTGAGTAGACCTGACATTGCTCTAGCTGGAATGTTAAACAGCCAGGGGGACAGGCACTGGGCATTGTCCGGGTGCAGACGGGCTTGGGTTTGGAGCGCCTTCGGTGCGCCAGCAGCTTGGACACACTGTGCAAGTGCTTAAATAGTCCGTCATGAGGGAGGAGCATGTCTTATGAGCGTGGCTTCGCAATAGGAAGCAAAACAGGTGGGTAAAATAAAACTTTAATTGGGGTCCAGCAGCCCGCCCTCCAACTGCAGACTCCCCTGCATTAGGCGAGTACTGGGAAAGTAACTGCAAATACAAATGTATACAAGACTGTCAAGGGACGGGGATTGAATTAAGTCAGAAACCTCAGATTTATTTTTAATAAGGGAGCATGAGGTAATTAGTGGCCCACAAATATGCATCTAATTATCCACCTCCCCAGCATTATTAAAAGATCTAGCCTCATCAGACAGGTGGGGCATACTAAGTAAATTGCATGAATTAGAGTAGGACATACAATTAGGATAAAACATATAATTCTGACAATGCCCTATTTTATTTTCATGAATATGAATGGAGTAGGGTGCTGCACTCGTGTATGTTACTGCGGTTTAATCCTATACAACGATATGTGTGCAGTACCAGATTAGTGCCTGCCAACTGATATTTGAACAATGTATATGGCCTAGTGTCAAAAGTCACTAGGACTCTAGTACGCACTACTACAAAACAAATTTTGAAAAATTTATATCATTCAGTTTATTTTAAACCTTTTTTTTCAAAATCATCAAACATGTGATTTTCTCATTATTCTCATCGATTAGTATTTTCTGACACAAATAATACAGACATCGAAAACAAATGTTTAAATTGTAGGCAACAAAGGCAACATTTTGTCAATACACAGATTCGCTGTAAGACAATAACAAAAAAGTACAAAAGAAAAAAACCCAATGCATTTCGGGGCTGTGGCCCCTTCGTCGGGGGTCTGAAAAAGAAAAACAATATAAGCAAACAAGGAGTCTCATATATATCAGTTTGTCACAATATATAGGTTCTACGGTCTATTGAATTATAAGCCAACGCTTACCTAATGAATGAATGCTGGGGTGTAACCTGCCTGTGGTTATTCCTATTTTGCCAAACAATTTCTGTAAAGCCATGGAAAAATTAAAATTGTAAAGGACTTCTCCAAGATATAACTTGATCAACTACGTGAGCTAAACGGAATAAAAATTGTGTATTACCTGTCTTTTAATCAAGTTTGCATCTGTGTGAGAAAAGATAGTTCTCTGTAAATGCATGTTGCCCAACTTCGGCACATAATACATGTGTATGAATAAAAAATAATAAATAAAGTCGGTGAAGCTAACCTGCATATGGAGCTTTTAAACATGAACAAACCTATTAAAACAAATAGTTTCTGTCAATACGCTATTCAGAGTTAACGCCAGAAAACGGGTTCGAAAACAAACTAAAAGGGAGACGGCGTCTTTTACCTGCGTGTCTACACATTGACGTTTCGACCACGCGAATGTCTCTCTTGGCGATGCTGTAACGCGGAGAAAGAAAGACTGTAACTCTTGCCTACTTTATTTTATGGGATCGCTTATTTTATAAACAGACGGAATGTAACAAACTAACTCACCGTGCAGAGTTAAGATGTTTACTCATCAGGGTAGTATTGTCACCTAGCTTACCTGCCGGTGGCGGTGTAAGGTTATAAAGTCCTTCATCTGTTTTAATAGAATGCTGAAAAAAGGTAAACAGAGTCGGCGGACTATTTCTAAACTACGTGATCGAGTGAACTTTTTTTCATTAGCGCAACTTTATATGTTTACAACGTAAACACAAGTACTTAAGCTAAAAGTCCGTTATAGAAAGGCAATAATACCATGGTGAGCTGTAAGGCAAACATTGATAGGCGGTGCAGGAGCATATAAATCATTAGCTTAAAAGAGCTTGAAAATAAGATGTAGAAGTGTGGAATCTTGATCACGATCGCTAATATAAGTAAACACGAGCCATACGCCGGAATAACGTCAACCCGCGAAGGATATGGTAATCCACGAGAGTTATTCTATCGAATGTCTACCCAGTTACATTAATGGAAGAAAAGAACCAGTGTACTACCGCTAATCTAAGCAATATGAACAAATGGTGGTATGCTGTGAAATTAATTATTTGACCGATTTTTAACTCATACGTATAGGATAATGTGTGTTAGGGCATATGGCCTGATGCCTATTAGAATAATGTGTATCTCTGACAAAAAAGAAGAAGAGAAAGCATTATATGGAACAATCATTCCCTGCCTATTTACAAGCTATATGTTGGACCCGGCCCTTTGGGCAGGTTCACCCCTAGACTTTTTGCTTTTTCCTAGCCTGTTTCTGGAACCTGGTGTTGGTGATCCTAGGCCTCTGCGCACTTTTTTCACTGTGGTACAGTGTAAAGTGCTTGAGCTCTCTGTATGAAGAGTGAGTGACCTGCCCTCCCATAGGAATGAATGGGGAATATGTATGCCCATGGTAGTTCCTGTTGTGTGGGGAGTGCAGGGGTCGAGTTTGATATGTGTGAACTCGTGAGAACGAATGCTGCAAAATGATGTATGCAGCATGACTGTGTCTAGTCTAGAAGTACCACTTTTGGAAGTTGGCATAATTGTGTAAGTTGGTGCTAGCGTGTGATTGGCTGGTGAGTCTGCCCAGGAGTGCCTGGACCTGCTGGTGGATGGACTGTCCGGTTTGAGTAGGACAGGGTCTGCAGGGTCTGCAAGGCCCCAGAGGAGGGGGTCTGAGTCAGCCGTGGATGAAAGGCCCCTCTGCTGTCAGGGATGGGAGGAAAGAGCGTCTGGTGGTGCCGGGCCGTGCCTGTCACCCACCCTGCTAGCTCTCCTTCCTGACGGCCCACTGTCACCTCTGGCCCTGAAGCTGTCAGGAAGACGAAAACCAGAAACATTCCAGCACTCAGGGTCCCTTGCACAAAGTACTTCAAAGGCATTCCTGGGTATAAGAAGGAGATGAGTCTCCTTCCAAGTTGTTCTTGTTCTAGCTCTTGTGGCTGACTTGGATCTACCAGGGGTGGGCGCTGCCCAGCCCCTGGGTGCCTGGATTCCTGGACTCCTGGGGGACCCTTCTGCCCGGCCTGGGCTGAAGGGGGGATTTGGCTTTGCCCCTGGGGAAGCTCTGGGACCTTGGCAGCATGGCGAAGCTGCCTTTTTCTGAGGAGAGCGCTGGAGTTGATTTCTAGCGCCTGGAGGCGCTGTGCTTCCCCCTGAGCGCCTGGGAGCGCTCTGCCTGCTGTCTAGCGCTTTGGAGCGCTTCATTTTCCCCAAGCGCTTGAGAGCGCTTTCTCAGGACTTTCTAGCGCTTAGGAGCGCTTTTCATGCTCGTTGATAGCGCCGGATGCGCTGAAGATTCCTGCCTGGATTTATTTAATTATTTCCGAGTGCCCACCTCGATCTGCCGCGGAGAAAAACAAACCACGAAGGGGCCGCGACCGGATTGGCCGAGACCCAAGGAGAGCCGCGACGGGATTGGCCTGGGGACCGTCGCGTCATCGGCGAGGCCGCGCTGCCATTGGTTGGCGGCCTCGCGTCATGAGGGGCTTGCCGAAGGAGCCGCGATGGGATTGGCCCATCGCTCAGGACCCAGGGAAGACGAGGCGGCGAGGAAGAAAGGTGGAGGCGGGTTAACAGGGCTCCCGTGTGCCGAGGGAGCCCTGCAGCGCGAGAAGAGATTGCCCCGGGAGCCTGGCTGGCTCCAATCTGCGTCCCGGTCCCGAGACGGGGGACCGGGCCAAGCGAGGAGAGTCTGGGAGGAGCCGGAGCTCCTCCGTGGCCACCGAGCCCGCCCCCGTCGCACAGGGAAGCCGGTGAGTGCAGAGCGGAGGGGGCGCGAGGCCCTGGCTGGTGCCTGCCCCTACCGCAGCCGGCGAGAGTGAGCCGCCGCCCGGAGGAGCCCCGCCCCAGAGCCCGGTGAGTAGGAAGGGCTGGGGGGGGCTCCGTCCAGCCTCTGATGGTGCCGATTGAGGCACAGAGTCAGGGCGGCCCCGATTGGCAGCGGGTCGCCCCAACGGTTGAGAGCCCCAAGAGGGGCAAGGGGCATTTTATGTCTTTGAGTTCCCCGAGTGGGACTCCAACGAAGGGGGCATATCGGGGCATATTGTCGTTGCCCGTCCCTAAAGGGGCCCAGTTGTGTTGAAGCCACGAGGGCTTCAAGGGCGGCCCCAGTTGGCAGCGGGTCGCCCCAACGTTGTCCAGAGCCAGGAGAAGGCTCGAGGGGGCAGGTTTGCAGAGCCTGAGGGCTCCAACGTTTGGCCACAGTGTCTGTTTTAGAGCCTGTGTGGCTCCAGCAGTGGCGCAGTTGGCGCCTAAGGGCCAGTGAGGGCCCTGGCGCAGTTTTATTGTTCTCCAGGTGCCCAGCACTTAGTGGGCACCTGCCACGTTTAGGCTTTTTGAACTTTGAGACTGGCGCTGCATGGCAGCGCACCCTGACACTGAGACTCAGGGCGTCTGAGCCCCAACAAGGCCATTGGCCTAGGGACTGCCACAGGTGGTGGCTTATGTGAGTTTGTGCGCAATCATATGGTTATTGCACCTCTGAATGTGATTTCTTGCATCATGTGTTATTCCTGCACCTCTGAAGGTTTTTAGGCCTCATGTGATTTTTGCGCTATTGTATTACTTTGACACCTCTGAATGTTTCATGCATTATGTGTCTTTCTCTTCTTGCGCTACACCTCTGAATGTTTAGTCATCATGTGTCTTCTTGCGCTGCACCCCTGAATGTATTTTAATTGCATCATGTGCTCTGTCCTGAACACCGCTGAATGTGTAGGTCTATACATCATGTGTTTTCTTTCTTTACTACTCCTCTGAATGTATATTCATGCATCATGGGTAGTGTGTTTTGAGCTATACCCCTAAGTGGATTTCATCCTTAGGTGGTTGTTCTTTCTAGTACAGGTGGTCCTAGTGAGGTCCTGGGTACCTGCGTGACATGCTCCTAAGGTGTTTAGGGTTGCGTAGTGTGTACTTACCTGTTCCCAGTAGTTACTGGATGTGATTCATAACTGTTACTTTGTGCTACAGTGATTTTATACTCTTTTAGTCTAAGTTCTGATAGTATTTCATTACTACTAAAGTGCTGATTGAGACAGTGGCCCTTGTGGCCCTGTCTTGTGAATAATCCCATGTGAATATTGCCCGTGCCAATTGGCACCATGTATATGTGTGATTTTATCTGATGTGCTTTTACAATACAAAAGGTATTTTTATAATAACCTGGTGTGGAGTCTCTTTTGTGGTGTACCTAGTATGTGGTTGCTATTGTGCGCTGACGCAAATGCTTTACACATTGCCTCCGAGTTTAGCCTAGACTGCTCGTGCCAAGCTACCAAGGGGGTGAGCAGGGGTTATCTTGGCGTGTGACTTCCTTGCCCTGACTAGATTGGTGGTTTCTGCCTGGCTTTGGCGTCAGCCTTAGCCCACCAGAAATAGCCAGTTCTAACATTGGTGGCAGCGGTGGGATTTGGACTGGTGTTTGCGAAGTGCCATAGCGACAACTGGCTACATTACAAAACTCTGCAATTGTTTTTTCAGATAGTCACATGTTTGGGATTATTGATTTTGATTTTTTTTCCTCAAGAGTGTCATTTTCAAATGTGTTTCTGCGCTTTATGTTTAGCGGCAGATGAGAGAAAGTGACAGGGCGGGACGCCAGTAGAGGGGGAGGTTCCCATAGATTAGGAATCCCTTACTGGGTCCCTTGTCCAATCCCAAATCCTGTACCTGTGTGGGTAGATGGAAGAGAGGGAGTGTGAGGAGAAAAGACTAGCTCAGGGGGGTAGTTGTTCCCTGGGTGTAGTGTGTGTGTCTGGATTCCCCAGTGTGGTAGGATCCAGTGGTGGCAGCTTTAATTTGTCCAGTGCGTGTGAAATCCCATTCCCCGCTCCCAGAGTTTGGTACCTGTGTCACGTGTGGTCAGGTTGAGGAATCAGGGGTGGTAGAAACTGCCTTACCAGTCCGAGGGGGGGGAGTGTGTGGATGGGTGGTGTCTTGAACTGGAGGAGCTGGTGTGAGTTTTTTTTAAAGGAGCTTGCACGTGAGGTGTACCTCTGGTGGTGTGCAGGAGGTCCTGCAGAGGAACTGGACAAGAAGGTGGATGTCTGGCGGTGTGCTAGATGTCTTGCAGTGGCATTAGGGAGTGATTCTAAAAGCAGTGGCTTGTGTATCTGATGATCCTATGTAGGTGAAGAGGTTCATGTGTAGCCCAGCTAGATCCCAGTAGTATGGTAGGGGTGTAGGGGCTCACGTCCTGTCTCAGTGGAGGCGGAGTGAGTGTGGGACGGTGTGTCCCACGTTGGCCTGAAACCTTATCTCAGGGCCCGGAGGGTTCCCTAAGGGAGCGCCAGGTCAGGGGCCTAGGCTGTACATACAGGTAAGTTGAGGAGGATCTTCCTGTGTCTAGAGGACGGGGAGTGTCTGTAACCAGACCTCCGGCGGTCCTAGTGTTGGGCAGTACCGCTCCTAAGTGGAGGGTGCAGAAGTCCTGGCTCGCTGAGCATTTGCCCGTCTAGAGTGCTTGACCATTTGTGGGGCCTCTGGAGGTCGTTCCCCGAGGAGGGGGGAAAGCCGGGTTGGGGTTGTGGCCTGACCTGGGAGGAGTACTGGAGGAAAGTGTGTCACTGATACGCCGCTGGCGTGTGCTCTGTCTAGCCTTGGACATACTGAGAATCACCCTGTGATAGGGAGTACTAAAGGAAAGTGTGTCACTGATACGCCGCTGGCGTGTGCTCTGTCTAGCCTGGGACATACTGAGAATCACCCTGTGATAGGGAGTACTGGAGGAGAGTGTGTCGCTGATACGCCGCTGGCGTGTGCTCTGTCTAGCCTGAGACATACTGGGCCTGTAGTAGTGGAACTGGAAGGGGGTGCAGAGGGACGGTGTCCTTACTTCTGACCCCGGTGCAACCTGAGGGTTTAGGTCTTAGGTTGGGAGATTAGGAAACTTCTAGGTCAAGAGGAATCTCTGCCCAAGTGGATCAGCTGAAGAGACTGAGGGGGGGCTGCCCTAGCTGTGTGATCTGGGGCTCACCTGCAGTTGTTGTTTCCACTAAGGTAGAGGAAAGGGGGCTTTGCTGTGGACTGTGTCCCCCCACCTGCTTGAAGAGGGACTGTGCTGTGTGCTTTGTACCTCCGAAGTGGAATAGTTTCCAGGTGGTAGACCAGTGATGGAGTGAGGTCCTGATCTGGTAGGAGAATTGTGTTCTGGTGAGTGCTTCTCTGTGAGGGTGCGGAAACCCAGAAGTAGAGGTAGGGTGGGGCATTCTTGCCCGAGACCTCTGGTCAGCTTGGGGGTGTGGACCCCAGGTTGTTGGATCAGTGGTAGTTGTAGCTACACTGAGAGAGAGAGAGTGGAGAATGGCTATTGTGTGCCAGGGGTTATTGCCCCCCGCTCTGTGGATTGGTTAGGACCTGTGATTTGGATGGTCTTGGCTGTGGATGACTAGGGAGTACCAGTGGGGTATCCTAGTTGTGTCAGAGAGTTATTGTTTAGAGGTAACCAGGTAGATTCAGAGTGGCGAAAAACCAGAGGGTTTTCCCTGCCGGGCAGGTCCGTGTCCGTGGTTTTTGTCGCCCAAAGCAGTGAAGCCCATCAGTGGAGTGATTGGTCTACCCTGCGTTTTGGCTGGAAGGGGGCTGTGTTGGACCCGGCCCTTTGGGCAGGTTCACCCCTAGACTTTTTGCTTTTTCCTAGCCTGTTTCTGGAACCTGGTGTTGGTGATCCTAGGCCTCTGCGCACTTTTTTCACTGTGGTACAGTGTAAAGTGCTTGAGCTCTCTGTATGAAGAGTGAGTGACCTGCCCTCCCATAGGAATGAATGGGGAATATGTATGCCCATGGTAGTTCCTGTTGTGTGGGGAGTGCAGGGGTCGAGTTTGATATGTGTGAACTCGTGAGAACGAATGCTGCAAAATGATGTATGCAGCATGACTGTGTCTAGTCTAGAAGTACCACTTTTGGAAGTTGGCATAATTGTGTAAGTTGGTGCTAGCGTGTGATTGGCTGGTGAGTCTGCCCAGGAGTGCCTGGACCTGCTGGTGGATGGACTGTCCGGTTTGAGTAGGACAGGGTCTGCAGGGTCTGCAAGGCCCCAGAGGAGGGGGTCTGAGTCAGCCGTGGATGAAAGGCCCCTCTGCTGTCAGGGATGGGAGGAAAGAGCGTCTGGTGGTGCCGGGCCGTGCCTGTCACCCACCCTGCTAGCTCTCCTTCCTGACGGCCCACTGTCACCTCTGGCCCTGAAGCTGTCAGGAAGACGAAAACCAGAAACATTCCAGCACTCAGGGTCCCTTGCACGAAGTACTTTAAAGGCATTCCTGGGTATAAGAAGGAGATGAGTCTCCTTCCAAGTTGTTCTTGTTCTAGCTCTTGTGGCTGACTTGGATCTACCAGGGGTGGGCGCTGCCCAGCCCCTGGGTGCCTGGATTCCTGGACTCCTGGGGGACCCTTCTGCCCGGCCTGGGCTGAAGGGGGGACTTGGCTTTGCCCCTGGGGAAGCTCTGGGACCTTGGCAGCATGGCGAAGCTGCCTTTTTCTGAGGAGAGCGCTGGAGTTGATTTCTAGCGCCTGGAGGCGCTGTGCTTCCCCCTGAGCGCCTGGGAGCGCTCTGCCTGCTGTCTAGCACTTTGGAGCGCTTCATTTTCCCCAAGCGCTTGAGAGCGCTTTCTCAGGACTTTCTAGCGCTTAGGAGCGCTTTTCATGCTCGTTGATAGCGCCGGATGCGCTGAAGATTCCTGCCTGGATTTATTTAATTATTTCCGAGTGCCCACCTCGATCTGCCGCGGAGAAAAACAAACCACGAAGGGGCCGCGACCGGATTGGCCGAGACCCAAGGAGAGCCGCGACGGGATTGGCCTGGGGACCGTCGCGTCATCGGCGAGGCCGCGCTGCCATTGGTTGGCGGCCTCGCGTCATGAGGGGCTTGCCGAAGGAGCCGCGATGGGATTGGCCCATCGCTCGGGACCCAGGGAAGACGAGGCGGCGAGGAAGAAAGGTGGAGGCGGGTTAACAGGGCTCCCGTGTGCCGAGGGAGCCCTGCAGCGCGAGAAGAGATTGCCCCGGGAGCCTGGCTGGCTCCAATCTGCGTCCCGGTCCCGAGACGGGGGACCGGGCCAAGCGAGGAGAGTCTGGGAGGAGCCGGAGCTCCTCCGTGGCCGCCGAGCCCGCCCCCGTCGCACAGGGAAGCCGGTGAGTGCAGAGCGGAGGGGGCGCGAGGCCCTGGCTGGTGCCTGCCCCTACCGCAGCCGGCGAGAGTGAGCCGCCGCCCGGAGGAGCCCCGCCCCAGAGCCCGGTGAGTAGGAAGGGCTGGGGGGGGCTCCGTCCAGCCTCTGATGGTGCCGATTGAGGCACAGAGTCAGGGCGGCCCCGATTGGCAGCGGGTCGCCCCAACGGTTGAGAGCCCCAAGAGGGGCAGGGGGCATTTTATGTCTTTGAGTTCCCCGAGTGGGACTCCAACGAAGGGGGCATATCGGGGCATATTGTCGTTGCCCGTCCCTAAAGGGGCCCAGTTGTGTTGAAGCCACGAGGGCTTCAAGGGCGGCCCCAGTTGGCAGCGGGTCGCCCCAACGTTGTCCAGAGCCAGGAGAAGGCTCGAGGGGGCAGGTTTGCAGAGCCTGAGGGCTCCAACGTTTGGCCACAGTGTCTGTTTTAGAGCCTGTGTGGCTCCAGCAGTGGCGCAGTTGGCGCCTAAGGGCCAGTGAGGGCCCTGGCGCAGTTTTATTGTTCTCCAGGTGCCCAGCACTTAGTGGGCACCTGCCACGTTTAGGCTTTTTGAACTTTGAGACTGGCGCTGCATGGCAGCGCACCCTGACACTGAGACTCAGGGCGTCTGAGCTCCAACAAGGCCATTGGCCTAGGGACTGCCACAGGTGGTGGCTTATGTGAGTTTGTGCGCAATCATATGGTTATTGCACCTCTGAATGTGATTTCTTGCATCATGTGTTATTCCTGCACCTCTGAAGGTTTTTAGGCCTCATGTGATTTTTGCGCTATTGTATTACTTTGACACCTCTGAATGTTTCATGCATTATGTGTCTTTCTCTTCTTGCGCTACACCTCTGAATGTTTAGTCATCATGTGTCTTCTTGCGCTGCACCCCTGAATGTATTTTAATTGCATCATGTGCTCTGTCCTGAACACCGCTGAATGTGTAGGTCTATACATCATGTGTTTTCTTTCTTTACTACTCCTCTGAATGTATATTCATGCATCATGGGTAGTGTGTTTTGAGCTATACCCCTAAGTGGATTTCATCCTTAGGTGGTTGTTCTTTCTAGTACAGGTGGTCCTAGTGAGGTCCTGGGTACCTGCGTGACATGCTCCTAAGGTGTTTAGGGTTGCGTAGTGTGTACTTACCTGTTCCCAGTAGTTACTGGATGTGATTCATAACTGTTACTTTGTGCTACAGTGATTTTATACTCTTTTAGTCTAAGTTCTGATAGTATTTCATTACTACTAAAGTGCTGATTGAGACAGTGGCCCTTGTGGCCCTGTCTTGTGAATAATCCCATGTGAATATTGCCCGTGCCAATTGGCACCATGTATATGTGTGATTTTATCTGATGTGCTTTTACAATACAAAAGGTATTTTTATAATAACCTGGTGTGGAGTCTCTTTTGTGGTGTACCTAGTATGTGGTTGCTATTGTGCGCTGACGCAAATGCTTTACACATTGCCTCCGAGTTTAGCCTAGACTGCTCGTGCCAAGCTACCAAGGGGGTGAGCAGGGGTTATCTTGGCGTGTGACTTCCTTGCCCTGACTAGATTGGTGGTTTCTGCCTGGCTTTGGCGTCAGCCTTAGCCCACCAGAAATAGCCAGTTCTAACACTATACATATATTGCGTGTAACAGAAATCAATAGTGGTATACATTTGCCTGTCGGTAATAATGACTCTAGTTGAGATGTTAGAAAACAATCTAATCTGCCTATATACAAACTATAAACCTGTTACAAATAGTAGAGATGAACAGATTGCATGGATGTAACAATATGTGTGTACCAATGGAGAACTGGAGAGGTTTTATTTCTAAGTGATGACTGCTTTGAATGAAGATATGTGATTTATGGGAAACATCATGATTAATTGAAAGGTCCTTAGTCACCTGCATTAGACAACTCGAATTTCAAAGGAAGCATGCCATTTCTATTTTATCATTTAAACCAAGAGGGGCCATGGTTTGTAATTTGCGAATCCAGTAAGTTTCTCTTTGCAGTAATATTTTGGCATTATCCATGCCTAACCTCTGGGGTATCAGCTCTATGATCTGGAAACGAAGCTGTGCTATATTGTGATTTTTGTCTATCCAATGCTGTGCCAGAGGTGATGTTACATTTTTGTTTCTTATACGACTCTTGTGCTCGGAGAGTCTAAGTTTCATCTTCCTGTCTGTCTTGCCTATATATAATAAGCCGCATGGACATTTAATAGAGTAAACTACATGTTCAGAGTCACAGTTTGTTGTATGCCGAAGCATTATTTTTTCTCCCGTCCGTGGGTGTTGTAGTGTATTTCCTGGAATGACGTTATTGCAGTTCTTACAATTAAAACACTTCATCGTTCCTTTATGAACTTGTTCCTGTTGCATAGGAGTAGGTTGATTAAGGAGTTCCTTCAAATTCTGAGCTCTTTTGTATGCGAACAGTGGTCGTTCATAGAAAAGTGTTTCAAAGTCTTTTTCAGCAAGTAGAATTTCCCACCTTTTTGATATAGTCCTTTTAATGTCCCTAGAAGCAGTCGAGTACTTGGACACAAAAACCATTATTTTACTTGAGTCTTTCAATTTCTTTTTCAAAAGCTCTGCTCTCGGTATTGTCTTTATCTTTTCAAGATGTGCTTCCAGTAGTTTCTTTGGATAACCTCTATCAAGATATCTCTGTTTTTGGTCATTGAGACTCTTGTCACATTGATCAGGATCAGAAGAAATGCGTTTGATCCTCATAAATTGGGAAACTGGCAAGTTGTTTATTAGACTAACTGGGTGAAAACTACTATACAATAGCGCAGTGTTCTTGTCAGTTGCTTTTTTGTATAGTTTCGTTTGGATGGAACCATCCTTGATTTCAACCAGAACATCCAAAAATGGTAATGCTTCACTGCTTGTATCGTGTGTGAATTGAATCCTTGGGTCTACAAGATTCAAACTGTCGATGTTCTTTAAAAGATCAGCTTTTGAGCGTTTCCAAATAATGAAAATGTCATCTATATAGCGTTTATAATAGATCAAACCTTGCTGCCAGGTTAGATCTTCAAGGATGTAATCCAGTTCAAATTTTGCCATATAGACATTTGCGTAAATGCATGCTCCTGGGAAACCCATGGCCGTGCCTTTCAGTTGGTTGTAGTATTTATCCTGCCAGCAAAAGTAACTGTTAACCAGACTGAATTCCAGTAGTTGTAATAGAAATATCTGTAATCCATGTGGTTTGTCTGTCTTCAGGAAAGCCCATTCCATGGCCTCTATCCCTTGTTTATGTGGGATTGACGTATAAAGCGACGTGACGTCTATGGTACAGAGAATCCAATCGCTACATCCAGTTACATCAATGGTTGCCAAACTTCTGAGGAAGTCTGAGGTATCCTGCAAATAAGTGGGCCAATCCTGAATAAACGGCTGCATATGTGTGTCAATGAAAGCACCCAGGTTCTCAAAAATAGACGAACAGCCTGACAATATTGGCCTGAAAGGTGGATTTTCAATGTTTTTGTGAACCTTAGGTAAAAAGTAAATTTTAGGCCTCCGTGGATAAATCTGCTTAAGATATCGCTTTGTGTTGTTATCTATCCAGTTCAATTTTTCTGCATTATCCAAAATTTCATCAAGACTGTGGACGATACTTGTAGTTGGATCTTGTGCTAACCGAGCATAGGTGTTTGTGTCATTTACATGCTCATCTCCTTTTTGCTTGTAAAAAGTAGAGTCCATTATCACAAGTGCTCCTCCTTTGTCTGCTTTTTGTATTGTGATGTCGTTGTTCCTTGCTAATCGTTGTATGGCACTTTGTTCTGCCCTTGTCAGATTGCTGAGTTTCCTCTTGTAATGTATTTTGCTCAAATCCGCTTTTACTAAGGTTTCAAAAGTCTCTAGACTTTTGTGGGATGTTGGTGCCATAAAGTTGCTTTTAGGCTTAAAAGGTTTGTCAGTGTCATCCAGATTATCTGTAGGGTTTAATGTCATAAAGAAAAATTTCAACCTCAAGACCCTCATGAATTTGAAGAAAGATATTTCCGTTTCCAATTCGTTTGTTTGATATGTCCTAACGAAGGAGATACCTTTATTCAGAAGTTTTTCTTCAAAAGCTGTTAATGTGTAGCTTGAAATATTTATGACAAGGTTTTGGTCTGGCTTCGTAATGATGGTTCTTTTAGTTGTTCCCTGTCCTTCTCTTTCTCTTTTTCCCTTTCTTTGTCCTCTTCTCGTCTTTTTTCGGGTTGTGCCAAGGGTAAGTCCGGTGGTCTGCTGGATAGTAGGTCCTTTTCTAAAAAAGCAACCGATGATGCCGCAGGTGTTGTTGTTATTGAATCAGTAGTTTGACTTGTTCTTTGTGATGGTTGAGATACTACTGGTAATCTTGTGGTACTTAGTTCGCTGTCAGATACCACGCTTTCATCTGAAGAGGTTGGCTGTTGTTTTTTGCCAATAAACCTCCTTTTTGCATAAACCTCTGCCCACGTGTATGCCTCGTTAAGCTTGTAATCGATGGTATCGCGTTTAAATTTGCGTAGCTTAGTTTCCTGCAACTCTTTTCCATACTTATCGAGACGTGTGTTTATGTCTTCCAAAAATCTTGCCCATTGTGCTTCCTCTAAACGCTCTGATAGTTCACGTTTGACATTGAAGATTTCTTCCTCAAGATCTTTTATTGTTTTGGCAAGTTCCTCCACAAGCAAAAGAATTAGGTCCAATGAGCACTTATTTAGGATCTCGAACCATTTTTCCATAAATTTTGGATTGTTGTTAAGTCTATATAGCATAGGTCTAATGGCCAATCTGAGACCTCTATTTTATTTTCAAACAAATTAAGTTTACCTTATGCTGAGGGTTTGTGGGTCGGGGTTCCACAAGTTGGGCACATGAATATTGCCTTCCCTTAACACAATTGTGATGGGACTTAAAACTGCCAGCATCCCTGGCTCCTGGCGCCATCCAGGCAGGGAAAGGTGAAGACAGGTTTATCTTTGGAGCATCCGCTGCGTTCATCCGTTGTGCGTCGGTACCAGACTGCAAATAAATAGTGGCCAACACTAATGGAAATCAGCTGGACTGTGGGCGTCCAAAATAACCCCCGCACTCTGCCCTAGTCCTACATGTATACCACATTCGCCCATACTATATTCCTTCTCAGGACAAGAAAGCCAACGTACATGTTCGTCTCGTGGTGGTCATTTGTTGGCCGCAATTTTATTAGGAATACAAGGAAACATGTGTATACTGTGCAAATTTTGCATGTTATGTATCTGACAAACTTCCTTGTTATTGTCTATTGGTCCTTCTGGGTCGTTTTCTTTGGTAGGTTGTTTTTTTGCGCTTCCTTTGCGCGGGGAGGGAGTAGCTTCTGTCCTGGAGTTAGGCCACCTCGCTACCTTGTCTGACTCTTGTTGTGCCCTGCCTTCCGGCGGGGGCTGGGCTGCGAGCACCGTCTCCGTTTGCTACCCCCCCTTCTTTGGTTGGCCAACTTCCTTCCCAGCCGTGAGGCATCCCAGAGTGAGTGGTCCTACGCACCTGTCCTTAGGCCAACTCACCCAGCCGTGAGGCATCTGAAGGTGAGTGGACCTATTCTGGCACACCGCCCTCCGGTGTCCCTCCGTACCAACCGATATCAGCGTAGTTCTTCGCCATGCTTTGTCTGTTCCTCAGCCCTGCGACATTGCTGTTCCTTAGATGTTGGTGGGTGGGACAAAACGTTTTGGGCTCCGACGCCGGTGTTTTCCCCGCTCCGATAAGATAGGAGCTTGCCTGGGGTAGCAGTGCTTATATGCCCCCCCTTATTCGCCCTCCAGACCAGGTATGCCCCTGCCCATTGGAAGGTTTAAATCCCGCCTCGGCCTCCATTATCTGGGGGGCCGGCGCCTCTTCAGCGGCCGCCACAGGGGGTGGCCCGGGCATTTTCTTTGTTCCTGGTCACTTTGCGCACCGAAACCAGCCCCCACTAGGTTGTGTCCGGGGGCACGGCGCTAGTTATGGCGCCGGCTCTCGAGCCCCCTTTGGGAGCAGCCTCTGCAATGCCGGTTGTACCGGTTCAGCAAAATAATCCAAATTGATTTTCATTTCCCTCCCCTCAAACAGAAGCAACGGCAGACCGGGAAGCTGAAAGAAACACAAAGCAGACTATGCAGCGGAGAAGGCATGGGTAGGACCTATGTGTGAGGGAAAATTGTGCGCTAGTAAGAAGCAGCTGTGTTAAAATATTAAAATGTATTGCATAAGATATTTTGCATTAAAACTCAACTTAAAAATCAGTAAAACAATAATGCCAGTAACAGAAAGCAGGAAAACTTGATGCAGCAGCAGCTCCACTTGACTGCCGTCCGCATAATGATCCATGAAATGAATTTAGATTATTTTAATTGTTGTTTTATACAATGTACCGTTACATTATTTTTTACATTAAAAATAGGTTATTAGAATAGGTTTTATTTAAATATTAAATATGTATTATTATTAGATATGGTTTATTAATTTATATTTATGTTTTAAATTGTTTAACTATTTTCAATAATTGTACTTGATTTGGAATGGTGAACCAGTAATCTTCTTGTCCAGAATAACGCAGACAGTCGAAGTGAAAGGTGTGCCTTTTTATTTTACTTTTTGATCTTTTAATTCCATATAAAAAACATCCAGCTAACGCGTTTCGTTCAAATAGATAACTTGAACTTCATCAAAACATTCCAAGTATTAATGGATTGATAGAATTTTACCAATACTTTGTGCGATATGTTCATAAAGTTTGTCCTTTGTGTATGCAAATATAAGCCATCAGTGAAAGCTTTCTTTAATATTGATCCATAACGATGGCCACGGTGTTGATAGCCTGTCAGTTGTGCCACAAATGAGCAGCAGGCCGTCCCCACGCCAACTGTATTCGCGAGTTGATCAGGAGGAAACAGAGAGTGAAGTGCAGCATCTATAGTCCGCAGTTGTGGTTGCTTGGTTTTTAGTTTGAACAAATATTTTAAATAATTGAATTTAGTCAAACATTATTTCCTATGGAGTTTTAAGTTAAACCCCAACTTCTATTATTTTCTATTCAGGGTGTTGCGGTAGCAGTGGTTGGCCATGTGTAGTGCTGGACATACTACTGTTTTATTTTTTAATAGTAACTTACACTCATATTTTGTAAATAGCCAAAACAAGATCGCTTTCTCAAAAATATAACTTACCTGTGTGAAGCAGGCTCCTTGCTACTTGGGCCCTGAGGTGGCACTTAACGAAATGTGGTTGGAGGGGGGAGAAGCCTTGGTGCATTCCAGCAGTGCTTACTCTCAGAGTACAACAGCAGCATTTAGTCCTACTATTACTACTGCTAGACTGCTGACTGGTGTTTTAGAATTCTGCAGGCACCTGGAACCCCCATTTGCAGAGTGATAGAACAGATAGCTTCCTCCTTCCTGACCGGGAATCCAGACGGTGGTTTGGTGGAGAAAATTCCGGCCAAACCCTGTTCGCTTCCCCACAAGGAAGTAGTAAACATTCTTCATGTTAGCTGTGCATAGTTCCCAGGGCATTCTCTACAGTGAGACTTGCTGTGTGCATGGCCATCAGACAAACAGATCCCAGGTGGGGTTGGTCGAATTCAGGGTCATGTGTTAACACCCTGTCTGGATGGCAGTAGGAACACACAATATTTGTGGTGCAATTAGAGCACAGTGGGCCGAACTGTATGAGCATGACTGGATTAATGCCATATAAGGAGACAAAGACTGGTCCCAGGGGCAGCTAGCTGTTATGTTACTGATTATAACCAATCATTAAACTTTTAAGTAATCAACTTAGCTGGTCCTAGGTTAAGGTCACCTCTTCTCGACCTCGGCCTGGCTCATACTCTTTGACATGCTGGCTGCTGAGCACCAAACACAACCACAGGTCTGAGCGGAAGTGCCTTGTCATACATATGAAGTGCTAGTAGTGCTTTATTTTCTTTTTGGTGGTAATTTATAAAGCGCATGTATGCCGTTTGGCTTCATGGCGCTGATAGGCTCACTAGCTATTCAGAGTTGATTTAGTTGTATGCTTGTTGGAACAACCAGGTCTTAAGAGATTTCCTGAATTGCAAAAAGGTCAGTGTTAGATCGAATTTCCCGTGGAAAGGAGTTCCAGAGTTTGGAAGCGAGGACTGCAAATCTGCAACCTCCTTGACGAACTCAGTTTAATCTTGGGATGGTAAGGAGTGAGAGGTGGGCAGAACGGAGATTGCGGAAGGGGGTATGTCTAGATATCAGCTTATTGATAAATGCAGGGCTACTGCCATGCAGAACCTTAAAGACAAGACTTCCTGTCTTAAAGGCACATCGCTCGATGATGGGAAGCCAATGCAATTTCTTTAGCATGGATGTAGCTGAATGCCAACGTGGCTTTCGATAGACCAGCCGAGCTGCATTGTTTTGGACCAGTTGCAGTCGTTTGAACAGATATAGTGGCATGCCCAGATATACCGAATCAGCATAGATTAGGTGGGACAGGACAGTTGCCACTATAATTTGAATCAAGGCATCATGGATAAAGAAGCGATGAATTTTCCTGATCTTACGTAGCTGGAAAAAAGATTTGGAGTCAACTGCGCCCACTTGAGATTTTAACGTGAGCTCGTTATTGAGAGAGACTCCCAAGGTCTTGGCCGAATAGGACGGTGAGGGAGGTGAGCCCAGCTCTGCTGGCCAATATTGAGGGCCACAGAGATCATGGCTATCTCTGATCAAGGCAATTTCTGTTTTTCCTGGATTTAATTTGAGATGGTTACAATCCATTCACTGTTGAATGAAAAGCATTGTAGCTTGGAAGTCCGCAACTGAGCTATGAGATCCGTCAATTTTAAAGACCAGCTGTAGGTCATCTGCATAATTAAAAACTGTCACCATTCTTTCTCAAATGTGGGGAGAGCCCCGTGGAACTCCACAGTTGATTCTACGTGAAGGAGCAAGAAAGTTTCCTTGTCGAACGGCCTGAGAGTGATCATCAAGGAAAGAGGTGAGCCCACAAGCAGCGATGCCTTCAATGCCAGCGAGTTTGACACGGTCGGCCAGAATGACATGGTTGACCGTGTCAAACGAGGGAGTCCAGCAGTACCAAAGCCCGGGGAGTCCCTTTATCAATATGACCCCGAAGAGTATCCAACACAGCAAGAATGACAGTTTCGGTGGAATGGGCAGGGCGAAACCAAAAATGCCAAAAATGGGAGCAGGGAGATCGGACGGTAGTTGGAGGGGAGCGTAGGATCAGCTCCAGGTTTCTTCAAAAGAGGTACCACTACCGCTTTATAGCGCATTACATAGCATTTTAATGCAGTGATGGGGACAAAAGCACCAAAATGCTTTATATTATCCTGCGATGTGTGGTACTTGGCAGGGCTAAAGGAGAGTTGACCCCAGTCAGGAAGCAGTGTTTCTTGATAGCCTATAGGAGTGCCACGAGGTACCGTTCATGACACTGGACTAGTCCATGCAGCTCTCAGAGTCCACTCAGGCTAAGCCCACCTTTCGAAAGAATCTGCACAATAGTGCTCATGCCTATGGGTCACTATTAATAGAATCATTGTCCTGCTGAATGTTCTGTCAAAGGCTGTTATTAACTCTTTGCCAAAATACCTGGAGTATGATTACTAACAGAAGGCCGGTACATACAGCAGTGTAATACTGTGCCTGGGGCATGTGCACTCACAACAGCTCATGGCAACCACTGAAAAACTAACAAGAAGAAACTCAAGTATTAAGGCACAAATTTACTAAGATTTTATGAAGTGCAGTAAAATAATATATGCTGCATTCTTGTTCTCTCTTCGCTGGTGCACACAGTGCAGCCTAGCGCCAATTCGGACACAACTGCGCCATGTTGCAAGGTTGCCTGTACTACGTGCAGAATTGCTTTTGTGCAGGAAGGTACATCTTCCTGTACAAAAACAATCCTCAGAGGCATTTTCCTCTTTCTATGTGTGCTATTGAATGCAGCACACATAGAAACATGAAATAACAAGAGGAAATACAGATATTTCTCCTTGTTATGCCTCACTTGGTAAGACTTACTACTTTCACACATTCTCAGGTTTGCTAGGCTTAGTAAATCTGGTAAGGAACCAAAATCCAAAGGTGGATGTTCGGAACATTCATCTTATGGAATGCTTCTCAATGTACAGTAATGCATGAGAGTGCCTTAGTAAATGTGACTCAAGTCCTTGCATTGCCCTGCGTCCCCTTGCAAAGGTAAAAACCTGCTCTGCAGGCAATATATGGGGAGAAAAATAAAGAGTACAATCTCTGATGATTTTTCTAAATTCGAACAAATAAGCAGAAAAATAAATAATTTAGTGAAGTGCATTAGATCATTTGAAATGATTATCACCCAGATTCATCAATGTCCCAATTTGCGAGTCCTTAATAGCGATTATTAAGGAATCGCAAAACGGGATTCATGTAGAAATCGCAATATTATTTGCGATTTCTACAGCTTCCTTATTTGCGATTACCAAATTGCTAATCGCAAATAAGGAATGACTCCTCATTCATTCCTATGAGCCTATTGGCCCATAGGAATGAATGGGAATGACTCCTCATTCATTCCTGTGGGCCTATTGGCCCATAGGAATGAATGGGCAGTCATTCCTTATTTGCGATTAGCAATTTGCTAATCGCAAATAAGGATGCGATTTCAAGGGTGCCAGGGGTGTCCAAAGGACACCCTGTAGCACCCCTGAAATGTTAATGTATACTGATGTTGCGCACACACATGTCCAAAGGACATGTGTGTGTGTAACATACAACTTTGAAAAATGCACTAAAGTGCATTTTTCAAAGTTTTCGCTATTTACCACGAAGTCAGACTTCGCGGTAAATAGCAGCCAAAAATAGCGATTTCGCAATTCAAAAATGGTTCATGAATTGCATTTAAGGAATCTCAAATAGAGATTCCTTAAATGCAATTCCTCGCAATTTAGCGATTTTGCAATTTGCGATTTTTGCATTTGGGATGATGAATCCCAAATGCAAAAATTGCGCTGGCAAAGGGCCAGATTCTCAGAATCTGGCCCTTTGCGAGCCGATTTTACAATGATGAATCTGGCTGTATGCCTGGAAAGGGTTTTAGACACTTACGTCTAATGTATCTCTGCCAAAGGAATGTGGTATGTAGCAGTGTTTGCTGACATTTCTCAGGTGTTGAGAGAGCACAACAGCATATAATACAAAGCAAACTAATCAGCAGTGCAAGCCGAAATCGCTTGGTGAGCTGGACGCAGGATTCATAGGTTCAAGGAACAGTTACTTAATTTTGTGCTGTTTTCTGTTTAGCCCTAGATGCATGTAAGATTATATTAGGAGGTAGGACATTTTGGAAAGCCCACAAAACCACTTTTGTTGCAATTCACCTGATTTCCATGGCATCCCCACCAAAACGTGTAGACGTACCCACATGCTATTTTGAACCTTACTGGTGTAATATTATGCATGGGTAAATCAGTTATCAAGCAATTTACAGTACCTTGGTGAACAAGGACTGCAAATTGTTTAGGGAATTGATCCCCAAATTCTTTCCCATCCGCTGGAGACATTTGAAATACAGTACCAGTGGCTGAATGGACTGCCTTTCTGCAAATCCACTGATAGATTAACCCTGTATCTGCAGATAGATTCTGCCTCACACTCCATTATCTCCTCCTGATTTGAATTTCCTCCCACACTAATTCTGAAAGGTTGTACTCCTGCTTTAACTAAATGAAATGAAACTTTACATTTCATCAAACATCAAACAATTTTTACATATTGAAATAAACCACAGTCATCTCATGTTAGCTCAATGAATTACTGTTAGACCTGAAAACCTCAATGTGGTACTCTCCCAAACTTGTTCCTGTCACTGCTCCTGTTTTAATGATTTTGTTTTTTGTTGGTTTTAGGACTCAGTGCACTTTACCACTGCAAACCAGTGCTAAAATGCTTGTGCTCTCTCCTTCAAACATGGTAAGATTGCTTTACACCTAATTGCCACATTTAACTTACTTGTAAGTCCCTAGTAAATGGTACTACATGTGCCCAGGCCTGAAAATTAAATGCTACTATTAGCCTGCAGCACTCATTGTGCCACTTACTAAAGAAGCCTTTTAAAACATGTCTCAAGCCTGCCCCTGCAGCCTGTAGTAAAGTTTCAAACTGCCATATCAACCAGGCAAAATACACATTTTTCCTAACGAAACCTTCTTTTTAATTCATACAAGTCACCCCTAGGGAAGGCTCTAAAGGTTTATAGAGTAGAGTGCATTATATTTAAAATGTAGGACATCTGTACTTATGTTTTGCATGTCTTGGCATTAAAAAACTGCTAAAGTAATGTTTCATTGTTGTAAGGCCTATCTCTCTCATTGACTGATGCTGGGTTACCTTGTCACATTTAATAAGTGATAACTTTGTATTGAGAGCAGGTAGAGATATGCTGTTTATATTTAAACACATTGTAATTTAAAACCCTCTTTAATTACAATTTTGAAAATACCACTTTAAGAAAGTTGGCATTTTCTTGTCATAGCCATTTGTGCCTTATGCCAGTATGGAGGATCGTATGACTGTGCAGTGCTTCTAGGCAGTGACACAAAGGGGACCTAACTGTGGAGAGAATGGGCTATCCTGGCAGGATGACTGTGAGGAACCGCATCTAGCCCCACTTACACTTCAAAGAATTCTGCCTCACACCCAAAGGAATCTGACACCAGGGCTGCCTGCCTTTTGTCAGCCGTATATAGTTTGGGGCCTTGACGGGAAGGAGAAGAACTTTCTCGACCAGACGTGTGGGTATTATAGAGAATTGCCCCAGATCAATAGGTAGCACCAGGTATAAATATTGGATCTCCAGAGCCTCTGGAGGGAACACTTATGGACCTGTGGACATAACAGAAGAAGAGCCGTACTGCTGCCAGAGGACTGCTCTGTTGCATGAGGGCTGCCTTGTTGCCTGGGACAGAAGAATGGGCCTGCCTCCCTTCATCCCAGGCTAGCCTGAGTGGACTCCAAGAGCAAGTTGGCTGATCTCCACGTTTGAGCTACAGGGGCATTACAAGCTCTAGTGGCTTCCCTGCAACTGGCCAGCTGATCTGCTGGAGCTGGACCTAACTAGACCTGCTACTGGACCTGCCTGATACCTGCTGGCATCCCCACGAGGTGCTCCCCAGGTCCTGGACACTTTGATGTCATCTGTTTGAGCTTCTCCAAAGAAGACACAGTGAAATGTGAGCTCTTCACTACTTAAAACACGTCCCTCTGCGCTTAGACTCTACCATACACGCCAACCGCCAACGCGAAGCTCCCGTCTAGACCTGTACTTTGTGCTAAAGTAACTGTCAGTTGCAACCGTCAACGTGAGATCTGCAGTCCACACTACAGTAACAGTCCACTGTGACTGCCAATGGAAAGCTTTGGCAAAAACTGTCCACATGTCCAACCAGATTTTTGCATAACAGCAACGACAGCCCCCGCTGCTTGGACTACTCTGCACACTACCATTTGTGATGCTCTCCTGATTCTTGTGTCAGACTTTGATAAGATAACTCTTTCAGTGGGACTAACCTGGTCCCCATATCCGCCCCACACTATATAGCTCTCGGCCTGAGCTTTTAGGCACAATTTCCCCTAAACACGTTTAAATTGAATAGCTTTGGTTCTACTCATAGATGTTTGTCATTCTGGTATTGTTTTATACATTAAACTTTTTCAAAATTGTTTTGGAATTTTGTGTTGTGTTTTTACTTTATTACAGCTTGTGTGCTGTATAATACTTCAAATATGCCTTTAAAGTTAAGCCAGATTGCTTTCTGCCAAACTACTGGAGGGGTAAACACCGGTTAATTTAGTGACTGTAGTTCAACCTGACGATGATTGTGGTTGTTTCATAAGTGGGGCTCCCGACCCCCTCAACTAATAACGCAATTTCTTACAATTGCATTCCAGTGGGTACAAGCTGTACAGTTCAATTACGCAGTACTCAACTTTTGCTAACCATTAGCCAAATCAAACAGAAGTCGAAATAGGTTTCAGTTTGTGGCCAGGGTCAGTCTTGTTCATTTCTGAATTAAACTTTAAACCTGGCAGAGGAAGATTGTGTAAAGAAATCCATTAAACACAATAAATATAATTAATTAATATATCTTTAATGGAGCTTGTAAATCAGCTTCCATATCTGTCCTCATATGTCCCATGAATGTTCCCTCAACATTCTTTATTCTTGACATTCTTTTATATCTCAGATTATGATGTCATTTATACATCATTACATTCTCCCCCTCCCCCCTAAAATAAGTGAAATAATTTAAATAAATAAATAGATTAACATTGTTCAATATTAACATTGTTCAATTAGTCTCTCGGGTCTTTTTGAAATTCTTTCTGATCTCCTTTGTATCCACTCATCTTGTTGATCATTTGGTTGTATGTTTCTCTGTACATTGCCTGTTGCAACTTTCCTAAAGAAAGACTTGTTTCTTGTAATTGTTCTGCTATCATTTTCTGCAGTCACTGCTGTTCCATGTATTTTTGTAACTTCTAAAGGCATTGGGTGAAATCTAGTTTGTGATTTCTTAACTTGCTGTTGTTTCATTATGATGTCATGTATACATCATTACAGATTGCAGTTTTTCTCCCTGTACCAATCATGTTTTCATGTTTTGGTTGAAAATGTTTGAGGCAATATTCTTTCTTGTGGAGTAAGCAACAACAGTAGTTCTATTGAATTCCCCCCCTTTAAAAACAGTTTACGTCTTCATTATACCATATAATATAACAAATTACATTAATAAACCCACCACCTGGCTTGTAGACCAGTACTTCAATACGTGTTTTTAACAAATGTTAAAATGCAACGCATCTCTTTCTGGTATTATTTTCATTTAGCTATTTTGTAATGTTATATAAACTCTTTATTTTACTGTTTTCCTGGGTGTCTCTAATGCAGTTCAAGACATCCAACAGGCAAGGTCACTTAAAATAACACACCATGAGGGAGGAGCTACGTTAGCAACCAAGATGGCCAATTAGGCTCCCGGCACCGCCGACCTCAGCCTTCAGCCAGATTATCCTATCACATATCCTGATCGTACGCCCGACCTCCGTGTAGATGAATCGTTGCTGAGTCGGATGGTGCAATCCCGGGAACTTTATCGCCCCGATTGACGGAGTGTGTTGTGTTTTGGATTTCAGCCTAACCCAGCTTGTAAGCCGGGGCCTCGAGTACTGGCCCAGCCGGGTTACAGTTGAACAACAGTTGAACAACATCGGCCGTGGGACTCATACAGGGTCCGGTCTCTTGCAGTGGAGGTTATCCTAGCCCGACCCTGATGGCGGTCATTTTGTCTGATTGATACTGAAGGAGAGGTGACAAGATTTGTCTGTGGCTGTGGGGGGGAGTCCTCGTCCCGGCGACCAAGTTTGCCGCCCCCCCGGGGTCTGCTGGGTTGGGGTCCTCGCTCGCAGTAGCGGGATACAGACCAAGGCCGTTTGACCGATAATTCACCCTCCGTTGCCGTCCGCTCCGCTCTCGCCTATTTCCCCGAAGAGATCCGGCACTCCGGGGTGCACGTCCATGTTTGAAATCGAACGAGCGGAGATGGGTCGGACGAATTGTGAGCCGTCATTGAAGACCGTACTGGCCGCCATCGGGGCACTTCATTGGCCGGGCTCAGATCCATGGCAAGAGCTACAACGAACTGAATTTCCCACGATGCATATAGTAATGGAGGATGAGGGCCCATGCAGGAAGAAGTATTGATGCCCTTGGTCAGTGGGCAAATAAGTAATTGCGGACTTGGTTCTTCGACAGGATCGCAGCACCCACCATCGCTACCGATTGAGGTACATCTACTTGGTTCTTTGCTCCTGGGGACTTCCATTAGTGACTATCGGAAGGCAACAACGTCTTTTCCCTCCCTAGCTATTTTATTACATCCATGGAGGAAACAACAGCTGGCCCTAATGTCGGTGAGGAAGATCCTATGTGTGGCTGCGGTTTGCAAAGACTCAATGTTTACAACTTGTCCCTGACTACACTTTATTGAACTCCCCTCGAACTTTGATTCTCCTGGGATTGCAATGGTGTTACCAGATATACAGATATACAGCCCGATTCATCAAGCGAAATTGCGCTCGCAAAGGCCAGATTCTGAGAATCTGGCCCTTTGCGAGTGCAATTTTTGCATTTGGGATTCATCATCCCAAATGCAAAAATCGCTATTAGCGAAATCGCATATTTGCGAGGAATTGGATTTAAGAAATCTCTAATAGAGATTCCTTAAATGCAATTCATCAACCAATTTGAAATTGCGAATTCGCAATATTTGGTCGCAATTTACCACGAAGTCTGACTTCGTGGTAAATTGCAAAAAAAGAGTAAAAAGCACTTTAGTGCGTTTTTTTCTTTTGCATGTTACACACGCACATGTCCTTTGCAACACCTGTTTAAATTTGCATTTAAGGGGTGCTACAGGGTGTCCTTTGGACACCCCTGGCACCCTTTAAATCGTTATCTTATTTGCAATTAGCAAATTGCTAATCGCAAATAAGGAAAACTGCCCATTCATTCCTATGGGCCTTTAGGCCCATAGGAATGAATGGGCAGTTATTCCTTATTTGCGATTAGCAATTTGCTAATCTCAAATAAGGAATGTGTAGGAATCGCATTTTATTTTGCGATCACTACATGAATCCCGTTTTGCGAGTCTGTAATAGCGATTCCTTATGAATCGCTATTAAAGACTCGCAAAACAGGTCTTTGATGAATCTGGCAGATAGTTTGCATGAAAGATCGGAAGGGACAAGGATGAGATTGTTTGCCTGGATCTGACTTTGGGGCTTTAGAGGACACAGGATCTGCTATCATAATGCTTGCGGGAGGCTGGGCGGTGTTTAACGTCTCCCCTGTTTATAACTTCTGATTGCTTTTTGTTTACTACAGGGGTTGTTCGTTTTTGGTGGGGGGGGAGGGAGACCGGGAGCCTGTATGACACTCTCCTCCTCCAACTTTTCTACTTTTAAAAATTAGTCAGTTGGGGCGACAGGCACACTGCTAGTTGGGGTTAGGCGATTGCCATATGCAGAGGTGCAGGGTGGGGGATGGGTCTATTGTTTGGTTTTAGCTTTCGTTTTTTTATGGTTCCCTTTTTTTCTACTCTCTCTTTCAGTTTCTCTTTCATAATATTGGGGGATCATCCTGACCTTGTTTAATATTCTAATATCTGGTGACCGTGCCTCTTTTACTATCCTGACTTTATAGGTGGGCAGGTTCTGAGGGTTTGTGCCTACGTTGGGGCGTAGATTGAAATGCCGTAAATCCTGTTTTGTAATTACTAGCGCAGGCGTCTCAGTTATTCTTTTATTGCTCCGTGTTTATCCTGTTTTTGTACCTGCTCGCCTTATTATTATGTTTGAATGTATGGCACCAGTTATGTCTATTCCTTTTTCTTGTTTTTAAAAATAATAAAAAGATTAAAAAAAATAAATAAAATAACACACCATCGGCGTTTCCTTGGTTTTCCTATCAAAGATTTAAAATCATATTTGTTCAACAAAACAGTTCTTTTACCATTAAATAAACTGTGGAGTTAAACAACAACCTGTTGAAACTGAATCTAGTGAGTCCACTTAGACAATTTGTATCTCTTTTTTATACTGCCATCTAGTGGCTATATGCAGATGGTATTTAGACAGAATATTGAGTTTAACATATTGGTTATATAAATATTGTGTTTTTAATATTGTCATTTTAAAATATCCTGGTACGTAATATTGAAGTCAAGAATATCAAATGTTGGTGTTTTATTAAATATCGATGTTAAAAATATCGATGTTAAAAATATTGTTAAAAATATAGTTTATATTTATTATAACTTTTTAGTAATTTGTATATTTTTTTATTACTGCAGCGGGTACTCTGAGGGAGGAGGGGAAGTTGTCTCAGTCAGGGGGAAGAGAACGGACTTAGTCTAGTTTATCTGTATCCTGGAATGAGCGCCGAATCTTACCACTTCACGGATTAGAGGCGACAGGTAAATCTCTGGGTCCCTCATGTAGTAAATGATATATGTTTAGTGTCCAGCACCTTCCTTGAGTTGATGTAGTTTGGAGTGGGAATAGTAAATTATATATGATTGGTGTCCAGCACCTTCCCCGAGTTAATGTAGTTTAGAGTGGGAATAGTACATTTTACATGTTATTGGGCCGATTCCGATGTGGCCGGAAACTGCTTTGACTGCATCAGAATCTGCTGTTCGAACTTCTTTCCGAACGACCCATTTTGATGTGGTCAGTCAGAAAGGAATCCAAACTGAATTCCTGAATGGGTTGCGACAGGATTGAAGAGACCTGCTGCCATTCTCAAATCCTCCATCAATCCCTCGGGTAGCTCTTTCCGGCCGAGGGATTACAATGGAGGATTTCAAAGATTTTCTGTGCCAGCCTTTCTGACACAGAAAGGCTGTGAAATCCCACTTTGGGGGCTCCCAGCAGGGCCCCCATGGGTGAAAGGCCACTGGATGGTGGCCTAGATGGCATCTATGGTGTCCCCCATTGATCCCTGCACCCTGTGCAGGCACCTTGAGGTGCCTGCACGGGGTGCAGGGTTGAGCTACACCTCAGCTCGTTACCATGACAGCATGCATTCTATTCGGAATGCATGCTCCCATGGTAAAGGATTGGAGTGCGACCAAACAGTTTTCAGTCGCATCCTACTTCCTGGGTTTGAACTGATGACAGGAAGTCGTTTGGTCCCAGTACCCAATCGCCCCCAAAGTGTTGAGCACCTTCCTTGAGGTAATCTAGGTTTCAGTGGTAATAGTACATCATATATGTTTATTAAATTAATAATTTATAACAAGTATTCAATTTTAGTAATTGAATTTATTGCAAGTATAATATATGAACATTTAAATGGAAAGTAAATAAATAAAAAAGATTTATATTCGGTATATTATTTTCTGTAAAATGTGGTTAGTGCATCGTAAGTTTAGTAGTATGATATGTTTTAGATTGTTAATTATATGTAAAGTAGTATGTGTTGAGTGATTGTAAGTATTTTGTTTGTTTTATAGTATTATTACTGTATGTTTTTGCAGGAGGGATTTGTGTTGTGTTTTTTTACAGGTACTATTTGTTCCAGACTTGGAGTTGGAAGAAGGTTTGTTTTATTTTATTTTTTAAGGAAATATGTATTAGTTTCGAGTAAACTGGTAACTATTTTGCATTTCCTTATTTTGTGGGTTTTTATGCAGCGTTTATTTTTTTAAAGTATGTGGTGTTTTTCCATTTTTTTTTTTTTTTTTTATTTAAATATTGGATTTTCTACCAGTTTGGATTTTTTACTTGCTTTGTGTAAGATATTCTTTAGTTACAAATTTGTAAGTACTTTCAAATTATTTATAGTGGGTGGGAAATGTTATTTACACATTTTGGGGCCCATTAGGATATCTGGCGATTGCTACCGCTGGGCCGGCGGTGGCCACTGCTGGACCAGCGGTGGCGATCCGCCTGCCAGATATCCTTTTTCACCCCCTGCCATATTAGTGTTGCGAGAGGTACAGCGGCAGACGGTAAGACCGTCCGCCGCCTTTCCGCCAGTCCAATTGCCGGCCAGGCGGAAAAAGCAGTAAATATGATGTAATATGGCTTATTAGCATGCCTGCGGTGACATCCCTTTCCAAGGTGGAGATTTCGCTATGAAAAGGCATGCCGAGAATGCCTTCGGGGTCCAGTTGCGGGCCCCTGGGGTTATGAGGGGATGGATGCCTGCACATTCACACGGTGGCAGGCACCGCGCGGTAGCTGTTACGTTGTGCATGCCAATGCACTACATGCATATTTTGCATTGCTGCGGGTGCTGCTGGCAGCACCGCCTGGCGCAATGTAAAATATGCAGGATACGACTGCCAGGGTGGCGGTCGCATCCTAATTGCCATGGTGGGACGGCCGCACCTCTGGCGGTCAGTCCCGTTTACCGTCACCTGTCCGCCCGCCATAGTAATAGGCCCCTTAGTATTGATATTTTTCAATGTATATAATATTTTTGTTATGTCAAATATTTTTTTATAATATATTAGTTGACATTAAATGTATATTTTATTTCTGAATTTTATAAAGGTTTCATTATGAATTTATTATAGAAATTGATGCTTTAAATGTTGGTGTAGAATTTTTTTTAGAGTATGGATTTTCCTATAGTGTCTAAGGGTGTCATTAGGATGGCGGGTGGACTTAGTCTGCCCGCCATCCTCTCGGTGATTGGTACCGCCTGCCATAAGGCCCCCAAAGTGAAGACCGCATGCCTTTCTGTGGCGGCATCGCCGCCACGGAAAGGCATTTAAAGAAGCCCATGGTAATAAGGATGGCGGTGTCTGATAGACACCGCCACCATATTAAATCTTTTCCGTCCCGGTCACCTTGCGACCGGGGCGGAAAAGCGGCAGACGGTCTTTCCGTCAGCCGCGGTCCCCCCCGCCATCGTAATATGGCGGGGGGTCATTTAGGTGAGTTTATGGTCATTGGTTTGGTAATAGGGGCTTTTATTTAATACATTGTTGTGTGCAGCAACTTCTGTTATTGGGACGTAGGCTACTGCGATTCGTTTTTGTATTTCATACGCAAAGTTGCTGTTAGTTGCATATTTTAAACTAAGGGTATATTTTTGAAGGTGTCTCCATATGCTTTAATTAAAGTGATAATAGCAACCTTGTATTGCTGTGTGAGGGTACTTTTTTCAGGATGGCTTGTATCATTGACTCTTCAAAGTCTATGATATTTTTTTGTGGGTTGCAGTTATTAGATTCTTGCTTTAATTTTGTTAGCAGTTCTACATATGTAGTTGTTTGTTTGTTTGGTAACAGTGCATAAATGAGAGGATGTTGCTATTGTGATGCAGTCCATGGATTGTGTATAACTGGAAAAAGGGTTTGGGACAAATTTTAAAAGTACCATCCATCATCCATGTTTCACAAGTTTGAAGTTTTTGATGGTTTGTGGGAGTTGCGAATATCCTTTTTGCATTAGATTTGATTATCATAAAGAAGGAATTGTTCTTTGTTATGAGTTAGAGGTAGTTCAGGTGGTAGTTGAATTCCACTTAATGTTTTGTGGGCAGGTGGGGTAGATTTCTTAGTGCTAGCAATGAATCTTTTTTAAGTTGCGATGGAGGGTAATTGTCCAGTTACATGTTCAAGAACTCAGGGTAGGATGTCTTTTAGTATTTCTGTTGTAGGTTTATGAGTGCTGGTACAAGCCTCTTTAATTGTTTCTAAAATATCTCTTACTTCTCTATCTGCTATATTAGGGGGTGGGTATGCTCTTTGTCATTTGTTACAGTAGTTTCCTTAGTTGTTGCTCTCCCATAACATGCATTGGAATTGTATTTGGTGCATTCCAATTAATCTTGTTGCCTGTTTGTTTTTCTTGGGTGTAGACATATCCCATATAGCATAGTAAACGTATTCCTTTTTGCAATGTTATTGATATTTTGATATTTATTGGGATTTGTATAGCGCAACTATCGCTCCGGAAGGAGCATCTTGGCGCTGAGCAAAACAGAAGAATCAGCTTGGTGAAACAAGGATCAAATGGCTGCGAGAACCGATGAATCGGGCTGTGGGAATATACAAGTCTTCAGGAGTTTCCTGAAAAGGCTTTCTGTGGGGGCGTGCCTGAGGTTGAAGGGGAGGCCATTCCATGCCTTAGCCGCCAGGAATGAAAACGTTTTTCCACCTTTCGTTTTGAGCTTGATTCTGGGTATAGTAACCAGATTAGCTCCTGATGACCTCAGGCAACGCGATGGAGCGTAGCGCAAAAAGCGCTTAGCTAGATAGGAAGGGCCTGTGTTCCTGGTGGCTTTGAAAACCATGACAAGGAGTTTAAAGAGGATTCTTTTGTGAAGGGGCAGCCAATGGAGAGTGTTGAGGGCTGCAGAGGCCGAGGACCTTCTTGGGAGTTTAAGAACGAGCCTGGCCGCTGCGTGTTGGACGCTTTGCAGTTTCTTAAGGGTGGACTTCTTTATTCCTGCCATGAGGCCATTACAATAATCCAGCCGGGATAAGATCAGGGCCACGGCTACTGATTTCCTGGCTGAGATAGGAAGGAAGTCAAAGAATTTCTTCAGCTGTCTAATGAGGTTAAAGCAGCACCCTGCAGTGATGCGCACATGATCGTCAAAACTGAGGGATGAGTCGAATTGGACACCCAGATTGCGGGCCGAGGAAACTGGACTCGGTTATGAATTTTGCACCGTCAGTCATTTTGATATTTGAACTATTATGAGAAATTTATTTAGAAAATGCTACATATAATATACATGTTATGGCTGTAGCTAGAGTGCGCGTTGGATCGCTGATCTACACGCAGTACCCAGTAAATCGAGGCACGAGACAGGGATGCTCGTTGTCCCCTTTGCTGTTCGCATTGGCGATGGAGCCGTTGGCGGTGAAGGTTCGACTGGGAAGCCACTCCGATGGTATGTGGTGTAGAGGAAGTCGGCAGTACTTTTCCTTGTACGCCGATGACCTGCTGCTGTTCCTCGATGTTGCCCGTGGGGCGCTGATGAGAGCTGGATCTTTGCTTTCGGATTTTGGCGTTGTATCAGGGTTGAAGGTGAAATGGTCGAAAACGTGCCTGTTCCCGTTAAGACAGGGAGAACCCCAGCCGATTACTGAAAGGGAGGTGAGGTGGGAACCCACCTGTCTGAAATATCTGGGAGTGCATATCTATAATACGGCAACCGATATGCTAGAAGGTAATGTGGGACGTGGCTTGAGGGCATTGAAGAGTAGCATGGCCTTTTGGGCCACACTCCCTCTGTCAGTGACGGGGCGAATAGCGCTGTAAAAAACGATAGCGTTCCCTCGACTTCTGTACTTTTTCAGGACTCTTCCAGTGTGGATCCCGTGTTCAATGTGTAAACTGTTGAAGTCACTCATAGTGAGTTTCTTGTGGGGGACGAGCAGACGCCGGGTAGCGTTGGCGACGCTTATTAGGCCCAAAACTGAGGGAGGACTAGCGGTCCCGGATTTTGAGCTGTACTACCTGGCGGCCCAATTCCAGGTTCTAATGCAAGCAGTGGCAAAAGAATTTAGGGGTCCGTATCAGCAACGAGGCAGGGGCATACCTCGCCATGTACTGTCCTACATAGTGCTGCAGCAGAAACTGGATCTTAAGGGTCTGTATATGGAGGAGAAAACACTGAGACTATACTGGAATCGCTTGCAGCGTAGGGCGGGAGTACGACATCCATATGCACCTGAGATCCCTCTGGGAATGATAACAGCGCTCCCACATGGCGGTGACTGGACTCCTCTACTGGAATGGGAAGATGCAGGAATCCAAATAATAGGGGACCTGTACGAAGATGGGGCCGTGTTGCCTTTTCAGACATTGAAGGAGAGGTTTCTACCTGCCGAGGGGGAATTTCTAACTAGGGCACTCCAATTACAATGGCGGGAGGGGTTAGCGGGACCTAAGACGACCATGGCATGCCAATATAGCATGATGGCGGCTGGGACTTTCAAAGCGGTCACGTGCCTTTACTCTAGGATGCTTACTGAGGGATTAGCTCCCTTGGAGGTGTTGAGAGAGAAATGGGAAGTTGACATAGGAAGGCCCATTCCTGCCCCGGCATGGTCACAGATCATGCGCAGAGCCTGCAAGAGCACGAGAAATGCGAGATTCCAGCTAGTACATTTTTATATTCTTCATAGAGCCTATTTGACACCAAAGAAAATTCAGAAATATTGTCAGGCGCAGGAAGCAGCGTGCACTCACTGTACGAGAACAGGTGCTGACCTGCTGCATATGCTATGGTCTTGCCCTGAGATGGGGGACTATTGGAAGGAGGCAGGAGAGATACTAAACACCACTACGGAGCGACAGCTGACCTTTGATATAGCCACTGGTTTACTGCATTGGTTTCCCCACACATCGAAAAACAAAATCACAAGTACATTTATAGATATGGGACTATTACTAGCGAAACGAGAAATAACAAGACAATAGAAATGACGGTGGGGCCTAGCAGTGTGAAATGGAGGGCTGAATTTGTGAAGTGGGCGACAAGTGAGAGCGCGCTTAGGTACCAACTGGCCCGACGATTAGACACGGATAGGGCTTTGGAGATGGCAGTGGCATGGGAAACATTAGTACTAGCACTGCAGGACTACCAGATAGAAGAAGACAATGAGGTGATTGTAGAAATGGCCGGAACCCCGAACTAGGACAGGTATAACTAGAAGCTGCATAAGAAGTGACTCCTGTTCCCACACAACTGTATAGATCCGTGAGATAGTACACACCGGCAACATGGGGGGAGGGGAGGGGCCGCAACACAAGTCGGGGGGATGTTGGGATGGTAAAAGAATTTAGAACTGTTTATCGTCATTAGGGTTTCCACTACAATGCGGCAATTGCATTTTCTTCCATTATTTTTCTCCTACTGTATAAAAGATAGTGGGATTACATCCTGGAACGGGGACTGAACTAACTAGATAACTGAAGGATTGAATGCAACATGTATGATGTTTGTATAAAACCCAATAAACTATGTTAAAAAAAAAAGTGTCCTCCTGACACCGCTGAATGTGTTTTTATGTGTCATGTGTTTTCCCTACACCGCTGAATGTGTTCTTATGCATCATGTGTAATGTTCTTATGCCTATACCCCTAAATGTATAGTGATACTTAGGTGGTCGTTCTTCCTAGTACAGGTGTTGCTAGTGAGGCCCTGGTTCCCTGCGTGACATTCTCCTAAGGTGGTTAGGGTTGCGTTGGTGGTACTTACCTCTCAACACTGGTTACTGGTTGTGTACTCTATTTTCTATTTTGTGTTACAGTTATTATTGTTCTATGTTCTAAGTGCTAATTCCTCCAAGTATCCTAGTTCTAAAAGTGCTTATTACTGACAGTGGTCCATGTCGCCCTGTCCCATGTATATAATCCCTTGTAAATATTGCCCGTGCCAGTTGGCACAATGTACATCCTGTGATTATGATTCTGCTGTGTTCTGATAATACAAAGGCTATTTTTATATAACCTTGTGTGGAGTTCTTTTTGTGGGGGGCCTGGGATGTTGTTGCTGATGGGTGCGTGCGCAAATACTTAACTTACATTGCCCCGGGGATCAGCCTTACTGCTCGTGTCACGTTGCCAAGGGGGTGAGCAGGGGTTATCTTTGGAGTGTAACTTCCTTGCCCTAACTAGAGTGGTGGTTTCTGCCTGGCTTTGGCGCAAGCCTCAGCCAACCAGAAATCCCATTTCTAACACTTGGACATCCGGAACGGTTGAAGTTTAGGTAGGAAACATAGGCTTCGATTCGGACTTGCCAGTTCCAGAACCCTTGTGGAGGCCTTCCTAATGAGATCGTAATCAGCCCCTTAATGTGATTGGTGTGTCATAGATTTGAAGCCCTGAAAATTACAATTCACACTTGGTAGACCCCCTGTTAGAGACAGTCCACCCTGGTTAGGAGTAAAGGTACATGAATCCATATTAGACACACCGGCCTACATGCACAGAAGGCCTGCACAGCTGGAGCATCACTTTTTATGACGATCCAGTGGTGGAGGCTTTTGAATCACATTTAGGAGGCAAGGCATCCCCACTATCACCAACATACTTCTTGGGCAAAGAAACAAAAACAGAATAATGGCACCATAAATCAGGTTAGCAAAACTACTGCTACACTAACAGAGAATAAAATATTTCTCTCTGTCAACCAGCTCCCCAGTCTGGGTTAGATACACCAAAACAACAGCACACAGACTGACTCTCCAAAGAATACCCATTGGCATGTTCAACATGAGAGATTTTATTACTAACCTCTTACCCCATTACAGCCACTTAGTATAGACCTGGTAAGCATGAAACAAAATATGTAATACCAAGGAAAATATAAACAATCAAAGAAACCAATATTAGAGCAACATTGTTTTATTCACAATGTGCTAGTATCATATTGTATACGTCACAATAAACATCCATTGATCAGTGACTATTATATAGTGCCCCGAAAGTAGGGAAAAGAAGGAGGGGGTTGGTGATACGTGTAGGAAATGAGTGAAGGAAAAAAGGTATTGCAGTGACAGTAAAATCGACGAATAAAGCAAGTTAAATGGAGTTACATATCAATGCACCCATACAAAGACCTGTAGGTTCATATACATTATTTCACAAAAGTCATACTCCAAATGTACAATTAATGAAGCCAATTGGGTGTGGAGTTGACAGCAGAAAACAAGATGTTGTCGACGTTTCGACCCTCGTGCGCAGATGTAAGTTTTAATCTTGCCGTGGGGTCTTCCTCAGGACTGGGGAGAGGGGGGCACGTGTCATAGGGATTGCTCGGAAGAGCCTTACGACTTAATGGTCAGGGGTCCTTTAGGCATCAAAGAGGTCAGTAGCTCCGACAGCCGTAACTTCTCGACTTTCGGCGTGGGGTAACGGGTACTTGCGCAGAAGGCATCAAGTCCGTGGCAGGACGGTGGGAAGATTAATCCGAAGCCGTTCTCTGCTCGCTTGTGCGAGCAGAGAACGGCTTCGGATTAATCTTCCCACCGTCCTGCCACGGACTTGATGCCTTCTGCGCAAGTACCCGTTACCCCACGCCGAAAGTCGAGAAGTTACGGCTGTCGGAGCTACTGACCTCTTTGATGCCTAAAGGACCCCTGACCATTAAGTCGTAAGGCTCTTCCGAGCAATCCCTATGTCACGTGCCCCCCTCTCCCCAGTCCTGAGGAAGACCCCACGGCAAGATTAAAACTTACATCTGCGCACGAGGGTCGAAACGTCGACAACATCTTGTTTTCTGCTGTCAACTCCACACCCAATTGGCTTCATTAATTGTACATTTGGAGTATGACTTTTGTGAAATAATGTATATGAACCTACAGGTCTTTGTATGGGTGCATTGATATGTAACTCCATTTAACTTGCTTTATTCGTCGATTTTACTGTCACTGCAATACCTTTTTTCCTTCACTCATTTCCTACACGTATCACCAACCCCCTCCTTCTTTTCCCTACTTTCGGGGCACTATATAATAGTCACTGATCAATGGATGTTTATTGTGACGTATACAATATGATACTAGCACATTGTGAATAAAACAATGTTGCTCTAATATTGGTTTCTTTGATTGTTTATATTTTCCTTGGTATTACATATTTTGTTTCATGCTTACTGGGACCCCCTCCCATACTACAATTGACAACCCAGGTCCCCGTAACTCTCTCTGGGTATAACCCCCCTACTTATAGCTTACTTAGTATAGACCAGCACATATCTCATAGCCAATCACCAAAATGGTAATTCACAGGAAGCTCAATTTCAATGTTTGCTGCACATATGTTTTTGTTTTAGGCAGTAAGAGAAGGAATCATTAAGTTGGTCAGAAAGAAGCATTAACAGAGACACACAACTTTTAAACACCACAGTTTTCTCCTAATTTAGACAAGTTCAAATATATGATGAGTGTAAGCACCCCCTCTATTCCGTTGATTAATATCAGCAATACAAGTGCACATTGTGAGGGCATTGTGAACTTCAGATTTTTTCATGTGGCATATATTTTTGTAAGCTTGTAACAACCTTCAAGAAAAATTCAATATTTCTAAGGAGCCTTTTGTCTCTGTGGCTACAATAAAATAGTCATCTCCTTCAGAGGGTCTTTGTAAAAATGTTCACTTAAGAATTTAGCAATCACACTCTACTTGTCCTATCTCAAATGCTTTAATCATGCTCTTCACCCTTGTCACTCATAAGCAGAGGACCCAGAGAGAAGGTTAAAGTGGAATATGATGAAACAAGATGTCTTACTTTCTAAATTACTGAAGCAAAGGTCTAGCGACATAAGGACATGGCTACAGGATCCTTTAGATAGTGGTAACATCATGGGTGCCTTTGAAAATATTAGATATATTATAATCAAATTGCTCTGTATACAAGATACTGGTTGATGATGACTTAATAAGCAGCATAAATGGTTTGCCCACTTGTGTTCACAGCCTTGATCTGATGCATAGTCTGCTCTAAAACACGTTCCTCCTAACAAGAGGCTATTAGATGCCAAAGCACATATAAAAGACCTTGAGAGAAAGAAAACTATCCGTTCATGAAAAAGTATGGGATGGTGTATCCACTATTACCAATACTAATGAGCAGGAGCTGTTTCAGAAGGTTGTCAACAGTCCTTATCATAATAGTGTCCTGGAATTGCAGACTGAGAGTTACTTTCGAGGGGACTTGTGGGTCTCACATTTTAGTGAGATTTATGGTTTTGCTTGTGGTATCTCCACTTAAAATCGATGTTCAATTTCATAGCAGTTGCTAGCACCATTGAAAAAAAATTCCCTCAAACAATCCCCATGTCCAGATGGTATTTCTGTGGTTCCCGACAAATACAATATTGTTCATTGGGATTCTCCTGTTACCATGTTTTAAATGCAATTAGCAATACATCCATCCCCAAGTCCGGGCACACTGTAATAGGGAGGATACTCATTGTTGCCATCCAATTTCCTTGATAGGCTCTGGTTCAAAGATTTTTGGAAGGGTCATCATGAAAAGAATTTTAAATTGGGTGAGAGAGAATTACATTTTGGTGGAATCACAGAATAGTTTCAGGGCGGGCCGCGATAGCATTGAACAGTGCCTTTATTTAAATCTTGACATCTGCATATATAGGATGGTTCTTGATGACTCAATACATGTGGCATTTGTGGCCCATTTTTCAGCTTCTGACTGAGAATTGATATAGAATACTTCGTTAATGGATTCATTGTCATTCACTTTACACCAATATTGTGGTCTCATAGCGGGAACTGCAAATGGCCTACAAATGCTACTAGGTGGGTATGTGTCCTTCATGAATGGGCTGGACCTAACAACTAAAGGGCCGATCACGATGCAGTCAGAGCCTTTTTGACCCCATGGTGATATGCTGGTTGGATTCCTTTCCGACCGCCTTACTACAATGGAGACGGTTGGAAAGGAATCCGAACCGTCATTACGACTGGCTTCCGGAAGGCTCGCAGAGCCCATCTGCCAGTTGGAATATGGCTATAATCTCTCAGGCAGCTCTTTCTCTCCTATAGATTATGAAGTTCGGTTTCGGCAGCCTTTCCGTGCTGGCCTTTCCGACACGGAAAGGCTGTTTGAATTCGACTTTGGGGTCTTCAGCTGGCCCCTCTGGGTGCACCTTTGCCCCCTGTTGATCCCTGCACCCTGTGGCAGGTCCCTTGATGTGTCTTCCACGGGGTGCAGGGTTGAACTGCACCTCCTATTTTACAATAGGAGCATGCATTACTGCCGGGTTACATGCTCCCATTGTAAAATATAGGAATGTGCCTGAACAGTGTTCAGTCGCATTCTAATGAGTCTGTCGGGACCGCCGACCGGGTGCCGGTCGGTCCCATGACCGAGATGATGTCAGGCAGAGAAAAATAAATATTCAAAGACATTCATTAGGTGTATAACTCTGGAAGCAACCAATTCCAGGACGTTTGTGCTCAATGAACGCAGATTAAAGAAAGTCTCTAAGTTTTCATATCTGGGAGTAATCTTTCATAACTTTGATAACTGGGGTCAGTTTTGTGGCACAGACAAAATCTAAATCCAAACAACTACAAAGGTGGCACCAAATTATTGTGCATGTGCTTTTTTAAAGTTGCATCAAACCAACCAAAGAACACAACATGCTTGTTATACTGCATTTACACTGTTGTTATTCTCTTTTCTAATTTAGATGCCGACCATATGAAGATTGCTGTGGTTCAACGTGCTGTGTGAGATCACTTTCCATTCAGAGACTATGGTATTTTTGGTATGTATAATCTTTCCTCTCTATATATGTGTAATTTAGCATGCAAATCTGCCTACTGGAATGTGTAGTGAACCACCTTTGATGTAATACCACTTTTCTATGACCAAACATGAGCACAAGCAAAGGACATAGACGTGCCATGGTAAACTTATTATTGGCCTCTGTTTGGAAGTACAACAATGTTCTTGACTATGTTGAGCTCACTTACCATGTCTTACTGTGCACAAAACACAGGTGATTCTTTTGACTTCATCAATACGATCTAATCTGTCTTCTTCATTAAAGTTTGTACTGTATGAGCGTGTGTTATCTTCTTGAAGTCAGGCATCTTCTATAGCCCAAAACATAAATACGTGTATAGCCCTCGATCCAAAAAGGAAAGTCATTTTTAAACATTTTGCTCTGCCTTTTTGAGTTTTTGGGGATTTTGGCCAATGCTCCACCTTCATTCTAAGATCCAACAATAGTCACTTTGTTCAATACTCTACTGAGGCTGATGGGTGAGTGAGTATGTAGAATGCTATTGCCCCGGTTACTTACCGGTAATCTTCATTACTCCGAGTATAGTCTTCCTCGCCACATGAGTTACATAGTGAGCTTCAGCTCCACGACAGAACCCTCCAAAGCAAAAAGTCAGCCTCCCATGCCTCCCATCCCTTCCCAAGATGGCCGACCCATTACCACCTGACCTCTATAAGAGGCGGGCCGGCCCAACCCAACAGCCTGAAACAACCAAGCACCAACATGAAGCCGATAGCCAGACAGGGAGGGAGGGATGGGAACTCATGTGGCGAGGAAGACTATACTCGGAGTAATGAAGATTACTGGTAAGTAACCGGGGCATTACCCCCTCGTTAGTCTTCCACGCCACATGACTTACATAGTAAGCACATACCAAAGCCAAGCGGCTTCATGGAAACTCACAAGAAACCAACAGACCAGAAGGGGATGACCACGAGAGAGGGCAAACCCAACAGACCAGTACGAGTGGAAGGACCACCCAGGAGAGAGGCAACCACGAGTAGGAGAACCAACCCGGGACCGAAGACACCGGGAAGGCCGAAAAACAAACCGGACCCCAGAGACACCAAGAGTCGCCAGGAAAACTCCCCCAACCGAAGGAAGGCAGAGAAAGGCACGGGACCAGACCGCACGGAGCCAAAAGGCAACAGCAACCAGGGCCAGAACAGAAACGAGTAGGCCCGACCAACACACCAGGGCAGCCCAACAGGCAGCACAAAGCGAGAGGGGAGCAAAAGTCCAAAGAGAGGAACCGAATGAGCAGAGGGCATCCCCACCACAGCGACCCAAAAAAAAAAAAAAATCAACAGTGGAAAGAGACAACCAGTCCGCCCAACACAGCCACACCGCAAGTGCGACCACAACCCGCGAGAGAGCCGAACCAGAAAAAAATGGGAAGCGGCACCAGAGCCATCCAACAGACAGGCAAGAGCCGGAAGAATGGAAAAGGGAGCCGAAAAGAAACAGAAGGGGAACAAACCCCCGTCACACAAAGGACCCCCGGAAGGGACCGCGACTACAAGGAGAGAACCCAGGCAGGCACCAGGGAAAATGAACCCAGGAAAGAGCCGGAAACCACACCTAAGAGACCCGGAGGAGAACCAGCCGGGCAAAGGCGAAAAACTGAAAACCCACAGGCCCGCCCACGGCCAGAAGGGAGAAGAAGAGGCAGAAAGCAGCCAACCGGCCAGGAACGGAAACACCCCGCACAGGGAGAAGCAAACCGACCCAGGAAGAAACCCAAGAAGGGAGCGAGCCACCGAAGAGAGCACCCAGGCGGTCAAACAGACAGCCATCCCACAATCAGGCCCAGCCCAGCGAGACAAGGAAGAACCGACTGGCACAGGAGCGCGGCAGCAACACACCAAAGGTGAGAAGAAAAGAAGGGCAGGGCGAAGACGAGTCCGAGCCATGACAAGAAACCCAGGGAGCCACCAGAGCCAACAGGACCCGGGACCCCAAAACCAGGTGAAAGAAAACGAGGACACACCCACACCAGAAGCATAGGGCCCCGCCAGGAAATCCCACAGCACCGCCAGAAACAAAAAACAGCCCACAGGCAAAGGGACCCCAGAAAGCGCAAACCCGGGAGCCCGGACGAGAAGGCCGAAGAGCCAAAACCGGAGACCCAAAGGAAGCAGACAGGACCAGATGGACCCAGGAGACTCCCGAACCAGGCAAAAAGGAGGCCCGACCCATAAACCACCGCAGGAGAGCCGATGAGAACATGAGCACACAGGGCCAGAAAAGGCCGGAACCAAAAATGACCCAGGCAAGGCAATGCGCCAAAAGACAAAAAAGGGGGGAACCCCGCCCGCACCCCGGAGCACGAGGCAGGGGACACACCCAGCATAGCGACCAACAAGCCCCAGCAAGGCAGTGGAAAACCCCAGAGAAGCCAAGGAACGGCAAATAGAAGCCAGATGGGAAAAACGACCACAGGGAAATCCACCGACCCAGCACAGACCGGGGACCCAAGCACAGCCAGAGGAAGGCACCACCAACACACGGGTAGGAGGAACACAGCCCCCCAAAAGACAGAGCGAGTAGGGTCGGGGGAAAAAGAACCAAGGAAGGGCCAGAGGCAATGAGACCAACAGGAAGGGGAGGATCCGCAAAGGACAGACAGGGGCGTAACAAAAACACCGCCAGTCAACAAGGCCCAAACCACGACCAGAGGAAGGCCCCACCAAGGCAGACAACCCCAATCGGAAAAACCCACGAACAGGACCCGGAGAGAAAGGAACAGCGAAACCGCCAAAAGCGACCCCGCAACAAAGAGGCAGGTGCCAAAACCCCGGACCGACCAGGCAGGCACCACCCAAAGGAAGCAGAGCCACCAAAGGGCCTCGCCCCAAGGGCATCGCAAGCCCGGAAGAGAAGGATCGCAACAAAGACCCAACCCCCAGGGGGCAAGGAGAAGCACGGAGACAGCAGGAAGCCGAGAGGAAAAGGGTGCAAGAGCCGCCCGCCGAGACAGGGAGCAGGAAAAGGAGGGAGTGGCAAAGCTGCGGACCCCGACAAGACAAGGAGAGCCCTCCAGGAGCAAAGATAGCCAGCAAGAAAACACTGACGCAGCCCAGAGCCGGACAGACAGATCCCAACAGCAGGAAGCCCACAACAGACAAGCTGTAGCCCACAGCCCCCGGAAAACACCGGAGGACGACCAACAAGGAACCAACCGGGACTGACCCCACACAAAAACAGCGGGGACAGGAGTCCACAGGACAAAAGGACCACAGGCCCAAAGCCCGGAAGGTAATACAGCAAATCACGAAAATGCACCACACATGGAAACCAGGACAACAACGGCAGGAGCCAAACCCCGGCCCAGACGATGGTGGGCAACCAAAGGCACGAGACTCACCACCGAGCCAAAGCACCCCGGACCCAAGCCAAACCAAGGAAACCCGCGAAAAAGCAGAGAGAGCAACCCAACGGGAGACGCCAAACATGGAACGCCACACGAATATGCGTCGCATCCCAGCGCAGGGGCCAAGCAAATACACACCGTATAGTTCCAACAACAGCATATGCGCAGCTGAAGCGCGCACTGAGGAAAAGGGAATGCACAATGAACATGCGTGTCAACCACCGGCAAACCGGCAACCCCAGAGCCCCCAGGAGGCAGCCGAAGCGAATACGCCCCATGAGCACCCGCCGAGCATATGAACTAAACACGAGGAAGAGGGCAGAAGAGGAGCCCAGCGAGCAAAGGTGCAGGAGGAGGAGAAAACACCATCCGAAAAACAAACACCGGGGGACATGGTCACAGCACAAGCGGCACTCAAACCCAGGCCCGTGCAGCAGCAAAGCGCTAAAAAAACAGACGAACATTGCAAACAAACCCAAAGGTATACACCACACCGACCCCAGAAGGATGAAAGGCAGAGAGAACCCGCCAGGAGCAGAGCCCGTGACGGCGAGGCCGAATACAGGCCCCAGCAGTGGAAGCATCAGACCACCGAGCTACCAGCACACAGCTCCAACAGAATGCGAAAACACCCCCCAAAGGAGCCCACGCTTGCAGAAAAAGAAAAGAGAACAACACCAGGAAGGCCCAAACGCAGCGCCAAGAACCTCAAATAGTGATACAGCAGGAGCGGCAAACAACAACTCGAGGAAGAGCATCCACCACAACCGCCAGGACACAGCGCCACACCCAGACAAACAACCAGGGAACCAACGCAACCAAAGGAGGAAGCAGAGGACCCCCCCATGACACAGCACAAGCAGGAGGCGAACCCCCAGCAAACGTGAGACCAGAGTCAAAAAACACACAAGCCCAATCACATAATGCGATAACAGTGCGTGAATATGGTTCAGACGGTGCCAGAAACTTCGGAAAAGTAGCGCCACTGGCAAGATCACTGTCTGGCCAATTAGTGAGTCACGCCGAAGCAGGCAACAGGAAGAAGCGAGGCGGCCACCCAACCAGGACCCCAGGAGGAGCGCCACATCCAACAAAGGAAACCGCAAGGCACACACACACCATGCAGCAATTGGAGCCCAGAAAAAGCGACAACAGAGCGCAAACCTGCAGGAGGCCCAGGGGCCAACCCACGGCAACTCCAGGAGATTCCGAGAAAAAACGAGAGTCAGAAACCCCACCAGTGCACTCAGTGAACGAAGAGCGCATGCGCGAGAGAAAGACACCGCAAGGGGAAGAACACAACAGCGTACAGAAGCAGGAACCACAACAAGAAAAGCAGGTTCCGCGATCAGCGCCCCAAAAACAGCGTATTGGGCACCCACCGAAGACGACCTGTAGGCCGCAGCAACAGGAGAGGATCCAGCAACACCACAACCGACCACCCCATAACCAGCGGACACACGACCGCCTAACGACAACGCAAGCACACCAAAGCCCACTCCAGGAGGGATTCGGGGCACCAGGAGCAGCGGCAACATGAGGCGAGCCCAGCCAGCGCAAAGCAGCCGGGGAACGCCGAATGTGGGATCGCACGGAGGCAGCAGCCGAGGCACCCAGTGCACGTCAAGACATGCGCGGCATCCGACAAAGGAAAATGCCCACTCCGAAACACAATGGAAGCGGACTTTCAAAGACAGAAAGCGCGCCGCCAGCGCAGCAACAGCACAGCCGCGCACCAACACCCAGACACAGCAGAGAGAATGGACGCGAGCCCAGGATGAACCAGGAGCCGCCCACACAACCACCAGGTCAGAGAAGACCGAACAGGTGAGCCCGCCAGCGCAGGGCTGCCAGAGCCCACAAACACAGCCCACTAGAGCAGGGCAGAAAAGGCAAGGGGGCAGTGCGAGTTTTACCAACACCCGGACACAGCAGACATAATGGACGCGAGCCCAGGGTGAACCAGGAGCCGCCCACACAACCACCAGGTCAGAGAAGACCAAACAGGCGAGCCCGCTAGCGCAGGGCCGCCAGAGCCCACAAACACAGCCTGCTAGAGCAGGGCAGCAAAGGCAAGGGGGCAGTGTGAGGCGACAGGGCGGGGGAGAACCCAGAACAGGAGCCCGCTCGAGCAGGGCCTCTTCCCCGGGGATGTGGGACCTGCCAAAGCAGGACCCCACCCCAACTTACCTGTAAGATGCTCAGGAGAATCTGCAGCGCAGAACTAAAAAAACAGGCTGTTGGGTTGGGCCGGCCCGCCTCTTATAGAGGTCAGGTGGTAATGGGTCGGCCATCTTGGGAAGGGATGGGAGGCATGGGAGGCTGACTTTTTGCTTTGGAGGGTTCTGTCGGGGAGCTGAAGCTCACTATGTAACTCATGTGGCGAGGAAGACTAACGAGGAGGTAATGGTTTCCTATTGAGCCACAAACTGCCTGAGATTACCCTGGGCAGAGCACCTTAGCGACCCAGTTACCATAGTGCTTTGTTTCAGATGGTGCTGGGTAGGTTTGTAGCTAGACAGTTTCCAGCTTAATGAATACACTAACATAGCAGGCTCATGCTCTGTTATTTGTCCTACCATTAAACACTTAGACTACCATTTAAAATAGGATAGAAACCAATTGGGTTTGTCAATTGTTGTTTTTATGTGTTTCTTTCAATCACCAAGAAAGGAGGAAAACAAGCAGAGGACTTATCAATTTAGTACCATTAGTTGTTTTAGAATTGACCAGACCAGAGAATTGTGGTGATAAGTGGACATAAGTGGAAAAAGCAACCAGGAGTCTCTATTATCTGTGATGCAAAGTGTGTCATCCACTATCTGCAGCATGGTTGTCTCTGTGCTACAAGCTGGTATGAACCCTGATTGAAGGTCATCGAAGAGATCCTTTTTTAGAATGTGATGCTGTACAGCTCTCTAAACCAAAATGGGAAGGTTTTCATAGCGCAAAGTTATTCAGATCTTCCAGTCCAGCACTGGTTTTCTTTAGAGGGTGTTACTTGTCCTAGCTTCAAGTATTCTTATGGTGGGCCCTATGTCATAAATGGGTTTGGCAGGTACGTGCAGTAGGGGTCAACCAAAACTTTTATGTCTTTACGGAGACACCATCAGATTGGGACCACGAAGGGAGGATAGAGTTTTGTATTCATTAATCTTTAGGCCATGTTCTATATAGTGTCCTGATAAGAAGCAGAAACAGATTCTGCAGATTTTTGGGATGGGTTTTAGCAATCATAGTCCCTAGTGGAGTGTGGGTTGGTAGGGAGGTCTCAACTTTTAATTTTATTTCCCAAAAATTCTGAAAATTCATTATTCCTTTCTTTAGTGTTGGTGATCATGAGGAGATTAGAGAAATAGTTAACTGTTTAACTATTGATATTTTTTGACTGTTTTTTTTCCCTAAAGTAAATTTCAGATTTGTACACTCAGCATTTGTGGTGCATGAGTCTGAAGCTTGTCGTCAATGGCATTTGTTACCATTTGTGTTCTGAAGTTCTTAGAAACGTTTTGGTTATTTTGCGGCATATGGTGTAGCAGAGTGCTGACTTTGTCAACTTTACCTTTTTTTAATTTTTTGCAGGGCAAAGTTGTTTAATGATTTGATTGTGGCCTGTTTTTGATGAGCCACAATAGCACTTATCTCTCACCCATTACATAGGTAGAGTAGAGGTGAGGCGATATTGGTTGCTAGAAAAGAGACATTGTTGTGTTTAGTGTGTTTTACACCTATTTTCTGTCTCCTGGGTTGACTGGTGGTTATAGTTTTGGTGATACGAAGGGTAAATGGTACCCGACAATGGCCTTACAGTCCTCACCCATGGGGCCCTCGTAGCCATTAGTGAGTGTAGGTGACTGAAAGAACTGAACTCAAAGAAATGATTAATGTGATTTCATATGTGGAATGTGGATAATCGTATACCACTGAGTCATTCAAGTCTCTCTAGTGTGGGTTGAAGTTAACAAGTAGAGGTTGTTGGAGATAAACAGTTGTGGTTTGTTTTTAAAAGCTCTTTGTTTTGAATTTAGTTACAGGCACTGGAAATGTTTGGCATATCTTTTTCCAAACACTAATGAGGATGGGGTTTTTGAGTATGATGATCATGTCTAGTTTTTTCTTTGTAGTCGATGCAGAGAATAGAATATTCAGGAGGGATGAGGAGATTCAAGACAGGATGAGACATGTCATTCAGCCAGATTTTCACCATCACCCACAGATCCCCATACTCAAATCTGTTAACACGTAATACACCTTGATAAAATTAGGGCAAAAATGCACTGCATCTAGAACAGCCCACAGGAAAGGCTAGCAGACCCGATCAAAATCCTTGGCGGCGTCTATTGTGATCACGGCCAAGAATTGATCTTGCAACCTCTAAATCAATAGTCCCTATTAATGAAAGTGTTAACTCTTGTATCTGTCTCTTGGGGACAAACCCTTTCTGGTCAGGGTGTATTAATTTTGGTGCCACCTTGGTCAATCTCCTTTACAGTATACCAGTATATATTTTTAGGCCCACATTTAATAGAGATATAGGTCGATAAAAATCGGGATTTCTCGGATCCTTAGCCCATTTTAAAATTAGCACAATTATAGCCTCATTCCACGAGTTTGGGATTTTCTCCCCCTCCTTATATATAGCATTAAAAAGAGTCATCAGTTCTGGGGCTATCTCTTCTGATATCAGTTTGTAAACCTCAACCGGAACTGAATCAGGGCCTGCCGCCTTGCCATTCTTTAGTTGTTATCGTATTTCCTCCTCAGATATTGGAGAATTAATCCTATTCCTCCCTTGTGCCGTTAAGACTGGGAGGGCGATGTTACTCAGCCAGCTCTGCATCTAGTCTTTCAGACTCTGAATCAAGTTCTGAGAAGAGTGTTACCATACTTTCCTGCATTGCCTCCTCCTTGTTAGAGGTATCCCCCTCAGGAGTTATGACCAACTCTCTCATATGATTTCTCTCCCTGCCTGCCCTCACCTTCCAGGCTAGCAGAGTTCCCACTCTTTCTCTACACTCAAAATGCTTCTTGCATCCTGCCTCCCACCGTTCTCTGCTCTTTGTTTCCAATTTCAACCTATAGCTCAATCTAGCTTCGTCCAACTTTTTTGCTGTCTCCTCCTCACAGTATGCGGCCTCCTGCGCCTTCCCTTTCAAGTACCCAATCTCTTCCTCCAATTTTTTTAATTCGGCTCGCTCCACTTTATTCTTATATGATCCCTGGTTTTGCAAAATCCCTCTGGTATAGGCCTTAATGGCGTCCCAAATGACTCCAATTGGTGCTGAGTTAGCATTTGTCTGGAAGAATTCAACAGTTTTTTCCTTCGGTGTGGCAGCTACGCTTGGGTCTAATAGGATAGCTCTCTTCAGTGTCCATCTACCACATTTCATTACACTAATCTCCCGCAGTGTAATGCTAACCATATTATGATCTGTGACGTGTTCAGGAGATATGTGCACATCCTTTAGTTTCCCTGCCCACTTTTTGCCAACCAGTATATAGTCTAACCGGGTAAAAAGATGGTACTTTTTACTGTGAAAGGTATAGGCTCTTTTGCCCTTCATTATGTTTCTCCAGGCATCCATAATTTCCAACTTTATAAGCATATGCCTTGTTTTCAGTGCTTGGGCCTGCATCCCCCTCCTACTTGAGGATCTATCCAATATTGGATCTAAAATAGTGTTAAAATCTCCTCCTATAACTATAGGAGATGATTTCTCTACCAATCTTAATTGCATATCCACTAGATATTGGGGATCATACATGTTTGGGCCATAGAAACCGACACATACAAACTTGAAACCCGAGCATTTAAGCATGGCCATTACCCACCTCCCTGAACCATCAGTGCTAGAGGCCATCAAAGCAACTCCAGATCCTTTCCTAACAATTATAGCGACACCTTTCGTGAACTCTGGTTGTTTTGATGCTACATAGCTTTCTATCCAACTGTATTTAGAAAACACCCCTCTACTCTCATTTGGTGTTATATGGGTTTCCTGTATAATATAAACTTCGGCTTTTGAAGCTTCTAGGTATCCCACTAGCGTCCTTTGTCTTCTTTTTGACCTTAATCCATTTACGTTCCATGTTATGATTTTAACTTCATTATTTCCTCCTGCCATATGTTCCCCTGTATCAATGCCCCTTGTACCAGAGGATCCCTACATTTTTAAATATCAAAACAGGCCCAGATGAACTTTGTGATGTATCAAATCTGCCTAATGAGGACTTATTTTTTATTTTCTCCCACTGCACCCCACCTAGTGCACCCTCGACCCCCCTCATGAGAACCTTCCCCAGACTATCAGGCATAAAGCCTATTGAGACCGCCGGTTAGAGATATTCAATCTAAAAGAAAAAGATTTATCTTTGTGCCTCCCCATGAACAAGATCGCCTTATTCCCCAAAATAACAATTATATACCTATTTAGTGTTAAGTATAATTATGTGCCTAAGTAATGTGAACTTTTTCCCTCACTTCTTTACTATTTAAAAAAAATCTTTTTTTTTCTTTCCCCTTTCTTTCCTTTCTTCGCCCTTTCCCTTCCTTTCTCCCTTCCTTTTCGTGTTTATTATTTCTCTGACTAAACAAAAAAAAGAACAATATATATGTACATTTCCAGAATTCTTTAGGGTAACAGGCTTATCAACTCGGGGTCCCCCCTACCTTTATGGAATCTAACAATCTGTCTGCCTCCTCTACTGTCCTTATATTACTCATTTGATTATTCCACATAACTCTTAGCATGGCAGGGAATGTTAGTTGAGCATAGTTTGTTAAGTTATCCCATTCTTTTGCCCAGTTCCCACTGTTTCTGGTCGGTTGCGTGACATACATCAGATCTGATGGTGAACTGGGTATCTCGAACAACATATGGGCCATTTCTCAATGCGGCTAACAAGATAGCTTCCTTTACAGAGTAGGAAAGAAAGTTAATAAGGATTTTTCTTGGCTTGAGGCGTTGAGGATTTCTCTTAAATGGGTCTCTATGGACCCTCTGTATTTCCCGGTCCCGGTCGATGTCCGATCTATCCTTCAGTGCTGTCTCAGATAGTAATTTCACCACAAATACCTTAAGGTTAGAGCCCTCTTCTGCCTCCGGGATATTTAAAAACATCAAGTTATTCCTCCGGGAGTGATTTTCCAATCTTTCTAGGTCGTCTCTAAGAATTGCGTTCTCTCTTGCCAAAGTCTCCACTCCTTTTGTGTTGTTTGAGATTTTGTTCCTCAGACAGCTTACTTCCTCTTTAAGCTTCCCTGTTCGAGTGACAACGTTGTCTAGTTTTTGTTTCAGAGCTGAGCATGATTTCTGTATATCTGCTTGGTTTGCCTCTGGTACCTCAAACCTGCCTCTCAACTCTTTCTTCAGATCCATAAGGATGGAGGCTAATGTGGCCCCTGGATTTTCTAGCAGTGACCGTTGTGACTGTACGGTTTCCACTGATATTGGTGTACTTGGGGATTCTGACAATTCATCATCTGCTTCAATCTCAATATATCTATCCACACTAGCCTGCTCCTGCTCGCCAGGCTCCTTTTCTTGAAGAGCATTAAACCTGTTCTGTGACTTGGAACCTCGGCGTAGCAGCCCCATCTTGTATTCCTTTGTTCCCTTGCTTCTCTCCTCCAGAGTTATTTAAAAGTTTATTGGGATTAGCCAGGTCCTCCCTACTTTGACCATTATCCCCTGTTGCCATTTCTTGCGAGAGCACCTTGTAGTATGCCTTTAGGGAGGGGGTGATATTAGTTAACAAGGGAGAGATCTTCTTACCTCTTCCACTCGGGCTCTTCCCCTGATTACTCTTCACTTTCCCTAGTTTTGTGGTTTTGGTGGGGACTTTGCCTGCAGCTGTGTGCCCTTCAGCAGATATAAAACTAGATCTTTGACTTACCCCCTTAAAGGTGTCCATGACTCCTGGGGCAGGGGTGCAAAGTGTGTATCTTGAAATCCGGTCCAAACGAGAGCCCAAAGACTCTCCCTGCTTCTCACCTTCTGCCGGTGTCAAGCTCTCCTTCTCCATGGAAGGTAACACACGCCGTACCCGATCCCCCCTCCTACACCGCCCGTTGTTCTCATCCAGCTGGGGGGCCTGATTTCCTTGGGTCCGCAAAAGAGCCGTCCTCTGGTGGCTCAGATATGGCACAAATGCCGTAATGAGGCTAGTACTGCCTCTTCCTCTCTGTGCACGTGCCGCTCTGAGCCGCTGCACTGCTAGCGCTGCCTCCAGCCACATCAACGCCGGCGCATCTGACCCGCCATCACTCGGAGACACTTCCATGTAGTACCATATCGTATGCTCTTAAGTGTAAGTTTTCTTGCGGAGACCATAAGCCATATGGGGCGTAGAGGGTGTGGGGTATTCACCCCATCAAGAAATCTAGCTTCCGAATGAAAAAAACGGGAAGAGGTGCACAAATTATTATAAGTCTGAATCTCCTCCCCGGTGGTCCGTGACCGTTTACCTCACAGCCGCCATATCCCCCATTTTAGAAGCAATAGGATTTTGCCCTAATTTTATCCAGGCAGTGCAAAAGTTATATGAGCAACCCACGGCCAAAACTCTGTTGAATGGGGAGTTGACTAGGGGTTTCAAAATTAGGAGAGGGACGAGACATGGCTGCCCCCTGTCCCCCCTTCACTTTGACATATATATGGAACCACTTGCACAAAAATTAAGGATACATGATAAGATCATACCCATTCACCAGCTCCCGATACATAGCAAAATTGCATTATATGCAGACGATCTTGTAGTTTATACTTCTGATCCAACACAAACATTGTCAAGAATAGAATATCTGACTGCTGAGTTGGGTGTATTTTCTGGATATCTTGTTAATTTAGCGAAAACGGAAGTATTGTGCTGGAATATGGCCGGATGGGGTGGCAGAGTATCCTCTGAGATCAAATATCTTGGGATAACAATTGTTGAGAAGATAGATGAGATCCCCCTACACAACTTGAAGGAAGTAGACAGGAATCTAGCTCGGCGGAAGAATCCACCACTGTCCATATATGGGAGGGCTAATTTAATAAAAAAGTCTGTCTTGCCAAAATTAACCTATCTTTTTAACTGTATATCATTCAGCTTTCCCAAAGAGGAAATCAAAAAAAACACAAGGGAAGATTTCGACCTTCATTTGGGCATCCCAGGGGGTTCGGCTGTCCTGGAAAAATCTTAGAAGATGTCTTAAAAAAGGGGGGTTGGCATTACCAGACATCAGACTTTACTGTATGGCCTTTCAATGGAAGAGCTTTCGTATGTTGGTGGGAGAACCTGAAAATACTACATGGGGCCTAATATTGGGCGAAATAACTAAAGAAGTGGGAGGAGCCTTTCTCTATAAATTTGGAGCACAAAAATTCTTCAAAAAAGAAGGACTAAAGGTGATGAAAGCAGCCTCAAGTCTCTGGTTCGCAGTGAGACAGACTTTAAAGATCAGTTACTTCCCTGAGTTTGTCCCAATACGGAAATCCCCGAGGACAACGGAATGCTTGAAGGATGTTTTGAGCCTTCCTTTAAAACAGGCAAGAGTTAAAAAATGGGGAGACCTAATAACAGCAGGTGGTTTGGTCCCATGGGAAGTTTTGAACATCAAGGCAGGCGGCAGGATCTCCAGGTTCAAATACCTGCAGATTACTTCATGGGCTGTGACTGTAGGAGATTAAGTCGGTGGCAATTGGGACTTTGAAACTTTGCTACAGGATCCTGCCCAGGAACCTAAAGAAGCAGCAATATGGTATAGATATTTCTTGGAGACAGAGGAAGAGAAAATGCAAGATCTATCTGAGGTCTGGACAGGGGTGCTGCAGGAGGGCAGTGTCACCTCTTTATGGATGGACTCAGTTAAACTTTTTCATACATGGTAACTCTAGCTAATTTTAAACGTCATCACTTTTCTGTTATCCATAGGCTGTATTGGACACCACATAGACTACCGACATTTGTGCAACATATGTAAAAATGCAACTACCCCAAGGCAAATTACCTGTATGTTTTTTTCGCATGTGCAGTGTTAAATGATTTTTGGAGGTCTGTGGAAAATCGCATGAGGGCCATCCTTGGAGAAAATATAAAATATTAACCGAAACATTGGTACTCCTAGGAGTGGACTACATATCCCAACAGGCCCTAAGTTATAAGTAGCGGGGGCTATTATTTTATCTAATAGCATCCCTGTATTTTAATGGAAGGAACCAGGCTAGTAGCCTCATTGCTGTCTTCACCAACTTACATAAGAACATGAATCCTTTCTGTGGGCAGTATGATCTTATGCTTGATAAGAAAAATTGTTGATGGATTGTAGCACTGTACAGATAAGGTCATCTGTTGGATATTCCAGTTGTGATGCTCAAGATGGGCAGATGTGAGGCTCATTGGAAATGTCTAGGTGTGGCACGGAGCTTTCCATTCACCCGAGAACCTCTGCCAGATCTTATGTCATGGTAGTAAAAGAGCACCTGAGGCTGTTTTGCTGCTGAGACTGACAGAACGAGGTGACTGTGAAATCATTATTGGCCCAGATCTTACATCTTTTCAATAGAAACTACCATTCATCCTAGCAGAACAGTGTCTAAGGGATGTCATGTTAGGAGCACTCGTCAAGATACAGTATCTCTGAAATCATCTTATTGAACTTCAAGGAAGTTTCATCCATTTTCTTGAAAAAGGACTACTTGTGTTTCGTTTCTTAGACAGCAGTTGCCTTACAATACCTTTTGTAGTTAACACAAATTCAGACCATTGTTTCCTTTTTCTATTCCCACAGGTTTTTGCTGATGATGGGTGTGCTTTTTTGTTGCGGGGCTGGCTTCTTCCTGCGAAGGCGCATGTACCCTCCTCCACTGGTTGAAGAACCTACCTTTAATGTGTCCTACACCAGGCAACCTATTGGCGCTACAGGAGGTGAGGGGTTTACATTAAGATTTTCAATTCCAGGGTTGCATCAGCAACACACAGCTCACAAGCTTTGAGAGATTTTGCACCTACACAAAAATCCGAAATGCTGCCTTTGCATCAAGCAGGATATTGCACCTAAATGTGTTTGTACACCTAAATATGGTATTAGTCACACATTTGTTTTGACTTCAATCTTAAAGTGTCTCAACACTCCTAGTACTGTTGCATACAGGAGCATTTTCCACTTAAATGTTTATTTGCAACTAAAAATATCTCCGGCGTAATTCTAATGTTGCACCAAGAGCCACTTTACACCTAGAGTTGATTTTCAACATGTGTTCTTTTATGCTGTTGTGTTTTGCTCTCAGCACTCTTGAACTGACACACTCCTCTTAATGTTGCACCAATGGTGCTTATGCTCCCAAATTTGACATTGCACAATTATTAAATAGGTGCTCCTAAATGTGATAACACAGTCATTCTTAAGTATCCCCTTCCAGTGATTTAGCACCTAAAAGTAATTTTGCACACATATATGATTTACACCCAAATGTGATTTTACACCAAAGGTAATTGTGCTCAATTTATTATCCACATTTATACTGATATTGAAACTAGGATGATTTTGCTCCATAATGTACCATCAAACAATATAAACACCTTTCATAACTTATGTGACATCTTACTTCTACATTTTACTGTTTTCTAAGTATTACTCCATGGCTGTATATCAAGGCTGTCTCATGCTCAGTCTGCTTCTCAAGAGCAATAGTTTACCGATTGATGTATCAATTTTATTATGCACGCGCCCTCGCAGTGCACCGTGTTGTTATCAGTAATGTTATTTCAGATCTTCTTAGGGATGTTTCGAATTCAGTCATTGAACATGTCATGAATGATGTGTATGTGAAGGTATAATAAATGCATGGTGAGGACATGATTTATAGTTACTTTAGGTCACAAGTTATAGTTACTTGAGATAACTCTTGAATCTCCGTTTTTTTAGTTTAAAACATTACCTTGTCATTAACATTTTTCTGTGAATTTCTGAGTTTTTTTTAATTGTAAAGCAACAATATAATAGGTGTCATTTTGAGTAAGGCAGACTTACTGGCTTTGTCAAAGAGTCAGAACACCCACATATAAAAAAGTGGACCTATTGTTTTTTTAGGGGTTCAACACATCAGCATCAGGGAAAGCAAGCAAAAGCAGCTACTCCCACTGGGTGGAAGCAATGCCCGCTCCCTGTGCATCCAGGATGGGTGCATGGGGATGGCCAGTGGGGCTGCAGGGGCCCTGGGGCTCCCCTCTGACAGCCCCTATCATAGTGTACTGTGGATGTCACGGGTGGGCCCTGGAGCACCTACTTGTGGCTCTGGGGAATGGATCCCTCCCCTTAATTAAAATAAAGTCCAGGGTGGGGTCCCTATGGCCGGAAGAAGCTCAGGGCAGAGGGCTGGGTGACCCCTTCCCTGAAAAATAAAGCCATCAGGCCCCCAGGGTTTGGGGTCTCCAGAACCCAAAGTAGCTCGGGGAGGGGGACAGAGTGCCCATTGCCCTTAAGTAACAGGCATTTACAATGCAATAGGTCTCGCAGCATTAAAGTTTGAGTTATCGGCATTGTGTATGACATTGCGTTGCATAACATTTTTAGCAAACTTTGAATTGGTGAGCAGTGAGAGTGTGTGCAAGAGTATGCTGTTGCTCACAGCTGTTATTTTTCACACAGCTCGGATGATGCACCTCACGCACGGGGCTGACGCAGTTATTATTCACACAGCTCTGATGATGCACCTCAGGCACGGGCTCACAGCTGTTATTATTCACACAGCTCTGATGATGCACCTCACGCACGGGGCTGACGCAGTTATTATTCACACAGCTCTGATAATGCACCTCAGGCACAGGCTCACAGCTGTTATTATTCACACAGCTCTGATGATGCACCTCACGCACGGGGCTGACGCAGTTATTATTCACACAAGTCTGATGATGCACCTCAGCACGGGGCTGATGCAGTTATTATTCACACAGCTCTGATGATGCACCTCAGCACTGGGCTGCCGGCAGTTATTATTCACACAGCTCTGATGATGCATCTCAGGCACGGGGCTCACAGCTGTTATTATTCACACAGCTCTGATGATGCACCTCAGGCACAGGGCTCACAGCTGTTATTATTCACACAGCTCTGATGATGCACCTCACGCACGGGCTCACAGCTGTTATTATTCACACAGCTCTGATCATGCACCTCACGCACGGGGCTGACGCAGTTATTATTCACACAGCTCTGATGATGCACCTCAGGCACGGGCTCACAGCTGTTATTATTCACACAGCTCTGATGATGCGCCTCAGGCACGGGCTCACAGCTGTTATTATTCACACAGCTCTGATGATGCACCTCACGCACGGGGCTGACGCAGTTATTATTCACACAGCTCTGATAATTCACCTCAGGCACAGGCTCACAGCGGTTATTATTCACACAGCTCTGATGATGCACCTCACGCACGGGGCTGACGCAGTTATTATTCACACAAGTCTGATGATGCACCTCAGCACGGGGCTGATGCAGTTATTATTCACACAGCTCTGATAATTCACCTCAGGCACAGGCTCACAGCGGTTATTATTCACACAGCTCTGATGATGCACCTCACGCACGGGGCTGACGCAGTTATTATTCACACAAGTCTGATGATGCACCTCAGCACGGGGCTGATGCAGTTATTATTCACACAGCTCTGATGATGCACCTCAGCACGGGGCTGCCGGCAGTTATTATTCACACAGCTCTGATGATGCACTTCAGGCACGGGCTCACAGCTGTTATTATTCACACAGCTCTTATGATGCACCCCAGGCACGGGGCTGACGCATTTATTATTCACACAGCTCTGATGATGCACCTCAGCACAGGGCTCACAGCTGTTATTATTCACACAGCTCTGATGATGCACCTCAGGCACGGGGCTCACAGCTGGTATTATTCACCCAGCTCTGATGATGCACCTCACGCACGGGCTCACAGCTGTTATTATTCACACGGCTCTGATGATGCACCTCATGCACAGGGCTGACGCAGTTATTATTCACACAGCTCTGATGATGCACCTTAGGCACGAGCTCACAGCTGTTATTATTCACACAGCTCTGATGATGCATCTCATGCACAGGGCTGACGCAGTTATTATTCACACAGCTCTGATGATGCACCTCAGGCACGGGCTCACAGCTGTTATTATTCACACAGCTCTGATGATGCGCCTCAGGCACGGGCTCACAGCTGTTATTATTCACACAGCTCTGATGATGCACCTCACACACGGGGCTGACGCAGTTATTATTTACACAGCTCTGATGATGCACCTTAGCACGGGGCTGCCGGCAGTTATTATTCGCACAGCTCTGATGATGCACCTTAGGCACGGGCTCACAGCTGTTATTATTCACACAGCTCTGATGATGCACCTCACGCACGGGGCTGACCCAGTTATTATTCACACAGCTCTGATGATGCACCTCAGGCATGGGCTCACAGCTGTTATTATTCACACAGCTCTGATGAGGCACCTCAGGCATGGGCTCACAGCTGTTATTATGCGCACAGCTCTGATGATGCACCTCACGCACGGGGCTGATGCAGTTATTATTTACACAGCTCTGATGATGTACCTCAGGCACAGGGCTCACAGCTGTTATTATTCACACAGCTCTGATGTCAGTGTAAAGTTCACGCTAGGTCAGCCTTGTGTCAAAGCTACCCTCTAGAACTGCTACGAGTGACAACCCAGAAAAGCAATCGTCCATGCGTACACCGGAAGGGTCGGGCTGGCCACATTTCTTTCGGATGCTGGTTATAACTTTCTTATATGAATGAAGTGGACAGGGAGAGTCTTTCGAGAACTCATAACAAATGGCCATATTTAGGCGCAGCGCTGCGTGGAGGGGCAAGTTCGGAAAGCAGGTGCGGTCACTGCAGAGGGGCGGCTGTGGGGCAGGTGCTGGGGAGGGAGAGGGTGGGTGGGAGGCGGTTCCTCTCAGAAACACATACGCTGTCTGTGTGTGTAGCGGACAGAGCGAGGTGAGCCGAGTGCCAGCCGAGAGTGGTGCAGGGGCCGTGGACCCACCGAGAGGGGTGTGTGGATGGTGTACCGAGCTGTGCCCCTGACACACGGCCCGGGGCTCCTCCGGACTTACTACCGCAGGGGTCGGGTGACTCCCGGCACTTCTGTGTGCGAGGCACTGGTTCCAAGGGAGGAAGGGTCTGAGAGCATCAGAACCGCCGCAGCACCGGGAGGAGGTGAGCGGTCTCCTGGGACGGGAGAGCCAGGATCACACACCCAGGTGAGGGAGCGCTGAGCACTGCTTTACCTCACAGAGCAGCAAAACGAGACCTATCGTGGTCCAAGGAACCCTGTGCTTCTCATCCTTGCTTTACCACCTGCTGCGCGATAGGTAGTAACTCTGCTCACCCTCCACCTCTTTGTGACGGTTGCTCGTTGTGGTAAGAAATGGCACCAGATAATTACAAAGTATGCATTAATAGTGGCAGGCCGTGGTACAGCCTACTTCAAGACACTGGCATTGTATGGGGGATGGTGGGGGGGGCTCGGTGCGCTTGTGTGTGTGTGTGCGCGCATGTGTGTATGTATAAGGCGGCGGCGGGGGGGTGTCTCTGTATGTGTCAGTGCGTGTATGTGCGCTCGTGTGTGTGTCTCTGTGTGTGCGCATGCGTGTGTGAAAGCAGGCGGATGTGTGGCTGTGTGTGTGTTGGAGCTTCCCAGGAGACAGGAGATGGCCACAGCGTGCGCGTTCTCGCGCGCGCGGCCTGCTCCGATCTGCTTTTGGAAGAAGCGCGTGGCCATCTCTTGTCTCCTCGAAAGCTGCGTCGCTCACAATAGGTCTCTAGCGAGACCGCACTTTTGCGCGGTTAATGCCACAAGACCTAAAAAGGATGACCTTGGAGGATGGGATCACAGGGCCACAAAGGTTAGGGAAGCAGGGTACCCCGCCACCTAATAATGCTTTCTTTAAAAGGGTGTCCAGGTTGGTCACCAGGGACAAACAAGTAAATAATAAATGAGTGGCATAAGCTGCTTATTTTGTGATTCACTGTTCTTTCTAGGGCCCCCCATAATGATCTGTGGAAGCTTTTTTTTTTTTATCATGGTGGTACCATGAGAATATGGAGTAGCACCACCAAGCACTTTTTTAATGTTGTGGAGAACCGCAGGAAGTGAAGCTGCCCCCAGCAACATTAAACCAACAGAATGTCTCCTGAGTCATTAAAACCATGATTTCAGAACAGCATACAATATTTTGTTAAAGTAAACCTAGCTGAAGCTCTATGCTCTTCAGGTAGAGCACAAGGCCCTCTTGTGGTCATTTTTATGATTCCATTGTGTGGACTAAAAAAGGTTAAAAGAAAAACTCTTTTAACATTTCATCCCGCAAAACGCAATAATAAAAACTATGTTAAAAGAAAAAAATCACAGACATGTTTTATTGTTAAACATTTTCATAAGAATCACTGCTATTAAACCTTGCATTGTGTGAATTATTAAAATATACACTATATTATAAATATTGGAACATTTTGTAGAAAGACAATAACGGGGTCACTTTTTAGATTTTGATGTTGTGACTCTTGCTAAATCAGTAAGTGTACCTGAGTGGAGCTAGATCCTGTGAGATCAACAGCACATTATACATGCCAGGAGGCTGTGTGTGGCGTGGGGTAGGCTGCTTGCAAGTGGTAGGCTGCAGGGCTTGGCAGAAAGGAACAAAGGGCCTTATTACTATTTTGGCGGTCCAGTGGAATGCTGCATCGGTGGTGGCGGTCAGAGCGCAGTGAGCTCTGCAGATGAGACTACCAGCAGACCTCCGACTACCAGGTTTGTGGTCCGGAAAAGGCAGCCACAATAGGGCGGGATGGGGAAGCTGCACCACCGCCCATATTACGAGTTGCCTGTTCCACAAGCGGACTGTGGCGGTCCAACCACCTGCTTCAAGGTGGCAGTGACAAAGGATGTGGGGTGTATACTCATCCTTTTCTTCTTCTATCAGGCAGATTCTGACATGAATTCCGGTCTCCAGGCCCCCCCTTCACAGCAAATTCTTCCCCCCGAGGATTGCGACCCTGTGTGTGGCAATATAGAGGTGTCCTTTTTGTACCGTACAGCCATTTCCTGGACTGCCCACATATGAGCTGAGCCCCGGTAATGGGTATATGGTATTTTTCCACTTATATCATGCATATGTGTGCATCCAACACATCTGCATTCGAAATGCACACCTAGGCATCAATATATTTGTGAAAAATACTCACCACCTCTGCAAGATCCCAGCCTCCACACCACTGGCCCATGGTCAACTTGTAATATGGCAGTCTTTGCGCCACCAGTACTATGGGCTGCTAACAAGGCCAGACGTGGTCCTATGGCGGTCGGACTGCCAAAATCGTAATAAGGCCCAAAGTATCTTTCTATGTTTAAAAACCCCTAGATATTCACTGAAAAAGCAAAGGTTAAACTGGTGTTATGGTTAGGTAAAAATATCAGTGACAATATGACATTTAAACTAAAAAAAAACACTCAAATTCACCAGTTACAGTTATATCAAGTTAACTGTAACTCTGGCCCTAAAGTAACTTTAACTTGTGCCCTCGCCATTCACAGCTAATTAACCTGCATATTACATCACTCATGACACGTTTTATAATATCATTGATATTAACATCACTGCAACATTTGAAATTACATTACATTATTAACACTGTGCATAGTGGGGGCGTCGATTATAGCTACTTTAGGGTACAAGTATATATAATATATATACATTTCACTAACAAAATGTTACTATTCTAAAATTAGGAAGCTGTTAAGCGACTGAGATGATGGGTAGGCTGAGTAAACAGGTATGGAAAGGAAATGCTGTATTTACGCAGACTGCTCTCTATTTAAGTATAATTAGTCCAGTAAAAAACAGCACTACGGGGTGGGGGCGTGGTCAAGCGGTGTAAAGAGTAGTAGACGTGTGTCCGGGGAGCTCAGTGCTACTGCCGCCTTACAAAGCAATTTAGTTGGAAGCGCAGTGGAGGGGGCCACTCCAGACTGTCTCACCTGCAACCGGAGATGGCGCTGTGCTGGCGGAATATTTGATATAGTGTTACCACCTCCTGCAACAGCCACCAAGCCCGATCCTGCCTGCTGCTCACATCACCATCTTGGGGCTCACGCAGACTGCCGGAGAAGATTCCGGCGACTTCCCCTTGGTGGCCGGTGGACGTCCCAGTGGGCCTGGAACTACATAAATCAGCACTGCACCAAATGCTTCCACAGATGGGGGAGCGTGGACGGGCCTAGCTCTTTGGTGACCACCTGGAGAATGTACGTGGACCGTCATCTTAAATGTGAAGGAGACCGGGCGGGTTGTCGCTGGAGCTGCGATCTGGCGATCCAACCGTGCAGCACTATTGGCACTGGTCTTCGGGGTGGTGGTGTTGGCCGAACTCCTGCTGTGGGACTGGGAACGTCCCTTGCCCTCGCTTCCTCCCTCCATCTCCGGTGCGGGGATCCTGATCCCCACCCCCCAACAAAAGAAAACCTGGGACATGTGGAGGCCGCCTTCTTTGCGGGACACTTGCGGAATGCTGTTTTGGGCGTTGTGGAAGCGGGGCGGAGCGCCGCAGGTACTGCGACTTGGTGATCCACCAACACGGTGCCATGAGCACCGGCCTGCATGGTGCTAGAGCTGGGAGAGACCTGCTGCAAGACAAGCATCGTCCTTTGCCCTCTTCCCCTCCTCCTGCTTCCAGATCTGGGGTTCCTCTCTCTGCCTAACAACTTGGGACTTGTGCCTACAGGTAGTTGTCCCCTAATCTTGGCTGCATCCCAAGAAACAGAGGTGAGGTTGCTGAATCTAATATTTTTATCCCAGGGTGTAGAGGCAGACCCCCCAGGTTGCACACCCGACTCATGCTCAACGGTGGGGGGGAATCCAGGGATCCTCGTACTATGTATCCAGCAAGTGTCACCTGGGGCACACCAGCGCCTGGCACAAGGGGCAAAAGTGGTACAGACACTTAGAGCCACTCCTGTTATAAGGCACTGATATCCCTCCGCCTAAAATTGCAAAGGACATTTATATAGCCACCCTTGCAAGTGCCCGACTGCTTGAGACACGCGAAGGCTGGCTGTGTACCCCTCATCAGAAACCGAGTTGCAGCATCCTTGTGGCTGGGTGACCCTTCCTTTGAAGTTACAGCAGAAGGAGACATACCCTGTGCTGTGTGCCAATGAAGGACCCTAACGCATTTCAAAACTTTGCAAGCTTGGGTCCCTTCCCCTACCACATGACCTCCAGGCTACAAAAGGAGCAATCCAAACAGGTAAAACATACAACCGCATAGCACTCGCCATTCACAACAGACAGGGACAACAGCTGAGATAAGCACTGCTTGTGGACTATGCCACATACCAAAGCAGGAAAAGGCAATGCAGTAAACCGAATATGGCCCTGTACAGCAAATGCTTTCACAAAGCATTCAAATATAACGCGGTCGTTACAACAACTGTGTTGTTTCTACGGGATCCATTACATTGCAAGTCGTTTCAACGACTTGCTGTAGGGGGCGCGCTGGACTTAGGAATTGTATAATATACTATTCGAAGTCCAGTGTGCGCAACAGTAGGGAAGGTGTTGGAATAGTAAATTATACTATTCCTTAGGTTTGCGCGCCCCCTACAGCAAGTCGTTGTGTTAACAGCGTTGTAAATGCTGTTTCTCCTGCAAACACCGCTACAAGCAATCATGTGATATCATTGTGGCAAACAACAAGTGCCCCTACAGCAGCTCCTATGCATCGAATTTGGAGGAGGTATCTGAGCCCATCACGCAGGCCTTTATGACCAATTTCCTCCAGGAAATTAAAATGGAAATTGGCTCTCTTAAAGCGGATGTCAAGACATGCCTCAAGGAGATGAAGAAGGATATAACAGAGATAGGGGAATGAGTCGATGATTTGGAGTGGACTGTAGACAATCACATGGAAGATCAGGAACAGCTTTGGCAGTGACTGTCAGCCCTTGAGGAACAACATATTGAGCTTCAGATGAAGCAAGAAGATTTAGAAAACAGAAGCAGGCGAAACAACTTACGAATCATAGGTGTTCCCAAGGGAGAGGAGGGATCACACATGACCTTCGCCGTTGAGCTGCTGCAAGACATCAGGGGAGACCACAACGCCTGCCCGCCAGCATTAGAGGGCACCACCCTTACAGGGCCGAGTTATTTGCCAGGTTCATTGAATACCGTTCCCAACATGATATTGCTACGCACAACACTGTATTACATATCGACAATGACCTCTGACCCCATCTGAAAATCCTTTCCCTAATCATAAAGGGTCTCAACGCCCCCCCAAAGCGTTGACAAATTTGGCGCTATCTGTTGCTTCAAGACCCGGGTATAATACTTCTGCAAGAGACACTCCTCCTCAAAGCAGACACCCATTGCATGGCCTACCCCAAATACCCTACTCCATGCTGGGCATTCTCACAAATGAAAATGGAAAGGGGAGACCACTCGGTCACCCCGAACGTATGGCCAGGTGCCCCGATCCCCCGGGAAACCTTTGCGGGTGGGGGGCGTGTCCCGGCCGGTATGCCCATAGCGGCGTGGTTGGAGCACGCCCCCGCCGCCTAAAAGGGTTGTCCTAAACACCCGCCCGGAAGTCCGTGCACCTCTGGGCGGGATGAGGACGCTGCCCCGCCTTCCCGCTGCAAAATAAAAGGCGCGGGAATCCAGGCAGGCGTCCTCTTGTTCCTGCGCTCTGAAGGCTGCACCACTCGTCGCTCGTGAGCCCTCAAGGGAACAAGCTGCATTTTTTGACCCACCCACCAGCCCCTGTTGCAGAAGTTTGCGAGTAAACAAAGTTCTGAGTCGCAATTTGATAGTAATGAATAAACGTCTTGTTGGAATCGTTGCTCTCATCTTAAATCGATGCCAAGAGTATGCATGCAACTGAATACTTGCCCATAGGCCTTTTTTCCTTTGTAGAAATGTAATGGAATGTATGCAATAAAAAGCGTTCTCTGCTTTAGGACATTTTTTCCTTTGTAGCAATGTTATAGTCCATTATACCTAGCTCCAATTTAAGATTAAGCGTAGGCTTTTTTCTCCCCTAGTAGGTAACTAACTGTCGTATTTATTTAGTCTTCGTGCCGGGCGGTAAGGTCATGATCGGTGAGCAGTGATTTCAAGGTCCCATTATGGATGGGAGCGCCCGGGGGGAGGCGGCCATTGGCCCCTCCCACGGGGGGGCAGCACCTATTAAGGATGGGATCGCCCAGGGGGAGACGGCCATATGCCCCTCCCAGGGGGAGACGGCTATATGCGCCTCCCACGAATTTCCCGGGGGCCGGATATCCGCTCCGGCAGAAGAGAGTGCGGGGAAAGGGCGGGAGTCCACGCTGTCCTTCTTACGGATACCCCGCACGGGAACTCGGACGACCTTAAGATGGCACCGAGTGAAAGGGGGCCCCCACGACAAGGGAAGTTACAGTTGGCTACGAGGGTAAAGTCCTCTGCGCATGCACCACTCACACGTGAGGGCGGAAATTGGTGATAGGGATCTGACACCGGTTAAGACCTTGCCGTTGGCCCCTAACGATAGGATGTACAAAATTCCTGAAATGCATTATGTCAGGATGTTAGACTCGGTTAGGAAAATCTTTGTATTAGAGATTTGTTATGGTTAGCCTGGATACCTGTCTTCATCAAATGTAATGAAAGTTGAATTTTGTACATGATACATAAAACGTTTTAATTTAAAGTTTTAAATTTAGTTTCATATTTTAATAAATACGGCCGGGGGGGTCGTGAGGCCCCCCTGCCTTTCAAAAGTTCAAACTGTGTCTGTCTCCTACCATTGGGATTGGTGGTGGAAGGGGTGGCGGGCATCCCGGACCATACGGCTAGTGTAGCTATTTTGTGCAAGGCTGGAATCAGTTATGGCTCCCCCTGTTGTGATTCCCATTCACCTGTCTTGTGGGACCCGGTAGACCTAACAGATATTAAAAAGGCTATACTAGCACTTTTTGAAACTAATGACATTCCCAAAACACCCCACCCCATAGTGCGTGGCATCTTCAAGGCGACCATTAGGGGGGTAATTACATCAATTGCGATAGGACTTACCCGAGAATCTCGACTGGTAGAAAATAAACTTACTAGCAACATAAAATCTCCAGAGAGGGTTGATCAGGAAACCCCTTCAGGCACCCACAAACAACACCTGGCCATGCTCCGGGGACAATTAAGGGCACTTAGAACTAATAAAGCGGAACGGACGCTACTGACTTTAAAACAAAAATATTATGATGGAGGGGATGAAATCGGAGCAACTTTAGCTTGGTGACTGAGACAAACGCAGATAGAGGCAGTCTTAGACAACTGCTCATGGACCCCATTAGACACACAGAAATCGCAACTCCTTGAAGACCCAATTACACTAGAAGAATTAAAACGGGTCCTAAAAGGGCTACCAAGAGACAAAAAGCTGGGCCCGGATGAACTACCAGTCCACTTATACTACATCTTCTTCCCACAACTCCAAGACCAGAAGCTACGCCTTTTTATCTAATTCACAGAAACAACGGGCCCAACACCTTCCAATGAATGTGGCAGAGATCAAACTTATCCCCAAACCTGGCAAAGACTGGCTTACCGCCCCATCACTCTCCTTAACTCGGACCTCAAAATATACACAAAGATCTTAGCCAACCGTATAGAGCCACACTTGCCGGGACTTATTGACCCGGACCAGGTGGAGTTTATTCGACATGCCAGGGCGCAGATAATGTTAGGCGAATAGCGCAACTAGTAGAGAAGGCACGCCACTGGAATATCCAGGCCTGTCTACTATCATTAGATGCACACAAAAAAGCCTTTGACTGGGTAGTAGAGAGCTTTTAAGAGCCATTATACAAAAAATCAGGTTGGGCTGCATCATGATCTCTGGGCAGCTCACAAATCCGATACATATACATGGGGCACTAGGCAGGGCTGCCCTCTCTCCCCCTTTGTTTTTGCCCTTGTGGTAGAACCACTAGCCATGGCAGTATGACAAGCAGGTGACATTAGTGGTATCCCCTTTGGGGGAGTGGAACATAAAATAACCCTGTTCCTGGTTGACCTATTGCTTACTTTATCAAAGCCATGTACCTCACTTCCAGCCCTCCTCATACTCATGCAGCAATTCGAGGCAGCTTCAGTCCTCAAGATTCTGCTAAGTCCTGGGTGCTGAACCTCACCAATCCCGCAACAGAGCTACCAGAGCTCCAATCTCTTCCACCCTCCCAATGGGACACCCACTCAATCTGATATCTCGGACTCAATCTAACCCCCACAGTGAGCAAATGGACCCAGATGAACTGGCAGGACTATAGAAGAGGGATTCACAAAGACTTACATGTATGGAGGTCCCTGCCGATATCATGGCTAGGTAGGTTAAATGCAATCAAAATCACAGTGCTACCAACAATCTTATACTTATTCCAAACATTGCCTACACCTATACCGCAATCACACATATTAAATCTGCAGTGGGACCTAACAAGCTTTGTTTGGGGGGCAAGCAACCACGCTTCTCAAACAAACTCCTCAGGCTGCCCCGTGATAGATAGGGACTAGCTTGCCCCAACATTTTAGAATACTTCTTCATATGCTAATTAGATGAGCCCGTTCATTTAAATTCAGTTCCCTATCCCTTCCTCATCTCTCTGCATATTCTTAGCCCGCTGCACCCCTTTCCTCACATCTCCACTTTATGTATCCTTGTACTATTTTTCCATCCTTCCTACAAATTACATCTGGGTTGTCTCCACATATAATATGCTGTGTTTTGCACTTTGAAGTTTTATACACAGACACAGATTGTATTAATTATAGGTTTATTTACAAACTTTTCATTAGAAAGCATTGTAGTGTATTTTGAAGTTCCCTATTTAGATTCAGACACAAGTAATTACAAACTGATCTATGAATGTTAGTTAATATAGTACTAGGCCCTGCGCATTCAAAAGTCTAGTTAAAAATAGCATGAGCAGATTCTCCAAGAATGTATAAATAATGTAATGCAATGTAGTATGAGTTCTAAATATCGTTTTAAATCAATTTTAGATTGTCTCGTGGCATTTTCCTGACGAAGGCACTCCCGGTGCCGAAACGCGCGTCGAAGAAACCATCTCTGCCACCTATTATTAACTGTGTTCTTTTTTATTTGAGTATTTCATTATATGTACCAATGAATGTCATTGTCTGATGATAATTTCTATACAAATGTATTTGACTTTATAATTAAAAGTCACTGCCTTTTTTAACTGTTTTTGAGCTCACTTCTTGCATTTCATATGTTGACTGTTGCCTGGGAGCTTTATCTCTTCATTAACTATTATTGATATGGACTATGTTAAGAAACAAGTTGATATCTTCAAGTTTGTGAGGACTGTGAAACAAAAAAAATGATTTGCTGTAGCACAGACAAATAAAGATTGACAACATCAAACACAGGATGCAAGCAACAACTTGGCAGTCGACGACATAAATCTAATGTAGGAAATAAGAGAGTTGCAGAATGAAGAAAGTGATGATGTCAGGTCAACCCAAGACATATTAAGCACTTTTGAACGGGCAGACAAATTGGCCCATGCAGAAGGAATCGACATAAGCAGTGAATCTTTGACTGAATTTAGACCTAGATCCAAATTTACCCCTATGACAGCACGGGACTCAGTAGATGTTTTTAACCATCTAGTGGTTAATGAGATCAAAGTTCTTTGTAAAACAATAAATGCAAAGAAAAAACCTTCCCGCAAAAAATGAAAGATTATTATACACTTGTCAACAAACTAGTGAACAACAAGGATTGTATTGTGCGTAATGCTGACAAGGGAGGGAATGTTGTTCTTTGGGGAAGACCACAATATCTTACTGAGGCTTATAAGTAATTAAATAATAGATCCAATTATGGAAGAGTTAAGGAGGAAGTGATGACAAAATGTCATACTGTTTACAATGCATCGCTACAAGATTAGTTTAATGCAGGTTTACTAGTGAAGAAGTGGCTTTCTTAAAGTTTTGTAATCCTACCACTCCGGTACTATATTTGATACCAAAAATCCACAAAGACAGTGAGAATACACCTGGCCGGCCAATTATTTCAGCCATAGGGAGTGCCTTTGAGAGTACTTCCCAGTATGTTGACTCTTTTTTGTGCCCCTTAGTAAAGAAGCTCTCTTCATTTATTCAAGACAAGGGAGCTTTTCTGAGAAAAATCTATGATGTGCCATGGGAAGATGATTTCCTCTTAACGACCATCAATGTCACTACTCTCTACATGAGTATTAGGCATAAAGATGGGCTGAATGCCACAAAATTCTTCTTGGGAGGTCGTCCAATAAAATGTTGGCAGCATACTGAAATGTTACAAAACATGATAACAGCCTGCTTGGAAAATTATTTTTTCTTTTTTAACGACGAACTGTTTCAGCAAGTATGTGGTACTGCGATGGGCACCTGCTTCGCCCCCAGCTATGCTAATTTGCATATGGGCTTGTGGGAGGAGCAGGTGGTCCAAGCAGTTTGGCAGAAGGAATGGCAAGAAAATGTGATGCACTGGAGTCGTTATATGGACGATTTATTTGTTGTATGGATAAGGACTGAAGCAAGTGCAAATAATTTTGTTAAACAGCTACAAATCAATGATTTGAATTTAAAATACACTAGTGCTGTGAGCTCTTCTGAGGTTAGCTTTCTTGACTTGACAGTATTCGTCCAGAATGGTAAACTAGACACCAAACTTTATCGTAAACCTACAGATGGGAACACATTATTACATGCAAGTAGTTTCCATCCGAAAAGTTTGGTAAGAATTATGCCTTATGGGGAGTGTCTAAGAGCAATGAGGAACTGGTCTAACAGTCAAGATGTTAACTATGAGCTAGCATGTTTAAGAACTCACTTTGCAGCTAAGGGTTATTCACAAGAATGCATAGGACAGGCGGTAAGAAAGGCCAAAAGAAAATCCAGAGAGGAGATACTATTTAATCCTAGTAAGAAAAAACAACAACAAGAGAAAATAGACTCTAGCCCATGCAGAATGATTACCACCTATAATTCACAGCACAATAAACTGAGAAGTATTAAACAAAACATTGGCACTTAATATGCAATGACCCTATTTTGAAAAAGATAGTCCCTCGAAGACCACAAATGACTTTCAGGAAGGCCGCTCGCTTAAGCAATCGTTAGTGATCAATATGCTAGCCCCAGTAAGTAACAAAAGAACTGTATCTACATGGCTTGACTGCAGGGAAGGATTCAAAAGTGCGCCAAATGTAAGGAGTGCATACATGGTGATAATACATCTACGTACACATTGGGCCTGTCAAAAAACACAGAGAAAATCAAGGGACATTTTTCTTGCAAAACAGATTTTGCTGTCTACATACTTCACTGTCCTTGTGACCTGAGATATGTAGACAGTACAACTCTCCCGGTACACAAGCGAGTGTTACAACATCTAAGAGTTATCAAGAATGGGGATAGAACCTACCCCGTAGCCTGTCATTTTGAACAGCACCATGGGAAAGACATTAGAGGTCTGTCATACTTTGTGATAGATGCGGTTGAGAAAAGTGTGAGGGGTGGAGATCGTGTAAAAAGATTGAGGAGATTGGAGTCTAACTATATTATCACACTTAACTCTTAAACCCCAGAAGGTCTCAATATGGAGGAAGACCTACACACTCATCTGTAAATATAAATGAGAAAAGGCTGCTTAAACACGTTCTGGTTTTAGCTGTTTTTAATTCACTATTTGTAAGAGCAATGCGTACGACAAACTGAATGGTTTTGAAAGAGACGTAACCATGTAATCCATGTGAAAATTGAAATTGCCCACTGGGGCTGTATTGGATTGTAGGGACTTATAGAAATTAATTGCATAATAATTTTGTGCTATGACAGTGGTGGTAAATATAACTGAAATGGTGGAATATTATGACACTATTCAGGTGAAGAAATGGTTTGGCACACGTTCCACAAAATAATGTGATCATATCTGATCAAGGATACCTGCCCACTAAGGGCATTATCTGTGCAAATTGTCTATGCTCTTAATATATGAGGTATTCTGTTGCAACTAGTGTAAACAGTTCTGCCCATTGCTGTTATTTTATATGGGCATTTAGACAGTCGGACCTGTTTGTTATTTGAACATGATTCTTAAAAGGAAAAACTGTTAACCAAAGCTCAATTGTTAGTGAGCAAGCCTGCTGGGCAGGCAAAACGCATCTTACAGTAACCGTTTGCAAGGAAATGGCGTCAACTCTCTTGTTGTAAGTGTGGCAGTTTAATCGGACCGTGCCTGGAGATCCTTTTTCCGTTGACGCGCCCTCTGATCTGGCGGCAGTGGATTATTCTTGGTGTACGTGGAATATATATATATATATATATCTCCAAACGTGCAGGTTTAGCCTCAAAGGAGTTCAGCCACTGGAAGAAACTCGTTCAAAACAGTTTTTTTTAAAGACTTGCCAGCAGGTTAAATAACAAGTCACAGGCAACAGTCTGATCTTCGCCAAACTCTTTTCAGGATTTCCTCTTTCCTTCATCAGTGGTGGTTATGAGAAGTTGTTGAATTATATAAAATATAGAGTTGTCACACTTAGCAGTGGTTTATCTCACACTGGCATTGTGAGCATGGCTCTAAGGTTCAATGGTATTGTGCCCATCTCAGGAATGTGTGTAGCATATTCTATCACACTGCCGTGAGTTGTCCAGAGGTCCTCACTGAAGGTGATTTTTCAGTAGCAAATCCAAACCTGTCAAACTCTTGACTTAAAAGTGCTGGTCATGTGAAGGTTATACGAGGTTATTACCATAAAGATGAATGGAATATTGGCCACAGACGTAGCATGTTCAATTGCTTCAACAAACCCTATAGGACGGTGTCACAATGAGTTGATGATGTATTCAGGGATGTCATCAATGATGTCATTTGAGATGTCATCAGTGATTTAATCAATTGTGCCATTTAACATGTCATGAGTGAAATAAAATGTGCTGTCATAAGCAGCACATGGTGGGAGCACAAGTTATAGTTAGTTCAGTGAAATTTAACTGTTGAATTTCAGTGGTTTAAATGTCAGTTTTACATCAACTCCACACCAACTATAACAGCACCATTTACGTTTCTGTTTTTTCATGTGTATTTCTAGGGGTATTTACTTAAGCCAAGAACTTATTATCATACCTAACTCTAAGGTCAAGGTAACCTTTTTTTCCAGTGAATTTCTTTATTTTCTTCTTTTTTTTATCCTCATTTACCCTCTCACCGCCCAGCACTCAACGATACCACCCTTGGGCTGTTTAACCTCATAAATTGACTCCGCTGTAGAGGAGGGGGGTTTTGCCACGATACTTAGAATCTGACCCTCTTTCCGGGCAATGCCCCTTAAGTTGGTTGAACAGAGGGACTTCCTCCAGGGCATAGCCACCCCTTCCTTAAATCTTCACCAAGCCAGGAAGACTGCAGACCAAACCGAGATACGAGAGGGCTTAATCATAGGACTTACTTCAAAAAAAGATATTTTACCACCCTCCCTTCACCCAAAACATAACAAAAAGGGAGTCCAGAAACGATATCTTTTTTTACGCTGCTCTGAAATGTCCAACTTGGCGATAGCTTTCATAGATCTTATCCAGCCCAGATCAGTTGGGGACACCGCAGACACCCACAGTTTGCAAATCTCTCTGCGAGCCAATAATACAGCATAAAACACCAGCTTTGCATTATCATCTGTGCCCTTACCTTGCAGATACAGTCTCCCCGTCATGACGAGTTCAGGGCTTACCTTGATCTGGAGGGCAAGAGCTGTTGACAACCTCGTACTTACAGCCTCCTAGAATTCTTTTAACGCTGGACAGTGCAGGAACATATGGAGTTTATCCTCGTTCGGACTCCTACATTTGAGTAAACCACTGTGCCTCCAGGGTTGAATTTCGAAAGTCTTCTGGGAGACCAATATGCCAGATGATTTGTAAACAGATTGTTCCTCCTTAAATGTGCGGGTTTTACTAATTTATATAGCATAGACATAGATACTTGCCATTGATCTTCTGTAGTGATCCCCGGCAAGCACTCGCCCCACAAGGTTTCAGGCAGCATAAATGGTCCATCTTCCATCTACAGTATTAGCCAATACCATACCGAGACTTCTTTTTTAAACTCCATTTCTAACAACAATTCTCTTCGAGATCATTATGGAGACCAATTAAACTTTCCTTTCCCACTGCACAACTCTGGATCTGCAGGTACTTAAACCTAGGGAAGCTTAGTCCCCATTCCTCTAGGCAAACCCCCCATGCAATCAACTTGCCCTCCGGAAATAGATCTCTTCACCTCTGAGGCCCATCCACTTTCAAAGCTTTTGCCAGAGCATCCTTAGACCAAAGAGGGGACCCTGTTGTACCCCAAATCGGAGCAAAAAAGCTATAATAGGGAATTTTTAGTAACCTCCTGATTCTGAACCAGAGCGCCGCTAGATTCCTTAAGACTCTTAGTCTGACCTTCTTAAAGTACTTTGGATCGGCAAATTTAAACATGAAGCTGTGGTCTTTAAAATTTGCCATTCGAAGCAGTGCAGCCAACATTTTCCCGGTATCTGAACTCTCCGGAGTACCCAATAACATTCAACAGTTTTTCAACAAAAAAGCCCATGAGTAAATCTGGAAGTCAGGAGCCGCTAACCCTCCCTGCAAGAGCTTCCTCCTGATCTTCTTTCAAGAGAGACGGGAGCCTCTTGAGGCCCATATAAACGAGCCTATCTCACTCTGAAGTTTTGCAAACCAGTCCTTCTCAAATAATAATGGTAGGGAATCAAACAAAAAGTTATTTTCGGCAGAACCATCATCTTCACTAGATTCACACGCCTGAATAATGATAGCGGCAGGTGCGCCCAGCCTCGGAAAGCGGCAGTAATCTCCTTCTTCACTCTAAGAAAATTTACATTTGTGAGCTCCTGTATATCTTGCGTTATCCTCACCCCTAAATATCTAATTTCCGGTTTACAGGCTATACCCTCAGGATTTAGGTTCCAGGACATAACCTCCGTTTTGTCCTCATTTATTAGATAGCCTGACACAACCCCAAACTCCTTGGTTAATTCAACTATACACTCCATTGACTGGTGTAACTTGGGAGTTAAAATAAATATATCGTCAGCATATAACCCAATCTTCCTGGACCACCCCTCAAATTCGAACGGAGTGATCCTCTCTGCTGCTCTAATCATACAGGCTAGGGGCTCAATGTAAAGATCGAAAAAGAGAGGAGAGAGAGGGCATCCTTGCCTAGTCCCTCTCATAATTGGCACAGGTTGGTTCAGTATCCCGTTAACCAGTACCCGAGAGAGGGGAGACTAGTATAATAAAGCAAGGGAAGTACTGAAGTTTGGACCCAGTTTAAGATGTTTAATCAAGGCCTGCAGATACACCCAATTTACCCAATCGAACGCCCTGGCGGCATCAAAAGCGATGACCGCCAAGGGAAGATCATAGGCAGAAGCCACATCTATACTACCAATAAGGAAAAAAGTTAGTTCCTTAAGATATCTGCCCTTAATAAACCCCTTTTGGTCTTCGTGAACTAGCTGGTGTATGACTGTGCTCAATCTATCAGCCATAATCTTTGCAAACAGCTTGTAATCACAGTTCAATAGTGATATAGGCCTGTACGAGACAATGTTCTTTGGGCGACTTCCCAGGTTTTGCTATTAATATAATATTCGCCTCATTCCATGATGGAGGCAGAGAGGCCTTACCCAGAAAGACTTCATTAAATAGCTGAGTTATAAAAGGCACTAAAATATCAATCAATACCTTGTATATTTCAGCTGGAAGCCCATCGGGCCCTGGTGCTTTCCCCCGCTTTACTTGTTTAATCACACCTTCCACTTCTGCCTGCGTTATTTCCTGATATAATGCCTCCTGGAGGTCATCTGACAATGGCTTCACCACCTCTAACCAGCGCTTTAGTGCTTGGGCTTCAGGGACAAGCTCCTCCTTATATACATCCAGAAAATACCTGTGAAAGGCTTCCAATATACCCTTACTGTCCGTAACCATCTTGCCTGTCTCCACCTCCCTCACTTCCTATATCAAATTTTGTGCACAATCCTTTCTCGCCTTCCAGGCTAGCAGTTTACTACTCCCCTCCCCATACTCAAAATGAGCAAGTTGACTAGCATCCCATCTCTCCTTGACCCTTTGACTTAGAACGGCAACCAAATCTGCTTTAAGTTCGGCCAACTCGAACAGGGTCCTTTCCTTAACCTCCGGGCCACCTGAGCTTACAATATTCGCCTCCTGCTTCCGAATTTTCTTTTCTACCTCAGCAACTCTATTATAATAAGCCCTCCTCTTTTTAGCTCCCCAAGCACCCAGCCTGCCTCTCAAAAATGCTTTACACATGTCTCAAACAATCTCAATTCTTGCAGTCCCCATATTTTTGTCCAAAAAGACTTCAATCTCCTTATGCAAACTATCTAAAGTGTCCTGATCGTAGAGTACCGTGCGATCCAGTTTCCAGGTTGAACCCAATAAACCTTCTCAATTTTTAATGACAACATAATAGCTGAGTGATCTGCAAGATGCACCCCTACATGAGCTGCCTGGCCTACCCCATCTATCAAACTAGCATCAATCAAAAAATAATCTATCCGCGATCTATGACTATACTTCTTGTTATAAAAAGTATAACCTGGTAACTGACCAAATTTGAGCCTCCAAATATCACACAATCCTAACTGAAGCATCATCTCCTTTACTCTATTTGACATTTTAATATTCACCAAAGCCCTACTTTTGTCTGATCGATCCAACTTGTGATCGAGCACTGTATTAAAATCTCCTGCCATAATTATTTTCCCAGAAAAACTTAGAACTTCCCTAGCCAGCTAGCCTAAAGGTGCAACATTGTCCTGATTCGGACCATAATATCCAATAATAGTATACAGCTGGCCTCTTATCCTTAGATTTACCATCAGCCACCTGCCTCTAACATCCATGACTTTGCCCTCCACTGAGCAATTTACCCCTTGTCTAATTAAAACCGCCACTCCTTTCGTTACCACCGATTGAGAAGTATAGAATGCATGAGCCAGCCAGCGCTGGGATGAATAAAGTTCTTTACTCCCACGCCCTGTTAGATGGATCTCCTGCAAAATTATAATTTGGGCTGATGAGTCCCTTAAATACTTCAAAATTAAATCCCTCCTTGGTCTTACACATAAACCATTTACATTCCATGATAGGAATGTCAACTCCTTTAAACTACCCCCACTCATAGCAGAGCCAGTAGCCTACCCTAAACAAACTAGCAGAAAGAAAGTTCCTGAGGATTTTTTCACATTTTCTCCCTTTACCCTTAACCTCCCCCCCTGCACCCCTACCCTCTTCCCTTTTCTCCCCTCCCCCACCTCTCCCCAACCTGGAAAACCCAACCATATTACCTATGGCCCTATCAGACCTTTTTGGGTGCCCGCAATGGACGGTGAACGATATCTTTTACCTAAAAATGAAAGCACCAAAAAAATGCTCCTGCACAGCTTATCCTCAGCCAATCTAAGCCCATATTTACCACTACTTATTACAGACTCTCCATCTGACACTGCTCCAAAAATCTATCTACATCTTCCACAAACCGGAAAGAATGTATCTTATTATTCCATATAACTTTTAGGAAAGCCGGGAATTTCAATTGTACAGTTGCTCCCAAACTTCTTAAAGGCTCGATTCTCTTATCTAGCTCCCACTGCCTGTTGGCAGTTACGGAAGACAGGTCTGACCTCACCTCCACTTTCACACCATCTACCATGATAGCCTTCTTTTTGAGGGCAGCGGCCAAAATCTTCTTCAAATTGTATGTCGAAAAGTTTATCAAGATGTTTTGGGGTTTTGAGCAATTTGGGTTCAACCTGAAGGGATCACGGTGTATCCTCTGGATATCCATCAAGATGTGGTCCTCGGTCTCATCTAACTGCTGCTCGGTTTTCAATAACTGCACAGCAAATTTCTTGATATCAGCTCCTTCCTTGCCCTCAGGCAGCTTCAAGAGTTTCAGATTATTTCTCCGCTGCATATTCTCCAATCTCTCCAGCCTTTCCTCATGGTCCAGTTCCTTAAACCTGATAGACTCTAGCTCCTTTCTGTTTTCCAGCACTCTCTCTCGAATATCCTTCACCTCTGCCTCCAAAGCTACCGTACGGGAGCTCAACGCATCAAATTTAGTTTCTAATAGACTGCACGCTGCTCTAATTCCTTCCTGATTCAGATTAGAGACTTCAAAGCCCTTATGCATATCTATATTTACTTTCTTTAAGAGAGCAATAACTGGAAGATCGGAATCCTCCTGCTCCAAAAGACCCTCCATCCCTTTCTCATTCCCACCGCATGCCGAATTAGATATGTCCTCTTTCTCCACTGGGGAAGCCTGGGCAAGTAGTGTACCCACAGTCCCACCGGGCCCTTCAGAAAGTGGGGTGGTTTCATCCAAAAACGGGGTAGTTTGCTTAGGGGCCCCCCCTGTACCATCCACCAACTCCAGTTGCGCCTGAGTGACTTGATCTTCCCCCTCCATATCCCACGCCAAGACCTGGTACCGGTTGGGACTCAGATGTTTCAACCAGCTAGTATCGACAGAGGCCCAGCGCGATACCTCGAGCTCCCCCTCCACGCAACCCGCTGTCTGAGCTGGCTGACTCAAATTAGATGCCTCCACATAGACTGTCGGAGCTATTTGATCAGGGGGTGTTTCTTTTTGCAAAATCAGGGTTTTAGGCAGGGTTTTAATAAATGAAATAAGGGAGGGGGTAACATTCACCTTCCTTTCTAGTGTAGTCGCTTTCCAGCCTTGTTTAACCCACCAGCCTGCTTAATATACTTTTTAACCGTGCTTTTAGGCTTGACTCCTATGCTGGCTTCAATCTTAGTATTAGGTGTACCTACACCCTTGAGTAATGCCTTTTCTCCCCCCGCTCCCCTCCCAGCACTCCTCAGGGTGTATCTGGAGGCCTCTGAATTATTTTTATTCTTGCCAAATTTACCACTAATCCAACCAACAGACCCTCTCTTCACTCCCTTACCTCCACTAATACCACTAAGATGAAGGAGTGGAAGGCACTTTCCTCCTGCTTCTCTGGGGGCCTTAGCTTCCTCTCCTCTGCCTCTGCCTGAAACCCCCGCACCCCAGAACGTAATTCTGGAAGCCACGCGCCGGACTCTCCCGACCTCCGTAGCTGCTCTGCTCCAGCTGAGCTCCCTGCCTGCTCCTCGCTCCGCCTCCGCCTCCTCCTCACTCGGGAAGCTCTCTGATCCCCACGCCGCCATGCAACGCCAAAACAACCGACAACCGGACTGCTCCCCCGCAGAAATCACCAGATCAGGTACCGATGGTGTTCCGATAGTTTCCCTCACTCTCACGCAAGCTGCTAATTTCATGCTCGACCGCCACCGCCGTTTTCCGAGCCCCGCGACCCGCTCCTAGCCAGCCACCATGTTTTCCTAGGATCCCGCTAGTGAATTTCTTGTGTTTTTTAGAGTAAGCTATTATCATACCCAAGTATAATGTTCAAGGTTCAAATTTATTGATAGTTCAAAATAGAAATGTCATCATCAAAATACATAAAACAATCGCAAGTAAAGGAATCTACAACATTGAGGCAAAAATATAACGGATTAGGACATACATAAAAACAGTAATAAATACTAAATTTGAAAGCATCTCTATAGACACATTCACCAAAATTAATCAACTCAGCCATCCTATGAGACTCAACCTGGCGTGTTACCTAATAGCTTTTGCCGTGTTATCCAGGCTGTGTGCGAAAACTTTGACACCCCCACTACCACCATTGTTGAAGTATCACTTTTTTAAATTCTGTAGGCTTCACCTCTTTTTGCTAGACTAAGGGATCAAAACTTAGAGAAGAAAACCCATCTCCAAACTTAGCAAAAAAATAAAAAGTAATCAAAGTATATAGGCCACACAAATCAATATAGCAATTATACAGACAAACTAGTCTAAAAATAATATTACATTTTTATATAGTTTGTCCAGTTTTTACTTTTATCAAAATAAACCAAATACATAATTAATCAACAATATATATTTTCACCAAATCATAACCTTCCAACCTCCACACACCTCTCTTTCCATCACTCAGGTGAGGGGGGTTGGGGTCGTTTTCAAAATAGGGGTTTTGGTTTTAGGCCTTAGGGCAGTGGAAGGGGTTGGGGGAGTTATAGGGGCAGCGCAAGGGGGTGGGAGACGGTCACGCTAGTGTTTGTAAATGATAAGGGACAGTGTTGGGGTTGGCAGGTGGTTGGGGTAGATCTCAATATGGGAATGGGGTCAGGAGGGAGTTTGTAGCTTTGGGCAGGGGAGGCGGGTCTCAACATTTGCCACGCATACCTCTTTACCATTATGCCTTTACCACAAATTGATGTGGTAAAGGCAGCGGTAAAGGCATGTGTAGTAAAGGAATGCGTGTTAAAGACATATTTGTGGTTTGGGCTGCGTGGTAGAGCAACAAGTGGTAAAGAAAATTGTGATTCTATCATACAACCAATTTTACCGTAGGGCCTACCCAATTTACCCTGCGAGCCAGTATGATTTTATCGACTACTTCAAAGTGACAATCTGCATTTTTCCTACACCAATGTGCAGCTTTATTTAAGAGGCTGTGGCAGTCCTCATATACTCCTCCTTTCAATTGAGAGACCCCCGCTAGAATTACTGTGTACGAGTTGCTTTCCGGAGGTAAGTACAAAGTCTCAGGTCGGCCTTTAAGGGATGGAGTTAGGGGAATCTGGGGTAAGTTCGGGGTATTCCTAGGCCTATAAGAGGGATGACATAGATGCTACTGGTTGACTGCTAATTGTTATTTAGCCCCCATCCCCTGGGCACTTGGTTTGGCAATTAGAGTACTGTTGGTTGTCAAGTTGCTAGCATTGAAGTTGTAGAGCAGCTACCTGGCGTTCGCTTTTATCACTTTGTGCATCTATATGAAGATCCTCCACTAATGCTTGAATTTTCCCTGATAAAAGCTTTTTCTGGCCCAACATTTAATTCCTACAAGATAGTAATGTGCTTTCCACAGAACAGATGATAGACTGAGAGCAGGTTTTAAAAGCATCATTTATATTATCTATCTATCTATCTATCTATCTATCTATCTATCTATCTATCTATCTATCTATCTATCTATCTATCTATCTATCTATCTATCTATCTATCTATCTATCTATCTATATCCTACTGGCGGTCGCCAGTAGGTATATATAGTTAGGACCTAGTTACTGTAGGAAATCCCCAACATTCTATTGGGAATAACTTTGGCGCCGAATAAGGAATCTGCGTGTAATTTTCCTTAAAATTGGTTCGCTCAGCTCCGCTCCTTCCCTGAAAGTTTCTGGGGATTCGTCAAGCGGGGCTGAAAGACGGCTCCCAAAACGTGTTTTGCCATGTTAATTTCCATAGGGACCTTTAGACACGGCTACAGACCGAACGGCTGAATGGAATGACACCAAACTTGGCAAAATGGCAGGGCCTGGTATACAGACGTGCCTTTGCTATGTTTGATGAAAATCCCTCCAGTAGTTCTTGAGAAAATTGAATTTGAAATTTTTCAAATGGCATTTTCTATGGGACCTTTAGACACGGCTACAGCCCGAACGGCTGAACGGAATTACACCAAACTTGGCAAAATGGTAGGGACAGGTATGCAGTAGTGCCTTTTCTATATTTGGTGAAAATCCCTCCAGTAGTTGTTGAGAAAATTGAATTTGAGCAAATTCTATATCTATATGCGCTCAACATTCTATTGAGAATAACTTTGGGGCCGATTGAGGAATCTGCGTGTAATTTTCCAGAATTTTGGCCAGCTCCGCTCCGCTCCTTCCCTGAAAGTTTCGGGGGGATTCGTCAAGCGGGGGCCGAAAGGGGGCTCCCAAAACGTGTTTTCCCCATGTTAATTTCCATAGGGACCTATCTATGCACAGAGTCACACACCTCCCAGCCACCCACACACACACTCAGTCTCCCATTCAAATACTTGGGAAACCAATCAATAACCCATATAGCCACTCATATAGCAACTGATCAACACATGCAGCAGCTTACACAACAACAGACATACTGATGCACACATGCAGACAGTTTAGTCACTAACACATGCATTTAGTAAGACACATTTAATCACTCACTCATACAGTCAGTAACGCACCTACTAAATCCTTCATCCAGACACTTTTACATCCACTCATTCTTCAATATGTAAAACATATTTAAACTTTACAGAAACACACAGTCACTGGATGATCTCATCAGTGATGTCAAATGAGATGTCATCAGTGATGTCATTTGACATGTCATCAGTAATTGGAATAAATCACATGCTGGGAGTGAGCCTTTCAAGCAACACTGCGCAGCCTCAAGAAAATTCCTGTGACCAAGTGGCAACTGCCCAGAAACATGTAAGGCTTTTGATCATTTTTCTGAAATAAAGAATGCCGGTTTGCTTGAATTAATCTGCTTCCGAGTGCATCTTTAAACGGAGGAAACACTACAAGCATCTAAACTGCGGCAGTCCAGCCGTGAAGACTGCACCACCCTGCAAGGTTAAAGGGGGTCCTATGGACACAGAACTAATCGGAGTCTTTTGGTGGAGAAACAGAAATGCATGATTACCGAACATATCTTTCTTTAGAGGCCCAAAGGAGGGATAGAAAAAAGAAGTGAACAGCTTGGGAATACACAGAACCTACTAATTATTTTATTGAAAGGCATGACAAAAACTCACTGAAGGGAAACAAACTTAGACTACACCTCCCAGCACGCAACACATGTTGTATTCACCTGTGAAGCCCACTAATTGGAATAAATCACATTCTGGGAGTGAACCTTTCAAGCAACACTGCGCAGCCTCAAGAAAATGCCTGTGACCAAGAGGCTGCAGCCCCGAAACGCGTAAGGCTTTTGAACATTTTTCTGAAATAAAGATTGCCGGTTTGCATGAATAATCTGCCTCAGAGTGCATTTTTAAACCGAGGAAACATTGCAAGCATCTAAACTACGGCAGTCCAGTCGTGAAGACTGCTCCACCCTGCAAAGTTTAAGGGGGCCACAAGGACACCAAACTAATCGTCTTTTGGTGGAGAAACAGAAATGCATAATTACCGAACATTTCTTTCTTCAGAGGTTTGCATGAATGAATCTGCTTCAGAGTGCATCTTTAAACCGAGTAAACATTGCAGGCATATATATATGTCCACTAACTACAACGTCCCTGAAACCTATGGTTTTTTCAGTGAATTTCTAAGGTTTTTTAAATGCTAATTTCTATCTATAACGTGCCTGAAACCTGTGGTTTTTTCAGCAAATATATGTATGCATATTTATTCACTGAATAAACCATAGGTTTCAGGCCCATTATAGTTAGAAATTAGCATTTAAAAAACCATAGAAATTCACTGAAAATGCAAGATGGCGCCTGACTGATGGCCGCACAGATCACCCTTTGCTGCCGAGTAAGCCATATGGTTTAAACACTTGATGCAGCTTGACTAAAAACCTCCGCAATAACGCATCAGAATCCCCCTTCCATGACTTAATGGCTGGGGGAAGACGATTTGGATCCCCTCACAGTAGAGGAGGAACTCCTGACAGTGGTATTGGCGGCTGCCCGGGTGGTGTTGTAGGAGATCCGCTCGATTACAGTCGAGAACGGGCGAGGAGAAGGGGCTGGAGACGCCATAGCTGGAAAGCCAAGAAGGGTTGAGTGGCTAACGACGGAGAGGTGCGCTAAACCAGCTAAACCAGTTGAGGGAGAAAGGATGCCTCCAAAGGCAAACCGGGGAGTGCGAGGGAAAACTCCAGACTTGCAGGTGAATACAGAGCCCAGGAAAAATGCTGGGATAGCTGGATCTAAAGGAGCCAGAACCGCGGGCCTCGTGAGCTTGAGCAACAGTGCCTTGGCTAAAGGCACTGCGACCCAGGAATGCTTTAAAAAAGGTGAGAGCCTTGATGTATTTAAAAAGGGGGAACTAAACGCCGGTGGTACGGGGTCAAAGGGACAAAAGCTGGGTTAATGGACTTGGGGAGAAAACATCGTTTTTGTAGATTTCTTCCCCACAACACCAAGTGATTGGCCCTGAAGAATTTGCCTAAATTACTGTGGCAAAGAAACATGTTGGCGTTGGAAATGGTATGCATGAACTTGAACAAAAACACTGAGTAAATAATACAGAGATTGGTTTAGGAGTGTTTTTGTCAATTTTAATCACATTTGGTTACATCGTGTGATGTGACCTGTTTCACTTCACTGCACCTGATTATTTTCTTTCCTTTGGACATTTTTTTCCTTTTTCTTTCGGACAAAAATGACCACTGATGATGCCAAAAGTGGGCACAACTGGTGAGTACCAAACCAGTTACCCCATTGGTGGTGCACACATGAGGGGCCATTTTGTCTTTCACATTTTTTGTTTACACATTTGTGTCTTTACATGTTTTCCTGCTGATTCAGGAATTCACTTTGGTTCTGAATGTACACTGAGTTAAGTTGAAAGGACCGTAGTATTATACGTTGTGGAGACTGTCTGTTGCAAAAATTAAGTTTTTAAAGAAAGGCGGAAAACGTGTTGCGACTACCTCATAAATAAGAAAAAAGAGGAGTGTATGGAATTTAGTAAATTACAGTATTTCGCATATGTTGTTAAAGCATTGAACCTGAAAAAAGGCACCAGGTTTTGGTGATTTTTGAGTGGAGGGCGACCTGGTTTTCCTTTCCCTCTGTTGCTTCTTTGTGAATATATTCCCCACAACCCCGCCAGCTCCCAAAAACAATACCTCTAAAGCGGGAAAAAAAGGACAAAGCAAGATAGATAATGCTAAGTAAAACCAAAGGCTGACTCACATGGTAGACTCTGTTTGTAACATACAGCCAGCGATAGTCCAGATGAATGAGCTCCAGGGTGATGCTGCTGCGGAGACTAATCAAAATGGTGAAAATTATAGCCCATCAGAGATCTCCGAAATGAGCCAAATACTGTTAATGGAAGGAGCACATCCGGGCACCATAACCGGTCCATTCCTGGCACAGGAAGATCTAGCTGGTACCACGGATCAACTGAACACAAGTACGTTAATAGAGGAGATAGCTGCAAGCAAGGGCCCAGAGGACAAGTTAGACCTAGGGGATAAGTTCTTTTCGGTGACCAATGGCTCTGAACTTAGCCCTTCTGAAGCAGAAGATGGCAGCACCATCCAGCTCTCCAGCTCCACCTCCAGCCCTGGCACGCCACAGAAAGATACAGTTATTAGAAAAAAGAAACTCCTGAAGAAACAAAGGGACTCACAAGTATAGGAGAAAAATGAAGAAGGGCACCGCAGAGGAAGCACGGACGCCGCTTTAAAATGGGACTATTCAGCTACTAGGAGTATCTACCCGGATCATACAGGACAGGAGGAGGAGGAGGCTGCACCCTCTTTAAAAATGATATTCAACTCAAGGAATTACAGGAAGAAACCCCAATGGATGGAAAGAAAAACAGACTGGCAACAAAGAAGCTTCAAGGTGCAGTAAGAAAAATGGCCAAGGCATGCACAGATACAAATGCATGACTGACTCATGTGGAAGAAAGTACAAGCACAAGATAACCTGGTTAGAACTCAGACACAGGTGGAAACATACGATAAGCAGTTCACTGATCTTCAATGGAAAATGGAGGATTTTGAAAATAGGCAAAGACGCAATAACCTCCGAATTCTTGGCATCGAAGAAGGAATAGGAGAGGATGTGAGGGCCTCCATTTTGAGGTTGATGAAGGGAGCTTTTCCAGGACTTCAGCTCTGGAACTGGGAGGCTAAGATACAGCGCGTTCATCGCTTCCCTTGACTCCTAAGAAGCCTCCACAACCAAGTAGGGATGAAACCACAATGCCAAGGGCAATTCTAATTTATTTTGGAAATTTCCTGCTTTGAGAAGAGATATACTCTATGGCTCCCCGAACGCAAGACTTACTTTCGACAACCAGTCCTTCTTCACAAAGCCAGACTATTGCCATGTCACCGTGGAAAGACGCTGGCGACTAAGAGAACTGATGCAGCCGTGTCAAGCCATGGGAGCGCAAGAGTACCTGATGAATCCTGCAAGACTAAAGATCATCTATAAGAACACTTCCAGAGTGGGTACCTCAGAGATTCAAGCTAAAGCATATATGGAAACTCTAAAATCTTAGAGGGAGGGTCATTTGAGGATTAACCAATGGGAATGCAAAGGTTTATTAAAGGGTAACTTGAGTTACTTTAAAAAAAAAAAGGGGAAAACACAGGGGGAGCGAGGGGGGAAATGGCTGGAGTTCAACAAGGGGGGTTAGAACAATGAATTCAACAATCATACGTGCACCTAGTAAATAGGCAGGAAGGCAGCAAGGGGGCTCGACTTTCAGGCGCCATCACAGAGACCTTAGGTCTGCTTGCTTCACACTATAGGCGGGGGAAGAGGGTGGGGGTTGGACTCGAGAGCAGGGAGGGCAGGGAAAGTTAAGCGGTGTATGGGGAGGAGGGGTGGGGAGGGGGGAAAAGGGTGGGGAAAAAAATCACCATCTTGCAATGAAAGAAGTTCTGGAAACCACACAGCTGAAAAAGTGGGAGCAGGGAATAGGCATCAAGCGCCAGGTTATATGCAGTATGACAAATTATACACAGTATGCGAATAGCAACTATTAATATAGGTGGGTTGAACGATGCCGCCAAACGAAGGACGGTAAAGGAATATCTTAAGACCCTGCGTGCTGATATTCTTTGCTTACAGGAGACGCACGTTGAGGGGTCACAAAAGATTCTTTTATATCAGTTGGATTTTCACCTGATAGCATGTACTTTGCAAGGCACTAGGACCCGTGGAGTGGCAATACTAGCTCGAAGAGGGGGGATAACTGTTTAAAATTGTTTAACCTATAAGTATGGTCGGTGGGTAATCGTGGACCGCCAAGTGCAAGGGCTCAATTTTACGCGCTGCTCAATTTACGGGCCTGCGGTGGACGATCTAGAAATATTTAATCATGTAAATACACAACTGGCTAATTGGCCACTCCCAATCATTGTGTGCGGGGATTTTAAGATTAATGGCTTAGATGGGTTGTGGAGGGGGGATCCAACCAAATTTGTAGGCCGGAAAAAGAAAGGCCATTGGGCTCTAGTTCAAATGATGGAGGATAATGGGCTTACAGATGTAGGGGAGCAATTGATTCCCCAGGGGATGGGTAGCAAGTATTACTCAGCACCAGATAGGGCCGTGGCACGTCTAGACTACTTTTTGGTCTCCTCATCTCTCCTCTCCCCCTGTAAAATTAAGAAATTCCCACAAGTGGTCTCCGACCATAATCCCTTGGTGTTAGAGGTCCAAAACTCTGAAGGGAAGGCTCAGCTAACGAGCTGGACATTTGAACGGGCCTTACTGCAGGACTCGACCTATGTTCAGCACATGAATAAATGGTTTAAAGAATTTCTAGAGATTAACAGGGGGAGTGCTGGATTTGGGGTAGTATGGGATCCTCTCAAGGCTAGCATTAGGGGGGAAACTATGAGTTATTCTTTGAAACGGGCCAAGATCGAAAAAATAGAGATGGAGGCCGTACATAGAGCAATCATGGACCTAGAAGAAGATCTGGCTAGGGCTATCGGCTCCAGCCTTAAAATAGACAAGATTGAGCAGAAGCTAGCCTTAGCTAAGGCCGCAGCAGGTGAAATCATGCCTGCTAAGGCAGCTGGGAAATTCTTGGCCTGGAGACAAACTCACTATGAATTTAATGAGCAAGTTGTCCACATCTTAGCCATAAGGACCAGACCGACAGTTACCAGGGGGGACATCTCGAAGAATAAAACTTATGAGGGGTCGGTAGTTACAACTTCTAAGCATATTTGTAACGTGTTCCACAAGTACTATCAAACCTTTTATAGGGAGGACACTGTCTGGGACATTAAGGATGTAAAGGATAACTTAGAGTCAGCTTCAGCCGAGGTATTTTCAATAGAAGACTCTATGGCCATGGAGGCTAGATTTTTAGATGAAGAAATTCATGGAGCCATCACAGATTTGCCATCAGGCAAGGCGGTTGGCCCAGATCTAATCCCATTAGAATTGTACAAGATTTGTTTTTCAATTCTAGGAGAAGATTTAAGCTTTGTAATGCACCAGGTACAGAGGGGGCAAATCCCTCCACAGTCATGGGGAGAAGCCAGTATGATTATCTTTTTAAAGAAAGGCAAACCCCCTAACAAACCTGGATCTTATAGGCCGATTAGCCTAATGAATAGTGATGCAAAGATCTATAAAAAAAGTTAGCGAATATCCTTTGTACTATTATAGGGAAGGTGATCTAGCCTCGTCAGCATGAGTTCATCCCAAGGAGGGGCATGGCGGAGCATATCAGGAGGGTTTGTACCTTGTTTGATGGCACCTCAGTCACACGAGACCCTATGGCGCTTATTCTGCTGGACGCAGAGAAGGCGTTTGATAGGGTCTCATGGGGCTTCCTTTGGTCTGTACTTGAGAATGTAAAAATTGGAAAGGGGTGCATAAAAGCTATACAGGCACTGTATAGGAATCCCAAGATTCGACTCCGGGTGATGGGGGACACAGTGATCCAATAGACATTACACAAGCAACGAGGCAGGGGTGTCCCTGCTCTCCCCTCCTTTTTGCTTTTTATATCGACCCCTTTATCAGGAGGATTGAGGAGAATAGGGATATTCTCCCAATGCGGCTCAACAGCTTTGATATAGAGATCTTGAGTTATGCAGATGACCTGGCAATTACGGCTACAAATCTGTCTGCAGCTTTAGATGGAATAGAACACGAGGCAGAATGATTTGGGACAGTTTCCGTTTACAGACTAAATCGTGAGAAGACACAAATCAAAGTCAATGATAAAACCAACTTGGTAGATCCAAGAGTGACTGATTCGGCTACTTATTTAGGGGTTAATATAACCTCAGATTTAACTAAAGTTGTTGAGAAGAATCTCGCTCCAGTGATTCAGAAATCAAAGAGAGACCTTGACAGGATGAATAATCTGCACCTCTCAATTGTGGGAAGATGTAACATCATTAAAATGATATTCCTTCCAAAAGTTTTATATCAATTCAGTACGATACCCCTGAAGTTTGACAACGTTTGGTTTAAAGAAATGGAGAGGATGATAAATAAGTTCATCTGTGCTCAAGCGAAGACGAGAAAGGCACTCTGATTTATGTCCCTCCCTAGGGAGAGAAGGGGTTGGGAAGGTACCTGACTTAACATTATATTATTTGGCCGCAGTGATGCAATACATTTGAGGGCTACTGGGCAGTAAGCTTACTGACCGGTGGAGGGATGATGATGTTATTCCGGATGTATATGAGCTACTTTTAGAAGGTGAAGACCGTAACTGGCTTCTGAGGATTAGTGAAGCCAGCTACTATAAAAAAGTTACATTTAAGACCCTGGGAGCAGCAATATCGGTTTGGACTGCTATTAGGAAAAAGTTGGGATTGGGAATGATGAATTATTATACTCCTCTGTTTAGGAATCCATCTTTACCTGAGGTCTTTTGCGATGGTGTCATGAGGCACTGAGATGCTTTTGGGTGTTAAAACAATTGGTGATCTTACTAATCTCTACGGTATTATCACATTTGAAAGAGCCTAAACCCTGTTTGATCTGGAGGGCAGGGAATTGTTTTGATTTTTAAATATCCGGTCTGCCCTTGCAAGGAAAAGGGGGGATCAAGAGCATGTTGTAGAGACGCAGTCATGGAAAGGGTGCAAGATCCTGATGGGTGTACCATTGCCCAGATTTATGGTGAGCTGACCCAACAACAAAATGATGATCTTGAAAAACACTCAGAGAAGTGGCGGCGGAAGCTGAGCATTGATGGGGGTGAGTTCAGGACCTCACTTAAGTAAGGATGTACGGTTTTAAAGGTGGCCAACCTTCAAGCTCAACATTTTAAAACTATTTTTGAATTCTGTTACACCCCTTCAAGAATAGCTCAATGGTGTGGGACTATGGGTATTAGTTATCCCCGCTGTCACAGCGACGAGGCAGATACAGGTCATATGTTCGCCTCCTGCCCTATTTTGAATCTCCTGAAAATGGCGATAGAGTATTTTATGGGACAAACTCTGAGGATTGAAATAAGATTATCCAATGAGCTGGTGGTTTTAGGCGTGGTTAGAGATGATGTTCTGGTAGCTAAACGTGAATTTATATTTCTTGCCATGGCGGTAGTAAGAATCTGCGTGGCATCTGCATGGAAGGACTTTAACCCTCCCACTTTTCAACAATAGGAGTCACAGCGTTGAGCCATGCATAATTTGGAAAAGGGTTTATATGAGAAGAAAAGGTGGAAAGCTAGGAAACTAGGAAAACTTATTTGGGCCCCAATAACAGATTGGAAGACCAGATTGGAGAGACCCCAGCTAACCCTTGGCTCCAAATATAGCAAAGCAGTATTTGTCTCTGCTTCGATTGTTCTCTTACCTTTTGGGGGGGCAGGTATAGGATGGGATTTAGATTTAATGATTTTTGCTTGCTTGCTCTTTACTTTGATTATTTAGCTTCCGGAATGCGTGGTTAATCCTTTTTTCATTATTTTATAGTGTAAACATGTGTCCCTGTCTTATCTGATTTATCTTTTTCAAGAAAACCTGTTAAATGCTGGATTGCTATTTGTAATGATGAACTTAAAAACTGATGGTGAATAAAAAAATTATAAAACAAAAAAGAAATTCACTGAAAAAACCATAGGTTTCAGGGACGTTATAGTTAGTTGGACTTTTCACTCCTACAAAACCATTGAAATGTTGCCGTTATAGTTAGTTCACCTAACTATAACTCGCGCCCCCGCAATGCACTGCTAATGACGTCACATATTACATCATTTATGACATGGTCAGTGACATCATATAATATTTTAGGGGAATGCCCCAGGGACCTGGCCCACCCGGGGGCCTCAATAAAACATTTTTTTGTTTAAATGTTGGCAGATTTGTGACCCCAGCGCGCATTTCTCCAAAATTATTATTTTTAAAAATGCTTTTTTTGGACCTGGGGGTCCTTGTGGGACCCCCATAACAGACCTAGGGTTCAGGGTGCTTCTACCCTGCACCCTTTTCTTGTTTTCTAACTTTTACTGTTTTCATGTGACTCAGAAGATGGCTGCCAACACTTGCTGGTTTGGAGTGTTGGCAGCCAATCAGAGTGAAGCTTGTGCTCGGGAGGGGTTGCGACTCCACCGTGTCCCTAGATATCTAAACTTTTTCTTTTTCAAATTTCTCAGGAACTACTGAACGGATTTACACAATTTAACAAAACAAAAAGGGCTCTTTCTGAACCATTGGCTACCTTTTTGCCAAATGTGGTGTAATTCCATTCAGCAGTTCGGGCTGTAGCTGTGTCTAAAGTTTCCTATGGAAAATTACAGGAGGAAAACATGTTTTGGGACCCCCCTTTTTTCTCAGCCCCCGCTTGTCGAATCACCCCGAAACTTTCAAGACAGGAGCTGACCGGAGCAGGCCACTAGTTTAGAAAATGTTGTGAAGATTTGTCAACCGGTGCTAAAGATATTGAGAAAACTAAAAATGCTATTCCTATGGAAACTAGGTTCTAACTATAACTATCTACTGGCGGCCCCCAGTAGGATATATATATATATATATATATATATATATATATATATATATATATATATATATATATATATATATATATATATATATATATATATATATATATATATATATATATATATATATATATATATATATATATATATATTCAATGAAAAAACCATTGGTTTTAGGCCATATATAGTTAGGGATTTGCATTTACAAAACCTTTTTTTACTCGCATAAAACCATTGAAATTCCATATATAGTTATAAGCGCTAACTATATATCGCGCACCCGCAATCCACTGCTGATGATGTCACATATTACATCATTCATGACATGGTTAGTGACATCACTGATGACATCACTGATGACATCTCAAATGACATCACTGATGACATCACTGATGACAACATCCAGTGACTGTATGTTTCTGTAAAGTAAAAATATGTCTTACATATTGAAGAATGAGTGGATGTATAAGTGTCTGGATGAAGGATTTAGTAGGTGCATATCTGACTGTATGAGTGAGTGATTAAATGTGTCTCACTGAGTGCATGGGTTAGTGACTAAACTGTCTTAATTTGTGCATCATTATGTCTGTTGTTCTGTAAACTGCTGCATGTGTTGATCAGTAGCTATATGAGTAACTTTATGGGTTATTGATTGGTTGCCCAAGTATTTGTATGGGAGACTGAGTGTGTGTGTGGGTGGCTGGGAGGTGTATGACTCTGTGCATAGATGTGTGAGCAGTTGATTCACTAGATGTATGGGTTCAAAAGTGCATGTGGAAACAGCTGTATGGGCGGTTGACTGTGTGCATGAGTGTATTGGTGAATGAATGGATATCTCAGTGCTACATGTCAAAGTAAGTACATATGTAAAACACAGTACATGTGAGAGTTGACATATATAAATAACTGTGCATAAGAGCCAGTGAATGTGTGAGTGGCTGTATGGATCATTGTGAACTTGTATCAGGGATTGTATAAGAGAGTAAAGTAAATATGTGTTAGTATATGTTTGAATAAGTAAGGTGTGTATAACTGTATAGTTGAGAAAATGGAGGTGTGATTGATTTTTGGCATAACTGACTAGGTGTGTGAGTAACTCCATGGATGAGTGACAGTCTGTGACTGTCTGTTTACACTGATTGTATCTAAGGTTATATTAGAGTCTGAAGAGGTTCATGGTATTATCACATGAATGATATCATCAGTGATGTTATCAGTCATGTCAAATAAGATGTTTTCAGTGATGTCATCAGTGATGTCATTTGAGATGTCATCAGTGATGTCATCAGTGATGTCACTAACCATGTCATGAATGATGTAATATGTGACATCATCAGCAGTGGATTGCGGGTGCGCGATATATAGTTAGCGCTTATAACTATATATGGAATTTCAATGGTTTTATGCGAGTAAAAAAAGGTTTTGTAAATGCAAATCCCTAACTATATATGGCCTAAAACCAATGGTTTTTTCATTGAATTTTCAAGGTTTTGTAAATGCAAATTCCTAACTATATATCCACTATAACCTATGGTTTTTTCTGTGAATTTCATTGGTTTTTTAATAGCAAATATGAAAAGCTTTAAAATGTCAAGTACGTGATAGATAAAAACATTTTCGTATTTATGCACGCTGATGTGCTTTGAACGCTGCCCCCCCCCCTTCCCCTCTTTTCTCTTAGTAGTACTCTCTCTTTGCAGATAGTGAACGGTAGTTAACGCAGGCCTTTGCCCCCGTTGTAATCCGTCGTGCCTGCTTGTCTCTCCATTTGATTGATTGTTATCCAAGCATTTACTGTTTTAGAATTGGTTCTCTTTGGATCATTCTCTATTTACAAACAAGCACAAAGTCGCAATACTCTGTTTAGTCTTTGCAGATAGTGAAAAATCGTGTAAAAAAATAAAAGTAATCGAGCAAAATCAGTAGGCCACTAATTGGATCTCTTTTTGACCTTGCTAAAATAGAAATATTAGGAACAACCCTTCATGAGAAATACGAAAATAGTGAGATGAACTGAGCTCCACACCATGAGGGCTGCAAGACAGCTCGACTCCGTCACCCACCCCGCCCAAAATAACGACAAACCCTATGCAAATATTAAAAATATAGACAACACACCAGCAAAGAAACAGGGTAAAACATTTTATTAAATAACTATTTACATAAATATTTTATACTTTTTATTGCCCGATCCGGCTAGCTCAATCGATCGAGCATGAAACTCATGCACTCTGATAGCAAGCGTTGCTACTGATGCTATGCAGACCAAAACTGGTTTTCAGTTTGTACATTTTTCTAGATTTTTCAATCCAAGGTTGGTTGACTTTGTAGAACGATGGCTTCAGATTTTCAACATACGGTGTGGTGGCGCGGACTGGGAGGGGGCGCTTCGCTCCTGCCCCCTCCCCAAGTAAGTTTTTCATACGTGAAAGTACGTTAATGGTTTTGGTCCCTGAGTTGCTTCAATGTCACTGCCATTCTCAAATGGCATAAGTTCTGGATGTTGGGTGCCATAGTTAAGAGTTCTGAGCAGTGCTTGTAACACTGTCTGAAGCTTATTTCCACCTACTGCAGCTTCACTATTCTCAAAGTAAGTGAGTGTCGTTTGTGGACCTGACTGCATTAGAAAACAATGTGATATGTTACCTTCCTAAACAGCTTGACGGAGGCCCCTGAGGGGCGGTGTGATGGCCATGGACTCGGAGAAGACGCTTGGCTCCGACACCCTCCCCAAGTCTTATAGCACCGGTGTAGCCTGAGATCGCCCCCGACATAGGCGGCCGGCTCCCGGGGTCCGGCGGAACTTTTTGCCTTTTGATGACTCTTCTATTCTGGACCTTGTCCCACAATCCGTTTGACCTGAAGACACGCTGTAGTGGGGCGCCCCTTTACCGTTTCAGTTGCCATTCCGCCCGCTTTTGCTACACTGTGCCTCTTCCGCCATTCTGCTGTTTACCGCCCGCTCTTGCGACTACAGCGTCTCGCTCATCATGTAGTTGAGTTGCTCCCGCTCTTGCGGTGCAGCGATAGGCGGCTGCCACAGGACTCTCAAAATGGCGGCCGGCTCTTCGGTTTTGGACCTGGTCCACTAAAATGGCCCTGGGACACCTTTGAACTCGGACGCTTCCCTGATAGGGCTTGGGTCCCATTCTCGAAAGCGTCCCCTCAGCCGTGAAGATTCTACAAAAGTCTTGGGGGCCTCCGACTCCAGCAGGCTTCTGGTGGGGAGCGGCTGCCATGATTGCTCGTGGAATGGCCACGACGGAGCTACGAGATGGTAGTGCTCTCATGCTGACGCCGGCTTTAGTCTGAAACATCCAGAAACACTTTAGACTACCAATTCGATCAGTTCCGGTAGCGCCCCAACATGACCCGGAAGAGAAGAACTTGCCCTCCCCTCTTTGACTGATGGTTCTTCTTGCCTGTCCCCTCTGTTGTCATTTAACAGAACTTTTTGGACTGCTGAAAGGGGTTGTGTTCCGAACGCTGGTTGGTGGAGACATTTTGACTATATTCTTGACCTACGTTGTCGCGTAATGCGTTATATGACACGCCGCGTTAGCGCACCCGGAAGTGATCCGAGGCGCGGCGCGCAGCGCGTAACGTAAGCATAACAGGTCATGTGACTTGTTAATAAAACTTTTCATTGGTTCATTTTGCTTTTGTTATTTTAATGATGAAAAGCTTGGTCATATGACCTAAAAATTACGCTTTTTATTGTTTTCAAACATTATTTTTTTTAAAACATATATGTTATAATATTCCAGGCTAATGTACTTTCCCGGAAAATTTACAACTGTCCTGCAAGTAAAATATATTCCTTTTTCGAGAAAAAGGGCGTTTCTTCGTTCCATGACGGAGCCGTTGAGTAAAAGAGACTCGGCCTGCTGTCTTAGTCGCCGATACGCCTGATTATCAGATTCTTATCGATCACTTTATGTTGCAGAAATGAAAAACACAACTGCCCTTGACCATTTATCTTCACTGCGTTCCTACATATTATACCTTTTATCCGTCATGTAATTGGACTGCTTTATTTCACTTGCCTTTTACTGATTCGAAAACAGTGACTAAAAGTAAAAACTTTACCAATGTAAATACTACTACCGTGTTTTGTTTTAAAAACCTTTATTTTGAAAATATCAGTATACAAATACGGGCCTATAACCACGTGGGCCGGCCACGGAGCAAACTGAAATCGTATATGATGAGGAGACATTTACACTGTAGAGGAACGTAACGAGCGGGCCATTAGGTTGCAAGAACAAAGGTGTCTAACAGTTGCGGAATCGGTGGACGTACATTTTGTAATTAAAATACGACAGGGCCACTTACAATAAAATTTTCTAGATATACATTTGCGGGCAAGGAGTTACGAGTCCCATTTATACCGGCGCCATTTTGTGCGAGGCCGGGCAGGTCCAAGATATAGTCAAAATGTCTCCACCAACCATCGGCCAGACCAGAACCCCTTTCGGCCCTTTATGCTACAAGATGGTGTCTTTCATTCAGAAAATATTGTTGGCAGCATTTTGAAAGGAAACAGAAACAGCCGTTCTCCTAGTGAGTTTCACATTGTTACATTTAGGAAGAATGTTGAAGAGTAGTATGTGGAAAATCTGAAGCCATTTTTCTACAAACTGTCAATCAGACTTGGATAGAAAAAAAAATCCTGAAGAATGTACAAACTGAAAACCAATTTTTGTCTGTATAGCATCAACAACAACGCTTGAGTCAGCTTTGTGTCAAGCCGCCATTTTCATTCAATCAATAGCGTCCCCCTGCACACATTCAGGGACCTGGTCGTGTCTTCAGATGAAACGGATTGTAGGAAAAGAAGCAGAAAGGAAAAGGAAAAAAGTTCAGCCGGACCTCGGGAGCCGGCCGCCTATGTCATGTGCGACCTTTGGCCACACCAGGGCAATAGTGAAGCTGCAGCAGGTGCACATAAGCTTCAGACAGTCTTACAAACACTGCTCAGAAATCTCAACTGAGGCACTCAACATCCAGGACTTGCCATTCGGATCTTGGCGCCTTGTGCTGGTTCCGACCTATTCACACATCGGTCCACTACTGACATCACCTCATAAGCCAACGGGGCACCCCACGCCGACTTTCGGCGCAGCATTGTAGGATGGCCACACCAGTGCGGCAACTTGCTGGACACCACCTCGGTGCCATCCGGATCTCGGCGCGTTCGAGTCACTGTGCCGGAAGAGTGACCGGAACTCAGCTGAACACGCCGTCTTTCGGCGCAGCATTGTAGGATGGCCACACCAGTGCGGCAATTTGCTGGACACCACCTCGGTGCCATCCGGATCTCGGCACGTTCGACTCACTGTACCGCAAGAGTGACCGGAACTCAGCTGGACACGCCGTCTTTCGGCGCAGCATTGTAGGATGGCCACACCAGTGCGGCAATTTGCTTGACACCACCTCGGTGCCATCCGGATCTCAGCGCGTTGTGCTGCCTTTGGCCTATTCGCACATCGGTCCGCTACTGACGCCGCCTCACGTGCCAACGGATTTTCTACGCTTTTTGTAGCCCTATGCCGCATAACAGGTCATGTGACTTGTTTATAAAACTTTTCATTGGATCATTTTACTTTTGGTTTCCTAAAGATGGAAGGCTTGGTCATATGACCTAAAAATAACACTTTTCATTGGTTTAGAACATTTTTTTTTCCCAAACGATGAAAGCCCCACCTTGTTTCTGGATCATTCAGACTGAAGCTGGCGTCAGCAGGAGAGCACCACCATCTCGTGGCTCCGTCGTGGTCATTCCGCGAGCAATCATGGCAGCCGCTCCCCACCGGAAGCCTGCGGGAGTCGGGGGCCCCCAAGACTTTTGTAGAATCTTCACGGCTGAGGGGACGCTTTTCGAGAATGGAGCCCAAGCCCTAGCAGGCAAGCGTCCGAGTTCCAAGGTGTCCCAGGGCCATTTCAGTGGACCAGGCCCAAAACCGAAGAGCCGTCCGCCATTTTAAGAGTCATGTGGCAGGCGCCTATCGCTGCACTGCAAGAGTGGGAGCAACTCAACAACATGGTGAGCGAGACGCTGTAGCCGCAAGAGCGGGCGCAACTCAGCTGGATGGCCGCCACCTGGGGAGGCCCGTTCACGCCGCCTCCCCCACGCGCCCCCCCCCCCCCCGGGCCGCCGCACGCAAATTTTCGGAGCAGCATTGTAGGATACCAAAACCAGTGCGGCAGTTTACTGGACATCACCTGGGTGCCATCAACATCTCAGCGCGTTCTGCTGCCTTGGGACTATTCGCACAACAGACCGCTACTGACGAGGCCTCCCCCCGCACCACCCGGGACGCCCCACGCCAATTTTCGGAGCAGCATTGTAGGATACCAAAACCAGTGCGGCACCCAGGCGACATCACCTGGGTGCCGTCCAGAACTCTGCACGTTGTGCTGCCTTGGGACTATTCGCACAAAAGACAGCTTCTGACCATTGTTGCTTTTTTGGGTGAAAAATGTTTAAATGTTTTTACAGTTTTTGTTCCGTTCATTATAGTTAAATGTTAATAAAGTTTTAAAATCTAACTTTGTTGGAGTGCTATATATGTTTAAAAAATCGGGTGAATGGGGCCTTGAATCGGATTATTGTCATGTGTGGGCTTTGCAAGTGTACTGCTACAAGATCGGACATTTCAAACTCAAATGCACGTTCTTTTTCTTACCTTTCCGAAGCATGGAGCGCAATAGCAGGCAGAGAAAGGGTGATGCACGTGTTGAACACTGCCTGGCCTGGCAAGTTGCTGGCAGTGCCCCCCCCGCCCGCTCCTGAAAGAGGGCACACACACACCGCCGCCCCGAGTACTTCATAAATCTTTAAAAGACCATGCGCTTGTTCATGAGGCTTAAATGGTTTATCACCCCTTCTAGAACCCCTGCATCGACCCTCTGACGTTTCCTGGAAGAATTAGCACGTAACACAATACCAAGCCCTGTCAGCTGAAACCCCCGAGAAATCATGGGGCATATTATCAAGGGGGGTTATTTCCGCTTTTTTGGCTTTAAAAGCCAAAAAAAAAAGAGATAAAATTATCTCCCTATTACCAAGCTGTCGCTAACACCAGTTAGTGACAGCTAAAAGGAGATAGCGACCATCTTGGGCCCCGCTTTGCATATCAGTGATATTTATCACTAATGACATGCAAAGTGGGCGTGCCAAGATTTTAGCGACTGGAAACAGTCCCTAAGCATCGCTATCTCCTATTACCAACTTTTGGAGATATTCGCGCTAAGCGCGAATATCTCCAAAACCTAACACCTGCCCTGAGCAGTTTTAGCCATGTTATCCAATGGGAAGTGGATAACATGGCTAAGAGCATTTGCTGGATAATGCATGAATATCGGTGACTTTTCAACGATATTCATGCATTGCGGCCGTTTTTTATCGCATTTGCGATAAACCTTGCTAATAGCAAGGTTTATGTGCGATAAAATTCGCCGATGTGCGGCGATAATTTTTGTCTCTAAACAAGTTAGAGACAAAAATTATCGCTAGTTGTTGGTAATATGCCCCCGGGTTTTTGCTTGCAGGAATCGGGAGGCGGGAGACTAGCACTGAAATCAGTAGTCTCACGCCTGAATCGGGAAGGTTGGCATGTCTGGATACTCTACATCTGGGGCCATAAACTACATCCGCAGGGCTAGGTGATAGCCTAGGTCCGGCCTGGACAATCGGACACAGAGGAAGAGGAGTGTCAGAGGGTGCGGTAGTGAATAGGGTGAAAGGGAGGTGTCGGGCGGGCACAGGGTGTGATTCTCAGAGAAGAGCAGCGCAGATGGGGGGAAGTATATGGCCCATGCATGAGAGAAAGAGCGGGGGTGACCAGTGCGTGGGGGAGATGCTTGCGAGGGTGGGGAGCCATGCTGAGGATCGGCGGCGTGCAGAGAGTGGCCCTGGTCAAGGCATCTAAAATGGCTGCCGTGCACGACAAAATTGTGGCATTGGACAAAAACGCAAGATGGCGCAGACAATGTTTATCAATAAGGATTCATTTATAACAAAATATTTACTCGCAGTAACAAAATGGTGGTCAACACTTCCTGATTTCCATCGAATCGAACGATAACAAACGTCACGCAGCAAAAAAAAAAAAAAAAAGCTCACGCACAGAGCAGTTTTTAGCCATGTTATCCAATGGAAGGTGGATAACATGGCTAAGAGCATTTGCTGGATAATGCATGAATATCGCTGACTTTTCAGCGATATTCATGCATTGTGGCCAATGTGCGGCGATAATTTTTGTCTCTAAACAATTAAAACGAAGCACAAAATGGCGAATTCCCGTTTCGCTACCAGTTTGCGGCCCAGTTCGCGGCCCGTGAAGCGCTTCTACCGTGAAAAATCATTTTTTTTTTATTTTCCCCACGGGACCCTTTAATAACCCCAACAACAATCCTAGGGGGTCAAGAGGGGTATACCTTGCCCCCTTTCATTAAATTCCCCCTTCGTTTTTCACCTCTTCTTCTCTCTCGATCCTACCGAGAGATAAGATGGCGGCCGCTCCAGACTGTTTAGAATGTTGACAGACACCGGAGGGCCAATCAGCTTCGCATCGCAAAGTTCCGATACGCGAAAAGTTCGCTAACCGGATCGCTGCCCGGAGCGCTGTTACAGATATATATCTTGATTTAAATGTTAATTTCTCAAAATCCACTGAAGCACATATATTGAGACCTAGCAAAGGCACATCGGGCTAACAGTCCCTACAATTTTGCCAAGTTTCGTGAAAATCCATTCAGCCGTTCGGGCTAAAAGTGAGTCCAACCGCCCTATGGAAATTAACATGGGAAAAACGCGTTTTGGGACCCCCCTTTTTTCTCGGCCCCCCCTTGACGACCCCCCCCAAATTTCCAGGAGCTGCTCAGAAACAAAATGTGCCATTTTCCTGAAAATTTCAGCCGATTCCGTCCACAAACGCCAAAGTTATTAGACATAGAATTTTCAGAAATGCCATAGGGAAAAAATCCTAACTATATATACCTACTGGCGACCGCCAGTAGGTAATATATATATATATATATATATATATATATATATATATATATATATATATATATATATATATATATATATATATATATATATATATATATATATATATATATATATATATATATATATATATATATATATATATATCTCACTTCGAATCCCCTGGGTTCACGTAGTTTCCACAGAAGTCACAGCACCACAGCAGCAGATAAGTTCAAATTTCTTTTATTTTTCCACAAACACCATGTGCATTAGCAACAGGACGGCCTACGCGTTTCGACTATACTTAGGGCCTCATTAGGATTGTGGACGGACTTGCGTCCGTCCGCGACCCCAGAGCAGGAGGGAACCTACGCATGGCATGCGGAGTTCCCTCCTGTGCAATTAGGATGTGACCGCCACCCTGGCGGTCACATCCTCTATTTTTAACATTGCTGCGGGTGCGGCTTCAAGCTGCACCCGCGGCAATGTTAAAAATGCAGGTGTTGCATTTGTATGCAGAAAGAGGCAGGCACCGCGCGGTGCCTGCCGCTTTCCGCATACAAATGCAGGGGGGAACCATAGGTACCCCCCATGTGCACCCCCCACCCCCCCTTCACCTAGGGGGCCCGCAACGGGCCCCCGCAGTGAAGTTACACATTCTTTTCCACGGCGGAAAAGCTGCTGCGGAAAAGCATGTTTCACATCCAATCCTAATCTGCCTGACGGTGTCTGAGAGACACCGTCACCAGATTAGAGTTTTTCCGCCGCGGTTGTAAGCCAACCGCGGCGGAAAAGCTGCGGACGGAAACCAGAACCCACCAGCCATCCTAATGTGGCGGTGGGTCTTTGGTGGGTCCACTGCAGATTTTCTGCATCCGCCACCGCCGGCCCAGAGGATGCGGAAAATCCGCAATCCTAATAACCCCCTTAGTCTGCCTGCCTGATGTAAAGAGCCCAAGGATTTTGATGTCCCGTTGTGTTACCTATAATGAGGCTCTAGAATAACTCTGTCCTTCTGGGTTTGCCTCAGTCTTCTGTCCTCACCGTTTTCTTTTAGATAGTGCTAGGCTTTTTGGGGAGGGGGGGTCGAATCTGGAGATTCCAATATTGTTTCAGTTGTGTTATTATGCAGTATGCACAGATATTTTAGCTTACACTTTTTCCACTTCGTGGCTTTAGGGATGTGTTATGTTGTTTCTTTCTTCCTAGTAGCAATTGAAGCCATTTTGAGATCCTACTGGGAACTTCTGAGTGATTTCACTCGATTGGGGGCATGGATCAGCAATCAGTTTTTGTACTGCTTTTACATGGTCTTTGACCAAATTTAACTTGGTGGAAATTGCCCCCATGGCCAAGGTAAGGTAAGTATTTATTGAGGGAGAGGAACGTTAGTCCTTCTCACCAACCTTAGAGGCTAAACTTCTACCCCATCATAGTAAAAGGTCCACCTCCCCACAGAGATAATTAAGAAGGCAAATAAAGTCAGTCAAACATAGTTGCAGCTCCACTGAGATATTACAGGGACAAACCTACTTTTAAAGGGCTTCTCTTCTGGGTATTGGCACCTCCTCCCAAAATGTAGGCCCAGCCTAGCCTCGGATGTGTTCTCGCTCCCCTCCTTCCCCACTAGAGGCAATGCAGTATGGGGCTTGCAGTACACCCTGGTTCACCAACTCTGTACTTTGGTAATTGTTAGACCTTCTGTTCCTTCACAGAATTATTCTTCATTTCAAATCATAACCTCCATCACATTTCATTAGTTCTCAATTAAATGTCCTCTATGGTCCTTTCTATCTGTGGAGCCCGTACAGAGGAAGATGTACAACCAAGAAGGGGTTATCCTGTACTATTACAGCTTTCACTCTCTTAGCCCCAAATAATCTGGCCCCAGAGTACCCTACCCTTACATGTAGGAAGAAAGAGGTCCAGTCAAGAAGGGTTTGTGTGCTCTCCACTGTGGCCTCAAGTGGGAAATCTATTCCTACGTGAGGCCACATCTTGATCTCATAGATCTATTTATGCTAGATTTCTGGGACGCTCCTAATTTTACTTCTTGATCATTCACGCTGTGATTTTGTGTTGTGTTGGAATGGGGCCATAGCTTTTAGGTTGGACCCTGGAAAACTAGGCCTGAAATTCATGCAGTCCTTCTTGAACTAAATCTCTTATAGTCTGCTAGATGTAAGGTTAGCCTGCAGAGTTCAGGATCATGACTAGAGATAAAAAGTAGTAAAGTTACTCTAAAGCATAAGTTCAGTTTGTAAAAAAAAAGCCCTAATCCCCAAAGGTAACTTGCAATTTTTACACTTTTGGGTTACTTTACTACTTTTGGCTACTCACAAAATACCAGTGTAAATGACTTTTAAAAAAGTAGTAAATCCAGCACCACACATGGCTTACCACTGGTTCTCCAACACCCTCAAATCGAAAATAATGGAGGCGGGGAGTTAACATATAACCCCATAGGAAATATTATTAAATCAAAATATTTGAAATGTAAAATAAAAATAACATAAATAAATGTAATTTACTGTTAAAAAATATAGGAATAGTGCACAATTATCCTTTAATCATAAAATATTCTAATAACCTTTTCTGAATTGAAAACTCAATATAAGAAATTTTTTATTAAAACATTATAAAATTAATTTTAGCAAATTCCATATTTGGCGTCTAATAATTCTTAATGCCTACAAAAATATTTTTTCTTTAGATGAGAATTTTTTTAAGTTTAATTTACAGAAATAAAATGAATGCAATTTAATGCATTTCTATTTATTAAAGATTTATTTCTAAAGTTAACATTGTTTTTATTTTGCTGTACATTTAAAAGAAATATGTTAAATGAATGTACATAACTATTTAACATAAACATATTTTAAATATTTATTTCCAAGTTAATCTTCTTTATTTTTCCCTATACTTCACCATGTGGTAATCTCTGGCCTGACTTAAGAGCCTCCCCATGGCAAAGTATAGGAAAAATAAATACAACTAATTAATTTGAAAATATATATTAAATATGAATATAAATTATTCTGGGTACTGATAGCCAATTGTCCTAATATTCCACACCCACAGGGCACGTAGCCGGGACCTTGGACCAATTTATATTGAGGGCTTCATCAGTGCTGGAACAAGAGATAGCTATGGCGGAACGCGGGATTTCACAGGATCCGGTTTTTATGAGGAGATCATCTCTGGGACCTTTAGCCCAAGTTCGCTCACCGGGCCCCCCTCTACAAACAATTGAAATTGAAGGGCCCCCTGGAAGTCTAAATTCCCCCTCTAGTAATATACTGGACTCAGAGGATTTGACTAAACAACTCCCACCTGGGCAGGTTCCCCATAAGGCAACCGTACATTTAGAAGTACCCAAAACCCCCCTGACCTTGGCACACTTAAAGAAGGCGCAATTCCCAAAAGGAAGCGGACAGGTGCACCACTCCGGGGGAGAAAAATAAAGCAGCCTAAACAAAATAACCATGTTGAATCGCAAATCGTAGAGCAAGGCGAGCATAGCGTGTCTGAGGCCCTTCCAGCCAGCCCACGTGAGGTCCGAACTGATTCTGCATCCATAAGCGCTTTTAATGCAGATTTGCTGGTGGGAAAATTGAGTACGGTTTTAAAGCTGAGTTAAATTTAAGGCCCTCTGCTTCATGTTTAAGATCAAGCAGGGGCCTGCTCCGGCATACTTCCAGTCCCTGGTCCAACAATACTCTCCACCTCGTCTTCTTAGATCTTCATCTCTAGGGAACTTTTTGATTCCACGTTTTAAGCTGACGAGAATGGGCGGATGCTCCTTTTCCTGTCTGGCTCCTAAGCTATGGAATTCTCTCCCTGTCGCGCTGAAATTCGAACCTTCTTGGATGAAATTTTTAAGAGATCTAAAACCTGGCCCTTCCCTCAGTGATAATTGTTGGGACTTTAACGCCACCTCTATCGGCGCCGGGAGACCCCATGTGGGTAGCTGAGCGCCCTACAAATTTAATTACAAATACAAATACAAATACAAATATACAGCCTTTGGAGCAAAGATTAAAATCTATTGAAAAAAGGTTGGCGAAAATGGAGGACTTACTTGGGGAAAATGCGGATCTTGCAAAAGAACTCTCTGTTATTAAAGCCCAAGTTCAAGCTCCATCAGCTGTAGAGGGGGCCCGCTAACACAGCCCAAGCCCGCAATCATTTGCCCCACCATCTCACTGCCTGCGACTACCGAACAACGATCCAGGACATGTTCTAGCCACATTGGGTCCACATCTGTGGGAAAAGTGCCATCCCCGAAAACAGTAAAACCAAAATCTCTGGGTAGAGTCCCCACAAATCGACCTAGGGATAATTACCCTCCCTTGGATTCTCCTTGTATCGACTTACCCCCGGAAAGTGCTCCCTATGTGGTCGTTCTTACTGGGGTCCCTAAGTTGGCCCACAATAGACCTGAATCATTTGTGGAATTTAAAAATAAGTCGATACACTGGCTGAATACCCACAGACCCTTGCCAAGAAGTGTCCAAAGCAAGATTCTGTTTGTTAGAAGAGTAGGCTGGGTGGGTCCCAAACCGAAAGATGTGGACGGGGACTGTGTAGTTATAAACTTTCAAGACTGTAGGGTAATTGATCATGTGTGTGGTAGCCGCTTCAATAGTTTAGCTACAACTATCAAAACACTGAAGCTAAGCTACTTTTATCCACCAGCTAATTCACACCACACTTATGACACCAGGAACTTTGACCAATGGCATTCACAAGAAGATTTCTGGTGCCGTGAAGAGGGCATAGTGGGGATGGAGGGGCAGTGATGATGTACTAGGTTTTCCAGTAAATAACAGGTTTAGTTTACTGGACCAGGTAGACTGACTACATATGCCCCCCCTGCTTCAAGTTCCGCACTTACCAGAGGAAGGAAAGGTCGGGGGGACGGGAGGGATACTAGAACCTCCACCCATTACTGAAGAATGCCTGCATGACGAGGGAAAATTGCCCCTAGCCACGAGGGAGACAGTGGTTGCTCCACCAATTCTTGCAATTTTTAAGACCAAAAATGCTACACCCTCGGTCCGAAGTTTGCCAGTACATTCAGATGTAGTTCAACATGCGCCTGGCACTCTGGTGGGTGGACCAAATAGCCCGGTCCTTGGGTAAATATGGGAAGCAGGCCGACACCCCCTAACAGGACCCTCAAAATCTTATCCTGGAATATAGCGGGCCTCGCTGCTAATCTAGACATCCCTGATTGGTGTGCATTTGTAGATCTCCACTGGATCTGCTTATTCCAGGAAACCTGGGCTCTAAACCCTATGCACAGAATAGGTTATGTTACCTTTATGGAGCCAGCCCTAAAGGGCCCGAGAGGTAGACAATCGGGGGGCTGTGCATATGGGTAGGTGTTCACCTTGGATTCACGTTGAAAAGAATTTAAACAAACAGTTCTGATCTGACGTGTATCCTTATGCCCAATACTAAAACACCAAAACTGGCACTCATTAATATCTATTCGCTGCCAGCACGATCGGGAGGAACCTCCAACACCCTAGACTGTTTGACCACTCTACTGTATTCACTTCCGGGCGATGTTTCTCTGCTTATTGGAAGAGACTTCAACTGTCATTATGAACCCCTTAATGGTGTTCCCCCGATTTCAACAGAAGAAGATGAAACATGGCTAGTTCCGCCCCTAACGTTTACCCAGTGAAACATTGGACAGCCCTCGTCCTTCAGCTGACTTCCCTTACCTATTCGTTCTCTATTAGAGCATGCAATGGGCGATTTCAGGGAGATATCCCAGGGCAGTCAACTTACAGAGGAATGGGGCAGGCATCTGTAATAAACTACTTTATGGTTAGTTTGGCATTGTGGCCCAGAGTCCTCGATTTCACTATAACCAGCCGCATGGAAAGTGACCACAATCCCTTGACCACTGAGATGGACTTTCATCTGACTAATGAGGATTATGACCAGGAAACCCCCCCCAAGTAGTGACATTAGAATAGTTCAAGGAGGGAGGAGAATTCGATGGGCAACTATGAAGCTGTCCACCGAAAATATGGCTAAACTTTACCTGAGTATAATTCCTCTGTTAGAAAGGGCGAATCTAATTTTTGATAATCCCTCTGAAAATGGTGTGGGAAGTGATCTTTCCAGAATACATAAGAAATTAGCTGTAATATTGGTGGACTGTTTCTACAAATCTGGCCCCACCAAGCCTAAATTACAAGGCAATAGAAATCTCTGGTTCAATAGGGGCTGCAGGGATGCGAAGTGTGCATTGCTCTTGGCATTAAAGCAAAGTAACAAGGTATGTGTTACGGAAGCCAGACAGGCATACAAGAAAATCATTTTTAATACGAAATCAGAGTGGGAAGTAGAACGATGGCTCGCCATCAGATCTGCACTCGTGGCAAAGGATTCAAGGTCCTTCTGGAATCTCGTTCACACTGGGAAACCAGAGGGTAAGACCACGATTGACCTAAACATTCCCGATGAAGCGTGGTCTCTACATTTTAAAGAGCTCTATTCTATCCCCTTACAATGAGAAGTGAGGCCCCACCAAGCCTTCTGGCCCCAGATCCTACGTGGTGTACACCACCCTTCGCACTGGCAGAGGTCCAAACGGCTGTATCTTGCCTGCAACCGAATAAAGCCCCGGGGCTGGATAGGATTCCGGGTGACCTTTATAGAGATGAACCGATAGTATGGGTCCCATACCTTTTATTATTATATAACACAATACTGCAGTGTCTATCCTTCCCATGTACCTGGTTGGGGGCGGAGATAATCCCTATTTACAAGAAGGGTTCTCTGCTTGAACCTTCTAATTATAGGCCTATTAGCCTCATCGATGTGAGCCAGAAAATGTATGCTAGGCTTCTTTTACGTTTACAGGACTGGATCAATGACAATAATATTTTTACCCCGTTTCAGGCAGGCTTTAGGGCCAAAACATCAACAATCGATCAACTATTCCGGCTCCAGGTCCTTTACTGGAAGCATGTTGTTCTGGATGGGGGTAGTTTATACCTTACCTTCGTGGACTTGAAGTCCGCATTTGATATGGTGGACCGGAACCAGCTCTGGACAATTTTACTAACAATGGGGGTTCCGCCTTACTTATGCTACCAATTTAAACTCCTCCACGAAGGTACATTTGCCAGAGTTCGCTTTGTCAAGCATGGCCAATTAACAGGGCCGTTCCCGGTTGAGAAGGGGGTTAGGCAGGGTTGTGTGCTCGCCCCAGCCCTCTTCTCCCTCTTTCTCAACTGGCTTATAGAAGACCTCCTTGCTATTAAAGATATTGACTCCCCAAAACAGGCCTCCCAAAGATTTCCTGCCCTAATGTTTGCGGACGACACCCTGCTGCTTTCAAAATTGCCAATGTGCATGCAGCGGGTGCTGAACCAGTTCCTCAACTTCTGTAATAAAAGAAACCTGGTGGTCAACATCAACAAGACCAAGTACATGGTCTTTAACGCTAGTACCACTAACTGCCCCCATCCGACGATGGAAGGCAGACCCCTGGAAAGGGTCCCAATTTTTGACTATTTAGGTTTATCCCTGAAGGACAAAATGGGGTTGGGCCCACAAATGGCCAAGGCTAACTTTAGATTAACATAGGCAGTAGGGGGGATTTTAAAAGTGCAAAAAAATGTGTGCAAAAAATAGTAAGTGCCCCACTCGAAATTTTTAGAGCTCAAGCCAGGTCATCATCCCTTTACGGGGCGGAACTCTGGGGGCACACACAAGCAAACGACTTATCCACTACAGAAAACAATTTTATTAGGCAAATATTGACTTTGCCAAGAAATACTCTGCTAGTCCCACTTAGAATGGATCTGAATATTCGCCCGATTGCAGACGCCATCGCCTCACGGCCACTCCTCTATTGGAGGCGGCTGTGGAGTACTCCTCAGCTGGCGAGCTATAAGGAGGAACTGAAGGTGGTAATGGCCTCTCTAGGCGCAGGCAGGATTCCTTGGTTATCCTTTGTAAGGCAGTCTCTCACCCTGATCGGGTTCGAGAATCTCTGGTCAAATCCTGAGGCTTCCTGCTCAGCTATCTCTAAGAAAACCATGTCTCACACTATAAAAGACTTCAATCTAAGGAATGTATTGTGTTTAGCTAAAACTCCAAGTCTAACCGATGCCTTCCTGGATCATAAGTCACATTATAGCTTTGAGCAGGAGATCGATACCATAATACCTACCCTAGCGAAGAAGCTTTATCTGCAATTCAGATATGGAACTCTGCCTTTATACTCAACGATCGATAGGTGGACGGGGGGTCCAGCCCGTCCTTGCCCAGGTTGTCGATTAGTGGACAAAACTCCTGTACACGTTAACCTCTTCTGTCCAGCATATGGTAATATCCGGAAGAAGTGGATAATTCAGTTGTGCAACAATCTGGGCATTAAGAACTATCTCGTTTTTTTCAGGATCTTGAAAACTGATACCAATGCAGTGATAATGGCTGCTGTAGCAAAGTTCCTGTTCTTAATGTGGTCAATCCGACGGAATCTGATTAGTTAAGATTGTTATATATTTGCCCTAAGTTCTATTGTGGAGACGAAGGGAGTGAATGAGTATATCAAAGGGTATTTTACAATGTTTAAGCATCTGTAGATCTAATTTAAATTTTTCTAACTTTTAAAATTGTATCTCTCCCCACTTCGCTGATTTTATGACGATGGATTATTCCAATTGAATTGTTTCTAAAAGACAACTATTATGTTTGAAAACTGTATATTTTTTATGTATGTGCTTTTATGGTTAAACCTAACCGCAATAAAGCTTTTTGAACTGAACATTAATTAATATTATAAATGTTGAACAAAAAAGAACACGCAGCTACTGCAGTATTAATAAATATTTAATTATTGGAAATATATTAACTACAATGGGGGGTTGAGGGTGGGAGGGGAAAAACTATGAAAATTTGTTTGCAGGCTGAGAGGAATGAGGGGCTGGTCGCATATTATGAAGCCAGAAATTTTTTGTGCACATATAATACTAACAATATGCGATATATGAGGCCATGCGGATGTCATGAAACCTACCTTGGGAAAATTAAGACATGCTTAAAATTTAAGGGATTAATCTTCTGCATTTTTAGATGTATGAAATAAAATATTTAGCCTGGAACGTAGCCGGGCTTAATAGTAAGAACAAAAGGTGCTTGGTTAAAGAGGAATTGAAAATGCATAACCCCCATATAATTTTATTATCCGAAACACACATTGCGGGTAAGGATAAGAAACTCCTTAAACATCTGGGTTACGACATCATAGTTTGTTCTGCTTTTGGACAATCTACAAGAGGGGTTGCCATACTTAAAGATACTCGATTTCGGGCTGAGACAACACAGACTTTTATGGGTAAAGATGGCAGATGGGCAATAGCGCAGATAAGCCACGAGAATATTAAATATGTTTTATGTGTGGTCTATGGCTGCAATATAGACGACCCTAGCTTTTTTGACCATCTGAACGTTAAACTTTTGGGCTTGGAGGGAGAACTTATTATTATGGGGGACTTTAATTGCGTCATGGATTACAGAATTGATACAACTAGCTCTGTGCGATATCAAAGGATGCATAAAACAAGATCAGCTATCCTGGACTTATGCCGTGTACATAACATCAAAGACGCTTGGCGACGTTTAAACGCTAACAATCCTGGATATACATATTACTCTGCCCCGCATAAAACATGCTCCAGGCTTGACATGGCATTAGCAAGCGAAAATTTATTGGTGAATAGCTCTATGGTTATATGCCCTCGTATATCATCGGACCATAATGCAATATTATTGACAATCAAAACAATAAATACTAGAACTACACCCAGACCATTCTCTTTCCCGAGACATTTGATCTCAGATATATCTTTTATGACGCAACTAAAATCACACCTTACCGAATTTATAGGCATAAATATCAACTCAACATCACCTGATATGGTTTGGGATGCCTGTAAGGCAAGTATTAGGGGTTTTACTCAGGCTTATATAATTAGACAAAATTTTGAAAACAAAAAAAATAATGACCAACTATTGATTAAAATAACAGCTTTGGAAGAACAACTATCATTAGCTCTTCAAAATAATGTAGCAAAAAGTATAGAAATCGGCCTTGAACTTTGTTCAATCAAAAATAAAATGAAGTCTAAATTTATCCAGAAAAGCACAAATTGTTTACATAAATTTAAAATAACACAATATGAGGGGGGCGACAAAATCGGGAAAATCCTGGCCTACAAAGTTGCTGAGGATAGAGCTAACTCTACTATCACAAGCATACGGGGGGCTAGCAATAAAATCTATACAAAACCTCAAGATATAGTAGAACAATTCGCCGATTTCTATAGAAATTTATATACCCCAGAAGTGGACTCCAACCTAGACGACATATATACATATGTGGAGGAGCACTTGGGGGACATGCAGAATTGCTCAGAGATAGACTCACTGTCTGCGGACATAACATTGGCTGAATTACATCTAGCGATAGCTTTGTTACCCGTAGGGAAAGCGGCGGGTGAGGACACCATACCTCTAGAAATATATAAATTCTGCCTAGAAGAGCTTGAACAACTATTGTTGAAGGTCATGCAATCTGTAGGCTTAGAAGGAAAGACACCTAGGTCATGGAATAGGGCAAAAATAATATTTTTTTTGAAAAAAGGCAAACCGAAGGAAGAGAGGGGGTCTTATCGCCCCATCTCCTTAATAAACACAGATGCAAAAATCTTTGCTAAAATGTTAGCACTACGATTAGCTCCTATTATGCCTCAAATCATCAACCCACAACAGCATGGTTTCATAATTGGTAGGGACACCACTATACATACGAATACGGCAATAACTGCATTAGATGTGGCAGAGACAGAATCCACCCCACTTGGCATAATTCTATTAGATGCTGAAAAAGCTTTTGATCGAGTGGGGTGGGACTTTCTCTGGCACATACTTCTTAGGATTGGGTTTAAAGGACAATTTTTACGGAGTATTCAAGCACTGTATGATAAACCCTCAGCATATATCAGCTACGGGGGACTGAGATCGTCAGACTTTTCTATCTTACGAGGTACCCGTCAGGGATGCCCCCTATCCCCTCTTCTATTTGCCATTTCACTGGAGCCTTTTCTGTTCGCACTCCAACTTCAGAATCAGATCGCACCCTTTAGATCAGGAATACAAGAACTAAAAATAACAGCATACGCAGATGACATCGCGATCTACACTGAAGATGTCGTGAAAGCACTAAAGGGAATAGCATTAGAAGCCGAAAAATATGGTAAGGTGGCGGGCTATAAATTAAATCTACTAAAAACACAAGTAATAGCTAATTACACACCTGCAGTGGCTGTGCCTGAGATCTGCCACTCCGCCACATATCTCGGGGTTAAAATCACGGCTAAAGTACGTGAAATAAACAATCTAAACTATGACGAATTAATTAAATCAACCAGTCTACTGCTAAAAAAATGGCACAGATTACCCTTAAACCTAACTGGCAGAATTAACTTAATCAAGATGAAAGTTTTGCCCAAATTTATATACTTATTTCGGTCTATACCACTAGCATTAAACAATCAATTTTTTAAAAAACTTGACGGTATACTTAGCAGTTTTATTTGGGGGTATAAAAAAGCAAGAAGATCACTGGCCCTTATGAAAAATAATACGAACTTTGGCGGACTTAACTTCCCCGATTTCAAACTATACTTTTGGTCTGCTTTTATAATTCGTCTTCGATCCTTATTAAATGAAGGTAGGACTCTATTTTTTCATTTGTTTACACTAAAATCCGACTCGAATATGTTTCTGTTCCAAATTAACGACCCCAATTACTACAAAAGGGTTAGATTTAAGACTATAAGAGACTTAATAAAGATCTGGGGTAACATACTTTCTTTTTGCAACACTAGTTTTTTTCACCCAAAGCTTCCACTTTGGGGCAATCCAGGCCTACCAAACATTTTTTCTGACACTAATACTCGCTGCTGGCTAAGATCGGGCATCACGGTTTTAGGGGATTTTTATGGAATACAAGGTTTTTTAGATTTCAATACTCTCAAACTATTATATAATCTATCTGAAAATATGAGATATAAACACTTACAGATACACAATTACCTAATTAATAAAAAAGAATTATTGGAGGTCACTGAAAGCGATATCTGGACATGTTTATACTCCTCCAAAAATAAATCCACAATAAGTGAAGCTTACAAGCTCTTTGTTGGATTTAAATCAAATGATTGTATTAAACTGGCTGACAAATGGAGCAGAATGCTGGGGTCAAATATAACATCTAAACAGATTGAGAGCTCTTTAATAAATATCAATAAACGAGTGCGATCTTCAAACCTTAGACTACAACAATTTAGAACAACCTGTATGTTGTACTATACCCCGGAAAGAATCTCAAAATGGCCATCTAATAATAACATTCATAGTGATCGCACAAAATGTCCTAAATGCTCTGCCGAAGCAGCTGACTTAGCACATGTTTTATTCTCATGCCCGAATCTCAAAACTTTTTGGCATGATGTAGAAAAAGTTCTTAAACTGAAACATATTCAGCTACCTACATTTACGGCCACTTCTGTTTTGTTAGATACTTACTCGGCATCTTTTCCACAAGCTGCTTTGGCCACGATATTAATGTCCTGTGCTAAGCTAACTTTGGCCAGAGCTTGGATTAGCCCAGAAACACCTAAGGTCTGGGATTGGTGGGCCCTGGTAGTCGAGATATACTCAATGGAGCTAGCTCTAGCTAAGATCAGGGGCTTACAGTCATTGAAAAAGCACCAAAAAATCTGGGGTACTTTTATAGATCTATGATGCCTTATTTTGTATATATTATATTTACTTTTTTCTTGTGATTCAGGGGGGGGGTTTAGAAAATGGTTTGAACTACATTATTCGCATCAACGTTGAAAAGAAACTGATATTATATATATATATATATATATATTTTTTTTTTTTCTTTTTTTTTTTCTCTTTTTCTCTCTTTTTGCTGATTATCTATTTTCAAAACAATATTTCATGATTTAGCTGTATTTATTTTATATGGAAATAATTTATGTATGTCAAAATGAATTACTTATGAATTAATTCACTCATCCCTTGTACGCCTGCAAACAATAAAAACATTTAAAAAAAAAAAAGGAAATATATTAACTACAATTAATATTATTCTTTAAATTCAAACAAAAAAAAATGCCACCTAAGCAATAAAAACAAAATAATATACATTATTAATAATTTAAATTATGTAGAGGATTACAAAAAAATGTATTATATTTTGTGCAATTTATTATTACATTCATTTACCATTATTTGCTATGGGGTTTTATCTTAATTCCCTTCCATCATTACTTTTATGGGAGGGTGTTGCATCACCAGGGGTTGGCCATGTGCGATGCTATAGTTACTACTGTTTGTTTACCGTAACTTACTCACAGATTTTGTGAGTAGCCAGATGTAGTAAACTTACTCAAAAATGTAAATTACTCAAAAGTGTGAATCAGGTCCAATGAGTCTAACTCTGGATGTCTTTTCCTGCAATGTTTCCCATAAAACACATGGCCTGATTTACAAAGATAAACAACGGCCAACCGTATCTTTTTAAGTACTGTGCTACCTTTTTATAGACTGTGTCTTGCCTCCATGCAAAGGTCTGCATACCACATGTAGTTAGTCTGAAGCCAAGACAGTAAAGGCAGGATGCCTGGAGGTTTTCAAAGAGAAACCTCCAGAAGCTCCTCCCACACTTCAAAGGCACAACTGGGTATAGAAACTGGACCTCCGATATCACTGCTTCTGTACACTTCTAGACTGTGAATACTCTGCCAGGAAGAAGGACTGCATGCTGCCCTCTTGCCTGTATAAGAAGGACTGGACCTGCATCTATTAAACTCAAAACCCAGAGTGACTCCAAGGACTAGTTGGTTGGCCTCCTGATCCAAAGCCTCAGGGACAACAGGCTTCCAACAACCTTGCATCTACACGCTGCGATCTGTGAGTCTACCCATCCAAATGGTGCCACCCCAGTCCTTAGAAGTGAGCCTAATGTGTTTTGCCAGCTTCTGTGTACCCAGCGGAACCGTCACATCTTCCCTGCTACGTGGCCCAATCCTGAGAGGAACTGCTGCACCTCGGGTGCACACTCATTGCCGCTGCAGCCCGCATCGCCTTAGAAACAGGCACTGTGTCACGTATCCTTGATGCAAGCACTTGCATCTCTCCTTGAGAGGAGCCTCCTTGAAGACGACGACTGCGTGCCACATCCCCGATGCCAGATTTCGCATAGCAAGCCACGTAGATGAGATCCTTGATGTTGACGCAACAGGACCTCACACTGGAGCCTCGTAGCATCTCAGAACCAATGCATTGCTCCGGCTGTGTGGTGCATTTTCAAGGCGGATACACACAGCGCTCCTCAAACCACAGATCTAAGGTACTCTGTTCAGTGGGCCTAACTGGGTCCCTGTAGCCAGCTAACACTCCATCGCCGGCCTGAATGTGTGACTTTATCCCAGTCCGATGTGACCAGCTATCCACAGTTTGTGGTTTATGCATTTTCTTTAAAACTTTTAAAATTAAATATCTCTGGTTCTACTAATTGGATTTGTGTCGTTTTGATCTTGTTTTCTTTATTAAAAATAACTCTATGGTTTTAATATTGTTGTGGGCTCCTTTTGTGGTGTGTTCTCACTGTGTTACTGTTTGAAGTGTTCTGCAAGTACTTTACACATTGTCTCTGAGTTACACCTGAATGCTCTGTGCCAAGCTACCCGAGAGCTGAGCACTGGTTAATTTAGGGTTTGCTTGTGACCAGCCTGAGAAGAATTGTGGTTGCTGCTTGAGAAGGGTTATACCCCCTCAAATAGTAACCCATTATTAAATCAGGGTAATTGTACTGATAAGCCTCATTTACAAATATTTTGAACAACAATACACGTGTTCTGGCCCTGACATATTATTGTACTAAAAGATTTTTGTCTATTTCCATTTCTTGTCAGGATCCATGCAGCCAGGAATGCAATACTATTCAGATCCAGGAGGGCCAATGATGAACCCCATGGCTTCGGCTTTCCATGTCCAGCCCAACTCACCTCAAGGAAATCCAGCGTACCCACCTCCGCCTTCCTACTGTAACACACCGCCCCCTCCATATGAGCAGGTGGTCAAGGACTTCAAGTAGCCTCGCTTTCTCCTCTTTAATGGACTCTGAGAGAGTAAGGAGCTCTAGCACAACCACCAACAGATCAGCCTCAGCTATTATGTATCTTCTTTGTTCATTGATATTAGCGCACTCCATGTTACTGTTAGTTACAAAATACCATTTCCTTTCCAGCTGACCGAAAGTTTCTAAATCAACAGCCACTTGATCTTTTTGCTTGCATCAAACACCTAGAGGCAGGGCATGCCTTTGTATAATGCTATCTTTTGGAATCTTTTGTACCCTGCAATGTCATTGTGCTCTTTGCTGTACAGGTTAGATTGGATGATATCAACTCTCTTATAATGCAAATGCTAAATATCTGGGGAGTTTAGAAAACGTGTTCTCCAGATTTGTTTCGCACCTGCTAAAATCTACGTTTTAGTTTCAAATCATTGAAATCTTAAATGTTTCAGGGGACAGGCAGAGAAAAAGGAACAATACAATGTCATTAGGATCTATAGAATGGGACATCATCGGCCACTTTCACCATACACCACTCTCCTGGTTGGCTTTATAATCATGTCATTAAATTGAAAAATGCATTTTGGTAAGGGCTGCAGTTATGTTTACAATAATTCTCTAATGCTCTGCTGTTTCAGTCAACAACAATAAATTCTGCATATTTATAAGATGGCCTAGGACTCTCATTAGGGTTCACTTGCTGCATTGAAATGATGTGCAAGTGTTGGGCGACATAACCAGATCATTTGATAATCGAAAGGGCATGAAATGCATGATCTGTCCCCTCCAAACCTGATTTGATTTTTGCGTCTTTTTGTTAAAAGTTGCATTCAAGGAACTAAAAAGCACAAAACATCTACAGTTATCTAGTAAACACAAGATTTGAAGGGACGAGTTATTTTCTAAACTATGGACTTAACATCCTCCGATTTCATTAGTCATATAGAAGCAGAAGATCTTAAATATGTATATAAAAACATCACATACTATCTGAAACCTTACATTCTTTAGCAATAACTATAGTGTTTTTTCCAAAAGTCCCTCCCTCCCCCGCATACAATTACCTTACATGTACAGAGCCTGGTGGCATCAATAATATTGCTCCCTGCCCCCCAAAATTTGTATAACTTTTATGTATCCAGTTGTATCACTTTACAATTTTCTAATACCAGTTCCAGTCATAAATATGTCTGACAAAGGAATATTCATAACCATATCTTTCTTCTAATAGGATGACAACACTTCATTAATATTCGTGAAATCATGCATGCTTCGTCCGTGTTCAGTAGGTTTAGCAGCAGATTAAAAATGTTACAAATGGCATGACCTTGAGGGGTGACATTTAAAATGTTGTTGGGTAAGAGGAAGGAAGTACACTACCAAGAGACAATATGAATAATATTATACTATGCATCGTCTGGGTCTTGAGTAATACATTACCAAAAGAAATAAATTGCACCCTAAAAACTGAGAAGTGGGAAAGAATGTCATGCTTTATGTTAATGTGCCAACCACATTGAAAATTAATGTGCATTTTTAATTCAGGTCAGGGTGTAGGGTCTGCCATCAAGAAGAGGGTCGGTGGGCTACTGAAGACTTGCTGTAGAGAGCAGTCCATTGGTGCTCTATGTGTCTTCATGAGGATTGCAACTCCAGTAAAGTTTCTAAAACGTGTGCTTTCGGGGGTGATTGATGGCTGCCTGCACATCTGCAGTGAGGCATTAACCTGTAGGCTTGACAGTCTCTCATTTGCATGAAATTCTGATCTGCATTTGTAATTGTGAAATGAGTAACACATTCTAACCTAGGCACATGTTGCTGTGCAATAGCCTCTGCCCAAATTCTATCCAGCTATATATGCAGGAATGTTATGAGGGGTTAAAACTTATTTCAATTAGTACAGACAATGCAAAACAAAGAGAAATGGTATGAGAAATGAATCTCACAATTATTATCAATGTTCTCTCAAAACCTCAGAAAAGGCGCTAGTGCAAGCCATGATGCAAGGATTCACAATTAGGATCTGTCTAGAAAGGCATTCGCACTTCTTTAATAACAATAATAAAACATGAATCAATCTCAGGTTTGTACAAGCGACCATACATCTAAGAAAAATGTTTACCTTTAAATCAATGCTCTGCGTGTTTGTCCCTACAAGCAGGGGGTCAACTGAGATAGCAGGCAGGACAATCTTCAAGGTTATACATGGAAATGAGAGAGACTGGATTGGCATTTACAGTGCGAAAACAACCAGGATGGAGGGGGGAAGTGACTCATGGAATACCAGTATGCCACCTTCCCTGCTGGGGCGGCGGAGAAGTCACTCCAACCCCCCACATTTTAAGTTGCCTTTCTTTTCTAGGCATTTCTGATGGAAGTGCCTCTACTAAAATACTGGGAGCACTTTTAGCATAAGTTTATTTTTGAGTGAATGAGCTCTCATGTAAAGCGAGGTTTCTCCACAAACACGGGGTCCCTGAATAAAAATGTGCACTAGAAGGTCAACTCTAAATAGTGCAGGCCTTCTGCAATACACAGGCATAGCCTGGTGGTGGATAGGCTGGTGGTCTCCTGTGCTAGAGCCACACGAGGTCCTGCTCCGGAAACCTGACAGTTTTCCTAACTGCAAATGTGGTGGGTGTACCACAAGTCTTGCTGACTACTGCAATACAAAACTCAGTTGTTTACTAAATGTAGCAATGTTGCAGAAAAGCAAATTAACGCATTGAGACTCTCACATAGGGGTCAATTAGGATCCGTCCGCCATTCTGTCGGGGGACGGGACGACCGTCCACCACAGGGGTGGAGGTCACGTGCCTCGAATTAGGATGCACCCGCCACAGTGGCGGGTGCATCCCGCATTTTTAACATTGCGCGGGCGGTGCTGAAAACACCCCCTGCCGCAATGCTAAAAATGCATGTTGAGCGTTTCAAAGCACACTATGACAGGCACCGCGCGGTGCCTGCCATGTTGTATTTTAAAACGCAGGGGGGTACCGCGGTCCCCCCGCCATTGTAATATGGAGGGGGGAAATAGGTGGCGGACGGGCACTGATGGCGGACGGATCACCACCGCCTGCATGGCGGTGGCGATCCGTCCGCCATCCTGATCGGCCCCATAGTTTGGACAAACACCATTTTCAATTAATTAACAAATATATAAATGTAATGCATTCTATTACTGGTATCTGTGTCTCATGTTTCTGTATAGAATTACCGATGAACAACAAGAAAATAAGTAATAAGTATTCAAAATGTCTGCCATTTCGTATCTTGGGGATTGGCACTCTCACGCCAATTTAGTCTTGTACAGTGAAAACAACAGGAAAAAAATGATAAGTAAACATCAAATCGTAATTCTACCCTGTGCAATTATGATGTTGTGTTTTATGGCGTGGGTGAGAATAGAGCAGATATTTGGGAACATTCCATAATTAAGAGACAAAAAATGTACAGCTCTTTAATGTGTATGTAGGTAACTGAAGCATAAATCTGGCATGAGTGTGGTGTAAAGCTAGCTGAAATGCAGTGGCACACTGTATCAATCAATCAATGAGCACTTGTAGAGCACAGCATTGTCACCTCTGGGGTTATATGGGTACTGGGGTGCGAGTTCTCTGTTGTGCCTGCTCCCCCTGTGACAGGCCTTGAGTAAACTTTGAGAACAGGGTTTATTTGCGCCACTTTGCCTCCACTCGGAAGCCTCTTGCTTGCGGGGTCCCCCAAGGCTCGGCTCTTAGCCCTCTGCTCTTCAATGTATACCTCACCCCTTTTGTGCTTTTGGTGGAGAGGTTCGGACTAAAAGTGAGTTCTTATGCTGATGACACCCAACTGATCTTCTCTTTTAAGGAACATTCACAGGCTGCTTTTGTTAACTTTCGGTGGTGCATGAGCAACATCACGGATTGGATGACTCAGAACTGCCTAAAGCTGAACACTGAGAAAACCGAGGGGCTCTTCTTTAATCAACCAGTCCCACCGCCCTCCATGCTCTGGTGGCCATCTGAACTGAATCCCCCTCCTGTTCCTGTGGAGGCAGCAAGGAATTTGGGCTTCAAATTCGACAGTGTTCTCTCCTGCAACACCCAGATCAGTCAGGTTTCCTCCATGTGTTTCTGGAAACTGTGCTCCCTGAGGAAATTCCTTCACTTTCTCCCGTTGGACTGCAGGCAGACTGTGGTTCATGCCTTGGTCACATCTAGAATGGAGTACTCTAATAGCCTCTACTTAGGTCTCCCAGCTTATTTGATCTGCAGATTACAAATGGTTCAGAATGCAGCTGCTAGATTGATCTGCAAGGTTCATTTTTTTCATTCCATCTCTCCTCACCTGCAAAATCTTCACTGGCTTCCCGTCAGCAGAAGAATTTAATTTAAGGCTCTCACCTTGGCATATAGAGCCACCATGGGTCGAGACCCGCAATACCTGAGACACAGACTGCAAAGCTACCAACACAACCGAGTTCTCAGATCCAACCACTTGAATCTGCTCTCTATTCCCCATTTTCGTCAAGCCAGGCTAGACGGCAGAGCCTTCGTGGTCAGGACCGCAAAGCTCTGGAACGCTATGCCCTTGCATATCCGAAATACGGCACCAGAATCAGCTTTTAGGAAAGTATTGAAGACCTGGCTGTTCAACCACACCTAGCCCCTCTCCTCTGCCAATGCACTTTTCCTGCCGCCTTAACGCCGGGACACCTCCATTGGAGGTAGCCGCGTGCTCAATAAATGCTCCAAATAAATAAATAAAGAGGGAAGAAACGAGCAGAGAAAGGCAAGACAGAGGTCAGAAAAACAAGCAGAAATGGCAAAACAGAGCAGGAAACAAGCAGAGAAGGCATAACAGGGGGCAGCAGGTAGATAGGCAGCAGAGAGTAGCGGAGTTTGGGCAAGTTGGAAAGGAGAACTGTTGCAGGAGGAGCCGGCACAAGGACCTGCTCAATGAGGTTGTGCTGCAGCCTCCATTAAGTAGATCCTTGGTGGAGGGATGGATGCTGGGTGGTGAGTGGTGGTAGGAGGGAAATGGTGGGAGGAGGGAAATGGGGTTAAGAGGGAAGAAACAAGCAGAAAAAGGCAAAACAAAGGGTAGGAAAAACAAGCGGGAAAGGCAAAACGGTAGAAAGATGAGCAGAAAAAGGCAAACAGATAGCAGAAGAGTGAGCAGTAACGGCAAAACAGAGCAAGAGAGGACAAAACAGAGCAGAAGATGAGCAGAGAAGGCAAAGAGGCGGGCAGAAAACCTAGAAGAAAAGGCAAAGCAGAGGGCAGAAAAACAAGCAGGAAAGGCAAAACAGAGCAGAAGAGGATAAAACAGAGGACAGAAAAACAAGCAGGAAAGGCAAAACAAAGCATAAGTGGACCAAACTGAGGACAGAAAAACAAGCAGAAAAAGGCAACACAATGGCAGAAAATTAGCAGAAAAGGCAAAACAGAGCAAAAGAGGGCAAAACAGAGGGCAGATAAACAAACAGAAAAGGCAAAATGAAGAGGAGAGAATCAAGCAGAAAAGGTAAAACATAGGGTAGAAAAACAAGCAGAAACAGGCGAAACAGTGGGAAGAAAAACTATCAGAAAAAAGCAAAACAGTGTAAGAAACGAGCTGAGGAGGTGCAAACAGAGGGCAGCAGGTAGACAGGAAGCAGAGGGTAGCAGACTGAGTGCAAGCTGGACTGAACTGTTGCAGGGGGAGCTGGCACAATGACCTTCTCATGTATAGACACACAGATGATGGACGGAATGCAGAGCAAATCAAACATTCACCCCCAGTCAAGAGATCTGGGTTAAATCCATCATTCTTTTGCCCACCATGTCACCCCAGTTTAGCCCCAGCCATATGCAAATCAATCTTGACCCTGTGCCTCATGGGAGCAGTCCAGCCCGAACTGCCAAGCTAGGTCCACCCTGGACCAGAAACAAGCATCCTGGGACCAGTTTCAGAGCATCACCCCCTCAGCCAGGCTAGCTTGAATCCAGTTCTTTTTACACTGCTCATTTATAGAGTCAAAGGTAAATCTACAGTCAATAGAGGGGTCGATTGTGGTTATGAGAGGGTTGAGGATATTAGTCAGGTCTGTAAGAGACAGGGCTTGGAAGGATGACATTAGGCGATGCAGTGTGGACGGATGGGTGTCAGAGAAAACACAAGCTTGGTATTGTCGATGTGTTGCTAGATGTTTCCTTGAAGAAAAGGTCGATGACTTGACACTTGTCTTCAGAGAGTGGGATTAGAGGTTTAAGCGGGTTTGATGCAGTGCCTGATAATATGCAATATGAGAGACAGCCTCATTGTTATGTTATGTTATGTTATAAAATTTATAGAGCGCTCAGCTGCCGCAGCAAAGTGGCGTCTAGTGCTAGAAGTGCTATTATGATTCAGTAAGGCACAGTCACAAATGTGTAGTACATATGAGTCACATAGAATGCTGCTCTTGGAGGTTGGGTATCTGTAGTGAAAGAGTAATCTAAGACCTTCATATAGTTAGAAATCCTGCTTGATTTTCCTCTGTAAACCTGATCAACATTAACTAATCAGAAATGCCACATATTAAATTATTTTGAAGCAATGATATCATGATCCATTTGAGAAGTCTGGAAATGTATTTGACTGGCAACAAAAAACATTCTAAATTCAAGTGGCATTTCAGCTGACCCTGTTTTTAAATCAGAATTTAGAAAACATATATAGAATTCTTTCTAACCCTAAACTTTCTAATTCTATCCTCAATTTTTTTCCAGTTTTTCTGGTAATCATAACTCTGTTAGCATGTGCAAGGGATTGCTATTCAACAATCTCGCACCCGATCCTTCTGCAGCGCCTAGAGGAGGTTGGTGTGACCGACATCGCTCTCCAGTGGTTCCGGTCGTTTTTAGCCAACCGGGCCTTTAGCGTGACCGTCCCACCTTATCAGTCCAAATTCCATCCGTTGAACCAGGGGGTCCCCCAAGGGTCCTCGCTGAGTCCTACGTTGTTTAATCTGTACGTAAGGCCGCTAGCTGAGGTCGTCAGGCAATGGGGTATGACGATGGTGTCATACGCCGATGACACCCAGCTAGCGGTCACGATCAGCGGGGATGCCGAAGTGGATGCCCCCAGGTTTCAACAAGGACTGCGGGCGGTCGCCAGCTGGATGACGTCCAACTATCTCCAGCTGAACGCTAGTAAGACCGAGGTCATGGTTTTTGGCAGACACCCGGAGCTCTGGGGAGAGAGATGGTGGCCTGGAGATTTGGGTCCTGCTCCCATCCCAGTCGCCGAGCTTAAGAACCTTGGGGTCTGGCTGGACCCTTCCCTCACGTTTGTGTGTCACACCAAACGCACGGTGGCATGCTGCTTTGGCATCCTGCGCGGGCTCCGTCCAGTGCTTAAGTTCTTCGATGCTACCACCAGGCAACTCATGATCCAAGCCACAGTCATCTCGAGGCTGGATTATGCTAGTTCCTTACTGGTTGGTTTGAATCAGGCGGAGATTGGGCGCTTACAACGGGTGCAGAATGCCGCAGCAAGAGCGGTGGTAGGCCTTCCAAGATTCTGCCCCACCTCCAGCACCCTGCGGTCACTGCATTGGCTCCCGGTGGCCCAGCGGATCCAGTTTAAGGTCCTCTGCGTCGCCTATAAAATCTTGAAGGGTTCCCCAGCTTTGATCTTGATGACCCTCCTCGCCCATTACACTCCAGCGCGTCTTTTGAGATCTGCGGACCTAGAACTAGCTGTGGTGCCGCGCTTCAAGCGGAGCAGAGCTGGAGGACGCTCGTTTTGAGTGCGTGCGGCGGTTATGTGGAACTCCCTGCCCCCGGCGATTCGTGCTATGAGGGATCTGCTTTCCTTTCGCCGTGCGGTGAAAACCTTTTTATTCCCTTAGTTTGGTTACACTGTTTGTTTGTTTAGTTGTGTTGTGCAACTGCCTTGTCGGGCGCCAGGACGCTCCTTAGCTGGAGCATCTGTGCGCCAAATAAAAACGCATAACAACAACAATAACAATAACAACAACAATCTTCATCCTGTGTCTGAACTCTGCACTGCTGATCAAGGCTGACATAACACGCTGGATTCTGTGGTGACGCAAGGAGGAAAGTCTCTCTCCATCGTCCCATACCCTTATCCTCCCCTTAGCCGAACAATCGGGAAAACAGGCAACATTGTGGACCTCGAGCCATTGGTACTCCCAGCCCCCAGTATCCACCTCTCCACCAGCCCCTGGGGATCCGTGGTCTGCCAGGGGGGATAGGACGTACCAGGGCAGGGCCTCAGCGGAAGCAGGCACCATCGATGCACCAGTTAGCGTTAAGGCTACAAATGTGGTACTACTTGCTCCGTGGTGGAAGTGGCTGACATTAGACTTGCCTTGCCTTGGTGAGGAATATGCTCCTTCTTCCTGCGTATGGAATTCAAAACCTGCAACATTTCCTCCCTGCACTCCCTTGCCACCTGGCCTGCCTGGGAAAAGTGTTCTAACCGGCCTGCCTGCTAGTGAGGGCATTCTGGCTGGCGGGGCTCGCCGCTTGTTTTCAGCAGGAAGGGAGAAGTAAAGAGAGTGACTAAGGGAGTTACCCTGGGTGCCTGCATGAGTGAAAGGGCTCATTATTGGAAGTTAAGAGAGGTTGCTTGTGGCCACATCCACTGCAATTAAAGCAGCAATTGAACCTACATGAGGCAGTGCGACATATAGAAGTCTTTGTACATGCCTGGTTCAAAATAGGGTACTCAGCTGGGCAGCTACATTTAGTAGACCTCTGCTACGCCTGTGCCTGCCTGTAGTAATATAGGAACGGACAAGAGGGGGCAGCTTGTATTACCATAGGGCCCAAGAAGGATCTGGCTTGATTGTGTCCCTCCCCTGGCATTGGGTAATAATCCTACGGTGGGAGTGCTGGCCCAAAAACTTGTGATTAACAAACAATAAAATATCACACAAAGATAGTAAAGCACAGGAATAGGGGACACTTCACATCTTCAATTTAGCCATATTCGCGGTTATCAGCCGTGTTCTTTACCAAGGGGTTCATCGCATGAATGATAGATATGAAAAAGTGACCAGAATAAGACCACTTAAGGATAATAGGACCATGCGATCAGGATGGGAAAGAGTGCCTTTCCCACCAGAAGGAGCAAGAAGAAACTTTGATAATTAACAACTGCAAAAAAACATATATATCACCTGTGATACGGATGTTAAAAAAAAATTAAAATCCTGCACAAGTTTGATTTTCTGAAAGATCCAGTAGGAGCAATGCTAACCTTGCAAGAATATTCATGTCCTCTTCCACCACCAATACCACCAGCTTGTGGGGTAAATTCCTCACACCTAAATCAAGACAATAGTGGCAATAGCGGCATGGATCAGTTTGAATGGGGACTTTCAAGTAAGTTGTCAGAAAGTAGGGTCTCTCAATGGGCACATATAATAGACTGGGAGATGCTCTCACTAGAGCCAATATCACCACAGCTTCCAAACATCTTAAACTTATCTCAGAAATACACAGTAAACTATCACAGACAAATTTTGACATCAGGCGTACCACTCCCACTTGAAGTAAGAGTAAATATTATTAAAAATCACAAAACTGTTTGTGAACCAATATATCACACTCCTCAAACAAACCAAATAAATCAAATGTGCCTAACGGCAAGAGGAAATTTGAAGCAACAACAAGCAAACCTTAATGGAACTAAGAATGTATTACAATTTAATCCAGAAGCTAGAACCGATACGTTATAGGAGATGTGGTATTGTGGTAACACTACCAAGTAGGAGCTGAACCAAGAGGAAACCGATGGAACTCTATTAAAAGCAGACAATCTCCAACTTTGGAGTATGCCGCGCTCAAACAACTATCCTAGCACTAGTTCGCAGTCTAGACAAGCTAAAAAAGGAAATGGAAGAAGAATCAGGGCCATTACATTGACTGTTTTCGAGACCACGGACATCATCAAATGTTGAATCAGGATCAGTATGGTATATCCTCTTTAAAACTTTGCAACCAACACTAAAAGCCCTTGCGAATCAATCAAATAAAATGGAAGTTCAAATTAACCTCCTTCATGTCATGGCAAAACCAGTCACTGAAATTGGTCAGAAATTGGCCTCTTTAAACAATTTAATAACACAAGTGCAAGCGTAAGCAACAACATCATATATAGACTGTACTTGTGCACCACTAATAAATTATCCACAATTCCCAAAGCATTGACTACTTTAATTAAAGATATGAAAGGGAATCTGGAAAACCAAGGGTGCGATAAGAAATCCATGGTGCAATTAATGGAGGAAACAGGCAAATTTGATCAAATTAGGTGTACAAACAACAGATTAGTCTCTCAAAACCAAATCACTGAGCCACTGGATGAAAAGATGGGGGTGCATGAAGATCAGCAACCAATCCCTCCACCTTTCACAAAGATGAAAAAACAGAGTGGAAAACAATGCAAATCCAGAAATAAGATAAAAAATAGGATAGCTGAAACCTCTTCTGCAAAAGCAACAACTACAACAGGGGACAATATAATCAGGGCCAAGGAATTGCCTGGGAAAACTCAGGACTGCATGAGATTAGTAAAAAGAAAAATGCACTATTCTCTCTTCAACTAAAACTCAGGGAAAAATGCGAGGACCACCACCTCTGTTGAGATGAGTGAAGTAACAATAGATCCTACAGGACAACAAACCCAGGGCTCCCAGAATGTTGATACACTGCTGTACAACACCAAAAAAAGAGGCCTGTCAGTCGAAAATAATTGTTGGAAAAGCCTAAGAAATATCTAATCTGTGGAAGAGAGTAAAACCACAACACATATGAAAGTCCCATTGGATAAAGGCACCTTTGTCCATACAGCTATATTAGGCAGATCAAAACATCAGCAAATCGACGAGGCTTAGTTCCACACAGTGCCCGAGGAAAACATTACAGATAGCTCAATGCACATGAAAGCAATGATCCAACCATCGCCTATACAAAGTATAGACAAGATATGGCCAAAATCCAAGCAGAACCCACACCCGTAATGAAGGCAGTAGTCAAGCAATCTTGACACCTGAATACCAGTCCAAGGGAAATCATGATATTTTGAACCATAGGAGCATATTAAAACTCTTAAAAGCAATTCAATTGCTTGAAAAATTTAAACAGAAGACATTGAATCTATTAAATTCCTACCCAACAAAGAGGGTAAGAATCAAGAACTTACACAGTTGACCTGGAATTCTAGTCAACTAGCTGGACAAATCCTTCAGGAAAAAGAGTTTTCCTAAACTGGAAAATAAAAATCAGCAGCCCAAATTCTTTATTCATGGCCGTTCGATTTACCAGAGAAATTTCATTATCCATGAAACATAGATGATAATAGTCAAGTATATTCAATTCTCAAAAATCCTATTGGTAAAACAGCTACCTCATCACCAGCCTTATATACTAAGCTGCAAGCACAGAGGGGACTCTAACTTAACCAAGGTTGGTTGACAGCAGCCCTACACTGTAGATCTTGGGCCTGACAGGAAACAATAGTGGACCAGCAACAATTACTCATCCACACAAAGGAAACAATAAAGCTATGTCCATGGAACACAAATAAAGTACAAACTAAGATTCAAACTGCTTATTTGACTGCTAGCACCAGAAGTTTCAAATTATATCAATTGAAGAAACATGGGCAATTATAACATTTATGTTGGAAGGATTCACTTGGTACATAGCTCCAGCCACTGAAACTAAGAGATATGGGCGCCTATGTGGGGACCTTGCAACATTCACAGGAATTGACCTGAAGATGAGAAGCTAACAGGTAGACATAGATAATAACAATCTCTTAGTAGTAAAATTGCAAAATGGGTATACAAATACTACAAACTTTTTTATTAATAATTAATGTTTATATACATCCTAAAGCAATTGCCAGAAAGTTAATGTCAGTAAACGTATAAATATTTTATTACAGCAATTACAAGATGCAACAAACCGGTAAATTATAATTACAGGACATATAAAATGAATCTTTTGTTGGTGTTTACTCGAGATGATATTATATTGCACTTATGGGCTATCTCAAACTTGTCATTACCATAGAGAGTATAGGGTCGAGAGACACAGTGGGAATGAATCTAGTTAACGATCTGGACTACCTTGATCTAAGGGTCTTAAATGGAAGGTTTCAACAAGATTTACCATCCGCATGGACTTACCAGGCATCAGGCCGGAAATCTGGAATTGATTTTCATTTATTTCAAATTACAAAAACACTTGAAAGTCATAATGGACAACAAATCTTGAAGATTCAGATCCAAGGTTCAAGACAACAAAAGGTAAAGTCCCTTCCTGGGGAGATAATGAATGTAAACATTAGGAGGTTGTGCTGGTCAGAAGGAACTCATTTTTCAATTAGGAATACTGCTCGAACAAAGGTTGATTATTGTTTTTTGGTGGATCAGCGCAATTGACTCTTAATTAATCACCTCCTATGCATCAAAGAATAACCATAACGCTTCCCAATTTAACAACCAAGCTCAAAATGTAAGCAGGTTTAGAGCATCAACCGCAAGTCGTATTCAGAAAAGGAATCCTAACAGACATTTAAGACAAACAAAGAAGTGGCCAACATCAACATCGAACTGAAGAGGATATACATAGATTTTTGGAGGTCAATCTGGGAATAAAAATTAAAGGAAAACAAATATTCTGGGCAAAAATGCTGTCTTACAGAAAAAATAAAAAGACATTTAGAAGATGAACAATAGTTTGAATAGATAAATAAATCCCCAACAACGGTTACAACATCTACTCTAACAGAAGCTGGTTGGATCAGTTTTTTAACAGAACATTTATATCCAGCTTTTGACACCAAAGGGTGTTCTATGCTACAAAGTCAGAGCAGAACAAATCAGATAACTCAAGTTGAAAGTAAGTTGACTATTAGTACAGGTATAAAAACTAATCAAAAAACAAAGACAAGATGGGGCACCCGGTACAAATGGAATCCCATTTGCTCTTTATAAGGATAATCCTACCTTTTGGGCAGGATACCTGATGAGAGTCTTTAACACTGCTCTCCATTCGGCAATCATTCTAGATTCAAGGAAAGTCCCTATAATAACACCCACCTTCAAAAGTGTAGATTGAGCACAACCAGCAAACTATCACCTATTAAAGCTGTAAATACCAAGGCTAAACTCTTCGCAGGAATCCTCCTGACAGAACTATTGCAATGGGCAGTTGCAAGACAGATTATTCCACCAAACCAATCAGGTTTTGTACAAGCGTTGGGTACGGTATCCAATATTTTAGCACTTAATGCTAGATAAATGCAAATTCAGGAAGCAACCAATTTACCTGTACTTTGTAGATTGTAAATCAGCGTTTGATTGCATACAGCAACAAATTCTCTGGCAAAAGTTGGTTAAACAAATTTCTGCTAGTCTTCTAAAGGCAATTCAGTTGTTTGTTCTCTGACACGTTGGTCAGGGCGAGAAAAGGCAATGGTTCATACTCATCTAGAAAAATTAAGACCTCCCGGTGGCTTACTGAAGCAAGGGTGCGTACTTGCTCCATACTTATTTAATTATTTTTTTTGGGACATAATACAAGCATTGGACAAAGTAAATGCACATCCTCCCAAGTTAGCTGATAAGTATATATTGAACTTACTATATGCTGATAATGTCATTTTTCTAAGTAAAACAAAGGTTGGGTTGCGATGCCTTATAGACACAATATCAAAGTACTCTCTGGCATGGTCATAAATGAGAAAAAGACAAAAGGAATTTAAGTAAGTCACAGGATATAAGCAAAACATAAGTGTTACTTACAAGACCTTCAAATAGAGTAGGTGAAAACATACAGGTATCTGGAAGTACTCTTTTATGACAAAGTTCCTTTTGGTGGCAGAAGACGAACTTGCAGAAATAGGCAGCATCCTACTTTTAGCATTCTGTACTTAACAGAGGTCTCTAGGGGAACCAAGTCATCTCCCTCTGCTAAAGGTAATAATTGCAAAATGGCACTATGTAGTAGAGACTCTATAATCCTAAACAATATTATTACAAAAATATTTACATTTCTTTTTCATCTCCTGTGTAATGCCTGATGAAAATATGCCTTTTAATAAACGAAGAATACGTACACGTAGACAAGCAGTAATAGCATGTTTTAAAAAATCAGACATAGCCCTGAACTTCACTTTTACCAAATTTTTTATACTTGCAAAAAGGAAATTGGAATCGTACGGTCCTATTTCAGTTTAACTTCATTGCATGTATTCACTGACATATTTAAATGAAGCACCAGAATTGTTTATAATGAGAAGCTAATTTGCATTTTAAGACTTGTACTTGAAGATCTAGGCTGTGGAGATAATCAAGATCAGTGTAGTATTTTGACCCAATTGCACATATTTGCAGAACAATTTAAATAAAGCGCCAATTAGAAGAGAATTTGTATGTTAAGACGCGTACTTGCAGAACTACTCAGTTGTGATAACAAAGAGGATCAGTGTACTAATTTGACTAATTGCAGAAACTGGTGGTAGGCATTTTTTGGAATTTTAACTTCGATTTTTATAACTGTAATTTGAAAACATTTTTATGTATGTGATTTTAAAAATGTTTTATTGCATCATTTGTTTTCTTTTTATGACCATATATTATATGATTTTAATTAATCAAACTATGAAAATTCACTTCACTTTACTTAATCCATACTAATATAATAAAGAGAGAGCCCAAACCTTTGAGGCGGGTAATCTCAGAAACCACGGCACCAATCACAACAACCAATACAGCCTTCGAAAGGGCAGTTGCAGCAGAAGGACATAGGCTATGCAGACGCCCACCATATATACATTTAAAAGGTAAAAGAACCGTGCCAGCAAAGTAGTCCCTTGTGGGCGTGTCTGCGTTGTGCTGTGGGCGTGTGCTGGGGGCGTGACAACCGCTGGGGCGTGTGGTACGTTCCGCCCTTCATGCCATGTCTCATATCGTGTGCTAATCCCACCCTGCTCCCTTTAAATACCCCTGCACCCCATAATCATAACCCACCCTTACTCCTTAAAATACCCCACACCCTTAAACACTAACCCATCTTAACCCTATAAATATACCCTGTACCCCAAAACCCAAACCTATCCCTAAACCCTAAAAATACCCCTGTACCCCAAAACCCAAACCTAGCCCTGAACCCTATAAATACCCCTGTACCTCAAAACCCAAATCTACCCCTGAACACTAAAAATACCACTGTACCCCAAAACCCAAACCTACCCCTGAACCCTAAAAATAACCCTGTACCCCAAAACCCAACCTAGCCCTGTACCCTAAAAATAACCCTGTACCCCAGAACCCAAACCTACCCCTGAACCCTAAAATACCCCTGTACCCCAAAACCCAAACCTAGCCCTGAACCCTAAAAATACCCCTGTACCCCAAAACCCAAACCTAGCCCTGAACCCTACAAATACCCCTGTACCCCAAAACCCATACCTATCCCTAAACTCTAAAACTATCCCGGTACCCCATAACCCAAAACTATATCTGTACCCTTAAAATACACAAACACCCCAAACCATATACCTAAGTACCCCAAAACATATACGACTATACCCATACTTACCTTATCCAAACATTTAAAAAAAACATGCTTTTACCATTCATGCATTAACAATGAATTTCGTTGTAAATGTATGCGTGGTAAAAGCATATAAAATGTAATGCCATGCGTTATAATGGTACTTTCGTAATGAAAGTATGTGGAGTGATGGTATGCAGAAAGAAAGTTGGCGAATAATGGGTGTTTACCCTCACCCGGTAAGTACATTGGTGGCATGGTGGCCCACATCTCCAGCAACATACTCAGATTTTTTCACTACCCATTTGAAAAATGCACAGGTCTCTCTCATTGATGGCCAGCACAGACATACACTTTTAGACACACCTCCCGCCACAAGTTCTAGAATTGCGAACTTTAGAGCTGGGGAGCTACGTTCGAATCTCGGCATCAGCTCAACATCCTGTGATTCCAGGCAAATCGCTTTCTCCCCGTGCCTACCACAAATGACTGTGTTCTTCTGTTATGTAAATTGTGCTCGCTCATGCCATGTTGTCGAGTTCACGCTATATATTATTGCAAGGAAAAATAACGTAGGTAAACTCGAGTTCACACACTACTGAACGCGCACTGTTAAGTGCATCAGCAGTGCACTGTAAATCGAAGCGTTTCACAGGCCTGTCACAGATAAGAAATGCTATCAAAACGAAATCCTACAAAACAATATTCTACTGGCCGGCTACAATTCATACCCGGACAACGTCAGGACGGGCTGCTATCTCAAATATTAGTAAAACAAGATAAGGCAAGCTACAAAACTCAAACAAAAAGTTGAATCTGGAGCAAAAGAAAGTGACACTATTTGGGTTTTGCCTTTGAGTTTCCAGAGAAAGTATTAATGTCATTATATTGTTACTATGATCATCTGAGAGAAAGTTACAGCTGACAAGAATTGGTCAGCATTCCAAAAATGACTAAGAAATAATTTGCTCATGTATATTTTTAAAATGACACAGTGGTCAATGTGCATGATTTTGTAACTATTCTTGCTCCGAAGATTCTGCCCTAGCTGTACCACACCATTAAATTGGAACTGACTACTTCTTTGGTAATGGCAGCCATATTGGAGTATTGTAGCATGGTATAAATTGGACTTACAAAGAAACTTATTGAGAAAAAACAACTACAGATGAGAGAGAGTGGCCGTGTAAAGTCACCTTTGAAATTCTTTAATTTGCTACTTTTAGAGAGACAAGTTCATATTTCTCTGCATTGTACATACAAAATGTTACTTCTCACCATGTTCCCACCAAATATCTCCACTCAGTCACTGTGCTTTGGACCCCTCATTAAAAGCTCAAGAGAAATAAACATTGGCAAAGCCAATAGGTCTCGCGTATGCAAGAGCTATTGGCTTTGCCAATGTCTTTTAGCCATGTTGCACACCAGTGTGGAGTTGACAGGCGTGTTGTATAGATTGTCGAATGGTTTCCCAGTTTGTTAATTTGTATCATTTGAACTTCAGCAAGTGTCTTCTATTAAATGTGATAAATTCTGTATTAAAAATACACCTTTAGTAGTTGCTAGATTAATGTGTGTGGTCCAAATCACTAGCACAAAATAGCACTACTACTAATGAATAGAGGGCTGTAATCAATGATGTGGCCTAAGGAGCAATAATCAAATAAATATGCACAGCGGTTGTCAATGCAATGGGTTCATCAAACTACCCAGATAGCTGCTCGGAATTCACTTTTAGCACTAGGGATATTTGACTGAGTATCACCACATGCAGCAATTAAACTGAAAAATCTGATAGAATTGCTATTCTGTATACTGCGGTTGATGCACTTAAATGAATATGAAATAACACAAAGCGTGGGCTTTCCGAAAAGAACATGGCAGCTACCTATTAGCATCAAAACCACCAAAGGAGAAAACATCTGATTTCTTAAGGCCTGGAAAGACTGATAGACAATAACTTTGTACTCTGGTGGTGAGAAATGGTCCACTTTGAAAATGTTCAGACATAGAACAGTACAGCAGATAGGCACACCTCTTCAGAACTGACCACTGCACAGCAGTTCACACCTTCACAGCTTTGTACTACATATAGCTGAAGTGCCATGTTCCTGTCCACAGTCTGCAAGGTTCCAGGCACATTTCAGATTAGGAGGCAGAATCAATGAGCATGTCCCTCATTTGAACACAAATAACCTGTGCAAATGTCTCTTAATCAAAGGTCTTAACCCAACAAAGGAGCAGTATCAAGACAAGTCATGTAGGAAAAAACTACAAAATGCCTTTCTTCCTGATATGAATGTCAACAGGTCCGGCAATTGATATGTTCTAAAACTCTGCTAAGGTGGCTTAACGGCTTCATGCATGAGCAATAGAATGGCTCATACAATTAAACGATTTAAACACAGGAAATTAAGTATGTGGGCATTGTATGGATGATTTCCCAGGCATTCTAATGAAACACTTCATGGCTCCATATCTGACAATGAGTCCACATCCCACATGAATGCATGTGCAACCTGGGGGCCAGGGAGAAGCCCACTGACAAGCCTAAAAAATACAGAGAGCAGTGGGGGCAGAGAAGCCCTGGGAGGAGAGACAGACAGGGGCAGCTGAAATGCAACAGAAGCAGATGGGCAAAACAGTCACATTAAGTGCGCAATGAGATTCGAGGTACACAGAAGCACACAGTGCTTAAAAGTGACAAGAGGCAGGAGTGTGAGGAAATCATGCAGGGAGACAGCTGTAAAACAAAACACTCATGGAGTGTTTAAAAACAAAAAAGATTGACAAGTTGACACTGTTAGGTTTAGATGGGATTTTATTTAACCAATAGAAAATACATTATGTTTTCATCAAGGGACCACATCAGTGATGCATGCAAAATGCGTATGCCTCACATGCATGCGGGATGCAATACGAAATGGAAATGTATTTGCCCATTGGAATGCAGGAGGCAAATACATTTCAGTGACAGAGGAAGCACTTCACAGGATTGATGCAAGATATCTCCAGAGTTTGTGCACTCAGTATAGAGCAGGCATGTACACTGTTGCCGCTGCTTGTGGCCTTAAGGTGAAAGAAGCCCCCCTCATTGTCTTGGAGGGAAATGCCATGGCTATGAGAGGAGTTAAAGCAAGAGCTCTGTGAAGAGAGTACGAGCTGCGGGGGAAGTCTGCACTTTAAGTGGAGTGATAGCTCGGGACTTGGCTCGGGCTCAGGCTGTTCTTGGGGCTTCTCTGGGAGCTGTGGCTTTTGGCTGAGCAGATTTTACCTGTGTGGGACTCAGAGTGTCTCTGAGCTGCAGGTCCCGGGCTCAAGACCCTGTCCCACAGGAAGCTGTACTGGCGGAGGTGCAAAATGGGCTGCATTCCTGGATAAAGACGCACCTCTCAAAGAAGATATTAGTCTGCGAGAAGGGGCAGGAAGCTCAAGCTGTTGTGCCTGATGAAGAGTTCACAGGAGGAGGGGACAAGCAGAGGTACTGACATGCATGCTCACAAATAAATATCAAAGAAGTTTAATGATTAAGGCGGAGGAAAAGGAGTACTTGGGCCGTGGGACACTGATAAGAAACCACAACAGCAAAAATCATGCTACAACCAATAGAAACAGAGGAAAAGTAAGTGGCAAGTACACAAACAAATGAAATGGAAGGGTGGGATGTAAACCCTGTATAAAATATTTTAAATATAATAGATTTCCCTAGCACAGTGCAAGAGCTGTGCAGGCAAAACCTAAAGACAAGGAGGCAGTTCCATTCGAGATCACAATTCAGTGCTGTGAGCTGCTCCTAAACCCACAGTGAAGACTAAATCAGCTATTTGCTCTCAAAACAGATAGTCTTTGGCTCGAATGCAGTACTTATGGAAGCAATCCATAATGCTGGACTTAATTCGAACTGTACAATGCCCTGAAATGGCAGTGATTCTACGAATACCGAGAAATCATAAAAATATATACATTGGTGGATGTTCTGTTATGAATCATTACTAAATGTAACTTTCTGTGCGTTCTTATGGTCAGTAGTGCATGTTTTAAATATAAGTTATGGCTTTTCACAATACAATGATGTGTCAAGCAGTGAAAATGAAAATAAAATACAGACAAATGGTTCAATAACGAGTAGAGTAGTAGGAAGAAAGAAAATCATGTTAACTCTGTTTGGGCATTCTCCATTGCTTATCTTGATACAAAAAAGCTTATGTTTCTTAACAAACCTGAAGCAGTTATCCCAAATTTGACGTACTTTCCTTATCGTAAGGATGCTTATGAGACATTCGGACAAACTTTCAAGGTGTTCTTTTAAAGATGTACAATTCTCTGGAAACAGTCTTTGCAGTATGTAGCTGCACACAAAACAATTTAAAAATAAATGAGCACAAAGTCTTGGCTTAAAATGTTTACAGAGATATTTTTAAAGTGAATATCAGCCAATGGCTGCATACTTTAATGTCTTTTTAGAACCCTTCTGCAAAGAGTATTCTCCTCAGAAACGTTTCTCTTAAGCAAATAACATACTTGCTGGTATGTGCTATCAAAACGCTGTGCTTCCTCATGGATTTAAGTTAATCCTTAAGAAAAAAAAAATTCTAAGTGGTGTGATGGTCAATAATATTAAGGTGATAAACATTTATGTATTACTTCAACCCGTTGACCTCGGCGCAAATTCTGCTGCTGTGCAGCATTTTAAACAGTGGGCGGGGTTTGGATGGCCCCCGGCCATCCCCCGCACACGCCCACTGTCACGTGGGATGGCCTGGGGCTGCCGTCAGCATGGACTGGGTTAAAGGAAAATGTTTCCTGATAAAAGAAAGGCAGATGCCTATCAAGGAAGGCCTAGCAATCCCTCAATTTCTGTCAGAGCCCACAGAAAAGCTAGATTGTTCTATTATGTGAGCAGAATGGTAGTAGCAACATGTGGGAAAATAGTAGATATTGATATTCTAAATCTGACTTTCCAAATTGGGAATCATCACTTATTGTGGTCAAACAGTGTGTGAAAAATTAAAATGACTACTGGGGTACCTGATGTTTTTGGAAAAACAATGGTTCTGATGTGGACAAAAAGGTCCAAGGAAGGAAGTGGTGTCTGAATTAGTGACAATGCGCTAGAGTCGAGATAGATAATAAATATCTCAGGGAGCGATAAGTAATATGATCAGGGACATGTAAGTCAAAATAACATTAGTTATTTATTTTATGAAATTTATGTAAGAAAAAATGTAGGTGCTCACATAGTAAAGTGACAACAAGCGTGATGTGCTAAGTGGGGGTGACTGTAAAATATAAACATCGCATTGACAACACATAGAAGAACTCCTCAGGAATAAATTATACAAAGTGTACAGATTTCTTGTTGTAGGGGGTCGATGACGTTTCGATCTCAGCTATTCGAGATCATCTTCAGGAAATTGAGAACAAGCTGAATTCAAAACCGGGCGGTGCCAGGGGGAAAGGTAGCGAGAAAGTAAGCAGAATGCCGCAAGGGGCAAGAATTCCTGAAACCTGGACTTGACAGTGTGGAGCTATTCCAACTGTGCCTGACGTCCACCTGTGAGGATGCTAATTACTGAGTGAAGTAGCATGAAATTGGAGCAATTACTTGAAACTGCGCAAGGAGGGGCTGTTTTTTCCAGCGTTATCCGATGCAAAGGAATGAGAACCACAATGTGGTGCAGCGGGTCAAGAATGCCATGCGAAGAATGAATCTTCGATAGCCGATTAATTGCTATTCAGGACTGCACTTGTAAGCCTGACAGCAGAGAGCAGAGCTGCGTGTCCTGCTTCTCCGGAAGGTGCGTTGTATGTTCCACCCCCACTTAGCACGTCACGCTTGTTGTCACTTTACTATGTGACCCCTCAATTTTTTCTTACAAACATTTGATGAAATAAATAACGAACGTTATTTTGACTTACATGTCCCTGTTTATATTACATATCACTCCCTGAGATATTTATTATCTATCTCGACTCTAGCGCATTGTCACTAACGCTGACACCGCTTCCTTTCTTGGACCTTTTTAGCCACATACGAACCATTGTTTTTCCAAAAACATTAGTCTACCCCAGGTTCACTTTTTGGGGTCCCCTTCTTTTCCTTAGTACTCTGGTACCTGGGTCAACTGTTTCAATTGACGAAATACAAGTGGTAGTGAAAGTCACAATGTGCATTATTTGTTCATCAATGACATTGTAAATATGACCTCTTTTTTCACCTTTAGTGGCTCAATAGCAGTCTGTCTGCTACTGAGGGCAGTGGTGCTGGAACAAATTTCAGAGTGGGAATGCTGTCCTCAATGTTCTGTCACGGAAGTCATAGGAATTGTGTAAAATTCAAGTGCCGACACTAAGACCAAGTGTAGCAAATGATCCAAACCCATTAAGCAAGAGAGTGGTAAGGCTGGTATATATAGCTGGTGGCGTGGTGCACTCTTTAGAACACTGCCACACAAGGCCTATTGGGATATCTCACAGTCATTTGCAGACAGCACGTTTCCCATTGAAATGGCCACTAAATTTCCACAGACATGCAGTTTTACTCATAAAACTATGTAGCACACATGCAACAATGCATGGAATTTAGGTTTCAAAAATACTTATCATTTGTGTGTCATCAAGTAAAGCACGTTAGTTTATTTTGATTGTATTAAAATCTATGTTTCCATAAAAACTTGAGGATTTTTTTTTAAATGGCTTGTTTGTACTTTCCTAATTGTAGCTATAATTTTAATATTCCGTACAGTTCATTTACGTTGTGTGCTAGGAAAACATTTACATCTTGCAGCCTTTATATTCACACTCCCTGTACCTTGGGTAAGGCTGTCACATAGTACACCTTACAAAATGCTCCCACTTCTCAGTCAGAGAACGAAAAGTAAACCTCAATCTTCATGTTAAAATATTAAGTACCAATTAGACAGAAGACAACCTGAAACTTGACTTCTGCCTTTGAACACAAAGCAGGTGTGACAAGATGAAAATAACATTTAAAGTCATCTTTATTGTGCATTCACCTTCTGAACTCCAGTATGGTTATTTTGTGCGTGCAGCAGCACCCACCACAACTCTACTTCTCAACTCTACTCAACCTATGGCTGAAGGGCTGAAGAAGGTAAAAATGTGGAAAATACAGAATGAAAACAGGGATTTTGGATCCCTGTTAACTTGATGTTTCTGCCTCTTCCACAATGATCCCTGAGAGCACTGAAATCATGAGTAGTGCCAAGCATACTAAAGTGCAAGCTAGGGGTAGCAGCTTCTCCTTGGTGCCTCACATTAACATTAATGCTTGAGTCTACTACCTCTCATTGGTATTAGGTCACCAATAGCAATGCCACTACATGTTCTTTAGAAATGTGTGTAAAAGCAAACTATTTGGATCTTCTTTACTGTTTGATTTCTCTAAATTAAAATTGTATGTATGTCAATTATTACTTTAAAAAAAATGCAGTTTTTAAAATAGTACAAAGTGTAAACCATAGAGAACAGTGAGGGCCAATACAAACATTTTATTTGAGTTCCTACTTCATAATGCAAAGAAAGAATAACTGATTCAGACATCAAACACATCACTGTGTCACTTGTATATCGAAGAGTACAACTCTATATGTGCAACATTATCACTGAGTAACAAAAACACGATTGAGTTGGTGGTTCCCCTCCACCTTTTAAGATATAATTTTGTGTAACAGAATTATTCCGAATAGGTCAAAGAAAGATTGAAGTAACTGCTTTTTTTGTTAAAGTCAAATACATTTTGTATGGGTCCTAAATCATATTAATGACATTGTTTGACATACTAACACTGAATTCTGACATATATTAAACTTCTATTTAGTCATGAATACAATTTGTACATACACCAATGTCTTTAAACAGTAAGCGAAAGCTATGACATGATTTGCAATAAAATGTTGTGGTAAGTGTTGCCTAATTATTGAGGTTTGTTTCAGAGTAATCAATTATTTTAAATATTACATTCTGTGCCATTTTATATAAAGCCTTGTTCGAAACAAAGAGCAAAGAATGCAAGTTTTATATTATTTGAAGCTGTAGGAAAAATGACATTAAAGGTATACATCTGTAATTGTCACCTCTGGATAGTGGTACCAAACAATAGTATACTGGCTTCTTAATTAAGAGCTGGTAATTAATGTCTCCCAAATAGAAATGTATATGCATTTTTCATTTGTTTCAAAAGTGCAGCCTAGCTAATTCACATACATTACATTAGTAAGGTATTAGTTTGCATGTATCAATCCTGTGCTTCTTCCCCATCAATTTTCGGATCAAACTATTTCACTAATATATAGTTTTGACTGCCCCATCCGAGTACATCACAGCATTTATTTTTCACTCAGCAATTATGACTTTATATCAATCTTGTTACCAACCACAAAGTAATGTTTACACAATATGCCTCTTGCTTTGTACATTTACATGAGCGTGTTTGTCGCCCAGTGGGGTTATATTTTAAAGCAAGAGTACACGTATTTCTGGTTGTACAATGTTGCTATACAGTTTTCATTTATGAAACTGTGATCCTTTTACAGTTAACGTGCTTGTCATTTGTGAAAATGCAATACAGTTTACATTTATGGAACTGTGATCATTTTACAGTTAACTTGCTAGTCATTTGTAAAAATGCAACATCTACTCACACCTGTGCAAATGCATAGAACTATTACACATTTGAGATGTCTGAAAAGTACCATCAAAAACAAAAATATATTGGTTGAGTCACAAAGGAAGTCATCAATCTGCACTCGCAGATTTTCACCTACATAAAAGTCACTATATACAACTTTGAGAAATTCACAAACACTTGCACAAATATGAATGAAAAACTGTGCCAGACACAGGTTTCTATGTGTACTCATTGGGAAGGCCATGTAAAATTCCCAGCTAGATCATATTCCATAGCAGAAAACTCTACACAAGGTAATACACATTTTCTTGTTTTTCTTCTTCACAGGGAACATATTTTTGCACATGGAGCAGCCTCTTCCTCTACAATCTAGGAAGATCGGGGGTTGATCCATTCCCTTTCCCACCCAGAGAAGATACACCAGCCTTTGTCTGGAGTACATATATTTTTTGCAGGGCAGAATGGAGGAGCAAAGGAGTTAGTGAATTCTGGCAAACAGCTTTGTTTATGGGAATTTACAACATTTCAAAGCTAACTACTCCTAGGCATGCCCACTTTCCACACCCTGTGTGTGATTTAGAGGTGAAGAACTGTGCAATCATGGTGGGGTTTTCTGCACACGTAAATGGACTTTCTCATGCCAGGAATCACTTTAATCATAAGTAAGGTAAACCCTGTTTAAACATACGTTTCCAAACAGATTTACCATTGTGAATCGGCCCCTGTGTTCGCACTGTCTAATGCAGATGTCCCTTCTAAAATACAATTCTCAAATTCCTTGACTGTGGAAATCTTAGGATACATAAGATTCCATTTGATATATAGAGGAAATTTTCTTTTATTTAGAAAGACATGGATAATATAAAAAAACATTGTATGTGCTAGAAAAAGTCAGTTCTGGGGACATTCCAATGATTAGTGGCTGGTATTCGGAGGAAATGTATGTGTAATTATCAATTGGTATATCGATAATTGGTTTATTGGTATAGTATGCAATCAAACTTCAAATAGTAAAACAGTGTTGGTATTTGGTAATCTGTGTTCCTCGGATTTGTGTTGGTCCAGATATTATAATCATTTAATCAACCATGCTTTGGTTAATTGGACATGGATTACATAATTTTTTATCATGTTTCAGGAAAACCAGTGAATACTCTATGTGTTGCCTCTAAGGTCCAAACCTCCTGTATGAAAGTGAATGCCTTCCCATAAACACTATTGTATTTCTTTAATGCCTTGATGGTAAATTATGGAAAAGATTTAATGAGATATTTCCCTTCTTTAATGTTTTGAAGGTAAACTGTGGAAAAGATTCATGGGGGTATTTCTCTCTCGTTCAATTCAAACTTTAAGGCGGGAGCTAGCCTGACAGATCTTTGATATATGACTTGTGGACAGATTGTGTGCATTTGCAATGCTTTACAGTGCATTTAGGGAAGCACAGCAAGTGTGCTTATATAAATAGAAAATTGGCAATGCTGGGGAACACATATTTTCTTTTAAAATCAATGTTGATTATGCAATTACATATCCAAAATTAGGATCACAGACCAATTAAACAAATCTTTGAGATATGAAGAGAACATTCAAAAGTGCTTTGAGACCTGTAATTCCTATAGAAGACCTAAAATATTACGAGGAAATTCTTTAAAGGTAGTTACAGAGCTACTGGTCAATGATTTCGTCTCAGTTTACGAGATGTAGGGATATCATGAGCACAATGATTAACTCCACAACAGTGTAGAACGTGTACATTATGTATTGTGGTATTAGCATATTACTTGCATGTCATTTTTATATTCCTGGCAATAGCAACTATTGACTCAAATAGCTCAGGCATTTTTTTTACCATAGTGAGAGAATAGGATTCAACCTTTGGACTATGGTGTTCTCAATACACTAGTAATGTTCGGTGTGGTTTATTTAAGTTTCGTAAATCAATGTTGAATTAATTATAACTTGTAATATTAACTCCAATATGTTGTAAACCTTTTTGTAAGCTATAAGCAAAACCTTTGAATAGGCATAACCAAACCGAGGTTGGCATATGTTGATTTAGTCTATGGTGTAGATAAGAATCACTTTTGTGTCAACCATGCATAGTCTCTTATTCTAATATGATGTAACATAAATATCATGTTCTAAATATTGACTACAAATTCGGCCCATTATGTTTAATAATAAAACGTTTACCCCAATGAGATCATATTTTTGCAAACTGTATTTGGTGCATAGTATGAAAGTGAAAAATATTTTTTAAATTATGGTTTAACGTACAATACCCTGCAGTGTCCATTTTGGATTAAAATTTGCTAAAGATAGATTCTTTACTATTCAACACAAAACAATCATCTTCAGAAGCTAAGGTTTGGTAGCACATGTACACAGTAGAGTAATTGGATCACCGAAAATAAAGTACAACAAAGAAAATGGCTGTATGCTGTTGCATCAAAATGAGAATGTTTGCAGGATTCATCTAGCATCAGCTACTTCCCTCAGAAGAAAATTATTTTCTTGACAGTGATTATTTAAAAACTCACCTTGATCTAGAGGCCATAACGTGGTTGTGATGCTCCTAAAGGTGGGGTTATTATGGATGGAAGGCCTTCCAGCAGAAACAATTCAATACATTTAACATGCCAGCATTCTGATAGACCCATCTTCTCTTAGCCCACCACCCCCTCTTTTTTTGGAATGTTGAATCGGTTTCAAAACAATACTTGCAACACTTTTGGTAATGCTTGTAATATATTTATAATGCTGTTTAAAAACAAATCAGGGCTTTTGGAAATATGTGCCAAGATGGGCTACATTTATTTTATTAATCAAATGTGTTCAAATACGTGTTCCTTTCCTGCTTAAAATATAATGTTAGAGAATAGTATGAGTGTTGTGCTACTGCTACAATCTGTAAATATGTGATGCACTGGAACATCTGTGTAAATAAACTGCCTTTGAGCACTGTTTACAACCAATAAATAGACGTTGTTTTTATTTTTTGCAGTACATTAACCAGTGATGGATATGAATGTTCAAGTCACAAGGTAGAACTACAGACATCGACTAATCCGGAATTGCTCAGGTTATCAATATCACTTGGCACAAGTTAGTGCTACTGGGTATAGAATACCATAACAATATACATGTGTACATTAAAAAGGACATATCAAAAGCAATGCACCTCATTTTATAGTTACTGGTTGTCAATGCGGTTATATAGCCATGCACTTAAGTTCTCAGTTTGAGGTCTCCAGCTCTGATGATGGGTGTATGGTATTGTCTATAGATGTATATAGGCGCACTTGCGACAGCACTTTGATCCAAGGAGTGTTACATTTGAGACCTTGAGATATATATATATATATATATATATATATATATATATATATATATATATATATATATATATATATATATATATATATATATATATATATATATATATATTTAAGTAAAAAATACATGTCCAGCAATTCTGTAACACGTGTTTTGAAAAGAATACACTGGGAAAGTCAAGAGAATCAAGGTGTGTAATGAGGGTTCATACATAGAGGGACATGGGAGACTTACAAAATGGAATGCAGAACATCACACTAGCACATAAAAAATAGAAACATGCAAGACCACTTGCCACAGTCATTGGTAGCTCCCTTTCTTAAAAATTGAGTTTTTGGTCCATCCAGCACTGACTACAATCGATAGCCAGTGACTTTAATACTTCTTAATATTTCTTAACAGGGAAATAATAAATCTGTGCCTTAGTAATTGATAAAAATCACAAAAAAATATAAAATGCGTAGTGTCTTGCTCAGAAAAATGATCTCAGGGACATGGTTTCACATTTCCCAATTTTTGAAACCCTTTCGGAACAGCTAAAAAAACAATCTAATATATTAAGCCTGAACCTTGTCAATAAAAAATGACGATGTACATTATTAACAACCATCAGGTATGGTTCTCATCAAAGGCAAGTTGTCAATAAAATATATTGTTTCACTGTGGGTTAAGGAGATCCCTTTCCTCTTTTTCACACTGCCACCTAGAAAGAAACACATTTTTTGTGTCTAGCAACTCCCTTGGCCATAATGATCTGAGATTGGTAAACAGTTTGTGAGGCCCACATGCTGCAACATGCCCTTGACATATCCAAGTCAGGGGATACAGAGTGCTCCCTCAAGTGATCTACAGTCCTCAATCAGAAGTTGGTTAAGTGAGAGAGTGGGACTAGTTCAAATTCCAAACCACCGCAAAATGGGTGTCAGAGCAATAACATCAGTAATGTACCTCAGGCCTGCCTCCTTGTGCACTACAAACGTTGAGTAACTTGCGGGAACTGCCGGAAGCCATAAAAAAAACTTGTTTTCAACCACCTGGAAATCACTGACATCTTTATATTAACTCACGTCACTCCCATAGATTACCATTTGGATACAGTTTTCTAGATATACCTTAACCATGACCTGCACTTGTATAGCTCTGAGTCTCTTCGCAAAATCTATTGTCACATCCACTGCTCTTGGTAATATATTATTTTTTAATGATTTTTGTGGATTCTAAGACCCTCTATCATCAAAAGTACCCCAAAAAAGGGAAAGTAGCTACTTTAGTTAGTTCAACCCCTTTACCAAATAACTTATTCCCAGCTGCCTTCCGATGACCAATCGTCATTTTGTGTGATTTGGTGTAATTAGTTGAAAGATCTAATGAATACATAAAATCAATTAAAGTGTTCAGGAGATTTTGAAGTCCCACAGCGGTCCGTGCGATCAAACCCCATTGTCCACGTTTAATAAACCTGGAGTTCATTTAGAGCCCACCCTGGAAATACCCCTGCAGGCAACTTTCAGGACGTCACCCAGATTATTAATATATAGGGTGAATAGCAGGGGTGCCAAGATCCACCCATGCCTCACACCCCTCTGGGCTTGTGGGCGGGTGGTGAAAACCTAAGACCGCCAGCTGATTGAAGCTCCAGATGGGCCCTCCGGCTCAAGGAACGCTGCGAGAGGGAGCCAGGCGACTGTGTAGATTAAGGCCTTTGAATCGCTCTATGAGGAGACCGATCGGAAAACTGAGGAAAGGCATAGACCTAAAATAGAGGCACACTAACCGAGTACTGTGGTGGCACAATAGGTTCGCCAGAAGTAGACAGAACTGGGACAATCTTCATTGCAAAAAACACAGGGGAGGGAGCAGACGTAGTGAGGAGCTGGCATAAATAACATAGAACGCCTGTTTGCTGCTTGTGTGCCCCCTGTAGACCTTACAACAAGCATATAGAAGCTGGAAGAACAATGCGGCGAGATCACAACCAACCCAGACAAAGGCAATATGCCCTTTCAGCACACTTACCCAGCTACAGACCCAAATGGAGGAGAAAATTGACTCCCTAGCGACAGATATTCTACACCTACAGCAAGACCTTCCCAACCGGATTATGCCACCTTGCTCACAAACTCCAGGTAACTACACTCCTTCCCCCATGCAGCCTCTTCCATGACCCCACTTGGCACCCCTTGGCCCACCAACCCTATGAGGAAGCAGGCACATCGACCTAGCTGAGTTCTCCGCCCAATCTCAGAACGAGAAACAGATCATATCAACGACTCTTACCTCAAAATTAGCCAGTACCTGGACCCGTTGGCAATTCCAGTTTTAGTGAGCACTATTAGAATCCCTAGACCTGTACTCTCACCCAGACCCCCTGCTCAATACACTCCCATACATACAGTACACACCAACTCTGAGGCACCCCGTCCTCTATTGTGCATGCTCTTCAATTGCAGATCAGCAGTACAACATGCCACAGATATTGCTGAAATTATACTCGCACAGAATCCTGGCTCAATGATCATTCTATCCCCATCCTAGACCTCATCACCCCTCCAGGCTACAACATGATCAGACATGACAGACCAATCAAAACTGGTGGCGGTCTAGCTATCATTCATAAAGAAGGAATACAGCTTACCAGATTAAAACCCACAGAATACCTGACTCTTGAGTACCTTGGTGTTGAACTTACAGTCAAAGGCACCACGCCCATCAAATTTCACACCATCTACCATCCTCCTGGTGAACGTACCCTCTTCGCTGAAGAACTAACCGACCTAATACCTCACTTCTCCCTAACAGACACAGAAGACGTATTCCTGGGCAACTTCAATATGCACTGGAACAACCCAGAAGACATTACAACCCAGAACATCTCTAACCTGCTTGAAATTACCAACCTCAAACAACTCTGCAATTAACCAACACACATCAAAGGAGCAACTCTGGATACGATCATCACCAAAAACGAGCTGATCTCTTTGAAATCAAGTTCTCCCATTGACTAGTCTGATCACCACCTCATAATGTTTAATATTGACTCACATGTCAGAAACCATTCTATAAGACCCGACAAACCTAAGCACTGAGCCAGGAACATCAAAGGAGTCCCCATAACCGAACTGGAATCCAAGATTCAGGCCCATCTACTACCCCAGCCCTCCAATATGATTCTGATGACCTCACAACCCACTTTAATTCCACAAAGACAGAGGTATTAGATCAAGTAGCACCACTCAAACTCAAACATTCGAGATCTATCAAATCCAAATCTTGGTTCAACGTGGATCTTAATAACGAAAGAAGACAGCTCAGACAATCAGAAAGGACTTGGGGACTAAACCCTTCGACTCTTGACCTAGTGCAACTTAGATCAACCTGGTTAGCATATAAAAAGCAAATTTTTAGACAAAAGTCAAACAAACAGCACACCCCCACAAGAAATAAAAGCCACAATAGATCGATGAGAAGAAATCACCAGCTTCTTCACAGATAAAGCCTAAAACATTGAGCAATCCTTCATCCAAACCTCAATTCCTCTCTCCCTCACAACTTGCTCCACTTTAGCCACCCTTGACCAAGCAGAGCAAAACTATACCATGGACAAGTAGCCTGCCTCCAACTGAAAAATTACGCTAATTGGTCGAACTTCGAACTCATGCCGAAAATTGAAGTCTTCAATATAAATTCAAGCTTAAAGTCTACTTCCCACACTATGGACCCCCTCCCATCCACAATAGTAATAAAAATCAACCACATTATTACCCCTTTCTGGACAAAAATTATCAACTCCTCTCTCACTTCAGGTCGTGTCCCAGAGTCCCTCCAGCTAGGACAAATCACACCTATACTCAAGAAACCAGGGGCCGACCCCAACAAGCTCAACAACCTCAGACCTCTCTCCAACCTTCCGTTCCTAGCTAAAACATTGGAGAAGTACATTCTCCAACAACTTAACAAATATATGGATAACTTCAACCTCCTCAACACCTTCCAGTCGGGTTTCAGGAAAGGTTGTAGCACCGAAACAGCAATGCTCAATATTGCAGACAACATCCACAGAGCCTAAGATGAAGGTGAAGCCTGCCTCCTCATCCTAATTGACTTATCAGCAGCATTTGACACAATCAACCATCGAGCTTTACTTGAGACTCTAAAGAGGCGCTCTGGCATTAATGGCACAGTACTAGAATGGTTCACCTCCTTCTTACAACACAGTTCGCAAAAGATTAAAATCAACTCCTGCCTCTCTGTACCAACATGAGTAAAACTTGGAGTCCCACAAGGATAGATCCTCTCACCATCTCTCTTCAATCTCTTCTTGGAACCTCTCGCAATTATTCTGAAACAAGCAGGGGTTCAATACCACCTATATGCAGATGACACACATATATACTACAAAATCAACTCACCAAGGGACATCAGACACCTCAATGTCACGCTATCCAAGATCCCAACCTGGTTAAACGCAAACCATTGAAAACTGAACCTGGACTAACCGGAATTAATACTTTTATCTCCAAAAAGTAACCACCGTCCAATTCAAGACTGGCTCAAGGAGCTTGATGCTCTTAACTGCTCTCTCGTCCTATCCGACTTGGTAGAGTCACTTGACATTACTCTGGATAACAACTTGTCAATGAAGTACCACATCAACTAATCTGCAAAAATTGCGCTTTACTCTCTAAAACACCTAAAGAAAATGAAACCTTTCATTCCTCAAGATGATCTCAAGACAATCGTACAATCCCTAGTCCTTTCTAAACTTGACTATGGAAACACCATCCTAACAGGGTCACCAAAAGCTCACCTAGCCCCACTAAGGTCAGTCCTTAACACAGCAGCTCGACTTATAACTGGTGTAAAAAGATTTGAACACATCTCACCAACCCTTAACGCTCTCAACTGGCTTCCCGTAGAGGGTAAATATATTTACAAACTGGCCTACATCACACACCAGGCAGTGTGTTCCCTCCACCCCTGTGTTCAAAAGGCTCCCTTGAGCCAACGAGCTGACGAGCACTCCTGGGATGCACCTGTGTGCCTGTGGAGAGGTACTGTGACCTGTGACGACTTGGGCACCTTTTCAGCAACCCCTGATGACTTTTTTCTGCTCCTTAATACTTTTTGCTTTCTACTGATGACGGGCTAAACCCAGAAACACGTGTCTAGAGATAACAGCACTACCTGCACCAACTTTGGTGAAAGACTACAGCAACTTTGAAAGAAAGTGTACTGCATTTACCAGGATGCAATGGGGTAAACTGTGCTGGGATGAGAGGCAGTGTGCTCCCTCCCCCCTGTGATCACCCACAAGGCCCTTCACTCCCAACCCCCCAACTACCTAAACAGCAAACTAGTAAAATCAGAAAAATCCAGAACTCTGAGAAGCACCAATTCACTTCCTCTCATTCCACCGAAACTCTAAAAGAAAATGACCCAGTGCCGGCGCTTCTCTGGTAACTTACCCAGGATGGGAAAGGCACTCCCTATCGACCTCAGATGGAACCCCTCCTGCTCTTGCTTCAAAAAAGACCTGAAAATCATTCTCCTCAACCAATACTTTACCCACCAAGTCAACCAACCTAGGCATCAATAACCTAATGAACTCCCCCCTCACTCTGCCCTGCAAGGATGGTGATTATCTGTGTCTTTCTCCCTCATTGGATACTTAAGTGTTTTGTCTTTGTTTTTATTGTTATGCATCCTCATGTCCTGGGATGTTATGCAATTTTTCTTTTCCTTTATGTCTGTAAAGCGCTCTGATACCCACAGGTCTAGCTAGCGCGAAATAAAACTCTATAAATAAAAATTAAAAAAACAACGCCTAGCATTAGGTGGGGTGGCAGTCACTTGGGCATCTGCTGTAGGGAATGTTAGTATCAAAAGCCTTCGGTGCCCAAAATGGGGAAGCCAGATAAAAACACTGGGGCACACGAGCCCGACCTGCAGCGTCCCAAGAGACCAGACCTTTATCAGGGTCTCAGCCCGCGGCTTGGAGGTATGTAGTCATTGGCAGTGGCTGTGCACTGTCCCTCTGCACCCAATAACACCCCTCTGAGCAAATTGATTTCATAACATCCACCGCCAGTGAACCACCTTGTTTTACTGCCACAAGCAATCTCTCCCTATGTCCTTTGGAAGCATTGAGACCCCGGTTTTCTGGTTGAGGCTATAAGGCTCTATTCGGCGGCCTACCACTCACTGAGCAGCACTTTTCAACCCTGAGGTGCACCTACCACTGTGTTCCTGGACAATTTCCCAACACTCACTACTGCTTCGGGGAATTGGGAAGATCTGCAGATTTAGGAGCTGTCTCTTCCACCTCTCCTGTCATGGTGCGAGCTGGAGGATGAGGCAGACGGCGTTTCCCAGTAACACCAGGACCATTGCCTTTTATGAACTATGACAAAGCCCCATGGGTGGACCCAAAACTGTTTGTACTTACCGCAAAGCCCGAGTACCCTTGGCTGTTGCCTGTTGGAGCTATCCAATGCAGCTATAGAGGAGTCTGGCTCTGGTTCACCCCCTCGGCCGTCACCGTCTATCACGGTTCTTCACGGTTTTATCTGTCTTTCTCTTTAACTGCTTTGTTCCGCATGAAGTACTTTCCCCCTTCCTATCTACCTGACTCTATCTCCATTCCTCTCCCCTGTTTACCTCCCCCCCTACCTTCCATTCTCCATAAGATGCCTGTCTTGGTTATGCTACATGCTAATCACTTATTGTGTAGCCTCATGTTTTTCTCCTAAGCCAATACTTGTAACTGTAACTGTAACTGATGTAATTTTCGCATCCTGTAACCCACTGATCCTCATGTAAAGCCCTCCGATACCTCTGGGTCTAGCCAGCGCTAGATAAAACTCTGCAAACAAACAAACAAGCCCAAAATCAGCTGCAGGTTAATACACTGGTCCAACATCACTCTCCCCTGCCTAAAACCATATTGTAGGTCAGATATTATGTTGGTAATATTAAGCCAGGAGATTAGTCCCTCCAGGACTACCCTCCCCATGATTTTTGCAGCTGTTACTAAGAAGGAAAAGAGGTGATAACGGATCCCTGCCCCCTTTTGTTAAAGATTAGTAAAATGATTGATTTAAACCAGGAGGAGGAGGGAAGACCATGCTTATAGGCCGAGTTAAAAACACAAGTCAATATCTTTGCCCAGATTGGGGGATTGGCTTTGTAGAGAACTGGAAGTACCCCTTCGGGCCCGGTGATTTCCCCCTGGCCATAATGGAGATAGCTTTACACACCTCTTGTACTCTAAAAGTCAGGTGCTAGCTGTCACTCCCTGGTTCCCAAGGGGAATCAGAACTTCTACAACCCTGCTATACATTACCTCAAAATGGGAAACCCACCCATCAGAAGCGATGTTACAGTTCACCCTTAAATTTCCAGATCCAAAGAAAAAAAAATTATTTACGATCTTACAAAATTTGACACTATTAGCCTACAACAATGGGCTGCAGTAACTCCTGCCAGGCTTGCTCCTTGATTTCTTTTTCCGCAGAAAAATTGCCAGTTTGTATGCTTTCCTACAAACCCTAAGCTTATCCTCATCCCTGGGCCTGTGCTTCAGGGAAGCCATCACATTCTTGTGACACCTGGAACAATTACTGTCAAACCACTTGTCCTCCTTGCTGTTACCATGTCTACCTCGGGACAGAATATTCAAGACAATCTGCTCACACAATCTATTGAATGCATCAAGGACCACCTCTATCTGCGTAACATTCTCCAAGCATAGAGCAATATCCCCTCCATTCACTGTATAAAGATTTTCTAAACATACCTCAGGGATCCCCCTATCCCACTTCAATCTCTGTGTCTGGTCCTTAGTGCTAAGAACACTGTTAGGGAGACCTTTATTTGCCTTAACATCCATGTCTGCTACCAAATCCAGTTCCAACACTATGGGATTGGGATCACTGAAGTTATTCCGGGTTGCCCTCAGGAACTTGACTAAGAAGGCAAAGGGTGAAGATAAAATAATAAAAACCAATAGTAGAATAACAATCCCTGCCAGTGAAAGAAGGAATAACTTTACCCTACCCTATCTGCAAGCTACTAACTGCCAAGATATTCTCAAGCATATCACCTTGCTTTGAAAGTCTATTTGTATCTCTGCGGGGTTTACTTCAAATGGCCCTTTTGTAAAAGCACAACCTCATTAACATAGATGTACATTAAAATCACCAAGTATTATAACCTTATAGTACATGGGTCTTTCTCCCCATAACATTCCTGAAAGCGCAAGGATCTGTTATGTAGCTGTGCTCCTACAGAAAGAATTATATAAATTCACTACCAACAAGGGAGGATTAGTCTTGAATACCAACTCTACTGCCAACAAATCGGGTGAAATAGTTACCACCAAAAACGGGGTGCAGGGAATATTAAGGAAGACTATAAAAGATGACCACCTTTTGCACAGTTTAAAAAAAAGAAAGAAAACCATCTACATACAAAGAATTTTCAATGTCCCATGTTTCCTGTATGGTCACAATGTGATTCCCCCCAACAATGTCCAGCCACCTTCATCATCACTTTGGGTTTTCACCCAGCAATATTTCATGTTGTGACTTTTAATGGGGCAGTGTGATGACGAGTGGACTTAATCAGAGCAGCATGATCACCCAAAGTGCCCTGAGGCACTGAGGCTAGTGGGTCCAGCTTGCTGCAGATTCAGTCAATCATTATCATCCAGCGCACACAAAGGTGCAAACCTATTTTCAAATGGTATTACTAAACTTGGGGCCACTCCCTGTGCCATTGCTTGGGACCTCGGGGAGGGCCAGCCTTTGCCGAATGAATGGGAATGGAGAAGGGGTACAAATACTGCAGGTGAAAAACCCTGATACCTGTGGTCTTGCCCTGCAAAGAGAAAGCTGCTCTGCACAAGGTATTTAGCAAATCTGGGATGCCTCAAATTAATTATGATGCAATTCCCTTCAATGTTCATCACTTTGCATCCCAGTCATCCAGCTCTTCTTGCCATAATAATGTGAGGGGACAAGAAATGCCCCTTCACTAAGGTCTGATCACACCAATGTTTTACCTTACACATGAGGGCTTCCATTGTTTCCTCACACCTGCTTAGACCCAAACTAAAGGTGCAGATTCGGAGGGAGATGCAATAAAGTGGCAACACCCGTCAATAAAATAGGTGGCCTATTAAGAGCAGATGCATCATGTTGTTTATCCCAGCACGGCTGAGTATCGTCCTGCCCAATTGCTCTTTTCACCTGGGCAGCGTGATGGGTCCCATCCCCACTCCCTTGCACGGATGTTGAAAGATTCCTGACACAATGTAACTGGACCCTTCTGGCTCCTCCATAGACCCTGCATGTTTTGGGTCCCTTTTACCCATGTGAAGAGCACCCTTGACACAAGCATCATCTGCAGAACCACCCAGTTCCTTAGACACGGCTGATAGGTCCTAATTATGAGTGATCCCCATTAGAGTGCCAGAGCTGTGGTGGGGATACTTATAAATCTTAGCCTAAATCCCCTTTAGACACAATAATATGGATGCCAATAAACCTTTTAGTAATGCCTCAGACTTCGAGAGCAACAAGTCTGAGGCCAGTTCCATTTTAAGATCATCACTGATGTCCAATGTAATTGCCACCCCCTTTTGGCTCTTACCACCATGCCCATCGTCTTTTTAAACAGAGGTTCTACAGGGGGTGTATTGTCTACATTAATGGGGTCCTTCATGGCCGCTAAATGAGTGCTAGATAGCAATGAAGTTGGTCCGGGTAATTGGCTGTCCACCACCACAATGTCATCTTGGGTTGTCCGCCATAATCAGTTCTTAAGGTATCCAGGGAACGTCTCCTTTCAGTCAGTTTAATTTCCTTTGTGATGACACTCGCCACCCTCACCAGAAAGGAGTCTCTGCTGGTAATTGTATCTCCATCAAGGGTGCCTGTCCTTAACTTCCTTTTGCCCTTTATGAACCTTTAATAACAGTTTATCAACTATGCAGTAAGAGCTGGTATCCATTACCCTGCAGGCCAAAGAGGGTAGCCCAAGCCGTCTATCTCTAGCCGCTGATGGGCACAGACGAGCCCGCTCTTGCCCTGGCCTCTGGGATATGAATGGAGTCAGGCCCCAGGTAGCCTCCGCTACAAAGTAGCCACTCACAGTCACATCAAAGGCGGTGGTAAATCAGCGCTTTTAAAATAGTTGAAGGAGTTTCCCAACCTCCTGCTGCTGCACGGATCTCTGGGGGATGAAGTTCAGCCCCAAGTAGCCTCCGCTGTAATGTAGCCACTCACAAACACATCAAAGGCACTTGATTTGTTCAAATCTGTTATCGCTGTGTAGCTTTTGCTGCAGAGGTTTATGAGGGTCCCAGCTATGTTTTTTGATAAAATAAGTACAATTATTGTAGAATTGAAAGAGACTTATAAGCTTCAAGATCCATCAGCATCTCTTACTTTCTCTCCCTCTAATTCCCATTCTCGTGCTCTATTGCCTCCAATGTTCAGAACAGAGAAAAAATTGCTTCCCTCTCTGAAACGCACAGGGGCATTGATGGACTATGGGCCATATGTAGGAAGCCTAATTGCGCTCGCAAATGCTGAAATTTGCTGAATTTCAGCATTTGCTATCGCAATTGGGGCAGCGTGCTATGTAGCACACAAAAACCCACATGCAAAATAAGGAATCAAAAAATTTGCGATTCCTTTTTTGCTGTTGCATTTAAGGAATCGCAAATTGCGATTCCTTAAATGCAATGTAAGAAGCACCCAAGTTGTGCGACTTTTGGCTTAAGGAATAGCAAAATACAACCAACTTCAGGTTGGTGGTATTTTGCGATTTCTTTTAAAAAATGCACATTTTGGAATTTTTCAAAGTGCCATGTGAGTCACATACATGCCCTTAGTGTGGGCCACATGTGCACACATGTCAATTTCAGTGGTGCAAAAGGGTGTCCTATTGACACCCTTACAACTCTGAAATTGCATCTCAATTTGCGATTCTCTAATTGAGAATCGCAAATTGAGAATGTCTCCCCAGTCATTCCTATGGGCCTTCTAGCCCATAGGAAGGAATGAGAAGGTGTTCCTTATTTGCAAATTGCAATTCGCAAATAAGGAATAAGTGGGATTCGCAATAAAATTTGCTAATCCTACCTACATTTTGTTTTGCCATTCTCTAATTGCGATTCCCTAAAATTCGCAATTTGAGAATCGCAAAATGAAAATTACCTACATATGCCCCGTAGTTCCCACTGGCTTTTGAAGAGGTTTGCCCCCTATCTGCTCCTCTTATTGAACAACTATTCAAATGGTCGTTCTCAGAGGATTTAATTTCGGGTTGTCTTCCAGCTGAAACCATTATGCCTCATTTAAAAACCCAATCTAGATGCAGCACATAATTTATCCCATCACTGACATGTTCGCCCTGGCAAAAATCCCAGACAAATCTGTATTGATCTAGTTTCAAGTAGTACCAAAGTATCTCTAAGTGATTTTCCACCTTTCAGTGTGAATTCAGACAATGGCATTGTACAGGCAGTTCATTAATAGGGTGTGGGCTTATTCCCCAAGGTGAGCAGATAGTAGGAACAGCTGCCTCCTGGTCATGTTGATACAGTGGACACCAAAGGTTTGAGTCAGGGGATGATGCGAGGATCCTGCAGCATTGTAGTAGGATTAGATGCAGAGTACAAGGACACCCTTGGTTGAGCACTTCCAAACCCCAGGCCATCGAGTAGAAAGTCTGAAATGGTGGACACTTGAAAAGGTAGCCGTAACCCCAGAGGTGGAGACATTTCATCCATTTTGAACATCAGGGAATATAGATGATTCGCACCCTTGATACAGTGAACCAAGGGTTAAATGAATGTAAAAAGGTCAACAGACAAACTGGACTTATTAGCAACATCTAAGTGCTTTACCTGGGATGTACTCTACACTGAACTGCTTGACACAAACATTTTCATTAGTGCCCCATGACATTCCCTCTGCTATGAACTATAATTGCATAATACTTTTGCTGTAATGTGAAATCCATGGCTTCAAACAAAAACACATTGCTAATTGCTCATGTCTTTGTTGTGGTTTTTTTTTATTTAATACATTTTTATTGATAAAAAATATAAGTGGAGTATACATTTGGCATTTTCTTTATATACAGTCCATTTGTGCTTGCTTTTTTCTTGGCTTCCCCCAGGTAAGAAGGGGGGGGGTGGAGAGAAAGAGAGAAAAGGAGAGAGAGGGGAGGGGGGATTTGTGGGGGGGGGGCCTATTGGGTTTTCTTCAGGTGCTCGTCGAGTGTGCTCCACATGTGTCCTTTGGCGTTATGCTCCTTAGAGAAGTTGCCTGTGATGTTGTCTGCTCCTCTCAGGAAGGTGACCCAATTAATCCATGTTTTAAAATTTGCTTTGGCGGTGTTCTTCCAGTTAGTCAGGATTACTTTTAGGGCTGCTGTGAGCAGCAGGTCTAGTAGGTCTCTCTCTTCTCTGCTGTTTAGGTTTGCGGTCAGGTGTTCTGTTGCCAGGCTTGCGAAGCTGATTGTTAGGTCTGCTTTGAGCATGTCGTTTAGGAATGCGTTGATCTGTGTCCAGAACTTCTTGACTTTCACGCATTCGAAGATGAGGTGTTCGAGGGTTCCTTCCTCCTTCTGGCAGTTCCAGCAGTTGCCTGATTCTGCGATGCCGACCTTGTGGAGCCTGGACGGGGTCCAGTAGGCCCTGTGGAGGAGCCAGTACTTGGTTTGTGCTAGTTGTGGGGTGACTTTGTTTGTTGTTGCTGAGCTCCACATTTTTGCTCGTTCTTTTTCATTTAGCTGCCTGCCCAGGAGTGTTTCCCATGAGTTTATCGTTTTCTTGTTTTGCGACAGTGTGGATGGGCTCAGGAGCTTATAGATCTTTGCAGTTTGGTGGCCTGTTGAGTTTAGGGTTTGCATGTATTTGATGATGCCTGGTTCTTCTCTGTGTAGGTTTGCTCTGGTTATGGCAGTTTTGATCTTGAGGAAGTTGTAGAGCTCTTGGTTTGGAAGGCCATGTAGTTGTTGTATGTTTTGGAATGTCAGCGGCTTTTGCTTGGTTTCCATCTGTTTGGGGAGGCTGATTCCTTTCTCGATCCATGTGTCGTTGTTCATTGTTGCCCCTTGGTATGTTACTTTTGTGTTGAACCAGATAGATTCCCATGTTGTGCCTCTCAACTTCTGCATCATTCGCCTGTCTATTTTCATCAGCGCTTCCCTGGTGTGTTTCAGTATTGGGTTGGACCTTAGGGGGTGTCTGTTTGCTGTTAGAAGAGCTGTCAGGTTGAGGCCTCCCAGGAAATCTTTCTCCACCTCTAGCCAGACTGGTTTGTAGGTTTGGGTGTCATCTATCCAGGCCATCCCTTGTCTTGCCAGGCATGCTGTTTGGTATGTTTTGAAGTTTGCCAGGTTGAGGCCCCCGAGGTCTTTGGTTAGTCTCAGTTTGAGTAGGCTGATTCTGGGTCTTTTGTTTTTCCATAGGAAGATGTTTATTAGTTTGTCCAGTCTCTTGTGGAAGCCTTCTGTCATTGGGAGTGGCAGCATGTTTAACGTGTGGTTTATCGCCGGCGTTATCATCATTTTGATCGTTTCTATCCTTCCCCACCAGCTTATGTATTTTGGCAACCATAGTTCTAGTCTTTCTTTTATTTTTTTCAGCAGTAAGTCCTCATTATGTTGTAGCGTGGATGTTAGGTCTCTCCCAAAGTGTAGTCCTAAGTATTTGAGTGGTTTTGTCTGCCAAGCCAGGCCTGAGTCCCCGAGGACCTCTCTTGTAGTGTGGACGTTCATTGGTTTGCACTCCGATTTGTCTTTGTTGAGTTTGTACCCTGAGGCTTCTGCGTACTCTCCTATTGTGTCCATGAGCGCTGTTATTGACGTAGATGGGTTTGTGGTTGTGATGAGGATGTCGTCCGCGTATGCCGCTAGTTTAACTGTCTTCTCTTTGACCTTAACGCCCGTTATTTCCTTATTGTCTCTAATTTTTGCTAGTAGGGGTTCTAGTGCCAGCAGGAAGAGGCCTGGTGAGAGTGGGCATCCTTGCCTGGTGCCTCTTCCTATTGTGAGCGTTTCAGATGTGCTGCCGTTCACCACTATTTTTGCTTTGGGTTTGTTGTAGAGGGCCATCACCATTGCTATGTATTTCTCCCCTAGACCGAATCTAGCCATGCTTTTCCTAAGGAACGGCCATGAGACTCTGTCAAAGGCTTTCTCTGCGTCCAGCGCTATCATGACCGCCTGTTCGCTGCTCTGTGTTGTATGATTGATTAGATGGCATAGTAGCCTTGTGTTATCTTGCGATAGCCTGTTTTTGATGTACCCTACTTGCGAGCTGTGGATGATGTCTGGTAGCACTTTGTTTAGTCTATTGGCCAGTATCTTCGCGCAGATTTTGCAGTCGACATTTATTAGCGAGATGGGTCTGTAGTTCTGCGGGTATTGAGGGTCTTTCCCCTCCTTGGGTATTATTGTGATGTTGGCTTCGCTCATGGACTCTGTCATCTTGCCGTTCTGTATGCAGGCCGAGTAAGTTTCTGACAGTAGCTTTTTTATGTGGTGGCTGAAGGTTTTGTAGAACATGGAGGTGTATCCGTCTGGTCCCGGCGCTTTGTTCTGTTTTAGCTGGCTGATTGCAGCTTCGATTTCTTCTTCTGTTATGTCGGCTTCGAGCTGGCTTCTCTCCTCCTCCTTGAGTTCTGGCAGGTTGGTGTCTTTTAGGAGAGCGAGTCCTCCGTCTCTGCTCAGGTTCTTATCCTCGGAGTATAGTTCCTGGTAGAAATGTCTAAAAACTTCCAGTATTCCTTTGTTCGTTGTTTGGGGTTTGTTTGTTTTGTCTGTTATTGCTGCTATTGTATGTTGCCTTTGTTTGGCTTTTAGGTAGGATGCCAGCTGTTTCCCTGCTTTGTTGGCTCTGCACAAGTTCACAGATTTGAATATTGTCAGCCAAGAGCCTGCTCGTTCGCTCAGAATCTTGTTCAGTTCGTATTTCTTTTTTGTGAGCATGGTGAGTGTGTTCTTGTCTGTTATGTTTGCGCAGTGACCTCTTTCCAGTGCTTTTATCTCTGTTCCTACTTCTGTTCATCCTTGATTTGATGTTGATCATTTTACCTCTTAGCGTCGCTTTGAGGGCGTCCCAAATGGTGCTCTTCCCCACTTCACCGTTGTCGTTGTGTTCAAGGTAGTCTCTTAGTGCTTCCTCGATCTCTTTCACGTTTCCTTTGTTCTGCAGGATGTCGTCATTTAGTCTCCATCTTCTCGTTGGGTTCTCGTTGTGTTTGCCGCTTAGAGCGAGCGATATGTGCGCGTGGTCAGAGATGGTTATTGGAGCTATCTCCGTTTCTTCTATTAGGTGCGTATGGTTGTTGGACATCAGTATGTAATCGATCCTGCTGTAGGAATTGTGTGGGTGTGAGTAGAAAGTGTACTCGCGCGCCGTTGGGTGCTGTAGCCTCCATGGGTCCGCTAGGTGATGTTTGATGCATAGGTCTTTCAGGGTGTTGTTGTTATGGGAGTTGTGACTTGGTCTGATTGGGTGCCTGTCTGTAGCCTGATCCATCCTCTTGTTCATGTCTCCTGCTACGAGTAGGAGGTCTTCCTGCGGTATGTCAGTTAGCTTGCTGTCCACTTCTTTCCAGAACCGTTTGTCTTCAGAATTTGGTCCATAGATGTTGGCTACATGTATTCGATCGTTACCTTTCTGGACGCTTGTTATCAGCATGCGTCCGTCTTCGTCTGCGTTTGTCGTTTGTATCGTTAGGTTAGCCCTCTTGCTCAGGATGGTTATTACTCCACGTTTCTTTCCCTTAGCTGGCGAGCATAGTACGTCTCCTATCCATTTTGCTTTGAGTAGCTTTGCTTCTTCCTCCGAGAGTTTGGTCTCTTGCAGCGTGTATATGTCCCCTTTTAGTTTGGCCAGGTGGTCTAATATTTTCCTGCGTTTGATCGGATGGTTCAGGCCTTTAACGTTCATGGACACCACCTTTAGGTTCGTGGTTAGGCTAGCCCTTGTTGAGTCTGTCATGGAGGCGCCGTGCTGTCGCTGATGTTTCTATCTTCTTTATGTTTTGGTGCTGGCATGTATGTCCATATTCTGTGGTGTGCCTTGTGGCCCCCCCCCCCCGGGGGCTGGAGTGTACGAAATGGGATGATAGGTGAGGAAAAGATATAGCAAGGAAAGAAAAGGGAAATTCTAGTTACACAAATGCCTACTGTCTCGTCTGCCGTCCTGTCCACCTGTCCCGCCCTCCCCCTCTGTCTGCCCCCCTCCCTCTCTCCCCCCTCCCCCCGCCTGTAGAAAATCGGGTGTGCGACAGCAAGGGTCCTCACACTCCCCCTCCCCCCAAGTCCTTGCATAGTCTCTTTTGCTGAGTTTGTTCATGCGCAAAGGCTGTCCGCCTAGAGTGGAGCGAAAGAAATGCAAAAACATTCAAAGGAATAGGATATGGTTGTTGTTGTTGCCCCTTCTCCTTTGTTCCCGTCGTATTCGGCGGCTGAGGTAGATGCGGTTGATTGTGTGTGCGTTTGTTTGAGGTAGATAAGTTCGTATGAGTTCGAGTCAACAGGCAGTCTTTCAAAAAACTCTTTGTTACCTGTTCGTTCATGTCCAATTATTTTCAGTTACAAGGTATCCTGTCTGCTATTGATGCCCTCTTACTATATTAACATTGGGGGATTGGATGCACTTTTATTAAATACATGCAAATGTGAGTAATCTAATTATCTTCCACCCTACAGTGAGTGCCTTGTTCTGTTTTTATTGTACCCAACATGACATTGCGAGCGCTGAAATCCAATGGCGTTTCAGTGCCCGCAATGTAATTCGTTTTTTTTTATTTAGTTACTTAAGCTTCTTCAGGTCTAAATTTACCTTTGCAAACACTATAGTTGTTTGGAAAGTAATAGTATTCTCCAACAAGAATAGTCGGTAGCCTTCTGTGACAAGGGCAGGTTCACGGTGCAATGAAGAGAAGGAGATCCATATTGTGTTGAAGCAAGTAGCTTTATTGGGAGGAGAGAATCCAATCCAACATCCCAGTTAGGAGGCAACCAGCAACTGCTGATCCCTTCAAAACCTGCACATTTCATTGCCTGAGCCCAGCTCTCCGGTGACATCAAGGAGTTTCAGGCCCAGGCCATGTAATCAAGAGTGGTACAAAAGGGGGTGGTGATGGACGGAGCATCTGAACCAATCAGACACTCACACCCAGTCAAAAGATCTGGGTTTTATCCATCACCGTTCTTTAGCCCACTCTGCCACCCCAGTTCAGACATGGCCATATGCAAATCAGTCTGACCCTGTGCCTCATGGGAACAGTCCAGCCCGAACTGCCAAGCCATGCCTTCCCTGGACCGGAAACAAGCTTCCGAGGACCGGTTTCTGGTATTACACCCCTCTTCAGTAATCAAGAGCAGCATCTGAGAATACCACACACCTCCCTCCCTTATCAACATAATGAGAAATTGGAAGGATGTAAATGAATAAGGAAGAAAGAAAAAAAGAATAAAAAGAACACAAAATCGCAACTAAAACTAAACAAGGTCCTTCAAATAACCAGGTATTTTGACCACACAACGTGATGCACCAGAAGATTTGCTGCAGCCTTCATCACCAGTATTGTCAACAGAAGCTCTGGTGAGTTCCGCTCGTTCATTGTTGCCCCCCACCCCTGTTGCCAGTACAAACCACCACACGGTCCAGATTGCAGATTCTGTAGTCTTGGGTTTTCATAGCATTGTTTTTTTCTCCAACAACTTTATTGGCATTTTTATGTTTCTCATTTATACAATACCAGGAGTATTACAATCAATTTTTTAAATCAGAGAATACATGACAAACAGTAATGCTGCAAGCTAGTATACATTTCGCATTTATACATATATGATATTCCACTCTTTGCATAGTGTTCCCACTATTCTAATTCCTTAGCACTATACCCTGTTCGTTTGTAACTCGGGCCAACATTAACCCTCAACTCCCCCTCCTACCCTAGTGAATGCCTGCTCTACGTCCTCGTATCTTCGTTGTGTCTGATCTTGTCTAACAGGAAATAAACAGAGGTCTTGTGTTTTTCCCCTATTAATACCTAGCCTTGCCTCTATATATTTATTCCGGAGGGGTCCTTAGGTCACTGATCATTTTCGAGCCCTGATGTCATCTTCTATCTTGTCATCTTTGCAGGCCTGTTTATTCATAATTTTCTCTGTCGTTCCCCATTTGCATACGTCCTTTAACCACAATTCAGACTTCGGAGGTGTCGGATTTAGGTATGCTATCGCGATGCACCTTTTGGCTAGTATTAATCCTAATAGAAACACATTTCCTGCTCAGTTTACTATTCTTGGGCATGAGCAGTAGTCATAACAGTACTACACGTATCTCCCTGGGTACCTCCCACCCCGTGGTGCTCGGAGTTTCCGTAACACTTCCGATCAGAATTAAACCATAAGGGGGCACGTCCATACCACGTGCAGAAAACCCCCCTCTATATCTCCACACCGGGGGCAGATATTGGACTTGTCTGGATATATTTTACTCAGCACTTTGGGGGGTGGGGTAAGCCTGATGTACGAAATTATATTGGACTAGTTTAAATTGAGCGTTGGAGCTCACCAGTTTGGCCCCTTTGTGTATCCTGACCGATTCCTGTGTAGTCATAGGTTCACCCACCATCTCTTCCCATCTCACCTGTATGGGGAGTATGTTACTTGAAAAATCATCTTGTAGTGCTCGGTATATGCGAGCAATCGGGTGTCGATCTTGGGCCATTTACAGCAATACCTGCAACGTTTTTGTTATGAGGGGCTCCTCCGGGAAAGACGGCCAGAGCTCACTAGCCACTGGGGAAATCGGTGCATATTGCAAACATTGTCCTCTTCCCAGATCAAAGAAAACCTCCGCACACTCCCTTGTTACAAATTGGCCATTATTGTATAAATCCCCCAGAGTTGCACATCCTCCCTCCCTCCATTTTCATATTGACATGGAGTCAGCAATCTTAGCAAGAAGAGGTATCACCCAAAGAGGCATTTCCGGCATGTATGGTGCTGTCTTATCCCTTTTATTACTATGGTCTCCCATATCTTGGCTACATGAAGGATAATGTACGGACATTCTCTTGGGACACCCTTGCCACGCATCAGTAATCCTGGTAAGGAAGTTACCCCATGCGTCCCCGCCACCAATCTTTTTTCCCAGTTATCCTGATCATCTAACCAGTGAATGGCATGTTGCAGTTGTGCCGCCATATAATAGAATTCAATATATGGGACATCTACCCCACCCTGCTGCCAGAGTCTCTGTAGGGTAGATAGGCCAATACGCTTATGTCTGGGGCCCCAAAGAAGGTCCATCATTAAGCTATCCAGTGTTTTGAAGTAACTGACCAGAATTTTATATAATGAGTTTTGAAAGGCATAAAGGCATCTTGGTAAAATGATCAACTTAGTGATCGCAACCCTACCCATAAGGGATAAGAACAGCTCCCTCCAGAAGCATATGGAGCCCTAAATCCTCTCCACGACCCTCCCTATATTAAGTTCCAGGAATCCTTCAGGCATATGTGCCAGCTTAATCCCCAAATATCTTGGAGCCGAGGACGTCCAGTGTAGCCCCTCTCCAGGAAGCAGGGCAATTGGTTGGGCTGTTAGTCTCCTGAGCGGAAATAATTTAGACTTCTCACTATTAATTTGTAGACCTTTCACAGCACTAAAGTCCCTTGGAACCTCCAAGAGGGCAAGTACTGAGCGTTCTGTTTGCTGGATATACACTAGTGTAACGTCGGCATAGAGGGAAACCACATGGTTGGTGTTGCCCGCCGGTATCACCAGAGCACTCAGCCGATCTCTAAGTGCGCCCCCAGTGAGTCCATTACCATTGCAAATATAAGGGGTGACGGGGCATACCTGTCTGGGACCCGGTTCCAGAGGGAACACCTCTGATACTTGTTGTGACTTAATTCTCCCTAGTGCATCCTCTTCTTAGTTGCTCAGCCAGAATGAATGTGATGTCTGCGTGTAATGTTGGAATGCCTGATGACAGTGTGATTGGAATGTGAGTGTGCTTGTTGGTATGTGAGGAATGACAGTTGAAGAGTGTAGGCTGAGCAACAACCATCTAGCTCCTGGTGGGATTCCCTTTGGACCTCAATCGAACTTAACCTGACTTATAACTTATATCTACGGAAGCAACTAATAAACCTCTACATGGTAATACTTCATGGCTACCTCTTGTCAGCTTTGGAATTACTTATAACATTTTGGCGACGCTTGGAAAGAAACCCTGTGTGCTGTGGACTGAAGTTTACTGACGGTGAGAAAATCTCCATCATTTAAATGAACTTTATTGATACAAGTAACCAAAAAAAGACTAGCAACTTTAAGTAAAGTAAAAACAAGGAAAATGACACCCTCAAGAGTCCCACCAGTGTCCTCTACCACCTGGACAGCCTACCCAGGGCTTTTCATATTCCTTGTGACTGTGGTTTTCTTCTTAAAAAAAAGAAAAGAATACAGCTTTGACCTGCACATGTTATGACTGGCCTATTTTCTCATATGGCTGCAGGTATGGTCATTCTGTGACATTCAAAGACGGTGCTTAAGAGCAGAAATGTTGGCAATGATTTCTTTAATTGTCATCTCCTGAAGACACTAGCACATGTACATCTTTTGTACTTTGTGAGGGGCAATTTACATGAAGAGTGGTTAGAGCAGCGCTTTGTTTGAGACTAGAACTGCATTGTACTGCATCTTTTGTTTATGACCTAAGACTCGCCATCACTCAACTTCACTTGCATATTGAAGTCGTCATACCATTGACATGGGAAGGTGGGCCCAATTTTTGGATTTGGTACTGGGCCATAGATTTACTCTCCATGCGTGGCAGTTCAACCGCTCAGATTAAATCTGTACATTGCACGCTTACCTTGTGTTTTTTCAAAAAGTACACAGCGCGTGCAGTCTTCTCTGTGCCCTCTCCAGCGAGCGCTTCGCATCTTCGGTGACGTCCGAGCGCTTCGCATCTACAGTGTTGTCTGCTGATCTCTTCTATGTTGGTTACGACGAGGAGTGGCTGCCTGTCATAATTGATGAGCATAGTAGCGCCGGGAGCCATCCAGTGTGGCGTCATTGGTGCGTGCCGCCATTTTGAGCAATCTCAAACTTTGTTTTGCCCAGCAACCTTCAGCACAAAATGTGCTGTATGTCAAACATGAATACACGCTTCTGACTGTCAATAAAGCTATTGTGATCGAGTCTTGACAGTGACAGTTGTGTGGAATTTACACTTCGTGGGTTTCCTGGGTGTCCTCATCTTTCTATGTCCTACACTTTGCCTTGGCACTTGTTCTTCTGAGGTGCGTTGTGGGGGGTTTACCCACTTCTTGGTTGGCATTGCACCTTGGGCGCAGCATTATTGTTATTTTGTGCCTTAGTTGTACTTTGGGCTTTGTATCCTTTTGTGGATATATATATATATATATATATATATATATATATATATATATATATATATATATATATATATATATATATATATTACATGATAATCCATACTGTGTTTGAGGTGTGTGGCATAGATTAAGTGTTTGGATATTTTTCTCTTCCTATTGTGTCCTCCACTCTCTGAAATCCACACCATACCTCCATGGTGCGATGTGTAGAGACATGGTTGTTTGTGGTACTTTTAGTATCTATTTCACTCAGCCTCCGGCTACACTTATGACCTGCACCTTTTACTCTTTTCCTATTCTGTCTCGATTCTGATTCTTTCCTTAATTCCTCACTAGTACAAGATGCTTGAATATTTAAGTTGTGCACCTTTTCTATTGTTTTCCCTAGGAAGGGGGAAGTGCTGTCTTGCATCCCGAGCTCTAATCTGTACAAATTCTTCCTTTGTATTTTTTCACATCTAACTTTTCTTCTGTACTTTTTAGATGAATTATGCACAATGTTTCTTGCACATTCATTCTCTTGTTTTTGCTGCATTGTTGCAATTTTTATTGTTTGTTGTTCCCAAGGGAAGAGCATATGTTGTGACTTAATTCTCCCTAGTGCATCCTCTTCTTAGTTGCTCAGCCAGAATGAATGTGATGTCTGCGTAGAATATTGGAATGCCTGATGACAGTGTGATTGGAATGTGAGTGTGCGTGTTGGTACATGAGGAATGACAGTTGAAGAGTGTAGGCTGAGCAACAACCATATAGCTCCTGGTGGGATTCCCTTTGGACCTCAATTGAACTTAACCTGACTTATAACTTATATCTACGAAAGCAACTAATAAACCTCTACAAGGTAATACTTCATGGCTACCTCTTGTCATCCTTGGAATTACTTCTAACAATACTCTGCCTCCTACTCTGACCCTGGCACGGGGATCAGTGTATAAAAATTGAGTCCATTTAGGAAAGGTCTGTCCCACCCTGAATCATTATAATACCGTCCATGCATAAGGCCAGGCCACTGAATTGAATGCCTGCTCTATATCCAGGAGGGGTAAAGCATAGTCCTCCTCTGCTAGGTCAGGTGCGTACCAAACATGAGCTAGCCGCCTTAGATTGTACCTAGTGAAACGTTGTGGCATGAAATCGGCCTGGTCTGAATAGATCAGATGAGTCATTTGAGGGAGAAGCCTACCCGCCATTATGCCACTCAATAGTTTTACATCTACATTTAAAAGTGATATGGGTCTATAGGAATTAGGCAGTTTGGGGTCTCTGTCTTGCTTTGGGATCATTATTACCAAAGCTTCTCTAATGGAAGCCGGTAAGATGTGCACCTGTAATGCTTTGTTATAGACATCCACTAATCGTTTAACCAGTATAGGTGCGAAATGTTGATAAAATTACGCTGGGAAGCCATCACTTTCCGGGGTTTTGGCATTTTTTATTCGTTTGATAGCCTTCGTTATCTCATCTTTTGTAATCAGAGCCCTGAACATCTCTTCCGCTTCCTGTTCCAGATGGGGCAGCTCAATTGAGGACAAGAACTCCTTCATGGCCTCCAGAGGATGTACAGCGTGTCTCCCATAGATATTAGCCAGGTGTTTAGCAAGTTTATTAGGATTGCTCCCTATGTTATTTCCAGTTTCCTGTCACTATCTTGAAATTGTAAGATCGGCAATGTGGTTGATTCTCTCTTTAGGAACCTGGCCAACATGGCCCCAGTTCTAACCCTCTCTCAGTGGAGGCGTTGTCTCTAGACTGTGTAGTCTTATTTTTCTAGATGTTTCCATTATTCCAACAGCTCAGCACGAGCTTCGCCCCATGCAGTCCTTTTCTGCGGGGAGACATGCATCTCCGCCTCGAGTTTAGCCAGAACGCACTCCTGAGTATCTATAGCCTGTTCCAGTTGCTGCCGCACCACATATGTCTTGTGCATACAGATTCACCTGAGAACCACTTTCATGGTGTCCCACTCATGTGCCCTACTTGAAGCTGATCCCCAGTTTTTCTCAAAGTATCTAACCAACGAGTTGAACATCGCTGCCATAAAAGGAGGATCCAATAGCGCCTCTGTCTTGAGACGCCACATAGGGATTGCCGGTTTAGGCCTGCGGTCCTCGAAGTTGAGCAAGGCCGGCAAATTATCAGAGATATACCGTGCTTGGTATGTTATCCCCTCGACATCCAGAACCAGCTCATGTGAGATACAACAGTTGTCTAGACAGCTAAATGTGTTAGTTGCTGGTTTGTGGCATGAGAATGTTCTCAGTCCCAGGTTGCTCACTCTCCAGATATCTGTAAGTTGCTTGCCCTGCAAGATTTCTGTCAATGTATCAGTCATGTGTGGTTTTGCTTGCAGTTGGGGTGTTCACAGTCTAGAGTTCCCTCATGGACACAGTTAACATCTCCCAACAAAAACACTGCCCCCTTGAAAACTGTGTCGCTGCCGTTATGCCGGAAGGGAAAAGGTTAGAACAGTCAACATTGGGACTTGCTATCTCGCATATTGCTACCCACGGTTCATCCGTGTGGGACCGAAAGGTTTTTCTATAGTACATATACCGCTATAGATAATAAGTGGTTGCCACATTTCTGAATTGAATTATTGTGGAAAGTTGTGTCTGAAAATTAGTATTTGTCTTTGTCTTAATACAATCTAAACCTTTCCTCTTTTTACTTTATTTCCTATACACTCTACACCAATATTAGATCATGGCACAAATGGAAACATTTGGGTTTTCAGATGAGGATTTTGCCATATTAGTAGGCATTACAGTGCCACAAAATCAAAGTTCAGTTCCAGTTTTTCAAAATAACAGTGACATTGGTAAGTTATCTAATTTAAGAAAGAAACTGATAAGAATAGAAGCACATGGCGAGTTCATGTTGAATTACTTGAAGGCAGGCATTATCCCACTAGGCCTTAAAATTAGAAACATTCCAGGTTTATTCGTTGATGTCAAAACATTTCTCCCCAAATGGAGTATGATCGCGAGCAGGTGTTCACGCGATCTTATGATCCTTATTATAGCAACATCTAAGGAATTAGATGCAGAACTGAAAAAAGAAATAGAGGAATTAGAGGATAAGATAAAAAAATCAACCACCCTAGACGAAGCTGAAAAACAATTAGAAGCTCTGAAAAAGGATATTGTATCTTTCTCCGAATATCTCGCAAAAAGAAAGCAGGAGAAGTTCTCTAAAGATAAAAGATTCTATACAACAGAACGTACGTATCCATATTTGGGAGATAGTTTTTATAAAACAGAATACCAACAAGGAGGGAGTAACTACAACCAACCAAAGATTAATACTTTTTCAGACTATTCTGATCCAGAATCAGATGGTGATTCTAACTATCATGAAGAAGGCCCATATAATCCCAATAATGGACGTAGGAACCAGCGCCAACCTTTTTTAGGATATCGCGGAGCGAAACGAGGGCGACAACGAGTGAGATTTCAGCCCCAATCGCGAGGCCATTATCAAGCCCATCAACCCCATCAATATCCTGCGGAGCCCCAACAATATCTGGAGACTCGCAACAAACAGTATCAAAGGCAATGGCTATAATACCCATTTTTAATCTTTCTAACTATACCCTTTCTGAGTCAGATGTCTCTATTCTAACAAAAGGTCTTACATTTGTACCCCACTCAAATGTTAATTTATTCAAACTCTATCAGGATATACATTCCTTCTTTAGAAAGATTAGACTACAGAAGTTTTTCATAAACAAAGAAGAGCTACAACCAGAAATAGGTATGAACAATATCGTATCCTTACCATCCACCTTTACCCCCTCTCTGGATCAGCTTGGTCCTGAGATGGCCATTTTTGAAAAAGTTGTTGTTAACAAATTAAAATCAGCTCTCCAATATGTACCCAAGCCTGTATATAATATCTCAAGGGATGAGCACACAGCCCTCCTTAATCTGAAGAACAACAAATTAATTACAATCAAAAGTAGTGACAAGGGAGGCGGTATTGTCCTGATTGACTCTATCGATTATGAAGCAAATATGCTCGCTATGCTGAATGATCCGATCTTTTATAAAAAGGTCACAAAGAATCCCACAGAGAAAGTAATAAATCCATTCAAAAAATAACTACCCAAGCCTTAAATAACAACATCATTACTAAAAAAGAGCATGAATTTCTTAACAAATCACAAAGAAAAGTAGCTTGCATTTATGGTACTCCTAAAATGCATAAAAATGAAGAAAATCCGCCCTACCGTCCGATTGTTTCAACTATTGGAACTCCCACTGAAGCATTATCAAAATATCTAGATAACATCCTAAGACCATACATTCAGCTCACCCCTTCCTATATAAAAGATACCGGGGCAATCATCTCAAAGGTTGAACATCTACCATTTGATGAAAATAAAGATCTATTAGTCACGTTGGATGTTGAATCCCTCTATAGCAACATTCCCCAGAAAGGAGCTATAGAGGCCACGAGCTGGTTTATTGACTTGCATAAGATCCCATGCAATAAACCTTTTATCTTACAATGTCTATCAGTGGTACTTGAAGAAAATGTGTTCCGATTTGGAGAAGATATGTACCAACAGACAAAGGGCGTAAGCATGGGGGCAGCAATGGCCCCATCGATAGCCAATATTTACATGGCTAGGTTCGAATTTCATCACATACACAACGAGATGGCACCATTCTATGAGTCTGTTTCCCATTGGTACCGTTTTATTGATGATATATTTTTTTATATGGACCAATGGGGAACAGACTCTACATGAATTTTTAGAATGGATTAATTTGGCAGATAGCAATCTCCGTTTCACTGCACAAGTTGATGCTACAAAAGTGGAATTTCTTGACATATATATCAAAAATGAATCTGAGAATCTGACGGTTGACCTATATACTAAGTCAACAGCAAGGAATACGCTGCTCCATTTCAGTAGCTATCACCTGAGGAATCAGAAGGATGGGATACCTTTTTCGCAGTTTTTGAGAGTGCGACGAAACTGCACAAACATTAAAGATTATGATATTCAGGCTGTAAAAATGAAAGAGAAGTTTCTTGCTCGCGGATATCCGAACCGTTTAATACGTGAGGCATATAAACGAGCAAGATATTTTGATCGCGATGCTCTTTTGAACTCAAATAGACAACAGATAGAACAAAAATTGGTCTGTATAACAAAGCACTCTCCTCTAAATGCCACAGTCAGGCAGATCATCAACTCAAACTGGCATCTATTAAACCTAGAACCGACACAACCAAAACTACCAAAACCCATGTTTGCGCATCGACGCAATAAAAATCTAAAAGATCTAGTGGTTAGATCACGGTTCAGTGGTACTACCAATACTGTCCCCTTTGTACAGAAATCACGGCGCAGCATTATTGTTATTTACATTCAACAAAATACAAATACAGGCTAAGGAACTATGGACATGCAATACAACCAATATTGTTTATTTGATATTGTGTCCATGTAACTTAGGTTACGTTGGAGAAACTGCAAGAACTATGAAACTGCGCCTAACGGAGCATAGATCTGCGAATAAAACAAAAAAATTGACAGCACCACTGGCATCCCATTTTGCTGAGTTCCATCATTCCCCGTCTCAGATGCGTTGGCGCATCTTAGAAAAGATTCATATAGCCAACAACAATGGCGGAGACAAAATTAGGAAAAAAAGAGAGGTTTATTGGATCTTTACTCTTAATACATTTACCCGTGGCTTAAATAATGACTTACCTTGGATAAATGCTATCCTATAACAAGAAAGATAGATGCCTCTGTTTAGATATCGCTTAAAATTGGGGTAAATGATAGTATTGGTCAAACAATAAATAGTCCCCCGTACAATAAGACCTTTCCATATATGACACTAGTAGAAGGTAGACCCATCTGTCTTATGGTATTTATTTATTCACTATTCATTCTTTTTTTTTTCTCTGATAGATAAATAAACATTAGACAAACAAAACACTCATGACAGGTAAAAACCGGGCATTTAACGATATGAAACACTGTTGCTTTAAGATACAAGAGGAAACCAGGTGAACCAATTAGCTGCCTGGATAAATAGACCAATACGAAAGCGTCAAAGAAATCTTTTGCCCTAATATCGGAACCGCCGGGACGCCGCCTTAGCCGGTCCGTCTTATACAATAGAAATACAGGTAAAACTTTTGCAGCAAACGCGTAAAGCTCTCCATAGATAAAATAAGCTGGCCTAGATATAACGGTAGCTACGTTCGTTTTTATCGTTTCAGCTGGCGTTGATTTTAGACCAATAAAAAAGCGCGAGACAAACTCTGTGCCCGAATATCAGACATCATCGGGACGCCACCGTAGTCGGTCTGTTCCTGTTAATATAAACACAGGTAAAACTTCAGCAGCCCTGCATAATACGTGTACAGCCTTTAGTAGTTTCAAACAAGCTGGCCATGATATAACGTTTGTTGGTTTTCGCTTTGCTGTTTTCAGACCGCTTATGCCGTATAAACGCTGAAATCAACCATTGGCACTTAACGAAGCAGGTCGTCCTCTCCGAGAAACGATCTAGGTAAACAATAAAGTCACATCTGAATAATAAAACCGCAATATACCTCGAAGACTTAATATAACCAGTGAACAAAACTTTTTTTCTTTATAGTTTTAATTCGTATCAGACATACACCAAGTATGGCACCCAAAAACAGCGACAACTAAGGATTTTCTTGTTAAATACGGTAAGGAAAGGATGTGTTGTTATGAAGGACATGTATATGCCAACAGGAAACAAGCAATTAGTGTGATTTATTGCAACTTATGCTTTAAAAAAATAAAACGCATGCAGTATGAAACCAAATTTTACCTACTACATTTACGACCAGTGGCTATATAGATTAAAACTGTAATAGAAAAGCTAAAACAGTGGTACTTCTACAGAACATGTACTGCACTAAATAGAGTTCTTAGATGATCATGTATTTTTGTAGCGGTAGATATTCGTTTCTATGCCTCGAGTAATGAAAATAAATGTGAAACCAACCATATATGAGTATACAAATATGAATAAGGTAATTAAATGTAGTTAGTCAAAGTCTATGTTAGAAATTAAAAATAAGTAATACCTGTAAACTTACAACAATATTGCCTGTTGAATAATGAGGTTCACCTCATTTACTTACAGTGATTTAAACATTTTGGCTTGACTATAACAATCGTTTGCCGCAATTGAAGTAGCCTACTGGATGCTAAGCAAGTCTTGATGTCCACTATATCTACATACAAAGTTTTGAAAACTAAGTTAACCTGAGCTTCTTTAAAAGTCGGGTAAGCATACTCATTCAATTTGACAAATGATTACAACTATTTAGTCTTAGCATATGATCAGTAAATACTGTTTTTTCATATTGCAGATTTGGCCTTTATCGATACTCATATTAATCTCCACGGTATCTTGGCATTTATTCTGTCCTGACCTTTGATATCTATCTTATTCTGTCTTTAAAATAGGTAAGCACATCCGATACCTTCAGACATGAATAACTAGAAAAGGTCTACACTAGAATCTTAACAAATCTAAAAGAGACTTTTTTTTATAGTATGTTAAAAATGAACTTAGATATAATAATGTATATTTCATCTAGTGCAATGGACATTAGGTCAATATCTTAACATAGTGATCAAGGAAAGTAATAACAGCCAATGATCCCTTGTGAACAGCCATTTTGCGAGCCAAACTCTTCACTTCACTACACTTATATCTATTTCTGCTGTCTTTCGTATAGACCTGGCTGCTTTATCCTGGTTATGCAATTCTCTCCCTTTCTTTTTCTCTGCATCCTCCCTTTCTCTGTCAAAGTTAGGTCACTTATATATATACCACAACCATAAAATGAGATGAACAGTATGCTATTATCTAAATGAAATAAGTTGCAACTGAATAATTGTTATCTACATGTTAAAGGAAAGATATGGTTACATTTTGTTAATTGTGGAGTCCATGGCAACCATGTATAGGACAGACACTATTATGTTGGGAAGCGGTATTATCAAATCATGCCTACAACCAGTATCTAGCACAAGGTATAAAAGCCAAAACACCTACTGTTTTGTACATAGAAATATAATATTGTAAAAATATGTATATATATATATTTTTTTTAAATATCTTTTACAGCACGATGGTACAGTCCTGAGGAAGGCACTTAAACAGTGTCGAAACGCGTAGACAGGAGACAGGAAATCATCCAACAGTTTTTATATTTATGAACTATTTGAATGATTGAAGTTATGCATATGCTATAATGCTACAAAAACTTTTTTATCTTTTGTGTATAATTATGTATCAATTTTATCAAATATCATGTTATTGTAATAAGTATTAAATTTGTATCCTAATATGTACAAACAGTAGTAGAATATCATTTCTTTATGTGGCTTCAGCCACCTTTTATGTGTTAGCTGGTTGCAAAAATTTTCCTGGGTATTTTACTTACACATGCTATTTGCCCTGACCCAGGAAGTTGAACTGTATCAGGGGGTCCTTGCTATCTCGCATATAACATTGGCAGCATACACATTTGTAATGCACATTTACCTCCCTATCAGCGTCCTGTGCAGGATCACATACCTTTCCCCCGCATCTATCTCATAATGTAAATGTTGGAAGGGGACACTCAGTGCCACCTTTATGAGCACTCCGCAAGCAAATCCTGAATAGGAAGTAGCATACATCTGCCCCCTCCACCTGCGTCTAATACATGGCAATGAGTCCCCCCACACATGCGTTTCCTGCAAGCATGCAATTGGGACCTTATAATGTTTTATGTAGGCAAATACCTGCCTACATTTCTCGATTGCTGCCAGTCCCTGGACATTCCAAATGAGTATTTTCAAGTAGTTAGAGGTGAACCCTGCCATTTCGTCTTTTCTGCTTTCCCCATCCCACTATCAGCCACCACTCTCAGACTCCTTTTTGTGAGTTGTATTGAACCTGCGTAAATGACATATGGACCAAACACATTCATGAAGGACATCCACCATTCCCCAACTTGTTGAACAAACTGAACTGCCCAATCCTCCCACCCCCTGTGCAGCACTGCTGGTCCTTCATCTGCTGACCATAGAGATTTATGGCTCATCGATGCTGCCCCACACCGCCCCACATTAGAAAATAACAAGATGTCAATAACTAGTGCACCAATGTTCAAATTTCCCTGTCATTATGTTGGTCACAGGCTTAGTGCCTTTTTAAGTCAATACTCCCCCAGTCTTAACTTCTAAACAACCAAGCAGACGGCAGGGTGCCAGGACAAGTCTGTAGCTCCCTGCTTGTGACTCTGACCCTGTAGGACCTTTCAGCCCGGCGTCTCGGAGACAGCGCTTCACCGCCAGGAAGTTTCTCCTTTGTTCCTTTATTTTTGGTGTATAATCAGGATATATAGCAATGGTGTGTCCTTGATATGATTGTGGCCCTTTAGAATGAATGATCTGCAGAATAATGTCTCTATCTCTATAATAAAAAAAAGGCCTATGATGACTCTTGGTGGTGCTCCTTGATGAGGTGGTGGAGCAAGAGCTCTGTGGACTCTTTCTATATTAAAAAACTTTTGAGAGTCTCTTCGGGGCCAGCTCATTGACAATACGGTTTTCCAGGAATAGTTCAGCACACAGGCCTTCAGCTTTCTTGGGAAAACATGTGAATCTTAGATTATTCCTTCTGGATCTTTCTTCTGCATCCGCTGCGTGGTCATTCAGGTGGACCACCTTTTTCTGTAGCAACGCAACTCTATCTATATGAGGAGCAAAGCTCCTGCTGCATGGCCTTCACATCCTTTACAATGGAGGACACTCTGTCCAACACTGTATTGAGATCGAATCTCAATAAATGAATGTCTATCGCCACTGCGTAGATCCTGTGGACCATGTCTTCTCTAGTGGAGTGAATTGCCGCCATGATGTCTGCAAGAGAGAGATTCGGATCGTGGATGCTCTGAGAGTCCTCTCCTGGCCCATCCTGGTTTGAGTCTGGTCCACCCAGGACCTGAGGGCACGACTGCTCATAGTTTGAGATTTTGTTTGTTTGCACTTGATCTATTTCTTCCCTGAAACCCTTGTAGGATGTCAATTATCTGTCGTATGTACTCTCCAAAGTTTTTTGTGCCGAGTGACCCTCAGTCACCGCTTGAAGGTTGCCTGTCTCTCAGAGTTCGTTGCTGAGCAGCTTGGGCAGGCACTCCTGTATTTCTCTCTTTTGCTCTATGACCAACAATTTCAAAGGGAGTGCAGACTCGTTTCAGGCAGCTCTAGTCCCAAGAGCACCTCTCCTTGCAATCAGCACACTCCCGGATTCAGTCACAGACTCATCAGTACACAAACACAATCACATATCCCCTGGGGCCCCCGGACCTTCTTGATTTTTTTCCTATCCACCAGAGAGTGCCAGGGCACTGCCTGATGGGAACCAGTCAGGGCACCGGGGACCCTGCCAGAGGTTCCTGACTTGAGTGGAGCATGTTAAAGTGTGAGCAACCTCTATATCGCTTTAGATATGCTCTCAGTTCTAGTGGTTCTCAGGTTTACTACAGACCAGACCAGGCCTATATATGGGCCGACTGCCACTCAGGTCTCAGCAGTGAATACCCCCTCGCAAAGCCATCCCTTGGCTCATTGGTGGTGCTCCAGCAGGGGACTCCAGCACCCACAAGATGCCACCGATCACAGGATTCTCACTCAGGTCCTCCAGCCAGTGTGGCCCAAGCCACCAACCAGTTCTGCAGTTCACAGCTGGATCCCTCACCAGCCACGTCGCATCTCCCCTCGGATGGCAGACCCATTCCTCGGCATTCTTCACTCCAGGGCGGAGCAGGGTGGGCGCTGACCGCCTGCGGCAGGCCCACCTCTCTGTCTTCGGCACGGAGCACTGCAGAGTTTGTCACCTCGCAGTTGGCCCAACTCGCTCCATGGCCTCCCATCTCTGAGGCTTCCAGGGGGATCCTCTCTGCCATGCACAGATTCCTCGGCTGCCCAATCGGAGTCTCGAGTACTTCCCTTTAGGGATCTGGCCCCTACTGCGATTTGCTGTTTCCTCTGGTTTCACGAGTCGCCCGACCGGCACTCTGCATGGGACTGCCAGCCTCCAGCGCCCCATCCGGCCGCCCACCAATATGGTGTCCCAAGGCCCTGCCTGATCGTGCCTCTCCATGGCCCGTTCAGCGGTATTCACCGGATGTACGGCGTCCTTGATGAGTCTCACACCCCAGGCAAACTTTCCCACCAGGGTTGCTGAGTTCACGGCAAAATATTACTGCAGGATGTTAAAGGATTTGTTCACCACCGGCGATAGCTCTGGCAAACGCTTCTAGCCTTCTATTTGTCCAGGCCACACCCCCAGGTTTTCACAGCATTGGTAAAAATGTTAATGACACAAATAGGTTTTGAAAATTTTGAAAGGCTGCACTTCCTGGGATTTTTCAATCATGACGAGGTCCCCCACACACACCTTTGTTACTTTCACAGGCTTTCTGGAATCAAAGACAACCTTCTTTGAACAAGTTTTGCGTTCCTTGCATTTGCACCAATCTAAATCACCCACACAACGACTGGACTGTAAAGTATACACAGTCACCCATGAAGGTTCAATGAAGGTGTTGAGAGGCCTTCCTCGAAGCACCTCAAATGGGGTCTTCCTGGTTGTGCAATGTGGAGTAACCCTGTACATTTCACTCATTTTGCAAATCTCAGCCTTCCAATCCATAGCATTGAATTTCGCCAAAGAGACAGTCTCCTTAATGACTTTGTTGAGGCGTTCCTCCTACGGTACAATGCACACTTGTTGTGAGTAATTCCCTTTACTTAAAGATATCAACCATCTCCTTCGATGACAATTGCAGCCCATTGTCAGTAAGGATAGAGTGGGGAAACCCTTCCCTAGCAAACAAATAGTTGAAAGATTTAATTACATCTCTGCTTTCTGTAGAGCTTGTGAAGAAAACCTCACACCATCTGGAGAACATATTCAGTACCACAATCAGGTAGGATAACCTTCCTTGATCATGAATAGGGCCCACAATTTCTAAAGCGATATCCTGTCAAGGACTGGAAGGCAAATTCCTCGCCACCATGGATTAAACCCTTGGTTGCTTTGACTTGTAGCTCCAAGCACATATGAAATAGTGACGCACAAAACACTCTATGTGCTTGTCCATGCCAGGCCACCAATATGACATTTGGGCACACTCTTTGCATTTAGTCATACCTTGATGTGCCTCGTGAGTAAGATCCATTATTTCACACCTGAGGGTAGAGGGTGGAATAAGCTTGGCCCCCTTGAACAACAGGCCATTGTGAAAAGACAACCCAGTAATTTCAACACAAATCAGAGACTTGCTTTTTCTTGCTCCAACTCTAAATCGTGCACCTCATTACCTCAACCAGCACATCGTATTTAGCTAACTCCTCATGCCATCTATCTTCAGAAAATGTGCTGACCGCACAAACGCAGACGGAGTCATCATCTGTAAGTTCATCAGAATCCAAACCACATTCAAAACAGGGGACCAACCTAGGAAGAGTGTCAGCGACTGTGTTACAAACACCAGACAGGTACTCAACAACAAAATCATACTCTTGTAAAGCAATGACCCACTTGGTAATACAACTGTGTATTATGTCCACACCCTTCTCTGTGAAGGTCTCTACAAGAGGTTTGTGATCAGTCCATATGACAAACGAAGACCCTCACAAAACATGTGTACATTTCCTCACATACCCAAAACACAGCAAAAGCCTACCTTTCAATAACAGAGTAGTTGGCATCTGTGTCCTTTAATACTCTAGACAGTAACATGATGGTCTCCGTTCCAAACTTTCCCTCCTGTTGGAGGACAGCACCCAAGCCCTTGCGACTAGCATCAGTAGTAACAATACCTCCTCTGGGGATCAAAATTCTTTAGCTTTGGAGCCATTCTGAGAAGAAGTTTGAGAGACTGGAATTCTTCTTCACATAAGGAATCCCAAGAAAACCCAGAACCTTTCCTCAACCGTGAGCTCATGTTGGCACTGAGTCCAGCCAATCCTTCAATAAATTTTGAATGAAACTCAATCAGTTCTAAAATGTCAATAACTCTTCTCAAGAAGTGGGAGAACTCACATGCATTATAGTGCTGACCAACTCATCTTTGGGAACAATTCCCACACTGGACACAATGCGACCAAGATATATTATAGACTTGGTACCAATTTGCATTTTTCAGCTTTCACCACAAGATTCCACTCAGATAACCTGTTCAACACCTCACTTAGTCTGACATTGTGCTCCAAGAATTCTTTAAAAAAATCAAGATATCATCCTGATAAACACAAACATCAGTTGTGCCATCAAGAACGCTTTCAATGGCACGCTGAAAGACAGAAGGCTGTATACGAGCTCAAAGGGCAGGCAAACAAATCAAAAGGTACGAAAGGGCATTATAAACGTGTAAGATCCCCATAAGATCGATCTGCTGGTATGCACTAGTTAAGTCAATGGTACTGAAGACAGTGGTGCCTCCCAACAGCAAGATGAATTCAGAGATATTAGGGAGGGGATATCTTTCAACCACGATGCACTAGTTACGTTAAGATACCTAAGGTCCACATAGAGGCGTATCTTCCTATTGAACTTCCTTGCAGCGAATATGCAGGACATCTAACCTGGGCTTCTATTGGAATTCTATAACACATATTAGCAAGCCCATTATTGCCGTTTTAGCGGCACTTTCCTGCCGCTAAAACAGTGATAATTTTAACGAGGTTCTTGCTAATATGCCCCGAAGCCCCCTCGCAGCCATCGCACGCCAACACAACCTCAACATCATCTCCTACGCCGACGACACCCAGCTGATCCTCTCCCTCACCAACGACCCCGCCACCGCCAGAGCCAACCTACACGAAGGGATGACAGACGTAGCCAAGTGGATGATGAGCAGCCGCCTGAAACTGAACTCGGACAAGACGGAAGTCCTCATCCTGGGATCTTCACCCTCCGCCTGGGACGACTCCTGGTGGCCCCCCGCCCTGGGCAGCGCACCCAAACCGACAGACCAAGCAGGCAACCTGGGCTTCATCCTGGACTCCTCCCTCTCCATGACCAGACAAGTCAACGCCGTCTCCTCATCATGCTTCAACATCCTGCGCATGCTACGTAAGATCTTCCGGATGGATCCCCACCGAGACCAGGAAGACGGTCACCCAGGCCCTCGTCACCAGCCGTCTGGACTACGGCAACTCCCTCTACGCCGGAACCACCGCCAAACTCCAGAAGAGACTCCAGCGGATCCAGAACGCCTCAGCACGACTCATCCTGGACATCCCCCGTCGCAGCCACATCTCCGGACACCTGAGAGATCTGCACTGGCTCCCGGTTAACAAGAGAATCACCTTCCGTCTCCTCACCCACGCACACAAGGCCCTTCACAACCAAGGCCCAGGATACCTCAACAGCAGCCTCAACTTCTACGCTCCCACATGCCAACTTCGATCGACCAGCCACGCCCTCGCCGCCGTCCCCCGCATCCGAAGAGCCACCGCAGGAGGAAGGTCCTTCTCCTACCTGGCCGCCAAGAGCTGGAACTCCCTCCCGACCCACCTCCACCTGACCCAGGACCACCTCGCCTTCAGGAAGCAGCTCAAGACCTGGCTGTTCGAGCAGTAGCGGACCCACCCCCCTAGCGCCTTGAGACCCTCCGGGTGAGTAGTGCGCTATATAAATGCTGTGATTGATTGATTGATTGAAGTTTTGTACTTGGCTCCATCAGGCTTCCAAGATATGCCACTCTAAGGGAAACAAAGGACCCAGACTCTCCCTCGAAATTTTTCTTTCACTAGAAACTCTCTCTTCTGACACACCTTAAACCCACACCATTAACTAAATTGCAGTGCCCAGGTAGAAGGATTCAGCAATCCCTTACTAAAATGGTTACATAGAATTTCCAAAGTCAGTCCTGTTTCCATCCTCTAACACTTCTCAACTACAGGAATGTAGTCAATACACTCGCACTGCCTACGAGCTTCTTCACAACCTCCAACTTGTGCCATATCAAGAGTAATCCGAAATGGAACCTACTGGTAACAGTATACCTACTCACACGCAAACTTTATGGTGTTGTGCTACCATGCAACATTAGTGCGAATACATGTGCATGCAGTCGTCATTAAACCAGGGATGTCAGGGCATGTTCTGGTCATGAAACATGAGTGATCTTTACTAGAGCTGGCCTGTACGCATTGCGCACATATCCCTGAACAGGTAAAAAGGACTGTTCAGCTCCTGATCACAAAGTACGCAGTACAGTACCACCACCACACACAGGGTATGGCCAGGGACACCGACTGTAGTCTTGTACCCAGCGCAGATGTCTAGAAATATGAATTTTAAAACTATATATTTTTTCTACTTGCACAGAGTGTATCTAACTCTGGGAAAAATTGCTCGAATTTATCAGACAAATGTGGCATGCTCAAGATGTGGTTAACATGGTGTAGAAATGTTGCACATGGTACAGTCGTTCACATTATTAGTGGAATACTGGAGGGAAGTAATATTCTGTATAAATGAGACAAAAAAGAAATCAATTGTGTGTACTCCTATGGTCTGTCTGCTGGAAGGGTGTCCAAGCGCTACAATGGGGCTGATTACGATCTCGTCAGGAAGGCCATCCCAGAGCCTTCCGGAGTCGGACCTTCCAACAAACACGTACTGGGATCCGGTTTCCCAAACAATGCATTGCGATGCCCTAAACTGTTTACTTACCGAACGACTCGACGACTCCGAATCAGACTGGATTTTAATAACGAGAAGCCTCCGGAAGTGCAGAATGAAGATGTTCGGAGGCACTTGACAGTCCGAATCTCACCACCCAAGTACGATGCGTGCTTCCTATGAGCCGAATCGGACGCCACAAACAACATGTTAGAGCGGTCGGAAGGGGAGTATTTCATCTCCGATTCGTGCCACAACGCGATTACTGCGACTGAGACTGTCCAGCTATGCATCCTATTACGCATGTCATCCCTCTACTCTACATCTATGATGAATACTACAACCCCAACCGATGCAGTCGTCGCAGAAAGTAAGTTAGACACCTACCACTACACAATAACACAACTACCCCATGAAAGACAACACAAGAGAAAACAGGGTCAAAACTACAGGTACATTTAGGGGGGGGAATACATCTAGCAATGTAGGGCCAATTTTAAGTTTGGGGGGCAAATACCCCAGCAATGTAGAGCCAATTTGGGTCTTGGAGGGTTAATACCTCCAGCAATGTATAGCCAATTTGGGGAGTGAGGACAAATACCTCTATCAATGTAGAGCCAATTTGGTGCTTGGGGGCAAATACCCCCAGCAATGTTGAGCCAATTGGGGATTTGGGGTGCTAATACCCCCAGCCACATAGAGCCAATTTGGGAGCAGGGGTCAAATACCTGCTGCCATGTAGAGTGAATTTAGGGGTTGGGGGGCAAAAACTCTCAGCAATGTAGAGCCAATTGGGCTCCTGGGAGGCTAATACCCCCAGCACTGTCGAGCCAATTTGGGGGTTGGGGGCAAATACCCCCAGCAATTTAGTGCCAATTGGGCGTTAGGTGGCTAATAATCCATGCCATGTAGTGCCAATTTGGGGGTCAAGGGACAAATACTCCCAGCAATGAAGAGCCAATTTGGGGGCTGGGAGCTAACACTCCCAGCAATTTGTACTTGTACAATGTAAATGGTGCTCATGCTAAGTGCCTCAATGCCTACCTACCTCCCAAAATCAAAGCCAAATGGCACTTTGCTGGAAATGCATTCTCACACTGTGGCAGCAAAAGTAACTGACAACTTTAAAGAATGGGCAGAGTAGAGATACAGGTGCTCTAGGGACTGTTGAAAAACAAACAATGCCTAAACATCTAGTAAATGGTCCCTTAAAAACTTGTGAAATGCTTGGGTGCTGATGAGCAAAGATGACCGACCAACCACCCAGAGCAGCTCAAGGACTGTATGTGGGGGAAGGGGGAGGTGGGGGGTTTTAAGCCCATAGAGCCCTATGGGTGTTGAGTTTGATCAGAAAGTGTTCTGTATTGGCTTGGATTGGCTATGCGGGCAATTGGACATTGGTCAATGGGCCGGTGGACTAGGGTCACCTGCGGTGTTGGGGGCTTTGTAAACCACACCAAGAGACTGACTCACTTCCTCAGTCCCCACCAGGCCACCACTGCAAAGTGTTGTGCACTCACCAGCTGTTCTGCAAATTGAGGCTGAGGGCACGTATTTGGCGCATACTCACCTTGGCGCCTTGCCTCGCGTGCCTTGCCAGACGCAGTGTGATCTTCCCCACTTGCCCATTACTTTTACATCATGGCAGGTGCAGGGAGGTTGCGTTGAATGTAGGGGCCTTTGAGGGAGGCAATTCTCATTTGACCTATCGCCCCTGCCCCCTTGATGAGCAGCAGTGTGCTTTTTGAAACCCCCATTTACAGGTAAAAGCACAGAGACTACAATCAAAGAGATGATCACGGAATGTGTGCCAATTACTTCCCGACTGCCGAGCATCATTGTGATCCCAATCCAACCGTGGTTACATAGTATGTTGTGTATGTACAATCAGGAAATGCCATTATTAGCTAGGCACAGTTAGCCCACTAAATGCTGGGAGAAACAAACATTTGATGATGGAACAGGAATGCAGATAGCCACATGTATGTATGTATCACAAAGTGAATGCATCAGTCCATCACAACAGACAATTTAACATCACAGAGGATCAGAACTCCAATGTACTCACAAATGTATGACATTGTGATGCCTTTGTGTACAGTAAAGCCCAGATGATATTAGCCCAGACAACACACAAGTACACAGACCCAGCCACTCAGTACTAATTTCAGTACCTCCCACTACAACAACTTAGATGTGGTTGTGTCACAGTCATCATAGAAATGTTTGTAGACAAAATCCATCTTGATTTTGAAAAAAGCATGGGCCAGCAACAATGTAGAATACAGTCACCAAGTATGGACTGGGGATGCTGCACACAACTTCCAATCTGTATGTGTACATGGTCATCTTCGGAGAATGTCATTCACAGAAACTCAGCATCTAGCTTCTCAGGCTGTAAGTGTGTGCTGCAAAATAATAATCCCACTTTGAATGTGCAGATTGTGTCATGCAAAGAAGTAGGGGTACGCATGCGTCTCAGGACATAGGATCCACCAATAGTGTTGGAGGGTCTAGTGCACAGCCTATTGTGTTAGATAGGCTGCCAGCACTGGTGAGGATGCCAGGGGGGGGGGGCTCAATCTGTGGATGTCACACACCATTGACATAGCCATCCTCAAGCCAGGGGAAATGGGTACTTCTTGTGAGGATGAGGGATATGTGCAGAATGAAGTCTGCTTTGTCCACATTTGGCACTAAAACACTGTCTCAAAATCTATGAAAGCATTAAGGAGACCTTCAACAAAGACATATTGCCCTCAGGCTTTAATGGTTAAAATGGGAGCCTTAATTGACACACACTAGGGTTGCCCTTGCCAAACCAGGTTACAGAGGTTAAAAAAATATTGACAATGCAAAGAGTTATGAAACTGGGTGTACTGTTCCAGTGTCACCTGTGTGCTTGCTTACAGTGTTTTCATCAGCACAACCAGCGATATCATCACAATGAGTACATCTCCCTTGGTGTCTCTATACCTCAGATATTTAAAGTCAGAATGCCATGAATACCCATGTGTGTGCAGTCTACTGGGAAGTGTGGGGATTTGTTTCTGGAATAGTCTGACTCAAGTGGCACAACAACACGCATTCTTGACTTTTCGATTGAGGGGGCTATTGCCCTTCAAGCAATGGACTGCCATCCAATGTTTCAGCATCATGACATTACAATATAAGCAATCATCACCTTCATCCCAGGGAAGAATCCAAGGGCCAGAGTGACCAATCAGTGACTACAACTACCTATAAAGGGTAACTCGCCACTTATGCACACACACAACTCAGACAACGCAAGCTAGCTGGAGGCTACTTGTCCTGTGATGTCAATAGGTTTTATATATGCCATTGTACTCAAAGTGGGCATTAAAACAATCAGTTATGAGCATTCATTGGCAGTCCGCAAGCTGCAGCAAACACATTCGACATCTTCATAATTCCCCTGGCTCCTTTTTGTTGCCTACTTACATACACATTGTTGGACTTGGCCCTTCTGGCAGGTTCACCCCTAAACTTTTTGCTTTTAGTCTGTGATCGGTGTTAGTGATTTTTGGTCTCTGTGCATTTTTCCCTGTGTCCCAGATTAAAGTGCGTGCGTGTAGTGAGGCTGGCCTGCCCTCCTATAGGAATGCATGGGGAATGTGTGTGTCCATGTTAATTCCTGATGTGTGGGGAGTGCAGGCTCGAGTTTGGTATGTGCGAACCCGTCAGATTGAATGCTGTGCATTGATGTGTGTGGCGTGAATGTGTCTAGTGTGGAAGTGCCACTTCTAGACATTGGTGTGTGTGTGCAGTAAGGGTGCTGGCGTGTTATTGGCAAGAGCTGGCTGGTGAGCCTGGCTCCAGGAGTCTGAATGGGTCTGCCCGGTGGTGAGTGGAGAGATTAGCATGAGTGATGTGAGGGAGGGGTGCACCTGGGTCCTGAATAGGGATGGGCTTTCCCCACACAATGCTGGCTCTGCCACCTGTGGTGCGTCTAATGACCCTAGCCCTGTCAGTGAATAGAGTGAGGGGCTGAGCACATCAAGAGTGCTCACAAACCAGCTGCGACTGGTTTTTCCCCTCACCCTGAGCAAAGACAAAGGATTTTACAGTATAAGAGGGGGGCTGCTGCTGCTGCTGGGCGCCAGGAGGACCACCACTTGGACTGCCTCCCTGCCTGGAGGCCCAGTGAGCTGGCTCTGGGCCCAGCCTCGCCACCCTGCCTGCCTCCAGAACTTTGCTGGAGCTCTATTTTGCTGATAGCGCCATATTTTACTTATAGCGCCTGGGAGCGCTTTTATTTTGTCCTTAGCGCTTGAGAGCGCTTCTCTCGTTCTCAACTGGTGCCCACCCGGCATTTGACCCGTTTTTAGTACAGTTTTTGTGCCCACCTCGCTTTATATTTTAATTAAAGAGGGAGCCTACCCCTCGTGTGTCTCCCCGCATCACCGCCGCAGCCCGGGACAGCCAAAAATCGCTGCCCGGCCCGCGACCAGGAAGTCAGGCAGGCCAGGGGCGGGACAACCGGAAGCTGAGGGGAGCCCACCCCGCGCTCCGGTGAGAGGGAAGAAGAAGCCGCCTGTCCTGCAGCAGGGCCTCCGTGGTGTGGAGAGAGCCCCGCAGCTGCAGGCAAGGAGGAGCTGCCAGCAAACATGGAGCTAAGGAGGAAGGGGGGCCCGAGGTACATTGTCGGTACCTGCCCCGCCCCCTGTCAGCCCCGTGCCAGTGCCAGCCATACTGCGTGTCTGCCAGGAAGCCCCTGCCGAAGGAGAAGAGTCTCCCAACAGAGGCCCGGTAAGTGCGGGTGCCTCCGAGAAGTGGGAGGGAAGCTCTGACCCCATTGTCGAGCGGCCCCCGAAGGCAGCGGGCATCTCCAATGAATCCCGGGGCCATTGTCGTTTTGAGTCCCAAGAGGCGGGACTCCACGATCCTGGGGGCATTTGTTGTTTAAGCCCCGAGGGGCTCAGGGCCCAGATTTGTGTGATTAGAGCCAAGAGGCTCAGGGGGCATATCTTTGTGTTCGAGCCCCCGAGCGGGGCTCCTATGTTGTAGGGGGCATTTGTTTTTCAGAGCCTGTGAGGCTCAGACCCAGCATCTTTGTTGAGGAGCCCAGAGAGGCTCCAGGCGCCACAGTTGGTCTTCGAGCCCAGAGAGGCTCCCGGCGCCCCATTTGTTCTTCGAGCCCCGGGAGGCTCCAGGCGCCACGATTGTTTTAGTTCCCCGAGCCTCTTGAGGGCCATTCTGTTTGTTTAGAGCCACAAGGCTCTTGAGGGACACGATTGCTTTGGCCCCAGTGTTGTTCTTGACCCCACGAGGCTCCAACGTGTGTGTTCCCATTGCCTTACAGCTGCCCAGCACTTAGTGGGCAGTTGCCACGTTTAGGTTTGTTCTTGGCTGCCTGCGCAGCCTGCCCTGACATTTTGGACTAATGGTATTTGAGCCCTTGAGAGGCCAGTTGGCCTAGGGGACAGTTCTAGTGTTGTGCCTATGTGCACCTTGCGCAATTTGTGATTTACTTGCTAATGTGATTTCTGCGCAATTGTTATTACCTACACCTCTGAATGTTTTTATTCATCATGTGTTTTGCTTCTTTCCCTTTGATATGTGTTATATGCTTAGGTGATTGTTTTTCCTTTTATAGGTGCTGCTAGTAAGGTCCTGGTTCCCTGCGTGATTTTCCTAAGGTGGTTAGGGTTGTGTAAGAGGTACTTACCCTTTACCAGTGATTACTGGTTGTATGCTACATGTACTATTCTGGTGCTACCGTCATTATATGTTCTATGTACTAGTGTTATACCTACAAGTATTATTATTCCTACAAAGTTCAAATTACAACAAGTGCTAGTTCTAAAAGTGCATACCCCTGACAGTGGTCCATGTGGCCCTGTCCTGTTAATAATCCCCTGAAAATTCTGCCCGTGCCTGTTGGCACATTGTAAAGTGTGTGTTTTTATCTAATGGGTTTTGCTATAATACAAAGGCTATTTTTTATATAGCCTTGTGTGGAGTTTCATTTGTGGTGGGCCTTGGGTGTTGTTGCTGGGTGCGCGTGCAAACGCTTTACACATCGCCTCCGATATTAGACTTGCTGCTCGCGTCACATTACCTAGAGGGTGAACAGGGGTTATCTTGGTGTGTAACTCCCTTGCCCTGACTTAGGAATGGTGATCTCTGACTGACTTTGGCGCGAGCCCTGGCCGGCCAGGGATCCCGTTTCTAACATTGGTGGCAAGCGGTGAGGAATGGACGTGCGTTTGCGCTGTACCGCAGTAGCAACTGGCCGCACTACAAAACTCGGCATAACCACATTTTGGGGGATTGTTGTTTTTGTTGAAGTTCCAGTATTTCTTCTCCGGAAGAGTGTCATTTTGTAATTGTGTCCTGTACATTTGTTCCCAGCCCTGCTCCCAGAGTTTGGTACCTGTGTCCCTTATGGTCAGGTTGAGAAGTCAGGGGTGGTAGAAACTGCCTTACCAGTCCGAGGGGAGGGTGTGTGTGGATGAATGGTGTGTTGCGCTGGACAAGTGAGTATGAGTTCTCTGAGTTAGGAAGCTTGCTGATTTTTTTTAATTGTAGACTCCTGTTAAGCTCAGACCCCTAGGTTCCCTGTGTAAAACTTTTCTTGAGAACGTCCGCCAAAATGGAGCCTGCTTTTGATCTCTGTAGTCTTTTTAGATACAGTAGGTTAGAGCTGGTCAGATTCTGTGAAGAGGGAGGCATGAAGGTGAGTGAGTCGGATACTCAGTCCCAGCTTAGGTACAGCCTGATCCAATGGCAAAAGGGTCAATAGGATCTTGAGCGCAGTGAGGAAGATAGGGCCCGGGCCGCACGCCATGAGGGTGGTGAGTCTGAGGTGAGCCCTGAAAAATATGAAGTTGATGAAGATGACAGTGAATGGGCACCAGCAGATAGGGAGGACCCCATAGATTGGGAGTCCCTTGCTGGGTCCAGTGTCAGTACCAGCGCCCCATCCCTTTTTCTGTCCCCAGAGGAGTGGGAAGATAGGATGAAAGAAAGGGAGCATCAGCTGGCCATGGAAAAACTCAAGTTAGAGCATGCCCAGGCTATGGCGCAGCTGGGTGTTAAGAAGCAACAGGTAGAGACTGAGAGGGTCTTAGTGCAGGAGAGGATAGAGGAGAAGAAAAGGGCCCTCGCCAGAGAGAGTAGCTCTGGAGGGTAGACTATCCCCTTCACACAGTTTTAATTTTCTGGATTCCCCAGGGAGGGTTGAGTCCAGTGGTGGCAGCTATTTAGATTTCAGTATAGGAGGTCCCACTCCCAGTTCCCCAAATATGGCACCTGTTTCCCGAGAAGAGGAGTAATCGGTTGAAGTTTAGGAACCTTAGGAGACTGCCTCACCAGGATTGGGTGGAGTTTGTGGATGACTGTTCGGATGCACAGTGTGATTGGCTGGCGACTAGGCCAGACTGGAAGGATGGGGGAGCAATGTATATGATTCTCATAGAGCAGTTCCTCAGTATTTGTTGTCCAGAGTTGCGCCAGCACCTGTTGAGGTTGGAATGTTTTAGTCCTTGGGACCTTGCAGAGGAAGCAGACCGCTTGGAAAGTGCGAGAGGTTCTATAGAGTCATTAGTGAGTGATTCCAACAATAGTGGTTCAGGTGTCCTCCAGCCCAGCGTGGTAGAGGAGGGTCAGAGTAGCCCAGCTAGGTCCCAGTATAGTGAAGAGGGTGTAGGGGCTTACTACCTGTCTCAGTGGAGCAGGAGTGAGTGTGTTACCGAGAGTCCCCAGACGTCCAAAGCCCTGCCTCAGAGCCTGGGTGGTTTCTTTAGGGGACACCAGGTTGGGGACCTAGGCTTTCCTGTTAGTCCACTTAAGGGAGATCTCCTAGTGTGTAAAGGACCTGGAGCATCTGTAAGCAGAGCTTCTATGGTTCAAGAGTCTGGCAGTACGGCTCCGGTAGGAAGGGTACAGGAGTCCAGCACAAGGATTGATTGGGGAATAGTGTGTGAGTTCCTAGAAGTCCTGGAGTGCCAGGTATTTATTCCACCAAAGGTTTTAGACCGGAGGTTGGGAGGCCAGGTTCAGGTTCAGCCTGACCTGGAGGGTGGGACGACTGTAATCAGTGTCCTGACCAGTTCTTCTTCCAGAGGTACCGCCCCGGTTGGGAGGGAGCAGGACTCTGGAAGGGGGTGCAGAGAGTGGGAGAGCCCACCTCTGACCCCGGTGCAACCTGAGGGGTTAAACCCTAGGTTGAGAGAATGGCTTTCTGAGGGTACCCCTCGCAGGAGGAGGAGGAACCTTAGAAGAAGAGGTAGGGGGAGGAGAGCCTTCCCTGAGACTCCTGGTCCGACTGAGGTTGTAGACCATAGGCTGGAGAACCAGTGGCAGTCTAGCCCTGTCTTGCAGACAGGAAGAGTGGAGAGTGGCTACTATGTGCCACGGGTTCCTACCCCCCACTCTGGGACTAGGCAGGAACCAGTGGCACCTGGGTGGCCTAGGGCCTGGTCCTGGCCGAGGACAGCTGGGGAGTACCAGTGGGGTAGCCCCGTTAGTCCCTACAGTAGTTTTAAAAGGAATCCCAGGGGTTCTCCGTGGTGTAGAACAGGAGGGTGTCCCTGCAGTTGCGGGCCCGCGTCCGTGTTTTATCGCCCCAAGCAGGGAAGCCCATCACGGTGGTGATTGGTCTGCCCTGCGTTTTGGCTGGAAAGGGGTTGTGTTGGACTTGGCCCTTCTGGCAGGTTCACCCCTAAACATTTTGCTTTAAGTCTGTGATCTGTGTTAGTGATTTTTGGTCTCTGCGCACTTTTTCCCTGTGTCCCAGAGTAAAGTGCGTGCGTGTAGTGAGGCTGGCCTGCCCTCCCATAGGAATGCATTGGGAATGTGTGTGTCCATGTTAATTTCTGATGTGTGGGGAGTGCAGGCTCGAGTTTGGTATGTGCGAACTCGTGAGATTGAATGTGCGCAATGATGTGTGCGGCGTGTATGTGTCTAGTGTGGAAGTGCCACTTCTAGACATTGGTGTGTGTGTGCAGTAAGGGTGCTGGCGTGTGATTGGCTAGAGCTGGCTGGTGAGCCTGGCTCCAGGAGTCTGGATGGGTCTTCCCGGTGGTGAGTGGAGTGATTAGCATGAGTGATGTGAGGGAGGGGTGCACCTGGGTCCTGAATAGGGCTGGGCTTTCCCCACACAATGCTGGCTCCGTGCGTCTAATAACCCTAGCCCTGCCAGTGAATAGAGTGAGGGGCTGAGCATATCAAGAGTGCTCACAAACCAGCTGCGACTGTTTTTTCCCCTCACCATGAGCAAAGACAAAGGATTTTACAGTATAAGAAGGGGTTGTGTCCCCTTACAATTTGTTCTCTTCCAGGATCCTATCTGAGGGGGGCTGCTGCTGCTGCTGCTGCTGGGCACCAGGAGGACCGCCACTTGGACTGCCTCCCTGCCTGGAGGCCCAGTGAGCTGGCTCTGGGCCCAGCCTTGCCCCCCTGCCTGCCTCCATAACTTTGCTGGAGCTCTATTTTGCTGATAGCGCCTGGGAGCGCTCTATTTTACTTATAGCGCCTGGGAGCGCTTTTATTTTGTCCTTAGCGCTTGAGAGCGCTTCTCTCGTTCTCAGCCGGTGCCTACCCGGCATTTGACCCATTTTCAGTACCATTTTTGTGCCCCCCAAGCGAGTGCCCACCTCGCTTTATATTTTAATTAAAGAGGGAGCCTACCCCTCGTGTGTCTCCCCGCATCACCGCCGCATCCCGGGACAGCCGAAAATCGCCGCCCAGCCCGCGACCAGGAAGTCAGGAAGGCCGGGGGGCGGGACAAGCGGGACAACCGGAAGCTGACGGGAGCCCACCACGCGCTCCGGTGAGAGGGAAGAAGCCGCCTGTCCTGCAGCAGGGCTCCCGTGGTGTGGAGAGAGCCCCGCAGCTGCAGGCAAGGAGGAGCTGCCAGCAAACAAGGAACTAAGGTGGAATGGGGGCCCGAGGTACATTGTCGGTACCTGCCCCGCCGCCTGTCAGCCCCGCACCAGTGCCAGCCATCCTGTGTGTCCGCCAGGAAGCCCCTGCCGAAAGAGAAGAGCCCCCCAGCAGAGGCCTGGTAGGTGCAGGCGCCTCGGAGAAGTGGGAGGGAAGCTCTGACCCCATTGTCGAGCGGCCCCGGAAGGCAGCGGGCCGCTTCAACGAATCCCGGGGCCATTGTCATTCTGAGTCCCAGAGGCGGGACTCCATGATCCCGGGGGCATTTGTTGTTTGAGCCCCAAGAGGCTCAGGGCCCAGATTTGTGTCATTAGAGCTAAGAGGCTCAGGGGGCATATCTTTGTGTTCGAGCCCCCGAGCTGGGCTCCTATGTTGCTGGGGGCATTTGTTCTTCAGAGCCTGCGAGGCTCAGACCCGGCATCTTTGTTGAGGAGCCCAGAGAGGCTCCAGGCACCACAGTTGTTCTTCGAGCCCAGAGAGGCTCCCGGCTCCCCATTTGTTCTTCGAGCCCTGAGAGGCTCCAGGCGCCACGGTTGTTTTATAGCCCCGAGGCTCTTGAGGGCCATTCTGTTTGTTTAGAGCCACGAGGCTCTTGGGGGACATGAGTGCTTTGGCCCCAGTGTTGTTCTTGAGCCCACGAGGCTCCAACGTGTGTGTTCCCATTGCCTTACAGCTGCCCAGCACTTAGTGGGGAGTTTCCACGTTTAGGTTTGTTCTTGGCTGCCTGCGTAGCCTGCCCTGACATTTTGGACCAAGGGCATTTGAGCCCTTGAGAGGCCAGTTGGCCTAGGGGACAGTTCTAGTGTTGTGCCTATGTGCACCTTGCGCAATTTGTGATTTACTTGCTAATGTGATTTCTGCGCAATTGTTATTACCTACACCTCTGATTGTTTTTATGCATCATGTGTTTTGCTTCTTTCCCTTTGCTATGTGTTATAGGCTTAGGTGATTGTTTTTCCTTCTATAGGTCCTGCTAGTAAGGTCCTGGTTCCCTGCGTGATTTTCCTAAGGTAGTTAGGGTTGCGTAGGAGGTACTTACCTTTTACCAGTGATTACTGGTTGTGTCCTACATGTACTATTTTGGTGCTACAGTCATTATATGTTCTATGTACTAGTGTTATACCTGCAAGTATTATTATTCCTACAAAGTGCTAATTACAACAAGTGCTAGTTCTAAAAGTGCATACTCCTGACATTGGTCCATGTGGCCCTGTCCTGTACATAATCCCCTGTAAATTCTGACCGTTCCTGTTGGCTCATTGTAAAGTGTGTGTTTTTATCTAATATGTTTTGCTATAATACAAAGGCTATTTTTTATATAGCCTTGTGTGGAGTTTCCTTTATGGTGGGCCTTGGGTGTTGTTACTGGGTGCGTGCGCAAACGCTTTACACATCGCCTCCGAGATTAGCCTTGCTGCTCGGGTCACGTTACCTAGAGGGTGAGCAGGGGTTATCTTGGTGTGTAACTCCCTTGCCCTGACTTAGGAATGGTGATCTCTGACTGACTTTGGCGCGAGCCCTGGCCGGCCAGGGATCCCGTTTCTAACACACATAATCTACACATAGGTACATTTCAACAATACCTCATGGCCTGCATGAACTTTACTTGTGCGGGCATTACCCCTCTGACATCTACCTCAAAGTACATGCTCATCTCTCAAAACTATCATACACACACAAGCACGTCATAAGCCTCTGCTGGTGCAGCTAGTCAGAAAATCATGTCTGCCCCACAAGCTTCAGCCTTGCACTCAAACTCTTCTAACCTGATTCTTACAATCTCACACTGGCACTGCCCTTCTTAAATCCACACCCACATTCACAGCACCACTTTTTATGACTATATACACAACACCTCTCATATACATGATATGTACACAATGTACTGTACTCATCACCTCCTCAGCAGACGTCAAACGTAATATGTCAAATGGACCCCTCTCATCCCAAGTTGCACCCTCAGTAATGTCTTGGACTACACTCATATCACAATGAGGAGCATTACAGCCCAGTCTGACATGCACTCTTAACACATCACCAAATCTCTCAACAAGACACTTACATCGCTCAATGAATATGTCTTTAGTCATTCGCATATCACCATACACCCACCCTACTCTACTTAATTTCTACAGATTGTCATTTCTAAAAAATATGCATCCACAGATTCAAACACAACATACATCAAACAGTGTCACATTCCCAGAATAATTAACGGGCATTTGCTAAACTGTTGAATAACTACGGAGAACAAAGGCGTGTGTTAACAACGAACAGTGGTGAATTCCATAAGAGATTCTAGCAAGCAGTACATTGCTGAAGTAGTGCATAGCGCGCATTGATAGCTAAAACGGTGGCCAAAACAAAAACACGCATTCATGAGCACTTCAATTGTTTTGGCAGGTAACGATGGTTCAACGCTCATTCTACTAATGTCCCAAACGAAAATGTACGTCTTGACAGCTTAAAGTGACATAGTGGACAAAAGAGGAAGCCACTTCCAAGTAAGAGGGGTGGCTAATGTTGTTTTGACCTAACTGTAATACATTTTGAACAACAGATAAGGTAATAAAATATAATACATATCTTGTAGGGCGGACTTCAAGCCGTTATCAAAAACAAAAAGAAACATCCACCGGAAATACGGAATGTAACACACATGAAAATATTTATTACGTTTCAGATTAATCTGCCATGACAATCACTATATGTAATCCCAGACTCACTTATTCACTTATCAATGTATTTTAATGTGTTTAGGTTTACACAAGCAACAGAAAGAATGTGTACCACAAGAGTGAGTTAAGTTAAAGAATAACAGGAACATCTACTGTCTTTTAAAAAACAATCGATTACATATAGAAGAGAAGGGTATAAACAGAGCTCTAATCTATGGTATTGGTTCTCTTTACCCTCCCCATTTTTGTATTTAAAATATACAGATTACACCGTGGTTCAGCCCTGACGTAATCACTAAATTCAGAAGGGGATTGGAAACTCGTCAGCCTTTTTCCCTTTTCGCCTATGAGAGAACCGTATTGAGTGGGACTCATGTGAGCGTGTAATTCCCCGTAGTGAGTCTGTTTGTGTGCTTCGTAAAACAATAAAGTGTGAATAATCTTAGCACAGGCAGGCAGACGATTTATAATATTGACTGGTGTAACTATTGTAAAATCTACAAAAGCATTAATGCAATGATATGCTTTATTGTATTGATATGTTTTTAATGGTTTTGTTATTAACTTTTTGCACAAATTTATGTTACTTTGATAAGAGAGTTATGTTCAGAAAAAGTGTCAGAAGGAACTGAGCGGCTTCTTGTGCAGGATGGGCATCTATGTTTTAGGAAGCAGAATAATATCAAAACGCCTGCAGCCAAAGCCAGCAAAACAGGGAATCCGCCAAACAAACTCGAAAATATAGAATGGAAGAAAGCGGGGATGACACCAAAAATCTTTTCAAATGTAGTCACGAGACCCCTGCTAACCAGTTTAAAAAAATGAGCTAAGCCAGACGTGGAGGAGGCATTAAAGATTTGATGAACTAATTTGCAGAAATGAAACGGCAAGTCAGTATTTAAAAGTGCCTGCACCTCTGTGCTTGTGTTAGCTATGTGAAGGACATAAGTTTCACGGGCCGAGCTCAGGGCCACTTCCTTTTGAGACAAAAGAGCCCTTATTCTGCTCATACCATTGAACTCCGCTTTCAAGGTTGGGATGCGCGGCCAGATGGTAACATCTGAATTCCCATGTGCGGGAGGATATAGCACATTTTTGCAACACACCACACGTTCTGATACAGTAACCACATAAGCGATACCGACCATTAACCCACAACACTCTTCGTTATTCAAAAGTAAATAACTACCATTTGTCAATAATGTAAATGTGGGAACTATTGCTGGAACTGGCGTGCCTTTCAAAACACAGGCCAAATTAGGCCGGTCCTGATTACAAGAACCATGCAACTGGATGTGTCTGCATATTAGTGAACGGTCAGGCGATTGTGTGCATTCTTCACCATTCAGATTCACTTCCTTTCCATCTTTCAGACATCTGTACGTGTATGGTAAAGACCATGCCTCATGGAGGAATGCACTGCCTAGTGGTTCATATCGCCCTATTGCAATATACCGCATACAATTAGTAAATTTATACAAAGCAAATGGTAACGTAATAACTCCAGGGATAAGCCATGTTGCAGCAGCGGCTTCAGCTACCGAAAAGGGTAAAGATTCTAACTTTTCAATATGTAACATGGAAAATGATGCATCTCGCATCGAAAGCAAGCGCTGCTTGTCAGTCAAATTAAAAGGGGCAAATAGGGAGGACACGTTCATGTAACTCCAGGGCACGCGGCCCGCCTTAAGAGTCTGTAGTGTCCACGCAAACTGCATTACAGAACGCAATTGATTTTGACCATGGTACAATACAGACACCTCATCATTCACAATGTCAACTACAGAAGAAACAATATTATTCAACGTGTAAATTCGGGAAGAAAGCATGTTAATACTGTTATCGACAACTGCAAGCACTTTTTCCAAATTTGCTTGGTCAATCGCCCTTAGGCGCTTAGCAGCCTCAATTTGTGAAAATTTCTAAATTTCATTGTAAACCGCATAAATCCACCGTTTAGACCTACCATTAGCCGGGCCTTTTATAAAATCATTTAAATCCACATTATCATTTAACTGAGATTGATGGAGTTTAACTGCAGCTAACGTGGAATGTTGTAACCAATTCTGACACAGTTTCCCCACAGAGTAAGTTTTGACAGTATAATCAGTTTCAAAACGGGGATCAGGTCTTACTTGTGTAAACCCTTCAGCCAAACCCAGAAAACAACGTTGGCAAGAATCAGCACTTCTATGCCACATCAGCCAACCCTTCGGATCCAAACTGGATACATAAAAGGATGAATTATGCAATAGAGTTTGTAACTCACGAATGGACAATTCAGTATAATTACCCCAACCTGAATATTCTTCCAATTCGGGGATAATTGGTGTATTTAATTTTTTAGAAGTAGCCAATCCAAAGCATGTTGTTTGGGAAATAGTAGAATTTAGAAACAACATGTGATTCGGGACGAGACATGCACGGTGCAAAGCCTCAGTGCCTTGTACCTGCCAATCTTTGGTACCCCAAACCGATTTAAGGTCAATTGTTCCTTTCCACAGCTCGTAGCCATCTACAGCTAACTTGTCTAGAAAGGACTTTGAATAAAACAATTTTGTATCGGTAAGTCTAACTTTGGACATGGACTTTTGTGTCATTTTGAAATAAAATGACTCATGATTTGATTGATTAAAGTCTGTAAAGTAAGTGTATTTTTTCAGGAATTTACTGGAGCTGCTTCCCAATGGAGCTGGGCAATGTTCCCACTGTGTGTAATTTACAGCAACCCTCCTGGAATTTGTTTTATGTAGAAAATGATTACCATAATGTTGAAAGCAAAACAAATCACCATAATTCACAGAATCTAAGTATAAATCCTCAGCATCAAATGCAGCATAGTATTTCAAATCAGAAAATAATGCTTCAACGGCCTGAATATCCCTATCATCAGAACGTATATTTTGTTTTACCACATCCTCCATATTTACTCTAAGCACATTCAGAACATTAATCACTTCAGTGGGGCCATGTATTTGAAACCTAACCGCATCCCACACAATCCCATCAAGGACAGGCCAAGCAGTGATGTTAACTGTATTCAAGTCTCTTTTCAGTCTGTGTGCTGAATGTGAAGAGGAAAGAGGAGCCAATGTTCCATTAAGGCACCGAATTCCTGTTCTTTCTTTGACATAGTGGCCATCGATCAGGCGGAAAAAATAAAACACAAAAACAATTGACATAAAAAGATAAAATGAAAATAGAATCATCCAAATGTATGTCCAAGGGGGAATTAAAAAATGTTTTTTTAATAAAGTGGCATATTTTGCAATAGTTGAGGGTTTCTTTGAATGTTCCGAAACAGAGTCAAAAGAGAATCTGGACTGGTCGGCCAAACGAGTCTGCAAATCTGGCATTGATAAATCAGTTGGATAGGTGTAGTTCAGCTCATCAATGTTAGTAACAGGAATAGTATTTAATAAAGGACTGGAAATAGCAGGCATCTCTAGGGACACCTCCGGTTCAGCACCAGAAGTAATAGCCAACACAGAGTGCCTCACCATTGAAGGACAGGATACTGCCGGTGTCATACTATGAAGAATCGCCCACCCTGTGTATTTTGACATTGTCAATTGAGATAAATCTGTTTTCCTACGACCTGGAAGTGGTGGTAATATGACTGTTCTCGTGCCCTTCACTCCAAGAACTCGAACCGGTGCACGATATGAGGGAATTTACTGGAGCTGCTTCCCAATGGAGCTGGGCAATGTTCCCACTGTGTGTAATTTACAGCAAACCTCCTGAAATTTGTTTTATGTAGAAAATGATTACCATAATGTTGAAAGCAAAACAAATCACCATAATTCACAGAATCTAAGTATAAATCCTCAGCATCAAATGCAGCATAGTATTTCAAATCAGAAAATAATGCTTCAACGGCCTGAATATCCCTATCATCAGAACGTATATTTTGTTTTACCACATCCTCCATATTTACTCTAAGCACATTCGGAACATTAATCACTTCAGTGGGGCCATGTATTTGAAACCTAACCGCATCCCACACAATCCCATCAAGGACAGGCCAAGCAGTGATGTTAACTGTATTCAAGTCTCTTTTCAGTCTGTGTGCTGAATGTGAAGAGGAAAGAGGAGCCAATGTTCCATTAAGGTACCGAATTCCTGTTCTTTCTTTGACATAGTGGCCATCGATCAGGCGGAAAAAATAAAACACAAAAACAATTGACATAAAAAGATAAAATGGACTGGTCGGCCAAACGAGTCTGCAAATCTGGCATTGATAAATCAGTTGGATAGGTGTAGTTCAGCTCATCAATGTTAGTAACAGGAATAGTATTTAATAAAGGACTGGAAATAGCAGGCATCTCTAGGGACACCTCCGGTTCAGCACCAGAAGTAATAGCCAACACAGAGTGCCTCACCATTGAAGGACAGGATACTGCCGGTGTCATACTATGAAGAATCGGCCACCCTGTGTATTTTGACATTGTCAATTGAGATAAATCTGTTTTCCTTACGACCTGGAAGTGGTGGTAATATGACTGTTCTCGTGCCCTTCACTCCAAGAACTCGAACCGGTGCACGATATGAGGGACCAAACTCTTTCTTGTTATCGATCTTCTCTCGAACCAGTTCTCCAACTTGGGGTAGCCAGCCAACTACCGGGATCTGCAACGCGTCATCCGATGTGGAGGGCAAATGTTCCTTAGCTAGACTGTCTCTGGTCTTTTGTAGATCCTGTAAAACATTGCAATGTTCATCTACGTCAAAGGCCGCGGCCTGGGCCTTGCAGTCTAGACCGTCGAGGTCAGGGACATACATCTTGATACCCAAGAGCATTTTGTATGGGGTCCGCCCACCCAGAGACCTTCTAGGGAGATTATTAAGCGCACGCTGCACGCCATTGAGATGGGCCAACCAGTTTCTGACAGTGCCTATAACTCGAGCTGTCAAAGATTGCTTTAAGTCACGGTTCATTCGTTCCACTGCACTGTTACCCTCAGGTCTGTACGGAGATGAAAACTTGACTTGGACCCCCAACGAAATCATAGCATCCTTATACGCCTTAGAGGTGAAAGCTGGACCCTGATCCGAATGGAAGGTACCACAGGCAAAAATCCCTACAAAGACACGCAAATCTCTTATGACAGTCCGTGAATCAGCGCTCCGATGAGGCCATACCCACACAAAGCGTGTGCATGAATCGACTGCTACTAAGATGTACTTATACGCAGTATCAGAAGAAAAAGGACCGCAGTGATCTAAATAAACGCACCCCAGTGGTTTATTAGAAATGTACAACTGTGTCTGAGGTGGACGCGCAGCAGTTGAAGGCTTAATCTGCTGGCAAATGTCACATTGAAGGACATAATCGCGCGTCTGTTTCTACAGTCCCCGCCACCAGAACCTCTGTTGTAGCTGAGTTACAGTGGCTGAGACGCCCGCATGCGCAGACGCCACACCCTCATGAGCCGCTGTAATCAAAGTAGCTCTGCGATCCGAGTTGGGAAATTAACGTTCGCCAACATCAGGAATTTTCACATAAGGAACCTTATCGGGACTTAAGTGGTATGTGTACTTCGAAGGGAACCCCGCCGGATATTTACCTCCCTTCTCAGTGGCAGCAACAGCTGCCAAGATGTCATCATCTATCTTACTTTTGGACCTCGTGACTGCTGCAACTAAGTATTTTGATACTGCTGACTTCGCCGCTTCATCAGCAAGCGAATTACCGACAGCGTGGACTCCCACGCGCTGATGGCCAAGAGTATGAATCACAAACACGAGTGGCAACGTTTCTTTAAGTTCCGCCACTCGAACCCAGATCATTTCATGTTTTATTGTGCTACCTTTGGAATCACGAAATTCATTCTGAATCCAAAAGAACAAGTTTTCATTGTAAGACTGGACACAGTAGTAAGAGTCACTTACAATCAAAGTCGTCACACTAGGATCTGCGTACTCCAATGCAAGCATCAGAGCACAAAGCTCTGCCAATTGTGCTGTGCAGTCCCCAAGTGTCTGCGTGTGCACGACACTGGACTTGAACTCATCGTTCACCATGGCACCGACCACAATGGCGCACGCGGAAACGTAGGCATGTTTAGAGCCATGCGCAACCTGCGCTGAACCATCAGTGTAAATGATGCAATGGAAATCCTCCGACGGCCGCATTGCTAAAGGAGCAGGATGAACAAATTCATACTGCAAATACTCCTGCGACCGTAAAGTGGCGTCAAAAATGAACGTGACATCCTGGGATGTCAAGGATGCAGCCCATTGAATCCACCGAGGGTGCAAAGCTTTGGAATTTGGTACACTGGCTTTCGTAACTGCCTCCAAGGCAGGACACGGGGTAACAACCAACATGCGTTTTCCCTGTGACAGGGCACGTTCCTTGAGAATTGCCATCTGCACAGCCGTCAAAACTTTTTCCACAGTGGAAAATCGCATTTCCGCCGAAGTGTACAAGTGTGACTTGTAAGCCATAGGTACTGTATCTCCTTCATTAAAAGTTAGGTACGTGAAATCTACCGTCCCAGGGACAATTCTTATCACCAGGTTGGTCTGGTTATCACGAGTATGTAAATATTCAGAAGCGAGCAAATCAGCTTGCAAAGACTGCAGAATAGCTGAATACTCAGGCAGCCAGCATGATTTGGAAAAAGATGGTTGTATCAAAGCATACAAAGGCTTGATACGCTGGGCATATTCCGGAATGTATGTTCTTCCGAAATTCAAAAAGCCCAGTAGAGATTGTAATTTTTTCAGTGTTGTCGGAGAGCGCAACTTGGCGCATTTCTCCAGGAAGTGAGGAGCCAAGCCTTTTCCTTCATTGTGGAGTTCATAGCCTAGAAACAACACTGTGTACTCTGCAATGTGCGATTTTGCAAAGTTAAACTTGTAACCCATGTCTGCAAAGTTACAAATAATACTGTTCCCTCGACACAGATGCTCCCAAAGTTCGTCTGTGAGATAGATGTCATCCACATAAGAACAAACATCTGGGTCGACTCTCTCCAACAGAGAGACAATGAGGGCGGAAAATACTCCAGGACTATTCTTATAGCCCATTGGGAGACGCCGAAACATTTTTTGGACACCGCCGCATGTGAATGAAGTCCATTGGGAACTTAGACTGTCCAATGAGTGGGCATAAAAACCATTGGAAATGTCAAGCGTGGTTTTGAACCGCTTACGCACAAGACTATTTACAAGGGCAAAACCGTGAGTATTCTGTACTGCACAGTTACGGTAATGCGAGTTTAAATGCCGGTAATCCAAAACCAAACAATATGAGCCGTCCGGCTTGTTCACAGTAAAAAGGGGGTTATTCATCGGTGACACACATGTTTCAATTACACCTTGATATTCCAATTGTTCAAGGATCGCTGCGACCGAAGCTTTGGCTTCACGTCGTATGGGATATTGAGGTTGAGGCTGCGGCTGAGACCGTAAAGGAATCTCGTGGCTTGGGGACAATTTATCCCAGCCACATTGATTGCGGTACATAGCCGGTGCAAGCGCCAGAGCCCACTCTTCTGCAAAGTGCAGCGCTTCCACTCTCGACACAGTGTTCGCGAAACTGGGGAGGATTACCTCCTCCCCTCTCGGAGCTGCGAGCACAAAAGGTGGGGGCCAGTCAGCCTCTGAAAGCAAAAAATGTCATACGTAGACGAAAGATTTTCCCAAAATACCCCTTTTATGGTACGCTGTATGTCACCTTCAATTAACAGGACAATTTCAAAAAGTCTATCGGGGGGGCAGCTCTTGTATCAGCTGTTTAAATCACAACATAAGTGTCAGTCGCTGTCACCTTCAGTAGTGGACGGAGGGCCTCTTTTACTATGGTAATCTCCGTCGCGCTGTCCAGCAAGGTCAGAGCCCACGTCAGATTCCGAAGCCGCGTTCTCACAATCTGGGGCATATCGATGCGCTGTTAAGGCTGCAACTTTCTTTTTGGCAAACTGCGGTCTCTGAGGAGTAGAGCCCTCCTGCTTGTCTGCACCGTTGCGCGGGCGGGGCTGACCACGTCCTTCCTGGCCACCCCGGCCCCTGCCGCCCCCTCCACCACCGGTTGACGGAGCCGATGAGTCCTGAAAGGAACGAGGAGAGCGCCAGAAGCCTGAAATCAATCAGGAGATTTAATCATCGCACGGTCGCGCAAATCATAAACACGTTCCGACTCCGCAGGCAAGGGAGACGCAGGACGAGATGTCTGAGCCTGTTGTTGCTGTTGCTTACCCTGTTTCTGTTTTGTTTTTTATTGGAATTGGGTTGAACCGCCGCCATCGAAGTCTGTCCCTGGGGCTGCTTTTTCTCTTTATCAGAAAAAGGCTTGAGACCCTTTGCATTGCGGCCAACAGTTTTATAAGCCGCCACAATTATCCTTGCTAACTGTCGGGGTTTCTCGGGATCGGGAATCGCCTTTAACTCGTTAGCCACCTGAAAGTTCACTGCATCTCCCTTGACATTTGCAAGGATCAGATCGCAAACTACATCAAAGGTGCCACACAGCCGCATACCCAATTCAACCGCAGACTCCGGTCCGTGATCATCTTGAACACGTATAAGGACCGTAGACAGATTGGACATAGACGGGGTGCCATAGCACCTCGAATAGACCGCTGCAAAAGTCTTACCCCAGGACTCACAGTCAACAAGCTCAGGGGCCAAATCTTTCGGCAAGCTAAGCGTTAGAATCCGGTGTTTTTCACCAGGAGTCGTATTCGGAAATACCGCTTCCAGCTGGTTGAATTTCTCGGCAAGTCAGAAAGGAAAATCATCCTTATCCTGGGGCTTCTTGCCCATTACAGAATTCACCATGACAGGACTGATTTTCAAACCAACCTGCCCTGCCGGAAGGGCTGCACCTCTAGGGGCTGCCCCATGAACATTACGACTTGTGTAATGCACAAGGGCTCTAATCACGGCAATAGCAACTACATGAAGTCGCCGAAGCTCACCTAAGTTACAATTGCCGTGATTAGGGTGAGGAGTAAATCCAGCCAAAGCGGGCCAATTTGCACTCGGAATGGACAAAGGACCTAATCTCGGAGCGGTTAAAGAGTGGGGTAGGGCGCCACCAAACCAAACTCCATGCTGCCAAACATCAATAGGTACTTCCTGTGCTCTGTACAGAGCATATTCAGCAGGTACAGGTGACGCAGTGTACGAGTGGAACACACCAGAATTTGCGTCCACCGCCGGAAATGTCACCCACGAATAAAACAGTTCGTATGGGTAAGCATGTTCCGCACTCACCACCAGAACCACAGCCAAGCCTTCAACAGGAACATCATAAGCCCGCAAATGATCACGCACCGCAATGCGACTATGCAGCGGGATGTCCACGGCTTGTGCCATGACTGCACAGGAAGGAGAAAGAACAAAGAGTACTTTGTAGCACAACTGGGTAGTAATTCAAGGAAACCGTTTTAGTAAGATTCAAGCTTGAAAAGACCTATTCCAAAAATAGGTAGGTTTTTCCGACACCACCGTTTTCCGGAAACAGGAATGAAGGGGTTAAGGTTTGAATGATATACTACTCGAGTGTCATGATATAAGGCCAACAACGTATGGGCGCCATGTCGCAGAGATTCGTTCTGTTACAGAACTGTGCATAGAGATCAGGAACCTCAGTGAATTAAGGTAACCCAAAACTCACCTCAGTATCCAAAATCCCCTTACCGAGCTAGCTACAGTGTCTCATTGGTCATAACAAACTACCAATGATTTAGACAAACCAGAACATGAACTTAGGTTACCTCAGGTATTGTGGAACACATGAACACTCTTTCGCTCTATAATTATTTCAAACCAGAACGTGGAGTAAAAGAGGACACGTGCAATTTTGAAATATATATTATTCAATGCAAAGTTCTCAAATGCAGTATCTTATATAATACAAGAAGACATATTATAAAAACCAGAGTTATCAGCATAATCACTAATCCATAATAAGCAAATGGTGCTAGCATATTATAATGCAAAAATCAATAGAAATTTGTATCACCTATTTTTCGCGCTCCCTATTTAGCATACTATATTATATCTAAGAAGGTCTCAATTGGGTTTTAGCAGGGCGGCCCCATACCTCTAAATGTCAGGAGGAGAGGATCACATCATCAGCTACCAGCTCTCTGCATGCGAAGCACCATCAAGTGTGTTTTTGCATTCTCAGTAACTCTATCTTAAACCCGCTTAGAGCCCAATGTTGGCAGCAACTGTATTTGTGTTATGTCTAGTGGTGCGAGGATCAGAGCTCCCAGCAACCTTGTGTTAGGTTATTCTTAGAGGGTTCAGCACTCACTGTTCAGACAGTGTACCAAGCACAACTGATATCGGGGCAATAACATATTATTCTCAAATAAATCACATCTTTCGTCTAGGTTGAAAGCTACAATAACAATTATGTGTCGTGTGCAAACTGAAGCCAAAGGAAAATATGTTGTTTAAACACTTAAGAAACTCATGCTAACTTAACACAGTATATAGAAAAGCAGCATCTATATGACACCAGTAACCTCTTCGATGCTCATGATGGCTCCCGGTCGTCATGAGTCACGGTGGGCGTGTGCTGATGATGGCCGGGAGCCGTAATGACCACGCCAGCGATAGGAATGTTCAGCACTGCGGCGGAATTCGCGCCGCAGTGATAAGGTTAAAGCAGCCTGAACATTGCATTTGCTCTTCGTTTGTCTGCTTGTTACTGTGGGCACACCATTGCTTCTGCGCCCCGCTACCCACCACAATATAAATAAATAAGTCTGTCTCCCCAACCCGGTCTGCACTTCCCTCTTAGCCGCCATTACTACAGTTGTTGTTGTTGTGCCCGGAGCCCGCCCCCTACACCACGCATCCGCCTCCCAGCTGCTCCTCCCTCCCACTAAGAGGCAAGGCTTCTCCCTGGACATCGAGGCGCTGTGACCGTCCTGACTCTGTCGGAAACGGTCGCTCCCTTCTGCCCTGCTCTCTCCTGACCACGCTGGCTGGGTATCGTTAGCGCTGCTCTGCTGACCTCTTTAGCGCTTGAACATAGCTGCTTAATTAATTATTTTCACGCGCCCGGTGTATCTGCTCGACAGTGCCTGCATTGATTCACTAATTTAGAGGACCTGTGTTTAGATTGCATTTGCTCTTCGTTTGTCTGCTTGTTACTGTGGGCACACCATTGCTTCTGCGCCCCGCTACCCACCACAATATAAATAAATAAGTCTGTCTCCCCAACCCGGTCTGCACTTCCCTCTTAGCCGCCATTACTACAGTTGTTGTTGTTGTGCCCGGAGCCCGCTCCCTACACGACGCACCCGCCTCCCAGTTGCTCCTCCCTCGCCCCTCCCCTTCCACTATCCATTTATGTCAGATGCTATTGCGCGCAGCGGTTGCGCCCCAGTTGCGCCGAAGGTGCGCCAAAGGTAAGCCCATCTACGCCCATCCGCGCCTGGACCGCGCCCAGCGCCAGACCCCCTGGTCCCCGTCCCACCCACCCCACCCGCATTACATACGACGCCTCTACCCTCTCAGCCTTAAACCCCGGTCGACTCCCCAACTGCGCCCAAGCCGCTCCTGGACACACCCATGGACCCTTCACATGCAACTCCTGCAAGTATGACAGCACCAAGACCAACTCCTCATCCACTAACACCTAACAGAGATCTGACACCAACCACCTAAAATGCATCCTGCTCAACACCCGCTCGATCCACAGACACGCCATCGACCTTTGGAATCTACTTGACACCATCTCTCTGGACGTCGCCTTCCTAACAGAAACATGGATGAACGCCTCCTCAGCCCCAGACATCACCATTGCCCTCCCGGAAGGCTACAAGATCATCCGAAAAGACCGCACCTACCAAACAGGAGGAGGCATCGCTATCGTACATAAGAATTCCATCCGCATCTCAACCAGCTCAGACGTCAACCTTGCTAACGCCGAACACCTTCACTTCCAGATCCACACCGACCCCAAGACCACACTCAGAGGCACCCTCCTCTACAGGCCAGCAGGACCCCGTGCACAATTCAGTGAAGACATCACTGACTTTATCACCCCACACGCCCTCCCCTCCGAGGACTACATTCTACTGGGAGACCTCAATTTCCACCTGGAAAAGAGCAACGACAGCAACGCCACCACCCTTCTGGACAATCTCGCCAACCTCGGACTCAAACAACTTGTTAATACCCCCACTCACTACGCAGGTCACACACTCGACCCTATCTTCACCTCCAGCAAACATATCTCCTTCAGTCACACCACAGTTCTCCATTGGACGGACCACAGCTGCGTTCACTTTGTCTACAAAAAGGCCACAACCCACAACCATCCTCAACCTACTCTGCGAAGAAACTGGAACAAAATCACCATTGACCAGATCTCCTCATCGCTTCTTCAAAACCCCCCTGCCCACTCTACGAACCCCAACCAAGCAGCCATTTACCTCACTCAATGGCTAACAAACAGCGCCGACAACCTAGCACCTCTGAAAAAACGTCAAATCAAACTAGGCAGCAAAAACGCCCCCTGGTTCAACGATGATCTTAAGAAATCCAAGAAACTCTGTCGCTCCCTTGAGAAGGCCTGGAAAAAAGACCCAAACACCAGCACCAGGGACGCCTTCAAAAATGCCACCCGCATACACCACCAACTGATCCGGACTGCCAAGAAAGCCGCATTCAAAGACCGACTAGACAACAACGCCCACAACAGCAAGGAATTATTCAGCATCGTCAAAGAGTTTACCAACCCTACTGCCAACTCCAACGACATCACTCCCTCTCAAACACTTTGCGACTCCCTAGCTTTGTTTTTCCACGACAAAATCGCAGACATCCACAACAGCTTCGACAACCAATCCGGAGACCAACCCACCCAACCTTCTGCCGTACCTTCACCCCCCTTGAACATCCTTAATAATTAGAACCCTATCTCCACTGAGGACACCATCCGCCTGATGAACTCCATCCACTCAGGATCCCCAACAGACCCATACCCTCACCACATCTTCAACAAAGCAGACTCAATCATAGCACCACACCTTAGAGACGTCATCAACTGCTCCCTCAACTCCGCCACCTTCCCGGAAAGCTGGAAACACACCGAACTCAGCGCCCTTCTGAACAAACCTACAGCTGACCCCACCGAACTCAAAAACTACCGCCCCATCTCGCTCCTTCCATTCCCGGCCAAAGTCATCGAGAAAGCTGTCAACAACCAGCTCGCCGCCTTCCTCGAAACCAACAAATCCCTCCACTCCTCACAGTCTGGCTTCCGAGCCAAACACAGCACTGAGACCGCACTCATCGCAGCAACAGACAACATTCGAACTCTACTGGACAATGGAGACACAGTCGCCCTCATCCTCCTCGACCTCTCCGCAGCCTTCGACACAGTCTGTCATAGCACCCTGTTACAACGCCTCAGAAACATCGGAATCCAAGGAAAAGCAGTGGAATGGATCACCTCGTTCCTTACCGGAAGAACTCAGAGAGTCCGCCTCCCACCATTCACGTCAGAGGCCACTGAAGTCATTTGCGGTGTGCCACAAGGATCTTCACTCAGCCCCACCCTCTTCAATGTATACATGAGCCCCCTCGCGACCATCGCACGCCAACACAACCTCAACATCATCTCCTACGCCGATGACACTCAACTGATCCTCTCACTCACCAACGACCCTGACACCGCCAAAACCAACCTACATGAAGGAATGAAAGAAGTTGCCGAGTGGATGAAGCAAAGCCGTCTGAAACTGAATTCAGACAAAACAGAAGTCCTTATCTTAGGCACCTCCCCCTCCGCCTGGGACGACTCTTGGTGGCCAGAGGCCCTTGGAAAAGCACCCATCCCGACAGACCACGCACGGAACCTGGGCGTCATCCTGGACTCATCACTCTCGATGACCAGACAAGTCAACGCCGTTTCATCATCTTGCTTCAACATTCTTCGCATGCTCAAAAAGACATTTCGATGGATCCCCACCGAAACTAGAAAAACAGTCACCCACGCACTGGTTACAAGCCGCCTGGACTACGGAAACACCCTATACGCCGGTACCACCGCAAAACTTCAGAAAAAACTCCAACGCATCCAGAACGCATCAGCTAGACTCATACTAGACATCCCGCGTAAAGACCACATTTCTGGTGACCTGAAAGACCTCCACTGGCTCCCCGTCAATAAGAGGATAACATTCCGCCTCCTAACCCACGCACACAAAGCACTCTATGAACTTGGACCCGAATGCCTCAACACACGACTTTCCTTCTACACCCGCCAGTTACGCTCTTCCAACCAAGCCCTTGCTGCTGTTCCTCGCATCAACAAAACCACCATGGGAGGAAGATCCTTCTCCTACCTAGCGGCCAAAACCTGGAACTCACTTCCCATTCACCTTCGCCTCACTCAGAACCACCTAGCATTCAGAAAGCAACTTAAAACCTGGATATTCGACATGTAATTCCCCCTTCTTCAAGCGCCTTGAGACCCTCTGGGTATGTAGCGCGCTATATAAATTATTGAATTGAATTGAATTGAATATCTGTAGAGAATTCGGCAGTCTTTAACCATGAAGCTCTTCTTGTGGCAATCGAAGATCCCATGACCCTAGCCACTGAATCCTCTGTGTCCATTCCGCTCTGAATGATCTGCCGAGCAGCAGCCTGAGTGTTAGCAAGCACCTCATTAAAAAATGTTCTGTCCTTTTTAGGAAGTTTAGGGGACAATTGCTTTACAGTATCCATTAAGGCATGGATATAATGACCCAGGAGGCAAGTGGCATTTGTAGATTTGAGGGCCATACTTGCTGATGAAAAAACTTTCTTAGCAGATTGGTCCATTGCAGGACACAGGCATTCTGATAATGTAATAGGGTACGTGAAACCAAACCACGCGGAAACCCCAGCGACCCCCGTCCGGCACGCGGGCCTCCTGTCTTGGGGACGGGAGGGACCATGCTGTGAGGAAGTTAAACCGGCAAAGTTACTGACATACCATATTCCGACACATAATATATCGTATGAGGATAGTGGCGTGGCTTGCCCTCTTAGTAAAGGTTCTGGCTCCTCAGGCTAAGCTGCGCTGGTTATGCTTACCTATACTTGCGTTGTAATGGCATGCGTTATAATAGCATCTGCACTGTAATGGCATGCTTTGTAATGGCATGCGTTGTAATGGATCCTGCGTTGTAAAAGTTGCGTTGTGATGGTAGTGCGTTGTAAAAGTTGTGTTGTGATGGTTGTTTCCCACAGCTACTATGGACATGAAAGTGCGGGCCATGGTATTCACGGGAGCGTTGCTAAGTGCCTGATGTGAAAGAGTGGGGTGCTACCGTGATGTCCCGTGCAAAGCTGGGCCGGTTGTGGTAAGCACTGCTGAGAACAGCCCCGGGGTGGACGTACGGGGTCTGTGAAGATCCCGGGTGTTAAAGTAAAAAAATGTTGCACTGGGCCCAAAGTATGATATATAATGCCCATGTTACCGTGGCTGCAGGGAAGTGTCAGCTGGGCTTAAAAGGAAGTTAAAAAGGCACACTACAGGCACCAAACATATTAGGAAGGTTGAGAAGCTGCCATGGGTATCATGGATGTAGGCCAGCTGGTGGGTGTCCGGTAACCTCTTGCCACACTAGGGTGCCGGTGGAAACTAACACCCTGCTCGGTCAGTGATTACTCTAGGTTAACCTGTAAAAGAAGCGAAAGTTAAAGGTGGGCAAGGATTATAGTTCCGCTCACAGTATTTCATCATTAAGTCCATGAATGTGCGTTTGGAGGCGGAACACCCATTGCTGTTCCTGGTGAAGCAGTGCCCGTTGGTCCCAGCATGGTCTTGCTTCTAGGGCGGTCCAGACCATCTCTTCACATTTATGATTGGATTCTAGGTAGTGGTTAGTGAGTTTGGTCGCCATTCTCTCTCGTTTGATGGTACTCTTGTGCTCGCTAATGCTTGTCTTGACTGGGCATGATGTCATGCCGACATATGGGCACGTAATGAGATATATACAGTTTTTGGTGTTACAATTGGTATGGTTCCGTTGTTCCCATCTAAAACTCCCTAGACAGAGGTTTTTTGTCTGTTTGGTGGTTGAGCAAGCGTGGCAATTACCACAGGGGTAGTGACCCGATACCCGGGGTAAGTTCCATAGGGTGGTGTCTCCAGTAGTCTTTACCTTCTCAGGGGGCGTGTGTGAACCAATGTATCCTGGAGGTTGGCCGTCCTTTTGAAAGCAAAACGTGGTTGTGCCAGTTCCAGCGTATCGCTGTTAAGAGTTCTCCAGTTCCATCTGATGATGTTCCTCACCTTGTTGGATAGGGGTGTGAAGGTGGTCACACATGTGAGAGTGTGATTGGGTTCTTTTTCTCTGGTCTCCAGGAGAGCTTGTCTATTGTTATTTTTGGCACGTTTACGTGATCTTTCTACCACGCGGGACGGGTAGTGTCTGTCCAACAGGTTTTGTTCCAGGTTCTCAGCCTCTGTTTCATATTCTCATGTGGTGGTACAGTTGCGGCGTATCTGTAAGAACTGGCCATACGGGAGGTTCTCGCGTAGAGCCTTCGGGTGGTGGCTCTGGTAATCCAGTAGACTGTTGCGGTCTGTATTCTTCTTGTGCAGTGTGGTTTTTAACAACCCTTCTTCCAGTACGATTCTTAGGTCCAGAAAAGGGATGTCAGAATCACTCATGGTGCATGTGAAGACGGAGGTGTTCATCGAGGCCGTTGATCCGCTCGAGGAAGTTGTCACAGATGTCCTTGGGTCCCTTCCAAAGGATCGGCACATCATCTATATATCTTTTATATGGTATCAGGTTCTCTTTGTAGGGTTGTTGTTGGAAAAGATGTTCCTAGCCTCAAAGGAAAACATGTACAGGCCCGCCAGGCTCGGCGCAAATGTACTGCCCCTGCTGGTACCCTGTACTTGATGATATATGGAGGTATTTTACATGCAGAGGTTGTTCTTGAGGGCTAAGGTAATCAGGTCCAGGATGAAGTCTGCTGGGGTGTCTGATTGTAGATCAGTGTCTCTGAGAAGTTGCCCAATCACGTCAATGGTGGCGTCCTGAGGAATGTTTGTATAAAGTGCCTCCACGTCCAAGGTGAGGAGGAGGTCAATGGGTTCGATGTTGTCCTCGTTGATGGTGTTGATGAGATTCAATACATCTTGTGCATCCTTGAGGTACACTAGGGTTGCCTGTACAAGTGGGCGGAGAAAATGGTCGCTAAACTGGCTGAGGCGTTCCAGGAGAGAGTTGATGCCGGAGACAATAGGTCTACCGGATGACACCTTTTTGTATCTATGGAAGAATGTAAAAATATGGCAGTGTGGGGTTGTCATTCACCAAGAAGTCTGCCTCATGTGTAGAGATCCATCCTTCTGTGCTTGCTTCATTCACCTTGATATGGATCTGTTGTGATAGTTTTTCTGTAGGGTCATCCCTCATCTTCATGTAGTATCTGGTGTTGGTCAGTTGTCTCATGCATTCTTGTTCATAGTTGTCCGTGTCGAGGAGGACTGTAGCTCACCCCTTGTCCGCTTGTTTGATGGTGATAGTCCTGTCCTCTTTCAGTGCTTCCAAACCTCGCCGTACTGTGTTAGGGAGGTTGTTAAAGGTACTAACCTGTTGCAAGTGGTGGACCTCTTTAAGGACCGCTTTCTCGAACGTCAAGAACTCGCTGGGGACCATCGACACCGTTGGTGTAAATTTGAAAGGGTGACATAGTCCTAAATCCGTACGTTCAGGGGCCGGTCTGCCTTGAAAAAAAGTTTGCAGCTGGAATTTCCTGAAGAGTTGGTGGAGCTCTTGATTCATTCTGAATTTGTCTTCCTTTGGGGTAGAGACAAAGCCCAGTCCTAGTTCCAGGGCTGCGATCTCGTCTTGACTCAGAATTGTTTTGGACAGGTTGACCACTAAGGTCTTTGGTATGTCATGCTCCTGGTTTGTCTCTGTTGTTGTTGGCCTCCGTCTTGCCAATGCCTTTGCTTCTGCCCTCTTCTTTTTCCTCTGCCTCGCCCCCTGCCTCCGTACTGAAAAGGAGGTGGTGGGTTCGGAAAGAAAGGTTGAGGGTAGCCCAGTTGGGGGTAGCCTGGAGGTGGTCCTTGGAAGCCCCAATACCACATGGGGCCCTGAGGCAGATAAGTCGTGGGATGGTATCCATACATCGGGGTTGGTATATTCAGTGAAAGTATGCCTGCGCCAATCGGATTCCTGTGTCTGACATGTCCTCAGTGTGGCTCCCCTCACCCTTAGCACCACTGGGCCCTCCTCCTCAGACTTAGCACTGGACCCATACTGGCAATCTGCTCCCCTTCATTCATGGCACTACCTCCTCTGCTGGCCAGTGCTGATGCTGTGAACAAGAATGAAAAAGAATCACATAAGTAATCCGTATGTACTTGACACATAGGTAACATCATAAATTTTCACAGATCAAACAAATACATCATTTTAATTATTGCTATTGCCTGTTGATACATTTACATACATGGCACTTGTTAGTCTGCCAGCTAACCATTGCTCCATCACACATTATGTTGTCTGCAACATTGGGTGTATCAACATTAAATGCCACAAACACAATGTCAGCTACTTCACTATGTAGCAGGAAATGTATCGTCTTTTGCTCTTGATGGTCTTGTGTCCTGACATACCTGTCTCATCTCCTGCAAGAGAGTTTAGAGCTCACAATGGAAATATGATTCACAAAATTATATTGAGACATGGTATCCATTTTGCAGTCCCCACTCATCAAATTGGGAACCATTTGCTCTAATGTTGCAGGTCAAATGACTGCCTTGTCAAAATGTAAGCCTGCATAGTCATTGCATGAGTCATGTCACACAGATAACAGTGATTGTGCTCTTTTGTCTTGCAACTTAGGTTCTCTACTGTCAAGTCACATATCTGACTCTTAATGTGGAGACACCAAGGTAGTAGTGATAGCTAGGGTGAGAGGCATGTGGCACACTGAGCTGTGTCATCTATACACACAGTCATGAAGATGAATCAGTATGTTGTGCACATTGTAAACAGCTCACCATTTTCAGATGTGAACAATGGACAACACGCTTCCAGGTCTGATGACTGTATCTTCACAATGCTTCTGGTGGAACACCCTGCAATGGCCCATCTGGGTGTATTGTCTGTACAGACTATTAGTACTGAACCTCTATTCTTCATGAGTCCAGTCAACAATGTGTACCAATCCTGTCTATACTGCAGAAGTCCCCATTTGTTTAGGCCGAGGCTGAATGTCCCTCACTTCTCTTAGACATATTGAACATGCATATTGTAGTATCTTAACCTGCTGGCCCTTTTACAGGTCAGAAGTCAGCCAAAACCACTGTTCAGTTTTAAAAGATGCATATGTTCAAGGATTATTAGATGCCCGGTTATGCCCCTTTTATCAGGGACATATGAGGAAGTCATGTTCAGGGTAGTGAATGTAGTGCCATGCTCATGTGTTCAGCACAAATTACAACAACATGTGAATGGAGATATCATTCATGAGTAATGCCATTGTTCGACATGTGTCAGAACATTGTCTAATGTATGACCTGTTCTCAATGTGGTTTAAACAAATCTGTGAAGTATGGTGTTATTGGAGCACTCAAGTGTGAAAATCCTATGCAATACATTCCGGCAACAAGTGGCGTCAATGTTGATGCCTTGGTGAGTTTTGCTTGTTCAGTGTGCCAATTTTAGGTCCCAGCCGTGGTGCTCAGTGTAATCAAACATGTCCCATGGGCCAATTACAGGTAAGCTAACTTTGGTAGCCAGTCGCATTGACTTTTCACATGATTGTGTGTAAGATTCCATTCACTTCATCCAAAAGAGTGAGTCCATGTGTCTGACTCTATACCAGTGACAACACATGCCATTCACTGTCAAACAGAGATGCTCACTGGTGGAAACATGGCAGAAATTGTAAGGTATGATGTTAGATGCACATTCACAACGGTTGACATGTGTGTAAATCCTCTTGACTATTCATACTTGAGGGCTTTATATGTGTATGATGCATCACTGTCATATGCAGAGATGCCAAATATGCATCATTTTGGAGTAAGTTCACTAAAAAAGATTGAAAAAAGAGCAATGTAAGCTTTACAAAGTGTGCCTCCTTGTTACTGTGTGACTTTCAACTTCCCAACTGGACCAGGGAAGACCACAGCTAGGATGCGGAGCATGTGGGGGGTCAGGGTTTGGCACCCACCCCTCTTGTCTGCAAATGAAAGGCCCAGCTGGTCATCGGCGATCTTCTTGGTCCAGCCTCGAAGCTCCTGCCACCTCTTGCGGCAATGACTAACAAGCCGTGTTTCCAAGCCCATGGAGCCCGCCTTCCAGGAGATGGTCCTCCACAGTTTGGCCTTCTTATGCGAGTTGACCTGTAAGGATGACATGGTGACAGACCCTTAGTTCACATGCAGCATGTTTATGAGTCAGACACTTACACACATAGGTCATGGTCAGATTGGCAACAATGTCTACGGGGTAGGCAAATGGCATGATGTGCAGTTTGCCTGTGTTTAATGATGACTTCGTCCCATGAGAATAGTGATAAGATGTTTACCCCAGTGCACACACTTCAACAGCAGTGTACCTGCCCAGAACACTTACCTATACAATGTTACGCTTACAAAAAACTGTTTACATGCTTGCCAATGAGATTCCAAATGCTAGTTGTGCGTGGTATTTGCACATGTCCAACAAAAATGCAGTGTGACAGTAATCATCACTCCCCTGCTCCTCTGGTTTGCCATACAGCTGGATGTACAGTACAGTGTCTGGAAGGTGTACAGCAGGACCTTGTTCTCCTCCTCGGTGAAATCTGGGGCCCTGCCAACTGTACGTGCCATAGTATCTCCTAGAATATGTGGACCTGGCAGCAGAGTTATGGGGAGCTGCAGGAATGATGCAGGTAGTAGAGGCAAGTGAAGTCTCTAAGGAACAGATAGAATTTTATCTGAACAGCAGAGACTGTCTTAATTCCATGAGGCCAAAGCGATAGGCTCGCGTTGATCGCATTTTCTGAATCCGTCCAATGCATAAAATTGCTTGCAGATGACACGCCTACTGCGACCTTCCAAAACTCATCATCGGACAGTGATTGACTTTGATATATTGGTGATGGAAGTTTACTGAGTCGGTTTCAACTGGACACAATCCTAAAAACGTGTCCTTCGAATACACACCGCATCTGTCAGCATAACAACTTGCCGCCAATGGCTCTCTCCGAATCGGTTAGGATGTGGCTACCGTGTCCTTTAAATACTCACCCACGTCTGTCACCATAACAACTTGCAGCCTATGACCCTGTCCGAATTGGTTAGAACAGACACTCCTGGAATTGATGCTTTAATGGCAGTATTTTCAAGATGAAATGGGCCTTTTAAATGAATAGCTCACACTCCCATAAAGAGCTAACCTTGAAGGGCACATGACACACTGATTTTGAGGCTAATACCAACATGATACAAAACTACTTCATTTACTGCCCTAGGCTTGGTCTCAGTGCCAATGTGTTTTAAGGGATTTACAAGTCCATTCTTGAGATATTCACTGCATTTGGGGACTGTGTTACCCAGTACGCAATCTGTGTGATTTCTGACTGTAAATATTTGGTGTTCAAGGCATGGATAAAGCATTTACCTCTGAATGAGTAGACCGTGACATTATGCAACCACATCAGCCTGTGTTTGTGATATGAACTACTAGTGTATCTTTGTGTCCTAGACTTAAGTGGATGATGGTGTTATATATGCAACACCTACATTGTTCATGTTTTGTGCATGTGATTTTATGTGTATTGCAGACATGACAACATGACAGTGTCCACCCTGTGACAGTAGTGTGCATGGTTCACATTGTGAGATGCTGTGTGTATTTGGTGTCCCACATATCTGGCATTACATGATCCTATTATGGGTACCTTTTAACCATAATTATAACAAAAGATACCAGTAGGTCAAGAAGAAAAAGAAAGTAAACTGTCTAAAAAATGTGTTGATTAGGGAACAGTCACCAAGTCCATACTTAAATAGTACGTGGTGGCCATCAAATGATTCCCATCAGATACCCATCCTGTGCCGCCCTACATCATTTGGGATCCTTCACCCGAAGGAAGTCATGTAAAACCACTTAAGATTAGGTGAACTGTAACCTAATCAAGTGGAAAAAACTCAAATGTGATGGGTTGGTCTGTATGGCATAAGGAGGGTAAAAGTATATAGCAGTGCACAAATGTGTTAAAGTAACAGTGTTGGAACAGTGAGTGATTTTAAGATTGGGTTGTAGAAGTGGAAAAAACTATTTTAATAATATCCTATCCACACCCAACAATAAAAACAGTGCATGGTAGTATTAAACATATAAATACTCAGATGTATTAAAGGTCAACATGTTTCTGCGGTAGTTGGAGTCTCGAGATCTCCTCCAGCTTCATCAGGACCTTGTGTCAATGCTACTGCGTAGTGTGAACATTTACTGAAAAGTGAAATGAATGTCACCTGAAATTCGCATGCTCATACAATCACGAGGGACGAACAAACAAATGAAAAACAAAAGAAACACATAATTATAGTCAACAGTTTACAGGGCACATAGTGAATGTGTTATTTACTTAAAGCCAATCATTATTGGTCAGCTAGTCTCAATAAATAGACCATAAGATGTAGTTGCCCTTTTAATGTGGGACCTATAGAAAAGATATATTTATCTTTTACTCACCCAATGTGTGGGGAATATACGCTCCACCTCACCTGGCTACAGCTCAGGTAAAAACGGAGCACCGCTCTGAGGGAGAGAAGGAGGAAGGAAATAAAGAAGGAAAGATGCATAAACTGTGATCATAGCATCTGTGTTGGTAGCACGATAATCAAAGACAGGAAGTCCATAGCATTTCTGTATAGAACGTATATTTCATAGTATCTGGGAGTATAAAACGGTGGTAGCTAATAAGATAGTCACCCAGTCATTTGTACCCACTTATCAATGATGTCTATAAAATGAGAGGACGGAAAATTGTCTGCAGCGCTTGTCTTTAGTTCTGGCACACAAGGCTGTGTTTTGCTTTTTAAGCTTGTCATAAATTGCATGCACGTCCTGAGTCTATGAGGTGATGGAGAAACGATCATCCAGCATGTCTAGAACACTACAGGGAGGGTAGTGCGAGCTTTATTGCACAAGGCGTCTCCCTTTCTCGATATATTTAGAAAAGACCACACACCCCTACCCTGCTTACCTGTCCGTCGGTACTCCGGACATCCGTCTTGGCTGTCATGGAGGGAGGTACCGTGACGGACAGGGAGCGGGTCTTTATCCTTCCTGGTTGCCGAGTGTCAAAGACGCGATTGAGTGCACGTGTCACGTGGTGTTACGTCAGGAGCAACGTCACGCTAGGCAATGTTGTTTTCTTTCCTGGTTGCCTAGCACTGAGGACGCGATTGGAAGAACGCGTCTTGTACTTCCTGGTTGCCGAGCATCAGGGACGCGATTGGAGGAACGCGTCTTGTGGTGTTACGGAGGGACCAGCATCACGCAAGACAACGTAGTGGTTGCCGGCTATGATGGGAAATGTAGTAGCAATGTGCAAAAAAGAACTATTTTTACTCCAAGATGTGACAGACCCCTTGAAAACGGGGTGTATCAATATGCTGTTGTCTAGTATGGAGTGGAGCATCTAGGATAAATAAAGTCTCAATGATGTCTGTATGTTAGGTGGTGTTTATGACGTTATTGTTTGTTCACTGTATCTTACATATACATGTACAGTGAATAATGCACCAATTTCATGTCAAAGGGGTGCCTGATGTTTGTAATATGTTAACCATATAGGCATTTCTAAAATGTGGACCCCATCTGAATAGCGATCGGATTGACCAGGTGCACATATGTTGCATAAACCTTCAGTTTTAACCTTGTCCACTCACTTGTTAAGTAGAAGAGATTACTGCAATCTCCTGCAACTGAGAGCAAACAACAGAGAAGTGATTCATAATGACATCCATGGGATGTCTTCGTTCAATCCTGTTTTATGAGTTTGTAACTTGTAAACCCATCTTTGTTCACGTTTAAATAGAAATGTACTGATGTCCGCAATGTGTGCCGGTATTGTGGGTTGCTCCAAGACTGTCCACCTTATATCTGTGGGAAGATGTTTTGCCAGTAAAAAGTGATTTGTAAGCTTGGTAGCCTGTCTACTACATCGTATGGAACTTTTATGTTCTGATATTCGTAATTTAATCTTACGAGTGGTCATGCCCACATACATCTTATTACAGGGACATTTGATTAAGTATATCAAGTTTGTACTGTTGCAGTTTGTGAATCTGCGTTGTTCCCAAACTCGCTCTGTCCCGATGTCAATGGTTGTTGTTCTTGCTGTTTGGGGACATGCTGCACATTGTCCACATGGGTGTTGCCCTGGAACTGCCGGCATGTTCCATAAGGTTCCAACTGCTCTTGGTCCCTCGTTTTTGGGTCTCGTATGGACCAGTTTGTCCTTCAAATTTTGTGCTCTCTTGTAAGCAAAGAAGGGAAGGGGCAGAGTGTCTTTGCCGGTGTTTAGTATACCCCAATGCCTCTTCACAATCTTGGTGATCTGATTTGAGAAAGTTCCAAATGTGCTTACGCAGGTCATGCGTTCAGTTTTCGGCTTAGGTGGTAGGATTTGAAGAAGGCCGGCTCGGTTGTTATTAGCCGCTCGTTTTTTTGATGTCTGAATTAGTCTTTTGGGATATTCCTTGTGTGACAAATCTAGAGACAGTTGCTGGGCATGTGTCTCAAAGGACGTTTGGTTTGAGCAGTTTCTTTGTATGCGCAAAAATTGCCCATAGGGTAGATTGTCCGTAGGGCCTTCGGGTGGCAGCTGTTGTAGTTGAGCAAAGAATTGCGCGCCATCGGTTTTCGGTAAAGTTCCGAGGCAAGGCCGGTAGGTGTACTCCGGATAAGCAAATCCAAAAAGGCCAATTTCTGAGTGTCGTACTCCATGGTGAATTTCAAGAATGAGTTCCTCAGATTGAGCCAAGTGTGGAACTCCTTTAGCTGTTTCTCACTTCCACGCCACACCACGAAAATATCGTCAATGTAACGTTTCCAGGTTCGCAGACAACTAAGATGGAGATTGGTGTCTGCGAACACGTGCTCCTGCTCGAAGTGATGCACGTACAGATTAGCGAGACTAGGGGCAAAAACGCTGCCCATACTAGTCCCGCTAATCTGCAAGTAGATACTGTCCTCGAAACAGAAGAAGTTCTCTGTCATCGCCAAAGTGGCTAAAGTCATGATGACACTGACTGGTGTTATAGAATTCAGTTCTCTGGCTGACAGTAATGTTTCTATAACTTCCAATGTCTCTGCCTGAGGGATTGACGTATACAGGCTTTCAACGTCAAATGACACTAAGATATCAGTTTGAGGATTAAAATCAATATTAGGTAATAACCTCAATACATCTTTTGTGTCCATGAGAAAGGTTGGCATTTCTCGCACCATTGGTTGTAAAAATACATCGACAAAAGTCAAAAGTGGTTCCAAAAGTGAGCCTATCCCAGATATTATGGGACGCCCCACCGGTGGGCGTTGGATTTTATGAATTTTTGGCAGCTGATAAAAGTAAGGTACAATTGGATTGGATGTGCGAAGGAATTGTCCTTCTTTGGGTGTAATCCACCCTTCGTTGAGCGCCTCTTCAACGATGTGTCCTATTGTGTTTGTCAACCTTTCGGTTAGATCAACTGAGAGTTTGCGATAGGATCTACTATCGCTGAGCTGACGTAGGCACTCCTCACGATAGGTCTCTACATCTAGGATCACTACCGCTCCCCCTTTATCCGCAGGTTTAATAATGATACAGGGATTTTCAGCAAGTGCCTTTATTGATTCTTGTTCCTGTCGTGAGAGATTATAAAAAACCTTCTGATTAGTTTTAAACAATTCCTGTAAATCATGGTCAACTGCCTCTTCAAATGTCAGAACTTTAGGTGGTAAACCCATGGTGCTTGGGTTGAATGTTGATGGTTTCTTTAATCCTGTATTGTCGTTGGAATTAGACTGTTCTATTTCATTAGATTTGTTTGCAAAAAGATAGTGGAGTCGGATCTTTCTGAAAAATTTGCCCATTTCGATCTGTGCCTGGAAAGTGTCGTAGATATTGGTAGAAACAAAACCCAGCCCTTTGTTCAGTGTCTGTTCCTGAATATCTGTGATGGAATCGGAGCTCAAATTTACAACTAGACTGGAGCTGCTGAGCTCCCTGCTTGGTCCTGCGGGATCTTTTTCCCGCTCCTCAGGTCCATGGTCTGTGGAGGTAGGTCAAACTTGTCCCTGCCCCGGTGTTCTTTGTCGGCCTCGGCCTCTCCTGCCTGACCCTAAAAAAGGCTGTTGATTGTAAATACCAAAGAATTGTGGTGGACCATATGGATTCACCATAGGAGGGTAAGGGGTGGCCCTCAAGAAGTGGGTTGCCACCAAGGTGGATATTGTGGCTGAGAGGCAAAGCCTTGGTTATAGCCCCTCCAACCTCTTCTGTTGTTACCTCTTCCTCTTTGCTGGTGTGGTGAGTTACCAGAGGTGGAGCCCTCCGAGTCACTTGAGATGCCATCTGAACTAGTGCTCCCATAATTGGATGCTCCCTTTTGTCCATTCCTAGTGTTTGTTGGGGGTACAAAGTGCTCACTGGTGTAGGGATACACTTTATCCATAGCAAATCTAGCCAGATCTTTTTTAAATTTTTCAAGTTTTGTAAACAAAATAGAGTCCTTGAACTCCTTGGCTGATTTGTTACCATCCTCTTGTTGTTTGGAGAACGCTTTGGTTGAAGAAATGGTGGTCCTAAACCTATATCTTAGCTTATTTGGTGGGGAGTTATTGAATATGGGATCAAATGAATGGTGACCGACACTAGAGAGTTTTACACTGCAGCACTCTTAATTGCTGTGTCACCATACCTTAGTAAAATGTCTCGGAAGGGTGCTAATGCTGTGATATGTTTCTACCGTCAGACTTTTTCTTTGAAATATGTTTTTCCGATGTTCTGTAGTTTTAGTTGTGTTCAGATTCCATGTTCTGTTTGTCTCAATGCATGTTGCTTTGTACATTGTGAACTAACACCAACTGTGTTTACACTCTCCACATAGGTATTGCAGACGACCTCCAGTGCACAGCCCTTTCCAGACCTACAGACCATGGAAGAACGTGATACCATGAGGAAATACTGTTTCACAAGACCAATAGTTGAAGAGTTGTTGAGTAGTTGTCACCTCATTTGCAGTCCTGGTCGCACGTATCCAAGTGCACGGACGCCCAATGTGAAGGTTATGGCAGCATTACATTTCTTTACCAACGGTTCAATCAAGTACACAGTGGCAACATCTGGAGAAATGTCCCAAACCATGTTCAGCCATGTCCTTTGGGATGTGTTTCAGAGGCATTGCTCCTTGCCTGGACCAGTACATAAAGTTCCTGACAGCTGGAGAGTTGTCAGACATCAAGGGTGAATTCTATGCCTCAGAACGGAGGAGTGTTTGCTCTGGCTACATTTCCCATCAGGCTCTGTCCTCAACACACCTTCCTACCAATCCCAAATGGCTTACCTGGGACTCTGCTTTCCTGACAGTGAGTGGCAATGTGCTGCCATGATGCCTGACACTGGGGAATGGTGCTTCATTTGTCCACAACTCCCCACATGGCCTTGAGCTCCAAACACACATCCTCAGTGCCAGACATCTTGCCAGTACATTCTTATTGAATATTATAGAAACTCAGTTCTAGGTGGGCTTGTTGGGATGGGTATAGACCATCATGCCCTGTCCTCCACACACCTTCCCAGGCAGCCCGAACAGTACACCTGTAGTCATGCAGTCCCTGACAGTGAATGGAAATGTACTGGCAATATGGCTGACACTGGGGTCTGGTGTGTGTAGCAGAAGGACAGTGAATGGAAATGTACTGGAAAGATGGCTGACACAGGGGTCTGGTGTGTGTAGCAGAAGGCCATGGTGGGATTTGGCTTCACGTTTAACACCATATAGCAGTGTCAGCCATCTTGCAAGTACACTAACCCACACTGTCAAGTAACCATAGGCCCAGGTGAGCTATTTGGTATGAGAGTGAGAAGGAGCATTTGATATCACTACAACTCCCATCAGGCATGGGCCCACGCACACCTTCCCACACAGCTCAAACAGCACACCAGATCGAGTGGTGATCAAACAATGAAGGGTAGTGTACTATCAAGATGTCTGACACTGATGCCTGCTGTTTGACGTGACTGCAACACCCATCAAGGCCTTGTGCTCCAAACATCAATACCCAGTGTCAGCAATCTTGCTAGTATATTTCCACTCAATGTGAGTAAAGCATAGTTCCAGGTCGGCTTGTTGGGCTATGTGAGAGGAGGAGTGTTTGTTATCACTGAAACTCCCATCAGGCCTCTGCCCACACCCACCTTCCCAGCCATCCCAAACAGTCTACCTGTGACTCTGCATTCCTGAAAGTGAGTGAAAATGGGCTGGCAAGATGGCTGACACTGGTGACTGGTGTTTGTAGCCCAAAGTCTTGCTGTGAGTTTGCTAGAAGTATGTACATGGTAGGAATTTTATGAATTTTCATTTTCATTGCAGCTGTGTTGTTTATCAATATGACATACAGATCACATGCTCATTTACTCTAGTTTGTTTTTATTTTTAAAGCAGTCATTTGTATCGCTGTATCCATTACAGTGATGTCTATGAAGGTGTAATTGGTAACTTATATGTAGAGTAGGTACTTACCAGACTCTAGTGCTTCCGGTAGTCAATAGACGCTCTCCGACCAAAGGATGGAACATACCTTCTCCTCCCTGGAAGTGAAGTGCACAGGTGGTACAGGAGGGCCATCACCAGTAAGCTGGCTTTAAGCTTGTTCTCTGGCCAGCACTTTTTTGACCCTTCTTCGCATATCGTAGTACTTACTCCTGATATCATCCATTGCATGCAGGAGAGGTGCTTCAGCATTCATCTTGTTGACTACCCTGTCCCACATCCTATTTCTCTGGGAAAGGGAGGTCTGTTGAACTAGGTTCCCAAATAACTGTGGCTCTTCTCTATTTCATTTACAAGCATGTCCAACTCCTCCTCTGTAAACCGTGGCTGCTTCCTTGGGGCCATGGTGAGGGTGAGGGTGAATGTGAAGGTGGAGGTAAGGGTGACTGTTGATGGAGCAAGGTTCCGCACGTAAAGCAACTTGCTTGGACTCAACCCTCTCAAAATAATATGTAATGTATTAACCAACTTGTTTTGTCTTACTAACAATGTACCACACGACATTTGAAGCATCTAGGGGAAGCTTGTCTATGTGCTTTTACTAAACAGTAACACAAATGCATTGAAATGGCCGCCGCAACGCGGGAACTTCTATGCGCATGCATCTGTCATACTCACGTGACATGAAGTATTCTAAAGCTTGGTGGGAAATCTTTGCTTCTGCGCACTAGAGCTAAAGAGGCTGCTCTATGTTCTTATGCGCTAACGCTTGCATTGCAGCTTTTACTAAATTGTTCGTTCTGCCTAATCCCTAATGCTGTAATTAAATAAAGTATTGGGAATAGAGTAGAGATAAGTAGTATAAAGTGTATTAATTTATTCTTTGTTCTTAAACTGTTCTTCTTTGACTTTGCTATTAGCTCGGTTTGGACCAATCAAGTACAATATTGCTCCATCTTGGGTCCCGCGACTGCGCATGCTCTACGTTCTAAAGAGTCCACAAGTCATGGTATTGAACACGGGCCAACTCCTGACTTGCTAGAAGATGTTCATGGGAACCCGACCTCCTGAACTTCCAAGAGGATGTTAAATTATACATTGTATTTACTACTGGAACATTCATTGCCGGGTGGAATAAAAGTGCATGGGAAAATAAAATATTGGGCAGGAACATTGATCTGAATATTGAAGAGCATGACCTCATAACTAGTGTGGTGTGATGACCTCTCCTCGTCTTTTGACCAATCAAATGGAGGGAAAACACACATTTGCAACATTGGGGGGTGGTACACTGCCCTGGAAGATGGTGTAACTAAGGTAGGCTTAGATAGTTAGATTGTCCGACTTGTCCGAATAGCTGACATGTCGCTGACCCAACACACTCAATAGGCGATCGAGAGCAGAGGTGCTGGCGGAGCACTTTATCAGAAGATTCGATAACACAATCGGGGTACTGGGAAGGAGTTCGATAACCCAATCAGGGTTCTGTTGGGGAAGGTTCGATAACCCAATCACGGTCGACTGTTTCAGAGAGGGGTGTGATGCTGGTGTTGCACTTTAGCTGTGGGTGCCGGTCCTGCACCTGATCCAATTTGGTCCGTACTGATCCTGATTCTGATCTGCACCTGTTCTATCCTGTTGGCACCTGCATTATCAGGGGTCCTGTCCTTTATCCCAGCCTGTGGCCAGGGTTGGTCTTCACACCATTCTAGGTAAATATAAAAGTTATGTGAGTATTTCATTGTGCTGTTTCCCTTTTCTTACCCTTTCTTTGTTTCAATGCTTAAAGAAAGTTTCGTAATATTATCACATCATCTTTCTTTGATTATATTCTTTCTAATTGAATGTGCTTTAACCAAGTTGATATGGACTCTTACATTTAACAATTTACATAGATAAAGTATTTAAATCTTTCCCAAGTCTGTGGTTATTTTATGAGTGCAAATGTTTATTTACTGCCTATTTTCTGGCTAACTCCATTGATCCCTTAGTACTCTAGGTACCAGTGACTAGGATTGGTAAGTCAAGGAATAGATCCTAAAAGTAAATATTACTGGTTTAAAGTGTAGGTTTACCTGTTCAAAGTGAATAAGTTTTATGGGCCCAGGTGAGTATGGCAAAATCCTGAGCAGGTGAACCCGCGCTCTATCTCTGTGAAGGTGAGGATGAGTGTGAATATGAAAAAGAGTGTGTGTTTGTATGAATTGTTTAAAAATAATGTCTGCAAGTTGTGTGGTGGGTGAAGTGTGAGTGTATGAGACAGAGAGCAGGGAATAGGTGTAGACTACTGTGACCTAGCAGCAGTTCGGTTAAAGGATCATGGTCATGTTTTTGGCGGTGCAAATGCTTGTTTTGACTGGTTTTATTATTTCTAATTGCAATGTAAGACACTAACCAACACGGTTCAGAAGCCACGTAGGATGCATCGTCATCTGGTCATGGGGTAAACCGAGTCTGATTTGTAACAGCAATGCTAATATTCAGCGTATCCGAATGAGTCGGTCGCATTAGGATTGTTTCTGGACAATGTTCTCATGCAAATTGGTGTCATTCTGACTTGGTAGTAGTTTAACATGCAATGTATCCTAATCCGTCGTTCGGGAAGCTCGCAGTCGAGTTGTTAGGAAACCATTCCGGAACTAATTTGGTCGCGAGGCTTTCTGGATGGGATCATAATCCGGCCCAAAGTGTTAAAATACTACAGGATTTATTGATTTCGCTTTGTTGCTTGCAATACGTGAAATAACTATGAACTGGAAGATACCCAGGGCCCCTAGGGTAACAAAATGGAAGGTGAAGTTGGTTCGTTGGACGGGTTATGAGAGTGCAGTATTGTATAGTTATATGAGGAAAGGAAGATGATCATTTAAAAAAAGTACATACATATGATCAATTATTAGATTACCTTAAAGATTTAGAAAAGCATGATAACTCTGGGAAAGAAAATGGGTAAAAATGTAATGTGCAAATAAATATGTGTTGTATACATACTATAATGGGGACTTGACTTAAGGGGGGGGTGGTGATAGTGGGGGTACGTTGTTTAATATTGATATGCATGTTTAATTAAAAATGCTAATAAAAATTTATTTACAAAAAAAAGATGGGTCACTCAGGGCAGGGTTCACATCCTTTACCATGCAAGGGGACATTCCCACCTCAACAAGTAGACTTTTTATCTATTGTCATGTTAAGATCATTAATTTGAAATACAGTATTATGTTGTCTCCAAATCACGTCAAATTCAAAAAGGCATCCTAATACATAGAAGGCATTTGGGCAGTAAACAATTCATCATTGCTTCATTCTTTGAAATTTATATAATTCTGGAAAAGGTACCATATTACACGTAGTCCTTTTAGAAGTAAGCTGTTCAAGGAGAGCAACTGCGTGACTGTACTCAGCTATCTAAACATAGCTTGGATGTACATCTCTGTATCTTTGCTCAGTCAATCTTGCTCCATTTGGGGTCTGACACACCAAGCCTATTTCACTGTCATTTAGTGGCATGGTGCATAATGATGCGGCCCTCCTGCAGAATATGATTACTGGCCTCTTAGAGCCCAATATTGCAAAGATATTTTAAGGTTTTGAGCTCTTCTGTGGTGTCCTGAAGGGTGTGGGACCATGTTCACCACAGGGTCCTGTGTTATGACCCCACTGTCATCCCCTTCATTAAGGGCCTGATTACGATGATGGTGAACCCACCACCAGCAGGCTTCTGGTGGCGAGTTCACCACCATTGTAGGGCCAATTTCTGTCCACCACATTTTGATGGCGGGTGGTGTGCATTGCGGATGGAAAGCCCACCCCCCACAGGTCCAACAGCAGCAATCGTTATGAATGCCTGTCGGACCGCACGCATCGACAGAATCAGTAAATAGGCCTTGGTGTCTCAGAGACCTCTCTGAGAGAGTCCACTGCGCTTAGGGAGCCTCTCGCAACAGGGATGGGGAAATGATACCACTCCCCCTGGGATCACAGCTTCTGGACTTTGGGCGCAGCTTTGACTCGTCTACCGGTTTGTGTTCCTGTCGCCCTCCCCCTCCTCTTGCCATGCAGTGTCTCTAACCCTCCCATCCTCTCTCCCTCCTCCACTCTCTGTCTACTTCCCCTGCTTTTACCCCCCCCTCCACTCCCTGGAATATCTCCCCTTGCCAGCTTTTTCCCCTTCATATATGTTCCTTTTTGTTTGTCTTAACCTTACTTGTAACTAAAATTGCCATGCACTAATAACTGTGTAACCTTTGTAAAGCTGTAACCTGCAATTTATTGTCTGATACCCATGTAAAGCGCTCCGATACCTCTGGGTCTAGCCAGCGCTGTATAAAACCTTTTTAAATAAATAAAAATAAATAAACTACCATGGAAATGCTGGCGGGGATGTACTTAAGGGGTCTTTGCAGGGGATGGTTGTTTGTTCACTTGATGGGCACCTATGGTGCCCCTACATTTCCCTGCACCATATACCTAGTGCAGGGAATGCAAACAGTGCATTTTTAACATTGTGGCCTGTGCTGCAGCCAGCAGCACCCGTCACAATGCTAAACGTGCTATTTGCATCCCCGCCATCCTTTCCATTGCTGTTCAACTGCCATGGAAAGGATGGCGGAATGTACTTTTGGGGGCCCATTGCGGGGCCCCTACGTGCATGGGGTAGTTGGTTGTGCACTTGGAGGGCACCTATGGTGCCCCTTACATTTACCTGCACCTTGTGGCAGACACCGCATGGTGCTTGCCACCTAGTGCAGGGAAATGCAAACAGTGCATTTTTAACATTGCGCCGGGTGCTGCAGCCAGCAGCACCTGCCGCAATGTTAAAAGTGCCATTTGCGAGGTGGCGGTCACATCGTAATGTCATTTGCAGGCCCGCCGCCTTATAGGCGGCCGGTCCCAATCCCTGGGACAATGGACTAAAGTCCATCTGCCATCATAATGAGCCCCTAATTTCTGTAGTATTTTTAACTGATTGGGTTGAAAATGATAACTAGATAACACGCGCGACGCTTGCGTGCAGGCAGGCGCTCTTAGGCTTTCCTTTGCAAAAACGCGATAGCGCTTTTTAAACAACCTATTTTTGTCTTTTTGTTATTTAATTGTTTCTGCACTTTCCCTGATTTTAACCATATTGCCCTCATTCTCGCACTATAATCGGTGTACTCACCGCCTTTGGCGGGTCCCCGGTCTCAGGTCCTCTGTGTAGCGGCCATATTGGGGGTAGAAGTGGACGTCTGGCTGCGCCATTTTTGTTGGCGGGCTAGCTGTCATCAGGACAGGCTAGACCTGCATTTAAAGCGGCCCTTCAAGCGCTCAGCATTTGCGCGCAGCGTTTGTGCCGTAGTAACGCCGGAGTCACGCCAGATTCCAGCCCGTCTGCGCCCGTCCACGCTAAGGACGGGATAATGGACGGGATCGATGGGGAGGTACTCGGACCTGATGTAGATAATCGCGTAACTTTTAAATATTCTCTTCAGGATATGTGTGCCTATAAACCATCTCGGTTACCATGTCATTTTTCCTGCTCTCCAGAAGCTTTGCAAAACTTACCTTGCTGTGGCTGCTTCGCCAGCCGTTGTGAGTGGCTGATAGGTGATCCCCCTAGGCCTCCCCTTCCCATTCTCCTACCTCGTACCACTAGTTCCAAGAATGAAAGTGGTTTCCTCATCAATGCAAGATCTTTGGTGAAAAATAACATAGCTTTTAGTGATTTTATGCTGGTAAGAAGGCCCACCTGGGTGTTCATAACTGAAACCTGGGCCTCTAACTCTTCCGGCCCTGATCTGGTGGCAGCGATTCCGGAAGGATATGCGCTGGCCAGGCTGGATAGAGTTGGGCGGAGAGGAGGTGGACTGGGGATTCTCTACAAGACATCCCATACCTGTCGTATTTCTGAACTATCTTTTTCCTTCAGATCCCTTCCAAGCTCTTCATTTTTCAATTGGTCTCCCCAGTGCCGCCCCTTTTACGGGCATATTGATTTATAGACCCCCGGGTCCTAGAAAGACTTTAGCCAGTCCTTGTTTAACATCATGGAACCGTACTTTGGTTGTGCTCAATTGACGGTCCTGGGCGATTCAAATTTTAATTTGGACAATGTTGTTTCCAGAGATTCTCTTACTCTCATGGACTCCTTGTCCGCCTATGGCCTTCAGCAGCTGATTAAATCTCCCACCCACCAGGCGGGTCATATCTTTGATGGGGTGTTTTCAAACGATCCTAGGTTAAAAACGGACCTACTTATCCCATTGACCTGGTCCGAACATCTGGCCGTTCCGCTGGAACTTCAGGCTTTTTCTAGCAACCTTAAGTTGACTGGTCCTAGTAAATTGGAACCTAGAAGAGATTTTAGGAAGGTTACTAATTCTTCCCTTGCCCCTTTGATTCAGATATCTGCCATTAGCTTAGCCAAAGATGTTAACATAGCTGCTTTCGGATTAACAAATGCTATCACTACAGCAGTAAATGTGCTAGCCCCTGTAACCTTGTGTTATTCTGCCCGACAGAGGCCATCAGCCCCGTGGTTCTCGGAGCCTTTAAGACTCCTGAGGCAGGGGTGTAGGAGGCAGGAAAGGCTATGGCGGTGAGCTGGAACCCCCTAGAGAGGGAGAAGCACAAATCTCTCCTTAAGGAATATAAGGCGGAGGTCATTAAGGTGAAACAAGAATACTTCGCCCATCGAACGACCACTCTTACCTCCCCGAGAGAACTGTTTAAGATAGTTGATTCCCTCTGTACACTACAGATGCCTGATCCCATTGTGTGCTCACAAGACCTCTGTGACAAAATCGCAGGATATTTTCACACGAAAATAGCAGACATCTACTCGGCCCTTGACTTACAAAAGGCCCTAATGCTCCCCCCTTCGCCGGGTCCTGCCCTCCTCCCCCTCGAAGCTGATGCCCCCACTTCCACTGTGAGCCTGTCCGTGTTTCCACCACTCTCTCTGCAGGAACTTGACTTGCTCTTAAGCAAGATGAGGTCAGGTTCTCCATTAGATCCCTGTCCTCTTAAAGTTCTCAAGGAATGCAGAGATACCTTGTTGCCTCCGTTTTTGGACATCATGAACAGGGCAATGAAGGATGGGATTTTCCCCTCCCAGTGGAAGAGTGCTGTAGTCAAGCCCCTTCTTAAGAAGCCCACTCTAGACCCTGAGGTACTTAAGAACTTCCCCCCTATTTCCTTGCTCCCAGCTCCAGCTAAGATGCTGGAGACCCATCTAAACAAGCATCTGGCGGTGTTCTTGGATGCCTCGGGGCTGCTAGATCAGTCTCAACATGGCTTCAGGAGAGCCCATAGCAAGGAGACGGCCCTGACGATAGTGCTTGACAACATCCGCGCTGAGGTCAATCACCTCCCTGCTGATCTTATTAGATCTGACAGCCGCCTTCGATACCCTGTCTCCCTCGGTTCTTACATCTCGTCTGAGGGAGATAGGGGTAGATGGCGTGGCTCTGAGCTTGCTGGCCTCTTTCCTGGATCAGAGGGAGCAGGGGGTCAAGCTGGGAGACTATCTATCTCCTCCCACACCTGTGCAATGTGGGGTTCCTCAAGGGTCGGTATTAAGTCCGACCCTGTTTAACATCTATGTGGCCCCACTTGCCAGGCTTGTGAGATCGTTTGGGATGGAGGTAGTCTCCTATGCTGATGATACACAGATCTTGGTGTCCCACTCTCGCTCAGTGCACGCTCCCATTCATAATTTTAGAAGCTGCATGGAGGCGGTCGCTAAGTGGAGGATTAACAATTCACTCAAATTGAATGGGGAGAAGACCGAAATTTTGGTCTTTGGTGGAAACACTAACATCTGGACGGCCGAATGGTGGCCCCCTTCGTTGGGAGTCTGCCCCACACCCACAGATTCTGTGAAGAATCTGGGAGTAATGATTGATCCAGCTCTCTCAGTGGCACAGCAGGTCAGTAGAACAGTCGCTACCTGCTTGGGCATTATTAAAATCCTTCGAAAAATTAAACACTATTTGTCCCCTCAGGCTCGCAAGCAGGTCGTGGTTTCACTGGTTGCTTCGCGACTTGATTACTGTAATGCTCTTTATGCGGGTGCTAACAAAGGTCTGATTCAGTGCCTACAGACTGTTCAGAATGCAGCGGCCAAATTTGTATTGGATGTTCCTAGACTATCCTCCGCCACGGCTGCCAGGAAAAGTCTGCACTGGCTCCCTATTGAGTCTAGGATCGCCTTTAAGACTCTCTGTATGACCTATAGGGCGCTTGCTGGCAATGGAGCTGAGGGTGTGAGGAAACTGTTGTGCCCATATGCACCAGAGAGAGTTCTCCGTTCCTCAACCAAGAGTCTGCTGGTGGTGCCTCGCGTTCGTGGAACTAAATGGGGCAGGAGGGCGTTTTTAACAGTAGCCCCCAAGTTGTGGAACAGCCTTCCCCTTGAAATCAAATCCCAGCCGTCAGTCCAGAACTTTCGGAAAGCTCTAAAAACGTGGTTATGTTCATTCTGATTTCTTTAGATTAGGCGCCTTGATGCCTCCGGGCTTAGTAGCGCAATACAAGACGCATTTCATTCATCCATTCATTCATTCATGTTTGATTATCATGTTTTATGGTACACTGCTCTGTCAGTGGTTGTTTACGCTCAAGTTTATTTATCCCCGATATTGTTCTTTGTTGGTTGGTCTGGAAGATTATTTGTTAATCCTGGTACGTTTTGCAGCAAATGTTTTGGTAGGTCCCCGGGGACGAGTTGATGACCTTCAATGGATTTGGTTATGGATACGGCTTGGCTTCTGTTGTGGAATCTCAGAGTTGTTCCATTTTTCATCATCTGGCCATGCTGTACACGTCACACTGAAGGGGCAATAAAAACAGAATGCACTGTGGACTTTCTTCTTGATGGACTCCTTTAAGTTATGTGTCTGGTCCCACGATTCTCTCATCATTTTTCAAAACTTGTACCACCATAGTGCATGTTCTCATCATAATGTATGCAATCTGACCTGGGAGTGGGGTTTTTGATCTTTAACACAGTATTCAGTGACACTTAAAATAGTAATCATATACTAACTGTGGAAGCAATATTATTCAATAGATACTGACAACAATGGCACGAGATAAAGAAAACTGTGCAGTATCATGATCCTGTCCACGATGGAGCGATGGCACAGATGGTGTTTGTACATTTGTTTTTTCCAAAATTGCTCCGTCTATAGGGCCTACAATAACTTCTAAAATCTTAGCGCCTGGATCGTAGGCAGCACTACTGGAAAACACAGAGCAGTAACTGCCTCTACATGTTTTTATGTGAGTGCTTCAGAGAAGACCTTTTTATGAGGCTTCAAGAGGCATAGGATCTCTGAGTAAGGGGAAGGCTTTTAAGGAGTTTGTGGTGGAGGGTTGTACAGATGAAGGTGAATGACTTTGCCAGAAGTAACCTTTGGTCTGTTGTGAGTTTGAGCATGGAGAGGTATAGATTTTAGGTGACAGGTGACAGTTAATTTGAGTTTAAGTTAAAGCGATGCCTAACCTGTGCCGAACACTTAACCAAGTCAATTATAAATCAATTCTGTTTTATCAACAATGGAGGTTTAATTATGTATATGAAAACTTGAAAATCAATAAAGAGCAATTTTGAAAATATATGTTCTTTTCATACTTACAGGCCAAACATCCCAATGCAACTGACCAAGCATTACAATGCACAGTAGAAGACAATATTTACATTTACACAGATTCTGACTTATCAAGTCAAAATTTTTATGATATTTAATAGGTCTAAAGACAGTTATTTAGGCAGGCTATTGAATATGTTAGCTTCATTCATTAATGCCCATCTGTTTTTTCTCTAAATACGAGCTAATGACTGAAATATTTTGATTTCTTCACTTCGCCTCACTCATTTAAACAAGTTATCTGCGCCTCTTCTCAGTGTGTGAATTATCTCTTTGTTTCTTAGGGTGTAAATGATAGGATTCAACAGTGGTGTTATCATGGATGGGAAGACAGATACTACTTTGTTGATATTCAGAGAACCTCTCCCTGTTGGCTTCACAAACATGAAAATTGTGGTCCCATAGAATATTGTTATCACAGTGAGATGAGAAGCACAGGTGGAGAAGGCCTTACTCCTTCCGTTATTGCTGGACATTTTAATGATAGTCAACATGATACTGGCATAGGATATAATAACAACCGGTAAGCTGCCTAATATTACAATTGAAGCCAAAATAAAGAAAGTCAATTCCACATAGTAGCTTTCAGAACAGGACAATGCCAGCAGTGGAGCAACATCACAGTAGTAATGGTTGATCACATTGGGACCACAAAAGTGTAGTTTGGAGATCTGAGTGAGAATCACCACAGGAAACAAGAAGCCACCTACCCAGCAGCCCAGAGCAAGCAGAGCACACCGCCTATGGTTCATTATAGTTGAGTAATGCAGTGGATTGCAGATAGCCACATAGCGGTCAAAGGCCATCGTCACGAGGAGAAAATTTTCCGTAGCTCCCATAGAGAAATGGAAATAATTTTGAACGATGCATCCAGTAAAAGATATTGATTTGTTCCTTGTCAGCAGGTTTGCAAGAAACTTGGGGACAGTGGTTGTCGGGTACCAGATTTCCAAGAAAGAAAATGTTCCAATAAATAAATACATAGGTTTATGCAGGGAGGGTGCATTTGTAATGAGTGCAATGACCAGGATATTTGTTAGGATTGTTATCATATAGATAATAGATATGACCACGAAGATACATATTTGCCATGCTCTGTTGACAGTAAACCCCACCAGAATGAACTGAGTTATACTGGTTGTATTTTCATTCTTCATATCTTCCTGTTTCTTAGACTGCAACAAAACTTAAAATAGAAATCTTAAATTGTCATTTTAACTACCCAATATGTGTTTAATGCAGAATAAATACACAAACACTGCATATATTATGATTGATATTCACTATCGAGATCAGTGTAGGACAATGTATATCATAGAACAAGACATTTGCAGGCATTTTAATTTTTTTTACATTTGACTCCAAGGACCTACCTGTTGCCAGAAAAACCAAGGACTAAGAGAAACACTATCAATTCCATCATGTAATTTTTTGTTAGTTGTTTAGACAACAATCTTATTTGAAATTGCTATTAAAAAATGAGCACTTTGAATTTGTTTTCAGGTGTTTACATGTGCTGTTTAGCACAAAAATACTTTTACTGTCAAATATCCAGGCCAGAATATAAGCCTTCAATCAATCAATCTCAACTTCATTTAGATGTATTTATGTGTACATTTGCTGTAATCATGCCCTTATGATCTCCAGCTAAGTCTCACGAACATCTTGGCATAACAAGTGCTTCGTGTTTAAAAACATTTTTTAACACATCAACCATGAAACCTGTAGCATCTTCCCCAGACCAATTGCATGTAAAAGAATCACTGCACACACAGTGCTCGATGTGTCTAGAGTGTAACCGTTAATTGACTAGTACTGAATCATGAATTTTATTAACCGCACCCAATTACTTATGTCACTAGACTATGGAGTCCTTCAGGCACCAGAGTGGTCCTGCGCTCTATAATAAACAAGACACTAAATATCCCTCGTTGTTAAATAAAAGTTTGAACAAAACATATACAGTGGTGGCTGGTGACATTTGAAAGTGGTGAGACGTAAAAGCTAAGGAAGAGTACCCTGAGGCGAGGGAGCGACCCTGAGAAAACCCTTTTTTTAGAGTAAGAAAATGGTGCATTTTCAAGCAAACGTGAGAAAGCAAGTTGGTCACCAATGCACTTCTGAGTTTCCACTCCTCCACAGCTCCTCTTTCACCCACCTCAGACTCTGCTCTCCTCCAGCCACTCTCTACCTCTCCTCCAAGCGACCACTCTCCCTCCAGTCTCTCTCTTCTCCATCTTCAAGTATCAGCCTCTCTCTCTCTCACCTGCAAGGATCCGCCCCCTCTCTGTCTCTCCCCTCTCCACCCTCAAGCCACTGCTCTCCCTCAGTCTGTCTCACTCCTCCTCTTCTAAGCCTCCGGTCTCCCCCAGCCTCCCCCTCCTTCTCCTCCAAGTCTCCAATAGATGAGCCAGCCAAGGCCAAATGTAGACTTTTCAACATTTCAAAGGCACTCACAATGGAGATAGATGCAAGAGCCCTGCAGAGGCACGAGCCCTACAGAGAGGCACGATCATCATCCCTTCAGATGGGAGCCTTGTGGAGGCATGTTTAGCAGCGGGCACCGGGGTCAACTCTTCTCTCCATGTGGCCAGGAAGCCACTGGTGCCTGAGTGTCCATGTTCAGTTCCAGATGATTGCCATCAGTGTAATAAGGTGTATGCAGTCTAGTCTTTGGTGGGTGGAGTTAGGGGGCCACAGGAAGAGGAGGAGCAGGGACAGGAAAGGGGCAGTTAGGATAGGGACGTGGTCACGAGCAGCAGCATGAATAAATGCTCTATGAAAATCATATAATGATTCTGTCGTTATTTGCAGCATGACGCTACAGCTGGTAACGAGGGTGGGATGGTGCAGTCTGCCACCACCTGGACCCCTGGAGACGAGTGACCCGCCCCGTGCAGCACACTAGAAGAAGTCACCGTCGCGACACGTGTGCCCTGCAGAGACCGCCGCCGAGAGTCAAGCGGCAAGCGGGGAATGCCCGCCACTCTGTGACCAGCTGGTCCAGTGGAGCCCAGTCGGGAAAGCACTGTCGAGCACCATAATTGCCCCGTCGTGAGAACGCTATCGAGCGTTGGAATTGGGTGCCCACCCCGGATGCGTGAGGTCGAGTGTGCGATGGAAGAAACGAAGATCGGAAGCCCACCCCGATCCTACCTGCCGTTCTGGTGCCCGGGGAGAGTGTGGAGGTGCCGCTTGCTGCAAGGACCGGCTGCCGGTGTGAGCCGGTGAATGAAACATGAGCCTGGAAGACTGAATGAGCCCAAATCTCGTGGGAAACGAGATTTCCATAGCGGCGGCCATTTTGAAGTCAGGCGGTGAGCTCCAGTCCCTATTGTCAAGCATAGGGCGGCCATTTTGAAGTCAGGCATCCAGACATTGAGCAGCAAGCACAAGCAAAGACAACAGTTAATGAATCAAGCACGAGCAAATGCAAGAGGTGAAATAAGAAACAAGCACAAGCCAATGCAAGAAATAGACACAGGCAATAGTAAAGATAAACAAGCACATGTAAACGCAAGAGGTGAAATAAGAAAACAAGTACAAGGCAAAGACAGTGATAAAAGCAAGACAAAGAAACACGAGCAAAGACAGAGGAATAATAAATAAATCAAAATGTTGACGTCACCGCACCAAAATGTCGCGGGTACAGCGGCGACCACGCCAAATGCAGCAGGCTTCTCATATTTGTGCGCCCCAGAACCTCTGGCCCTGATAGCTGGAGGTGGCATGGCACTCAGGTGGCAAGAGTGGTTTGAGGACTTTGAAGATTTTATGAAGGGATCCAAAGTCACGGAGGACGATGAGAAATTGATTGCGTTGCGCAATCTGGTTGGGAAAGAATTTGGTAAGCTAATCAAGGAACTGCCAACTGCGGAAACAGGATCATATGCCAAGGTGCGAGATGTTTTAAATAAAAAGTTTCTACATAAGAGGAATGTAGATTATGAAAGGTACACGTTTAACCTAGCCTGTCAAGAAAAAGAAGAACTGATGAGTACGTTTATAAATACGCTTCGACGACTGTCCGGCTATTGTGAATTTGATAATTTTTCCACGGAGGATGACATTAGTCTGCGAATCATTGAAGGATGCCAGTCCGAGACCCTCAGAAGGCGGCTCTTACGGAAGAGTCATAATTTAGACGAAATCGAAGAGATGACCCGAGTCTATGATCAAGCAAAGGAACATGCCAGAAAAATGGAGGCGGGACGTGTTGAGAGGTGGGAACAAGCCTACCGCTTACAAAACAGTACCACTCGCAGATACTCTCGAGATCGACGGCGGACATCCAGACCTTCTTTCCGCCAACGCTATGCAGGGCGCAGACGCCATGAGTCTGGCCATGGTGACAAGAAAAGAGACCGGACCCGAGGTGTTACAGGTGCGGATATGACTTTCCACACACAGATGCTTGTCCGGCGCTTGGACAGCAGTGTCGAAAGTGTGGATGAGAAAATCACTTTGAGATTGTTTGTGGGGAGTATCGTAAAGACAGACCAAAAGAGACTGCGAGGTCCTCTTGCCCTGTCACAAAGCGACATCATGCCAAGGCTGTTCAAGATCAACCAGAGTCATCCTCTGCCTCCTCACACTCTAGCAGAGAGTGTCGCAAGTCACAATGGATGAGAATATCTCTATCCAGAGAATCCAGGTCAGCATCTCCAGCATCGCTGTACACTGATGAATATGCCAGTATGGTAGCTGATCCAGACCAATTGAAGAAATACCCCAGATCGGACATCTGTGTGGGAACCCATGCAACCAAGTTTGTACTGGATAGTGGGGCCTCACTGAACTATATCCCTGTAACTGAGTACAACAAAATGCAGCCGCCACCCACTTTGAGCCCGGCACACGTCAGAGTGTACACATGGATGTCGAAGAAACCGCTCCCATGCCTGGGAAAATTTGCAACCACGCTCAACCACAAAACCACATCTGTGCCTCCTCAGCTTACCTACTGCTGAGCGTCTTCGGCTGGTTGAAATTCTGTATCGGGTGAGTGATTATCCCGATATCGAACACAAATTCCCTAAGATGTTCTCCGGACTTGGAAAAATGACCAAATGCCAGATTCGGCTGCATATCAATGAACAAATACAACCTGTCGCACAACACCACAGGTGAGTGCCCTTCCACCTTCAACAAGCTGTGGAAGATGAAATTCAAGAATTATTGCGAACAGACATTATTGAGCGGACAGAAGGCCCCACCCCGTGGGTGTCACCAGTGGTGATCGTGCCAAAGAAGGGCACACCAGGAAAAGTGCGCCTGTGTGTGGATATGAGGCTTCCAAACAGAGCTATCGAAAGAGAGCGTCATCCAGGACCTCATTTAAGTGACATTATTTTATCTCTTAATGGCGCACGGGTCTTTTCCAAGCTAGATCTGAATAAAGGATACCACCAGCTGGAACTGCATGAGAAGTCGCGCTATATAACAACATTCGCCACTCATCTAGGACTGTTCTGATACAAGAGACTTAGCTTCGGAATTTCATCTGCCGCGGAGATTTTTTAAGAAGCCATCCGCCAGACCATACATCACATACAAAATGCACTAAACTACAGTGATGACATTTTATTATACGGTGCTAATGTCCAGGAACATGACAAATCACTAGACCGGGTGTGCCACGCTCTCCTGGAAGCCAACCTCACCCTCAACAAAGAAAAGTGTGAATTCCATCAGTCCACCCTGAAATTCTTTGGACACATGTTTTCCGGAGCCGGGATGAAACCTGATCCCGAGAAGGTGATAGCTCTAAACGACACTAAAAGTCCACAAGACGTGAGTGACATCAGATCTTTCTTGGGTATGGCGAGTTACTGCACCAGGTACATCAAAGATTACGCCACCATCAGTCATCCGCTACATGCTCTCACCAAACAAGGGCAATCATTCACCTGGACTTCCCAATGTGAGCAGGCGTTTCAGGAAATTGAACGAGCTGTTGAGTCCGCTGACAATCTGGCCTACTTCAGCCCCAAAAGGAACACCAAAATCACTGTTGATGCCAGCCCAGTGGGACTAGGCGCAATACTAGCTCAGTTTGACAACGACACGGATCAGAGATATGCCAGCAGAAGTTTAACGGGCACTGAGAAGGCCTATTCTCAACCAGAAAAAGAAAGTCTTGCTGTCGTTTGGGCCTGCGAACAATTTCCTATTTTCATATACGGCAAGCATTTCACGCTAGTAACCGATCATCAAGCGCTGGTTACCATTTTCGGAAACCCTAGGGCCAAAATGCCACCTCGAATTGAGCGCTGGGGTTTACGCTTGCAGGAGTACACCTACACTATAGTGCACAAACCAGGAAAGTCAGCTAATCTGGCTGATTACATGTCGAGACACCCTCAAGTGTCGCAGGTGTATAATCCTTCCCTGGCCGAAGAGTACATTCACTTTGTAGTGGACCAAGCCAGACCACCGGCGGTTCCCCTCGAAGCCATATGTGAGGCCACGGATCAAGATGACATCCTTCAAAAGGTGATGCTCCAATTGCAGACTAACCAGTGGCGCCATGACAACGAGGAAGATGGGGACGATCCACACACCCGACAAGAGATGCAGGCTTTCAGACACATGAGCGAGGAACTATCAGCCACCTCAGAGGGGCTCCTACTGAGAGATCAACGGAACGTTGCTCCTATGAGACTCCGTCAGGGCGTCATCAATCTTGCACATGAGGGTCACCGTGGAGTGGTAGCTACCAAAAGAGCGCTCAGAGAAAGAGTATGGTTCCTGCTACTCGATCAGATGGTTGAACTTATTTTGAAAGACTGTCCTCAGTGCCAACTCGTGAGTCAAGGAGATCCTCCAGCTCCTCTCAAAATGTCAAAGTTGCCCAGCGGTGTATGGCAAGAGCTCGCTCTGGACTTCTATGAACCCCTTCAGCCGGGGAAATACGTCCTAGTGATAATGGATGAGTATTCCAGATTCCCCATAGCACAGTTCGTGTCATCCACCAATGCCACCAGCACTATTGCCTTTCTGGATGAAGTTTTCGCTGTCTGGGGCGTTTCAAAAGAAGTCAAGACCGACAATGGACCGCCATTCAATGGACATGACTTTGGGGAGTTTGCGAAACACCTCAACTTCAGGCATCGCAAAATCACTCCCCTATGGCCCCAGGCCAATGGAATGGTGGAGAGGTTCATGGCTACCTTAAAAAAGACATTCCAGCAGGCTCCTCTTGACAAGAAAGACTTCCAAGCGGCTCTAAATGAAGTTCGGAGAGCCTATCAGACAACTCACCATGCCACTACCGGGAAATGTCCTGCCACACTCATGTTGGGACGACCGATCAGGACACGGATACCTACGTGGGAAGGTGCCTTAATGCCGGTGTCATCCAAAACTGTACACAAGGAGCTAGTGGTTGTCGACTGTGAGCGCAAGAGCAAGATGAAGTCTTACGCCAACGATCGGCGGAGAGCAAGATCTCCATCCCTTCACGAAGGGGATTGGGTGTTGGTCAAGCAGGAACAACAGAAGAAAACGGACTGTGAATTTAGAGCTGAACCTTTAATAGTCACACAGCAAAAGGGTACGATGATAACAGCCGAGTCAGAGAACAAGAGAATAACACAGAATTTCAAAGGTGTACTCCGGCCGTGAAAGATAGTCTCAACAAAGCGACTGAGAGGCTGACTACAGAGAGGCCCGAAACGGTCTCTGCAGCACTGATACCTGAGAATTAGGCGGAAGCTGGATCTGACAATGGAGGTGTGCTCCTGCGGCCCAGACGAACTATTCGCCAACCTACACGGCTAATTGAAGAGCTATAATCAAGTAAGACTTTGTTATCTGTTTCATTTTGTTAACACGGGGGGAGATGTAATAAGGTGTATGCAGTCTAGTCTTTGGTGGGTGGAGTTAGGGGGCCACAGAAAGAGGAGGAGCAGGGACAGGAAAGGGGCAGTTAGTTTAGGGACGTGGTCACGAGCAGCAGCATGAATAAATGCTCTATGAAAATCATATAATGTGTCTGTCGTGATTTGCAGAACGACGCTACAATCAGGTGCGTTCATTCAATGCAGTTTTACTACTGCGCTGAAACACCGGCTCCCAGAATGCACTAGGCTGTTAGAGCAAAACTCAAGCCTTAAAACATGCGGCTCTGACGATATGGAGCCAGGTGATAGCCCAGTAAGTAGCACTGGATCTGGTTTAACCCCTCGTAAGCAGAACAAGTCCCCTCAAAACGGCAGCGCATGAACTGAAGCACGTTTAGCCTCAACTACAGATATTGCCCTGTGTTTGGCTTCTGTAAATTCTGCGAGGGGGCAATAATTGTCACAGATGCCCCTGCTGCAGGGCCTAGGGCAATCTTCACACAACAAAACACAGGGTCTGGTGTGTGATGCGGTTGCTATGGAGAAGAAGGGTGGTATCACCTGGTTGAGAAATAGAGGCAGAGAAGCTTGCCACGAGAACATAGTGTTGTGATTTCTCCTGTGTTTGAGGCCGTGCGCCTCTTTAGAATGTCACCGCTGTAAGGCAATAGATAAAACACAACAGGGAAGTTAGAGGGGCTGAAGAGAGGGCGCAGGGGAGGACAGCCGGGTGGGGAAGGATTGGAGCTAGAGCACGAGACGGGCAGGCGAGGTAGGACAGGAGAAATGAGAGAGAGAGGGACAGGGAAAGCCCGAGAGATGCAGGAGAAGCGAAGAGAGTCCCACGCAGATCCATGCTAATGAAATCCCTGGCAACCTTATTGACTGGGAAATGTAATCACTGCCGCGCTAGCCCCTGCCGTTTCACTCTCACTGAACCGAGAGAAAGCTGTTGGCCGTCCACTGATCTCCCGCTCTTCAAAGCCTCATAGCACCCCATCACACCCTTGCACTTGCCGCCACCCCGGCAGCTTGGCAACATAACCTGCGGCGCAGGAATGCCTTGGAAGTGCAATCCTAAATGCTGAAGGGAGGAAGTGTAAGTGTCTCGTGGCATGGATCATCGGAAGGAGAGACTGCGTCCCCAGTCTGTGCGGGGTTACATGACAGCGTGGAGGGAGGGTCACATGCAACTTTAGCAGGAAGAGAAGGGCTTAGAGCAGCCATGGCCGGCATTCTCGCAGGAGTGGGGGGGGGAGGAGGGGGAGGGGTGCTGGGGTATATGCAGGCCGACTGACACATCCCCTCAGGGGACACTCATAAGAGGGCGGCCCCCTTAGTGCCACAAGATGACACATGGAGCAGCCCAGTGTTCCGAGATTCCCTGATGGGGTCCCGCTCATCACTTCCGGCCGGGTGGGGGCGGGGGAGAAGTATATATTCCTCCCCGCCCACCTGGCGGCCTCTTTGTCCTCTGTCCCCTCACCCTGTCGCTGTTTGGGTGCCCTCTGTTTGTTTCATCCAGAGGTCCGGCGTCGAGGTGCTGTTTTCTCGTTGTTTGCCAACGTGGTTTTCCACTGCGGTGAGTCGGGTTGTGAAGGGGTGTGATCTTTCACCGCCTTCGTGTGAGGGGACAGCGGGGGTGCAGGGGCCGGTCGCGGGCACCATGCCCCTGCACTACACCCCGGGAGGTCCTCCGGTGCAGGGCATCGAGATTGTCCGGTGGCATGTGGGCGCGCGATATTGTTTTGAGGGGACATTGGTGCTGGATTCCATGGAGAGGCCATGAATGGTGTGATACAGCTTGCCGTAATGGTTTGAGTGCAGCGATGGTTTTCAGTTATTTCCGATGGAGGAATTTCATATCGTGTTTTGATTTCCAGCCCCCCAAGTGTGTGAGGAATCCGTTTTGTTTCATCAGGAGTGAATCATAAGTGTTTTACGTGAGCACAGTCTTTCCTCTCGGGGAGTTTTACACCGTCGTGCATAGGGCTCGTGTGTGTGGGCCTGCTTTTCATTTGCGTGTGCGCTGGTGCGGGGTCCCATGAGAGGACTTGGAGGTTGAGATGCTACTTGCCGCCATGTAGGAGCGAGAGATTGTATTTTGTTTCCTTGAGAAGGTGCAGTCGGTGCCCTGCACCCCGGGAGGTACTCCAGTGCGTGGCCTCCGAATTCTCTGGGGCATGTGGGGGTGTGAGTGTTTTTGGATTTGACGGGGGATTGGTGTTTGATGTTTCATCTGAGAGGCTACATATGATGGGATGCGGCTTGCCGATCATCCAGGGTCGCGCGCACAAAGAAATCGCTCCCCACACCCCTCTTTTTGTCAGGGGTCCCGGATGGGATTGGAGCATTTGGGATCACTGGGGGATTTCAACTCTATTATCTTTTGTGTAGCTCGGGGAGGAGACGATCACGGGTCTGTTGGCCTTGACTCGGCTGCACCGTTACAGCACGACTGTGGCGGACTTCTGCTTCAGAGCTGTTTTTCAGTTTAGCGAGTTTGTTGTTAGACCGCCTGTAGGAACGCTTGTACGGTTATACCTGCGGGGCCGAGTGGGTAGGAGGCATTGGATGTCCACGCTTCGCGGGCAGAGGTGTAGCGGGAACGAGGGCTCGACGGTGAACGGAGCATGGGAGTCACGGTGCACACTGTGCAACTGTACTTGCCGCACTCTTCGATTTGAAGTAGACCAATATGATGGTTCTGAGAAATGTGCCTTGTCACTGGGAGTACCTGCTCCACGCAAGGTGAGGAGGATTTTCAAATCCATGTTAATGATGGTGTTGTTTGAAATAGTATTTTGTTTGCTCACAATTGTCACTTTTACCTCATGTAACTTAACGTCTGCTTTTGTAATCTGTTCACATGTAATGTTCTCTCCATGTATCAATTCTGTTCCTAGTGTGAAGCGCTCTGACACCTTTGGGTAAAATCCGCGCTATATAAAAACGCATATATAAATAAATATTAAATAAATTCAAGCAACTATGGCGCGGCCATTTATTCACACTGGGTGCAGTGAGGTGTTTAAGCCACTGGGTGGTACGGTCCTTCTGTTATGTTCACTGTGCACGCTATCGGTTGTCTTTGATTTGTTTATGGGGTTTACTCCTGCATCTAATCTCCAGCACGGTATACAGTAACTTTAGCTCTTTGTAACGCCTTCTTTCGAGGGCCTGACGGAAGCGGTGCGGGTGATTTCGGGCAACTTCACATGCCTCTGTGTTTATCCATGGGAACCATCTCGCGTTTTGTCTCTCAGGTTATGCGGCTTGTTCATCACATGGCCGAGCAGGGGAGGTGGTATGGGTTGCGTACTGTGGAACCCCCTAGCGTGTTGGAGAGTAAGGGGGGGCGCCTTGGGGTTTTACTTCTGTCCCTGCAGGATTGCCCCTGGCTCTGCGTTGGTACATAGCTTTGCTTCCCCTTCACTGAACATCCTAGGATGCACGCAGATGGGCTGTGTCAGTTTCTGGTAAGCCTCAGTATTCCAGGATGAGTTGGTGTGCTGGTCAGGAGGTATTGGTGGGGCACGAGGAGGAGTACATCTTAATGCGGTACGCTCTGTTACTGCGGTGAGGTGCCGGTTATGGTGTGTTATGTATAGGTCGATGGGGTGGACGACAGGCGCCTCGAACATTGCTTGCCTGTGCCATCGAACGGGGAGGTACTAGGTGTCTGGAATTGGTTTGGGGGATCTGGCCACGTCTCCGCATTTTCCTATGGCTCGGCACAGGGGGGTCCGGTTATTTCAAAATGGCGCCACGCGTGGATGTCACTCATCGGCCCACCCCTAAGGGCCTCGAGGCGGAGACGGGAGCAGCACATCCCGTTTCCCTTTGGGGGTCACATTAGGGTTATTGGCCCGGGTGCCTTTACATGTTGAATATCAGTCCCTGGTCGTCATTGTTCAGTTTCAGTGGCTGCCGCTTTTGGGTAGCTCAGTGGGTTTTGTGCCCCTGCTTTTCGTGGGAAAATAGTTTTTTATGCACTTTCAGGAACTCGGTTGCCTGTTTTTCCGCCGATGCTCTTCGGGGCTGAGCAGCCGAGAAAATAGGCATGTTAGCTTCTACAGCTGCACGCGCGTGTTCTTTGAGGGTAATTTGTTATACCTCTAGTGTGCCACCTGCCAGGAGTGCTTCTTTAGTCTTTATCGGGTGTAGTGATTAGCGGAGCTCAGAGCTCCTAAGCGACTCAGGTCCCATGGTGTCCATTATTAGGGTCTTGGGCTTCGGTGCAGCGGGGCACAGTTTAGTCGAGCAAGGGGGCAAATTTGGGGAAAAGGCGTATATTAGTGCTATCGATACGGCTGATTCAGGCCAGACCTGTTGCCCTTCCTCTTCCTTGTCGTATAGGGGCTAGAAGTGCTTTACCTTAGGTGCGTGCACATGCTATGCAGATCAGGCGGTTCTTGCGCCCCTCCTTCTTTTACATAACGTTGCGCCTTGTAGTGGGTACCTCTTTTTTCTCGAACAGGATACGATGGGCATGAGGCCAGTTTTACCCGGCGTGAGGCCTTGCCTCCTCGGCGCTAGGCGGCCTTCACCCATTCCAGTTTCAATTGGCTGTTTCATGAAGTAGCCACATGGCAAGGCAGAGAGCGTGGGTTAGACCGGGGACTTTGTGTTACTTGACGACTTCCCTTTCTTGGGGGTACAGTTTTTCACCTTGCTGCAAAATGAAACGGAGGGCAGTGGGGGGAGAGTTTCTTCCATCTTCCCCCCTGCCCGAGTACCTTCTGAGATGTACAATTTTTCCTGTTTCAAGAACAAACGTTACGTAGGCAATGTTGGCACTTGTGCTAAATGTAGGAAGAAGCAAAATGTGGGGTGCAAACAAAAGTGAAGCGTGCATGTTACAACAGAGTACCAAACACAGATAGAAGGATACTCCTTCAGAAAGGGCAGATTCAAACCACATGTACCCACTGGGAGGTCACTTCCATAGTCCAGGAGAGAAGAACTCTCGTTTATAAAAGGTCTTCCCGCAGATAATAGAGAGGGCATGCCTTTTGGTGTTTTCACAAGAGGAGAACGTTGAGGTCAGTTTTGAAGGCCTGGGATGCGGAGGTAGTTATGAGATGTAAAGAAATTGAAGTGCTACATTCAGTCTGAATTAGCATTCGAATAATTATCTTTGTATTTGCCTCAACGAACATCTTATGAGAATGTGAGGTGACTACCTAGTCTCGCAGCTGTAAAAAATGCAACTGACCTTACAGCCGGTTACCGTACTACCTCCGCTTCTGGCTAAGCCAATTGGGTCACTGTGTAATGGTGAAGCTAGCTCGCACTCCCGCGTGCTCCTCCAGCAGGAAAAGGAAGCAGCCAGCAGGCAGCTTCCCTCCCCTAGGCAAGCCAATCACAGATTGGTAGGTGCAACAGGACCGTGCCCAAGCTGGGACATTTTCTCCTGCATAAAGAACAAGGGAGAGTGGGCGGTCCTGCTCGAGGGCAGGGGGGAGTGGCTTACCCACTGTTTGGTTACTGACTGTTTGGTGAGCTCCAGGGCCGACCAAATAGTACCCACAACAGTGGGCAAGCAATTCCCCCTGCCCTTGAGCAGGACCGTCCACCCGCCGCCCCAACCTGGCACTTCTGCTTTCTCACAGTGCGAGAAGCAGAAACATAAAATGGTAGTTTTACCATTTTATGTTTCTGCTTCTCGCACTGCGAGAAAGAAGTGGGGTGATGCCCAAATGCCCCCATGGAGGAGCCGCCACTGAACATATATACCTTATAGTTCCTCAATGAGCTGTCGAGGTGCTCAAACCAATCTTCCAGATATTGTTGTGTAAGTCTGAGGAGACACAGGAGAATTAACCACAGCATGCCCAGGCGATCTAGACTCAGTTGCAGTCCTTGGACTCTCCTGGCTCTCTGAGGACAGAGTCTCACTTCTAATATCTGGAACTGATAGTCTCCGAGGCAGGAACTTGAAATGTGAGGAATCCCGCGTAATAGACTTTCTAGGATAGTGTCCCTTACTAGTCACAACTTAGAATGGATCAGCATCGAATGGAGCATCAGATTTTCATTTTTGCCTCTGTCTCATAGGACATCATCTCCTTTCTGAAAAGTAGTGTCCTGAGCATATAGACGCTTGTCTTTATAAGTCTTCATGCAGGACTTGTGAGATTTATCGATGATTCGACATTTCTCATCCTCAATTCTTCTTTTAGTGGTCCACTGAGGCAACTTGGTATCCATGGCTCGCCTGAACATCAGGGTAGGGGAGTAGATTGGTATGAACTGACTTGAGCTTAGTTCCTTCTACTGCTGTGTGCTGTATGGCCTTCTTTAGAGTGCTCATGAAGTGTTCAATAATGCCTGTGGCCAGAGAGGTGTGCTTTTCTGCTGCATGATATTTAAATGAGTGTTAGACGGAGACCCGGAGGGTCGGCCGAGTACAGGGGAGAGGCCTCCGGCGAGGGCCCTCTCCGGTGATCGTACAGACAAGTAACTTCCCCCCCACAGATGGACACCACACAGAGATGAGTTCTGCACACTTTATATAGAGATCTTGAGGCAAGGTGATAACGATACAGGGGGGCCAGGATACGAGGATCCTGCCAATTCTAGTCTCTTTGGGGAAAGGGGGTAGCGGGACAGTCTTAGTACCGGTCCGGTACGGGGGCGGCAGGAGAGGGAGCTCACAATCCTCGAGCTTGAGAGTTCGCAAGGATGGGCCGCGGCAGCGCCAGCAGGCTCGGAGATGGTTCACGATGAGAAGGGCCGCGGCAGCGCCAGCAGGCTTCGAAGATGGGTTTACGATGATGAGGGCCGCGGCAGCGCCAGCAGGCTTCGGCGATGGTTTCACGATGAGGAGAGCCGCGGCAGCGCCAGCAGGCCTAGAAGATGGTTCACGAGAAGGAGGGCCGCGGCAGCGCCAGCAGGCTTCGAAGATGGTTTCACGATGATGAGGGCCGCGGCAGCGCCAGCAGGCTTCGACGATGGTTTCACGATGAGGAGGGCCGCGGCAGCGCCAGCAGGCTTCGACGATGGTTCCACGATGAGGAAGGCCGCGGCAGCGCCAGCAGGCTTCGACGATGGTTTCACGATGAGGAGGGCCGCGACAGCGCCAGCAGGCCTAGAAGATGGTTCACGAGAAGGAGCCGCGGCAGCGCCAGCAGGCCTCCAAGGATGAGTTTGTCTCGGTGTCTCTCGACTCCAGGATACAACTGCCTTCCTGCTCTGGAGCTGCCCCAGTTATAGGTCTGGCGCCCTTTGATGTCCGGACCCTCGCACTTGGAGGTCGGGAGGTCCGGGATGAGGGAGTCCAGACACCCAGCAGGGGGGTGGAGCCAGCGCCCGGGGAGGCCGGGGGCGATCGACACCTGGCGGAGGGGAGCCATTGACACTCCTTCTCCCATTGACCTGCCAAGTGGTCTCTTCACCTCCTGGGTGGATGGTGGTGCCTCGATGTCGGGGCCTGGCCAGGCCCGGGGTTGGGGTCGATCCGAGGCCACGCGGCCTTGTCGTGTAGTGTCCAAAATGGCGGCTGGGCCGGGGGCATTGGTCCTGGAAGGGGCCCGGGCCAGCCGATCCTGGGGTGTTCAAGAGCTGGAGGTCCGTCGGGGACGGGCCGTGGGTGGTTCCGGTGGGTTGCAGGGATAGTTCTTGTCTAGGACACAGGTGGGGCAGGGGCCCGGGCCCCGCCATGCGGAGAGGGAGCGGGCCTTCCACGAGGCCTGTCCAACATGCGTCCCCCCCAGCTGAAGGCAGGGAGAGTCACCCATCCTCTTGGGTACTCTCCTCGCCGAGGCGGAAGAAGCGTGACAGGCCGTCTGCATTGGCGTGGTCTTGGCCTGGACGATGCTCCACAGTGAAGTCCATCCCCCGCAGGGAGATGGACCAGCGCAACAGCTTTGGGTTCTCCCCCCGCATCTGCATCAGCCATTGCAGGGGTCGGTGATCTGTTTGCACCCGGAAGTGGGTACCGAAGAGATAGGGCCGGAGCTTCTTGAGGGCCCACACCACGGCGAAGGCCTCCCGTTCGATGGTGCTCCAGCGCTGCTCTCGAGCCAGCAGGCGTCGGCTGATGAAGGCCACTGGTTGGTCAACTCCCTCGGGGTTGAGTTGGGATAGAACGCCCCCCACGCCCTGATCTGAGGCGTCCGCCTGTACTATGAACTCCCGGCTGTAGTCGGGGGCTTGGAGCACGGGGGCGGTGCACATGGCGGACTTCAATTTCTCAAAAGCCGCCTGACATTCCGTAGTCCAGTTGACTGTTTTGGGGTTCTTCTTGGATGTGAGTTCTGTGAGGGGCTCCACAATGCTGCCATAGTCTTTTACAAAACGCCGGTAGTACCCGGTGAGCCCCAAGAAGGCTCGGACCTCTGTTTGGGTGACCGGAGGTTCCCAGGCCTGGATGGCAGCGATCTTGAGCTGGAGGGGGGCCACCAGACCGCTTCCCACTTGGTGTCCCAGGTAGGTCACGGACCCTTGGCCAATCTGGCACTTGCTGGCTTTGATGGTGAGCTCGGCCTGCCGGAGGGCGTTCAGGACCTCCCGGAGGTGGTGGAGGTGTTCTGCCCAGTGGCGACTGTACACAGCAATATCGTCCAGATAGGCGGAGCTGAATTCCTCGAGGCCCGCCAGTACCTGGTTTACGAGTCTCTGGAAGGTAGCGGGGGCGTTTTTCATGCCGAATGGCATCACCTTGAAGTGGTAGTGGCCCTCCGGGGTAGAGAAGGCGGATCGCTCTTGGGCCCCTGGGGTGAGGCCGATCTGCCAGTAGCCCGCTGTTAAGTCGAAGATGCTCAGGTAGCGGGCGGCCCCCATGCGGTCAATCAGCTCATCTGCCTGGGGGATGGGATGGGCGTCGGTCCTGGTGACGGCGTTCAGGCCCCGATAGTCCATGCAGAACCTGAGCTCGGGGGCGACGCCCGGGGCGGCGGCCTTGGGGACCAGTACGACCGGGCTGGCCCAGGGGCTGTCAGAAGGTTCGATCACTCCCAGAGCCAGCATTTTGGAGACCTCTGTCTGGATGCAGGCGCGTACTCGATCCGGTACTCGGTACGCCCTGTGTCGGATAGGGGGGCTATCCCCGGTATCCACGTCGTGAAGGCACCAGGGGGTGACCCCGGGGATGAGGGAAAACAGGTCGGCAAATTGGAGCAGAAGGTCTCGACAGTTTTGGCGTTGCTCTGGGGACAAGGCATCGGAGAGTCTGACCCCTTCCACGGAGCCGTCGTTTTCGAGCGTCTTCAGCAGGTCAGGAAGGGGCTCGGAGTCTTCTTCAGTCCCACTGTCGGTAGCCATCAGTAGGCTAAGTTCCGAGCGCACGAAGTGGGGTTTGAGCCTATTGGCGTGGAGGACCCGTAGGGGGTTCCGGGGTGACTCCATGTCGATCAGGTAGGTGACTGGACCCTTGCGCTCTACTACTTTGAAGGGCCCCATCTATTTGTCCTGTAGGGTGCAAGGTTCAACCGGGGACATCACCCAGGCCTGTTGTCCCGGCTCGAACTCGATGGAGGAGGCATGCTGATCATACCATCGCTTCATATCTTCTTGACTGGCTTCAAGGTTGGCCTTGGCAAGTTCCCCAAATCGCCGGGTCTGGTTACGGAGGGTCAGGAGGTATTTGTATACATCCGGAGGAGTCTTCGGAGGGGCCACCTCCCACCCCTCTTTGACCAGGCTGAGGGGGCCCCGGACGGGGTGTCCATACAGTAGTTCGAATGGACTGAAGCCCAGGGACTTCTGGGGGACTTCCCTGTAAGCGAACAGGAGGCACGGGAGCAGCACGTCCCATTGGCGATGTAGGGGTTCCTCCAGGCGGCTGTACGTTTTATCCTGCCCCAGGTGTCCGGCAAGAGGCACATCGTGTGCCAGGTTTAAGAGGAAGTCTCTGAAGCGGAGGGGGACCACCAGCACCCGGCTGGCCCCCAACTCGGCAATCTTTTGCTCACTGTACAGTAGTTAATTGTCCCAATAAATCCAGTGGGCTCCCGAGGTGTCTCCTGCGCTCTGGGTGGGGGCTTGCTGTCGGAGTCCCTCGAGGGAGGGACACGTTCTCTGCTCCTGTCGGAATTGTTCCTGAGTAGGGCCACCCTCTTGACGCCACTGGGCCAGTTCTGGAAGGTCCTGGAGCCGATCAAGTCCTTCTTCACTGGACTCCGGGGAACCGGGCTCCGGGGTTGCTTCTTCGGTGACGATCGGCGGAGGAGGTTCCGGCCATTCTTGTTCTTCGGGGCTGGCGATGGCGCGGGCGGCCATGGACCGGGGGCCTTATTTATGAGGCTGTGCGTCACTTTTACGCCGCCGGTGCGTCACTTTTTGTGACGCATCGGCGGCGTAAAACATGCCTCCTGTTGCGCACTATTTACAAAGTGACGCATCTAAGCAGATGCGTCACTTTGTAAACCCTTGCGCTACATTATACCTGCGTCAGGTATAATGTATGCAGAGGGGGCGTTCCCCCGCAAAAAGCCTCGTAATAGTGACGCAGTGAAATATATGAGATTTCACTGCGTCACTTTTAGGATGCTGTTGCGTCAAAATCTTGCAACTGCCTCACAGCAGGCGTAAGACTGACGCAGGCCCTTTCACATGGGGCTTTCCCCATGTGAAAGGACGCATTGCTGGAGTTGCGTCACTTTTGTGACACACTCCAGCAATGCGTCACTTTTGCGCTTACAGATACATCAGAAATATTGACGTATCTGTAATTCCTTGCGCAATGATGCGTCATATTGTAAATATGACGCATCATTGGGGTCGCAAGGAGGTCGCAATGAAAAGTGACGCATCGCTGTTTTCTGGCAGCGATGCGTCACTTTTCATAAATGAGGCCCCGGGTCGTTACGCAGGCCCATTCAGGGAGGCCCAGCATCCCTAGGTGCTCCCTTCGCTCGACGGCTGACCAGGGGGAACTTTCGAGGTCGTTCCCCAGGAGACAATCTACTGGGGCATCGTCGCGGACAGTCACTTTTAGCATGCCGGATACCCCTCCCCACTCGAAGGGGACGCAGGCCATCCGACACAGGCTTTCGGAGTTGTCGGCCGACCGTACTGGGCAAAGTATATTTGGTAAGATCTGGTCCGGGGTCACCAGATGGCAGCGGACTGCGGTCACACTGGCCCCGGTGTCGCGGAGGGCTTCAGCCCGGTGTCCATTAATGGTGACCCACTGGCTGTACTTTTGCGTGTTGGCGGGAAGGGGTGCCCGCGGAACCAGGTCTCTTTCCCCTAGACAGACCAGGGACATGGCGGCGGGTTCCCACTCAGGCTGGTCGGGCTCGTACTCTTCGGTGTCTTCTTGGGCTTGTTCTTCCCCCAGGGCGGCGGCAGCGACCTGGCGGGTCATGGGACTCTGGTTTCTCGGGCAGTTGGGATCATTGGCGTAGTGGCCGGGTCGTTGGCATCGGTGGCAGGTAACGTTGGCTCTGAACCCTGGTCGCGTTGGAGGGCTTCCTCTTCCGGCCGGGGGCGGGGTATTGCTGGTGGTGGCCACCGGGACGGTGTCTCTGCCCCGACCCTGGCCTCCTCCTCCCCCTCGGGGGCGGTGGGGCCCTTGGAAGGCCCTGTTCTGTTCACTGGGCCAGCTTCGAGGAACTCGTGTGCTCTCCCATCGGTCTGCTTCGATGGCGAGTTTCCGAGGTTCAGTCAGTTTACTGTCAAGGAGGTGCTGCCTGAGCTCGACGAAGCAGTTATTGGAGAGGTGCTCCCATACAATAAGGTCGAATAGTTGCTCGTAAGTGGTCACCTGGCTGCCCTTGATCCACCCCTCGAAGGCTCGGCTAAAGAAGTTCACATACTCCACCCAAGTTGTACCCGGGATTCGTTTGCAGTCGCGGAACCTCTGGCGGTACATCTCGGGCGTGAGCCCGTATCGAGTGAGGAGGGCGGCCTTCATGTGGTCGTAGGACGTCATCTGATGGTCAGGGAGTTGCAGCAGGGCGTCTCGCCCTTCGTTGACAAACCTCCCCCATAACCCGGCTCCCCAGTCGCTCCGTGGGATCCGGTGGGAGGTCATTGCTACTTCGTAAGCTTTAAACCATTGCTGGATATCATCGTTCCGGTAATATTCTTTGACGACATCCTTGGGGATGTGGACCTTGGGGTCCGTAGGGACAGAGGGGCTCTGGTGCCCGGATATTCCGAGGTCTTTGTTCTGTCTCCGAATTTCTAGTTCCTTCAAGTTGCGCTCATGCTCGTAGGCTAGTTTTTTCTCTTCCAGCTCCCTCTGACTCTTTTTCTCTTCTCGCTCCTCTCGGAGCCGTAAGTGTTCTAGAGTTATTTTTTCTGCCAATTTGAGTTCTCCATCTAAGCGAAGTCGAGCCAGTTCCAATTCGTGGAGCCGGCTCTTCTCCCGTTCTCGGGCCTCCTCGGACGAGAGGCCCGGTCTTCTTTCCTCTGTAGGAGCGGTGCTTGTTTCGGCGGTCTCGAGGCTTTGGTGTTGGGGTACGGGCGTTTCTGTCTCCGCCCAAGACTCCAAGGCGTGTTTGAGGTCATCTTTCGTGCTCAATCCGGTGGTAGCAATGCCCAGTTCTATACAGAATTGTTTTAGTTCCTTGTGGCTGTATTCTTCTAGTTTCTCCATCAGGAATTTTTCTGTTGTTCCACTCTCCTTTGTCGTCATGGTGGCTGTGTGTCGTGGGGTGAGTTGCTTTCTGTACGATTATGCGTCGGCTCGGATGCCGCCGCTGCCACCAATGTTAGACGGAGACCCGGAGGGTCGGCCGAGTACAGGGGGAGAGGCCTCCGGCGAGGGCCCTCTCCGGTGATCGTACAGACAAGTAACTTCCCCCCCACAGATGGACACCACACAGAGATGAGTTCTGCACACTTTATATAGAGATCTTGAGGCAAGGTGATAACGATACAGGGGGGCCAGGATACGAGGATCCTGCCAATTCTTGTCTCTTTGGGGAAAAGGGGTAGCAGGACAGTCTTAGTACCGGTCCGGTACGGGGGCGGCAGGAGAGGGAGCTCACAATCCTCGAGCTTGAGAGTTCGCAAGGATGGGCCGCGGCAGCGCCAGCAGGCTCGGAGATGGTTCACGATGAGAAGGGCTGCGGCAGCGCCAGCAGGCTTTGAAGATGGTTTCACGATGATGAGGGCCGCGGCAGCGCCAGCAGGCTTCGGCGATGGTTTCACGATGAGGAGGGCCGCGGCAGCGCCAGCAGGCCTAGAAGATGGTTCATGAGAAGGAGGGCCACGGCAGCGCCAGCAGGCTTCGAAGATGGTTTCACGATGATGAGGGCTGCGGCAGCGCCAGCAGGCTTCGACGATGGTTTCACGATGAGGAGGGCCGCGGCAGCGCCAGCAGGCTTCGACGATGGTTCCACGATGAGGAGGGCCGCGGCAGCGCCAGCAGGCTTCGACGATGCTTTCACGATGAGGAGGGCCGCGGCAGCGCCAGCAGGCCTCCAAGGATGAGTTCGTCTCGGTGTCTCTCGACTCCAGGATACAACTGCCTTCCTGCTCTGGAGCTGCCCCAGTTATAGGTCTGGCGCCCTTTGATGTCCGGACCCTCGCACTTGGAGGTCGGGAGGTCTGGGATGAGGGAGTCCAGACACCCAGCAGGGGGGTGGAGCCAGCGCCCGGGGAGGCCGGGGGCGATCGACACCTGGCGGAGGGGAGCCATTGACACTCCTTCTCCCATTGACCTGCCAAGTGGTCTCTTCACCTCCTGGGTGGATGGTGGTGCCTCGATGTCGGGGCCTGGCCAGGCCCGGGGTTGGGGTCGATCCGAGGCCACGCGGCCTTGTCGTGTAGTGTCCAAAATGGCGGCTGGGCCGGGGGCATTGGTCCTGGAAGGGGCCCGGGCCAGCCGATCCCGGGGTGTTCAGGAGCTGGAGGTCCGTCGGGGACGGGCCGTGGGTGGTTCCGGTGGGTTGCAGGGATAGTTCTTGTCTAGGACACAGGTGGGGCAGGGGCCCGGGCCCCGCCATGCGGAGAGGGAGCGGGCCTTCCACGAGGCCTGTCCAACAATGAGTAAGAAAGACTTTGAATTTACGAGCTTTGACTGGTGGTCCATTGCCAGATTTTAGAACAGACCGAACATCCCAGGTTGCAAATATGCCTTCTCATCTTTTAATGACTCGATTATGATTGATTGTCAAAAGGTATTCCACCACAGAAAACCAAGAGTACTCATCCACAATTGCCATGAGATAATAGTCTTTGTCAAGGGGTCCAAAGAAGTCAACTACAAGTTTTTCCCAGACATGTTTGGAATTACTGACATATTCAAACGATGCTGGGTTGGTTTTGGAGATAAACAGTTACATAAATGACAAGACTGGCGCTCGCTTTCAACTCACTCATCAAGATGAAGAAATCAAGGGCTTGCTTAGCTCCACAGATATGGCTGCTGTTAACATAGTCCTCTGCCACTTTAGAATGTGTAAATTGATACTGCAGGAGAACTCAAGAAAACTAGGGGCATATTATCAAGAACGGAGTTAAGATTATCGCTGCTTAAGCGACAGGAAACTGCCTCTAAAGTGGCGATAATGGGCTTGATAATATGCCGTAGAGAATTCCAATAGAAGCCCATGTTCACACAGGAACATGGGCTTCTATGGGAATTCACGAGGGCATAATATCAAGCCCATTATCGCCGCTTTAGCTGCAGTTTCCTGCCGCTAAAGCGCCAATAACCTTAACTCCGTTTCTTGATAATATGCCCCCAAGTCGGCAGGGTTTTGATCTTTTCACGGCCAATGCATGATAGAGTAGTCATACTTTTACAGTTGTAATTCCCATCTCTCAATGCGAGGGGGCATCTTGGCCTTTTGATTTCCAAGAATAGTGAGTAGGGCTTGGTGATAAGTAACAAGCATAAAATAATTTGCAAACAGAAACACGTGAACGTGTTCACAAGCCCACACAACAGCTAGGCTTTATTTTTTAGGTTTGAAGTAAGCTTGTTCCATCTGCATTTGCATATCCACTATGTTGGATAAGAATTGCTCCCAAACCCACTGGGCTGACGTACAAAACAATCTCTGTCTGCTATTTTGAGTCACAGTATTCCATTTCAGAAGCATTTTCAATTGCATGTTTGATTGTCTTGAAACAATCCGTTTTGTTACGTCTCTCAATGGAACTCTCACAGTGGCAAAGTCATGGATGTACCTGGACCAGTATCTGGCCATCCCAAGAACGAATGCAACATGGTTACATCTTGTGTAGGAGCAGTGGATGACAAAGCCTGAATTTTGGCTGGATCAGGAGTCATTTCCCCATCAGAGAAAATGTACCTAAATAATCTTAGTTTTGTTTTGTGAGATTCACACTTCTCAGCATTCAGAGTAAGACGTGCATGAGCAAGTAGAAGGCATACTTGGCACTATCATGTTCTTTTCGTGTGGACCTAAATACCAGTATATCACCACTTTATGTGACAGGTTGTATAATGCGACAATTGTCATCTTAGACAAGTTCGGCAGCTGAGGACACTCCGAAAACAAGCATGGGCGAATTTTGCAAATTCGCGGTTCGCGAATTTGCGTATTCACAAATTCGCAATCTGCAAAATCCGCGAACTCTCGCGAATTTGTGGATTTTTCTCTTTTTTTGTGTTCACAAGGGTTTCTGCCAGTTCGCAAGGGTTTTGTACCAGTTCGCAATTGCGAACTTACTTTTCGGCTCGCAACGGTCGCGACTATGTTGTTTCTACGTCTGGTTCATCATCACAGGTTCACATCACCCTCTGTTTCACCACTGCCACCCTCTGGTTCACCCATGCCACCCTCTGGTACATCACTGCCACCCTTTGGTTCATCACTGTAGATTATGGGGGGAAAAGCAAGCACACCTGCCCTGCTTCAACTGACATGAATTAATTTGGGGTTGATTAATGTGTCACTGAATTTAAACTTCCAGTCTGGCACCTGCTTCCTTATCTGTAATTTGCTTTGAGTTGCAGTGCAATTTTTTTTCACAGGACCTTTGTGGCCTACTTGTAGCTATTCTATGAGCCTGCTGTGAGGGTCAGAGCAGGGTCATAGAATAGTTGCAAGTAGGCAACTGAACTCTGGAGGGGCCCCTCAGGAAGCACTACAGGGAATGGTTACTAATGATGAGTTTGAACTTTTGCACCTGCTGAGTGCTTTCAGTTTTGCAAAACTTGCTTTTCTGCAATTTCGCGGGATTCGCGGGGCGCGAATTTGCGCGAGATTGAATTCGGAAGCCGCGAATTTGTGCGAATATGCGATTTATTTTGCGGCGTGTTAGTTCGCAAGGTTTTGTGCATTTTAGCGAGCCGCTTGTAGCGCAACGGCGCGAAGTTACCTTCACGGTCGCTCACTGGCGCGGCCATCTTGTTTGCATGACGAATTTCCGTTTCCGGGCGCGATGTGTGATCTCGCAAAGTGTGCGGCTCGCTAGTACAAGTTTGCGTGTGATCGCGAGGAAAATCTCGCGCGAACTTACCCACGCGGTCGTTTACGGGCGTGGCCATCTTGTTTCTCATTCATTGCTATGGTTCTGGACATGCTTTCTGTATCCTCTCTGAATCTCTGCCATCCTTTGCTTGTTTGAAGTTTTTTTAATCTATTTTACTTATTATCTATCCCTCTATTTTTCTGCTACTTTTGGTTAATTTTAAACTACTTTTTTAAACTCTTTTCTTTTCTTCTTCCCTATTCTATTTCTTCTTTAATATTTAGCTTCCTTTCTGACCAGACCATGGTAAAGGGAGCCGGGAAGCATCCTGAGAAGGGGAAGGGTCCCGCACCCCGTGCCCGGCTCCCGTGCGGACGTTTGAGGGGGGAGACAGTTACAGCCCGGGAGATCTTCAGCGCAGAGGAGGTGGCCGTACTAGTTTTTTATGTTCAGCGCCGCCTCCCCAGGACCATCATGGCAGGCGGCAAGATCGCTAGCGGGTACGGGATCCGGGAGCGCCGGAAACAGTGGGAGAAGGTGTGCCAGGCCATGTACCAACACTCTCGGGTCTGGCGCACCTACAACCAGGCCACCTACCGATGGACGGATCTCCTGGACCAGGAACGCGACTTGATCGACCTGCTCGGCCTTGAGATCCCCGGGCTTGGTAAGTAGTAGTAGCTATTTCTTCACTACTCTGTTTTCTCCTGCTCTGTGTGTTATTATATTGCAAATTTTTGTTTTTTACCAAGAGCAATAATGCTGCTGATGAAGTTGTAGGTAAATTATATTTCAAAATCTTCTGTGCACTTCAGGTGCACTGCTCTCCTTCTCAGTAGCGTTGCTACTATGCTTATTTGTTTTCGATTTTGTGTTCATTTCATTGGCCTGAGAAATTATGTATGAGTGTAGTTTAAAGAACTGCGTAATGCTAGACACTGAAGGTCAGATTTTTAATTACCGGCGCATCCCTGCAAAGTAGCAGGGATGCGCCAGTAATTGTGCGCCACGCCACCACCACCCATGGTGCGTCGTATTTACAATGCGGTACAAAAGGGGGTGGTGATGGACGGAGCATCTGAATCAATCAAACACTCAAACCCAGTCAAAAGATCTGGGTTTAATCCATCACCGTTCTTTAGCCCACTCTGCCACCCCAGTTCAGACATGGCTATATGCAAATCAGTCTGACCCTGTGCCTCATGGGAACAATCCAGCCCGAACTGCCAAGCCATGTCTTCCCTGGACCCGAAACAAGCTTCCGAGGACCGGTTTCTGGCATTCCAGCCGTCTTCAGCCCGGCTTGCTTGAATCCAGTGGCAAAGTGAGCAAGGGACTCATGTCTGAGCATACCCTGCCACACTTATGGCGGCCAAAAGCGGTACAAAAACGGGTGGTGATGGACGGAGCATCTGAATCAATCAAACACTCACACCCAGTCAAAAGATCTGGGTTTAATCCATCACCGTTCTTTAGCCCACTCTGCCACCCCAGTTCAGACATGGCTATATGCAAATCAGTCTGTCCCTGTGCCTCATGGGAACAGTCCAGCCCGAACTGCCAAGCCATGTCTTCCCTGGACCGGAAACAAGCTTCCCAGGACCGGTTTCTGGCATTCCAGCCGTCTGAACAATGTGGCGCACCATGGGGCCAAAACGTCACCGAAGCGTACGCATCTGTGCCGTAAAGGCGGCGCATTGCTGGAGTTGCGTCGCAACGATGGTGCAGCTCCAGCAATGCTCTGGGGTGCCCTATCTCCCCAATGCTGCATCAAGCCGTACGTCTGCTTCAAGCAGGCGCAGGGTTTGAGTCACGCATCATTGTCCTAAAAGTGACTGATTGAAATCTTGTAGATTTCCCTCAGCCACTTTTAGGATGCGTTCCTGCGCAGGAACGCCCTCCCTGGCGCCGGAACGCCCCCTGATGGCGCAGGGCTTTACAACGTGATGCATCTCCCATATGCGTCACATTGTTAATATACGCCGCACCATGGCGCCTCTTTTGTTCTGCCGATGCATCACAAAAGTCACGCAACAATGGAGCAAAAGAGCCGCAAGGGGCTTCTAAATCTGCCACTACAGACTCAAGTCCAGTCCTTCCTTTGCACACCTGGCAATAAGAAGAAATAGTGGTGGTGGATTGATAGTTTGAGTATTTTTATGACTGGTTAATGTAGTAGGAAACTTTTTAGTGTTGTCGCTGATCTGCAATCACGATGGACTTTGTCTGTCACTTCCCGTGCTGCGGAATGCTGCCTGCCAGTCCTAGGCGAACCTTTTTAGTAGTTTGTTTAGTGAGTTACATAACTTTTCAAGTCGACGGTCCGCAAATCAAGCAATACTAATATCGAGGTAGACCACATGAGATAGGTCAATATATCCCGTGGAATAGTTGTCTATTTGCTATTTCGCCAAAATATTTTGTTATTGTTCTTTCGAAATGTTTGATTTGGTTGACAAATATCATCCATGTTTTCTGGTCTTTCTATCTTTCATGTTGTACATCAGCTCCCCCCAGGGGCAAGAGGGCATTGAAGGAGGCTGCTGCTGCTGCTGAACAAGGCCAGGATCGATCAGGCGAGGGCTCCTTTGCTGACCCCGGTAAGTTTTAATTTTAATATAGAGTACCTATTTTTTCCTAGCGTTCCTCATTCGATTTTTTCTAAATCGTCTTTGATCTTCTTGTAGACTGTATCTAAATTCTTATCCTTCCTCGACTATGACTCCCTGTGGTATTACTAGATTATTCTTATTAGTCTGTCTGTGTAGCTAACTAAGATTGCACATTTGGCAAAAGGTGTAAAACGAAACTCCCATTCTAGTCAGCAATAGCTCTATGCACTGAGTGCAGTCCTCTGGGATTGTCCATAATGTCTTTTCAAGTCTTCTAAATGTTTATGTTTTGACAATTACCAACAATAAAAAGGTGAATGACCACCAAGAAAGAATAAGATACTACTTTACTTTTGGTTTGGATAGGAGGACAATCCATACTACTACTGTTGCATGGACAAATCTGCACAAACAGAACTATGGACACTAAATAGTGCATTGTTTATCAATTATAATAGGCGCAGGTAGACTTTCCACATACCTCAGAGATATCAGACTTTGAAGAAGCCCCAATCTCCTTACTGACTATATAGTGAGGCAGAGTCATTTAGCTCCCAAAGTCATCGATGATTGATCCCCAATGATGATTATCCAACGCAGGACAAGAGTACGGAGTCAGAGTCCAGAAGTGTCAGAGGCACGGGCTCATGCTTGCAAATTGCAAAACCTTTTGCTCATTCACTCATGACCAAAAACCACAGAGTCTATTTAAGTGTTAAAGCTTTATTAAAAGTAAAAATATTTATTAAAATCAAGCTTGTCATAAAACATAAACGGTTGATTAAAAATGGAAAAGTGCTTATAGTGATTTATTTCACACATTTATTGTGGGCGAGCCGAGCCCTCACCTGGTTTGAACTTTAATTTTTCTTTTTGGTGCTGAATCATTGGTCACTCTGTCCTAGTGGTGATGATGATTTGTTCTTAGAAGTGAAGCTTCTGACTGTTATGAGAAAAATGGTGCGTGTTAAAAAGCAAGCATTCATCAGTTGTGCCAAAAAGTGCAGCAAGACAACACCCTTCCTTGGAAAAAGGGACATTTTTACTTTAGAGTAGACAGTCGCAAATTATTAGATTGGTTTCTGTATTCACATTTCTTCAATCCTAGACAAAATACTAGTGAGTGGTGTATGTCTATGACATCTAATATTCTTAAATGTACTTTGTAGGTGGAACATCTGGCGCTGGGCCCAGCGCGGAGGTGGAGGAGGAAAGCTCTGGGGAGGAGGCGGTGCAAGTGCCGGACCAAACTGCTGTGCGGGTTGCCATGGTAGTGGCGGGCAGTGGTAAGCTCTTATATTCCTTACTTATTGAGATTGCAGACTGCATAGTGTGCTCCCCGTGAGAAAACGTAAGGTTTGTCCAGATGAGAGAAATAAAGAAGAATGATTGACATAGACGGTCACTGGATGAACTAAGTGTTACTTTGAAGAGCATGTAACACCGCACCTGCACGTCTGTCCCAGTGTAGGAAAGGCAAGGAAAAGAAGTTGTAATTTTGTCCGAATACTGCCATGAATAGTAGCAGTAGTTTGTATTGCAAGCACATCATATATCCGGCTATTACGATGGCCACTCACTACCTCTGTTAATAAGTTTAGTAGAACTTGGTCATTCATGTGTGGGTGTATCACTGTTCACTCAATAAAAAGCAAAGCACCTAAAGTCATCCCATATGTAAGCAAATACATACCTTGTGCAGTGATAGATAATCAGATTATTTATCTTCTTCATTTTCCTTTTCTAGTATTCATTGGCACTGTAGGGTGACATTTAAATAAATTAAGCAGTAGCCCTTGTAACAGAGTTTTCTCAGTGCCACTCATAATAGAAAAGTAAGAGCATCACCACCTGCATGTACTGGACTGGTACAGTAACGCAAGTCTGTCTCACTCATCATGGCGGGCGTCTGTTTTTCTCGGGTGCAAGTTGACTGTGCTGGCATTATGCCGGCTTGCAGAAGTTAACGTACCAATTTTGCTAAACAAGAGAGAAGAAGAAGAAGAATAAGACTGGTGTACTGTCATAGTCTAATGGAGTGAGTCCATAGTGCTCGTAGAATTGATTCCTTAAACTCCCACTAATGTTAGAGCAAGGATGAAGAAGTGGGAGGTCAGATAGATACTGGCCACAATAGTTATGTACTGCGCTTGCAAGTTGCTAGTTCTACTGTGACACAACTTTCTGCTGAATCATTTTGTGTTAATCTTAAAAAGCATTGGTTACAGACTATGTCTTTTTCTTTCTTCATATAGATGCTCCTTCCAAAGCAACACAGAAGGAGCTGGATAGACGGGCCCGGCAACGGAGGCTGGAGGCCACTGTCGCCGAATATCGGCGGCTGGTGGCCCAGGTGGAGGAGGACACGCAGAGTACGTCTTCAACATCTACGGTGACACCTGCATACTCCTCCGCGCTCCCTGGGTCAGGTCTCCAGCGGTACGGAGCCGGGGTACCACAGCCACCCGCCACCGCCGAGCAGCAAAGAAATCAGCTGCCCCCCACAGCAGTTACCAAAAAAGGATGCACCGCCTTTCCCTGAGGGTCTCCTACCTCGAGCAGGAGCTCCTCAACACCAAAACCCTGCTCGAGACCCTCCGCAAGGAGCATGCCGACCTGGCCCGGAAAGTCAACAGCAGCAGCCAGCAGTAGGAGGAGACTGTCCCTTGCCCCTTTTTTAAATACTTCTGGGGGGTGGGAATTGGGAGTTGGGTTTTTTGGACTTTTCACGGACATTCGTTGGGGTTAGGGAGTGGGGGTGGGTTGGGTCTTGCGGGAGAATATTTTTGTTAGGGATATAAATATACTTTAAACTTTATCTTAGCATACATGTTTTTTTTACTGCTTTTGAGGCTGGTGGGTGAGGGTTTAACAGTAAGTTTGTTTTCCTGAAACTTAAGTGGCATCTTGATTCAAGTTGTGTAATTAATTGCCCAAATGTTTTCAAAACTAAGTGCCTCTCACAGAGTAAGTGAATTCGATAGTCCTAGGACTTTACTAGTACTAGCGTCAGTCTCTCGTCTCTCCTAATACTCCATTATACTTCCTTCCCCCAAACGCTTATCTTACCTGTAATTTGTGTTTGGATATAGGGCTAGGCACAGGGCTGGCTGCACGGCAAATGGCGATTAAGGTTGACATTCCTGGGCGGATGAAATGTCATCATTGCGGTGGTACTAGTGGTGTTACACAGTGGCAGTTGCAGCATCTGAAAAAAAAGAAAATGAAACCTTGTTTGTCCTTACCGTAGCATTACAATGGTGCAATAGAGAATAGCAGGTGACAGTACACTAGAACAGTGCCACAATGTAGCCTAACAAATGGTAAAGTATTGAAAGTATAACTAGTACTTGCGTTGAATTTCTTTGACATTGGCTACTACTAAAAGAAATAGTACCGAAGGTGAAGGAAACAGCAGCGTAATAATTTGCCACGTCTAGGAGGAGGATTTTCTTGATGACCAATCAAGTTGATGGCGCACATGAAAATCTGCTTTCATTTGCCAATAGTGACTGAGTGTCAAGCTGAGTAAGAATAGAATATATCCTCGGATTCCTTCACCAGCCGGTTGCTATGACCTTATCCTCCCCAGCAAGTGTGTGGAATTATTGCTGTCATTTAGTCACACATCAATCAAAACGACACAGCCCGGAGGAAAAGGGTTAGGGTTTGGAAAATGGATGGGAAGGGGGGATTTTGGGAAACTTTTGTTGAGAGAAAAAAAAAAGCACAGCATGGACAAACAATAATTGAAGATAAAGAAATCTTTGGGAACAAAGCTAACCATAAATCTTTTAAGCGACATAGAGGAAGTGCATGCACTACTGCATGCATGGTTACTGAAAAGTAAGTAGTACTTTCGACAACAGTGAATGAAAGAATGAGACAGTACTGGGCTGCAGTACTAATTATGCGTTTTCACTTGACTATCTCTGCACTCAGAGAAACACTTCTTACATTAAATTAGGTTTAAAAAATAGCACAAGTAAAACCTATAGAATGGCTGTAGGGATGAATTTAGAAGCAGAGATCAAAGAAATGCAGAGTCACACTCATAGAAGTTCACAGCAATAACATTACTTAAAAGATAATTAGAAAAGAACGGATACTGTATCTGTATGTTGTTGTTGTCCTGTTGAATTTGGTAAGTTGCATGCATCAAACCATTCCTCTTATTAGCGGGACTCCTCCATTCCAGCTGACGCTCCGTCCATCAATGTTGGTGACCAGAAGACACCCTGTCCACTGCCTGCCTGGCGGATGCTGAATTGCGGCTCGCTAATGTGAAGCTTGACTTCATCTTTTTTTCCCATTGCACAGACTGAAACCCGGCCTGTAATTATTGATGGAAAAACAGGAAGTGATATTAGAACACCACTGACAAATAAATATAAGGTATGTACGCTGTGTAGTGCAAAAAGTCACACTTTGAGTTTCCTAATAGACAGTACAATATTTTTGAAAGTGCGTACTCTGTCTGAGTCTCCTTTTGAAGGATAAATAAGTATGGGTGAATGAATTTAGCGGATCTTTCCCCTCAAGCTAGGTGTACTGTAAACTATGTTTTAGAACAAAATTAGACCTTCCCAGCAGTGCTCCCAGACCCTTACTAAACACAGTCGCAAAAATGTAAAAGGCCCCCAATCAGATTTTAAAAAATGAGGCCTAGTAGAAAAATGGTGACAAAACGTACTTTGAAAGTAAAGTAGGCCCAAATCCCCCCTTACCCACCGTGGATTGTATTCAAACCACTTGCAAGCAAGCAAAAGTATCCATACCCAGCATCGCTTCAAGACTCGCAAACCCCCCCACAAACAGCCCCCCGCCCAAACACATGCAATACAATACTGCTAACCCTAACGAGCCCTAAGTTAAGAATAGTGGCAAACGCTTTCTTTAACTAGGCCAAATCCCCCCTTTCCCACCATGGATTTTCTTCAAACCACTTGCAACCAAGATTACACATTCCCGCAAGTGCTGTATGACCCCAGAACCCAGTTGTAAAAATGTAGAACACCCCCAAACACATTGAATACTGCTGCTAGTGCTAACCCTAACGAACCCTAAGTTACAAAAAATGCCAAAAGGCTTTTCAGCATGGATTTTGTCAAAACCACTTTTATCCGGTATTAGACCTTCCCAGCAATGCCCCAAGACCAGCCAACCCACCCGCAAAAAGCACAACACCCCCAAACAACCAAAAAGCAAAAATGGAAAATCTCATACTTACAATATTTTTTGGCCTTCTTTCAATTCTGTCCAAACGCGCTGTGCAGCTAGGCCATAACTCCCGTTTTCCACCATGGATTTCCTGAAAAACAAATGCAATCAAAATTAGACTGTGCCAGCAGTGCTCCCAGACCCCAAAACCCACTCACAAACACCCGGAACCCCCCCAAAGAGCACCTCAAAGACAAGCAAGTCAGCAAAAACGCAAAAATAAAGTGCCTCCGATTTTGTCCAAACCACTTTTATCCGGTATTAGACCTTCCCAGCAATGGCCCCAGAGCCGTCAACCCAGGCGGAAACAAGTAGAAGACCCCCAAACAGCCAAAAATGCAAAAGGACAAAAATGGGGACTTAGTCATTTTCAGGCCAATTTCCAAAATCACTCCGCGCGCGCTCTATAGCTAGGCCCTAACTCCCCTTTGCCACCATGGATTTTCTTCAAACTTCTTGCAATCAAAAGTATCCATACCCAGCAGTGCTCCCAGACCCCGAAACCCACCCACAAACACCAGGAAGAGCCCCAAACAGGCCCCTGAAAAGGCGAAATTGAGCGAAATGTCAGAAAAAGCAAAAACTTTTTCGTCATGGATTTTGTCCAAACCACTTTTATCCGGTATTAGACCTTCCCAGCAATGGCCCCAGAGCCGTTAACCCAGGCGAAAACAAGTAGAAGACCCCCAAATAGCCAAAAAGCTAAAGTACAAAAATGGGGACTTAGTCATTTTCAGGCCAATTTCCAAAATCACTCCGCGCGCGCTCTGCATCTAGGCCCTACCTCCCCTTTGCCACCATGGATTTTCTTCAAACCTCTTGCAATCAAAAGTATCCATACCCAGCAGTGCTCCCAGACCCCGAAACTCACCCACAAACACCAGGAAGCCCCCCAAACAGGCCCCCGAAAACTTGATAGTGAGCAAAAAGGCAAAAACTTTTTCAAGTCCGATTTTGTCCAAACCACTTTTATCCGGTATTAGACCTTCCCAGCAATGCCCCAAGACCCGCCAAATAGCACAACACCCCCAAACAGGCAAAAAGCAAAAATGGAAAATCTCATACTTACAATATTTTTCGGCCTTCTGTCCAAACGCGCTGTGCAGCTAGGTCATGACTCCACTTTTCCACCATCGATGTCCTAGAAAACAAATGCAATCAACATTAGACTGTGCCAGCAGTGCTCCCAGACCCCGAAACCCACCCACAAACACCAGGAAGCCCCCCAAACAGGCCCCTGAAAAAATGATAGTGAGCAAAAAGGCAAAAACTTTTTCAAGTCTGATTTTCGCCAAACCACTTTTATCTGGTATTAGACCTTCCCAGCAATGGCCCCAGAGCCGTCAACTCACCCGCAAAGAAGTAGAACACCCCCACAAGTGCAGAGTCTTTCTTTATTGGGCGTAATCCAGCCCTCTGCTTTGAGGGAAATAGGAGTCTGGAGGAGGAGGAGGATAGAGGAGCATGTTCTTGTGAACTTGGACTCTACTGGTGTCTCTCCCCTGAGGCGGAAGCCGTGGGCTCTGTTTGCTTGTTTTTAAAACATATCGTTTTTAACCCGTATTTTAGCAATTGTGTACTGTGCATTGCCTAGTTGATTTAAGAACTTTCTTGCACATCCCTATACCCCCTCGAACCCCGATTCCCAGCGCACATTACCACCTCGTGATGCTCGGGGAGAAAGGGTTCTAGCGGCCATCTTGGGTGAGGGAAGGGTGGCGCTGCAGCTACTGGCCGCCTCCCACCCTCCCAGAGTATTTAATCTGGCTGACAGCGCAGCGCGCTGACTCTACTGTTGTCTCTCCCCTGAGGCGGAAGCCGGGGGCTCTGTTTGCTTGTTTTTAAAACATATCGTTTTTAACCCGTATTTTAGCAATTGTATACTGTGCATTGCCTAGTTGATTTAAGAACTTTCTTGCACATCCCTATAGAGCCAGAGCAGGAGGCCGTTCCTTTTCCTATAATGTATCAAAGCTTTGGAACACCCTCCCTTTGCATATGAGAATCAATTCCAATCTATCTAGCTTCCGTAAACAGCTTAAAACTTTTCTGTTTCAGTAATTTAGAACCCCTTGTTTCTGTCTGAGAGCACCTCTTTTAGTCGTAGCGCCTGGACGCCTGAGGGCAGCTGTAGCGCTTTACAAATCTCATTTTCATTTCATTTCAGCTTGTGAACCTGAGGAATGCAGACTGCGGCACCTTCAAATCAATAAGCAAATAAGTGAAGACAGTTCTGCTGATGGGCTTGTTTTTGTGATTAGGTGATTAAAGTTTTTATTTATATTGACTTTGCAAAACAAAGAAAAACATACACATGAATAAAAGTGAATAAGGACGAAAAAGAAAGTTATTGATTCATTGGCTCATTTTCAGGGCTCGGTGTCAGGGAAGAAGAGTTCGTCCTCATACTCTGCGAATTCAGGCGGGAGTAGGTCACCTAACAGAGAAGAAATTCCCTCCTCTAAGTTGGTGTCCTCCTCGTCTTCTTCCGTGTATTCTCGTACTTTGTAATCTGGTGGTATGAGGTGTTGATTCATCTTGATCATTGTTAACCTCTCCACATTTTTAGGCGAGAGGCGGGTCCTATTGCAAGGTACAATGCCACCAGCAGCACTGAAAACAAGTTCAGAAGACACGCTTGCAAGTGGGCAAGACAAGTAGTTTATAGCCAGGTTGGAGATCTCTGGCCACAATTCTTTTTTCCCATGCCAATACGCCAATGGGTCATCATGAACATAGACCTCTGTTGAGTCATTCAGATAGTCCTGCACCATCGACTCAAGGTTCTCCACGGTTCCTCCACTTTGCTTACTTTTTGCTGGGACCAAGCTGAGTTAGCCAATGCTCTTCTTCACACAATGTTACTGTTGTGTCTGGTGCAGATGATCCGGTTGCTGGTGTCTTTAATGGCTGAGAGGTCACTTCTGCCACAGCCACAGGTGCAGAAGTGGATTCTTTTGACTCGGGATGGCCTGCTGATGCTGATGTACTGCCTTTTCCTTCAATTTCCTGCTGTTCTCTTTCAAACCTCATGGCTGACACAGCTAGCCAACGTTTGTACATTAAAACTTCTGCGTCACCAAAAGCAAAGAATGCTCTGCCTGCCAGTGCCTTTTTGTAGCGTGGATCCAGAATAGTAGCACAAATGTAATGCTGTTCTGAGTGGATCATTTGAAGACGTTCATCGCCAAGTAGGCGCTGTAATAATTTCTCCGCCAAATCAAAAGCTTCTTGATTTTCTTCATCTTTTTGAAACATAGAAGACTCCGCCTTCAGTTGGTGCTCTAGCATGCGCAACAATGGGATAGCTTTTCCCAAATTACCGTCCTCCCTGCTGACTGCACGTGTGAAGACCTCAAAAGGACGAAGCATGTCTGTCAGGCTTTTAACTAGCTCCAATTGCTCCGCATCTAGCCTCAGGTCCTTCATAGCTGTACCCAGTGTTAAGAAATACTGTTCGACTACCGTAAACTGCTCATACAGACGCTCAAGCATTTAGAAGGTTGAGTTCCAACGTGTTGCCACCTCCTGGATGAGTGCTTTCACTGGCAGTCGACGTTTATGTAGCAGGCCCCTCAGATGCTTCCGGGCCTTAAAAGAATGGCTGAAATGTGTGCACATTCTTCGGCAGGTGGTCAGTAATTCGCACACTGGACTTTCTTCACTCAAGAATTTTTTAACAACCAGGTTTATACAGTGCGCCAAACACGGCACTCTGAACTATTTACCCAGATCCATGGCCTTAACTACATTGGCACCATTATCTGTGGAAACATAACCAATCTTGCATTTTTTTTGGGGACAGCCATTGAAAGACCTTTGTGTTAGACTCCTTCAAAATGTTTTCTCCTGTATGACTTGTCTCCATGCCAAACATGGCTAGTGTTGCATGTTTCCGATCAGCTTTAAAAACGTTGTCAGGGTCAACACCTGCCCTTCGCTTTGCTGTAACTCCTGAAAAAGAGACCCAGTGTGCAGTGATGCACATGTAATCAGTGCCTGCGCCACTGGTCCACATGTCTGTTGTCAGATGTATAGTGTGAACAGCACTCTTTTGCAAAGCTGCCCCAATCACCTCCAGCACATCTGCATGTAGTGCTGGAACCGCAACTCTGGCAAAATAGAACCGGCTAGGAACCTTCCATTTAGGGCTGAGCGTTGCCACTAATTCAAGAAAACCAACCCCTTCCACAAAAGAAAAAGGGAGAAGGTCCAGAGCTAGCATTTTAGCCAGCTTAGTGTTATACAGACGCGTCAGTGGGTGGTTGCGTTCAAATGGCGCTTCTGAAAACAACATGCTTCTAATGGTGGGCTGGACCATGATTTTACGGGATGATGATGATGACTTCTTCGACCCAGTTACGCTCTGTGATGATGAAATTTGTCGCATTGGTGTCTCACTCTCTCCCACACTCTTAGTGTGGCTCACAGGTGGATGGAGGTCCCTTCTGGCGAGAAAAAAATATGGACGCGGTAGGTGGTGGTGTACTAGTTAATTCCAATCATGGTGTTCCCATTGCCTGCTAGTCGACAACATCACGCTCAGCAGCTTTTCGGGCTAGGATCAAAATGTCTGTTTGCTGCATGCCCGCTGAGGCTGGAGTGGCGTGTATGATGACTGTGTCGTCGTCGTGAGAGTCTCCATCAGCAGGAGTAGTATACGCCACTTCTTCTTTAGCACCACACTCCATAAGTACAAGAGTTTCGGGGACCTTCCTTTTACGCTTAGCTACCTTTGTCAGATCATGGTGTGCCTCACTCTCAGACGGCAGTGGTGGTTCATAAGTTAGATCATATCATCAGAAGGAAGGGGGCTTGAAGAAGATGTAGACACCATCCTTGATCTTTTCCTTGCTAGGGATGTGGAAGACAATGAATGATCAGGAGGAGTGGCTTCCTCAAATGATAGCTCGGCTTGAATGTCGATTTCCTGATGTGCCCCTACTTCGGGAGGAACAACTATTGTGGGCACTTGTGCCCCTCCATGCACCTCTGCTTGCGCATCTCCTTGCGCTGCCTCTCCTTCCACATGTACTTGGGCTTGTTCTTGCACATGTGGTTGTTGTTGCGGCTGTGGTTGTTGAACACTCATCAGATGAGTTAGAACAACCTGTGTTGATTGAGGGACATTGCTGCTACTTTCTTGCGATGAGCCAACATCACTGGTCGATGGTGATTGAACAACTAGACAACGTGCCTCTGCAGCACTCAAGGGTTTGGACTTAAGTTGGCGTGGTGGTGGTGGCACTGAGCCAATGGAGTGGGGGTGCTGCTCCGAGCTTGGTCCCCAGCAGATTCCGCTGCTGCTGCAGGCGTACTTTTTTTTTTATTCGCAAAAAATGTGGCGGGCGGCACACCAGTCTCCTTGGTAACTTGCTTCTTCTGCTCCTTACTGGCAACTTTCTTGCTAGAGGAGCTGCGGGGAACTTTTTTTGGGGCCATCTTCTTCAGATGTCAGAACAGCAGACCGCAGTTGCACAAGTTGCAGAGTTGTCTTGTCTGTGGCCACACGTGACGTCGCGTGACGTTATGCTGCACACACACCGCTGCAGGGCTTCTTCCTGGCACTGGTGGTTCTCTTGTGCACCTAAAAGCAATGGAAGACATAGGAACATCAGTTATACACCCCAAAAAGTCAAAAAACACATAAAAATCAGCACAATCCCATGCCATCCATGCCCTCAATGATGTTCAAATTCAAGACACCCCACAGAAAGTCTAGGCCCATGGACCACTGAGTACCCCTGGGCATAATGAATGAAAGCTAGGCAAAATGTGTGCAGGCCTGAGAACACTGCCTGCCATCAAAATGGCCCCTTGCCCCCCAGCACATGGCCAGGGCCTGCCTGTACCAGCACTCAAAATGGCCCCCACCCACATGGCCAGTCCCAACAACACCCCCAAAAAAGTCGAAAACACATAAAAAACAGCACAATCCCATGCCATCCATGCCCTCAATGATGTTTACATTAAAGAGGCCCCACAGAAAGACTCAGTCCATGCACCACTCTCTAGCCCTGGGCAAAAGGCCCCAACAGCAGCCAAAAAAATTGAAAAACTCACAAAAATCAGCACAATCCCATGCCACCCATGCCCTCAATGATGTTTAAATTCAAGACACCCAACAGAAAGACTAGGCCCATGCACCACTCATTACCCTGGGCAAAAGGCCCCAACAGCAGCCCAAAAAATCGAAAAACACACAAAAATCCGCACAATCCCATGCCATCTATGCCCTCAATGATGTTTAAATTCAAGACACCCCACAGAAAGACTCAGTCCATGCACCACTCACTAGCCCTGGGCAAAAGGCCCCAACAGCAGCCAAACAAAATCAAAAAACACACAAAAATCAGCACAATCCCATGCCATCCATGCCCTCAATGATGTTTAAATTCAAGACACCCAACAGAAAGACTAGGCCCACGCACCACTCACTACCCCTGGGCAAAAGGCCCCAACAGCAGCCAAAAAAATCGAAAACCACACAAAAATCAGCACAATCCCATGCCATCCATGCCCTCAATGATGTTTAAATTCAAGATACCCCACAGAAAGACTAGGCCCATGCACCACTCACTACCCCTGGGCATAATGGATGAAAGCTAGGCAAAATGGGTGCAGGCCTGAGAACACTGCCTGCATTCAAAATGGCCCCTTGCCCCCCAGCACATGGCCAGGGCCTGCCTGTACCAGCACTCAAAATGGCCCCCACCCACATGGCCAGTCCCAATCAACACCCCAAAAAATTGAAAAACACAATAAAATCACCACAATCCAATGCCATCCATGCCCTCCATGATGTTTACATTAAAGAGACCCCACAGAAAGACTCAGTCCATGCACCACTCACTACCCCTGGGCAAAAGGCCCCAACAGCAGCCAAAAAAATCGAAAAACACACAAAAATCAGCACAATCCCATGCCATCCATGCTCTCAATGATGTTTAAATTCAAGACACGGCACAGAAAGACTAGGCCCATGCACCACTCACTACCCCTGGGCATAATGGATGAAAGCTAGGCAAAATGGGTGCAGGCCTGAGAATACTGCCTGCCTTCAAAATGGCCCCTTGCCCCCCAGTACATGGCCAGGGCCTGCCTGTACCAGCACTCAAAATGGCCCCCACCCACATGGCCAGTCCCCATCAACACCCCCAAAAATCGAAAAACACAAAAATCACCACAATGCAATGCCATCCATGCCCTCCATGATGTTTACATTAAAGAGACCCCACGGAAAGACTCAGTCCATGCACCACTCACTATCCCTGGGCAAAAGGCCCCAACAGCAGCCAAAAAAAATCGAAAAACACACAAAAATCAGCACAATCCCATGCCATCCATGCCCTCAATGATGTTTAAATTCAAGACACCCCACAGAAAGACTAGGCTCATGCACCACTCACTACCCCTGAGTAAAAGGCCCCAACAGCAGCCAAAAAAATCGAAAACCACACAAAAATCAGCACAATCCCATGCCATCCATGCCCTCAATGATGTTTAAATTCAAGACACCCCACAGAAAGACTCAGACCATGCACCACTCACTACCTCTGGGCAAAAGGCCCCAATAGGAGCCAAAAATATCGAAAAACACACAAAAATCAGCACAATCCCATGCCATCCATGCCCTCAATGATGTTTAAATTCAGGACACCCCACAGAAAGACTAGGCCCATGCACCACTCACTACCCTTGGGCATAATGGATGAAAGCTAGGCAAAATGGGAAAGGCCTGAGAACACTGCCTGCATTCAAAATGGTCCCTTGCCCCCAGCACATGGCCAGGGCCTGCCTGTACCAGCACTCAAAATGGCCCCCACCCACATGGCCAGTCCCCATCAACACCCCAAAAAATCGAAAAACACACACAAATCACCACAATCCAATGCCATTCATGCCCTCCATGATGTTTACATTAAAGAGACCCCACAGAAAGACTCAGTCCATGCACCACTCACTAGCCCTGGGCAAAAGGCCCCAACAGCAGCCATAAAAATCGAAAAACACACAAAAATAGGCACAATCCCATGCCATCCATACCCTCAATGATGTTTAAATTCAAGACACCCCACAGAAAGACTAGGCCCATGCACCACTCACTACCCCTGGGCAAAAGGCTCCAACAGCTGCCAAAAAAATCGAAAAACACACAAAAATCAGCACAATCCCATGCCATCCATGCCCTCCATGATGTTTACATTAAAGAGACCCCACAGAAAGACTCAGTCCATGCACCACGTACTACCCCTGGGCAAAAGGCCCCAACAACAGCCCAAAAATCGAAAATTCCAAAATTTTAGTTGCAGCAACTGTAATGCCCCAAAAAAAACTTACTTGTGAAATTTCTAATCCAAAAGTGATCCAAAGAAAGTGAAAAAGGCCTCACATCCAAACATCCAGCAGCATCCACAAAAAGTAATCCTTCCAGGTCAAGATCCGAATGAAAGTGACCTGCACAAAAGTGCAGGCAAATGTCAACCTGAGGAGTTATTCGGATAAAAATCATCATTTTCAGAAGGTTTATGCTACTTGCTGGTGGATTTCTTGTGCAGAATTGCAAATTTTGTAATTTCGCGAGTGCGAGATTGTTGCTGCCCGCCGCATCTACGTGTTCACAATTGCGAACTCCCGCGATTCGTGATCACGGTGTACTCGCGTTGACAAACTCTCGCTGTGCAAGGTGGCAAGCCGCGATGACGTAATCACGGTCGCCAAACTCCCGCGGGATCCCGCAGCAAGATCCAAAATGGCGCAGCACACGCAAAATATCGAGAAAAACAACTCGGCAAACGCTGAATGACGGTAAGTGAATGCCGCGCGCCGCAATATTGTATCACCAAGCAAAAAAATCCACTGCGTGTGAATTTGCGGATTTTCGGCAAATTCGCGAGAGTTCGCGGATTGCGAATTTACCGAAAATCTGCAAATTCCGCGAGCGGAACGGATTTTACGCCCATGCTTATCCGAAACTCAATCTGTATCCCAACTAACCAAGTTAGCAATGTACCTGCAATTTTCTTCCAATTTGAGCGGATGATACCCTTTGTTCAGATTAAGGCATGAGACAAATTTGGCACCATTTAACCGGGTAATCATAACGGCAATGTGCGGTCCTAGATGTTGTTCTCTTTCAACCACATTGTTTGCTTGACACCTGTCAACACAAATTGTACAGAACCTCCAATGTACCTTTTTAGCTACCACGACTATTGGCAACATCCATGGAATCAGACAAGTGGAGCGCTCAATGGTATTATGTTTCAACAACGTTTCAATTTCTATTTCAACAGCTTCTTCTAGGTGAAATGCAGTTTGACTATGTCATTGAGCAACACGACGAATGTCCTCATTAATGTGATGTTGCACTTTCTTTGTTCTAACTTTTTCTAATCCATTGAATAGTGATGGAAACTGATTCAATATGTCTTGATGAGCATTGCCATTGTAAAAAACAGACAAATGAAGGACGGAATGCAGAGCAAATCAAACATTCATGCCCAATGAAGAGAGCTGGGTGAAATCCATTGTTCTTTTGCTCACCTTGCAACCCCAATTTGGATGCAGCCATATGCAAATCAGTCTTGACCCTGTTCCTCATACGAACAGTCCAGCTCAAACTGCCAAGCCAGGTCCTCCCTGGACCTGTAACAACATCCTGGGACCTGTTTTGGGGCATCACCCCCTATCAGCCAGGCTAGCTTGAAATCAGGGGCACCGGGAGCCCGGCACCCATGTCTGGGTATCCCACTGCACGTTGGGCAAGAAAGCAGTTGTGGTCTAGCAGTTACGGCTGGTCTGTTCTCATGGGAAACAGGGTCAAGCTGGATCTAACCGGAATGGCGTGGTTTACAAAAAAAAATGGATGTAATCCAGATCTGTGACTGGGGGTACATGTTTTATTAATTCAGCATTCCGTCAATGATCTGTTCTTTTTGCATTTGTCGCCCTAAGTGGAAAGGGTATGCCCAGACATGGGCCTTGTCCTCGATACACCACCAGATTCTAGCTAGACTGGCTGATATGGGGTGTTACCCTGAAACTGGTCCCAGGATGCTTGTTTCTGGTCCAGGGAGGACCTGACCTGGCTGTTCGGGCAGGTCTGTTCCCATGGGTAAAAGGGTCAACACTGATTTGCAAATGGCTGGTTCTCAACTGGAATGGTGTGGCGCGCAAAAAAATGATGGATTTAACCCAGATCTGTGGCTGGGGGTGAATGTTGATAAATTCAGCACTCCGTTCATCATCTGTTCTTTTTGCATTTGTCACCCCAGACGTGGCCCTGTGCTCGCTAAATCATCACTTTCAAGTTAGCCTGGCTGATGCTGGTTTTTACCCTGAAACCGGTCTCGGACTGCTTTTTTCTGGTCCAGTGAGGACCTGGCCTGACAGTTCAGGCTGGACTGTTCCCATGGGGAACAGGATCAAGAATTATTTGCATATGACTGGTTCTAAACTGAAATGGTGAGGTATGTAAAAAAGAAATGGATTTACCTCAGATCTGTGACTGGGGATTTGATTAATTCAGCATTCTGTCCATAGTGTGTTCTTTTTGAGCATTGACATTGTATTCACTGAAATTAGTCCATGTCAGCAGCAGTGCTGAAGCTGATCATGCACGCACTCGAAGAAGTACTCAGAAGGACATGGATTGTGGCATGTGCCTTCATCTTTTTGTATTGCATGATGGTCATGAATAAACCTTGACTTTATAATGTAGTTGAGGAAGCCCTCATGTATACCTTGGTTATTGGCGATATGAGACGGGGCATCAGAGATATGACATTGTACTTTTCGGCTGGCATGATATTTATTGACACACCACTGTCTATGATAAATGGTATATAACAACCATTCACCTTCAATTTTATTTTGGAATAATGTCCGAATGAGTTTGTGATTTTACTTGTCGATCCATTTTCGAACCAAACCTACATGCGCATATCTTTCAGTAGTCAGCATCAACATCAGACACCCATCTTCTTCACTGTTGCTCGACAGTGACTTTGAAGAACCTCTCAAGGAGAAATTAGATGACAATCATCCTCTTACAGATTCTACTTGCCTCAACTGATGTTGCTGTTTACTTCTGGAACTTTTTGGCAGCCATTCTGTCTTCGCGACTTGCACACTCACATTTTCTCTCGCATTGCAAACTGTTACAAACTGGTTCTCTTTCCCAGCCTTTACATATCTGTACAATTGCGGGACATTTACCTTGATATGGAAAGGAAACTCTACTACAATAGCACTTCACTTTGAGACTTTCTACCTTGTGCATTTTCTTGCTCTTCACATGCATTGCTAATTCACTCTGGGCCCCTCTGGCATTCGTGTCAGCGGTTTGTTTGTTGATGGTGACCATGCGTAATTTCTGAAAATGCACAAAAAATGAATTTATTTAAAGTGCCATGTAGAGCACACATCTGACAGGGAGGTTTCAAAAGAGAGGCCAGTCCCTCTTCACATACTAGTATGCATTTATACCATCTGACAAAGAGATCTCAACAGAGAGGCCCATCCTTCCCCGCAATCTACTACACACACCTTTCATTTAAGAGAGGGGTCTCAGCGGAGAGCAAGTCTTTTCACATACCCTACTATGGTTACCAATAATCTGAGAGAGAAGTCTCAGAACATAGACCAGACCATTGCACACACTACTATGCACAATGGTTACCCTAAGGAGAGGAGTCAGCAGAGAGGCCAGTCTCTCCTTACACCCTACTATACACTCCTGTTATACTATGGAAAGATCTGAGTGGAGAGGCTACTTTCTCCCCATTACATAGTACTGGAAACTATAAAGTATAAGTACTGTAACCAATTAGAGTGCAAATTCTATCCCCCAAAATATTTACAACCTCACGAGACTCTTGCTGGATTGTAAAAAAGTAGGGAGGGATAAAGAAAATCTGTCCGAAGAAGGAGGTCACAACAGAGAGGCTTAAGTGTTTGTACACTCTACCATGAAAACTCAGGAACACACTGTTATCCATGAGATATATCCTAAGTATTTGAGATCACAAGACTCTCGCGAGAGTTGGACAAATACACAGGTAGAGGCAGGCTTTTGAAGAGATAGTCTTGCAAGTGTCAGTATCCCAAAAATAAACCAAGGAAGTTATAACATGAAAGAATCACATCTTGTTGTAAAAGGGGGGCTCTAACTAGTGCCTTTGTGTTTATAGTATGTAATGTTCAGTTACACATAGTACTAGATGTATTCCTTGAGTTTATTAAGGAAGATCATTCTGCAGTGCAGTGCATTCCATCTCACCTATAGATACTTGGCATAATAAACCTGATGTTTTTATTATATATAGAGCCCATACCAAGGTCATAAAGAAATGCAGAATTCTTTTTTATTAACATGCTTCTGAGACTTGTCAAACTTAGGACAACATGCAATTTTTCGTTTTGACATATTAGAATATGAAAGGCAGTGTGAGGAAGAGAGACATCAATAGTGGATTTCAAGTACAACCCCTGTGATTGTGCCTAGGCCCTTGCCTACACAGTGCACTATTATCGGGTCTAGTTGCTCACAATCCAAAATGCTCTCAACCATTAATAAGAAATTATGCCAAGAGATATCCGATTTTGGAAATTTCAACTTTTGTCAAAACCACAATTAATGGCATATTCTCTAGTCCAGTGGATGAAGCTGTGTATCAAAATCCAGGGGCGTACCATGGTGCATTTTGGAGATCTTAGTCACAAGAGGAATGCTCAGTCGAATGAGTAAACATAAGGAGCAAGATAGGGTTATATGAGGTGAGATAATGTGGAGGTGGCAAAATATAAATGTAATTGATAGATTTCCAGCAGTTACAAAAGTAGGTTAGCTTGTGATTAACTGCTGTTTGTATGGTGCACAGTTACTTGTTGAACAGAAGGAACTTTTCTATTGGGTGATTTGCAAATTGTGCTATGATCCCATGAGAGTCTTGTGAGAGTCATACGCTTCTGCAGGTTCATGAGAGTTGCAGATTATGGTCAGCTTTTCTAACTCCAGCGAGAGTCTGACAAGAGATTTTGAGAAGGAAAAAAAGGTTAACCAGTTTAACATTTTAAAATAGTTTTTTTATTAAATTTTTTTTTACAGGGTAGGACAAAACATACAACTTGAGATGGGAAACAAATACCAGCAACATCTCCTTGAGAACAATTTGGAAAAAAACTGTTAAAAAAGACAACTACTGCCTGGGGGTGAGGGCATTTGTGATCTCGGAAACATTTCTCCTGGGCAGGCCTGCTTGACTCTGAGGAAACTAGTGCTTTCTTCAGACAAGCATGTCTGCTACTGTACTTACTACCTGACAGAACCTGACAGAACAACTTATGTGGAAGCCCATGAAGTGTTGTCTAGCTCTGCAGCACAAGCCAACTCTGCCCGAGCAAGTCTTTGCAGAGGCACAGAACTGAGGTGCCTCCACATGCCTGTGGCACTCATAGTATACTGTTTATTTCTGCTCTACCGGCTAATCTCCCTCTTGCAAAAGTTTACAAATGACTAACAAGGGCAAAACCGGTCTTGGGTTGCTAATGTTCTGGCTCAGAGATGACCTTGCATGGCTATCCAGGCTGGACTGCTTCCATTTGAGCAGAGTCATGACTGATTTGCATACAGTTGGGTCAAAACTGAGTTGGCAAAGTGCGCTAAATAACGATGGACTGGGATGCGGCACAATTATTTACCAGTGAGCGAAATTAAATCAAGCATTTCTTCCATCATTTTTTGCATGTTTTAGTATATATCCCCCCTAAGTGGGATGGGTATACCAAGATGTGCGTCCCATCCACACTCTTCCACTTGAATCTAAATATTCCTGGTTGATGATCCCATAACAAAGGTGAAACTGGTCCTGGGTTGGTTGTGTTTGAGTTCAGTGAGGACCTGTTTTGGCAGTTCAGAATGGACTGTTCCTATTGGAGTCCAGTCAAGACTGATTTGCATATCACTATGACCAAACTGAGGTGGCATGGTGTATAAATGCGGCCTGAGTAATTACCAAGGGCTAAGATTAATTCAAGCATTACATCCATCACTTTTTGTATATATTAGTCTGTGGAAAGTGAGTACTAAATAACATTTTGCATGATCAGAAGGGATTTGCAGAGTAACTGCAAATCTGCTGGCAGCATGATACACAGAGAAAGCAAGAAAAGCGAACATATCAACAGTCATAACATCAACTTGGCAGAGGGAGATGTATTGCAGTTAAACATCAAATTAAGTGCATGTGTAGAACATAAGCTACAGGCAGTACTATGAAAGAGCAATGGGAAAGAATTGAATGATCAGGTAACAAATAATGTTCATGCCGACCACATCCATGTTGGGGCTTCACGTCAGATTGTGATTCGTCCCCTATCCCTTAGGAGGGCTTCAGACACCTAATACAGTGTGCTCTTCTCTGAATTTATCTGGGTCATCCTGTTCTTCCTTCAGCATTGTAGTCCCTCATGTTGTGCAGCTCAAAGCAGGGCAATATCCTTTTAAGTTGACATTATGCTCCAACCACAGTATCACAATCTCCATAAGTAAATGTATGAAAGGGTCAAGAAATTCCTTCTGCTCAACATGTTCAAAGAACTCAGTTATCTTGCTATCAATGGTATGTATTATTGTGGCAGGTTCTAGAAGATCGAACTTAATTATAATCTAGAGTACAGATCAAGGACCCTTTTCCCCTTGACAATGATGCCATGGAGATAGTCTGCAGAGTTATGCACAGATTAGTCATCAAGCAGGAACTAGCCACCATGTTTCTTTCCTCCCCACAAGAGGATGAAAACCAGTTGATGGCACAGATGGCATGATATCACAGGTGGCATCTATCTGAGTTGGTTAGTTTAAGTGATTGACTCTTAAGTGCTCTCTGGAATAAAGTGGTTCTAAGAACTGAATATTCATTAAGTGGGGGATGAAGATACAAAGAAAGGCAATAACGTTATCTTTGCTTGCACTGAGATATTTTTAAAACTGATGTTAGTTGTCCAAGAATGAATCTCAAAGGCTCTTAAGTTGTCATTGAAAGTCTCCAAATTGGTAGATTGTTGAGCATGTTGAGTTTATTAGCCATTCTTCAAGTCTCTTATATGATGAGTTATGTTGTTCATCGAGAGAGTTGTGCTTTGTGTGTATTGACTGGACTTCAAAGAACATTGAATTGAGTGTAGATTCTATTGTACTCATATTCACAGTAAGGGCCTCATTAGGATGGAGGATTTTCCGCATCCTCCGGGCCGGCGGAAGCCACCGCCAGCCTGGAGGATGCGGAAAATCCTCTGCGGACCCACCAAGACCCACCGCCACATTAGGATGGCTGGTGGGTCCTGGTTTCCGTCCGCAGCTTTTCCTCCGCGGTTGGCTTACAACTGCGGCGGAAAAGCACTAATATGGTGACGGTGTCTCTCAGACACCGTCAGCCAGATTAGGATGTGCATGGAAACATGCTTTTCCGCGGTGGCTTTTCCGCCGTGGAAAAGCATGTGTAACTTCACTGCGGGGGCCCGTTGCGGGCCCCCTAGGTGAAGGGGGTGTGGGGGGTGCACATGGGGGGTACCCATGGTACCCCCCTGCATTTGTATGCAGTAAGCGGCAGGCACCGCGCGGTGCCTGACACTTTCTACATACAAATGCAATGCGTGCGTTTTTAACATTGCTGCGGGTGCAGCTTGAAGCTCCACCCGCAGCAATGTTAAAAATAGAGGATGTGACCGCAACCCTTGCGGTCACATCCTAATTGCACAGGAAAGGTTCCCTCCTGCTCTGGGGTCGCGGACGGACGCAAGTCCGTCCGCGATCCTAATGACCCCCATAGTGCAGAGATTTCCTAAATTATTGTATCAAGTGTAACTTCAGACATTTTGGATTGTGGTTGATGGGGGAGTCACCTACTTCTCAAACGTCTCTGACTGCGTCATTTGCGTCTGGTGCCCAGTTGTGGTTGTCTTGGGCTGCCATTAAGTAGGGTAGGTGGGAGGGAGAAGAGGCTGAGAGGCGGGAGCGGGGAAATCCGGGGGGGGGGGGGATTCTGGGGGGTAGTTGAAAGCCCGAAACCGGTCCTAGGATGCTTGTTTCCAGTCCAGGAAAGACCTGGCTTGGCAGTTCTGGCTGGACTGTTCCCATTGGGTGCAGGGTCAAGACTGATTTGCATACGGCTGGGTCCAAATTGGAATGGCATGGTGAGCAAAAATGCGATGGATTTAGGCCCAGATCTCTGTACTGGGGTGAATGTATGACATTGTACTGCATTCTGTCCATCAATTTTTCTTTTTGCATTTGTCACCCTGAGTTGGAGGAGTATGCCCGGATGTGGATCCTGTGCTCTCCATGCCACTGGAGTCAAGCTATCCTGGCTGATGAGGACTGAAATCCCGAAACCAGTCCTAGGATACTTGTTTCCATTCCAGGGAAGACCTGGCTTGGCAGTTCGGGCTGGGCGGTTCTGGGCGGTTCCCATTGGGTGCAGGGTAAAGACTGATTTGCATATGGCTGGGTCCAAACTGGAATGGCATGGTGAGCAAACAAAAATGGATTTAGGCCCAGATCTCTGTACTGGGTTGAATGTATGACATTGTTCTGCATTCTGTTCATCAATTGTTCTTTTTGCATTTGTCACCCTGAGTGTGGGGGGGGTATGCCCAGACGTGTGTCCAGTGCTCTCCATGCCACTGGAGTGAATCTATCCTGGCTGATGAGGGCTGAAAGCCCGAAACCGGTCCTAGGATGCTTGTTTCCAGTCCAGCAAGGACCTAGCTTGGCCGTTCAGGCTGGACTGTTCCCATTGGGTGCAGGGTCAAGACTGATTTGCATATGGCTGGGTCCAAACTGGAATGGCATTGTGAGCAAAACAACGCTGGATTTAGGCCCAGATCTCTGTACTGGGGTGAATGTATGACATTGTTCTGCATTATGTCCATCAATTGTTCTTTTTGCGAAGAAGAACATAACATGCGCAGCTGTGAAGTCAGGCCAATCGGCGATGCACTTTGGGCAGATAGACTAGCAGGTTGGTCCCTGTACCCCTCTGTTCTCAGAGCAGTCTTTAGCCTAAAATGTCTTAAGGCCTCAATTTTGGATTTTGGCTATCCTAACATCTTTAGCACCACAAATAATGGCCCAGGGATAGGAGGACACTACTTGGGGGTTCAGGACTCACTCAGGTTGTGTCTAGGTACAGGTTCAAGATGTTGGGAGCCTTTTATGTCACTGGTGCTCTGAATAGGAAACCAGCAAGCTAACCCTTGGAGTAACTATGGTAGCCCTGCTTTCAGGTGATGATGCTGGACGCAAAAAGCAGGTCTAGCCTTTGAGCGTTCAAGGGAGGCTCAAGGAAGCAAAGCAGTAGTTTCAGGTATAGCAGTCTTGCAGAGTGCACTGCAGGTCACAGCAGTATTCCGTCCACTGAGAGTCCTTCTACATGTCCAGAAATTGAACTGAAGAGTACGTCCTCTTTTTATACCTGGTGCCCTTCCTCTGGAAGTTTTGAGAAACTTCTCTTTGAATGCATGGAATTTCCTGGCTCCCCTTCAAGCTATCTGCAGTGACAATGTGGAGGTGATAAGTCCTTTGTGAGAAGGCAGAGCATGGCCTATTTACTTGCAAGGGGGGCTGTGCTCAGCTCTCCCTCACCCCGCCAGCAAATGGCCCTACGGGCCCCCCTAATCCCTCTATTATGTGACTGTCTGGAGGAATTCACAATGTCTGTAAGTTACACCCAGTCATGTGACCCAAGAAAGGCTACAGGTGCAAAAGATTAAAGCGCCAACTTTCTAAAAGTGACATTTTCAAAGTTGTAAATAAAAATCAGACCTCATCATTAAAGATGATTTTTCATTATATATAGAAACCAAACATGAAATGGCTACCTGGACCGATCAAAGGTTAGCGATTATAAAATGAAATAAGCCAGCCCAATGTTATCCTGTGAGGCAGATAGCCATCAAAGTAGTGAAAAAAATGAATTTAGGACCAGGACACGTAAAACTTAAAAGCACATGTCCAACCTTTTAATTAAAATGCAGCCTGCCCTATGAGCTACCTAGGGTCTACCTTATGGGTGACCTATATGGAAAAAAGGGGACTTTGAGGCTTGGCAAGGGGTTTTTATTGCTAAGTCAAATTTGCAGCTTAGAACTGCATTCAGGCTGCAATGGCAGAAGTATAACATGATTTAAGGTGCTAATCAAATGGATGACACAATAAGTGCTGCAGGCCCACTGGTAGCCTTTAATTTATCGGCCCTGGGTCTATGGCATATCACTCTACAAGAGACTTATAAGCACAATAAATAAGTCAATCAGATGCCAGCCAATCAAACCATGTTTAGAAGAGAGAGCACAAGTACTTTAGCACTCTTTAGCAATCGTAAAGTGCACAGAGTCCTACTGCCAACAAATCAAATTTCAGCAACACAAATTGAGGTAAGTAGGCACAAAGTATGGGTGAAGACCACACTAAGGCTTACAGGTCTAAAATCATACCATAAAACACCTGACACTAGAGCCCATACTGTATGGGTGCATTTCTTATTCATACATATGTAAAATGCAAATGAGTGCACATAAATTCACAGAACACACACCTTATATATTCATGAGATGCATTTATGCATGAGATATGCAGCTAAACATGCTTTGTTACTGCTTGGAAAGGTACAAATAAGGAATAGCAATGAGAGTGGGCTGTTATGATGATGCCCTTGAAATGTATGCACCAACTATTCAGTATTGGTGTATGGAGGCGTTATGGTTATGTGATGAGAGTGTATAATTGCTTTTGGTTCAACACCTCAGGCTCTGAATCTCACAAATGTTTCCCAATGCCTATCTGGTCACTTTACCCAGTGTGGGGGACAAATTGGGAAGCAACTGCAATCAAGCACATTTTCACTAAGCAAATGGAAACAGATTTGTGGAATATATACATGTTTTTATCTCTTAGAATTTTTCAATAGTTAATTGGGTCATTTGTGCATCTTATACATGAAATAAGTTTCACCTGTTTTCATCCATTATCATGGACTTGCATGCCTGCTTATTTGATAATCCCAGATACCAAAGTAGGGATGAGATTACTTAATTTAGGTTAAGTAAACCTAAGTTCTAAATTTAAGACAGTCCTAAGTCATGTCAAGTTGCCTTGGCTGTAAATTACAGGATGCGGTGCAACCTATGTATGGATATAAATATAATGGTTACGTTAAATTACTTTTGTCAATTGCCCCACAAATTTTTTTAGTCTACCAAAACAAAATGAAAACCAAATACAAAACTCACAATAGTACCACTCTCAATTAATACAATCCTAAAAATAAAACTGTCACCCTCCAAAATAAAAAACATCATTTAAATACAATGAAGGTTGGTTCAAAACTGGTATTAAAATCACCTGCTACTATGACTTTTACACTAGAATCCAGATTGTCTATAAGTACCTCAAAAGAGATAGTGTAGGTGATTTATCCAATCCCCTAGAACACCTAAGATAAATATAAAAAATAGTGAAACGGAGACCCGAAGAAAAGGTTAAAGTAATCCCCATCAAATCTAGGTTATCAACCACCATCAAGGTAGAGCTGTTAACACAGCCATTCCGACTTAAAATCAAAAGCCCACCTATGGCCCCCAAAATGGACTGCAGGTTTAGCCTCCACACTATAGCTAATAAACCCATCAAGAGACACTTTTTCTGATGCCCATGTCTCTTGTAGCAAACAAATATCTTGATTGGTTATATATGCCAACCAATCTGGATCTACTAGTTTTGGTCCACAGCCAGCAATATTCCAAGATAATATCTTGAGGGAGGGGAAAATACTATTCTGCCGAATCAAATCATTTCCAGACTTAATGATTAGTAATTCCGCCTGGTCAGTTTTTTCTGTAGCATTAGTAGGAATACTTACTCCTATTATCAGTTGAATTCTTGCCAAAGAACAAGGGGATGGAATTAATGAGGATATATTAATGTCACCCTCTCTCCCAACTTGGTTAGTTGTATCAATAGGCCCCACCCAATCTTGGGACAGATAAGTGGACAATACCTCCCTTGATCTCGAATCACAGGGATTACTTGGGGCACCAGGAGGTAAAACGTGGACATTACTACACCCAGTATTGCAAGAAGCTACATAACCCTGGTTCCCAATTGTAACCTGGCTCACCTTACCTGCCCAAGTTAAATGCTTTAGGGATGAAACAGTCTTCATTAAGGCACCACAAACCTCTCCCCCCTTATTCATATGAGGATCAGGAGTTCGATGTCCAATAAAGGCATCTGGAGTCCTTGGAACCATACTGGGGCTAGTAGAATTTGGCACCAAAGAACCAGGTAAATCCATGACATGCCTACTCCTACAACCGATTCTTTCTATGTTTCTCTCTAAAACATAGGGCCTTAACCACATCCATCCCCGATCTACTAGAGCACCCGATTGAGCACGCAGTCAGTCAATCTCTATTAGGCCAGAGAGAACACCAAAGCGATTCGGATGGGTAAATGAACAATGGTGTGAAGGACGGTATATTTTTGGGCCATGCCCCAGAGAATTTTGCTACCCATTTGACTCCTGTTGGGGGGGTGTATAAAAAAGCCCAAAGGGCAAACCTTTATTGTATTGTTACATGAGGTTGAAACATGCGTCAGGGCAAAAGACGCACACCTTGCATCGTTAAAATTAAGTACCATGCAATCCCCTTCACTGAATTTAATTGCAGAACCCAACCAACCCACCCTCCTAGCCATAATAATAGCATTGAGCCAATTAAAAGGGGATGGAATTCTCGTTGAGCACCAGTGAGCTGCCTTATTATTCAAACTTGTGCAGCTTTCTTGTTGCCCTGGAGGAAGATGAGGAACACCTGTCAACACAACTATATAGGGGGTGCAGTCAGGGTGTAGGTTTGAAATTATACCCTCTCCTTGGCCCACAGGTCCTCTATACCCTGTGTCCAATTTACTTCTTACTTCTTGCATGTTTCTCACTACCCAAGATGTTAGAGTTCTTCTGTCAATTTGTCCACCTTGCCCATTGTCCAGTCCCCCTCGTCCAATCTTACTAGAAGACCCATAAGATCCAAGTTCCCTACCTTCAGTATCAATTAGCTTGCCACAAAAACTGGGTAACAAGGTCCGACTGTCTGTGTTAAGTTGGACTTGTTGTTGATCCTATGGGGCAGAGTAGGTGTGAGGGTCTTTACCCCTTCCCTTCCAAATTTTCTCACTAGGTATGGAGTTCGCTACATTCGCATCTTGAACTGATAAATGTACCCCTTGTTCCTGCCGAAGTAACACAAGTTGTTCTTCAATCTTCATTAAACAAGAGAAAATGGGTTCCAGGGCAACTCTAATGGCCTTGCTGATGTTTTCCAAAATTGTGTCCTGATTAATCTGTCTATTTTTTCCTCCTACATTACGAGTTCTGTTTCCACTATTTGGTGGGTGAGATTGTTTAGTATGCTTAACCCTGGGTGACTGGCCTTTCACTTTCAAATCACCCCCTGCCACTTCAGGTCGCTTCATTTTACCACCTACCATACTAGAGCCACCAGTTTCACCTGTGCTTGGTATGGCAATCTAATTTTTGGTAAATGAGGCAAGTGTATTGCTATGACTAGCAATAATAACGGTGGATGATAATGGAAGCGATGCTCTTGGTATAGTGTTATTCCCATTGTTAACCTCATGCTAATTTTCCGTAGCAACATTATCAGGGATGAGTGGCAACACCAGGGTAGGCACTAGAGACAATCGCTGTTCTGCCAATTCAATTTCTTTGTTCAATGCCCCCACTACTTTTTGTAAAAAACCATCTAGGGTCCCATCACTTGGTTTGGGTACGGGGAGGTTTATGTTTTCCCATATTAGCAGAAATTAATAAACACAAACAATGCTTCCCCCGGTTTACGACCTCAGGCAGAATTACGGCTCCACCTCCAAAGACCGGCGGAGTCTAAAGACCAGCACTACTGTAATGTCCCGGGGGCAGGGAGAATGTCTGAGTTTGTTTTCAGTTCCCCTCAATTGCCAGACTGCAATCTGCGCCACCGGGCCTAGCAAGATAGGGATAATGTCTGTGTTTGTTTTCAGTTACTTAGCAATTGCCAAATTACAATGCGCGCCCTTCAGCCCTCCAGGCCTCCAGCCAACGCTCATCTGCACTAACAGACCCCCAACCTCCTCTGTGTGGGCCTCCACGCGTGAAGGGCTTGGTGCCTTAGTCCAATTGAACTGCTGGCCTTTCACTGTATTGTTCTCTCGCAGCGGACCCCCTCAGGATCTACTCACTGACCTCCACGCTGATTAAGGGCCAGCCGATTTCAATGCGTGCCTCCAGCGTTCCTCCCACACCAGGCCCAACCGGACAATCCCTGCTCTATGAGCCACGAGGCCCCTTCGAGCGATGTGCTGTTTTGACCACTGTTGCAACCTCTGATACCTCCGAGGAACGGGGCCGACCGCAGGCTCGCCACTCACCCCCCAGAGGCCTGGGAAGCCTCCAGACAGCACCATCCTCCGGTCCGCTCCACTCAACAGCTCCGGTCCTCCGGGCTGGTGTCTGCCACCCCCACTCACTCAGCGCTTGGATTCAATGGACCGGGCCCGAAGGTCTCCACTAGATGGCGCTTGTAGTCCGTCACCCACCTGTATGTATTTAACCACTTATTTATTACCAGGCGTAGCGAGTGTGAGTTTCTTACCACGCTTAATGTTTGCACTAATTATTACTTTTAATTACACCCACCCACTATAAAGGAGTACATTGATTAAATTAAGACCCTGCATGTGTCAATGACCTACCAGCCTCGCTGGGAGGCTTGCAAGTATTTAATTCTTTCTTTGCTTTATTTCCTCAGATACTATGTGTCAGTGATTAACCGTATGTACTACATGTTAGGTGTATACACAGTAGGTGTGCACCTCATTCATTCCTAATTCTAGGTGTGCTTAGGAGTGGCAGGCACAGGGCTTGTCCTCATGTGGTCCTGAAGAAGAGCTTTGAGGGGACAGCTCGAAACATGTCGACCCAATATTAGGGACTCCATACTCTTTTAGTTAGTTAGTTTTTCCCTATTATGAACCCCTGATTTTAGTCCTACCAACAAGGGACAGGAATAAAATATTAGCCCACTAATTAGGTATTTTTAAATTTTTTGATTTTCCACCGCACTTTCACTACACTTAGTGCTCCTACGTAGTTCCGCAAGTCGCAGCATGCCTCAATCCGCAGCGGATTGAGAGGACCCCAATGATGAAGCATGCCACCTAGGGGAAACCCTGGTGCTTGAAGGAACTCTATAAAATAATTTTTCTTTCTGGAAAGAGGATTTTCATACATGGTCAGTGAAAACCGTGTTCTTAGCCACGGTTAGGTTTTTATTCTGGTATTCCAGATTTTGTTTTGCTTGGATAGTGCCACCTACACTGGATTTCCATTGTGTTCTTCAGCCACCAGACATATGTGTTTCACCTACTCTACATCTACCTTACCAGCTCATATACCTCTCCCAAATCAACACAACCTAAATGGCATCAGTGCAATCCTCATCCACATCAATTTCTATACATTTGGTGCCCTGTAATTTTCCTTGAGAGCTTTCATAGGATTGACTTACAATTCAGTTTTGGCTACTTCATTTCATACGACACAATATAGTCTATTATGTACATACTGCACTCACTTGCCATACATTTAGGGCCCCATTAGGATGGGGGGCGAACGCCCCGCCAGGCAGGCGGTAGCCTCCGCCTACGTAGCGTGGGTGATCCGCCCACCATCTGTGCCGGAATGACCCCGCCATATTAGTATGGTTGGGGGGTCCGCTGTGGACGGAAAGACCGTCTGCCGCTTTTCTGCCCCGTTTGCCTTGCGACCAGGGCGGAAAAGGGTTCTCTATGATGGCGGTGTCTGTCAGACACCACCAGCCATCTTACAATGGGCATTTTCCAATGCCTTTCCGTGGCGGCATTGCTTTGGGGGCCTGTTGCGGGCCCCCAGAGACTCCGGGGGGGTGGGGGGTGCACATGGAGGGGTACCTATGGTACCCCCCAGCATTTCAAAGAACAACGTGACAGGCACACCGCGGTGCCTGTCACGTTGTGCTTTGAAATGCACAACAGGTATTTTAACCATTGCGGTGGGCGGTGCTGAAAGTTAAAAATACAGGATGCACCCGCCACTGTGGCGGGCGCATCATAATTTCCCCCACGGGACCCCCACCCTTATGGCGGGCGGTCCCTTTCTACGATGGGATGGCGGGCGGGCAAAGTCCGCCCGCCATCCTAATGGGGGCCCTAGTGTCATCCTTTGACTAGCAACCATGGTGTGATATATTATGCTGTAAAATGCCATATGTGGGCATATTGAGATGAGGGACAACAGTGATGTTGAACACATACAACATACTGCACACATTAAATATCAATCAATCAATCAATGCATTTGTAAAGCGCGCTACATACCCGTGAGGGTCTCAAGACGCTGAGGGGGGGGGGCAGGTCTTGAGAAGTCTTTGGAAGGTGAGGAGGTCTTGGGTCTGTCGTAAGTGTGGGCGTAGTTCGCGAAGTAGCGCTACGCGAAGCTACGCGAAGTGCACTTTGCACTACGCGAACTTCACGTAGCACTACGCGCGCTGCATAGTAGCATGTTCGTACTGTGCAAGATGTGTTTTCAATGATTGCACAGTGCGGACAAGCATCCGGCACTGTGCAATCATTGAAAACGGCATCTTGCACATTGCGAGCTGTAGTTTTCTGCTGCTCGAGTAGATTATTACTCGAGCTGCAGCTTTCTCAACGCGAACTGGTAGTTTCTCATTGAGAGCGGTCGCGAGCATGCGCAACCACTCACAATGAGAAACCTTACCTCCCCGCGTTGAGAATCTCGCCGGGATGTAATTTTGCTTGCTCGCGGTCACGAACATGACGTTCAGGACCGCGAACAAGATAAAAATGAATGCTGCACTACGCTACGCTGCACTACGTGTGTTCGCACTGTGCTACGTGCAACTCGCGTAGTGCGAAGTTGCGCAAACTTCACAAACTCCGCGAGCGTAGCGTAGTGCTTCGCCCAGGCCTAGTCTGTCGGAGGTGGGTCAGGAGGGTGTTCCAGGTCTTGGCAGCGAGGTAGGAGAAGGATCTGCCGCCGGAGGTCTTTCGTTGGATCCGGGGGACGGTGGCGAGGACAAGGCTTGCGGAGCGGAGCTGGCGGTTGGGGGTGTAGAAGCTGGGTCTGCTGTTCAGGTAGGCTGGTCCGACGTTGTGGAGTGCTTTGTGTGTGTGGGTGAGGAGCTTGAAGGTGATTCTTTTGTCGAGGGGGAGCCAGTGTAGGTCTCTCAGGTGGGGGGTGATGTGGCTTTGTCGTGGTACATCAAGGATCAGTCGGGGGGAGGCGTTTTGGATGTGTTGGAGACATTGCAGGTGCTTGGCTGGGATTACTGCATAGAGTGCGTTGCCATGGTCTAGCCTGTGTCACCGTTCTTCTTGTTTCGGTCGGGATCCACTTGTAGATCCTAGATAGCATGCGGAGGGTGTTGTAGCAGGAAGAGGAGATGGCGCTGACCTGTTTTGACATAGATAGGGAGAAGTCGAGGATGAATCCTAGGTTGCGTGTGTGGTCTGTCGGTGTCTGTGCTGTTCCCAGTGAGGTTGGCCAGTCGTCTCAGGTGGAGGGGGTGGACCCGAGGATGAGGACCTCCGTCTTGTTCGAGTTCAGTTTCAGACGGCTGCTCCTCATCCAGTCGGCGACGGCCTTCATTCCCTCGTGTAGGTTGGCCTTGGCGGTGTGCGGGTCCTTGGTGAGGGAGAGGATGAGCTGGGTATCGTCCACGTAGGAGATGATGGTGAGGTCGTGCTGGCAGGGCACTTGTGCGAGGGGGGCCATGTAGATGTTGAACAGCGTCGGGCTGAGGGATGAGCCCTGGGGGCTGCCGCAGATGATGTCGGTGGCTTCGGAACGGTAGGGTGGGAGGCGGACTCTGGTTCTGCCGGAGAGGAAGGACGTGGTCCAGTCGAGGGCCTTCTCTTGGATACCAGCTCCTAAAATACACATTTTAGGACATTAGCATTCAGGTACATCATTCCTGGGCTTACTTATCAGGGTCCCGTATCTGCCTAGTGTGTGGTTCCTGACCAGATGTCACAGTTAGCCTTGTAACAGATGCCACTGTGGGGAATGGAATCTTGGATGACATCATTGGATCCACAAAGAAATGTGTGTTTGCCGGTTAACATTCCAGTCGCCACATGTGATGCACTCGATTTCAGTTCACAGTTCTGGCACTGTTGATGTAATACATGTAATATGCCCATCTGTTGTCTGTTGACAATGTAGGCTTTTAGACCCTGACTAGTTTTAGTTACCAGTTTGTGATAGTGGTATGGATTGTTGTGGATTATGTGGTGTCCTCCCAGGAGATCTAGGGATCTCTGCTACAATGGATGACTGTACTCTGGCTGAATGTGTCAATACAGGAGGACAGAGAAATAAAAAATGTACATGTGCAACTTGTCAGAAATGTCCTCACTGCAACTTGTTGCCAACAGTAATGCTAAGGATAGCAGCGGCCGGTACAGGTAGGAGCAGTGGGGTGGTTAGGGGCATGGCAGGGTGGTGGGTGAATTAGATAGATGTCGTTAAAGGGAAAATACCATCATGAAAAAAAAGAAAATCACTTACCTTATGCTCGACGATGCGGCAAAACCAAGTTATGTGGTTTTGATTATTCTTTTTATTTTATTTTCCCTATTCCGTTGTCTGGCAATTTTCTCCAGCCTGGCCATGCCCCCCCCCCACTGCTCTTACCTGCCTGGCCCCATTTGGCTAAGTGGAAGGAGCACTTTGGCTGCTACTATTTACCAGTGTTAGGTATATACTCCAGCAGTGCAGGGCCCATGTTTTTGATAGTGAGAATGTGATTTACCAATTCCATCTCAAAACATTCTGGGACGTGTGGTGCAACATACAGAAGGAGACACATGAGGCTCTGACTCACTAGGCATTTAATATATACTTGATACAACTTCCATTGTTGCAATTGTGGTGCAACACAGAAAGACATTTCATATCCATGTTCTTGTCATCACATTTCCCTGGTACCACATTGCGGACATCACTCACAGGCAGCCCATGGAGCATGTGGGGGTGTATGGTGTTGAGGACATCCTCTTGTAGAGGCGTGAGATGGAGGCGAGGTCTGGATGATCCACCACGGAGAACTCTGGCCACCTCAATCCCAACATATTTCTCCTTCACGCTCCTCTTCTCGTTCTTTCACTTGTTCTCTATCTCATTTGTCAGTGTGGACATCCTCCACCAATGCTGTGACTGCAGCTGCTAAATGCTGCCATAGGGCTGCCTTCTGTGTTCCAATGGTGCTGTAAGGGGGAACCATGGAACAGTTTGTAGTGCCTCACAGTAAACTTCAAGATCATGGTGGTCTTCTCCTCAGTATAATTTTTCTTCCTCCTCTGGTGTAGCAATTTCTGAAGTAATGCGTAGAGTAGGCAAGCAGGAACTCTATGTGGCCAAGCCTGGGCCTTATTTGTGTACTACTTTATACGGTTTAGAGTGCAGGTCTTGCAGGTGGTGTCAATTGACTTCATCCGGCCCAAGCGGGGAGGGGGGATGGCAAGCACTTACACAGGTGTTTAGCATTGAAGACAATGACCATACAACCGGAGTATGGAGGTTCCGGGCCGGGTGAGGACATAAAGGTACGAGTCGTAAATTACTTATGTGAATCCCAGAAGTCGTAAATGACTTCAGTGAATACCAAAAGTCTTAAAGTTCTCCCAAAATATTCCTTAATAATACGGAAACTAATAACGCCCACTCAAGGCCATATGATATAAACCACATTAAAATAAAAACTGTAAGGTACACCTGAAGACCCAAATTAACTACACAACTAACCCCATTACCCACCCAAATCCACAAAGTAACCAACAAACAAAAAAAACCTCACCCCATTATTAACCACAACGCCCAATTAAAACCTTCTTATAACCCAGCCTCCAAAAAAGCCTGACCCCAAAAATAGTCCAAAAACTCGAAAATAATATTTGAATCTTCACTCCACCCAAAAGCCTTGCTAAATTCAAAACCTACTAACATTACTTGAATCCCAAGAACATCAGAATCCCTAAATAATAGCAAAATTAAACAGAAAACCCACCAAAAGCATTAATATAACCCATACCCCAACAAAAGTACATTAACCACAAAAGGTAATCCCAAATCTTACCTTACCACCCAGCTTAAGCCCTAATAAAACACATACATGAATATAATTACCTGAAATCATAAAAGTACACCTGAACCTCCCTCAGATAAGTAACAAAGTAAGCACACTATCCACTAATATAAACTAGGTCCTAACAAAAATACCTGAACCCTCAAAATACAACTGAACCCCAACATTAGCAATCACACTAACCCAAAATATAACCTACAATGTTATTAGTGACACGGCCTGCGATTAGTAAGTCAGGCGCCGTATTACACAAAGTGCCCTATGGGTGCAACAGGTATTTGGGCCCTCATTGCGCTCCTCCGGGTGACTTTTGTTATACAGAAGTGGCCCCTTCTGTAATATTGGTAGCACTGGAGCACATAAAGCGGCAGTGCTATATTCAGCGGGCGTCCCCTCATTTGCATGGAGGCTTGCCCCATGCAAATGAGGCAATCCCATTGCCTCTACGCCTGCGCTGTATTACAGATGTGGGTGCAGAGGCAAAGAAGCTTTCAGGAGGCACACTGATAGTGCCCGACCTAAAAGGGGGCCCACTGTCAGTGTGACCCCTGATGGCAGCGCTCTGGCGATGGAAAAAGGGTCCCTTGTACTCCCCAGGTGCATCCGCCACCAAAGAGATCTCTAATCCCCCTTCAAAGTGCAGACGGGTTGCCGCCTACTCTGTGAAACATGGAGCGGCTTTAAAGCAGCTGCTCTGTTATTCACAGGCATGTGCTGCCCTGGGGGCAGTGCATTCAATCTAATACAGCGAATTTTCCCTAATTGCACTGGGTGTACCTTTTAAAAGGTGTAACCAGTGCAATGAAGGAAAGTGCTCCACATGTATAATGCGTCCCCAGGTCACTTGTTACTGTGGCTTGTCATAGCAATGAGGCTTAATATCAGGCACGTTCAAGGAATAATGCATGGGTTGTATCAGTGAAAAGTCCAGCCAAGGTCACCAATGTAGAATCATTTGAGCACCTCTCTCCTGTAAATGCTGTTCTATCACAAAGCGATTCAAACAGAATACTGTAGATGTGTGCTGTCCCAAAAAAATTGAAATTATTTTCCGGACAACTGCAACCTGCCCAAATAAACACATTGAAATCTGCACAAGGTTGGCAAAAGATGTATTCTAATTCTCAAAAGAACCAGACAGAAAAATATCTATGTTATTAGGGAATGCTTTTCAAAAACAGGCACCATAAAGCCTTCATTACTACTTGCCAATACCAAGGCCTTAATTTCCTAAAAGTGTATAACAACCTGTGTAAACAGTCTATGTTAAATAGTCTGTTGTCATTCCGGTAGTGATGTACAACTGTGCACTACACTATTATTTAAATTAAGGATATATAATGCTAACATTTATGTTTTTCCCATTGGTCAACTTTATACTGATTTTTTCAATAGACTCCCCTATTGTTGAAGTGTACCATTTAACTCCTGATTACCAGTTCTGAGGATTTCTTCGCAGAGATTATGGATGGCTGGAAATACTGTTACAGGATGGAAACTCGGAAATAATTGTGCAAATTCAAATTACTTTGCCGAACTAAGCATGGTATTTTTAATGCTAAAGGATTTAACACAGACATTTACCATCTGCTCTAAATTGTTGGTAAATATCTGAAAAAACAACTGTGAAGGTTAGAGGGAGAAAAGTGATGAAGGTGGTAGGTAAAAGTTTATTTCGGAAAATTCATTCTATAAAACTTACTGATAATAAAACAATGATTTAAATGCAATGTTACAAAATTGTTAAGACCAATTGAGATCACTTCAAGACCTAACATAGCATAGTTCTCTTTAAAAACAATAAAATCATGAAATGGCACTCTTTAAAAAGAAATAGAAAGTGGAGCAGGTGCACTAACACCACCTAAAAACAGAGTCAGACATGCACAAAGGAGGCGATCAGTATAAACAGCCCATTTTGGCCTGAGCTAGAGTTTAAGACCTTTAGCTTTCCATATTAACCCGGCTATAAATAAAAACTTGATTATAGAAAAGCCAATGTAAATAGTTGTGCTGTCGTTCAAGATTATTATTGCCTCATGGTATCTCCATAGGCTATAATACAAACAGAGTGGGCATATCCATTGCCCTCTGGGTTTTTCGTATGCCAGGGGAGAGCATTCATGTTCCCTGCTGTTGGGAAGAATGCCCCAGACCCTCACTCACTTTCATCACTTGAAAAGGAGCTTTGTTCACTCATCTGTATGTATGCATGTGGCATTTGTGTAGCACGAACCTAGCCATAAAAAGTCAGTAGAGCACTTTACAGGGTAAAACCCAAGCGATGACTGCACTGTGATGTAGGGTTCTTTAAAGAGGTGAGTCTTGAACCCTTTCCTAAATTGGACCAGCGTTGAGGCAGTCCTTCTTTGCACTTTAACTAAAATGGAAATAGACATTTTGGGTCTGCTTCACAAAGCATTTATTGGTATGTGAAGTAGTTCTTTCTTAGTACTCCTTTATCTAGTCATACAAGCTTTACTTTCCCCAGATTTGGTCAGATCCATAACTTCAGAGTTTTCCAGTACACAACTGTTAAAAACACACAGTATTGCCTCATTAACCCCAAATCTAAGAACCAAAACTCTGAATGGAACAGAATTGCAGCACAAAGTATATACTGCATCCTTCATTATCAGTATATACCGGGTGCTGAATTTATTCTTTTCAGCACTGGACCACTCAAAATGAGTGCCTAAATTCTGACCTTAGCAATAGGCTGAGGACTGAGTAAGTCAAATAAAAATGAAAATAGTTTACCCCCCCCCCATTCTCCCCAATACCGCTAAAGAAATCTTCAAAAGCAATTAATGCATTGATGGCATCCGGTATTAATGTTATTATAAGTTTATCATGGTAAATTTGGTGAAGCATGGCTAGTAGTGTTTTCCAGCAATGTTACCCAGATTACCCTGTCTGATCTACTAGTATTAGTTACAAAATAGGGGGCAGCAACCTATTGGCAGTGATTTTGGCTGGCATATTATGTGCCTTTATTGAAAACCTGGAGACAAATAGAACACTGAACTTTACAGAAATCATACACATCATACACACCTTTAGTGCGCAATGAGATCAGCATTCATATCATAATTATTAACTGCCAAACAGCCATTATTCCTTTGAATTTAAAGAATAGTACACCCCCATTCTAGATTTTGCAAACTATATAACAACTCTCCCCTTCATCATAAAGCCATGCAGCAACTCTGAGGCCTAGAAATGTAAACAACACAAACTTATTCAGCTGTAATGTGCTGAATTTGTTGCAGTGTAATTTGTCAATACTGGGAACATTCGGCAGTGCCTGTACATTGTCTGTTTTCTGTCTGCAGCAGCAGCCTGCAGGCAGTCAGCGCACTGTCTTATTTTCACTTCCAGCTGGGCCCAAAACAATGCCCCGATCTTTAGGACCATCAGCTCTCTTTTTGTTTAAATTTCATCCTGGAAGGAAGCTATCTATATCCTGACACTCACATGCCAATGCAATGGTGGATGAATGTTGGACAGCTTGATATCACTTCACAAGTAATCAAGAGAAACTTTGAGGCAGGTTTTTGAATTTGTTCAACCCATGTGTATAATAGACATGCTTGTACTGTAAGAATGTCAACTGCATATCTGCATAAGGAATTATCCAAATAACTAATTAAATAAGAGTTACACATTTTTTTATTACATATTTGTATGGCGCTTTTGATCCCGCTTTATACACATGCGCACTTTATACAGAGATGATTTAGCATGTGTGCTAATCAAGCTCCAGGAAATGTTACATAAAACAAGGAGAGTCACAAGGTGTAGAAGTAACAGATTATCTTTACTGATATGCATTATATGCTAATAGAGCATGGTCTGGAGAAACAGAAAGTAAGAATTTAAAAAATAACGCAGAGCTTGGGGTATTATTTTATAATACTTTTTTTGCTGTACTCATTATATTTTACAGCCAGTATTACGATTGTATCAGTTCATTTCTTTTGCAAGATAAAGAAGACTGTTCAATAAATACTTTTATTGAAAAAACCTGTCTCTCTATTTCTCGGCACCTCTGATGAAACGAAGCATGCACGATTGACTGAGTGAAATATCTATCTATTGTTTCCACGACTCTGAAGATAAGTTTTATTCTTGGGGAAACAAATTTGTCATGTTTATGCGGTTGTCAGAAACTAATCCCTTCTTGTTTATTCAAGAAAGTTTCTAGTGACCTCTGAGCTAGCTGGCACTCACAATTAAGTGTAATATATACGATGGAGACCTTGTCGACTTTAGTCCAACGTCAAATCTATAGGATATGTTATTCCAATGCGCAGAGCCTATTGGGAATATGAGAACTACACTACAGCTTGTACTAATTAAACTTTAATACTAATACAAAGGAACCCTTTTTAATTACCGTAGATTAATGACAGATTGAGTAAAAAATTAAGATTCCGAACATTACATTACACTTATGAACTACAAGTAATCAAAGGGATATTTGTGCCAAAAGCAGTAATCCACTTACCTAACTACATAAAATAAAATCTGTGATGTGCATGTTACATGATGTGCTTTGACCCACAATGCAACTTTATCAGTCAAGATTGTGACTAGACAGATATCTCCAGCAAGTACATGAATGCCCAAAGTTATCTTACTCAAACATCTTCAGCTCACATAAGTGGATGACAAGGAGCCATTTCAAACTGAATGCTTCCAAAATAGAAATACTCACATGTGATGATTGGAAAATTATGAATAATTATGCACGTAGCCTGAAGTTCTGGGACTACCTCCTAAAAAATCTAAGGAAGTAAAAAACCTTGGATTTATCATGAACTCCAGATTATCAATGAATTCCCAAATGGACAATTTATCAAGATCTAGCTTCATTACCATAAAACCGTGTAACACATCTTCCCACACCTAGGATTTCCACACAGGGTCCATGTTACTATCTCTAGTGTACTGTTTAAACTTGATTAGGCAGATGGCCTCTACCATGAATCATCTTTGCTAACTATGAAAAAAGTACATTGAATTCAGAGCTCTGCTACTAGACTCCTACATATGAAGCCACAAGCCCACATCTCCCCTTCCTTGAGGGCTCTACATTGGTTACAGGTTGCCAGAAAATCCACCTTCAAGTTGGTTTGTATCACCCACAAAGCAATACATGGAACAGAACCACTTTTTCTCAGAAATAAAATCACCAAATACATACAACAAAGGAACCTCTGCTCAGGATTGGCACCTCAAATCAAGAGCTGAGCATACAAGAAAAAAAACACTGGTGGTACATCTTTCTCTGTTTAATCAGCCTAACTATCGAATTCATTAAACCCAAACTTAAAAACCACGGATTACACTCTTATCTTCCGAAGACTACTCAAGAGCTGGCCCTTTCCTTCATGACCACCTCGGTTAAACTCAAATGAACAGCATATGCCTGTACATGTAAAGAAATATGTATAATTTGGTTATACGTATGCATTTATATATGTGCATTTCTTAGTACAAAATGTATATAACATATGGTTTATAATATATAGATATTCTTTGGGTCTACTAAACTAATGTATGTATTACTTATGGTTTAATAAAAACATATGTATATATAAATATTTATATGTGTGTATGTATATATAAATATATATATATATATATATTTATATATAAATACATATTTATACATTAATTTATTTTTAACATGTATACAGGTGACTGCATAGTTTTCATATAGGTGTTTAATGGATCTCTGTTTCCTTTTTTATCTACCACAATATGTAAATATGAACTATGGTATTTGTAAGTGATTCACTATTAAAAGTCCCATTATACATACATTTTTAAGATTTAAGGTCATGTATTAATTTATTCATTTGTTTTATGTTTCTATTTACGTTTGTTGGTTTGAACTGTTGTTTTTTTAGTTCTTTTATGTTGAGAATATTTGTTTTTTACATGTGTTTAATGTATTTTTTTGTTTTAATGTAGTATTGTTTTTGGGGTTATTTATTCATTTATAATTATTTATATTTCACATTTTAAAAATAATAGTTTATAATTAAAAAAAATATTTTTGCTTATTTTTAACAATATTATTGTAGGTAGTATAATATGTTTTGATATTTTAGCTGTTGCATCTTTATTTCTTTATTGTATGATATATTTGTTATTTGATATTTTTGGTTTCAATATTCTTAGAAATTGATTTTTTACGATGATTTTTTCTGTCATCAATAATTTTTGTTTCTTTTAAATACGTATAGGATGGTGATATATTTATATACAATATTATTTTGATGCTATGTTGGTGAGTCAGTATTATTTACCACAATTTTATTTCATAAAAAGGGCTGCAGTAGAAATTGCATTGAGCTATATTTTTGACAGTAGGGGGAAAGAGGAGCCAAGGAGTACAGAGAGAGAACTTCATGGGGGAAGTGCAGCATTTGACACAGTTTACACATGTTCCTTCATAACTTGGGAAAGGAGTCAATGGGTCAGGAGTGGCTTTTGGTTACTTGGAAGTGCACGGTTACTGGTTCTTGACAACTTGCTTTGACTCCCAGTCCTAGCACCGTTAATAGTGTCACAGAAATATCCTGAGTCCAAGAGGGTTTTAACCTGAACTGCCTCTATTTAACTCATCTGCTTCTCAGTTGAATATGTTTATAGTTCTTTTTAATTTGGTGAGGTCTGTTGTGACAGTGCAGATTTAGAAAGATGATGTCTGTCAGTGCAGTAGGTTGCATGTAGCTGATGCTTCTGTGTGATGTTTGCAGTGTGATACCGTTTGATTAAATGTTGAGTGGCACAAAGAGAGAATGTGAATGGTGAAGAAGAGGAGACACCAATAGACGGAAAGAAGAGAAAGGCAGGGGAATGGATGAATAGATGAGACAAAAGAGGGAAAAGTACACACAAGGGAGGTGAATTTAAATGTAAAATAGAGTGAGAAACTTTTTGAGATAGAAATTAGTGCAGGATGAAGAGAGCTAAATAGGAACGATGGCAGAAATAGGAAAACAGAGATGTGATGACAAAGGTGGAGGAGAGAAAAGGTAGCTTAAAATTAATAGGGGATAGCAAAAACATGAAAGAGATTGGAGAAAATATTGAAAGATGCTTCAAGTCAAGATTATCATCTGCACTAGAATTTAAATGTACATTTTTATTTAGTATTTGATATATTTATTTTTTTCTCCTTTGCCTTTGTTGGAAACCAAGTGTGCCCAGTTAGGCCACTTAAGGAGTAATGCTTTATAGTGTTTACATACCAAATAGCTGCCAGGTTTTTAGGGAGCATTTGGGTGACATCTCTGTGTTTATGGTGTGCTTATGTATAGCATTTTAATTCATTATGTTTGATGTGTTGAGTGACATGTTATTGCAAGTAGAACATAACAGTTATCACCATATAACACATGGGATTGTATTCTAATTTCTTTATAATTGGCCAATTTTGGCACATCTAATCACCTTGTATAAAGAAATCATGTCAGAACTCAACTGGAATAAATTATTACATTTGAGTTCTGGAATCACAACACCTCCTACCAGAGCCTGCAGCTGAGGGGAAAGGCACAGCTCATGATTAACGCTGATGTTTAGGAACAAAAAAAACCTTGTTTTTATTTTTCTAGTGCTCAGATTTTCTAGCTGTGTTGGGGCATAAACAAGCTATTAATGGCAACATATTTATTTCCTTGCACTTTTTGGGTATTATAGACAAGATAGCATCCTCTTCATGCTTCTGCGCATTCTGAGGTAATTCACCTTACATTAATCTAATTCTAATATCTTTTTGCAACAAATATCTAACAACTATTTTGATGTTTTCAATTTTGCACTAATGATGCTATTTTTATTCTTGACTGTTGCAAACATGCTCTCTTTTTCATATGAAAGAGCTATGCACCAAAGATTTGAGTAGATTGTGGGAAAGGTGATGCTGAGACCATGTACTATGAGGATTAAATGACCATCTAGCATACATGATAGAGATATTGCAAGTCACCTCGGAGTTCCATAACCTAATAAAGGAACTCAGCCTTAAACTTTGTTCTTCTTTATGGCCATTGAACTTCTCTGTGACTCACAATATTCCTATAATGTATGGAAAGGGAGGTTCTCAATCCCATATATAATGAATAGCATTATAGGATTTACCCCCTTTTGTACAATATAACAGGTTAGAATTATTGTAACAAGTGTAGCCATTATTCTCATGCCTCTTTAATCCACTACCAGGCTGTCTCCTTTTACAATGTTTTTTCCATCTTTCTCTTCCTCCGTCTTCAAATTTTGTCTGTGTTTCACTCTCTTCCTCTTGGTAAATGTCAGATGCAGAAAATATCAATGCCTGTTCAGAAGATGAGTGCCACTGTCCCTCGCCAGCAACTACTGGCTCAAATTAAGTACTGACTGTAGCAGCAGTCCAGGCTTTGTAGTCAGTCTGACAGGACTGCGGCCAGGCTGAGCAGACATTATTGGAGAAAATAGACACAGTGAGGTTTTGAAGACTGAATAAACAGTTTCCCATTTCATGAGTCAGTGAGATAGGGCAGAGTTCATGGTCCAGGCTGTGCATTCGGTGTGACCAGGCTGAAGCCAGACTGTGGACCCAGAGTGCCATGGCTGCAGTAAAGCTCTTGCATTTGTGTGGTAGGAGTCAGGCTGTGATCAATGTGTGATGAGAGAGCAGGCTGTACAGCCTGTGTTAAATGGCGAGGTTTTGGGGCTAGGGTCTGCCCTGGCTGTGCTTTGGTGGCATAGAGGCCAGACGTATCATAGATACCATATTGGGAGAGAGAGTATTAAAATATGTTTTCAATTGACAGACTGAGAGAGTTGCTGATGGGAAGGTGGGAGTCTCACACAAAAGGCACTGAAAGAGACTAATAAGTAAAATGGAAAGTGCAAATTATGACAAGCTGAAGGACATGTTTGGGGCAGAGAAAATGATTTGCTGCATCTCACAGAGAAGAAAGGGTAGATATTCACTCATATATAAGTGGGAGGGAGGCACAGAATATGAGGAATTATCAGAAAAGGCACAAAGATGGGTGAAGGTAATAGTAATTAAGGAAGTGGAAAGAGAACTCTTCAGAGTTGAGAATAGAAAGTTGTGTGAAGACTCAGGGATTAAAAACTTCACTCTGATTGACTGATTAGAGGTGAGTTGGGCAGAGTTACTGGGTGACCGGGGAGAATCAGGAAGCCTGGGATGCAATTACAGTGTTACGGACCCAGTTTGTTCTTCGTTTGTTGCAGTAGGTAAAAAAGAAGCTGCTCAACTAAAAGATGCCATACTGAATGTAAATAAAGCTACATTTGGTCACTTTGCAAGCTATTGATTTTTAATACTTTCTAGAGCCTGAGCTGTCTCTTACTTTCATACTAGTGGTAGGCAGGATGGATTTTCAGTGTCTGTTGACATCTTGGTGACACTAGAGATTTATCCAGTCAGTGTTGCCAGGCTCGGGCATACTCTTAGAGCCCCTGTAGTTGTGAGGTTCTGCACTCACTGCACATTGTAGGATGGGTACAGCCTCTATTGGGTTACTCAACCAATAACTGCAAGGAGGACATCTAGCTGTCCCTCAGAGCAGTTGTTAGAAATGACCCCTAAATTTCACATAATCATGTGACAGAGAGAGAAGGTGTGGCACCGGCAACCGCTCAATGACACAGCCTGCTTGGTACATGTACCTAGTGAAAGGGCCTGGGCCCATTTGTTCAGTACTCTTCAGATGTCGATCCTTCAATGGTAATTTTTAGCAGCATGAAAGTGTAATGGAAAGCAAAATTTCAGAAATCAATTTGCATGCTGTGTAACCCAATGTGGCTACATGATAACTCAAGTCAACAACCAAATGAAGGTTAGTCAAGTTTACACCAATCTGAGCATAGGAGTATAAAAATACAAGGGAAACATGGAAAATCCAAATCTTCTCAATAGATTCACTTGGTGCAATAGGAAAAGAACAAGTTGTATGATTAGTACACAAGTAATCAAAAAGCAAGAATCAAGGTTCGCTTTGATTGGCACTTTGTTGGAGAAAAGCATTTAGTTCTATCTATCCCTACCCTAACTCTAAAAGTGGCATACATAATTTAACATTTGAGCAAAAGGTTCGAAAGAGGAAAGGTGTCAGTGGTTGGAGCCTTCCTAAGAAGTCACTTCACCATCAGATGGGTCAAGCAGAATAAAGCCACAAACAGGAAGGAGGTAAGCTAGCACTTAGGTGCGTTCTGTCAGAAAGGCAAGATGGAAATGGGCATCTGTCCCTCTCTTCAATGTATCATATATTCAAAATTATATTCAGTAAATGTCCCATAATGATTTTCTCACACATATTCTACCATAGGCTCAGACACGAAATTTTCCATGGGGTTGATTCTTTTCACAGCCTTCTCCATGTACACCCCTCTTCAACAGTTTGTCCTTGGTTCCTTCTCCTTCTCCCGTGTGAATGCACCTCCTTTCACCTTAACTTCGCCAGGCTGAGCTAACTTTAACTCCTTCATTCCTCAACTATTTAACAAAACAATACCCCTATTCTTAACTAACGGAGGGTTTGTTAACCGAAAATACAAAACTTGCAATGAATCTAAGCATCAGTTTAAAAAACAAGAACATTCAAACGTGTTGTGTGTATTGAGGCCTACGACTTAGGCTAAAATAATAAATGCACCATGTTATTCGTGTTTAGTATTTCCATAAAGGCATTTACATTTTCAATAGGAACGTTCACAAAACTATATTATTACACCTATTTCAACTACATCATTGGCCTAATCAACATTCAAAATACATTTAATGTGCCAATGATTCGCATCATTACTGAACCCTATATAAGTTTGTTACATCATTTTATTCATACTCATTACAGTTCTGTGATCCATTTGTTAAGCTTCACATTGAATCAGGTTAATTTCACAAGGACATGTTAATCGGTCCATACTTCTTCTAAAATCTAGTTTCACCAATAACACTGAATAATATGTGAGTGAATACTACAAGTGGTTACTTCACACTCCTAACATGTACCCCATGTAGGGAACGAATTTCTACTCTATCAGTCCCCTCCACTGATGACGTTACGTCATCACATTAAATATGATCAGATGATCATTTAGGTGGTCTCAATCAGATGGACCGATCTAAACAGATGTGTTTTTGTCTTTGTCTTATCTCCTTCATACGCTTCAGAATATAGTAATAATTGTCTTGCATCTTCACTATCTTCCTGTCTTTTTCCCTCTGAACTCTTTCCCTTTGTCTCGCTTTTCACAACGCATATCCTCTCACTGTTCTAATCAAAACAATGATACAGATGACAATAATCAGTATTGGTCGCATAATATAGCCAAATAATTTACTTCCTAAGTTTCCAAACCATTTTCCATTTGACCCAAACCCATGTCCCACTTTATCCCAAACACCTTCAGTGGCCAAATCCTTCCATTCCTGATGTAACTCCTTAATATTGCTAATATACTTCTGCAAATCTTTACTCCTGCCGGGGATATAAATACAATAGTGTTGTACCTTCAGCATCCGGCAGACTCCGCCTTGGTTTGAGAGCAAAACATCTAAAGCAAGTCGATTCTGCATCACCATAGCTCTTATTGAAACAATTTCACCATCTATAAGCAACAGAGATCTAGCAGTATTGGTAGATAGCTTATTGACTATGGTAGACAATTTTCTAATCTTCATGTCATTCAATACTACTCCCAAACTTGATATCATTGCTCCAAAAATATCTCCCACAACTTCTCCAGCACTCAATACATGTTTCTGTCTGACTTTAGCTTCTTCTCTACATTTTTTCAAGTTCTCCACGTGGTATATTTTGGGAAAGACCCCTGCTAAATAACACATACTATACCATTTGCCAGGTAATCTCAAATATGCCATCTTCCCGCACACAAAATAAACTCCTGGTATAATATGTGCAGTATAGTCTAAAAACATCTCCTAAAGACTATGAACCAAAAATGTATGATCGCACTCACTCTTTCCCACAAACATAGAGGTATATCTGCTCTCAGCTTGGCAAATAGATTGTCTCCCTCAGTGTTGCCAATCCAAAGCTAATGGTCCTGAACTCCCTGTGTCAGGATGATCTAATTCTTCCTTCGTCCAATGGGGAGATTTGTATGGTTTATTTCCCTCACTAACTATAACTCCAAATCTATCATCTACCTGATTTTTGAATTCTTTCTCAATGATAGTTAAAGTACAGGTTAAATTGTGTCAATGAGCGAATGCACCATCTAGCATTGCTGTGGCTACAAAATAATTCCCTATAATTTGAAGCGTCTTCCGTGTGTTGTATTTATTCAGGTGTTTGTACACTGGTATTTCAGAAAGTACTACAACATAGTTAGAAAAATAATACTCATAATTATCCTTCTCATAAAACATGCTACGAAACAAACTACAACTAATGCCATATGCCACAGGTGGGTGATGGTATATGATACCTTCCTCACAGATGTAGGTAATTGTATGCAAACATAACAATCTCCAGCCTCCATAGTGTCTACGTACTCATATAAAAGCTTAGCATAAGCATTTAATGCATAATCCCCTATGCACAAATCTACATGGAGATGCTGTTCTCCTTTAGCAGTTAAACTTCCCTTTGAACCTAGGGTATCTCTCTTTGAAAACACTTTTGAAGGAGTAGGCACTTCAAGTACACTATACTTAAATGTCTCCTCCTTCGAAGCTGATTCTACAATTAGTACTACTATCACTACCAATACAATGGTTATATCTGTACCTATAATACATTTACGTCTATGGTTTGGATTTGCAGACTCCATTCTAAATTTGATTCAGACCAAGTTTTGAGTAGAGAATTAGCAGCGACAGAGTCCCTCTTCTCCTTTGATCTCCACACATAACGTGGGAAAACTTTAATCTTTTAAGTGGAGCTTCCCGCAGCTTTCTCTTTTCTCCTCCTTTCTTTTCACAGTATTTTATACAATCTTCATGAGACTTCCCTAGCCCTATTTCACCTTCTTCTAAATGTAATATCTAAATATATTCTTTGTCTACTCGGGCCTAGGTAATCTTCTTCGAACACCTTAACAAAGTTCATGAACCGATATCCGGGAGCACACCCTCATCAGGATTGGCAGAGAAATAGGTTCACTCATGAGATGAGTACTTCCGGCAAGGCACTCTAATCATTTTGGACTTTCTTGTACTCAGTCTCTCACCTTTGGCTTTACTTTGCTTGGATGCAGATGTCTTGTGAATCGGTGAGAGCTCTCTTTCAGAGGTGATTCTTAGATTTCTTCTCTGTTCTTCTGGCCAGCTCTCATTTAGGTTCACTCTCGGTCTCAACTGCACTTGTCTTCTCACTTCCCAAGTTCCATTGTTGGGGTTGGACTCTTGTTGATACACCACTGTTCTTTCTTCTTCAGAGTCAACGTTGGTGTCGTCTTTGACTGCCCCCCCCCGATTGCTAGGCTTGTCTTCTCCTTTGACTCTCCTGTCACTTTTTACAATGCTCCTGGGAGAGGATCTGTTTCTTCAGAGGGGCTTTGATTTCCATGAGTGTGAGAGGCATGGACCCAGTACGGTACTTCGCCACATTTTACATCTGTCCAATCACCAGTATTACTTGGTATGGCTCATGTCAATGGGGCTCAAGGCAACACTTCCTCATATGCCTTTTGATAAGCACCCAATATCCAGGGTTCAGGTCGTGGCAGGGGTATTGTGATGCTGTTGCAGTCACTGCTTTAACCTAATGAGACACAGAAGGAACCACATCAGCCAATCCTTCACAGTAGTCGAGAATCAAATCATCTGAGATATTCACAAGCATGTTTGCAGGCACAGCAGGCAATCACATGGCTCTTCCGATAAGAACCTTGTGCGGCGACAAGCCAGTTCTTCTATCAGGAACATTGCTACTCATCAGCAGGAGAGGCAGATCATCAGGCCATTTCAAAGAAGTTGAAGCACATACTTTTGCCAATCTCGACGGCAGGGTGCCATTGACCTGTTAAACAATTCCTGAGGCTTCTGGCCAGTAACTGCAATGTAGTCTCTGTTCCACCATAAAGCTACACACAGCAATTTCAGGACCTCATTATTAAAATGAGTCGGTGGGTCTGACTCCTTTTTTTAAATTATATTTATTTATAACTCCACAGTAGCAAAGTAAAACATACAAAAACAATACATCTTCTTAACATAGCATTTTCAAGAGTTGAAGTAGTCACGAAAAGCCCCCCAGATACTTAAACTTGACGTTTCTTTATACCCTTAACCGAAAATAAACTCCATTCTAAATTGTATAATACATTTTGGCCCGCCATACCTCAAAGACTGGGGGTTCACTTTGCAGCCATTCAGAAGTGATACAAAGACGGGCAACAGTCATAGTCATAAAAATCAAATGTCCATATTTATGAAGTACATTCCATTTACTAGTATCAGGCCCCATCCCTAATAGCATGATAGCAGGAGTTATTTCGATCGGGCCATTCATGATTATAGACAAGAATTTCTCTATATCTGCTATAAATCTGGATAATTTACTACAAGTAATAAAAACATGATAGCTATCAGCGTTATCTACCCCACAGCGAAAACACTTTCCATCAAACCCACTCCCCCACTTGGACATTCAGGCAGGGGTGTAGTACAAATCAATTATAGTTTTAATGAATTGCACCTTCAAGTTGGCCGACAAAAATACATCGCTAGATCTAGCTATAGCCTTCTCAATGGATATATTTTGCTCCCCCAGGTTTATAGACCATTTGGCGTTGTGTTTGTCAAGATCATCCAGTCTATCCAGCAATGATAATTGATAGAACACCCCAATTTTCTCCTGTCGTCTAACAATCGCTATAGGTAAAATGGGTTCAAAAGTAACCTTTGTCTGTAGTAAAAAAATCCTGAATCTGAAGAAATTTAAAGAACTGAGATTCAGGCAAATTATATTGTTCACCTAATTCTTCAAAAGACATAAGCAAACCCCCACAGGAGAAAAAATCACCTAGTTTAGTAATTCCTTTATTCCTCCACCCCTGTACTATATTGTCCCCAAAGACAGAAGAAAGAATCTTAGCTGAATTCAAGGGGGTAAAATACGATAATTTCTCCAAGAAATCTAATTTTCTTATTCTATTCCATACTTTGAAGGCACCGTCCAATACTTTAAACCATGTACGCTTAAAGTTACTCCCATCAATTTCTTTAAACAGGCATTGTTTATCACAACACACCAAAGAGTACCTAGAAGTCAAAAGACAAATGGGTCATTCACTGTGGACAACAAACTTGATACCATACAAATAACAAAAGTGGGAACACACAGTACAGACCTTAGTGTGATAATAGCCGAGTTAAGACTCAAGGGCATAGGGAAAAATTCCCATCAGAAGCCACACTGTACTGCCCTCTTTCGCATCATTTGGGTTCTCCTTGCCCAGGAGACAATACAAAAATGGCTGGTCTGTTGTTACCGTGACCGTTTGTAAATGAAAGAGAAAACGTGTTGTTGGAGGGAAGTGTGATTGGAATTACCAGTGTTTATATGGCAACTGAAAAAAGCAGTGTAAAGTGAGAAAAGTGAGTGTTGAGAAGTATTAAAATTGGATGAGCTGGGTAGAAGTAAGTGATTTATTGATATCTCCCAGTCCTCCAAATCTAAAAGACAGGTGCAAACACAGATTTGAAAAAATATCCGCGATCAGTAGTGGTCAACATGTTTCTGCATATATAAGAAAAGAGTTTCATGCATTCATCAGGACCCGTTGTTAATAAACTACTGCTTTTTGTGAAAGAATTGATAAAAGATATCACCTGAAATGTCCTGGTTGTGTGCTCAACCACGTACCATTTGTGGTGGTTGAGGCGCTTCACCCCACCTGGCTGCGGCTCAGGTATAAGGAGCACCGCTCTCTCCGTCGGTGACTCCCGGCAGTCGTCCGAACTGTCTGTTTAGCCACCGAGCCCAATAGAATTTCAAAGATCGAAGGGGCCTCAGCGTTGCTCACAGTCCCCCCCCCCCAGTTAATAATACCTGCATTTTTTGCAAAAAAACTGTGTTAAAATACCAAGTGAAATCAGATATAGCTAGCCCCCCTCTCTCAACCGGTAACGTCATAAACCTCATTACACGTCTAGATTTACCAGGGGTCCAGATAAACTTCGCACAAATCGATTGGAGAAGTTGTAGCTGAGCACCTGTCACTTCCAGAGGAATTGAGCGAAATAGATATAAGACTTTGGGAGGAATGTTCATTTTCATAATGTTGCTTCGTCCAATTAAAGTAAAATGTAAACGCCCCCATTTGTCTAACGATTCCCAAACACTTTGTAACAGCGGATTCCAATTAGCTTCGACCACCTCAGACATAGATGCCCTTAATTTAATACCCAGATAAATCACCTCTTTTAATACTCTGACATCTTGAAAAGCAATGCTTTCTGAACAAAGATTTTGTGTTTTGGCCACATTAAGTTTATAGCCAGATATTTGACGAAACGCTGTCGCTAGTCGTTCAATCTCTTGCAATGCAAGAGGAGGGTCAACAATAGTTATGGCTATATCATCAGCATATGCAAAAAAGGAAAATAAGTAGTCACGTACAAGAAAAGGTTTAATACGGGGATTGTTACCTAGTTGTTCAACAAAAGGATTAATATATAAAGCAAACAAAAGTGCAGAACACGGGCAGCCTTGCCTAGTACCGTGGGAAATACGAACAGCTTCGGATAGTAAACCCATAGCCAAGATTTTAGCGGTTGGTGCCGTTCACCTATGCTCCTCTCTGTGCCATACTGGCTATGGCACAGAGAGGCGCGTAGGTGCACGGCCCACTATACTCAGCAAAACTATTATGTACCCTTGCTGAGACTAGCCTTCCCTCTGCCCCCGCGAAGCCTTAAGACCCACAATAGGAGTCTTTTTGCTTTTTACTCACCTAATATAGGTTTGAGGCACAACCTACTACAGATTTTTGCCAGTAAGCACTAGGAATCCAGGACTGGCTGCACGTTAGTGTGTGTAGACCACCCATTTTCCTCTGTTTCTGGTCCTGACGAAAACCTGGAAATCTCCACCCACAGGTTGAAACATGTAGACCAATCACATAGACACACACGGTCATAAAAACCTTTTTTGTATCTTCACACCATTTTAATATTGTCCAGTAGCTTCTGAATAAAATCGTTTTCACATAAGTTATACCAGGACAATTTATCACTTTTTGCACCATTTACACAAAAAAACAGGTCCACTGTAGTTCAGGTGTTGTAGCTAAGCATGGGCGAATTTTGCGGATCTCGCGTTCGCGAATTTTGCGGATTTGCGGATTCGCAATCCGCAAAATCCGCGAATTCCCGCGAATTTGCGGATTTTTTTTTTTTTTTGTGTTCGCCCGTGTTTCTGCCAGTTCGCGAGGGTTTTTACAATTTCGCAATTTGCGAACTTACCTGTCGGGTCGCAAGTTTTGCGAACTTATTGTTTCTACATGTCCAGCCTGTTTGGGACACTCTTCTTCATCACTGCCACTCTCTGTCACCACTGCCACTCTCTGACTACTCATGCCACCCTCTGGCCCACCCATGCCACCCTCTGTTTCATCACCACACCCTCTGGTTATCCAGTGTACATTATTTTCGGCAAAGCAAAGCACACCTTCCCTGCCTCAAGTGACCTGAATTAATTTGGGGCTGATTAATGTGTCACAGAATATTTTTTTAGCTGGCACCTGCTTCCTTAGTGCGCCCTGATTAGTGATCTTTTGCACTTGCTAAGTGCTTTCATTGTTGCAAAATTAGTTACAACACCTGCCCTGCCCCAACTGACAATAATGAATTAGGGGCTAATTAATGTGTCACTGAAAGAATTTAAAGTTCCAGCCTGGCACCTGCTTGTCTGCTCCTTTAGCTGTAAATCAGGACCTTTGTGGCATACAGTTAAGGTCAGAGCAGGGTCACACAATAGTTGCAAGCAGGCAACCGAATTCTGGAGGGCCCCCTCAGGAAGCACTACAAAGAATCGTTACAAATCATGAGGTTGACCTTTTGCACCTGCTCATTGCTTTTGCTTTTGCTGAAATCGTTTTTCGGTTTTTTTCGCGCTATTCGCGGGGCGCGGCGTCGTGCGAAACCGACCGCGGAAGCCGCCAATTCGTGCGAATGAGCATTTTATTTTTTTGCGGCTTGTTGTTTCGCGAGTTTTTTTGCAGTATTCGCGAGCCGCTTGCAGCGCAACACGCGAATTTACCCCAAGGTCGAGTACGGGCGCGGCCATTTTGTTTGCGTGACGTATTTCCGTTTCCGCCCGCTATGTATAATCTCGCGCAGTAAGCGCATTGCGAGTAGAGGTTCGCACGAGATCGCGCGGGAAATCTAGAGGTTCGCACGAGATCGCGAGGAAAATCTCGCGCGAACTTACTTTCGCGCTCGTGAACGGGCGCCGGCCATCTTGTTTTTCATTCATTTCCTGTGTCTGGGCATGGTGTTTAATCCTCTTGGTATCTTTGCCATCCTTTGCTTGTTTTCAGTTTTTTTTTTACGATTTTGCTTCTTATCTATCCCTCTCTTTTCCTAGCTGTATATTTTTGTCCTTTCTGCTATTTTTCTTTACTTTTAAACTACTTTTTTAAACTCTTTTCTTTTCTTCTTCCCTATCCTATTCTTTCTTAATTTTCTACTTCTTCCTACCTTACCTGCCCAGACCATGGTCAAGCCAGGCGCCGTGAAGCTGCCCAGGCACTTGAGGGCCGCAGCGGCGGCGGGGAGTAGTGCTGGACCCAGTGGCAGGACAGCATGCGGGAGATTGAGGGGGGAGCAGGTGACGCGACGGGAGATATTCAGCCCGGAGGAAGTGGGCGCGCTGGTCTACTTCGTCCAGCGCCGCCTGCCCAGGACCATCGCGGGAGGCGGCAGGATCGCGGCCGGCGGCTACAACATGCGGGAGCGCCGGAAGCGGTGGGAGAAGGTGTGCTGGGCCATATCCCACCTCTACGGGGTCCAGCGCACCTACAGCCAGGTCACCCATCGCTGGACGGACCTCCTGGACCGCGAGCGCGACCTGCTGGACCAGCTCGGCTTGGAGATCCCCGGGCTTGGTGAGTAGTAGTAGCCATTTAATCACTCACTACTATGACGTTTTCTCCTGCTCTGTGTTGTTGTATTGCAAATATTTGTTTTTTACATGGAGCAAGCCAATAATGCCGCTGATGACGATTACATTGTAGTTAAATTATATTTCAAAATCTTCTGTGCATTTCAGGTGCACTGCTCTCCTTCTCAGTGGCGTTGCTACTATGCTTATTTGTTTTCTATTTCGTGGTCTCATTGGCCTGAGTAACTATTATGTATGAGTGTACTTTACAGAACTGCGTAATGCTAGACACTAGGGGGCAGATTACATTTACAAGCCCCTTGCGCCACGTTTACGTTGCCTTGCGTGACGCAACAGCGGCGTAAACGTGCCGCATCCCTGCGAGTCATTTACAGCATGACGCATCTAGGGAGATGCGTCACGTTATAAAGCCATGGGCCTGCACCACAATGGGTGCGTTCCTAGTACGCAGGGTGGGCGGTCCAGCGGCTGTGCGCCTCGCAAAATTGCCTGCGTGAAATGTACAAGATTTAACGCAGGCACTTCTGCGACGCTGCTACGTCAATTCAATTCCTTATGTCTGCTCGAAGCAGGCGAAAGGACTGACACAGCATGTTAAGTATTGGGTGGCCCTGAGCATTACTGGAGTTGCATTGCGTTGGCGACGTGACTCCAGCGATGCGCCGCTCTTACGTGACGAGATGCGTCACGCAAGTGCCTACCCTTGCGCCAGGGCGCGCCGCATTGTAAATGAGGCACATCTGCCGTGTCGCAAGGGTAGTTTTGCGTGACGCATTTGATGATGATCTGGCGCATCTCTGGAGATGCGCCAGAACGCGTAAGTAAGTATGCCCCTAAGGGGCAGAATTGCAATTACCGTCGCATCCCTGCAAAGTAGCAGGGATGCGCCATTAATTGTGCGGCCCGCTACCACCACCAAACATGGTGCGCCGTATTTGCAATGCGGCGCACCATGGGCCCAAAACGTCACCGAAGCTTTACTGCTGGAGTTGCGTCGCAACGATGGCGCAGCTCCATCAATGCTCTGGGGTACCCTATCTCCCCAATGCTGGGTCAAGCCGTACGTCTGCTTCAAGCAGGTGCAGGGTTTGTGTGACGCATCATTGTCCTAAAGGTGACTGATTGATATTTTGTAGATTTCCCTCAGCCACTATTAGGATGTGTTCCAGCGCAGGAATGCCCTCCCTTGCGCCGGAACGCCCCCTGATGGCGCAGGGCTTTATAACGGGATGCATCTCCCAAATGCGTCACGTTGTTATAATATTATACGCCGCACCATGGCGCCCTTTTTGGTTTAGCTGCTGCGTCACAAAAGTCACGCAAGAACGGCGCAAAAGAGCCGCAAGGGCTTAAATCTGCCCCTTCCTTTGTAACCCTGACAATAAGAAAAATAGTGGCGGTGGATTGATAGTTTGACTATTTAAATGACTGGTAATGTAGCAGGCAACTGTTAGTGTTGTCACTGATCTGACTGAAATCACAATGGAGTTTGTCTGTCACTTTGCGTCTTGCCTGCGGACTGCGGACTGCCAGTCCTATGTGAACGTTTCAGTACTTTGTTTAGTGAGTTACGTGACTTTCGAAGTCACAGGTCCGCAAATAAATGAAAAGTAACCATAATCAATATAATTTCGCGGAAATATTTTGTTATTGTTCTTTTGAAATGTTTGATTTGGTTGACATTGACAAGCAACAATCATCCATGTTTTCTGTTCTTTCTTTCATGTTGTACGTCAGCTCCCCCCAGGGGCGAGAGGAGGACACAGGAGCAGCAGGCGGCGGATGCTGTTCAACAGGGCCAGGATCGGGCAGGCGAGGGCTCCTCTGCTGGCCCCAGTAAGTTTTCATTTTAGACTAGTACCTATTTTTCCTAGCGTTCCTCATTTGACTTTTTTCAAAATTGTCTTTGCTCTTCTTGTAGACTGTATCTAAATTCTTATCCTGCCTCTACTATGACTCCCTGTGGTATTACTAGATTATTCTTATTAGTCTGTCTGTGTAGCTAACTAAGATTGCACGGTTGGCGAAACTCCCATGATTCTAGTCAGCAATAGCTCTATCAACTTAGTGCAGTCCTCTGGGATTGTCCATAATGTCTTTTGAAGTGTTCTATCTGGACTCATGCTTGCAAAAATTGCAAAACCTTTCGCTCAGTCACTCTAGTCTGGACCAAAAAACACAGATTGTATTTAAGTTTAAAAGCTTTATTAAAAGTAAACACATTTATTAAAATGAAGTCATAATAAAACTAAACGTTTAACTGATAATGGAAAAGTGGTTAGTGCTGACGATTAATTGAAGACATTTCTTGTGGTCGAGCCGAGCTCTCACCTGGTTTCAACTTGATCTTGTAGTTAGAAGTCCATCTTCTGTCTATGTGGAGAAAAATGGTGCGTGTTAATAAAACAGCCTTCATCAGTTGTGCCAAAAAGTGCAGCAAGACAACCTTCCCTGGAAAAAGGGACATTTTTTTTAACTTTAACGTAGACAGTCACAAATTACATTGTTTTCACATGTCTTCATTCCTAGACCAAATACTAGTGACTAGTGAGTGCTTTATTCTAACATTGTTACATGTACTTTGTAGGTGGAACATCTGGTGGCGGGGCCAGTGTGGAGGTGGTGGTGCTGGACACGGAGGCGGAGGCCGATTGTTCAGGGGAGGAGGCGGCGGCGGCGGCTGTGAGAGTTGAGACGGTGGTGGTGGCGGCCAGAGGTAAGCTCTTATATATTCCTTACTTATTGAGATTGAAGACTAGCTGGGAAGGCAAGAATATGAGATGCATGGCTGGGTGAATGATGAAGCAATGATGGGTGGAAGGACAACAGCCTGGGTGGGTGACACAGAAACTGTATGTGTCCATATACCTGGATCATGCTACTATCTGACTCTTAGATAGCATATGTGTATCTAGAGCAGGGGTACTCCTAGTATGGCCCGCGGGCCGGTGGTGGCCCGGCAAGCCTTCCTTGGCGGTGCGCAGACCTTGCAGACAATCACTGCTCCCCCGGCCCCCACAGAGCAGAGGCTTTTTTGTATTTCACCTGTTAGCGCCCCTGCATCTCCACTCTGACAATCACTGCTCCCCCGGCCCCCACAGAGCAGAGTGGAGATGCAAGGCCACAAAGAGGTGAAATAGAACAAAGCCTCTGCTCTGTGGGGCCGGGCAAGCAGTGATTGTCAGGGTGGAGAAGCAGGGGCGCTAAAACAAACAAAGCCTCAATAATATGTTAATGGTCTTTTAAAGACCTTTTAAGTACTTTGGTGTTGTTGTCTGTGTGTGCGCGTTGAGGAAGCGGTCTCAACCCGGGCTGAAGGCTGACACAGATAGACACACACACAGTGAGATGACAGAGGGGGAGGGAGAGGGAGGGCAGGAGGGAGAGAGAGATGGAGGGAGGGCAGGAGGGAGAGCAGGAGGGAGAGAGATGTATGTAAATGCTGGGTCTGGTGGCTCAGTGGATGAGGGCATCTGCTGCAGGGACCTGTGTGCAACCTCATGGTCACAAGTTATCGTTTTGCTTTAGCCCCGCCCCCTCTGACTCCGCCCCCACCAGTGTGGCCCTCGGCCCCAAACTACACTGTAAATGTAGCCCCTGAGAGAAAGTTTGTGAGTACCCATGATCTAGAGAGAGTAGACGGTCAGTGGATGAACTAAGTGTAACTTTGAAGAGCATGTAACACTGCACCCGCACGTCCGTTCCAGTGTAGGAAAGGCAAGGAAAAGAACTTTTAATTTTGTCCAAATACTACCATAAATAGTAGCAGTAGTTTGTATTGCAAGCACTGCATAGATCCGGTTATTATGGTGGCCACTCCCTACCTCTCTTAATAAGTTTAGTAGTACTCAGTCATTCATGTGTGGATGTATCACTGGTCACTCAATAAAAAGCAAAGCACCTAAAGTCATCCCATATATAAGCAAAAACATCCCATGTGAAGTGATAGATAATCAGATTATTTATCTTCTTCAATTTTCCATTTCTAGTACTCATTTCCACTGTAGGGTGAAAGTTAAATTAATTAAGCAGTAGCCCTTGAGTTGTAACAGAGTATTCTCAGTGCCACCCGTAATAGAAAAGTAAGAGCTTCACCACCTGCATGTACTGGACGGGTACAGTAACGCAACGGCAACGCAAGTCTAGGTCACTCCTCATGGCGTGCGTCTCTTTTTCTCGGGTGCAAGTTTACTGCGCTGGCATTATGCCGGCTTGCAGAAAATAACGTACCAATTTTCCAAAACAAGAGATAAGAAGAAGAATAAGACTGGTGTACTTTCATAGTCGACTCCAATGGAAGTCCACAGTGCTCGTAGAATTTGTTCCTTAAACTCCCACTAATGTTAGAGCAAGGATGAAGAAGTGTGAGGTTAGATAGATACTGGCCTCAATAGTTATGTAATGCGCTTGCAAGTTGCTAGTTGTACTGCAACACAAATTTCTGCTGAATGATTGAGTTAATCTTAAAGAGCATTGGTTACAGACTATGTCTTTCTTTCTTCATATAGGTTCTCCTTCCAAACGAACAAGGAGGAAGGAGCTGGCTAGAGCGGCCCGGCAACGGAGGATCGAGGCCACTGTTGCGGAATATCGGCGGCTGGTGGCCCTGGAGGACGTGGAAAGTGTGCAGTCGACAACTACAACAACGTCGTCTGCATCGGCCTCCGTGGCCCCACGGGCTGCCACCCAGCACAGTGGTCCACCCAGACTGAGCCGGGCTGCCAAAGGCAAACGCCACCGCCGAGCAGCAAGGCCAACAGCTGCCTCTCACAGGCATTGCACCTGCAAGGCAGTGAAGGCACGCCTGCGCCGCACTACCCTGATGGTGTCCCGCCTTCAGCAGGAGCTCGCCTTGCTCCGCGAGGAGCATGATGCCCTGGCCCAAAAAGTTAACAGCATCCACCCATAGTGTCCCTTGCCCCTTTTTTAGAGACTTTTGGGGGGTGGGAATTGGGAGTTGGGTTTTTGGGGACTTTTGAAGGACAATCGTTGGGGTTAGGGAGGGTCTTGCGGGAGATTATTTTGTTAGGGATATAAATATACTTTTTCAAACTTTATCTGAGCATACCTGTTTTTTACTGCTTGCCTGGTGGGTGGGGGTTTAACGTTGACTGTTTTCCTGAAAGTTTAGTTCCATTTTCTTCCTTTAAGTGTAAATGCCCAAATGTTTTCAACACTAAGTGCCTCTCACAGACTAAGTGAAGTGAATCCAAGAGTCCTAGGACTTTAGTAGTACTACCTTCAGTCTCTCGTCTCTCGTACTAATACTCCATTATACCCCCAAACCACCAAACGCTTATCTTACCTGTAATTTGTGTTTGAAAGTAGGGCTAGACCCAGGGCTGGCTCCACGGGAAACACCGAATAACGTTGGCAATCTTGGTCGGATAAAATTTCCTCATAGCGGTGGTACTAGTGGTGTGACACAGTGGCAGTTGCATGCCTATGAAAAAAAAGAAAATGAAATCTGGTTTGTCCTCCTGAGCAATTCAACGGTACAACTGAGAATATAGCAGGTGACAGAAGTACAGTAGAGCAGTGCCACATTGTAGCCTAACAAATGGTAAAGTATAACTACTAATTCGGTTGAAGTTCTTTCACATTAGCAATGGTTCTTTGTCAAGCAGAGTAAGAATATATCATCGACAACTGTGGAAAGAAAGAATGCGACAGTACAGGGCCTGTGTGGAATTATTGATAACGATATTCAACATAAGGTCTCTGTAGCCAGATACCCGAGAGCCTTGCTGGTCACTATAAATCCATTCACAACAACACTCAATGGGGTTGGTCTGGAAGGTGTCAGGTTTACTCCCCGTGATCCAGTCGATGCAAATATGGTTCCACCTCCAAATGTCACCAACACCCAGAAGTGTAAACACAGGGTGTTCGAGGCATTAGGCGGGGGAGAAAAATAACAAACTAAAATAAAAAATGTGGGATGGGTAAAGGTAGGGTCAGCAGGGAAAGGATACCTGTAACAGAAGACAAGACAGGCATCAGTGAAGTGCTGTCCTAACATACAAGGGTACTCTCATATAGTCTCACTAAATAACCAAGGAAGAAGACAAGTACCTGAGCACCAAGAAAACATGACCTTGGATAGGAAATACTATAGCCCTTCTGCCACAATCTGTGAGGAAGGCCTAAGAAACACATAAACATATAGTTAACGAACACACTCCTGTCGCACCAAACACACTCGCGTTATACTAAGACATCAAACCCACTACTCACAACATACCACAAACTTGGTAGAGGACTCAATGTACAAAGGGGGTTCCAAATAGTCAAAGCAAAGATGTATGGTCCAACAAAAAGGAAGAGGGAAACGGTAGTGTGTAGGAAGCAAGAACTACAACACTGCGCTCTCTAAGTAATGACCCAGTAGAGAATCTTTGGTGAAGGTCAAACAGAAAAACGTAGTTGCGACCACCACTGAATTCTGCCAACAACACACCCCACGGTGCACTACACAAAGAGAACTGGGGTAGCCTGTAGTTACCTCACTACATGCCCAGTTATGGAGGTCCTTTGAAATACACAGTTATACAACGGAGACGCGTAGTTGTCCTTACTACCGCGCTCCGTTTTAATAGTACAAAAACGATCCCCGATGTGAACGCTAACACGTGGTATAGACCACCACTGTGCTCCGCCACACACAATTCAACCAAACAGGAATTCATCAAAGGTAGAATTCTGTTAGAAAACAGTCACAGAACCTCCCTTAACAATCCGTTCAGGCAGTAATCAGCTGACCGCACGGGCGGCCGAAGAGTTTAGAGCGGCTTTACCTGAAGACGCGTGAAGTCCGTCTACCGCCAAGGACAGAACACGGAAGCGCTCCCCACTGAGCCTCAGGGGGGGGGGGGGGGAAGGTGATAGTCCACAGGAGACACGATAGAAAAGCATGCAGAGCGTCCGCTCTCATGCCGGTGCAGAACAGAAACCAGAATAACGCGCAACAGGAAGCGCGTCTGTTCCCCAGATAAACTTCCTGCAAGTCTCCCGCCTACTCATGGGAAATGTAGTTTCATAGTACGGTAGGCGCTTAGGGGCTGCGTAACCTGACAGAAGGTATAGTAGATAGAAAAGGAGAAATTGCTTTATTTCTAGGTGTCCCCTCACTCACCAGGGTTGCCCCTTGGTGACATGCTTCATCATTGGGGCCATCCCAGTCCTCTACGGCCTGGGGCGTGCTGCGACTTGCGAATTACGTAGGAGCACTTACAAATGACTATGTGTGGTGCAGATGTGATAGTGGAGTGGACTAAGTGATGTGTTAAGGGATCAATTTAGAAGCCTAGAGAGAGCCAAGAAATGCAGTCACAGTCAGAGAAAAAGGCAAGGGATACTGTATCTATGTGGTTGTAGTGGTCCTGTTGGAAGTGGTAAGTAAGTTGCCTGCAGAAAAAAAATCCTCCTATTAGCGGCACTCCTCCATTGCAGCCGACGCTTCGTCCATCGATGTTGGTCACCAGAAGACACCCTGTAAAAAAAAGCACAGCATAGACAAACAATTGAACATAAACAATTCTTTGGGTACAAACCTATCCATCAATCTTTGAAAGTGCATGCACTACTGCATGCATGTCAGTGAAAAGTAAGTAGTACATTCGACAACTGTGGAAGAAAGAATGCAACAGTAAAGGGCCTATGTGTAAATTATTGATAACGATATTCAACATAAGGTCTCTGTAGCCAGATACCCGAGAGCCTTGCTGGTCACTATAAATCCATTCACAACAACACTCAGTGGGGTTGGTCTGGAAGGTATAGTAGATAGAAAAGGAGAAATTGCTTTTTTTCTAGGTGTCCCCTCACTCACCAGGGTTGCCCCTTGGTGACATGCTTCATCATTGGGGCCATCCCAGTCCTCTACGGCCTGGGGCGTGCTGCGACTTGCGAATTACGTAGGAGCACTTACAAATGACTATGTGTGGTGCAGATGTGATAGTGGAGTGGACTAAGTGATGTGTTAAGGGATCAATGTAGAAGCCGAGAGAGAGCCAAGAAATGCAGTCACAGTCAGAGAAAAAGGCAAGGGATACTGTATCTATGTGGTTGTAGTGGTCCTGTTGGAAGTGGTAAGTAAGTTGCCTGCAGAAAAAAAATCCTCCTATTAGCGGCACTCCTCCATTGCAGCCGACGGTTCGTCCATCGATGTTGGTCACCAGAAGACACCCTGTCCACTGCCTGCCTGATGCTGAATTGTGGCTCGCTACTGTGAAGCCTGACTCCATCCTTTTTTCCCCATTGCAGAGACTGAAACCCGGCCTGTAATTATTCAACGAAAAACAGGAAGTGATATAATATTACAACACCACTGATAAATAAATATAAGGTATGTAGGCTGTGGAGTGCAAAAAGTCACAATTTGTTTTTCCTAGTAGACAGTACAATGTTTTTGAAAGTGCGTACTCTGAGTCACCTTTTGAAGGATAAATAAGTATGGGCAAATTAATGTAGCGGATCTTGCCCCTCAAGCTAGGTGTACTGTAAACTGTGTTTTAGAACAAAATTAGATCTTCCTAGCAGTGCTCCCACCCAGACCCTTACTAAAGCCAGTCGCAAAAATGTAGAAGACCCCCAATCAAATCTCAAAAAACGAGGCCTAGCAGAAAACTGGTGACAAAACTTACTTTGAAAGTAAAAGTAGGCCGAAGTACCCTAATTACCCATTACCCACCGTGGATTGCATTCAAACCACTTGCAAGCAACCAAGCAAAAGTAGCCATAGCCAGCATCGCTCCAAGACTCGAAATCCCCCCCACTCAAACACATGCAATAGAAATACTGCTAACCCTAACGAACCCTAAGTTAAGAATAGTGGCAAAGGCTTTCTTTAACTATGCCAAATCCCCCCTTTCCCACCATGGATTTTCTTCAAATGACTTGCAACCAAAATTACACATTCTCACGAGTGCTCTAAGACCCCAGAACTCAGTTTGAAAAATCTAGAACACCCCGAAACACATGCAATCCTGCTGCTAGGGCTAACCCTAACGAACCCTAAGTTACAAAAAGTGCCAAAACTAAAGGCTTTTCCGCGCGGATTTTGTCCCAACCACTTCTACCCGGTATTAGACCTTCCCAGGAATGCCCCAAGACCCGGCAACCCACCCGCCAAGAAGCGTAACACCCCCAAACAGGCCAAAAGCAAAATCTCATACTTGCAATATTTCTGGGCCTTCGGTCCAAACGCGCTGCGTAGCTAGGCCATAAGTCGGGGTTGGCACGACGGATTTCCTGAAAAGCAAATGCAATCAAGATTAGAGTGTCCCAGCAGTGCTCCCAGACCACGAAACTCACCCGCAAACAGACGGAACCCCCCCTAAGAGCACCTCAAAGGCAAGCAAGTCATCAAAAACACAAAAAAATTCCGCCTGGGATTTGGTCCAAAACACTTTTATCCGGTATTAGAGCTTCCCAGCAATGGCCCCAGAGCCGTCAACCCAGGAGAAAACGAGTAGAAGACCCCCAAACAGCCAAAGAGCAAAAGTACAAAAATGGGGACTTAGTCAATTTTTCACAAATTTCCCAAATCACTCCGCGCGCGCTCTGCAGCTAGGCCCTAAGTCCCCTCTGCCACCATGGATTTGCTTCAAACCTCTTGCAAAGTAAAGTATATATAGCCAGCAGTGCTCCCAGACCACGAAACTCACCCACAAACACCAGGAAGCCCCCCAAACAGGCCCCCGAAAACGCTACATAGAGCAAAATGTCAGAAATAGCCAAAAAAAAAATCGGCCTGGATTTTGTCCCAACCACTTCTACCCGGTATTAGACCTTCCCAGGAATGCCCCAAGACCCGTCAACCCACCCGCCAAGAAGCGTAACACCCCCAAACAGGCCAAAAGCAAAATCTCATACTTGCAATATTTCTGGGCCTTCGGTCCAAACGCGCTGCGTAGCTAGGCCATAAGTCGGGGTTGGCACGACGGATTTCCTGAAAAGCAAATGCAATCAAGATTAGAGTGTCCCAGCAGTGCTCCCAGACCACGAAACTCACCCGCAAACAGACGGAACCCCCCCTAAGAGCACCTCAAAGGCAAGCAAGTCATCAAAAACACAAAAAAAATTCCGCCTGGGATTTGGTCCAAAACACTTTTATCCGGTATTAGAGCTTCCCAGCAATGGCCCCAGAGCCGTCAACCCAGGAGAAAACGAGTAGAAGACCCCCAAACAGCCAAAGAGCAAAAGTACAAAAATGGGGACTTAGTCAATTTTTCACAAATTTCCCAAATCACTCCGCGCGCGCTCTGCAGCTAGGCCCTAAGTCCCCTCTGCCACCATGGATTTGCTTCAAACCTCTTGCAAAGTAAAGTATATATAGCCAGCAGTGCTCCTAGACCACGAAACTCACCCACAAACACCAGGAAGCCCCCCAAACAGGCCCCCGAAAACGCTACATAGAGCAAAATGTCAGAAATAGCCAAAAAAAAAATCGGCCTGGATTTTGTCCCAACCACTTCTACCCGGTATTAGACCTTCCCAGGAATGCCCCAAGACCCGTCAACCCACCCGCCAAGAAGCATAACACCCCCAAACAGGCCAAAAGCAAAATCTCATACTTGCAATATTTCTGGGCCTTCGGTCCAAACGCGCTGCGTAGCTAGGCCATAAGTCGGGGTTGGCACGACGGATTTCCTGAAAAGCAAATGCAATCAAGATTAGAGTGTCCCAGCAGTGCTCCCAGACCACGAAACTCACCCACAAACACCAGGAAGCCCCCCAAACAGGCCCCCGAAAACGCTACATAGAGCAAAATGTCAGAAATAGCCAAAAAAAAATCGGCCTGGATTTTGTCCCAACCACTTCTACCCGGTATTAGACCTTCCCAGGAATGCCCCAAGACCCGTCAACCCACCCGCCAAGAAGCATAACACCCCCAAACAGGCCAAAAGCAAAATCTCATACTTGCAATATTTCTGGGCCTTCGGTCCAAACGCGCTGCGTAGCTAGGCCATAAGTCGGGGTTGGCACGACGGATTTCCTGAAAAGCAAATGCAATCAAGATTAGAGTGTCCCAGCAGTGCTCCCAGACCACGAAACTCACCCACAAACACCAGGAAGCCCCCCAAACAGGCCCCCGAAAACGCTACATAGAGCAAAATGTCAGAAATAGCCAAAAAAAAAAAATCGGCCTGGATTTTGTCCCAACCACTTCTACCCGGTATTAGACCTTCCCAGGAATGCCCCAAGACCCGTCAACCCACCCGCCAAGAAGCATAACACCCCCAAACAGGCCAAAAGCAAAATCTCATACTTGCAATATTTCTGGGCCTTCGGTCCAAACGCGCTGCGTAGCTAGGCCATAAGTCGGGGTTGGCACGACGGATTTCCTGAAAAGCAAATGCAATCAAGATTAGAGTGTCCCAGCAGTGCTCCCAGACCACGAAACTCACCCACAAACACCAGGAAGCCCCCCAAACAGGCCCCCGAAAACGCTACATAGAGCAAAATGTCAGAAATAGCCAGAAAAAATCGGCCTGGATTTTGTCCCAACCACTTCTACCCGGTATTAGACCTTCCCAGGAATGCCCCAAGACCCGTCAACCCACCCGCCAAGAAGCATAACACCCCCAAACAGGCCAAAAGCAAAATCTCATACTTGCAATATTTCTGGGCCTTCGGTCCAAACGCGCTGCGTAGCTAGGCCATAAGTCGGGGTTGGCACGACGGATTTCCTGAAAAGCAAATGCAATCAAGATTAGAGTGTCCCAGCAATGCTCCCAGACCACGAAACTCACCCACAAACAGACGGAACCCCCCCTAAGAGCACCTCAAAGGCAAGCAAGTCATCAAAAACACAAAAAAATTTCCGCCTCGGATTTGGTCCAAACCACTTTTAGTGCTTCCCAGCAATGGCCCCAGACCCGTCAACTCACCTGCAAAGAGGTAGAACAACACCCCCACAAGTGCTGAGTCTTTCTTCATTGGGCGTAAACCAGCCCTCTGCTTTGATGGAAATAGGAGTCTGGAGGAGGAGGATAGAGGAGCATGTTCTTCTGAACTTGTGAACCTGAGGAATGCAGACTGCGGCACCTTCAAATAAATTAGCAAACAAGTGAAGACAGTTCTGCTGATGGGCTTGTTTTTGTGATTATCTGATTAAAGTTTGAATTATATTAACTGTGCACAACAAAGAAAGACAGACACACAGGAATAAAAGTGAATAAGGATGAAAAAGAAAGTTATTGATTCGTTGTCTCATTTTCAGGGCTCGAAGTCGGTATCACGGTCCAGGAATAAGAATAAGGCTTCGTCATCATACTCTGCAAATTCAGGCAGGGTGAGCTCAGTGTCACCTGACAGAGTAGAAATTCCCTCATCTATGTTGCTGTCCACCTCCTCTTCATCCAGCACGCTCTCTCGTACTCTGAAATCTGGTGGTATGAGGTGCTGATTCATCTTGATCATTGTTAACCTCTCCACATTTTTGGGCGAGAGGCGGCTCCGTTTGGGAGTTACAATCCCACCAGCCGCACTGAAAACCCGTTCAGAAGACACGCTTGCGAGTGGGCAAGACAAGTAGTTTAAAGCCAGGTTGGTGAGCTGTGGCCACAATTCTTTTTTCCCATGCCAATATGCCAATGGGTCAGAATTAACATAGACCTCTGTTGAGTCATTCAGATAGTCCTTCACCATCGACTCAAGGTCCTCATCCAAGGTTCCTCCACTTTGCTTAGCTCTTGCTGTGCCTCTGACCTTTTGAGAACCAAACCCACGCAGAGCTAGCCAATCCTCTTCAGCCTCCAATGTTTCTATTGTCTTTCGTGCAGATGATCCGGTTGCCGGTGTCTTTAACGGCTGAGAGGTCATTTGTGCCACAGCCACAGGTGCAGAAGTGGATTGTTTTGACTGGGGATGGCCTGCTGATGTACTGCCATTTCCTTCAATTTCCAGCCGTTCTGTTTCAAACTTCTTGGCTGACAAGGCTAGCCAACGTTTGTACTTTAGAACATGTTCATCATCAAAAGGAAAGAATGCTTGGCCTGCCAGCGCCTTTTTGTAGCGTGGATCCAGAATAGTAGCACAAATGTAATGCTGTTCTGAGTGGATCTTTTTAAGACGTTCATCACCTTCTAGGAGCTCTAATAATTGCTCGGCCAGAAGCAAAGAGTCTTGGTTTTTATCTTTTCTAAACACAGAACACACCTCCTTCAGTTGGTCCTCCAGCATGTACAACAATGGGATAGCTTTTCCCAAATTAGAGTCCTCCTTGCTGACTGCACGCGTGAAGAACTCAAAAGGACGAAGCATGCGTGTCAGGCTTTCAACTATGTTCCATTGCGGCCCACCCATCCTCAGCTCCTCTGCACCCTCTTTAAGGAAATATTGATCGAGTTCCGTATACTGCTCATACAGACGCTCAAGCATGTAGAAGGTTGAGTTCCAACGTGTTACCACCTCCTGGATGAGTGCTTTCACTGGCATTTGATGTTGATATAGCAGGCTCCTCAGCTGCTTCCGGGCCTTAAAAGAATGGCTGAAATGCTTGCACATTTTTCGGCAGGTGTCCAATACACCGTACGCTGCACTGCCTTTATTACCCAAGAATTTTTGGACAACCAGGTTTATACAGTGCGCCAAACACGGCACTCTGAAATAGTAACCGTCCCTCATGGCCTTAACTATATTGGAGCCATTGTCCGTGGAAACATAACCAACCTTGCGTTTTAGTGGGGACAGACAGTTAAGGACCTTTGTGTTAAAGACATCCAAAATGTTTTCTGCTGTGTGACGTTTCTCCAAACCAAACATGGCTAGTGTTGCATGTTTCCGAGCACCTTTAAAAACAATGTTAGTGTCAACACCTGAGTTTAGCTTTGCTTTAACCCCTGAAAAAGAGACCCAGTGTGCAGTGATGCACATGTAATCAGCGCCTGCGCCACTGGTCCACATGTCTGTTGTCAGATGTATAGTGTGAACAGCACTCTTCTGCAAAGCTGCCCCAATCACCTTCAGAACATCTTCATGTAGTGCTGGAACCGCAACTCGTGCAAAATAGAACCGGCTAGGAACCTTCCATTTAGGGCAGAGCGCTGTCACTAATTCTAGAAAACCAACCCCTTCTACAAAAGAAAAAGGGAGAAGGTCCAGAGCTAGCATTTTAGCCAGCTTAGTGTTATACAGACGGGTCATTGGGTGGTTGCGTTCATATTGCGCTTCTGTAAACAACATCTTTTTAATGTTGCCCTGGACCAAGGATTTACGGGATGATGATGATCTCTTCGACCCAGTTACGCTCGCTGATGAACTTTTCCGCATTGATGTCTCACTCTCTCCCACACTCTTAGTGTGGCTCCCATGGGGTGTGCTGCTGACAGGGGAACTGGGTGTAAGTGAAGTGTTTGAATCGTCTTGTACCTCCTCGTCATCACCAGATGAAAAAACAACGTTTTCATTGCGTGCAATTGCGGCTTCCTTGATCGTGTGTAGGTGCGCAAACCATTGGACATCGTGCGTTCTCCTAAGATGACCTCTCTGGCCTCCGGTACCATAGTTGGAACCCAACTTACCACGACTAACTCGAAGCTTACAAATGCTACAAATGGCTATGTTTTCATTTTTTGGGCAAACACTAAAGAAGTCCCAAACTGGAGACTTGAAATGTCTTCGGGGGCCGGAGGAGGCGGCGATACTGGTGGTGGTGGTCCTGCTGCTAATGCCAGATGAAGTGGAGGATGTGGATTGCCGAACTTCAGTACGTTTTGCACTTTCACCACCACGAATTGAGGTCGAGGACGAGGTGGGTACCTTCTTGCGAAGAAATATGGAAGCGGTAGGTTTTGGTGTACTACTTAACTCCAAATCTAATGATTCCATTTCCATTGCCTCCTCGCCGACATCATCATCACGCTCAGCAGCTTCTCGGGATAGGGTCAAAATGTCTCTTTGCTGCATGCCCGGTGGGGCTGCAGTGACCTTTGTGATGACTGGCTCGTCGTCATCGTGAGAGGCTTCATCACCAGTAGTATCTGTCACTTCTTGTTGAGCCTCATCACACTCCATAGGTTTGAGTTTTTGGACGACCTTCCTTTTACGCTTAGTTACCGGTGTCAGATCATGGTGTGCCTCACTCTCAGGCTGCCGTGGTGGTACCCATTCGTCATCCAGATCATCAGAAGGCGGTGGGCTTGAAGAAGATGTAGACACCCCCCTTGATCTTTTCCTTGCTAGGGATGTGGAAGACAATGAATGATCATCAGGAAGAGTGGCTTCCAATGATACCTCGGCTTCATTGTCGATTTCCTGATGTGCCCCTACTTCGGGAGGAACAACTATTGTGGGCACTTGTGAACCTCCATGCACCTTTGCTTGCGCATCTCCTTTTGCTGCCTCTCCTTCCACATGTACTTGGGCGTGTACTTGCACATGGTGTTGTTGTTGCGGCTGTGTTGATTCAGGGACATTGCTGCTACTTTCTTGCGATGAGCCAACATCACTGGTCGATGGTGATTGGAGAAGTACACTGACTGCCTCTGAAGCACTCAAGGGCTTTGACTTAAGTTGACGTGGTGGTGGAGGCACTGAACCCAATGGAGCAGGGGTGCTGCTCCCAGCTTGGTCCCCAGCAGAACCTGCTGCAGCAGGCGTACTTTTTTTTTTGCTCCCAAAAAACGTGGCGGGTGGCACACCAGCCTCCTTGGTACCTTGCTTCTTCTGCTCCTTACTAGCAACTTTCTTGCTAGAGGAGCTACGGAGAACTTTCTTTGGGGGCGGGGCCATCTTCTTCAGAGCAGGTCAGACAGCAGGCCGCAGTTGCACGAATTGTAGAGTTGCCTGAGGCCAGACGTGACGTCGCGTGACGTTATGCTGCACACACACACCGCTGCAGGACTTCTTCCTGGCACTGGTGGTTCTCTTGAGTCTTGTGCACCTAAAAAAAATGGAAGACAGAGGAACATCAGTTCAGTTATAGAGCACAAAAAAAATCGAAAAACACTGCAAAATCAGCACAATCCCAATCCATCCATGCCCTCCATAATGTTTAAATTCAAGACAACCCACAGAAAGACTAGGCCCATGCAAGACTCACTAGTACCCCTGGGCATAAATAAAGGTTGAAAAGTAGGCAAAATGGTTGGAGGCCTAACAACAAAGCCTGCATTCAAAATGGCCACTTGCCTGCCAGCACATGGCCAGTGCCTGTAGCTGCACTCAAAATGGCCACCAGCCACATGGCATGTCCCTCCCCATGAACACCCCCAAAAATCGAAAAACACTGCAAAATCAGCACAATCCCATTCCATCCATGCCCTCCATGATGTTTAAATTCAAGACACCCCACAGAAAGACTAGGCCCATGCACCACTCACTACCCCTGGTCAAGGCCCCAACAACAGGTCAAAAATCGAAAAACACAGAAAAAATCAGCACAATCCCATTCAATCCATGCCCTCCATGATGTTTAAGTTGAAGACAGCCCACAGAAAGACTAGGCCCATGCTAGACTCAAATACCCCTGGTGAAAAGGCCACAAGTACAGGCCCAAAAAAACGAAAATCACTGAAAAATCTGCACAATCCCATTCAATCCATGCCCTCCATGATGTTTAAGTTGAAGACAGCCCACAGAAAGACTAGGCCCATGCTAGACTCAAATACCCCTGGTGAAAAGGCCACAAGTACAGGCCCAAAAAACGAAAATCACTGAAAAATCTGCACAATCCCATTCAATCCATGCCCTCCATGATGTTTAAGTTGAAGACAGCCCACAGAAAGACTAGGCCCATGCTAGACTCAAATACCCCTGGTGAAAAGGCCACAAGTACAGGCCCAAAAAACGAAAATCACTGAAAAATCTGCACAATCCCATTCAATCCATGCCCTCCATGATGTTTAAGTTGAAGACAACCCACAGAAAGACTAGGCCCATGCAAGACTCACTAGTACCCCTGGGCATAAATAAAGGTTGAAAAGTAGGCAAAATGGTTGGAGGCCTAACAACAAAGCCTGCATTCAAAATGGCCACTTGCCTGCCAGCACATGGCCAGTGCCTGTAGCTGCACTCAAAATGGCCACCAGCCACATGGCATGTCCCTCCCCATGAACACCCCCAAAAATCGAAAAACACTGCAAAATCAGCACAATCCCATTCCATCCATGGCCTCCATGATGTTTAAATTCAAGACAACCCACAGAAAGACTAGGCCCATGCAAGACTCACTACCCCTGGGCATAAATGAAGGTTGAAAAGTAGGCAAAATGGTTGGAGGCCTAACAACAAAGCCTGCATTCAAAATGGCCACTTGCCTGCCAGCACATGGCCAGTGCCTGTAGCTGCACTCAAAATGGCCACCAGCCACATGGCATGTCCCTCCCCATGAACACCCCCAAAAATCGAAAAACACTGCAAAATCAGCACAATCCCATTCCATCCATGGCCTCCATGATGTTTAAATTCAAGACACCCCACAGAAAGACTAGGCCCATGCACCACTCACTACCCCTGGTCAAGGCCCCAACAACAGGTCAAAAATCGAAAAACACAGAAAAATCAGCACAATCCCATTCAATCCATGCCCTCCATGATGTTTAAGTTGAAGACAGCCCACAGAAAGACTAGGCCCATGCTAGACTCAAATACCCCTGGTGAAAAGGCCACAAGTACAGGCCAAAAAAACGAAAATCACTGAAAAATCTGCACAATCCCATTCCATCCATGGCCTCCATGATGTTTAAATTCAAGACAACCCACAGAAAGACTAGGCCCATGCAAGACTCACTACCCCTGGGCATAAATAAAGGTTGAAAAGTAGGCAAAATGGTTGGAGGCCTAACAACAAAGCCTGCATTCAAAATGGCCACTTGCCTGCCAGCACATGGCCAGTGCCTGTAGCTGCACTCAAAATGGCCACCAGCCACATGGCATGTCCCTCCCCATGAACACCCCCAAAAATCGAAAAACACTGCAAAATCAGCACAATCCCATTCCATCCATGGCCTACATGATGTTTAAATTCAAGACAGCCCACAGAAAGACTAGGCCCATGCACCACTCACTACCCCTGGTCAAGGCCCCAACAACAGGTCAAAAATCGAAAAACACAGAAAAATCAGCACAATCCCATTCCATCCATGCCCTCCATGATGTTTAAATTCAAGACACCCCACAGAAAGACTAGGCCCATGCAACACTCACTACCCCTGGTGAAAAGGCCACAAGTACAGCCCAAAAAAACGAAAATCACTGAAAAATAAGCACAATCCCAAGCCATCCAGCCCCTCCATGATGTTTAAATTCAAGACACCCCACAGAAAGACTCAGTCCACCCACCACTGAGTACCCCTGGGAAAAAGGCCCCAAAACAGCCCAAAAATCGAAAATTCCAAAATTTTAATTGCAGCAACTGTATTGCCCCAAACAAACTTACTTGTAAAATTTCTAATCCAACAGTGATCCAAAGAAAGTCAAAAAGGCCTCAAATCCAAAGATCCAGCAGCATCCACAAAAAGTAATCCTTCCAGCTGCACATCCAAATGAAAAGTGACCAGGAGATGGACAAAGCACTGGGAGGAGCCTGCTGAACAGGAACAGGAAGTTGAAGACTGTGGGGCACTTCCTTCCTCCCACCCCCCTGCACCCCTCCCCAAAATGGACTCCTCGCTAAAAAAGTGCAGGCAAATGTCAAACTAAGGAGTTATTCACATAAAAATCATCATTTCTAGAAGGTTTATGCTACTTGCTGGTGGATTTCTTGTGCAGAATTGCAAATTTATATTTTCGCTCGCCGCATCTCAAATCTCGCAATTGCGAAGTACCGCGAGACGTGATCTCGCCGTACTCGCGTTGACAAACTATCGCTGGCAAGCCGCGATGACGTAATCGCGCTCGCCAATTCCCGCGGGATCACACAGCAAGATCCAAAATGGCGCAGCACTCGCAAACTATCGAAAAAAACAACTCGGCAAACGATGATAAACGCCGCGCGCCGCAAAAATTGTATCACCAACGCCGCGCGCCGCCAAAAAAATCCGCTGCGTGCGAATTTGCGGATTTTGCGGGAAATCCGCAAATCTCGCGGATTGCGGATTTCCCGAAAATCCGCAAAATCCGCGAGCGTAACGGATTTTCCGCCCATGCTTAGTTGTAGCACACCATGATGGCACTCGCCCGTTAGGGTGGACCCCAATGATGAAGCATGCCACCAACCAGGTTGGTGAGTGAGGGTTTTTTTATAAAAAGAAAAATATTTCTTTTTACATAGGCATCCCACTCAGTACCTTTGCTAAGGTCCTCGTGGTGATACTCCTCTCATGGTATTTCGATATTAAGTCTAGGGGACTGGGAGTCTTTTCCATTCATAAATGTGAATAAATCCCTTACTCTCTCTTTTTGTTTATACGTATTTTAGATTGTAGCCATGGAATCACTTGATCATATTTTTTCATTACCTTTTGCGACGGACCATGAGTCACCAAATCCCTCTATGGATCCACTTCAGGCCATGCTATGCTGATCCTACATGCTGACCACTAGTCACTAGGAACCACAATTTCAAACAACGAATTCAAATCAATCCACACTTTCAAAATCCTCACAAATTGATTGACCTATTTGTACCATTCAGCAGGTTTTACCCTCAACTTCTGGAAATCATTTGTAAATGCAGCAAAATCACCTCAACTCCACGGCACATGTACATGTACATAACCCCCACTAGGCACTTCCCGTGATGGGTGTGCCTCTACTCATGCATCCCCATCCCCGGAGGAGGCAGTTCAACTTTCATCTTCTTTGCACTTTTATACTTTAACCACCTTTCTATCCATTTGTCTAACTTACTCCATGCTCTCATCCCTATTACCAGTTCTCAAATGTGTGTTTTTAATCCTGGAACTCTCTTGTCCTCAATTTCCTGGTCACTGTAAGCAACCTTGTGATTCCCTTGCAACATCTTCAACATCTTTGTGCGGTTCAGATCTGTATCGTATTTTTTAGCCAATGTGGTCAACTTCACATGTGCCTGTCCTGCTCTCCTGGTAACATCGTTCGCCATGAACAGTAATTCATCAGATTCACATTCTTCTATCCAATCAATAGCTAGATTTCCAGTGATTATCTCATCCAACTCAGCTCTCAGCTTCACCACATCCACCAATTTCGCCTACACGGCAGATTGTATAGTACCCTGACTCAAGTGCGTATTCTAATTCTCTTTGGTATTACTGTGATATCTAAGCCATGGCTACTTGTTGGTTATTTCCCTGTGTCTCCCGTCTCCTGAGGCGTGCTACTTTGTACCCTGTTAAATCAGAATCTGCAGTTCTTGCATGAAAAGGTCTTGCAATATGGAAACTATTCTCAACTACTGAAGAATCAGCTGGTGCTACATACGGAATACTTCTGTGCATAGGAGTCAGTGGAAAAAAAACACATCAATATTTCCTGATATGCCATGTAATTAATGTCCCCTCATAACCCACGTGTTGTTCCTGATTTTCATTCCCTGTCGAGTTCAGGTCATGTATGTAAGAGCTTCCAGTAATCTTGAAGCAGCATTAGGGTTTCAATCATCTGAACCACCTTTCATGGATGTTCCCACCTCTCCTCTCCTTTCCATTAACCTCGCTCCTGTCGATATCACTCCTGTAACAGAAGGATCTGGGGCTAATAGCGCTGTTGCACTCTCAGTGTTAACAATATCATTGGGAATTCTCCCACTTCCATCCTGTTGTCGACTATATGGGAGTGGTGACCAGCCACCAACCCATTCAACAAGCTATCATCTGTGTCACTGTCCCCATCTGCATCTGTCTTTTTTTCTTGTCCCTGTCTCCCACATCCTCATCTCTCATCAGTGTAGGGTATAATCTCTCTCTCCCTCAATCATATCTACTCTCCGCCTCTTTAACTTGGCATCTCATGGTGCCTCTTGATAAGCTTGCATTACTTTCTTCAACGTTTCCTGATAACGATCCCTCTGCCTAGCATGAGCTGCACGCATTCATGTGTCTGGCACCTCAAACTGTGTAGGTCTAGGTAAAGGTTTCATTTCTAACACCACTGGCCTCAACTGATTAGGTATCTCTAGCTTGAAAGTGCCATAGTGTAGAAATGACAATGTACCCTCTTCTTTCTCAGTGATCTTGTGCCAATAATGGAGCCAAATAATAGTATGGAGTCCTACATTTGCGTCATACAATGAGCCGGTGTATCCTCTGGAGGCGCCTCTTCACCCACCCTAGTAGTGATACCCTCATGCCCTTCAAATATATCTTAAAACACTTAAAAACATCGCATGATTTTGCTTATTTATGAAATCACAACAATCCAGATGCAAATAAATTCAAATATGGTGATGATGATGCAATCTTGAGTACCCACAGAATGTGACAGACGATCATCAACCAATATCAGCAAAGTGTTACACCAACCAACCTGTCCCATTGCTGCACAATCTGATGTCACCCTTACTCCTAACAGCTGCTCACCCTCCTTCACAATCTCTCCGTACACATTCACTCATGTAATCATTTTATAATCCGTAATTGTCTGAGGCAAGATGGAAATGGGCATCTGTCCCTCTCTTCAATGCATCATATATTAAAAATTGTATTCAGCAAATGTCCCATTATGCTTTTCTCACACGTACTCAACAGTAGGCTCAGCCATGACATTTTCCATGGCGTCGATTCCTTTCACAGCCTTCTCCATGTACGCCCCTCTTCAACATTTCGTCCTTGGTTCCTTCTCATTCTCCCATGTGAACGCACCTCTTTTCACCTTATCTTCGCCAGGCCGAGCTAACTGTAACTCCTTCATTTCTCAAATATCTACTGAAACAACACCCCTACTCTTCACTAACAAAGTTGTTGTCAACCTGCAATGCAAAGCATGTAATAAATAACATTTGACAAGACTTGCATGGAAATTCAGAAACGAGAACATTCAAACATCCTGTGTAATCAGGAAAAACGACTTAGGATAAAATAATAAATGCACCATGTTATTCGCATTTAGTATTTCCTTAAAGCCATTTACATTTTCAATAGACATGCTCACTAAACTATATTAATACATCTATTTCAACTACATAATAAAAATTCAAAATACATCTAATGTACCAATACATCACATCACTACTGAGCCCTATATAATGGGGCAACATAATTTTATACATCCTCACTACAGTCCTATGAACCATTTGTTAAGCTTCACATTGTATCATGTTAATTTCACTAGACCATGTTAATCGGTTCACTTTTCTTCTAACGTCTAATTTCACCAATAACACTGAATTATATGTGCGTGCATAATACAAGTGATTACAACACACTCCTAACAGGTACTGCATCGAGGGTGCAAATGTATCCTCTATCACTAATTACTCTGACAAACATGGCTTCTTCTCAACCTCGGCCAGCTCATGCTGGCAGCAGCTAAATGCTGACAGTTATACTCACAGTTTGGTGCTCTCCCTGGAATTCTACAACTTCTGTGCCCTGCAAGTGTCTGTGCACCTGAGTTCAAAGAGACCCTGAAATGCATGAGGATAAAGTGTCAGTGCAGTACTTTGGGGCAGCGACTAATTCTCCTGACTCTCTTCCCAAAACTAACACTTGGCAGGGCTCATACCCCTTGAAGTGAGGGCACTATTCGATGAGCTAGGCAGGCTCAGTGCTCTGGTTCAGTAATGATGCACAAAAACAAAAGAGGATGTAACAGCCTTGCAATACAAGACTGACACTGTTGTTCACCCTGGTCTGAAGGCTTCAGTACTCCCCCCTCTCCTTGAGCCACCTCTGTCTCAGAAGAGAAATATTCAATGTACACTGTCCGCCATTCATATCCTGAATAAACTATCTTCTACAATCAAAAGTATTCAATTATTATCCCGGTTGAATCCGTGTGTATGATTAGAAAATTATTTTAAATATAAATGGCTAATTTAGATACCTCATTACTTATAATTGTGTTACCAACATACCACCAATCACCAACCTCTCACAGAGGAAATTGTCCAGCAACATAAAAGGGAAGGTCACTTTTGATTCCAAGATTGGTGGCCGTCTGAACTTGGCCAACTTCCTCCTCCGGTAACGAAGGCAAAAAACCTTGGAGTTGTGTTTGACAGCTAGCTGACCTTTGAAGGGCATGTAGCACAATTACCTCTGCTTCTTTTTTTACCATGGAACTATTACGACAAATCTACCCCTGCATACCAAAGATTTGCAAAAACCGGTAATCTCCTCATTGGTACTTTCGCAATAGACTTCGCAAATGTACACTTTTTGGGCCATATGTTTCAACACCCTCCTTTGCAATTCTCAAATAGCGATTTTTTATAAATCGCTATTTGAGAATTGCAAAAAGGGATGTATGTAAAAAATCGCAATTTGTTAGCGATTTCTTAATATTCCTTAATTGTGATTAGAAAATTGTGAAATCGCAATTAAGGAATACTTTCCCATTCATTTCTATGAGGCCCATAGGAATGAATTGGAAGTTATTCTCAATTTGCGATTCGCAATTTGAGAATCGCAAATTGAGAATAATTTCAAGGGTTCAAGGGTGTCATAAGGACACCCTGATGCACCCCTGAAATTTACATGTGTGCGCATATGGAGCACATACATGCCCTAAGGGTATGTATGTGCGCCACATGGCACCTTCACAAATGGCAAGAAGTGAAAAGAAATGAAGTGAAAGAAATCGCAAATTACCACCAACTTGAAGTTGGTGGTAATTTGCGATTTCTTAAGGAGAAATCGCAAAACTTCAGTGGTCGCTGCATAGCATTTAAGGAATCGCAATTTGCGATTCCTTAAATGCTTACGCAGAGGTTAAGGAATCGCAAATTTTGCGATTCCTTACATTTGCATTGCGATTATCCTCATACATACCAGTTTCCGATTTTTTTTCTCGCAAATGCTGCTTTTTTGCGTTTCGCGTTTGCGAATCAAAATTCGGTTGATACATATGGCACTTTGTGAATATTAGAATAAGCGTCAACAAGCTGCAGATTCTGCAAAACCCGGCTGCACGCCTACTGTTAGGCATACCAAAAAAAGAATCAGTAACAATTGTAATCCCGCCTCTCCACTAGTTACCCATTGAGAAATGCATACATTTTAAAGCTCAATGTATTGCTTTCAGGGCTCTTCATGGGGAAAGACCCACATTTTTTTAGGTTAAACTTTTGCTGGTACATTCTGCCCAGATTTCTTCGCTCAGAATCAGCATTTAACATGATCATTCCAAGATCAAAAGAGCATAGTAGGGTGTGAGAAGCTTGATAGGTAGCACTTCCTGTCTTTGGAACCATCTCCCTTAATCTTTAAACAACCATTGGCGTAGCCAATAGGTCTCGCGTTTGGGACCTTATAATTATTTAGTTATCCAACACATTATCCTTGGTGCAACAACATGAAGTGTTGAATGGCTAAATACTTATAAGGTCCCAAAGGCTAGACCTATTGGCTATGCCAATGCTTGTTTTGAGTGAGTGGCTTGTGCAGGTATGTCAGTGTGAGGTAGAGATGCTGTGAGTGCTTTTACAGGAGCCCCTGTGCCATTGTGCCTCTTCAAAATGTATCTTGTGTCTGGTGTAAAGCTTCTAGCCACTATTCCCGTCTTCTTGCACCTAATGCATCCTTAAATGTGACACTCCTATTACCCCTGCCCACCAGTGACAGTTTACCCATCACGGGTGGTGGTGGTGGGGGTGGTGGTGGTAGACGTGGTTGTGGATGTGGTTGTGGACATGGTGGTGGTGGTGGACGTGGTGTTGGTGGTGTTGGTGGTGTACTTGGTGTTGGTGGTGGACGTGGTGTTGGTGGTGAACATGGTGGTGGATGTGGTGGTGGACGTGGTGGACGTGTTGGTGCTGGATTTGGTGGTGGTCGTGGTGGTGGTGAACGTGGTGGTGGTGGTGGACCTGTTGGTGGACGTGGTGGTGGTGGTGGTGGTGGATGTGGTGGTGGTGGACGTGATGGTGGTGGGGTGGTGGATGTGGTTGTGGTGGTGGATGTGGTGGACACAGTGGTGGTGGATGTGGTGGCGGACTTGGTGGTGGTGGAAATTGTGGTTGTGGTGGATTTTGTGGTGGTGGACATTGTGGTGGAGGTGGATTTGGTGGTGGTGGTGGATGTGGTGGTGTTTGACATGGTGGTGAACCTGATGGTGGTGGACGTGTGGTGGTGGACGTGGTGGTGGACATGGTGGTGGTGGAGATGGTTGTGGTGGACGTGGTGGTGGTGGTGGACATGGTGGTGGTGGACATGGTGGTGGATGTAGTGATGGTGGATGTGGTGGTGGTGAACGTGGTGGTGGGGTTGGTGGTGGTTGTGGACGTGGTGGTGGATGTGGTGGTGGAGGGGGTGGTGATGGATGTGGTGGTGGTGGTGGATGTGGTGGACGTGGTGGTTGTGGTGGATGCAGTGGTGGACGTGGTGTTGGTGGACGTGGTGGTGGTGGACGTGGTGGTGGACATGGTGCTGGTGGACATGGTAGGGGTGGACGTGGTGGTGAGGGTCGTGGTGGTGGTGGACGTGGTGGTGGTGGACGTGGTGGTGGTGGACGTGGTGGTGGAGGACGTGGTAGTGGTGGACGTGGTGGTGGTGGATGTAGTGGTGGATGTGGAGGTGGACGTGGTGGTGGTAGTGGATGTGGTGGTGGTGGACGTGGTTATTATTGTGCCTGAAGAAAGACTTTGTCGCCCATGTTTTTGACCTATTTTGCTTTAAATTATTGCATTAAACTAGAATTCCAAGACCACATTTTCTGAAATCGCTATATTCACATGGCACAATCGCATTGAGTGTGTGTGTGAGAGAGTGTGTGTGAGAGTATGTGTGTGAGAGTGTGTGTGAGTGTGTGTGTGTGTGGGAGAGAGTGAGTGAGTATCTACACGCACACACATCAAGCAACTTCAGTAAGTTACTCCATCTGTTAATTTTCTTGAGCCCTAAATATGATAATTAATTACATAAAAAGGTGAAAGCAGGATCCAAGGCAAGTTGAACAGGCGTGCGCATTGCTTTGTTAAACCAATCGGATAGCCCTTAATCCTCTTTCTCACCTGCTCTCAAGGTCCCCTCCCTAGGACTGTGCCACGCCAGTATTCTCATCGAAACGCACAACATATGACGCAATCATTAATTCATCAAAAAAATGAAAAGGATCTATTTGAATCTATGAATCTGCAGACTTGATATTCAGCCAGAGATAAATGGTGTCTGCTAAAACCTAGTACCACAAAGATCCAGTGAATGAATGAATGGAAAATGTATAAAGCACAAACTTCGCCCAAGGGCGTCTTGGCGGTAAAGAGATGGGTACGGCTACAGAATTGGTTAACCCCTTTACTGCTAAGGCATTATTATTCTTATCATATAATTTCCATTGATATCAATGGAAAGTCCATGACGAGTTACCCTTGTCATTAGCAGCCAAGAGGTTAACCTTGTAGAGACTGATGGAGCAAGGATTCGCACGAAAAGCGACTTGCTTGTATCATGAGCCTCGAATAACCCTTACTGCATAATCTACGTGTTCGTCTTACTAATTATTTTCCTTTCCCTTTGACATCGGGCATCCGAGAGAAGCTTGCTTATGTGTTTTCTAATCCTAATACGCTTGCAAATAAAAATGGCAGCTGCTACGTGGGAATTTCTACTGCGCATGCGTCTGTCATACCCATGTGACATGACGTACTCGCAGTTGTGGAGGGAAATCTGTTGCATCTGCGCACTAGTGTTAGGATGGCTGCTCTGTGTTCTCACATGCGAGAGGCTTGCACTGCTGCTTTAGCTAAGCTGTTCGTTCTGCTTAATCCTAATGCTATAGTTTATTATAAAGTAATGGATATAGTGTAGAAATTCATGGTATATAGTGTAATCATTTATTTCTGTGTTCTAAATTGTTTCCTTTTACTTTTCATGTATCGTATTCTTTGGGCCTGGGAGGTGCTTATTACTCCATCTTGGAAGTCTTTTCCGCGCATGACAGTCTGCAGCGAGAAGTTGAAAACATTTGGCATTGAACGGGAGCCAAGAAAGTCACAGCCAAGATGTGCCTGGGAAGATGAACCCTAACCCTGCTAGAAGAAGCTGAACTGTACTTAAATTATTACAATGTATTTAATGTTAAATTCACCATTGTTAGGTGGAAGGAATATGTCATGAGAACCTGGACATGATAGGCGTATACATAAATTTGAATAAGGAGACGGAGAAAGTCTAAAATTTAGGTGGTGTGATGATCTGTCCTCCTCCTATGTCCAATCAAAATTAGGGATCCTTACATTTGCAACATTTGGGGGTGGTACATTGCCCTGTAAATTAGTATAATTAGTGTAAGTTTAGCTAGAGAAATTGTCCGACTTGTCCGAATCGCTGACTTGTCACTGACCCAACGCACTCAATAGGTGACTAAGAGCAGAGAGCTGCTGAGCACTCTATTGGGAGGTTTGAGAATCCAATCAGGGTTTTTTGGGAAGTGAAAGTGCTGGCGAAGCACTTTATTGGTGAAAGCTGCAACCCAATCAGGGTTTTGGATGATTCCTTGCAGAGAGGGTGTAGCTCAGGCGTTGCAACCGGAATCTGCGGGTGCTGGTCCTAGCCTTTGGTGGTCCGGTCCTGATCCAAATTCTGGGGTATCCTGTCCTGATTTTCCATGATCTGCACCTGCTCGCCTACTGGCATCGAAGTTCTTGGGGTTTCTCCTGTCCTTTCCAACTGACCCTTGGCCAGGGTTGGTCTTCACACTATCCTAGGTAAATATAAGCTGTGTGGGATATTGTCTTTCTAATTTGCGTCCTTTCTTTAACTTCCCAATAAATTGCAAGCTTTGATTGCATATGTTCCTTTTCTTTCCCGTCCCTTGGTAAATGAGAATTTCATATATTGTTGTCTATTAGCGTGTCCCACTTCTCGACCTACCTTTAGTTAATGCTAAATGTTTTTCATGATAGTATATGTTTCTTTTCCTTACCCTCCCCTTAAAGGAGTTAAGCTGAATTTATAGAGTGTTCCAATTTTTACCTTCCCTGTAGTTATGTGCTAAATCTAAGTTTTGATTTTGCATATCGAGTTCTCTTTTTCTAAACTGTCAATAGTTGTGAAAGTTCTTGGGTTTAGTATGTTCCCTTTCTTTACCTTCCTGTAGTAAATTGCGAAAGACTGTTTTCTCGAAATAGCATGTTCCTTGTTCTTACCTTACCTTTATTTCAAGTTTGATGAATGGTTGGCATAATCTATCTTTTACATAGCTATACACTGTTTCTAATCTTGGTTATTGATAGTTTAATCACTTTCAATTTATGGCTGATGACCTTTCTTGATGATTAGATAAAGAGTTTGAACCTACCCCGAGTCTGTGGTTATTATACAAATGCAAATGTTCTAGTTTTTTGGGAGTGCCTTTCTTTGATTTAACTCCCTGATTCATCGTGGTCTTAGAATTGATAGTAGGAATTAGTGAGAAAATTAAAATATACTGGTAGTAGAGCGTGGGTTATCAGAATAAATGATAAGAGATAGAACTTTTGATTATGGGCCCAGGTGAGTATTTAGTAAAATCCTAGTTGGGTGACCTGCGCGCTTTATCAAGACTCTTGCACCTTCCGGGACAAAAGCAATTAATATATTTAATTTAAACCCATAGCAGTTTTTAACTACCATGCGAAAATAAAGTGAGAAATACTTGTGTTGGTTCTTCTTAAATGCAAATAGCGGTACAATTCAATTCTAATATTTTGCGTTCCCTAGAAGCATCGTGCCCCCATTTACCGCAGGACCACGTGTGCAAAGGACCACAATTTACAAACATCCAATCAGGTGCCCCTGTCAGGACGCAAACTCTCTCTCACGTGTACTAGAAGCTCAGAGACTCCGGAGCTCATATAGTGCACACAGAGGCTTCCAAGGCCCGCTGCCAGCCACAAGACGCCTAGTGCACACAGAGGCCGCAGTGCCTTGCTGCCAGCTCCCAGACTCCTAGCGTACACTTATAAGCGCTGTGATGCAATCCTTCTCACACATTGTTCTTTGATTGATGGCAGCAGACACAGTCGGCACCCGGCATTAATGGGATACTTTGAATGACTTCACGCTGGCACTTGCTTTCCCTCAGTAAAAGTGTCCTGGCTCTACAAAAAGAAACAGGCTTTGTGGAGCTTTGGGTATATTTATCACCTGATAATTCCTACCCTCTCTGGGCTAGACGGCGGAGGTTCCGGGCGTTACCATTACCAAAGTTGGCAGTTTCGGAACCGCTCAGCGGCAGTGCCCCCTCTGGGCATACATGGAATGTGCCGGTCCAGCTGTGGAAGAAATCACACATCCTGCTTAGAACTGGCACAGGGACACCTCGTCCAACAACAGAGAACGACTGGTGAGCCAATCAACGCAGCGGAAGCTGCTTGGGGCTTCCTGTGGAAGGTTTGCACCGATGACAGGAGGAGCAGTTAATATTTGTACAGCTAAATGACACAAGCATTGGCGGCCGCGAAACGAAAATGGGCCGCGAAATGAAAAAAAAAACACAATAAAACCGCGAGTGTGACGCGTGGATCAGGCCGAGGCCTGAAAAGGAAACAGACCTTCTTGCGTTCAGAAAAAAATATGATAACATAGCTTTTTAAAATATAAGGATCACTCAGTCTGGGCTAGCCACCTCATTGAGTTCTGCGCCTAGATACCCTTGGGTAGTGGCCAGTGCCTTATAAAATAATATTTAATTTCAAGGCTGGTCAATAAAGGACTAAAAACTGAAGACAGCCAGCAATGACTGTCACGCGCGCCTGCATATCAAATGCACATCCTGACATGAATGAGTTCAAGTGGAGCTACGACGGGGCGAGCAGCCTCTGCAGTGAACAATGGTAGCGGGTGAAATCTGAAAATGGTGAGGCGTAAGACTACATCAATATGTATTGAATATGGGCAAAAACTGTGATAGCATGAAACCCAGGAATGTTGCTTTGTGAGTGTAAACACATTTTGCGAGATGACAAAAACGCAGAGAGCGTATTTTGCTTTGTCTCTTGCTATTTTATTGCATAGTAAAGAATTGTGTAATTTCTAAACTAATGGGTTCCTCTTTTTCTTCTTTCTTCTAGGATAGCTGAAAGTTTCTCCTCTTCCTGTCAGACCCAACAGTGCACGTCCCTCGGAAAGAATATAGAGGCAAGTAAGGGTCATATGTATCATGCAAATTTGCAATTGCAGAGGCTGAAATTTGCAGAATTTCGGCCTTTGCGAATGCGAATTTGCTAAATGGAATGTATGAAGCAAAACTGGTGCAAAATAAGGAATCGCAACATTTGCGATTCTATATTTTGCAATTGTATTTAAGAAACCGCAAATTGTGCGATTCCTTAAATGCAATGCATGTAGCAAAAAAATGTAGCAAAATGCCCTTAAGGAATCGCAAATTGCGAATTCCTTGAAAAATGCACATTTTTGCATTTTTCAAAGTGCCATGTGACGCACATACATGCCCTTAGGGCATGTATGTGCACCACATGTGCACCCATGCATATTTCAGGGGTGCAACAGGGTGACCTTTGGACACCCCTGCACCCTTGAAATTATTCTCAATTTGCGATTAGCAAATTGTGAATCGTAAATTGAGAATAACTTCCCATTCATTCCTATGGGCCTCCTGGCCCATAGAAATGAATAGGAAAGTATTCCTTAATTGCGATGTGCAATTTGCAAATCGCAATTAAGGAATTCTAAGGAATCGCAAAAAAATGTCGATTTTGTACATACATACCCATTTGCGATTCTCAAATTGCGATTTCTTAAAAATCGCTATTTTGGAATCGCAAATGGGTATCTTGATACATATGGCCCTAAGTGCTTAGACCTCTTGGTTTTCAACACTATTAAGGGAATCAGGAGAGGGGGGAAGCATCCGACCCAAACTTGTATACCTCCACCAGTGATTACTCAATACAGTTAGCTATTAATAGAGCTTTCCTCCTCCCTTCTCCTGTTTTACCTCTTGGTTGTGCTTTCCTCCCTGCTCGCTATCAGCACCGTAGGTGAGCATGTACCTGGGAGAGCCACACTCCTCCAGGAATATGGCAGGACAGCTCGCAACACCGTTAGCTCTCTGCAGCTACTGTGGCTTCAGGCGCTGAGTCTCCTGAGAGGGGACTCCTTCCTTCAATGAGGCAGAACACAGCGAGTCATCTGGTTAGAGTTTTTCTGAGGGAGAATTTCGGTCACTGTCCTGTCGGGCTCTCTCTCTCCTTCGGTGTCGGTCTCCTGGCGTCTCTTCTCCCTCATTCGGCACAACAACTGGGTTTCTCTCCCCTTCCGGCTTTCAAAGGGATCTCCCTGTGAGGTAAGAATCCCATGTGTTCTCTTGATTCCAAGACGTCACTAGGGGAAGAACGCAGGAAGTCCTCATCCTTAAAGGAGCCATTTTCTTTAGGAAAGGATTCCGTCTTCCAGAAAGTGGAAGGTAAACAAAGGGGCTGAAAATAAATGAGAGGAGTAATGTAAGGAGGGAATTGATCACCTTTGTCGTCCCTCTTGCTTGTTTCACTGTGTGAATCTTTCACTTCGTGACAGTGAGTTAAGTGTTTTTTGTAAGCTTGAGAGGAGTTCGTAGAGTTCTGCTAAGCGGATTAGGTTAGAAAAAATGCAGTTCACGATAATTTTCAGTGCCAAGTGTTTGTCCGCGCTGGGAAATTATCGCAAATGGCACCATGCACAGCGCAAGCAGGCTCTGCTTCCTTTCTGCCACATGAGTAGATTTTCATCCCGAGCAGCAGTTTTCTCAATGTGAACCAACAGTTTCTCAAGGCGAGCGGTCACAAACCTACACAGCCACTCGCATTGATAAATCCGACTGCCCACATTGAGAAATCTCACCTGGCAGTTGATTTCCCTCACTCGCTTGCCAACTTGACATTGACAAGCGCGAATGAGGAAAAATGTCACCGGGAGGTGGATTTTCCTCGCTCACGCTCACAAACTCGTTGTTGTAGAGCGGGAGCGAGGAAAAAACTCTGCTCAACGGAGCAGAGTTTTTCCGAACTCCATGAGCTTTGCATAAGGCAGAGTGCGGAAAACTCTGCAAACTCCACGAGCAGAGTGGACTTCACCGCCCAGACTTTGTTTTTTCTGAAACCTGTATACAATCTACTGGTCGAATCTGTACTCAGCATGGCTCGCACAGGCATTTCTGATTCCAAGGTGTATACGGTGACTCAGTGAGTACCCTTAAAAATTGTTTAACACTTGCCGTGTAGAAATTGGTAAAGTGTAAAGTGTTGTAGAGCATGTTCACAAGTCATTATAGGCACTGAAGAAGCAACAGACCATGAATGGCCTAATACAAAAAATTAACAATGACTACCACAAACACGAATGCTGAATATGAATGTGTTGACTGTCTGTGACTTTCTAATTGGGGAATGTTCAGAAAAAGTAAGCATAACACGTATATGTATGTTGCTCTTACCTGGCCTTCAGATGAAATAGAAACATTTCTTGAAGGGGCTTCTGCAGAGATTTTTTCTCCTCGCTGCTGGGCTCACAGTTAAATTACTTGAAGGCAGATGGGTGGAGGACTAGGCACAAAAGAGCTTTTCCTGGTGTTTCATATCCAGGGCAGACTGCTGATATTTACAGGAGGCTTATGCATGCTTTCTGCATGTAGCCAGGACAAAAGGCCCAATGTGAGCAACATCAGGACGTTGCAGACAGTTATTGTGATTGACTTAGGTGCAGCCTCGGAATGGGCTGTAGCCTAATGCACCCGAGTTTCGAGTTTCAGTGATGTCACAGGCTCCACTCCAGTGGCAGCTGGTAGAGAACGTGGTAAACAAACAAAACAAGACAATAACAGAAACGTAACTGCCGGTCACGCCCATCACCAGCCGTTGCCTTTCCTTTTCCTCCACACAGGTACCAGGAAGCAAGCAGTTAGGCTCCCAGCCAATCACAACGCTGCTATGCAGCTTTGAGAATGGTCTGACCACCGTGGTTCGGTGCTCAGACGGGGAATGGGAGCATGGGCATGCTGTAATGCAGGCTGGTGGGTGGAGAACATGCTCTGGCTGGCCAAACCTACATGCGCACTCAAGGTGCAGCCACCACTCATCCTCTCTGTGATGCAGGGGACCCAGCCTCACCACATCAACTGCAGCTTCAAAACAAAAAATTAAGTGATAATAACTGAGCTCTATCCCTGAACTCTTCCCTTGTGTGTGAGGCACCCAGCCCAGGGCTGTTCACTGCAAAGACCAGCGCAAAATACATGAAGATTCACGCCTGTGCACTTCGCCTCCCGAATGTGCTTGGTTGCCATATCCTGAAAGAGATGGTCAGATTAGACAGTAAAAATAGTGTGACACATGTATTTAACTGAATATTTTCCAGAACCCCAGGAAACAGACAGGGCGCCGCTCCATCACCATTATATACCGGCTTCTGCTGGCAGTGAAAGCTGAAGATGGAATTTAATGACTGTGGGCCACTCTTGCGTACCAAATGTACAGCACAACTAGTGCATAATTGAAGTGTAGCTTGGTCAGTTACAATGGGGGGCAGGGTGAGCTTCAGATTTTCCAACAATCACTCTGGCATATCTTGTTAATCATTATATGTATAGCAGCGCATATGGGGTGCTTAAGGACCATTGGAAAGGAATAGGAGTGGGGTCTGTGAGTGGTACTTAAAACACAGGGACTCATTTGCAAGTTTTTATCAAAGGGCAGAGCTGTAAGTCACTTTACTGCGGCGCCCTCTGTCACAAGAAAAGAGCAGAAATGCACTGTGCCGAGGGAGATATGGAGTATAATGCATCACACATAGAAAGAGGAAAAAAACAAGGAGAAATAACGTTATTTCTGCTCGATACACTACTGCGGAGGAGGCGCACAGTTTTGATTCATTCCCAGATTTACTCTATGCTGTAAATCTGGGAATGTGCCCAAATCCATGGCCATTGCATTGGAAAACCCACTGCAGCGCACATGGCATGCCTCCCTGATGCAGTGTGAGGCACTGCAGTGACTTGTGCTGTGTTGCCTTACACCATATCTGCAAGCCCATAAAAAGCCACGCAGGGTGGCTTATCGTGGGCTCGTAGATATGGGTCTGTAATCCGCGCGCCGGAGAGTCAGAAAAAGTGATGCTTTGGAAGCACACAGGGCTTATAAAGAAGCCCCCACATTTTTTTAGAGGGTTAAAACACCTCAAACACCCCCACACAAGCTATACCCTATGCAGGAATAGCCTGCAGTGGAAAGGGAAATGCTGTGGCCCACTCCCCCGAATGCTCCCATGAACTCCTTTGCAGTGTTTGTTGATGGGAAGCAACAGTAAGCTTACATAATGTTGTCACTCATACTACCGGACAAAACAGTTGGGGCCAGATGTAGGAACCCTAATACCGGTCGGTAACGGCCGAAATTCCCGAATTTCGTCCGTTACCGACCGGTATTAGACATTTGGGATGTAGGTGGCTACATTTCAGATTTGGTAATTTACCAAATCGGTATTTAAGAATTCGGTAAATTACCAAATTCTTAAATACCGATTCGGTAAATTACCGAATCTGAAATGTAGGAAGCACTCAAGTGAGTGCTTTTCACCTGTAAGCATTCGTTATTTACCACCAACTACAAGTTGGTGGTAAATAACGAAAACCATTAAAAAAGCAATTTTTTGCTTTTTATTCAGTGCTATGTGGCAGACATACATGCCCTTAGGGCATGTATGTGTGCCACATGTGCACCCATGCTCTATTCAGGGGTGCAACAGTCTCAATGTGACACCCTGCTACCCTTGAAAGGGTTCCCCCTATTACCGAATCGGTAATTCCCATTCATTCCTATGGGCCTTCAGGCCCATAGGAATGAACCGATTCTTAATTACCGAATCTTACCGATTTCGGTAATTTTTACTGAAAAATTATCTACATCCCATTTACCTATTCTTAAATATCGAATCGGTAAAATTCGGTATTTAAGAATAGGTAAATTGAGATTACCTACATCTGGCCCCAAATGGCTGTCAGTTGGGCTGATGATAAATGGGAAGAACACTTCCTGCAAGCTAATGACTGAAGAGAGTTCTCTGCTACGTTTCCTTTAAGCTGTCATTTTTCAGTGTGCAGGGAGCAAGCAGAGGTGTGAACGCCAAAGGAGTCTCCTGTCACAAGCATTTCACAGTGTAGTATCATGCTGGACATGCTCTAGTGTCCCAGCAGTTATTTAGTTTACCAGCCACTCCCTCGAGGACTGGACAGGACACACTGGCACCCCACACCCATTCACCACAGGCGTCATGAGTGACGTGACCCCGCAGATAAAAGGGCACGTGATTGTGGCCAGTTAATCAAGTACCATCCACTGCCTCTGTGCCCATTATTTTTAGTAGCATGTGGGCCCACAACACTACACCAAGAAGGGCTGTTCCTAAGCTACAGTGAGAGCCAATACACAGAAGATATTGAGGGAACACCCTTTATTGCACAGACCATTAGATAAGATCACGTTATTGTTTTTCTGTGTGCGCTCTAGTGTCTGGATGTGTTGTCTGGATTTGGCTCTCTCTGTTTTGATTCTTAAGATGCTTCTAAACTGCGTACATCGTTCTTTCTTGCAGCCCACCCCATTCCTCCTATCTGCTCTTTTAAGTGTTTATCGTGGCTCCATCACAGCCTTGAGGAACTCAGGGCATTCTACATAAACAAGAGCCCTAGCAAAAGCTTGTTAGGGAGTGACAGGACCCATCTTGTAAATTACTTCATGTGCACAGAATTGTATTGCTCTTCCCTTAGTTTTCATTTAATGAGGTAATTTATTCTGACACTAAAACTAGGCTTTGGAACACCTCCTGTCACTGGGTGCACTGTGTTTAGGCGCTAACAACAAATTTCTACCTGCTTTAAATGTTTCCCTTTTCAAGTTAGTTTTTAATACAACAGCTTCCAAGCAACATCATATATAGTATTCTATCTGCAAATATATTTCCCATCAACTTAGCTTTCCTGGAGGACATGCTGTAACATTCTATGCGTGTTATTGTGCAAAGTTTAAAAGTCACAATGCCACATTTCTTTAAGTACAGATAATGCATATGATTTATTGCCAAGTTCACACACTTTAGTCTGAATGTTTCACCTGAAGTGACGGAAAGAGAGGAATAGAGAGTGGGGGGGTCGGGGGAGGGGGTGCGAGAGCAGCCACCATTGATTTAGTTTCTGAGCAACAGAGTCAATTTTGTAGCCAGAAAGAGTTAGTGAGAAAAATATAGTGCAATGAAATGGTTGAAAATGTTAGTAACTGAGAGAGAGTGACTTGGTAAATGTGTGAATAAGTGTTGTAGTAAGATACTAAGTTAAAGTGATAGAGTAAGCATAAGTAAGACAGCGAGAGAGAGAGAGAGAGAGAGAGAGAGAGAGAGAGAGAGAGAGGGAGAGAGAGAGAGGAGAGAAAGTGGTAGAGTGTAGGTGGGAGGAAGATATATATATCGGCTCCAATAGTCTCTAATGCTCCTACGCTGCGTGAAAGTCGCGCGATGACATCAGACGTCGCGCTGGGTCAAACGTCGTCTCAAATGCTCATGCGTAAACTCTTGCGCGGACGCTGGAAACAGAAGAATGCTCACGAGTCCACAATGTTCGAAGTTGGCAATTTTCAAATAATGCCACCAAAAGTAAGTACATTTACTTCAATTTTCCTGCTTTAAAAGAAATCAAATTTCCGCTTCCCAAAATATTCCAGTAATTCTGCACTGTTCAATGGTAATCCTGACAGCACAAAACGAGTCTCATTGCGGAGGTAAAATTGAGGAAAAAAAAATAAAATCTTGTTCCTCTGATGCAGGTAACGAATCCCATCCTCGAGGCCAGTGTAGGGAAGCCAAATAATCACGCAGGAAAAGAGTTGAAGATGGACGAGGGTTTATTTAGATGCTCTCGCCTTAAGTCTCAAGCTTGTAATGCCAATAACAGTTCTCAGCATTTTACTCCCCACATTCCACATATTCAAATGACAACACAGTATCCCAATGCACAAGCTTGTCACGAGCTACCAGACGCCTGAACGCTCGTGACAGCTCACATGAACATATATACATACCCAACACCCTCGGAGTTGTAGATGCAACAAAACGAATATTGAAATGACAGAAAAAATTAGAGAGAAGTTGAAAGGCATAACAAGTATATTGAGAAAGAGAGGGCAATGTAGAAAGTGAAGGAAATAGGAAAACAACACTTCAGTGATACTTTAAGTGATGGAAAGTATTCTGAACGAAAATGTAATATAGCCTTATAGCCCGCCGTAGCGGGCTATACCGGCTATTAAAGGCCCGCTGAATAGTTAAAGGCCCGAGACTAAGGCGAGGGACTTTAACGAGACAGCAGGACTTTAAATGCCGGTATAGCCCTGCTACGAAGGGCTATAAGGCTATTAGAACATTCGGCCACTAGAGGGCAGAATGTTCTAACAAATTAAACAAAGGGTTCTCGAAGCTCGATGGGATATAAATCCCCTTGAGCTTCGAGAAGCCTTTGTAGAACATTGCAATGTTGCTCTGCGGGCCTTTACTGGCCCGTAGAAGCAGGGAGCACTCCATTGTCTGCAATGGAGCTCCCAACATTCCAATGTTCTAATGCTTCTTATGTACTTCATTATATGGTCAAAGGGAAATCAGTGTGAGACCTGTGGAAAGCAGAACCCATATTTTAGGGTAATTGCCTCTACCCATAATACCTGGAAGGCTGATATTTCGAGGCACGCACCTGCAGGGCATGTGGTTACACATGCTCAAGGGCACAGTTAGTCTTCTTATTGGTAAAGTGGAAGCACAGAAATTAACCATCCTGTGACCTGGTAATTCTGATGCAGATATTATCCTGTCACATGAGTTTGACAGACAGTCTCTGAAATGTATTTGTTGGATGGACCCCACATTTCCTGTTTAATAAAGTATAAGTATCCAGTGGCGTATTGTATGATGTCGCAAGCACCCACCCAGAACTCCTTCCATTATATGGCTTTTTACAGTGGCATATAGACTTTAAAATATACCAGGTAGCACCAAGTAAACACAAATGTATCAAGCAGTAATTCCTCCAAATTGTTGTGTAGTTCCTAATGATACATAAGATCTGTGCATTCAGACAACATAAACTAAGGGATTGATGTCCAGACTGATTCCAGACACCCCCAAAGAATATGTTAGGTTTTAGACCAGCTAGCTCACAGTGCCACAATAAGCCCACTAACCTTACCAAAGAACTAATAGTTTCTGGCAACTATCAAACATGACAACTCTTGATCCTTCAGGGAACGTGTAAACAGTACAGTACTTTTCGTTCAGTCACTCGTGCTCACTTCTTCTCAGAGAGATATACAAAATTAACGACGGGGGCGTTTTCAATAAGCATTTATTAAACCAGCGTCATTCTAGTATAAAATATGTGTGCTGCAACAACCAGGAGACAGAAACATATATATACGATTGCAAGCACCAAGAGAGTAAATAAAAGGTAGAATTCTACCATGTTGCTAAAACAGTGAATATATGCAGGCATATAGATACATAGTAATAATCAAGCATACTCCTAAGATGCGAACTCTAGCTAAGTGAACCTAAGTGTACCTAGCTTGTATTTATTTATGTATTTATTTATTTATTTAAAACATTTGTATAGCGCAGCTGTCACCTAACAGGTATCCTGGCGCTGAGAGATTACTCCTAAAATGGTAAGTATCGGGAGACTGGGAGCGGGTTGTCGGATAGGGAATTAAGGAAAAAATGTATGTAGGTGTGAAGCCAAGATTCCCCCTAGGAATTCGCCAATCCCAGTATCTGATTGGAAAGAATAAAGGATCCCATCTTGGTTTCAAGTTGGACACCCTGCAAGGGATGTCAGACCACTGCGTGCTGGAGTTTATGTGTGTAGGGACTACAGCGTCTCTTATCAGCATAGAAGCTTCTCCTCTGGTTTGCTAAGCGAATATGTGGTGCTTATATACCCAAAAGGTACCCTCAGGGGTTCTACCTATGTGTGTGATGATACTGTGGGCCTGTCCTTCAAGTAGGACGATAGCGGTGACCTTTGAGTTATTATACAGAAGATGGTAATCCTGCAGTGATACTAAGGATCCTCATACATAATAAATTAGACTAGTTTTCGAAGAAAACCACACCATATTTATTCAGCACATAACTAGGCAAAAGGTCACCACCAGAGCCGTTATGTAGAGCAAGGTAGGATAAAAGTAGGTAAAAAGTTGTGTAGCTACCTAGGCCTATTTTGGGGTACAGGGCTCATAACAAAATCATCCCATAACAAGCTTACACACTGTTGGTCACAACCCAAAACAAGGATGATGCAAACATTCCCTTTCTGCAAACAGACAAAAATTATAAGAGGGAACATTGGTTCTGTGTATACCGTCTTTTGGGCATAGCATGAATGACACTTCAACAAGTTAATAGCTGAAGGAGGCTGACTTAAAGCTTTTTTCTGTACGATGTATTCCTTTATGATTACAGTTGGAGGCTAGATAGCTAAATCTTTTTCTTGGCCAGACCTAAATTAAGGTTTAATCATGTTCCTGGCTAAGCATAAACAAAAGCACCAGTTCACATTGTACCCTAACCTGCAGGTGGGTCGGAATGTTTCATTACGCTCTGCGATAACGTTGAGTATGCCTACTTGGAGGAGGCTACTGGGGGAACTTTGCAGTTTAAAGAGAACACTGTTATGTAAGTGTACCTATCATCTCTCACTATTAAAGCAGTTCAAATAAAAAGTCTTAAGCAACCAGTTTACCAGGGAAGTCAGGGGACTCAAGCATGAGATCGTTTGTAATGGGAGAGGATGTGGTCTCACGGCTAGACTGCCGACCTTGGAGCTGGGAAACCAAAGGCTTAAGCCTCGGGGTTGACTCCACATCTTGTGATTCTGGGCAAATCACTTAATCTCCCCGTGTCTACCAACCTACCAAAAAAATGAATGTGTCGTTGCGTAACGTAACTGGTGCTCATGTAAAGTGCTCCAATACCTTCTGGCGGAGTTTGTGCTATATAAATCTGCAAAAAAAAATTATGCATTTTCTTTAACCTACTAAAAAGCAACCTTGGATCCCACATTCCAAAATGTAATGAGTAGTTATGAAACCAAGCCGTTTTCGAGTACTAAAATTGCTCAGTGAGTGAGATTGTCAGCACCACTTCAGTTCAGCGCCACTTACCTTTTGCTTAAGGCTAGGTCACCATTTGGGAATCAGGCCACTAAGACAGCCTGTGCTGTCCATTTCCAGGTGGGCAGGAACCGCAAGTCCCATCTAAAAAAACATGCGTGGTCATCTATGAAGTAAAAAGATTATAATTTTATAAAGTGTCTTGTACTCCATCATAGTACACTTTATAATCATATACCATCATAAGCTAACAATTATTTTAATTTATCAAAATTAATTCCAATTATTTGTAAAGACACTAATTCCATTGGTGATATTTTTAAAGAAATGGTGAAGCACAGAGAAAAATACACACCTTTGCAGCTTCGCAGCTTCACAGAAATCACAGAACTGAACACACAGCCCTATATTCTACTCTACAGCTTTCATCAGTTGTGTGATATGAATTGTAACTTTACGGAAATAATTGTATTATAGATTTACCTTGTATGAGCCAGGGTTGAATTTCCTATGATGGGCACTACATTATTGTCAATACTGTTTAATCTACAGTGAACACAAAACATGCAATGGCAAATGCAAAAATGTATTAATGAATTATACTTTTCCAATAAAAGGAATTATATTTAGAGATGTTCAACATCTATGTGGGATAGAACAGATAATGTCAGCACCAATGTCAGCACCATTGTCAGCACCATGGAGGGCCAGGTGGACCAACCTAAGACAGAAAAATGTATATCACCTGCCCACAGGTAATCAACTTTCAGCCTTTCTGTCAGCTCTATAGTTCCTCATATTGCATCCTACCCTAACATTCTAAAGCGCCCTGCATGAAAATGACCTGCTTTATATCCAGGGGTTATACTCTCTCCTGCCTTCCCAGTTCCTGTTTTAATGATACTTTCCTTAAACTGTATCCTCTGCTTGCCTTAGTGCCTCTGAGTTTACCCTACCTTGGCAAATGCTTTGCCTTACTTTCTACTGATTTCAGTAAAAAAAAACATAACCCTCCAGACAAAACATAAACTTTACTTTGGAGTAATCGTTCCTGGAGCATCTTAACCTAGCTAACGTATCTATTCACACTGCTCCCATAAATCACAGTCTGATTCTGTTAAAACTTTCTTTGACAACTCACAATTTTTAACCTCCTCTGCCATATTTTCTCACCCCTCTTTTTTCCATCTGAGTCCTATTAATGTAATACATACATACTTGAAAATTAAGGAAAATCCTCAGCTTCCTTACAGTACAAGTTTAACCCAATATCCAATAAATCTACAGCAATAAATATTAACCACTGGATTAACCACTAACTTTGGGTTCCGAATGATAATCAACAGAGTTTTGTATCTGTTCTGTGCTATGTAAGATTGAGATGCTATTTCATCTCAGGATGCCTGGCCGAATCAGTCTCGCAGACAGTACATTACCTGATGGTTCACAGTCTCCCCCAGTTTGCCTCGGTTTCAGTGCTTTATTAATACATTGTTTGTAATTTCATATGGTGGCCATCACATCTAATCTGGTTTTCAAGCTGTATTCTTCTCTGAAAATATTTGGCTAACGGGTGCCTGATATCACTATGTCTAATCTATCTGGAATGCTTGAAAATGTTTAGCTTCAGACACGTGAGATTGAATCAGTGGCAGTGCATTTCTAGTACAAGCAGAATTTAATGCAACTGACCCTTCATTGGCATTTACAGTTATTATATTGGATTGATTGATTGTGATACGTATTAAATCCTTCGATGGACATAAGCATCACCAAAACACATAAGGGGTCTTACAACATGGCTCACTACTGATAATAAAGCTTGTCGTTGATATGGTATGACTGATGCAAACAAATCACATTGATACAAATGTTATCATCTGTCATTGTATGAGTAAATAAATTAACAACTAACAGACAATCTGCAGGGACAACTATGTCTTCAATAAGTGTCCCCACCTACCTTCGCCTTACCCAGAACCACCTAGCTTTTAGAAAGCAACTTAAAACGTGGATATTCGACAAGTAATCCTCCTCCCCTCCCTAAGCGCCTTGAGACCCTCTGGGTATGTAGTGCGCTATATAAATTCTCTGACTTGACTTGACTTGCTTCTTCTGATCCTCTTACATTTGGAATCTGTGCCCTGCCTCCAATATTTTGCCGTTTTCCTACGTACTGTCTCATTCCATCTGGTAAAAAAGAGGAGCGACCTGGTAATTGAGTGAAATCTGGAAGAAGCTATGTTGTTGCTGGCGACAACAGGACAATGTGTTCATCACTAGAATGTGCTTTGTGCAGGTGACCAGGCCACTGTCCTATTTGACCAGCTGGAAGTTTGCAGAGTCCAACAATTTCCTCTCTCTATTCGAGATTTTGTAACTGCTTGATGACATTTTCATGTATTCAATTCTCTAAAATATAAAACAACTTAGCAAATGTGCATTGTCATTCGTGATGGTAATCACATTCATCTTATCAGAATTTCTTGTGTTTTTTTAGGTCTGACTAGAGACAGCAATAGCTGTCTGGGAAATATGAAATCCTCCATATTAGCACACAACATGCACAATGTACATTTTAACCCATTCCATGTGTCGGATTGTCCCCGGCCATCCGAACCCCGCCCACTCATTAATTCGCCTGCACCGTGGGTTAAAAAGGTTCTAGGTCAGACTCTTTCAGCCATTGGCTTCTTTGGGTGCATTACCTGCAAGTGCAGGTTGTATTTGTTCTCTCTTTGAAAATCATCCCATATGCTCTAAAATATACAATGTTTCTTTAAACCATTATTTAACCTTCACAATTGCTATATAATTTTCCAAAGACGTTATCCCGACTTGCAAGTTAGCTTTCAACTCCGGAGGTTTAAGGGATTGGACTCACGCTCTTCCATTAATTTCTTACCATATTATGATGGGAATGTGAAAGCGCGCAGCCCCTTTCTTATCCTCCCTTATTCCGTGTATTTTCACAAATGTGTAGCATCCCAGTACTTCATAGGTTGACCAACTGTCCATACTTATCACGCACTGTCCGTTATTTTAGTGTGATGTCCAATAGTCTTCCGTAATTTGGGGTCCCCAAATCTCGGACGCCTTACAGGCATCATACTAAAATCAAAATGGTAAATTTCAGTAAGGAATGCTTTTTTCCTGCGGGAGGCCCTATGAGTGTAAAAATTTCACTTGGGGCCTCTCGCACTTATCTTTTAAACTGAAGAGGATGCTTGCAGCGGCCCCTCCCGGACCACGTGCAGACTGTGGAGTGGCCCATTGTCATTCTGAGACTGCAGCTGAATAGCACTTAGAGAATGACAAGGGGCCCAATTGTAGTGACAGCATGTGGTGTGCCTTCTCCTACATCGGACCAGGGCAAAGCATTCTGCTTTTTTATTGGTGCCATGCTGGAGAAAATAAAAATAAACTAACAGTGATTTCACTGTACATTTAAACGTCATATTTCAACATACAAATAAAAAAATACTGTTTAATATTTAATGTTACATTAGCACAAATCTTAATTGCAGAAAGGGCCTGATGTCGCTTTACAAAGCTGTGCACATACGGTGAAGTGCACGATTGTCTCAATCTTATATAAACTTATTTTGACTTGTATTTATTTTGGTTGCCTATTTACTTACTTATATATTATTGTGCCACCTCCTCTGATATATCTGTAAAACGTATGTTTTGTTCCAAATTTTTGTCCTCAAATTTGACCTTCTGTCCTGAAATTTGTCCTGAATTCTGACCCTTTGTCCTGAATTTTTAAACTGACCATCCTGAATTTGTACCCATGTCAGTAAGTCACCCTACTACTTCAGTAGTTCTTGTACCTTGAATTGTTATAAATGTGAGTGTTTTTTTGAGCGGTGGCAATTGAAATAAGGATGCCATCCACCCATTCTGCCTGATGCCTTTTATTGTCTGTGAACTGAGCCATATTATACATTGAACAGCTGGGGGCATTGAGAGCAACCTGAACTAGCTATGGGGCGTTAGATTTTCTGATAGCAGCTAAGTATTCTGTGCATAATCCCCATTTTTCCCTAATAGTACAGGCCCAAAATCTCTTGCTTGGAGTGGATTCTCCTCCTAACTTGCACAAAATATAAATCTACTGTTCACAGCCCTGAATACTCATGAGAACGAAACATGAGTTGCCTTTATTTTTAGCAATGTTGAACTGTTAACACGAAGAAACACGTATATGAGGGTACTAGAAAATGAGCTGCATTCTATCGAATGCGGGTAACTGATTCAGTGTGGCATGTGGAGTGATTCATATTCTTGTACTTTTGTATTTTAAGTTGCTTTCTACCTGAGTTGATTTTTTTTGGCATATCATCCTGGAGGAAATACCTGGACAAACAACTACACTGATAATAACTAATGAAGTCACGTTTTATATCATCGACAATATGCTTACCTTTTCTATCTTCCTCCAACTTGACCATTATTAAATAAAGCACGAGTGTCGTCAATTTGCAAATAAAGAACTTGCCAGGATACGTACAATTTTAAGATCTTTGCAATCCACTTCAGGATAATAAAACATCTTTTCTATGTTTAGCTCCGGAAACAACCCAAAACGAAAAATGAAATTAGGCAGACAAGGGAAAGAGTACGAGAAGAATAATTGAGTTGAAATATGTATTTAAAAATGAGAATTAAAAAAACTAACTGTGTAGCCATACTTTGAAACATTTCTACATTGTAACGAAAAATTGCCGGTGCAATTGTCTACATTGCATATGCATTCTGTGAGAGAGTCAGTTTTATAAGATAAACAGAATCCCTCAGGGCTAATTAGTACGACTTTAACTACTACAAGCAGAAGAATATAACTTCTTTAAGATATACCTCCTTACATTTGGTGCTCTGGTGGAGATTTTATTTAGGAGGATAGTTACATCCCAGAATGACAACAGACACAACAGGATACCCTTGGGAAATGTAGTGCTAGCTATAAGATGCAATAGCGACTTGGGAATTGTGTGAAATCTGGAAGACGTTATGTTGTTGCTAGTGATGACAGGACAATGTTTTAATCTCTAGAATATGCTTTGTGCATTTGACCAGACGCCTTTGACCTTTTTTCACTAAGGGACACGTATAGAAGTTGGTGGATACAGTCAGGAGCTTAACATAGGTGTTAAAATAATGGTACATATTCAAAAGAATTGTACTCCTTTATTAGCATCACAGTAAACATCTTCAGCCCACTCCAAGGTCCACCAACCACTGTCCACAGCCAGTGAACCAAAGACTATTAACAGTACATATAGAACATGGAACACAATTGAAATAAAACATGTTGCATGCAGTGGCATGCGACCAAGTAATAATACTCTTAAAGGTACATACTTACTTGAAATAAAAATGTAACAACAGGACCCTGTGGAAGGGGAGGGGAAGGGGGCGTGAACCTTCCAGGGGAAGCAAACACTTCAAGGGGGCAGGTTCAGCCCATAGCCATTGATTATTTGTGAAATATTGAAGATACAGAGCCCCATGATCACATTCTGGAGGAGTCCCCCAACATTTTGAGTCATGCCGTTAGATAGAGGGCATCTGCAAGGAAAGGAGGATGACCTGTACATTAAGTTTGGAGTTCTCTACCTCATTTACAGTTTTCACCAGCGGGTCCTCAGCTTGATCTGCCAGTGGAAACTCTTGGCCTAGCGGGCCATCTACCACTAGATCAAAGTGAAGGTTGCCCACCCTATTTATGGCAGAGAGATACTCACTGGATTTCCATGCTCAGAACAGCCATGCAAAGCTAGGCATCCTAGGCAAGGAAATAAAACAATGTCCTTGACAAGCATGGAGAAAGGTTCCTGTGCCTCAAGTACATTCATTTGTTGCTTTACAAAAACACATCCAATTTGGGTTTTTACAGTTACACATAAAAATAAATGGCTAGCAGGGAAAAATCATGGCACCCACTGAAGATTCATTTGTGTCTTCAGGGTTCTGCAGTACCAGTGGATGCACGTAGTGGAGACAGGCAGGATTATTAAATTATATTGGAAGGTCCTCCACTGCTCTAAGAGGCTGGCAGGTCACCTACCAGAGATTAAATGAGGACCTTTAGACTTTTATCAAGACACATATACGATAGCCAGACGTTAATATAAGTACCTTTGGAAAGTAAAAAAGTTCCAAGTGGTTTTGCTAAGTGGGTACAGCAGTTATTTTTGGCCTTATAATGAATTAGCAAAAATTGAATTAAGAGTCTGTGGTCCTTTGGTCGCATTCGGAAGGGAAATGTATTATTCTTAAGTAGTTTTTCTCCCCTCTACACTTTCATGGTACAGTCATGCGCATTATTAGTAGAATACTGGAGGGAGGTAATATTCTGCATAAATGAGACAACAAAGAGATCAATTGAGTGTACTCCAATGGTCTGTCTGCTGGGGGGGTGTCCAAGAACTACAAAGAAGCCGATTACGATCACGTCAGGAAGGCCATCCCAGAGCCTTCCAGAGTCAGACCTTCTGGCGAACTTGTACTGGGATCTGTTTTCACAAACAACTCATTACAACGCCCAAAACCCTTTACTTACTGAACGACTCGGTGACTCCGAATCCGGCTGGATTTTTCTAATGAGAAGCCTCCAAAAGCGCAGAATGGAGTTGTTCGGAGGCACTTCCCTGTCCGACTCTCACTGCCCAAGTACGATGCGTACTTCCTATGATCTGAACCGGTCGCCACAACCAACACGTCAGAGCTGTCGGAAGGGGAGTATTTCGCCTCTGATTCGCACCACAACACGATTACTGCGACTGAGACTGTCCAGTTATGCATCCTATTGCGCATGTCATCCCTCTACTCTACATCTACGATGAATTCTAGAACCCCAATTTACACTGTAGTCTCAGAAATTAGGTTAGACACCTACTACTACACAATAAAGCAACTACCCCACGAAAGACAACAAAAGAGAAAGCAGGGTCGAAACTACAGGTACATTTGAGGGGGAAATACTTCCAGCAATGTAGGGTCAAATTTGGGTTTGGGGGCAAATACCGCCGCAATGTAGAGCCAGTTGGGGAGTTGGGGTGATAATTCCCGCAGCAATGTAGAACCAATTTGAGAGTCAGGGTAAATACCCACAACCATGTAGAGCCTATATGGGGGTTGGGGGCTAGTACCACCAGCAAATTAGAGCCAATTTGGGGGTTGGGGGGCAAATACCCCCAGCAATGTAGAGCTAATTGGTGGGTTGGGGCGCTAATACCCCAAGCAATGCAGAGCCAATTTGGACATAGGGGGGCAAATACCACCAGCAATGTAGAGACAATTTGGCACTGGGGGACAAATACCCTCAGCAATATAGAGTCACTTGGGTGTTTGGGGGGCTAATACCCACAGCCACGTAGAGACAATTTGGGGGTTTGGGGGCTAACACTTCCAGCAATGTGTACTTGAACAATGTAACTGGTGCTCATGCAAAGTGCCTCAACTATGGTTGGAGTACAAGCTGCAGAAAATTCCCAAAATCAAAGCCAAATGTCACTTTGCAGCTAATGCATTCTCACACTGTGGCAGCAAAAGTAACTGGCAACTTTAAGGAATGGACAGAGTGGAAATGCAGGTACTCTAGGGACTGTTGAAAAACAAACAAAGCCTAATCATCTAGTAAATGGTTCCTTAAAAAATGGTGAAATTCAATGGTGCTGGTGCAAAAAGATGACAGCAGCTCAAGGACTGTATGTGTGTGTGGGGAAGTTATCTCAGCCTGGGCTGGCACACACGATGACGGTGGTGTTTGAAGCCCATAGAGCCCTATGGGTGTCAAATTCGACTAGAAAGTGTTCTATATAAGCTTGGATTGGCTATGTGGGCAATTGGGCATTGGTCGATGGGCCAGTGCACCAGGGTCACTTGTGATTTTGGGGCCTTTGTAAACCACACCAAGAGACTGACTCACTTCCCCAGTCCCCACCAGGACACTGTGAAGTGGTGCCAGTACGTTGTCCGCTCATCAGCTGTGCTGCAAATTGAGGCTGTGGGAAAGTCTTTGGAGCATACTCACCTTGACACCTTGCGTGCCTTGCCAGAAGCAGTGCCATCTCATCTACCCGCCCATTACTTTCAGGTCATGGCAGGTGCAGGGAGGTTGTGTTGTATGTAGGGGCCTTCCAGGGAGGTACGTCTTATTTGTTCAGTCTAGCCTACCTCCCACCCCCTTGATAATCGGCAACGTGCTTTTTAAAACCTCCCTTGACAGGTAAAAGCACAGAGGCTACAATGAAAGAGAGGATCACGGAATGTGTGCCAATTACTTTCCGAGTGCCTGAGCATCATTGTAATCCCAATCCAACTGTGGTTATATAGCATGTTGTGTATGTCCAATGAGGGAATGTCATCATCAGGTAGGCACAGTTAGCCCATTAACTACAAGGAGAAACACCATTTGATGCTGGAACAGTAATGTACATAGCCACATATATGGATGAGTCCACCACAACACACATTTAACATTGCAGGGCAACAGAACTCCAATGTACTCACAAAAGTATGACATTGTGATGCTTCTGTGTACAGTAAAGCTCAGAAGATATTGGCCCAGACAACACACAAGTCCACAGACCCAGCCAATCAATACTAATTTCAGAGCCTCGCACTACAACAACCTAGAAGTGGTTGTGTCACAGTTGTCATAGAAATGTTTGTAGGGAACATCCATCTTGATTTTGAAAGAATCATGGGCCAGTAACAATGTAGGATACAGGCACCATGTATGGACTGGGGGTGCTGCACAAAACATCCAGTCTGTATTTGTACAGGGTCCTCTTCGGAGAATGTGATTCACAGCAATTCTGAAGAAAAAAACTGGGACAGAAAGTCTTAGACAGGAAGTGCACTACATCAACACACTCCAAGAGTGCCTACTACCAGATTAATTCAATCTCATTAATTTATCTACTTGAAACATGAATGTTTGACAAAATCCAAAATAATGCAACAATAAATCGCAGTGTCCATTGAATTTGCTTGACACCGTCAATCCGTTGCTTCCACAAAATCTTTTTTAATCCAATTGTATAATTCTCAAACGCAATTCATTGACTCTCAAATATCAATCAAAAGTGCCATGCTTGTATAATACAAATCCCATTTTGGGTGAAAGCAGCATCCTTTTTATGGGAATCTATGAATAAATTATGGCAACAGTAAGTACACATATTTATTAATTACATCAAACATCAAATGTTAACACATGGCCTATTTTTTGTGAGGTAAGACAATATAAAAGACAATAGTTTTTTCATGTAGACTCAAATCTAACTCAATCAATTACAAACATGTCATGACAAGCAAACATTAATTACAGAGAAAAACAGCTGTGTGCAAGAGGGTAGAAGCAAGGTCTGGCTCTCTGAAGACTCAGTGGCGATTCCAGGGCTGGCACTCCCGGAGGGTTATGCTATCCATACCCTTATAGAGACACGAGAGGCGGAGATTGCGGCTATTGTCAAAACCAGCTATTCCTGCACCTTCATTAAATAGCCCATTTTGGGCTATGAATGTGCTTGTTTTAAAATTGCTTTTAATCCCAATTATACCATGTCTGGTTTACTGGTATATCATCCCCCTGGCCCATCCAAGGCTTTTAGGGAAGCCCTTGTTGAAGCCGTCTGTACTTTGGCGGTCAATACGTCTAACTTTACAGTCCTAGGGGACTTGAACCTTCATTTTGATAACCACCTTCATGTGGATGTGGCCAATCTGGTGGCAGATTTAGCTGCCTGTCAGCTTGATTAGTGAGTCTCTGGCCCCACACATTTGGCTGGTCATTTGTTGGACCCTGTTTTTACTAACATTTCGTCCCTGATGGTCCAACCGCAGGTTTCTATGGCTTGGCAGGACCACTTCCTAGCCCCCTTGGCTATCCAGGGCATTGCACCTGTGCGTAAACTAGACAAACCTTCCTCTCTTAAATGGCCATGGCATAAATTAAACTGTGATCAAGTCCATCTTTCTGCCACTGTTCTGGTGTTGCTGATGGACCCTGACAAGGCTAATTCAGCCTTTTCGAATTGGATCAATCAGCCGTTGGATAAGCTGATCCCAGCCAAATGGTCCCTGAACCGCATTTCTAAATCTAACTCGTGGTACAATGAAAAATTAGCGGCGCTGCGGAAAATATGCAAAAAATGTGAAAGGTTTTGGAGAAGAGACTTGGACTCGCTATCCAAAGATCGCTATCGGGATGCAGTAAAGATCTATCACAAGGCTATCCATACTGAACGTGCTGCATGTTTTGGTATCCAATTTTGGCATGATGGTCACCTTAGAGGTTTTTCCTCAGATTCAGCAGGACCGTTTACTCACCCTCTGTGCTAAATTTAAGTCAGGCCGACCGGCTGACCCACTGAAAACAGACCATTTCAGGAACATTTTACCAACCATTTCTCCTCTCCTTGGTCAAGTGATCAACAAATCGCTCAGCTCGGCTGTTGTACCCACAGCATGGAAACAGGCTAGAGTGATACAATTGCTTAAAAAACCCTCATTGGACTAAAAAAAAACCTGAGAACTTCAGGTCAATTTCATTGCTCTCTTGTACTGCCAAGATCGCTGAGGCATATATTAACTCCATCCTTTCAGATCACTTGACCATCAACAATACTCTATATCCCTTGCAAAATGGTTTTCGCCCAGGCCATGGCACTGAGTCGGCGCTTTTGGTGGTGACAGAGCACATTTGGACAGCGTTGGACGCAGGACAGACATCAGCACTGATCCCCCTGGATCTCAGTGCCGCGTTCGACACTGTGTTCCATGCAATCCTGTTGCGCCGTTTGGAAGAGGCTGGCATCGGTGGCCTTGCTTTGAAGTGGCTATCGTCATTTCTTTCTGATAGGACCTATCAGGTGATCGCCCCCTTTCTCTTCGTCTTCCTTTCCCCATCAAGCACGGGGTGACACAGGGTTCTTCTCTGAGCCCTCTGCTCTTCAATTTGTATGTACAACTTCTGGCTGCAATTGCCAAGAGCAGAGGACTGACGGTGGTCTCCTACGCCGACAGAACTCAGCTGGTGGTAGCCCTCGCGAGCAACTCTAGGCACGACACCGCTAAGTTTCAAGGTGATCTTGCTGTAGTTGCAGGGTGGATGACAGCTAACTGCCTCCAGCTGAACGCCAGCAAGTCGGGTGTTGCTGGTGGGAAGTGATCATGAGTTATGGAATGAGTATTGGTGGCCCATGAATCTAGGCACCCCCCTCCTCCTAAACAGGTTGTAAAGAACCTGGGGGTTTGGATGGACATATCTCTCAGTTTCCAGATCCAAACGAAGAAGGTGGCGGGCACCTGTTTTGGTTTACTGCGCAGGCTTAACCCTATTTTGGGTTTCTTTGATGCACCGACCAGACAGACCATCATTCAGGCCTTGATTACATCTAGGCTTGATTATGCAAACTCTCTGTATGTGGGGGCTAACAAGGTAGAAATACATAGGCTTCAGAGAGTACAGAACGCCGCAGCAAGCACTCTTTTGGGCCTGTGCAGAGTCTGCTCTGTGACTGGCACAATCTGCCGCCTTCATTGGCTGCCTGTGGCTCAACAGATTGAGTTCAAGGCTCTCTGTATAGCCTTTAAAATCTTGAAACTCGCTTCCCCTAACATTTTGACTGATCTGCTCTCTTTTTATGTACCCTCCCGTCAGCTTCGCTTAATGGGCCAACATTTGCTAGTGGTCCCTCGGGTCAGGAGGATCCGGGCCAGAGGCCGTTCCTTCCGGTACAGAGCGGCTATTCTTTGGAACTCACTGCCCCTCCATATTCGAGGCCTCAGCAACTTTCTTGAATTTAGGAAAGCTATTAAAACCTTTCTCTTTCCCATTGTGTAGGTTGCTCTGGTTCCTCCCTGCGTTGTGGTTGCCTATTTGCTGTTAGCGCTGGGACGCCTCTTGGTTGAGGCAGCTGTCGCGCTCTATAAATCTTTTAAATAGAAATAGAATAGAATCTGTGCTCTGTATGTGACAATCACCTCACTTGCTATGCAACCTGCTCAATAAACCACAGGTCCATTAGCTATACCCCTACAGTACCTGGATGCCAGTGCACAGAAACATCTAACCTAAACGTGTTTGCAATTGATCCTTTGAGCAAACATGCACCCCATGCTACAAATTTGTGGCGATAAACTATTCTATAAATACCTCCATGCCAGATACTGTGTGTCCAGACTGGAATCCAAAGGTATCACGCTGTGCTACATTCTTTCAGACATCCAGAGAATGGTAAAAACAATACTGCTGGTATCAATTATTAAAACTTGATACTCCAGGAAGCCAACAAGATCACCTAACTTGCAAAACCAATGCGCTGTAATGTGAGAAATGTGAGAGATGCTTGAAGATTGGATGACAATGTACTGCCAACCAATGTTCCGGCATCATGACATTACAATATAGGCAATCCTCAGCACCATCCCAGGGCAGTATCCAAGGGCAAGATTGACCAATCAGTGACTACTACTACTAACAAAGGGTAACTCGCCACTTATGCCCGCACACGACTCAGACAAGGAAAGGTTAGGTGGAGGCTACTTTTTCTGTGATGCCAATAGGTTTTACATATGCCAGTGTTCTCAAAGCTGCCATTAAAACAATCAGTCATTAGCATTCATTGGCAGACGGAAAGCTGCAGCAAACACATTCCACATCTTCATATTTCCCCTGACTCCTTCTTTGCCTACTTAAATACACATATTCTGCACATAGGTACATTTCAAAATTACCTCATGGCCTGTATGAGCTCTACTTGTGCTGGTATGACACCACTTACATCTGCCTCAAGGTACATGGTTATCTCTCAAAACTAACATGCACACACTAGCACGTCATCAGCCCCCTGTAGTGCAGCCAGCTGGAAAAGGATGTCCAGTCTTGTACTGAAACTCTTCCAAACTGATTCTTACTATCTCACACTGGTGCTGCCCTTCTTACATCCACACCTACATTAACAGCATCACTTTTTATCACTATGTACACAACACCTCTCATATCCATGAATTGTACACAATGTACTGTAGTCATCACCTCCTCAGCAGATGTAAACGTAACATGTTAAATGGACTACTCTCATCACCAGTTGCACCCTGAGTAATGTCTTGGACTTTACTTATATCACAAAGTGCAGCATCAAAGCCCACTCGAACATGCACACTTAACACATCACCACATCTCTAAACAAGACACTTACATCGCTCAATGAATATATTCTCAGTAATTCGCATATCACCATACACCCACCCTACTCTGCTTACGTTCTACAGATTGTCATTTCTAAAACAAATGCATCTACAGATTCAAACACAACAAACATCAACATGACAACACCTCACAATACAACATACCGCACGCTAAATTACACAACTGGTGTATACCCTTTGCATACACTTAACCACTTTGTTATCAATGACAAGTTTAACCTTGTCTCACTGTGGCCCTATCCCGTCCACATATGACTTTCATGCTCCATACTCCCATAGACTTATGCACATTAACAACTATCCTCACTCAGTGAAACTGCCCTGCTATAGTCATATCTCATCCTACTGCCACAGACTATAGCTCTCATCTCTTGCTAGAATCCAACCTTGACTAGCTGGTTTTACCCCTATCACATCTACCTATTCCTACCATACCTTGCACAGGATTTAACTAGTCTTACACGTTTCCACACTCTGATTCACACCCCTGCATATAAAACCACTCACATTGGAACAATGTGGATACTTGACGCCTCCTACACAAGAACTGCCTATGAACTTAACTTCTACCTTACACTCTCTGACAATCTCTAAATTTGTCCTGACCCCATTACAATGAGTCTCCACTCCATTTCAAAATTGGTAACACTAGTCTGTCTCACCTCTACCCTTGTTTAACCCCTTCGATGCTGATGACGGCCCCCAGCCATCATGCACTGCCGTGGGCGTGTGCTGATGACGGCTGGGGTCCATCATAAACCCGCCCACTCGTGATTCTGCCGCACAGGCGCAGAATCGCGGCCGCGCCCAAGGGTTTAAGCTAGCTCAGCACATGCAACGTGAGCCTTACAAACACATCTTAAGCTAGGCCTCACATTCCAAAATCCTCCTCCTCCCCTGTGTGGCAACTAAGAGCATGTATGTGAAACTGGCTCCTGTAGCATTAGCACAGCAGACGAACCCACTAAACTTCTTTGCACTCACATTCTACTCAGCTTACCAGCTGTAGCACAGGGCAATACAACAGACATAACAGCACTCCTAGTTCAGTTCTGTGTGATTTGGAAGAGCATCAAGCATAGCTCAAAAGGACCCCATTGTGAGGCATGCACAAATGACAACCTAAACACAAATCATATGCTCAATTACAATGGATGTGTGGTTGTAACTATGAAATCCAAGCTTGGACAGAAAAAACACACCATCCACATGATGTACACAAACAAAAGCAGGATGGCATGACTGACATAAAAATTAGAATGCACTGGACTAATAAGACCACAGACACCTTACCGAACAGGAATATCTGCACAAAGTGGAGTTCTTGGAGGAAACAGGGCCAGAAGACTGTGAAAATACTGCTCCCTTTAAACCCACCATGGGCTCAGGAAATGTATCAAATGAGTACACAACCATGAAGGGAATTTGTCTACAGTGGCATGCCACCAGTGACAAGATTGTCATTGTCGCTAGTCTACCAGGTCTAAAGAAGACATAGACATGGGTCCACCACTATCAAGTCACATACAAGTATTGAAGTATTGTACTTTTACTTTATGTACATGGGTGTGTTCAAAATCACTACCATGTAGTGAAACTCCATATGTACCAAGGTGTCTTGATGCAACAGGTGTCTTTCTGCACATCCAAACATATGCAGCGTGGTTCTCCTAAACTGTTGTATTTTGCCACACTTTCACTATGATGACACCTGAACCCAGGAACAAAGTAGAATTGTGTCTCCTAAAAATAGCTCAGTGACTTCATGGCATACTCATGGACAAAACCAATGTTAACGTTGACATCTAGCCAAAGTAGGCACAAAAATCTAGGATACATACTGACCAAGTGCTTGTACTCAATGAGCCATATGCAATATACACCTTACTGACATCATTTTCTACTTACATCACATATTACACATGAATAACATTTAAATAGAAATCCATTTTGAGGGCACAGAAATTTAGGAAAAATACATAGGAAATGTTTTATTCAGCATATACTGTCATAGGAAATAGGCCAATGGCCAGTCCAATGATAAGTCAATGGCTTTGAGGGCCACAAATGTAATGGCCTTCACTGCTTGCATTCACTTTGCCAGAAAAGGGACACCTCCCAAAGAAGGGGCATCCAGGGGCAGGACAGGCAACAAGGGAACAATTCTAAGGGGGGAATGGTTTGGGTTTTGGGAGCGATGGGATCAATCCACTGCAGTGGTAGCAGCAAATGTAGGGTGACAACTGTAGTGGGAGGGCAAGATGGAGAGGGAATGGGCTGGGTTTGACCATTTTGGGGATGGTATAGTTCTGTATGGTGTGGACAGGAGTAGGGAGGGACTCAGAGTTTTTGGGAGGGGGTTTTCTAGTGCTGGAGGAACTGAGCTGGGCTGGGGAAATATGGGTTGGTGGAGGGGGTTTGGGCTTGGTTGACCAGTAGGATATTCTGGTGGGGTGTGATTTTGGGCTTTGTTTTTTCTGGGGTGGCAGGTGTAGATGGCAGGATCAGGGGGGTGGATTGCCACTTCTTTTTCAAAAAGTGTCTGTAGGTATGGGTAGGGCCACTCTGGGGTGCCAAACCAGTATTGCACACTCTCCCTTTTCTCTATGTAGGCTGTATGCTCCCCATAGGCGCCTGGCTGGGTGCCGTCCCCACCAATCACAATGCTGCATTGTGATTGGCTTAGAGGAGAGGAGGGAGGCTTCCTGTTCCTTACCGCAGGACCCAGCCAGGACCTGAGACTGCGTGAGACCCAGGAAGGTAAGTTTATTTGAATTTTTTCTAATTAACTGACCCCTACCCACGCGAACTCCCTCGCGACCCCAACCACCCTCCCCCCACCTTCAAGTCATGCCAGCCACGAATGGCACCATGCCACTGGCCCATCTGGGTGCATTGTATGTACAGACTATCAGTACTGAACCTATATTGTTTATTAGTCCAGTCAACACTGTGTACCAATCCTGTCTAAACTACAAAAGTCCCCATTTGTATGGGCCAAGTCTGAATGTACTCACTTCTCTTAGACATATCACACACTTTATACAGCTTACATTGCTCTTTTCATCATCTCATTTAGTTAACGTACTCCAAAATTATGCATATTTGCCATCTCTCAATATGACAGTGATGCATCATACACATGGGTTATAAAGCCCTCAAGTATGAATAGTCAAGAGCATTTAGACACATGTCATCTGTGGTGAATGTGTATCTAACATCATACCTTACAATGTCAGCCATGTTTCCACCAGTGACCACCTGTGTTTGACAGTGAATGGCATGTGTTGTCACTGTTGCAGAGTCAGACACATGGACTCAGTTTTTTGGATGGAGTGAATGGAATCTTCCACACAATCATCTGAAAGGCCAGTGTGGCTGGTCACCAGAGTTAGCATACCTGTAATTGGCCCATGGGATACATTTGATTACAGTGAGCACCCTTGCTGGGACCTAACATTGGCACATTGACCAAGCAAAACTCACCAAAGCATTCACATTAACGTCATCTGATGCCGGAATATATAGCATGGGCTTTTCACACTTCAGTGCTCCAATAACAACATACTTCATAGATTTGTTGAGACCACACTAAGAACAGGTCATACATTAGTCAATGTGCTGACTCATGTCTAGCAATTGCATTACTCATGAAGGTTATCTCCATGCACATGTTGTTTTAATATGTGCTGATCACATGAACATGGCACTACATTGACTACCATGAGCATAACTTACTCACATGTCCCTGATAAAAGGGGCCTAACCGAGCCTCTAATAATCCTTGTGCGTATGAATCTTTTAAAACTGAACAGTGGTTTTGGGTGACTTCCGATCTGTAAAAGGGCCAGCAGGCTAAAATACTACAATATGCATGTTTAAAGAAAGATGTGCAACATACTCAACCCCTCCATGTTGCTGTGCGACTTTTAACTTCCCATCCAGGTCAGGAAAGATCACTGCTAGGATGCAGAGTATGTGGGGGGTTGGGGTTTGGCACCTACCCCTCTTGTCTGGAAGTGACAGGCCTAGGTGGAGTTCAGCGATCTACTTGGTCCAGCCACGAAGGTCCTACCACCTGTAGCGGCAATGACAGACGGGCCAAGTTTCCAAGCACCTGCAGGGCACCTTTTGGGCGAAGGTCCTCCACAGCTTGGCCTTCTGATGGGAGTTGACCTGTAAGGATGACATGGTGACCGACCCTTAGTTCACATGCAGCATGCTTCTGAATCAGACACTTGTACACATAGGTCATGGTCAGATTGGCACAATGTCTAAGGAGTAGGCAATTGGTATGATGTGCAGTTTGCCTGTGTTCAATGATGACTCCGTCCCTTGAGAGCAGTGATAAGATGTTTACCCTAGGACACACACTTCTACAGCAGTGTACCTGCCCAGAACAGTTATCTACACACTTTTAAACTTACAAAAATCTGTTTACATCCTTGCCAATGAGATTCCTAATGTTAGTAGTGCATGGTATTTGCACGTGTCCAATGAAAATGTAGTGTGATCACCTGCTCCTCTGGTTTGCCATACAGCTGGTTGTACAGTGGCAGGAGGGTGCCCAGCACGACCTGGTTCTCCTCCTCAGTGAAAGCTGGGGCCCTGCCAACTGTATGTGCCATAGTCGCTCCCAGAGTTTGTGGATAGAGCAGCAGAGAGATGGGGAGGTGCAGGAATGATGCAGGTAATGCAGGCCAGTGAAGTCTCTAAGGAACAGACAGACATATCTAAACAACAGAGGCGGTCTTAATTCCATGCGGCCAAAGCGATAGGTTCACGCCGATCGCATTTTACGAATGATTCCAATGCATAACATTGCTTGCAGTTCGCACGCCTCCTGCGACATTCAAAAAGGTATCATCGGTCCATGATTGACTTTGATACATTGGTGATGAGAGGTTGCTGAGTCGGTTTCGACTGGACACATTTAGAAACGCGTGTCTGTTACCATAAAAAATTGCAGCCAATGGCTCTGTCCGAATCATTTAGGATGCAGCTACCGCATCCTTTGAATACACAACCCCTCTCTGTCATCATAACAACTTGCAGCCAATGGCTCTGTCTGAATCGGTTAGGGCACTGCTACCACATCCTTTGAATATTTACCTGCATCTGTCTCCATAACAACTTGCAGCCTATGGCTCTGTCTGAATCGATTAGGATGTGGCTACTGCATCCTGTCAATAATCGGTCTGCAGTACAGACACTTCTGGAATTGATGCATTAATGGCAGTTTTTTCAAGATGAAATGAGCCTTTAAATGAATAACTCACACTCCCATAAGAAGCTAACCTTAAGGGTCACATGCCACACTGGTTTTTGAGGCTAATACCAACATGATACAAAACTACTTCATTTACCCTCCTAGGCGGTTTCACAGTGCCAATGACTTTTTGGGGAGGTACAAGTCTTGACATGCTCACTGAATTTGGGGACTTTGTGACCCAGTGTGGAATCTGTGTGATTTCTGACTGTAATTGTTTGGTGTTTAAGTCATGGATAAAGCATTTACCTTTGAATGAGTAGACCGTGACATTATGCAACCACATCAGCTTGTGTTTGTAATGTGAATTACGAATGTATCTTTGTGTCCCAGACTTACGTGGATAATGGTGTTATATATGCAACACCTGTATTGTTCATGTTTTGTGCATGTGATTGTATGTGTATTACAGACATGACAACCTGACAGTGTCCACCCTGTAACAGTACTGTGCATGATTCACACTGTGAGATGCTGCGTGTATTAGGTGTCCCACATATCTGGCATTACATGATCCTATTATGGGTACCTTTTAACCATTTAATTGTTCTCACAAATCTATATCTTGGCATATTCGGTGGGGAGTTGTTGAGTATGTGATCAAATGAACGGTGACAGACACTAGAGAGTTTTACACTGCAGCACTCTTACTTGCTGTGTCACCATACCTTGGTAACATGTCTGGTAAGGATACTAATGCTGTGATATCTATCAACAGTCAGCCTTTTTCATTGAAATATGTATTTCCGATGTTCTGTAATTTTAGTTGTGTTCAGATTTCATCTTCTGTTTTTCTCAATGCATGTTGCTATGTACATTGTGAACTAACTGTGTTTACACTCTACACATAGGTATTGCAGATGACCTCCAGTGTACAGGCCCTTTCCAGACCTACAGGCCACTGAAGAACGTGATACCATCAGGAAATACCGTTTCGCAAGACCGATAATTGAAGAGTTGTTGAGCAGTTCTCACTTCATTTGCAATCCTGGTTGCACATATCCAACGGCACTGATGCCCAAAGTGAAGTTTATGGCAGCATTACATTTCTTTGCCAACGGTTCATTCCAGTATGCAGTGGCAACATCTGATAGAATTTCCCAAACCATGTTCAGCCATGTCCTTATGGATGTGTTGGAGGCATTGCTCTGTTACCTGGAGCAGTACATAAAGTTCCCAACACCTGGAGAGTTGTCAGACATTGAGGGTGTATTCTATGCCTTGGAATGGCTACCCCATGTATTTGGCTATATTGATGGCACCCATGCTGCATTGATCTCACCAAAGGCAAATGAGCAAGTTTATCGCAACAGAAAACATTACCACTCCATCAATGTCTAAGTGGTCTGTTTGGCTAACATGTTCATCTCCCACTTCTGCACAGTTTTCCCTGGATCGGCACATGATGTATATATCCTGGGGAACAGCGTTATCCCCCATTTGATGTCTCAGCTGCAACGTGACTGTGCCTGGCTTGTTGGTAGGGGATGTGGCATGTGTATGTTTTGGTATGTATTGATTGTATGTCAGATAGTGCACTGTTGTCATAAAACTGAATCTTTATTCTGTGTTAAATGTAGGAGTCTCTGGATACCCCAAACAGCCTTGTTTACTGATACCACTCAGTAACCATTTTACCCCTGCAGAAGTGTGATTTAAGGTAACCCATGGTAAGACCCGGCGAGTTCCGGGTAGGCTTTTGATGCTGGGTGGAAGGAGTCTTTGCAATGCCCAGATCTCCAATCAGGCCCTGTACTACACACACTCATTCCACCGTGCAAAAACAGCACCCCTGGAACTATGCTTTCCTGAGTGTGAGTGGATATGCACTGACAAAGATGGCTGACACTGATGCCTGGTGTTTGTAGCACAAGGCCCTTTTGGTAGTTGTGTAAATGTCAGACACCAGCGTCCAGTGTCATGCATCCTGCTAGTAAATTTGGAAACACTGTGGGTAAGCTTAGTTTGTGTTGGGTTGTTTGTGCTGGGAGGGAAGGTGTTGGACAGGGCCTGATGTGACTTGTAGCCTTTCCAAATACTGTTCCTCCCACTCAGCCCAACCCAGCTAACTCCTCTGAGACTATGGCTAACTGGCAGTGAGGGGCAGTGTACTAGCAAGGAGACTGATGCTGCTGCATGGTGTTAAACTTGAATCCAAATTCCAACAAGGCCTTGTGCACCAACCACCATACAACAATGTCAGCCATCTTGCTAGTGCACTTCCATTCACTGTCAGGTAGCCATATGCCCAATGAACTGGTTGGACTGGGTGGGGGTAGAAGTGTTTGCCATTACTCCAACTCCCATAAGGCTCTGTCCTATACACACTCTTCCCAACCAGAGAAAACTGACCACATGGCAGAATGATTTCCTGACAGTGATTGGAAATTTATTATTTAGATGTGTGACACTTGTGCCTGGTGTCTGAGTTGGCCACGAATTCCAACAGCGCCTTGTGGTCAATACGTCAGTCCCCAGTGTCATTTATCTTGCCAGTACATTTTCACTCACTGTCAGGTAAGCAGAGTTCCAGGTGGGCTTGTTGTGCTGTTTTGCATGAGTAGTGTTTGCACTGACTACATCTCCCATCAGGCCCTGTCCGCCACACACCTTCCCAGCCACCCCAAACAGATCACCAGGAACTAGGCCTACCTCCCCTATTTGATGTCTCAGCTGCAACGTGACTGTGCCTGGCTTGTTGGTAGGAGATGTGGCATGTGTATATTGTGGTGTGTATTGATTGTATGTCAGATAGTGCTCTGTTATCAGAAAACTGAATCATTATTCTGTGTTAAATGTAGGAGTCTCTGGATACCTCAAACAGCCTTGTTTACTGATACCACTCAGTAACCATGTTACCCATGCAGAAGTGTGGTTTAAGGAGGCCCATGGTAGGACCCGGCGGGTTGAACCCGGATAAAACCGAGTTGGTTCTCACCGGTGGTTCTTCCAGTCCCTGGAACTCTCTCTTCTGGCCCTCCTCTCTTGGTCCCCCCCCCCCCACTCCTTCAACTACAGTCAAAACACTGGGTGTCAAAATGAACAACAAACTCACCCTCCATTCTCAAATTAGCTCTGTAGTCTCTTCCTGCTTCCTCACCCTTCGAACCATCCGCACCGTCTCCCGTTTCTTTTCCCCCCAGGCACTTAAGTTGATCATGGCTGCACTGGTGATCTCGCGGTTGGATTATGCCAATGCCCTATACAACGGCATCCCGGCATACAGCCTGCGGAGGCTCCAGATGGTCCAGAACCAGGCGGCCCGGTTGGTCTATGGTCTCCCACGTTTCCACCACTCCACACCCCTCCTCAGGGAGCTCCACTGGCTTCCTGTTAAGGAACATTCCCTCTTCAAAACCGGCTGCATGGTTTTTCAGGCCCGCCAAGGCACTGCCCCCGCCTTCATTTCCTCGCTGATAAATGAATACGTTCCGACCAGAGAGCTTCGCTCCTCTTCCAAGTCTCTCCTGCAAATCCCACGTTTCAAACGTAAAAAGTGGGGTGGAGCCAATTTCTCTACCTTGGCTCCTACATTCTGGAACTCCCTCCCTGACCACCTTCGTTCTGCCACTCATTATGTCTCTTTCCGCAAGGACCTAAAAACGTTCCTGTTCAAACAGGCCTTCTCCGTGTAACTGGCCCCTTCTTGCCCTACGACAGGTTCACTTCGCCTCAGTTGCCGGACCCTCCGCTAGCGCCAAGAAACCGTACGGTGAACGTTGCGCTCTATAAGTGTTTTAAATTGGAAATTGGAAATTGGTTGTGGAGAGGACATTTGGGCTACTGAATACCAGATTCCGCTGTCTGGATTAGCAATGTCCTATCAAGATGTCTGACACTGGTGCCTGTTGTCCGAGTTGACCACAAATGCCATCATATCCTTGTGCTCCAAACACCAGTCCCCAGTGTCAGCCAATGTGTCAGTACATTTCCGCTCACTGTCAGCTAAGCAAAGTTCCAGGTGGGCAGTTTGTGCTGGGTGGCAATAGTGTGTGAAGAACTAGGCCTGCTGGGAGATGTAGTCAGGGCTAACACTCCTCCTCCCACCCAGCCCAAACAGCCAACCAGGAGCCATGCTTACCTGACAGTGAGTGGAAATATACTGACAATATGGCTGACATTGGTGCCTGTTGATTGACTTGACTGCAATACCCAACAAGGCATTTTGCTTCAGACACCATGCAGCAGTGTCAGTCATCTTGCTAGTCCACTTCCCCTAACTGTGAGGTAGAAATACGCCCAGAGGAGTTACCAGGGCTCGATGGGAAGAGGAGCATTTGCAATGGCTACAACTCCCATCAGGCCCTGTCCTACCTCACAGTGGTCCAAAATGCACCAGCAGAATGTCTGACACTCGTGTCTGTTCTTTGACTTGACAGCAACACACATCAGGGCCTTCTGCTCAAGACACCAGTCCCCAGTGTCAGCCATCTTGGCAGCACATTGACACTCACTGCCAGGAAAGCAGAGTCACAGGTAAGCAATTTGGGATGGGTATGAAGATGTGTTCTGACAGAGCATGATGGGAGTTGTAGTGACAGCAAAGTCCTCCTCCCAACCAACACAAATAACTCATCTGGGCCAATTGCTACCTGGCAGTGATTGGAAGTGTACTAGCGAGATGACTGACACATGTGGCATGGTGTTTGGTGCACCGTGCCTTGATGGGAGTTGGATTCAAGTTCAACACCATGCACCAGTGTCAGCCACCGTGCCAGTACACTTCCCCTCACTGTTAGGTAATCATTGGCACAGAGGAGTTAGCAGGGCTGGGTGGGAGGATGAGTATTTGCAATGGCTACAACACACATCAGGCCTTGTCCCACACACACCTTTCTACCCTTCACCAAAAGCCTACCTGTAACGTAACTTCCCTAACAGTGAGTGGGAATGTACTTGAAAGATGTCTGACACTGATGACTGGTGCCTATTTGTCCACAACTCCCAGTAAGGCGTAGTTGTTCAGACACCCGTCCGCAGTGTCAGCCTTTTTATCTATACCTGTCCACTCACTGTCAGGTAAGCATGGTTTCTGATGGGCTGTTAGGGAGGAGAAGTGTTTGCCCTGACTACATCTCGCATCATGTTCTGTCCTCCACACGCCTTCCTATCCATCCTAACCAGCTTACCTGGGACTCTGCTTTCCTGGCAGTGAGTGGCAATGTGGTGCCAAGATGGCTAACACTGGGGACTGGTGTCTGATTTGTCCACAACTCCCAACAGGGCATTGAGCTCCAAACACCAGTCCTCAGTGCCAGACATCTTGACAGTAAATTCTCATTGAATGTCAGGGGAACTCAGTTCTAGGTGGGCTTGTTGGGCTGGGTGGGAAGAGAAGTGTTTGCACTGACTTCAACCCCATCATGCCCTGTCTTCCACATACCTTCCCAGTCAGCCCAAACAGTGCACCTGTAACTATGCAGTCCCTGACAGTGAATGGAAATGTACTGGCAAGATGGCTGACACTGGGGTCTGGTGTGTCTAGCAGAGGGCCATGTTGGGATTTGGCTTCAAGTACAACACTATGTAGTCAAGTCAAGTCAAAATTTATATAGCGCACTACATACCCAGAGGGTCTCAAGGCGCTTGAGGAGTGGGGAGGGGGGGGGGTTACTTATCGAATATCCAGGTTTTAAGCTGTTTTCTGAAGGCTAGGTGGTTTTGGGTAAGGCGGAGGTGGATGGGAAGGGAATTCCAGGTTTTGGCTGCTAAGTAGGAGAAGGATCTTCCCCCCATGGTGGCTTTGTGGATGCGCGGAACAGCGGCGAGGGCTTGGTTGGACGAACGCAGTTGGCGGGTGGGAGTGTAGAAGGAAAGGCGCGTGTTGAGGCAGTCAGGTCCACGTTCGTAGAGGGCTTTGTGTGCGTGCGTGAGGAGACGGAACGTTATCCTTTTGTTGACGGGGAGCCAGTGAAGGTCTTTCAGGTGACCGGAAATGTGGTCTGTGCGGGGGATGTCTAGTATGAGTCTGGCTGAGGCGTTTTGAATGCGTTGGAGTTTTTTCAGCAGTTTTGCGGTGGTGCCGGCGTAAAGGGTGTTTCCGTAGTCCAGACGGCTTGTAACCAGTGCGTGGGTGACCGTTTTTCTTGTTTCGGTGGGGATCCAGCGAAATGTTTTTTTGAGCATGCGTAAGATGTTGAAGCATGATGATGAGACGGCGTTGACTTGTCTGGTCATCGAGAGAGAGGAGTCCAGGATGATCCCCAGTTTCCGTGCGTGGTCCGTCGGTATGGGAGCTTTTCCTAGGGCCGTTGGCCACCAAGAGTCATCCCAGACGGAAGGGGATGCACCTAAGATGAGGACTTCCGTTTTGTCCGAGTTCAGTTTCAGACGGCTGTGCTTCATCCACTCGGCCACTTCTTTCATCCCTTCATGTAGGTTGGTTTTGGCGGTGATTGGGTCTTTGGTGAGTGAGAGGATCAGCTGAGTGTCATCAGCGTAGGAGATAATGTTGAGGTTGTGTTGACGTGTGATGGTTGCGAGGGGGCTCATGCAGACATTGAAGAGGGTAGGGCTGAGAGAAGATCCTTGTGGAACGCCGCAGATGACTTCGGTGGCCTCTGACTTAAAAGGGGGGAGTCGGACTCTCTGAGTTCTTCCAGCGAGGAACAAGATGATCCAGTCCAATGCTTTTCCTTGAATTCCGACGTTGCTGAGGCGTTGTATGAGGGTGCTATGACAGACTGTGTCGAAGGCTGCGGAGAGGTCGAGGAGGATGAGGGCGACTGTGTCTCCGTTGTCCAGTAGAGTTTGAATGTCGTCTGTTGCTGCGATGAGGGCGGTCTCGGTGCTGTGTTTGGCTCGGAAGCCAGACTGTGAGGAGTCGAGTGATTTGTTGGTTTCGAGGAAGGCGGCGAGCTGATTGTTGACGGCTTTCTCAATGACTTTGGCAGGGAATGGGAGGAGCAAAATGGGGCAGTAGTTTTTGAGTTCGGTGGGGTCTGCTGTGGGTTTCTTCAGAAGGGCGCTGAGTTTGGCGTGTTTCCATTTTTCTGGGAATGTGCCGTAGTTGAGGGAGCAGTTGATGACGTCTTGGAGATGGGGTGCGATAATGGAGTCTGCTTTGTTGAAGATGTGATGGGGCATGGGTCTGTAGGAGATCCTGAGTGGATGGAGTTCATTAGGCGAATGGTGTCTTCTGTGGTGATTGGGTTCCAGTTGAGAAGGTTATTCGGAGGAGGTACAGGTTCGGAGGTGAGAGGGGTTGACTGGTTTACGGGTTGGTTGTCAAAGCTGTTATGAATGTCGGCGATTTTGTCATGGAAGAATGAGGCGAGGGAGTCGCAGAGGAATTGAGAGGGGGTGATGTCGTTGGAGCTGGCGGTGGGGTTGGTGAATTCTTTGATGATGTTGAAAAGTTCCTTGCTGTTGTGGGCATTGTTGTCTAGTCGGTCTTTGAGTGCTGATTTCTTGGCTGTCCGGATTAGTTGGTGGTGTTTGCGGGTGGCGTTTTTGAAGATGGCTTGGGTGATAGTGTTTAGGTCTTTTTTCCAAGTTTTTTCAAGGGAGCGACAGAGTTTCTTGGATTTCTTAAGGTCATCATTGAACCAGGGGCGTTCTTGCTTCCTTGCTTGATTTGATGTTTTTTCAAGGGTGCTAGTTTGTCGGCGGTTTGGGTTAACCATTGTGTGAGGTTGATGGCGTTTTGGTTAGGGTTCGTCGAATAGGCAGGGGTTTTTTGAAGAAGTGATGTGGAGATTGGTTGATTGTGATTTTGTTCCAATTTCTTCGCAGAGTTGGTTGAGGGTGGTTGTGGATCGTGGTCTTATTGTAAATGAAGTGGATGCAACTGTGGTCCGTCCAGTGGAGGGCTGTGGTGTGAGTGAAGGAGATATGCTTGCTGGAGGTGAAGACAGGGTCGAGTGTGTGTCCTGCGTAGTGGGTGGGGGTGTTAACAAGTTGTTTGAGTCCGAGGTTGGCGAGATTGTCCAGGAGGGTGGTAGTGTTCCTGTCGTTGTTATTTTCCAGATGGAAATTGAGGTCTCCCAGTAGAATGTATTCTTCTGAGGGGAGGGCGTGTGGGGTGATGAAGTCAGTGATGTCTTCGCTGAATTGTGTACGGGGTCCTGGGGGTCTGTAGAGGAGGGTGCCTCTGAGTGTGGTCTTGGGGTCGGTGTGGATCTGGAAGTGGAGGTGTTCGGCGATAGCGAGGTTGTCTTCTGAGCAAGTACACTTACCCACACTGTCAGGTAGCCATAGGCCCAGATGAGCTATTTCGTATGGGTGTGAATCAGAGTGTTTGCTGTCACTACAACTCCCATCAGGCATGGGCCTACACACACCTTCCCACACAGCTCAAACAGCATACCAGATAGAGTGGTGATCCGACAATGAGGAGTGGTGTACTATCAAGATGTCTGACACTGGTGCTGTTTGACATGACTGCAACACCCATCAAGGCATTGTGCTCCAAACACAAGTACCCAGTGTCAGACATCTTGTTAGTATATTTCCACTCACTGCGGGTAAAGCATAGCTCCAGGTTAGCTTGTTGGGCTATGTGGAAGGAGGAGTGTTTGCTATCACTACAACTCCCATCAGGCCTGTGCTCACACCCACCTTCCCAGCCATCCCAAACAGCCTACCTGTGACTCAGATTTCCTGGGAGTGAGTGGAAATGTGCTGGCAAGATGGCTGACCCTAGTGACTGTTGTGTGGAGCACAAAGTCTTGCTGTGAAATTGTAAGGAGTATGTAAATGGTAGGAATTTTATGAATTTTCATTTTAATTGCAGGTATGTTGTTTATCAACATTACATACACATCGTATGCTCATTTACTCTACTTTGTTTTTAATTTCAAAACAGTCATTTGTATCACTATAGCCTTTACAGAGAAGTCTATGGGGGTGTAATTGGTAACTTTGTTTGAATGTGGAGTAGGTACTCTGGTGCTTCTGGTAGTCCATAGACGCCCTCCAACGGAAGGATAGCATGCACCTCCTCCTCCCAGGAAGTGAAGTGCACAGGTGGTGCAGGAGGGCCACCGCCAATATGCTGGCTTTGAGCTTGTTCTCTGGCCAGCAGTATTTTGACCCTCCTTTGCATATCATAGAACCTACTCCTGATATCATCCATTGTGCAGGTGCTTCAGCATTCACCTTGTTGACTATCCTGTCCCCCAACCTATTTCTCTGGACTAGGTTGCCAAATAACTGCGACTCTACTCTATTTCATCTACAAGCACTTTCAACTCCTTCTCTGTGAACCGTGGCTGCTTCCTCAGGGCCATGGTGAGGGTGAATGTGAAGGTGAGGGTGACTGTGAAGGTGAGGATGAGTGTGAATATGAAAAAGCATGAGGGTTTGTAAGAATTGTTTCAAAATAAAATCTGTGCAAGTTGTGTGGTGGGTGAAGTGTGAGTTTATGAGGCATAGAGCAGGGAATATGTGTAGACTCTTGTGACCTAGCAGCAGTTCTGTTAAAGCAAAGGATCATGGGCTTTTTGACTGTTTTGATTAGTTTCCAATTGCCATTTGTAACACCAACCGACACAGTTTAGAAAACCACAGGGCATATTATCAAGGATGGCGTTAAAATTATCGCCGGTTTACCGCCAGAAAACTGCCGCTAAAACAGCGATAATGGGCTTGATAATATGCCCTGGAGAATTCCAATAGAAGCCCATGTTCTCACCAGAAGTTATTGGAATTCTCAATGGCATATTATCAAGCTCTTCATCGCCATTGTAGCGGCAGTTTCCTGCCGCCAAACCGGCGATAATTTTTAACGCCGTTCTTAATAATATGCCCCCACGTTGGATGCATCATCATCTGGTCGTGAGGTAAACTGAGTCTGATGTGTAACAGAAATGCTATTATTTAGCATTTACGAACTAGTCGGTCGCATCAGGCTTGTTTCTGGACAATTCACCTGTGCGGATTGGTTTTCTACCAACTCAGTAGGTGTTTAACATGCAATGTAAACTAATCTGTCATTCAGGAAGCTCGCGGTTGAGTTGTTCGGAAAAGATTCCGGAACCGACTCTGTCGTGAGGCTTTCTGCACAGGATTGTAATCGGACCCAAAGTTTTAAAAAACTACAGAATTTATTGATTAACTTTGGTGCTTGCAAGACGTGAAATAACTAAGAACTGAAAGGTCCCCATGGCCCCTAGGGTAGCAAAATATAAAGTAAAGTTGGTTTGTTGAATGGGTTATGAGAGTGCAGTATTGTATATTGATATGCAGAAAGGAAGTTCATGCATGGATCATTTATTAGATTATCCTAAAGATTTAGAAAAGAATGATGATTCTGGGGAAGAAAATGGGTAAAATGTAATGTGCAAAATAAATATGTATTGTACACACATTGTAATGGGGACTGGACTTAAGGGAGGGTGGTGGTAGTGAGGGTACATTGTTTAATATTGTTTTTTTATTTTTTTAAACCTTTATTTCAATAAGAGCAATACAGTTCCAGACCTACAACCACAGGGGCCGGCCGTTAGTAATAAAAGCCCAAAATTGCCTCATTACACAGCTCTTCAGCCGACAACCCGAGGGCCCAGCAGTGATTACAACCATCATTCTGAGAGGTCCTGGTAAGCAGGATAGATTAAAGGTTTCACATTTTACATTTTATAAATAAACAATGAACACAAACAGAAAAACTAGCGAGGCAACAAAACTATACGGTGAGTGTCTGTCTCTGGGGGGGGTAGTCACATCAGAAAGGATGTATGCGATGTAAGGAGATAAAATCTCGGGAGAGGGGGGGCAGGGAGCAGGCGAACACATCATAGGCAGTAGTATGTACCATACGAGGAATGTGCGGTCACGGGGACAGAGGTATTTCAGGGACGTCCACAAGAGGAGGAGTGCAAATCTCCCCATGGTATAAGTTCCATTGGTTCCATATCCTCCCCCATTTCTTGGGTCTACCCCGAGCAACATACACAGTTTTTTCCCTAAACATGCACCAATCCATGTTTTCTTTCCAGGATGAAACCAGAGGTGTTCTTTGGGATCCCCATAGTTGGGCTATGTCCCTTTTAGCTACCATATTATCAAGGGTTGCCCATTGCGTCTGCGCCGGTATACACCCGTTACAACGCATCTTTTACTCTGCACTACCATTACAACGCGACTTTTACTCCGCATACCATTACAACGCATTGCGCTGGGGGGCGCTCTAGGATAGGGAATAAGTATAATTTACTATCCAACACCTTCCCTAGGGTCCACGGGGACTGGAGTTAGAATAGTAAATTATACTTACCACTATCCAGCACCCCAAAGCGCTATGCGTTGTAATGGTATGCGTTGTAAAAGTCGCGTTGTAACGGTATGCGGAGTAAAAGTATGCGGAGTAACATGGTACATCCGTCTGCGCCCCATTATAGTCGTTTGGCTCCCATACATTCAGTAAACAGCGTCTGGCCTCTGGCAACAACGAAACACCCGTAACCTCGTCCATAACAGCATGCACACGATTCCAAAACACCACAACATCCGGACACTCTCATATGATATGAAGGAAGGTAGCAATCATACCACACCCGCGCTTGCACAGCCCGTCCACTGAATAAACCATACGCAGCAGCCGTGGACCCGTGATATAAATACGGTGTAGGATTTTTAATTGCACCAGCCGGAGACGGGCCGGAATTGCGACCTCTTTAGGAGAAGATATCGCAGCCTGCCTATCTTCATCGTCCAACTCCAGTCCATCGCCGGTCCAAGCACCCCGAAGCTGTGAAAGCAAGTCCGATCGATTGTTAATAAGTTTTTTGTATATTAGGGAAATAGTGCTATCAGGGACGTGTCCGTCAAGCACTCTATCTTCAAGAGGAGAAGACTCCGGGATAACGGTCCCGACTGGGCGAACCGACCCAAGCGCATGACGGATCTGCATGTAACAATAGTGCTCCCTATCACTTAGCGCTTATTCTGATTTGAGTTCGTCAAAAGTCTTGATCCTGTTCTTAACCAAGAGATCCCCGACCTTGCTAATGCCGATAGGATCCCACTTCTCGAAGCCTTTCGTAGCCCAAAGGTTGCCCAGTCTCTCCGCCGCATAGAGCGAGGTCGGTCTAGTCAATCTGTCTGACCACCCCATGGTAGCGGTTGCACTACACCACACCCGTACCGCGACCCCCGTGGGCCCAGTCAATTTCTTTCCCGTCGGTCTGGAGTACAGCGCCCTATTATAGTTACCTCCCGGCAGCTGCCATTTATCCATTTCAAATGCAGGATTTGGGACGGGGCCGTACATTGCATGATTAATTGCACTTAGTTGGGATGCCCAATAGTAACGTTTAATGTCTGGCAATGCGATGCCCCATCGTACCAGGGCAAAGTCAGCTTCGCCAAGGCAATGTGAGGGCGCCCTCCCCATAACAGCTTCCTCTGTAGGCTCTCAATCTCGCGAAAGTAACTGGCGGGTACAAGATCAAGCGTATTTTGGATGGCATACAGGAATCGGGGAAGGGACATCATCTTAAAAAGATATAAAGGTCCCCAAATATTTGAAACCAACGTGTGAAATCGGTATCGGGCAGACGCGCGGCAAGGGGGGTACCTCTCCGTTGAGCGAATAAATACAAGACTTAGCCCAACTAATAAACAGACCAGAGTTCTTCCCGAACGAACTCAGTACGTCAAACAGTACCCCCAGTGACTTCCGGGGGGAAGTGAGATATAGCAGAAGGTCGTCCGCGTATAGAGATATGCGGTCCTCAAAATCAGGGGACCACCTAATGCCTTTAAGAGACGGTTGCCATCGCAGCCACACAGTGAGGGGTTCTAAAGCAAGCGCGAAGAGCATTGGAGATAGAGGGCACCCCTGTCGCGTACCCCTCCCAAGAACAAAGGATTCCGAGACCCTGCCGTTGACCACCACCTGGGCCAACGGTTCCTCATACATAAGTTTAACCCAACCAATGAACCTGGGGCCGAAACCAAATTTCACAAGGGCCGCCCATAAATATAGCCATTCCACCGTGTCAAAGGCCATCTAGGCATCCAAGGAGACCAAGATGGCCGGCTCGCGCAGTGACTCCGCCCTTGCCAAGACGCCATGAAGACGGCGCAGGTTGAGCGCGGTGTTTCAGTGGGGAATAAGCCCGGACTGATCTGGGTGTATCAGATCGCCGATCACCTTTATCAGCCGGTTTGCCAGAAGTTTTGCCAAGATCTTGGGTTCGGCGTTCAAAAGTGATATCGGTCTATACGATGTGCATTGGTCTCGGGTTTCCCTTCTTTATGACTGACAACAATGGACGCTAGTCTCTGATCTCGGGGAAGGGATCCGACATCTCGCGATTCTAGAAACATCTGACGAAGGTGTCGCGCCATTTTGTCGGGACACAACTTATACAGTTCGATGGGGATGCCATTCGGGCCCGTTGCTTTCCCCGAGCGAATGGATGGGGTGGTGAGCGGTATTTCATCGTTGGAAAATTCCGCCTCCATAAGCTCTTTGTCCGAATCAGACAAGCCAGGCAATGTGATATCTCTGAGCAACAAGTGCGAGTCCTCATCCGGTCTGTCCGAAACCGGCGCATACACCTTTTGAAAGTGGTGTGCGAAGACCTCCACTATCTCAACCGGATCCACAACCTGCACCCCATCCTCTCTCTCAACAACAGGCACAACACGATTCAGTCTATCCCTTTTATCCAACCAAGCAATCAATTTCCCCGCTTTGTCTCCAACATCATACAAACGCCCCTGTTGCTCACGACTCATTGCCTTGGCCGCATCAGTCACCAGAGCCCTATAATCAGTCTGTTTAAGGGTTAAAACGTGCAGCCCCTCCTGTGTAACCCCAGATTGCAGTTCTTCCTCTAAGTCAGTAATTTCGTTCTCCAGTCGTACCACCTCCTCATCCCTACTTTTCTTTGCACTAGCGATCAATGACAAGGTTTGGCCACGGATTACCATCTTGAAAGCCTCCCATAGTGAGATGGAGGAAGACACCGACCCCACATTTTCAGCGAAATAGTAGTCCATAGACTTAACCACCCCAGCCCTGGTTTTAGGATTGCGAAGGTGCCAGGGGTTAATCGGAGCCACTCGACCCTCCGCTCCCAGCTGTATATCAATAGAAAGCCAAAGTGGGGAGAGGTCCGAGATGCCCCTGGCTAAGTGTCTAATTTCTCTCACCGAAACCGGCTGTACCGCCGGCACAAGGATATAATCAAGCCTTGAGAGGCTCCCATGCGTGCCCGAATAAAAGGTATATTGTGCCTGCCCGGGGTGCAGCAGCCTCCAACAGTCCACCAGACCCAGTGTTTCCAGGAAGTTACCCAGCCAAGATTGCGATCTTGCAAGATCCCTGGCGGCGGCTGCGGTCCTCCCTACCACAGACAACAGAATTGAAATCACCACCCACAACCAAAATACCTTCGGGGAGCCCCAACACCACTTTTCCCAAATCAGAGAACGTCGTGGACTGCAAACCTGGCGGGACATACACAGAGAGTATGGAAACCGTCTTCCCCTCCCACCTGCCCATGATAACAGCATATCGTCCCCTATCGTCGAGTATAGTGTCATCTATTTCCAGGGGGAGGGAGTTCCTGACAAGCACGCCAGCCCACTCAACCCAGTAGTGAATCCAGAGTGTGCCACCAGATGATAGCCCCGCCTATTCAGTGCATGGCATGTGTTACCCATCAAGTGTGTTTCTTGTAGCAACACTACATCCGGGGAAAGACGTTTCAAATACTGCAATACTATCCCCCGCTTTATCCTTTCTCCCAGACCGTTAACATTCCAGCTTAGCACCCTCAGCCCCCTAACCCCCATCTCGGAAATGAAGAGAGAGCCCCTCCCATAATGAAACAGGCACCAAAATCAGAATATGCAGTAATATGTAGCCTCGGAATAAATAAATAGAAAACAAAGTCCCCCCCACCACCCCTAAAGAGATTCCCCGAACACTCCCCTCCACCCTGTACCCCTGCGTTAGACCAAAAAGCCACCCCAACTTGCAATGTGCCTGTCGCCCTAGTATACAAGTAATCTACAAAAAGAGAAGAAACCCCCAGAGGAGGAAGAGTCCCGATTCCCCACCGCCCCCGGGTATTTACCAATATACATACAAACACAAAAAGTCATCGAACCACTGCTGCAATGTCTATAGAGCACGCGTGCCGGCCAGTTCTCACTCCTCCTGCTCAGCTGAGCCGCCTTCAGCGCCCCTCGATTGCTCCGGGTGATCTCGATGCATTGGCAGAGTGTCAAGCCAGTCACTGACGACCTCGGGTCGGTCAAAGAAGAGCGCACGTTCCTTATATTCGATGCGTAATCGGGCAGGGAAGAGCATAGCATACTTCAAGTCCATGTCCCTAAGTCGCCGTTTCACCCCCATGAATCCCATCCACTGTTTTTGTACAGCCTGCGTGAAATCCGGGTAGAAACCAATGGTTGCATTTTCGAATTTCGTGGGACCATTGGCCCGCGACGCCTGCAGGATAGCGTCCCTGTCCTGAAAATTGAAAATCATGGCTATGATGGGCCGTCGAGGGGCGCCCGGTTTATGTTTCCCACCAGGGACTCTGTGAGCGTGCTTTACTGCAAAAAAGTTACTTAGGCACTTGGGGGTCAAATGGTTCAGTATTAGGTCTTCTACAAGGAGATCTGTCGATAGTTCAGTGGGCTTCTCCGGAACCCCGATGATACGCACATTGTTGCGTCTAGCCCGACTTTCGAAGTCATCCAGCCGACGGGCGAACAAGTCATTAGAAGACCGCAGAATACGAACTTCTTTCTGAAGATCGGACACGTCGGTTGTAAGACTGGCGGTCTTAATATCCAGAGACTTGACCCGCTTGTTGGTCTTTGCCAGATCAGTCCTGATCAAGTTGACATTGATTGCTACCGTGTCAATCTTTGAAGCCAATGTCTCGTACTGCTGGCCCATGGACGTCTTCATGCTTGCAATGGCGCCCATGACGTCCCTCAATGTCATTTCTACAGTCGCAGGGGAGCCATCCCCAGTCTTATCCAGAGCTTTACCCACACCACTTGGGGATCCTTTTGGGCGGGTGAAGCAGTCCATAGTGTTGGATTGGGTGGTGCCCCCTCGGTGCGTAACCTTGGCGGTCCGCTTCTCACTTTCTGGTTTGCTCGCCATATTGAGCAACGCGCCCCGACGGGGCCTTTGGGACCTGGTTTAAATGGCTCCTCACAAAGCTGACTTGTAGAGTCCAGGGACGAGGGCCAGAAGGCATGAGTTCGACCAGTGGTGAACCACGGGCCAGCAAAGTCAAACGGCAGCAGGTTACAGCAGACAAAGACCAAAAACGAAACCGAAAGTACTACAGGGGCATTGGTTGGTTTCCACTGGCCGTTGTTGTTCAATTGCCACCTGGGTACCTCGGGGACTCAAGTCCCGGGCTGCTCATCGGTGTAGGCCACAAAGTTTCGAGGTGGAGTAAGTCCGGATCGCGGCAGCCAAATCGATTTCTGGAAAAAGCTTCTATGTCAGCAGGGTGATATCTAAAATGACCCGTCGTTTATATCAGGATCTGTGACAGGATAGATGCGGGAGGCGGCGAGGGTCTCGGGAGCCCTGTGCTCACATGACCATCTTGGATGCGCGCTAAGCTCCTCCCCTTTGTTTAATATTGTTATGCATTTCTTATTACAAATGCTAATAAAAAGATGGATCACTCAGGGCAGGGTTCACATCCTTCACCATGCAAGGGGACATTCCCACCTCAACAGGGCCACTTTTTATCTATATTGTCATGTTAAGATCATTAATTTAAAACACGGTATTATGTTATCTCCAAATCACGTCAAATGCAGATTATACATTTTTTGCATCAGATGATTTTTTTTTTATTTAGTTATAAAGGCATCCTAATACATAGAACACATTTGGGCAGTAAACAATTGATCTTTGCTTCATTCTTTGAAATTTTTGTACCAAATTATAGTTTCCTTTTGGAAAAGGCACCATATTATGCATAGTCCTTTTAGAAGTTATTCACATGAGAGCAGCTGCGTGACTGTATTCAGCTATCTAAACATAGATTGGATGTATATCTCTGTATCTGTGCTCAGTCCATCTTGCAACGTTTGGGGTCTGGCAGGCCAAGCCTAGTTCATTGTCATTCAGTGGCATTGTGCTTAATGATGAGGCCCTCCTCCAAAATAGGATTACTGGCCTCTTAGAGTCCATTATCACAAAAATGTTTAAAGGTTTTGAGCTGAACTGTGGCTACCTGAAGGGTGCGGTACCATTTGCACCACAGGGCCCTGTGTTATGACACCGTGGTCATCCCCCTCATTAATTTCCATAGTATTATTAACTGATTGGGTTGAAAATGATCTTTGATTATCCTTTTTTAAGGTACACTTCTCTGCCAGTGGTTGTTTAACTCAAGTTTATTTATCCCCGATATTGTTGTTTGTTAGTTGGTCCTGAAGATTATTTGTTAATCCTGGTACTTTTGCAGCAAATTTTTTGGTAGGTCCCCGCGGACGGGTTAATGACCTTCAATGGATTTGGTTATGGATATGGCTCGGCTTCTGTTTACACAATGGACCATAATTAATGTCTCAGAATTGTTCCATTTTTTTATTGTTTGGCCATGCTGTACACGTCACACTGAAGCGGCCATAAAAAAAGAATGCACTCTGGACTTTCTTCTTGATGGACTCCTCTAAGGTATATGTCAGGTGCCACTATTCTCTGACCATTTTTCAAAAACTTGATCACCATAGTGCACGTTCTTGTCATAATTTATGCAATCTTTCCAGAGAGTGGCTTTTTTTATCCTTAATCACAGTCAAGAAATAGAGATCCTCTTTGGCAAACTCAATCACTTCACTATCACACATATTTCAAAAAACAATATCACCAAAAAATGAATGGGAATTAAAATGAGTTCTTACTATACTCAGTATGGGCCAAATTTCTTTCAACAGTTTATTATAAATTCATTAAAAAACAGTAGCGGCAATGCCAAACGTTAAAACAACAATATGTTGTATACAATTAAAAAAACATATAAACAACATTTTATTAAACAAATCACACATAAAAACCCCCTATCAAAAAAACAAGACAAACACAGCGGGAGAACATACTAGATAGTTATCTTGTGTCATTAAACAATCACCATTCTGTAACAGATCATTTGTTAAAAAATCTGAATATCTCATCTGCTCTATTATCTTCGATTAACCAATGTCCCAAAGATCTAGTGTAAAAAAGAAATTCTAAAGCATCGGTACATTTCGGTGGGTACTAGTATTTGACAGCCACCTTCTTCTCCTGGAAAAACAATATCTCCCAGCCACAATTTGTTATTTTAGTTTCCCACAAATTTAGCACTACAGGTCAACCTCGAAGGAGTTCACAAAATCTAGAGAATCCGGTGTCCGTATACATCCCTTCTAATCACTCACGGGGATCTTTCTCTGCTATGCAGTCAACCCCTTATACATAAAGGAAAAAACGGCTCCAGCAACTTCACAATGATAAACAAATGCGTGTAACACCCCGCAAAGTGGTTACCGATGGAGATGGCTTGTGTTGCCAATGATTTAACTGTTTTATTCGACCCCTACTCTCTCTCCTTTCAACCACTGTTGCCTTAACGCTTCCGTGGTATGACGGGGTATTAACCTCTGTATGATTGCAACATTTTTTGATCTTTTTTTTCGCAAGATTTTTATTCGTGAAGAACGAACATTACAGGTTATCCACTGGAATACACAGTAGTTAGAATTACTGTAGCATAGATACATGAACTTTGCCACTCAACAGCGGCCCGTCTCTTTACACTTAACACATATTTGGCTTGCAGAACAAACCGAAATTCAGTGCATGAACAACCATTGCGTCACAGTAATATAAGGGTCCACATCATCATGTTCATGCGTGTTCCGGGGAGGGAGGACTGATGCCTTATAAGCTACCAGGGGGCCCATATATCGCAAGTTCGGCTAGCTGGGAGAATGAGATTCCAAAATTCAGTTAAATGACTGACAATGTGCCGCATCCGCCAGCCAGGCCTTATGAGACGACGCTGGTTTCCAACCCCAGTGAATCGTCATCAGTGCAGCGAGATTTTTAGCAGCATTGCTGACAGAAGTCTGCTGGCGTCCAGGATATCTTTCACATAGCCCAGCAGACATGTCATGGGGCCTGGAGTAAGGTTGTCTGAGGTAATGTCACTAGTGATGGGCATATGTCCTGGCAGAACGCCTCAATCTTGGGGCATGTCCAGGCTAAATGTATAATGGAGGCATTTGGAGCCGCACACCTCACGCAATTAGAGTCCGCCATCAGTCCCATTTTATGAAGCACTATGGGAATGCGATATAGCCTGCGTAAAATACTTAACATTTATGAGGCGTAAGCGATAGTTAGGAGAAAGCTTTTAGGAGTTCTTGCAGCAGTATGTCCACTGCGCGGGCGTGGGGACATTCCCAAGATCAGACATCCAGGCCATCCGCGCCCGCTCAGTGTCACCTGGAGAAGCTGCAAGCCTCAGCACATAAAGTCTTGGGATCAGTTTTCGTGGTAGGCGTTAGAATCATCATACACTGGGGCAGGGAATGAGGCATTATTGTTTTTGCATGTGGCACGTATTTGGAAATACAGCCGATTGTCTAGAGGAGTTGAGTCCCCAGGAAGAGTAAGAAACTCATCATTAGGGTACAGATCTACATTGGTGGTAATTCCTATTGAGGCAGTGCAGCGGGCCATACCTGCCATCTTTGGAGGTGGGAAAGAGGGGTTATTCGCAAGAGTTGTAGATGGGACATACAGCATTGGCTCCCCAGTGCATTTGCGTATTCCCTCCCAGGCCCATGTGCAAACATTCAACAGTGTCAATCCCACCCTTTGGGTCTGTATATGGAAGGAATAAGGCAGTCTGTATTGACCACAGGGCAGCAAGGTCAGTTTCGAGCGCGACATGCGGTTGAAATGGCATAGGATGTAGCCAAATGTGGAGAAAACTAGCCTGGGTTGAGTACGCATAAAGTTTGACGTTGGAATCCCCAAGCCCGCCATGAGAGAAGGGGAGAGTAAGAGCGTCATAAGCAATGCGCGGTTGGCGGCCCACGCAGAATAATGTAAACATGTTAGAGCGAAGTCTCTGGAAAAATTGGGATGAAAGTGGCAGTGAAATATTTAAAAACAGGTACAAAATCTTGGGCAGGACTATCATCTTAGCGATGGCGATTTTACCTGCAAGAGATATCGGAAGGGTTTTCCAGAGAAGAATTCTGGACTCGAGCCAATCAATTGTTCTGCCAAAGTTCTCCCTCCACAGTTCATCGATATTCTTAGTGAGCCATATTCTCAGGTATTTAATCAGGCCGTAGGCCCATGTGATGGGGTATTCAGTATCAAAGGGGCGGGATGTGTCGGTTAACGGAAACAAAATTGATTTCCCCCAATTTACCTGCACTCCGGAATAGACGCCAAAAGGATGAACTCTCTGGTCATAGAACCTAAGTTCTCTTGGGGCTCTCGAATGAAAAGGGCTACACCATCCGCATACATTAATGTAACTAGGCTGCGCATGGAAAAGCCAACGCCCCTGTGTGTGTAATTTTGTCATAGCTGTGCTGCCAGCGGCTTCATGGCTATGGCGAAAAGCATAGGAGACAGCGGGCAACCCTGCCTGGTGCCACGGGTAATGCGTATTGGTTCTGTAATTTTGCCATTAATACGGATACATGTCGTTGGTAGAGTATAAAGTAACTTAATTTTGTTAATGAAAAGCGGGCTGAGTCCCACGTAGGCCAATAGGGTAAAGAGGCAGGGCCCCTCTAATGGGTCGAATGCCTTAGTGGCATCCAACAGGGCAGCCACTGCAGGCAGGCTCGGGTTAATGTGATGTATGATGGACAAGATGGTGCATAAGTTATGGGAAGTGGCACAGACTGGTTTAAAACTGGATTGGTCCGGGAGCGAAAAGCGACATGAGGGTGGGAGGCGGTTGGTGAGTACATTTTATGATCTTTAAAACAGATTGCTTTTGGCGCTTAAAATAGTAATCATATACAATGGCAAGAGATAAAGAAAACTGTGCAGTACCATGATCCTGTCCACTATGGAGCTCAGGCAAAGATCATGTTTTTAGTTATAGCGAACCCTAACCTGTGCCGAACACCTAACTAAGTCAATTATGAATCAATTACGTTTTTATCAACGATCGAGGTTTAATTATGCATAAAAAAAGTTGAAAATCAATAGAGAGCAATTTAAAAAATATATATTTGTTTCATACTTACAGGTCAAACATCCCAATGCAACTGACCAGGCATTACAATGCACAGTAGAAAACAATAGCATATTTCTTCACATTTACAAAGATTTTGATTTCGACTTATCAAGTATGATATTCATACGTCGAAAGACACTTATTCAGGCCAGCTCTTGAATATGTTAGCTTCATTTATTAAAACCCATCCGTTTTTTCTCTAAATACGAGCTAATGATGGAAATATTTTGATTTCTTCACTTCGCCTCACATCATTGAAACAAGTTATGTGCACCTCTTCTCAGTGTGTAAATTATCTCTTTGTTTCTTAGGGTGTAAATGATAGGATTCAACAGTGGTGTTACCATGGATGGGAAGACAGATACTACTTTGTTAATAGTCAGAGAACCTCTCCCTGTTGGCTTCACAAACAGGAAAATTAAGGTCCCATAGAATAATGTTATCACAGTGAGATGGGAAGCACAGGTGGAGAAGGCCTTACTCCTTCCGTTATTGCTGGACATTTTAATGATAGTCAACATGATACAGGCATAGGATATAATAACAACCGGTAGGCTGCCTAATATTACAATTGAAGCCAAAATAAAGAAAGTCCATTCAACATTGTAGCTTTCGGAACAGGACAATGCCAGCAGTGGAGCAACATCACAGTAGTAATGGTTGATCACATTGGGACCACAAAAGTGTAAATTGGAGATCTGAGCGAGTATCACCATAGGAAACAAGAAGCCACCCACCCAGCAGCCCAGAGCAAGCAGAGCACACCGCCTATGGGTCATTATAGTTGAGTAATGGAGTGGCTTGCAGATAGCCACATAGCGATCGAAGGCCATCGCCACGAGGAGAAAATTTTCCGTAGCTCCCATTGAGAAATGAAAATAATTTTGAGCGAGGCATCCAGTAAAAGATATTGATTTGTTCCTCGTCAGCAGGTTTGCAAGAAACTTGGGGACAGTGGTTGTCGGGTACCAGATTTCCAAAAAAGAAAATGTTCCAATGAATAAATACATAGGTGTATGCAGGGAGGGTGCATTTTTAATGACAGCAATGACCAGGCTATTTGTTAGGATTGTTATCATATAGATGAAACATATGACCATGAAAATACATATTTGCCATTCTCTGTTGATAGTAAACCCCACCAGAATAAGCTGAGTGATACTGGTTGTATTTTCATTCTTCATATCTTCCTGTTTCTTAGTCTGCAATAAAACTTAAAATAGAAATTTGAAGTTGTCATTTTAAATGCCAAATATATGTCTAATGCAGAATAATTTCAATACACTGCATAGATTATGATTGATATCCTCTCTATGCTGGTCATCCAAGACAGACTTCTCAGCATGGAGGTCATTTTCTCCCCACACCCTAGTTGTACATCTGTCACCATGGTGAGATGTATGAGCAGTCAGGTAAACCCCCCTCACACCCTCCTATGCCCACTCATCACTCAAGAGAGAGGTCTCAGCATAGAGGCTAGTTCCTCCAAACAGACAGCTATACGTATCCATCATCCAAGATAGGTGTCAGCAGAGAGGCCAGTACCTTTCCACACCTTACTATGCATACACATCACAGCGGAACAGGTATGATCACAAATGTTAATATAGAGGCCACTGAGTCTCTAAACTGTATGATAAAAATCAGCCATTCAAGAGAAGGGTCTCGGCGGAGAGGCCAGTCCCTCCATAAACTTTACTATGCTCTCCCATCATCTGAGACTGAAGTGTCAATGGAGAATCTTTTCCCTCCACACACTCTACTCTGTACACCCTTCATCCCATACAGAACTGTCACCAGAGAGGCCAGTCCTTTCACATACCCTACTATGCACACTTGTCAGCCCTGGGAGATGTCTTAGTATAGAGCCCAGTCCCTTCACACAAGCTTGTAGTGACAGTTGTCATCAGACAGCAAGCTATCCAAGGAGAGGCTAGTACCTCTCCGTAGCTCACTATTAAGCATGGGCGGAAAATCCGTTCCGCTCGCGGATTTTGCGGATTTTCGGTAAATTCGCAATCCGTGAACTCTTGCGAATTTACCGAAAATCCGCAAAAATTCGCACGCAGCAGATTTTTTTTCTTGGTGATACAATATTGCGGCGTGCTGCGTTCACTTACCGTCATTCCGCGTTTGCCGAGTTGTTTTTCTCGATATTTTGCGAGTGCTGCGCCATTTTGGATCTTGCTGCGGGATCCCGCGGGAGTTTGGCGACGCATCGCGAGAGTTCGCAATTGCGAACATGTAGGTGTGGCGGGCAGCAACAATCTCGCACTCGCAAAATTACAAATTTGCAATTCTGCACAAGAAATCCACTAGCAAGCAGCATAGACCTTCTGAAAATGATGATTTTTATCAGAATAACTCCTCAGGTTGACATTTGCCTGCACTTTTTTGGATTTGAGGCCTTTTGACTTTCTTTGGATCACTTTTGGATTAGAAATCAACTTTCACAAGTAAGTTTGTTTGGGGCATTACAGTTGCTGTTCTGCAGAAAAACGAGTTTTGCAAAACTGAAAGCATTCAGCAGGTGCAAAAGTTCACTCATCATTAGTAACCATTCCCTGTAGTACTTCCTGAGGGGCCCCTCCAGAGTTCAGTTGCCTATGCTTGTTTGGGGCATTACAGTTGCTGTTCTGCAGAAAAACGAGTTTTGCAAAACTGAAAGCACTCAGCAGGTGCAAAAGTTCAAACTCATCATTAGTAACCATTCCTTGTAGTGCTTCCTGACTGGGGCCCCTCCAGAGTTCAGTTGCTAGTTGCAACAATTCTATGACCCTGCTCTGACCCTCACAGCAGGCTCATAGAATAGCTACAAGTAGGCCACAAAGGTCCTGGAAAAAAAATTGCACTGCAACAGAAAGCAAATTACAGATAAGGAAGCAGGTGCCAGACTGGAATTTTAAAACAGTGACACATTAATAAATCAACCCCAAATTAATTCATGTCAGTTGAAGCAGGGCAGGTGTGCTTGCTTTCCCCCCCCATAATCTACAGTGATGAACCAGAGGGTGGCATGGGTGAAACAGGGTGGCAGTGGTGAAACAGAGGGTGCTGTGAACCTGTGATGATGAGCCAGACGTAGAAACAACATAGTCGGGACCGTTGCGAGCCGACAAGTAAGTTCGCAATTGTGAACTGGTACAAAACCCTCGCGAACTGGCAGAAACCCTTGCGAACACAAAAAAAAATCTGCAAATTCGCGAGAACTCGCGGATTTTGCGGATTGCGAGTTCGCAAATACGCAAATTCGCGAACGCCAGATTCGCAAAATTCGCCCATGCTTACTCACTATACATATTTGTCCTCTGACAGAGAGGCCTCAACATAAAGGCAAGTGCCTCCACACACTCTACTATGCACACTTGTCAGCCCAGAGAGGCTAGTCTCTCCCCTCACCATATTAAACACACCCTTCATCTGAGACAGAGTCTCAGGGGAGAGGCCAGTCCATTCACACACCTTAATATGAACACTTTCTATCTGACAGAGAGGTTTCAAAAGAGAGGCCAGCCCCTCTTCACATACTACTATGCATATTTGCCATCTGTCAGAGAGATCTCAGCAGAGGGGCTAATCCCTCCAAACACTCTACTACACACACCTGTCACCCAAGAGAGGGGTCTCAGCCGAGAGCCAGTCGTTTCACACACTCTACTATGTTAACCATCTTCTGAGAGAGTCTCAGAAGAGAGACCAGACCATCACACACACTACTATGCATAATGGTCACACTGAGGGGTGGTGTCAACAGAGAGGCCAGTCTCTCCTTACACTCAACTCTACACTCCTGTTATACTCTAGAAAGCTCTTAGTGGAGAGGCTACTTTCGCCAAAATAACATAGTACTGGAAAATATAAAATATAAGTACTGTAATCAAGGAGAGTGCAAAATCACCCCCCCCAAAACATTTACAATCTCAAAAGACTCTTGCTGCATTGTAAAAAAGCAGGAGGGATACAGAATATCAGTCCGAAGAGAGAGGTCACAACAGGGAGGCTTAAGTGTTTGTACACTTGCAAACTCAGGAACACAGGACTCTTATCCATGAGCTATATGCTAAGTATTTGAGATCACAGGACTCTTGCAAGAGTTGGACGAATAGCTGGGCGGACGCAGGCGTTTGAACAGAGAGTCCTGCGGGTGTTAGTATCCCAAAAATAAACCAAGGAAGTTATAACATGAAAGAATTGCATAAGGTTGTAATAGGGTGGCTCTAACTAAAGCCTTTGTGTTTTTAATGTGCAATGCTCATTTACACATACAACTAGATGTATTCCTTGAGTTTATTAAGGAAGATCCTTCTGCAGTGCAGTGCAATCCATCTCACCTATAGATACTTGGCATCTTAAACCAGATGTTGTTATCATATGTAGAGCCCATGCCCTGGACACGAAGAAACACAGAATTCTTTTATATTAACATGCTTTTGAGTCTTGTCAAACTTAGGACAAACGTTTTGGACCACTTACATTTTTCCTTTTGACATATTAGAACATAAAAGGCAGTGTGAGGAAAGAGAGACATCAATACTGAAAAAGTCTCTTTCATTTGGAATTTAAGTGCAACCCCTGTGATTGTGCCTTGGTCATTGCTTACACAGTGAACTATTATCAGGTATTGTTGCTCATAATACGAAATGCTCTCAATCATTAGTAAGAAATGATGCCAAGAAGAGATGTCCAAGTTTGGAAAATCCTAACTTTTGTCAATATCACAATTAATGGTATATTCTCTGGTCCAGTAGATGAAGCTGTGTATCAAAATCCAGGGGCGTACCATGGTGCAGTTTGGAGATCTCCGTCACAAAATTCATCTCCTTCACAAGAGGAATGCTCAGTCAAATGAGTAAACATCAGGAGCAAGATAGAGTTAAATGAGGCGAGATAATATGGGGGTGGCAAAATATAAATGTAATTGGTAGATTTTCGGCAATTAGAAAAGTAGATTAGCTTGTGACCAACTACTGACTTTATGGTGCACAATTACTTGTTAAACAGAAGGAGCTTTTCTAATGGGTGATTTGCAAATTGTGCTACGATCCCATGAGAGTCTTGTGAGAGTCATTAACAAGCTTCTGCAGGTTCACAGAGCCACCGATTATGGTTAGCTTTTCTGACTCCCGCAAGAGTCTGACAAGAGATTTTGAGAAGGAAAAAAAGATTAACAATGTACAAAAACAAAGATCGTGAAACAACAGGATAGCTCTGAAGAGAGCCATTTTGTTTCCAATTTTCAACCAGTTTAACATTTTTAAATATTTTTTTTATTTTACATTTTTTTCACAGGGTAGGACAAAACATACAACTTGAGGTGGGAAACAAATACCAGCAACTTCTCCTTGGAAATGTATTTATTCATTTATTTAAAGAGTTTTACATAGCGCTGGCTAGGCCCGAAGGTATCAGAGCGCTTTACATGAGAACCAACAATGTAACAGAAAAAGATCAACAATTACACAATACATCAAAAAATAGGCAATACATTAGGAGAGGAGAGAAAGGAGAGAGAAAAGTAGTGTAGGGGGCAGGGGAGGTGAGAAAGGGAGGATAAGGGAAGAGACAACAAGGAGAGATGAAAGGAAGTCTGTCTAAAGACCGACTGGGTAGGTGACGACCAAGGAGGGAATCCACGGCCCATCTCCCCTATAGCTAAACCAGGTAGCTCCATAGGGCATCAGACAAAATAGTTCAGTCTCAATACATTGAGAGAGGAGAGAAGGAGAGACATAAATAGAGGGAGGATGCGGGAAGAGACGAAAGGAAGTCTGTCTAAAGACCGAATGGGTAGGTGACATCCAAGGAGGGAATCCCCAAACTGTCTCCCCTATAGCTAAGCCAGGTAGCTCCATCGGGCATCAGACAAAATAGCTAGATCTCAATTGACGAGGGACAATTCACAGATAAACAGTGTGGGGACTAAGGGCCAGGACAGGTGAAGGCAAAGGTCAGTAGCAGGAAAGTGGAGAAGAGTAGAGCGGGGAGGGGTAGGGGGTAGGGGTAGGAGTGAGATAAGATCAGGAGAGACGCAGGAGGGTTTGTTGCGGCTGTCATTTTAGGCAGGTACAGGCAGTATTTCAGGAGCGATCACTGTGTGGGGTGACTACATCGCTGCTTGGCCACTGTATTATTGTTGGCCCCTTTACATGCTTTGTGCCACACTGCCAGGTTCCATGTCATGCCATGCAACCTCTGTGTCGCTGGTTCGCAACCCATTGGCTAAGTCTCTCGGCAGGGTGAGGGGGTAGGGGGGCCCAGCGCTAAACCTTCGAGCTAAGATCCCTGTTGTATGGCTGTTGTGCTCCCCACTCCCCTCAACAGCTCACAGTGCCTGTCTTGATGTTTTCACGGTGATCGCCGGTCCTTCCCCTCTTCTTGGCAGCACCTGCTCTGGAGCGGCTGAGTTCTCGCCACTCACTGGTTGCTCTTTGGCTCAAGATATGCACATAAGATATCCCCCGGACACCCTAGGTGCTCGTGGTGTAGCGCAGTCACAGGAAGCGAGTAGGGACACTTCTTGCATTACGGTGGGCAGCGCAGTGGGAGCCGCCATTTTGTGTCAGGCATGGGGTGGGGGGGGTTATCTCACCTCGCTCTTCTGCAACAGGAGCCATCCCGGTCAAAATACCCAGCGCATCCGCTGCAGCCAGGAATGCATAATACACGCAGTGGACAGGTCACACAGGCCGACACAGGTAGACGGAGGATCGCCATAAAATTTGGAGGAAGATGTGGGCAGGTCAAATAAACAGGGCTGAGCGAATTACCGTTTCGGGATGCCACTGGAGAAATGGGTAGTATAGCCCCCGGAAAATGCTGCTAATTTGGTATAAGTTCCCATGGATCCGCTTCGAGTCATTCTAAAAGCGGGTCCATTCCTTCTCAGGTGCCATCTTGAGGTTAAAACGCCGGGTAAGATTTTTGCCAATATCCTGGTGTTGCCGTGTCCGGTTGGAACTGCGGCCACAGCTTCAGACGCTCACGACCATCTGATGTCCGGAGATGGTTGGAACAGTTATTTAGGTGGGGATTAAGCGCCTCACTTAGTTGATGAAAGCGGGGCTTCAGCAGGGCAGAGGCCCCGAGCAGCCATGTTGGCTCATTGTCCTTGAGACAAAAATGAGAACAATTTGGAAAACACTGTTAAAAAAGACAACTGTTCCCTGGGGGAGAAGGGACATTTGTGATCTTGGAAATGTTTCTCCTGGGCAGGCCTGATTGTCTCTGAGGAAAATAGTGTTTTCTTCAGGTAAGCAGGGTTATTGTCTGCTACTGCTACTGTACTTACTACCTGACACAACCTGACAGAACAAATGATGTGGTACCCCATGAAGTGCTGTTTAGATCTGCAGCATGAGTCATCTCTGCCCAAGCAAGTCTTTGCAGATGCACAGTACTGAGGTGCCGCCACGTGCCTCATAGTATATGTCTGCTCTCACCAAAATCCAATAGGAAAATAAACCAAAAAGAATGGAAAATCCTTCCTAGGGGTTTGATTCCTCTCATGGTCCTCTCATGAGACTTCCAGGAGATCGCTAAAATGTTATTTCTATATATATTTCATGGAACAATTCGTAATCAATTGACACAGGAAGGAAGGTCCAAGACATAGGGATAATACTAGGTGGAATCCCAACACCATTGTGAAACTCATGAAACTTTAGATGAAATCCTATCGATCGTGGGTCTTGGAAGGGTAAGTACACGAGGAGATGTGAACACGAACAAAAGGGTAGTCCATTGCAGTTAGTTGACTTAGCCAGTTTACTTTGAACTATGGTCAAGCTCCTCTCACACCGACTGAGGATTCTCAATGGGCTAAACTCCCTCTTGCAAAGTTTACAGATGTCTTACTTTGCAGAAACCTTCTTTTCACTTTGCTGCCTTCCAAAGAACTACCACACCAATAATTCCTTGGGTGGCTGAGCTGATGCAGCTGCCCATGGCTGCTCATCAGAAGCAGATGAAGGCATCTTTGTGTTGGTAGGGAAATAGGAATGGAGAGCAAGCCAAATATGTCTGCTCTCACCAAAATCCAATTGAAAAATAAACCAAAAAGGATGGAAACTCCTTCCTTAGGGTGTGATTCCTCTCCTGGTCCTCTCATGAGATTCCAACAAGATTGCTAAATATTATTGCTTTATATATTTCATGGAACAATTCGTAATCAATTGTTCCAAGCTAATCACCCTCTCTAATGTCTTAATTTGCCCTGAATTACAACACAGTTATTAACCTAAAGGTGAAATATTCAAACCCTATGAGACAGGAAGAAAGGGATAATGCTTGGTCGAATACCAACACCACTGTGAAACTCATGAAACTTTAGATGAAATCCTAATGATTGTGGGTGTTGGAAGAGTAAGAACACGAGGGGATATGGACAAGAACAAAAGGGTAGTCCATTGCAGTTAGTTGACTTAGCCAGATACCTTGAACTGCGGTCACAATCCTCTCACAAGAACTGAGGATCCTCAATGGGCACCCTGAACCAATGATAAAAGAGCAGGGTAAGAAAATGGATACAGTATGGGGAGGGCTTCAGTGCCCCATGATGGAAAATTGCACAAGGATACCTAGCAACAGTCTTTTCTATACTTTAGTATGTATTCCTAGGTGGGACATGTATGCCTAGATGTAGTTCCCATACATACCGTGTCACTGGATACTTGACTGATGAGCCCATAACAAGGGCAAAACCGGTCCTGGGTTGCTAGTTTTCTGGTTCAGGGATTGCACTGTTTCCATTGGAGCAGAGTCAAGACTGATTTGCATACAGTTGGGTCAGAACTGAGTTGGCATGGTGTGCAAAATAACAATGGACCGGGTTGCAGCCAAATATTTTTGCTAGTGAGGGAAATGGAATCAACCATTTGTTTCATCATTTTTTGCATGTTTTAGTATATCGTCTTAAGTGGGATGGGTATGCCCAGATGTAGGTCCATTCCACTCTGTGCCACTTGAATCAAGCTATAGCTGGTTGATAAGCCCATAACAAAGGTGAAACTGGTCCTGGGTTCGTTGTTTTTGGGTTCAGTGAGGACCTGTTTTGTCAGTTCAGAATGGACAGTTCCTATAAGAGCGCACTCAAGACTGATTTGCATATAGCTATGTCCATACTGAGGTGGCATGGTGTATAAAGGCAGCCTGAGTAATTAACAAGGGCTGAGATTAACTCAAACATTATATCCATCACTTTTTGTATGCTTTCGTTTGTGGAAAAGTGAGGACTAAATAACATCTTGCATGATCAGAATTGATTTGCAGAGTAACTGTGAATCTGCTGGCAGTGTAACACACCGAGAAGGCAAGAACAGCAAACATATCAAGAGTCATAACATCAACTTGGAGCAACAAGTTTACCAGGGAATTCAGGGAACTCAATCATGCGATTGTCTGTAATGCATTTTCTTTAGCCTACTAAGCTACCTTGGGTCCCACTTTACACAATTTAATGAGTAGTCATGAAACCAAGCCTATTTTGAGGACTAAAATTGCTCAGTGAGTGAGAATGTCAGCACAACTTCAGTTCAGCGCCACTCACTGGAGACACTTACCTTTTGCTTAATGCTAGGCCACCATTCGGGAATCAAGCCAACAAGACAGCCAAGATGTGCTGTCCACTTGCAGGTAGGCAGGAACTGCAAGTGCCACCTAAAGAAATCATCTGTAGTCATCTAGGAAATTAAAAGATTAGAATTTTTTAAAGTTGCTTTTACTCAATCATATTGCACTTGCTAACAATTATTTTAAATCCTCAAAAATAATGAAAATTAATTGTAAAGACAATGATTTCATGGGCAATATTTTTAAAGAAATGGTGGAGCACAGAGAAGAATACACACCTCCCCAACTTGACTGAAAAAAACAGAACCGAACGCACAGCCCTAGATTCTACTCCGCAGCTTTCATCAGTTGTTTGATATAAAGTGTAACTTTAAGGAAGGAATTGTGTTACAAATTTACCTTGTATGGGCCAGAGTTTGAATTTCCTATGATGAACACTACAATATTCTCAATACTGCTTATTTTAAAATGATCTGAACACATGAAATGACAAATGTAAAAATTAACTATTTAATTATACATTCCCAGTAACAGCAATTATATTTAGAGATGTTCAATATCTATGGCAGAGAGAACAGACAATGTCATCACCATTGGGGGCCAGGTGCAGCTACCTAAGAATAATGAACAGAGTATATCACCTGCTCACAGGTAATCAACTTTCAGCCTTTCTGTCAACTCTTTATAGTTCCTCATATTGCATCCTCCCCTAACATTCAAACGCACCCTGCATGAAAATGACCTGCTTTATATCCAGGTGTTATACTCTCTCCTGCCTTCCCAGTTCCTGTTTGAATGATACTCTCCTTAAACTGCATCCTCTGCTTGCCTTAGTGCCTCTGAGTTTACCCTACCTTGGCAAATGCTTTGCCTTACTTTCTACTGAGTTCAGTAAAACAACCATAACCCTCCAGACAAAACATAAACCTTACTTTGGAGTAATCGTTCCTGGAGCATCATAACGTAGCTAACGTATCAACTCAAACTGCTCCCATAAATTACAAAGTATTATTCTGTTAGAGTTTTCTTTAACAATTTTTAACCTCCTCCGCCATATTTTTTCACTCTAATGATCACATCTGAGTCAAATTAATGTAATACATAACTACTTGAAAATAGAGGAAATTCCTCATCTTCCTTAAAGCACAAGTTTAACCCAATAACCAACATATCTACAGCAATAAACATTAACCGTTGGATTAACCGCTAAGGGGCTACTTACAATGACGGACGGTTGTGAGTCTGTCCGCCATTGATGCAGGGAGTGGGACCGCCCGCCTGTAAGGCGGCTGTCCTGCACCCCCAATTACGATGCGACCACCACCGTGGTGATCGCATCCTGCATGTTTTACATTGCGGCGGGTGCTGCACCACGTAGTGCCTGCCACCTGGTGCAGAGAAATGTAGGGGGAACCATAGGTACCCCCAGTGCACATCCACCTCCCTCAACACAAAGAGGGCCCGCAATGAGCCCATGAATGCAATCCCTTCCAGCCTTTCTATGGCAGTTACACTGTCGTGGAAAGGCTGGCGCGAGCCTGCATTGTAATTTGGTGGGTGGTTGAAATGAAAAAGTGATCACTGTATAGTTCCCGGAAGAAGATTTATTGAAGATGCAGAGCGCCGTGCCAAGTACAGCTGAGAGTCAAGCAGCAACTGTCACTGGGCTCACCCAGGGAATGCTGAGCATAACATTCCAGATGACCTCACAGAATGCTCACAGTCCTCTTGTATAATCACATCAGCGCACCTCCACGTTTTTGATAAAAATGCAAAGACAGGAAAAAGATACAAGACAAAAAGAGAACGAAGTAAAAAAACTTAGACATACATTTTCGTGGCCTAATACAAACTCTGGTACTTTTCCCAACACCATCCCCCCTTGAAACTAAGTATGGGTGAATTTTGCGAATCAGCGGTGCGCGACTTCGCGCGAAATCGCAAAAAAATCTGCGAATTCGTGAATATTTCCCTGAAATCGAATTTTTTTTGCGATTTTGTATCATACTTAACTGGAGTACTTTCTACTGGCTAATCAGTAAGTGCTACCTCGTTGGGTAAATGTATAGTGCTTTTCCTGCATAACATCTGCGTAGGTCCAGAAGAGTTGCCTCCAGTGACCATGTGTGTGTAACTTTGCCATCGCACTGAAGGGCGCCGGGGTCCCTCGAGTGAGCTGTTCATCATAGTGTGTGAAGGGCGGGAATACGTTGCACACCGCTAGTGTGTGGGGGGGCAAACAGGGGGCGGGGGACTTCTTTGCGAGTTCACATGCCTCTTGTTTCTATAAAAGGTCAGGCACAGATCAGAGCAGCAGATGAGGAGAAAGAAGCTAAAGGTTACAGGAACTGCACGGGGATTGCACTTGTGTAAGTCAAGGATGCAAAGGCCTCCATCAAGCATCATTGCTAATTTTCGACTGTAGATATGGGGAGAAAGCCCACCTGCCCAGCCTCGACAAAGCGCACGATTTTTTGGGGCTGATTAACTTTGCCATCGCGCCGAAGGGCGCCGTGGTCCCTCGAGTGAGCTGTCCATCATAGTGGGTGAAGGGCGGGAAGACGGTGCACACCGGTAATGTGTGGAGCGGGGCAAATGGGGGCGGGGGGGGCTTCTTTGCGAGTTCCCATGACTCTTGTGTGTTTAAAAGGTCAAGCACCGATCAGAGCAGCAGATGGGGAGAAAGAAGCTACTGGTTTCAGGAACTGCACGGGGATTGCATTCGTGTAAGTCAAGGATGCAAAGGCCTCCATCAAGCATCACAGCTAATTTTCGACTGTAGATATGGGGAGAAAGCACACCTGACCAGCCTCGACAAAGCGCACGATTTTTTGGGGCTGATTGACTTTGCCATCGCGCCGAAGGGCAACGGGGTCTCTCAAGTGAGCTGACCATCATAGTGGGTAAAGGGCGGGAAGACGGTGCACACCGCTAGAGTGTGGGGGGGAGCGAACGGGGGGGCTTCTTTGCGAGTATACATGCCTCTTGTGTGTATAAAAGGTCAGGCACCGATCAGAGCAGCAGATGGGGAGAAAGAAGCTACTGGTTTCAGGAACTGCACGGGGATTGCACTCGTGAAAGTCAAGGATATAAAAACGCCTCCATCAAGCATCATAGCTAATTTTTGACTGTAGATATGGGGAGAAAGCACACCTGCTCAGCCTCGACAAAGCGCACGATTTTTTGGGGCTGATTAACTTTGCCATCGCGCCGAAGGGCACCGGGGTCCCTCGAGTGAGCTGTCCATCATAGTGGGTAAAGGGCGGGAAGACGGTGCACACCGCTAGTGTGTGGGGGGGAGCGAACGGGGGGGGGGCTTCTTTGCGAGTATACATGCCTCTAGTGTTTATAAAACGTCAGGCACCGATCAGAGCAGGAGATGGGGAGAAAGAAGCTACTGGTTACAGGAACTGCATGGGGATTGCACTTGTGTAAGTCAAGGATGCAAAGTCCTCCATCAAGCATCATAGCTAATTTTCGACTGTAGATATGGGGAGAATGCACACCTGCCCAGCCTCGACAAAGTGCACGATTTTTGGGGGCTGATTAACTTTGCCATCGCGCCGAAGGGTGCCGGGGTCCCTTTAGTGAGCTGTCCATCATAGTGGGTAAAGGGCGAGAATACGGTGCACACCACTAGTGTGTGTGGTGGGGGGGCAAACGGGGGGGCTTCTTTGCGAGTTCACATTATTCTTGTGTGTATAAAAGGTCAGGCACCGATCAGAGCAGCAGATGGGGAGAAAGAAGCTACTGGTTACAGGAACTGCATGGGGATTGCACTTGTGAAAATCAAGGATGCAAAGGCCTCCATCAAGCATCATAGCTAATTTTCGACTGTAGATATGGGGAGAAAGCACACCTGCCCAGCCTCGACAAAGCGCACGATTTTTTGGGGCTGATTAACTTTGCCGTCGCGCCGAAGGGTGTTGGGGTCCCTCAAGTGAGCTGTCCATCATAGTGGGTAAAGGGCGAGAATACGGTGCACACCGCTAGTGTGGGTGGTGGGGGGGCAAACGGGGGAGGCTTCTTTGCGAGTTCACATGCCTCTTGTGTGTATAAAAGGTCAGGCACCGATCAGAGCAGCAGATGGGGAGAAAGAAGCTACTGATTACAGGAACTGCATTGGGATTGCACTCATGAAAGTCAAGGATGCAAAGGCCTCCATCAAGCATCATAGCTAATTTTCGACTGTAGATATCGGGAGAAAGCACACCTGCCCAGCCTTGACAAAGTGCATGATTTTTTGGGGCTGATTAACTTTGCCATCGCGCTGAAGGGCCCAGGGGTCCCTCGAGTGAGCTGTCCATCATAGTGGGTAAAGGGCGGGAAGACGGTGCACACTGCTAGTTTGTGTGGGGGAAAACGGGGGGCTTCTTTGTGAGTTCACAAGCCTCTTGTGTGTATAAAAGGTCAGGCACTGATCAGAGCAGCAGATGGGGAGAAAGAAGCTACTGGTTACAGGAACTGCACGGGGATTGCACTCGTGAAAGTCAAGGAGGCAAAGGCCTCCATCAAGCATCATAGCTAATTTTCGACTGTAGATATGGGGAGAAAGCACACCTGATCAGCCTCAACAAAGCACACGATTCTGATTACCTTTGCCATCGCGCCGAAGGGCGCCGGGGTCCCTCGAGTGAGCTGTCCATCATAGTGGGTAACGGGCGGGAAGACGGTGCACACCGCTAGTGTGTTGGGGGGCAAACGGGGGGTGCTTCTTTGCGAGTTCACATGCCTCTTGTGTGTATAACAGGTCAGGCACAGATCAGAGCAGATGAGGAGAAAGAAGCTACTGGTTACAGGAACTGCACAGGGATTGCACTCGTGAAAGTCAAGGATGCAAAGGCCTCCATCAAGCATCATAGCTAATTTTCGACTGTAGATATGGGGAGAAAGCACACCTGCCCAGCCTTGACAAAGCACACGATTTTTTGAGGCTGATTAACTCTGCCATTGCGCCGAAGGGCGCCGGGGTCCCTCGAGTGAGCTGTCCATCATAGTGCGTAAAGGGCGGGAAGACGGTGCACACCGCTAATGTGTGGGGGGGAAATGGGAGGGCTTCTTTGCGAGTTCACATGCCCCTTTGTTTGTATAAAATGTCAGGCACCGATCAGAGCAGCAGATGGGGAGAAAGAAGCTACTGGTTACAGGAACTGCACGGGGATTGCACTCGTGAAAGTCAAGGATGCAAAGACCTCCATCAAGCATCATAGCTAATTTTCGACTGTAGATATGGGGAGAAAGCACACCTGCACAGCCTCGACAAAGCACACGATTTTTGGGGCTGATTAAGGAGTTACTGAATTTGACCTTCAACTCAGGCACCTGCTTTATCTATATCTGTAAGGGCTTCCTATTCACTGAGCCTCGTTGTCTACTTGTAACTATTCTCTGATCCTACTTTGAGGGTCAGAGCAGGGTCAGAGAATAGTTGCAAGTAGGCAACAAGGCGCTGTTCAGGAAGCACTTACAGGGTTACAGCAGGTGCCCAAGTTGAAGTTAATTTCTTTGTTATATTTTGTAAATGGTTACAAAGAAATTAGCTTCAACCTGGGCACCTGCTGGAACCCTGTAAGTGCTTCCTGAGCAAAATTCATCCCGCTCGCGAATTTGTGGATTTTGCCACGATTTTGCGCGATTCACGTATCGCAAAATCGCGGAAAATCCGCAAATTCCGCGAGCGGAACGAATTTTCCGCCTATACTTACTCGAAACATTTTGATTAACTTTTGTAGTTTCAGAATGAATGGAGGGGTACTTAGCAACACGAGAGGTGTTCCACCAGTTTCCATTAGACAACTTAACAGAGTTTCTTCGTAGTTCTACAATTTGTTGTGAATCAAGGAATTTAGAAAAACCTTTTCTTACTGTTAAAGGATTTTTTACTCTAACGCAGTCTCCAACACGAAGTCTGTGAGCAGGTTTCATGGTGGAAAATTTAGATTTAGAACAAACTACATCTGAAGTTTTTCTTGCAGATTCCCACATGCACTTCATGTCACATCCAAAATGAAATGATTTAACCATCCAGAAGGGAGGTGAAGTGCGATATGACCAGACATGGTCTTTAATAGCTTGGGCAACACAAGATTTAGCTCTGAAAGCAGCCTGTACACACTCCACAACTACTCTGTTAAACCTTTCAGTTTTACGATTACTTTTAGGGTGGTACAGTGGAGTTCTAGTATGTTTTATACTGCAGGAATGTAGAAATGAAGCAATTTCATGTGAGATAAATTGGACACCATTATCGGTGAGGATTTCCTCAGGATAACCCTCTCTGCAAAAAATGGTGTCTAAACAGTTAATGACACTCTTTGAATTGGGTGTAGAAATGGGTGCAACCTCTACCCAGCTAGATAAATGGTCGATGAGGACTAAAAAATACTTGAAGCTAGAAGGTAATACATGAAAAGGATCATGGCAAGTTTTTGCCAAGCTCTGCTAGGTGAAGACACAGGAGAATCAACTATACCTTCAAGTACCAAAACTTTGCAGCTGGAGTTACAGCATAAACATTGCTTTACTAAGTCATCAATTTGCGTATCCATTCTGGGCCACCAAAAGTCACTCCTAACTTTTCTCTTTGTGATGGTAACTCCGAGATGACCAGAATGTGCAGATAGGATGATCTTCTCTCGATAAGAAGAAGGAGGAACCAGATTATCATCTCTATTTTTCCACTGAAAGTTCGTCACTAATTTTCCAGTACATTTGTAACTCAGGTGAAATACATCTCTCTTTAGGCCAGACTTTCTTAATCAGAGATGCAACTTCCCTGAGCACAGGATCTTTGTCAATTTGCATAATCCAGTCATCTTCTGCAAAAGACAAATTTTCTTAACTAATAAGTGTAACAAAGCATTCTTCAATCTCAGTTTTCCAATTTTTTTCATCTGTATCAGGAATGGGAAGTCTTGATAAACAGTCTGCTCTGCAGTTCTTTCCTCCTGGAATATATTCTAAAGTGAAACTGTATTTCAAGAGTTTTGTAGATAAACGTGCTAGATGAGCTGTTGTGTGTTTAGTGTTCTTACCCGATAGAATATCAACTAAAGGACGATGATCGGTTTTAAGGATAAAAGATCTGCCCCAAACATATTTTTAAAATGTTTCGGTGCTCCATGCGCCGGCCAAAAATTATTTTTCAATAACGGAATATTTCCATTCCTCAGGACGAAGAGTCCTAGATGCGAATGCAATGGTATTTTCTTTTCCATTAGCGTGCTGTGAGAGAACAGCTCCCAGACCATACTCAGAGGCATCCACTGTAATAATGGTTTATCTTCCTTCTACAAATGCTTGTAAAGCAGGAGCTTGTACTATGTGATCTTTGATGAATTGGAATCCTTTTTGGCATTCTTCAGACCATACATAGATTGATCCTTTTTTTAGTAATGCTCTGAAACATTCAGTAGTTTTTGTGAAATCCCTCATGAATTTTTAATAGAATTCACAAAGTCCTAGAAAGGACATGAGTTGATCTTTGTTTTGAGAAAGAGGAGCATCAACTATACTTTTTATAAGACCTGGTCTGGGTTTGATACCTTTTTTAGAGAAGACATGGCCTAGATATTCAATTTCTTTGACCTTGAAAGTACATTTGTTCTTTTGTAAGGTAACTCCTCTGCTTGCTAGAATACTAAAGACTTGATCAAGAACAGAATCATCTTCGGTTTCAGTTTGTGTGAACATGAAAATGTCATCTTGGAAAATAACAACATGAGGATTGTGACGAAACATTTCAGTCATCAATCTTTGAAAAAGGCCAGCAGCCGAAGCAAGGCCAAAAGGAGACGGCAACATTGAAAAATACCATGGGGTGACGAAAGCCATGAGATGTCGGGACTGAGGATGTAGCTCGACCTGATGGTAGGCAGCCTTGAGATCGAGTTTGGTGTACCATGAGGATGATCCTACTTTAGAGATGAGATCATCAATGCATGGGAAGGGAAAACCGTCAACCCAAATAGCTTCATTGAGACTCCTCAAGTCAACACAGATCCTCAAGTCCCCAGACCTTTTCTTGGCTAAAACAATTGGAGAATGCCAAAGAGTCGACTCAACTTTTTCAATTATGCCTTGATTACATAATGACTGTAAATGTTTAGAAAGATCACTTCTGATGCTTAAAGGAACATTTTGCAATCTATGTTTGACGGGTACTGCATTTTCTTTAATTTTGATGAAATTTTGGAAGTTAGTGATCTTGCCGAAGCGGTCTTCAAAGATTTTACTGTTTTTTTGCTCCCGAGGGATTACGGATTGGGTACCAGAGAGAGAACTAATATTTTTTGTAGAGATGGAATGATTAATATTAGTTTGATGATCAATAAACACTGGATTGGGTAAACCAGGTTTAATAGTGAGACCAAACTCAGCTTGATGAATGAGACCAAGGACATCGATCCCACGCTTAGCTATATACACTTGCCCATTGATATCCACCCCAAACACACTCATCTTAGCCCAAAAGTAGCCTAGCAGATCAATTCTACTACCTCCAAAAGCTACAGTGAGTATGTCAGGGGGTAATAAACTCTTAGTAGACCAATATTTTAAATACTTATCATCAGACACAATACTGATGCGTGCACCAGTGTCAACAAGAAGTTGAATGCGATTAGACTCAATGGTGACTTCTACTTCAGGATCAGGAACATGTTGCATCATACATTTGTCAGAACAATTTTTAACTACAACCACATACTCTTGATTGGTGACATTATCACCAGATTGCTCATCAAACTGTTCATCAGAATCATTAAGTACACATCATACATTTCTTCTTCCTTCCCCCATATAAAATTTCTCAAAATGACCAATTTTACCACAATGACCACATTGTTGATTGACAGAAGGACAATTTATGAAACATGAAACATGCATAGAACAACTTATTTTAAAGTTGGACAGTCTGTTAGGTGTAAATATTTTACCACCTCTGTTTGGTCTAAAACTTCTTCCACCCCTAGGTATAACAGACCCACTAGAAATATTGGGAAGAGAAGGAGTAGAAAAATAAGGTTTAGCAGTGACAGCACCCGAAATGGTGGAATTAGATAAAGCAGACTCAAGTTGTTTTGCATCATCCATAGAGATTTCAATGCTCTTAGCAATGACAACAGCTTCATCCAGAGAGGGATCTTTGCAGGTAAGACATTTCTCTTGTTATTGTTTGCATTAACAACGTGCAACAAGCTGATCTCTTACCAATTCGGATGTAAAATTATCGAATTCACATTTTGGGGCAGGTACTTTAAGAGCAGTAATAAAAGTTTTGATACTTTCGTTTGGTTTCTGTGTTCTTGTGAAGAATTTGTATCTGTGTACTATGTTTTTCGTTTTAGTGAAATATTTATCCAATTGCGTCACTGCAGTATCAAATTCATCAGGATCTTCACCTTCAGGTGGTACATAAGGGGGGAAGTGGTCGAAAACATTTTGGCCCTCAACTCCTAAATGATAATACATTGAATTTTTCTTCCTTTCAGGTCTGAATCTTTGACCCTCAATTGCACCAAAGTATGCCTTTAATGATCTGATCCACAACTTCCATTGTTATGTTATGTTATGTTAAAATAAACTTATATAGCGCACAGCTACTCTAAAAGAGTGTCCCGGCGCTTTCCATTCAAGTTGAGGCTCTCCTGGTTTCTGTAGAAAAGGTGCAGGGAGTGTAACACTTTGCATGTTTGTGAAACAGAAGGGAAAGATAAAAAGTAAACTGTAATACAAGCTTAGTGTGATAAATAATTATGGAAATAACTGCAATTCTTCCCTTTGCCTTAAGATGATGATATCACACAGTGTATAAGAAGTACTGAGTATTGTATTGACACACTCAATGAAGAGGAAAAGCTGTGTGTGTCAGCGAATGGTAATCAATCGATGAAGACGAAGGGCTGTGTGTGTCAGCAAATGGTAATCATTTTGTTTCAACGTTAAAAATATGTGCAATAAATAAAGCTGTGTGTGCCAGCAAAATTGACACACAAAAACTGAGTGTTTCAGTGTGTTCAAGTTTTTAAAATGCTGTGTGTATCAGCGAAATAATAAGAACTGTTGGCTGACACACAAGTGCTGTGTATATCAGCGTATTAACGGTGAAACCAAGTGAGCTGCCAGCTGATACCCAAGTGCTGTGTGTATCAGCGTAGTTATTGACTTAGGATAACTGAGATGAAATGTGCGATGCTGATGCGCATCAAATGTCAAGGCGTTGACTGCTTGCCGACATATTTTACTCTCAGCGCGCTATACATAAATGCTGCATTTATTGTGAAGGCTTCCCGATGCGATTTCCCTTGCCGCGCTTTGCACTCACCGTCACTGATCTCGCTCACCGATAACAGCTCCCGTGTTGTTACGACTCTGGTGCCCTCCTTATGATGTTGCCATGGAGACGACAACAATACCATCGAGCTTCAAGATGGCTCCTAACTCGACAACATGCTCAGCATGTCAATGCGCAATGAAAATGGGAGCTGGTAGCCAGGCAACAAAGACAACACGTAATTGACGCTGATTTGCAGAGGTTCCACTACGTCATCATAATGAAATTGACAGCGACGAAGAAAGATCGCTTCGCAATTCTGATTTCACAAAGTCTAGCGCGCAGGGTAACAAATGTTAGTAATGTGAATGTTGCTTGAAATTGCGCGCAATTTGAGCAATGAGAATCTTAAATTAAAAATCAAAAATCCAGTCTAGACATATTTTCCACATCCGTTTTTTAAAACTCTTGATGAGTGAAAATCAGAGACACAGCGTATTTGATAGTAACACAGCTCTCTGTCTTACTTTCTTATATGCTGTGAAGAAGGAGTACGATGAAAAAAAAATGTGCTCACCGTTGAATTACAGTAAATCACGCCTTGAATATCTTGAGTCAGCTGTAGAAATAGATCAAGCAGAGTTGCTTCGCATCCCAACTTCTGTCGCCAATGAAATGATAAAGGGATCACTGTATAGTTCTCGGAAGAAGATTTATTGAAGATGCAGAGAGCTGTGCCTAGTACAGAGTCAAGTAGCAACTGTCACTGGGATCACCCAGGGAAGGCTGAGCATAACATGCCAGATGGCCTCACAGAATGCTCACAGTCCTCTAGTATAATCACATCACCACAGTGGGGCCTGCGTGGTGGACGGATTTTGCGTCTGCCAGCACACCACCCGCCATTGTAATATGACGGTAGAGAAGTGATTTGCAATGGCTGTGAAACCGCCAGGGCAGGCTGCTAGTAACGGTTTCACCGCCATTGCAATTAGCCCCTAAGTTCGGGTTATGGATGATCATCAACAATGTTTTGTATCAAAGCATAATATGCTGTGCTATATTGGATGCCTGACAGAATCAGTCTCGCAGACAGTATATTACCTGATGGTTCATAGTCTTCCCCAGTTTGCCTTGGTTTCAGTGCTATATTAATACATTGCTTGTAATTTCACATGGTGGCAATCACATCTAATCTCGTTTTTAAGCCTTATTCTACTCTGAAAATGTTTGGCTAACGGGTGCTGATATCACTATGTCTAATCTCTCTGCAGTGCTTGAAAATGTTAAGCTTCGGACACGTGAGATTGAATCAGTGGCAGTGAATTTCTGGTACAAGCTAAATTTAATGCAACTGACCCATCATTGGCATTTACAGTTACTATATTGGATAGATTGATTGTGATATGTATCAAGGCCTCCGATGGACATAAAGATCACCAAAATAAATAAAGGGTCTTACAACATAGCTCACTACTGATAATAAAACTTGTTGTTGATTAGGTATGGCTGATGCAAACAAAATCACATTCATAGAAATGTTATCATCTGTCATTGTATGAGTAAATAAATTAACAACTGACAGACAATCTACAGGGACAAGTATGTCTTCAATAAGTGCCGGTCTTTGGAGTGAGTCAACACCCTTGCTGCTGTTTCTGGTTGAGTCTTGTGCCTCTTCTGATCCTCTTACATTTGGAATCTGTGCCCTGCCTCCAATATTTTGCCATTTTCCTACGTACTGTCTCATTCTCTCCGGTAAAAAAAGAGGAGCAACCTGGGAATTGTCTGAAATCTGGAAGACGTTGTGTCGTTGCTGGCGAGAACAGGACAATGTGTTTATCACTAGAATGTGCTTTGTGCATGTGACCAGACCAGTGGCGTCACTAGGGGGGTGCGGGGGGTGCGGACCGCACCGGGTGTCACCCCATCATGGTCCCATCATGGGGTGACACCAAACTGGTTAATTATGCTGCCTGGCTCCAGCGCTGACTTGGTGTGGGGGCACCATGTTCAACGCTTTAAAAGCACCGGATGCCGCATACTTAGTTTGTCCCTGCAATAAAAATGACGGCTCCAGTGATTAATGTTCTTCCTGGAGAGAGTCCGGAGCCTTTTCTACTGAAAGTATTGACAGATCGTAGGGCAGAGGTTTAACATGCCTGCTGCAAAGTGCGTATCCCATTAACATCAAAAGTGCATATAATAAAAAAATAGGTCAATGGGTTACCAGTTTGGTCTGAGATCCTTTTCTTACTTTCAGTTTATAAGTTAAAATCTTAATATAGAGCAGTGAGCTATTAACTGCCATCACAAGCTGCAGGCAAACTGCAAGGAAAATATTAAAGCAATATCATTTTTGCGCAGACTTTCTTTGTCCTAATATTGCAAAAGGGTGTCATTTGGGTAAAAATCACTACTTTTTATTAATGAAAACCCCTAACAATGGTTTTACATTTTAAATTCTGAATTTGTGCTTTTCCAGTCCAAGGACTCTTAAACTATACTGCCTACCAGTATAGATGACATGTGACTCCTACCCCTTGCAGGTCTCTGTCTTATGTAACATTTCCTATATACTGATTTTCACAGCGATGATTGTCCCTGTGCAATGCATGTGTGATGTAAAAAATGTTGACATCTTAAACTGGCATGAGTGGTGCGTGCTATAAAACGAAATGAATCTAAGAGATAGTGGTTATGGAGACTTGAGGGGCACTATCAAATGGTGGTATTATTATTATTATTATTATTAATAAGTAATTTTATAGAGCGCACAGCTGCCCCAGCAAAGGGGCGCCCTAGCGCTGGAGGCAAAAAGCAGCGGCAGCAAGACTTTCATATTAGGAACAGAAACGTTTTGATGGCCCTACGGAAGGGAAGAAGCCCATCCAGACGGTGAATCTGTGCAGGAAGAGAGTTCCACAGCTTGGCGGCCAAAAGGCCAAAAGACCTCCCCCCAGCTCTAGCGCGTTTTAAACGAGGGACCACAGCCAACAGCTGCTCCGCAGAACGTAATTGGCGGTTGGGAACATATGGGATCAGTAGCTTAGATAAAATTTCAGGGGATGATAGTTTAAATATTTTAAAAGCTAAGCAAAGCGCTTTAAACTCAATCCTTCTCGGCACGGGCAGCCAATGGAGTCACTTAATGGCGTCCGACGTAGGGCAAGATCTAGGGAGCCTAAGAAAGACCCGTGCAGCAGCATTTTGGACTCTCTGCAAGCGGTTCACATCCGCCTTGATAGCCCCTAACAGAAGTGAGTTATCGTAGTCTATGCGAGACAGAATGGTGGCCTGAACAATCAGCTGGCGTGTGGCCGGATAAAAAAAACCCAGGATAGGTCTAAGGCCATGTAGGGGCCCGAAACAGGTGCAAGCCACAGAAATATTTGTAGAAATAAGTCCTTGGTGTGCTTATGAAGGGGTACCTTTTTCAGAAAAGGTAGTGATATCTGGACCGTTATGCACTAAAAATGAAAAATTACTTGCTGAGGGAGCATTTTTTCCAGTCATTCAATGGGGTACTGCAAAACCTGGTATGGTACTGCTGTAATTGACGTTCTGATTGGCCAGCCGTAACTTTTTATGAAAATGCTGTGGTGGTCATGTCAGTACTCTGGGAATTTGCCATCTGTGTCCACTGGTGGACTCGGAGCGGAGGAGGTCCATGCGATAAGTCGTGAGGGGGTGACACCATGAGTTACCCGCACCGGGTGACACCAACCCTAGTGACGCCACTGGACCAGACCCCTTTCCTATTTGACCAGCTGGAAGTTTGCAGAGCCCAACATTTTCCTCACTCTACTCAAGATATTTGAACTGCTTGATGACATTTTAATTTTTTCAATTTCCTAAAATATAAAACAACTTAGCAAATGTGCATAGTCATTCATGATGGTAATCACATTCATCTCATCAGAATGTCCTGCTTTTTTTAGGTCTGACTAGAGAAAGCATTAGTTGTCTGGGAAATACTCCATATTGGCACACAACATGCACACTATACAGTTTAAATAGGGGGCTAGGTCAGACTCTTTCAGCCATTGGCTTCTTTGGGTGCATTACTTGCAAGCGCAGGTTGTATTTGATCTCTTTTTGAAAGTCATCCCACATGCTCTGAAATATACAATAATTATTTAAACCATTTTTGATCCTTCTTGATTGCTACTTAGGTGATCTTGAATTAATTACTTTCTTACCATATTATGAGGGGTATATGAAAACGCACAGCCCCTTTCATATCCTCTCTTATTCCATGTATTTTGACAAATGTGTAGCATCCCACTAGTTCAGTAGTGCTTGTTCCTGGGGCCGTGGCTTGAGCCCTGAGGAAAATGGCTTCACCTGCGGGGGCTCCGTAACGGGGTGAGACGCCGAAATACCTCTAGGCTTCAATTCTCATCCGTCGGACCATCAGCCAGTGGATTTATGTTTTGGAAGACCTCCTGCCTTTCTGTAAATATTCTTGGCTGAATGGGGTGAGTGCTAAATGCACTATTTCTACGTGTATATGCCGCTCGAGGCTTGAAGAAAACAGCGGGCCCCATTTTGTTTCTCACCTGATCCCCCCGTTTCCCGACAGCTCTCATGAAGTGATTTTCTCCAAAGAAAGCTGCATTGACTTCCCTTATTCAATGCTTCTTCAGTTTTTGGACCTAATTTTCTGACATATATCTTTCTTGCATCTGCCTGGTATTTAAAGTGACATGCATGACTGGAATGATTAGGATTTATGGCTGGTCATCTAATACTCCTCACATTTTCTTTTTGCGGGTATAACTGCATAGCTCTACGATCTTGTCACTGATAGTGTGCTCATTTTATTTCCCATACCTGCGTTTAAATGACAATGCCTCGTTTTAACCACTACCATATTCAACAGTCTGCTTCTTCTTCACTAGAAGATCACAATCCTTTTAGCATTCTGCAAGACAATATGGAGGAAGCTGCCAATGACTCTGTTTCGCCAAGTAATACATCTCCCAATATGCCCCATTCAGGCTCTAAATCAAGCTCTAAGAAACCCTCTGCTTCCACTCCCTCTGGCAAGCGGTTAAAGGCGAATTTTCCCCTGCCTGCGAACCCTTCTACATTAGTTTCTATGGAACTTTTACTGGAAGAAATAAGCTCCCTTAAACCGTATATGGCTGAAACTAATTTCCGCCTCCAAAGTCTTGAGAACAATTGGCTGCACAAGGAACAAAAGGTTAAAGCCCTTGAACAATGAGTTAACTCTGTTCAGGCAGTTACTAATCAAGTCCCAAGCATTAATAGTGAAATACAACAACTTAAAGTGCAAATTGAAAATTTGGAAAATCAAAATAGGCGTAATAATCTACGCATTTATGGCTTGCGTGGGGACTCGAAGGTTCAGATCCATTGTCATTGTTTTTTAACCTTCTTGCCAATTTTACTTTGTTTTCCTGAACATTCTTCTTTGAATATTCAACATGCTCAGCACCTGGGTCAAGGTCCTCGATTTTCCTTAGTCTTCATCCTCCACAAAGCCTAGAGGAGTTATCCTATGTTTTCTAGAATATACGGACCTGCTGAAAGTCCTCCATATTGCCAAACAAAAAAGGAAAATCTATTGGAATGGTTCAAATCTTTACTTTGCCCAGGACTATGCTAAGGCAACCGCAGACCGACGAAAAAAATTCCTAGACATGAGACCTGCTCTTCGTGCGTTGAATGCCAAATATGATTTGTTTCATCTGTGTTTATTCAAAGTGACCTAAAATAACAAAACAACAAACTCTGAAGACCCAGCTCTACTTCAATACTTTTTGGACACATACAGAGATGAATCCATGGAGGTTCATTGACTATTTTAAATTGGTCTAATGTTACATGTTCTCCCCTGCCTCATGATGTATTTTGTTTTGTCATAATGTCTTTTGTTAACATTTTTCTTTCTCTCTTTTATTAGATATGATGTTGTGGTCCTTCGATTTATGTTTTCTTTGCTTTTCCTGGAGGATATTCCTCTTCCGTCTCCCCTCCTGGAGTCTTCCGCCCGGTGTACTGCCTTTCCTATGTGGCCTCACCCTACCCCTCTCATTGTATCCATGTGGTAAGTCCCGTCTTATATTTGATTTGTTTTCCTTTCTGTTTTTTTGCTTCAATCTCCCTTTTTCTATATCCTCTTCCTTTAATATTTTTCTTCCCTTTCCTGTCCCTCTCCTACATCCCTCTTTCTTCTCACTCTTATATTCCTTATAATAACTTTCTTGGGCCTCTCTCCTCCCTCTCTTCATTCCTGAACTTCTTTCTTTATCTCTTCTTATCCAATTCTGTTCTTTTTCTCAGCAATTTTTCTATTTCTAATATGGTTTGCATAAAACATGTTCATGTTCAATTTGACCCTTTATTTTCAGAGTTGTAACATGGAATTTTAACGGAGTAAATAACCCTATTAAAAGACAAGTGGTTTTAACTTATCTAGCTAGATTAAATGCTGATATTGCATTAATCAAGAGACACAATTATCTGATACTGAAGCGTCTAAGTCAAAACGAAGTTCGGTAGGTAATGTCTTCTCTTCCCCTGCTTTAGGTAAGAAAAATTGATTCTCTATCTTATGCCATAAGAAATATCAGTTTTCAGTTGTCCACCAAGAATTTGATTCAGAAGGTCTTTGGGTAATTGTCAAAATACTTATGAATTAAATACCTTTAGTTCTTTTTAATGTGTATGCACCAGTCAACGTTGACAATACTTTTTGGTGTCATATATCTGATAAACTTCTCTTATTTGATGAAAAATATATTCTTTTTGGTGGTGACTGCAATCAGATTTTCAACCCCATATTAGACAGGAATTCTTCTGTGAACATTTTTAACACAAAGATTCACTCACCATTCACTTCTTCCAAACACCCCAAATCCTTAGTTGACATATAAAGGCTTTGCAACCCAGATATTCGAGAATATTGTTTTTACTCCCCTCCGCCCAGCTCACAATCATGTATAGACTATCTCTTCTTTAGTAAATCCTTATCTCAGCAAGTTTCCCATTCTGAAATGGGCTCCATTGTAATATGAGACCATGCTCCGGTTTTTGTTGTTTTTGAATTGATACCCTTTTCCCCTCATGCAGGTAGATGGAGTTTTAGTAACGTGTTATTATCTGATCCTACTTTTACAAGCCAGTTCACCTCTTTTGCTTCTGAATTATTTTCCTTTAACTCTACCCCAACTTCTTCCCTGGTAATAATTTGGGATTCTTTTAAAGCTGCCGCCAGAGGCTTTATTATAAATTTTGTTTCACAAAAGAAGAAAGCTTTTGAACATAAAAACTCACAACTGCTTGCCAGGATCAAACAACTTGAATACACTTACTACCACTCGAACTCTGAGTCCGCGTTAAAAAACCTTATTGAAGCAAAATTCTCTTTTAATAAAATATCAACTGAAGCTGCATCCTCTTATCTTTTAAAAACAGTGCTCGTTACAATGGACGCCAAAATAAGATGGGGAAATTATTAGCAAATTACTTGAAAATACGATGTGAACGGACTAAAATAAAATCTATACTGAATGATGCAGGTATATCGTTCTTTAAAGATGATAATATTTTGAGTGAATTTGTCTCTTTTTATAAAAATGTATATACTCCTGAACAACAGCCACACTCAGCCGATCTGTCTGCTTATTTTCAATCTATTAAACCCTCTTCACCTTATAATACTGACTTCTCTGTCTTAGAAGCTGATATCTCTATATCCGAAATTACACACACAATCTCAGTACTGAAAAGAGGGAAAGCTCCTGGTCCAGATGGCTTTACCATTGAATTTCATGCGCATTTTGCGAATCTCCTATTACCTCTTCTCTTATCACTCTACAATGCCTTTATTACTACTGGTTCATCTTCTGGAACCTTTCAAGGGGGCATGATTTGTTTAATACCTAAAGACAGTATAGATCCATCTCTCTGCAAAAGTTATCGGCCAATTTCTTTAGTTAATTTGGACTATAAGATCTTTGCAAAAATCTTGGCTCTTCTCATTGATCCTGTCTTACCAAATCTCATTGGCCCTGAACAATCGGGATTTGTAAAAGGCTGTCTTTCATCTGATCATTCCAGAGTCTTTTTTAACATCTTCAGTAAGGCAGCCACTCTTGATTACCCCATTGCCGCTATAGCATTAGTTGCAGAAAAGGTGTTTGATAGAATTGGTTGGGATTTCATGTTTCAAGAGCTAAAATGTTTAGGGTTTCCTCCCAAACTAATATCTCTTATCTCTATACTATTTTCTGGTCCTAGAGCCTCTATTTTTGTTAATGGCAAAACTTCAGATTATTTCCCACTGTTTAGAGGAGTACGGCAAGGATGTCCCCTCTTCCCTCTTTTATGTATAATAGCTAGGGGTGGGCGTATTTTGCGAAGTAGCGCTACGCGAAGCTACGCGAAGTGCACTTCGCACTACGCGAACTTCACGTAGCACTAAGCGAGATGCCTAGTAGCATGTTCGCACTGTGCAAGATGCATTTTCAATTATTGCACAGTGCGGACAAGCATCCGGCACTGTGCAATCATTGAAAACGACATCTTGCACAGTGCGAGCTGTAGTTTTCTGCTGCTCGAGTAGATTATTACTCGAGCGGCAGCTTTCTCAACGCGAACTCGTAGTTTCTCATTGAGAGCGGTCGCGAGCATGCGCAACCACTCACAATGAGAAACCTGACCTCCCCGCATTGAGAATCTCGCCGGGATGTCATTTTGCTTGTTCGCAGTCGCGAACATGACGTTGAGGACCGCGAACAGGCAAAAAATGACCGCTGCACTACGCTACGCTGCACTACGCGTGTTCGCACTGTGCTACGTGCAGCTCGCATAGTGCGAAGTTGCGCAAACTTCGCAAACTCCGCGAGCGTAGCACAGTGCTCCGCCCAGGGTTAATAATAGCCTTGGAACCATTTTTAACTAAAATTAGGTTAGATGCTCAGATTACCGGTTTCCATCTCGATACTTCTCATGTTAAATTATCTGTTTATGCGGATGATATTCTTTTATATTGTTCCAATCCATAATGCTCTATCCCCGCTTTTTTATCTCAAGTTGACATTCTTTCTCAACTATCCGGTTACCGTCTTAATTCAGTCAAATGTGAGGTTCTTCCTTTAAACATACTCTGTCTTAAGCACGACTTCATACAAACAGGCTTTTCTTAGCAAACCTCTATGTTAAAATATCTAGACTTGTGGTTTTCTTCAAATATCCAGAAACATTAAAGATAAGTTTTGATCATATTATTAAGAATATTTCTGACTAAATCGATCGTTGGCACCCACTCTTTCTCTCTTGGTTGGGACGTTTAGACTCCATCAAGATGACACTCTCTCCTTTCCTTCTTTATCTTCTCTCTATGATTCCAGTTCAAATCCCTACAATTTACTTTAAGAAAATTGACCCTCTATTAACTAAATTTCTCTGGAAAAACAAACCTCCCCGAATTGCCCTACCAACTTTAAAAGCTGACAAAACATCTGGAGGCTTTAAATTTCCTGACTTTAAATCATATCATTTTGCCTTTTCTTTAAAAAAATCCTCTCCTTGGCTCGCTGAAGATCAATGTATTCATCCTCCTATTTGGTTGAAGATAGAAAAATATTTTATATTCCCTTTTGAATTTAAAGAATGCCGTGCCTTTACTAATAATAGTTCTCTCTTTTGTTTTCCTGTCATATGTCATGTGCCCAAATTACTTGCACCCCTTCTTCCTTCCTCCTATCCTTCATCTTCCTTGCTCAACCAACAGCCTATTTGGCATAATAATTTATTACGCATTAAAAATCGCACCTTTTATTGGAAAACGTGGAGACTCAAGGGACTGCTTTGGATTTCTCAACTAGTAATCAATCACCTTCCTATCTCCTTTTCTGAACTCCAATCAAAATTATCTCTACCCTTCTTGTAGGCTAAATATGATTTACTTTGTTCCTCTCTTTCCCAATATCTCCACTCCATGCCTTCTACTTCCATTCCTTCATCCAGATGCTCAACTCTTTTTCCAATACTATCAGCTACACCCTTCGGCTTCATCTTTATCTAAATGCTTATTTCTTTCCTCCAATAGATACAAAGGAAAGGCAGAATTAGCTTGGGAAAAAGAATTAGTTGATTGTTGGCCTAACCCCTTTTGGGATAAACTGTGTCTTAAGATTCATAAGACTTCCAGAGCAGCCAACACTTCTCCGACCCTTTATTTTATTTATAAACGCATTTTATTCACTCCCACAAAATTGGCCTCTTTTTCTTCGAATTTCTCCTCTGCCTGCTGGTTCTGTCCTTGTGCATTTGCTGATTTAAATACCTGCTTTTTGAATGTCCTCCCATTTGAAGTTTTTGGCAATTAGTTTGGTCCCAAATTAACAACATTTTTAAAACCCAAATCCCAGTTTTCACTTACTAACATTTTCTTAGGCTCTTTATCACCATCCTGGTCCTCTACATTATCCTTATCCAAACTAGTTGACATTATTAGCAATAGCCCTCCACTTAATAACTTCAAACTGGAACGAAGCAGACACAGTAACATTCAGAGCTTGGTGGAATGCAGTTTGTTTCCATCACAGATTGGACACTAACTATGTTACTCTCATTACTCTATACATTAAAAGAGATCTTTTGTGGCTCCCTCTATCCACTTATCTAACATGCATTGACTCAGCTGAAGCAATACTTGTTAACTCTTCCGATGAAGTCCGGAAACCTCCTTGATATACCAGTTGTCTTTATATTTCATTCACATATGTTATCATGATTACTCCTTTTGTTGTATTGCTTACGACAGTTTCTCTGGATATTTTAAATATCCTTTTTTATGCTTATAGTAATTGAGTTCAGGTGTTATTTTGAACTTTGATGCCATAAATCTTAGATTGTTTTTTCCTTTCCTTGTTTCTCGTTTCCTTCCTAGCACCCTCCCCTGTACTCCCCTTCCTTTTCCCTTTCCAATACATTGTTATTTACTGAAGATTATAAATGTATTATGTTGAATCCAATTACTTATGAAATTCTCTTCATGTTTACTCAATGTTTTCTCAATAAACAAACTTAAAATAAAGTAGTTCTTGTTCCTTGATTAATTGTATATTTGAGTGTTTTTCTCAGTGGTGGCAATTGAAATTAGGGTGCCATCCACCATTTTCTGCCTGATGCCTTTTAATTGTTTGTGAACTGAGCCATATATTAAATTGAACAGCTGAGAGCATGAAGAGCAACTACATCTAGTGATAGGGCGTTAGATTTTCTGATAGCAGCTAAGTAATCTGCGCATAATCCCCAATATTTCCTAATAGTAAAGGCCCAAATCTCCTGTTTAGGAGTAGATTCTTCTCAAGCACAACGCATAAATCTACTGTTCACAGCCCTGAAAACTCCTGGGAACAAAACATGAGTTGTCCTTATGTTTAGCAATTGTGAACAGTTAACACGAAGAAATATATATATGAGGATAGTGGAAAATTAGGTGTATTCTATCGAATGTGGATAACTGATTTGGGCTGCATATCAATAAAGAGTCATGTGGTGTGATTCATATTCTTGTATTTTTGTATTTTAAGTTCCTTTCTACCTGAGTTGATTTTTTGACATCTCATCCTGTAGGAAATACCTGGACAAACAACTACACTGATACTAAATAATGAAGTCACATTTTATGTTATCAACAATATGCTTACCTTTTCTATCGTCCTCCAACTTGAACATTATTAAATAAAGCACAAGTGTCTTCAATTTGCAAATGAAGAACTTTCCAGGATACGTACAATTTTAAGATCTTTGCAATTCACTTCAGTATAATGAAACATCTTCTCTATGTTTAGCTCCGGAAACAACCCAAAACGAAAAATGAAATATAGGCAAACAAGGAAAAGATTAGGAGAAGAATAATTGGTTTGAGATATGTATTTAAAATTAAGAAAATCAAAAACTAACTGTGAAGCCATACTTTGAAACATTTCTACATTATAACGAAAAACTCCCATTGCAATTGTCTTCATTAGATATTTATTCTGTGCGAGAGTCGGTTTTATAAGATAACCAGAATCCCTCAGGGTTAATTAAGAACATGAGGTACGACTTTAACTTCTACATGCAGAAAAATAGCACTTCTGTGAGATATACCTCCTTACCTTTGGTGCCCTGGTGGAGATTTTCTTTAGGAGGATAGTTACATCTCAGAATGACAACAGACACAACGGGACACCCTTGGGAAATGTTGTGCTGTCTGGAAGATGCAATTGCGACTTGGGAATTGTGTGAAATCTGGAAGACGCTATGTTGTTGCTAGTGATAACAGGACAATGTTTTATTCACTAGAATGAGCTTTGTGCATGTGATCAGACTCCTTTGAGCTATTTCACTAAGGGCTACAGATAGAAGTTGGTGGATACAGGCCGGAGAGTAACACAGGTCCCTGTGTTTTTATTCCTCTGTGCCTGTACTTGCTTTCTTGCCCAGACTTGTTTTTATTCCTCTGTGCCTGTACTTGCTTTCTTGCCTTGACTTGTTTTTATTCCTCTGTGCCTGTACTTGCTTTCTTGCCCAGAATCGTTTTTATTCCTCTGTGCCTGTACTTGCTTTCTTGGCCAGATTTCTTTTTCCTCTGTGCCTGTACTTGTTTTCTTACCTAAATTTGTTTTTCCTTCCTGTGCCCAGTTCTCACGCAGCCCCCGCCCATTTTTCCTGCAGCTGCGTCCCTGTGGCCCCGCCCCCTGCAATCCCATTTGCCACCCCACCTCCCAGCTGCTCCTTCCTCCCACATCCCCTCATATGGATGCTGCGCAGCCGCGCGCAGCGGGTGTGCTGCTGGCGCACTGAAGGCGCACCTAAGACAAGCCTGTCTGAGCCCGTCCAATCCTGGACTGCGCCCAGAGCAGGACCCCTGATATGGAGGCTGCGCAGCTGCTGCGTAGCTGCTGCGCAGCAGGCGAGCACAGCGGGTGAGCTGCTGGTGCACTGAAGGCGCACCTAAGACAATCCCGTCTGCGCCCGTCCAATCCTGGACCGCGCCCAGCGCAGGACCCCTGAACCCCCCGAATGCCACGACGCCTGACACCGCTGCCAGGGCCGGACTGACAATGCCGGGCACCAGGCAATCCCCCGGTAGGCTGGATGGGGTGGGGGCCGTTTTTTTGGCAGGGGGCCGGTTTTGTTTCTGGGGCCGGTTTTTGCTCCAGCGGCGTTAGTCAGAAAAAGAATCAGAGAAGTTCACGAGTACAGTTGTCACTCACTCTCTGCATGCGTCTCTCCTCGCTCCGTGTTGGGGGAGAGTGGAGCACAACTTTATCAATCTCCGAGCCTGGAATGGATTCTCTGCAATCTGCTTAAATAATGGAATGTGAGCACTGTGCACATTTAATAGGGTGGGTGCGCGCAGTGCGCAGATTTCTCTGCCACTGCGTCTGCGCCGTCTCTTCAGTTGACCTACCTGAGGGTGGGGCGGCTGGTGGTAATCATGCGATTTGGGACTCGTGCAATATAAAGTGCGTGTGGCCGGTAACTGAGGCAGGTCGAGGAGCATTCCCTGGTAGGCCCGACTCCCCTTGCCGAGACACGCATTGGTGAGATGACGTGCACAGAATGATTAAAAAGCCACTCCTCCTCCTAGTCCTCCTCCTACCCCCGCCTTCTGCAGGCAGCCCTTTGGTTCCTCTTGCCACGGGCCCCAGCAGTGCAGCACTGACCTCAAACATGAGCTCAGGTCAGATTATCTAAAAAGGTTTTCTTTTTGTCAGGGTCAGTCAAGTGTTGTCTGTTGTTTGCGTGTGTCCGACTCTGTCCGAGCAAGGCCAGCTGTTGTAATGTTCCGAGCCAGCAGGCAGGATACGTATGCTCCCTTTGGTGGCACTGTGCTGCTTGACTCTTGGGGGCTGACCACCCTGTATAATGAATCTGTGCATCTATCAGAGGCATATTCATGGAATCTTCGTCAATTTAGGACAGCCTTCCGCTTACTGAGCTACGCACGGTCAAAGGAGAGTATGTGCTGTGATGGAAAGAGAGGTTATTAAACATTAACTACCTGTGTCTAGTCTTATCTGCGCAATTAGCGTCTGACACAACCTGCATTAATGAGTTTTTGGCGCGAGGCTGCGAGTTCAGGTCTCTTAGCATTGAGAAGGGAAAGGCATTTATTAAAAGTTCATTTCCATGGATGGAAGTGTCCACTCTCCCTCTCTTTCCTGACTGCAGAGAGAAGTCATCAATAGGCGATAGCTGAGTACATCATTTAGATGTAGCTTAACAAATTATATTAGCAGCATCCAAGGTACCTCTTTTGAAGATAGAAGACAAATGACTTGTTTTGCATTGTAGAATTACATGTTTTGCTTTAGAGTGGAACATAAGGCCAGGCATAAGCCATGGAGCTTAGATGTGCTGTGCTATTGCGGTATTTGCTGTTTCCCTAGGCAAGGTATTTAAAGGATTCCTGTCCTTCCAGGACCTATTTGAAGCCAGCTGACCGAAGTGCATGCCACTGTATTACTAGATTGGAGTAAATCCGTTTTAAATTGGCACAACATGTCCTTTCTGCCTCACTGCAAAGATTTATTCCATCACACCCATCTCGTTTGTAAAGAAATGTAAATGCGGGGTGATCAGAATGTTTTTAGAAAAGAGCAAAGTGAAACAGTTCATGGAGCAAATTAACTTTTTTCATCTGCCATTAGAAAATAAACGTAATTCCTTTAAGGTCAGAAAACGAAAACATGTGAAATGGTCAATATCTTACACACTAAACATATATTCTAAGTAGAAAATGTAGCCTGCTAAAGTTGATGCATGCAGAACGCATTGTAACTATGACCGCCTAATCGCCAGATCGCCCCTCATAGAAGCACAATGATTCAAGCATGTGCTTTCATTTAAAAATTCATTGTACTCTGGGGGTTGTAGTATTTACTTGAATCGACTCACTCAATTCATCTAATAACAATTGTCTTTGAAAGCTCCTCTCTGGATACATGGAGTGATCTGGAATCCCTGTGGGTTACTATTAGAGATACAGACACTAAATAGCAGTGCTACTTGAACACGCTTACACCAGGGATCGAATGGACATGGCGAGGTTTGTTGCTTATAGGTGATAATTTCAGAGTGTGTGAGGCATGGAAGGGCATGGAGAACGTTCACCAGTGACTATACAAAGAGTGAATGGGTGTTGAAAATCCACTCTTTTCTCCACCTTGAATTCCATTTTCCATCAGCCCTGCACAATGTTGCATACATCCATTGAGCTATCCATTCATGTTTCCAGCCATGGTATCGCTCTGTGTTCCATCACACCATCCGTGGGTGCCTGTATGTGGGCCCCTATTAGTGCTTTATGTGAGCAAAAGTGTCCCTTCATGTGTTCTATTTAAGGATGTTGTGTTGCCACTACATTTTGTTCTCTCTGTGTGCATAGGTACATTTATGCCTGTTAGTATGTGTCAAAAAATCCTCTATACTTGTTGGCCTTCGTGCATGGGTGCATGATGCGTGTAGTTACATGTACTGTTTGTGGGAATAAGTACCCACACGTCATGAATGGAGGTCTTCTTGATTATCTTTTGGCTTCTGTGTGTGGTTGAGCTCCTGTATGTTTGCCTCTGCACATAGGTACTTTTCTGTTAATTAGTCTTTTTTCACTGGTATAAGTATGTACATGTATGCTTGTGTGTCCAGGTGCCTGTCTGACTGTGTTTGTTGGTCTGTGTGCAGTGGTATCTCTAGGCATGTTTATCTGCATGTGTGCATAAGGTGCCTGTAGATGTGTTATCATCATGAACCTCCTCTCAGTTTGTTCAACTGTCAATCCATGTATGCTCTAATATCGTGTTTGTGATGAGATGAACATTGTATGTTGCAATGTGTCTCTGTATGTGTGTTCTTCTGTCAGTAACAGAGTACATCTTTGTCTGTAGGTGTGTGCAGGGGTCCTGTCTGCTGTTCTGTCTGCTTGCTCATCTGCATGCACAAATCCCTGTGTGCCCATTTATCAAGGACTGCTTGCTAAGCTGTGTGTGCTGGTGCGTCTTTATCTTTTATCACTCAGTGGAAGCAATTTTTTCGAGACGGGGAAAAGACAGTGGGACTAGACACACCACTCCTTAATCTACCTAAAATACTACTTCCTTGGCAGGGGGTCTAAAAATTAAGCCAACTTCTCTGCACCTATTGTGTATTCCGCCACACCCCAATCCATCTATCTATTTGCCCATCCAACAATTCATGCATCTAAAGGTGCATTGTATATGAATGTATATTTTTAAGTTTAACCTGACTGATCACTGAACTTCTAAATCGATGTGCTCGGTGCTCGAGAACCTCGTGATTAAGTATGGGCGTAAAATCCGTTCCGCTCGCGGAATTTGGGGATTTTCAGCAAATTCGCGATCCGCGAATTCTCGCGAATTCCCCGAAAATTCGCAAATTCGCACGCAGCGGATTATTTTTGCTTGGTGACACAATATTGCGGTGCGCGGCGTTCACTTACCGTCATTCACCGTTTGCAGAGTTATTTTTCTCCATGTTTTGCGTGTGCTGCGCCATTTTGGATCTTGCTGCGGAATCCCGCGGGAGTTTGTCGACCGCGATTACGTCATCCCGGCTTGCCACCTTGCACAGCGAGAGTTTGTCAACACGAGTACGTCATAAAGGCCCGTGATCACGCATCGCAGGAGTAAACAATTGCGAACACGTATATGCGGCGGGCAGCAACAATCTTGCGCTCGCAAAATTGCAAAATTTGCAATTCTGCACAAGAAATCCACCAGCAGGCAGCATAAACCTTCTGAAAATGATGATTTTTATCAGAATAACTCCTCAGGTTGACATTTGCCTGCACTTTTTTCTGCAAGGAGTCCATTTTGGGGGGGGGGGGGTGGGAGGAAGGAAGTGCCCCACAGTCTCCAACTTCCTGTTCCTGTCCAGCAGGCTCCTCCCAGTGCTTTGTTCATGTCCTGGTCACTTTGATTTGGATCTTGACCTGGAAGGATTACTTTTTGTGCATGCTGCTGGATATTTGGATTTGAGGCCTTTTTGACTTTCATTGGATCACTTTTGGATTCGAAATTTCACAGGTAAATTTGTTTGGGGCATTAGAGTTGCTGCAACTACAATTTTGGAACTTTTTCAGAACATTAAATAAAATATATTGTGGGTAGCCACAGTATCCAGTAGGACCAGGGTTAGTTATGGGTGCATGATACAACTGTTTTGTTGAATTTCAACATGATTTAGGGCATGGATGGCATTGGATTGTGGTGGTTTTTGTCTGTTTTTGAATTTTTTGGCTGTTGTTGGGGCCTTTTGCCGAGGGGTACTCAGTGGTGCATGGACTGAGTCTTTTTGTGGGGTCTCTTTAATGTAAACATCATGGAGGGCATGGCTGGCATTGGATTGTGGTGATTTTTGTGTGTTTTGGGATTTTTTGGCTGTTGTTGGTGTTTTTTGCCCAGGGGTACTCAGTGGTGCATGGACTGAGTCTTTCTGTGGGGTCTCTTTAATGTAAACATCATGGAGGACATGGATGGCATCGGATTGTGGTGATCTTTGTGATTTTTTGGGGTGTTGAGGGGGCATGGCCATGTGGGTGGGGGCCATTTTGAGGACTGGTACAGGCATGGCCTGGCCATGTGGTGGGGGTCTAGGGGCCCTTTTGAAGCCAGACAGTGTGCTTTGTTGTGCCATAGGCCTGCACCCAGTCTGCCATGCTTTCATCCATTATGGCCAGGGGTACTTAGTGGTGCATGGGCCTAGTCTTTCTGTGGGGTGTCTTGAATGTAAACATCATTGAGGGCATGGATGGTATTGGATTGTGGTGATTTTTATGTGTTTTTTGATTTTTGGGGGTGGTGTTGGGGCCTGTCCATGTGGGTGGGGGCCATTTTGAGGCCTGGTCCAGGCAGAGCCTGGCCATGTGGGTGGGGTCTAGGGGCCATTTTGAAGCCAGGCAGTGTGCTTTGTTGTGCCATAGTCCTGCACCTAGTCTGCCATGCTTTCATCCATTATGCCCAGGGGTACTCAGTGGTGCATGGACCGAGTCTTTCTGTGGGGTGTCTTGAATTTGAACATGATTGAGGGCATGGATGGCATTGGATTGTGGTGATTTTTGTGTGTTTTTCGATTTTTTGGCTGTTGTTGGGGCCTTTTGCCCGGGGGTACTCAGTAGTGCATGGACTGAGTCTTTCTGTGGGGTCTCTTTAATGTAAACATCATGGAGGGCATGGATGGCATTGGATTGTGGTGATTTTTGTGTGTTTTTCAATATTTTGGGGTGTTGATGGGGCATGCCATGTGGGTGGGGGCCATTTTGAAGACTGGTACCAGCAGGGCCTGGCCATGTGGTGGGGGTCTAGGGGCCATTTTGAAGCCAGGCAGTGTGCTTTGTTGTGCCATAGGCCTGCACCCAGTCTTCCATGCTTTCATCCATTATGCCCAGGGGTACTCAGTGGTGCATGGGCCTAGTTTTTCTGTGGGGTCTCTTGAATGTAAACATCATGGAGGGCATGGATGGCATTGGATTGTGGTGATTTTTGTGTGTTTTTCGATTTTTTGGCTGTTGTTGGGGCCTTTTGCCCAGGGGTACTCAGTGGTGCATGGACTGAGTCTTTCTGTGGGGTCTCTTTAATGTAAACATCATGGAGGGCATGGATGGCATTGCATTGTGGTGATTTTTGTGTGTTTTTCGATTTTTTGGGGTGTTGATGGGGCATGGCCATGTGGGTGGGGGACATTTTGAGGGCTGGTACAGGCAGGGCCTGGCCATGTGGTGGGGGTGTAGGGGCCATTTTGAAGCCAGGCAGTGTGCTTTGTTGTGCCATAGGCCTGCACCCAGTCTGCCATGCTTCATCCATTATGCCCAGGGGTACTCAGTGGTGCATGGGCCTAGTCTTTCTGTGGGATGTCTTGAATGTAAATATCATGGAGGGCATGGATTGCATTGGATTGTGGTGATTTTTGTGCGTTATTCGATTTTTTGGCTGTTGTTGGGGGCTTTTGCCCAGGGGTACTCAGTGGTGCATGTACTGAGTCTTTCTGTGGGGTCTCTTTAATGTAAACATCATGGAGGGCATGGAAGCATTGGATTGTGGTGATTTTTGTGTGTTTTTCGATTTTTTGGGGTGTTGATGGGGCATGGCCATGTGGATGGGGGACATTTTGAGGACTGGTACAGGCAGGGCCTGGCCATGTGGTGGGGACTAGGGGCTATTTTGCAGCCAGGCAGTTTGTTTTGTTGTGCCATAGGCCTGCACCCAGTCTGCCATGCTTTCATCCATTATGCCCAGGGTTACTCAGTGGTGCATGGGTCTAGTCTTTCTGTGGGGTGTCTTGAATTTGAACCTGATTTTGGGCATGGATGTCATTGGATTGTGGTGATTTTTGAGTGTTTTTAGATTTTTTGGGGTGTTGATGGGGCATGGCCATGTGGGTGGGGGCCCTTTTGAGGACTGGTACAGGCAGGGCCTGGCCATGTGGTGGGCGTCTAGGGGCCATTTTGAAGCCAGGCAGTGTGCTTTGTTGTGCCATAGGCCTGCACCCAGTCTTCCATGCTTTCAACCATTATGCCCAGGGGTACTCAGTGGTGCATGGGCCTAGTCTTTCTGTGGGGTGTCTTGAATGTACACATCATTGAGGGCATGGATGGCATTGGATTGTGGTGATTTTTATGTGTTTTTCGATTTTTGGGGGTGGTGTTGGGGCCTGTCCATGACGGTGTGGGCCATTTTAAGGCCTGGTCCAGGCAGGGCCTGGCCTTGTGGGCGGGGGTCTAGGTGCCATTTTGAAGCCAGGGAGTGTGCTTTGTTGTGCCATAGGCCTGCACCCAGTCTGCCATGCTTTCATCCATTATGCCCAGGGTTACTCAGTGGTGCATGGGTCTAGTCTTTCTGTGGGGTGTCTTGAATTTGAACCTGATTGTGGGCATGGATGTCATTGTATTGTGGTGATTTTTGTGTGTTTTTAGATTTTTTGGGGTGTTGATGGGGCATGGCCATGTGGGTGGGGGCCCTTTTGAGGACTGGTACAGGCAGGGCCTGGCCATGTGGTGGGGGTCTAGGGGCCATTTTGAAGCCAGGCAGTGTGCTTTGTTGTGCCATAGGCCTGCACCCAGTCTGCCATGCTTCATCCATTATGCCCAGGGGTACTCAGTGGTGCATGGGCCTAGTCTTTCTGTGGGATGTCTTGAATGTAAATATCATGGAGGGCATGGATTGCATTGGATTGTGGTGATTTTTGTGCGTTATTCGATTTTTTGGCTGTTGTTGGGGGCTTTTGCCCAGGGCTACTCAGTGGTGCATGTACTGAGTCTTTCTGTGGGGTCTCTTTAATGTAAACATCATGGAGGGCATGGAAGCATTGGATTGTGGTGATTTTTGTGTGTTTTTTGATTTTTTGGGGTGTTGATGGGGCATGGCCATGTGGATGGGGGACATTTTGAGGACTGGTACAGGCAGGGCCTGGCCATGTGGTGGGGACTAGGGGCTATTTTGCAGCCAGGCAGTTTGTTTTGTTGCGCCATAGGCCTGCACCCAGTCTGCCATGCTTTCATCCATTATGCCCAGGGTTACTCAGTGGTGCATGGGTCTAGTCTTTCTGTGGGGTGTCTTGAATTTGAACCTGATTTTGGGCATGGATGTCATTGGATTGTGGTGATTTTTGTGTGTTTTTCAATTTTTTTGGGGTGTTGATGGGGCATGGCCATGTGGGTGGGGGCCATTTTGAGGACTGGTATAGGCAGGGCCTGGCCATGTGGTGGGGGTCTAGGGGCCATTTTGAAGCCAGGCAGTGTGCTTTGTTGTGCCATAGGCCTGCACCCAGTCTGCCATGCTTTCATCCATTATGCCCAGGGGTACTCAGTAGTGCATGGGCCTAGTCTTTCTGTGGGGTGTCTTGAATTTGAACATGATTGATGCCATGGATGGCAATGGATTGTGGTGATTTTTGTGTGTTTTTCAATTTTTTGGCTGTTGTTGGGGCCTTTTGCCCAGGGGTACTCATTGGGGAATGGACTGAGTCGTTCTGTGGGGTCTCTTTAATGTAAACATCATGGAGGGCATGGATGGCATTGGATTGTGGTTATTTTTGTGTGTTTTTCGATTTTCTGGCTGTTGTTGTGGCCTTTTGCCCAGGGGTACTCAGTGGTGCATGGACTGAGTGTGGGGGCTCTTTAATGTAAACATCATGGAGGGCATGGGTGGCATTGAATTGTGGTGATTTTTGTGTGTTTTTCAATTTTTTGGCTGTTGTTGGGGCCTTTTGCCCAGGAGTACTCAGTGGTGCATGGACTGAGTCTTTCTGTGGGGTCTCTTTAATGTAAACACCATGGAGGGTATGGATGGCATTGGATTGTGGTGATTTTCTGTGTTTTTCAATTTTTTTGGGGTGTTGATGGGGTATGGCCAAGTGGGTGGGGGCCATTTTGAGGACTGGTACAGGCAGGGCCTGGCAATGTGGTGGGGGTCTAGGGGCCATTTTGAAGCCAGGCAGTGCGCTTTGTTGTACCATAGGCCTGCACCCAGTCTTCCATGCTTTCATCCATTATGCCCAGGGGTACTCAGTGGTGCATGGGCCTAGTCTTTCTGTGGGGTGTCTTGAATGTAAACATCATTGAGGGCATGGATGGCATTGGATCGGGGTGATTTTTATGTGTTTTTCGATTTTTGTGGGTGGTGTTGGGGCCTGTCCATGTGGGTGGGGGCGATTTTGAGGCCTGGTCCAGGCAGGGCCTGGCCATGTGGGTGGGGGTCTAGGGGGCATTTTGAAGCCAGGCAGTGTGCTTTGTTGTGCCATAGGCCTGAACCCCAGTCTTCCATGCTTTCATCCATTATGCCCAGGGGTACTCAGTGGTGCATGGACCGAGTCTTTCTGTGGGGTGTCTTGAATTTGAACATGATTGAGGGCATGGATGGCATTGGATTGTGCTGATTTTTGTGTGTTTTCCAATTTTTTGGCTGTTGTTGGGGCCTTTTGCCCAGGGGTACTCAGTGGTGCATGGACTGAGTCTTTCTGTGGGGTCTCTTTAATGTAAACATCATGGAGGGCATGGAAGCATTGGATTGTGGTGATTTTTGTGTGTTTTTCAATTTTTTTGGGGTGTTGATGGGGCATTGCCATGTGGGTGGGGGCCATTTTGAGGACTGGTATAGGCAGGGCCTGGCCATGTGGTGGGGGTCTAGGGGCCATTTTGAAGCCAGGCAGTGTGCTTTGTTGTGCCATAGGCCTGCACCCAGTCTGCCATGCTTTCATCTATTATGCCCAGGGTTACTGAGTGGTGCATGGGTCTAGTCTTTCTGTGGGGTGTCTGGAATTTGAACCTGATTGTGGGCATGGATGTCATTGGATTGTGGTGATTTTTGTGTTTTTTTAGATTTTTTGGGGTGTTGATGGGGCATGGCCATGTGGGTGGGGGCCATTTTGAGGACTGGTACAGGCAGGGCCTGGCCATGTGGTGGGGGTCTAGGGGCCATTTTTAAGCCAGGCAGTGTGCTTTGTTGTGCCAAAGGCCTGCACCCAGTCTGCCATGCTTTCATCCATTATGCCCAGGGGTACTCAGTGGTGCATGGGCCTAGTCTTTCTGAGGGGTGTCTTGAATTTGAACATGATTGAGGGCATGGATGGCATTGGATTGTGGTGATTTTGTGTGTTTTTCGATTTTTTGGCTGTTGTTGGGGCCTTTTGCCCAGGGGTACTCAGTGGTGCATGGACTGAGTCGTTCTGTGGGATCTCTTTAATGTAAACATCATGGAGGGCAAGGATGGCATTGGATCGAGGTGATTTTTATGTGTTTTTCGATTTTTGTGGGTGGTGTTGGGGCCTGTCCATGTGGGTGGGGGCCATTTTGAGGCCTGGTCCAGGCAGGGCCTGGCCATGTGGGTGGGGATCTAGGGGGCATTTTGAAGCCAGGCAGTGTGCTTTGTTGTGCCATAGGCCTGAACCCCAGTCTTCCATGCTTTCATCCATTATGCCCAGGGGTACTCAGTGGTGCATGGACCGAGTCTTTCTGTGGGGTGTCTTGAATTTGAACATGATTGAGGGCATGGATGGCATTGGATTGTGCTGATTTTTGTGTGTTTTCCAATTTTTTGGCTGTTGTTGGGGCCTTTTGCCCAGGGGTACTCAGTGGTGCATGGACTGAGTCTTTCTGTGGGGTCTCTTTAATGTAAACATCATGGAGGGCATGGAAGCATTGGATTGTGGTGATTTTTGTGTGTTTTTCAATTTTTTTGGGGTGTTGATGGGGCATGGCCATGTGGGTGGGGGCCATTTTGAGGACTGGTATAGGCAGGGCCTGGCCATGTGGTGGGGGTCTAGGGGCCATTTTGAAGCCAGGCAGTGTGCTTTGTTGTGCCATAGGCCTGCACCCAGTCTGCCATGCTTTCATCTATTATGCCCAGGGTTACTGAGTGGTGCATGGGTCTAGTCTTTCTGTGGGGTGTCTGGAATTTGAACCGGATTGTGGGCATGGATGTCATTGGATTGTGGTGATTTTTGTGTTTTTTTAGATTTTTTGGGGTGTTGATGGGGCATGGCCATGTGGGTGGGGGCCATTTTGAGGACTGGTACAGGCAGGGCCTGGCCATGTGGTGGGGGTCTAGGGGCCATTTTTAAGCCAGGCAGTGTGCTTTGTTGTGCCAAAGGCCTGCACCCAGTCTGCCATGCTTTCATCCATTATGCCCAGGGGTACTCAGTGGTGCATGGGCCTAGTCTTTCTGAGGGGTGTCTTGAATTTGAACATGATTGAGGGCATGGATGGCATTGGATTGTGGTGATTTTGTGTGTTTTTCGATTTTTTGGCTGTTGTTGGGGCCTTTTGCCCAGGGGTACTCAGTGGTGCATGGACTGAGTCGTTCTGTGGGGTCTCTTTAATGTAAACATCATGGAGGGCAAGGATGGCATTGGATTGTGGTGATTTTTGTGTGTTTTTCTATTTTTTGGCTGTTGTTGGGGCCTTTTGCCCAGGGGTACTCAGTGGTGCATGGACTGAGTCGTTCTGTTGGTTCTCTTTAATGTAAACATCATGGATGGCATGGATGGCATTAGATTGTGGTGATTTTTGTGTGTTTTTCGATTTTTTGTGATGTTGATGGTTTATGGCCAAATGGGTGGGGGCCATTCTGAGGACTGGTACAGGCAGGGCATGGCCATGTTGTGGACGTCTAGGGGCCATTTTGAAGCCAGGCAGTGTGCTTTGTTGTGCTATAGGCCTGCACCCAGTCTGCCATGCTTTCATCCATTATGCCCAGGGGTACTCTGTCAGTGGTGCATTTTATATGTCTTTCCATTTTGGGGGGTGGGTATAATAAAAAAGCTTACTTGCAAACTATTAATTGAAGCACTACATGTGCAACATTTATTTAACTGATGTTCCTCTGGCTTCATTTGCTTTTAGGTGCAGAAAGACGAATCATCAGCCTCATCGTTCCTCATCAGTGCCAGGAACAAGTCCTGCTGCGGTGTGTGCAGCACAACGTCACGTGTGGCCATAGACAACTCTTCAACTTGTGCAACTGCGGCCTGCTGTTCTGACATCTGAAGAAGATGGCCCCAAATAAAGTTGCCCGTAGCTCCTCTAGCAAGAAAGTTGGCAGTAAGGAGCAGAAGAAGCGAGTGGCGCCACTTACCAAGGAGACTGGTGTGCCGACCGCCGCATTTTTTTGGGGAAAAAAAAGTACGCCTGCACCAGCAGCGGGGTCTGCTGGGGACCAAGCTGGGAGCAGCACCTCCGCTCCATTGGCCTCAGTGCCACCACCACTACGCCAACTTAGGTCCAAGCCCTTGAGTGCTGCAGAGGCAGCCAGTATAGTTGTTCAATCACCATCGACCAGTGATTTTGGCTCATCGCAAGAAAGTAGCAGCATCCCTCAATCAACACAGGTTGTTGTAACTCATCTGACGAGTGTTCAACAACCACAGCCACAACAACAACCACATGTGCAAGTACAAGCCCAAGTACATGTGGAAGGAGAGGCGGCCCAAAGAAGGCGCAAGCAGAGGTGCATGGAGCGGCACAAGTGCCCACAATAGTTGTACCTCCCAAAGTAGGGGCACATCAGGATATCGACATTCAAGCCGAGGTATCATTTGAGGAAGCCACTCCTCCTGATCATTCATTGTCTTCCAGATCTCTAGCAAGGAAAAGATCAAGGATGGTGTCTACATCTTCTTCAAGCCCCCTTCCTTCTGATAAAATGGATGAAAATTGGGAACCACCATGGCCGTCTGAGAGTGAGGCACACTATGATCTGACAAAGGTAGCTAAGCGTAAAAGGTAGGTCCCCGAAAGTCTCATAGTTATGGAGTGTGATGATGACGCTAAACAAGAAGTGGTGTATACTCCTGCTGAGGAAGACTCTCACGATGATGACGCAGTCATCATACACGTCACTCCAGCCTCAGCGGGCATGCAGCAAACAGACATTTTTACCCTATCCCGAAATGCTGCTGAGCGTGATGTTGGCGACGTGGCAATGGGACCACCACCAATGCAGTTAACTAGTACACCACCACCTACCGCTTCCATATTTTCTCGTCAGAAGGGACCTCCATCCACCTCGACCTCCATTTGCTCAATTAGTGGTGCTGTAAGTGCACAACGTAGTAGGTTTCGGCAACACACATCCTCCACTTCATCTGGCATTAGCATTCCCAGTATCGCCTCCTCCGCCCCCACAGACATTTGAAGTCCGCAGATTGGGACTTCTTTAGTGTTAGCCCAACAAGGGAAAACATAGCCATTTGTACCATTTGTAAGGTTGGAGTTAGTCCAGGAGGCCAGAGAGGTCATCTTGAGAGACAGCACACTGTCAAATGGCATGCGCACCTAAAGGAGATCAAGGTAGCCCGAATTGCAAGTCAACAAATTGTATCCGTTGATGTTTCATCTGATGATGACAAGGAGGAAGAAGCATCAAACATTTCTTTACCTACACCCAGTACCCCTGTCAGCAGCACACCCCCTGCAAGATATATGAGCCACACTAAGAGTGTGGGAGAGAGTCAGACACCAATGCGAAAAAGTTCATCATCACCGAGCGTAACTGGTTTGAAGAAGTTATCATCATCCCGTAAATTGGTCCAGCTCACCATTAGAAGCATGTTGTTTTCAGATGCGCCATTTGAACGCAACCAGCCAACGACGCGTCTGTATAACACTAAGCTGGCGCTGGACCTTCTCCCTTTTTCTTTTGTGGAAGGGGTGGGTTTTCTTGAATTAGTGGCAACGCTCTGCCCTAAATGGAAGGTTCCTAGCCGGTTCTATTTTGCCAGAGTTGCGGTTCCAGCACTACATGAAGATGTGCTGGAGGTGATTTTGGCAGCTTTGCAGAAGAGTGCTGTTCACACTATACATCTGACAACAGACATGTGGACCAGTTGCCAAGCCGTTGATTACATGTGCATAACTGCAAACTGGGTCTCTTTTTCAGGGGTTAAAGCAAAGGTAACCGCAGGTGTTGACATGGACAAAGTTTATAAAGCTGCTCGGAAACATGCAACACTAGCCATGTTTGCCATGGAGAAAAATCATACAGGAGAAAACATTTTGCATGAGTTTAACACAAAGGTCTTTCAATGGCTGTCCCCAAGAAAACGCATGATTGGTTATGTTTCCACGGCGCCAATGTAGTTAAGGCCATGGATAAGGGTAACTATTTCAGAGTACCGTGTTTGGCGCACTGTATAAACCTGGTTGTTAAAAAATTCTTGAGTGAAGAAAGTCCAGTGTGCAAGTTTACTGACCACCTGCCGAAGAATGTGCACACATTTCAACCATTCTTTTAAAGCACAGAAGCAGCTGAGGTGCCTGCAACATGAACGTAAAGTGCCAGTGAAAGCACTCATCCAGGAGGTGGTAACACGTTGGAACTCAACCTTCTACATGCTTGAGCGTCTGTATGAGCAGTATGCAGTAGTCGATCAGTATTTCTTTAAACTGGGTACACCTATGATAGACCTGAGGATACAGGTGGAGCAATGGGAGCTAGTTAAAAGCCTGACAGACATGCTTTGTCCTTTTGAGGTCTTCACGTGTGCAGTCAGCAGGGAGGACTGTAATTTGGGAAAAGCTACCCCATTGTTGCGCATTCTAGAGCACCAACTGAAGGCGGTGTCTTCTACGTTTCAAAAAGGTAGGAAAGCAAGAAGCATTTGAGTTGGCGGAGAAGTTTTTACAGCGCCTACTTTGCGATGAACATCTTCAAAAGATCCACACAGAACAGCATTACATTTATGCTACTATTCTGGATCCAAGGTACAAAAAGGTACTGTGGATCCAGAATAGTAGCATAAATTGATGACGCAGATGTTACAAGGTACAAACATTGGCTAGCTGTGTCAGCCAGTCGGTTTGAAAGAGAACGGAAGGAAATTGAAGGAAAAGGCAGTACATCAGCATCAGCAGGCCATCCGGAGTCAAAAAAATCCACTTCTGCATCTGTGGCTGTAGCAGAAGTGAGTCATTTTCCCTCTCAGCCGTTAACGACACCAGCAACCGTATCATCTGCACCAGACACAACAGTAACATTGTGTGAAGAAGAGGATTAGCTAACTCAGCTTGGGTTTGCTTCTCAAAAGGTCCCAGAAAAAAGTAAGCAAAGTGGAGGGACCCTGGAGAACCTTGAGTCGATGGTGCAGGACTATCTGAATGACTCAACAGAGGTCTATGTTGACCCATTGGCATATTGGCATGGGAAAAGAGATGTGTGGCCAGAGATCACCAACCTGGCTATAAATTACTTGTCTTGCCCACTCGCAAGCGTGTCTTCTGAACGTGTTTTCAGTGCTGCTGGTGGCATGGTAACTTCCAAAAGGACCCGCCTCTCGCCCAAAAATGTGGAGGTTAACAATGATCAAGATGAATCAGCACCTCATACCACCAGATTACAAAATATGAGAATGCACGCAGGAAGAAGACGAGGAGGACACAGATGAGGGAAGTTCTTCTCTGTTAACTGACCTACTCCCGTCTGAATTCGCAGAGTTTGAGGACGATCTCTTCCTCCCTGACACCGAGCCCTGAAAATGAGTCAATGAATCACTAACTTTCTTTTTCGTCCTTTTTCACTTTTATTCCTGTGTGTCTGTCTTTCTTTGTTTTGCAAAATCTATATAAAAAAAATGAATCACCTAATCACAAAAACAAGCCCATCAGCAGCACTGTCTTCACTTATTTTCTTATTGATTTGAAGATGCCGCAGTCTGCATTCCTCAGGTTCACAAGTTCACAAGAACATGCTCCTCTATCCTTCTTCTCCAGACTCCTATTTCCCTCAAAGCAGATGGCTGGATTAGGCCCAATGAAGAAAGACTCTGCACTTGTGGGAGTGATCTACTTCTTTGCTGGTGAGTTGACGGGTCTGGGGCATTGCTGTGAAGGTCTAATACCGGTAATAAGTGGTTTGGAGAAAATCGGACCAGAAATTTTTTTGCGCTTTTGATCACTTGCCTGTCTTTGGGGTGCTGTTTGGGGGGCTTCCAGGTTTTTGTGGGTGGGTTTTGGGGTCTTGGAGCACTGCTGGCACAGTCTAATGTTGATTGCATTTGTTTTTCAGGAAATCCATGGTGGAAAAGGGGAGTTGGGGCCTAGCTGCACAGCGTACTTGGACTGAATTGAAGGTAGGCCCATTTTTGCTTTTGCCTGTTTGGGGGTGTTCTGATTTTTTGCGGGTGGCTTCAGGGGTCTGGGGGCCTAGCTCGGAAGGTCTAATATCGGAATCAAGTGTTTTGGACCAAATCAATGGTGAAAAAGTTTTTGCGTTTTTGCTCACTTGCCTGTCTTTGGGGTGCTGTTTTGGGGGCTTCCAGGTTTTTGTGGGTGGGGTTTGGGGTCCGGGAGCACTGCTGGCACAGTCTAATGTTGATTGCATTTGTTTTTCAGGAAATCCATCGTGGAAAAGGGGAGTTAGGGCCTAGCTGCGCAGAGTATTTGGACTGAATTGAAGGTAGGCCCATTTTTGCTTTTTGCCTGTTTGGGGGATGTTCTGCTTTTTTGCGGGTGGCTGCAGAGGCCTGGGGGCATAGCTTGGAAGGTCTTATATAGGAATCAAGTTATGTTATGTTATGTTAATAACTTTTATTAGGCGCACAGCTGCCCCAGCAAAGGGGCGTCCCGGCGCCTGATCAAGTGCCACAACACAACAAATCGATGCAGGAAAAGAGAGGGAATCAGTCAGCAGTAGGGAACAAATACGTTTTTATGGCGCGTCTGAAAAGAGTCAGGCTATTCAGGGCACGAATATGGACAGGGAGAGAGTTCCACAATCCTGCCGCTAGAACACGAAAGGAACGACCTCCCATCCTACTCAGTCTGAACCTGGTCTTAACCGCCAGATGAAGAGATTCCGACCTGAGAGCCCGCGTAGGAACATAGGGGGAAACAAGATTCACAAGGGCTGGAGGAGAGGAAAGTTTCAAGATCTTAAATGTCATACAAAGAGCCTTAAATTTAATTCTTTGTCTGACCGGCAGCCAGTGAAGAGAGGTCAAGACTGCAGAGACAGAACATCGTCTCGGAAGGCCAACGATGGCCCGCGCCGCGGCATTCTGCACCCTTTGCAGCCTAGTAGCCTCCGCCTGATTCACTCCGAGCAGCAGCGCACTCCCATAGTCCAGCCGGGAAAGAATGGAGGCTTGGACCACCAGTTGCCGAGTAGGGGGGTCGAAGAATTTGAGGACTAGTCTCAGTCCTCGCAGAATACCATAACAGGTAGCTGCAATCTTCTTTGTGTGGCTGGTAAAGGAGAGTGTAGGATCCAGCCAAACCCCAAAGTTCTTGACTTCGGCAGCTGGGATGGGAGTCACCCCCAATTCTGGAGGCCACCACTGGTCTCCCCAGAGTTCCGCCTGCTTCCCTAGAATCAGGACCTCGTTTTTTTTGGCATTTAACTGCAAGCAGTTAGTGCGCATCCAGTTAGCCACGGCTATGAGTCCTGCACGGAATCTGGGAGCATTCACCTCAGGGTCCCCACTGAGTGTCACCGCCAGCTGCGTGTCGTCGGCATACGATGTCATGGTTAAGCCACATTGTCTGACGACTGCAGCCAGCGGTTTCACATATAAGTTGAACAAAGTGGGGCTCAACGCAGAGCCCTGCGGCACTCCCAGCCCCAATGGATGGAAGGGGGACTGACCAGGTGGAATAGCCACTTTAAAAAACCGGTCCGAAAGGAAAGAGCGAAACCATTGGAGAGCCTTCCCCTCAATACCCACTTCCTCCAAGCGCCGCATCAAAATGTTATGAGACACCGTGTCAAACGCGGCGCTCAAATCTAATAAGAGGAGCGCTGCTGTCTGCCCCGCATCCAGCACCGTACGCAGGTGCTCAGTCATAAAGAGCAGTGCCGTTTCGGTGCTGTGTTGTGCACGAAAACCATTCTGGCTCTCGTCAAGAATATTATTTCGAGAGAGGTGGGCAGACAAGATGGAGTTCATGTGTGCCTCAGTGACCTTGGCGGTCCAAGGCAGGAGGGAGATGGGACGATAGTTTTCAGGTAACAGGGGATCCAGATTAGGCTTCTTTAAAATGGGGCTGACCACTGCCTGCTTCCAGGAGGACGGGACCACGCCCGCAGTGAGTAATAGATTAATCACATCCAATATAGGCTCACGACAAAGGGGCGGGAGAAGTTTAAATAGCTCTGGCTTCAGCGGATCTAATGGAGAGCCAGATTTAATTTTGAGGCTCAGAGTGTCAAAAGCCTCGTCAGACATAACAGGCAAGGAGGACAAAGTTTCGTGGACCGTAGCCATCACACCAATAGGCTCAACACCGGGCACAGCTGGCATAAATCCTCGGTAGATTGCCTGCACCTTCTCCACGAAAAGGATGCCAAACTTTCACAGTGAGAGTCCGTGCAGATTTCTAACGAGGTGGCCCGTTTCCCCACAAGGTCTTTGAGAACCTTAACGATTAATTTAGATGGGTTAGGGCTGCTCAGAAACTCAGAGGCATAGTAAGCGGCCCGGGTTTGGCAGATTGCCCTGTGATAGATCTTAATCTGGGCAAAATACAGAGATTTTAAAGTGGGATCGAAGGATTTCCTCCAGGCCCTCTCAGCTTGCCGGCACGTTCTCTTGAGCTCGGCAAGAGTATCATTATACCATGGGCTGTGCGTTTTAGCATGGCATTTCGACCAGCGCATTGGTATAAGAGAATCAAGGGCGGCTAGGACCCAGTTACAGAACTGCTCATATCCTTGTTCCACATTCAACAGATTGCCCAGGGGCTGCGCCTCCAAGATCTTAACAAACTCCTCTAGCTTAAGCTTACGCCAATTTTTTTTAAGGATCAGTCTGTCCACAGGTTTAAATTGAGGGTCATCTAAAGGACAGGAAACTTTAACCAACAGATGATCAGTCCAGCCTACCACCATTGGGTCAGATACCCTAGCCCGATCCAGTGTGGTAAAGAAGGGGTCAAGGATGTGACCTCCTATGTGGGTAGGGGAGGTAACTAATTGGTTCAATTGCATGGCTTCAAGGTCCGCTAACAAGGAACTGATAGGTGAAGATGACGTCTGATCGAGATGTATATTGAGGTCACCTACGATGTTAAAATTAGCACATCTAGGAGCTAAAGAGCTGACCACGTCAGCAAGAGCGGCCTTGAAGACAGTGTCATTCCCTGGTGGGCGGTAGATAAGCAGACCGCTAAGAGTGAACTGATGACTGAAGGTGACCTTAAAAGAAGCGCTCTCGCACATCGGTAGATCAAGAGCTTTCCAATCAACCGGAAAGCAAGATTTTGTCGCCATGGCTATGCCACCCTCCCTAGACGTGCGGTTAAGAGTGAACACTGTATAGGTGGAAGGGTATGCCAGATTGATTATAGCAGCGTCAGCGTCCTGAAGCCAAGTCTCAGTGAGAAAGACAAGGTCAGGAGAATCCTTATCAATCATGTCACGTAGGGACTGATGGTGCTTGACCAATGATCTCACATTCAGGCTCCATATGCTGAGTACACGCTCAGTGATGTTAGTACGAGTACTTAGTGCAATCCTTTCAACAGAGCGCACCCCAGTAGGGGTATCAAGAGAAAGACTGCCACAGGCACAGTCATAAGGACCCGAAAGTGGGAACACCGAATCATGAGTACACAGCGTAAGCCCGTCTCTAATAGAAAGGAGATTGGCGCGATTATACCTGATCGTCGCGGTATTATGCATGGTGGTATGATGACAGAAAGCCAGAGTCCATGGCCCGCACCCGCTACCTCGACGCGGACGAGCGCAGACGGGCAGGACTCTGGCACGACTCCGGCTAAGCGACGGCGTCCCACTGCGCGTTCCCGCTGCGCGGGAGAGGACGACTTTAAATAGGCGCCGCAATGAGCAATGAGCAGCCGCAATGAGCAGCTCGAGCGTCGGGACGCTCCAAGATGGCGCCCGCGAAAAAGATCACTCACCCAATCCAAGATGGCGCCCACAGGAATCCAACCCCGGGACCCGGACCCGCCAAATGGCGGTGCGTGTTCCACAAATTACATGCAAGTAAGGGGACAAGTGCCCAGGCAAAACAGTGAGGTAAAAGCAGGGAAAAAATCAAATTAAACGAGCCAAAATACACTAAGGTCGAGTTAAAAACGCAGCGCACTGGCAGCGCGACCTGCGCTAATGCAGCACCTGATCAGGAAGAAAAGCACACGAGTCCGCCTTAAATAGGCGCCGCAATGAGCAATGAGCAGCCGCAATGAGCAGCTCGAGTGTCGGGACGCTCCAAGATGGCGCCCGCGAAAAAGAACACTCACCCAATCCAAGATGGCGCCCACAGGAATCCAACCCCGGGACCCGGACCCGCCAAATAGCGGTGCGTGTTCCACAAATTACATGCAAGTAAGGGGACAAGTGCCCAGGCAAAACAGTGAGGTAAAAGCAGGGAAAAAATCAAATTAAACAAGCCAAAATACACTAAGGTCGAGTTAAAAACGCAGCGCACTGGCAGCGCGACTTGCGCTAATGCAGCACCTGATCAGGAAGAAAAGCACACGAGTCCGCTTTAAATAGGCGCCGCAATGAGCAAGGAGCAGCTCGAGCGTCGGGACGCTCCAAGATGGCGCCCGCGAAAAAGATCACTCACCCAATCCAAGATGGCGCCCACAGGAATCCAACCCCGGGACCCGGACCCGCCAAGTGTTTTGGACCAAATCCATGGTGAAAAAGTTTTTGCATTTTTGCTCACTTGCATGTCTTTGGGGTGCTGTTTGGGGGGCTTCCAGGTTTTTGTGGGTGGGTTTTGGGGTCTGGGACCACTGCTGGCACAGTCTAATGTTGATTGATTTGTTTTTCAGGAAATCCATGGTGGAAAAGGGGAGTTGGGGCCTAGCTGCACAGCGTATTTGGACTGAATTGAAGGTAGGCACATTTTTGCTTTTTGCCTGTTTGGGGGTGTTCTGCTTTTTTTTTGCGGGTGGCTGCAGGGGTCTGGGGGCATAGCTCGAAAGGTCTAATATCGGAATCAAGTGTTTTTGACCAAATCCATGGTGAAAAAGATTTTGCGTTTTTGCTCACTTGCATGTCTTTGGGGTGCTCTTTGGGGGGCTTCCAGGTTTTTGTGGGTGGGTTTCGGGGTCTTGGAGCACTGCTGGCACAGTCTAATGTTGATTGCATTTGTTTTACAGGAAATCCATGGTGGAAAAGGGGAGATGGGGCCTAGCTGCAGAACGCATTTGGACTGAATTCCAGGTAAGCCCAAAGTTTTCTAAGTGTGGCTTTTCCCGGGTTTTGCCTTTTGGCTTGTTGGGGGTGTTAAACTTGTTTTCGCCCGGGTTGACAGTTCTGGGGCCATTGCTGGGAAGGTCTAATACCCGAAAGAAAGTGTTTTGGAGACAATCCCTGGGAAAAAAGTTTTTGCATTTTCTGAGATTTCGCTCACTCTACCGTTTTTGGGGGGTTGTTTGTGGGGGCACTGCTGGGAAGGTCTAATTTTGTTCTAAAACACAGTTTACAGTACACCAGGCTTGAGGGGAAAGATCCGCTAAATTATTTCGCCCATACTTATTTATCCTTCAAAAGGCGACTCAGACAGAGTATGCACTTTCAAAAATATTGTACTGTCAGTGGTATTCTAATATCACTTCCTGTTTTTCCATCAATAATTACAGGCCGGGTTTCCGCCTGTGCAATGGGAAAAAAAGGATGAAGTCAGGCTTCAGATTAGCGAGCCGCAATTCAGCATCCGCCAGGCAGGCAGTGGACAGGGTGTCTTCTGGTCACCAATATTGATGGACGGAGCGCCAGATGGAATGGAGGAGTCCCGCTAATAAGAGGAATGGTTAGATGCATGCAACTTACCAAATTCAACAGGACAACTACAACAACATACAGATACAGTGTCCGTTCTTTTCTAATTATCTTTTAAGTAATGTTATTGCTGTGAACTTCTATGAATGTGACTCTGCATTTCTTTGATCTCTGCTTCTAAATTCATCCCTACAGCCATTGTATAGGTTTTACTTCTGCTATTTTTCAAACCTAATTTAATGTACAAAGTGTTTCTCTGAGTGCAGAGATAGGCAAGTCAAAATGCATAATTATCACTGCAGCCCTGTACTGTCTCATTCTTTCATTCACAGTTATCGAAAGTACTACTTACTTTTCAGTAACCATGCATGCAGTAGTGCATGCACTTCCTTTATGTCACTTAAAAGATATATGGAGAGCTTTGTACCCAAAGATTTGTTTATCTTCAATTAATGTTTGTCCATGCTGTGCTTTTTTTTCTTCTCTCAACAAAACTTTCTCAAAAACCCCCATTCCCATCCATTTACCAAACCCTAACCCTCTTCCCCCGGGCTGTGTGGTTTTGATTGATGTGTGACTAAATGACAGCAATAATTCCACACACTTGCTGGGGAGGATAAGGTCATAGCAACAGGCTGGTGAAGGAATCCGAGGATATATTCTTACTCAGCTTGACACAGAGTCACTATTGGCAAATGAACGCAGATTTTCATGTGCGCCATCAACTTGATTGGTCATCAAGAACATCCTCCTCCTAGACGTGGCAAATTATTACGCTGCTGTGTCCTTCACCTTCAGTACTATTTCTTGTAGTAGTAGCCAATGTCAAAGAAATTCAACGCAAGTATTAGTTATACTTTCAATACTTTACCATTTGTTAGGCTATATTGTGGCACTGTTCTAGTGTACTGTCACCTGCTATATTCTCTATCGTACCGTTCTAATGCTACGGTAAGGACAAACAAGGTTTCATTTTCTTTTTTTTCATATGCTGCAACTGCCACTGTGTAACACCACTAGTACCACCGCAATGATGACATTTCATCCGCCCAGGATTGCCAACCTTAATCGCCATTTGCCATGCAGCCAGCCCTGTGCCTAGCCCTATTTCCAAACACAAATTACAGGTAAGATAAGCGCTTGGGGGGAGGTAGTATAATGGAGTATTAGGAGAGGCGAGAGACTGACGGTAGTACTAGTAAAGTCCTATGACTATTGAATTCACTTACTCTGTGAGAGGCACTTAGTTTTGAAAACATTTGGGCAATTAGTAATTACTTACACAACTTGAATCAAGATGCCACTTACGTTTCAGGAAAACAAACTTACTGTTAAACCCCCACCCATCAGCCTTAAAAGCAGTAAAAAAAACGTATGCTAAGATGAAGTTTAAAGTATATTTATATCCCTAACATAAATAATCTCCCACAAGACCCAACCCACCCCTCATCCCTAACCCCACCGAATGTCCGTGAAAAGTCCCAAAAACCCAACTCCCAATTCCCACCCCCAGAAGTCTTTAAAAAAGGGGCAAGGGACAGTCTCCTCCTGCTGCTGGCTGCTGTTCACTTTTCGGGCCAGGTCGGCATGCTCCTTGCGGAGGGTCTCCAGCAGGGTTTTGGTATTCAACAGCTCCTGCTCGAGGTAGGACATCCTAAGTGAAAGAAGGCGGTGCAACCATTTTTTGGTACTGCTGTGGGGGGCAGCTGATTTGTTTGCTGCTCGGCGGTGGCGGGTGGCTGCGGTAACCCGGCTCCGTACCGCTGGAGACCTGCTGCGCTGACTGGCTAACCCAGGGAGCGCGGAGGAGGATGCAGCTGTCCCGGTCGATGTTGTGGTCGACTGCGTGTCCCCCTCCTCCTGGGCCACCAGACGCCGATATTCGGTGACAGTTACTTCCAGCCTCCGTTGCCGGGCCCTTTTAGCCAGCTCCTTCCGTGTTGGTTTGGAAGGGGCATCTATATGAAGAAAGAAAGACATAGTCTGTAACCAATGCTCTTTAAGAATAACACAAAATGATTCAGCAGAAAGTTGTGTCACAGTAGAACTAGCAACTTGCAAGCGCAGTACATAACTATTGTGGCCAGTATCTATCTAACCTCCCACTTCTTCATCCTTGCTCTAACATTAGTGGGAGTTTAAGGAATCAATTCTACGAGCACTATGGACTCACTCCATTAGAGTCGACTATGACAGTACAACAGTCTTATTCTTCTTCTTCTCTCTTGTTTACCAAAATTGGTACGTTAACTTTGGCAAGCCAGCATAATGCCAGCGCAGTCAACTTGCACCCGAGAAAAACAGACGCCCGCCATCATGAGTGAGACAGAATTGCGTTACTGTACCAGTCCAGTACATGCAGGTGGTGATGCTCTTACTTTTCTATTACGGGTGGCACTGAGAATACTCTGTTACAAGGGCTACTGCTTAATTAATTTAACTTTCACCCTACAGTGCCAATGAATACTAGAAAAGGAAAATGAAGAAGATAAATAATCTGATTACCTATCACATGGTATGTATTTGCTTACATATGGGATGACTTTAGTTGCTTTGCTTTTTATTGAGTGAACAGTGATACATCCACACATGAATGACCGAGTTCTACTAAACTTATTAACAGAGGTAGTGAGTGTCCATCGTAATAGCCGGATATATGCTGCAATACAAACTACTGCTACTATTCATGGTAGTATTCGGACAAAATTACAACTTCTTTTCCTTGCCTTTCCTACACTGGGACGGACGTGCGGGTGCGGTGTTACATGCTCTTCAAAGTAACACTTAGTTCATCCAGTGACTGTCTACTCTCTCTAGATACACATATGCTATCTAAGAGTCAGATAGTACCATGATACAGGCATCCATCCATTCAAACTATTTGTCAATCATTCTTCTTCATGTCTCTCATCTGGACAAACCTTACGTTTTCCCACGGGAAAACAAACTTTTCATTTTATTTGGGAAACCGCAAGCCATACATCCGTGCTTGACTTGCATTTGAATTTCAACCAAAGCATATATTGTGCTCACATACAGTTTCTGTTTCACCCACCCATCTTTGCTTCATCCTTCACCCAGCCATGCATCATATTCCTTCCTAGCCACCTCGGGCACCAATCAAACACAACACGTATCATTCTTCTTTGTCAGTCATCATTACTTTTAACTTGCTTGTCCTTCCACACTTACTTACACCCTTCTTTCGATTTTCGTTCATCACATCCATCAAGTTCATCTCAGATCTGATTTGGATTCTCGAAAAAAAATTTGCCGCTGAGTTGAAGTAAATTTAGAGGAGGCTACTACCTGGTTGATAAAAACTTTGTTCTAAATTTGAAAGTCTGCTTAACAGTATAGTAACTTAACTCTAGAACATATATACTACACCCGTGCAGAGAGCACACTCTGCAGTCTGCAATCTCAATAAGTAAGGAATATTAGAGCTTACCACTGCCCGCCACTACCGTGGCAACCCGCACAGCAGTTTCCTCCGGCACTTGCACCGCCTCCTCCCCAGAAGTGTCCTCCTCCGTGCTAGCCCCGGCACCAGATGTTCCACCTATAAAGTACATTTAAGAATGTTAGATGTCATAGACATACACCACTCACTAGTATTTTGTCTAGGAATGAAGAAATGTGAATACAGAAACCAATCTAATAATTTGTGACTGTCTACTCTAAAGTAAAAATGTCCCTTTTTCCATGGAAGGGTGTTGTCTTGCTGCACTTTTTGGCACAACTGATGAATGCTTGCTTTTTAACACGCACCATTTTTCTCATAACAGACAGAAGCTTCACTTCTAAGAACAAGAGCAAGATCAGATCATCATCACTAGGACGGAGTGACCAACGATTCAGCACCAAAAAGAAAAATTAAAGTTCAAACCAGGTGAAGGCTGGGCTCGCCCACAATAAATGTGTGAAATAAATCACTAAGCACTTTTCCATTTTTAATCAACCGTTTATGTTTTATGACAAGCTTGATTTTAATAAATGTTTTTACTTTTAATAAAGCTTTAAAACTTAAATAGACTCTGTGGTTTTTGGTCAAGAGTGACTGAGCAAAAGGTTTTGCAATGTGCAAGCATGAGTCCGTGCCTCTGACACTTCTGGACTCTGACTCCGTACTCTTGTCCTGCGTTGGATAATCATCATTGGGGCTCAATCATCGATGAATTCAGGAGCTGAATGACTCTGCCACACTATCTAGTCAGTAAGGAGATTGGGGGTTCTTCAAAGTCTGATATCACTGAGGTATGTGGAAAGTCTACTTGCGCCTATTATAATTGATAAACAATGCACTATTTAGTGTCCATAGTTCTGTTTGTGCAGATTTGTCCCTGCAACAGTAGTAGTATGGATTGTCCTCCTATCCAAACCAAAAGTAAAGTAGTATCTTATTCTTTCTTGGTGGTCATTCACATTTTATTGTTGGTAATTGTCAAAGCATAAACATTTAGAAGACTTGAAAAAACATTATGGACAATGTCAGAGGACTGCACTCAGTGCATAGAGCTATTGCTGACTAGAATGGGAGTTTCGTTTAACACCTTTTGCCAAATGTGCAATCTTAGTTAGCTACACAGACAGACTAATAGGAATAATCTAGAAATACCACAGGGAGTCATAGTAGAGGCAGGATAAGAATTTAGATAGGGTCTACAAGAAGATCAAAGACGATTTAGAAAAAATCGAATAAGGAACGCAAGGAAAAAATAGGTACTCTATATTAAAATTAAAACTTACCGGGGCCAGCAAAGGAGCCCTCGCCTGACCGATCCTGGCCTTGTACAGCAGCAGCAGCCGATACCCCCTCCTCCTCGGTCCTCTTGCCCCTGGGGGGAGCTGATGTACAACATGAAAGAAAAAAAGACCCAAAAACATGGATGATTGTTGTCAACCAAATGAAACATTTCAAAAGAACAATAACAAAATATTTAGGAGAAATAGCAAATAGACAACTATTCCACGCGATATATTGACCTATCTCATGTGGTCTACTACGATATTAGTATTGCTTGATTTGCGGACCATCGACTTGGAAAGTTATGTAACTCACTAAACAAACTACTAAAAAGGTTCGCCTAGGACTGGCAGGCAGCAGTCCGCAGCACGCGAAGTGACAGACAAACTCCATCGTGATTGCAGATCAGTGACAACACTAAACAATTTCCTACTACATTAACCAGTCATTAAAATACTCAAACTATCAATCCACCACCACTATTTCTTCTTATTGCCAAGTGTACAAAGGAAGGACTGGACTTGAGTCGGTAGGGGTAGATTTACAAGCCCCTTGCAGCTCTTTTGCTCCGTTGTTGCGTGACTTTGGTGACGCAGCGGCAGAACAAAAGAGGCGCCATGGTGCGGCGTATAATAACAACGTGACCATATGGGAGATGCATCATGTTGTAAAGCCCTGCTTCCTTAGGGGGCGGTCCGGCTCAAGGGAGGACGTTCCTGCGCAGGAACGCATCCTAAAAGTGGCTGAGGGAAATCTGCAAGATTTCAATCAGTCACTTTTAGGACAATGATGCGTCACTCAAACCCTGCGCCTGCTTGAAGCAGACGTACGGCTTGAAGCAGCACTGGGGAGATAGGGCACCCCAGAGCATTGCTGGAGATGCGCCATCGTTGCGACGCAACTCCAGCAATGCACCGCCTTTACGGCACAGATGCGTAACGCTTCGGTGATGTTTTGGGCCCATGGTGCGCCGCATTGTAAATACGGCGCTCCATGGGTGGTGGTGGCGTGGTGCACAATTACTGGCGCATCTCTGCTACTTTGCAGGGATTCGACGGTAATTGCAAATCTGCCCCTTAGTGTCTAGCATTACGCAGTTCTGTTAACTACACTCATACATAATTTCTCAGGCCAATGAAATGAAGTCAAGTCAAGTCAAGTCAAGTCAAAAGATTTGTATAGCGCGCTACATACCCAGAGGGTCTCAAGGCGCTTGAAGAAGGGTGGGGAGTTACTTGTCGAATATCCACGTTTTGAGTTGCTTTCTGAATGCTAGGTGGTTCTGAGTAAGGCGAAGGTGAGTGGGAAAGTTCCAAGTTTTAGCTGCTAGGTAGGAGAAGGATCTACCTCCCATGGTGGTTTTGTTGATGCGAGGTACAGTGGCAAGGGCTTGGTTGGAGGATCGTAGTTGGCGGGAGGGGGCGTAGAAGGATAGTCGTGTGTTGAGGCAATCGGGTCCAATTTCGTAGAGTGCTTTGTGTGCGTGGGTTAGGAGCCGGAAAGTGATCCTCTTATTGACGGGGAGCCAGTGGAGGTTTTTCAGGTGATCAGAGATGTGTTCTTTACGCGGGATGTCTAGTATGAGCCTGGCTGAGGCGTTCTGGATGCGTTGTAGTTTTTTCTGGAGTTTTGCGGTGGTGCCGGCGTAGAGGGTGTTTCCGTAGTCCAGTCGGCTCGTGACCAGAGCGTGGGTGACTGTTTTTCTAGTTTCGGTAGGGATCCAGCGAAATGTTTTTTGAGCATGCGGAGAATGTTGAAGCAAGATGAAGAAACGGCGTTGACTTGTCTGTTCATCGAGAGTGAGGAATCCAGGATGACGCCCAGGTTCCGTGCGTGGTCCGTCGGGATGGGTGCTTTTCCAAGGGCCTCTGGCCACCAAGAGTCGTCCCAGGTGGAGGGGGAGGTACCTAAGATGAGGACTTCTGTTTTGTCTGAATTCAGTTTCAGACGGCTGTGCTTCATCCATTCGGCTACTTCTTTCATTCCTTCGTGTAGGTTGGTTTTGGCCGTGTTAGGGTCTCTGGTGAGTGATAGGATCAGTTGAGTGTCGTCGGCATAGGAGATGATGTTGAGGTTATGTTGGCGTGCGATGGCCGCGAGGGGGCTCATGTAAACGTTGAAGAGGGTGGGACTGAGTGAGGACCCTTGAGGTACGCCGCAGATGACTTCAGTAGCCTCTGACCTGAATGGTGGAAGGCGGACTCTCTGGGTTCTTCCGGAAAGGAACGAGGTGATCCATTCTAGTGCTTTTCCTTGGATTCCGATGTTTTTGAGGCGCTGTAGAAGGGTGCTATGGCAGACCGTGTCGAAGGCTGCGGAGAGGTCGAGGAGGATGAGGGCGACTGTGTCTCCATTGTCCAGTAGAGTTCGAATGTCGTCTGTTGCCGCGATGAGGGCGGTTTCGGTGCTGTGCTTGGCTCGGAAGCCGGACTGTGAGGAGTCGAGGGATTTGTTGGTTTCGAGGAATGCGGCGAGCTGGTTGTTGACAACTTTCTCGATGACTTTGGCCGGGAATGGAAGGAGTGAGATAGGGCAATAGTTTTTGAGTTCGGTGGGGTCAGCTGTGGGTTTCTTCAGGAGGGCGCTGAGTTCGGCATGTTTCCAGCTTTCCGGGAAGGTTGCGGAGTTGAGGGAGCAGTTGATGACGTCTCGGAGGTGTGGTGCAATAATGGAGTCTGCTTTGTTGACGATGTGGTGAGGGCAAGGGTCAGTGGGGGATCCTGAGTGGATAGAGTTCATCAGACGGATGGTGTCCTCAGTGGAGATTGGCTTCCAGTCATTGAGGATGTTCAGGGGGGGTGGGGGTCCTGTAGGGGATTGGGTGGGGTGGTCTCCGGGTTGGTTGTCGAAGCTGTTGTGGATGTCTGCAATTTTGTTGTGGAAGAATGAGGCTAGGGAGTCGCAGAGGGCTTGAGAGGGGGTGATGTCATTGGAGTTGGCTGAGGGGTTGGTGAATTCCTTGACTATGTTGAATAATTCCTTGCTATTGTGGGCGTTGTTATCTAGCCGGTCCTTGAAGGCTGCTTTCTTGGCATTACGGATTAGTTGGTGGTGTATGCGGGTGGCGTTTTTGAAGGCGTCCTTGGTACTGGTGGTTGGGTCTTTTATCCAGGCCTTCTTGAGGGAGCGACAGAGTTTTTTGGATTTCTTAAGGTCATCGTTGAACCAGGAGGCCTTCTTGCTGCCTAGTTTGATTTGTCGTTTTTTCGTTTTTTACACAAAATCGAAAACAAATAAGCATAGTAGCAACGCTACTGAGAAGGAGAGCAGTGCACCTGAAATGCACAGAAGATTTTGAAATATAATTTATCTACAATGTAATCGTCAGCATTATTGCTCTTGGTAAAAAACAAAAATTTGCAATATAATAACACACAGAGCAGCAGAAAACAGAGTAGTAATGAAATAGCTACTACTACTCACCAAGCCCGGGGATCTCGATGCCGAGCAAGTCAAGCAGGTCGCGTTCCCGGTCTAGGAGATCCGTCCAACGGTTGGTGGCCTGGTTGTAGGTGCTCCGGACCCGAGAGTGAGAATACATGGCCCGGCACGCCTTCTCCCACTGCTTCCGGCGCTCCCGGAGCCCGTAGCCGCTTGCGATCCTGCCGCCTGCCATGATGGTCCTGGGGAGGCGGTGCTGTACATAGAACACTAGTGCGGCCACCTCCTTCGTGCTAAAGATCTCCCGTGGCATCACTAGCTCCCCCCTCAAACGCCCGCACGGGAGCCGGGCACGGGGTGCGGGACCCTTCCCCTTCTCGGGCTGCTTCCTGGTTCCCTTTACCATGGTCTGGGCAGAAAGGAAGGTAAATAAGAAATAAGAAATAGAATAGGGAAGAAGAAAAGAAAAGAGTTTAAAAAAGTAGTTTAAAATTAACCAAAAGTAGCAGAAAACACAAAAATATAGAGCTAGAATAATAGAGGGATGGATAATAAGTAAAATAGATTAAAAAAAACTTCAAACAAGCAAAGGATGGCAGAGATTGAGAGAGGATACAGAAAGCATGCCCAGAACCATAGCAATGAATGAAAAACAAGATGGCCGCGCCCGTTCACGACCGCGTGGGTAAGTTTGCGCGAGATTTCCCCCGCGATCACACGCAAACTTGTACTAGCAAGCCGCACACTTTGCGAGATTACACATAGCGCCCGGAAACGGAAATACGTCACGCAAACAAGATGGCCGTGCCCATGTACGACCGCTAGGGTAACTTCGCGTCGTTGCGCTACCAGCGGCTTGCGAAAACGCAAAAAACCACGCGAACTCACACGCCACAAAAAAACAAATCGCATATTCGCACGAATTCGCAGCTTCCGAATTCGATCTCGCGCAAATTTGCTCCCCGCGGATCCCGCGAAATTGCATAAAAATATGATTTTTGCAAATCTGAAAGCACTCAGCAGGTGCAAAAGTTCAAGCTCATCATTAGTAACCATTCCCTGTAGTGCTTCCTGAGGGGCCCCTCCAGAGTTCAGTTGCCTACTTGCAACTATTCTATGACCCTGCTCTGACCCTCACAGCAGGCTCAGAGAATAGCTACAAGTATGCCACAAAGGTCCTGTTAAAAAAAATTACACTGCAACAGAAAGCAATTATAGATAAGGAAGCAGGTGCCAGACTGGAAGTTCAAATTCAGTGACACATTAATCAACCCCTAATTCATTCATGTCAGTTGAGGCAGGGCAGGAGTGCTAACGAATTTTGCAAAACTGAAAGCACTTAGCAGGTGCAAAAGTTCAAGCTCATCATTAATCAGGAAGCACTTACAGCTAAGGAAGCGGGTGCCAGCTCAAATTCAGTGACACATTAATCAGTCCCAAATTAATTCATGTCAGTTGAGGCAGGGCAGGTGTGCTTTTCCCCCCATAATCTACAGTGATGAACCAGAGGGTGGAAGTGATGTACCAGAGGGTGGCATGGGTGAACCCAAGGGTGGCAGTGGTGAAACAGAGGGTGCTGTGATGAACCAAACGTAGAAACAACATGATCGCGACCGTTGCGACCCGACAAGTAAGTTCGCGTTTGCGAACTGGTAAAAAACCCTCGCGAACTGGCAGAAACCCTTGCGAACACAAAAAAAGAAAAAAATTCGCAAATTCGCGAAAGTTTGCGGATTTTGCAGATTGCGAATTCGTGAATACGCAAATTCCCGAATCGCGAATTCGCCCATGCTTACTCGTGATGTCTTTGATCATTGCCCCTCAAACCCAGAATGTGTGACATTTTAGGTATGAAGACTTGTAGCCCTCCACTCAGTACTGCTCAAAGGGTAGTAATTGAAGTATTGACAAAATTGATTTTGCAACTCATCCTTAGAGGAAACCAGCAGGCAACACTGGGTTCACACTGGCATTTATCACAGAGCTTTCTCCAGGCTGTTAAGGAGCAATCACAAGACATTTGTAGCATAAACCATTCTTTCTGCATAACAACCTTTACAATCAACCATTAGCGACAACCTTGTAATTGAAAATAGGGAAACTCCTCAGTTATATCACCAAATAGAATTGTGCAAATGATAAATTAACAGCGGAATTATACAAGGGTGCAATGTGCACATTTTATCAGTAGTGATAGAAACAAAATAAGACTGCACTTCCATGTTCATGAACCAAATGTCCAGTGGTGAGGTTGTGAGTGTGATGCTGTTGTAAGTAACTGGGGCGAAGGTTGGGGTCAGCAAGTCTACTTAAAATATATTTTTCAGTACAAGCCCCAACTTGGGTCTTGTGCTGAAAAATATATTTTAAGCAGACCAGTTGATGCTGGCTCAGTTCGTGTCGAGACCTATTTTTTTTTTAATTCAGTCCGGATTTATTTCACAAGAAAGCTCCTTTCTAAGAAAGGAGTTTGCGCTGTTAAAATGCGCACTTGTGTGTTCAGTGCGGGGTTGTGGCGATGCCTCCTGCTAGGGCCTGCTCTTTTGCTGTGAGGAAACAAACGGCCCAAATCAGATCCGCTTGGCTAGCGAGTTGGCACTTGGCAGCCATGGGCCAAACAACACTCTCCCTGGTGCTCATAAACAGGCACACGCAAACAGGGAGGCGGCGTGGCTTCATGGCTTGTTAACAACAAGAGGTAGGGACATGGCTGGTTTCGCGGCTAGTTGACGTTTCCTGTATCTGGCTAACGTGGGCGCCAGAGAGCAGCCCATCCAACCCCCCTCGCGTCGCCCAAAATACAGCTTAACAACAAGTATTGGTATAGCCAATAAGTCTCGCTTTTGGGACCTTATAAGTATTTAGTTATGCAGCACAATATCCTTGGTGGAACAACATTAACTGTTGCGTGGCTAAACACTTATTAGGTCCCAAAGGCGAGACCTATTGGCTATGCCAATGCTAGTTTTATATAGTGCACTTTTCCCTTTCTTACTGTTTTAAGTTGCAGTTATTGCTTTTAGCCCGTTCGCTGTTATTAAGTTTACAAATCTTGGAATCATGGGACGCTTAGTTAGTCTTCGTTGACTTACATGCTAGCATTGCCTGAATCAAAGTACAAGTGCGGGGAGGACCTGCGTGGACGGAGTGATTCCCCTCGCTAATTTTAGAGAGCGCGCACACTGATCCCCTCAGCTTGAGTCAGAAATGGATACCCGTAGGGTGGCAGCTGCGCTATATAAGCACAGATACGATATGAAATGTCATTTTTGTTTAAGAAACTGGAGCTAGTGGTGTCCCCTTACTTGTACCCAATTTATACAACTGTTATATTATAGCCAGGGCCAATGGAATTATACATAGGGGAGTACCAACTTATGCAGTAGGTTGACTAAATTATGTGGCAGCAAAAGGCAAATAATGCTGCACATGTTGTGTTAGCATAAGCTTATAATTTTTGCTTTTTAACACATGTAAACAGTTTTTGTCAAATGTTGTACCTCATTATTACCAGTTTAACACTCCAAATACAGAAATAAGGAACATAAAGGGGACCAGTCAAACTTTAGGAAGGATCCTCCAGAGTGCTGCAATGCATTTCTGCATTTTTAGTAACTTCAGTTCCGTGGGAACTTAATTTTGTTGTTGTTAAAATCTGCAGTTGATGGGTCGTTTATGAAAGGCAGCAAATCCATAATTAGCAGGCAAAACGCAGCAGCCTCAAAATCGCATGATTCCCCAATGTCTTTAAGGTCATCATCTACAGTTTACTGTGCTTTGAAAGTTGATACAATTGGATATGTACTGAAAAATGTGTTTTGTATAATTCACCATTTTGGTCTGTCGTTTTCTAAAATTTTCTTTGAGGGAGACCCGACCCCCAAACACCCCAGTAGTGGTGGGGCTCGCTCGCAACTCTCGCCCGCTATGCCGGGGGCTGGTCTGGCAAAATTTGCCAGGGCTGCTTTCAGTTCCCAGTCCGGCCCTGGTTCTAGGCATCAAAACTGAGGAGGGGACTGGGCGAGCAGTGTCAAGGGAGACAGCGGTGACCATTTTGGAACGGTGTGAGGGTCTAGGGTATGGTCCAATGGTTTACGTTGGGGGCGGTGATGGGGTGGCATTTGTGAGGCGGAAAGGTCGGTGTGAAGCATTGACGTGCTATCGGTGGTAATGCCATTTTTGTGACGGTTCCCGGTGTAAATTTGTGACAATATTTACATTATTTACATTCCTGTAGCAATTATATACAACTCATATTTTATGCACTTATGTACAATTCACATTTTTTTACACAATGCTTCCTGAGCAAGGATTCAGGTATATTTCAGTGGTCAAAAGAGTCAATGTGTTTCCTTTCCATATTGGTCTATTGACCGGTGTTAAGGGTCATTTGGTAGGATTCAACAAAGTACAGACGGTCTGTGACTCATAGTAAAGATGTCCAATCTTCAGTTCTGTTCAGCCCTTGTCTTATAGAGTCAAACAAAATTATTGATTTCAGATCAGCTCTGTTCAATAGTTGTGCCATGTTGCCGCCCCTTGGCGGTAGTTTCAGTGTTAGCAAGACTGTCCATCGAATGTCGTCCTCACTGTGGTTCGCATCTGTGAAATGATCGACTAGTGGGGCATTTGGTGTCCTGCACCTGATGCGGCTCCTGTGTTGACAGATTCTTGTTTTAACCTTTTGGGTTGTCTGAGCAACATACACTTTCATGCAAGGGCATTGTATTAAATAAATTACGTTACACGTGTTGCAATTTTAAAATGTGTGGCATTTGACTGTGACGTTGTTAAACGTGAAACTTTTCCCTTCAATAGTAAACGCGCAAATATTGCATCCCCCACATTTCCAGGCCCCACAAAAGGGGACAGACCCCAAGCAGATTCAAGAGTGGTGGGTTGTGCACGGCTAGGTAAAGCAGCTCTGACCAAGTGGTCTTTGCGATTTCTACTCTTTTTGAAAGCAAACAGGGGCCTCTCAATGTTCAAAATCCCTGCATTTATGATCGGCCAGTGGTGCAGTATCATTTTGCGTAATTTGTTTGATATAGGAGAAAAGGTGGTAACACATGCTATTCTCTCTAGCTTTTTTTTAGGTTTGGGGGTTAGCAAGGTGTCTCTAGGACAATACCATGCACGTTTTGAGGTGTTTTTCACCATTCTCCTGGGATAGCCATGGTCTTTTAATTTCAAGGATAAGGTAGCGGCCTCTTTGAAATAATACTCTTTACAGGAACAATTCCTTCTGATTCTCAAAAATTGAGAATACGGGAGGGAATCTCTTAGTGCCCTGGGGTGGTTGCTGGTATAGTTAAGGATGGTATTTCTCACTGTGGGTTTCCTATACAACCGTGTGAGCAATAGTCCCTCACAGTGGAAAATAGTGAGATCCAGGAAAGCAACTGAGAATTTGTCAGTTGTGAAGGTGAACAACAAGCCAGAGCAATTATTGTTCATCCAGTGAAGGAATTGCCGTAGATCATTGATGTCTTGTTTCCAAATGATGAAGATATCGTCAATGTATCTACGGCAAAAACCAATACCAGCAAAGAATGGATTGGTGGGTGTCAGGATAACATTTGTTTCGAGTTGGTCCATAAAGAGTACTGCTAGATTTGGGGCAAAAATTGCGCCCATAGAGGTTCCTTTGATTTGTTGGTAAAAAAGGTTGTTAAATGTGAAAAATGTGCAAGTCAGGCAGATTTCCAAAAGTTGTAGAATGAATATAGTAGGCACAGTGTGGGGGCGAGGGCATGAGTCCAGTGTCTTTTGTATCACCAATAGGGCTGCTGTCTGAGGGATATTGGTGTACAAGGACTCTACATCCATAGTACATAGTGTGTCTGATGAGGGATCGTAGGGATGTTGTTCTATCAAGTTAATCATGGCCATTGAGTCTCTAACATAACATTTGGTAGGGGGAACAAATTCTTTAATAAAGAAATCTATGTAAGACCTAAGAGGTTCCAAAATTGAGCCACACGCAGAAACGATTGGACGCCCTGGGGGACTGGTTGTGTTTTTATGGATTTTGGGGAGTGTGTATATGACCGGAGTACGAGGAGATTTCACGTTCAGGAAATTGAATTCCTTTTTGGTGAGGAAGCCATCATTGAGTCCCTCAGTGGTGATTTTTCAAATCAGGCCTTGAATTTCTTTAGTTGGATTGGATACTAATCTCAGGTAGTGGTCTTTATTGTCCAGTTGCCTTTGGATTTCTGCTGTATAAGCATCCCTTTCCTGTAGTCCTATTCCACCCCCTTTGTCCGCACTCTTGATTATTAGTGTTACATTTGTTTTTATTGAACGGATGGGTTGTTTTTCTTTTAGAGTAAAGTTGTAGGGAAGGAATCTTTTTCTGTTCTCTAGATTGGATAGGTCTTTGAGAACCATTTTCTCGAATGTAAGGATTTCAGATGGAATCATTCCTGCTGATGGCAGAAATGTGGACGGTGGGCGGAAAGGAGTGTGGGCCGTAGTATCAGGAGTAGGGTGAATTTGAAAAAAGGCCTTGAGGCAGGTGCACCAGAAAAATATGAGCAGTTCCTCTGGAGTTCAATAGCACATCAGCTTCACCAATGAGTCCGTAATAAGGTGTCTTTTCTCACCGAATGTTGTTGACATGCTGGCACTTGTACTATATGTGATTCATATGAGTCACCACCATCTCTCTCCCCTTATCTCAACAGGCGACATTTTTAAACAACCAGGCAATCATTAAATAGTCCTGATGATGATCCTGCTAATATAGGAGCATGGTATCGAAATGTTGACTTTCACAAACAGTGCTGCAAATTTACCATTGAGTTTATGTATTGTAGTTACTGTCGCTTTGAGCTTGCTGTACTATGTATTGAGATGCAAGCCACGTTTTGCTCCAAAGTTATTGCCTGAAAAACCACTTTATTTTCCACCTTTTTCTCCATTTTCTTTCCCTCACACTAGGTACAGGACTGTGCCCTCTTGTAATTTTTTGTGTTTCTATTTTTCGTATTCTATACATTGACCAAATAAATAATAAATAGTATTGTAAATTTGGCACATCCATGGTGATGCAAGGGGTTTTGCATGGTGGTGCAGGGAAAGTAGCGCATCTCTAAAGATGCATTACTTTCTTGTATATCTGCCCCATAAATTGTATAAATCAACAGCAAGGGCCTGGAAGTGATTGTTTCCAGCAGACAACATTTTCATCACGGAGATCCAACTATGGAGCTCATTCTGAGTTTTTCAGGAAAAGTAATGCAGTGATACTGCTGACAGGATTTACCTATACCACGAGTTACGGTAATTACTGGGTACTGTGTTAGTGCGTCATTATGAGTGTTCCCATTCTGAAATAGGAGTGTCTGTGGAGCTCGCACATTGAGGCATAGAGGTTTTACCTCATTCTAAGGAAATGTTCTCATTATATTCCACCTGCTTTGAAAAGTGAAATGTGCCCTGGAAAAAATACAAGCTGCAGGTTTTTTCTCTTCTCTCTTTTGCTACCTCTTCTTCTTCTCTCTTCACTTTCTTTTCAACACGTTTTATTACAGTTTACTAAATTTGCCTCTAATCCAGATTAGGATCAAGGCAAGCCATGTAATCTTTTTGTCCACTAGTGGTTACTAATGTTAGAATGCTCACTTTCTTTGTAAACATCACTCTCTTTAATAAAAACTATTAAGCTAAAAAATATACAAAGGTAGAGGTTTTCCAGTGTAACTCCTATTTCCGCCCAAATCAAACTAAGGTGTGGCTGATACTTCTAAGCTATCAGTAGCTCATTTAACTATTTAAGTTAAGGGCCCCTTCATCATCCATCAATTCAACACAGGAACGCTCAAACATGGCTTCCAACCCCAAACTGCCTCCATGCTCTCTAAGCTCACTCATCAATACAACATGCACCATTCATTCTTCACATATTCAGTCTTAGCAGACCTGTTCCCACAAGCAGTTCCCATCCTTTCCACTGGTATTGTCGGTAGTTATCACCTAAGCACATGCTGTATTCAGAAGACAAAACACAAGCTTTGCTCCCTGTATTTCATACCCACTCTAACTCCACATCCTTCACTTCAGCCACCATTCCTCAAAAATAACCATCCTTGTCCACAGCATTCACACATCTACCACCGCAATCTCATGTCCACTACATGTTTACATCTCCAGCATGCGATAACGTGCAACATTTATTTCATTCATTTTACTATTTTTTGCTAAGCGCTCACGAAACAAAAGCAAGTGACATGCACAATGGGATGAGGCCAATTAATGTCCTGAAGACACAAACAAGAGGTGGGTCTTCAGCTGTTTGCAGAATAACCTTATCTTGCTTTGATGATGAAAAGGTGGATGTTGAAAGTTTTAAAGGCATGAGCCCTGTTGGCACAGAGACCCGCCCCTAAAACCACACCAGACCAGTGAAAGACAATGTTGGGAGGCTGAACATAGGCGTCTGGTTAGCCTGTATAGAAGAAATAGTAAGAAAACTTACCCCGGGTTTGTGCTGTGCGTGGTTTGATGTACCTGACAGAGGGTGTTGGATTCAAGTCTTCTTTTGACAGGGAGCCAGGGGAGGAATGATAATGCTCCGGTGATTTCATCGGAAAACTCCAAGATAAAGGTGATTCAAGCAGCAAAGTCGTGTGCCCTTTGAACCTTACTCACGTTTTGGCTGGGAGGCCACTTCAGACTCTGATGGATTAGGAGGGCCAAAGGAGTGATGAGAAACGGTTGAGTTTAGAGTTAGGGGGAATCCCATGGAAGTTATGGAGGTGGAAGAACATATTCTTGGTAACAGAACTGCCATGATTGGAGAAGGATAGTTGATCGTCAAACGACACGTGGGTTTCTGACGGATATAGAGGTGGTGAGAGGACGGCGTATATAATGGGGTGCCATCATCAATGGAGACCCAGGTTTTTCAGAACTATTGAGTGTTTTTGTGTTAGTGAATTGGTATCGTAAAACTAAATGTACAAATGACAATCTATGTTCACAAAATGTTGTTGCTCATTGTTTTGACCACAATATTTTGTATCATAATATTGCATCCATTAAATTATGGTAGTACACCTGTGTGTCTGGCTAGGAGGAGGTGAAGGAAGGCAAATGAGAGTAAATGAGGCCACCACATTAAACAAAATGAATATATTATCCAAAACATATATTATTTCAGATTTAATAATTAAAAGATTTCTAAAACAGAACGCGTCACTGCTGAATTACACAAACCTAAACGAAGAAAGTATTACACACTAGACGCAATCAACTGTGGAAGGCTTGCCAAACTTTCTTTCACTTGACTACAAGTCTCTATTTTATGTCATACATCAATTCACTTGTTTTCCTTGGTCTGCTTTGCACACATGTATTCCAGGATCGCAGAAATATTCACAAATGTAGTGGCTAGCGTCAATCTCCGTCCTCCATTTATCATGATCTGGTTAGGCTTTAACATACAATTTTGCATCCTTTAGCATGCTTCTTCAACAACCAGTTAGTTTCCAATTACTATACAGAAGATAATTATTCAAAGGAAGGGAACAGACACTTTACATGACACATTTTGTACTAAAAGATTTACAAAAAGGGGGTGGTGATGAACAGAGTGTCTGAGTTAAACAGACCACTCTTACCCAGTCCAAAGATCAGGGCTTGATCCATCACCGTTATTTATCTCACTGCCCCATCCCAGCTCAGAACCTGGCTGTATGCAAATCAGTCTGTCCCTGGCCCAGTGCATCATGGGAACAGGGCAGACTAAACTACCAAGCCAATTCTTCACCAGAAAGGAGACAAGCTACCGGGGACCGGTTTCTGGCATTTCAGCCTTCTTCGGCCCGGCTTGCTTGAATCGTGATGGAGCAGTGAGAAAGGGACTCATGTCTGAGTATACCCTGCCACACCTATAGTGGCCAAAAATGATTTACAAAAAGGGGGTGGTGATGAACAGAGTGTCTGAGTTAAACAGACCACTCTTACCCAGTCCAAAGATCAGGGCTTGATCCATCACCGTTATTTATCTCACTGCCCCATCCCAGCTCAGAACCTGTGTAAGAATTGGCTTTTGTAGTTTGGTTTGCCCTGTTCCCATCATGCACTGGGACAGGAACAGACTAATTTGCATACAGCCAGGTTCTGAAACTGGGATGGTGCAGTGAGCTAAAAAACGGTGTTGGATCTAGCCCTGATCTCTTGACTGGGTGAGAGCTTTCTGCTTAATTCAGAGACTCTGTCCCTCACCACCCCTTGTTGTAAATACATTTTGTACTAAGTCATTAACACTGACAGTACTAAGGGTTTCACCTACCACGGAGCATCCCCTTCACCAAGCCTTACAAGACCTCATTTAGTGGACGGACCAACATTGCACTCTAAATCACTCACCTCCACTATCTGAACAGCGAAGAGGTGAATGTAGTGACCGACATCAGTGATTGCTCAATGGCTGATTTATTAGATTCCCACCCTTCTTAAAAACCCTCTAGATTTGTTTTACTGCTGAATAAAGGAGGCATAAACATGATCAGGCCGAATTTACCTCGTTGTCACACAGTCTTTATCTCCTCAGGGACTTACAACGCGGTCGTTACAAAGACCACGTTGTAATTCTGCATACTATTACACTGCAAGTCGTGACAACGACTTGTGGAGGGGGTGCTGGATGTTGGAATAGTATAAATTACTATTCCAACTCCAGTCTGTGCGGACAGTAGGAAGGGTTTTGGATTTTAAATCCAAAACCTTCTCCCCCCTCCGCAAGTCGTTAATCCGACTTGCGGAGTAATGATATGCGGAATTAAAACGCAGTCTTTGTAACAACCGCGTTGTAATTCCCTGCGGGGAAAAAGTTTTGTGGTAAACGTTGTTTACCGATCAGGCCATACTGCAAATTGGAGCAGAAATGCTGAACAAATGATCTTCTTTTGGATTAAGTGGTCAACAAATGGACCTATATTCTAACATAGCCGCTATAGTGCAGAGCTACACAAAACCGGGATACACTACATAAACCAAATCAAACTCATCAATGAATTCTGACACTCAAAGAAGTTGACCAACACTGTTTCCCCATCATGGTAACAATGCAGAAAGCGGGTGCAAAATTTCTCTTACCAAAATCTGGGTACATGATCAACCAAACCTTCTGTAACCAGGCACCACTTTGCTACATATAGCAATTCACACACATTCGGGTACACACTAGGTAAGGCCTCCTTAGCACACGTCCCACCTAAATGGTCTTGGGTTTGCACAAAACTTGCCTGGCCTATTTCCTTTGAACCTGTATGCCAAATCTCTGCCGTAAAAATGTTGTCAGTTGCCACTGCCTTAAAGCAATAAAGCAGATGACGAAAAGGCAAAATATTCAATGCTCACTTTGGTTTTTAATCTTTGTTTTTTCCTTGGTTATATTTTTGTGATACCACAAAATTACCATTTGCTCAACCAGGATGTATTTTTATTGTACTTCTAGTATAATGGGGTAACTCAGTACCCCTCAGAACTTGGGTGTGTATAATGTAAAGTAATGTTGTTTCTGTTGGGTACAGAATTGCTTTAGAAATTGCTAAAAAATACACAGTAGAGAGAGAACAAAATTACTCCAGCACTTGATCAATCGAAACAAGATCTCTCTTTTTGATTAATCAAGTGCTGGAGTAATTTATTATCTCCCCACTGCGTATTATTTAATAATTGCTAAAGCAATTCTGTACCCAACAGAACCAACAGTACTTTATAGTATTTCTGTACATGTTTTGCTTTCCAGATTTAGGTGTACCAAATACTCAGCAGTCTTTCGGCCATTCACCCTTGAGATATATGTGTTTGCATTTCAACCTTTAGCCTTTGCTTGTTTGAAGTGCCTGTTATTTTTAGGTCATTACATTTGGCGGATTGTTACATTGCATAGTTTTCTAAAGTGATTGCCTGAGAAAGTAGTCCAACTCTAGAATGACTGTCAATGCTGCTGCTCTTGCCCCTGTCCTCCAAGAAGTAGTGATCATTGTTGGTGTGCACATTAGCCCCTGCACATGAGCAGCATCATGCTGTGATTCACTTTGCTGTGCACTGTTTTTCTCTGGTCGTCAATTCCCATTCTAATCCCCTCATGTAAGATGCTCAATTCGTTAAGTAGAGGACACACAGCCACCTCACACGTGTGAATTCCCCTTACAGTACAATGAGGTTCAATTAATTTCTGTGTGGATTCCAATCACCTATGTTGACTGCCACATGATGTCGTTGATGAATCACCAGGTGCAAACGGGGAAAGTGCACCCTATTACAATGAATGCCCTGCCCCCCTGACAGCCGCAAACTCATGCTTTCCTGGGGGCAGCTCATTCAAGTGAAAAACGGAGCAGCTTTGAAGCAGCTATTTTGTGTGGCAATCCCTCTGCACTTTTAAGAGGGGAGAGAGATCCCCTTTCAAGTGGGTGCAGTGAGTGACTCTTCCTGCCAGCTGGGGGATGTCCAGGGGTTCCATAGGACCTGCTTTTGCCCCTCCTGAGGGCTCCAATCAGGGGGCACTCTGAAAGTGTGCCTCCTGACAGCTTCTTTGCTTCTGTGCCCACGTCTACATTATGCCATGAGTGCAGAGGTAAAGAAGATTCCCTCACATCCATGGGTGCATGCCCCAATGCAAATGAGGTACTAGCTTCTGGAAATAGCACTGGCTCTATGTGTGCAACAGTGCTATCTGCATTACAGAAAGGGCCGCAAAAGAATCTGCAGTCTTTTCTGTAACACCAAAGTGCCCTGGGAGTTTGCAAAGCGGGCGCACATGCCCTTTGCACCCTTAGGGCACTTTCCATAACACTGCCCCAGGACTTCAGAATTCAAGGACTGAGTTCATCTACACATCAGAGACTGTTGGCCCAATTCCTAGCTAGCTCACAGTGCCTCACCCAAAACCCTAACTTTCCTGGGTGTGCAGGGGATTTTTCGAACATGACACTCTTATTCCCAAGGGATTCGTGGAAACAGGCCTTCCCCTTTTTGTTGTTTACTTATGCATGCCCATTGTATACACAAGGAAAGAAATTAATAAGATTTTTGATGCATTTATTGAAACAATTGAAATCTTGCGTAGAAAGAGTGAGCCTCGATAAGTGAGGCAGATAAATCAAAGCAATGTGACAAGCATTATCAAGAGAATAAACAGTCCAACCATTACAGTCTGGTTTTAATATATTTCTACTTATCACTGCTCCTACTCTGAGACCATAGTGGGTTTACCCTCTGCCCAATCTCTTAGGTTAGCGTGAGACCCCATACCTGGATAACTGGACCAAGGAATCAGCCTGATTTGAAAATGGCAATCCCTCTCTGCAGGATCAGAATAGAAGATATGCTTTAGCAGAACTGCATGTTGAACACATGCTTCGTTTCACGACCATCATGGCTGGAGTGCCCCTCTGACCTGTAAAGGGACAGTGCACTGTTTATATAATAAAACCACTGTGTTAGAGGCACAGCTCTGATGCAATGATGTGTCTAGATGTTAGAAGCTGCCTCTGAACGGGCACCGCAAGCACTAATATATTTTGTTCTGTTCTTAGCCTTGAAAAGTATACAGAGTATGTAGCAGAAAAGGTTTTCTAAAAACAAGCAGCATGCACATTGTCTTCTCAGAAATAATATCATGGAAGCAAAACATATAAAAATCACATTGCTAAAACAAAGTCTGCTAAAACATGTAAAATCTAAAAATAAATGGCAAACCAAAGTGAGTCCAAGAGTGCCTCACCACACCATACAGTATTCATCTCTAACTTTACACTATTGCTCCTTTGTTCTGAATTATATTTGGAGTGGAGGGGTCAAAACCAAATGCTAGGTTTGGCTTGGACTCATTGGTTAATCTGATTCTCTGTTTTGTTTTGCTCCCTGGTCCCAGTGACACCATATAATACCATTTTTGGAGTCTGACCCCTGTATTTTTCACTCTCGCTGGCAGTCACCTCCTGCTGCTCATCTCTCCTGCCACCATTAGCTTGAGACATGTCCTAGTTAGACAACTCCGTGAAATGCATAGCAATATTAGGCATTACAACAGTACTGTACAATGCAACTATGCTATACAAAAGTACACTGCAAAGCAACAATACTATGCAATGAGTTACTATGCAATGCAACAATAGTATAAAATGAAGCAGTACTACGCATTGCAATACTATGCAAAGCAACACTGTCATACAATACTATATGAAGTGCAAAATTCTATAGAAATTAATATTATACAATGCTGTGTACCTGTGCGATTCAACACAAAACCATACATTGAAAAGTACTACTCAATGCAATAATATTATGCAGTGTACTACTTTACAATGCAAAATACTTTACAATCACTGTTCCCTTTAAGGTGCGCGCATGCACCTCTGTTCCCCCGAGTGTGCAGTGCTGTGTGTGGTGCACGCACACACACAGCACATCCCGTGAGATTGTTTTCGCTGCCACTTTTTAAAGGTACCAAAGGGGATGCTTGCAATGTTCAACACTCCATCCATCATCCCCTTTGGTTTTGCTTTGTTCGCCCTAAGTTGGCAGGGTACGCCCAGACGTGGGTCCCTTGCTCACTTTGCCACTGGATTCAAGCTAGCCTAGCTGATGAGGGCTGATTAGCCAGAAACCGGTACCAAGATGCTTTTTTCCGGTCCAGGGAAGACATGGTTTGGCAGTTCGGGCTGAACTGTTCCCATAAGGCACAGGGTCAGACTGATTTGCATATGGCCATGTCTGAACTGGGGCAGCGGAGTGAGCTAAAGAATGATGATGGAGTAAACCCAGATCAGTTGACTGGGGGTGAGAGCTTGCAATGTTCAACACTCTGTCCATCATCCCCTTTGGTTTAGCTTTGTTCGCCCTAAGTTAGCAGTGTATGCCCAGATGTGGGTCCCTTGCTCACTTTGCCACTGGATTCAAGCTAGCCTGGCTGATGATGACTGATTAGCCAGAAACCAATTCCAGGATGCTTGTTTCCGGTCTAGGTAAGACATGGCTTGGCAGTTCGGGGTGGACAGTTCCCAATCAGGCACAGGGTCAGACTGATTTGCACATGGCCATGTCTGAACAGGGGTGGCGGAGTGAGCTAAAAAATTATGATGGATTAAACCCAGATCAGTTGACTGGGGGTGAGTGCTTGCAATGTTCAACACTCCATCCATCATCCCCTTTGATTTCACTTTTAAAAGGTAAGCAGCGTGAAAAACAAGCATTTCCTGGTTGCAGACTGTGGACGGTAGAGGAAGAGACCGCCTTATTGAGAACACATCGTGAGCAAAAGGTAAGTCTGTCTCTTGTGGCTGTGGGCTGAGGGTACTTGCTGTACTCTTCTAATTCTAAATCACAGCCGTGGAGCAGATTGTGTACCTATGTTTAAGTATTCATGTTAATTGCAGCACCCGTCACAAGCTGCAATTAATGTGAATACTTAAACAAAAGTATCTAATCTGCCCCGCAGCCGCCCTTTAGTAACAAAAGAATACAACAAGTATACAAACACGGGTTGTGCTTTCAGATTGACAATTTAGCAATAATGTGTAATACACTATTAGCACTACACAAGCCTGGGTTTAATATCTGCCTAACAATATTATTTCTTCTTATTTGGATACTAGCAAAACTGCTTTCTAAGACTTCAGCTTGAGGAATTGATTTAACCTGTTATGTTATAGAATTTCTAAAGTGCATTCAATTACCCCAAGAGGTGTCCTTGTGCCAGGGAACTGAGTATCAAGAAGCAGGGAAGACGTAAGTAGATTCCAATTTCCTGAAAAGCCAAGCCTTCAAGGCTTTTCAGAAATGCAATAAGAGGGGAACCTTACAGAGAGTGCAAGGAAGCTCATTGCACAATTTTGCCGCCTTTGTTGAAAAAGATTTCCTGCCTGAGGGAGACCGCTTTAATATTGGAGTGGAATGCAGTAAGGCCTCTGGTGAACATAGCCTGTGAGAAGAAGAGTAAATGGTGAAATGTTTTCATTGCTAATCTGGGACCATGAGGTAGACAGCTTTATAAATATGTCATAAAAAGTAAAAAACTATTCTTTTTTTCATCCAAAGCCAATAGAGAGCCTTTAAGGCTCCAGAGGCCAAGGACAACCATGGAAATTCCATGACAGTCTGCCCACCACATTCTGAACCCTCTGGAACTTCCTCATAAAGACTTTGCCCATACCCAAAAAGAGGGAATAAAGGCGACTCAAAATGGTGGCCTGGATCCCGACACAATTGAGAGTCCTCAGGAGGAACGGCAGAAATTATCAGATAACCTTTAAGAGAAAGAGGCAGGTCAATACATATTTAAGTAGTGCTACTAAGGCAAGGTCAGGCTCCAGATAAACCCATATGTTTTTAATTATAACTTTTGCGGTTGGGCGAACGGGTCAGGAGTGTTACCTGATATTATGTGTAAAATGGCCTGGAAGGTGTGATTGTCTCAACCAGCATTCCTCCATCTTGTCTGAATTACATTATAATTGGTTCTGCTGTAGCCAGACTGACACAGCCGTCATGTACTGGTGAAAGGATCCAAAAGGGTTAGTGCCTGACCTGTCTGCTGTGATAATGAGTTGAGTGCCATTTGCATAGTGTATATAGCAGAGACTAATGATTTGACCCACTTCTCTAGTGGCGGGTGTAAATGTTAAAGTGAGTAGGGTTATTGAACCACCTTGTAGGTGGAGGACAGGTTCAACCATTGCAGACCAAAATTCAAACCATCCTGGACTGGGTTGCTCTAACTACCCAGACTCAGGTCAGAGCTTCCTTGGGCCTGACTGGGTACTACATAACATTTCTCAAGGGGTATGGATCCATTGTGACCCCTGAATGACTTAACTTCCAAGAGAATGCCAAAGAAATTTCAGTGGACAGTTAGCTGTCAAAAGGCATTTGATAACATGAAGCAGGCCATGTGCACTGCACCAATTCTGCAAAGTCCTAACTACTCCAAAGAATTTATTGTCCAAACAGATGCATCTGAGTTGGGGGTAGGAGCTGTGCTGTCACAATTGAATGGTGAAGGACAGGACCACCCAGTAGCTTTTATTAGCAGAAGGCTGACCCCTAGAGAGAAATGTTGGTCAGCTATTGAGAGGGAGGCCTTTGCTGTGGTTTGGGATCTGAAGAAGCTGAGGCCATACTTGTTTAGCTCTCACTTCACTGTTCAGACTGAAAATAAGACCCTCCTATGGCTAAAACAGATGAAGGGTGAAAACCCCAAATTTTTGAGATGGTACATTTCCCTACAGGGGATGAACTATACAGTGGAATATAGACCTGGGAGTAACCATGCCAATGCAGATGGACTCTACAGACATTTCCACATAGAACATGAAGACTCAACTTGTCAAGGTTAGTTTAATGTTCCTGCGTTTGGGGGGGGGGGTTGTGTATTTGTTTATTTATTTATTTTTGACATTTCTAAAGCGCAATAAATACCCGCAGGCGTCTTGGCGCTGGGAAATACACTTACTTGTGAGACAGGGAGCTGAAAAGGATGGAAGGAAGTTATTGGTCAAACAGCCATGTCTTTAAGAGTTTGCGGAACTGAAAAAGGGAGGGACTAAGCCTGATGTTTTGGGGAAGTGTATTCCACAGTTTGGGTGCTGCCACTAAAAAGCGGCGATCGCCCCAGGTCACTGTTTTGGAGCGTGGAATAACTAGTTGGCTGAGGGTGGCAGAACGAAGCAGTCTGCTCGGTTTGTAAGGTTGAAGTTGATCTTTAAGAAAATGGGGTCCTTGATTATTAAGTGCCTTATAAACTACGCATAAGGATTTGAAGTGTATTCTGTTCCGGATCGTCAGCCAATGATATTCCTTTATGATTTTTGATATAGGTTCATATTTAGTTTTCCCAGAGAGCAGACGTACTGCGGCATTCTGTATTAGGTGTAGGAGAGTATAATCTGCTTACTATGGGTACCCCCACTTTTTGCTGATGTTTCACTGTTTTTTTTACTTTAGTCTGGCTAGGGCCCTGCTATCCAGGACCCCAGCCTAGCTGCTTCCTCTCTAAATTAATTGCGTGTACTTTAGGTACCCTCCAGTTTGTTTACTGGGGTACCCTTGTGAGTCCCTAGTATATGGTACTCTAGGTACTAAGGGCATAGGTACCCCAGAGGCCTACCAGGGGCTGAAGCATGCATTATGCCACCCCTGGGAAGCCTTCCAAAGGCACCACAGGACTGTTACTGCAGCCTGGGTAAGGTGGTGCATGCACCCCTTACTAAGATATAGGTTACCTTTATCTACCTTTAATCACTGACACAAATGAGCCAATTAGTCACTCCTATGGCAGGCCTTATCAATCCTGAATGCAGAGTGCTTGGTTTTATGTGAGACGGTGTCCATGCATGAGCTGGGCCCCTCTGCAGCTTTCGAAGCCTATTCTCAGAGGCTGTTCTGTGATGCAGCCAAACCACATACTCTTAAGTGCATTATAACCTCGCGGTAAAAGCTAACTTTGGAATGGCTGCATGGAAACATGTTGTGTTTGGTGTCAAATACTTTGGAATCCTACCTCCCCTGCCAGTCCTGGCGGTGGGGGTAAAATTCCACCCTTTTAGAGGGAGAGACATTAACACACTGGTCTGCCCGGTAATAGTTTAAAAGAGCCCCAGCATCACAAAATGGATGCTGCAGCCACAGACACGCGTCTGACCTCTGGCTGCTGGACGAAACACGGGCAGGGGAGGCCTGTACAGTAGGCTTCCTGTCACAGGGAGGTGTAACCACCTACCAGACAGGCTTTAGTGTATTGGGGCTGGGTGGGGGCACTCTGAGAGTGCCAGAAAGTCTGCACTGGGGGCACATTTGGTGTCCCTGTGCATTGTCCAGTTCAAACCGGTGGCAGGGACACTCAGCCCCTGCTCTGGAGCGAATCCAGAAAAAGGGAATGGGTGTAGCCACACCTCTTTACAGACCCTCCCATAGGTAGGTCCCCAGAGTATGTCCAACCCCTTTTCTTAGTATAAGTAAGGGACCCCTGGCAACAGGACATTAGATTACACCTGGATGAAACTCTGAAGCTGAATCCTGGAACTTCGACGCCCTACTACAGACTAAAGGACGGAAGAATCTCCCTTGGAGTCAAGGAGTGACTCCCCTGCTCAAGCAGGCACCAACACAGCAATTGCCGGTCTGCATCTTTGAAGCTCCTGCCGGACTCTGAAGTACCTGCAGCCCAGGAAGTAGAATTCCAGACTTCCCTAAGGCCGACCCGAGTCTCCAACAAAGCTGAGACACGCAGCCCTCACGAGTGACATGTAACCGGAACCCTGGACACGGTGCACATCTGCTAAGTGCATTGACTTTCCGATCTTTCCTGAAGTTATGGTTTAGGTTACATATAGCCCAAGCCTGAAGCCTCATCTGTACCAAAGATTGTGGGCCTACACTCCACGAGTGTTCGTGAGCCCGCTTCTTGCATTTCTGCTTGAGGCTCCTTTGGGATCCCTGGTCCATTGACTGGTGGGTCCCCTCGAAGGTAACTCTACTTTTCCTTAAACTTCCCTGGTTGCTCCAGACATGCCCTGACTCTCCACTATGTGGTGAGTCCCTCAAACCTTGCTGGTCTGCATCAAAGCCTATCTCTGCTTTCTGCGTGGGTTGCTATTGCCAAGGCGTGTTGGGTACAATCCGGAAACTGACATTGCAGCACTCCACATCCTTTGTGGGACAGCTCGAATCCAGACCCTGGTTGTCGTCAATCCCTCCTGTTCCTCGTGGCTGAGGAGTCAAGCTTCACCTTCTTGACCTGAAATCACCCAACATCGGTGGGCATCCGCCTATCGTGCTCCTAGTCACTGGCAAGTGACCCAGACTCTGTCCCCTCTGCTTTCAGGTTCTTCACATCTCTGATCCAGGCTTGGATCACTCCGGACACTTTCCACTTGGACGTCAGCAGCACTGTGCAGCAGATCGCCATTGAAAACGACGATGAAACCCGACACCTAAGCACCCGGCTTCCCTGGGTGAGGTAACTCGAGTACTCCAGTACTCCCATGGATGTTGACTCTAGAACTTCCTAGTTCTAAAGGGGTTTGCTCCAAGACCCAAATAAGTGTCCTTTATTTTTAAAATTCCAACCTCGACTTTCCCCAAAGAAGTTAATGGTGATTCGTGGCTGTGTTCACACACTGCATGCGTCCCCCGTGGGTCCCCTGTTTCACTACCTTGGGTGGTTCCTGGTGGCCCCAGCGGTTCTACAGGTTCTAGGCCTTGGGTCTATGCAAGTCGTGGTTCTTATACCACTTTCTTATTATATGGCTTGGAATGACCTTGGGCTCAACGTATATTTTGCTAATTTACTGTGTGCTATTAAGTTTACTGACAGTACTTTTGCCTCTAGCCTCATAAAGAGACTAGTGGGATGTGTTTATAATAAATACATATATTTTGTATATAGACCTGGTGTGTTTCTCCTTTCATTTGGTCATTCACAAGACTATAGACTGGTAAAACAAGCTGCTTTACATTCCTCCAAGACTTAGCCTGAAGACTGCTCTCCACAGCTACCACTAGGATAGCTTTCTATAAAGGTTGTCTTAACCTACCATCAATAAAGGTCATTTGGACTGGTGCAAGGTGCACACTAAAATAGTGGACAGCATATGCCAGGCTAACTTCTCACACACAGTGGCACCTGAGATCAGTGCTATGAAATTGTCGCGTGATATATGCACAGCTCAGCATAGTACCTGCGGCTGACCTCCTCTGGGTGTGCTGCAGGAAGAAATGAAGGGTGCTGGAGCTGCGAGGGGTTTGTTGAAATAGCATGTGCTTGTAAGGAGTGGGGGGCTTCCTTGGACAGACCCCCTTCCCCGGAAGCACTTGTGATATCACTGCTGCACTGATGAATCATTTGTTGCAAGCATTCCTCTGCTGTTATCAGTGACCCCCACCCACCCAAGCCCCTCCCTTCACAAGCACAGCTCCCAAACATTCCCTGCTTTTTTAAGCAAAACAATTTAACATGAATACATTTAAAAGTTGTGTATTGGTAAAAACCTGATGAACTCCAGGGGCTTGTTGTTTTTATTAATCCTTGCTATGAACTAATACTGATACTTCATCAACAGTAATAGGAACATTCACAAACTCAATACATGTAACTTCTGGAGGTTTCAACCAGGCAGCACAGGATCTTAAAATCAGGCTCGCGCTTCTTCCTTAAAACTTTATTGTGAATTTCAAAAGCCTTCCTTACCTCGAAAAGGCCGGAAGTCAACAGGTGTTCATGCGGGGTCCTGCAAGTCCACCGAGGTGTGCACCCGGTGGCATACTAGTGCAGAGGTGCGCACACTGTGCCCCTACCAGTGCAGAGGTGTGCACCCGGTGCCCCTACCAGTGCAGAGGTGCGCACGCTGTGCCTATTCAAAACTGTTTTGCCAAAGCAATTCTTTTTTTTCACTTTACTTGGAAGATGTATTGCAATGGCAAAGAAACAGAAGGGGTCATAGCGGTTAAAGTGAAAAGCACTGCTAGGGATAAGAGAGATGTCCTGAAAGACAATACATTTAGGCTGCCACAAGGAATCTCAAACATGAGCAAAACGCTTTCAGAGGGAGGTTCTGATGATAAGATCAGCTAAAGTAAACAAACTATCTGTCTCTGTCCGTGATGTGTGCCGGGGCTCCAGGGATGTCTGTGCTACCTACATCCAGGCAACACAACAGCTGTGGTCACATAGCAAAAGCGGGCAATGGGAACTGCTGCCAATAAGAGCACAAGCGCTGATGTTAAATAAAGTTAAAGCATACATAAACAAAAAAACATGCCCGTCTCCTCCATAGCAGCACTCCTGAGCTAATATGCATGAAAGTGTGGTGCAGAGATATAAAACTGAAAGCACGACGTCCATGATGTGGGCGCCATGCTGAGCTATAAAAACACTGCACAGTGAAATCAGGGGTGCGTGGCACTGGGTGGGGGGATACAGAGAGTGGGTGGTGGTGGGGGTGAAGACACAGACATGCATCGAGCACGGACACAAGCATGAAGGAATGCAAAAAACACAAAAAAAGAGTTCCCCATATAGCAGTTACCCTGTCTGTGTGTAACAAATGTGTACTTGGTCGGTGCTGCACAGGAGAAAGACGTAAATGAGGTTGCCTGCCTAAACTAATTACACAGCAGAAAAGAAGACCGACACTGCCCAGAACAAATGGGAAACAGGAGGCGGAGCTACCTCAATTTACTGTATACTTTAGGTCTTGCGAGAGTGCATGCGCTGTCTAGGCTCGACCAAAAAATGTAATGCAAAAACTGACCGAGAAAATGGTGTGCCTATCCCTGAAACCATAAATGAAACTGAGCTGGTTTGCATGCAACACAATACACACGCAGTTGAAATAAATGGTGTGCGGATTGCAGTGTCTGCAATCGACAGCCAAAGACTTCCAGGCAATGCATGTCACACAGCAATTTCAGGCACTATGAAACACACTACGTGCAGCAATTAAAATAAATGGGTTGTGTATCGCTGTGACAGAAAATAGTTCAACAAATGCTTTCCAGTCAGTTCAAAATACACGGCATGTAGCAACTGGGTAACTCCACCTCCAAAAGCCAAAATATTGTAAGCAAATTGATTGTCTCCCGCCTCAAGCTGGTAATATTCAGAAATGAACTGCAGCCTTGTAAAGCACCTCTAGCCGAGGAGAAATCCACATAGTATCAGTTAAACATAGTTGGATGAAGATCCAAATGGGTTCGCCTGTCGATCTTCGCCAGTGATAAAAAAACACTGCAGGCAGGTGAATCTTCCACAAGTAATTTTATTGTAAACTTTTAAGAAGAATACAAGTACGGGAGACAATTAACCTCTCAGCCTCCTCTGAGTCCTTCTGTGACCAACTGCTCAACTGCCCAAAAAGATCGTTGGTTGAAGTCCTGCTTACGAATGCTCTGAACTTTCCGACAACAGGAGCCCTCGTGTGCATGACAAAACACAACAGTCACCTAGTCTCACTTCCTGTGCAGCTCTTCAGTGTCCCTAGGACACGTCCTTCATAGAAAAAACAACCTAAATAAATACATTTGGGAAATCATATTCTTTCAGTAGTGTCGCTCCCTGGAGCAGTAGTAGGCATCTGTTTTTGGTAGCATCACTTAAAGCGCAGGTGCCCGAGGAAATTGGAGATGCCTCAATGTCTGTGCCAGGCAGTGACCATCTCAGTGTGCCATCACGAGTCTCTAAAAAGGGGAGACTCTGCTGTAAGTACCTCCCCCTCTGACGTACAGACTGGACCTTTCTGTTATTTTGTTAACCGTCCGGTCTCCCTTTATTCAACACAGAATAATTGGATCCACAACACAGTGTCGACCTAGCTAATGGACCCCAGGAAGATCTACTTGGCATAAGAGGGGTGGTGAGACAGGTCGACAGCATCCGGCAAGTCACTTCTGCTACCTCGGGGGGTCCCTTGAAGAACAATCAATCAATCAATCAATCAATCAGGGTTGGTAAAGTGCAGCTACTCAACCTTGAGGGTCTCAAGGTGCTGTGGGAGAACCGTTGAGGGCTGGGGTCATTCGAAGAGCCAGTTCTTGTGGTCCTTCCTGAACAGGGACAATGTGGGAGATTGCTGGAGGTGGAGGGGGAGGGTATTCCAGGCTTTGGCTGTGAGGTAGGAGAAGGACTTTCCTTCCATTCTGGTCTTGTTGATACATGGGACGTGGCCAGAGAGAGATGGAAATGATTGGAAGTGTCTTTTGGGTGAGTGGAAGGAGAGGAGGCTGTTCAGGTATGCGGGTCCAGTGTTGTGAAGTACCTTGAATGCATGGGTGAGGAGTCTGAAGGTTATTCTTCTTTTGACTGGAAGCCAGTGGAGATCACGGAGGTGTTGAGTATGTGACTGTTATATGGGGTCAAGCATTGGCAAGGCCAATAAGTCTTACTTATGCAAGATCTATGAGCTTTCCAATCTTTTCTAGATATGCTGTACAGCAGTGAGCCTTGAGCATATAATGAGCCGAGTTTTCATGACTGCCTTTCTCACTCTACCCAGGATGTAGCATTACCACCAGAGCTGCCCACTTTGGAATTTGGGAACCAGGTTTGAGCCCCGCTGTCGACTTACCATTGTGTGATTCGGAACATATCACTTAGTCTCCCCATGCCTGTAAACAAATAATGTGACCTTGTGTATTGTAACTGATACTCATGTCAAGCGCTCCAATATGTTCCACTCCAGATCGTGCTATATCAAAACTGCAGGAAAATGCACAAAGAGGTAAAAATAAATCTTTCGAATAAGGAAAGACAAATAGCTACCCAATTACTAGCTGACTTGTTGAAAACAAAACCAAAAACCTTAATAGATGCTGCTTCACCACTTTATATTGTGTGAACCTACGCAAATATTTTAATCCACCAAAACTCTTTTTTTCTTCATTATTGCGTATGAAAGCACTTTCAAATGAGAGAGTTCAGAATTCCAGTTGTTCAAAAACCAATTGTGTTTGGTTCGATAGACTATATTGTTCATAATAATTTGGGCCACGTACAGGCAATTGTCTTGACTCGGTTTACTAATGGTACATGTTTAAAAGCTTTCCCTTTTAATAAGTACTTCTAGCTGCAGAGCTATTTTGCGATGTATTAATCTTAAAGCTTCCACATGTGTATAGACAGGCTTTTTGGCCCTAGTTGGCAGTGATATAGACTTTAATCTTGCTCACATCTAGGATATGTATTCCTAGCTTGTGTTGGCCCTTTTAAGCCCCTTCTTCCAGATCATGAAAGGCCAAAGCCAATAGGCAATAGCCTATTGGCTTTGGCCTTTCATTATTGTTTATAGTAGAGGTTGGATCCTTTGGTCCTGACTTTATATTACACATTGGTATGGTTTATGTAGGTACTCTGACAGAGCTAAGGGTTATGTCATCCTTCTTAGGCCTACAAGGTCCAGAACTAGAGAGACTCCATTTTGATGGAGCTGGGAGGCTTCAGGGGTAAAGGTAAAGTTTATAGTTAAGGCTGTTGACTGCTAGGGGAAAACCAGTCAGGACTGCTTCTTATCCGAGGAATGTGTTTGTCTCTTGGGCCCAGACGTAACAAGCAGCTGGCCACTGCGGTTGCACAAAGAGCTCTGGAGCTAGCACAGGAATTCGGTGGGAGGCAGCCCTCTGTTGGAAATTTCCATGAGGGGAGAGGAATCCATATTAGCGAACTGCAGGAGAGGAGGAGTAGTCAGTTCAGTTTGGTTCTTGCAGAGGAGAGAGCAGGATGTCTACTGGAGCTGCAGAATGCAGTGCAGTTCTGGAATGGAGAAAGAAGGCAGATGATTGCTGAAGCTGAAGAGAGAGCAGTGCAGAGAGCATCAAAGCAGATGGAGGAGCTAAGGCTGTCAGCTGGAGCAATTGAACCAGAGGCGTGTAGCTGTGGTGACGGAGGGAGAGACAGAGAGAGCCCTGATCCCACCAGAGACAGAGAGAGCCCTGATCCCACCAGAGTCAGAGAGAAATCTTCCTTCTAATAGGTGAGGTAGTCTAAACTAGTCCCCTTTACACTTACACCTTAATCTTGTCCTTATTCCCTAGGCTATTGTATGTCTAATCCTTTTCTTTCAGCGGTGTGTTAAAAGTTCCTGTCCCCGTAGATGACATTGTCCCTGTATGTCTAATCCTTTTCTTTCAGCGGTGTGTTAAAGTTCCTGTTAGTTATAGAGACCCCGCAGATCTGTGTATGTGTATTTCATCATTGTTATAATAAAAAGATACCCCAGTTCTTAGTGAACTAGTGTGCATGAATTATTTTTATGATAAAGCTAGCCTTTCTTCTAACCAGTTGCTGTTGAGCAACTGACGGATCAAAAGGGAGTAGGAGCGCTTAAATCAGGGAATAACTCAATCACATAGTGTGTATATCCTTTGTCCCCATACAGTGGAGGTAACCTTGTCTCCTAGTCAGGTATTACTGTTTGAACAGATGTTACCCCTGATCAGGTAAGTGATAGTTGAATAATTAGGGAGATAGGAGACCTGCAACTAAGGGATAAAGTTTATACCAGGTAATTCGGCCATCCATAATAATATTGTATTAGCGAACCCTTAGTGATTAGTGAAAGAGACTTCCCAGCATAGAGAGACAGAGAGCTAAAGGTATTCATAGGAAAGTGGTCGTCATTGGTAAGTGGCGTTAGTGAGAGCACTAATTGTGGTCAGTGTGTAGATCTGCCGGATTGTAGATCGTGTGTAAATGAGAGCACTGGGAAGGAGACCAGTGTTTAGATCTGCCGGATTGTAGATCGTGTGAAAGAGAGTGAGCACTGAGGCTGCAGCTCAGTGTGTATGGCATGCCAGATTGCGTGTCGAGTGAGCACTGAAGGTAATCAGTGTGTAATGGTAGATAATCAGAACTGCCCCAGGGTAGATTAGTCTGGACCCATGTGGTCGCGAGACTATGAGGTATGAGTGTGGTGTAGGGTGTGGATGTCCTTAGTAATCAGTTAGTATTTTTAGTATCCCTATAGATTTAGTGGTGTTTCTGATGATATGAGCTTGTATATTGCGAGTTCCCCATCCTCAGGTAGGTACCCAGGTGCCTGGATAGATGGTCCTGAGGAGGGAGGTGGTTACGTTCCGGCTGGGTTGGAGGGGCTCTCAGGAGCTGATCCCATCTGGTCCAAAAATCCAGTCGTTACATCTGGCGTAGTCGTCTGTTTACGAAGCCTGTGTGACCTGGCCATGTGTTTGGAGAGTTTCCCATAAGTTGTGGGGGAGTGCCCTGATCGCCAGTTACATCTGGCGTAGTCGGCTGCTTACGAAGCCTGTGTGACCTGGCCATGTGCTTGGAGAGTTTCCCATAAGTTGTGGGGGAGTGCCCTGATCGCCAGTTACATCTGGCGTAATCGGCTGTTTATGAAGCCTGTGTGACCTGGCCATGTGCTTGGATAGTTTCCCATAAGTTGTGGAGGAGTGCCCTGATCGCCAGTTACATCTGGCGTAGTCGTCTGTTTATGAAGCCTGTGTGACCTGGCCATGTGTTTGGAGAGTTTCCCATAAGTTGTGGGGGAGTGCCCTGATCGCCAGTTCCATCTGGCGTAGTCTTGCAGTTTATGAAGCCTGTGTGACCTCTGGGCTTGAACAGTTGCAGTGTGAGGAGATTGCAGTACATCATGGCATTTGGCTTATGCAGGGTGGAAGAAATGCTTTTCATCTTGGTGTTTGACCTGTCAGGGTTGAAGGATGACATTACATGAGGGAGCCAGTAACATCTTTTTTGATGATCCAATTGTACAAATGTGTGTGAAAAATGCTTTTAAATTGCCCATTAAATTGCTTGCTGCGTCTGCTTATGCTGTGCAATGTGAAATGTGTTCATTGTAATATGACTTGTGGAGTTCCTTGTAAATAGCTCCTTGTAAATATGGCTTGTGAATAGCGCCATGTAATTGTGGCTTGTGAGGAGCATGTTCTCATTTTGACTTGCTGTGTTCCTTGTGAATTGCGCCTTGAATATATTCCTTGTGAGGAGCATGTCATTTTTTGAACTTGTTGACTTTCTTGTAAATATGGCTTGTGAATAGCGCCATGTGGTTATGGCTTGGACAGAGCATGTTATTGTTGCGTTAGGTAGGAGAGAGCTTGATCTCTTTCAAATGCTTGGGGGATTTGTTTTGTAGATGTGTGCACGTGTTATGTCAAAACGTGGAGAGATGAGTTCATGACTTTCCCATGCACTGCAGTCATTGGGTAATGATTGTGCTTGAGCTGCCAAAGGGTTAATATCTTGTATTGAGATGGCAGTATTTATTTTAACATGCAGTTTAACATGCATGGTTATTTGAGCTGACACTAAAAGTCAGTGAGTGTTTAAATAAATGATGGTTTGATTTGACTTTCATTGGTTGCTGGGTTCTGCCTATGTGCTTTGTCAGCGTGGGTTTGCCTTGGAACTGATGTTTCATGTGTCTGACTCTTAGAGGTCGGTAAGTTATAAATCAACCAGTCGGATTGAGATAAGGGTTTGCACAGAGGGAGCAGTGTTCTTTTAAATGTGCTACTTGATATGCATCCACAGACGTGTGGAGAATTATTTTTGAATGCATGATTTAAAATGAGTGAAAGATTTAAAAAAAATGGCCCAGTTAGAGTGCACGCTACGGGCTGTTTTCATTAATTATTTCGTAGAGGGTTTTCCAACTAGAAAGGAATTTGCAAACCGGTGTTTGAGAATGATCACAGATTGTGAATAATTACTCTTGCCCAACAATGCACGGTAACATGTTCTTTTAATTAGTGAAATGCAACCGTGTGTTTTTAAAACAAATGTGTTCTCATTATTATTTTTCCAATGCAAGCTGAACCTTTTTCAAATGCAAATGTTTCTGATATTTAGCAGACCATTGTGTGTTTTTACCCACTCAGTTAGAAAAATGACTATTTGAAAAAACTGATGAATCTGGCCTGCAATGCAAAATTATGGTGTTTCACATGTTATTTTCCAATACTAAACTGTGATGTGTCTGCTAATATTTTTTCCTTTGCAGCTAGTAGCAGTACTGAATTATTTTAAAATGCTAGCATGTCACTTAGTTACAAACAAAATATATGCCCTTATTACTTATTAATATTAGGATGCTTTTCGTCACGTTTTAATTTAATTTAGTTACTTTCAGAACAGTGGTTCTGCATGGGACCAGAGTTGTTTTGACTTCCAGGGAATGTGTTTTTTTGACCTTGAATTCGCCTGGCTCTCAGAGAATAGCTGCTTTGTGAAGGGAGGGCCTTTCCCTCTTGGAGCGCCGAGCAGTGCCTGTCTTGTTATCATTGGCCAACCTCCAATTTCTTCCGCGAAAGAAATGTTTACGTAAGGGAGGGGTCAAGTCGCTCTTCCTTGCTGTTGGCGCAGACAGCTTCATTGCCTTCAGATAAGGGATCCTTGTACATGCAGAATAGTTGGCAGATTCTTGGCCCTTGGAGTTAAATACAGTAGGCCTGGGTGAGCTTCCCTGATTAGAGACTAGAGATGTTTGAACCGAGTGCTTGGCAGCGCCTTGCTCCTGCAATGAGATCAGCACTTGGCAGTGATTCAAATCACTTCACACTGTAGCCTGGCTTCTGCGTATTTTTTGGAGCGGATTCAAAACTCTGAGCACGAACATCTTTCTGAAGGGAGGGGCTGTCTCACAGAGGATTAGGGTATTATTAGGCCCCAGCCCTTCTGGCTGTGTATGAAAAATTAGATTTTACCCAAACAAATTTAAAAGTATATGATTTTAATTATTCCTTGACTTCAGAATAATGTTTTTATTAATTAGGATGTTTCTTTCGACAATGAAAAGCACTTGGGGTGCTTTTTAAATGGAAAATGTATTCTTGCTAGATTAATGATACTGGTTTTCTCGTTCTAGGTTATTGGGTTGTGGTGTTCGGTGTGTGCATCGGCCCACCCCCCTCCCACTCCCTTTATTATTTTACTTTTTTGTTTTCATTTTTTATGTTACTTTGTTATTTTTGGAAGATGGAACCAGACCAGACCGGAATGGTGGTGGATGAACGGCGACAGCTGATGATTGCATCGGAGGACGTGCTTCCTTGGTACCGGATACAGATGAAGATGCAGGGTGGTGACCTACACTGATGTACCCACAATTGACTGCCTTGAACCCCGAAATTATGCTAAAAGAACTCTGAACTCTTGATATTAGACTTACAACCTGCAGTTGGATGACAAAGCCAATAGTCATCTTTTACATTTTTTTTTATTCTAAAAGAACCCATTATGATAATGTTTCCCACAAAAGGAATTTGTTATGTAATTCCTTGGCCTGCATTATTCCCATATTGTTTTTTTTTCAGATGGATATTATCACAAACATTCCCCACTTTTAAAATCTTTTCATGGTTTTAATGTTTATGCAGTGCCACATGACCGAACTTTTTTTACATTTTGCTCTTAGTCTGCTATGATATTTTACAATGGTTTATCTTTCACCTATTATAGTTTTCCTGTTTTCTGCAAAACAGTCTTGCCAATGGAGGAAAAAAAAAATGGTGGTGCACACATGTGTTCCACGGTGTGATACACTGAGAAACTAGGTGCTAACTGTTTTGTGCTTTTATATATGCACCACATTTAGATACATTTCTTTGATTCATTACCTAATATGCATAGTGCTACACCAGCTATTTAGTAGGAACGGGGTTATCTTTATTTTCGTGTTATTACATTTTCACTTTTATTGATCCAAGGGTGGTTACCCTAGACTTTCAGTTGTCCTGGGAGGTGTGTCTTTTAGTATGGTTATGTCCTACATTTATTATTAATGTTTGCCCAGACCTTGAGAACCGTTTGTCATGTTTATTTCTCAGATTTCACCAAATTTTAGCTTAAGTTGACCAATGTAGGTAGGCCTCATTTAGGCCCATTGTTATTTATATTCCACAAACAAGGCCCTACACCAATAGATTTCATGAGTTGTCATTAGTTTAAGTTGTCCGAAGTAGGTAGGCCTCATTTAGGCCCTTTGTTGTTTTATCATTAGAAGTTGAAGCACATTTAGTTCTTAAGTTGACCGAAGTATGTAGGCCCCATTTAGGCCCCTTGCTGTTTTCATTTAACAAATTTGTCCCTATATCACTAGATTTCATCAGTTATCACTAGAAGTTGAGGCACATTTAGTTTGAGGATGCTTTGGTTAGTTTCTGTTGTTATCAGATTAAATCTTAGATATGTTTCAGCATTCAAGTCAAGGGTGCTTTGATTTGTTTTCAGTTGGTGGTTAGATTTGTATTCCCTACATTAAGTTTCAGGTGGAATTTCCTTAAGTTGTCATTCATTTTAGAGAGTTTTTTTGGTTTTTGGTTTTGTTGATAGACTATGTTGATGTTTGTTTATTTGGATGTTGTTGTTTATAGATGTTCGCAAAATAAAGTCTAAGGGTGGAATGTATAGATAGGCTTTTTGGCCCTAGTTGGCAGTGATATAGACTTTAATCTTGCTCACATCTAGGATATGTATTCCTAGCTTGTGTTGGCCCTTTTAAGCCCTTTCTTCCAGATCTAGAAGAGGCCATCTATTGCCTATTGGCTTTGGCCTTTCATTATTGTTTATAGTAGAGGTTGGATCCTTTGGTCCTGACTTTATATTACACATTGATATGGTTTATGTAGGTACTCTGACAGAGCTAAGGGTTATTTCATCCTTCTTAGGCCTACAAGGTCCAGAACTAGAGAGACTCCATTTAGATGGAGCTGAGAGGCTTCAGGGGTAAAGGTAAAGTTTATAGTTAAGGCTGTTGACTGCTAGGGGAAAACCAGTCAGGACTGCTTCTTATCCGAGGAATGTGTTTGTCTCTTGGGCCCAGACGTAACAAGCAGCTGGCCACTGCGGTTGCGCAAAGAGCTCTGGAGCTAGCACAGGAATTCGGTGGGAGGCAGCCCTCTGTTGGAAATTTCCATGAGGGGAGAGGAATCCATATTAGCGAACTGCAGGAGAGGAGAAGTAGTCAGTTCAGTTTGGTTCTTGCAGAGGAGAGAGCAGGATGTCTGCTGGAGCTGCAGAATGCAGTGCAGTTCTGGAATGGAGAAAGAAGGCAGATGATTGCTGAAGCTGAAGAGAGAGCAGTGCAGAGAGCATCAAAGCAGATGGAGGAGCTAAGGCTGTCAGCTGGAGCAATTGAACCAGAGGCGTGTAGCTGTGGTGACGGAGGGAGAGACAGAGAGAGCCCTGATCCCACCAGAGACAGAGAGAGCCCTGATCCCACCAGAGTCAGAGAGAAATCTTCCTTCTAATAGGTGAGGTAGTCTAAACTAGTCCCCTTTACACTTACACCTTAATCTTGTCCTTATTCCCTAGGCTATTGTATGTCTAATCCTTTTCTTTCAGCGGTGTGTTAAAAGTTCCTGTCCCTGTAGATGACATTGTCCCTGTATGTCTAATCCTTTTCTTTCAGCGGTGTGTTAAAGTTCCTGTTAGTTATAGAGACCCCGCAGATCTGTGTATGTCTATTTCATCATTGTTATAATAAAAAGATACCCCAGTTCTTAGTGAACTAGTGTGCATGAATTATTTTTATGAAAAAGCTAGCCTTTCTTCTAACCAGTTGCTGGTGAGCAACTGACGGATCAAAAGGGAGTAGGAGCGCTTAAATCAGGGAATAACTCAATCACATAGTGTGTATATCCTTTGTCCCCATAAAGTGGAGGTAACCTTGTCTCCTAGTCAGGTATTACTGTTTGAACAGATGTTACCCCTGATCAGGTAAGTGATAGTTGAATAATTAGGGAGATAGGAGACCTGCAACTAAGGGATAAAGTTTATACCAGGTAATTCGGCCATCCCATAATATTATTGTAGTAGCGAACCCTTAGTGAATAGTGAAAGAGACTTCCCAGCATAGAGAGACAGAGAGCTAAAGGTATTCATAGGAGAGTGGTCGTCATTGGTAAGTGGCGTTAGTGAGAGCACTAATTGTGGTCAGTGTGTAGATCTGCCGGATTGTAGATCGTGTGTAAATGAGAGCACTGGGAAGGAGACCAGTGTTTAGATCTGCCGGATTGTAGATCGTGTGAAAGAGAGTGAGCACTGAGGCTGCAGCTCAGTGTGTATGGCACGCCAGATTGCGTGTCGAGTGAGCACTGAAGGTAATCAGTGTGTAATGGTAGATAATCAGAACTGCCCCAGGGTAGATTAGTCTGGACCCATGTGGTCGCGAGACTATGAGGTATGAGTGTGGTGTAGGGTATGGATGTCCTTAGTAATCAGTGAGTATTCTTAATATCCCTATAGATTTAGTGGTGTTTCTGATGATATGAGCTTGTATATTGCGAGTTCCCCATCCTCAGGTAGGTACCCAGGTGCCTGGATAGATGGTCCTGAGGAGGGAGGTGGTTACGTTCCGGCTGGGTTGGAGGGGCTCTCAGGAGCTGATCCCATCTGGTCCAAAAATCCAGTCGTTACAACGTGTTAAAGAAATACACTTTTTAAAAAGACTTAGGGCTAGATGTAGGTAATCATGAAATACTGATTCCTTAATACCAAATTTTACAGATTTGGTATTAAGGAATCGGTATATCCGATGTACGTAAAGATTCGGTAAAAATTACCAAATCGGTGTTACTCAGTATAAAAATGGCGATTCGTAAATACCGAATCCCAATACCGAATCGGTAAATACCGAATCGGTAATTTAAAAATACGGTAATTGTGGAATCAGCCAAACCTGTGCATCCCAATTACCTCCCAAACAGGAAGTGGCCACACCCAGGCAGCTGCACTGAACCTGAAGCTGACTGTGAGGCAGGGAGCAGAGCAGAGAGGAGCCAGGAGCAACACAGCCTATTTTTGCATCCAAAACCAAGCAAAATGGCAAACCAGGAGAGGGAGAAGGAGGGAGCAGAAAGAAAAAGAAAGCAGAAATTTAACTAGAGGGAACTGGAGGTCCTCATCGAAGATGTCACCAAGGACCATGACAAGTTGTTTGGCAAGCAGTGCCTGCAAGTGCCAGAATCACAAAAAAGACAGATCTGGCTTGCTATTCAGAACAAGATCAGTGCCATCGGAGTCACCCAGCACTCCATAGAGGATCTTAAAAAAAGATGGTATGACCTGAGGAAGACTGCAAAGGCGAGGATGGCAGAGAGGCAGAAGCAGGCCAGCAAAACTGGTGGAGGGAGGAGCACAGCACCGCCGAAATTGCCATGGAGCTCCTGGTTGAGTCCACCCTCCAGCCGGAGAGTGTGAGCGGGGTTTGCGATGCAGACAGCTCTGTCAGAGCTGCCAACAAACAAGGTAAGATGCATGCACAGCATGCTGTGCACCCCCCCCCCCCCCCACCTCCAATCCTCAGAGAGGCAAAGGAACTCCCACTCCAGTACATGTTTTATTCATAACCTACAATGCATTGTGGGAAATGTAGTCAGAAGTAACACATGTTCAGAACAGTCAGTCAAGCAAACCCAAAGGCATGTGACAGCAATTAGCAGGCAGAGGATAGTCAGTGTGATTGGCAGGCATTATGTTTATTACAATGCTAATGCTGCCAGGTAAGTGAGCATATCTACATTCTACCTTCACAGGCGAGACATCTCACAGTGCAGCAGAGGGATGACACCCAGGCCAGAGAGGAGACAAGAAGAGGAGGACCAGTTGCCTGCAGGGCACACAACCCCACCACCGCCTCCACCACCATCACCATCACCACAGCGACCTTCAACGCCACCATCACCACCCTCACCCTCACCACCGCCACAATCTACGCCACCACCACCATCAGGCAGAAGGCATGCAGTGGCCACCCTCCAGCAGATGGAGGTGTCCGAGGAGGACAGCACAGGGGGCCAACAGTCGACAGTGGCTGAGGACAGCAACAGGGCAAGATCACAGTCCCCAACATGTGCCCTCACATTTTCCAGATGCCGCAGGGCAAGAGCAGCCAGTCCTCACATGCAGGCCAAAGATGACAGTGTGTTTGCTGGGCTTGAAGGCAACATGCTGAAGGTCCAGCACCTGCAAGGGAAGGGAGAGCGATCAGGTCAGTGCAGCGGGAGATAGCACACCTGAATGCTCACATGCATCGCATTGAAAAGGGTATCAGTGCCATGAACACCACCATGGCTGAGGGCCTGAGTGACGTGGCGGCGGCTGTGAGGCAGCGCTGCAGTGAGTTGGAGGAGGACCGTCTGTCTAGGCGCAAGGAGAGGCAGAAACTGGATAATTACACCAAGGCGGTGAACCGCCTGTCCACTGCAACCTCTGTTATGTGCAGACGCTCAATAACCATGCAGGAGGAGATGGCACACTGTAGTCGGGATGTGGCTAGGTGGCTGGTCACAGTGACCACTGCACTGGAAGTGCTGCAAACAGACATGGTGGTCACTACAGCTGATGGGGGTGAAAGTGAGGAGGCTACTAGCTGTAGTAGCATCACACCCTCTCCCACAGAGACCAGGAGGCACAGTGAACGCCACAGTGCTGGCCCTGGAAAAACTGGCAGTGCAGACAGTGGGGCAAAGGAACGTGGCAGTGCAGCGCGTGGGCGCAAGAAATAGAGGCAGCCATGATATGGTTGAACTGAAATGGGTGATGTAACCCATGTTTGTATGGACACTGGTTTTGATCTAGTGGTGGGCTCTGATCATTAAACACCATCACTCAAATACAGTAACTGGCTATGTCTCCTTACTCACTCAGAAATAGGTATATGTAAAAATAGCCTTTGTATTGCAAAACACATTAGATAGAAACACACATACTTTACAATGTGCCAACAGGCACGGGCAGAATTTACAGGGGATTATGTACAGGACAGGGCCACAGGCACCACTGTCAGGAATATGCACTTAGTAGAACTAGCACTTAGAACATTTAACAATCAGAAGCTTCACACATGATGCATAGAACATTCAGAGGTGTAGGAAAGACACATGATGTATAAACCTACATTCAGTGGTGTAAGGAACAAGGCACATGATGCATCAAAACACATTCAGAGGTGCAACACAGGAGAACACATGATGCATAAACAACACATTCAGAGGTGTAAGGAACAAAGCACATGACGCATCTAAAACACATTCAGAGGTGCAACACAGGAGAACACATGATGCATAAACAACACATTCAGAGGTGTAAGCATTTTATGCTTTATTGTGCCACCTTTTGCATCTTTGAAACCATTTTCCACCCAATTCTGCAAGTATTCATTATAAAATTGTACGCAATAAAAAGAATCGCACACTATTAGTGTGGGGAATTCGCGATCGGTATTTTCTAGCGCCATCTTAAATGCTACTAATTCAGCTCGTTGAGCCGAGCAATCTCCTAGAGATTGAGTTTTAGTGACCAGTGGTCTGAATTTTCCTTTGTGCCAGCGACCTTTTACAATCGCGCACGCAGCACTGTAAGCTTGCTTACCCCCAACTGCGGGTTGTGCTGATCCGTCAGTATATATAATACTTCCGTATTCTTCGAGAGGTAGGATTTCAATTGGCAGAGGACATTCATATTCATATTGTAAAAATTCCTGTGTTTTTAAGTTAGGATCAAATGCGTAAACTACGTCTGTTGCAGCAAGAGAATTAACCCACTGAATCCATCTCGGATGCAAAGCTTTAGCATTAGGAATGCTTGCTTTAGTTACCGCTTCTAAAGCCGGTATAGGAGTTACGATTATTATTCGTTTACCTTGTGCTAGGGGCCTTTCTTTCGCTACAGCAGTCTGAACCGCAGTTAGAATTTTCTCCGTTGAACTGAATTTTATTTCAGCCTTTGTGTACAGATGTGATTTGTAAGCTATTGGTACCTTTTCTCCCTCATTAGAGGTTAGGTATGTGAATCCGCATCTTCCTGGGATGACTCGGATTACAAGATCACATGTGTTGTCACGTGTATCTAATTTAGTTTTTGCTAACATGTCTGTTTGCAGTGATCTCAAAATTTCTGTGTGTTTTTGAGTCCAATTGATTTGTTTAAAATCAGGTTTAATTAGTTCGTAGAGAGGTTTAACCCTCTCTGCGTAATTTAGTATGTAAGTTCTTCCGAAATTCAGAAACCTAGTATGGATTGTAAATTCTTCAGCGTTTTTGGAGCTTGGAGTACAGCGCACTTCTCTAAGAAGTTGTCCGCTAGGTTTTTCCCTTCACTTGATAATTCGTACCCTAAAAATAGTACTGTCAGATGGGCAATTCGGGACTTTTTAAAGTTGAATTTGTAACCCTCTGCTGCGAACCCAAGTATAATGGTGTTCACTCTTTTCAAGTGAGTATCCAAGTCGTCGTCTGTGAGATAAATATCATCTACGTAAGACAATGCTTCATCATCATAGATTTGTAGTAACTCTGTTACCCTAGCTGAGAATAGTCCTGGGCTGTTCTTGAACCCCTGTGGGAGTCGACAGAATTTTTTCTGTGACCCAAATGCGGAGAAAGCGGTCAAATATCTGCTTTCTGGTGCAATGTTTTGACAAAAGAAACCATTAGAAATGTCTAATGTCGTTTTATATTTTTTCCTAACTATGTTATTCATTAGGGCTGCACTATGCGAGTTTTGTACTGCAAAAGTTTTGCAACATGTATTAAGATGTCTGTAGTCCAAAACTAGACGATATGAATTGTCTGGCTTGGAGACAGGAAACAAAGGATTGTTCATTTGAGAGGTGCATGTTTCAATCACCCCCTGGTATTCAAGTTGATCTAAGATCTCCCTGACTTGTTTTTTAGCTTCTTGCTTTATGGGATACTGCCGTTGGGCAGTTGGTTCACTTTTTAATTGGATTTTGTGAGGAGGTGAATCCTCATCCCATCCTACATGATTTTTATATAATGCAGGTGCCTGGGCCACTGCCCATTCCCTTGCATATGTATATTTTTTGTGAATCGGAATGTGATTCGAGAAGGCAGGCATAATCACTTCTTTGCCACGAGGGCACTCCCTGACAAACTCCGGGGGCCAATCTTTTTCAGCTAACAGAATATCATAGCCTTTTGAGAGCTTATCCCAAAATAGACCCTTAATTTTCCTAGTCTTATCACCCTCTATACGCAATGTTATTTCGTATATTTTATGGGGCTCGCTAAGTCTGGCGTCGGCAGTTTCAACTTGAATGTATTCATTCGTGTCCACTGTCTCCAGATGACTTATCAAGATCTTGCGCGCTATACTGATTTCTGCTGCACTGTCCAACATTGTCAATGCCCACTCCCCATTTTTCAACTGTGTCCTCAGTATTCTCGGCATGGTTGATTACTCTAATACTGGCTACCTTCTTTTTCTGAAATTGAGATTTCTTATTTTGAGCAGGTTCCTTGTCTTTGGACTTGGTGTGCTCTCCTGGGTCTGACCGTCCTCTTCTTTCCGAATTCTGTGGAAGAGATCGAGAGGGACGTGTATCAATACTTTGATATCTGTCAGGTTTTTTCAGATTATCCCTATTTCTAAGGTTATATCTTTTCTCAGAGGGCTCCCTCTGGGGAGACTGGCCTTCTCGAGTCGGAGTTCTTTCCCTCCGTCGAGGAGACCTTCCTCTGTACTGGAAAACTTTTTCCTTGGGAGTGGATTGTTTATTTCCATCCCAGCTCTTTTTAGGAGTATTTGAATTATTTTTAATAAATAATTTTTCAGGATTTTCGAGCAGTTGGGGCTTTACCGGTTTCCCACCCAAGCTGTCTCTACCTAATTCTTCATAGCATTTTTCTATGATTTTTGCAAGCTCAACAGGATCTTTTATATCTGTTTCCTTCAACTTCTGGCGAATCGCCACAGATGCTGCTTCTCCTTTAATGTTGGCTAATAATATAGCCGTGACCTGCTTGAAGTCTTTCAGTAATTTCATACCTAGATTTAAAGCGGGCTCTGGACCGAATTCATTTTGAATCTGTTTTAGCACTTCTGGTATTACCGCCATAGACGGAACACCGTGTGTTTTTGTGTAAATGGAAGCAAAGACTGTACCCCAAGTGTCGCAGTCCTCCACGTGTGGTGCGATTCCCATAGGAAGGCAGATGGTCAAGATTCTGTGTTTCTCAATGGGGGTAGTATCAGGAAATACTGCCTCTATTTGAGTGATTTTCTGTGCTAACCAGAAAGGAATTTGTTCCCGTTTTACGGGTGTTTTACCAAGACATGACTGTATGTTCTGTGGTGTAATTTTATTTGTGTTCCCCTGATGAGGGGTCAGCTGTGGTGTATTAACAGCTGGCTGGACTGTTGCAGTCCGCATTACATATTGGACTAATTGCCTATGTATTTTTATTAATGTGTTTAGCTGTACTAACAGCTCTTCCTTAGACATTTTTACAATGTCAGGATGTGGTGTGTAGCTGGCTAGAACCGGCCACGTTGCTCCTGGTCTACCTAGTGGACCGAGCCTAGTTATGTGATCATTGTGTTTTAGGGCGCCATTAAACCAGAGCAGGTGCTCTTGAAATTTAAGTGGAATTTCAATCTCCTCGAAAGGAGCGTACTCTTCCGGAGGTTTCTCTATTTTGTAATAGTGAAACTCTTTTGTTCTAGCGTTTACCGCTGGAAAGTTTATCCATGAATAGAATACCTCTGTCTGCCGATACTCGTGAGCCTCTATCACGAAAATTACTGTACCACCTTGAGGTGTCAGTCCGTTTTCTATAAGTTTTAAAGTTATAGATCTTCTAAAGTGGACCGGGATGATAATAGCATCCGGGTCTGTGTGTTCGGGACCTTGCTGAGTTGCATCTGCTGCGGCCCCAGGGGTTCCGTTTTCTCCTGGCATTATAAAAATGCAAGGTTTGCAGAGTAGGTCTCCAAGGAGACAAAGATTAGGTGCACAATATTTTGGAACACTGTATCCTTCAACTTTGAATAAACCAGAGCTTTACATAGGAATCTCTTCCTACTGAGTTCGGGCGGATTTTAACCTTTCACCCACTCCAGACGTCTATTGGAGTATTTACGGGAGAAAGGGGTGTGAAATATGCACAACTGAGTTACTCTAAAAGTCTTGCGTTAGTTTATCGCCTTGCCCCACGTTGGGCGCCATGTAGTGTAGTTCCTAGTTTCCCACTAGGCCCTGCGCATTGGAATAACATAAACAGTAGTATCGACGTGGAACTGAGGATATTCCAGGCCTCCACTGACTATGCTAAACTTAATTGGGTTGTGTTACCAACTAGCTCAGAGGTCACTGGAAACTTTCTTCTCTGCATAGGAAGTGATCAGCTTCCTTGGCACAGACAAGAAGGGATTCAGCTTTCCAACAACCGTGCAACATGACAACTTTGCTCCTCAGATCAAGAGTCAATCTCTAGGGTCGTGTGAAACAATAGACATGTATTTCACTCAGTCAGTCTAGTGCAGTTTACTTTCACGAGATGTAGAGAATAGAGAGACGGGCGTTTGTCAATAAAGGGTTAACATTTATTGAACAGTCTTTCTTCTCGTACAAGAGAAATGTATTGCCACAATTGCAATAATTGTTATTATAAAAAGTACGTACAGTAAGATAAGTATTGCGAAATAGAACTGTAAAAGCATTGATATGGTTTCTTAGCCATACAATGGTTTAAAAGTAGTAAAACATATATACAGTCATATATACATTAGGCTAACATACTCAACTGGTGCTTCTAACTAAGCCTACCCCAGTGTGCCTGACCTAAGCCTAACACGTTGAAGGGGAGTAAGTAAGTAGCTTTAAATTAAGTTGGTTTTGCCAAGGTTTGTTTCAAGAATTCTCGTCTAAGGGTTTAGTCAACACCATACCTCTGAATAGAATGATGGAGGATTGGTATCTCCTTCAGGGGTCTCTCTCGATATCCCAGTCACCCGCGAGGGTAGACCGGAAACGCCGGAGCTGGATTTCTCTGCACGAGAAAGGCAGCGGGTCTCTTCAGCGCGTCGAGGAAGGAGGGGGGACAGCGTCCGCGGGCAGCTGGAATCTGCTGGATGTCTTCGCAGAGGACGGCTGTCAGCTCCTTAAGCGTACTGCACCATAGTTCGCGCTTTAGCAGCGATAATGGTATCAGCAGCTTCACCACCACAGGGACAGCAGGCTGCAGCGACAGAGTGCTAGATTTACCAACACGGGGTCTTGCAGGCAGCTGGCATCAGCAACAGTAGCTCGCTTTGCTTAAGGCAACGTTGGTAATATTTATACCTGACAGGTGCCGGGTTTGACGCAAGTTTGCTGGACATAAGACGTCAATTAAAGATGTCACTGGGAAGTGATAGTTATCAGTTGCTCATTAGAGTTCCATTACTAATCAAAACATAGCAAGCAGGGATTTCCAGGTTTGCTGAGTTTTTATCTTGTTGAAGAACTCGGAGTGTTATCTAGGAATATCAGATAGTGACTACTGCTCTGTCATTGCACTAATAGGTCGCAAAGGAAGTGGCAGAGAGAACTATGCTGGAATGTGGCTCTGTTCGTGTGAGGCCAGAGATGACTTTTCAGAAAATCGCACTTGAACGGTTATGCCAATATAGGGAATAAATGGATTTATAGCCGAATAGGGGCATAAGGTCACAGTATCGATCAGGAACCTAGATAAACGAACAATGCACATGACGCATTAAAACAAATTCAGAGGTGCAGCAAATAACAATTCGCAGAATTCACGTTAGCACAGAACTTACATCAAAGTCCAGGTTGCGCCACTTTGCCGTAACCTAAACGTAGCAGCTGCCCACTACTTGCTGGGCAGCTAGAGACAGGGACAGAACAGGGCCTAAACGCTGCAGCTGGCACTAAGTGCTGTGCAGCTGGGGAAGGCCAGGATAGGGATGAAGGAGTGCGACTCACTCCTAAGTCCAAAACATGTCTCTTAAAGAAAGAAACCTAAACGGTGCAGCTGCCCACTACTTGCTGGGCAGCTAGGGTGGCAAAACTGCGACAGGGGGCTCTCGCTGGCCCTTAGAACAACCTGCGCCAATCATTGGAGCCCTCTAGGCTCTAGAAACACATATAGCGCACTTTTGGAGCCTTCGAGGCTCGGGACGCACCTGTGCACCACGTTGGAGCCCTCTAGGCTCAGGAAACATTACTGCGGCACAGGTTGAGGTTGGAGCCATCTGGCTCTAGGATAACTGGTGCACTTTGGGAGCCATCAAGTCCCCTTAAACAAACAAGGTGCCCCCAAATGAGGAACTTGCCCTCCCCCTCGGGGGAGTACATGGGCTTCTAGAAATACTGGGGGTGACATCAGGCCCATCAGGGACTACACGGGGGAGTCCCGCTCAGGAGACTCTAAGAACAATGCCCCGCTAAAAGGTGGAGCCTCTCAGGCTCTAAACAAAATGCCCCCAGGACGTAGGAGCGGCCCACTGACATCCAGGGCCGCTCTGAGGAGGGCAAGGGGAACCACTCGGGTGCCGGAGGGACCCCCACTGCGGGCCCTTCACTTTAGATTGGCCCATCGCTAGTGCCGGCCCGCAACTGCGGGCCCGCAGTGCACCATGGCCTCCCCCCGCTCCAGCCGTCCCAACTTACCGGCTCTCGGCGGGGGAAGGCTTCTATTTTGGGCGGCGGTAGCGCTCAGCGGGGCTCTCTTTCCTCAGGGGAGCCCCGCCTTCACAATGCGCCCGCTTTGCCCGCTCTTCACCCGGTCCCCCATCTCGAGACCGGGACTTCACTGTGGCACCGAAAGGCTCCGGGCTAACTTCTTTTCCGGGGATCCCTCCTGGAAATGGGAGCCCCGCAGCATTTAGCGGATGTCTCTGGCTGCCCCGGGGCTCACCCCAGCTCACGAGAGCCCCGGGCAGCCATCCCTCGGCAACCTCTCCTCACCGGAGCGCAGGGTGGGCTCCTGTCCACTTCCGGTTTGACTGGAGCACTTCCAGGTGTCCCTCGGTCCCGCCCCCGGCCTGCCTGACTTCCTGCTGTGGGGCGGGCGGCGGCGGGGACTGTTTCGCAGAGCAATGGGTAGGCACACGGGTGGGCACCGGCTTTAAAGATATGTAAAGCGCTCCAAAGCGCTAGCAGTAAAATACAGCGCTCTCCAGCGCTATAAGTAATCACCAGCGCTCCCAGGTGCTTAGAGGAAAATAAAGCCCCCCCAGGTGCTTAGGGGCAAAATAAAGTGCTTCCGGGCGTGTGGGGGTGAAAATAAAGCACTCCCAGTGCTAAGGGCCAAAGGAAAGCGCTCCCAGGCGCTAGGGCAAACAGAAAGCGACAAAGTCCTTCAGGAGTCCGGGACATCAGCAGTCCAGGGGCTGGGCAGGGCCCAGGGAGGCAAGCCTTCCCCTGGGCCCAAGCAGCAGCATGCCCCTGGTAGATTCGAGTTGGGAACAAGAACATTTTGGAAGGAGACACAGCCCCTTTTTATACATTGAATTCCTTTGTCTAAAGGTGCAGGGTGGGGGAAAAACCAGGCACAGCTGATTTGGGAGCACTCTTGATGTGCTCAGCCCCTCACTCTATTCACTGGCAGGGCTAGGGACATTAGACGAACCACAGGGGGCGGAGCCAGCATTGTGTGGGGAAAGCCCAGCCCTTTTCAGGACCCAGGTGCACTCCTCCCCAGCCATCAGCATGCTAATCTCCACACTCACCACCGGGCAGACCCATCCAGACTCCAGGAGCCAGGCTCACCAGCCAGCTCCAGCCAATCACAAGCCAGACACAAATTACGTCAATATGCCAACTTCTAGAAGTGGTACTTCCACACTAGACACAATCATGCCGCATATATCATTGCGCAGCATTCAATCGCATGAGTCCGCACATACCAGACTCTAGCCTGCACACCTCACGCATTAGGAACTACTAGGGACACATACATTCCCCATGCATTCCTATGTGAGGGCAGGCCAACCTCACTACATGCACTCAGAGTGCGCACGCACTTTCTACTGGGACACAGTGAAAGTGCGCAGAAACCAATACATCACTATAATTATTTAATAAAACCAGGCAAAAAGTTCAGAGGTGAACCTGCCAGAAGGGCCAAGTCCAACAGTTCCACTGCTGTTCCTTTCTTTGTGGCAAGGTATGCAGCATTGCACATGTTGCTATTATTTTGCAGCAGAGGATGGGACGGTACTGACGGGCACCTCCACTTTTTTGGAGGCAACTGAACCTGCTTTTTAGTAGTCCAAAGGTGCGCTACACAACGTTGCGCATGCTTTTATGTGCCACGTTGTATCTCCTCTCACTTGGGCTGGATGGGTTGAGGTATGGAGTTAGAATGAATGACCAGACGGCATATGCGCTGTCACCTAAATGGGAAAGAAAGTGCCATTAATTTGGGTCACCAGTACATTCTTCCAAGGTATACATCAGGGTGTGTCACATTAATTTACCTAGAAGGTATCCTTCTCTGAATTCACCAGCAGCCAGACGTGTATAGATCCCACTGTTCCTGAATATGTAGGAGTCATGGGTACTCCCTGGGAATTTGGCCACAATGTCAGTAATGATGTAGTCTGCACCACATATCACCTGCACGTTGATGGAGTGAGTGGATTTGTGGTTGCAGTATATGTATTCTGTAGCTACAGGTGGGCAGATTGGTATGTGGGTCCCATCGATGCAGCCTATTACATGTTGGAACTGTGCCTTTTAGTAGAAATCCAGCTTTGTCTTCTGCAGCTCCGCCTGTGTGCTGGGGAAGCATATGTAGTGATGCATTCTCTGCATCATGGCGTCCAAAAAGGAGTTGAAGAAACGGGACAGGCATCTCTGTGACACACCACCTGCTGCAGCTATCACACCCTGGTAACTTCCTGAAGCAAGTAGGTGCAGGCTACAGAGCACCTGCACATGTGTTGGTATGGCATGCGCCCTTGGTGTCTGATGCTCCAGGTATGGTTGCAGGTCCCATTTCAGGCCTAGGATGGTTTGTGGGTGTAGCCTGTACCTGTCATGTACTTCTGCCTCAGTGATTTGGAACAGTGTGACACGCAGTCTGTACACATGCTCTTCCAGTCGCCAAACCCTCAGTCCTGCTGCTTGCAAATGTAGCCGCCTTGCTATGACGTAGGGGGCCGCCATTGTGTCCACACTGTTGCATTCTGGAGCTTTTTTTATGCACTGCACCTGATTACCACCTGCTATGGGTCAGTGGTAATTACCGATTCTTAAATACCGAATTTGCAAAAATTCGGTTTTACCGATTTTTGGAACATCGCATTACTGAATTTTTACCAATTTCTTATTTACCGAGTCGGTATTTTGGAGTTTCGGTGTCGGCAGATCGGTAAATAAGGAATCGGTAACTGATTTTCCCTTAATTTACCGATTCGTTATTATCGATGGCATTCAGTAATACCTACATCTCACATGGCTGAATACCGGTCGGTAACGCTGAAAATGACCGAATTTCGGCTTTACCAACCGGTATTTAGCCACCTACATCTAGCCCTTAATCATTTTGTATATGAAATGAATGAAATGAAATGAAAATAGTTCTTTTATAGCACATGGCTACCCGGAAGCATTCCAGCGCTTGAAGCCGTGGCGACAGAGGGTCTGAGAGTGAAAGATGGGATTAGATTGTTAGTTGGTTTCCTGACGAAGGGAGAGGGGCAGAGAGTTCCATAACTTTGAGGTATTGTAGGAGAAGAGGTGACCACCAGAGCGGGCCTTGTTGATTCTGTTTACTTCTGCCAGATTGAGATCATTGGAACGGAGGTTCCTGGGCATTTTGTATGGTTTAATCAGGTTAGTAAGGATCGGGGGCCTTTGCCATGGAGATTTTTATGGGCGATACAGAGGGCCTTAAAGTGTATCCGTTCTTTTATCGGTAGCCAATGGAGTGATCTTAGCGCTGGTTTGGCTGAGGAGCGGTGGTTGGTGCTCAACAGCAGTCTAGCTGCTGAGTTTTGGACTACCTGGAGTTTGCGGATCACAGAGGCCGGGGCTCCCAGATAGAGCGCGTTACCATAGTCAAGCCTGGATAAAATCAAGGCTTGAACTAGGATCTTTTTGGCTCTATCCGGCAGTTGAGGTAGGATCTTGCGTATGGATCTTAGCAGGCCGAAACAAGTGGCTGCAGTTTTCCTGGCTTGTACTTTAAATGAAAGATCCTCAACTAACCAGAAGCCTAAACTCTTGATCGCGTTTCTTGGGGTAGGACCAGCGGCCATAGACGGGGGCCATAAGGTGGGGGAATTGAATGATGCCTTCTTGCCCAGTAACATCAGTTCGGTCTTCTCGTTGTTGAGTTTGAGCTGAGACTGGCCCATCCACTTTGCTACCTCCTCAAGGCAGTCACTCAAACTTGTGTGGGACAAATCTGCCTTGTTCAGAGAGACCACGAGCTGCGTGTCATCAGCATAGCTGATTAATTCAATTCCGTAGGGGGCCACTATCTCAGCTGTCTATGACCTTTGTTATATGATTAAAGTTTTTGATCTCTGTGCACTCACTTATTCCAAAGTGTGTGTTCGCTATAGATAATTTTTGTGGTAGCGCAACAAGTTGTTACACGATGCCTAATCGTGTCTTGGATATATGTAGCAAATTGTGTGAAAGTTAGCCTTAACTTTCACTCACTGTGCGCTGGGTTTAACATGAAACTAAATTGTTTCTTCTCTTGTTTTTTATATCCTTATAAAAGAATTGATGTTCACTCTGTTTTTTTGGTCATTTCAACATTTCTTTATTGATTTCTTTTCCTTTTCCTTATTCTGCCTCATAAGGATTTTTTATAAATCATTTCATTGATGAATCCATATATGCTAATATACAAATTATAACTCCGCCCATGTGTACACCTCTTCTAGTTTATAGTCGATAGTGTCACGACGATATTTACTAATCTTTCGGTCATTAACTTCTTTGGTATATTTCTCAAGTTTTTTATTAATATCCTCAAGTAGTTGTTGTAGATCCTCCTGTTTGTTGAGTTCTCTTTTTATGCCTTCTTATTCTTCCTCTAGTTCTTTTAGTACTTTTGACAGTTCTTCGATTATTAGTAGAATTAAATCCAGAGAACATTTATTCAAAATTTGATACCATCTTTCGATAAATTTTTTGTTGTTTTTACATAGCATCGGTTTAAGGGCTATTCGTAGTCCCCGAGGAATTCTTTGATTCTTGTGATAATGGATCAAGGTTGTGGCGTGGAGCCTTTGGTTGATTTCCTTTTTGGAAATATATTCAAATTGACGTAATAGTTGAGTTACTGTCGATATTTGGGGTGTGAAAGCTCTGGTCTCCTGTATCAAACCGTAAATGTCTTTAGCTGCTTCGGACGTAAAAGCTAATGTTTCTGCTTTATTTACTGTAATCTGGGCTATATCATCAAATTGCATTTTTTCAATTTTTCACGTTGGTGCTACAGAGATGGGTTAGGCAGTGCGTCAAAATGAATAAAGTTTTTGATCTCTGTGCACTCACTTATTCCAAAGTGTGTGTTCGCTATAGATAATTTTTGTGGTAGCGCAACAAGTTGTTACACGATTTCTAATCGTGTCTTGGATATATGTAGCAAATTGTGTTATGATTTACACACTTAGGAGCAGATTTACAATAACTGGTGCATCCCTGCATATCAGCAGGGATGTGCCATTTATTTTGCATGATTGTTAAAACCCCGTGCGCCACCATGAATGTGCCACATTTACAATGGGGTGCACCGTGGCATAAGGATAGAGAGGTCCGTGACACATCTTACGGCGTAAAGGTGAAGCAGTGCTGGAATTGAGTCTCAAGGGCAACGTAACTCCAGCACTGCTCAGGGGTGTCCTATACTTGCTGTGCTGCGTCACTCCTTATGCCTGCTACAAGCAGGCGTAAGGTTTTGATGCAGCAGGGATGTAAAAGTGACTCAGTGAAATCTTGCTGATTTCACTGCGTCACTTTTATGGGGCTTCCATGTGAGGGAACGCCCACCCTGCATACATTATACCTGACGCAGGTATAATGTAGCGCAGGGCTTTACAACGTGACGCATCTCACTAGATGCGTCACATTGTAAATATGTTGCATAGTGGCGCATTGTTTATGCCGCCGCTGCATCATAAAAGTGATGCAACGGCGGCGCAAAAGTGTCGCAAGGGGCATTTAAATCTGCCTCCAAGTATTTTCAGGGCTCGGCTATCGCACAGGCACTAAGCTCTGAGACAATCCCTTAGCTCGGCTCTGGCTCAGCTCTAATCTGTTGGCTTGCCCACATGGTTTAAGTGTTGCAGAAGGTGCAGAAAACTGTTTCAACATCCTTTGGTCGCCCTTCCAGAATATTACACAGAAAATCATTTTCCACACTGACAATTTTTTTTCAATTCGATAACTCTGCGAATGTGGTTTGTGCACAGTACAGAGACATTCCAAGCACTTAAAAAAAGATGTATGCCTGTTATGTATAAACATGTAAAGGGAAAACGTATTCCTATGTACACAACTTTTGTAATTAGCGCAAATACAGTTTCTTTTCAACGCATGCGATAATGTCAGGATTTCTGACACTTATGGCTGCCTTTATGAATCAGGCATTTCTAACAGTGAGCCCAATTCCCAAATTCAGGTAAAACCGTGCTAGAAATATACTACTACATGGCTGGATGCACCTACATTAGGACCAACTATGAACCACAGAAATACGCCTGGAAATCTACTCCAACACAGACACGAATTTGCTCTTGACTTCTTGAACAGCAAATATTGGTTTGTTTCGAGAGTGGGAAAATACCTGCAAGCATTATCTTAAAGTCCACAACTGAAATGTGTGTTTTTTGGATTCCCGGTTTGACACGCACGCATTGGGAGGGAGTGAGGGGTGGCAAGCACGACCGACTACCATTTTGTGTGTGTAAAAGGCCGCTTTATTGAAACAGGTGCACATCACATATATATTAAAACTGGCTCACCGCCTTACAAAACTAAATACCTCTCTGAACATCGAGTTACCTGACCCCCTTTTGTTTATCACCCCCCACCCCTACGATCCCCACATGTTCAAATCCCCCCACCCTATAACATAGCAATATATAAATCATTCCCTCCTTGGTATCCAATTTTCTCCCATCCCTCCTACTCCAAAAACCTCCCAAGACCTCCATTCCTATCTGTTCTTGCAACAGTAACCACTACCCTCTAATGTAACCCCCCAAACTGGTTACCCTTTCCCTGCTCCCGCTCCCCAACTCCCCTGGAGTTCTGGACTTTCTGGTACTGTCCAGAGGTGTCAGGGACAACACCCGAAGACCCCTGAGTTCTACCTGTCTCGGTGCACAAATAAACAGAAACACGGGCTTCTCGATGGTGGCGTCAAAGACCAAAGGTTTATTACTGCAGGGACACAGAAGTCACAGAAACTACACACGGGCAGATTCTAGGAGCCTGTTCAATTTGCACAAAGTGGGTTGCTCCTTAAATACAAATTATTTATCTTGGGGCAACATTCTTCACATGCTGGTACGTTTCTAAACCTTCATGTCCTAAACAATAAATATTTGGCGTTACACAGGAATCGTCAACAATATCTGATGTCAAAACATTACGAACGAGGGGTTCCCACTGTTCCATCATAATCCCATTTCAACTTTTCATTCAAGAGCCGGACCGCCTCATCGTAAATTTTGTTACCTCCCCCTAATAAAGGCCCAGAAGGAAAGGAGAAGAGCCAGGTGCAGAAGATAGAAAAACAGGATAAGAGATGTTTGTGGGTCGTAAATGGGCAAGGCTACCAGCTTCGGCCGCCTAATCATGATCAGGCCAACGAACACGAGAACCAGTATAGCAGGACTGGCCTCAGGCCGGGGAGGCAGCTTTTGCCGAGTCATGTGGCCACAGCGTTTCTGTCCTAAGGTGCACCTGTCACTAGCAAGGTGAATCGCCGGCTAAAGCTTACGTGTCCTTAAGTGAAATGGGTTGATCAGAGGTCACTGTGTGTCCATTGACTATGTGAGGGCAAGAATACAAAATGGCTGCCATAATCTAAAATGGATGCCATGGGTGGATCAGAAATGTGGTTATAACAAGAGTGCTCTTGTTCGTAGCATAGCGAAAACACCAGGATATGCTAAATGGATCATTTGCGGTTCACTGGTACCAAAATTGTGAGTTTACGACAATGTTGAAAACACGGGTTCAAATCATCACGGAACCGCAGACCCTCCTTTTGCCCTTACATAGGCAATTACTCAGTCTATGTCAGAGTCTATCTCGATGTTCATTAGGTCAGTGATATGTTGTTGCATCATCATCTTTTCTCGTACCTTGTCTCCAAACACAGGCGGTTTTCTGAAACAGGTTGCAGCACAGAGGCTACACAAAGCGGGACCACATTGGATAATAAGGCAGCACGAGAATAGGAATACTAAGATAATACCAACGACCATCAGAACCTTCCATCCCCACGCTGATAGTAGAGTCCAAAGCCACTCCATTAAGGACCAATTTCCCTTGTCTACGTGAATAGAGTCAGAAATCTTGTGTAGCTTAGAGATCGCTTCGTATACGGTCGGAGCATTATTGGGTATAAAAACACAGCAGCTCGATTGGATCATTCTGCATACCCCACCTCGATCTGCAAGTATTACATCAAGAACCATACGGTTCTGCAACGTCATGAGACGATCCGCCTGGAGCTCAGCTGTTAAGTTACTAAGGGCACCAGCAGTTTCTGTAATAGTAGATTCAACTACCCGTGTTAGCTAACGTAGATTTCTACTATTGGCCATAGGCCCCCAGAACGGAAGGAAACCTTTGAAAAAGTCTCCGGCTTCCTGACCAGCGGCATCTTCTTTGCTGAAAACACCTCTTGCTACTGTGGTCTTGTGATAATCTGGGGAAGTAGTGTATGTCGGAGGCAACAGTCGAGCAATATAGCATGAACCTGAAAAGTCAGCAGGCAGCCATGTATATGCTCTATCCTGACAGATGAAGTAGGTACCCTTAGCAGTTAGGAAGGCAGGGAGGAGTTTGACGGATACACATAAGTCTCAACACAGTCACTCCTCCCTAGCAGAGCTCTTGGATTTCTCCCATTACCTTGCAAGCAGAATTGACCTCGGTGAGGTACGACCCAGACTGGAGTGGAGCTCTTACGCTTGCTTTCACCCAAACTAATACTATACTCCGTAGAATTCCAACTCAGATAAACCCGTAGTTCATCTACAGGGACAGATGGGGAGTTATTGACGTCTTTAATCATGTCAGTTATTCCCTTTATCAAGGCTTTATTAATGGATGTATACTTAGCGGAACGTGGAGGACACGGGGGATAGGTCTCAAGAGCATAGACAAATACAGTTTGGAAGGCCCGACATGATCCATTATAGCTAAAAGGCAAGACCAGATAGGGAATGCCTTTATCCATAGTGTGTGGTATCAACCCACATACCCAGCAGTCTATTGTGTTAACTACCAGTTGGTGTTGATGCAAGAGTTGTACAAAAGTGTTATTTATAAATTCTGAGCGTCGAGCTTGCTCATGTTCAGGGAACGGGTGAAAGGAATGAAAAGAAGCAACAGTAGAAGAAACAAGATCAAGGGGAGGTACTGTAGTTGTTATCGGTGCAAAAATTAAATGTATACCAACGACGATTCCACCCACCAACGTTATTAAAACAATCAAAAACGTAATTGCACAATGCATCAGAAAACATTTGTTATGAAGAATCTTGTAGAGTCTATTTCTGCGAACATAAATTACATTCTCTCGGTGCAGCCCAGGAAGCTCCATCTTCAACAACCGCTCGCGACCACTGATGATATGCACGTAGTTGAAAATGCATCTATCAGCCCTGGGAGTTCCCAGAACTAACAGAAAGACCGACCTTGTGTCTGGCCCCCGCAGATTCAACTAGGCACAAAGCCACGACCCTACGGCTACCCAGACGGCAAGGTAATTAAAACAACATAATATACATAGAAAAATACAAAATATTAGCAAACTTCCTGGCTGGAGGCAATGTATCAAATCAATATATGAAAAATAGGCAGTTTCCTGCTTTATTAGTTCTTAGAATGAGAACGCAGGTTGTATCTCAGTTTTCCTGGAGTAGTTTGATCCGGAAATAGTCTATTTTCAGCAGAAGTTACAATGTTCGGGTTCGCAGATGGCAAGTGTTCGTTTGATGCAGAGGACAAATGTTCAATGTTCAAAGGAGCAGTTTCAAAAGGGGAGTCAGAGTTCGGTGAATCAGTTATCAGTTCTGCATCGCTGAAAGGAACGTATCTAGGAACTGGTTCGGTTTCAGAGGCACCAATTCCTTTTCTCACCCAGTTATCATAAGGGAGTGGAAGGGGTACACGCTTAGCATGTGTCGCGTGGACCCAGTTTTTTCTACCAGCCACAAGTATAGCAGTCCTTGTTGCCAAAAGTACTTGAAGCGGTCCGACGAACTTGGGTTGCAGATTTCTGGTCCGTCCAAAGTTCCTAATGACGACGTAGTCGCCGGGTTTCAGCTGATGACCTGGACTTTCCGGAGGCTTTGGCAATGCATCGAAAACCTGTTGGTGAATGAGACTCAATTTAGCAGTCAAGTCAAAAAGGTAATCAATTAGCATTGGGTATTCCAGTTGTTTGAACTCCCTCGGTCTAGGTACCCCCCAAATATTAGCAGGGCGACCGAACACAATCTCATAGGGACTAAGCCCTACTCGAGAATGCACAGTCGCTCTTGTGGATAACAGGGCCAAAGGCAGTGCATCTGGCCAGGACAAGCCCGTGGAGGCTTGTATCTTAGCCAGTTTCAGCTTGAGGGTGCCATTGTAGCCTTCAACTAAACCTGCTGACTGGGGGTGATTCGCACTGTGAAATTTTTGTTTAATATTCAAACCTGCACACACACTCTGCATAACTTTCCCTACGAATTCCCTTCCGTTATCTGACCATACAATCCATGGCATGCCATACCTAGGGAAGTATTCTTTTAGAAGGATTTTGGCAGTGGACAAGGCAGTATTATCTTTTAGTGGGTATGCTTCAATCCACCTTGAAAAAGCACAGACTACCACTAGGACGTACTTAAGGTTGTTACAACGATCCATGTGAATGAAGTCTAACTGAATCGATTCGAAGGGGCAAGAAGGAGGAGCGAAGTGACCAGCGGGTGTGGGGATTCCCTTGCCAGGATTATGCATCAGGCATATCATGCAATTTCTCACCACTCTTTCTGCACACTTACTAATTCCATCGTTCTTCCAGACTGGAGCCAACATCTTACAAATCCCTTTAGAACTGATGTGCGCTGCTCCATGCGCCATTGTTACCACCGCAAGCACATACGCATCAGGCAACATCCAACGCTGCTGTTCCGACAAATCAATCCAACATCCACTCGAGTCCAATTTACCCGTATTCTCTTTCCATTCAAGCTTTTCCTCTTCAGTCGCTTCCTCCTGAATTGCTTTCACACTTTCCACTGTATCCTCACACATTCCTGATTCAGTAATCCATCTTGCAGACGTTGCAACATACATTCTACTCATCGTATTCCTAGCTGTCTGTTTAGCGGTCTCATCAGCAAAGGCATTTCCACGACCAACATCATCCGTGATTGCTCGATGAGCACTGCACTTCACAATCGCAACTTCAGTCGGTAAGGTTAGAGATTCCAACAAGTCATTGACTAGCTGACCATGCTGGATCTTAGTCCCATGGGACGTAATGAAACCTCTTTCCTTCCACAAACGGCCAAAACTATGGGCTACGCCGAACGCGTACTGACTATCTGTGAACACATTCACTCTCTTTCCCTTAGCTAAAACACACGCTCTAGTCAATGCAATTTATTCTGCAGCTTGGGCAGAATTCTGACTCACTCTTGCAGTCTCCACAATCGTACTCAAAGTCGTTACTGCGTAGGCAGCTGTTACATCACCATTCTCCAATTTAAAACAAGACCCGTCAACATACAACGTGCCATCTGGATCTGATAATGGAGTGTCTTTAAGATCAATCCGTCCTTTTGTCTCTTCCTCGGTTCTGAAACAACAGTCATGTGGTTCAGAATCACTCGTCGGCAACAATGTTGCTGGATTCAATACATTGCATCTTTTAATCTGAATATGACTTTTTAGCAGTGTCAGCTCATAGCCTGATAATCTAGCACTGGTAAGGTGCTGTGTCTTGGTTCGGTTCATGAGTGTATCCACGGCATGTGGAACCATGACCACTAGCATGTTGTTCATGACCAAACCAGCAGATTGTCGAATGGACGCTGCAGCTGCGGCTGTAGCTCTCAAACAACTAGGCAACGCTCTGGCTACTGGATCTAATGTTGATGAAAAATACGCGCAAGGGCGTTGTTTATCACCAAATCGTTGCGTCAGAACACTCAACGCGCAACCTTCTCTCTCGTGAACATAGAGTGTAAATGGCTTACTGTAGTCAGGTGTACCCAACACAGGAGCTGAACACAGTGCATTTCGTAACTCAGAAAAACTTTGCTGACATTCGGCAGACCATGGCACCGGACTCAGAACACCTTTTCCAGTCAAGGCCACCAATGGTTTTGCCAAAAGAGAAAAATTTGGGATCCATTGCCTACAGTATGAGGTAATACCTAAAAAGGCACGCACTTCCCTCTGTGTGCTAGGAACATTCATCTGCGTAATTGCTTTTATTCTCTCTGGGGTCAACCTTCTTCCCTCCTTTGACAAGAGATGACCTAGGTAGGTCAGTTCTTGACAACAGTATTGCATTTTGGAAGGTGACACCTTGTGATTTAAATCAGACAAATGATGCAATAAGGAAATTGTAGCTGCTTTGCAAGTTTCCTTGTCATCAGCAGCCACTAGAAGATCATCGACATATTGCACTAAAGCAGAACCAGGAGGAAGTACAAAGGAATCTAACTGACTTTTTAATGCCTGGCTGTAAATGGATGGGCTCTCACAATAGCCTTGTGGAGCACGTTTAAACCTGAAGCTTCGGCCTCCTAGAGAGAAGCCGAAAATATCTCTGCTTTCTTCGGCTATCGGAATGCTGAAAAAGGCATTCTTCAAGTCGATAACTGAGAACCATGTGGCTGTAGCAGGAATCAACGGTAACAATGCAGTAATGTCTGGAACCACGGGAAACTGTGGGATCACAATTTTGTTAACCTCTCTAAGGTCGATTACAAATCTATAGACTGGAGGCTTTGAAGGATCAGTGCGTTTTAGAATAGGCAGTACAGGACTGTTACAGACATTTCCTCTAGTTTCCTCTATTACGTCTTTCTTGATCAAATCTTGCACGAATAAAAAAAAAGAGCGCACGTTCACCTTCACTAGAGATCTTGTATTGTGGGATTCATGGAAATTTGACATTTGCTTTCAAAGTTACTACATATGGTGGAATTTCCAAAAGACCAACGTTGTTAGGACCAGTGGCCCAAAGAGTATCAGGGAGAGAACGCAGCTCCAGTGGGAGCGCATCCATTGATAGGTACATCGGAGAGATGATTCTCTTACCCAATGTAAGCTGTACTCCTGACGGAGAACAGTACAAAGTCGCATACAGGCGTTTTAACAAGTCTAAACCAAGCAGATTTACATTACAACCAGTCGTCAAAATCAGGGGTGCTTTTAATTGACGAGGCCCAACAGAAATAGACAAAGGACCAGAAACAGGGTCGTGAACAGGGGCGCCTGAAAAACCTACTGAAACATTTGTTAAGCCAGACAAAGGTGCGCCAGGGAGTTTCGGATGTATTATAGAACTTTTTGCTGCACCAGTATCCAACAGAAACGGTTCGACTACACCTGATGTTGCTGCTGCGACATAAGGCCCACTCTGATCTACTGGAACTGATACTACTCCCTCTCTTTGTCCATGGCTGTCCTAGTACTCATTTTGCTGAAATTCCTCACTAACTTCACAGTAGTCTTCAACGTGATACTGTTGAGATCTAGATGGTTGGGCAGATTGTCTGTTTCGCTGATCAAAATAATTAGAAGGGCGATCATTCGTTTGTGGAGGCATAGCACCTCGTCCTCGACCTCTAGAATTCTGCGTAGAACCACCACGACCTCTCTGAGCTGCAGCAGCATTATTTTGTGCTAATACTGGACACTCATTCTTATAATGACCTTCCTTTTTGCAGTAAGCACACTGATTCCATTGATATTGCGGTCTCTGAGAACCATAGTCGGTCCTCTGATATGGCCCTTGCTGTGTATTAGTCTGATTTGTGCGAGGTGGATATGCCTGCTGCAAAAGGACTTTAGTTTTTAAATCTTTTGTTTTCTTTTCTGACTTTTCTTTCTCTTCTTTATCCCTATTTTCATAGTATTGGGCAGTTGCAAGTATTTGCGCAGTCGTAGAGACAGCCCACGCACTTTCAGAATCTTTTAATTTATTACTAAGCTCTGGTAACATTTTGTGCACAAATTTATCAACAAATAGTATCTGTCCTCCTTCCGTGCTCATATCCTGACCACTGTGATCTACGAAAGTTTCTTCGAACCTGGTGAAAAAGTCGGAGACACTTTCGTCCTTTATCTGCCTGCATGCGGACAACTTGTCCCAGTTAACGCGCAATGCTGGCATCAGAGTTTTCATTAAATCGATTATTCTACCAGGCAAATCAGCAATTAGAGGTTTGGGTTTAGAACCACCTATTTGTTGACCATCTGCCGCTATTATAGCTGCCCAGTCACCACCAAGGGCAACTGGATGATTTTCTTTACGAATTTTAGCCCAAATTGGTTGTGGTACTACATTGCCAAATAACATGTCAATGTCCGCTAAATTCATTACGCAAGCTTCAACCGTCTGGGCCAATTCTTTGTAATATCCCGCTGGATTTTTACGCGGATCTGGCAAGGCCTGCTTTGCTGCTAACACTTCAGCTCGCTTCCACGGAATGTGTATCCACACTCTCTGGAATTGGGCCGGAGCGGCTGCAATACCATGGGCCGCATCAGCTTGTACAGCTTCGCGCCAAATTGGAGGAACTTCTCTCATTGGATATTGACGACCTTGTTTTGTGCTACGTTTCTCTAAATCTCTTGGTGAACGAAGGGAAGGATCGAATATAAAATCTAAAATTAATTCCATTGCTTCTTTTACTTCTTGACCAACTATCATACCTGCAGCAAACTTTTGTTGAACATGAATTAGTTCATCTGGTACTTGTTCAGAATCGCTCTCCTCCCACTCTTCACGTAAAAGGGAACACATGACATCAAACACATAGCGCTGTGTCGGTTCCTTCTATTGCATGAATGTATCTAATACATCTTGTACATTGTACCTTCCAACTTTCGAAATCCACCTAAGGGCAGTAGAATCTAATATTCCACGTTCTTCACTACTAGGAAGCTGACTACGTCTCTGAACGGAGTCAGAGACAGGACTCCTAATCAAAGTTTTATAAAAGGGAGATAGAATATTAGTGACAGAATCAGTGATTCTCCGACGAACAGAAAGCGGAGTCACATAGCTTGCAGAAGTTTGAAGGAGAGTAGTAGTAGGGACAGAAGAAACAGCAACAGTAGGTGTAGCAGGCAAAGTAACTTGTGAAACAACAGGTATTAGTGGTACAGGCATAGGCAGAGGAGCTGGCAACCCTAGAAGAGGGGGTGCCGGAGGAATATTAATATTGACCACAGGAAGTACAGGAGCTTGATTCAGGGGAGCAGGAGCAGGTATACCAGGCTGTCCAGCAACCGGTAATTGAACATTCGGCAAGGGTGGAGCTGTAGCACCCTGTGCATACGGTGGGGGTGACCTCAACAGGTAAGACAACAGGGGATCCTTTTCAGGGTCCTCTACTATCTTAGCTGCACTCGATGGCAAGGCAGGGTAGCACTTGTCTATCGCCAAATTACGCTCTCTATTGGCCACCTCTATTGCTTTCTCAGACTCATTGAGTTGCAGCTGCTTGGCAGACTGTTCTAAAGTCAACTCTTGCTCTTTTTGCTCTTTCTTCAACTTTTTAGTCTCTCTCTGTTTAGATTCTTTTCGCCAATAACGGAAAGAATCAAACATTGCCGGCCGGGCTTTCTTCTTAAACAATTTCATTTCTAAATTATCAAGAATTTCGGGTTCAAAACTACCATGCAGTGGCCAACTAAGGACACCATCTTTCTCCGTGTATCGGATCCATACCTCATTATAAGATATAGGACCCACACCGTGCTTACAGTACAGATCATAAAGAGGAGTTCCAATCTGAGGAACCAGACATGAGTCCTCCAACCGGGAATCCCTGTTGCAACCAAAACATGACAACATACAATTTTTCCGACTTACCATTTTATAAACCGGAACACAGAACAAACACAAACAAAGGTGCGCACTCGAACCAAGAACTTAGGCCTACCAAAGTGAACAAATGTATCGATACCCAAACTAAACCAAAAGATTATCGTAACTAGAACAACCAGTGATAATCTTACGAAACCAAACCAAACCAAGGAACTAATAGGATTATCCAAACAGGAGCAAACCCTTACGGAGTAACCGAACAACAAGCAAGCAACCACTTAATACTTAACTGAGGCACTGAAGACGTCACCAAGGAGAAACCCGTCTCGTCTCGCCGTACTAAGGTCTGCACCTCGGGTCCAAGACAGGGCGACAGTCAAGGCAGCGGACCACTGCAGCCGTCCGAACGGGAACCCTCGTGGAAGAGAACGTCGGGCAACTTTTGCGATATGCCGGGATCGATGAAGTGGGGCGCCTCCCTCTGGAATCTTCACACGAAGCTTCTCGAACTCTTCAGGCTTTTGGACCGGTACCGAATGACGTCGCCCCACATTGGGCGCCAATTGGAGTTCTGGACTTTCTGGTACTGTCCAGAGGTGTCACGGACAACACCCGCAGACCCCTGAGTTCTACCTGTCTCGGTGCACAAATAAACAGAAACACGGGCTTCTCGATGGTGGCGTCAAAGACCAAAGGTTTATTACTGCAGGGACACAGAAGTCACAGAAACTACACACGGGCAGATTCTAGGAGCCTGTTGGATTTGCACAAAGTGGGTTGCTCCTTAAATACAAATTATTTATCTTGGGGCAACATTCTTCACATGCTAGTACGTTTCTAAACCTTCATGTCCTAAACAATAAATATTTGGCGTTACACAGGAATCGTCAACAATATCTGATGTCAAAACATTACGAACGAGGGGTTCCCACTGTTCCATCATAATCCCATGTCAACTTTTCATTCAAGAGCCGGACCGCCTCATCGTAAATTTCGTTACCTCCCCCTAATAAAGGCCCAGAAGGAAAGGAGCAGAGCCAGGTGCAGAAGATAGAAAAACAGGATAAGAGATGTTTGTGGGTCGTAAATGGGCAAGGCTACCAGTTTCGGCCGCCTAATCATGATCAGGCCAACGAACACGAGAACCAGTATAGCAGGACTGGCCTCAGGCCGGGAAGGCAGCTTTTGCCGAGTCATGTGGTCACAGCGTTTCTGTCCTAAGGTGCACGTGTCACTAGCAAGGTGAATCGCTGGCTAAAGCTTACGTGTCCTTAAGTGAAATGGGTTGATCACAGGTCACTGTGTGTCCATTGACTATGTGAGGGCAAGAATACAAAATGGCTGCCATAATCTAAAATGGATGCCATGGGTGGATCAGAAATGTGGTTATAACAAGAGTGCTCTTGTTCGTAGCATAGCGAAAACACCAGGATATGCTAAATGGATCATTTGCGGTTCACTGGTACCAAAATTGTGAGTTTACGACAATGTTGAAAACACGGGTTCAAATCGTCACGGAACCTCACCCCGAGCTCAACGACAAAATACCGAACTCCAGGCAAACTTGGCCAACATCCAAAACAACTCCGCCACCCAGGGGAAGGTGGAGGTAAGGCGATTACGCCGCCTCCCCCTTCCCCTGCTCCCCCCCCCCCAAAGTTATCACAGGCGGGACCTCCCCCAATGCCTAGTCGCCCAACAAACCGGCCAACACCTCCCAAAGCTCAAACAGATACCAGGCCATCCCTTCCATAGAGATGAACCCTATCCCCTCGACACAATTCCAGCGCATCATACCGAAATTCCGTGCACCATGTCCCCCGGAAACCCAAATGCCGACAACAAGCGCACCATTACCCTTTAATGTCTCTGCGCTTTGTCCACCGCCTGCGGCAGAACTGCCCCTCCACACGCCCCCGCGGTACCACTCCGTCTAAAACCCCACACATCCTGCCCAGCAACTCCGCCAATTCCCGGCGCATAGCCTGCATCCCAAACTCCGCCCCTCTTGACCAAAGAATATCCCCCCAATGTAGATGAACCTGTCCCGAACCGCAGAACCGACCCAAACTTGAAAGAGAAAAGACCGCTGCACCCCCAGGGGTGTGGAAATCCCAAGCCCCTGCCCAGGGCTTATTGTTTGGGGTCAAATGCACCAAACTTTCATGTGCCTTTGTCCTCGCGAGAAGTAGGCCCAACCCCCCAGTGCACCAAACCCGTTACCGCCAGTTTGCAGTACCACATTAAGGATCAGGAAAGGCTACCGCCAGTAGTGTAGTGAATATGCGTGTATGCCAGCGTCAATGCAGTTCAAACTCGTATTTATGGTTCCTTACTTGCCAGCCCGTATTATTCGGGAGAGCGCTCTACGTAATTGTACATGCTGACCGCCCAGCTGACCGTGGTTCCAGTATGGATTGCATACGCACAGTTCCAAAGTGTAGCAACATGAGGCTATGCACGATGCTCACCGAATGCTCCCCGATTACATGCAAGTATTCGCCTACGCTTGAAAGCTATATTAATGTTCCTTTGCTTCCCCTATAAATTGTGACTAAAACCTTGAAAATAGGGAAATAACGTTTGCTAAACTACTGTCATTTCAAGTACCAGCTCCATGCAGCATCCTCTAGCAAAATGTGATAAATGCAAGCTAGTAATTCCTTAAACATTTGCGTTGGAAACATATCTGGCCCCCGTTCCATAAGACTATGGGCCAGAAAAATACACAGCCCTGGCTAAGCCAGGAGGCCTGACAACGGTGGCCAGCTTTCCTATGCCGACAATGCATGACTTGTTCCGGCCTGGCTTTTGTAAAATTTTATTGATGAGAGAGCTGCCGGACCCTCCCTATTACCACAAACAGTGGCAAAGCCAAAGTGTGTTTGATCCCAAAAGAGGCACACCCTGCCATATATGTACCGGCCCGAACAAAAACACTTTGCGTACCGATATGCTCCTTGTGAGATACTGAATGCTGTCACTCCATTGAAGCCGCCGCCCCAGAGAGAGGGAATTTTAATAAACACAAAAGGTCCTGATCAATGCCTGACCGCTCAGGCGCCCAATCGTTAAAGTTTCAAAAATGCCTCTTGGTATGTGACTTTCGTGAATTTACCAGACTTTACATTAGCAGGGCAAGGACTTGTACTACCCCAAAATATACGTGAACTGCCTTTTAGCCTGAGCAAAATGCAAGTGTATATATGCTCATGTGAAAACCTGCATGTGTAAAAGTACCTTGTCCCTCCCTCTATCTTGTACCCTGCGAATGAAGGTTTACGTATGCCACCCTCAATCGTAAAGTTCCAACATTTCTCCTTATGGAAAAAATAGAGAAGAGTTGTTGACAATCCCAAAACCTGCAAGTTAGCCGGTGTGCACAGACGCAAGAGGGCATTCCCAGCCCGGACTACCGCTCACCAGCATCTTGAGTCCCCCATGTGGAGAAGCGGACGCGTGGCAGCCGAAAATGGTACTATTAGTCAAACCCTACTATGATATGTGCCCTGGCATAATCGGAGCGGCTATAGAAGAGCTCATATATCGAAATTACCATAACACTTAGTGGCAGCACTACATGGCACCAAAGAGGGGCCAGCGGATTTTGAAAACCGGACTAGTATATTCGTGAAGCAACGTGCCCCCTGGGCAAGTAGATATTCTAATAAATTCCACATCCCTGACCCTCACCCCACATCGCGCCTCGCCCCAGCCCCCAACTGTGCCCATATCCTCGTTAACACCCAGAGGTCCATTTCCCAAGCACCTTCCGCCCCCTGCCCCGTGCGCTTCTGCCCCAATCCGGAACTAGTGAGAGCCAACGTTCACCATCCACCACCTCTGCTGCAGTGTTCCCCTGGTAAGCATGCCGCCTTCTTCCGGGTCCCGCTCCATACCCAAAGGCCTCAACCCGCAACTCCAACGTGCCCCAACAGCACCTGAATGCCCAACATTTCCACTGTGTGCATTGCCACCACACCAGCAGTCCCACTCTGCTGCTACCGTTCCCTCAATAAATGGGCCTCCCTCGACCCAGAGTCCCGCTCCGTACCCAACAATTGACAGCGCCGTGCCCGGTCCCTCCGTCTTCTCCCTCACCTCAGCAGCCCCCACGTGTTACCTTTCAACTGTGAAAATGGGCCTCCATCGCCGCTGAGTCCAGCTCAATACCCAAAATGGACAGCGCTGTGCCCGGCCCCACTGTCCTCTCCGGGGCCCATGGCACCCCCCTAGGACCTCCATGATCTCCTGAGACCTGTCCAGCCACCTGGCAGTCCGTGGAGTCAGGGGCCCCGCACCCAACCTCACGCAGCCCATGACCCTATTATCGCAGAGACCTCACAACAACCACCGAAAGATATAACAGCAACACTCCCGATACCCCCCTGAACGACTGCCGAGCCTACAACCCCACACACTCTACTTGACCTAAGATAATTCCCCTTGACAACAAGTAACGGAAAACCACAACCATGATCTCCTAAGACCTGCCCAGCCGCCTGGCAGTCCAAGGAGTCCGGGGCCCTGCCCCCAACCTCAAGCAGCCAATGACCATGCCTTATCCGCAACCCAGCGGCCGTTAACTGGACTCCCAGTAAGCCCCGTCGTCTGGGTGCACCGTAAGGAGCCGGAATCCGACTCGATGCCACACTTACCATGTGCGCACCCCGTCTTGCCCCGCGCAGGCCATGGAGTCAGAGACCCCCCTCCCCACCTCTGCCGTGACTTTGACCGCCGTTATCACCATCTGGTCGTTGCATCTTCATTACCGGCTCATATGTCTCCCTAGATGTGACCTGCTCAGGGAGTTCAGTTTGTACGTCGTCAGTGAGTAGTTCAAAGGCAGTTTGCATATGGCCAGTCTGTCCCACCTGGCCAGCGGGTAAAAATTGATCAACCCCCCATCGTTTCATTTTCCCTACCGGCGTAAACAAAGAGCCGGACCGGCGTTGTCACAGATTACCCTCAGCCGCCTCCGCGGCCTGGCTACGGTCAAATGTCCATGTAGTGCCTCATCCACCCTACCTCGCACCCAAAACAATACAGTCCTCCGCGCTTGTGCTCCCGTTCCGTTGCTGTTCCCCAAGCCGCAGGGGGCCTGTGGGTGGAGGGGCCAGCGAGCCCGCCCGGGGCCTACGTGAGCCAGCCGCGCCGTGATCCCTCGCCGACTCCGGGCCTGCGCAGGAGGCACAGCCCTCCCTTCTCCTTGGTGCCGCTGGGCCGTTCCAAGCCCTACCAAGTCCAACACCCCGCGCTGGCTCTCACCCTGCAAGTAAAAAAGGTACCTCTGGTGTGCTGGTTTCCTGCCACTGAGCACCCTGCACCCCATTATCCCGAGACTCGAACACATCCAACCCCCCCAGCCCTCTCACTGCCCTCCGACTCTAAAAGGACCGGGGTAACCCCCCCACGGCCCCCTCCTGACCCCCCTGCTAACCGCTCCCTCCAACCCCCTTCACCCCCAGACCCGCTCCCTCCCGTACCCCCCAACTCCACATGCCTGCCTTCCTACCTGCCCCCCCCCTGCCTGACAGGTGAGGGGCACTAATGCCACCTCCTGTAGGGCCTGCCACCTTCCAGCTTGCTGGCTGCCTTCATCACCAGACCCCTCCCTCCCCCCCCTGCCCCCCACAGAATCTCCAGACGCCCCCTGCTGCCCCCCCAGAGCCACCGCAGCTCCACATGCTTTCCCCCGTGAAGCTCCGCCCCCTTGCAGGGCCTCCCCATCTCTCCCCTACACACACGGGCAGCCACGCGCCGATCCGCGCAACCCAAGCCCGCCTACAGCCTCATCACTGCCCCGGAGCCCTCCAGAGCCTCCCGCCCCTCCCACTGCTGACACAGGCCCGTGCGGCGAGGCGCCGATGACAGCGCGCCTCGCCCGCTCTAAACGCTACCCAACCCTGAGCCCCCCCCGCACCCACCGGGGCCGCGCTCCTAACATCCGCACGGCCCCTATCACCCACCTGCAGCTTTGCCGCTTCGCGGGCGGCGCTGAAGCGCACCGCGGGGGGCGCGCCGACACCCATGGGCTGACCATGAGATCCATCCGCCCGCTTCAGGCAGCAGGCGGATGGCGTCCCAAAACCACGCGCACAGTGAGTACCCCGCTGTTATCCCAATCCAAATCACCTATAAGCAGAGACACCTACCTAAGGCAAAAACGCGCAGACTACCATACACGACAAAAAACCCTAAGCTCTCCCCCCAGCCACCAGGTCGTAATACCTAAAATGGTGGCTGGGGGAGTGTCGCAAGCCCTTAAATACCTGGGCTGCATTTGGGCTACCTCCTACCAAATTGGGCTGCCTTTGGGCTATTCCCAGGCAGCCCAAAGTGCCAAAATGGCCGCGTCCGGCTAGCCCCCCTCCCCCTCCCAAATCTGCCCGGGGGGCAGACCTCGCGGCTTGGCTGCCCCCCAAACCCTCCTTTTTACCTTTCTTGCTGAACTATTTTATGCTTATTTCTATTTATTCGATTTATGGAGTGCACTGACGCCAGAAAATTCGAGGCTCATGGCGAGTAGATATAACATATACATACATAACATCAAATTACAGTACAAAAAATACATCATTATCTAAATATCAATCCTGAATAACAACAGCAAATTAAAAAGAAGACATAACAAGTTGGTTCATGACACTAAGTAAGCACAATAAAGGATTTAAAGTGATCATTTACGTGGTGGGAGGCAGCCCATCTGTCTGGACGTCGGCATGGTGGCCACCATGTCTAGGTGAGGCCCCCACACCTCGGAAAGAAGTCAGAAATCTCGGGGTCTGGCTAGATACTGACCTGTCTTTCGGACCACAGATCAACAGGGTGACGGGCATTTGCTTCAGCATTTTAAAAACTCTGCGGAAGGTCCTAATTCTCCTTCCTACGGCCGCCCGCAGAACACTGGTGCACGCCCTAGTCACCTCACGCTTAGACTTTGTCAACCTACTCTATTTGGGAGCTACCTGTAAAGCGATAAACCGACTTCAGGTGCTACAGAATGCGGCAGCCCGCCTTATCTTAAACCTCCCTAAAAGATCGAACTCCAAGGCCGCCCTCCAGTCACTCCATTGGCTGCCGGTGAGGAGCAGAGTTGAATTTAAGTCCCTCTGCACCTGCCACCGTATCCTCGCTAAGAAGGCGCCAGCACCACTCCAGAACCTTATTACAAGGTATGCACCAACTCGTGCATTGCGCTCCTCGCAAGGAGGCTTGCTTAAGGTCCCTAGGGTGAAAAAGGCCCGTATGGGAGGTAGATCCTTCCGATACCTGGCGGCAAAAAGCTGGAATAATTTACCTCTCAACCTCCGACTGGACCCCTCCGAATCTAGTTTCCGGAGGAAATTAAAAACTTACCTCTTCTCAAAATAGTGGGCTCCTCCCCTACTTCTCTTTCAGAGTGCTTCAGTTCAGCGCGGGGACACGCATTCTGCGTAACCAGGCGCGCTATAAATGCCCCTTAATAATAATAATAATCATTTAAATAAGTGACAGTTCAAATTCAAATTCGCCATATTGGCAGATGTTTCATGTTTGTAATGCACTTTATGCGGGTAAAATTCCATGTATTGTGATGCTGTTTTGCACACACATTGTAATCTTGATGATGTTCGTTTTTTACTATCTATTTTGCCATACAAACCATAAGCGTTTTAGGGATCCTATGGTGCCATCTTGTGGTACCTAGCAAAATTGCTTGACAAATGCTTTTAAAACTTTAGTGCTTAGATTTTAGTACTTTAGCAATAACCCAGTCACGGTTTCCTCATAAAAATATCTAGCATCAACAAAATACTTCAACTGAAACGCAAGGACACCATTATTTCGTTCAAACATTTTTTTGTTTTAGCATCAAATATTTTTAATTACAAATAACATGGATCGTGTGGGTCTGGCTTTATTGCAGACCATTCTGTCATACCTATGATTGTCTACAATGCTGGTTGTTTGTGTTTGGCATTGCACAGTTTTTAAATCTTCTAAATTGAATAGCTGTTCTACCTTACTGTACTAACATGTCTTCAATTAATAATCAGCAGGCTATGTCAGAATATCAATTAGAAAGAAATTATTGACATCAGCAAATGATAACACCATCTCAAAACTACACAAGACTTACAAGTGTTAGAGATAACCTTTCCTCAAGTGAAGTGGTCTAAACTCATGAGTGTGACTTTCAGCCAGTTTAGGCTTTACAGACAACAGCATTAAGCATGGACCTTTCGCTTTCGATCTTCGGATTGCAGGGATAAGACAAAATCTGGACTAGCTGAAAAGCCTCCGCTAGACATGTTAGGCGGCATTCAAATGATATCATTGTATGTGACCAGTGGCAGCCGCCACTAACAAAGGGTGGTGGGGTGGGTTGTGGAAGCGTGGGGGGAGCTAGTGGGGGGAGCGCTTGGGGGCATGTTAGTAATAATACAGAACTTCCCTGAAGCTTTTGGGCGCCTCCCGCTTCGCTCTGCTCCTACTGTCCTCTTCTTGTTCCCAGCAGCCCCTGGGACAGACTTCCATCCAATCCTGGTGGCGCAGAGCAGTGCAGCGATTGGCCTGAGCGGGCTAGAAAGAATCTCCGCTCCGGTCATGGAGTCTGTGAGGTTTCTCCAGCCTGGCTGCTGAATCCAGCTAGGCTGGAGAAACCTAAGTGCTCATGTGTGTTTTGGTCGCCCCAAGGCGGCTGGCCAAACACATATGCTCATATGGGGAGTGCACCAGCACTCCTCCTCCCATGCCCCGCCCACCCTGCACAAGCTGGCTCAGAGCCGCAAACAAAAAATAAAACAATGCTAGAACAGTGTTTGTTTTTCATTTGCTGGCTCTTCGCCAGGCAGTGGGGAAAAGCTCCTCCATTCTTGCGGAGGAGCTAAAGCTGCATGTGACATCACAGTAAATCACATCACGATGAAGGATATTGCATGTCGCATCACAGGAAATGGCATCACAATCCATGACCTTACAGGAAGCGACATCACAAGAAGTGGCATTAGATCTTAAGAACTCACACATTTGTTTAGCAGGCCTATAATGGGTACATTTGAGCACATTACAATATTTAACAAATTAGATTTTGCGTCAAAAATGTGTGCATAAAAAGGTTCAACTCTGATACAAAATCTGAGCTGCAATTTATATATATGCCATAAAGAGATTGGCAACAAGGACAAACATGGCAGTAAACCTGTTCTGCTGAATTGGTTTCAAAGTCTATATCTCAAAAGATCTTATGGTGTTAAGGCACCTGCTGCCGACATCTTTGCATGGCAACGAAATCTCAAGGAATAATAATATTCATAAATTAACCCTGGAGATTAACGTAGTTTCTGGAGAGATCTGTATTTTGTCTAGTCACAGTTTTGAATCAAAGTAGTATAGAGGATTAATATGTCCCCTGTAAAGCACATTATGTCACACGCAGATAACAGAGTTTTATTTTATGTAAGTGGGTTACTGCTTTTAACAAAGAGATCCTTTTGTAGCATGCTGGTCAAGAAAAGGAAAAAACAGAACAAGGTGGCTGAACAGGATTATTCACAAAACCATTCCCCAATCACACAGCCGATATGTACCGTGTGACCACTGGATTTGTATTCCAAACAAATTTATTTTCTTTTTCACATAATTTCCACACGCTATTTAGGAAAAACAGGCACAAACAGAACCACTGTCAGATCAAAAGGTTCATATATACAGTATCTACAAACATACACACTTACAAAATTGCAACAGTGAATTAAGCAGATTTGATTGAACACACCAACAAAAACATTAGAATATATAATGGTCCAATTGAATTGCAATTATATACGGTGAAAAAAATACATAAACAAAGAACAAGCACCAGTCCTAGGAACTAAAAAAACCAAGAGACAAGCGGGTTTGAGATCGAAAAACCAAGCCTGCCTGTCTAAAAGAGCCTGTGGTGTGATGTTTCTATGGGGTTGCAACACTAGGGTCCACAATTGTGATGTAATTTATATCCTAGCGGCACCCTTTATTGTTCCCACAGGGTGGTAGTGTCGACGCGTTTCGAACCTGGATGTTCTAGGTTCTCTTCAGGACAGGGACTGGGGGAAAGATTCTGCACGGGGGCACAAAGATTGCCGTAGTGTAGGTATAGTGTAGTACGCAGTCAACCCTGCAGTATATGCAGAACAGGACTGAGGGCGTGTGCCTTCGGAGAGCGTTCAGGTATGGAGGCAGCTCACATTAATGGCGCAGTAATGAAGGACTGAATCTGAGACGCGCAGAGCAGGGAGTGCTCGGACACTGAACCCAATTCAGGCCGGCAGGCGAAGTTAGCTCGTTGTTTAAATGAATTTTTCAGCCTTCAGTCAATCAGTAAGGTTCAAATCAATCGCTCTCTCCAAAAGACATGTAGGAACTGCAGCAGGAGAACAGACTACTTCAAGGAGACAGACACACTTATCTGTAGATTGATTGAAAAAGTTACCCCAGATGCTTGGCCAAGCAAGCCAGAAAACGTGCATGGTACAACCACTGGGAGGATCTCCTACAGCCTTGAGTTAGAAATAACACCATCAATAGAATTGTTGTGTTACTACATTTAGGGGGATATTCTCAAGAACGTGTGATAATTATTGCAAAATTAGCTTAATGCAACTCTTCACATCGCAATCTATCGCTTGAAATTAACGTTGTGTTAACGTTGTATTCTCAACTCGGTGGTACCATGCGACAGTCTCACGATAACGTGTCAAAGGACTGTGTTAAAATTAAGGTGACGCCGGAAAAACACGAAACACAAACGCGAAAATGGTACCATAAAAGCAGAACCAAAAAAAGGGGAAAAAAAATAAACTGCATAGCACCATGGATGCACCCGGACCAAGTAGAGAGGCCAACGCAAACCCCACAAGCCCCACAGACGACCAGCAAGGAACCTGGGGGTCGGGAAATGCTAAGGAGAAGAGTATGAGAAAGACGGGGTTCAGTCTGCAGGAAAACCGGATATTCATCACGGAGGTGATAGAACGCCAACAACAACTATTCGGCACCTCCACTGTGTCATTGGTAACACAAACGGAAACTTGCTAGTCCATCGTGAACAATGTGAATGCAGTTGGAGTGTCGAGGACATCAATGGAGCAGGCCCAGAGGCGCTGGCATGATGGCAATAGCCAAACCAAGCAGAAACCTGCTGCCAACAGGAAGGCAGCCATGGCAACTGGAGGTGGGAGTCCTGCACCACAGGAGGAGCTGGAGGAAATGGTGGCCACAGTCATCAGTGGGGAGACAGTGGCAGGAGTTGGGGGACCGGACACTGCTCACATGACCTGACACAACATCCACAGGTTGAGTAACGACCAGGGACTTGGGAGACGGGGTGAGATGGGCACAATGGCACACATGCACAATCATGTGTAACACATTGTTTACCCACAATGACTCTCGATCATGTCCCTGATCCACGTGGCACACTGTAGCACAATGCAGCACACATACAATCACCAAGTAGGCCCCCGTCCAGCATGTGCCCAAAGGGGTCCCACCCCACACATCACCAATCTCACAACCAACACATGCAGACGTGCAAAACACAGCAAAAATGCATATTTGTGAGCCACACTGACAATGCAAGTGGCACTATATGACGATCAGATCAGCGTTGCTGCAGTGCAATCATCATGTCATTGTGCACGCCACAACACTGAGGTGACTGAGTGTGGACCATCCGGAAAGGAGCAGGGCACACTCTGACACATCCACGTGAACAAACAACCCCTGACGTCAACAATACATCTGAAGACAAACAATGCACAAGAGTACAAAACAGTCCAAGAGCACAAATAACGCAAGTCGCCAACATCTCAGGACCGTAAAAGCACAAAAGTCAAAGGCACACCGCCTCAAAGGGATAAGGGGCAGCAAAATCGCAGGGGCGACTCTCCCACAATGCAGCACACACATATAGCAATACCAGCACATCCACATTGACGACAATATGGTACAAAGTGCAACACTTACACTGCAGAACAGAGGACACAACTGGGTCCGCTTGTGCGTAGAAACTGGTCAATCACATCTGACATGGCAGGAAGCTGTGAGATGAAAATGCAGGTGTACAACCTCACATCCGTCATGTAGTCCAAATGTTCACTGTCCCACATCAAAAAGTCAGCTCCTCCCAAACAGTCCCAATGTACATTGTCATACAGTCTGTATGTAAACTTAAACAATGCGCCAATATACATGTCAACACAATGTCCAAATGCGTCTCCCCTTCACTTTGCAGAGGGACAAACAACATCTACAGCAGAGCAGACCAGACAACTCATCAGTGAGGCTGAAGAGGACCTCCACGCCTGCGACACTGACACACTACAACAGTTTATGGGCATCCTAGGCAACCCACCTCCAGGAGCAGGGCAGTCCAGCTGCATCGAGGAGACCCCACCCCCTGCACAGACCACACAGCAGGAAGTACACACCACCAAGGCTGGCTCCCAGAACCTCACCAAAGCACACATTGCATTCCGAGGCCAGGTGTTAGACTGCCAGAAGGAGGTGGCTGAACAGGTGCGGGGGTTCGACCTCATGGTAGCTGAACTAGATCACATACGTGGGTGTCTAAGTCCCATCAGGGACCACTTACACTCCCCAACGGAGACCCATACTGCGACCGAGAAACATGCATTTGCACATTTCCAGTACTGAACCACGCCAAGAGCCCCGGGACAATCATTCACACCCCCACACTGGACTTGCGTACGTCGGCCCAGTCCACTCATCTTACGTATTGAGTTGGGGACGACAAAGCTACATGTCCAAGGTCCTATCCACTGCCTGCGGTGACATGGTTGTATCCGCCGTACACAGCACAATGTAATGTTGTAGGGCCCGGGGCCCTCATGCATACAGTATGACCAGGCAAACATACCGATAAGGAAAGGGTCTGAGGGAATTTTTTAAGACCAAGCCTAGGTTAACACCCTCTAAACAATATATAAACAACAAAGAAACCTAGGGGTCTAAGAAAGGAGATAATCAAATGATCTCAAGGCGTCACCATTAGTATTAAATACATTGATGACAACACTGAACTGTAGTGACAATTGTAGAACAATATCTATCAAAACACTATGTCTACAGTAATTTGTAAATAGAACCCAAGAGGTATTCGCCGGATTCCTATCAAAGGACTTGCAATGATCAATGTTATCATCCAACACAGGCAATTAAGTCTCTTGATCATTCAGACCATGATCTTGCCTTATACCACAATAGGGTCGCTGCCCACAAATATTTCTTAGGCCAAGTGATAACCTGATGATGGGTAAGGGTGCAGTGCAAAGAAATATAGTGAAAGTGGTGAGTTTAAAAAGGATAGAGGATTAGGAAGGTAATTTTTAATAGAGGTCTAACCTCTTCCTAGTTAAAACCAAGAACAGTGCAAGAGAGCAGTGTTAAACAAATAACTGCATAGGGGCCAACATGTTTCAGCCTAAACGGGGAAGACCCACGGCTTTCTTCAGGGCCTCTGTTCTAATTGTTGCTACTGCAAAGTGATTACATAAAGTGAAAAAATTAAAGTGAAAAAATTAATAAACACGACCAAAAGGATACGGTCAATGCGGTTGCATATCCTCCAGGTCAATAGATGACGGAGTTCATCCAGCACGACCGGGGATTGTGCCTCACCTCACCTGGACACATACTCAGGAATATTTGAGGCCACGCCCTGTCGTTGTTGCCTCTGGCAGGTACCGAGTTTGGGGGAGGCCTCCCGTGCTGGGTGAACTCAGTGATGGCTGTGCTGGACGAGTGTAAGCCAGCCCTCATGGAGTGGTTGGTGCTGGAAACAACTAGAACAGTGATCACAATTAAAGAGGAAACAGAAAACACCAGCATAAGAAAAACAACTGCGAAGCATCATAGTGGTAGCCAGATTAAGTACAGATTAAGTACAGAGGTCAACCAATATGCAATCAGAAGGGTCTGTGAGTTGCAGTGCACTGAGGTTGGGGCACCAGAGCTGAGCGTGCGCATGTGAATAAATTGTCTAGGATTGTGTCCCTTCAGGAGATTCCTGCTGCAGCTGCAGTGGTGTGTGTTACACCTGCATCATCTCCCTTATCATTGTCCCAGACCTTCCACACTGCCTTAGGTGACATTGCTGCGTCAGCTGTCCACAGCACAAAACTCAATCAGAAATGGGCCATGAGTTTTGGTGCACTGAGTTAGTGGCACCTAAAGAGCTGAGCAGGGTATCAAGCTGATGATGGCATCCACGACAGGTGTGAGCAACTCTGATAATCTAGCATTTTTGACTCTTCCGACGTTGGCAGTTGTTGGTTGGATGTGGTCCTGGCGGTGGTGGCATGTGCATTCTGCAGTGATGCAATGTCCGGGCAGGTCAGGACTCGATTTGATGTGTGAGCCCAGGTGGACCGCAGTTGAGGCCGGAGGCAGAGGACAGCGCCGGCCACAGACACATTGCGTTGATGACCCCCAGTCCATCGACCTAGAGGTCATCCAATATTCAATCCGACAGGGTCCATGACTTGAGCGTCACTGAGTTAGTGGCCCTGGATTCACTGCGGCCAGCACTGGCACACCACCCTGGGACGGTGACTTGCGGTGCACTGAGGTAGGGCCATATGAGCTGAGCGGGTCCTCGTTGATATCCAAGGAGAATGTCGTGGAGGGTAGCGGGGGACAGTGGAAGGTGTCCTCCTGGGTATGATGCAGAGGGAAGAAGCCGGCAGAAACAGGCAAATGGAGGAGTGAAATGCTACAGCCTTATTTTTACCAGCAAGTCAGCATCACCTACATGATGAGGAAGACAACCCCAGGCCATAGACTCAGACGCCACCAGAGAGTGTCCATGAATGTCGGGGCACAGAGTTAGTGGCGCCGGAGCTGAAAGGGAATGCAGTCTGCCATGAATCCTGTACAATGATATAAACTCTGCCATGAACAAATCAAGACTCAGTGTGACCTACTCGACCGCAGTGTAGACTGAAGACAGCGGTCTTCAGAGGCCCACAGCCACGTGTCGTTGGCTCGCAGTGCACAGAGTTAGTGACACCAGAGCAGTTGTTGGTAGTGTTCGATCACCCCGTAACGATGATCCTTTTTTCCTCCGGACTGAACCGCATCTTTCTCTTACACCTCTCCTTGCGTGCTATGATATGAACCCTGCCAATGAAAAATCAAGACTCAGTTCCAAATGTGTGACCTACTGGACCGCAGTGTGGGCCAAAGGCAGTAGTCAGCGAGGGACCACCGACACGTGAGGTTGGAATGCCATACACAGAGTTGGTGCAAAAACCACAGTTGATGGACAGAATGCATGACAATGTCATACATTCAACCCAGTACAGAGATCTGGGCATAAATCCTTTGTTTTTTTGCACTCCACACCACCCCAGTTCAGACATGGCCATATGCAAATCAGTCTGACCCTGTGCCTCATGGGAACAGTCCAGCCCGAACTGCCAAGCCATGCCTTCCTTGGACCGGAAACAAGCATCCGAGGACCGGTTTCTGGCATTCCAGCCATCTTCAGCCCGGCTTGCTTGAATCCAGTGGTGTGGAGAGCATGGGACTCACGTCTGAGCATACCCATCCCACTCGGGGTAACAAATGCAAAAACCACAGTTGATGGACAGAATGCAGAACAATGTCATACATTCACCCCAGTACAGTTTGTGATAAAGTGCTGATAACTCTGTGATAAGTCCTTGAGAATATGCCCCTCATTCCCATAAGCAATGAGTTGAAGAGAATTGAAAAATGTGGAAAGACATTGGTATCTAGTGCAGCAACATCTTATACAAAAAGAAACACCATTATTCTCCTTTAAACGAGAAAAGAACCTTAAGAATTCCCTAGTGAGAGCTGCTATTTCTCATCCACGTAGAGCCTATCTAAACACACAATGAGCATTCCTGGCAGCAGTGGGTCACTACAAATGTAGCCAATGTGCGGCATGTAAATTCAGTTTGAACACAAGTAGCTATTCACTCATCAGGAAGTGGCTGTTCCTCTGACAAGTTTCAGCAATCGTAATACACAGGATGTAATCTAGGAAATTTGGTTTCTCAGTGCATTTTTGTATATCAGACAAACCATACAGAAAGTGAAATGTCGAATTCTGCACCACAGGAACAGAATAAAGTGCGGCCCAGCAGGGGCCCCTCTGGCCTGATATTATCAAACCAACGTAAAAGAGAAGATGCCAAGGTGGGCCTTCTCTCAAAAAGGGAACTATTATGGATGGGCACCTGAGGCCTGAATACTCTTGAGGAATGGAGACTGACATTCATTTGTATGAACAATTGAGACCCTTGCACTTTATGAGAACTGCTCGATTTAAGACATAATTTTTTTTATTGTTTTTCTACTTGTGTTTCCATAAGTGTTTCTATAATTATGTGCACCTTGTAAGGATGTGATTATGTGGTCTTTATATATGTGACAATACTGTTGATGGGTAACCATAATGTTTCTCTTCCAATGCATTTCATTCAATGGTTTCTTCTTTTGTCTGTAACTTTCTATTTTCATATGTGCAAGAACTCGAGAAACTGGTCAACAATAGGATCTAAGTAACACCGAGTAATACAATGTATTATGCAAGGGTAGGATAGTATTTTTTCTATGGCTTTTCTTCTGCATAAAAACTTTGTTCCAATTGAAAAATGTCACCAACCAACATACAATCTTGATTTATAATTTAAATCTGTTTATATCATAAAGAATAACAAGCATTTTGCTCTGTTCTCTTTTAAGACTGCACTATCATAGATGCATGGCGATGACCCTCCCATCTAGGTTCACGCTTCCTGGAGCTCATCGTGTTCAAAAACCGTGCAGCCTTCGGCACTCGTTCTGGGAATCCAGGAGGCCGAGGACGGCCACAGTTTCATTAGCAGTAAGTGGGGAATCCTTTTGCAGACTGCCTTTGTCGTTCATGGAATTGAACTATAACTTGAATTTTCAGTATTTCTTGGATAATTAATATAGAGCTAGTCTGGCAAATGGGCCTCTCACTTCACCTCGGATGATTAACGCATCCATTGCTCATGATAGTGAATTTTCTTGCCAAACCATAGAGATTAAGATAAGATTACCAATGAAATGTCGAAATAATTGCACGCATTCATTTTTCATTTAGAAATTTCAGACCTGATAACATCCAGTGCTGGTTTTCCTAAAGCAATACGGCACTTGTTTAAATGGTACGTTTTAGGCCATGCTTCCATATTTAATGATCGTTTTGGGAAATACACTCAATTCAATTCAATTCAAAGAATCTTTGGGCCAGATGTAGGTAGGCCGTTACCGATCGGTAACGGCCGAAAATACTGATTTTGGGCCCTTACCGATCGGTATACTGCCATCGAGATGTAGGGCAAAGAAAAACGTCCAAATCGGTACAAATACCAATTCGGAATGACTACCGAATCGAAAATAATCCGATACGTACATACCCCTATTCGGAAATGTAACGAATCGGTAACACACCGATTCGGATAAGAAGACCGATTCGGTCCATGTACCGAATCGGTAGTGACACCGAATCGGAAAATATCCGAATCGGTCCTTGTACCGAATCGGTAGTGACACCGAATCGGAAAATATCCGAATCGGACCATGTACCGAATCGGTAGTGACACCGAATCGGAATTATTCCGAATCGGTCCATGTATCGATTCGGTAGAGACAGCGAATCGTAAATAAGCCGATTCGGATAACCTACCAAATCGGTAGAATCACCGATTGGGAAAATCCCCGATTCGGACAGATAGGGAGATGTAGGGAAGCACAGAAATACCGATTTTGGCTCTAAATCGGTATTTTTCACTCGGTATTTACCATGGATTACAATCAGGTGGTAACCAACTCCAACCCATAAAAATAGACCCAAAATGCATTGCAACTTGCAGGATGGCAGCTTTTTATGTCATTGCAAGGCGGCTACTGCTACAGCAGGAAGGACAGAGGGAATGGCAAAGAGAGGAACAGGTCTACAGACAGAGGATCCCCCTGTTCATGCTCACAGAGACAGAGATCCTACAGAGGTACAGGCTGGACTCAGACACCATTCTGGAGCTCATCAGGGACCTCAAACCACTGTTGGACCACCCCACCCCAAGGGCACACGCCATCCCAGCGCACGTCCAGGTGCTATGCAGCTTACACCTGCTTGCGTCTGGCAGCTATCAAAGTGGAGTTGCAGCGGTAGGAGGGGTGACCCAGAGCAGCCTGTCAAGGTTCTTTGACACATTCCTTGACGCCATGATACACAGAATGGACCAATACATCTCTTTCCCTGCAACCCACGCAGAACTGGTACAAACTAAAGCTGACTTCTACCAGATGGCACAATTTCCCCAAATCATTGGCTGCATAGATGGCACACACATTCCGATTTGCCCCCCAGCTGACACAGAATACATATACCGCAATCGGAAGTCTACGCACACCATCAACGTTCAGGTGATCTGCAATGCGAAGTGCACCATCACAGACCTGGTAGCAAAATTCCCAGGGAGTACCCACCACTCCTACATTTTTCAACAGAGCGGCATCTATGCACGGCTGATGGCTGGCGAATTTGGTGAAGGATACCTCCTAGGTGAGACACATCATCAGACCCCCATAACACAAAGTAGCTAAGTGTAATACATGTATGCATGTGAGTAATGTTACCCCTTTTCCCTCTAGGCGACAGTGCATATGCCCTCCGCTCATTCATACTCACCCCCTACCTCAACCCCTCCACACCCAGCCAAAGGAGGTATAACCGGGCCCACAAAAGCACAAGGAATGTAGTTGAACGGACCTTTGGCATCTGGAAAAGTAGATTCAGATGCCTGCACAAGAGTGGAGGTGCAAGGCAGTATACCCCCATCACCTGCTGCAAGATCATAGCTGTCTGTGCAATGTTGCACAACCTTGCGGTGAAGAAGGGCACTGAGGTCGAGTTGTCTGACTACGAGGACCATGACGACGACGATGCTGTGCCACAAACACAACCTGCTGGGGTGTCTACGCCAAGTGATGGCAGATACAGACGTGAGGAGATTACAGAAAACTATTTCTGAGTGAGTACAGATGCACAGACAGGTAAATGGTTGTGAGGTAAAGCAAATTTTAATAATGTTGCAACACCGTTACTGCACTGATGTGCAACAAAAGAAAATATCAATGTAAAGAAAACAAATGTCAAAGGTCCGGGTTGCCTCACCCGCCCTGGCAAGCCTACTTTTTGGTGCGCTTAGCAGCCCCACTGGGGTGTGCCTCACCCCCTTCCGCATGTCCAGCGGCTTCTGCAGAGCGCCTGGTGCTCCGGCGCGGCTCCGACACAGCTCTGGCCAGGCTGCTGCGGCTGCTGCTGTCCCCAGCCTCCCCCAGGTCCAGGGCTGGATTGGCCGCAGTGTTGGAGATGATCATTGCCTCCATGGCTGTTGTTATGCGGGCCATTCCCCTGGTGACCTCAGCGGTGTTCTGTGTCAAGCTTGCCTCCATATTAGCCCCACGTTGGCACAGTTGCGCGGTAGCAGCAGCAAGGCGGCTAATAGATCGGTTGTGCATGCGGGCATCCCGCCTGCGCGAGTGCTCGTGCTCGTCAAGTCTGCCGCATAGCTGTATGATGGCTGTGGTCAGCCTGCCAAGACCTGCAGCAACTTCCTTATTTGTGTCAACAAAAGCCTTAAACCCTTGCACCATCTCGCCCATCTGCAGGTTGTGCTGGCGGAGCTGGCGCTGGCAGGCCATGATGGACTTTGCCTGCATGCGCTGGATTTTGACCATGCTGCCTTCAAGCCCCTGGAAGACGCTGCCCTCCCGTGCCGGAGGTGCAGTGCTGGAAATGGCACGCCTCCGGGAATTGCTGCTGCCGCCCTGCTGTGTGGGCTGGGGTGCCACTGGTGTTGTTGTGGTGGTGGCTGGGGCCTGACCCGCTGCTCCCTGGATAGGGTTGAGTGGAGCCACAACCATACTCCTGGCAGGAGATGTGGTAGGTGCAGGGTGGGCCGTTGTTGGAGAGTTCTCAGGGGAGAACAGCAATGGGGGTGTGCCAGACATTTGTGGGGAGTGAAGGAATGCGTAGTCAAGTACCAGGTCTCCCTCATTTCCCTGGCCAATGGTGTTGTCCTCCTCCTCCTCCTCCTCCAGGGCAGCCTGACTTGTGCTAGGCCCTGCCACCGCACTGGAAGTTGGTGCTGGTGCCTCAGTAGCTTGTGCTCCTCCGCCTGATGGTGCCCCTAGGTATAAAGAAGCATTTGTGAATTGAGTGCCGATGTATTACAGTCACTACAATTAAAGCATTACACATGTCCTTGCATATCCTTTGAATGTGTTCCACTGTTTTCTATATTGTGGTTCTGCACTGCCATATTTTGCCAACTTCTGCTGACTACATTTACCATGATGCTTTTCTCTTGTATGTTGGTTACAGTACTGGGCAGGGGTTTAGCTGTGCATTGTGTCTAAAGGGGAGGTGTCTGGTAGGGTGTGTCATGATGCGCATGTTTCTTACCTGTAGCTGTAGCTCTGGCTGAGCTATCCAGGGTCCCGATTCCTGTCACACTCTCCCTCTCGATGGTGCTGGACACCAGTTCCTCCAGCTCAGTGAGGGGTGGCGCCGGGTTCCTGCCTCCACCAGTCAGTGCAGCTTGCCTCTGCAGCTCAGCCATTTTGCGTTTCGTCAGGCTGCGGATGTCATAAAATCGTTTTTTCAGGTCATCAAGGGTCCTGGGGGTGACACCAACTGAGTTGACCTTCTCAGCAATCTCGCTCCAGAGCCTCCTCTTCGTGCTGTCCGGCACAGTGAGGGACAGCCTCCCAAAGAGCTGCCTGTGCACCCTCACCACCTCCTCCACCAACACCTGCAGCTCCATGGTACTAAACTTGGGCTTTCTCTTGTGGCCAGCCTTCTGGCTCTCACTGCTGCTTGCCATCTTGCTATCACAGTGCTCTGGCTCCTGCTCCCACTGCTGCTCACTGTGAGTGTTCAGCTCAGGCTGCCTCTCCAGAAAGTTCTTAATGAGCTGCACCTGCCTGGGTAGCCACTCCCTGCTTGGGTGGGGGAGGGTGGATCCACCTCATTGGCTGTTTCGGATTTTACCGATTCGGATTTTACCGAATCGGATTCTAACGAATCGGGTTTTGCCGATTCGGATTGTTCAATGCATTCCTATGGGCATTTTGGCCATGGGGGTGTATTTCGACCTCCGAATCGGTAATTGCCGAATCGGTATTTGCCGATTCGGCACTTTCCGATTCGGTGGTAGCCGATTCGGTACATTCCGATTCGGTCCGTGCCGATTCGGTACGTATCGAATCACAATACTGATGACGAACAAATCGTTTTTTTTTTCGTTTTTTTTTCCCCTACATCTCGTTTTCCGATTTCAGTATACCGATTCGGTGCGCCTCGGTATTTTGAAATCGGAAAAACCGATTTACCTACATCGGGCCCTTTATTCGGTGATTAAAAAACACCATAAAAGCACACACATATTTACATAGGTAAAAAGTCATTAAACATTTTCAAGATCCTTATACAAAGTGTTAGTGTTAACATAAAACACAGGCAGTAAAAATTATATAACACTTTGAAAAGATAAAATCGGAAACATTTCATACATCTCCCCTAGTTAGCCTTAAACGGACCGCTACCTTGATGAAATTCATAATACAACACAGTGTTAAGGGGTCCGAAGCTTTTTGTAAAAAGACTAGTGCCTCCCTAGCGTGTTCCAGTTTGGCTTTTTTAAAGAGATTTACAAGAAATCTACGCCTAGGCATTGAGAAAAAGGACAAAGTAAAACAAAGTGAAGGGAGTCCTGCGGAGACCTGTTGTCGCAGCCGCAGGGTCCCTTCTGTTCAATTGATGTTACAAATCCTGCTGGTGATGCCAACATAAATGGGAGTAAGTTCAATCTAAAACGGCACATCAAGAATCTGTCCTGTGCGTTATGCATAAGGTACAAATATGGCTCCATACCCTCCACGCTCTTCACCAGGTTATGGGCCTTCACTGTCTTTTTACGCCCTTCAGCCTCAGCTCTGCATAGGTTTTTCCGCTCTAGGAAAGTTTTCCCTACTTGCATCTTATGCTGGGCTACAATTGTTGCGGGGTTGGTGAAGAGGTTCCCAAAGCCTAGTTCCTCTAGGGTGTTCTTTACGTAATGGAGCCAGGGAATGTGCATACATTTGACCCTTTCTAAAGAGTCCAATAAAATTTCTCTGCTAAGAGACGCATCAGGATTAACCCAGATTTTTAACCAGGCCACAATTGGCCTAAGTTTTACCAAATCATCTAGGTATGGCCTCCCTAACTCCCTATGTGCTACAAAACCAGCAGTACTTTGGGGTGCCCTCAGGATGGATTTCAAATATTTGTTTTCTTCCTGTTGGATTCTGGTGGTATTTGCAAAACCCCATACTTCTGCCCCATAAATTACTTTAGAGCATGAAACAGAGCTGTACAAGTTCATCACCTGTTCCGGGCACCATCTACCTAGCCTCCTGCCGTAGCTAGCTATTGCCCCGTAAGAGGCAATCATTTTACCACAGCGCTCCTCCACCAGGGAATTAAACTGTAAGGTGCCATCAAAAGTTACACCAAGATAAGGGAACGTTTTGACCTCTTCTACTATGTGGCTTCCTATTGTGTAAGTGAATTTAGAGGAGGTCTTTTTGCCAGCCAGAAGCACATAGGATTTTCCCAAGTTAACTGAGAGATCTAAGGCACCCATGAACTTCACAAATCCGTCAATCAAGATTTGTAAGCTCCTGGGTGTGCGTGCAATCAGGACCGCGTCATCTGCGTAAAGCAGAACAGGGATGTGATGCGTCCCCACCCTTGGGCAGTCTGCCTTTAACCCTAACAGAAACTGCTCCAAATTAATAATATAAAAGGAGAACAAAAAAGGGGCGAGAATGCAGCCTTGCCGGACACCACTCATACAGGGAAAAGAGTCGGTCAGTCCCCCCTCCCTGTTGAATCTAACCTTAGCCGTGGTGTCACTATGCAGTTCCCTCAGTATATTAATTAAGCCACTCTCTATTCCCATACTGGACATCATGACCCACAATTTCTCCCTGTTGACGTGATCGAATGCCGCTGCCAAATCCATGAATCCCATATAGATCGATTCATCGCTGGCCTTGGTATATTTGGCAGTCAGCATGTAAAGGTTCAGGCATTGATCGCTAGTAGACCTCCCTGTCCTAAATCCGTGTTGAGTGTCCGAGAAGATGTTATTTTCTTCGGACCACTCGGACAGTCTATTGAGAATCGCCCTACCCAGGAGTTTAGCCGATACGTCAATCAGGGAGATAGGGCGATAGCACTTGGGATCGTCCCTATTGCCCTTCTTAGAAATCGGCACAATTATCGCTTTGGACCAGGACGGTGGCAAACCACAGGTGATGGCAGTGTTTATAACCCTGGTCATTAAAGGGGCCCAGAGTTCTACGCTGCTCAGAAACAGGTCGGGGGTATTCCGTCAGGGCCAGAGCTTTGTTTTTAGTCAAGCCCTCTATCCCAGCAGTGATCTCCTTGATGGTAAATACAACCGTTCAAACCTGAGTTGGAGTAACAGGCAACTCTACAGGAGTACCGGGCTCATGGTTGTACAGACCCCTATAATGGGTGACCCACTGTTCTGGGAGGATGTTAGACCCTATCTCCGGAGTGTCGTTTTCCTGGAAAGTTGGATTGTTAATAATTCTCCAGAAACCCGCGAAATCCTTTCTTTCCCCTGCTTCTCTTAGGTCTGCCCACGCTTCTGCCTGCAGGGCGAGTTTCCTCCTCTTAGTCTCTTTTTTATATTTTCCCCTACACACCTTGATTTTATGGGGATCCCTCGGTTTAAGTTTAAGGCAGCTTTTCAGCTCCCTCAATGCTTTGGAGCAATCTTTATCAAACCATCGAGGGTTACCGTGGTTCCTAATGGGCGCACTAGTTTTTAATAGGCCATCAATCAGGTTAGCAATCTGATCGAATGCTTCCAGTAACCTCGATCCGTGGACTTCTGTATCTAAACAGTCATTAATGGCAGATTTGCCAGCGTCCACCAAAGCCTTATAGAACTTTCCCCCATCTATTTTAGACCAATTTTAATCTCCTGCCTTGGTCTGTTACCCTCTCCATGATTGTACAATGGTCTCTATTTCTTGGACCCACCCTACACATCAGGTCCAAGACAAGTGGGTTGTGGTCACTAAAACTGCTCCATTCAATCCCTACACTGGATGTCTTATTTAGCAGAGATCTTGAGACCAGGATGTAATCTATGAAGGATGAGCATCCTCTGCCCTTGAATGTGGGTGGGAGTGTACCATCCTTCTGTGTGCCTATCATGTTAATAGTATGCTCAAGATCATACTTGAGCCGGAGCGTACTAAAAGCTGACCCTGTCGGTGTATGGGAAAAATGCGGCCCCTTCTCCATAGGACATTGGGACCAGTCTGTATTTGTTTGGACCAATGCCGGGCACAGGTGGCAGTTAAAGTCTCCCATGACCAGCAGCGCACATGACTGCCCCTTTTTTTGAACAGTTATTTCTTGACCCAACCTATAATCCAATTCCGCTACAAGTGAGGTATGGTTTCCCGCTATCTCGTTATTATATATGTTAAAAACTACAAATCTTAGCCCCTTCCCGGAGAACCGAACTGCCTGAATCCCGTGGAAATTCCAATCTGGGGAAGACCAACTGCCCGGGAGGTCTAAGTCTATGTAATTGGATAGTCCTCCCATGGCTCTCCCTGATCTTGATTTTTGCGCGGGTACAAAGAAACACTTATACCCCTGCAAGTGAAAGTTATTCTCCGTGGCCCATGTCTCCTGCAAGCTAATTACATGAAATTTTCTAATGTAATCAAGCCACTCTTTATTGTTGAATTTACCTGCCAGGCCAGCAATGTTCCAAGAAATCATTCTTAGGGCCTCACCACTCAGTGCTAATCCCCCCTGGGGCCCCGTTTGCATCTCACACTCTGACTCTTGTGTGTCCAGCCCGTGTCCCCCTCCTATGCATTCAATATCTGCAGCCCTAGGTCCGTCTAGCACAGACTTCCCGACACAACTCGATGGAGTTTGCTGTGTCAGGAGACTATGCTCCTCCATCTCCTCTGCCAAAACCCCTTTTCCCCCATCTCCCAGAGGGACAATATCTTTTTGTCAATCCACCCCCTCGAGACTGTTTAAGCAGTTGAACCGGTTGAAAGTATGAAAGGATGTCTCTGGGCGGCTAAATAGTGGCCTGGGGTTAGATTCGTAATGTCTTCCCCTCCGACCAACCCTCTCCCAGTTATCATAGGTTTGATGCTTATATACAGGGGCAGGGATAGGAGGAAAGAAGAAGGACACCTGAAGGGTTTGAATGGTTGATTCCCGAGATCTATTCTTTCCTTGGCATATGTGAGAGACAGTTCCAGCATCCCTGAAGCTCACCAATATGCAGTCCCCTATTATAGATTTGTGTGTTCTCCCCACCCATGGCACCCTTCTAACCATTATAATTTCATTGTTTAGATGTACCGGGAGGGGTCTGTTCATGTTTAGCCACCTAATTACCCTGCTTTTTAAGGAACAAAAATCCTCGGCTTCACCCACTTCAAGTGGGGGGACACCCGCCATAACTACAGTGAAATCATTTGCCTCTGGTGGTAAATTAGGCCTACGTGGCCTGGGGGGAAGCTTCATTAAAGGTGTTGGTGCAACACTGTCTATGGGCTGTGTCCGAGGGACCGAAACTATGGGGGAAGTGGTCCTATTGGAGTTAGGTGACTTAGTTGGTACAGGGTTAGACCTCCGGGGCTGTGGAGGGGCCACCGCGTTCGCAGCCTGTGGGGGGGCTAAGCTCGTTGCGCAATTTGGGGGCTGATGAGGGGCCGTTGGAGTGGGAATGAGCTCGGGAGACCTTCCCTGGGGGCCAGCCGAGATTTTCATGCTACTTATTGTGGCCTCCAGGATGGTAAGTCTAATTTCGACCTTTTTGATGCACTCGCTGATAGGTAATAATAGTGACCTGAGCAGGAATTCCAGGTTACCTAGCGGAGCAACAGAAAGGGGGACATTAGCAATGTTATTTCCTATGTCTTTAGTCAGAACGGGGGCCAAACCGTCCTGTGCAATAGGTTTAGGATGTAATTCATCCACTACTGTCACAGTCGGTATGGTGGGTTTTGATGACCTCCCAAACTCAGAGTGGGGGGTTTTAGATTTGTTTTTGCCCTGGACACTCCTCGACTTCCTCCTGCGTTTGTTTGGGGGGGGGGCCCAAATACTCCTTGTACAGCGGCTGGCTTAGGTTTAGCTTTCCTAGCTTTCGGGGCTGGGGGGGGTTGTGAAATTAGGTCAATAGTCACCCTGCTCGGGCTTAAGCAGGTCGCTGGATTAAGGCTCGTCGATGGGACTGGGGGGGTGTTCGTACAGTCCCTCAACAGGAGTGGGACATCGTCTATAGAGGTCGACTCCTCGCTAGGAGTCGTGGGAAAATCTCCAAGTGGTCTGTTTTTCAGGTTATCTATAGAGCGTCTCCGCTCTGCCCTGAGCCAAATTAAAGTACTCTCCTTATCCCCATCTCCCACGGCCCGGGGAAAGTAGTTCTCTAGGGTCCTGTTTTTAACTCCTCCCTGTTTCATGGGGGTACCCTCCATTGCCGGGGACGGCATGTCAGCTAAAGTTGCTGGTAGTCTATGGGGCGCTATATCAGTGAGTTGGGACGGGACTCAGATAATCAACACAAGAGGGTAGGCCTAGCCCAGCCTACTCCGGCCTATAACGGCCTTGGACGGTCCCGCCCTTGTCCCGGGATTCTGGCCGGGTCCTCAACAACAGCACACAGAAATCCGGCAGGAAGCCAAAGGTTAGTTCCACGATCCCAAGGAGGGTCCCAGTAAGCTGTGGGCAAGAGCTGTTTTTAGCTCCGTATGCAGGGGGTGTGGCCAGCGGGGAGAGCAGCCCAGGTGTTGCAGATTGGGCGCGCAGGGACTCCTGGACACTGGAGTCCCTGCCTCTTTACTCGCAGCCCCGCCGACACACTTGCCTGCCCCGCGCTCCCCTGGTTGATGTTCCAAGCAATCAGCAGTCCGCTATCCTCTAGTGCTGCGGGACCCGCGAAGCGGGTCCGGCGAGGCGCAGGCCGGGTCCTCAACAACAGCACACAGAAATCCGTCAGGAAGCCAAAGGTTAGTTCCACGATCCCAAGGAGGGTCCCAGTAAGCTGTGGGCAAGAGCTGTTTTTAGCTCCGTAGGCAGGGGGCGTGCCCAGCGGGGAGAGCAGCCCAGGTGTTGCAGATTGGGCGCGCAGGGACTCCTGGACACTGGAGTCCCTGCCTCTTTACTCGCAGCCCCGCCGACACACTTGCCTGCCCCGCGCTCCCCTGGTTGATGTTCCAAGCAATCAGCAGTCCGCTATCCTCTAGCGCTGCGGGACCCGCGAAGCAGGTCCGGCGAGGTGCAGGCCGGGTCCTCAACAACAGCACACAGAAATCCGGCAGGAAGCCAAAGGTTAGTTCCACGATCCCAAGGAGGGTCCCAGTAAGCTGTGGGCAAGAGCTGCTTTTAGCTCCGTAGGCAGGGGGCGTGGCCAGCGGGGAGAGCAGCCCAGGTGTTGCAGATTGGGCGCGCAGGGACTCCTGGACAGTGGAGTCCCTGCCTCCTTACTCGCAGCCCCGCCGACACTCTTGCCTGCCCCGCGCTCCCCTGGCTGATGTTCCAAGCAATCAGCAGTCCGCTATCCTCTAGCGCTGCGGGACCCGCGAAGCGGGTCCCGCGAGGCGCAGGCCGGGTCCTCAACAACAGCACACAGAAATCCGGCAGGAAGCCAAAGGTTAGTTCCACGATCCCAAGGAGGGTCCCAGTAAGCTGTGGGCAAGAGCTGTTTTTAGCTCCGTAGGCAGGGGGCGTGGCCAGCGGGGAGAGCAGCCCAGGTGTTGCAGATTGGGGGCGCAGGGACTCCTGGACACTGGAGTCCCTGCCTCTTTACTCGCAGCCCCGCCGACACACTTGCCTGCCCCGCGCTCCCTTGGTTGATGTTCCAAGCAATCAGCAGTCCGCTATCCTCTAGCGCTGCGTGACCCGCGGAGCGGGTCCGGCGAGGCGCAGGCCGGGTCCTCAACAACAGCACACAGAAATCCGACAGGAAGCCAAAGGTTAGTTCCACGATCCCAAGGAGGGTCCCAGTAAGCTGTGGGCAAGAGCTGTTTTAAGCTCCGTAGGCAGGGGGCGTGGCCAGCGGGGAGAGCAGCCCAGGTGTTGCAGATTGGGCGCGCAGGGACTCCTGGACACTGGAGTCCCTGCCTCTTTACTCGCAGCCCCGCCGACACACTTGCCTGCCCCGCGCTCCCCTGGTTGATGTTCCAAGCAATCAGCAGTCCGCTATCCTCTAGCGCTGCGGGACCCGCGAAGCGGGTCCGGCGGGGCCCTGGCCGGGTCCTCAACAACAGCACACAGAAATCCGGCAGGAAGCCAAAGGTTAGTTCCACGATCCCAAGGAGGGTCCCAGTAAGCTGTGGGCAAGAGCTATTTTTAGCTCCGTAGGCAGGGGGCGTGGCCAGCGGGGAGAGCAGCCCAGGTGTTGCAGATTGGGCGCGCAGGGACTCCTGGACACTGGAGTCCCTGCCTCTTTACTCGCAGCCCCGCCGACACACTTGCCTGCCCCGCGCTCCCCTGGTTGATGTTCCAAGCAATCAGCAGTCCGCTATCCTCTAGCGCTGCGGGACCCGCGAAGCGGGTCCGGCGAGGCGCTGGCCGGGTCCTCAACAACAGCACACAGAAATCCGGCAGGAAGCCAAAGGTTAGTTCCACGATCCCAAGGAGGGTCGGTCCCCTATCCCAAGGAGGGACCCACACTCACTAGTTGTATTTCTATTTTCACTATCTCCATTGTAAGTGCAACAGTGTTATTCTGTCATAACCAGCTTTACAGTTTTTAAATACCTTGGTAGGTTTAAATACCACTTGATAGAGTGTATTGCCAAACAGTCTAGGCTTATTTATATCATTGATTGGTTTTGAAATGTCATTTTCAGGGTGCGCAAACGCAATTTTGAATAGGTGCTTAGGAATTGTGTGACACTTCTACATAAATGGGACTTTAAATGCCCAAAGAAATTTAGGGGTAGGTAACACAGGTCTTCTTTTCCTGTCTCAATGAACTCCTAATAAGGGTCCACTCCTTTGGGTAACTGTTAGACTTGGCATATTTCCCCTGAGTTTTTGCTTTCTGATCTCCTGGTTTTGACTTTGTTTTGGCTGACGTAACATTTCTGCACAATTTTCGCACTGCTGATCAGTGGTGAAGTGCAGATGCTCCTGTGGTAAAGTATGTTATGGATTGATGTTTTCACGATTGGATAAATGATTTGCATGTCAGTCCCTAGTAAAGTGCACTATGGTTGTCGGGGCTTGTGAATCACTTGCTATTTGTGGGCCTGCAGCATGGATTGTGCCACTCACCCACGTAGCACGGAAAAAGGTATCTCAGACCTGCCATCGCAGAGTCTGCGCGCAGTTGCAACTGTCATGTTGATGTGGCCCGAGCCCACATTGGCCCATCACGGAACCTTCCCTTTTCTTACATATCAGAGGCCCCTGATGTAGGCCCAAGGTACCCCTACGGGCAAGGTGCAATGTATGTGACAGACAGGACATGTCTGAGTGTGTGTTACGTTTACTGATAGTGAATACAGCCAAATTTGTTCTTCGCTATGGTAAGGCCACCCCTTCCCCGTAGGATGGAGCTGGCCGTTCGGTTATATCATCTTATAAACCCAATGTGCCCGGGGACGGAGGTAAGGAATTTAGGTTTAGTATGCCTGAACTCAGAATCTAAAGACTCAGCTTTTAGCAAGGGTGCCCTTTTCATTCTGAGTTCATAAAGGCCACTTTTAGAAAGTGGGTTGTCTTTTGCTCAGCCGTCCTGTGTGCCTCTGCTGGAATGTGGATTGCCTGTCTGGATTTTGGATGACAGAATGCTGGGGAGCGGGTGTGGCTCCAAATAGTCTAGGTAGGTTAGGAACGGGCTGAATAGACCTGGGCTGAGACGAGGGATTAGGGGATGAGATTTCCTTGCACCTCAAAGGGCCTGGTCTGTCTCTGACAATGCCGTTTCCACCTCCTGCCAGGAAATCACACCAGAGTAGGCCGGACTGGGTCTGGCCGGACACATACACCCTCTGCCTGAAAGATCAAAGGATTTTTGTGTACAAATACTGGGGCCCAGACCCCTGAACTTTAGAACTCATCTGGAACAAGAAGACTGCCAAAAAGAAGAGCCGGAGAAGCTGTAAAAAAGAACGACTGCTTTGCTGACCTGCAGTGGATGCTTCTGTCTTGGGTAGTGAAAGGCCTGGACTGGACTTTCTGCAACCTAAATTTGTGAGTCTCTCCAAGGGCTTGAGGTAGAGCTTGCCCCCTGTTTACAAAGTCTCAGGAACCACAAAGACTCCAAGCTCTTCTGCCCGCAGCACTGGGGACTGGGGAAAAGCAACTCAATGACGTCTACGATGGTGCTGCTGACTCCGTGTCCTGAAGGCACCGCAGAGGGCATCACCGCAATGCCGCACCGCAACCTTGGTCTCACCAACAATGCCTGTTGATGCCGCCACCGAGCCGCTGCTTGTTCCATGACCTGTGGACACTGCACTCCGCATCGCTAAGCTTTGGCATAGCAGAGAGCACCACCGCAATGCCGCGCCACAACCCTGGTCTCAACGATGACACCTGTTGATGCCGCCACCGAGCCACTCTCCGCCCTGCAACCTGAGGGCACCGCATGCCGCACCGCTGCCCTTCGCACCACAGCACCTGAAAGGAGCCTGACCTGCAACGCGAGTGACTTCAAGGGATTCAACGCCCTACATTTCTCACAGCTACTGTTTGCGGGTCTTCCCTTCACCGTAGCTGGCCCGTGACCAGCCAGAACTGTTGGATTTGTTGTTCACAATGCCTTGATAGCCCCTTATGGAGTTATCGGCATCAATGAACTGTGTTTGGAACTTATTTTATTAGATGCAGATTTTTAAGTATAGTATTGTGGATTTTTATCGTATATTGGGCCAGATGTATCAAGATTCCGTTTTGCGAATCCTAAATAGCGATTTTTTGCGAAACGCTATTTAGAATTCGCAAAACGGTATGTATGTACAAAATCGCACTTTTTTTGCGATTCCTTATTATTTCCTATGCATTCCTATGGGCCAGGAGGCCCATAGGAATGATAGTGCAATAATTCTCAAATTGAAAATTCGCAATTTGCTAATCGCAATTTGAGAATTATTTCAAGGGTGCAGGGGTGTCTCAAAGACACCCTGCTGCACCCCTGAAATCTACATGTGTGTGCATGTGGCACACATACATGCCCTATGGGCATGTATGTGTGTCACATGCCACCTTCACAAATGCCAAATAGGGCATTTTAAAAGAAATCGCAAATTACCACCAAGTACAAGTTGGTGGTAATTTGCGATTTCTTAACTCAAAATCGCAATTTCAAAATGTGTCATACATATCATTTAAGGAATCGCAAAATTTGCGATTCCTTAAATGCTATGGCAAAATAAGGAATCGCAAATAATTGCGATTCCTTAAATTGCGATTTTTTCATACATCTAAAAAATGCAAATCGGCCGTTTGCGAGTCGCAAAGGCCGAAATTCTGCGAATTTCGGCCTTTGCGAGTCGCAAAAGCCTTGATACATCTGGCCCTTGGTCTTTTCTTAAAGTATATAAAAATATTGGCTATTTTTCTAAACTGGTGAGGTGTCCTTTTGTAGTGTATACAGAATATTACTCTTGGTTATGTGCAAACACTTTACACACTGCCTCTAGAATAAGCCTTGCTGCTCGTGCTAAGCTACCAAGGGGGTGAGCAGGGGTGTAACTCCCTTATCCTAACTAGAGTGGGGGTTTCTGCCTAGCTTTCTAGTCTCAGCTAGCCAGAAATCCCATTCCTAACAGTAGCACTTATGTTATTCAATTACAGCATGCCTAATGTTTACTTTGAAGTTGGTCCTGGACAAACTGTCTGATATTTATGTGATTTAAGAAATGTATGCCCCAAGCCTTTGGTATATAATATATCCTTATGATACCCGTGGTTATGTATTTGTCATCATTGCATGTTCATATATACTAACACAAGCCTTTCTTACTTTTAGGTGTCTCCGTTTTAGATAATGCTTATCCTGATGATGACACTACTCTTAAATGCCTATGTTGAAGGGTTGAAACATCAACAAATAACATTTGTGACTGTGTTTGTAAGCATCTTAATGGTGAATGTCAACACTCTATTCATGGGTGTTGACTTCAAAACAATCTATTATTCCTATCAGCCACATGTGTATATGCACAAATACACTTTCGAATCACTATATATCACTCCCACTGTGCCGTCACTCTTTAGGAGCACCTTCTACAAGTTGCATATTTATTTATTTATTTATTTATTTATTTAATTTGTATGGCGCGTTATAACCACAGGGGTCTCTAAGCGCGGTGTGACCAGATTTACATGATAGATGTTAAATTCACTTGGAAACCAGCTGTGCACCTAAGACCTGCTCCAGGCTTGTTTAAATAGTACGGTTTTAAGTTTCTTTCTGAAGGAAAGTAGATTGCTCTCCTTCCTGAGCTCTGGATCCAATTTGTTCCATAAAGCTGGGATCGTGTTGGAGAAAGCACGGCCCCCCACCGTGGTCAATTTGAAGCGGGGCTGGGACAGAAGAGTAGCGTCCGACGAGCGCAAAGTCCTACCCGGTGTGTAGGGGGATAGACGGGATTTCAGGTATTTTGGAGCTTTGCCATACAAAGCCTTGTGGGCAATGCACATTCCTTTGAAAATGATTCGCTGGCGAACTGGCAGCCAGTGTAACTCCTGCAACAGGGGAGAGGCATGGGCATTTCTAGGTTTTTTAAATATCAGCCTAGCTGCATCGTTCATGACTCCCTGTAGTTTGTCCAGCAGCCACTGTGGCAAACCCAGATAAAGGGAGTTCCCGTAGTCCAGCCTAGCCAGAATAGTGGCTGAGACTACGTGCCTCAGGGTGGAAAAGGAGAGTAGGGCAGCGATCTTTCTAAGTTGTCTTAGCAAGCCTATACTGGTGCCTACTACGGTGGTGACTTGTTTTTCCATGGATAATTTCTTATCCACATATAGGCCTAGGCTTTTAACTGCAACTGCCGGCTTTGGGGGGACACCCAGCTCCCTAGGCCAGAATTTATCACTCCAGGGGTTACCCGAGATGGAAATGGGTAGTACTTCCGTCTTATCCGGGTTAACCTTTAAGGAGTTCTCAGACATCCAATTGACAGTGGTTTTCAATATGTCTTGTAGCCTGGTGGATGCTCCTGGACCATCATCCAGCCGGACGATGTTGTACTGTGTGGATTGATCAATAGATGTATAAATGAGATATGTATGAATATAACTGAAACTTACGCATCTGAGAGGTTTCTTCTACTTTTCATAAAATAACACTGTTGATATCATAGTCAAAGGCTACACTACCCTTGTAAGGGTCGGTTTATTGTTTAGTAAAAATAATATCAGTCAGCCACTTCAAAGAGCTAAGGACCAGACCAATACTGCAGACCAGATGGCTACACATTTTTCCTGTGAAGGAAGCCTCACAGGGCGAGTCATACTCAGTTGCATGGAGACAGCCCACCTGACCTTTGCACAGATATATCAACCACAGAACAAAGCTTTTATCAGCTGCGTCACACGGTGCTTAATTAGAGTCTGTGGTTTTCAAAACTTATCACTGGTACTTAATTCTCAACACTAGCTCTGATGGCAGCCCACCACATGGTGGCACTGTCTGTGTACGTTTTGGGCGAGCTCAATCACAGTGTTTAGTCATCATTCTTATAGCTTTGGGTAGCCTAGAGTAGTCTGTATTGTCACACTTGAGGAATGCAATGGCTAGTAGTTATTTACAATTTTACTGTTATTGGCAGTGTTGGCAGGGGCAATGGGTGATGCAGGCTGCAGTAAGTGCCCTGGCACTGGTCCTCCCTGGACAGGAAAAAAGCATCATATGACTGCTTTCAGGGTATCACCCCTCGTCAGCCTGGATAGCCTAAAACCAGAGGCATGGAATTTAGGCCCAGATCTCTGTACTAGAGGTGAATGTTTAACTTTGTACAGCTTTCTGTCCATCATTTGTTCTTTTTGAATTTGTCACCCTCAGTGGGAAGGGAATGCACAGACGTGGGTTTCATCCTCACCATGCCACTGGACTCAAGCTATCCTGGCTAATAGGAGGTGAAACACCAAAACTGGTCCTAGGATGCTTGTTTCCAGTACAAGGAGGACATGGCTTGGCAGCATGGGTTTGACTATGTCCATGTGGAGCAGGGTCAAGGCTTATTTGAACATGGCTGGGTCCAAACTAGAATGGCTTGTGAGCAAAAGGAACTATGGCTTTATGCCCAAATATCTGTACTAGGAGTGAAAGTTTGACATTGTTCTGCATTTCATCAATCAAATATTATTTTTGCATTTGTCACCTTCAGTGGTTAGGGTATCCCCAGATGTGGGTCTTGTGCTCACCATCCCATTGGAGTCAAGCTATCCTGGCTGATGAGGAGTGATACCCTGAAGCTGTTCCTAGGATGCTTGTTTCTGGTTCAAGGAGGACCTTTCCTGGCAGACAGGTTGGACTGTTCCCATGTTGAGCAGAGTTAAGACTGATTTACATAAAAAAATAAAAAGTTAAAGAAAATATTTTTAAAAAGTTGACCAAATCATATATAAAAAGTTAATAATCAAACAGTTTAACAGAAAAACACTAAAAAGGGTGCCATAATAACAACCTTTGAAAAAAAAAATCCCAAGGAACAGCAAGAACAAATGCACATGGTAGAATGGGCACATGACTTAGACAGGGCTAGGCCCTATGCCCAACTACTGCTGTGCACAGCAAAAAGCTGGATACAGCAACATTAGCTGACTACAGTAGTTTGAGTGTAGGACCTGCCTTCAGCCTGGGCCCAGCAGGTAAACTTGGGTTTATGTAGAGGGGGATGCCTACTTGAGATTCATTGTCCTCCCCCCTGTTGCACCAGGCCAAAGGTTGTAAATCGGTGGATTTGGTCTAAATGCAGACAAGGCCTATTCATGTGCTAGTGAAACTCCGCCCGCTAGTAATGTTCTGGTGGCGTTAAGTCTTTCTCCTTATTTACAAGGCAGCATGAAGCCACTTGACGCCGCCTTGTAAATAATGCCCTTATTCAGGCAGCTCTTAGCGTGAAAGGGGCATGCAATCAGTGTTGCAGTGGGTGTTCCTCCGCAACACCCATTGCTTTTTGATGGTCATCAATATAACATAATACAATAATTTTCTATTCTAACACGAACCCAAATATCCATACATAGTGACCACCTTGTCGTGATCAATTTTTAAACATATTTGTTTTTACATGTAGCCGATTTTCATTAAAGAAATTGGGGCTGCGTTTAAAAAAAAAATGAATTTAAACGTTTGTTTTCCCTGGAACAACAGCCCACTCCCAAACAAACTTTTCTTTTTATATTTGCCAAGGGGAAGGAGCCCCAGAGGGTTCTTTTTGTGAATGGGTTACCACATACTTTGAGGAGTAGCTAACCTATCAGTGGCTTGCAACCAAAAATGCATCTGTAAACCATTGATGCATGGCATACCAAATTGCAATTTTAAAGATATGCCCTAGAAATGCCCCTTGCAAATAGCAACCTATGCAGTTAATGATTCGCAGAATAGGTTTAGTAAATATTAAAAAGCCGTTTTGTGGTTGCAAACCCCAGAGTTTTTGTGAATTGCAGGTTTTGCAATTGCTACACGGGTTCATACATCCTGGCCTACATTCTTAATCTACACTCAATTAGGTAGTTGCTACTCATCATCCACTCTAACTTCAAAATGTATACTTATTCCTAGTTCACTAGACCTCTCTTGACATGGTGCCATGATTCATCATCAGGTATGCTCCTATCTGAAAAATAGTTGCCATTGTCAGTATGGGCTCTCAAAAAGGTGGAGTCCTTAGCAGAGATGTTTTTTCATTTTAAATTCATTTTAAATTAGGGACAATCAAGATTAAATGTTATAAAAATTCCTTCTAAAGAAATAGGCTATTAGTTGCGCAGAGTGTGAGGCCTGTACAGTTAATTTGTCCACAATTACTCACTCATTCAGGACCAAACACTCCATTGCAAAAATCACAGTACCACCATTTTTACCAGATAGAACAGTATGACATAGTTGAGTGTCACTATAAATAAAACAGGCTTATTCGTTTTATCAAGGTTACCACAATTAAAGACCAAGAATCACATTATATAAACCATGGGCCACATGTATGACCATTTCATTTTGCAACTCGCAAATTGCGATGGTTAGTGACTCACAAATTGTCGAGTCGCAAAATTAATTTTACAACAGTGTCTATGACACTGTTGCGATTCCCAAATGGTTCACAAGGAACCTGCTTCATTAATATTCATGAGGCAGGTTGCAATTTGTGACCTATTGGTAATGGCTGGAACTCAAAAGGATGGGGGCTTGGTGGGGTCTGCAACCCATCATGTCTGTGACTGTTTTTTTAATGAAGTGCAATCCGTTTTCCTTAAGGAAAAATGGGATGAATTTAAAAAATAAAAATGGAATGTTTCTGTATCAGTTTTTTAAGAGCACGCAGTGGTCCGTGGGACTACTGCCTGCACTTAAAAAAACATTTTTGCTGCCAGTCACAAAGGGGAAGAGCTCACCAGGGGACCCCTTCTTGTTAGCGACTGGGTTATCACCTACTTGAAGTAGGTGGTAAACTGTAACTCTTTTACGGCCGCATTCCGGTCGCAAAACAATTGTTCATGGCCTTGCGACTCGCTATTAGGAAGGGATGCCTTTGGCACGCCCCTTTTTAAAAGTGACTTGCAAACCCTATTTTGCAAGTCATTACAGGTTACTGACTCCCAAAATAGTGTTGATACATGCTACAACCCTTTTTAGCAGTTGCAAATGGCCCAACCATGGCAGGGTCCTTTGCTTCACGTTGGCAACTCCACTCCGCCCTAACCCGGGCACGGGTCACGGGTCACGGGTCACGGGTGTAAACCCACTGCAGATGTGGGTGGTGCAATGGCTCTTATTATTATTATTATCATTATTATTATTATATTTAAATTTATAGAGCGCACAGCTACCCGGAGGTTTCCCTGCGCTAGGAGCAGGACGATTGAAGGACAAAGCAGAAAAGGAACACAGGGCCAAGTAATAACGAACCCTATTGATTGAACAACCAACTCTTAAGATTTTTGCGAAATTTGGGGTAGCTAGGTTCAGTACGAAGATGAAAGGGGAGAGAATTCCAGAGTGTTGGAGCCAGGTTCGAGAAGGAGCGGCCGCCTATTCTAGCTCTTTTTATCCTGGGTATCTGGAACTTGTACTGATTGGAATAACAAAGGACACAAGGGGGACAGTAGTGGTGAACTAGAGTTTTTAGATAGAGGGGAGCAGTGCCAGATTTGATTCTGTGCATATAGCACATGGCTTTGAACTTAGTGCGACTTTCAATTCTGAGCCAAAGGAGGTTTTTTAGGGAGGCTGAAGTAGGGGATTTATTGGGTAGTTTGCAGAGTAATCTGACAGCGGCATTTTGAACTGCATGAAGTTTGCGAATGACTTCCTTACTGGAGCCTAAGTGCAGAACGTTACCGTAGTCCAGTCTGGATGTTATTAGAGCTTGGACTAAGGTTTTTTGAGTGTCCAGGGGAAGCATCCATATAATCTTTCTGAGCCACTTGAGGATGACAAAACAGGTAGAGGCAACTCGGACAGCCTGTTGTTTCATAGTCAAGAGGTCATCAAATATGATGCCAAGATTGCGAGCAGATTTGGAGGGAACGGGTAGAGGACCCATCTGAGGAGGCCAATGTTGGGGGCCCCACAGTGTGGTGTTATTGCCAAAGAGAAGGAGTTCAGTCTTTCCCCCGTTAAGCTTGAGTTTGTTGTCGTGCATCCATTTGGCAATTTCATTGAGTCCAGAACGTAATGCAGATGAAGTGGAGTGTGAATTTGCAGAGAGAGAGTAGATAAGCTTGGTATCATCCGCGTAGGAGTAAATTGTAAGCCCAGCTTGTTCCGCAATGGTAGCTAACGGGCTGATGTACAGATTAAAGAGTAAGGGACTCAGGATCGAGCCTTGGGGGACACCATATTGCGATTTGTGAATTTCAGAAGTGGATGTAGGAGAGAAAACTTGAAAAGTTCTGTCCGAGAGGAAGCTCGGGAGCCATTTAAGGGCTAGACCAGTAATGCCATAGGAGTAGAGAGTATTGGGAAGGATGGAGTTGGAAACCGTATCAAATGCGGCACTTAAGTCTAACAAATTTTCATTGGAGGCCTAGGAATGGGGTCCTGAGCTCCTTCTGTGCATACACCACAGCAGCAAATGGGGTTCTTGTTCCTCACAGATATCTGGGTAGGGGACCCCACACATTCCCCCTCTCAGAGGATTTATAATTAAACATTCATCGCCGGGCCCTGTCCCACCCCAGTGGTAATTTGAAAAACTTGTGTCGGAGTCCCACATGCACCACTTTATCGGTGGGTTCAAGGATCAAATTTGTTACAGTGTGATATCTCTGACCAATCTGGTCCTATGGTCCTATTTCCGCCATCATGGATTCATTGTTCTCCTGGTGGCAAGCCCTAGTCACCTTGAGTGTTTGCAGTGGCACACTGTGCAGGGAGCCTGTTCCAATGGCTGCCTACCCCAACCTTTCTCCTTTGCTTTGTCTCTGATGCTCCACTCCTCCTGCTGGGCACAGAAGTTCAGATTTTTCCTTCAAACCTGTCATTAGGGGATGCAAGGAAACCAGCCTCACTGGTCCTGGAGAGACCAACGGATCCTGGAGTCAGCTATACATAGAGTTTTTAGTCCATTAGGATATCAGGGGATTGTCCTTCCATCGGTCCAATGTCTATGCTACTGTCTGTTTCCAGTGTCCAACTCTCTTTCTCTCCCTTGTGTAAGAACTTTTAAGTTGGGGTGGAGAGGTCTAAATTCCAGGCGCCCCTGGAAAATTCTAGGATGCCACATCACCCTTAAAACCCCTTTCTCAAACCTCCTGCACGGCATGTTTGGACAATACAAGATGACTCAGTCAAGAGGTTTTGTGCACATCTCCTCTGAGAGTATCACCTCTATCCCTAGCTAACATCACTGCCAGGGACTTACCCACCAAAACGTTCTGAGTTGACCCAGATATCTGGACTCCCTTCTTTGTTCACTGGGCTAGGGCTGTCCCAACCCTGGTACAGTGTGACAGCTAATTAACAGATGCAGATTGTCTTCTCCACCCCTTCTTCCTCATGAGCTAAGTGAAACGCTGTTAATTATTCCTTTTGTGTGGAAAGGCCTTTTGCTCGCTCTCATGATGAGCAAGGCAATTAACGTGGCCCAGCAAGGTGACAAAAGGACTGGAATCTGATCTTGAGCTGAGCTAGAGAAATTTGACAATTCTGAATGACCCATAACATGAGCATCTAGGTTATTAAGACCTACGTATTCAAACTTGGTGCACCTGTTTCACACCTATTCAGAATCAGAATCAGAAAAGAGCTTTATTTTATTTTAGCAGCTACATAAAATCATAAAAGCAGCAATTATATATAGACCATTTCATAAAGTTGTAACAAAAAAAACTATAAACATTAAAATAAGGATTACATTTTTACAATTTACAAGCTAAACCCTTCCCTTCATACAATTAACATGTTATAAAATTCAGTTTCCTCAGGATACTTTTTAAAAAGCCAGTCATAGTCATAATGCAATATACATTTTCCATTTGTTGTAAAAATAAGTATGCTGGCCGGCATTGTCGCCAGGAACCCTGCTTTAGATACTCTCTAATCCACCTTCTATGTTCGCTCTCATAATATTTACAAAATAAAACCACGTGAAATGTGGATTGCAGTGATAAATTATCACATGGGCAAAGCCCCAAATTTCTTGACCAGTCATTTTTAGCTGGAAATGTTACCAGGCGATGGAATATTTCAAATCTAAACCTGGTCAAAATAAATCGATCAAATCCCTTTATGCATTGTAGGAGGTAAGGTTGGATTATGTAACTGATGTTGAATTACTGATATTTTGGTTGTTTCGCCCAATAATCTAAGCAGTTCAAAATGGTACATACATAAAATGTTAAGTTCCTTTCTTGATATTTTGCAGATTAATTCAGGGTTATCATAGAGTTCAGGTCTATGCAGATCAATCAGCGTTTTTCTAACATACTCTAGCCATGGAATATATTTTGAGTTGTCCAAAGCCATAACATCCTTAATGATTTCCCGATTAAGGCCTAACGCTTCTTCAGACCATACTCTCTGCCAGAGTAAGATTGGTTGCAATTTTATGAGGTCTGAGATAAACTCCATACCTAATTCTGCCTGGCAATAAAATCTGGTGTGCCCTGAGGAAGTGCTAAAAGATATCTGAAAAAGCAATTTTCTGCAATTTGAATAGACGCTACATTTTGAAAACCCCAGATGCTCGTCCCATAAAGTGCTATGCTTCTACATTCAGCTGTATATATTTTTAGAAGAATCTCAGGAGGTCTTTTTCCTAATTTTTGGGCAAAGTTCATTAATGCCATGATTAGGCGTTTAAACAATAGGGTCCTGCTCTTAACCGCCGGGCCCCATGAGCCCGAGCCGTCAAGAAGCACCCCTAAATAGGAGAAAGTTTTGGTGTGTTCAATGGAAACACCACCCACCTGGATATTTTTACCTTTGGCCCGATCTTTCCCACATGTCATCACAAACGACTTCTTGGCATTTAATTTAAGGCCCCTTTAATCCATGAACTCGATATATTTGGAAAGTGCCTTCTGGGCACCTATTTTAGTTCTGGCCATTAACACCGCATCGTCTGCATAAAGAAGGGAGACAACCTGCTTATTTCTAAATCTTGGAGAGTCTACTACACAGGCCTCCAATTCCTCCTCCAATGCGTTCGTATAGATGGAGAAGAGGAATGGGGCCAGGACGCAGCCCTGTCTGACTCCCTTCTCTATGGGGAAAGGCTTGGTACACTCTTCCTTTATGCTGTGTCTCACTTTCGCCGTTGCTCCTGTATATAATTGTCGAACAAATTGCACAATTGCAGGTTTCGCCCCTAAGTCTTCCAAAACTCCCCAAAGTTTATTATGGTCTACACAGTCGAAAGCGACCGTGAGATCGACAAATATGGCGTATAAACATCCTGTCTTTGCCTGGGTGTATTTTCCCTGTAACATCATACAATTTAGAACCTGCTCTACTGACCCCATCCCCACCCTGAACCCATACTGTACAGGGCTCAGAATGTTAATATTATCTTCCCAGGTTTTTTTATTTTATTTAAAACCACCCTTCCGGCAATCTTCATGAGTGAATCCAGGAGTGATATGAGTCTGTACTTTGCTGGAGCCTCTCTCCCCTTTTTTATAGATTGGTATTATTAGAGATTCGGACCAGGTTTTTATGAATCCTTTGGCACAAAAGGCCGTTAAGACTCGTGTCAGGAGTGGGGCCCAGAGAGAATATGTTTTTGTGCATTTGGAATCAAACCATCCATTACTCTTGTTTTGTTTCTTTTTATTTGGCCTAGAGAGGAAATTCTGGATAGCTATAGAGACCTGCCCAAAGGCATCCAGAGTCTCAACATAAGTGGACTCTTCATCTAGACATACCAGGATAGGTGTTAGTGCCTTTGCTATAATATCAACGGATCGTATTTCGATCGTCAGACCCGAATTCATTTCTCAGACAACAGCCGTCAAATTCGAGACGATCCATTAATTTTCACCCTGGTTCACACCGCCGAATCAACCACGCAAAGTATTGGATTGCAGGGTTCCTACATAACAACATTTTGTAAGAGGAGTGCTTGAGTTACACATTGTTCAGCGTCGCGGGCGAGTCACAAGCTTTTTCTCTGTAAGAGAAAGCATGGTCCTGATGAGAACTCCATAAATATTCTTAAGTTTGAAACGCATAGACCGCTTTTTGAGCCATAAGATTTTCCAAGAAATACCCTTATTTGTTATAAATTAGAGAAACAGTCTGATCTATGGTGTTTTCAATAATGCAATTGTAATGTACATAATCTGTTGCTGTGTATGAATGTGAAAGATGGTATAAGTGAGGTATGGACTTGTGGTTTCAATGTATATGAGTGTACTTTTAGAAGTTTGAGTAATATGATGAATGTATTGTATAGGTGTGTTTTCTAAATGTCAAATTAGTGAAAATTCAACCAATATTAATGAATACGAAATAAAATGAGAAAATAAAAAAGATTTAATCAAGAAACAAGGTGTTTTGATATTTGCTATAATATCGGCATTCATTTTTATTGGGTCTTATTTACCCCACTTTAGTGCAAAACCATTTTGGCGAGCCAACACGATTTCTTGTGACCATGCCAAACACTCAATAGTAGAGGAAACAGTGCAGTTTGGTAATTTTAGGTGCAGACTAAGGGGCAGATGGTCACTGAGGCCATTTGGGAGAATCTTAAATTTTTCCACCCAGTTAGAATATCGAATTGGTAGGATAATGAAATCGATCACTGATTTGAAACCTCGGCCTATGAAAGTTGGGCTAAAGTTTACCTTTGGGGAGGACATCATGTTAACAAAACCAAGCTCGAAAGTGGCCATAATATCATTAATTTTTTCCCCTCTTTCTGTATGAACAAAGTGATTCCGACCACCATTTTCTTCCCATTCATCTTCCCCGAAGACATTTGATTTACATACACTTGTAGTGAAGTCCCCTACCCATAACAAAATTGCATCTCTTTCTTTTGCAGTCGTTAGGAAATTTAAATCTTCTAGGAAAACTTTCATCACGGCCGTAAAGTTTGCATTTTCAATATTATAATAAAAGTTTACCACTAGCAACTTTATGGATGAGTGTAGGTAAATGGATATCATTTGATAGTAAGGGGTACTCTTTAGCATTTTTATACCCTTCACCCTCAGCATGCTTGATACATATACACAGATTCCCCCGTTGTTTCTTCCGTGTATCGACCACACCGCAGGAATGTGAAATGTTTTATAACCATCCAAATGTTTTCCATTTATGAGCCAGGTTTCTTGGAGGCACAGTATGTCGATTTTACTTTCAAGGCCACAGACATTCCAATAGGTCATCCTTATGAGCCCATGGGTTATGGGAGAACTAGCTATTAAAATACAATCATCATCAGCATTGTGTGGCTTTGATGCTCCAATCAATCAATCAATCAATCATAGCATTTGTATAGCGCACTTCTCACCCGCAGGGTCTCAAGGCGCTTGGGGGAAGGGGGGTCTGCTATTGCTCGAACAGCCAGATCTTGAGTTGTCTCCTGAAGGCGAGATGGTCCTGGGTCAGCCGGAGGTGGGTGGGGAGGGAGTTCCATGTCTTGGCCGCCAGGTAGGAGAAGGATCTTCTTCCGGCGGTGGCTCTTCGGATGCGTGGTACGGCGGCAAGGGCGAGGCTTGTCGAGCGCAGCTGGCGGGTGGGCGTGTAAAAGGTCAAGCGGTCGTTGAGGTACTTGGGGCCCAGGTCGTGGAGGGACTTGTGTGTGTGGGTGAGGAGTCTGAACGTGATTCTCTTGCTGACGGGGAGCCAGTTCAGGTCCCTCAGGTGTCCGGAAATGTGGGTGCGTCGGGGGATGGCCAGGATGAGTCGGGCGGAGGCGTTCTGGATGCGTTGGAGTCTTTTCTGTAGCTTGGCTGTGGTTCCGGCGTAGAGGGTGTTTCCGTAGTCCAGTCGGCTTTTGACGAGTGCCTGGGTGACCATCTTCCTGGTTTCGGTCGGGATCCATCGGAAGATCTTACGGAGCATGCCTAAGGTGTTGAAGCATGATGAGGAAACGGCGTTGACTTGTCTAGTCATCTATTTCTATTTCTATTTAGGGGTGCTTATAGAGCGCACTGACACCATGGGTTTCCTGGCGCTGGTTGGACAGAGAGAGGACAGAGGGACTAACCGGATTGAGGGAAGAGCCAAGTTTTTAAGGACTTGCGAAAAAGTATCAGAGAGTTAGAAGTTTTGAGAGACAGAGGGAAAGAGTTCCAAAGTTTGGGGGCCAGGTGTGCAAATCTCCGGCCTCCAGATCTGCAAAGCTTGTAGGGGGGACAGTCAAGAGGTGAAGATGAGTGGATCTCAGAATCCGGGATGGGCAATAGGGTCTAATAAGAGATTTCACAAAGGCGGGACAAGGCCCGGTCAACGATTTAAAAGTAAGGCAGCCGACCTTGAAAGCCGCCCTTGCGGTGACCGGGAGCCAGTGGAGTTTGGCAAGAAGGGGCCTGGCGGATTGCCACTTCGGGATCCCTAGGGCCAATCTCGCCGCTTGATTTTGAATCACTTGCAGTCTGGCCACCGATGTTTTGGGCAAACCGTGATAAATCGCATTGGAGAAATCTAAGCGGGAGAGGACAAGGGCCATGATGACCTGCAGGAGGGCATCAGGTGTAAAGAGGGATGCCACTTTCCTGATCCTGCGTAGCTGGTAAATACAGGACGAGACCACTGTCCCTACCTGTGGCCCAAGGGATAAGCCGGAGTCAATTGTGACCCCTAGACTCTTCACCGAGGTCGCGGGGGTGGGAGGGGGACCAAGTTCCGCCGGCCAAAATTGTGGCCCCCAGGAGGTGGCGCTCCTACCGGGAAGGAGGAGCTCCGTCTTGCCGGGGTTCAATTTTAACTGGTTGTGGCCCATCCACTGGAGAATGTGGGACATGACTGCCTGGAAATTGGGGATAGCAGAAGAGGAGGTAAGAGGAAAGATGAGTTGCAGGTCGTCCGCGTAATTAAACACGGTGACGTCCCACTGCCTCAGAGACAGAAGAAGGGGGCGAAGATAGAGATTGAAAAGAAGAGGGGATAGAGAAGAACCCTGGGGGACCCCGCATGGCGAGTGCTCCCTTGGAGCCCTGAAAGTGCCCAGACTGAGGGTCTGAGACCTGCCGGCCAAGAAGGATTTGACCCAGGCCAGCGCCGAGAGGGAGGAGTCCAGGATGAAGCCCATGTTGCATGCATGGTCTGTTGGCTTGGGTGCGCTGCCTAGGGCCGGGGGCCACCAAGTGTCATCCAAGGCGGAGGGGGATGGTTCCAGGATGAGGACTTCCGTTTTGTCTGAGTTCATTTTCAGGCGGCTGTTCTTCATCCACTCTGCAACGTCTTTCATCCCTTCGTGTAGGCTAGTTCTGCCGTTAGCGGGGTCACTGGTTAGGGAGAGGATCAGTTGGGTATCGTCAGCGCCAGGAGATGACGTTGAGGTTGTGTTGGCATGCGATGGCTGCAAGGGGTCTCATGTAGACGTTGAAGAGGGTGGGGCTGAGTGATGATCCTTGCGGTACGCCGCAGATGACTTCGGTGGCCTTGGATCGAAACGGGGGGAGGCGGACTCTCTGTGTTCTTGCGGCGAGGAACAAGATGATCCATTCCAGAGCCTTTTCTTGGACACCTGTGTTGCTCAGGCGTTGGACTAGGGTGCGGTGGCAGACCGTGTTGAACGCTGCGGAGAGATCCAGGAGGATGAGGGCCGCTGTTTCCCCGTTGTCGAGCAGGGTTCTGATGTCGTCGGTGGCAGCGATGAGGGCGGTCTCAGTGCTGTGGTTGGCTCGGAAACCGGACTGCGAAGGGTCAAGGGATCCGTTCGTCTCGAGGAAGGCGGCAAGCTGGCTGTTGACGGTCTTCTCGATGACTTTGGCAGGAAAAGGGAGGAGCGAGATGGGGCGGAAGTTCTTGAGGTCGGCGGGGTCCGCTGTTGGTTTCTTCAGTAGGGCGCTGAGCTCGGCATGCTTCCAGCTCTCCGGGAAGGTGGCGGTGTCGAAGGAGATGTTGATGATGTCCCGCAGTTGGGGTGCGATGATGGCGACGGCCTTGTTGTAGACGTGGTGGGGGCAGGGGTCGGTCGAAGATCCGGAGTGGATGGTGTTCATCGTGCGGGCTGTGTCTTCGGTGGTCACCGTGGTCCAGGTGCGGAGGGTGGCGGTGGGGGGCGTTGGTTCGACGGTAGGGTGCGTGGATGGTGCGCCGAAGCTGTTGTGGATGTCGGCGATCTTGCGGTGGAAGAACAAGGCGAAAGAGTCGCAGAGGTCTTGAGAAGGAGTGATGTCGTTGTTGCCTGTGCTGGGGTTGGAGAACTCCTTGACGATGCTGAAGAGTTCCTTGCTATTGTGGGCATTGTTGTCTGGTCGTTCCTTCAGAGTTTTCTTCTTAGTAGTGTGGAGGAGCTGGTGGTGCTTGCGGGTGGCTTGTTTGAGGGTGGTCATGTTGTCTGCGGTCTGGTTGAGGAGCCAGGCTTTCTCGAGGGTGCGGCAGTTCTTCTTGGAGTCCTTGAGTTCGTCGGTGAATCAGGTGGCTTTCTTGCTTCTGGGTCTGCTGGGAGGGTTCTTCAGTGGCGCAAGGTCGTCTGCGCAGTCAGTCAGCCACTGTGTGAAGTTGCGTGCTGCTTCGTTAAGGTCAGTTGTGCTTGCGGGCGGGTTCTGGCTGAGGGAGGTGGTGAGCTGCTCGACGGTGATCTTGCTCCAGCTCCTGTGAGGAACCTGTTGCGTCATCCACTTGTTCTCCCTCCTTCAGAACCACTAGGCTCTCTACTTCAGGGCTAGCTTGTACATTACCTAGAATTGTTAGACTTACACATTGATCTATATTACTATAAAAATCTAAGGCCTCATTTAAAGACACAATTCTGTCATGCAGAGAGGCTACATCCAGAACCAAGTTAGACTCGCTCCTGGCCTCTGGTGGGATCTTATTTAAATAATGTACTGACTGTACATTCTCTATCTGGGCTGAACTACACGTTTTATGGATAACATCATGAAGTCAATCAACCTCGTCTAGCTGTCTTAATGGATCGAATTTATTATATGTCGGGATTTTATAGGTCGGATTATCGTCATTTAAACCTTGGCTCAACTTAAAATGTTCCCTCCTTAATGGTCGAGGATGATAGAAGAAGCCCAGTGGGAGGAATTTTATTCCTTCAGTTCGTAAGTCAACTTGCCCCACTCGTTTTAGGATTTCGTAGACCAGGGCGGGAGAACTCAGGGTCAAAACCAGACAATCACCTAACCAAATCTTTCTCTTCCATCCCACCAAGGAAACACGTCTCACCATTTTAAAAGCTTCAAACATATCCTTAGCTAGACCTGTCTTTAGCCCAAGGTGATGAATGGACCTATTCCGCAGGGTAGCCCAGGATTCATTGACAGGATCGTTTATCCGTGGTACATTTGCCAGTACCAGTATATACAGGGCTGTTGCTGGAGGAAGGTTGAGGGTAATGGGTTCTTGACACGAGGGTTGGCTAGATGTTATATGTGGCTTTTCCTGTGGATGCGTGTCAGTGTTTGGTATCCTCCCATTGTTTCCATTTTCTATACCACCTGCCCCCTTTTTGCTGTCCTGCTTGGTTTTGTTATGCCTATGTATAACACTTTCTCTAGCAGTTTTTTCCAAGTTAGTCGGAGTATGGGCTCCCTGTCTTAAAGTAAAGGAGGGCTGCTTACGTGAGCGTTCATCCTCCCCATTTGATGACTTAGGCATGCATTCAGTTAATTTATTTAGTTTACTCAGGATAGTGGCTTACCCCGCTTCTAGATGAGCTAATCTTTCCTCTAGTGGGTCAATAGGTTTTTGGATAGCAGATACCAGATCTGCAAATAGGGACTTAGGACAGATATGTGCCTGTTGATTTGCGGTCTAGTTTTACTCTTTACCTGAGTAACCCGTTTTTTTCCTCTATTTGTTCCTGTATTCGGCTTAGTTTTTGTCTTGATTGTGCCTGTGGACTTATTAGTTTGTGTCTCAGTTTGTGTCTCTGTAATATGTATCACAGGAGGTAGACTAACCGGGGGTGCTTTCTTTTCCTTTATACAGGTTCTCTTTGGTTGGGCAGTGTGAGAGCATCCTGATCTTCATTAAGAATTTCCCCTCCTCAAAATATGCAGCCATTTACTAACTCATCTACACTGTTACTGCTATTTTGAGTACCCCGGGTCTTTGTTCCTTGATTACTAGCATTGTTACACAGTGCCCCTGTAATCAGGTATTCTTTCTCTTCAGTCAATGCATCTTCAACATTGGATATTTGCTTCTCTATGGCCCCCACTGCTCCCGTCAAATAGTTCATTAAAGACATGTTAGTTTTTTCTTAACTGATGGTAAGGCCCCATTTGATCTATTTAGCTTTCTTTTCCCCATCAAAATTGAGTTTCAATACTTCCTTATGTACACTATGTCGGCTCACAAAGTCCACTTAAATACCATGGGCTTTTTAGGCAATATAAATGTCCTTACTTGATTGTAGTCCCAGGGTCGCAATGTCCTAATGATTGACAAGCCTCCTGGCGCTAGATGGTGACTCGTAATCCCCGCGCCGCCGTAGATTCTGGGGTTTGTAGTTCTCTCCGTTCCTCCGGCCTGTGCAGAGACCTCGGGCAGGTGGTTGGGTGCCTGTGGCTGCAAGCAAGCAGCGACGGACCCCGCAGGGCAGCAGTAGACACAGAAGACAAAGCAGGCAACATTGGGATCTGTGGTGGTGGGTAAAAGGGCTAAAAAGCACATCCTGAGTCTACTCTGGTCTGCTCCGGGTCAGCCTCAAATACAGTACTGTTGCAATTTGATTCGATTGGGCTCAATTGCAATTTAGCCAACAGCCGTTCCGCCGCTCCACACTGCCACAGAACACAAAAAAGAACTAGCGTGTGGCCGCCTCTGTACTTCACAAATGCAGCTCGCGACTCACAGCTCAACCGTGTCTCTGCCGTGACTCTGCACAACCCACAACCCAGAAGATGGTCGGGTCCCCCGTTTTCAGACCACGGAGTGCGGTTTGTGTGGTGTTCGTGGGGCGTTTGTTTGGGTGTTGGCGGTGGCCTGTGTGGCGTTGGTTCGTGGAAAAGTTCGGATCAAGCCCCCACACGAAACTTACAGCTCACAGGGTCGCGGGGTCGCAGGTACACTGACGGGCTCACAGACGGGCTCACGGGGTCACGGAGCAGCTGCTCTGGAACAAGCCCCCACAAGGGCCCCTACACGGAGCTTACAGCTTATGGTTCACCAGGTTCACAGGTGTTACGGGGTCGTGAGTACACGGTCTCACAGAGCAGCTGCACAGGGCCGAATCGCATCTCCTTTGCGCTCGGGCTCCCTCCGCCCAGCGCGAACACCTGCCGCGTCCGTTGCTCCCCGAGGGGATTTAACTGCTACTCACTTTTTGACCTCACTGGATAATCCTATTAGAAAATATGCTCCATTTGCTAATTATCTCTCGGTCGGGAGGATCTTTGTGTCCCAACATCCTTTGCAACTCAAACAAGGAGGGCTGACCCTGCTCTCCCTGCACTGCGCTACGCTACAAAGTGCCTGTCCATATCCCGCGGCGTGTCACACCTATTAAATATCCTACTGAACTTTTTAGGGAAGCACTGTATGTCAGATTTTCCCCTATGTTTATAATACAGTGACACTGCAGAAAACCCATTAAACCCTAGCGAGCTTACCTATGAGTGCCCACTAATAAGATAAGGTCTACCCCAGGTCAACATATAACCTTGCAGAGACTCTTCTGCACCATACTACTTGTGGCAGTTAACGGTAAAATGTCCAAAAACTGGGTGATTAATAAATCCTGGAATAAATGGACAGAACTAATTTCACAACATACCTAAAGGTCAATTTGGAGATTTATAATGAGGTTACCTACTGTTGATGTTAAGACTATAAGGCCCGACTCCATATTAAGTGCCCGAGGTTCCTTTTTCTGTATTTTTGCAGAATCAACATATCTTCCTTTGATGCAGATCTCGAATGTCCATATCTTTCCCAGAACCTGTGAAACTGTCATGTCACTTAGATGTAGGTGGTCACCAACCAATCAGGATCTAGACTGGGAGGAGCCAGCCGTGCCCCCGTCTACTTGTCGTCGACCATAGCATGGACATGCAGACTTAAATGCTGACCTTACCTGCTCCTTGTCTGCATTTTTTATTTCTTTTACATTTACAGAGTTTGAACTGTGTGTTTAACTGTTGTGTGGTAACTTGCCTCACGCTTCCGTTATGGCCAGGCACAGCGCTGATTGGTCGTCGCCAACCAATCAGGAGCTAGACCGGGAGGATCCAGTTGTACCTACCTCCCAGGTAGTTGGTGCCGGTCATAGTGCGGATGCGCACAGCATGCTTGCCGTTGGTGCACCAAAGGCAAGCACATCTGAGCCTGTCCGTGCCTGGATTGTGCCAGGCACCAGACATGCTGCCGGTTCGGTCCTCTTAAGTCTGTCCTATTCACGGGACGACCTGGCCGCTATCAGAACTGGGATCAGTTAATGTGCCTATCAGAACTGAGCCCCATTAGATGGCTCCTTTCTTTGCATACACTGCGGTTTTAGAACATTAGCAGCCGCTACCTCTACACCCTCTCCCCCGTTGGCCTTTAAATTTCTTAGTATAAATTGCTGTTTGCTCGTAAGACACGTTGCTGTTTTGTTTGACTCAATTCAGGATGAGGTACCTGATATCCTCTTCCTAACCGAGACATGGTTCACTAAAGATACTGAGGCCGGGCAAACACTGGCCCTGCCACAGGGCTACACTATAAAGATACTAAATAGAGTGGGCCGGGGTGGTGGCATTGCAATTATTTTTGCTTGCTATACCTGCACTTTGACTAAGGAGGATAATGCCCGTAACTATATCTTCACCCTGTCTGGGCTACTTATTTACTGCCCCGCAGGGCCCTCTAAAGATTTCAGGGAAGCTTCAGTGTGTCCGGCCTACCAGCAACCAGGTCAGCTAATTTTAATATTATTGGTGATCTCAATCTGCACCTAGAAGCAAGTCAAGACAGTGATATTGGCGATTCCTTGGCAGACCTCGCTGCCCTTTCAACTAATACATCACGTCTCAAACAGCACACACTCAGGCAGGAATCGGTTAGATCCTATTTTCTCTAACTTACCTGCCCTAAAAGTCAGTCTGCCCATTGCCATGAGCAGATCTGACCACTATCTGATATCTATGAAACTACAGTGCATAGGCCCTCCTCAGGATATCCCACAGAAGCCCTGGCTTAAACAGGATGCTGACCACTTTCGTAACCTTCTACTCAGTCTAAGGCCGAATCTCTCAGAAAGGGCAGATAGCGTTCTGTCCATCTGGCTCACATAATCCCTCGATACCTGGATCCCTGTTAAGCTGTCTCACAGTCACAGAACATAGTCCAGTCCGATGTTCAATGAAAATCTGGCCCAGGCCACAAAAACTTGCAAAGCCCTGGACCAGCCATGGAGACGGCAATACGACCCAGTCCTGAAAGTACAATATCGAGTGGCTATTAAAAATTACCATAATTCCATTCAAATGGAAGAGCTGATTACTTTGCAGATAAAATCAAAAATATCTGCAATCTTGCAAAATACATCTTTTTCTTTCTTAATGATCTCAAATCTTCAGGGCGACCCAACAAATACCCCTTCTCTTCCAAGCAGCAATGCGAGGCATTGGCCCCGTTTTTTGTTAAGAAGGTCAAGGACATTTACAAAACCTTTCCCCCTACTACGATTAAGGCAGGCTCCTCAACTTCGATCAGCGCCGCCCCTTCACCTACTACCTTTCCTGCACTCTCCCAGGAACTAATGTGCACCATTTGTAAAAAAATTAAATCAGGATCCCCAGCGGGTCACCTCAAACCTGATCAGTTTCAGAAATGTCTACCTCAGCTTCTTCTCCCTTTTCTTTGATCTTATAATCCTGGCTGTGTACTCTGCTGTAGTCTCCACCTCCTGGAAACAACTAAAAAAATCAAATCTGGATGATTCCAACCCGGAAAGTTGTCACCATATCTCTCTTCTTCCTCTGATATCACTGAATCCTATATTAACTCCATTCTTACCACCTTCATGGAAGCCAACGATCTGCTACACCCCTCTTAAAAGAGTTTCCGTCCAAGACATAGTACCAAATCTGCCCTTCTAGCAGTTACGGAACATCTTCGGAGTTCAGAGGATGAAAATCGGGCTTCTGCCCTGATCCTTCTGGATCTGAGTGCTGCATTCGATACAGTGTCTGATCAGATCCTTCTGCAGCTTTAGAGGATATTGCCATTGTTGGCTCGGCCTTAAACTGGTTCTCCTCCTTTCTAGCTGAGAGATGCTTCCAAGTGATTGCCCCCCTTTTGGCTCTCAAAGACACGACATGCGCCAAGGAGTACCACAAGGCTCTGCTTTGAGTCCTACTTTACTCAATGTTTACATTCAACCTCTGCCAGCACTGACCTAGGACAGGGCCTAATTGTGGTCTCCTACTCAGATGAAATACAGTTAATGGTCGCGTTAGCTGATAAATCTGCACCGGATGCTGCCAAATTTAAAAACTACTTGACAGCTATCGCGGACTTGATGTCATCCAACTGTCTTCAACTGAATGCTAACAAATCTAAGATCCTCCTGGTGGGCAAAAACACTTTGTGGAGCGAACACTGGTGGCTGTCCAATCTAAGCCCTGCGCCTGTTACAAAACAGACGGTAAAAAATCTTGGCGTATGGACCGGCTCTGCGTTGACCTACCAGGCTCAAACAAAGGTGGTAGTCGGAGTCTGTTTTGGACTCCTAAATGGTCTCAAACCACTTCCTGGATTCTTCAATGCCAACACCCACCAGGTTTTTATCCAGGCTACTGTACTATCAAGGCTGGATTACGCAAGGTCTCTGTACCTAGGGGCCAATAAAGCAGAGATACATTGCCCACAATGGCCAAAAAACGCTGCCGCCCGGCTGCTCTTTGGCCTGCCGAGAATCTGCTCTATTTCAAGCTTTTTACACAGGTTACCCTGGCTCCCGGTGGAGGATCTGATTAATTTGAAAGCCGTATGCATGTCCAATAGAATCCTGAATTCCCAGGTCCCCGATATTTTAGCCGATCTTCTCACACCTTACATACCCAACCTCGAGCTGCGCTCCACTGGTCAACACCTGGGAAGGCGTATCGTTTTACTGCATTCCCAGGCCTACCACTTTTGGTAAATCTGGGAATGTGTCAGAAACTATGGAAGTTGCATGGAATGCTTTCCCAGGTCAGAGTAATGCTATGCAGTGATTTGCGCTGCATTACTCCAGATTTATTAAGTCAATCAGGGCCACTCAAAGTGGCCTTGCTTGGCATCATAAATCTCATTTTGGAGTTGTGTCACTCTTGCACCACGTTCTATAGTGCAACAGTGATGCAACTGGGCTCATAAATGTGGCATTGAATGTCTGACTAATTTGTAAGCACATACACCTGCAATCAATGATTTACATCTGTTCAATCCATCCTCTTTCGACAATCTGACTACTCCCTGTGTCACCTGCATACTCCTTGTCCTACCTGCCTGACCCCTTGAAAATCTCCAACCAAGATATTGCCCGTCTTGGGGAGGAAGCAAAAGGAGGAGACTGAGACCATAGCCAGATATGTAGTCCAAAACGACAAGAAGTTATATGGGCTACTGTTATGGCCGGGTTTTCTGATTAGATGGGATCAGCCCCTAGGGGCCCCCCCAACCCAGCCAGAACGTAACCACATCCCTCCTCAGGACCATCTATCCAGGAACCTGGGTACCTACCTGAGGATGGGGAACTCGCAATATACAAGCTCATATTATTAGAAACATCACTAAATCTATAGGGATACTAAGAATACTCACTGATTACTAAGGACGCTGAACTGAGCTCCAAGCTGAACTGAGCTCCAAGCTGAACTGACCACTCCTCCTCTCCTGTAGCTCGCTAATATGGAAAGCTTGTCCTTTCATGGAAAGTTACGGCCAGTAACCTGCCGCCCACCAAATTCTTGTACCTCCCCGTACCAAGGACACGTTCCCAGCTGGCCAGCCTGAAGTTGTGTCTTCGGAGTGGAGAAAAATACATTTCTTCGATAAGGGCCAGCCTGTGCCGGTTCTCTCCAAGTGAACAACAGCTTTAACTATAAACTTTACCTTTACCCTGAAAAGCCTCTCAGCTCCATCAAGATGGAGTCCCTCTAGTTCTAGGCCTGTAGGCCTGAAAGGGATGAAATACCCCTTAGCTCTGTCAGAATACCTACATAAACCATACCAATGTGTAATATAAAGTCAGAACCACAGGGTCCAACCTCTACTATAAGAAATAATAACAGGCCAAAGCCAATAGGCAATAGATGGTCTCTTCTAGGTCTGGAAGAAAGGGCTTAAAAGGGCCAACACAAGCTAAGAATACCTATCCTAGATGTGAGCAAGATTAAAGTCTATATCACTGCTAAATAGAGCCAAAAACCCTGCCAAGACATTCCACCCTTAGACTTTATCTTGCGAACATCTATAAACAACAACATCCATATAAACAAACATCAACACAATCTATCAACAAATCAAAAACCAAAAAGACTCTCTAAAAAGAATGACAACTTAAGGAAATTCCACCTGAAACTCAATTGTAGGGAATACAAATCTAACAACCAACTGAAAACAAATCAAAGCACCCTTGACTTGAATGCTGAAACATATCTAAGATTGGATCTGATAACAACAGAAACTAACCAAAGCATCCTCAAACTAAATGTGCCTCAACTTCTAGTGATCACTGGTGAAGTCTAGTGATGTAGGGACTTATGTGTTGAATGAAAACAGCAAGGGGCCTAAATGGGGCCTACCTACTTCGGACAACTTAAGAACTAAATGTGTTTCAACTTCTAATGAAAAAACAACAAAGGGCCTAAATGAGGCCTACTGACATTGGTCAACTTAAGGAAACATTTTGGTGAAATCTGAGAAATAGACATGACAAACGGTTCTCAAGGTCTGGGCAAACATTAATACATAATCATACTAAAAGACACACCTCCCAGGACAACCTAAAGTCTAGGGTAACCACCCTTTGATCAATCAAAGTGAAATTGTAATACCAGGAAAATAAAGACAACCCCATTTCTACAAGATAGCTGGTGTAGCACTAACCCTAAACAGTTAGCACCTAGTTTACATCACACTGTGAAACACATGTGTGCACCACTATTCAAAAAAAAAAATTGTCCTTCATTGGCAAAAACTGTTTTGCAGAAAACAGGAAAACTATAATTGGTGACTGCATCCTAAAAAGCAAGGAAACATCAAAACCATGATGACATGTTTTTTTTAAAAAGTGGGGCCTGTTCGTAGTGATTGCAAAGAAAAAAACATGGGAATAATGCAGGCCAAGGAATTACATAACAAAATCCTTTTACGGGAAAACGTATTATGATGGAGTCTGTCACAAATAAAAAAAAAGTGTCTTTGTTTTTTTTTCAAAAATATAAGTCCAATGTCAATTTTGGGACATCAGTGTAGGTCACCACCCGGCATCTTCGGTATCCGGACACTTCCTCCGATGCGGCCATCCACCACCAATCCGGTCTGGTCTGGTCTGGTTCCATCTTCCAAAAATAATAAACTAACATAAAAACATGAAAGTAAAAAACTAAAATAAGAAAGGAAGTGGGGGGGGGCGACCCACACACCAACACCACAACCCAGCAATCCTAGGACAAGAAAACAAGTATCATTAATCTTGCAAAATAAAATTTTCTATTTAAAAAGCACCCCAAGTGCTTTTCATTATTGAAAAGAAAATATTCTGATTAATTAAAAACATTAGCGAAATCTAATTTTTAAACACATCCAAAAGGGTCTAGTCATACCCTAATCCTCTGTGAGACAGCCCCTCCCTTCAGAATACGGAGGAGCCAGGCTACAGTGTGAAGTAATTTGAATCACTGCCAAGTGATGATCTCACAGCAGGAGCAGGGCGCTGCAAGCCTCCCTTTCCCTGATCAGGGAAGCCTGCCCAGGCCTACTGTATCTAACTAACTCCAAGGGCCAAGAGTCCCTTATCAGCAGGCAATGAAGCTGTCTGCGCCGACAGCAAGGAAGAGCGAGTTCACCCCTCCCTTACATAAACATTCCGTCCGCGGAACAAAATTGGATTTTGGCCAATCATAACAAGACAGGCCGTGTTCGGAGCCTGCAGAGGAAAAAACCTGCCTTCTCAAACCAGCTGGTCTGCCAAGGTCGACAAACACATTCCCTGGAAGCCAAACAATTCTGTTCCCAGGCTAGATTCTTTAACTAACGAAAGCTAGCATTTTTTAAAAAAACTATTCTGTTACAATGTACTGCTACTTAAAAGCTCCACTTTCTAAAAAGACTTTTTGTCTAACTAATTCAGCTAAAAGGCAAGACATTTGAAACATGGGCATTGATTTAGTATGCAGATCAACACACAAAAAGGGGCAATTTGCTTCTGCACACAAGACTATACATTTTGCTTTTAAAAAACGAATTATCATGGACTGTTGGGTTTAATATTTCTCTGCACATATCTTTTACCGTGCAAGGTATTACCTTTCTATCAACAGCTTGTCAAAGTACATAGGCGAGCCTTGTAACTAAATGCAAATTAAACTAATGTAAGGGACACATATGGTAGTGTGTTATAGTTATCAATTTTAACACTATATTCTGCTCCACCCTAACTATACACACTAGCATCCAGAAAATAAAAATATATACTGTCAGCTGTTGAAAGAGAAATAAATTTAAAACAACATAAAATGCAGACACATTTCACCATTGTATTTTTGTTCAACCAGGGGCAACATGTAATTTTGCATTACAGCGTAATTAATCATGCAAGCCATTCAAGCCAACCTAATAAAAAGGCCAAATTCATATATTATCAAACAGCCATTTATTTTCTAACTGAGTGGGGAAATTTACATATGCCGGTTTTGCTGCATACATTCACATTTGAAAAAAAAAAGGTTCAGCTTGCATTTGGGAAAATAATAATGAGAACACATTTATTTTAAAAGCACACGGTTGCCTTTCACTAATTAAAAGCACATGTTACCATGCACTGTCGGGCAAGATTGATTATTCTCAACCTGTGATCATTGCAAAACATCGGCCAGCACATTCCTTTCTAGATGGAAAACCCTCAAAGAAATAATTAATGAAAACAGCCCGTAGATTGCGCACACCAACTAGGCCATCTTCTAATATTTCACACATTTTAAACCATGCATTCAAAAATAATTCTCCACACGTCTGTGGATGCATATTAAGAAGCACATTTAAAAGAACACAGCTCTCTCCGTGCAAACCCTTATCTCAATCCGACTTGTTGATTTATAACTTACTGACCCCTAAGAGTCAGACACATGAAGTCATCTGTTCCAAGGCAAACCCACACAAATTCGTAGACGCATTTCAAAAAGAATGTTAAATGAACAGAGCCCTTCGCTCAGCACAAGATGTAACCTTTCCGTCAAGAAGCTGACAAAGCACGTAGGCAAACCCAGGAACCAATAAAAGTCAAAATCAAACAACCAATCATCAAAATATTCACTGACTTTTATAGTCAGTTCAGATAACCATGCATGTCAAACAGCATGTTAAAAATAAAGACTGCCATCTCAATTCAAGATATTAACCCTTTGGCAGCTCAAGCACAATCATTTCCCAATGACTGCAGATACATGGGAAAGTCATGAACTCATCTCTCCACGTTTACAGATAACACATACGCACATTTTCAAAACGTTATCCCCAAGCACCCGAGAGAGATCCAGCTCTCTCCTGCCTAACGTAATGATAACATGCCCTGTCCAAGCCATGACCACATGGCGCTATTCACAAGCCATATTTACAAGACAAGCTCTTCACAAACAACATATCCAAGGCGCAATGCACAAGGAACACAGCAAATCAACATAAGAACATGCACCTCACAAGCCACATTAACATGGCGCTATTCACAAGCCATATTTACAAGGAGCTATATGCAAAGAACTCCACAAATCATATAACAATGAACACATTTCACCTCGCACAGCATAAGCAGATGCAGCAAGCAAATTAATGGGCAATTTAAAAGCATTTTTTACACACATTTATACAATTGGACCATCACAAAGATGTTACTGGCTCCCTCATGTAATGCCATCCTTCAACCCTGACAGTTTAAACACCAAGATGAAAACCATTCCTTCCACCCTGAATAAGCCAAATGCCATGATGCAGTACAATCTCCTCACGCTGCAACTGTTAAAGCCCATAGATCACACAGGCTACATAAACTGCCAAACTACGCCAGATGAAACTGGCGCTCAGGGCACTCCCTCACAACACATGGGAAACAATCCAAGCACATGGCCAGGTCACACAGGCTTCGTAAACTGTTCGTAGACGACAGATGTTATGGCCGGGTTTTCTGATTAGATGGGATCAGCCCCTAGGGGCCCCTCCAACTCAGCCAGAATGTAACCACATCCCTCCTCAGGACCATCTATCCAGGAACCTGGGTACCTACCTGAGGATGGGGAACTCGCAATATACAAGCTCATATTATTAGAAACATCACTAAATCTATAGGGATACTAAGAATACTCACTGATTACTAAGGATATCCATGCCCTACACTACACTCATACCTCATAGTCTCGCGGCCACTCAGACCCAGACTAATCTACCCCAGGGCAGATATGACACACAATCCGGTGCGTCTACACATGGGGCTGCAGAACCCAATGCTCTCTTTTCCAAACGGTTTACAATCCGGCAAACCTACACGCCAGTAATCCCCCCTGGCGCTCTCACTTACACAAGCCACAATCCTGTGGGTATACGCGCTGGTAATCCACCCCAACGCTCTCACTAACGCCGTATATCAACGACGACCACATTCCTATGAACACCTTCAGTTATATGTCTCTTCACTAAGGGTCTGCTACTACAATAATATTATGGGATAGCCGAATTACTTAGTGTCAACAATTCCCTAGCTCAAGGGCTCCCTGTTCTCCCTATTTATTCAGACTTACCGGATCAGGGGCAGCATCTGTTCAAACAGTAACACCTACTAGGAAAGGAGATTACCCTCACTGTATGGGGACAAAGATATACACACTATGTGATTGAGTTATTCCTTGATTTAAGCGCTCCTACTCCCTTCTGATCCATCAGTGGCTCAACGGCAACTGGCTAGAAGCCAGGCTAGCTTTATCATAAAACAACTCATGCACTGTAGTTCACTAATTAATGGGGATGTTTATTGTAACAATAATAAAGTACACATATACAAAACTATGGGGTCTCTATAACTAGCAGTAACTTTAACACACCGCTGAAAGAAAAGGATTAGACATACAATTTATCTGCGGGGTAACAGGATCTTTTAACACACCGCTGAAAGGGAAAAGATTAGACATACAATAGCCTAGGGAATAAGAACAAGATTAAGGTGTAAGTGTAAAGTAAACTAGTTCAGACTACCTCACCTATTAGAAGGAAGATTTCTCTCTGCCTCTGGTGGGATTAGGGCTCTCTCTGCCTCTGGTGGGATTAGGGCTCTCTCTGTCTCTCCCTCCTTCACCACATCACCACGCCTCTGGTTCCATTGCTCCAGCTGACAGCCTTCTTTGATGCTCTCTGCACTGCTCTCTCTCTCTTCATCTTCAGCAATCGTCTGCCTTCTTTCTCCATTCCAGAACTGGACTCTATTCTGCAGCTCCAGCAGACATCCTGTTCTCTCTCCAAGCTGAACTGAGCTCCAAGCTGAACTGAGTTCCAGGCTGAACTGCACACAAGCTGAAATGAACCCCACGCTGAACTGAGCTCCAAGCTGAACTGAGCTCCAAGCTGAACTGACCACTCCTCCTCTCCTGTAGCTCGCTAATATGGAAGCTTGTCCTTTCATGGAAAGTTACGGCCAGTAACCTGCCGCCCACCAAATTCTTGTACCTCCCCGTACCAAGGACACGTTCCCAGCTGGCCAGCCTGAAGTTGTGTCTTCGGAGTGGAGAAAAATACATTCCTTCGATAAGGGCCAGCCTGAGCCGGTTCTCTCCAAGCGAACAACAGCTTTAACTATAAACTTTACCTTTACCCTGAAAAGCCTCTCAGCTCCATCAAGATGGAGTCCCTCTAGTTCTAGGCCTGTAGGCCTGAAAGGGATGAAATACCCCTTAGCTCTGTCAGAATACCTACATAAACCATACCAATGTGTAATATAAAGTCAGGACCACAGGATCCAACCTCTACTATAAGAAATAATAACAGGCCAAAGCCAATAGGCAATAGATGGTCTCTTCTAGGTCTGGAAGAAAGGGCTTAAAAGGGCCAACACAAGCTAAGAATACCTATCCTAGATGTGAGCAAGATTAAAGTCTATATCACTGCTAAATAGAGCCAAAAACCCTGCCAAGACAGCTACCCCTTTATTTAACAAGTACTACGCAGAAGGCAACCTTATGGCAGTAGATGGCAAATGTAGTCATTGCATTGGCGAAGGACGTCTGGACCATTTTTGGCATATGAAGAGGAGGTGGGCGAAGCAGAGTTCAGTAGGATAGAGTTGGCAAGAGCTCAAACCTGTCTCCATCTCACCCCACTAGGGAAGATCTTCCTCTCTACTATGCACCCCAACCTGCTGCATGGGCTGCCTGTGACAGATGACTGTACTGTGGTGCCAGATAATAAATTAAGCACAACAAACATTCAATATTTAAATGTTTGTTTGCCCATCAACATATGTGACTATGGAAGGAACTCTGTGTATGTGCTAGGAATCATACAGCCAGATTCATCAAAGGAAATTCAACTCGCAAAGGGCCAGATTCTGAGAATCTGGCCCTTTGCGAGCGCTATTTTTGCATTTGGGATTCATCATCCCAAATGCAAAAATCGCAATTTTAGAAATCGCTAAATTGCGATGAATTGCATTTAAGGAATTTCAATTTGAGATTCCTTAAATGCAATTCATGAACCATTTAAAAATTGCGAATTCGCAATCTAGGGCCTCTATTGACCGCGAAGTCTGTCTACGTGGTAAATAGCGAAAACTTTGAAAAATGCACTTTAGTGCATTGTTCTAAGTTGCATGTTACACACACACATGTCCTTTGGACATGTGTGTGCACAACACCAGTGTACATTACCATTTATGGGGTGCTACAGGGTGTCCTTTGGTCACTCTGGCACCCTTGAAATCGCTTCCTTATTTGCGATTCGCTATTTGCTAATCGCAAATAAGGAATGATTCCCCCATTCATTCCTATGGGCCTTTAGGCCCATAGGAATGAATGGGGAGTCATTCTTTATTTGCGATTAGCAATTAGCGAATCGCAAATAAGGAAGCTGTAGGAATCGCAAAAAATATTGCGATTTCGACATGAATCCCGTTTTGCGAGTCTTTAATAGCGATTCCTTAATAATCGCTATTAAGGACTCGCAAAACATGACATTGATGAATCTGGGGGTTAGTTATTTGTACTCTTGTGTTTTCATTTTCTCAATCAATCGATAAGTCCCAGAATCCTTTGTAAATCACATTGATAGTTACATTATCATCTTGAATAAATGTTGTAACTCCTCTAGCTGTGACTTGGAATATGAATTATAATTGTCTCATGCATTTGCTCATGAATTATAATTGTCTCATGCATTTGCTCTTGTTTGTGTTTCCGTCATACCTGCATTTTATATTGTACTACATAGCCTTGTTGATTTATGTATGTAACATCAATTGTTGTATTGATGTATTATATGCTACATTTGTTTTAAACATAGAGCCAGAGTGACTCCTCTCCACGTAGCTAGAGGTAGCAGGACGTTGACTTCAAGTGCCAGGTCAACCACAACCACCTGCAAGAACTGGTATGTAAATGTGCTAACAGGAACTGTTCCTTGTTGTTCATACGTTCATCAGAAATGCTTTATCATGTCTGTTTTCTGGCTTACTAGATGTGAACTTAACTGGTATATTTTGATTTAATATGTTAAATGTTGATTTTCATCCGAAATGCTCCCATATTCTTTTAGGCCATGTGAGGTTGACCCAGGCCTCATTGAAGGCAAGAGTGCCTTCTGTGCCTCAAACTGTTGTCACAACTGGTGAGGCTCAAGGTTCAAAGATACTTTATTCGGATAACATCGTATCCATAAAAGCACAAAAACACAACAATAGACAGGTTATAAATGTACAACTTAGAGAGTCATGATAAAACCATAGCAGCATACAATATACAGTAATCGTTAAATTCATAAAAATTCATTAGTAGGTAATGTAAAAGCTCAAGGGTTTGACATCATTTGAAGTGCTCGAACTGCAATTCTCAAAAAAGTGCATGTGCTAAAGACCAAGTCTCCATTGTCCAGGGTAAGTAATTTTAAATAGCGTTTTCCAAGCTAATGGGCATGTGCTTTTTAACATACAGAGGTAAAAGTCACTTACTATACTTTAGATAGTATTTGCAAAAAAACAAAAAGTGCAAAATAGATTTGCCACTCTGGCCGTCTCACGTACAAGGAGTACAATCAAGGTCAGGGTGGTTAAACCAAGGGGAAAACATAATACAAATCCAATGGTGCCAGCACTTAGAGAGAAACAGAAGGCTCCTCTCCCTGTGGATCATTGGAAGGGTGATATAATTAGCCAGCAGGTTTGGAGGATTTTCAATGGCCATGTAGCTATGAACAAGGGATTTTTTAGATTTCTTTTCTAACCTTTCTGCACTATATAACGAATAGAGCGCACTCTTAAGCTCACTTTTGTTTGCGGCCATAGCTCTGCTAAGATTTGAATAGATTCTTCACTTATTAATACTACAAAGGCTCCGATACCTTCCTGAGAGCCATGGTATGTTTTTCACTTTCGCACATCCTATACAATCACTAATGATCTATCTTTTTAGGGATATGGCCGGGTTTTTCCAGACGAATAACCAGAGAAGGGCAGGGCGGGACCTAATAAAATCTTCAATAAATGTAGATTAAGTTACTTATGAAAGGTGTATTTGGATGTGGAGATCAGATCGCCTAATAACTTCCTGCAAAATCTAATCTCTTCCTGTTGGATGCAGGTGCTATTGGCGAAGCCCCAAATCTCAGCTCCGTACGTAGATTTTGGCACACATTGGGACTTAAAACATTTTTATATGGCTAAAATAGCCAGGCTCCTCACAGCAGGCGGGTGGTAGACCCTGGTAAGATCAATAACATATAACCGCACAAAAGACTAATTGTCACATTTAATGAATGACATGTTACAAGAATGTAGCTTTGCAAACATCCCTGTCATCACCAAGCTCAATATGCACACATTTGGATTATAAGAGTGGAAGCCCACACAATGTGTTTTGTGTAACGTGTATAAGCCAACATTTCCAATCAATATAACATTTATGAACACAGCAAGCATAATGTCTCATCTAAGGAGGAGTGTCTCTAACTGTTTATAAAGTGAATTTGATTAATACATTCATTTTGTATTAACACATAAGCAAATTTCACACAAATGTGTATGTGTTGGCTTCAGTACATCTGCTGTCACGACGAAATTGGCCATCTGGTACACCAACCTGAACACATCTCAAGGATAAGGAGAGCTGCTGGCAGCAGCAAAACATCCCACCACCCTCCGTCAGTCAGGTAAGTCTGCCAAAATGTGTAGGTAGTGAATATTTTGCATAGTATTTACAATAACTAACTCAGGGAGAAATTAGCTTGAAAGCTTGTTTTAAGCCTTTGATGGTGGTATGTGATTTTTCCCAATATTTACAGTGATACCCTTGGTTTGGTGTTCATGTTTACTTATCAATAATGCTTATATTTAAGGAAGGTGAAACTTCTCTTTTTGAAGCGGCTAGATTGAGGAACTTATCATTCAGCCAGCACTTGAGCCAGATCCAGCAGCTAACCTCACGTGGATATTCAAACCACACAGCTGGAGTTAGGGAGTCTGAGTTTGCATTTCACATGTTTGATTATTGCAGCCCTGCTAAACTCGGAGCTATCATATGCTGGGCTTTACAAACTACATATCACTTTTAAATTTAAATTGATCATCAAATGTACATGAAAATAGATCAGATGTATTGAAGTAATCTGTAGTGTGGTAGCACCCAAACCAGTATGACATACACCATTTAGTCTTTTGCAATCAAAAGTACTGTAGACAATAGGTTGCTTGATGAAGCCGTACCGTCTACCAGCGGAGGGTAGTGAGCAATCCGAGGAGAGAATTCGATCCTCCTCCAGGCAACAATATCAGCAACCTGCACTGCTCAACAAGAAGAGAATAAGGAGGAAAAAGATGAGCAGGAGTTGGTCTAAGACGTCATGGAAGAAGAGGAGGGCATTGGTGGCCCACTGGCCAACAGTAGGAAGGCAAATTCATGTTCAGCCAGAATTACACCTCATACTTCCTTTCTGAGTATTGCCACTCCCTGCAGTCAGTCAACCAGCCACAGAATCTGCCAAACCTGACGCAACATCACCTCCTCACAGCCCTCACCTCTTTGGTTGATGTGTAGCTTTTACTTCAAACTCTTCCCATGAAGATGCATCCCAGGCCTACTCTCAAACATCTGAAGGAGAGAACATACCTGGTGAGGAAAAGTATCCCCTAGACTTGAATTTCCTTCCTACAGCTTGCCATGCTCCACCCCTCCCAGTGATGGTCATTTTAGCCAGTAGGAAGAGGAAGTTTTCCAACAGCAGAATGATGTGTGGCAGGATATTTGTAAAATAGGGGCTACTCTGCCTTACATGTCAGACTCAGCTCGAAGACACCCTCATATGTTTGACAGGCAGACTGATACCTTCGACAATGTTGTGAAATGTTGCCAATACATTTTTGAAGATGCACCTGGAACAAATAAATTGTATACGGAATAGAGTGCAAGATGCCGTGCCTTGACTATGAAGATGATGGAGGCATGTTGAAAATGTACTAAAGTCTACCTTCACAGTCAACACATGTGGAAGAACCTACACACTCACCTGCACCGACCACCAGTACAGCCACCTGTACCGATATCTGCACTACAACCTGCAGAGCCACCAGCCGCCCTACCTGCACACCCACCTGAACCTAAACTTGTATAGCCACACCCCAACTGTACAGCCACCTGCACCCAAACCACACAGCCCCCTGCACCTGAACATGTAAAGCCACCTGTACAAAACCTGTACAGCCACCCACATCTGTACTTACACTTGTACATTCACAATCCCCTTCAGTAGACCCACCACCACCCAAGCATGCACAGGGACCACTTACCCAATCTGTACAGCCATCACAACCACTACTGATACAGCCACTACCTTCTCCACTTGTGCAGCCATCAGCCCCACCAGCAGTCCCAGCTGATCCACCTGCACAGGCAGCGGCTTTACATGCACACACACATTGGCACACACCCAGAATGGAAACTCCCTCATAAAGATCCGCACCCACACAATTTAAAAATTACAAGAGATATCACCCATGACTATTGTAAATATATTCAGTCACTCAACATATGTATATGAAAATATATGTTCACCAAGTACAACTTCTACCCTGAGTTGTCTTGGATTTTTATTAAATCATTACTCTGGTTCTGGGACTTCAATGTCTAATTAACTGTTTGTGAGCACCACATGTCAACCTGTTGGACGATCTGTGTCACAAGGCATCATGTTTAAAGTGCATGCTATACACCCACTGATGTACAAGATACCACATCTATTCAACACAGACATTTGAAAATTAATGGCAGACGTTGTGTAAAAAAATGATTTATATAAGTTTATCAAAAAATACATAAATGCAGGAAATATCAACTAAAGCAACAAAAAAGTCAGATGAAATAGGCAAAAAGAACACAGATGAAGTCTTCAGGCAGAATGCACATGGGAACCTGAAGGTGGTTAGGAAACGCTAGAAATAATTCTCATGAAACGTCAAGGGAACCAGTCTATATACAAGAGTTCAAGCAAAATAGTTTATCTCCATGCGTGCCCCGGAAGGCCCCCGGCTGTCCTACGTCACACTGGGCGTGTGCTCAGGACAGCCGGAGGCCATCTGAATGCTGCCGATTCCCCAGCATAGCACAAATTCTGCGCCGCGCTTTGCAATTAATTAGAGGGCGTTGTTTGAACGGCCCCCGGCTGTCCTGCGCACACGACCAGCATGACAAAGGACATCCGGGGGCCGTCCTGCGCACACAAGGGGTTACACCCCCTAAATACATCCCCGCACCGTGGCAAAATTATCACCGTAGGGAAGGGGTTGAAGGCAAAACTTTGAGCAAACACAAGGGTCCAGGGTCAATTCGAAAGAATAACGTTCACCCCACAAGCCACATGTAAGTTCAGAAGTAGAATCCAGGCTTGCAGTTACACTGTCACTGGCCATCCTCACTCTCATCTTTCACATGTGGACTCACTTTGGCTGGCCAGTGCAGGACTTGACAACCCTTGGGAAAAGACGGCACGAGGGGTAGCAGGGGTAACAGAGAGGGCTGATGTAAATGTAAATGTGTGTGTCTTGTAAACCGCACTGCTACCCGGAGGCGTCCTGGCGCTATAGACCGCTGGGGAACTCGTCCTGGCTTTCCCTGTGAGATGTTCCCTCCTGGGTATCTCCAAGTGAAACCAGGCATCCCCGGCGTTTGTGGGGGGCCGTTGTGGAGATGAGGCAAGCTAATGCATAGCGTTGCCGAGTGTGATCCCTGGTTTTAGTAGGCACCGAGGCGAGAATTATTGAGTCCGCTGACCCTGGTTCATGACCCTGCCGCGTCGGGAATTGAACCCTGGTCCCGGGCCATCCTCTGCTTCCGGGTCTGCCGCCTCTAACCAGTGAGCCACACCACTGAACTGGGAGGCATAACAACAGTAAGATGGGTGGGCCTTGCAGCTAAAGTAGACAATATAGGTGCTTTCAAGCTGATGATGGAGGCATTGATTGTATCAAGCTGCCTAGACTGCGTCTATCAGAGTTTCCATAGCTCATCCCTAATATCCTGGAAGCCCCAAGTGAACAAAGTCTCGATATTCTCAAGAGCCCCCTGTTATATGATTCCTACAAATTTAGTAGGACTGTGTATTAGGTCAACAAACTTCACAATTTAGAGACTTTGCCTACTCATATAATTTGTCAATGTTGATCTGGATAGCTTACAGTACCGCATCTAAACTCCTAACCTTCCAGTGTTACAGATGCTGCCTGGAACCTTGAACTTGACCACTGTGGTTCCCAAAGTTGTTACAAAGAAAAGATACAAAAAAGGCATTTTCATATGTTTATTGAAAAGATCGAATTCTTGTAATTACGGTATGAACTGCACTTATTTGAAAGATGAAACTAATCATTGTTGTAAGCATTATTAGAATGGTGAAAAACACAAACAAATCAACCATGTTAATTGTTTCTCATATGGTTTCTATCTATCATTAAGAGTCTTATCCTAGTGAGAGCATAGTGGGAGTACCCTTCTCTGACAGATCTTGGTGGAATGTTTTAACCCCATATCTTGGTAAAATGTCTCAGGAAGCCGGTCTCCCTGTATTAATGAATGCATGCAATCTGAGTGCAACTATCTTGCTTCTTGGGATGAATGCAGGCCTGTGGGTCTGAGTCTCATTCACAGCTCTCTGCAGCATTCATGATAACTCCATTGAGAAGGGCTTCACGCAGACTTTAAAGCTGTTTAAATAACAAAACACATAACTTATCGCATTCTGCTAGAGACGCAGAATAACAATCTTACATAGTCTGAAGGGATAAAGTTGACTCCCATGAGCATTTCGTAAAACAAGGACATCATCCATGGAATGTGTGTTCCTAGAACTAACAATGCAGACTACCAAACAGCGTCTACTAAAAATAAATAAGCACATTCCATTTTCTTGTGTTAATGAAAAAATATGTGAAAACCACCATTTCAAAAAAGATGCTAGGCTGAGGAGAAAAGCTAAAATGGAGACCACATATAATCCCTACAACAACACATCACCCCCGAGGTACAGCAACAGGCAGAGACACACATAGAGGGTATTGTGCCTCCCATGAAGAGTGTGGGGTGCTGGGGGCCGAAGTCTCCCTTGACTCTTGCTCTTCCTGGTGGGCACTTGGAGGGTGAGATGTTGCATGGGGTGGAGTTAGGGTCCCTGATGGAATGGGGGCCTCAGGAGTTAGGGAGGGGCTGATGGCAGGTCCAGATGTTGGGGTCTGCTATGAGGTCACAATTGCAGATGTTTCAGCTTTTGGGACAGGATGAAAATCAAATTCTTTCTCTCCATGGCTAGTGGAGTCCATTTCGATCTCACCCTCACCCTTTCATCCTCCTCATTGTCTACCCAGATTCGTTTTTGGGTTGGTCTTGTCAGTCTCTGGGCATTCGCACCAACCCCAGCTGGGTGACTGTTCTCCCTAATCCTCGCTGGTGGTGTTGAGAGGACATACCCATCTATGAGCCAAGGATCTACCTGTTGGAACCTGGCTCAGTTGTGATGTCTATTGGCCAGCCTGAGCTACTAAAAAAATGGAAATGAACAATAATGTAGGTGTTGACCCCTTCTAAGGTACAACGTTAAAAATGCAATAAAGGAAATGCTAAACACGTTGTACATTGACCTAAGTAAGCAAAAATATGTGATTTTTTTAACAATAGCATGTTTGATTTGGCTTTTATTTCAATCAATAATTCAAATATTGCAGAATTTGACAGACATGGTCCGTATTTTTGTAGTATTATGAAAGGTATACTTCCATTTTAGTGTAAGTTGAGTTTTTCATCATTATTCCCACACTACTATTCAATAGTAAATTAAAGAGTGCAGAGCCATTATAGTCGGGCAGAGAGCTCCACACATAAAGGTTTATCAAGGTCTATCAATGCATGTGTGGAAGTTTCTGCCCCAACTTCACAGTCTCCACACTCATAAACTCGCCATGAGCCGTCATATTTGAAATAGCAAAGAAAAAGGCACCTTAGACTAAAATGTTAGTTAACCTATGTTACTTATGCCCTTGGAGATAATCCTAATATAAATCTGTTCTTAAATTATATTTTTCTATCCGAACATCAGAATCTGTACATGGGTAAATCCACAGTTTCCATTACTAGAGTGCCTTGTAAGTGCTCCCTTTGTACTGCTACATATGTTTTTTACAACAACATACATGACATTATTTATCAAATGCTTGTGTTTAGTACACTTTGAATATTTATGTATATTATGGAATGAGCTAAGGTCCATATTGTCAACCTTGACTTTATTTCATGCAAAAATAGAAGTAATGAATATCAACACAAACAAAAAGCATGTGTGATGCAGAGTTATAACATTACAAACTGTCATCATGACAATGAACAGTGACAAATCCAAATATTCACCAAAGCATTCTACTTTTATAAGGTCCTTTGTTCACTAGTTATGCAACTCCATGTGGATTGTATCTCAGAAATGCATTTGCGATGCAAATCTACCCATTTGTGTTCAGAAAACTACAAGCTCCAGAAATCCTTAAGAAAACATTCCCACTGAGGAAAAAACCTACATTTTGCTACCATGACTCAGGTGGATATAAAGGTGTCAAACAACTGATGCAAGGACATCTCACACACTACTCACACCAAACTTTAGGACCAATACTACAGCACATGTACTTAGCATGCCCCTGCTGCTCAAACTCCTCCAGCTGAATACGGAGGGTCGACCAGGCGGCCAATAGGGCCCTCTGGTACAGTGATATAATGCAGGCCCCTGTGAATGGGGTTGGGAGGAGACACCCATGGTATCCCATGATTTCCCGCGTCTTTAACAAGACCCAGAGTCACAGGTACTCCAACGGCTTTCTGCAAATTTTACCCCAATGGTGTACACACCCACTGCACTGAAGTGCCTGGCAATGTCCTGTCAGAACTGGACATGTGCTGCATTGCTCACCTGTGTTTCAGGGCCACCATAAAGCTGTGGGTAATTAGCAAGCACACTCTTTCTAATGAATTTCAATACGCTTTCCTTGAAGGGGTGCCTTCTCATCTAGACCCTCAAGCATGTTGAGGGCAGAATAGATGAACACAGCAGCAAGATGGAGAAGGATGTTTCTCTAAGGTGAGGAGAGCACAGAATATCACAAAATGTCTGACTTCACCTTCCTGTATATCATTTCCTGTAAGTCATGTCCTGTATGTCATTTCCTGTATTTGTGTTGCTCTCTGGCCCGAGTGCGGAGTCTCTGCCCGGAGTGTGGGGTCTCCGCTCTGCACAGTGTGGAAACTCCACATTTGGGGTGGAGACTCTACAATCAGGCAGAGACTCCACAATTTGGGACAGGGAAATACGCAAAGGAGTAAGAAATTACATACAGGAAATGACATAGAGGTAGCTGAAGTCAGCCATTTTTGATCATTCTGTGGCATCCTCTCCTCTGAGAAACATCATCCTCTATTGTTAATACATTCTATATTTATTGTAAGTGATCCAGCAACCTAAAACAATGTCAGTTTTCAAGTGCATTGCCCAAATTATTGGTGATGACATAGACACAATGGGAAATAGATATGCCAATTAGGTTGCTAAATACTGCACCCTTAAAACAGCATCTGTACAATCAGATATACAGAATTAGAACAATGTGAAAATTAGCCTGATGTTATGACTGAGGATGTATATAATGCCAATTATTTCTTGCTAAACTCAACACAGATAACATTCAGTGAGTTACATGAGCTGTAGGAGAACGTACCAGAGGGTTTAAAGAAAATATGAGAATTAACTAGTTGTAAGAATAACTGTAATGATGTTCCGGTAACATAGCTCATCAATATGTCTCCATGCTACATTCCATGGCACACTATTTGCATGGATGTAGTCATGTGGGATAGGATTTAATATTTACAACTTTTAGGAAATATTGGTATGATAAAAATAATTTGTCATCCTGAGTTATATAGGCAAATCAGAAGGCCCATTTACTTGAACACATAGAGATGCCTGTTTATAATGGGCTAAGATACATTCTTGTTATTGTCTGCTTGTTTTCTAAATGGGTTGAAGCCTATCTGACCACGAAAAGTGCCTGCATGACTGCGGACAAACTCTTTGCTGAGAGAAGCAATGCCAATATTTAGCATGCCTATGTCTATTGAGACAGATTGTTAAACCAATTTTGAGAATGAGGCCTACAAATTAAAGTGTACTGATCTCCAAATTGAACATAAGTTCCATTGTACTTACCAATCACAAAAACCTGGCGTAGCTGAGATAATGAATGGCCCCATCAAATCTAAAATTGCCATGCTCTTCCTCTTTTTTCAGGATCATTAAAAGTAATCCAGATAAAATAACTGGTCTCTAGTGCCACCATGAGAACCTGTTTGTCAGAGTCTTGAGAGTTGCATATTTCCCTTCAGGAACAGTGAAATGTGTATAGTGTATTGTATTACTGCAAATGTCTGGCTGATGTCATGAAATCTGTCTTGCATTATGTGAATTTGACAACAGCACCGACAAAAGAAACTCACTGCCACTCACTGTAACCACGGTACTGGGTTCTAGTCAAGCGCATACCTAAGCTTTTCTTAGAACTACATTGGAATGGGCCACATCAAGTTGCGCTTGTGACTAACACTGCTGTAAATATTGCTGGAATCTCGCAGTGGATCCATGCAGCTCACACAAATAGAATGAAGATGATGGATGAAGAAGTGGTGACCACTGATTGACAAAGCCAACCTCAAGTTCGATGCCTGGATCCAGATGGGGGAGAAGTGAGTCCTGAAACTATTGTGGCTAAAAGCGAAGAAGATCCTGGTGAAAGCACCAGCAGTCATTTCATTTTGAAAATCAAAGTGAAGAACTATTGCAAAGTAATGAGCAACAAAAAAAGGTCCTAGGGGCACATGCATCAACCTATTTAGGAAGTGCAAACGTCGCGAATCGGCAAATTCGGCCGTTTGCACTTCCTAAATACGTTTTTGGGATGCATGAAACTATTTTTAAAAATTCGCTTTTTTTTTGCATTTCCTAAAAATGCGAATGCATTTAAGGAATCGCATTTGTGCGATTCCTTAAATGCAATGCATCAATTTAAAAAAAAATGCAAATTTTGAAATAGGAAGTGCAAATTAACACGAGGTTGACCCTCGTGTTAATTTGCGAAACATCCCTGTCATCACCAAGCTCAATATGCACACATTTGGATTATAAGAGTGGAAGCCCACACAATGTGTTTTGTGTAACGTGTATAAGCCAACATTTCCAATCAATATAACATTTATGAACACAGCAAGCATAATGTCTCATCTAAAGGAGGAGTGTCTCTAACTGTTTATAAAGTGAATTTGATTAATACATTAATTTTGTATTAACACATAAGCAAATTTCACACAAATGTGTATGTGTTGGCTTCAGTACATCTGCTGTCACGACGAATTTGGCCATCTGGTACACCAACCTGAACACATCTCAAGGATAAGGAGAGCTGCTGGCAGCAGCAAAACATCCCACCACCATCCGTCCGTCAGGTAAGTCTGCCAAAATGTGTAGGTAGTGAATATTTTGCATAGTATTTACAATAACTAACTCAGGGAGAAATTAGCTTGAAAGCTTGTTTTAAGCCTTTGATGGTGGTATGTGATTTTTCCCAATATTTACATTGATACCCTTGGTTTGGTGTTCATGTTTACTTATCAATAATGCTTATATTTAAGGAAGGTGAAACTTCTCTTTTTGAAGCGGCTAGATTGAGGAACTTATCATTCAGCCAGCACTTGAGCCAGATCCAGCAGCTAACCTCATGTGGATATTCAAACCACACAGCTGGAGTTAGGGAGTCTGAGTTTGCATTTCACATGTTTGATTATTGCAGCCCTGCTAAACTCGGAGCTATCATATGCTGGGCTTTACAAACTACATATCACTTTTAAATTTAAATTGATCATCAAATGTACATGAAAATAGATCAGATGTATTGAAGTAATCTGTAGTGTGGTAGCACCCAAACCAGTATGACATACACCATTTAGTCTTTTGCAATCAAAAGTACTGTAGACAATAGGTTGCTTGATGAAGCCGTACCGTCTACCAGCGGAGGGTAGTGAGCAATCCGAGGAGAGAATTCGATCCTCCTCCAGGCAACAATATCAGCAACCTGCACTGCTCAACAAGAAGAGAATAAGGAGGAAAAAGATGAGCAGGAGTTGGTCTAAGACGTCATGGAAGAAGAGGAGGGCATTGGTGGCCCACTGGCCAACAGTAGGAAGACAAATTCATGTTCAGCCAGAATTACACCTCATACTTCCTTTCTGAGTATTGCCACTCCCTGAAGTCAGTCAACCAGCCACAGAATCTGCCAAACTTGACGCAACATCACCTCCTCACAGCCCTCACCTCCTTGGTTGATGTGTAGCTTTTACTTCACACTCTTCCCATGAAGATGCATCCCAGGCCTACTCTCAAACATCTGAAGGAGAGAACATACCTGGTGAGGAAAAGTATCCCCTAGACTTGAATTTCCTTCCTACAGCTTGCCATGCTCCACCCCTCCCAGTGATGGTCATTTTAGCCAGTGGGAAGAGGAAGTTTTCCAACATCAGAATGATGTGTAGCAGGATATTTGTAAAATACGGGCTACTCTGCCTTACATTTCAGACTCAGCTCGAAGACACCCTCAGATGTTTGACAGGCAGACTGATACCTTCGACAATGTTGTGAAATGTTTCCAATACATTTTTGAAGATGCACCTGGAACAAATAAATTGTATACGGAATAGAGTGCAAGATACCGTGCCTTGACTATGAAGATGATGGAGGCATGTTGAAAATGTACTAAAGTCTACCTTCACAGTCAACACATGTGGAAGAACCTACACACTCACCTGCACCGACCACCAGTACAGCCACCTGCACCGCCATCTGCACTACAACCTGCAGAGCCACCAGCCGCCCTACCTGCACACCCACCTGAACCTAAACTTGTATAGCCACACCCCAACTGTACAGCCACCTGCACCCAAACCACACAGCCCCCTGCACCTGAACATGTACAGCCACCTGTACAAAACCTGTACAGCCACCCACATCTGTACTTACACTTGTACATTCACAATCCCCTTCAGTAGACCCACCACCACCCAAGCATGCACAGTGACCACTTACCCAATCTGTACAGCCATCACCACCACTACTGGTACAGCCACTACCTTCTCCACTTGTGCAGCCATCAGCCCCACCAGCAGTCCCAGCTGATCCACCTGCACAGGCAGCGGCCTTACATGCACACACACATTGGCACACACCCAGAATGCAAACTCCCTCACAAAGATCTGCATCCACACAATTTAAAAATTACAAGAGATATCACCCATGACTATTATAAATATATTTAGTCACTCAACATATGTATATGAATATATATGTGCACAAAGTACAACTTCTACCCTGAGTTGTCTTTGATTTTTTTAAAATCATTACTCTGTTTCTAGGACTTCAATGTCTAATTAACTGTTTGTGAGCACCACATGTCAACCTGTTGGACCATCTGTGTCACAAGGCATCATGTTTAAAGTGCATGCTATACACCCACTGATGTACAAGATACCACATCTATTCAACACAGACATTTGAAAATTAATGGCAGACGTTGTGTAAAAAAATGATTTATATAAGTTTATCAAAAAATACATAAATGCAGGAAATATCAAATAAAGCAACAAAAAAGTCAGATGAAATAGGCAAAAAGAACACAGATGAAGTCTTCAGGCAGAATGCACATGGGAACCTGAAGGTGGTTAGGAAACGCTAGAAATAATTCTCATGAAACGTCAAGGGAACCAGTCTATATACAAGAGTTCAAGCAAAATAGTTTATCTCCATGCGTGCCCCGGAAGGCCCACTGGGCGTGTGCTCAGGACAGCCGGAGGCCATCTGAATGCTGCCGATTCCCCAGCATGGCACGAATTCTGCGCCGCGCTTTGCAATTAATTAGAGGGCGTTGTTTGGACAGCCCCCGGCTGTCCTGCGCACACGACCTGCATGACAAAGGACATCCGGGGGCCGTCCTGCGCACACAAGGGGTTACACCCCCTAAATACATCCCCGCACCGTGGCAAAATTATCACCGTAGGTAAGGGTTGAAGGCAAAACTTTGAGCAAACACAAGGGTCCAGTGTCAATTCGAAAGAATAATGTTCACCCCACAAGCCACATGTAAGTTCAGAAGTAGAATCCAGGCTTGCGGTTACACTGTCACTGGCCATCCTCACTCTCATCTTTCACATATGGACTCACTTTGGCTGGCCAATGCAGGACTTGACAACCCTTGGGAAAAGACGGCATGAGGGGTAGCAGGGGTAACAGAGAGGGCTGATGTAAATGTAAATGTGTGTGTCTTGTAAAGCGCACTGCTACCCGGAGGCGTCCTGGCGCTATAGACCGCTGGGGAACCTGTCCTGGATTTCCCTGTGAGATGTTCCCTCCTGGGTATCTCCAAGGTGAAACCAGGCATCCCCGGCGTTTGTGGGGGGCCATTGTGGAGATGAGGCAAGCTAATGCCCAGAGTTGCTGAGTGTGATCCCTGGTTAGAGTAGGCACCGAGGCGAGAATTATTGAGTCCGCTGACCCTGGTTCATGACCCTGCCGCGTCGGGAATTGAACCCTGGTCCCGGGCCATCCTCTGCTTCCGGGTCTGCCGCCTCTAACCAGTGAGCCACACCACTGAACTGGGAGGCATAACAACAGTAAGATGGGTGGGTCTTGCAGCTAAAGTAGACAATATAGGTGCTTTCAAGCTGATGATGGAGGCATTGATTGTATCAAGCTGCCTAGACTGCGTCTCTCAGAGTTTCCATAGCTCATCCCTAATATCCTGGAAGCCCCAAGTGAACAAAGTCTCGACATTCTCAACAGCCCCCTGTTATATGATTCCTACAAATTTAGTAGGACTGTGTATTAGGTCAACAAACTTCACAATTTAGAGACTTTGCCTACTCATATCATTTGTCAATGTTGATCTGGATAGCTTACAGTACCGCATCTAAACTCCTAACCTTCCAGTGTTACAGATGCTGCCTGGAACCTTGAACTTGACCACTGTGGTTCCCAAAGTTGTTACAATGAAAAGATACAAAAAAGGCATTTTCATATGTTTATTGAAAAGATCGAATTCTTGTAATTACGGTATGAACTGCACTTATTTGAAAGATGAAACTAATCATTGTTGTAAGCATTATTAGAATGGTGAAAAACACAAACAAATCAACCATGTTAATTGTTTCTCATATGGTTTCTATCTATCATTAAGAGTCTTATCCTAGTGAGAGCATAGTGGGAGTACCCTTCTCTGACAGATCTTGGTGGAATGTTTTAACCCCATATCTTGGTAAAATTTCTCCGGAAGCCGGTTTCCCTGTATCAATGAATGCATGCCATCTGAGTGCAACTATCTTGCTTCTTGGGATGAATGCAGGCCTGTGGGTCTGAGTCTCATTCACAGCTCTCTGCAACATTCATGATAACTCCATTGAGAAGGGCTTCACGCAGACTTTAAAGCTGTTTAAATAACAAAACACACAACTTATCGCATTCTGCTAGAGACGCAGAATAACAATCTTACATAGTCTGAAGGGATAAAGTTGACTCCTATGAGCATTTCGTAAAACAAGGACATCATCTGTTGGAATGTGTGTTCCTAGAACTAACAATGCAGACTACCAAACAGCGTCTACTAAAAATAAATAAGCACATTCCATTTTCTTGTGTTAATGAAAAAATATGTGAAAACCATCATTTCAAAAAGATGCTAGGCTGAGGAGAAAAGCTAAAATGGAGACCACATATAATCCCTGCAACACCACATCACCCCGAGGTACAGCAACAGGCAGAGACACACATAGAGGGTATTGTGTCTCCCATGAAGAGTGTGGGGTGCTGGGGGCCGATGTCTCCCTTGACTCTTGCTCTTCCTGGTGGGCACTTGGAGGGTGAGATGTGGCATGGGGTGGAATTAGGGTCCCTGATGGAATGGGGGCCTCAGGAGGGGCTGATGGCAGGTCCAGATGTTGGGGTCTGCTATGAGGTCACAATTGCAGATGTTTCAGCTTTTGGGACAGGATGACAATCAAATTCTTTCTCTCCATGGCTAGTGGAGTCCATTTCGATCTCCCCCTCACCCTTTCATCCTCCTCATTGTCTACCCAGATTCGTTTTTGGGTTGGTCTTGTCAGTCTCTGGGCATTCGCACCAACCCCAGCTGGGTGACTGTTCTCCCTAATCCTCGCTGGTGGTGTTGAGAGGACATACCCATCTATGAGCCAAGGATCTACCTGTTGGAACCTGGCTCAGTTGTGATGTGTATTGGCCAGCCTGAGCTACTAAAGAAATGGAAATGAACAATAATGTAGGTGTTGTCCCCTTCTAAGGTACAACGTTAAAAATGCAATAAAGGAAATGCTAAACACGTTGTACATTGACCTAAGTAAGCAACAATATGTGATTTTTTTAACAATAGCATGTTTGATTTGGCTTTTATTTCAATCAATAATTCAAATATTGCAGAATTTGACAGACATGGTCCGTATTTTTGTAGTATTATGAAAGGTATACTTCCATTTTAGTGTAAGTCGAGTTTTTCATCATTATTCCCACACTACTATTCTATAGTAAATTAAAGAGTGCAGAGCCATTATAGTCGGGCAGAGAGCTCCACACATAAAGGTTTATCAAGGTCTATCAATGCATGTGTGGAGGTTTCTGCCCCTACTTCACAGTCTCCACACTCATAAACTCGCCATGAGCCGTCATATTTGAAATAGCAAAGAAAAAGGCACCTTAGACTAAAATGTTAGTTAACCTATGTTACTTATGCCCTTGGAGATAATCCTAATATAAATCTGTTCTTAAATTATATTTTTCTATCCGAACATCAGAATCTGTACATGGGTAAATCCACAGTTTCCATTACTAGAGTGCCTTGTAAGTGCTCACTTTGTACTGCTACATATGTTTTTTTCAACAACATACATGACATTATTTAGAAAATGCTTGTGTTTAGTACACTTTGAATATTTATGTATATTATGGAATAAGCTAAGGTCCATATTGTCAACCTTGACTTTATTTCATGCAAAAATAGAAGTAATGAATATCAACACAAACAAAAAGCATGTGTGATGCAGAGTTATAACATTACAAACTGTCATCATGACAATGAACAGTGACAAATCCAAATATTCACCAAAGCATTCTACTTTTATAAGGTCCTTTGATCACTAGTTATGCAACTCCATGTGGGTTGTATCTCAGAAATGCATTTGCGATGCAAATCTACCCATTTGTGTTCAGAAAACTACAAGCTCCAGAAATCCTTAAGAAAACATTCCCACTGGGGAACAAACCTACATTTTGCTACCATGACTCAGGTGGATATAAAGGTGTCAAACAACTGATGCAAGGACATCTCACACACTACTCACACCAAACTTTAGGACAAATACTACAGCACATGTACTTAGCATGCCCCTGCTGCTCAAACTCCTCCAGCTGAATTCGGAGGGTCGACCAGGCGGCCAATAGGGCCCTCTGGTACAGTGATATAATGCAGGCCCCTGTGAATGGGGTTGGGAGGAGACACCCATGGTATCCCATGATTTCCCAGGTGTTTAACAAGACCCAGAGTCACAGGTACTCCAACGGCTTTCTGCACATTTTACCCCAATGGTGTACACACCCACTGCACTGAAGTGCCTGGCAATGTCCTGTCAGAACTGGACATGTGCTGCATTGCTCACCTGTGTTTCAGGGCCACCATAAAGCTGTGGGTAATTAGCAAGCACACTCTTTCTAATTAATTTCAACACACTTTCCTTGAAGGGGTGCCTTCTCATCTAGACCCTCAAGCATGTTGAGGGCAGAATAGATGAACACAGCAGCAAGATGGAGAAGGATGTTTCGCTAAGGTGAGGAAAGCACAGAAGATCACAAAATGTCTGACTTCACCTTCCTGTATATCATTTCCTGTAAGTCATGTCCTGTATGTCATTTCCTGTATTTGTGTTGCTCTCTGTCCCGAGTGCGGAGTCTCTGCCCGGAGTGTGGTGTCTCCGCTCTGCACAGTGTGGAAACTCCAGATTTGCGGTGGAGACTCTACAATCAGGCAGAGACTCCGCAATTGGGGACAGGGAAATACACAAAGGAGTAAGAAATTACATACAGGAAATGACATAGAGGAAGCTGAAGTAAGCCATTTTTTGATCATTCTGTGGCATCCTCTCCTCTGAGAAACATCATCCTCTATTGTTAATACAATCTATATTTATTGTAAGTGATCCAGCAACCTAAAACAATGTCAGTTTTCAAGTGCATTGCCCAAATTTTTGGTGATGACATAGACACAATGGGAAATAGATATGCCAATTAGGTTGCTAAATACTGCACCCTTAAAAGAGCATCTGTACAATCAGATATACAGAATTAGAACAATGTGAAAATTAGCCTGATGTTATGACTGAGGATGTATATAATGCCAATTATTTCTTGCTGAAATCAACACAGATAACATTCAGTGAGTTACATGAGCTGTAGGAGAACGTACCAGAGGGTTTAAAGAAAATATGAGAATTAACTAGTTGTAAGAATACCTGTAATGATGTTCCGGTAACATAGTTCATCAATATGGCTCCATGCTACATTCCATGGCACACTATTTGCATGGATGTAGTCATGTGGGATAGGATTAAATATTTACAACTTTTTAGGAAATATTGGTATGATAAAAAAAATTGGTCATCCTGAGTTATGTAGGCAAATCAGAAGGCCTATTTACTTGAACACATAGAGATGCCTGTTTATAATGGGCTAAGATACATTCTTGTTATTGTCTGCTTGTTTCCTAAATGGGTTGAAGCCTATCTGACCACGAAAAGTGTCTGCATGACTGCGGACAAACTCTTTGCTGAGAGAAGCAATGCCAATATTTAGCATGCCTATGTCTATTGAGACAGATTGTTAAACCAATTTTGAGAAGGAGGCCTACAAATTAAAGTGTACTGATCGCCAAATTGAACATAAGTTCCATTGTACTTACCAATCACAAAAACCTGGCGTAGCTGAGATAATGAATGGCCCCATCAAATCTAAAATTGCCATGCTCTTCCTTTTTTTTCAGGATCATTAAAAGTAATCCAGATAAAATAACTGGTCTCTAGTGCCACCATGAGAACCTGTTTGTCAGAGTCTTGAGAGTTGCATATTTCCCTTCAGGAACAGTGAAATGTGTATAGTGTATTGTATTACTGCAAAGGTCTGGCTGATGTCATGAAATCTGTCTTGCATTATGTGAATTTGACAACAGCACCGACCAAAGAAACTCACTGCCACTCACTGTAACCACGGTACTGGGTTCTAGTCAAGCGCATACCTAAGCTTTGCTTAGAACTACATTGGAATGGGCCACATCAAGTTGCGCTTGTGACTAACACTGCTGTAAATATTGCTGGAATCTCGCAGTGGATCCATGCAGCTCACACAAATAGAATGAAGATGATGGATGAAGAAGTGGTGACCACTGATTGACAAAGCCAACCTGAAGTTCGATGCCTGGATCCAGATGGGGGAGAAGGGAGTCCTGAAACTATTGTGGCTAAAAGCGAAGAAGATCCTGGTGAAAGCACCAGCAGTCATTTCATTTTGAAAATCAAAGTGAAGAACTATTGCAAAGTAATGAGCAACAAAAAAAGGTCCTGGGGGCACATGCATCAACCTATTTAGGAAGTGCAAACGTCGCAAATCGGTAAATTCGGCCGTTTGCACTTCCTAAATATGTTTTTGGGATGCATGAAACAATTTTTCAAAATTCGCTTTTTTTTGCATTTCCTAAAAATGCGAATGCATTTAAGGAATCGCATTTGTGCAATTCCTTAAATGCAATGCATCAATTTTTAAAAAAATGCAAATTTTGAAATAGGAAGTGCAAATTAACACGAGGTTGACCCTCGTGTTAATGTGCGAAACATCCCTGTCATCACCAAGCTCAATATGCACACATTTGGATTATAAGAGTGGAAGCCCACACAATGTGTTTTGTGTAACGTGTATAAGCCAACATTTCCTATCAATATAACATTTATGAACACAGCAAGCATAATGTCTCATCTAAGGAGGAGTGTCTCTAACTGTTTATAAAGTGAATTTGATTAATACATTCATTTTGTATTAACACATAAGCAAATTTCACACAAATGTGTATGTGTTGGCTTCAGTACATCTGCTGTCACGACGAAGTTGGCCATCTGGTACACCAACCTGAACACATCTCAAGGATAAGGAGAGCTGCTGGCAGCAGCAAAACATCCCACCACCATCCGTCCGTCAGTTAAGTCTGCCAAAATGTGTAGGTAGTGAATATTTTGCATAGTATTTACAATAACTAACTCAGGGAGAAATTAGCTTGAAAGCTTGTTTTAAGCCTGTGATGGTGGTATGTGATTTTTCCCAATATTTACAGTGATACCCTTAGTTTGGTGTTCATGTTTACTTATCAATAATGCTTATATTTAAGGAAGGTGAAACTTCTCTTTTTGAAGCTGCTAGATTGAGGAACTTATCATTCAGCCAGCACTTGAGCCAGATCCAGCAGCTAACCTTACGTGGATATTCAAACCACACAGCTGGAGTTAGGGAGTCTGAGTTTGCATTTCACATGTTTGATTATTGCAGCCCTGCTAAACTCGGAGCTATCATATGCTGGGCTTTACAAACTACATATCACTTTTAAATTTAAATTGATCATCAAATGTACATGAAAATAGATCAGATGTATTGAAGTAATCTGTAGTGTGGTAGCACCCAAACCAGTATGACATACACGATTTAGTCTTTTGCAATCAAAAGTACTGTAGACAATAGGTTGCTTGATGAAGCCGTACCGTCTACCAGCGGAGGGTAGTGAGCAATCCGAGGAGAGAATTCGATCCTCCTCCAAGCATCAATATCAGCAACCTGCACTGCTCAACAAGAAGAGAATAAGGAGGAAAAAGATGAGCAGGAGTTGGTCTAAGAAGTCCTGGAAGAAGAGGAGGGCATTGGTGGCCCACTGGCCAACAGTAGGAAGGCAAATTCATGTTCAGCCAGAATTACACCTCATACTTCCTTTCTGAGTATTGCCACTCACTGCAGTCAGTCAACCAGCCACAGAATCTGCCAAACTTGACGCAACATCACCTCCTCACAGCCCTCACCTCCTTGGTTGATGTGTAGCTTTTACTTCACACTCTTCCCATGAAGATGCATCCCAGGCCTACTCTCAAACATCTGAAGGAGAGAACATACCTGGTGAGGAAAAGTATGCCCTAGACTTGAATTTCCTTCCTACAGCTTGCCATGCTCCACCCCTCCCAGTGATGGTCATTTTAGCCAGTGGGAAGAGGAAGTTTTCCAACAGCAGAATGATGTGTGGCAGGATATTTGTAAAATAGGGGCTACTCTGCCTTACATTTCAGACTCAGCTCGAAGACACCCTCAGATGTTTGACAGGCAGACTGATGCCTTCGGCAATGTTGTGAAATGTTGCCAATACATTTTTGAAGATGCACCTGGAACAAATAAATTGTATACGGAATAGAGTGCAAGATACCGTGCCTTGACTATGAAGATGATGGAGGCATGTTGAAAATGTACTAAAGTCTACCTTCACAGTCAACACATGTGGAAGAACCTACACACTCACCTGCACCGACCACCAGTACAGCCACCTGCACCGCCATCTGCACTACAACCTGCAGAGCCACCAGCCGTCCTACCTGCACACCCACCTGAACCTAACCTTGTATAGCCACACCCCAACTGTACAGCCACCTGCACCCAAACGACACAACCCCCTGCACCTGAACATGTACAGCCACCTGTACAAAACCTGTACAGCCACCCACATCTGTACTTACACTTGTACATTCACAATCCCCTTCAGTAGACCCACCACCACCCAAGCATGCACAGGGACCACTTACCCAATCTGTACAGCCATCACCACCACTACTGGTACAGCCACTACCGTCTCCACTTGTACAGCCATCAGCCCCACAAGCAGTCCCAGCTGATCGACCTGCACAGGCAGCGGCCTTACATGCACACACACATTGGCACACACCCAGAATGCAAACTCCCTTTGCATGCTAAAGTACATGTGCTGTAGTATTTGTCCTAAAGTTTGGTGTGAGTAGTGTGTGAGATGTCCTTGCATCAGTTGTTTGACACCTTTATATCCACCTGAGTCATGGTAGCAAAATGTAGGTTTTTTCCTCAGTGGGAATGTTTTCTTAAGGATTTCTGGAGCTTGTAGTTTTCTGAACACAAATGGGTAGATTTGCATCGCAAATGCATTTCTGAGATACAACCCACATGGAGTTGCATAACTAGTGAACAAAGGACCTTATAAAAGTAAAATACTTTGGTGAATATTTGGATTTGTCACCGTTCATTGTCATGATGACAGTTTGTAATGTTATAACTCTGCATCACACATGCTTTTTGTTTGTGTTGATATTCATTACTTCTATTTTTGCATGAAATAAAGTCAAGGTTGACAATATGGACCTTAGCTTATTCCATAATATACATAAATATTCAAAGTGTACTAAACACAAGCATTTTCTAAATAATGTCATGTATGTTGTTGTAAAAAACATATGTAGCAGTACAAAGTGAGCACTTACAAGGCACTCTAGTAATGGAAACTGTGGATTTACCCATGTACAGATTCTAATGTTCGGATAGAAAAATATAATTTAAGAACAGATTTATATTAGGATTATCTCCAAGGGCATAAGTAACATAGGTTAACTAACATTTTAGTCTAAGGTGCCTTTTTCTTTGCTATTTAAAATTTGATGGCTCATGGCGAGTTTATGAGTGTGGAGACTGAAGTAGGGGCAGAAATCTCCACACATGCATTGATAGACCTTGATAAACCTTTATGTGTGGAGCTCTCTGCCCGACTATAATGGCTCTGCACTCTTTAATTTACTATTGAATGGTAGTGTGGGAATACTGATGAAAAACTCACCTTACACTAAAATGGAAGTATACCTTTCATAATACTACAAAAATACGGACCATGTCTGTCAAATTCTGCAATATGTGAATTATTGATTGAAATAAAAGCCAAATCAAACATACTATTGTTTAAAAAAATCACATATTGTTGCTTACTTAGGTCAATGTACAACGTGTTTAGCATTTCCTTTATTGCATTTTTAACGTTGTACCTTAGAAGGGGTCAACACCTACATTATTGTTCATTTCCATTTTTTTAGTAGCTCAGGCTGGCCAAGAGACATCACAACTGAGCCAGGTTCCAACAGGTAGATCCTTGGCTCATAGATGGGTATGTCCTCTCAACACCACCAGCGAGGATTAGGGAGAACAGTCACCCAGCTGGGGTTAGTGCGCATGCCCAGAGACTGACAAGACCAACCCAAAAACGAATCTGGGTAGACAATGAGGAGGGTGAAAGGGTGAGGGGGAGATCGAAATGGACTCCACTAGCCATGGAGAGAAAGAATTTGATTTTTATCCGGTCCCAAAAGCTGAAACATCTGCAATTGTGTCCTCATAGTAGACCCCAACATCTGGACCTACCATCAGCCCCTCCCTAACTCCTGAGGCCCCCATTCCATCAGGGACCCTAACTCCACCCCATGCCACATCTCACCCTCCAAGTGCCCACCAGGAAGAGCAAGAGTCAAGGGAGACATCGGCCCCCAGCACCCCACACTCTTCATGCGAGACACAATACCCTCTATGTGTGTCTCTGCCTGTTGCTGTACCTCAGGGGTGATGTGTTGTTGAATGGACTATATGTGGTCTCCATTTTAGCTTTTCTCCTCAGCCTAGCATCTTTTTGAAATGGTGGTTTTCACATATTTTTTCATTAACACAAGAAAATTGAATGTGCTTATTTATTTTTAGTAGACGCTGTTTGGTAGTCTGCATTGTTAGTTCTAGGAACACATATTCCAACAAATGATGTCCTTGTTTCACGAAATGCTCATAGGAGTCAACTTTATCCCTTTAGACTATGTAAGATTGTTATTCTGCGTCTCTAGCAGAATGCGATAAGTTGTGTGTTTTGTTATTTAACCCCTTCCACGCTGATGACGAGCTGGGCTCGTCATGGCGTAGCCTCCTCGCACGCTGATGACGAGCCCAGCTCGTCACATAACATGCGCTTTTAAAAATCTCAGCGTACGAGCGGAATTCCGCTAGCGCGCATGAGGTTAAACAGCTTTAAAGTCTGCGTGAAGCCCTTCACAATGGAGTTATCATGAATGCTGCAGAGAGCTGTGAATGAGACTCAGACCCACAGGCCTGCATTCATCCCAAGAAGCAAGATAGTTGCACTCAGATGGCATGCATCCCTTAATACAGGGAGACCGGCTTCCTGAGACATTTTACCAAGATATGGGGTTAAAACATTCCACAAAGATCTGTCAGAGAAGAGAACTCCCACTATGCTCTCACTAGGATAAGACTCTTAATGATAGATAGAAACCATATGAGAAACAATTAACATGGTTGATTTGTTTGTGTTTTTCACCATTCTAATAATGCTTACAACAATGATTAGTTTCATCTTTCAAATAAGTGCAGTTCATACCGTAATTACAAGAATTCGATCTTTTCAATAAACATATGAAAATGCAAACTCCCTCACAAAGATCCGCACCCACACAATTTAAAAATTACAAGAGATATCACCCATGACTATTGTAAATATATTTAGTCACTCAACATATGTATATGAATATATATGTGCACCACGTACAACTTCTACCCTGAGTTGTCTTTGATTTTTTTAAATCATTACTCTGGTTCTAGGACTTCAATGTCTAATTAACTGTTTGTGAGCACCACATGTCAACCTGTTGGACCATCTGTGTCACAAGGCATCATGTTTAAAGTGCATGCTATACACCCACTGATGTACAAGATACCACATCTATTCAACACAGACATTTGAAAATTAATGGCAGAGGTTGTGTAAAAATATGATTTATATAAGTTTATCAAAAATTACATAAATCCAGGAAATATCAACTAAAGCAACAAAAAAAGTCAGATGAAATAGGCAAAAAGAACACAGATGAAGTCTTCAGGCAGAATGCACATGGGAACTAGAAGGTGGTTAGGAAACGCTAGAAATAATTCTCATGAAACGTCAAGGGAACCAGTTTATATACAAGAGTTCAAGCAAAATAGTTTATCTCCATGCGTGCCCCGGAAGGCCCCCTGCTGTCTCCATGCTACATTCCATGGCACACTATTTGCATGGATGTAGTCATGTGGGATAGGATTTAATGTTTACAACTTTTAGGAAATATTGGTATGATAAAAATAATTGGTCATCATGAGTTATGTAGGCAAATCAGAAGGCCCATTTACTTGAACACATAGAGATGCCTGTTTATAATGGGCTAAGATACATTCTTGTTATTGTCTGCTTGTTTTCTAAATGGGTTGAAGCCTATCCGACCACGAAAAGTGTCTGCATGACTGCGGACAAACTCTTTGCTGAGAGAAGCAATGCTAATATTTAGCATGCCTATGTCTATTGAGACAGATTGTTAAACCAATTTTGAGAATGAGGCCTACAAATTAAAGTGTACTGATCTCCAAATTGAACATAAGTTCCATTGTACTTACCAATCACAAAAACCTGGCGTAGCTGAGATAATGAATGGCCCCATCAAATCTAAAATTGCCATGCTCTTCCTCTTTTTTCAGGATCATTAAAAGTAATCCAGATAAAATAACTGGTCTCTAGTGCCACCATGAGAACCTGTTTGTCAGAGTCTTGAGAGTTGCATATTTCCCTTCAGGAACTGTGAAATGTGTATAGTGTATTGTATTACTGCAAAGGTCTGGCTGATGTCATGAAATTTGTCTTGCATTATGTGAATTTTACAACAGCACCGACAAAAGAAACTCACTGCCACTCACTGTAACCACGGTACTGGGTTCTAGTCAAGCGCATACCTAAGCTTTGCTTAGAACTACATGGAATGGGCCACATCAAGTTGTGCTTGTGACTAACACTGCTGTAAATATTGCTGGAATCTCGCAGTGGATCCATGCAGCTCACACAAATAGAATGAAGATGATGGATGAAGAAGTGGTGACCACTGATTGACAAAGCCAACCTCAAGTTCGATGCCTGGATCCAGATGGGGGAGAAGTGAGTCCTGAAACTATTGTGGCTAAAAGCGAAGAAGATCCTGGTGAAAGCACCAGCAGTCATTTCATTTTGAAAATCAAAGTGAAGAACTATTGCAAAGTAATGAGCAACAAAAAAAGGTCCTAGGGGCACATGCATCAACCTATTTAGGAAGTGCAAACGTCGCAAATCGGTAAATTCGGCCATTTGCACTTCCTAAATACATTTTTGGGATGCATGAAACAATTTTTCAAAATTCGCTTTTTTTTGCATTTCCTAAAAATGCGAATGCATTTAAGGAATCGCATTTGTGCGATTCCTTAAATGCAATGCATCATTTTTTTAAAAAATGCGAATTTTTAAAAAGGAAGTGCTAATTAACACGAGGTTGACTCTCGTGTTAATTTGCGAAATTCTTTAAAAAAACACATAAATGCATTTTGGAAAGTGTCATGTTACAGACACACATGTCCTTAGGACATGTGTGTGTGAAACATGCACTTAAACATACATTTCAGGGGTGCAGGGGCGGTCCTTTGGACCCCCCTCTGCACCCTTGCAATGCATCAACAAATTGCTAATTCCAAAACAAAGAAATGTAAAACGGCATTGATTCCTATGGGCCTCTAGGCCCATAGGAATCAATGTAATGCCATTCCTTAATTGCAATTCGCAATTAAGGAATCGCAAATTCCGAAAATTAAGGAATCCTAAAAAAATATAGGATTTCTTGATGCATAGGTGTAAAGAAGATATCTTCAATCCAGGTTATATAGTTGAAGAAAGTCTTTATTAGTCAGAAGTGAAGAGACCTCCAGCTCCTTCCACAGCTTCCTCTGTACTGTCTGCTATTCACATCATAACATTCTAACCTCCTAGCAACATCCCCACAATTCCAAGAAGCATAGATCCCAACACATCTCCCCCATTACAATATCAGAAGAAATGTACAAATGAAATATATAAAGAAAAATAAAGCATACAGGAACAAATAAAAGTCTATGGAGCATTACACTTTGCAACATTGCCACAGCTCCAAGCAGAACCATCATTTAGAATGAGAACATTTTTCTTCACAAACTTTACTTGTTTAGGTTGAGAATATTTGCTTTCACCTTTAGTTACAATACCACATTTCTTTGTCACTACCCAATCACCAACACATATATTCGGATCTTTCACCCCAATTCTGAGATTGTATGAATCTGTAGAATCATGCTGCCTACTGACAACACAATCTTTCACACTAGATCGGTCAACCCACACACATTCTTTGTTCTTCAGCCAACCCGGAACTTCCTTCAAACCAGGCTCACGCCCTTTTAGGGAGACAAAAGGAGAGATACCGGTGACTGAATGTGGAGTTATTCTATAAGACCAGACCATTTTCTTAAGCTCCTCAGCCCACACCAAACCATTTGCTAATGACAACTGAATGTTCTCCATCAATAATCTATTGATCCTTTCCACAAGGCCATTGGCCTGTGGCCTAAACAATGCAACCTTCTCATGACAAATCCCCATGCCATCCAAAAACTCCTTCATTTGTCTTGATACCAGCTGCACACCATTATCTGATACCAAAGTTTTTGGAATACCTTCATTTAAAAATGTTCTTTCCAAAAAGTTTATCACTCTCTTAGTGTCAATACTTTCAGTGGACTCCATTACAAACCACTTAGAATGATAGTCCACAAGAACCATTATGAATCTATTCCGAGTACCTAATTTAGAAATTGGTCCCAAGAAATCAATCGCTAATTTCTCCCAGGGCCTTACCGGAAATTCAACACAGGAGAGAGAAGGCTGCCTAATGACTTTCGTTTTATCGCTAGCAGCACACGCATGACAATTCCTTACTAACTCATCAATCTCACCATCCATCCCTGGCCACCAATAGGATTCGCGAATCCTTCTCTTGGTCATGTTCCTCCCCAAATGACCTTCATGAGCAATATTCATGATCTTTGATCTAAGATTACACGGTGGCACCAAACGGTTTCTCCTCCACAACTTGCCCTCAGATACACTCAATTCAGCTTCCACATTAGAATAACCCTTCAAGCGAGTGTCATTGGAGGATTCCTTAGACCACACCCCAGAGACAAGTTTCATAACCAAAGGAATTATTTGATCATCAGCCATGGCAGATTCCCAATCACTTTTATCAAAAGCAAGAATCTCATCACAACTAATTGCAGGGTCTTCAACTTCTACCAGATCTACTAAGTCTACAGGCATCCTGGACAAACAATCCGCAATAACATTTTTCTCTCCTCTCACATATTCCATCTGAAAATTACAATCAAGTACTGATAAAATCCATTTCGATATCCTAGGGGTGACATTACCCTCCAAGCCTCTACCTCCTTTAAATAAATGTACAAGAGGCTTATGATCTGTACGCACTTTGAAGGGCAAACCCCAAAGAAAATATCTAAAGTGCTTAATTCCCCATGTGCAAGCAAGAGCCTCCCTCTCGATCACCGAGTAAGACACTTCTGCACCCTGTAACCTCCTAGATGCAAAACCTATAATCCTTTCCACACCATCAGATACCTGAGAGAGTACAGCCCCAAGTCCCACAGCACTAGCATCAGTGGTAACCAAAGTTTTGGCCTTAACGTCAAAATGACCTAAAGTAGGTGCATGAATAATTCCTACTTTCACGCGCTTGAAAGAATTCTCACATTCTTGATCCCATTCAAAAACCACACCATTCTTCATTAAACGCCTCAAAGGCTCAACCACATCTGAAAAATTCCTAATAAACTTAGAACAATATTCAGCTAACCCCAAAAAAGATCTTAGCTGATCTTTAGTTGTTGGCGTAGGAGCATCATTAATTGCAGAAATTATGCTTTTCTTTGGTTTAATACCTAAACCTGATATCTCATGACCTAGATACGTCACACAATCTCTCTTCAATTGACATTTTTCCTTTTTTATGGTTAGACCATTAACCTCCATACGCTCCAGAACTTGTGTTAAAATTTTATCATGATGTTGACAATCCTTTCCAACTACTAATACGTCATCCTGAAAACATAATACATTCTCAATACCTCCTAAGACTCTTTCCATCACTCTCTGAAACACCGCTGACGCTGAAGCCAACCCAAATGGCATCCTGCAATAGCGAAATGCCCCCAGTGGAGTTACAAACGAGGTAAGGTGTCTTGATTTCTCGTCTAAGTCAATTTGGTGATAGGCTGCAGACATGTCAATTACACTGAATATCACACCACCACCCATGGCACTTAACATTTCAGAAATATTCGGCAATGGTTGCCTATCGACCCATATATTCTTATTTAGATCGCGTAAGTCTACACAGAGACGAATTTTGGTCCCACCATCCTTGGGCACGACCACAATGGGGGCGAGCCACTCAGATGCCTCAATAGGTTCTATAATCTTCAGATCTAATAATTTATCCAATTCTACTTTCAGGGGTTCTCTCATCAAGTGTGGTAAATTTCTTACTTTATGAACCACAGCTACCGCATTTTTCTTAAGAATGATCTTATGAGAAAATCCTTTCAATTTTCCTAACTTTTCCGTAAAAACATTAGGAAACTTCTTCATCACATCTGTCTCAAAAGTATCAACATTAAGAACAGAGAATGAAGAAATAGGTTCAGGAGCATTGGGATTTAGTACAATTCCTAGATCTTTCTGGTGACGCCGACCAAGCAAGTTAGACCCTTGCTTAGTGAGATACACTCTCCCAAACACTTTTTTATTTTGAAATGTGATTACCATCCATTTGAGACCTAAGATGTCAATGGTCTTTCCACCATATCCTACAGCTCTTATATCCGGAGAGGTCCAAGAGTTGAGATCCACATCACCATCCCAAATTTCTACATACATATCTTTGGACAACATGGTATAAAGGCTTCCTGAATCTACCAGCATGTTAACATTTCTAGTTTGAGCATGCATAGGATCTCTAGAATCAAAATTGATCAAACAGTGTGGCTTCTCAAGCTTATCAGTACTCTCAGTAGCCACATCAACAAGACAAATAGGGTCTTGTACGCAAGGACAATTTTCACTTAAAACCAGCCCATCTACACACAGCATTAAATTCTCAATATTTTCGCAAGAGTCATCAATTTCAGTAACATATTGAGTCTTAGCATTGCAAGCTTTAACTACGTGACCCCTCTTTCCACATCCTCTGCAAATAGCATTTCTAGCTGTACAACGAGGACTCGATGCAATGTGTCCTGGAGATCTGCATCTATAACATTTCACAAAACGTGAATTCCCTTGTTGCACAAAATTTGGAGGACGATAATTTGGAGGATGGTAGGTAGACAACTTATTGCTTTTAGAATCAAACTTCTTAACAACTTTAGTTTCATCAACAAATGCTTGTGTTTGAGATTTTACACTAGACTCTGATTCCTTTGCCACGCTATCTTTAGATATAGAACCAGAACATTTATCCATTTCTTTTATCCATAAGTCAGTATTTTCTATAGCTTTAACGATCTCAATAGCTTCTTCTAAGTTACAATGTTTACTAAGTAACTTCTCTCGCACCCTTTTATTATTAGTGCACCTGACGATCTGATCACGGATCAGAGAATCTGTCAAATCTTTAAACTGACAATTAAGTGACCATCCCCGCAAGGCTGCCACATAAGTTGCAACATCTTCATCTGCTTTTTGAACCCGACAAAAGAACTTATGCCTTTCTAAAAGAGTATTAATTTTTGTGATTAACCTTTTCTCAAGCATCAACATACTCATGTCATAGACATTAGCAGCATGACCATCTCCCACACCTAAAGATATCTCGGGCAAATCTTCGTATAATCTTCTACCTTCCACCCCCAAATTATGAAGAAGAATGGCTTGTTTGCGAACAGGACCATATTTGTCCGCACCAGATGCTAAAACATATGTGAGGAACAATTTCTTCCATTCTTTCCAAGGTATTGGGGGTTCACCAGGAGTAGGGAGGAAGGAAGGGGGAGTAGAAAAGGTTTGATCACCCATGGTAAATAATCAATAGCACCTTTGTAAATAATCAATAGCACCTTTGTAAACAATTAACAGCACCTTTTTCCCTTCCTTTTTGTTAAATCAAAGAAGATTAATACAGTAAATAAGTAAATACTCAAAGTAGAAGTAATTGCAATCCAATCAGGGAAGAAATCGTCAGTTCAGCAGTATTGCAATCCAATCAGGGAAGAAATCGGCAGTTCAGCAGTCTAAATTCAGTTCAACCGGCAAGCAGGACGATAACGCGCTAAAGGGTAAACAGTTTCAAATACTAGACAGCCCATAAACACATCGGAATGGGCAAACAAAGCTTCCTGGACAACCAAGATGGCCGCCACGCTGAATCACGCAATGACGCTCCCACGTAGACGCTTGCGAAGAATCCCAAACAAAGATGGCTGCCACGTTGGATTACGTAAATGACGTCTTCAACATCACGGTGGTACGTAATCAAGCTGGTGATGTCCAGAGGTTCGGAAGCGGCAGCGGGTTCTGAAGCTTCTTAAGGCGGCGGTTTTGAAATCGCGCGAGCAAGTAAGCAGGCACAAGTTGAAAGATGCGATTTGAGAAAAATGTAGAAATCTTTAAAATCTTCCTTATACATTCAGCGTTACCAACATAGAGATGAAAAACGCTTTAGCAATGTTCAAAAATAAAGCGCAAAGGTGGCAAGATAATGAAATGAAAATCTTGTCGCACAGCTGCCAGTCAAAGAATTCGAAATTTGAATAAAACTCAATCTATCTATCTACTTCCAGGATTTAGATAGAGAGCAGTATATAGGGTAAAATGTACATACCACAAAGTTGCTGCTGCCTTGAGAAGAAAAGTAAGAAACAAAGTTGGAGGAGTAAATTGTATACCACAGTCCAAACCAGTTGTAGTATCATCCAGGGGTGGAGGTCAATTCCAATCTCTGCCCCTGCCAGAGTATAGGGTTCCCTCGTCGCCAATGTAAAGAAGATATCTTCAATCCAGGTTATATAGTTGAAGAAAGTCTTTATTAGTCAGAAGTGAAGAGACCTCCAGCTCCTTCCACAGCTTCCTCTGTACTGTCTGCTATTCACATCATAACATTCTAACCTCCTAGCAACATCCCCACAATTCCAAGAAGCATAGATCCCAACAATAGGATTTTGCAATTCCTAAATTGCGATTCCTTAATTTTCGCAATTTAGGAAATGCAAATTCCTACAATGATGCATGTGCCCCTTTGATCAAATCAGTGTAAAAGTCAAACTTGAATTTGAGAAGATCCTTCAAGGGTAAGCTATTCAACGTGAGTCAAGTTGGTGATGCTGATCAAAGCACTTATGAGTGAAGAAGATTCAGCAGTAGTCAAAAATTAAAATGCAAAACTTAAAAGAGTATAACAACGAGATAAGTGGCCTACAACAGTGAAATGAATCAATAAAAAGTGACACTTGAAGAATTAAATATCAGACTCAATCAGAGAAGAACCAGAGACAATTGAAATTGATTCAAAGAAAAGTGACTGTGAATCACCTGCTGCACTGAGACCAGCAAGAAAAAGAATCTTAAATAGAAAGTATGCATCACCTGAGTGGACCTGTGTTGCCTCTATGTCAGGAGAAGTATAATCAGATGTGGAAATCTATAATCCAATAAACTGTTGCCAAAACATCATTGAAGACAAACCAGGAGAAAAGGAACACATTGAAATGTATTTGTGGCAATTCCTTGATTCAAAATGAAAGCTGAACCTTGAACTTTGTCCGAATCTATATGAACTGAATTGAAAGAACTGGTCTGAGAAGAAAACAAACAGAAAAAAAGTGAGACCCTGAAGTCTGATTCTTAGTATCAATAATAAAGATACATTATTTTTTTGTAAAAAAAGTTCTGAAGCCTGAGTTTGGATTCCTGTTTGTTTTTAATGTTTGCTCTGATCTCTGTAGAAGAGGCCAGACAGCAAAAAATGTATATTTGTTTAGGAAGCTTTCACTAATAGTGATACTATTAACATTAACTAGCCTAATGCTGTGCTAATTTCTCTGATTAGATCTAACTCTTTTGTAAACGCTGATATACCCACAGCACATACTGAAGTAGAACAAATGACAATAAATTATAGGGACAGATTAGTGGGTAGCTATGGAGAGAACATTATTTTAATGTATTAGATGAGTACATCCAGAATTGCTGTGTTGGCACTTTTAGCCCTTCTGCCGGTGAAGAAGCAAACTATAATCAACTATGTGAGAAATTGAGTTATTGGTTGGCTGGAGTGTGGGCTCTGGCCAAGCAAGAGTTGCAATCCCTTGCAGGGTGAACCACAAAAAGTCACAAAACTAACCTATTTTTAACCATGGGCAGATTGGCACAAGAAGCAGTCAGGCTTAACGTAGAGGCAATGTGTGAAGTATTTATGCAGCACACAAACAGTAATAAAGTGAAAATACAACACAATGAAAATCCCACACACATTTAGAAAAAATAGAGGAACTTCTAATAAATGATTTGACACTAAAACAAAAAACTCCAATCAGTAGAACCATAATTACGATTTTTTAAATTTTTAGTAGACAGAAGCTCCTAAAAGATCAAAGCACCAACTGAAGACAACTATGCATGTGAGACCGGGTCGAAAAAAATAGCAAACCACAATGGAGCATTTGCTGGATACAAGAAGTGGACTGGGCCCATCAGTGCTTACCTTCAGAATTTTGTAGAAATTTTGAGAAAAATGTTCTAACAAGGTAAAGTTAATTGTGGCAAGGCTGTTGTTGGGGAGCTTTGAGTCGAAGCCGTGGTGAAGATTTCTACGTTTGGAGTGTTGCGGGGATTCTGCTCATGCACAGAACTATGCGCAGGAAACAAGGATCTCAGTATATTGTGGTGTACTTGTCACGATCAAGAATCGAACGAACTACAATTCCCGGCATGCCCTGGGCCGGAACTACAGTTCCCGTGATCCTTCGCGTCAGAACGCGAACACACGAGAAACCATTTGAGGAAGCCGGCGGCTGGACTCAGGGTCGGGATTTCCTCCAGAGTTTTGATTGAGGCGTTTGGAGTACTTGGTGTGCTTGGTGCGGTAAGGGTGCCTGCCACCACAGCGCTGTTCAGCGGGATCGCTGAGTTCATTGATTGTTATTCGTTTTGATCTACTCAGTAACGGCTGTTACTGTGGAGTAGGTTGTGTGACCATTTGACTTTGGATTTGGCTCGGTTGGTATTTTCGGCCAACGTAGATTACCCTGACTGGGTTTAGGGGTGTGCAGGGCGCACATTACCTCTTGTGGTTATTCATCATGCTTTCTTTGGGTTATACCCTTTAACCCATCTAAGAGGAATTATTTTGGCGATTAATTGAACAAGAGTACCAGGGGTCTTCTCATGTTTATTTTCATAGAAATGGATATTACAAAGGGTGGCAGCGTGTATTGCATTGTGTATAGGTGCTAACATTTGTATTTACCTCTTCCACTTAACAGGGGTATACTAGAGGTGTATGGTTACACTCTTCCCCTGTGATGCACAGTTAGAGGTATACTTAGTTAGGTTCTTCTCTATGTGCTGCATGTATAGAGAGACGCTGAAAGGTGTTAACAATTATTATATTACTGTTACGTGCTTTTTGTATTGCTATAGTTACACCGCAACAATTCCTACGCTGCCAGATACCTCTACACATCTACAAGAGTTATATTTTCCTTTACAGGTATAACTCCTATACGGTAGTTTCATATGTACTGTCAGTTCGGATTAATGCAAACCTAGTCTTATGCGTGTGCTCTGTTTATGTCTTACAGATCTCCCACCCTGCTGTCCCCTTCCTTTCCTTCCCTGATTCTTTCATCTTTTCCCCTCGCTTGATCCTCTCAATGCTCTGTGCCGTTACGGCTATTCAGGCCTTGATTCGATCTAGAGGTGGGCATACTATTCCACAAACCGATCCTGAGGACGTTAACCCACCTCAGTGCCTAGAACGCCAACCCAACTAGCATCAGTGTCTCATTTGTTCTCCTTATTATAGCAAAGCTACCAAGGATTAGACAACCCAGAACAAGCGACTTAGGAACCTCTCAGGAATAGTGGGAATCAAGAACACTCTTTCATTTTTATTCTCATAAATGTCCACAACGTGAGTAATCAGAGACACCGTATAGTTTAAAATGTTTATTTTAACTACATGCTCTAAGATGAAGTATCTTTGCTAACGTAAGTAAAAAGATGCATAAAATCAATAAAATTAGCATTGTTACAATGCCATAAAATACCAAGAGAGATATCAAATTATAATGATAGTGGAAACAAGTCCTTAGCACCTTGTGTGCCACCCTCTCCTTGCTAGGAGCTAGGTATTCCAATAATAGAAGATCTCTAGGTTAAAACGGAGAACCCCATACCTCCAAAATCAGGTGAAGTGAATCACATCCCAGATCAGCACAGCTCTTTGTCGATGGAAAGGTTTTCTCCAAAGTGCCTATCTCATGCATGCAATGCAATATTAAAAGCACCAGAGTTTCAGTAATGTGTACGTGTTATTTCTAGAGCGTGGGCCGATCAACCTGAATCAACAGCATACATTGTTATTTAACCTTGAACACTCCGAAAAAGACTTGAGCTCACGGTGTAAGTCTACAGATGTGAAAAACAGACCGTTCCCATGTGAAGGAAAGCAAGCAGTTTGTTTTCATAAGCACAGATGCATGTAGTGATGTGTGCAAAAGTGGCAAAATGGTGTTAGAGCAACTAACTCACTTATACTAACATAGCAATGTGTGCAAGCAGAACCGTATCCTCACTACACCGTATCCTCCCTACACCCTCCCCTGATCGGGCCAATGACAAAAAGGAACATAATAAGAACGCAGTGTTCAAGTTCATTGGATACAGAAATAAGTTCAGTTTTGTCAAAGGAGCACGGAGGAGATGAGAGGGACAAAAATAAAAGAATGTCTTTAAAAAGAAATAATGCAAGTGGAGTAAAAAATCTCCAGAGGGATGAGATAGGAGGTTGTAGCAGAAGAAAGGTCCACAAGACCTGATACCCCTTTGGTGAAGGACCATTGAACAGGTTTTGCAGCAGCAGAGAAGAACGTAGATGGAGAAGCTGTAATGTCAATCCAACCAGCGATACACCTCAGGCGGCAAGGCGAGCAGATTGGTCTGGTCTCCTCCTTGTTCTCAGAGAAGTTTTTGGGCAAACATTTTCTACGTCCTCAGTTTTGGGTTTTGGTCATCTGGGCACCTTTAACACCAAAACCAAGGGTCCAGGCCTGGTGGCACACAACTTTGGGGTTAAGGGCTTACTCAGGCTAGGTACAGGTGTGGGTTCAAGTTGGTGGGGGTCTTTTGTGTTCCTGTGGTTCTGACCAGGAGGTCAGCAAACTAGCCCTTGAATTCACCCTGATAGTCCTCGGTCTGGTGAAGGATCAGGGCTCAACAGCAGGGCTAGCCTCTGAGGGTTCAAGGCAGGTTTCAGACAGCAAAGCAGTCCTTCTAGGTACAGCAATGCAGTCTTGCAGTAACCCCAGCAGGTCACAGCAGCAGGTAGGTAGTCCTCTGAGAGTCCTGTTGCAGGCCCAGGAGTGACCAAAAGTCTGGGTCTGAAGATCTAATTTTGTTACCCTTGTGTACTCCCTCTAAAAGGTGGGAGAAGGTTCTTTGAAGAGCAAGGAATTTCCTGGCTTCCCTGCTCTGCCTCCAATCTGCCTGCAGTGGCAATGTAGAGTTGATCGATCCTTTCTGTGAAGGCATAGCACATCCAATTCAATTACAAGTGGGGCTTCGCTCAGCTACACCCCCCCATCCTGTCAGAAGATTGTCCATTCAGGTACACCTAATCCTTCTATTGTGTGACTGTCTGGGAGGAATTCGCAAAGTAAACCAGTTACACCCAGTCAAGTGACCCAAGATAGGCTGCAGACACAAACGGCTGAGAAATGCTATCTTTCTAAAAGTGTCAGTTTCAAAATCATAATAAAAAATGCAATTTTACCATTAAAGAGAATTCTTATTACAACTTCATAGATACCAAACCATGTTTAGGAGAGTAAGCACAAGCACATTAGCAATGGTTAGCAGTGGTAAAGTGTACAGGGTCCTAGGCCAACAAAATCATATTAAGCAAAAAGTGGAAGGTAAAATCCAAAACGTTTTGTCGTGACCCTGCAGAGAGGGCAGGGTCCAACAAACTACTTTTATCAAAGAGATGAGTATGTTATGTTTAGCTCGGATATTACCTGTCGCCATAACCTATCACACTTAAACGCATTGCTGGAAGACCTTCCTGTTTCAGAAAATTTGGGGAATTAAATGACCTTTATTAAATATAGAAAACTGATTGCAAAAACTAACCTGAATACTTAAATGACAGAAAGTGGGTATGTTTGTAGTTTGAGTCAAGAGAAATGTTATTTAGTAAGGAATATAATGAGAGGAGAGTGACATTTTTCAGAGGTTAAAATGATGAGAGTGAGATAAGAGAACAGATCGAGGTTGAAGAGAAATTTAGGATTTTGAATTTGCATCCATGGCTGAGAATGGAGCACGAGAGAAAATATGAATTATGTATAGTCAGCAGTGAACCTACAGGAGTTAGGACAATGGAGTTTGTTGGAAAGGAGGAGTGTTAGTAGTGAAGTTCTAATTGGTGAAGAACCAATACTTGAAGAAATGTATTATGTGGGTAGAAAAACTGCTTACTTTAACTTATTGTAATTGGATAGGTACTTGTACCTGGCTTTGGTATTCCAGAGGGTTTTCTAGGTAAATGAGATGAGTGAAGTTGTCATTTTGAAGAGAGTGAAATGAGGACTTGAACAAATTGTGCTGGATGTGTAAGCACCATAATTCCATCTTTTGAAGTGGCTATGAAAGATGTGAAAAATAGAAGGTTATCTATGCTTTCAGATCACATTTGCTTCTACCACTGCTGGCACATTAACCCAAAAGGAGGGCATAGTCTGTAGTGCTTTGAAGGAGAGAGATTGATGCACCTCCATTCCAAATAAAAGTAAGATTAATAATGCACATATTACTAATACTACAAACTTTTCTTGTGCTGTCAAAGCTTTTGAACAGTATGGCGTATGAGTATCAGTTGGCTCCTGTTTTGATGAGTTTGCAAAGGACTTTAGAAATGTTGATGAGAGGTTTGATAGTTTGAGAGGGGGCATGCTGTGGGTTATACTAACACCTATAACTATTGTGTGTTTTCCAGCAATCGTACTATTCCGGTTCAAATTCTCTGATTTAATCATTATTAAAGTGGGACTAAACTGCAGGTGTAAGAAGAATCGGAAAAGGTGCAAGATGGATGTGGAAAATGATGCTAGATGTTGACTGTGTAACAGCTTAAAGTGTTGGAAGAATCAAGACCTAAGATAAAGAAAGTAATAAATGCTGTATTGTAAACAGTTTGGTGTTATAGTGAAGATAAAATCCTTAGTGGTTGGAAGTTGTGGAAGCATTTATGTGTCTTGTTCAAATTAGCATTATTAATAGCATACAGAGCAATAACTGTACACTCAAATTCATGTACACATTGATATAAACCTGTTGCAGTTAAAATTAGTCTGTTTTCCTGGCTCATGCTAACTAGGCCTCAGGTAAGCCTTGGTTCCATCTTGTTCAAAATGGATGTTACATCATATGTATTCTTTGTTTCTATCTTTCCCACGCCCCATTCATTATCACTGAGCAGATACAGAAAGATTGTCTGGACTGGAGTCAGACCAGAGAGGTGGAGGCGAGGTCAGGCAGACATGACCACCAGGGAGCAGAAAAATCTCAAGACAAGACTTGTCTCTGTGCAAGGGGACGCAGAAAAAGCAGAAAGAACGGAACCACCTTTAAAAGGTAAAAGGGACTTGGGGGCTATTACAAAGAGTACAGGAAAAGCTGGCTTAATGAAAGAGGTGGGTGCGGGAAATGCGGGAGTCTCCCCCTCTATAAGTAAATACTTTCCTGTAGTGAAAGGCACTACTGCAACCACGGAACCCATAACTATGGAACCTGCTACAATTATGCCCCCCCAGAACAGCAATAAAAGTACCAATATTACCAGCACACCGAACCAAGGAGCCTTAGAACAGCCCCCTCCGGTAATCACGGGTGCTAGCGGGCTTGAAAATGAAGGGCCCGCCTCAAGCCTAGTCTCTCTATCTGACCTCCCGGATACTTCCAGTATGTGTAGGGAGACAGAAAAGGAGCAGAAACACCAGGACCTGACCAAATAGGAGCCTAGAGAAGTGATTAAAATACTGGTTAATTTTGCCCCCCAGACGCCTGATCCAGCTGGTAAAAACTTTTACTCAGTTTCAGATTGGTCTATGTCCGACACCTGGGATGAGGACTCTACCTCTAGTGAAGATGTATTGCCCAATGGGGATAATAGTGATGAAGAGGATGATCCCAACACAGCTACTAACACTATTTTACGGAAAAGGCAATCACGAAAAAAGTGTAATCAGCTGAGATGGGACTATTCAGCTTACTTCCCCTTGGGAGTGCATCCAGTGTAAAACAGCAGGGAGCCCGGCAGACAGGCGCTGAGTTCCTGGGCAAACCCTCCCTGACTTCGATAATGAATTCCATCAAACAGTTTCAGGAGGAGGCTGGCTTAAACAGCTTGTCCACTAAGGGTGCCGCCAGGAAGCTTCAAGGGGGGATCAGGAAGCTAAATAAGGTCAGCATGGACATTGGAGATTGAGTGGCTATGGTGGAAGCTCAAAACGAGACATTGGAGGTGGAAGTAGCTGAGGCAAAAGAGCAGGGAGGCGCTCACAAGGCCTGTCTAGCAGATCTGATGACCAAAATCAAAGAGCAAGAGAACAGACAATGGAAGAACAACCTACGACTACTGGGGAATCCTGAGGGAATTGAAGGAGAGGACCCCAGAGGATTCATCGTCAAATTGCTACAAGATGCATTCCCCACACAAACCAACTGGAATTGGGACCAAGAAATACAAAGGGCACACCGTTTTCCTTTTAACATCAAACTGAGATGGGGAGACAACAGCTCTAAGAATGAGAAGCCTAGGGTATTCTTGGTCTTTTTTGGGAATTTTTCTTTTACAGCAATTGGTGAACGATAAAGCTAGACTGAATTACCAGAAAGAAGTCAATCAGATAAAATTCTTTACTAAACTAGACTAATGTCATGCACCTGTAGAACGCAGGTGAAGACTTCTCCAGCTAATATCTCCCTTTCAACAGCAAGGGGCTCATGTCTACTTGATGAACCCGGGCAGATTTAAAGTCCTCTTCAATGGGTCTATGCGTGAGTATTTCTCTCAGAGATCAAGGTGGAGAATATCTCAAAGAAATCACCAGGCGGAAAAGACTGAACTAACCAGGGACTTTGGAAATATACACTAAAATGATTGGGATGATATCCCTCTTAAAAGTGGCACATCCTGGTGGGTGCTAATGGGATAGGGCTCACTGGTAAAAACCTGCAGGAGGTTTTTTTTACCCAGAATGGTTAATGTTGGGAAACTGCGGCTTGGCAGTTGGAACTCACAGATGCTAACTATCATTTAGGGCTATCCTGACTGCTCGATTAGGAGGGGGGGTGGAGGGGATGGGCCACCAAAGGTTTGCAGTGGGGGGGAAATAGATGTCCTAAGTAGATTGCTAACTGAATTTCCTGTAGGGGTTCTTTCCTGATGTTATTATGCCCGACTTTAAGTCAAACTATGGCATTCCTAGACACCTTCAAGGTATAAATATACCTTCACTTGCTCTAGCAAGACACGATGGTTCGGAGCAGGTCGACTATCTACTTGCACGACACAGCTCACTACAGCAAGTGCCGAAGGAAGCCGACCCTCCAGCTGACGCACTGATCAAGAGGCTGCCTTTCTCTCGCCGAGAATCCAGCTCCAGTGTTTCTAAGCTCCCCTTGCGGGGTGTTGGGAAATCGAGTCCAGAGACCAAGATACCAAACCTCCTTCATTCTAACTAAGGTATGGAGCTGATTAGAACCTCAAGAAATCTTGGATAGATTCTTGGCAAAGTAAACTAAACCTATGCTACACAATACTTACTTCTTCCCACGTACGAGACTTAGGTTAGGTACATTGGGGTAGGCATATTTAGAAGCACCAGTTGAGTATTTTTAGTCATTGTTATTTATGTATGTATTTTTATATGGCTTAGAAACCATACAATGCTCTTACAGTATTATTTTATAATATTGTTCCCACTGTACGTATTTTACTTTGCAGTCTGCATTATGATTGTAGCAGTTCACTTTTCTTGCATGAGAAAGAAGACTGTTCAATAAACCTTATATTGAAAATGCCCATCTCTCTATTTTCTCTGCAACTCTGTAGAAACGAAGCATGCACGATTGATTGAGTGAAATACTTCTCTATTGTTTCCGCGACTCTAGAGATATATTTCTTTTTCTTGGGAAACAAAGTTGTCATATTGTCATGTTTATACGGTTGTCAGAAACGAATCCCTTCTTGTGAATTTGAGAAAGTTTCTAGTGACCTCTGAGCTAGCTGGTTCTCACTATTAAGTATAATATATTCGATAGAAACCTAGTCAACCTCAGTCCTACGTCTAATCTATAGGATATGTTATTCCAATGCGCAGAGCCCATTGGGAATATAGGAACTACACTACAGGCTGATAATTGGAGAGCAGAGTCAACCTCTTTTTCAAAAAATACTTTCAGTATCCTATTATCATTTATTAAGGGTAAAGTACATAGGAACTGTGGATGCAACAGAGTGAGTCACTGTGAGATAGGCAAGCAATGCAAAGCCAAGCAATGTATGCTACTTTCCTGCGCATTGCATTATTGTATGTCTATGTTGTCCCCGAGTCATGGAGAAGCACTGTTGGTTAGATAGCACCACTTTCCTATGAAGTGTGTCTATTTGACATGGCTTGTTAGTTTGGGCTGGACTGTTCCCATGAGGCACAGGGTCAAGGCTGATTTGCATATAGCCATTGTCTGACCTAGGGTGGTGTGGAGTGCAAAAAAACAATGGATTTAGGCCCAGATCTTTGTACTGGGGTGAATGTAAGACATTGTTCTGCATTCTGTCCATCAACTGTGTTCATTGCAATTTTCACCCCGAGTGGGCTGGGTATGCTCAGACGTGAGTCCCAGGCTCTCCACATCACTGGAGTCAAGCTATCCTGGCTGAAGAAGGCTGATAGCCAGAAACTGGTCCTTGAATGCTTGATTCCTGTCTAGGAAAGACATGGCTTGGTAGTTCGGGCTGGACTGTTCCCATGAGGCACAGGGTCAAGGCTGATTTGCATATAGCCATTGTCTGTCCTAGGGTGGTGTGGAGTGCAAACAAACGAAGGATTTAGGCCCAGATCTTTGTACTGGAGTGCATGTAAGACATTGTTCTGCATTCTGTCCATCAACTGTGCTTTTTGCAATTTTCACCCCGAGTGGGCTGGGTATGCTCAGACGTGAGTCCCAGGCTCTCCACATCACTGGAGCCAAGCTATCCAGGCTGAAAAAGGCTGATAGCCAGAAACCGGTCCTTGGATGATTGATTCCGGTCTAGGAAAGACATGGCTTGTTAGTTCGGGCTGGACTGTTCCCATGAGGCTCAGGGTCAGGGCTGATTTGCATATAGCCCATTGTCTGTCCTAGGGTGGTGTGGAGTGCAAAAGAACGATGGATTTAGGCCCAGATCTTTGTACTGGGGTGAATGTAAGACATTGTTCTGCATTTTTTCCATCAACTGTGTTTTTTGCAAGTGTGTCTATTTGATGGCTACATTAAAATCATTTAGGGGCTTCTGTACAAGCCTCTTGTGCCGCCGGTGCAGCGCATTTTGCTCCACCATATTTACAAGGGCAGGAATAGCAAACCGGTGTTTCTTTTCCTATGTTTGTAAATACAGTTCCTTTACATGCAGCACTTTGCGTGAAATGGGCGTTTCATGGGTGTTGCTGTGGGTGTTACATTGCAACACCCTTGGAACCTGACACATTTCCAGATTTATGAGAAATTGTAAACGTGGAAATGTGTCTAAATGCTACGCCTGTCCAGGGAAGGTATAGGGAGGCATAACAAGTAGAAAAGTAATAATTTTTTCACGTTTTTTTCTCTTTCTATGCTTGCTGCATTCTGCAGCACACATAAAATGAGGAAATCAACTCTGGTGATTGTTTATGTGCAGGAAAGGACATCTTCCTGCACATAAACAAACATAACAAAAATATATTTTGCAAGTTCTGTGTGTGCTAATCCAGCACACATAGGAGTTGAAAAACGCTATTTCAGATTGTTCAGATGTTACATTTCTCCAAGTATTGTCAGGTGTCCCTTCCTGCATATAAAAAAATCATCCCTGTGATGCAGAAATCCTTGCACCATGGTGCAAGTGTGCATGTATCAGTGCATGGCAGCAAAATGTGCAACAACGCAAGGGAGAGCAAAGGGATCCATCATATCCTTGCACATATTACGCATCCCTCTGCTTTGTAAGTGCCACAGCGTGGCGCAGCCAAAGGGCTTGCGGTGCCGTGCTACTGCACTTTCTCTAGTTATGGGTTTGGTGGCTGGGTATAACTACTTGTCTGAAACAGCAGGAGTGTAACCAGTAGACCGAGTTGAGATCAGGGTGGGTAAATGAAACAAACAACAATATCTTAACTGGTGTAGTTAAGGAGGACGGTGAGATATGTAAGTCAAAAACTTTACACAAGAGGACAAACCAGGAGACTCTTGATAGATTTTTAGAATGTGCATACAGCATTATATATTTGAGAATGAGGGAAAAATCACAAAAGAAAGAATACAGTTATAACAGCGCTGTAAGCTAAAATGCGTGAACAACCTGAATTGACCTTGGTGCAGAAATGTGAAAATGACACAAGAAGTGACGACGCAAGTGACAATTGGTGAATCAGTGAAAGAGAACGGCGCAAAATGTGAGCAATAATATACAGTGATTGGGGTGGTTCCAGACATAAATGTATGGTTGACAAAGAATTGGAGAATGACTTCATTGGAACCACGAAGGCTGCGCCTTTAGTCGCGCTGAAGGGTCGACGGCGTTTCAATCCAATGACTCTGGATCATCATCAGGACAGGGTTGTCAATTAATCGCAGTGCTTGGAGGGGCATCGGAGCCCACTTAAAAGATGTGTCGGCGGGCGCGTTCCTGTGGAGGCAGGCTGGTCAGATGAGTCCGTGTGAAGCAAGCCGGGTCGATATAAGCCGTGTCTGGGCGGAGCATCGGCGAAGGGAAGGCACTGTGGAGTGTTAGCTTGGTTGAAGTAATGAAGGCACTCGGTAGTGCACCGCCACGGTCGAGTGTGGTGTGAAGGGATATGAATTCTGTGAATACCGCCACGATCGGATCATTTTGGGTATAACTTCTGGCACACATTTACCATTCTAAAGTTAAGTAATCAGATATCTATGCTGCGGTGCTTTTAATTTGATCATCCTAGATATCTTTGTTTGTATACACTTCAAAAGGTGCACAAACATTTAGATTTGCTGCCAGGTACGTCATATTTTATGAATTTGAATACCAACAGAATAGATCTCTGAGTTTGTAAATATTTCCTACAACCTTATGAAGTGAATTTACATTTCTTACATCAGAGATTCAAAAATTATTTTGAACCTGCTTAGTGATGTTGTATGGGAACCAGGTGTCAGGGATTGTCCCGTACTATGTTGGGAACACAGTCAGGGACTTGGACAAGGACTGGGTAGAAAACTTCCACAGAAAGAGGAGCACAGCACTGCCCAGGATCATACAAGAAGTCAAAGGGGAAAAAAGATCCAAAGGGGAAGCCTGCACATAGGAACAAGATGGATAAGACTCAGAAAGGAAGGGCACTCACAAGGCAATTTAGAATTCAGAAAAATGACACCCAGGATGAATGTGCAAGACATATCTATGAAACAACATTAACAATAAAGGGGAGTGTGTGGTAAAGCACCCAGGAGCTCCACATGGTAATACAAAATCTCAGTAAGTTTCACATCCACAATTGCTGCTACAGATACTGACTGAAAATACCCACATGTAGGATATGCATGCAAAGGCAGGGTCTGTGGATCTTATATCTATGTTGATGTTATAAATGTAACTCAAAGACAATACTCACAGTGAACAAAAAAAAACACCACCAAGGTAGTCAGCTCAGCCCACGGATCCTGGCAACCAAACAGGAACACGCAAGGCAGTAACAGCAAGGGGGTAGAACTAAACAAAAGCACAATAGACAAGGAGCTAGTAAGGAGGACGGCTTAACAGGAAAGGAAGGAAATCACAGGGCACACTTTGCAGAAAGCAGGTACAAACATACAAGGCAACAGAAGGGAGACCGCAGAATAGAAAGACAGCAAATTAGGAACCAGAACCAAGGAAATGGGAAGGAAGGCAGGGAATGGAAAATAATATACAGAAGGGGAGGTTACAAGGGTATACTAGAATAGTGAAGGTTCTGGAATCAAGGAAACAAAGTAGCATAGAAGGCAGTACTTAAGCAAGACAAGAATTTAGCAAATGCTCAAAAGCCAAGATAGCACTGCTGGCAGTGCTGGTTCATGAACAAGGAGACCAGCTGTGGCTCAGGAACAAGGAATACTAAGGCACAGAAGCAGGAACTAGAATTGAGATAAACCTCAGGTGTTAAGGTAGCACTACATGCAGTCCTCATTCAGGGACAATGGAAATTTGCTGCAGCTCAGGAACAAGAAATGCTAAGAATCAGGAGCAGGAAGTAGAATTGACCTAACCCTCAAGTGCTAAGGTAGCACGGCAGACAGTGCTATTTCAGGGACAAGGGAAACTGCTGCAGCTCAGGAACAAGGAAAACTAAGGCTCAGGGGTCAAGGTAGCACTGCAGGAAGTGCTAATTCAGTAACAAGGAAAACAGCAGCAGGTCAGGAACAAGTTATAACTAAAGCTCAGGGAGCATTGTAAACAAGGATCGGTCTCACCGGTAAACAGCTACAATGACCAACACTGGGCTGAAGGGAGCTGGGGATTAAAATAGCTCACAGTAGTCATGCGCATCAGGTGTGAGCAGGCTAGCAGCAGCCAGCCACAGGTGAGCTGAATTCCTCCACCCATCCTTGGCCTGCAGGGGTAGAGACAAAGCAGTGAGCAGGGGAATATAGGTAATGGAGTTTCAAGCATGAGCAGACTGGCTTCCACAAAATCCGGCATGGATTCGGAATGGATGTCAGTTCCTAAATGATTTCCAAATTCCTGGAAGTCAGGATATGCATACAGGGTAGTGTCTGGAAGCATATTAGAATACTAGAAAGTCCCACAATTCAGCCCCCTTGTGGTGGGCATGAGAGCACAGGGAGTGAATCGTGACAAAAGTCATGTTAACGGTTTCACTTGATATTGTATCACTGTATACAAATGTTACATGTGATAATGATATTGTGGCATTGAGGTATTTTTGAGTACAAGATTTATAGATTTATTGGATCATACAGACATGCTAATTTCAATGGCTAAACTTATATTGGAATTTTTTGTTTTGTTTAATGATGAATGGTTCAGACAACTACAGGGTTCCGCGATGTGCCTCAAGTTTCCTCCTTCATATGCCAGCCTGCTTATGGGTTGGTTTAAGGAGGGGCAGATTGGGGGTCCATGCAATTCCATAATAATATTTGGTATTGGGGTAGGTTTATAGATTACTGTTTTATGATCTGGACAGGTGATGAATGTGAATGTAAGAATTTTTTGGAACATCTTAATAGGAAAGACTTCAATATGTCCATTACATATCAATATATTTCTGAACATATAGTTTTTCTAGATGATGAGCTGTATATAAAAGACAACAAAAATTCACAATACGATGTTTTCGAAAACTACATCTTGTAATTCATTATTATATTCCACCAGCTTGCATCCAAAATTTCAAATCAAAGCTGTATCGTATGGTGAGATTTTTAGGGCAAGGCATAATTGCAGCGAGGATAATGAATTTCCCGAATGTTTACACAATATGGAGCAGAGATTTATTCTAAGACTAAGAGGTTATGGTGCAAATGTGATTAAATCTACTAAAGATAGGATCAGAGGCTAAATAGAAATTCTACTTTATGCACCAATAGCGTTCAAAGGAACAAAAATATCACAAATAAATTGAGACTGATTATGAACTATAATTGTATGTTTCATACGTATAATCAATTGAACAGTAAGTAAAACAAATTTTTGGTTTGCTGATGTTTCAAATTACCTATTTTGAGAAATATTTATGAATCAATGTTTAATTGACTAGAGTGCTGAGGTTTATGTATATGTTTCAAAATGGAATCACTTGTGGGATTTCCTACACCATGGGTATAGTATACAGTAGGAAATTTTACATAAACATTCTCCTCCAATTTACGAATAAATTCAGAAATTGGAAAACGTTTCGTCATAATAAATCAGGTCATTCAACTTTCGTAAAATTAGGACTCTCATGCTGATGATGATAAAAAGCACTTTTATTTTATGCGTACACATGTGCAGGAAATGTTTTTTTTTAAATGCATTTCTTGTTCAAAATTAATTAAATGAAGTAAGTTTGAGATTTCACATGATTTACTTTTTAAATGAGAATTAGAATATTAGTTATAAGAATAATGTTTTAATATTTTTGAAAATCCCTTATTTTAAAACGTCCTTTAATTTTCATATAGTACTCCATATTAACCACCTGAAACCCTACTATGAGGGTCTGAGGCAGCTCACCATGCTTTTGGTAACAGGTGGAGGAGAGGAGGAGAGTGGACCACTTAGTCTCCAAAGAGAAAGATTGATCTGTGGAGGGAGTGATCCTGCTCCTCAGTCTGACTCCTTGACAACACTGGGATAGCCACTCAGTTTTGGGACAGTACTCCTCTCTGTTTTCCCTCACACCGGAGACTACCTACCTATGTATCTATGATTGTTGTGTAGTTCCTATAAACTTATATAGGATCCGCACGTTTAGACAACATAAACTGTGGGATTGGTGTCCAGACTGATTCCAGAAACCCTCACCAGTTATGTTCGCCTGTACACCAGCTAGTTCACAGTGCCACTGTAAACTCCTCTTACCAAGGAGAGAATAGTTCTTGGCAACTATCGAACATGACAACTCTATCCCATCAGGGATCGTGGAAACAGTAATGTACCTGTCTCTCAATCACTCATTCACACTTTGTCTCAGAGAGATACACATAATAAACATTGGGGACGTTTTTCAATAAAGCATTTACTGAACCAGTGTTATTCTAATGTAAAATAGGTGTGCTGAAATAACCATAAGAGAGAAACAGATATAAATGATTATAGGCACCAATAGAGTAAATCTATGGTAGATTCCTATCATAGTGCTAAATCAATGAATATATGCAAGCATATAAATACATGACACCAATAATGCTCACTCCTACAATGCAACCCTAACTAGATGTACCTAAGTGCACCTAGCATGTATGTAGGTGTAGGGCCAAGAATACCTCTAGGCTGAAGCCAACGCTATTACCTGAAGTAAGAAACTGTGGGACCCCATCCTGGTCTTGAGGTGGACTCCCCGCGAGGGATGTTAGACCACTGTGAGCTGGAGTGTCTGCGTGCAGGTACCTCAGCATCTCGCATCATTGTGTCAGCATGGAAGTCTTTCTCCTCTTCCTTCCCCAGCAAAGATATGGTATATATATACCCGCAAGGTACCCTCATGGGTTCTACCTTGCTGTGTAATGTCTGCCAAGGATGATCAAAGGGATGACGGTCATACATAGTTGTTATGCAGAAAATGGTAATCCTGTGTTTGCTGAGAAACCTCATGCTTAATAAATCAGGCTAGTTTTCTGGGAAAACCACACAACATTTATGAAGTACCTTAAATTGGTAAAAAGTCAATACCAAAAACCGTTATGTAGTGCAATGGCAGGGAAAATGTAGGAAAAAGGTTAGGTAACTACCCAGTCCTATATCGGGGTATATTATAAAACATAACATGATTTGGAGACAGGAGACAACCTCACTGTCAAGAATAAGTCTTACAGGTAGTCTGGGAGGGTGAGGGCCAGCATTAAGAGTGAATAATTTAAAATGCTTGAGTTGGGAATGATAGAACCCACCAGTAGCCCCTGGTTCAGTTCTGTGGTTCTGGTACTAAAGACTGCCCCGCGAGGCACCACTTCCGAACTCAGGTTTTTTATGAACTATAGGGGGCTAACCTCAGTCACTAAGACAGATGCTCATTCCATCCCCTGGGCTGCCCAGTACTTAAGTACCTTTGATCGTACATCGGGGCTCCCGCAGATCACCCTAACAGAAGATACAAGGAAGAGGTGAGCCTTCTCTATTCCGGAGGCCCACTACCAATTTCCTGTCATGCCCTTTGGACTCATAAATGCCCTGCCAAATTCCAGAGGTTGGTGAACCAGGTCCCTTCAGGTATGAAGGCCTTTTGTTTAGCTGCCTACCTGGATGATACAGCTATCTACAGTAGCAGCTGAATGGACTACCTTTTTTACCTCCACGAAGTACTTCAGGTTCTGTAACAGGCAGGCCTAACTACAAGGCCAGTAAGTACCAGATCTGGCCAGGGTCTGTGGTGTACTTGGGACACCTAGGGCAGTACTATGTATAGTACTCACTTTCCCTGTGGGAACCACAGCACACCTTAAAACTGGTGCACCTGGCACAAGCAGGGAAAGTGTACCCTATTACATTGAATGGGCTTTCCCCAGCCCGGGGCAGCACATTCAAGTAGAAAGCAGAGCAGCTTTTAATCATTCACTCCATGTTTTTCTGTGCAGGCCGTGACCCACCGGCACTCTTAATGGGGATTAGAAATCCCCTTGTAAGCGGATGCAGTGAATGACTGCACCTCCTTGCAAGCGGATGCTGGGAGGTCCATAGGAACCCCTTTCCACCCCCCAGAGGGTTGTCATCAGGGGCCACACTGATAGCGGGCCACCTTTTTGGGTGGCACACTGTCTGTGCACCTCCTGACAGCTTCTTTGCGTCCGTGCCCATGCCTGCAATATGGCACAGGCACAGGTGAAAAGGGATTCCCGTTTGCATGGGGCTATGCTCCCATGCAATTGAGGGAAAGCCTTCTGTGGATAGCGCTGGCGCTATATGTGCACAAGCACTCTCTGTATTACAAAATGGGCCGCACAAGCATCTATGACCCCTTCTGTAATACCTGCGGCACTTCTGTAATACAGCCTTTGGTGGGCGCAGATACTGTACAGCCATTCCATGCTGAGATAGAGACTATCATGGCCTGGGAGCCCAGACAACCCTGACTGAGTTCAGAACATTATTGAGCCTCACTGGGTACTGCAGGAGGTTTGTCAAGGGAAATGGCTCCATTATTGCCCCCTTGACCGAGCTGACTTCTAAGAAGCAGCCCAGAAATGTGATTAGGGCAGAGGAATGCAAAAAAAGCATTTGACTCTCTGTGCTCAAGGCTCCAGACTTCTCCCAGGAGTTTGTTGCTCAAACAGATGTCTAAGAACATGGCATAGGGGCAGTTATATCACAGCTAAATGAAGAGGGCCTAGACCAAACTGTAGACTTCATCTCCACGTGGTTACTCCCCAGGGAACACAGATAGTGCGCAATGGAACGACACGCTTCTGCTGTGGTTTGGGCACTGCAGAAGTTGAGGCAATACCTGTTTGACACTTACTTCCTGATTCAGACTAACCACAGACCCCTCAGCTGACTCATGCAAATGAGGAATGAGAATCTAAAAGTGCTAAAGTGGTCCAATTCCCTACAGGGTATTGACTTCAGGGTGTAACACAGACCAGAGGTAGACAATGCAATGCTGATGGTCTATCCAGGATTATCCACCTTAGAGATAAGAACTCCCTAGAGGTTGGGTAGATCTCCTCATTTTCAGCTGCATGTTAGACCTATTATATTAGACCTATTATCGTGTTAGACCTACTGTGTGGATCGGAACTGAAGCTTTCCCTGCATCCACGGGATCAACGATGATGCCTTGCCTCCTCTGCTCCTTGCATTGAGTCTTCAACATCGATGCTTCCTCCATCCAAGGAACTTTTTCAGCGGGACCTGCGTAAGTCCTGTAGCCAACCAGCCCTCCATTGTGGTTGACCTGAACTTTGGGTTTACCCCGGTATAGTGCTACCAGATGTCCACGGTTGGTGCTTTATGACTCTTAGAAGTATAATTTGATTTAATCTTGAAAAATTCATACCTTCGGTTCTAATAATTGGATTTTTTGATGCTTTGGTGTTGATTTAGTCATAAAGCTGTGTCTATTTATCTAACCTTGTGTGAATATTCTTGTGGTGTATTCATTATGTTACTGCATGTGCGTGTTGCACAAATACTTTACATATTTCCTCTTGAAATAAGCCTGACTGCTCTGTGCCAAGCTACCAGAGGGTGAGCACAGTTTATCTTTCAGTGTATATCTAAATTACCCTGACTAGAGTGGTGGTTCCTCCTTGTACAGGGTGCATACTCTGACAACCAGAAACACAATTTCTAACAGTTGCATTCTGCAGCACACAAAGAAAGAGGAAAATCCCTCGCACAATAGTTATTTTACGGGAAGGTGTCCTTTCCTGCACAAAAACAATTCTGCCTATAAAGCAAACACACTTGCACCATGACGCACAGGGTACCTGCATTGGCTCTAGGCACCTAAAAGTGCACCAGCGATAGGAAAGGACAGGAATGCACTGCATAATGTTAAATACTGTGCTTTGCTGCCATTTCCCTTTCTCGCAGTAGAGCACAGCAAGGTGGCTTCCTGCATTGCTCTGCATGAAAACATTATAAACATAGGACCAAATGTCAGCCAGCTTATGCTCATCTGGCTATGCTAATAAAAACATGACTTACTGTCCATTTGCTACAGAACCATTGGTGAATGATACCAGTGCTATCTGGACAGACGTTCCTGTATACCTTTCTTTCCCTAGCAGGTACAAATACCCATTTTGGGAGATCGTTATTAAATAATGAAAAACTTTGCAGAGCGGGTGCATCAAACATAGCACTGATTTGGCAATGCTTTGGTGCCATCAATGCATCTGCCACCAAGAGATTAGAGGTCATAGCATCCACTGTCCTGGTGTTCCACCTGTCATACTCTAAATCAGGCCCTAATAGTCAGTTAGGAAACAGGACTTGGCCCATACTCTAGACAATGGATGTCTATTGCACAAACCTAAAATTAGTTTTGGACAGGCCTCTGTTTTCTAAAGGTAGTACTGAATCCAAAATGGAATCAATCCACTTGATGGACTTTCATTGCCATAGGCATAATATGTTGGAAAATATCTCACCTACAAATTAATATCCAAATTTTAACTAAGTGCCTGATTTAGATGTTGGTGGACGGGTTACCCTGTCATAGTGGTGACAGATACCCCATCCCCTAAAATTGAATCCATTATATGGGATTTTTATTTCAGCCAACAGGATATCTGTCACCATTGTGATGGAGTAACCTGTCTGCGAACATCTAAATCATGCTTTAAGTCCAGAAACTGTGGAAACGTTCCACTAAATCAGACCCATGATCTTCCACAATAGAAAGAATCTCATGTGTTGAAGATGGAGTGGTGTGGCTTACTGGTTAGAGGCGGCAGACCCGGAAGCAGAGAATGGTCCGGGACTAGGGTTCAATTCCCGAGCAGTAGGGTTGTGGACCAGGGTCAGCGGACTTGATAATTCTCGCCTCGGTGACTACTCTAACCAGGGATCACTCTGGGCATTAGCTTGCCACATCTCTACAACAGCCCCCCACATTTGCCGGGGATGCCTGGTTTCACCTTGGAGATACCCAGTAGGGACCATCTCACAGGGATAGCCAGGATGGTTTCCCCAGCGGTCTACAGCGCCACGACGCCTCAGGGCAGCAGTGCGCTTTACAAGACACATACATTTACATTTACATGCTGAAAGTCACTTTAACTTCATGTATGTTCTTGATCATAGCTCCAAAATTGAAGAGCTTGATTTATCTAATGCCTTCTAAGGAAACTGATTTTTTAAAAAGTGTATATCATTGTAGGGATTGTGGAAATTAAACAAACATCTGGAAACTCTTTATTTTTAGAACTTGTTTTCATTTTTATTACAAATAAAAATGCACATGTAAGTTAAAATTAAGTAACATGCATCTGAGTGCATTACCTTTCATAAAAGCATATTTCACTAAAACGATGCAGAGCATCATTAAGTGTCCTCTATCAACTGCAGGGAGATACAATACAACTGATACTTATAGAAGGAATAGTGTTGAATTCAGTTGGTACAATGCTTAGGTAAGAGTGAGAATTTCTTGAGCTCTGCAATTTGTATATGGCATGGTAACTGGTCCAGAGCATTGCATTAGAATACCTTTCTCTGTCTCAGCATGGCTCTTCTAAAAGCATCTTTAACATCTTTGTTCCTTCGAGTGTAGATGAGCGGATTTAAAAGAGGGGTCACCACAGATGGAAACACTGAGGCTATCTTGTTCATCTGGGAAGAACTTCTGATTGGGCGTACAAACATAAAAATGATGGTCCCATAAAATATAAAGACCACAGTTAAATGAGAAGCACATGTTGAAAATGCTTTGTTTCTTCCCTCGGTGGTGGGGAATTTGAGGATGGTGATGAGAATGTAGACATAGGATGTAAGTATTACTAGAAAACATCCAACTATTCCCATAAATGCAAAGCTAAAAAAATAAGTTTCAATGAAGAATGTGTCAGTGCAGGCGCGCTTTATCAATGGAGCAAAGTCACAATAGTAATGGTCAATTTCATTGGAGCCACAGAAATGCAGCCTGGAGACATAAACTGCTAGGAAGGTAAATACAGAGAAACCAGTTCCCCAAGCTCCCAAAACCATCATCAAGCACATCCTATAGTTCATGATTGTGGTATAGTGCAATGGATTGGCAATCGCCATGCAGCGGTCAACAGCCATAACAGCAAGAAGGATATTTTCTGTTGATCCAAAACAGAAATGAAGATCCATCTGTGTTATGCACTCATTGAAGGAGATAGATGTACTGCCTTTGAGCAGGATTACAAGGAGTCTAGGGACAGTCACTGTAGGGAACCAGATTTCCAAGAAAGAGAAGTTGCAGATGAAGAAGTACATAGGTTTGTGAAGGTGACGATCAGCTCTTATGATGGCAATAATGTGTACATTGGTGAGAATAGATAAAATATAGGTGGCAAGTACTATAGAAAACAGAAATGTCCGCACCTCAGGAATGACAGAAAAGCCCAAGAGAGTGACGCCTGATAGAACTGTGCCATTTTTAATTTCCATAGGTTCATGCTGCAAGAAGACAATATATTTGTTATAATCATCTTGTTATCAAATATGTTATTTCTTATTTTATTCAGCTGAACCCTGATATAGTATGGTCCAAGTTGCAGTCTACATGTCTACCCAATATACCAAAATAACTGAAAATATGAAGACATTCATTAAATGAATTCAAATGTGTAATAATACTCTAATACATCAAGATTCCATTTTGCGATTCAATAGCGATTTTTAAGGAATCGCTATTTAGAAATCGCAAAATGGAATGTATGTGGAAAAACGCTATTTTTTAGCGATTTCTTAGTTTTCCTTATTTGCGAATTCGCAATTTGCGAATTCGCAATTAAGGAATCATTTTCCATGCATTCCTATGGGCCAGGAGGCCCATAGGAATGATTGTGAAATATTTCTTAATTTGCGAATCGCAATTTGTGAATTTGCTAATTGAGAATAATTTCAAGGGTGCAGGGGTGTCTCAAAGGCACCCTGCTGCACCCCTAAAATTTACATGTGTGTGCATATGGTGCACATACATGCCCTATGGGCATGTATGTGCGTCACATGCCACCTTCACAAATGCCAAATAGGGCATTTTTAAATGAAATCGCAATTTACCACCAACTACAAGTTGGTGGTAATTTGCGATTTCTTAACCCAAATCCGCAATTTCTAAAACCCACATACATCGCATTTAAGGAATCGCAAAATTTGCGATTCCTTAAATGCTTAAGCAAAATAAGGAATCGCAAATTTTTGCGATTCCTTATTTTCCGATTTTTTGATACATTTCAAAAAATGCAAAAAAGCCTTTTGCGATTCGCAAAGGCCGAAATTCACAGAATTTCGGCCTTTGCGGATACATCTACCTCTAAGGAACAAGTCATTGCCAGTTACTAAAATAGACAGAGATAGAACATGCTCTAACCATCTCAGAGATTTTGGCCTACATTCAATTACATTTAAAATGTAGAATTCTGCATATCCCTGTGCAGTGTATCCAACTGGGATCTCCACATTAGGGAATGCTGTCACAGATCACAACCTCTCACATTCCCTCTTATACATGCTTTTTAGCCAAGTGCCTGCATAAACAATGGCTCGCTCCTGAAAAATGGAATGTGCCAACCTGCCCCTGGTATTGTGTGAGGCTCCAATAAGTGTTGGTCTTTTCTGGAATAAAATTCGAGTGTGAGGGTTTCAGGGACCTCTAATGAGTCGAGGGCAACTGCACAAAAATATAAACTGGTATGTCAACTACTGCTCTACATCAGTAAACTTATCCCAAAGAATGGAATTCATTTAGTGGATTTTTGGTGGCCTACAAGATATTGTAGTGAGAACAATACGTTTTCCTACTTTTCTTTGTATGTACCAGTTTTTAATGCCAACAATTTAAGTAAGTATGGGGAAAACCTGCCAAAGATCAGTCATGAAAGTGTTTGGTTAATTCAAGCACTTTCTCCTTCACTTTATGTTACAAGCATAGTATATGCTTTATTAAATTTGAATTGACACATGAGAATATACTCATGACATACTTGCCCGAATCTCTACATTACTTGAGGGCCTTTGGGGGTTCATTAGAGGGAGAGGTGTGGCGCAGTGGCCAGGGCGACTGAAGCTGGAATCTGGGGATCAGGGTTCGATCTCCAGCGCCGGCGGCAGATTAGCCCTGCACCATGTGACACTAGGCAATAGCTTGCTTAATCTTCCCAATGGCCCCCAGCGCCTAGAGACCCTTACCGGTGATTGTTCGCGCTTTACAAATGTTGATTATTATTATTATTAGCACATTTGAACAATGTTGTTCTTTAAATATAATGATAATGAAGTTAGGTAATATGTGAGAACATTATCCGTGCATGATGAGAGCGCAAGGTATTATTATTTGACTCAACTATAACTGGTATATTTCACTGCTTTTCATGTTTTTAACATTGCTTCAGGTCAAATTTCAAGATCTAACTATAAGTTATCTATATTTTCAGTGAATTTCTAGAGTCCGACTGACAAAGGTAAACTAGGTAAATTTAGTAGTAAAGTCTAAATTTAGGACAGAAGTCAAAATGTAGACCTTAAGTCTAAGGGCCTTATTTATGATAAAGTGATGGATCGCAGGGCAGCAAGTCATCTTGATGTGCTGAGCTATGTCTCAGGAAATGGGAGGAATGCACCATGTGTATCTCAATATGGTGCATTCTAGTCCTTTCCCCAGTACTGGTGCACAATGGGCCGCTATGCACCAAAGCAGGCACACTTGCACCATGGTGAAGGGCGCCTCCATTGCATGTAGGATTATTTTGTGCAGGAAGGGGCACCTTCCTGTACAGAAACAATCCCCTGAGGAATATTCCCCTTTCTATGTATGCTGCAGAATGCAGCACACATATAAAGAGGAAGCAACAAGGAGAAATAAATATATTTCTCTTCATTTCACCTCCCCTGGGATGGGGTAGGATTTTAGAGCATTCCCAGGTTCACCAGTTTTGGCAAATCTGGGATTGCATCAAAATCCATCGAAGTTGCACCCGTGAGACATTCAAAGACTACCTTCCAGGGCAGAGCAATGCACCAATTTGCACTCTGCTGCGTTTCTCTAGATATATAAAACCACTCCGGGCCACGCAAAGTGGCCTTGCATGGCTTCATAAATCTCATTTTTGAGTTGTGTCACACATGCATCATGTTGGTGGTGCAAGTGCGATGCAAATGGCCTCATAAATATGGCCCCAAGCTTAGACCTGAAGTCTAAGTTTGGACCTGAAGTCTAATTTTAGGCCTAAACTTAGACTTCAGGTCTAAAGTTAGACTTTAGGTCTCAACTTAGACTTCAGATCTAAGTTTACCTTTGTAAGTCGGGCCCCCAGTATTAAGGTAACTTAAGTTAGCCTTAGCACCTAACCTATCTGTAACATCACTTTATTGTTTGTTTTCATATTGAATTTCAGTTTTTCAAATAATATTCTAAATTGGACACATTTCCATTCCTGCGTGAGCAGCCAACACCGGCTGCACACACATTTTGTGTTCCAAAATGTTACTATTTTAAAATTGGAGAGTTTTTAATTGAATTGACTTAAATAGATGGGGAGGGTAAATAAACAGATGTGGACAGGGGATGTGGTACTGAAGCAGTCGTCTCTCTCTTTACCTATTAGTAGCCCTTTTAAAAATACATTGTGCTTCACATTACAGAAAACCCATACCTCCCCTTACATTTTAAATCCAGTTATTTTATACCTGAATTAATGTTGTCAATTCTAAATTATTTCTGACTGATCTTTGAGCTGTAACCCAACATAATGGCATTCAGGAGAGCATCATTTTTATCTTCAATACAAAAGTTAGAGCACTAGTTGTTCTCTGGAATGCTCAATTGATCACTAGAGAGTTAATTTACAGGTTGCTGCTGGTGCTGAAAGTACATGTCTTACTCTGCATTTCAAATGTTTTACTGACTTAGATGAGGAAAAAGATTGAGAATTCATTTTATCTGTCTAGAGCACAAACCATACATTCTATGACAAACAGAAACCCCGCATTTTCTTCATTAGTACAGAACCCTCTATAGAAAATGCATTCAGTTTGCAGCTTTGAGTCCATGAAGATGGCACTCAAGGATGCCACAATTTTGAAAGACTGTTTTTTTTAGAATGTTTGTTTTAATTATATTTGTTATTTGCAACTATGACTACTAATTGCTTGGATGTATATAACTATTTAAAACATTGCTAGAAACAAGAGGATCTGTGAGAGAAATGCTATCCAGAAACAAGAGGATCAGCATGGCTTTTAATTTATTTTAAAAATTCTTATTTCAGTGATACTTAGTTAGTTTGTGTATGCATATCCTCTTAGTGGGCATCTTTTAAACACTATTATTTGCTCATTACTTTTAAATAATACTGAAAATCATAATTAGAACTGAGGTATAAATAATCAAGATTTCAGGTAAAATGTTTAGATGTGTTGAAGTATTATCGAGAGATAATGTATTTATGCCTTTGCCACTCATGCCTTTACCAAACATGATAAGTAAAGGTAAGGTAAGTTGAAGAACTTGGCTTACTGTTTTGGGGGGTAAAACCCTACTCAAGCAGCAACTACAATCCTTCTCAGGGTGAACTCACAAGCAAATGCCAAATAAACCTGTACTTATCTTGGCACAGAGCAGTCCGGCTTATCTTAGAGGCAATGTGTAAAGTACTTATGTATCACTTCAAACAGTAATAAAGTGAAAACACAATACATGAAAAATCCCACATCAATTTAGAAACAAAAAGTAAATGTCAATAAACACATCAAGACCAAAATAACAAAAATCCAATCAGTAGCATCAGAGATATGCGAATTCAAATATTTAAGTGAAAATAATGGCAAAAATCACAAAGCGCCAACTGTGGATATCTGGTCACACTAGACTGGGACAAAGTCACAAGTTCAGGCAACCTGCAAAGAAGAGCAGGCTGGCTACAGAAACCCAGTTAGGCCCGCGGACCTAGTGTACCTTAAATCCTGCGAAGAGTTGCAGAATTCCATATCAGGGATACGTGAAGTAGCCAAGGGCATGCGAGTTCCTAGTCAGAGATGATTTGAGTCACAATGGTTTTGAGGCCTTGTGAGGCTTGATGTGAGATCCAGCCTCATCATCGAGGATGCAAAGTCCTGCACCGAGGATGCGCCATGCACTGGCTGGTTTCAAAGACTCTGTGGAGCTTGCAATGCAGAGTACTTCTAGCCATTGAGGTCATAAATAGGAGTCTTACGATGTGTCGACCTACATCAGGGATGCATTGTGCAGCAGCAGTTCCCATGGGGCTGTGATCTGCATTGCAAATATCTTGCACCGGGACAATACATGCAGTAAAGGTGATGTGTTGGTTCTGCTCAGGGTGATGCTGCGTAACAGAGGAGATGCTTTGATTCCACTGGGTCCACAGATGGGCTGCAAGAGCACCTTCAGGCCCATATCCAAGGGTCCAGGAATGGGGAGGCACAACTTGGCAGGGTAGTCCTTTTAGCCCAACTGGGGTCGTAGGTTAAGAGATGGAGGTCCAGTCCTTCTCACCCAGGAAGGAGGGCAGCAGTCAGCATAACATGGCAGCAGTCCTTCAGAGCTCTAGTCCATGCTGAGTGGTAGTACTTTCAGCAGCACAGCAGTCCTTCTTCCTGGCAGAGTCCACAGGTTCAGAAGGAGTTGGGGTCCGAGGTCCAATATTTATTCCTGGTGCCCACTTTAAAGTGGAGGAAGCCTTTAGAAGTGTCCACCCCCCATAAATAAATGTATAAAGAAAAATGAGCAAAATTATTAGAAATCAAACATCACACACACAGACACATGCACCCACACACACACACACTCTCTCTCACAAGCACACATACACTACATACAAACAGAGGCACACAAACTTCAGAAAATGGCAAACAAGCACAAGGCATGGAAAGGAAGAAGGCATGGAGAACAAAGAAAAATGTCAGTCTGTGAGGCGCATACTAGTTTCACAAATTGGTGGACCACCAAGTGGCAAGGAAAGAGGATACACTAAGAACAGCAGTCTGCCCTGGAGCTCCTAGAACACAAATATATGGAAGTAGTATGACTATACACCACCTGAAAAGTAGTGAAAATATAAAAATCTATTAAAATCAACTTTATAATGCCACAAACACAAAAAGCCCAAAGACTTTTAAAAATTTGAGGAAAATGCATTTTACTGAACCATTTAACTTACACACAACATGGTTGAGAAGCACATTCTCCAGAAAGCAGAGGCAAAGGAACATGTCTACCTACCAGAACTCCTTGAACCCCCTCCCCCACTTAGACACCAACAGACACATGCAGCTAAGATTAATAACCTAAATGCGACATGTATTCAAAGCCAGCTGCAGGGCATAAACTATATGTAGCACAGTAGCAGTGAAAACGTGAATAATGAATTTAAAGAAAAGAGGAAAGAATATGAATTGCCTGTAGCACACTCAGCCCCAAAACAACACAGGATAATCACAGATCTGGACAAAAAGAAGAACAATTGGGAAATATTTTACCAGACCCACAACATCCCAAAATGCCTGCTGTCCCTATTTTGTGTTCAGGCAGGCCTTAAAATGGAAACCAATTGTTGTTCCTATTGTTGCTTGAATATGAATTTATCTAAAATAAATGAAAACAAAAGAGGCATTTGGCAAACCAGGAAGAAGTTGGTTTAATTAAACACAGCGGCTGGGAAAGTATCAACAGAAGCGCGACTGAGGATAGTGTCATAGTACAGTAGTTATTGCCGCACATATATACAATTTGTAGGTACAATAAAACACCTTGACATTCTTTGGAAAGCATTACAGTCATAAACAGCAAGTTTAACCACCTGATAAGGGAGACACAGATGGCTCTCGACCTACGGGGGAGATAGTGTTGGCCAGTATGTGTGTGTGTCCAGATGTCCGGTATCGAGAGCGCATGATCACCTTGTGTGATGTACAAGTTATGTCCTGATTGGCTGAGTGTTCCTAGCTACATTTGGCAACTAACTTTGTGGCATTTTGGGAATGCACACCTTTGGACAAACGTGTTTTATTGGGGCTAATATCCTAGGTCCTGTTTGTGGTGTGACTACCTATCTGTGAGATCTATCAGGGTTTTCCATTGGTGAAAGTTTGCCTTTGGGCTAAGTCTAACCCTACCTGTGATCTGCAGGCTTGAGTTTTGATCACAGGGCCATTCCGACCATGTATCTCTGATTTGGAGCTGATGGGAAGGCCATCTTGGATGAATCAGACCCAAATGATATGTGAACGGGAGTACGCACACAGGTACCATGGCTGTCATATATATCATATTTACCAATATTCTCATTATTATATCTACATTTGTTACAGCATACATCAGCATTACATTTACTAAGAGTGATGCCATTATGTGTGCATAAGGTATGGTGTACATCAACATTGGATATAATGATATTGACATATGGTGCATGCAGAGGTTACAGCATACATCCGTATTGCATTTACTGGTATTGACATCATTGTACATGCATAGATTACAGCGTACATAAATATTGCATTTATTGGTACTGCCGCTGCTATGCGTGCATACCTCAGGGTGTACATTTCTATCACATTTATCAAACTCCCCACTGTCATTGTGCCCTTAATAGAGTTCATCATATTTTCTCTCTTGATTCCCAGTTTCACTAATTGATCCTTTACAAAACATGCAGGAATCTCTGTGTCTTTGTTCATTGGAACCCTCCACCCTCTTCTCAGTACAGGTCCCTCAACTGATCTAAGGAAACTGTATACGGTTACACTGTTACCAGCCCTGTTTCTGTCAATATACTGTGTAAGTAATGCTGTGTTCAGGCTCAATGTATTGCTCTGTTTAGGATATTTGGGACTGGCTCTTTTAGATATCATTGGGCAGAGAGAGACTTTAGGTCCCAACCATGCTATTTGAGATCTTTTTCCACTGATGTCCTGAGGTTCATATGACTAATTATAAGGTGGTCACTGTCATCAGCTTCAAGAGACATTCCCTTATGTGCGTTAAGTCAGAAAAAGACACTGCACTTGTAGTTGGTACTCCAGAAAGCCAAGGCTGAAGAAGAGGAGGGGGCCAGGGAGTTTGAAACAGGAGAAGTTGAGATTTGCTTAATAAGAATATTAGCAAAGAAGGCCAGAGCAACAAGAGTGATGGGCCCATGAAGATAGATAAAAGGTGGCTGAATGGGAAAAGGGAAGACAGGAAAAAGAGAAACAATAAATGAAGAGAGAGAGAGAATATATCCTTAGAGAAACAAAGTCTCAAGATGGCAGCCTCTAGCTCCAACTCCAACTGAGGAAGAGTACCTGCCAAGTTTCAAGAAAAGCTTATGAGCATGTTTGTGTAAGGCCAAGACATTTTAGAGGTAGGATTGAAGTTTTCTTCCACATTGTGGGAAAAGTCCCGGTTTTAATAGCCGAGTTAAGAACCTCCATGAATGGCAAAGCAATAGATTCCACTAGCAGGTGATTTACTCGCGGAGGGCAGTGATTCAAGGAGGAAACAGACTTTGTGGCTAAAAGAAGCTTTGAGGTTTGTTCTTGAGATAGCAGTGTGAAATTTGATAGACAAGGTTGAGCAGGTTTGGGGCCTAAGGTGGGCTGGACTGAAGTCATACAAGTGGTGTCAGTTTGAAGGCTCTGGGAACTGACCGGTCATAAAGCAAAAGTGTCCTAAATAGAGCAGACTTATTGTAAAAAGAAGAGGCCAATGTGTCACAAAAGGCTTAATCTATAGTGCTATTATTGTTCTCTTTCACTTGACTGAGTGTCAGTAATGTTTTAAAGAGATCCTTAAAGTTATTTTTCGCTCCTATAATTATTTCAGAAAAATTGCTGATTTTAGATTGTTTTATCAGTTATCTATGATGTGCCAGTCTTGACTTATATAATTCCTTTTCCCTGGGATCATAGTGTTTACGCCAGCATCTTTAATGACTGTGACAGAGTCTTCTTGAGGACTTTAGGTGTTCAGAGAACCAAGGTTCAGTGGGTGTTGTCCTGCTAGTTTTCCCTGTTCTCTGAGGAACTGTGGTATTAGCTGCTACTGAGATCCAATGATGATACTGTAATGAAGCTACCTTAGGATCTTTAGCAAAACAAGGCTTGTTCTGGCTCAGCTGGATAGAAAAATTATTTTTATCTATACTATTCCATTGATAACTTATTTTGCTGATTCCTGGGACGTGCTTAGAAACCGGCAAGGAGGGAGAAGTGAGAGTAAACATCAAGGGATGAGGGTCAGACCAGTGAAGTTGTAGGGTATTGTTATATTTCAGCAATGGGCAGTCTGTGAAAATGGTGTCTAAGAGATGTCCTGCTGTGTGGGTTGGACCAACCATGATTTGCTCAAGGCCTGTGCTTGTCATTAGGTCAAGAATGTCCTTAGAGTCTTTATCAAGGGTATTGTCTAAATGGAAATTAAAATCGCACCGGAATAGTAAAATTATGAGATGTTACTTTATGGTCCAAGAGTTGGCCCCTGGTGTGAATAAAGTTTGATCTGGATCCTGGCGGCCTGTAGACTAAAATCCCATTAAATGAGTATACATGGCTGACCGCTATTTTAGCAGACAAGTTGTTGGAGTAACTTCCAATGTTGTTAGCTGTTAGAGAACCTACCCAGGAAGAATTCTGCCAGGCATATGTCCAGTGCCCTTGATGTATGGGACGTCTGCATGAACCAAGGAACAGGTCAGCAAGGAAAATGGTTGGATGACATTATGCTAGCTGGAAGGATGGTGAGCTGGTGGAACCTGAGCAAAGAGCAAATAAGAGGCTAGTAATTCTTCTGGTGCACAGGAATTTACTATTGTCACTGGGCCTCAAAGTACCATTAGCAAGGTACTTCTGCATAGAAAAATAACCATAATAGGTTGGATTCTTTGTGTTGCAGGCCGGGGATGTGCACACACAAAGAAAGGTTATGTAGAAGCAGTTCTACTGACCAATTGAATGGTAGGTCAGGAGATAAGACTAAATGATGTTAGTGCCATTGCCAATAGTAGGTCTTACATTTGAGCAGGTGTGCATTGACATTGTTGTTACCTTTCACCGCCCCCAGAATCAGGCTGGTTGTTGTTGTTGGCCATGCCACCGAATAACCAGAGAGGGTGCCTGGTGGGGAGGGGGGTGTATATTTGCTAATCTAGTAGCTAAATCACAGCAAGTACGATTTTTTTGGGTTGAATTATCTAAAACAGGAGTTTCAACTAAGGGACAAACTTTTGGCCTGATTTAGTATTTGACAGACTACTCCATCACAAATGTTACAGATTTCATGTCTGCCTCATTACAAGTGCCATAATATATAATTAGCTTGTTTTAAGGCAGATGGAGTAGCCCATTGACCAAACTCCAAATCATGCCCTTTATCTTATTTGACAGAGATGTGGAAGCAAGCTGGTGTTTCTTGCCTCTTCTTCATGGCATATCACCTGAAAACCACTGAATTAGTGGTACAGTTTAACAAGATCCTGATAGAAACTCTGCCAGAGAACCAGGAGGAAGTGGGATCTTCTCATGCCATGCCACTTGTTTGGCTAACAAGAGATTCCAGAGAAAGGAGTTTGTTTCAGTCCCTTTGAGCTTCATTTTTGGCATCCAGTGCATGTTCCACTCACCTCGCTTAGAGAAGGATATAGTGGACTTTGTAATTAGCATAAGGTAGTTGATGGCACTTTTGGGCCTGCGGACCCCGTGCACCCAGTGAATCAACGACTACACAATAAGTGCCCCATCTTGCCCAGTACAGAGTCAGATTGATGGAAGATCAGAGTCTTGAACATTGTGCCTAAGCATTGCTGAAAATTGTCCCAAAAAATGCTTAACATTCCTGCAAAGCAGATAAACATTGCCCCAATAATAGTTAACATTGCCACAATAGCAGAATAGCAGGGTTTGGGACCACATATTTACTACGATGCACTAGTGTTGGGAGGTGGTTAAGGGCAGTTATATACCTGCACTTAGTAATAACACCACAATCACTGATGAGGTCCAGTGAAGTTCTCGATAAATGAATCCTTGCTCAACCCTTGATAGCTTGGCTGTGAACAGACAGGCTTAACTTAACACTTGACACGCTCATTGAAGAGTGAGAGGCCATGCTAGAAGCTGATCCAAACGTGGAACAAGATAGGGATAAGACTCCCCCCAGATCCACACAAATCATCAGTGGAAGCCCAAACCGAAACACTGCTATTCCAGCCATGTTCCTTAAAACACACAAAAAAGGGTCTATCGCTAAAAGCAGTGAGACTAAGCAGAATTTAGGGAAGAATGGCGACCCTCCTCCTAGCAACCCTTTTTCTAGCCCTCCTAGCCCAGTAGATGACAATAATTCCCAGTATATTGACCCTTTAATCATATGCTCAAATAGGTACACTGCATTGTCTAATACCACAGTGGAAGAGAGGTCCCAATTACCTGAGGCATCCCCAGTAAATAACATAGGGATGCTTGCAACCCACACTGCAGATTCATCGGATGTGACTCAATTGGTGCATACATTAAGGGCTGAAATAGGGGCTATAAAAGTGATTATTGAGGATTTATCTACCATGGTTAGGCTCCTATCGCTAAAGGATTCCCCATATCTGAAATGCGCTAACAACAGAGTTGCTAACCCCTTACCACCTAGCCAAACAGCTAACCTAGAGAGAACAAATGTCCACCTTCATAGTGGTGATAAGCCCAAAGGCAGCCCTCTATTTTCTGAGGTGGCTCAGCCGTAAAAGCTGGCACCACTATTGCCTACTCCGTGTGCCTCATGCTAATTTAAACACCCCTGTCCACCACAGCGCATACCACCAAAGTGTAGAAAACACAAAAGGCCACTTATTGTATGGCATGAGGACTCACCCCTCCCAGGTTCAAAAATCACAGATTAATACCCTCATCGGTCGGGAGGGGACAGAATGTTGATAAGGTGTACAATACACATAGAATCTTTATGGTGAACATCCCCAAGCTTGACAGTAGGAAAGGCATAGAAAATATGGATCCACTAACCAACAAAGTCATCCACTTCATACGCCATATAAGGGGAAACTGCTCTGTGATAAGGGAGGACATTATCAGGGCGCGTTGGCTCACCACCCCCACCCAACAGACAGACTGCATTAAACTTACTTTTAGTAGGGAGGATCTTGTCGAAAATCTCTTTGCCCTTGAGTTTTGAACCTGCTCCCCTGATTCATCATACATTCAGTTTAGACAGTCTCTGCTGAGTAGACATGCCATTGGACAGATGCTCAGAATGCTGATGGGGTGCTCCACACTGGAGAGCAAAGACTGACTGGTAGGTATGTCCAAGACAAACGTAGGTGACACAGGAGATTTAACAAACAACAGGGGTGGTTTATCCATCAATTATCGCCCTAGTACTGATATTGATGGGCCTATTCGGCTCCAAGGAATGACAACGATGCCTTCACCCCTAATGGAGAGCTATCAGGAGATTAGGTGCATATCTCCTGGGTACCCAATAGAGCTATCACAATACGGTCAGGATTCCTAATGGGCAAGACTACTATTGTGGAACATAGCAGGGTTGGGTTTGAAGCTATCTTCCCCAGAGTTGCATGCTTTTACCGAACGTTATGATATTTGCCTACTTCAAGAAACTTGGTTCATGAGATCACTACATTGTCTAGGCTATTTAAACTATCATATTCCAGCAGTGAGAGGAGCAAAAGGTCACCTCTTAGGGAGACTGACAATCTGGGTATGTCAAGAACTAGTCATCATTATTGAGGAGCTCTCGACCAAATAGAAAACGTTGATATCTACAACAAATATTATGAGGGGTACCAGAGGGAATAAGTCGGAGGTCATAGCGGCTTTAGACGACCTCCTTGGCATACACTCAGTAGACACTAACGTTATCATTGTGGGCGATTTTAACTCCACATTTGAGACCCTAGATGATCAGGAAAGTAACCTCACAGAGGAAAAAGATGTGCAATGGGGTATTCCAAAGCTGGATCTTGCAATGGACAGACGTGGCCATACACATTAATTCCATCTACTTAGAAAAAGGTCTCCAGGCGGCAAATGGCAGGACTTCACTAGACAGACTAGAGGCAACAACCTTTAATAATTGTTCTAGTGCTAGTTGTATAGACTAGAAACTAATTTGCCTGAAATTATGTCAAGGAATGGTTGGAGAGCGATCACAACCCTTTGTGTGCAACCTTGGGATTATGCAGACAAAATTATCCTCACAGAATGGTAGAGATTTGCATCCTTGTGATGTTGTTCCTACCAATGATGTGAGGCGTCTAAAATGGATAAGGCTAGCAGAAAAGACTGAATTTATAGCTAACATCTCCAAGGATATGGATTATGTGTTAACTGAGCTAGAGTCCAGCACAGCCACTAATGAAGTACTTGAGTGTACTACCCATATTCAAACCAAAATTCGTTCCCCATTTACACACACATTTTTTAAAGCGATGTAAGCCCGATAAAACTATAAAGCAGAGAGCCAGTCGTTGGTTTAATATGGAATGCAGGCAGGCCAGATAAGCACTAGCGGATGCAATTAAAGCAGGAAAGCACACCGTTGTGTGAGTAGCCAGACAGGTATATAGGAGCACCCACAAAAGTCTAAACAATCCTGGGATGAGAAAAGATGGCAGGAGCTTAATGAGGCTTGTTCCTCGAATGATAGTAAATCATTCTGGAATATAGTAAAATGGGATGGGGAGGTCAGCCGGAACACCCTCGAAACCATGTTTCGCAGGAAGACTGGGTCACACACTTTATACCCCACTATGTTTGTAGTTCCATTGAGACAAATTCGGTGGAACCTACCCCCATGCTGTATCAAGAAGAGGCATTTAATAGTGCTAATGTTGACGAAGCACTTGGATCTGTAGTAGGCGCTAGAACGCCAGGTCCAGATGGCGTTCTTGCAGACATGTTCCTCTATGACAAAACAAGAAGGAGCAGGTACATTTTGTTGCTGGCCAATATCACTGCAAAAGGAGCTCCAATATCCGATTTGTGGAAAGGCGCAGAAATTATCCCCGTCTATAAAAAGGGAGAAAAATCCCAGCCAGGCAACTATAGGCCCATTAGCCTGGTAGATTACCTACAAAAGATAATGGGAAGGCTGATTCTTAATAAGATCCAGGAGTGGATTGACGAAAATAGCATTTTATCCCCCTTGCAGGCAGGCTTCTAGGCTTTCACCAGCACCATCAATCAGGTGTTTCGCTTCACTCTGTTACACTGGAAGACGGTAGTTCTGGGCAAAGGCAGTTTGTATGCTGCTTTTGTCGACCTTAAGTCACCATTTGATCTCATCCCGCTCCAAATTATGGGTGATTCTGCACGAATTGAGGATGCCACCCAAACGCTTCACACTGGTTATAAAATTGCATGAAGATAACTACGCCAAAATTCGATGGGGCTCCCAGGGCATGGTTACCAGCTCATTCCTAGTAGAGTAAGGCATTTGACAGGGCTGTGTGATGGCACCTACCCTTTTTTTCTTTTTCATTAATAGAATAGTAAACTGCATGGAAGTTTACATTATGTGGAAGATTTCATCAAATCCCATCCAGTATTATTATGGTTAAAGTTATGGCAGAATCCCACCGCGATTTTAACTCAAGAGATATTTGCAGATTGCCTCAAGTGCGATAGGGGTAGCAGTATACCGTGTCTTCGCGCAGTAAAAAATAGCCTAGTCAGCGTGAAGTTGGAACACATCTTTCTTTACCCATCAGCAACAGATGTTATAAGCATAATTCAGTGAGGGGGGCGCTATATGACCTGTACCGCAAGGAAAGAGAAATCACTGAGTACCACAACCCTACGATTGTTAGATATATTCCTATTCTGGTGGTATCCAGTAATGAACATCATTTACCACAGGAATTTCTTAGGAAAAACATCGGGAGATGGAAAAGGAGTTTACTTTTCCGTCTCAGGGATGGCAGAATAAAATACTCACTTTGTTTTCCGATAGGAAAAAAAATACTAATGCCCCATCACTTGCAGGTGAAAAAATTCCTATTTTAATGTTTGCGGACAACACATTGATTATCTCAAAGACCCCGAATGATCTTCTGTGGGCCTCAGTAAGTTTTGAGGAGTTTTGTTCCGCTCGGGGCTGGAGGTCAATGTATCGAAAGCTAAATGTATGTCTTTTAACCCATATAGAGCTTTTAAAAGTATCATATTAATGAGTAGCTGCCCATTGGAACAAGTAAAAGCGTTTACCTATTTGGGAGTCAATATTCGAAGTGACCTAAAATGAAAGTAGCAAATTGACCTGGCTACACTAAAGCATCAGCAATTGTCGGGAAAGCTTCACCAGGAGTACAACACTTCACTGACCAAACCAATGAGCCCTGTGCTCCAGGTCAAGTCAAGTCAAATAATCTTTATTCAGATAAAAATATCCATAAAAGCACAGATCATCACCACCAATAGAAAAATAAAAATATACAATATCAAGAATAGGGAAATAATGGAACCTGTAAAATCTAGCATTACTAATAGCATAGTGCAAATACAAACGTTTTCGACCCAGGTTAAAAAAATTGGCAATAAAGTGCAAAATAAAGTGCTATACATATGTTCAAACAAGCAGCATAAGCTAACAGCAACATAGTGCGGGAACAAATACTATAAGCTTTACAATAAATACAATCAGCAATATTTTGTATTAAAGTGCTATGGAGTTCAATATATCAATCAATAATACACATCAAAACGAGGGGGTTATCAGATGGTACAATTGCAAACAAATGCCATGAAAACTTTAAATATTTGGTTGGCACATTAAAGTTCGTTCATGGAAGCACGTGAACGTACTGCGGCTTGCAAAAATGTGATCACTCGCAGAATCATCTCATCGCTTCCTAACTGGAGTATTTCATGATATGCTAAATAAAATCAGTAATAACTTGTGCCTTGCAATAAGGAATTAAATACTGTTTGGTGTATCTGGCGTAGAATTTGCTGAAAAATAAGAAATATAACAATGTCTGTTTTCCGCCGGTACCACATAGACAGCACATCTTCTCAAGATGTTTATTAAATCCTATCGGAAAACAAAGTGAGTATTTTCTTCTGCCATCCCTGAGACGGAAAAGTAAACTCCTTTTCTATCTCCCGATGTTTTTCCTAAGAAATTCCTGTGATAAATGATGTTCATTACTGGATACCACCAGAATAGGAATATATCTAACAATCGTAGGGTTGTGGTACTCAGTGATTTCTCTTTCCTTGCGGTACAGGTCATATAGCGCCCCCCTCACTGAATTATGCTTATAACATCTGTTGCTGATGGGTAAAGAAAGATGTGTTCCAACTTCACGCTGACTATTTTTTACTGCGCTAAGACACGGTATACTGCTACTCCTATCGCACTTGAGGCAATCTGCAAATATCTCTTGAGTTAAAATCGCGGTGGGATTCTGCCATAACTCTAACCATAATAATACTGGACGGGATTTGATGAAATCTTCCACATAATGTAAATTTAGTTCTTTATGGCATATATAATTTGGAGATGAAATTTGTGCCCCATGGATTTTTCTACAGAATCTGTTTTCCTCAGTTTGAATCCCGCTGCAATTCACATACCTCCAAACTTTGGCAACATAAGTAGCCGTTTGTACGCATTGAGACTTATGTATCTGTAATAGAGGTAGCACCACCTCAGCTTGTTTAGGCTGCCACAGACTGATAATTGAATTAACCGCTTTGCCAAGTTTATTTCTACCATGAGCAATGTGAGCTTGCCATGAACCTGAGTCTGAAAAAACTAGACCCAAATATGGGAATCTGCTAGTGCATGTTAGGGAATCATTACCCGATGTTATATGGTTAATACAGTGTTTTTTTGGCCCGCAGGACATGATATACAATTTTTTTAAATTAGTGCAAAGGTCCAAATCTGCCATAAAGGACATGAAACCCGTAATTAAAGTGCGTAGTGCTTTCGGAGTGTGGCCCATAATGACCGCATCGTCCGAAATAAAAGTACAGGAAGCAATTTTCCATTAATTTTGGGTACATCGCAGGTCAGTTTAGACAAGGAAGTGTGTAGTTAATTTATACAGAGAATAAAAAGTAGGGGGGCTAAAACACAACTTTGTCTGACCCCTCTGCCAATTATAATGTCCCCGAAAACCTCCCCCTCATTGCTTTTCCTAACTCGTGCTTTCAGGTCTCTGTGCAAATACGCCATAAAGTGAACCAGTGCCTTGTCCAACCCATAATTTAAAAGAGTCTCCCATAAATGTGATCTATTGACAAAATCAAAGGATGAGCTCAAATCCATAAAACCCAAATATAGTGGAACTTTTTGAGCAATAGTGTATTTACCCAATATAAGGTTTAAGTTCAGAAACTGTTCCACAGTTCTGACATTAGTCCTAAAACCCAGCTGACAATAATTTAAAATTTGATTGTCTTCTGCCCAACACCAAATCTTGTTGAAGACAACCCTGCCCAAGATCTTCAAGGTGTTATCTATCAGAAAAAACGGGCGATAACAGCTGGGGTTGGATCTGTCACCCTTCTTACAAATGGGCACAGTGGTACTAGTTGACCAATTGATTGGAATAGTTGTGTGGGTCAGATTATTAAAAACATTACATAAAACCGGAGACCAGACGTCAGGTTCAGATTTAATGAGATCGATTGACAGTCCATCTGAAGCTGGGGCATTATTCCCTGCGCTTTGATGTATGGCATCTTCGACCTCTGTTATAGATATATCAACCTTTGTGACTGGGCATTGATTGTTAAGGGTCATTATGGGAGCTGTGTATATTCTTGCAAAATGCTCCTCCCATAACTCACTAGGTATATTGCAACCTATGGGAGTAATATTCAATCCCATAGACCTCATAGTTTTACTTTGTTCCAAAACCCAGTTACATCTTTAAGTGAGGCAGTACAAGTGAGAGAGTTCCACCGTTCCTTCAGTATCTATTCTGAGCGCAGTTTAGTTGCTTTCTTATGACTAAAGTTATGTCCCGGGGTTACCGCTAATGCTTCGCTGAGTTCTCTGTTAGCCCGGGAGCAGGTGCCATCGAACCATCTAGGGGTCTTACTCAAATTAGTAACAGGTCTTGAGATTTCGTGTTTGATGCCGGCACAAAGCTCTGTAAAGGCCTGAACGATCTCTACACCTGAGTAGCAACTAGACAGACATGTCTCCACTAGTAGGGGATAAGATTTTATCATTCGCACAAATAGGGCTTTATTATCTATGCCCTTCCAAATCACTTTAAGTTTGTTGGTCGATGCCACCAAATTCATAGCCCCTATTTCCTTCCGGATTATGATTTTAGTTAAAACTCTAATAGTTGATAAAATTGGGTTATGGTCGCTTTCACTAGTACCCAAAACCTCAGCCTTGACTAAATATTTTAACAATAAGGATGATATAAAAACATAATCTATAATGGATGAACAGCCACGTCCACTATAGGTAGGCAATGGTCCCTTGTCTGAAACGAAACCCGCCGTTTCCATGGCAGTAATTAAATTCCTAGGGAATAGATATTTGTGAAGTTCTTCCCCTCTTTTGCATGGGATAGTCCGGACAGGTGCAGCGACAAGGTTATCAATTCCACTAAACAAATGTGCATTAAAATCCCCCCCCAAACAAATTCCGTCCAATTTGCCATACCTCTGTTCATCTACTAAATTATCAATAAATTCAAACAAATTGATAAAATTCCGATTGGGTAGTGAAGTAAAATCATTTTGATAAAAATTAATAAAACATATTGTAACTCCCTTTGAATAGATTGTAGCCTGAAAATGTCCATTATTTGTCACTAGGGGTTTTATGTTACTCCCAGTTGAAATCTTTATCCATGTTGATAACCCCCCACTTGGCCTACCAATTGCAGGGCTAAGTACAATGGTGTTATAGCATACACATCCCTCGAGAAGCAGATCACTAGTACACCATGTCTATTGGAACATCAAAATATCGAAGTTACTAACCAGATTAATCCACTCCTCTGAGTTCAATTTAGATTTTAGACCTGTAATATTCCAGCTAAGAACATTTAGATCTCGGTCTAAGGGTCTAGGATCAATAACAGTCGGGCAGGTCATTAAAGATTCCTCCGGGAGAACATTTTGAATGGTGTCTGGCAATCTAAATTCACTATCAACCAAACCAGTTATTAAGGGATCCCCCAATGGAACATTTTGAATAGGATCTAAAAATCTTGATTCAATATCATCCAGACAGGTGGTCAATAGTTTCACTGACGCCACTACAGTGGTCAGTGGTTCATTCAATAGTCAATCTTGACTCTCCAGGTCAGACAGGACGGAGAACTGGTTATATGTAGTGTATGTCGGGGTGGCAAGGTTACGGACTCTCCTAGGGGGTCTGTAGAAATAACCCAAAGGCAAAGAGTTTATGAGGGTTGGGGTAATATAATGGTTCGTATGACCTTTAAATAACCACTTCACCAGGGAGGGAAACCTAAAATTTATGACTATGCAGTCGCCCATGATGTTCTTGACTGAAGGTCCCACCCATCCCACCGGTCGAACCATCAAGATGTCATCAACATTCTCCATCCCTAACCCCTTATACTTGGATAACCAATCAATGCACTTGTTTTTAAGTTGATCCCAAGATTCAGTTTAATCTTTCTTCAGTTGGGGTACGCCAGCTAAAACGACATAAGGACATGCTTCAGGTGGTAAATAAAGGACTTCCTCAGAAGGGTTTTTAACCAATGTGTCAGAATTGGGGTTGCTAGTCGAAACAGTAGTCAAATTTGTAGCGACTGGAGGATGCAATCCAAGAATGGTGGGTTTCGAGTTGTGGGACAAATTATTGCTAGCAGAACTGTTCTCGAAAGGCACATTTGGCAAGGGTAATGAGCCAACCATTGGACAAGGCATAGAATTAGATAACAGGCTGTTCTTATTATTGCCACACTTTTCACATGCATTTGTTAACACCAGAAAGCATACAATTACCATTTTCCCTTGCAGTTCCCTGATTGGTTGCCTCTATGTTTTTTAATTGCCGTTCCCCCCTAATTTGGTCAACAATAGCAGCCTCTCTTCTTTTAACATCCTATTTTTTTACCAAGCTTTCTAATCTATCTAAACGTTTAAAAAGAACAGTAAATTGTTTATCCATTAAATATTTCAAATGATCAAAGCAGAGTCCACTAAAATGTCAATTCAATTTTCATTTGGCCTTCCATGTATACCATTGGCTGCTATATTTTCAGTTTGAGTGCAAGTGGAATTAGGTACAGCTTCTGTTGCTGTTAAGTCTACAGTGCTGTCGGTTATTTGCGGAGTAGGACTAGTTGTTATACCAGTCACTCCGGTGGCTCCATGACACCACATACTCAAAGGAGTAGGTTGAGATTTTTGGTGGGATGGTTGTTTCCTCTTACTGCCAATCATTTTTTATATTCCTCTCTTCCTTTTCTCCCCCTTGGTAGTTAAAGCCAGGTTAGGAACACTAGTATTGACTTGGAGCCCTCGTGGACTGTCTAGGTTTTCCCCTACAATTTTGTCAGTCACAAGACCTTTATTTATATTTTAGATACGTTCCTATATATGTGATTTGCTTTGTATAAACATGTAGAATAATTATCTTCATTAAAAAAATTATATATAGATATTCATTATTTCTGCTTAACAAACATACATATTAGTGATAGTTACATTATTCTATGTTCTTGACATGTATATAAGTGACTGCATAAAAAAGTAAAAGCTTTATATCATAACTATTTATCGACAATTGCTTGACTATTGATCTATAAAATATTTTAAGTACAACAAAGTATTTAATGCATCTTTAATCTACAAATACTACATTCCTTTAAGCATCTATATACCTTCCATGTACTTATGTATCTATACATTTATTACTTTTGAATCTATATAGTCATTACTTTTACTTATTTATAACTTTTTTCTAATTCAGCATACCCAATGCATTAACCTATTTTACACGATGTACCACACTCAATATATCCTCTACCTCAACTCTCTGACTCATCACAAACCTCGTTGTACAACCCTTTCCAATGCACTACCATATTTCCCACCCTTTACCTGTATCAATATATCCATTACCTCTACTCTCTCATTCATCCCAAACCCCATACCACTACCATTACAATCCCCCAAAAAAGCTTTTCTAAACCCTCCCTCTGACTCTTCCCCTCCCCCTCCTTTTTACTTATCCAGCTCCACCTCCCTTTCACTCATCCCAACCCTCCTCCTACTGTTATGACCCCCAAAACTAATACAAATTCTAAATCCTTTTCTTCTATTCCTCCGCTATCCTTTTCAATCCAAATAACAGACTAACATGTCCACCGCTCAAATTAATTTCATATTTCACCATACTTATTCACCAGTAATCCGTTATGGGTTCCTAAGTAGCGTGCTACCCACCGAAAAAGCACTTCAATGCCTCATCAGGGGTAGTAAGTGCTATATACATGCAATACAATACAATGCAATACATATTCAAGTGAATGCAGAGTTACTAGTTGTTCAGAAATAGTATTTTGCCTTCATCTGTGAAGTGAACACCATCTTTCGTGTATATTCCAGGGAGGTTGAAGTGTGGTTTATTATTGTAGACAGACCACACAATATAATCTCTGAGGAATGCTGAAACAGATTTAATAACATGTTTCCTGGCTTTCTCTTTCTGTGGACAAAATGTAGGAGACCAGTTCCATTTCTGCCTCTGGCATATGTTAGAAAACACCAAGACAGTGGGGCCAATTAGGATGGCGGAAGGCCCGCCACCGCTGGGCCGGCGATGGCGGTCCGTTCACCATCACTAAGCGATTCACCGCCCGTCCAATTAGGATTGCGGTGGGCACCGCAGCAGACTCAAACTCCATCCGCCACTACACCTCCAAAGACAATTGCCTGGCGGATGGTGCAGGGTGCCTAAAATAGTGGCTGTGCCTAGCAGGAACTGTCCACCAAACTAGGATGTTGTGAAAAAAAGGCCTTTCCATGGTGGCGATGCTGGGGTTTGGGGGCCCATTGCTGGCCCCCTTGTTTCTGGGGGAGGTGTTGCTGCACTGGAGGATACTCATGGTACCCCCCTACATTTTCCTGCACTGCGTGGCAGGACTTTGTGGTGCCTGCTACACAGTGCAGGGAAATGCAGTGAATGCCATTTTAACAATGCGGACGGTGCTGCAGCCGGTGTTGCACCCGCCATACTGGGGGGTGCATCGTAATATATGTGGTGGGAACGCTGCATTATTGTTGGGCGGTCTCAACCACCACAACGAGTCCACCCGCCATCATAATGAGCCCCAGTGTGAGGGAAAATTTGCATTAATTGTTCAAAGGTATTCTTCATTAGGATTTCCAATCCCACCCCAGTCAATGTGTTTATAGGGACGTTCTAGTTTAAAAATAGAATTTTTGAAAACGTGGAAATTTACAGAAAAAAAGAAAGGTTACAGGGATGTTATAGTTAGGAAATAGAATTCAATTTTTTAGAAATTCACTGAAAGAACCAGAGGTCATAGGTACGTTAAAGTTGGGCTGACATTTCTCTCATACAAACCCAGAGAGATTTACCAGTAGGCAGCTATAGTTTGGACCACATTTTAAACAGGAAAAGCATTTTTTGTTTTATCAATAACTTTGGCGCCGCTTGCTGAATATTCACCAAAGTATTTTAAAATCTTCCCATTCCTGGTTCAGCTACTTTGGGGTGCCACTTCCCCAGGGCTTATTCCAAAATAATATGGGGAGCCACACTGCCCTAGTGACCACCACCACCCCAGTGCAATCAACAGTGAAATGCGAGCAACCTTCCCAGGGTTTAAATGATATAATGGAGGTGGTCTGTTGAGGAACCCCAGCCCCGAGGACAACCACCCCCTGGTGCTAAATGAAACAAAAGAGGGGGATGATTCCCCCTCTTCGTGCCATACATGGCAATGGGGACTATCAACACCCAGGGCTCTCTCAAGCTATGTCCCAGGGTACCCATCCCAAGACATAGCTGTTGATGTAGATTGGCAGGATTTTACCACTTCCACCAAGCCATTGCAAATTGTGCTACACTTTGAGCAAACAATTTTGCTCTTGCTTGCCCAAACCAGAGTATGATTGCTTTGACACATAGGGAGCTGCATGTTAGCAACTCCCTCTGTGTCAAAGCAATGCCATCTCCTGCAAAAGGCGGGTAGCCGGCACGGATCATAGGGGCCTTGAGGCTCCCCTTGTGCCCCCAACATTGGCAGTGGGAGCCCTGGGTAGAGAAGCGTACCAGGGTTACATCACTTCTATCACAGACCCTGTACTAAGAAACAAGTTGAGAGACATTTTGCGTATAGAGCGGAGAGAGTAACGAATCCACGATGAAGTAAGGAGGACTAATCATGTGACCTCCATTTTGTGATGCGGAGTGTATTGAATTCAATGCTTCTATATTTGCCGCTCCATCGAGGTATCTCCCATTATAGCCGGGGGTTGAGTAATTCAGACGACATTGAAACCGCGACTTATCTTTAGGAGTGGGGTTCTTATTGAAAGATATCCTTATACACCCTAGTCCTGATGAGTCCCAACACCAGTTGGGCTGGAACGTGTCAACCCTAGATATTGAAGAAGCCCTTGTTTAATTGAAGTTGTTTGATAAAAAGATGCAAAAAGTGCTAAATGTTTAGAGGTTGGAGTTTTGTTCCTCTTAGTACTTTATTTTAGGGTAATCTTTGTTAAATGGAATGCTCTTTTTCAAAAAAAAGAGAGAGCATCTAGATCTACCACTAGAGCAATAGGGAATAGAGGATATATTCCTATTCTGTTTGATTCTTTTTGATTTATGTTTTGGTTTAAAAATTAAAAATGATGTGTTGTATATAATGATATACAAGTGTATATATGTATATATAGCAAACAATTCCACCTTTTTCATTGCATATTAGACACATAAAAAACCTCTGCTGAAACTGCTTTTTGTCCATGATATTGATTTATATATGATTAATCTGGAGAGTGAACTTCGTTGGAAGGAATAATTTAAGTTTTCCTTCAATTTACTGTGCAGTATATATTTGTTCCAATGCACTGTTTGTATTTACATGTGCTTATTTACCCAGATACGGTTGGAATATTTGGGGTACCCCTTTGATACAGCGCTGGGTAGAGACCAGGGTACCCACACTACCGGCTGGGCTCCGGGGGATCGGCAATCCAGGGCCAAAATTAGCCAGGGAGGGGGACCGAGTGACCGCCCACCTCTTTCTATTTATTTTTTAAAACAATTGCAAAGGCTGGTCCCCGGGGGATGGGTCCCCGGGTAAAAAATTACCTGGCAAGGGTGCCCCACAGCCCCACTACCATTATTTATTGTTAAAAAATAAAAAGGGCAACACCGGGCTCAGGAAGATGGAGTTCCAGGGGCTGAAATTGGCCTGGGAGGGGGACCACACAACCACCTTCCCATAAAAAAGACAGAAAATGATCATACAGGACCGGCAAGTAGCCGGAGACCCTGCTTCCTTTCTCCACTACTCTGCAAACAAGCCTCCTGGTGCAGTGCTAGTTGGAGGATGAAGTCCCACTGGCTGCTGAAGGTACTTGGTGGCCAGGAACCACTCTGTCGCCTCTAGTAAGTCCCAGACAGCAGGATGCAGAGAGGAGTTGGATGTCACACACCCTTTCTCCAGCACTCTGCAAACACGCCTACTGGTACACTGCTTGCCGTGGTACGAAGTCCCCTTAGCTCCTTGGGGGCCTACAAGCCCTCCTGAAACCTCCAGTATGTCCCCAAAAGCAGGATTGCTGAGAAGTTGTTTGAGGCCAGCCCCCTTTCTCCACCAGTCTGCAAACGCACCTCCTGGTGCACTACTGGTTGGGAGATGAACTCCTTCGTTGCTGAGGGTCCGTGGGGGCCAGAAATCCCTCCTGTTACCTCCAGTAAATCCCACACAGCGGAATTGCTGAGAGGTCTTTAGAGGACAAGTCCCCTTTCTCCATTACTCTGCAAATGCACCTCAGGAGGGCACTACTGGTTGGGGATAAAGCCCTCTTTGAAGCCGCGGATTCTTAACAGGCAAGAAGCCTTCCTGTTACCTTGAGTAAGTGCGATTTGTGAGAGCTGGTTGGAGGTACCTACAGTCTTTGTCCCATTGCCAAAAACCTCCCATGGAGAGCAGGAGCTACTCCCCTGTAGCCTGCAGTCACCGAACCATGAAGTCCGGTTTATCAATCTGCTGCTCCCCGGCGACTCTGATGCACCACCCAAGCAAGAAGAGGTACATCAGCTCTGGATGGTCAGAACTGTCCTCCTACCAAGTGAGTGGACACCATGTGCTGCCAGACCCATGCAGTGCCAATACCCGAGGTACCGGACGCCACACACTGAAGGCCGATAAGAAAGAGTCTTATCGAGACTCCAACTACCCTAGATGCAGACATAGGTAACGATGAAACAGCTGTGCTCCCATGGCCCTGAGGCTCTTTCAACCTGCTACCTAGAGTAGGGCCCTCCAATTCACATAGAAGTCCATCTGTTCAGTGTTTTTTCAGGTGGCCCCATGGGTAGGGCCACACAAGATGGACTTGTGACTTGATAAATCTAACTTAATAGTTGCATTGTCTTTGCGCACCTTTGTGTGGCAATGGGCATGTGCACCTGCTTTTTGCACCTCCAAAGCTCTATGGTGGTACAAAATGGGCTGCAGCTGCTTGTGGCGCCCCTTCTGTAATACTGGTAGGGCTGGCATACGTGTAGTGCCAGTTCTAGCTTCAGAGGCCCAGCACCGTTGCAGTATTACGGATGTTGGTGCAGAGGCAAAAATTGTCTTTGAAAGGCACATTGACAGTGCACTGCAAAAAGGGGGTGCACTCTGAATATGCCACCTAGGGACAGCCCTTCTGGAGTGGAGAAAGGGGGTCCCATGGAGCCCCCAGATAAGCCCCTTCACGGCAGCCCTGGAGGCAGCAAACTAAGTGTAATTGGCCCACTTTCCCTGTTGGTACAAACAAGAATAGTGTGCCATATATGTAATATGGGCCATGGTCTCTCATACACTCCAAATATGTTCAAGGATTCTAGGCAGCATGTTTGTTGGAAGCCATGCATCTTTCAAGGTCCAAATGGAGTCCACTCAAATCTAGCCAGCTAAATCTTCTGCAGAGCCAGGAACCCTTTTAGCTTGTGTGTGCCTATTGCTGTAATAGGAGGCCAATCCAATTACCCTTGGAGCATTGTCAAGTTGAGTCCCTAAGATTTCTTGACCCAGCAGTAAGGCTGAATTTTAAGTATGGGCGCAAAATCCGTTCCATTCGTGAAATTTGCGAATTTTCAGCAATTTAGCAATCCGCGAATCTCACAAAATTGCCGAAAAATTCGCAATTCGCTGGCGGGCGGATTTTTTTTTTGCAGTAGAGAGTGGCATCTTCGTGGAGAAATATGCAGGCAGGATTCATTCTGGCACGATGCTCCTGTCACAATTAGATGTAATCCTTGACGGATGTCTTTGCATCCACAAGTTTCTCTAGCGCAATCCCCGTGTACAGCCTGTGACCAGGAGGCTGCTTCCTTCTTATCTCTGCTTTGATCGGTCTCTGACCCTTAGAGAAGCCCTGCCCGTTTGGCCCCGCCACACACACACTAGGGTATGCAAAGTCTTCCAGCCCTTTCCTCACAATGATGGACAGCTCACTCGAGGGACCTTGGCACCTTTCGGCGCGGTGGCAAAGTTACAGACACACGTGTGATAAATGGCAAAAAAACCTGCGAATTCGCGGGAAAATTCTGCGAACTCGTGGATTTTTTTGCCATTTCACACAAATTCACGGACCGCGAATCCGCAAAATTCGCCCATACTTACTGAATTTTCTTCTTTGTTTCGAAGTTCTTCCAAGCCTGGATTATTTTCAGAAGGTGGGGGTGTAGTGCATTTCTTTGCACCAGCTAGCAAATGGAGATTTAATTATGCTCAATCTTGACAAATATCCAACTGGACACCAAACTACCTTTCAGCACTTCTTGCATCTGACATGAAACATTCCCAGAGTCCCTCAGTTGAGATGGTACTTGTCTTTGCACCCCTGTGTGGTAAATAAAAAATTACCTATACTGAATTTCTATGCGGTAAAGTTCAATAAAATAACTCAATCGAAAATGAGAGGCAGAGTCCGTGGCATCTGAGTTTATAAGGGTTTTATTCCATAAAATGGAATTGGTTCGAACCAGGTATCATGTTCCATCACCACCAAGGTTCAGGAAGGGATAGACAATGCTTTATTAACAGAGTATAATATATATAGTAAATGCATATAATGGTGATGGATACAGAAGGCGTAACAGCTGAGAGAAAAGAGATAAGAACACATGTGCGTAACAGAAGGCGTGCACGAGGGCGTACACGGAAGTGGGTGCTAGACAACGTCACATGAAAGTGTTACAGGTGGGTGGATCCATAGAAGAATCCTGCAGTGTCAGCAGAAATATGTGGCAGAGATGCGCGCGCAGCAGCATGACGTGTGATTGACGTGGAACTGGAGGGTGAAAGGGACTTGACATTTGCACTATACGGGGAGACAGAAGTCTGGCGTGTCAGAACAACCTAAACCCAAATCATATCTAATATCTTGTGTTTGAGGAACTGTTTTATCTAGAAGGAAAGGTCTCTCGGGCAGAGGCTATTCTATACTGACTGCTAGTGTATGCATATGTGACTACGTGTCTACGTGTAATGCGAGGGGGCCGTGGGCCTACCATGGTAACGGGAGCAATGAATTACTTGCACGGAGACAGAAAGGCCGGGCCCTTTGCTCTGCAGCAGGGAAGATGTTTTCCTAAATCACTAGACAGGAATGTATTTTCGAGGAGCGGAGCAGATAACTTGAAGGCTGAATACAGTCTTGGCAGGCAAGCAGGCCGAGCCGGGCACTGCTCGCCGCACAGGGAGTAAGGCAAGGGTCATGGAAGCGGCAGGCTGCAGCTTTCAGAGGCAGAAGGCAGAAAGAGGCTCGATGGCAGAAATCAGGGCCTAGCTCGACCAGAGCCAGGAAAACGTGAAAGTGCACCATGTAAAGACGGTGGCACGGCATGCTTAGGAACTGAATTATCGATCCATTCATGGTGCATCTGAAAGAGGACATGTTAACGCTGGACGCAAATGTATTTGCGTCTTCATAGCTGGTTGTGGAGGGAACATACATGTACTTGAAGCACGTACATGGAGCCGTTAGGGTCTACGTTAGGGGACACAATTGACCATAAAAATTCATATTACCTCATTCCCTCCTTGTCCCCTACGGACCCTTCATGATATATCGATCTTCATTAATCTATCAATTTGCTCATATAACATCATTTGCTCTTCCTTCTTCTGGCGGGATTTTGAAGGTGGACTTGAATGGGGGATACATGATGTGGCGCACAAACCGCAAATCGCTGGCCCACATTGTAAACATAAGCAACAACTGAATACTATGAGAAGGGCTATTCCGAGGAAGGATAGGACCTTCCATCCCCAGGCTGATAGTACGCTCCAGAACCAACCGGACCAAGTCCAGGTGCCTGGATTCTGGTGTATCTGACTTGCAATCTTGTGGAGACGGGTTATGGCTCTATATACTGAGGGTGCATTTTCTGGAATGAAAACACAGCAACTCGATCCGATGACTCTACAGGCTCCGCCCCTATCGGCCAGGATGACGTCAAGAACAAGACGATTTTGAAGAACCACAATCCGCATAGCAGACTGCTCCTCTGTTAGGTTGCCTAGGGCGGAAGTAGTCTCATTCACTACTGCTTCGAGGGTTCTGGTTAATTTACGTATCAGTTTACTATTAAAGACAGCACCTAAATAGGGAAAGAAACCTTTATTAAAGTCTGCATACTGCTCCCATGCCGTTTCAGTTTAGTCTACAATCGGGAGATCTCTCTTGGGTCTAATGTGTACTAGATGGGAGTCCCTATGATAATCAGGAGGGGCTAGGAAAACAGGTGGCAGAAGGAATGCAATGTAACAAGTACCATCCCAATCTAGAGGTAAGCGTATATATGCTGTATGACCACAAATGAAATAGGAATGACGGGAAGCTTTGAATGTAGACTTGCCTTTATCACTGAATTCGATCACAGTAGTGCATCTACTATGACCTAGGTGTACTGAACCATTCTTTCTGACACATAATTCACCTTTGACTGGTAATACTGACATAGCGGGCAAGACTGATTCGGTTTCGGACTGAACATTCAGAATCATGAGGTTAAGTGTAAAATTACCTAATCCATATACTTCGTTTTCTAGATCAGTCCCTGTCCTTTGGGGAAGACCCTCCTTGTCGGGGAAACATACTTTATGCAGAACTGTGTTCAGATTTCCCCACACCCAATTGCCCTGGTAAACTACGGAATCAGAATCTAAAGAATTCATTAAACTAAACCATGCACCACAGGAGCCATTATGTGTGAACGGGTACGGAAAGAGGGGCAGAACTCCCTTGTATTTCTGATAGGGAGGGAGTCGGCCACATATCCAACAATTGGTAGCATTGCTGGTCTGATGGGAATGATGTAACATGCTGATGAATGTATTGTTGCGCAGCGCAAGTCGATAAGATAACTCGTGCGGGGGCAGTTCACTGAAAGTGTGCTCGGCAGTGTCATTTGAAGAAGAATGTGCACGATTGAAAATAGGAAAATACATGTGTAACAGTATACTTGCAACAATAATCATAAGACTCAGAAAAAACATAATCAATAATGTCACAATGCAGTGACTACGGAGAGATTTACAATATTCATGTTTCTTGATCTGTTTCTGTCTATCTCTCTCTCTATTGGGGTCTAGGGGGTACATGTCAGAAACTCGTTTAACCGATTCACCAAGGGGAGGACTTAAACAATTAAACTGTCTGACTTGCTAGACCTCAATTTCATGCGAAATTCCTGGGAAGGAGTTTTCTCTACCAGGGGAAGTTTAGTATCAGTTTCTGGAAGGGGGCCGGGCTGGGAGTCTAGTTCTGGCGGCAGTCCATGACATTTCTTAACGTGACTCGAGTGAAGCCAGCCCTTACGGCCCTCCACCTTGATTGCTGTCCTTGTTGTTAATAACACAAGCTTCGGCGCCCGCCAGCGGGGCTCCAGCGGACCTCTCCTGTCGAAGTTCCTGATGTATACAAAGTTCCCAGGGACGATCTCGTGGGGCTTCACCTCGGTGTTGTCGGGAAAGGCTGCAGCTACCTGTGAACGACATGATTGTAGTGCAGACATCAAGGAAGCAAGGTAATCTGTCAGCATATTACAGTCAACATCTGTGATTTTACGAGGCAGAGGCGTCCCCCACATATTCGGTGGCCTACCAAAAACCACCTCATACGGGGATAGCCCTGTTCTTGAATGTGCTATCATTCTCATGTAGAAGAGTGCAACTGGTAAAGCTACTATCCAGTCAACGCCTTTTTCTCTACATATCTTGGCAAGGCGAATTTTCAGGGTCTGATTATGACGTTCCACGAGACCTGCTGCCTCGGGATGTCAGACACAGTGGAACTTCCACTGATAACCTAGCAGGAGTGATACCTGCTTCATAAGCTCGGACGAGAATGGCTGACCATTATCTGAGTATACGATACGGGGCAAACCATACCTGGGGAAAAATTCACGTACCAGCTGTTTGGCAGTGGTCGGAGCAGTGTAATCTGGGACTGGATATGCTTCTGTCCAACGGGAGAGTGCACATACAACTATGAGGACATATTTGAATCCTCAGCAACGTTCCATCTGGATATAATCCATCTGGAGGACTTCAAAGTGGTGATCGGGAGGATGGAATCCACCTTGTTCTACGGGAATGCCTTTACCTGTGTTGAACTGACAACAGATCATGCAAGTACGAACTTTCTGTTTTGCTGCTGCTCGTAAATGCTTATTGAACCAGAGGTTTTGAATACTGTCTAACATGGCTTTTTCTCCTAAATGTGCAGGACTATGTACTGTGTTAATGATGACCTGAACCATAGAGTCGGGGAGAAACCATGTGGCTTTCCCCTTCGTCATCCATCCCTGTTCTGTCTGGATCCCTCCTAGTTCAGTCCATTTCTTGATTTCGTCTGGTGTAGCATGTGTCTGTATGTCAATTACATCTAGGGCGGGATCCCTAACTGTCATGCAATGTGTCGGTGTCGGGACTATTGTCTTTGTCAGGTCAGTTGCGTGAGTCTGAGTCTGAGCTGTATGCTTGGCTGTTCGGTCTGCCAGGTCATTACCCTGGGAAATGGTATCAGTGACTTTCGTATGTGCCTTGCATTTCATGATGGATATCGCTGTAGGCAAATGTATTGCGTCTAACAGAGCTTGAATGAGGGGACCGTGCTGGATTTTGGCTCCGTGAGAGGTCAAGAAACCTCTCTCTCGCCAGAGTACACCGAAGTCGTGTACGACTCCGAATGCATAACGGGAATCTGTGTATATGTTAACTCTCTTGTTCTTTCCTCGAATACAGGCTTGAGTCAGAGCGATGAGCTCTGCTGCTTGGGCTGACAGTGTATCAATACGATTTGTTTCTATGACTTCAGTTTCGGTCGTGACTGCGTAGGCGGCCACTAACTCTCCTGTACTTGTTCTCATACATGAACCATCCACATAAAGTGTCAGGTCTGGGTCTGGTAATGCGGTGTCTGTCAAGTCTTGTCTGGGTTTCGTCGTAATGGTAACGACTTCAATACATTCATGTGCCAAAGGGTCTGTCTCATTTAATGGCAAAAGTGTAGCAGGGTTCAATGTATTGCAACGTCTGATTTCTATGTGTGGCTGAAACAATGTCAATTCATAACCTGTCAGTCGTGCTATAGTCAAGTGCTGAGTCTGTGTTCGGTTTAAAAGGACTTCCACGGAATGTGGAACTTGTACTGTCAATTGGTGTCCTAACACTATGGAATCACTTTGTCTGATTGCTAGAGCTGTTGCTGCCACAGATTTCAAGCACGCAGGCAGAGCCTGGGCTACTGGATCTAATGTACTAGAAAAATAAGCACACGGTTTATGTGAACCTGCTTGATCCTGGGTGAGTACTGACAAGGCAGTACCTTCACGTTCTGTGACAAAAAGTGTAAAAGACTTGCTGTAACATGGTGTCGCTAAAACAGGTGCTCGACATAAGGCTTTCTTTAACTCGTCAAAAGCATGTGTATGTTCCTGAGTCCAAGGGAGGACAGTCGATGTCGTTGCCTCCTGGGTTGTCAACTGTATGAGTGGCTTGGCTAGAAATGCATACTGAGGGATCCATTGTCTGCAGTAAGAAGTGAGGCCTATAAAGGCCCGTACCTCCTTTTGTGTCTTGGGTTGTGACATGTTTACTATTAACTGGATACGGTCAGGCATTAGCTGTCTCCCCCCTTTGGACAGCAAGTGCCCAAGGTATACCACTTGCTGAACACAGAATTGCAGCTTCGAAGGAGACACCTTGTGTCCCTTGTCAGCCAAGAAATGCAAAACCGTCAGTGATACTTGCTCACATTCTGGTTCACTTCGGGCGGTGATCAATAGATCATCGACATACTGAAGTAGGGCAGTGTTGTCAGGCATGTGACTACTGTCAAGTTGTCTTTTCGGTGCTTGGCTATAGATGCTGGGGCTTTCTGTGAATCCTTGAGGTGCGCGTGCAAATTTGAAGCTTCGGCCATTTAAACAGAATCCGAAAAGATATTGGCTTTCCGGATCGATTGGGACACTAAAGAAGGCGTTCTTCAGATCAATTACAGTAAAGAACGTTGCTTCGGAATCAATGGCAGTCAATAGAGACGAAATGTCTGGGACCACGGGATATTGTGGTACAATGCATTTATTCAGTTCTCGTAGATCGATCACTAATCGATAAACTAGAGGTGCATTCGGATCAGTGCGTTTAAGAATTGGAATGATAGGGGAATTACATAGATTCGAGTCGGTTTCTAGAACCACTCCTTGTGCAATGAGCTCGTCAATGATTTTCAGTAAAGCCACTACAGCATCTGGGGGTAACTTGTATTGTCGTATTCGTGGTAGTACTACTCCTGGTTTGAGTGTGACACGATATGGAGTGATGTGCATACAACCTACATCAGTGGGGCCTTGTGCCCATAAATGTGCAGGAACATTCTGTAATCTGGAATCAATGTCTCTCAACACATAGTGACCCTTAAAGTCACGCAAAAACAATCTTACTCCTTCCGGAGAACAACATATTACAGCTCCTAGAGCTTTCAGTGTTTTGATACCTAACAAGTTTTCTGGACATGATTTCGTGAGCAATAAGTCTGTAGTACGTGACAACGGACCAATTGAAAGGGGTACTGGTTTCGATACTTCATTTACAATAGGCTTGCCTGAAAATCCAAGGGAAACATTCTGTGAGCCTGAGAGGGGTGCCCCTGGAACCTCGTCGTGACTGATTGTTGTTCTGCTTGCCCCTGTGTCAATCAAAAACTTTCTATCTTTTCCTAATACTTGACTATGTACGTAAGGACCCTCTTGATCTACAGGAACCTCAATAAGAGGCAAGCCAACCTCCCTCTCTAGGCTGTTTCATGTGTATCGCTGGTAATCGGGATAATCAGTTTGTGCAAACTGGTACATCTGCTGTGTTGCATGTTGTGTTGCGGCAATCGGTTGTGGCTGTGGTACCGCGACGGTCTGTACTGTCTGTTGTGGAGCATGCACAGGCTGTACATTCTGTGGAACGTGTGGTTGGACCTGGTCTTGTCTAGGTTGGCGTGGTCTTTCTTTAGTTTTACCTGTAGATATATTATGTTTCAAAACTGCACAATCGTTTACATAGTGACCTGGCTGTTTACAATAGTTGCATGTCCCTTTAACAGGAGCTGCCGAATTATTGGACAGTGTCATACCCTTTTTCTGACCGTCAGCTGGAACTGACTGAGCAACTAGCATTTTCATTTTCGTGTCTTTCATGCGTCTTTGTTCGTGATCATGTTCTTCTCTAATTCTGTTCTGGTGGTACTGTAACATTTGTAACATTTGTGAAGGCGTGTTTGCTTGCCATGTGCTCTCGACTTTCAGTACACGATTCTTAACTTGGGGTAGAGAATTCTCGACCAATTTAGATACAAAAAGGTGTGGGTATGACTCGCTACTTGCTTTCAGGCCACTATTAATAATAAAACATTTCTCAAATCGGGAATAAAAATCACTAGTGTCTTCATCGAGTTTCTGTTTGCAGGCTGAGATTGCATCCCAGTCCTCCTTTTTAGTTGCTAATAATCGCGGCAAAACCTGTACTAACAATCCTGGTAATGCTTTAGTTTTGTCCCCAAGACCCAACCCTGGGGTTCGGGTCTCTTCTTCATTTTCTAATGCAGCCCAATCAATCTTTGTGTCTCCCACCTCCCATTCTTTTTCTTTGAGTTTCTCGTAAATACCGGCAGGCAGTAGTACTTTCAATATTTTCATAATCTCGGGATAGGTATAATCACCCATGAGTAACATGTCTTTTATTTCACGGTGAAAACCTGCAGGGTCTTTATCATGACTGGGCACTTATTTCTTCATTTCCAATAATTCCATTTTAGTTATGGGCGTGTACACGAACACACGTCTAAGGGTATTATCATCATTCCTGACTGGGTGCACTTCTCGTAAGGGATTTTGTCTGTCTATGTAAAACATTTTTCTTTCTGGGGGTGGAGCTGAAACAAACTGTGGATTCAGGAAAGCACTATATCTGTGTCTATGTTCTAAAATTACTTTAATTAAATCGGTACCCAGGCCTCTCCATTTATTCATGAGTAACTCTATTAGTACATCAGGTAAGGGACCTGGATCAGAATGTTGGCTCTTATACAATATAAGGAGGTGCTGTATCATGTACATACCAGCTAGTCGCTGTTCGTCTGGGGAAAGATTCAAAAATGTTTGCGCTACTGCGTCATCATTATATTTATCAGAATTGTCAGCCCATTGTACTGCTGACCTGGCTAATTCTTGTTCATCCATGGAATTGAGTACATGGTACCCCATTCGTTCTTGAAGTATTTTATCGGTAGGCTGAAATAGATGTTCAGGAGTCTTCGGATTTGACATAGCAGAGTGAAAAAGTCTCTTGCTTTTTGGACGTATCGGTTTATTAAAGGGTCTACCCTTTCCTACATATGCTATCGTTCCTCTATCTTCTGGCTCATCCTCCTCTGAGGATTTATTCGCGTCTGATTCTGCTTCCCTTTCAGCTTTCTCTTTTGCATGGAATACTGTTATTTCTTTACGGATTTTCCTGTACATGGCCTCTATACATGTCTTTTTATCATGTTTTCCGTCTGCAATATTCTGACCCCATGTAGTTAGTACCTCCATCTCTTCTTTATTTACACCAGGCCGGTCTCGTTCTCTTATGAAACAATTTATGAGGAATCTTAATAGTACACCTTGAGTGTCTACTTTCTGATGTGCCATGGCCTCGTGAATACATTCCTGACCCTCCCCAGTCTGAACAAAATGGTATATCCTGTCTAGATAATCTTGCATTCCTGGAAGTAGAACCAAAAAGTTTGCAGCACGTCTTATACGTATTGAGGCTAATATCATGCAACCGTCTTTGCCTGGTACTGGATCATATCTACAGTCTGTAAGAAACTCTTTAAGCTTTTCAATTGTGACTGGTTTCGGAGTACGTTCCATTGCTAGTTCTCTAATAGTTAATCGGCGTACTGGTGGCGGGGTATTGTAACCCCCTAATGCACCTCCTGAGGCGGAGCTTGAACATGATCTGTCTGTAGGGTCGGTGGCGGCTGTAACGGAATTCCAAAAGGATTAAGCGGATCAGCAGGGGGTGCAGGAAGTGGTGGAGGAGTGGTCTGTTGTTGGGGAAGGCGATCAGTGGGTGGTATAGGTGCAGGTGGAACATTGGTATATTCGGGAGCTACATCGTCTAAATAGGAAGAAAGAAAAATGTCTGCTGCGGTCTTATGACGTAATTTAGTCGGAACCAATGGAGGGGGCAGATCTTTTGGTACTTCCGGGGTCGCCTTGGGCAGGCCCTCGGCCAGGACTGGATACAATCCTGTCATAATTGCGTTCCTCTTTCTGTCATGTTGTTCCATTCTAACTCGTTCCCCTTCTTCTAATAGTTCTTTTTCTTTGGCTTTTTCAGAATCCTCTCTACTTTTCGCTGCTTTTCTGAGTGCTTTCTCTGTCCGTCTGTGTGATTCTTTACGCCATAGTTCAATGGCATCTTTCTGTGACTGTCTGGCTTTCTTTTTCCATAATGCTTCTTCTACTCTCATGATGCAATCGGCATCCCATGTCCCTGTAACGGGCCATCTCTGATTCTCTGCTAAATCCTTGGTGTAATCCACCCACAAGTCGAGATATAATACAGCGTCTAAGCCGTGTTTGTGGTACATAAAATGTCCTGGAGTGTCCCTGGGTGGGATGGGAACAGCTTCCTCGAGTATCCCTTTTCTAGTTCCTATCTGTTTCAGTTTAGAAAACAGCGGCATTTTGAGCCGCGATACTTGATACTTGATACTTACTCGGATTTGGGCGCTACTAATACAAGAAACACAGTAATGAAAATCAAACAATCACTCATACCACGACATTTAAAACACATTAAAACATTTCGGAAAACGAACAATAACTTGATAGCTGAATACTTGATATACTGCTAAACAGTACAGATACACCGCTAAACAGTGCAGACCGGGTCTGTGTACCCAAACCCGTCTTGACCGGATACAAATTAATGCACCCGTCTAGATGCGTCCCCAGCAACGGTACTCACCGGGAAGCACGGAACAGAAGGCCTCGGAAACTCGACACTGGACTGGACCGGACTGGACTGGACTCGACTCGTGACGTAGGTACTTCGGAACTTCGGAACTGGTGGGCCTCTGAACACCTCGGACCTTGCTCTCTCGGCTGGGCTCTGGTCAGGATCCTCCGCACTCCTCACCGCCTCGTCTGGGTGTCGATCGCAGCCTCAGTCACCTCCGTTGGCCTGAGGGAGATACAGGAAATCCTGCGGGTAGGCGTAGTTGTCCGTCACGGCTGTGGCAGGGGACAAGGCCTGCAACGCACCGCCGGCGCGTAAGGTGGGGGAGGGGTCCCTATTCGGGCGCCAAGTATGTGGTAAATAAAAAATTACCTATACTGAATTTCTATGCGGTAAAGTTCAATAAAATAACTCAATCGAAAATGAGAGGCAGAGCCCGTGGCATCTGAGTTTATAAGGGTTTTATTCCATAAAATGGAATTGGTTCGAACCAGGTATCATGTTCCATCACCACGAAGGTTCAGGAAGGGATAGACAATGCTTTATTAACAGAGTATAATATATATAGTAAATGCATATAATGGTGATGGATACAGAAGGCGTAACAGCTGAGAGAAAAGATATAAGAACACATGTGCGTAACAGAAGGCGTGCACGAGGGCGTACACGGAGGTGGGTGCTAGACAACGTCACATGAAAGTGTTACAGGTGGGTGGATCCATAGAAGAATCCTGCAGTGTCAGCAGAAATATGTGGCAGAGATGCGCGCGCAGCAGCATGACGTGTGATTGACGTGGAACTGGACGGTGAAAGGGACTTGACATTTGCACTATACGGGGAGACAGAAGTCTGGCGTGTCAGAACAACCTAAACCCAAATCATATCTAATATCTTGTGTTTGAGGAACTGTTTTATCTAGAAGGAAAGGTCTCTCGGGCAGAGGCTATTCTATACTAACTGCTAGTGTATGAATATGTGACTACGTGTCTACGTGTAATGCGAGGGGGCCATGGGCCTACCATGGTAACGGGAGCAATGAATTACTTGCACGGAGACAGAAAGGCCGGGCCCTTTGCTCTGCAGCAGGGAAGATGTTTTCCTAAATCACTAGACAGGAATGTATTTTCGAGGAGCGGAGCAGATAACTTGAAGGCTGAATACAGTCTTGGCAGGCAAGCAGGCCGAGCCGGGCACTGTTTGCCGCACAGGGAGGAAGGCAAGGGTCATGGAAGCGGCAGGCTGCAGCTTTCAGAGGCAGAAGGCAGAAAGAGGCTCGATGGCAGAAATCAGGGCCTAGCTCGACCAGAGCCAGGAAAACGTGAAAGTGCGCCATGTAAAGACGGTGGCACGGCATACTTAGGAACTGAATTATCGATCCATTCATGGTGCATCTGAAAGAGGACATGTTAACGTTGGACGCAAATGTATTTGCGTCTTCATAGCTGGTTGTGGAGGGAACATACATGTACTTGAAGCACGTACATGGAGCCGTTGGGGTCTACGTTAGGGGACACAATTGACCATAAAAATTCATATTACCTCACCTGTAGGAGCCTAATATCCCATTTTAGGTCCAGCTCTATGGAAATGAGTGAGCCCAATCCCACCCTGTTGAAAATGTGTATGTTGATGGCATCTCCAATTGGATTTCTCAATTAAAAGGACTGTTGATATGGCAGGCATTTTTATTACAATTTATTTCTGTATGCAACCACATGGCTCACACTAACTGGTCAGTATTTACAGCGGATCATTGACAGAATATCCACAGCAAAAATGTTGAGCTACAAAAATATCGGGACAAAAATATCATCCAAAATATCGAAGTCCTATCCTCATAATGGTAAGTACAAAAATATTGATAAAAAACAAGTTGTTGATAAAAATATCGTTTTGTAAAATATCGTTTTTTTCAACTGCTTAACCGCGGTGGAAATTCTGCTGCCGTGCAGCAATCTAGGTGAGTGGGCAGGACCGCGTTGGCCAATGGACGTGCACAGCACTACAGAGGTAGTGCTCGCGTCTGCCGTTGGCCGACAGAAGCAGCGAAGGGGTTAATGTTTAGAAAATAGTGTAAAATAATGGAAATAATAAACATATTTAAAAAAGATAGTTAGAATTATTAAAAAATGTTTAAAATGATAAGTAATAAATATAATGTAAAAACGAAATTAAACCTACATATATATAACATATAATATATATATATATATATTAACTTAATATAACTAATAAATAATGCTTTAAAAAATTATACAATATTAAAAACATATTAAAAATTATAACTACATATATATACATACACCGGTAAAATAAATATAACATTAACCCTATCCATGCAAATGACGAGCCCAGCTCGTCATGAGGCACAGTGGAGCTGTGCTCATGACGAACTGGGATCGTCATAACGGTCTTGGTCCACCCACGCGTAATTGATTTCCCGCCTGTGCGGGAGAATCAATCAGTGGGCGGAGTCGTGACGAGCCCAGCTCGTCATGAGCACAGCTCCACTGTGCCTCATGATGAGCTGGGCTCGTCATAAGCACCGCGGCCCCTCCCGCGTAGTGGGGAATTACCCCCGCGGCAAAGGGGTTAAAATATATATATATATAATACATTAAAATATTAAAATAATAATTTTCTTACAATTTCATTTGACACTTCATTAACTGAACAATAGTGAAAATGTTGGATAGCGGAGGGGATAAAATTACTATTCACACTCCAGGAAGTCGTACAGTAGGGAAAGTGTTGGATAGCATAGGGGTAAAATGTACTATTCCCACTCCAGAGAGTGCAACAATAGGGAAAGTGTTAGATAGCCAAGGGGAATAATTTACTATTCCCACTCCAGGGAGTGCAACAGTAAGGAAAGTGCTGGATAACGTAGGGGTAAAAATTACTATTCCCACTTAAGGGAGTGCAATAGTAGGGAAAGTGTAGGATAGCGGAGGGGTAACAATTACTATTCCCACTCCAGCAAGTACAACAGCAGAGAAAGTGTATGATAGCGTAGGGGCAAAATGTCCTATTCCCACTCCAACAAGGGCCAGAATAGGGAAAGTGTTGGATAGCAGAGGGGAATCATTTACTATTCTCACTCCAGCAGGTAAAAAAGTAGGAAAAGTGTTGGATAGCTGAGGAGAATATTCTACTATTGCCACTCCAGCAAAATAATTAACATTAATTAACAAATAAATAATTAATTCTACATAATTTATCTGCCACCATATTCCTCTATAAATAACACCACAACTGTTGTAACATTACACAATTGACTTAATTAATTAACAATTAATTAATTAGTTATTAATAATTAGCAAACAATTTAAAAACAAACAATAATACATTAATTCACACAAATAACACTAAAAACAACAGAGAAAATACATTTTATAAAATACATTTTAATAAATATATTAACAATAAATTAGTTTCCTTAGTTTCCTGCCTACTCCCCTATCAACCCACAAACCACGCTTAAAAAAATAACACAAATAACATAATTAATTATTAATAACCAATTGATAAATACATAAGAATAGATTATTTCACACAAATAACAATAACACATATTAAATATATAAATATTAAATATAAAACATATACATTCATTAATTAATATTAAAATACTTCCCACCCTACTCCCCTATAAACCCACAACCCTCTCCTAAAAAAATGACACAATCAATATATATATACCAATTAATTATTAATAATTAACACCCAACAAATAACTAATTAATGACAACTTAATTACCACATTTAACTATATATAAATTGGAATCCTTAATAATTAGGTAACACCTTTTTTTTACTAATTAATTATAATTATATCACTTCCCACCCTATGCCCCTATAAACCCACAACCCACTCCTAAAAGAATAACAAAATTAAGATATTTACCAAATATTTACTATTAATTAACAACAAATGAATAATTCATAATGAATCAATTAACACAATTATTAATATAAAATAATAAATACCTAAATAATAATACAAATTATTCACTCATTATTATACCTAAATTACTTCCCACCCTATTCTCCTATAAACCCACAACCCACTTCGGAACAAAAACACAAAATTTCATTCAAAGAAATGATTAACTTCTAAAATTTATTATTACATTTATAATAATTAAATTACTTCCCACCCAATTCCCCTAAAAACCCACAACCCACTCCTAAAAAAATAACACAATTGAGATATTTACCAAATATTTCTTATTAATTAACAACCAATGAATAACTAATTGATAATGAATCAATTAACACACTTATTAGTATAAAATATTGAACACCTAAATATTAATTAATAAAAATTATGCACTCATCAATTATAATTAAACTACTTACACCCTATTCTCCTATAAACCCACAGCCCGCTGCGGAACTAAAACGTAAAATGTACTTAAAAAATAATTAGTAACTTCTAAAAATGTAACACATATATTCAAAAAATAGAACGCATACATTAAAAATACACACTAAATTACATAACACTAAATAATAACAAGGACCTCATGCCTTTCCATGGCAGTGATGAGGCCAATTTCCGCCATCATCATAATATGGATGGCAGTGTCTTGCAGACACTGCCACCATGTTGTGCCCCTTTTTTGCCCAGTTGGCAATTCAACCGGGGAAAAGCAGCGGAGGTCTTTCCGTCCGCCGCGGTTCCCCCTGCCATAATAATATAGCTGGGGAGAACCAGGGACATTTGGCGGACGGATCGCCACCGCAGCCCTAGCGGTGGCAATCCGCACACCATCACAATAAGGCCATAGGTCCTTGGTTATAATTTTATGAGATTGGTGTCTGGCTGAACTGTGATTATATACAGAATTACACCTCTATAAGAAGACAACCACTGATCATTTGTGTAGTGCTGCTCTCTAGCTGTATATACTTACATCTGTACCTCAACTTCACTGCACTGAGATTACTTTATTTATGTATGACTTTTGCATGCATGCTATCAAATAAAAGATAAAAAAAGAACTGCATCCATCTTATGGAGGCCTGGTGTTTGCATTAATATTACAATCAATCAACAAAAAAACTGTCAGGCTACCTCTTATTCATTTTGTGTAGGTACCACCAGAAAGAGTCCACAGCACTGTTGGGATTATTACCATTGCTTGGTATTTTAGGCCCTGTATGGGACGTCAGCTGTATTTGTAGTAAAAAAGAACATTAGATCATCTTCAGCAAATTAAATGTGTTCAGATGATAATCTAAATATGAACATATATATACATAAATGCAATTATGAATACAAAATATTGTTCATATTGGAAGTTACTTTAAGTCTCTGTCTCCATTATTTTCTAAGGCAGTGTTCTGCATTACCCAGGAGGGGCCATGTGTAGTGAGGGACTTACTCCAAGGGTAAACGTGAGTATATTTTTGACAATTTTGGGAACTTTTTGGATGTAGCAACTTTAGTACAGTTTGTGAACAGCAATGGGCTTACTCTTATGAAGGTGTGTATTTTGTTTTGCCGGTCTAGAGTCACGATTGGCCAAAGGCATAACAAGAGTATAGCCACTGTCTATTATTTCAGCATAAAAATGCCATTGCAGTTGAACAAAAAACAATAATCATGCATCCTGTTTTCAGGACTGGCCACATTATGGGAGCCTATGCATATAAAGAAAACTAGTAATCTTAAAAGTGGAATATCTGAATATCTTAACTGAATATGTCAGCCTTCAGTATTACTCTCAACAAAAATTGTACAACATAGGTCCAGAAGACCCAGATCCACATCAGGTTTTCTGGATATTCTTGTAACATACATTTATAAAGATTTAATTTAAATGCAAACCATGCAATTGGTCAGTGGTGAACCTAAGAATATGGCACAAATTTGACTCTCCTGTATCTAGGTTTGACACCCCTGCAGTGATTGCTTTCAATTAGAATTTATTTTAAAAGTTTAATATTAAGCAAACATGACCAGAGAGGATTTCATAGGCTTTAACAAAGAGTGCGGTGCACATGTGAGGAGACAAGTGAGGCAAAATAGCTAAACAGTCATATCATATACAAGCAAGCACCTCCGAACTTAGGGGTCGATTAGGATGGCAGATGGACAGGAGTCCATCCGCCATCTCTGTAGAAACGGGACTAACGCAAGTATAACACACAAGATGATGGACGGAATATTGCACATTGGCAAAACTTTCACTGCCAGTCACATATCTGGGTTTAATCCATTGTTATTTTGCTCCCCACGCCACCCCAGTTCAGACATGGCCATATGCAAATCAGTCTTGACCCTGTGCCTCATGGGAACAGTCCAGCTCGAACTGCCAAGCCGTGTCTTCCCTGGACCAGAATCAAGCATCCTATGACCGGTTTCTGGCTATCAGCCGTCATCAGCCAGGATAGCTTGACACCAGTGGTGTAGTGAGCAGGGACCGATGTCTAGGCATACTCTTCCCGCATAGGGCGAACAGCAAAACACACAAGATGATTGACGGAATGTTGCACATAGGCAAAACATTCACCCCCAGTCACAGATCTGGGTTTAATCCATCTTTTTTTGCTCATCATACCGCCCCAGTTCAGACATGGCCATATGGATCTGCGTACTTTCCAAGTAGTAGCGAGAAAGGCATTGCTGGAATGAAGACTCCTGGAAGGTAAGTAGGGGACCACCATAGGATGGATAACTACGGGACCGATTTTCCGGATAGCTCTATGGGCCAGACACATTTGCCTTAAAACATATTCTGGATTGAACAGGGAGCCAATGAAGTGTCTTCAGTGCAGAACACGCTGACTGCCTCTGTGGGATCTGGAGGAGTAGGCGGGCTGCACAATTCTGAGTTACTTGGAGTTTTTTGATAGTAGCCAAGGGAGCGCCAAGATATAGGGCATTCCCATAATCTAGCCGCGATAGAATGAGGGTGTGCACCATTATCCTGTGGGTCTGAAAGGGAAGTAGAGGCAATATTTTCCGTAACATCCTCATCAGGCCAAAGCACGTGGCTGAGAGCTTAGTAGCTCGAAGGCTGAAACAGAGCGAGCTGTCCAGCCAAAAGCCAAGGCTCTTGATCTGCTGTTTGGGGACAGGCGGATTGCCCAGACAGATCGGCCAGGAGGGTATCGCAGGGGGTGGAGAGGATTTACCCAGAAACATTAGCTCTGTCTTATCCCCATTTAGTTTAAGGTGAGATAGTTCCATCCATTCGGCAACTGCCTCTAGGCAATTGCCCAGAGCGCCAGATGAACCTTCTGGGTGGTTTAGTGATACCACCAGTTGGGTATCATCTGCGTAGGTGATAATTTGGATGCCGAACGGAAGTACTATCTCAGCTAATAGGGCAATATAGGTTTTAAATAGCATGGGGCTCAGGGAAGAACCCTGTGGAACCCCACAGCTAAGAGGCCAAGGACTAGATGATGCTGTACCCTCAAAGACCTGGAAGGAGGAGTCCTCCAAAAAGGAGCTAAGCCAGGCCAAAGTCAAATGCCTCACTCCCAGATTCTTTAAACGCTCCAGCAGAATGGTATGATCAACAGTGTCGAAAGCGGCACTAAGATCCAGCAAAATAATTGCTGCCGAACCACCCTGATCTACTAATCTCCTTGCTTCTTCCATCACTGCCAGTAAGGCAGTCTCTGTTCCATACTTTGGGCGAAACCCTGTCTGAGACTCGTGAAGGAGATTGTTTGATTCCAGGTATTGGACTAGCGTGGAGTTGTTGTGCTTCTCAACTAACTTACTCAGCAAGGGGAGCAGGGAGATGGGTCTGAAGTTGGCCAGGTTAGAGGAGTCTAAGTTTTTTTTTTAAAGAACTCTGACCTGAGCACATTTCCAGGTTAGAGGTAACCTTCCCGTAGTAATGGAGTCATTTTAAAGCTTCAAAATTGCTTGAGAAATTACCTCTGTAACTAGAGAGAGGTGATGAGGGGAAGCTGGATCCAAATGTGAACCAGAGGTGACCTTAGGAATAAGTGTGCCCAACGTTGCCTCGTCTAGTAAAGGAAACTCAGCTAAGGAGCACTGTGAATTAGGGCAGAGACTTTTAACGCTGGGGAATGACAAATCTCTATGGCAGGTAGGGAAGCATTAGGATATTAAATACATTTTTTTGATGAAAGTATTTAGCCTGGTTATCACAACAGGCTTGAGCATCTTCTGGATTGGGGGATTTGTGTGGTGTGGAAATGAGAGATTTAGCAATACGAAAGATTTCTTTAGGGGAATTTGCTGCTGTGCTGATCTTTTCACTGTAAAAAGCGGATTGAGCAGTGTTGATTTCAGCCTTATAAGTTCTTATTGCCTCTCTGTACTCATTTTTCTTATCCGATGCCAAATTCTGTCTCCATCTCCTTTCAAGTCTCCTACAGGTTTGTTTGAGTTCTTTAAATTTAAGGGAGTACCAGGGAGCCCGCTTAGGTTTAGGAGTCTTGCGGGAGAGTTTTTTTGGGAGTAAAGTATTGAGTGAACTTTGGATCCAGGAGTTAAAGTTGTTATTTGCCTTTTCCTGGTCTAAGTCGGGGCAGGGGGTAGTAGCGGCCAAGGTTGAGGACCAAGTGCTAGGTGACAAGTTTGCCCATTTCCTTTCCATCCGTGGAAAGAAATTCTGCGCAGAGGTAGAAACAGCAATTTCCCAGACCAAAGGGACAAGATCAGTCCAAGGGAGTGGGATAGGAGATCCAGCAGAAAGAACCTGGTTGTTGCTAAGCACTGGATCAAGAAGATGGCCCTTAATATGCATCGGGGCGAAACCTTTCTGCACGATTTGAAGTGCAGAAAGGTTCGCTAACAAATCCGATGCCAGATGGTCAGATGGATCATCCAGGTGGATATTAAGGTCACCCAGTACTGTAAAGTTGGCAGAAGTTAGATCCAATTCAGCGATGATGGGAATGTGGGAAGTGAATTAAGAAACTGTCCGATAAGTCCAGGGGGGCGATAGAGAAGCAAGCCGGTAAAAGGTATAAGTAGGTGAAAGTTCAAGGGAAAAATACATGCTTTCAGTATCAGGTAGATCTTCCACAGAGGACCGGCAACAGTAGTTGTCTTTAAAGATAATAGCTAGTCCACCGCATGTTGACTGGAAGCCATTGAAGTTTAATTAATTCCAAAAGTTTTTTGGGGTGATTTCTGTCTCTGTCCAGTTGGCCTCTGAAGAAGGTCGCTTTCACATTTTTGATGTGTTTATTTTACAAACTCTTTCTCAATCTCAAAAGCTTAAGGTGTTCAATGGATAGGGAGGTTCTCCAAGATCATTTGGCTAGTCTTAGGTTGCGTCTGTGTGAGTTTAAACTACAATTGAACCATGGTTTGGAGTTGTTGTTGGACTTTCTTTTTAGTTGTAAATGGGCAGTTGAATCAAGAACATTCAACATGGCATTGTTGTAATACTCATTGAGGTCATGGACGTCAGACATGAAAATAAGAGGAGGTAAGTACATATTGCAATAGATACAAGTTAATTTAAGTTTGCATTTTGCACAGATCTTTTCCAGTGTCTCTGTCTCGGGATCTTTTTGTGATCCACTGTTCTAAGATATGGAAGGTTATAAAGTGATGATCCAACCAATCACAAAGGACAATATATTCCAGATAAATGGAGTTGGGATTAGAAATGATTAGATCCAGGGTCGCACCCAAGGTGTGCATGAAGCGGGCACAAATTTGAATCAGGTTGAGGTCAGTTAGGACATTTTTGAGACTATTCACAGCCTTATTATTCCAATGTAGATTGAAGTCTCTGAGGGAGATCTTGGAAAATTGGTGACCCAAGTTGGATGAGATGGTTTCCATAGTTTGTTCTACAAAAGAGAGGTTGTCTCCTGGTGGATGGTAAAAGATGTGCAGGCTGCATAAAGTCCTGTGTGTGCTGGTGATGTCTATGCAAAGATATTCACAAGAGGAGAGAATTGCGGAGAAAGACTGCTTTGCTGAAAGACTATTGTGGTGTATACACACCATGTCTCCACCCGTTCTCTTAACTCTATCTAGTCTGGCATTATCCTACCTAGGAGGGCCTAGGATTTCAAGGACAGGGCCAGAGGAATCATTTATCCAATTTTCTGTAAGGATGAGGAGGTCACGTTCCTGAACTAGGATGAGGTCAGCAATGTCAGTCACATGTTTCACAGCTGATCTAAAGTTGAGAAGCATGCATTTCCCATGTGTTTTGAAGTCAGTAGGAGTAGTAAGTGTGAAGTGGGCTTATAAGCTTGGAAGTATTTATGGCATTAGATGTATGTCTGGGAGCTCTATGAGGGTTTAGTGGAATAGTTTGTATAAATTCATGCATGTCTGGCTTAACAATTTGTGTAAAATTGTATGCTAGGAGGAGGGAGAGAATGTCAGTGTCAGTTACATGGGACTTAAATCTAAGGGTTCTGGAGGGTGACATTTAGGTAGGGAATGGTTCCGCAGCTCCGGCAAGATTTATGCCCGCTTAGGGTGGTTCCACTTCACTGAAGGAAGGGTTGACAACTTAGAGTGGTGGTTAGGAGCTTCACAACATATAATTAGCCAAGTTTGAGTTAATGTTTATGAGCTTTTGTAAGTCAGTCTTAAGTTTTTTAACCTCCCAGGTGATCTCCTCAAGTCTGGAAACAGGACAGGGTGGTGATAAGTAGTTGTGGAATAGATCTTGGGACAAGATGGAGATGGGCCTGCCCTGAAGGCGGTGTTCGGGTACTCTTGCCAGATGGGACCAGTGGAGGGGAGGTTGAGTTGGAGGGGTATATACGCTTAGGTGACAGGTGAGTCCGGCTCTGGAACTGAGGAAGAACAGGGTATTGTGGAATATTTTTGTTATTAGGGATTGAGAGGGCAGGCTTCAAGGTAGCCAATGAGTGATTCAGGCAAAGAGTGAAAGGCAAGTTATCTGTATCTAAGCCAGTACTTATGAAGGATATGAGTAGGGATGGAGCCGTAGATAAGGATCCATTGCTATGTATGCCTATGTCCCCTGTTTTCACAGGATGGTAGTGGTGCTGCCTGGGTTGTCGGGTCACTGTGAGAGAGTCAGACCTACTTGGAAGAGGTAGTACGATGGGAATATGTGTGCTGTTCTTTTCAGCGTGTATAATGTTTAAGTGACCGGGGCTATGCACAGGGACTATTTGGGGATCCTGTTGAATGGGTGAAGGGCCAGAATCCCTAGTTAATTTGTCAGAGTCTTTGTTAGTAAAGGAATTCTTAATGACAGCAAAAATGTCATCAAACACCCCTAGATTACGGTCTGAAACTTGTACAAGGATAATCCCATTGTTATATATGGCGATGATAGCAGCCTCTCTAAATGGTGGGGAAGGGGCTACCAAGAGTTTTAGGTCATGTGGGAATTTCTTAGCTGAAGAGATCCTGAGTAATAAGTACAAAGTTTTCCTCCACTGCACTCTTCTTTTAGTGTAGAAGATCAGATCGATTATTGTAGTTCCATTTTGCAAGCAGCGGTATGGGTCAGAGATAACGGTTTCTGGATATGCTTTAAGAAGTCTGTGTTTGAGGGATTTCGATGCATTTTTTCATAGGTTAGGCAGATAACTAATTATGAAACTATTGTGACCCAACCACTCAAGCTTGGTGTCTAAATTGCTCTGTGAGCAGGAGGCCATGATTGAGTATGACGGCGGAGGAGCAGCAGTTGAGACAACTCACGGGAAGGATAATAGTGTGTGGGGATTCACTTCCTCCTCTCACCAGCGGTCATTTTAAACGGTGAGCAGACCCTTAGAAGTTGGTTTGGACCCCATCAAAAAATCAAGAACATAGAATTAACAGAGCTTTGATTAGTAGGGAGAGGATGTGAGTTAGACCAGCAAGGGTACACTGTCAAAATGAAGAATCCTTCAGTAATATACAGTAAGTAGAGAGCCAGGGCAGATATAGACGATGACAGTACTATTGGGACAAATTATAACATTGACCCTTTTGAAATGAAAGTTTAGTGATTCCCAAAGCCTTAAAATGTATGCAACGTTGTCTCTGGAGTAGGAAAAGGTATTGCCCATAACTGTTACAAGATGGCCACCACATTAGCACAATAAATGAAGCGATGTGTGGTAAAGTCCCTCTTTAGATTTCAATGAGGGGTAAATATAACATGTTAAAGCAGGGCAAGTGTGTAGAGAAGGGGTTAAGGAGACCCTGAAATGGAGGGTCAGGACTAGGGACCCTCACAAACATCATAGGGCATGACCCACCACGTAGTAATCAGAGAACACACACCCCAAAACCTGGGAAGTAGGCCTGCTTCGCACCCAGAAGCACCCCAGGCTCACCTGACAATGAGATCAGCTAGACAGGCTGGATTGTTGTATTTAGGCCGGAAGTTCCACCCAACAATTGTGTCTGTTGCATCAGACACAAAGCACAAGGAGTTTATTCTTCTGCACAGTGCTCCGAGGTGTATATTCTGTGGCCCAGTATTTTGTGGGCAAGGTCTAGACATTATGGGCCAGATGTAGGAAATCCCATTTTACTGACTCTAAAATTCCGAATTTTACTGATTCTGTATTTTAGTATCAGTAAATGGGATGTAGGTAAAAAATCGGTAATTTTTACAGATTTGGTAAAATTCTGAATCAGCCATTCGGAATTTACCCATGCAATGAATGGGAAATACCAAATCGGTAAATACCGAATCGGCTAGGAAAGAAAAGTGAAACTCAGGAGTCAGCCAATCAGGTGCAACCACCCCCCTCCCAACCAGGAAGTGGCTACAGCCAGGCAGCTGGAAGCAATTAGAAGGTTCTGGAGAGGCTGTGAGAGCAGAGCTGAGTCCCTGAGCCACAGGAAAACTTTTGTGCTTTTAAATTTGGAAAATGGCAAGCAGCAGTGAAAAGGAACTTCCAGAGAGGAAGAGAAAAATAAAATTCAGCACCATGGAGCTGCAGGTCCTCGTGGAGGAGGTGGTGAAAGAACACCATAAATTGTTTAGAAAGCAGTCCCAGACTGTGGCTGAATCTGCCAAAAGAAAGTTTTGGCTGGAAATACAGTCCAAGGTGAATGCAATAGGAGTGACTCCACAGGACATAGATGACCTGAAAAATAGGTGGTATGACCTCAGGAGCTTGACTAAGAAGAACATTGCAGAGCTCGACAAAGAGGCAAACCGAACTGGAGGAGGGAAGAACCGTGCACCTCCCCTGATTGACCTGGAAGAGCTGGTGGAATCCACCATAGAACCAGAGAGCGTATGTGGACTGGGAGATGCAGACAGCTCAGCCAGAACTGCCACCAGGAAAGGTAAGAAGCATGCACAGTAATCACCCCCAGCCCATCACCTTCCCTTTCCCATATGTGGCAGTGTTACCCCACTCCAGTAGAGGTAGCAGTATATAGGAGCAATGCATTTTGGGAGATGTAGTCATTGAAAGACCTACCATGTCATACAGCACACCAAGCAACAAGTTATGCAAAACATATCAGTCATAATCAAACTGAGGCAATATGTACAGTGTTTCAGTGAGAAAAATGTAATTCTATAAGCAGGGAGGCAGGAGCACACTGCTAATGTACGCTTTTATGTCCACAGGTGAGACATCTCGCAGGCGTACCACGGAGAAGGAAGGCACTGCACCACAGAGGGATGACAGACAGGAGGCAGGCACAAGTGCAGGGAATCTCACAGAGGACACTGGTGCACCAACAACACTGCCACCATCCCAAGACCTTGAAATGTCTCCACAGCTGCAGGCCTCCCCAGAGCTACTGTCCTCACCTGAACTGCCTGCGTCACTGCTGCAAACAACACCTGCAGCTCAAAAGAGCAGGAGGCATGCAGTTGCCCCACCGGTTGAAATGGAAACATCAGCAGGTGACATGGAGGGGGATGACACTCCAACCTTGGCTGGGGAGGAAGCACTGCCACACAGCAGTCCAGCGCAGAGGGTGCCCGCACAGGTACAAGACACCGCAGGCTCAGAGATAGCAGTGCTGCACAACATTTGGAGGGTCCCAGTGTCTTCCATGGGCTGGAGGGTAGCATGGTAAAGATTCAAAGAATGCAGGGGAAGGCCATCCAGTCTGTGCAACACCAGATGAGGCACCTGAATGCAAACATGGAAAACATAGGGAAGGGCATTAGTGCACTGGTTGATGAGAACAACGAGATGGCATCAGGTATAAGGGATATGGCTGCAGGGATGGGGGAGATGGCCACAGGGGTGCGGGACATGTCATAATCGGTACAGCTTCTGTGCACAAAACTGGACCAGGACAGGCCAACAAGGCGCAAGGACAGGCAGCAAGTGCAGCAACACACTAAGGCAATGAACCGCTTAGCCACAGCCACTTCCCTTCTATGCAGATGATGCATCAACATGCAAGAGGGACTAACACACAGCAGCAATGAGGTGTCCAGGGGCTTTGCAAGGGTGATGAGTGCTGCAGAGGTGCTGCTTAATGCACAGTCAGCACATATTGCTGCTCTTGATGTACCAAAAAGTAAGGAAAGCACCAGTAGGAGCAGCATGACAAGCCCCCTGTTGTTGAGACACGGAGGAGCATCAGGCGCCATGGTGATCCAACAGCCCACACACACAGTGAGGACAGCCAGCCACTTTCATCTGGCACTGGTAGGCATGTTCGGAAATGACTTATGCTGCCCACACTCCATGACCTTTAATGGGGAAGTGAGCCAGAACTACCATTATTACATGGATGAAATTTGTGTTGCACATTTATGCCCTTGAGTACCTGCGTAGTGCCAATGATTAAACTACGTTGGGTACATACTTTACCTGTCTGTGTCTCGTTACTTACTCAAAAATTGTTCCGTTTGATCTCTGTCCGTCTCTGTCTGCCATCCGTTGCTGGCGCAACTCCTGCTGTGTTGGGATCAGGCAGTGTATGTTCATCATCGTGGTCCTCATAGTCGCTCAATTCCACCTCTGTGCCCTTCTTTGTAGCAAGGTTGTGCAACATTGCTCAAGTTGCAATTATCTTACAGCAGATGAGTGGTGAGTACTGCCGAGCCCCTCCGCTTTTGTGGAGGTAGCGGAACCTGCTTTTTAACAGCCCAAAGTTGCACTCCACAACGTTCCTAGTGGATTTGTGTGCCACCTTGTATCGTCTTGGGGTTGAAGGGTTGAGGTAGGGTGTCAGGATGAACGAGCGGACGGCATATGCGCTATCCCCTATTTGTACATGAGAGAGCCATTAATAACATGCACACATACACATACATCTGCAATATCTATCAGGGTGTGTCACAGTGTTTTACCTAGCAGGTATCCTTCGCCGAATTCCCCTGCTGTCAGGCCTGTGTAGATCCCACTGTTTTGAAAGATGTAGGAGTCGTGGGTACTTCCTGGGAACTTGGCCACTATGTCTGTGATAATGTGATTGGCATCACAGATTACCTGTACATTGATAGAGTGGGTTGACTTCCTGTTTCTGTAAATGTACTCTGTGGCAGCAGGTGGGCATATTGGGATGTTAACGCCATCAATACAGCCGATGACGTGTGGGAACTGTACAATTTGATAAAAGTCAGTCTTGGTCTTGAGCAGTTCCATGTGTGTGTTAGGGAAGCAGATGTAATGATGCATCCTCTGCATCATGGCCTCTAGGAACTTCCTGAACAAACGGGACAGGCAGCTCTGGGACACCCCACCTACAGCGGCAATCACCCCCTGGTAATTCCCAGATGCAAGCAGGTGTAGGCTATAGAGCACCTGCAAATGGGGTGGGATGCATGCGCCCTTGGGGTTGGGTGCTCCAAAAGTGGGTGCAGGTCCCTGATCAAGTCCAGGATAGTTTGGGGGTGTAGCCTGTACCTCTGCAATATCTCTGGCTCAGTGAGTTGAAAGAGCGTTATCCTCTGTCTGTAGACTTGCTCCTCCCTTCTCCAGACCCCCTCTCCTGCTGCCTGTAGCCATAGCCGCCTTAGTATCACGTAGAATGGCGCCATTCTGGTCACACTGTTGCATTTTGGGGCCTTTTTATTAGCCTGCACCTGGTTACCACCTGCTTTCAATCCATGGTAATTACCGACTCTTAAATACCGAATTTCATGAAATTCGGTATTTTAGAAGTTTCCTACATCTCAAAACTCATTTTTTACCATTTCTTATTTACCGATTCGGTAAATTCCGATTCGGTAATTTCCGTTTCGGTAATTTCCGATTCGGTAAATTACCGACTCGTATTTACTGAATCAGTCTTTTTTGGGCCCCTACATCTCAAAAGCCCAATACCGGTTGGTAACGGCCGAAATTCGGTATTTTCGGCCGTTACCGACCGGTATTTGCCTACCTACATCTGGCCCTATATTTTGATGAGCATTTTCCATGGCACACTATTCTTTACATTATTGTTCTATTTCACAACATTTTTAGTGCATTATATTTAGTGAGGCACTGTACACCCATACCTCTTCTTTCTCTTAACATCCTATTTATTTAAGGCATATGTTCAATTGTGGCTTGATATTTTCTCAGCTAGACAACATGTTAGTTGTAATACAAGATTGCGGTATCTGTTGAATGAATGAATGAATGAATGAATGAATGAATGATATTTATTGTTGGTTACTGAAAACCATTACATAAAACCAGAAATACAAAAGTTATCACATTACAAAAGTTAAAATCAAGGAAATCTCAAAAATCGTCTTAAATAGTTGCTCCAAGAATGCCGGGATGCCAGGGAATAGGTTCATGGGCCGGCAAAGGACTCTGTGATCCGACCAGTAGAAGACATCAGCATTGCCCGTGCTTGGAAGATGAACTTCCCAAAGGTGGCCATGTGCATTACCATGGACAGGGTGTAAAGGTGAAAAAACCCATCCTTTGCAGTGCGTAACCCAGAATGTCTAAGTAGTGGCCTAAGATAAAGACTGCGGGGCAACCGCAGGGCAGGGCAACAGAAGAGAAGATGTGCCAATGACTCCCGTTTATAGCTGCAGAGCCTGCGTTCCTGTGCTCCTAGGCTGGCCTTGGCTCACGGGTATAGTTCTTTAAGGGGCAATGGGTGTAATCTGTAGGCCAAGATCTTATGGAGGGCTGCCCTTCCCACTGCCCACTGCCTACGAGAGATGCTGTTTAGGAGTGTGCAGGGTGTGCGGTAAACACAGGTTCTCATGCAGGCGTTATCTGTTTACTGGCTCTTCTGGTCACATAGCGGGTCAACAACCTCATAGCAAGGCAGAATGTTAAAGGAAGGGCACTTCTATATCACATTAGAGCACCTTTAGGGATATATTTGACAACACTTTGAGATACGCCACTGAATGCAATTTGGCAAAAATTATTTTCCAAACTTCACACCCACTAAAAGAGTTTGACTTCTACACTAAACTGTCTAGTCCAGCAACAAAGCATTATTCAAAAAAATAGCTTTAAAGTACTTTCAGCATATTTCAGCACAACCGGATATCAAAGCATGCATTGTGAGGGTGTATACAACTGCATGTTTGCATGGTCACTGCTGCTGCATAGGTTCGGCCTTAAGATTATGTTTGCTTCAGAAACAAGGGAATATAAGATAGTCGTGATGGGAACTTTGGTAAAACCTATGGTAAGAGAGTGGTTCCCTTGCAGAGAGAACCATATCCCTTGAGGCAAAGTCATTCATTAATTTTGTATGTGTGTGTACATTTACACATATGTAAGTGTTCATTCATCCAAATATGGTTATGCATTAACAAAATATATATTAATGTTTGTGAGAATTGGTTGTTCTTATAGTGTAGGGTGGCTGATTTCCTTATTGTATGAATTGTTACCACATAGGAACTGCAGGGTCTATGCAGCTTCTTCATTGTGTTCCATTTTACTTACTTCTTCCTCCCTCACAACATGAAACATATTTACAATTCTTCTAACTGTAATGAAGCTGTGAAGCACATCTTTACAAAACATTCAGACATTTTCAATCACTGGTCTCCCCCTGGTATAAAAATTCTGTTCATCCATAGAGATGTCCCCATGAGACCAGGCTCAGCAGTCAGTGTAACTGGGCAGAGAGGCAGGAGCATGGAGAAAAGACTGAGCAACTGTAGTGAAAGCCAGATCTCAGATATTGTAACAAGAAATAAGGTCTGAGATACCAGGCTCGCTCACCAGAGCTAAACTTGGAACTCACATTTGACCAATGTTTCAATCCCTTTTTACTAGGGATTTAGGGAAAGATAGTGTATGTAGAGATGTAAGGGGGGACATTTATACAATTTATTATTGCCATTTGATCTGTGCAATATTGTGGAATGTGTTGGCTCAGCCTACCCCCCACGAATCCCACTTTTATCAAATGAGAGGTATCTGTACAACAAATGATTATATTTGTACCCCTAGGAATTGCAGGAGGCTGCTGTTAGTCCACAAACAATTAATGTTCACAACACCCTCGAGTTTACATTAGCTGTCCCAGTGGGTTGAGTGAACACCAAGCCGGGGGAAGTGATTGGACTCACCACTAGAAATAGTGGAAACAGATTTGTCTGGAGAAGTGCAGACTTGGGGAGTCTCCTGAACTGCATAGTAAAAGACAACTCTAGGATGTTGGGTCTTTATCTGTCACATATCTCTGTGTACGCTGATATAATTGGAGCCTTTGTTTTCTGGGGCTTTTGTATAAGGGATATGCTGTTGAAGGACTGATGTTGATAGACCTCCTTGGTTGTTAGACTCTGCGTGCAAATCTGAAAATGCAAATATCTGGATTGCCCTGAAACTTGGCTCTTACAATAGGGAGGAAGTAAAACTGTGTGGGGGGAACTATAGAAAAGCGCTAATTAAACATAAAACTGTCCATTGAATTGTGGTGTTCCAGTATTGGAACATTACATTAAAATGTCATGAGTATTCTTAGTTGGGGGATTCTATACTGGTGGTTGAGGGTTAACGTTGATGTATTCATTGGAAGTGGATGTGTGAGCTGTCTTCTCCTCATTAAACTTACTGCTAAGAACCCGTTTTGTGTCCAGGAGCTTTTCTACACGAATGGAGGTCTGCGAAGATAGGTGGCTTCCTGTAAGCGCAAAGACACATATTGCTTTTGGAAAACAGGTAACTCCAATTATCTTGCCATGGTGCCTGATCTGGATTTGGCAAAGAATATCACCCTAGAGGAATTGGGTGCCCATTTTGAATACAGATATATTTCCTCCCTGATAACAGCAATGCTCGTGAAGAGCCCCTTCCCACATATACCCATATTGTTTTTGATTTAGCAGATGGGGTAGTGTTAGACCTCTATATGATCAATATAGAGTTGTGGGCATTTCTGTTGACTAATGCCAATAATGCAGCATGCACCTTAGGAATAACCAGTTTCTGGAGCTCTGCTATAATTGTACAATTAAAAAAAATGGCAACCATTGGGCCCTTGGCTGCTATTGTCCCATATCTCTGTTAGACTCCACTGTTAAGAATATAGGAAGTTTTGTCCTTGAGAGGCTACAAGTTTCATTTTTAAAAAAAATGTTTTTTATGATTCAGCTTGAGAAAAAACCAATGACGCATAGTATATAAGTTTACATGGATATCGGTATGAATAAAACATTACAAATGTATTATATAGCTTAATACAGCCAAGAGGAAAAAGAAGGAAAGAAATAAAAAAGATCCAATAAACCGTTAGTAAAGGTAGTTCTTCCGCTTCAATTATTCAGCCATTGCATAAATGGAGCCCATATTTGTACAACCTTCTCCTGCCTCCTCCCGCCCCCCTCAAAAACACAGCTGATTCTAAATTATGGAGAGCTAAGATCCTTGCTCTCCAATTCGCAAAGGTGGGGGGGACGCGATTCTTCCATTCAGATGTGATAAATAAACGTAATACCGACATAGCAATAAATATCAGGGCAGAGGTATAGCTCGTTCTAACCGACAAAGCATCGGTCTCACAGCCCAGTACTACTAATTCGGGGGATAAAGCCACAGGTATTTTAAGAGGCTCCAAATTTCAAGTTTAAGTTTATTTAGTTCTCAACTGAGAACATCAAATATTTAAAACATAAAATTTTCCTTTAAAATTTACCTATAAAATGATAAAATATCATTCTAGTACAAAGTTAAAAAAGATTTTAAAAATGTAAACATTGTAGCATACAAACTCATTAGGCGGTACCTTGCAAAGCGAGATTAGGTTTAGAACCGAATTGATTTTACATTGTGTGCGAATTGGTTGTATAAATCTCTTTCTTGCTTCTACAACTGTTAAATTTAGACAAGCAAATAATACATGTTCCAAGTCTTGCACCTCACCATTACATAGATCACAGGAGCTACTAGCTTTTTCTTTTGGGAGCCACTTGTAGGTGAATGATTTTAGAGGAAGTATCCCGAGCCCGAGTAGTATAATGGATCACCTGACACCATGCTTTTAGTTAAAATGAATATACTGCTGTGTTTTCTAATATCCAATGGTTTCAGCATATGTTTTGTCTTATCCAAGTATCAAGGACCCCCTGTGAAATTGTTATCACAATTCCTAGGACAGGGTAGTTATATAATCTACTATAAGTTCCTAGGCAATAGTCAATTTTTCAAACATAATGCTGGGATATAAAAAGTGATAATTATAAGAAACTCAGTGTAAAAACCAAAGAAGGAGAAATATTATTAAAACGTTTTTTTAATCTCAATTAATTAAATTCAATGATGATATAAAAACAAATTCCATTTAAAATAACATCAGATTAACGATATTATGAAATACAATCTTTAAATCAGCAAAATTATTCAATACATGAACAACATATAGAAAACATAATAAAATCCAAAAGTGGTAGAAAATGAATCTTCTTCGATGTGCGATTTGGCGCAGTTAAGCCTTCCTCAGGAATTGCCACCAAATGACCTAAAAACAATATTTTGGAAAATACATTGAGAAATACATTTTTCCAGATAACAATACAATAACAATTTTTTCTGTATGCCTTCACTTTACCAAAACAATTGCAAGAGAATTATATAAAATAAAATGAGTCAGTTAGCTGAATATAGAATAGGTGCAGAAAAGGTAGTGTTAGACAGTCCCATTACCTGGCTAATACAATCTGAGTGCTAGATTTCCAAAACTGATGCTTATTTCAAAAAGTATATTGATTGGCCTTCTGCCAGACAAAGACCAATGCTCCCTCCTTGATATACTGAATGGAATTCAATCTGTAAAGGTCCGTGTGGTTAATCAGGATATGGATTAAAAAAACTTTTTGATATAAAGTTGTTTAGTAGACTAAAATAAGTATTACCCTTAGTTTCTACTTTGCAGATACGTGTATATATTTTTCTTTCGATTTTCTGATGCTTCTTAAAACAATTATTTTAGTTACCTTATCTGTGAGATAAAGAGTAATATTATCAAAATTATTTATTAATTACATTTGTATAAGAGATAAAAACAATTATATTAAGAGTTTTTCTTAATAGTTATGTTTAAAAAAACTAACAGTAAGTATGATATCCTACTACCATATCGTTTGTTGTACAATTATCGTTGTTCTCTTATAGTGAATGGCCATCTTATATTCTTATATTGCATGGCAAAAAAATTACATGTCGAAAGGTTTAGCCCAAACTGGTATTTCATACAAAATACAGCAACGATAAATAAAGCTTACCTAAATTAAAAATAGCGCTGCCTTAATATATGGATGTCCATAAAGGTGACGAACATCCGTTATGTAGGATGTGGTGTGGCTCACTGGTTAGAGGCGGCAGACCCGGAAGCAGAGAACGGCCCAGGACCAGGGTTCAATTCCTGACGCGGCAGGGTCGTGAACCAGGGTCAGCGGACTCGATAATTCTCGCCTCGGTGCCTACTCTAACCAGGGATCACACTCGGCAACTCTGGGCATTAGCTTGCCTCATCTCCACAACGGCCCCCCACATACGCCGGGGATGCCTGGTTTCACCTTGGAGATACCCAGTAGGGACCATCTCACAGGGATAGCCAGGACGGGTTCCCCAGCGGTCTACAGCGCCAGGACACCCCGAGATGGGGTAACAGTGCGCTTTACAAGTATCATCATTTTTCATCATTTTTTTTAAGTTCCTAAACAAGAAGGATAAAAGCGAACAAACAAACTGTAATTATTTTCTATCATTCTAATTTGTATGAGCATAGTGCTATTGCTATTTAATTTATCTTACTTATTTGACAGTGCACCTACATAGGCGATTTATTGTCCGTAATGACCATCAGCGTCTGGAACTAAATGCTTCTTTCATCAAACTCTTACAGCTTTTCTACGGTTTAAATGCTAGGGGATCTCTTCTAATTCCGGTCAGGTAATGTCTACGGGCCATCATGACGTGTGCATCACGCGCCCTTAGTTCTTATTCATTGGATCTTTCTAACATCCATAGGGGATCCAAAATGAACTAGAAAGCGAACTAGTTTTATAATAATGGCAGGACTTGTTCTTACTTTCTGGATTGTGGTCAACTAAACCTTATAGGTTATTATTTTCTCTCGGAGATAAAGGAGTCGACAAACAATCCGAGGTGCACCAGAATATAAACTTATGTTATTATGATGGTTCAGGATTTGATATTTGTATTTTTTCCAATTTTCGCGGTCGCATGTCTTCAGGTTTATGGTTTAAATCAATATAGTGTTTGACTAGGGGTGCAGTCAATTTGGCTGTCCTGATAGCGGAACGCTGTTCAGTAATTCTAGTTTGAATTGCTCTAGATGTCTCTCTGACATAGCCAAATTTACATGGACAAAGAATTAAGTAAATCACATTCTGAGTTTTACAATTCCAAAGTTGTTGGGCTTGTATGGTGAAACCATTGTGTATTAGTGATTCTCCTTTCATGACTGTCTCACAGGGTTTACATGACAAACAGTTCATTGTTCCTTTAACTGGTGCACTACCATTAATGTTTTTTTTAATTCAAGGTTGTCTAGAAGTTTGGGAATCAAATCGCAAACAAACGATTATATCCTTAATATTTTTATTTCGGCAGTATGCTAACAATGGTTTATCAATTGTGTTTGCTTTTTTTGGATCACTATTTAAAATATGCCACTTGGAATTAATTATTTGTTTGACTTTGGTTTTCAATGTGGAGTGTTTTGTAACTCTCTATCATAAAATCTTGCTCGCTTGTAAGATTCTCTCACCTGCCGTTGGGAATACCCTCTTGATAAAAAAAAAATTTCATTACAGAGGCTTGCGAAACAAAACAACAATTTTGTTGCACTCTTCAAAATTGCGAAAAGGAAATACTTTGTTTCTGAGTGTGCAGATGATAGCTTTTAAAATGCTGGAGAGTATTCCTCGCAATAGGCTTCACAAACAAATCTAATTCTAAAATGCCTAAGTCATGTCTAATTAAAATATCTAAAAATTCAACTTCTTGTTTGCTAATATGCGCAGTAAATCTAAGATTGATATCAGCTGAATTGAGCCACTGTTAGAATTCTTGTAAGTTATCTTCCCCATTGGTCCAGATAAAGAAAATGTCCTCTATATAGCTGGACCAATGGGAAATAGATTATAAAAATGGGGCAATTTCATTGTAGATGTGTTTAATCTCAAGAAGGGGCCTATAAATATTCGCTATAGATGGCGCCATTGAAGCCCCCATACTTACACATTTCATTTGGCGGAGTAAGTTCTGACCAAAGTCAAAAACATTTTCTGTTAAAAATTATCTTCAAAGCAATACCACTGGGGTGGTGGAGTGAGCTTAAGAATGATGATGGATTAAACCCAGATAAGTTGACTGGGGGTGAATGTTTAATTTGGTCAAACGCTTCTTCCGTCATCCCCTTTGGTATCGCTTTGTTCGCCCTAAGTTGGCAGGGTATGCCCAGACATGGGTCCCTTGCTCACTTTGCCACTGGATTTAAGCTAGCCTGGCTGATGAAGGCTGATTAGCTAGAAACCGGTCCCAGGATGCTTGTTTCCGGTCCAGGGAAGACATGGCTTGGCAGTTCGGGCTGGACTGTTCCCATGAGGCACAGGGTAGACTGATTTGCATATTGCCATGTCTGAACTGGGATGGTGGAGTGAGCTAAAGAATGATGATGGATTAAATCCAGATTAGTTGACTGGGAGTGAGTTTTTGATTTGCTCAAGCGCTCAATCCATCATCCCCTTTGGTATCGTTTTGATCGCCTTAAGTTGGCAGGGTATGCCCAGACGTGGGTCCCCTGCTCACCTTGCCACTGGTTTAAAGCTAGCCTGGCTGATGACGGCTGATTAGCCAGAAACCGGTCCCTGAGTGCTTGTTTCCGGTCCAGGGAAGACATGGCTTGGCAGTTCGGGCTGGACTATTCCCATGAGTCACAGGGTCAGACTGATTTGCATATGGCCATGTCTTAACTGGGGTGGTGGAGTGAGCTAAAGAATGATGATGGATTAAACCAAGATCAGTTGACTGGGGATGAGTGTTTGATTTGCTCAAGCGCTCCATCCATCATCCCCTTTGGTATCGCTTTGTTTGCCCTAAGTTGTCAGGGTATGCGCAGACGTGGGTCCCTTGCTCACTTTGACACTGGATTCAAGCTAGCCTGGCTGATGATGGCTGTTTAGCAAGAAACAGGTCCCAGGATGCTTGTTTCCAGTCCAGGGAAGACATGGCTTGGCAGTTTGGGCTGGACTGTTCCCATGAGGCACAGGGTCAGACTGATTTGAATATGGCCATGTCTGAACTAGGGTGGTGGAGGGAGCTAAAGAATGATGATGGATCAAACCCAGATGAGTTGACTGGGGGTGAGTGTCTGATTTGCTCAAGCGCTCCGTCCATCATCCACTTTGGTAAAGCTATATTCAGGCACTCATTTCTAAAAGATTTTGAACAAGGGATTTCAAATTCATCTATGAACCATTCATTTGATTCCAATGCTTCTTTTTGTGTAATGTCACTGAAATGTCAGTATGTGGATTACATTTTAAATTCCCAACTTTGTTTATCATTTAACTATGTCTTTAATACAAGACCGAATTTTAGGAATAAAAGGTCTTATCTGAATATCTTTAAACTTTGGGAGGGGTTCTGCAACTGTACCAATAGTTAATAATATGGATGGGTATGGAGGGTCATTCACATTTGTTTGTATTTTTTGAGTTCCATAAATACACACTGTTTTACTTTTCGAATTGTTTGGATAATCATATTCCTTTAGAGTAATGTGACCTGCATTTAATGCCCGATTAGTCAAAATTTGTCCATTTTTGGTACTTTATGTGTGGGATTAGATGTTATTTTAGACTAAAGAATTTGATCATTTAACATGGAGAGCATCTTATATTCATAGTCATCAGTGTTGATAATCACAATTCCTCCACCTTTATCACAGCTTTTAATTGTTAAGGTTTTATTTTGAGTGAAAGATTTGAAAGACAAAAAAATCTTCCTTATTTAGATTATAAATGAGCTTTGGAATAAAGCAGAGTGTTTATTCTAGACGTTTCAATACCACATGTTCAAATGTGGACACTTCTGGTCCTACTTGTTCTAAAGAAGGTATGAAGGTAGATGGTAAAGATAACTCATTAGTTGTAGGTTGTTCAATATTCGTGGGGCCTTCAGAACCAAAAGATGTTCTTAATCTTATTTTTCTAAAAAAATAAACTGTATCCTGATACAATTCAAATTTGTTAACAAATGAATGAGGTACATACGATGAGCCTTTGGGACAAAGAGTCATACCTGCAGGATCTAAATTCATTGATGACAGATACAAATTTGGAATTATATCCTGTTTCCAATACTGTCTTTTTCGGGTTTCTAATGCATGTTCAGGATCTGGCTGATAATGATGACTCTGATAGCCTTCTCTGGGTTGTAGTTAGAATCTCACTCTCTGTCGGCCCCTGCGGGCACCGCGCTGGCCTAAAAAGTTTGGAGTACATTATTATTCGGATTGAAAAGGCCATATGTTCCTTCAGGTTCTTAATAGGGTGTGCTTCTTTCCCCTTCCGAATCAGAAGTGCCTGAGAAAGTGGTTACTTTTTGTGGTCTGGTGGTACTTTCATTAGTGTATTGGTTTTGTTAGTAGAAATTCTCCCCTAAATATGGATACATTCCTTGTAGTGTATAGAACCGTTTATCTTTCTTTAGCTTATCTGTTTTTCTTTTGTTTAAATAGTCAGCAAAGGATGCCATTTTTCTATTTGATTCTTCTAGTTTATTGGTTGCTTCCTCTACAATATTTGATTTTTTATCTTTTTCTCTATTTCATTTAATTCTTTTTTCAAGGAGGCTGCTAGTTCCTTTGCTGTTTCTAGTATCAATTTCCTTACGTCCCTAGAGCATCTGTTGACAATCATACTCCATTTTTCTAAAACCTGTTTTAATTGGAAAAATAACCCTTGAATATTGTGGACACGTGGCCTTGAGGTATTATGTCTACTTTTAGATATTCTAACCTGTCTTCTATCTGTGCTTCCATACAATTTAATTTCTTCTTACGGGTTAATAGCTTATTAATGTCATAATTTTCCTGAATTTAAGATTTGGAGCTGCTACTAAAGGAGATACTGGTGCCTACAAGGATAGCGAAATCCTCATCTGAAAACTCAAAAGTTTTGAGTTGGGCCATTATTGATTAAATGAAAGGGTATACTTCGAATTCCTTAACAATCGATTGTTCAAGGGAAAATTATAACAAGGCAAACAACCTGAGAGATATTTAATTCTAGATTTAATGCAAGGAAAAGAGGAAAGACGACCAAAAGAACAAAATATAAAAATAATATTGTATACTTATCTACAATCTAACTGAACAGTCCCACACAGACAAGCTGTGAATAAATCGTATGCGAGTATCAAGGACCCCCTGTGAAATTGGTATCACAATTCCTAGGACAGGGAAGTTAAACAATCGACAATAAGTTCCTAGGCAATAGTCAATTTGTCAAACATAATACTGTGACATAAAAAGTGATCATTATAAGAAACTCAGTGTAAAAATACAAAGAAGAAGATATATTATAAAAGGTTTTTTATCACAATTAATTAAGTAATGTTTTTCTCGGTGTATTTTCCAAATTATTGTTTTTAGGTTATTTTGTCCCAATTCCTGATGAAGGCGTAACTGCCCTGAAAAGCGCGTCAAAGAAGATTTATTGTCTGCCACTTTTGGTTTTTATTGTGTTTTCCACATGTTGTTCATGTATTGAATGATATTGTTGATTCAAAGATTGTATTTCATATTATCGTTAATCTGATGTTCTTTTAAATGGAATTTGTTTTTATATCGTCATTGAATTTATTTAATTGAGATTAAAACATTCTTTTATAATATTTCTTCTTCTTTGGTTTTTACACTGTCTTATAATGATCACTTTTTATGTCACAGTATTATGTTTGACCAATTGCGATTCTCATATTAACATGACTAGATAATCTGGATTTAATTAAAGACACGGAGGCTGACATTATGCATTATTCCTTTAATGCAGTCCAAGCAGCCGCTTACATCAAAATATTAAAAGGTTCCAGAATAAAACAATAGCAACACATGAAAGGCATGAGCCATCAACAATCTGCCTCTTTTAAATGTGGAGGAAAATATGTTCATGAAACTTGAAAGAACGAAGGTAAAACCAATGGCCAGACGACACACAGTTAAGGAGCGTTACCTGAAAAGAGAAAGAAGTAAATATATCTTGAATGTAAAGAATAGTGTCGAGCTTATCACGCTAAAAGGACAAGAGATAAAACAAGCAATGTTAATACAAAGTACAGTAATAAACTGTAACAAAAACAGCATTAAATCATTGTAAGACCACCAAGGGGTGGGATGGGAGGGATAATGTCAGCCTCCGTGTCTTTAATGAAATCCAGTTTCTCTAGTCATGTTAATATGAGAATCGCCATTTCACTACAATAACGGAGGCTACATTATGCATGTTGGTAGCTTTGTGTGTCTGACATATGTTCAATAGGCTTGCAATAATGACGTGCAAAGGTGCTAGCATTTGACCAGTCAGTAGCTTTGAGAATGTTGTCCAACTTACCTCCAGACCAGAGAGATTTACTGGCCATAGCACCCCTCTAAGGGAGTGAGCTTGAATTTTCTTTTAGTCAATACCTGCTAAACTCATAACAGTCTTAACCCATCTAGCAATAGAGGTCAAGGTTATGCCTTTGTGGGGTTTAACAAAGGATATAAGTAATTGGTTAGCATCCTGAGGGTGAAGAGCAAACATTCTGCGATCATACTCTCTAATGCAGTCCAAAACTCAAAGTTTTGACCATAAATCAAAACGTAGCTGAGAGATTGAAACATAGTCTTTGTTCTTCTATAAATCTCAAATTTGACTCCGAACATGTTAAAATACCTATTTGTAATCTCCAGGGCTTTGACATCAGAGACCCTTCTGCAAGAGATTAGGCATAGTAGAGTAGCCAGCTTAATGGAAAGCATTTTTTTTTATTGAGAAGAGTATTAACAGGCCAGTTATTGAAAAGATCAAGGATTAGTTTGACATCCCAAAGGCTTTCATATTTAGGTTTAGGAGGTCTTCTTAAGCGAATGCTTTTCATCACTCTAAAAACAATTACATTTTTACCTACGGTTTTACCATTGACAAGGACATGACCAGAAGAAATAGCCTATCTATAGCAATTGATAGTTCAATAGCTGAGGCCTTTATCAAATTGTTTAACAAGGAAGTTAACTATGTCAACAATAGGTGTTCCAAGGAATCCAGGTTCCTTTCCATGTACCAAAGTACCCAGATTCTCCATATGTTGTTATATCTGTAGTGAGTGCCTGGGTCCCAAGACTCTCTGAGGAGAGTTGCAGCCATCACCGAAAGTCCTGAGATTTCATTGGATCTCTTGATACTTTCCAGGCAAAAAGAGTTAAACTCCTGTTCTGAATTAAGGGGTAAAATCCTCCGTCTACGTCTGCAAGAAGATTCTCTAGGGTAGGAATTAGGAAAGGGGGGTTGCAAGATAGTTTAAGAGTGGTGGGGAACCATGCTTGGGATGGCCAAAAGGGAGTTATTAGGACAAGGAAGCACTGATCCTGTCTCACTATCTGAAGATCTCTCTGAATCATGGCAAAGGGGGGGAATGCATACACATTGGCTCCTTTCCAAGATTGTAGTAAGGCGTTGACTGCTAGAGGACCCGGGTTGGGCATGTAGCTGAAGTTGTTCCCCAGTTGAAATGTTAGTCTGCTTGCAAATAAGTCTATCTCTAGAGGGCCCCAGATCTTGTTTAGGGTGTTGAACACGGAAACATTTAGTTTCCAATTGCTGTGATCTAACAGGATTTCCGAGTTCCAGTCTGCAGAGATGTTCAATTTCCCCTGAAAGTATTCCTCTTTGATAGCGATCTTATGTTCCAGACTGAACATCCAAAGTTTCTTTGCTAGATTCGAGAGGTTCACCGATTTGGTGTGCTCATGAGGGCGTAAAGCCCAGCGGTTAGTTCATAATAATTTATGTGGTGAGATGATTCCTCTCATGACCCGATACCACCAGTGTTCTGATTGAGAAGGCAAGCTCCCCAGCCATGAAGGCTTGTATCTGATTCTAAAACCAACTCTGGTTTTGAACCAAAGATTGCTTTTCCGTTCCAAGCGTCTAGGTTCTCGAGCCACCAGGCTAGTTACGATTTGGCTTCTTGATCTAAACAGATTCGATCTCCATACCAGCCAAGGGGCAGAGGAGAGTCCGAAGGGGAGAGCCTTAAATTGGTAAAGGTGATTTATCCAGACAAATTGAAAAAAGGGTTGGTGGGATTCGGCCATAGGAATGGTGAAGTAAGCATACTTCAGGTCTAGTTTGACTAGCCAGTCTCCCTCTAGAGGAAAATCCCTAAAGAGATGGATGCCCACCTTCTTGAAGTGTCTGTAAACCAAATATTTGTTTAGTTCTCTTGAGTGTATGACAGGTCTCCAACCTTTGTCTTTTTTTTTACATGAAAGAGTGTGCCTATAAATTGGAAACATTTCTAATGGGACCTCTATTATGTCTCCTTTCTGAAGCATAGAGGAGATCTCCTACTCTATTATTTTTTGTTGCTCTGGAGATAGAGGCATGTCTCTTGGGAAAGAAGTTTGTAAAGCTATGTGAGTAAAATTTATCATAAACCCATTGACAGTATTTAAGAACCAAGGATCTTGAGTGATCAATCTCCAATTGTGAAGGAAGTAGTTGAGTCTGCCATCTACTTTTTGGGGGAAGAAGAAGGGAGAGGGCAGAGAGTTCTCACTTGCAAGGTTGTTTGAGATGAAGGTTCCACAGGACCGAAATCCTCTGATGCGTTGGCCTCTAATTCTCTGGGGGTAGAATTGATGCACGTTGTACTGCTGATACCCTCTTCCGAAATCACAGGATCCTGGATATGGCTTTTCATTGAAGTGGCCAAAAGAGAGGACCCGTCTTCTGGCACGCCATAAAATGTTAGGATTGAAAACACTGAGCATATTTTGCTGTGCCTGGTCCAGGGCGGTGAAAGTGGTGACGTATTTCCCCAAGGATGTAATGAGGCCTTCTCCAAAGAGTAAACCTTTTGGGTTTTGCAAGGGTTCTTTAGCCACCATGTCAGTTAATTTTGGATTTATTTTATTCAAAACGACTCTTTGTCTTTCTGCATTAATGCTAGCTTTGGCATTACCCAGCAGAATTAATGCTTTCTGGCTCAATCCCCTGATGAGATTGGTGTTGAGAGGGGTGCCATTGATGTGGCTGTCTTCTGCGGAATCTAGGATTCTGGCTAATGGTACAAGTATGTCGAGAAGACAGTCTTGGCATCCTTTTAGGGATTTTTCCATTCTTTTTCTTGGATCACGTTCAAGTTTGAATAGGAATTTAATGAGTTCAGGGTCCAAATTGGGGGTGTAGCAGCTTTTATCCTCAGTAGAAGGTCTAGAGCATTCTGCTCTAAGGACGTTATGAGTGCCCCTTTCTAAGAGGTTTCTTATCCATCATTTAATGAATTGTGCAACGTGGTCCTGAGGGAACTATTCAGAACTTCTTGGGTGTTTCACATTTAATGGGAAAAACATTTCTTCCCCTAAGGGGTCAAGGATAATGTCCTTATAGTATGATGGGAGTTCCTCTGATGGATTGTAAAATTGTTGATCATCTTTATCAAGATCAAGGACATTCTCATCAGGTGTGTCTGAGGATTCCATATCAATAGATTTGTTTATCTCCCATATTGTAAATAGCATTATGATATTTTGTGCCGCTAGGTACACCCAGATATATTGTGCCACTACGGACACCCAGATGTTTTGTGCCGCTACAGACAACCAGATGTTTTGTGCCGCTACAGACACCTAGATGTTTGTGCCACTACGTACACCCAGAAGCTTTGTGCTGCTATGGACACCCAGATAAGCTGTGCCGCTAAGGACACCAAGATAAGTTTTGCCGCTAGAGACACCTTGGGAGTTTGAGGTGCGAGGACCTCCATTAGAAGTTGAGTTGCTAAGACCTCCCTGAATTGATATGGTGCTTGGACCACCTATATTGCTCCTATGAATGTTTTTACTTTTCTTAAGTCTTTTACCCCTTAATTCAGTGATCTTGTCAGAGTAGAGTTTTGGAGTTTCTGAGATTTCGTCCTCATCAAGGAGTGACCTTTTAGAGGACATGATCTGACTTAAGGTCTCAAACATGCAGGACCTCAATTCCTGAAGGTTTTTTTGCAGGGATTTGTTGTCTATGTTAGGAGTAGGGGCAGAAGCCTTGTCAGAGTCAGACATGGTATATAGGAAATGTTAACTTGTAAAAAGTGGTAAAGCCCTTTAATGAAAGATAATTAGGGAGGATTTCCCTTACTAATAGTGACAAGGTTTATAGATGAAAGAATGTCAAGAGAATAATTCCTCTCTTATTATAGATAATTTTGTTATAGAATGTTGAAAAGGCCAGTTAAATGAGGATTTCCTGCTAAAACCCCTGTTTTTTATGAATAAGTTTGTAAAACAATAACAACTTGCGGATGAAATCCGAAATAATAAAAGGTAGCGATGCAGAGGAAGAAGAACAAGGAGGAAATTGAAGAATAATCATTTACACAAAAAACTAAATATTAAGGTTCGATTAAACATCTAAAAACCTTTAAACATATTCAAACATTAGAAATAGTACATAAACTGAAAGAAAAGGCAGGTTAATCTGGTCAGTCACGCAAGGATGGGACTAGGGAAGGGGGTGTAGGGAGATCTCTGTAAATTGGAGATCGGTATAGAGGCAGTAGGAAGGGGGGTTACACCATACACAAGGGAACTTCAAAATGGAGACAAAAATGAATAATGGTAACGAAGGAAAATTAACTTATCTGCTTGGAGCTGCATTTAAAAGAGGCAGATTGTTGATGGGTAAATGCCTTTCATGTGTTGCTATTGTTTTATTCTGCAACCTTTTAATATTGTGATGTAAGCGGCTGCTTGGACTGCATTAAAGGAATAATGCGTAATGTAGCCTCCGTTCTTGTAATGAAATTGACTATTGCCTAGGAACTTATCGTAAATTGTTCAGCATATGTTTTATACAGTGGCAATTTGGAACAGTGCTGGATGTCAAGATCAAAGCTTAACCTTGGTGTTAAATGTTTTGAAAAGAGCTTGAAATGAGCAGGAGTCCATGATTGCAGCAGCTCCGTATTAAAATGTGATATTTTAAAAGCGATAGATACATTCCTACAAAATACATATTTTGTTGACCCTTGTTCCAATATTTCTATTTTTAACAAGGATTGTAGGGTTCTTGGTTCTGCATCGATGAGATTGTATCCCCATTTTATATTATTAGTGATTCCTCTGGCATAAGAACTAACGAGTGAGAGTTCAAGGCGAAGAGCTTGTACCGGTACAGCTTGTGAAGTCTTTGTTAGTTTCCGGAGGACTTTCCCTTCTTTCAGATCTAGATGTTTCCATTGGCCTAGTGAAATATATTTTAGTGCATATGATAGTACTGGAGGGATCTTAGAACTATATACTTGAAGGAGAGAGGAAAAGTGCCTTTGGCCAGTGGAGGCATATAATCGTAAAAGTGCCCCCATGTGGACGTCAACTTTTCGGCTCAGGTTCTGCATGTGATGCAAATTTTGCAGAGATTGTGAGAACATACGCCCTAGGTATGTGTATTCCTTGACTACTTCCAGCGATTCACCCCCTAGAGACCAGTAGTATTTGACATACTGCTTCCTTCCTGAGAATGGAACAATGTTTGCTTTAGTGATGTTTGGTATTAAATAATTTTCTTCTGTGTATTTATTGCGTGTTCACAGATTCCTTTGCAGACCAAATGACGTTAAATCGAAGATGACTACATCATCGGCATACAACATGGTGTAGATTTTGTGAGATGCGAATTATAGTGGAAAATTGCTAACTTGTTTAAAACGTACGTGCAGATCACTAAGCTATAGGAAAAACAGTAAGGGAGCTAGAAGGCATCCTTCTCTGAGGCCGTTAGGTGTAGCTATTGGGCTAGTAAATCCTTTCTCCCTCCCCATTTGGACTTGACACCAAGTCCCTGAATACAATGATGTTTTTCAATAAAGGAGGCTATCCGGAATTCCCATTTTTTGAAGTTTTCTCCAGAGCGTTCCTCTGTCCACCATGTCAAATGCAATCGTAAAGTCGACAAAAACTGCGTACACAACCTGAGACTTTAGGGTTACATATTTCTTGATTATTGTTTGCAGTGCTGCAGCGATGCAATGTTGTCTGTGACAGAGTGTTTTGGTCTAGACCCAGCATGATAGAAGGGAAATTAACCTGATGAAAATGCCCAGTCTTTAAAGTGTTCTAATACTGTTGCCGCAAAATGTGTTCCTGTTGTGTCCAGGAGAGGTATCTGCCGGTAATTGCAGGGGAGCATACTTGAGTCCTTTTTATATATTGGGATTACAATGCTCCCCAACCAAGATTTTGGGATTTTCCCATTATCAAATCTATGGCAAAAAAGGAGAGCTAAGAACTTGCTCCATTCTTTGGGATTGGATGGAGGACCTTAACCACTTGCCTGCGGGTCTACTTCCCCCACTGTGGTGGAGGAAGGGGGCGCGCAGAGCACCCCGGTGCTCATGACGAGCTTAGCTCGCACATGGTTTTCATAGAACATTCAGCACAGCGGGTGGATTGGCCCCGCGTGCGAGCGTTCTAACCGTTATGCACATGCCCACCGTAGCTCATGATGAGCTGAGCTTGTCATGAGCATGGGAGGGGTTGATTGGAATTTGATCGGGTCCTGTTTCTTTCCTTTTTCATATAAAGTTCAAGTAGAGAAGAAGATGGAGCTCCACTCTCTAAAGTATTTCCTCCTGGCTTACTTGCCATTAGATTTGTACTTTCTCTCCTCTGATTTAATTTATTTAAATTGGTTAAGTACATTTCCCATTCTAAAGGGGGGAATGGTATAGCATGTAGTGATTTTTGTGTGCTTTATTTCCTGTGGGAAATAGAGGAATTGGGATTTCAAGGACTTTTTTCGCAATTAACCCATTTTTCGAGTAAATTGTTAGATATTTTCCCATTGAAAACGCCTGTTATGAAGAATGACGGATAGCCTTGTCCTTCTACCACCTTTTCTGTTCCCTCAAATATTTCTACTGCTAGTGAATCAATTTTGACCCAGGGGGATATAGACATTGAAAGATGAGGAAGATTTTCAAGGTTCCCAGTGGATCGATCTTGAATTTGACCTTGATACATTGAAAGTTATTTGAACAAATTGGGATAATTTCTTGGTCCCAGTTGAAATCTTCGTTAAGAAGAATTTCTATCCCACCTTTCGCATGTCCCCGAGCAGCCTGTTCTGCAGGGATATCATACCCGAAATAATCACGTTGGTCAAAAGTTGTTGTTGACCACATTTCTTGTAGGGCCACAATCCCTGGTCGGTCTTCCGTAATTAGTGCTTATTTCCCCTGTGTTTTTCCAGCTGTATTCCAGGAAGAGATGGTCAAGCTGTTGTTAAAAAGGGTGTTTGTTTTCCTTACTCTGTTTTGCTATTTAGATTCTCCGTAATCTATGCCCATGAGTATTCGTTAGTTGTAATTTCTCACTTTGGTGTGTTTTTGCTCCAGTATCTCCTTCCTCCGTTCGCTATCGAAACAGATATATTTTCTTTAAATAAAGTTAGAGGGTTATTTATGCCACTTTGCCTTTGGATCAATTGCTGAGTTTTTAACTTATTGATTTCCTCAAGATTCTCAAATCTTTGGGCTTCATAAATTGGTACTGCTGTTAAGTCAAATCCGTAATTATGTGCAGTCTTGCTTTCCTTTAGTATTCTTCCTGGTATCACTGCAGACCAGAATTCTACAATGGCTGTTGTGGTTTTAGATTTTTCTGGGAAAATTACTAATTTTATTTAGTTTCTTGATAGAGACTGTAGCAGCTGTGTCTTTTGAAGTAGATTTGTGATTCTCTCTCGGGTGAGCGGGATGTCACCTGAGGGGAATAGATCTGTGATTTCCAGGCAACATGGTTGAGTCTTCTCAGACTGAGTATGCATCTTCACTATGGAATGGATTCTTAATGGGATATCCTTATATGCTGTTGCCTTTAATCCAGGCGCTGTAGCAGAGAACCTTGAGAGGCTCCAACAATGGACATCTGAGCACAATATTGTTTCAGATGTCCAGTATTGTTTTAGAATGGGGCTCGGACAATTGATCAATGCTTGAACCTTCATTTCCTTATTTCTAAATATATGAGGGCCAAACGCTGTCCTTTTTATATTGCCTTTATCGACCTGTCAAGCACCTTTGACAGTGCAAACTGGTCTAAACTGTGGGAGTTTATGAGGAACGTGGGCATGGACTCAGGCATTGTGGACTTCTTTCGTGCCTTACACTATGAACTTTCTGCATTAACGGACATTGGAAATAAAGGAGAATGCAACATTTCTGCTTTTGGACTCATTTGCGGTGTCCTCTCGCTCCAATACTGTTCTAGTTCAATTCAATTCAGTTCAGCTGTATTCCGTGTATACAGAGGTCACCAGGAAAGCACAACGTTCATACAATATCGATATCAATAAAAATCACAGTTCATACAATATAAAAATAATAAGACAACATTTCATTCATAATTTTCTGTCATAAAATACAAATACTTGTGTATAAGATGGGATATGTATAATATTTTGCGGGCTTATAATTCTCTCTACAGGTTAACCTTATAGAAATTTATATTTACACAACTATGTTATGTCATCCTCATTTTTATATAATAAGGCTTTCAGATAAGTATAGTCTTTTCTTTTTCTAATTGCACATTGTACATATCTGATAACAGAATTAATAATTTTCATGTTTCCCACATTACAAATGTGACTGAAAGCATGTTTGTAAATAAAAAGTCTATTACATAAAAATAAAGGCTTTAAAAACAATTTCCGTATATCTACATAAAAATTACAAAATAGGATAAAGTTCATGGTTGATTGTGCAGGTCTTCCATCGCATGGGCAGCTAGGTAATTTATAACTCAATTTTTCCTTTTTTGGGAAGGCTACTAAAAAATGTAAGGTATCCATCCTCAACCTTGTTAGATAGAATCTTTGCTGAATATTTCTCACCAATAGAAGGTATGTGGGTAAGCTACCCGTGATCACCCATTCATGGTAGGTGACAACACATTTTTTTATTTAGCAATTCTATCTCTATCATCTTCCACAAATTTGGAATATCTATCTCTCAGGTCCTTTTTACTAATCACTTGGATGGTCAAAGGATTCTTTTTGTCAAAGTCAATACTACCATAGGTTAATAGTTTGGAGATATGCTCCAACCATGGGATTTTCCTATTGAAATTGAGTGTCAGACAGTCCATTAATATTTCTTTCGAGAATTTACGTTCATCCTTGGACCATATCCCTCGCCACAGGAGCACAAGTTTATTGTATCGGTTAAGTATGGGGCCATTACTTCCTTGTGTAAAATGCAATTTGCTTTGGATAAAGGGACCGCTAACAATCTTTTAAGAAATGTATTTTCTTGTGCTTGCAAAGTAGCAATAGGTGCTCTCCCCCGGATCCCCGCCCCATAGCAAACCCCTGTAATACACTTGCTCCGGTACAGGCCTAAAATCTCTCATGTGGGCTTATTTCCTAGTTTTGTGGCAAACCTAAAAATACTTTTCATCACTCTTAAAAATGTCATGCTATTCAGTTCAATGTGTATATTCCAACATCCAGTTTTGCTAAAAGCGTTCCTAAGTATGAGAAAGCGGAGAATCTATTTATAACAACCCCATCAGCATGATGTTGTCTGATCTTAGGTCTATTTTTCCCACATCTCATCACAAAAGTTTTTTTTTTAAATTTAACTGTAAACTTTTGTCGGTTATGAATGTTCTAGTTATAGATTAATGGGTTGGAGGCTGTCTTGCTGGCTAATGGGTCAGGTATGCCTTAGGTTAACTTCAGGTTTGTGTCCGTCCTCTTGATGATGCTGTTATCATATCTAGAACCCTTAACAATTCAAAGAAACTTCTTGGTTCCTTTGTGCAGTTTATGGGAGATCAAATCTGTTGCTGTATTTTGTTTGGGACTCCATTCTAGTAGCTCCTATTTTGCCATACAACTGGGCCTGAGATACTACGAACTTTCCGAAGGTAAATTCAGCTGTATGAGAGTCTGTGGAACTTCTTAAACCTTCAATCATAAATGAAGTACTGATACAGATCACCTTAGCACATTAGTTCCCAATATGTGCGCCGTGCCTCACTGTTGCACCATCAAAAGTAGCAGGGGGTCCACGCACCAAGCACTTTAATGTATTTAATGTTGAAGTGTTTGTTGAGTTCAGTTAAATGAATTAGACTTTAACGCATGATGTAGATGATTTATAAGTGAAATGCCAAAAGCTGGAAAAGAAAGATGACCTCCATATTTCTCTGGATCGTTCTAGCACTCCAAAATTAAGTGAAGACGCCTTATTTAGTTTGTTAGACTCATTGATAGTTTAGTTTTTTCCAACTATCTTTGGCACCGATTGATGAATCTTTGTGAAATGTTCCAAACTTTTGGCCAGCTCTGGTCCGCTCCTATCCGGAAAGTTTTTTGGTGATTCGTCAAGTGGGGGCCGAGAAAAAAAGGCGGTCCCAAAACATGTTTTCCCCATGCAATTTCCCATAGGACCTTTAGCCACAGCTACAGCCCGAAACTCTGAACGGAATTACACCAAATTCGGCAAAGAGGTAGCCCTCAGTTTAGACTTGTGCCTTTTGCTTATATGGTGTCAATCTGTTCAGTAGTTCCTGAGAAAATTACAGTTAAAGTCATTTAAATATCTATGAGAGCGGTGGGTCCGCGGAGTGTGCGAGGATTGTCATCGTACCATAAGCGCACCATTCCAATCACACACTGGATGCTAATTGGCTGTCGAGTGGTTGTCAACATTCAAAACCAGGAACTGTTGGCCACCATTTTGTGCCTCGGTAGAAGCGAGGCTGAGCAAGTCAGTGAAATATGGGAGCAAAATGGAGAAAGGGGGCAGGATGGAAAAAATGTTACCCTCTAGACCTGCTTAGGGGGTACCAGAAGGACCCCCAGGGCTCACAATAATTTTTTTTTAAACCCGGCAGGTGTGTGAAAAGGGCGCGGACAGTGCCGTAAAATAAATAGAATAAAACAGATGGGGATTAAATACCGGGGACAAAATGATAAAATTGTATGTGTGGCCCAGAGGGGCGCCTCAGCCTCGGGGATCGTCACCCCGCGGCTAAAAACAAAAAATGGTGTGGGAGGGGTCAAAGGTCCCCAAAGCCGCAGGGACCATCACCCTCTGGGGCTTTTCGTATTGTGGGTGGGGGACTAAATGGCCCCCCTCCTGGAGCACTGGAGGACCACCACTCCCTGGGGCTTTATGTATTGTGGGAGGGCCGTTTCCTGCAGTGTCCCGGGGTGTCCATCCCGCCCTCCCATAGCAAGGAAATCTGTTCTCTCTTTCAAAATGTAAATCAGATTGCTTTTCCACATGGCGAGCTGCATGTTAGTAGGTCTCCATGTGGAAAAGTAATGCCGGCTCCCAAACACGTAGAAGTTGTGCACCAGAGGCGCTGCACTGAGCGCTGCACTGGGTGCGTGACTTTTACTTTTATCGTAAAAAAATAGCCCCTATCAGTAATTTCTAATATTCCCGGGGACCTTATCCCCCGGGTCTTATAAAAAATGTTGGGGACCGTGGGGGGGAACACAATGCCCCGATGGTCTCGCCGGCTTCCTGCATTCTTCGGGAGTCGGGATTGCTTTTCCGTAATGGGGAAATGCTAACTTACATGTGGAAATTCAATCTGGTTTGGATTTTGAAAGTGAGAACAGATTTCACTGCTCTGTCTTTCGAAATGCAAACTGAGTTTGCTATGGGAGGGCGGACGGCGCAAGACTCCCACCCTCTCACAGCAAACAGCAGTGTCCCGGGGGTAGGCATCCCGGGACACTGCAGGAGTCGGCCCTGGGATGTGGCAGGCCCCAGGGCCCTCGAGGGCTCCAGGAGGTGGGCCACACATCCTGCCTCCCACAATGCACAAATCCCCGGGAGGTGGTGGTTACCGGGGCTTGAGGGGCATCGTTGAGGCCCACACACTTCTAATTTTGCACGGGGGCCTTGGATGCCAAAGTGGTGCAAGGGGGTTGTAAATCTTGCACACAGTGTTTTGTTTTACTTTGCTTTCCTTTCTGTAATGTAGAGGATCCAGGGTAAATATAACGGTTTTTGTACAGCCAGTATCTTTCAACCCTCCCCCAAACGGCTTTCTGCCTGTTACCATAGTAACAGTTCATGGAACACTTACGTGAGCACAGAGGTTAGAAGTTCATCACACTATGTTGCTAATGGAAAAAGTTACTGTGCTGGAGTTTTAAAAATGTTCCATAGGAACCGTTAGTCGTAGGTATAGACTCTGGTTAAGATCTGGTAAAGAGTTAGCCTCAGAATTATACTTCAAATTACCAATATTTCTATTGGGGACCGTCACCCCCCAAAAAAAGAAGACATTTTTTTATTAACCATTATTGAAACAACAATAAATTACTGGAAATGTAACTTAAAGATAACAATATAATAAATAACTAGAAACATAACTTCAACAAAACAATATAATAAACAAAATGTGATATGGACTCCAATAGAAGTACGGTAGTTAATCGGCAAAACAAAAATTTAAATTAGTGTTTAAAATTAGATCGATGTGACTAAAGGAGGTTGAACAGTACAAGTCAAGGTAACAATGTTTCCTTATTTTTACATCTGCAGTGTGCCTGATACATTTCACTTGTCTTATAGGACCGCGTTCAAGAGGTGTCTGTATGGAAGTGCCTACTGCGTCAGATTTAAACTATAGATCAACAGGTCTTTAAAATTATTCAGAGATAAGACAGTATTAGGCGAGAGATCAAGTCATTATGCAGTACAATATTCTTTAGGACTTATTTACAAAACTTGCGCCACATTTGTGTTACTTTTTTCATGTTGAAAGTGACGCAAAAGTGGCGCAAGGGGATTGTAAATACGCTCTTTTAATTTTAATGCACTTAATCAGAGGCATTGTATATCTAGGCCGCTCTGCTTACCTTGGGTAAACAGTGTGACCAACAGAGTTCACAACTTTAACTCAGCTTTGGTTCTATACGTCAGAGGGGACTGCAGCGTCCATAACTTTAAAAGAAAAAGAGAAACGATGTGAGAGTGAGCGAGAGAAAAAGAGAAAAAACGGCATTAAAAGTGTGAGCGAGAGAAAGTTATAGATGGAGCAGTTAATACTGGAGAAAGTACTCATAGCTCACCTTTTGCCTCTATTGTGTGTCCAAGCACATGCTGGTTCATAGTGCACCCTCTACTTTAGTGATCTGAAAGATAGTGTATAGAGTTAGTAATAGCATAGTACATACAAATGCACACATATCTTTGTGGTTTATTTATTTCTACACTCAGGATACTATATTACAACAAGTTTCACTGTAAGGAGGTGTCTGTGCCCCGTTTTGTTTTACAATGTAGCATATCCCATGCATTTCCACTGCATAGCGGTGACTGCTCAATATTGGGTATCTAGACTGTTGCACCCCAATGACTCGTAGAGTCCGGAGGTGATTGTTTTTTTGGGGAAGTCAGAGACAGATTTAGAAGCTCCTGGTGCCACTTTTCCCATGTTAAAAGTGACACAAAAGTGCCGCAAAGGGCTTGTACTTCTGCCCCTCAAACTGTTGTAACCTATCTATTCTCACTGCCCCGAGGTAATTGTACATTCCTACGCAGTCAAGCTGCTGCACATTACCCACTCTCTCCTTTCACAGATGACTTGTCGTTGTTTCGGAAACAAGCTTCCTTGCTCTCCTTGTGCCATTGGCCTGATTCAAAGAGGATGCACTACGTGTCGAAGCAGCCTTCTCAGAAGTTATTACATTGGCCATGCATCATCGCAGAATCCTCGAACATTGAGTTTTAGAGGTGTTGGGTGGAGACGCCAATTTGTGAAATACAACCTTTAAGATAAAAAGGAAGTTAACATTGTGTGTCATTTTTTTATCAATGGAGAGAGGAAGTGAGAGAGTGACTGCAAAGAATATTCGCAGCTCACCTTTCTGTCACCGGTGTGTTTATCACCACGTGCCGGGACATAATGCACCCTTAAGCTCTACATCTAAAAGATAGTAAAAGAAAGATGTTATGATTGGTATTTGTTACTATCTTAATGTGGAGTTGAATAACATCGCCCTTTCACACACCTTCCCTCTTACATTTAAATAACAACTATTTGTATAGTTTATATTCCGGACGTTTGACCGATTCTAAAAACGTTCCTGCTATCGGAAAAAAATATATACATGCAATAAGATACGCTATATAGGACTGAGTACACCTAAATCACTGTGTCGCTTTTTTGTATCCAGTCTGCTGCAGCCCCTCGACTCCCCCCGTTGCGCACCCAGGCCTCACTGATCACCTTCCTGGACAGGACACCTTCTACATCATACAATCCTGCTCTGCCACCAAGAAGTCTCACATATAGTGCTGAGTCTTGATATTGCTATGGCTAACAACATACTCGTGCTCTCATCATCATTATCGCAGGTTCTTCACCCGCTCAGTCGTTCAGGTAGCTCTAACTCCGTAACCAAAGAGGCCACGAACGTGGTGGTGTGTGCCTACATGAGGCGTCCAAACCACCAGGACGCGCAATGACAGCGCTTGTGATGGGAGCAACTCTAAAATGGCGTACAGCACGTGCGCCCGGTCTTTCTAGGTATGGCCACGTGTGTAGGCACAGATGCTCTCGATTGGTGTGAAATGGGTGTATACCAGCCATGAGGAAGAGTGTGTGTGCCGTTTTAAAAACCAGAACTGGAAGTAAGAAATCACTACAATGGAAATATGGCCAATGTTGAGTTTTTTGTTTTTTCCTAGTAGCGTAAGTGGAGTGGGCTGGCCTGACGTATGGCAGTGCTGCGCGAGGCTCTCAACCATGATTAAGGAGCTATGGGCATGGTCCCGTTGTGAGTTATATTAGAAATCAAGTGATTCTGGTGTCCGTTTTGTAGTGCTGACGTCACCCGGGTCTTAAAAGCAAATGTGTCATTATATAAGTAAAGTTCCACAACTTGGCCAACATGGAAGGTACAGGGTATCACTGACTCTACATTCATTCATAGTTGCATACATAAAAGATGGTGGACATGACGTATTTCTGTGATTATGAATGTTTATTGTACATTCAGTGGAGTGTTGTACCTGTAGTATTTAAGGGCGGTGAAAGGTTTAAGTTGTAGTTTTTGGCACATGAAGGGCAGCTAATATATATATGTATGTGGTCATTCAGGTAGACTGTAGAACTTGATGCTGGAAATCAGTGTTCGAGTCTCTGAGTTGCGTCCACATCCTGTTATCATAGAGTAATGACATCATGTACGTGTGCCTAAAAATGTATTGTAAATACGGTGCTCATGTAAATAGCTGATATAGTTTTGGGTTGATTTTGCGCTATCTAAATATGCTTTTAAAAAAAAAAAAGGAGGAATAGTCCACACTGACTGTCACAGGTAAGATGGTTGCATACGCTATTTATAGCACAATATAATGCGGTAGGGCGGAGGAGCAGCATTTTCCAAACACAATAAATACACAGACACAGATAGATAGTTGAAGTGTGTACGGGCATGTGTGCTCGACTCCATTTTATTACGTTGTTTGTAACAAGTAGAATAGTAATCATGATATCATATACAGATATTTAATCATAAATGGTTTATGGTTTTGGCTGTACAAAGTTGGAGTATTGTATGTGAAATAATACACAGAAGATTCTATTGTAAAGGGTTTATGAGTTGTGGTGCACTGAGTTAGGGGCGGTTTGTGTGGAACCTGCGATGATGCGTGGTTCAGGCAGACCACATTGGTAAAAATGTGTTTTGACTATTGAGTTTTGCCTTAACAAGGGCATGTGGGGATTATTTACAGTGTACTGAGTTAGTGGTACTCCTGGTGTTTATTGTGTGCTCACCCTACGATGATGTGTGGTCTGAGCGGGCTGTACTGAAATCATTCACTGTTGCATACTGGACTATATGAATTTTGAGGGTTAAAAAAATAAACTAACATTGATGGTTATCAATTGCTCTGTAAATTAGGTCTACTGCTTGCCCCCATAACAAATTAAACAATTGCATTTCACGTAGTGCATTCTAACTTTCTCAAAATGGGGACGTATGTCTGGTGGCGATGTTGAAGGTGATATCCAAGAGGTACTTGGTATTGCCGGTGGTGGAGGTACATTTTGGCACTATTTTCTACATTCTTTGTTATTATAGTTCAGATAATGCAACAATTGCAGCCTCTTGCGCATACTAGCTGTGCAACAGCACTATTTTTTTGTCTGCTTTAAAGAAATCGAGGCTGAATTTAATGCTGTCTGTAGTGTAGATGAAAAGGTAAATTCCATTTGTGAACCCTACTGTGCACAGTGTACATTGAAGCTAGTAGTCAGTACAGTTATAGAACAATGCTTTTTTCACTTATTTTAACAAAATCTTAATACATACAGTATAATTGTCTCTGCTTTAAAAAAATCAAGGTTTATTTCCTACTGTCCGTAGTGTTGATGCAAAGGTGAATTCAAGTTGTAAACCCTGCTGTCCACAGTGTACATCTTAGGGTGGATGCATCATCTGCAATTATGATTTAAGTGGAAGATAGAACATATATGCAGCGTGCATTTTATTATTGAACTAAATGTATAAGTGATATAAAATATGTTTGTCAAGGAAGCATAATAAAGTGATATTGTGTAGGGTTTGATAGGTGTTATACTTACTTTGGTTTACACTGAGTTAGTGGTATCTAAAACAAGAAGGTTCTGTGGAGCCCGCGAAAATGCGTGGTCCGGGCAGGCTGTACTGATAGTAATGTTTTTTGTGTTGTGAATGGTGCCTTAGTAAGGCCACGTGATAATCATTTTTGGTGCACTGAGTTACTAGTATCTTTGGTGCTTAGCGTGTATATATTCTGCGATGATGCGTAGTCCGGGGGAGGGGTGACAGTAATTTGAGTAATGTGTTTTGTCGATTGGATTCTGCATGAATTCCACTTAAAAGTGATAGTATGCCTCATTGCTGACATAAAACTGTTCACTCTTCTTTCTGATAATTTATGGTGCACTGAGTTAGTAGTATCTTTGGTGCTGACCTTGTACGTACTCTGCGATAATGCGTAATGCAGGGGTGATGTACTGGGAGCAATGTTTTTTGCCTAGTGAATTCTGCTTTATTAAGGCTACGGGGAAATGACTTGTGGTGCAGTGATTTGGTGGTACTGAAAGAACTCATCAAATGTAAGAGGCCACATGACGCTCAGCGTTGGTTTACTAACAACCTCAAGGAAATTAAACTGGCCCTGCGCCAAACTGATCGTAAGTGGAGACAGGACTATTGCCCTTTGAAAAGATCCATCTTTACGTCGGCCCTTAAAGGCTACAAAAGTGCCATTCTCAAAGCCAAATCAGACTATTTTTGGCTGAAAGTCCTTGAATCCACTAATAAAGCCAAATACATTTTCTCCATTGTGGATGAACTTGCCAAACCTGACCGCATCACTACCAAACCCATCCCCTCACAATCCCTCTATGACTCCCTTAATACCTACTTTATTGACAAAATCACCTGTATCAAAGCTAGCATCCCCAAGATCACCTCCCAACCAGACACTGCCCAAGTGAACTGTAATCCTCTTCTTCTCAACCTCTTTCAATCAATCACTCAGGAGGCCTTTTTTCTCCCTTCACAAAAGGGTCCGTTCAGGCTCCCTGACAGATAGTTGCCCCCCTCACATTGCCCGGGAGGTCTTCTTCCAACTTCCTGAACCCCCCTTATCGCTCCTCAACAACTCCCTTGCCATGGGGATAGTCCCCAATCTCTTCAAGACCGCGGAAGTTACACCCATTTAAAAAAAAGTAGGCACAGATCTCTTGGACTCAGCAACTTCCGGCCAATCTCGTTATTATCCTTTTTGGGTAAAATTCTGGAGGCCCATGTAGCAAGCTGCTTGAGCGCATTTGTGGAACACTCACAATACCTTGGCCCACATCAATCGGGATTTAGACCCGAACACTCTACCGAGTCCATCGTCTTGGAGGTCCATGATGAACTTAGGAAGGGGGCGGATCAGAACATTTCGCAGGCACTAGTACTCCTGGATTTGTCGGCGGCTTTCGACACCGTCGACCATAACTTACTTGTTGAGCGGGTTGAGATCGCCGGCATTTGGGGCCTCCCACTAAAATGGATCACCTCCTTCCTTAACAACCGCTATCAAGCTGTCCGCCTCTCCAATTTCCCCTCGGAGAAAAAGAGACTCACTTGTGGGGTTTCCCAGGGCTCTACCCGCTTCTTTTTAATCTGTACATTTTGCCATTGATTTTAGATCTACGGAAGAGAGAAGTAGCCATTTTTAACTACGCTGATGACCACCAGCTTGTTTTTAATATTGATTTGTCACCTTCTGCAATGGAGACTTTTCAGTCCACCAAGACTTTCATTAGAAACTGGATGAACCTAAACCAGTTAAAACTCAATTCGGACAAGACGGAGCTTGTCCTCACTAGGACCTCAGCCAACCCCTGGAACTCCAACTTCTGGCCCCCTTCCATGGGACTTCCACCCTCTCCAGTTAACTCGGTCAAAAGTCTTGGTGTGAAAATCAGCAGCGACCTCACTTTGAAGACCCAGATTAACTCGGTAGTCTCTGTCTGTTTCTTCATCTACTCAGGATTCGAAAAATTAGCAGATTTCTTTCTTTTGAGGCCCTCTTCCAAGTAACCCTTGCCTTAGTCATGTCACGTATTGATTATGCTAATTCACTCTGTGCCGGAATCCCTGCATATCAATTACAACGGCTTCAACTGGTGCAGAATCAAGCAGCCAGATTTGTGTATGAATGACCTAAATCACATCATGGTTAAGAGCCTTCATTGGCTCCCAGTTGCCCAGCGCTGTCTCTTCAAATTGGGCTGCCTGATCCATTAAGTCCTGTCCTACCACGGACCCGCTTTTATTTCAAATAGAATTCAGTTCAGCGGTATGTCCCCTAGTGCCTTACGCTCTGCTGGCTCCAACTTCCTGACCCCGCGCTTATTTAAATGGAAAAAACATGGTGGACTACGGTTTGCGTTCTTGGCACCCCACTTCTGGAACACTCTTCCTCCCGAACTACGCCAAATCCATTCCTACCCCCTGTTCAGGAAATCTCTCAAGACGTGGCTCTTCTCCCTGTCTTTTAATTAACAATTTTTCGCTGCACATGTCCATGCATTTCCTACTAAGCGCCAAGAAACCGCTGTTGAACGTGCGCTCAATATATAACTGTATCATATCACATCATTATCATAGAATCACAAAAGTGCCCGGGGTGGAAAAGGTGTGTGCACCGCTTTGCGCGCCTGGGGCACTTTGGGACTATAAAAGGGAGAGCAGATGCGTGTGCGTCCCCTTCTGCAATACCGATAGTGCTGGCGCACGTAAAGCGCCAGCGCTATCATCAGAGGGCCTTCCCTCATTTGCATGGGGTTGTGGCCCCATGCAAATGAGAGAATCCAGAGTGCAGAGTCAAAGAAGCTATCAGGAGGCGCACTAACAGCGCGCCACCTAAAAAGTGGTGGAATGTCACTGTGCCCACTGATGGTAGTCCCCATGGACCTGCCAGACATCCCCTCGTAGGTGGGTGCAGTCACTCACTGCACCCGCCTGCAAGTAGATCTCCAATCCTCCTTAAAATTGCAGATGGATTGCTGCCTGCACTGTGAAACACAGAGCGGCTTCAAAGCAGCTGCTCTGTTTTTCTAATGAATGCTCCGCCCCAGGTTATATTGAGTTTACGGCTGCCGTGGGAGCAGCGCATTTATCCCAATATGGTGCATTTTCCTTTTTTGCGACACTTGCACCTTTTAAAAGGTGTGCCTTTGCAAATAAAGAACATGCACCAAATGTATGATTTGGCCACAGGTGTAAACCATCTCCTTGCAGTAAACCATGAAGCCTCGCCCCAGGTATATTGCGGCCTTCCTCTTTACCTTTTTACTTGAGGGTTCCATTTCAGGGTTTGCCTGGTGGTGTTTGATGCAGGCTTGCGGAGAGTGTCACACACTCTTGGAAAACTGCACCTGTGCATAATTAACACATAGGCCTTTACTTGGTTAGATAATCCATAAAAGCTGCTTGAACAGGGAGATAGCACCATCAAGGGTGTACATGTTTTGCAGGATCCCATTGAAATGTGTAATACAACATTGTGCTTTGTTATTAAAATATATTCTTTTTATTATGTAAAGCACTTTACTTCACAGTTCCTTATTGTCTATGTAGTTTGACGATTGAGTACTGAGCTCTTGCTCCCTACACTAACTTCATGAGACACCTACATATGCTCACACTTGCCAGCCTGAGAGTCAGCTTTGGAAAGAGTAAACGTGGCACAGTTTGCAGAGCCACAATAAGACAGACCGTAGATCTTCAACTTTACCCAGTATGGTAGGGTCCAGTAGCCAATATCAGGTCTAAGGCCTATGAACATGGTCTTATGCCTTCATCTCCTGCATCAAAAATGTAGGTTATGCTGTTCCTCAGTAACAAGTTATTATAAGAGTCAGGGAGACCGGAACCAACTATACCCCAGAGGGGGTTTTAAGTTGGGGATCCAAGTATTGGATTGTAATGCCCTCACACACCCTTTCAGGTGTCATGCTTCATCATATGGGCTGCTCCTCATTGGGTCGGTGGTGCAATACCCAACAGGCTCCCTGTAGTACTGGCACTTTATCGGAGATCTTTTTTCAATAGCCGTATAGTGAAGTGGGGGTGTGGGGACAGAAATGTGTAGATATAGGGATGTGGTTACAATAGGGTTTGGAGTACCAAGAAAGCCAAACTTTATTCTGGGGGGCTCCTACCCTAAATAGAAACAAGCAACAAGGCTCTACGCCAAGCCTAATGTCTTGGGTTAGAGTATTCTTATTGATCAGTGAAGGTCAACATGTTTCTTGCTCTAGGTATCTTCTACCTGCGATTCATCAGGACCAGAAAAGTGAAACTATCTACACTTAAAAATATGGTGACATGGAAGTATTCTCAGATCAACTAATTTCCTTCATGTTAGTGTACCTGTTAAAACCTGGATCTACCCACTTCTATAGACTAACCAGGCTTCAACAGTACCCGGTAGGTCACGCATACGGCAATGCTCTTATGTGAGACTGAGGTTCTGCGATTTGCGCATCAGCCACGACCTATCCACTCCTACAGGGTCATGTCCTGCATACATTTATTCAAACACTAGGCCACCTCGAAACAAATAAATACAATAGTAAATTCAAAAAGAACAGAAATGCTGTTTGTGCCTGCCTTTCCTCAAAAATATGGAGCCAGATTCACAAAGACTTTGCGCTGCACAGCAAATAAAGTTGCTGTGCTGAGTCGCCTGAACAGTACAGAGGAGAGCTGCACCATATCTCCTAAGCAGTCACGCCATTCTGCTCTTTGAGAGCAATGTGCTAAAGCAGGAACCCTTGCATCAGTGTCTGCGTTATGGTAAGCATTGTTTTTGTGCAGTGAGGAGACCTGTCTGATATAAAAACTACTCTTTAAAACATTTTCCTCTTTGCATGAGTGCTGCAGAATGCCACAAATCCCTGTCTACAATTCTTTGTAGACAGGGATTTGTGTCAAATCATATTGGTTGTTACATGTTATTGCCCATGCACTACCCATGGAAATCCCATAGACACAAAGTAACACAGGGCAGTGCATCGTGCTGCATTGTGTTACTTTGGGTTACAATATAACGCAAACCACAATTTGCATTGAATTGTGAATACCAGTAATACACTTTGTGTCCGGGTCTGAATTATAAAAATCATGCAAACCCGATGCAAGGTGTTTGTAAATCTGGACTAAATTTTTTTTCAAAAGATTGAACTGAACTTACTTGATTTTCCCAAAGATTGCAAGGTTCGAGGCTGCTGCAGAGATAGCAGATAAAGGATGAGTAATGTGTTCCACCCACAACCCAAATACAAAATGACTTAGGAATCAGAAAAGAACTGGAAGAACTCTTCAGGGCAGGTAGATTAAGTTGCTACTGTATGTACTGTAGCCTCACTCTCTTTGGCACTTCCCCTGGAAAACATATTGAAAAAGTTGTATTTTCACATTACGTAAAAATCCCAAACAATCTTTTCAGGTGGAAAAAGTCACCTTGCTGAGCTGTGTGCAAGGGAAAAGGCAGGAATGTGATTTAACATAATATGGCGCATTCCTGTCCTTTCCTTGTGCTGTTGCCCTTCTGGCTGCTTAGTGCCAATGCAGGCACCATGTGCCATGGTGCAAGGGTGCCTGCATTGCAGACAGGATTGTATTTTGCAGAAAGGGGCACCTTTCTTGGCAAAAACAATCTGAGGTGCATTTTCCTCTTTCTAATCAGAATGCAGCAAACATAGAAAGAGGAAAAAAAGATAAAACAAGTTGCTAAAAAGATATCTCTACCTCACCTTGGGAGGTGCAGAATTTTGACACATTTTGAGGTCTACCAGTAATGGGAATGTGCCACAATCCATGAGTGGATGCATGGAACACCCATGCTCCTCCTATAAAAGGCCTCTCTGTGGTAAAGTAATGCAATGCAGTGATTTGTACTGTGTTGTATTACTTTAGATTTATAAAGCCACTCAGGGTCGCAAAAGGTGGCCTTGCATGGCTTGATCAATCTATCTTAGTAGTTGCATCATCCTTGCGCACATTTGTGTGGCAATGGGCATATGCACCTACGTTTTGCACTCCAAGACACTATGGTGTTACAAAAGGGGCCACAGATGCTTGTGTGGGCACTTCTTTAACCCCTTCGACGCTCAGTTACGCCTGTCGTACGCTCATGACGAGCTAAGAGCTCGTAATGAACCGCGGGTTTTTAAAAAACTCAGCGTACAGCGGGAAAATGCATAGCGCGCATGGGGTTAATACTGATGGCGCTGACACACATGTAGTGACAGTGCTATCTTCAGAGGGCCTTGGCACCCATGCAGAATTATGGATGTGGGTGCAGAGGCAAACATTACCTTAGGATGGCTGGAACCCTATTAAATAGTGTACACCTATTGACTGTAATAGGAGGCTAATCCAATTACCCTGGAACCTGAGTGTTAAGTGGAGTTCTTAAGACTTCTTTCCCCAGCAGAATGTTCTTCTTCTTTCAGATGTTCATCCAAGCCCTTGATTGTTCTCAGAAGGTGAAGGTGTGGTGCCGTTCTTATCCTGGGAACTAGCAAGTGAATGGAGATTTACTTATGCCCAACCCTGACAAATATCCCACTGGACACCAAAAGTATCTGTCAGAACTTCTTCTTGCAACTTACATGAAAACTTCCCAGAGTCCCTCGATTAAGATGCTACTTGTCTTTCCCCCTTGTAGAGGCCAGGCATTCCATTTTATGTCCTGCCCTGTGGAAACAAGTGAAAACCACCCCCTGTTGAAAATGTGTATTGCTGGCATCTCTAATTGGATTTCTCAATTAAAAGGACTGGTTGATATGGCAGGATTTTGTGAAGCAATGTGTTTCTGTATGCACTCAAATTTCTCATGTTAGCTGGTTAGTATTTACACCACTTTAACTTTCACGTTGTAGGTAGCAACTGCATTGTCCCCAAGGAAGGCAGTCAACATTTATTTATCAGTGACACTAATTACAGTCAGTGGCAGTGAGGAAGCCAGTCAAACTGGTCGCAATTCTTCTGTAGGTTCATGGTCTCAGGGCGACTGGTCCTGGTGATCCCCTTGAAATAACCTTAGGGTCAAAACCTTAACACTATGTTCCCTGGTTATAATTTGATAAGATTGGTGTCTGGATGAACTATGAATATACACAGAATTAAACCTGTATATGAAGACGATCATGGATCATTTGTTTAATGCTATCTCTAACTGTATGTCCTCACGTGTGTACCTCACCTTCACTGCATTGTCTGCACTTCATGAGATTACTTTATTTATGTATGTATTTTGCCTGCATGATGTCAATTTATAGATAAGAAATAACTGCATCCATGTTATGGAGGCCTGTTGTTTGTAATATTTAGTACAAATAATAACATTGTTTCAGTCAAGCTGTCTCTAATTCATGTGTTGTAGGTACCACCAGAAAAAGTCCCAAAGGACTGTTGGGATTGTTACTATTACTTGGTCTTTTAGGCCCTACATGGGACATCAGCTGAATTTGTAGTAAAACAGAACATTAGATCGTCCTCAGCAAATTAATTGTGTTCAGGTTCTTTTAAAAGCAGGCTTGGAGAACAGACTTGTTTTGGTCTTTATGCTGACAGAATGGACTTCTCTTTCTGTGTACATACTCGCTGAAACAGAATTAAAATATTTCAGAAAGTCCTCAAATCCTTGGCTGTTCAGAAAGACAGTTTTTTGTTAAGTTCTTCTCTTGTTCCCAAGAAGGACTTCTTACACTCTGATCTAATTAATTACCTTCCAGTACAATGGACCCACTGGTGAACGAGCGCTTCATAAATACTGTTAACATAACATTTGCATTTTGAGTAATTATGGATAATTTTGCATAATGTTGCTGAATTGTCTGGAAATTATGCAAAAGCAAATTGCATTAACTTTAAACTCCCTTAATTGATATAATATGTATGTGTAATTATGCAATATCATTCTCTCCATATAAACATATATAAATGCAATTGCAAAATTTACAAACTTTATGTATATATTTTAACCCGTTCCGTGCTTCGAACGTCCAACGGTCGTCGCGTGTACTACCTCGCTAGTGCTGCGCACGACCGTTGGAGGTCCGAATCCCGTTAGCGCAATCGAACGTCCGCACTGGGGCGGAATGTTTGCACGCGCTTAATGGGTTAAAGGATCAAAATGATTATATTTATTTACATTTTGCTTTCATATGGGAAGTTACTTTAAGACTCTCCATTATTTTCTAGGGCAGTGCGTTGCATTAGCAAGGAATGGCCATCTGTGGTGAGGGACTTACTCCAAGGGTGACCATAAGTATAATTATGACTATTTTAGGGACTCATTAGCTGTAGCAACTTTAGTACTATTGTTTGTGAACAGTAATGGGCTTACTCTCATGAGGGTGAGAATTTTGATTCGACTTTCTAGAGCTGCGTTTCGCCAAAAGCAACTAAGAGTAAAGCCACTGTCTATTATTTCAGCAGAAAAACACCATAGAATTTTAGCAAAAATTATAATTGTGCATCCTGTGCACATTGTGCGAGCCTATACATGTATAAAGAAAACTAATAATCCTAAAAAACTAATATCTGAATATCTTAACTGAATATGGCTGCCTTTACTATTACTCTTAACAAAAGTTGTCCAACATAGGTCCCGGAGGCCCAGATCCACATCAGGTTTTTTAATATCTATGTAAGATACATTTAAAAATAAATAATTTAAATGCAAAGCATGTAATTGGTTAGTGGTGATCCAAAGAATATGTCACAAATTTGACTCTCCAGTATCTACGATGGACACCCCTGCAGTGAAAGCATTAAATCAACAAGGATGGATTGCTAAATTTAAGGCTGGAATTTCCTACCCAAAAATTGTGTCTGCTTCATCAGACAAAAAGCACAAGAAGTTTGTTCTTCTGCACAGTGCTCCGAGGTGTATATTCTGCGGCATTTTGTGAGCATACTCTAGACATAATATTTGGAGGAGCATTTTTCATGGCACATTATTCTTATCATGATTTTTCTATTTCACAATATTGTTAGTGTAATATTTTTAGTGTGGTACAGTACACTCATACCTCACATTTCTCTTGACATTATATTTAAATAGGGCACTCACACGCTTTGAGGCCAGTAACTTCATCTGCCTACCTGCTGTTGGGACCGCCGCCCAGGGGCTCCATTGACGCCGCGCTAATCCCCCGCTGCCACTGCTTACTCTCTGCGGCCAGCGAGTGGGAAGAAGGGAGAGACCGCAACTCCCAGCATTCCCTGCTGCCAGGGAACGCCTGACAACGCCCACTTCCGCACCTGGAGGCGCCTAAAGGAGAGCTGTTCCTGCCGTGGAGCGAGGGCACTCACATGCTTTGGGGCCAGTAACTTCATCTGCCTACCTGCTGTTGGGACAGCCACCCAGGGGCTCCATTGATGCCGTGCTTATCCCCTGCTGCCACTGCTGACTCTCTGCAGCCGCCGAGTGGGTATAAGGGAGAGACCACAACTCCCAGCATTCCCTGCTGCCGGGGAACGCCTGACAACACCAACTTTTGCGCCTGGAGGTGCCTAAAGGAGAACTGCTCCTCCCGCCTCGCGGGACGCACGCGGGTGTCGCTGGGAGAAGCCCGGGACAAGGGCGGGGCCGTCTGTGGCATCCGGGGCTGGAGGAGGCCGGGCCGGGCCCTGTCCCTAATGTCCACCGTCCGAGAGCAGATAGGGGACATTTCCTGGAACTTACCACTGGTTAGTGACAATCATTCTGTTAACTGGGCCAAGGGGACATCATGTGTTGTTACTGTGGGGCCCTTATTAGTAACTCTCTGAGAAAGTTGGGACCTGTCATTGCTCTCCCTCGGTGGGCAGTGCCTCGGTACTTTGGTTCAGTCTAGCCCAAATCACATGCCAGTGCTAGGGATTGAGTGGGTTCCAAAGATGGCCTACACGGTGCAAACAAGGTCCTCTAAGCCTATTTTTGGCACACCCCCAGATCCCTCCGGAACTAGTAGATTGAAGGGAAGTGTTCCTCAGATTTGCAATAAACCAACTGCAATTGATAGGATGTTGCGCAAGCCAATAGGGAAAGTTGTGCATGAGATAGAGCGCACTGAGAGACGTCTCTCTTTGACTCCCCAGATTGATTTAACCGCGCCACAGAATAAAGGGGATAGTGTAGCCACATCCACTCCATTGCTCTGTATATCTGACCCAGAGCTAACTTCCCTGTGCACAAGAAGAGAAACTACCCGAACAGGGGACGCCTATAAGGGTGGCCATGCAACACTCCGGCAAAAACACGAAAAAACCCACAAAAAGAAATAACAAACGGAAGAAGGCTGCACGCACTGAGGCAGTGCTTGATAAGTCACATCATGAGGTAATGGAAAAAGGAGAGGGGGAGTCAGACGCTCAAGCACCCCTGTGGGTAGCCAAAATTATATCAGATCTACAGGATCATTTTGAACATCTGATTGCTAATCAAACAAAATTAATCCTTAGTAGACTAGACACAGTGGTAACCCTGATTAAAACTAAAGGGCTGGGTGGTGGTAATAATAATTCTATTCCCACAAGTGACACTGCAGTTAAGGAGCAACCTTCTATCACCCCAGATTTGCCATCTACAAGTCACCCAACCAAAGGTCAAACTGACACCGACAGAGCTCTATTGTCTCTATCAAGCATACACACATCATGGACGGCACAAGTCTGCACGGATCACCCAAACGTGCCGGGGGTGGGGACTAGTGGAGGGGCTAAAGGTTGCCATCAAGTCATGGTACACAAGCAAACTTCCCCACCAGCTAAGACCCGGGGTCAAGCGGAAAGATCTGCCTCCAGAAGCCCAGCTAAGAACATACCGGCTTGCCTCAATTTACCACCTCAGGCAGCCCCATATCTAATCATCCTAGTGGGGGTACCGGAATTAGGATCAGACCAGACAGAGTCCTATGTGGAGCTGAAAAACAAAACAATGTTATGGCTAAATAAATGTAGGCCTCTGTCAGGCGGTGAACAAGGGGAAACCCTGATGGTGAGTAGGGGGGACCGGGTGGGCAGTAGGCCCAACGAGCACACTGAGGATTGTGTGGTGGTGAACTTTCGGAGTCAGTATGTTGTGGAGCAGATACTAAGGTGGGGTCCCAATACTGAGCTAAGTAACATCACATCCCTGCCCTTTCTTCTATCCTAGAGGATCCTGAAAAGAGGGACGGGCCCCGGACAGCCAAAACAGTAGGGGTTGGATTCCCGTAGGGCGCAGCCATAGCTGGCAACACGCTGCTCCGGGGAACCAAAACCCGACATACATTCAGAATAGATACGAGCAATTGACATCCCTGGATAAACTGGACTGACTGAGTGGACACACTAACCATCGCAATAGAGAAGTTGGGGAAAATAGCTTTGAACCAGGAAAGGCATACATCATCCCCCCACCCAAAAGAGATTCAGCTCAAATTTGCCTGACCTAGAGGCTGGAAATGAGGAGTGCACACAAGACAGATCTCCAGCAGTAAGGGAAACAACAAGAATGGCTAGTCACGCCATCGGGAACATCTCACAGCTAAACCTTCCCAGACTAGTTGACCAGAACGAATCTCTGGTAAAGGATATGTCAACTAATTACTCTCCTGCCTTATCTCCTGCAATAAGGCCTCAGATGCAGGAAGGGTTTAAGTTGATATCCTGGAATATAGCGGGGCTCACATCGAAATTTGAGGTCCAGGAATGGAGGAAATATATCAACGGGTTTCAGGTAATATGTTTACAGGAAACATGGGTGACTGATAGTAACCCCTTCTTTTTGGAGGGGTATAAGCGCTCCTCAGTGCCAGCCCTGAAGGCCACATCGGGGAGAGCTAGCTGTGGGCTTACTATATATGTGAACTTCCAGCTAGAAGGGGTCTGAGTTAATCTCAACTGGTCATCCCACAATGTGCAAGCCGTGGGTTTTCTTTGCAAAGGGCTGAATATTACTCTGGTCAATTGGTACAATGCCGTGGGAGGCAACGGGAAGGGGGTTACCACAAAAGAATTGGACACCCGCTTAAACGATTATTTGACCATAGGGAGGACGGGGGCAGGATCCTCTCTAATACTGATGGGGGATTTCAACTGCCATCTGTGGCCAAACCTGAGACCTGTTAACAAACTTTGGTCAGGCTGCACAGTGGAGAAAGGCCCACACTTTTTACACTCCCCTGAAGGGACAGACCTAGACAGAGTGCTAAAAAGCCACAACTTGGTCCACACTATGAACCTTGTCGAAATAAGGGGTGGAAGGGAGATCACCCCCACATTCAAGGGCATAGGTTGTCGATCTTATATCGACTACATTATGGTCTCTAGCATTTTTAAAGAATGGGTCAAGGGGGCAAAAATAGAATGGAGCGCGTTTAGTGACCATAACTCCCTCGTGTTGGAATTAAAACTACCGACCTCTACATGTATATCTCGAGGGGAAAGTAACATAGTGAGGGCGACGGACCAGGGGAGGCGTCTCAGATGGTCCAAAGTAGACGGAGACACCGTTTACAAATCTCTTATTGCAAAAGGCGAAGATTCTTTTAAAGTATGCCTCGATCCCCTCATCGAGGGCGTGGCAGTTGTCAACGCTTTTGAGGAGATGGCGCAACTGATTGAAGGGTTATTAAAGACCAACAAAAACGGGAGACCGAACACCACCCCCAGATGGTTTGACACACACTGCACACAGGCATGTAAAAAGCTGAAAAACAGTTTAAAAGCTCAACCCAGAGATAAGATGCATATCGCCCAATGCAGGCTAATATATATAAAAATGCATTAAAAAAACGGAAGCACTGTCTTCAAACGCAAGCATGGGAAGATCTGAGAGTGGCAGCAGACAAAAGGGACCTAACAGAATTCTGGAAATTTATAAATAACCCTTGTTTCCAGGACTTAAAGGCACCACAGACCTGCAATACAATACAGCCCGAACAGTGGCACTCCCGTTTCAAAAACCTATACAATCATATTGGCGAATGTACAAGGGACGAGGGGCCAGCAGGGAACTGGGCTGTAAGGACTGAGTTCGCCATAACTGAAATGGAGGGAATCATACGAGGCCTCTCACAAAACTAAGTGCCAGGCCCAGACGGAATACCTCCTGATCTTTATTTAGGTAAGGTGGAACTGTGGGCCCCCATTTTGACGCGGGTTATAAACGCAGCGGTTGGGGTCGGCCTGTCGCGTTCTTGGTCCTCGGCAATAATAGTCCCCATTTTTAAAAAAGGGAATAGGGACAACCCCGAATGTTACAGACCACTATCCCTAATAGACGTCACAGCTAAGGTTTTGGGGTGGGCTGTCCTTAATCGCCTCACGGAATGGGCAGATACTAATCAGATAATTACCGATACCCAATATGAATTTAGAGAGGGAAGATCGACCACTGATCAATGCCTGAACCTTTACCTTCTGGTTGCCAAGTATACGATAGCCAGTAATGAGGCTGTGTATCTAGGGTTTATGGACCTAAGTGCAGCATTTGATAACGTAAATAGAGAGAAGTTATGGGCCCTGATGTTAGGCCTCGGGTGGATACGGAACTGGTCAACATCCTTAAAGCCTTACACTGGAAAACATCGGCGTCAGTGCGCTACAACTCGGATGGAGGGAAGACATCACCCTTTCCCTGCAATAGGGGAGTAAGGCAAGCCTGCACCTTAGCTCCTTTTTTGTTTTCACTTTACATCAACAACTTAGACAAAGAACTGTGCAAACTAGGAGTAGATTCCCCTAAAGTAGACAGCCGTAGTATCCCCGTCCTACTGTACGCGGACTACGCAGTGCTGTTAGCCCGGACCCCTTTGGGGCTCCAGAGACTGATAGACGGCTTTGTTCACTTCATGAATACACTAGATTTATCCGCTAATTTAGATAAATCATACATTATGCTGACAGGGTCGAGACCAGATAACAAGTTTTCTTACAGGATAGGTAATCATAAACTGGGGTTGGTTTCGTCCTTTTCATATTTAGGCCTTCTATTTGATGGACAGTTACATTTTAAACCCCTCTGGGTAAAACACTGCTCAAAATTGGTGGCCTCAAAGGGGGCAATAATGAATTATGGCCGTAGGCTAGGCAGGTGGTCACCGCAACAAGTTATAAACTTGTACAGATCAATCTGCTGCGCTAAAGTAGTCTATGGGGCAGAAGTTTGGGGCTTTGCAGACACTCAGCACATACAGGTTGAAGAAAATAAATATTTTAGAAGGGTACTCAAAACCCCTCACAGCACCACTGCCCACATCATACACAAAGAACTAGGGGAGGCTTATATTGAGGACCAAATCAAGGTCATGCAGTTGATGGCCTGGGTAAAGATTTGGATTAATCCGGAGGCTGATTTAACTAGACAAATTATTACAGACTGCCTGAAAAGATATAAAGGAGTGCGTATCCCCTGGTTACAATATGTAAGTGGCACACTGGAGGGTTTTGGTTGCGGGAACATCTTTACCAACCCCGAATCTATTAATCCGCAGTATAGACTGAGAGTCAAAAAAAGGTTCGGGGAACAGGCAGCCACAATTAGGGCGATCAAGGAAGCTGGTAAATCCACAGTGATGGCATATAGTGCAGTAAAAACTGAAAAGGGTATGGAGCCATATCTTGCACTGACACATAATGCGCAGGACAGATTTTATATGACTCATTTTAGGCTCAACCTTTTACGACATATATTAGCGGACCCCACTGGTTTTACTATAACGGTTGAGCAGAAGGGCAGCTGCGGCTGCGACAATAGGTCTCCGCAGGATACCCTTCATTTTGTTTTATTATGTCCATTTTATAGTTTACGCAGGCACAAGTTCCTGTTGGGACTTCTGAAAAGTGCAAAGTTAAAAAATGCCAAGGCTGCTTTATTGTTTCTTCAGAAGGCTAACGACGCTTACACTCTGTTCTGTATAATGAATTTTATCAAGATGGAGGTTAGGTTAAGGAACTTGAGGGAGTGAAATTGATTGTATTATTTGTTAGCAAATTGTCCTTTGATGAATTAATGACTGTATGATAAGACTGTTTTTTTTTTTAAAGGAATGAAAAAAATGTTTTAACTGTTTTTATGTACTTGTATGGTATTTTGTAAATTTTGAATAAAGATATTTTGATGATGATGAATAGGGCATTTGTTCAATCGTGACTTGATATTTTCTCAGCTGGACAACATGTTGGTTGTAATACAAGATGGCAGTAGCTCTTTACTCGCTCGTCTTTTCACATTGCGGTACAACAACTTCCTAGTAATTCAGAATGTTAAATGAACATTTCTGTATCACATTAGAGTGCCTTCAGGCATATATTTGACCACACTTTAAAATGCACCACTAAAAGCTACTTGGCAAAAATGTTTTTCCGAACCTCACACCTACTGAAAGAGCTTGACTTCTTCACTAATTACGGTAGTCCAGTAACCAAAGTATATTCTATAAATGACATATACCTTAATGTAACATTTCAGAATATTTCAGCACAACCAAATGCCAAAACGTTTATTGTGAGGGTGTTCACACGCTGCATGTTTGTATTGTCACTGCTCTGCATAATCTCTGCTTTAAGAGTATGTTTGCTACAAATACAAGGGACCATAAGATAATCATGAAGGGAATTTGGGTAAATCTGTAGTAAGAGAGCGGCACCCTTACAGATGGAGCCATATCCCTTGAGGCAAATTCATTCATTCATGTTGTATGTGTGTGGGTGTGTACACATATGTAGGTGTGCATTCACCTATAGATGATCATGCATTAACGAAATATATAATAATTAATTAATTACATTTTAAAAATAGAACAATAAACACAAATAAAATACATTTCAGTGAAAATTGGTTGTTTCTAGGTGTAGGGCGGCCACTTTTCTTACTGTTTGGATTGTTACCACATACGAACTGCAGGGCTTATGCAGCGTCTTCATTGTGTTCCATGTTACCTACTTCTTCCTCCCTCCCAACTTGAAACTTCTTTCCAATTCCTCTAACTGTATCTAAGCTGGGAAGAACATTTTTAAAGCACATTCAAACATTTTCGATCACTGGTCTCCACTGCAATCAAAATTCTGAGCATCCGTAGAGGTGTCCCCAAGAAACCAAGTGTAACTGGGTAGAGGGGCAGGAGCATGGATAAAAGACAGCAACAGTAGTGAAAACCAGATTTCATATATTGTAACATGAAAGAAGGTCTGAGAAGCCAGGCTTTCTCACCAGAGCATATCGACATAAAGATACATACACAGTACCTCTGAAAAAATCTGCAGAGATCTTTGGAGGATGTGCTATTCTTAAGTGTGTCTGACAAAAACATTTTGAAATCTGTTGGTAGCTGATAGATGTCTTGTAAAAGCAAAGGGCATTTGCATGATGTAAAATGCTTACAAGTAGAAGTTGTCAAACAGTAAATGGTCAAAGGAATGAGTATGAAAGGATACGTTCCCTTTTTCAAGGGAACTGGGGAGTCCTGAAGAAGTCCTGAAGACCTGAAGAAGAGCGTCAGTCAAGGTTGCGCAGGGGTGCGATCAAGAGAAATGTACCACGAGCACAGGGAGCAATAACCAAACAGACATGTGCAATTACTTTCTAGGCTAGTGCGATTCTGGTTATGCAGCCTCTTTTGTTTGCGGCGTCCACACTTCTGTGGGTGAAACCAACATAACTGTTTGCATTGGGCCTTTACTGTCTCGCCCCTTACAATATGGTTCTTCCACATGCATACTGCCTGAGGATAGATATTACATCCCTCCTTAACTTTCATCAAAACAGTCAAACTATGCAAACATCATAGACCCTTACAAACAGCTGTCCAGTCATACGAGGCAGTCTCTCAGCTGAAGTGATGGTGGGGTATTTTCACGGAGGTGATACCTCATATGCTCACTCCTTCTGCTGGGTGGTGGGCAGCTGGAAGGCCTTGTAGAGCTGAGGGAGAGAGGGACAGCTCCTGCGGTCCATCATGGTGAGGAGTGGTGGGGTCACCTTTGTTGCTGGGGGTCCTTGACCCTTCATCAACTTCTCACAACATCCTGGGTTTGAATACAGGGATTCTTCAAGGGCGGAGGAACATGGCGGCAGCAGGCTAGCTGCCGCGATACCCCGCTCAGGGCTCTAGCGGGCGTTTATGCTTTATACCTTTCTGACGAGGGCTAACTCTAGAGTTCCGGACTGGATCGAGCGAAGATCTCAATTAGCTGTAGTTTTATGCGAAATGTTGTTGTTTTTACTGACCACGTTCACCAGTTCGCAGAGTTCGCGGATAACGTCTGTCAACCCTCCATGTTTGGGTTCGATGGGGGCGTGTTCTGCTCGCGTTCTCACTCAGCGATTACACACGCGTTGCCGACCCAGCCAGCTCTACAGTCGCTGACCATTACCACGTCAGCTCACTGGAGGTGGGACCGAGCCGCCCTGGAGCACCGCCGAGAGAGGCGGGCTCGCTCTCTTCATAGAGACGTTCTATCGGCAGTACAGGAGCGGGCACAGAAAGGCAGCAAACAGCAGTGGATGGAGGCGGAGGCGGGGATACCTCCGAATATAAATCGACACTGGTTTCAGCGCCACTCAAGGAGACTGGAGGCTTTGTGAGACAGAATCAGTCTACGAATGAGGTGAAGGGGTTGCAAAGGGCGGGGGAGGAGGAGGAGGAGGAGGTGGTTGCTCAGCAGTATGAGACTAGGTTGGTGGTACACTCTGAGAGCCCTGCTGTAGTGCATTCGGAAGTTGAGGGTGACATAAATCCAACGGTTACAGAGCAGGCTATTAGTCCTGTAAATATTCTATACTCTCTCAGGAGTAGAGCCACTACTCATTCTAAGTTAGTAACCAATTCGACCCCAGTAATATCTAGAAAAGGTAGAAAAGCAGCTAAAGTAGGAAGCGCACTATATAACCAAGGGAGGCCAATTTCAGAAAAATCTAACTTGTTCTCTACCTCAGTACTGGAGACTCCTCAGACTACCGGGCAGGAGGTTCGGGACAGTAATGCTGAGGTACCCACCAGGACTACTGGTTCTAGTGGCGGTATAAAAAATACGCTTTCCAAGTCCTCTTCATACCTCTCAGTAGAAGCTAAGCCTAAACAATCCAAGAGGTCCAAGGTAAAAAAATCAGTGTTAGACCCGGGTACAAAGATAACACCTTCTTTGCGCTCCTACTTTAAGGCAATTTCCCAGGTCCTGAGTCTCCCACAGACCGACCATTTCTCTACTGTAACTTCTTCTGCGGCAATCTTTAGTCCAACATCAGTTGGAAATATGGCCACTGTCTTTGTTTCTCCAATCATGGAAAGTATACAAACAGCTGCCGAACTAGTAAACCCTGCAGTCTCTAAAGGTGACAATGACGCTATTAATGTCCTAAAATCCAACATGAGTAACACAGGACAGGCAGACCCTGGCCTCCCTGATAGTTGTAACACCTTTGAAATAAATGAAAACCAGGCATCAGAACCAGATAATCAATCTCTAGAACTTCCAACTTTGGATCAGAATACTCAGGGTACCTTACAGCAATTAAGTCAGATTTCTCAACCTCTTAGTTCTGAAGAGCAATTGCTACCAGAAGTCGCTGTCTCTACTCCACCTTCAGACCTCTTTGCAATACTAACTATGATTACAAATCTGACTGTCGACATTAAACGAGGATTTGAGGAGTCATCTAAAATACAAAGAGAGATAAGGTCCTACTGTGAATCACTAGACAGCAAAATTGATGGGTTATACTTAAGGATGGGAGCCTTGGAAGAGACAACAGCAGTTATGTCCATAGAACTTGACAACGCTAAGGAGGAGATATTGAATCTTAAAAGAGAAGACACTGCACTGGCGGAAAGAATAGAGCACTTGGAAAATAACGCGAGGCAATGTAATATCCGCATCCTGAATGTACCAGAAGCAAATGAAAGCACTAACATTAAGGCATACATCATTCAACTACTAATTAAAACCTTAAATCTAAAGCACACAGAGGAGGAGCTTAATCTGGACATTCAGCGGATTCACAGGGACCCATTCAGGCGTAATCCGCAACGTGCAAAGCCCCGCAAGATTCTAGTGAATTTCCACATGTTTCAACTCAAGGATCATATTTAAAATTTAGCCTTAAAACAAAAATCCTTGACATGTGATGGTTTTTCTTTCCAAGTGCGCTCTGACTTGTCGCGGGCGACCCTTGATAGACAGTGGGAGCTGGGTCGGAGGATGGAGGCATTTAGAAATTTGGGAGCATCTGTCCAGTTGAGCTTCCCTGCAGCTCTTAAGATCATGCTAAACAACAAAACGTCCACACAGTCCAAGCAGCAGATGAACTATTGTTAAGTTTAGGTACCTCTAAAAAGTAATTTTAGCTGCTTCTCTTACAAACCAAGTTCATAGTGTTTATAGTGCTTACTTATGAGTGAAAGCACAAAAATCTCAACTCAACATGAACCTACCTAATAGAAGGTAAATAGAAGGTAAAGTTAATAGTTTAATTCAGAAAAAAAAGAAAGGGGGATCACTTTAATATCACTTTATTAATCATGAAATGCTTTAAGAAAAAGAGAAAAACGGGAGGAAAAAGGGAAGGAAAAAAAAAAACATACCACAGACTAAAAATCTATGAAGAGCACGAGTGTATGAACTTCTTTCTCCTTGTATAAAACCACATATAGATACCACATTAAGCTATCTAGTCAATTCTCCACATCGTAGGCTCACTAGATTTAGGCATATTCGGTCCTCCATTATCCTAATCTAATAACGTCCCGCCTGAGCCTAGATAGAGTATCAGGGGTATCACAAACCGGATCCCTTCCGGTTGGATAATCAAGGGTTCCTCAGGGGTGGGGGGAGGTGTTCACAAGGGAAGGGGTTAGGGGAATAAAAAATAAAATGTTTCTCATTTCTAAAATGGCGGTTGATAATTTCATAAATAAACAATGGGCGAATCTTGCTTATTTTTGCAATATTAAGGGGAATGTATTGGCAGGACTCTCAATCAATACCAGTAGATACGCCAATTATGAGTACCATTAAGATTCTCTCCTGGAATGGTAATGGCTTGCGCACCAAACCTAGAGCTAACATAATAGTACAATCTATCCGAGATTTTGGTGCCCAGGTCATTATTCTCCAGGGGACACACCTGGTTGAAGCAGAAATACTAGATTTGGTAAAAAAGAATAGATGGATATATCTATCAGTCTCTACTTCTCAGACAGTTAATACAAGAGGGGTTGTCATTCTATTTAAAAAAAAACATCACTACAAACCTCTTGAAACAGAGGGTCGATCCTTATGGTAGATGGGCAATCGCGACTTATGTTATGATTGGGGGGTCAAGAACAGCGACGGCTCGTGGAGGGAGTTACGGTGGGGCAGGAGGGTGGGGAGGGGGAGGGGCAGGGTGGAGGTTGCTAAAAACCGGCATATGGATAATTGCAGGTAAGTAAACAATTTAATTAATAAAACGAATTTCGTAGTGCGCCTTGCATCGCAAAATGCAATGCAGTGCGAGCTACGAAATTAGTTTTATTAATTAAATTGTTTACTTACCTGCAATTATCCATATGCCGGTTTTTAGCAACCTCCACCCTGCCCCTCCCCCTCCCCACCCTCCTGCCCCACGGTAACTCCCTCCACGAGCCGTCGCTGGTCAAGAATTATACTGGTAGGCTATTATGGGCCTAATTGCGATGACCCATCTGTTCTGGCCACGTTGTTCTCCGAGCTGTTACATTTCCCAGAACCCATGATAACAGCGGGAGATTTTAACATTGTGCTTGATCTGAAGTTGGACAAGTCTACTTCTAGCCGACAGCAGTTACATTCTAAATCCAGAGATCTTCTAATTAAAAATATGCATCAATACGGATTTATTGATATTTGGAGGGCAAGGTCGGGTCTGAAATCCGGCTTTTCTTTTAGAAACTATAAGTACCGTCATAGATCAAGGATCGATTTTAAATTGGTTAACAAATGCTTGGAATAGTCAGTAAGAGATATAATTTATTTACCATCACACCTGTCCGACCACTCGGCAGTACTCTTAGACTTTGAGCTACAGTCCCAAAACGCGACAAGGTCGTGGACAATCGACAGATCCTTTCTTACATCCCCTGAGGATCTGGAGTATGTTAAGGTGGAGACGCAAGAATTCTTTAAAATCAACATTGGCTCGGCATCATCTGGTTTAGTATGGGATGCTTTTAAATGCTCCTTGAGAGGGATCGTCAAGAATAAAACTTTGTATCGTAAGAAACAATACACCCAAGCGGTTACACTGATAGAGGCCAACATACTAAAAGTTCAATCTGATTTAAAAAACTCAAATAATTGTCCAGACCATGTTAAACAGACCAAACAGGAGGAGCTTACGAAACTTAAAGGACAAATGGCTTCTGTATTAAATCAGCGTATTTAGCAGAAGTGGGAAGCTAGTAAACTTGCCAATTTTGAATTTGGTGAAGGGGCAGGCAAACTATTAGCCTGGAAGTCTAGAACAGACCAAACACGCAACATCATCGGCTCTATAATATCTGATTCTGGTACAGCATCTTCGGACCCAGAAATAAGGTCAGCTTTTAAAGATTTTTTTCAGGCTATTTATAGAGAGGACAATAACATCACCTCTATTGATGTAGAAAACTGGCTTAACAAAATTACCCTACCGGTACTGTCTAAAGAACATGCAAACCTATTAGACCACCCAATTATGGTCGAGGAGGTCTCATCTGCTATATCAAACAGTAAATCTGGGAAGGCGGCAGGCCCGGATGGTCTTCCGGTAGAGATATATAAATATATTGCAGCAGATATCGCTCCCTTTCTGACCAAACTATTAAACCAGATACTGGTAGAAGGTGACTTACCTCCCCCATCATGGAGCAAAGCTTCCTTTACGTTAATTTTGAAACCAGGCAAAGTAGCTACGGCCTGTGGCTCATATCATCCAATTTCAGTTCTCAACGCCGATTATAAGATCTTTGCGTCTTTACTAGCCAAACGATTGGGACAGGTAGCTCCCTTAATCTTACATCCTAACCAAAAGGGTTTCGTTAAGGGCCACCAACTCTACGAGTTAGTTTATGACCTAATAGGTGCAATTGACATGGCAACTGATTCATCATTGCCCTTGGCTATTCTCACCTTAGACGCTGCCAAGGCCTTCAACAGGGTTAATTGGAAATACCTGTCGGGGGCCTTGGAAAAATTCGGGGTGGGCCGAGCTTTTCGTAGAGCGGTGGAACTATTATACTACAAACCTTCAGCCTCTGTCTTGGTTAATGGTGGAGCCGGCAGGGTTGTCCGCTTTCGCCCCTACTTTTTGATATCTATATGGAGCCATTCGCCCAATTGATTCGTGAAGATATTAATATCGCTCCATTTAGTTATAGAGATTGGGAAAAAAAGTATCCTGATATGCTGATGATCTTATGATCTTAACATCTGATATCAACACAGCGTTTCCATCAGTCATTTATCTGGCACAAAAATTCGGCAACATCTCTGGCTATGAAATTAATGCTACAAAGACTGAGATTATGGCATGGAACAGCATTAATACGCCACTCCCAGTACAACCCTGTGACAGCATGAGATATTTAGGTATAAAAATCTTAAAAGATATCAACCAGATCGCCCACACAAATTTTACTTTGGTAGCCAAAGACTGCAAGAACTTAATGAATTCTTGGACATGGCCATATGCAAATCAGTCTTGACCCTATGCCGCATGGGAACAGTCCAGACCGAACTGCCAAGCCAAGTCTTCCCTGGACCGGAATCAAGCATCCTAGGACCGGTTTCTGGCTATCAGCCATCTTCAGCCAGGATAGCTTGACTCCAGTGGTTTAGTGAGCACAGGACCCACGTCTGGGCATATCCATCCCACATAGGGTGAACAGCAAAACACACAAGATGATGGAAGGAATGTTGCACAATGGCAAAACATTCACCCCCAGTCACACATCTGGATTTAATCCATTGTTATTTTTCTCACCAAGCCACCCCAGTTCGGACATGGCCATATGCAAATCAGTCTTGACCCTGTGCCGCATGGGAACAGTCCAGACTGAACTGACAAATGTTTTTGCATATGTCACTGAGTGGGATGGGTATGCTCAGACGTGAGTCCCATGCTCTCCACAGCATTGGAGTGAAGCTGTCCTGGCTGATGATGGCTGATAGCCAGAAACCGGTCCTAGGATGCTTGATTCCGTTCCAAAAAAGACATGGCTTGGCAGTTTGGGCTGGACTGTTCCCATGAGGCACAGTGTCAAGGCTGATTTGCCTATGGCCATGTCTGAACTGGGGTGGTGTGGAGTGCAAAAAAACGATGGATTTAAGTCAAGATCTCTGTACTGGGGTCTATGTATGACACTGTTCTGCATTCTGTCCATCAACTGTTGTTTTTACATTTGTCACCCCGAGTGGGATGGGTATGCTCAGACGTTAGTCCCATGCTCTCCACACCACTGGATTCAAGCTATCCTAGCTGATGACGGCTGATAGCCGTTCCTAGAATGCTTGATTCCGGTCGAGGAAAGACATGGCTTGGCAGTTCGGGCTGGACTGTTCCCATGAGGCACAGGGTCAAGGCTGATTTGCATATGGCCATGTCTGAACTGGGGTCGTGTGGAGTGCAAAAAAAAGATAGATTTAGGCCAGATCTCTGTACTGGGGTGAATGTATGACATTGTTCTGCATTCTGTCCATCAACTGTTGTTTTTGCATTTGTCAACCCGAGTGGGATGGGTATGCTCAGACATGAGTCACATACTCTCCACACCACTGGAGTCAAGCTATCCTGGCTGATGACGGCTGATAGCCGTTCCTAGGATGCTTGATTCCAGTCGAGGAAAGACATGGCTTGGCAGTTCGGGCTGGACTGTTCCCATGAGGCACAGGGTCAAGGCTGATTTGCATATGGCCATGTCTGAACTGGGGTGGTGTGGAGTGCAAAAAAAAGATAGATTTAGGCCAGATCTCTGTACTGGGGTGAATGTATGACATTGTTCTGCATTCTGTTCATCAACTGTTATTTTTGCATTTGTCACCCCGAGTGGGATGGGTATGCCCAGACGTGAGTCCCATGCTCTCCACACCACTAGAGTCAAGCTATCCTGGCTGATGACGGCTGATAGCCAAAAACTGGTCCTAGGATGCTTGATCCCGATCCAGGAAAGACATGGCTTGGCAGTTCAGACTGGACTGTTCCCATGAGGCACAGGGTCAAGGATGATTTGCATATGGCCTTGTCTGAACTGGGGTGGTGTGGTGTGCCAAAAACGATGGATTTAGGTCCAGATCTCTGTACTGGGGTGAATGTATGACATTGTTCTGCATTCTGTCCATCAACTGTTGTTTTGGCATTTGTCACCCCGAGTGGGATGGGTATGCTCAGACGTGAGCCCCATGCTCTCCACACCACTGGAGTCAAGCTATCCTGGCTGATGACGGCTGATAGCCAGAAACCCGTCCTAGGATGCTTGATTCCGGTCCAGGAAAGACATGAATTGGCAGTTCGGGCTGGACTGTTCCCATGAGGCACATGGTCATGGCTGATTTGCATATGGCCATGTCTGAACTGGGGTGGTGTGGAGTGCAGAAAAACGATGGATTTAGGCCCATATCTCTGTACTGGGGTGAATGTATGACATTGTTCTGCATTCTGTCCATCAACTGTTGTTTTTGCATTTGTCACCCCGAGTGGGATGGGTATGCTCAGATGTGAGTCCCATGCTCTCCACACCACTGGAGTCAAGCCATCCTGGCTGATGACGGCTGATAGCCAGAAACCCGTCTTAGGATGCTTGATTCCAGTCCAGGAAAGACATGGCTTGGCAGTTCGGGTTGGACTGTTCCCATGAAGCACAGGGTCAAGGCTGATTTGCATATGGCCTTGTCTGAACTGGGGTGGTGTGGAGTGCAAAAAACAATGGATCTAGGCCCAGATCTCTGTACTGGGGTGAATGTATGACATTGTTCTGCATTCTGTCCATCAACTGTTGTTTTTGCATTTGTCAACCCGAGTGGGATGGGTATGCTCAGACATGAGTCACATACTCTCCACACCACTGGAGTCAAGCTATCCTGGCTGATGACGGCTGATAGCCGGTCCTAGGATGCTTGATTTCGGTTGAGGAAAGACATGGCTTGGCAGTTCGGGCTGGACTGTTCCCATGAGGCACAGGGTCAAGGCTGATTTGCATATGGCCATGTCTGAACTGGGGTGGTGTGGAGTGCAAAAAAAAGATAGATTTAGGCCAGATCTCTGTACTGGGGTGAATGTATGACATTGTTCTGCATTCTGTTCATCAACTGTTATTTTTGCATTTGTCACCCCGAGTGGGATGGGTATGCTCAGACGTGAGTCCCATGCTCTCCACACCACTAGAGTCAAGCTATCCTGGCTGATGACGGCTGATAGCCAGAAACTGGTCCTAGGATGCTTGATCCCGATCCAGGAAAGACATGGCTTGGCAGTTCGGACTGGACTGTTCCCATGAGGCACAGGGTCAAGGCTGATTTGCATATGGCCTTGTCTAAACTGTGGTGGTGTGGTGTGCCAATAACGATGGATTTAGGCCCAGATCTCTGTACTGGGGTGAATGTATGACATTGTTCTGCATTCTGTCCATCAACTGTTGTTTTGGCATTTGTCACCCCGAGTGGGATGGGTATGCTCAGACGTGAGCCCCATGCTCTCCACACCACTGGAGTCAAGCTATCCTGGCTGATGACAGCTGATAGCCAGAAACCCGTCCTAGGATGCTTGATTCCGGTCCAGGAAAGACATGAATTGGCAGTTCGGGCTGGACTGTTCCCATGAGGCACATGGTCAAGGCTGATTTGCATATGGCCATGTCTGAACTGGGGTGGTGTGGAGTGCAGAAAAACGATGGATTTAGGCCCATATCTCTGTACTGGGGTGAATGTATGACATTGTTCTGCATTCTGTCCATCAACTGTTGTTTTTGCATTTGTCACCCCGAGTGGGATGGGTATGCTCAGACGTGAGTCCCATGCTCTCCACACCACTGGAGTCAAGCCATCCTGGCTGATGACGGCTGATAGCCAGAAACCGGTCTTAGGATGCTTGATTTCGGTCCAGGAAAGACATGGCTTGGCAGTTCGGGCTGGACTTTTCCCATGAAGCACAGGGTCAAGGCTGATTTGCATATGGCCTTGTCTGAACTGGGGTGGTGTGGAGTGCAAAAAAACAATGGATTTAGGCCCAGATCTCTGTACTTGGGTGAATGTATGACATTGTTCTGCATTCTGTCCATCAACTGTTGTTTTTGCATTTGTCACCCCGAGTGGGATGGGTATGCTCAGACGTGAGTCACATGCTCTCCACACCACTGGAGTCAAGCTATCCTGGCTGATGATGGCTGATAGCCGGTCCTAGGATGCTTGATTTCGGTCCAGGATAGACATGGCTTGGCAGTTCGGGCTGGACTGTTCCCATGAGGCACAGGTTCAAGGCTGATTTGCATATGGCCATGTCTGAACTGGGGTGGTGTGGAGTGCAAAAAAATGATGGATTTAGTCCCAGATCTCTGTACTGGGGTGAATGTATGACATTGTTCTGCATTCTGTCCATCAATTGTTGTTTTTGCATTTGTCACCCCAGTGGGATGGGTATGCTCAGACGTGAGTCCCATGCTCTCCACACCACTGGAGTCAAGCCATCCTGTCTGATGACGGCTGATAGTCGGAAACCGGTCCTAGGATGCTTGATTTCAGTCCAGGAAAGACATGGCTTGGCAGTTCGGGCTGGGCTGTTCCCATGAAGCACAGGGTCAAGGCTGATTTGCATATGGCCTTGTCTGAACTGGGGTGGTGTGGAGTGCAAAAAAACAATGGATTTAGGCCCAGATCTCTGTACTTGAGTGAATGTATGACATTGTTCTGCATTCTGTCCATCAACTGTTGTTTTTCCATTAGTCACCCCGAGTGGGATGGGTATGCTCAGACGTGAGTCACATGATCTCCACACCACTGGAGTCAAGCTATCCTGGCTGATGATGGCTGATAGCCGGTCCTAGGATGCTTGATTTCGGTCCAGGATAGACATGGCTTGGCAGTTCGGGCTGGACTGTTCCCATGAGGCACAGGGTCAAGGCTGATTTGCATATGGCCATGTCTGAACTGGGGTGGTGTGGAGTGCAAAAAAATGATGGATTTAGGCCCAGATCTCTGTACTGGGGTGAATGTATGACATTGTTCTGCATTCTGTCCATCAACTGTTGTTTTTGCATTTGTCACCACGAGTGGGATGGGTATGCTCAGACGTGAGTCCCATGCTCTCCACACCACTGGAGTCAAGCTATCCTGGCTGATGACGGCTGATAGCCAGAAACCGATGCTAGGATGCTTGATTCCGGTCCAGGAAAGACATGGCTTGGCAGTTCGGGCTGGACTGTTCCCATGAGGCACATGGTCAAGGCTGATTTGCATATGGCCATGTCTGAACTGGGGTGGTGTGGAGTGCAAAAAAATGATGGATTTAGGCCCAGATCTCTGTACTGGGGTGATTGAATGACATTGTTCTGCATTCTGTCCATCAACTGTTGTTTTTGTATCTATAATATGGGCTTTAAGCAACACCCATTTTTTTCATCTTACTGTTCTTTGTAAATGCTAGCTTTAGTTTTCGGAATAAGCCTAGAATCCATTTTTAACCCTCCCATGAGGACTGGCTCGTTACATGTGCTCTTACTCTTCAGGGTATTTAGGATTCTTTGAGAGCACTCTTTTTTGTTGGCCTGCCTCTGCTAGTGTTAAGTGTTCTGGTTTGGTTACTTCTTCATGAAATATATGTGGCTTCTTCATTTGGCATGCTGTTTCTCATCCTTGGTGTTTCAGCTTCGCCCATCATGTAATCTCCCTGTGCCATCCACAACCCTCTCTCCCCTCCCACAACACTGATTACATACCCATACCACCCCTCCAAGGTCGCTGTATGTTTCTTGGCCTGCCCAGCTTTTCATTCGATCGGCATGAGGAAGGGCTCAGGCAATTGGTCAGGCGGAGTGGTTTCACAGGGAGCATGAGAAAAATCCTATGGGGAGCTATTCAGTAAACCCTAAATATTGTTTCGTGAAACCGCGTTAGTAAGAACTGCAATGTCAGTCTAAACATCCATCATATAAAATGTGTTTAAACATTTTTGAATGTTCACGGCAAAGAAAGCTCTGTCCTAAATTGTTTACATTTTCTTTTACAGACTTTCTTTCACTTACCAGCATAAATGTCACTATGAAAAATTCCTTCGGCTGAATGTTGACAGTTTTTGCTTGAATATGGCTTTCTAGCAGGACCAACATCCGCCATTGCCATTATTTTCAAGCCTTCTTTCTTAATCTATAGTCGACAGGGAATGGGCGAGACCTTACAACTAGAGTTCACCATTAACTGGCTAGCCAGGGGAATCAATGGCAAAACAAAAAGTGCACTGCCCAACGTGCCCGTCCTCTCCATGAGACAAACAGCCTCCCTAAATATGAACAAACTCAGCCACATTTTCAGCAAACTCAGTGGGACATGGCCATGTTGTTTGCAGGGGAAGGGTGGGATTTGATTGAGAAATACACTCCAAAACGTTTCCTGCAGTGCTTTAATTTTAAAACCGAGGAAATTTGAATCACACTGAATGATTGGCTGCTCACACAAAGAAGGGAAGTTCGTACTTCAAAGTTTTTTTCAGTTATATAAAAGAAACGATTATATTTTTCTGGGGCTCGGTTTGGTCAAATGGCATGGGAGTTTTGGGGCTTAACTTCCCTCCCTTCTTTTACCTCTTCTTCCTTTTGCCTCCTCTATACCTGATGCCTTATGCCTCCTCCTTTTTCCTTCTGTTAGGATGGATGAATACAATGTCAATGAATGTCATGATGTCTGCAGTTCTGACAACGGCAATATCATTAAATTCAATGTCAATTTATGCCATAAACTGTGTTCTCATAACCACATCAATGCCTGTCAATGCAATGTCAATGTATACCGTAGCTTGCGCCCGCAAGTCATAATAACTCATGCTTGTACAATAATATTATTGTTGCCAATAAAAACAATGTCAATGTACGTTCAGACCAGAGCAAGCAAAGTCACTACCAATAAGATTGGTGTCAATGTAAAAGATGACAAGATGACAACTGTATACTCACTGTTGAAAATGTAGATAAAAGCGATATCAGTGGCTGCCAGCCATATTATTCTTTGAAATTTTGAGGAACTCACAACATTCTGTAGAATTTACCAAAGTGACCTCCCCTTCAACCCTGAGCCAGCGAAATGTGGCCAGGCAAGTCTTGGGACTTGCACTCACGCCTATCAAATAACAGAGCACAGGTGGGATCTCCCATGAGCAAAAGATAAAGACGCATCCAGGGCCTACCCTGGTCAATTAAACAGAGAGATAACTGCACCACAAACAGGTCAGAGGTTATTTCCCCCAATAGATCACGTTCGGCCAAAGGCTCGCATTCCCCAGAAATACCACAAAGCTTGATACCACATGCAGATAGGTACACCCTGCCAACCAGAACAAGACATGCACACCACATGTAGCGACCACATGCTCCTCATGCTGGACATCTGGACACATACACATTGGCCCACAATAGCTTTCCTTGAGGTCGAGAGCCATCTGTGTACCTCACAAACTGTATAAATGGACGGCTGAAACTTTGTACTCTGAGAGATTTTGAGCAGGCGCATCTTGCCCAGTCTCTCCTGGCTGCAGAGTTTAATTAAGCCAATTTGTTCTTGGTTTGCTACACTCCTCTTGTCTTTTGATTTATTTAAGGTAAATTCATTTCCAGCAACCCTTCTGACACTTCTTTTTATTCATTGCTCTGCCCCCACTTTGGCATTTACTCAGTCAATGGCCACTTACTATCTTCTCTCCTATGCTATCCACTTGTCTCCTGCTTTTGCAACACTGTTTGTAACCTTCACCCTCAACTTCACCCCATTCTGGCTCCTTTAGCCCCCTTTTCCTTCTGAGCCCATTCTCCTCACACACTTTCATTCCCCATTTTACATTTACCCTGATCAATCCCACATCCCTGTCTCACTCTCCACGTCATCCTGCTTTTCCCAGTGCCCTCAAATATAGCGCTTTAACACTGTCAGTGCTATTCACATCATAGAGTTTTATTTTTTATTTTTTACTTTTCACCAATCACCGCAGCAATGCTGCTGTACAATATGGCTAGGAAAGATTAACAAAGCCCCCCACTTCTAGAGATCATAGATTACATGGTCCTCGTACTGTTGTTTACCTCCCCTGTCACTCCGGGCACAACCCAGCTGTTCACAAAGTTTCACTTTTCGACGAGCAGGCCACTTGTTTTTATGAACATTTTCCCATGATAACGAAAGTGCACTGTCTTCGATAGGCATAAAAGAATGCGCAAATTGGTTCTCAAAAACCCTGCTCACGTGTTTGATAATATTGGTCAAAAAACAGTATATGGTGTTCTCCTTTTTGATAATCAGAACCAATGGGAAATGAGAAAGCACTGCTCGTGGGGGAGAGGCGAGGCTAAAAAGCAAAGATGGGGCACAGTGAGATGATTGATGCCACTATCCTGCCAAGCGGCATTAAAGTGTCAAGGTACCACTGCTATGGGATATAGAAGAACGTTCTAGACAGTGCACCTCTCCTACAGTAATGTTTAAACGCAGACCTTTCACTGATGTAATACTCATACCAAATTCACTTGCAGCTGGAAGCATGGTTTAAACAGGTGCAGGATTGTGCACTGCCTGGAGTTTCAGGTGTCCTCCAGCGGGCCCAGGCGCTCCTGCACTTTCTTCACTAACAAGCGATACATGCCCACATTCACCATCATTATTTAGAGTGAGTTTGGCAGGGGCGTAAAACAGGCCCGCGCAGTGCGGGGGTCCCTGAGCTGCAGGCGCCCCTCATTGGGGGAGGAGTCTTGTAGCTGCTTCCAGGCCCAGAGCTAGAGGACTGGCCACGATGAGGAGTGAAATAACAGGTTACCTCGATATGCTGTCGGGAAGCTGCTCCTCTCACTCATGCTGACTGACATGGAAAATGGAAATTATTTTCTTGACTGCTCGAACAGCGAAGATTTACAGGCCTCATGCCCCCTCCCCACAGCTACCAGGCAGCCTGATGTCATCATTAGCATGGCAGCCAGGCCTAGGCCTCCCTTCACCAACTCACACTATATTAACACTTTCTAGATCCGGAGACACTTGGTAAGAGGACATTTACTTTCCCAGTAAAAATCAATATAATCATGGCCACTCCTGGTTTCGTTGGCAGTGCACATTTGCGTCGACATTCTGAAACAATTTGTTGATTTTGAACTCTCCAAAATGTAAACTTGAGAAATGTTTTGTTTTTGTTTTTACTCAATCAATCAATCAGGAGTTTGTATAGCGCAGCTACTCACCCGCGAAGGGTCTCAAGGCGCTTGTGTCGGTTTTCAGAAAAGGCAACAGTCAATAATTGGGTGATTTGCCCAGCACCATTTAAATTAGAGCATCAGTTTTCCAAACACAGATGTTAACACACGACTACATTTGTAACAGGGAAAATACGAGACAACTGCTATTAATAACATTTGCTGTTCTAGTTTTTTCATTTCCAGTTAAAATTAGTTTGAAGGTTTTTTTTTTGCGTTTTACATAGTGCACACTCAGCCTGTAGGTATTGGAGCCCTTTACATGAGCGCCAGTTTCATTACATAAGGACACATTCATTTTGGGCGGCACAGGGAGATTAAGTGATTTGCCCAGACTCAAGATGGTGAGCGAACGCCAAAACTCAAACCCGTTTCCCCAAATAAATATTTGCCAGCTCTGGTCATTACGCCACAACTGGTCCAAGGATTCATGGGCAGGCGCAGTGTGCCATGGCAGTCTTGGATGGTTAGGCTGAAAAAGCGCAATGCCCTCCACCCTAATCAGTGTGCTCCAATGTTTTGTAATAATGTCCTAAAGATTCGAGAGATACTGTGGTCAGTTGCACTAGAAATGTAATGGTCTGTGAATTCCAAGTCTGAAAGGAAATAAACAGATAAGTTCATTGCTGCCCCTGTAATAAATTCTAATTTATTATAAAATAACAATGTTAGAAAGTGCACTGATTTGAGGTTTCAGGATGCGGGTCGCGCTATAACTTTAGGGCCGGACTGGCCGTAGTGGGCAACGGGCAATCCCCTGGTGAGCCGCAATGGTGGGGGGCGGTTTTGGTACCCCGGGGGCCGTTTTTGTTACAGGGCCGTTTTTGCAGCATAGCTGCAAAATCGACCCTGTAACTAAATCGGCGGAAAACCGGCCCTGGCAAAGAGCTTGGCGGCACCCCCAACCCCCCCGGAGGGTGGTGGAGGGTGTGGCCGGCAGAGCACTTTGCCAGGGCCGGTTGTGGTTCCCAGTCTGGCCCTGTATAACTTACAGATGTTTGGCTGATTTTAAGCACCTGCATGAACATAACTCAGTGGCTGCAGTGCGAAACACTCTTCCAGTTTTTCTATTCATCAGAAAACTCAGTTTTCTTTTTTTTTGGAAATATATCTGGCATGATCCTCCAAATTATTGAGGTCCTTATGACAAAGCTGGGGGACAGGGCTATTGCTATAATATCTATGCAGTTATTTTTTAGTGGATGTTGTAGAACTTTAACGGATCAAGGCTGAATTTTCAGGTTTTTTCTGCACATCCGTGGTATTTGTAGGGGATGTATGACGTTACAACGCATACTTTTACAACGCACACCTTTACAACACATTTTTTACAGCGCAACATCCATTACAACGCATACCATTACAATGCATACCTTTACAACAAATTTTTTAAAACTACCTTTACAACGCATTCCATTACATCGCATACTACCTTTACAACGCATACCATTACAACGCACAACATTACATTGCATGTAAGGTAAGTATTGGATAGTGTAGGGGTAAAAATTACTATTCTAACTCCTGGGGGTGCAACAGTAGGGTAAGTGTTGGATAGTGTAGGCGTAAAAATTACTATTCTAACTCCAGGGTGTGCAACAGTAGGGTAAGTGTTGGATAGTGTAGGGGTAAAAATTACTATTCTAACTCCAGGGGGTGCAACAGTAGGGCAAGTGTTGGATAGTGTAAGGGTACTATGTGTTGTAATGCTATGCGTTGTAATGCTATGCGTTGTAATGAATGCGTTGTAATGTCATGCGTTGTAATGGTATGCGTTGTAGTTTCATGCGTTGTTATGGTTGCATTGTAATGGCATGCGTTGTAATAAATGTTGCATTGTAAAAGTTTTGTTGTAATGGTAGTGCGTTATAAAAGTTGCGTTGTAAAGGTTGTTTCCCATTTGTAGGTGCAAATATGAGATCTGGTTGTTAAAGCTCCTGGACAACGCATACGTTCTTTATGGTTGAGGTTACTTAGCTCCTCCAAGTATTATATGAATATTTATTTGCACCAGTTTTCACGTTCAAATAAAAAAAACAATATTCCTGTTTTCAGTGGCCTGATTTATATTTTCCATATACCACACAGGATAGGTCTTGACTCTCGATGTTTCGCGAGACATGGCGCCGCAGGGGATGTCACGTCCTGCTCCCAGAGCGGGAAGGAGCTGTAGTTTGTGGTGGCGCTGCAAACATGGTGCTCGGCCCGCAAAGGAGGCCTTCAGTGCCGCCTACTGCTCACACGGGCCTCCGTGTGCTGTCAGCAGTTGTTATATGAAAAGTTTATGACCCCAAGCCCAATTAAATTATTGCCGAGGGATACAATACAGAGTCAGTGTCCCGGTTGTAGCAGCCATGTGGGAGCGAGTCCCTGGAGTAATGCTCCTGTTTTTCAGTCGGGAAAATAGCACTGATACCAGGGCTCAAGTACTAAAAAACAAGAGGGGGGACGCTGATGTCACGACAGGAAGTGACGTCACAAAAGGTGGCTTGCAATCAATTGCAGTTTATAGTTATCAAGCTCCTGGTAAAATAAGCAGGGGGACGCTGTCCCACCATGTGGTACCCGGACTTGAACTCTGAATACCATCCCTAACAAAGGCTCTCCAGGTTAATTTTAAATTATTACTTTTTGAGGGGCATTATCGTACAGATTGTTATTGCTTGACAAACATGATTGTTCATCCTAAAATGACTTTTTGCGTTTTCGGCTGTATATCACAGTACTGGCAATACTTCCCATGGTTCCTTTTTTAGCAATAACTCTTAAAAAGCTGCACCCCATCCAGTTGTTCTCTCCGTTTCCCGAAAAGACTGGCATTCAGAAAATAAAAGGTTTACAATCTGCTACTTAAAGCGCGGTTTAACAAATAAAGCTTTTTTTAGCCATAACTGCTTTCACACTCCGCTTGTCTTTCAACAACATAACAGAGATGCACTCGCTTCTCTTGCAGCCCTCCTAGTTTTCTTGAGGTGATATTGTTACACTCTGCATACCAGTCACTACACTGAGTGACAATAGCACTCAAGCCTTTCTGATATGAACCTGCTGCACTCTCACTTTGAGGGTTGACAAACGTTTATTTAAATTACTCATTTTGGGGGGTATAAATGAGGCCAATATTACCACAATAGTAGAGTGCATAAAATGAGGCATAAACGACAATGCGTTGCTTTTCCACGCTAATCCCCAGATAGGTTTATTGTTTCAATTCTGCACCTGCACCTCCACATCAGCACATATTTTAAACACCTCGAGCAAGTGAGATGCATAAAAAAGTCTATTTCCCCCATTTTATTACCCTCCCCATATTTTTCGGTCTTGGCAGTAAGTTGTTATTTTATGTCAAGGGGATTTGCTAGAGCATTAACGTTTCCAGCTGGTGGCCTCCGTATGTGTCCTAGCAGAGTTCAATGGTCTATAGGAGTGTCTTTAAAACCCCTGTGAACTTAACATGTTCATAAATTCTTTCATTTTCTTGGGAAGAGTTTCAGGCCATAGTAGTTAAGAGGGAATCTTTTTACCACTGTAACACTGCCGGAATTTGTAAGCATTGCTTGAGGACGGGGCATTCTATTGTGATTGCACCACGCATATTTCTGCCCCAGTTATGGAGTGCGAGATAAGCTGGCGATAAAATTGTTTTAGAAGTATTTCTTCCAGCAAAGTGCTGCTAGTGGAGAAATGCAGTTTGTGTTTAAGCCATACACTTAATCACATAGGCCAAGCCTGCCCTCTTTTAGAGACCCCCACTTTTTCATCCCACTTAAAACCCTGATATCAAGCTCTTCCATTTTTGCGGCTTTGCAGCAGTTTTAAGATGTTCTTAGAGTTTGTTCTTGCTCAAATGGCTGTAAGTTCTAATATTTATATGTTTCCCTCATCTTCATTTCTTGATTTTGCACGTGAGAAAGTGCCAATCATACTCGTTGAAATGTCACTCATAATTATGCTGAAATTCTGAAAATGTCAGACATAGCAATCTGAAACCTTGGCAGTTATGCCTCAGCGCAGTTCTCTGTGACTACTCGGAGTTCCTGGGTGTACGCTAACTGTTCAGCACCTGCCATCGACAAAGACAGTGAGCTGCTTATCGAAGAAGCTCTGAGTGTTGATGAATGGATTGTGTCAGTTTCTAGAAATAGAAGACAGATAGCCCACGGGACAGAAAATACTGGTTTTTGGTAATTTGAAGTTAAGTACTAACAACCACGCTCTGTAGGGCCAGCTGTTTTATGTTTTTTGTTTGTAAAACACATCTCTAATAAATTATTTTAAAAAGAATAGTTACACACCTCAGATTTATTTGTCCTGATTTCATTTTTTAAAACGGGTTTAATGAATCGGTCTTGTTAAAACGTGACCTTCATCCGCTGCCGAGTCTGGGATCTTTGAATGTCCTACATACCAAGACTTGACTCAATTAAGAAAATAGATAAGATACTGCCAGGAGATTTCACTCAAGCTGCTGCATAAATGACACATGTGGTCAGTGCATAGTAAGGGTGCACAGCCCTAATGCAAGTAAGGAAAATCATCCTCCTGCTTACAGGTTGAGTAGTCAAATGCAGCCAGTGTACAGTTCAGTGGGCCCCTCACACCCCTGGGCACTAGTTCCACTTCTACGGCTGCACCAATGATAGGTATGCCCCTGAGCCTGGTTCAGTCCTCTAGTGCTCTTACAGCCGGCATTGCATACTACTCGTTGAAAGATGGCTCACGGCCTTCGATACATATTTGTAGGGTCACTCCATGTCAACAGGTATGCAGTTTTTCACCTTTGATGTTTGATTTAACAACCTAAGCCATTCCTAGTGTTTTCTTTTATCACATCACTTGACCCTGAAAACAATGATCTGTATACACTACAGGTGCATTGAGTGCTTTGTGACAGGGAATCAACTAATAACTTTACCCTTTCGTGAAATTCTGATAAAGCTCTTAGGTACTCTCATAGGTTGGCATTCAAAGAAGCATCCTGGATTTTGTGTTTTTTGCTGTTTTTGGACCTTTCTGTAATAAGTGTCTTCTACTGTTACAGGCCCATTCTACTGGGGAAGCTGGGTTGATTGGAGGTGTATCACATCAGATAATCAAATACAGATCCCCTGTAGGTAAGTGGCATAACAATAGCCCCCACAGTCCCCGTGGTGTCGGGGGTCCCCTGAGCTCCTAGTGGCCCCCTCCAGCACTGTGCGTGGGCGGCAGGCTTGAATTGGCCAGTAGCATGGGAGTCCCCCCTCCATGTAACTTGCAGGGGTGCCCCCTCAAGTTTTGTTACGCCACTGGAGTTTGGCCACTATTCATTATGCCAGAAGCATGTTAGGCTAGTGCCTTTCTCAGGTGTGCAGGCTGCCCTATGGACTCGTTTGCCCATGTGGCTTGTGAGTGTTGGACTCTGCCAGGGCCAGCGGCAGCTGCTCTCTGCTGTTGAGTCGGGTGGCTGACATACCTGCTACAGCCTGCACCCTCTCTGCGCTCCCTTTACGCACGCTGACTACTGTTGAGCCCCACAGTCACTAGATTGTGAAATTGTTTCGGCAACGCTAGGTATAAATTGGTGTTTTCCTCAAAGACATTAGTCTTTTTGTCATTTGGTGGCGTCTTCCCTGATAGGATCTAAAGAGCATCTCTCTTTTGTAGTAATTTAGTTACACCATAAACTGGTTTCCAAACTGTGAAATGAAAAAACAATCTTATTCATGATTTTATAAAGCAGATAATCTACCTCAAATAAATCTTGGAACCAGGAAGACATTTGTGATGATTTAATGAAGAGTAAGTGTCTGTGTAATGCTTCGTTTGGAGCTACTTTAAAGTTTGTTCGGGTTTTGTGTTATTGTATTTTCAGCACATTTTTTCACTCCACAGCCAGGTTCAAAAGGTCACTTCACAACCACAGCAGCCTCCGTAATTCTGTGGCAATAAGTCAGGCATCATTGGTCTTCTTGTATTACTGCTGTCCTTCAGTAGTTTCTTTTCGAACCAAACCTTGGACATCCTAAGGATTTTGGGGGCCCTGGTCCAAATGTATTTTGAAAGCCCCTGTTCCGAACAGCTTTGTGTTTATGTTTCAGCTCTTTCATGCCTTCTTTGACCAGGTCGCTGACAGTGCACAGGCACACTCCCCCAAATGCTAAAAGTGATTACATATAATATTCGTGGATAGTGAACACAGCAGGAGCTCAGTAATATTACTACAAACAATCTCTATGACACCCTACCATTTCTCATATGTGAGGTCTTGTTTTGACCTATGAATGTTGCATTAAACATAAAAAACAACATTCCTATGCAAAATGTGTGTAATATATTCTCACACATCACCTCATAAAAAATAAATGAAAGGAAAGAGTATTTAAAACAATCTGGTTCATAACTATTCAATCTGTTTCACAATTATTCAAAGTCATCAGGGTAAGCCTCTGGCAGACGAGAGTTGGCTCTATCAGGGGCCCCCTGAAAGGCTGTGGCTCCAAGCCAGAGCCCACTTTGCCCATGCTTTAAAACGTCTCTGAACCAAATATGACTGATCCTTTAAATGTTTTCAGAAAAGTGTTTTACATGATTAGCAGCAGTTTCAGAAGTTATATTAAATATAACTTGCCACTCTCTTAAAGAACTTATCCAGCGAAGACTCCAGGGGGCATATGTATCAAAATCCGTAATTGCAATTCTCAAATAGCGATTTTTTGAGAATCGCTATTTGAGAATCGCAAAACAGAATGTATTTAAAAATTCACAAATATTTTGCGATTTCTTAGTAATCCTTAATTGCGATTAGCAAACTACAAAATCGCAATTAAGAAACACCTTCCCATTCATTCCTATGGGCCAAGAGGCCTAACGGAATGAATGGGAAGTTATTCTCAATTTGCAATTCGCAATTTGAAAATCGCAATTTTTTTTTATTTTTATTTTTTTTTATTCCTCATATACCAATTTTTGGGTGCTCTAGATGGATATCCTCTCCCCCCCCTGACATCTCGATGTTACGGCCACAGAATTTGATGCCAGTGGAGGCAGGAAAAGATACCCCCCTCTAGTGTTTACTGTTTGCTTTATCCACCTCAACCTCTGAAACTTGGCGGCCCCCGGATTGGTTGAGGACTAAGAACCAACAGTACTCAGGTGAAATCATCGGAATACTCTCATCTGTTCCGTCATGCCACAAGGAGCTCCCAGATCTTAAACTCTGAGGAATTATCACATGCTATATCAGACTCACTGATATATATAATATACCTTAAGCATTCAGAAAAAGTGGGAGCATCTTCAGATTTCCATACTTTACATATTTCTCGTCTTGCCAATAACATCACATAGAAAATACATTTAGTCTGTAGATTATCAAGATGGTAATCCGCCTCTAGGCCAAACAAGATCATTACCGGTGACACCACGATCTGTGTTCCTAATACATCCGCCAAAAAACCCTCGATTTTTTTCCAAAACAGGTTGACACTAGGACATTCAACAAACATATGTAGGTCGTCTGCCTCTAAAGATTTGCACAGTGGACAGCTATATTGCAGGTTTGTTATCCTTGTCAATCTTTTTGGGGAAAAATACACTCTGTACAGTGTGAACAGATGGTTTCGTTTAAGAGGAGCTGGCTTTACTATTCCGTTCACCAGACTAAAAGAATCCCCCCACAGGTCTACCAGTTTGTTACTATCCAATCCCTCAACATTTCCCCAGAGATTCTGAAGTTCCAAATCAGTGACTCCCTCTTTTTCCATCAATGCCTCATACCAGAAAGAAAGCTCTTTATCCCAACGCCCCTTTCTATTTACAAAATCAAATTTAGGGTTAGATGCACAATCCAATATTTCAGTAGACCACCAGCTTGATAGCTGGTAATATTTAAACCTTGTAAGGGTTCCTCCAGTCAACATGAAGAGGGAATCCCACCCCAACAGCTGTTGGTCATTTTGTAAATCTCTCCACTGCATTAACCCTGCTAATTTGAGAGGGGTTGACAGTTGATCTCTAAGACATTCTGGGGTCCCTGGAGAGTCTCATATTGGGGCCTGAGGAGCATAGTATGGAATTTGTAGTTTTTTCCTGAAGAAAACCCAATTCTTCAGAGCCGTAACTAAAACCTTTAGTCTGACCTTTTTATAAAATCTGGGGTCTCCAAACTTAAATAAGAAATATTCATAGCCTTGGGGGATATCATGCAGTATTGCCTGAAACAAACGTCCCAAAAAAGATGCATCTGCCTTGCCTGCCATAACCCTGAAATTTTTAAAATGGAAGGAATGGCCATAATGCAGAATGTCAGGTAGCGCCAGTCCTCCCATTTTTAATTGTCTCCTTAACTTCTTGGCAGAAATTCTGGGCATTTTGGAGTTCCAAATAAATTAGCCTATTTTTCCTTGTAGTTTACCCACTTCCTTTGTGTCAAAAGATAAGGGTATTGAGTTAAATAGGAAAGTTACCTTTGGCAGTATAATCATCTTTATAAGATTGACCCTCCCGAAGATGTTTAATGGGAGCCCGGACCAACGCTGTAATTGTCCACAAATATCCTTATACACCTTATCCAGATTAACTTTCGATATCTGTGTAATGTCCTGGACTAACTGGATCCCAAGGTACCTCATCCTTGATTTTGCTTCAGGCAACACTACCTCCTGATTCCATTGCATGGTTTCTGTTTTTTCCCTATTTATTCTATATCCAGAGGTCTCTCCAAAAGCTTCTGCATGTTCGAAAAGTCTAGGTATTGCTACCTAAGGATTGGAAGTGAACATTAAAAGGTCATCTGCATATAAGGCGAACTTTAGATCCAAATCTGTTATGGAAAAGGGTTTTATTAAATGATCTGCCCTTAACTTAATCACTAATGGCTCAATATATAAGTTAAACAATAAGGGGGAAAGGGGGCACCCCTGCCTAGTACCCCTTGATATTTGAACCCAGTCTGTGAGCGTCCCATTTACAAAAATCTTTGCCTTTGGGTTCAGGTACAGCGCTTTTATAGAGGTGATAAAGTTAGTTGGTAAGCCGAAACCGGACAGTACATCCCAGAGGTATTCCCAATTGACTTGATCAATTGCCTTTGCGGCGTCTATTGCTACAATGGTCAACGGAAGTTTCTTCTCAGTAGCATAGTCTATTGCTGTGATGACCTGAAAAGTCAACTCATTAATCTGCCTACCTGGCATGAAACCCCTCTGATCATCATGCACGATAGTTTTAATTACTTTGGCCAGCCTCGCGGCCAAGACTCCTGCAAAGATTTTATAGTCAGTGTTCAGCAGCGAGATTGGCCTATATGATTCAATAGTCAGGGGTCCTTATTCGGCTTCAGGATCAAAGCAACTGAGGCCTCCAACCAAGTCTTTGGAATAGGTTCACCAGCCAGATATATTTTGTTAAACAGAGAAGTGAGAACTGGGACAATTATCTCCGCACCAATTTGATATACCTCCACAGGGAGTCCATCCGAGCCCGCAGCTTTTCCTTTTGCCATCTTCTTCAGCTGATTATATACTTCCCCCTCTTTTATCTCAGATCTTACAAAGTCAAAGTCTTCCTCCTGACACTGCGGAAGTCTGACCCCCTCCAACCATCCATATACATCCAGATTAGATTTATCCTTAGTTTCGGAATATAGGGTCTTCATGTATCTTCTTGCTTCTTCCGATATTAACTCGTTAGCATAGGAGACATCTCCATCTCCAGAACTTTGCACTCTGAGGCCGTTGATTTGATTTCTTGCTCTATCAGACCTAGCCTTCCATGCAAGAAGGCGGCCACATTTTTCCCCATATGAGAAGTTGCGAAGTTTACTTGAATCCCATTTTTCTTTGATAGCCTTATCAAGATTCGCCTGATATTTAGCTTTCAAATTTTCTAACTCTTGTTGTAAGATGTGTATGTTAGCATGTTGTTCGAGTGAGGCCTTCTGCAGCTGTTGCTTTTTTTGCTTGATCTCCTGTAATGAATTCCTCTCTGTTTCCTTTTATAATCTTACTTCTCCTTATCATTATAGTGGTAAATAGTAAGTCTTGAAAGCTTCCCACACTATTTGGTCAGGAGCGGTGGCCTTGTTAAACATAAAATATTCCTCCATCTGTCTCCTCAGATCTCCCTTGATTTCCTCCTGTTGTAGTATCGATCTATCTAATGTCCACCTTCTGACCTGCCCTCCCTGCGGAATCTTTATAGTCAGGGTTACTACTAAGTGGTCCGATAATATTGCTGGAACATAAGAAGTGGTCATAACTTTAGATAAGAGCCCTTGATCGATTAAGAAGAAATCTATACGCGAGTGATGTTTATGCCTGTGGCTGTAAAATGAGTAATCCCTATTTTTCTGGTTTTTGACTCTCCATACGTCTAAGAGACTAAATTCTTTCATGATAGTTTTAAGTTCTCTCTTCGATTTAGGTAGAGAAAGAGAGACAGCCCTAGAAGTACGATCAAGGCTCGAATCAAAAACTAAATTAAAATCACCTCCTAAAATCGCAAATTGAGAATAATTTCAAGGGTGCAAGGGTGTCATAAGGACACCCTGATGCACCCCTGAAATGAGCATGTGAGTGCATATGGCGCACATACATGGCACCTTGAAAAATGCCAAAAAGTGCATTTTTGAAAGAAATCGCAAATTACCACCAACTTGAAGTTGGGTGATTGTAACATAGCATTTGAGGAATCGCAATTTGCGATTCCTAAAATGCTTACGCAAAATTGAGAATCGCAAAATTAGCGATTCCTTAATAATGCAATGCGAGAAAGTGTCATACATCACGTTTTGCAATTTTGTTATACTCAAATGCTGTTCCTTTGCGAATCGCAGCGTTTGCGAATAAAAAATCGTTTCATACATATGCCCCTTAGTATGGTGGAGTGACAAGAGGGTTGCATTTTGACAGCATTTCGCTGCAGTCCTGGATTTTGTTCTTTGTGTTGTAAATGGTAGCCTTTTCTCCTCATGTTGACTTGGCACCATAAGACAGTTCTCTGAGCAAGTTTTTTTTTCACGTGTCTTGTTACCCAAAGTTCACGGTTTTTAGGTAAGCAAGGACAGGTGGAGTTGCTTAGCAATTGACTTATCTTACTCAGACTTCGAAGGTTCCTATAGTAGTTTTCTTTTACTTCTGCAGGAATTTCAGTAGCTGCAATTGCCATTGGAACATTTAGCAAATTATTCGCAGCCATAAAGCTCCATTTACCAACTATTCTGTGACCTTAGAGAACAAGCAGTGAAGTGCTTGTAAACTCCCACAAAGTAGCTTCCTGCATTAGGCACAGAAATGACAGAAGGCATGCTTTCACTAAATCTCATCTGAGGAATTGGCGAATATTCCAAACTGTAACAGGCAACTAAATGGAGCTTCCATTTTAAAACGGGGCACACAAGTACTGGTGTGCTGGCACTCGTGATTGTATGAATGGATTAAATAGGAGCACTTTCACTAACATGTTTATTTACTCTAAGCACTCAGGATAATTGACTGCAGAATATGCTTTGCTGTGTCTTGCTTGAGTGGACCAATACATTTTCTTAATCAATTTGGATTTCGGCAAACCTGTAATCTTCGTGAGTCCATATTAAGTAACATGAAGTTGCTTAAACGTATATATCTGTTATCTCTCCATTGCACCAAGACGGAGGTTGAAGTGAATGAGAGCATTACAGTTTACAGCTTTTGCAGCTCGGCAGTTTCTAGCATCTTAGGTTTTTTGTGCGTACACTAATGTGCATGCTGGTCTCCATGCTAGTTCAGACTACCAGTTATACAAAAATAACACTTTAAATAAGTACTCCTCGACGCAATTCTATATGCCTATTATCGTCAAAGTGTCGATGTTAAAGAACAGTAGATGTTGTAGCACCCAGGATAATGCAGGGGCGTAACACAGACCCCTGCAGCCCACGCGGTGCGGGGCCCGAAGCTCCAGGGGCCCCCTCGGCACTGCACTCGGTCCAGAGAGCTCCTAATTGAGCCCGGAGGTGAGCCCCTCTACATACCTTGCAGGGAGGCCCCCTCAATTTTCGTTACGCCAGTGGGATAGTGGGCTGCATGGCTAAAAACGTATAAGGTCCCAAACACAAGACCCTTTGGATATGCCAATGCTTGTGTATTTGTGCCTCCCAACTGTTTACAGCAGGCCTTGGCTGTCGCGCCCTTTACATTATGGTTCGTCCCCGCGCAATACCGCTCGGGGACGGATATTATAGGAACCACTGACCTCTCTTGCAGAAGATATGACTCAAGTTCCATTCTGGATTACGTCAGTTGCTCCTATTTCTCTTAGAAAGGAATCAGTAACATGCTCTAGAAGCAAAGACCACGTAGGCTTTCAGTGTGTGGGTACAGGATGCAACACACAACAGAAGTTTGGTGATGAGAAGCATGCTGGCAAGGTCCAAACAGTGTTACGTGTCACTAAACAAATGAGCAGCAGCATTTTGTATTAAAAAAACTGATTGCTTTTTTTTTTTTTTGCATTTTTGAATGACTCACCAACTGACTGTCCGTAACGGATCTGGATATTTTATTGTGATGCAGTTTTTGAAAACGAATTCTTCTGCAGTCATCAAGTGTAATTATCAAGCTAATAACCATTCCTTTTTATAATGTTTGATGATTCTCTAAGGAGAAGTAATTAATTGTAATTTCTAGTGCACACCCTTGAGACGAAGTCTAACTAGCATTTGCATCTTCTTCTTGCAGTATAAAAAATACAAGGTTAATGTACATCTTTGTCTGGATTGTGCATCGTGTTGTGCAGGAGTGCAGGAGTTGTGTAACTCATTTTTATGATTTAAAACTGAAGGGACAGGGTGGTCCTTTGACAATTATTTTATATTACATCTCACAAAAAATATAGACTGTCAATGCTTGTTTAAAACAGTGTGATCCTTACGTCAGATAAACATATGAGAGAAATGACTTTTCCACTTTCTTAGGAAAACAGAGAAAAGAAGGACTGGAGAGTCACGGAAATTTCAAGTTCTCGCGCTAAAGTGATTACCCACTTAGGGCTAGATGTATCAAAGGGGTTTGCCGATTCTGTGTCTATGGGGATATGTGTTGATACATATGGCCCTTATACTCGAAACGGCAGAGCTGGCTGATGGAAGTATTAGCTAATCAAGGCCCATGTTTGTCATAGTGTTGTGTAGCCCTTGAGCCATGAAAGGGGGTGCAAGAGTGACACAACTCTGAAGTCAGATTTATCAAGCCGCTTGAGGCCACCTTGCGTGGCCATGCATGGCGTAATAAATCTGGAATAACGCAGGCAGCACAAATCACTGCTTTGCGTTACTCTACCACAGGGAGGCATTCCTTGGGGTGAGTCATGGGTTGAGCATAGGCCTTCCCAGGCATCCACCAATGGACTCCGGTGCATACCCAGATTTACCAGGATTGATAAACCTAGGAATGTGTCATCATGCTAAGCCTCGCCATGAAAGGCCTGACCAGGACATCTTTATTTCTCCTCGGTTTTTTCTCTTTCTACATGTGTTGTATTCTGCAGCACACATAGAAAGAGGAAAATGTCTCTGAGGATTTTTTTGTGTGCAGGAGGGTGTCCTTTTCTGAACAAAAACAATCATGCCTACGTGGCAGGTACACTTGCACTATGACGCAAGGATGCCTGTGTTGGTGTAAGGCAGCCCATTGTGACCCAGTGCAAGAAACGGACAGGAATGCACTACATAATGTTGAAAATGCTGCATTGCGATGTATGAAAGTATGCTAGTTTTGGGTACAAATCTTTACGTAGACCATCAATCCAGGATCACCTTTGTATTTACACACAGTACTCCCATGGGTCCTGTGCTCACCATGCCACTGGAGTCAAGCTAGCATGGACGATGACGGGTGATACCTGACACCAGTCCCAGGATGCTCAATTTCCTGTCCGGGGGGGACCTGGCTTGACAGTTTAGGCTGGACTGTTGCCATGGGGAGCAGGGTCAAGACTTAATCAAGCAGTGGTTTGTAAGTGATTTGTAAAGTGCAATTACGCACCCGTAAGGGTTTCGAGGCACTGAGGGGGAGAGTTGCAGGTCTGTTGAGGTGCTGTGATACAGCCAAAGAGCCAGGTCTGGAGGTCCTTCCTGAATTAAGGCAATGACAGTGATTGCCTGAGGTGGAGAGGCAGGGTGTTCCAGGTCTTTGCTGCAAGGTAGGAGAAGAATCTTCCTCTGGCTGTTGTCTTGCGGATACGTGGGATGGTAGCCAGGTGCAGATGGTGTGATTGCAGCAGGGGCAGTTGAGGATGAGTCTGGCGGAGGCTTTACATTTGTTCTGCATTTTCTTGAGGAGTTTCTGGGTGATAGCGGAATAGAGTGTGTTGCCCTAGTCAATTCTACTTCCAACAAGTGCGTTGGTGACTGTCTTTCTGGACTTGGTGGGGATCCATTTGAAGACCTTGCAGAGCAGGCATAGTGTGTAGAAGCAGGACGATGAGACAGTGTTGATCTGCCAGCTCATGGTGAATGAGGAGTCCAGAATGATGCCAAAGTTCTGTGCTTGGTCTGAGAGTGGGGGTGGTTCAAAGTGCTGCGGTACACCAGGAGTCGTCCTAGATGGAGGGTGTGGAGCCCCTGATGAGGACTTCAGTCTTCTCTGAGTTGAGCTTGAAGCAGTTGTTCTTCATGCGGCGTTGACGGTCTACATCCCGTTGTGAAAATTGTTCTTGGCAACTATTGGTTCATTGGTGGGGGAGAGAATCAGCTTGGAGTCATCAGTGTAGGAGATGATGTTGGGTACATGGTTCCTGATCATGGCTCCAAGCGGGGCCATGTAGATATTGATAAGCATAGGGCTCAGGGCGGAGCCCTGAGGCACTCCGCAGCTGATTTCTGTGGGTTCCAAAAGGAACTGAGGCAGTCAGACTCTGTGTTCGGCAGTTGAGGAAGGGGCTGATCTTTTCTAGGGCTTTGTCACAGATGGCAGCGTTGTGGAACTTTGTGTATATGATGCAGTGAGAGACAGTATCGAAGGTGGCCGAGAGGTTCCGGAGGATGAGGGCTGAAGTTTTCCCTCAGTCAAGGAGGGCGAAGATGCCGTTTGTGATGACAATGAGGGTGGTCTCAGTACTGTCGAATTAAGAGGTCAAGAGTGTGGTTTGCTTCGATGAACTCTGACAGTTGGGCGTTGATGTCCTTCTTGAAGACCTTGGCTTGGAAGGGGAGAAGCGAGATGGGTCTGAAGTTCAGACTGATTTGCGTATGACTGGATCCAAACTGGTAGGGCATTGTGAGAAAAACAATAATCGATTGATGCCCAGGTGAATGTTTGATATTCTTTTCATTCTGTTCATCAATTGTTCTTTTTGCATTTGTCACCCCGAGTGGGACTGATATGCCCAGATGTGGGTCCCCTGTTCACCATGCCACTTGAGCTGAGCTAGCCTTGCTGATTAGGGGTGATAACACGAAACCGGTCCCAGGATGCTTGTTTCCATTCCAAGGAGGACCTGACCTGGCAGTTCACGCTGGGCTGTCCCATAAGAGGGCTGGGTCATGACTAATTTGCATATGGATTGGTCCAAATTTGTATGGCGTGTTGAGCAAATAAATGATGGATGTAGGCCAGGATCTCCTTACTGGTGGTGAATGTTTGACATTGTTCAGCTTTCCGTCCATCAATTGTTCTTTTTGGTTTATGCACAGTGGTACCAGGGGTGACAGATTGCCAATCAGGAGAAGGGAAATCACATAATTTAATCCACTCATCAAAATTTAAATGACACTGAGGATGACAGATGACCAAAAGAAAAGTCAAAGAATTACATAGGTCAATCCACTGGTCACATTCCCAATGGCAGTAATGAAGGGGATTATGGCAAAGCAATAAACATGGATACTGACACTAGGTCCAGAGATTAGGCTCACATTTGAACAATTTAACAAGTCCACCATGCATATTTAGGAAACCATCCTCGACACTATCTCCACTAATATCATGATGAGCCTCATGCTAGACTCATATCATTGTAGTGTTAAAGAAACAATAGCCAGTCTCCCATTTTGTTCAGTTCTAAGTTTATAGTGTCCAGGCATGAAATCCATTTAAATTCCTAATTGCTGTGTATTGCCATGTCTCCTCCTCCTCTGTTCTGTTTTGTGACTACAGAGATGACTTGCCATCTGAAATGAAATGAAATGAAAAGTAGATTTATAGAGCGCGGTTGCTGCCCAGGGGTGTCCAAGCGCTAGATACCAGAATAGAAATAGCTTGACTGAGGTAACTTGCTGAAATTACTGAGGGGGGTTAAACAGAAAAGTCTCCAGCTGTTTTCGGAATGAAGAGAGGTTAGGGTTGGATCTAAGATGAAGAGGGAGTGAGTTCCAGGTCTTGGCGGCATTATAGGTGAACGTCCTGCCGCCCGCCCTTGCCTTTTTATTCTCGGAGCTATAGCCATAAAGGCCTGGCTAGATCGAAGGTTTCTGCTGGGTTGGTACTGTTTTACTAGGTCGCGGGTAATCATAGGACCTGGGTCCCAAAAGGCCTGATGGGCAATACACATGGCCTTAAAGATGATTCTCTGTTGCACTGGTAGCCAGTGCAGGCTGATCAGACCAGGTTTGGCTGATTGTCTGCGTGGGAGCTGTAACAATGTGCTGGCCGCACAGTTCTGCACTATCTGTAGTCTACACAAGGTGTACTCCGGGGCGCCAAGGTAGAGGACATTGTTGAAGTCGAAGCGGGACTGTATCAGACCCTGGATGGCCACCTGCTTTGCCTCCATAGGTAAAAGAGGGAGGACTTTCTTTAGCATCCTAAGAAGTCCGAAGCAGGTAGCCGAGAGTTTTGTAGCCTGGATGTTAAATGAGAGGGTCTTGTCCAGCCACACCCCAAGGCTCTTAATATTGTCCTTGGGTACTGGGGGGGTACATAGACAAGGAGGCCACAAGGAGTTGAAAAAGGTGGGGTTTGAGGGGCCCAGGAGCATCAGCTCCTTTTTGTCCCCATTGAGCTTAAGGGATGAGGAGGTCATCCAGCCCTTTACCGCCTCTAAGCACTTTATTAGCCCACCTGACAACGGCAGGTCGGCCTCCTGCGCCAAGGAGACCACCAGCTGGGTGTCGTCCGCGTAAGAAATGATCTTAACCCCAAATGGACGAACAACCTCAGCCAGTGGTCTCATATAGATGTTGAAAAGCGCAGGGCTTAAAGGGGAGCCTTGTGGGACTCCACACCTCAACGGCCTACTCATGGACACTGTCTCTCTCTCAAATACTTGGAATGATGTGTCACTCAAGAAGGATTTGAGCCATAGCCAAGCTCCATCCACTATTCCGACACTCGAGAGGCAGCTCAGCAGGGTGTCATGGCTGACTGTATCGAATACCGTGCTTAGGTCAAGGAGGATCACTGCCACTGACCCCCCCTGATCTAGGTTTTTTTCTGGTTTCCTCAGTGACTGCTAGGAGGGCAGTCTCTGTTCTGTGTCTGGGTCTAAAACCCGTCTGGGTGGCATCTAACAGCTGGTTGTTTTCAAGAAAATTCACCAGCTGGAGATTGATGTACCTCTCAAGGATTTTGCTCACCCAGGGGAGCAGAGAAATCGTCCGGTAGTTGCTAAAGTCAGAGGGATCCAGATTGTTTTTTTTAGCAGCGCTCGGACCATGGCCCGCTTCCAAGCGGGAGGGACAGTGCCAGAGGTGATGGAGGCGTTCAGGAGGTCCATATGGTTGGTAAAGTGACCTGGGATGCTAACATCATGACTTCTGGAGGTGCTGGGTCGCATGGAGACCCAGATTTTACTTGCGGGCAATGGACTCCAGGGATTCAAGGTCTAGAGGGGGGAAGTGGTCCAGTGTTGGTAGGGGTTCTGATAAAGTGTCTCCCAGATTTATTTGGTCCTGAGCTATGGGGACAGTAGCTGTAGAGGGGAAGGATGAATAGATTTTATTAACTTTTTGGTGGAAAAATTCTGCCCAGTCGTTGCAGTGGGCTGTTGTTTTTTCCTCGTGCAAGCTAGAAGATGGAAGTTTTGTAAGTTTTTTCAGTATTTGAAAAATGTCCTTAGGTTTGGATTTAGCTAGTATGATTTTATCAGAGAAGTATACAGATTGGGCAGCTTTGACCTCAGCTTTTTAGGGATTAATTGCCTCTCGGTATCGGGTTTTTTCCTCCAAAGACTAATCTAGACGCCATTGTCTTTCTATTTTCCTGCATTGGCGTTTCTTTTCCCTGAGAGCCTCTGAGTACCAGGGGGCAGTTTTATGGGAACATTTCAGCGTTATTTTACTCAGGGGGAGAGTGGCTTCAAGGGATTGTGTGATCCAGTCTTCGTAATCCTGGTTGGCCAAACATGGATCCTCATTGTAGGAGGGTTGGTCAATCGCGAGTCTACTTGCCCCTTCATCGGCTGGTAGCCGCGCCCAGGATCTGGCGTGTCTTACCATGGGTCTCACGGGGGGTGGCTTAAATGTGGTCCAGGTGAAAGGCACCAGTCGATGATCAGTCCACGGGAGGGAGATTGGTAGCCCAACCACAAGGTCTACACAGTTACTGAACACAGGGTCCAGTAAGTGGCCCTTAGCGTGAGTCGGGGCCTTCACTCGTTGGACTAATTGTAGAGCAGCTAGGTCGTCTGCAAGTGTCGTAGCTGTATGGTCCAGGGCAGTATCAAAATGAAAATTGAGATCCCCTAGCAAAGTATAATTAGAGGCAGTGCTAACGTGTTCAGCCACAATCAAAGGAAGGAGATTGTGAAACTGTTTGGGGGTCCCAGGGGGCGATATATTACTGTTCCTGAAAAGCAGTTGTTAGGGGAGAGTTCCAGAATAAAAGCTAAGCTCTCACAGTCTGGAATTGCTTCAGGGATAACTCAACAGTGGTATTGCTCTTTATATATAATTGCTAGGCCTCCTCCTCTCCCCTCAAGACGATCCTGCCGAATAATTTGGAACCCTGGAGGGAGGGCTGTCACTAAGACAGGGTCGGAGTCCGACGCGAGCCATGTTTCAGTAAGAAACACTGCATCTGGCATGCATTCCTCTAACAAAAGGGCAATTTCCACCCTATGTTTAGGCAGGGATCTGCAGTTTAACAGAAACATACAGTACTCCAGTTTCACATCTTGGACCTGCTTAGGTTTAAGAGATAGTTTACATTTTGGACATATATCAGGGAGCTCTGTAGCATGATAACAGTGCAAGCCACAATCAGTTCCTAAGGGCATTATGCTGCGGAGAGTTTCCGCGCTATATTGTCTGGTCTTTTGTGACTGAGATGTAAGGGGTATGGCCCTCGGCCAGGTCCAGGCACGGACGGGCACAGACAGGCTTGCCTTAGGCGCGCCTTCGGCGCGCAAACGGCGTGCCCACTGCGCGTCCGCTGCGTGTCCGGAAGATGCATATGCTAAATAGTATGCAGGGAGGGGTGTGTGGTCTGACGGTAGTGGGCGTAGCCTTTGTGTCCCGGGGAATGGCGGCAACAAGAGAAAGTATCCTGCGGCAGCGCTAGAATCCGCTGCGCGGGGGTGCCCAGGGGAGAGTGAAAGGTGAGTATTGTATTAAAATCACAACAAGAATACACTCAAAAGTTTTAAAAATCGGCAAGCGTCTCTCCCGGCTTCCGCCTCAGGAGGTCAAAGGTCTTCTGTTCACGCTCTTACTCAGTGAGCCTTAAAGGTCATCTTTAGTGTAGTTGTTCTCTAGAAAATGTTCTACTAGTGGCACAGTGGTGGCCTTACAGCTGAACCTGCTCCTGTGTTGGCAAATACTAATTTTCACCCTTTGGGTAGTATGGTAAACCACAGGGGCAGAGAACAGTGGTGATGACAGTATGAGTATTGCAATCAGAGAACTGATACAGAGTAATCTTAGAGTTGCCATGAGAAAATCCCTTAGACTCAATGGTGAGATGACAAGGTGGTGAGTTTCAAACACTGTACTAACTACATTTTTAATGTCAAGTCAAAGGTGACAAATCCAAGAGATCAGTAATAGTGTGTTGTGAATTATTGGATATGCAGCTATATGGAGCTGCATGACACAAATGTTATTTGACATTTTTGCCTTTGCGGAATGCATAGACGAACCTCTCATATGTAAGGTCATCTGCAGTAAGAACATTGCAGTGCTTTTTAATTGGGAGGGATGGAACTCGCAGAGTTTACCTCTGCAGAATTCTGTGGTGTTGCATAAAAACTCAGCAATGTTTTGCAGAATTCTGTGAGCATGTGGAATTTAGAACATAACGCTGCTCTTGCTGATTATTAGCACAGGGAGCATCCTCAGTGTAAATTACACCGCGCTCCATGACAGAGGTTACAGCTTCTTTCTGCCACTCGAGTATATTTTTTACTTGAGCAGGAGCTTTTTCAATGTGGACGGTCATGACCTGCTGCGACCATCCTTGTTGAGAAATCTTACTGGGAAACGCTCTAGGTAGGAGAAGAAAATTCTCACTTAACGTTTGCTAGCTTTGTGCAAGAAAAAACTCTGCTGCACAGCAGTTGGCAGAGTTTTGCCAGAACTCCACAAACTCTGCCGGCAAAGCAGGATTTAAGTACACCCCTAGTTTCTAATGCATGTGAACATTTTACAAAACTCTCAGGGTAACCTTTAGCTACAGTTTTTTGGAGCAGTGTCTCTGCTTTACCGTAGAAGTCATGTTTACATTTGCAATTTCTTCTTCTGGGATATTGGCTGGAATGAGATGAGTCTCTCTGGGCTCTTGGAAGAGGACTAAAATAGGATAACAATATATTCTTTTGGTGAGTTACATATTTTCCTCTCCCTAGGAAAGGATGCAGCCGCTCTCATTACCTTGGTAAAACTTCAAGGAGCAGAAGAGAAGTGCCTGAAACTGTAAAAGGCTGTGATTCCCAATGAACTGGAGGTAACTTTAAGGCTTCATGGCCATGGGAATGGTGAAGTAGGCATACTTCAGTTCCAACCTCACAAGCCAGTTTTTTTTCTAGTAAAATGTTTCTCAGGAGATGGATTTATTCCATCTTGAAATGTATGTAGACTAGAAAAATGTGTTCAGGTCCTTGAGATTTATAACTGGTCTCCATCTTTTGGCTTTTTTATCCACAAGGAAGAGTATACTTACCAAAACCTGGCATCCCCAGGAAACCTCCACAATTGCACCTTTTTGGATCATTGAGACCACCTCTACTTCTACCACCTTCTTTTGCTCTAAGGCAGTGTTATTCAATCTATGGGGCGCGCCCCCCTGGGGGGGCGCGACACCTTCCCAGGGGGGGGCGCGAACTCCACTTAAATCTGACCTTTGTTCCCGGCGTTGCTCCATTCTTCTTGTAGGATTCTGGTATGTCTAAGGGGGAGGGAGGGGAGATCGATGGGGCAGGACGTGCCCATTCTTTTGACATGTTAACTCTCCCAGGAGGGGGTTAATTCGCAGAGCTGACAGCTTCAGCTGCAGTGGGAGGCACGGAGCCTCCTCTGCTAAAACCGAAAGCAAACAAACAAACAGACTTTCGGTTTTAGCAGTGGAGACACCTCGCCTCCCACTGCAGCTGATGCATTTTATCTCCGTGAAGTAACCCCTTCCTTGGAGAGTTAGCTCTTCGTAGAAAGACAAAGTTTCCAGAGTTCGAGTCTCGGCAATAAAGCTGAACATCCTGTGATTCTGGGCAAATCACAATCTCCCCGTGCCTAACAAAACAGTCCAACTATCATGAAACTGTGCTGCTTATATTTAAAATCTCCCAATTCCGCAAGGGGCCCTTTAAGCAGTATGAATAACTTGAATAAACATTTTAAAACATGCATTGAACATCTGCCAAGCAGTGGACATAACTGTCAAATATTTATGTGCTCTAAATGTTGCTTCCTTACAAATACATTGTTGCTATTAGCTCTTCTTGTCGGTCTTTTTGATTTGAGAGAAGTAAAGCTCGGCTGCCAGCATATGGTGCGATGAATTGTGTATGTGTTTGAGTGCGTGTGGTAGTTGCCTGCTTGGAGTTTAAGTGAGAGGGTGGGATGCTGATGTTTCAAGGTAGTTCATACTTTGAGGGCGTGTTTGTTTCAAGTGGGGATATTGTTCCCAGCAAGCACTCATGCAAAGCAATTATTATTATTACTGATCCGACAAGCTTTTTGGACAGATTTGTAGTAGTGCAGATAAATGATGTCCGGTTCCTGTAACAAATTTATATAATGAATTGAATGGATTTTATAGTCCTAATCGTGGTATATAAACTGCTTCCTTGGTAAGTGTTGAGCAGTGGCAGGCAGGAAATCAAGGAGACCGCTATCATTTCATGTTCTGTATAAAAATGCACATTTAAGTCGTTCCAAGCAGATGTTTCTGGCTCTTTGTGTAACTATTTCAGGAAGCATCTTAAGGAGCCTAATTCACCTGGATTCTGTCCCTTTATTTTCATGGTATGGATTGCACGTAGGTGGGAGGCTGTCATTTAATATCGAGTCTATATCATCTGTGGGCTGTAAATGCATATATGTATGTGTGAAAACCATTAAAATCAGACCGCTTCGTCCCACTCTGTACATCAGATGTGTTAGCGCCGACTTAGCCCAGTTACCATGTGCTTTTTGTTGATTTAAACAAAATTCAGAAACTCTTTGAAGATGTGTTTGAACTGAGGGGAAGCCATGGTAGTAAGAGCTCCACGCCTCTTTGTACAACGAGGATTTCTACTTACCAATAGAAGTGAAATATTACCTCAGAATGTGACTGCTCACAGCTGCTGGTTTCCACGGAGGGACCTTCTTCTGGTTCCAACAGCTATTTTAGAAAGAAGGGGATGGGGGGGTTCTTGTTGTTGGAAAGAAAGGCATGGGGCTGCCATTGTCTGCTTCTCCAGGGGGGAAAAAGTGCAAGGCCACTACAGTAAAAGCGTGCCGTGCTTGCAAAATATATAAATAAACAATACATATAAAAGGGACAAGGTCAGAAGAAAATAAAGGCAGGCGGTCACGCGCTGCCAAATAAAACAAGTGGTGCGCACGTCAAGCCTCTGTGGGCACAATCCTAGCTCCTCCCACGGCCTATTGGTGTCGATTACGCGCTTAAAATTTCTGTCAGGTGGTGGGGGGGCCCAACATCCAAAAAAATTTAGCTGGGGGGGCTCAACCAACAAAAGTTTGAAGACCTCTGCTCTAAGGTATGTTTAAATTATCTTGGGAGAAAGGATTTGCCCAGGACCTCGGTGAAATCAATTGAGAAGCCCTGAAACGGTTTCCAGGACCCAAGGGTTTTGTGTAAATAATGTCCAAGTATGGGAAAAGTACTCGAGTCGACCCCCTACTTTTACTGATGAAAAATAAATATGTCAAGTGTTCGTCCTCTCTCTGAAAATTAGATGACTGCCCATGGTCTCTGAAGCCGTAAGTATGTCCTCATTGGGGGTAGAAGAACTGTGAGGTGCCTGGCTGATAGCCTCTAATGAAACTTCTCTGTCAGAAGTTGGGCCTTTGAGTACCTGAGCCAGTAGACAGGCCCTTTCTTCCGGTCTGGCACAAAACACCAGGGTTAAAAACCCTTCTTATATTTGTCTGTGCTTTGTCCAAGGCTGTGAATGTAAACACATATTTTCCTATTGTTTAAATCATATCCTCTCTTAACAGGAGGCCTTTGAGGTTTTTGGAGGGTTCTTTATTAAGCCCAGGCAGTAAAGTCTGCACCGCTCATGAATTTTATGGGATTCGGGCACTCCATGGGGAAACATATTTCTTGAATTCCGCCATTTGGGTGGGAAGAAGGTTTTTTTTTTCTTTTGCGCACTCAAGTTTTCTTTTGGCACTCAACGTGAGCAGCAAGACTCTCAGACTGCTGGCGAGCATGCATGAAGAGTCTTCTCACACTGCTAGATAGCTCCCAAAAGACTTCACGCTCACTCGAATGGCTACCCTCATGACCACACCAATCTAGCATTCCTAAAGCCGATCACGATCTCAAAAAGAGAGGTCGAGCAGCATTTCTGCTTGAGAATGCAGTTGAGAGGCATTTGGAGTGGATTTTCTTCACAAACTGGCTATTGGGGTTATTTGTTTGTGCAAGAAGCCATTTTTTAAATCTTTTTTTACAAACCAGAAGTTAGTGCCCCAGAGACTCCAACTTCCAATTCCTATCCAGCAGGCTCCTCTCAGCGCTTTGTCCCTCTCCTGGTCAAAATTCATTGGGATTTGGAGCTTGAAGGATCACTTACTTTTAAGTATGAGCGGATAATCCGTTCCGCTCGCGGATTTTGCGAATTTTCGGTAAATTCGCGATCCGCGAACTCCCGCGAATTTACCGAGAATTCTCAAATCCGCGAGCGGCGGATTTTTCCGGGGGCAAAAGTTGAAGCGTGCCTGTTGTAACTATTTTAGGATGGCGCCGGCAAGCTGCCAGCGCCATCCTAAAATAGTTACTAAGTTAGCTTCAACAGGAAGCTCTAATAGATAAAATAAAGCAGGTGCTCGATTTTATCTATTAGAGCTTCCTGTTGAAGCTAATTTAGTAACTATTTTAGGATGGTGCTGGCAGCTTGCCGGCGCCATCCTAAAATATTTACCATGCCCTTCCTGTGACTTCTTCACAATCTACCGTGGAAAATCAGCTGTGATGCTGGATAAAGGCTTTTGCATCCGTGACTTTCACGAGCGCAATACCCGTGCTGTTTCTGTGACCAGAAGCTTATTTCTCTTCATCTGCTGAACTGATCTTTCTCTGACCTTTTATACACACTAAAAGCATGTGTGAACTCACATGGTAGCCCTGCCCGTTTGGCCCAGCCCACACACTCGCGGTTTGCACCGTCTTCCCGCCATTCACCCACTATGATGGACAGCTCACTCAAGGGACCCCTGCGCCCTTCGGGGCGATTGCATAGTAACACGCACATGGTCGCTCGAACTAGTTGATGCTCAAAATCAGTGACTCATTCATTAGCCCAAAAACAATCATGAGCGTCTTCGAGGCGGGACAGGTGTGCCTCTTCCCAAATCTACTGTGGAAAATCAGCTGTGATGCTGGGTAGAGGCCTTTGCATCCTTGACTTTCATGAGCGCAATCCCCGTGCTGTTCCTGTGACCAGGAGCTTCTTTCTCTTCATAATATTGTGTTCGCACGGGTTGCTGCAAGTTCGCACGCGTTTTGTACAATTTCGCAATTTGCGAAATTGTACAAAACCCTCGCGAACTTGCAGAAACCCGTGCGAACATAAAAAAAAACGCAAATTCGCGAGAATTCGCGGATTTTGCGGATTGCGAGTTCGCAAATCCGCAAAATCCGCGAACGCAAGTTCCGCAAAATTCGCCCATGCTTACTTACTTTGTCTGCTGCATACATACCATTGGATATAAGGACTTTGTATTTGGGATATCACAAGTAAGTTGAAAAACTGATGTATAAGGGTATTGTTTGTTTGACTGGGGGCATGCACCTGGATTTATTTATACTTTTATTCAAATTTATTAAAATGTATTGTGTCGGGGGCCTGTAGTTTTAGCAGGGGCCTAGTTTTCTTGTGCGTGAAATGTATTTTGTTTTGTAAAGGAACAATGTTGCCCAGTTCAGTATATTTTCCTTGTTCTTCTCCATGTTTGTAATAAGTTTGCAATATTGATTGATTTATTCAAATCCCTATATGACCTAGTTTGCCAATAAGCCTGCCAGACAATAGGCCCTGTACTATTCATGGGTGCATGAAACAACTCTGTCTGTTGAATTAAACCATCTGCCAACCATACTTTGTCTGCTGCATACATACCATTGGATATAAGGACTTTGTATTTGGGATAACACAAGTAAGTTGAAAAACTGATGTATAAGGGTATTGTTTGTTTGACTGGGGGCATGCACCTGGATTTATTTATACTTTTATTCAAATTTATTAAAATGTATTGTGTCGGGGGCCTGTAGTTTTAGCAGGGGCCTAGTTTTCTTGTGCGTGAAATGTATTTTGTTTTGTAAAGGAACAATGTTGCCCAGTTCAGTACATTTTCCTTGTTCTTCTCCATGTTTGTAATAAGTTTGCAATATTGATTGATTTATTCAAATCCCTATATGACCTAGTTTGCCAATAAGCCTTCCAGACAATAGGCCCTGTACTATTCATGGGTGCATGAAACAACTCTGTCTGTTGAATTAAACCATCATTTAGGCCATGGATGGCATTGGATTAAAATACAAAACGTGTTTTTAGTGGTATTTCTAGTTTTATTTTTCCTGCAAACAGTGGATAGGTGGATGAATGGCTTTGGAGGATGTGTGTTGTTGTAAAAGTTTTTAGCCCTGTTCAATTTCAGTTTAGGCATTGCTGAATTAATGCTGTGTTCTCTGTGTTACCATGTTTCTTTTGTATGGAAACTGTGTGTGTGTGTGTGTGTTTGTATATCTATATTTATGAGGACCAGAACATGTTTGCACACCAACGCTATGAGGACCAGTGCGCTATGAGGACCGAAAAACCGGTCCTCATAACATTTACAGTGCTCATATACTGAGGGGAGCTCTCTCAGCTGTCTGAGAGAAATTTTGAAGAGGGCTTCATAATTCCTATTTTTCAGACAGTGTCTGTGATGAATGCCCTCCTATACACACAAAAATATTCTCTCTCTCTACACACACATACAGTGCAGTTGCTAAGGACAGAAAGCAACCAATCAGATTTCAGGGGTGTGTCTTCCTGGTCCTCATATTATCAATATAAGTCTGATAGTTTGTGTGATGTTGCAGGTTCCCATACTGTCAGTAGAAGTCTAGGAGAGTTTGAATATATCCTTCAAACCTTCATAAAGTGTATTTTAATTTATCACTTTTGGACCAAAAAAACATTTTTATAGCTGCAAACCCAGCTCTAAACATTTTAAATCCTAACAGCCAGAGTTTAAAAAGGGGGATTTTTTTGTGTGACATAGGCTCGGAAGAAGAAGGGTTTTTGAAGACTGCAATGATGTGTGTTTTTTATGAAAAGTACTAACATAGGTCCAACTATAAAAAAAATATGTATTACAAATAGTCATTTCAACTCCTCAAAATTGGGACTGGGAATGTCCTTCCTACAGTGAGATAGCTGAAGGTGTACACGCTTCAGAATTTCAATGCAAGTGCTATTTTCTCAATGGAAAGCACCTACCAAAGGTTTTGGAGTGTCACAAACGAAAATGTGATAATTAAAAGCACAGGCCTGATTCTGCACACAACAATGTGATGTGGAAACGTCTCAGTGGTTTCACTGTTTTGCTATTCAGTTTCAAGGATGAATTCTGGCCGGCCAGTGCTCACATTCTTTCATCTCCTTACCATAGCGGTGCTTACCTCTGCGCAGCTGTAGCAAGAGAGGAAAGTACTAGAGCTTGACGTGATCTGAAAGTGCTTGGAATGGAGGATAGATCTGGGATGATCTGTCAGAGACTGGGATGATCTGTCAGAGGTAGAAGAGAGCTATCAGAATTATAACAGTTTAAGGATGAGGCGCACAGAAGACAGTAGGAAGGATGTCTAGTGTAGGAGAGTAGGGTCTGCTATCCTATGGTCACCCCAAATATTTGCTTTTTGCTTCACTGGTTTATGACTTAGTGTGGCTGTGGGCCTGCTAATCAGACCCAGAGCCTGCTGTTCTCTCTCTAAATTAATGCCAATGCACTCTAGGTGCATTATGAATTGGAACTGGTTCACCTTATAGGCCCCTGTAACAGTGTACTCCAGGTACCCAGGGCATAGATGTATCCAAGGCCTACCAGGGGCTGCAGCATGTATTGTGCCACCCCTGGCCTGGCCTCCATATTTGACACAACTGGCTGATCACTCAGCTGGGGTAAGTTGGTGTAATCACCTCTTACTTAGATATAGTATCCCTATGTCTAACCCTATCTGGACACATGTTAACCTATAAGCCACTCCTATGGAAGGCCTCAGCAATCCTGGAGGCAGAGTGCTTGGTTTCATGTGAGATGGTGCTCTGGCACGAGCTGAGCCCGTCTGCAGCTGTCGGGAAGAACTCCCTTAGCTGTTCCGGGATATTGCCATACCATATACTCTTAAGTGCATTATAATCCTCGCGGTTACTTGCTAACTTTGGTTCGGCTTTATCGAAACATGTCAACTAAGGTGTCATACGAATTGGGATACTACCCCCTCGCCAGTTCTGGCGACGGGGGTAGCATTCCACCCTTCTAGAGGGACACAATATGTACATAACCTGAACCCCGGTTAAAGTTAAACTCGAGCCTCAGCATCACAAAATGGATGCTGCCACCGCAGACACAAGTCTGACCTGCTGCTGCTGGGAGTCCCTCCAGCGAGGGAGGCTTGGACAAAGGGTTTCCTGCCTTGGGAGGTGCGAGCACCACCCCAGACAGGATTTTGTGTATTGAGTAGGACAGGGCTGAATGGAAGGAGACATGCCTGGGGCACACAAGGTGTCCCCGTGCATAAGCCAGTCCAAACCGGTGCTGCGGCTTTCCAGCCCCAGTCCTGGCGCGGAGCTGGACAAAGGAAAGGGGGTGTAACCGCCCACCTTCCTGGTCCCACCCAGAGGAGGGACCCAGCAGGTGATCCGGCCCCCAGATTTGGAATAAGAGTAGGAGCTGTGTCCCAAGACTTCAGATCATCCTGAACTCGACTTGAAACTAAGAAGAAAACTGGACTTCGACATTCTGCTGCACAGAAGACTGAAGAGCATCTGCCTTGAGGCCAAAGAGTGACCACACTGTGAATTCAGGCACCATCCAGCAACTCGACATCTGCTTTGCTGCCGCCTCCTGCCGGAGCCCAAGCCCAGAGCCTGACGAGACCCAGACTCCCAGACATCTCAGAGCCCGATCCACAGTCCCTGAAAAGAAGAGACCCGTGGAGGCACCGAGAGACGTGTGACCGGACATCTTGAAAGGCCCCCGAGAAGCTGACTACGCAGTACCGGAGGTATCCTCGATGCTGTGCTTTGGGGTTTGAGAAGCCCCACTACCGAGCAGCAGTTGCACTGAAGATCAGCCCCCCAGCATCTCCACGATCTGCGTGGGGCCCTTTTGCACTTTGCCACTTGACGCGCCATCCCGGCCACTTGCCACGTGGCTAGCGGCCATCTTGGTGACAAAACCTACAAACAACACTGCTGGTCTGGTTGCTCCAGACTGGCCCTCGCTCCCCTAAAAAGTAGCACCCGCTCTGACCTTGCTGGTCCGAGTGAGAAGCTTGCATCGATTCCTGCGTGGCTTGCATTAGCCAAGGCCTGTTTGCTCCGATCAAGAAGCCAATGCCACCAACAGCTAGAGCCTTTGTAGGACAGCTCGTGACCAACGCCTTGACAACTTTGACCTCATCGTGTCCACATGGCTGCAGAGACAATCTTTGCCTCTTCGCCTGTTTGCACCCGACATCGCCTTGTTCCATCCTGGTTCCACGGTAGTCACTGTCTAGTGACTTTGAACATTGTCCCCTCTGCTTTCAGGTCTTCACCTCTTCAGATCTACTCTTGGATCCACCGGAACCCTCCTCGACGACCCGCCTGCAGCATCTTCATCTTCAGGCACCATCGACCGGCGTGACGAAACCCGACACGACTTTGCACCTGTGCACCCGCTTCCTGTGGGTGAGGTAACTCAGAAACGCCGGTGTTCCTACACTGGTACACACCTCTGGTGTCTAGGTCTAAAGTTTTGTCCTTCTAGGTCAGTCGGAAGGTTCCTTAAACAGTAACTTTATAACTTTTACACACCATTGACATTGTATTGGTGCATGCGTGTGCTTCAAGCGCTACACCCGAGTCCCGCGGGCCTTTCCCGACTTCTTCACTGTTAGTCCCGAACAGCTCCAGCGATTCCCCAGGCCCTAGGCCTACTTCCTTTTAGCTAGGTGGTTCTTATACCACTATTTTAGTATATGGTTTAGATGGCCCCTAGGGCTCATCCATACTGTGCAACCTTTGTATATTTAAACTGTGTTTTGTTTTAGCGCATTTGCTTCTGTGCTCATAAAGAGTATAGGGGATATTTGTAGTAAATAAATATATATATATATTTTCAATATATATCTGTGTGGTGTTCTTTCATTTGGTATTCAAGGGGATTGTGTATGGTAAAACAGATTGCTTCACATGCCTTTACGAAGTTTAGCCTAAGACTGCCTTGTCCACGCTACTAGGATAGCTGGTCTATAAGGTTGATTTACAACCAATCATCATAAGGGTTGCTTGGCATGGTACAAGGTGATCACTAGAACTAGTGAGCATCATATACCAGGCCAACTTCTCACATCTAGGACAATGATTAGTGTAATAAGTGGCTGAGAAGTGGCACCTGAGACTCTGGCTCACACACCACATAGACATTCAGTCCATGGACATACAGTAGACCTCCATGTTGTAATAGGCTGACATTTGAGGTGTAGCCATTATTCCAAACCATATACAATATAAACCCCCCTCCCCACTGCCCCCCAGTGGATCTGGTGATAACTTATACGGGGTGGTCCAGTCTGGTATGCCACATTTACGTTTGGGACATAAACTGCAAATATATATATCTTTTGTCCTGGTCAGCACAGTCCAGGAAACTTACAATATGAGTCTCACAATGGTGCAATGACAACATCAATAAAATAGGCTCACTGCAATCCTCAGTAAGGTTTTTTTTTATCACATCACAGCAGAAAATAATCAGCTCAGCTTATATATAACCTATAGCTATTTGGCAAACCAGATACCATAAGCAATCTTGCAGGCAGGAAAGCATCATCATATCATTCAATGCAAACTTGCCCTAGGGTATCAGATATCACTTTGCACTCATTACACGTCCATCACCCATTTGTAATAGTTATACGTATCATCATCAGCTGGACTAAGTACTGATGACAGTGAGCCAGGTAGCAGTAAACGGCACAATAAACAGTGAGGGGAGTGTTTCAATTTGAAATCTTTCTTTCCACATTCATCTCTATCACCAAAGTGCTCGACCTGTGAACTTTTATTTTCAATTACAAATCAGGCTAATTCCAAGTCTCAGTAAACATTTTAATCAAGAATCTGAAAACTCTGAGAGAAGCAGAGTCCGGATATGCAATGATTTTGAGGAGGCCTATACGCAGAGAGAAAATTGTCCCTATGCATTTTCCCCACATATTAATGCTGTAACTAAGCGAAAACAAGCATTGGCATAGCCAATAGGTCTCATCTTCGGGACCTTATAAGTGTTTAGCCATTCAACAGTTGATGTTGTTGCAGCAAGGCTATTGTGCTGGATAACTAAACACTTCTAAGGTCCCAAAGGCGAGATCTAATGGCTATGCCAAGGGAAGCTAAACCCCCACTGTACACTCATTACACTCACTCATTCTATGCCAAAACTGAACATAAACTTCTGTAGCCCAAGGACATTCTGGAGAGAGATTTAGAGAGAGAGAGATTTAGAGAGTGAGAAATTTAGAGAGTGAGAGATTTAGGGAGAGAGAGAGAGAGAGAGAGAGAGAGAGAGAGAGAGATTTAGAGAGAGATTTAGAGAGAGAGATTAAGAGAGAGAGAGATTGAGAAAGATTGAGAGATTTAGAGAGAGAGAGAGAGAGAGAGAGATTGGGAGAGGACTTGCGGGTGAGCGCGAACTCCACCCGGCGGGTTTCAAACAGCCAGTTGGAAAATAATGAAAGATTCTGGATGAGTTTGAAAGTGAGAAAATGCCGACAGGGGGAGGAAAAATTGAGAAGAGGGGGGAGCTGAGGGGGGAAGAGAGAGAGAGAGATTTAGATATATATATGTATATATATATATATATATATATATATATATATATATATATATATATATATATATATATATATATATATATATAGAGAGAGAGAGAGAGATAGAGAGAGAGATTTAGAGATATTTAGGGAAAGAGATTTAGCGAGAAAGAGAGATTTCGAGAAAGATTTAGAGAGAGAGAGAGAGATTTAAAGAGGGAGAGATTTAGAGAGAGAGAGAGTTTTAGAGCCAGAGAGATTTAGGGAGAGTGATTTATAGGCATTTAGAGAGAGAGATAGATTTAGAGAGAGAGATTTACAGAGGATCAGAGAGAGAGAGAGAGAGATTTAGACAAAGATTTAGAGAGAGAGAGAGAGAGAGATTTAGACAAAGATTTAGAGAGAGAGAGAAAAATAGATTTAAAGAAAGAGAGATTTAGAGAGAGAGAGATTTAGAGAGAGAGAGAGAGAGTATCCAGTCTGCGCCTGAAGAGTATGAAGGTGATGAATCTCACATTAGAAATGGCAGAGGAAAGCTTGTTCTTATGATGCATGTACCACTCCCCATCATACCCTTTTAATCTGTGAATAGTGGACTTGTAAGGAATGTTATGTTTGACATGTGCTAGGTGAGCTGTTTCTTTTTTTTTGCCCTTGCATGATTCTTTCGTATATGATTAAAAAAACAGAATATTTAAAAAGGAAAAATCCCAAATGCTACACTTGCTATTCAGATTTCTGAGCTAATGTCTGGGGTGGTGTCTGTAGGACAAATAAGTGAAAAAACAGAAAAATTCTCCCCTTCAACACACATACAGAAGTTTCTAAAAAAGGCAATAAGGAAGTAAACACAGCACAGGCGTTGACTGGTCCAAACGCACCACATATTCTGCTCCTCAATGGAGAAGAGAGACAGAAGGGACACTTGAGGAGACTGTTGCTAGAATATGTTTATCCATTTATGAGCAGTGTCTATGCAGGTGTTTTGGCAAGGCATTCTAGTCACTCACCATACCATCCTCAAAATGTAAATGAAAAGTTCTGCACTTAAATCGTACAAGAAAAGCAGGCCATTAAGTTTTCCAGCGCTGCAGCTTTCACCAGTGTTTGAGTATAGAGCATGGATTTTTTGTGCTTCAAGACTGCTGTATTTGAGGGAAACTATTTTATTTGGACATTGATTAATTACCATGGGTTCCCTTTGCATATTGCTTCTTTAACAATTCCAAAACATATGTGAAGGTCGCAGTGGCGGAGGTAAAAATGAAATGGAGCCATCTCTCCCAAAATGGCGTGTGAACAGAAAATGATTGTGGAGGACGGAAGCATGAAGCTAAATGATGCTAAATGAAAACAGCATGTGAAGAGCACAGACTTCGGTCCAACCACACAGACACTGAACGGGTCACTCTTTTTATTCTTATAAACTAGCGGGAGCAGTGGCGTGCGGCCCATGTGCGCGCGCGACAAGAGTGCCCACGAGCCATGCGCTTAATGAGCCATGACGATGGAGTGAGTGGCGCGCGCGAGAGCGAGCACCAGGCCATATGTTTTGAATTATCGCGCCCATGTCTGGGGACGATAATTCAAAACATATGGCGCCCGTGTGGGTAACCGCAAGCAATAGGCCACACACTCACAAGCCTGTGGTGAGCTTTTCAAAGCCCCTTACTAAAAGTCTCGCCAGTGCAGCACATGCGTGCTGCTGCAGTCTCGACCTAAAACTGAAAGTAAGAAGAAGAAAATTGGCCCATGCAAAATGATGACTCCTGCCAGATCTGAGCCAGTGACGTGAAGATAGAGATAGGGACTTTCCAATCATGTGCCAAAGGAATTTTACGAGCACTCGACTGCCAGAGAAGAGACCCTGCTGAAGTGACTGCAACGCTACTGAACATTCTGCCTTCATGAGAAAAGGAGAAAGTGGTAAAATTGCTAAATACATCTTTTTTCTGGAAACAGGTAAAAATGCACATATCTAGACAGCCGTCTCCTTCACACTGCAGTAGTGCAATGGCGGTGGGATTAAAAGCAATGCGTCTGTGAGACTTGGAGGATGACGATCATCCAGGGCATGAGAATCACAGCCCTACTGTGAGTTGATTCAACTGGTGGGGTCAATCTGTGGGAAGAAGCAAAAAGCCCAGTTTATGCACTGAACCATGGATCTCAATTGGACAAGTCTAGGCTGAGCCTGTGATGGCACAAGGACCTCGTCTCATCGACTCGATCCATCGAGGTCCAATGGCTGCATACAGAGCTGATGTATTCTGATGTTCTCGTGAATATGGGATGTTCCAAAAACACTAGTCTACCTAATTGAACAATGGCGCGGAAACCAAAAACAGGCTGAAGATCAAACACTATGGAGACAGAAGTCATAGGAGGACCATACTAATGCGTGTACAAGGATTCCACACAGACCAATCCCAAACAACAGCTGGAAATTAAACAAACATTCACATGAGCATTTCCATAATATTGAACTTTTCAAGAGTGACATTTTACGGCTGTCCACCAGCCTAATGACTGTGAAAACTGCAAGGAAGATAAAGCAGACAAAGTGATAGTTTGTACCAACCTAAAAGGTGCTAGCGCATCACCACTCAATGCTGTCTGTCCAATAGAAACAGATGGTCCATGGGTGTGTTTGCTACACAAGAGCTTTCAAACATGAGGAGGATGTGTGGTACCACCAGGTGAGATGAGAGAGACTGCTGGAACAAGCAGCAACTGCACCCATCCAGTACAGAAAGCGCCACATCAGTAGCCACCCTGTTGCCCGTGCTTTCCTGACAATAGTGTTTCGTAGTTACTATTTCATGCCCACCTTCACAGGTTTCTAAGTCAACTACACACATACAAAAAGGGTTCTTGGTGGCTGATAGTTCAAAGACTCTAACGGATTCTGGAGTCAGGGCACTAAAGCGTGCTCTTTAAGTCAAAGCAGAGGCTGCAGATAACAATGATTTTTAAAAAAGGGAAATAAGTTAAGCCCTCACTGCTGATAGCAGGAATCAGCAGATCGCCCTGGAATCCCAGCATGGCCATCTAAGACTTTCATCCTTCAGATGTTAGGCACCATTGACAATGGCCTCAGAAGAATATACACCATTAATGCACCCTGAGGCCATAACTACCATCTTAGACATCACTTTCATTTTCTTAGCAAAGGTTAAATGAGCCCTAACAAAAAAATCCACACTTTACCCCAATAAGGGGGGCGCTAGAGAGTGCGCAAGCAGCATGGCCGCACTGATGTGAGGCTCCTGCTTCCTGGAACTGATATCCTTCACTTATCCTGAACAATTGGGCGCTAATTGGGCTAAATTGTTTAGAGATCGGTGGCGCTATCCCGCGGCTACAAGTGGAGTGAAGTGCAGAAGGATCGGCGGCGGACAACTGGAGCGGGGGCGGCGCCTAAAATCTGAGCCGCGCCGCCCGCCTGACCTGCATGGAGCCTTGACTCGGCTGCAGTGGCTGGGAAAGGTCGGGGATTACCACGAGGCGAACAGGCCGCGCTTCCGACGACGACACAGTGAGTCACCGTTATCGTTAACGACCGAGCCACGGCGCAGAGGCGGACTGCCGGTGCAACAGGACACCAAGGAGGCATTTGTGGAGATAGTACCACTGGGGGTGGCGGCACAGGTTTCCATGAGGCCACTCCGCGAGAGACTTTGCCGAGAACCATAATGGTGTTGCGATGTGATTGATGGATGCGGACATACTGACGGAGGCGACGAGGACTGTGTAGGTGAATTTGTGGGGAGCCCGCATAGCGCAGTAGTGGAGGATTGGTGTGTGTTCCCCTCCCCCCCCACTGTGAAGATCTGGTGAACACTGGGGCAGGATAATAAATATACTGAGGACGCTGGACATACCATGGCAGCTGCGGGGAAAGCGCCTTTGGCAGGAGAGCCGTTCCGAGGTGTGGGGACAGGCTTCGAGAAGACACTGAGCAGTGTTCTTCCCCTACACGCCTCTGTTACGGTATAGAACAGTCTTTGTGATGCCCGTGGCGAGAGGGGATATGGGCAGTGGCAGTGCGTGTATAGCCTGCTGAGACGAGAGTGCAAGAGGAGTGAGACCCTTTCTGGCCGGTGCGGAGCGCCTGAAGAGACCTGTGACAGGCGCGATCAACCCCCTTGGAGCGGCAGAGCATTGGGCGATGATTTGATGGGGACTGTGACTGCCGGGCCGCCGCGAGTACTCCCCCCCCATATTGTGGGTGCTGGATGTCGCACGCTGCTGCGGTTTTACGGTCTTAGCAACCTGCTGCTGTTGTGCTCTACAGGGCTTTGGAAGGAGCTCATGTAACTCCCTGAATCGCCATACATTGGTGGAGAAGGCAGCTGACGATTATGAGGTGATGCTTCAGCGGGACACAGTCTTGGGCAAGTAGCTGACCCAATGAGGTGAGAGCTGCTGAGAAGCGCTGGACAGAGCAAGCTGACGCGACAAGAGTGTGGGGCAGAATCAGCTGCTGGCGGCGAAAGGGCCACGTGGCGACGCGGGCTGGCCCTCACACTTCACCCTAGACTGGTGGTTGCCTTGATTACTCCTGATACATACGCGGAAGGCGTTGCACTCTTGCTGAAATATGGGGAAGCCCGCCACTCGTCAACCAAAACTAAATTTCGAAGCTGCAAAGAAGGGAAGCAAATCTACTGCTGATGACCAGGAGCAGGACTTGGCTGAGCGCGCTGGAGGGGGAGCCAATTCACAGGCCTCGGACATGGCCAATATACTACAAGAGATAGGGCAAGGATTTGTAACAGTGGTGAACAGGGTGGACCGGATGTCCTCTAGGATGGATGCCATTGCACATAAGCTAGATGGCCACAAAGACCGCATTAAGGAGGTGGAAAGATGCTTATCAGACTCAGATGACGTCACTGCAACCCATACAGCACAACTTACGAGAATGGATAAACTGCTACGCGTCATAGCCGCAAAAAATGAGGACTTGGAAGCGCGCAGTCGGCGCAACAACATACGCGTCAAAGGAATACCAGAATCGACAAATACTGATAGAATGGAGGACTATATAAAAAAAAACTAACGCTGGAGTCCATAGGCAAAGACGCCTTTTCCTCGCAGTTCATAGTGGAACGGGCGCACAGAACCCTCGGTCCATGTCCGGTGCCGGGAATCCCCCTACGGCCTATAATTGCACGATTACTTAATTATAGAGACCGGGATGTAGCCCTCAGAGCTGCGAGGAACAAGCAGAAGTTGACATATGATGGTAATACCTTTTCCATATATCCAGACTTCACACCTATTGTGCAAGAAGAGCACCGCAGTGTTTGTGGAAGTCAAGCGGAAGTTGCGATCGGAGCAAATTGATTACGTTCTCCTCTACCCAGCAAAACTCAGAGTGACGCACCAAGGGAAGCAGCGATTCTTCACGTCTACCCAGCAAGTCGAAGACTTCCTCCGAGCATTGAAATGAGCGAACCGGGTGGAGTGCGACTGGAGGCCTCGCAGAGGAATGGTGACATGAATGAAAATGAGAATCTGGAATGACTGACTCCAGCAAAGTAATCTGCACACATCCAAGGGAACTATGACGGATTGGTAGGCTGAGTCGGATAATCTAGCTGATGCGAGGTGAGATGCTTCCAGTATGGCTCAATTGTTTACATATTATTGTGGTTCCCGGCCTGCTCCCCCCTCCTCATGATAGCGCCAGCAGCGCCTTCAGAGGAGAACTTAAGGAGAGCGAGGAGACTGCGTAGCTGTCTAGAAGGTCCCCCAACAGGTATTCCCCCATGGAAGTACAAGTTTTGAACTCTGAGGGGAGGGTAACGGAAGTGGGATTCCAATTTGGAGGCAGGGTGGGAGGGTGGACGTGGGATTCTGGCAAGATTGGGTTGCTGCAGTAGGTGGGGGGAGGAAATTTGCAGTTCTTGTTGATCAGACGTAGGTCTGTGGGGGGTTTCTTTGAGGGGGTTATTTAGTACATGTGGTTGTCAATAAGCAGATCTAAGGGATTTACTGTATGGTCGTACACAAAGATTAATATTACTTTGAAATTTCCTTGTTGTACTGGAGCCGCAGTTGTTGAGCGACCGAAGGTGGTGGATCTGGAACAGCGGCGATGCTATCCGATGGAGCACTGCAGAGATGTACAAGGCCAAGCTCATGACCCCCATTGACAGCACTAAACTAAACATAAATACATGGAATGTACGGGGGCTGCGTGACCCGTGTAAGAGACGCCAAATACTATCCTATCTTGATAGACACCAGGTACACGTAGCAATGCTGCAGGAGACACACTTTAACCCAAGATGTACCATCACATTTGCTTGTAAATGGGCGGCACACAGGATCTTTTCTTCTTTCTCTTCCTATGCAAGAGGTGTGGCGATTCTGGTCAGGAGGGGCACTCCATTCACACTAGCGGGAGCCACGTGGGATGCCCAGGGGAGATATTGCCTGACTTGGGGGAGTTGGGGTCTGATTCTATTACCCTGGCCTGGGGTTATGGTCCTAATGTGGACGACCCCCACTTCTTTACAGAACTATGGGCAAAGATTGTGGACATTGTGTCCAACAATATTGTGTGGGGAGGTGACTTTAACATTGTGCAAAGTCCGGATATTGATAGGACCCACCCGTCTCCCCATCATAACACAAAAGCCCGTGCCATGCTGCATTCCACACTCACGGACCACAATCTGATAGATGCGTGGTGACACTTTGTGCTGACCGGGTTTTTGGCTCTATTTCTGAGTGATGGTGACTTTAAGCTTGCTACCATCCTGGATCCCTATTCTTAGCTTGTTTTGGTCTTTTTAGGCCCCTTTTCAGACCTAGAAGTATAAACTAGAGGATAGCCGCTTTATATGATGATAGATCCCTTATTCCTGACTCTAATCCATCTATTGCCTATTGGCTTTGACATAATTATGTGTCCTTTCATCATCCTACCTATAGTAGAGGGTGGATCCTGTAGCTCTGACTTTATATTACATATTGGTATGGTTTGTGTATGTACTCTGGTAGAGTTAAGTGTCTATTTCATCCTTTTCGGGCCTACAAGGCCCAGAACCAGAGAGACTCCATTTTGCTATCTGTCTCTGCTGATTGAGATGCTTGCAGGGTAAAGGTGATGTTTTAGTTATGAGGTGTTGTTCACTTGGAGAGAACCGGCCTAGGCCGGCCCTTATCAGTAGACTGTATTATTCTTTGTGTCGAAGACACCCCGAAAGGCCGGCCGGCTGGGTGTGTGTCCTTGACGCAGAGTGGTGCAGGGATCTGATGGGCGGCAGGCTGATGACTGGAACTTTCCATGAGGAGAGAACATTCCATATTAGTGAAGTGCAGAGGAGGCGGAGCGGTCAGTCAGTGAGTTGGAGCTCGAGAGAGTGGTCAGTCGGTTCTTGGAATGGTAGAAGTCAGTTAGACTTTGGAATGGAGAGAGAGAAGCCAGATGATGTTTGGAGCTGAAGAAAGCAGTCAGAAGCAGTTACTTATCAGAAGGGGTTGTGATCAGTTGGAGTAGGCAGTTAACAGCTGGAGTCTGGAGTGATGCCTTTTGGAAGAGACTGAAGTTATATCATGGATTAGTCTGTGGGAGCAGCTGGAGTGAGTTGGACATTGGAGCTGGGATAATCAGACAGAGTGAAGAAGCTAGTGGAGCGAACGGTTATCAGAGCGGCAGAAACTATATCATTAGACTGAAGCTGGAAAGTGAAGACAGTTCGTGGGGGAGAGGAATCCAGTGCAGAGCGATCAGCACAGATGTGTGTCCAATAGTGCAGGGGAGAATCTGAGATGAGCCAAGGCACAGACGAGAGAGGAACCCAGATGACAGCTAGAACAAGACTTCATACTAATCAGGTGATATCTGTCCTGTTATATTAGTGCCCATATATATTAACCTTGTCTTTTATTTCCTAGGCTAGATTCCCTACTGTATTGCTAATCCCTTTTCTTTCAGCGGTGTGCAGTCTGTTACAGTCCCTGTCAGTTACATGTGGATGTATTATAGTAATAAAGCTTTCCATTATCATAAAGAGACCCCGCAGATCTGTGTATGTGTCTATTCCCCTTTACTTTTCAGGCTATGTGTGATATTGTAGTGTTATATTGTTGATGTTATTAGTGAATAAAGATACCCCAGTTACAGCTGTGCAGGTGTTGTTCTTATGATAAAGTTAACCTTTCTTCTAGCCAGATGCTGTAATGGTAACTGCTGGATCAAAAGGGAGAAGGAGCGCCTAAATCAGGGAATAACCTTTGCATATAGTACCATTGTGCTATGGTTATTATTCATAATAGAGTTAACCTTTCTTCTAGTCAGATGCTGTTATGTGAATGGATGCGACTCCCATCCAGGTAAATGGTAACTGAGCAAGGGAGTAGAGGAGCACTGGTATTTGATAATAACATTTGCATATTGTGATTTGGCCATTCTTGTGTACCACATAAAATATAACAATTGTATATGAGACATCCCCAGTAGATATTAGATGTATGAGAGAAACTTCCCAACAGAGAGAGAGAGAGCTGAAGATATTCATAGGAAAGTGATCGTCATTGTGTAGCGGCGTTAATGAGAGCACTGATTGTGGTCAGTGTGTATTCCCACAGGATTGTGGCTTGAGTGAGCACTGAGTGTGATCAGTGTGCAATGAGATCGCCGCGAGGGAAAGTGGCGTTAATGAGAGCATTGATTGTGGTCAATGTGTATACCCACCAGATTGTGGCTTGCGTGAGCACTGATGGTGATCAGCGTGTAAAGGTAGATAATCAGAACTGCCTCAGGGTAGTCTAGTCTGGACCCCTGTTGCCGCGAGACTATAAGGTATGAGTGTGGTGTAGAGCATGGACGTCCTTAGTAATCAGTGAGTATTCCTAGTAACCCTATAGATTTAGTAATGTTTTTGATGATATGAGCTTGTATATTGCTAATTCCCCATTCTCAGGTAGAGACCCAAGTGCCTGGATAAATGGGTCCTCAGGAGGGAGATGGTTACGTTTTGGCTGGATTGATGGTGTTTTGTGAGCTGATTCTACCTGGTCCGAAAATCCGGTCGTCACACACTTGCACCCTAACGACCTAGAGGGTATCCACTTTACTGCGCAGGCGGCGACATGGGTGAGACTTGAATATATGTTCTTGAGTGTCAGGCTATGTCTGGCGATTTTACAAGTGCAACACTTAGCCAGGACTTACTCGGATCATACACCGGTCTGTCTTACATTGTCCTCCACAGATTATGGTCCTCCCAGAAGCAGCTGGAGGTTGCAACCTACCATACTACTAGACACTGTGTGTCAGGAGGAGCTCAGGGAGGAGAACAAAAGATTTTTTCATACGTAATAAGGATTCGGTAGATAGTGTAGATATTATCTAGGAAGCTTTCAAAGTGATGTTATAAGGCTTTTGCATAGCAAAGGGGGCTTAAAGATATTTTGAACACATTACGTACGCTTGAGACCGAACTTAAGTCATTGGAGAGCAGATTACCTACTAGGCCGGATGGCATAACACAATCTCAGTTTAGATCGAAACTCACAGCGTACATGGATGAGGCTCGCAGAGAGGTGAGATTTCGAGGGAAGTATTGGACGGCCCGCCGCTATGGCGAGGGGGAGAGGCCTGGGAAGGCGCTGGCAGAGACGATTTGGAGATCACAAGGCTCTAATGTAATCCTAGAATTTGAAGGGTTGGACGGCATTGTATATAGGGACACTGCGACCATACTTAATGCCTTCACTGAGCACTACACGGCATTGTATACAACCACAAGGATGGGAAAATTGAACGCATATTTGGATGATATATCGCTGGGGTGGTTGAACGATACGCAACGGACATCTGTGTGTGCCCCGTTCGAGCTTGATGAGGTCAGGGAAGCCATCATGCATATGCAGTCTGGGAAGGCCACGGGTCGGATGGTATCCCAGTCGAGTTTTATAAAACCTATATTGATATGATGGCTCCCGTACTGCTTGAGGTCTATGAGGATGAACTGAAGGTAGGGCGTCTCCCCCCTTCCATGAGAGAGGCGATCATCGTCTCCCTATTAAAACCAAGGAAAACAACCCGCCACTGTGATTCGTAAAGGCCCCTGTCACTGCTCAATTGTGATGTTAAAATATTAGCTAAGCTCATAGCTAATCATCTCAGTCTACTCATGGAACATTTAATACTGCCTGACCAGTCCGGATTTGTGCCCGGGTGTGCAGCATCCCATACCTTGCAGACCCTATTCACAATATTGAATAACGATTCTTCGGAGTTACCTTTGGCAGCAGTTTTCCTGGATGCCACAAAGACTTTTGACTCCATTGAGTGGGACTATTAGCTTGGTGTGATGTCCCGAATGGGGTTCCCCCCCTTTTCCTTTCCTGGATACGTTTGTTGTATTGCTCACCTACAGCTAGAGTAGTGATGAATGGCAAAACTTCAGAGGGTTTTTCAATAACGAGAGGTAGGAGGCAGGGTTGCCCCCTGTCCCCCCTATTGTTCGTGATCACGGTAGAACCACTGGCGGCTAAATTGCGTCAGCACCACCGTGACAGAGCATTGCAATGCAACATGAGGCAGATATTGGTTTCCCTCTATGCGGACAACATTACACTCTACATAAGAAACCCCCAACAGAACTTAAATATTATCCTTCGAGAATGTATAGTATTTGGTTTGCTTTCAGGGGTCCAGATAAACTGGGGTAAGTCCAGTATCTTTTCCCTTACTGATGCAACAAGTCGCTTTCCCTTGGACTATCCGATGGCATGGTGCGAGGATGAACTGAAATATTTAGGCGGGCGTGTGTCTTTATAAAGATGGTTATATTACCTCAACTATTGTATCTGTTTCTTAATATACCCTTTCACCCGGGGTCATTCTTTTTTAAACAGTTGCGGTCAGAACTGACGCGATTAGTGTGGGGGGGTAAAACCGCAGGATTACGGTGGGATGTATTGACGAGGCCTTATTCTCAGGGAGGATTTGGTGTACCTAATTTTGAATTATACTATTACAGCGCACAGACGCATTATGCCCATTTTTGGGTGCAACAACCACGTTATATGCCCCAGGTGGCGGCGGAGAATTGGCTCGCTCTTTTCGTCCTCATTGAGGGGGCGGTGTACATTCTGACCCCCACGCGGGATAAGATGCCGACCACATTGAGTTTCACGGTGGCTGCCTGGGCACATGTGAGTAAGATTTTGGATGCGCCTATGCTTTACTCACCATTGTTACCGCTGGTATATGATCCCGCCATGCCTCTTCTTCAGGAGTCACTTTTCCACAAGTTTAAAGATTGCACTAGGATACACAACTGGGGGGACATGTATCACGAGGGGTCATTCCGCACAGTGGCGCACCTGTTCCAGAATATAACACATACACCCCTAGAATCCTTCATATACATTCGCCTGCGGCAGGAACTTCTCTCTATTACTCCTGATTTCCCTTCGGAGCCACAGACCTTTACACCGCTACAGCTGACACTTCAGAACGAGAAGGATAAACGGCTGGTGTCAATACAATACAAAGCAGTACACACACACAGAAGATTGAGCAACCTGCAAAGGCAAGGGAAAGGTGGGACCTCGAACTGGGTATAACTCTGATGGATAAACAGTGGGAATTCTGCTCGCTACAGACTGAGAGAATTTCAGCTAGCAGTAGGCTTAGGATTATCCACTATAAATTCCTACATAGACTGTATTATACCCCAGCCAGAATGTATAGATACAAATTGAGGGATACCGACTCGTGTGATAGGTGTCGTGCTGAAGGCGCTGACTTCCTGCACCTGGCATGGGGCTGTCCGGAGATATATAAGTATTGGGCGCAGATTTTTCAGGTTTTGTCAACTATGATTAATGCCCGGATTGACATGTCCCCACTGATGGCTTTATTAGGGTATGTGGAGCAGCTAAGGGCGGAACATCGTAAATTTGTGGCCTTGGCGTTGCTTCTAGCTAAAAGGAGAATGGCATGCCGCTGGGGAAGAGGAAGAGCACCAAAGTTTAAGCTGTGGCTTCATGATCTAATATATTGTCAGGAACAGCAGGCGATCTATGCGGAACTTCTGCCACCTACATCCAGGCCCCGCGATATTTGGGCACCACTGCAATGTTATCTATTGTCCCACTCTCGGAGCAGTCCTTCCGGGGAGGAGTAAGCCTGTTGGAGAGCAGGAACTATTACAAGTGAATGTGGACTATCAGGAGTTGGTCACACCAGCTGGAGTTTCAATTGTGGGGACTACACCTGAGGGAGGGTTTGGGTACCAGCTGCCTCACTAGTAGTTGACCTGTTAGGTTGTGATGGAGGTGCCCCCTTACCCGCCTACCCTTTCCTCATTATGACCTGTTCTAGTCCCTGGGTTTCTATTGTTTCATTTCTTTTGTAATGGGTGTGTAATTTATCTGACTGGTTTGCTCTGATATACCAACGTTGAACAATGTAACAGGAAATAATTGATTTGCAAGACGATCACTGAATGTATGTTTATGACACATTGAAATAGCTGTATGTGTATGACAGCATGTGTACCACAAAAAAAAACACTTCACCCAAATGAGTTTCCCATGACAGCATCATCAAACACCTTCCCTTCCAGCGGAAATCTCAAACATGACAGTCGCTGGAAATCTTCCAGACAGCAGCTTCTTCTTCAGGCCCAGCTCCAACCCTAGGAATCGGGTTCTCCCTGCTACTGTGGTAAATAGACTTCCACCACACCTGTCAGCAGACATACTAGAAATCATTGCTTATAGCAGGCACGCTGCCCACTGTTAGAAATTGCAGACACGCTATCAACCAACGGTAATGGCAGACACGCTATCAACCAAAGGTAATGGCAGACACGCTGTCAACCAACGGTAATGGCAGACACGCTGTCAACCAACGGTAATGGCAAAAACGCTGTCAACCAACGGTAATGGCAGACACTCTGTCAACCAAGGGTAATGGCAGACACACTGTCAACCAAAGGTAATGGCAGATACGCTGTCAACCAAAGGTAATGGCAGACACTCTGTCAACCAAAGGTAGTGGCAGCCATGCTGTCAACTAACGGTAATGGCAGACACGCTGTCAACCAACGGTAATGGCAGACACGCTGTCAACCAACGGTATTGGTAGACACTCTGTCAACCAAAGGTAATGGCAGACACACTGTCAACCAACGGTAATGACATACATGCTGTCAACCAAAGGTAATGGCAGACACGCTGTTAACCAACGCTATTGTGGTAAAAAGACTTCCACCACACAGTCAGCAGACACACTAGAAATCATTGCTTATAGCAGGCACACTGCCCACTGTTGGATTGGAAATGGCAGACACGCTATCAACCAACGGTAATGGCAGACACGCTATCAACCAAAGGTAATGGCAGACACGCTGTCAACCAACGGTAATAGCAGACACGCTGTCAACCAACGGTAATGGCAGACACTGTCAACCAAAGGTAATGGCAGACATGCTGTCAACCAAAGGTAATGGCAGCTGTCAACCAAAGGTAGTGGCAGACATTCTGTCAATCAACGGTAATGGCAGACACGCTGTCAAACAACGGCAATGGCAGACACGCTGTCAACCAATGGTAATGGCAGACACACTGTTAACCAACGCTATTGTGGTAAACAGACTTCCACCACACAGTCAGCAGACACACTAGAAATCATTGCTTAAAGCAGGCACACTGCTCACTGTTGGAAATGGCAGACACGCTATCAACCAACGGTAATGGCAGACACGCTATCAACCAAAGGTAATGGCAGACACGCTGTCAACCAAAGGTAATGGCAGACACGCTGTCAACCAACGGTAATGGCAGACACGCTGTCAACCAACAGTAATGGCAAACACTCTGTCAACCAAAGGTAATGGCAGACACGCTGTCAACCAAAGGTAATGGCAGACATGCTGTCAACCAAAGATAATGGCAGAAACACTTTCCACCAACGGTAATGGCAGACACGCTGTCAACCAACGGTAATGGCAGACACTCTGTCAACCAAAGGTAACCAACGGTAAAGGTAGACACGCTGTCAAACAACGGAAATGGCAGACACACTGTCAACCAAAGGCAATGGCAGACACGCTGTCAACCAACGGTAATGGAAGACACGCTATCAACCAAAGGTAATGGCAGACACGCTGTCAACCAAAGGTAATGGCAGACACGCTGTCAACCAACGGTAATGGCAGACACTCTATCAACCAACGGTAATGGCAGACACGCTGTCAACCAACGGTAATGGCAGACACGCTGTCAACCAACGGTAATGGCAGACAGACTATCAACCAAAGGTAATGGCAGACACTCTTTCAACCACGGTAATGGCAGACACACTATCAACCTACGATAATGGCAGACACACTACCAACCGCTGGCAATGGCAGACACACTATCAAACAGTGACAATGGAAGACACGCTATCAACCATTACACAGACTACCAATTATTGGTAATGACAGACACACCATCCATCATTGGTAATGGCAGTCCATGCTTCTTGGGGCCACTAGGCAATATAAGATTCATTAATATCATCAACCAGTTTTACTTGTTCAAAAATTCTCCCTTGAAATGTGCTCACCACTGGCTTAAACATAAATTGAGAAACCTCCCACCTCTTAGGACAAAAACTATTTGCACAGAAATTCCTATACACCAGGAAATGAAACCCCAGCTCATACTATAAACATCCCTGCATGACTCTATATCCTGGCTAATTGACAAAGTATGATGTTACAACATTCATACAGGGTGTTTTTATAAAAAATAAACAAAACCATGAAATTGGACTCTGCCTGCTCAGGCTTCTGTCCTCCCTGCTGCCTGATCCATCCACCCTACTCTTCCGCCTGGGCTCCCTGCCTGCTCAGCACTCTGCCTGCTCCTTCATTTGCCCTCTCTGCTGCCTGCTTCAGCCACCCTGCTCATCCGCTTGCGCTCTGCCTGCTCAGTCCTCTGAGATCTCTGTGCCTACTTGGCCTCTAATGTCTGGGTGCCCAGGTGAGGTAAAGTGCACGTCAGAGAAGGCAGACACTTTGAGGAGATGTGTGCCCGGGGTTAGCAACACATTTGGAAGCTTTTAGCCTTCCTCGCTCTGAAATTGTCGCTGCACTTACAAAACTACAAATGAACCGCAGGGACCCACAGCAGCAGCGCAGCACTCTCTGTGAAGGCAGACAAAGTAGACGCATTGACAGACAGACACAAACCTATCCATGCACAGTGTGCCCTGCTCCCATGTACGCTGCTGTCACATTGTATAGCGCTCCCTACTTCTCTTTAGGTGCAGAAGAGCTTTGTACAGAACTGTGCGAATGTATGCACACGGGTACAAACTGCATCGTCCATATGTGAATGCAGACACCATGCATGAACACTGCACAGGGTACCAGCACACATAGAGACGTGAAGTAATCCGGTATTTGTATATAGACACGCACATGTATGTACACACCTAGATATCCACACAACTTGTAAATCACGGTCCAAAGACCACGAACGTGTACGTATGGAAAAGTGTTAGACATCTGCATTTAAAAATTAAATCGTATCATAGCAGTATTCTACGGACGCTTACACGCCGGGCACCCCCCACACATGCGGGCAATGCACATGTATGTCACGTACGTAGGCATTGTATTACGGAGTCAAATACGCATACAGCATAGCAGGCACATTTAAACAGTTCGAACAAGGAGAGATGATTGTATACTGAGCCAATGCACAGCATACCTCAAGCACGCAGGAATGCAAATATGCAAATACATATATATACCAAAGCAATGTACAACATCCTTGTTGATGGCTTACATGGAGCCTCATGATAAATATACACCCGGAATACACGTGGTTTCTCTACAGGTATGCAAAGTATATACAAGTGCACAATTAATTGCACACATACCTGCGTGTACATATCTAGTACATGTATATATTTAGCATGTATACGTAGATAAAGCAAAGAATGCACTGTTTGTGTACCTATATTAATGGCATATATGGATACATCTATGTGTCCGTGCTGACTGTAAGTAGATGGCATTGATGTACATATAACTGGATTCATAATGTCACTGTACATATATGTTCACAACATATTCAGAACGAATACATTGTTAATGAGATATTTAGAGTACAAAAGGTGATTTTTCAATGCACACAGACAGACGCTGTGGTTATGACCAACCTATTCTGTAGAGAATCAATGAGGCTATTGGGCTGCAAGGTACACGTGTTAAGTTATAGATACAAGCCGCTGATAGGCAGCCAGGTATGTAGATAGGACGATAGATAGATAGATAGATAGATAGATAGATAGATAGATAGATAGATAGATAGATAGATAGATAGATAGATAGATAGATAGATAGATAGATAGATAGATAGATAGATAGATACACAGACAGACAGACAGACAGACAAAGATACAGAGAGACAGAGAGACAGAGAGACAGAGAGACAGAGAGACAAGAAGAAGCAGGGGTTGAGGCAAAAGAACTCACACCTAGTTATTACGATTGGATTATTTTGTATGGTGATGGTGTTCAAAACCAGGAAGTACACCCCTCTTTACTTCCTACTCGGAAAAACCAAATAACAACAATAAGCAAATTGGAGTTAGCACCCATCCAGAGTTATAGCATTATTAATTTTCATAGCAGCATGTGTCCATAGAAAAAAATCAAAAGAGCAGGTCTCAAATCCACTTGTAATCAGAAACTGTTCTTTATTGATACACTTCAAAACGTCTTTAAAATCCAAATAGTCAGAAATTGATTATTTTTTAGCCAACGCGTTTCGTCTCTGTCGAGACTTCTTCAGGGCTCAAGAAGAAGTATAGAGCAGCGGTTCCCAAACTTTTGACTCCTGAGGACCCCTATTGAGTCACCACTGGAAGCCGGGGACCCCCAAGCAATTTGTATGAGTTAAATTTCAAACATTAAAACAGTAATTCGAAAAAAATACACACGTGTGCACACAAAACAAATACTCAAAGTACTAAGGATTTTGGGGACAGATGTACGACCATTTCTTTTAGTGCCTCGCAATTGGCGACACATTGCGAGTGGCAAATTGCGAGTTGCTAAATGAAATGTACAAAAGTGTGTTTAACACTGTTTGGGATTCCCAATGGGGTCGCAAATTGCGAGGTTCATTAATATTAATGAGCCTCTCGCAATTTGCGAGCCCATTCAGAATGCCAGCCCTCCCAGCGATGGTGGCCTGCTGGGCTCTGCAGGCCACCATGTCTCGGACTGCTTTTAAATAAAGCAGTTTAAAAAAAATTGCAGCCTGTTTACCATGCATTTAAAAAAAGGAAAATGAAACGTCACCTTGTGCGCAGCCCTAGATCTCAGCGATTATCTGTGGAGTTGGGTCCCCTTTCCCACTGAGCGGGAGCTCTCAACAGGTGTCCCCGGAGTGGCCAGCGGCGCGGAGTACAGAAGCTGCCCTTCCGGGACGGACCTGCAGCAACCTTGGACTCAGTGTCCCAGAAGCCTCTGGGACACTCACACCTGGTCTGGGTCAGTCTCCGCCCCCATCATCGGTGCTGATACTGAAAAAACGTTTTATTTTCATTTTCTAAGGGCAGGCAGAGGTCCCTGGGACCACTGCCTGCCCTTAAAAAATATTTTTGCATGCATTTGCAAAGGGGAAGGGGTCAGCCTGATTGAGGGATTTTGCCTCCCTACTGAGGAGAATAGAATTAGTTTGAGGGGGTCTCAGAAAACCCAGAGTCAGCCTTGCGTGGAATTTGTAGATTACTCAATTAAGACACTAGGTTACTGGTTGACTGGGAGTAAAGTTCAATATTATGATGGTCTTTATAATTTGTTTATGAAACAACACATATTAAGTAATTGCATTGATGAAAAGTTGCATTAGTATCTGTTAGGCCTAGGTCAAATTTCTCCCTAAGAATTGAGAAAAAATGTGGACCACTGGGTCAAACAAGGGTGACCAGGACGTCAACTGGGGGTGACCAAAAGAAAGTGGTTAAAAAACCTCCCCAGAGGAAAGACAGTGAGCCTCCTAAAGATAAAAGTAAGGAGTCCCTGGTAGCCCCCCAAAAAAACAATCCAGAAGGGTGGGCCCATAGACACCTCACATCCTAAAACTGGGTACCAAGGTAAGAGTTGGGATTCCAACAGGTATGGTGTCACAACTGTCAAAATACAGGACACCACACCAAGGACCCTAGCTGTCCTAAAAGCAGAGCCCCTAGGGTAGCTCCAGGGGTTGCCAGTGTAGTCTATGAGGGTGGCTTCTCAGATGAGGAAGTCCTTCTAGCCTTCAACTGGAAAATGGGCTCAAAAGGTGAGTTGGAGATTCCATAGGGGAGTAGACACTTCCACAACCTACTGGTGAATGGAATCCCAGCCACTGTCCTGGGAGATACATGTGCCAGTCACACAGTGGTGCATGACAGGTTGGTGCTCTCCAACCAGTATGTCCCAGGGAACACAAAAAGAGTAAGGGCTACCTCAGGGGAGGCCACTGTTAGGCCTGTGGCTGTAGTGCCCCTAGAAATCAATGGGTTTTTTATTTCGAGAAAGGTGGTAGTCAACAAAGACCTCCCCCTTGATTGTCTCCTAGGGAATGACTAATCAGAGGTTGTTCGTAGCCAAAGTAAGGTACTGGTCCAGTGCCAGACCTCATGCAAGGACTGGGGGGGGGGGGGGGGGGCTAAAACTGCAGTTAGTGCAGATAAGCACCAAAAGAAAATGAAGACAGTGTAGGGAAGGTGGACAACTGTTAGCCATAGTTCCAGTGGTCCAGGGAGATTATATCCCAGTAAGGGAGACCTCCAACTTGGCACTGATGTAGTCCTCCTTAGCCCACAAAAAGACCTGACTAGTCAGGCAACTGTCCAGCCTGAGTTGGTGGCTTCTCAGATGGAACAACAGAGGGTGGAAGAAGGGTGTTCACTACATAGTGAAGTGACCCCCTACTCTAAAACAGCAGACAGGGCACCGGGACTCAAAGAAGCCTGTAAGTTATCCCTTTCACCTACCAAGAAAGAGCTAAAGGTGTGGTTCTGTGAAATGATATGCTGTTTTTGTCCATTGAATTTATGAGTGCATCATACCACTGTGAAGCGTCTTCCTGCCTAAGGGCATAACTTGGTTTGAATTTACTGCAGCAGCCCTGCTCAAGGGAAGATGACACAGCAGGAGCTGGGCCTTTGACATGAAAAGTTTGGTGTTTGCAATAGGGTACAGTGAACAGGACTTGATTAGAAGCAGGATTCCGACCCGGAGGCCCACATGGGTGTGAATTTTATGTTTTGAAAAGATGGTGTTGGCAACGGTGCCCATTTGGGAAATACGAGACTTGCTATCAGTGACTACAAGTACCAGCATGCCGGGAGAACCGCACACCTGTGTGCCATGAAATTAGTGCATGCGCATAAATACTTTCAAGCCGTTTAAGCTGTTGAACACCATTTTCCTCTGATGAAGGAGCCGTAGTGCTCTGAAACGCGTCAGGATTAAAGGACATTACTTTGAACTCTGAAATGGTAAGCTGTTTTTATATCCCTTGTCCTGGTCAGCAGACTCCAGGAAACCTACAATATGAGTCTCGCACTGGTGCAATTACAACATCAATAAAATAGGCTGACTCCAATCCTCTGTAAGCTTTTTTTATCATGGCACTGCAGAAATTAGGCAACTCAGCATATAAGCCATGGTTATTTGGCAAACCACTCAAAGTGATAGTGATCCCTAAGGTGATGGGGAACACACAGTGTTGTTTAAATGCCCTTCACACACCAACAGGCCCCTTGGTGTCATGCTTCATCATCGGGGCCTTCGCACCCCTCTACGGGATGCGGCGTGATGCGACTCGCGGATACGCAGGAGCACTTGGAAGTGAACTATGTGTGGGGGTGTGTGTATAACCAAGGTGTGAGTGAGGTGAGGTGAAAAAAGGTGAGTAGTTAAAAAATACCTGGCACGTGGGAGGAAAAATAATTTTAATTTAATCCCCGGCTGGTATTGTTAAAAGAAGTGCAGGGCGTGGTTTAATAGATACGAGTTAAGGTATCAAAAACCACTATTTGAAAGTGTCAACATGTTTCCGAGGTCACAGCCCCCTTCTTCTGGACAAGGGTTATGCACTTACCCTCCCCTTACTCACATGTAGAATGTAAAAGTGTTTAAAAATTAATTACCACAATGTGTAATTTTCCTAACAATGTTTTTATGTTAGTGAATGCAGTTGCGCCCAATTGGCGATAGAACCTGCGGAGAGAAATGCACAGATAAATACAAGGATCTGTAAAAGACAGATCAGTGGAGAAGAGAAAAACCTTCTCTAAATACAACAAGGTCAAACCAAAAATAATGGGACCCTATGGAAAAATAAAACACATCTGGACATAACACAATACTGACACACATATATACAAAACACAGAATTACTCTCTGCTCAGATGGAAAGAGAGCAAACAATAAGAAAGATAAGTCTTACTTAGAGTTCTCAACTACAAGACCTCATGAGCCTAAGCGTATTTTGGGGATCCTTCATTTCTGCTCAGAAATGACCTATAAAACATTAATATACGGGGTTCAGTTGGAAACACGGTACTGAATGCACCAAACTAATCAAACAAATGCTCGTCTCTGTCACCAAAAACTCACGGTTACTGCAATGGCTAATCGCCTGCCTTCCCTCAACGCTGCTCCGATGAAGTGAGCATAGATCGCGTCAAGGCCCTTATATATACTCTCCCTGTGAGTAATTAGTAGTAGTTAATTGATTGATGAGGTCCGGTAAATGCCCAAATACGGGGATCGTAATCTCCCAGGGTCCGGTGTTGCGCTCCCGTTTTACGCTATCTAGCGCGCATGCGCATGTTGGCTTGTCTAATACGCATGCGCGGCCAGAAAAGCGACCGCGCATGCGTGAAATACGAGCGCTATACTTAATACCGGGGAGGCTAGAATGAAAGTGCCTAGGTATGGCGCAACATTGATTAATAAATCAAAACGCGTGTACTGGGCTATAGTGCCAGGGCTGCAATAAGTATCTGGAAGGGCTCATAGTATCTAATAGAATCTGGGGAGACATGGTATCTGATAGAATATGGGGAGACAGCAAGTGAGTGGGTCTATTACTCAGGAAGGTCTTATTTGTTGGCATAGAAAACAGGTGAACATGATAAAGAGCTGACAATATGACCTAATTAAACCCCATACATCATGGTTTTGGATCTGGACCAAGAGATACATTGGCTATCAGAAAGAACGTTTATCTTAAGAGGTTCCAAGGAATGGAATCATTAAGCCCCGTGGTGTCAGTTCCCAACCGGAACACCCACCGTTGTTCTTTTTCCAGAAGGCCCACCTCTGAGGATAATTGTTCAATTACCGTCCACTGTAGTTCATTTACACAGTGTTGGTGTTCGATAAAGTGGGCTGACATTTTTGTTGTAAGTTTTTTACACCTGATGTTACTTTTGTGTTCGTTTAGTCTCACTTTAACTGGTCTTGCAGTCCTACCCACGTATTCTTTTCGACACGGGCACGTAATAAGATATACAACATTCTTGCTGTTGCAATTTGTGAGCACACGTTGCTCCCACTGTGTCCCATTTGAGAAAGTCAGAATCACGCTTTTTTTAGTAAGGTGGCAGTTGTTACAATTGCCACATGGATGGTGACCATGTATGCCCTGTAGTCTTTTTTGGTCCTTTTTCGGAGGGGGTGGTCTTGTGTGGACTAGCATGTCTCTCAAGTTCTTACCCCTTCTGTGTGCAAAAAGCGTTTTCTCCAAAGTTAGGCCGCCACTTGTCAAAGTGCGCCAATGTTTGTTGACCAACTTAGTAACTTGGTTGGTTACTGTACTATATGTGGTGACACATACTGTTCTTTTCTCCGCTTCCTCACTCCTAGGATTATCCTCCAGGAGGGCCTCACGGTTATTGTTTCTGGCCCTTTTTGATGCTTTTTTGATCACAGTTTCCGGATATTTTCTCTGTCTCAGTTTTATGCTGAGATCCTTAGCCTGAGATTTATATTTAGCAATGTCACTGCAGTTCCGTCTTAGACGTAGGAACTGTCCGTAGGGTAGGTTCTCCCTCAGATGACGCAGATGAAAGCTGTCAAATCTGAGGAGACAGTTCCTGGCCGTCGGTTTGAAGTGCGTTTCTGTTTTGAGGATTCCTGCTTCGTAATAGATGTTTAAATCCAAAAAGACCATGCTTTGGTTTGACACCTGGTGAGTAAATTTAAGAAATGCATTCTGGTTGTTTAGCCAGTCGGTAAACTGAGTTACCGTGGTCTCATCTCCTTCCCAGATAACCAAAATATCGTCAATATACCTCCGCCAGGTGCAAATCCTTGCCCTGTATGGATTGTCTGGATGGAGGATTCTTGTGGATTCCAGGTGGTGGACATACAGTCCAGCCAGACTCGGGGCAAAAGTACTGCCCATACTGGTCCCATGTTTCTGCCAGAAGAGAGTGCCCTCATACTCAAAAAAGTTCTTGGTGAGGGCCAATGAGATGCATTCCAGTACTACATTCCGTGGGGTATGGTATTCCCAATTTGTAGAGTGCAGTACCTCTTCAATGATTTGTAAGGTCTCATCGTGTGGGAGGCTCGTATATAAGCTCTCCACATCTAGACTGAGGAGCATCTGAGAAGTGGGATCAAAAGTTTGGTTATTTAACAGTTGGAGTACTGCCTTTGTGTCCCTCAAATATGTGTCAGTGGCTTGTACAATCGGTCTCAAAAAGGCATCCGCAAACTTGGACAATGGTTCCAGAATAGATGAGATGCCGGAGACGATGGGGCGGCCGGGAGGGTTTTCGAGGTTTTTGTGCACCTTGGGTGTATGGTGTAAAAATACGGAGTGCGTGGATTCTTCTGTATCAAAAACTCAGACTCCTTTCTGGTAATCCAATCGTGTGTGAGTGCCTCTTCCACCATGCCTCCTATCTGAACTCTTAATGACTCAGTTGGGTCTTCAGTGAGGATCTGGTAGTTCCTATTATCGGAAAGAAGCCTTCTGCACTCTTTGTCACAGGCTAAGGTGGTTTGGATGACCACCGCCCCACCTTTGTCAGCGGGTTTGATGGTAAGGTTCTTATTCATCCTCAATTCCTTAATCGCCTCACTTTCCATTCTGGTCTTGTTCTGAAAAACCTTCTGTTTGTTTTCCAGACACTTCAATTCTTGCATGATGGCTTTTTCAAAGGCCAAGACCTCGACCGGGAGTTGGTTATCCAGCGGTGTGAAAGTTGACCTCGGTTTCAAACCGGTGTCTGAGGCCTCTGTAGATGGCTCCTTATCTTTAAAGAACGCCCGCAAACCAAAGCATGGTCTTTTTGGATTTAAACATCTATTACGAAGCAGGAATCCTCAAAACAGAAACGCACTTCAAACCGACGGCCAGGAACTGTCTCCTCAGATTTGACAGCTTTCATCCGCGTCATCTGAGGGAGAACCTACCCTACGGACAGTTCCTACGTCTAAGACGGAACTGCAGTGACATTGCTATATATAAATCTCAGGCTAAGGATCTCAGCATAAAACTGAGACAGAGAAAATATCCGGAAACTGTGATCAAAAAAGCATCAAAAAGGGCCAGAAACAATAACCGTGAGGCCCTCCTGGAGGATAATCCTAGGAGTGAGGAAGCGGAGAAAAGAACAGTATGTGTCACCACATATAGTACAGTAACCAACCAAGTTACTAAGTTGGTCAACAAACATTGGCGCACTTTGACAAGTGGCGGCCTAACTTTGGAGAAACCGCTTTTTGCACACAGAAGGGGTAAGAACTTGAGAGACATGCTAGTCCACACAAGACCACCCCCTCCGAAAAAGGACCAAACAAGACTACAGGGCATACATGGTCACCATCCATGTGGCAATTGTAACAACTGCCACCTTACTAAAAAAAGCGTGATTCTGACCTTCTCAAATGGGACACAGTGGGAGCAACGTGTGTTCACAAATTGCAACAGCAAGAATGTTATATATCTTATCACGTGCCCGTGTGGAAAAGAATACGTGGGTATGACTACAAGACCAGTTAAAGTGAGACTAAACGAACACAAAAGTAACATCAGGTGTAAAAAACTCACAACAAAAATGTCAGCCCACTTTATCGAACACCAACACTGTGTAAATGAACTACAGTGGACGGTAATTGAACAATTATCCTCAGAGGTGGGCCTTCTGGAAAAAGAACAACGGTGGGTGTTCCGATTGGGAACTGACACCACGGGGCTTAATGATTCCATTCCTTGGAACCTCTTAAGATAAACGTTCTTTCTGATAGCCAATGTATCTCTTGGTCCAGATCCAAAACCATGATGTATGGGGTTTAATTGGGTCATATTGTCAGCTCTTTATCATGTTCACCTGTTTTCTATGCCAACAAATAAGACCTTCCTGAGTAATAGACCCACTCACTTGCTGTCTCCCCATATTCTATCGGATACCATGTCTCCCCAGATTCTATTAGATACTATGAGCCCTTCCAGATACTTATTGCAGCCCTGGCACTATAGCTCAGTACACGCGTTTTGATTTATTAATCAATGTTGCGCCATACCTAGGCACTTTCATTCTAGCCTCCCCGGTATTAAGTATAGCGCTCGTATTTCACGCATGCGCGGTCGCTTTTCTGGCCGCGCATGCGTATTAGACAAGCCAACATGCGCATGCGCGCTAGATAGCGTAAAACGGGAGCGCAACACCGGACCCTGGGAGATTACGATCCCCGTATTTGGGCATTTACCGGACCTCATCAATCAATTAACTACTACTAATTACTCACAGGGAGAGTATATATAAGGGCCTCGACGCGATCTATGCTCACTTCATCGGAGCCGCGTTGAGGGAAGGCAGGCGATTAGCCATTGCAGTAACCGTGAGTTTTTGGTGACAGAGACGAGCATTTGTTTGATTAGTTTGGTGCATTCAGTACCGTGTTTCCAACTGAACCCCGTATATTAATGTTTTATAGGTAATTTCTGAGCAGAAAGGAAGGATCCCCAAAATACGCTTAGGCTCATGAGGTCTTGTAGTTGAGAACTCTAAGTAAGACTTATCTTTCTTATTGTTTGCTCTCTTTCCATCTGAGCAGAGAGTAATTCTGTGTTTTGTATATATGTGTGTCAGTATTGTGTTATGTCCAGATGTGTTCTTATTTTTCCATAGGGTCCCATTATTTTTGGTTTGACCTTGTTGTATTTAGAGAAGGTTTTTCTCTTCTCCACTGATCTGTCTATTACAGATCCTTGTATTTATCTGTGCATTTCTCTCCGCAGGTTCTATCGCCAATTGGGCGCAACTGCATTCACTAACATAAAAACATTGTTAGGAAAATTACACATTGTGGTAATTAATTTTTAAACACTTTTACATTCTACATGTGAGTAAGGGGAGGGTAAGTGCATAACCCTTGTCCTGAAGAAGGGGGCTGTGACCTCCGAAACATGTTGACACTTTCAAATAGTGGTTTTTGATACCTTAACTCGTATCTATTAAACCACGCCCTGCACTTCTTTTAACAATACCAGCCGGGGATTAAATTAAAATTATTTTTCCTCCCACGTGCCAGGTATTTTTTAACTACTCACCTTTTTTCACCTCACCTCACCTCACTCACACCTTGGTTATACACACACCCCCACACATAGTTCATTTCCAAGTGCTCCTGCGTATCCGCGAGTCGCAGCACGCCGCATCCCGTAGAGGGGTGCGAAGGCCCCGATGATGAAGCATGACACCAAGGGGCCTGTTGGTGTATGAGGGGCATTTAAACAACACTGTGTGTTCCCCATCACCTTAGGGATCACTATCACTTTGAGTGGATTCCACTTTGTTTATTCATATAATTAGGGAGACTGAATCCACTGACTCTATCTCTCCCCCCTCCTGTTAAAATCTATTTGGCAAACCAGACACCATAAGCAATCTTGCAGGCAGGAAAGCATCATCATATCATGCCAGTGCAAACTTGCCCTAGGGTTTTAACATCATGCACATTTAAGGTAACATTACAGATTCAGTCATTACAGGCAGGATCACCTAATCTTTCACTAGTGATAGTTGCCGAAAAATGTTGTACACCACCTCTGGGGTGTATAACTAGAAGAGGTAAGGAAGCAATAAGTACCTATTGTACTGTTCCTATTGAAGCAGGGTCAAGATTGATTTGCATTTGGCTTTGTCCAAACAGGGGGCATGGTGGGCAAAAGAACAATGGGTTGGAAAGATATCCAGAACAATTGCCAGTGGTTAGATATATTGCAAGCATCCTCTCATCACCTTTTGTGAGTTTGTTGTAATGGTCCAAGTGCCTATATGTATTCTCAGTCATGGGTCCTCTCTCATGGCGCACTGGAGTCAAGCTAAACGTGACTAAACTTGGGTTGCAAATGGCTGGGTCCAAACTGGGATGGCATTGTGGGCAAAAGTGATTAGACAGAACATTATTTTTATCACCTTTTGTGCTTTTCTGATCTCGGATGTTCATGTCCTCTTTGTCCTCATGTCCTCTTTGGTCTGGTTCCCCTGGTCATCTGGTTCTCTTTGCCTTGGTGTGAGACTTCCTGAGCCTGCTCCTCCGGGGCTTCATAGTGATATTCCTGGTCTCCTTTGTCCTGGTCCTCCTAATGCTGGTCCTGTGCAAATACCTATGGATGTAGGAATCAGAATCAAATGTGTAATTCCTTAACATTGGCTAATAGCGATTCGGAAGTTGCGAATCGCTATTAGCTAATGTGACTCCTTTCTTTCCTATGGGCCTGCAGGCCAATAGGAATGAATGGTAATGCATTTGCAAAGTGCAATTACCCAATTGGTAATCGCAAATTAAAAATGGAAATCCAAGGGTGCCGGGGGCCTAAGGCCTCCCTGAAGCACCCCCCAAAAAGAGGTAAGTGTGCGCATGTGAAGCAAAGTGCGCTACATGGCATGCTTTGAAAAAAGCATTTTTGTGCATTTTTCGAAGCATGCACAAATTGCCATCAACTTGAAGTTGATGGTAATTAGCGTTTCCTAATTGCACAGTTCATATTTAGGAAAGGCATAAACGCCTTGGCATTACGGAATCGCAAATTGCGATTCCCTAAATGCATGCGCAATTTAGGTAAATCCGATGACCTAAATTGCAAATGACAAAAGGTACCTGCATTGGAAAATGCCTTTTTCCATTCGCAAACGGGCCAATTCTGTGAATCGGCCAGTTTGCGAATGGAAAAAGGCAGGATGCATGTCCCCCTAAGGGAATAAATTAAATGCAACTTTTAAATCCAGTACCATGTGCGTTAATTGAATTGCTTTCTGATAAGCTTGACGTGAAAACTTCACTCCCTTCTTTTCAGTTGACCCGATTTGGGGCATGTGCTAAATTTACTAAAATGTGCTGTGATAGAGGGCGGATGTCGGGACTGTCCTGGCAAATCCAGGACATCCTACTTATAAAGTACTGGGAAAATAAATACTAGACTTAAGGAAGCACCAATGCAGTTTCCATCTTTCGAGCATATTACTGATGTAGCTGCCTTTTATTTATGCTGAGGTTGTTGAGAATAATGAGAAAATCAACAAAACAGATATTTTCCCCAATTCACTGTACATATCAAAAAACAAATCTATGAAGAAAACACTTCAAAAGAATTTTAGAGCTATGTATTCTTACATTATTACCAGCGCACTCTCAGTGTTGCCAAGCTAACAAATTAACAGAAAATCATATCTAATTATCAGCTCCATGCCATACTAGAATCCAGCAACATAAATAAAAGAGCAATATTTTTCTTCTGGGACCTTATTATATTACTGACAAAAATGGGGCAAACATGCAAAGCAGGTGTAGATGAATGCCATATTTAAAATAGTTAGCTTAGACACTTGCACAGGCGGTACATCACTGCTTTTTGGCTACATAAAACACTTCCAGTCTAAGCAGATACACACTTTTAAGCCATCTTGTGTGTTAGTGTGCTCTAAAAAACACAGATTCATTATGCATTTGCCCCTTTTTAAGAGAAGCAATACAACATCAGTTGTAAAAAAAAAAGCTTTAAACGTGTAGCCTTACATATGTTATGTTAAAACACTTTACAGTTTACGGATTGGGACTGAAAAATCAAAAGCAAATTATTCAATCAAATTAACTTTATTTCGGTTTGTTTAAGAACCATAAAAGTACATCAAGTAATGAAAAATACATTTACAATAATAAAATAATACACAATTAATTCTCATTTTGAATAAAAGCAGTTAATATGTGGTTTTTAGGGTGGTGGGAAAAAAAAAACAGCAAGAAAATGCATTGATTAAATATTTCAGAACGCAGTAGAAGCATGATCTTACTGAGTTAGAGTAGCTTAATACTACCGAGTCAATCTCCGTCTAATTAACCACATTGAAAACAAGAATTTAGAAATAGCAGTAACTATTAGTGTATTAGTATCGGATTTTAAGATTCTAAAAAACTCTACATGGTTCCTGACTCCTAGGTTCATACATAGCTGTAAAATCCATTTTTTCCTGCTAGCAAAATAAGCAGGACAAAACAATATCACATGGATTAGGGATTCATTTGGATCGTTGCAGCCTGGGCAAGGGTGAACTGAACCCGCTTTCCATTTATTAGTATAAGAATGGAGGGGTAGTGTGCCATATCTAAACTGTAGATACAGTTTTTTTGCTAAAACAGGTTCTATGCTGTCTAATTCCTTCTCAAAGCTGTAGGCATTTTTAAAATCCAAAAAGGTGCCAGTGAGACTAGAAGACCTGGCTGAACGGAGGACCTCTTCTAAGTTGTAATATTTTATAGACTCAGCCAGGGTTTTCTTAGAAATAGATTTGCATGTGTCCTCCGGGTTGGACCAGAGGTTCTCCATGCCAATCCTAGACGCCTGCTCCCTTATAAAGGATAACCACTTTATCCTCCCTACACTCGGGCGTGCCATAACAGTCTTCAATTACTCTCTATAACACGCAAGCTCCGGGACGCTCCACAGTCTGCGCCAATAAAGGAGCGGGCGTGAAGCAATAGCTTCTGCAATGGGTCTAAAGTTTAAATCCAACCTTAGAGGAACAAGAGGAGTGTTTTTTGGTAAGGAGAGGAGATGCCTAATAAAGTTATTCTCTGTTGTACTAATCTCACTCGCTGGACAGTGGCCCCAGAGTTCAGCTCCGTAAAGGGCAGCTGATCTGGTTTGGACTTTGTATATTTCCAGTGGAACACTGACTACTTTATGGACACAGGACTTCTGCACCTTGAGGATCCCACCCGTGGACTGAGAAAGGGCTAAATTAGCCTTGGTCATTTGAGTTGCCCAACTCATTTTATCATTTAAGGTCAGACCTAGGTAAGTGAAATTGTTTACCCTTTCCAGAGGTCGTCCATCCATTAACGGGCGTGGGCAATTTATTGTGTTGGCATTGAACACCATATACTTTGTTTTGTCTATATTAATCACCAAATTCCTGTTCCTACAGAATTTGGTGAATTGGTCTAACACCCGCTGCATCCCCATAGGTGTTTTCGAGAGGAGCAGGGTGTCATCCGCAAACATTAGTGCAGGGAATTTACCACCAGCTAGATTAGGAGCGTCAATATTATGAACACTGTTTAGATCGTCAACAAGGCCATTTAAAAAAAGGGAAAATAAGGTAGGGGCAAGTACACATCCCTGCCTAACTCCCTTCTCAATAGGGAAAGCTCCCGTCAGCTGGCCATATTTGCCATAACGTACCTTTGCATAGGTACCTTCATGGAGTCTTTTAAATTGGTGACATAAGTAGGGTGGGATGCCCATTGTTGTTAATATACTCCATAGTTGGTTCCTGTCCACCATGTCAAATGCGGATTTGAGGTCCACAAATGTCAGGTAGAGACTACCCCCTTCCATGACCACATGCTTCCAGTATAATACCTGAAGCCGTAGTAGTTGGTCGATGGTAGATGTTTTGGCACGGAACCCTGCTTGCAGATGGGAGAGGATGTTGTTCTCACTAATCCAATCTTGCAAGCGCTGCAAAAGTAGTTTGGCGTAGATTTTTTGGGTGACATCGATAAGACCGATTGGCCTATAGTTTGATGGATCCAACGGTGATCCCTTTTTATAAATCGGGATGATTTCGGCCCCCAACCAGGTATTTGGAATCTCTTGACAGTCAAGAATGGCATTAAATATGACGGTCAGGTAGGGGACCCAGATCTTCGGCTCTTCTCTAAAAAGATCACCGGGGATCTTATCCAACCCTGGGGCCTTGTTGCATTTTAATGCTTGGACTGCAATTGTGACTTCCGACATGGTAAAGGGTGGTGGAAGACATCCAAGGTCCAAACTCGAAGATATGATGAGTGGTACCTTATGATGAGGAGCAGGGCTAGAGTAAAGTTTACCAAAGAATGCTCGCCAGGCTTCCTCAGCGATGTTAGGATCGATTTGTGCCGTGCCTTCTGGTTTCCCGGTGTGGACCAGGTTCCAAAATGTTCGGGCATCTTTCTTTATTAGGGCCTGTTTAATTGCCTGCCACTTCTCAGTTTCCCATTCGGATTTTGCGTGGGAAAGGAGATTCTTATAGGCTTTCCTTGCGACCATAATGGTAGCTCTATGGCCTTGTTTTAGGGCAGAGATTAGAATAGTCTTCGCCCTCTTACAAGACTGGTTGTACCAGGGATTTGTGGTACGTACCTGTCGGTTAGTCTGCTTTACCGATTTATAGAAGCTTGCCGCTAGGATGAGCATTAAATCATTATGTATGTTTAAGAGTTGAGCATCTTTATCAAGGGTGAGGGCACTTTCAAGCAATATTTTTAATCGCTCTAGTTGGACAGTGACACTATTATACAGTGATGCCAAATTATCTGCTGATGATTTAATGGAGGCCCAACGGATTCTCTTGCCACCCTGTAGGATCCTAATATTACTGGAGGGGATATCATCAACTTGATACTCCCCATCGGGAAGTGGCAACTCTAACTCTGCTACCAAAGGGTTGTGGTCACTTTCTGAGCGATCAGGCACATGAAAGTATCGAATCATGTGCCATAAAGACATACTAACCATGAGATAGTCTATTATTGATGAATGGCCCATTCCACTATAAGTACTCCTTCCTGGGCTATCCCCCGGGAAGCGACCATTGCAAGCTCTAAGTGAATATGTGTATGTCAATGATGTGAGTTGCATGGCCATAGGTGACCAAGATTTAGTTTGGTAAACATTTGGAGGCGGGATCCGGCAGGCATCATCCTCATCAGTTGTTATTAGGGGAACCCCCCCAAGTGGTTCGTAGTGACAATTAAGGTCCCCCCCCATTATCACCTTGGTATCACTTGGGAGGGAGTTTAATAAAGCAGTTAAGCACTCTAGAGTACGGGAGACCACACTCCCCACGACAGGGCGTAGGTAGATGTTAATAATCGCTAATTTGGGTGTGCTAGGACGAGTAAGGAGGATACATAGTATGTCACAAGTATTAGTATTGATCCTTTTAACCGAGAACCCAAGATAGACACCCACCCAAGTTGTTAGTCCACCAGATGGTCTGCCTCTAGGACCCTTAGTTGCAAGTTCAGCGTAGGTAGCAAAACCCATTCTGTGGTGGACAGCCCTGGCCCATGTCTCTTGGAATATGCAGATACCATGGTTGTCACATAGTCACACCACTCCGTATTATCTAGCTTAGCCCCCAAGCCCGCCACATTCCATGATATCAACAATACATTTTTGTCACTACGGGACAACTGGTCAATTAACAGGTTCGGGGATATAATGTTTTCTACAGTTTGGTCACCCACTTCAGGCCTCGACTGCACCATAGTGGATTCATGATTGGTTGTGGTGCAATTAACCTCATTTATACTTAAAGGGGAGCTGGCACAATAGAGAGGTGTGATTGGAAACCTTGTCCTATTCTGGGAGACCTCCTCTATTAGCCCCCCTCCAACTACTCCTAAATCTTTCGATAGGGGGGCAGCCGTATCGGGGAGTCAATCGCAGCCGTCAAGGCCAGAAAGGGCGCCATATCTGTTCAAGGTTTCCAATGGGTTAAAGGGAATCAAGTGCTCCATATTTCTAGACCCCTGCGGATGCTCTAGCCCCACAAAGGGCAGACTACGGCCGCTAGCAGGAACTATATTCCACTCTGTATTTTTCCTGGTGGGCAAAGGCCTTTGGAGATGACACATATAGCTGTTAGTGGGAGGCATATGGATATTCCTGATATCTTTGGGGTCAGTTAACCCCCTGGTGTAGAGGACAGGGGTCATATACGACCTTGGATAGAAATATGTTAGGTCGTATGGGACTATAGCAGTGTTCAAATTCCTAGGGGGTCCTGTTAGTATGGTCCTAACCGCTTCTGGGTTCCTGAAATTAATAACAACGATGTCTGCCTCAATATTTTTTTCCCTAGTGCCCAGCCAAGGCAGGCGTCTAACATGAATTATCTCCCCGTCGATGTAATACGGGAGAGGTCTGTTTTGTCCTAGCCAATGTAAGATCTTATTCTTAAGTTGGGGATGGCCCTCCTTTCTGCCTGCTTCTAATGGGGGGACACCTGTGAGTACAACTACAAAAGGTAGCGACTCTGGGGGTAATTCAACATTGGGACCATATTGTTTATCGTTAGTCAGCTTTGCAGGCCTCCCCCTACCCAGTTGCAGGGTCTTAGTGGTAGAATTAACATCGCTCTTCTGGGGAACTCTTACAACCTGGGCCGTAGAATTTGTTGCTGTTTGGACAGGAGCCTGGGCCTGCAGTGGCACCAAGTTTTTCTGCTGGTTATTATTCACAGGCTTACTGATTACAGTATTAGCCTTAGCAGTATTCTTGGTCGAGACTACAGAGCTCTGTTTATTGCTAACAGGGGGTTTAGTTGCTCCAATATTGCCACTGTTACAGCCGTTTGGAGCCAACGGGTTGGGAGCATAGGCAGTTGGAATCTGGGGTGTAATTGTGGAGGCAATGGTAGGCCTTGGCGAGGTCATACGCACACTTGTCTTATCAGCATACAATGCCTCCAGATTACCTAGTCGGTGCTCCACCCTTTTTAGAATATCCAGAATGGGCAGCATGAAGGACCTGAGCAACTGCTCAACAGTGTTCAGCTCAATATTAGTGGAGGGAATGGTTACTGGACTAGGGGTAGGGACAGCCTCTATTTCCCTCCCTTGGGTGTTAGTGGGTTGTATAGGTTGTGGGTCTGGAACTGGTACTGCTATGGGCGTAGTATCAGTTGTTACCAGAGTTTTAGATGTAGTACCGCCAGTGGTCTTAGGTTTTGACGGCTTACCAAACTCGGTATGGCTAAGCTTGCCTCGTTGAGGAGCTCCTAGCCCCCTCCTCTTTTTAGATGGCGGTGGACCGTGGGCCAAGGACGTGGTAAGAGGTCTGCCTGTCCTTTTAGGCAGCTCTTTGGGTGGAGGTTTTGGAGCAGTATCTACATTAAGAGAGGAATTGAGGTCAGACGAGAACAAAACATTAGGTGGAGACACAACCAATAAGGAGCCCGTGGGCGGTGGAGTACTTCTGAGGAGTAAAGGAAATTTATCCAGCGATAATGGGTCTTCATAGGGTGTGTCACTGACAATAACCGACATAGTGGATGGGGATGCCAGATCAGTACATGGTCTGTTTTTCGGGGACTCAATGGAGCGACGTCGTTCAATCATACGTTCAAGTAGTGAGTCATCCTTGTCCAAGTCCACAGAAACCCTTGGGAAATAATTATCCAATGTTTTTTTACAGGACCCCACCATGCTGGAGTTCTCAGTATTAGCAGCCATGGGTAAGAGCCTACCTTACAGTCTGGGTCCAATGTAGTCCAAGTACAAGAGTAAGGTTTTTAGGGGGGTGGCCCGGCCCGTCCTCGGAAGTCCCCGGACGTCCACAGACGGTCCCGCCCTTGTCCCGGGGTTAACCCCGGGCTGCGTCCCGCGCGCGTCCCGCGGAACGCGACACTGACCGTGCTGATGTAGACAGGACTTCTAAGGGGGCGTGGCACTGGGAGGGGGCGCGGCTCGCCCCGGGAAGAGGACACAGCTGTGAGTGTTGAAGGCTGTTCCTCGCAGTCCCGGGCCGCGCCTCTCACCTCCTCTGCGGCCTCACACAGGCAAAGTGTCCTTGAAGAGATGCAGGCTACTCCTGTAGCGCCGGGAAACGATTTGGAAAAGTAACTCCTCTCACGAGCGGCACCCGCTGAGCGGGGGCCGCGAGGAGTAAATAGCGCTCAGATGGGGGCGGGCACTGGGAGGGGGCGCGGCTCGCCCGGGAAGAGGACACAGCTGTGGGTGTTGAAGGCTGTTCCTCGCAGTCCCGGGGCCGCGCCTCTCACCTCCTCTGCGGCCTCACACAGGCAAAGTGTCCTTGAAGAGATGCAGGCTACTCCTGTAGCGCCGGGAAACAATTTGGAAAAGTAACTCCTCTCACGAGCGGCTCCCGCGGTGCGGGGGCCGCGAGGAGTAAATAGCGCTCAACTGGACAGCTTCATTGAGTCTTCTCACGCTCTACATCCTGCTCAGTCAGGATTCAGAGCTGCCTACAGTACCGAGACAGCTCTAGTTGAGGTTTTGGAGGCTGTTCGTGAGTGCCTGGACGGAGGTGGCAGAGCGGTCCTGATTTTATTGGACCTCTCTGCCGCCTTCGATACGGTCCCACATGCCTTACTGATTGACAGACTGCGTGCTGTTGGCATCTCTGGGCTGGCCCTTGACTGGCTGTCATCATTCCTGAGTGACAGAACTCAACAGGTCTGGATGCCCCCCTATTCTTCGGCCCCTAAGAGACTGTCAACTGGAGTCCCGCAGGGTTCTACGTTAAGCCCTTTACTGTTTAACGTTTATATGACCCCTCTACTCTATCTGGCGGAACATCTGGGAGCCAAGATAATAGCATATGCTGATGATACTCAGCTGCTATTCACATGGCCTAAGGGTGTGTCCGATCCATCAGCAGTCCAACATTGTCTGTCGGAAGTCTTCAGGTGGCTTGCACAAGTCCAACTTAAGTGCAACGAAGATAAGTCCGAGGTCTTATTCTTCGGCCCCTTCCCTGACAATTTCAAGGACCAGATTTGGCCCTCGGACCTGCCTTGTCCCAGTGCGATGGGAGGCCCAGCTAAGAACTTGGGGGTCTGGTTCGGTCAAGATCTAAAGTTTGCGGATCACATAAAAAAATTGACCGGCATCTGCTTTGGCACCCTGCGTGCCCTGAGGAAATTCTTTCCTCTTCTGCCTAGGGCAGCCAAGGAGTCTGTCCTTCGAGCTCTGATTCTATCCCGGCTCGACTACGCCAACGCCTTATTTAGTGGTCTACCTGCGTACATGGTTCACCGCCTGCAGGTGATACAAAACGCTGCAGTACGTCTGCTTTTCTCCCTCCCAAGGAGGTCTAGCGTGCGTAGCCACTTACGCAGTTTGCACTGGCTACCAGTTCCTCATCGAATTTTGTTTAAAATTCTTGTGTTGGCATTCAGAGCAGTCCATGGCCAGGGACCAACATATCTGCAGAAAAGGTTTTCATTCCACACTCCCAACCGTGCCCTTCGATCGGCCAACCTCTGTTTATTAACCACCCCCAAATTCAAATATGCACGTATGGGAGGCCAATCCATTTCAGTTAAAGCAGCCTCTGCCTGGAATGCTCTCCCCCTTTCTCTCAGAGCCTCGCCAACCATTGCTGTGTTTAAGAAAGATCTCAAGACCCACTTGTTCAATGCCCCTCTCCTGTAGTTCTTCCAGACTCTGTTTCAGCACTTCTGTTCTCAAATTCACTCACCGCGCCAGGATACCCCGTGGTAACAGAGCGCGCTACAAAAGTTTTAATAAACATAAACATAAACATAAACATGGGGGCGGGCACTGGGAGGGGGCGCGGCTCGCCCGGGAAGAGGACACAGCTGTGGGTGTTGAAGGCTGTTCCTCGCAGTCCCGGGGCCGCGCCTCTCACCTCCTCTGCGGCCCCACACAGGCAAAGTGTCCTTGAAGAGATGCAGGCTACTCCTGTAGCGCCGGGAAACGATTTGGAAAAGTAACTCCAAATTATTATTTTGTTGTCACATTAGGTTTTTGGAAACATCTAGTGCTTGATTTCAAGATGGCCCCCCTTTTGTCTAGCAATGGGAGCCATTTGGTAGTCCTTCCTCTATTTACTGACGTTGTAGAATTTTCCTGAAGCAGAAGACATTCAGTTGTTGTACTGACTTGTGAGAGATTCTACAGTTGTTACAGCTCCATTGTACAGTGAGTGCATGTTTCAGTTTTATTTATTTGTCCTCAAAGATAGAAATCTTTAATTTGAAGAACACCTAGCTGAGTTTTTGATGCAGAGTGCAGGATTATGAATAGCAGGATAATGAGTTATGACATGTAGGTTTCAGTAGTGAATCTAGCATGTGCTTTAAGTTCTGAGGAAGCAGTGTATTGATTTGTATTGCAAGTGCTGGAATTTAGAGACTGCAGCACTGCTGTTGAGGCACAACCTGGATTTAAGCTCCATTGTACAGTGAGTGCATGTTTCATTTTTATTTATTTGTCCTCAAAGATAGAAATCTTTATATATATTTGAAGAATACCTGGCTTTTGATACAGAGTGCAGGATTGTGAATTTTGCTGTGGGTTCAGATTTGAGTGCAGGTTTCAGTAGTGATTCTAGCCTGTGCTTTAAGTTTTGAGGAAGCAGTTGTGTTGATTTGTATTGCAAGTGCTGGAATTTAGAGACTGCAGCACAGCTGTTGACGCACACTCATAGCGTGATTTCAAGGTGCACGTTGATGGTTGCAGTTTATGGTTGCAGGGACCATGTTGCAGAACTCAAGTGTAATTCATTTTCAAAGTAGTCAAATATTTGGGAAGTTACAATTCAGCCATGGGTGCAGATGTCTCAAACTAAAGTGACATGCAGTATTTCTTCTCAAAGTGACTACAAAGCAGTGCTATTTTGATTCAAACATATGATAGGTAAATTGTATTGCAATCTCTGGTATTGCAATCTCTGGTTGCATCTTTTGTGCAACCAGAGATGAAGGAGCATTCACAGGAATGTATTTTCATAAGAGTAAGAGAGTCTGTATTCACGGGGCCTCAAAGTTTGGTGCCATATAAGGCAGCTGAGTAGACTTTTAGTCTGTATAACTCCATTGCCGGGAGTAGTGCCCTTGATATGTTTTTTTTAAAGATAGTTGATGCCTGATGTTGGAGCACCGCCCTTCTCTTCTGGGTGTGAGGGGACCATGGAACCCTACTATCCAGCATAATGCTCAAAAATATTTGAATCTAAAAACCTGCTCCAGTTTCTCATTACCTAAGGCTATAGTGTTTTTAAATGATCTGTTCGGTCTGACTAGCATAAATTGGTGTTTTGAAATGTTAGGCCTAGATGTATCAAGCCTTTTGCGATTCGTTAAGGCCGAAATTCGCAGAATTTCGGCCTTAAGGAATCGCAAACGGACATTTAGCATCTTTTGGGATGTATCAGAAATTAGCAAAATAAGGATTCGCAAAAAATTGCGATTCCTTATTTTGCTTATGCATTTAAGGAATCACAATTTTGCGATTCCTTAAATGGCATGTATGAAACTTTTTAAAATTGCGAATTCGGGTTAAGGAATCGCAAATTAACACCAATTTGAGGTTCGTGTTAATTTGCGAAATCCTTTTAAAAAACAAAATATGACTATTTTGAAGGTGGCATGTGACACACATACATGCCCTATGGGCATGTATGTGTGCCATATGCACACACATGTAAGTTTCAGGGGTGCAGCAGGGTGTCCATGAGACACCCCTGCGCCCTTGAAATAATTCTCAAATTGCGATTAGCAAATTGCGAATTTACAATTTGAGAATTACTGCACAATCATTCCTATGGGCCTCCTGGCCCATAGGAATGCATTGGGAATTATTCCTTATTTGCGAATTCGCAAAATGCGAATTCGCAAATAAAGATAAATAAGGAATCGCAAAAAAAAATGCAATTTTTTACATACATTTCATTTTGCGAATTCTAAATAGCGATTCGCAAGAAATCGCCATTTAAGATTCGCAAAATGGAATCTTGATACATCTAGGCCTAGATCTCAAGACCCATAGCCACACAGGAAGAATTTAAATTGTCTGAAAATTGCTGTTATCCCATAGGTGTGTGTGAGATTAGGAGAGTGTCGTCGGTGAAAAGTAAAGCAGGCATGCTATCCTCTTCAAACTTCGGGGCGTCTATATTTCCTTTTTGGAGGACCTCCATATCATTATTGACGAATAAGGAAAAGAGGGTGGAGGACAGCACACACCCTTGTCTAACCCATCTGCGTTTTGGGATCTGGTATGTTAGGTATCCCTGAGGACCCTATCGCACTTATAATTATCTTGATGAAGTTTTACTAGTTGGCCAAGCAGGGCATCCAGATACCTCGAGGGTTTTAGTGACACCTATAGGAGCACCATTTTGGTGACTTATTCAAAGGCTGCTTTGAGGTCAACAAAGGCTATGTACAAATGGCCTTTTTTGAGCCTTGCATACTTCTAAATTATAAGGAGCAGAAACATTACTTGGTCTGTCGTGCTGACTTTAGGTCTGAATCCAGCTTGTACGGGGGCTAGGATATCTGCACCCTCAATCCACTCATTTAATTTGTTTAGCAACTGTCTCGCTTAAACCTTTTGGAGAATGTCAAAAAGGCTTATTGGCCTATAATTAGCAGGACTACCCAGATCCCCATTTTTGTAAATGAGAATAATCTTCGCTCCTTCCATGTATCTTGGATTGGAGCCCCTGCAGCTATTGCATTACTCAGGCAGTTAACATAAGAGGCGCAGACTCACATGGGATTTTGTCTGCTCCTGGGGCCTTGTCCAATTTAATTGCACTGATAGCTATCATGGTTTCTTCTAGTGTGAAGTGAGGTCTAAAGGAGGCAAGTTGATACGAAAAGGTCGATTGCAGCGTGATCGTATAACTTAGTGAAGTGATCTACCTAAGCATCAGGATTCAGGTGGCAGTCTACTTGTAATTTGGAACTCCTGCTCCCCTGGGCAACTTTTTTCCAAATGACAATTAACGCTAGACCTTGCAACCATTATCAGACCGCTTCAGCTGGCATCGACTCCACTTGGCCCTTGCACTTCTTACTGTCTTCTTGTATAAGTCCCTGGCTCTGCGGACCTCAGGTAGATTTTTAAGAGCATTCCCCAGTACTTGTTTTGCCAATCTACAGTCCTTTGAGTACCATAGATTACTATCTACATTACGCGCCCTGGTAGGGGGCTTCTTTTTTGGCAGTTGGGTCAAGATCAGTATTAAAGATGCTACCAGCTTTGTGTGGATATCAGTGATAAAAACCCTTATATTTTCCAGGCTATTTAGGTGAGACAGGACCCTCACAAATATGTCATATATCTCTGCCTTGGTCTCTGCATTCCCCACAATTGAGAGCAACTTGGTGGACCTATGGTTGTTTCCCATTATTGGCATTATTTGTGGTGCTGTAGGGGTAGGTAGTTGGAGCTATAACCCGGGATGTTTAGGTGTAAGGGGTAGTGGCTACTCTCCTCTCTTATCCACTTCAGAGTCCGCCAATCTTTCCACATGACAACCCTGGTCAGGATGCCATCAATTTTTGATCATATAGAACCTTTCTTAAATGCGAGTGCCTCAGCTTGTCATATACAGATCTCCATTACATGCCCTCAGCCCATTTAGTGTCATGAAGTGGACAACCTGCATGGCAACCACTGAGCTCAAGATATAGGATCTTGAGCTGAGGGAAAAGAAGGGATACCCCACCACTAAATCATAGCCATATATGGTTTCAAAGTCTATATTAGAATCTCTACCTATAATGACCATATCCTTGGAGTTGATCTGTCTACAGGATGTTGCTAGATGTTTACGGATCACTGAAATAATATCGACTGCCAAAATATCGACTTGCCAAAATATCGTGGACAAAATATCGACAGTCAAAATATCGAGTTTGTATCTACAAACAGGTAAGTACAAAAATATCGAGTACAAAATATCGTTAACAAAAATATAGATGTAAAAAATATCGACTTTATTAAAAACAGTGTTAAATTAAATTAATATTAAATTTTAATTACTAAAATATACTTAAAACGACTTAAATTAAATTATAATAATAAAATAATAAATGAAAATAATAAAAATAATTTTTTTAAATCTTATTTGTTGACCCTGAACCCTAAAAATACCCCTTTACCCAAAAACCCAAAACTGACCCTGAACCCTAAAAATACCCCTTTACCCAAAAACCCAAAACTGACCCTGAACCCTAAAAATACCCCTTTACCCATGACCTGAAAACTGACCCTGAACCCTAAAAATACCCCTTTACCCATGACCTGAAAACTGACCCTGAACCCTAAAAATACCCCTTTACCCATGACCTGAAAACTGACCCTGAACCCTAAAAATACCCCTTTACCCATGAACTGAAAACTGACCCATGAACTGAAAACTGACCCTAAACCCTAAAAATACCCCTTTACCCATGAACTGAAAACTGACCCTGAACCCTAAAAATACCCCTTTACCCATGACCTGAAAACTGACCCTGAACCCTAAAAATACCCCTTTACCCATGAACTGAAAACTGACCCTAAACCCTAAAAATACCCCTTTACCCATGACCTGAAAACTGACCCTGAACCCTAAAAATACCCCTTTACCCATGACCTGAAAACTGACCCTGAACCCTAAAAATACCCCTTTACCCATGAACTGAAAACTGACCCTGAACCCTAAAAATACCCCTTTACCCATGACCTGAAAACTGACCCTGAACCCTAAAAATACCCCTTTACCCATGACCTGAAAACTGACCCTGAACCCTAAAAATACCCCTTTACCCATGACCTGAAAACTGACCCTGAACCCTAAAAATGCTCCTTTACCCAAAATGTATCAATATTATTTAATTACCAATTAATTATTAATTAACAATAACAATAAAGTAAATATATTAGAACATTAGGTGTAATTATTTTAATAATTAATATTATTTTATCAAAATTAATTACTTAAAAATAACACAAAATTATATATATAAAAAATGTACTCTAATTAATGTAATTAACTAATTACAATTAATTAATTAACAATTATTTACTAATACAAAATATATTCAAAATTATATTAATTAAAAATAATAACAAACATATATTAATTAATTAATTATTATTAAATCACTTCCCACCCTATTCCCCTATAAACCCACAACCCGCTACAGAATTACATTACGCAATTATTATCAAAACAAAATTCATGTAATAAAATATTTAATAACATTAATACACACTATTCACACATATTATTACATAAAAATACACTATAAAATATTATATATTATTAAAAAATCGATATTTTTGCTATCTATATTTTATACAGTCGATATTACTTCACTTACCTGAAAAACGATATTTTTGTAGTCGATATTATGTCCAGTCGATATTTTGTCCAGTCTATATTTTAAACTCGATATTATGTCCAGTCGATATTTTGGAGTCGATATTTTGTCTCTATACCATGTTTACAGTAGACAAGTCCACACTTCTGCTTCTGGGTCTACAGTAGAAAATAAACAAATACCTACAAGTCTTCACTGGGGAATACATTTTTAGCCCCAAAATATCTGACGAGTCAATGTTTTGATTCGTAGGTTTAAATGAATTTGACCCAAGTCCAATGGCCCCCTGATGCCCTACCTCGAACTGATGGCAGTGCTTTGACATAATATGTGGTGTAGCCAGATTTAAACTAGGGTTCCATTGCCCACATCTCTTGGAGCTTACATACGTCGAATTGGTCTGTATATTCTTTACAGTCTGGTGCGGCTCTTTGGACTTAATACTAGCAACGTTCCACAAGAGAATTCTGATTGTCCCTGCTGAGTTGGAGCTTTGGCTAGAGTGAGGAGAATTAGAGAACAGAGATGCCTGTCTATGGGATGTACTTATTGGAGAGGACAGAGGTGCAAAATCGTTGTGTGTGCCCTTTGTTGGTGTCAAATTGACAGTAGTTGTTATGGCATTAACAGGGTCAGAATCAGAATCAGGAACACCCAGCTGGCATCCTATTTTTAACAGTGCTTTAGATGCATCTATAGCGCAAATCATGGAGGAAGGGGAATCCACTGGAAGGAAATGAGCCCCCTTTGATGGTACTAGATTTAATGTACTTGCAAATCCAGAGTTATTCTGGTAGTTCCCCCCTATAGGGGATGTGCTCATGCCCCGAGTAACATTTTCACACATCGTCAATCTTGGACATTCAAAAAGTGAAAGGGGTTCAAAAGTGTTTTTTGTGACTATTTTGAAAATTAGTTGGCCATGGTTGCTGATGGGTGTATCCCAATTAGAGGTGAGCGCAGCCACTGGTCTTTCGAAATACATTACTGGAAGCATTTTAATTTGGTCTAGAGGAGAAGTCATTGAGCTTAATCGCAGTAGAAGCAATTCTACCAATAACGGAGGCTTGAAGTTAACTAATACTCTGTCCCCAGAACGGTCATTGGGATGTTTGTCTAAACAAGGGGCTCTTCTTACACATTTGACCTCTTGGGCTAATTCCTGGGACCATCTTGCATTTAGTATTTATCCAGTGAGCAGCTTTGTTTTTCAGTGGCAGGGAATATTTGCTTGCACCAGGGGGTATCTCAGAAACATTCTGGAGGACAATCAGGTAGGGCGTGCACTTTGGGGACTATGGGGTGGGGTTAACATTCATCCACGATCAAAGATCTGGGTTTAATCCATATTTTATTTTTTGCTCACCACTCCATACCAGTTAGTACTCAGCCATTTGCAAATCAGTCTTGACCCTGTCTCCCATGGAATAATCCAGCCCAAATTGCCCGGCCACACCCTCCCTGGACCAGAAATTAGCATCTTGGGACCAGTTACCTGGTATCACCCCACATCAGCCAGGCTAGATTGAATCCAGTGGCATAGTGAGCCCGAGACCCACTCCTGGGCATACCTTTTGCACTTAGAGTGACTATAGCAACACAGAAAGATGATGGACAGAATGTGAACATTGTCAAACATTCACCATGGCTGGGTACAGACTGGGATGATGTGGTGAGCAAAAAACAATGGATTCAACCCAGACATGTGACTGGGGGGAATGTTTACATTGTTCAGCATTCCGCCCATCATCTGTTTGTTTTACTCTTTCTAAATGGCCATTTGTGCTGGACATGCCTTTTCTTTCCATCCACTGCATCTTTGTTACTCCGGGCTCGTCCCTCTGGTTTACCCACTAAGCCTGCTGCGCCCTCTCAAGTTTTACATTCAAGCAGACAGGGCGTTTACAATAAAGGGAAAGGGTTAGGCCTTACTTGCTCAGCTTGATGTAACAGCACAATAGTGGTGGGAGATTTAATTCCTACCGCTGGGGAGGAGGACTCCTAAGGGCCTCTATTTTGATGTCCAGAGCATTGAGGCGAGCTACTAGGGGAAAAAGCTCTGCCCTTAGAATAATCTATTAATCTGTTTGTACAGCTTACAACTAGCATGGACATGTACTGGGATGGGGGTTCTTGAGGACCCTCGTTTTTCGCAGTCAGGAGGGACTGAGGATGCAGGTCGCACTGCAAAGCTTTATCTGGTAAGCAACTTGATTTGTTAGAGGAAGCGGAGTTCATGGCCTTAGCTCCCTTGCTTGTTTGTTTTGGACTTGTTACCCTTTTGGATTTGTGGGAGGAAAGGAAGTGGTATGGTCAGGGGAATGATTGTCATTCTCCACACTGGTGGCTACTACCAAGGCCAGGGATTGTGGTTTCGATGTGCAACTGGGAATTAGACCCTGGAATGGGGTGGCAGGTAGGTCAAGATCTGTATGAGCCTCTGTTGAGAGGCTGGAAGGTCTGTAGGGGTTGTGAGGCCAGAGTTGGAGAGCCTAGATTTAACAACATTCTCCTTTCTGAGAGGGTGATCTCGGTGCTCACTACTCCTTTTGCCCTTCCGAGCATACGATCTATGGAATTAGGGTAGTGGTAAAGGTGTGAGTCAGGGTCCCCTCTGCTGGCTTTTACTCCCCATGATATGTACTACTCAGGTCTCTAGCAGGGATTTGGTTGAGTTAGGTTGGGTACCTCTGTAAAGGTGGTGCCAAGTACGGTGGCCTAGCACATCTTCTTTCAGACTATGATGAAGTACGAAAGACCCCGTCTCTTCTGAGTTGCTGTGGGCTTAATAATATACGATCCTGAGCTCTTCCTGGGTTGGTTGCTAAGCGACGTAGTCCCACCCCAGCCTGAGTAAAGTTTCACTATACAATATAAATGACCTGACAATCATTGTCATGGTTGGTAGGCTGTCCTGAGGTGACTAAGTGAGAGAGAGGGAGGGAAGATGTGAATGAGAGTGAGAGAGAATAAGGAGAGAGAGAGAGATTACCAGGGAACATGGTATATATTTATATATATATATATATATATATATATACCAAGGAGGAATTGATTCTGGAATGGGTAGACAACAACACGCAGTGTTCCTTAAACATGATGCGCATTCTCATCAAGCATGCTAAATTGGACATCGATGATATCACAATAAAGATCAAAGAAATTGAAGATCTGGTTTCCAAAGAAACCAAACAGGAAGAAGTTAACAAAATGAGATCAGAAATGGAAACTAGACTTGATGCATATGAAACAGACATACAGGAACGAAAAGAACGGAAGTTTAAAAGAGATGAGCTTGATTATTTGCATGGCCGCATTTTGACTTTTGCAAGACGCTATGATAACCTCAAAAAGAACTTCCCTTCCAACATACAAGTTTCTAGTGGCAGCGAATCAGACGCAAGCCTTATTGAAGTTACAGGTGAAATGTCAAAAAACTTCAATATTTTAGAGGAGGTAAAAATTGTGAACTTGGAAAAGGACATCACCAGAGGGGGAGGAAGAGCAAGAACGCACTTTCGAAACAGAGGGAGAGGCAGAGGTGCACAAAACCAACCAAATCCCTCACCAGTACCAGAAAAACCCGCAGGTCCAAGCAACGAAAGAAGGCAATACCCCCTACGCAACAGGAAGTAACCAATTTAATAGTGAACCTCTCGCAATACCAACTCACACAAGACGAACAAAACGTATTGAATAAAGGCTTATCTTTCTGCCCAGAAGCCCATTTCGACTATCCGCAAACTAAAATTGACCTGTACAAATTTGTGAGGAACCTTAAATTGGCCAAAATTCATGCAAACCGAACTATACCAGACTGTGCAAATAACATCACAGAAGAGGCAACGGAAGATAATATTACAACTACCATTGAACAAATCTCTGACCTAAGAGAGACATTTGAGGCAATGTTTAATCCTGAAGGTAACATCACAACGGATTCCCAAATGTTGGAGCAAATGAATATTCAAACCAACTTGAGTAAAAATACTGGATTGAAAAACAAATCTCGATACTGCCCAGTCTTGTTGCCTGGCAATAAAATCGACTTGTTCTCGGATGCCATGATGGAAGAGCTTGACAATCTCATCAAAGTCAAAGACAATAAGAGACAAAACCTATCCATCAAAGAAAGAAAGGCACTTCAAAACTTGATGAACAACCCCGTTGTAACGATCAAACCCGCCGACAAAGGGGGAAATATCGTTATCCCGGATACTAAGGATTATATTTAAGAAGCGGAACGCCAACTTAATGTCCAACAACATTACAGCAAGTTGAAAATTAATCCTATAGGGAAAATGATGTCCGACTTGAAGGAACAACTAACACTCTGGCAGGCAAAAGGACTGATTAACGAAGAAGAGCGGAAATATATGACTATAGAGCATCCAATTACCCCATGTGTGTATTTTTTACCAAAAATCCACAAGACACTCATCCATCCACCGGGAAGACCTATTGTGTCCTCATGTGATTCATTGTATGAAAAAGTCTCAAGGTATGTGGATAATTTTCTCGCTCCGATTGCCCAAAGCATGCCATCATATCTAAAGGACACCGGAGACTTTCTGAGAATCCTAATGGATATACCATGGAATCCTAACTATCTCCTAGTGACAATTGACGCCGTGTCACTATATACCTCAATCAGGCATGATATAGGCTTAAAAGCTTGCAAGTATTTTTAAATCAACGTAACATCAAGGAACTGCAACATACAATATGCTCCTAAAAATGATAGAGCTATGCCTGACAAATAACGTATTTCTATTTAACAGCGAGTTGTATAAACAAGAATGCGGCACGGCCATGGGAATTTCTTTCTCTTCCAATTACGCCAATATCACCATGGGCTATTGGGAAAAAATGCTAGTATGGAATAAATATGAACAAGAAGAACTTGACCGAATTACATTATGGGTCAGATACATTGATGACCTTTTCCTTATCTGGAATGGGACTAATGCACAGTTTCAAGAGTTCTTCATCAAACTGAATCAAAATGAGATGGGGCTTCAGTTCACATGTGCAACCAACAGCAAGGAGATAGACTTTTTGGACACTAAAGTCTATGTCTCAGAAGGAAAACTGGAAACCACGTTATTCCGCAAAAAGACAGCTACCAATAGTGTCCTTCATGGGACCAGTTCCCACCCAAAATCTTTGCTAAGAAGCATTCCGTACGGAGAATACGTCCGACTAAAGAGAAATTGCTCGAAAGTAGAAGACGCGGAGAGTAAAATCCATGAAAGTAAAATCAGATTCCAATCCAGAGGATATAAAGACTATGTATTAAACAACTGTAAAAAGAAAGTTGACAAAATCAGCAGAGCAGAAACACTAATTGAAAAAGAGAAATCCCCACAAGACAAGGATCCTCCGAGATTCATAACCACTTACAATAAGGAAAGTGGGTTGATTGCAAAAAAATTGAAAAAGTATTGGCATTTAATAACCAGCGATCCAGACATTGGGACACTAGCTGGAAAACATCCTTCCATTACATACAAAAAGAACACTTCTTTGCAAAACTTGCTAGTAAAAAGCCACTTTCAGATGCAAGAACAACCGAAATGGTGGACGGAACAGAATGTGGGCTTTAAACCATGTACCTCATGCAAAGCCTGTAAAATAGGCAAAAAAATAAAGAATGTAATGGAACCCAACGGAAAATATATGCCAATCAAGCAATACATTACATGTACATCCAAAAATGTAGTTTATGCAATTGAATGCAAATGCAGCATGAAATACATAGGTTCAACAACATGTTTGTTAAAAAAAAGAATCTTGGAGCACATCCGTGCTGTCAAAAATTCCAATCTGCTGTACGCTACAGCCAAACACTTGAAATCTTGCCAAAATGGGGATTGGCGAGCCATGAGTTTCTATGGACTAAGAATGCTGACAAAACTTGAAAGAGGAGGAGACACAGTACGTCTCTTAAGACAAATGGAATCCCGTCTCATAATCCAATTCCGAACTAAACATCCCAGAGGCATGAACTTTGGAGAAGACCTCCACATACATCTGGAGTGATATAGTACCCAGCATCAACTTTGATGAACTGCAATAAGGGTACTATACCCTAAAATCATAGCATTATGAACTGTAAAGTAAAACGCCCTAAGTGATAATAACTTAAGATGCTTTGAGTACTATACTCATACAATTATAGCACACCAGTCCTTTGTTTTAACTTTATTTTACTTTACTGTTTGCAATACATTGCTTGTTGAACTACATATCCCATAATGCCACTTAATGGCTAACATGGGGCAGTATATAAACCAAAAGCAAAAAAGGACTTACTGACCGTGAAAAAAGCCGTGAGGCTGAAACGCGTTGGTGGAGTGTTTGTGTGTGAATAAAGCTTCATAAAGCATCCAGTTGTGCCGCCCCCTTTGTTCAAAAACATATATATATATATATCAAACAAATTGCCCAAGAGCATGAGAGGGCACACCACGGCACTTAACCATTTCAGCCTCGCTGCAGCTCGTCTCTCGTTACCCAGGGAATTTCAGTCTGCCTCTGCCGACGCGTTTCGAGGCTAAGTACGCCTCTTCATCATGGGCTAGCAGTAAAAAACACTGATCACGCACCTCCGTTGCAACTTGCTATTTATTCAAAGTAACTCCCACAGTGGGCGTAGCATAGTTCATTAGCACGGTGATCTTATGGGAATTGTAGTCCCCTTTGGAGGTGCAAATTATTTCTTATAGTAAGTTCAGTGTAATTCCACCAATGTCACAGGCTGTTTTAGTATCCTTAGTAGGGAAGAAAATTTGAAGAGACATGCTCATTTTGCAAACAAGTACCGTGCTGCGTCGGGTAGGAAGGGTTCCATCCTGCAGTCTTCCAATTTGGTTGAAGCGGAGCTCCTCTCCACGGCATGGGCCGCCGTGAGTAATTGTGTCAAACAAATTGCCCAAGAGCATGAGAGGGCACACCATGGCACTTAACCATTTCAGCCTCGCTGCAGCTCGTCTCTTGTTACCCAGGGAATTTCAGTCTGCCTCTGCCGACGCTTTTCGAGGCTAAGTACGCCTCTTCATCATGGGCTAGCAGTAAAAAACACTGATCACGCACCTCCGTTGCAACTTGCTATTTATTCAAAGTAACTCCCACAGTGGGCGTAGCATAGTTCATTAGCACAGTGATCTTATGGGAATTGTAGTCCCCTTTGGAGGTGCAAAGTATTTCTTATAGTAAGTTCAGTGTAATTCCACCAATGTCACAGGCTGTTTTAGTATCCTTAGTAGGGAGGGAATTTGAAGAGACAAGCTCATTTTGCAAACAAGTACCGTGCTGCGTCGGGTAGGAAGGGTTCCATCCTGCAGTCTTCCAATTTGGTTGAAGCGGAGCTCCTCTCCACGGCATGGGCCGCCGTGAGTAATTGTGTCAAACAAATTTCCCAAGAGCATGAGAGGGCACACCTCGGCACTTAACCATTTCAGCATCGCTGCAGCTCGTCTCTCGTTACCCAGGGAATTTCAGTCTGCCTCTGCCGACGCGTTTCGAGGCTAAGTACGCCTCTTCATCATGGGCTAGCAGTAAAAAACACTGATCACGCACCTCCGTTGCAACTTGCCATTTATTCAAAGTAACTCCCACAGTGGGCGTAGCATAGTTCATTAGCACGGTGATCTTATGGGAATTGTAGTCCCCTTTGGAGGTGCAAATTATTTCTTATAGTAAGTTCAGTGTAATTCCACCAATGTCACAGGCTGTTTTAGTATCCTTAGTAGGGAGGGAATTTGAAGAGACCAGCTCATTTTGCAAACAAGTACCGTGCTGCGTCGGGTAGGAAGGGTTCCATCCTGCAGTCTTCCAATTTGGTTGAAGCGGAGCTCCTCTCCACGGCATGGGCCGCCGTGAGTAATTGTGTCAAACAAATTGCCCAAGAGCATGAGAGGGCACACCACGGCACTTACCCATTTCAGCCTCGCTGCAGCTCGTCTCTCGTTACCCAGGGAATTTCAGTCTGCCTCTGCCGACGCGTTTCGAGGCTAAGTACGCCTCTTCATCATGGGCTAGCAGTAAAAAACACTGATCACGCACCTCCGTTGCAACTTGCCATTTATTCAAAGTAACTCCCACAGTGGGCGTAGCATAGTTCATTAACACGGTGATCTTATGGGAATTGTAGTCCCCTTTGGAGGTGCAAATTATTTCTTATAGTAAGTTCAGTGTAATTCCACCAATGTCACAGGCTGTTTTAGTATCCTTAGTAGGGAGGGAATTTGAAGAGACAAGCTCATTTTGCAAACAAGTACCGTGCTGCGTCAGGTAGGAAGGGTTCCATCCTGCAGTCTTCCAATTTGGTTGAAGCGGAGCTCGTCTCCACGGCATGGGCCGCCGTGAGTAATTGTGTCAAACAAATTGCCCAAGAGCATGAGAGGGCACACCACGGCACTTAACCGTTTGTTTGTATAAGCTTTATTCGAGACAATTCTCATAAAAGCACATAAAATCAAAACAGTTACACAAAATACATAATACAGAGTAAAAATTCATTAAACACAGTGCAGCTCATACAACATTACAGATAAAACAATTTATACCAATACATAAAAGTTTATTAATTTATTAAAAGGAATCCCTAAATTACCTGCAATCCCCTAAGGACCGTCGCCTTATCGCCCAAGCCCAACCCATGTATTTGGCGACACCCATGACTATCGAATCCTGATATGTTGTACATAGGATTCTTAGGGCCACGGAACTATCGCGTGTCCCCAAATTTTTGCATACCGGCGTGAGCCATTTCCTCCTTGGATTCACATAGGCTTCACATGAAAAGAGAAAATGGCCTAGGCTCTCCTCGGCATTTTCACAGGCAGGACATAGGCTATTAGTGGGTCTGTGCCAACCAGATGTCAATTTCTTAAGAGGGATAGATCCTGACCTTAACTGGAAAATGAGTTTCCTGTCCATTGGTACCGTGATGTTATCCCAATAATTTTCTAGGACAGGTAAAATTTTAGTCTCCAGGAAACGACCAGACATTGAATCTGCCCTGGTGTCATTCAGCATCTTGCCTCCCACCCAATCCCAGTATTGCTCTTTGAGGGCTTCTTTGCTTGGGAAGGTTTCTCCCTCAGGGTTATTCCAAAGATTTGAAAACCCTAGATTTACCAACATGGTCTTCAGATGTTTTAACCATTTTATCTTATGGAAGGTATCTTCCTTGATTATCCACAAAAAGCCCTCCGCGTACTGTCTTATTTCTGGAGTCGTCCAGAGGCGTCTCCAGTAAAGAACTGGTCGCAATCGAGCTCTGTCGACGATCGTGCGTCTACCAAGCTCCATAAACAATGGGATCAGGGGGGTGCTCTGCGGAAGTCCAGTAATCCCGCGCATGAACTTGTTCTCGGAGGTCTGAAGAGCCATCAGACTATTCCAAGCCCATAGTTCAGCGCCATATAAGGTGGCACCCAAAACCTTCGCATCATACACTGTCAGTGCGGGTTTTATAGGTTTTGTTTTTGATTTACGGTGTTCCCCCCTTAAGGCACCTGATAGCTGCTGGTGCTTTAGATCTACTTTGTTCACATGATGCGTCCAGCCAGTCCCCCCCGCAATCTGCACTCCCAAATATGTAAATTCATTGACTATATCGAGCCTGCTGTTATTTAGGGTTATCTTAGGATAGCTTCTACTTCCAGCAGAGAAGGCCATTAGTTTAGTTTTTCCTACGTTTACCTCTAGCCCGTGCTCCATGCAAAAAGCATCAAAAATGCTTAATGCACGCTGCAGCCCCATGGGAGTCTTGGACAAAATAAGAGTGTCGTCAGCGAACATCAGGATCGGAACCCTGGTGTCCGCCAACGAAGGGGCATCGACACTAGCCCTCAGCATTCTCTCGACTATCCCGTTAATAAATAACGAGAAAAGTAGAGGGGCCATAGAGCAGCCTTGCCTAACACCCCTTTCCACAGGGAAGTCCACTGTTGTCTCACTACTTCCTCCCCATTGGACTCTGGCAAAGTTGGATTCGTGCAGTCGCATAATTAATGTTAGCAGTTCTGCAGGAATCCCCAGCTTTTGGAGCACCGACCATAGCTTGTACCTGGGGACTAGATCGAACGCAGCCCGCAGATCGACAAACGCGACATACAGGCTGCCCCTTCCCAGCTCAACGGTTTTCCACCTCAATATTGTGAAGCGAAAGACCTGGTCAATGGTACTAGTAGCTCGCCTAAATCCCGCTTGATATGGGGAGAGGGCGCTGTTGTCTTCTACCCAGTCCATTAGCTGGTTTGTTACCATTCTTCCGACTATTTTCTGCACAGTGGCTATTAAGCTTATGGGCCTATAATTTGCAGGCAGTGAGCGATCGCCCTTCTTGTGGATGGGGATAATGGTTGCACCTTTCCAAATGTCTGGAACCACTGCCCCCTTTGCTAGGGCATTTGCTACAAGCAGGATGTATCTCGCCCATCTAGCCACATCATGTTTAAAAATATCAGGGGGGATACCATCTGGGCCAGGCGCCCTCCCACATTTCGCAGAGCTGATGGCAATTTCTGCTTCACTGAGGGAGAATAGATCTTCGATTGCATAGGCCGGGATTATATCTTCAGCTGTCACGGATATATTACTTTCCGCGTACTGGGGCCCGAAATAATCGACCCAGGATTCCACTGGTACATTATTGTCGGGTTTTGCTGGGCCCGCACCACTTCCCCACTTGATGATTTTCCAAAATAACATTGAATCTTTATTATCGGAGGCTTCTTTTAATTGGGCCCAATGGTCTTCGTCCCATTTCTTTTTTGCACGATAGATGGCTGCTTTATACAATTTCCTATGCTTACTCACTGCAGCACGATCCCTGTTCCTTATTGCCTGCCCCAGATCTAGACGTGCTGCTCTGCAATGATTATCGAACCACCTACCCACTTCTTTAGTTTTCTTCCCTTTTCTTTTCTTTATAAAAAAACATGGTCTTAAAGAGGAGAATAACTTATTGTGGATTTCAGTGATAACATTGTCCCCGGGAGTCACTGGGACGGCAGCTTCAATCTCGGAGATTGCATCATCAACCTTAATAATGATATATGTCATAGTGACTTCGTTTGCTAGCACCTTGGGCCATTTTAGCCTTCGCTCATCGTTACTTAAAAGAGGGGTTTCATCGTGTGTCTCAGTAGGGTTTCCTAAACCTGCATTCCACCACTTATGTGACACACATAGGGGGTTGTGATCACTTTCAACCCGGGGCCTAACTGCCATGTCAACAACCCCATTCCACAGCTGGAGACTACACAATATGTAGTCAATTCGGCTCCTATTAAAACCATTGTCGAAAGTGAAACTGCCCTCCCTATCACCAGGTGTCCTACCATTGAGGGCTCTTATACCATATTCCAAACATATTCCATTTAACAGTAAAATCTCTTTTGTCCATCGCTTCACAGGTTGTAAGTTTAAAGATGGTACTCCCCAGAGATTATCCTCTTCACACTCATTAAGGTCGTTTGTACAGTTCAAGGGTTCAAAGGTCCTGTTTAAATCCCCTGCAATTATCTTTGCATTTCCCTGGGAATTGGCCTCCATAACATCAGACAACAACTCGATGGTGGATAGATTTGTTACTTTACCACCTCTCACATAGATATTATATAAATCTATAGGTTGGCCTTTTGCAACAGAGATTCTAAGGGCTTGTAAATCACTATTTCCCAGGTCAAGGATTTTTATGTCAATATGCAAACCCAGTCTGACCCACACTGTTAGGCCACCCTTTGGCCGCCCTCTTACCCCTTTGATGGCTGGTATATAATAATTCAAGTAACCTAAGCAAAAGAGTGGATCACAAGCCCAGGTTTCTTGGAAACAACAAATGTCAAAGCCACTTATGAAATCTACCCAAAGCTGGGAGTCCAACTTGCTGGCCAACCCGGCGATATTCCAAGACAGAAGGGTGCCAATATCTGCATTTGTTCCGTCCCGAGCTTTAGCAAGCGGAGATTCATGGGATGACATAGAAATTCCCATTAAACTAGCCAGCCTATCTGAGTCATCCATTGAGCCCACAGCTAAGTCGTCCATTACAGGGTATAAGGCATTTGAATTTGATGTTCCTAGTCTAGAGCCACCTTCTTTGGCCACACACCCAGCCTCGGTGTTGTTCTCCTTTATATTTGTAGCAATAATATTACCACAGACATCACCCAACGCCTCTACTTCTTTTGAAATTCCGCCCGTGCTGTCAGTACCAGTGTGTCAATATCCCCAGCCCGAGTCCTGCCATCCTACGTGGGGATTATTATATGTATGTGGAGTATAATTAAAACTAGCATGGGGAGGTGGTAAAGAAACAACTGGCCATTGCTCAACGGGGGGGATTATGGGCTCATTTAGTAGGCTTGTAGCTACACTTGTTGGTCTGGGGTAAAAAAAGGTGAGGTCCACAATACCAATACCGCCCTTATTTGTTCCCCATCCCTGCCTTGTTATCCATCCCACCACCCTAGGATCTTGAAAATTAACCACTATACATTCCCCCCCCAGGGTTTTTGGTGTGTAGCCCATCCAGTCAATTCTCCTAGCCCCTATTATTAGCCCATCTATACCACCCGGCAGAGGACGATTTTCCTTTAACCAGTGCATGGTCTTGTTTTTGAGCATCTGGAAGTTTTCTCTCTGTCCTGGGGGTAAAGGTGGTACATTGATGAGAACTGCCACATAGGGGAAGGAGTCTGGAGTTAGATTGATTGGGGGTTTTCTATTAGGTGGCTTTGGCAAGGGCGTTGGGATTGATTTGGGAACTTGGGGAACAGGTTGAAGGGCAGGTTTCTGCACCTGTTTGCTATTAGCTAGGGGCGCTGTTGGGGCTTTAACAGCCGGCTGATGAACATTAACCCCATTTCCTACCCCCTTGGTGTTTGGGGGTATACATGTGTTGGTAGTGGCGCTTGCAGATGTTGGTGCTTTACCCACTTGTTGGCACAAGTTAGCCACAACGTTTACGTTGGCCGGTTGATTTTGTGGCTGGGGTAATGAGGACTGTATGGGATGTGTCGGATTCGACTGTGAAGGTTCAGAACCCGAAGTCGCTTTATCGGCCCTAGCTGTGGGTTTTGCAGTGACTTTTGCTGGGGGTTTATTTTGTTTGGAAGGTAAAGGGGAGCCATTTCTAGTATTTCTACCCTTGTCCTGAGTGTGGGGGGTATTCACGACCTGAGGGTTTGAGATTGTTTCCACCCTGCTTGCTTTGATCAGGGATTTTGTCTAAAGTTTTTTGCTCAAAGTGGTTTAACCTATCAATGAGTTTAGCAATTCTATCCTCTATGGGAGTGAGTACCAGTCTAAACAATTTTTCCAGTTCAGGAAGCACATTTGCGAATAATACATCATTGACTTTACTTGGTACTTTTGGAACGGAACAAGAATCGTCCACTTTGTCTTCATTATCCTGAGAAGTAGGAGTGGTTGGTATTACACATCCTGTTCTTTGTACTGGCTCATTAACTGTATTCCCAATGTTCACAGATGTATGTAACTTCCTACTTTTTGATGGTGGTCGGGCCATTTTTTTGCAATTTTTTACAGCAGCTGGACGTTTCCTTTTAGCCCCAGTTTTAGGATTGGCAGGTATAACTTGATGGTCCAAATCAGAGAGCGATAATGGGTGAGATGTACTACCACAAGTATTGTTTGAATCCGTCGCGGCAGTCTTGATTATGTTGTCACCCAGGGCCTCAGAGCATTCATTTGTACCCGGAAGGCTCACTGATGAAAGAGGGGTTACCAAAGTGGGATAGACAACATTTGAAGACTTGTCCATAGAGTTCTTAAGTATTTCAATGGATAGCCTACGCTCGGCGCGCTTCTCTGCCAAAGTTAGTTCTTTATCTATTGCCAGTGAGCGATTGAAAAAGAATTTATCTAAGGGACCAATAGCCAGAGGGCCAGACTCCATTGGAAGAGACATCAAGTGACTGGTTGTAGGACTTGTATTAGTAGCAGTCGCCATAATGAATACAAAGTAATACAAGGGAATCTGTGTCACTTACTAAGATAGATGGTGTATCACACGATCAAGGGGGATGGCCCTGCCCGGCCTCCTTCGGCCCCGGACGGCCACAGACGGTCCCGCCCTTGTCCCGGGCTTCTCCCGGCGCCCTCCCGCGCAGCGGGGAAGGTACTCCTCTTTTATTGCTGGCTGATTGGTCTCTAGGGGCGGAGCCGGCAGGGAGAGCAGCCCAGAGGACCACGGGCGCGCGGGGGCTCCTGGAACTTGGAGTCCCCCGCCTCTGGCTCGCAGCCCTGCCGGTCGGTGAACAAAGCAAACCCTTGCAGCCTTAAGCACACTCCTGGCCGCGAAGCGGGACCCGCGAAGCGGGTCCGGCGAGGGGCAGCGGCGGGAGCAGGCAACAGGCGACGCAGGCAGCAGCAAGCACCCTCAGCTCCCTCCTCACTCTCGAAGCAACCAGCTCATTTTGCAAGCAAGTACCGTGCTGCGTCGGGTAGGAAGGGTTCCATCCTGCAGTCTTCCAATTTGGTTGAAGCGGAGCTCCTCTCCACGGCATGGGCCGCCGTGAGTAATTGTGTCAAACAAATTGCCCAAGAGCATGAGAGGGCACACCACAGCACTTAACCATTTCAGCCTCGCTGCAGCTCATGCTCAACCAAATTGGAAGACTGCAGGATGGAACCCTTCCTACCCTACGCAGCACGGTACTTGTTTGCAAAATAATTTGCACCTCCAAAGGGGACTACAATTCCCATAAGATCACAGTGCTAATGAACTATGCTACGCCCACTGTGGGAGTTACTTTGAATAAATGGCAAGTTGCAACGGAGTTGCGTGATCAGTGTTTTTTACTGCTAGCCCATGATGAAGAGGCGTACTTAGCCTCGAAACGCGTCGGCAGAGGCAGACTGAAATTCCCTGGGTAACGAGAGACGAGCTGCAGCGAGGCTGAAATGCTTAAGTGCCGTGGTGTGCCCTCTCATGCTCTTGGGCAATTTGTTTGACATATATATATATATATACATATATATAGATATATATGTATGTATATCTATATCTATATATATATATATATTTATAAATATATATACTATTAGAGAGAGAAGAAAAGGTAGGAGAGATAGATATCCTGACCGGTTCAGGTGAGATGAAAATCAGGTGAAATTTCACCTTAGGCAAAACACGCCCTTTCTGAAGGAGCCATCTGAGTTGTATGCTTTGGAGATTTCGATGAGTTTCCATCTCTAAAAAGAAAGCAAGTCAGCCCTTTGGATTCATTATAAACATGAAGTTCCAGCGTTTCCATGTTTATTTCTTTACCAAAGCATATCATTTCTAATCAAAGTGCAGCTGTGTTTTCCCTCCTCCTGTAGCTTAAATGTGTCTCCGGTTGATGACCATTACCTTCCCTGTATTTCCCGGGAAGTAGGGCTACACCTAAGCCCTACACCTAAGGCTACACCTAAGCCCTACACTAAGGCTACACCGGCAGGCATTGGTGGCATAAAAACACTATTCTTCATGCTTTCCTTCCCTTTTGCTTGAAACAGACTTTAGGGCACACTAAATGATAGACTGCTCATGCCACATTTGTTTTAGTTATCTATAGTGCCAATGATCTGTGGCAATAGCTTGCATTAAAGTACTGTTTCACTTAAGTCAAATCAACAACTTTGCCTATTTGTTGGTGTTTTGATGGTAAATCATAAGATGTGTCCTTACCAACTGAGCTACCCTCCCCACACATTATTTTAGTATATTTCATGTCGTAGTTTTGAATATTATTTCACATCTTATCCCTGCTCCCAAAGTTATGATACAGTGCATCCTATTCTGTCATGTAGGTGAGTTAGATGAGCCTCCTTTACTGTAACATTACCAGGCTGACTGTCAAGACCAAATTCGCCTTTAGGCTTCCCTCAAAGTTTGTGGGACCCTCCAGGGGAACTTCCTCATCCTCATCGTGGTGGCTCGAGCTGTTGTGCATTTCTGTGATCCTCCCTTCAGCACACAATATCCAGATTAGGAGAAGCCCTGCTAGATTTTCACTTCTGTCCTAGGGGTAAGTGGTTTCTGGCTGGGTCAATCCAATGGACAACCCCCATAAAAACACAAGCTGTTTTCTGGCTAGGACCTAGCAGAACTAGCATCTTCAGGCATGTTCTCCTTAATGAATCAATTGGTGACTTCTGCTGCCCATGTTTTCTGTAATTGTAATTGTAAAAAGCATTTATATAGCGCATGGCTACCCGGAGGCATCCGAGCGCTTACAGTGAAAAAACAGGGGGACGTTACTCAGTTTGGAAAGAGGAATGTTCTCAGGGATCTACGAAAGGAAAAGTGGTTGGATTTTATGCGGAGGTGAAGAGGAAGGGAGTTCCAGAGTCTGGCAGCGTTAAATGAGAAAGATCGACCTCCGCTTCTTGCCTTCCTAATTCTAGGAATAATGGCCAAGTTCTTGGTTTTGGAGCGATGGGATCTCTTGGGCTCATAAAGCTGAATAATGCCCTGGAGAATAGAGGGTCCAGTTTTAAACATAGACTTATGAGCAATACACAAGGCTTTGAACTTAACTCTCTCCTGGACTGACAGCCAATGGAGTGATTTAAGGGCAGGTTTAGCAGAGTGATGGTTGGGTATGCCCAAAAGAAGTCTTGCAGCCCAAATTTGAGTTGTCTTTAATTTGGAGATAGCAGCAGCAGGGAACCCAAGTAAAGGGCATTAGCATATTCCAATCTGGATAACACCAGCGCTTGGACCACAGGAAGGAGAGCTTTCTGCTTTATTGAGCCCAATCACCAGTTGCGTATCATCTGCATAGGTGACTATGTGGACTCCAAAGGGTAAAACTGCCTCCTCAAGATTGCGGGTATAAACATTAAACAAAGTGGGACTTAAAGAAGATCCCTGAGGCACTCCACAACGAAGGGGTGTCCGTTTGGATGTGACTTCCTTGTCAAAAACTTAGAAGGATCTGCTGTTCATAAAATATTTTAGCCAGGCCAGGGCAATACTAGTGATAGCTGATTTACGGAGCCAATGGATCAAAATCTGATGGTTTACAGTATCAAAGGCCTCGCTGAGGTCCAAAGGGAGGACCACCGTGGTGCCACCGGTGTCGACTATCCTTCTTGACTCTTCCACCACAGAGAGAAGGGTCGTCTTCGTTCCCTTTAATGGGCGGAAACCGGTTTGAGTCCGATGGAGAAGATTATGAGTCTCCAAGTGCGCTGATAGTATTAAATTCAAATATTTTTCAGTAATTTTACTAACTCCAGGGAGCAACGAGATAGGGCGTTAGTTTTCCAGGTCTAAAGGGTCAAGGCTTGATTTTTTTAACAGAGCCTGTAAGCTGTAAGCAGTATTACACATTATCCCCTCCTACCCCGTGGATCTGTGAGGATTTCCCCTTCTGAGCTAGGGGCCCTGCTTCAGACGTCCTCCTTCAAGCTTCACAATCAGGTTGAGGTGGCTCTTGTCCACCTTGTGATACAGCTACATTCATGCTTGTGATTCCTCGGCTTGATCTGACCCATGAACATTGTGCTCATGCTTACAATGGGCTGGTCTAAAATCACAGTGACTCAGGAGACAGAGTTACTGAGGCACTTTGTATAACTATACAAAGCCAGATAACCAAATATAACTTTAGAACTCAGTTTGTCGCTGACTACATATAAAGTAGACACAACTGGTTGGCCTCTACAAGCTGGCATCAGTCTAGTTGTCCTTCAATCATAGTTGCTGCAGAAGTAGATCTAAAAGCAGTACATTGAAGCCAATATCGTGACCTAGCAAAGCATCCAGTTAGAGGTCATACAAGAGGGTCTAACTAGGCCCCTGTTGTGCACTGTTAAGTAATGATTATCAATACATAGACAATAGGCAAATATTGATTACTGTCTCTATCACACAGATAAGCTCTACTTTTTGGTAAAGGAACTCCAAGTGTCCCTGTGGATTCCTACCTTTGTGCAAGACAGCTCATGTCTATTCAGCATAAGGTTCAGGCACAAACAGGCACACCATTAACACCAACTTAACCACTCATAATGAGAAATGTAAAATACCAGTTGACTTGTGTGCGAGTGTCCCTTGCATGTTTACAACCCCAAAAGGATTTTCCCTGGATATTGTAATAAGTAGTTTGGTTAAGGGAATGTTGTGGCTGCAGGTCAGGGTAGATGCAAGACAGGCTAAGGCATTTGCCTTACAGCAGCTTTCCAAAACAAAGTTGTCAGTGATACACTATTGTTGCTAAATAATATGTTGTTTACCAGATCCATAATCCTATTTACAGTTGGGCCATTGGTGTCTGTGCTTGTGCTAATTTTGTTGAGTTGTGAATGCCACTGTCACATGTGTTCCCCTTCTTCGAAGTTTTTTCCTTGAGTAACGGTGGTAGATAAAAGCAAAGTTGGTGTCTTAACCCCTAAAAGTCTGGTCTCTTCACTGTTCACTGGCATTAAGACTTACAGAACCTATTCATTTTGTTGTCATTCTTGTTGCAGGTTTAGACTGGACATCTCCATGGTAATCTCTTCACTTTGTTTCAATTTTGAATGTTTTCTGTTGTACCATTTACTCATTGTCTGCCAATGCACACATTTTATTGTTTTGTTCATGCCCTTTCTTTGACTCAATTGTAGTCATTTACCCGTTAAGGTCTGAACTGCACATAGTGGTGCAATGTTCTTCATATGCAGTACATTTAAAAGTGTTGTGTCAGGTACTGCTTCTATCCCATGACCTTTTTTGCTCAGTCTGGTGTCTGGATATATTTCTCTTAATTGCCAAGTTTCTTATTGCATCATACTGATGGATGTTCACTGCGGTTCTTTGACTGAGCCGGTATGCTGGCGGAGCTCTGGGACGTACACAGATCGTCGTTAATCGATGAATACAATATACAAGTCTACCAGAGCTATCACGTATAAAGAAGAGGACCAAATAAGTATAGGATCCATGCAGATTAATATAAAGTACGACATACAGAAACAAAGAAGGATGTTGGAATTTATTTAATGAAGGTGATTCTGGATGAATGAGCAAGTGCATTCTGTCAAAATATTCTCAAGACGACCTATGAAAGAAGTTGATCACCTCTCAGATTGATTGTTTCTGGAGGTTGGTGGATAACACCTTATCCTAGGTTACCAAATTGAAATGGTCCACAGCCCTGGCATATAGTCGAGGTGTGAAGGAAGCTTGTACTGACAGGTTGATACAGTGCATTTTAACAAAGAGACACTAATTCCAGGTTGCGAGACACACTGTTGAAATTGCCCCCGGCTGGTCCTGATGAAGGTGGTCTTCATTGCAGTTTTTCCACCGAAACGCGTCGGCCATTCCTCTATTTAGATCCAACCTTTTGGTTGGACAGGGGACAACTGGCGCAAAATAACAGTATGTCTTTTGGTTGTAGTGGAGTTATGTATGATTAGGGTGTGTGAGTGGGTGGATGTTTCTGTGGTTCTCAACCTGGTATATAATAACTGTCTTGTTTTTTAAAGAGATTTGTAAGAAAAAAAAAATTCAATTAAAGGAATTATAAAATGTATTTTTGTATATGTATCTAAAGAAAATGATATGAAATACAGTGAATGAGTATCTGTTTTCAGAAAAAGAGAAAAAAATGATTCAATGAATGATAAAAAGACTTTAAAAATAAAAACGAAGAAAATATCCAAAAAAAGACGATTATGTGGTTTATGTATGCCTTTTATATTAGAGGTTGTTCCCAGTAGTAAAGTGGTTTAGGTCAAGAGGGAGTTCTTCTTTTTTTGCTTCTAATTGTTTTTCCCCTTCACTCTCTGGCCTTGAAGTATATTTGGGAGGGGTCCCTACTCATATTCATTCAAGTTTCTTATTGCATCATACTGACTCAGTTGTTATCTATTTGCTTACATATTTATCAATTCTTTCATCCTCTCCTTTTGATAATCTCACCTATTTACTGCCCATCCTTCTATAAAGCCTCTTTTTGTTCCCTTTTCTATTCATTCCTAAATCGTTTACTATCCAAACCCCCTTGTTGCATTTGTTTGCCTTGCACATTTATTTCCTTTGCTGCTTCTCTGTCAGAGAAAGAGAGTGGCCTCAGTGAGATTTCCCTCAGCACGGCGGCCATCTTGGACTGCCTCTGACTGCATTAAGTCTCAGTTCACACAAAATGGAGGTTGTTCTTCAGTGCACCCATATACAAATTTACAAACAGTTGTGAGCTTCAATTCTTTAATTTTAGACTAAAGAATCGTAAACAAAGTTTAGTGTTTTCAGTGAAAACACACTTTTATCTATCTCAAATGATAGCAAAGCTGATTCACATTTCCCTCACTAAACATATGCTTTTTTAACATTGTTTTTGTTGCCATCAAATACATAACATGATTTTCATAAAAACATTAATTTTCATTCATATTCTTTTAGGTATTGCTGTGGCATCACACCTTTTATCCTCAGCATAGCAGGCAGTTTCTGTGGTTCTCACACAGGTGGAAACCAAAATGTATCGTTGTAAAGATGCTTTTCATTTACAAATCCAGTCAGAAAAAAAGTGTTCCTTTGGTTATATTAGATACACTTAATTGGACTGCGTTTTTCACACTGTACTGCACTGTTGCATTGATCACCTGGCCAGATTTGTTTTACTTGGCCTTTCCTATTTAATAAATGACTACATACAAGATACAGCTATTGTTTGCCTACCCTGTATTGAGACAATGGGAGTCCCCTTTTGGCTTTATTACGGATCAGGGGAGTAGGGTAAAAGGCTTTTGTGACGATAGGTGCCATCCGATAAATGGGAACACTTAAACTCTCTTCAATGAGCATACATGCCAACATACCTGGTTCAAGCTTGAGACTACCAATGTTTAAGCCAAAATGGCTATATCTGTTTCCGACCTGAAATTGCTTCTTCTTTAATGTATATCAATTGGCAAAATACATTCCCCCTAATTTGTTTCCAAAATATCTACTTTTAAAATGTTGACATGTCTAAATGAGGCTGAACCGAATATATGATGTTAAAACGCAAACAGTTACAATGCATACCTTTACAACGTGGCTTTTACATCGCAGCATCCATCACAAGGCATGATTTTACAACGCATGCCTATCACAACGCATTTTTAGAAACTAAATTTACAACGCATTCCATTACAACGTATACCATTACAACGCATGCCATTACAATGAACAATACTTTTAGGGGAAGAGTAGTGTAAGTGTTAGATAGCGTAGGGGTAAAAATTACCATTCCCACTCCAGTGAGTGCAACAGTAGGGTAAGTGTTGGATAGTGTAGGGGTAAACATTTTTATTCCCACTCCAGTGAGTGCAACAGTAGGGTAAGTATTGGATAGTGTAGGGCTAAAAATACTATACCCATGTACCCCAAAACCCATACCCACCCTAAAACTAAAAAATCCCCATTACTTACCTAATAATGCGTTGTAATGGCATGCGTTGTAATGATATTCATTGTAATGGCATGCGTTATAGGGACATGCGTTGTAAAGGCATGCGTTGTAATGGTATGTTATGTAAGGGCAGATGCGTTGTAATGACTGCATTGTGAAGGTAGTGTGTTGTAATAACTGCTATGTAAAGGTTGTTTCCCTGCTGAACCAGTTGAAGACTGTAGAAGTATTTTGCTTGTTAGGAGGGCCCAGTAATTGTCAAAAATTAATATGCAGTTTATCCAGCAGTCTGGCTGAAAGAGGGCACACACTTTGAGTGGTATCTCTATCAGCTGAGTTGAACTTTTGACCTCTTCTGCCACCAGGGCAGAGGCTGGCATGGACATTCTGAGAGAAGAATGCCCTGTGTCAGTATTCTGTGCCAACATTCTAAAGCTTCCCTGCCCAGCCCCCACTTTAAGCACCCTTCCCAGAGAGGAACATGAAAAGTGACAGAAGCTTTAGATACAGAGATGGGTTCTGGCTCATGTCAATCTTGCTTTGGCCAAATGATTGAACCTTACAACAACCTTACCTAACACTCTCCAGGTTATCCCCGTCCCTCACTTCACTCACTTCATATTCATTACATACACCCGGTATTGTTCCCTTTTCTATTCATTGCTAATTTGTTTACTATCCACACACCCTTGTTGCATTCATTTGCTTTGCTCATTTATTTCCTCTGTGAGAGAAAGAGAGTGGCCTCAGTGAGATTTCCATCAGCACGGCAGCCATCTTGGACTGCCTCTGACTGCATTAAGTCTCAGTTCACACAAAATGGAGGTTGTTCTTCAGTCCACCCATACACAAATGTGCAAACAGTTGTGAGCTTCAATTCTTTAATTTTAGGCTAAAGAATCATAAACAAAGGTTAGCCTTTTCAGTGAAAACACACTTTTATCTTTCACAAATGATAGCATAGCTGATTCACATTTCCCTCACTAAACATTTGCTTTTTTGACAATATGTTTGTTGCCATCAAATACATAACATGATTTTCATAAAAACATTAATTTTTATTCATATTCTTTTAGGTTTTGCTGTGGCATCACACCTTTTATCCTCAGCATAGCAGGCAGTTTTTGTATTTCTCACACAGGCAAAAACCAAAATGTATAGTTGTAAAGATGCTTTTCATTTACAAATCCAGTCAGAAAAAATGTGTTCCTTTGGTTATATTAGATACACTTTATTGGACTGTGGTTTTCTCACTGTACTACACTGTTGCATTGATCACCTGGCCAGCTTTGTTTTACTTGGCCTTTCCTATTTAATAAACAACTTCATACAACATACAGATATTGTTTGCCTACCCTGTACTGAGACAATGGGAGTCCACTTTTGGCTTTATTATGGTTCAGGTGAGTAGGGTAAAAGGCTTTTGTGATAATAGGTGCCCACCTATAAATGTGAACACTTAAACTCTCTTCAATGAGTATACATGCCAACATACCTGATTCAAGCTTGAGACTACCAATGTTTAAGTCAAAATGTTTTTTTCTGTTTCTGACCTGAAATTGCTTCTTCTTTAATGTATTTCAATTGGCAAAATACATTCCCCCTAATTTGTTTTCAAAATATCTACTTTTAAAATGTTGACATGTCTGAATGAGGCTGAACTGAATATATGATGTTACAACACAAACAATTACAACGCATGCCTTTACAAAGCGGTTTTTACATCGCAGCATCCATTACAACACATGATTTTACAACGCATGCCATCACAACGCATTTTTAGAAACTACATTTACAATGCATTCCATTACAACGCATAACATTACAACGCATGCCATTACAACACGCAATACTTTTAGGGCAAGAGTAGTGTAAGTGTTGAATAGCTTGGGGGTAAAAATTATATTCCCACTCCAGTGAGTGCAACAGTAAGGTAAGTGTTGGATGGTGTAGGGGTAAACATGTCTATTCCCACTCCAGTGAGTGCAACAGTAGGGTAAGTGTTGGATAGTGTAGGGATAAAAATACTATCCCCATGTACCTCAGAACCCATACCAGCCCTAAAACTAAAACAATCCCCATTACTTACCTTATAATGCGTTGTAATGGCATGCGTTGTAATGATATTCATTGTAATGGCATGCGTTGTAGTGACATGCGTTGTAATGGTATGTGATGTGAGGGCAGCTGCGTTGTAATGACTGCATTGTGAAGGTAGTGCGTTGTAATGACTGCTATGTAAAGATTGTTTCCCGGCTGAAACAGTTGAAGACTGTAGAAGTATTTTGCTTGTTAGGAGGGCCCAGTTATTGCCTAAAATTAATATGCAGTTTGTCCAGCAGTCTGGCTGAAAGAGGGCACACATTTTGAGTGGTATCTTTATCAGCTGAGTTAAACTTTTGACCTCTTCTGCCACCAGAGCAGAGGCTGGCATGGACATTCTGAGAGAAGAATGCCCTATGCCAGTATTCTGTGCCAACATTCTAAAGCTTCCCTGGCCTGGCCCCACTTCAAGCACCCTTCTCAGAGAGGAACATGGAAAGTGACAGAAGCTTTAGATACAGAGATCGGTTCTGGCTCATGTCACTCCTGCTTTGGCCAAATGATTGAACCTTACAACAACCTTACCTAACACTCTCCAGGTTATCCCTGTCCCTCACTTCACTCACTTTATATTCATTACATACACCCGGTATTGTTCCCTTTTCTATTCATTCCTAAATTGTTTACTATCCACACCCCCTTGTTGCATTCATTTGCCTTGGTCATTTATTTCCTATGCTGGTTCTCTCTGAGAGAAAGAGAGTGGCCTCAGTGAGATTTCCCTCAGCACGGCGGCCATCTTGGACTGCCTCTGACTGCATTAAGTCTCAGTTCACACAAAATGGAGTTTGTTCTTCAGTGCACCCATATACAAATTTACAAAGAGTTGTGAGCTTCACCTCTTTAATTTTAAGCTAAAGAATCATAAACAAAGGTTATTGTTTTCAGTGAAAACACACTTTTATCTTTCTCAAATGATAGCACAGCTGATTCATATTTCCCTCGCTAAACATTTGCTTTTTTAACAATGTTTGTTGCCATCAAATACATAACATGATTTTCATAAAAACATTAATTTTAAATCATATTCTTTTAGATATTGCTGGCCATTTTAGAAATGATGTATGAGCGATGATTAAGAATGTTGAAACAGGTTCAATGATATCATATGAAATACAATTTAGAATGTGAATTAAAGAGATGAAAAAGGATTTTTTTACCCAGATGGAGTACTTACTTCAATTAGGGAAGCAGACAAATATGCTATTTCATACTGGTCCCAATCAGCCACAAATTAGTAGAACTACTTCAATCAGATTATCTGTGGCTATGGAGCTCATTACGATAGCAACGCTGCGAAGCTGGGACCGCTCGCCGGTAAGGCGGCAATCCCACTCAGTGCATTAGGATGTGTTCGCCACTATGGCGGGCGAATCCAGTCCCCTGATCACTGCAGACGGTGCTGCTGGCTGCAGCACTATTCGCAATGCACAAATGGCACGTAGTGCATTTCCATGCACAACGAGGTAGTCACCACGCAGTGCCTGCCACCACATTCGTGTAAATGTAGGGGGTACCACGGGTACCCCCAGTGCACATAGACCCTCCCCCCACACAGAGGGGGCCTGCAACGGGCCCCAGAACCCAGCCTCTGCCAGCCTTTCCATGGTTGTGGAACTGCCATGGAAAGGCTGGCTGACGCCAGCATAGACCACCACCACCATATCCCCGGTCTGAACTGCTCTGCCAGGCAATCACAACGATTGTCTGTGACGGAAGCCTGACGGGGGCTCTTTGCGCCTGCCACACTTGCAAAATGTTCCCCCCGCCATCTTAATGTGGCAGGGGGAAATGGGAGCCAGATGGTGGAAGGACCGCCACTGCCTGCCCAGCGGTGGTGGTCCCTCCGCCATTGTAATGCGCCCTTATGATTTTCACAATGCAGCACACATTTAAAAAGGAAAAACGAAGAGAATTAAAGGTATTTTTCCTCGTTGCACCACCCTTACACCTCATCCGGGGAGGTGTAGCCTTTTGGCTCCTTCCCAAGTTTACAAAATCTCATAAATCTGTAATTGTGTCAAATGTCATGGGTATTACATGGGAACACCCACTGTAATGCCTATGGCCCACCTCCCTATCACAATGGTAATGCAAGGCAGCAACTTGTGTTGCCTTGCCTCACTCTATATTTACAAGGCCAAGAAAAGCCACTCAGGGTGGCTTAACGTGGGCTTGTGGATATTGCTCTGCAGTGTGCGCCGCCAGACCGTTACTTAAAGTGATGTTTCAACGGCCGCACAGGGCTTTGTAAATGAAGCCCAGAGCATTTAAGGAAATATTTTCCTTTTTATTTAATCTCTCACTAAAGAGGGCTTCTTTTCATGATGTGGGAAATAGGGACAGCCACTTTTTGATGACTGATTAATGTGAGATAATGATTATTGGTATTTTGTTCATACCTGTAAAGTAACTCTGTTTGTCTGCATATAATTAAGTTATTGCTGTCATGATAAAGGCATGAAAAATGTTGTTGTCTGCCTGTCTAACTATAGAATGATGTCTTTCCAAGAAAATAGATTAAAAAAAGATAAACTCTTTGAATGGCAATGTGTTATATTGCATCTGATTAATTAATTTGCAATTTTTCATCTCTATAACACAGAATTATTTGGGCCACGTACTTTCATCAATATCCCATTTCTGTAGTAATAATCTAAATAAGGGGAACATCAAGGGAAGATTAGAAGCCCCCTGCACTTGTTTGTAACTAATTTAAAAAATGGCCATACTAAGTACGTCAAAATGGTTTATCAGTAGAGTTATGCTCAGATATTGCTTTTCAGTCTAAGGACTCCTACTTGCTTAAATTAAGCTCTAGTACCCTACCTCTGGTACGGCTATTTTAAAAAGTATTTTGGCAAAGGACCTCTTCACCTAGGTTTGGTTAAAATGAGACACCTCACAGAAACAGAAACCTTTATTACTTTTGTGTAAATCTTGTTACGATAAGTTTATTCACATTTTCATTCATTAAGCCTCCTAATGAGTGGAGAAAAATCTATTCACATGCTTACCTGAACTGTGAGCAGGTTTATTAGAAAACCAAACTCAATAATCCGTGAATCACAGACTAGGGCGAGAAGAGGTCCGAAGGACCCAATCAGCATAAATGCTGAAGCACACATGTGCATAGAAACAAATGTATTGTAGATTTTCACAGACTGAATTTTGTAGTATGTTAAGCAGTGCTACAGTAATGCTGCTAAAGTACTCCAAAATGCTCTTCACAAATCCATCAGTACAAACCTCCACCCTCTCATCTGCTATCTTTTCTATGTGAAGAATATAACAGATATAAGATTACCTTTTAGATGTGAATGTGGGAGGACCCTGGGGAGTGCCTGTAAAAAAGAGGACATACTTAAAATGAAACAGGAGTGGTTTAGGAATGAGCAAGGTGGGATTTATGGAAGGTTTGGTAGTGGTTTAGGGAGAAACATGCACCTACCCACAAAAATGTAAGCCATTGATATTCACAGACTGCACTTTCAAAGTGCCTAATGCCAAAAAGAGATTGAAAACAGTATGGAATTACTTCATCTTGGAACTGGAGTAAGTCCAGCGCCCCACATGGCCAACCAATGCTACTGAAATATCCTGCCATGGAAAATAATGAAAATAGTGACTTCAAATGAAACTCCATTTGAAATAGAATTTAAATTAAACTAAATCATTTCCTATAGTTAAAAATCTAAATATAATTTATTGTTAAACATATCTAAAATTGAGACATGATTTTATTCAATTATAAAATATCTAAACAACCTTTTTTGAATAAACCACACCAAGGTAGAAAAATAGGGCTTAATGTAACAAACTGTTGTATTCCACATGCAATTATGTATGTATCTCTTTAAGTAGGTTCTGCCTATTGTTGCCTTACAAATCTTGTACTACAATCTGTTACTAAGGGTCAAGAGTTCTAGATTCCAGACTGTATAACTACTGGACCTGTCCTGCTGAGCAGATGCTGTACTGTGTTTCTCTGCTGCAATAAATCTTCTTTTATCAACTATCCTGGAGTGGATTACTACAAAATTGGCGACGATTTCATTGGTTTGCTACATTTGGAAACACAGGAGCAACCAAAGGATTTTACCTACGCTGCATTATATTCATCGTTTTTGGACTTGCCTGTTAAGTATACTTTATTTTCCTACAAAACGACTTTCATATTAAGTATACTTATTTTCCTACTTACTACGCAAAATTGTTGATATTTACGAACTATTTTCAACAATTTCATTGATTTTATTCGTTTCCTGGCTGAGAGAAATCTTTTAGAAATTTTCTGTGCACCGTTTAAGCTCTACACGAGTGCCTCGCAAATTTCTATCTCTCAGAAACGATCTCTACTTTCCGATCGACTTTCCGATCTTTTGAATAACTTTGACATTGTTTTCCATGCAAGTTTGAGAGCGCTTACTTTTGAATTGTTGCTCTGCTTCCACAACGACTTCTCCTCGCCTCGCGCCTGCACGCCATTGTTGTCTTCACGCGCGACAGTCTACCAAGCTCAACTCACTGGTATTACGCGTGCGCTCAACGTCATCACGCACACGCCGATGCCATTTTAATTTACCGGTTGCTTGGCAACGAAGCTCTGCATCGCGTTTAGCGCGTTTCTTTTGCGCAAGGAATAAAACTCTTCGAGTATTACACAAAAAGATCGTTTCTTTTCCAAGGAAAGTCAGTTTCTACAGGTTTGACCTTTATTACTGTTATTTACTCGTGATTTTAATAAATATTATTTTACATGGCACATTTAAAATTAATTGAATTTACAAATACTCATTAACTCAAGCATATTATCAAACATGCAGTTTGACCCCCCCCCTAAGTTTCTACAAAACAAAGGAGAACCTCCCATTCCTTGGATTCGTTGGAAAGAGGAATTTTTGACATTCTTAAAAGCCATAGATGGGGAGAGATTTTCACAAGAAAGGAAAAAGAACATCTTATTACATTCCTTGGGTTCTGAAGGTCAAGTGGTATTCAGAACACTTCCTTTACATGATGGGGGAGGAGACAGAAATGTGTTTGATGATGCTATGACTCGTCTTGAAGCTAGATTTAAACCTACTTTTAGTGTGGCTTTGAATCGCTATAAGTTTTATACTAGAGCTCAAGAAGAGTCTGAAACTTTTGATGATTTTTTAACAGCTTTACGTTATTTATCCACTAACTGTAATTTTGGTCCTATCTCTGATGAGATGGTCAGAGATCAAATCATAGTCCATACCAAAAGCAAGAAAATCCAAGAAAAGTTATGGATTATGGGAGATCCAGATTTAAAAGATGTTATTGTTACAGCTAAAGCTATTGAACAATCAGACAAATGGATAAAATGCTTGGATAAAAAGGACAAAGACAGTTCCTCCGAAGTATGTGCTGTCAAACCTGACGCCTCTTCTGCGTCATCCGCCTCTTCTGCGTCATCTTCTAACAAAACTCAACGTGCCAGTTATTCTTTTCAACGTCCTTACAAAAAGAATGACACATTTTTTCATTGTTTCAGGTGTGGTAGTCCTAGTCATGGTGCGTCTTTTCCTAAATGTCCTGCTATTGGAAAGGAATGTAACAGATGTGGTAGACAAGGACATTTTAGTAATTTATGCAAGACCACTACAGGAACCACTTCGGGAAATATTAATAAGAATAGAGTTTCTTTTGTTACTGATTCTTTGCAAGAAGTTGATGTTCCTGGGGAAGATAATGAGAATGATTGTGAAAGAGGAATAGTTGTTTCAATTGTCGATGCTAATGAACAAGATTTGATTCACCTTAAACAACCTGAATGTATAGTACATGTTTTAGGTGTAGATCTTAAATTAATGGCCGACTCAGGATCACCTTGGACAATCATCATCAAGCAGTATTTCACTGAAATGTTTGAGGGCATTGTCAATCTTGAGGATCTTAAAGTTCCTGACATAATTGCCAGAACTTTCCTTGAGTCTGTTATCCCTATGGAAGGATATTTGGGAGCAGACATGCTTTTTAGAGGTCGAATGAGGTTTGTTAAGATATACGTTGCTACAAAAGGAGTGAATGTGCTTGGATGGAGAGATCAATGGAGTTTTGGTATTACTCTCAATCCCAGGAAATTAGATCCCATTGTCATGATTGATGATTGTGTAAAAGAAACTCATTCTGTTAAAGCTATAACTGGTACTGAGACATGGATAAATGAGATCATTAAGTTGTTTCCCAAAGTTTTTTCAAAGAAACTGGGAAAGTTACATAACTTTCAACACTTGATCAGACTCAAGAAAGGAACCATTCCTGTTACACAAAAGTTAAGAAATGTTCCCATAAATGTCAGAGATGATCTTAAAATACTTTTGAAAAATTTAACTGATGATGACATTATTGAAGAAGTTGAGTCTTCCGAATGGGTTTCGCCCATCGTTTTAGCCCGAAAATCTGATCAAAGTCTCAGGCTATGTGTAGATTTAAGAGCCCTCAACTCAAACATCATAGTGGACTGTCATCCCCTTCCTAATATAAACGAGGTTGTATGTATGTTGGAGGGAGCGAAGGTTTTTTCCACATTTGATTTGCGATCAGCATATCACCAAATTGTGTTAGCAGATGAATCCAAGCAGATGACAGCTTTTCTCACTCCTGAGGGTTTATTTCAGTATAAGAGAATGCCCTTTGGTTTGGCCTCTGCGGCATCAGTTTTCCAACGTACTATGCATCATATTTTTAAAGATCTCTACAAGTTTGTGAGGTGCTTTCAAGACGACATTCTTGTGTTCTCTCCTGATAATGTGTCTCACAAAGATCATGTCATGGAGGTCTGTAAGAGGTTGGGAATGCATGGTCTCACACTAAAGGACAACAAGTGCAAAATGTTTTGTGAGTCTGTAGAATATCTTGGACACACCCTTACGGGCAATGGTGTTGTTCCGAAGAAATGTTTAGTTGAAGCTATACTTAAAGCACCATGTCCTGACAACAAGGAAAAGTTACTCTCTTTCAATGGCTTGTGTGAATACTATAGCAAGTTCATTAAAGGGTTTGCAACTAAAATGGAACCCTTGAGAGAGTTGACAAGACAGAAAGTAGAGTTTTGCTGGGGTGAGAAACAAGAGTCTGCTTTTCAAATCATTAAGCATGATATTGCCAATGCTCCTACATTGAAACCGTTCTGTGTCAATAAACTGTGTGTGGTTACTGTTGATGCTAGTGAGTATGGGTTAGGAGGGGTTCTATCACAAAAGTGTGGGAATGATGAGTGGTGTGTGGCGTTCGCTTCCCGGACTTTGAGTGAAACAGAAAGGAAGTATTCTGTCATTGAGAAAGAGCTTTTAGGATGTGTCTGGGGAGTAGAACATTTTCGGAATTTTCTATGGGGTAGTCGTTTTCTATTGAAAACGGACCATAAACCGCTAGTTTCCATACTTTCCCCTGGTGGTGGTCGGAACGCCACAGCACGGATTGCTAGACTGATGTCTCGCTTACAAGAGTACAATTTTGAGGTAGAGTATTTTCCTGGAAGGAGCAATGTTACAGCCGACTGTCTTTCTAGGCTTCCTTGTGACTCTAATTCTATTGCAGATGACAAAGGACAAGAGGATGTTGAGTTTGTTGCCTCTTTAAGGGATTTTTTAGGAGATGAATTCTCTTCCATTTCAGAATCTGTTTGGGATAATGCTGTCACACGTGACAAGAATTGGAGTACTCTTAAAGAGTATATCTTGAAGGGTTGGCCTAATGGCAACATGGTACCTCCAGAATTGAAGTCTTTTCATCAAGTTCTTAGTGAATTAGAAGTTGACAATGATTTGGTTTTTAAAAGCGGAAAATGTGTACCTCCTGAGGATATGCAAGAGGAAATTATTAGGCTTGCTCATGAGTGCCATTTAGGTATGTCTTCCATGAAGAGATTAGTGAGAACTAGTTTTTGGTGGCCAGGAATGGATAAGATGATTGACAGAGTGGTTCGTGAATGCCCCATATGTGTCAGCAGTGATAAAATGTTGAAGACCTACCCTGCTCCACTCATACCTATTTCCTGGCCAGAGAATCCTTGGAGGAAGCTAGCACTTGATATTTCCGGTCCCTTCAATTGTCTACCTCAAGATGCCCGTTTTGCATTGGTGTTAATAGACTACCATTCTAAATGGCCTGAAGTTAGGTTTGTGTCTTCTGCTTCCTCGCAGGTCATTGTTGAATTCCTCAGAGAAGTTTTTGCAAGAGAAGGTAGCCCTGAGGTTTTGATTACCGATAATGGGGTACAATTGATTTCTACTGAAGTAGAGGATTATCTCAAGTCTTGTGGGATTAAACATATCACTACACCTCTTTACGAACCACAAGGTAATGGACAGGTAGAAAGGTTTAATCGCGTCTTGAAAGATGCTGTTGAATGGGCAAGAAAGACTCCCAATGTGTGGAAAAAAGTTATCAGAGAAAGGTTATGGTTTGTAATAAATTAGGAAGAGGCGGAATATTCCAGGTAAGAGAAGTTTAATCCATAGTACATGACTCCACCCGTGATGGACGTCCTGTCTCCGTTAAGCCTGCGGTTACAATGGCTAATGGGAAGACACAGCCGACCAAGCACGAGGAAGGGCTTTTGAAACACAACATGCTAGTACAGTAAGCACGGGCCTCAGCTCGTGGATACGACTTTTGAAAAGAAACAAAGTTAGCCTCGGGCTTTGGCTCGTGATAAGACGCGAGTCGAACTCACGAGCCAAACCCCACGAGCCAAAACCCACGAGAAAGGCGATGCGAGCGAAGCCCGCCATTACACCACCTTCCCCCTTACAACAGTCAATAAAAGAAGAAAAAAAAAAAAAAAAACACATTGGATCTGACCAAAAATAATACAAATGCTTAAAATCTAATGAACTCATTATATCTCTCGGGGGCCCTGATGTGTCTGCCGAAAGAAGAAACTTTTGTGTAAGAAGGGGCACCCTGACTAACAACAGGATCCGGAGAAATCTCCCCAGGGATTTGCAATGAGGACTGAGGAGCTTGTGAAAAGGAATGGTTGGGAACACTGGAAACAGAAGGAACATCCATCCAAAAACTCCAATCCAAATTATTGGAGTAACCATTATGCTTCCTTCCTTTTATAATCTCCGCTTGGTGATCAGAGACTTTCACCAGTTGGCGTTTGTTCCACCAACCCTTTTTTCCCAGAAAGGCTGCTCCCCTACTTACTTTAATTACCTGAATGGGTGCAAAAAATTTTGAGCGTCCTTTCACTACTTTACCTGGACTCTTGATTAAAACCCAGTCACCAACCTGCAGGTCTACTAATTTACCAACTGAGGTACCATCAAACTGTAGCTTCATTTGACTCTGTTTTTCTAGAACAGATTTCTTAACAGAATCCAAATCGATAACTTTACCAGCAGAGTCCTGATGCAACCATGAAGGGAATAGTACAGAACGGTCCTCTCTACCTCTAAGCAAGGAAAACGGGGAGATCCCAGTTACACAGTGTGGGGAGGTATTGTAGTGCCACACTTTTTGTTTTACGAAATCAACCACATTGTAGCCACAAGAAATCGCCGTTTGAACACCCTCTTTAAGCACCTTATTCCCCCTCTCGACGAGACCATTCGAAGCTGGGGAATAAAGGGAGACTTTGAGTTGTTTGATGTCTAATTGTTTCAAAAATTTAGACATCTTATCCGAAACAAAATGAGTTCCGTTATCAGTGACGATAAACTTGGGGGATCCCTCTAACTCAAACACCCGCTTGAGAAAGGATATAGTGGAATCAGAATCAGGAGTCTTAACAAAATCAAAGTACATCCACTTCGAAAAATAGTCTACCAAAAGAATAATGTACTTATTCTCCTGTTGGAGAATGGAATATGGCCCCGAAAAGTCTACCCCCACTTTCTCCCAGGGGGAACTAGGGAAATCCGTGGGATGCAGGGGAATTTTCAGTGTGCGCCAATGTTTATCGGATAATAAACACTCTGGGCACGAGTCAATCAATTTTTTGACTTGGGCATCAATTGAGGGCCACCAATAGCGCTGCTTAATGCGCATAGAGGTTTTAGTTGTCCCCAGATGCCCTTGATGTGCCTTATTAATAATAGACTCCCTCAGTTTAAAAGGAGGGACAAATTTCTCGCCTCTTCGTACAATGCCGTTCTCGACAGACAGTTCCTCAGAAATTTGGGCAAAACTACGTAGGTCGCCATTCAGACATCTTGGTTCAGGCCAACACCGTGTGGTAAACTCTATCACTTTTAACAATACATTGTCTAAAGCAGTGGCTTCCTTCCAATCGCCCTCAGAAATCACATCACTAACTTCATCCACTGCATCCACAAGGGTAACACATTCGACGTCCTCTACAAGAAAATCCTCCTCATCGTCCTTTTCCATAGCCATTCTAGATAGGCAATCAGCCCGAAAATTCTTGCCACCGACAATATGTTTAACAGTAAAACTGAACTCTTGTAATTTTGAGACTAGTCTCATCAATCGAGCTGACATGGACGCTGAACTGGATTTATCAAAGATGTAAACTAGTGGTTTGTGATCAGTGACCAACTCAAATTTCCTACCCCAAATGTACATTTTAAATTTGTGGACCGCCCAAGCACAAGCTAGAGCTTCCCTTTCGATGGTGCTGTACCTCTGTTCAAACTCTTTGAGTGCTCTGGATGCAAACGCCACAGTTTGTTCCTGACCATTCACTTTTTGTGTAAGAACTGCCCCTAGACCAGAAATACTCGCATCTACAGTGATAACTGAGGTGGCATCTTCTCTGAAGGCATGTATGGCTTTTGCGGAAACAATCATTTTCTTGATCTCACAAAAAACCTTGTCTAACTCCTGTGTCCAAACGAAACTAGACCCTTTTCTCAAAAGCTTTCTTAAAGGTTCCACTATTTGGGAGTATGATTGGACAAACCTTGCATAATATTCTGCAAGACCTAGGAAAGATCGTAAAGCATCCTTATCAGGAGGAGGTTTAGCGTCTTCAATGGCTCTAATGACTGAAAACTTGGGGGTGATACCTTGGTCTGATACTGTATGTCCCAGATAATCAATCTTGTTAACTGCAAACTTGCATTTGTCAGCGCGAACAGTCATGTTTCTAGACATTAAAATTGAAAGCACATTTCTAAGAATAGCGTCATGTTCAATTAATGATTTGGCAAAAATCAGGATGTCATCAAGGTATGCTTGCACACCCGCTATGCCTTGAAACATCACATCCATCAGCTTCTGGAAAACACTTCCAGCAGACGCTAACCCAAAAGGGAGGCGAAGGAATTTGAAAGCTCCGAAAGGAGTAATAAAAGAGGTAAGTTCTTGGGATTCCTTCGCCAAAGGCACCTGATGGTACGCTGACCTCAGATCAATCAAAGAGAACCATTTAGCGTCGCCTATGTTAGCCAGAAGCTCGTGGATTCTCGGTAGCGGGTGACAGTCAACAATAATGTTCTTATTTAATGTGCGTAAATCCGCACATAATCTAATTTCCCCAGTCTTTTTGCGTGCGACCACGATTGGTGCGACCCATTGTGAAGAATTGATGGGGGAAATTATACCTTGTTTGCACAAATCATCCAACATTATTTTTAATTCAGATCTGACACTCAATGGGACAGCTCTAACTTTATGACTAACTGGTTGTGCCCCAGGAATGAGTCTAATTTTATGCTCAAATCCTCTGACACTCCCTACCGTTTCCATGAATACTGGTTTGAATTCTGACAAAATTTCTTGAACCTTTGCGCTATGATCATCAATCACAGTAACAGATAAATCAGATTTAAAGGTAGGTAACTTCCCAACTTTAATGGGGTTCTCGTCACCTGGAACTAAATAAAGACCCATCAAGGCTAAGTCTTTCCAGCCTACGATGTCTTTGCCTTTTTCTGCTACATAAATTTTAGTGACAGTCTCCCTCCCCAAGCACTGTACTAATCCTACAAAATACCCTAGCATGTTAATATTCTTCTCCCCAAATGCTAGTGGATTAACATCAGATTCAATCAGTTTAACTCTTTTGTCCCATTTTTCATAAAAGGTTGAATCTCTAAGGATAGTGTATGGGGAGCCTGAATCCGCCATGACCTGAAGGTGTACATTATCAATAATAGCTGCACATAGTGGACCCTTAATAGAATCAATGTCACCATTAGCATCAAGAGTTACGATAATGTTCTTAAAAGACTCAGTACATGCATCAAAGTCTACCATATTAACATTCGGGGGTTTCTTCGCGAATCTGCAAACCCCTTGAAAATGTCCGATTTTTTTACAAATAGAACATCGCTTCTTGAGGGCAGGGCAATTTGGTGCGTTCCCAATATGATCCTTTGAGCCGCACCTATAACAAAAGTAAGTTTTTTTCTTTTGGTTAAACTTATTTGGTTGAATTCTGCCTTTATTAGTAATGGCACAGAGAGTTTCTCCTTCATCAGAGTCATAGCAGTCTATAACATTAACACCCTGTTTAGGTTGGTCCATGACAACTTTGCTGGTTAAAGTAGAACGTTCAATGCTAAGAGCAAGGTCTATGACTTCACTTAAAGATGGGTTCTTGCACCCCAGAATTCTCTGTTTAATCTTCCTTGATGCGCAATTAAATACGAATTGGTCCCTTATAAATTTATCAGGAGAAGGTTCGAAATTGCAAGTGATAGCTAAAACTCTGAGTGCAGCGATGTACTCTTCTACCTTCTCGTCTTCATTTTGTTTCCTGGCATAGAAGTTGTGTCTTTCTAACATAATGTTAGGTTCATCACAAAATTGCTTTTTTAATCTTGCAATGGCTTCAATGTAAACGTTCCAAAGATTGTCTCCGCTTTCATCTAATGAAATAGGTGGTGCTATGGGAACAATACTCTTAAATATTCGTTGACCAGCTTGTCCTAAGCAACCAAAAAGAATAGCGAATTTTCTTTTGTCAGAATACTCAGTGGCATCAATAGCAATTAAGTGATTCTCGAACAACCCGAACCACTCAGACCAAATTATGTCTGGAGTGCCTGGTTTGCTCAAGAACGGTGGAGGTTGGGTGATCTGATGCCACTGGTTATTAGCCATGTTAAATATGAAAGTAGAATAACGAGAGGGGTTTATAGTTCTAAAATCACAATTATCTTAACATTAACAATATGTTATTTAAATGATGATAGAATGTTTCAAAAACGTCTAAAACGTTGTAGATATGTAAATTCAACACATGAAAAAGCGTGCGTATCGCTGTAAAGATACGCTGTACACAACCTTGTAAATATCCTGAAATTATCTGCTGAAAGCGTGCGTATCGCTGAAATGATACGCGATGTTTACATGTCGATCCAACAACAACGTGCGTATCGTTGAAAATGACACGCGATGCTTGGATCCTTAACAGAAGATATTTAAATTGCCAGGTGCGTTGTAAGTCGAAAGCGTGCGTGTCGCTGAAGTGACACGCAAAGTTTTCAATTACAACGTGCGTATCGTTGAAGGAGCGCACAATAAAGAAATATTTTAAATCAACACAGTACCTTGTGGCTGCGTCTTGAAACCAGTCTTCGTACGATACCTCAATAAAGTTGTGAAAAGGGATATCCAATGAGGTCGATCGTTTCGAAGAGGATTGTCACCGTCCAATAAGAGTTGCCGGTTTGGGAAATTGTAGAGGCAGCTCTAATGATTGGAAAAGCCAGAGATTCGACCGTCCAATGAAAATGCTTGTGATTGACGAGGTTTGAATCACGGAAAAATATCAGCGTGGGTGGGGTGGAGTCTCCGTCTTGTCGCCAAAATATGTAATAAATTAGGAAGAGGCGGAATATTCCAGGTAAGAGAAGTTTAATCCATAGTACATGACTCCACCCGTGATGGACGTCCTGTCTCCGTTAAGCCTGCGGTTACAATGGCTAATGGGAAGACACAGCCGACCAAGCACGAGGAAGGGCTTTTGAAACACAACATGCTAGTACAGTAAGCACGGGCCTCAGCTCGTGGATACGACTTTTGAAAAGAAACAAAGTTAGCCTCGGGCTTTGGCTCGTGATAAGACGCGAGTCGAACTCACGAGCCAAACCCCACGAGCCAAAACCCACGAGAAAGGCGATGCGAGCGAAGCCCGCCATTACATGGTTGTATAGAATAACTCCTCACTCAGTTACTGAGCTTAGTCCTTTCCGTTTATTGAGGGGAAGGGAACCCGTGTCAAAGTTGTGTCCATGGTGGATGAAAGAGAAGTTTAGCTCTTCTGCTATTTCTTCTCCTGTTGACGTGCGAAGCACTTCTTTGAGAGTCAAACATCATCAGGAAAAAATGAAGGAATATCATGATTCTAAGTACAATGTGAGAGTTCCTGATTTTGTAGTGGGAGATCTTGTCAGGATACGCAAACCTGGGTTTTTGATTAAGGGGGTTTCCAAGTTTGGGCCTATTCGAAAAGTTGTAAAAGTTAACACCCACAGCATTATAACGAATGATGGCAAAGTCTGGAATGTCAGACGAGTGGTTAAGTGTTCTAATCTTCACACTCCTGGTTTTGACAATGTTAAGCCACCTGTAAAAAATTATTCTGTTTCTTCTAGAGTCAAAATTAACAAGAGAAGTGTCAGTGTACCACTTAGGTTTAGAGATTGATTCAGTTCTCTATGTTTTTCACGTTTTGATTGTTTTATAAAAATGTTTGCTTTTTCCATTTATAAAAATGTTTGCCCTTTCCATCATACGCCTAATTTCTTCATGTTTCTTCTGTTCTCTTCCTTCTCTTTTATCTTTTTCCTTCCGCTTCCTTTTCTTTGAACTATTTTTCTTCTTTTCTTCTTTTCTTTTCTTTTTAGGGATAAGATGTGTTGTATTCCACATGCAATTATGTATGTATCTCTTTAAGTAGGTTCTGCCTATTGTTGCCTTACAAATCTTGTACTACAATCTGTTACTAAGGGTCAAGAGTTCTAGATTCCAGACTGTATAACTACTGGACCTGTCCTGCTGAGCAGATGCTGTACTGTGTTTCTCTGCTGCAATAAATCTTCTTTTATCAACTATCCTGGAGTGGATTACTACACAAACAAACGAGACCAGGATGACAAAAATACAATATGTAGAACATAGGATATGTTTTTTTATAGAATTTGGTGAAAATAGCGCATAAAAGCACAAAGCTCCAACTGTGGTTATCTGCTCATGCCAGACTGGGACAAAGCTACAAGTTCAGGCCAACTGCGATGAAGCATGGGCCGGCTACAGAGGCCCCATGAGGCCCCAAAACAGCAGCCAAGCGATGTGTCAGCACTTTATACCCCCTTCTGATGGACCAGGACTGGAGTGGCACCATTGGGCAGGGCCAGACTACAGATAGCATCGTCCATGTACCCCTAAGACTTCAGAGCAGGAAGCAAGCAGACACACCCTTTGAGTCACTTTGGTTAAGTTAGAGAGATGCAGGTCCAGTCCTTCTCACTCCAAGGCAAGAGGGCAGCAGGCAGCAGGTCAGCACAGCAAAATAGGATTACAGAAGAGTGGCAGTCCTTGTAACAGCACAGCTATACTTCTTCCTGGCAGCGTATTCACAGGTCAAGAAGTGTACTGGAATGGTGGTGTCTGAGTTCAGTATTAATACTGTGATGCCCTGGTTGCAGATAGAAGCTTCTAGACAGTGGCTTTGGGGTGCTGGGAATCACCTGTGTCCCCTTCCCTGGCTACAAGCTGACTTTAGTGGCAATACAGGGTTCTTAGGCCTACTGTGTGGAGACAGGGCACAGCCTATTCAGGTGCAAGTAGGACTGTGCTTGGCTCCCTCTATCAAGTCCGTTATTTGCTCATTAAGGCCCATCAAGTCACATCTAAGCTAGCATTGTATGTGGCTATATAGAGAGAATGCACAAGGCCCAGCTGTCACCTTCCCCAAGTGTGTATTCGGAGACAGGCAGAAGGCACAAAATGGTTAAAGTAAGAAAATGACAACTTTCTCAAAGTGGAATTTTCAGACTTGTAAATTTAAATCCAACTTTATCATAAGTTGTGATTTTAAATTGCACATCCAGAGACATCCATTCTTTTCGCAATTGAAAATTACACTTATACAATGTAATAGGGTAATCCCAATGGGGTATATGTATTAATAAGGAAAATTTGGACCGGAAAAGTGGATCAAATTGCCAGGTGGGCATAGCAAGTTACAACTGCACACACAGGCTCGGCAATGGCAGGTTTGAGACAGGCTCAAAGGGTTACTGATATGGGTGGCACAATCAGTGCTGCAGGCCCACTAGTAGCATTTAATTTACAGATGCTGGGCAGATGTGGTGCAATTTTACTAGGGACTTATAAGTAAATTAAATAGGCCAATTGTGGACAAGCCAATGGTACCATGTTTTAAGTAGAGAGCATTAGTACCTTAGCACTTGTCACTAATGCTAAAGCACCCAGAATAATGAAGCCAGCAAAAACGAATTCAGCAAAAGTGGAGGAGGAAGGAAAAATGTTAGCAGGTGACCCCGCAGAAATGGCCAGGCCCAGCAAACTTTCAAAATAATACATAACGTAAACTGATTTACTTAGATAATCCAACATATAGACAGGATGGGAGAGCTCGTGGCCATTCACCCATTTTCGAGAAAGCTATTTGAAAGTGTATTAAATCTAAATGAAAACAAGTCAACATATCCATGCCTTCAGAATTTGATACCATAGAAAAATAGAATTGCATACCCTTAGATGAAAAAAGCAAAGAAAGGGTAGCATTGGTGGGTTTGTTCCATTCCAGATTGCTTCTCAATAAATACATTCAAAAACAGGAACCTAATTTCCTTTGCAGAAACTGTTGTATTAGATTCTGGATTGCTAAGAAACTCAACAGCTTCATAAGCTTGACTCTACTGGATACCATTCATCATGCTGCTTGTGGCATTACTATTGCAATTCACATTGATCTAATTGAATGAAGGGCAAAGGCACATACCCACCCATTAGATGCAGTGGGCTTGGAGTACATATTCAATTTTAACTCCCCTCTTTTGAGGCATGTTGATCTTATGACTTTATAACAATTGTATTTCATTATACAATAAAACATTTTTTGCTAAACCAAAAACCTCAGGTTTCCCTAACCTCCAACAAAGATTTGCAATATGAGCCGGCCAGGGAATATGATGAGCATGGCCAAGAGATAGGTAATCCCATAGCACCAGATGATTACGTTTCAGCTATGTACCAAAAAAAATGGTACATGATTTAATGAAGTGGATTAGCTAGTTAAGCCACAATTCCCCGCTCTCTTCATGAAGTGATTTTCAACTATTTGTAGACTCCTACAATCAGCATGCCCCCATCCAACTGCTCTGCAACTCATCACAGATACACATTTGAATTTATGTAGCAAGCTTATTTGTTCTAATGGTTTTTGTCCCTGTTTATTGGAGAATATAAAGACAGAGTCAAAAAACCTCACATGTTGTTGTTTTCTACTAGCTCTCTGATGAGCCCAATTCTCAGCAGCATCAAATTGTACACCAATGTGAGAGAATGTACAAGCCCTCTCAATGTTAGTATCAAGTACAGAGAGAGCGTGACTTAGAAGGCTGAGAGCCACAGGCCATAGAGATTAGTTTTTAAATCAACCCCAAGCATGTAAGAGACAAAAGTGTCTAACAATTATTGCAAGCCGTTAGCATTTCTGGGCATTCAAACCACATTACTTGGCATAGAGTGATATAGGGATGAAGCGGTAGTCTACTTTGGGCAAGTCTTATCCCTTTTCAACCAGGTAAGATTCTATACTATTAAAATATAGATTAAATAGGAGGGAAGCTACCACACATTTCTATCTAACACCTTTAACTATTGTAAAGGTGTTAGAGCATTCACTGTTCAAACTAATTCTTACGCTCACAGATGTATTGTTATACAGTTCTCACAAGAAGGTAACAATCACCTCCTCCATACCTTGACTCAAGGTTGACCAGAGTTTGCAACAAGATACACTATCAAAAGTGCTGGTCAAATCCATAAAGGCAAGGTGGGGTGTGCCTTGTTTCACAAAGGTGCATTTGTCAATTAGTAGGCACAGACTTGTTTGCAAGTTTCCATACATTTCCTGAAACCACAATGGACATTAGAGTGGTAGCGAACGGAACCATTTAGGGTGTTCCTTTTCACAAAGTGGTACAATTACTGGCTCAGACCAAGCACTAGGTGGACTACATTTGCCCATTGAGTCAAAAGCATTCTCTGGAAAGTCAATCAATAGCAATGGTCCTTCAAAGAGGGAAATGCTTTCTGATGGTGGTAGCGTACACTGTTTACAAATGCCTCTGCTATTGCTTCATGGTTGGGAAAATTGAGATATATATTTCAGTTGTTTGGATCTATAAACATTATCTCTTGGTGTAGCTTCAATTATACTTTTGCCAAGGCAAGGTCTTTATATTTATCTTATGAACCCCCAGCAACAAATTGTGACTGAAAATCAACTACTCGATGGTTCCCAGAACACATCATAGCCCCAGAACCATGCCCCAACAAAGCCACTCTTCTAACTATGGTAATAACATTACTTCGGTGGCTGGTGTTCCTCTCTCAAATGACCACCCAATGCACTAATTTGTTATCAAATCAAAGCAGTATTTCATTTAACCTCTGCAAATCAAAAGGACATTTTTAGGGCAATAACATGGAGTTTTGCCTCAAGGGGAAGCTGAAAATGTATGGGATCCTACATATGCACTGTGTCAGTGTTGGTGCATGGTAGATGTCATTTTGGAGCAGTTGAAGAAGGTAACACAACAGGCTAAACTTCGCCATCGACCTCCTACTAAACAATTACTGCATCTTTCACCATTAGTGTTAGTCTCTGTTCTTACCCAGCATACGCTCACAATCAATTGGCAAAACGCAGCTGACCCATGAGTAGATACTTATTGTAGGTTAGCATGTGGTTTGATATTGTTACATAAATCCACCAGCATAGACAGAGACATTTCTACCCCATGTAATCTCAATAATAGGTGGACCAATGAAGGCTTTAGAACTTCCTCAATATGTTTCTGACAAGCTGAAACAGCATCCAGCAATGTATATTTCATTTCCAATAAATCGTCCCTCCAAAGCTCCCCCTGACTCCCACTTTGAATAAATACAAGTACAAGTGTGTTTTACACTGATGGACAAAATCACTTTTGGTCTGGTTGAGCCTATGGCTGGCTTCTTTGTCCTAGGGAGTCAGAATAGGGTGTGGCGGAGGTGGGGGCTATATCAATTCTCAGTTTGTCACAAAAATAAAAAGGTTCATTAGTCTGACTGACTGATTCATGGGACGGAGATGAGACTTGATTATAGGAATCATCTTGGGTAGAAGAGGCCGGGTCAAAAACCAGAAATAAAGACTCAGATAGAGCCCATAATGTCAGCCTCAGACTTGTTCAACCTTAATAATGTAATTATTTATAGCCCCAATAACATTTGTCACAATGTTAGCAATAGTGTTATTCAGAATATGATTTGTGCTTGAGGACTGAGATAGATTTTATTTTACCCATACTGTGCAATACCTGGGGTGATCCTCAGGAAAACTCAGCACTGGAACCTGTGTTCAAGCAGGTAAAGGCATGCTATAGAGTCCTAGTGACACAGCCTCCAATATTAATGTCTAATAACAAATATATTATAGGCCTGGAAGAAGGAAGTGAGGGCCCGGACCTGGAGGCCTTCCTGGTGAACCTCTTCTCCTAGTTGTTTGGCGAAGGGGGCCGGAAGAACAACTTGAGCGGTCGCAAAGAGTGGGAACAAAGCTACCTGGCTCCAACAAGAGGCCGTGGTTTATCTTTGCGAAATTTAGCTCCTTCAAGACAAAGGAACTGGTTCTGCAGAAAGCGAGAGGCTCAGAGAAAATCACCTTTCAGAACGCTTCTTGCTCGCTCTTCCAAGATGTGGCCCAGGTCACCCTGCTGCGCTGCCAATAATTCCCCCCAGTTACAGAAGCGCGGAGAGAACAATAGGTCAAGTACAGATGGACCTATCCCTTCGGCATTGCCTTCCACATGGATAATAAGCAGGTGCACTGCACAGAATTCGAGGAGACGATGGAGCTTATGTGTCTCAGTTCTCCCACCTCCCCAAACGAATCAACGTTTCGGACCAATGAGGGGGACCAAAAGTGGACTTAGAGTGGCGCCGGGGCATGGAGAATGGCAGGTCAAACAAACAAGAAGACTCAGAGTTAATGCCGGATGGTTGCTGGTTTGATGGAAAGCCTTCTGGATATGCAATTCCACTGAAGGGGGAATGACATTGAACGATGACAAGCACCCCTGAAGGAACCACGGATGCCGGTCCACATCTCTGTGACCTCCCCCGAACTCTGCCTACTGTGGTCTGTTACCCGCGGAGAGATTTCGACATCTGGTTCTCCTTGTGAGGCATGCCTTTGCTACCCATTGAAGAAGGAGCCAACATTTTCACCCTATCTATGAACTAGCTGGGTTATCTGGGAGCGGAATTGGGCACGCTTCCGGAGTTGATCGACAGGAGTTCCTCCTCCGGGATTGATGTTCCTACAACTCATTGTTTCAGTTATTTGTTCTTACATTTGTTGTGTATCATGGTGATTTCTTATTTTGCAGTGTGAGTGGGGTCAGGTGGGTGGGAAGGGTGGGGTTCATCCGGGTGATCTTGGTGGGACTTACAGTTGGCGGAACCAGTTGCGCCCAAGATTATTGCAGTTAACTAACTATCTTGCCACGTGAGGGGACTTAACTCCACCAATAAACGGCAATCTCCATGGAAATATCTAACAGATCATTAGATCCACCTGGCCGCATTGCAAGAAACACACCTCAAGAAAACTAAGGAGAGTAGGCTGAAACACAAGAGGTATCCTAATATACTCCGCACTTCAGCTGCCTCCAAGCAGAATGTGGTATCTCCCGTCTTTCACTCCACGATCCCCTTTCTGCACCACACTACTAAATCCGACGCGTCAGGGCGCTTTGTAATGGTGTGCGGGATGCTTAGAGGCAGAGTGTGCACTATAGCTACAGCATATGCACCTAACACGGGACAACTGGAGTTTTTGACATCGTTCCTGACCAAACTGGAGGGGTTTGTCCTGGGGGATATTCTGCTCTTGGGGGACTTTACCTCATCTGGGACTCTACACTAGATTTTACCCTTCCCCAGAGAGCTACAGGGGGACATTTAATACATCCATCAAGCCGGCGATTCAGCAATTCAGACGCATGGAGGGAAACCCACCCTACTGAGAAAGACTACTCATGTTTTATCCACTCCAGAATAGACCATGCCTTTCTCAGTCAGTCCCTCCTGGGAGGATTATAGGACTCCCGCTTTCACCTGATCTGCCTCTCGGATCATGCCCCACTAGAGACTACCTTAGATTGGCATGCACCACGGTCTAAGCACAGGAGATGGTTCTTTCCCAACGTTCTCAGCCAGGACAGACATTTCATGGAAATCCAGTGGGCGACTATCATGGATTTTTTAAAGAAAAATTACCCAGCTCTGACCTCGCTTACCAACAATTGGGAAACCTTCAAGACGGTGATACAGGGCAAATGTATAGAATTGGTCACGGCCCTCAGAAACCAACAAAAAGAAGAGAGGCTCCAGTTAGAGACAGACTTACATGTGGCGGAAAAGCATCATCAGGAGTCCCCATCCACCCAATCGCTCCGTAAAGTCACTGCCCTTAAGGGGAAATTGAAAGCCATATACACAAACTGGGCCAAACGTACACTGCTGCGGCTGCAGGCCACAGGGTACGAACGTGGCAACAAGATAGGTTTGCTCTTAGCGCGCCAACTCTGGGCAAAACAAGAAAAAGCATACATTAAGCAGATAGCGGATGACGCGGGCGCCTCCCACTCCACAGAAGAGGATAAAGCGAATGCCTTTGGCCGATTCTACAAAGCTTTATACTCTGCGGACCCAGTACACAGCCAAGCCAAGGAGCACTACTTGCAGTCCTCACCCTGCCCCAGGTTTTGGCTCATACCAACGAAGAATTGAGTAAACCTGCCACCAGGGAGGAGGTCCAAAAGGCAATAGATGCACTGAAACTGCAAAAGGCACCGGGCCGGATGGGCTTGATGCCCACTGCTATCGTACATTTGCTCCCAAATTGACTCCTTAGCTCATGACCCTATGAGATAGCGAAGGCGCGTAAGGTCACGGACACCATGGGGGAGGCCCTGATTACAGTCATACCTAAATCGTGTAAAGACTCAACAATATGTGCCTCTTACAGACCTATTTCCATGTTTAACCTAGAGGCTAAGCTCTACTCCAAAATAATAGCTACACGTCTTGATAACCTTCTCCCGGCATTGATAGATCCCGTCGGGTCTTGTCAAGGGGCATCAGACCCAGAACAACCTCCGCAGAATGGCACATATTATTGAGAAGGTACAGAGGAAAGGCATCCACATGGTCCTCCTTTCGTTGGACGCGAAGAAGACCTTTGATCGTGTCGATTGGGCCTTCTTAGTTAGAACAATGCAATGATTTGGGTTTCGTGAACAGTTTATAAATATGGTGCTGGTCAATTACCACGCTCCCAAGTTCTGGTGAATGGACTGGTTTCTGAGGCATTCTCGCTCATGAGGGGAACGTGACAGGGTTGCCCTTTGTCCCCTTTGTTGTTCGCGATCAGTATTGAACCCCTGGCAGAGAAGATAAGGACCAAACAGGAAATCAAAGTGGTGCTCTTTGGCCCAGACACTCACAAGATTTCTCTCTTTGCCGCCGACGTGCTCCTACCCATAACTGATCCACAGACCATGCTCCCGGCATTATAATTGAGCTTGAGAATTTTGAGAGAGTGGCGGTATTACGGGTGAACAGCTCTAAATCGTTTCTCTTAAACTTGACTCCCCCAGCGGCTGAGTGGGAGCATATAAAGGGGATCGTGCCATTCTGTTCTACAAACAAAAATCTCACCTACCTAGGGGTCAAGCTCACTCCAAAACCCAATTACCCACCACTACTGCGGCAGATAAAGGAACATCTCAAAGGCTGGAGAGCGCCCTACACTTCCTGAATTGGTAGAATATATGCAGTCAAAATGAATATTCTTTCTAGACTACTCTAACTATTTCAAGGCCTCCCGATCTCTGTGGATAGGGAATTTTTTGTTGACCTCTAAAAGGCAGTCACCAAATTTATCTGGCAGGACCAAAGGGCCCGACTATCTCACCGGATTCTGGCTAGGCCCAGATCAGAAGGGAGTTTGGCCCACCCAGATTTTAGGAGTTATGATAGAGCGGCCCAGCTCCGGGTCATCACAGAATGGTCGCTTAGGGAGTCGGAAAAGCACTGGTTGCTATGGATCGTCAGTTAACGGGAAAAACCCTATGGTATCTTCTATGGCTAAAAACAGCACAGACCACCAAATGCCTACATCAGTACCCCTACGGACACTACCCTGAGAGTCTGGGACCTGCTTACTAAAACGCTATCCCTATCTACCTGCCCCTCGCCCTACACCCCCATCCATTTCAACCCTGACTTCCCTCCGGCCATGCAGGAGGGGCCTTTTATGCAGTAGAAAGAAGGGGGGCTTTCTAATGAGCTCCTACATCTATACTACTATAATAAAGGAGAAACTTTCGGCTTTGAGGCGGGTAAACTCGGGAACCACTGCGCCAATCTACACACCTGATACACCGTTGAAATCGGCAGGGTGTGTAGATGGTTATAGGCTAGATAAATGTAAAAATTAAACGGTATTTACAATATTTATATATTTTTTAAAGTAGTCCCCCCCAAAGTAGGGCCGGCCGCGACGTGCGTGCTCACGTCAGCACGGGGAGGAGAGGCATTCGAGGAGCGGCGGACATAGCGTGGGGGAGGAGCGGTGACGTGAGGCCAGCGGCGGTGGGAGCAGCGCAGAGGCGGATATGGCACGGGGGAGGAGCGGCGGCAGACAGGCGGTGAGAAGCAGAGCGGCTGCTCAGGTAAGGCTTGCAGACAGGCGGTGAGGAGCAGAGCGGCTGTGGTAAGGAAAGCCAATGTCGGGGCAGACCGGAACATTCCAGGCGGGGGTCGGGCCAGATGGGAAAGAAGAAAGCAAGAGGAAAGGCAATGTTGGGCCAGGCGGGGGTCGGGGCAGGTGGGGAACGGAGGGGAAAACCAATGTCGGGGCAGGCGGGAACATTCCAGGTGGGGGTCGGGCCAGGCGGGAAAGAAGAAAGCAAGGCGGGGAGCGGCACGGGCTGCTGGGCAATATCGCGGCAGGATGGGGTAGGAGAAGCCTGAATGCTCCCGGACAAGTCGGGACGGGCTGCTAGTATATAATAAGGGGGAACTAATGTTGTTTACAGACTGCGCCAAAGAGTTCCAGTTAGATGCAAATGAGGGCTTCCACTACACACAACTCAATCACTGGGTGCAGCAACCACAGGAACGGCTGGCCACTACCAGGGACCTGCCCCCAATAGAAACATTTGCAGTCAGGACCCTCCACAAAAGGAAATATCTCTTTTTGTATGCACTTATCCGTTTGTTGGGCCCTAGGGAGAGACCGAAGCACAGAGCTTTCTGGGAAGCCACCTTGTCTAATCCCTTAGAGGAGAAGCAGTGGACCCGCCTTTACAAAGATATAACTAAACATAATCGTTCAATGTACCTTCGGGAAGCTCACTACAAAACAATGTATGATTCGTACATGTACCTGCAGAAACTACATAAAATATTTCCTAATACTTCTGATAGGTGCTGAAGGGGATGTGGTTTGTTGGGAGATTTTAGACATATCTGGTGGGATTGCCCTTCCATCAAACCATTTTGTAAAGAAATTGTGGCTCAAATAAAACTGATTTTAGGTTAACCCATTCCGGAGACCATTGAACACACCCTCTTGGGCATAAGAGATCCTCTACTGAAGAGACAAACAAGCAGTGACCAGGACATTATGTGGCTATGCCTAGGTGCAGCTAAGTTGGCGGTCGCAGCAGCTTGTAAAAAGTATGAGGCGCCATCCATCACACAGTGGCATGCAAGACTGTGGCGAGCCCTGGTGCTCGAGCAACTGACGGACATTATGGAGGCCGCAAGGAAAAGCTTTGACTACATTTTGTCCCCGCTAGTGACATACCTCTTGGAGGGTCAACCCCTGTTTGTATGTAGCCCCAGACTTAGGGCTCTCCACCTCTTTCATATCTGACTGCGTAAGGGATTCCCCAGGGAGGAAATCTTCCCACTGTGAGTTGCTCCTGGACGCGGCCCACCGCTCACCCCTCACAGCATTTCAATCCACATCACTTACACCATGATACTTTGTTTACGCTGTTTTTATTCCTTTATTTTTTTCTTCTCCTTTAATCACTAGTTCATGTTTTTTTCAATGAAGAGCATAATATGATCAGTAAGCTATCACACTTTTGCTGAGTAACCCTGCAACTGGGCTGTTGAAAAAAAGTTCTGATACTGAAAGCTGTGGAAGCAAGCAGGGGAGTAAAAACATAGATGTATACTGGGTCAAACCCTCGTCCACAAGCTGTGTTTACCTGAGAGATTTCTATAACATTTGACCTGATTATGATGTGAGTGTATTTGATATGTTTGCATTATTGTGGTGCTCAAACTTTCATTTGATGTATTTTAAAAGTTTAATTAAAAATAAGGTTCTAATGCTGTGGCATTATTTTATTTTGTTCTACATTTCAAATAAATATCTAACATTAATTTATTTTAATTTTTATTATGCAAACAGTTGTACACATTGTTTTCAGATAGATCCACTTTTTTAGTTTGCCTATCTTTTACCAGAGGCAGACTCCACAATTGGGGTGGAGATCACCCTATTGTATTATTTATTTTATTTATTTTATATTCTTATAAAGCGCCTGATTCGACCCCCGAAGGGGTATCTCCGCGCTTTTGCCAGTGGAAGAATATAACTCCTGCTGATCCATGGTCAGAGGGATAATTAGACTTTGATTATGTGGTTTAGATGTTTATGAATAAATTAGTTTTGAGGGACTTTCGGAAGGTTAGGTGGTTAGTGATTTGTCTCAGTATATGAGGCAGTGAGTTCCAGAGGACAGGTCCAGTGTGGGCCAGGGCGCGGCCTCCCTGCCTGGATTTTTTAATTCTGGGTACCTGTATTAACTGCAGATTACTGGAACGTAAGGAGCGTCCAGGAACATAAGGTAAGAAAGCTTTTGTCAGATACTTGGGACCGGTACCTGACAGACATTTGTGAATAGTGCATAAGATTTTGAACTTAATGCGTTGCCGCACTGGGAGCCAGTGGAGTTTAGTCAGCAGAGGGCGGGAGGGAGTCCTAGGTGGAAGGTTAAGGACAAGCCTCGCCGCTGTATTTTGGACTATTTGCAATTTGTTGAGCTGTTTTTCATTAGCTGATAAGAGAAGACCATTGCAATAGTCCAATCTGCTGATGACTAACGCCTGGACCAGTGTCTTCCTATGACTGTCAGGTAAGTATGGAAAAACCCTCCTCAGCAGTCCAATGGCACGAAAACAGGTGCCAACCACTTGGTTTACATGATCTTTCAATGTTAGTGTTTGATCTAATAGCACCCCCAAGTTTTTAACGGTCTGTTTAGGACTCGGGACAGGTCCCAGTTCCAAGGGCCACCACTCGGGGGACCATAGTGTCGCTGCCTCCCCAAACAACATTACTTCTGTTTTTCCTACATTACATTGTAGGCAGTTCTTAGCCATCCACTCTGACACTGCCCTCATTGCATCTGCAAATGATTTTTTAGTGCAGGCGTGAAGGTCTTAAAAGGGAACAAAAGTTGGGTGTCGTCGGCATACAACACCGTGGTGAACCCAAAGGATCTCACTAAGTCAGCCAAGGGGGCCACATACACATTAAATAATGTGGGGCTTAGGCATGAGCCCTGTGGCACCCCCTTGGTGAGCTCCCTAGAGATGGATTTGTGGGAGCCCAACCTGACTTCTTGAGAGCGGCCTGAAAGAAAGCTCTCCATCCAGGACAGAGCCACACCCCCTAGTCCCACATCCCTCAGACGACCGAGAAGCACCTCGTGTGACACTGTATCGAAAGCAGCGGATAGATCCAACAGCACCAGAATCATGGACCCCCCTCCGTCCAGCGTCATCCTGATGTTATTGGTCACTGTTAGGAGGGCTGATTCTGTGCTGTGGTTGGGCCTGAACCCAGATTGTGAGTAGTCCAGGCCCTCCGTTGCTTCGATATGTTTGGATAAATGGGTGTTCACGTGCTTCTCGGTCATCTTACTGATGTACGGCAGGAGGGAGATGGGCCGGAGATTCGAAAGATCTGTCCATGGGGATGCCGCTTTTTTCCTTATTGGGTTCACCACCGCTTTCTTCCATTCCATTGGGACCTGTCCTTCTGTCAGTAAGATGTTCATCACAGACTGAATGGAAGGTCCTAAGAGGGTGATCAGAGGGGCGACCATTTTGGCAGGAAGGAAGTCATTGGGAGACCCAGATTTTATGTGGCTGATAAGAGGGGGAAGATCTATGTCGCAGATTGGCGGGAAGGATAATAATTGATTTTTGTTTTGTTTGGATGAGTTATGTGGGAGAAAATTCTTATTCCGAGCGCTACTAGAGTCCATTATTTTATCATGGATAAGATTGATTTTATTTTCAAAGAACGCCGAGATCTCATCACAGAGGGTCTGAGAGAATTCATTGGGGCTCTCACAGGCTGTGGGTTTCACAAAGCTCTGTAGTATTTTAAACAGCTCCCTTGGGCAGTTACCCGCCTCCGCGAGTTGTTGGGTGAGACTGGTTTTCCTGTCTTGTTTTATATTTTTATAGTAGGTTGACTGGGCCTCTTGATATATTTTCTTGTTCTCCTCAGTTCTCAATTTCCTCCATACTTTTTCTGCTCGTCTGCATTTCTGCTTCTCTATTCGGAGTTCCTGTGTATACCAGGTTTCTTGCTTGGAGGAGGGATATTGTTTATGTAGCTTTAGTGGGGCCAGAGTGTCGATGGCTTGCTTAAGTGAATCATTGAATCTAACTAGTGCAGTATCCGCTGAATCCTCATCTTTGAAAGTTGGTTTCCAGCTTTCTAGCAGCTTCTCCACCGATATTTTATGCCACTGTCGACGCCAAATTGGCGGGAGTGGCGCTTTATTTAATAATTTTGTCTGGCCAGTTAAAATGAACTCTATCAGAAAGTGATCTGACCATTGAATTTCTTTAGCAGGTGAGCATCTTACTTTAGTGCAGTTAGAAAAAAGTAAATCTAGAGTGTGGCCACCTATATGGGTAGCACCGCTATTCTGTGCTTTTAGTCCCAAAGTGGAAAGATCCGAGATTAATGAGATTGTTTCGGGGTGTACCAGGTTGTCCATGTGCACATTAAAATCTCCTAGGAGGATGAAGTCCTCCTTGGATTTAAAATGGGGGGCTAGTAGCTCCAAAAGGGAAAGAGCAAATTCCGGATTGGATCCTGGTGGACGGTAAACTAAAGCACCTTTCCAAGAGATGTGGCCTGCCGAGGCAATTTTAAAAACCATTTTTTTTAAGTTGTGAACTGTACCTTTGTTCTAGAATTGTGACTTTAAGTGCATCTTTATATATGATGGCTAGGCCACCACCTGTTTTATTGGCTCGATCAAAATGTAGAAACTTGTAACCTGATGGAACCCCTAATGTTATAGCTGTAACCGTGTGAGGTTTCATCCAAGTCTTGGTTAGGAAGCAAATATCTGGCTGTATGGTGTGAACTAGATCCCATACCTGATGTTGATGCTTTGGAAAAGAGCGAACATTTAAAAGAAAGCTCTTCAGTCCCTCTGGAGGTGCAATTTTAGGTGTATTTTCCTTCGTAATCGCCCTGACTAAAGATGATTGGAACCAACACTTCATACATGAGAAACAGCCCTCAAGACATTGCCAGGGTATTTTAGTGCAGCATTCTCCAGGTGATTTTAAATCTAGTAAAGATTGAGCGGACTATTTAATTTTGCAGATACCTGTGATAGCGGGGTCCGAAGGAATAGAGCCCATTGCCCCTATGCCCCGTCCTGTCACGGACGGGCGCAGACGGGCAGCTCTTTTGCTAGTCTTTGGGGTGTCTTTGGCTGCGCGCGATCGCTGCGCGCTCGGGGAGGAGCGAGGGCTAAATAGCCCCAGAAGTTGAAGCACTAGAGCGCTAACCGCTCATAGTGCTACCGGAAGTGCCTGCCCACACCTGTCCGCCCTCCGCTCAACGGTGCTAGTCACCCTGTCGGAACAAGGAGGGCAGGAAGGAAGTAGAGCCTTGGCAAATAAAAAGTCTAATAAAACAAATACAGCTACTGCTCACCCTCCTCGTGATCAGGTAGGGAAACGGCTATGTGAAGCGGCTATGTGGCGATATTAATTCTAATTTTAATAGTGCGGTGCGATGTGAATCTCAGCAAGCACAGGCAATGTGAGTTTAAAAACACAGAATATCACAATGTAATTATTAAAAAGTCTCAAATCGCATGGAGCGCTGGATAGCCAACCTTCCTCGGCAGCGGGTCGGGGACACTGCCACTGTCACCTTCCCACAGCGTCTCTCTGTTGGTGCTCCGCCTAAATAGCCCCAGAAGTTGAAGCACTAGAGCGCTAACCGCTCCTAGTGCTACCGGAAGTGCCTGCTCTCACCTGTCCACCCTCCGCTCAACGGTGCTAGTCACCCTGTCGGAACGAGGCGGGCAGGAAGGAAGTAGAGCCTTGGCAAATCAAAAGTCTAATAAAACAAATACAGCTACTGCTCACCCTCCTCGTGATCAGGTAGGGAAGCGGCTATGGGAAGCGGCTATGTGAAGCGGCTATGTGAAGCGGCTATGTGGCGATATTAATTCCAATCCTAATAGTGCGGTGCAATGTGAATCTCAGCAAGCAATGTGAGTTTAAAAACAAAGAATATCACAATGTAATTATTAAAAAGTCTCAAATCGCATGGAGCGCAGGATAGCCAACCTTCCTCGGTAGTGGGTCGGGGACACTGCCACTGTCAAAGTATAAGGACAATTTTAAATGTTTATTAAACTTTAAAATACATTACTAACAATTTGTATAATAAATATTATTGTAAATAAATTGTATTTATGTATTTTAAATGGAGAAGAAAACGAAAAATGCTACACTATTACCTTAATTTGCTTTCAATCTTTATGCAACTTAAATATTTTACATTCATATAAAATTGTTTTCCTAAAGTTGAAAAAATCCCCAAATTCCCACAAAAGATAAAACATTTTTTATTAAGTATTATTAATTATTAAGAGAGATGTATAGAATTAACTAAAAGTAGTTTACTGATATGTTAATACACATCCATGTTACATAAATTTACAAATTCAAAAACAATTTTTAAAATACTTTATAATTTAATAAGGAATGTTACACTTTGATATTTTTGAACATTAAATTATATTTTCATTTATTATAAACATTTAGGGGGTCATTACGATGGCAGACTGACTTCAGTTCATTCACCATCGTCCCCGGGATAGGGACCGACGCCTATATGACGGAGGTCTGGCCATAATTTACAATGCAACAGACAGTTTTAATATTGCTGCAGGTGCTGCTGGCTGCAGAACCTTCAGCAATATTAAAAATGCATGTGGCAGTCACCTGGTGCAGGGTGCTCCCAAGTACAAATCAAAAATATTCCTGCAGAAGGGGGGCCCACAACAGGCGCCCAAAGTCAATCCCCACCAACCTTTACATGGCCTAATGTGGCGGACGGTGCCTGCTATGCACCACCACCATTCTTGGGATGCGGTCTGAGTCCGAAAGGAAATCGTAACGATTGCATGTGTCTGACCCCTGGCAGACGGGCTTACTGCCCGCCAGCACACTGCCCGCCATCCTTATCTGGTGGGCGGACAATGGCCTTACGATGGCGTTGAACATCCATCGCAATCAGGCCCTTAGGTATTATAGCATTTTTCCCTACAATTGTTTAATTCTCTGCCTCATTTTGAATGTTCAGGAAAAAGTAAAATTCCCTTGAAAAGAATTATACAGTATTTGGTAAGAGCAATAAAGCATAAATTACAGAAAATCATAAATTTCTTGACACACTAAATGAAAGGGGGAATCACAATTTATATGTATATATACAATAAAAATTACATTAAAATACAGTGCATTTGTAAACTAAACGCATATGAAGAATTAAATAAAAACAAATCAATACAGCACATGAAATACATTACATTCAATTATGACCCGCATAATGGGTAAAAGGAAGACAGAAACAGTAAGACATAAAAATTGTGCAATACTCCTGGTATATTCGGACTCCTAGTTAATCACATCAATGTCGTATATATAAATCATCAGTATATCTACAACGATGAGGGAGTCTTGAATTATACAACTTTAGGAAGCGTCAGCACACTGCCCGCCATCCTTATCTGGTGGGCGGACAATGGCCTTACGATGGCGTTGAACCGCCACCTTAATCAGGCCCTTAGGTATTATAGCATTTTTCGCTACAATTGTTTAATTCTCTGCCTCATTTTGAATGTTGCAATCAATGGTTGGCCATGAGTGGTGCTGGATCTATTACTGTTTTTTTTGGCATTGGTAACTTACACTCATACATTTGTGAATCTCTACACATTTGAGTAATTGTATACTCAGATTTTGTGAATTGTTAAAATGGTCTCACATATGGAAGTTACCTTTGTAAGCTGCTAAGTGTTTTTTTACATACACACACTATTGGTGATCATGTGATCATAACCAAAACACTGAAGATGCAGATCGAAACTGGGAGAGAGAACACATTTTGCCTTCAGGATGATACAATATTATATGCTATCGAGAATTCGTGCTTACTATTGCCATAAATCTACTGCACAGAAGGTAACATCACTGGATTTCCCATCATCCATCTGCAAGTGAAGTGATATCACTGGATTTAACATCATCCATATGCACAGGAGGAGGAAACATTCCTCTTCCTTCCCAGGCCCTACTTAATGACAGCTGCAGCAAAGACACCCTGCTAGCATGTTAAAGGCAAGCCCATCTGTGCCTGTCCATGTCTCAACCATGACCAGCTCCAGGAACCCCGGTCCTCTCACATTCTGCTGCTACCCCACTGCGGTCCTGGTGCCCCTAACCCTATGACCCAATGCATATCCTGCTGAACGCCGCATTGGCACCTGATATTGCCACAGCCATCCCTCTGGCTACAGGATCACCAGGTAAGACAGACTTCACAAGCCAGAGGCAGAGCTGCCATCATCTGCAAGAACCCTTTCAGCTGTACCAACTCCAAAAACAATCTTCCAACATGAAACACCTGTCATTCAATTTCCACATCACAACCAACTTCACTGTAAGAGACATTCATCTTTATACCAACAGGACTGTGCACCAACTTCCCTGACCCCCATCACGGGCATCACTTGCCCTTGTTGCTAGCAATTACATCCTACTCAGAGAATAGAACTTCCACCTTGAAGTCCAAGCTGACTCCGAATCAAAACACCAGTCTTGTAGACTAAGCACGCCATGGTTAAGTACAGCACCACTGTCATGGTTCAAGCCACGTGAACCACCATCATGCCAGTCAACCGCAAAAGGAAAAGCATCACTGACAAGGACTAGATCAACATTCTCAACATCCACTGAACAGAACACCAAAATAGTCTCCCCAAAGTCATCAAAAATGTCACCAACTGGATCACCTTCTGAGGTGACTCCCTGTCCCCCTTCAACTACAGCAATACAACAAGATCTTGACCTCAGACAAGTTGGTGCATGATGGAACTCAGACTGATGAAATGCCACTGCAAAGAACTGGAGAGTGGATGGAGAAGAGCCTGGACAATGCAGAGAGGAGCCTGGTCAAATCAGCCGTAAGAGACTACTATCAAATAATCTCAACAACCAAACGTACCACACTTGCAGACTGCATCAATTCCAACACCAATAGATGCACGGAAATCTTCACGTTTGTGAAACATTTCACTTCACCAGCCACCTCCTCTAACTAGATCACCCCATTGCAAGACTTCAGTAAATATCTTTTTTAATTATTCAGCAAAAAAATCACTGCAATGTGCAGCAACTTCAACTGGCAACTAAGCCCGACAGACCTCACCAAGTGCCTCCAGATCTTATCCTAAGAACTAATGCTGACTTCATGGCTCATCATCACCCCAGAAGAAACCGCCACCACCATTTAGTATATCCACTCAGGGGCCCCATCGGACACATGGTCCCACCTTGTCATACTCCAGAGGACTGCAACCCATTGACTTCATGCTCATGTCGCTTCTGAACACCTCCACCCCTTCTGCGAACCTCCCAGATGCTTGGACACAACTGTTCTCCCAATGTTGAGAAAGCCCTCTGTGGATCATTCAAAGCTAACCAAGTCATCAAGAGACACCTCACTGAATACCTCAACAGTCACCAACTCCAATACACCACTCAGTCTGTTTCTCGGCCCTACCACACCACAGAAACATTCTTCCTCACCACCACGGATGTCATTCGCATGACTTTGGATGAAAGAGACACAGCAGCCCTAATACTTCTGGGCCTCTCAACAGTGTTTGCCATTGTTTCCTACAGCATCCTCATTCAATGCCTACATGACATTGGATTCCAAGTACACGCACTCCAATGTATCTGCTCCATCCCAACTGGAAGGGACCAGTCAATCACCCTTGAATCATACACCTTGGGTGTCGATTACCTCATCTGCGGAGGTCCACGAGTATCATCCCTCAGCCCCACCCTGTTCAACACATTTGTGATCCTTTTAGTCAGCATCATTAACTCTCACATCAAGCTCCTCCCCTATGCCAATGACACACAATTCATTGTCTCCCTCACAGACAAGATGCCCAGTACTTGCATCAAGTTCAATGTCTGCATGACTGAAGCTAAACACTGACAAGACCAAGATCATGAACTTCAGGAAGAGCACTTCATCGTGGGACTCCACCTGGTGGCCAACGGAGCTAGTACCAACACCTGCCACTATCACCCATGCCAAGCACCTCAGGATCATCACGGACAGCAAACTGAACATGACCACCCAAGTCAACACCACTATCATTTAATTATTCCATACCTTGAGGATGCTTACGAAATTTGTATATGTCTCTCAATTAGAAACCAGAAAGCACTCTATATGCTGGGATCAACAAAAAAATCACTAGAAGTTTGCAGTCCATCCAGAACTTGCCAACTAGAATGACGCTCAGCCTTCAATGCTACATTCACATCAAATCTCACCTGAAGGAGCTCCACTGGCTAACCATACACAAACAAGCACATTTCAAACTCAAACTCCTCACCCAAACTTTAATGGCACTACATAATACTGGGACAGAATATCTCAAAAATTACATCTGCTTTCACAAACCTTCCATACCCTTCTGCTCCTCCATACACCTACTTGCACACATTTGATGTATTTCCACATGCCATGCATACGTAAAACCAGATCTGCCAAACGAACCATCTCCTTCATCGCTTATAAAGCATGGGATGACCTGCTGATACTCATAAGATCCTCCTCACTTCTTAAATTCCACAAAAAGCTGAAGCCCTGTATTTTTAAGTGGTCCCACTAGGCCCTAGGTTTGGCTAGGCTCACATCTGTTCTATGCCAGCATATTCTCTCAGGCGATAGTGTGCTCTACAAATTGGCATAACATAACATTGGCAAGCATGAAAGTCAGGCTTTATGCATCAGCAGTGGCACAGCCTGGTAACAGAGTTAACACAGTTAAGTAAAATGAAGTGGTAATCTCAGTACCATGAGGCAAACCAGAGAACGTCCACAGTCTTCCTTGGTATCCAGTCCTAGATAGTTCAGTATAAAATGACAGCATGATGAAATCTTGTGTGAAAAAGCACTTTTCTAATGTAGGCTTCTGTATGAATACTAAATAATAGTAATTTGATTCTACAGTTATTATGCATGAGTGTGGTAGAAATTCCTAAGATGTGCTCTTCAATGCCAAACCCTTGAGTCAGTAAAGTATTTTCATATTTACTAGAAGAGGAGACAATGTACTACCACCAGTCATATACAAAAAAGTATTCAGGTATATCTCAGTGACGATGGCTAATCGTATTTGGTAAGTTCATGCATTTTCTTTGGAAATTATACATGCATAAAGTAGCTACCATCATTCTTTTAAATAATGGCCAAACATAGTAATATTTCAATTTCTACACTTTTCCATATATCATTTACAAGAGTTACATTTTTGTATCGTTGTTATACTCTGTGTGCTTCTTCTCAGGCTATCCTTTATCTCTTTGTTTCTTAGGGTGTAAATGATAGGATTCAGCAGTGGTGTCACAATAGAAGGAAAGACAGATACAACCTTGTTGATATGCAGAGAATTTCTTCCTGTTGGCTTCACAAACATGAAGATTGTAGTCCCATAGAATATTGTTATCACAGCGAGGTGAGAGGCACATGTGGAGAAAGCCTTCATCCTCCCCGTATTGCTGGATATTCTTAGGATTGTCAGCATGATGTACATATAGGATACAATAACCACCAGAAGGCAACCTAATATTACAACTGTAACCAGGATAAAGAAATTCATCTCAACTGTGTAGGTATTGGAACAGGACAGACTCACAAGTGGAGCAAAGTCACAGTAGTAGTGGTTGATCACATTGGGGCCACAAAAGTGCAGTTTAGAGATCTGAGTGAGTGTTACCACTAAAGACAAAAATCCACAGACCCAGCAGCTCAATACAAGCTGAAGACATAGCCTTTGGTTCATGATGGTCGGGTAACGCAGAGGATTGCATATTGCCAGATAACGATCAAAGGCCATGGTGACGAGAAGAAAATTTTCTGTAGCACCCATAGAGAAATGGAAATAATATTGGGAAATGCATCCTATTAAAGATATTGATTTGCTCCCAGTTAGGAGATTTGATAGAAACTTGGGAACAGTGCTTGTAGGGTACCAGATTTCCAAGAAAGAAAACGTTCCAATGAATAAGTACATGGGTTTGTGCAGGGAGAGGGTAGCTTTGATGACAGCAATGATAAGGATATTTATAGAAAGCGCTAAAAAGTAGGTAATGCATACAACCACAAAGAGGAATAGTTGCAGTTCTCTCTTGACAGTGAACCCAAGAAGAATGAATTGATCCACAGTAGATATATTTCGGTTTGCCATATGTTCCAGATTCTTACACTGTAAACAAATTTAAAAGGGACATCAGAAAAGGGTCATTTGAATGACAGAAAATGCATTTTTATTTGCCAGGAGGATGCATTAGCATGATTTCAAAAACATTTCAAATTTTATTAATTTGTTACGCTTTTTATTCACTGAACATTATGATGGGTAAAGTGGTGGGCATCATCAGCATATTGTGGGGTTACCAGCATAAGACAGCAATCACTGAAATGGTGGGAACATACTTGCTATTTGAAGAGCATTCTTGGACTGTGCTCGTCATCTGTGGATATCGCTGACTGAAAATTGCCATAATTTACAAATGGTAAACTTTTCTGACATAGAAAGCTCCTGCAAATCTGGAAACTAGGGTTAGATCATGTTCTCAATAACTCGTGGAAATGTTTGGTGCCAATTTACCGAGGCATACAATAATGTATAAAGGACTACTACAGGAGTACTACTTAGCATACTCAAAAATGCCAATGTGAATAGACTCCATTATGTTTGCCTATTTTGTTTGAGACCTGTGTTTGTCAAAATGATATAGGGCAAGAGCTATTTCTTCTGTCTGCACCTCTGAGATGTTTTAACCAGGATAATAGCATGTGCTGAACAAATCATGAAAGAAACATGCAGCTAAGACGCATGACACCATGTGTAAAAAAGAAACTCCTTGCATTTAAAACAAAATAGGGTGCCTTTCACCTCTATTAGGACATTAGGTAACAATGATCATTTATCGCATACAATGCAATTTCAGAGGTCCTCTCATAAATGTCACTGCAGTTGTAAATGAATAAGATAAAGATTTAAAATATAGGTAAAAATGTTCGTCATACTCAAAATACAAATGATTGGTGTCAGGAATATCAGGCTTGTAGTGACAGCAGAGGTATCATATTTCCATAGTCCCTATCCAGATGTTGATCCTATTGTTTTTAAGCCATGAGAATTTAAGGGAGCTATTGCTCAAAGCTCCTCTGGTTAAGGCACCCAAGCTGGATGCTGTCCCTGAGGACCTTGGACCTTTTTACTTCTAATTGTGACATATGGGCACAACGTATTATTAATGTTTTGAATCATGCTAATACATCTACCATGTTGAGTTTATGGGCTGAATCCATTATAGTCCCAATATTCAAAATGGGATTTATCCAATATGTTTGATTTAGTTAACAGATTCAAACTCTGGTTGCTTTTAAGAGACATTTACCTGGATGAAGCTTGAATACAATTTTGTTGTCACTTCACTCTGCCAAGGTTCGTTTTAGGATTGATGGCGAATGTACTGAATCTTTGATATTTGAGCCTGTGTTTAGGGAGGGATGTGTTTTAGCCCCTCATCTTAGCTCCCACCTGATTAGTATGGCGTAGGAAGTTTTGGCAGTGAGAGCCAGAAAAATTCTGGCTCTGCTTCATGCAGATGATGTAGTTGTGTTGGCTCACCTGCGTAATGGGTTGAACATTTTGGTTTATGATTTTGTGAGGTCATGGGTGACCTTTATTTAGTGACCAATTTCTCAAAATCTTAAGTAATGCCATGTGGGCCCCATAGTATGTGGGCTTGTTCGTTATCTGGTAAGAGTAAGGTTTTTGAGGAGAATGTGCCTAATATCCCTATTTATGGGTTATATTTGATAGTACTAACTCATGTTCTCCGTGTTTGATAGGTAGATGGAAAACATTGTGCAGTCAATCGCCCGTACCTTTTGTTGCACTTTCTTTCTGTTGGGGGACTAGGGCCAGGAGGCCGGACCACAGGTCCCAGACTCTCTTCCGGCTAGCCACAGTCCACGTCAGTCGCAGTGCCAGGAGGGGCTTCAAATACCATTAAGTGCTCCCGCAGCGCGGGACGTGCACTTGCATGCATGGACCACGCCTTGGCAAAGCCCAGGCCAAGGACGGGCCAGTCAAAGCCCGGAAGAGGCTGACCAGGGCCACACCCCTTAGGCTTGTTGCAGGACTCTATTGTGTTGTGTAAGCAGCCATCATGGAATAAGGTATTTTTATGAAATTCTGTCCCTGATATTTCATCCTCTTTTTTTCGCTTTGAGAGTTGTGACTAGCCATGCTTATCCGGCTTAGTTTCTGCCTGCCTACTTGTTCCTGCTTTTATTGGTCCATGTCATTCCAACAGGGCTTGTAATTTGGGCAAGAGAAAGGCTGCCTCAAGTGTCTCCAAGATGTTACCTCCCCCCCCCCCCCCCCACCCCCCCGGCACCCGCTCGACTATTACCTAACTCCGGCTGTAGACATGGTTACTAATAAAATTCGGCTGGTGGAACATCGCCTTTCACTCACAACCGCAGAGATCACACATATACCTATTGATCAAAGCTCCTGTGAGCTGTTACCATCGCAGTGTGTATCATTAGCAACACGCCCAACTGCAGCGTCAATGGGCCACGTTTGCTCCATGGGGGCTAGATTCCCTACACCAGGAGGGGAAACTAAGCCCGGTCCAACCAGTTCGGAGGGTGGCAACCTTTTTTGTAATTCCGAGGGGGAGAGTGGCCCAAAAGCCAAGCATAGGAGGAAAACTGCAAAATCGTCTAAGTCTAGAAACTCTGCCACAACCACCAAAATTGCCTCATGCGATAAGGCTGGTGATGAAGATCTGATTGGGCGTTCAGCAGTGGTAAATGAAAACACCTGGAGTAAACTGAGCAAGTGTATAGGTGATCTTTTGGACTCCAATTTCGCCCTATCCTCGAACGTTTAGTAAAAATTGAATACAAACGGGCAATGCCCTTGGATTACGGGACTTAAGTTTGTACTTAGTATTTGACCTCTGATCTTCTCCCTACTATACCTGTCCAGAGCATGGTCATACTTCATCCACATGATTATTTACCAGCATATCAACCTTCAAAACAACCGGCAAAACAACTGGTAGCTCATGCCCAAAGGCAGGACTCTTTACCTGTGATAGATCTTCCCCCAGCATCTGCCCCTTATATCGTTGCCCTGTCTAATGTCCCTAGGCTCACAGAAGACTATATGGAATTCACCAGGGGCCTAATGAATAAATCTATCCATTGGTTGAATAACAACATTGCTGGTAATTGGGACTTATCAAAAGAGATCTTAATGGCAAAACAGGTGGGTGGCATTGTCGGTGGGGGATATGGCCTCAGTGGAGATGTTACATCCGTATTGTGAAGGTTGTTCAGAAAATAATGCATAAAGCTAGTATGGGAATGGTTAAAACCAGCTCTATTAAATAGTCCCACTTGGCTTTTTTTATCAGCACCTGGTGAACCGATCTTGTATTCTTGGTCGTCTTAGTCCCTGTATGAATGCGTTGCCCAGACTTCCCCCTCAAGTGTTACTCACTTTGAACAATAGATTTTCTACACTGCACAGGCTGCAATATATTGATTGACTGCTTAGGAAAGAGCCTATTTGCTCCAGTTCCCAGGAGGTTGGCAGGGTATTTGATAGTCCAAATTTTGTTGCCCAAATACCCCTCATTCCCCTACATAATCCTCTGCACATGGATTTGGGCTTACTAGTGAAGGGTGAGACCCCCTACAATTTCATTTCCGTTGCCCAAACAAATATTATCCTCCACCAGAATCAATTATATGTAGGACCCTGTGTTCAGAATATTTGCTGAAAGCCCGAAACCGGTCCTTGGATGCTTGTTTCCGGTCCAGGGAGGACCTGGCTTGGCAGTTCGGGCTGAACTGTTCCCATGAGGCACAGGGTCAAGACTGATTTGCATATGGCTGGTTTCAAACTGGAATGGCATGGTGAGCAAAAAAACAATGGATTTAGGTCCAGATCTCTGTACTAGGGTGAGTGTATGATATTGTTCTGCATTCTGTCTATCAACTGTTGTTTTTGCAGAATATTGATGAGGCACCTGTCAGTTTAACCTCTGCTGTCCACTTGCCCATCACTCCTACACAGAACCCTCCCCCCTAGGGGCCAGTGCGAGCATACATTTGGATGAAGTCCCAATAGATAATGCTTGTTTGAACTTTTTAGGCTGGTACATAGCGGGTCTACCCTCAAACATTTTGATAGAGTGATGGCAATCCTTCATCATGAATGATGATATAGTATTCATGCAAGAAACATGGGAGAATATTGACATTACATTTGATGGGTTTATGTGCCTTAGCTTGCCCGCTACTCCATCTTCATCAGGCAGAGCAAAAGGGGGTTTGTCGTCTTGATTTAAAGTGGATATTGCTGGTTTGATTGAACAACTATTTCAGGAAGAGGGGGAGGCGCAAGCCTTGTAACTCACTTGGAAAGACACCCATAAAATATATTTGATAAACTTTTATGATTACAACTTCTCTTCCAAGGTCTATTTGTGTTAATTGATATGCTCTTGGAGAGAGAGGCTTGAGTGGAATGCCCCCTTAAGCTGTTGGTGGCAGGGGAATTCAACGCAAAATTGGGGCTCCCTCCGTCCCTTTCTCCAACTACATTTGATTAAAATGTGATGAATGCTAGGGGCGAGTTCTATTCTCCCATCTTGCAGAATGGGGCATGGCCAATAAGGTTCCTAATTGTACTGATCAACACATTCCAACCTTCATAGGGCGAGTGCAGGAAGCACTATTGACTATAATTTCGCCACCTGGTACATGTCTCACTTTATTAAGGATTGTGAGGTCCTCATTCAGTCCGATAGTGACCACAATCCTATTTCTGCAAAGATAGTGCTACCACATATGCTACAAAAGTTTAAGCCTCTGCCTTCTTAGGTTTATCTACTAAGGACGCACGGCATAGGGCGGCATGGCGAACTGCAAACATGTAGAGCGGAATGTCCCAGGTGTTATCCAATAGTTCTTCCCTGGTGCATGGCTGTAATTGCATACCCCATGTTCCGGCATGTATCCTCTCTGATTTTGGAATTCTCAAATAAAAGATCAATATTCTGCCTTCCAGACCTAATATTAAGTCGCGCTATCATGTACAATCATGGTTTGATAATGCCTGTAGAGAAGCCAATAAAACCTACGTAGAGCCTTAAAGCAAATCCCTAGAGAGCAGATGGTGGTTGAAGAAAGTAAGAAGGAGGAGAAGTGGGATTCCATAGTGGGCACATGCCATTCTAAAGACCTGCAATCCTTCTGGAAATCAGGACGGTCTGTTTTATCCCCCGCCTTTCCAGCAGATAAAGTAACTGTCCATATCTTGGCTGACACATGTAATTTATGGGACATCCTAGTAAATATGAATGTTGATGCGCATCTGGTCTCCTTCTTAAGGCTTCCCCATTATGATCTTTCTGCTTCAGTCAGGTTTGGTGGTGCTGGAGAATGTACAGAGCCGTTCAGCATCAAGTGCGTGGTGCGCCAAGGCTGCGTCCTTGCCCCAATCCTATTTCTTCTTTATACCAACGACCTGGAGAACACCTTGGTGGTGGTTCAGGCTGATGTTCCTCAAGTGGAGAATAAGGGTGTGCCCACGTTACTATATGCTGACGATGCATGAACTGTGAACGGTCTTAAAAAACTTATCGTCAGCTATGTTTGTTTCATGAAGGACCTGGGCCTGGAGCCAAACTGTAAGAAAACCTTTACCATGATATGTGGCCCTAAAAATACTAAAACCTGTAGCCTGAACATAGAGGGCAAAATTCTGGAGAGGGTTAGCTCCTTCCCATACCTAGGTTTGGAGTTTAATGGAGGTTGTACGTGGCACACTTGTATAAAAAACAGAATTACTCAATACACACAAGCCGTAGGGCCCACTTTCTCACTTGCAATGTCCATAGGTAAAAAACCCATTGCTCCAATATTAGAGATATACAATCGTAAATGTGTACCGATCCTAACATATGGAATGGGTATCTGGGCCTGTAGGGATGTACTTGCTATGCAGACTGAGGAGAACAAATTTTATTGTAGAGTCCTAGGGGTTCCCCCCTAATTTCTGCATTTTTCCCTCTACTTGGAGCTAGGTCTTGATTATATCCAAGACACTATAAATGCAGCCCCTTTAGCCACCTGGTGTTCAATATGGTCCAACAAAGAAGATGATTTTAACTGAGCTATTATCAGAGACTGCTTAAGATATGCCCGTGGTCTTTCCATCCCTTGGCTTCAATATATTAAAACCTGCTTCACAGTACTTGATTGTGCCGCACTGAGCACCCGGAGCTAATTGGCAAAAGGGACCAAAAGTGGGTTATGGATAGCTTTTGTAAGCATAAGCAATCCTCTAGGGAATTATCTGAAGTGTCTAAACCCTCAGTCAGAGATAATTGCCTTATTAAAGTAACTCCCTCAATCTCTCCATATCTATCATATGTAATCAATGCCTAATAAAGTAATTTGCTAACTAGATTCAGGTTGGGGTCATTTTGCTGAATGATCTGTTTTCCTCTGGGCCAGTATTCCTCTGTAACTATTGCCACTTGTCCATGCAATGAGCAATCAAGCCAAACCATTTTACATGTTGTCTTTTTTGGCAAATTTCATCTCCCTTTTACCAGGACATTTTTGTAACATCCATTGCGCAGACATACGTTTTCTAAGTGCAAAGCAGCCTTTTATTACCTTCTGCAACTCAATGATTGTAATGTTTGTTGTGCAATTGCAAGCTTCATGAAGTGCACTTTAGCAGAGAGAAGGCACATGCTGTTTTAATACATATGCACTTTAGGGGCCCCAGTAATTACTGTATTTGTATTGCTAATTAACTGTTTATTGCTGCTGGTATTTTCATTTTCTTCTTATAAAAATGATTTTATATATTCACCACCAACGTTAAATGTTTAATACTCACTGCTATCTATGGATCCAGTACTGTTCCACTGCCACTTTAGCTAAGGCAAAATTATTGTTCTTGCCTATTATTTTATTTATTTTAATGGAAAATGTGATTGCTATCTTTTTAATGAGTCTTGATTAACATGTTGTTTGTCTTTTTTTATCCATTATTGTGTGATTTTTTTATGATCTGTCCTCGGAAGATCGAATAAAGACAATTGATTGATTGATTGATGTGCAGTCAATTAGAGCTTTGTTTAATGCGCATAGTAAGGTAGACAGCCATTCAATATCCCCTCTATTCAAAATATATATCATGCAAGTATTCATATTCTTGGGGTATACCAATACAAAGAGACTACATAGCGAGGAAAACCTCATATGTCTGTGTCTCCTCTCTCCCAAGTCTAGTGCTCCTCGTTACTTTTGCCATGAGGTGTTCGGTCTTAAGTATGTTGATTAAATAATAGAAATATATCTTTAACTGCTCTGGATTTTTATTTGGTTTAATGGCAAAGCCTAACTAAACAAAGATGTCATTAATGACTGTATGATTTGTGAAAAATGGTAACATATTCCATGGCTGTCCTATGTTAAAACTGTACTATGTGAGCTCAACAGTCTCCAGTTATTCCTAAATCCTACCTCCATTTTAAGGTGGACAAACCATGGATTAAAAATACTTTTATGGAGAGACAACAAGTGTTACAGGAGAAAGATACATTTAAGAAATAATAGATTAGGAATTATGTCCTTAATCAGATTACTCTGCCTGTTGCACCTTACCTTGTTATTGATTTTAGAATCTGGGTTTGTGGGCTTATGTTGAGATTCAAACTTTGAACGATATGCAGATATATATAGCGAACCGGTTAATACAAACAATGAATTGTCATCTATTCAATTACTCTCTAGGGATGGGAGAGTTCCTAGTAAAATTAAACCAACTTTTGTGAAAATTATCTTAAATATGATTATTTGCAAAGACAGAGGTCTGGCTTTATTTTACTACACCCTGCATTCTCACAGACATACTGCTCACCCTGTACTCACATGAACAACAGTCTTAATCTCTGGTGTACTGAAAATAGGAGCAAGAACCAAGAAAGTAATTCTGCCTCCTTTAGTGTAATGATTATGAGCACAAGCAAGAGTGAATGGGAAGAAGAATAAAGGGCTAAAGTCAAGACAAGTGCCAGCATGTACCTTGTACAACAACAGGCGTCCTGAGATAGAAGCCTGCTGAGATACATTAGGTAACATATGCAAAAGCTGTATTCTGAATGCAACAGATGAGTCACTTAGGTATGCCAAGCAAGATTGCATTATTATAATCCAAACAGGAGATAGCACCTTATTCACCAGGAAGACGTTTTCTTAAGCTTCTCAAAAGGGAGTAAAATGTACCAGGGACCTTTGTGAGGTCACTGTTGTTAGTGACACCAGCATTAGTGGCCTGTGTAGTACTGGCAGGCAGTGGGTGAAGAGCCATTGACTGTCCAATGGCGGTCCAAGTGTAAGTATGATGCCCTTGAACCAACACCTCAGTTTTATCTGCATTCAACTTCTAAAGATAATTGATAATCAGGCAGGCAAATAAAGCAAAGTATTCCTAAATTTGAAGTGAAAGGTCAGAGTTGCTACCACTATCAGCAATTGAATCAGAAGGTTAGTAAAATAGAAAGATAATACAGCAAATCATGTTAAACAAATGAAAAGAATTCTACAAAGTGATGAATATTATCTAATAAAGCCATGTTGAATGATTTTTGTTTAAAAATATCATTTTAATTTACACACAACAAAATACTGTACCCAAAGCAACAAATATTTCTAAGATTTCAGTTGGAATTCCAAATTATAACCTCTCCTTTAGAGGTATATTAGAATAACGAGGTTAAGATTACATCCCCTAGATAAAAATTGCAGGGAGCGACTATCCCTGTAAATGTAGCATGGTGAGCATCAACTTTCCTTGCCCAAACTAGAACATTATTGAACAATCTTTAAGATATTGCCAAAAAATAATATTGCACTCAGCACCTAATAGAAATTTGGCACACCCCAACCCATTTATGAAAAAATATGTCCCAGGGCCATTGCAACCAACCTATGAGAACCTCAATGTCCTGTACCAAGAATCCTTTGTAAACAACACTTCACAAAAGTTACCAGAAAATGTTTCTTATGCCAACACCTCAATGCAATTATGATTAACATCAGTAATCAAAGAAATAGGGTTTGCAGACCTAGAAAGTCTGAACCCTTGTTTTCGGACAGGTCACGGTTATCTGAAACCGTATCCAAGAGCAATCTGTCCCATAAAAGCAACATGTTGGCAATTTAACTTCCCTACGAACAAACTAATAAAAAAGAGAGGTTATCTCATAATCATCAAATCTAAGAGATGCAATTATACTTGTGGAATATATCAGGAAGGAACCTAATCATCATCAATGAGAACGCAGTCAAGTACCTGAATATGTTTGACATTGTTTGCCTGCAAGAAAAATGGAAAACAGAAGCACCGCTCTTGCCAGGATATGAAGTCAGAAAATGGCAGGCCTGTGGGTGACTTGGTAGCATTTGTAAAAACCACCTTTAAAGCAATGCTCAACATCATTCTGCTCAAACATTTATATCCATTGTTGCGGATTTGTAAGCAAATCATAACTTTATATCCCCCTATCTCCAACAAAGGAAAATGAAAAGACAACCACAATTAGCCAGTGACGTTAACATACTGCAAACAACCCCCACACATCAGGTTCAGGGTAAATAGAATATATAATTGTCCATGGATCACATCGATCCATTTGTCACAATAATTGATGCCAACATCTGAAAAGTAGCCATGTGTTTTTAGAGAAAACTATCACCAGTAACTCTAATGAAACAAGTTTAAAGGGCGCAATTGAACCATCAGGAGGCCATAACTAATCCCTGTGACAAACACTCGTGAAGGGAACCCCATACTGAGTCAAAGTCTTCATGTTTAATGTACTAAAAGGCATAAGATTTTGAGATATGTTCCATTGCCTGTATGCCATGCATTGTCATGAACCAATTGGCCATTAATGTACACATCAAAATTCCAATCCAATCCAATTGAATCCAAAGTTCTTTATTTCGGCCGTCAAGGCCATAAAAGATACAAAGACATTTAAAAATCATTCCATCATTTCACAGTTACAAAGAAATTTTTACAAGGAAATATACACAGCCCATGAAACACAGCGATTTACATTATATAGTTAAAATCCACATTTATAAAATACTAGAAAATAAAAATACCTCCTTCAGTTTCACCCTAGCTAGGCAAGAATTTTCGTCTTAAGGTCCACATAGCTAGCAGGTACTTAGAGACTGCAAAAACAATAGAGCTTGAAGTGCTAGTTTTTAGGATTCTAAAGGACTGTAAACATTTTTTGAAGCCTAGGTTTTTGCATAGTGGTACCAACCAATACCTCCTTGATCTGCTATATGCGGGGCAAAATAAAAGCATGTGGATTTCATCCTCCACAGTTCCACTACAACCTGGGCAAGATTTATCATCTGAAGCAGACCATTTACAAGTAAAAGCTTTAAGGGGCAAGGTACCATACCTCCACTGAATAAACAGCTTTCTTGCAATTGTAGGAAAAACAATGTCAATAGAGTCCTCAAACCTATAGAAACTTTTTGCGGCAAGAAATTGCTGGATTAGAGTGCCAGCGTTCAAAGCACACACAGCCTTACTTAGGCTTTTGTCCTTGAAGATCCTAGTCAAGGTTTTACGTGGGACCTCAGAACAACCCCGTTCGGGGTCCTCCCACATATCAACCAGGCCCAGACGCAAAAACTCCCGCTTGACAAAGGTTAGCCAGGGCATTTTGTTAGAAGTGTTAAGGCTCAGCACATGCTTTAATTCCCTATAGAATTATATTTGCTGTCATGGACCACTCTTCTCCCCCATCCCTTGTAGGACATATCTTGACTCAGGCAGTTTGGGCATGGAACTACACAATAGCAAGAATCCAATTGTCCTGAGTATATGAAAAAAAGATATAACAGATTGACTGACTTCTGTATGGAGGGGTAGTTGGTGTAACCACGTAACAACAGAGGCGTATATATTGAACATTCAGCAACAAAACAACCACTTAACGTTACTATATGTTCACATATCCTCATGGTACTATGTAAAGGGCCTTTCTAAAACTTACCTGAGGGTTGTGCAACATTTTATAATCTTTTCGCTAGCCTTAAGAGCCAGTGAAAGCCACACTCAGTGCCACGCCTTGCTCAGCAATCTCGAGTTTGGGTCATATACAGCTAGGAGTACCTGAAGAACATACCAGCATTACCTGTGTATTCGGTGGTTCACTGCTCTCCTGTCTTCAGTTTCACCCGGCAACATGAAACCTGAAAAGAAACAAAAGACGAGATCAAACAGCTAAGTACTTTTGTTGCTGGTGCTAGAATGGTCATACAACCTGACATGCAAAGGGAAGATTGTGAAATAAAGAGTTGTAACTAAAATAACTGTTCAAGAGAAAGTGAACTAAGCAATACTAGACAAAGCAATGCCTGTGTAAGAGTGTATAACAAAGAGTGTATGAGCAAGAGTCAACTCTATATAGTTGTGAAAGCCAGAACTGGACCAGAAAGGCAAGAGTATTTATTTAGCCTATCCTCATCCAAAAGCAGACAGCATGGTGACTGAACCAAGGATTATAGTTTTGCTTGGATTTCAACTCAGATCTCTGAACCATATTACAAGCAGTTGCGGCTGCTGCAGGTAAGAGCGGTGGGGCAGGGTGGGGGGTATTTCGAGAGACAACTATGAGGGAAAATTTATTATTTATTTAATTTTCCCTCGCAGTCATTTCTCGAAATCTCCCCCACCGGGCCCTTCCACCCCACTGCTCTTGCCTGCAGCAGCCGCCGCTGATTACAGGTATGCTCTGTGGCAATCTGATCAGACAAGCATATATTGCCAGGCACCAGTCTCTCATAAAGAGCGGTTAACATAATCAAAATGGCTAACTGTACATGCTCAACTTATTTCCATTTCTTTTCATCAGGTAGTTCCACTCAACACAAGCTCCTTAGATGGAACTTACTACCCTGAGACCAGATCCTGGAGATCTTCTTGACACAACATCCCAAAGACCAGATATTTCAGAATCCGGGCGAACATAGGCTGTTGTAAAAAAACGGACTGGTACAGAGTCTCTTCCTGTCTACCTTTGTTATCCTGCTCCTCTTTCCCCTCAGTGCTTTCTCTATATGGATTGTCTAAAGGCTCTCTGCGGGCAGCATAGTTGGGCACTGTCGGATTACACATCTCGACATACCTACTTTAACATAGCTCCTGCTGAGTTCGACAACATCAGGGACGTTGCAAGATGGGGCGGTTCAGAATATTAAACTCCAGAATCGAAAGGTACGTAAGGAATTTGGCGCGAGTCCACTGGGAGATGGCTGGATGAGCTGGAAAAGGAGAAGAAGAGTTCAGTAAAGGCATCCCCTCACTACGACCATGGACCCTTCCTCCACCACTTCAAGGGTGAGATAGCTGAAGTAACCGTTCTCCAACATCCGGCGCCTCATTTACGCTGGGTGGCACAACAGCTTCCGTGCACTCACATTCCAAAATTCAAGTTGTATAACCACCAACTCAAAGCACTTTAGCCCCACCCAAGTGTTTTCTTCGAGATGTAAAGAAACACACCATTTGCATAAACCAATGCAAATTACACTTTCTGTGCAAATCATTAAGTTTCCCAGATGAGCAGTCAAAGACGGTCTTTGTGTGTCATATCTAGGTAGCAATGCTGCTACCTGGTCTATTTCCCTGACTGAGAATAATGACCCTGTGTTATATAATTTTGGTACTATTTGCACATCAATGCTGAAACGTTTTGATAAGAGAGTGCATGCATTAATATTAGACAAAGAATTGTTAACTTTGCAACAAGGATCACAAAATCCAGTTACTTATATCACCACCTTCAAATGATTGGTGGGAGAGACTGAGTATCCCCTTAACAAAAGAGAATCCTTGTTTTACCAGGGTCTTGGGGGTGAATTGAAGGATGTTTTAGTCTAAATTATGAACCTCCCCTCAGTTTGTGAGGAGTTAATTGAACTCAAAGTACAACTTGACCATTGTTTATAGGAAAGGAGACTTGATAAGAAAAAGAGTGAATTATGTGTGATTATCATGTGGCCAACTAAGTCTTCTGTAGAAGAGGCTACTAAGTTAAATGATGTGCTACGCTAACAAATGATGGACGGAATGCTGAATAAATCATACATTCACCCCCAGTCAAGAGATCTGGGTTAAATCAATTGTTCTTTTGTTCACTATCCCACCCCAGTTTCGACCCAGCCATATGCAAATCAGTCTTGACCCTGTGCCTCACAGGAACAGTTCAGACCGGACTGCCAAGCCAGGTCCTCCCTGGACTAGAAACAAGCATCCTGGGACTGGTTTCTGGGTATTACCCTTCAACAGCCAGGCTAGATTGTATCCAGTGGCACAGTGAGCAATGGACCCACATCTGGGCATACCCATCCCACTTAGGGTGAAATGTGCTACACAAACAAATGATGGATGGAATGCTGAATAAAGTATACATTCACCTCCAGTCAAGAGATCTGCAATAAATCAAGTGTTATTTTGCTCACCATGCCACCACAGTTTAGACCCAGTCATATGCAAATCAGTTCTGACCCTGTGCTTCATGGGAACAGTCCAGACTGAACTGCCAAGCCATGTCCTCCCTAGACCGGAAACAATCATCCTGGGACCGGTTTCTGGGTATTACCCTTCCTCAGCCAGGCTAGCTTGAATTCAGTGGCACAGTAAGCAAGGGACCCACGCCTGGGCAAACCCATCCCACTTAGGGTTAAAAGTGCTACGCAAACAAATGATGGATGGAATGCTGAATAGATCATACAATCACCTCCAGTCAAGAGAACTGGGTTAAATCCATCATTCTTTTGCTCACCATGCCACTCCAGTTTAGACCTAGCCATATGGAAATCAGTCTTGACCCTGTGCCTCATGGGAGCAGTCCAGACCGAACTGCCAAGCCGGTTCCTCCCTGGACCGGAAACAAGCATCCTGGGACCAGTTACAGGGTATTACCCTTCATCTGCCAGGCTAGCTTGAATCCAGTGGCACAGTGAGCAAGGGACCCACGTCTGGGCATACCCATCTCACTTGGGGTGAAACGTGCTACCCAAACAAATGATGGACAGAATGATGAATAAATCATACATTCACCCTCAGATCAGAGATCTGGGTTAAATCCATTGTTCTTTTGCTCACCATGCCATCCCAGTTTAGACCAAGCCATATGCAAATCACTCTTGCCCCTGTGCCTCATGGGAACAGTCCAGACCAAACTGCCAAGCCAGGTCCTCCCTGGACCGGAGCAAGCATCCTGGGACCGATTTCTGGTTATTACTCTTCATCAGCAAGGCTAGCTTGAATACAGTTGCACAGTGAGCAAGGGACCCACATCTGGGCATACCCATCCCACTTAGGGTGAAAGTGCTACGCAAATAAATGATGAACGAAATGATGAATAAATCATACATTCGCCCCCAGTCAAGAGATCTGGGTTAAATCCCAGCCATATCCAAATCAATCTTGAACTTGTCCTTTATAGGAACAGTACAGACAAAATCGAGTTAAATAAGGCAGGACCAATGCAAGTGGGTGGTATTTGGGTCCGTTATCCTATGAAAAAAGAGAGATGTGGAGAAAACAAAAATAGTTTATAATATTTTATTATAAATTAAATATTTAATGTATTACTAATTATTTATATTGTTTCATTATTATTTTATTTATATCATTTTAATGCATATTTTAATTGTTTTACTTTTGTTAGCCATTCATAATGTAGCAGTGGGCTGTAAATGTTGTAGGGAAATAGGGTGTAAAGTTATTGGAATTATATCATTGTTTTAATTAATTGTCAATATTAATACATTTTTAATACATTATTTGTTTTTTTAATTCATTTATTATTTTTATCTCTGGATGTTTTTAATACAATTTTGTATTTTTTTGTATTATTTCTTTAATTGTATTGTTTTTTATATTTCATATTTTATATTTTAATTAAAAATGGATTATTATGTTTTGGTGTTTGCATTTTGTTGTTGAATTGTTGGTAGAGAATGTCATTTCATTTATTATAAGCCTTTATTAAAAAAAAAAGATGTTTTATTTGTTATTCTTCACTGTACTACCAGGTGTTCATGGGGATGGAGTGTGGCATGGTTTTTCTCACTCAGACCGCCCTTGCATAGAAACCTGTCTTCATACAGGACCGCGGCAGCAGCCAAGCACAGTGTCACAGACCTTACCCATTCTTTCATCCCCTTGTTCGTTGGCTTATCACAACCAGCACTTCATCCCCAGACTGCTGTGACTAAACGAGAGCCAGACAAATCGATTAGGTTGCGCTGCAGATTGTGTGTACCTGACAGCATGACTCAGATTGTGAACTTGATTTAAAAAGTTATGCAAACACGTTGGGCTTGATATACAAAAGTAAACTGAGATGAAAGTCTAACTTTACGACTTTCGGTATTCACAAAGGCCATTTACAAGTAGCAAAGTTAGACTTTTGTCTCAGTTAAACTTAAGTTTTGTTCTTAAGTTTAATGAGACCAAAACATTTTGTCTCAGATAAACTTAAGATTAACTTAAGTTTAACTGATGTGGAGTATGCATGGCATGGTGCCCTGCCATTACAGACAACACATTTACATTGGAAAGGACCATTACATTTGCATATACAGTTTTACTGATAAAACTATACTGTGAAATGAATGAAATGAAAAGATCATTTGTAAATCACGGTAACTACCCTAAGGCGTCCTAGCGCTAAGGACAGGCGTGTGGAGGAACAACTGGCTGTTAGCCTGATTTATTGAAAAGCAGAGCAGGGTTTTTAGCTGTTTGCGGAATGAAAGACGATTGGGTTCTGATCGCCGATGGAGGGGAAGAGAGTTCCAGAGTTTCGCAGAGTTATTGGAGAACGAGCAACCCTCACATCTAGCTCTCTTTATTCTGGTTACTACAACAAAATTGGAAGAGGACGATCTGAGCTGTCTGTTCGGGCGATAGGGGGTGATCAGCGAGTGATTGATGCGAGTGCCCATTTTCCACAAGGCTCGTTGGACAATGCATAGGCCTTTGAACTGGATTCTTTCTCTGACTGGGAGCCAGTGGAGATTCTTCAGTCCAGTTTTGACAGGAAGTTGACAGGGAATTTGGAGGAGGGTTCTCGCTGCACAGCTTCTGTGCAACAAATATGTGTGGAAATGGTGTAGCCTTGTGTACTGTTTAGTTCATATAAAAATAATTGTTTCCACCATGCTTCCGAATTGCCAAAAAAGTAAATCATTTGTGCTTTCCAAATTGTTATATTCTGAAAAAATATGCACATTTTCTTTACAGATATGTAAATTTTGGTTGTGAGCTAGGAAAATGGGAATACTAAGTACCAAAAGGAAGGGGTTAAGGAAGGACTAAGAAGGGATTAAGGGAAGGTTATGGAGGGATTTAGAGAGGGATGTACATCCACTCACAAAAAAATAAGACTATTGCTATTTACAGACTGCACATCTAAAGTTATCAATCATCAAAAAAGAAACCACAACAGTAGTAAATTACTCCAGCTCGGAGGTGGAGCAAGTCGAGCACCACGTATGGCTGCCACTGATACTGCGAAACACACGCATAATAAAAAAACAAAAGTTGGGACGTAAAATTTGAAATGATGTTAAAATAAATTATTTCAAATATTTATGAACATATACCTATAATTTAATGGTAAGTAATCTATAAATAAAAGAAATTCTATTTTATTTTAAGATATTTTAATAAATTTGATACATTTTTATTTAAAATTTTGAGGGAACATTTTTTATATTAAAATATAAATACATTAGTTTTTGGTTCGATACATCACTTTTAATAATTATTAATGCACAATAAAAAAGATCTTGTTTTATGTTAGGGGGATTTTGTTATTGAAAACTTCAGAAAAGTAACTTTAAATGAATACATTTAAATAACTAAATATTTCATTCAAAACTAAATTAATAATGTTATATGATTTTTGATTTTGTTACATATTTAAAATGAACATACCAAATTAATTTACATTAATATGTTAATAATAATGTTAATTTAATGAATTTGTAAAGCACAACAGCTGCCCCAGCAAAGAGGCGTCTCGGCGCTGATAGCAATGAGGTGGACAAGATCAGGGTGGGGCCGCATGGAAGGCCTACGGAGTGGGAAAGAGAAAGGTTTTTATGGCTTTCCTGAATTCTAAGTAATTATTGAGACCACAAAAGTGGGCGGGCAGCGAGATCCAAAGGATGGCCACTTTGTTCTGGAAAGAGTGACCACCGGCGCGAACCCCGAGTGTATTTAACAAGGACCCCCTGAAGATTCGGATACAATAGTTCCTAGGCCAGGGAAATAAGCTGTATGACAAAAAACAACCTAGGCAACTCACATCAAACACTGCAATGTACTAATGGACAAATGGCTACAATTACTTAGGAGAATATATGTCTTTTTATTTTAAATCATGTAAAAACACAACATATGAATAAATGAAAAAGAAAACATTAAACACCGGCGCAAACCCTCCAAACCCGGGGAACCACCACCGGGTGTTGTCCCATGGAACCGAGCTGATGTGGGGGAACATAAGGTAAGAGCAGGTATGCCAAAATACCAGGAGAGGCACATTTCAGAACTTTGAAGGCTATACAGAGAGCCTTGAACTCAATCCGCCTAGCCCCAGGCAGCCAGTGGAGATGGTAAATGGTGTTTGTCACCGAGCAGGATCTGCACAAATGGAGGAGAGATCTTGCGGCTGCATTCTATACCCTCTGTAACCTTTGTATTTCTGTCTTGTTTGCTCTCAACTGCAGTGAACTGGCATAATCAAGTCTAGACATAATCAAGGCCTGAATGATGATCTGCCTGGTAGGGGTATCAAAGAAGCCCTGGATTGGTTTGGGCCCTCGCAACAGCCCAAAACAGGTTCCAGCCACCTTTTTAGTTTGGGTCAGGAAGTTGAGAGATGCATCCATCCAAACCCCTAAGTGCTTCACTGCCTGCTTGGGGCGGGGGCAACGCCTAGGCTCTTGGGCCACCAGAGCTCATTCAATTGACCACGGTCTTTCCCCACCAACAACACCTCTGACTTGTTGCCATTTAGTTGGAGGCAGTTGGCGGTCATCCATTTGGCTACTACTACACAATCACTTTGAAACTTAAGAGCGTCCTGCTTAGAGTCACCTGAGAGAGCCACCACCAGCTGTGTGTCGTTGGCATAGGAGAACATGGTCAGCCCTCTGCTCTTGGCTACTACAGCCAGAGGTTGTACGTATAGTTTAAAAAGGAGCGGGCTCAGGGAGGAGCCCTGTGGCACCCCTTGCTTGATGAGAAAGATGCCAGAGGTGAAGGGGGGGTTATCACTTGAAACATCCTATTAGCAAGGAACGAGACAAGCCACTTTAGGGCTAATCCTACAATTCCAGCCTCCTCCAGGCGTCGCAACAGAATGGCGTGGGACACTGTATCAAACGCAGCACCGAGATCCAGTATGATCAGTGCAGATGTCTACCCTGCATCCAGTGCTGTCCAAAGATATTCTGTCACAGCCAAGAGCGCCTACTCTGTGCTGTGGCCAGAACGAAAGCCATTTTGGAAAGAGTCTAATCTGTTGTTGGAGTTCAGGAAGTCTGTGAGAAGGGAGTTGATGTAAGCCTCTGTGATCTTTGCGGCCCAATGTAGCAAGGAGATCGGCCAAAGGTGTTCTGCCTTTTTTTGGTCTAAGAACGTTTTTTAAGCAGCGGTATCACCCTGGCCTGTTTCCAAGCTGTAGGCATGGCCACAGTATTGGAGACCCATTGATCACCTGTCCTAGGGGAAGTAAGATAGTGGATAGAATTTTCCGAAGTTGGTCAGGTTTCAGTGGATACTATCCAACACCTTTCCTAGTGTCCACGGGGACTGGTGTTGGAATAGTAAATTAAACTATTCACTATCCAGCACCCCCCAGTGTAATGCGTTGTAATGGAATGAGTTTTAAAACTTGCGTTGTTACAGCATGCGTAGTAAAAGCATGCGTTGTAACAACGTACATCCCAGACTTGATGTTAGAGCTCAGAGCAAGTAATTGATCCGAAGGAATAGGTGGAAAAGCCTCTAATGTGACTTTATTGTGGTTGCAAGATACCTCAAGAGGGCCACTTGGTCCGTAGGGAAGCACTTATAGATGGCTTCCACCTTCCTGACAAAGAAGGTGGCGAGCTCTTCACTAAGCATGGGCGGAAAATCCGTTCCGCTCGCGAATTTTGCGGATTTTCGGTAAATTCGCAATCCGCGAACGCTCGCGAATTTACTGAAAATCCGCAAATTCGCACGCAGCGGATTTTTTTTTCTTGGTGATACAATTTTGCGGCGTGCGGTGTAAGTTCGCAATTGCGAACATGTAGGTGCGGCGGGCAGCAACAATCTCGCACTCGCGAAATTACAAAAATTGCAATTCTGCACAAGAAATCCACTAGCAAGCAGCATAGACCTTCTGAAAATGATGATTTTTATCAGAATAACTCCTCAGGTTGACATTTGCCTGCACATTTTTGGATTTGAGGCCTTTTGACTTTCTTTGGATCACTTTTGGATTAGAATTCAACTTTCACAAGTAAGCTTGTTTGGGGCATTACAGTTGCTGTAATGCTGTTGTGCAGAAAAACGAGTTTTGCAAAAGTGAAAGCATTCAGCAGGTTCAAAAGTTCAAACTCATCTTTAGTAACCATTCCCTGTAGTGCTTCCTGACTGGGGCCCCTCCAGAGTTCAGTTGCTAGTTGCAACAATTGTTTGACCCTGCTCTGACCCTCACAGCAGGCTCATAGAATAGCTACAAGTAGGCCACAAAGGTCCTGGAAAGAAAAATTGCACTGCAACAGATACAGATAAGGAAGCAGGTGCCAGACTGGAATTTTAAAACAGTGACACATTAATAAATCAACCCCAAATTAATTCATGTCAGTTGAAGCAGGGCAGGTGTGCTTGCTTTTTCCCCCCATAATCTACTGTGATGATGAACCAGAGGGTGGCATTGATGTACCAGAGGGTGGCATGGGTGAAACAGAGGGTGGCAGGGGTGAAACAGAGGGTGCTGGGAACCTGTGATGATGAACCAGACGTAGAAACAACATAATCGCGACCGTTGCGAGCCGACATGTAAGTTCGCAATTGCGAACTGGTACAAAACCCTCGCGAACTGGCAGAAATCCTTGCGAACACACAAAAAAAAAAAATCGCGAGAATTCGCGGATTTTGCAGATTGCGAGTTCGCAAATTCGCAAAATTCGTGAACGCCAGATTCGCAAAATTCGCTCATGCTTACTCTTCACACTGCTGATCAGAAGTGATCAGTGGACCTGCAGCACCTTTCTGAGTTTTAAGGCAGGAGACTATTGAAAGGATACTCTTCGCCGGGTTGGTACTCTCGCTGATTTGTTGAGCCTAGAGTCCTGCAAGCTTGACTTGAATGGCCCTGTGATTAGAGGCCGGGTCAAAATCCCTTCTCCAGATTCGCTCCAGCCTTTTACAGATTTTACGCAGTTCAGCTAATTTAGTGTTGTACTCTGGGTTGGATTTTGATTTATGTTTCATGGACAACTTAGCTGGAATCAGGCTAGCCAACAGCTGGTCAATCAATCGGTAAAGGCTGAGTTAGCCTCATAGGGTCAGCCGGCAGACTGGGATGGTGGCAGAGAGGTGCACTATGAAATGGTCCCAGTTCAAGTGTTAACCCCTACAGAGCCCATGACTGAATGGTTCTGTCATGAGCACCAGTGCTCCTGTTCTCATGATGGAACAATTCTGTCATGTGCACAGGCGCACTAAATTCCTCTGCTGCAAACAGCAGAGGAATTTCCTTTTTTTGGGCCTCGGGAAGTGGGGAACAGCTTCACCAACCTCCCAAGCCTTTTATTTTTTTTCAATGTGATGACAATCGCGCTGTCGTTTTTACATCGAAAATGAAACTTAGTTTCATTTTCACTGTTTCAGTGCTCCTAGGGCTATCTCAGCCCCCCAAGCACCGACATACTTGGGAGGAGTATCATTGAAAAGGGGAGAATTTCCCCTTTCCAGAGGAATATTTCCCTAGGGGATTCCAGCTTGGAGATCACCCCAGGAGGGCGATCCCCAAGCAGGCATCTACCCACTAGTCACCAGGGTGGGGGGAGTGGTGCCTTGGGCAAGGACATTTTGTTCTCCCATTGAATTATCACATAATCCGTTGTTCAGCCGCCCCCATTTTAGACCGTTTCCTGTCGCGGGGAAATAGGCCTACCCACACACAAGTAAGGTACCATTTCTATTGGGAGGCATTGGGGAATGCTGGGGGCCTGCAAGTTTGTGGTTCCCCGCAGATTCCAGAACTGTCAATCACACTAATGTAAGGAAAATTTGATTTTTTCACAAGGTTTGAGGTTTGCAAGGGATTCTGGGTAACCGAACCTAGTGAGAGCCACACAAGTCTCCCCATCGTAAACTCCCTTGGGTGTCTAGTTTTTGAAAATGTATAGGTTTGCTAGGTTTCTGGAGGTGCCGGCTAAGCTAGGGTCAAAATTTCACAGCTAGAAACATTGCAAAAAAGGGTTTATTTTCACTGGAAAAAATGTGTCCATGCATTTTAGGATGTTTCATGTCATGGGCACTATGCCTACCCACACAATTGAGGTACCATTTATATTGTGACAATTTGGGGAATGCTGGATGTGTTGAAGCTTTTGGATACAAGTAGATTGCATAAATTTCCATCTCAGAAATGTGAGGAAAATGTTTTATTTTTTTACAAAGATTGAGGTTTACAAGGGATTTTGGGTAACAGAACCTATTGAGAGCCACACAATGTTTCCTTAGGTGGCGGCAGAGCTAAGGTCCAAAATCCACAGCTAGGAATATTCAGAGAAAGGAGACAGTTTTCCCTGGAAAAAATGTGGTTTCCAAATTACATGTTGGGCATTTACTGTCGTGGTTCTTGGCCTACAAACACAAGTGAGATACCATTTTTATCGGGAGACTTTGAAAAATACTGCTTAGCTGGAATTGTGTGGCTCCATGCAGATTCCAAAAATTACATCCCAGAAATGTAAGGAAAATGTATTTATTTTTACAAAGTTTGAGGCTTGCAAGGAATTCTGGGTAACAGTACCTAGGGAGAGCCACAGAAGTGGCCCCTCCTGGATTCTCCTGGATGTCTAGTTTTCAAAAATGTGTGGGCTTGCTAGGTTTCCTTAGGTGCTAGCAGAGATAGGGTCCAAAATCCACAACTAGGCACATTTCAAAGAAAGGGTCCGTTTTCACTGAAAATGTGATGTGTCTATGTTGGGTTTTGGGCCTTTTCCTGCCACGGATACTACTCCTAACCACACAAGTGAGGTGCCATTTTTATTGGGACACTTTGAGGAATTCTGGTGACTGGAAGTGTGTGGCTCTCCACAGATTCCACAACTCTCCATCACAGAAATGTGATGAAAATATTGTGCGTTTTGACAAAGTTTGAGGTTTGCAAGGGATTCTGGGTAACAGAACCTAGTGAGAGCCACACAAGTCACCCCAAGTATTGTAGATTGCATTAGTGTAGGGTGCAGTTATGTAGAGTGGCACAGAATAGAGTGGCGAAGAGTAGAGTCCAGTGGCATTAAATTCAATGGCATAGCACAGAGTGGAGTAAAGTGACATAGAGCACAGTGGTGTAGAGTGCAGTGGCGTAGCGTAGATTGTTTCAGAATAGCATGAAGTGGCATAGAGTGGAGTGGGGCAGAGTAGAGTGGAGTGGTGCAGGGTAGTGTGCAGAGATATAGAGTAGTGTAAAGTGCAGTGGTGCAGAGCAGATTAGAATGGCATAGAGTGAAGTGATGTAGAGTTTGGTGGCACAGAGTGCATTGGCGCGGAGTTCAGTAGAGTGGTGTAGAGTTGATTGGGGCTGAGTAGTGTGCAATGGAATAGATTGTAGTGGTGCAGAGTAGAGTGGTATTGAGTTCAGTGGTGGAGATTGCAGTCTTGCAGAGTAGAGTGTCATAGAGTACAGTGTCGTGGAGTGCGGTGTCATAGAGTGCAGAAGCACAGAATGCATTTGCTTAGTGTGCATTGTCATAAAGTACAGAGTGCAGAGTACAATGGTGGAGAGTAGAGGGGTGCAGCATAGAGTAGTGTAGAGAGCAGTGGTGCAGAGAAGTGTGGTGCTGAGTAGAGTGTCATAAAGTGCAGTGACTCAGAGCACAATGTTTTAGAATGCCGGAGAGTGCAGTTATTTAGAGTCCAATGGCATAGTGTTGTGTATTGGAGTAGAATTTTGAGGTACAGAGTAGCAGGTGCAGAGTGCAGTGGCATAGAATTTATTGGTTTTTAGTGAAGTGGGGAAGACCCAGAGCACAGTGGCATAGAGTGGTGCAGAGGGGAGTAGAGTAGAGTAGAGTAGAGTAGAGTAGAGTAGAGTAGAGTAGAGTAGAGTAGAGTAGAGTACAGTAGAGTACAGTAGAGTACAGTAGAGTAGAGTGGTGCAGAGTAGCACAAGGTAGAATGTAGTGGCATAGAATAGATTGTTTCAGAGTAGAGTGAAGTGGTGCAGGGTAGAGTACAGTGTCCTAGAGTGCATTGGCATAGTGTGCAGTGGCATAGAGAGCAGTGTTGCAGAGTAGAGTGACAAAGAGTGGAAGCGCATAGAGTGGAGTCTTGCAGAGTAGTGTGGAGTGGCCTAGACTAGAGTGGTGTAGAGTGCAGTGGCAAAGAGTGCAGTGGTGCCTAGTAGAGTGGGGTAGAGTGCACTGGCATAGAGTACAGTGGTGCAGGATAGATTAGAAAGGTGTAGAGTGCAATGCCATAGAGTGCAGTCGTGTGTGCAGTAGATTAGAGTAGCATAGAGTGGATTGGCATAGAGTGTAGCGGTATAAGGTGAATTGGTGTAAGGTACTGTAGACTGCTGTAGAGTAAATTGGTATGCAGTAGAGTTCAGTGGCAAAGAGGGTAGTGTTGCAGAGTTGAGTGCAGTTGTGTAGAGTAGATTGGCATAGAGTGCAGAAGTGTAAAGCGCAGCGGCATAGAGTAGATTGGCATAAAGTGGAGTGCAGTGGCACAAGGTAGATTGTAGTGGCATAGAGTGGAGTGTTGTAGAATGGAATGGCACAGAGTGGAATAGAGTGATGTATAGTGCAGTGGCATAGATTAGAGTGTCACAGAGTGCAGTGTCGTAGAGTACAGTGGTGAAGAGTAGAATTGAGTGTCTTAGAATAGATTGGCATAGAGTGGATTGATGTACAGTGTAGTGCCATTCAGTGCATTGGCATATAGTGCAGTAGAGGGGCGCAGAGTAGAGTGATGCATTGGTACAGTGAACTGCAGTGGTATAGAGTGCAGTGGTACAGAGTTAAGTGGTGCGGGGTAGTGTGGAGTAGAGTTCAGTGGCAGAGAGTGGAGTGTTGCAGAGTAGAGTGGATAGAAGGAAGTATCATAGAATGGAGTGATGCAGAGTAACTTAGCACAGAGTGTAGTGGCATAGAGTGCATTGACTTGGAGTGGCATAGAGTAGAGGGGGGAGAGTAGAGTGCAATGGCATAGAGTGAAATGGCATAGAGTACATTGACAGACAGCGCAGTGTTGCAGAGCAGACTGTTGTAGAGTGCAGTGGTACATAGTAGAGTGGCGTAGAGTGCATTGGCAAGGACTAGTGCAGATTAGAGAAGTGTAGAGAGAAGTGGCATAGAATACAATGGTATAGAGTGCAGTTGGCTTAAAATGCAGTGGTGTAAAGTGTTGCAGAGTAGAGTGTAGTGGCATTTAGTAGAGTGGTAAGAGTAAAGTGCTGTGGCACTGAGTGCAGTGGCATAGAGTAGATTGTTTCAGAGCTGGGTAGAGTGGGGCACAGTAGAGTACAGTGGCGTAGAGTGCAGTGGTGCAGAGTAGATTACAGTGTCATGGAGTGGGTTGGCATAGAGTGCACCGGCCTAGAGTGGGGTAGTACAGAGTACAGTGCATTGGCGTAGAGTGTAGTGGCATACAGTGCAGTGTTGCAGAGTGGGGTGGCATAGAGTAGAGTGGCACAGAGTGGAGTGGCGTGGAATGCAGTGGCAAAAATGCAGTTGTACATAGTAAAGTTGTGCAGAGAAGAGTGCATCTGCAAAGAGTAGAGTAGTGTTGAGAGGCATAGAGTGCTGTAGAGTAGAGTGCAGAGACACAGTGTGGAGTCGTGTGGAGTGGCATAGTGTGGTGCAGAGCAAAGTGCAGTGGTGCAGAGTAAAGTGGAGTAGGGTAAGCTGCAATATGCATAGTGTAGTAGGGTACACATATCTTCAATTGAAATGACCAGTAGATGTTTACATTTTCCAAACATACAGTTTTACTGCTGAAAGTATACAATGATCAAACCATAATATGTGGAAATATCATCACTTCGTGTACTGATTGGTTTTAATCGTTTTAAAATATTTGTTTCCACCACATTTCAGAACTACAAAAAATGTACTTCATTTGGGCTGTACTAATTCTAACATATACTCAAATATCTGCACAGTTCATTGATAGACATTTCAAGTTTGTTGTGTGCTAGAAAATAATAGGATCCTACAGCCTTCGATCCAACGCACCCTCAGTAGGCAGCTTGATTGTCACATATATCTTCTCACTTTGAAGTCAGCGAAAGAAAAGTAAACACTAAGCTCCCAGGAAGACAGATCCTGACATTTAAACTCTGTCTTTGGCCGCACAGCAAATGTGACAAAATAAGGACAAGATTTAAGACCTGTTTACAGAAATCCTGTACAGCAGTGGTTCCCAAACTTTTTTGACCTGTGGCTCCCCTGACCTAATCGGCAGTTGGCCGTGGCTCCCCGCCATTTTTTTACCAGTGGGTGGGTGGGGTGTGTGCACCTCCTGTTATCTTCCTTAAAGTATTTGGGATGCAATGAAGGTATTATATTGGTTGGAATGCTTGAATTATTAATCTCATCCACTGGCAATCACTTTGGCTGCATCCCAATCCATCGTTTTTTCCCCCAACAGAGTGCCTGGTCCCAAACCCTTATTTATGCCAGCTGCTGCTTTCAGTACCTTTTGGTACTGAGACCCGCTCTGAGAAAATGGAACATTGAGTTTGGTCTGTCGTAATCAGTATCCCCAGCCTTATTTTTACACTAAAAAGGTCTGTCCTTCCATCTGTGTGCCCATCTTTATCCAAACACATTCAACCATTTGCACATCTATCCACCATATATCCTTCCGTTCATCATTTCACTCATCCATCCCTCCATCCACCCTTTCACTCATTCATCCATTATTCATCTACCCAACCTTTCACCCCATCCATCTGTACAATCATCCATGCATCCACTCTTCCACCCAGCCATCCATTCACTTACTCATCCATCCACCCATTCACTTACTCATCCATTCACCCAGTTGTTTATCCTTCCACCCATTCACCCTTTCAGTCATTCATCCTCCCTTTCTCTCTCCATCCCCCTTTCACTTATCTATCCATCTACCCACCCATTTACTCATCCATTCATGAATCCATCCATTGATCCTATTACTCATCCATTCTTTCACTCATCCAACCATCCGTTCACTCATCCAGCCACCCGTTCTCTCATCCATCCACCCTTTCACTTCACTCATCTATCCATCCTTTTGTCCATGTACCCCCTTTCACTAACTCATCAATCCTTACATCCACCCTTTCACTCGTCCATCCATTCACCATTTCACTTATCAATTCATCCATCCACCCATTCACTTGCCCATCATCTACCCTTTCATTCATCCACCCATCCATCCTTTCACACACTCATCCACCAATTCACTCGCCCATATGCTGCCCTTTCACTCATCCATCCATCCTTTCACACACCCATCCACACTTTTACCCATCCATCTACCCTTACACCCATACATCTACCCTTCCACCCATACATCCATCTATCATACATCCATGTATTTACCTTTTCACTCATCCATACTTCCATTCATTCACTCATCCATCCATCCTTTCTTTCATTATCTATCCATTCCCCCTTTCATTCATGCATTCATCCTTTCAGTAATCCATCCAGACATTCAGACATTCCTTCACTTATTTACTCACCCACCTTTTCACATTATGAGCGGAGCCTTTGTTTGCAGAGTTGCAAGCAGAAGAGTCCCATCAAGAATGAACTACAGCAAGGGGTGTGCTGGTGTAGAGTTCCCTATGCCCCTGCACACAGACAGACTGAAAACGTAGAAGTCATGCATGATGCACAGTGCCAGGATGTTAGGTTACTGTAACATGGTATTGTTTCCAGGGCTTTAAGCGGTGTAAAAAAACTGGGGGGTCTCTTCAAAGGGGGTGTTTGATGTAATTAAGAGCGCAGCCTAAAACACCTAGGCTAAAAATCTGCGCTTAGCATAGTGTTCCGCCTCATTGGTATTATGTTGTCTCTGTCATTGCATTCAGATATATAATACAGCAAGTATCATTTCACCTCAACAAGCCAGGACAATTGGCTTTGTCAATGGTTGCTAGTTCCTTAAAAAAAAAGGAGCAACCATGGCTTTGTTGAATACAATATTGAAAATACTTCAGTTCTAAAATGACAGGACAGTGAGAGAACGATAACCTGTTCTTTTAAACTTATGGCTTCTTTGAATGAAGTGTTTTCTAACGTTGCAGCGTGGGCGTTTTACTTTTTATCGTACAGAATGCCCTGCTGTACTCTGAGGCAAGAGGAGGCCGCCACATGGTGTCACACCCCCAGACTGCCCCATTGTCATTCAGTAAGTGGGAATCAGCGGCATACTGAATGACAATGGGCGGGAGGGGCTGCTCTTGTGCTCCTGGAGGAGTGCGAGGCGCCTCCAGCAGCAGGGGTGAGGCCTCTCACAGGGGAGCAGCGCTGCTCCCTGTGATGGCCAAAATTACAGATAAAAGGCCCGTGGAATTTACGGACGGTTGGTCACCCTAGTGTGTGCAGCGCCCCTAGCACCTCATTACGGTGCACAGTTTGGGAACCACAGCTGTACAGTAAATAAGGTTTGGGCAAGAGAAGGGATACACTCAAGCTGGACAGCCTAAAACAAATAAAACCACCAAACGGAAAGCAAGCACATGTTAGTTACAAACCACATAGCAATTGGAAGCAGAGGGTGGAATGCATTCCCTGGGAAGCATTCTGAATGTCCCCAAGATGTCATTAGCAAACTACATAGCTGCGCTATCCAGTAGACTTCGACCTAAACATTGGAATGGAATGTGACCCAGCATAATTAACAGTGGCTTGAATTTACAACAGCATTAAACATCTCTTTTGTACTACCTAGGTGAGTCTGTTTAAGCATAAGATGTATGCCTAAAGTGAAGGCCAGACGTTTGCTCTATCATATTAATCAAGCTCTTTGTCACTGCAATGAGGTCCAACAAAGGGTCTATTCACAAACTACTTTTTGTAGTACATTTAGTAGTACTAGCATGGTAATACTTAAAGTGCTACAAAATGCCAAAAGGACGGATTCTCCAAGAGTGACAAGAAATTAACAACAAAACTAAATAAGGACTGCACTATTATAATAGTAGACGGGGCAATCAGTATTAGTCATAATCACACTATTGCCTTTTTACCAAGGGAGAACTGCCTACACCAGGAAGTAGTGGTTTGTGTAAAGACAACAATTAGAGATGAAGGGAGGGTTGATGTGGGATCGACATTGGCAGTAGGAAAACTCAAAACGAATGCCTTCACCTGTATTTTCTAAAAAAAGACACATCTTATTTTCAATTTTGGCATGTGGCTGGTGGGTAAGCGTTTTATAAAATTCTGGTCTCATCCATTGCCAGGAATATTTGGGTTAGTTTCACCTCCAGGCTCCCATGCAGTTTGTCCCTAGTTGGTTCTTTTTGTTTTTGCTCCTTGTCATCATCCCTTTGGTCTCCTTGCAGTGGATCCTCTGGTCTCTCTTCCTTTCCCTCCACACTTCTCACCCTAATATAGGATGGCTTCCTCAAAACAAAAGGTGGGTACAGACCCCTTGGATTAAGGTGGGATGTAGGGGTTTGGCTAGAAATATATATGTAGGGTGGTGCCGCTTGGAAATTAGAGCTATGATATTTTCTCTACCTGACTTCTTCGTGCTTCAGGCCAGGTATACAGTTCTTCCAGCAAGACGTAGACTGAGGTGATTTCATTTAACCTTTTGAATCTGGCTGTCAGGCACACACCAGCTATGGTGGCACCACAGTCCTTGGAGTATTGTGTGGAGCACTCTTTTCCTTGTTCATGAAGAACTTGGATCTGCAACAAAACATGAAATAGAGGGGTCCCACTTTTACTGTAACAGTAAACAAAAGAAGTGTATCGACTGTCTGCACTTTCAGAACCTGTTTGCCATGTTCTCCCTTCAAGTGTCCTTTCCACACTACTCTCCAAACTCAGCATTTGTGTAGAGTAATATTTCGTCTTACAGCAGAGCTCTCTCAGGCTTAGGGAACCCATAAAAGAGGCAGATACATTCTGCACATGGCTGCCATCAGCCAAACTGAAAGTGTGATCAGGGTCAAGAGCCTGGGCCTTACCTCAGGGGCACCCTTTACCTTGCATAGCAAAGTCTACACTACCACCCTTCACCCCCTACCATTCACCCAATGAAAGTGTATTAGGAATACTAATCAGAGGTTACTGGCTCGCAAAAATGCCTAATCAAATTTGTAAAGGAGCCTTGTCTGCTCCTCTCTTTTCCTGGTGTCTAGATTTCTTCCTGCCACTTCAGGAATGCCAGCAATATACTTCCACTGTCTGGGAAAAAGAAATCACCTTCATCATGTGCAAAAGGCCAGGTCACAGGCATCTGATAGGACTCTCACAGGCCTCAATCCTCTGGTTTAGACACACACAACACTCATGTACCATGGAGGATAAACAGAAACATAAACAACACACTCTTGAGATGCTAGCTCTAGGAGTTGGAAGCTATACTTTAACCAAATATGCTTGTCGGCCTCCATACCATTTACAGAGAAAACAAGGTATGGCCATAACCTTCAACTCACAAGGCACAGCATGCTGCTACAACTGCTTAAGGTGGAAAATCACTGACAAAGACAGTAGTTCACTGTGTGTTGATATAGGTGAACTTTGTGTGTCCTTTCTGATCAAAGGACAGGTCTAAATCCTCGTTCATATCAAGGACATGCTAGGCCTCATGGCCTGGAACCACCTCGGTACTTCATACAGGGTACATTTCCACCCTAAAAATGAACCATACATTTCATTTTTTCATTTTTCAATCTTTATTTCGACCATTTGGTCATAAAAGATACACATACATTAAAATCACATAAATTCTGTCACATTTGATGAAACATCAGTGCATGATTTAAAGATCCACCTCAAACATTATTAACAATGTTAAAAATAAAGCAATTCTACAGACTACCCAGCATTTTTTAAAAGACGATTACGCGTATACCACACATTTGTAAAAAATTTGGCAAGCGCAAAAACAATTGGGCCGGAAACATCGCATTTTAAAATCCTGTACATATGTATATATTCCCTGCCACCCAAGTTCTTAATCAAAGGCAGCAGCCAGTACTTTCTGGCTGCCTTATATGCTGGGCAGAAAAAGATCACATGCAAGTCATTTTCCTCTTTGTCAACGCAAAGGGGGCAGTACTTGGTGGAAGGGACTTGCGACCAGGTGCTAGAAAAGGAGCGCAAAGGCAATGTACCGTATCTCCACTGGAGAAATAACTTTCTAGTGAGTACGGGATATATGGGATCAAAAGCCTTTTCAAGTGCATAAAGATCCTTACTTTGCAGGAATTTGGAAGAAAGGGACCCCTCTGTCTGGGTAGCTAAAGCCCTTACCCTTTTGTGTTCATGATACAGATTCGCCAGAGATCTCTTAGAGATTCTAGGTGCTGTATCTGCTGGTTTAGTCCACAGTTCGGGGAGCCCCAGATCTGTGCAAGTTGACTGGATATTTTGGACCCAGGGAATACTGAGCGCCTTGGGGTGTTTTAATAGTTCGACCAGTTCCGCCCTATAGTCGGCGAGATCGTCGCTGCTCCAAAGCCTGCGCCAGAAGGCAATGGGTCTTAGACTTATCTCGTCGGCGAGAGGCCGTAGCCCTAGATCAAGCCTCAAAGGGAGAAGTGGGGTGCTGGGAGGAAGTGCGGTAATTTGTCTTATGAATCTGTTTTCCGTGGATGACAGATTCCGACATGGAGTATGGCCCCACAGTTCAGCCCCATACAGGATCGCCCCCCTGGCCTGTGCCTTATATATCTGAATTAGGGCCCCCAATGGGCGATAGGTTGAACCGGTCATCATCCGGGAGATGCCCCCGGTAATTTGTACTAGTTTAAGGTTAGCCCTGGTTTGATGGGTCCCCCAGGTCATATTTTCGTTGAGTGTCACGCCGAGATATTCAAACGTGGCTACTCTTTCCAGCCGTACTGCTCCCAGCAGGGGATTCGGGCGCTGTTTGGGGCTTGGATTCAATACCATATATTTGGTTTTTGTGGCATTGATTTCCAGTTCTCTGTCCTGACAGAAGGCCACAAAGGCATCAAGTATCCTTTGGATGCCCATGGGAGTTTTTGATACCAACAGTGTGTCGTCCGCAAACATTATTGCGGGCACACTGTTGCCATTTAGTTTGGGGGCATCTGTGTAGTCGGTGGCGTTCAAATGAGCGATTACCCCGTTGACAAAGAGGCAAAACAGGGTCGGCGCCAGCACACAGCCCTGTCTTACCCCTCTGCCCACGGGGAATCTATCAGTCAGCTCCCCCGACCTCCCACACCTCACCTGGGCATAATTGTTATGGTGCAGCCTCTGCAAGGTCAATAAGATGTCTGGTGGTACGCCCATCCCTGCCAGAATGACCCAGAGTTTTCCCCTGGGCACAAGGTCGAAGGCGGCTCGTAGGTCCACGAAAATCGTGTACAAACTGCCACCCTCGAACCTCACTGTCTTCCAGTAGACCAGATTCAATCTAAAGACCTGGTCCACGGTCGATACCCCTTTCCTAAAGCCTGCCTGATATGGACTGAGGGCGCCTGCCTCCTCGATCCATTCCTGAAGCCTATTCAGGAGAACCCTGCCGAACAACTTCTGCGCTACATCTATTAGGCTAATCGGTCTGTAGTTGGCTGGGAGGAGGGGGGATCCCTTTTTGTAAATCGGGACCACCTCAGCCCCCAGCCAAGTACTAGGGATTTCCATCCCACCGAGGATACCATTAAAAATAGCAGCGAGGTAGGGCGCCCAGACGGTGGGCTCCTGCTTGTACAGGTCTCCCGGTAGCCCATCCAGCCCAGGGGCCTTCCCCGAAGCCAGGCCTGAAATGGCAGCAGTGACCTCGCTCAGTGTTATTTGATCCACCTGAGAGCCCTGCCTCTCTGGTTCAAATGACACAGGAAGTTCTCCGGACTCAGCGCTGTATAAGGACTGGAAGTGGGCCTGCCACACTCCAGGAGCTATGTTAGGCTCCACTGCCGAATGTAAGCTCCCTGATCCCCCGTTCACCGTTCTCCAGAACAGGCGTTGATCTTGCACTGCTAGGGCCTTAGTGAGTTCTTCCCACTGGTTTTCCTCCCATTCTGTTTTAGCCTGGGCGAGAAGTTTCTTGTAGGCTTGCCTACATTGCTTAAGGCGTTCCCCTCCTTTGCCCTCCTTTATTACTCCGAGGAGTTCTGTTTTGGCCCGTCTACAGGCCACATTGTACCATTGAGTTTTGCCTTGGCACCTCCCTCTTGGCTTTTGTACCTTACATGTGAAGTGGGGTGCCGCAACTTTTATAAGTTCCTTGTGGGCATCAGACAATTTGCTCCTTATATCTATGTTACTTGCCACACTATCAAGGTCCCCAACAATTTCCAGGATAGGGGTAATCTCTGCATAGAGCAGTGGGAGTTTGTCCTTTTTTGTGACCAGATGCTCCCACCTAATTCTTCTCCTACTGTTATCTATGAGGAGCGTGGGGTGGTTCCCTTCTTCCTGGGTCACTAAGCCCTGAGGTGCTGGATGAACAAGGTCTACCTCAAGGGCATTGTGGTCACTATCCAGCCTGTCTATTACCCTAAAATCCTGTATAGTTGACCACCTCGCTAGTTGGACCAGAACATAGTCCAAGTGTGACTCTCTTCCCCGGCGATTGTAGGTATTTTTACCTGGTGTGTCCGAGTTAACTCTCCAATTACACGCTCTAAGTCCATACCTTAAGGTAAGGGCAGTGATTTGCAACGCTAATGGGGTCCAAACTTTCGGAGATGGGACATCAACCCCTGGTACTGCCCACCTAGCTTCTTCATCTGATAAGAACCCTTCCTGGAGGCCGGGGAGTGGCTCAAAGTGAGAATTAAAATCCCCACCCACCACATAGTATGAATCAGTCGACAGTTCAGATAAAAAGTTCGAGAGTTCATTAAAAGTCGGTGATTCTTTTGCCTTTCCCATCGGCCTGGAATAGATGTTAACCAGCAAGAGGTTTGCTTTGTTTGGCCATGTTAATGAGACCACCAGGATGTCATCAGAGTTGCATGGGAGCCATGATGCCACACAGCCCAGGTGAGCAGCAACCCATGTCGCAAGGCCCCCTGAAGGGCGGCCTTTACCTTCCCACCTAGCTGGAATAAAGAATGATGCGTAGCCCTGGTGTCCATGGTCCTCTCTAGCCCAGGTTTCCTGGAACATGCATATGTCGCCAGTTTCTATATACTTTTCCCAGGTCGGCTCTTCCAATTTGTTTGCTAGTCCCGCGATGTTCCAGGAGATTATCCTCATATGTTCAGAAGTGGGAGATGTCAAAACGCAAGGGTCGGAAGAGGTAGGTCCTGGCTCCTCTTGTGATGCAAGGCCTGGAGCGAGGGCAGCATAGGTTACATGTGGCACCATAGAACCCCTCTCCCCCTCGCCCGCAGGGGGGGAACCAAGGTTATCCCCTCAGCAGCAACTACTCCATCAGTGGCTAGGTGAGAGAATTCGATTCTGCCGTGATCTATGGCAGGTGGATCATTCAATGGGCCAGAACTTGGGCCGGAGGACAAAATTAGATGCTCCACCGACCCACGGGAACCCAAATCCCCTGGCGCTGTCTTACAGGCAGTAAGTCAGTCGACCCCATCCAAGCCGTCCAGGCAGTTGAAGCGATTGAAATCACAAAAAGGTGTATCCGGTGGTTGAAAATGCGGGCGTTGTTCAAAGCCTTTGTGATTGCGTCTATGTTCCACCCTTGTCCAGCCATCGTATATTGGGGCCTGGCGCTTAGGAATCGGGGGAAAGAAAAAAGATACTGGGAGGGTCTGTATGGTGGAGTCTAGGGATCGGTTCATTCCTCTGCAAATGTGTCGAACCGTGCCTGGATCCTTGAAGGTTACCATGATACAGTCCCCCACTATAGTTTTCCTGGTCTTCCCTAGCCATGGAACCCTTCTCACCATGATGATTTCGTTGTTATATTGGGGAGGCAAGGGTCGGTTCCAGTTAAGCCATTTGATTACCTTTTTCTTGAGGGACTGGTAATCCTCATTTTCCCCTGATCTTAAGTGAGGGGCACCCGCTAGAACCACCATTAATCTATTGGCCTCAGGTGGGAGGTCTGGCCTCCGTGGTCTGGGAGTTGGACAGACGGGCGTGAGTGGGGGAACATTGACCTGGCCTTGATGCATTCCAGAGGACTCTATTTGTGAGCTATGTGGGGTTAAATCCACTAGATGAGTGGGTCTGGGGCTTTGATTGTGGTGCCGTGCCTGGATTTGAATGGCCATAAGGGGTTGCAGAGGGGGAGCAGATGGCATGCTTCTGGGGGGGGCTCTATTGGCATTAATTGCGACATCTTCTTTGGAAGGTTCCTTAGCCGGGGGAGGGATTTCCACTAGCTTTGTCTGCTTACTTACTAGAGTGCTCAGGGTGGTGAGAGAAGTTTCTAGTAAGGTGAGCCTAATCTCGACTTTTTTTAAGCTGTCGGTGATGGGCTGTAGAAGGGAACGGAGTAGGAATTCAATGTTCCCCTTAGCAGAGAGTGGATTATTTGGATTTGGCGTAGTACCCTCTTGTTCTTTGGTGGTGGCAGTGGTACCGGTATTTGAGAGCTTAGAAGGAGGCACTATCTCCGTATGCTTCCCCGGTAGAACAATATTTGGCCGTTTCTTGCCAAAATCCAGATGGGATATTTTGGGTTTCCCCCGCCCCCCCCCGTTGTTTTCCGAGCACGTTTACTGGGTGGGAGCCTATGTACCTCCACCACTACATTTATTTTGGGCTTGCTCTTATTGGCTAATTGGATAGGTGGAATTTGGGTTACCAGGTTGACAGGAGAATGAGAAGTCTCTAGGGGGACTGGCTCTATGTTTTGTACAAGCGCTATCCCTGGAGTGGGGGGGATTTCCCTTAATAAGACAGGGAAATCCTCTAGTGTCGAAATATTTAGACTGCTGGGTAGCACGCCTCCCTCTTGAGTGGTGGGGAAGGGGCTGATGTCAATCAAGGGCCTGTTTTTCATAGATTCAATGGAGCGCCTGCGCTCAGCCCTGCGTTTCTCAAGTGAACCGTCCATGTCCGCCTCACCTTTGTTGGGTTTGAAATAGTTATCCAAAGTCCCGGAGCTAAAGGCTCCACCCCTTGAGGGGGTTTCCCGGTTTGAAGGCGAGGCATTACCTTGGTTATGGCACGGAAGGAATCAAGAGAGAGGGCCCAGCCCGGCCTCCTTCGGCCACTGACGGCCTTCAAACGGTCCCGCCCTTGTCCCGGGCTTCTCCCGGTCGCTCCCGCTCGCTCCAGCGAGGCGGGGATACTGTACTCCTAGTAGTACTACTGCTGTGCTGTCATTCGGTGATAGGCGGGGGGGGCGTGGCCAGTGGGGAGAGCAGCCCAGGTGTTGCTGGTTGGGCGCGCAGGGGCTCCTGGTCACTGGAGTCCCCTGCCTTGCTCGCAGCCCCGCCGGAACACTTGCCTGCCCCCGCGCTCCTCCTTTGGTCCTAGTACAGCCCTCTGCCGGTCGACGCGCTGCGGGACCCGCGAAGCGGGTCCGGCGAGTCGTGGGCGGTGGTACAGAGGGAGAGGTCCGCTAGCAGCAGGTCCGCTGTGCTCCACAAGGTAGGCAGCAAGAATCCGTTGAGGTGTCCCACAGGCGCTGGGGAGAAGGCTACTTTTCAGTCCGTGTGCGGGGGGGCGTGGCCAGCGGGGAGAGCAGCCCAGGTGTTGCTGTTTGGGCGCGCAGGGGCTCCTGGTCACTGGAGTCCCCTGCCTTGCTCGCAGCCCCGCCGGAACACTTGCCTGCCCCCGCGCTCCTCCTTTGGTCCTAGTACAGCCCTCTGCCGGTCGACGCGCTGCGGGACCCGCGAAGCGGGTCCGGCCAGTCATGGGCGGTTGTACAGAGGGAGAGGTCCGCTAGCAGCAGGTCCGCTGTGCTCCACAAGGTAGGCAGCAAGAATCCGTTGAGGTGTCCCACAGGCGCTGGGGAGAAGGCTACTTTTCAGTCCGTGTGCGGGGGGCGTGGCCAGCGGGGAGAGCAGCCCAGGTGTTGCTGGTTGGGCGCGCAGGGGCTCCTGGTCACTGGAGTCCCCTGCCTTGCTCGCAGCCCCGCCGGAACACTTGCCTGCCCCCGCGCTCCTCCTTTGGTCCTAGTACAGCCCTCTGCCGGTCGATGCGCTGCGGGACCCGCGAAGCGGGTCCGGCGAGTCGTGGGCGGTGGTACAGAGGGAGAGGTCCGCTAGCAGCAGGTCCGCTGTGCTCCACAAGGTAGGCAGCAAGAATCCGTTGAGGTGTCCCACAGGCGCTGGGGAGAAGGCTACTTTTCAGTCCGTGTGCGGGGGGCGTGGCCAGCGGGGGGAGCAGCCCAGGTGTTGCTGGTTGGGCGCGCAGGGGCTCCTGGTCACTGGAGTCCCCTGCCTTGCTCGCAGCCCCGCCGGAACACTTGCCTGCCCCCGCGCTCCTCCTTTGGTCCTAGTACAGCCCTCTGCCGGTCGACGCGCTGCGGGACCCGCGAAGCGGGTCCGGCGAGTCGTGGGCGGTGGTACAGAGGGAGAGGTCCGCTAGCAGCAGGTCCGCTGTGCTCCACAAGGTAGGCAGCAAGAATCCGTTGAGGTGTCCCACAGGCGCTGGGGAGAAGGCTACTTTTCAGTCCGTGTGCGGGGGGGCGTGGCCAGCGGGGAGAGCAGCCCAGGTGTTGCTGGTTGGGCGCGCAGGGGCTCCTGGTCACTGGAGTCCCCTGCCTTGCTCGCAGCCCCACCGGAACACTTGCCTGCCCCCGCGCTCCTCCTTTGGTCCTAGTACAGCCCTCTGCCGGTCGACGCGCTGCGGGACCCGCGAAGCCGGTCCGGCGAGTCGTGGGCGGTGGTACAGAGGGAGAGGTCCGCTAGCAGCAGGTCCGCTGTGCTCCACAAGGTAGGCAGCAAGAATCCGTTGAGGTGTCCCCTCAACCATACATGAAGCAACCAAACTAGGTCAAGTAAATAACCTTTCTCGCTTCCACTGATCATCGCATTACTTTGTTTACCATAGGACTTAAAAGTACAAACCAACATTCAAGTGACTGCATTACAATGAGAACCGGCCTGTAAACGCTGAATGGAATAACGCAACTCCAAAGTAAACTCTTTGTGTGCTTTTCAGTGTGTTTGAAAAAATAATAGATTATGCACTGGTCAGGCCGTTTTTAGTGCTGCACTATCAATTGACCAAAGGCTGCCCCATAACAGTTTAGTCAAGAACAAAGGTTGAGTAGAATTTTTAAAACTTGCAGAAATTGGAGGCAAACTCATCTCATCCTCTCCTATGTCTGTACCAGGCCTTGAATCACCTTTCCAAATTACTTACATGTCACACTTGTGAATGACATCTACTTACAAGAGTTAGACAGTTATACCAGTGCTGCCGTCCCTCCCACAAGCAAATATTGAATCCAATTCCCCAAAAATGTCAAAGTCACTCATTAATTCTGAATGCTTTGAAGTTTTCATGAGCTACTCTATAATATCTATATGCTAGAAGTTCTCATGCAAATAATGGTATAACAGATCATTTTCAAGTTAGCAATGTACTTTGCAACCACTTGTAAAAATGTATGACTTCATATATTTTCTTAATTTATCAATGCAGATGAGTCAAAGAACTTTTTTCCCACAAACTCACTGCTGTTTCAGTTGTGTATTACTGCCAGTATGTGATTTGCAATTTCTCTACTCAAGGATCTTCTTTTTAGTTGGATATTTTTTTATCCTTATTTTATTTGTACTCCAGTTGGCATACAATATCATTACAGATGTTCCTAAAATTAGATCATAGACTTTTTCAGTAATAAGCAGGGCCTCGTTCATGGACACATTTAAAAACACTTCATGCAACGCAATGCAGCAAGACAACTTGCTACGCTGCCTGAAAGGGAGAGGGTAGGTATGCACCATATCTATCAGAAAATTGTGCGTTCCTGTCCTCTGCCGGCGCTGGCAGACAATCTACAACCTAGTGCCAATGCAGGCACGGAACAAGGGTATCTGTGTTTGAGGCAGAATTGTTTTTGTGGAGGAAGGTGTCCTTTCCTGCACAAAATAAGGGGAATATTTATGTTAACTGGCGCATCCCCAGGGATGCGCCAGTTAACGTGCGCCACAGCTCCGCCACCCATGGTGCAAAAACGGCACAGATGCGTGACGCATCTGTGCCGGAAATGTGGCGCATTGCTGGAGTTGCGTCGCAAGAGCGACGCAGCTCCAGCAAGGCTCGGGGGTACACCATCTGCACAGTGCTGCGTCAAGACATACGCCTGCTTCAAGCAGGCGCAGGGTTTTGACGCAGCATTGCCCTGAAAGTGACTGACTCATAGATTTCACTCAGCCACTTTCAGGAGGCGTTCCTGCGCAGGAACGGCCCCCCCTGCGCAGGAACGCCTCCTTATGGCGCAGTGCTTTACAACGTGACGCATCTCCTAGATGCCTCACGTTGTAAATAGGGCACATTGTTTGCGCCGCAGTTGCGTCAAAAAAAGTGACGCAATTGCGGCGCAAAGAGGCGCAACGGCCTCATAAATCTGCCCCTAAGTACTTAGAGGAAAAGGGGAGAAATAAAGATATTTCCAATTAAAGATATTTCTCCTTCTTGCACCTTCCGGTGGAAAGCAGTACAGTTCTGATTGATTTTCAAGTACGCCTGAGTTGCTAAATCTGGGAACGCTTCAGAATAGGAGTAAGAGTACTGCAAACACTCGGATATTTAAGAACAATGACATTATATCACATGTGTAATATCAGCAGGGCAATGAAAGTCCCAATGATTCTGGAAATTATAGGCGCACAAGTTATTACCCCATTCTTTTTTTAAAAATTATTTGTGGCAAAATAAATTCTCTTGATCAGGGGAAGAATCGTAATTCATCAACTGTGGCATATTGTCCTAGTGTTGCAAGCTGCAGGGCTGCTTTCAGAGGCAGCTGGCTCTCATAATGCCAACCATGCTCCAAGAGCTGCAGTCCAGTCAAAGCCCTGCAGTGTGTGTGGGTTTAGCTTCAACATTTTTGCCACGACGGATTTTGGTTTCCATTCTGGCCCTTCAATCGCAGTTGTTGTAATGTATTGTGTGTATTAGAGGTATTCGAGCAGACTTAGTTCGAAAGTCTAAATTAAATCCATCGTTTTTTTTAGCAGCTGAAACCATGAGGGAAAGATGGTGGGAGCCACATGAATGAATGAATGAAAAGCAATTTGTAATGCGCAACTTTGCCCAACGGGCGTCAAGGCACATAGCCACATATGCACTGCAGGGAACAAAAGACATTTAAAGGAATGCAGAGCAGGTTACAAAATACCCAGTCCCTCCAGTTCCCTCATAACTGCACCACTAGAAGTATGAGAATTGGACCTATGACGCCCCTATACTTTAATCTTCCCTCTAACATTGTCTTTCTGTACATCGTCACGAAAACACCAGGCACCGTAATAACCCACCATCATTATTAAGATGTTGAAATGCTGCCCAGCTTAAGGCGTGGCTTACCACGCATATGTTGATATTTCGGTTGTAGGCACACCTCATGGCACACACTTCTACTTAACCTGTAATTAAGTATAAGAAACATTTTCCTCATGAGAATAAACACCATTGCAAACGATAATAGCACAGTGAATGTACATTATGACACAAAGGACTCTGGAAATTGCCATATTTTACAGTACATATAAGAATGTGTAATTAAATCAATGATCATATGTTGATATTCAAATGATGTCGCCTTTTATTCCTTTTGGTCTCATAAAATGTGCGCATCCATAGTGATTTACAGTAATCCAGTACCAGTTGTACAAGGGCAACAAAGCAGACATCAGGGGAATTAGTAATATATGCCAACTTTACCTGGCACACTATTTTTCATTCTTTAATTGATTTGTTAGTTTAAAGCTAACGCACACCCACAAACATGAATTGCATACCTTAGCAGGTAACAATTATACGGAGGATTCAAAATGATGCAAATAATATCATAGTTATTGTTAGGAAGACGTCGAGAAAAGGGAAGTATTGAGTTTCGAGTAGAAAAAAACTGATATCAGTGTCAGGCATGAGTAAAACATGATTAGCAGCAGTTAACAGATGAGAGATGAATGAAACAAAAAAATAAAACAGCTCGAGAAAACATGAGAGAGCAGGAAGGAGTGAAGGAAGGACACGAATGTGGCAGATTTAATGATAATGCGAGAGGGCAAAGGAAGCCTGTTAACATCCCAAATAAATGATAACATGAGACATCGCAAATAAACATACAACCTTGGATCAGTGTATTTAGTGGAGAGATCAGTGTTTGTAGTGGGATGAAATTAATTGGGGCCCTTATATTTTGTTAAAGAAAGTTTATTTGAGAGCTAAGTCTAAGAAGTGTAAACAAGGATGTATTCCATAAGGTACGAGTGAAGATGTCTACTACCTGTCGACAAGACTGCTGTGTTTGTTATATTTCTGAAAAGAAAATCTGTTTGAAAGAAGTAGAAATGAAATCAGGAAGACAAAAAAGAAGGGGACTTCACTCTTACCTGATGTAGACATAAGTGCAAATGTTGTCATGCACGGTAAAGATGCCTTGCTTCTGGACAAATTGCAAATGAATACGTGTAAGCAAGTGTTTGGTCTTCCACAAAAAGCCTCACCTGCACAGGTTCACCTGGAACTCGGCCTCATCAAACAAATCCTAGGGAGAAGCTACTCCGCCATCAACACATGGTACAAAATACGGTCAAACCAAACACTTCGTTATTAACAACCGATTGCAGTCATTGGAAAAGGACCCTCAGTCTATATACAGTTAATATTTGGGTCATCATTGGAAGTAACAAACACAAAAGAACTCTGGAATCTGAACCTATATCACCCAGCTTTTTGCCAAGCAATAAAAAAGGTGCAAAAATGCACTAACTTTTAAATGATAAACATATACTAACCAGCCGTATGCACGCTTGAATGTTATTACAATCTTATAACAACCTGAAACCTGCAGCATATATAATCTCGACATACTCTGTGCACCTGAAAAGAAAACTGACAGCTATTCATTTGGTGCACTGCCATATTTGGAGAAATGTAAAAGCCCAAAGTCATGCAGACTATGCGGAGCCACAAAGGAGGATATTATCCACTTGGTTTGTATATATCCACTTTTAAAGGAATCAGATGTTTTTTACTACTAAAAAACATTTTTAATGACAGGGGCATCAGAGCCTGCAGGATGGCCATAATAAAAGGTCTTAACCCGTAATAATCAGCTCAACTCTAAACTGGTGAAATTATTAATTTCATGCGAAAAACTATTCAAACAAAGTGTTTTATTATCGGAACATTTTTTATCATCAGAGGCAATTAAACCTTATCCTTATCCGTTATTAAATCTAGATGATTCTATAGGTTTATAAGCACTGTGGCACTTAACTGATAGTAACCCTATATGTGTTTGATGATTATACCAATTACTGGTTTAGATGTTAATATTACCCCCCTCTGTGCCATCGTCAGGCAGCATGGGCTCAGCATAGTAACCTACGCCAACGGCACTCAGCTCATCCTTTCCCTCACAAAAAATCCAGAAGACACCAGACTCTGCTTCCAGGAAGGAATGAAGGACATCGCAGCCTTGATGAACAACATTTGCCTGAATCTCAACTCGGAGAAGACAGAGATCCTCATCCTTGGACCAACCTCCACTGCCTGGGACAACACCTGATGGCCTTCTGCCTTCGGATACCCATTCACTCCAACAGACAATGCCCAAACCCTCAGCATCATCCTAGACTCCTCCCTCACCATGACTCGCCAGATCAACGCCATTGCCTCCACCTGCTTCAAATCTCTCCAGGTCCTCCCCAAGACCTTCAAGTGGATCCTCCCTGAATGCAGAAAGACAATCACCCACACACTCATAAAAAGAAGACTGGACCACAGCTATGCCCTCACCACTGGAATCAACAGAACCCAGCTACAAAAGCTCCAAACCATCCAGAGAACAGCAGCCAGACTCGTCCTCGGAACCCCACGACACAAGCACATGACCCAGAATCTACGAGACCTCCACTGGCTCCCTGTTGAGAAGGGAGTAACCTTTAAATTACCCACCAAACAACAAATCACTCCACAACATCAGACCCAAAAACCACAATGAGAGAGAGTCCTTCCACGTACCCAAAAGGAACGTCTGTTCAGCCGACTGTGCCCTGGGACAGTCCCCACACATCCGCAGAACCAGAGCAGGTAGAAGAGCCTTCTTCTGCATCACAGCAAAGGTCTGGAATGAACTCCCAGTCAACATCAGTCGCTCCTCTACTCTGAACACCTTCAGAAAGATAGGCCTGGCTCTTCGACGGATTCAGAGTTGCACCCCCCCAGCGCCTTGAGACCCTCACGGAGGAGTAGCATGTTCTATAAATCCCTGATTGATTGATTGATTTACAATGGCACTTTGTAAACAGGAATTGATGGTCCAAGTTTATTAAACATTAGGAAGGGCCGTTATTCGACAGGATCACAACTTTGAGAAATGTGGCCCTACTGATAGTAGCCTTAATCATACTATGACTTTTTGATGATTTTATTTATAATAACCTAATTTACAATATGACTGTTTGATGATTTATTTACCTTTGCTTAGGTGTTAACACTAAGCCACTTTATTAACATGAAGTTTGATGGTTCAAGTTTCATAAAAAACTTAGGAAGGCCCAGACTTTGCTGCGACTACAATCTTTATGAAATCATTACTAATCAAGTATTACATTTCACTAAGAATTAAGTATAGAAATAAATCACTGGATATGCACACTTGGTACCGACACAGCATAACAACGGTGAGCCAGCTACAGGAGAAAGGGATCCAAACAGCTTTTGACACACTCAAAGAACAGTACAACTTTGACAGCGTAGAGCTCTATAACTTCCTTAAAATAAGAGTGGCAATTGCCACAGCTGGCATAAACGCGCTCACCCCATCAATAATACAATACGCTAACAGGCTGAACATAACAGGACTCCAAGTAGCGCACATATACAGAGCCATGAGCCCCCAAACCTCCAAACTAAATAACAAAACTATAACCCAATGGGAAGTAGCAGCAGGGAGAGAGCTAAGTGAGAAGGAAAGGGCAGATCTATGGTCCTCCACATCAAGAAGGATGGTGACAACAACTCTAGACCATACAAAATTCTGGCTAGTGTACAAGGCCTACTGGACCCCAGCACGCCTAGCCACCATGGGAATCAGAGAGGCCGACTCCTGCTGGAACTGCAATAAGCAGAAGGGAGACCTGGCACACCTCCTCTTCCAATGCACCAAAACCAGGAGTTTCTGGAACTCCATAAACACTCTAATCAATGACGTAACAGGAGCCACACTATCACTGGACTTTCACCACCTAATTCTGGAACTCCATAAACACTCTAATCAATGACATAACAGGAGCCACACTATCACTGGACTTTCACCACCTAATTCTGGGATACACCGACCCATCCATAACATCCGAAAATGACAGAGACCTGATTGACCTCCTGCTCACAGCGGCGGTCAAAACGGTGTTGAACAATTGGAAGGACACAGCAAAGGCCACCTTTAAAGCTTGGTATAACTGGGTCATTTTCCTAAGAGGAGCCAACACCATAACAACCAACAGCCAAACGAACTCGGGGAAAAAGAGCGAGATATGGCCGTCGCTAGACAACTACCTGTCCTCTCATAAGCCACCCTAAACGCCCGGACTCGGCAATACTGCATAAACAACACACGCATCCTACTCTACAGCACAATGCACCTCTCTCTCTCTACTCTCTATACCCCCACACCTCTTCTTCCTTTCTTTCTCTCTTCACACCACCAGGGGTGCGAAAAGATAATCAGACAGGCTGTAAGGGAGCAGGGGGGAAACTTGAAAACTTTCAAGCTGGATGAGAAGAAGAAGAAGCAAGCTGGTGAATGGACTGACACAAGCCGAACTGACACAAGCCAATCGGGACAATAACACCGCACACCTCCTCAATAGTATGAGCAGTCTCTGATTGACCCAGATCATCAACAACCCTACACACACCGCGGGCCACATGCTGGACCCCATTTTCACCTCCAGAAACTGCATCACATGCAGCCACATCACAGAAGTCACATGGACCAATCACTCCATCAGCCACTTCAGCATCTCCAGCCCCCACACCTCCACCCCCAAGACTACCAGCTCCCCCCATCGGAGGGGTAAACAAATCTCAGAGACCCGCTGGGCAGACAACTTCAACACCTTCAACCCCACTACTGTCACTGGCCTTGAACAGGGAGTGAAGAACGTTGACTTCTGGATTACCAATTGCATCAACAGCATCGTCCCCATCAAGAGCAACATCCAAAGAAAATTCTCCAAAACAGTGAGCTGGTACCCCCAAGGACTAAAAACAGCAAAATTATATAACAATCAGCTGGAGAGGAGATGGCACACCAGCATGGACACCTCCAATAATGCAGCCTTGACGACCTCCCTCAACCTCTACCACTGCCTGGTGGTAACAACAAAGAGGACAGGCCTAGCCGCATGCATCGAACCAGCGTCAACAACACCAAGCAACTTTCCAACATCGTTAAGGAATTCTCCAACCCGGTTGGCAGCTTAAACATCATATCCTCCTACATTGTAGGAAAGATCTGGAAAAGCCTCCCCACACAACTTCAGACCATAACCTCACTTGCAGAGTTCCAAATGGCCAAAAAGACGTGGGTATTCAAATAAGCCTCTGGAACTTGTAAGCGCATGGATACCCTATCTGGTAAATTAGCCGCACTTTATAAATCCTGATTGACTGATTTATTGAACAATGTACCACTGAGTTCCATTTTTGAAGAGCAGACCTATGAAAAAACTATCAAAAGCTATGTTTCTGACTCGCTTCATCTTTTATTTGGATTTTTCTTTTCTTATATCACTGAACAATACATTTCTAAACATAAAGAAGTCTTATCACACAATGGGGACCATTTTTTATGTTCCTGTAAAACATTTACCTATTTTGCTTTCCTTCCAACACTTTCACTGTCAAATTGATGATTGCTTTAACATTAACAGACAACTAAAGAAAACTTTACCAGAATACTCACTGTCTTTAAAATTATGAATGTAACATCGAAGTAATGAAGCAGCTGTTTTTCTGAACATCCCAAACAAAACAAGATGAAAAAAATAGTCAAGAACGGCCGAATCATTACCATAATAGTAAATGCTTTGAAAAATGTTGTTTAACATATATGTTTAAAGAATTGTGCAGGTCAAGCTTCAACTCGTTTTATGTGCAGACTAAAAAACCCTCACTGTTATTAGTTACATTACAGTTTGTCCGTGTTTACAACCACGAATATAAGATACTCGGAATCCCAGGAGTTCAATTATGTGATACATTAACTTATTAAAATACAAAAAACTGAAATGAGTGTCAAGTCCGTAACCATATTTTCATTCGATGGATATTTTACTTGAGGGAAGAATCATAATAGCTCAACAGGGATTACCTAGGCTCTCGCCAACATCATTTCTGTTTAGCATAAGCACCTGAAACGCTTATGGATACAGATGGCCTGCAGACATATTGTAGATAGCTACATCTCCTAGTGCCAGGAGGATAAAAGGTCTCACTTGGGACAGGTCAATGTTGTATTAACTAGGGTTTGCTCTGGATCACCATGTAAGCACATCAATGATTAAAACAGAGCAAGTCTGTTTATGGGTATTGAACTGAAGCCAGTTTATGTTTAATAAAAAAGACGTAAAAATAAAAATAGAGCAAATCTACCTACATTGAAGGAAATGTGGAGAAGATAAGTTGAAAATGAACAAAAAAAACATTGACACAGGAAACAACATACAGCTTCACCATAGGGATGAAATGCTGCAACGTTTTATATAGAAGTAGATGAGGGATATTGGTAAATAAAATATGCTGACTCTTAATGTTGACTCTTATGGCCACATGTATCAACCTATTTTGCATTTGCAAATGGTGTGAAACGCTAGATTTGAACATTTGCAAATGTAAAAGATATATGAAAGGCTTTGGATCGTCGGGGTCCGGTTTTGAGGTGATACGAAGGTTCAGAGTGGGCTGCGAGCGTTGAGGGCGATGTGCCAGGTACACTCCAACCCCCCTCCCGAGACCCATGGTGCAAGTAGCGCCCTGTTTTAAAGTGCTGAGATACTCCAAAATTTGGAGTCCTTTTTTTAGAATGAGCGACCCGCTCTTCTAATTTTTCAAGCACTTTTTTCACTATTTTTATTTTCACTTTCACGCCCCCAGGTCAGGGTGGACGATTAGAGAGTCCATACCGCCGGGGTATAGCCCTGACGAATGCCTTGGTAAACTGAAACAACCCGTATGGCAGAAACATGTTGACTGACTTATTGTATTTCTCTGAATTTAACCAATCCTAAAACCTTGGCATGTAAATTCAGACACATAAATACTCTTTACTTGTGTCTTAGGGATCACTCATTAAAATAATTTTTTACCGATACCCTCTTAGGCACTTTTAATTGTAGTTACCCTCACGTCACGCCCTTTTCACACAACCAGCTCCGCAGTCTTTCTGGCGTCGCAGCACACCAAAGAGGCACTCGGCCTCTTTGGTGGGGCCCAGTGATGAAGCATGACACTGACTAGGTCGGTGTGTGAGGGCCTTCCAACTCACCCAGAGTGAGTGTGTGACTCTTCTCTACCTTGCTCCGTATTTGTGGCAGCCCTGAGACTGACCTGACCTCTCTGTTTTTGTTTACGTAAATTTAAGAACATCATAGTTTTTTGCGATTACCTAAAATTGTGACTGCAAAAGGGAATCTTAATTTGTGATTCCCTAATCACATGTACCAAGCATTTTCTAAAAGCAAACTGTGCATTTGGGAAATGCTATTATTATCAACACTGAGTCAATGGTAACCGTTCAATATTTGAAAATACACGAAAAATGAATTTTTCAAAGTGCCAATTTGCACATGCATACCCCTAGAACATGCATGCTCTCTACATGTGCCCATTTTTTTGGAGGGGTAGATCAGGAAGGCCTTAGGCTCCCAGGCACCCTTGGTTTTTCATTTCCTAATTGACGGTTCCCAATTAGGTAATCACAAACTAGGTAATGCAATCCCATTCGCCCCTATGGGCAAATCTCTAATTGCCATTGCGAATCTGTAGGAATTGCTATTTTCTTACATACCATTTTGCATTCCCCAAAGAGCGATTACCTAAAATTCTATTTAGGGAATGTAAAATGTAACTTTAATATATGTGTCCCTAATGTAATATCTGATGTGGTCATACTTTCACTTCAGATTCTAAGAAACTATTTCCAGGGACACAACCTATTTTCCCTCAGTCTTTGTTTGCCCTTTTGGCCACTATAGCCAGCTTGTTGAATCACAGATCTTGGTTTTGTAGTCTAGCTGCTTCTGCAAAGATCTTTGTCCTGAGATCTTGAAAAGGGCAAAATAAATGTCTTCTTAGTGAGGTTGCACAATTGTGTAGATAGTTAAGACATTGTCGACCTTTTTGCATGACATAACAGATGGAGGAAGTGTAGATACATCAATTTCTGACTTTTCCCCTTGCCAATAATAGCTAACATGTGGGATTCTGCTCATATAAGGTGTGAGAAGGAATGGCCTTTAACAAAATTGAATAATTTGTTTCCGTGCCTTAATGAGAGTTCTTCATTTCCAATATGCCAGTGTTCATTTATGCCTCAGCATGTACTGATACGTTACATGTCTGGAAAGCAATATCATTTTTATATTACCTTGAAGTGCGCATTAGCTCTAAAATGCGTACTATGTTTCACGTATTTCTGAGACCCAGAAGGCCTTTTATTCAGTGCTTGTATATTTGCATAGTGCCCTGTGTAGTAGGTGTAGCATTTTTTTGAGGATTGGCACCACGAAGCGTATATTTTAGCAGAAAGTGGAGTCACACTTATTTATATTTTTGTATCTATTCTTCATATTCTTTCTTGTAAGTGGACACATTTTCAATCATGTGAAACCTTTCTTAAGCACGAACCACAATACTTGTCAGGGTGAGGCACAAACAAACCCCAAATTGACATGTGCTCAACCGTCTGGTAGCTTGACACTGAGTGTCAGGCTTAATGTATTTAAGGAGTACTTCAAACGGTAATAAAGTCAAAACACACCACAAGGAAAATCCCACACTAATTAGGGACAAATAGAGTGAATTTCATTAAATAAATCATGTTCAAAATGACAAACATCCAATCAGTAGAACCAGAAATATGCAATTTAAAAAATGTAAGTGAAAATAGCACCAAAAAGCAGAAAGTACAAACTTTAGATATCTGATTGCGCCAGACAGAGACAAAGGTACAAGTTCAGACTGACCTTGATGAAGCATGTGGCAACTAATGGGACCCAGTTTGGGGAACTAAACTAGAGTACCATAAATCTTGACTGTAGAATGTTGCATGGCCCGAGTCAAGGATGTATTGCACAGCCAAGGAGATGCATCTGTTCGGAGGAGCAGACTAACTACTATGTCAGTTCCTGCATCGTCCTCCAGGATCCCGTTGACAAGGGCTTGCGGTGCACAGACCTGCGTCAGTGAAGCTTTGCATACTGGCGGTTCCGACATGGGCTGTGAGGTCGAAGCAGAGTCATTGTATTGGGAGGCCCCTCGCAGCAGAGGCGATGCATCAGTTCTCCCAGGGATCGCGCAGCACCACAGAGATGATGGGTCGGATCTGCTTGATCTACAAATGGGCTGCAGAGCACCTTCAGTTGCAATTTTAAGGGTCCAGGACTGGGGTGACACCACTTGGCAGGATAAGACTCTCAGATGGAAGAGTCCAGGAGTCAGGCCAAAGGTTGTTGGAGACATCTGTCCCTGAGACTCTTGTTAGTATGCCAACCAACTAGCCCTTAGAGTCACTTTCGGGTCCAAAGTTCAACAGATGCTAGTCCAGTTTTTCTCACCCAGGAAAGAGGGCAACAGACAGCAGGTGAGCACAGCAGAGCAGCCGTCCTTCAGTGAAGCAGTCCAATAGAGTGGCAGTCCTTTCAGGAGCACAGTGGTCCTTCCTGGCAAATATCTCCATATCCAGAAATGTACTGAAGAGTTGGCGCCTGGCTTCCAATATTTATATCTGTGCCTTCCTTCGAAGTGAGAGAAGCTCATTGAGGTTTCCCTTTGAAGTCCACAGGTATCTTGTCTTTCCTGTCTTAGCTCCAGACTAACTACAGGAGATATGCAGCCTTGTGTGGAGAGGCAGCACACAGCCTATTTAAGTGTGAGTAGGGCTGTGTCCAGCTCCACCCTCCCAGCCTGCAAGTGATGCAGGCTAGGAGGGTGTGCCCATCCAGGCACACCGGAGCTCTTTATTGTGTGTGGCTGTCTAGGTCTAGGAGGAATAAACAAAGCCTTACTGTCAGCTACACGCAGTCCTCCGCCCCAGATACAGGCTGCAGGCACTGTATGGCTAAGGCAGGAAAATTCCAACGTTCTAAAAGTGTTGCTTTCAAAATTGAAATTTGAAATCCAACTTAACCACAATAAAGAGTATTTTTCATTACAATTCAAAAGACACCAAACATGAACTTCTAACTTCTCCCATTTAGAAATGATCAAGTATTAGATGTACTAAGGTAACTCAAATGTTAATTGTAGGAGGGTTAGGCCTTGCAGTAGTGAAAATCAAAATGTAAGTTTCCAGTGAGTTCAACAGTAGGGAAAGTGTTGGATAGCGGAGGGGTATAAATTACTATTCCCCATCCAGTGAATGCAACAGAAGTGATCATGTTGGATTGTGGAGGGATAAAATGAATTATTCCCATTGTAGCCAATGCAACAGAAGTGGAAGTGTTGGATAGCAGAGGATTTACTATTACCACTCCAGTGAGTAGTGCAACAGCAGGGAAAGTAATAGATAGTAGAGAAATAAAATGTACTATACCTACTTCAGAAAGTGCAACAGTAGGGAAATTGTTGGATAGCAGAGGGATACAATCTACTATTGCCACTCTAGTCAGTGCATCAATAAGGAAAGTGTTGGATTGCGGAGGGGTAACATTTATTATTTCTAATCCATTCAATTCAAAATTAAAAACAAACAAATTATCATCACCAATTTTTTTTAAAGAAGTAAATAAAAAAACTTATAAATATTTTAGAAATAAAAATATATTTAATATTAAAAAACATAAAAATGAAAACATATTATAACGTTAAATACATATCACAAATACCTACAAATATCATATTAAATACAATTAAAAAGTACATTTCTAATAAATAAGTATTTTTGTATAAATTATTTATTAACAAAACATGAATTGTTACATAAATTCATTCTATTTATCTCTTACCATATAACACCAAACAGTTCACAACCCAAATCTAAAATAAAAAAGTATTTGCATAATTGACATAATTATTCATCAATTAAACACATATTAATAATTATAAAACATTAAAACACATCAAATTAATTAACTTCCCACACTTTATGTTTTTAATTCCCACAACCCACACCTAAGATTAAACAGTAAAAAATTAATTACACTTTATTTTTTTTCAATTAAATAACTAATAGTATTTAAAAACGAATTACAATTAATTTACTCCCCACCCTTTACCCCTATAAACCCCAAACTGACACACACAATAAACTAATCAATTATCAATTAATTAATTCATATTAATTATCACCTAATTATTAATAAATAAAAAATAAATTACTTTCCACCCTTTACCCCTAATAACTGCACAATCCACGACTAAAATTAACTACACAATTTCCATATTTCTCATAAAATGTACCAAAAGAAGTTTGAAAATACAATTAACATTATATAATCTCATTAAATAAATATTCCCCAGTAAACCCACAACCCGCATCGGAACTAAAAAATGCAAAACGTAATTATGATAAAATGTATAACTGCTAAAAATGTAACACAAACATAAAAAAACATATAAAATACATCACATACATCTAAAATACATACTAAAATACATAACACTAATAACAAAAATCGATATTTTAAACAATTATATTCTTGCAAACAATATTAATGACTTCTATGTTTTTGAAATGGATATTTCTTACCTTAAAGTCGATATTCTAGACCACATTATTCTTGATGTCGATATTTCTATGTCACGATATTTAAAAATTGATATTTTGACCGAATGCCACATAGGTGCTCATTGGATGCCAGTGGCTGCCATACAGGATAATGTGCCAAACAGCTATTTGCAATGCAAACTCCTGAGTAGCTGTTAAGTAGGGTTTAGGAGATGGACCAAGCTTATTGTCTGCCAGGGGGCTCTATAGTGTCCGATGACTGGCCACTTGAGATCACAGAACGGAGAGAAACTCTAGCGCTTGGCTGCAGTGGAGTTCTAATACCAATTTGACTTGAATGCAATCTGCTTCTCATAATAATACTTTAGTGGTTATTGACTGAAACGCCTCATATCGGATTGTTAGAAGGTTGTTCTATTGTTTTCAGGGAACTAGGGGGCTCATTATGATGGCGGAAGGGCCGCCACTACTGGGCCGGCGGTCCTTCTGACATCACATAGAGATTTACCCACTGCCAAATTAGGATGGCGGTGGGTATTGCGGCGAATGCAAAGTCCGTCCGCTACTTTCCCGCCAGTGGCAATCACACTGATTGCTTGGTGGACAGAAAAGGGCCAATAATATGGTGGCGTGCCTAGCAGGTACTGTTCGCAATATTAGGATGTGTGATGTAGAGGCCTGTATGTAGAGTCGCTGCACTGGGGGGTACCCATGGTACAACCTTGCATTTCCATGCACAAAGTGGCAGGCACCGCGTGGTGCCTGACACCCGATGTAGGGAAATGTATTTCAAGCACCTTTAAGATTGCGGACGGTGCTGCAGCACCGGCAGCAATGTTAAAGGCCCAGGATGCACCCGCAGGTATTGTCTGGCGGGTGGTCCCTATCACTGCTACGGTGGCGGGAGGACCAAGTCCGCCCATCATCCTAATCAGCCCCCTAGGTACCCAACTGTTAATGTTTTACTGATTATAGTACATGTTCTTGAGTGGATATCAACATATCTAAAGAATTTTTGTGGGGCAGAAATCACCACTTATTGGAGAGAGTGGAAAGGCAACCTACATCCTAATATACAACAGGGCAATACAGATAGCAGACCCCGGGTTGACACTGAATAAATGGTGGTAAATACTTTACACTGTAATGTTAAAGGGCTCAGTCCTCCACCTAGGAGGCACACACTCTGGAAATATGTGCTTAACTGCAGATACAACGTTGTGGCTCTACAAGAAATGCAAATTTGAGGTAGTGACATCTTTAGGCTATGGCAGAAAACATATCCCTTGATCTACAGGTTATCCATAACTACCAGGGTTTTTCTCCTATTCCACACCTCATTAAAGTTCCAGTCTATGGGCAAGGGAGTGCTTGGAGGGTGGATATGCACAATAGCCTTGATTTATGCGCCCAATATGGGACATTTCCTCCACACACTTTTGTCCCCTTTGGGAAGCTTTGCTGAAAGGGAGATTATACCAATGGGTGATTTCAACCATGCGATTTCAACTATCCTATAGATAGCTCTCACTAACATAGAACCCAAACAGAGATTTTCTAAGTCCTTACGACAATACTTTTTTGATGTGGGTTGGATCGACGCCTGGCGAATTACTCCCCCAACAGTCAGGGTGATATATTTTTCTCTCACTCCCACCACACATATTCTTGGGTAGAATATGTATTCCTGAGTCAAACTCTCCGCCACTCTATTCAAGGGGCTAGATTCCACCCCATCAGGTTATCTAACCATGCTCCGCGGAGATTGCATTGGACTGGGTGGCCTAGAAGCCAATGGTTCTTTCTGGCCCCTCCTATAAGTAATCAGAGAGTTTTTCCAAGTAAACAACCCACAGGACACTAATCCGTCCAACACATGAGACGCCTTAAGGGGGCAATACAGGGGGTATGCATCTCTCTAATGTCTACAGTGCCCCAACAGAAAGCTCAAGATTGGCTAGCACTAGAAGCTGAGTTACAAATAGCTGAGTGATGTCACAAAGATGTACAGCCCCTCACACCACAACGGAAGGTTACTGCCTTTAGGGGAAAGTAAAATGCTATCTATACCAATAGAGCCTAATTAACATTATTACACCTAAAAAATAACACATATTAACAGGGAAATAAAATCAGCACATTTCTGGCACACCAACTTAGGGCTAAACATGGGAAAGAATATTTAAGCAACATTCGCATACATACAGTAGAGACAACTATCATGGAAGAGGACAAGACCCAAGCTTCCTAAGACTTCTATAAATGCCTTTACAGTTCAGAACCCTCTAAAAAATTAGAGCAGCCACAATACCTAGCGGGCCCAGTTCCCCAAGTGACAGCTGAACACAACGAAATTCGGGAGAGCCCTATTAGGGAAGACGGAGTCCAGTCAGCCATTAAAATGCTCAAACTCCACAAATCCCCTGGGACTGAAGGGCTTACTACCGAATTCTATATATTCTGATTTAGTTCCCCACATGATGGCTTTATTCAACTGCATGACAGTAAAACATTTAATGGTTAAAGCTCTGATCATAGTTATACCAAAACCAGGCAAGGACCCACATTATTGTGCATCTTATCACCAATTTGCTTTATTGAACCTCAATGGCAAACTTTACAAAACATTTTGGCTACTAGTCTTGAAGACAGCATGCCAGAGTTGATCCACCTGGACCAATCTGGTGTCAGTAAAGGGTGACAGGCTCATGACAATTTGTACAGCGCGGTACATATGGTTGAAAAAGCCATTAAAAAGCACATCCCGGCATTGCTTTTGGAACTGGATGCCAAAAAAGCCTTCAACCAGTGGAGGTTTAGCTTTGAGATAAGTTCATATCCATGATTCAGGCCTACTATATCCACCCAAGATCCCAAGTCCTCATCAAGAGGCTTAGGGGCACATGCATCAACCTATTTAGGAAGTGCAAACAGTGCGAATCGGTAAATTCGGCCGTTTGCACTTCCTAAATACGTTTTTGGGATGCATGAAACAATTTTTCAAAATTCGCTTTTTTTGCATTTCCTAAAAATGCGAATGCATTTAAGGAATCGCATTTGTGCGGTTCCTTAAATGCAATGCATCAATTTTTTTTAAAATGTGAATTTTGAAATAGGATGTGCAAATTAACACGAGGTTGACCCTCGTGTTAATTTGAGAAATTCTTTAAAAAAGCACAAAAATGCATTTTGGAAAGTGTCATGTTACAGACACATATGTCCTTAGGACATGTGTGTGTGAAACATGCACTTTAAAATACATTTCAGGGGTGCAGGGTGGGGTCCTTTGGACCCCCCTCTGCACCCTTGCAATGAATCAACCAATTGCGAATTCCAAAACAAAGAAATGCAAAACGGCATTGATTCCTATGGGCCTCTAGGCCCATAGGAATCAATGTAATGCCATTCCTTAATTGCAATTCGCAATTAAGGAATCGCAAATTCCGAAAATTAAGAAATCCTAAAAAAATGTAGGATTTCTTGATGCATAGGATTTTGCAATTCCTAAATTGCGATTCCTTAATTTTCGCAATTTAGGAAATGCAAATTCCTACAATGATGCATGTGCCCCTTAGCTCTGACCTTTTTGAGCTAGAGCAAGGCACGCTGTTACTGTTTGCTCTTAGAATAGAGCTGATGGTGGTGAGATTGAGGGCATCAGGAACAATATTAGGTGTTGCCTTTCGTGGACTATCACATAAAATCTCCATGTTCGTGGAAAATGTTCTTCTCTCCCTTACCACGCCACGGGAAATCCTTGAAAGCGCTACAACAGGGTCCGACAGACTTTGAAGCAGTAACCGTGTTTCACATGCATTTACACAAATCATTCCCATTGAATCTTACTCACCTGGTTAGCGAAATGGATGAACTGGTAGAATTTACCCCCTTTAAATTAGCTAAGAAGGAAATCACCTACTTGGGAATTAAGATTACCCCCAAGGTCTCCGACCTATCTTGGGCAAACTACCCTCCTCTTTTGCATACACTTTGTTAGAATAGAAACATATGTTTTAGCATTCTTCATGTAAAAGTTAGCATTTGCCGCACCATTTTATGTGCGGCCGCCATTTTAAATCGTATTCAAAACCAATCCTTTGGCGTTTCTGAGAAACAACCTTCTCTGTGTTATGTTTCTTTGGAGCCGAAGACTGCTACACTAATGAATGCACTATTCTTATTAGTGCCTACCTTTTTTTGTTTGATGTAGAGCTACACCCACTTGTCTAGAGGTGGTCACAGGCAGAATGACCTTGAGCTGCGTATAACGTGTATCCGGACTCAGATCAAAACTTACCCCTTTGTAATTTATTGTCCAGCTGCATCTGCTTGGAAAATTCCATGGTGGGTGTGTTTTCATTGGTTTAGAGGTGTACATAATGTATTGTTATGTTTGCTGATGTCAGTCCCTCTGCTGCACTCCTAAGTTACTGGGCAGACCGGGCTCCACTCAGACTGCATTTGAATAAACAAGTGTTGGTTTGTATTCTCTACTGTCTGACTGACTCTTCATTTAGTGTGGAAGGCTGAGAGATGACCATATTTGGGCCATTTCCTTGAGTTGCTGCCCGAACAGGGACTCCTTTGGGTGAGTGACCCATTCCCTTCCGTGGACTGGGAAAGAAGGTCGAGGCCATCATCTGGTCGGACAGATGGATCAGGCAATCCATGCACGAAGAGTTCCTGGTACTCACAGTTTCCCCTTCTGTCCTAGCGAACGGTGCCTTGCCCAGTCCTCATCCCAACTGGAGTCCTGAATGGCGAAACCCTTGGATCTGACCATTTGGTCTGAAGAGTCGGCAATGGAGAATTAATTTGTTTGACCTGCTTATACGGGGTGAGATTGTTTTGGGTTTTTTGTGGATATGGTACCATTTTGGTTCATATTTGGTACTGTCTAAGGACTGCCTTTTGGATAAAAGCAATTGCAATTGTTTTGCTAGGCATAAAATAGTGAACTTGTTTTCTTTTGAAAATGCCTAGTGTTGGTAAACTGTTTTCTTTGTGCAGTCGCTGTTGTTCTGCTGATCCTCGATTAGAAGAAAGTCAGCCGGCTTCTCCAGAAGGCCCTCCGAATTTTGATATGTATGTGAAGCATGGTCTTGGCCCTATTATGTTTAGTATATTATGGCATAAATATACAATGGACAATGCTGAGTTGCAGTGGCCGCTGCAAGGCACTTTTCGATGAACAAAAGATTGAGTATTTACAAGAGCAGTTGTTTAAGAGACGAAGTAGGCAGTCTATGTTTGATTCTCCTAGGACATGGCAGAAAGCAGCTAGACAGAAGCGAGTGAAGGCAGAGAAGGAATCTTGGAAGGGGAGAATCCAGATAATGACCCAGAAAGCTGTTGCTTATGATAGAGATAAACAGGAAAAAGGTGTTCAATGTGAAGATTGAAGGTTCTGATTCTGAATTGATAACCCATATGTGGTTCAGGAAGAAGATGACATTTTTGAGGAAGAATTGCTAGACCCTCGCCTCCATATACCCCACAAAAAATATACCACATTCTGTCCCATTGCCCTCAGCCATGAGTTACAGTTGTGTCACCTCTTTCTGCCCCTGTATCTATTGCTGATGTTTCAATGGCTGTGGCTTTGCTCCTCTTCCTTCTGTTTCTTTGCCATCTTTGGCAACTGTGACTCTTAGTACCTCTGCCACACCTATTGTCTCAGGGTCCCTTATCGCCAGCTCTTTCTCCTGCAATGCAACTATCAGCGACGTTAGTGCCTGTCACTTCGGTTGCTTCTCCTACTATGGTGTTTCATCCTCCAACAGTAGAAAGTAGCAGGACACCGGCACGTGGATTTGAGGATACGTGTTAGAAATGCCTAGCGCTGATTCATCCTGTCTCCTGGAGCCATCCACACAATCCAGCCCCTGTCACTCACAACTATTATTATAAATGAGGTGACCCAGAGAAAGTCAGAGGACCTGGGTATCAATTGGTATAGAGAACAAAATGGTCCTAGGCGTTGATATAAATGATACAATAAATGACACAATTATGTAAGTATTCCTTATGCGATTAAATCCTGCAATAAAGAAACAGATAACCAATTGCCCAATAATATTTGCAATTGAAGAAAAAATATAGAAAAACAGTACCCACTGATATGGTAAGTGCCAAAAACATATTTAATAACTTTTTAGAAAATATTCACATCGTTGTAAGATCACAATTGGACATATATTGAGGGGGTTACTACCAAGTGCTGTGAAGAGAAGTGAATAGATTGGTGCTCGTGCAAAAAGGACCAAGAAGGTCTGTGAAGAAATGAAGAACACAATAATTCATCCATATAATGTCAATCTAAGGTCAAAGTCCTTAGTTTCTAGAGAGGTCTGCCCCTGGCTGTCATTCAGAACATAAACATGATCAGGGATTGTGAAAATGCTGGAAGACCTTCCAGAAAATAATACTCACCCATTAGTGGTGTGCCTTAACTCCAATTCAAAAAATTATTCCGAATTTGACCGTAATGAAAACGTCCATATGAAGGGAAGAATCTCCTATCCAATTCTGAAGGAAACAATAAGTAATGCAGGCAGTGGATACCTAACTAGTCCTTGCTTGCATTAACCACTAAAGATGTGCATGAGCCCCTGCCTTGGACAACTGAATGTCAGCAATATTTTGAGCAATTGAAAGCTGCTCTTTGTTCAGCTCAAGTACTTGGCACTCCCGATTATAACAAGTTGTTTGCATTGGTCGTCCATGAGTTGGTTGGTTGCGCACTTTCTGTTTTAACACAAAAATTCAGTGATAAGCAACATCTGTGTGCTTATTTCGCTGCTGTTCTTGACCCTGTCACAAGAGCCCTCCTAAGCTGTCTAAGGGTGGTTGAGGCTGTGGCTGTCTCGATAAGACAATCGGCCGGACTCATACTTGATAATGATCTCACAGTTAGGGTTCCCCATGCTGTGGATACCTTTTGAATAAGACAAAGACACAGCACCTCACCAGTACACATCTGACTGGTTATGTATTAACATTGTTTTCTAAACACATCACAATAAAAAGATGTGCAACTCTCAATCCTGCCACGTTACTGCCCCTCCCTTCTGAAAGTGATGAAGTAGACAAACATGACTGCATCTTCCGGACGGAAGATGAGACAAAAGTACAGGTAGACTTGACTGATGTTCCCTCATCTGACCCACAAGGGAGACTATATGTCGATGGCTCTTTTTTTAAATTACCAGAAATTACCACATTGTGAAGGGCGGGAAGATGACACGCATTTGGAATCTAGGGGCCGCAAATGGTGGGGAGATGATATGCATCAGGCCCCTGGGGGCTACAGCGATATTGCCCTCTTATCTGCCCTCTACCACTTCCCTGTGAGGGTGCAGTGGATCTTACATATAAAGCGCACTGCCCCATCCAACTTAGCACAACATAGTAGTGATGGAGGGACGGCTAATGGGTATAGAATATTGACTTGGAATGCAGGGTACCCTAGAATAGATGGGGTTTATAAGCAACTTGGATATATTATGCATTCAAGAAACATAGAGTACCGAGCCTGTCTATTTTGAGGGCTTTACAACATACTGGTTGGAGGCTGAACCATCTCCATAGCAGGGAGAGCTAGAGGTGGGGTTATGGTTTTAATATCAAACAAACTTCCTGTAAGGTTAAAGAGAAAATTATAATTTGGCCCCCACTCATTAAATCTATGGTTGATATTCAGGAGAGGTCAGCACATGGTACTGGTCAATTTTTATAATAGTGCTTTAAATAATACCAGGAGGAAGGTAGTTTTAGCCTTCGAAGGAGGTCTGGATGCCCTTGTCAAGTCCATTACATATAGTTTTATAATATTATTGTTGGAGATTTTAAAATTCAGACATGCCCCCACTCTACTATACGAGTATTTGTGGTGATGACTTGGACATGTACATTTCCCCCATAATGAATATGGTACTTTAATCAATTCTATGATCACCAAGTTTGATCTTCAATGACTGGAAAATGCCTTGGATAGTGATGGGAAACACATTCCAACTTATATAGGGAGAAATTCGACCTTTGTTATCGACCACGTCCTAATTTAAAAAAATGGTGTGACCCATTATGGGTTGCACTCCTGCGCATTAGTGACCGTAACTAATCCTGTCAGTTTACTTTTGGGACAGGTCTATTGTTACTACCTCTAGTTGTGTCACTAATATTGTCTCACTCAGACCCAATGGGACCCGTATCAAGTGTATTGGAGAGGGCCAGACCCGGTTTCTACTAGATGTCTGTACTAGGGGCTATAATTATATAATGGGCTGTCTGGACGACGTGGCGACCCCTGATCAGATACTTTTTAACTAAACTGGTATTGTTACTATAATCGATGACCTTTTGACTCATCCCATTAAAACTGGCCCTATGAACGGCAAAGGCTGGTTTGGCCATGCCTGTACCATCGCTACCAGAGACCTGAAATTGGCTCTCTGTAAGTAAGCGAGGGAAAATCTATTGATCAAAACCCTTGGATTTAAACACAAAAAGATACTGTTAGTTAGAAAAAAAGAATTACAAATTAAAGCATGGTTGAAGCTGTCCCAAGCAGCAGATACAGGGGATAGCATACTTTTCTGAGATACTTTTAACTCTCCCTTCTTAAAAGGTGACTCTTTCCCGGAATTGCGGTCACATGTCACATGCGACAAATCGGTTGCCCACTTATCTATTATCTTTAGTTCAGACATGGCACAAACAGTAACTACTAGACATTAACCCTGGGCTTAGTTCGCGTAGTCGCGCTACGCGAAGCTACGCAAAGATGTTATTGCTCTACGCATAGCTACGCGAGCATGGGTAGCTGCTTGTCGCGCCCGTTCGTGATGCGTTTTTCTTGTTCGGAGCGCGTTGTGCGTGTTCGGGGCACTGTTTGCGTGCTTGGGGATAGTATCTCGCGAACTTACCCATGTGGTCGCCTATGGGCGGCCCATTTCAATTGTCCTGTCCGCTCGCGATGCCTTATTTCCTGTTCGGGGTCGTGAATAGCGTGTTCGCAATGCGCATCTCATGTTCGGGAACGCAACTTACTTATTCACGACGATTATTGCGTGCTCGCGGGGAAATATTGCACGAACTTACCCATGCGGTCATGACGGGCGCGGCCATCTTGTTTTTCACTATATGCTATGGTTCTGGGCCTGCTTTTCTATCCTCCCTCAATCTTTGCAATCTCCCTCTCATGCTCAGGTTGTTGTGGCTCCCAAGTAACATCTAGATCATCAGAAGGGATGCTTGGGGAAGAACTCGATAGACTAACCAACCTTTTCTTTGCTGGGGATTTGGAAGACAATGGATCTCCTGAATGAGTGGCTTCCTCTTCTTCTTCCTCTGCATGAGGACCTTCTACTCGTTTATCCCCACCAACAACAATGGTTCCAGTTTTCTATGTGGAGAAGGTGGTCCTCCCAGTTGATTCCGTGGTGTTTTTTCAAAGGGGTCTTTTGGCTTCTGGTACCTTAGCTTGCACCAAGCTTACCACAACTAACAGAGGTATGACAAATGGAGCATATTGAGTGAAGTTCGAGGTTAAAGCACACAGCACCTTGATTTGTAATGTATCATTCAAAAAAGTCTTATACATTCGAGCGTACTGCCCAGGTGGCGTCTCTTGCCTGTGGCGTCCTAATTGAAATGAAAAGAGTAGTGCTCACAAATCAACATTGAAAGCATCCCCTGGCGTACTTCTCAATAATTTCCTGGACCAACCAGGATTCCTTATTGTTCAAATGATCGACAAACAAGTCGAAAGTTCATGTTCTCCAATGAAAATATTTACTTCATAAATCATCAGAATCATTTAGGTTCATCGTATCAATTTTGTGTCAATTAACATTATTTTATCAGTCCAATACATTTTGGGCTGTTGTGCCCTTCATTGGGGACAGTAGGCTGAAACAAGGTATGATAGTGACATAATCGGCGTCACTAGGGTTGGTGTCACCCGGTGCGTATAACTCATGGTGTCACCCCCTCACCACTTACCGCATGGACCTCATGTGCCATCAGCGGGTTTGCCTTCTAGCCTGCACCATTTCCACTGTTTGCCTAGGGGTACCCTGCGCGAGTTTCAGGACGCTCATCTGCGTGTCCAGCGTTGTCCCCTGTATTTTGCGAGCATTTGTGCCTGTATTTGCTCAATATAAACTCACTTGACTGCAGTTTGGTTCACTCTGCGTCTGGGCGTTATACGTAGTTCACTGGTTTCCACCGTATTTAATTATTCTCTGGTTCAGGCCTTTCCTGAAGCCACTTTTAATAACCACTAACTCTGTGTTGATACAACCATTGCCAGGCAGTTGTCTGTGTCCCAACCCACTGCCCACTAAGCAAACTAAAACGATCGCCTTATTGTAAATGGTTCCATTTACTCTGTAGCGCCAAGAGGCCTGCATAGTTATTGTGTGGCCTTCTATTGATTACTCTCAGTATTCCTAGTTGTGTGAGTAGAAATTATGAATGATATTTTTTTTTATAAACCAAAGTAGTGCCTGGATAGCAATTTATTAACTGCTGTTTGATGCTTGCTGAGTTTCTAACCCACACCACCCTCTAAAGTAAGCCTCGGACTGCTTAACTTTGCTGCCATGAGAGTCAGGTGCTACAGGGATGTACTTGCAGTCACTTTTGGATGCAATAGTAGGAATAAGATCAAGGGTGGAAATTAGTAAATAGCTCTGATTCACACAAACTGGGTGCAGTAACTTCTGATTGCCCTGATTGCCCTGGGACTCCTGAAAAAAGTTACCAAAGCCTCCATCAAAAAAGCATATGGTTCCACTTCTCTCAGCTCATCTCAGAAATAATCAACCCACATGGAGAACTACTCATTTATCAGAACCCAGACTGCACTGATTCCAAAGTGACATTCTCCCAAGAATTATGCCACTCTCTGTCAACCCACTTTCTTGCAAAATCCAAGGAAAGGGACTCTTATTTTGAGAGAAGCACTAAAGATGATAAACTAAATCACAACATCTCATAAAAAATAGGACGACTGTCAAAATTACTAACTTTCAACCTCGTAACACCATAAGACTTCTCCACAATGCCTATACTGAATTATACTGAACCACCTGACACAAAACACATCCAAAACCGAAATACGTTCATGTGCAAATTGAATAAAAAACCACCCATCAACAATTTGGTCCCCAGTACCAAAGATTGCCACCAAGCAACCTATGGACTCCATGTTCTTGCTCATAGCAGAATCTAATAATGTTGAAACAAAGATTCTACATGCTGAGATGCTTATAAAGAATTTTCACATACGTACGTTTCTGCCACATATTCCAAGCGATCATTTCATTATAATATAATACATGGACCTTGTTCATAAATTGCATGGTGATGGCACCGTGTTAACTCCAAATCCGTTAATACTGGAACCGTGCTGTTGCACCTCGCCAGTAACATGGAATTATGAGTTAATACTCAAATGATGTGCAATAACTGTGAGATCCTGGCTGGATTTACTGAGTGGAACTCCACATGGTATTCCCATTGCCCGGACGTGGGTCCCTTGTTCACTTTGCCACTGGATTCAAGCTAGCCTGGCTGATGAGGGGTGTTACCACGAAACCGGTCCCAGGATGCTTATTTCTGGTTCAGGGAGGAGCTGGGTCGGAACTGAGGTGGTGAAGTGAGCTACATAATGAGGATAAATTCAACCCAGATCTGTGACTGGAGGTGAGTGTCTGAAAAGTTTCAGCACTTAGTCCATCACCTCCTTCTTTCCGATGTGCATGTATCTATCTATACCTTATACATACCAGTATTTTCTGTGATGTTATGCTCGCTTCCTCATGCTGATTTTAGTGATGATTTCAGTCTCTGTCTTGCGAAGTAGCATATTAAGAGCACTTAGTCAAAAACAAATCCAAAAAGAACAACTGATTTGTGAATGTTCTATGTATTGTCCTTTGTGGCTTCTTTTCTGAAGTACACTCTGTGTTTAAGCAACAAGGACGCTTTTCTGAGGTACACTCTATGATTAATCAAGAAGCAAATATTCAATTCATAAGCACAAAACTCTTCGTGCCTTCCACATGAATAATAACTGGCTGCAGGCTGAGGTCTCAAGGTTCAGATTTAAGAAACATTTTGACTCTCCGTTTCAGTTTCAGAACTGGCAAAAGTCAATAGAGTATGTTTTTGATATTTTAGGGTGCAGCACACACCCATTCTCTCTAAACATGTTATCACATAATAGTGCTTGTATTAAAGTGTCAGTTATTTTATCAATGGGATTTACTTTCCAAAGTATACAGTTTATGATGTAAACTGCAAACTGTAGTGCAGTAAATAAGTCAATAATATTTTATATATATTAAACATACTTTTATGGATACAACGTGTAGATGTTCCAGAAGAATGATTAATTCACTGGCATTGTAAGCCACAAAATACTCCTAGTAGTTTACATTTCCATCCTAATTGATCAAGAACGGAGCTAATTCGATCTGAAATAAATAATTTAATTGCTTTAACACTCCTTCTGATTGAGTTACCTGTACTTGTCCAGATGCTCAAGCAGTGAACCGAAAGTCAGATACATTTCCTTAACCTTGAAAAAATATAATTAGCAATTCTAGGTAATTCGGTTTTATAATGTGTGGAATGTGGATCTTAATAGTTTCAAAGCGGTGGCCGCTAGTAAGACCTTTATCTCTCGCAGTATACATGCATCATCCCCTTTCCGTGATTAATGCTCCAATTCACCACCTGCTTTGAGCATATTATCCAGCACTGGCAAGTTCCTTACCTCAGTCTGCCAGTCTCGGAGGCCGGGCCCCCGCCTGTGAGCCATGGTGTGGGGGCACAATCAGGTCAACAAAGCCCCCTGCCTGTGAGCCATGGTGTAGGGGCACAATCAGGTCAAACCCCGAGCCCCAGGAGCTAAACCCTCCGGCGGGACCAGGTGGGGATCGGCCGCCCGGTACTCCTGGGTTGCTGGGATCAGTGGAGTGGATCACGCAAAAGCATTCTGCCGCTCCTTGCGTGAGTGACGTTTGAAAGTTGAACGTCATTGACGTACGGACGTCAGCAGCCTAATAATTAATCTTTGCCTGTGGCCGGTTAATGAGTCGGGTGACACCGTCACATGGGGTGACACCGTGAGCCTCTGCTTTAAATAATCGTATTGCTTTTGCTATGTAGCAAAGCAATACGATTGTTTAAAGCAGAGGCTCGTAGCAAAGCAATACGATTATTTAAAGCAGAGGCTCGTAGCAAAGCAATACGATTATTTAAAGCAGAGGCTCACGGTGTCACCCCATGTGACGGTGTCACCCGGTGCGGACCGCACCCCCCGCACCCCCCTAGTGACGCCACTGAATCCAAGTACATATTTCACATAACAATAAACGATATACACAAAACGATATACAAAAGTCACTTTCCATGCTTGGTGACTATAAAGTGTACATATAAGTGAAAAAACCCAAGGTGACTGTGTGACATAATACGAAAACTGAAACTAAACTGCCCTCAGGCACTCACATGAATCAGTGGTGAACTGAGATATATCGTCAAGTTATCGACTAACAAAATTGTCCAAGCTGAAACAATGAAAACGTGAACATTATAAGATCAATCCGTTTACAAGTGCACATGAGCAAAAATCCTTGTTCTAGCATAATATGAACACTTACACGTAAGACGCGAAGCGTCTCCCTCACAAACTCGCAACACATTCGGTGCCTCTGTGATGGTTTCAAGCAGTCGCACTCGACTGCCAATAACTATAAAGAAGTCAGAGAAGATGCATGCAGCATCAGTTACTCATGTGTCGATTGGTCCGGTCCCCGATCATGTGATCGGAAATCAGCCAATCAGAGGTCAGATGCGTTGAAATGTGGAAACTAAGGCATCCAGTATTCGTAAAGGGGAATCTGTGTTTCAATGTAGGTCAATAAAGTTGTGAATTGAAACATAAACAAAAATCAAACTAAACTAGAATTAAAAGCAGTTATTATCTCACCCTTCCTTCTTTTCAATAACTTCTAGAATCAAGAATTGTAACTGGGATACATTATGATGCGCTTCCTTGAAATGCATAGCTACACATGATTTTACATTACCAGTTCTAATGTTGGATTTATGTTCATGCAGTCTTACTTTGATCTTGCGTGTGGTCTTAGCAACATACGCCTTTCCACATGGGCATTTCAACATGTAAATAGCATTGGCTGTATCACAAGTAGCGTTTACATGAAGTTTAATCTTATGTCCTTTCATGGGGTGGGTTAGATAATTGCCTCTGATTATGTTATTACAATGACCACATTGCAGACAGGGTCTGGTTCCGCGAAATGTCTCTTCTGGGTAAGTTTTGGTCTTAAGTAGTTCTTCAAGATTTCTACCCCTCGTGAAGGCAAAAATGAGTTGTTCAATAAAAACGTTTTAAAGTCTGGTTCAGATTTCAGAATTTTCCAGTGATTTTTAATGATTTTCTTGAATTTGTAACTCACAGTGGAGTATTTAGACACAATGGTCATTCTCTTTTCTTTGTCTCTGATGCGTGTCTTCAACAAATCCGCTCTCTGCATATTGTTTACTTTTTGCATCAATTGACTGATCACAGTCTCTGGATAACCTCTGTTACGAAATCTGACGCCCATTTCCTTAAGTTTTATCTTCATTTTGCCTGGGTCAGATGTAATTTTCTTCACCCTCATCATTTGAGATGTTGGTAAATGATATTTTAATGGTTCTTGGTGAAAGCTTTGGAAGTGCAAAGTATTATTTCTGTCTGTTTCTTTTTGATACATCTCCGTTTCAATCCCACCTGAACGTAGATTAATACGTACGTCCAGAAAGGTAATGGTTTTGTCTGACATTTCCCATGTGAGTTGTATCCTGTCATTTTTGGTATTCAGTTCTGCTAATGCTCTTTCCAGAGATTCTTTGGTACCCTTCCAAAGGATAAAAATGTTATCGATATAACGAACAAACATTTTCAAGTTAGTAATCCATGTGGGGTTTTTCAATATATTCTGTTCTTCATAGGATTTCATAAAAATGTTAGCATACACTGGGGCAGCGCAATTGCCCATAGAAGTTCCAACCAGCTGTTGGTACCAGATGTTGTTAACTTTGAAATAGCTGTGGTATAGAGTAAATATGATAAGTTCCATCAAAAGAGTTTGAACAGGTAAATCGAAATCTGTAGTGAGTATTGCTTCCTCCATAGCTTCAGGAATTGAAGTATATAAAGCCTTAACATCAGCTGTGCAAAGCACTAATTGTTCATTTGGCTCGATCTGTTGCATGTTGAGTCTCGTTAAAAAGTCGGTGGTGTCCCTAATATAGGTTGCCATGTGTTGTACAGTGGGTTGCATATATTTATCAATAAATTGACCTGTCGGTTCATGTATGCTGTTTTTGGTAGAAACGATAGGGCGTAAAGGTGGATCTAACAAGTTCTTATGCACCTTGGACATCATGAGGAAGGTGGGGCTACTCGGGTTAGATTTCATCAAAAAATTCTTGGTTCTTTCAGTGATCACCCCGTTGTCCTTGGCTTTTGAGACGATGTCTATGAGTTTATTAAAATATTCCTGTGTAAGATTGTGCTCTAAAGGAGCATACGTACTGTTGTCAGAAACATGTTCTGTTACTTTATTCTGATACATAGTGGTGTTCATTACAACAAGGCCTCCACCTTTGTCTGCCTTCACACAGGTGATGTTGGGATTGTTGGCACGGTTTCTCAGTATGCTTAAATCTTTGTTAGTCAAGTTCTTTTTCCCTTTTTTTCACATTTAATTTTGGTTAGATCTTGTTTGACCATCCTTTCAAATAGATCTAAAGTCTTATGGCTCATGGGGGCCATGAACACACTTTTGGGTCATGAACCTTTCAATTGGTCAGGTTCTTGGGTTAGTGGTTTAGGACCGATGTTATCGAAATAATGGCACAACCTCAATTTTCTCATCAGCTTAAAAAAGCTGACCTCAAGTTCTAATGAGTTCGTTTGAGTGGTGGGGACAAAGGACGTCCCTTTTTGCAACACTTTGAGTTCTTGCTCTGTCAATCTATAGTTGGAAATATTGATCACTAGGTGTTCTTGTTCACCTGTTTTTTCTTCTCTTTCTCTTTGGTCTTTGTAGTTATACTTCTTGTGTTTGGAGGTTCTTTGTCCCCTCCTGGGTCATCTGTTTGTGCGGGGCTTTGTTCTAAAAAAGGCACTTCCGCGGTGTCTGCCACTCTAGATGTCATTGGTCCTGCAGTCGTACTGGTACCTTCATGAATGTTGAGTGGCCTGGTCTTGGGTACTTGACCTTTATTGGACGTTGGTTTGTTGTACATGTCACTCCCTGACTAGGAAGTGTCGGTGTACGGTGTATTGGGGGCGATTTCTCCTCCTCTGTGTGTACACATCTGCCCATGTGTATACCTCCCCTAGTTTGTAATCCAACGTATCGCGTTTAAACTTCCGCATCTTCCATTCGTTGACCTCTTGGGTGTGTTTATCAATTTGTTCATTGATGTCCTTCAATGTTGCCGCTAATTCTTCTGCGTTCATCATTTTGGAAAGTTCTTCTGATATCTCATCCATTTCTTTATTTAGTTCTACTAGAATTCCTGAAATGGAGCATATTGCAATCTTCTACTCCTTTTCGCTAATCGTAAAGAAGTCCCACACTGGGGAGCTTAACTTTTGTCTCCTGCTGGAGGTGCCACTTCCAAAGTCGAATGAACTGGAGGGTGTGCAGTATCACTACCTACTTCTGCTGAGGTGGTGCTTGTGCTGGATGTAGGACGCTGCCGGCCCTTTGCTAATTTAAATATGGAAGCTGGAGGTTGTGTTGGTGTTACCTGTATTGGAGGTATGCATGCTACATCCCTCACAGCCAACCTTGATAGGGTAATAATGTTGGTCTCCATGTCCTCGGGCCGGGAGTGATGTTCGTGATGTTCATGATGACTGGCTCATCATCATTATCCTGCTGTTCTACATCGACCTCCATAAGTCTAAGGCTTTCTGGAACCTTCCTTTTCCCTAGCCTGGTCTTGGGATGTGTCTCCTCTCATGCTCATGTTGCTGTGGCTCCCAAGTACCATCTAGATTATCAGAAGGGATGCTTGGCAAAGAACTCAATAGACTAACCATTCTTTTCTTTGCTGGGGATTTGGAAGACAATGGATCTCCTGAATGAGTGGCTTATTCTTCTTCTTCCTCTGTATGAGGCTCAATTTCCTGAAGTGCCCCTCCTTCGGGAGGAACAACAACTACTATTGCGGGCGGTGGTTGTGGCTGTTATTGTTGACCACTTATCTGCTGTGTTTCCTCCTGCGTTGATTGAGCACTACTTTGAGATAGCGACAAGTTTAGGTCAGGCTCAGCATCACTGCTTTCTACCATTAGGCTGGCTACCTCTTCCACACTCATCTGCTTGGACCTGGGTTGGTGGGTTGGGCCCTCTGATGTGGAGGTGCTGCCCCCAGCTTGGCCCAATGAGGACACCACTGTTGGAGGCGTCATTTTTGCTTTCCCAAATAGGTTTTTGGCGGCACACCAGACTTAAGTGACACTTCCTTCGTCTTCTGTTCCTTCTTCTCAATAGAAACTTTCTTTGTACTGGAGGACCCGGAACCTGGTTTCTTTGGGGCCATCTTCTTCAGATGTCAGCAGCACTCAGTTGCACAAGTTGCAGAGATGTCTGGTCAGGTCACTCACACGTCACGTCATATACAGCAGCAGGACGTCTGTCTGGCACCACAACGGGCAATAACACACCTCCTCCTCAGTCTTTTGTGCACCTAAAAGCAAAAAAGCCAGAAGAACATCAGTCAAGCGATAGTACAATCAAAATAATATAATATATAACTTCTTAGTGTGTGGTGGTCACAATTATTACATTTTAGTAACTCAGTGAACAACCACAGTGTAGCAATTTGTGAGACTTTGACAACAAGGCCTGGGCTTTCCTGGTGTACTGTACTGTGTACATTCAGGAAGAATAAGAATATCAAAGAACAAAAACATAAATGTAGTGGAGCCTGTTTGCCCTAAATGTGTGCATCACGTGGGATAGATGCAGCATCAGGGAGCAACAACAACACATACACATGCAAAAAAGACATTTATTTAACACACCCAAAAAGTGAAATTTACCACAGGAAAAACCCACATTTTGCAATTCAATCCAATGCCATTCATGCCATACATGATGTTAAAAAAACAGACAACACAAAAATAGTTGTTTAACTTGCATGCACCCATGATGATTGACGAGTACCTCTGGGCCTACTGGCAGACTAGGCCACAAGCATGGAGGCCTATGGCAAAAGACAGTGGCTGGTCCCACAAAATGGCCGCCACCACATGGCCAGGCCACTCACAAAAAAAAGAAAAAGGAATACAAAACAGACAATGCAGGCTCATGGCAAAAGCACAATGCCTGGCTTCACAAAGGAGCTGGCCGCCACCCACATGATCAGGCCACCCACAATAACAAGAAAGTACATACAAAGGACAGGAACAGGAAGTTGGAGTCTCTGGGGAACTTCATTCCTCTTTTAAAAAATTGTAAACAAATTTAAAATGACTCCATGCTCCAAAAACTACAGCCGAATGACAACCTGAGGAGTATTTTTTAGCAAAATGAATAAAAGCATCATTTTTTAGAAGGTTTTATGTTTCTTGCAAGATATTTCTCGCCAGATTGCAAATTCTACATGTTCGGCATCACAAACTGTATAAAAAGTTGGTATCGCGAGCGTGAATACACATATTGAGCATGGGAAGAAGACAAAAACTGTAAGTCTGACTTGTCGTGCTGTGCAGAGTTGCCAAAACTACACGAGCTGAACTCCTAGGGTTACCTACTGCCTGAAAATCTCTATTTAATTAACACACACCTTAAAACTGAAATTCCACTACAAAAAACACATTTTGCAATCCAATCTAATGCCATCCATGATGTTAAAATGCCACAAATAACACAGGAACAGTTTTTAATCACCCATGATTTGATGATGACTACCTCTGGGCCTACTGGCAGACTAGGCCACAAGCTTGGAACTGAAGCCTATGGCAAAAGCAAGCACACTGCCTCCACAAAATGGCCGCTAGCCACCCACAAAAAAGGAAATGAAAGACAGACAATGCAAGCCTATGCCAAAAGCACACTGCCTGTCTTCACAAAATGGCCACCACACACATGGCTAGGCCACAATAACAACAAGCATAAGCCAAGGAGAACAAAGAAAAGACATGCAGGCCTACATGGAAAAAGAAGCACACTACTAAACTACCACCACAAAATGACCCCAAGCCGCATTGTCACTCACAGTCACAACAGGCCATGGAAAACAATGAACCAAAGCAGGCCTCTATATGACCAGACAAAGGAGCCGGCCTGCTAAACAACACAGCTTTAAAACAAAAATGCAAAAAGGAAAGCCAACTGGGCTACGAAAGGATTGGAAAGCATGCACACACACATCCAACAAAGGTATTTAACACACACATCCAAACAGTGAAATACACCACAACCACATTTAGCAATTGAATCCTATGCCATCCATGCCCTTCATGATGTTTAAATTCAACAGACACTACAGAAACATGGACTCATGGGTACCTCTGGGCCTACTGTCAGAAATTTCAAATAAAAACAACTAAGCCCTTACTGAAAGTACAGGCCACCCACAACAATAATTTTTCAAAACGATGAAAAGCCCAGCAAACTGTAGGCAAAAAAGCCCCAATCAAACAAACATGTACACCAATTCTTCAACTTACTTGTAAAATTAAATCTCAAATCCAAAAGTCCTCAAATAAATCCAATCCAATGATATGATGCAGCAGACAGACACAAAACGTGATCCTTCCAGCTCCAAATTCAAATGAAAGTGAACAGCACATGGACAAAGCACTGATGCATAAATTAGGAAGAGAGGTACAGAAAGAGGCAAGAGAGGTGCAGAAAGAGACAAGAGGGGTGCAGAAAGAAAGAGAAGGGTGCAGAAAGAAGCAGGAGAAGTACAGAAAGAAGAATAATAAATGCAGAAAGTACAAACAGAGGTGCAGAAAGAGAGGTACAAAAAGAAGTAAGAGATGCGTAGAAAGAACCATCAGAATGAGGGAACAGGTGTGCAGAAAGAGGCAAGAGAGGTGCGGGACGAGGGGTACAGAAAAAGGGAAGAGAGGTGCAGCAAGAAGCAAAGGAGGTACATAAAGAGGATGAAAGGTGCAGAAAGAAGCAATAGACGTGCAGAAAGAGGCAAGAGAAGTGCAGAAGGAGGCAATACAGGTGCAGTAAGAGGGACGAGGGTTGCAGAAATTGGCAAGAAGAGTGCTATAAAAAGAAGTTAGAGATGTGCAGAAACAGCCAGGAGAACGAGGGAACAGGTGTGCAGAGAACAGCAAGAGATGTGCAGAAAGAAGCAAGAGCGGTACAGAAAGAGGCAAGAGAACTGCAGAAGGAGTCAAGGGAGGTGCAGAAAGATGAAAGATGGGTGCAGAAAGCAGCAAGAGGGGTGCAGAATGAAGCACGAGAGGTGCAAAAAGAGGATGAATGGCACAGAAAGAAGAAGTGCAGAAAGAGGCAAGAGAACTGCAGAAAGAGGCAAGATAGGTGCAGAAAGAGGCAATACAGGTGCAGTAAGAGGGAAAACAGGTTGCCAAAAAGCCAAGATGGGTGCAGAAAAAAGTAAAAGAAGTGCAGAAAGAAGCAACAAAGGTGCAAAAAGAGGTTAGAGAGGTACAGAAAGATGCACAATAGGTACAGAAAGAGGGAACAGGGGTAAATAAAGAGGCAAGAGAAGTGCAGAAAGAGATATGAATAATGCAGAAAGAGACAAGAGAGGTGTAGAAAGAGGCAACACTTGTGCAGTAAGAGGCAAGAGGGGTACAGAAAGAACCAACAGAGGTGTAGAAAGAGGCAATTTGGATGCAGAAAGAGGCAAGAAATGTACAAGAACAGGCAAGAGAACTGCATAAAGAGGCAAGATAGGTGCAGGAAGAAGCAAGACAGGTGCAGTAAGTGGGAAGAGGGTTGCAGATAAAGACAAGAGGGGTTCAGAAAAAAGTAAGAGAAGTGCAGATAGAAGAAACAGAGGTACAGAAAGAGGCAAGAGAGGTATAGAAAGAGGGACAAGGAATGCAGAAAGAGACAAGAGGTGTGTTGAAAGAGGCAAGACAGGTGCAGTAAGAGGCAAGAAGGGTGCATAAAGAGGCAACAGAAGTGGAGAAGGAAGCAATAGAAGTGCAAAAGAAGCAAGAGAACTGCAGAAAGAGCCAAGAGAGGTGCAGAAGAATGCGAGTGGGGTGCAAAAAGAGGGAACATGGGTGCAGAAAGAAGGAAGAGAGGTGCCTAAAAACAGAACAGGAATTCAGAAAAAGGCAACAGGGATGTAGAAAGAAGAAAGAGGAGTGCAGAAAAAGCAAGAGAAGTGCAGAGAGAAGCAACAGAGGTGCAGAAAGAGGCAGGGGGAGTGCGGAAAGAAGTAACAGAGGTGCGGAAAGAGGCAAGACAAGTGCAGAAAAAAGCAAGAGAGGTGCTGCACCAGATAGGAGAAGTACAGAAAAAGAGAGAGGAATACAGAAAGAGGCAAGAGTGATGCAGAAAGAGGCAAGAGAAGGTCAGAAAGAGATAGAAAGGTACAGAAAGAAGCACAAGAGGTGCAGAAAGAAGCAAGAGAGGTGCGGAAAGAAATAAGAGATGTGCAGAAAGAACCAGAAGAAAGAGGGAACAGGTGTGCAGAAAGAGGCTAGAGACGTGCAAAAAGAGGGAAGAGGGGTGCAAAAATACAGAAGAGGGGTACAGAAAAAGGCAACACGGGTGGAGAAAAAAGCAAGAGAGGTGCATAAAGAAGCAAGAGAGGTACAGAAAGTGGCAAGAGAGGTGCAGAAAGAGGCAAGAGGGGTGCAGAAAGAGGCAAGAGAAGTGCAGAAAGAGGCAGGGGAGGTGCGGAAATAAAGAGAAGGGTGCAGAAAGAGGCAGAAGTACAGAAAGAAGCTAAAGAAATGCAGGAAGTACCAACAGAGGTGCAGAATGAGGCAAGAGAGGTGCAGAAAGAGGCAAGAGGGGTGCAGAAAGAGGCAAGAGAGGTGCAGAAAGTGGCAGGAGATGTGCAGAAAGAAAGAGAAGGGTGTCGAAAACGGCAGATGAAGAACGAAAGAAGCTAAAGAAATGCAGAAAGTACCAACAGAGGTGCAGAATGAGGCAAAAGGTGGTGCAAAAAGAGGCAAGAGAAGTACATAAAGAACCAACTGAGGTGCATAAAGAGGCAAGATTGGTTCACAAAGAGCAGGAGGAGGGCAGAAAGAGGAAGAAAGGTACATAAATAAGTATGAGAGGTACAGAAAGAAGCAATAGAGGTACAAAAATAAGTAAGAGATGTGCAGAAAGAACCAGCAGAAAGCGGGAACAGGTGTGCAGAAAGAGACAAGAGCAGTGTGGAAAGAGGGAAGAGGGGTACAGAAAGAGGGAAGAGAAGTGCAGAAAGAAGCAATAGAAGTACAGAAAGAGGCAAGAGAAGTGCAGAAGGAGGGAAGACAGGTGCAGTAAGACGGACGAGGGTTGCAGAAATAGGCAAGAGGGGTGCTGAAACAAGTTAGAGATGTGCAGAAACAACCATGAGAAAGAAGGAACAGGTGTGCATATAAAAGCAAGAGATATGCAGAAAGAAGCAACAGAGGTACAGAAAGAGGCAAACGAACTGCAGAAGGAGTCAAGGGAGTTACAGAAAGATGAAAGAGGGATGCAGGAAGCAGCAGGAGTGGTGCAGAAAGAAGCAAGAGAGGTGCAGAAAGAGGAAGGTACATAAATAAGCATGAGAGGTACAGAAAGAAGCAATAGAGGTACGAAAATAAGTAAGAGATGTGCAGAAAGAACCAGCAGAAAACGGGAACAGGTGTGCAGAAAGAGGCAAGAGCGGTGTGGAAAGAGGGAAGAGGGGTACAGAAAGAGGGAAGAGAAGTACAGAAGGAGGGAAGACAGGTGCAGTAAGAGGGACGATGGTTGCAGAAAGAGGCAAGAGAACTGCAGAAAGAGGCAAGTTATGTGCAAAAAGAGGAAAGACAGGTGCAGTAAGAGGGAAAACAGGTTGCCAAAAAAGCCAATGTGGGTGCAGAAAAAAATAAAAGAAGTGCAGAAAGAGGCAACAGAGGTGCAAAAAGAGGTAAAGAAATATACAACAGAGGTGCAGAAAGACGGAGCATGGGTAAAGAAAGAAGAGGCAAGAGAGGGACAGAAAGAGAGACGAATAATGCAGAAAGAGACAAGAGAGGTGCAGAAAGAGGCAACACTGGTGCAGTAAGAGGCAAATGGGGTGCAGAAAGAACAAACATAGGTGTAGAAAGAGACAATAGGGGTGCAGAAAGAGGCAAGAAAAGTACAGAAAGTAGCAACAGAGGCACAGAAAGAAGCAAGAGAACTGCAGAAAGAGGCAAGAGAGGTGCAGAAAGAGGCAAGAGAACTGTAGAAAGAGGCACGATAGGTGCAGAAAGAGGCAAAACAGGTGCAGTAAGCTGGAAGAGGGTTGCAGAAAAAGGCAAGAGGGGTATGGAAAAAAGTAAGAGAAGTGCAGTTAGAAGCAACAGAGGTGCAGAAAGAAGTAAGAGGAATATAAAAAGATGCAAGAGATGTGCAGAAGGAGGGAACAGGGTAAAGAAAGAGGCAAGAGAGGTACAGAAAGAGGGACAAGAAATGCAGAGAGACAAGAGATGTGCTGAAAAAGGCAAAACAGGTGCAGTAAGAGGCAAGAAGGGTGCAGAAAGAGGCAAGAGTGATGCAGAAAGAAGCAAGAGAGGTGCAGAAAGAAATAAGAGATGTTCAGAAAGAACCAGAAGAAAGAGGGAACAGGTGTGCAGAAAGAGGCTAGAGACATGCAAAAATAGGGAAGAGGGGTGCAGAAAGACAGAAGAGGGGTACAGAAAGGGGCAACACGGGTGGAGAAAAAAGTAAGGGAGGTGCAATAAGAATCAAGAGAGGTACAGAAAGAGGCAAGAGAGGTACAGAAAGAGGCAAGAGGGGTGCAGAAAGAGGCAAGAGAGGTGTGGAGAGAGGCAGTAGAGGTGCAGAAAGAAAGAGAAGGGTACAGAAAGAGGCAGAAGAAGTACAGAAAGAAGCTAATGAAATGCAGAAAGTACCTAGAGAGGTGCAGAATGAGGCAAAAGGGGTGCAGAAAGAGGGAATAGAAGTGCAGAAAGAAGCAATAGAAGTACAGAAAGAGGCAAGAGAAGTGCAGAAGGAGGGAAGACAGGTGCAGTAAGAGGGACGAGGGTTGCAGAAATAGGCAAGAGGGGTGCTGAAAGAAGTTAGAGATGTGCAGAAACAACCAGGAGAAAAAGGGAACAGGCGTGCAGATAAAAGCATGAGATGTGCAGAAAGAAGCAACAGAGGTACAGAAAGAGGCAAGAGAACTGCAGTAGGAGTCAAGGGAGGTGCAGAAAAATGAAAGAGGGGTGCAGAAAGCAGCAGGAGTGGTGCAGAAAGAAGCAAGAGAGATGAAGAAAGAGGAAGAATGGTCCAGAAAGGAGAAATAGAAGTGCAGAAAGAGGCAAGAGAACTGCAGAAAGAGGTAAGATAGGTGCAAGTAAGAGGGAAAACAGGTTGCTAAAAAGGCAAGATGGGTGCAGAAAAAAGCAAAAGAAGTACAGAAAGAAGCAACATAGGTGCAAAATGAGGAAAGAGAGGTACAGAGAGATGCACAAGAGGTGCAGAAAGAGAGAACATGGTTAAAGAAAGAGGTAAGCGAGGTACAGAAAGTGAGATGAATAATGCAGAAAGAGACAAGAGATGTGCAGAAAGAGGCAACACTGGTGCAGTAAGAGGCAAATGGGGTGCAGAAAGAACCAACAGAGGTATAGAAAGAGGCAATAGGGGTGCAGAAAGAGGCAAGAGAGGTGCGGAAAGAGGGAAGAGGGGTACAGAAAAAGGGAAGATGGGTGCAGCAAGAAGCAAAGGAGGTACATAAAGAGGATGAAATGTGCAGAAAGAAGCAATAGACGTGCAGAAAGAGGCAAGAGAAGTGCAGAAGGAGGCAATACAGGTGCAGTAAGAGGGACGAGGGTTGCAGAAATTGGCAAGAAGAGTGCTATAAAAAGAAGTTAGAGATGTGCAGAAACAGCCAGGAGAACGAGGGAACAGGTGTTCAGAGAACAGCAAGAGATGTGCAGAAAGAAGTAAGAGCGGTACAGAAAGAGGCAAGAGAACTGCAGAAGGAGTCAAGGGAGGTGCAGAAAGATGAAAGATGGGTGCAGAAAGCAGCAAGAGGGTGCAGAATGAAGCACGAGAGGTGCAAAAAGAGGATGAATGGCACAGAAAGAAGAAGTGCAGAAAGAGGCAAGAGAACTGCAGAAAGGGGCAAGATAGGTGCAGAAAGAGGCAAGACAGGTGCAGTAAAAGGGAAAACAGGTTGCCAAAAAGCCAAGATGGGTGCAGAAAAAAGTAAAAGAAGTGCAGAAAGAAGCAACAAAGGTGTAAAAAGAGGTTAGAGAGGTACAGAAAGATGCACAATAGGTACAGAAAGAGGGAACAGGGGTAAATAAAGAGGCAAGAGAAGTGCAGAAAGAGAGATGAATAATGCAGAAAGAGACAAGAGAGGTGCAGAAAGAACCAACAGAGGTGCAGAAAGAGGCAACACTTGTGCAGTAAGAGGCAAGAGGGGTGCATAAAGAACCAACAGAGGTGTAGAAAGAGGCAATATGGATGCAGAAAGAGGCAATAAATGTACAGGAAGAGGCAAGAGAACTGCATAAAGAGGCAAGATAGGTGCAGGAAGAAGCAAGACAGGTGCAGTAAATGGGAAGAGGGTTGCAGATAAAGACAAGAGGGGTTCAGAAAAAAGTAAGAGAAGTGCAGATAGAAGAAACAGAGGTACAGAAAGAGGCAAGAGAGGTATAGAAAGAGGGACAAGGAATGCAGAAAGAGACAAGAGGTGTGTTGAACGAGGCAAGACAGATGCAGTAAGAGGCAAGAAGGGTGCATAAAGAGGCAACAGAAGTGGAGAAGGAAGCAATAGAAGTGCAAAAGAAGCAAGAGAACTGCAGAAAGAGCCAAGAGAGGTGCAGAAGAATGCGAGAGAGGTGCAAAAAGAGGGAACATGGGTGCAGAAAGAAGGAAGAGAGGTGCCGAAAAACAGAACAGGAATTCAGAAAAAGGCAACAGGGATGTAGAAAGAAGAAAGAGGAGTGCAGAAAAAAGCAAGAGAAGTGCAGAGAGAAGCAACAGAGGTGCAGAAAGAGGCAGGGGAAGTGCGGAAAGAAGTAACAGAGGTGCGGAAAGAGGCAAGACAAGTGCAGAAAAAAGCAAGAGAGGTGCTGCACCAGACAGGAGAAGTACAGAAAAAGAGAGAGGAATACAGAAAGAGGCAAGAGTGATGCAGAAAGAGGCAACAGAAGGTCAGAAAGAGATAGGAAGGTACAGAAAGAAGCACAAGAGGTGCAGAAAGAAGCAAGAGAGGTGCGGAAAGAAATAAGAGATGTGCAGAAAGAACCAGAAGAAAGAGGGAACAGGTGTGCAGAAAGAGGCTAGAGACGTGCAAAAAGAGGGAAGAGGGGTGCAAAAATACAGAAGAGGGGTACAGAAAAAGGCAACACGGGGGGAGAAAAAAGCAAGAGAGGTGCATAAAGAAGCAAGAGAGGTACAGAAAGTGGCAAGAGAGGTGCAGAAAGAGGCAAGAGGGGTGCAGAAAGAGGCAAGAGAAGTGCAGAAAGAGGCAGGGGAGGTGCGGAAATAAAGAGAAGGGTGCAGAAAGAGGCAGAAGTACAGAAAGAAGCTGAAGAAATGCAGAAAGTACCAACAGAGGTGCAGAATGAGGCAAAAGGGGTGCAAAAAGAGGCAAGCGAAGTGCATAAAGAACCAACAGAGGTGCAGAAAGAGGCAATATTTGTTCAGAAAGAGCAGGAGGAGGGCATAAAGAGGAAGAAAGGTACATAAATAGGCATGAGAGGTACAGAAAGAAGCAAGAGAGCTATGAAAAGAAGTAAGAGATGTGCAAAAAGAAACAGCAGAAAGTGGGAACAGTTGTGAAGAAAGAGGGAAGAGAGGTGCGGAAAGAGGGAAGAGGGGTACAGAAAGAGGCAAGAGAAGTGCAGGAAGAGGCAAGACAGGTGCAGTAAGAGGGACGAGTGTTGCAGAAATTGGTAAGAGGAGTGCTGAAAAAGTTAGAGATGTGCAGAAACAACCAGGAGAAAGAAGGAGCAGGTGTGCAAAAAAAAAGCAACAGATGTGCAGAAAGAAGCAAGAGAGGTACAGAAAGAGGCAAGAGAACTGCAGAAAGAGTCAAGGGAGGTACAAAAAGATGAAAGAGGGGTGCTGAAAACAGCAGGAGTGGTGCAGAAAGAAGCAAGAGTGGTGCAGAAAGAAGAAGAATGGTACAGAAAGGAGCAATAGAAGTGCATAAAGAGGCAAGAGAACTGCAGAAAGAGGAAAGATAGGTGCAAAAAGAGGCAAGACAGGAGCAGTGAGACTGAAAACAGGTTGCCAAAAAGGGAAGATGGGTGCAGAAAAAAGTAAAATAAGTGCAGAAAGAAGCAACAGTGGTGCAAAAAGAGTTAATAGAGGTACATAAATATGCACCAGAGGTGCAGAAGACGGAACATGGGTAAAGAAAGAGGCAACAGCGGTACAGAAAGAAAGACGAATAATGCAGAAAGAGACAAGAGAGGTGCAGAAAGAAGCAACACTGGTGCAATAAGAGGCAAATGGGGTACAGAAAGAACCAACAGGGATGTAGAAAGAGGCAATAGGGGTGCAGAAAGAGGCAAGGAAAGTGCAGAAAGAAGCAACAGAGGTGCAGAAAGAAGCAAGAGAACTGCAGAAAGAGGCAAGAGAGGTGCAGAAAGAGGCTAGAGAAATGAAGAAAGAGGCAAGCCAGGTGCAGAAAAAGGCAAAGCAGGTGCATTAAGTGGGAAGAGGGTTGCAGAAAAAGTCAATAGGGGTATAGAAAAAAGTTAGAGAAGTGCAGTCAGAAGCAACAGAGGTGCAGAAAGAAGAAAGAGGGATACAGAAAGATGCAAGACAGGTGCAAAAGGAGGGAACACGGGTAAAGAAAGAGGCAAGAGAGGTTCAGAAAGAGGGACAAGAACTGCAGAAAGAGTCAAGAGATGTGCTGAAAGAGACAAAACATGTGCAGTAAGAGGCAAGAAGGGTGCAGAAAGAGGCATGAGAAAGTCAGAAAGAGGAAGAAAGGTGCCGAATGAAATAAGAGATGTGCAGAAAGAACCAGAAGAAAGAGGGAACAGGTGTGCAGAAAGAGGATAGAGACGTGCAAAAAGAGGGAAGAGGGGTACAGAAAGACAGAAGAGGGGTACAGAAAGAGGCAACACGGGTTGAGAAAAAAGCAAGAGAGGTGCATAAAGAAGCAAGAGAGGTACAGAACGAGGCAAGAGAGGTGCAGAAAGTGGCAGGAGATGTGCAGAAAGAAAGAGAAGGGTGTCGAAAGCGGCAGATGAAGAACAGAAAAAAGCTAAAGAAATGCAGAAAGTACCAACAGAGGTGCAGAATGAGGCAAAAGGTGGTGCAAAAAGAGGCAAGAGAAGTACATAAAGAACCAACTGAGGTGCCTAAAGAGGCAAGATTGGTTCACAAAGAGCAGGAGGAGGGCAGAAAGAGGAAGAAAGGTACATAAATAAGCATGAGAGGTACAGAAAGAAGCAATAGAGGTACGAAAATAAGTAAGAGATGTGCAGAAAGAACCAGCAGAAAGCGGGAACAGGTGTGCAGAAAGAGACAAGAGCGGTGTGGAAAGAGGGAAGAGGGGTACAGAAAGAGGGAAGAGAAGTGCAGAAAGAAGCAATAGAAGTACAGAAAGAGGCAAGAGAAGTGCAGAAGGAGGGAAGACAGGTGCAGTAAGACGGACGAGGGTTGCAGAAATAGGCAAGAGGGGTGCTGAAACAAGTTAGAGATGTGCAGAAACGACCAGGAGAAAGAAGGAACAGGTGTGCATATAAAAGTAAGAGATATGCAGAAAGAAGAAACAGAGGTACAGAAAGAGGCAAAAGAACTGCAGAAGGAGTCAAGGGAGTTACAGAAAGATGAAAGAGGGATGCAGGAAGCAGCAGGAGTGGTGCAGAAAGAAGCAAGAGAGGTGCAGAAAGAGGAAGGTACATAAATAAGCATGAGAGGTACAGAAAGAAGCAATAGAGGTACGAAAATAAGTAAGAGATGTGCAGAAAGAACCAGCAGAAAACGGGAACAGGTGTGCAGAAAGAGGCAAGAGCGGTGTGGAAAGAGGGAAGAGGGGTACAGAAAGAGGGAAGAGAAGTACAGAAGGAGGGAAGACCGGTGCAGTAAGAGGGACGATGGTTGCAGAAAGAGGCAAGAGAACTGCAGAAAGAGGCAAGAGAGGTGCAGAAAGAGGCTAGAGAAATGAAGAAAGAGGCAAGCCAGGTGCAGAAAAAGGCAAAGCAGGTGCATTAAGTGGGAAGAGGGTTGCAGAAAAAGTCAAGAGGGGTATAGAAAAAAGTTAGAGAAGTGCAGTCAGAAGCAACAGAGGTGCAGAAAGAAGAAAGAGGGATACAGAAAGATGCAAGACAGGTGCAAAAGGAGGGAACAGGGGTAAAGAAAGAGGCAAGAGAGGTTCAGAAAGAGGGACAAGAACTGCAGAAAGAGTCAAGAGATGTGCTGAAAGAGACAAAACATGTGCAGTAAGAGGCAAGAAGGGTGCAGAAAGAGGCATGAGAAAGTCAGAAAGAGGAAGAAAGGTGCCGAATGAAATAAGAGATGTGCAGAAAGAACCAGAAGAAAGAGGGAACAGGTGTGCAGAAAGAGGATAGAGACGTGCAAAAAGAGGGAAGAGGGGTACAGAAAGACAGAAGAGGGGTACAGAAAGAGGCAACACGGGTTGAGAAAAAAGCAAGAGAGGTGCATAAAGAAGCAAGAGAGGTACAGAACGAGGCAAGAGAGGTGCAGAAAGTGGCAGGAGATGTGCAGAAAGAAAGAGAAGGGTGTCGAAAGCGGCAGATGAAGAACAGAAAAAAGCTAAAGAAATGCAGAAAGTACCAACAGAGGTGCAGAATGAGGCAAAAGGTGGTGCAAAAAGAGGCAAGAGAAGTACATAAAGAACCAACTGAGGTGCCTAAAGAGGCAAGATTGGTTCACAAAGAGCAGGAGGAGGGCAGAAAGAGGAAGAAAGGTACATAAATAAGCATGAGAGGTACAGAAAGAAGCAATAGAGGTACGAAAATAAGTAAGAGATGTGCAGAAAGAACCACCAGAAAGCGGGAACAGGTGTGCAGAAAGAGACAAGAGCGGTGTGGAAAGAGGGAAGAGGGGTACAGAAAGAGGGAAGAGAAGTGCAGAAAGAAGCAATAGAAGTACAGAAAGAGGCAAGAGAAGTGCAGAAGGAGGGAAGACAGGTGCAGTAAGACGGACGAGGGTTGCAGAAATAGGCAAGAGGGGTGCTGAAACAAGTTAGAGATGTGCAGAAACGACCAGGAGAAAGAAGGAACAGGTGTGCATATAAAAGTAAGAGATATGCAGAAAGAAGAAACAGAGGTACAGAAAGAGGCAAAAGAACTGCAGAAGGAGTCAAGGGAGTTACAGAAAGATGAAAGAGGGATGCAGGAAGCAGCAGGAGTGGTGCAGAAAGAAGCAAGAGAGGTGCAGAAAGAGGAAGGTACATAAATAAGCATGTAAGGTACAGAAAGAAGCAATAGAGGTACGAAAATAAGTAAGAGATGTGCAGAAAGAACCAGCAGAAAACGGGAACAGGTGTGCAGAAAGAGGCAAGAGCGGTGTGGAAAGAGGGAAGAGGGGTACAGAAAGAGGGAAGAGAAGTACAGAAGGAGGGAAGACAGGTGCAGTAAGAGGGACGATGGTTGCAGAAAGAGGCAAGAGAACTGTAGAAAGAGGCAAGTTGTGTGCAAAAAGAGGAAAGACAGGTGCAGTAAGAGGGAAAACAGGTTGCTAAAAAGGCAAGATGGGTGCAGAAAAAAGTAAAAGAAGTACAGAAAGAAGCAACATAGGTGCAAAATGAGGTAAGAGAGGTACAGAGAGATGCACAAGAGGTGCAGAAAGAGAGAACATGGGTAAAGAAATAGGCAAGCGAGGTACAGAAAGAGAGATGAATAATGCAGAAAGAGACAAGAGATGTGCAGAAAGAGGCAACACTGGTGCAGTAAGAGGCAAATGGGGTGCAGAAAGAACCAACAGAGGTATAGAAAGAGGCAATAGGGGTGCAGAAAGAGGCACAAAAAGAGCAGAAAGTGGCAACAGAGGTACAGAAAGAAGCAAGAGAACTGCAGAAAGAGGCAAGATAGGTGTAGAAAGAGGCAAACAGGTGCAGTAATCGGGAGTAGGGTTGCAGAAAAAGACAAGAGGAGTGCAGAAAAAAGTAAGAGAAGTGCTGATAGAAGCAACAGAAGTGCAGAAAGAGGTGAGAGGGGTACAAAAGATGTAAGAGAGGTGCAGAAAGAGGGAACAGGGGAAAAGAAAGAGGCAAGAGAGGTAAAGAAAGAGGGACAAGAAATGCAGAAATAGATGTGCTGAAAGAGGCAAAACAGATGCAGTAAGAGGCAAGAAGGTTGCAGGAAGAGGCAACAGAAATGGAGAAATAAGCATTAGAGGTGCAGAAAGAAGCAAGAGAACTGCAGAAAGAGCCTAGTGAAGTGCAGAAGACTGCGAGAGATGTGCAGAAAGAGGGAACAGGGATGCAGAAAGAGGGAAGAGAAGTGTCAAAAGACAGAACAGGGATGCAGCAAGAGGCAACAGGGATGCAGAAAGAAGAAATAAAAGTGCAAAAAGAAGCAAGAGAAGTGCAGAAAGAAGCAAAAGAGGTGGAGAAAGAGGTAAGCAAAGTGCAGAAAGAAGAAAGAGATGTGCAGAAATAAGCAACATGTGTGCAGGCAAGAGCGGTGCAGAAAAAGGCAAGAGAGATGCAGAAAGAGTCAGGAGAGGTACAGAATAAGCGAGAGGGGACTGGAAGAGGCAAGAGGGGTACAGAAAGGGGCAAGAGAAGCGCAGATAAAAGCAAAAGGAATGCAGAAAGAATCAACAGAGGTGCAGCAAGAGGGGTGCAAAAAGAGGCAAGAGAAGTGCATAAAGAGCCAACAGAGATGCAGAAAGAGATGCAGAAAGAGACACAAGTGGTGCAGAAGAAGGCAAGAGATAGTCTAAAAGGGGAAGAAAGGTACAGGAAGAAGCAAAAATGGTACAGAAAGAAGGAATAAAGGTATGGAAAAGGGTAAGAGATGTGCAGGAAGAACCAGCAGAAAGAGGAAACAGGTGTGCAGAAACAGGCTAGAGAGGTGCAGAAAGAGGGAAGAGACGTACTGAAAAAGGGAAGAGGGGTGCAGAAAGAGGCAAGAGTGCTGGAGAAAAAAGCAAGAGATGTGCAGAAAGAAGCAGGAGTGGTTCGGAAAAAGGCAAGAGAGGTACCTAAAGAGGCAATAGAGGTACAGTAAGAGGGAAGAGGGTTGCATAAATAGGCAAGAAAAAAGCAAGAGACATGCAGAAAGAGGCAAGAGAAGTACAGAAAGAGGCAAGAGGCAAGAAAAGTGCAGAAATAGGCAAGAGAGTTGCAGAAACAGGCCACAGAAGTGCAGAAAGAGGCAAGAGAGGCACAGAAAGAGGCAAGTGAGGTGCATAAAGACGAAATAGGGTATAGAAAGAGGCATGAGATGTGCAAAAAGTAGCAACAGAGGTGCAATAGTAGGCAAGAGAGGCGCAGATGAAAGAAGCAAGAGAGGTGCAGAAAGAAGCAAGACAGGTGCAGAAAGAAGGGAGGTGCAGAAAGTGGAAGAGATGTGCAGAAAGAGGAAAGAGAAATATAGAAAGAAGAAGAAAGGTGCAGAAAGGAGCAAGAGAAATGAAGAAAGATGCAAGAGAGGCGCAGAAAGTAGCAAGAGTAGTTTGCACACCATCAGTACCAATTGAACATCCACATTTTGCAATTCATAACAGGTGACCATTCTAGCTTTGCAAAGTGCCTTTCTCTCCACTGCAACACATGCTGCTGCATTTTTGGTAACGTTTGAGCTTTTGAGCTACAAACAAGGTTTTTTTGTTCAAATCTGCAGATTATGTAGCAGATGATGGATTATGTGGCAAAATGCTGAAAATGTATAATTATGCAGAAATCACATCGGATGAACAGTCATATAATTCTAATGGCCCTGCTCATACCTCTGACTAGGTCCAGAAGTGCTCCTCAGGGGTTCCTTCTTTTTTTGTATCTCATTAAGTTTATAGTTTAGCATCTACTGAAAGAAGGAAGATTAAATCTGAGGTTACCACTCCACAACACAGACTTCCATACCACATAATTACTCTCCGTAACATATAATTCCACTCTACATAATTCCTATAAACTAAATACCACAACTTTCATCCATATAATTTCACTGCACTATATACCACAAAATTCCACTACACACAACGTACATCTACTCCACTCCCAAAAAAGTATTAAAAAACTTTTAGATTTACAACGCCAATAGCTCTAATTCTCGCAAATGCAAGACCTATTGCATTGAAAATGCTTCTTTAACTACTAGTCGTGTTTGCAGAGTGGTGGAGAAAGCGGGCTGGGCCTCAGACCAGTGCTCAGGACTTACCAGGAGGGCTTCTTGGCCAGCAAAGTCCCTCAGGAGTAAAGTAGACTTCACACCCCAACCTGTAGTGTACCAGGTGATGCATTTTTAGAGTGGTGGACAAAGGTGGCATGGCCAGTGAAGACCTCTTAGCAATCCAAATGTGGGACTTACTGGATGTAACAAATAGGGTAGTTGGCCCTCAAGGAAATCCTTGGGGCCAACTACCCCTCCTATTACCTCCACTAAGTCTTCTATGTCTCATATTTAGAACACATTGTTACATCATATCAAGATGTCACACATATGTGCGAACTATGCCCAACCAATGTATTCTTTTGTGTTTGCCAGTTGCATGTTCATATATATATTGAAATATACTAGATTCCCTTTGTACTCCATTTCCCATATCAGTTTGACCATTGCTGGCTTGCCAGTCAGTTCATTGATGGAAAGGTGTAAGCTAAGTGGTAAAGTTATGCTGGGTTTATGTTCCCTCAATTGGAAAAACACAAGTAACCCTCCTTTGGGGCCATTGAAATCACTGCTCCCCAGCAACTTGTTATCCAAGTAGCAACCAATGATACAGCTCCACCCATTGAAAAAGCCTCTCACAAATAAAACTCTTCAACAGTGTTGGTGCCAGGTTAGCTCCGCTGACCCTCATCCTGGGGAATAAATACTTAAACAAATATATATATATATATATTTTGATTATGATAACCATTATAGGTGATACAGCAATTTAATAATTTTGGTAAAATATACATTTTGCAGGTTTTGAGACATTGCAAACACTCAACAATCATTATTTGTAGACATGAAGAGATCAACATGCAATGTACAAGATCAAGAAGAGGAAAAGTGTAAATGTGGAAATGCTATCCTTCACTTTGGATTCTCTTTCCCGAGGACGTAAGTGTCCAGAGTGAGCCTAAGTATCCATGGGACATGATTTCTTTGGTAAGAATGCACCACATGTTTTTCAATTTACAGAACATAAAGTGAGATTGCAAACCCAAAGAGCACAGCATGGGGCAGCCCTATTTTTCCAAGGCATCACCAACCTGTGTTTTCCCAGTAATAATACTATGAAAGATAATTTCCTGCTGGACTTTTGATAATGTTTGGTGTTTCCTCGAAGGGATATTAATGTGGTAACATCCAGAGTTGTTGTTGTAATCTACTTCAATTCCTAATACGTTTCTGCCAATATGCCTTGATCCGGGAGAGTACCAAGACATATAAAGAAAGTCAGTGCCTGGTGCCCTGCATCCCCAACATTTCAAGTCCATAGTCATCCTATTTTGTAAGAAGGGGACTAATCAAGATATTTTCGCTGTATGAGCCCAATTTACAATTTATTGATAAATCTTTAATTTGCTAGCAGCAAAATTACCACTATGTTGCCTTCATATATTGTTTTAATATTCAGGTTGTTTTTGTTAGCAACGTGCTGATGGCTTCACAGGTAAAAGAAATACATTTGTGGGTGCCAGCATTGATAAGTTTCATGGTATGTAACTCACAATTTGAAGGCTTGTTTGGAAATGTGAAAAAAATGGTAGTTGATTGAGGAGGATGAAACACTACTTGATCAACAGCCACAATCCCCATCATGGTGAACCACAAAAGATCTCTTAATTAACCAGTACTCAACCCTTTGGTAGCTTGGCACAAAGTTAGTCAGAATTACCATAGAGTCAATGTATGAGGTACATATGAGGCTCAGAATTTGAATAAGTTATGTGAAACCAAAAGAATAAAAATCCAACCAGTAGAACCAGAGTTATCAATTTTTAAAGTTTAAAGTGGAACATCCCATCTAAAAGATCACAGCAGACATCTAGACCCACGAGACCCAGGCAAAGTCGAAGGTTATGGCTGACTACAATGAAGCACAGGTCGGGTCCAAGAAGTGGATTGTGCCCCATCTCCTCTTACCTTCGGACTTAGAAGAAATATTGGAAATGTCTGGGAGGGTAACGTTCTGCATGGCAAGGAAACCGGTGGGTCCTTGGAGGAAGTGTTGTAATCATGACCAGTTAGACGAAAGCAGAGAGAACATTCCAACTATGGACTTAATTTCCTTTTTGGAAGTTAAAAATCTCTAGCAGGATGCCGTTGCAGGCTGTAGCACAGGAGGACTCCACAATCCCATAATATGCCTTCTTTGTAGAATCGCTAAACAGGATTTGCTGCTGTAGAGAAAAATGTAGTGGAAGCTGCCTCAAAATAAGGCCGACCAGGCATGCACTTTGGTCAGATTGAAGCGCAGTAGACTAGGACCAATCTCCTTGTCTATCTGCCCAAGGTACATAGCGGATGGGCCTGACTGTGCTGCTGCTCCCTCCACGTTCTTCTCTGCAGAAGCAAATTCTGTTCAGCTGTCCTTTACCAAAGGGGTATATGGCCTTCTGGAACGCCAGTCCTCCACAGCCTCTAGCTTCATCCCGCTAGAGATTTCCCAATTCCTAAAAAGAGACTAAGGGCCTGATTTAGATTGTTCAGACATATTACATCATTACAATGATGACGGATATCCCGTCTGATGAAATATAAATCCTATTATATCCTATGAGATTTATATTTTGGCAGGCGTGATATCTGTCACCGTTGGGGTGGAGTAACCCGTTGGCTACGATCTAAATCTGGCCCTTAGGGCGAAATGTGCAAACCCTTTACCGTGACTTCGACCAGCAGCTCGCCAACAACAACTTTCCTCAGACACCGGCTGCAGACTTGCCCAGCTGAACTTAACCTTCTCAGACACATTTTTGTTGAAATTTCTTCAAAGTCCGAAGGTAAGAGTTGACCGGGGCTAATTCATAATTTGTGGTTGACTGGCACCCCATCGTGGTCGCTTTCTCGAGCAACTAGATGTCCGCGGTTGTTGCTTTCATCTTTTAGCCACTAGCTTTGACCATAAACTTCAAATATACATAACTTTGGAGCTACTGATTGGAATTTTGTTGTTTTGATACCAAATCATTTATTACAATTTACTCTATTTTTCTAAATTCGGGGTGGGATTTTCCTTGTGTTGTGTTTTCACTTCATTACTGTTTGTGTGCTGCAGAAATACTTTACACATTGACTCTAAGTTAGGCCTGACTGCTTTTGTGGAAAACTAACCAGAGCGGTAAGCATAGGTTAATTTAGTGACTTTTGTGTTTCACCCTGATGGGGATTGTGGTTGCTGATTGAGCAGGGTTGACACACTACTCAACCAAGAATCCAAGGAGCATATTACCAAGAACGGTGTTAAAATTATCGTTGCTTTAGCGGCAGGAAACTGCCGCAAAAAAGGGCGATAATGGCCTTTATTATATGCCCTTGTGAATTCCCATAGAAGCCCAGGTTCTGGTGGCAACCTGGGCTTCTATGGGAATTCACTAGGGCATATTATCAAGCCCAATATTGCCACTTTAGCAGACGTTTCCTGCCACTAAAGCGGCAATAATTTTAACGCCATTATTGATAATATGTCCCCAAGTTCTCACACTGACTGAGGTCACATAGGTGTTTTTTGCCTCTTGCTCCCAATTGTTCAATTACCCCACACTTTGACAGGTATGAGTCACGGTATTCACTAATATAAGGTGTGTAGACTATCTTTTTGTAGCTCCTGTGAGTCACGCTGGTATCAGCCACACCTTTCCTGTCAATTTCAGTAGATGGTTATATTATTATATCCTTTATTAGAGTAGCAGATCTAAGTGGAAAACGGGCTATCAATCCAGCCTCCACATCTCAATGTGTTGCTGGTGTGTTGGAATGGACCCATTAGCATGCAAATTGGGACTGTGCCACAAGATAATACATCTCTCAATTAGGCACAGTCCAGCTCATTCGACAATTTTAGTTTCTGCCATGCAGCTCTGAGCTGCCCACCAGCCCAAACCAATTTAATCTTCAATTAATTAAATCACTGAAAGTAGGTTGTGGTCAATAGAATTTGGAAGTTTTAAAACAGGTACAGCATTTTGGAGTATTATCATTTTCATAATTGCTATTCTACCTGCCATAGAAATGGCAGTTTAATTAATCTCTCTTTCAGTTTCTCGATATCAACCATGCTTTTGCTATTGTTTTTCCCATGACGACCTCCATGTACAAACATTGGTGTATACTCAGGTATCAATTAGGCTCCTGTTGCCACTAAAGTGTAAATTGTAGCATGGTCAGACATGCATCTTTAGTCAGGGACATTCTCACTAATGTTTCCTAATTAATTTGAAGACCTGAATATTTCATGAATTCAATGATTTCACAAATAATGAGAAGCACATTTTAAGAGGGATTTATAACTATAAGAAGCAGATTATCAACATATCATTGATAGGAAGATTGTACAAAAGTCGAAATGCATTCAACTGTGATATTCACAGAAGAATCTATCTGGCAAGGGCTCTCACTCACAGATGATAGGAAATTGGGGCTATCCCTGCATAGTTCCTCTATTGATAGATATTTGGGGAGGGGGGCAGTATGTTATTGACTTTAATTTTAGCTACAAAAGTCATGTTTCACTTATCAGACCTTTCCCTTTCCCATTCTTTCAATAATTGATAGCAGGAAGGGCAACTGTGGGGAGTGAAATGTCTTGACAGCATCCCTGAATGCACCCACTGCTTCATGTGCTGGGTCAATTTGATTAGTGACTGAAAAGATTATCTGGCCCAGTATAAATCCTGATTGCTCCAGGCAAAGGAGGTTGGATAGAAATGGTAATATCCAGTTGGCTATGAGTTTGGTCAATATGTTATTGTCCACATTAATTAATGATAGTGTGTTGCCCTGTTTTAATGGTTTAATAACTATTGCTTCTATCAGAGTTAGGGGGGTTTGCTGAGTGCAATGTCTTCATAGTGTGCTTCCAGTAGAAAGGGAGCAAAATAATATGCATATTGTTCATAGAATCCCACAGGTAATCTATCCCCGCCTGGTGCTGTCCCAGTGTACATAGCTTTTATTTCTTGAGCTGAAATCAATGCACAGGGGCACACACTATTGCATCTCAAGCCATGCTAAACTTGTTTTGCTTAGTTATTGCTACACCAATGACACCCAACTCATCCCAACCCTGACGGACAAAACAACTACTGCCAGAACCAACTTTACCAACTGCATTACCATGGTGGCAGACTAGATGCAAACCAACTGCCTGAATCTCAACTCAGACAAGAGGAAAGTTTTGGTCTTCAGCAACAAGTCCCCCTGAAATTCTCATGAAAATCTACCAGGCTAAGTGCTTGAGCATAGCAAGCTTCTGGGCGGATATTTGGGGATTTCAGGACTGTGCACCAATTCAACATGTTGAAAAAGACTTTTTAAGATGTATTTTGGCAGTTCCTGCCAGCACCCCAGTTTTTAATTGTCATAGCGAGCTAGAAGTGCCATGCATTTCAGATCTAATTAAGGCACAACCCGTGCTGCTCTGGCATAGGATTTGGATCTCTACCAGCACAGGTCTAAACAAGGAAATCCTAAATGACGCAACGAAATTAGATCCTGCCAACAAGATTTCCTGGTTACAATTTGTAAAAAACTTTAATCATGAAATTGTGCATCCAGAGTTTTTTTCCTTGCCTGAAGTATTGAATTCCATACATCAGAAGGAATTCATAATAGTTTGTTTGACTTTTTTGGAAAAAACAGGCTAGCACTGGAAATGAATAAACCCACGGTGTTTCAGGACCAAATAATTACTATATCGTATAACATCTAACCGTACCTATTGTGTTGTATAGAGGGATACGATAGATATGTGTTAACACATTTTAGATTTGGGACGTTCCACCGCTTGATTAGTCATCCAGACATGAAGAATTGGTCAAGGGAATATGCCCATGCCATTGTGATGAAATGTCTTTTCAAACAACTGTCCATGCAATTATATTCTGTGAAATTTATGTAAATGAATGACGTAGATGGATTGTTCCTTTATTAAAACAGGGGGGGGGGATGGAGACAATGCAACCCTGCTTTTCTGTATTTTCAGATGTTGGATAACTATTCATTTGTTGAAACTATGGTTGGTTTCCTAAAAAGTTTAATGAGAACAAGAACATTTTTAAATGTTTGGACCCCTGATGGAAAATATATGAAAGGTGTTGAATCCGAGATGGATTATTTTTAGTATAGATGCCAATTATTTTTACATACTAGAAATAGATACAGTAAAATTAATTGATTCATGAAATTGTATATATTTATGCTTGGATATGTAATCTTTTAGATGTGTGACAAGATGTTTTTAAATTGTCTGCTTTTATGATTTGATATGCCTAAAATCAAATAAAACTCATTTTGATTGATTTAATTGACATAGAAGTGTTGTCTTTATGTTACTAACAGTCCCATACAGGGATCAGGAATTGCTATTCACAGTATCACACACACAATACTAAGAAGAATGAACACTTTTTTGTAAAAGGTATTTATTACTGCAGGAACAGTCTGTTTCTCAGTACATTTAAAACAACTACACAGCATAGTATGAAAATAGGGAGAAGATCCGAACAATTGTAGCATTGTTAAAATTTCATCTAGAACCTAACTCCCTAATGTTAACTTCTTTGTGCTATACTATAAGAGCATTGAAGGCAAAACAACTTGCAGTCTAGACTTACTTAGAGAAAAGAGAGGCACTGCATAACTTGTTGACAGCAAAGGATGTATTTATCAGCAAAGGCATGAAGACAATGTTCCCCGTGAAGGGCAAACACACACTACAGTGGACGACAGTCGGTCTTCCTCTGTGACTCAGCATTATCAGCTTCGGGCTTCAGACGAGGTTTAGCATTCTTGAAGTATGCTGGCAGTAAGTGAGACTGTGTCTGGCAGAATCTCATGTGGTAATCTGGAAAACAGGAGCTCTCCTGACAAAGTGGTCAAGTAATCATCACTATAAACTAAAAATGTTCAAACGTTTACATTTTTTCTATGAAAATATAAGGTAAAAAGATGTAAATTCAAATTAAACTCTTTTGGTTAAATGTCTGCATATATTCTTAATTATCCTTGACATGGTGAAAAGTAGTCCCTTGACCTGGACGAAGGTTGCATTGATGGTCGTATCTGTGTCATTAGTTGAATGGCTTGGCATTTTCAACATTTCCAAGACAGATAAGGTCAGGCGACATCTATGTTGAATGACAGACATGAAAATAATTCAACATAAATCTGTAAATATGGTGATTTTCATTGTGTGAAAGAAGGAAGATGGTGATCTTCTGTAGTCAAGATGGAATTGGGGCCTGCAAAATATGGAGTCGACCTTAGGGACTTTACGTCCATATAGTCTATACTTTGACTTGTTTTATGTGCCCGTTAAAGCCTGACCAGTGACAATGTTGTTGTGAACCTGGCCACTTGTAGAACATGCTATTTCTCATGTCAAACATGTTCCACTCTTAAATATTATGAACTCTACCTTGAAGGCAGGAAGGGGTGCTCACGGGTCACCTATTTAATGTTTAATACATCAAGTTGTCCTGCTTAACAAAAGTGTATATTTGACAGGTCTGTGCAGCAGGGTTCAATCTACTCTTGTCAGACTACACAGGGTAGTTTTGAAGCCATGTTTTCACTGCTGGTGTAGTGGATGCACAATAGGTGCTTCAGTCCATAGGTGGCAATTACGTTTCCATATAGAATATATGGATTTCCTTCTGCATTCTGTTTTCCCTTACAAGTGAATGATCAGTTAGTCACACTTTATTGGATTCTGACTGTAGACAGTTGGTAGTGAGAAGTGATTGAGTCCTCCATCATCAAATGAACCTTAAGAAAAACATAGTAATAAGATGTGTTCACAGGGATCAAAAATAATATCCAATGGCTCAGATACTTTTAGATGAGCCCCTTGGTGGGAGAAAATATCTTGAATTGGGAATTTTTCTAGATTTTCTAGAACTGTTCATTTCAATACTCTGTTAGAGAAAGACTTTCAGGGAAAGGCTGACTATCTCAATGACTCCCCCTTTTCTCATGAAGAGATTAGTTCAGGGGGCCGACAGCAAACTAAATAAAGAAAAAGAAAGAGAATACTAGAAAAGAGAAAAGAGGCTATAGATAATATACCATTCCCTCAAGTACATTGGCAGCTAGAAAGAAACTTCAGAAAAGCACAGGTTGCCTCGGAAAATGCCCAAGAAGAAGAAAAAGGTGGGACTACACTTCTTTATACAGGATAGCAAACTGTCTAGTTAGGGAACAGAAGGTCCGACACCCCATTTGTTAATACCACAAGTTTTAAGGAAGCAAGCATTGGTATATGCATGTCCACATTTGATTGCATGCCATTTTGGCTTAGTAAAAGTCACCCAAAGCATACTAAAACATTTCTATTGGTTGGGTATGTATTCCCAGATAAATAAAAATATTTTAAGGAATGTGTGGTATGCCAAACGAAGGATCCTTATAAACCACATAGGTTTCCCCTGCAATAAATGCCTGTTATGGGCACACCCTTTCAACGGGTGGGGATAGATTTTGTAGGGCCATTAGTATCAACCGCCAGAGGATACAGGCATGTGTAGGCCATGGTTGACTATACATCTAGCCGCCCAGAAACTGTACCCCTTCAAGAAATAAACACCACAATAATAGCCTCAGATTTTATTGACAGTTTTTCATAGATAGGTTTCTTGAAGAGATATTGACAAGACCAGGTACACATTTTTTTCATCAAAATTGATGAATCTAGTGTTAGAGCATTTGGGTATAAAAATCAGCTTGAATAAGTTAGTACCACTAGACTTTTTGTAATACAAAATTGGATGCAAGCCACCATGAAGTGTTCCTTATTCCTGCTTTTGTTTCAACAGAAGTCTCATACCTTCCTGAAAATGATCTGTGAGTGTTGGGAAGACGCTCCTAGGGAAGACAAACCCTTTATTAGAGTATGTTGCCAATGTAAATCTAGAGAGGCAAAATGGAGGGAGTTATCTCTAGAAAAAATTGTTTTAGTTCTAGTACCCACTAGTGGGCAAAACCTGTGGTGTGAATGGCAGGGTCCTCTTCAGGTCATAGAGAGGCTGAACCAGATTACATACAAAAATCAGTTTAAAAGATGGCCCTAGGAAGAAACAAATCTTCGATAATAACCACCTGAAGAAATAGCATTGTCTTTTACGAAGCCAGACGTTAATTGTTTCCAACATAGCTGGTTGGGGTACAGAGAAATCTACCTGGGAAATAGGAGATTACCTGACAGAGTCATTAACAGCAGAATTACTAGAAACCTAACACTGATTCAAAGGATTTTTTCCAGAAACACGAGTAAAAACATATTTAATTTATCACCAAATTAAAACATAGCCAGGAAACACAGAAAACAGTGGCCCTGTAAGATCCTAGGAAACCCAGAGAAAGGCTATACAAGAGGATGTGGAAACAATGTTGGACTTCTGGGTCATGGAATCCACCCATCATTTTGGTTCTTAACCGGATAGGTATCTAAAATTTTGTATTGGTTTTAGAACAATATATCAAATTTCTACATTTGACAGTTATCCTTTGCAATATATTAATGAGATAATTAATCTATTGGGAACTCTAAGTATATAACCACTATTGGTCTAACTAAAGGGCACTGGCACATCCTATTGAGATGGGAAGACAAAAAGAAAACTGCTCCATTTTACTGAATTTGCATAGAACTCTAGCTATGCTTTCTGGTCTACTTGGGTGAACCCTAACACTGATGTTCCTCTTTCATTTCAAAATTTATTTTTAGGTTTGTTTTTTTTTTTTTGTAAATAATTCATTAAATGCATTAAATATTGTCGATCTATTTACTGTAAAATATTTTCAGTGGATTACTTTATATGGGGATGGCATCTCATAGTTATCCTACTACTCATAGTCTAATGGTATATTTTTCTGTTAGTGTTAAGAATACGATTAAGTAAGCAGTACAGTTCAGTTCAGTTCAATAAACTTTATTTCTGTCAATATGACCTCAAAAGTGCATACACAATACATGTAAGTACATGAAAATATGCATTAAAAATCAATTACATACAATTAAAAAGAAATGAAAAAATCAATTATGAACCCTATTGGCGCACATCTGAAGTAAATGGATTCCAAGCTCAGATAAAAATGCCTGCAATTTTTGTTAGTTCACAAATGGAGGACAAAAATGGTGCTAAAAATCACAGAGGGGTATTCAAGGGCAGGGACAGGGATTTACCTTTGGAAAGTGCATAATGCAGATAAATAAATAATTTACTTAAAAAGGATTTCTAAAAAAGATGACCAATATTCTTGTCAGACTGCAGATAATGGGTCCTAGCACTTAGAGCCCCCTATAATGCAGGCTACTTCTGCACATTTTTTTTTTACAATAATTGCAGAAGTAGACTGGTGAATTTACAATTTCCCTATAGCATAAAAGGGGCCATCAAACATGCTCACTATAATCTAATCATATTAAAAAACAGGGCCTAATTTTAAAACTGACGGAGAGAACCACAAATAGGTATTTTTCCCGGCTATTAGATAATAAGATTGCTTCATATAAATCAAAAACACATCCTGACTCTTATTTTAGGGTGTTTTTATGAATATCCTGCATGTACACCACATGGAAAATAGGAAACCTGCTACTGAGTAAACAATCGGATTACTGCAATCATTTTTCAGTATCCTGAAAGCCTCAGAGCAACGTCTTGTACCAAGGGTCCTACAAATCCCTGGTCCTACAAATACTGGTCAGTAAACCCACACACTCTGCTGGACATCAGCTTGATCTAATTTTCTCCTCCCGCCAGTTAGTTTTCCTGAGCGACATTCTGCCTATGTGCTGGACCGACCATGCGCTTATCAAATTTCACATAGCCAGCGGCAGAGCCAGCAGACCGTCACTCAGCACCGCACCTGACCCTCTGTATAGAGATTGGAAAGCCTTAGATAAACTAAGACTGGCCGGCCCCGTATTCGAGGTGGAAGACAGCTTCTCCACCGCTCAGTCGGTGGAGAACAATTACATGTCCTTCTGCACTAGGATCACCAATACCTCAGAGCGTCTCGTCCCTCTGAAAAAATGCAAACCAAGGAGAAGAGTAGCCGCCCCTTGGTTTGACGACTCATTGAGAGCCCTTAAACTTGCCTGCAGACAATCAGAGAGAAAGTGGAGGCAAGGATATCTTGACACCAACAAAACTCTCTGGAAAGACAACCTTCGGGCGTACAAAACTGCCATTGTCCAGGAAAAGGCTAACTACTACTGTTCTACCATTACCAACGCCACCAACAGTTCGAAAAGTATTTTTCAGATACTTAAAAATTTAACTCACCCAGACTGTGCCACGTCGACGCAGCCTCCCACCCAAGCCCTCTGTGATAATCTGGCAACTTTTTTCATTAATAAAATCAACATCATCATTCAAAATCTGAAGACCCCCCCCTCACTGGGAGATCCCAACATCCAGGGAGCCAGCACTAGCCCTCACGACTGGTCGCCTCGAGCCTCCAGCTCGACGGCTAGACTGCGAGAATTCTCCCCGATCTCTGAACCCGAGTTTGAAAGCCTGGCGCTCGGAATCACCTCGGGTTCCCCGCTCGACCCTCTGCCTCCAAAAATTTGGAAAAGCTCTGGAACAGAACTTTTTGGCATCTTGAGCCAAATATGCAACCAGTCTCTGCAATGTGGCTACGTCCCAACCCCGTGGAAACAGGCGCTTGTCACTCCGCTCCTAAAAAAACCCTCCCTGAGCCCAGATTGTCTCTCTAACTATCGACCCATCTCCCTACTGCCATTCCCTGTGAAAGTAGTCGAACGATGGGTCAGCTCCTGCCTTTCCACTCATCTTGAGCAGAACAACCTTTTAGACGATCTCCAGTTCGGTTTCCGCCCTGCCCACGGCACCGAAACTGCGGTCTTAACAGCCATGGAGGATCTTCGCATGCGTGCAGACAGGGGCCAGCCAGTAGCACTAATACTGCTGGACTTGTCTGCCGCATTCGATACGGTCAACCACAGGACGCTGCTGCTGAGACTCGGGGAAGCGGGTGTGGAAGGCACAGCTTTGCTTTGGTTTCACTCTTACCTGCGGGACAGGAGACAGGCTGTCTCCCTCCCCCCATTCCAATCCACCTTCTCACCTGTGCCACAGGGAGTTTCCCAGGGATCTTCCATCAGTCCCATCCTTTTTAATGTGTACCTTAAACCGCTGATCACATTAATTAAGTCATTTAGGTTAAAAACAATTAACTACGCAGACGACACCCAGACGGCTGGATGGCTCCATAGAAACTCTCTCCAATTTAACTCCTCCAAAACAGAGGTTCTGTTTTGTGCTGGCACCAATCTATCTCGCCAGTTCCCAAATGAATTCTGGCCTCCTGAGACAAGGGAGAAACCTAAACCTGTCTCCTCGGTCCGCAACCTGGGAGTCATGCTCAATAACAAGCTGAGTATGGAAACCCAGGTGGCAAAAACAGTGGGGATTTGCGCGGCTCTGCTACGCTCCCTGCGAAAAATTATGCCACTTCTCCCTGCACAAGCCTGGGCGTTGGTAGTCAGGTGTACGATTCTCAGTCGCCTTGATTACTGTAACGCCCTGCTCCTTGAGTCCCCAGTCACGTTACTGGACCGGCTGCAACGAATTCAATCAGCCGCGGCCAAGCTGGCTCTTGGCTGGTCGAGAAGGTCTTCGGCCACAGCGGCACTGGCCGAACTGCACTGGCTACCCCTAAAGCAGCGTGTGGCCTTCAAGTCCCTCTGCATTGTATTCAAGGCTCTGCATGGACTTGGGCCCAGGCCCCTGCAAGCCCTGTTTCTGTGGTACACTCCTACCAGAGATCTGCGATCATCCTCGGCTTATCTGGTAAAGGTGCCCAGATACAACAAAGCCAGAACCGGGGGTAGATCCTTTAGGGTCGCAGCGGCCAAATTATGGAACAGCCTGCCCATTGACATACGCCAGATCCCTCAACTTCTCCCATTTAGGAAGCGCATCAAGACCTGGCTTTTCCCCTAGACTCCCCCGCCTTTATATACTTTCGGTCTCTTCTTCAGTAGAGTATTCTCCAGCGCCAGGAAGCCTGCAAGGTATCAGCTGCGCTATATAAATAATTAAAATAAATAAATAATAAATCTGCACCAGCCATCGTTTTCTTGCCTTGTAGAAGCCAGGGCAGCTAAAAAACACAAGGAGTACTGACTCTTCGGGACAATCACATGCTGGGCACCTCGAAACTTGCAAATACCCCCACTTGTGAGTGAAACAACAGAGAGGCAAAACCCCATGCCTAAACTGGGGATAAAGCTTTTCTAGCAGCTGCCGGCTTAATATCATCTAAGGCCGGCTCATAGCTAAACCTATCTTTGATATCTAAAAAGGCTGAGGTTACCTTGCCTACTCAAGGGCAACTATGAAGCTGTGCCATTTTATACTCTTCATAATGGGACTTTAATGATTTCCTGGGGAAGTAAGGTACAGGCTGAGTCACAATCAACCCAAAGTTCCCCCAGCCCCATACTGACCAGCATGTGCTTTATGTACGCGAGCCACAGGAGTTTGGCAGCCCCCCTGAAGTTCATTGCTTCTTTTATTTCCTCCCTGTATGATAAAAGTTCTGGGGTGACCCACAGGTGACTCCAGTACAATAAGGGGTTAAGATTGGATCACTGAAATAATATCGACTGACAAAATATCGACTTGCCAAAATATCGTGGACAAAATATCGACAGTCAAAATATCGAGTTTGTATCTACAAACAGGTAAGTACAAAAATATCGAGTACAAAATATCGTTAACAAAAATATAGATGTAAAAAATATCGACTTTATTAAAAACAGTGTTAAATTAAATTAATATTAAATTTTAATTACTAAAATATACTTAAAACGACTTAAATTAAATTATAATAATTAAATAATAAATGAAAATAATAAAAATAATTTTTTAAAATCTTATTTGTTGACCCTGAACCCTAAAAATACCCCTTTACCCAAAAACCCAAAACTGACCCTGAACCCTAAAAATACCCCTTTACCCAAAAACCCAAAACTGACCCTGAACCCTAAAAATACCCCTTTACCCAAAAACTGAAAACTGACCCTGAACCCTAAAAATACCCCTTTACCCAAAAACTGAAAACTGACCCTGAACCCTAAAAATACCCCTTTACCCATGAACTGAAAACTGACCCTGAACCCTAAAAATACCCCTTTACCCATGAACTGAAAACTGACCCTGAACCCTAAAAATACCCCTTTACCCATGAACTGAAAACTGACCCTGAACCCTAAAAATACCCCTTTACCCATGAACTGAAAACTGACCCTGAACCCTAAAAATACCCCTTTACCCATGAACTGAAAACTGACCCTGAACCCTAAAAATGCTCCTTTACCCAAAATGTATCAATATTATTTAATTACCAATTAATTATTAATTAACAATAACAATAAAGTAAATATATTAGAACATTAGGTGTAATTATTTTAATAATTAATATTATATTTTCAAAATTAATTACTTAAAAATAACACAAAATTATATATATTAAAAATGTACTCTAATTAATGTAATTAACTAATTACAATTAATTAATTAACAATTATTTACTAATACAAAATATATTCAAAATTATATTAATTAATTAACTAATTAATATTAATTAATTATCAATTAATTATTAATTAAAAATATTAACAAACATATATTAATTAATTAATTATTATTAAATTACTTCCCACCCTATTCCCCTATAAACCCACAACCCGCTACAGAATTACATTACGCAATTATTATCAAAACAAAATTCATGTAATAAAATATTTTATAACATTAATACACACTATTCACACATATTATTACATAAAAATACACTATAAAATATTATATATTATTAAAAAATCGATATTTTTGCTATCTATATTTTATACAGTCGATATTACTTCACTTACCTGAAAAACGATATTTTTGTAGTCGATATTATGTCCAGTCGATATTTTGTCCAGTCTATATTTAAAACTCGATATTATGTCCAGTCGATATTTTGGAGTCGATATTTTGTCTCTATACCGTTAAGATTGGTTACATCAGCAATTGCCATAAGACCCAGTTCTAATCGGAGCGGAATTAGCAGTGTGCTCCGTGGGACCTTTAACAGCTGTCTCAGAAAGTTCTTCTCTACCTGTGTTAATTTCTCGGGTCTTATATAGCCCCGCAGTACTGTACCGTAAGAAAAACCTCCCTGGACTTGGGCCTTATATATTTCAATGGCTGGACTCACTGGTTTCTGGCTAGATTTACAAAAGACCTTCATAATACCACCCGATGATTGTGATAATTTTAATTATGATTTTTTAATTTGTGCCCCCCAATCCATAGTTTCTGTAATTGTGATGCCGAGATAATCAAAAGAGGAAAGTATTTTGAGGGGTTTACCATTTAATGAGGGGTATGCTTGTGTGCTTTTGGGGCTGTTAAACGCCAAACTTTTGGTTTTCTGTAGGTTAATTTCTAATCCTCTTTCACTACAGAATGCTTCAAATTTATTGAGTGCCCTCTGGATCCCCATAGGTGATTTGGATACTAATAAAGTATCGTCGGCAAACATCATTCCTGGAATTTTCCGGGAGGCTAACTTAGGTCTATTGAGGTTAATAAATGATCTATCAAGCCAATGATGTAGATACTGAAGAGAGTGGGGGCGAGTACGCAGTCCTGGCGAACTCCGCATTTGATCGGGATGAGTGCAGTTAACTTTTCATCCTTGCCAAACCTGATTTGGGCAAAGTTATCCTCGTGCAGCCGCTTAATGAGATGTATAAGATATGTTGGAATCCACATCTCATGGTAGACTGTCCAAAGTTTTTCCCTTGGGACCAAGTCAAAGGCTGACCTCCGGTCTACAAATAATAAATTGAGGCTGCCACCCTCTAGGCATACGGTCTTCCAGAATAACAGTGGAAGCCTGAGCAATTGGTCCAAAGTGGACAGTTTTTCCCTAATACCTGCCTGTAAAGGGGATAATATCTACCATTCCTCCATCCAAGTTTGTAACCTAAACAGCAATACACGTGCAAAGATTTTTTGCGTGATGTCTATCAGGCTGATTGGCCTATAGTTGATTGGTAGGAGCGGTGAGCCTTTTTTATTATTGGGGATTATTTACGCTCCAGCCCAGCTGGGGGGAAACTTCATGTCCTGAAGTATGGCATTAAATAGCACCCAAGGATAAGGAGCCCAGACAGTTGGTTCACTACGAAAAAGGTCCCCAGGGATTTTGTCTAGGCCGGGTGCTTTGCCTGGGGCAATTTTATCTAAAGCTCCCTTGATTTCATTTAGACTTATACTAAAGCTATCGTCATAGGGTTCTTTAGTTTCCCTCAATTTGGAGGAATGGTCAACCCCCATTGGGCATCCCTAAAATATCTCATCAGTCAATGTTTCTTCCTTGAAATAGAGAGATTCAAAATGTTGAATCATCCAGATTTGGGTCTACCGATGATTTAGCAACAGAACTACCAGTGTTGACAACTTTCCAAAAGGTCCTCATGTCCCTGGCCCCCAAGGCATTTCTCAGAGCCTCCCACGTATCCATTTCCCACCCTTTTTTGGCTTCCTGGCAGATTTAAATTGCAGGCGATCATTGACCTTAATTGACGATACCAACAATCTTTTGGCTTTGCAGCAATGATCGTTATATCAAGGGTGGGGGGGCATCCCGCGAAGCTGTTTTTTTTTTCTTGGGATAGTAGGTCCAATATGACTTCTCCTAATCTAGCATGGTTTATTGAGACAAAATAAAGATCTATACCTGCTCCATTATGAGTAGTTGAGTTGGATGACGTCAGGAGCACCGGGCCAGGGCTTCATATAAATTGCTTAATTTATCTTGCGATTGACTGAAATCGGTCCATCGCACTCTTCGCCTACAATTGGAAAGTGTCAATCTGGCATCAATGGGTTTAATCTGAATTAGGGACGCTACCAGGAATAAACTCCCTTAGTTCTAACGCTAGCACATGATGATCACTATCTAGCTGTGGAACCACCCTAAAATCAAGTAACAATGATGTTTTAGTCAAAGTTCTACCGTTGCAAGCTCTTAGGGAGTTATTCAAGACAAGGCAGCTCCTCTGGATCACCAAAGGGGACCCTTTTTTAACTAGTAAACATCTTGTCTCTGGGATTGCCCAAAAATCATCCTCATCATATAGGCTATCCAGGAGCATTCCCTCTAGTGGCTGGAACTGGCAATTGAAATCCCCTCCTAAGATCATCATATGATTTTCAGCAATGGTACCTAAAAACATAGTTAATTCTTCCAATGTAATAGACTCATTTCCCAGGACCGTAGGCCTAGAATATACATTAAAAGAACAACGTAAATCTTTAAAGGAAACTGGAGTATAACACATAGTATGTCATTCGATCCTGTGTCGATCTGCTTGGTCGTGCATCATAAATGAACTCCCGGCCATGTGCTAAGGCCTCCTGATGGTCTCCCTATACCCCCAGATGTTACGGGGATACTAAAGGTGGCAAAACCCAACTCGGGGACCTCCCCTCTAGCCATTGTTTCCAGAAACATGCAGATCTCAAATTGACTAATAAATAAACCCTAGTTAGGATCATCTAACTTATTATTCATACCTGCAATGTTCCATGATAGGACCCTTTTTTTTTTAAAGAATTAGGGGGATTCGGTGTATCAGGTACTTGGGGGGTGCTTGCCATAAGGCCTCTATCTTTCCGCTTTCATCCTTGAAACTTGACCCCACGGATAAATAAAATTTAGGATTGTCCCTCCAGACCAAGTCACCACCTTCCTGGGTGCAGCCAGGGGAGCCGCTCATGCTCCCACAGGTTGGGCCCTCCCCATGCGGGATACATGGTCCTATATCACTAACCTGGATCTGAGATTCTGTTTCGGGTGGACATATTTGTGCCTTAATGATAGAGGCATTTTCCTTTAGTCAGTCTACTCCATCCAAGCAGCTAAATCGATTTACAGTGGGAATAGGTTGCTTTTGCCAGATTGATAAGTCAACCCACGGTTATTGGGGACAACTCTCCAGCCCCGCTCTAAGTAAGCATTTTTCTAGTTAATGTTTTGAAACTGTGTACCTTTGTGGATGTCTATCGGTATTCTAGTGCTGAAGTTGTTTTTAACCCTCCCAGAATTATTTATTCGTCTTCAATGTTTTGATTGTTATTTTATAATGAAACTAGTGTTTGTTACTAATTAATATTACTGCAACAAAATGACTGATTTTGGAGACATTTTCATCTTTTTTCTTTTTCCTTTTTTTTCTTTGCTCTTTTATTTCTTTTTTTTTTACCTTCCTTTTCTTTCTTCTGTTCCCTTTCTTTTATTTCCAGCATACTTTTCTCCTGCCCTACCGTGAACTGTACTATTCTCCTCCATGTGTTGAACTATTCTTATTGTTGTATTCTCTGTAGATAAGTTGCATTTATCATACACTCTCCTTGATGGCTTATTGTAATATCTCTATTGGTGTACAAATTTAAATTGTAACAAAGATTTATTAAACAAAAAAGTGCCAGGCGATTTCTTTGCAGTCCACAAATACAGAAATTCTTTGTCCCCCTGAGATCCTGAGGCAGTGGAATGTTGTTAATTCTATGGCACAGCCAACTCTGCATGGATCATTTTGTACTCATTGTGTAATATGTTTGATAATGTGTTGTGAAAAACACTTACAGACTAAGTTCAGTGACATAAAATAATAATATTTAGTGCAAATGCATTGAAAGACATCCCAAGTATCTAATACCCTATATTGCACATTTTCTTTATAATAAGAGCAACTGACTCATCTAGCTGAAAATAACATTCTACTTGCTTGTGAGGAGACACATTCTGTTTTGTTTTTGTCTTAAAACAACAGATTTGTATAAATGGGAAGTATGTGCAAATAGGTTTGTCTTGTGATGACTTTGGTAGATGGGCAATTGTATCCAAATTATTATTTTTTGGACTCCTGTTAGATTTATGTGATCCTTACTCCAAAAGAAAAAAAACAATTGGAACATGTAGACAAACCATTTGAGATTATTAGGAGCATGAATATGAAGTATATTTTAAAACCACTGAGGCCATCATTGTGATTGGCCAAAGAAATGGGCCTATATTACCATAACCAGGGGAGCAGTTAATATAACTGAGAGGCAAAATCTGTTTGAATAATGCTTTGGTGCTGAGGATCCAGTAAAAGATAGGATATTGCTGGGAAAGTCTGTAAATCCAAGTGCGATTAAGTTTGGCCTTGAATTTCTATGGAGTGAAAGTAAATTGATATCTGGTGTTCCTTCTGATCTCCAGATTGTGATGATGTCAGTGAGGAGAGCCTAAGTGCTTTACCATAAGTTAATTTATGAGAAGTAATGTTGTGATTACTTTACATGACTACAAAAGAGACCTGCATAACAGATTCATTTTTTCACTTTTCAATATTTTTATTTGGCATATTTAGCCATAAAAAAGAGCACATTACAAACAATTAAAATATGATTTATCCCAACAGTTTCACCATAAAACAATAAAATACACAATAAAAACCTACTAAAGTATACAATGGGAGACTCACGTATATAAAACTCTTAGTTCTTCACCAAAGCAGCAAGGAGTTGATTATCCATTAGCTATACATTAATACAGAATCTAGAGTAATCCACAGATCATAGGTGAGATCGAATTTCTTTTTAAAATTTTTTTTATTATTGTAGCACAAAAAACACATGACAATACACATTGCAGAATTGGTTTTTAACCCCGAAAAGAAAAAACAAACTTTGCAAAAAAGTAACATTGCACATCCCTGTAGACAATCTAATGATAGGCACTTATGTAGCGGTTTACAAAATAAAAATAGATATCAACAACAGTGACAACAGCACACAGATCCATCAATACCCCATAGTACAATAAATCTTTAACCGACCCATTCAGCCACCGGCGCCCAAATCCTAGTTGCTAATTGCCGGCTCCTCCCCCCTTTACAAGAAAATACAGAGAATTCTAACCTATGCAGGGCTAACAATCTTGCTCGCCATTGTACAAATGTTGGGGCTTCCGCAGACAACCACTGAGATGTGATACATAGACGTGCCTGGGACGTGGCAATGAAAAGAAATGCGGATTTGTAAAAAGAATGAGTGCTGGCCAGGCTATTGCCCACAACAACCCCGAATATTACCAATGCTGGAGTCAATAAGCAATTTATCTTAAGTACGGAGTTGATAAAATGCTCGATGTCAACAATAAACCCTGCTAATACTGGACAAGCATAGAGCATATGTATTATGTCCGCAGTTGTTGAATTACAACGAGCACAGGTAATGCCCTTCCTAGCACCCCATTTTGCAATTTTCATTGGCGTGTAGTAAAGATCTAACATGGCCATATAACTTTGGGTCTTCCATGAGCCTGATATAATGACCTTACTGGCAAATTCCATTACCGGGACTAAGTCAATACCTGTCCGCCCTAGTTTAGTTTCCCACTTGGCATTTTGTACTGCCAAGTCATCGGGGAAAGTTGATACTATATATTGATAAAGTACCCCTATTCTACTCCTTTTCCCAATTATCTCAATAATTGGTAGTTTATTGAAAATAACTGGTAAGGTCTTCAATTGTTTATAAACAAAACTTTGTATTTGCAAGTATTTAAAAAAGTCGCTCTGGGGTAGTTTATATTTGTTCCTGATGTCACTGTATGTTAAAAGTTACCCATCCTCCACTAGGTCAGCCAGCATATAGGCACCCTTCCTTTGCCAACCGAGCATTACTTGGTCTTGAAAAATGCTAGGAAACACTTGGGATGTCTAAATGTTTCCTGATTTTCCGCCAAATAGAGCATGCAGTAATCAGAACTTTGAAGCGTGTCCTTTTTTAATAGCGAGGCTCCAAAACTTCCAACAGTATACCCTTGGCCGCTTCACCTAGTCCTAACTCATATATAGTAGGTTGATTAGCCATCAGAACAATCGCCCTATCTCCACATATCAGCACTCCCATAGTTTGCAGTATTGCTGCCCAATAATACATAACCAGACTGGGGACTGCCCAGCCCCCCCTATCTCGGGGAAGATACATCCACTTAGCCGCTCGTCGCGGTCGCCTATATCCCCACAAAAACCTGCTACACACCCTCTCTGCCTTAATCAAACTATCTTGAGAAAATAACAACGGAATAGTTCTAAACAAGTATACAAAATTTCGGGAGGACTATCATTTTGAGGACACTACAGCGTCCATACAAGGATAAATGTAAATTGTTGAGTCTCTCGAGTTTAGTGTTGACTGCTTCTATCATTGGGAGGATATTTAGATCCGGAATCCTATCGACTATAGAACTTATCCGTACCCCTAAATACGTAGCTTCAGATACAACTAGGGCATCAGATATAGGCATGTCGGGAGTCTGAACCACCTGCGTTTTTGAGACATTCAGCTTATAACCCGACACCGCTCCAAACTGATTAGATAATTCCTTCAATGCCAAAAATGCAGATGGAACATCGGATGTTATCACAACTATATCATCTGCGTATGCTAGCAGATTGTAGCAGATGCCACCAGCCCTAATAGGAACTATAGCCTGATTTGCCATAATTTTAGAGAGAAACGGATCTATATATAGGGCAAACAGCAGGGGTGAGCAGGGACACCCCTGCCGTGTGCCCCTAGTGATAGAGAAGAAGTTAGTCTGCAACCCTGAGATACGAAGTTGGGCCCTTGGGGAATAATACATAGCAGAAACTGCATGTATAAATCCATCTGGAAAACCCTTCCATCTAAGTACTGCCCACATAAACCCCCAGGAGACCCTGTCAAACGCCTTCTCGGCGTCCAACAGGATCAACCCGAGGGGAGATTTGGTGACATGTGCCCAGTCTAACAATGCAATGGAGCGTCTTACATGGTCCGCTGTGTCCCTGCCTGGAATAAATCCATGCTGATATATGGAGACCAGCGGGGTGATCAATTGCGCGAGTCGAGAAGCCAAGATTTTAGAATAGACTTTCGAATCTCCATTGATTAATGATATCGGCCTGAATGATGACGGCAGCAACTCTGGTTTCCCTTTTTTCTTGAACAAAACTATAGTTGCATTTTGCCATGATTCCGGCACTATGCCCTTCTGTGCTGCCCTTAGGACCTCAAGGAAAAAAACTTTAATCTCGTCCAGAAAAATGTTATAAAATTCCAGGGAAACCACGTCTGGGCCACAGGCCTTGCCGTTAGCTAAAGATTGGGGAGAACCCAAGAATTCAACTTGTTCTTGAGATATTTTGATTGTCTCCATATCAATAAGATACTCCTCCATGACCCTCTCAATATCTGGTCTAGGGGTATCCTCCCTATCTTCCGTATACAGAGAGGAGTAAAAATCCAAAAAGACTCATGTATATAAAACTCTTACTTCTTCACCAAAGCAGCAAGGAGTTGCTTATTCAGTAGCTATACATTAATACAGAATCTAGAGTAATCCACAGATCATGGGTGAGATCGAATTTCTACCATCTGTTTGTTTCAAACTATACCATTTCCTTCAGTGACTCCTGTATTACAATTAAAAATCTTCCTATTGCACATCCCACATTTAAAAATCTCATACTTGTCAATAAGCTAAGTGCTTGGTCCCTACTGAAACTTTTATAAACAATAAAAATAGTTTTTTTCCGTTCTTCTAAAAACCACAAACAATCCAACAGGATGTGTTGACTACTACATTTTACTTGTAGGCCACATGAGCACAGATCTTGGTCATTCGACATAAGTGATTTTATCTTCCAATTGATGTTGCATGGGTTCAGGCTGACTCTAAATTTCAATATTGCATTTCTGAGCTTTGAATTAGGCATAGCTTCTATATAGGGGAAGATGTGATCATTGGTCCACCGGTTTATCAGAAACCTGGACGACGATTTGTTCCTCAAGTAATATAAATCTTCTTCTCAGTCCTTTGCATTAACAATGGCCCATAATTCCTGCTTAGGGGTCTGCTGCCCTGATTTCCGATGGTCTCGCTCTAGGGTAAGTTTAGCACATAGCTTGTCTAGTTTATTCCTTGCTTGGACCACCCAGTTAAGATCACTGGTCTCTATTTTTTTCTTACAATGGTATGCTATTTTGGGGGGGCCTTCTCCATTCAATCTTTTCCAGAAGATAAATGTCGCTTGCATTCCCCGATAGTTCCAGGCTGTGAGGTGACATTCTACTTGCACAGCCTGTAATATAGTTGTTGATGGGAGAGCGAGAAGCTGCTTCACACATTTCCCCTCCGCTAAGTTCCAATCTGATTTATTCTCCATGATTAAAACCTCAACACCATACTGAAATTGTTGTCGGACCAATGTATTAAAACCAATAGTATTGGTTGCAACGATGGGCCTCCATACTTCTATTTAAATTGTTTAAGGCCCCAGACTTCAGAAAGGGCCTTCACTTTTAATGCCTGTATTTGGTCTTTCTAATTTACCTTACTATCAAACCACATGCCCAAATATTTATATTTATCTGCTTCTTCAATTCTAACATCCCCAGTTTCCAATAGAAGGAGCTCTTTCTTTTTCCAAATACCATCATTTTGGTAATTTCTAAATTAACCCTGAGGCTTTTCTTTTTACAGTATTCATGAAAGGTATCCATTTTTTTTTGTAAATCTAACTCTGTCATGTCTGTTATCACTAAATCATCTGCGTATAGCAGCCATGATATATGTGTTCCCCCTGTCTTAGGGCTTAGACCTCCTGCTTTTGCTCAATGTAATTGGCAGGTCAGATAAAAACAGAGAAAATAACAGAGGGGCTAAAACACAGCCCGGCCTCAGGCCATTCATTATCTGAATCTTCTTAGATAATGTTCCAAGATTGTCCAAGATAACTCTAGCCCAATTCTTTGAATGCATTTCCTGTATTAGTGAAAGAACTGCTTTGTTGAGTCGGAGCTTTACCAACATACTTCACAGTGAACTACGATCTACCAAATCAAATGCAGCTCGGAAATCGACAAAACAGCAAAACAAGCTGCTGCACACTTCTATTGCTTTTTTTACCAATGCCCATAAACTAAGGCAGTGATCAATGGTCGAGTTCCCCTTTTTTAAACCCCCCTTGTTCTATTGGTATCAGATTGTGCTGTTCTGCCCAGGTCTTTACTACCCCTAGCAATATTTTGGAGAAGACCTTCTCCATCACTTCCAGTAAGCTTATGAGGCGATAATTCTGGGGCAATGTAGCATCCTCCTTTTTATAAATTGGTCTAAGAATTGCCCCTTCCAACTTTTCAGGAAAATCCCAGCAACAAGAATGTGTTGGAAGGTTGCTTTTAAGAAGCTTGCCCACCAATCAGAACTATTTTTTAAAATAATTGCAGGTAGATTGTCTGGTCCTCTGGCTTTAGTTTGCTTTAAAGATTGAATCCTTTTTTTTATATTTTGAAAAGAGAAGTGCAGCTTTACTTGTTCTAGCTCCTCATGTCTTAATTCCAGGGTCTTCTTCAAATCTTTGCCCTTATATAGGTTACTCAAATGAATAACCCAATCAATTCCATATTTTACCAATTGCCAGAAGGATTTTATATTATATGTGTTTATCACTGCTAACATTATTTGCCAATTTTTTTGATTTATATTCTAATTTCCTTTCTCTCGTTTTATTTTTGTATTCCAATGTTGCCAAGCTGAGGCTCTCCATTGTCCCCTTATCTGTTTTTTTCCTATTTATCGTTCCCATTTCCGTAACCTAAGTTTCTAATTCCGGCACTCATTGTTAAACCAACCCTTTATACTTCCTTTTGTCTTATGGGCAGGCCCTACTTTTACTTTTACTTTTAGGCAATTTACCACCTGCTCGATTGTCTGCTCATACCATGTTAAAATTCTTCCTTTGTGCAGTGAGTTGCCAACAACCGTATGATCAATAAACAAGTTCTTAACCAATTACAGGCTTTCCTTGGTTATACGGGTTGTTATACGTCTAGGATATTCAATCTGTAAGGGGATCACTCTTTCTCTTTCTGATTCCTGCTCCATCTTAATTAACAATTCTAAAGGCCAATGGTAACTGCCTTCAATCTGCAATACCTCAAATTTTTCAACATCCTTAAAATGCCATGCATTTATAAAAGCATAATCAATTGGGCAATTCTGATTCCCTATACGAAAGGTCTTCTTTGCTGGTCAATACGAATTTGTCCGCTGTTGGACTTGGCCCTTCTGGCAGGTTCACCCCTGAACTTTTTGCCTAGTGATTTCTGGTCTTTGCGCACTTTGACACTGTGGCGCAGTGTAAAGTGCGTCCTCTCCCTGAGTGCGTGTGTGAGATTGGCCTGCTCTCCCATAGGAATGCATGGGGAATGTCTGTGTCCCTGGTAGTTCCTGATGCGTGAGGCGTGCATGGTCAAGTTTGGTATGTGCGAACTCGTGAGAGTGAATGCTGCGCAATGGTATGTGCGGCGTGTATGTGTCTTGTGCGGAAGCGCCACTTCTAGACATGGCTGTGTATGTGCTGTGAAGGTGCTGGTGTGTGATTGGCTGGAGCTGGCTGGGATGCCAGGCTCCAGGAAGTCTGTGTGGGTCTGCCCCGGTGGTGAATGGAGAGATTAGCATGCTGATGTGAGGGAGGGGCTGCACCTGTGTCCTGAATGAGGCTGGATTTCCCCCACACAATGCTGGCTCCGCCCCCTGTGGTGCGACTGATGACCCTAGCCTGCCTGATGAATGAATGGGGTGGTTGAGCCATCAACAGTGCTCATAGACCAGCTGCGACTGGTTCTGCCCCCACCCTGCACCTACAGACAAAAGAAAAAGTGTATAAAAGAGGGGCTGTGACCCCATGAAAATGTTCTTGTTCTGGTTGCTGACTTGAATCTGCCAGGGGCATGCTGCTGCTTGGGCCCAGGGGAAGGCTTGCCCCCCTGGGCCCTGCCCAGCCCCTGGCTTGCTGATGGACCACTGAAGGACTTGCTACTTGCTATTGCCCTAGCGCCTGGGAGCGCTTTCCATTGACCCCTGGCGCAGGAGAGCGCTATTTTGTGTGCCTAGCGCTTAGGAGCGCTTTATTTGCCTTTTAGCGCCTGAAAACGCTTTATTTTACTTATTGCGCTGGTGAGCGCTTTAATTGCAGAGGCCGGTGCCCACCCGGCATTGTCCGCCCCGATCGAGTGCCCACCTCGATCTATTCTTTTAAAAAGAACCGGTGCCCACCCGGCATTGCCCTGAGATCGTCACCGCCGCAGCCGCGGGCAAAACAGGAAGTCAGGCGGCATCGCGCCTGACTGTAGGTGGGACTTCCGGGATGCTGAAGGAAGTCCCGCCCGCCGCCGTCCTCTGATTGGCCAGGGCGCCCGGCCGGAGAAGAGGAGCCCGGAGCCTTGAGGGCTCCACCTGCCAAGTCCCGGTCCCGAGATGGGGGACCGGGTGAAGATGCCGGATGTTGCGTGGCGGGGCTCCCAGAAGTGAGGGGAGCCCCGGAGGCGGAGTCCTGCGCTGTCCCCGGAGAGGGGACACAGAGAGAAGGGACGCCCGGAGCCCGGTAAGGAGGGGGGGCCTCGGGGCTGTCCCTGGTTGTTCTTCGAGCGGCCCCACATGATAGCGGGCCGCTCCACCGATGTTGCCATACCTGTTTCCAGGGCACCATAGTGGTGTCACCTTCCTGAGCGGCCCCGAATGGCAGCGGGCCGCTCCCACGTTCCCAGAGCATTTTAGGAGCCAGAGTGCTCCAATGGGACCAGTTGTTTCTCGAGCCCTGAGAGGCTCCACCGTCTGCATTTCTCTTTCGAGCCTGCGAGGCTCAGCCCCAGCACCTTTGTTCTAGAGCCTAGGAGAGGCTCAGGGGCCATTTGATTGTTTCAAGAGCCCAGAGAGGCTCAAGGGGGCATTTATTCATTTCGAGTCCCCAGAGGGGCGACTCCAACGTTGGTGCCACAATTGTTTAGAGCCCTGAGAGGCTCCAACGTTGTCCCCACCAGCATTGCTCCACAGTTGCCCAGCACTTTGTGGGCAACTGCCACGTTTAGGACCCTGACATTGGGACTGCCACAAGTTGTGGCTTACGTGACTGTGTTGCATAGTTGCTGGTTCTTAAACCTCTGAATGGGTAGATTATTCATCATGTGTTTTTCTCCTGTGCTGCACCTCTGAATGTGTTGTAGATGCATCATGTGCCTTGTTCCTTACACCGCTGAACGTGTGTTGATGCGTCATGTGTTCCTTACACCGCTGAAAGTGTTGTTGATACATCATGTGTTTTGTCCCCAGGTCTATACCCCTAAATGTATGTTGATATTTAGTTGGTTGTTCTTGCTAGTGCAGGTGGTGCTAGTAAGGTCCTGGTTCCCTGCGTGACCTGTTCCTAAGGTGGTTAGGATTGCGTAGGGAGTACTTACCTGATTACCAGTAGTTACTTGTGTTGTGCTACAGTGATTTTCTGTTATGTGCTAAGTGATATTCCAAGGGCTTGATACTGAGCTTGCCCCCTGACCAGAGTCCCAGGACCAGTGGACTCTATTGTGCCTGCCCTGACAAATTGCTGGGACTTGTCTGATCTCTCTTGGGCCCCTGGGGCCTCGCTGAAACGTGCCTCGCTCATTCCCCTCGGCAGCTCGTGCACGGCAGCCCGTCCAAGCCTCGAGCAGCACCGCTCTCCCCTGAGCCGCGCCGCTTCGCTGGGTCGCCTGCATCCTGCCTTCCCCTCCTCTTCTGAGCCGCACACATTGGTTGCCCCAGAGAAACGCTTGTACCTTGCCGGTGGCCCGTCCAAGCCTCGAGCCGCCCCACTCTCCCCTGAGTCGTGCCGCTTCGCTGGGCTGCCCGCTCAAGTTTACTGAGAAGGTCACTCGCATTATCCCTGCAACCAGGTCGGGAGGTACTGTCCGTTAGGCTCTATGTTTAAGTTCTAGGCCTACAAGTATTGTATTCTAAGTTCTAAAAGTGCTGATTCCTGACAGTGGTCCAGGTGGCCCTGTCTTGTAAATATCCCCTGTAAATTCTGCCCGTGGCACAGTGTAAAGTGTGTGTTTTATCTAATGTGTTTTGGTGTAATACAAAGGCTATTTTTATATATAACCTTGTGTGGAGTTTCCTTTGTGGTGGGCCTTGGGTGTTGCTGCTGGGGTGCGTGCGCAAATACTTAACTCATATCGCCTCCAAGTTTAGCCTTGCTGCTCGCGCCACGTTACCTAGAGGGCGAGTAGGGGTTATCTTGGCGTGTAACTCCCTTGCTCTGACTTGGGAGTGGTGGTCTCTGACTGACTTTGGAGAAAGCCCTGGCCAGCCAGGGATCCCATTTCTAACATCCGCCCATTAGCACAGAATAATCCAATGGATCCAAGGAACAGTGCTAAATATTTGTCTGGTGCGGCACTACCTAGTCCAACAAAATTTGCTTGAGGAATATGTGTAATAGCTAAAATCACCTTAACTGTTTATCACTAAGGGACGGATCTGGTTTATGATTAATATCAAATATGCTGCTTTTGTTATACAAATAGATTCCAAATCTTTCTCTAACAAGTGCAGTTGTACATCATAATCTACTATTACTCCTGGCTGAATATATACATTAATCACAATAATTTGTCTTTTTGCCCAGATCCCACTATATAGTTCTACCTGACAAGCTAGTAACCAACTACATTTCACATTTAACTTAGTTATTTTATTAGTTTGTTTTACTGATACCAGTGGAATTAAGCTCCACCGAAGGTTGGCCTAATTTGATTCATACTGCCTCATTGGTTACCATAAAAAACATCTATTGGATCAAGTACCTCACACAACCAGGACTCCTGCAGACACAAGATGCCATAATTACCCACCATCTCTAAAAGTGTCTTGTGCTAGCTGTCTCTTATAGCCCCCAATATTCCAAGACAGTGTCCGTAGGCTGTGCGAGTACCCTGTGTCCTAGTCCAATTCACTCAACACATCGGTCATATTGTCCTCCCAAATATTTGAGCATTTGGCTAGGAGGTCAAATCGATTACTCAACATTGGCTCATATACGGTATTTGCTATTATTACATTTAGCCTTCCTTGATCTTTATCTGTGCAGATTCTTCTATTTTGGGCACCTAATGCTTTAAAATTCACTTGCTCTGGGTATAGCCCTGCATGGTAAATAAGTGTCCCAGAGCTCACAGAATTGTCCCTTTCTTCCCAAATTCATTGATATGAGCAAGTCGTATACCCTCCTTTTCAAGGTCTCTTTACCACTGCCTGTTTTACAGATTCAGAGTAGAAAAGAAACTTACTTACCTCGTTTCCTTCTAAACTTGTTACTAAGCCTATTTGCCTTATATATTCAGATATAACCTCCCCCAATGTCGGGCATTTAACCAAAATTTGCAATAGATTTGCACGATTTAGGGGTTTTATTTTCCTTTGCCGCTTTTTCTCCACCCTTTGTCCGCATGGTTCCATAAATACCCATAGGTCCTCACTGTTATCATACATCCTCCTAACTATAGAGGCGGGCTCAGGCTATGGGCTGGCTCTTATCCATCCTGTTCGATCTAAGGGGGACTCTCCTCTTATTCTTGTGCCCGATGGTACACCCCTCACCCTACTCCCAATTCTTTCTATTTTCTTCATTATTACGAGACCATGGGTTTGCATGCTTTTACACAGGGTATTCATCCTCTTTGTTGTACTTATAACTTTTCTATTCTGATTCTTCGCTGACTCCTTTTTATTTATGATCTCTCTTGCCCTGATATTATTACACACTGTTTTCTACTCTGGCTTTGATATACCTCCCTTGTCTTTATGAGCATTTTCTGCGACTTATTTCTGATCTTTCTGCTCTTAAGCTCGGGTCTATACCTTTTAGATCTATTGTATGCCCTCCTCTTTATTACCCTCATAAGGCACTTTGAGATATGTACTGTCGGGGTTTTCAATCTGTATAGGTTTGTTCACCTGTGTAGCTTTATTCTTGTCGGTACATAGAGGTACATTTATTTCCAGCTCCCTTGTCTCCACTACTGGGTGTACTATATTTGGCATGCAATTATTAATTTGTTTTAACTCTTCTGCAATCAGTTGTAGTTGGGCTTTATGGGATTTCCCTTGTCATTTATTCTCGACTAAGGCTTTGAGTATTGCTTGGAGAGTTTTTTGCATTAAAAACATCACCTCTAATCTAATAGTGATGATTCCAAAGAAGCTATCATGTTGAGTGCCAGGGATGACTGTAGAGTATCTGGGGTGTTAAAGCTCTGCTGGGGAGTTAGGGTCCCTTCTTCTCCTGACTATTAGATACCTGTTGTGGTGCTTTATCCACTCTAGGGCTCTCCCTCTCCCTTTCCCTTCCACTACAGCAGAGACGAGGCGATGATGATAATCTGGGTTCCAACCCAAATATTTCCCCTTCATTTATCCCCCATTGGTTCAAATCTAATGGATGAAAAGAGAAATTTGTTACACCCATTGTTATACCCGTTGCAGTTCTTTGGCTATTCAACCTATCTCTATCTTGAGTTCCCCCCAACTGCGGGGAATATTCACATATCTCAATATTCCTATTAAAATATTTCCCCACAGTTTTTTTATAGATTGCCCTAAGGAATTCCCACTCACTTCTTCTACTGGGGTAGTGGAATATCATGTCTATTTGATGTCGACGTTTCATCCAAGAGGTCCATACTGATGTTCTCTAATGTCTTTTGTTGCTGGCTCTTTTTACTACCCTTTCTTGGTACAACAGCTTTTGGAGCCATTTTAACCCCGCAAGGTTTCACTTTTGGGGTTATTTCCCTTAAATCTTATGGTTTTAGTTCTCTGCAGACACTTCCTTCACTTCCTTGGTGACGTTGTCCTCAAAGTCCGCAAGGGCCTTATAGGTTGCTGGACTCTTTCTGGACACTTACTATTTGATTTTTTTTCTCCGCTTCCCCGCTACATGCAAAGTCTGCCAGTTTACAGGGACTCACAAAAACAGTACTCCACTGTGTGGCCCTCATCCCGTGCTGGATGGTCCAGATGCAGGTGCTGGGACTTAAAGTATTAGGGCAACACAATGCCTCCCTTTGACCGTTCTATGGGGAAAGACCCGGCTCTATGGGGAGCAACAATACTTTATCCCCCCGTCCGACCACCCATATATATGTGGTAACAACGGGAGCCTCAGGCTAAAGGTCGACGAGGGTCAGGGGCGTGCCACTGCAGCTCAGCTTCTTCACGTTCTCTCAGCAGGCTGGGGAACACTGGATACCTGCTGCTTTGAACAAGCTTTCCAATATGTACCCGATATGTATCTCCTGCCATGTTAAATAAACTTGCTGATATGCGGCGGCTTTTAGCAGCATTTTGCCGCGTTTTGCAGAGGCCGCCGCACCCGCCCGAAGGGTGGGGGAGGCTCGAAGGCCGGCGCCATAACCCTCGTGGTGCCACCAGCGGGGAAAAACTGGTTCTGGGCGCTTCGATGCGCACAGGAACCAGCGGAAACGGGGTGCGCACCAGCCACCCGACCGGAAGTGACCTGTTGACCTGGCGCCCCCAAAGGGCGCCCAATGGTCAACCTGGCTTTGTTTGAACCCCCCAATCAGGGGGACTCACCTGAGGCCTGCATGGAGGGCTCAGGAGGATTTAAGCGACGCCGCCCTCCCAGCAGAAGCACATCGCATTCGAGGAGCTGGGAGAACGGCGTGACAGCAACAACGACTGAAGGAAGAGAGGCGACGCGGCGAAGGAAGAGGCGGACGACGGCGAGGCCCCGGTGGATGATCGAGGTCATCATCGCCGAGGACGCCTTACGGAGCGCGGCGCGCCGTGCCAGCTCCCCGAAGCAACAACAGGTAAAAACCGCGGCAAGCTCAGAGCCCGGGATAAGCACACGCAGTTAGCTGTGCCCCCAGCAGACGGCCTGACGCAGACGCGAGAAACCAAGAAGCCACACACAAGTGCGCAGAGACTCACGACATGTCGGAAGGCCAGCCGGACGAGATGGCAGAGGTACTGATGAAGATCCGCGAGTTATCGGCCATCCACGGCGACGACTGGCTTCACCCTCACCTGGGCAAAGGGAAAGAGAACAGACCGGTGGAACAGGCGGACGAAGAACCAGGGCCTTCCGCACCCAAGAAGATGAAAAACACGCCGATGAAGAGAACATCGAAGAGGAACCCTCCGAGGAAAGTACGGCAGAAACCTCTTCCGCCGAGACCAGAGGGCAGCGACCAGGGCGAGACGGCCGGCAAAAAGAAAAAGGGTGAGCATATTAGCAACATCGTAAAGGAATGTCTACAATCGCTGGCGCCGGGGCTACTTAATGGCACAGGGCAAGGGGTACCAGGGCCTAGAGAGCAGCGCGCGGAGGAAGCGGCAGGTCTCACGTGGCATATGGTCGACCCGGGGTGGGCCCGTCAGACAAGAGTGCAAGAGCAGGTAAGCTTGTCCGCCCAGGGGGAACAAATTTCCCCACTACCCGGTTGGGGTTACGGCCCCGTTTCAGGAAGCCCACCTCCGAGTGGGGTAGTCAACGACCATTACATCAGACCATCCCCCGGCCCGGCGTCTCTGACTACGAAAGCCACCGGCTTGGCATGTCTCATCCCCCTAGCGGTAAAAGAGAGGATATGGCGCAAGGAATTCATAGACATATTTTCGCTGCTTGAGATACAGCTAGAGGGACTTGATCTAACCACGTGCGACAGGAAGGAGGAGGACAGGAGAGAAAGGCGTGGGGCCAGAAAAGAGCGCAGTTTCGACAATTGGTTAGACGCCTTCAGAATTATGGCATGCATTATAGTGGAGAGGTTCCCCCATTGCGCGGCTGACTTGTGGCTGTACGAGGCCAATATCCACCTAGCACAGAGGCAGTTCCTGGGGGATGCCTGGTTGGAATACATAAAGGGTTTAGATTAAAAATGCAGAGGCACCCCGAAATGGAGTGGAATGAGGAGGATGTCTCGGGGTTCATCCACAAGATGCTCACAGCTAAAGATGTTAGGGCCTGGGCGGGAAAAGGCGACCAGCCCTTTCGGAGCTCATACCAAAAGGGGAAGAGTGGTTCTTATCAAAGGCGGTCGAGCGGGAGATCGTACTCCCCAACCACAACTAAGGCGATCTGTTGGAGATACGAGGCGGGGGACTGCTCATGGGGCTCGTCTTGTAAGTTTCAACACGCATGCGCTAGCTGCGGGGGCAAGCACGCCACCGTTGCATGCAAAGGTTCCAAACACGAAGCGAAAAGGGAAAAGAGAGAAAAGAGCAAGAAGCGCTAGCCCCAACGCAGGGGAAAGGAGGGGACTGGTGGACATTTGTAGGCGCCAGCTGGCCAGATCCCCCATTATTACACAACAGCTGCGCAGATTAACAAACAAATACCCGAACAAAGCAGAGGCCAGGTCACTGGTAGAGGGCTTCGAGCAAGGCTTTGTTATTCCATTCCAGGGCCCGCTCCCCTCGGCGGGGGCGAGCAACCTAAAGTCGGCAAGCCAACACCCCGGAGTGGTTAGCGCCAAGATAGAGAAAGAATTGAAATTGGGTAGAATTGAGGGCCCCCTCCCAAAGGAATTGCAAGGAGGCATAGTTATCTCCCCACTAGGCGTGGTCCCCAAGAAAGAACAAGGTCAATTCAGGCTGATACACCACCTTTCGTTTCCGGAAGGTTCCTCCGTGAACGACGGTATCGACCCCGAAGCTTGCTCAGTGGGCTATGCGTCAGTCGACGACGCAATCGAGCTGGTGAAGGCGACAGGCAGAGGAGCCCTCATGGCGAAAGCCGATATTGAATCTGCGTTCCGACTATTGCCGGTCCACCCTTCCAGCTTCCACTTACTGGGTTTCCAATGGGGCGAGGACGTGTTTATTGACAAAGCCATGCCCATGGGATGCGCGATATCATGTGCATATTTTGAGCAGTTTGCCACCTTCTTAGAATGGGCGCTGCATGACCGGCACCAGGAAGGTGGAAAACTACACTACTTAGACGATTTCCTGTTCACAGGCCCGGCAGGTTCCTCAGTGTGCGCAGGCACATTGGCAGCCTTCGAGGATCTAGCCGGGTCCCTAGGGGTCCCCCTCGCAAAAGAAAAAACTACAAGCCCGACCACAAGTCTCACGTTCCTGGGCATAGAATTGGACTCTATAGCGGGAACGGCCAGGCTGCCTCCAGGCAAAGTAAAGGAATTTCGCGAGGAAGTATCGAAGCTGCGGGGTCGGAACAAGGCCACCCTGAGGGAGATCCAACGAGTGATAGGTAGACTCAACTTCGCGGCTCGGGTAATCCCGCCCGCCAGGGTATTTTCAAGGCGCCTAACAGGGCTAACGGCCGGTGTCACCCACAAGCACCACCACATCAGGCTGAGCGCAGGTGTGAAACAGGACCTGCAGGTGTGGGACGAGTTCCTACAAGATTTCAACGGGGTGCTGATTTGGAGAGCAGGTTGGGTAACGGCCAAACAGATAGCCCTTTACACATACGCGGCCAGAAGCCTTGGCTTCGGCGCGGTCCTGGGAAACAGTTGGTGCGCCAGCCAGTGGCCGGACGAGTGGCATGCGCAGGGGCTCACCAGGAACATCACGTTTCTCGAGCTGTTCCCGATCATTGTGGCACTGACCATTTGGAGCGAGAAAATAAAAAACCTGAAACTCACGCTTTGGTCAGATAACTTGGGAGTGGTGCAGGCCATTAACAGAGGCGCAGCGAGATGCCCGGACATGCTGAGGCTAATGCGACGGTTAATTAAATTACAGCTGGAAGGGAACCTGGAGCTGAAAGCACGCCATGTGCCAGGGGCAGGGAACTCAGCAGCAGACGCACTCTCACTGTCCCGAATGAAGCGTTTCAGAGAACTGGTGGCCGGGGTGGACAAGGAGATGACCCCCTTTCCATCGTCCCTTTGGGACCTGGGGGAGTAGACTTATCATGGCTAATAGGGCAATCACTTACCGCAGAAGCTAACAGAAGATATAGGACATACGCGGGCACAGTAATGAGAGTGGGGGGCCTAAAATCGCTGGAAGACAGAGCAAAAACTCGCACAGCAGTCGAGAAATTCGTGCAATGGGCATTCGAGTCGAGAAAAACGAGATCGTGGGCCCAGGCACATTTATCCGCCATTGCCCATTTTGCCAGGCTTTACACAGGCGAGGACCCCACTACCTCGGCCTATCTAAAGACGGCCTTGAAAGGCTGGAGGAGGGTAGAAGGTAGAAAGAAGGACAACAGGCGTCCCATCGATTTTGCCAAACTGGGGCAGCTCCTTGGAGCCCTCGCAGGCTTAATATCGGACAAATATGAGCTGCTGCTATTTAGGGCGGCTTTCACGACGGTGTTCTTCGGAGCATTCCGTATCAGCGAATTGGTAGCCCCCAGCAAGTCGGGCCCAGCGCAGCAATGCCTGCAGGCAAGAGACATTAAACCAATGGAGAGGGCAGTGGAGTTAACGCTGAGACAGTCCAAAACGGACAGGGCAAGGAGGGGGACGACGATATGTCTCCATTGCATCCCAGAGTCGGGGCTCTGCGCGGTATGCTGGTTGTTCAGGTACATGGGGGCTCGACCAGCGGGCGAGGGCCCTCTCTTCATACATAAGGATGGGAGGAACCCGAGTAAGTTCCAGTTTACAGCCATAATGCGCCAAGGCCTTGGTAAAGCCGGGTATTGCGCGGCTTCGTTTGCCTCTCACTCTTTCAGGATCGGCGCAGCGACCTCGGCAGCGCAGCATGGCATGCCAGAGGACAGGATCCAGGCAGTGGGCAGATGGCGCTCCAGGGCGTACAAGTCGTACATACGCCCTCACCTCGTATAAAAAAAAAAAAAAAAGAGAAGAGAAAAGACAAAAAAAAAAAAAAAAGACAAAAGAGAGAGAAAGCCCCGAAGGGGGGGTGGGGGGGAGGAGAGGGAGTCGCCTTGGGATGCCGCACGGCAGGGTGACAGCACACCCCCTCCCTCTCATAAATGCACACAGTGCGCAGAAAGCCACCTAACAGAATGCTTTCTCTCGACAGGGGGACGCCCGCAGCTGGTCTGGGTGGTGGGGCACTCATTCGTGTCCCGGATGGAGTCTTGGTGGCGGCAGGGGGGCCACAGCATAAACAGGCTCAAGCGACGTACATCCGGTGGATAGGGCAGCCAGGTATGAGATGGGAGCAGCTACTGCCGACGCTAGACGGCCTCATGGCAGATTCGGCCTGGTTGCCCGACGTCCTGATCATCCACCTCGGGGGCAATGACCTGACCCGGCTAGGGCGAAAAGCAGTCGGGCAAGCCATCCAAAGGGATCTCACCAAGACAGCAGCGTGGCTGGGACCCACGACGGTAGTCTGGTCCGAAATGATCAGCAGGAAACATTGGAGAGGTGCCGATTCCAACAAGGCCGTCGACAACGCAAGAAGGAAGCTAAATGTGGCAATGCACAAGTTTTGCCTCGCCAATGGCCTGGAATCAGTTCGGCACGGCCTCATCCACCCGGGCCGCCCAGAACTCTACGGGCAAGACGGGGTACACCTATCCGAAAAGGGAATGAAGGTGTTTTGGGATAACTTGTGGGGTGCAATGTCACTCGCAGGTTGCAACAAAAAAAAAAAAAAAAAAAGAGAATATGGAGAAAGGTGGGAGCCACGAACCAGGTGCAGGGGGGGGAGCCACAGTGAGACATGGGCCTCCCTGCGGCGTGGCGGAAATCCAACACTGGTTGGCTAAGAAAACACACCGGCGGGCGGTATGTAAGAGGATGGCCACTCACTTTTGAATGCCGCACGGCAGGGTGACGTGGCGGCATAAAGGAGGGGAGTAACAGGAGGAGACGGCACTCGCGGCCCAGACCCGGCCGGACGGCAGGGCGCAATTTGGTAGCGAGCTGGGGACCTAACTCCCGACTGGAAAGCTCCCCTCCGCAACACGCAGAAGGCGTGGGCAACCAACCACTGGAGCACCAATAGACTGGCAACAAACTGGTTTGTGTACAAGCCCCATTTTCGAACTAAGGAGGGCACAAAGAGACTGACACCTGCTATTAGAAGAGGGTGTCATAATGTGTAATATGCCAATTATGATTGATGAGTAATGTTCGCAAAATGGAAGATTGCTTGAAACCAGTTTGTGTTATTAATATGTCTTTGGTTATTAATAAACTGCGGCCAACAACGACCACTACTGATACCAGGCTTTGTTGGCTGACATTATTTCCCACCTTTGGCAGCAGCAGAATGCGGGGGCCGGTAAGTATGGAGGCTAGGGGTCTCCGCAGAATAGGCACATGCGAGGGTTATTGCAGAGGCCGCCGCACCCGCCCGAAGGGTGGGGGAGGCTCGAAGGCCGGCGCCATAACCCTCGTGGTGCCACCAGTGGGGAAAAACTGGTTCTGGGCGCTTCGATGCGCACAGGAACCAGCGGAAACGGGGTGCGCACCAGCCACCCGACCGGAAGTGACCTGTTGACCTGGCGCCCCCAAAGGGCGCCCAATGGTCAACCTGGCTTTGTTTGAACCCCCCAATCAGGGGGACTCACCTGAGGCCTGCATGGAGGGCTCAGGAGGATTTAAGCGACGCCGCCCATCCAGCAGAAGCACATCGCATTCGAGGAGCTGGGAGAACGGCGCGACAGCAACAACGACTGAAGCCCACCCACCCACACCTAAGGAACAGCAAAAGTCGCAGTGCTGGATAAGGGAAGGGGCGTTAGCGGAAATCCTACACTGGTTGGCTAAGAAAACACACCGGCGGGCGGTGTGTAAGAGGATGGCCACTCACTTTTGAATGCCGCACGGCAGGGTGACGTGGCGGCATAAAGGAGGGGAGTAACAGGAGGAGACGGCACTCGCAGCCCAGACCCGGCCGGACGGCAGGGCGCAATTTGGTAGCGAGCTGGGGACCTAACTCCCGACTGGAAAGCTCCCCTCCGCAACACGCAGAAGGCGTGGGCAACCAACCACTGGAGCACCAATAGACTGGCAACAAACTGGTTTGTGTACAAGCCCCATTTTTGAACTAAGGAGGGCACAAAGAGACTGACACCTGCTATTAGAAGAGGGTGTCATAATGTGTAATATGCCGATTATGATTGATGAGTAATGTTCGCAAAATGGAAGATTGCTTGAAACCAGTTTGTGTTATTAATATGTCTTTGGTTATTAATAAACTGCGGCCAACAACGACCACTACTGATACCAGGCTTTGTTGGCTGACATTATTTCCCACCTTTGGCAGCAGCAGAATGCGGGGGCCGGTAAGTATGGAGGCTAGGGTCTCCGCAGAATAGGCACATGCGAGGGTTATTCACATCCCGCTCTGCTTGCTGACCGGCAAAACGTAAACTGGATCACCAGCAGTCCCAAACCCCATTCATGCTCAGTGGTAATCAAACAAGCTTTTATCCAGCTTTCCGCTATGCAGCTTCTGCAGCGTTAAACAAAACTTGCCAATCTGCGGCTCCTGCAGCGTTATACAAGCTTTTGTGGCTCCTGCCTCGCCAGGTGGTACTGCTGCAGCACAGAGGGTCGGGTAGTCTTGTCAATGCTACAGGTGAGGGGGCCAGGTGGGCGGCCGAGAAAGTTCCTGGCTCACCGTCTGCGGATTGGCGGCTTCGGTGTCTGCGGCTCGGTGGCTTCAGCTCACAGCCCTCTCTGCTCCTCACTCCTCGCAGCAAAATGTGGAATGGTAAACATAATTTTCGTAATAGGTGTATCCTGTCCATCAGTGAGCATGAGATTGTCTCGGGCACAGTCCTAATTAATCCTGATGCACACCCTTCCTTCCTGATTCGCGCAGGACACCCAAAGCTCTCCCATCTACCCCTCTGCCCTCCAAGTAGCTGGAGCTGGTTATGTGAGGAGAGGGAGCATCAGCCCCAAATCCCTGCTGAATGTCAGATGGGAACAGGTTTTCAATAGCAATGTTTGATGCTATGAGTTTTAGAGTGGGCATGAGTGTAAATCTATGCATTTGTGTGTACATCCAAGTCTGTCGGCATGTATGCCTGTGCATGCCTGTGTCTATGTATGGTCTTTTGTCATTCATGCAGGGGTGTCTGTCTGTGTCTGTGTCTGTCTGTGTCTGTCTGTGAGTGCTTGCGAGGTGAGCACATGCAAGACCTCAATTTTGCAATGATTTTTCATAAAGAATGAGAAAAAAGATTTCAAGATGGATGCAGTGCTAGCGTGTGCCTGCTTGGCAACCATCTGGAAAAAGTTTGATAAAGCCAATATGCCAGTACCCAGTGGCAAAGGCGAGACCTACTAGCTTTTTCAATGTTTATAGATATATATATATATATTTTTTAATCTTTATTTTCCGGTTTTAATACACAATAATCAGGAAACAATATTGAAGCTGTACATTGTCAGACGTTTCATCACATAGCAATAATACTCTATGATATGCCTATCATAATATTTGGCGTCATCAGAGGTGGCCAAAGGGCAAAGGAATTTTGCAAACTTCAGGTCCCTAGTTTGTCAGATTAGAAATGCATTAACATGTTGTTTCTTTGTATAATGTAGCAATTACACAAGCTGTAGTCTGTTTCACCCAATGAAATAAGCATATGACAGAAATGGGAGTATTGAGCACACTAAATGACAAAATCACATGCCTATATTGTATCATCTCAACCCACCCCTTCTGGCACAGTGCCACATTCAACTTTTGTCTCAGTGTCCCTGCACCTCTAAGCGATATACGCCCTATATGGGCCCCATATGTCTTTGAGGCGTGAGGAGCTCGGCATTATTGAAGCGTAAATTTCACAATTTACATTACAATAAGCTAGGCTGCACAGCCAGGCCTGCAATGTGGGAGCAGTTCTCTTGCCCCATACTAGCGCTATCTCCCGCTTAGCCAGCAGAAGCCCAAGTGCCGCAAACTTCCTTATCTTCTTGGGTAAGTTGACTGCATATCCCATGAGTGGGATTTCCGGAGTAGGGGTGAGCGACAGGTAAGACATACCACCTAATGTGGCATGCCCCTGTTCCCAATACAGCTGTAGTTTTGGACAAGTCCATGTAAGATGGGCAAAGTCCGTTTGAGGGGCAGAACATTTCAAACAATGGTGTGGTCTAGAAGGATCTATCTTGTGCGACCAGGCTGGAGTGTGATACAGTCTGCGAAAGAATTTAAAATTAATGAGTTTGTGCCTGCTGTTGAGGGATATTTCCTTCGTGACCATGCAACATTGAGCTCATTGATCACCCGATAAGGGCCGGCCTAGATCACGTTCCCAAGCAGTTCGAATTTTAACGTTGGCGATTGGACGTACATTGAGGCATGCTCTGTACATTTTAGAAATTAGATGAGTGGCGTCTCACTCTCAATTATCAGCGTTAATGGGGCCACAGAGTCCGGCGCCACTGGATATGTAGGAAGAGCGGCTCGTAGTATGGAATGCATGCGTCACATTATAAAGGCATCCATAAAAGAGCTATCTCAAAACCGGGCATCCTCTGACATCGAGAAGACATGACCATTTGGGAATAGATCGCCTATCTTTTGGACATCAAACTTAGCCAGCGTGCGTTGTACTAGTGTTTCTCCCGTGATGTGGAGCCATGAAGGGTTTGGAAGCGGCAATGTCTCCGTACCTTCTCCCAGCTAGTGGTGGAGACTGTCTGGATATCAAGTGGGTCCCTAGGGATCCCCTTAGGAAGTACTGTGGACAGTTTCTGAGGGAGCACTAAGTCTGCCTTTGGTCTCAAGAAAGCGACCCGGGCGTTCGGTTGATACCAAGTCTAAGCATATCTGCACTGAGCAGTTAAGTAATATAAATACATATCTGGAACACCCAAACCTCCCCTTTCATAAGGAAGAGTCAAAATCTGCCAGCTAACCCGAGGTCGCCCACCCTTTCAAACCAATCTTAGAAGCTGTTTCCGCAGCTGCAGAAAAAAGGACTGAGTGAGGGGAATGAGAATATTGTTAAAAAGATATGAAAAATCTGGCAGAACTATTATTTTGATAATGGCAGCCCTACCCACCATTGATAGTGGAAGATAAAGCCATATTTCTACCTGTGTCTCCAAGGAGCTTACGGCTCTTCCGTATTTCAACCTAATTATATTAGATGTGTCCATATGTATGTGTATGCCTTGATATTTGACCGTGTCATGGCACCACTCGAGTGGATACCCACAGTACCATGGAGCAGTGTTGCACATCAACTGAAAGATTACAGATGTGTGCCAATTAATGGCAAGTCCCGAAAAACGGCCAAAACACAAGATTTCCCTAATAATTGGTTCAAGATTAATCTGTGGATGTCTCACATATAGAACAGTATCATCTGCATTAAGTGATACCAATAACCGTCCGGTGTTAAACTGCAGACCACGGTGCAGGTGACGTTCCTGGAAATGTCTTATTAAGGGGTCCATAGCTAAAATAAACAATAATGAGGACAAAGGGCATCCCTGCCTTGTTCCACGAGTCAAGCAAAAGGGTTGAGATAGCGTGCCATTGATGCGCAGCCTGGCGTGGGGCTAGTGTATAAGAGAGCTGTAGTGGAAACAAAACTCTCTGGCATCCTCATGCGTTGCCGGCACCATGGAATCTGTTCTATAAATAACTGCAAAAAGGGTCAGGAGATTTAGCGAAGTGGAGTAATGGGGAACTAACCCGGACTGATTCAATAGAGAAAGGGGCCTGTGTGAGCAACACAGAGAAGGGTCCTTGCCAGGCTTAGGTAGAAGAATAATGATGGCCTCTCAAAAAGTGGGAGGATGTGCTTTTTCAACGCTTCTGTGTAAACCTCTATCAATCGTGGGACCAGAATGTCTTTGTACGCATTGCAAACATCTGCAGAGAACCCATCTAGACTCGGAGCAGGGGAACCCCGGAGCGCATCTATGGCCTCCACAATATTTTCTTGGGATATCGGAATAGCCAGGAAGTCCTGCATATATTTCTCAAGATAAACTAGCACGATTTTGGATATCTAATCTACCTTGGCGCTGAGATCTCTGTCTATTCTGGAACTGTATAGGGTTTTAAAATGGATCAAGAATGTGTCACTGATCTCTGGGGTAGAGTATACCGACTGATCAATTGAGTTTGTAATTTCGGTTATGTACGATCTGCTGTAAGGGGGGTGGAGTATGTGTGTCAGAATTCTGCCAGGGCATTCGCCTTCTCCGTATCTCCTGGCCGTGTGATGTTTACCCAGGTGCAATAGTTCTCTGTCCACGGCATTCTAGAAATCCACCAACAGAACCAAACTCCCCGGTTCCCCCTCCGCTGAGGTTTTCTCAAGCATCTCTGCATCCAATGCCGATATGCCGATATGTCCTTCTCGATGCGAGCTAGGGTAGCACGCAAGTCTTTTAGGTCTCCCGCATTTTTGGCAATACAAACCCTCCGTATATATGCTTTAGAAGCCTCCCATAGGACCCCTCATGTATCCACCGATCCGCTGTTGATCTCAAAGTAGTCTTCTATGGCAACCCTCATCTCTTCAAGGAACACCTGCTCCTGAAGTGCCCCACTCGGAAATCGCCACAGTCTTTCGAATCCCCCAGGGTGAGGGTAGCAAGCCTCAACACCATGGGGGAATGATCAGAGTAGGTCTGTGGTAGTGTATGGAGAGTCCGGAACCAGCCCGCTATTCCCGGGGAAACCAACCAATAATTGATTCTGGTCCAGATGTTGGGGTAACCGGAATAGTGAGTACAGGAAGTAGCAGCAGAGTTGTGTGTGCGCTCAATGTCTACCAAGGAGAATTGCTGTCAGATGTCTTGTAATGCAAGGCGAGAGCGGGTTTTAGTGTCCGTAGAGGAGGAAGTGCTGTCGCTTGTCTGATCTAATAGCAAATTGAAGTCACCTCCCATAATAATCAAACAGGGATTTAATGCCAATAAGTGCGCTTGTAAGGAATGAAAGAACTCTAGGGAATCTACGTTCGGACCATAGATGAATTTCACTGCAACAAAAGTGACCCATTATAGTATCTGTGAAAATCAAGAAACGACCCTCATTGTCATCTATCACTCTACCCGGGTAAAAGGGGATCTTTTTCTGGATAAGAATGGCGACCCCACTAGCGTATCTACTATAATTAGAGAAATACCTGTGTGCCCCACAGCTTGCTGCCACTAGGGCATTGTCTGATTTGGACTAGTGTGTCTCCTGCAGGCAGGCTATATCGATGTTATGTCGTAATAAGTAATTTATCACCTGGTGTCTTTTCCGGGTGTTGTTTAGGCCCCAGACATTCCATGACATAAGGGACAGCCCGGAAGGTCCAGACAAGTTACCTAACTGTGCCATACTAAGATCGAGACATTGAACATGTGTGCAAATAAGCTTCTCAAGCGCCTTGTGACAATGACCTGTGTATCAATTCCTTGAAAATATTGAACATACTGCAAGAATCCCCCCCACACCCAGCCTCCCCCTTTCCATAGTGAGGCAAAACCATGCCCATCGGAACATCTGGCACTGCTAGTAGAATGTATATCTAAATGTGAAAACAGCAAACCGAGACTGAAATTTCTGCTGAGACAAAAACCAAAACAAGGTATACACCTTGAGGTGTGGCAATGCCACGTCAGCTGGACAATCAAGCTTCAACTTCAGTGAATAAAAAGAAACCATAGATATAAAGCATCAATCTAAGAAAGCCCTTACATTAATGTTAGATTATCCATTCCCTGTATTACAGAAGAGCTCCATGCTGGCTTCAGAGCCGCTCCGAGGAAGAGTTTATCCACAGTCACCTAGTGACCGATTGCTGTGGAGGGACGTGGCTCCGCCCCCTGCCTCCATCATTTCCACAGACGGCACGGCTCTAAATCGGGTGGAGGCTTAGGCGGTGCAAAGACAGTAAGCCATCCTGCATGACGGCTGTAACGCGCGCTCTCTTTTTAATTGTTTATTAGCGTTGTGACTTTGTGCTTACATTACTCGTTTTTAAACAGGGGAATTGCTTTTGGGGGAGCTTACTTTTTTCTGCTGAATTATCTGAAAAATCTTGCTGCCTGTGGCATAGTGTAGCCAGTCCCCGTCCACCACGGTCACCTAGAGACCGATTGCTGTGGAGTGATGCGGCTCCTCCCCCTGCCTCAGTCATTTCCACAGACGGCACAGCTCTTACTTACGATGGATGTCTGGCCGTGCAGCGGAGGCGCGCAGCAGGATCGCACAGCGGGCACGTCAAAGGTAAGCCCATTTGTGCCCGTCACCGTCCCGGAGGCGGCCGGAGCCGGAAACCCTGCTGGGCTGAATCTATCCCTGAATGCTCGAGTAGAACAGCTGTGGTACGTCCATTGGGGCATAGGGGCGTAGCCCCACTACGCCTGGACGCACCGCTAAAATATTTTTGTGAATTTTGCCTGCAGCAGCAGCACAATATAATATAATACGATACGAGCCGCAGCGCTTCAATCTGGGACACACCCAATTGAATCTGGAGAGTGAGCAGGGGGTGGGGCTGGCTGGTCTGCAGCAGGCCAGCAGCAGTACTGCGCATGAGGAAACTTGGCTTGCACCTAGCCTGAGCATGTACGCGGGTAACCTGACTGTAGAGGGACTGAAGGGGGTGCTGCTTAGCCAGGCCGCAGCAGCCCCCGGTGTTTCAAAGCGGCACCAGGGCGAGTAGTGCCCCCTAGCCAATCTTGGGGCTGCATGCAGCGCCAGGATTGACTGGTCGCACCACACAGAAGGGCAGGCAATCCATTATTGGATGCTGCACGTGGTGCAGTGAACTAAAAAACGGTGATGGATCAAGCCCTGATCTGTTGACTGGATACGAGTGTTCTGTTTAATTCAGATACTCTGTCCATCGCCACCCCCTTTTCTGAATCGTTTTGTCCACCACAAGCGTGGAAGGGTATGCTCAGACATGAGTCCCTTGCTCACTGCACCATCAGGATTCAAGCAAGCCGGGCAGAAGACGGCTGTAATGCCAGAAACCGGTCCCTGGAAGCTTGTTTCCTTTCCAGTAAAAGAATTGGCTTGGTAGTTTGGTCTGCCCTGTTCCCATGATGCACTGGGCCAGGGACAGACTAATTTGCATGTAGCCAGGTTCTGAGCTGGGATGGTGCAGTGAGCTAAAAAACGGTGATGGATCAAGCCCTGATCTGTTGACTGGGTATGAGTGTTCTGTTTAATTCAGATACTCTGTCCATCACCACCCCCTTTTCTGAATCGTTTTGTCACCACAAGCGTGGAAGGGTATGCTCAGACATGAGTCCCTTGCTCACTCCACCATCAGAATTCAAGCAAGCGGGGCCGAAGACGGTTGTAATGCCAGAAACCGGTCCCCGGAAGCTTGTTTCCTTTCCAGTAAAAGAATTGGCTTGGTAGTTTGGTCTGCCCTGTTACCATGATGCACTGGGCCAGGGACAGACTAATTTGCATGTAGCCAGGTTCTGAGGTGAGATGGTGCAGTGAGGTAAAAAACGGTGATGGATCAAGCCCTGATCTGTTGACTGGGTACGAGTGTTCTGTTTGATTCAGATACTCTGTCCATCACCACCCGCTTTTCTGAATCGTTTTGTCCACCACAAGCGTGGAAGGGTATGTTCAGACATGAGTCTCTTGCTCACTGCACCATCAGGATTCAAGCAAGCCGGGCCGAAGACGCCTGTAATGCCAGAAACCGGTCCCCGGAAGCTTGTTTCCTTTCCAGTAAAAGAATTGGCTTGGTAGTCTGGTCTGCCCTGTTCCCATGACGCACTGGGCCAGGGACAGACTAATTTGCATGTAGCCAGGTTCTGAGCTGGGATGGTGCAGTGAGCTAAAAAACGGTGATGGATCAAGCCCTGATCTGTTGACTGGGTACGAGTGTTCTGTTTAATTCAGATACTCTGTCCATCACCACCCCCTTTTCTGAATCGTTTTGTCCACCGCAAGCGTGGAAGGGTATGCTCAGACATGAGTCCCTTGCTCACTGCACCATCAGGATTCAAGCAAGCCGGGCCGAAGACGGCTGTAATGCCAGAAACTGGTCCCTGGAAGCTTGTTTCCTTTCCAGTAAAAGAATTGGCTTGGTAGTTTGGTCTGCCCTGTTCCCATGATGCACTGGGCCAGGGACAGACTAATTTGCATGTAGCCCGGTTCTGAGCTGGGATGGTGCAGTGAGCTAAAAAACGGTGATGGATCAAGCCCTGATCTGTTGACTGGGTACGAGTGTTCTGTTTAATTCAGATACTCTGTCCATCACCACCCCCTTTTCTGAATCGTTTTGTCCACCACAAGCGTGGAAGGGTATGCTCAGACATGAGTCCCTTGCTCACTGCACCATCAGGATTCAAGCAAGCTGGGCCGAAGACGGCTGTAATGCCAGAAACCAGTCCCCGGAAGCTTGTTTCCTTTCCAGTAAAAGAATTGGCTTGGTAGTTTGGTCTGCCCTGTTCCCATGATGCACTGGGCCAGGGACAGACTAATTTGCATGTAGCCAGGTTCTGAGCTGGGATGATGCAGTGAGCTAAAAAACGGTGATGGATCAAGCCCTGATCTGTTGACTGGGTACGAGTGTTCTGTTTAATTCAGATACTCTGTCCATCACCACCCCCTTTTCTGAATCGTTTTGTCCACCACAAGCGTGGAAGGGTATGCTCAGACATGAGTCCCTTGCTCACTGCACCATCAGGATTCAAGCAAGCCGGGCCGAAGACGGCTGTAATGCCAGAAGCCAGAACCCGGAAGCTTGTTTCCTTTCCAGTAAAAGAATTGGCTTGGTAGTTTGGTCTGCCCTGTTCCCATGATGCACTGGGCCAGGGACGGACTAATTTGCATGTAGCCAGGTTCTGAGCTGGGATGGTGCAGTGAGCTAAAAAACTGTGATGGATCAAGCCCTGATCTGTTGACTGGGTACAAGTGTTCTGTTTATTTCATATACTCTGTCCATCACCACCCCCTTTTCTGAATTGCACGTGGGTGGTGGCACAGTGCCTCAGCCGCAGTGCATATGGCCAATCACTGTGACTTCAGCATGTGCAGTCATGCAGTGATTGGCCATTTGGGATGTGCGCGCCATGACGTTTCTTTTCAGTAGTAGTTTCTTTCTACTAGTGTAGTCTCGGGCTCATCGTGGGCGCAGGCAGCAGCAAGCAGCAGACCAGATGTCTGACTTCATCAGCATGATAAACTTTTTGTCTGAGGGCATGCGTTGGAGATGTAAAGTTATTTTTATGAGTATTTTGCTGATAAGATGATTCCCGATCCCGACCCTGAGTCAGGCAGACTAACTTTTGTTGGTCAAGTGGTTTTCGTACATTTTTATGGGAATATACGTGTGTGCTATGAAATTCAGCTGTCCCACATTCATAGCATAAACTAAAACGGGCTTTATTCCTATAGGATGTTTAGGCATCCTGGATTTTGTTATGTACAGTTGGCGCACTCTGAACTGAACATTTAAGGAAGCTTTTTGAAATTAAGATATGGAGTTATGGCTCCTTGACTGACGAGTACACCTTCCTGACATTCTGTTTCTTCTTAATATGAAAAAGCATTACAAATGTATCTTTACTTTAAAACCACCGCAACAGCCGACACCATGATGCCTCATCATTAGTTGTCATCTTGTCTTGTATTGTGTCCATGTTGTACACAGGCCTGCTCAGCCTCCTTCTCTTGTTTGGCCTCTGAGGTTTCACAAATGACTAGGTCAGCATCTGAGGCTTTATATTCATGGTATCTTTTTCAAAGTTATTTTTTGTTCCTTTCAGGAGAAGGCTGTGCAACTGCTAATGAGAGTTTTGGTTTCTGTTATGTGTGTCTCATTCGAAACAATATATGTAGAAAATATTTAGGTCATGCAAATTGGTCTGTTTCCTGTTATACAGTATAGAGGTGAAGTCAGTGTGAATTCCATGAAGGGGTTGAGATGGCGTGGGCTAGGGAGAATCAGTAGCTTAATTTTAATTTTCATGTCAGCAATTTTCTACGCCTTGCCGTCTTCTGGGTTACTGTGTTACACGCACCCTGTTCCTGGAGGCCTGGCATCATCCTCACATCCTGTCCTGTCGGAACCTAAATACACTTAAACACTATTATGTTAATGTTACAGCACTTTAACCCTTTAATTGCTGCCGTCGGCCAACGGTCGTCACGAGCGCTACCTCCCCAGTGCTGCGCACGACCGTTGGCCGACGGGTCAGCATTCGTTCTTCGAACGTTCAGCACTGGGCGCTGAACGTTCGACGCTGGGAACGGGTTAATGTGACTAAAGAGCACACAATATCTGTTACAGTGCCACCATATTTTTGTGGGCCCCACTGCTTCCATCTTTCCCTTAGCCTGTAAGACTACACTGCTTCAGAGTTTGCCTTGCTACAATATTTATGGTTTTGCGGTTTTGCTGGTGGGATGTGCTCACTTTTGGGGTACATCTAAGATGTAAACAAAGACTGACTGTAAAAACTGGCTGCAAGTACTTAGGCCTCAAACAGCCTGACAGCAAGCTCCCTGCAGGACCACAATCTGCATGAATGTGTGTGTGTGTGTGTGTGTGTGTGTGTGTGCGTGTATGTGTGTGTGTGTGGGTGTGTGTGTGTGCGTGAATGTGTGTGTCTGTGTGCGTATGCTAGATCCTTTATTTGCCTTTTCGAAAGAATAGGCATGTGTGGTAGCGAGCTGGCACCTCATGTGGTGACTGTGGAGAGTGAAATCTATCTCGATATGTGTGTGTGAGCGTGTGTGTGTGTGGGGGTGTCTGTGTTAGTGTGTGTGTGGATTGATGTGGGAGTAGGTGTGTGAGTCTGTATGTGAAAGCGTGTCTCTGTGTGTGGGCGTGTGTTTGTAATGTAATAACTGCAGTTTCACAATTGCTTTATTAACCTTCCTGCTTTCTCAAATTAGCTTGAAAATGCACGATTTTTCTTCTCTTTTTCAAAATTTTTCGAGACCCCTCTTATGGGCAGAAAGGCACAAAAAACGAGTGGGACAGAGGGCAAAAAGGCACAAAAACGAGTGGGACAGAGGGCAGAAGGGCACAAAAACGAGTGGAACAGGGGGCAAAAAGGTACAAAAAACGAGTGGGACAGAGGGCTTTGTAAAGGCTGTCTCCCAACTGCTGTGCAACTTCTTCTACTCTTAGAGCTGAGATTTTCATGCAAGTCTTATAGTCTGAATTCAGCAGCGTAATAGGACGGTATGTATGAAGCTCTGTGGTTATACTATATAAGCAGCTACCTACGTTATGCCATCTATTAATGTAATAACTGCACTTTCACAATTGCCTTATTAACCTTCCTGCTTTCTCAAATTTGCTTGGAAAATTCACGATTTTTCTTCTATTTTTTCAAAATTTTCTTGGGGTGGGTTATCCCCCCAAACCCTCCTTAATGGGATTCAGGCTCGCTCGCTGCGCTCACTCGCTACGGTGCAGTATGCAAATCACTTTGCGCCCCACCACTTTCAAATGTCACCACCCGCCCCTGGAGTAGAATATCTACTTGAGTGGCAGAAAGAAGAAGCACACTGTTGCGCTGCAAATGGTGCCTGCTGGACTGATGACTTTAATTAACAGTGATGTACTGGTGTAGTCTGGTACCTTAGGTGAGGTATGCATAATCTGTGGTAAATAACTCCTATTCTGAGTTTTGCCCCTGCAAATGAAGTATAACATGTGTATATAGGCACATTGTAAAAAATTCTCTATGCTTTGTCGTTTTATCTATCCTTTCTCCACAATACACTTCACTCTGCCTTACCTAGCAAAATATTTTTGAGAAAGCAGCAGGGTGTGATCGCCCACACAGAGTTCCAACTTCTTCATCAGCCCCAGCTTGTGCCTGGGTCAGATTTAAATCCTGTATAATAATCAGAGTCTACATGATGATAACTTTAGATCACTGTTAAATTGGCTGAATTTGGTAGACAGCCCTACAATTTTCCAGACACTGTTCAAGTTGAAAATGCTTTGTAAGAAAAGCAAAAATGAATTCTAGAGCACAATAGATCACTTCTCGTCCTCGTAAAACATTTCAGGTTTACCTCAGTCAGCATGGTTTATGATATTTGATTGAATATATGTATTTATTGAGGAAGTCTTTGACTTAATAACTTAATTTGTACACATGCATCATGCTTTTAAATGCAGAGTAAAACATTGAGATATGTCAAGTTTTATCATTCACATCCTCTGTAGAACTCGTCGCAGGCTGGCCTTTATCTCCTTGTTTCTCAGTGTGTAAATAATGGGATTAAGCAGCGGTGTCACAATGGAAGGGAAAACAGAAACAACTTTGTTGATATGCAGCGAACTTCTTCCTGCTGGCTTCACAAACATGAAGATTGTAGTCCCGTAGAATATAGTTATCACGGTGAGATGAGAGACACAGGTGGAGAAGGCCTTCTTCCTACCCATATTGCTAGACATTCTTATTATGGTCAACATAATATAAACATAAGATACAATAATAACCAAGAAGCAACTTATTAATACAGAAGTAACCAGGATAAAGAAATTCAACTCGACTGTGTAGGTTTTAGAACAGGACAATGTCACCAATGGGGCAAAGTCACAATAATAATGGTTGATCACATTAGAATTACAGAAGTGTAGTTGGGAGATCTGGGTGAGTGTTACCGTCAGAGCCAAGAAACCAACAACCCAGCAGCCTAAAGTAAGCTGAGCACACAACCTATGGTTGATGATGGTCATGTAATGCAGTGGATTGCAGATAGCCACATAGCGATCAAAAGCCATAGTGACAAGGAGGAAGTTTTCTGTAGCTCCCAAGGAGAAGTGGAAATAATATTGAGCAATGCATCCACTGACGGATATTGATTTGCTCCCTGTGAGGAGACCTAAAAGGAACTTGGGCACAGTGGCTGTAGGGTACCAGATTTCCAAAAAAGAAAATGTTCCAATGAACAAATACATAGGCTTGTGGAGGGAAGATTCGATCCTGATGACAGCAATGATGAGGATATTTATAGAGATTGTTAGAATGTAGATGATGGATATGATCGTGAAGAGAACTATTTGAAATTCTCGCTTGAGAGTAAAACCAATTAGAATGAATTGATCCACGCTGGTTATATTTCGGTTCTCCATATCTTCCGTTTTCATGAAATGCAAAGAGTAATCAGACATCAAAATTTTCATGTGGAATCCTAAAAATGTAAGTTTTTACTAGTTTCACCTGTTTCAAAGGACACCTTATTTCTTATGTTTTTTATAACCCAGTCAACATTCGCAAGATATTATTGTGAGCACTGGCCTACCTGGCAGACCTGACATATGAAAGATACCATGGCTTTTAATGGCTGGTCTTTGCATGTGGTGGGTATCCATTGCATATGATGGTCTTTCCTGATTTATGCTGTCCATCCATGGATAAAGGTGGTTAAACAATCTTTATGTGGGACACGTGATGCTAAACCTAAGCATATAAGGATGATCCTGGTCTAAACTGGCAAACATGGCAAATGTGATTGTACACTGAAATCAATGCTTGCAGCCTCAGCTTTCATACTGGATTTCAATGCCTACAAGCTGCGAAATTCACATGATAGCCAGAAAGCTGACGAGTAGCAGTTAATTCTCTGTATTTCTTACGTACACAAACCACACCTGTGTTCTGGGCCACCGCTTACCGTTCAGGATCTGGTGCTTCTAGTCCTTGCAGTCATTTGATCTTAGTCCAGGGGTAACCATCTGGTTGCCACTGTTCCTTAAAGCGGTAGCACTTATTGCTCCAATATACTTTTGGTATCCAGACACCTTACAAAAAACAACTTAGTGACTTCACAAAAAATCTTGGGGCCTAAATATACCTTGTTCTCTCCTGATATCCTTGAGCCCAACATCTACCCACCCATAATTCACTTCTCAGGGCAGGTCTGACTTTACCAGATTTCATGGGCCCTGTGCAATGCCTGAACTAGTAGATAAGCGCAGTAGGGAATTGCACCTGCCTAAAAATACAGAGGAAAATGTAATACAGACATGTCCACTGAGCTACCCCTTAAGAAAAATGAATATTGAACATTCAGCTAAGATTCCCGGCAACGTTGCTCCCTCTTGGGTTGTCTCTACCGAAATGAAGAAGAAAAAGAAGCACGTGCAACTAATCAAACTTTATAGGAATATGAAGCAACAAAATAATAGGAAAACCAAAAACAAATTCAAGCTGCATAGTGAGAACAACTGACAAGAAGGCTAAAAAGACACTAAGACATAGGTACATAGTACACATAATCCTATAGCAAGGTGTTTACATTAGAAATGCCAGTTAATCAAATTCTCTATTTACTAGGTCTTCCTTTTGGGCTTCTTTTTGTTAATCAATATCAACATAAGCCAATCTAGTGTACTGAACAAACATGCGTGTATACAAAGCCATGTTAACAACAGATCAAAATAGCAGTTGAATTTAAATTCTTAATCATATTATTTCAGTATCTTTTGCAATAGTTAGCCCTACTTTGTGCTTACTTTTACAAAGGGTTTTAGTGTTTGCCAACCTGCTGATTCGATAAATCAAGGGGTTTGTGAACACTAAAATCCTTTTGTAAATATACTAATCCCATTTAATGATTCAGAAAAGGTTTTCGGAATCGTTAAATGGTTTTAAGAAACCATTAAGAATTGTTTAAAAATGTTTTATGGAAAGGGCATACAAAGAGCCTACCTTCCAAATACAAAATCCTTATTGTTGGACTTGACATCCTTGGTATGTTTTTTCTGTAACTTCTTGCCTTCCACCCAACAGTTTTCGCTGACTTCGTTTTTGCTGGATTTAGGACTCTGTGTACTTTACCTCTGATAACCAGTTCTAAAGTGTTTGTGCTTTCACCTTAAACCTGGTTGAATTGCCTTACACACAACTGGCATATTTAATTTACTTGAGAGCACCTACTAAAGTGTTACTAGATGTATCCAAGACCTGCAAAGTAAATTCTGCTAGTGGGCCTGCAGCACTGAATGTGCCACCTACTAACGTAGCCCTTTAAACATGTCTCAGGCTTGCCATTGCAGCCTGTGTGTGCAGTTTTAAACTGCCAGATCAACCTTGCAAGATAAACCCCTTGCCAGTACCAAATCTCCCTTTTGATACCAATAGGTAATTCCTAGGTTGCAGTGTATTTAAAATATTGGACTTGTACTTTAAGTATGTCCCAGTAGTGAAAAACTCTTACAGAACTTTGTCACTATTGTTAGGTTTACCTCTTCCATAGCATTACATTGGGTTAACTTGTTATATTTAATACATTATAACTTTAAATTTGGTGTAGTTAGGAATGGCAGGTTTGGTGTCTATTTAATTTAAAGCCCTATTTAATGGTAAGGTTGGATTTTATGTCACATTTCTGAAAATGCCACTTTTAGAAAACTGACATTTTCTTGTCATAATATGTGGTGCCTGCAGCCTGGGTCACAAGACTACGTGTAGCAGGTCGTTGTTTTTTGTGTATTGCTCCCAGGCAGTAAAATATTTGGCCGTAGGTGCTGGCAAGATGAGCCATCTCTGACTTGATGAATGGGGGAGCTGTTGCCTAACAGTCCTACATATCTCAAAGGTTCTGCCTGAGACATTCACAAAGAGTTTGACACTAGTCTATTGTGACTCCAGACAATTTGACGACAAAGCAGAGAGGTAGGAAATTCCAGCACCTCTGGGTGCGGAAACCTCCTGTACCTTGTACTACTTCAAAGTGGGCACCAGGTATGAATATTGGACCCTAAGACCCAACTCTTCAGTACACATCTAGGCCTGTGGAAGACTCAGAAATAGGAGTGCTGTTCTGCTTTGCTACAAGAAGGAATGCATCTCTGCTGCCCTGCTGTGCTTCCCTGCTTCCTTCCTGTATAAGTGAAAAGAACTTGACCTGCATCTTGAACCCAGGACCACCAGAGTTACTCCAAGGACTAGTTGACTGACCTCCTGATCGGAGCCGCAGGGATAGAACAGGCCTCAACAACCTTAAACTCAGGAGCTGCACTCTTCCAGCAGTGAGCCTGGCTCTCCCCAGTGGTGCCACTCCAGTCCTGGACATTTGGAAGTGGGCCTGAATGTGCTCTGTCAACCCATCTGAGGTCACGCAGAACCAAAGCTGTACAATGCATTGGCTTGCAAAACTAAGCATTGGAGCAGTTTCGCAACACATCTAAGCATGAGCGAATTTTGCGGATCTCGCGTTCGCGAATTTTGCGGATTTGCGGATTCGCAATCCGCAAAATCCGCGAATTCCCGCGAATTTGCGGATTTTTTTTTTTGTGTTCGCCCGTGTTTCTGCCAGTTCGCGAGGGTTTTTACAATTTCGCAATTTGCGAACTTACCTGTCGGGTCGCAAGTTTTGCGAACTTGTTGTTTCTACGTGTCCAGCCTGTTTGGGACACTCTTCTTCATCACTGCCACTCTCTGTCACCACTGCCACTCTCTGACTACTCATGCCACCCTCTGGCCCACCCATGCCACCCTCTGTTTCATCACCACACCCTCTGGTTGTCCAGTGTACATTATTTTCGGCAAAGCAAAGCACACCTTCCCTGCCTCAAGTGACCTGAATTAATTTGGGGCTGATTAATGTGTCACAGAATATTTTTTTAGCTGGCACCTGCTTCCTTAGTGCGCCCTGATTAGTGATCTTTTGCACTTGCTAAGTGCTTTCATTGTTGCAAAATTAGTTACAACACCTGCCCTGCCCCAACTGACAATAATGAATTAGGGGCTGATTAATGGATTTTAACTTCCAGCCTGGCTCCTGCTTGTCTCCCTTAGCTGTAATTCAGGACCTTTGTGGCATATGTGTAACTATTCTGAGGTTCAGAGCAGGGTCACATAATAGTTTCAACTGGCAACTGAACTCTGGAGGGGCCCCTCAGGAAGCACTACAGGAAATGGCTACTAATGATGAGCCTGAACTTTTGAACCTGGTAAGTAGTTACTTTCAGTTTTGCTAAGATCGTATTTCTGCAATTTTGCACTTATTCGCGGGGCGCGAACTCACACGAACAGTGCGAGCAGTGCGAGCAAAATCCGCTGCTCGCGGATTTGCGGATTTTGCGGGAGATTCGCGAATCTCGCGGATTGCGAATTTCCCGAAAATCCGCAAAATCCGCGAGCGGAACGGATTTTCCGCCCATGCCTAAACACATCCCCAATGAAGGACCTCGTATCTCAGCCCGTAGTCTCCTCTGAACTGCAGCTGCATCATGCAAACTTATGGTAGGCCTTCGCATCGCAAGCCACTCGTCAATGACATCCTTGATGACGATGCAGCACTCCACACTGCAAGCCCTGCAACTTCTTCAGCACCAGCCGATGTGTGACGCATCTCTGATGCAGGACTTCACATCACAAACCCCTTGATGATGACAGAGGAACTCAAAGCGCACCCTTGACGTGAATCAGAACTGACGCTTCATAATACATTCTCAATGAGGGACACTGTATCGCTCCCCAATCACGGTTTAAGGTATTTTGCTCAGCACGCCTTACTAGGTCCATGTAGAGGGCCTGTGCTCCATCGCAGTCTGCCTGAACTTTTGACTTTGTCTTGGTCTGACATGACCAGATAGCCAAAGATGGAATCTGTGCTTTTTTGGCGCTATTTTTCACTCAAATCTTTAAAATTGCACATCTCCGATTCTACTCATTGGACTTTTGTCCGTTTGGTCTCCAAATATTTAGTAAATTTTACTCTGTTTATTCAATTTGTTGCGTTGTTATTTGTGTTGTGTTTCACTTGATTACTGTTTTAATTGCTGCATAAATGCTTTACACATTACTTCTAAGTTAAGCCTGACTGTTTTTGTGCCAAGCTAGTAGAGGGCAAAGCACAAGCTAATTTGTGCTTTGCTACACCATGACAGAGATTATGGTTACTGCTTGAGTGGGGTTTCAGTCACCTCAACCAGTAATCCAATGACTAACACTTATGGTATGTGCCAAAATTCCATTGTAAACATTCATATTTTACAAACAAATAAAAAGAGTCGATAAGCCATACTCAAACTGAAAGGGATCTGCAAGGGACCCCTTCCCCTTTCTAAATGTTAAAAACATTTTTTGTAACTATGGAGTGATCCTACTCCAGAAAAGGTTTGTGTAATTAATCGTTCTTTGTTTTTTATTCAAGAAAAATGGGATGCTTTTAAAAAACAGATTGCTGTACTTAATAGCAATTACAGGCATGATGGACCATCCTTGTTATTGTGGCCAATCAAAGTGGGCCTCAATGTGCTAGCTACCTCGTGAATATTGATGAAGTATGTCAAATTCAGAACCACTACAATTCTCACTTATTAGTACATTGGTCAATTCGTAAAATCAAAAAGGATTCAGTAATTTTTTTGTGCGCAGTTCCTGATCACTTTTACCAAATCCATTTTCTCTCTATAATACCCTTTATTCCAAAGAGCCTGTACGGGTGCAAAAATAAACAGATCTTTGCTATTTGTCTCTTGCTCTCTCTCTCTCTGCATCTTTCTCCCCCTTGCCATTTCACCTACTCCTGATTGTTCATCATGTCATCAAGCTGTATTAGTTGGCTTAATTGATTGGAGTGTGGGATTTCTGTCCCTTTGGCTAGCAAGGAAGCATAGGATGGTGCCTTGTTTTGAAAATAACTTGTAGAAGATTAAATACACTTTTGTTTAGGAAATTTTAATATTCTTTCAGAAAATGTGAAACTGTTAATAGATCACAAAATTAGGGTACGTAACAAAAATTGTTAGCTACTATTCAGAAACACACTGAATCAATTTCCAAAATAGTCTTAAATTTATATAAGGATGATGACTCATGCTGAGTTAGGGATCTGTATGGATGATATCATTGCATCATTTCCTTGATCCGAGTGGTGGCTCGCAAGTCAGGTTGATGATAGCATTTTGTGATTTATAAAGACTGTGTTTAAGATGGAAGGACTTGTGACCTAAGGCTTCCACAGCTGGAATCTCTGTCTGCCCCCTTAGTCCCATACATGAATCCCAATGAGTCTACTCAACTTTTAATCTTACTGAGGTTGACAAAATAAGTATTATTGAATGGAATAACAATAAACCTCTGTAATCTCTCTAACGCACCAAAAATCTCTTGGGGAAACGTGTACTGTTCAAATATGTTTATCACTTTCTAAATCTGCACCTATAAGGGTGATCTAAATTAAGGTATCTGTGTTCAAAATACACATATTGGCTATTTAAGCAAGAAAACAAAATGCAGCTGATACAAACTGCACTATTGTAGAAAATAAATTTCTTTCAGTGAAATATATTTTTGGAAATAGGAAACCATTTTCTTGGAGTACAGTGTACAATTAGGACCCGATTATGAGTCTGGCGGTCATACCACCACTGCCCCGCAAAGGCACCAGGGAACTGCAATCCTCTGATGGTATTGTGGCAGCCAGGAGGTTTCAATATGCTTGGCAGGACCACTGCAGTCCTGCAAAGCATATTGAGAGTTTCCTCACCAGCGGCATTGTCTTGGAGTTTCCTCCTCCATGAACACCATGGCGAAGAGGAAACAAAGAGGGTCCTGCAGGGCCCTCCGTGCCTCTTCCACATGGGAATGCATGCAGGAGGGCACAACATGGGGGCACAAAGTGTGCCCCCCTGTTCGCAGAAACCCAGTTTCTGCACGCCATGGACATTTGAGTCCATGCCACGCAGGATCTGTTTTTGATGTTCCCATTGTGGTGCCCATTTTCTGAGGCACGTGGTAATGCCAAAACCCAGCTTGCCTTACAGGAGGAGACTCCTAATCTGGCCAGCGTTCTGACCACGGCTTTGGTGGTGCAGCGGTTAGGCGATACAGTTGTAATCAGGCCATAAGTATTTACAAAGATAAAAAGAATATTGCGTTTTAGAAGTTAAGTCTACTGGAGTCCTGACTGCATACAATTTTTATTATCTTACGAGGCAACACTGAATCTTGCAAAATAAATTCGATATAGTTAGGAAAGGCCAACACATGCCAAATACAAACCAATGGTGTTAGTGATGTCAATCTTGTGCTTAAAGCAGATGTATAAGAATTGTGATCCTTCAGACCATTAAACCATCACTTAACCATTGAATCAAAGCTGCACTCAGTGCTGGAAAACATAGAAAATTGTGAAATAATAAGTTCTATTGTACACCTTATGAATAAGAGACAAAAGGGGAAATAGGAATTAAATATAAAAATTCCCATCCTTCAATGAAATGACAATATGAAGAAAATAACAATATGATATAAGAAGAAATGAAAAAAAGAGCTAACCAGAAACTGGTCAAATACTCATTAGTCCTCAATCTCTCCAACTATATGCAGATGAAGGAGGAGTTAAGAGAGAGGGCTAAACGTACATCATTTTGTACTGTGTGTGAATGGTGCGTTGATCATTTCATGTTCACTTTGGAGCTAAATGTAACCAAATTTTTTTAAGTTCAACCGCTGTTATATTGCCATAGTAAAGACTCCATGTCAGTTATTATTATTATGTTTCTTATATAGCGCCTGAATCGAACCCCGAAGGGGTATTTCCGCACTTGCATTGGGAACCCGTCCTGGCTTTTCCCTGTGAGCTAGCCCTTACAGGGCATCCCCAAGGTGAAAGCCAGGCATCCTGCCACGGGGGGGGGGCATTGTGGAGCAAGCTTAATGCCCAGAGTTGCAGAGTGTGAACCCATGATTAGGTCAGGCACCGAAGCGAGAATTATCGAGTCCGTGGACATTTGAGCTCAAGACCCTGCGGCGTCGGGAATTGAACCTTGGTCCCGGGTCTTACCTCTGCTTCAGGGTCTGCCTGCTCTAACCAGTGAGCCACACTTCTCCACAGTTACATTAAATTCATATTATGCAAGTTCTACCATACTATTAAAAAAAAACCTTTGTGCCGATTCAGCCTGCAGACACTTTGTACAGGACTTACTCTATTGCAACACTGGGGGTCCCCTTGTAGTTATTTGGATTACAGCCTGGTACACCTTGAGTTACCAAAAAAAAGGACATCTGTTTGTAACTTTAAGTACTGGGAGGGGGATAGAAATACCAAAGCTGAACTCTCATGGTGAAATGCTCTGCTTTCAAAATCACAATGGACTGGTGACCAGCCCCATTGGGGACTGTGACACTCACACTGAGGGTATCAATATAAATATAAATGGAAGTGGAAAGGCTACCAAACAATTGCGATGCAGACGGGGAGGAAAGAGTTAGTTAGTTAAAATTCAAATTCCAAAATCAATATCAGATGACAGGAAAAGGTGGTAATGTTGCCATACTTAATATTGGATTTCAAAATAGGTAGATACCCAACTACAATGTTTCCTCACATACTCAACCATCTTACATCAAAGACTCTAAAGCTGTGCTTCTGAAATTTTTTAGAACTATGACCCACTTTTTTGTACAACCAAATTTTGCAGTCCACCTACTTTTGACACATTTGAGGCCAGTGATTTTTTAATGTAACTAATGCATCGCGTGATAGCACATTTTCATTTGCAGGCAGCACAAAACTAAATTGCACACAAATGATACTGTGTGGAAAGCAGGTTTCAGTGAATATTTATTATTTGTCACCAAGAAAAGAGTCTTAAATTGTTCTGATCCCATTAAAATCTTAATTGCTACCATACTTCAGAATTACATGAATATGTGCTTCATTCTTGCTTTCTTAACGGCTGAATGTGTGCAGTTCATTTACAGTTATATACATGTTATTATGTGTTATGAAAAAATGACATCCTACATCCTTTCCCACCAGTAATATTGTCACATAATTCCTGTTGTGTTTCTTTCTTTGATTGCAAAGTGCTAGAGACTTGTGAACACTAGTCCCCATTAAAAAAACTTAAACAGCAGAAGACAAAGCCTGATCTTTGACCTCTGTCTTTGAAGCACACCAAAAGTGACACGATAAAGACAGAATTTAAAGGCATCTTTATTTATTACTTGGACTTTAACAAACCACGAAATATTTGCTGACACACAGTTTGGGAAACTCTGCTCTTAAGCAGGCCCAGGTGACATTTTTCATTTTTCTTGCCGAATTTGTCGAATTTGGTCCATCCACATTACTCTTTTAACACCAAATTATGAGCCAAATTACATCACTCGCCATTTGGAAGAACTTTGTTAGAATAATAAGATAACAACAATAATCAAAGGTTGCAACAAGTGAGCTTGTGAGGAAGAGCAAGATTTGTTATCACCTAGTTTGACTTACAGTTGCTAGTAAGTCTTCTAGTGCCATTTTCTATTGCAGGCGGTTATGAGTGGTCGCATTCAGAAGGCTGATTCTCAAGCAGATGTTCTACTCAGAAAGCAGCAAAATCAACTCGAAAATAGGTTTTCACTGACCTATTCTACCCAAATGAACAACTCAAAATGTTTTTTAGCACAAAACATTTTGTTTCAACAGGATGGAAATGTCATAGAGACTTCTACTTCCTTTTTCTGTCCAGAAGGTTCCTCACAGTGCTATGTCTATATTTTTGCCACTTTTCATTTGGATTTGGAGGAGAAAGGATCACTCTCTTTGTCTGGAATACCTGCGGTATAATTGCCATGTGATTTTAAGGACTTTCAATTTTCTCAAAATCAACTCAGGAAAGTTAATCAACTTTTGGATACTTTTGTAGTTTGATGGAGGGCATGCACCTGCATTTTTGTGTACCTTTTTCATTTTGTTGGTGTAGTGGAGTTGCTGTAGAGATCTATTCTCCATTATCGTTTTGATTATTTCTTAGGGAAAAAGTTTGCTCAGTCTTGGATGGGCTGGGGGTCTGGTTTTTAAAGTTCTTTTTCTCTATTATCTTGTGTGTTGATTGCGAATTTTGAACTATTTTGTTCATTTTACTGAGGAGCTCAGTCTGCCCATGGGCCATGGCCAGCCAGATAGCCATTACTAGGCAATGGTTATATATTAAACTGTTTCTGTGGTATATGTTTTTTGAAACATCTATTGGTTTTGGGATGGCCTTGGATTTTGAAATTTGTCTGCAAAGTGTATTTTGGCATGTTTGTGGTTGGTGATTTATTTTTTTACAGTCGTTTTTGGCATTGTGTTTGTGTGTTTGCCATAGGCCACCATATTCTCTTGTTTTCCATACCTTGTGGCAGGGTGACCATCTTGTGAAGCCAGTGTGCTTTTTGTCGTAGGTCTGTCTACATTTGTTCGCCCTTGGTGGCCATGTGTCAGGGTTGTAAATTGGTACATACACTGAATGATAGGATGCACACCACTTTTTGCTCCTTCTTAATCTCCTTAATGAACTGCTGCTCAATGGCAATGATTTAGCGTGCTGGCTTGAACCGTGCTCTGTCCTAGTAGCACTGACGAATAAATTAACTTTCCAAACTGGTAGGTAGTCACCACCCATACTCAAGCTGCTACAGCTCTGCAAGCATTCAATTTAAAAAATGTAACAATCCGAAATGGCGCTTTAAACAATATGATTTAGTGTAATCCATGTCCATTCCAACAACTCCTCAATGTTATTACAAAGATAGTGTCATTAGCCCAAAGTGCTTTGGGTACACAAACTTACGGTTTCCAAGGATGTGTACTGAATTATGACATGCTATATAATAAAGCCTGGATTGGTATTTCAGTACCATTAAAAGTGTGGAATGACACTATCTTTGTATTAACATTGAGGAGATGTTGAAATAGAATTTTTTTTCCAACTGAGTTTTATGTAGCGCGAACTTGACCCAAAGGTATCGGGTATCTGAGCGTTTTTCATAGCACCATTTGCATTACATGAGGACACATTCATTTTTGTTAGGCACGAGGAGGTTTCATGATTTGCCCAGAACCACAGGATGTTCGGTGTCATTGCCAAGACCCGAACCTAGTTCCCCAGATTCGAGATTGACCGCTCAAGACGTTAGTTCAACTCCTCTCCCCAATGGATTACAATGGATTAAATTGTTTAAAAGTGGTTTCAGACGGTTACATTTTTTAATTGAACATTTGCAGAGCAGTAGCGGCTTTAGTGTGGGTGGTTACCACCTACCAGTTTGGAAAGTTCATGTGTCAGGGTTGCCATTTTGTGTTCGGTGTTTTAAATTCTTTACTTCTACGTTTCAAATCCATTTTTTAGGGACATAGATATAAGAGGTCTATTCATTTGTGTTCTTTTTTTCTTTTTTCCCTGATATGAACTTAATGCACTTGAACATTATTGTAGTATGTTGGTACAGGGTTTTTGTGCATTTTTCCCATTTTCCCCTGCACCTCTTTGCCTCCCACAGGATTCCTATTGTCCCTAGGGAGTTATCAGCATTGTTTTTTTTAAATAATTAGATTTTTCCCTGCACCCCTTGTCTTCCATCGCTGTCTCTTAAGGCCATAGACACACACTAGAAATACGTTTAAGGATTATTTCCCTGCATCGCCTGCCTACCACAGGTGTCTCATAGGCACACACTGCAATAAATTCTTTTAAGGATTATTTAATGTTCCCTGCACCCTGCCCTAGTTCTCACAGGTGCACAGCAGTAATCATTTTTTATTTATTATTTTCTTTTTTTCCTGACCACTGGCCTGTCATAGCCCATAAGCATTCACCAGCAATAATGTTTAAGGTTTATTTAATTTCCCCTACAACCCTGCCTGCCATAGGTACACACCAGCAAAATTTAAAACAACATCCCCCTGCTCTCACTACCTGCCATGAGTGCACACCAGCAATCATTGTTTAAAGGATTATTCAATTTTTCTCCTGCACCCTCTATATGCCATAGGCATCTCATAGGCCTTTAAGACACATACAGTAATGTAATCTGTATGTTAATCCATCTATGGTATAGAAATATCATGTTATGTTTTGAAATCGATACACTATTTTTAATTATTTGTGATGACCTCACTAACTTATATTGTCTGTAGATTCAAACTGCAAATACCACATTTCACAGAATATGTTTCTTGTTTGTTTGCTTTTAGGTGTACAAGAGACAGCACACACAGTGCTGCCAGATAAAAGGATGTCTCCTTTGCTTCCACGTGTGCAGCTAAGAGGCAGCTGCCCGTCTTAAGAAAGAACTTGAAGATGGGCCCCAGCCAGTAAAGTGCTACTTAAGAGGAGAGGAAGGATATGGCCTTCACTGACATGCCACCCTCTACCCTTTTCAGGATACATAGTGTACCTCCTGTACCTTGCTCTGGGCATCAAAAGAAGGGAGCAGCATACCAGCAACAACAGCACCACCACAACCTAAGGCTAAGCCCAAGCCCATACCACTCAGAAATGCAGCTACTTCAGTCATGGCAATGAGCCTGAACTGAATTTTTCTCAGCCACAAAGTATCCAACTGTCACAGGAAAGTGTCAACAGGAGCCACAGCCAGCAACAATTCTTCCTTACATAGGAGCAGAACAGGAGGTTGAGCTTCCTGCTGAGCAACATTCTCAACAATTGGATTTAAGATTTCCAGCAAGAAAAACAAAGGGCACTCCACCCTCTTCTCCACGCCCCCCTTCTGATGATTTTTACATGGATTGGATACCAGCCGAGTCTGAGACCCACCACAAGAGACAAGGGAAAGGGAACATTTCTAACATCTTTAGAATAATGGAAAGTGACAGTGATGATAACAATCTAGTGATTGTCAATTTGGAGGGCGGCTTAGAGGTTCCCCAAATTACCTCTCCTACTTAACCGCCTGCTGGCCAGGTCACCCCCATTGCCGCTACTTGGCTCCACCGGTCCCGACGCCTGGCCGCTGATGCCAGCGCGAGTTCGAGACCGCTGTCTCCGCTGCCGCTGCTCCTGATCAGAGCCTCCTGCCGTGTAATTTTTGTGCTTACTTCTGGCCTGTAATTCATGACTTGCATCCTCTTGCCGTATACTTATTGTGCTTTACTCTTCGTGCCTGTATTCTTCTCACGCTCACTCCTTCCACTGCCCAGCCTTAGTTCCTGCCGCGCTCCCCCCCCATTTTTTGCTTCTCTTAATTCTCCCATTGTACTGACCTTTCTGCTCGCCCTGCCCCCTTTTTAGCCTTCTGTATTCCCGGTTGTTGCCGCCGCTGCCCCCTGCGGCCACGCCCTATCGCCGCCCGCTCCCACTTCCCAGCTGCTCCTCCCTCCCTCTCTGCCTCATAGGGTGGTTGTGACCCAGCGCTAGGGGTGACTCCTGACCCGCCTTCTGGCCAGGTTGCCCCCATTGCCGCCACTCGGCTCCACCGGTCCCGACACCTCGCCGCTGTTGCCAGTGCGAATTCGAGACTGCTATCTCCGCTGCTGCTGCCGCTGCGGCTGCCCCTGATCCGAGCCTCCTGCCTTGTAATTTTGTGCTTACTTCTGTGCCTGTAATTCATAACTCGCATCCTCTTGCCGTGTACTTATTGTGCTTTACTCTTCGTGCCTGTATTATTCTCACGCTCACTCCTTCCACTGCCCAGCCTTAGTTCCCGCCGCGCTCGCCCCCCTTTTTTGCTTCTGTATCCCTGTTTGTATTTACTGTGCCCCCATTCTGGTGCCTATTTTCTCTCGTAGCTGTGTCTTAATTCTCCCATTGTACTGACCTTTGTGCTCACCTTGCTCGCCCCTGCACCCCTTTTTTGCCTTCTGTATCCCCGGTTGTTCCCACCGCTGCCCCCTTCGGCCATGCCCCATCGCCTCCCCGCTCCAGCCTCCCAGCTGCTCCTCCTTCCCTCTCCGCCTCAAATGGCAACCGTCACCAGGACGCGCAGCGGACGTGCACAGCTAGCACGCCGATTGCGCGCCGAAGGCGCACCAAAGGCAAGCCTGTCTGCACCCGTCCGTGCCTGGACTGCACCCAGCAACAGAACCCCTGGACCCCGAAGCCGCCACAACACCAGACTGCACTAAGACTCCAGCACCCTCCACGCACTCAACCCCGGACAAGATCACTCCTGCTACCGGGCCACCCCGAAGCGCACCCAAGGGTCCTTCACCTGCCGGAACTGCAGCTTCAACAGCATCTGGCCCGCCAAACCATCAACCAGAGAACCCAACCACCTCCGATGCATCCTCCTCAACACGCGCTTCGCTCGCAAGCTCACCATCGAACTCTAGGACTTCCAAGATTCAACTACCCCGACGTTGCCTTCCTGACGGAGACCTGGTTGAAGGCCACCTCGGCACCAGACATCGCCATAGCCATCCCTGAGGGCTACAAGATCTCCCGCAGAGACCGCACCAACGGAGTGGGAGGAAGAATCGCCATCATCCACAAGGACACCCTTGGAGTCTCGACCAACACCGACGACACCCTCCCCGCCGCCGAGCACATGCACTTCCAGATCCACACCGACCCCAACACCACCCTCAGAGGAACACTCATCTACAGACCACCCCGACCCCGACCACAGGTTAGCGACACCATCGCTGACCTCATCAGCACCCTTGCCCTTGGCTCCACGGACTCCATCCTCCTCGGGGACCTTAAATTCCACCTCGAGAACAACAATGACGCAAACTCCACCGCTCGACAACCTCGACAACCTCGGACTCAAACAGCTTGTGACGATGCCCACCCACGCCGCTGGACACACACTGCACCCCATCTTCTCCGCAAGTCCCCACGTCTCCTTCAACCACACCACCGAACCCCACTGGACTGACCACAGATGCGTCCACTTCACCTTCAGGAAACCCACGGCACACCACCGCACCCAGCAATTGCCACGCCACTGCTGGGGCCAGGTCACCAAGGACCAACTGACCACCACCCTCGCCCTGGGACCATCCTCCAACCCCACCGACCCCGACACCGCCGCCATCAACCTCAAACAATGGATCAATGACTGTGCAGACACCCTCGCCCCACTCAAGACCGCCGCAACCAATCACACCAACAAGAAAGCCACATGATTCACCGAAGAACTCCGGACCTCCAAACGCACCTTTAGGAAGCTGGAGAAGAACTGGCTCCGGGACCAAACACCAGACAGCTACACAGCCCACAAGAACGCCACCCGCAGACACTACCAACTCATAAGGACCGCCTTCAAGGACCGCCTAGACAACAACGCACACAACATCGTGAAAGAACTCTCCAACCCCAGCTCCAACACCAATGACATTCCACCATCACAAGATCTGTGCGACCCACTGGGCACCTTCTTCCACCGCAAGATCACCAACATCCACGACAGCTTCAACACCGACATCCCCACATCCACCGCCGAGACCACCACCCCTACGAACTCCACCCGCACCAGTCGCCTGACCGCCTGTTCCAACATCAGCGACGAAGACACCATCAAGACCATGAACTCCATCCACTCCGGATCCCCATCTGACCCATGCCCTCACCACGTTTTCAACAAAGCCAGCACAGCCATCACACCCCATCTCCGGAAAACAATCAACGTCTCCTTCGAGATAGCAACCTTTCAGAAGTGCTGAAAGCACGCCGAGATCAACGCCCTACTGAAGAAACCCAGGTCGGACCTCAAGAACTTCAAGCCCATCTCCTTGCTCCCTCTCCCGGTGAAAGTCACAGAGAAGATCGTCAACAGACAGCTGACACGCCACCTCAAAGACAAAAACCTCCTGGACCCATCCCAACCCAGCAGCAACCACAGCACAGAGACTGCCCTTATTGCCGCCAACGACGACCTCAGGAACCTTATGGACAAAGGAGAAACAGCCACCTTCATCCTCCTGGACCTATCAGCAGCTTTCGACACGGTCTGCCACCACACCCTAACAGCACGCCTCCATGACGCCGGAATCCAAGAGAAGGCCCTGGCCTGGACCACATCCTTCCTCTCCGGCAGAACCCAGAGCGTCTGCCTCACACCCTTCTGCTCCAAGACCACCGAGATCATCTGCGGCGTTCCACAGGGATCTTCCCTCAGCTCGACGCTGTTCAACATTTACATGGCACCACTCGCCCACGTCGCACGACAACATAACCCCAACATCTTCTCATATGCCGACGACACCCAGCTGATCATCTCCCTCACCGAAGACCCCCACACCGCCAAAGCCAACCTCCACAGAGGAATGAAGGCCGTCGCCGAATGGATGAAGGACAGCAGGCTGAAGTTGAACTCAGACAAGACGGAGGTCCTCATCCTTGCACCCATCCCATCAGCCTGGGATGACTGCTGGTGGCCAACATCGCTAGGAACAGCCCCAGAACCCACCGACCACGCACGCAACCTCGGGGTCATCCTTGACTCCGCCCTCTCCATGACCAAGCAAGTCAACGCCGTCTCCGCGTCCTGCTTCAACACCCTCCATATGCTCTGCAGGATCTTCAGATGGATCCCTTCCAACACGAGAAAAATTGTCACCCAGGCCCTCGTCACCAAGCTCCTGAGACAGCTGCAACGCATCCAGAATGCCTCGGCACGACTGATCCTCGACATCCCCCGACGCAGCCACATCACACCCCCCCCTGATAGGCCTGCATTGGCTCCCCGTCAACAAGAGGATCACCTTCAAACTCCTCAGCCACGCACACAAAGCCCTACACAACACCGGAACAACATACCTCAACGACCGTCTCAGCTTCTACACCTCCACCCGCAGCCTCCGCTCTGCCAACCTCACCCTCGCCACAGTCCCACGCATCCGGAAAATCACCGCCGGTGGCAGATCCTTCTCCTACCTCGGCGCCAAGACCTGGAACACCCTCCCCACCTACGACAGACCCAGAACCTGCTGGCCTTCAGAAAACTTCTCAAGACCTGGCTCTTCGATCAGTAGCAGACCCCTTCCCCCCCTGCGCCTTGAGACCCTCACGGGTATGTAGCATACTTTACAAATATAATGATTGATTGATTGACCATGCACAGAAGAATGTATTTCCACCATCACCAATGCCAGCTTCCACATTTGGAAGATCTCCACTGAGATCTGCATCAGCCACTTCCACAGTTGATGTATGCCCTATAGTGAGGCAAACACCACAAACACCTACCTCCAGTTCATCAGAGATTAGCAGTGGCACATAAAAAAGAATCGCCTCCCCAGTTTGAGACTTCTTTACAATTAGCAAGCTGGAGGATAACATTGTAATAAGTTTCACATGCGAGTGTTCATTGACATATGCCATGTTTACATTATGGTACTGGAGGCTAAACATACCATTTGAAAAAACATCATATTTTCGAATGGGACAAGCACATTAAAAAGATAGCTGGTGGAGTTGGTGATGAGAGAGGGGAATCAGTTCAGTTCACAGTGATTGAAGAAAGTGGTCATAAGGAGGAAGAGGATAACAGCATTACACAATGCAGCCCTGTCCTCTGTAGTGTGCAAACATCTCCAACATAATCAAATGGCATAAGACTCTGATGCGGAAATCACTGCATACAGTGATTTCCTCAAAACACACATTGAGTCCACAGCCTCCTGGTTTTCTACCAAAGTCACCTGTGTCAGTAACACCACAAAAGAAAAAAATCCAAGCTCCTATTACAGGCATGTTTAGGCAGGATGCGACCTACGAATACAACTACCCAATGACACATTTGTACAATGATCGGCTGGCTAAAATTTTAGCGCTGGACCTTCTCCCTTTTTCTGTAGTGGACGGAGTGGGACTTTTAGAATTTGAGGCAGCCATCTGGCTCAGATTGAAGGTTCCCAGATAGACCTATTTTGCCAGGGGCGCTGTACCCATGTTCCATCATGAAGTGTGGCATTTGGTTGGCCAAGCCATGCAGCAGAGTGCTATACCCAATATTCACCTGATGACAGACATGTGGACCAATTATCAAGCAACTGATTACATGTGTTTCACTGAACACAGCATCATTGAGCACGTTAGGCAACAGCTATCTGTACGTCTCAGCACTGGAGAAAGTTGTAAAGGTATTCAACAGCATGTAGCAGAAACAATGTTGACCATAGAGAAATCCCATACAGCTGTAAAAATCTTGGAAGAGTTTAACGGCAAGGTGTTTGAATTGCTTTGACCTATAGGTCATAGAACCGGAGTGGTTGCCATGGACAAGGGCAGTTATGTGATCTAGACCATGGCAGATGGTGGCTATTTTAGGGTCCTGTGTTTGGCTCATTGTATCAACATGATTCTGTAGAACCTTCAAAAAAAGAAGACATAGTCAGCAACATACTCGCCACCTGCCAAAGAATCTGCACTCATGTCAGTCATTCTAATAAAGCCGGAAGCAGTTGAGGATCATTCAGTATATTAATAGAGTACCGGTGAAAGCCCTCATGCAAGAGGTGGCAACACATTGGAACTCGACCTACTATATGCTGCAATGTCTGTTTTAGCAGCAGAGACCGATCACCAACACTGTCCTTCAAAGAGGAGGGAATGCAACTGGGAAAAGTATGACAATGGAGGTGAGCAAATTGGGGCTAGTCAAGTGCCTGGCACAAATGATATTTCCTTTTGAGGTTTTCACACAGGAAGTCAGTAAGCAGAAAAGTATGATGAGCCAAGCAATCCTGTTGTTGCATCTTCTACCGGCTCAGTTGAAAAAGGAGGAGCAAAGGATAGCCAGTATGAATGACAAAGAATATGAGTTAGTTCAGAGCGTAATCCTTCGCTTGGCTGTTAAATTCAAGGCTGCAAAAAGAGATTGTATCATCTGAAGAGTGCATATGCACCACAGTACTTGATCCATGGTACAAAAAATATTGGACATTTTAATTCCTTTTTCAGGAAAATATGTTTCCCTTTGAAAGACTTGAATTGTTGATTAAGTGGGAGGTGTGGACAAAGAATCACTGGAAGTTAGAGGCCCGGGCAGAAGTTCTTATGTGCAGCCTAAAACCTCCAAAGAGAGCACTGCTGTAACTGTTTTCTCACAGCCAAAACATCATCATCACCAGATACACCATCAACAGAGGAATCTGACCCAAAATCCGCAATGGCTTGATTTAAAGTGCCAGGGCTTAAGTCAAAGTGCAGAAGCAAAAGAGGTTGAGCAAGTGCCAGATCCAATGACCATTCAAAGGAAGCTAAAGGGACTATCTAGATGACCCGAAAGATTTCTATGTTGATCAGAACCCATTGGTCTATTCTTATGAGAAAATGGACCAATGGCCAGAGCTCAGTAGGCTGGCAACAAAGCATCATGCTTTTCCAGTAGCCAGTGTGTTTGCTGAGTGCATGTTCAGTGCAGCTAGCACAGTTATCCCCGTGAGAAAGACCAGTTTCTCACCTCAAAACATTGTGCGGTTGACGATGATCAAAATGATCTAACACTTCATACCACAAAATTACAATGTTCCTGAAATATCATAGGAGTAGGATGATATAACTTAACTTGCATATATTATCATAGAATTGCTTTAAAAAAATTATATTGAAGACCATTTATATATTTGGAGTCTGACTCACTTACACAGCCCTATTTATATAGTAATATGTATGGAGTGGACTAGGGTGCACAAAAGAAGCCGCCCCATTTGCATTAAGGATATAAGACAATTCTTCTGAATCCCATACTTAATATTTACATTCTTAAGCTAGCCTGTGAGTTAAGATCATTAATTTTACAAAACTGCCATTGAGTGTCAGTTTCATGGGTAAAGAGATACAATAGATAAAGGAGCATAAGACTTAGTACAGGAAATTATTGCACCAATGAGTGATATATTGAGTGATTAATGATTTGTGTTGTGGCTGGTAGAGTCTTGTAACTACTTTTTACACTTGATTGGTAATGATTGGGACCAAGGCGAGGAGTCTGCTTGAATGATTGCCTTTCTTGCTTTCGCATTTTTAATTACTTGCATGGTCCATACTTTTCGTGTACTTTTTTTCCAGGTTCTTCTGAGACTAGTCAGTTTTGTTTCAAAATGCCACAAATTGCTCAAATTCTTTTCCTTTTCTTGTTCACCACTACAGGTCTATCTCATTCGGGACTGGAGTCAGGACAGGGCTGCCACAACAGCTATAAGAATGAGGTTAGGAGCAATGCCTATCTACTTTAATGGGAAACAAATAACATGACTCAAATAGGCTTAGTCCTGTGGTCTGAAGACAGGTGCGTTAATTTGGAAAATGCAGAGTAGTGGGCTGACTCCAGTGTCAAATATAATTAAGTGGTTGTGGTTTGGGAGGACTGTCATTGGACACAAATCACATGATGGACGCACACAGCTAAATGTTATTGACAATTTTAAGATTGATAAGCCTGGTGAATGCAGCTACCTACTTGTCTAGTATTGGTGGTAAAAGATTGTTCTCACTTCTCAGCTGACCGCACACAGCAGTAAGCTCTGCTCCTCTCATGGAGTTTGTGTAATCTGGGCACTCAATGCACCGCAGAGGAGAGCGGAGTTCCTAAATTCCACCTTTCGTGCATGAAGTCTAGTTATTTTTTAACTCATGCCTTTGAGTTTTGGTTTGGCGCCCAACCACAAGCACCAAGAGACCTTAGCCGATAGCGAGTTTGCACAAGAGCTCCCCGACATTAGCGATTCCTGTGAGACTTAGGGGCCCATTATGATGTCGGGTGGATTGCCTACGCCAGGCTGCCGTTAGCCACCGCTAGCCTGGCGGAGGCAATCCGCCCGACATTTACACTCGTTCCCCCCCCCGCCATATTAGTATGGCGGAGGGGACAAGACCGTCCGCCGCTTTTCCGCCATGGTTGCCTGGCGGCCGGGGCGGAAAAGGAATAATATGGTGGCGGTGTCCTTTAGACACTGCAAGCTATATTACGATGGGCCTAGGCAGGTGCCTTTCAGTGGCGGCCGGAAAGGAATGCGGTCTTCACTTTGGGGGCCCCCCTTGGGCCCCCAAAGTTAAGGAGGGGTGGAGGGTTCCCAATGGGGGGTAACTGCTGCATTGTGTATGCAAATGCATACTTGCAATTATGGCATTTTAGCGGGCGGTGCGGAGAGCACCGCCCGCCACAATGTTATAAATGCAGGATGCGGCCGCCACAGTGGTGGCCGCATCCTAATTCCACCCATGGGACCCCCGCCCTTATGGGGGGTGGTGCCTAGTCCCGATAGGATGGCGGGTGCACTAAGTCCGCCCGTCATCCTAATGACCCCCCTTAGCGTTCACTTGCACGTCTTCCGACCACAATGCAGCCAATCTAATGCTGATCTCAAACGGAGCAGGTGAGAAGCTTTTCTCTTGGTGATACAGCTGTTGTTTTTTTGCGAGATTCCTATTTTAAAACTTTTTTTTCAAACATGAATAAAGTGCCCCAGAGTGCTTTGTCCCTCTCCTGGTCACTTTTTTGGGATTTGAAGTTGAAAGATCACTCTCCTTGTCTGTCTGCCTCATATATACCATTGGATTTAAGGACTTTGTCTTCGAGGTTTCACAAATAAGTTAAAACACTGATGTATAAGGGTGTTTGTTCAATTGGGGGAACGCACCTACATTTATTTGTACTTTTATTACATTTTTAAAATGTATTGTGGTGGGTGGCCTGCAGTTTCAGTAGTAATTTTTCTTCTTTTGTATTTGATCCATTTTTTTTTATACATTTGCAATATTGATTTAATTCACCATGTGGCCTAGCCTGCAATGGGCCAGTAGGCCCAGTGCTAGTCATGGGTGCATAAGACAACTGTTTTTGTGGTGTCACATCATTTAGGCTATGGAGGGCATTGCATAAAAATTCTGAATGTGATTTTGGTTATTTCATTTTTTTTGCAAACAGTGTATGGGTCGGGTATTTATATTTGATGTCTTTGGAGGATGTGTGTTGTTATAAAATGTCTTAATCCAGTGAAGTTTTATTTTTACTATTGATTAATTAATGCTCTTTTTTTCTTTGTTACCAATCTATGCCTCCTTTGTCTGGCCAGTGCGTTTGCCATAAGCCATCATTTGTCGTTGTTCCTCATGACATATGGCCAGGGGCCATTTTGTGCAGTCAGTGTTCATAGGCCTGCATGTGTTCTTTGTTTTCCAGGACTCCTTCTTGTTGTTGTGACAATGTGGCTGGTGCAGCCAGCCAGTGTGCCTTTGCATAGGCATGCATGTCTTCTTTGTTGTGGCCATGCCTTCTTGCTGGTTGTTCTGACCATGTGGATGGTGGCCATTTTGTGTAGGCAGCCAATGTTCTTTTGTCATATGCCTGCATGCGCTCTTTGTCGTGGCCATCCCTCCTTGCTTGCTGTTTGACCATGTGGTCAGTGGCTATTTTGTGTAGCAGCCAGTATGCTTTTGCCATAGACCTGCATGTGTTCTTTGTTGTGGCCATTCCTCCTTGCTTGTTGTTGGACTATGTGGATAGCGGCCATTTTGTGTAGGCAGCTTTTGTGTTTTTGACATAGGCCTGCGTGTGATCTTTGCTTGTAGCCATGCCTCCTTGCTTGCTGTTTCACCATATGGTCAGTGGCCATTTTGTGTAGGCAGTCAGTGTGCTTTTACCATAGGCTGACATGTCTTCTTTGTTGTGGCCATGCCTCCTTGCTCAGTGTTGTTGTTGTTGATGTAATATAAACCACAGGAGCGAACACCCATCAACCACGCTGGGATTGGAGTAGTAAATCTGATATAGTGATATAGTATCCCAACTGGTATCATTATATGGACAGTTACAAAGACTATGTTATAAACATTATCGGAAAGGAAGTAAGGAGACTCTTGCTTAGTTTCACATGTGTTCATGGCATCATATCTTATCCAAAGACTCGGAAAGGTAAGTTACAGTTGTAGCAGCACTGTAATTGAAACAAATAAATCAAAATAATGATAATACAACCCTAATTGTACTTGGTGCGCAAATTGGTGCAAGTGATATACACAGTGGCGACGCAAGTGACAATGTGATCAGCAAACACGGCGCAAGGTGACAGGTGCATGGATATATACAGTGAATGGATGGTACAAAATAGTTCCAGCTGATTTGGAGTTTGATTCTGCTTTGAGTTGGCTGTAGTTTTGATGAACCATAATGTGTATTGCGCCTAAGATTGCGCTGATGTGGCACTGGCTGGCAGCCCTTTTATGCATCCAGCCAGTATGGACCTTTACCATAGGCTTGTATGGATGGTTGAGATAACTGTTTAATACATTATGTGCTTGAGGATAATTTCCCTTATTTATAGTATTTGTATTCATATTTTTTAATTTTAGGTTTTGTAATTTGTTCCAGTTTTATTTCTGTTATTTTAATTTTGTAATTGTTTGAATGTAATTTATTTTTTATTTATTTTTAGATTAATTTTAATTTTAATGTTGTTTTCTAACATCTGGCACCAATGCCAAGTCTGCTACAGGTGTACAACGTCTAATAGGACAGAGCCACCCAATAATCCCACAAGGACTGGGTATAATCAATAACACAATCACAATTTGTCCCCGTAGGAATGATTTTCATAATATTCTTCAATACATATCAGTCACCATAATGATCAAATATTCATAAAGCAGCAAGGGAGATTACAGTATTGAACTGTTATTTTATTTTGTCTTTATCAAAAGTTTTTTATGGCAACAAAAATACTACACAATATATACACTTTTTCTTGTAGTATTGGAGGTTGTTGGTAAGACTTTTTAACCTGTATATAGGCTTTTTAAGGACGCACGACACCACTTTATTTGTATCATTGTTTGAATACTTGTTATAATGAATGAATTGTGTTATAACCGCATTCTTTTCACATAGTAGTGTGTTTCCCCATGTAAAAAACATAAGGTGTCCAATACTACAAGAAAAAGTGTATATATTGTGTAGTATTTTTGTTGCCATAAAAAACTTTTGATAAAGACAAAATAAAATAACAATTCAATACTGTAATCTCCCTTGCTGCTTTATGAATATTTGATCACTATGGTGACTGACAGGTGTACAACAGCATTTATTGTCTAAGGATTATTCCATTGGCACCTGCACCTCCCTGAGTGCCACTTCTCAATTTGATGGAAATAAAGAAAACAGTATGTTGTTGTTGTTGCTCTTTCTTATCCTTCCTGAGTGAACACTATGACAGTTTATGTTGGTGTGGTATTATCAATGGATACTTACACTGTATTGCTAATTATCTATATTAACTTAAGTAACCACACTAAAGGATATTGTTTGTTTTTGCCACCAATTGAACTGCAACAATGCCACTTTCCACTGATATTCTTCTTGCTTGTTTGCTTTTAGGTGTACAAGAGAAGAGACGTCACCCATAGTACAGCCAGATAGAAGGGCTGTGTATGATGTGTCACGTGACTAACTATGCAACACAGGCAGCACTTCAGCTTGTGCAGCTAAGTGCCACAGCAAACTGACAGCTTCAAGATGGCACCAAAGAAAGATGCTGCCAAGAAAGTAGTCAGTGGGTAGGAGACCACAACCCTTTTCAGCAAACTTTTGCCTGCTGCTGTGGCCTCCGGAGAGCAAGCTGAGAGCAGCACCCCTTCATGAACAGCACCACCCCTCAAAATAAGCCCAAGGCCATGCCTGTCAGTGAGGCAGCCACTGCAATCATGTCTACCCCAACATGTAGGGATGTTGAATTGGATTTGTCCCTTTCATAAAGTAGTGCACAATCTTTCCAGGAAATAGAGGAAGGTGGACAGCAGTCAAAGCCACGCAATAGAACATTTGCCTCATGTTGGAGCAGAACAGGGGGTTGAGCTTCCTTCCGAGCAAGAAGTAGAAACTCCTCTTTTAGAATCATTGACTCTCAGATCTCCAGCAAGGAAAATTAATGGTACTACCCCACCCTTTTCTTCAAGCACCCCTTTTGATGATGATGCTAGGGATAGGGAGTGGACCCAGGCAGAGTCCAGGAGACAACAGGAGGGGGAAGGGAGAAGAAAAGTTTTTGAAAGGCTTAGACCTATTGAAGGGCATGATAAGGAAGATGACAATGATGAGGCAGTCATGTGGGAAGGTGACACAGAGCAGTCTGACATTGCTATTAAACCTGCTCCGAGGGATGTGGCACAGGTAGCACCACCACCAGCTCCAATATTGGCAAAGCACCATCTGAGACCTGCACCAACCCCTACCTCATGAGAAGTATAGAGGAAATTGACAACATGCCCACCCACCTCCAATTCTTCTTCAGGCATTGGCAGTGGCTCAGTGGAAAAGTACTCCTCCCCAGTTTTGGATTGTTTTACGGTTAGCCAAGAGGGGAACACATTGTCGTATGCAGCATTTGTAGCACAGGTGTTCGTTGAGGCAAGCCTGGTACAAATTATGGTATTGGAGGCCAAACAACCCATATGGAAAAATACCACACAATCAAGTGCGAGTAGCACCTTAAAAAAATGCTGAACATGGTTGTGGTGGTGAGGAGAGCTGAGGAACATCATCTAGAAACCCAGTCATGGTGGAAAGATATGATGAGGAAGAAGAGAGTGCCATCTTCACACATAGCAGCCCGTCCCCAGCAGTGCACCAGCAGATTTACCCACCTTTGCGATGTCGTACTGACATAAGATTCAGAGGGAGAGGGAGATACTAAGACATACAGTGACTGCCTCACCACACCACAACACACATTGAGTCTACTACTACCACCATCTACTTTTTGAAAATCTCCTGTGCCAGTGGCCCCAGAAAAGAAGAAAACTCAGGCTACTAATATGAGCATGTTAAGGCAGGAGGGGCCCTACAAGCAGAACTACATAACTGCATGTTGGAACAACGGGAAGCTGGCAAAAATGTTAGCGTCGGACCTCCTACCTTTTTCTTTTGTGGAAGGAGTGGGATTCTAAGAATTTATGCTAACCGTCTGCCTGAAGTGGAAGGTACCAAGTAAGACCTATTTTGCCAGTTGGTTGGACATGTTTTGCAGCAAAGTGTTGTTCACACCATCCACCTGATGACAGACATGTGAACCAGTTGTCAGGCGACTGGTTACATGTGCATCACTGCACACTGGATCTTATTTGCGATGGTAAAACAAAAGATATCTAACTGTCTTGGCTCTGAAGAAAGTTTTAACAGCACTCGGCGGCATGCAACAGTGCCATGTTTGCCATGCAGAAATCACATACAGCTGTAAACATCTTGCATAAACTCAACAGCAAGGTTTATGAATGGCTGCGACCCAGAGGTCACAGAATTGAATTTGTTTCCATGGACAATGGCAGTAACATAGTCAAGGCCATGTCAAATGGGACTATTTCAGGGTCCTGTGTTTGGCTCATTGCATCAACCTGGTTGTGCAAGATTTCCTTATAAAAGAAGACATAGTCAGCAACATCAGTCAGACATTCTTTTACAGCCCGGAAGCAGTTGCAGATTATTCAGCATAATAATAGAGCACCTGTTAAAGCCCTGATACAGGAGGTGGCAACACGTTAGAGTTCAACTTTTTACATGTTGCAATGTCTGTTTGAGCAGCACAATCAGCTCATTGACTGAGGCATTTAAAGAGAAAGGGATGCAGTTGGGAAAGCTATGACCAAGAATGCAGAAAAATCGGGCCTAGTCAAATGCATGACACAGATGCTACTCCCTTTTGAGGTTTACACATGGGAAGTTAGCAAGGAGGACTGCACAATGGGCCAAGCTATCCTGTTGTTGCATCTTTTGCAGGGCCAGTTATAGAAAGTATCTGAAAGGTTTGTGCCTGCAGGTATGAATGAAAACACAGAAGCGCATGCCTTGGTTGAGATCCTTATCCTTCACTTGGCTTGTAATACAAGGCTGCAACATCACATCAGCTAGTCTAAAGGGTACATCTGTGCTAAGCTACTTGATTGATGGTCCAAACAATTCAGCCCACTTTCTTTCCTTTTTTCTGAAGGGATATTTTAAAATACAAGAGGTTGATTATAGAGCAAGCCGGAGACTTGGAAGAAGAATGGATGGACCTTCTAGTCTCACCACATAGTTCTAGGGTGCCACCTTCAACTTCCTGAGAGGGCAGTCTTGTCTCAATGCCGCCAACAACACGATCAACCAGAACACTAGCAAGAACAACAGCAGATGGACTGCACTGAACCTCTGCCTTGTATTGGTTTCAATTGTCAGGGTTTACATCCAGTGCAGAGGCGATGGCAAAACAAGTTGAGCAAGTGGCAGTACCAATGACCAGTCACACAATATTCCAGGAGTATCTGGATTATCCAAAAGACATCTATGTGGATCAAAACCCATTGATGTATTGACATGGGAAGATGCAACAATGGCCAGAGCTTAGCTGGCTGGCAATAAAGTATTTGGCTTGTCCTGTCATCAGTGTGTATGCTGAACATGTGTTCAGTGCAGATGGTGTGGTTGTTACAATGAGAAGGACCATTCTCTCACCTCAAATAATTGGACACATTAACTATGATCACAATGAACCAACATTTAACACCACACAATTACACCTTTCCTGAAACACCAGGAAGGTGATTGGTCCAAAATTGAATCAAATGTGTTAGTTGATCAACTTCTGGATGAACCACCTAAGTTTGAGGATGAACTCTACTTCCCAGACTAAGTATAACAGTGCCTCTATAGAAATGTTAAATTATTTCTCATTGAACTTACTTCTATCTTCACAAAATACTAGGTAGTGGAACATTATTATTTTTTTGCCAGATTTAGGTTATCTCAGCTTTTTTCAGTCACATACATTGCCAGATTGCAGTTGGGCCAGTGTGCATTGAAGACGCTTCTACTTCCTTCATGACAATGCCTGCAACCTTGCATGCCTATTGCCTATCCCTTTTAGGATTTTTATTTATTAATTTAAGAAGTTTTATATAGCCCTTTCCTGACCCAAGTGATCAGAGCGCTTTACAACAGATGCATTGCAGAGAATCACATAAAACATTAACATTGCAGGTCGATGGTGGGGAGATCTGGTTCGAAGTCTTGGGGACAAGGAGTCGAAGCAGTGTCTGCTTCCCCGCGCCGACTGCTCTTATCGGTTCCCTAGGGAGCGGTCAAGGAACAGGATTTTGAGTTGACTTTTGAATTTTACAAAAGAGGGAACAGTTCTGATGTGAGGGGGAATAGAGTTCCAGATTTTAGTCGTACTCCCGGCAAAGGTTTGTGCCGCAGTTTTCTGTTTTTGAGCTTTCAGCAGGATGAGTAGGAGGAAGTTTGAGCTTCGGAGGTTCCTGGCCTGATCAGTTTTTTTGAGTTTCGCTGCCAAATAGCCAGGTTTGCCGGTGTGCAGGGCCACTTAGGCTCTCTGAGTGCAGGAGAAATATGATTGAATTTCTTGATTACGGTGATCATTCTGGCTGCCGTGTTGAGAGTTGTTTTGAGGGGAGCTAGATGTGATTTTGCTATTCCTGAGAGGACTGCATTCCCGTGGCTAGTCTTGACAACACCAATGCTTGGGTGGCCTGTTTGAGATCACTTGGCAGAATGAAAGGTTTTATTTTGTTCAGTAGCTTTAGGTTAATGAAAGCGCCCTTAGCTGAGTCCTTGATGTGTATGGTCATGTCCAGTTTCGGGTCTAGTGTGATGCCTGCCTAGTGATTTGACAGAGTCAGCCAGGGTGAGGTTCCCGTTGAGCGCATTTATGGATTTTAGCCATTCAGCAATTTGGGGGTTCTCCTCCTTGTTCGAGATGAGGAGTATTTCGGTTTTGTCGGGGTTTAGTTTAAGGTGGTTACATGACAGCCAATGATGAACACCTCTCAGTACGTCATTGAGTTTATGAATGTCTCTGATAGAGGCGGTTTCCAAGTAGATCTGTGTATCGTCTGCATAAAGATGGAAGCAGATGTTGGCTTTTTTGAGTAGTTTGGTGAGAAGTTTTCATGTAGATCTTGAAAATTTGTGGGGAGATCACTGTACCTTGAGGGACTCCATTGTTGACCGGATAAAGGTTGGGTGCAAAGTTTTTGATTTCGATTTTTTAGTGCGATTGTGTAGGAAGGAAGAGAACCATTGGAGGACCATCTCACAAGGTCAGGCTCTTTTTTGGAGAGCCCTAATGAGGAGTTTGTGGTCTACCATGTCGAATGCTGCCAATTGGTCTAGGAGAATGAGGCAGCATTGGTCAGAGTTTAGTGATTTGTGGATATCGTCGTTTATGTTGAGGATCGCTGTTTCAGTGCTACAGCCTTTTCTGAAGTCAGACTGATGGAAGTCAAGGAAGTTGATGTTGTCCAAGTGTTGTGTTGTTGGAGTACGCATATTTCTAGGATTTTGGACAGAAGAGGAAGGTTAGAGACAGGTCTAAAGTTATTCAAATCCTTTATGTCAAGGATGGGTTTTTTCAGCAAAGGCGTGATTTGTCCCACTTTAAGGCAGTCTGGAACGACTTCGTTTTTCATGGAGCTGTTTATGATCGTGCACCATAGCTGTGATAGGGAGCTCTTCAGCTTTTTGGTCATTTGGGGGAATGGGGTCTAGGACATGAGATGAGGGTGTGGCGGTGGAGATAAGATTGATTATCTCAGTTTCCTGAATGGGGAAGAAGCTTAGCCTGGATTTGGTAGAGGGACAAGGGGTGATATCATACATCCCAGATGTGCTGCTCTTTGTGGGGAGGGTATTGTTGATGTCCAGTGACAGTTTGATCTTAGTGATCTTATCATTAAAGAAGTTGGCGAAGTTGTCACATAGTTATTTGGATGCCTGTATTGAGGAAGTAGTGGACTTGGAGGTTTGTTGCCTGATGATGTTATAGAGCTCTTGGGTCTATTGTTTGTGCTGTCCAGTGCGGAGTGGAAAAATGTGGATTTCTTGTTCTTGATGTGATTGTTATACTTCCTACAAGCTGTTTTGAGTTGTTCGTGGAGGGTAATAGTAGGGTTATTCCTCCAGCTTCTTTCTTTGACTCTTAGTTGTCTCCTTTCGGAGTTGATGTCAGTGTTGAACCATGACCTGGACGGAATGGCAAAGCTTTTTTGTTAGCTTTAGAGGTGCTAGTTGGACAAGCTAAGCCACCAAATTTGAGTTGTAAAGCAAGGTGAGTTTGGTTGTGGTGAGATGGTCGTTGGCGCTGGGAAGGAGTGAGCTTATCCTTTCTTTTAGGGTTAACATGGGAATGTGTGTGAGGTTTTTAGCCCATTTGGGGGATCATGCACGGCTGGCTGGGAAAGCCTTGTTTGGTTGATGTGAAATAAGATCATGTGATGGTCTGACCATTTCACGGGGCGTATGTGGTTGATCGTAATTGCGTCTCGTTGAGCAATAATGGCATCCAATGTTGCTCCTTTGTTGTGCATTTCCTATGAGCAGTGTTGGGTTAAGTTATTGTCACAGAGAAGATTGGATAACGTTTGAATTAGTGGGTTGTTCGCTTCATTCCACCAAAGGTTTAGATCACCAAGAATTAGGTTGTTGGCGTCCCCGCAGTGAGCAATCAGGTCAGACAAATGCTCCCTGAATACGGAGGTGTTGCCTGATGGGTGATAGAGGAGGTGGCAGAGTAGTGCTCCATCATCCTTAGTCTTTATATTGGTGGTAAGACAGTCAAAGGTGTTGTACTTGTACTTTACGCCAACTGCATGCTCATTAAATGCAGATCAGACTCTATGCATGCAACTGAACTAGCTGAAGCCATCCTCTTGCAGGACATTGACATTGCATTCATCAAGGAGACTTGGCTCAACAAGCTCTCCTCACCATGCTTAGATATGCTTGTGCCCCCAGGTTTCTCCATTATTAACAAAGACAGAAAAGTCCAACGAAGGGGAGGTGTAGCTATCAATCATAAGGACAACATCCATGATGCGATGAGAAGTATAACTCTATAACTGAGCACTACACACTCAGGTACAAGCACATAAACAGGCTGCGTAAAACTAGCTGAAAGCAGCAGTACAAAGTAAAAGTAAAACCAACGACTTCAGGCAGAAATTTAGATTAAATAAAATAAATTCCCCCTTTATTTGGTTTACAAAGAAACCTACCCTCTCCACCCACACAACATGCCCATCCCTCTCCCCAAAGAGAACTGACACAAGCCCCAAAGTCCCAAAATTCAAAGTGTCCAAGAAAAAAGTCAATTCAGTCCCAACTCCCTTCCCACTTTCTTCACTTAGCCCCAACAAACAAGTTCCTCTGACAAAAAAAACAAATTTAAAAAAGAGCTGGAAAAGGGCATTATGGATGTCAGTTTCAGAGCTAGTACAGGCTCTGCTCTATCATAGTGAGTCGGTCCTCGAGTGGGCAGAGTTGCTTGTCCCACCCGATGTTTCTGCGAATCACTGACAAAATATAGACGGAAAAAATATCGACCTACAGAAAAATCGATGTTGGAATATCAGAGGCAAGAATATCGACATCATATCTACAACATGGTAAGTACAAAAATACCGAAAACAATATTCTGATGTTAAAAATATATTGTTTTTTTTTAAATAAAAAAGTGTAAAATAAAGTACATAATACTTAAAAACCAAATAATCATAGTTAGAAATATTTAATATTGTTTAAAATAATAAATAATACATATACAATAATATAACATAAATTTAACATATACATAAAAAATATAATATATACTTACTTAATAATAAGTTTATATAATTCTTTTAATAACTTATGCATTATTAAAAGGTATTATAAATTACAAATACATCTGCTCATATAAAACAATAACATAAATAAAAAGCAAATACTTATATTCAATAAAATTAAAAAATTAAATAAAGTTTCAATATTTTTTAAAATTAATAATATACTACATTATAAAAAATAATAATAAAAATATTTAAATACCTAAATAAATAAAACTACTATTCAAAGTCCCAAAAAAGCTACAGTAACGATAACATTGAATAGTGAACCACTTAAAATTACTATTCCAACTTCGGAAAATGCAACAGTAGGGAAAGCGTTAGATAGAGTAGTGGTAAAAATTACGATTCCAACTTCAGAGGGTGCAACCGTAGGGAAAGTGTTGGATAGCGTAGGGGTAAAAATTACTATTCCAACTCCAGAGAGTAAAACAGTAAGGAAAGCGTTGGATAGAGTAGGGTTAAAAATTACTATTCCTACTCCAGAGGGTGCAACAGTAGGGAAAGCGTTGGATAGCCTAAGGGTAGAAATTACTATTCCAACTCAACAGGGGGCAACAGTAGGGAAAGCGTTGGATAGCGTAGGGGTAAAAATTACTTTTCCAACTTCAGAGAGGGCAACAGTAGGGAAAGTGTTGGATAGCTTAGGTGTATAAATTACTATTCCAACTTCAGACGGTGCAACAGTAGGGAAAGCATTGGATAGCGTAGAATTTAAATATAACATACTTAAAAATAATTTTTGTATTTAAGGTAAATTATTTAATTTACAAATACCAATTAATAATTATTAAAAACAAAATTACAATTGAATAATTAATTAACAATAAATTAACAATAAATACCAATACATATTAATAAATATTAGTCACCAAATAATAAATATTGAACAATAAAATATATTTCATTACAAAAAAATAATTATTATTTAAAATTAATTCACAATTAAACAATATTAAAAAATAAAAAACAAATCATACCAAATATCACTTTTGATTAAACATTGATTACCAATGAATTAAAATAATTTCCAATTAATACAAATTGATTACCAACTACAAATATCAATTGCCAATTAACAACATTAATTATCAATTAAAAAAATAATTACCAATTAAAAAAATTATTTGCCAATAAAAAACATTAATTACCAATTAAAAAAAGTATTTATCACTTAAAATAATTAATTGTCAACTAATGAATAATTAAAAATAAAATAATTATCCATACCAATAAATAAAAATAAATCATTAATTAATTACAATTAAATTACTTCCCACCCAATTCCCCTATAAACCCACAACTCGCTACAGAAATTAAATTAATTAAAAATTAATTAAATTAATTAAATATTAATTTAAATTAATTGATAATTCCTAAGAATTAATAATTAATTTAGTATATTTAAATTACTTCCCACCCTATTCCCCTATAAACCCACAACCCGCTCCGGTACTAAAACATAAAATGTACTTAAAAATAACATTATTAATATATAAAAATAATACACATACTATTTAAAACAATTAAAATATTACACATACATAATAAAATACATAACAATAATACAAATATAATACAAATATCGATATTAATAACTTCGATTTTACTTACATCGATATAAAACAATCAATATTACCTTAGGGTCGATATTCTGTCCAACGATATTCTTGACCTCAATATTCTGTACCTTCGATATTTCCAACTCAATATTTTTGTAGGTCAATATTTAAAACTCAATATTAAAACTGTGCACCGTTTCTGCTGTACGTCAACAAAGATTCGGTTTTTGGGTGCAAACTGCACCACCTGGTTGCACTTAGGCGTGGCCATCTAGAATCTTACTCTGTTTATGGTGTTGGGCCTACATTTCCATCCTTATTCAATCTTTGCAATTATTGCTTTCTAGAACTTTGTTTCAATCTTTTTTATTTATTATGTTACCCATTGTCTTTCTTAGTGTGCATTTGTCTATCTTTTATTTTACTGTGTGTTTTTGCTGAGTTTTTTACTTTTGAATTTGTTAGATTTCCTATTGCCCAGTCCTTCCTTTTTTTCCCTGATTCTTTTTTTCTCTCTTTCCCCCCAGGCCCATGGCAGGTAATAGAACACAAAGTGCGGCCGCCTTCCTTGCGGAAGGTGGTGCCAGTCAGGGGGGCAGCCCTGTGTCCTGTGTTTCAGGAGGTGGCAGCGCTGATTTTTTATATCCAGGGCCACCACCCCTCTACCCTGGCAGCAGGCGGCAGGTCTGGGTACGGGATGCTGGAGAACCAGCAGCTCTGGGTGAGGATGCCCTGGGCAGTTTACTGCTGCTCTGTAGTCTGGCCAACCCATCAGCAGGTGACTCACTTCTGATCAGACATCCTGGACTGAGAGCAGAACTGCTGGACCTGCTAGGAGTTGAGGTTGCTGGGCTTGGTGAGTAATTATTAAAATTAATAATTGTAATTATTACTTGTGTGTTCTATTCTATAGCTAATATTCTTTTCACAAACAATAGCATGCATGCTGTTCACATGCAGGAAAGTTACGTTTTCAAATATTATGTAATAGTCTTTTATTCTAGACAGGTGCTTAACTTACTTGGCGCTACCCACCTAACTTAGTTATTGAATCACACTTTTTACCGCTAGCTTGAGCCAATGTGATTAGTGATGGTTATGTAAGACGTTCTGTAATTAACTGCATGGTGCATGCCACACAGACGATGCAGGGATGTTTGTATACAACAACATCCATTTTTCAATGTAAGCTTGTGCTGTGGGCCTTTTCCGCCTGCCACACAAGCTTACATTGACAAATGGAGGTTTGGGACCGCCCTATGACCTCTGGGCGATCCCATTGATTCGTAATAGACTAGTGGGTCGTCGTGACCGCGGCGCCGACCTAAGGTCGGGCGGTTCATGAACTGCAATGGCATCCACCCGACATTGTTGTAATCATTATAATAACTAAGGCACTTAGTGATTAGTGCATTGGTGCATCAAAGGGGGTTTACTTGAGACTTAGAGATTGCGAATGTGATTTGGAAAGAAGCAAACATAATTTGCTGCAATTTATTATTAGTAATTCCAAAATTCAGTTAATGAAATTTGGAATAGGAGTGGACTAGATAGATATGTTTTGAAAATTCTAACTAGGATAGAACAGTCTGCGATATACTACTACTAGTTGATCTGATTTAGAATAGTTCAATGTTATTGCGATTGCTTATGCCTTTCAACGTATAATTTGGGGAGATATTCTTTACTACCACTAGTCTTTTTTTGTCTTTATGTTTTACATCAGCATCCAGGTGAAAGAAGAGGGCTGAGGCGGGTGAGGGTCCGGGAACGGGAGCTAGAGGTACCTCCAAGAGTTCCTTGACCGATGGCTCTGGTGGAGTTTACCCGTTTTCTATTATTTTTCCAAATCCTATTTGATCTATCCATTTCTAAATTCTTGTTATCCCTGCATTATCCAATTTACTTATTTTCTAAAATTCAAGTTTCTCTACGTTACGTCAAACTGTCTCTTGTTACTAGTCTGTTTATAGTTTCCGTTCTTCTGCTTTTTCAGTCAGGTTTCCCCTAACCCTTTTGTGGACTGCCTAGTGGTGGTACTCTAAGACTCAGAGAACCCTTTGGTCACATAATACTACTACTCCTCTGCCATGCGGATTGCATGCCCATTGCCCAAGTAAGGTATTCTACACATGTAATAGATGAGAAGACTCAATCACAAACACAAGAGAAAGGCAATGGTCATGTTGGACACCCCAATGTTGTGTCTTCTTATTAGATAGCCCTAGTATTATTAGCAGCAGTTGGTGAACTGATGAATATGCACCATGTCTGGGGGGAAATATGAGGAGGATGGCCCCATAGCATTTGCTAACCAAGGCCATATGCTATTTTGTCCTCAAAACACCAACTTCATAAATCAATAGCTCCAGCCACTACTTAACAGCTTGTCTCTTGTCTTAACTTAAGCTTTTTAAACAATTTCCACCAACAAAATGCTTAACCTGATATTTTCTATAGAAGAAACTGTCTGTAATTTATCCATATTGTAGTAAATGATGTGTGTGTTTATTTTAATTTTGCTATAAAACAATTAATAGGGGGAGGTGTATCTGGCATCTAAGAAATGTGTAATAATTTTTAATAGCCGCACCGACCACCAGTGACAGCACAAGCAAGTCTGAAGATATAGCAGCCGAAGGGGATGAGCCAGCGGTAGTGGCGGGCAGTGGTAAGTGATATTGCTTGCTTATTAACAATAAATTTTAATTACAAATTCACTGTAAAAGTGTGGTCTTGTTCACAGCAGGAGTTGGGTGGTGGGTGAAGGATGGATGAATGGTATACAGGTAGGAAGCGCGCCTGGGTGGGTAACAGTGCATGTGTGAAAGGATGCCTGCCTGATTAGGTTATTGGAATCCTGTGCTGGTTTCTTTTGATTGAAATAAACGCAAGGTCGCATGGGTGGGTAAATGTCAAATGACAAATATATGTTGCTGAAACGTATGTAGTTTTGCACTTGAGATCATGAGACTATTGTGAGAGAGAGAGCCATGTTTGGAGCTTTGGATGGATGGCTATATGAATGGGTGGATAGTCTCCATGGTGGAGAATCTATTAAGTGACAGTTAAATTTAAATGGTGGTAAGTAGCAAAGCCAAGGGTGAAGAATAAAAAATAAAATACCCAAAGAACAATTTAATGATGAATGGAAAAATCCTTGGGAAGGAGAATAAGAGACTAAGGTGCTCCTTTGTAGTGGTGTTCTTCTCACCTTTAAATGTCTAGAATGGTTTTATCAAGGTTTTTTCATTCAAAGGGTTGCAGAGGTAGTATTTCAGACTCCTTCCTGGTCTGTCTCCCAGTACATTTCAAGCACAACTTTATGTTCCCTTCCTACCCACCCATCATCTATAACGTCCCTCCATACCCATGGCATCCTTTTTCATGTTTTGCTAAGAGCATTGTTTACAATTTGTCTTTTTTCTATTTTGATATGTTGCTACTGCTGCTGCTCCAATAGCACAGAGCAGGCAGAAGATTGCAGCCCGGACCCAGCAACGGAAAATGGAGGCCATCAGTGGCTGGTGGCCTTGGCGGATGAGGCAGAAGCTGCTACAGATGACCCGGGACCAAGCAAGGCAACAACAAACACCCCGCTACACCATCGCCGCGGTCCAATGGGCGCACTCCGGCGCTGCCATCATTCCACCAGCACTGCTGCTTCCTCTTATTTTTGCTGGTTCGATCGCAGCATCATGCGAAGGCAGGCGGATAGTGAAGCCAGGCAGGAACTGATGGATAAGCACCTCGAGAAGCTCCTAAACCGCCGTTTGTGCTCTCTTCAACCCATTTTTTCATCTGTTATTTAATGGGATTTGGGGGATTGGTGGGTTTTTCTTTATTTATGGACATTTCTTGGACACTACTTGGACATTGGTTGGGGTTGGGGAGAGGGGTGGGCCAGTTGTGGGTTTGGTTTAGATTTGCTCAGGAATTTTTTTTTCATACTTTTACATTTTATGATTATGAAAGATTTAAAATAAAATTGGTGGGGTTATTTATTGTTTGTTTTCAAACTGCTGCCATCCTTTGCCACAGCCAGTTTTAAAAATCTGATGATAGTATAAACAAAATAGTGATGTGGTACCCTCCCTTGTCCTACTACTCTCTCCTCCTAGTCTTTGCCATCTACTCTGCTACTAAGATGGTAAATGCACTAGGCACTCTACATCTGGTAAAGGTTTTCGCCAAGGATGCATTTTAACACCACTACTTTTTACCCTATATATTTATAACTGAGGCAAGTTTTTAGAGATGCTAGTTTGGACATACCGCAGGTAGAGGACAGGTTTATTCCTGTGTTCCTATATGGGGACAATGCCGTGTTATTAGCTCATACAGCTGTAGGGCTCCAGAGACTTTTAGATTTCTTTGGGGCTTACATAAAATCTTTGGACCTAGTTGTTAACATAGCCAAATCATATATAATGACCATGGGCAGATGAGTATTGTTTGATGAGAGGGGCTCTTGGGTTCCTCTACAGAAAGTTAAAACAATGCAATGGCAAGGTTGATGGCCACAGTGGATGGATTCGCAAAGCGACTAGGAGCTAAACCAATAGAGACCATGCTCAATATTTACTAGTCTAAATGTTTAGCCATTGCACTATTTGGCTCGGTCATTTGGGGTTACATGTCTATGGAGGGGATGCAGACAGTTGAAAATACATTTTTACGTATCCTCTTGTCTGTCCCCAAATATACTACTTTTGTAATCCATACATATTAAAATAAAAAAACAAGGTTAATGCTGTTATTATTTGCAAGCTTGATGACAGTCACCAGAGACTAGACTACTAAAACAGACTCAGTCTCAGACACACGAAGAGAGTATGATAAGCAATGAAAAGCTGAATTAATAAAAACAATTTTGAGCTACTACAAATTGTATTAAGTGGACAAGCCTAAACTTAGATGCCAATTAACGGAATTAACTGCTGCTGTTGTTTTTCTTTATCATAACTGCTGCTACGATAATACAGGGCTTCGCTGCTCACCTAATCTATATATTTGCTGCTACTTTCGCCTGTTTGCATATTTGCCTGTTTGCACACTTTGAATGAACTCGTTTTTAACCATGCTTTTAATGTTGTATTAACCTTTGTTCTGAAATAATGTGTTGAGGTCAAATTACCTTGTACTTTAGTTGGGAGGCTTCCCCAGTCCGTCACGGTCGATACTGCTTGCACGGAGGGAAGGACCTCGTTAGTCTCACTTTAAGGCTTTCTCCCCACGCACTCACTTCCAGCTTGCTTCTATGTCCACTATGTATAATAAATGTTATCAGTCTGACCGTAATCATCTGACAAAACTGGTGCACTCTTTATGCTCAGGTTGTGACAGTATGCTACCAGAGATGCGGGTCATGCCTCCTAGTAGCCAAGAAAGCCCACGGTGTCTGGACCTCATGTTTTATTTGTAACTGAGACTTGGGGCGATGATTCGTCAAATTTTGTTTTCAATATTGCGACTACACCAGGTTATAGTTATTATAGACTAGACAGGCAGCTAAATAGAGGTGGCGGTCTTGCGGTGATACATAAAGCCAAACTAGATTCCTTCTGTTCAAGAATAGACACACCAGCCTGTGAAGCATTGCTTTTTAAGATCACTCTTTCTGTCCAAGATTCTTTTAAAGACCTTTTGCCATACCGCCCACAACGCCCTGGAGCTGATTTCCTAGTAAACATCCACAATTTGCTAGAGTACAGCTTCCACTCGAAATCTTTTACAGTTCTGGGAGATATGAACTTCCATTTGGAAACTAGGGAAGACAGAGACACGGAGGAAATGCTAGATCTAACTACGGAATATGGACTTAGTTGATTTTGGGTTCTATACATACGGCTGGACATACTCTTGATTGCCTGTTCACCAATGACCCAGCTATCTCTAAAGTCACCACTTTCCCGGTAATCTAGTCGGACCACCACGCCATCTTCTTTCAATATATAGGCGTTTACTTTCCAATGATCTAAATAATGAGAACATAAAGACTATAAGCAGGGCCTGGCAAAAAATTGACCACAGAACTTTGGTCAATGAGCTTGACAATAGCGAAGAGAAGGTAGAGAATGATGCTGACATGGCAGCCACAAAATATACCCTCTGGCTTGAAACTAATTTAGCAAAATTAGCCCCCAATATGCAATATATTGCATATTGTAATAAATAAAACAGAAAATTACCCTCGGCCTGTTGGTTTTCTGAAACCTTAAGGATAGACAAGCAGGCATGTAGGAGAAAGGAAAGGATATGGCGAAAAAAAAATATGAACTTACTGAGAAAAATAGATATAAATCTATGATCTCAGTTTTTAAGAAAGAGTTGATTGAAAAAAAAACTCTCTATTACACAACAAAGATAAAAAAAAGCTAGTGGGTCAAGCAAAGAACTTTTTCGTACTGTGAAAAACTTAACTACAGTTAGAAAAGATGACCCTACTACCTTTAACCAAGAATTTTGTGACGCCTCGGCTCTTTCTTTTAGATCCAAGATTGAACATATTTATGAGCAGTTCACTCAATCAAGTGCAGCGGATAAAACAATTGTAAATGATGTTACTGAGCACACTTTGGGATTCAACTTTTCGCTGACTTCGTCTACGCTATTTACCGAACTAATAACTATGATTAAGTCTGGTTCCCCAGATGATCCTTGCCCTCCAAAAATTCTAAAAACTATCAATAATATTTAACCTGATGATAGATCAGGGATCTTTCCCCACTATATGCAAGAAGGCTTGTATCTTGCCTCTCTTAAAAAAAAAGCAACTTAGACGCAATGGATACTGCCAACTACCGACCGATTACGAGAATTCCCCTTCCAGCCAAGATAATGGAGAAAATCATGAATGCCGAACTGGCAACCTTTATTACGGCTATTCAAGTTTTAGATCATAGCCAGTTTGGCTTTAGAGCAAACCATAGTACTGAGTCTGCTCTGATTTCCACAGAGGAAATACGCATGTCACTGGACAGTGGGGGTTCAGCAGCCTTGATGCTGCTAGATTTATCCGCTGCATTTGACACGGTGGATCATTCTCTCCTGGTTCGGCGTTTAAAAGATATTGCAATTGGAGGTAAAGTCCTTGCCCTGCTAACATCTTTCTTATCTGAGAGAACTCAATCAGTACACCTGGGGAATTTTAGATTGGCACCTTTTACCCTCCCATGCGGGGTCCCACAGGGCGCTTCATTAAGCCCTATGTTTTTTAATATTTATGTAGAAGAGCTAGCGCCTCTGATTAGAAGCTTCAATCTTATTCCAACGTCATATGCTGATGATACTCAGCTGGTAATTTCCACAGTGGATAAGAACATTAATCATTCGCTTAACCTTCATAATTGCATGTTGTCTCTTAGCCGCTGGATGACTACTCATTGCTTGAAGCTGAACTCGAGTAAAACAGAGGTGATAATGTTTGGAAATCTCTCTCCTTCTTGGTCGCAGGCCTGGTGGCCGCACAGTCTTGGACCTCCCCCTATACCCGTAGACAAAGCAAAAAATATTGGGGTCATTATAGATGGAAAGTTGAATTTTAAGACTCAAGTCTCTAAAGTAGTGTTATCTTTATTTTATATGATTAAGACTAATAGGAAAGTTCTGCCGTTCATTCCTAAATCCTGCAGGAAATCATTAGTTACTGCCTTAGTCTTGTCCAAAGTAAGTTACAGGTAGTACAAAATGCGGATGCAAGAATGATCTTGGATATTCTAAAATTTCAATCGATCAGAGCTGAACTGAGAAAACTCCACTGGCTGCCAGTCTGCCAGCAGATAACATATTAAACTCTCTGCATTGCTCATAAGGCACTACATAGAGAAGGACCGAAGTTCTTAGAGAACTTGTTTAGATGGTACTCCCCAAACAGAGTGCTGCAGTCAGCAAATGCTATCTTATGCAGCCAGCCAGGATCTATAAGATGAACTGGGGTGAGTGGAGTTTAGCTTTGAATGCCATCAAAGAATGGAACTCTCTCCCGTTATATCTCAGAAAAATTACCCATCATCTGGAATTCAGGAAACAGCTTAAGACCTGGTTATTTCAGTAGCAGTATAGGAGAGCACAGCACTTTTAGTCCGCTGGCGCCAAGACACCTGAGGGTATTCGTGCGCTGTACACATTTCACTAACATTAACATTAACAAGTAATACAGTGCCCAAAAGATGATGCTGGCAATGAGATTTTCCACTGAAAATATATATCATACACTGTGCTGGGTTGGATAATATAATATATATACTGCCAGTGTGGGCTATATGAGCTTAAGAATAAGATCCTCCTCACCCTGCACTGAGTTGTGTTGTTTTCACCACATCAGCCCCACCAAGTGTGTGATCAATCAATGGTTTAAATTGTTAATATAGATCTTAATAAATCACACAGCCTGGGGGAGAGCATTAGGGGTTTGATGAATGGTTGGGGGAGGGGATTTGAGTGAAAGGTTTCACAAAGACAAACATTACACATGGACAACACTCCTCTTGGCAGCCAACCATCATAAATCTGTTATGGCAGGAAAAGAATATGCATGCATGATGATGAGTGGTACTAGACTAGTACAGGGCAGTATTAAATATTCAATTGGCTGTCTGCCCCAAGAGAGACCCAAGGTACATGCGATATATTCATGTTCTGTTTTACCCGGCTTAGAAAAATAGTAAACACAATTAAAATATCTGTAGGAGTAAAATAAGCAAACATAAACAACACACACAGTCGTAATGGTTGAAGAGAAACAAAAGACATGGTAAAAATTGAAAGTTGCATCTCTCCTATTAGACTGTCCGCACGTCAATCTTGAGTGCCTGGAGGATGCAGTTTGGTATGGTAAGTGTGAGTTGTTTTTCTAGTATGGCACTGGGTAAAAGGCCAGCTGATGGAAAAAAGGCTATTAAAAAATCAAAGAGAAAACAAAAAGTTAAACTGCATAAGGAGTGCAACAAGGAGACTTTCAGGGGCAGCTTGGCTAAATCAGACTCTGTTTCTGGCAGTTAATTCCAACAACAGGTCACCCCCACCCAAACTCCACTAAGTTTCAGATTTGAGCCTGACAGCACTGAACACACATACATAGTATACACACAGCAACATAACATTTTTCAAATGAAGTAAAAAAATCAGTGCACCGCTGTCAATCACACCACACTGGCAACCCACCACAGACATGTACGTCTGATCTGTGTTGTTATTTACCTTTAAGCTACTAATTAATCATCTAAATCGGTAGGTTTCAGTGAATTTGAAAACTTTCATCTCCTTCTGGTAGCATTTCTCCAAGTAAGCATGCTCACGCCCTGAGTTATTCCCTCAATCATCTCTGATCCTCCTGACCTGAACTCTGACTGCGAGTATGATGTCCAACTCCGAGTCTGTACCAGCAGTGTCTGACTCCCAAGTGAATCCTCCAAACTCGTCCACTTCTAAATCAAAATGCAATGGATCAGCCTGTAGAATTACAATTTTGTTATTGAACTACAAAAAGGAAAAGATTGACTTGAGTCACTTTGTAGAATAGACATTCACAACAAACAACAATCACTCAGCATGCAATGTATGCCATCATTTACCTGTTCTTCTGGGGCAGCCCCTCTAGGTTAGGAAATGATAGATAGTCAGGGCACAGTCTGGAGGCAGGCACATATTTTTTAAAATTCTCCTTCCAATGTCTGACTAGAGGGAAATGGCATTTGGGTGTGTCAGCTGTGGACTATACTTCTTCACTAATAGCATACAGTTGCAACTCTGATCCAACAATAAAAAGAGTAAGACAGTGGTGATGGATTTGTGAACTAGGAAGACAGGGACACACACCAATAACAAAGTAAATAATGATCCTGCGCTATATCTTTTTTGGGGGGCATCAAAGAAAGAAAGTAACTGGAAAATCAAAGAGCCTAGTTGTCAGGGAAGTAGAGCTCACCCTCAAGCTCTGGTGGGTCACTCAGAAGTAGGTCCCCTGGCACACTATTTCATGACCTAAATCATTGTCATTATTTTCCTGCTGTGCTACATCAGGTATGGTGTAATCCGGTGTTATAAAGTGCTGATTCATTTTTATCATGGTTAACCTCTCCACGTTTTGGAGTGAGAGACTGGTCCTTCTCACTGTCAGAAAAGCACCAGCAGCACTAAAAACACACTCAGCAAAGACACTCACTATGGGACAAGCCAGATAGTTTATCGCGAGAGTGGCCATTGGCGCCTTTTCCAATACCAATACAGCAATGTCTGTGCTTCAAATGACAAGACGCTGTCTACCCAGAAACCGAGATTTTTCATAGCCTCCTTAGGCGTGGGAGCAGACCTAAGCATGTTGGGCCACCACTGGTTGCCCCATAAGTGAATATCTTTTCCTAGTAGCAGAAATTCAGATTTAATAGCATTGAGCTGCAGGCAATTTGCCAGCATCCAATACGCTACAGCCAGCATATCCTCATGAATTTTGATGAAATTTTAGTAAGAGTTGTTGGAGAAGGAGATACCAGCTGAGTATTATCAGCATAAGATACTAATGACAGCCCGCTGTCTTTCCCCACCACCGCAAGGGGTTATATATAGATATTAAAAAGTGTTGGGCTCAGTGTCAATCCCTGAGGTATTTTATGATGGATGGCATATTCCTGAGAGCTGTAAGGGGGTGCGATAACCTGAAATGATCTGCCATTCAAAAATGAAGGGATTCAGGCTAGTATAGCACTTCCTATAACTATCTCCTGTAGGTGCCTTAGCCTGATCACATGAGACACTGTGTCGGATGCGGCGCTAAGGTCAAGCAGGATCAGGGCTGACATGTTGCCCTCATCTAGAGAGCTCCGTAAGTGTTCTGTAAGTGCCAATTAGGTGGATTCTGTGCTGTGATGTGATCTAAAACCATTCTGTGAAGAGTGCAGTATCTCGTTGGACTCTGCGTATTTTGTTAGGATGAAAATAAGATAGGATTCCCGGGCCTTAGCTAGAAAAGGAAGCAAAGAAATGGGGTGATGATTTTCGGATTTAGATGCTTCCAAAGAAGGTTTTTTCAGGCAGTGGGACAACTTTGGCATTCTTTCATGGGACAGGTACTGTGGTCGTTGCCAAAGACAGGTTAATCAGCTCACAACACACAGGCATAAGGTGTTATTGGAAAATTCTGAACTGGTCAGATTTCATAGGGTTAGCTTGGGATCCAGATTTAATTTTATTGCAGAGTACTTTTTGTGCCCTGGAGTAGCGGGCCTCTAATTCCCCGATATCCAGTTTTGTAGCTGGCAAAATCACCATCTGAAAAATGAATGAAAGTGTGCAGTAATGGTTTGCACCATGGATCAAACATTGTGGCACAAATGTAATGGTTGGATAACACAATGCCTCTTTGTACTCTTACATTTTCAGATAAGCAAAGGGTTAAGCTCTCCACCACTTCATATGCTTCTTTTTTCCACCACACCTATGTATATTGATTACACCGGCTTTAGCTGTTCCTGTATCATGTGCAACAATGGGATAATTTGCGCCATGGTACAGTCCTCCTTGCTGACTTCACATGTGAAGATCTTGAAAGGAAGCAGCATCTCTGTCAGGCATTTAACTTGGACCCATTGGTCCATCTCAATGATCATGCCTTTCACAGTAGCATTCCCTCTTTGCATGACATATTCAGTGATTGGTCTGTACTGCTCACACAGACAGTTTCAATGTGTTGGCACCTCCTGAATGAGTGCTTTAACTGGCATTCCATTATCACATTTAAGGATTCCCAGCTGCTTACGAGCTTTAAAAGAATGGCTAAAATATGTGTAGATTCTTCTGCAGGTTGTCAGTAAGTTGCTAAGTCGGTCTTCTATTTTCAGAAAGTCTTGAACAATGATGTTAATGCAGTTCGCCAAAAACAGGACACTGAAATAGCTACCATCGGCCATGGCCTTAACTATATTACTACCATTGTCCATCGGAACAAAACTAATGTTAAGCTCTCTTTGTTGCAGCCTTTCAAAGAGTTTGTTGAAAAAAATCTTCCAAAATGTTAGCAGCAGTATGAGATTTCTCCCTGGCAAACATGGTTACTGTTGCATGTTTCCGAGCAGCATTAACACTCTCAGCAGTGTCTACACCAGCAGATATCTTTTCTCTAAATCCCACAAAAGAGATCCAGTGTGCATTGATGCACATGTAATCTTGGCAACTGGTCCACATTTCTGTTGTCAGGTGGATAGTGTGAGCAGCACTCTGTTGCAAAGCTTGTCCAAGCAATTAAAGCATGTCATGATGTCGTGCTGGAACAGCAACTCTGGCAAAATAGGACCGGTTGGGAACCTTCCATTTCGGGCAGATGACTGCCACAGATTTGAGAAAACCCATCCCTTCCACAAAAGAAACAGGGAGGATGTGTAGTGCTAATAGTTTAGCGAGCTTTGCATTGTACAAACATGCTGTTGGGTGGTTCCGTTCCTAAACTCTGACCTAAATATGCTGAGAATGGTAGCATGTATTTTTTTCCTTTTCTGGTGCCACTGATGCCGGTGACTTCTTGACACCAGACGTTAGGCTCAATGTACCTTTTTTCACTGTTGTACTCTCTTGCCCAGGACACCTTGGTGTCTCAGCCTGACTTTTGTGCAATTGCAATTTTGCTGATGATGATGTGGGAGGTAGCACTGCACTGCAGGGGACAGGGCTGCTTTGTGTGCCATTGAAAATGTCTCCCTTTTGTTCACTCTATTTTGATCTTCTTCATCCCCTCCACCAACAACAGTTGTTTGGCCTCCGGGACCATAGATTGTAACACGCTTACCACGACTAACACCTACTCCACAAATGGAGCACACAGCAATGTACACCTTCTTCCTGCTAACCGAAAGAAGTCCCAAACTGGGGAGGTCAACTTTCTGATGCTGCTGGTTCCACTTGTAATGTCTGATTAACTGGTAGGTGGGCATGCCGTCTGTCTCTCGGTAGTACCTATTTTTACTGAGGTAGTTGTGGTAGATGTAGGTTGCTGCCGGGACTTTTTAAATATGGCAGGTGGAGGTTGGTGTTGGTAGAATCTGAGTTAGTGGTATCCATGCCACATCCCTTACATCAATTAGGAATGGGCTAATGTCGGTCTCCACTGGGGCGAGGCTAATGTCCATGATGACTCGCTCGTCATCATCCTCCTCTTCTACATCTACCTCCATTACTCTAAATATTTTGAGCCTTCCTTTTCCCTAGCCTTGTCTTGTGGTGTGTCTGAGGTGGGATCCAAGTGGCATCTAGCTCATCAGAAGGGGGGCTTGGAGAAGAGGCTGGTGGACTAACCCTCATTTTCCTTGCTGGAGATCTGGAAGGCAATGGATCTTCTGAAATAGTGGCTTGCTCTTCTTCTTACTTAGCAGGAAGCTCGATCTCCTGAACTGGACATACTTTGCAAGAAACAACTGCTATTGGGGGTCGTTGCAGCTGTTGTTGCCCACTTATCTGAGTTTCCTGCATTGATTGGCTACTACTTTGTGATAACGATAAGTCAATTTCAACATCAATGCTCGCTTGGCATTATCGTCGTGATTAGACTGGCTACCTTTGCAACAGATATGGGCTTGGGCCTATGTTGGTAAGGTGGATCCACTGATGAGGGTCTGCTGCTCCGAGCGTGCTCCCCGGATACCACTGATGAGGGGGTGCTGCTCCCAGCATGCTCCCCAGACACCGCTGCTGCAGGCGCAATTTATGGTTTTAAAAAAAATGTCTTGGATGACATACTGGTGGTGGTAAGTGGCAGTGCATTCTTCTCACTGGTAATTTTCTTGGTACTTGACCTGGTACCTTTCTTTGGGGCCATCTTGAAGATTTCATTTAGCACACAGTGGCACAAGTTGAAGAGATGTCTGTCTGTAGTCGCATGTCACATGATGTTGTGCGCAGGGCACAGATTTCTGTCTGGGAGTACAATGGGTGATGTTGTCTCCTTCTGTTTTGTGCACCTAAAATCGAAGAAGCAAGAAGATCATCAGAAAAATGTGGCAGTGTTGTGGTTCAATTACTAGTACAAACAATTACAATATAATTTAGTGTGTGTGGTCACACTTGTTAGTGTTATTACCTCAGTTATTAAAACAATTAACAATACAGTGTAACCATTAGTGAGACTTTCAGAAAACAAGGTGTTTCATGGTGTATTGTGTACACCACAATAGTACACCGACGAATGATAGGAAACAAGAACAAGATTTTAAAAAAAAAACAAATTTAACGGTTTGGCATTGTGCATCACATGGGATGCAGCACTCAGGGAGCTGCAGCTGTTAAATAACATGACAATGGTAGCAATAAGCCAAGGGGACTACAGGGAAGACATACATGTAGGGCTATAGGGGAAAAGTACACTAACTGCCTCCACAAAATGTCTGCCAGCCACATGGTCGCAACACAAGAACAACAAGCAGGAGGCCTGGAAAACAATGCAGTCAAGCAGGCCTAAATGGATATAGACTTTACAAAATAGCTCCTGGCCACATGGGGAGGCTCAGCCGAGGAAAAGGCAAGCTAAACAACACATCTTTAATGCAACAATGCCAAAAACCGAAATCTGCAGGGCTATAACAAGGTTTGCAAGTTACAACCACACACATCCAACAAAGGCATTTAACACACAGGAAAAAAAGTGAAATACCCCCCAAAAACATCTCGAATATAAAATAAAAGTCCTCAAATCCAATGATATATGATGCAGCAGACTCAAAAAGTGATCCTCTCAGCTCGAAATCCAAATGAAAAGTGACCAGTATATGGACAAAGCACTGGAAGGAGCCTGCTGGACAGGAACAGGATTTTTTGGAAAGACTGGGGTACTTCCTTGTTAAAAAAAAAGTAGAAAAGAAAAAAGACTCCTTGCACAAAAAAGTGCAGCCTAATGTCAATTTGAGGAGTTTTTTTTAATCCAAATCATCATTTTGAGAAGGTTTTGATGCTGCTCGGGGAGAGAACCTTCTCCAGATTGCAGTTGCGGTATATTCTGTGTGTTTGGCATCGCATTCTTTAACAAACGTCTCCCGGTAGTCGGATGGCATGCCCGAATGACGAGTTTGTGATTGCAAAGTCTTGCAGGTTTATGCAACTGCTTGGAAAATCTAGTGGCGCTAACAAACCACTCGGGAAATCTCATCGGCAAACGGAGGCATCTGGTAAGCTGCTCCTGCATGAGGGAACACACACAAAAACTCCTCTCTGCTGCGGTGTGCGGAGTTTTGTGGCAACACCACATTCTACCCAGAACATGTAGCTGCAAAACTCTGCAAACTCCAATAGCAAAGCTGAGTTTTATGCCCAGGCTTAGCCCTTTTGTTAGTGTGGGAATGGGTGGCAGCAGTTGGCTGGTGGCAGTGCTGGCAATCGTATGACCAGGAGGGTGGAGGTTGAGGGGGGCCGGCTGCACTTGGGCCTGGCTGATGTGCATTTGTTTCCTCCTCTTCTTCCAGGACTGCCAGCCACTGGTACTCTTGCTGGATATGCTTCAGCCTCTGTGGCCACAAATGGGCTGCTCCCTCCTTCCTGTTGGGTGGTCCAATTGGACCAGTAGGAACAGCTATATTGAGAAAAACAAAAGAGGCAAATTGTATATAATGCTCTGTGCAAACAATTGTTTTAAAAGACTGAATGGCACAGTAGCAGTATATTGCTGGTCCCTTTGGGACACCAGAGTTTGATGTGAGTTTGGTTAGGAGAGTCTGTGTGGAAGAAAAGTATTAAAAGGCAGAATAACAGCAGGTTAAAAGGACTATGTTTGATTGTTTTTTCTAAAGGTTTTTCAAACAACTATAAACAGATACTTTGAGTTGAAAAATAATTTACCTCCAAATGCTTTTCTCTTTCTACCCTGTCTCCAAAGAGGCAGATGAATAATAAGTAAGATACTACTTAACACACCTCACATATGAAAAGATATTAATATTATCCTGTATGCCATAAGTAGACAGGGAAAATCAATCTGAAGACCAATTGACACCAAATCATGCACTTACTCCCACTTTACTCACTGGCCTCCCCCACCACCACATAGTATTTCCCAAAAATTTATTCTCTGGTCAGTAAGCAAGGAAATGAAACTTGACTTACTCTACTGCAAGGTAGGGTTGAGGGATTAGATAGGGATGGAAGAGCTTATTTGATATACAATAGAGAGTCCACTATATTGATCATTGATTTATCATCTTTGACTTATTCAGTCAGCGTACAGTTCAAAAGGGAAAAATCTGAACAACTGTAAAATGAATCTGTTATGGGAAACTATGAAATATATTTTGGAATCCCTTCACGTCACATGGTTAAAAAATGAAATGTAACAAATGCAAAGAATGGTTTTTCCAATATGGTGGGCTGGGATGGAACAACTTTGTTAAAAATAAATGAGTGAAGCACTAAGAGGTGACTAGGTGGGTGAAGGGATACAACACACCTTGTTTTTTCGGTTTGCAGTGCATTTAAAACATTGTACATGCAACACTAACTGAAGCAGAAGCACATTGCACAGCCAACACTGCAGTCACAAACGGACCCACATTGCACTGTGGTCATAGGTGGCAAAAAAGTCATGTCAGGGATGGGGGGACGATAAATGATGGCTCAAGTAACAAATACAGCGAGTTAAATGAGTAGAACAAAGAATAAAAAATACCCCCAACTCAAAACCATAGCTTTGAATGATAACTCTACATAAGCCAAGTAAGCAAAGTAGGTGAGCAGCATGCTCCTCATTAGAAGAGCTGTCTTACTGATTGATAAAAAAAATCCAAATAGTCATTCAGCCTTACATTCTAATTCACGCATTGCCACCATGATTAAAGTTTACTTTCTCTCATCCAGGATTTCACCAAAATTTCCAATCCATCTATTTAATAGCTACATTTTCTTCAAACCATCGTTTCGCCCATCCATCCCTTTACCCACTCATGCATCCTTTCACCCACCCACCCTTTCACTCCTATACCATTTCCTTTCTTTTAACCTTCTGTTCTTCATGTTTCCCTCAAGCCAACAATGCTCATTATGTGAGCTTTTGCTGAGTTGCAGATAGCAGAGGCCATAGTAGCTCATCCACCACTGCATCTGGTAAAGCTCGAGGGGTTCACTTCATGGTCATATGTTGACGACAACACCGTGGCACAAGCTAGTGAGTATAGTAATTGCAAAAAATGAATGTGACTTACCATGGCATGTCCTTGCTGCCGCGTCTTCCCCAACAACTGACCTGTTTACTCCTGCAGCTGCAATGGAGCAGGCATCACCCGTGTTCTGTGTGGCTAGAATAAAACATTATACATATTTTAGATGCCTGATACGCCACCCCAAATACAACTGCATAACAGCATTATAGTTCAGAACCACTGGAGTATCTTCTAATTTTCACTCTGGGCATTTGCTTGGTTCAATACGTTAGACAAACCTGGTGTGGAATAATGGTCAATGAAAGACATATGGTGTTGGTTGCCAAATCTAATGGGAGAGGGATCTCATATTGTGTTTCCAGCCATGCTGCACTGTCCTGGGAAACTGCGGGTATACTGTAACTGTAAATGAACGAGACAGCAGCACACTACATGGGGGGTGTTCCATGATGACCATGGCCAGTCTCTTGTGAACTCAACTGTGTTAGAGCATGAGCATGAAAAATAAAGCCTTCCATTTTATATATAATACTAGCATACTGGTTCCTGCAATCTGAAGCTTCATGATAGACAGCACCAACAATCCAATACCAAAAGATTCTACCCTAAGAATTTCACAACAATTATACAACTCAAAATTAGGGAATTAATAATGATACGAAATATTAGGGTCATCAGATCCCTCTTCAGTGGGGCTGGTGGTTGGCGCTGGCTGACCAGCTTCTCCAGGACCCTCAACAATGTCCCTCTTTTTTCCCTTGGGTGCTGATGTAGGAAATTAAGAAGAAAAAAATACATATGTGATTCAGTTCATATTATCCACACATTTATTTAGGACATGCATGCACAGTCACATTGTACTTCTCTAAAACAGATAAACTATAGTAGTATTAGTTTTGAATCAAGTCTATCTTCTATTGTTGTGTTTCCCATAGAATCCCAAAATCTCTTTTCCAAATTTCCTTTAAAAAACTACATTTGTAACTAATGCATTGCAATGAATGATCTTTAATTCTAATACCATTTTTCAACCCTCTTGATGCAATTAATAGGTGCATACTACACATCTCTGTGAAATAAATAACTTGGAACTGTACGAGCTACAGAAACAAAGACACAGAGAGAATGCCCTACTCACTGATTCACTATAGTGACAGGACAAGAGTCTGCAATGGCTTCTTAATGAAACAGCCAAAGTGAAAGCCAATGATGAGTATGATTAGGTAGCACTGAGCACCTGCGAGCAGAAAGTAGAAACTGTATCAGACAATAATATACTAGTGTAAACTAAATGTAACTTACCTCTGAGTGTGAGGAGCATGCTATTCAGTTAAAAATGTTTGCATTGAAGAACATAAACACAGCTAAAAAGTTATACTCACCAAGACATGTAATAATGATGCCTAGCAGGCTGAGAAGGTCCTGTTCCCAGTCCAAGATGGCCGGCCAGTGGTAGGTCAGCTTCTGGGCGGTGCACGTGACCTAGCTGTTGCACCACATGCACCAACGCAACGTCCCCCAGTGGCGATGACACTCCAGCAGAGGGTATCCTCTACCTGGCCTGGCGCCTGGTGCCAGAATGGAGGGGAGGAGGCACTGCACAAAAAAACAAGGGCTGCCTCTTCTTCCCCAGCAAAGATCGCCTGGGGCTAAACACCTGGTCGGCAGCGCTGACCTCAAGTAAGCTGTCCCTCTGTCATGGCGCTGGGTGTGTTAGAAAAGAATGCAAACGGAAGAAGAAATAAGGAAGTAAGGGGAAATAATAAACAACATAAAATTTGTCACAAAACACATAAAAAAAGTTCCCAAAAATGTAAAATGAACAGACACATACTAATATAAAAAATAAAAATGAGGGTTACATACGTTTTAAAGGAGGAGGATTACAGACATTAAAAAGAGATTAAGATTTAGTCCCAGCACCATTACAGAGAGCATAAAAACAAGATGATGTGCCCATGCAAACCACATAGTGCGATTTGTGTGAGATTTAGAATATGAGAACGCACTTGAGAACAACCTGGTGCTGTTTTGTGGGATTTGAAGCACGAGGAGGCACTCTGTGTTCCCATTGCTAAGCGAACAGGTTTGTCAGCAAACTTTTCCCACTAGTGGAATTCCATGAACTGCAGTGGAGTTTTTTGTGACTCCGCAGAGTTTGCAGAGTCACAAAAAACTCTGCGAACTCCACCGAGGCTTATGCACAACTGCACCACCCCATGCTCTTCCCTCTTCTTCCTCATCCACTATGGAGCACACCCTGACTCTACAAAGTTGACAATTAATTTTTTGCATTCCACAGACTGTCTCTTCTTTTGAATGAAAGCTCCCTCCCACTCCTGCTTACCTGACTGGTTCAGCCATGCACCCAAGGCAGACTTTAAGAGAAGAAGAAGGCAGATCCACTGTCCATTTCGGCATTTATACAGCATAATTTTTCTTTTCTTAATGATAACAATTAACATAACTTTTAGAAAACTTGGGACTCTGGGGCTGAAGAACGGTTTGCATTTGGTAACTGAACTGTGACAGTCCTTCCATGACAGATGTCATGATGCTATGGTGCACTTTGTGTTTGTCTTTGTCTCACCATTTCCCAACTCCCCCTTCCCATCTATTCATAAACCCCCTAAACCTCTTGAATCAGGGTGTGAGATCTATTGAGGTGTGACATAATAATTTACACTATAAATGGATCACACACTTGGCGGGGCAGAAATGGTTAAAACATCGCTAACTCTTACAGGATCTCAACTAAACAATAGCTTACGCCATCCCTACTACCCACACAGGAATGAAAGGGACATTATCATAGTGCAGAGTTTGGGAAAAATGTCTGTCCAAGAATAGGTAGTGAAAGTGTGCATTTTGGACTGATTCACAAAGGTGAAGTTACACTTTCAGTGTAAGTTTGCTCGTACAGTGAAACTGCACTACCATTATTTTTACGAGTAGTAACTTTATGAGTAGTAACCAACTAGCAGTAACTCCTTTTCAAATTACAGGATTTACTTACTACTCTCAAAGTTTCTACTCATTGTAAAATTTCTGATGGAAAGGTTACTAATTGTAAACGTACACTGCAAAAGCAAAGTAAATCCAAACGTGTAACTTCCTTTCTACAATTGTTAATCAGGTCTTGTGCTGATTATAAAATCTTTGCAGCATGGAGTAATCTTCTCCTGAGTCCTGACTCCTTCCTCCAGGTTTTTGTAAGCTTAGTATTAATTTAAAAAAAATGCAATTAAAGCTCCCCAAATTTCTTACAAGTTACTACTGCTAGTTCTTATTTTGGAATTACTTTTTTTCATGGTGGTTTCAGTCTTGGATTACCCTCTTAACTCTGTGTTTTCTTTCATTCTAGTTACCTGTGATGTTGAATCCTTCTGAGTATTCTTACAGTTGGAATTTACCACGCAAGCATCATTCAGAACAGTTGGGGGAGGGACCTCACTTTGTGATGTCTTCCCTGTTAGTGCTAGCCCACCACTGCCACCAGCAAAAAGAAGGCTCTGTGGGAAATCCTGTAATAAACTTTGGGAACTATAGAGAAGTAGCATACAGTGCTTGATACATTCAGATAAGAGCTAACTAAGAACTTAATACTGAGGATGTTCTCTGGAAGGAGAGATAAGATTCCGATTTTTGTGTATGTTGTTGACAGACCCCACTAGTAGTCAATAGTTACAGAGGGTAGGAGTTGGACAAGGGCAACCTCTAACTAGTATACAGTAAGACTGACAGGTTGCTGTGTGCTGCAAAACTTCATAAAGCCGTAAAGTCAAAAATATTTCAGCAGCTTTCTGTTCCCACTCTGCTAGCGGGTTATACTGGACTGCAGGAAGAGGTAAATAACCGACTGAATAATAAATAAGACAAGGAATTTCAGATAGGGTAAATCTATGGGCAAAACGGATCTATAGTAAAATGTGAGAAAATTTCAGAGGTCAGTTTCTCATCTGGCTCTTCTAGCTAAACCACAAAACTATGTTAACAAGCAATGGAAGGACAGATACTAAAGAAAAAAGCCAATTTTTTAATGAACGAAATCTACTCTCCCCACTCACAACAGGATAACCCCATTCCCAAGCAAAAAAAACAACTTTCACGTTGACCCTTACCTCAAATCCCAATATCACACTCAACCTAACAAAATAGTTAAAAGGAGCTTTGAGGGCATCCAGTTAATTTTTAATGACTGCCACCTTCACGACAAGGGTTTGTTCCCCAAGCCTGAACAGCAGCAGCTTATATAGGACACAGTGGGATAGGCGGTTGATTGATGATGACGAGGAGGACGTGGGTGGTGTGGGTGACAATGGACCCCGGCTGGACGCAGTGCCGGCGGTTGTGTGGCTGGGTAGGAGGCAGGCCTGGAAAGCAGCCCAAAAACCTGGAGGCCTGCACTTTCTCCTCTTTCTCCTCTAAGGCCAACAGACAGCAATATTTTACTGTCACGACGTCCAACCTTTGGCGACACAGCCTGGTGGCTATCTCCCATTGGGATAGTTGCTAGCTGGTTACAGCATCAGGATTAGCTATATCAAGAAAGAAGAAAAACAAATTGTGATGCTCAGCATAAACACTTGTTTATATTGTCTATTGAAGCAGACCATTGCTGGTCCCCTAGATTCATTGGTATTTATTTAGTATTTTGCTGTGATTAGACATAGGGTTTTCCCTGCACATGCATCACATACAAATATTGCTATAGTACTGGTTGCAAGCAATGAAACCAAACCACCAGCATAATCAAAAAGTGATTTTAGTGTAAATGTTTTCACAATGAAACTGAACAGACACTTTGGGGCTGATTCCGATCCTGGAAAAAAAAAGTCTGTACGATTCGTATCCGGAGCCCTCTCCGTACGACTCGTGCACACGCCGTACGACCCGACGAGTACGATCCGGACCGGGGTATCAGGACGTGAATCGTACGGTCCACGTCAGGTAAGCGCAATTCGTACGGAAAAGCACACATTCACATACACACCGTACGGTATGTACCCCCCATGATCGCAAGGGTATGCACCGTACCCCTGCGATCATGGGGTGTATGCACCGTATCCCTCTATCATGGGGTGTTCGTACCATACACCCAGCTAACATGCGGTACGGTGTGTATACCCTATGATCGCAGGGGTACGGTGCATACCCCTGCGATAATGGGGGGTACGCACCATACCCGGGGGGGGGCATTCTGTACCTGTTTCGGCACAAACTCTGCTTTTTCAGCTCCTGTAGAAAAAGGGTTGTACGGTGCGTACCCGAAACGTATTGTACTTGCTGGGTCGTAAAAACCAGCCGTGAACCGATGTTGCGTACAGCGGGTTCTGAGGGAGATTCAGACAGGGATTTGATTTGTACGGTCTCTGTACGATTCGTATGGATTCCAGCTCCTGGTACGAATCGTACTTTGTCGTACGTACGGGGTACATTGCAGGGTACGATTCGTATGGGAAAAATGCTCCGAACTGCTATTTGGAGCGTTTTTTACTGAATCAGAATCGACCCCTTTATGTGTGTTAAGAAATTAATTAGCTTTCAATTATGAGTAAGTTGTACATATGGTGCACAATTACTTGACTATAAGTGCATCATTATTGGAGCCATGCTAGCTAATCTGCAGCATGTTTTGGGGCAGCTGTATTGGCTTGTTATTAACATATTATCAGTAATTCCAGAGGCTCGTTCTTCTCCTACTTCTTCTTCTATTCTAACCTCAGTCCAAACTTAGCGGCTGATGCTGATAGTTAAAGACCAGCAGATATGATACTCCTTCACACATGGCAGTTAATGGATACATCCGTCGTCTGTATTGCAGTAGTCAGTGCATATAATATAAATGATGCACTGATGTACGGTAAACAAAATATATCCACCAAACTCTAAATCAGGCCCTTAGTCCGATATTACACCACAAGTTATCTTTAATAAATACGTTCACTTGTTCATAGGGAAAGATAGTCTACAGGAAGGTTAGTTATAGGGCATGCACCAGAAAAGTGGCACCTCAGTGTGACAGACAGAATCAAAGACACTGGCAAGTACAAGAGTCCAGAACCCTGGGTCCTCTTTGAATACGTCAAGAGGAACACTGTCAGGGTTTGGTGCCTTCCTGCAAAAACGTTTATGGATAGTTTTAAAAACTTCTTCTTTCCTAAAAGAAAGATTAACACAAAAGGGGCAATACGACTGACCTTCATCAGTTGTCACAGTACTAGATGAGTCGACAGTGGAGAAGTACTCTATCTAGGCCTCCGACAAATTATATGAACAGTAAACTTATGGGAGGACAGTGCAGGGGAAAAGAATTACTGAACCGCCTTTCAGAAAGCTTGAGGATCTTTCTGCTGGCAGGCACCAATAATAGACTTCCATTTCTCCTCCTTTATATCTGACTTCCTTTCCTCTAATGTCAAGGCACTATACTTTGTATGTTTTAATCTCCAGGGCCGGTTTTTATTTGCTACTCTGCAATCTTTCTCAAACCAGGATTTGTCATGTGTAGGGACCCGGGCTACGGGTCTGGACAACAACCCTTTAATGCATGTTAAAAGCATGAAAAGTGGGATATTGGGATTCCAATACATAAGAATTTACCAAAGCCATACTGCAGGTGAGAACCTGGATCATAGCAAGCTTCATACTAGCAGGGTGCCTTATCAACCTGCACCCTGCATCCCTGGTAGTTAATACCTGGCTACTCCTTTACTTCACATGCTTACGCTTTGAGAGGGCTGTGTTCTGCACAGCAATGGGACTGTGATCACAAATGGCAATGTGAGGACCTCAGGTCCCCTAATCAGGGGAGACAAACTCCGGGAGATGAAAATATAATTTATCATTGTCCCAGAGACCCTCCCAGGGAATGTTGGAATTGCTGGGGTTATGGAAATTGGGGCCACAATTACTAAGTTGCATTCCTTTCAACAAATGATCTTTGCTTCTCCACCTCCTTTTGATTGGTCATGTCAGTCATCCTTTCTGTACTGCACATCAGGAAGTTTGGAAACAAATGAGCTACGTAGAGTTACAGAAAACGCTAATATCTCTGATATACTACTATCATAAAAGTGACATCCCTTAAATCAGCCCAAGTGAGCACCTGGCTGGCTCACACTGGAACAGAATCCCTACAGCGTCATTCACTCTCTAGTGCAAAAAGTGGATTTGTGTGGCACACACTGACATAAAAAACACTCATAAATAAAAACTCATTTTCGGACCAGGGCGTACATGTAGCCTAAATCATTGCTGATAAGATATACATATATTTCTCATATGGTTTGGCAAAATGTAACCAATCTTCACAAAACTATCCAAACAAAGTGCTCTTTTTTGCCTAGTTTGCACATTGATTGTTTTGTGGTGATGCGTCAAGCGGAGGCCGCGAAACAAGGTGGTCTCAAAATGCAAAATCCACATGCAGTTTCCATAGACTTTGTCAGACGTTTTTTCACAAAAACTGCTGAACGGACTTACACTAAATGTGGCAGGAAGCTAGATCTTTTTTTTTCTTTACAGAGTTTTATATAGCGTGAACTTGACCCGATTCGGGTATCAGAGTTCTTTACATAGCACCTGTTGCATTACTTGAGGACACAGTTATTTTTTTAGGCACAGGGAGATTAAGTGATTTGTCCAGAATCACAGGATGTTCAGCGTCATTGCCAAGACTCGAACTCAGTTCCCCAGATTCGCGGTCGGACGCCCTAGCCGTTAGGCCAACTCCTCTCCCCTTGGTCCACATGTTAAAGATTGCAGGGATTTATTAGCATGAGCTGAAAGCCATTTTGTATTTGGCAGCCATTTTAGTTAGACATGTGCTCGCCATGTGCTGTTTTCCTCTTCAGAGCCTTGCACATGCTCGGAGAGGCCTAGCTAGTAGAATGCACCTGCTCCTCTTATAGAACTGTCAGGCTAATCTTGCTGATGTATGGAGAAGTAACTCTCCTCCCACTTTGTTGAGCAAGCAGATCTTGTATACCATATTAGTCATTTTGCATGCTTACATGTGCGAGGACCTCCCCTTGGTTTTATGCTGACTATGTAACCCTAAGCATATATAAGGCCCCTGTTTTCTGTATTCCTTAGACTGCCTCATACAGTTTCTGAGGGTACTGTGTTATGTAGTCTCCCTCATCTGAGGTTATTAAAGATGTTACATTTATATTACAGCTTCTGTGCCAATCTCTTCTTTGTGGGTTTAAAAGGACCAGGTTTATCAGTGAGACCCCTGAGAAGGTGTCTATGTTCTTTAAACAGATTGTGCTTTTTGTGATTGGTGTAAATCCTTTGAGTAGTGTTTGAGAAACTAAGGTTAAAAATATCATTATATATTTGGATGGCTGGGTCTGTGGGTCCCGAGGGACTCATGTGAGAGTCCCTTGAGTCCAACTTAAAAAAAGAGAGTATTCTGATTGGCCCTGGGGTGCTTTTGTTCCCTTGGGCAATATGCACCAGTGGAGTCAGATTCTCGTGTGAGCAAGGGCTCTGATTGGCTGCCAGAAACAGGGAAAAATGTTGCTGGCAGCCATTACAGGACTTGGGGCTGGATGTATGAAATTGCAAGTTTGTGGTTTCCTACTAGCTAATTTTAGCATTCGGCTATTAGGAAATCGTAAACTGTGATAAACAACAGTGTCTTTAATTCTGTTAGAAATTCACAGTGGGTCGCAAATAGACCTGCCGCATCAATATTCTTGAGGCATGTTGCAATGTCCGAACCCATTATGAATGGCTACAATCACAGGAATTGTGGCCTGCTGAGGTCATGTCTGTGATTGCTTTGAAAATAAAGCAATATTTTTTTGTAATACTGCACATTATCCTTAAAGGAAAATGGGATGGAATTCAAATATAAAAATGAAAATCTACTTTTTCATATTTTAAGAACAGGCAGTGGTCCATGGGCACCCACATTCACAAGGGGACCCCTTTCCATTTGCAAATAGGATACCACTAATTTCCTAATTCTAAATCACAAAAGCAAAATGTGTCATGCTAACAAGTTATTAAGTCCCATTTTGCCTTCTGTACATGCCAAATGCATTATAATTTAGTCTCCACCCAACACATACAATTAGCACAAGCCATAAGAAACTAGAATATTCAGCCCTTATGAATTTTGTCCATTGATAAAATGACCTGCTTTATATAATCCACATTTGTAAAGCGCAAACAATCACCCGTAAGGGTCTCTAGGCGCTGGGGGCCATCGGGAAGATTAAGCAAGCTATTGCCCAGAGTCACATGGTGCTGGGCTAACCTGCCGCCGGAGCCGGGGATCGAACTATGATCCCCAGATTCGAGCGTCAGTGACCCTGGCCGCAACGCCACACTTCTCCACGCTGTTGGCTATAGGAACACATATCACTGTAATTGGAACATTGTATTAACTTTTGTCTCTTTATACATAAAGAAGATACTTCTCATGTAATACTTGAATAAGAATATTGATTAGGATAGTTTTTGCACATGAACTACTGAATGATATAAATAGCAGGATGAATGTTGGAGCGTGATTGAGTAAATACGTCTGTTTTATCACATTTCAGACAGATGTTAAAAAAACTTTTTTTTAAATGAATTTATTGACATGCTATTCATGAAATGTACTCTGATCATGATTTTTTCATCTCTCTTTTTGATATTAATAAACAGTTTTAATAATTAATTATGTTCTGGGTTTCTGTACAATTACTTTCATGCCCGTATTTTCATTAGTTACCTGAGTAGTTCTGTATACAGTTGCAGGGAATACCCTGCCCTCCTAGGCCATGTGGAGGTGTCCCAGAGGGACCTCGGGGTCAAAATTGAAATACATTGGTAATGTTGGCATAATCATACCGGACTACATATATATATATACATATATATTACCTACTGGCGGTCGCCAGTACGTAGTTATAATTAGGACCTATTATCTATAGGAAAACCGCAACATTCTATTGGCAATAACTTTGGCATTGATTGATGAATCTTCTTGAAATTTTCCAAACTTTTGGCAGCTCACTTTCAGCTCCTTCCCTGAAAGTGTGGGCGTGATTTGTTAAGTGGGGACTGAGAAAAAAGGGGGTCCCAAAACTGTTTTCCCCATGCAATTTCCCATAGGACCTTTTAGCATCGGCTACAGCTCTAACAACTGTATGGAATTTCACCAAATTTGGCAGAGAGGTAGTCCTCAGTTCCGACTTGTGCCTTTTGCTTATATGGTGTCAATCTGTTCTGTAGTTCCTGAGAAAATTACAGTTAAAGTCATTTATATATCTATGGGCACGGTGGATCTGCGGATTGTGCGAGGATTGGCATTGCAGCATAAGTGCACCGTCCCGATCATGCGCTCAATGATAATTGGCTGTCAAAAGGTTGTAAACATTCAAAACCAGGAACTGTTGGCAGCCATTTCATTCCTCGGTATAAGCAAGTCTGAAGAAGTCTGTGAAATATGTGTGCAAAACGTGAAAAGGGGGCAGGGTAGACATACCCTGACCCCCTAGGCCTACTCAGGGGGTCCTACAAGGACCCCCGGGCAAATCAATATATATATATGTTTTTTTAAATCGCGGGATGCACATAGGATTATCGCATTTCGATGCCGTAAAAAAAAAAATGAAGCGCGGGCCCCTGCAGTTTAAAGGTTATTAGCCCCCGGGGGGTCAAATCCCAGGGGCATTTGAAAAAATTGTGTGGGGGGTCCCAATCCCCCATACACTATCCCGGGGACCGCCAACCCCCAGTAACTCTAAGTTAATATATGCGGGGGGATCACGGGCCCCTGCAGCCCTGGGTACCGCCAATCCCTGGAGATTGGTAAAAAGGGTGAGGGGGGGTCTAAGGACCCCCCAGCCAGGGACCACCACCCCAGGGCTTCTTTAATATGTGGGAGGGGGGCTGTGTGGCCCCCCTCCTGATGCCCAAGACGGTCCTGGGGACCGCCACCCCTCAGGGCTGGCTCCTTGCGGCTCCCACCCTGTCATTGCAAACTGCTTTCCGATTTGGAAGAGATAGCAGGAAACCTGCTCTCTCTTCCAAATAGAAAAACAGATTGCTTTTCCTCAGAGGGAGCAGCATGCTAGCTGCTCTTCCTGAGGAAAAGCAATGCCGGCTCACAAAGGACGCGGGGAGCCGGCTGGGACCATGGGGGCACGGTGGCTCCCCCCACGGTCTCCAACGTACTATATAAGCCCCCGGGGGATGGGGTCCCCAGGGATAATAAAAATTACTGATAGGGGCAAATTTTATTTACAGTAAAATCAGGAGTCGCGCATGCAGCGCGGCACTAAGTGCGACCTCTGGTGTGCACACATTGGATGCATGACTCATCATCTGTAGGGTGCGCCAAAAAAATAAATATTTTTCACGTATACATCAAGCTTATGTGTTCAGTTGTTAGGTGGCTCTAAAAGGAGCCCTTTTGTTTATTGAGATATTACCTATAAGTAAGTACCGATGCAGAGTCTAAAGTTCAAGAGGAAGACTCTGTTCTCTTCATCTGTAAAATATACACCATCTCTCATATAGATTCCTTGCATATTGAAACACAGATTGTTGTGGTATATGGACCCCATTCTATAGTCTCGGAGAAAAGCAGAAACAGATTTATTCACATGTTTCTTAGTTTTCTCAATATGTAGACAACATTGTTTGGACGAGTTCCATTTCTGCCTTTGGCATATGTTAGAATAGACAAAGGCAAATTGAGGGAAAAGTGACATCAATTCTTTAAAGGTGTTCTTCATAAGCATTTCCAGAGCTACTCCAGTCAAAGTGCCTAGGTCATTGCCACCACAGTGCACAATTATGAGGTCAGGGTATTGGAGATGCAAAAAGGATTTCACCAATGGCATCAGTTGGTGCCACTTTAACCCTCTCTGTCCAATCCATTTAATGTCTACATTTGGTAGACCTAGGTCTTTGTGATTTCATTTGTGTTCTGCATACCTTTGGCTCCAGAAAATATAGCTGTGTCTCACAATCCACACTCTAAGCATCTTGAAAGGAGGTCCGGATGCACTCAGATGGTCTCTGTAAATGAAATGGCAGTTTGAAAACTAAGATTTTTCTAAAATGGTGGATAAGATGCAGTGTTGAAAAAAGAAAAGAAATGATTGGTTGTTTGACAACATTCTACACAGAAAACTAGGGTGCATGTTTCTGTTTTTTAAAAGCCTGATTCTTATTAGTTAAAAAAAACTGATAGAAAAGAACATTACATAAGATAAGCTGGTATATTGAAAAGTCAAGCACACTTGCTGTTTTGATTAGCAACATTGTGTGATGAACTTTTGACCTTTGTGCTCAGTTAAGAGTTTTTCATGAAGGGTTTTTATGGTCACAGGAAGAAGGCAGAATGGGGTAGGGTTGAATTGTATGTCATTTGGAAAGGATTGAAATGTCTAACCAATAGAAATGTGTGTTTGGTTTTGAATTAATGTGGGAAGCAATGTGATTTGATGTGAAGGTGTATATGTGTTCATATATATGTGTTCATAATGAGAGGGAAACTCTGCCATTCTATTGTTCTGGTGAGAGGCGTTGAAAACAGAGATTCTGAATAAGAAAATCTGCTGTGTGACTGACATACTTCTTATTCTACAAAAAAATTGGAAAGGTGAGTTATTAATTTGTGAGGGAATGTATGTGGTGCATTTTTATTTTATTCAGACTAATGTGTTTGTCCTGCTAAAGTGCAGGGAATACTTTTTTTCACTAAAATTTTATTGTGAGTGTGTGTGCATTTAGAAAGTATTCTGAGATAAGCACTTGTTTATTTTATGTTTTTGCATACAGATAACTATGCTGTTCCAATGTTTTGGTATTATTAGAAACCAGTTATTTTTTATGTATTTGCAAAATAAGTGAAGTTTCTACATTAAAATGCAGTACTCATTCTACACTATGAAATGTGTTTTGGCAAAATAGAAGGCATAGTGTTGTTTGTCTAGAATCACACAGTGAGTCTTCTGTGCATTTAGGAATCACTCTGAGAGGAGCATTTTCGTAGTTCATGCGTTTCCAGACATGTAATTGGTTAATAACGTATTGTGTTCTCACATTTTGGTAGAATTAGAAAATAGTCATTGGTTATGTGTTTCCAAAAGGAGTTTAGTATTTATTTTAACATGCAGTTCTGAAATATATGAATGCATGTTAGATGTTTTTGCAGACAAATAAGTACATGTACTATTGCAGTGACACTACCCAAGTATGATTTCCTACACTACCTATTCACCACTTTACTACCCTAAACCTAAAATCTACCCCAGCACAACCTCTTAGATTACCCAAACACCACTTTATTTCCTAGAACACTACCGTACCACGACCCCCTACACTACACAAACACCACTGCACTACCATAAAGCCTAAAACGCTATCCGCACCATGACCCTGTACACTATATAAACACCACAGCACTACCCTAGAACACTACCCCAGCATGACCTCCTACACTACACATTTACCAATACACTACCCTAAACATTTTGGTAGAATTAGAAAATAGTCATTGGTTATGTGGTTCCAAAATGAGTTTAGTATTAATAGTAAAATGCTGTTCTGAAATATATGGAATGCATGCTGGATGTTTTTGCAGACAAATAAGTCCATGTAGTCTTGCAGTGACACCACCCCAGTATGATTTCCTACACTACCCAAACACCACTGCACTTCTCTAAACCCTTAATCTACCTCCAACATGACCACCTACACTACCTATTCACCACTTTACTAATCTAAACCTAAAATCTACCCCCAGCACAACCTCCTACAGTACCCAAACACCACTTTATTTCCTAGATCACTACCCTACCACGACCCCCTACACTACACAAACACCACTTCACCACTCTAAAGCTTAAATCTACCACAGCAGGACCACTTACACTACCCAAACACCACTATTGTATCCTACTACTGTATTTATAAGAAATATTGTTATTTGTCTAGAATTACACAGTGAGTCTGTGTATTTAGGAATCACTCTGAGAGAAGCATTTTGGTAGTGCATATGTATCCTGACATGTAATTGGTTAAAAACGTATTGTGTTCTTACATTTTGGTAGAATTAGAAAATAGTCATTGGTTATGTGTTTCCAAAATGAGTTTAGTATTAATACTAAAATGCAGTTCTGAAATATACGGATGTATGCTTGATATTTTTGCAGACAAGTAAGTACATGTAGTCTTGAATTGACACTACCCCAAGTATGATTTGCTACACTACCCTAACACCACTGCACTTCTGTAAACCCTTAATCTACCTCCAGCCTGACCACCTACACCACCTATTCACCACTTTACTACCCTAAACCTTAAATCTACCCCAGCACAACCTCCTACAGTACCAAATACCACTTTATTTCCTAGAACACTACCCTACCATGACCCCCTACACTACACAAACACCACTGCACTACCTTAAAGCCTACAACGCTATGCCTAGCATGATCTGCTATGGTACATAAACACCACTGCACTATGCTAGAACACTACCCCAGTATGACTCCCTATACTACCTAATCACCATTTCACTACGCTTAAGCTTAAATCTATCACAGCAGGACCCCTTAAACAACTCAAACACCACTACAGTATCCTACTACTGTATTTATAAGAAATATTGTTATTTGTCTAGAATCACACGGTGAGTATGTGTATTTAGGAATCACTCTGAGAGAAGCATTTTGGTAGTGCATATGTTTCCTGACATGTGATTGGTTAAAAACGTATTGTGTTCTTATATTTTCGTAGAATTAGAAAATAGTCATTGGTTATGTGTTTCCAAAATGAGTTTAGTATTAATAGTAAAATGCAGTTATGAAATATACGGAATGCATGCTTGATGTTTTTGCAGACAAGTAAGTACATGTAGTCTTGAAGTGACACTACCCCAAGTATGATTTCCTACACTACCCTAACACCACTGCACTTCTGTAAACCCTTAATCAACCTCCAGCATGACAACTTACACTACCTATTCACCACTTTACTACCCTAAACCTTAAATCTACCCCAGCACAACCACCTACAATACCCAAACACCACGTTATTTCCTAGAACACTACCCTACCATGACCCTCTACACTACACAAACACCACTGTACTACCTTAAAGCCTAAAACGCTATACCTTTTTAGAGCTAACAAAGGTCCTAAGCTTTTGGTAGATATGACATATAATGATGAGCACAGACTTAAGATAAAGACTATGTATCTTTTCTCCAACATCCAGCCGGACAAGGAGATTTTTATTTCAAAGATTTGGTGAATATATACAAGATTTGGGAAGTGGAGCAAGCCACAATTAACTGGGCACAAGCCTGTACCGAGTCAGAGGGAAAGGAGAGACAATACATGGGGGGAAAAAGGATAGAATAGCAGGCAAACAAAGTGGAGAAAAATGGTGGCTTATAGTACAATGAAGTATTACATAAGCTCAAAACCGACAGTAACTGCAACACGTATTACAAGATTGAAAAGGGAAGCAGAACTGCACAAACTGTCGACGTTACGTTTCGATCCCAGTCTCCAAAAATTAAATTGGGATCATCTTCAGGACTACAGTAAACATTTTGACTGAGTATATTTTAAAAAACAAGCCTGTAATGTTAAACCTAGGAGGATAAGGAGGGAGGGGAAAAAGAGACAAGTTATCTCACAGGGAAATGTTCATATTTACAACATGTCATTTACAAAACTCTACTGTGCTGCTTTTTCAAACATTAAAAAGTGCAGCGGACGTAGTGCAGACTGTCACAAAAAGGCACGGGTGGCGATGTGCTCATTTTTTGTGGTTCGTTGTATCTTGTCGCGTGGCTCATGTGCAGTGAAAAATGCATTATTGGTGTGGGTGAAAAGGGGGGAAGTACGCTTGTGATAGTGGGCGGTGTCACTGGAGGTACTAGGGATGCGTGATAACAGTGCCGAATTTAGTTTTGGATAGTGCATGCCGCTGGGTGACTGGTAGAACTTTACAAGATGCAATTTAGTGCAGCGTAGTTATAGGTGAGAACTCGTCCCGCTGTGGACAGGAGTGCGTTGTGATCGAGTTCTATACGACCGGTTGGTGCGGCGAAACCGTGTCAAAAGAAGGCCGGTTGTGGCGACAAACTGACCGGTACACTTAGTGGAAGTGCATTCACAGCGTTGGGGAACCAGGCGACTGGACGCAACGGTCCATCTAGAAGGGTGGAAATGTGGCAGTTAAAGTGAGAATCAGCCAATATAGCTGGTTTTAGGCTTAATAAGAGAAATGGTCTACCTGAGGCGCGTAGCGGGTAAGTGACAGTTTGTGCAGTTCTGCTTCCCTTTTCAATCTTGTAATACGTGTTTCAGTTACTGTCGGTTTTGAGCTTATGTAATACTTCATTGTACTATAAGCCACCGTTTTTCTCCACTTTGTTTGCCTGCTCTTCTATCCTTTTCCCCCCCATGTATTGTCTCTCCTTTCCCTCTGACTCGGTACAGGCTTGTGCCCAGTTAATTGTGGCTTGCTCCACTTCCCAAATCTGATATATATTCACCAAATCTTTGAAATAAAAATCTCCTTGTCCGGCTGGACGTTGGAGAAAAGATACATAGTCTTTATCTTAAATCTGTGCTCATCATTATACGTCATATCTACCAAAAGCTTAGGACCTTTGTTAGCTCTAAAAACATATAAACTACCCGAGGTCCCTCGCTACCTTTACGGGTCCCCTTGTTTTGTATAATAATACATAGCGCAATTGCTGGATTGCAAGGGCTTTCTACATTCCCTTCCCACCCTCCCTTGGGGGCGGGCCAACTCTAGTACCAGATCATTCCTCCCGTACTCACACCTACCCCTCCCCATTGCTCACTTCACAGCATGCCAGCTCATGCACCTCTCTACACGGACGATTATATCAAACATCTTTGCTCACGCCCCTCATTGCTTTCAGAGACACCAGATGCACCAACTCCTGGAGGCAATTCTATCCCAGACCAACTTGAAAAACTCAAGAAAAAACAAGTTCGTTTGGAACTTATGATCCTAATGCTGACTGATTACTTGAAGGCTGACGTAATCCCTTTAGGTCTACAGGTCCGCAATATCCCCGGGATCTTCACAGATAACCCCAAATACATTCAAAATTTTAGCTACATAGGGACTACTTGCTCACGCCATTGGCTTGTCCTAGGGATCGATATTGCCAGCGAAACTCTCAAATCCCTTGAACTTGAAATTGCAGAGATCCTCAAACAAATTTCTGACTCCGACCCAACACCTGATGCCAAAAAGTTGCTTGAGCAGATCGATAAAACCGTTGCCGATTTCCACAGAATCAAACAAAATAAAAAATCTAACAAAGTTAAGAAGGACGTAAAAGCATACAATATTGAAAATATATACCCCTATTTGCAGAAAGATTTCTATACGAATAAATCTTACCCACGGTAACAAAATAGCCGCCCTTTGGGCCGTTTTAATAAGCGGCAGAATCTTGTTGGATTCTCAGACAGTTCTGCAGACTCTTCAGACAGCTTAGACCCGGGTGAAGGTAGCTGTGCACCCAGGAGAGGTGGGGCGCATCCTAATACTTTTTTAGCCAGGGGCGCTCAGGACCCCCCACAACGGGGCAAAGTAAAGAAAACCCAACGATGGCACAACCCCCCCTGGTGAGCGCAGAACTCACAACAACTATTATCAAGGGTAAAAGAGAGTCCCTTGTCCCCACATAATAATAACCTGACTACCATTCCCATCTTTAACCTGTCATCTCATACCTTGGCAGAAGATGAGTTATCTTTGCTCAAAAAAGGATTATCCTTCGTCCCTACAGTTCCTCCCAATTTTATGGAACTGCGAACCGAGCTGATGAGATTTTTCAGACAAATACGCCTACAGGCTTTTTTCGAGCTACATCCCACACCAGAAAATGTTGCTAATACTCCATCCCGTCTCCCTTCAACCTTCCTCCCCACAGCCAGTATGATACCTGTGGAATTAGTAACCTTTGAGAAGGTTATCCTGAAAGAATTGCACAACCTTCAGCAAAAGAAAAAGTTTATTCCCTATAACATTTCAGTAAAAGAAAAAAACGCAATTGTTCAACTTAAAAACAATGACAGCTTGATAATAAAAAGTGCTGATAAAGGCGGTGGGATTGTACTCCAAGAAAAAACTAAATACATCTCTGAAATTGAAAGACAACTAGAAAACACAGAGCACTACAAGAGGTTGCCCCATAACCCCACGAAGGAAATACAGATCCTAATCCAAAAGATCAGCAGAGATGGCCTCAATGCCGGTTTTTTATCCAAAAAGGAGTTTAACTTCCTAAATGTGAAAACCCCTAGAATTCCGGTGATCTACACACTTCCCAAAGTACACAAAGACGCAGATAATCCCCCTGGACGCTCAATCGTTTCAGCGTGCGGGTCCATTCTTGAACCTTTAGGCTCTTATGTTGACTTTTTTATTAAAGAATTTATCCCGACTACCCTGTGCTACATAAGAGACTCTATGCATATGATCAACATGATCGAGCATCACCCCTTTGACCCAACAACAGAGACCCTAGTGACCATGGACGTAGAGTCCCTTTATACTAATATTCCGCAGACAGCAGCATTATTAGTTATTCAGAAGACTCTAGAGTCACGTCCCCGTCCACACTCTGTCCCAAGCATGTTCATACTCCAGCTGCTTGAGATATGCCTCACCAGAAACTTCTTTATGTTCAACAACACCTTTTACGAACAAATCAAGGGCACTTCAATGGGCGCTATATTTGCCCCGAATCTGACCGTGCTTTTCATGGACCAACTTGAGACCAATGTGATCCTCAACCCCTCTAATCCATTCTTCACAGAGATACAGTTCTGGCGTAGGTATATCAACGATATTTTTATCATCTGGAGACAGGACGTCGATTGCCTACGCCAGTTCTTACACTGGATGAATAACAATCCCATGGGCCTCACATTCACCATCACCACCAACAAAGAGTCAATTGCCTTTCTGGACCTCACTATTTTTCATAATGATGGTTCCCTTCTCACTCGACTTTATCGCAAACCAACTGAAAAGAATACCCTCTTGGCTTATAACAGCAACCATCCAAGAGCTCTGCGCAACTCTCTTCCTTATTCCCAATTTTTGAGGATCAGGCGTAACTGTTCATGTAAAGAAGACTACTTCAGAGAGGCTGCCATTCTGAATTCCAAACTAAAAGAAAGGGGCTATCCAAAGAAAATAGTTAAGAATGCCTCCAAACGTGCATGGTACTGCCCCGAGAGACTTTACTCACCCCCAAGCCCAAGGCTGACTCCAAACGCATTGCCTGTGTTTCCACAATCATCTTGCAACAACTAAGGAAAACCATACTCAAACACTGGCCTATCCTTAACTCTGGCGTTCTATCTATTGATAAACCAATTTTTGCTTTTAAGACAAACAAAAATGTAAAAGACCATCTAGTCAGAGCGGCACTACCCAGTCCACCACTTGTCTCTACTCTTGACACTTTATGGGGTCTGTCCCCCATTGAAGGTCATGCCAAATGCGGTGGGTGTAATAACTGTAATTCCACAATGGAAGGAAAAAGTTTCACTCTCAATAACATCACTGTGCATAGCAATTCCTTCTCAAATTGTAATACCTCGAATGTTGTATACCTGTTTCTATGCCCTTGACAAAAGGTTTACATAGGACAAACCACCCAGAAAGTGAAGATCCGCATTGGACAGCACAGGCTTGTTTTTTAAAATATACTCAGGCAAAATGTTCACTGTAGTCCTGAAGATGATCCCAATTTAATTTTTGGAGACTGGGATCAAAATGTAACGTCGACAGTTTGTGCAGTTCTGCTTCCCTTTTCAATCTTGTAATACGTGTTGCAGTTACTGTCGGTTTTGAGCTCATGTAATACTGCATTGTACTATAAGCCACCGTTTTTCTCCGCTTTGTTTGCCTGCTATTCTATCCTTTTTCCCCCCATGTATTGTCTCTCCTTTCCCTCTGACTCGGTACAGGTTTGTGCCCAGTTAATTGTGGCTTGCTCCACTTCCCAAATCTTGCATATATTCACCAAATCTTGGAAATAAAAATCTCCTTGTCCGAAGCGGAATACGCTGTGGAACCCCAAATGCGCCCCTGGTAGACCACTTCACAGCATCAAAACATTCAGAAAACGACATCAGATGGACAGTATTAAAGGTCTTGAAACTCCCACCCAGAGGAGGTGACATTGGCCAGCTACTGAACAAGGAGGAATTGAAGTCCATTATCCAATTCAATTCTATACATGATGGTCTAAACAGAGCTGAGGATTGGACTGGACTACTGTAACTTCCTCAAAACTCTTGAACTTTCTTGCAACAATGGAAAGACACACCCTGATCACTTACTTCAAACACCAGTGCTCTAAAAACCCCCTGATTGGTGAATCAATTTTGATAATTGTGCTCAGCCTTGGTATGCAATACTGTTATTTTCAATTGTTTTCTTCAATTGCATTTTTATAAGCATTTTGCAAAAATGTCTCGTTTTTCGAATGTGTCCAAGTAGTGAGCACCTAACCATTCACCTCACTCCTCACTCCGTGAAAATTTCACCACTCTAAGATGGCGGCCGCCTTTCATCCCTGGTTCACCTAATAGTCCTCTTGCGCTTTCCATCACCCGAGAGCTGTTCATTAACAGACCGGGCTCCCTTAGCTGCACAGATCCGCCATCTGGCACTCCAGACGGGACCCATTCGCTGCCCGACGGCACTCCTGTTACGGTAAGCCCCCATGGGTCCGTGCACCACAACCCCCCACACTCCGCTTGCCACCCGACCCTTCTGGTTAACTGAGCTTGCAATTTTTCGATTTCTCTATTTCAGGAACGCAGAAACGCTCCCTCCATTGTACGGGACCACGCCACGCCAAGTGTCCAAGTACGCCACAGTTTATTTTACCAAGGTAATCTTAAGCCCATCGCGGCGAGCACGGTGCTATAGATCTTCAACTAACTAACGCTATAACCTTACTTTAGATTACTTGCCAGTGCCTCACCTGAACCTCAATATCTCAGAAGCACCGGGAGGCTGCCCTTACTTACCCGCTAGGCGCCTCAGGTCGACCATTTCTCTTATTAAGCCTAAAACCAGCTATATTGGCTGATTCTCACATTAACTGCCACATTTCCACCCTTCAAGATGGATGGTTGCGTCCAGTCGCCTGTTTCCCCAACGCCGTGAATGCACTTCCACTAAGTGTACCGGTCAGTTTGCCGCCACAACTGGTCTTCTTTTGACACGGTTTCCCCGCACCAACCGGTCGTATAGAATTCCATCACAATGCACTCCTGTCCACAGCGGGACGAGTTCTCACCTATAACTACGCTGCACCAAATTGCATCTTGTAAAGTTCTACCAGTCACCTGGCGGCATGCACTAGCCAAAACTCAATTCGGCACCGTTATCACGCATCCCTTGTACCTCCAGTGGCACCGCCCACTATCACAAGCGTACTTCCCCCCTTTTCACCCACACCAATAATGCAGTTTTCACTGCACGTGAGCCACGCGACAAGATACAACGAACCACAAAAAATGAGCACATCGCCACCCGTGCCCTTTTGTGACAGTCTGCACTACGTCCGCTGCACTTTTTATTGTTTGAAAAAGCAGCACAGTAGAGTTTTGTAAATGACATGTTGTAAATATGAACATTTCCCTCTGAGATAACTTGTCTCTTTTTCCCCTCCCTCCTTATCCTCCTATGTTTAATATTACAGGCTTGTTTTTTAAAATATACTCAGGCAAAATGTTCACTGTAGTCCTGAAGATGATCCCAATTTAATTTTTGGAGACTGGGATCGAAACGTAACGTCGACAGTTTGTGCAGTTCTGCTTCCCTTTTCAATCTTGTAATACGTGTTGCAGTTACTGTCGGTTTTGAGCTCATGTAATACTTCATTGTACTATAAGCCACCGTTTTTCTCCACTTTGTTAGCCTGCTATTCTATCCTTTTTCCCCCCATGTATTGTCTCTCCTTTCCCTCTGACTCGGTACAGGCTTGTGCCCAGTTAATTGTGGCTTGCTCCACTTCCCAAATCTTGTATATATTCACCAAATCTTTGAAATAAAAATCTCCTTGTCCGGCTGGACGTTGGAGAAAAGATACATAGTCCTTATCTTAAGTCTGTGCTCATCATTATATGTCATATCTACCAAAAGCTTAGGACCTTTGTTAGCTCTAAAAACATATAAACTACCCGAGGTCCCTCGCTACCTTTACGGGTCCCCTTGTTTTGTATACTAAAACGCTATGCCTAGCATGATCTGCTATGGTACATAAACACCTCTGCACTATGCTAAAACACTACCCCAGTATGACTCTCTACACTACCTAATTACCATTTCACTACGCTAAAGCTTAAATCTATCACAGCAGGACCCCTTAAACTACTCAAACACCACCACAGTATCCTACTACTGTATTTATAAGAAATATTGTTATTTGTCTGGAATCACACAGTGAGTCTGTGTATTTAGGAATCACTCTGAGAGAAACATATTGGTAGTTCATATGTTTCCCGACATGTAATTGGTTAAAAACGTATTGTCTTCTCACATTTTGGTAGAATTAGAAAATAGTCATTGGTTATGTGTTTCCAAAATGAGTTTAGTATTAACAGTAAAATGCAGTTCTGAAATATATGGAATGCATGCTTGATGTTTTTGCAGACAAGTAAGTACATGTAGTCTTGCAGTGACACTACCCCCAGTATGATTTCTTACACTACCCAAACACCACTGCACTACTGTAAACCCTTAATGTACCTCCAGCTTGACGACCTACACCACCTATTCACCACTTTACTACCCTAAACCTAAAATCTACCCCAGCACAACCTCTTACACTACCCAAACACCACTTTATTTCCTAAAACACTGCTTTACCAGGACCCCCTACTCTGCACAAACACCACTGCACTACCTTAAAACCTAAAACGCTATCCCTACCATGACCCTGTACACTACATAAACACCACCGCACTACCCTAGAACACTACCCTAGCATGATGTCCTACACTTCCCATTTACCATTGCACTACCCTAAACTCTAAAACACTATAACAGCACGACCCACTACAGTACCCAAGCACCATTGCACTACCCTAAACCTTAAATCTACATCGGCATGACCCCCTACAATACAAAAACACTACTGCACTACCCTAAAACACTACCACAGCACGACCCTCTATACTACACAAAAACCAGTGCACTACTCTAAACTCTAAATCTACCCCTAGTATGACTCCCTACACTACATAAACACCACTGTACTACCGTAAACACTAAAACACTACCCAGCACGACCCCGTACACTACTCAAACACCATTGCACTACCCTAAACATTAAATCTATCCCATCACAACCTCCTACACTACCCAAACACGACTGCACTATCCTATAACACTATCCCAGCATGACCCTGTACACTAACCAAACTCTACTGCACTACCGTAAAACACTACTCCAGCACAACTCCATACACTACACAAAAACCACTACACTACCTTAAGCTCTAATACACTATCCCTATTATGACCCCATACACTACATAAACACCACTGTACTTTCCTAGAACAGTACCCCAGCACGCTCTCCTACACTACTCAAACAGCATTGCACTATCCTAGCATGATCCCCTACACTACATAAACACCACTGCACTATCTCCTAGAACACTGTCCCAGCAGGACCCCCTACACTACACTAAGACCACTGCACTACCCTTAACGCTAAATCTATCCCCAGTACAACCACCTACACTACCGGATCACCAGTGTAGTACCCTAAACTCTAAAACACTACCCTAGCATGACCCCCTACAGTAATGAATCACTGTTACACTACCCTAAGCCTTAAATCTACGCCAGCACAACATCCTACACTACTAAAATAACACTGCACTACCCTATAACAGTACCTCAGCATGACTCCCTACACTAGAGAAACAACACTGTACTACTGTAAATTCTAAATCTGTACTGTTGCAAAACCATAGTGACTGTTTATGTACCATGTCGTAATCTATTTACCGTAGTAAAAGTGAACCAATTATGAATTCACTCAGTGTCTTTCCCTATAGTATTGTGATCATTTAGTAAATATGTATGTGCTCAAACAGTGCTTCAGGTTCTAGTGTTATGGAGTGCTTCAAACTGCTATTAATTGTGTATGTAGTGCTCTTATCACCTACACAGTTGTGCTTCAGGCCTACATTTTTTTTGTCAGAATTTGTATGAAACGTGTTTGTATAGTAATAAATATGTATAATTTTTTAAAGTTAAATAATAAATACTTATTTCTGTTTATTGTTTACAGATACTGTTTATCATCGTTAAAATAAAGTTATCATGCCGCAGAAAGAAAGAAGAAGAAAAAGTCAGAAAAAGGATCCTTACTTGAAAGAAACTCAACCACAAGTATTGGAAGACCAATATAATGTGGCTAAAAAGAGAACCATTTCTGGTAAGACTACATAAGACTTCATAAAAAATATTACTAGATTCCGACAAAAAAATGCAAATGTGCAAAGCAGTGAAAATGTTCCAAGCACAAAAAAAGTGCAAAGAATAGGAAAGGCAAAAAAGGCAATGTAAAAACGAAAGATACAACTTATAGTAAAAGTAGAGAAAATCAATATAAAGAAATCCGCCAAATTTTTTTTTACAACAGAGTTGTCAATCAATCAATCAATCAATCAATCAGAGTACTTGTTGAGCATGCTACTTACCCGTGAGGGGCTCAAGGCACTGAGGGGAAGGGGTGCTGCTCCTGCTCAAAGGGCCAGGTCTTGAGGAGTCTTCTGAAGGTGAGTAGGTCTTGGATCTGCCGTATGTGGGTAGGGAGGGTGTTCCGGCGGCAAGGTAGGAGAAGGATCTGCCGCCAGAGGTTGTTCATTGGATGCGGGGGACAGTGACGAGGGCGAGGCTGATGGAGCGGTGCTGGCGCGTGGGGGTGTAGAAGCTGAGTCTGCTGTTAAGGTAGGCTGGTCCGGCATTGTGGAGTGCTTTGTGTGCGTGGGTGAGGGACTTAAAGGTGATCCTCTTGTCGACAGGGAGCCAGTGTAGGTCTCTCAGGTGGTGGGTGATGTGGCTGCGGTGGGGGACGTTGAGGATTAGTCAGGCGGAGGCGTTTTGGATGCGTTGTAGTCGTTGTAGGCGTTTGGCTTGGATTCCTGCATAGAGTGCGTTGCCGTAGTCCAGTCTGCTGCTGACGAGGGCCTGTGTCACTGTTCTTCTTGTTTCGGTCGGGATCCACTTGTAGATCCTGCGGAGTATGAGGAGGGTGTTGTAGCAAGAGGAGGAGACGGCATTGACCTGCGTAACCATGGAGAGGGAGGAGTTGAGGATGAATCCTAGGTTGCATGCATGGTTGGTGGGTGTTGGTTCTGTTCCCAGTGTGGTTGGCCACCAGGAGTCGTCCCAGGCTGAGGGGGTAGGTCCGAGGATGAGTACTTCCATCTTGTCCGAGTTCAGTTTCAGACAGTTGATCCTCATCTAGCTGATGAAGTTTTAGGCAGACGTCCTAAAGCCCCAGGGTACACTTGGGATTGTAGTAGTATTTGTAGGGTACGACAAGAATCTATTGATAAATTACATAATTTCTTACAAGAATATTGTAAAAAAAGTGTTAAACAAAAGATGAAGGTGTTGAAAGGAGTAGACCCTTGCAGAGTGAGAAAACACACTGGTTTGCAAAGTCATTCTCTGGCTTGTCTTTCTAGGAAAGTATGTCAAAGTGTTTTTCACCATTTCAGGATGTTGGCAGTACATCATACTCAAATGCGGAAGTTAGTGAGAAGATTGTATTATGCAAGAAGTCCAGCACTAAAGTTAAATAAGTTGAACAGTGCTCTTTTACGTGGGTCAGTATCAGATGTGAAAAAGGTTTGTGATGATATTGAGTTTTGTTACTTTGGTCCAGAAGAAGAGAGTGAAGAAACTCATACATTAATAGAAGAAAATGTTGTAGAGAATGTTGAACATAGTTGTACAAACAAATTTGAAAATGAAATTACAAAGTTTAAGGTGATTTCGGGTGAAAGGCCACATTTTTCTTGTATTTGTTGTCGCCGAACTCACTACAAAAATCAGGAGTGTTGATCTGTATTTAAAAAGTGAAAAAGAAAATAATGATACATGGAAGAAATTTGCAACTTATTTGTTGGTAGAGAATTGTTTTGATTTGGATTCTGATCAGTGTATTTGTAAATATTGTTATAACAAATTAGATGAGAATAGAATGCCTGCTAGAGCTGTTCACAGTAATCTAGAGTTGGTTGCTATACATCCAGAACTGATACCTTTAAACACCTATGAGTCTATTCTCATTCAATGTGTTCACCCGTTTCAGGCTATTGTTCGTATGGAGCCTAAAACTGCTTCCTTCAGATTTACAAAGAGGATTAAAAGGAAGAGTTGTGTATTTACAGTTAGATTTAAAGAAAAATATTGAAACTATTGGTGTAGACAGTGTAGAAAATGAACCACTAGTTATTCTTGTTAATGGTGTGCCGACTAAGAATAAAAAAATCTGGCAGGAGTTATTGGATGTTAGGAAAGTGCAAAAGGCAACATTGTATTTGATAAAAAACAATACATACTATAAGAATGTTTATATAGGAGAAGAAGAAATAGTTATAGCAGAAGATACTGAAACGTCAAGTGGACAAATTGAAAAAGTGGATATGTTAAGATGTGAAGAAATCTTTGAACATTACAGTGTGCATCCACTTCATTCAAAAGAAGTGATGGGAAACTATTGATTTGTTTCAAATGAAAAAAACAAAAGGAAGTCCCATGACTGTATGGGCAGTGAGCTTGGAAGCTCGTTGTTTTCCACAGTTGTTCCCAACTGGAAAAGGAGGATGATATGATGAACGTCCTGTGCAGTTTCCTGCATCTGAATATCGGACAACAAGATTATATGTAGAAGATCCAAGATTTTGACAATGTATCCCTTATATATTTCATCTTTTGTTTGAAAGTGACTTGTCTGGACTTTCATATGCAGTGAATCATATTTTAAAAACTGGAATACATCTGCAAAATGTATCTGCAAAATATTTTATGGATAAAGTGCACCAGAGAGATGATCATCTAGAATCTCAGCTCATTAATTTGATGGCGTGTCAGCGTGGGACTAATGAATATTGATACCGTCGTCATGGAGAACTGAAATGTATGCTATGGAACTTAGGAACTCCAACATGGTTCCTTACCCTGAGCTGTGCTGAGAACGCTTGGGATGATTTACCAGAATTTCTTCGAGAGGCAAATTCGAATATAAAAATCATTGAATACAAGACACCTGGAGAATTGTGTTTTTTGGACCCTGTTAATGAAAGCAGGTATTTCAATCATAGATTTGAGGCTATGATGTCTTTTAACTGCAATAAAAAAAATCCTCCTCTTGGAGAAGTTGTGGATTTCGTTTGACGAAAGGAGTATCAAGCAAGAGGTGCTCATCATATACATATGCTGTTATGGATTAAGGACGCCCCAAAATTTGGAACAGATGTGGATGATACTGTTATGAGTTTTATTGAACAATATGCAACATGTGCTGTACCCAAAAGCACAGAAGAAAACAACTTTAGAGCACAAAGCCTCCGATGTGGAAAATACTGTCTACGAAAGTACAAATCTAAGGACAAATTCTACACCAAGTGTCGTTTTGGATTTCCACGTCCGGTAATATCGAAAGGAAGAGTGAACAGTTTTTTGTCATCTTTGCGACATACTATCACAAGAAAGTCTCCAAAAAATACCTCCAACTTAAGAAGAAATGAAGAGTCAAAATACATAAATGACTACAACACAGTTATTTTGTGCTTGTGGAATGCTAACATGGATATTCAATATGTTGCGGACAATTCCATTGCTGTTGCTCGATATGTAACACTTTAAATTACATAATCAGAAAAGACAGAATTGAAAGAAATGTGGGAAGAGATTTCTCACGAGAAGACTCTAAGTAAGAAATTATACAGTTTCAGTTTGAAGATGTTATCGCATCAAGAAATCGGAGCATATGAATGCTCAGATCGATTATCATCTGCAAGTCTATACTCCAAATCTACAAGAATCATTTATGTGATTCTAGGTCTTGCAACAATGCGAAATCGAGATCTGAAATCTGTACAAGAAATTAAATATTTAGCAGCAAAATATCCAGAAAGTACAGATATTTTGAAAACGAATATGTTGGATTCATATTACCCAAACAGAAGTCATCATCTTTGGAACATGTCTCTATGAAGTGCTGCAAAACTACACTTTTAAACGGAATACTACAGAGAACATCAATGATGAATATTATGGAGTAATTGGTTCCGAAGGATGTTTGGTGAAACAAACAAAAGGACATTTGATTAATCACAAGAAGCTGAGTTGTGACACTGCTGATAAAAGGGAATTTCCAGTGAAATTCAATATATTCTGAGAACAGCAAAAACGGCAAACAAATTACCGTATTTTCTGGCGTATAAAAGGACTGGGCGTATAAAACGACCCCCTTTTAAAATATAGGGTTTGTGCTATATTCGCTTGCTTATAAAATGACCCCGGCGTATAAGATGAACCCCAAATTTTGAAAAGATTTTCAAGGGTAAAAAGAAAGAAAAAATAGCATAATTGTAACATTTTACAAAGTAATTTATTTGCCTTTTTTGCTGTTCTCAGAATATATTGAATTTCACTAGAAATAGTGATTTGAATCGTACTCATAACATCGGGCAATAAAACCCAATCAAATAACTATAAAAAATACCAGTTAAAATTATACACCAAGACAATGTGCAACAAAAAGTCCATAATTCAAAGAAATACATTTCCTTGAGGCAAAATTGTATTTTTGCAGTGATGGTTATGTAAATTTTCCAATGGTAATCCTATGAAATGATAGCAATAAGTTCCTCAGGGGCTGAATTATCTTCCTAAAACTTATGCTTTAAAAAATATTAGGTAGGAATTTGGTAATTCGAAAGGCAAACGTGTTTGAAAACCAACTCAGTATCATTACAAAGACTCCAGCCTTTCTCACTTTTGAGATAGGCAGTGTAATGTCCATCTGTTATAACTATTTTTCCTTTTCCTTTACAGATCTTAATTCTAAGAAATGGAATTTACCACAATTTATATTATTAAAAAAAGTGAATAAAATGTGTACTGTTTTTTACGTGTATTACTGTTGAGGTAAGTTTTAGTAAGTCTTAAAATGCACAATGGACTGTGTTTCCACACAGTCCATTGAAACACAGTTGAAGAAAAGGAAGATGGAGGGACTAGATTTGTGCCACAAAATTCCAATGCAGACAAGTGTGAAACAGGGGACAGCTTAAGAACACCTGTCTTCAAGATACATGGTATAGTGCAGAATGGACTGATATGGTTGTTTTGCAGGGTGTTGGTAATTTCAGAATTAAAAGAAATGAAACTCTTTAACTTAAACCACATCACTGAGTGTTTTTGCACATGTCATATTAGGCCGCATCCCTTCCCTTCAGTATTATATAAATATGTCCTATCAGTTCCCTAAAACATACGTAGTTGTAAATGTATCTTGTTCTCTGTTATCAGTACAGAAATGTACTCCTATAATAATAATTGGCCTAGCCATTAACTCTTTTTATTATTTATAAGGTGAGGAAAAGACATTTTGTATACCTTTTCTTTTCAATGTAAATGTAAAAATAATCTCAACATACACAGCACTTTGCGTTGAAAAGGCGTTCTATAGGTTTTGCTTTGTGTGTTTGCAGAGAACGCTCATAGAGCAAGACACATCTCCAGATTTATCATAAATCATAAACTGGACATGTTTGTGAATGCAGCACCATCCTCCTATTCGTGTAGCAAAGCACAAGGAAAACTGTTTTCACTTCTCATTTTTTCACTTTCAATATATTCTACAATGCACAGCATATATTGAAGGAGAAAAATGCCTTTACTGATTGTTTTTGTGCAGGACGTTGTCCCTTCATGCACAAAAACAATCTCCGCATTACACAGACATTCTTGCACCCTGGTGTAAGGGTGCCTGTGTCACCAAATAGCTGCAGTTTAAGCAGCTGTGCAAAGTGAAGCACAGACCTGCAATATATTTATATTCATATGTTGCATGCCTGTGCTTTGGAAGTACCACAGCATGGTGTAGTTAAACAGTTTACAGTGTCATTCTGCAGCACTTCCTTATAATGTTGCACTTATGCATTCACCATACATCACAAAAGTATTTTTACAGTCAATTATGTACTACACATACTTTCATCTAAACTTTCACACACTAGCATACTAGTTTAGCTCTTTCTTTATCCAGAGTAGGTAGTTCTGAAAATAACTTTTTCTTTCTTTTTGTTGTTTATTTTGGGCGGTGGGATTTTCTGAACGATTTTGTATTTTTTTTCTGTTTCTTTAAAACAGGGGAAAACATGTGAACTGGGAAAAGAGAACTAACAACTGGGAGGAGAGGAGAAAAGAAAACTAACACTGGTGGTGGTCAACAGCTCGACACACCAGATCCACTGACTGCTCCCCATACACAATCATCCGTTCGCATTTTATGCATGACATTCTTACGTTCCCAAATTGGGGACAGATTTCAGGCTGTGATGTAGAGCTTCCTGGTGTTGCTCCACTGGTACTACGGACTGCCGACGAATCAGAATATGGCCGGGATGCCCGTCACCCTCTCCCAACACAATCCCCAAGGATGGGAAGTCGGACGCAGTTCTGCACTTTTGGAAGGCGGGAGGGAGTCACCCTCCCGGCCGTATTTATTAAAATATGAAACAAAATTTAAAACATTAAATAAAAGTTTCATAATCATGTACAATTTTCATTTATACATTTCGATGGAGACATGTTCTTTGGCTAACCTTAAAAAACTCTAATACAAAGGTTTCCTAGCCGAGTCTAACATCCTGCAAATGCATACATTCTAAATTAAAATTGTACATCCTAGCATTACGGGCCAACGGCAAGGTCTTAACCGGTGTCAGATCCCTACTACCAAAAACTCTCGCCCTCACGGTGTGAGTGGCGGCCGCGCAGAGGACTGTACCCTCCTTGCCAACTCTAATTTCCCTTGTCTTGTTGGGGGCCCCCCTTTCCGCTCGACGCCATCTTAAAGGTCGTCCGAGCTCCCGTGTGAGGTATCTGTAGGAAGGACAGCGTGGACTCCCCCCCCATCCCCACACTCTCTATCTTATCCGCCGTCGCGGATAACCGGGCCCCGGGAAATTCGTAGGAGTGGCATATAGCCGCCTCCTCCCCTGGAAGGGGCCTATGGCCGTCTCCCCTTAGGCGACCCATCCTTAGTGGGTGCCGCCTCCCAGTGGGAGGGGCCAATGGCCACCTCCCCCCGGGCGCTCCCATCCATAGTGGGTGGCGCCCCCCTCTAGGGACCTTGAAATTACTGCTCACCGATCATGACCTTACCGCCCGACCAAAATAAATACAACATTTGTTCACCTACTAAGGAAGAAAATATCAGCATGTCTAACTGTATCAACCCCTGTTTACTCCTAAAAAGAAAAAACAGTATCATACAGACCGAAGTCACATCTTCAATCTAGACATTCATTTACTTCTTTACGGAGGAAAAAGGCCTATCAGAGCAAAAACTTTATTGCAAAACCAAACATTGCTATAAGGGGCTGGTGGGTGGGTCAAAATTGCTCCTTGTTCCGTCGAGGGCTCACGATCAACGAGTGGGTGCAGCCTTCCAAGCACAGGAACAAGAGGACGCTTCTTCGGATTCCCGCTCTATTTATTCGTCTTCGGGAGGGCGTGTACCCTCCTCCGGTATGCCTACTGGGTGTGGCCATCGGTGTAGGTGTCTAGGACAACCCCTCCTGGGCGGGAAAAGGCGCGCCCCGGCTACGCCGCTTCGGGCATACCAGCCGAGACACGCCCCCGCCCAAAATGGTTTCCCGGGAGTATCGGAGCACCCAACCATACGTTCGGGGGGACCGAGTGGTCGCCCCTTTCCATATGGCCGGGATGCCCGTCACCCCCTCCCAACACAATCCCCAAGGATGGGAAGTCGGACACAGTTCTGCACTTTTGGAAGGCGGGAGGGAGTCACCCTCCCGGACGTATTTATTAAAATATGAAACAAAATTTAAAACATTAAATAAAAGTTTCATAATCATGTACAATTTTCATTTATACATTTCGATGAAGACATGTTCTTTGGCTAACCTTAACAAAACTCTAATACAAAGGTTTCCTAGCCGAGTCCAACATCCTGCAAATGCATACATTCTAAATTAAAATTGTACATCCTAGCATTACGGGCCAACGGCAAGGTCTTAACCGGTGTCAGATCCCTACTACCAAAAACTCTCGCCCTCACGGTGTGAGTGGCGGCCGCGCAGAGGACTGTAACCTCCTTGCCAACTCTAATTTCCCTTGTCTTGTTGGGGGCCCCCCTTTCCGCTCGACGCCATCTTAAAGGTCATCCGAGCTCCCGTGTGAGGTATCTGTAGGAAGGACAGCGTGGACTCCCCCCCCATCCCCACACTCTCTATCATATCCGCCGTCCCGGATAACCGGGCCCCGGGAAATTCGTAGGAGGGGCATATAGCCGCCTCCTCCCCTGGAAGGGGCCTACGGCCGTCTCCCCTTAGGCGACCCATCCTTAGTGGGTGCCGCCTCCCAGTGGAAGGGGCCAATGGCTGCCTCCCCCCGGGCGCTCCCATCCATAGTGGGTGGCGCCCCCCTCTAGGGACCTTGAAATTACTGCTCACCGATCATGACCTTACCGCCACAGGCCGGATAGTTGACCGGCTATCCGGCCCCCCCAAACTCTTCCTAAAGGTCATGCGTCCTCAAACACCTTAGCCAAGCTATGAAGTCCCCTATGAGTAAAACATTCCCCTCCCGGGACAGGTGAACCCCATCATTCAGATACATGTGATCGCCCCGAATACACCCATGTGGAATGCAATGCAACTGCGCAGAGCGAAACAATCTACCAATTTTGTTGTTATCCTTCTTCACCGAAGGGTTCAGTGCTGACACTGAAAGGCCCCCCCGCCATACCTTCCTGGGAATCAGGTGGGACCAGGCAATCGTGCACCCCGGGATTCTTTTTGCCAACCAGCTAACGGTAGACAAAACTTGCTCGAGTAATACCCGTCTACCCAGTGTCACCAAGTCATTGCCCCCCAGGTGTACTATGACTACAGATGGCGGTGACCTCTGCCGCGCTAAGAGACCCTCGACAAAAGATTCGAATTGGTCAATATAGAGCCCACCCCTTCCGTGGAAGACCACTCTGTACCCGTATTCCCCAGCTGCGCGAGTCGCGTCACCTGCTTTGAATACATCCCCGGCCCGCCTCACGTATGAGTGGCCCACGACCCAAACCACTCTCTCCTCAGACGGTGATCCATGACCGCTGGTCCCCTGGTACTGGGTCGACTGCAAATTCCGCCCCGCATGAAATGCTCGCGAAACTGTAAATCAAACAGAAGACAAGAAGCGTGAGTGCATGTCACTTGACTTCACAACATATGCAATCGCACATACCTTTTGAAGCAATTTGAGGACCATCGTCCCAACTGTTTCACTTCCTCTGCACTCTGACCCCTGGCTGTAGCCTCTGTAGCAGCCCCTATCCTAAAGGAATGGGTCCCAAAATCGCACGGGTCCATGCCCGCCGCAGCGATTGTCAGTGCAAGCACCCTCTGGAACTGAAACCTCGTCAGTGGGGTGCCGTCGATGTGCCTCAGCAAACTCCCCCCCCATGTCTCCGCCCTCAGTGCCAAGTATTCCTCTATACACATTATCGGGCACTTGGGGGACCCTCGTACGCGCTGGACAACCACACTGCTTCCCATAGCTCCCTGGTCAGTCTTGGACCTAGCTATCGAGACTACCATCAAATCACCCCTAATTAAGATGTGATCCCTGCACAAGCCTCCCTCCACATCATTCTTATTCCTTGCGACCAGTTCGCTCACACGCATAGCCCCATGGAATGCTAATGCGAACGCTGCCCGGAACAGAACTGCCTCGAATTGGGAGGAGCATGTCGTGACTAGTCTCGCCATGAGTAGGGACAATTTTTCTAAGCCAATCGGGCGCCTCGTGTCTTGCCTGCAACCCTCGAGGCGCTGCCAGCCGCAAAGGGCCTTTTTCGCCAAAAAGGAACCTGTTGGGTCTTTAATGCCATGTACCTGCGCCATGAATGAGATGGCCGCCCTGTGTCTATTGGCCGATGCCGCTGATCGGCCTTCCCTGTGCATTGCTACCAGGAACCCTAGGAAGGAATCCTCCTGACCCCAGTTCTGATTCCCTGTCGGACCTAAAAATGCACAATAGGAACGAAACGCTCCTTCGTATGCCTTCCTCGTCCTGGGGGCTAAGCTTGCTGCCACGAGGTCTTGTAATCCGGGGCACCGATTAGCCAGAGTGCTTCGGGGAATGGTGCCGCCGCTAGGTCCGCTGTAGGTAGATAACCCCTGAACGCCTGCATATGTGAACAAGAGAGTGCATCAGCCGCATGATTCAGTACACCTGGCACATGTTTCGCCCTGAACTGTACATTCAGTCTAATGCAAAGCAGCACAACTTCCTTCAACAATCTCAAGAACCATTTGCAGCGTGCTGCCTGATTGTTAATGCATTCGACGACAGTCATATGATTTGACCAAAATACCACAGAGCGGTCTCTGAACTCATCCGGCCATGCCATCAGAGCCACAAAAATAGGGAATAGCTCAAGGAACCCTATGTTACCTGTGAGACCACTGGAGTGCCACCACGTCGGCCAAGTTTGCGCCGACCATCGATTACCAAAGATGGCGCCAAATCCCACGCTCCCCGCTGAGTCAGTCCACAAGCCTAGCTCGTCCGAAGACGCTGGCGGCTTGTTCCACACTACTCGACCGTTGAAGTCCGCCAGAAATGCCAACCAAATGCGCATATCCTGGCGAACCTCTGCCGACAGTCTCGTGCGGTGGTGTCCTTCCTTGAGACCAACCATAGCTTGTGCAATAGAGCGTGAAAAGGGGCGGGCCATTGGTATCACTCTCAAGGCAAAGTTAAGCTGACCCACTGTTTGCTGTAACTAGTGCAGGGTCACTTTCTCCTTACTAAGGCAAAGTTCTAGGGAAGCCCTAAATTTAGCTACCTTTCCTACTGGCAAACGGAAACATCCCTCCACAGAATCGAGCTCAATTCCCAGAAACTCGAGTGAAGTAGATGGTCCCACCGTCTTACCTGATGCCAATGGCACTCCGAACTCCCGCATGAGGATGCAAAAGTCCCGTAGCGCCTGTGCACATTTCGAGTCGCCGGCTGCTCCCAAGAACAGAAAGTCGTCTAGATAATGCATAACATGCCTATGCCCTGTAGCCTCGGTAAATGCCCACTCTAAAAAACAGCTGAATTTTTCGAAATAAGCACAAGAAATGGAGCAACCCATCAGCATGCATTTATCCATGTAGTAACTCCCTTGGAATGCAAATCCTAGCAAACGCTGATCCTGTGGGTGTACCGGGAGCAACCGGAACGCTGATTCGATATCCGATTTCGCCATCAGCGCCCCGGGGCCCAGGCGATTTAACATGGTGACGGGATCATCGAATGATGCGTACCGCACCGAACACACTTCTGGGCCAATAGCATCGTTTACCGAGAGACCCCTTGGAGCCGACAAATTATGGATCAGCCTAAACTCCCCCGGGTCCTTCTTGGGGATCACCCCCAATGGGGAACAGATGAAAGCTGCCACTGGCGGGCGCTGAAAAGGCCCAGCCACTCGGCCTAGGCTTACTTCCTTAGCAAGTTTTCTCTCCACCACACTAGCATTCTGTTGCGCTGATAGTTGGTTTTTACAAAAAGGTTCCCCACGAAAATCCCCTGTCGGAATGTGGAAGCCATATAAGAATCCCTTCCTCAACACCCCAGCAGAGACATAATCAGGGTATTTGTTTAACCAAGGAGTCATAGCCATGAGATCAACGGGAGTAGGCAGTTGTATACAACGATCCACCTCAGTCGTGCTTGGACCCTCCTTTACCTCCCGACCCGCTATTTTTCGATCTGCATGAACTCTCCGGGTGTGAGGAATTCCCACAACCCGCACACGCATGCTTAAACCTACATGTACCTTGTGGTCTGTTACAGTTGCCTCTATTGAAGCCCCAACAGACCCCCCGCTTTCCACCATTCCCGCCGGTTTTCGGCTGGTGATCACTACCGGTGCTTGCTCGAAAGGGCACCACGGGTTTTTGGCGGGAAACCCCCGACCCATTCCCACCTGGCGAGGATGTCCCTGCCGCCCCAGGCAGGAGCTGTTTATGCCAAGAAATAGAATCGAGGCAATCCCATGTCAGAGAGGAATCATACTCTTTCGCTTTACGAAATTTCATGTCGTAACCTTTCCATTCGTCCCCCTCATACATTTCATAAAAATCCATTATACAACAAGTTCAGTTAATACCTCGGGCTTACGTGCACCAATAATCGCAGTAAACATTGCAAAGGCCTTTGCCCAATTCGTTATCGTCTCTTCCACCCTGAACTCCGCCATCTTGGCGCGCCAGACGCTCGGGTGCCACAAAACTTTCTGCGTTTTAGCATATTCCATCTCGCGATGGTCAGTCAACAACGAAAACATATTGACATACTTGTGTGCCCATATCAATTCTTTCGTGGCCATCGGGATATGTTGAACCACCCTCTCCCGCCTTGAGGGCAATGAGCCCTCCCCCGCCACTGGCAAAGCGAGCTTACCCAGTTCAGTCGTTTTTCCCGCCGTTTTCTCGAGACCAGCTGCCGGTCCTTCCGGGGTCACCTGTGGGGAAACAAGAGGGAGATTCGCCTTCGCGGCATCTTGCGACTGCCGCAACTGCTGAATTAGTAATTTGGCCTCCTCGGCCGTGTCGCTGGGCGCCGTAGCACCCCCTGCCTTCTTATTGAGCCATGCGGCCAACTGGGTGGCCAATTCAGGAGGCATATCCTCATCATTAGCGGGCGTAATCACAACCGGAATCGGTTGACCCGCGTCTGGGGTTGGTACTGGGTCATCAGCTGGTATGGCAGGGGTGACCGGGGGCACCTCAGGGACAGGAACCTCCCCTGTAACCGCCCTCCTCTTGACCCGTTTCCCTCTACCCTCAGGGACGACTCCCGGCAATGCCGGGCCTATTACCTTCTTCGGGTTACCAGGCTTGTTCAATGCGGCCAGTTGCTTTTTGACGCCTGCCAAATCACGACCAAGCGCTGGAACTTGTCCCATGCTTCGTTCCATTCTCGTCATTCTGTTCACCAACATGCGAAGCATCTTGTCTGTCTCGGAACCCTTTCCTGCCTTCTTGCCGGACATGGCTTCGATTATTCACTCCGAGTCGATCAACACAGTCCTGGATCCTTCGCTGTAAAACCACTGAAAGAGAAACACAAGAATTACAAGTTCTCAAAATTGCTCCTTGTTCTGTCGAGGGCTCACGATCAACGAGTGGGTGCAGCCTTCCAAGCACAGGAACAAGAGGACGCTTCTTCAGATTCCCGCTCTATTTATTCTTCTTCGGGAGGGCGTGTACCTTCCTCCGGTACGCCTACTGGGCATGGCCATCGGTGTAGGTGTCTAGGACAACTCCTCCTGGGCGGGAAAAGGCGCGCCCCGGCTACGCCGCTTCGGGCATACCAGCCGAGACACGCCCCCCGCCCAAAATGGTTTCCCGGGAGGATCGGAGCACCCAACCATACGTTCGGGGGGACCGAGTGGTTGCCCCTTTCCAGGAGTCTCCATCAATCTTCTTAACTCCTCCCTGTCATAGTTGATTGGATGTCTGCTTTGTAAGTGCTTCTACATGCTTGCAGTTCGGCAAGAATATTTCATTGTGGGGTCTTCCCTTGAAAGCACAGCCATGCAAATGCAACAGGTGACTTTGGTCGCATTTACCTTCTTCAATCCAGGTGGATATGTAAAAAATTTCCATACAATACTGCTGTACCTTTCTTTTGGGGGACTTCAGCAACAAATTCCTGCTCTGAAGAGTGTTCTGAATCAGAAGAAGCAGGTTGATGGGCAGCCATAGTTGAATGAAGTGTATATCTTCTTCAACAAGAAACAAACAGAAGATCATATGCGGAGCTGTTTCCCTAGGAACAGTTCTGAGAAGAGTGATTAAAATGGGTGGGGTACTTCAATAGTTTCAATAGGAACTGTAATGAACCAATCAAATCTTTGTTTTTGAAGTGACATGGGGTGCACCTAGGATGCGAGCACTCAGCATGCACCGTGCTTGTACCGTGCTCCTTTTCAGCGGGACTTCGCGAAACTGCATTAAAAAGTGATGTACTTTTAAGAAAGTTAAACAATATTTAAATAATTTCTTGTCTTAATATTTATATTAAATATATATAAATAAGTTTTCAACATTAAAAAAATTGCGGGGAGTTGCTCATCCACTGCGTCCGATATGCAAGTGACGTCATGGGCTACTGCGCGTCCGTCACGTCGCGCAATACATACATCTCGCGTATGCACCAGAAGTCGTGCACAAGTTGCGTAGCAACTGCGTTGGAAAAGTGGTATAGGTCGCACACCCTACGCGGATCCAAGACAGCGACACTGAAATGGCGGACACATTTTGTGCAGTAAACAAGCAGGGTGCTTGTAGGGTGCGCAACTCCAAAACAAAAGGAAAACAATAATAAAAATAATTTAAGTATAATATAAACAACATAAAATAATGAAAAAAAGAAATTTCTGTAAAATAAATTATTAAAAAATGTGTAATGAAAGTTTAAAAATAACATATCTAAAAACAAAAAGATTAAAAAAATGTAGTTAAAAAATATTTTACAAAAAAAAATATATATATATAATTAAAAATTATCATTTAAAAAACTTTTGAAATTCACAAAAAAAACAAAGGTTTGGCATGTGTTATAGTTAGGAATTAGCATTTAAAAAACATTTGAAATTCACTGAAAAAGTAATAGGTTTTGCATATGTTACAGTTAGCAATTAGCATTTAAAAAACCTTAGAAATTCACTGAAAAAAACCATAGGTTTCAGAGGCGTTATAGTTAGGTGGACATTTCACTCATGCAAAACCATTGAAATTCCCCCGCAATCCATTGGTGATGATGTCACATATTACATCATTCATGACATGGTCAGTGACAAAACTGTTGACATCACTGATGCCATCTGAAATGACATCACTGATGACATCATCCATGTGACAATCTGACACATCTCATCATACACTAGTGTAACCTTTCAACACTCATTATAAAATGTGGACTACCATATTTGCAACCATTGACACACCAATACAAGTTTCTAAAAACCCACTCAGTGATTCCTACATCTACCCACACATCTAAACACTTACCTATATATTAACTCATACATGCTAACAAAGATCAATAGAACACTATTAAATATACTTATACACCTACATCAACATTACACACCAGCACACATCCTATTCACTTATGCAGTCATCCTACTCACTTATGAAAACAATTGATCATATTTATATTTACTAAGCTACATATTTATACAAACCACTTTATTTATTCATATAGATAGTAACTCATACTTAGTGTGTTATAAAATCACTATTACAAGTATACAGTTTTCGATACAGTTACTCATACAATCACTGAGTCTTTTGTATACGCATTTATATACAGCAACTGTCTCATACACTGCCTTTTATATTTCTACTTTGTTGGACATGTATCATTGAGAACTATATTTACTCATCACCACACCCATAAAGAGATTCACTCACCCAAACAACTGTTTACACATACAGTCTTAACCTCATATACCTATTAAATCAACTATTTACACATCTTTGGACTGTCACACACCTCCCACCCAATCACACACACATTCACTATCCCATACAATTACTCACTTAAGTATTTAATAACTAATATAGATTTTCACATAGCTAGTAACCAACGTATGTAGTAGTTTACACAACAAGAGATAGAGTGATACAGATATGCAGACAGTGTAATCACTATACCATATATTTAGTGAGGCACTTTAAATTAGTCACTTAGACAGGCAATTACACTGCTACTAAATCCTCCATCCAGCCACTTATACATTCATATTCATAATACTTATTTAAATATCGAAGCAAACTACATTCACTGGATGATTTCATCAGTGATGTCATTTGAGATGGCATCAGTGATGTCATCAGTGATGTAACTGACCATGTCATGAATGATGTAGTATGTGACATCATCACCAGTGGATTGCGGGCGCAAGAGTTACAGTTAGTACAACTAACTATAATGGAAGAATTTCAATGGTTTTGTATGAGTGAAATGTCCATCTAACTATGACACCCCTGAAACCTATGTTTTTTTCAGTGAATGTATATATATATATATATATATATATATATATATATATATATATATATATATATATATTATGTATGGGTGAATTTGGGGAATTCGCAGTTCGCAAATTCGCAAAAAAATACGCAAATTTGCGGATTTCCCCGCAAAATTGCGGATTTTTTTGCAATTGCACTATACTTAACTGGAGTACTTTCTACTGGTTAATCAGTAAGTGCCACCTAGTTGGGTAAATGTATTGTGCTTTTCCTACACTACAGCTGTGTAAAGGCTCAGAAGAGTTGTCCAGTCACCACATGTGTCTGTAACTTTGCCACCGCACCCATAGGCGCCGAGGTCCCTTGAGTGAGCTGTCTATCACAGTGGGGGAAAGGGCAGGAAGAGGTTGCATAGCCTAGTGCGTTTGGGGCTTGGCTTCTGTGCGAGTTCACACATGCTTCTTGTTTATAAAGGGTCAGAGACCGATCAGAGCAGCAGATGAGGAGAAAGCAGTAAGTGCTACCTCGTTGGGTAAATGTATCGTGCTTTTCCTACACTACAGCTGCATAAAGGCCCAGAAGAGTTGTCCAGTCACCACTTGTGTCTGTAACTTTGCCACCGCATCCATAGGCGCCTAGGTCCCTCGAGTGAGCTGTCCATCACAGTGGAGGAAAGGGCGGGAAGAGGTTGCATACCCTAGTGTGTTTGGGGCTGGGCTTCTGTGCAAGTTCACATGCCTTTTGTTTATAAAGGGTCAGCGACCGATCAGAGCCGCAGATGAGGAGAAAGCAGCCTCCTGGTCACTGGAAGTACAGGGGGATTGCGCTTGAGAAACTCGTGGATGCCTAGACCTCCATCACGGATTACAGCTATTCGTAGACTTTAGATTTGGGGAGAAAGCACACCTGCCTAGCATCGACTTTGCTCACTTGATTCTTGGGCTGATTATAATGCGTTACTGAATTTGAGCTTCAACTCGGGCACCTGCTTTATTTATGTCTGTAAGTGCTTCCAGCTGAGGATTAAGTTTTGTGACAGGAGCCTCATTGCCTAATTGTAAATATTCTCTGACCCTGCTTCGAGGGTCAGAGCAGGGTCAGAGAATAGTTGCAAGTAGGCAACGTGGTGCCGCTCAGGAAGCACTTACAGGGTTACAGCAGTTGAAGTAAATTTTTTTGTAACCGTTTTGTAAATGTCAAAAAGTTAGGAGTTAAGGATACGCCTCCACGTGCATAGAACTGCCATCAAGATGAGGAAAATCAATGCCCCCCTAGTATCACACTCTTTAGAACAGGGTCATAAAGAAACAGATTTTTGCTGGTTTATCTTAGATAAAGTTATTTTGAACAAAGGAGTAGGTAATATGGAGGACAAAGGGTAAGCAAGGGAGCAATGGTACATCTCCATCCTCAACATGATCAGAGAGAGATTAAATACACGTGAGGAATGGGAGAAACTTCTAACCTGAATAACATTAATTTTGCCTGTTGGGAGTGACTATGTATGGACATAAGAACAGGATGATCTATAATTGGAGTGCAATGACATTTTGAACTCAAGGAGAAGAATAGAAAAAATGTGGCTATTTATAATCATCTGGCTATAAAAATAGGTCATGTATAGGGATAACAATAAATACAATGTTATGAGTATGAATATATAGGCCATTGTTGACTGAGCCGCCAATTTGTAGGACTTATAATCAAGAATACGTTTTTTTCCAATACATGATGAGCCAATTATTCCTGACTGCAGGCCATGCATACCAGACATTGAATGCAATTCCAATTGCTTTTTTTAAATTAGTTGAGTGCGGCCTACTACTAGACATGAGTGACAGGCTACTCACAAACCTGTGAGGAAATCAGAAATATGTAAGGAGCAATTAGGCAATTAAAATAATCCTCTCAGTGTGGATGGGCAATGTGGTGATGAGAATAATTATAGATTGCCCGATGCATCAGAGCACAAACAGGACATTGCCATAATAAAGATGAAGACTGTTACTGTAAGCAATAAAGCGTAAATAAAACAGGCTTTCATTTCCTCGGCCTTAAGATGCAATGTATAAATGATGCCGGGGATTTGTTCTAAATAACACTCTTTAAGATGGCGTCACTCGGCAAGCTAGCGAATCTGCTCTCTATTGCGATTGATGAAGCTGGTGAAATTACGTGAGAGGTGTACTTAAAAGCAGAGGGGAGGGTCTGCCGGTCATCTATCACTTGCGGTTTGAAGAACATTAATAGCAGGCCAGGAGACGTGAGAGACCTGGTAAGCAGAGACATGAATAATAAGAAGGGGGCTTGAGGGCAGTGAGTTATTATATTGCAGCCCGCGGCCAATTATTATACATAATCGGTTAGGAGGGGGAGAGACTCAGCTATTTTTACATTTAAAGGATCGATGCAAGTCACTTTGGCATTCTAATGGGATTTTAAAATATTTTTTTGCACCACAGAAGCTATACTGAGTTGATCTGACGGTTTAAACTGCGAGCTCGGGCTCCAGGGACGCCACAGTCCTGTATTCAATCAATCAATCAAGGCATTTGTATAGCGCGCTACTCACCCGGGAGTGTCTCAAGGCGCTGGGGGGGGAGGGGTCCGCTACTGCTCGAAGAGCCAGGACTTGAGGAGCTTCCTGAAGGAGAGATGATCCTGGCTCAGCCGGAGGTGGATCGGGAGGGAGTTCCATGTCTTGGATGCCAGGTAGGAGAAGGATCTTCCCCCAGTGGTGGCTTTGCAGATGCGTGGTACGGCGGCGAGGGTGAGGCTGGTCGACCGTAGCTGGCGGGTGGGTGCGTAGAAGGTCAGGCGGTTGTTGAGGTACTTATGGCCCAGGTCGTGGAGTGCCTTGTGTGCGTGGGTGAGGAGCCTGAACGTGATCCTCTTGCTGACGGGGAGCCAATGCAGGTCTCTCAGATGGCCGGAGATGTGGCTGTGTCGGGGGACGTCCAGGACGAGTTGTGCGGAGGCGTTCTGGATGCCCTGGAGTATTTTCTGAAGTTTGGCTGTGGTTCCGGCGTAGAGGGTGTTTCCGTAGTCCAGTCGGCTGGTGACGAGTGCCTGGGTGACCATCTTCCTGGTTTCAGTGGGGATCCATCGGAAGATCTTACGGAGCATGCGCAGGGTGTTGAAGCATGATGACGAGACGGCGTTGACTTGTCTGGTCATCGAGAGGGAGGAGTCCAGGATGAAGCCCAGGTTGCGTGCATGGTCCATTGGTTTTGGGGTGGTGCCCAGGGCAGGGAGCCACCAGGAGTCGTCCCAGGCGGAGGGCGATGATCCCAGGATGAGGACTTCCGTCTTGTCTGATTTCAGTTTCAGGCGGCTGTTCTTTATCCATTCGGCAACGTCTTTCATCCCTTCGTGTAGGCTGGTTCTGGCGGTGGCGGGGTCGTTGGTAAGGGAGAGGATCAGCTGGGTGTCCTCGGCGTAGGAGATGATGTTTATGTTGTGTTTGTGTGCGATGGCTGTGAGAGGGTCATGTAGACGTTGAAGAGGGTTGGGCTGAGTGATGACCCTTGTGGTACGCCGCAGATGACTTTGGTGGCCTCGGACCTGAACGGGGGAAGGCGGACTCTCTGGTTTCTTCCGGCAAGGAACGGGATGATCCACTTCAGTGCCTTCTCTCGGATCCGATGTTGCTGAGGCGCTGTACTAGGGTGTGGTGGCAGACAGTGTCGAACACTGCAGAGAGGTCCAGGAGGATGAGGGCCGCTGTTTCCCCGTTGTTGAGCAGGGATCTGCGATGAGGGCCGTCTCGGTGCTGTGGTTGGCTCGGAAGCCGGACTGCGAAGGGTCGAGGGATCTGTTCGTCTCGAGGAAGGCAGCAAGCTGTCTGTTGACTGTCTTTTCGATGACTTTGGCAGGAAAAGGGAGGAGCGAGATGGGGCGGTAGTTCTTGAGGTCAGTGGGGTCCGCTGTTGGATTCTTCAGGAGGGTGCTGAGCTCGGCGTGCTTCCAGGTCTCCAGGAAGGTGGCGGTGTTGAAGGAGGTGTTGATGATGTCCCGGAGTTGAGGTGCGATGATGGAGTCGGCCTTGTTGAAGATGTGGTGGGGGCAGGGGTCGGTTGGTGATCCGGAGTGGATGGTGTTGATTGTGGGGGTGCTGTCTTCGGTGCTGATCGGGGTCCAGGCGCGGAGGGTGGTAGTAGGGGGCACTGGTTCGGAGGTTGGGTACGTGGTTGGTGCTCCGAAGCTGCTGTGTATATCGGCGATCTTGGAAGAACGAGGCGAGTGAGTAACAGAGGTCTTGCGAGGGAGTGATGTTGTTGTTTCCGGCGCTGGGGTTGGAGAGCTCTTTGGCGATGCTGAAGAGTTCCTTGCTGTTGTGAGCGCTGTTGTCCAGTCGTTCTTTGAATGCTGTCTTCTTGGTGGTGAAGATCAGCTGGTGGTGGTTGCGGGTGGCACGCTTGAGGGCCGTCATGTTGTCCGTGGTCTGGTCCTGGTGCCAGGCTTTCTCGAGAGTGCAGCAGTTCTTCTTGGAGGCCTTGAGTTCGTCGGTGAACCAGGGGGCTTTCTTGCTGCCGGGTTTGCTGGGAGGGTCCTTCAGTGGTGCAAGGTCATCTGCGCAGTTGGTGAGCCACTGTGTGAGGTTGCTGGCTGCTTCGTTGAGGTCCGTTGTGCTGGCGGGAGGGTTCTGGTGGAGGGATGTGGTGAGCTGCTCAGCGGTGATCTTGTTCCAGCTCCTGTGAGGACCCTGTTGCGGGTGTTGGTATGTTGTGGTTTTTCTGAAGCTGAAGTGGATGCAGCTGTTTTCAGTCCAATGGAGTCCAATGGCGTGGCTGAAGGAGATGTGCTTGCTGGAGGAGAAGACGGGGTCAAGCGTGTGGCCGGCGTAGTGGGTGGGGGTGTTCACCTTTTGCTTGAGTCCGAGGTTAGCGAGGTTATCCAGCAGGGTGGCGGTGTTGCGGTCCTTGTTGTTCTCCAGGTGGAAGTTGAGGTCCCCTAGGAGGATGTAGTCGGCGGAGGGGAGGGCGTGAGGGCTGATAAAGTCAGCGATGTCTTCGCTGAATTGGGTGCGTGGTCCCGGGGGTCTGTAGATGAGGGTGCCTCTGAGTGTGGTCTTGGGGTCGGTGTGTATCTGAAAGTGGAGGTGTTTGGTGACGGTGAAGGTGTCATCGGGGTTGGTCGTGAGGCGGATGGTGTTCTTGTGTATGATGGCGATGGCTCCTCCAGTCTGGTTGACGCAGTCTTTCCGGGTGATCTTGTATCCATTCGGGATGGCTATGGCGATGTCAGGCGCTGAGGAGGCGTTCATCCAGGTTTCTGTGAGGAAGGCAACGTCCAGTGACGTTGTGTCGAGCAGGTTCCAGAGTTCGACGGTGTGTCTGTGGACGGAGTGGGTGTTGAGCAGGATGCACTTGAGGTGATTGTTGTTGGTGCTCGGCTTGTCGGGCGGTGCAGGTCCGGAGGCAGGTGAATTTGCAGGCTCGGCAGGTGAAGGGTCCGTGGGAGTGTTTTGGGGTGGCTCCGTAGCAGTCCGGGTTTCGGCTGGCGTTGAGTGCGTGGAGGGTGGCGGCGTCGTAGGTCTGTCATGTGATCTGGCGTCGTCGGCGGCCAGGAGTCCTGGCACTGGGCGCGGTCCAGGCATGGACGGGCACAGACGGGCTTGCCTTTGGCGCACCTTCGGCGCACAATCGGCACGCCCGCTGCGCATGAACGCTGCGCGTATGCGTGGTCTCCCCCATAAATGGCGAAGTGGGAGGGAGGAGCAGCTGGGAGGCGGGAGCCGGGCCGGCGAATGGGGAGGGTTACAGAAAACAAAGGTTCAGGCCGCAGGGGAGCAGGGGCGGGGACCGTGAAGATGGAGGCGAGGGGGCAGAACAACTCAAAATAACAGTCAGGGGCAGCAGAAAAAGTACAACAATAATAAACAGGCACAGCACAATCACAAACCAATAATCCTCAGCTGCAGGAGCAGCAGCGAATCACGGGCAGTACAGGAAATGACTACCGGACCCAGAATCCTCTGCTGCGGGCAGCGGCGAACTCAAGGGCGTAACGGGGGACCTTGGGCACACTCACAGGGGTCCGCGCAGTGTGTGGAGCGACCGGCCCTGAATCAGGTCAGGGGTCACAGCTCACCACTGCGTGGTCTCCCCCATAAATGGCCAAGTGGGAGGGAGGAGCAGCTGGGAGGCGGGAGCGGGGCGGCGAATGGGGAGGGTTACAGAAAACAAAGGGGCAGGGCCGCAGGGAAGAAGCGGCGGGGAGCGGGGGAAGAGCGGGAAGACGGAGGCGAGGGGGCAGAACAACGCAAAATAACGGGCAGCAGAAAATTACAACCATAATAAACAGGCACAGCACAATAACAAACCAATAATCCTCTGCTGCGGGCAGCGGCGAACTCGTGACAGTAGCGGGGGACCTTGGGCACACTCACGGGGGTCCACGCAGTGTGTGGAGCGAACGGCCCTTAATCAGGGTCAGGGGTCAGAGGTGCATTTAAATGACACGTGCATGTGCCGGGGCATGCAATACAAACTGGGGCGTTTTTCTATAATTTGCAACACAAAAAGAGAGGGAGGAATCATAAATATTAGCATGAAGCCCTCTTTTAACATATAAAATACCCGGTTAAAAGTTAAGAGTTTAAAATCAGGGCACACGTAAAATTTTAAGCACGCTGATATCTCCTCCGGTATACTTCTTAGAACTACTTAAGAAGCATGAAGAATGGGGATGGCACATGGCAGGTGCCTGATATAATGTGTTTCTTTCAATATAGGTGCAAGTTAGGCCACCCGATTTTTTAAAATCATCCTGGACGGTGTGGCAATTAGAGCTCCTGTGATTTGAATAACCTGGACTCATGAAACAGGTACTTCAAGAAATATATAGAGACACTTTTTGGGAAACCTTTAGGCAAGGGGATTGAAGATTAAGACTATGCCTTTATGTTGTCTGTTCCCAGCATATTCAAGGAGGCGGTGGCCCCTGAGTTTTGGTTCAAATGGGCATCGGTTCAAATTATTAACAGACGGGATCCAAGGACCTATATATACTAGGTAGAATTGTTTTTATATTTTTTCAATTTTGTAAGTTCATATCCAGAGGCCAAAATAAAGCAGATGATCTTATAGAATAAGGCAGGACAGCTGACTCTACACTGAAAGGATTTATTGCAGCACAAATGAAGGGTATTAGCCTTGTATTAGACACTCATTGAGATGTTCGTGTTAGCTTACATATTTTTATGTTATTTCAGGGAGGGCGTTTTGGGCCCCTATGCCGAGTCTTTTTTGCTGATGTACTTAATACAGCCATCAAGTTTCAATCCTGGGAGAGATTGATTCCTCCTCGAACTCACCAACAAAAGGGTGGGTATTTGCATTAGGTGGATGAATAATGATTGAATGTTGTGGCAGAATGTGAATGAATTATGTGAACTGACAAGTATGAACAGCACCGGTTTTACAACAAAGGATATAGTGTGGAAACTCATGGTCTTTTTTTACAAAAATACGTAAAGAAACTAGATTGTGTTGCCATTGTATATGAAATACTATGTTAAATGTCAAAGCTATTGGACATTATGTTATGCAATGGATATATGTTGATGATAAGATCAGTTTGTAAATTTAATTTATTCTTTCTACTATGCCATTTTTTAGATAAATCATGGGGAGATTTGTGATTATTATCTGTTAGCCTGAAGAAGGTGGGAAAGTATCAGATAGCACCGAAACGTGTCACTTCTGTGTTTAAGGAAATGCTTCAGGGTTTAAGGAAATATTGAGGGGGTTCAGTTAGGAAATTGGAATAAAACATCTGGTGAGGATATAAGAAAAAGTTCCCATATGTACACACTGAATGTGATGTAATAGTATCCACAGTGCATATCTTTTTTTGATTGTTTAGAGTGTACAATAGGGTGTTGTCTTGATGTGTAGAGAATACGTCTCTAAATTCTCCCGCATTTGTGAAATTGTATGTTTTTAAAGTGTTTTTTATGTAATGTGTCTTATCTCCTACTGAGATAAGTTCTTTTAACATATTTGAGTTTTTTTAGCAAAAATAAAGATTTCTGATTTTCTTATATTACGTTCTGAGTTTTGAATCGGTGCTGGCTAAGTGAGTGACGATTGGTGGCAGTATGTGTGTGGTGTGCATATAATAAACAGAGTCCAAAGGGATTATTGTTTATATTGCTTATTCCTTTAGCGAAAGTTTGTCTATTTCGCGCGCCTGTTCTCGAGCGCTGTTGTCATTTGCATATGCCAATCGTTCTGGAGATCTCGTGCTTCTGTGAGGTTGACAGTTGCAGCGGGAATACCAGGGTGAGCGGTTGTGGGTTTTTTTTCTCCATACTTAAAACCAATATAGGTCTTCAAACTCAACTTACGCATAAGGATCAGCATTTCAACATAGGAACCCTCTTTCAACAGTGGTGCGCAGTCATACATGTGGTTTCAATCATCAAGCTCGTGTCTGGGCACGATAGTTGAAACCTCATGTGCTATTGGAGTCTATTACGTACAGCAAACATGTATTAGATACCAATAGCCCATGGACGGAGCAATGCGCCCGCCTCTGGCCAATTGCGTGCAGTCTTTTAGCATAAGTCGCCACAAAGGCCAATGGTTTAGCTCGGAAAGAAACAGACACGCATGAGTGTGTGCGATTCGTAGGTTAGGGTCTTATCCCTGTTTTTTCACATAGAAAATGTCTTGCACTGCGTGAGCAGTGCTGTGCACCCCAACAAAGGCACGAGCTGTACTGCGCACAGCAACGAGGCGCAAGTGCTAAATGAATTGAGGAATGACAGAATCTAGGAGCATATGTTGCGCACAGCAAAAAAAAATGATAACAACCTATTCTATCTCACAGTGACACAAACAGAGCAGAGAATACTAAGAACCACCAACATTTTATTTCATTTTATTCAGCTGATAGGTGGGTGTCTCATTTTTTTGATCTCTATCAGCCTACGGTAGGCATGCCACAGGGCTCTTATAGTATTACAATACCATTGAGGGGCTCGTCCTCCCATGATATTTTACAACTTGATGGCCCAGCTGTCACTTTTAGCCCAGAAGATACCATGAATGCCATCTCTGCACTAAAAACAGCTAAGGCACTAGGACATGATAAAATTCCAGGGGATCTTTATAAAGCAGAACCCCAGATTTGTTCACTTTATTTTAATCTCCTTTCTAATGCTATTGCAAGAAGGGGGGGAGATACCTGATTCCTGGAAAGGGGCCGAGATTATCACCAAATACAAGAAGGGTGGTGCATGTGTATCATCAAATTTTAGGCCAATTAGCTTTTTCAATAATGCCCAAAAATGTTTTGCCAAACAAATCCTAGATAAATTACATCACAGGATATACACCAATAATATCATGTCAGATCTACAAGCAGGGTTTCGCTCTAAGATGAGCACTATAGATAACATTTTCAGACTTACCAACCTACACTGGACATATACTCTACTATAACAGTAGAATCTTTATGTGGCATTCATTGATTTTAGAGCTGCCTTTTATCTCATCCCCGTGCAAGTTTGTGGTCTGTTTTAAATTTGATGGGGGTCCCAGATAATTTAATATATTCATGTCCCAGTTACATAGCTGTAACTTTGCTCAGGTACGTGTAGGCATGCAGAGAGTTAACCAGGCATATCCCCATCCCCATACAGACGAGGGGTACGCCAGGGATGTGTCCTTGCTCCTTACATAAATGATGTGGTAGACGTCGTGAAAAATTGCAGAATTTACTCCCATCTGCAAAAAGGTAGTAAGGTACCGATTCTTTCATTTGCGGACTACTCCCTTCTCATTTCCAAGATCCCAATGGGGCTTCAGGTCCTCGTCAATAAATGTACTTATATCTGTGTGGCAAGGGGCTTGGAACTCCAGATGTGATAGCCTTGGTACTATTACATCTGGATTATGCCAACGCTATATACCTGGGCCTTCCACTAGACCTCTGCAAACGCCTCCAATTGGTTCAGAACCAGGCGGCCAGGCTAATCCATCGGCAACTAAGGTGGCAGTCTGCCAAAACACTTCTAAAAAAACTTCACTGGCTCCCCATCCCTTAACGCACTGCATTTAAGATGGACTGTATCATCTTTAAGTCCCTACACGGACGCAACCCTAAGTTCATCACATCCCTTATACCTAGGTATATCCCTGCCTGCAACCTCCGCTCAGCTAATCTTCAACTCCTGGCCACTCCTTCCTTTAAGCTACATCGCCAGAGCGGACGCAGGTTTGCAACTCTGGTCCCCAGACTATGGATTTCCCTCCCATTAGAGATTCGATCCTGCAATAACCTCTTCAGCTTCAGGAAGATGCTCAAGACATGGTTATTCACACAGGCACAGGCACACGTATAGTCCCTACCTGGTTCCGGCATTCATTTAAGATAGCGCCATGAAACCTCCCGGTGAACGTGCGATCTATAGGAAATTATTAACATATTATAACATAACTATTATATACAGAATAAACATATTGGTAGGTGCTACAATCATGAAAACACTGTAAAGAAAATGTGATGATGTTCATTGGTAAAAGAACAATTTATACACACATCCTTTATATAGCCTTGAGGACGATGTTACCAAAACCTATGAAAAAATCCTATGATGAATACAAATATTGATGAAATTTCCCTATCAGGAAAAATTAAGCTGCTGCCTACATAAATATTACAAATCAAAATTTACACACAGCACTAAGTCACTTTATAATTAATTTTAGGATTATATGGGTGGTATAACACATTTTACACTTTATATATATAAAAGACAAGTAGTTCCCGAGCACAAACAGGTTTCTTATGGTCTCAAGAGAAAAGATGTCCACTATTAAATCAATATTCTTTCGAAAGTCCAATGAGTTAATTCTATTTATTTTCTTTTTCTTTTCTCGTCATACATCTGAGAATTCTTCATCATAGTCTTAGTCTTCAAAGTTCATCAAATTCATATAAAACGTAGCCAAATAGAAAAACCAATGCCAACACGTGTTTCGTCATGGAGCACAGTCACCCAAATGACTTCTTCAGGGCTACAATGAAAGTGAAAAAATACAAGGTATAAGCAATGCTCTTTAATTCTCAACCACACCATAACCAATCAGTGGGCAAAAAGCCAAAGTTTAAAGACCAAAAAAAAACGAAAGTTGTGCATAGTAGGAAAAGTCACAAGAGGAATACTAGTGTGATTTACACTAGAAAGAACAAAGAAAGTGCCAAGTGTAATCTGATTATCAAAATTCATAAAAGACAAACATAAGAGGAGCGAGGAAAGAAAGGAAAAAGAAAAAAAATAATGTTAGGGTGCATTGAATGAAGGCCAAGTTTTAAGGAAAACCAACATTTGGTGTATCTCCCAAGTAGAAGGAGGAACCTTATGTACCAATGGTTTAATAATGACCAGAAAGCCACAAAAAATAAGTCCAAGTTTCCTACAACCGTATTCAGAACAAAGTCAAACAGTAAACTCACCATAAAGGTAAAACGTCTCAAAATATATGCGCCAATTCCAGAGATCAGTAGGTTCTCAAGTAAGGAATTTGAACTGAATCTGAGACAGAGAGTTGATTAGAACCCACATTTTCAAAAACATGTTAATTAAAACTCCTTCAGCCATATCCTACTAGGCTATCCGTACACATAGTCGCAATACCCTAATTTATCATGAGGACAACATATTAATTTATTAATTTTTTTTTATTATCAACGGATTAATTAAATGAAAGCTGTCACTATTAGGTAAGTTACAAAGAGTTACCTCTATCCATTCCTTATCATAGAGTTCTTCTTGTAGAATGATATATAGGTGGTTTTCTGCAATAGAGATGTTGACCAGTGTATTTTGTAAGGTTCACTATAACATGTAAAAACACATATCATATTTGACAAGCAATCGCCACGGTTCTAAATAGATTTATTTGTGATCTACATATTATATAGAGTCGCATGGATAAACAAATTCAAAGTGATATATGTAATGGTTTAAATTAACACCATTGTTGGGCAGACTGATTTATTGGAAAGCATTCTAAGGCAACCAAGATATGGCTGACCTTTAACCCAATTCGTTAGTATTAACACTCGAAGCACCCCAATATCAATAAATTTACATGTTCCAACAGATACATCGAATGATATTAAAGATACGAACATGTAAACCGAAATAGGCCGGAACAATTATATATATATGGGCCACAATGCAGCATAAGTCCGATATTGCATACAAAAATCGCTGTTTTAAGTGGGAGTCGACAAGTTCTTAGCGTCGAATACGCGCTAAATGTAAGTCAAAATTAGAACAGTATGATGGACTATATCGGTGTCACAGTGCGGCACAAGTCCGACACTACGAGCCGCATACACAAGCGCGGTATCACAAGTCAACCCAAAAACATCTCATGGGTACCGTGATCAAATTACTATTGGATGGTATCTACGGGCTCCAAATGTAATGTATATTGTTGGGTTCACAAACATGTGAGTCAAGGAAAACATTACAATGCTATATATCAGTGTCACGATGCGGCACAATTCGACATTATGAATAGCCCCACAAGCAAAGGTCGTCAAGTATTCACGCCACACATATAGTAAGCCAACTCACACACACCAACATAAGAGACCTACCTAGGAGAGTACTCCCTAACACCGTCAGGTGGGTTCCGTATTCGTTATCAGCCGTGTTGATCTTACACGGCGTTTAAGTACACGTTCGCGCCACAACGTTTAATTGAAATCGACATAGGACCGTGGTCGTCTCATAAACGGCCGCCATCTTAGAGTAGTAAAATCGCGTTAAAAACGTACTGATTACAACAAATTATATTATTCTAGTTGTATCAGTATTCATTAAATTACTAGCATAAGTTCAACCCAAAGGCATAAAAGGAACCACCGGCATACACGTGATTCCAGATTCCCAACTGGTTACACCAAATTATTATTATCTTGGTCGTACCAGTATTCATTGAATTACTTTGGTCGTACCAGTATTCATTAAATTACTGGCATAAGTCCAACCCAAAGGCATAAAAGGAACCACCGGTCATGCATGTAATTCCAGATTCTTAACCTGAAAAAAGGGGGTAGCTGTCGGACTAAGCAATGAACATAAAGAAAGGACCACTAGCATATATACAGTGGATCACATAGTCATAAACCATAGACATTGCAGAAAAGGAAGAGTGGGGAAAGGCAGGTAAGGGAGAAAATGCATCAAGGGGAAGAGAGTGTATATCAGAGTATAAACGAAACATATAGTCAAATCAAAGCCTCAATTTGCACATTAATTTTCAAATACAATCAGGGTCTCTATTTTAAATCACTCTCAAAATTATTTACATTTGGAAAGATTATGTGGCACATTATGAATTATAACGCTCAGCTATTTACAATATACAGATAAGGTGTTGAAGTAACAATTGATCAGCATTAGTTCCATTCCTCACCCTTTACAGGATAATACAGTTCATAAAACCTTGTTTATAAAGAACATTCTAATCAAGTTTTCTAAGTTTCAGCTAATATTGGATCACAGTTTAAGATTCAATCGATTAGAGGAAATAATGTAGTTCTTGATCAACATTAATTCCGCATTCCACCACATGAAGTTTGAGAATCCATCTAGCTTCACATCGTCTCAGTTTCTGTTCTCTATCTCCACCCCGTGGGTCACTACATACAGCCTCCAGCCCATGGAACTGAAATCCCAGACTTTTCTTATTTTCAACACAGTTTCCTACTTGGCACTTTCTGTGTTCTTTCTAGTTTAAATCACACTAGTAGTCCTCTTGTGACTTTTCCCACTATGCACAACTTTCGATTTTTTTTTATCTTTAAACTTTGGCTTTTAGGTGGAGTGCCCACTGATTGGTGATGGTGTGGTTGAGAATTAAAGAGCATTGCTTATACCTTGTATTTTTTCACCTTCATTGTAGCCCTGAAGAAGTCATTTGGGTGACTGTGCCCCATGACGAAACACGTGTTGGCGTTGGTTTTTCTATTTGGCTACGTTTTATATGAATTTGATGAACTTTGAAGACTAAGACTATGATGAAGAATTCTCAGATGTATGACGAGAAAAGAAAAAGAAAATAAAAATAATTAACTCATTGGACTTTTGAAAGAATATTGATTTAATAGTGGACATATTTTCTCTTGAGATCATAAGAAACCTGTTTGTACTCGGGAACTACTTGACTTTTGTCACTGAATCCTCTGTCTCCCCAGAGGATTCCCCTTGGGGACATAGGTGGCCGCTTTCCCCTGTTCCCTCGAGCCATTTGACTTGAAGAATACTATATTAGTTGTTATTGCGCAAACATTATCCAGCAACCCTTTGTTTTGTCTTACTTTATATATATATATATATATATATATAATGGATTTTAATGGATTTTCATGGATAAAGTTTGATTATAGGTATCATACCGTAATGACATTTTGACTTTGGCTTTTACCATCTCTTAGAGTGTGCAAAAACAGACATTATGCAATGATGAAATCATACATTTATGTATTCATGTATTTATGTATTGCATTATGTTGCACTAAGAATTGTGACTGAATATCTAGACATAATAAAAAATTTAACAAAAACATATATTTATATACATTTCTGATATGTATCCTAAAGACTCAAACACCAAATTTCACAAAGTCTGTTTTCCATATTCATTAATTCATTATATGCACTACTCAATTAAATTAGATGGTCTGCATAGGCAGCGTTGTAATGTAATCAAGGCCGAGGACGGCCGAAACGCGTAATGGCGGATATCTCAAGTCAAATAAACTAAGCAAGTACTGATTTTGTGGTCCATGTCCATTTTTCCCTTGGAAGGTACAGTCTGGAAGCGGATGTTGGATATATATAAACATATATATAAAATGACTGGTTCCATCTATATGTATACGTGGAACCAGTCATTTTTGAGCTTCAAATGTAAATGATTTTATATAAACAACCTCAGCCTGCACCCATTAAAGATACTGTATTTATCGCTAGTTCATTACACAGTAAAAAAGCTTCATGAAGAAGACTTTTTGGAGGGAAGATTGGCCATTGATCCTTTTTATGTACAATGTATAGTAGTTTACCATTTACTTTTGTTTTACCAAAACACCCTTAACCCCTTCGATGCTCATGACGAGCTGAGCTCGTCATGAGGCACGGTGCTCGTGTGCTCATGACGAGCTCAGCTCGTCATGACCACACCCAGTTACATTTGGGCCCAGCACCGGGGGTAAATCTGCACCGCACGCAAGGTGTTAAAGAAGGGACATCGGTCCCGAAATGCATTAGGCTATTTTTTTTGTATTTGATCTTTTTATGATGCAATTACACTGTTTTAGCACTGTTTGTTAGAATTTTGACAGTATCAACTGCATATTGATTTGTATGTAACTGTATTTCTGATCACAAAGATTTTCATGATTTAAATTCAAAGAAATAAGATTAACCCCTTGACTGCTGGCCATGTTCAGCGGACGTCGCCTGCACTACCTCGGTAGTGCTGCGCAAGTCCGTTGTACGTCATGGCCCCGCCCGCACAATAGAACATTCCGCACCAGCGTGGAACGTTTAGCGCAGCGGTCGGGTTAAACAATTTTGAGAGAAATGTGTTGACCTTTATACTTTCATGTATAACAGACTGTATATCATTTTCAGTAGTGTGCACTTGTGTCCAGCAGGCACGTTGACTGCAGGACTTTTTTCCGTTAAATTGGTGTGGGAGGTATGCACAGTCAGGTGCAGCACACAGATCAGCAAATATTCAAATATTAGGGTATAAAATAATAAAATGGGTTGCATAGTCTACATCATTCTATTAGTTCACTAGTTCTTACCCACCACTATACTATTGCATCCAGGAAAAATGTCTTTTGATTCAATTTCAACAATAGCTGACAATAGAGCCACTACCAAGACTTACACTCCGGACAAGGTTCTGAAATTTATGGATTAATTCAAGAGGCAAAGGAATTCAATGTACTTAGTGGATCAATCAGCCACCAACTCAAGCATTTTGAATGTATTACGAGACAAGAATTAAACCAGAGACTCCATGCTTCAACCTTAATTCAATACCACCAGGTGAAGCGGATTCCACGAGGGTTACTTTTGGCAATCAAACCCATGCTATATCGTCTATAGCACGATTCAAAGTTTATGGAGAAATTTTTTCAAATACTCAATAAATGCTAATTGGATTTGGTTTAACTTTTGGTAGAAGAGCTTGCGAAGATTATCCACGGATTAGATGAAGAAATAGCCAGTATTCGTATGGATCTGTCCAGCAGAATGCCGGAAGATGAATGTAAACAGTTTTTTAATGATCTAAACAGCAAATTGGACGTGTATTGAAAAGAGCTGCAAGTGACCAAGTTACACGAATTTAAGCATGATACAATTGATTACAAATTGAACAAGACATATACCTGGGCATAGATGTATGCTCAGCGTCGCCTTATACGCAGGCCCAGCACATCTTCTGAAGAAAGCATTGTAGAGGATAAGGATACAGATTTAGCAAATATTCCAGTACAGCGAACACGAGCAATAATTGATGACAGGACCATAGAGATAGCTGGGTCAACTACTCAGTCAGTTTCTTTTTTGTCCCAGGCACCGGACATGGGTCAACCACCAGATGTGAGTTCAGAAAGAGGAAGCAAAACACAAGGCGAGGACAAAGAAAAAGACAAAGGGAAGAAAGGTCTAAGGAGCCAGGGCAAGACCTCATGATTAACATATCGTCTCGAGCACTCACAACTCATGAAATGGCCATTCTGAACAAAGGGATTTCTTTCGTTCCCACATGCACAGGTTTTTCCTTGGAAAATGAAATTGCATTTTATAAGTTTATAAGAGTCTTAAGATGAAGACTTTTTTTGAAAACATTGTGCCATCACAAGATCCCAAGGAAGGTAAGTCTAGTGTGTTCAAGCCTAAAAGCACCTTTGAAGCCCGATTGTCCCATAAAACTTTGGACATGTTCGAGTCACTTGTCACTATGGATCTGAAAAAGTTAAATTACAAGGCAACAACAAGTCACACAGATAGTAATTTCAGCAGAGCGGAAAAGAGTACTTTAGCACAATTGCCTTCAAATCATGAGATAACTGTCCAGAAGGCGAACAAAGGAGGGACCCTTGTCATGATGGATACTCAATTTTATGAGAGAAAAGTGGGAGAGCATTTGGAGGACACTACCACGTACATGTTACTGGACAAGGATCCTACAGCGGACATCTCTAATTTATTACAGCAAATCATTGATAAAGCTTTGAACATGGAATGGATTGACGAAAACCCTGCTAAATATTTGACTACAGCATATCCTCCTAGACCCAAAATTTACATGCTCCCGAAAGTCCACAAAAACTTACACAACCCACCATTCTGACCGATTGTGTCGGGATGTGGGTCAGTGTTTGAACCTGCCAGTAGATTCATCAACCTATTTCTCCAACTATTTGTGGAATCATGACACACTTATATACAAGATACTTCAGATTTCATCACGGAGATGGAGAAAGTGACCTTGACCTCTCCACAGGATTATGTATAATGTACGATAGATGTTGTTGCACTATAAACATCCATAGCGCACTCAGAAGGACTGGAGGCTATTGAGTGGTCTTTAATAAAACACAATTCCATTGGCACCAATAAAATCGTCTTGCTAGAACCTTTACATTTTTGTCTCCACCACAGCTATTTCACATGGAATAACAATTTTTATTTACAGCTGAGTGGTTCTTCTATGGGGTTTCGGGAGCCCCTTCATATGCCAATACGTTTATGGAAAAATTTTAGGCAGACCACATATTTGAACAACCATAATGGACAGATCATCTCCTTTTTTTCTGTCGTTATATAGACACGTTTATAATTTGGACCGGATCAGAATTAAAACTTGTGGAGAATATCAGTTCCCTGAATTCCAAAAATCCCCGGATCCTATTCACTTACACTGTAAGTAAGAAAGCTGTTTCATTTTTAGATGTCTGGGTAGAAATTGTACAAGATGGTTTGCGTACCAGTTTGTACCAAAAACTGACTGACCGTAACAGTGCATTGTTTTTCCAGAGTTTTCATCCTCCCACCTCATTGAAAAACCTCCCATATTCTCAGTTCCTACGAGTTCGGCGACAGCACACAATGTCAAATCACCATTTCAGATTTACAGATGAAATATGAAAACCGAGGATACCCTAAAGAACTTCTGGCTGGCCAAGCATATAAAGCATTATCACAATCACGTGGGGATCTACTAAAGAAGAAACAGAAGTCAGAAACCAAACACATGGTGTTTGTTTCAATAATTCTCAAAAAATGTATTTAAGATTCACAAGGCAATCACAAGGAGATTGGAGCTTCTTCAGCAAGAACCAGACTTCCAATTGTTTTTGCATCCAAGCCTTTATTTGCCTTTACAAGGTCTAGAAACATCAAGGAATTGTAGACTACTACAACCACTGCAAAAAAGAACATCGCAGGAATGCGCAAATGTCAGAACTGCGTACATTATAATAACGTTACTGTGGGAAGTATCATTTCACATCCACACACAGGTGAAACCATTAAGTTGCCTTTCAAAGGTAATTACAACTCATGCAACGTAATTTACGCAATTAAGTGCCCTTGCGGTATGCTTAATATTGGCAAGAAGGAACAGAAATTAAAAATTCGTACTTCTGAACATAAAAGCAGAATACATAATAAAAGCACTACATTTGCTTGGCACCGCATTGGAATGAGTGTCATCATACTATTGCACATATCAAATTCCAGATTGTCGAGATGATCATGGAATATTCTGGATTGAACACAAATCAACGTTTGTTACAAGGGGAGATATTTTGGATGAAACCGTTAGACACTTTAAAGCCACAAGGGCTTAATGACAGGCTGGAAATTAGCTGCTTTCTTTGAGGGAAACATCATTCGTCATCCAAGGATAATTATGGAAGTGTCCATGTCATTAACTGAAGAGTTGCCTTAAGCTCCATGGAATTTTGGTTACGAGGTATGACTTTGTTTTTAAGTTTGACTATTGTCACAGGTAAATTCTAGAATTTGTTTTTGCAGCTGATATCAGTAGTGAGGGACAGTGTTTGACTCTTTACTTAAGAAATTACACACCATTTCACAAAGTGAGTTTTTGATTGTGTATTGCTGTATTTCAGCTAGATGACTGTATCCCTATTTGTCTCTTTTTCAGTTTTCTGTTTTTTTTTCCTGATTTTTCTTCACATGCAAACTATGGGGTTACACTGTAAATATGGTCTCTATGTAAATATTAGATGAAGACTTTTTGGAGGGAAGATTGGCCATTGATCCTTTTTATGTACAATGTATAGTAATGTAGTGTTAACTTTTGTTTTACAGAAACACCCCTGAAGAAGGGACATTGTTCCCTAAATGCATTGGGCTATGTTTTTTTGCATTTGATCATTTTATGATGCAATGACATTGTTTTAGCACTATTTGTTAGAATTTTGACAGTATCAACTTCATATTGATTTGTATGTAACAGTATTTATGATCACAAATGATTTTCATGATTAAAACATTCAAATAAATAAGATTAAACAATTTTGAGAGAAATGTATTGAACTTTATATTTTCATGTATAATGGAATGTATATCATTTTCAGTAGTGTGCACTTGTGTCCAGCATGCAGGTTGGCTGCAGGCCTTTTTTCATTGTCCATTGCGGACATTTTTTGATACATAGGGTGGTGACTTTTTGAATGATATTTTTCATATTCTTTAATAGACTTAATTTTATTTATGTCACAGTTCCTCTCTAATTAGGGCATCTGCAGATGTTATTAGGATTGGGTGTTTTATCATCGAGGTATTCATCAAATTGCTTATTTCCCTCTGATTTATTACCACTTGTTCTTAATTTTCCAACCCAATCATACCCTGAAGTGGGTGAACAATTCATCGGATACTTCAATGTTTATTCAGAGTCCTTGTGACTTTCATTTAACTGGACATTCAAGTTTGGGATATGATTTTTAATTACATTTTATATATGAATTCCATTTGGCAAAGTTTTCTCATCCGATCTCGCCCCTTACTCTGATTTGGGCTCTTGGTTAACTGCATCATATTGCAGATTATCTCACTATCATGGTGTTGCTCCATGGAGGGCTGTATGGTTATCAAGAGGCTGTGCTTAAGTAGAGCAGCACAAGGACCTGAAATTGTATGAGACCATTTAAGCCATATATTTGAAAAAAGGAAGTGAAAGTGGTTTGGTACAGCACTCATCCTAACAAATGAGCCTCAAGCTGCCAAGACTGTTTTTTCCTACAAACAGTAGTACTTGTCAAAGTCATTCTTTTGATCATCACTGTGCTCTATTCTTTACTTTACATCCGTGGCTCTCTTCCTCTGCTATGACTTTGTTTCCCGACCCCTCGCATAGTTCGATCCCTGGAAATTAGTTCCAAGGACTTTTCTGCTCTGTATTTATAGCGATGCAAATTTAATTGTCTGATCTAGATTCAGGGACAGTCAAAGCAGTTCGAGTAAATGAGGTTCTCAAAACACTAAAATGATAGTCGAGAGCAGACCAGTGCCACTGGCTCATCAGATTGCCATTCAAAGAAGCAATGAGCACATGCTTATGGATAAATAATTGGCAGAATTGAAAAACTGTGGCTTTCTTTGCAAGATACCATTTTTGTGACTAGGTTATTTAAAAAAAATGTTAGAAGGAAAGAAATAGGTGAGAAGCATTTAAGAGTGGGATTTAGCTGCAAGGAATTTAGCATGACTACTTATGTAAAAGGCAAAGTACACAAGGAGTTATTCTCGCTGGAAACATGAAATGACCCTGGCATCCAGGCTAAAGGTTAAAACCACGCAGAAAACTGGAGAAAGGAGGTAATGGAATCTACAGACATTTATCCCTCTATCCCGGTCTCTTGTGCACCGGCACCGGAGTAGAGGCATGAGGTTGACTCCTTGATTGAGGATATTTTCCTGAGACGTCTGAATAGTCCACCTATATATGTGGGGATGAAAAAAAAAACAATGGGAAAAAGGTTTATTCTAAATTAGTAGATAAAGAGATAGATGCTGATTTTTACAATATACCTTGTAAATAAATGTTGTCCTTCATATTAGAGAAAGCCAAGGGTCTGGTTGAAAGATGCCCAAGATGAACAAACAGCCTCACTGCTTTATCAAAATTATGTTGACATTACCATAAAGAAGAAGGCGCTTGCCCGCCACAATAAAGAAGAATTTTGGGAGCTCGTAAACAAGTTGATAGATAAGTGATTTGACGTTTTTCATCTATCGTAGCTGGGCTCTAGAGATCATCTGGCTAAAATATTGAATATGGCCACAGACTCTGCTAGTGAAGCATCTTCCTTTTTTAATGATTCCTATGAGCACTACCTTCAAACAAGTGGACCAAAATATGCCAGAAAAGTACTGTGATCAGCTTTACACACTTGGGTCATGTCTAGATTATTATCTCACAAGGAACAGGTTATTTCCCAGGTACAGGACAGGAAATGATACATGAAGAACTTGATAGCAAAAATACTTCAAACACAAGTAGATTCATTAGCAGCACACAATACCCCCCTCCGCATGAGCGAGGTCAGCAGGTCCATCCTCAGGTGGCCATCCTGTTTGCCACCTTCATGCCCTTGAGGGAAGTCCCTGCTGAGGAGGACGAGTTGTATGCTTGTTCTATGGCCAGGGCCAGATCTGCTGTCTTTTACTAGGGACTTTCCTGAGTTGATAGAGAAGCCCCAGGCTTGCAGTGAAGGAGGTGGGGGGACTCCTATGGAAAGATTTAGATATATTGTTTATTTTCATTGTACCTAAACCCTATATAAAGAAGAACCAAAGAGAAACGCCGACAATTGCAGAAGGTCACACACTATGTCAGAAAGAATGTCCTAGGGGAAAGAACAGGCTGGTTTGAAATAATACCTACAACCTAAAATAAAGAAAAGACCGTCCATGCATATTCTGAGGGCTTATTACAAATGTATCAATAGCATATTGGTATGAAAAATAGGTTGGGTGTGGGCTTGCCAGCCTTCGTTACCTCTTTTGTGCAAGGACTACGTTCCAATATTAGAATACATTTCTGAAAGCCTTTGTTTGTTGGCAACAGGAACCTACAGACACAAGCTTAGAACCTGCAACACATTGTGCAGATTACCAAGAACCCAAGCTACAAAAGGGGAGAAGTTGTTGGTCACACGTACTCAATATTACCAAGGGTGTGGTTCACAACATACAGACAGTGGCATGCCTTTGAGAGGAAGAGAGTGTTGCCGCAGAAAGGGAAGAGGGGGCTGTAAGTAAATAATTATTTTCAATGTCATCAACCAATGCAATGCCAGAATGAATGTCTTATTTTACAGGTGACCGGTTCCGGTGACTGCTTCCTACCCTCCATATGTTGTTCATGCTTACACTCTTTCAACAGCACAATCTCAGGCCGGGCCCCGGGCCATTGTCCGACCCGAACCTCCATTAAAGTCCAAGAATATTGGATCCGTGACCCAGAGACTACAGGTGGTTACTACGCAACCAACATATCGTCTGCCCAATAAGACATCCTAGGGCTGCTTGAGAAGAGACGACTGCCTACAATCTCCTGCTCTACACATTTATCAGATTGGCCCCTAGGTCACTGTGCTAGTAATTGGCAACCGGTACCTTTATTGATATATACAGGAGCAACATTACCTCCACTGAAGGCATCAGGAGTGTTAAATTTACAGGAGAGTTAGATAATGACTTACAAACCCCCAAGAAATAATTTACCCTGGGCGTAGTTTGCGTAGTGGTGCTACGCGTAGCTACGCCAAGTGCCCTTCGCAAGCTACGCGAACTGCATAGTGCGGTAGGGAAAATGCTGTTTGCACTGATTGCACAGTGCCGGATACTTTTCCGCACTGTGCTATCATTGCAAACGGTATCTTGCAAAGTGCAAGCAGTTGTTTTCTGCAGCTCGAGTAGATTTGTACTCGAGCGGCAACTTTCTCAGCAGAGACTGGTAGTTTCTCATTGCGAGCGGTCGTGAGAATAGGCCACCACTGGCAATGAGAAACCTGACACACCCGCGTTGGGAACCTCACTGGGAGGTTTATTTTCAACACACGCGATCGGCAACTTGATGTTGCTGATCGCGAACGAGGAAAAAGTCTTGCCGGGATGGTGATTTTGCTTGTTCTCAGTCGCCAACTTGATGTTGAGGACCGTGAGCGAGCAAAAAATGGCCGCTACGCAATGCTACGTGTTTTTGCACTGTGCTACGTGTAATTCGCGTAGCACGTAGTTGCTCAAACTACACACACTCTGCGAGCATAGCATAGTGTTCTGCCCAGGGTTAGAAATAGTAATAGGTCCACGAACAGCACAGCATCTCTTTCTCTTGAGTCATACATGCCCCATTACTTTGATAGGGAGAGATCTGTTATGTTAATTACAATGTAAAGTCAAATGCATATCAGATGGTGCCTTTCTGGAGAGCAAAGACAGGGGCATATTATTATAAACATTCCAAACATGCACATAAGTAGTTCCCTCGGATGTGCAGCAGTTTTTTCATTTTGTTCTATTTTAAGTATGGACTCAACATCCCAATAAAGTAGGTCATATCATTCATTATCTTCCCATGTAAATAATATAATGTCCTAGACCTACCCCAAGTTCCACAGTATAACATTTCAAACGATGGGAAGTTAGGAATAAAGGCAGTTATCAGAAATCCCTTACAGCAAGGTGAATTGAAGGGCGTTATAGGTAGCCCCTGTAACAACTCGATACACCCCGTAAAAAAGTATTTTGTTTCATATAATATTTGGGAGAGTTTTACAAAATTGTAGCGCCCTCAATTCCAGTAGTGCCAACCTTACAACTATATTTTCTAGCATCCCAGTTACTGATAAATATCCCACAGTACTTAATTTTAGTTCTGCCTTTTTCACGGTTGCACCGCAATTGTCAGTATCTTCTTGCCTTTCATCACAGAAATAAATGCTATACATGGGCCTGCTTGGCTCGTGGATACACAGAGAGTCCATGAATTTTTTCTCAGGCATTATAAAGAGATTTAGATACCCTCATATTGCCAGAAACATCCACATTAATACAGACATAGAACATTTCCTGCTTGCTTTGGCTTTATTGAAGCGTACAAACAAGACACTTTGGCTCTTCCTTGTCACTTAGCAATTAGGGTCTATAAGGTTGCTCCAAAGAAATTGCAGTAATGTGCACCCGCTGTAACATAGATGGGCCATGCTCCATCTGAATGTACTCGGAAATTGCTACTGAACAATTTGGGGCATATTATCAAGAAAGGGCATTCCATTATCTCCGCTTTTATCGGTAGGAAACTGCCGATAAAGCTGCGATAATGGGCTTGATAGTATGCTCTATGAATTCCAATCGAAGCCCATGTGACATGTCTTCACATCTAACATGTGCTTCGATTGGAATTCGTAGAGCATATTATCAAGCCCATTATCGCTGCTTTATCGGCAGTTTCCTGCCGATAAAAGCAGCGATAATGTAAGGCCCTTTCTTGATAATATGCCCCAAAGTTCCATCTATTTCACATTTTCCACAGCACAGAAAAATCTTCGGGCCTTTCGTAGCATGCCATAATATTGTCACCACTGGACTCCTATGTTTTTTTATTGAAAGTCCGTCCGTTAAAGCCTTTGACTCACAAATAAGTGATAGACCCTGTCCCATGGCCTGGGCAGGGTGAAAAAGGACATTACTACTATAGAGAAATGTGTGTCCCCCCGCCTTTCTGACTTCTAGATTATGCAGAGGAATTCCATCTTTTCTGTAATATAAGAAAGATGCCAATTGTCAGTTTTGATTCAAAACTCCCAAAACATAGGGGCATATTACCACGCAATAGCGATAATTATCGCTATTGCTTGGTTAGAGACAAAAATTTGCCGCAGAGCTGGGGCGATTTTTACCGCAAATAAACCTTGGTATTACCAAGGTTTATCGCAAATGCGATCAAAATCGCCGCAATGCATGAATATCGCTGAAAAGTCCGCGATATTCATGCATTACCGATCTAATGCTCTTAGCCATGTTATCCACCTCCCATTGGATAACATGGCTAAGAATTGCTCAGGGCAGGTGTTAGCTTTTGTAGATATTCGCGCTTAGCGCGAATATCTCCAAAACTTGGTAATAGGAGATACCGATGTTAGCGACTGTTTTCAGTCGCTAACATCTTGGCACACCCACTTTGCATGTCATTAGTGATAAATATCACTGACATGCAAAGTGGGGCCCGAGATGGTCGCTATCTCCTACTAGCTGTCGCTAACTGGTGTTAGCGACAGCTAGGTAATAGGGAGATAATTTTATCTCCGCTTTCTTGGCTTTTAAAGCCAAAAAAGCAGAGATAAACCCCCTTGATAATATGCCCCATAGTGTCTTCTCCAGCCTACTAGCTTAATATTCTGCCACATTGGGCCAAGTTGCCACTGCTTTGCTGATCTATCTGTCTGGTATGGCTGAAGCAGCTATAGCCAGTCTGAGAATATTGTTTTAGAAAACCAGTTGCCTTTAAATATGCTGCGAAATATGAACTGATTTTGTTAGCCATACACATTGTCAGAACAAGATTTACTACTTTGTATCTTGCCACATGGTTGCCTATTGTTCAGGACCCACTGTCGGACGAGGATGCATTTTATGATTGCAGATTAGCCACTGACCGCCCCACCAAGGTACGATCCAATAGGCAGGATATGCCTCTTCCCCAGTACTGTAACAATAACCTCCACAGCCTCTGCGGTATGGTGGCCCGAGTTCCACGGGTCCCTCTAGCACTGTGCAAGGGCGACTGCCGAGAGCTCCTGACTGGGTCTGGACTCCTGACCCAGTCAGGAGGCCAGACCCAGTCGGATGCTCCCGGCAGACTGTGGGGCAGACTGTGGGGCATACTGTGTGGCGCGTCCCCCACTTTAATTTTACCTTTGTTCCCTGTCGCAAGTCAAGGGAAGAGGGAGGGGAAATCCACGGGGCACGAAGTGCCCTGCTTTTATTGTGTTTGCCGTCCCAGGAGGGGGTCAATTCATTCAGCTTCAGCTGCAGTGAGGAGGCAGGAAGTCTCCTCTGCTAAATCCGAAGGTAAACGAACAGACAGGCCTGTTCCTTTGATATTATAGTAGAGGAGACATCCTGCCTCTCACTGCAGCAGAAGCATTTCAGCTCTATGACTTAACCCCCTCCTGGGAGGGTTAGCGCTTCCCATAACGGAGACAACGTTTCATTTATTGTTTGCAGGTACTAAACAATTCAGGGTACTTCTTCTGTTGCAAGTGTCAAATCTTGTGTTTAATGGTGACATGTATGCATTGAATGAAACAATGAAAAGATTGTTTTTCATTTATAATTGCACTCCCTGTATGAATTGTTTTAAAATAACAGTAGCAAATGCAAAGAATGAAGGAAAATCTGAGAGTTTTAAGAAAGGAGTGAATCCGAAGGAGTCTACACTTTTAAAGCTGGTTAAAAATGCAACACTAAAAATCGAGAGTAGTTAATTAAAATGGTGCGTAGTTTTATCACTGTACAAAAAGTAATATTAAAGTTTATACAGAATGCCCTTGGAATGTCAAGCAAGCACTGTGGTATACTTTTTATGTTTTATGTTTGTTTTAATGAGACTATTTTTATATAGTTGCTAAACTACAAAAAACACTGTAAAAAATTGTATGTGGACTTCTCACAAGTGATATTTTGCGGCGCTGCTGTGTTGCCACTGCAGTAAGCAAGCTAAAATCTCTTATTACTTGTTAAGTTTTTGACTAAACACTGAGTAGGTGGGAAAAAAAACTACACAGGAAGGCACGCAAAATGCCAGCCAGCAAGCCATGTCTTCTTTTAAACAGACTGCAAATTGTTTGTCTATAAATAAAGAAGCATGTTCCTTTTTATTATCAGCCATAGGTTATCCAAGCAGCCCTAGAACACAAGTAAAAGTTATTTTAGCTTATATTTGCTGTTCAAAGTATGCATGGACAAGTACTAACAAAACAACTTTAGGCGATTGCTTATTTTTGTACGCCTTTGACATCAAAATAATGAGCTGGCAACCTTAATCACAAGACTGGGAGTTTGTTGCAGGATCACCATTTTATTTATTTCCTACACCCTGATCTCTGATTACTCCCATATTAGCAATAGTTTAACACATTTGAAACCCTACGCTGCCCTCGATAACATTCTGAGTTGCTTCAAGTGTCTGGGAATGCACCTTGCATTCAGACAACTCGCTTCTCATTCTTGCCCTTCACTTTCACGCTGCACTCACACTGATCCCCATGCATTCACACCATTCACCCACTTACCCTGCACTCAGTGATCACTTTGCACTCACAATGCACTTGCACTGTTCACCCTGAAACTCAGCCTTGCCTTTCAGCTCGTCCTATTTATAGATTGGGTTCTCAGCACTTGTAGTAATAAAGACTAGGGGGCCGATTTACAAGCGCCCTGCACCACCAGTGCGTTTATTTTCGTGATGTTCTGGTGGCGCAGGGTGCTCCTCCATATTTACAAGGACGGGAAAAGCCACTCTGCGTGACTTTTCCTCTCCTTGTAAATAGGGCCCCTTCACACACAGCACTTTGTGTTGAAGGGTTGTTCCATGGGTTTTGCTGTGGGTGTTCCTACGCAACACCCATGGAACAAGACACATCTCTAGATTTACAAGGAATCGTAAATCTGGAAATTGTATGAATGCTACGCCACCCTAGAGGTGGCTTAGCGAGGCGCAACGAGGAGAAATGTTTTCACTTTTCCTCGTTTTTCCCTCTTTCAATGTGTGCTGCATTCTACAGCATGAATTGAAAGAGTGAAATGCCTGTAGTGATTGTTTATGTGCAGGAAGGTGCCCCTTCCTGCACAAAAACAATCTCCTCATGATGCAGGCATCCTTGCACCATGGTGCAAGGATGCCTACGCCAGCGCATGGCTGCAGTTTGTGCGCCAGCGCGGGGGTAGCACAGAGATGTGTCATATTCTTGTAAATATGTCACATTCCTGTGCTCTGAGAGTACCACAGTTGGCGCAACCAAAGGGCTTGCGGTGCCACGCTGCGGCACCTCCTTGTAAATCTGCCCCTGGATGTGGAGCACAACCTGAGGATGGCAGAAGCAAAAATCCATCCACAGATTGACAGTCTGTGGCGAAAAACAGGAACACCGGTCACATTTAAGTTGGTGGTGTTATCAATCAATGTCATGTGTAAAACAAACCATCCTAGTACAAACAAGTTGCGCACATTTTATCTAGGAAAATGGTGGTTTGAGCTATGTAATAATCTGTCACTTCGGCACAACCACTCACAAACCTGCACTTAACTGAACACTCTTATTATGTTGAACATTATATGCTGGATATGGCCCAGGATATGCGTGCGACGGTCAATTATGTAGTGTACCAGATTCCAGAAATTCCTGTCAGGTGTTGGGGGGCTCAACAGCAAAATAAATTGAGCTGGGGGGGCTCAACCTACAAAAGTTTGAAGACTCTGGAGTATGGGGGCCCCTTCCAATTTTGTCATGCCACTGCTCTTCCAGATGAAGATGGGGACTTGCTTGTGGATGGTTCATGATTGCGGACCACTTGGGCACTTTACTTGCCTCTTATGCTGTACAACATAAGGATTAGTGGAGGGTGCAGTTTTGGCATGTGCATAAAGCAGTGGAAAAAATAGCAGTGATTAGTGCATGCCGCATCGCACAGAAAAAGAAGGTTAAAATTTACCTTCTGAAAAAACTCACAACGCATGACTTCAAGCTCCACCATGCATAGCTCCCTTGAGCCTTGCTAGTTATTTTTGTACCTATGCTCCTTTGCTGCGTAATGTTGCGATGTTTTATGTATCTGTAGTGTTCTATGATATGCTCCCCTGTACGTCAGTGGTTAGGCAAATTTATTGACGATGTATCGATCAAATTTGTTTAATTGTGACAGAGTATATTTCACATTATTTGCTGCCTCCAGGAAAGACCAGGGAAGAGGTGTCATGAGGATGTTGACGAAGTTTCAACATCAACGTAAATCATCGTTGTACCCACTCCACCAAATTCACGGTTATGGAGGGTTTCTTTTAGAGTGACCTCACTTGGCTCATGGGATGCAAAGTTATTTTGTACTCTTTATCCAATTGGTGAATATTTTCCTGCCAAAGAGAAATCTATTTACTTATTATTTATATACACTCAGAGAAAAGTCTAAGGAAACGAGAAAAAACAAGCTTGGAGACATCACACCTATTTATTTATAACCATATTCTGGGCAAAATCATTAGAAAGTATGGAAGGCAAACCTTTCTCTTACCTCAAAAAAATGTTGTGAATCTGTATTTTTTTCCGTCAGAAAAGAAGGCTGCCCATCTGAGCATCTTGCAAAAGTAGCCATGCAGCATAAAATGTGTCTCTTATTTCTCTTATCAACATGGCCGTTCTCCTTCATTAAATATGATCACTTCCTAACCCCAGAACACATCTGCCATGCTTTGAATATAATATCTTATTCAATGGTTCAAGCACAAGAGAAAGGATGTTCGGACTGGTTTATGTGGGCTTAGTTCTGCATATTGTTGAAAATTGATTTGAAGAAAGAATCTGTATCCCAAATGTTGGTTGTTGTTTGCGGTATGCTTTATTTGTCTACCAGAGTGCCAAACCCAGAGTCTGGGGCTCAGTTTTAACTCCAGTTTGGGTGCAGAACTACGCACACGCAAAGACAGGACAGAGGACTTCGCCATAGATAGTTATATGTTCAAGAATTTTCAAGAGGCAGGCTTTGTCCTCTAAATTCATGATCAAGGGGAACATGATGGGTTATGGCATCTCGGTACATTTGAAACAGACATCTTCGATTGACTACATTATTTGTCAAATCCTTAGTTACAGAGCTAACGTCCAAAGTGCAGGATGTTGAATTTCAGCTATTTATACTAAAAAGAACACTACGGTTTTACATTTCAGTCAGACACCTTTGATCTTTCTTACCATTATTTTAAACAATCAAGTAGTCAGTCCCAATAGCTCAGCTAAACCATTACTGTATCTTGTATATTTTAGACAAAACTATTTTTCTCTATTTTCAAACTGTTTCTCTCAGTTCAGCAAGGATTGCACATTAACACTAAATAAAAATAATTGATAACACAGATAAGCATCTACTTGCTCACAATGTATATGAACTTTTGTGATTGACAAGTATTTACTATAAACTGGCAATTTTTTTAACAATCATGGCCTCATTTATGGCTTTTTGGTATTGGACAGTGCAGCAAGATATCTTGCTGTGCTGCCCTAAGCCAAAGTAAAAGGGCATGAGTGCACCGTATTTAAGCAAAAAGGTGCATTCCTGTCCTTTCTATCTGCCAGTGGCACCTCCCATGCTAAAGCGTAGGAGCAGCCCGTGGCTACGCTGAAACGTAGGAGCTTTGCTCACTGCTCTCAGAGCAGTGGAAAAGGGTAAAATAAAAATGATAATAACGTTATTATCATTTTATTTTTGTTGCTGCAGGCTGGGTTAGGGTGCGGTCGGGCTGGTGGCATAGGGAGGAGTGGTTCATTCACTTAAGTGCATATTTCTCGTTATGCCTCACCTCAGTAGGAATACGGAGTTGACACTTCACCAGATTTACATCACTTTGTAAATCTGGGACAGCGTCAAATTCCATGGGTGTGTTGCAGGGACAACCCACCACAATGCCCTTGAAACATATCCTGGCTGCGGAGTAAGGTGATGCAGCGATTTGCACTGTTTTGCCTCACTCATGATTTATGAGGACACTCAAAACCACGCAGGGTGGCTTTTCGTCACTTCATAAATCTGTATGAGAGCCCTGTGTTATGCATGTACCACTTCACACGGTGCAAACCTATTGCAGTGCTCTCATAAATAAGTCCCTAAATGTCTTAAGTTTATGGTATTGTATACAGTATCTCTACGGAGACATAGGAAACCCTACAAACATGGGCCTCTACTGTGTAGCATCAGGCCTCACTGTACAATATTGACTAAGGTTGATAATGCTATGCTCCATTCTCTAGTTAATTATTCATTATGAAAAAGTCAGATGAAAAATTATAATCTTGTTCAACACCATGAGCAATGCTTCTGTGAAATTAGTATGCAAAAGGTTACATTTACAAAGGTGATGGGGTGATGTATATTGTACTTTCTAGGTTTCTTGGTAATACTACCATGAACACAGGATCTGCAATGGAACATTGAACATGTACAGTTTGTATTGCTTAGTTATTTAGTGTGTTTAAACCAGAGTGGTGCATGTGTGCAGGGTTTATTTCGTGTATGGTACATCAACATTACATTGACATTTTTGTACAAGAGTTATTTTCCCTATATTTTTTAATCAACACTTTTCTCAGGCCCCCCTGAGTCCTCTGTTTGCTAGAATTCCTTAACAGGACTGTAAAGCGAGGCATGGCGATGCTGAGTAAGACGATCACAAATGAGCTTCTTGCACACAGAAAACTCCCTGAGTTTTTCAAGGACAAGGTTATGCTTTGGAAGACAGAAGAGTGTGCATAGGGAGTGCTATAATTACAGTGCCACGTTGGCAAACTCTTCAACATTCAGGGCAACCAGTGCTCCGTCTGTTGCTCTCAAGGTCTAAAAAAACCCATTCAGCAAGACAGGGATCTCTCCTCAATCCTCTAGGAGGTGAGCTGAAGCCATGGCATCCTCTGACCTGATAGGATGGCTGGCTGCCCTGCATAGTCTAAACGCCCCAGTAGGTCTGTAAATGTACAATGTAAGGTACAAATGAGAAAATGTTCAGTGACATATGTGGAAGTTGGTGCAAAACCTCAGCTTGGTCTGCTTTAGTGTCAGCATGTGAACATCCCCTTCCCACTGGTCAGGACGTGGTCCAACTGCATAACATAGAATAATGCTGTATCTCAAATTTGTTATTTTAGAATCAGTAAGCATAAAATCTGACTCATATATTCCCCTCCAGGTGATCAAGACGAAGCTCTGTCTGACATATATACAGCACATTTTAAATAAAAACGCTTCATGTTACTGCATTTCTTGTATTCAAGTAATGAATTAATCTGACGACAAAGTGTTGGGCATATGTACAAGGGGAGTGCGCCATGGAACATCGATCTTTTTAACGTTCCTGTGGCATAATGCCCTGTACCATATTTACAGAGCAGCTTTAAGACACTTTGCATGGCTTAACGATGCTTCGTAAAGATGGTACCCTTTCACACATGTGTCTGCGTGAAAGGAGCATGCACTGGGCTTTGCTGTTGGTGATCCACCTCAACACTCATTGATTTTTGACGCTGTCCCAGATTTACAAGGATGTGTAAATCTGAGGCAGTGCCAAAAACTAACGCCATGCAAAAGCAGGCACTACATTGGCACAACGAGGAGAAATATTTCTATTTCTCCTCAGTGTTTCTTTTTTCTATGTACGCTGCTCTCTGCAGCACTCAGAGAAAGAGCAAAACACCATTAATGATTATTTATGTGCAGGAAGGTGTCCCTTCATGCGCAAAAGCAATAATTAAATAATGGCTATTTGCTACCTCTATGTATGCTGCAAAATGCAGAAGCACACATAGAATTAGCAAATCACCATTATTGATTGTTAATGTGCACAAAGGGACACCTACCTGCACATAAACAATCATCCTTGCAATGCAGGAACCTTTGCACTAAGGTGCAACTGTGTCTGTTGTGGCACTAGGCAGCCACTTTTAGTGCCTGTGCTAGGGAAAACACAGGAAGGCGCTGTATTCTTGTAAGTACAGCTCATCCCTGTGTTTTGGACATGAAGCAGTGAGACACTGCAAAATTAGCTGCAGTGCAGCGCTGCACTATTTCCTTGTGCATATGCCCCTGGGTTCCTGGTCTGAAGTCTGATGACTTACTTTATTTTCCTATCTTTGATTTGACTTTTTATTTGTGTCTTTCATCAATCAATACATTTGTAACCAAAGAACGAACATAATATTAGCCAATTTTGATTCTTTACATATGTTCTGCAAAATATTTATAGATTCTGTGTTCCCTCAAACATACAAATTGTTAGAATAACTATTATTTTGCTGTTAAGGAGTTACTGAAGAAAACCGTACCAGATTACTTACAGTTGTCAGGTTAGTGCCAGCAACTTTGAAATGAAGAAGTAGGTATTTTTTTCTTAGCATCCAAAGCAAATAGAAAATTCAAATAAATGTATAAGCAACAATAATATTACCTTAATAGTAATTGTTTTGAAATTATATTTCAAAATATTTATCTATAAAAAACGAAGTCATATTACAAAATGTTTACCTACTATTGAGAAATACTGACAGGATTATTACTGCATTAAATATTTTTCTCTATTAACATCAGGTTTTATAAGATACTCAGAATCCCCAATGTTCAATTGTGTTCAAGAGGAAGTCTTACAATACAAAACCCCCAGATGAATAGCAATTCTCTGATGAAATGTTACTTTACATTTGGAGGCGAGTTTGATTCAGGAAGTAAATATAATGGAACTACAGGGATTATGCAGGATGTACCCCATTAGAGATTTAATGAATGTCAGCACCTAAGATGCCCTAACAATGGTAATTATGCGCATGGTCTGCAGGGTCATCTAAAGGCACAATGTGGAGAACTATGGCCAAAGAGAATAAAGAAGAAAGATGGATACGAATCAGCATGCTCCAAGATTATTTCCTTTTGTTAATCTTCAGATGAGGAGGTCATTCACCCGGTACCCGGCTGCCACAAGTTCCACTGCAAATCTTTGCAGAAATACTCCTGATTCGCGATTAAAAAATAACACACTTTTTATGTAATCAATCACACAAAAGTCTGAGAAAGCCAATTCTGGTATTCTTTCTTTATTCTTGATTAAAGATACAACAAAGCAGGCAACTGATATAATTGAGAAGGGATTGTGCCTCCAGGCAACAGGCTCCCACTTGAGGAGCCGGGAGAACCAAGGGGCATATTATCAAGGGGGTTTATCTCCGCTTTTTTGGCTTTAAAAGCCAAGAAAGCGGAGATAAAATTATCTCCCTATTACCAAGCTGTCGCTAACACCAGTTAGTGACAGCTAATAGGAGATAGCGACCATCTTGGGCCTTGCTTTGCATGTCAGTGATATTTATCACTAATGACATGCAAAGTGGGCGTGCCAAGATGTTAGCGACTGGAAACAGTCCCTAACATCGCTATCTCCTATTACCAACTTTTGGAGATATTCGCGCTAAGCGCGAATATCTCCAAAAGCTAACACCTGCCCTGAGCAGTTCTTAGCCATGTTATCCAATGGGAGGTGGATAACATGGCTAAGAGCATTTGCTCGATAATGCATGAATATCGCTGACTTTTCAGCGATATTCATGCATTTCGGCCGTTTTTTATCGCATTTGCGATAAACCTTGTTAATAGCAAGGTTTATCTGCGATAAAAATCGCCGATGTGCGGCGATAATTTTTGTCTCTAAACAAGTTAGAGACAAAAATTATCGCTAGTTGTTGGTAATATGCCCCCAAATGTTGGGGAAGGTTAACATACCTCATACCTGTGGGTTTAATGCTTGTGTATCCCTGGGTTTATGGCTGGGTAGAGCCATTCTCTCTTAGAGGTATGTCTATGTTAATATTTTGGGCTTAAAAGGGTTCTCATGACCAATGCGGTTTATTGTATCTTCCCACGGCGAAGAGACATATGTTAGGTAATTCATTGCTTACAAAGTAGCACATGAAGGTGGCGCTGTATAAGTCCAAGTGGCAACGCGGAGAGTTCCATCAGTAACGCCAGAAGCTGCTCACATGGTTAGCAGTAAGCAGCCTGGTAAGTCTGGGGAGTAAAAACTACAGAAAAACTGAACAGGCAAAATTACAGGGAGAAAGGAGGGGTTCTCTGCATGCACACGAGAATTCCCTTGCTTAAGGTCACATATTTCTAGCTCATTGGATAGTTGAATCTTGACACATCATTGTAGGATAGTCTGCAAGGTTGAACAGGCTATTGGGTATGCCTGGCCAGGACATTGACACACTTTACACAAACAGGAGTCTCCATAAAGACAAAATGCTGAAAACAGGGACAGGGGTACGTTTGGCAAACATCCTCTTCACCAAGCTGCAGGGCAGCATGCTGCTGCCAGTTGTATTTGAGTCAGGCAAGTCCAGAAGCTTTTCTATCGCTGGTCTGCCTCCTGGTATACAAGAGCAGCAGATTATCACTGGGCTACTCACGTAGGGTGGGAACATCAGCTGGACGACACAGGAACTAAAATATGCAGTCAGATGTGATGGGCTTGTAGGCAAGGCTGACATGAAGTAGAATACTGTAAGGATGAGTGTGGGCTATGGGTCCCAGGGAGTAGGCCAATACAACCTGCTGCCTCTCAGCCAGGTGGGTTGCGTTAGTTGTCATCTAAAAAGTGTGCAGTGGCCTCAATAGTGTTGAGACAGATGGGGTTGGAGCACATATGCTGACAACCACCAGAACACATGTGCATTTTCAGTGAAGGTCAGGTACATTGGTTGGTATGATTCACTACAGGTTATCACAATCCAATAGCAATGGCATCTGTTCAGTACACTGGTATACCTTTAGCAAAACTAGTGTTATGGGCCACACACGAAAAAGCGCTATCCAGTCAGGTGGGGCGCGAGTGTGTCATTCCTAGAAGGGTGCTGTTACCTTAACGGTGTTGAAAAAGCTGAGTTGGAGGATAAATTCGGACAAATACCAGTGCACATCTGGCATTCACATTTAAGAAGGTGCTCATATGTTTTACCCCATGTCCTCATATCCAAAAGCATTAGAAAACCTTTTGGGGTCTCTGATATACTTTTGGCCTAAGCGGTCCATGGGCTATTACTCGGGTGTGGACACCAGCATGGTGACACAGCATCTGTCACAAGACTCCACTCTATCGGGTTCATATTTCTCTTGGTACCGCCCATGTTTATCAGTGAACCTCCAAATGTGGGCTTGCCAAGCAAGGGGGGTTAACCAAGGGCTTAGTAAACCTCCATATGGAACTGCACATAATGGTACACAGTGAACAAGGGAGTTACCACGCAGAAGCCTGGTCAAGAGAGGAACAGTAGTTTTAATTTCTACGGCAATTTCTCTGGCTCTCATACAATGGAGGTCAGTGGATGGAGAGAAGGGTATTGTGTGGCCACAATTAATATCTGTCATTCACATCTTTACAGGAGGAATTTGGCCTCCCTAACATTCTTTACATTTCTACAAATTCAGAGTTTTCTTGGTCCTAGACTACAAATGGGTCAGGGGAATCTGAGGTCAATTAGCATAATCAAAATGCTGCTATGACAACTTTTTAAACCTAATTCTATCAACACCTGTTACACTTACTCCTGAGCTAGTAATCCTGGGGGTTGAGGGGGAGGCGGTAGGAACACTTTGTGAAAGGGCAGAAACCAGTTTTGTTTTTATCTCAATGTCCTTCACGAGATTATGTATAACCTCTCATTGGATTAGTACTGATGCTCCTACTTTTATCAGCTGGAGATCAAGGCTTCTTGGGTTATACATTTTCCTTTTCATTTCATGAAGCTTTATTCGGTTCATAACAATTAATGACCATAAAAGCACATAGCAAAATGCAACAAGATAAAATACAGGTAAATTAACAGTAATGTTTAAAAGATCATACTTTTCCTAGAAGCCATAGATTTACAGATAAAACTCGCAGCATAAAAACATATATAGGGGCAGTCCATGTTATATAATAAACACATTGCATCCTCCACAGTAAGAATACCATACTTAAGAAATATTGGTTTTAGATATGTGATCCTTACATTCTGGAACAACGTACAAATGAGCATAAAGTGCAAGGTGCTTTGTTTAGAATGCCCATCGCAGGGACAAGGGCCAACCGGTTGCAATTTAGAACTTTCTGTTTACAAAAGGAACGGACCAAAGAAACAAAATTGTGGCTAAAAAATGTGGTCCCGATCACTAATTGGCTAGCAGTGACTGTATAGATTTAGATTTCAATTTTCTTAAATTATGCATTTTCATAATTTTCTTTTCCCTTCTGGGATGTATAATCGTCCTCTTTCTTTCTTTTTTGTTTGATTTGCATTGCTAATTTGTTTGTATCCGTTATTGGAGATGTAAATAATGTCCAAATTCTGTGTGTGCATAACATTTAAAAAAAAAAATCAATGGCATCTGTTCAGCACACAGGTATACCTTTAGCAAAACTAGGGTTATGGGCCGCACACGAATAAGCACTATCCAGTCTGGTGGGGCGTGAGTATGTCATTCCTAGTAGGGTGCTCCTACCTCAACAGTGTTGAAAAAGCTGGGTTGGAGGATAAATTTGGACAACTACCAGTGCACATCTGGCATTCACATTTAAGAAGGTGCAGGTACATCTGCTCATATGTTTTACCCCATGTCCTCATATCCAAAAGCATTGGAAAACCTTTTGGGCTCTCTGATATACTGTTGGCCTAAGCGGTCCATGGGCACCTACTCGAGTGTGGACAGCAGCATGGCGACACAGCATCTGTCACAAGACTCCACCATATCCCCGCCCAATGACCCTCTCTATCCGGTTCATATTTTCTTGGTACCGCACGTGGTCATCAGTCAACCTCTAAATGTGGACTTGGAAAGCAAGGGGGGTTAACCAAGGGCTTATTCAACCCCCACATGGAACTGCACATGATGGTACACAGTGAACAAGGGAGTATACCACACCGAAGCCTGGTCAAGAGAGGACCAGTTGTTTTAATTTCTATGGTAATGTCTCTGGCTCTCATACAATGGAGGTCAGTGGATGGGGAGAAGGGTATTGTGCGGCCACAATTAATAACTGTTAACAATTATACCGATGGCCTTGGAGCTAAGTCCACCATGATTCCCAGCGAAGCCTTATACCATGGACTGGGTGGTAATGAGTAATGGTAATGGGTAAACACATGACGTGGCAACATCTAAAAAGAAGGCCCTTATTGGCGCAAAGGGCACCATAGGGGCGGGCATGTGTTTTTCCAGCTGACGGCTTGATACTCTCCCAAACCCCAGTTGCCTGATGAAGGCTACTAGTTAGCCGAAATGCATTGGATTGTAAGCTGGGAGTTAAAGCTGGAGATTGTGATTATGTTTTGAATGTAAATATTGAAAAAACACATGGAAATAAGAAATAAAGAAGAAACAATAGAATGAAATAAAAAATATTCTGGAGCAAGTTTTTTTGGTTATAACTTTATTCATTTTTTGAAAACCCTACAACCCCAGGAGGGGACAGCGCTGTGACCAGGGGAATTCCCCCAATAAGGGGCCCACTTTTTCTTGATGAGTATCAAGTGATCATGCAGTATTATTGTGCACCAGCATCTACAGTCTACCCAGCTGCCCAAGATTGCAAATGACAGGAAAGGATATGATTCCGCTGAAACAAATTGCATGGCAATGGACTGCTCGAGACACAAGTAACAATAAAGGGAGGGTTCCAGAACAGGTTAATAGGATAATATATATCTTTCAGCTACACAAAACTCCAAAAAAGGATGAGCAAACATGATAGCAACCCTTCAAGAACCAGCTTGGAATACCAAAAGGGGGGGAATGCAGAAGCATGAACAGCTTTTTGATTGGGAGTTGGAGGCAAGGAAACTGAAGAACTGTAAATGCCTAAATGGTGAACCACATTTTCTAAGCTACTATTTATCCAAGATAAGAAAATATCCCTTATGGAACCCAGATTACTACAGCACCCTCACAACACCTAACAGCCAGCCTAAACATAACCTTCTACAAAAATTGAACCGTTCTTATCCAAGCAGTCAACAAAGACTTAGAACTATTCTACACATATTTCTCCACCGGAAAAGCTCACATCCTTCAACATCCCCCTCATATTGGAGATAATGCCCTCACCAACACACTACCTGTAGTCCATTTGGACCAATCAATACCCTCTATCTCTCTGCTATCTCAGCCACCCACACTCCTGTCCAGAACCCCCCAAAAAATCAATGGCAACCCATTGCCTTTGGTACAATTCTTATGACCCTCATCTATCCCTTACCATGCCCCCAGCCCCCAGCCCCCATCGCTAATACTGGCTCCCCCCAACCCTCTCTTGACCTCCCGTAGTGCACTCAATAATGAGATCCTGGTAGCAAATTGTAACAAAACCCCTCTATCCTATTCATCTAGGACCTTCCCCATACCTACCACACAAACCTATCCTACTGTAAACCCATTCTCCAAACTTCCCAGCATTCTGAACTCCAGCCTTCCTTGCATGCTGCTCCTTCCTTCACCCACATTCCACTCAGAACTAGACACACTCAGAACTCAGATGGACATGACACACCGGAACCTGTTATATTAGAATTCAAAAATATACTACTACTTGCTGAACAGTCTCTCTCTAAATTTGAAGCCTTCAACTATCTTTAACTGCAGCCCACTGCACCACTCACTCCGTCCCCCTTCCTCTGTCAAAACGGACATACCATTCACGCAAACACTCCAACTCCTTAACTGACTCTGAAATCCAAACCATATTATCCTACGAGTCTATTAATTGTCCCCTCACTAAAAAGGATGAGTTGTCCATTCTCCCAGTCCCAGTTAATCCGAAAAGAAATTCTCAACCAAATAACAGTAAGATAAACACAAACAACCTACAAAGAGTTTACTTGACCCTTGATACCAATGACACTACTCTCGGAAACATATCGACTCAGATCTCCTGCCACCTACTCAACTGCTGCTCTGCCATGAAACACGCCTCTGACATCGCAGGCGTCATCCTGAACCATAAAGTAGACATAACCATCCTAACGCAATCATGGCTTACCGAATCATCCTCGCCATGCCTAGACATCCTTGTCCCTCCTGACTACAACATTATAAGACCAGACAGACTACATAAAATGGGTGGAGGTATCACTGTTATTCACCGATCCAACATCCCTATCTCGAAGTTTCATGCTGAACCTCTTGAATCCTTAGAATACCTTGGTCTCGCCATAAAATGTTCAGATAAACATCCCTAAAAACTTCATACCTTCTAACACCAACCAGGTCAAAAAGCCTCATTTAGTGACCAATTAATAGAAATCATTACTACAAACTCTACCCCTCATTCCAAGGACATATTCCTAAGGGACTACAATCTTCACTGGGATGACCCACTTCATAAACAGGTCCCTGCTGTCAAAATCCTCCTAGCAGACAATTGCCTGATTCAAGCCCGCTTGCTACCAACTCACTCCAAAGGTGCTACTCTGGACCATCTCCAAAGAAAATCTTGTTGACTCCATCTCGATCATCCTGTGTGATTGGTCTGACCATCACATTATCACCTTCCAAATTTCCACCACAAAAAGAACACCCTCTACACACCAACTGATGCCCGACAGTGGATCAGAGACACTAAAAATCAGAACTGGGATAATCTAGCAACCTATTGCAAGAACAAACTCCTTCGTCACAACAGATTATCCAATGTCCATGAACTCACAAACCATTACAACTCCACGATGACCAAATTAATTGACCACCTAGGCTCACCTAAACTCAAAAGAATTCTGAAAAAAGACAAAACCCTGTGGTTCAATGAAGCCCTTAACGAAGATAGGCAGAAATTGAGACAATCTAGATGCAGACCTGGACACAGAACCAAAACGGCTATTCTACACATTGTAGATGACGCCCTACTCGCACTTGACCGGAATGACCTTGCCTGCTAGTGTTGCTCAACCCCTCATCGATATGGTTATGTCAAGATCCGACACGCTTCTCCTCTGAGCTGTGTTGAAAGTACCAAACCCACGATCACGCAACCCACCCGTGACCCAGCATAAATCACAGACCAATAGGAGGGTTCCGCAATTGCGGGAAAGGAAGGGGACAGCGGGGAGGGAGATCTGAAACGATAAAGAACACAGGATTTAGTTTCACACCCCTCCCTATCTACTCTATGACAAAACTGTACTCTAGAGAAGTCAATAGGATTCCCTTCCCACCACTGATACTCAAGCCTACCTGTAAAGGAAAATTCTAAATCTTTATATGCAGGAGGGAGAGGGAAGGTCCTATCAGTGGCAATAATCTGGTAAGGAAAGAACACAAAGGTACATGTATTACACCACAAATGTACCATAAACCATAGGTTGCTTATCCCACCTCACATACCAATACTTGACCAGAGATTGTCTTGATCCACTCTTTCGTTACAAGGTACCCCCCTGTTTCCTCTCCTGCAGTATGAAAAGAAAACACAAGCAAGTTGTGGAAAAAAGAAACATGTAAAACTATATCGAGCTGAAGGTTAACTGCACCTTTCAACTGTTTCAGTTCAGCACACCAAAAGGTATCAATATTGAAATAAAGGTGAAGTGCCAAGTACTAGTCCGTTATCACAGTCTTGAATCTCTCACCAAAACCTGTGAGTCCCAAATAGTTCAGTAAACTTCCAAACTCTGTAAGTGATTGCGTTCTGTATCCAAGGAACATCCAACAAATGGAAGCGCAGCCGCGCTTCCCAAACCCTCGGAACACAAACACTTAGCCTCCGGAAAAAGATCACTGAGAAATGAAACTGACAAACACAGCCGTGTCCATCTCTCCCGGAATCTTTACAAAGATCCAGCAACAGTACAAACGTGTCTCTGGCGTCGTATGTTCCCCGCCGGAAACACACTGCTAATCCTTACTCACGGTTTCTTCTAGAAATGCACAACAGCCCTTCACTCCGGCTCACCAGAATTATCGGCTCCGTTTGTGCCGTTCGTGTGGTTTATGTTTCCGGATTTGCGCGGTAACCTCTCGCGCTATTTCACCCATGGCCCTCTGGGGATTGTAGTTTGATCCTTCAAGGCCTCAGAACCCCATGCATTGCGCGGACATCGGCCCAAAGCGGACCGATTCTGACAGGTTATTCATTGCAAAATTCTTGAGTGGCTAGAAAACAGGATGGGACTATCTGCCATAGTCCTTCAATGGTTCAAATCCTTCTTGGGAAACAGGACACAAAGGTTTATGGTGAACAATAATCTATCTCCTTCATCTCCTAATGTTTTAGGAGTACCACAAGGCTCTACCTTACCCCTTCCACTATTCAACCTCTACATTGAACACTTAATCATTTTACTACAACAGTGGAATATCTCCTTCCATATGTACGCAGATGACACACAGTTGTACATCAAGGTCACCACCCTTGAAGACATCAAGTTGATGAATCATGCTCTTGAAAAGACAATACACTGGCTAACTACCAGTCACTTTAAGCTAAACTCTGAAAAAAACTGACCAAAAAAAATCTACGACGTTGTTGGACTGGACCAAGATGATTACTGCTCTAAACTGTACTACATTCCTTGTAGACTCCACCAAATCACTTGGAATCGCGCTCAATAAGAACCTAAACATGCAAACACACATTATAATGCTCACCTCAGCTGTCTCAGAAAAATGAAACAATTCATCGAGACTCCGGACCTCAAAACTGCAGTTCAAGCGCTAATTTTCCAGAGGCTGGAATATGGATTTCCCAAGATCTCCACAGCCCCTGTAAAAGCTTGCCTCCACGCAGCCGCAAGACTCTTAACAGGTTCTGGAAAATTTGACCACATCTCGACACACCTAAAAAGCACTCAACTGGCTGCCCTATGAAGCGAGAATAGAGCTAAAGATGGCCTACATCACTCATAAAGCCTCACACTACAAGACACCCCAAAACCTAGCCCAAAAAAGTACGCTATCTGGTGTAAACAGACTCAGCAGGAGCTCCGGCAATCTGTTCTTGCAACCTTCCTGCTTCAGCAAGAAAAAACATTTGATAGACCATTCTCCGGAGCTGCACTAAGAATTTGGCACTCTCTCCCCCGAGCATCAGAAGAATCTCTTCTACCTCAAAATTCAAAACTGAAACTAAAACCTTTCTGAAGACCACATTTCTCCTTTAAATCCTTAGCACTCCGCACCCACCTTGACTCATTAAACTTTCAACTGATCTCCTTTCGACTAGCCCCTCTCTTGAATGACTCACTACACGCCTTCAATGACTGTTGTTTCTTGAGGAAGTTCTAACATTTTGTACATCTCTATTCATTTCTTACCTAGCCCGCTATCCTAAACTCATCTCCATGACTCCTTGTGTAGACTGCCTAACAAATAAGATTGGACTGTGCTGAAATTTGCAATAATGCCTGGAACTGAAGTACTATGTCTTCTTAACATATCTTTATTGTATTGTACCTATTAGTTATTCATATGTACATAATTTCATTCTGTCTAGGACCCTACTATACTGTCTTGAATTTCTTTTACTCTTTACTGTGAAGCGGTCTTTTACCCTATATTGGGTCTTGTTCGCGCTATACAAAACTCAGAAAAAAAAGAAGAAAAAAAAGGAACTAAACAAATCGATGTGTTCTAATAGAATGAATAGAGGTCTGAGCGTGGTCCTAAAACAAATGCTCAAACTACTCAGACGTACATATAGAAAATGAATGAAAATGGTGCAACTAAAGAAAGATGAATTTACTTGGGGAAAATTCCATGCAGCTGTGAAAAAAAAAGACTCCAGTAAATTCTTTGGTCATGCTAAGAACATTACATGGCAAAGAGAGAAAATAAAAGAAATTGCAACATCACTCCTCCGTAGTGGGGAAGTTACTTAGAACAACTATATAAAATGACACTTGGGCTCAGTACCATTAGGAAAGGTGAAGGAACAGCCAAGGTCAGGACATCAAGTGCCCCAGGGGTAAATGGGCACCCCAGGGTCAGTTTCATTGATGGCCGCTTCAAGTAGGATGGCTCACAAAACCAGGGATTCAAGAATGGGACTCCAGAAAAGAGGGCACACCTCGTGAGTGAAACTAAGACTCTAAGTGGCATTTGTGATGGCCCAGTGTGAAAAAGTACAACAAATGCTAGCCAGCCTAAAAGGGTCGAGTGCCCCTGACCCCAAAGGTGTACCCATGGACCTCTTTAGAGCAGACATCTCTCTGTGGGCCTAAATATTGACTCCTGCATATGTCAACTGTTTTTGCACAGGTTCAGTCCCCAACAGCTTGGGTTGGTCTATTCTGGGCCTAAAATATACGAAGGCCTGCAGAAAAGTGGCAAGTAATTTAAGAATAATAGCACTCCTGGGTGAAGAGGGTAAAGGATATGCCCTACTCCTCAATGAAGTTCTTGAGGCACGAGCAAGCACAAAAAAACAGATCCCTGTGGTTTCAAACGGGGTTTCAAAAGAATTTCCACATTGAGAACAATTTGCTAGCAGCGTCATGCCTGATAGAAGGCCAAGGCCATGCCATTATATGCAGCTTTTATTTTACCAACGCCTTTGACAATGTTCAAAGAACAAGGCTGTGGGCCAAGTTGAATGACTGGGGAATTCCATCAGGCCTACTTAGAGACTTGGTCAGTATATAGCGAGACATTAATGTAAATCATTACTACAAACTGTACCCCTCACTCCAAGAACATATTCCTAGGGGGCTACAATCTTCCCTGGGCCTACCCACTTCATAAACAGGTCCATGCTGTCAAAATCTTCCTAGCAGACCATTGCCTGATTCAAGCCTGCTCACTACCAACTCACTCCAAAGATACTACTCTGTATTGGATCATCTCCAAAGAAAATCTTGTTGACTCCATCTCGATCATCCTGTGCGATTGGTCAGTCCAACATATTATCACCTTCCAAATTTCCACCACAAAAAGAACACCCTCCACACACAAACTGATGCCCGACAGTGGATCAGAGACACAAAAAATCGGAACTAGGCTATTCTAGCTACCTACTGCGAGAAATAACTCCTTCGTCCCAACAGATTATACAATGTCCGTGAACTCATGGACCATTACAACTCCACGATGGCCAAACTAGTTGGCCACCAAGGCCCACGTAAACTCAAAAGAATTCCGAAACAAGACAAAACCCTGTGGTTCAATGAAGCCCTTAACGAAGATAGGCGCAAACGGAGACTAAAAGGACAGATATGGAGACAACATCCCTCCACCCCTCATTTCAACCTGCTAAGAAAATCCAGAAACTCCTACAACAAACGGATTCTAAAATCTAAAAAAGATTTATTTCGCTCAGAACTTGACAATGCTAAAAACAGACCGAAGAAACTATTCGACATCCTAAAACAACAATCACACAAACTGGTTATATCTGCTCTCTTGACCTTAAAATTGCAGCTAAGCAGTGAAGAATTCTGTTTTTTTTTCACTGCCAACGCATTACAGAATGAGCTTCAGATGGTCGCATTCAATTCAGCTACTCAACAGAAACATCAAGCTGATGATCTAATCCAACCCACCTTGCTATCACCTAAAAATAATGCTCAGCGATCTCAATGATATTTCAAAAACTTTATCGACTATCAAACCCAACAACTACTTCACTGACCCTCTTCTCTAATTGCATAGCTCCTATCTACCACATCATTACCAAAATCATCAATGCTTTGCTTTCGCAAGTATCTATCCTGAATTGCCTAAAAATTGGTCAAGTAATCCCTATACTGAAAAAACCTTCAGATAACCCATGTGACCCAAATAACCTCCGACCAATAACCAACATTCCCATGCTAGTGAAGGTCCTTGAAAAATGTGTTCAACAGCAATTAAAACAACACATCACAAATGTCAAGCTTCTGGACGACTGCCAATGTGGATGCAGACCTGGACACAGAACCAAAACAGCTATTCTACACATTGTAGACGACTCCTTACATGCACTTGACAGGAATGAACCTTGCCTGCTAGTGTTGCTTGACCCTCTCATCCGCCTTCAATATGGTTAATCATTGCAATATTCGTGAGAGGCTTGAAAACAGGATGGGACTATCTGGCACAGTCCTTCAATGGTTCAAATCCTTCTTGGGAAACAGGATGCAAAGGTTTATGGTGAACAAGAATCTATCCCCTTCATCTCCTAATCTTTAAGGAGTACCACAAGGCTCTACCTTATAGTTTGCGCTATTCAACCTCTACATCGAACCCCTAACCATTTTACTACAACAGTCGAATATCTCCTTCCATATGTACGCAGATGACACACAGTTGTACATCAAGGTCACCTCCCTTGAAGAGCTCAAGTTGATAAATCATGCTCTTGAAAAGACAATACACTGGCTAACCACCAGCCACTTTAAGCTAAACTCACCAAAAACTGAATTCCTTCTGATTCCCCCCCAAAACAAATCTGCAACGTTTTTGGACTGGACATAAATGATTACTGCTCTAAACTGTACCCCAATCCTAATAGACTCCACCAAATCACTTGGAATAACGCTCAATAAGAACCTAAACATGCAAACACACATTATCATGCTCACCTCAGCTGTCTCAGAAAAATGAAACCATTTATCGAGACCCCGGACCTCAAAACTGCAGTTCAAGTGCTAGTTCTCGCGAAGCTGGAATATGGATGTACAACTCTATCGGGGCTTCACAAGATCTCCACAGCCCCTGTAAGAGCTTGCCTCCACGCAGCCGCAGGACTCTTAACAGGTTCTAGAAATTTTGACCACATCTCGCCACACCTGAAAGCACTCAACTGGCTGCCCTATGAAGTGAGAATAGAGCTAAAGATGGCCTACATCACTCATAAAGCCTCACACTACAAGACACCCCAATACCTAGCCCAGAAACGTACGCTATCAGGTGTAAACAGACTCAGCAGGAGCTCCGGCAATCTGTTCTTGCAATCTTCCTGCTTCAGCAAGAAAAAACATTGGATTGAGCATTCTCCGGAGCTGCACTAAGAATTTGTCACTCTCTCCCCCGAGCATCAGAAGAATCTCTTCTACCTCAACATTCAAAACTGAAACCAAAACCTTTCTGAAGACTAAATTTCTCCTTTAAATCCTTAGCATCCCCCACCCACCTTGACCCATGAAACTTTCAACTGATCTCCTTTCGACTTGCCCCTCTCGTGAATGACTCACCACACTCCTTCAATCACTGTTTCTTGAGGAAGTTCTAACATCTTGTACATCTCTATTTATTTCTCACCTAGCCCGCTATCCTAAACTCATCTCCATGATTCCTTGTGTAGACTGCCTAACAAATAAGATTGGACTGTGCTGAAATCTGTAATAATGTCCGGAACTGAAGTACTATGTCTTCTTAACATATCTTTATCGTATTGTAACTATCTGTTATTCATATGTACATCATTTCATTCTGTCTAGGACCCTACTATACTGTCTTGAATTTGTTTTACTCTTTACTGTGAAGCACTCTGTTACCCTATATTGGGTCTTGTTCGCGCTACACAAAACTGAGGGAAAAAAAGGAACTGAACAAATCGTTGTGTTCTAATAGAATGAATAGAGGTCCGAGCAGGGTCCTGAGACAAAAGCTCAAACTACTCAGACACACATATAGGAAATTAATTAGAATGGTGCAGCTAAAGAAAGATTAATTTACTTGGGGAAATTGCATGCAGCTGTGAAAATAAAAGACTCCAGTAAATTCTTCGGTCATGCTAACAGCCTTACATGGGAAAGAGAGCAAATATAAGAAATTGCAAAATCATTCCACCGTAGCGGGGAAGTTACTTAGAATAACTACATTAAACGACACCCGCTTGTTGATCTTGGGCTCAGGACCATTAAGAAAGGAGCGCAACCAGGCAAGGTCAGGAAATCAAGTGCTCCAGTGGAAAATGGGCACCCCAGGTTCAGTTTCATTGATGGCCGCTTCAAGTAGGATGGCTAACAAAACCAGGGATACAAGAATGGGACTCCAGAAAAGAGAGCCCACCTAGTGAGTGAAACTAAGACTCCAGATGGCATTTGCAATGGCCCAGTGTAAAAAAGTCCAAGTTAGCCAGCCTTAAAGGGTTGAGTGCCCCTGACCCCAAAAGTGTACCCGTTGACCTCTTTCGAGCAGATGTCTCTCTGTGGGCCTAGATATGGACTCCTGTATATGTCAACTGTTTTCGCACAGGTTCAGTCCCCAACAGCTTGGGTTGGTCTATTTTCGGCCTAATATATAAGAAGGGCAGCAGTAAAGTGGCAAGTATCTTAAGAGAAATACTACTACTGGGTGAAGAGGGTAAAGGATATGCCCTTGTCCTAAATGGAGTTCTTGAGCCACGGGCAAGCACACAACAACTGATCCTGTGGTTTCATATGGGATTTCAAAGGAATTTCCACATAGAGAACAATTTGCTAACAATCTCATGTCTGATAGAAGGCCAAGGCCACGCCATTATATGCCGCTTTTATTTTATCAACACCTTTGACAATGTTCCAAGAGCAAGGCTGTGGGCCAAGTTGAATGACTGGGGAATCCCATCAGGACTACTTAGAGACTTGGGGGCAGATTTACAAGCCCCTTGCGCTACTTTTGAGTCACTTTTCCCATGTTAAAAGTGACGGAAAAGTGGGGCAAGGGGCTTGTAAATCTGTCCCTAGGAGTCCATATATAGCGAGACATGGGTATAAATTAAACTGACATCTAACTGGTCAACTCTGGAAAAAAATCTACACAGATAAAGGCTTTAAACAAGGATGCATTCTTGATCCCCTACTATTGATGGTTTGTCTGGAAAGCAGCATGATTAACATCAGAGCATATCCCCTTTGCTTAGCTGACCATAAAATCTTAATATTACCATATGCTGATGACATGGTTATTCTGGACTACACCCAAGTAGGCCTGCAAAACACTTTTGATTTCCTGGTAGAATATTGCATCATTAATTCAATTAGGATCAACCAAGAGACAACAAAAACGGTGATATTCGGCAGGAAACTCATCAGGAAAGGCCCATGGTTTGAGGAAGGTGTGAAATTAGAGAGAGTAATCTCAGTTAAATACTTGGGAGAGGGTTTGGATCTGAAAAGGAATCCGACCGTCCCTAGCTTACAACCGCTTCTGACTGTGGTTGCTTCCAAAGTGATGCCTACCCTATTATAACAAAACATTAGCATTTTCTTTTCCCAACTAAAACGGATATAGTCAGGGCAGGTACAAAGTGATACAGTTCGTGTATAAAACGTGTTTACTTATAAGCTGCATTGCCTACAAGCAAACCAACATGTAATACTGCCTTACAAACATGTGAACCACCTGTCCATGAACAACATAAAGAGAAACAGCGGGTTTAACAATCATGGTGGAAATTAAACCTTGCACTCTTGTAGTTGTTCATTGTAACCCTACAAGACGAGATATTATGAATGAATGTCAGTAAAGGGAACACTTTTAAACAATAAACCTGGAAGAACAAGCAGTGAATGCACCCGGTTCAGGCGTTGAGGATGGTGCAACACAAACAAGTGTCATGAAATCCTGGAGGAAGCAGTAGATGGGGGGTAGACGTTGTAGGAGGGTGTAATATGAGGGAAGGAGGGGGCAAGGGGCACGGTCTGCATTGAAAATCAAGAGATGGACATTGTAATTGGAGTCCCCTCTCGTATTTTGTCCAAACAGGCATCCAACAGCCTCGCAATGAGATATTTGCAGAGCCCCCTTACGTCCTCCCTGTGTAGTAATGCACTCCCCACCTGCACCCGAGACAGCATAAAAAGGACCCATGCGGGAGCTGGGGGTGGTGTTGCTGCATTCCAATTCCATGTGGTCATGCACTTCGCCAGGAGGTGGGCCAGATTGGCGAATCACGCCATCTTCCTGTACTCTGTGCTGCGCCGATAAAGCCCTACGAGACAGATCTCACAGATATAGATGAGCACAGATCCAGTACAGTGGGTTAGGTGTGTCTTGACAACATGTAAGTATACTGCCAAGGAAGAGCAGGACCAGAGCATATGACCCATATCTGTATCTAAATATCTAAATTCATGCGGAGAAAATATCAGTTGATCTTACTAGGGGTCAGGCAAGCATAATGTAGGATATAAAGTTGGATAATTTTGAAGCATGTGGTACAACAGACCAAGGAAGGATATGACACTATGAGCTTTCAGTTGCAGTCTGTACAGGCATGTCCAAGATCTGTGCCCCAGTGACCACGCAATGTAGCATTGGGTAATACAATGTGTGAGCACAAGGCAACAGTGATCCACTGGGTCTGCCCTTTCCTAGTACGTGCAAGTATTGCGGGACCAAGTGTTGCTGAGGTTCCTCCTGAACTTCAACCTAGGATTGAGTCACAATGTCAATGATTGAGGTATATAATCAAAACTGGCCTATCAGGAGTTTGTACCAGCAGTCAAGTCACCTATAGAAAGGAGACAGCTGTCGCTTTATAGGTCATGTACGCTGTGCAAGCCCACCGCATGCCATGGACTCAGCTCCTTAGGGTTAGTTTATACTTGACCATTTGACAAGACAAGAGGGGGCAATGCAGGGGCCATTGGTGTGATGGAGTAGGTACGGAATAGTGCCCCGTGATAGCATCTGTGCACAATGTTAAGAAGAGGATTGGTTGGTATTGGAACCTTATTGAGTGGGTGGAATAATTGCAATAAACCCCCTTGGTCCCAAAAGGGAAGTAATATGGTGGTGTCAACAAGATTCGTGCCGACAAACCGGCAAGATACCCATTGGAGTTGTGAGGCCAATTAATAGAGTTCAAAACTGGGAATATTAAGTCTACCACTGTCTGTCCGAAGGCAAAGTTTGAGCAGTGCTATCCTACGATGTTTGCTATTTCAGATAAGGTCACTCATCAGGTGTTCCAGGAAGCAGAATAAGGCTAGTGTATGAAAAGGAGAAGGTTGACAAAGTAGAGCAGTCGCAGCAGAACCATCATTTTAATAACGGCCACACGTCCTGAAGGAAGTGACGCGATTTGGGTCACCCGTGTCACACAAGACCACTACTCAGCCTTCCATATCAAATGAAGAGTCAGTCAGACAGTAGAGAATACAACCCAATATCTATTCTTTTCAGGTATACTCAGAGTGGAGCCCAGTCTGCCCAGTCGCTAGGATTGCTGCAGAGGGACTGACATTGTTAAGCATAAAGATACATTACGTACATGTCAGAAGCAATAAAGACACGCCCACAATGGAATTTTGCAAGCAGATGTAGCTGAACAAAGGAGTACAAAGGATACGTTTTGATCCTAGGGCCGGGCACACACTATCTACTACTCCATGTCGTTCTGCCCATGCCCGCTACAAGGTAAGTGGGAAAAGGTCTCTATCAAGTGCAAAGGAATGCGCTAATAAGAACAGTCTATTCGTTAGTGAAGCAAAACTCAATCTCGGGGAAGAGAAACTTAACAGAGGCCTTTTCTCAGAATCCACAAAGAGTTCGTTTTGATTATGGCTCAAAATGGCGCCCAAATGGAAAATGGTGCTGCAAATGCTAACTTACATAGAACAATACATAAACATGAATTTCTCTATTCTAACAGCCCTGCCACTGATAGCGGCAGAGACTTCTGAAGGACATCACTGCATGTAATGCAGAGACTGCATGACCTAGGTTGCCCTCCAATAGGGCTTGCGGTGAGTGGTATATGTGAAGCCTAAAGTAGTGGGATGTTGCAGTCTGCCATTCCAGTGCAGTGCTGTTCAACATATATTGGGGTTCAGGGTATGTGTAGTAAAGGGGAAGAGGTGTAATTTGGTCCATGTAACCAAAAGGCCAGAGATGGCTGCAAAGTCAGTAGGGAGATTTTGTGATGATGGGGTGAGTTTCCCTAATGTCTCCGAGGTGGAGAAGCATGTTTTCCACATAGAGCGAAACTGAGTTCCTAACATTTCTTAATGGGATCCCCCAGTAGTGTATATCAAATGAAAAAAGTTTTGAATCCCTATGCACTTGTTTCAACAATAGTTTAAACAGTTGTTCTGAATTTCAAGTAGGTGGCATAGATGTTTGTCACACGATGCCTTGTCGTGTCTTGAATTTAAAGAATCTATGTGTGGAGGCCGGATAACCTTTCACATAAACGTGACGCTCAATGCTTCTTCACAATCTTATGATTTCTCCAATAATGTGAAGCCAAACGGACTTTTTATATATACATGTCAGTATTTATTTGTTGATTATTCTCATTCCTTATTGCATTTCATTAGGGTCGATCAATTATCCTTTGATTTCCAATTATTGACGTTACTCATCTGCCCATGCCCTGGGCGTTTGTAAACACATCACGCGAACCTTCATTTCCAACTCGAAGCCCCTGACGAAGGGTCTCTCTTATCGACCCGAAATGCATTGGGCAGATGAGTAACGTCAATATTTGGAAATCAAAGGATAATTGATCGACCCTTATGAGATGCAATAAGGAATGAGAATAATCAACAAATAAATACTGACATGTATTTATAAAAAGACCGTTTCTCTTTACATTATTGGAGAAATCATAAGATTGTGAAGAAGCATTGAGCTTCATGTTTATGTGAAAGGTTATCCGGCCTCCACACATAGATCCCCCAGTAGTGGCCATGGGCACTCCGGTTCTGTGCCAGGGGTTCAAGTGCCATAGAGAATAGAAGAGGAGATAATGGGCAACCCTGGCAAGTTCCTCTTTGTATGATAAGAGGGCCTGATTTGTGGCAACCAATCCATACCCTGGCTGTCCGGTTGGTGTGCAAGAATTTGATAAGTTGGAGGAAGTGGACTCCGAGGCTGTATCGGCGTAGCACCTCAAAAAACAGACATTTGCAATATAATAAGGCTTTAAACTATTGGCATTGTAAATGACAATCAGGTAGATTCATGATTGAAAAATCGGCTCGCAAAGGGCCAGATTCTGAGAATCTGGCCCTTTGCGAGCGCAATTTTTGCATTTGGGATTCATCATCCCAAATGCAAAAATCAGTAATTGCGAGTTCGCTAAATTGCGACGAATTACATTTAAGGAATCTCTATTTGAGATTCCTTAAATGCAATTCATTAACCATTTTTAAATTGCGATATCATAATTTCGGGCCGCTATTTATCGTCAAACCTCGTGGTAAATAGCGAAAACTTAGAAAAATGCATTTGATTGCATTTTTCTAAGTTGCATGTTGCAAACACACATGTCCTTTGGACATGTGTGTGCGCAACACCAATGTAGATTACATTTCAGGGGTGCTACAGGGTGTCCTTTGGACAACCCTAGCACCCTTGAAATCGCAACCCTTATTTGCGATTAGCAAATTGCTAATCGCAAATAAGGAATAACTCCCCATTCATTCCTATGGGCCTTTAGTGGGTGGAATAAATGCAATAAACTCTTATGGTCCCGAAAGGGAAGTAATGTGGTGGTGTCAGCAAGATTTGTGCCCACAAACTGGCAAGATACCCATTGGAGTTGTGAGGCCAATTAATAGAGTTCAAAACTGGGAATGTTAAGTCTACCACTGTCTGTCTGAAGGCAAAGTTTGAGCAGTGGGCCTTTAGGCCCATAGGAATGAATGGGGAGTTATTCCTTATTTGCAATTAGCAATTTGCTAATTGCAAATAAGGAATGTGTAGGAATCGCAATTTATTTGGGGATTCCTACATGAATCCCGTTTTGCAAGTCCTTAATAGCGATTCCTTAATAATCGCTATTAAGGACTCGCAAAACGGGACTTTGATGAATCTAGGGGAATGCCTTTTTATTTATGTTTAATTTATGTTTTAAAAACCAAAACATAAATTAAAGGCATTGTCATTTACCATGCCAGTAGCTAAAACTCGCATAAATGCGAGACCTATTGCATTGCAAATGCCTGTTTATTTTAGTGTGTGCTATTTTTCGTAGGTGTGGGTGCAGGAGGGAAGCCAATCACATATAAGGTCAGTAGCCCATTGTCGAGAGTCAAACCTTAGTGTGTGCTATTTTTGGTAGGTGTGGGTGCGGGAGGGAAGCCAATCACATATCAGGTCAGTAGCCCATTGTCGAGAGCAATTCAGGAACTTCACATGCAGATATTCGATCGCATGCACATCAAGAAAACACTTCAAACGTCAAGTACAAGAAGGCTGCGTCTTCTGGTTATAAATGACATGGAAAAAGTAGCAGCACTGCAGTTGCTTGTAAGGGTCATCTCTGAAAGTCGAACAGACTTAAAGCGGAGTTTATGCCATGTTATCATTGACAGGCTGGCGAGACAGAGAAATAGTTGGTCACAGGCGAGGGACATCTATTGAAGACAAGTGAAGTGTATATTAGTTATTAGACATATTTGTTTGAGAAAGGATGGTAGGACTGTCTCAGATTCTTTGGCATGTCCCCGCAAGTTTAGTACAGATAGGCAGTTAGCCAAATCAGGACCACATGTGAAAAGCCAGTTGGGTTGGGGGAGAGTCAGTCTGACTCTTGTATCAGAAAGGACAACAGAGTTGGGGAAAAGTCAATAATGCCCCATGAGTGCTCATAAGGTACTTACTCCAACCCAGCATTGCTGCATCAGATAATGAAAACAAAAAAAACCCATGAAAACACATAACAGGCATATTTTTACCTCTCCTCTAGACACCACGTCTGCAAACTTTCAGACCAATAATCGGCGACTTCCTGCAGGTAATTGCAGTTCCAGAGCTTTCTGAAGTGTCGAGGACCACGACGGAGACACTGGGAAGGCTGCGCACAACATAGCTTGTGTCCCAAATTTATATTCTCCCCCTTCCCGATCCCTGGCTGCTAGAATCCTCACATGCAGCTCTGTTGATAGGAAAGGGCATCAAGCGCTCTCCAGATACAGGTGAGCAACTGTAGCGGACAGGTTCAAAAGTAACCCTGGGCGTAATTTGCAAAGTAGCGCTACGCGGCGCTACACGAAGTGCACTTCGCACTACACAAGCCACTCGTAGCTACGCGAACTGCATAGTGCACTGTGCAAAATGTTGTTCACAATGATTGCACAGTGCTGGATGCTTATCCGCACTGTGCAGACAGTGCAAACCACATCTTGCACAGTGAAACCGGTTGTTTTCTGCAGATTGAGTCGATTTCTACTCGAGCTGCAGCTTTCTCAACGCGGACTGGTAGTTTCTCATTGCGAGCAGTCACGAACACAAGCGACCACCTGCAATGAGAAACCTGACCTCCCCACGTTGAGAATCTCGCCAGGAGGTTTATTTTCCATGCTCGCGATCGGCAACTTGATTTTGCGGATCGCGAACGAGAAACAAATATCACCGGGGTGTCTTTTTGCTCGCTCCCTGTCGCCAACCTCACATTGAGGACCGCGACCAAGCAAAAAATGACCCCTACTCATGTTTTCACTGTGCTACGTGCAATTTGCGTAGTGCGAAGTAGCACACATTTTGCACATTACATGAGCATAGCATAGTACTTCGCCCAGGGTTATTCAAAAGTGGCCTTTGTGGTGGGAGGATCTGGCGATCGATGTGACAGCACTTTGGAGTTGGATGTGTGACCCGCTGCAAACCTCCTACACCGATGGAAAGCACCAAAGTGGCACCCGCTGACTGTCCCAGCTGGAGTACAGGGGCATATCACTAGGAGACTGCTAACGCTTCTGAGAGACACCATGAATGTGAAGTTCCGTGGCTCTAGGGTAGTGCGACCGGTGTGGCCACACTGGGCACTGACCTGTGGAAGAGGCGCTTACCTCAGAAGGGGGCGCTGTATAAAGAAAATAATATAATTTTTATTTACTGTAAGGAAACCTATCTTCCTTTGCTACTGTAGACTTGTGACCTCTGTTAAGGTCTGAGCCTTACTGAAAAGCCCTCAGCCCTATATAAACTTTTAGCCCCTATACTTTCTGAAATGGTTAACTCTTCAACTTCAGGATAGTGCTTGTCAAACTTGCGACTGGCTTGAGACTGTGACAGGTCACTAGGCTGAGCATATAAGAAGTCGAGTATTTATCATAAGCTTACAGGTAATTGGCTAATGCACATGGCCACCTCATCTTTTCGTTAGTGTGTTTGCTATTATGTGGCCGTGAAGCAGGTAAAAGTTTTCTCCTTGAAGGCAATATCTACATGTAGGCTTTGGTCCCACAAAAGCAACTGACATATTTTTTGCATCTACCTAAATTTCTCCTAAAAATGTTGGACAGTGGTGCAGATGGCAGATTTTAGTATGATTTTCACAAGGTTTGTGATTTTGGGCAAAACTCCCAAATCAGAAAATCAAAAAGAAATTCTCTGTTTGACCTCAAGTTATGAGACATCTATATATTATGTTTTGCATCCAGCGTGAGAAATAAGGGCTTCATAATGTACCTTAACCTAATTTTTTTTAAACACAGTAAGAAATGCAGATCAGTCACAAACTTAGCCTAGCAAGTTTTGAAAAAGTTTGGAAGGTTTCTCTGGTGTGAAATATCATGTGATTTTCGCCTGAGAATACAAGGCTTGAGGAGAACATGTTTTTCATAAAGAAAAAATTGCTCTTCATTATGAGTTACAGTGAGTTCAGGTGGTATTTGAATTTTACTAAAAGTTTTGGAGATAGGTGGGGTGGTCATAGTTGATTTCTTGCTTTAGCTATTAGCCTTTTTAACGTTGAGACAGAGGGTAGTTGGCAAGTTACATACTCTGGAACTCAGGGGAGTATGTCTTTTAGTATTTCAGTAGCAGGTTTCTAAAGCGTCTCTCATTTCTTTTTCAGCTATGTTAGGGGGTAGTTATGTTCCTTAACATTTAATACAGTTGTTTATTTTGTTGTCGCCCTCTGATAACATGCATTGGTATAATATTTGCTGCATTTTCAATGTATTTTGTTGCCAGTCTGTTTTTCTTGGGTGTAGACATACCTTATATAGCATATTAAACGTTTTCCTTTCTCAAAAGTATTTAATGTCGCACCTTCAATCATTCTGATGTTTAAAATGCTCTGAGAAATGTATATAAAAATATTAAATGTATTGTAATTGTTTTAATTGTAATGCAGATTTCCATATGCAAAATTATACTTACATGCTTGAATATGTTGACCCATTTTTGATGATGAGATGTTTCTGTTGGTGCTTGGCTTTAGTGTTTCCTTTTATTTCTGCTCAACACAAAGATTAATTTTAATACATTCGGTTATCAGCATTTTCTGTATTTTTGGGGTTCGTGTGGTTAGTGGGAGCTTTGGGTTGGGATTTTTAGATGTTATTTTAGTTTAATTGTGATTAATAATTAGTTTTTTGCAAAGTGGCTTTTGGGTGTTTTGTAGTTAGTTGATTGTCTTTTGGAGTTTATGTAGAGGAGATATAATTAAAAAAATATATGACATAAAATATTTAATTATTGTAAAAAGTGCTTTATGAATATTTTATACAGTTGTAACTTTATATTGATATTTTACTTGCATTCTGAAGTTAAAATTAGAGTTTTCAGTGCGGAAGACCAATGTTGTAGAAGCAATCCGCAGAGATTCCCCTTATTCTTGGTTTTGTTGTTATGGAATGAAATAATGGTAAATTTGCTTTAGTTTATATAGTGTTTGTTTAATTGTTTTGAAATCCTATTGGGTTTATTTCAGTTGTAGGTGTTATTCATTGGTTGTTACTGATGTTTTAAATTTTTTTAGCAGTTGCTTCCTTATATGGGAAATGCTAATTAGTGTTCAGTTAAACTTTCTTTATTTGAAAGTATAATAATATATAATTTATCATTTATATTAAATTGAATGTATAAAAATAATGATTTATTTTATATATTCTGTTTGTAAAGATTCATTAATTTGGTGGACTTATGCTAAAGATATTGTTTTAATTGTCATTTATTTAAGTTTTATACTATTTATTTTATTTGTTGTGTGTGTTTGTGATATTGTTTATATTTTTGTGTTATGTATTATGTTTGAAATATTTTAAAGGTATCAATATTTTTTTGGGGAGATAATTGTGTGGTCTATATTTTTGTTATTTATATTTCTGTCATTTTTTATGTTCATTTAATGTTTATGATATTAGTTACAACTATTTTTTAATCTATATTAGTGATTTCAATGTTAATGTTTGACGATATTTTTGTATCGATATCTGTATATTTTTTTAAATAAGTATAGTATATCGATTTTTATGTTATCGATATTTGTATGCCGATAATTTTGTGGGTCGAGTGTTGATGTGATGTCTGTGATCCACAGAAACCCTAGCAATGTAGGTCTGACTTGGTACCTTCCATTTCGGGCAGATGGCTACCACAAATTCTAAGAATCCCACTCCTCATATAAAATAAAAAGAGAGGAGGTTGGGTCAATCCGCTCATAGGGCCCCTCATGCCTATACATGCTCGTACTAGTAGCCTAGATTTTCTTCTTCTTTGTGGCCAGTGACACAGGCATCTTTCGAGGGGTAGATGTTGGTGATGGACTCAATTTGCTTTTCGGTGGGGCAGTCACTGTATGTCGTGGTGTCTTCATCTCAATCCGACTCTTGTACCATTGTGAAAATCACAGAGATGGGTGAATCTGCTTGTGCACAGGTGGGGACAGGGCTGCTTTGCGTAAAGATGTCACCCTCTTCTTCCTCATCATCCACTGTCATTCGACTTGTAGTTGTAGCTTATGGCACCCGGTTCTTCTCACCATCACGAAAACGTTCAGTAAATTTGGAATTAATCTCAATGACGTACATAGCACAATATTGAGGCTTTAACTTATGACATATGATTCTACATGTAAAATTTAACCCGCTGTATGCCTGTTGCACAATACCTCAAAGAAGTATTAAAATGAAGTCTCCACTTATCATCATCAAGAAATTGTGTTTTAAGTGCTCTGGGCATACATTACAAGGACAAATATGTCAGAAAAGATCATTTATAAAAAATAATCTATTAAAATGTCATTACAAGGGTGTGGTCTGGCCACGTAAAAAGATGGCCACTTAATCTCGGAGTTCCGTGCCATGAGGAGCCCCAGACGGTGACTGGAGCTCAACAGGAAACATATACAAATCTGCATTCTGGTTCCATGTAGCAGAGGAACCGGGGGTAACATCACAGCTGCTCCCATGCCGTGTATGGCCCCTACACCAAAACTTCCCCACTAACAGCCGAGCTGGGCCGAGTGGCTGACGGAAGAGGCCTGGACCCAAGAGGTTAGACTGCCAAGCTGAGTGACATGTCTCAAAGACCCAGGCTTCCTGCTGTGCTGTAACCAGCAACTCCGGACTGGGCCCTATATTCTCCCAAGTGACGCAGTAATGCACAGTGCTCCGTTCTGGATCTTACCCCAGCAAAGACAGACAAGGCCTGAGCTATGACAGATGACCATGGCCTATGGGCGAACAAACTGGCGGGTTGAGAAGGGCCTACATGCCCTGAATGGCTGCACGGTGACTGGTGTTGACATCCTCCCCATTACATAAAACCGGCGTAAGTGGGGGCCTTCAAGACACTGGGTGAGACCCTGCTTTCCCTCCCTAGGAACAAGGCCTCCAAGACTAACAGAACCCTGCACCAGCAGTGGCCCCTGCCAGACAAGCTGCTGCATGGTATCGCAGCAGTGCAAACAGGAGCTGCCTGATGTTAGCGTGCGAGGTTCACCTGAGTTGGGGACATTTGCCTTAAGGACGCTCTCCGCGACTTACCACAGTGGGCCTATACGGTGCCACCACGGATCCAGAGATGGCTGTTGGGACAGAAAGCTGATGAGGACCTCTGCTATAGGGAGCCCATTCGCATCTGGAGGGTCTGCCGGGTGAGTGCCCCTCCTTCACTTACATAGTGGACTGGGCTACGGCCTCAACATTGTTCTACCTTCCCTTGAGCCACGGAGTCTGCCCACAGGTAAGGGTTCGTGAACAAGTACACTACACACCGGCCCTTGTGCAAGTGGGCTTATTAGTGACCCTCTAGACGAAAGAATCTGGGAAGGACCAACCACCACAGTGCTAGCTCACGTTTTCAGGGGCCTACCTGTAGTGACATGCTACCTATGTCTCCTTTCTCCCTTGTGCGAACCACTATTATCTTCCAAAACTGATCCCCACACAGAATGCGCTCATGTTCCTGGCTGCCACTACTGCTGGTGGACTGAACACCAACAACATGCGCACATGGCAAAGGTGACAGCCTCCCCATCGAACAGAAAGCACAAGAAAGACACAGAACACAGCCAAGGGCCCTCCTGAAGTTGTCACCTGACACCCTTAAGCAGCCCTACTCGACAAAGGCCTTCCTGGGGCAGAGTAGGGCTAGCTGGAAACCTTCAGATGGAGGCCTTTCCTTGAACTTCCTGCACCCACAGTGTACTCCCTCAGCCCTTTTTGACACACCTGCCATCTCTCTCCACCCGATCGAACCAATACCAGACCCAACCAAATATAATGGCTGAAGTTATCACCGCATCTGTGCTCTTTCTTTTGCCTGTTTCACATGTACCTATGCCTACAGGACCCTACATTGAAGACACCAGCTGCGGGGAGCGCTTACACGCTCGAGGATTGTCACAGCTGAAAGGCAGATGCCTTCTGGCAAGGTGAGAGGAAGTCTCGCAAGACAACTTCTTTTTACAGAAGCTCTAATCCAGGGCAGCCCCATCTCGGATACACAGGGTGTCACCCGCTCAGGTCTGGAACTACCTAATCCCATGATGGCAACTTTGCAAGACTCCACCATGGAGCGGATACTTCAGGAAATCTATGCTGGGAGCAATGGCTGGAGGGCATGGCGATGTCCATATCTGCTCTTGCAACTGAGACTAAATTCATCCACGCAGGCATCGACAGATTCCAGAGCTATGTGGACTGTCTCACCTCATGGGTTGCAGCAGTGGACGTCCGCCTCAATACCATACCCAGGGAAGAACATGGGACTGCTTATTATTTTCTTACTACGCCACAAACAGGCTCCACAATTGCTCATGGCAGCTTGCGCTCATGGCCCGTAAGAATTCGAGGGCCATGAGATCAGAATGGCGGTGGACTTCTCAAAGAAAACAAATGACCCCGCCTACAACAGTTGGACATCAAGTATGGCCTCTTCGACCCTGCACTTCTGCGGATTAACAAGGATGGAATCTCCAAATAATTTTTCAACCTGAGGACCTTCGCCAATTTATGGACAGCCTTACTCCTCACAGCATGGACTGTGCCACAGATCCCAATGCCCACCATCAAACTCTCCAATGTCCTCTGGCTGGCTCCAACGCAACTCAAGCCAATCCAAGAGCAGTGGATTAGACCTGGACCAGCCCGCCCTCTCCCTGAAAGACAGGGTCCAGGCTCTACAGGTAGTGGCCGCCCTCATGCAGGAAACAGACAGGGACAAGTTACGCTCCCCTCTAAAGCCCGCTCCATCCGAGGAGGGTGCATCGTGAACTGTAGCTGATCGAGCCTCTTGCAACTGAGAGAGCGCAAAACCGATTCAGAAATCGTAGGGGTGCATCATATTCACAAGTAGTCAGCACCCACATATATAGAGGACTTACTAACTGTGTCCAAATATAATGTAGGGTTGAGAACTAATGTAGATGGTATTAGAATTACACTAGGGGCTAATGAAATGTGCTTTAAAAATCAATAATGCTGTTTAACATAGAGATGCCGTTTGCTATGGAGAATTTCACTAATAAGAGTGTGTTTAATAATTCACCATAGTGCCTTTAGTCTTGCTTATTAAACTCACAGTTGTAATGTTAAATGTGATTAAATGGCTTAGGTAGAGATTTGTATTTTGCATTAAAGATTGGTGTTAAGGAACGTAAATGTATTGCTTATGTTAGCCTGTTGGTGCACATAAACGTGCAGAGGCCAATTTCATGGAAATTGTGTAGGCCTGATTTGAAATGCCTTTTAGAATTAAATCGTAGAAATGTTTTTGTAGAAAGCTGCCTCAGCCAAAGTCATTTGCAACATTCAGGATTTGTGAGCCGATTCACATGCGTTCCTTTGCAGGTGCAGAACCAAGTAGATAAGGTAGTAGAAGGGCCCATTGTGTATGAGAGGCAGGATGCTAGGCTCAGACGTGGAGGAGTAACTGAGGAATTCAAGAAAGCAACGTGAAGCGAAGAAGAGCCTGGGACCCAAGGACGTTTTAACGGACAAGGATGGAGAGGTGCCATGGTGGAAAATTCTGGAAACCAACACCTTCTCGATTGGCGTACCTGAAGGCGTGTTGATCGCATTGTGGGGTTTTGTATTAGGGACAGCACCCCGAGGGTGGAGGTAGAGTAGATGGGCTGAGGAGTCAGAGAGAAAGGTTGGTCATGCAGAGAGTTTAGCTATGACTGAGTAGCCTGAAGATTGAGCTTGGAGGAAAGTGAGTGAACTCTTTAAGAGTCACCACTGTTGACACCTTTTTCTGAATGGGACATTGTTAAGTAGGGATGTCATTTAGATTAGGGTAGGGACAGACTAACCTGGATTTTATTCCTTTTATAAATGCTTACTAAAACTCAGGTTATAGCAATTCTTGTTAGGCTGATGATTCTTGAATTGGTATTGGTATTATTTCTGAGTCCACTGAGATTCTTCCGTAGGATTATATTTGTATTAGTGCCTGTTTACCTTTTGAATCATTTGCTAAGATGTTTATACATCCAGTTGTTTTTGGCTTTGTAATACTTTTTTGAACTTAGTTCCTAGTCAGTGGTTCTTTGGGGATTGTAAGGGGAATTTGTTGAAATTGACTAATCATTATTTACATAGATTTTCCTAATTCACTCTATGACAGGTAAAAAGGTCTAGTCGACCTGTGTCCGGGATTCTGGAGAATGGTAAGCAGACTCTAGAAGTAAAATCCAGCCCCTTCAGTTGGTAGCAGAGTAGGATGGTTTCCTTCTAGAGTGAGGGTAATCTAGATTAGGTTAAGATTTCCCCAAGGCCCATAGAGATCTAGTGATGAGCGTCCAGAGAACCGCGGAGGGAGAATGGCGTTCCATGGAAACTGACGGAGAGTGACGGTGTGGCGGAAAGCAGCAGGTCGTTAGAGAGTGAGTATGAAAAGGGTCATGCGTTTTTGGATTGTGGTTACGTTGAATTGCTGTGTTGTGTTGTATTGTCTTGCGGAGTTGAGTGCCTGTAGTGTGAAAGGTGATCAGGTTATGAGCGCGCGCAACCGGTGAAAATCTTAGGCTCAAGGAGAGTTTAAGTGGTTCGAGTGTATCGAACACTCATAGTAATTGTCGACCATTGTAAGGGGGTCATGAGGTACCATTGATCGCCCGCAGGACCGAGATAGGGGGAACGTATGTGTGAGTGTGTGGGCAACCGACGTTGGTCGGAAGTTGCCCTGTGTTTGTAACCTATCAGTTGAGACGATTGTCCGGTCGTTTCGTGGACAGACATTTGCCAGTTCGGTGACAATTACTGTCAGACTGTGGACGTACAATCAAGGAAGTGGTTGCTTGGTCGGAAGTGATCATTTCAAGTGTATGATTGGGACGCATGCATGACCAGGAGACGAGCTGAGAGAGGAGGGGAACTGCTGCAAAGCGGAGGCGAGTGACGTCAGAAAGAGCTGTGCTGGAAGAGCCGCGCTGGGATAGGACGGTTACTGTGAAGCCGCGCTGGGATCGGTGGATTGTCATCGGGAAGTGAAAGGGCGCTGTAAACAAAGAAACATTGTGGTTTTCATCATGAAATGTTTAAAAGTGTTGCAGAATTGTTTCAAGGGTGAAAAGAAGTTAGAACCTCAGGGTGGGGAAGAGCTTCTACCCGAGGATACTCCAGCCCATTACATGGCTACGAATGTTTGGTTGCACACCATATTGTGGCTTGAGAACTGGTGTAAGATGACTGACAGAAGTGAGGAATTGACCTTTCCTAGATACAGAACGTTTAAATTGGAAGTGCTGTATCAGTTAAAAGCGATTATGGCCTCTTTGCGGCCTTTGCCCAGACCAACACAGTTTGAAGCATTGAATGCGTGGATCAGGGCAGCCCATGAAAAGAACAGAGATAGGAGACAAGAAAGAGTGAAAAGATCAGTTAGGGCGGTTCAGGATGCACGGTGGGGTGCACTGGCTAAGAGGTGGAGGGTGCAGACCATCGAAGGGGACAGGTTGTACCCGTTGTTGGTCAATGCAGGGGATGCGCAGAGAAGGAGTACCGAGGATGACGACAGTGAGACAGATGATAGCCTGATAGAAAGGCTGTTGTCGGAGAGACCACCTCCATATAATCCTGAGATAGAGGGAAGACCACCGCACCCTAGTACGCACCCTAGTACGGCGCCTCAGCAACATCGGAATCCAGGACAAGGCGCTGGAATGGATCATCTCCTTCCTCGACGGAAGAACACAGAGAGTCCGCCTACCACCGTACAAGTCAGAGGCCTCCGAAGTCATCTGCGGCGTCCCCCAAGGATCATCCCTGAGCCCCACCCTCTTCAATGTCTACATGAGCCCCCTCGCGGCCATCGTACGCAAACACCACCTCAGCATAATCTCCTACGCCGACGACACCCAGCTGATCCTCTCCCTGACCAACGACCCCGCCGCCGCCAGAGCCAACCTGCACGAAGGGATGAAAGAGGTAGCCGAGTGGATGACGACCAGCCGCCTGAAACTGAACTCGGACAAGACGGAGGTCCTCATCCTGGGCTCCTCACCCTCCGCCTGGGACGACTCCTGGTGGCCTCCCGCCCTGGGCACCGCACCCAAACCGACAGACCATGCACGAAACCTGGGCTTCATCCTGGACTCCTCCCTCTCCATGACCAGGCAAGTCAACAACGTCTCCTCGGCGTGCTTCAACATCCTACGCATGCTACGGAAGATCTTCTGGTGGATCCCCACAGAGACCAGGAAGACCGTCACCCAGGCCCTCGTCACCAGCCGACTGGACTACGGTAACGCCCTCTACGCCGGTACCACCGCCAAGCTCCAGAAGAGACTCCAGCGGATCCAAAACGCCTCAGCCAGACTCATCCTCGACATCCCACGATCCAGCTACATCTCCGGACATCTGAGAGACCTTCACTGGCTCCCCGTCAACAAGAGAATCACCTTCCGCCTCCTCACCCACGCACACAAAGCCCTACACGACCAAGGCCCGAGCTACCTCAACAGCCGAGTCAACTTCTACGCTCCCAAACGCCACCTCCGATCAGCCAACCACGCCCTCGCCGCCGTCCCCCGCATCCGAAGAGCGACTACAGGAGGAAGGTCCTTCTCCTACCTGGCCGCCAAGACCTGGAACTCCCTCCCGTCCGACCTGCGCCTGACCCAAGACCACCTCTCCTTCAGGAAGAAGCTGAAGACCTGGCTGTTCGAGCAGTAGCGGCACCCCCCCCCCCCCCCCCAGCGCCTTGAGACCCTACGGGTATGTAGCGCGCTTTATAAGTGTCACTGATTGATTGATTGATTGAAGACCCGCATCAGTGATGGACAGGGAAGCTTATGTCATGGACGTGGCGTCCCACTGGCAAGCGGTCTGGGCCCCTTAGGAGACAGGTCCGGCTCGGTGGAGGGAGAAAGGGCACCTCAACTCTCTCCAAGAACGAGAGTAGTGGGAAGATTTACGGTACAAAATGTACAAAATGAAGAGGGTGTCGAGTCTCAGAGATTGCCAGACGCTCTTACCGTACCTGTTACAATAGGTCCCATGGTATCAGTGTACAATCCAGAACAGAGACAAAGCGAGGGTCTGCCACAGACAGACAGGGAAAGAAATGTCAGCGAAGGGAGGAGTAATGTGGCGGACAAATGGAGCCAATTACCGAGGCCTGTGGAAAGGAGCACCCCTTTGGCAGCATCTGCAGACTCATCTAGAGAGCAGGGGGGTTTGAGAGGACCGATGGATCTGAGAGGACCACGGCCAAGGTCGCTTAGGGAATTAAGGCCTGATTTGAGGACTTGGGTGATGGTTGTGGATACCCAGAGCGACAGGTCGAGGGATGATTTTGGCCACGGAAGTCAGGGAGATAGGGGGGTGTCTCACTGCACGACTAGCGGAAACGGGCAGGAATGGGATCGCAGGAGTGTGGAGAGTAGGTGGGTATCCAACAACACACCTAGCGATAACAGATCAGAGTGGGACCGCGAATGTTGGGAAAACCGAAGGGTTCCCCATAACACACCTGAAGAGGAGAGACGAGTGAGTCTGGAATGCAGTAGAGGGGATTCTAATGGAACATCGAGTCAGGGTACGTTGAGGGCGGCAATAAAGGCAAGAAGGATTGATGTGCTGAGACTCAAATCGGAAGTGGAGGAAATAGTGGAAGGCACCTTACCACTAGAAAGGATCGAACTTCACGAACCAGATGAACTGTTGTTTGGGGCGAAAGACGTTACTCGAAGGGCTAGGACAGCTCATGAGAAATTGTCTGAATTAGCGAACAAGTATGCTGTGGATTTGACGAGGACAAAAGCATTACAGGGTGGCCATAGATTGCAGTACTCGGACCAAGATCAAGAGGAAAAGAGGGTGATCGGATTAAAAACCCACATCAGGGAACTGATTGTGGGACTCCGAACATGGGTCCAATTGGACAAATGGGAAGAAAGGTGGTCGAAGAAAAAGAATGTTAGGCGGAGCGCTGTTGAGACATCTCCGGGAGGAGGGTTGATGCATGTGGAGGCGAACCCCTTGCGGGAGGTGGCTCACGGGAAAAATGTACATGTACCCTGGAGTAGGGGAGATTTGGCTGCATTTACAAACTCATTTCCGAAGTTGCGTGAGAGTCCAGTGAAATGGTACAAACAGGTAGAGAGGTTCATTAAGATCTCCAAGGTGCTGTGGATTGATCTGAATACTCTGTTTGACATTGTGGTTCCAGGGGACCTGTGGATAGCATGTAAGGTCAGTGTTGAGTGGCCCACAGTGGAGCCAGAACGAGACCTTGCCACAAATGGACCCTCACCTAGGGTGATGGTAAAGTATGAGCAAGTGATCACGTGGTTGAAGACTAAGGTACCACCACAGGACATCGACTGGGTGAAGATAGATCGAACTATGCAGGAACCATAGGAGACGGTTCACGAGTACTATGAGCGATTATTGCAGATATTTAAGCAGTACAGCAGATTGGATGTGATGGATCCAAGGGACATGGGACAGTTTGTATCTAAGTTTGTTCCAGGACTGAGACCCGATATTTGTCTCATGATACAACAACATTTTATCTGTTGGCAGAACAAGCCCCTAGATGAGATCTTGAGGTACGCCAGGTACTGCAGTGACGAGATAGACTCTAAGTCCAAGAAGCTCAAAGATAAGCTGATGCTAGTTCAAATGCAATTGGGAGGACAGGGTCAGTCAGGGGGTGGGACCTTAGGGAGAAAATCGGGTGGTCAGAAAAGAGACAATGAGGACGGTACAAGACCGAGGATAGATTTTGCAACTTTGAAGAAGACGGCCAAGTGTCATCAGTGTCACAAGATCAGACATTGGAGGCGCGAGTGTCACCATAACCCAGAGAATCAAGAGCAAGAGGTAGAAGAGGAGGAGGTTCAGGCCCCTCCGGTGCAGAAGGTAGCAATATCAAAGGTTAAGATGGTTAAAGGGGGGACTTCAGCTCCTAAAGTTCCGGTTCCCCAGCCACCGAAGATTTCAGCAGGGAACAAGGTTTACAAGCAGATGCCTTTCATGGTCAAAGGGGACGGGTGTTATTTCTTTGACCCAGTGACAGGAAGACGCTTGATTGGGGGGGAGGAATGTACCCTCGGGCGAGTTCTGGAGGTGGATCAGAGAGGACCATTCGTAGAGGCCGAAGTGGATGGCCATCCCACCACCTTCTTGGTTGATACTGGTGGTACCCGGTCTACTGTACGATCTGCAGTGGTCCCCAACCTACCCCTTTCAGGACAGACTATCCAAGCTATCCAAGTTGTAGGCGTTGCAAACAGGAGAATGACGAATCCACTGACTGAGCCAGTCCCCGTGAAGATAGGAAGTTTTAGGGATAAACACCAATTTGTAGTGTGTGATTCCAGTCCTGTGTGCCTGTTAGGGAGGGATCTCCTGTGCAAACTCAATTGTATTATCTACTGCACCCCCAAGGGAGTGGAGTTGCAGACAAACAATGATGATGCTGCCTTTAAGGTTGCAAATGTGCATGTGTGTATAGAACTGTATCCAGCTTTGACTGTGGAGGAACTCCCTTGGGATTTGCGAGACACAGTCTCACAGGAAGTGTGGGACTTTACAGGAGAAGAGATTGGTCTGATCAAAGGAGTAGAGCCAGTTAAGATTCAAGTGAAACAGAATGCTGAGTTCCCAAGAACACCCCAATACAATCTGACTCCGGAAACGATTGCAGGGATAAAACCTGTGATCAAATCCATGATTAAACAGGGAATTCTGAAGGAAGTTATGGGCAGTCCATGCAACTCCCCGATCATGGGCTTGCAGAAGCCTAGCCGGAAGTTCAGGATTGTGCAGGATTTACGAAAAGTGAACAACATACTTGTTCCATGCTGTCCAGTGGTACGGAATCCTTCAGTGATACTGTTTCAGATACCGTTCCAAGCTGAGTAGTTTACTGTGATTGACCTTTGTCAGGCTTTCTTCTCGATTCCATTGCACAAGGAGAGCCAATATCTTTTTGCGTTTAAGCTGGAAAATCGTGTATTAACGTGGTGTCATATCCCTCACGGGTATCCCGAGAGCCCATCGATCTTCAATCAGCTGCTTGAGAAGAATATTGAGAATCTAGTAATGCCGCAGAACTCCGTTCTCGTACAGTACATAGACGATCTCCTTGTTGCGTCAGAGACAGAAGATGCCTGTAGGATTGACACCATTGCCTTGTTGAACCATTTAGCAGAAAATGGACACAAGGTGTCCCCCAACAAGCTACAGTACTGTTTGCCTGAAGTATAGTATCTGGGCCACAGGATAGAGAAGGGAAAGAGGAAAGTGTCGCCTAACAGGATTGAGGCGATCATGAAAATGATGGTGCCTTCGACCCAGAGAGAGGTTAGAATGTTCTTGGGGATGGTTGGCTACTGTCGCCAGTGGATTGCCAACTTTTCCCTGAAGGCGAAGCCATTGCAGAAACTGACACACAAGGATGTAAGCGATCCGGTACCATGGGACAAAGATTGTATGATGGCTTTTCTTGAGCTGCAAGAGGACTTGTGTTGCGCTCCGGCTCTGGGAATTCCTGATTACACCAAATCATTTTCATTGTTCTGTTGTGAGCGAGAGGGATGTCCTTTGGCAGTTTTAGCACAAGATCATGGAGGTGTCCGTAGACCAGTTGCTTATTTCTCGGCTACCTTAGACCCAGTAGCCTCAGCGTTGCCCGGATGTCTCAAATCCGTTGGCACAACAGGTGTCAGCATTGAAAGGTGTGAAAGCATTGTGATGGGTCATATACTGATGGTACATGTTCTTCACTCAGTGGATTTGTTGATGACCAGGACCAAGACACAGCACTTGACAAATAATAGGCTCACACGCTACGAGCAGGTTATACTTGCTGCGGAGAATATGACCCTTAAAAGGTGCTCGGTCTTAAATCCTGCTACCTTGATGCCATTAGCAAATGCTTTAGACGATGATTGTGAAGACCATGATTGCCTTGATGAGACCGAATTGTGTACCAAACCCAGACCGGATATTGTCGATGAGCCATTGGTAGACCCTGATGAAATTTTCTTTGTTGATGGTTCATGTGTAAGAGACAATACTGGTCAGTTGAGAGCAGCTTTTGCTGTTTGTACGATTTCTGGAATTGTGGAAACGGCTTGCCTAGAAGGAGTACACTCCACTCAGGTGGCTGAGATAATTGCGTTGACGCGTGCCTGTTTGGCAGCCAACAAGATTCGGATTACCATATACACTGACAGCCAATATGGGTTCAGTGTGGTTCATGACTTCGGGCAGTTATGGTCTCAAAGGGGTTACATGACATCATCAGGTTCCCCTATCAGGAATGGAGAATTTGTCAGATTACTGCTGGAAGCTTTGCAGGGTCCAGCAGAGATAGCCGTTGTGAAATGCACTGCACATAGCAAGGGTACTGACTTTGTGTCCCTGGGAAATCGTTATGCTGATGAAGTTGCACGTTACTGTGCCGAGCAAGGATACTCGTTTACTGAACAAACTGTTGAAGGGACGCAGGGAAGGACCGAGTTAAACATGATACTGGAAGTGGCTGATACTTGGGATGAGATGAGGTGCATGCAAGAGCAGGTGTCGGACTATGAGAAAAAGGTGTTGGAGACAGCTGGTTGTGTCAAAGGAGAGTTGGATTTGTGGGTTTTGGCTGATGGGAGAGCTGTATTGCCGAATGAGCTGGTGAGTCCAATGGCACAACAGATACATGGTCCTGCACATCTGGGAAGAGACGCGATGATGCGAGTGTTCAGACAAACGTGGTATACTAAAAATTTAGAATGGCTGCGGAAGCGGTATGTCAGAGGTGTGTTACATGTCAACAAATGAACGTTGGGAAAAGAACACCAGTCACCCTGAGTCATATTGGGATGTTCGGCGGACCCTTTAATAGGATGCAACTGGACTTCATTGAGATGCAGAGGTGTAACCGCCTCAGGTATGTCTTGGTGATCGTGTGTGTGTTTTCCAGGTGGGTCGAGGCATACCCAACACGTAGGTGTGATACACTCACAGTAGCAAAGTTATTGTTGAGGGAGCTAGTGCTACGTTTCGGGGTTCCGACCTCTTTGGAATCAGACAGAGGGACGCATTTTAATAGCGAGATCGTGAAAATGCTCTGCTCTGCACTGAACATTGACCAGAGACTCCATTGTAGCTATCGACCAGAGGCTTCTGGCATAGTGGAGCAAGTAAATGAAACACTCAAGGCCCGAATGGCGAAAGTGTGCTCATCTACGTCCCTGAAATGGCCAGATGCTTTGCCGTTGGTGCTAATGAGTATGCGCAGTACACCAGACAGGAGAACAGGTCTCTCACCTCATGAGATATTGAGGGGGAGGGCTATGAGGCTACCCTCTGTTCCTTCGACAGCCTTGCTGAATATCACAGATGATTTGATTCTTGACTACTGCAAGGGACTTTCTGATGTCATCCATTCTGTGTCTCTTCAGGTGCAGACTGCTGAAATCCCGGCTTCTAGAGACCTTTGTCACGACCTGTGTCCAGGTGACAGGGTCCTGGTGCGGAAGCACGTGAGGAAAAGCTGCCTGGATGTGCGCTGGTGAGGTCCATTTCAGGTTATCCTGGTGACGAACACTGCTGTGAAGTGTGGAGGATTGCCGAACTGGATCCATGCTTCTCACACCTGACGAGTTCCAGCACCTCTGGAAGAAACAGCTCCTCTCGTAGATGATAATCCAGCTGTGGAGGAAGATCCACTAGAGGGGACAAGCCAAGCTGTGGGGGTGTCCGAGGAAGCTGGTAGCTCATCCGATCGAGCTAAAGGAAATCACGACGACAGCGACTCTGAGTCTACCACTGAATGGGGAAGTTGCTGGGAAGGTGATTGTTGTATTCCTTCATGATGTCGTTCTTAGAACTTTTGTATGTCATGTAGAATGCTCCTGTGTCAGCAGCCCATTCTGCTGTTGGATCTCGCTGTGTTAACTGCCCTTCTCTTCTTGTGGATGTCAAGTTGTCATTCCTACATTAAAAAGTAAAACAAAAGGTTTCCCAGTGGGATATACTATTTCCTGCTCATAGATCAGGGCTCAACTCTCAAACACCATTCACACCATTCATTTTTATGGAACGGGAAAGCACTCACCAGAAAGAAAAACCACCTAATATAATAATACAGTGAAAAATATAGTAAAAAATGTACACTTTATTCTAAAATATACAACACTAATCGATAAATCAAAAAATAAAAGAACACTTAAAAAACACCATTGAATACACAGTTAAAAAGCCACCTAATGTGGACGTGGAGAAAGTTAATCTAAAGAGACACTTGAATCTGTCTTTAGTCCGTCATTTCAGGCCCTCTTTTGTCAACACTACGAGGAAAAATATTCCTTTCGTTCAGTTAGAATGTTGGCAATGCCGAATATGACTTTGGAGTTGGCGTCGACGCGTTTCGGAAGCTTAAGAATTGATAAGGGCTTCCTTCCTCAGGACGGTTTGTATACGTTTTCTCCACAATTTGATAGACAACCTAATGTATAAATAACATAAAATATAACTATTAGTACCCTCTTCTATTTTACACTTATTACTATTTTTGACATTGCTATTTTGGTTACACACAAAATTTATGCTCATTTTATAAATCACGATAAGGGCGATAACAACAGCAACAACAGTTCATAATCCCTGTAGGTTTGTCAGTAATATTGAGGCCTTGTTTTTTACATAATTCCCATGCGAGATACTAAGCATTTCCTACACAGAGTTGGTTATACACCCAGTTACAATCATGGGAAAAATTTAAAAGTAACATAAACACAAAATAACATGTCGGGCTGACAACCAATTTATGTGTCTAGATCCTCTTTTTGCACACTGCTTCCATAGCGTTTTCACCCTGCGAGATTAGCATCTACCACACGGGGTCCTAATTTTTAAAAAAAACAACAACAGAATGACTACACATCAGAGCAGGATAACTACACATAAACGTTCCCAGTTAAAACACACATCTTTACATCTAAAGCCATATGTCCATCCATTTTCAAACCTAATTACAACGTAAGAGACCTTTGTTCTTTTTCGCTTTCTATAAAAAAACTTTTTGCCTTTTGGTTCATGTTATCCACGTTCTATTGCAAGAAATACCACATTCATGCTTCAATCATACTCACTGGCAGCGATAATACACTAACCGTAATGATTGTTATTTTCGTAAAGAGGCCACCCAATGTATGATGATCCTCAATTTTGCTCCCGTGACAGTCACCTGGCTTTTCTTTCCTGCCCCACCTATGATTATATGATATATTAGAGAATCTGTTAAGGTTGGCCAAACATCGCAATGTGGTAATGAAATTGTACATTAATATGAAACTGTTTAATGTTTTAATTTTGTTTTAATAAATACGGCCGGGAGGGTCACTCCCTCCCTCTTCCCAAAACTTCAAGAACTGTTTCCGGTTTCCCTCCTTTGGGGATTGTGTTGAGAGGGGGTGGCGGGTATCTCAGCCATATGGAAAGGGGCGACCACTCGGTCCCCCCGCACGTATGGCAGAGTACCTCGATCCCCCCGGGAAGCCATCTTGGGCGGGAAGCGTGTCACGGCTGGTATGCCCGAAGCGGCGTAGCCGGGGCGCGCTTTTTCCCGCCCTAGAGTGGGCTGGCCTAGACACTGACGCGGCTGGCCACGCCCTCGGGGCAGGCAGGGGCAGGTTTACGCCCGCCCTGAAGACGGATAAAAGGGGACGCAAGACCAGAAGGCATCCTCTTGTTCCTGTGCTCTGAAGCTGCACCTCCTCGCTGCACGTGAGCTCGAGACGGAACGAAGAGCCAATTTTGAGCGTTTTAATCTTTCTTTTGTCTTACAGATACTCTGTTGGAGAAATGCCCAAGAAAGGCGGAAAGAGAATGACGACTGAACAGATGCTTCGGGTCCTCATGAAGGAGATGACCGAGCTGAAGAAGCGGGTGGCGGAGAGAGAGGGGGAAGGGGGGCCGGAACGTCCTTCGGCTGGAGCAGCCCCAGGAGGGAGAGCCAAGAGGCCAAGGAGGGGACCAGCTGGGGGAGACGTCCCGGTTCCCCGTACCCCGCTCGAAGCGCCAACCCCAGTACCCGTGGAGGGGAATCCGATTCCCGTGGTGGTCACCCCGGTGTCCAATGAAGATATGCCGCTCGAGCTGGCAGCACAACTTGCAGCGTGGTTGAGCGAAAGTAGTGAGGGCGCCACGGCTGTCGACGCGCAGGCGCTGATGAAGCAATTGCGCGAGAAACGGGATGCAGCCAAGGTGTCCGCGCCGGCTGCAGTAGTTGACAAGCCGCAAGGGACGATTACGACCGCAGAGGCAGCGTCCGGTGCAGGTAAGCGGCCATTGCCGATTGCGAGGGATGAGTCAGCACCCTCTCGTAGAGAAAGGTTGGGTCAACATGTGCCTTTGGCAATTAAAGAGAAGATTTGGGCGGGGGAATATGTGAACATCTTCTCGTTGCTTGTTGATCATTATGAGGTGGAGCATGTTAAGGGCCAGAAAGACCTCATGCATCCGAGTGTTTGGCGCGCAAAAATGGCCGCCTTTAAAGTGAATGAGAATATTGGCAATTGGGGGAAAGCATGGGGGATTTTTACGTCGATCTTGGGGGAACGTAGGCCCGAGTTGCTTTCCGAGTTGCCGACATATCAGTCGCGAATCATGGGGTACTCGACGTCACACCAGGGTAACCATTGGTTCTGCTACGATAATCTTTTTATAAAGGCTAAAGAGCATAATAAAAGCTTAACCTGGGATTGTTACGATTCTTTGACATGGGATAAAATGAAGGAGACAGGTATGTTGAAAATGCCATTGGTAGGGAGTAATGTTGGCGAATCCTCCCGCCAAAATGCGGGGACGCCCTTTCGATCAGGTACGGGTACCGACGATTACTCGAGACCTGCCAGCAATACAGGGAAAAGGGGGTTCTGCTGGAATTTCAACAGAGGTAAATGTACTAGGCCCCAGGGATCGTGTAAATTTAAACACGAATGTAGTGGGTGTGGGTCGTCCCATCCTGAGTCCACGTGCAGAGCCAAAACGGGTGATAACGGCGGTAGAGGAGGCGCCAAACAGGTCTAACATAGTCCGAGGGGCGCCTTTACCTACCCCGATTGATACCTTGGCGATGATTCCCTGGCTCAGTGAATACCCGGATCGTACTTCTGCTGGGGTGCTGCGGAACGGGTTTTCGTATGGTTTCCGCATCCCAGTAGGGGACTTTCAGGGTGTGGAGAAGTGTAAAAATCAACTTTCGGTCCTGCAGCATACGACCGTGGTACAGGATAAGATCCGGAAAGAGGTTACTCGAGGTCGGGTTGCCGGCCCGTTTAGTGTACCCCCGGTGCAGAATTTTGTTTGTTCTCCTTTAGGGGTGGTCCCCAAGAAGGACCCGGGTGAGTTCCGACTGATTCATAATTTATCAGCTCCACGTGGTCTTTCGGTAAACGATGCAATAGACCCGGAAGTGTGTTCGGTGCGGTACGCATCCTTCGATGAGGCCGTAGCCATGTTGAATCGCCTGGGGCCCGGGGCGCTGATGGCGAAGTCAGATATCGAGTCAGCGTTCCGATTGCTCCCGGTACACCCAGACGGCCAGCGTCTCCTAGGTTTCATGTTTCAGGGTCATTATTACATGGATAGGTGTATGCCGATGGGGTGCTCTATATCTTGTGCCTATTTCGAGAAATTCAGTAGTTTTCTACAATGGGTCTTCACAAAGAGGACGGGTTTCCAACATGTAATGCATTACCTTGATGATTTTCTGTTCCTTGGGGCAGCCGGGGATCTCGAATGTGGCCAGGCCTTGGCCGAATTTTGTGTGCTAATGAAGCAGTTTGGTGTGCCATTGGCACCAGGTAAGACGGTGGGTCCTGCGACTTGCCTCGAGTTTCTGGGGATCGAGTTAGACTCCAGTGAGGGTTGTTTTCGTTTACCAGCTGACAAAGTGGGGAAGTTCAGGGCAGCCCTGCAAATGTGTATAAATGGATCTAAAGTTACGCTGCATCAATTACAGCAGTTGGTGGGACAGTTGAATTTTGCCCTGAGGGTTATACCGATGGCCCGCCCCTTTTCCCGTTCAATTGCCCAAGCTATGGTCGGTCTAAAGGAGGGTCATCATCGCACGAGGCTATCGGCTGAGGTCCGCCAGGACATGCGCATTTGGTTAGCATTTCTGGCGGATTTTAATGGTCGAGTCGTCTGGAACAAACCGGCCGTGTCCTCTGAAGAGCTGGGGCTATGGACAGATTCGGCAGGTAGCATAGGTTTTGGTGCCATCTTCGGCACAAAATGGTCGGCACAAAGATGGCCGGCATGGTGGCATGACAATGGACTGACAAGTAATATTGCTTTCCTGGAACTTTTCCCCATTTTGGTGGCCCTGAGAACCTGGCCCGAAGGGTTCAAAGATCACTCTGTGGTATTTTGGTCTGACAATATGACCGTGGTCGAGTGCATCAATAGCCAGGCAGCACGATGTAAACTGATTTTAAGACTGCTCAAAGAAATTGTCTTACTGTGTATGCAACTGAATGTGCTATTCAGAGCAAAACATGTCCCGGGGGTAATGAATCAGGCGGCTGATGCACTGTCTCGTTTTCATATGCAGGCTTTCTCGGGTTTCCTTCCCACAGCGGACCCAGAGCCGGCACCCTTTCCCGAAGCTCTCTGGTCTCTCGGTGCCCCGAACTTCGTCACCTCGTGGGAGAGAGCCTAGCACCAAGGACAAGGAAGGCATATGAAGGGGCGTTTCGGTCCTATTTAGCCTTTTTGGGGACGGATAGAGAGGGACTTTGGGGCCACGAGGAATGGGTAGTGAATTTTCTGATGTCCTTACGTAGGGCTGGGAAATCGGTGGCTACGGCCCAGAGGCATCGTGCTGCCATTTCCTTTGTTGCCAGGGCTCATGGTATCCAGGACCCGACAGCGTCTTTCGTTGTACAGAAAGCGCTGCGTGGGTGGCAACGCCTTGAGGGTCGCAGAGTAGATGAGAGGCGCCCGATAGGTTTGGATAGGTTGGCCCAGTTGTTGGCCACACTCCCTGCCACATGTTCATCTCAGTTTGAGACGGTGTTGTTCCGAGCCGCTTTTACGCTGGCATTTCATGGGGCGATGCGGGTAAGCGAACTGGTGGCAAGGAACAAACGGGATGTGACAGGGGGTTTGTGCCAGGAACACGTTCAGATCAGAGGAGAGACAATGACTGTCTCCTTTGTCAGGTCCAAGACCGATCAAGATGGGATGGGTGACTGCGTAATCATACGCAGGATTCCCGGGTCCTCCATGTGTCCGGTAAAGTGTTTAGAAGACTACTCAGCACGAAGGGTGGCATCATGGGGGGGGACCTTGTTGAGACACGCGGACGCCACCCCACTGACGAAATTTCAGTTTCAGCGGGTGCTTGCGATGTCAATTGCCGCTGCGGGCTTGAACCCGGGCGAGTTTGGGACCCATTCCTTTCGGATAGGGGCTGCAAGCTACAGCTAGGGGTCTTAATGTTGAACAAGTGAAACGAGTGGGGCGTTGGTCCTCTAAGTGTTATAAGAGGTATGTGCGGTTGCACATGTTGTGAAGCTGTAATGATGTACTCACGCTTCTTCTCTTTGTTTGGTTTTCAGTTGCGCAAGCCTACGAGGCGGGGCGGACTATGCAGTCGACCCAACACCGGGCCAGCGGTCAGACATCACCGGCTGTGAAAAAGGAGGTGTGGGTCGTGGGCCACTCATACGTGAGGCGTGCCGCGGACGTATTCAAAGCAGGTGACATGATTCACGTAGCTGGGGAATACGGGTACAGTGTGTCCTTCTACGGAAGAGGCGGTCTCTGTATTGACCAGTTTCAAGCATTTTTCGAGGGTTTGTTAGGGCGGACGAGGTCACCGCCGTCTATAGTCATAGTACATCTAGGGGGCAATGATTTGGTCACCACCGGTAGACGACTTCTCCTGGAGGCAATGCTTTCCACTGTAAGTTGGTTGGCGAGGAGAGTTCCGGGGTGCACAATTGCATGGTCCCATATGATCCCACGAAAGGTGTGGCGAGGGGCTATTTCTGTTCCTGCTTTGAATCACTCTGTGAGAAAGCTTAATAACAAAGTGAGTAGGTTGTTCCGTTCCAGGACATTGCATTCTATTTCGCATGGCTGTATTAATGATGACAGTATGTATTTGGGGGATGGTGTGCATTTGTCTCGGGTGGGGAATGAGTTACTCATAGGAGACTTCTTAGCATGGTTAAAAACGTTAAAACATGACCTTTAGGTAGGAGCTTTGTGGGGGGTCCGGATAGCCGGTCAACTATCCGGCCTGTGGCGGTAAGGTCATGATCGGTGAGCACTAATTGGAAGATCCCTATGAGTGGGCGTCACCCAACACGGATGGGAGCGCTCGGGAGAGGTGGCCATAGGCCCCTCAACGGGGAGGCGGTCCCTTCTAAGGATGGGTCGCCGAAAGAAAAGGAAAGGCGGTCAAGGCCCCTTCCTGTGTAGGAGGGGTTACAGCCCCCTCCTGGGGAATTTCCCGGGGCCAGTGACGTCTGCGACGGCAGATGTGGTAAGTTGTGCGGGGTTTGGGGGGGGGTCTACGCTACCTTCTAGATACCTCACACGAGTCCTCGAACGACCTTTAAGTGGCGTCGAGTTTTATTGGTGCCCCCGTCAAGTCAAAGGGAAATTGGTAGTTGCACTTGAGGTACGCCTCAGTGCTGTCGCCCCTCACAAGTGGGGGGGGTATTTCTGGTTAGGGATCTTGACACCGGTTACGACCTTGCCGTTGGCCCTTAAACGTTAGGATGTACAATTTCATAATTTCAAGTAAATGTTTGTAGGATGTTAGTTCGGCTAGGAGAACCCCTGTATTAGAGAATCTGTTAAGGTTGGCCAAACATCGCAATGTGGTAATGAAATTGTACATTAATATGAAACTGTTTAATGTTTTAATTTTGTTTTAATAAATACGGCCGGGAGGGTCACTCCCTCCCTCTTCCCAAAACTTCAAGAACTGTTTCCGGTTTCCCTCCTTTGGGGATTGTGTTGAGAGGGGGTGGCGGGTATCTCAGCCATATGGAAAGGGGCAACCACTCGGTCCCCCCGCACGTATGGCAGAGTACCTCGATCCCCCCGGGAAGCCATCTTGGGCGGGAAGCGTGTCACGGCTGGTATGCCCGAAGCGGCGTAGCCGGGGCGCGCTTTTTCCCGCCCTAGAGTGGGCTGGCCTAGACACTGACGCGGCTGGCCACGCCCTCGGGGCAGGCAGGGGCGGGTTTACGCCCGCCCTGAAGACGGATAAAAGGGGACGCAAGACCAGAAGGCATCCTCTTGTTCCTGTGCTCTGAAGCTGCACCTCGTCGCTGCACGTGAGCTCGAGACGGAACGAAGAGCCAATTTTGACCCACCCACCAGCCCCTGATGACAGCCAGTTGTTTTGAATAAAAGTTGATGGATAACTCTAATTTCGTTTACAGGTCGTGGTATTATCGTGTTGATTTTGAGTGTGTAATAAAGAATGGTCTATTTCATTTATGTCTTGTGATTAAAGAAATTCATTTATTTGCTTTTAATATGGTCGTAATGCCAATGTAATTTTAGTTTAATAGGATTAGTTAGCATTGTCGTATTTATTTTGGTCGGGCGGTAAGGTCATGATCGGTGAGCACTAATTGGAAGATCCCTATGAGTGGGCGTCACCCAACACGGATGGGAGCGCTCGGGAGAGGTGGCCATAGGCCCCTCAATGGGGAGGCGGTCCCTTCTAAGGATGGGTCGCCGAAAGAAAAGGAAAGGCGGTCAAGGCCCCTTCCTGTGTAGGAGGGGTTACAGCCCCCTCCTGGGGAATTTCCCGGGGCCAGTGACGTCTGCGACGGCAGATGTGGTAAGTTGTGCGGGGTTTGGGGGGGGGTCTACGCTACCTTCTAGATACCTCACACGAGTCCTCGAACGACCTTTAAGTGGCGTCGAGTTTTATTGGTGCCCCCGTCAAGTCAAAGGGAAATTGGTAGTTGCACTTGAGGTACGCCTCAGTGCTGTCGCCCCTCACAAGTGGGGGGGGTATTTCTGGTTAGGGATCTTGACACCGGTTACGACCTTGCCGTTGGCCCTTAAACGTTAGGATGTACAATTTCATAATTTCAAGTAAATGTTTGTAGGATGTTAGTTCGGCTAGGAGAACCTCTGTATTAGAGAATCTGTTAAGGTTGGCCAAACATCGCAATGTGGTAATGAAATTGTACATTAATATGAAACTGTTTAATGTTTTAATTTTGTTTTAATAAATACGGCCGGGAGGGTCACTCCCTCCCTCTTCCAAAAACTTCAAGAACTGTTTCCGGTTTCCCTCCTTTGGGGATTGTGTTGAGAGGGGGTGGCGGGTATCTCAGCCATATAAATTAGGTATAAGCTTACATTTATTCACTTATCCCCTAATGTGCTAGATTAGAATTATATTCACCTTCATATTTTGAACGATGTTTTTTCTCATTACACTCGTCTTTTTCAAAAAAAGGAGATATTTTTCATCAGGAGGAGGCTTTAAACAATCCTGCATTTATAACAGAAATACACCATATTATGATTCCCTATATAATTAACGATTATTGTTCTAATCTCTGCAAGATTTAAACAGGGGAATACCTTAACAGTCGCTCAATGCGATCTTTATTTGGAGTTATGGGTCTTACAGGGTTTTTTTCGGTGCTGTTCCTTGCTGCAAAAACGGAGAAAGGCGCATTGCGTCAGCTTAAATCCAGGGCGTAGTTTAACTTATCACCCAAGTATCAAAGTCACGTGTTTCATCTTACCCGAATTATGTAGGTTTTCTATCCATAAATGGGACTGTTATCCTGCTGCTGGTTAAAATAATGCACAGGGCTGCATGCAAAAACAAATGATGAGAGTTTTACTAAGGAGTAAATTTAGAAAGGAAGGTTTAGCATATTCGAGTCTAAACACCCATTCCGCTTCCGGTATTTAATCTTACCCGGAATACGGCACTCCCGTTCCTTAATTGGGGTTCTTGTTCGGCAACCGGGTACTTTAATACGCGTGGCTGCATGCAAGAAGATTAAAAAAGTTTCACTAAAAGTTCCGCTCGGTAACGGAGGCTTCGTTTATTTTAGTCTGAACACCCATTCCCTGGCTGTCCTTACCTAGTGGATGCACACGGCTCGCGTTCCCGGTGCTCTGTCTTGTGGCGTTTTTTCAATCACCGCTGTCGTAGGGAAATGTTTGCACGCCCCATTCGACGTCGCATTTTAATCTCGTGTAGAGATCACGTGATTTAAAAAAGGGTGGGTCTGTATTAATGGGTTCGTCCGCTTTGGTCTGTTTTTTTATTTATTTATAAAGGGAAAGCGACTGTTCCTGAATGAACTTTATTGTTCTAAGTGGACAATAACTACAGTGTTTTCCGTTCTATTTAGATGTTGTTAAGCTGTGGTGTTCTTTTATTGGCTGTTCATCGCTATGATTATAATTTGTATCAAGTTTCATGGCTGTATTCGAGTCGGGTAATTATCCCCTCATAAAGGGTCCGGATTAAAATTGAGCAAAAAATAAACCAAAAATAACTGGTATTATTTGATACATTTTTTAGCTAAACGCAGAATGTTTTATCTCGATATATTGTTTATTTTGCATAGTGTGTAATATCACACAGGTTATTTATCCTAAGCTAAAAAATGGGGGAAATTTTAAATGTTAACAAAGGGTCACAGAACCCTCTGCATTATTCCGAGAATATTCTTTAGTAAAGAGAGATGTTAAGGTGTTATGCTAGTCACTTTCTATTCACGGCATTCAGTGATTTTATCTGCTTCGTATTGGATATACGTAACAGTGGTGTAAATGGTATCTCATGGAGTGCTTATGACACAATTTTCATCCAGTCTTCTTTTGTATTGAGGCCCCTATTTACAGTGTCTAGCGTGGAAATATACCACTGTTCTCTGTTTTTGCGCTTAATCTCAATGTTGCCTCCTCTTTTGGACATCGTAATTTTTTCAATTACAAACCATCTGAAGTCTGTATGTTTGTGCTGTAGTTTGTGGAAGTGATCCACCATAGGGGCATTCTCTTTGTTTGTTTTGAGTGCAGACCTGTGCTCCAATAAACGCACTCTTATCTCTCTTCCAGTCTCTCCTACGTAAGCTAGATTGCAGGGACATAGAATTATGTACACTAGGTTGCTACTTCTGCAATTGTTCAAAGTTTTTGCAGTTATAGTGTAGTTGTTGTAGGTCAGCGTTTTGCCAATAATGCAATTCTCGCATATTGAACACTTACTGCACTTATGATTCCCTATTGCTTTACTGCCTCCAATTGTCAGTTGGTTGTTTTGAGTCTGTTCTCTGTATGTGTGGACCAGATTCTGACGGATATTCTCATTCCGTCTGAATGCAAAAATAGGTTTGGCTATTTTGGTCTCTTTCCCATCATTTAAGATGTGCCAACTGGAATGAATAACGTTTTTAAGTTTATTACTGATACTTGAAAACTGGCTTACAAAAACAATTTTTGAGTCACTTACAGATTGTTTCTTATTCCCTTGATCAGGATGTATCATACTGTCCCGATTATAAAATCGTGCCCTTTTACAAGAGTTTTTGATCAACTTTTTAGGGTATCCCCTGTCTGACAGTTTCTCACTTAGAGTGTTAGCATGTTTTGAGAAATCAGCCAGGGTGGAACAATTCCTTCGAAGGCGAAGGAATTGTCCAAAAGGGACATTGTCCCTCTGGGAACGAGGATGGTAACTGCTATAGTGCAATAGCGTGTTTTTGTCTGTAGGTTTAGAATACAGTTCCACCTCAAGTATGCCGTTAGTGTTTTTTATTGTGATGTCCAAAAAATTCACTGATTCTCGATTAAACTCTGCTGAGAAGCGGAGGTTCTCATCTCCAAGATTTAACCATTCTAGGAATTCCTCCAGTGTGTCATCTTCACCTTCCCATATGAAAAAAATGTCATCAATGAAGCGCCGCCATAACAAGATGTTTTCAAAGAATGGCGACGCTTCATTGAACACATGTTTATCCTCGAACCTGGCGACGTATAAACATGCCAGGCTCGGCGCGCAAGTAGCCCCCATACTGGTGCCCTTGCGTTGGAGAAAAAGCTCATCCTTGAATAGGAATATGTTGCTTTTTAGAACCAGAGTTATGCATTGTATGATGAATTCCAAGTTGGCACCTCTAAGATCTGAGGTTCCTAATATCTCAGATACCACCTTTATGGTGTCATTTTGAGGTATATTGGTGTACAACGCCTCTATATCGAGGGTCACCATGATCTGTTTCTTGGGGTTGTACACCAATCCTTCCACAAAGGAAATCATATGTGCTGAGTCTCGCACATATGAATCTTGTTTCAATACAAGGGGTTTGAGAAAAGTGTCAGCATATTGGCTTAATGGTTCTAATAATGAGCCGATGCAGCTAACTATGGGTCTCATGGGAGGGTTCTCCACATTCTTATGAATTTTGGGGAGCCCGTATATGGCTGGAATTTTCGCATCTTTGCTATATAAAAAATCAAATTCTTGTTTACAGATAAGATCTTTGTCAAAAGCATTTTTCACAGTTTCCCTGACTTTTTTGTTTAGGGCGTCTAAGGTAGAGAATGGGACTCTTTGGTAATGTTCTTTAACCTCTAACAGGTCTAGCATTTTCTTATCGTAGTCCTCAGTGTTGAAGACTACCACCCCACCGCCCTTGTCGGAGGGTTTGATGGTTAACTGCAGGTCATTTTTTAACTTTATCATTGCCATTCTATGCTCTTTGGACATGTTATTTTTATCTGGATAAGTATGTTCCAGGATCTTTTTTATCTTGGATTCCACAACCTTTTCAAACACTTCCACGTTTTTATTAACTTGTGATATTGCTGGAGTGAAGGTGGACTTTTGTTTGAGACCTGATACATTATTTGGAGGGGTGTAGTCTTTTCCTTCAAAGAATTCTTTTAATCTGATCTTACGAAAAAATGCCTTTAGATCTTTCTCTAAATTAAACTTATTGACGCTAGAGGTGGGAGCAAACGTAAAACCTTTTTCCAATACCTCCAACTCAATTTTGGTTAAAAAATGGTCGGAAAGGTTGATTATTGGAAATTTATTTGAATTGTTGGGAATTATTGGCGATATCGCTGGCTTCTGGTATTGGGGTATTCCTGAGGGGCCTGGTTGTGTTGGTAGTTCGTCCTGTATCCACCCCTCGGGGCCTGATATTGTTTTCTCTGATATTGGCCCCTGTACGGGTATGTCTTCCCTCCCCTCCTTTGGTGGTTCTCTAAAAAACGGTTACCACCGTTTTGTTCACCGTTATATCCACTATTCCCTGGTGTGGATCCCTCATCTTCGCTACTTGATCCTGATGTTTCTGAGAATGTGACGCCTTTCTTTGCTCCTCTATTATATATTGGCCGGTTTTCAGCATTCCTTTCCTCTCTTGGTTGTTGGTAATAGTCTTTATTGATGTAGGGGTAAACTAACTCTATGCTATATTTATTGACATCTTTTTTGAGTTTTATATTCTAAAATATACAACATTAACTGAACGAAAGGAATATTTTTCCTCGTAGTGTTGACAAAAGAGGGCCTGAAATGACGGACTAAAGACAGATTCAAGTGTCTCTTTAGATTAACTTTCTCCACGTCCACATTAGGTGGCTTTTTAACTGTGTATTCAATTGTGTTTTTTAAGTGTTCTTTTATTTTTTGATTTATCGATTAGTGTTGTATATTTTAGAATAAAGTGTACATTTTTTACTATATTTTTCACTGTATTATTATATTAGGTGGTTTTTCTTTCTGGTGAGTGCTTTCCCGTTCCATAAAAATGAATGGTGTGAATGGTGGTTGAGAGTTGAGCCCTGATCTATGAGCAGGAAATAGTATATCCCACTGGGAAACCTTTTGTTTTACTTTTCAAGTATATTGGCGCTCCATTTCCCTTTGGGTAACTAAGAGCCCCTCTCTTTTCTTCTTACCATTCCTACATTAAAACTACTTGCTTCTAACCTACGCGTTGACTCATCTCTACATAATTTCTGGCGACGACTGGGTAACTACAGCTACAGCTACTAGCAAGAAGGATTTAATGACAACGTTCACGTTTCAGTTTTTCGAAAATTTCTAAGACTGCCTTTCTACAAGCACTGCCGACGTTTTCATCGTCGTGCCCTGGACTTATCATCTCTAGTGCTCTAACCGTGAGTTTTCTGTACCTTTTTCTAACGTGGCAAAGCTAGCTTTTCCTACCGTGTGCCGAGTTCCGTTAGACGCATCCTTCAAATTGCGTGGAACTTTGGCTCGCACATCTCTGCACCCGCGTGTTGTATTCCTTCATGATGTCGTTCTTAGAACTTTTGTATGTCATGTAGAATGCTCCTGTGTCAGCAGCCCATTCTGCTGTTGGATCTCGCTGTGTTAACTGCCCTTCTCTTCTTGTGGATGTCAAGTTGTCATTCCTACATTAAAACTACTTGCTTCTAACCTACGCGTTGACTCATCTCTACAGTGATTCGAACACAGAGCAAACAGAAAGTAGTGATGAGCAGGGTGTGCAAACGAGAAGCAGAAGAGTGAAAAGCGCAGAGACACATTGGCCTGAGAGACGGAAGCGGTTGAACCTAAGACTGGCTTCCGAAAGAGATCTTGCCCCTGTTTCTGAAGATTCTGACCAAGAGGAAGGTGAACAGCAAATAGAGCAAGGAGGCCCAAGAAGATCAAGGAGGGTGAGAGTACCTTGTCGAAGATACGCCACTCCTGAGTGGACCTACCCTGTGACAGATGCCCGGTGTACTGAGATCAGGGAGGGTGAGGGCTGTGACAGTGACTAGTACAAACCCAAATGTTAAGTTGGATGTGGTGTTGTTGGTACCAGGACTTGAGACCAAAGGAATACTGACACTCACCGTTCGTTCCTAATCCACCTTATCTAAGCAAGATACGTGATTTAATCCTGCATAGACTGATTTTTTCTACATTTGGTCCAGAAATACCAAGCCACGAATCGATTGTACTTCGCATGGAACTTTTGGAATACGTGCTAGGTACAGTTGGAGCACGTGTGATCATTGATTATTAAAGACTTTGTAAATAGCTGTTGAACTAACCTAGGGTCGAGTGGAAGAAGAAGAAATTTAGGGACTTTACACAGAGGACGGGGAAGGGTTAGGGTTGCCTGATGTTGATGTAAATAAAGAACTGAAAACTACAAGGGGATTTCTGGTTCCAGGTGTGGTTCAAGAACTTCCAAAAGCCAAGAAAGAGACTTTGTGTTGTTGCTGAGGACGAACTACACTGTTCTGAGACCATGGAGGCTGGAAACCCGACTCGTAGAGCTAAGTGCATTGTAGGCACCCTTGTAGGAGGAGTGTTACTTTTTATTTTCCTAGTAGTTATAGTTTCATATTTAGTGCCACACGAGCAGGCAGTGGAGGTTGAGAGAACACCGACACCTTCCACTCCTAGCAAGAAAGAGGTTAACGTAGGAGCTGAGAAAGCTTTGCTATTAGAAGAGAGCCGTAGGTTACATGCAGATCTGTCTAAAGGCAATTTTAAGCAGAATGCGTATGCAAAATTGTTGTATGAGTACATTGATGCAATGGATGCGAAAGACTGTTATGTGTGTATGCAATTGCCAGGTTCAGCAGATGAGGGTATTAAATACCATCACCTTCCATTGACATATGGAATTTCATGTAGTTTGCTGCTTAGCATATTTTATGGGCGAAATCATTTTGAATATTTCTTTTTGAATTATGACGCTGTGCTTCCAGAAGTCCCTGCTTATAAGCACCTGAATAAGTTTGATTATTATAAGTCAGAGGACAGACTTGGATATTTTTTCATTCCAACACAAGAGTTAGACACCACCTATGCTCACCGACACAATTTGACATGTTTGCTATCAGAGACAGAGAAAAGGTTCATAGAACAAGTAGAGGACAGGTACAGAAAGCAAAAGCAGTTGCGAGATTCAGGGAAAGGTAAAGTTGATTTGACGGATGAGGAGATGTTGCACAAGATAAAAGGGAGTTATGGTCCGATAGCTCGGGATGAGGTTTAGAAGGGGAAGTTGTGTATTCACAGACCACAGAGGTATTATGAGAATGTGTATGTGGGTCATACTACATGTGAGCACACTTTCACATTGGAGTATTATACAAAGGATTTCTTGCAGTGCGTGGTGCAGTTGATTCCTACTGTGTATTTTGTCTGCGGAAAGAATGCGTATGTGACTTGTTACCTAGCGATTATTTTTCCCAAGATATACCATACTGAGGATTTTGCTCTCCTGGAGGGAGGACACCAGACGAGAGTAAAGAGAGGTGAAAGTGCTGCTGCAATAGTTGGAGATGTGTTTGGAGCAGCGATACCCATGTTGGGGGTGATTCTGAATGACGTGAAGATACGGCGGTTGGCAACTGTGGTGGATGAATTGTCAATTAATACAGCTAAGTCATTAGTGCTGATTGAGGGTGAGATGTTGTCGATAAGGACAATGGTTTTACAAAACCGTCTTGCCTTAGATGTCCTACTAGCAAAAGAGGGAGGAGTCTGTAAACTTTTGAAGGTCCAGGAATGTTGCACGTATATTCCAGACCATTCTAAGGATCTGGAGAAATATATAAGTAACATTACTGCCATTCATTATGAAATTGAGGATTTGACGCAAGAGAATGTGTGGGAGAAGGTTGGCAAAGGATTTGGAAAAGTTGGGAACTGGTTTGCAAACCTGGGAAAGAGTTTCCTTGGATTTGTACTGAAACCCCTCATCATAGTTGTGGCATGTGTGATTGGATTGTGGGGCTTAGTAAGAGTGTGCAAGTGGTATACATCAACTAGGTTGGAGAGATCGATGAGAGCGCAAGAGCAAAGAATGGAGAGACTGCAGGACAGTCAATATCAGAGCTTGAGAGCGATGGAGATGTTCAAGCGAGGGAAAGTGGCGACAGGCTCTGTATAACTTAGTTCTTACCTTTAGGGATGGTGTGGTGGTGGTGATGACACAGGTCATCAAAGGGGGGAACTGAGAGAGCGCAAAACCGAGTTAGAAATTGTAGGGGTGCATCATATTCACAAGTACTCAGCACCCACATATAAAGAGGACTTACTAACTGTGTCCAAATATAATGTACGGTTGAGAACTAATGTAGATGGTATTAGAATTACACTAAGGGCTAATGTAATGTGCTTTCAAAATCAATAATGCTGTTTAACATAGAGATGCCATTTGCTATGGAGAATTTCACTAATAAGAGTGTGTTTAATAATTCACCATAGTGCCTTTAGTCTTGCTTATTAAACTCACAGTTGTAATGTTAAATGTGATTAAATGGCTTAGGTAGAGATTTGTATTTTGCATTAAAGATTGGTGTTAAGGAACGTAAATGTATTGCTTATGTTAGCCTGTTGGTGCACATAAACGTGCAGAGGCCCATTTCATGGAAATTGTGTAGGCCTGATTTGAAATGCCTTTTAGAATTAAATCGTAGAAATGTTTTTGTTGAAAGCTGCCTCAGCTAAAGTCATTTGCAACATTCAGGATTTGTGAGCTGATTCACATGCGTTCCTTTGCAGGTGCAGAACCAAGTAGATAAGGTAGTAGAAGGGCCCATTGTGTATGAGTGTCAGGATGCTAGGCTCAGACATGGAGGAGTAACTGAGGAATTCAAGAAAGCAACGTGAAGCGAAGAAGAGCCTGGGACCCAAGGACGTTTTAACGGACAAGGATGGAGAGGTGCCATAGTGGAAAATTCTGGAAACTAACACCTTCTCGAGGGGCGTACCTGAAGGCGTGTCGATCGCATTGTGGGGTTTTGTATTAGGGACAGCAGGGTGGAGGTAGAGTAGATGGGCTGAGGAGTCAGAGAGAGAGGTTGGTCAGGCAGAGAGTTTAGCTATGACTGAGTAGTCTGAAGATTGAGCTTGGAGGAAAGTGAGTGAACTCTTTAAGAGTCACCACTGCTGACACCTTTTTCTGAATGGGACATTGTTAAGTAGGGTTGTCATTTAGATTAGGGTAGGGACAGACTAACCTGGATTTTATTCCTTTTATAAATGCTTACTAAAACTCAGGTTATAGCAATTCTTGTTAGCCTGATGATTCTTGTATTGGTATTGGTAATATTTCTGAGTCGACTGAGATTCTTCCGTAGGATTATGTTTGTATTAGTGCCTGTTTACCTTTTGAATCTTTTGCTAAGATGTTTATACATCCAGTTGTTTTTGGCTTTGTAATACATTTTTGAACGTAGTTCCTAGTCAGTGGTTCTTTGGGGATTGTAAGGGGAATTTGTTGAAATTGACTAATCATTATTTACATAGATTTTCCTAATTCACTCTATGACTGGTAAAAAGGTCTAGTCGACCTGTGTCCGGGATCCTGGAGAATGGTAAGCAAACTCTAGAAGTAAAATCCCGCCCCTTCACAACCAATGAGAAGATTTGGACCTGCAGCCCCGATGCCAACTGAAGGAGACAGCCTGCTGAGTAACAACTTACTTGTTGTATACTGGCTCTCTCTTCCTGGTACTCTCTCCTCCCTCCATATCTTCTCTCTCAAACATGTATTCATGATGTCTAAGAGCCATGGTTGAGCTAAATAGCTTGTTTTATTGTACTTTCTATGTTGTAAGCTTTGCATGACGCCAACTCCTGAATCCCCTTCCCTCCATTAGTACTGGGCTTACATAATTTATACTGCTCCCCTCTATTTCTAGTCTCACCCTTGCTCAGTGGACCGACCATCATCCTCAACTTCAATAACATTAAAGGAATAGCGCATCTCTTGTTTGGCCCTGCTGACTGAAGGGGCTCCTCCGATGCACATACCCCAAAGGTTTAGACCCACAGTGAACAGCCCTAGAGCCCCAGAGCAGTGCCTCCCTCACACAGCCCACCAGTTCCCCCTACACTCCCTATTCTTATCAGCCACTCCCGATCTCAGTTCTCCCTCCCATCATCACCTACCCTTCCACACCTATACAAGTGTCCCCCTCACATTCCCCAAAATCATCAGGATTCATCTGAGAGTAGCTTTGCTCCTATCTCTGGCCCGCCTTGCTACAAGCTTTCCCCTCCGTTCCCCCTTCAACCCTCTTTCCCATCCCTGTACTGACCCTTACATCATCCCTACGTAAATTTGATAGTACCTCCCCCTCACCAGCACAGCATCCACCTCTCTACCCACCACCTTCCCCCTGCCCTTTCTCCACAACTTAACACCTATCCTCTCCCCTTCATTCCTCAAAGACCAATCAACTCTCTCAATCTTTAAATCACAGATGGCAGTGACTGCTCCCTCTCCCTCCTACCCACTACGCATTATCTCATGAAACGTCAACAGCATGACACATTACATCAAGGGTGAGAAAATGCTCCCCTATCTGCAAATGAAAAGAGCGGATGTTGCCCTTCTACAAGAGATACATGTAGCTGCTTTGGAATCGACGAAAGACAGATAATCCGTGTGGCGTGATGGAGAAGTATAGAGGCTATACTTCTGTGTAAAACCCTGCCTGTGACAACTGTCAAAACCTGGGTTGATCCAGACAGCAGATATGTCTTGGCTAAGTTAAGATTGGGTGACAGATCCCTATCTGTTGGTTCAGTATATGCCCCAAAGGGGTCCAAACGCTCCTTTCTCCTCAGCCTGAACAGCTTGTTAGTGGAAATCTGGGCATTCAGCTAGTTTATCAGCGGAGACTAGAACCTTGCCCATGACGCAGACTTAGATAATACGGACCCAGAGGACAGGGGTAACGAGGGAGATAGAGCCTTATTAGGAGACATAACATCTGACCACGGTCTGGTGGATAATTGGCACCTTTGCCACCCAACAGACAAGGAGTATACATTTCCCTCCTCAGCCCATAGCACCCAGTCTAGGATCGACTAGTGGAGAACCGGGCCTTATGGGCCTGGCGGCGCAGGGCACGCCTTAAATCCCAGAGTTCACCTGCCTTGTCGAACAGAGACACAAGACACTGTTTGGCGTAGAAAACATGGTTTATTAGCTGCAGCCAAGCACAGTTGTCCCAGAAGTACGTACAAAGTATATTCTGAGGAGACTGCCACTACAATCCGTGGCGCACAATCTCTTATAGTACACATATTTACGACATATACTCCCAACACACACAAAGCAAGCCAATAGGAAAAGTTGGAAAACAAGCTATCAGGTGTCTCAAATACGCCCCTTTCTCAAACCCCATGTGTTACCCCTCCCAACAAATTAATCAGTGCTAGTACCGGCAATCCAATTTGCAGGTGGTAGGAAGTATTTGTGTGCCTCAAAGGATAGTTGTGTAACAAGAGAATACAAGGAGAGAATAGCGAAGGCCAGTCGGATAAGATAATGTAAGGAAAGAATAGGAGAAGCCAAATAGTCAGTCGAGACAGGGATCAATCAACCCAGACATGGATTAACGAACTCAGCCAGACCCTGACATCGGTTTTGTAAACAAGGGCAGGGAGTTACTCTTTAACAGAAGGGACACGTAGCAGCTGAGGAAAGCAAAAACACTCAGTTCGCCGTGCTGCCTGAGTGAGGGCAACACAAAATGGCGACGAGACACAAAATGGCGGCCAAAATACGGGACAAAGTCAGAAACCAAACAACCTCAGACCCTCCTTTTTCCATTACTAGGGCAAAACACAAAGGACTCAAGTTAGTCTCAGTCAATGTCTATGGCCATGAGATCATCGAGCTGTTGCTGCAACATCATTTTAATGTTCTCTGTTTTCTGTGACACAGACCTTGGGACACACATGGTAGCACAAAGACCACAGATGGCAGGGCCACACTGTATACAGAGACAACAAGAGAAAATGATGGTCAAAACTATTCCAAGGAACGTTAGTATCTTCCATCCCCAAGTGGACAGTAGTCCCCAAAACCATGCCATCACAGACCAATCTCCTGCTTCCTGATGTATAGACTCGGAAATGATATGCAATTTAGAGATGGCTTGGTATACTGTAGGGGCATTATCTGGAATGTAAATGCAGCAACTAGACCAGATCAATTTACAGACTCCTCCACGATCTGCAAGGACAAAGTCTAGAACCATCCGGTTCTGCAAAGTCATAAGGCGATCTGCCTGAAGTTCGGCTGTCAGATTACTCAAGGCTCCAGAAGTTACATTTATGGTAGCCTCAACAACACGTCTGTCTGTCTGTATGATGTCTCTGCTGTTGGCCATTGGGCCCCAAAAAGGAAGCACCCTTTGATAAAGTCACCTCCTTCTTGTCCTGCTGTGTCCTTCGAGTCTATACCCTCTGCCATATCTTTTCCTATGATAACCTGATGGAGCAGTATATGTTGGAGGAAGAAGAAAAGCCACATAACATGTGCCTGAAAAATAGGTAGGAAGCCACGTATAGGCTCTATCATGATAGACGAAATTACTTGCCTTGTGGTGGCACTAACGGTGAAGAAATCTGAGGTGAATAGATATACGTATGGAAACAGACAATCTTCTCCTGTGGATTTTTAACCTTTTGGCCATTGATCTGCAAACAGAAATTACCTCGATGAGGTACAGTCCAAATTGTTGGGGATCTCCTTCATCTAGCCTTATCTGTAAGGCTAGTGACATAAAGAGTCACGTTCCAGCCATCATATGCTCGTTTCTCGTCAACGGTAATCTTACTAATCTCAGCGATTCTAGCCATGGCCACTATTCCCTTTATCAAAGAACTGTGGCTAAAATCTGCTCCACCACCATATGGACTACTAGGAGGATACCGTAGTTGGTTCTGATATACATTAGAAAACATGGCCAAATAGGCCCAAGCGGAGCCTTCATAGGAAAACGGAAGGACTAAATATGGCAACCCTCTCTCTGTGTTATGGGGCATGAGCCCACAGACCCAACAATCAGTGGTGTTCATTACCAGTTGATGCTGATGCAATAACTGAATAAATGAATTATTGAAGTATTCCGTTCTGCTAATTTGCTCATGTTCTGGGAGTGTATGAAACCGACGTGGGGAGGCAGTAGTAGGAAAAGACAAGGAAACAGAAGTTGGAACAGGTGCTTGCTGCATAGTGTAAACAACCCAACTTACACAAGCTAATAAAACACACGCACATTTTAAAATACACAAGGTTATGCCACACTGACTAACCAATAATCTCTTACATTTACATTTAATTTTTGCATTCTTATCATTGCTTTCCACTTTAATATCCATTCTCTAAAGCGTTGCTCACAGCAATCTTCCTGGATCACTTAGCTGTGATTGTTAGCCGTCCTATGCCACTGCAAGTCCTGCAGACCTACTGTCACTACTCAGGTCACAGCTTAAGACTCCTACCGTGACCCTGAAACTTGATGGATAGTGGAAAAAAGAAATGTCTCTTAAAAAGTGTAATCAGAAAAAGGAAAAAGAACGTTCAATTGTTTTTCGTTAATCTCGATCTTAAATTGTACCGAGTCTTATTGGGGATCGTTTGCTCCTTAAACAAAGTGTCTGGATTTACTGTGTTCAATCGCAGATGTGATGGTACAGCTTCTTGCAATACGTCGTCGTCTCCTTTCTCACAGTTCGTTCGATCCAGGCGTGCACTACTGAAAGGTACAAATCGAGGGACCCTTTCGCCTTCACTGTCGCTCGTACCCCTACTAACCCACCGATCAAAAGGTAAGGGCAAAGGTACCCTCTTACAATGCACGCCATGGACCCAGTTCTTCTTCCCGACGACCTTTACTGCTGTACCTGTTGCTAACAAGATTTGCCGATTCAGGCCCCAACAAGGTTCCAGATTCTTTTTCCGCTGGAAATTTTTCAGACAGACCCAGTCACCGTGTTGGATGGAGTGTGCTAGATCTGCAGAGGCCTCCAGCAAAGCGTTTTGAACCTGTTGATGAAGAACACGTAATTTAGTGGTGAGGTCATGCAAGTAGTCAATCAACATTGGGTATGGGATGTCAGAATACTTTTTAGGTCGAGGGACTCCCCAGACGTTTGCTGGGCGCCCAAAAACGACCTCATGTGGGTTGAGTCCTAAACGGGAATGTACAGTAGTTCTCGTGGATAAAAGTGCCAAAGGCAAAGCGTCAGGCCAAGCAAGACCCGTGCTGGCCTGAATCTTTGCCAATTTAGGCCTGAGAGTGCCATTATAGCACTCTACCAAACCTGCTGACTGAGAGTGGTTTGCCGCATGGAATTTCCGCCTAATACCAAGACCCGCACACACTTTCTGCATAATTTGGCCAACAAATTCACTTCCATTGTCACTCAAGACAATGCGCGGCAAACTAAATCTCGGGAAAAACTCCTTCAAAAGGACTTTGGCAGTAGACAAAGAAGTATTATCCTTTAGGGGGTAGGCCTCTATCCATCTGGAAAAGGCACACACCACCACCAGAACATACTTTAAGTTGTTACTGCGGTCCATATAAATGTAGTCAATTTGTATTACCTCAAAAGGGTACGCAGGGGGAGCAAAATGACCTGCTGGAGTTGGGGTTCCCTTTCCTGGGTTATGCATTAAACAAACAATGCAATGCTTCACCACATTCTCACACATTTAGGAATTCCTTCATTCTGCCAGACTGGAGCCAGAAGTTTACATATCCCTTTTGCGCTAATGTGGGCTGGACCATGCGCCATAGTAACTACAGGCAGTACGTAGGCGTCTGGTAACAGCCAACGCTGATGTTCTGACAATTCCGTCCAAAACCTTGTCGTGTCCAACATTCCCGTACTTTCTTTCCACTTACTCAATTCTTTCTCAGTAGCCTCTTCTTGAATCGTTCTCACACTTTCTATTGTGTCCTCACACATTCCTCCCTCTCTAACCCATCTTGCAGGGCCCGCAACACACATGCGACTCATAGCATCTCTCGCCGTTTCTTTCGCTACCTCATCTGCAAAAGCATTCCCGCGACCCACATCATCAGTGATCTTCTTATGTGCACTATACTTGACTATTGCTATTTGCGTAGGCAAAGCTAGTGACACGAGAAGGTCAGTCACTAACTGACCATGCTGTATCTTAGTCCCATAAGAAGTAAAGAATCCTCTTTCCTTCCACAAATGACCAAAGCTGTGAGTAACGCCAAAGGCGTATTGGCTATCAGTGTAAACATTCACTCTCTTTTCCTTAGCCAACAAAGGGCAATTAATTCAGCTGCTTAGGCTGAATTCTGTGGAATGCATGCTGTCTCCACTATCGTATGCAAGGTGGTAACAGCATAAGCTGCAGTTGTCTCGCCATTTGGAAGTTTGAAACAAGACCCATCTACCCATAGGATCCCATCCGGATCCACAAGTGGTGTGTCTTTTAAGTCTATTCTGCCTTTCGTTTCCTCCTCTGTTCGGAGAAAACAATCATGATGTTCTTGGGTGTCTTTCTCTTCTGGAATGGGCAACAATGTTGCTGGATTCAAAGTATTACACCTCTTGATGTGTACATGGATAGCCAAGAGCGTCAGCTCATATCCAGACAAGCCAGCACTCGTGAGATGTTGTGTTTTCGTTCTGTTCAGAAGAGTATCCACTGCATGTGGTACCATAACAACAAGCGTGTTATCTAGCACCAATCCAGCAGATTGGCGAATGGAGATCGCTGCTGGTGCTGTAGTTCTGAGACAACTAGGCAATGCCTTGGCTACTGGATCCAACATAGCCGAAAAATTGGCACATGGCCGTTGTTTGTCTCCAAATTGTTGTGTTAAAACTGACAGCACACAACCTTCCCTTTCGTGAACGTAAAGTGTGAAAGGCTTACTGTAATCTGGAGTACCTAACACAGGAGCAGAACACAAGGCAGTATGTAGGTCAGAAAAACTCTTCTGACATTCATCAGTCCAGGGAAGAGATTGTGGTGTGTCTTTCAGAGTAAGTGCCAGCAGAGGTTTAGCCAACAAACAAAAATTTGGCATCCACTGTCTACAATAAGAGGTAATTCCCAGAAAGGCACGCGCCTCTCTTTGTGTGGATGGCACAGACATTTGCGCAATTGCTTGAATTCTTTCTGGGGTCAATCGTCTTCCCTCCTTCGACAAGAGATGACCTAAATCGGTAACCTCTTGGCGGCAATATTGCAACTTAGAGGGTGACACCTTGTGATGCAAGTCAGACAAATGACGCAATAATGAAACAACAAAATATATGGAAGGTTCCCCTGGTTATTAGACACAGGTAGGGGGAGAGTATTGCAACACAAAGGAGAGACCTGTGTTTTGTAGTAGACTCAATAGGGTCAGGAATAGTGACTAGAACAAAGCAATACTAGGGCAAGACTCATTCCTAGAGGGTTCTTAAGTAATCACAACATAATGTAGTGGTAATGTAAATAACAAGCACTATCCCTTCATGTACCTCCAAACAATATTTGATAATCAAAATTATATACAACAGGTAAACACACCAGTGAAATGAAAAGTATAAACACATGCGAAACACGGCGGAGCAGGGAGGCCAACCAATACCGATCAGGTGATGAATCACAATTAACTGAATAAAACACAGCGTTTTGAAATTGGACATATAGCTGTGGGATCCTAAATTCAGAAAAGGACCTAAGGCTGTCCCCATAGATTCATTTTGAGAAGTCTGGTGGCTCCTCCGTTGTTCTTTACCTTGTACCCGAAATTGAGACCAGGCTACTGTGCAAATTGAAGGAGCTGATGATTTACAGATATCCGGTTGGTTTAGAAGTCTTCTTAATGGTTAAAAGAGAAACTTCAACAATATCAGATTAATTGTGAACTGTCAAAGTGTCCTGAAGAAGGTGTAAACAATATAACCTCACACCGAAACGCAGCGTCGACCTTTGTACTTTGACCCCTTTTTTAAACTTTTTTCTCTTTTTGTGAATATTTTACTGGATTTTATATAGATTGTAACCCTGAAAGGGAGGCATTTTAATAAATTGTGTTTATACTTTTCACTTCACTGGTGTGTTTACCTGTTGTATATAATTTTGATTATCAAATATTGTTTGGAGGTACATGAAGGGATAGTGCTTGTTATTTACATTACCACTACATTATGTTGTGATTACTTAAGGACCCTCTAGGAATGAGTATTGCCCTAGTATTGCTTTGTTCTAGTCAGTATTCCTGACCCTATTGAGTCTACTACAAAACACAGGTCTCTCCTTTGTGTTGCAACAATGAAACAGTCACATCCTTACAAACATCCTCTGAATCAGAAGCTACTAAGCAATCGTCCACATACTGAATAAGAGTGGCACCTGGGGGAAAAGTGAAAGTATCGAGCTGAGATTTCAAAGCCTGACTGTAAATGGAGGGACTCTCACAATAGCCTTGAGGTACACGTTTGAATCGGAAACTTCGGCCTCCGAGGGAGAAGCCAAAAATATCCCTACTCTCCTCAGCAATAGGAATACTGAAGAAGGCATTTTTTAGATCAATAACCGAGAACCATGCCGCCGAAGCGGGTATCACAGTAAGCAAGGCAGTGATATCTGGGACAACAGGAAACTGGGGGTCAACAATCTTGTTGACCTCCCGAAGATCAGCCACAAAGCGATAAACAGGCGGCTGAGAAGGATCAGTGCATTTAAGAACAGGTAGTACAGGACTGTTGCAAACATTACCTCTCGTCTCTTCGATCACACCCTCCTGAACCAGATCATAAATAATAGCCAACAAAGCAGGTTCACCATCATTGGAAATCTTATACCGAGGAATGCGTGGTAATTTAACATTAGGCTTAATAGAAACCACATAAGGCGGAATCTGGAGCAGACCAACATCATTCGGACCTGTAGCCCAAAGCGTAGCAGGAAGAGAATGCAATTCAGGTGGAAGTTTATCCTTCAATAAATACGTAGGAGAAACCAGTTTTTCACCTAGGGTAAGATGCACACCAGAGGGGGAACAATACAATGTTGCATGAAGACGTTTCAAGAAATCCAAACCCAACAAGTTCTCTCCGCAACCAGTCGTTAAAATAAGCGGAGCTTCCAGATCTTAAGGACCAATCAAAAGAGGCAAAGGACAAGAAACCGGGTTAGTAACTGGGGCGCCAGAAAATCCTACAGAAACATTAGTTAAGCCGGACAAAGGTGCCCCAGGGAGTTTTGAGTGAATGATAGAACTTCTCATTGCACCAGTATCCAAAAGAAATGGCTCTGCAACACCCAATGCAACAACTTCAACATAAGGCCCATTCTGATCCACTGGAACTGATATGACTCCCTTACTTTGTCCATGGCTGTCCTAACTAGAATGAAAATCCTGAACCTCACCCTCAACACAGTTATCATCATTGTAATATTGCGCAGACTAAGTTTTCTACTGATCAAAATAATTCAAAGAATTCTGAGGGGGAAAGGAACGCTGTCCTTGAGGCAACGCACCTCGCCCTCTACCTCTAGGTGCTGATTGAAAACCACCACGGCCTTCGGGCCTGGGAATCCACCATTACGCTGCAATAAAACTGGACAGCTATTTTTAAAATGGCCTACCTCTTTACAATAGGCACATTGATTAGGACCAAGCAAAGGTCGCGGAACAAAAGGTTCAGGTTTCTGTAACAACCTCTTAAGCTAGGGAGGCTGTTGAAACTGGCACTGAGCAGAACGAGGGGGATAAGCCTGCTGAAGAAGAACCTTCTTTTTTAATTCCTTAGTCTTCTTCTCAACCTTATCTTTTTCTTCTTTACCCCTGTTCTCATAATACTGAGCAGTAGCCAATATCTGTGCAGAAGAAGAAACTGCCAATGAACTTTCTGAGTCTTTCAACTTATGCGATAATTCTGGAAGTAAATTAAATACAAATGTATCCACAAATAGTTGCTGTCCACTTTCAGTACTCATATCTTGACCACTGTGGTCGATAAACGTTTCCCAAAACGAGTAAAGAAATCGGAAACACTCTCATCTTTCTTCTGCTTACAGGCAGCCAACTTATCCCAGTTAACACGTAAGGCAGGCATCATCGTCTTCATTAAAAGGATGATTCTACCAGGCAATTGTGTAATCAAATCATCTGGCTTAGCACCACTCACTTGCGCTGCATCTGCGGCAATTATAGCGGCCCAATTACCACCTATAGCTTGGTCGTGGTCTTCCCTACGAATCCGAGCCCACTTCGCTTGTGGAACCACATTCCCCATCAGCATATCAATATCGGCCAGATTCATGATACACGCATCAACAGTCTGGGGCAACGCTTTATAATACCCAGCAGGGTTTTTAAGAGGGTCCGGTAGAGACTGTTTGAGCGCCAAAACTTCAGATCGTTTCCAGGGGACATGTACCCATATACGCTGGAAATGAGCAGGGACACCCGGAATATTGCCTGCCTACGGAACCGCTTCCCTCCATACCGGAGGAACTTCCCTCATAGGATAATGTTTCATTTTCTGTCTAACTGCAGGATCAGGTTCAAGAACAGTCTGAGAAGAATATAAAGACCTGAAAGTGACAAGTGTCCTTACAGCGTCCTCAACTTCGGAACCCACAATAAGTCCTTTATCAAACGTATCCTGTATATCTAACAGACCCTGAGGAGTTAAATCCAACTCCATATCCTCCCATCCTTTAACAAGAGTGTCACACATGACATTAAAATCATATGTCTGCGTGGGCGTATTCCACTGGAGAAAGGTACTCAGAATATCGGGTACACTATACTGTGGACCACTCATGATCCATTTGTGAGCAAGAGAGTCCAACGAAACTCGTTAAGCAGAATCTGGAATTTGACTACGAGATTGCCTTCGAGAAAAAGCAGGAGTCTTATTAAAAGGTCCAAAGAGGGGGGAGAAAAGACCTGAGACAGTATCAACCAACCGATTGCGAGTTGGGGAAGAAGAAGACAATAATACTGGAGACGCGGTATTAAGCAAAGGAAGAGAAGGACTAGTCGCAACAAGAGAAACCGAAGATGAAGGAGACTGTAGTACAGAAGTTAGTGGCAAAGGAGATGCAGGTTGTAATGCAGAAAGGGACAATTGCGGAGGAGCCGGACCAGCTGGCTGAACAACAGGTTGCTGGGCAGGTGGCAACAATAAGGGTGCATTAGCACCTGATACATAAGGCGGAGGTAATCTCAACAAATGGGACATTAAGGGATCTTCGTCAAAATCCTTACTCTGTGGAGAAGTAGGCAACACAGGGTAGCATCTATCTATTGCCATACAATGTTGTCTGTCTGAGACCTCAATCGCTCGATCAGTCTCATTGTCCTTAAACTGCTGGGCAGCCTGTATGATCGTCATATCTTTCCCTTTTCTATCTCTTTTTGCCTGCTTAATTTCTCTCTGTTTGGCTTCCTTACGCCAAAGGCGGAAAAAGGTCAAACATTGCCGGACGGGCTTTTTTTTTTAACAGAATTGCTTCCAAATTGTCTAATATACCAGGCTCAAAGCTACGGTTTTGTGGCCACTGTAAAACACCATCTTTCTTTGTATATCGGATCCATGCCTCATTAATGGCAATGGGGCCAACACCATGTTTAGAATAGAGCTCATAAGTGGGAGTTTCAACCGGAGGAATCGGACATGAGTCCTCGAGCTGGGAATCCCTATTACAACCAAAGCAACAAAACTTCCGAAATTTGCTAAGACCAGGCATCTTAAAATCACTGGTCCATTTACCAACTTCAAGGGGTTTAAAACAAATGACACAGCACAACCGTACTCACCCCTTGGCTTCGGCTATTGCAATGGTCGAATAACAAAACCAAAAACAAAACAAAGAAGTGGGCGCTACCCACGAATACTTAACTAAGTGGTCTCTAATGCCAACCGAGGTCCATCTAACGTCTCGCGATACCAGTCTTCACCAGAAGGTCCAAGGCAGGGCGGCAGTCAGGACAGCAGTCGTCAGCAGCCGTCGGAAAGGAGTAGCCACGGTCCACTTCGACATACAGGGGTCGCTTGACGTGGTTTGCGAATCCTCCGGAATTTTCTTGCAAGGCTTCTCACGACCCTTGGGCTGAACCGCTACCTCTGAGCCGCCCCACATTGGGCGCCAGTTGGAGAACCGGGCCTTATGGGCCTGGCGGCGCAGGGCACGCCTTAAATCCCCGGGTTCACCTGCCTTGTCGAACAGACACTCTGTTGGGCGTAGAAAACCAGGTTTATTAGCTGCAGCCAAGCACAGTTGTCCCAGAAGTATGTACAAAGTATATTCTTAGGAGACTGCCACTTCAATCCGTGGCGCACAATCTCTTATAGTACACATATTTACGACATATACTCCCAACACACACAAAGCAAGGCCATTCAGATAAGATAATATAAGGAAAGAATAGGAGAAGCCAAATAGTCAGTCGAGACAGGGATCAATCAACCCAGACATGGATTAACGAACTCGGCCAGACCCTGACATCAGTTTTGTAAACAAGGGCAGGGAGTTACTCTTTAACAGAAGGGACACGTAGCAGTTGAGGAAAGCAAAAACACTCCGTTTGCCATGCTGCCTGAGTGAGGGCAACACAAAATGGCGACGAGACACAAAATGGCGGCCAAATACGGGACGAAGTCAGAAACCAAAGAACTTCACTAGTTCCTTGTATCCCATCCTGTTGATGCACTCACCAGCGAGTGCCCCATGCAAGCCATCCTTTCCAACTACTTCCCAGTTTTACTCGTGGGCCTCACCTCTCTAACCTGCAAACTATGGTGTCTAAACATCCAGAGACACCACTTACCCCAGGGCAAGGCCCTACTGCGATATCACCTATCTGTCTACCTAACTAACAACAAGACATCTGTTAATTCTAGTAGGACCCTATGGGCGGCTGCAAAAGCAACCAACCATGGGCAATTGATGAGGGATGCAGCAGATGCCAATAAGACAGTAGCCCTCTATCATATCAAGCTTGAAGACCAGATTACCTCTCTCAGCCATCTAGACTCCTCCCACCCCACAGTGCCCAATCGCCAACACCTATAAGTAGTCCAAATGGTACTCAATAACCTCTACAACTCTGAAGCTGAATATGCCCTTAAGTGTTTAAAAGGCAGACACTACAAAGATGGTGAAAAAGCAGGCGCCTACGCGGAGCACAGTTGAAACAACGTGAGGCAGCGATGGCTATCTCTGCCTTTCGGACTGAAACAGGTGCAATCCTCACTAAACCCCAGGACATAGTAAACACATTTGCCTCATTCTATAAGAAACTCTACACCCCAGAAGCCCCAACAATGGAAAACCAACTATCCATTTGCCTTGGGGGTATTGAACGCCCGCCCCTTAAAGGCGAAGGCAGTGATTTACTAGAGGGAAATATCAGTAAAGAAGAAACCGCAACAGCCATTGCCAAGCTACCCTACCACAAATCTCAGGGGAGGACCTATTCCCTGTGTTATACTATAAATTGCCTGGCCAAGAGGCAATTGATAACCTGCACTTCACCCTACATATAACACTTCATGCTCCCAACCCAGCTTAGTCCTAAGAGACGCTTGCCTACCTCTATCTCTACCTACCCCTCCACTCCCCCCTCACGTGTCCCCCTTTGAGGGTAATTGCCACTATTACCTACTGTCCGACACCCTCAAATGGGTGTGGATCTCTCATGATCGATTGTATTCAATCTCTGCGCACTAGTCTTCTACCTATCACAGGCCATAATATTAGGGTCTAGCCCCGCACAATCAACCTTAGTGTTATACACTATGAAGAGCACCTACCTCCTTGAAGTGGATATGTACCCCTCCTATTTTTATTACCTCCCCATCCCTTCCCCTTCTCCCCTTCCTTGTTACTTTTGTACCCCCAACCCCCTCCCTTCCCTTGGTTCTGTACAGTTTCCCTTTGCAATAGCACAGATGTAATAGACCCCAACAAGTGTGTTACGCTGTGAGTTGTTTACATTGCTATGTTCTTCTTTAACTTTCAATAAAGAATTACGGAACAAAAAAAAGAAAATTGCAATACATTTTGACAGCCCACTTTAGATTTTACAAATGCACCAACGGCAAAACATACCAATTCATTGGAGTGCATATGTATGAAAAACACAGACAACTTAACACTTTTTTTAAATTATACTTTCTCAATAAATGTACTAAAGTGCGTCTTGTAAAAGAATTATAATAATTGCAGAAAAAAGATAAAATGCAGCAGAGTCTGCTTAGAGATACCATCACAAGGGAATGCGCAAATATCAACATGATTGAATCGCCGTAGAGGAAACCACAATAGGCTCCGTACAGAATCAGACCTGAAACGGAAGAGTGAACCTGTAAAATTCACATGTTGCCTTGCACTCGTCTTTTTCAATCAGTTTCTTCTCTAATGAGGCATACATATTAAAAAAAAAGCATTTGTTAGAATTCTCAAATAGCAACAGGGGAACCAAATTTCAGTAGATTAAATTAATGCACGAGATTAATAATCCTATATCGTACGTTAACAATCCCTAATGATTAAATGATTGAATGTTGCATGGGTGTTCAACCAGTAGGAGATCTATCACATAAGAGGTCCCAATTTAATATAATCCTTACTGTAGTTCAGGTAAGTTCCTCATGGCACAGGTAATGCATAGTGGGAGGCATATTGAGCGAAAATGCCTGCAAATGAGTCTCTCTTCAGGTGGTAAATGTGACACGTTAACATACCCTCAGGCCTAGCCTTTTGGTTTACAACGGGTAGGCATAGAAGCATGTATATATCTAGCAAAGGAGAGATGGGTTTCCATCATAGCTTAGAAGGCAATTTCTGTGGGAAGCCCATAGAGTGCATAAACTTAAATACTAGAGGCCTCATTTATGAAGAATTAGTGTAGGGCAGGACCAAGACTCCCCTTGCAGCACTTCCCTATGCCAATGTGAAAGGGAAGGAATGCATTGTATTAATGAAATACGTCGCATTCCTGTCTTTTATCCCTTCTCTGGATCACAACTTGCTGCCAAGTGCCAACATAGGCACCCTTGCACACTAGTGCAAGGGTGCCTCAGTTGCAGGCAGGATTGTTTTTGGGCCAGAAGGGGCACATTCTGGAACAAAAACAATCCGAGAGGCGTTTTCCTCTTTCTATGTGTGATGCAGAATGCAGCACATAGGGAAAGAGAAAGAAACGGGGAGAAATACAAAATATTTTTCCTTGTTACACTTGCTCTGGGGAGGTGTGAGGTTTTGGTGCTTACGTGATTAGGTAGATCAGGGGCTGTGTCAAAACCCATGGGTGCTGCATGGGAAACCCCACCACAATGCCCATGGAATGCCTCCTTGATACAGAGTAGGGCAAGGCAGCCATTTGTTCTGCTTTGTCTTACTCCATATCTATGAGGCCATGCAAAGCCATGAGGAGTGGCTTTGCGTTGCCTCATAGATAAGATTGAGAAGTTTGCGCTGCTAGAGCATAAAAAAGTGCCACTCAGGTGGTGCAAGCCTCTCATAAATAAGCCCCTAGGTGTTCAAGAAAAAGAACTGTCAAATACTGCTCCCAAATATTGAAAATTATGGATATTTACTAGTGTGTTATTATCTATATAAAGTGTATGCAGTTCAGAAATAACCGGGGCCACAGGACATAACTTTTAATTTAGTGAAGTTGGTACTCAGACCTAACATTGACATGGAGTCAGTAAAAGATAAAACTAACTCCCTCAGTGCCCTTGGTGGGTGAGTAGCACCGCATCATCAGCATATAACAACACTGGGATGAAAATTCCCTTAACCATAGGGACATCAGCACCACCAATCAGCAAATAGAAGCTAATATTGTTTACATATAACAAAAATGAAAGTATGACCAATGTACAACATTGTTGCAGTCCTCTTATTAACGCAAATGGTTCTGTTATCTCCCCATTTGGACCAAACCTCGCCTTAGCTGCCAAATTACTGTCCAGGTCCAGTGCTAATAAATGTAACCACAACTTTGAATGGTTTACCCACTTCAAATGCATTAGATAAGTTCATAAATGCCCATATGCTTGTGTTCCATTTATAAAGGTCCATAGTAGCACAGTCAAGTCAATGGGCTTTCCGGATGAGCTCTGACGAATGGCTAACAATATCTCTTCAATATCAAAACACAACTTAGGGTATACAGACAAACTGAGTAAAACATCGGGGACATAAGTAGAATTATCTTTAAAACTACAGATCATCTGAAAATGGGTTACCAATGATGTGTTTCAAATGTGGATGCCCAGTATAGATAAAGTACTTTTACTATGTATAAAATGAATTAACTGCCAACAGATTTTAGGATAGCGTTTTGTTGTAGTGTCAGTGAGTAATTCCCAGTGCAAATCTTGGAGTTCCTTTTTTCTCTTCTTTAAGGCACGCCTATAGTGTGTGCAGCAAATTGTGACCTTCTCTTGGATTTTAGCCAGGGCCTCAAGGAGGCAGCTATTGGCAGAAGAACAAGAAGTGTTAAACCAACGTGGAGATGATACTGGCAAGGGCGTTCCGGGTTTAAAACAACATTTTTAATACAGCCACATAAAAGAATAAAGGACTCCATAGCTTAAACAGGACTATCAGTGCCAGAAAGACATACAATAAATGTACTAACATTTGATGTTATTATGATTTCTAAAAACAAAGATGGATAAAAAGATACCATGCTGATTTCAGATAAATATTTTGTGGGACTGATTGATTATTTTAATCCCCAAATTTACTGACATGGTATTATGGAGGTAAGAATGATAAAAGAAGAAGATTGTGATCTCCAAAATTAGAATACATTCACCTCATAAGAATGGTTTTAAAAGGCCACAGAGCATGGTATTGAACTTGAAGTAGTTGTGATAGGATCAATTTCCTGTACATTGATTAGGTCCTGCCTCAATATAAAGTCACCTAAAATGTCATCCCTAGGATCTACTCATGCACTAGACACTGAAACGTGTGAGTGGTTTGTATACACTAATCAAATATATTGGCAGAGACTTTGGCACAAATTAGAAGGAAGAATTCCTATGTAAAAATAAATCATCAACAAAAATAAACAACATTAAAAAGATTGGATTATTTCAGTTTCCAAAATGATTGAAATTACTGAAATACAGGTAACATTAAATTGAGCCGCTGACAAGGAAGGCCTAGAATGCTTTGCAATTATTCTCAATAGAGACAATATTAACGTTCGGAGAAAATTTGAACCAGGTTAGAATAGCATTGAAGGCATCACTAAACACTGGGGTAGTAGACCATATTTTTTGTAGAAGGATTATATCAAAGTTGTTGCTCAATAAAAAGCCTCTTGGGTTGTTTTATCTTTGAATATAATCCCAAAAAATTCCAATTGATAATATGAACAGAATTAGAATATAACTTTGTGCCACAAACCTCTTTTGTTATATCTAAATGTAAAAGTGTGGTGTGGCTAAATCACGACCGGTCATAATCATAATAAAGTCAGTCCACTTCAAACATATTCTTAGGGTTTTTTTTTTGCAGAGTTGTATATAGCGCGAACTTGACCCGAATCGGGTATCAGAGCGCTTTACATAGCACCAGTTACGTTACATGAGGACACACATTCATTTTTGTTAGAGATGGGGAGATTAAGTGATTTGCCCAGAATCACCGGAGGTTTTAGCGGTGTTAACGAGATTCAAACCCAGTTCCCAAGGTCCGAGGTCGAGCGCCCTAGCAATTAGACCAACTCCTCTGCCTAAGTGTATAATATCGAAAATGTGAATTAATATCAAGGCCTGGTGTGATAATTAAATATGTAAATATACATTATTTATGCTAGGTCATGGAGCAGTACGTAGATGAAAGCAAAAGTACATGCTCTGCACTAAGGGATTTTGGGTTTGATGATGCGGTGGTGGGATCGCCCCACCGCTGCACCGCCACACCAGTGTGAGAACAGCCCAGCATATAATTACTTTTTTAGTCATTGACACATGATTATTTTGCATTCCCACAGTTGTGCTTTAAAATAGGCTCCGCAATGGGAATGGCAAAGGAAGTTCCAGCATGGCATTGAATGTGAAGTCCATGCCCTGCCGTAACTGGGAGTGCATGAACACAGGGGTTCCCTGGCGGAGTCGGTGGTTCCAGGGTTGCAGGAACTTCAAGGTCACCATATGGCAGCCAGGAGAAATTCTCCGGCTCCCCACCATGAGTCTGGCATTCCGAGGGCCGCCAGACCTGTAATTATGCCCTAAGTCATTTGTTACAGGAAATTAATATGAGTCTGAAGTAACATAGTGGGAAAGGACAGCTCTTTTCCGATTATCCCAGAGAAAAATCTGTACTTTAACCCCTTGCATGCTGATGAAGGCCGGGATCCGTCATGGCACACAAAGCTCGTGTGCTGATGACGGCTCCCGGCCGTCATGACCGCATCCGCGAACGGAATGTGCCACACAGGCGCAGAATCGCGGCAGCATGCAAGGGGTTAAAAATGTAATTTTCTTGAGCTATATATGAATGTAATCTCTGAAAGGAGCCCCACTTTAACATGGTATTTTGAATTTGGACGCTGATGTACAATTGTAACTAATTACACACTGAAAGAGTTGTAGTTCAGTTGAAACATACATTTCAAAGATGTTTCTGGTGCGCAAAATACATCATAGCCTCTTTGAGCAGGTACATACTGGCCACCATTGTGCAAACCAAGAAAGGTCCTGAGATTTAACTACGTGGTCTGTGCAAGCAACCACTTGTGCATAGTAGGTACCCAGGGCTTTAATTTGGCTCATGGGATTCTTGTGACTTGAATGAACTCTGGTTGCAAACTCAGGTTATGACACCCAATATTTCTTTCACAATTTGCCTTCTGTTCCACTCGTTTTTCATGCCCTTCTGCCCTTTGTGCCACTTGTTTTTCCCTCGTTTCTGTGCCTCTTTTGCCTTCTGTTCCACTCGTTTTTTGTGCCCTTTTGCCTTCTGTGCCACTCGTTTTTCCCTCGATTTTGTGCCCCTTTTTCCTTCTGTTACCTTTGTTGTCCCTCACCGCCCTCGCCGTTGCGTCCCCTGCGGTTTCGCCCCCCTGACTACCCACTACATATTCGCTGCCCCCGCCTCCCGCCTCCCGCCTCCCAGCTGATCCTCCCTCCCACCTCCCCATGTATGCCGGCCGCTGCGCGGACGAAGGCGCGCCTAAGGGAAGCCCGTTTGTGCCCGTCCGTGCCTGGACCACACCCAGCGCCAGAACCCCTGGCCCCCGCACCCGCCACGACACCACTGCCACTACGACGCCAGCACTCTGCACGCTCTCAACTCCGGACGGAGCCACACCTGCTTCTAGGCTGCCATGAAACGCACACACGGCCCCTTCACCTGCCGGAACTGCAGCTACACCAGCCTCAGAGTCAACGAACCACCCTCCAAGAAAGATCCCAGCCACCTCTGATGCATACTACTGAACACCCGCTCCGCACGCAAGCATGCCGTCGAGCTCTGGGACCTGCTCGACACAACATCCCCGGACATCACCTTCCTGACATAGGCCTGGTTTAACGACTCCTTCACACCCGACATCGCCATAGCCATCCCAGATGGCCACAAGATCACCCGCAGAGACCGCACCAACGGAGTCGGAGGAGGAATTGCCATCGTCCACAAGAACAGCATCAGGGTCTCAACTAGCAACGACGACGCGCTCAGCACCGCCGAACACATGCATTTCCAGATCCACACAGACCCTTACTCCACCCTCAGAGGCACCCTCCTCTACCGACCCCCCAGACCCCGCTCCCAGTTCAGCGCCTCCATCGTCGAATTGATCAGCACGCACGCCCTGACCTCCACCGATTACATCCTCCTTGCAAACCTGAACTTTCACCTTGAGAACAACAACGACAACAACTCCACAACCCTGATTGATAACCTCGCCAACCTCGGACTGAAGCAATTCGTCACAACGCCCACCCACTCCGCTGGCCACACGCTCAACCCCATCTTCTCCTCAAGACCGCACGTCTCCATCAGCCACACCACCAAACTCCTCTGGACCGACCACCGCTGTATCCACTTCGCCTCCCAGAAACCCACCACACACCACGCACCCAACAGATCCCCCGCCGCTGCTAGAGCAAAATCACTGAAGAGCAACTACACGCAAACCTCGCTCTCAGCCCACCCACCACACCCTCCAACATCGATGACGCTGCCCACAGCCTCAGACGCTGGATCGAGGACTGCACCAACACCCTCACCTCGCTGAAGAAACCCCCCCCCAGAGACACCAGCAAGAGGGCCAGCTGGTTCACCCCAGAACTCCCAGCCTCCAAGCAAGCCTGCCGGAAACTAGAGAAGAAATGGCACAGTGAACAAACTCCGGACAGCCATGCAGCACACAAGGACGCCATCCGCAACCACCACCACCTCATCAGGGCGGCAAAGAGGACCTTCTTCAAAGACCGCCTCAACAACAACGCACACAATAGCAAGGAGCTCTTCAACATCGTGAAGGAACTCTCCAACCCCAGCTCCAACACCAACGACATACCACCGTCTCAAGCCCTGTGCGAGTACCTTGCCACCTTTTTCCACCGCAAGTTAGCAGACATCCACGACAGCTTCAACACCCAGACAGCCCCAACAGACCGCATCACAACAGACCCTCCACACAACATCGACCACGACCACCTGCTAGCCTGGGCCAGCGTGAGCATCGATGACATCATCAATACCATGCGCACAATCCACTCCGGCTCTCCGTCAGACCCATTCCCGCACCACGTCTTCAACAGAGCAAGCAGCTCCATCGCACCCCACCTGCGCAACGTCATCAATATCTCCCTCGAGACCGCGACCTTCCCGGAGATCTGGAAACACGCCGAGATCATCGCCCTACTCAAAAAACCTAAGGCAGACTCAAGAGACCTCAAGTTCGTCTGGCCCGGCTCTCTGCTCCCCTTCCCGGCCAAGGTCATCGAGAAAACCGTCAACAGACAGCTAACCCGATACCTCAAAGAAAACAGGATCCTGGACCCTTCCCCATCAGGGTTCCGCAGCAACCACAGCACAGAGACTGCCTTTATCGCTGCCACCTACGACATCAGGACCCGCTGGACAACGGCGAGACCGCAGCACTCATCCTCCTAGACCTCTCTGCCGCATTCGACACCGTCTGCCACTGCACACTACACACACGCCTCCACGCCACAGGGATCCGAGACAAGGCTCTGGATTGGACAACCTCCTTCCTCTCCAGCAGAACCCAGAGCATCCGCCTCCCCCCATTCCGTACCAAAGCCTTCAAGATCATCTGCGGCGTATCCCAGGAATCCTCCCTCGGCCCGATGCTGTTCAACATTTACATGGCCCTGCTCGCACACGTAGCCCGACAGCACGACCTCAACATAATCTCCTACGCCGATGACACTCAGCTGATCATCTCACTCACCAAAGACCCCATCACCGCCAAAGCCAACCTCCATGAAGGAATGAAGGCCATCGCCGACTGGATGAAGACCAGCCGTCTGAAACTGAACTCAGACAAGACGAAGGTCCTCATTCTCAGCTCCAACCATTCAGCCTGGGATGACTCCTGGTGGCCGATGGCACTGGGGGCTGCCCCGACACCCACCGACCACGCACGCAACCTGGGAATCATCCTCGACTCAATGCTCTCCATGACCAAGCAAGTCAATGCCGTCTCCTCCTCCTGCTTCAACACCCTCCGCATGCTCCGCAAGATCTACAGATGGATCCCGACAGATACAAGAAAGACAGTCCCCCAGGCCCTCATCAGCAGCAGACTCGACTACGGAAACGCCCAAGCTCATCAAACGACTACAACGCATCCAAAACGCCTCGGCACAACTGATCCTCGACGTACCACGCCACGACCCTGGCCACTTCACCCACCACCTGAGAAACCTGCACTGACTCCCCGTCAACAAGAGGATATCCTTCAAGCTCCTCACCCAAGAACACAAGGCACTCTTCTAGACCGGCCCAGCCTCCCTCAACAGACGGCTCTTCTTCCACATCCCCAACCGCCAGCTACGCTCTGCCGACCTCTCACTCACCACTGTCCCGCGCATCTGAAGAACAACCACCGGTGGGAGGTCCTTCTCCCACCTAGCCGCCAAGGCATGGAACACCCTCCCACTGAGCCTACGACAGACTCAAGACCTGCTGACCTTCAGGAGGATACTCAAGACCTGGCTGTTCGATCAGTAACGCCCTCCCCCAGCGCTTTGAGACCCTTGCGGGTATGTAGTGCGCTTTACAAATGATTGATTGATTGATTGATTTCACTATGTTATATATTTTGTAAGACAAGGAGTCTTACATTGTTACATGAATGCCTATAACAACTGTACAGTAGGGTTCATGTTGAGTTGTAGTTGGGATTCAAATCAGGAGGTCACAGAGAATTGACATTTTAGTGGCACTGGACAGCTAGACTGATCTTCTTTAAGTATTGGATTTTTTTAGATGAGAGGCAATCTAGTTGTAAAACTGTCAATGCTGGGTTTGAAGGCAAGCTCCACTCTGCCAAACTCGTTCATTTTCATACAATCCATTCTTGGCTGCGGGAATTGGGAAAGGATAAATAACATCATTATGCCCTTGATAAAACCAACCGACATTTATTTTAGATAACTGAAGTGCTTGCGTAAACCAATTGTAGGTGAGTTCTGTCACCTTTTTCTATAAGTAGTGTTTGTTTGGCTTTTCGGATATCCATCCATTCCTGTTTGTTTTCCGTTTGCTTTTAAAACATTAATTAGTATCTGCATTCAACAATTAAAAAAAGGAAAATTGATGTACCACGTCACACTACAGAAACAGGCTATGGTATAATAATTGAGCTAGCCACAAAGCAATAAAGGAATATTTTAGCAAATACATCTCCATAACTGTAAAAATAGTGGAACAATGGACACGAACAAAAAATGTTGTGAGTAAACATTTCGGTTTAGCGGCACAAAACTGCCACTAAAGCGACGATGATGGCTTGGTAATATGCCTGGAGAATTCCAATAGAAGCCCATGTTCACACCAGAACATGGAATTCTATTGGAATTCTCAAGGGCATATTATCAAGCCCATTATCGCCGCTTTTTAGCAGCAGTTTTCTGCCGCTAAACCGGCGATAATTTTAACGTTGTTCTTGACAATATACCCCTTCATTGGTAACTGTTTCCAAGTAGTTCGGGAAAGGCAAGTGTCATCTTCATTTGGATATTTCTGTGCAACCTCTACCACAGATCCTCAGTAAATTGTTAGGTATTAAGCATGACAGAGTTTTCAAATTGGTAGGTATTAAGCATGACAGAGTTTTCAAATTAAATACATTCTGTTAACTCTGCTAAAAACCCATCTTTTGCATAATTTAGATTAAATTATTATTATTTTTTTTAATGTAGCTAATGTCATACCTTGTAGTGAATACGTTAATCTTAAGAGCAAGTAAATAAATAGTTGACAAGGTTTTGCTTTTCTCGCTCCAAATAGTGTTCTTTTATTTATATGCTCTTTGTGTATGAAGGTCATTTGAATCTGTGGACTTACTGGATACATAATTTGCAGTTCAACTACTGCTTCCGTTTCATATGAATCTCTTTCAAGACGATTTACAGTGATAGCTTCCTTTTATTTGAAAATATAATTCTTTATAGAACATCTCGTATTTCCTACTTCAAATACCAATTGAATTTTGCTACTGTGACTTTAATTTACACACGAATACACCTATGTGTTTAAATAAGTATTAGGTATAATCTCTTTTGATATAGAAAAACAACGGGGTATTCGTTTCTGTTTTCGTAACCCCTCACCCGATTTGTAATTATGCGTGCAAACAATACGTTTGAAGTGCTGTTATACAACCATAGTCTGTTTGTATGATGGAATAATGTTTGACTTCATTAAATTACACATGAAAAAAATGTTTTTTGCATAGTGATGAATCTTTCACAAATCACTCTTCAGAAAAGCCCAGATCTTGATGAGTCCTTCCCATAGATGCAATCCTTTAAGGTATTATTAGATTCTTTCTTCAGTCAGGCAGATAATTCCACACAACTGCAGTAGATGTCCCTTCCAAGTCAGGCACATATTCTTGAAGATTCGTTCACAAAGGTGTCCTATCATAAGCCATTTCTAGATCTCCTTTTTGAATCAAACAAACGTTCCACAGCATCTCTTGAGAAGATATCCCTTTAGATTCAGACTCAAGTCTTTGCTGTGCTAGATTACATTACATTAGGGCTTTGCTAAAGGTTGCAAAGACATCTGCTACTAACAACACTACCCTCTCAATATCATATCAGAGAATTATGAACAAATCTGACACCCTTGCAAATTCACTGTTGCTGAAAGTGTAATGGAACAATGTCAAAGAACTCAATTGAGCTTTGGTTCAGAGCAACAAAAAAAACAGAGGGCGTGGCTTTTACACATAACAATGCATACCCATTGGCCCGTATTAAATGTTTGGGCATCTTACAGGAAATTCAGACTCCTTCCTCAGCTCCTATGCCTGGCCTTCAAACGCCCACTTCGCCCTCGGCCTCTTTATGCCCGCCACCCCCGGCCCGTATCAGTTCCCCCTTCACGGCCTCTGCCTATCTTCTGAATACCCGCTCGGCTGTTAAGCATCAAGTAGAGTTATTTGATTTCTTAGACTCCACCGACCCAGATTTCCTGTTTCTTACTAAAACCTGGCTAACCTCTGATTCTCTGCCTGATGTTCTGATGGCCCTCCCAGACTCGTATTATATTCTCCGGTCGGACCACCCAGGAGGGAAGATGGGGGGTGGAGTGGCCATGATAATCCGGTCTAACCTCCAGTTCCAACTTCTTCCTCACTCCCCTATTTCAGCAGTTGACTCTCTGGTGGTTCGTTCCACTAATCTTGCGACTCCGCTTACTTGTGCGCTCTTCTACCGGCTCCCTCAAGCGATGCCTCAATTTATCCCGGCTATTCAGGAATTGCTCGCCACCTTTGTGGTTAACAACTCAGCGGTCCTACTCCTAGGAGATTTTAATTTTTGGTCTGGAGACCCGCTCGATGACTCCATGTCCAAGCATTTTTCAGACACCCTTCACTGTACGAATTTTACTTCGCATATTTCACTCCCTACCCATATCCACGGCCATATTCTAGATCAAGTTTGGTCCACCAATCAGTCAATCTCTATACCGACTATCTCCCCTTGTGCTTGGTCAGATCATTCCTTGATCTCCTTTACTTTAGCCCTGGGGGTGGCCAATACTCCTCCCCCCCTAAAAATATTAGGGCCCGAAATTGGAATCGGATGGACCTAGCTGCTTTAGGCCACTCTCTTTCTTCTTCTGCTCCAGCCCTGACGGATCTCTCCCCTAACATCCAGGTGACCACCATTAACAGCTGGCTCTCGACAGCTTGTGATCGTTTGGCCCCCCTCAAACGGGTAATAACGCGTCGACCCTTCGACGCTAACAGATGTTTCACTGACGCTCTTAAATCCCAGAAACTGGCGCTCAGGCAGGCCGAACGCCGCTGGCGCTGTAGATACTGTCCGGATCTGAAGGCACAATATCTGATCCTTCTCCGGGCCTATGAGAAAGCTATACTTGCAGCGAAATTGGAGTATTATACCCAGAAAATCCACCTGGCTGCAAATAAAACTAAAGAGATCTTTACGATCGTACATGAGCTGGCGGCCTCTGATAGAGTTACCTCCAGGCCTACTCCCTCGCAGTGCCTATGTAACGCTCTTAACGACTTTTTTACTGAGATAGCGATCATTAAGCGGAACATACCCCCCCGTCCCCTTTCCTTTTCCTGCCCGGTACCTCTGCCGACTCTTGTTACTCTTGACCACTTTCCCTTGATCTCTAAGGAGACCTTTCTCACTTTGTTAAGGAAAGCGAAGTCGGGCTCTCCCGCCAACCACTGCCCTGCTCACATTCTCAGAGAGCACTTTTCTCGCTGCCCAGACCCCCCCCATTACCCTGCTCAACACCTCCATTGCTCAGGGAGTGGTTCCTGACCTGTTCAAATCAGCCATGGTTATCCCCATTCTTAAGAAGTTGGGCGCGGACTCCACTCTCCCTTCCAACTTCAGACCCATCTCCTTGCTCCCGTTGCTTAGCAAAATTATAGAGAGCCATATCACCTCCTGTCTCTCCACGTATATTGAGGATAACCATCTTCTGGCTGCCCATCAGGCAGGGTTTCGCCCTGCACACTCCACGGAGTCTGTGGTTCTCTCGGTGGTGGAGGAGCTCAGGAGAAGCGCCAACATCAACTCCCCACATGCTTTGGTCCTCCTTAATCTATCCGCCGCCTTCGATACGGTCGATCATTCCATTCTTCTCGACCATGTCGAGGGCGCCGGCATGCGGGGATTGGCCCTAGCCTGGCTCACTTCCTTTTTGAAAGGCCGCACTCAGGCTGCCCGGTTGGAGGGTTTTTCCGCCTCCACCTGCTCAGTCTCCTGCGGGGTGCCCCAAGGTTCATCCCTTTCCCCCCTTCTTTTTAACCTCTACATCCACCCCCTTATTGTTTCGTTACAGGAAATGGAGGTCACGGTGTTCAATTACGTCGATGTTCTCCAGTTGATCTTTGACCTTTCTCCTTCCCCCAAATCTATTTCCAATTTCCATTCCACCTTGATATTTGTTTATAATTGGATGAACTTCAACCAATTAAAGCTTAACCCCGATAAGACGGAGCTGGTTCTTATCGGTGGCCCTTCCAACCCATGGACCTCTGCCTTTTGACCCCCCGTTCTAGGTCCCTCCCCTATTCCCTCTGCTTCCGTGAGGATCAAGATCAGCAAGATCTTTCCATGCGCTCTCAGATTAGCTTAGTTGTCTCGTCCTGCTTTCTTTCTCTTAGAACCATTCGTAACATTTCTCGCTTTTTTTCTGTAGATGCGCTCAAACTCATCGTCCTGGCGATGATCTCATCCCGCCTAGACTACGGCAACGCTTTGTACATTGGCATTACCGAGTACGAGTCCGCCATCTGCAGCTTATACAAAACCAAGCTGCCCGCCTTATTTTCAGGCTTCCAAAGTCACACCACATTACCCCCTCGTTAAAATCTCTCCATTGGCTCCCCATCCTGGAACCGTCTCTTTTCAAGATGGGCTGTCTGATCTTCATGTCACTGGCTGGCACAGCCCCTGTTTTCATCAACACAAATATCAGCACCTATGTTTTTGGCAGAAGCCTTCGTTCTTCTTCCCATCACCTGCTTAATGTTCCCCGGTTTCGCAGGAAAAAGCACGGCGGATACAGATTTTGTACTCTCGCCCCCCTTTTCTGAAATGCTCTTCCGCTTGCTATTAGATCTATTCCAAGATACCTTGATTTTCGTACAGCTCTCAAGACCCATCTGTTCTCCCTAGCTTATACTCCTTAAACATTCTCCATGCTTCCCTTTGGATAAGCTTTTCTGTAGCGCCAAGAAACCGCCTGGTAGTGGAGTGCTTAATAAATCCCTTTCAACTTCAACTTCATACCCACTTTTGCAAGTGTCATGATATTGCTTCCTTTCTATGGACTACATATACATGCCAATGTTGAATTGCAATAGTGACTATCATACCTCTGAGGCATCTCCAATATGGTCTGGAAGAAGCAGCTAAAGACACCTTGATATTCATAAGTACTACCAGCCACTGGTACTTACAATGTGCCCTTATCCCAGGTGAAGGCAATTCTATATGCACAGAGAAAAATTTTGTATGCAGAGAAAGAACTCATGAACTCTCAAATAAACGATTTCTTACATGATAACTCATAAACAACTTATGGTTTATACGTTATAGCAAGACAATATTGGTTTCTGCAAAGAACAAGACTGTAATTGTAATAAAAAATGAACGTCAACCGCAAACAAAAACAGATTAAGTAAAGCATGCTATTAACAGAGGACGAAGCATTTCTGTGGACATACATACTAATTTAATGAATACATACACCATAGAGGGAGATAAACTTAATGAATTCCAAACATTGTGCATGAAGGAGACAATAGGTGAATAGAGCAGGTGCTTGGTCCTCAAAGAGATTCAGACTGCTGCATGTGGTTTATTCAAGTGTGAAATCATAGCACATGACCATGTTGTCTTGTAGTTTCACAGATACGAGTTCTAATTTCACATAGTCAATGAAGTAATCCTTGTTATGGTGCATATAGCTTAAAGGTGACAATATGTTGAATCAGAGCAATAACGGATCATCAGGACAGTCAATTTTGCAGACCCAAGAAGAGATCTGAAAAAGAGAAAGAAATTCAATATCGTAGAAGGAGGTTAGGTCAGTATCAGGGAAGGAAAGACTATCATACATAAAAGAACACCATTTTAACTCAGGCACTTGAGAACACCTGATGGAGTGTAAGTGATATCTAAACGGTACTCAAAGTACGTGACGCTTGATAGGAGGAAATAAATCATGGTTATGGCTCTGAATGAAAGAAAATACGGACTGGAGGCAGAGAAATCGTTAGGAGAAAGAAGGAATATCTGCAAAAGTGCACAGCAGAATTGGCTGCGATGGCACCTGACGGTGTTGGTGAGTCCGGATAATGAAAAAGCTGGAAGATTTGGAGCTGTACTAGGACAGCATCTGTGAGACCAAGCATCCACAAGGGACCAAGGGGCATATTATCAAGGGGGTTTATCTCCACTTTTTTGGCTTTAAAAGCCAAGAAAGCGGAGATAAAATGATCTCCCTATTACCTAGCTGTCGCTAACACCAGTTAGCGACAGCTTGTAGGAGATAGCGACCATCTTGGGCCCCACTTTCCATGTCAGTGATATTTATCACTAATGACATGCAAAGTGGGCGTGCCAAGATGTTAGCGACTGGAAACAGTCGCTAACATCGCTATCTCCTATTACCAACTTTTGGAGATAGTTGCGCTAAGCGCGAATATCTCCAGAAGCTAGCACCTGCCCTGAGGAGGTGGATAACATGGCTAAGAGCATTAGCTCACTAATGCATGAATATCACGGACTTTTCAGCGATATTCATGCATTGCGGCCAATTATTATCGCATTTGCGATAAACCTTGGTAATACCAAGGTTTATCTGCGATACATTTTTTCACGCTAACCAAGCAATAGCGATAATTATCGCTATTGCTTGGTAATATGCCCCCAAGTTCTGTGCAGGTATTTCAAGTCCTGCACAACCAGGTAGTACATCTATAATCAAGTTACACATGATATTTATTTAATTAATGTGTACTTATCACTCTAATAATGTTTAAATCAATCTACATATGTGTCTGGGATTTTAATACAGTTAATGCTAAATATAAGGATTTTTGTATTGAGAAACATTGAAGAAATAAATATAGGAATCCACCAATGCTAGTAGTATTTAGAAATAAAAAAATATTCTATCTGGTGGATGCGTGTTTATGTATTGGCCAATATCATAGATGATAGTATGTTGTTAATTGAACCACATGAGCGGCGAAACCCAGCCTGAAACTTTGACATCAGGCACTTATCGTCTGACCACTTCTGAAAATCATTTAAATTCAGAGGAGCGTATAATTTGGTTTCAACATCAAATAATGTGGTTATTAAATTATTGCTTTTCATAGAAGGATTTCATTTTTTAAACAGAGATCATAAGATAGACCCCCACCTTGTGAGTCCGGAACATCAGAAAACCCTACACATGCCCTGCATAAGGACGCCAAACAGTGAGAGTAGAATTTTGTGTTTGATTTAAATAAGGCAGTTAGCAAGACATTTTTGATGCAAGGCTTCATTAGTTGTAGTGTCTTTTATCACTTTGGCCATTTTTTTATTGACAAGGATGGCCATTTTGGGGTTGTAATATGACTGGAACTGCACTAGGATTGGTGCTGCACTTTACTTATAGGTACATAAGCTGAATGTCCTGATATCCTTGCTGTGATCTTCCCCCAAACATTTTGCGTTCACCCCTTCTATTTTCTGAAAATTGTTTTTGTTGATATTTAGGACTCTGAGCACTTTACCACTGATAACCTGTGCTAAAGTGTTTATACTTTTGCTCCCTAAAACATGGTCAAATCGGCTTACACCTGATGGCACATTTAATTCAATTATAAGTCCCTAATATACAGTACTATGTATACCCAAAGCCAGTAAATTAAATGTTACTCGTGCCACCCACTACAATAGCCCTTCAGACTTTAAATCGCAGTCTGTAGTGCAGTTTTAAACTGCCATTTCGATGAGGCAAAATTAACCTTTTTCTAGGCCTAAATCCTCCTTCTGAATACATATAAGTCATCACTAAGATAGGCCCAAAGGGCCACAGGGCAGAGTGCGTTGTATTTAAAATGTAGGACATTTGCTCTTAAGATTTACATGTCCTGGTAAGGAAAAACTCCTAAATACGTTTTTTACTATTGTAATGCCTATCTCTCCCATTGGATAACATTTGCGTACCTCATATTATTTAAAAATGGACAAAGTTTGATTGAAAGCAGAAAGAAATATCTAGTTTATATTCAAATGAATTGTGATTTGAAAACCTCTTTAATGCTCAAGTCACATTTTAGATTATAATTTTGAATAGACCACTTTTAGAAAGTTGGCAATTTTCTTCCCAAAAGTTCTAAGGCCTTCTAAGGGTTTCTATCTGTCTGGGCCTGCTAATCGGGCACTCCCCCATTAAGAAAGCAGTTTGGGCCCAAACAGTAAACAATAGGCGACTAGCTGCGGGCAGGATGCTGGGACGGTTGGTGGCCAAGCTGTTCCCTGCCCTACTTTCAATTAAAGGGTTTGACTCTCTCACACGCAAAGGAACCAGACATTAGTCATTTGTCACCCCAGATTTCTTGGAGGATGGGCAGAAGAAAGAAAGAGTGTGTAAGAATAGGGGTACCCCTGAAACAGGTTCCTAAATCAGGGAAAATATCTAAATTGTGAATATCATCATTTAGGAACGAAATTTATGAAGTGGACCTATGTATAGATACTACATGTTGGATACATGTCATCAATTACGTCAGTGTCAACCAATTATGTTTTAATATCTTTTTATTTAAACTTTTACAATTTTAGGCATAGGTAGGAAATACGTATTTCCTAGCCATGCCTAAAATTGTACCTTATAATACGACAATTATGTGTCTTAAAAAATTTGAATAACTGAATGGTTATGTTTTTGCACATTTCGATGTAAACAAATTGAATTATATTGTGTCTATTAACTCTATTGTCTCACACCTATGCATGAATTTTATTGAAAACAAGCTGTTAAATATTTTTTGATTACTCTGTATTTGTTGCATTCTATATATTTATAAAAGTTTGAATAAAAAGATGTTAAAACATAAATGGTTGACACAGACGTAATTGTTGACATGTATCCAACATGTAGTATCTATACTTAGGTCCACTTCATAAATTTCGTTCCTAAATGATGATATTCACAATTCAGAAGAAAGAAAGAACCTTCTAGAACCAGATGTGGTAGTAGCATAAAAAATACCCTCACTTCAAAGGATGGCACCAGGTACAAATATTGGGCCTCCATAGACACTCCTCAGTACACTTCTGGAACTGTGGACATTACAGAAGTAGGAATGCCTTGTTTCCCCAGAGGACTGCCCTGCTGCTTGAGGCCTGCCTTGTTCCTGGTGGACTGCCCTGCTGCCTGCATTGTTCCTCAGAGAAAAGTCCTGCTGCTACCGCAGGACTACCAAGCAGTTTGAGGCCTGCCTTGTGTCCCAGAGAACTGTACGATTGCTTGAGGCCTGCACTTCTCTCTGCAAAGAAAGACTGGACATGCTCCCTTCTAAGCATGGGCAGATTTTTCGGATTCGCGATCCGTGAATTTGCGGATTTGCGGATTCGCAATCCACAAAAATCCGCTAATTCCCGCGGATTTGCAAATTATTTTTTTTTGTGTTCGCACGGGTTTCTGCCAGTTCGCGAGAGTTTTTGTATAATTTCGCAAACGCGAACTTACCTGTCGGGTCGCAAGTTTTGCGAACTTGTTGTTTCTATGTGTCCAGCCTGTTTGCGACCCTCTTCTTCATCACTGCCACCCTCTGTCACCACTGCCACTCTCTGGTTCACCCATGCCACCCTCTGGCTCACCCATGCCACCCTCTGTTTCATCACAGCACCCTCTGATTGACCAGTGTACATTATTGTGGCAAAGCAAAGCAGACCTTCCCTGCCTCAAGTGACCTGAATTAATTTGGGGCTGATTAATGTGTCACAGAATATTTTTTTAGCTGGCACCTGCTTCCTTAGTGCTTCCTGATTAATGATGTGCTTGAACTTTTGCACCTGCTAAGTGCTTTAATTTTTGCAAAATTAGTTACAACACCTCCCCTGCCCCAACTGACATTAATGAATTAGGGGCTGATTAATGTGTCACTGAATTTGAACTTCCAGCCTGGCTCCTGCTTGTCTTCCTTAGCTGTAATTCAGGACCTTTGTGGCATACGTGTAACTATTCTGAGGGTCAGAGCAGGGTCACACAATAGTTGCAAGTAGGCAACTGAACTCTGGAGGGGCCCCTCAGGAAGCACTACAGGAAATGGCTACTAATGATGAGCTTGAACTTTTGAACCTGGTAAGTAGTTTCAGTTTTCCAAAAATCGTTTTTCTGCAATTTAGCGCTTATTCGCGGGCGCGAATAAGCGCGAAATTGAACTGGGAAGCCGCAAACTTGCGCGAATAGTGCGAGCAAGCAATAAAATCCGCCGCTCGCGGATTTGCGGATTTTCGGTAAATTCGCGGGAGTTCGTAGATTGCGGATTTACCGAAAATCCGCAAAATCCGCGAACGGAACGGATTTTTCGCCCATGCTTACTCCCTTCATCCCAGGCTACCAGAGTGACTACAAGGGTCCACTGGCTGACCTACTGTTTTGAGCTACAGTGACACAGCAAGTCCAGAGGCCTCCCTGCTATGGCCCAGCTAATCTGCTGCATATTGACCTGCTGGGACCTTCAACAGGACCTGCCTGCGCCCTGCTGCCCTCTGCTAAAGTGAGTCCCTGATGCCCAAGAGGTACCTCCCCATGTCCTTGACCCTTGGCTTGCATCAGAGTGCACTACTCTACAAGAAAAAAGAGAAAACTTGAAGTTCTGAACTCTTTGCGCTGGACTTTGAGAAGGTTACTTTTTCATTGAAAGCAACCTGGTCCCTGTATTTGGCCTGTGCTCCTTTGCAGTTGGCCTGAACTTGTGACTTCCCCCCGGTTTTGTGCAACAACATGACCACGAATGGCTCTTTGCACTTTTATGTGTTATATGCGTTGGGCAGTAACCTCCGCACCACCAGCGGAGTTCACAGAGTTTTGCCACTCCACGCTTCTCTTGGAGCGCGTAGTTCCCAAAAACTCTGCCAGCCACCAGCCAAGCAGAGTTTACCAGAGCGCTCACCCCTAGACTTAATCCCAAAACCAGTAGTACACCAGGAGGTGCATTTTGAGAGTTTGGGAGAAAGGGTTTGGGCCTCCGACGAACTCTCAACAATACCTCTGTGTCGGACTTACTGGTGGTAACATTATGGCCTCCAAGAATACTGTCACAGAACTTTTTAAGACAGTCTCTAACTTAACGAATTTCAGTAATAGTAAACAGTTCAATCCAAATAGACAGATTTGCGATAAACTCACAGACTTCTTTTATGATAAAGTAGTCAAAGTCTATGACCATTTCTCTAGCAGCAAAACTGAAACACAATCATATCGACGTAACAACATCAATGCGACTATTCAGGTCTTCCTGCATTAATTCCAGACCCTTACACAGGATAGAATAGAGAAGTTAATACTGTCGACAACGTTGGGATCCCCTTGGACCACTGTCCCACCATTGTTTTTCTCATGACACTCAGGATAGTTGCAAACAATTTAACACCTCTTCTTAACAATATTTAGCTGTCAGGGCATTTTCCTGATACCTGGAAATAATCATTGGTAAGACCCCTTCTAAAAAAGCCAACCCTAAATCACATGGAGTTTAGCAACTACAGGCCTATTTGCTGCCTAGCATTTCCTTATACAGTTTTGGAAAAAGCTCTAAACGAGGAACTATTATTCTTCATAGAGGCAAACAACAAACTTGACTCAGCGCAATACGGTTTCCGTCCACGCCATAGCACGGAGTCCACACTGATCGCTGCTACAGAAGACATACACGTCCAATTTGATGGGGGGGGCACCATATTGATTTTACTTGACCTATCGACCGCATTTGATACGGTTGATCACCATATCCCTATTCAGCGTCTGGCTGAAGTAGGAATCGTTAACAAAGCCTCGGATATTCTTCATTCATACCTAACTGGAAGAGAGGAATCCATCATGATGGAAGAACATAGATCGCTTTTCTATGCCTTGCCTAGTGGGGTCCCTCAGGGATGGTCATTCTCTCCTACCTTGTTCAACGTTTACGTGACCCCACTGGCTAAACTCATACATTCCCACGGTTTTAATATTGTATGTTATGCGGACGACATGCAAATAGTCATCTCCTTGACATCCAAACCTGAGGAAGTGGCACTCAAATTTAATAACTGTATGAGTCACATTATTACGTGTATGCTGGACAACTGTTTGAAATTAAATACCGGAAAAAACTGAAGTGGTTATGTTTGGAAGTGATACTTCCATTTGGAACTCTACCTGGTGGCCGGAAACAGCAGGTTCCTGCTTTTTTACATTGAAAGTTCTTCAAAAGATTTGACCTTTTATCCCCATGACCCTTAGAAAAACAGGTCATTACGGCGTTAGTACCTTCCAAAATTGATTATTGCAATGCTCTCTACTTGGGAGCAAAGAGGAGAGTTATTCGTAAACTGCAGACTTTACAGAATGCAGCGTCACGTTTACTCCTTAAAATTCCCAAATTCAGCCCCATAAGCCAAGCCACAACAGCCAGTCAAGCGCACACAACAGTTGTAAGGGTATAGTTGATTTATAGTAAAGCGATCAAGGATAAGATCAAAGACACGATGTTCTTTCCGTCTTAGTTTTTTAATTGGTGAGTGGTTGGGCCTCCTGTCCAGGAGAGACCAACGAACATAAAAGACCCAGCCGACACGTGTTTCGTCAGTAAGGGCAGTTAACCCAATGACTCTTCAGGGCTGGAGATAATACAAAAGGAGGGGGTTTGTGATGGATAACAATAAGATTGCGAAAGAACAATCAAAATTTGGAACTACAAAGGAGAGGGGAACCTAGTGTGAGTGGAAACCTGGAGAAGAAGGTGTGTGGAGAAAAATACTGGAATTGACTGTAAGGTTCGTGGATAATAAACACCTAAAGTGCGAACAGAACAATTTAGTGCCCTCATAGTGAGTGGTGACTTAATATGTGAAAGCATGGTTAAAAACAGTGTGCTGAAGCACTTGCAAATTGGAGGACAAGGAGCAAAACTGTAGGGAAGAAACATAAGAAGCTGAGGTATACATAACTATTGTACAATCATTCTGTATGTTGTACCTGTAACGGATTATCATAAGAGACAAAAGAAATGCTACATTGAGAAGTGGGTGAAGTGAAGTGACAAACCAGTGAACAAAAACAATGGCTGATTGACTCTTATGACATGTCCTAGAGTATGCAGTATAATGTCGGTTGTGCTTGTTATTAAGAACAATCATCGTAGCCTGCACATAAGAGGAAAAGACAAGGGCAGAAAATGCATTTCTATATTATGCGATTTGTCCGTGTTCGGAAACAAAACATGTAGGATAGGTATTTCTGCTTGTTAACGTGTCCACATTGGGGGAGGAGAAAAGGATAAGTGAGACCGACCCATTGCTAATATTGGTAGGGGATCAGCAGGTTGTAAATGGCGCTATAACATCACTCGTTGATTGTAAATAGATGTAAAAAACATTGCAATTTTGGTAGGGGATCAACAGGTTGTAAATGGCGCTTTAAAACCACTCTTTGATTGTACGTGAATATACAAAACATTGCAATTTTGTGTTTAATCTTGCATTTTCAACCGTAAGTTAATGACTAATATAGTGCAGCTCGTCGTACATTCGAACATTCCTAACATAGTGAAACCGTGTGTCTGAAAGACAGCCAGAGGAAGAATAGTTAAAGTAATAGCAGATTGAATGTAAAATATGAGGTAGAAAAGGGTACCTGTCGGGGAGTAAATGATCGCAGTATCTGTGGTGAAAGAAAATAAAAAAGGTGGAATCAGAGCGCTGCAAAGCAGTTAATGCATGGTGTTCTGAATAGGATATTAGAGAAAAGTGGCACATGGTGAGGTAACTCACCGGGGGACCGGTGATACTTCCAACCCGGTCCTGGTCGGGTTTATGGTGGGAGAAAAGTATGTCCCCACCAGAAGTAGCAGAATCGGTAATGTCAAAATTGTATTGGTCCAAAAGGCGGGTAATGCCTCAAGTAAGGATCACAAGCGGCTCTGAAAAAGAAAATGTACATACGGGAAGGGTGAGGAGATGTCACGGTAATGCCGTGAGCAAGTTAAAGAGCCGTAAATGAAAGCCACAGGTCTGGGGTGCCACTTACAGTAGTGCCAGGTGATCAGGAGACGCGGTATTGCCGGATGCGGGAAACACCCCGTGCATGATATGGAGCGAGGTTTATACTCCTGAATGCACTGCGTTACTGCATCATGGGTGGAGAACTAGAGCGCGAACCCGCGGCAGTGAGCGCGAGTGGTGGCTATCTTTAGAGGAAAGACTGGGGATAGGGAAAGGAAGTGTTGAAAAGGTAAGACTGATATTGGATCAGCAATGCGAATCCGGTAATTAAAATAAAAAGTGCCAAAGGTCAAATAACTGGTGGATGAAAGTAAGAATAATAGAAAAAAATGTAATGAAAAATAATTTTTTACTGAAAAGGTACCAGCATGTTTAGATGATTGTTCTTAATCTTCTAAATAGCAAAGGGTGATAGGTCGCACCCTATGACACAAGTGAGAGAGTATGAGATAGCAAAGCCAAGTCTTAGAGAGAACAAGAAAAAGGGAAAAGGAAAAGTGTTAGTGACATAGAATATTTAGAGTTAAGTAGTTTCAACGTTGATACGTACAGTATAACTGAGAGTCTTGCATTAAAGGAATTACAGAATTCAAAATATATTATCATTTAAGGACCTAGAAAGTAATGTAGTTCATCATCAGTGTTCTGTCCGTGCCTGACGGATTGAAGGCGCATGATCCAGGTGGCCTCTTGGCGTCTTAGTTTCAGTTCTCGATTGCCACCTCTCACGCTGGCGTCTGTCACATCAATCCCAAAAAAGGTGAAGTTTTTTGTGGTGCTTTGTGACGAACAGCAGGCCATGTGAATGGCCATGGGATAACGAGCATCTTGTTGTAAGATAGCCCGAGCATGTTCTCTGATTCGAAGAGTCAATCAGCCATTGTTTTTGTTCACTGGTTTGTCACTTCACTTCACCCACTTCTCAATGTAGCATTTCTTTTGTCTCTTATGATAATCCGTTACAGGTACAACATACAGAATGATTGTACAATAGTTATGTATACCTCAGCTTCTTATGTTTCTTCCCTACAGTTTTGCTCCTTGTCCTCCAATTTGCAAGTGCTTCAGCACACTGTTTTTAACCGTGCTTTCACATATTAAGTCACCACTCACTATGAGGGCACTAAATTGTTCTGTTCGCACTTTAGGTGTTTATTATCCACGAACCTTACAGTCACTTCCAGTATTTTTCTCCACACACCTTCTTCTCCAGGTTTCCACTCACACTAGGTTCCCCTCTCCTTTGTAGTTCCAAATTTTGATTGTTCTTTCGCAATCTTATTGTTATCCATCACAAACCCCCTCCTTTTGTATTATCTCCAGCCCTGAAGAGTCATTGGGTTAACTGCCCTTACTGACGAAACACGTGTCGGCTGGTTCTTTTATGTTTGTTGGTCTCTCCTGGACAGGAGGCCCAACCACTCACCAATTAAAAGATGGAAAGAACATTGTGTCTTTGATCTTATCCTTGATCGCTTTACTATAAATCAACTATACCCTTACAACTGTTGTGTGCGCTTGACTGGCTGTTGTATTTTACATAAGGGTAGTTCCACACCCTTTGGTTGCAGAGTTTTAGGGTTGTCTCTGCACAAGAAGCACCAACCATTACTACTTTCTTGTGACCACTCAACCACTACATGTTGTGCGCCATTCTATTCTGAATACGAATAACCCCTCTCTGAACTGTGACCATAAGCCAAGCCGTTTGTGACCTGCACCAGTTACCAGTCCAGGCAAGGATTAATTTTAAATCCATGTGCATTTTGAACAAGACCCTGTATGGGGCAGCGTCAGCTTACCTCAATCAACAACAATGTCAGGTGATAGCATAGGTCATAGCGCTGGGATGCCTTCGGGTAACCAGGCGCCTTATAAGTGTTTCCTCATTCATTCATTCATTCATTCATTCATACATTCATTCATTCATTCATTCATTCAGGTGCAACATACCACAGCGAGAGCTTAGATCAGGATCAGCCTCCCTGCTGGTGGTCCCTAGGATAACGACTTTAAAGTGGGGTGGCAGACGTTTTCTACATCTGGCCCCAAAACCATGAAAGACAATGCCTATTGGTTTCAGAAAGCAAACTAATTTGCTGCTTTTTAGGGAAGCACTGAAAACATGGTTATTCACTCCTTAATCTCAGCCGATCCCTATGTTCCTTGCATAGATTAACAACAGCTAGCTCTAAGACGCCACGGAAAACACCCCCCCTATAGCCAAGGAGACTTCATCCCCCAACCAATAGTGTGCCAGAAGGCATGTTTGCAGAGAGGTTGAAAAGGGCAATGGGGTCTCCAAAGAGCTCTCAGCAATCCCACTGTGAGGGACTTACTTGTGGCATCACAAGGGGTACTTGGTCCCCAAAGACCCTAAGCATCCAAGGGGACTTAATACCCCCATGAGTAGTGTGCCAGGAGGAGCTTCTGCAGAAAAGTTGAGAAAGGGGGCATGGCCTCCAACAAGCTCTCAGCAATCCCACAGTGTGGGACTTACTAGTGGTAACAATAAGGGTTCTTGGCCCCAAACGATCCTCAGCAGCCAAGGGGAGTTCATCCTCCAACCAGTAGTGGGGAGAGGTGGAGGGGCTTCCAACAAGCTCTCAGCAATCCTTCTGTGTGGGACTCACTGGTGGTAACAGGAGGGGTTCTTGTCCCCCAATGACCCTTAGCATCAAGGGGACTAAATTCCCCAATGCGTAGTGTTCCAGGAGGCACATTTGTAGAGTGCTGAAGAACCGAAACAGGGCCTCAGACAAGCTCACAGTAATTTTGCTGTGTGAGACTTACTGGTGGTAACAGGAGTGGATCTTGGCCCCCAACTACCCTCAGCATCCAAGGCGACTTCATAGGGGGCGGCAGGGCAATACTCTGCCTGCTCACGGATCTCTGTGGAATTTAGCAGAGTTTTTCGGTAACTCAGCAGAATACCGCAGAAAGAAACTCCACAAGCTCTGCCCAGGCCTAGTGTTATACCTACCTAAAAGTCTAAAATTGCATATCTACGATTCTACTAATTGGACCTTTGTCATTTTGGTTTCATTTTATTTATTAAAATTAACTCTGTGTCTCAACTGGTTTGGGATTCTTTATGTGTTGTGTTTTCACTTCATTATAGCTTGTGTGTTGAATTAGTACTTCACTTAGTGATTCTAAATTAAGTCTGACTTCTTTAGTGGCAAGCTACCAGAGAGGTAAGCATAGGCTAATTGTGTGCCTTTTGTGGTTCATCCTGACAATGATTGTGGTTGTTGCTTGAGTAGGGATTCACCCCCTCAATCAATAACCCAATTACTTACACTGAATATATGGGTATTCTAAATTTCTGCAGGATCAATATTGTGTTCACATCAAGCACACTTAAACATTTTCTAAATCTCCTACAGTCATTAAACTTGCATATCTGGAATACATTTACACAACGATAGTCAAAGTAATGAATTTAACTCTTTTACAATATCATTTTTTGCTATTTTTATATACTATTCATACAGATATCCTAAGCCAAGGCACCCTTCATTAAATACCAAATTATTTTTATGTGAAGTGTTTTGATCTTTATTCACTAGGTAACCAACTTGAGCTACTAAACCTGTTAGAATTGCTCACAGTTGACTTTACTAATAGATGCCAGAGTCAATAAATTAAACAATTTACTATTTGTGCCCAAGCGAACATGTCTACAAAAGAATCCCCTTGAACTAGTTGCTGAAACCGGTTGTTTCAAGCTACGACAGATTGCTTGCTCTTAAATGGCCACTTTAGTCTTTTATGATTGACAACTCCTTCTGATGACACCCCCACACTCATTGCTGGACTGTTTTCGTGTTTTTGATTGTAAACTCATAATGAGTAACAAGAGTGAATGACTGCCCTATTGCAAACAATGCATAGTGTTCTTTACTTTCAAAGTCTAATATGGGGAAGCTTGTCTCCTTGTTCAGAGCTTGTGTGCCCAGCCAGAAGTGTGACAAAGGTACTGAGCATCCCCTCATTTATGGTGACTCAAAATGGTTCTGCTGTAGTTTTTCCTCAATGCGATTGGTAACAGCCTGGCTGTGAGAGAAAAGCTGGGGTCTTTCCAGGTGTCTCATAATAGTTTTTTGTGCCCACCCCAAATGATCTTCCAGCGAAGGGAAGAAAACACCTCTCCACTCCCAGCCATTGTCTCTGCTCTAGGAGCTGTTTTCTCACCCCTTTCACACCTAATTGAGGTGAGGGTTTGCTGGAGAGCTAATATAAATTAGCTTCCAGCAGCTGCAGGCAGAGTAAAGGTAATATTCTAAACATTACATTTTCCGTATACTTAATAACAATCAGACTTTACCATTTGATTCGATTTTTAATAATTAGAAAGTCTTTTAATGTAGTCAGTAGCAAGGACAGGACAAAAGCTATTGGTTAAGTATATAATCTTTACTTTGAGTTTTCCTATCTGTGAGTAGCAGCTTGACCACTGCCAGTGTTGTTCTGGCTCTTGTCACTGGGGGAACATATCATTTTTAATGCTACACATGTTCCTCTCTAAAATATTACGTACCCTACCTTCTGCACAGCAAGTTGCACTTAGGGATGACATATCTAATAGTTAAAATTAGGCTTTCCCTACTGGCTAAAGGGTGATAATGTGAAATTGAAGTGTGATCAGTTGGAAACTGATGACATCCCTCAGGGCACTCCAGTTTTTGGGTGAAATCTTCCTCTGTTGTTCAAGAAATGATATGAATAGCTTTAAAGAGTTTATTTTCTCTTTTTATTTAAGTATAACCCATAATGTTCAAAAATTAATAAAGTTTCAGTTGCAAACATATATTCCATTCCATTTCATATATGATTGAATCACCTCCAATGCATTTCGGGCTATGCCCTTCGTCGGAGAGCATCTAAACAAAAATGACATATAATGTTCTAAGTATGATATCACACATATACAATAATACAAAGCTAAAGGTATAAACTTGATTCGGCTAGGAAATGAATCAGCAACAAGTGCAAGTATTAGTTATCGTCATTATAACGGGATGGGGTCAATGTTGTGTAAAAACGGTAAAAAAACATGTAGTGGAAAGTCACGTGATCGACAGAAGTAAACAGCGTGTGATTGCGGGTTTAGATAACGATGATATGGAAACAATGTCATGAGATTAGAACAGTTCATTAAGTGTTAAGTTATAGAGAACTGAATGTGCACATGTGGGTAAGGGTCGCAATTCGACAAAGGTGAAAGATACGCCGGAACGCGCTAGGGTGACAGTAAGGTGAGGAGTTAGTACATTGTGAACGGCTCGTTGCAACCGAATATAACGAGCGGTCATATGAGCGAGCAATGTGGCGGGTTTACTTACTCGTTTGTTCAATGAACGGTAACATGGTTGGCAAAGTCTCCAGCTTGTGGGAATATTAACTATGGGGAAAGTCCCTGGTCAAATTTCATACGGAAAACCAGGAAGTGATGTGGTCACGTGGGTTAGTGAGCATGGTTATGGAAATAGGGCTAAAGTCAACAGTGCCGATGTGATCGGTGTAGAAAGGGTATAATATGAAAATAATATGAAAATACACATTTTGAACAACAAGCATGTGATAAATGAGACAAAGTGATTGTGCTAAAAAAATAAATGTTACTACATGTGAGTTTCATAATTACAGGCCAAGTGGAGTTTCAGAACAGAACACCCACAAAAAGTGGGGAAACTCATAAGTAACATGCAAACTCAATGCGTTCATTGAGTCCATTCGGTTTAATCGAATTAAGTCTGTAGATCCAATGGTTTTCACACTGTAACAATGTCCTGTTGTTGTATCTTCCTTCTATTTTGTCGATGGTTTCCAACACCATAAACTTAAGTTGAGAAATGTTATGGTTCATTTCAATGAAATGGCTTGCTACAGATGATTTAAAGTTTTTGATTCTGATATTGGACTTGTGCTCGTTAAGGCGAGTCTTGAGTTTGCGTTCGATTAAACCGAATGGACTAAATGAACGTATTGAGTTTGCATGTTACTTATGAGTTACCCCACTTTTTGTGGGTGTTCTGTTCTGTTCTGAAACTCCACTTGGCCTGTAATTATGAAATTCACATGTAGTAACATTTATTTTTTAGCACGATCACTTTGTCTCATTTATCACATGATTGTTGTTCAAAATGTGTATTTTCATATTATTTTCATATTATACCCTTTCTACACCGATCACATCGGCACTGTTGACTTTAGTCCTATTTCCATAACCATGCTCACTAACCCACGTGACCACATCACTTCCTGGTTTTCCGTATGAAATTTGACCAGGGACTTTCCCCGTAGTTAATATTCCCGCAAACTGGAGACTTTGCCAACCATGTTACCGTTCATTGAACAAACGAGTAAGTAAACCCGCCACATTGCTCGCTCATATGACCGCTCGATACATTTGGTTGCAACGAGCCGTTCATAATGTACTAACTCCTCACCTTCCTGTCACCCTAGCGCGTTCCGGTGTATCTTTCACCTTTGTCGAATTGCGACCCTTACCCACATGTGCACATTCTGTCGTTTTTGTTTAGATGCTCCCCGACGAAGGGCATAGCCCGAAATGCATTGGAGCTGATTCAATCATATATGAAATGGAATGGAATATATGTTTGCAATGGAAACTTTATTAATTTTTTAACATTATGGGTTATACTTGAATAAAAGGAGAAAATGAACTCTTTAAAGCTATTCATATCATTTCTTGAACAACAGAGGAGGATTTCACCAAAAAACTGGAGTGCCCTAAGGGATGTCATCAGTTTCCAACTGATCACACTTCACTTTCACTTTAATTCACTCGCCCAAGGGTGGAGGGCCATACCATAGGAGCACCTATTTGAATGTACATATCGTACTATCGAACTTTATTCTAACTCAGGTGTGCACCGGCCAAAAATATCTTACTATAAAGGGTGATAATGACAGGCCAGGTAGCACAGTTCAGACTGCCACTGCCAGGTTACACAGGATAAGCCTGAAACTATGTTTTCTAGACTCCTGGGCACTCAGGACTTAGTCAATTTGCCAACCTGAATCAGATAAGCAGTTGTACTGCAAATATTCCAGTACCTGCAGAGTGCGATGTGTCACAGGACACAGTCAATTCCAGGAGACATACTATCAGCATTAAATATGTCAATTAAAATATGTGGTTATTTAACCCTTTTGCTGCTAGGCCTTCCTCTCTACTAAGGCTGTTTTTTGGCTGTTTGGGTTAGTTCGCGCTTAGGCCCCTGTTACTTTTTGTCCACATAAGGTATCCACATCAGATTTGTGTCATTTTCGTCCAACATCATGGGGATGTTCAAGGTACCCAGGGTTTGTGGATTACCCTGGAGGGGACCCATAAATTATCCAAAATTCATCAAAATGTTCTTTTTTTAAATGGGGAAAAAGTGCTGTAAAAGAAAGTGTCTGTTTTTTCCCTGCAAATGCTATCAACAAAGAGTGTGTGGCGCTGAAATCACCATCATCCCAACTTTCAGACACAGGCAGACTTTAATCAGAAACCACAGTTTTGGCATTTTACTGGGACATAGGTTATTTTTGTTACTTGTTGTGCTTTCAACCTCCTTCAATTTAGTGGTAGACATGGGTGTAAAAGCAATGATGGATCTGGGGGAAAACTATACATTTCTGTGAAGTAGACAGCGTTTTGAATTCAGCAAGGGATCACTTGTGTAGATCACTCAAGTGTTTTTTTATATAAACTAACAGTTGAAAATTAGATACATTGGAAATGAGTTGAAAAAAACAGCCATTTGTGCCAATATTTTATTGAAAGCTTTATGCATTTATATCCGCTGGACACTTCTGGTTGTGGGGATATATTGGACTTGTAGGCTCACCAAGAACCCGAGGAACCCATAGACAATAACTGAGCTGCAACTTGCAATGGTTTTTCATTGTATACTAGGTCTATAGCAATTCATTTGGTAAAATATGAAGAGGGAAAAAGAGGTATCAAGAACACCTATGTATTTCTGAAATGGGACCAAAAGTACAGTTTAGAAGCAGAAATTATTTGCACAGCTCCAAAATTATAGAACATTTTTCAAAGTGACTTCTTTTTTACACATTGTCTTACATTTGGAAGGCAGAACTCCATGGAAAGTCAATAGGTAATAACAGTTGTTCTAGAATTCTGTATTCCCCAAAGTCTCCCGTTAAAAATTATACCTCACTTGTGTGGGTAGGCCTAGTGCCTGCGACAGGAAACAGCCCAAAATGCAACATGGGCATATCACATTTTTCTAGTGAAAACTGACCCTTTTTCGCAACGTGCCTAACTGTGGATTTTGGACACTAGCTCAGCTGGCACCTGGGGAAACCTAGCAAAGCTGTACATTCTGTAAAACTAGGCACACAGGGGAATCCAGGATGGGGTGACATGTGTGCCTCCCACCAGAATCTGTTACCCGGAATTCCTTACAAATCTCAAAGCTTGTAAAAAAAAATCATATTTTTGTGATGGAAAGTTATGGAATCTGAGTGTATCCACAAACTTCCACCCACCCACATTTCCAAAAGTCTCCTGATAAAAATGGTACCTCACTTGTGTGGGTAGGCCTAATGCCCAACACAGGAAACGGCCCAAAACTCAATGTGGACACATCAATTTTTTCCTCTGAAAATGAACCCTTTTTTTGCAATGTTCCTAGTTGTGTATTGTGAACCCCTGCTCAGCCGGCACTTAAAAACTAGATAGAAAGGGGAATCCAGGATTGGGTGACTTGTGTGACTCCCAGGTTCTGTTACCCAGAATTCCTTGCAAACCTCAGACTTTGTAAAACAAAACACATTTTTCTCATATTTCTGTGATGGAATTGTCTGGAATCTCCATGTATAAACAACCTTCCAAGTACCCCACATTCACCATAGTCTCTCGATAAAAATGGTACCTCTCTTATGTGAGTAGGCCTAGTGCCTGCGACAGGAAACGGCCCAAAAGAACGCAACGTGGACACATCACATTTTTGGAGTGAAAACCGACCCTTTTATTTGCATTGTGCCTAGCAGTGGATTTCGAACCCTAGCTCAGCTGGCACATAGGGAAACCTAGCAAACCTATACATTTTTTTAAACTATATACGCAGGGAAATTCAGGATCGGGTGACTTGTGTGGCTCTCACCAGGTTCTCTTACCCTGAATCCCTTGAAAACCTCAAACTTTGTCAAAAAACACATTTTACTCACATTTTTTTGATGGAAAGCTCTTGAATCTGTGTGGCTCCACAAACGTCCATGCACCCTGCATTCCCCAATGTCTCCTGATAAAAATTGTACCTCACTTGTCGGGTAGGCTAGGTTTTTGGCCCCGGGCTCAGCATCCATCTAGGGAAACCTACCAAACTCAGACATTTCTGAAAACTAGACACTGGGGCAGTTCAGGAAGGTTTGGCTTGCTTGGCTCGCCCAGTGTTTTCCTTCCCAGAATCCCCTGCAGACCTCAAATGTAGATTTAAAAAAATGAATTTTTCTCATATTTCTGTAATGGAAAGTTATGAATTCTGCATGAATCCGCAAATGTCCACCCACCCAGCATACCCCAAAGAATCCCGATAAAAATGGTACCTCACTTATGTGGGTGGGCTGACTAAGTGGCCGCGGCAGTGAAGGACCCAAAACGTATTGTGAAGACATTAAAATTACCTATCACAAAACAACCTGGTTTTGCAAGGGGGGGTCACCTCGGTTTTTGCCCCCAGGTTCGGCAGTTATCTAGGGAAACCTACTAAACCCTGACATTTCTGAAAGCTAGACACCCAGGGGAGTAAAGAGAGGTATGGCTTGTGTGGGTACTCCATCAGTTTCCTACCCAGAATCCCATACAAACTTCAAATTTAGCTGAAAAAAAATCTAATTTTCCTCACATTTCTGTGATGGAAAGTTATGGAGTCTGTGCGCATCCACAAACATCCACCCACCCAGCATTCCCCAAAGACATGCAATAAAAATGGTACTTCACTTGGGTGGATGGGCTAATTGCCCACGGCAGGGAAGGTCCCAAAGTGTATTGTGGAGACATCAAAATTACCTATCACAAAATAGCCTGGTTTTGCAAGGGGGATCACCTGGGTTTTTGCCCCCGGGCTCGGCAGAAATACTAAATCATCCATTCAGACAGTCATGTACCCACTCATTGTTCAATTCACCTTGGCATATATATATATAAAGCATATTTAAACTTTTCAGAAACACACAGTCACTGGATGATGTCCTCAGTTATGTCATCAGTGATGTCATTTGAGATGTCTTCAGTGAGGTCACTGCCCATGTCATGAGTAATGTAATACGAGAAGTCAACAACAGTGCATTGTGGGGGCATGAGTTATAGTTAGCTCAACTAACTATAACAGCCGAATTTCTCTGTTTTTTTATGAGAGAAATGCCCACCTAACTATAACGTCCCTGAAACCTGTGTTTTTTTTCAGTGAATTTAATTGGTGTTTAAATGCTAATTTCTAACTATAACGTCCCTGAAACCTATGTTTCTTTCAGTGAATTTCTATGGTTTGTTAAATGATAATTTCTAACTATAACGTCCCTGAAACCTATGGTTTTTTCAGTGAATTTCTAAAGGTTTTTTAAATGCTAGTTTCTAAATATAACATCCCTTAAATCTATGGTTTTTTCAGTGAATTTCAAAGGTTTTTAACCGTCTAATTCCTAATTATAACGTCCTCTTTTTTTCAGTGAATTTCCGGTGTTTCTTTAAATGCAAATTTCTAACTATAATCGCCCCTAAAATACTTTTTCTTAATTTTAAATTTTTTATAAATATAATGTGATGTTTTCTCTTTTCTAAAATATGAATTTGCCTTTTTTTCTAAAAGTTGATTTGCGTACCAATGATGTACGTGTCACGGTGGGTTCGCGAATCCCAAATTATTGCAGCCATATTGGTTAAGTTGTGTATGATGGGCATTTGGTATGCAAAGGGTCGGCGGTTCTTGGGCCCCACGTAAAGTCGCATACGTATTTCCGGGGGTTGCGTCAGGTGCGCGAATCCATTGCAAATTGTTACTTTTAAAAGTATATGTATATAACTTTAATATGTATAGCCTACCAAGAGATTATTTAACATAATTGTAAATATCATATATTTGTCACTGTAATAAAGATAAACTTTTGTTAAGTATCATTTTCGGGAATCACGTCGGGTGCACGCTGCTTCCCCGCCCGGTGCACAAATCCCATGTGACTTCAAAAGAAACTATTTCATTGGCTAAGATGCTTTTGATTCTAGGAGTTGAGGGACCCCACCCATTTGTTTCATTCTTTCAAGTACATCTCAGCAGACACACCTGTTGTCTTTTGCTCCTCCTCTTTGCCTTTTTTGGTGTTTTTTTCTTCCATCTAAAAATGGCAGCTGGCAATGCACCTCAGCAGCTTCCACCTGAAGAGGAAGAAGACTTGAAGGAACCCATGAAGACCAGGTACAAAAATATAATTTAGGCTATTTTCTCCATACCACCTGGGGAGAAAAAGGTGAATGCCCATAAAGTGACATACACCATTTGCGAGAAGGTCCTCTCATGAGGATCAGAGAAGAAGTATTCTTTAGGCACTCATCAATGTTAAAGCATTTGCAAACAATGCACCATCTGCATCTCGGAAGAGAACAGCTGAGACATGAGCAATAAAAGCAGGCAACTGAGGAGAACACTGCTGGACCTAGCACCTCATCTGCTTCCACAACAACTGCTACACCTAATATCATCCCTGACTTTGCCAGAGTGGAGCAGCGTGGTGTTAAATTCAAGGAGATGTTATGTTTTGTTGAGCAATCAGTGGATGCCATCCTGATTACCGTTAGGAACCACCATTGTTAATTCTTTTTGTTTTGTTTTTTTGTATGCAATGCCTTTCTAATTGCATAATTTTTTGAACGTTTTCACCATTGGTTCTGTTTATTTTTTCATTTTTTAAATGAAAACAGAAAAAAACTCCCCAATAAGTTAAAAACACACAAAAAAATATAGAAGAAAAAAACGGTTCTTTTCAGAACTGCCTATTTGGTTAAAAATAGACAAATGTGTAAGTGTTGTATGAATTGTGGCAAGTGGACTATATGGAGAAGTGTATGGGTAGTGCATATGTGATTGCATGAGTGCAGGTGTAGTGCCTGGATGATTGCAGAAGTACATGTGTACTACCTGAGTGATTGCATGATTACATTGGTAATGCCTAGATGATTGGAAGAGTGCCTGGGTAATACCTAGGTGCATGGAGAAGTGCATCAGTATGCCTGTGTGATTGCATGAGAGCATAGGTAGTGGCTGGATGATTTTATAAGTGCATGGGTACTGCCTGGGTGATTGAAGGACTGTATGGGTAATAGTAGCTAGGTGATTGCATGAGTGCAACTGTAATCGTTGCAGAGTGCATAGGTTTCCCCTCATGCACTTCTCCAACTACATACACATTACTCCTGCACTCATGCAATCACTTAGGGATTACCATGCAATGTAATGCATTGCAATGTAATGAGACAAATTCATGCATGAGTAATGTTTGGCTGATTGCATGAGTTCAGGAGTAATGTCTGGGTAGTTGCATGTCTGTAGTGGTAGTGCCTGGGTGATTGGAAGAATGCATAAGTAATGCTTGTTGGATTTTATAAGAGCATGGTTACTGGCTAGATGATTGGATGAGAGCATAGCTAGTGTCTGGGTGATTGCATCAGTGCAAGAGTTCATGCATAAGTGCTTAGGTAGTGCTTGGATGATTTTGGAAGTACATGGGTACTGCCTGAGTGATTGAAGGATTGCATGGGTAATAGCTAGGTGATCGCATGTGAGCAGGGGTAATGCCTGGGGGATTAGCGGAGTGCATAGGTAATACCTGGGTAATTGCATGAAGGCAGGGGTAATGTCTAGCTAATTGCATGAGTGTAGAAGTAGTGCCTGGGTGATTTAACAAGTACATGGGTATTACCTGGGTAATTATATGAGTATGGGAGTTGTGCCTGAGTTATTGGACGAGTGCAAGATAGTGCCTGGTTGATTGAAGGAGTACATGGCTAGTGCTTGGGTGATTGGAGGAGTTCATGGGCAATACCTAGGTGCATCGAGGAATGCATCAGTAGTGCCTGTGTGATTGCATGAGTGCATAGGTAGTATCTGGATGATTTTATAAGTGCATGGGTACTGCCTGAGTGATTGAAGGACTGTATGGGTAATAGCTAGGTAATTGCATAAGTGCAGCGGTAACGTCTGGTTCATTGCAGAGTGCATAGGTAGTGCCTGGGTTACCATATGAGTGCATAGGAAGTATCTGGATGATTGTATAAGTGCATGGGCACTGTCCGAGTGATTGAAGGACTGCATGGGTAATACCTAGGTGATTGCATGAGTGCAGGGGTAATGTCTGTGTCATTGGGGGAAAGCATAGGTAATGCGTAAGTGATTCCGCGAGTGCAGAGGTAATGTCTGGGGTTTAGAGGAGTGCATAGATAATGACTCGGTAATTGGATGAGTGTAGGGGTATTCTCTAGCTAATTGCATGAGTATATAGATAGTGCCTAGGTGATTTTATAAGTACATGATTATTGCCTGGGTAATTATATGAATACAGCGGTAGTGCCTGAGTTATTGGAGGAGTGCAAGTGTAGTGCCTGGGTGATTAAAGGATAACATGGATAGTGCAAGGCTGATTAGATGAGAGCATGGCTAATGCCTATGTGCATTGAAGAGTGCATCAGAAGTGCCTGTGTGATTGCATGAGACCATGGGTACTGCCTGAGTGATTGAAGGACTCCATGGATAATAGCTAGGTGATTGCATGAGTGCAGGGGTAATGTCTGGGTCATTGGAACAGTGCATGGCTAATGTCTAAGTGATTACATGGGTGCAGGGGTAATGTCTGGGGGATTTGGGAAGTGCATAGGTAAAGCCTTGGTAATTGCATGTATGAGTGCAAGGTTAGTGCCTGAGTGATTAAATGAAAAGAAAGGGTAGTTCCTGGATTAATAGAGGAGTACTAGGGTAGTGCCTGGGTGATTGTATGAGTGCATAAGTAGTGCCTGAGTGATTTAATAGGTGCTTGGGTACTGGCTATGTGATTGGAGGAGTGCAAAGATCCTGACAGGGTGATTGGAGGAGTACAAGGGTAGTGCCTGGGTGATGGAATCAGTCTATAGATAAATCATTAGTGATTGCATGAGTGCTAGGGTAATGTCTCGGAGATTAGAGGAGTACATAGGTCATGCCTGGGTGATTGCATGAGTTGAGGGGTAATATCTGGGGGATTACAAAAGTACGTAGGAAGTGCCAGGGTGATTTTATAAGTGCATTGGTACTGCCTGAGTGATTGGAGTAGTACTGTGCTAGTGCCTGAGTGATTGGAGGAGTGTAAAGGTAGTGGCTGGGTGATTTCATAAATGCATGAGCATTCCCTGAGTGGTTACATAATTACAGGGATAGTGCTTGTGTGATTGGAAGAGTGAAAAGGTAGTGCCTGGATGATTATATAAGTGCACAGGTAGTGGCTTGGTGATTGAAGAACATCATGGGTAGTAGTTGAGTGATTGAAGGAGTGCAGGGGTAGTGCCAGGGTGATTTCATGAGAACAAGAGAAGTGTCTGGGGGATTGGAGGAGTACTAGGGGGTGCCTGGGTGATTGCATACGTGCATAGGTAGTGCCTGAGTGATTTTACAAGTACATGGGTACTATCTAAGTGATTGGAGGAGTGCATAAATCCTGACAGGGTGATTGGAGGAGTGCAAGGTTAGTCCCTGGGTGATTGAACCAGTGTATAGCTGGTATAGCATTGATGATTACATGATTGCAGAAGTAATGTCTGGGTGATTAGAGGAGTACATAGGTAATGCCTGGTGATTGCATAAGTGCAGGGGTAATGTCTGGGGGATTTCAGGAGTAAATAGGTATTTCCTGGGTGATTTTATAAGTTCATAGGTACTGGTTGGGTGATTGGAAGAGTACAGGCATAGTGCCTAGGTGATTTGAAGAGTGCAATGGTAGTGCCTGGGTCATTACATAAGTGCATGTATACTGGCGGGATTATTGAAGGAGTGCTTTGTTAATGCCAGTCTGGTTAAATGAGTGCAGGGATAATGCCTTGGTGATTGCATGAGTGCAGGGATAATGCTAGGGGATTGATTGAGTGCAGGGATAATGCCTAGGGGATTGTATGAGTGTAGGGTAATGCCTGGGTAATTACATGAGTGCAGGGGAAATGTCTCTGAGTGAATGCATGAGTGCAGGAGTAGTGCCTGTGTGATTGTATGAGAATTAACCCTGGGTGTAGTACGCAAAGTAGCGGTACGCGTAGCTACGTGAAGTGCACTTAGCACTACGCAAGCTACGCGTAGCTACGTGAAATGCGTAGTGCACTGTGCAAAATGCTGTTCCCACCTATTGCACAGTGCCGGATGCTTGTCCGCACTGTGCAATCAGTGCAAACTGCTTCTTGCACAGTGCAAGCGGTCGTTTTCTGCGGCTCAAGTAGATTTCCACTTGTGCAGCAGCTTTCTCAACGCGGACTGGTAGTTTCTCATCATGAGCGGTCTCGAGCATGACCGGGACCTCCTATGTGTGTGTGGTAAGAGCTTGTGGAAGGAAACCATTTCCTGCTGTATAGAAGATCAGTGCAATATATTTCTATTGGGAATGAGGCTGTGCCCCATCATCACTCTCGGAGTCGCTGGAAGAGCTGTAATCGCGCAATGCCTGCACTAATGTCCCCCATTCCTGTGCTGCCTCTAATGCCTTCTCGTTCTGCTGTCGCCTCGCCATTTGATATCGCAGGGTGCTCTCCCCCGTAGTCCACTTTAGGAGTTCATTGCGCCACTTATTGCCTGTTGGACCAACTCGTGCCTTCCAGTGCCTGGTTATCTCCCGCTTTGCCAGGATGAGCCCAAGATCAATGAACTTACTGGAGAGTTTGTTTTTAGGAGTATGAGGGAACCAATGTAGTATCCCTACCGCCGCGTCAAAGATCAGGGACCTCCCAGTGACTCCATTAAGGGTTTCGCCTATCAGCAGCCAGTATGATGACAGCGCTGGACAGGACCACAGCATATGCATGAGGTCCGCCGCAGGCGTTCGGCATCTGGGGCAAGCCGCCGTGTCCGAGGCGAATTATTTCTTTATCTTCACCAGGGTCAGGTAGGCCCGGTGGAGTATGTAGAAATGAACCAACTGAAACCGGGCGTGGCGCGTTCCCTTCCAAGCTCGATGCATTAGTTGTGCCCACGTGGTCTCCGGTATGTCTTTCCCAACATCAGCTTCCCACCGAGTCCTGAGTGCGTCGAGCGGGGGTAGCCCCTCGTTGACCAACCTCGAATATAAACACGTTACCGCTTTGACCGTCCCCGACGACATCATGGTGTATTGACACACTGGTGATGTTGGTGGCTCCTCCATACCCTTCTGCCAGTGCGTCGAAGCGGTCCAGAATCTCCTGGAAGGACAACAACACTCCATCCTCATAGAGGTCACCCACCAGTTGCAGCCCCGCGTCTTCACAGTATCTTAGGCGCGACCAGTCGCCCCCGTGTGGTAAGGCGGTGAGCATCCCCAACGGGATCTCCTGAGCATACGGGTGTTTCAGCTCCGCTCGGCCATGGACACGGTTCCAGCACAAACGTATGGTGCGTTCTTCGTGTGTGAGGTCTCTCAAAGCTAATCGCTGTCTCAGTGCAATGTAGGATATAACATGTCTGGGTATACCACCTCCCCTCCTCTCTTCTGGGCCGCGGAACTCCCTTGCTACCTCCTGGGTAAAAGTCTGAAGTTGAGCCGCTAAATAATACTTTTCGAAGTCTGGCACCGCTAGGCCCCCCTCCGGTTTCGGCCTCATCAGGGTCTTGAGTGCCAGTCTTCGTCGGCCCGATCCCCAGAGGAACGCCACTAACATGGAGTTCAGGAACCGGAAGGTGGCCGGCGGGATCCAGACCGGGAGCGTCCGGAAGTAACACAGTAGCCGAGGGAGTGCCACCATTTTCAGCAGTGCTATGCGTCCAGCCACCGATAGCGGCAAAGTGGCCCAAAAGTCCATACTGCCCCGTAGTGAGCAAACACATCGGGCTATATTGCCGTCTAGGATATCGGCGGGGTCATGATACACATATACTCCTAGGTATTTGAGGCAGCAAGGCTCCCATCTAATCTCTCGGGTGGTGTCAGGCTTGGACTCCCCCTTTCTGACCGGGAATAAACAAGTTTTGGCCCAATTTACTTTGAGGCCCGAGATCTCTCCAAAGGCCGTAAGGGCCGTATCAGCCCCGGACAGTGCACTGCCCGAGTCCTCAAGGAAGAGTAGCAGATCATCGGCATAAAGGGAGATGTATTGCTGCCCCATCAAGGTCCGTAATCCTCCGAAGTGGGCCCCAGTCCGAATCGACAGTGCTAGCGGTTCCACCGCGAGCGCGAAGAGTAGGGGGGATAACGAGCATCCCTGTCTCGTGCCTCGTTCTACTGGGTATTGTTGGGAGACCAGCGGGCCCGCTCTCACTCTGGCCATTGCCGAAGCATACAGTACCATGGTCCATCGGATAAACCCCTCTCCCAGACCGAAGTGTGCCAGTACTCTACATAAATACTCCCACTCCAGGCTGTCAAAGGCCTTTTCCAGGTCAATCGAAAGGACTAGGGGGCACGGGGCCTCCACGTGGGGTTCCTCTAGTAAGCGGAATAGGCGGTGAATATTCATAGTCGTATTGCGTCTAGGGATGAATCCCGCCTGGTTGTCATGCACTAAGGAGCTCACGTGACCCAACAGTCTTGACGCTAAAATGCTGCTCAGAATTTTATAATCTACCGTCAGTATCGAAAGCGTTCGATAAGACGCCAGATCATCGGCCTCCATGCCAGGTATGAGAAGGGGGACCACCAGGGCCTCGCGCAACGAGCCAGGGAGACGTCCCAGGTGCTTCGCCTCCCTATATACCACCAGCAGACGGGGAGCCAGGAGGTCCACGTAGGTGGAATAAAATTCCACCGGGAGCCCGTCGAGGCCCGGAGTCTTGTTTCTCGCCATCCCTTTTATGGCGCTACGGATTTCCCCGAGCTCCAGGTCTTTACCTGTGTCTTTCGCTATCTCAGGCTCCAGTGCTCGGATCTGCAAGCCCTGCAAGTATTCATGAATATGGGCGTCCTGTGTTAGTCTGCTACTGTACAGCCTTTCATAGTAACGCAGATAAGAATTAAGTGTCTCTGGCTGGGTGCATACTTCGGTGCCGCCTGCTGTACGCATTGTCATCGTCGGGGTGGTACGTCTCATGGGGTTGGCTAGCCAGGCTAGGAGTGCTCCCGATTTATCCCCCTCTGTCAGCGACCTGGTTACATAAGCCTTATAGTCGTAGCTATGCAATTGTTCGACTTCGACAGCTACCGCTTCCCTCGCTGCTGAGGTTTGTTCTTGAAGTTCCGGGTGGCCGGGGTGGAGAAGCTCCATCTCGCGGAGTTTCCGGTCCGCGTTGGCCAGGTCGTCGAGGATGACCCGCCTCATGCCCACCTTCTTGGTTATGCAGTAACCTCTAACAACCACTTTAAAAGCATCCCACTCCGAGGCCCTCGTCCCAGCTGTGCCCTCATTCATCGCAAAGTATTCAGCGATTTTGTCCTCCAGGTCCGTCTTGAAGACCAGACCCTCCAATATCTTGGGGCACAGCCTCCAAGTGGGTACACTAGGGACCCCCGGAAACCATCGAAAATCTGCTAGTAGGGGATTATGATCAGAGATGGTCCTGGTCAAGTATTCAGACCGCACGGTCGCGGACACCAGTTCTGCCGATCCCAACAGCCCATCCAACCTCACATGCAACTCATGCATGCCAGAGAAGTGAGAATAGTCCCTGGTGCATGGGTGCTGCGCTTGCCAAATGTCTGTCAGTCCCCACTGAACCTGCCATTCCCTCCTACCTTTAGCCACTCGCCGGACTGGAGAGTCCGGAAGGGGGGGATGCGATCGATCGAGATCAACGTCCACCACCGAGTTAAAGTCTCCTCCCATCAGGAGGGACCCCGATAGGAAATGGGCCAGGGAGCCCGACAGCGAGAACAAGAAAGCGAGTTGGTCCACGTTAGGCGCATAAATGCAGCAAATGATTAAGGTTCTACCCCCTAATATGCCAGAAATAGCCACGTATCGTCCCTCCGGATCCACCACGGATTCAACAATTTGTAGGGGCACCCCAGCACGCACCCAGATCAACACCCCTCTCGCGTAGGCTGAGTATGTGGTGTAGTATACCTGCCCTCTCCACCTGCGCTGGAGCGCCAATCCTTCTGCTTTAGTGAGGTGTGTCTCCTGTAGCAGCGCAATCTGAACCCCTCTGCGAACTAAGTAAGCATGGATCTTATGTCGTCTGGACATAGTGTGAAGGCCTCGCACATTCCAAGTGATACATTTCAAGTTAGTGACATCAGCCATTGTCCCACAGTGTCTCATCTAGTTTCCTCCAGCAACGCTCAGTCATAGACAGTTTTACAGTTAGCTTCACATCATTGGCGGTCCCCCCCCCCAACAACAACAACATTTCCCCCTGCCACAAACTCTCTTTCACCCCCCCAGAACAGGGCCCAAATAGTACCATCTAGTTCCCATCCAAACCATACCCTCAGAAATCCCCCCTTTCCCAACTAATCCTACGGTAGCCACCGCAGGTGTGCCTTAAGGGCTGAGTGGGGGTCGAGCGCCGATAGGGGGTCACCGTGTCTCAGTGCTGCCGAGACATGACCGAGCTCCAGATCATAAAGATCGGGAAGAAAAAGCTACCCCAACCCCCCCTTTAATCCACGGTCCGGCAGCTCTCCCCAGGGTCCCTCCCACCTCCGCCACGCTCCTTCACCCAAATGGAATCCTCTCGCCCAAGTTCATCCCTCTCCATCTAGTAGGCCTTCTGCCGAGTCAGGGGTAATCACAGGTAAGTTCACACTGTCAGTCTCAGAGTCCTCAGTGTCCGATTGGCCCCCACCTCCGCCGGGTTCCGAGTCTTCCGTGATGGGCCCGCCTTCGGAGCTGGATAAGTTGGATACCATCTCCAACACTCCTCGCCTCTCGTCCGCGGTCTCCACCGTCGAGGGTCTGCCCGGTCTGCCACGGCGGTTCCGCAGTCTCTTGGATTTCCGCTGTCGCCCAACTTCCGATGTCGTTTGGAAGGAGAAACCAAAGCCATCTTTGCCAGCTCTGTACTGTTCAAGCCAATTGCATACATCCTCCGGATTTTCGAAGAATGTAGTCGTGTCATCCAGGATGATGCGGAGTTTCGCTGGAAACAGTAGGGAGTACTGAATGCCCTCGCTCCGCAACTCTCCTTTGACCGCCAGGAATGTGGCCCGCTTACGTTGGGTTTCGTAGGTGTAGTCTCGGAAAATGTTCAATTGACTGTTCTCCACCTGGTACGGGCCGTTGTGCCTGGCGACATTGAGGAGGAAATCTCTGTCCCGGAAATGTAGTAGTCGCGCCACCACCGGGCGCGGGGATCGGCCCTGTTGCGGAGGCCTAGCCGGTACCCTATGCGCCACTCCAGAGTGTAAAAGGAGGAGAGCCACCACAGTTCGGAGCCAATTCTCTAGATAGGCCACTTTGTCGCCATTTTCGATCTTCTCCGGTAGGCCCACCACATGGATGTTATTCCTCCTGTTATGCCCTTCTGCGTCCTCCGCGCGTCCCTCCAATTCCCCGATCCGGGTTAGGGCATCTTTTATGATGGCGGCAAGGGTTTTTTGCACGGGTTCCAAGATTCTCACCGAGCTCTCCACTTCTTTGACCCTGTCCGAGAGTTTAGCATGGTCCGCCCTGAGCAGGCCCAAACTCGTTGCGACTTGAGCAATGTCTTGTTGTAAGGCCGATCGTGTGTCTGCGATCGCCTCCAGGATCCTATCAAATTGTTGCTGTAGATGAGGGTACCCTGATCTCTCCGGGTCCTGCCAGTCATCTTTATCAGGAGCCTCCGTGTCCGAGACGGTTTGAGTGCCACCGTTAGCTCCCCTTGGCTTCCCCATGGTGGCCGCGTTTTGCCGTGGGGAACTCGATGGACGTCCAGCCAGGAAGGGGTTTCAGTTAAGTGTCTTAAGGCGTCGGGTGTAGGGCCCTGGTGTCACAGGTCGGTAACCACATCCAGCGTAGTAGAGCGGAGTCCCCCCACCAGATGGCCGTCCAGTGGTGAGCCGCAACCTCGTCTCCGGGAGCAAGCAGAGGGGGGGGAGGAGGAGCGATCACCGCCAGGCAACGTGGCTCCGCCGGTCTCGGGTTAGGCCTTGGTCGTCAGCAACCGATCTCGTTGAACCTCCGGGAGACCATCCGAGTGCTGTACAGCCGCTTGCAATGTTCCTCAAGACCCGAGGGGGTCCGGACTCAATGGTGTCGAGCACTCCCGTTGTTAGTTTCAGGGTCTAGACAGGGTAAGTCCGCTCCGTCTCGGGGAGCCAAGCGCCTCCAGTCACGCACTCCAGCCTCGAGGGCCTTCGCAACACCGACAGAGTGATCAGCGATCGTCCGGAAGGGCCTTCGGCGTCTGTAACCCCCCGGGCGGTCGGGTGGACCGCTGCTCCTCAGAAGGAAGAGATGAGAAGAGGATGGGCACGGAGTCGGCGGTCTCTCCCGGTCCGGGGCTTCCTCCGGGCCTATAGAGCCAGAGCGGGCTCCATCTTGAGCTCCGCTCCCCTCACTTCGCAACTTCGATTTTCTTCAAGATCAGTTGGTTTTCGGGGTTCTTCAGACGCCCCGCCAAGTCGGCCCCACCGCGCTCTTCCGTTTGAGGGGTTCGGGGTGCTTAATACCCTCAGAATTCAGGATAAATGCAGGCTCGGTCTCGGGGCCGAGCTCCCAGGCAACCACCGCCATCGGCGTCCAAACCACGCCCCGCTGGCCCAGTATTTCCTATAGATATCTGGCCCAGTATTTCTTATAGATGGAGTGTATAGATACTGACTGGGGAATGTAGGCCTGAAAGACAAGTGTGAAGATGCTTAGACAAATCCTTGCATAGTGCATAGGAGTTTCAAGCACTGCATGACCTAAAGTCTTGCTCACTGCAGCAGTACATGTACTTATATGTCTGCAAACCCATCATCCAACCAAATCATTCTCTCTCAATTTCCCAAAATGGACACGGACTCACATTGTGATTCTAGATAAATAACAGTATTTCTTATACATGGAATGTATAGATACTGACTGGGGAAATGTAGGCCTGAAACGCAAGTGTGAAGATGCTTAGACTACTACTTGCATAGTGACTAGGAGTTTCAAGCACTGCATGACCTAAAGCCTGGCTCACTGCAACAGTACATGTATGTATGCGTCTGCAAACACATCAACCAACCAAACCATTATCTCTCAATTTTCTCAAATGGACATTGACTCACAGTGTGATTCTAGACAAATAACAGTATTTCTTATAAATGGAGTGTATAGATACTGACTGGGGAAATGTTGGCCTGAAATACAAACGTGATGATACTTACACTACTACTTGCATAGTGCATAAGAGTTTCAAGCACTGCATGCCCTAAAACCTGGCTCACTGCAACACTACATGTACTTATACGTCTGCAAACACATCAACCAACCAGATCATTCTCTCTCAATTTTCCCAAATGGACACTGACTCACAGTCTGCTTCTAGACAAATAACAGTATTTCTTATGAATTGAATTAATAGATACTGACTGGGGAAATGTAGGCCTGCAAGACAAGTGTGAACATGCTTAGACTACTACTTGCATAGTGCATAGGAGATCAAGCACTGCATGACCTAAAGCATGGCTCACTGCAGCAGTACATGTACTTATATATCTGCAAACACATCAATCAACCAAATCATTCTCTCTCAATTTTCCCAAATGGACACTGACTCATAGTGTGATTCTAGACAAATAACAGTATTTCTTATAAATGGAGTGTATAGATACTGACTGGGGAAATGTAGGCCTGAAGGACAAGTGTGAAGATGCTTAGACTACTACTAGCATAGTGCATAGGAGTTTCAAGCACTGCATGACCTAAAGCCTGGCTCACTGTAACAGTACATGTACTTATATATCTGCAAACACATCAAGCAACCAAATCATTCTCTCTCAAATTTCCCAAATGGACACTGACTCACAGTGTGATTCTAGACAAATAACAGTATTTCTCATGAATGGAGTGTATAGATACTGACTGGGGAAATGTAGGCCTGAAACACAAGTATGAAGATTCTTAGACTACTACTTGCATAGTGCATAGGAGTTTGAAGCACTGCATGACCTAAAGATAGGCTCACTGATGCAGTAAATGTATGTATATGTCTGCAAACACATCAACCAACCAAATCATTCTCTCTCAATTTTCCCAAATGGACACTGACTCATAGTGTGATTCTAGACAAATAACAGTATTTCTTATAAATGGAGTGTATAGATACTGACTGGGGAAATGTAGGCCTGAAGGACAAGTCTGAAGATGCTTAGACTACCACTTGCATAGTGACTAGGAGTGACCTAAAGCCTGGCTCCCTGCAACAGTACATGTACGTATGTGTCTGCAAACACATCAACCAACCAAATCATTCTCTCTCAATTTTCCAAAATGGGCATTGACTTACAGTGTGATTCTAGACAAATAACAGTATTTCTTATAAATGAAGTGTATAGATACTGACTGGGGAATTGTAGGCCTGAAAGACAAGTCTGAAGATGCTTAGACTACTTCTTGCATAGTGCATAGGAGTTCAAGCACTGCATGACCTAAAGCATGGCTCACTGCAGCAGTACATGTACTTATATGTCTCTAAACACATCAACCAACCAAATCATTCTCTCTCAATTTTCCCAAATGGACACTGACTAACAGTGTGATTCTAGACAAATAACTGTATTTCTTATAAATGGAGTGTATAAATACTGACTGGGGAAATGTAGGCCTGAAAGACAAGTGTGAAGATGCTTACTACTTGAATAGTGCATAGGAGTTTCAAGCACTGCATGACCTAAAGCCTGGCTCACTGCAGCAGTACATGTACGTATGTGTCTGCAAACACATCAACCAACCAAATCATTCTCTCTCTTCTTTTTTTTTTCTTTAAATTCTTTATTTCGGCTTACATGCCATAAAAGAACAGTGCATACTTTACATTACATTTCATTATTAAGTAAAAAAACGTATCACTTCATAAAAGCATAGAAACACGTTAGTTAAAAAGTACAATTCAAGTTGGAAGATAATTTGAGCGGGAACATACATTCATAAATCATAGAATGGACCATCATGTCAATTCAAAGCAATCAGTTCAGTTACAATTGGTGCCCCATTTTTTTTCTTTGATAAAAGATAGAAAGTAAAAATCTACTAACACTAAATGTTATCTGTTGAGATGTGTTTGTTGTTAGGATTCTCAGAGCCTGTGAACATGACCTCAAGCCTAAATGTAGGCATATTGGTTTAATCCATTTCTTTCTTGCCTGAACATAAAAAGGGCATTGCTCATTTTCGGTCTGGTTATGGTCACACATAGGGCAAATTTCATCCATTACTGGGGATGATGAATCGCGGTTCCTAGCCCAACGTGCCAAAGTAGTTTTAATTAATAAATTTCCATACCGAAATTTTAAAAATAAAGTTTTGGCAAGTGGGGGCTCTATTTCATCCATAAAAATCTCATCAGAGGGTTCGTCCTTAAAGTTTAGAAACTTTGCAACTAAGGTCCCACTAGTTGTATTACTTACAGTCCTACTTAATATGAAACTCCAAAAGGCCCTTTTTAGAATTAGTTTGGGATTGACGGGTAATTGCTCTGGATTCTCCCAAAAATGTTTCAATCCTATATTATTCAACCATGTCTTAATGTGCCTTAGCCATGGGGGGGTAATCTGACTGTCAAGTATCATAATTTCCTTCAGCCCGTCTCTGTAATCTTGAAGTTCGGGCACATGCCATAGTCTAACCCACAGCATTAGAGGTCGAATCAGGACTTGGTGATCAGTTCTTTTGAAGTTTAGGTCCAGTTCCAAGGGTACTAGTGGGGTGCCTCTCGGGACCCTTGCCAAACTACGCATAAAGTTATTATCTAAAACACTAAAAGTCTCCCTGGACCCAGGATCCCATATTTCAGCACCATAAAGGACTGATGATTGGACCTTAAATTTGAATAGTTCCATCACTGGGAACACCGCTTTGCTAGTGCTCAGACTTTGCTCCCTAAGAATTGGTTTGGCATTCTGAGTAAAGATTAATTTACTTTTATCCATTTGAGCTTTCCAAGTAAAGTTTGAATCCAGGGTCACCCCTAAGTATGAAAAATGAGGCACTGATTCAAGATTTACTCCTTTTAATGTTAGACAGCCCTTGTCCGGTTTAATCGGATTTAGGGCCATACATTTGGTCTTCTTACCATTGATCTCCAACCCCTTTTGACTACAATATTCACTAAAGGTGTCTAATAATGTCTGTAAGCCATTTTTCGTTTGGGAAATCAAAATGGTGTCATCAGCAAATAGTAAAGATGTCACCTTTTCGTCGTTCAGTTTGGGTGAGTCATTTTTACATCTCCCTAAGAAGGAGGAAATATCGTTTACAAAAAGGGAAAAGAGCGTAGGAGCCAGGACGCAGCCCTGGCGTACTCCACGTTCGATGGGTATTTTTTGAGTTAGTTCACCATTTGGGCCCCATCTAACTCTCGCAAAATTCCCTTCGTGTAACTCTTTAATCTGAACGACAAGATTATTTGGCATACCTGCTGCACTCAAAGTTTTCCATAAGAGATTGCGAGGCACCAAATCAAATGCTGCCCTTAAATCAACAAAGGCAACATATAGATGGCACCTTTTGATCACTACGTACTTCCAATAGAGGCAGCAGAATCTAAAGATTTGGTCTATTGTGCTGACTTTTTGTCTGAATCCGGCTTGGAATTTAGTTACAATTGAATTTTCATCTAGCCAGTTACTCACGCGTAATAGGATGTGTCGTAAGTAGATTTTCTGTAAGATGTCCATTAGACTTATTGGCCGATAATTACATGGGTTCATCCTATCTCCTTTTTTAAAAATTAAAACAATTTCCGCTCCCTATCAACTTTCAGGGAATTCTAAAGTGCAAGAGAATGTATTGCACAAATAATTAATATAAGGTGCCCATACTCCTAGGTCATGCTTGTATAGGTCCCCCGTGATTTTATCCAAACCTGGGGCTTTCCCAGATTTGATTTGTGTTATTGCCAGCTCTGTTTCCCCTAAGGTAAAAACCAGATGGTCTGCTGGGGGTTCAAGGTTTACTACACTCGTATTCATGTGTGGGTCATCATATTTTTTATGTAAATTCGTGAAATGGGTGACGCAAGTTTGCTCATCCAAGAAAACATCTTTGACCACCCTACCTACATGACTCCCATTTGCGACCAGCCTCCAGAAAGCCACATTATCACGTGTTCTGGCGGCTAGCAACAAATTGGCCCATTTGTCTTCCTCCCATGCTATCTTTGAGGCCCTTTGGACAGATTTGTAATTACTCCTTGCTCTTTTTACATCTATTGGAGATTTGGTCTTTATTGCAATTAGTAATTCCCTCTTTGACTCTCTGCAGGATCTGTCATACCATGGCTTACTATGGGACAGCTTCTGGATATTCTGCTGGTTTTTTTTGGCATTTTGGTGACTAGTGAACTTAGGTCATCAAAAAATTTCTGGTGAATTTGGAGGAATGACATTTTAGTTTCATCCTCAAACATTGCGGCTAAGTGAGGACCAAAGGTACCGGCAAGGAGTGAGTATATTTCACTAAGAATGTCACTGTGGTCCAGTATGAATGGCCATTTCAGAGATCTTCTGTTGTTACTAATATGGATCTCAGAATTATCAGCGCCACTTTCCTCAAATGTGAATTGCTGGACCATATCATTAAACAGATAGGCATCTAACGTCAAATTTAAGGGGAAATGATCGCTTTCAAACCGTTCCATTACTTCAAGGTCCAAGAGATGAGGCCAGAGGGAACTAGAAGCAATCACAAAATCTAGGTTATTTTTATAATTATTCCTGGTGAATGTTGGTTTCTTAGAGCTGTCGGATGGTAGCCGTCCGTTACAAGCCCTGAGAGAGTGTTCTGTACATAAATTAATCAGTTGTAAGCCCAGTGTTGAACATATAACCGGTTTGACATTCTCCAGGATAGGGATTTTGTTTGCTTGGTCTTCCTCATCAAAGATTTCACTAAGACCCAAGACTGGCTCGAAGTTACAATTTAAATCTCCAGCCAGGATAACGAAATCCTCCCTGGGGTCTAATGTGCTCAAGAAACAATCTAATTTAGCAATGGTCGGTGATTCTCTTGAAGATGGTAGGGGCCTGTTATAGACATTTACAAAAAATAAATTCTTCCCATTGCAAACAGTAGCCTTTAAAGCTAATATGTCTACAGAGTTTGTGGTTATCTCCTCAATTTTTACCCTTAAATTTGTTTTCACCCACATCAAAAGTCCCCCTGACGGCCTTCCACTTCTAGAAGGTGTCGCACAAATCCCGTAGGTCTTGTAGCCCACCCTATGGGGCGTCTCCACTGCCCAGGTTTCCTGAAAAAAACAGAGGTCAAAGGACTCTATGTAGTTTGCCCAATCCGGGTCCCTCAAGTTTTTAGCAACTCCAGCTATATTCCAACAGATCATTTTGATCGGGATTTCAAGAGCAACTGGTCTCTCAGTAGAAGCCCTGGGCATCTTTTCGTAAATAATTGGAAGCACAGATTGTGTTACCAAAGGTATTACCTCTAAGGATGAGTTATTACTCGAAATAGTTGTGGGTAATACCTGCTCTTCTGGAATGTTTACATCATGGAATACATTTACATCATGAGGTACAGTTTTACCCACACAGGAAGACACGGTATTGAACAATACATCATTCACAGTACCAGTGCCCACATCACCAAAACTCGTTGTATCTAGCCCCTCACCCTCCTGCATCAAATAGCATCAGTCGCAATCATCTAAACCGCTAAAGATGTCATACCTATTAAAGGTTTCTAGAGATGTGAAGGGTTTTAGGTTGTCCATCCTGCCTTTCTGGGAGTTGTATGTTTTAGTCGATGCGTAATTCCATCCCATAGAGTCTGGGGCTACCACAGGACATGGAATATAATGCATACTGTTTGCGTTATGCAGTAGAGGGGGATACAAAGCATATTGATTGCTCCCAGCATTTTGTACAATAGGATGGTTGTTTAGCTGGGTTAGGGGTATATGCTGTAATGGTTGATGCTGTGGCGGATGGTGCTGTGATGAAAACACCACTGACCTTGGATAGAAATATGTTAATGGTTTAGTGATTATTATATTATTTAAACTACCTGTCTGCCAGTTCAATATGAATTGGACAGCGTTAGGATCCCTAAAGTTCACCACCACCACATCACCATCGATGTCTTTGGGTCTACCCCCCAACATTGGAGGCGACGAACATGGACAATTTCACCATTAATATGATTTGCAATTGGCCTATATATACTCAGCCAATGCATAATCTTATTTTTTAATTGGGCGAAACCCTCCCTCTTATTTTGTCCAAGCACAGGCACCCCTGTTAAGACTACCACATAGGGTACTGCCTCTGGTGGAAGTTCAGGCAAAGGAGTCCTTCTTGGTTTCCCCCAGGCCTGTCTAATTTCCCTCGCCTCCCTTATTGGTTTCCCCAAAAGTGGATTGGCTATGTTACCAATGGTTTTGTTTGTAACATTTAATGATGGTTGGTCAGAGGTTTTTTGATGGGGGGGTTTAGGGGGTGGGTGGTGTTGAACAGTCGCCATCACCGTGTTCCCCATAGATTTGGAGGTAGATGCAATTGAGGGAGGAATAGAGATAGGAATAGGGGTAGGTTTAGGTGGTTGAGCTGGAATTGGTGTATTTTTTTATGCATTTTCTAGAGATGCACTGGATACATTGTTTAAACCGGTATTAATTACAACGTCCTTATTTCCCAGTGCACGCTCAATTTTACACAACCTACATTCCACCTCCATCAACCTCTCCAAAATACTTGCTGAGTAAGATTTAATCAAACTCTCTATATCAAGTAGTGACACAGGACCCTTGTTCTCAATTGGTACGTTAACAACCACACTAGTGTCCATAGTGTCCTCATTGTCTGTCGGGATAATTGACAAAGCTGAAGATGTTAATGATGTATTGACCCCCTCGGTATGTATATGTGGAATACTGGGTTCCTTTACGACATTGTTCGTCTTTTTGCCAAAATCACGACAGCTCAACTTGGGTTGTAGAGGGTCCCCCCTTTTCCGCAGTTTTTTATTCGGTGGTGGTCCATAGGTTTTTTGGAAGGGGGTCAGTTTTTTAGCCTTATTACGGGGTATTTTCACAGAAGGCAAAACATCTCCCTTCAATGTACTAGAACCATTTGCATGGGAAGCTGAAGATGGCCCATTCGCATCTGACATAGGTAAGGAATTAGGTGTGAGCACAACCACGTTTGCTTCCAAGGGCTGGCTATCCAATAAGGTAATCGACTCATTTACTATTAGTTCAGTGTCAGTGTCGATGAAACCAGTAGCGGGAAGTGATGGCAAAAGAACTGACCCATTTTTTATACTTTCCACGGAGCGGCGTCGGTCCGCCCGCCGCTCCGCCAGGACAATCTCCCTTGCAATATCAGGCGATGATTTGGAAAAATAATTGTCCAAGGTACCATTTAACATCACTCCCTGTTTGTCATGCGTGGGCTGGTCTATATTTAGCGAAGACATTTGCAAAGCTAGTTGGAAGAAGCAAATAAGTCGAGGCAAATGAAGGGAAATGACAGAGCTAACAGTACCTGTAGGACAAGGATTTATGCCCAGTCCAGTCTCCTCGGTTCTCGGAGGGTCTCAGAGGGTCCGCCCTTAGTCCGGGCTTTGTCCCGGGCTGAGTCCCGCACACGCGTCCCGCTCACGCGCAGCAGCCCCACTTATTATACAGGAAGTTAGCCAAAGGGGAGGGGTCACGGGAAGAGGCGGCAGGTGTGCTCGGTGTTGCTCGCACAGCCTGGTGGGCCTCGCAGTCCCGTAATCAGCAAATTCCTTGGCGCAGCTTCTCCAGCAATACAATCCGTAAGCAGGACTCACGGGGCAAAGGGAGCTTCCAAGCAGCAAAAGTCCGTTTACACCTAACTCCTCTGCGAGCGGCTCCCGCGAAGCGGGGGCCGCGAGGCGTTTTGAAGGTGGACCCAGAGGGGAGGGGTCATGGGAAGAGGCGGCAGGTGTGCTCGGTGTTGCTCGCACAGCCTAGTGGGCCTCGCAGTCCCGTAATCAGCAAATTCCTTGACGCAGCTTCTCCAGCAATACAGTCCGTAAGCAGGACTCACGGGGCAAAGGGAGCTTCCAAGCAGCAAAAGTCCGTTTAGACCTAACTCCTCTGCGAGCGGCCCCCGCGAAGCGGGGGGCGCAAGGCGTTTTGAAGGTGGACCCAGAGGGGAGGGGTCACGGGAAGAGGCGGCAGGTGTGCTCGGTGTTGCTCGCACAGCCTAGTGGGCCTTGCAGTCCCATAATCAGCAAATTCCTTGGCGCAGCTACTCCAGCAATACAGTCCGTAAGCAGGACTCACGGGACAAAGGGAGCTTCCAAGCAGCAAAAGTCCGTTTACACCTAGCTCCTCTGCGAGCGGCTCCCGCGAAGCGGGGGCTGCGAGGCGTTTTGAAGGTGGACCCAGAGGGGAGGGGTCACGGGAAGAGGCGGCAGGTGTGCTCGGTGTTGCTCGCACAGCCTGGTGGGCCTCGCAGTCCCCTAATCAGCAAATTCCTTGGCGCAGCTTCTCCAGCAATACAGTCCGTAAGCAGGACTCACGGGGTAAAGGGAGCTTCCAAGCAGCAAAAGTCCATTTACACCTAGCTCCTCTGCGAGCGGCTCCCGCGAAGCGGGGGCTGCGAGGCATTTTGAAGGTGGACCCAGAGGGGAGGGGTCACGGGAAGAGGCGGCAGGTGTGCTCGGTGTTGCTCGCACAGCCTGGTGGGCCTCGCAGTCCCATAATCAGCAAATTCCTTGGCGCAGCTTCTCCAGCAATACAGTCCGTAAGCAGGACTCACTGGGCAAAGGGAGCTTCCAAGCAGCAAAAGTCCGTTTACACCTAACTCCTCTGCGAGCCGCATGGTGCAAAGGAGTTCAAGCACTGCATGACCTAAAGCCTTGCTCACTGCAGCAGTAAATGTACTTATATATCTGCAAACACATCAACCAACCAAATCATTCTCTCTCAATTTTCCCAAATGGACCCTGACTCACAGTGTGATTCTAGACAAATGACAGTATTTCTTATAAATGGAGTGTATAGATACTGACTGGGGAAATGTAGGCCTGAAAGACAAGTCTGAAGATGCTTAGACTACTACTTGCATAGTGCATAGGAGTTTGAAGAACTGCATGACCTAAAGCCTGGCACACTGCAAAAGTACATGTACCTATATGTCTGCAAATACATCAACCAACCAAATCATTCTTTCTCAATTTTCCCAAATGGACAGTGACTCACAGTGTGATTCAAGACAAATACCAGTATTTCTTATAAATGGAGTGTATAGATACTGACTGGGGAAATGTAGGCCTGAAAGACAAGTGTGAAGATGCTTAGACTATTACTTGCATAGTGCATAGGAGTTTTAAACACTGCATGACCTAAAGCCTGGCTCACTGTAGCAATACATGTACTTATATGTCTGCAAACACATCAAGCAACCAAATCATTCTCTCTCAATTTTCCCAAATGGACACTGACTCGCAGTGTGCTTCTAGACAAATAACAGTATTTCTTATGAATTGAATAAATAGATACTGACTGGGGAAATGTTGGCCTGAAAGACAAGTGTGAACATGCTTAGACTACTACTTGCATGGTGCATAGGAGATCAAGCACTGCATGACCTAAAGCATGGCTCACAGCAGCAGTACATGTACTTATATGTCTGCAAACACATCAACCAACCAAATCATTCTCTCTCAATTTTCCCAAATGGACATTGACTCACAGTGTGATTCTAGACAAATAACAGTATTTCTTTTAAATGGAGTGTATAGATAATGACTGGGGAAATGTTGGCCTGAAAGACAAATGTGAAGATACTTACACTACTACTTGCATACTGCATAAGAGTTTCAAGCACTGCATGCCCTAAAACCTGGTTCACTGCAACACTACATGTACTTATATGTCTGCAAACACATCAACCAACCAGATCATTCTCTCTCAATTTTCCCAAATGGACACTGACTCACAGTGTGATTCTAGACAAATAACAGTATTTCTTATGAATTGAATAAATAGATACTGACTGGGGAAATGTAGGCCTGAAAGACAAGTGTGAAGATGCTTAGACTATTACTTGCATAGTGCATAGGAGTTTCAAACACTGCATGACCTAAAGCCTGGCTCACTGCAGCAGTAAATGTACTTATATATCTGCAAACACATCAACCAACCAAATCATTCTCTCTCAATTTTCCCAAATGGACCCTGACTCACAGTGTGATTCTAGACAAATGACAGTATTTCTTATAAATGGAGTGTATAGATACTGACTTGGGAAATGTAGGCCTGAAAGACAAGTCTGAAGATGCTTAGACTACTACTTGCATAGTGCATAGGAGTTTGAAGAACTGCATGACCTAAAGCCTGGCACACTGCAAAAGTACATGTACCTATATGTCTGCAAATACATCAACCAACCAAATCATTCTTTCTCAATTTTCCCAAATGGACAGTGACTCACAGTGTGATTCAAGACAAATACCAGTATTTCTTATAAATGGAGTGTATAGATACTGACTGGGGGAAATGTAGGCCTGAAGGACAAGTGTGAAGATGCTTAGACTACTACTAGCATAGTGCATAGGAGTTTCAAGCACTGCATGACCTAAAGCCTGGCTCACTGCAGCAGTAAATGTACTTATATATCTGCAAACACATCAACCAACCAAATCATTCTCTCTCAATTTTCCCAAATGGACCCTGACTCACAGTGTGATTCTAGACAAATGACAGTATTTCTTATAAATGGAGTGTATAGATACTGACTGGGGAAATGTAGGCCTGAAAGACAAGTGTGAAGATGCTTAGACTATTACTTGCATAGTGCATAGGAGTTTCAAACACTGCATGACCTAAAGCCTGGCACACTGCAAAAGTACATGTACCTATATGTCTGCAAATACATCAAGCAACCAAATCATTCTCTCTCAATTTTCCCAAATGGACACTGACTCGCAGTGTGCTTCTAGACAAATAACAGTATTTCTTATGAATTGAATAAATAGATACTGACTGGGGAAATGTTGGCCTGAAAGACAAGTGTGAACATGCTTAGACTACTACTTGCATGGTGCATAGGAGATCAAGCACTGCATGACCTAAAGCATGGCTCACAGCAGCAGTACATGTACTTATATGTCTGCAAACACATCAACCAACCAAATCATTCTCTCTCAATTTTCCCAAATGGACATTGACTCACAGTGTGATTCTAGACAAATAACAGTATTTCTTTTAAATGGAGTGTATAGATAATGACTGGGGAAATGTTGGCCTGAAAGACAAATGTGAAGATACTTACACTACTACTTGCATACTGCATAAGAGATTCAAGCACTGCATGCCCTAAAACCTGGTTCACTGCAACACTACATGTACTTATATGTCCGCAAACACATCAACCAACCAGATCATTCTCTCTCAATTTTCCCAAATGGACACTGACTCACAGTGTGATTCTAGACAAATAACAGTATTTCTTATGAATTGAATAAATAGATACTGACTGGGGAAATGTAGGCCTGAAAGACAAGTGTGAAGATGCTTAGACTATTACTTGCATAGTGCATAGGAGTTTCAAACACTGCATGACCTAAAGCCTGGCTCACTGCAGCAGTAAATGTACTTATATATCTGCAAACACATCAACCAACCAAATCATTCTCTCTCAATTTTCCCAAATGGACCCTGACTCACAGTGTGATTCTAGACAAATGACAGTATTTCTTATAAATGGAGTGTATAGATACTGACTGGGGAAATGTAGGCCTGAAAGACAAGTCTGAAGATGCTTAGACTACTACTTGCATAGTGCATAGGAGTTTGAAGAACTGCATGACCTAAAGCCTGGCACACTGCAAAAGTACATGTACCTATATGTCTGCAAATGCATCAACCAACCAAATCATTCTTTCTCAATTTTCCCAAATGGACAGTGACTCACAGTGTGATTCAAGACAAATACCAGTATTTCTTATAAATGGAGTGTATAGATACTGACTGGGGGAAAAATAGGCCTGAAGGACAAGTGTGAAGATGCTTAGACTACTACTAGCATAGTGCATAGGAGTTTCAAGCACTGCATGACCTAAAGCCTGGCTCACTGCAGCAGTAAATGTACTTATATATCTGCAAACACATCAACCAACCAAATCATTCTCTCTCAATTTTCCCAAATTGACCCTGACTCACAGTGTGATTCTAGACAAATGACAGTATTTCTTATAAATGGAGTGTATAGATACTGACTGGGGAAATGTAGGCCTGAAAGACAAGTCTGAAGATGCTTAGACTACTACTTGCATAGTGCATAGGAGTTTGAAGAACTGCATGACCTAAAGCCTGGCACACTGCAAAAGTACATGTACCTATATGTCTGCAAATACATCAACCAACCAAATCATTCTTTCTCAATTTTCCCAAATGGACAGTGACTCACAGTGTGATTCAAGACAAATACCAGTATTTCTTATAAATGGAGTGTATAGATACTGACTGGGGAAATGTAGGCCTGAAACGCAAGTGTGAAGATGCTCAGACTACTAATTGCATAGTGCATAGGAGTTTCATGCACTGCAGGACCGAAAGCCTGGCTCACTGCAGCAGTACATGTACTTATATGTCTGCAAACACATCAACCAACAAAAGCATTCTCTCTCAATTTTCCCAAATGGACACTAACTCACAGTGTGATTCTAGACAAATAACAGTATTTCTTTTAAATGGAGTTTATAGATACTGAAAGGGGAAATGTAGGTCTGAAACACAAGTGTGAAATGCTTAGATTACTACTTGCATAGTGCATAGGAGTTTCAAGAACTGCCTGACCTAAAGCCTGGCTCACTTCAACAGTACATGTACTTATATGTCTGCAAACACATCAACCAACCAAATCATTCTCTCTCAATTTTCCCAAATGGACACTGACTCATAGTGTGATTCTAGAAAAATAACAGTATTTCTTATACATGGAGTGTATAGATACTGACTGGGGAAATGTAGGCCTGAAGGACAAGTGTGAAAATGCTTAGTCTACTACTAGCATAGTGCATAGGAGTTTCAAGCACTGCATGACCTAAATCCTGGCTCACTGTAACAGTACATGTACTTATATATCTGCAAACACATCAACCAACCAAATCATTCTCTCTCAATTTTCCCAAATGGACCCTGACTCACAGTGTGATTCTAGACAAATGACAGTATTTCTTATAAATGGAGTGTATAGATACTGACTTGGGAAATGTAGGCCTGAAAGACAAGTCTGAAGATGCTTAGACTACTACTTGCATAGTGCATAGGAGTTTGAAGAACTGCATGACCTAAAGCCTGGCACACTGCAAAAGTACATGTACCTATATGTCTGCAAATGCATCAACCAACCAAATCATTCTTTCTCAATTTTCCCAAATGGACAGTGACTCACAGTGTGATTCAAGACAAATACCAGTATTTCTTATAAATGGAGTGTATAGATACTGACTGGGGGAAATGTAGGCCTGAAGGACAAGTGTGAAGATGCTTAGACTACTACTAGCATAGTGCATAGGAGTTTCAAGCACTGCATGACCTAAAGCCTGGCTCACTGCAGCAGTAAATGTACTTATATATCTGCAAACACATCAACCAACCAAATCATTCTCTCTCAATTTTCCCAAATGGACCCTGACTCACAGTGTGATTCTAGACAAATGACAGTATTTCTTATAAATGGAGTGTATAGATACTGACTGGGGAAATGTAGGCCTGAAAGACAAGTGTGAAGATGCTTAGACTATTACTTGCATAGTGCATAGGAGTTTCAAACACTGCATGACCTAAAGCCTGGCACACTGCAAAAGTACATGTACCTATATGTCTGCAAATACATCAAGCAACCAAATCATTCTCTCTCAATTTTCCCAAATGGACACTGACTCGCAGTGTGCTTCTAGACAAATAACAGTATTTCTTATGAATTGAATAAATAGATACTGACTGGGGAAATGTTGGCCTGAAAGACAAGTGTGAACATGCTTAGACTACTACTTGCATGGTGCATAGGAGATCAAGCACTGCATGACCTAAAGCATGGCTCACAGCAGCAGTACATGTACTTATATGTCTGCAAACACATCAACCAACCAAATCATTCTCTCTCAATTTTCCCAAATGGACATTGACTCACAGTGTGATTCTAGACAAATAACAGTATTTCTTTTAAATGGAGTGTATAGATAATGACTGGGGAAATGTTGGCCTGAAAGACAAATGTGAAGATACTTACACTACTACTTGCATACTGCATAAGAGATTCAAGCACTGCATGCCCTAAAACCTGGTTCACTGCAACACTACATGTACTTATATGTCCGCAAACACATCAACCAACCAGATCATTCTCTCTCAATTTTCCCAAATGGACACTGACTCACAGTGTGATTCTAGACAAATAACAGTATTTCTTATGAATTGAATAAATAGATACTGACTGGGGAAATGTAGGCCTGAAAGACAAGTGTGAAGATGCTTAGACTATTACTTGCATAGTGCATAGGTGTTTCAAACACTGCATGACCTAAAGCCTGGCTCACTGCAGCAGTAAATGTACTTATATATCTGCAAACACATCAACCAACCAAATCATTCTCTCTCAATTTTCCCAAATGGACCCTGACTCACAGTGTGATTCTAGACAAATGACAGTATTTCTTATAAATGGAGTGTATAGATACTGACTGGGGAAATGTAGGCCTGAAAGACAAGTCTGAAGATGCTTAGACTACTACTTGCATAGTGCATAGGAGTTTGAAGAACTGCATGACCTAAAGCCTGGCACACTGCAAAAGTACATGTACCTATATGTCTGCAAATACATCAACCAACCAAATCATTCTTTCTCAATTTTCCCAAATGGACAGTGACTCACAGTGTGATTCGAAACAAATACCAGTATTTCTTATAAATGGAGTGTATAGATACTGACTGGGGGAAATGTAGGCCTGAAGGACAAGTGTGAAGATGCTTAGACTACTACTAGCATAGTGCATAGGAGTTTCAAGCACTGCATGACCTAAAGCCTGGCTCACTGCAGCAGTAAATGTACTTATATATCTGCAAACACATCAACCAACCAAATCATTCTCTCTCAATTTTCCCAAATGGACCCTGACTCACAGTGTGATTCTAGACAAATGACAGTATTTCTTATAAATGGAGTGTATAGATACTGACTGGGGAAATGTAGGCCTGAAAGACAAGTCTGAAGATGCTTAGACTACTACTTGCATAGTGCATAGGAGTTTGAAGAACTGCATGACCTAAAGCCTGGCACACTGCAAAAGTACATGTACCTATATGTCTGCAAATACATCAACCAACCAAATCATTCTTTCTCAATTTTCCCAAATGGACAGTGACTCACAGTGTGATTCAAGACAAATACCAGTATTTCTTATAAATGGAGTGTATAGATACTGACTGGGGAAATGTAGGCCTGAAACGCAAGTGTGAAGATGCTCAGACTACTAATTGCATAGTGCATAGGAGTTTCATGCACTGCAGGACCGAAAGCCTGGCTCACTGCAGCAGTACATGTACTTATATGTCTGCAAACACATCAACCAACAAAAGCATTCTCTCTCAATTTTCCCAAATGGACACTAACTCACAGTGTGATTCTAGACAAATAACAGTATTTCTTTTAAATGGAGTTTATAGATACTGAAAGGGGAAATGTAGGTCTGAAACACAAGTGTGAAAATGCTTAGATTACTACTTGCATAGTGCATAGGAGTTTCAAGAACTGCCTGACCTAAAGCCTGGCTCACTACAACAGTACATGTACTTATATGTCTGCAAACACATCAACCAACCAAATCATTCTCTTTCAATTTTCCCAAATGGACACTGACTCATAGTGTGATTCTAGAAAAATAACAGTATTTCTTATACATGGAGTGTATAGATACTGACTGGGGAAATGTAGGCCTGAAGGACAAGTGTGAAAATGCTTAGTCTACTACTAGCATAGTGCATAGGAGTTTCAAGCACTGCATGACCTAAAGCCTGGCTCACTGTAACAGTACATGTACTTATATATCTGCAAACACATCAAGCAACCAAATCATTCTCTCTCAATTTCCCCACATGGACACTGACTCACAGTGTGATTCTAGCCAAATAACAGTATTTCTTATGAATTGAATGAATAGATACTGACTGGGGAAATGTAGGCCTGAAAGACAAGTGTGAAGATTCTTAGACTACTACTTGCATAGTGCATAGGAGTTTCAAGCACTGCATGACCTAAAGCCTGGCTCACTGTAGCAGTACATGTACTTATATGTCTGCAAACACATCAACCAACCAAATCATTCTCTCTCAATTTTCCCAAATGGACATTGACTCACAGTGTGATTCTAGACAAATAACAGTATTTCTTATAAATGGAGTGTATAGATAATGACTGGGGAAATGTTGGCCTGAAAGACAAATGTGAAGATACTTACACTACTACTTGCATAGTGCATACGAGTTTCAAGCCCTGCATGCCCTAAAACCTGGCTCACTGCAACACTACATGTACTTATATGTCTGCAAACACATCAACCAACCAGATCATTCTCTCTCAATTTTCCTAAATGGACAATGACTCACAGTTTGATTCTAGACAAATAACAGTATTTCTTATGAATTGAATAAATAGATACTGACTGGGGAAATGTAGGCCTGAAAGACAAGTGTGAAGATGCTTAGACTATTAGTAGCATAGTGCATAGGAGTTTCAAACACTGCATGACCTAAAGCCTGGCTCGCTGTAGCAATACATGTACTTATATGTCTGCAAACACATCAAGCAACCAAATCATTCTCTCTCAATTTTCCCAAATGGACACTGACTCACAGTGTGCTTCTAGACAAATAACAGTATTTCTTATGAATTGAATAAATAGATACTGACTGGGGAAATGTTGGCCTGAAAGACAAGTGTGAACATGCTTAGACTACTACTTGCATGGTGCATAGAAGATCAAGCACTGCATGACCTAAAGCATGGCTCACTGCAGCAGTACATGTACTTATATGTCTGCAAACACATCAACCAACCAAATCATTATCTCTCAATTTTCCCAAATGGACACTGACTCATAGTGTGATTCTAGAAAAATAACAGTATTTCTTATAAATGGAGTGTATAGATACTGACTGGGGAAATGTAGGCCTGAAGGACAAGTGTGAAGATGCTTAGACTATTACTTGCATAGTGCAATGGAGTTTCAAGCACTGCATGACCTAAAGCCTGGCTCACTGTAACAGTACATGTACTTATATATCTGCAAACACATCAAGCAACCAAATCATTCTCTCTCAATTTCCCCACATGGACACTGACTCACAGTGTGATTCTAGCCAAATAACAGTATTTCTTATGAATTGAATGAATAGATACTGACTGGGGAAATGTAGGCCTGAAAGACAAGTGTGAAGATTCTTAGACTACTACTTGCATAGTGCATAGGAGTTTCAAGCACTGCATGACCTAAAGCCTGGCTCACTGTAGCAGTACATGTACTTATATGTCTGCAAACACATCAACCAACCAAATCATTCTCTCTCAATTTTCCCAAATGGACATTGACTCACAGTGTGATTCTAGACAAATAACAGTATTTCTTATAAATGGAGTGTATAGATAATGACTGGGGAAATGTTGGCCTGAAAGACAAATGTGAAGATACTTACACTACTACTTGCATAGTGCATAAGAGTTTAAAAGCCCTGCATGCCCTAAAACCTGGCTCACTGCAACACTACATGTACTTATATGTCTGCAAACACATCAATCAACCAGATCATTCTCTCTCAATTTTCCTAAATGGACACTGACTCACAGTTTGATTCTAGACAAATAACAGTATTTCTTATGAATTGAATAAATAGATACTGACTGGGGAAATGTAGGCCTGAAAGGCAAGTGTGAAGATGCTTAGACTATTAGTAGCATAGTGCATAGGAGTTTCAAACACTGCATGACCTAAAGCCTGGCTCGCTGTAGCAATACATGTACTTATATGTCTGCAAACACATCAACCAACCAAATTATTATCTCTCAATTTTCCCAAATGGACACTGACTCATAGTGTGATTCTAGAAAAATAACAGTATTTCTTATAAATGGAGTGTATAGATACTGACTGGGGAAATGTAGGCCTGAAGGACAAGTGTGAAGATGCTTAGACTATTACTTGCATAGTGCAATGGAGTTTCAAACACTGCATGACCTAAAGCCTGGCTCACTGTAACAGTACATGTACTTATATATCTGCAAACACATCAAGCAACCAAATCATTCTCTCTCAATTTTCCCACATGGACACTGACTCACAGTGTGATTCTAGACAAATAACAGTATTTCGTATAAATTGAATAAATAGATACTGACTGGGGAAATGTAGGCCTGAAAGACAAGTGTGAAGATGCTTAGACTACTACTTGCATAGTGCATAGGAGTTTCAAACACTGCATGACCTAAAGCCTGGCTCACTGTAGCAATACATGTACTTATATGTCTGCAAACACATCAAGCAACCAAATCATTCTCTCTCAATTTTCCCAAATGGACACTGACTCACAGTGTGATTCTAGACAAATAACAGTATTTCTTATGAATTGAATAAATAGATACTGACTGGGGAAATGTAGGCCTGAAAGACAAGTGTGAAGATGCTTAGACTATTACTTGCATAGTGCATAGGAGTTTCAAACACTGCATGACCTAAAGCCTGGCTCACTGTAACAGTACATGTACTTATATATCTGCAAACACATCAACCAACCAAATCATTCTCTCTCAATTTTCCCAAATGGACATTGACTCACAGTGTGATTCTAGACAAATAACAGTATTTCTTATAAATGGAGTGTATAGATAATGACTGGGGAAATGTTGGCCTGAAAGACAAATGTGAAGATACTTACACTACTACTTGCATAGTGCATAAGAGTTTCAAGCACTGCATGCCCTAAAACCTGGCTCACTGCAACACTACATGTACTTATATGTCTGCAAACACATCAACCAACCAGATCATTCTCTCTCAATTTTCCCAAATGGACACTGACTCACAGTGTGATTCTAGACAAATAACAGTATTTCTTATGAATTGAATAAATAGATACTGACTGGGGAAATGTAGGCCTGAAAGACAAGTGTGAAGATGCTTAGACTATTACTTGCATAGTGCATAGGAGTTTCAAACACTGCATGACCTAAAGCCTGGCTCACTGTAACAGTACATGTACTTATATATCTGCAAACACATCAAGCAACCAAATCATTCTCTCTCAATTTTCCCACATGGACACTGACTCACAGTGTGATTCTAGACAAATAACAGTATTTCTTATGAATTGAATAAATAGATACTGACTGGGGAAATGTAGGCCTGAAAGACAAGTGTGAACATGCTTAGACCACTACTTGCATGGTGCATAGGAGATCAGGCACTGCATGACCTAAAGCATGGCTCACTGCAGCAGTAAATGTACTTATATATCTGCAAACACATCAACCAACCAAATCATTCTCTCTCAATTTTCCCAAATGGACCCTGACTCACAGTGTGATTCTAGAAAAATAACAGTATTTCTTATAAATGGAGTGTATAGATACTGACTGGGGAAATGTAGGCCTGAAGGACAAGTGTGAAGATGCTTAGACTACTACTAGCATAGTGCATAGGAGTTTCAAGCACTGCATGACCTAAAGCCTTGCTCACTGCAGCAGTAAATGTACTTATATATCTGCAAACACATCAACCAACCAAATCATTCTCTCTCAATTTTCCCAAATGGACCCTGACTCACAGTGTGATTCTAGACAAATGACAGTATTTCTTATAAATGGAGTGTATAGATACTGACTGGGGAAATGTAGGCCTGAAAGACAAGTCTGAAGATGCTTAGACTACTACTTGCATAGTGCATAGGAGTTTGAAGAACTGCATGACCTAAAGCCTGGCACACTGCAAAAGTACATGTACCTATATGTCTGCAAATACATCAACCAACCAAATCATTCTTTCTCAATTTTCCCAAATGGACAGTGACTCACAGTGTGATTCAAGACAAATACCAGTATTTCTTATAAATGGAGTGTATAGATACTGACTGGGGAAATGTAGGCCTGAAAGACAAGTGTGAAGATGCTTAGACTATTACTTGCATAGTGCATAGGAGTTTTAAACACTGCATGACCTAAAGCCTGGCTCACTGTAGCAATACATGTACTTATATGTCTGCAAACACATCAAGCAACCAAATCATTCTCTCTCAATTTTCCCAAATGGACACTGACTCGCAGTGTGCTTCTAGACAAATAACAGTATTTCTTATGAATTGAATAAATAGATACTGACTGGGGAAATGTTGGCCTGAAAGACAAGTGTGAACATGCTTAGACTACTACTTGCATGGTGCATAGGAGATCAAGCACTGCATGACCTAAAGCATGGCTCACAGCAGCAGTACATGTACTTATATGTCTGCAAACACATCAACCAACCAAATCATTCTCTCTCAATTTTCCCAAATGGACATTGACTCACAGTGTGATTCTAGACAAATAACAGTATTTCTTTTAAATGGAGTGTATAGATAATGACTGGGGAAATGTTGGCCTGAAAGACAAATGTGAAGATACTTACACTACTACTTGCATACTGCATAAGAGTTTCAAGCACTGCATGCCCTAAAACCTGGTTCACTGCAACACTACATGTACTTATATGTCTGCAAACACATCAACCAACCAGATCATTCTCTCTCAATTTTCCCAAATGGACACTGACTCACAGTGTGATTCTAGACAAATAACAGTATTTCTTATGAATTGAATAAATAGATACTGACTGGGGAAATGTAGGCCTGAAAGACAAGTGTGAAGATGCTTAGACTATTACTTGCATAGTGCATAGGAGTTTCAAACACTGCATGACCTAAAGCCTGGCTCACTGCAGCAGTAAATGTACTTATATATCTGCAAACACATCAACCAACCAAATCATTCTCTCTCAATTTTCCCAAATGGACCCTGACTCACAGTGTGATTCTAGACAAATGACAGTATTTCTTATAAATGGAGTGTATAGATACTGACTTGGGAAATGTAGGCCTGAAAGACAAGTCTGAAGATGCTTAGACTACTACTTGCATAGTGCATAGGAGTTTGAAGAACTGCATGACCTAAAGCCTGGCACACTGCAAAAGTACATGTACCTATATGTCTGCAAATACATCAACCAACCAAATCATTCTTTCTCAATTTTCCCAAATGGACAGTGACTCACAGTGTGATTCAAGACAAATACCAGTATTTCTTATAAATGGAGTGTATAGATACTGACTGGGGGAAATGTAGGCCTGAAGGACAAGTGTGAAGATGCTTAGACTACTACTAGCATAGTGCATAGGAGTTTCAAGCACTGCATGACCTAAAGCCTGGCTCACTGCAGCAGTAAATGTACTTATATATCTGCAAACACATCAACCAACCAAATCATTCTCTCTCAATTTTCCCAAATGGACCCTGACTCACAGTGTGATTCTAGACAAATGACAGTATTTCTTATAAATGGAGTGTATAGATACTGACTGGGGAAATGTAGGCCTGAAAGACAAGTGTGAAGATGCTTAGACTATTACTTGCATAGTGCATAGGAGTTTCAAACACTGCATGACCTAAAGCCTGGCACACTGCAAAAGTACATGTACCTATATGTCTGCAAATACATCAAGCAACCAAATCATTCTCTCTCAATTTTCCCAAATGGACACTGACTCGCAGTGTGCTTCTAGACAAATAACAGTATTTCTTATGAATTGAATAAATAGATACTGACTGGGGAAATGTTGGCCTGAAAGACAAGTGTGAACATGCTTAGACTACTACTTGCATGGTGCATAGGAGATCAAGCACTGCATGACCTAAAGCATGGCTCACAGCAGCAGTACATGTACTTATATGTCTGCAAACACATCAACCAACCAAATCATTCTCTCTCAATTTTCCCAAATGGACATTGACTCACAGTGTGATTCTAGACAAATAACAGTATTTCTTTTAAATGGAGTGTATAGATAATGACTGGGGAAATGTTGGCCTGAAAGACAAATGTGAAGATACTTACACTACTACTTGCATACTGCATAAGAGATTCAAGCACTGCATGCCCTAAAACCTGGTTCACTGCAACACTACATGTACTTATATGTCCGCAAACACATCAACCAACCAGATCATTCTCTCTCAATTTTCCCAAATGGACACTGACTCACAGTGTGATTCTAGACAAATAACAGTATTTCTTATGAATTGAATAAATAGATACTGACTGGGGAAATGTAGGCCTGAAAGACAAGTGTGAAGATGCTTAGACTATTACTTGCATAGTGCATAGGAGTTTCAAACACTGCATGACCTAAAGCCTGGCTCACTGCAGCAGTAAATGTACTTATATATCTGCAAACACATCAACCAACCAAATCATTCTCTCTCAATTTTCCCAAATGGACCCTGACTCACAGTGTGATTCTAGACAAATGACAGTATTTCTTATAAATGGAGTGTATAGATACTGACTGGGGAAATGTAGGCCTGAAAGACAAGTCTGAAGATGCTTAGACTACTACTTGCATAGTGCATAGGAGTTTGAAGAACTGCATGACCTAAAGCCTGGCACACTGCAAAAGTACATGTACCTATATGTCTGCAAATGCATCAACCAACCAAATCATTCTTTCTCAATTTTCCCAAATGGACAGTGACTCACAGTGTGATTCAAGACAAACACCAGTATTTCTTATAAATGGAGTGTATAGATACTGACTGGGGGAAAAATAGGCCTGAAGGACAAGTGTGAAGATGCTTAGACTACTACTAGCATAGTGCATAGGAGTTTCAAGCACTGCATGACCTAAAGCCTGGCTCACTGCAGCAGTAAATGTACTTATATATCTGCAAACACATCAACCAACCAAATCATTCTCTCTCAATTTTCCCAAATTGACCCTGACTCACAGTGTGATTCTAGACAAATGACAGTATTTCTTATAAATGGAGTGTATAGATACTGACTGGGGAAATGTAGGCCTGAAAGACAAGTCTGAAGATGCTTAGACTACTACTTGCATAGTGCATAGGAGTTTGAAGAACTGCATGACCTAAAGCCTGGCACACTGCAAAAGTACATGTACCTATATGTCTGCAAATACATCAACCAACCAAATCATTCTTTCTCAATTTTCCCAAATGGACAGTGACTCACAGTGTGATTCAAGACAAATACCAGTATTTCTTATAAATGGAGTGTATAGATACTGACTGGGGAAATGTAGGCCTGAAACGCAAGTGTGAAGATGCTCAGACTACTAATTGCATAGTGCATAGGAGTTTCATGCACTGCAGGACCGAAAGCCTGGCTCACTGCAGCAGTACATGTACTTATATGTCTGCAAACACATCAACCAACAAAAGCATTCTCTCTCAATTTTCCCAAATGGACACTAACTCACAGTGTGATTCTAGACAAATAACAGTATTTCTTTTAAATGGAGTTTATAGATACTGAAAGGGGAAATGTAGGTCTGAAACACAAGTGTGAAATGCTTAGATTACTACTTGCATAGTGCATAGGAGTTTCAAGAACTGCCTGACCTAAAGCCTGGCTCACTTCAACAGTACATGTACTTATATGTCTGCAAACACATCAACCAACCAAATCATTCTCTCTCAATTTTCCCAAATGGACACTGACTCATAGTGTGATTCTAGAAAAATAACAGTATTTCTTATACATGGAGTGTATAGATACTGACTGGGGAAATGTAGGCCTGAAGGACAAGTGTGAAAATGCTTAGTCTACTACTAGCATAGTGCATAGGAGTTTCAAGCACTGCATGACCTAAAGCCTGGCTCACTGTAACAGTACATGTACTTATATATCTGCAAACACATCAACCAACCAAATCATTCTCTCTCAATTTTCCCAAATGGACCCTGACTCACAGTGTGATTCTAGACAAATGACAGTATTTCTTATAAATGGAGTGTATAGATACTGACTTGGGAAATGTAGGCCTGAAAGACAAGTCTGAAGATGCTTAGACTACTACTTGCATAGTGCATAGGAGTTTGAAGAACTGCATGACCTAAAGCCTGGCACACTGCAAAAGTACATGTACCTATATGTCTGCAAATGCATCAACCAACCAAATCATTCTTTCTCAATTTTCCCAAATGGACAGTGACTCACAGTGTGATTCAAGACAAATACCAGTATTTCTTATAAATGGAGTGTATAGATACTGACTGGGGGAAATGTAGGCCTGAAGGACAAGTGTGAAGATGCTTAGACTACTACTAGCATAGTGCATAGGAGTTTCAAGCACTGCATGACCTAAAGCCTGGCTCACTGCAGGAGTAAATGTACTTATATATCTGCAAACACATCAACCAACCAAATCATTCTCTCTCAATTTTCCCAAATGGACCCTGACTCACAGTGTGATTCTAGACAAATGACAGTATTTCTTATAAATGGAGTGTATAGATACTGACTGGGGAAATGTAGGCCTGAAAGACAAGTGTGAAGATGCTTAGACTATTACTTGCATAGTGCATAGGAGTTTCAAACACTGCATGACCTAAAGCCTGGCACACTGCAAAAGTACATGTACCTATATGTCTGCAAATACATCAAGCAACCAAATCATTCTCTCTCAATTTTCCCAAATGGACACTGACTCGCAGTGTGCTTCTAGACAAATAACAGTATTTCTTATGAATTGAATAAATAGATACTGACTGGGGAAATGTTGGCCTGAAAGACAAGTGTGAACATGCTTAGACTACTACTTGCATGGTGCATAGGAGATCAAGCACTGCATGACCTAAAGCATGGCTCACAGCAGCAGTACATGTACTTATATGTCTGCAAACACATCAACCAACCAAATCATTCTCTCTCAATTTTCCCAAATGGACATTGACTCACAGTGTGATTCTAGACAAATAACAGTATTTCTTTTAAATGGAGTGTATAGATAATGACTGGGGAAATGTTGGCCTGAAAGACAAATGTGAAGATACTTACACTACTACTTGCATACTGCATAAGAGATTCAAGCACTGCATGCCCTAAAACCTGGTTCACTGCAACACTACATGTACTTATATGTCCGCAAACACATCAACCAACCAGATCATTCTCTCTCAATTTTCCCAAATGGACACTGACTCACAGTGTGATTCTAGACAAATAACAGTATTTCTTATGAATTGAATAAATAGATACTGACTGGGGAAATGTAGGCCTGAAAGACAAGTGTGAAGATGCTTAGACTATTACTTGCATAGTGCATAGGTGTTTCAAACACTGCATGACCTAAAGCCTGGCTCACTGCAGCAGTAAATGTACTTATATATCTGCAAACACATCAACCAACCAAATCATTCTCTCTCAATTTTCCCAAATGGACCCTGACTCACAGTGTGATTCTAGACAAATGACAGTATTTCTTATAAATGGAGTGTATAGATACTGACTGGGGAAATGTAGGCCTGAAAGACAAGTCTGAAGATGCTTAGACTACTACTTGCATAGTGCATAGGAGTTTGAAGAACTGCATGACCTAAAGCCTGGCACACTGCAAAAGTACATGTACCTATATGTCTGCAAATACATCAACCAACCAAATCATTCTTTCTCAATTTTCCCAAATGGACAGTGACTCACAGTGTGATTCGAAACAAATACCAGTATTTCTTATAAATGTAGTGTATAGATACTGACTGGGGGAAATGTAGGCCTGAAGGACAAGTGTGAAGATGCTTAGACTACTACTAGCATAGTGCATAGGAGTTTCAAGCACTGCATGACCTAAAGCCTGGCTCACTGCAGCAGTAAATGTACTTATATATCTGCAAACACATCAACCAACCAAATCATTCTCTCTCAATTTTCCCAAATGGACCCTGACTCACAGTGTGATTCTAGACAAATGACAGTATTTCTTATAAATGGAGTGTATAGATACTGACTGGGGAAATGTAGGCCTGAAAGACAAGTCTGAAGATGCTTAGACTACTACTTGCATAGTGCATAGGAGTTTGAAGAACTGCATGACCTAAAGCCTGGCACACTGCAAAAGTACATGTACCTATATGTCTGCAAATACATCAACCAACCAAATCATTCTTTCTCAATTTTCCCAAATGGACAGTGACTCACAGTGTGATTCAAGACAAATACCAGTATTTCTTATAAATGGAGTGTATAGATACTGACTGGGGAAATGTAGGCCTGAAACGCAAGTGTGAAGATGCTCAGACTACTAATTGCATAGTGCATAGGAGTTTCATGCACTGCAGGACCGAAAGCCTGGCTCACTGCAGCAGTACATGTACTTATATGTCTGCAAACACATCAACCAACAAAAGCATTCTCTCTCAATTTTCCCAAATGGACACTAACTCACAGTGTGATTCTAGACAAATAACAGTATTTCTTTTAAATGGAGTTTATAGATACTGAAAGGGGAAATGTAGGTCTGAAACACAAGTGTGAAAATGCTTAGATTACTACTTGCATAGTGCATAGGAGTTTCAAGAACTGCCTGACCTAAAGCCTGGCTCACTACAACAGTACATGTACTTATATGTCTGCAAACACATCAACCAACCAAATCATTCTCTTTCAATTTTCCCAAATGGACACTGACTCATAGTGTGATTCTAGAAAAATAACAGTATTTCTTATACATGGAGTGTATAGATACTGACTGGGGAAATGTAGGCCTGAAGGACAAGTGTGAAAATGCTTAGTCTACTACTAGCATAGTGCATAGGAGTTTCAAGCACTGCATGACCTAAAGCCTGGCTCACTGTAACAGTACATGTACTTATATATCTGCAAACACATCAAGCAACCAAATCATTCTCTCTCAATTTCCCCACATGGACACTGACTCACAGTGTGATTCTAGCCAAATAACAGTATTTCTTATGAATTGAATGAATAGATACTGACTGGGGAAATGTAGGCCTGAAAGACAAGTGTGAAGATTCTTAGACTACTACTTGCATAGTGCATAGGAGTTTCAAGCACTGCATGACCTAAAGCCTGGCTCACTGTAGCAGTACATGTACTTATATGTCTGCAAACACATCAACCAACTAAATCATTCTCTCTCAATTTTCCCAAATGGACATTGACTCACAGTGTGATTCTAGACAAATAACAGTATTTCTTATAAATGGAGTGTATAGATAATGACTGGGGAAATGTTGGCCTGAAAGACAAATGTGAAGATACTTACACTACTACTTGCATAGTGCATACGAGTTTCAAGCCCTGCATGCCCTAAAACCTGGCTCACTGCAACACTACATGTACTTATATGTCTGCAAACACATCAACCAACCAGATCATTCTCTCTCAATTTTCCTAAATGGACAATGACTCACAGTTTGATTCTAGACAAATAACAGTATTTCTTATGAATTGAATAAATAGATACTGACTGGGGAAATGTAGGCCTGAAAGACAAGTGTGAAGATGCTTAGACTATTAGTAGCATAGTGCATAGGAGTTTCAAACACTGCATGACCTAAAGCCTGGCTCGCTGTAGCAATACATGTACTTATATGTCTGCAAACACATCAAGCAACCAAATCATTCTCTCTCAATTTTCCCAAATGGACACTGACTCACAGTGTGCTTCTAGACAAATAACAGTATTTCTTATGAATTGAATAAATAGATACTGACTGGGGAAATGTTGGCCTGAAAGACAAGTGTGAACATGCTTAGACTACTACTTGCATGGTGCATAGAAGATCAAGCACTGCATGACCTAAAGCATGGCTCACTGCAGCAGTACATGTACTTATATGTCTGCAAACACATCAACCAACCAAATCATTATCTCTCAATTTTCCCAAATGGACACTGACTCATAGTGTGATTCTAGAAAAATAACAGTATTTCTTATAAATGGAGTGTATAGATACTGACTGGGGAAATGTAGGCCTGAAGGACAAGTGTGAAGATGCTTAGACTATTACTTGCATAGTGCAATGGAGTTTCAAGCACTGCATGACCTAAAGCCTGGCTCACTGTAACAGTACATGTACTTATATATCTGCAAACACATCAAGCAACCAAATCATTCTCTCTCAATTTCCCCACATGGACACTGACTCACAGTGTGATTCTAGCCAAATAACAGTATTTCTTATGAATTGAATGAATAGATACTGACTGGGGAAATGTAGGCCTGAAAGACAAGTGTGAAGATTCTTAGACTACTACTTGCATAGTGCATAGGAGTTTCAAGCACTGCATGACCTAAAGCCTGGCTCACTGTAGCAGTACATGTACTTATATGTCTGCAAACACATCAACCAACCAAATCATTCTCTCTCAATTTTCCCAAATGGACATTGACTCACAGTGTGATTCTAGACAAATAACAGTATTTCTTATAAATGGAGTGTATAGATAATGACTGGGGAAATGTTGGCCTGAAAGACAAATGTGAAGATACTTACACTACTACTTGCATAGTGCATAAGAGTTTAAAAGCCCTGCATGCCCTAAAACCTGGCTCACTGCAACACTACATGTACTTATATGTCTGCAAACACATCAATCAACCAGATCATTCTCTCTCAATTTTCCTAAATGGACACTGACTCACAGTTTGATTCTAGACAAATAACAGTATTTCTTATGAATTGAATAAATAGATACTGACTGGGGAAATGTAGGCCTGAAAGACAAGTGTGAAGATGCTTAGACTATTAGTAGCATAGTGCATAGGAGTTTCAAACACTGCATGACCTAAAGCCTGGCTCGCTGTAGCAATACATGTACTTATATGTCTGCAAACACATCAAGCAACCAAATCATTCTCTCTCAATTTTCCCAAATGGACACTGACTCACAGTGTGCTTCTAGACAAATAACAGTATTTCTTATGAATTGAATAAATAGATACTGACTGGGGAAATGTTGGCCTGAAAGACAAGTGTGAACATGCTTAGACTACTACTTGCATGGTGCATAGGAGATCAAGCACTGCATGACCTAAAGCATGGCTCACTGCAGCAGTACATGTACTTATATGTCTGCAAACACATCAACCAACCAAATTATTATCTCTCAATTTTCCCAAATGGACACTGACTCATAGTGTGATTCTAGAAAAATAACAGTATTTCTTATAAATGGAGTGTATAGATACTGACTGGGGAAATGTAGGCCTGAAGGACAAGTGTGAAGATGCTTAGACTATTACTTGCATAGTGCAATGGAGTTTCAAACACTGCATGACCTAAAGCCTGGCTCACTGTAACAGTACATGTACTTATATATCTGCAAACACATCAAGCAACCAAATCATTCTCTCTCAATTTTCCCACATGGACACTGACTCACAGTGTGATTCTAGACAAATAACAGTATTTCGTATAAATTGAATAAATAGATACTGACTGGGGAAATGTAGGCCTGAAAGACAAGTGTGAAGATGCTTAGACTACTACTTGCATAGTGCATAGGAGTTTCAAACACTGCATGACCTAAAGCCTGGCTCACTGTAGCAATACATGTACTTATATGTCTGCAAACACATCAAGCAACCAAATCATTCTCTCTCAATTTTCCCAAATGGACACTGACTCACAGTGTGATTCTAGACAAATAACAGTATTTCTTATGAATTGAATAAATAGATACTGACTGGGGAAATGTAGGCCTGAAAGACAAGTGTGAAGATGCTTAGACTATTACTTGCATAGTGCATAGGAGTTTCAAACACTGCATGACCTAAAGCCTGGCTCACTGTAACAGTACATGTACTTATATATCTGCAAACACATCAAGCAACCAAATCATTCTCTCTCAATTTTCCCACATGGACACTGACTCACAGTGTGATTCTAGACAAATAACAGTATTTATTATAAATTGAATAAATAGATACTGACTGGGGAAATGTAGGCCTGAAAGACAAGTGTGAAGATGCTTTGACTACTACTTGCATAGTGCATAGGAGTTTCAAACACTGCATGACCTAAAGCCTGGCTCACTGTAGCAATACATGTACTTATATGTCTGCAAACACATCAAGCAACCAAATCATTCTCTCTCAATTTTCCCAAATGGACACTGACTCACAGTGTGATTCTAGACAAATAACAGTATTTCTTATGAATTGAATAAATAGATACTGACTGGGGAAATGTAGGCCTGAAAGACTAGTGTGAAGATGCTTAAACTATTACTTGCATAGTGCATAGAAGTTTCAAACACTGCATGACCTAAAGCCTGGCTCACTGTAACAGTACATGTACTTATATATCTGCAAACACATCAAGCAACCAAATCATTCTCTCTCAATTTTCCCACATGGACACTGACTCAAAGTGTGATTCTAGACAAATAACAGTATTTCTTATAAATTGAATAAATAGATACTGACTGGGGAAATGTAGGCCTGAAAGACAAGTGTGAAGATGCTTAGACTACTACTTGCATAGTGCATAGGAGTTTCAAACACTGCATGACCTAACGCCTGGCTCACTGTAGCAATACATGTACTTATATGTCTGCAAACACATCAAGCAACCAAATCATTCTCTCTCAATTTTCCCAAATGGACACTGACTCACAGTGTGCTTCTAGACAAATAACAGTATTTCTTATGAATTGAATAAATAGATACTGACTGGGGAAATGTTGGCCTGAAAGACAAGTGTGAACATGCTTAGACTACTACTTGCATGGTGCATAGGAGATCAGGCACTGCATGACTAAAAGCATGGCTCACTGCAGCAGTAAATGTACTTATATATCTGCAAACACATCAACCAACCAAATCATTCTCTCTCAATTTTCCCAAATGAACCCTGACTCACAGTGTGATTCTAGAAAAATAACAGTATTTCTTATAAATGGAGTGCATAGATACTGACTGGGGAAATGTAGGCCTGAAGGACAAGTGTGAAGGTGCTTAGACTACTACTAGCATAGTGCATAGGAGTTTCAAGCACTGCATGACCTAAAGCCTGGCTCACTGCAGCAGTAAATGTACTTATATATCTGCAAACACATCAACCAACCAAATCATTCTCTCTCAATTTTCCCAAATGGACCCTGACTCACAGTGTGATTCTAGACAAATGACAGTATTTCTTATAAATGGAGTGTATAGATACTGACTGGGGAAATGTAGGCCTGAAAGACAAGTCTGAAGATGCTTAGACTACTACTTGCATAGTGCATAGGAGTTTGAAGAACTGCATGAACTAAAGCCTGGCACACTGCAAAAGTACATGTACCTATATGTCTGCAAATACATCAACCAACCAAATCATTCTTTCTCAATTTTCCCAAATGGACAGTGACTCACAGTGTGATTCAAGACAAATACCAGTATTTCTTATAAATGGAGTGTATAGATACTGACTGGGGAAATGTAGGCCTGAAACGCAAGTGTGAAGATGCTCAGACTACTAATTGCATAGTGCATAGGAGTTTCATGCACTGCAGGACCTAAAGCCTGGCTCAGCGCAGCAGTACATGTACTTATATGTCTGCAAACACATCAACCAACAAAAGCATTCTCTCTCAATTTTCCCAAATGGACACTAACTCACAGTGTGATTCTAGACAAATAACAGTATTTCTTTTAAATGGAGTTTATAGATACTGAAAGGGGAAATGTAGGTCTGAAACACAAGTGTGAAAATGCTTAGATTACTACTTGCATAGTGCATAGGAGTTTCAAGAACTGCCTGACCTAAAGCCTGGCTCACAACAACAGTACATGTACTTATATGTCTGCAAACACATCAACCAACCAAATCATTCTCTCTCAATTTTCCCAAATGGACACTGACTCATAGTGTGATTCTAAAAAAATAACAGTATTTCTTATACATGGAGTGTATAGATACTGACTGGGGAAATGTAGGCCTGAAGGACAAGTGTGAAAATGCTTAGTCTACTACTAGCATAGTGCATAGGAGTTTCAAGCACTGCATGACCTAAAGCCTGGCTCACTGTAACAGTACATGTACTTATATATCTGCAAACACATCAAGCAACCAAATCATTCTCTCTCAATTTTCCCACATGGACACTGACTCATAGTGTGATTCTAGACAAATAACAGTATTTCTTATGAATTGAATGAATAGATACTGACTGGGGAAATGTAGGCCTGAAAGACAAGTGTGAAGATGCTTAGACTACTACTTGCATAGTGCATAGGAGTTTCAAGCACTGCATGACCTAAAGCCTGGCTCACTGCAGCAGTAAATGTACTTATATATCTGCAAACACATCAACCAACCAAATAATTTTCTCTCAATTTTCCCAAATGGACCCTGACTCACAGTGTGATTCTAGAAAAATAACAGTATTTCTTATAAATGGAGTGTATAGATACTGACCGGAGAAATGTAGGCCTGAAGGACAAGTATGAAGATACTTAGACTACTACTAGCATAGTGCATAGGAGTTTCAAGCACTGCATGACCTAAAGCCTGGCTCACTGCAGCAGTAAATGTACTTATATATCTGCAAACAAATCAACCAACCAAATCATTCTCTCTCAATTTTCCCAAATGGACCCTGACTCACAGTGTGATTCTAGACAAATGACAGTATTTCTTATAAATGGAGTGTATAGATACTGACTGGGGAAATGTAGGCCTGAAAGACAAGTGTGAAGATGCTTAGACTATTACTTGCATAGTGCATAGGAGTTTCAAACACTGCATGACCTAAAGCCTGGCTCACTGTAACAGTACATGTACTTATATATCTGCAAACACATCAAGCAACCAAATCATTCTCTCTCAATTTTCCCACATGGACACCGACTCACAGTGTGATTCTAGACAAATAACAGTATTTCTTATAAATTGAATAAATAGATACTGACTGGGGAAATGTAGGCCTGAAAGACAAGTCTGAAGATGCTTAGACTACCACTTGCATAGTGACTAGGAGTTTTAAGCACTGCATGACCTAAAGCCTGGCTCAGTGCAGCAGTACATGTACTTCTATGTCTGCAAACACATCAACCAAGCAAATCACTCTCTCTCAATTTTCCCAAATGGACACGGACTCACAGTGTGATTCTAGACGAATAACAGTATTTCTTATGAATTGAATAAATAGATACTGACTGGGGAAATGTAGGCCTGAAAGACAAGTGTGAAGTTGCTTAGACTACTACTTGCATAGTGCATAGGAGTTTCAAGCACTGCATGACCTAAAGCCTGGCTCTCTGCAGCAGTAAATGTACTTATATATCTGCAAACACATCAACCAACCAAATCATTCTCTCTCAATTTTCCCAAATGGACCCTGATTCACAGTGTGATTCTAGAAAAATAACAGTATTTCTTATAAATGGAGTGTATAGATACTGACTGGGGAAATGTAGGCCTGAAGGACAAGTGTGAAGAGGCTTAGACTACTACTAGCATAGTGCATAGGAGTTTCAAGCACTGCATGACCTAAAGCCTGGCTTACTGCAGCAGTAAATGTACTTATATATCTGCAAACACATCAACCAACCAAATCATTCTCTCTCAATTTTCCCAAATGGACCCTGACTCACAGTGTGATTCTAGACAAATGACAGTATTTCTTATAAATGGAGTGTATAGATACTGACTGGGGAATTGTAGGCCTGAAAGACAAGTCTGAAGATGCTTAGACTACCACTTGCATAGTGACTAGGAGTTTCAAGCACTGCATGACCTAAAGCCTGGCTCAGTGCAGCAGTACATGTACCTATGTCTGCAAACACATCAACCAACCAAATCATTCTCTCTCAATTTTCCCAAATGGGCACGGACTCACAGTGTGATTCTAGACAAATAACAGTATTTCCTTTACATCGAGTGTATAGATACTGACTGAGGGAATGTAGGCCTGAAACACAAGTGTGAAGATGCTTAGACTACTACTTGCATAGTGCATAGGATTTTGAAGAACTGCATGACCTAAAGCCTGGCACACTGCAAAAGTACATGTACCTATATGTCTGCAAATACATCAACCAACCAAATCATTCTTTCTCAATTTTCCCAAATGGACAGTGACTCACAGTGTGATTCAAGACAAATACCAGTATTTCTTATAAATGGAGTGTATAGATACTGACTGGGGAAATGTAGGCCTGAAACGCAAGTGTGAAGATGCTTAGACTACTAATTGCATAGTGCATAGGAGTTTCAAGCACTGCAGGACCTAAAGCCTGGCTCACTGCAGCAGTACATGTACTTAAATGTCTGCAAAGACATCAACCAACAAAAGCATTCTCTCTCAATTTTCCCAAATGGACACTAACTCACAGTGTGATTCTAGACAAATAACAGTATTTCTTCTAAATGGAGTGTATAGATACTGAAAGGGGAAATGTAGGTCTGAAACACAAGTGTGAAAATGCTTAGATTACTACTTGCATAGTGCATAGGAGTTTCAAGAACTGCATGACCTAAAGCCTGGCTCACTACAACAGTACATGTACTTATATGTCTGAAAACACATCAACCAGCCAATTTATTGTCTCTCAATTTTCCCAAATGGACACTGACTCACAGTGTGATTCTAGACAAATACCAGTATTTCTTATAAATGGAGTGTATAGATACTGACTGGGGAAATGTAGGCCTGAAAGACAAGTGTGAAGATGCTTAGACTACTACTTGCATAGTGCATAGGAGTTTCAAGCACTGCATGCCGCAAAGCCTGGCACACTGCAAAAGTACATGTACTTATATGTCTGCAAACACATCAACCAGCCAATTCATTGTCTCTCAATTTTCCCAAATGGACACTGACTCACAGTGTGATTCTAGACAAATACCAGTATTTATTATAAATGGAGTGTATAGATACTGACTGGGGAAATGTAGGCCTGAAACACAAGTGTGAAGATGCTTAGACTACTACTTGCATAGTGCATTGGAGTTTCAAGCACTGCATGACCTAAAGCCTGGCTCACTGCAGCAGTACATGTACTTATATGTCTGCAAACACTTCAACCAACCAAATCATTCTCTCTCAATGTTCCCAAATGGACACTGACTCACAGTGTGATTCTAGACAAATAACAGTATTTCTTTTAAATTGAGTTTATAGATACTGACTGGTGAAATGTAGGCCTGAAACACAAGTGTGAAGATTTTTAGACTACTAATTCCATAGTGCATAGGAGTTGGAAGCACTGTATGACCTAAAGCCTGGCTCACTGCAGCAGTACAAGTAATTATAGGTCTGCAAACACATCAACCAACCAAATCATTCTCTCTCAATTTTCCCAAATGGACACGGACTAACAGTGTGATTCTAGACAAATAACAGTATTTCTTATAAATGGAGTGTATAAATACTGACTGGGGAAATGTAGGCCTGAAAGACATGTGTGAAGATGCTTAGACTACTACTTGCATAGTGCTTAGGAGTTTCAAGCACTGCATGACCTAAAGCCTGGCTCACTGCAGCAGTACATGTACTTAATCGTCTGCAAACACATCATCCAACCAAATCATTCTCTCTCAATTTTCCAAAATGGACACGGACTCACATTGTGATTCTAGACAAATAACAGTATTTCTTATACATGGAATGTATAGAGACTGACTAGGGAAATGTAGGCCTGAAACGCAAGTGTGAAGATGCTTATACTACTACTTGCATAGTGACTAGGAGTTTCAAGCACTGCATGACCTAAAGCCTGGCTCACTGCGACAGTACATGTACGTTTGTGTCTGCAAACACATCAACCAACCAAATCATTCTCTCTCAATTTTCCCAAATGGACATTGACTCACAGTGTGATTCTAGACAAATAACAGTATTTCTTATAAATGGAGTGTATAGATACTGACTGGGGAAATGTTGGCCTGAAAGACAAATGAGAAGATACTTACACTACTACTTGCATAGTGCATAAGAGTTTCAAGCACTGCATGCCCTAAAACCTGGCTCACTGCAACACTACATGTACTTATACATCTACAAACACATCAAGCAACCAAATCATTCTCTCTCAATTTTCCCAAATGGACACTGACTCACAGTGTGCTTCTAGACAAATAACAGTATTTCATATACATGGAGAGCATAGATACTGACTGGGGAAATGTAGGCCTGAAAGACAAGTGTGAAGATGCTTACACTACTACTTGCATAGTGCATAAGAGTTTTAAGCACTGCATGCCCTAAAACCTGGCTCACTGCAACACTACATGTACTTATACATCTGCAAACACATCAAGCAACCAAATCACTCTCTCTCAATTTTCCCAAATGGACACTGACTCACAGTGTGCTTCTAGAAAAATAACAGTATTTCTTATACATGGAGTGTATAGATACTGACTGGGGAAATGTAGGCCTGAAGGACAAGTGTGAAAATGCTTAGTCTACTACTAGCATAGTGCATAGGAGTTTCAAGCACTGCATGGCCTAAGGCCTGGCTCACTGTAACAGTACATGTACTTATATATCTGCAAACACATCAAGCAACCAAATCATTCTCTCTCAATTTTCCCACATGGACACTGACTCACAGTGTGATTCTACACAAATAACATTATTTCTTATGAATTGAATGAATAGATACTGACTGGAGAAATGTAGACCTGAAAGACAAGTGTGAAGATGCTTAGACTACTACTTGCATAGTGCATAGGAGTTTCAAGCACTGCATGACCTAAAGGCTGGCTCACTGCAGCAGTACATGTACTTAAATGTCTGCAAACTCATCAACCAACAAAAGCATTCTCTCTCAATTTTCCCAAATGGACACTAACTCACAGTGTGATTCTAGACAAATAACAGTATTTCTTCTAAATGGAGTGTATAGATACTGAAAGGGGAAATGAAGGTCTGAAACACAAGTGTGAAAATGCTTAGATTACTACTTGCATAGTGCATAGGAGTTTCAAGAACTGCATGACCTAAAGCCTGGCTCACTACAACAGTACATGTACTTATATGTCTGCAAACACATCAACCAGCCAATTTATTGTCTCTCAATTTTCCCAAATGGACACTGACTCACAGTGTGATTCTAGACAAATACCAGTATTTCTTATAAATGGAGTGTATAGATACTGACTGGGGAAATGTAGGCCTGAAAGACAAGTGTGAAGATGCTTAGACTACTACTTGCATAGTGCATAGGAGTTTCAAGCACTGCATGCCCCAAAGCCTGGCACACTGCAAAAGTACATGTACTTATATGTCTGCGAACACATCAACCAGCCAATTCATTGTCTCTCAATTTTCCCAAATGGACACTGACTCACAGTGTGATTCTAGACAAATACCAGTATTTCTTATAAATGGAGTGTATAGATACTGACTGGGGAAATGTAGGCCTGAAACACAAGTGTGAAGATGCTTAGACTACTACTTGCATAGTGCATTGGAGTTTCAAGCACTGCATGACCTAAAGCCTGGCTCACTGCAGCAGTACATGTACTTATATGTCTGCAAACACTTCAACCAACCAAATCATTCTCTCTCAATGTTCCCAAATGGACACTGACTCACAGTGTCATTCTAGACAAATAACAGTATTTCTTATAAATGGAGTTTATAGATACTGACTGGTGAAATGTAGGCCTGAAGCACAAGTGTGAAGATTTTTAGACTACTAATTGCATAGTGCATAGGAGTTTGAAGCACTGTATGACCTAAAGCCTGGCTCACTGCAGCAGTACATGTAATTATAGGTCTGCAAACACATCAACCAACTAAATAATTCTCTCTCAATTTTCCCAAATGGTCACGGACTCACAGTGTGATTCTAGACAAATAACAGTATTTCTTATAAATGGAGTGTATAAATACTGACTGGGGAAATGTAGGCCTGAAAGACAAGTGTGAAGATGCTTAGACTACTACTTGCATAGTGCTTAGGAGTTTCAAGCACTGCATGACCTAAAGCCTGACTCACTGCAGCAGTACATGTACTTATACGTCTGCAAACACATCATCCAACCAAATCATTCTCTCTCAATTTTCCAAAATGGACACAGACTCACATTGTGATTCTAGACAAATAACAGTATTTCTTATACATGGAATGTATAGAGACTGACTAGGGAAATGTAGACCTGAAACGCAAGTGTGCAGATGCTTAGACTACTATTTGCATAGTGACTAGGAGTTTCAAGCACTGCATGACCTAAAGCCTGGCTCACTGCGACAGTACATGTACGTTTGTGTCTGCAAACACATCAACCAACCAAATCATTCTCTCTCAATTTTCCCAAATGGACATTGACTCACAGTGTGATTCTAGACAAATAACAGTATTTCTTATAAATGGAGTGTATAGATACTGACGGGGGAAATGTTGGCCTGAAAGACAAATGTGAAGATACTTACACTACTACTTGCATAGTGCATTAGAGTTTCAAGCACTGCATGCCCTAAAACCTGGCTCACTGCAACACTACATGTACTTATACATCTGCAAACACATCAAGCAACCAAATCATTTTCTCTCAATTTTCCCAAATGGACACTGACTCACAGTGTGCTTCTAGACAAATAACAGTATTTCTTATAAATGGAGAGCATAGATACTGACTGGGGAAATGTAGGCCTGAAAGACAAGTGTGAAGATGCTTACACTACTGATTGCAGAGTGCATAAGAGTTTTAAGCACTGCATGACCTAAAGCCTGGCTCACTGCAACAGTACATGTACTTATATATCTGCAAACACTTCAACCACTCAAATCATTCTCTCTAAATTTTCCCAAATGCACACTGACTCACAGTGTGATTCTAGACAAATAACAGTATTTCTTAAAAATGAAGTGTATAGATACTGACTGGGGAAATGTAGGCCTGAAACACAAGTGTGACGATTCTTAGACTACAACTTGCATAGTGCAAAGGAGTTTGAAGCACTGCATGACCTAAAGCCTGGCTCACTGCAGCTGTACATGTCCTTATATGTCTGCAAACACATCAACCAACCAAATCATTCTCTCTCAATTTTCCAAAATGGACACTGACTCACAGTGTGATTCTAGACAAATAACAGTATTTCTTATGAATGGAATAAATAGATACTGCTTGGGGGAATTTAGGCCTGAAAGACAAGTCTGAAGATGCTTAGACTACTACTTGCATAGTGCATAGGAGTTCAAGCACTGCATGACCCAAAGCCTGGCTCACTGCAGCAGTAAATGTACTTATATGTCTGCAAACACATCAACCAACCAAATCATTCTCTCTCAATTTTCCCAAATGGACACTGACTCACAGTGTGATTCTAGACAAATAACAGTATTTCTTATACATGGAGTGTATAGATACTGACTGTGGAGATGTAGGCCTGAAACAAAAGTGTGAAGATGCTTAGACTACTACTTGCATAGTGCATAGGAGTTTCAAGCACTGCATGACCTAAAGCCTGGCTCACTGCAACAGCACATGTACATATGTGTCTGCAAACACATCAACCAACCAAATCATTCTCTCTCAATTTTCCCAAATGGACACTGACTCACAGTGTGATTCTAGACAAAGAACAGTATTTCTTATAAATGGAGTGTATAGATACTGACTGGGGAAATGTAGGCCTGAAAGACAAGTGTGAAGATGCTTACACTACTACTTGCATAGTGACTAGTAGTTTCAAGCACTGCATGACCTAAAGCCTGGCTCACTGCAGCAGTACATGTACTTCTGTGTCTGCAAACACATCAACCAACCAAATCATTCTCTCTCAATTTTCCCAAATGGACACGGACTCACAGTGTGATTCTAGACAAATAACAGTATTTCTTATAAATGGAGTGTATAGATACTGACTGGGGAAATGTAGGCCTGAAAGACAAGTGTGAAGATGCTTAGACTACTACTTGCATAGTGCATAGGAGTTTGAAGCACTGCATGACCTAAAGCCTGGCTCAATGCAGCAGTTCATGTACGTATGTGTCTACAAAAAAATCAACCAATCAAATAATTTTCTCTCAATTTTCACAAATGGACATTGACTCAGAGTGTGATTCTAGACAAATAACAGTATTTCTTATAAATGGAGTGTATAGATACTGACTGTGGAAATGTTGGCTTGAAAGACAAGTGTGAAGATACTTACACTACTACTTGCATAGTGCATAAGAGTTTCAAGAACTGCATGCCCTAAAGCCTGGCTCACTGCAACACTACATGTACTTATATGTCTGCAAACACATCAAGCAACCAAATCATTCTCTCTCAATTTTCCCAAATGGACACTGACTCACAGTGTCATTCTAGACAAATAACAGTATTTCTTATAAATGGAGAGTATAGATACTGACTGGGGAAATGTAGGACTGAAAGACAAGTGTGAAGATGCTTACACTACTGATTGCAGAGTGCATAAGTGTTGTAAGCACTGCATGACCTAAAGCCTGACTCAGTGCAGCAGTACATGTACTTATATATCTGCACACACTTCAACCAACCAAATCATTGTCTCTCAATTTTCCCAAATGGACACTGACTCACAGTGTGATTCTAGACAAATAACAGTATTTCTTATAAATGGAGTGTATAGATACTGACTGTGGAAATGTAGGCCTGGAACACAAGTGTGAAGATTCTTAGACTATTACTTGCATAGTGCATAGGAGTTGGAAGCACTGCATTCTGGCAGTCTGATCACTTTACTACTTTACTACTGCTGACCAACCCTAATGAACATGTGTTCATATCTCAAATCTGATGACAATTGGTTTATCCATGATTTATATATATATATACATGGTTCACTTATAAGTCCCTAGTAAAGTGGTATAGAAACAAATGCTACTAGTTGGCCTGCATCACTGAGTGTGCCACTCTCAGAAGTAGCCTTTCAAATCTGATTCAGAATTGCCACTGCAGGGTCTGAGGGTGCAGTTTACTGCCACATCGACTTGGAATTTCAAACTAATTGCCAATCCTTAAACTCTCCTTTTATTACATATCAGTCATCCCAAAGGCAGGTCCTAGTTAGCCCCAAGGGCAGCGTGCTGTGTAAGTGAAAGGTAGGACATGGACCTTTTTGTTTTGCATGTCCTGTTGGTGACCACCACCCAAGTTCGTTTTCACTACCATGAGGCCTGCTCCACTCATAGGTTAACATGGCGAATTCTGCTTTGTAAGTGTAAATCCTGATTTCAGAGGAGCAGCTGCTTTCTGTTTTATATCATTGGTAATGACAAATCCTCTTTAGTGGTAAATCTGGATCTGCTATTATTAGTTTAGAAATGCCACTTTTAGAAAGTGGACATTTCTCTGCTGTTAGCTCTCACAGTATGTCTGGGGCAGGGTGACGTCTACACGTTGTGCATTCCTTATAGTCAGTGAGAAGTACAGGACACTCAGCTACATATGTATTCATCTGCATACTGATGGGTCTTTCTTGGCAAAAGGGAGGGAAAGCGTTGACATGTACACCTAAATAAGTAGAAGCCTGGCCTCACAAAAAACACTGGTTTACATCCTACGGATCGACTATCAGACAAAGCTGGACTGAATGGACACTTGTGCACCCTAAAGGCGCTGCTTTTTAGTGACCTCTACTTCCAAGGCACCTTTGGGTATAAGTAATAGGTCTATGACCCCGCTCTCACTAGTTCCGTTTGGGGTCCTAAATAAATTCTGGTAAGAAGTGGAGCTGTGCTACAGGAGTGACTGCTACTTTGCTACCTGCTCTGCTGTGCTGTCCTGCTGCCTTGACCTGGGAGGGGAGAAGAACTGGACCTGTTCTTTACAACCTTTTGCAACCTAAGTAACTCCAAGGGCTTGTTGGCTTGCCTGCTGTTCCGGAAATCTCAGGGCCATCAATGATTTTATTTGCATAAATGCCCGCATCTAAGCTTTGCCTATCCAGAGTCTGACTCTGCTAAACCTACCCTCAGCCAGTCCTGGGTCTTCCCATCATTTTGGCAGCTACTTTGGGCATCCACATGCATCAGCGAGGTGCACAGAACAAGGACCTCTAGAGTATATTTTCCAAGAACTGGCGCATCACTGTTTTGTCACGGAAGTGAGCTAAATAAATTACACAGAGGTGATGGAGCACCAACACAAAAGACCATATGGCAGACCATAGTTTAACAAGGCGAACAGCATTGCTGAAATCAATAGGAGAGTGAGTGACTGTGAATAGTGCTACATTGTACGCAGCTATCCCGGCATGCAGGATCAGAGCACATAGGTGTCAGCTGCCATGGTAGGGACCACTTGAACTTCTCTCATCTACTAAATATGACTGAGTGTGGGGGGGGAATACAAGTGATGTACACTAGAAGACCATGAGGCATATTTACTGTGAAATGGCGCAGCGCATTGAGGCAAATAAATCTGCTGCACCGAGATGCATCATTTAAAAAATGCAGAGATGGGCAGGATTTACAAAAAATAGGTCCTGTGTTCAACCCTGTTCTGGCGCAAGGAGAAAACCAATGCATGACACATATCAATCTATAACAGCCTGCCATGTCAGTCCATTGGATATGGTCATGCATGATGTAGGTGTTGAAGGCACATGAGAGTCAATGATGTCATGATGTAGGTGTTGAAGGCATATGAGAGTCAATGTATGGTCTGGGTGCCATCACTGTGTGAAAATAAGTCAGCTGCCAGGACCCAATTGGGAACAGTCAGCAGAGTCATGTACACATACAAGTGAATGGGTCTGATCAAAATAATGTGTGACACCCTGCAGATAACCAACTATTGTCCTTATGAAATGTGTTGAACTTCAATTATCAAAATCGGACTAGTATGATAGGGCCCATCTACTCAGAGTAGGTACAGACTGTTAATGAGAACAATGCTGGGATCCACAATTTGAAATCCATAGCCTTGCATAACACGTGTCCTACACATCAATAAGGAATTGAAAATGAAACGTATTGCACCTTGATTGTCAACTGGATTACTCATGTCAACATCTAAGAGAGATCAGCAATAGCAAATCTTTATATCATTGCAGAGGATAAACCCGCACACTGTCCTGGACCCTCCAAGAACTCCTGGACTCCATCAAGACACCACCTCCAGACATGGGGAGCATCAACAGCATCATGGGTTTTCCACATCCCTCACCTACCAACCAGCAGGCACCACCTGCCATCCACCCAGAGCCCTGGACTTCAAGGACCAACAGATTACCTTTCAACATACTGCAATAGAAGCCCAGCTGGAGTTGGTAGAGCAGCAGGTGTGGTTGGGGATGGAGACCGTTGTGGCCACCTTAGAGAAAGTCCATGGGTGCCTAAGTCACAAGAGGGACAACACTGCTGCCATCTGAGGCACCTACCCCCCACTACATGGCCACCATCATTCCCTGGCTGATATCACTAGTGGCATGAGGCAGTGGCATGAGCAAATGATCTGCAGAAGTGTTCCCAGCAAGATGGCATACTAGCTGGGGGAAATGAGAACCATTCTGGAGTCCATGGATCAGAAGCAGGGCTCCTACATTGCTGCCAAGGCTGCCTACCACCACAACGTTACTGCTGTGTTGTAAAACTGGCAGATTCTCCTCACTTCTCCTTTGTCCCGTGCTTATGAACAAGCAGGGTTAAGCAGCTGCCGATTTCCATATTTCGATGTTGCCCTGTGTACCTTGACCAATTGTGGTGGCCTCTTCTCCCTAATGACATTGTGGTCATCCTCCTCACTGAAGCACTCCTCTCCTTAATATGTCCCATGATATGTTACCCCCATAGATATCCAGTGGCTCAAAACTTCTTTTGGAGTTGTTGTCCAATGAAGGTACATGTGAGCCACATCACAATTTGCACATGAATTTAAATGCACTTAGTAATATCTGCCTATTGTCTGTCTGTTGGAGGCAGGACTAAGTTGACCGTTGGGCATTTTTGAGACAAATACACCGACTACTTGCCAAAGGGACATGTATTTTTTGGAGTCAGGGACAATACTAGGCATTGAGAGTGTAATATATTTGTTGAGCTCTATTGTGTATTGACTAGCATGTGGTTACCTAAGATTGCAAGCATGAGGTTCAACAGGTGTCATGCAGTCAATGTTAATGGTGAATGAAGTCACACACCAAATGCAAGGTCTACCCATGCATACTAGCACACAAACAACATTGGGCTGAAACGTAAATTTTGCAAGTGTGAGTGAGTAAGGTGCAGCCATCACTGTGTGTGTCTACACATCTACAATTTGGGCACATGTTTTGAACACAACATCCCTCCAAAGCATGTTGCATGATGTACCCACACAGAGATATTGTATGTGAATACATGTGTTGCACTGTGTGCCATTTCCATCATGATTACCACACACATTGCTCAACAATGTCTGTAGATTGATAATGTAAAGCCATGTCCAATGTGACAGATCCATGCCCATAGGTAATATACCTGGTCACACATGTTGCCAAACACTGCTAGCAAAGACAAATATATGGTAATAACATTACCTGAGCATACCTGCTAGCTCCCACTCAGTAAATCATGATGTAGACCTGAATGTTGCAAACAATGACACTTAATGTCAAATGAACAATTTTAATTTTAAAATCTACCTACCCTACACTAAGTAATCTAACCTAAACTGCACTATTTTTTCCTACATACTATCTAAAACTACCTTAACTTAGCTTATGCTAAACATTTAGCACAATAGGAGAAACATCAGCCGCCCACCCCCTTAAGACACTTCTGCACACAAGGACAACAGAAACTACATCTAAACATCAACTAACTATACATACAATCCTAAACTATCTTTTTTGTGAACATTTTGTATTACCCCCCACCCCAAATAAACACAAAGTACCCCTACCCGCTGAATTGTAATTCAACCCTACAAAACCCATAAAACCACTATTAATACATTAGCACTACACTAACTAACCTACAATAAGCTATAAAACATTAAAACTATGTACAGGGGGAAGGGCATTAAGGCTTCCTGTGGCTACCGTGGCTTGGGTCTTCCCACTGCCTGCCTCAGTTCGTGGAGTAGTGTTACAGCCTAGTCCACTTAGTTTTTTAACACAGTCACCCACAACTTGAATTCAGAAAGGTCCTTCTTGATCCTAAGCTCAAATGAGAAAGGACCTCCTGTGGTCTGAGGTGTGCAGCCAGGTGGTTGGGATGGTATGCTGGTGGAGGTGCTGGGTACCAGTGTCTTGGTGGCACATTGGCCTGAATGTCCATTTTTGTCTGAGCTCCACTTGTCCATTGTTGGTGGTCCCAAAGGAAAGCATGTCAACTTCCCCAGAGCCTATTCCTCCTCGTATCACTTCCTCATGGGCCTGTTGCCTTAGTGACTCTTCAAAGGTGGAAACAGCGCTCCTTTCTGAGGTTATGCTTACTCAGCTGCTCTGGGGTCATAATTTTACAAGTAAGGCAGTAGGGGAAAATTGCACAGGAACATGTACAATTTATCTTGGTTCAAATTTATACCCACATAAGTGCTACAAGGCTAACATATAATCACTGCCCTACGTTGTAAATCGAGGAATACATTCCACCTATAACACTTTTTAACAATTGAGAGCCTGAGCAACACATGTGTACACATTGCTCATGCTCTCAATTGTTAAAAAGTACTCTGGGGTCATGTTGTCTGTTTAACCCCTTCTGTGCACGTGAAATATTTGCGCTGTGCTGGAGTTTTTATTAGTGGGCGGGATTTGGACGGCCAGGGGCAATCCTCCGCACATGCCCACCCTGACGCGTGATAGCTCCCGACCGTCATGAGCCTGCAATAAAGGATAACTGTCAGTCAAATAGTGAAAGGAAAACAGGTACACACATCATGAAACAATATTATTTTAAAGTAGGTGCCCCTACAGCCTAAATTCATCTTGCAGCTTAGAGTGAGCATGCACATGCCTAATATATATCACATCAGATTTATTAAGGCTGAATTATGAAGGCAGGTCAGTTGTTACACAATGCAATTGCAATACATTGGCACATCTAGATATGACCATGTCAGTACTTAGCATGCTTGGGAACAATGCTTTTTGGCATTCATGGAATGATGCACATGTGATCTTTACTTAACATTAGTGTGCCTTCTGAACCCTACAATGGCCTTTATGCCATAGTCATTTGACACAGTTAGAAGTACAATGTCTTCAAATTACATATATTGTCAAACAATGTTGTGTAACTGATATGGCAAGTACCCATAGCAGGACACGTTGCTAACTCTACTGAACACTTGGTAGGTATGAAATGTAACAATGGACACTGGATAAGTGCCTCACATTACACAGATTGCAAAAACAACAAGTGATGGACTGAATGTGGATCAATGTCACACACTCCCCCAGTCAAAAGATCTGGGCCCAAATCCATCGTTTTTTTGCACTCCACACCACCCTGGGTTAGACAATGGTGATATGCAAATCAGCTCTGACCCTGTTGCCCCATGGGAACAGTCCAGTCCGAACTACAAAAGCCATGTCCTTCCCAGAACGGAATCAAGCATCCGAGGACCGGACCGGTTTCGAGGTAACACCTCTCATCAGCCCGGCTAGCTTGACTCCAAGTGGTGTGGAGTGCCTGGGACCCACGTCTGGGCATCCCCAGCGCACTTAGGGCGGCAATTGCAAAAACAACAAGTGATGGACTGAATGTGGATCAATGTCACACACTCCCCCAGTCAAAAGATCTGGGCCCAAATCCATTGTTTTTTTGCACTCCACACCACCCTGGGTTAGACAATGGTGATATGCAAATCAGCTCTGACCCTGTTGCCCCATGGGAACAGTCCAGTCCGAACTACAAAAGCCATGTCCTTCCCAGAACGGAATCAAGCATCCGAGGACCGGACCGGTTTCGAGGTAACACCTCTCATCAGCCCGGCTAGCTTGACTCCAAGTGGTGTGGAGTGCCTGGGACCCACGTCTGGGCATCCCCAGCGCACTTAGGGCGGCAATTGCAAAAACAACAAGTGATGGACTGAATGTGGATCAATGTCACACACTCCCCCAGTCAAAAGATCTGGGCCCAAATCCATCGTTTTTTTGCACTCCACACCACCCTGGGTTAGACAATGGCGATATGCAAATCAGCTCTGACCCTGTTGCCCCATGGGAACAGTCCAGTCCGAACTACAAAAGCCATGTCCTTCCCAGAACGGAATCAAGCATCCGAGGACCGGACCGGTTTCGAGGTAACACCTCTCATCAGCCCGGCTAGCTTGACTCCAAGTGGTGTGGAGTGCCTGGGACCCACGTCTGGGCATCCCCAGCGCACTTAGGGCGGCAATTGCAAAAACAACAATTGATGGACTGAATGTGGATCAATGTCACACACTCCCCCAGTCAAAAGATCTGGGCCCAAATCCATGGTTTTTTTGCACTCCACACCACCCTGGGTTAGACAATGGCGATATGCAAATCAGCTCTGACCCTGTTGCCCCATGGGAACAGTCCAGTCCGAACTACAAAAGCCATGTCCTTCCCAGAACGGAATCAAGCATCCGAGGACTGGACCGGTTTCGAGGTAACACCTCTCATCAGCCCGGCTAGCTTGACTCCAAGTGGTGTGGAGTGCCTGGGACCCACGTCTGAGCATCCCCAGCGCACTTAGGGCGGCAATTGCAAAAACAACAAGTGATGGACTGAATGTGGATCAATGTCACACACTCCCCCAGTCAAAAGATCTGGGCCCAAATCCATCGTTTTTTTGCACTCCACACCACCCTGGGTTAGACAATGGCGATATGCATATCAGCTCTGACCCTGTTGCCCCATGGGAACAGTCCAGTCCGAACTACAAAAGCCATGTCCTTCCCAGAACGGAATCAAGCATCCGAGGACCGGACCGGTTTCGAGGTAACACCTCTCATCAGCCCGGCTAGCTTGACTCCAAGTGGTGTGGAGTGCCTGGGACCCACGTCTGGGCATCCCCAGCGCACTTAGGGCGGCAATTGCAAAAACAACAAGTGATGGACTGAATGTGGATCAATGTCACACACTCCCCCAGTCAAAAGATCTGGGCCCAAATCCATTGTTTTTTTGCACTCCACACCACCCTGGGTTAGACAATGGTGATATGCAAATCAGCTCTGACCCTGTTTCCCCATGGGAACAGTCCAGTCCGAACTACAAAAGCCATGTCCTTCCCAGAACGGAATCAAGCATCCGAGGACCGGACCGGTTTCGAGGTAACACCTCTCATGAGCCCGGCTAGCTTGACTCCAAGTGGTGTGGAGTGCCTGGGACCCACGTCTGGGCATCCCCAGCGCACTTAGGGCGGCAATTGCAAAAACAACAAGTGATGGACTGAATGTGGATCAATGTCACACACTCCCCCAGTCAAAAGATCTGGGCCCAAATCCATCGTTTTTTTGCACTCCACACCACCCTGGGTTAGACAATGGCGATATGCAAATCAGCTCTGACCCTGTTGCCCCATGGGAACAGTCCAGTCCGAACTACAAAAGCCATGTCCTTCCCAGAACGGAATCAAGCATCCGAGGACCGGACCGGTTTCGAGGTAACACCTCTCATCAGCCCGGCTAGCTTGACTCCAAGTGGTGTGGAGTGCCTGGGACCCACGTCTGGGCATCCCCAGCGCACTTAGGGCGGCAATTGCAAAAACAACAATTGATGGACTGAATGTGGATCAATGTCACACACTCCCCCAGTCAAAAGATCTGGGCCCAAATCCATGGTTTTTTTGCACTCCACACCACCCTGGGTTAGACAATGGCGATATGCAAATCAGCTCTGACCCTGTTGCCCCATGGGAACAGTCCAGTCCGAACTACAAAAGCCATGTCCTTCCCAGAACGGAATCAAGCATCCGTGGACCGGACCGGTTTCGAGGTAACACCTCTCATCAGCCCGGCTAGCTTGACTCCAAGTGGTGTGGAGTGCCTGGGACCCACGTCTGGGCATCCCCAGCGCACTTAGGGCGGCAATTGCAAAAACAACAAGTGATGGACTGAATGTGGATCAATGTCACACACTCCCCCAGTCAAAAGATCTGGGCCCAAATCCATCGTTTTTTTGCACTCCACACCACCCTGGGTTAGACAATGGCGATATGCAAATCAGCTCTCACCCTGTTGCCCCATGGGAACAGTCCAGTCCGAACAACAAAAGCCATGTCCTTCCCAGAACGGAATCAAGCATCCGAGGACTGGACCGGTTTCGAGGTAACACCTCTCATCAGCCCGGCTAGCTTGACTCCAAGTGGTGTGGAGTGCCTGGGACCCACGTCTGAGCATCCCCAGCGCACTTAGGGCGGCAATTGCAAAAACAACAAGTGATGGACTGAATGTGGATCAATGTCACACACTCCCCCAGTCAAAAGATCTGGGCCCAAATCCATCGTTTTTTTGCACTCCACACCACCCTGGGTTAGACAATGGCGATATGCAAATCAGCTCTGACCCTGTTGCCCCATGGGAACAGTCCAGTCCGAACTACAAAAGCCATGTCCTTCCCAGAACGGAATCAAGCATCCGAGGACCGGACCGGTTTCGAGGTAACACCTCTCATCAGCCCGGCTAGCTTGACTCCAAGTGGTGTGGAGTGCCTGGGACCCACGTCTGGGCATCCCCAGCGCACTTAAGGCGGTAATTGCAAAAACAACAAGTGATGGACTGAATGTGGATCAATGTCACACACTCCCCCAGTCAAAAGATCTGGGCCCAAATCCATCGTTTTTTTGCACTCCACACCACCCTGGGTTAGACAATGGCGATATGCAAATCAGCTCTGACCCTGTTGCCCCATGGGAACAGTCCAGTCCGAACTACAAAAGCCATGTCCTTCCCAGAACGGAATCAAGCATCCGAGGACCGGACCGGTTTCGAGGTAACACCTCTCATCAGCCCGGCTAGCTTGACTCCAAGTGGTGTGGAGTGCCTGGGACCCACGTCTGGGCATCCCCAGCGCACTTAGGGCGGCAATTGCAAAAACAACAAGTGATGGACTGAATGTGGATCAATGTCACACACTCCCCCAGTCAAAAGATCTGGGCCCAAATCCATCAATTTTTTTGCACTCCACACCACCCTGGGTTAGACAATGGCGATATGCAAATCAGCTCTGACCCTGTTGCCCCATGGGAACAGTCCAGTCCGAACTACAAAAGCCATGTCCTTCCCAGAACGGAATCAAGCATCCGAGGACCGGACCGGTTTTGAGGTAACACCTCTCATCAGCCCGGCTAGCTTGACTCCAAGTGGTGTGGAGTGCCTGGGACCCACGTCTGGGCATCCCCAGCGCACTTAGGGCGGCAATTGCAAAAACAACAAGTGATGGACTGAATGTGGATCAATGTCACACACTCCCCCAGTCAAAAGATCTGGGCCCAAATCCATGGTTTTTTTGCACTCCACACCACCCTGGGTTAGACAATGGCGATATGCAAATCAGCTCTGACCCTGTTGCACCATGGGAACAGTCCAGTCCGAACTACAAAAGCCATGTCCTTCCCAGAACGGAATCAAGCATCCGAGGACCGGACCGGTTTCGAGGTAACACCTCTCATCAGCCCGGCTAGCTTGACTCCAAGTGGTGTGGAGTGCCTGGAACCCACGTCTGGGCATCCCCAGCGCACTTAGGGCGGCAATTGCAAAAACAACAAGTGATGGACTGAATGTGGATCAATGTCACACACTCCCCCAGTCAAAAGATCTGGGCCCAAATCCATCGTTTTTTTGCACTCCACACCACCCTGGGTTAGACAATGGCAATATGTAAATCAGCTCTGACCCTGTTGCCCCATGGGAACAGTCCAGTCCGAACTACAAAAGCCATGTCCTTCCCAGAACGGAATCAAGCATATCGCCATTGTCTAACCCAGGGTGGTGTGGAGTGCAAAAAAACGATGGATTTGGGCCCAGATCTTTGGACTGGGGTGAATGTGTGACATTGATCCACATTCTGTCCATCACCTGTTTTGTTTGCAATTGCCGCCATAAGTGCGCTGGGGATGCCCAGACGTGGGTCCCAGGCACTCCACACCACTGGAGTCAAGCTAGCCGGGCTGATGAGAGGTGTTACCTCGAAAATGGTCCGGTCCTCGGATGCTTGATTCCGTTCTGGGAAGGACATGGCTTTTGTAGTTCGGACTGGACTGTTCCCATGGGGCACAGGGTCAGAGCTGATTTGCATATCGCCATTGTCTAACCCAGGGTGGTGTGGAGTGCAAAAAAACGATGGATTTGGGCCCAGATCTTTGGACTGGGGTGAATGTGTGATATTGATCCACATTCTGTTCATCACCTGTTTTGTTTGCAATTGCCGCCATAAGTGCGCTGGGGATGCCCAGATGTGGGTCCCAGGCACTCCACACCACTGGAGTCAAGCTAGCCGGGCTGATGAGAGGTGTTACCTCGAAACTGGTCCGGTCCTCGGATGCTTGATTCCGTTCTGGGAAGGACATGGCTTTTGTAGTTCGGACTGGACTGTTCCCATGGGGCACAGGGTCAGAGCTGATTTGCATATCGCCATTGTCTAACCCAGGGTGGTGTGGAGTGCAAAAAAACGATGGATTTGGGCCCAGATCTTTGGACTGGGGTGAATGTGTGACATTGATCCACATTCTGTCCATCACCTGTTTTGTTTGCAATTGCCGCCATAAGTGCGCTGGGGATGCCCAGACGTGGGTCCCAGGCACTCCACACCACTGGAGTCAAGCTAGCCGGGCTGATGAGAGGTGTTACCTCGAAACTGGTCCGGTCCTCGGATGCTTGATTCCGTTCTGGGAAGGACATGGCTTTTGTAGTTCGGACTGGACTGTTCCCATGGGGCACAGGGTCAGAGCTGATTTGCATATCGCCATTGTCTAACCCAGGGTGGTGTGGAGTGCAAAAAAACGATGGATTTGGGCCCAGATCTTTGGACTGGGGTGAATGTGTGACATTGATCCACATTCTGTCCATCACCTGTTTTGTTTGCAATCGCCGCCATAAGTGCGCTGGGGATGCCCAGACGTGGGTCCCAGGCACTCCACACCACTGGAGTCAAGCTACCCGGGCTGATGAGAGGTGTTACCTCGAAACTGGTCCGGTCCTCGGATGCTTGATTCCGTTCTGGGAAGGACATGGCTTTTGTAGTTCGGACTGGACTGTTCCCATGGGGCACAGGGTCAGAGCTGATTTGCATATCGCCATTGTCTAACCCAGGGTGGTGTGGAGTGCAAAAAAACGATGGATTTAGGCCCAGATCTTTGGACTGGGGTGAATGTGTGACATTGATCCACATTCTGTCCATCACCTGTTTTGTTTGCAATTGCCGCCATAAGTGCGCTGGGGATGCCCAGACGTGGGTCCCAGGCACTCCACACCACTGGAGTCTAGCTAGCCGGGCTGATGAGAGGTGTTACCTCGAAACTGGCCCGGTCCTCGGATGCTTGATTCCGTTCTGGGAAGGACATGGCTTTTGTAGTTCAGACTGGACTGTTCCCATGGGGCACAGGGTCAGAGCTGATTTGCATATCGCCATTGTCTAACCCAGGGTGGTGTGGAGTGCAAAAAAACGATGGATTTGGGCCCAGATCTTTGGACTGGGGTGAATGTGTGACATTGATCCACATTCTGTCCATCACCTGTTTTGTTCACATTACACAGAGGCATATGAAACCTCTCCTATATGAACTGTTGTAAGTCCATGGTGGACCATGCCACCGCTCATTGCATACTCCCAATATCTTAACATGTTCAACTGACATGCATTCTGAATTCTTCAGAACCATTTATTTTATTTTTTTATTTATTTTTTATATTTGTATGGCGCACAGCTACCCAAGAAGGGTTTCCCGGCGCCGATGACAAATCGGACAGAAGTAGGAGGAAATTGATAAATGAAAGGTTAAATTATTTCTGGAAGAGCCAGGTCTTCAGGTTCTTTCTAAATCTGGCATAGTTGTCTTCCTTGCGGATGTGAAGCGGGAGCTTGTTCCAAAGAGTGGGTCCTAGTACAGAGAATGATCTCCCTCCCATTCTCGCTAGTTTGAATCTCGGGGTTGAAAATAATACCGAGGTCTGGGAGCGCAGTTCTCTAGCTGGAAAGTAGGGGGTTGCAAGAGATTGTAAATACTTTGGTGCGGTGCCAGATTAGATCTTGAACATGTAGCTCAGGGCTTTGAACCTGATGCGGTTTTCCACCCTGAGCCAATGAAGGTCAATCAGATGTTTAGACACACTAGATTTTTTTGGCATGTTACAGAGCAGTCTTGCAGCCGCATTCTGGGCAAGTTGCAGGCGTTTGGTGATGGCTTGGTTGGAGCCCAGGGAAAGGATGTTGCCGTAGTCAAGCCGAGATGTTATGAGTGCATTGACTACGGTCTTCTGGGTAGCAAGGGGCAGCATCCATAGGATCTTTCTCAACCATTTCATGATAGTGAAACAGAGGCCGACCACTTTGTTTCCCTGTTGTTTCATTGAGAGGGTGTTATCAATGATAACACCAAGATTTCTCACGTGTGTGGCCGGAGTGGGGATGGAGCCGAGTTCGGGAGGCCAGTGAGATGGATTCCAAAGGTCTTTGTTTTTTCCCAGGAGAAGGACCTCGGTCTTGTCTCCATTTAACTTCAGCTGGTTAGTTAACATTCAGCTGAAGATATTTTGGAGACCTTGTTTGAGACAAGATGGGGCCATTGGGCTTGACTCTGATAAGGAGAAGATGATTTGAGAGTCATCGGCGTATGTCATCAGAGTTAGTCCTGATTTATCAGCTAGGTCAGCCAGGGGTCTGAGGTATAGATTAAAGAACAGAGGGCTCAAGATAGAGCCCTGTGGTACTCCATGAGGGGCATTTACTGACTCTGAGCAAGCTATAGAGGATGTGATTTGGAAAGTTCTGTGTGACAGGAAAGACTCAATCCATTTAAGTGCATCACCACGAATACCGATTCTCTCTAGGGTGGCCAGGAGTTTGGAATGGGAGATGGTATCGAAGGCCGCACTCAAATCTAACAAAATGAGTGCGACTGTCTGGCCGTCGTCTAGAAGTTTTCTGATGTTTTCGGTAACTCCTAGTAAGGCTGTTTCCGTAGAGAAACCCGCTCCGAAGCCGGACTGTGATGAGTGAAGGAGAGAGTTCTCTTCAGTGAAAAGAGTGAGGGTAGTGTGAAATTGTCGTTCCAGTTGTTTTGGAAAAATTGGGAGAAGAGAGATGGGCCGATAATTTGCTAGAAGTTCAGGGTTAGCTGTCGGTTTTTTTAGGAGTGGGCTGACCATGGCGTGTTTCCAGAGTGAGGGAACTGCGGAAAGCTGAAGTGAAGAGTTTAAAGTGTCAGCGATAATAGTCAGAGAGGGAATATCCATTTGCTTAAGAACGGAGGCAGGTATTGGATCACGAGGGGAGCCTGATTTGACGGTTCTAAGGATGGAATTGAGTGATTCCAGGGTGATGGCAGGCCAGTGTTCAAGGGCGTTAATGACACTCAAACTAGGGGGGTGTCATCTTCAGGGTTATGAGTAGGGAGGGTGCTTTTTATACCTGAGATGATTGTTTCAATTTTCTCACAAAAGAAGAAAGCGAGGTCCTGGCATTGTTTTTTATTCAGCGGCTGGGCCGATGCAGTCGTTTTTTCCCCTGCGAGGTCTTTGACTGTATTGAAAAGTGTTTTCGCCTTATTATGCGCCAAGTTTATGGTGTTCGCCACATAAAGTGCTCGGGCTTTTGTGCAGGCTGAGTGGTATTCGTTTCTGGCTTTGTGGTATTTTACTTTGTTTTCGTGGGCGTAGTCTTTTTGCCACTTTCTTTCAAGGGCTTTGCATTTGGACTTTTCCTTTTTCAAAGGCTCAGTAAACCAGGGGGCTGGGGGCGGTGGGTGTTATTTTTAACTCTGGATAGTTCAAATGTGTATCCACTATCACATATTTTCACATTTGTGATAGGGATGCACATTGAATCTGGCAAGTTACACAGCATCTGGCACCACACTCAATCCTTGCACTACACAATTAGCATTGATGAAGCACTCACTGGTGAATATAGAGTCCTTGAAATTATCCACCTCACCAACTGTGTATGCGGTGGTCCAGCTACAAGACATAACATGTGTAACCCATTAGTAAACTTAGAACACATATATAATATGCAACAGAAGCACAATACATATGCATAGCTATTGGCTATTTAACCTTTCAAGTTGTAAGTAATCAAATTACACAGTTGACATGCCTGAATGATACACTTCGGTAAGGCAGGCTGAAGTTTACATACATATGATGAGCCAAAACATGCACCTGTTGGCCAATTGCTGGAACCATTTCATCAACCTCATCCCTACTATCACTTACAGCAACTGACTTTTATGAGTCTCTGCACCTACATACCTCACATACCATACTCAACAAGGTATAGCAATACCTATGCCCCATCATGATTTGGCACTAGGAAATGAGTATGCTATGTACAACACACATCATGCACACTTGTTCTTTAAGTCAGGTGAGGTCAGCACCTGTCAGTGCTGAAGAGTACCAGATATTGTTCAGACATGTGCCATGCATCCCTAAGGTGTTCTTATTGCAAAATTGAACAAAAACACATATGGGATATGGTGATATATCTTATATTCAAGCTGGCATGCCTTTGGATACAGTAATATGTGAGTGGACTACCCTCTGAAATACTTTGGGCCTCTCATACAATAGGAATATACAATGGGAGTCTCATATGTGAGGACAGCTCCATTGACTCTGGCCTCAAAAACACTTCCATGAAGCCATGCAAAGGCAGCATGTGTGATTTGCTATGCATTCAGATGTATATAGTCAGACAAGCTTGTGCAAAGCACAGCATAGCCAAAGTAGACATCAAGGAGCCATGTCTTTTACATAGGAAATGCTTTGCCACATTCACAGGTTAGCTAAGCAGTATAAGCCATGGCAGGCCTCATTAATGCGTGACTATCCAATGGACGTAGGCCAACGCGGATCATCCGCAAATCGTTATTGGACTTATTTACAAGGCTATGGCAATTATTTACAAGGCCCTTGCCCAGCTTTTTTGATAATATAAGAAGTGCAAAGTACTTGTAAATAAGCCCCTTTATGTGTAAGGTATGTTCTGTAATGACCCATTCTCCTACGGCAGAACCAGGACCTACTCACCTTCAGGAGGATTCTCAAGACCTGGCTTTTCGAGCAGTAGCAGCACCCCTCCCCTTAGCGCCTTGAGACCTTCACAGGTGAATAGCGCGCTTTGCAAATGCTATATTTGATTGATTGACCCATTATTATTATTATTATTATTATTAAAAACTCTTGTAGAGCGCGTAGTCACCTGAAGGTATCCCAGCGCTAAGAACCCTACCCTAAACCTGACAAGGGGGCCAGAAGGAGGGGGAGTGAGGGATGGGGCGGGGATACAGTGGTTCGGATGGGAAGGGATCATTGGGGAAAAAGAAAAGTTTTCAACCGCTTTCTGAAGCGGAGGTAGTGTGGTTCAATTCTCAGGTCGCGGGGGAGTGCATTCCAGAGGCTTGCAGTATGGACCCATCACAATTATACCTCACAAATGATTGTTGTAAAAGAAGCACCGCTGGAGCTGATCTACACTTTCTGGTCTGTCATTATGTGAGTTTGGATGTACTATGGGCATGTGCATCAGCTCAATGCTTTCCTGGGACTCATTTGCCTCACCTGCAGGGACACTAACAGTTGTGCGGCCTGCTCAGTGCCGCATATAGCACAGGTGCACATATCAGGCCAGCGCTATTGCTATGGCATTTCCGTTTTTGCATGGAGGCATGGCTATTTCGAACAATAAGTCATGTGAGTCATGCTTATTGTTACCAAAAATCATCAATGGGTACATGAGACACATGGGAAAGCACAAAAACCATGTGACTTCACCAACTGCTCCACCAACTTTGATGCAACATAGTTTAGGAGGCCGATTAGATTGTAGGTAAATTATGTTTCAAAATGTTCTGTGATTGCATTTCAGGTGCACTGCTCTCCTGCTCAGTGGCGGTGCTACTATGCTTATTTGTTTTCAATTTTATGTGCTCATTTCATTGGCCTGAGTAATTATGTATGAATGTACTTTACAGAACTGCATAATGCTAGACACTAAGGGGCAGATTTACAATTACTGGCGCATCCCTGCAAATTAGCAGGGATGCGCCAGTAATTGTGCGCCACCCCTCCACCACCCATGGTGCGCCGCATTTACAATGCGGTGCACCATGGGGCAAAAACGACTGAGAAGCGTCACGCATCTGTGCCCTAAAGGCAGTGCATTGCTGGAGTTGCGTCGCAACCACAACGCAGCTCCAGCAATGCTCTGGGGTGCCCTATCTCCCCAATGCTGTGTCAAGACATACCTCTGCTTCAAGCAGTTGCAGGGTTTTGAGTGACGCAGCATTGGCCTAAAAGTGACTGAGTGAAATCTTGTAGATTTCCCTCAGCCACTTTTAGGATGCGTTCCTGCGCAGGAACACCCTCCCTTGCGCCGGAACGCCCCTGCCTTGGTGCCTCTTTTGCGCTGCCGCTGTGTCACAAAAGTCACACAACGACAGAGCAAAAGAGCCGCAAGGGACTTTTAAATCTGCCCCTAGAGACTCAAGTCCAGTCCTTCCTTTGTACACCTGCCCCTAAGAAGAGATAGTGGTGGTGGATGGATAGTTTGAGTATTTTAATGACTGGTTATCTAGTAGGAAACTTACTTTTTAATGTTCTCACTGGTCTGCAATCAGAATGGACTTTGTCTGTCACTTTGCGTGCTGTGGAGTGCTGCCTGCCAGTTCTAGTCGAACCTTTTTGTAGTTGGTTTAGTGAGTTACATAACTTTCCCAGTCGACGGTCCGTGAATCCAGCAATACTAATATCCTAGTAGACCACATCAGATAGATCAATAAATGTAGTGCAATTGTTGTCTATTTGCTATTTCCCCGAAATAATTTGTTATTGTTCTTTTGAAATGTTTGATTTGGTTGACAACAATCATCCATGTTTGGGTCTCTCTTTCATGTTGTCCATCAGGTTCCCCCAGGGGCAAGAGGACAGAGGAGGAGGTAGCGGCGCCGGCGGAGCAGGAACAGGAAGGTCAGGATCGGTCCGGTGAGGGCTCCTCTGCTGGCCCCAGTAAGTTTTCATGTTAATATTAATAAATATACTTCCCTATCTTTTAGCGTACCTATTTTTTACTAACGTTCCTCATTCGATTTTTTCTAAATCGTCTTTGATCTTCTTGTAGACTGTTTCTAAATTCTTATCCTGCCTCTACTTTGACTCCCTGTGGTACTACTAGATCATTATTATTAGTCTGTCTGTGTCGCTAACTAAGCTTGCACAGTTGGCAAAAGGTGTTAAACGAAACTCCCATTCTATTCAGCAATAGCTCTATGCACTGAGTGCAGTCCTCTGGGTTGTCCATAATGTCCTTTGAAGTCTTCTAAATGTTTATGCTTTGACAATTCCCAACAATGAAATGTCAATCACCAGCAAGAAAGAATAAGATACTAGTTTACTTTTTGATTAGATAGAATGAAAATCCATACTACTATTGTTGCAGGGACATTTCTGCACAAACAGAACTATGGATACTAAATAGTGCATTGTTTATCAATTATAATAGGCGCAGTTAGACTTTCCACATACCTGAGTCATAACAGAATTTGAAACCCCAATCTCCTTACTGACTAGCTAGTGTGGCAGAGTCATTTAGCTCCCTAATTCATCGATGATTGATCTCCAATGATGATTATCGAACCCAGGACATAAGACTACGGAGTCAGAGTCCAGAACTGTCAGACCCACGGACTCATGCTTGCAAATTGCGAACTCTTTCGCTCACTCACTCATGACCAAAAACCACAGAGTCTATGCAAGTTTTAAAGCTTTATTAAAAGTAAAAACATTTATTAAAATCAAGTTCATCAAACAACATAAACGGTGGATTGAAAATGGAACAGTGCTTAGTGATTTCAAACATTAATTGTGGGCGAGCCTTCACCTGGTTGCAACTTCAAATCTTCTGTGTGGTGCTGAATCGTTGCTGACTCCGTCCTAGTGATGATGATCCGAACTTGCTCTTGTTCTTAGAAGGGAAGCTTCTGTCTGTTATGAGAAAAATGGTGCGTGTTAAAAAACATGCATTCATCAGTTGTGCCAAAAAGTGTAGCAAGACAACACCCTTCCCTGAAAAAGGGCAATTTTTTGTTTTGACTAGACAGCCACAAATTAGTAAATGTGTTTGTGTAGTCATAGTGACATTTTTTCATTCCTAGGCAAAATACTAGGGAGTGGTGTATATGGCATCTATGAATCTGAAATGTATAATCTAGGCGAAACATCGACACAACCATCCAACGGTGCAGGGCCAGCGTGGAGGTGGGCACTACTGGGGCGGAGGCGGTGCAACAGCCTGCGGACAATGCTGTGGGGGATGCCACGGTAGTGGCGGACAGTGGTAAGCTATTATATTCCTTACTTATTGAGATTGCAGACTGCAGAGTGTGCTCTCTGCATGGGTGTATATGTTGTATAGTACAAGTATACTATACTGTTAAGAAGACTTTAAAATTTAGAACTAAGTTTTTATCAACCGGGTAGTAGCCTCCTCTAAATTGACTTCAATACCGGCGGGATCCCTGGATGCTACCGGGCCACTCCGAGGCGCACCCACGGACCCTTCAGCTGCCACGCCTGCAAGTTCTCCTGCATCCGGACCTGCCCCGCCCGAGCACCCGCCAAGCCGAACACCAGCAGCAACTACCTCAAGTGCATCCTGCTCAACACCCGCTCCGTCCACAGGCACGCCATCGAACTCTGGAACCTCCTCGACACCACAGCTCCTGACGTTGCCTTCCTCACGGAGACCTGGATGAACGACTCCTCAGCCCCCGACATCGCCATCGCCATCCCAGAGGGATACAAGATCACCCAAAGAGACCGCGTCAAACATACGGGAGGAGGCATCGCGATCATCCACAGGGACACCATCGACATCACGACCAACACCGACGACACCCTGGCAACCGCCGAACACCTGCACTTCCAGATCCGCACCGACCCGAACACCACCCTCAGAGGCACCCTGATCTACCGACCCCCGGGACCACGCACACAATTCAGCGAGGACATCGCCGACTTCGTCAGCCCGCATGCCCTCCCCTCCGCTGACTACATCCTCCTGGGAGACCTCAACTTCCACCTGGAGAACAACAACGACCGCAACACCATCACCCTGCTCGACAACCTCGACAACCTCGGACTCAAGCAGCTGGTGTCCACCCCCACCCACCTCGCAGGACACACACTCGACGCCGTCTTTTCATCCAGCAAAGACATCGCCTTCAGCCACGCCACTCCACTCCACTGGACGGACCACAGCTGCGTCCACTTCACCTTCAGAAGAACGACGATCCACCACCACCAGCAACAGGTCGCTCGAAGAAGCTGGAACAAGATCACAGCCGACCAGCTCGCCGCTTCCCTGAGCCAGCACCCTCCCGCCAGCTCTGCGAACCCCAGCCAGGCCGCCGACAACCTCACGAAGTAGATCAGCAACTGGGCGGACGAACTCGCCCCACTGAGGACCCTGCCCAGCAGACCCGGCAGCAAGAAGGCCCCATGGTTCACCGACGAACTCAAGAGCTCCAAGAAGAATTGCCGAGCCCTCGAGAAATCCTGGAGAAGGGAACCAACACCGGACAACATGACCGCCCTCAAGTTTGCCACCCGGAAGCACCACCAAGTGATCCGCGCCACCAAGAAAACTGCATTTAAGGACCGGCTGGACAACAACGCACACAATTGCAAGGAACTCTTCAACATCGTGAAAGAGCTCTCCAACCCCAACGCCGGAAACAACGACATCACCCCATCGCAAGACCTCTGCAATTCCCTCACCTCCTACTTCCACAACAAGATCGCGGACATTCTCAACAGCTTCAGCACTCAACCGACGCACGCCATGACCGAACCACCGCCCCCCACCACCACCCTCCGCGCCTGGACTCCGATCAGCACCGAAGACACCGTCCGCACGATGAACTCCATCCACTCCGGATCTCCGACCGACCCCTGCCCTCACCACGTCTTCAACAAGGCCGACGCTGTCATCGCACCCCACCTGCGGGACATCATCAACACCTCCTTCGACACCGCCACCTTCCCGGAGAGCTGGAAGCACGCCGAACTCAGCGCCCTACTCAAGAAACCTACAGCGGACCCCACCGAACTCAAGAACTACCGCCCCATCTCGCTCCTCCCGTTCCCAGCCTAAGTCATCGAGAAGACCGTCAACAAACAGCTGGCCGCCTTCCTCGAGACGAATGGATCCCTCGATCCCTCACAGTCTGGCTTCCGAGCCAACGACAGCACCGAGACCGCCCTCATCGCTGCCACCGATGACATCCGAGCCCTGATGACAACGGAGAAACAGCGGCCCTGATCCTCCTAGACCTCTCCGCGGCATTCGACACTGTCTGCCACCGCACCCTAGTGCAGCGCCTCAGCAACGTCGGAATCCAGGAGAAGGCACTGGAATGGATCATCTCCTTCCTCGACGGAAGAACACAGAGAGTCCGTCTACCACCGTACAAGTCAGAGGCCACCAAAGTCATCTGCGGCGTCCCTCAAGGATCCTCGCTGAGCCCCACTGTCTTCAACGTCTACATGAGCCCCCTCGCGGCCATCGCACGCCAACACAACCTCACCATCATCTCCTACGCTGACGACACCCAGCTGATCCTCTCCCTGACCAACGACCCCACCGCCGCCAGAGCCAACCTTCACGAAGGGATGAAAGACGTAGCCGAGTGGATGACGACCAGCCGCCTGAAACTTAACTCAGACAAGACGGAAGTCCTCATCCTGGGTTCCTCGCCCTCCGCCTGGGACGACTCCTGGTGGCCCCCCGCCCTGGGCACCGCACCCAAACCGACAGACCACGCACGCAACCTGGGCTTCATCTTGGACTCCTCCCTCACCATAACCAGACAAGTCAACGCCGTCTCCTCGTCATGCTTCAACATCCTGCGCATACTACGGAAGATCTTCCGGTGGATCCCCACTGAGACTAGGAAGACGGTCACCGAGGCCCTCGTCACCAGCCGACTGGACTACGGCAACGCCCTCTACGCCGGAACCACCGCCAAGCTCCAGAAGAGACTCCAGCGGATCCAGAACGCCTCAGCCAGACTCATCCTCGACATCCCACGACACAGCCACATCTCCGGACATCTGAAAGACCTGCATTGGCTCCCCGTCAACAAAAGAATCACCTTCCGTCTCCTCACCCACGCACACAAAGCCCTACACGATCAAGGCCCGAGCTACCTCAACAACCGCATCAACTTCTACGCTCCCAAACGTCATCTCCGATCAGCCAGCCACGCCCTCGCCGCTGTCCCCCGCATCCGAAGAACGACAACAGGAGGAAGGTCCTTCTCCTACCTGGCCGCCAAGACCTGGAACTCCCTCCCGGCCGACCTGCGCCTGACCCAAGACCACCTCTCCTTCAGGAAGAAGCTCAAGACCTGGCTATTCGAGCAGTAGCAGCACACCCCCCCACCCCCAAGCGCCTTGAGACCCTCCGGGTAAGTAGTGCGCTCTATAAATGTCTGTGATTGTGATTTATTGATTGATTGAACTCAGCTGTGAAAGTTTTTTGAGAATCCAAGTCAGATCAGAGATGAACTTGATGGATGGGATGAACGAAAAGGGAAAGAAGGGTGTAAGTAAGTGTGGAAGGACGAGCAACTTAAAAGTAATGATGACTGGCAAAGAATGATACGTGTTTTTGAATGGTGCCCGAGGTGGCTGGGAATATGATGCATGGCCAGTTGAAGGATGAAGCAAGGATGGGTGGAAGGAGAAAGGGAAGAGGACTGCCTGGGTGGGTGAAACAGAAACTGTATGTTTGCGCAATATATCCTTTGGTTGAAATTCAAATGCAAGTCAAGCACGGATGCATGGCTTGCGGTTTCCAAAATAAAATGAAAATGTTGTTTTTCCGTGAGAAAAATTAAGGTTTGTCCAGTTGAGACATTAAGAAGAATGATTGACATTTACTTTGAATGGATGGATGCCTGGATCATGGTACTATCTGACTCATAGATAGCATATGTGTATGTAGAGAGAGTAGACAGTCACTGGATGAACTAAGTGTTACTTTGAAGAGCATGTAACACCGCACCCGAACGTCCGTTCCAGAGTAGGAAAGGCAAGAAAAAGAAGTTGTAATTTTTATGAATACTACCATGAATAGTAGCAGTAGTTTTTATTCCAAGCACAGCATATATCTGGCGATTACGGGGGGCAACACATTACCTCTGTTTATAATTTTAGTACAACTCTGTCATTCATGTGTGGCCAATCAGTGTTCACTCAATAAAAAACAAAGCACCTAAAGTCATCCCATATGTAATCAAATATATATCCTGTGAAGGGATAGATAATCATATTATTTATCTTCTTCATTTTCCTTTTCTAGTAGTCATTGGCACTGTAGGCTGAAAGTTACATTAATTAAGCAGTAGCCCTTCTACCAGAGTATTCTCAGTGCCACCCGTAATAGTAAAGTAAGAGCTTCACCACCTGCATGTACTGGACTGATACAGTAACGCAAGCCTGTGTCATCATGGCGTGCGTCTGTTTTTCTCGAGTGCAAGTTGACTGCGCTGGCATTATGCCGGCTTCCAGAAGTTTACGTACCAATTTCGCTAAACAAGAGAGAAGAAGAAGAATAAGACTGGTGTACTGTCATATTCGACTCTAATGTAGTGAGTCCATAGGGCTGAAGAAGTGTGAGGTTAGATAGATACAGGCCACCAAGGTTATGTACTGTGATTGCAAGTTGCTAGTTCTACTGTGACACAAATTTCTGCTGTTTTATTTTTTGTTAATCTTAAAGAGCATTGGTTACAGATTATGTTTTCCTTTCTTCATATAGATGCTCCTTCAAAACTGTCACGGAAGTAGCTGGCTAGACGGGCCCGGCAACGGAAACTGGAGGCGAATGTCGCCGAATATCGCGGCTGGTGGCCCAGGAGGAGGAGGACATGCAGTCGACCTCCACAACATCCACAGCGCCAGCTGCATCCTCCTCCGCGCTCCCTGGGTCAGCCAGTCAGCGCAGGCCTCCAGCTGTACGGAGCCCTGGTACCGCAGCCACCAGCCACTGCCACGCAGCAAAAAAATCAGCTGCCCCCCACAGCAGGTGCAAGTCACGCATGCACCGCCTAACCCTCAGGGTGTCCTACCTTGAGCAGGAGCAGAAGAAAATGAAAATCCTGCTCAAGAACCTCCTCAAGGAGCATGACCACCTGGCCAAAAAAGTACACAACCGTCGGCATTAGAGGAGGAGAGACTGTCCCTTGCCCCTTTTTTAAAGACTTTTGGGGGGGTGAGAATTGGGAGTTGGGTTTTTTGGACTTTGGGGACTTTTTATTTCACGGACATTCTTTGGGGTTAGGTAGAGGGGGTGGGTTGGGTCTTGCGGGATAGTTTATTTTTGTTAGGGATATAAATAATTATTACTTTCAACTTAAACATAGCATACATGTTTTTACTGCAGTTGAGGCTAGCGGGGGGTGTTTATTTTCCTGAAACTTAAGTGGCTTCTTGTTTCAAATTGTGACCTGAAAGACAAGTGTGAAGATGCTTACACTACTACTTGTATAGTGCATAGGAGTTTAAAGCACTGCGTGCCCTAAAGCCTGGCACACTGCAACAGTACATGTACTTATATGTCTGCAAACACTTCAACCAACTACAATCATTCTCTCTCAATTTTCCCAAATGGACAGTGACTGACAGTGTGATTCTAGACAAATAACAGTATTTCTTATAAATGGAGTGTACAGATACTAACTGGGGAAACATAGGCCTGAAACGCAAGTGTGAAGATGTTTAGACTACTAATTGCATAGTGCATAGGAGTTTCAAGCACTGCATGACCTAAAGCCTGGCTCATTGCAGCAGTGCATATACTTATATGTCTGCAAACACATCAACCAACCAAAGCATTCTCTCTCAATTTTCCCAAATGGACACTGACTCACAGTGTGATTCTAGACAAATAACAGTATTTCTAATAAATGGAGTGTATAGATACTGACTGGGGAAATGTAGGCTTGAAACACAAGTGTGAAGATGCTTAGACTACTACTTGCATAGTGCATAGGAGTTTCAAGCACTGCATCACCTAAATCCTGGCTCACTGCAGCAGTACATGTACTTATATGTCTGCAAACACATCAAGCAACCAAATCATTGTCTCTCAATTTTTCTAAATGGACACTGACTCACAGTGTGATTCTAGACAAATAACAGTATTTCTTATAAATGGAGTGTTTAGATACTGACTGGGGAAATGTAGGCCTGAAAGACAAGCGTGAAGATGCTTAGACTACTACTTGCATAGTGCATAGGAGTTTCAAGCACTGCATGACCTAAAGCCTGGCTCACTGCAGTGGTACATGTACTTATATGTCTGCAAACACATCAACCAACCAAATCATTCTCTCTCAATTTTCCCAAATGGACACGGACTCACAGTGTGATTCTAGACAAATAACAGTATTTCTTATAAATGGAGTGTATAGATACTGACTGGGGAAATGTAGGCCTGAAACACAAGCGTGAAGATGCTTAGACTACTACTTGCATAGTGATCAGACTGCAAAACTAAGTCAGAAACAGGAAGTCAGAAAGCATAAAGTCAGGAGAAACCACAGCAAAATATTCCAGGTCTAACATGAGTCCCCCAGCCAAATTAATTGGGGAGAGCTTCCCAACCCATTGGGAGTTCTCTTCACTAAGGCAAATAACCTGGAAATACCATCAGCAATGGTGTGTTCTATTCCAAGTTAGTGTTCCACTTTAAAGTCCATCCCCTGTAGGGAAATTGACTATCTCAACTGTTTAGGATTCTCACCCCCATCAGCATTAACCATCTAAATGGCCTGTGTGTCCCAAACCAGTAGGGTCTTAGCTTCTTCAGTGCCCAGACCACAGACAATGCCTCCTTTCTATTGCCACCTCTGTTCCTAGGGATGTAACCTTCTACTAATAAAGGCTAAAGGTTTATCCAGACCCTCTTTGTTTAGCTCCGAAAGTAAGGCCCCTATGCCATGCTCTGATGCATCGCTAGCTGCCTGGGTCACAGACTGCTGCCGAAGACCCACAAAATTAGGGCACTTCTTCTGCGCCTTGCAGAATCCTCCCTGGAGGGACCTCTGTCCTGCTGCAAGTTGGAAAGCTCAAGCAGGTCCCCTAGTTTGGTCACTGTAGTGGGTAGAAACACAGACTGGAGCCCTCGTCACCAGCCGCATGGCCTATGGGAACACTCTGTACGCCGGCATCACTACTAAGCTACAGAAGAAACTTCAACGAATCCAGAACGCAGCTGCACGACTCATCCTGAACAACCCCCGCCACCACCACATCTCGGGACACCTGAAGAAGCTTCACTGGCTCCCAGTCAGCAAGAGGATCACCTTCAGGCTCCTTACCCACGCACACAAAGCCCTTCACAACCTCGGACCAAAACTCATCAACCACCGCCTCTCCTTCTACTGTCCTCCTCGCACCCTGCGCTCGACAGGACAAGCCCAGGCAGCCGTGCCCCGCATCCGCAGTGCCACCGCAGGGGGCAGGTCCTTCTCCTACCTGGCAGCGAAGACCTGGAACTCTCTTCCCAGCCACCTGCGCGCCACACAGGACCACCTCTCCTTCAGAAGGCAGCTCAAGACCTGGCTTTTTGAGCACTGACCACCCCCCCTCCCCCCTAGCGCCTTGAGACCCCCACGGGTGAGTAGCGCGCTTAACAAATGCAAATGATTGATTGATTGTTTGTGTGTTAATAAATGTTATCTTTATTCCACGACTTCCCTGAGCAGGTTAACTTCCCTGCTCAGCTCCAACTCCTCTTCTTTCTTCAAACACAACATCACCAGTGTTCTGCATTCTACATTCCTTTACACAACACTGACTCCACTCAAATTAATACATGAGCCATTCTTGTAATGTTTTCAAACATAACATATGTCCTCACTTACAGTAACCTTTATAAAGGAGAAAATATTACCACGCTATATAAATATAAATACAAACTATCAAACGACTATACAAAATACTATAATATTTCATTTCAGTAACCTTCTTCTGCAATAACTTCTCATCAACCTCAATACCTCTTGTCTTGTAACCAAAAGCAACAGCCAATTTTTGTTTCCTCTTTCTCAATAGTTCAAATAGAGATAAACCTGTGGGACAGTGTATACTAGTTCTGTATAACCATAACATTTTGTTTACATGATTGATAACATTTCTCCGAAGTGCCATTGCCAATTGAGTGCTTTCCTTCACAAACTTATTGACCCTTTCGACAAGACCATTGGCCATTGCATGGTATACTGCTGTTTTGCAATGACAACTGTTCCAGTGGCATAAAAAAGTTTCCATATCCTGCGAACAGAATGGTGGAACATTTTCTATTGTAATTTCTTCTGGATAACCTTCTTTTTAGTTTAAAAATAAGTTTATCAAGTTGAAGGAATACAGTAACGTAAAAAAGAAAAACAGAGAAATATCAAGTAAAACAGAGTTACATAGAAAGGATCATTATAAAATGAATAGGTGTAAAAAAACTTAAGTGGAAAACAGTCGGTTATAATATATACACATATTAAAGCAATAATTTGTGAAATATCTGTTGACAAAGAAAAAGAATGAGATGTTGTACATTAATTAACATTATAAAATACAAATTAGAATAAATTATAAAATAGCAACATAAGGGGAGTCATGGAGGTTTACGCACTTCTTGCTGGTGAGGAGTAAGCGACAGAGAGCGATTAGCGCTTGTGTCAGTAAATGTCGTAACAGGTGCCTACAAAAGTAAACGCTTTGTCGCCATATGTAATGGATACACAAAAGACGTATCCAACCTGTGATTATAGCATACAGCATACCACCATGCCTTATAAGATAGTTTAGTAAAATCCTTCCAATTTTTGGTGATTTGTTGAAAGGCCACTGCCAATAATATATCTATAATTCGAATCTCAGATATATAGCCTGTCCAAAAAGGGGATAAACTTCCTAAAAAGATATGGGATATAGAGAGAGCATGTGTAGAGCTAAAGATGGCATTAATTTGGAACCACACTTGTTGCCAGAAAGCGTTGACAAACTTGCAATGAAAAAGCATATGGTGGATAACCGTCTTCAATGAATAATTTCTCTATTAATTGTATTACATTTTTACATGTCACTTCACTCATGAATTCAATTGCAAACCACTTTGAATATTAGTATACCATGACTACCACAAACCTGTTGTGATGTCCCATAATGCCTAAAGGACCATATTATCAATGGCAACCTTCAATCAGGGACCATCAGGATAACTAACAGGTTGAAGCGGTTGTGTGCTAGTTTTTAAAATGTTGTCACTTGTTAGACCTGGCATCTTTGGTGTGGTTTCCCCAGTCTTTTTGCCTCTACCTCCTATATTTTTGACGCTGCGCTGGATTTTGTTTTTGCTGGTTTAGATGCTTTGGGCACTTTGCCACTGCTGATCAAAGTGCAAGTGCTCCCTGTATAAATTGTTACTGTAATTGGTTATCCATGATTGGCATATTTGTATCACCAAGACGTCCCTAGTAAAGTGCACTGGGTGCCAGGGCCGGTGATTCAAATGGTACTAGTGGGCCTACAGCACTGATTGTGCCACCCACATGAGTAGCCCTAAAATTGTCTCAGGCCTGCCACCACAGTGCCTGTGTGAAGTCTGTGAACTGCCATGTCAACCTGGCCAGTGTCCCCACTGACCAGGCCTAACCCTTCCCTTTCTGTACACATTGGTCGCCCCTATGGAAGGCCCAAGGTACCCCCCTGGGCAGGGTGCAGTGTATGTGAAAGGTAGAGCATGGACTAGTGCAGGCGAAATGCTCTGGTAGTGAATTACAGCCATTTTCGTTTTTCACTATTGTAAGGCTATCTTGCCCCATAGGCTATATGGGGAATGCTGGCTACAGTGGCTACTAGCACATCTTCCCATAGGAGCAAGATAGGACCTAAAAGTGTATGTGAAAGGTAGAGCATGTACTAGTGTATTGGACCTGCTCTGGTAGTGAATTACAGCCATTTTCGTTTTTCACTATTGAGAGGGCTTTCTTGCCCATAGGCTGTAATGGGGAATGCTGTGTATCATGTTTTCCTGCATATATATTTCCATAGGAGCAAGACAGGAAAATAAAGTCTGGTATCCCTAAACTCAGAATTTAATAACACATATTTTAGGAAAGGTTGTTTTTAAATCCTGTGTTTGAGAACAGCACTTTTAGAAAGTGGCTGCTCTCTTGTCTGACCTTTCTGTGTGCCTTGGCCTGTTTGTGAATTGACTGTCTGGTTTGTGAGTGACAGGGGCTGGGGAGCCCCCAGGAGGATGGATGAGTCAGCCCTAGGCAGAATTACTGCATCTAGAGTGGTGGGAGGGGATAGCACCTGGGCCTGAATAGGGCTGTGCCTTCCTTCCACAATGCTGGCTCCACCTCCTGCTGGGCGACTACGACGCTGCCCATCATTCTGAAAGCAATGGAGAAGCCAGGAAAACAAAGTGCTCCAGGAACACCCAGAACTGGTTCACATCGGGCTCAGAGTGTTGTAAATGAATCTAGGACCCTAGTATAAATTTTCCCAATTCATGCCCTTATATAGGTGTAACTGACCCTATCCTTATATAGGCATAGAAATCATAACCATATTCAGACTTAGCCTATCCAGCCCAAATACGACATGGCTACTTTCACTAAGTTCAAAGAATCAACAACGATTTCCTAGAGAAACCCGCCTTCAGCCGCTAGGGACTTCCCCTTGCCTGAATACTAATGTATCTAGGAAATCATGGAGTTTTCAAAGAACTGAGTTTTTGAGTGACGTTATTAAGTCCAACCATACGTACAACTCGGCACCTTTAAGGTATAAATATGCCTTCATTTGCCCAGACAAACACACAGTGGTTTGGTGCAGATCGACTAACTACTTGGCCGACGCCCTGCAGCAGCAAGTGCCAAAGGATGCCGACCCTGCAGCTGACACGCTGAGAGACTCTGCCTTTTCTCTTGCCGAGAAATCCAGCTCCAGTGCTTCCAGCCTACCCTTGCGGGTAGCTGGGAAATCGAGTCCGGAGAGAGAGATACAAGACCTCATTCATTCTAAAACCAAGGTACGGAGCTGATTAGACCCTTAGAGAATTCTTGATTAGATCCTTGGCAGGAAATACTAAACTTAAACTACTCCTCACTTACTTCTTCCCTTGTGCTAGGCTTAGGCCAGGTACATCGGGGTAGGCGTATTTTAGAAGCACCAGTTGAGTACTTTTTAGCCATTATTTTAACACTGTATGTATTTTATCCGTTTTAAGGCAGTTTATGGCTTAGAAACCATATCTTGCTTTTACTGTACTACTTTATAATACTGTTCGTATTATAAACTCTGTACTTTATTACCGGTATTACGATTGTAGCAGAACATTTCTTATGCTTGAGAAAGAAGACTGTTCAATAAATACTTTTATTGAAAACGCCTGTCTCTCTATTTTTCTCAGCACCTCTGGTAAAACAAAGCATGCACGAATGATTAAAATAGTTATCTATTATTTCCGCGACTCCAGAGATTGATTTCTTATTCTTGGGAGCAAAGTTGTCATGTTTATGCAGTTGTCAGAAACAAATCCCTTCTTGTGAATTCGAGAAAGTTTCTAGTGACCTCTGAGCTAGCTGGCACTCACAATTAAGTCTAATATATTTGATAGAGACCTAGTCGACTTCAGTCCTACGTCTAAACTATAGTATATGTTATTGCAATGCGCAGAGCCTATTGGGAATATAGGAACTACACTACATGGCGCCCAATGTGGGGGCCATGTAATAATTATACACTAGATACTAGAGTAACTCAGTCGTGCTTTTCACACGGACCCCTTTTTCCCGTAAAAACTCCAATAGACCTCTGGAGTGGGTAAAAGGTTAATATCCGCCAAAACTGAGTAGGACGAAAAATCCTGTGTATTAGTTTTTGGTTTGTTCAACGTTGAAGGATACAGTGTTCCGAAATATTGTGCACCTAATCTTTGTTTCCTTGAAACTTGCTCTGCACAACTTTTAACCGACAAAATGTCAAAAAATGATGACGAGAGAGAAAGAGTAAGAGCTGCAGCAGCAGCAAGCAGTTTTAGATGATCTGCTGCAGAATGACTGGGAGGTTATAATCCTCCCGGTAAATGTAAGAAAAATTATAACTTTCAAACTCATAAATAATGGGGTATCATTGAGAGGTGGTAACGTAATCTTTGTTATAGAGGCACATGAATATAGGCAAACAGAGGTATTCTATTCATGGATTCACTTTCCTCCAGCAGATGGAGGAACACGCGAGTTCCACTACTACAAAGTAGAGGAACCTCCGGAGGAATACATTCCTTACGAGGACTTTGAAATTCCGTTAACTTACAAAGAGCATCACCTCTGGTTTAAAGGCGCCCTAAAACATGAAAATCACATTACCAGGCTCGGTCCACTAGGTAGACCAGGAGCCACATGGCTGGTACTTGCCAGCTATACACCACATCCTGACATAGAAAGTAGGACAGGTAGAGAACTGCTACCTCAGCTGAAACAGTTAATTCAAATACATAGACAATTGGTTCAATATGTTATGCGGGCCTTAACAGTATAACCTACTGTAAGGATTCCACAGCACACCACTCACCAGGGGAACACAAACAAAATCACACCACAGACTATACAATGAGTCATTGGAAAATTGCCTGCCAAAAGGGAACAAATTCCATTTTGGTTAGCACAGAAAATTACTCAAATTGAGGCAATATTTCCTGATAGTACACCTCATGAGAAGCACAGAATTCTGACAATCTGTTTACCAATGGGGATAGCAACACATGTGGAGGACTGGGACACTTTGGGTACAGTCTTTGCTTCAATCTACACAAAAACACATGATGTCCCGTCTATGGCAGTAATACCAGACGTTCTTAGACAGATTAAAAAAGAATACGGTCCAGAACCAGCTTTAAATCTGGGTATGAAATTACTGAAATATTTCAAACAGGTCTCAGCTATATTATTAGCAAACATAAAAGGTGAAGCAGCATCCGTGGCAATCCGCCAAAAGTTAAAAGAAACAGATGTAACAGACCAACCATATGAGCTTGCAAGAATTATTGAAAAATCATATGAAGAACTAGGTAGAGATAGTTTTGGTGGGAAACCATTAAAACCCCAACTAACTGAAAATCCTGAAAAAGTTTTTATTAAAAATAATCTCACTACTCCTAAAAAGAAGTGGAAAAATACTAAACAAACACTTCCTAAAGAGAAACGTTCTCAGTCCAGAGGAAGATCTCCCCAACGGGGAGGTAGGTCTCCACAACGGGAGCCTTCTGAAAAAGGTATAACCTTAGGAATTAGGATACTTTGAGAAAACCTGATAGATATCAAGATACTGATACTCGTTCCTAAAGGAGAGGACGATCAGAACAGAAAGAGGAACGTGTGAAGTCCAAAGAAGAATAGCACGTTCCAAAAAATAAGAAAACCCAATTCACAAAAAAGAAGGTAGCAAGCATAAAGATCAGACATACCGAGGATCTTGAGGACACAACTCAAGAACGGGGAGTGGGCCCAGACAATGCTAGACAGTGCAGCAGAAGTCACCATAGTTCGCAGGATCCTGATGGATCATCTGGAGACAGTGGACTTGAATGAATGCATTCAGGTTGAAACTGCCAACACCAGGGTTAGTGTACCCCACAAGTTATATGAAGTAACACATAACTAGAAAAATTAGAGCACTCTTTTGGGAAAAGCTCTCTAGAGGCTATGACATTCTTCTGGCTGAACAAGACTGGCCACCTGAATGTGTTAGGGAGTGCCTACATGGCAAAGAGATAATTATGCCTGCCTTCTAAAATCATCTTTCTATTCATAAAAAATACACCTATGCCAGAAAATGGGCTGTGGCCCAAGCTCCAGCATTGTATAGAAATAACACAGGATGGAATGAGGATTCCCCTCACCATAAAATCCAGTCAAAAAATCAACCTACTGCACAAAGGCGGTATCCAGTTAAGCAAGAATCTAAGAAACAAGTCAGGGAGATTTTAAATCAACTTGAATACCAAGGGGTGATTGAAACATGCACCTCATCGATGAACATTCCTTTGTTTCCTGTCTCCAAACCAAACAATTCATATTGTCTAGTTTTGGATTACAGACATTTAAACTCCTGTTGCAAAACATTTGCAGTACAAAATGCACACAGTGCAGCACTGATGAATAACATTGTGCGCAAAAAATATAAAACCACATTAGATATTTCAAATGGGTTTTTCTGTCAAAACATTGCACTAGAAAGCAGACATTTGACCGCTTTCTCAATAATGGGGACACAGCGACAATTTTGCCGTCTCCCCAAGGGATTCGAGAATAGTCCAGGGTTATTTTCAGCCAGAGTAACAGAGTTACTACAAATGTACGATGATGACGCATTATCACATGTCGATGACATCTATCTTATACATTTAAGTCCTCATCTCACCACTATCGAGTGCAAATTATCTTTCAAAGCTCATTCTTGACCTGGACCCCTCGGGCCGGAGTTCTTGCTTTCACCTGGGGCCAGCCTGGCCTGCCTTTTTATACCAAGGCATGGTGTAATCATTGGACCTTTCGTGTTTTATCCTAACCTCATTGCTGTTCCCCATTCCATAAAAGGTTCCCACACCGCGATATTTACATTGTGAGTTAGTAGTAATTCTAATCGTGCGTTTCTCAATGATGCTCGAAGCCAATTTTCATAGAGTGGGTGGCTGGCATCCTTCCAGATCTTACAAATTTCTCTTCGAGCAATTAAAAGAAAACAAAAAAATAAAGCAACTTGTGTCTCCCTCAATCCAGCTATGAGGTCTGCGTCCAGGCCAAACACAACTCTAGCTATGTTCAGGCTTATTTTTGTTTTAAAAATACTCTCGATAGCCCGCTCCACTCTACCCCAGAAGGGTCCCACTACCGGACAGTCATAAAAGATGTGGATATCATCAGCTTCAATGAGTCCACATCTTGGACATAGAGGAGATAGGTTAACAAATTTCGCTAACTTTTTTGGTGTATAGTAAAGCCTATTTATAGTGTAGTAGTGATTTTTTTTAAGCGAAGCTGACCTAACATATTTATAGAGTACTTGGAGGGAAGTGTCATACAGAGTTACTGAGACAGCCTCCAGCCTAGAAGAATTCCAGACACGGTATAAGGGGGAGGACTGTAGTTCCTCTACCTCCAGCATTTTCCTACACCTGAGTCCAACTTCCTTCTTCCTAGGCCCTGGAGGTAAGAGAGCACACTCGATTTCCCAGTTACCGCTGATGTTCTCTTTCTCGGCAGAAAACCAGGAACAGAGTTGGATATATTTGAATCTGGAGAGGGAGTCCCCAATCTTAGATCTGAGGACCTCCCACGGAAGGACCCCCTCTGATGTCACTAGGTCCGACCAAATACTTATTCCTGCTTTCCTAATGGGAAGGTACAAACTATCCCTAAGGCATGGGGGCAGACCCAAAGAGTCCCAAATTGGGGCACAATCAGAATAATATTTTATGCCCCACCTTCCTTTGACTCTGTTCCATACAGAGAGAGATAGTTTTGACACTTAAGGCATACCTTTTTATAGAATTTTACTGCTCCAAAGAAACCCAGACCCTCCTCCCTCTTGATCTACCATTATGTTCAAAATCCTCCCCCAGTTAGAGTCATCAGGGCTTGAGAAAAGACATCGGATATTTTTCAACTGAAAGGATAGAACATACCAATTTACATCTGGAAGCGCAAACTCCCCTTTAACAGACTTCTTTTCAGCTTTTTCCAAGAGAGCCTGGAATTTTTATTGGCCAAATGAAGCTGCCGATTTTTCCCTGAATATTCGCCAAGATTTTATCTGGAAAGATGAGGGGTATTGAATTAAACAAATAAGTTAACTTGGGCAGAATTATCATCTTGACCAAGTTGACTCGGCCATAGATTGTAAGGGGGAGGTTCTGCCATCTAGAGAAAAGCTAATCAATATCCTTGCATAGCTTCTTTATTTTAGTTTGGGCTATGGTATTAATATCGGAAGTAATAATTATACCCAGATAACTAAACTGGGTACTGCGAGGACCTTCACAATTGTCTACCCCCCAGCACATAATTTCAGTTTTCAGGTTATTGATTTGATATCCAGAGTGGAGGCCGAAATCAGCCATTATCTCCTCCACTCTGGGGAGAACTTCCGCAGGGTTGGTGGTATAAATCAAAAGATCATCAGCATATAAGGCCAGCTTACAGCTGTAATCCCTGATTCTAAAAGGTATAATTGTCTCATCAATCCTCAATGCTTGTGCCAGCGGCTAAATATATAGGTCAAACAGGAGGGGCGAGATGGGACACCCCTGCCTGGTACCCCTCTTTATATTGAAGCTTGGTGTTAAAAGGCCGTTCAATAACAACAATAATATGCGGCTACCGCCAAGGGCTCCGACCATGCCACCGCTAGATCAATGCTGCCAATCAGCTGCAGGCTCAGCTCATGGATGTACCTTCCAGGCACAAAACCTTTCAGATCCGAGCTGATAAGTTGTGGGGCCAGTTTAGCCAATCTCCCTGCCAAAACACGTAAAGATTTTATAATCAGCGTTTAGCAGGGAGATGGGCCTGTATGAGTCTGCTTTGAGGGGATCCTTCCCTGGCTTTAGAATGAGTATGACAATAGACTCTTTCCACGATGCTGGTGCCCTACCCTTTGAACTATAAACGTAATTGAATAACTCACATAGCCTTGGCACTAGAATCTCTTGGAAAACTTTGTACCCTTCATTTTTAAGTCTAGTGGGCCTCTGTACCCTGATCTGAGGAGTTCCAACTCGTCCAGTACCCGTGATAAATTTTGTTGTTGCGTCCCCAATCGCTCGTTCTCTAGCGAGGCTGTTTTATTCTCCAAAGTTTTACATTTCCTCGCCTCCTCCCTATTTTTCGAACAGATCAGACTATGAAGAAGACCTCTAGTGTGAGCTTTCCAAGCGTCCCAAACGTAGTCAGGAAGAGCAGAACCAACATTATCAGGAAAATAATTGGCTATAGATGTTCTGACGGTGGTGACCATATTTTGGTTATTCAGTGCCAACCTTTTTAGGGTCCACCTGAATGAAGCTGGAGCTGTGGCCCTACTAGTGGAAACCGAAAACATAATAGCTGCATGGTCAGATATAATAGTAGGTAATATTCTTATATCCTCGAGGAGCTCTAAACATGACCTATCACCAAGATATAGTCCAATCTTGACGCGTGGCCATGTTTTTTACTAAAATATGTGTAGCCAGGTACTAACCCTCCCTTAACCTTTCAGGCATCTATTAAACCGAACTTGTGCATCATGTTGACCATAGCACGCCAAGATCGTGGTGCTGCCGCATGCTGACAATAATTGGAGCGATCCTGCCTGGGGTCGAGCAGGACATCAAAGTCCCCCGATAATAATAGGTGATCTAACCTCCACCACGTTGGACTGTACTTTTAGTAGTGGGTGGGATCGTCTATGTTGGGACCACAATAAGAAATAATAGTCAGCAGATTTCCACTAAAATCTAACTGCGCCATGACCCACCTTTCTGAATGATCCCTTGATGTTGACCTGATGGAACCTCCTGCCCCTGTCTTTATCAAAATTGCTACCCCCTTACTTGCAGCCAAATGCCCAGAACAACAAAAAGCCCCTATCCATCTTAGTTTACCAAAAATCTCATTGCCCTCACTGAGACTTAAATGGGTTTATTGGAGAATAACTATTTTGGCCTGGGATTGTTCTATATACTTCAGGACCAACCTTCGTCTTCTGGGACAGAGGAGCCTGTTGACATTCCAGGAGATATAAGAGACCTTGTTACTAGTCATTAAATACTCCCCTTACCCTACGTCCAAAACCCCATATAGTCAGTAGGGGCCTCCAACAGGCTAGAGTGGGATGAGAATTTAATTTTCATTTCCAACCCCCAAACCCCCCCGCTCCCCTCCTACACCCCACCCATTTACCTCGTGACCCCTGAACCCCCTTTCTTCCCTGGAGAACCCTCCCTTTCGTCCTGAGCATATGCCCTTAGACTGTCACCCCCCCCAGTTAATGGTTCAAATAAAGTGCATGTAAATTAAAATAAGATTTCAAAACATTGGTGGTATATACTCTAAAGTGTATATATTTTATGTGTATTATAAGCTAAAAAGAAAATAGAATATTTCTTCTATAAGGCCTGTGTTCTCTAACAAAAAATACACTGATACTCTTAAACTGCACCCCCAGACCCTACTTACAGCCAGCTACTAGTCTGAATATTCTTCTTCCCCCCTTCGCTGCCTGCCCTAATTTTCTCAATCAGGATATCTGCGTCCTCCACCTGACGTATAATGTGCATATGATTGCTCCGCATTACACGGAGCATAGCGGGGAACTTCAGCTGGGCGAGAGCCCCCATGGAGTTAAATATTGCCGCTCTCTTGCCCAACTCTCATTGTTTTGTGGCTGTTATGTGTGAAACATCCGAACGAATCATATATGTGAATGCGCTGGAGAAGGAAGATGATTTTATATGGCCTGTTTTAAGGGCCAGTGATAAAATCCTTTCTTTGGTGGCATAGGTAAGGAAGTTCACCAGTATTTTTCTAGGACGCTCTTTGCCTGGGTTCCTCCTGTATGGATCCCGGTGGACCCTCTGGATATCGACTAATAAGTCCAAGTCCACGTCAGGGGATTCCTTTAGCACTGTGGTTTGTAGGAGAGCCACTATGAATGCCTTAATGTCGCTACCTTCAAGGTCTTCGGGAACATTCAAAAAATTTAAATTGTTCTTTCTTGAATGGTTTTCTAACCTCTTGATGTCATCCCGCATCTCCCGGTTCTGCTGGGAAAGTTTATCGAATGCAGCTGTAGAGGCGCCTAGGGCCTCCTTGATTTTCGGCAGCTCTGCTTCTAATGCATCCGTCCTTGATGCAACCTCCTCCACCTTCCAGGCGAGTGTCTTACAGGAAGCCTGAATGGCATTCTGGTTTGCTTCCGAGATAGTAAACAGTTTCCCGATGTCCTCCTTTAGCCCTACTAATATATCAGCCAACGTTCGAGGAGCTGACATTGCTGGCATTGTAGAAATATTATCTGTGTGTGTAACTGCAGGTATGTTATCTGTAGGTGAGTCTTCTTCTCCTAATTTGCCACCCCCAGCTTTACGCCTGTCCTGCTCTACCTCATCGTCTTGCACAATGTCTTGAATGGCTAAAGCAGAAAAACTCTTCGACAATTCTACTGTTGGATGAACTTATCCTGTATAGGGGATGAAGTAAGATGAGGTGGTGGATCGGTTGAGCTAGATGGGCTAAGTATAGGAAGCAAAAGTGCACCAGTTATATGTCCCCCCGCAGAGGTCACCTCCACTACATTGCCTGTTGTACTTATATTGCTTATAGTGCCTCTAGTGCTCATAGGCATATTAGGCATATTACTTGCGGTGTTGTTTGCAATACTTGCGGTGTTTATAGTACTTGTGGCCCATATGGTACCAGTTGCTGCCATCTTTTTACATTTATCTGTGCTACCGGAGGACAAGACCTTATAGTAAGACTTTAGAGATGGTGTAACCTTGGGGAGGCCAGATGCCCCACTGGATATACCAGCTCTTACTTTCTTACTTTTCCCCTTACCAGGAAGAGTATCCACCCCGCCAAGGTTTGTCTTGCCTCTCCTAGCTCTAGCCATCTAGCTAGACATCTATCTAACATCCATCTTACAGACGATGACTTGGACAGGCACTTGAAAAGAGTGAACACCATAATACATGGCTTCACTTCTGAGGGGTATAAATTAAATTTTAAGAAATCACGAATTGCCCACCTCAACGTCCTATTCTTAGGATACGAGTTATGAAGTGATGGCAAAAGCCTGCCAGCAAACTTTCTAGAGAAATGTGGGCTGCTCCAACCTCCAAAGATGCTGAAGAACTTACAGTCAATTCTGGGTTTCCTGAATTTTGGAAGAACTTAAATTACGCAGAAAAGGTTAAATCTCGTTACGAACTAATCAAGCCTGATTTAAAACCAACAAATTGGACTCAAAACCATACAGAAATGTTGCGTTCAGTGCAAACAGACATGCTAGCAAAAACACAGAGACACGCGACAATGTACGTAACCTTGTGATCCGAATCATCCCAGGGAGATGCGGATTCACGTACCTGACCTTTAATGAAGGTGAAAATGTACCAATTGCATACAAATCACACTTGTACACACAAGCTGAAATTAAATTCACTTCTACAGAAAAGATTTTGACAGCGGTTCAAACTGCAGTAGCAAAAGAGAGAGCTCTCGCGCAGGGAAAACACATAATGATCGTTACGCCTGTACCTGCCGTAGAGGCAGTGATGAAAGCGAGCATTCCAAATGCTAAGGCTTTACATCCAAGATGGATACAATGGGTTAACTCTCTTGCTGCAACAGACGTTGAATACGTCTTGACCCCTACTTGAATACACACGAATTCCTACAATACGAAAACGAATGTCCTCTGCCTACCGAGATTCTGCCTCTAGAACATTACGGATGTATAATATATACAGACGGATCAGCACAGCCCGCAATTGGGGGTAAACAAGCCTATAGTGCTGCGTGCCCGATTGTTAAAGGTCCCTGGCACGGAGGTAAATTCAGACCATTGGTCACAAAAACTCAATCACTCGGAGACTGTACAGCTCAGCGAGCTGAACTACAGGCTTTCAAGATGGCGCTTGAAAATACTGATCGCGAATTCCCCACACTAATAGTGTGCGAATCGTATTACTGCGTACAGTCTTATAATGAATATCTGCAGTCCTGGGTTCAAAATGGTTTCAAAAATACAAAAGGTGGCACAATCAAGCATAAAAAGCTAAGGGAACAAGTAGTTATTTTACAGAAAGAACTACAAAAGACTCACTTGATTCATACACTGAGTCATCAGCGTGATGGGGTTCAAGTTGCAGGGAATTCATTGGCTGATGAAGTCGCGAAGGCAGCTGTGCAAATGGCTTCCGTAGCTACAATCAAACGCTCAAAAAGAGTAATAGACGGTGAAACGTTGCTAGCAGTAAAATCCTCAATGAAAGGGAACTATGCAGCATTACCTCTAAACTATCCACTCACTAATACATACATAATTGATCCAAACTCCGTTCCTTTTGCTCGAATCCCTGGAGTGGGGGACAGAGTAATTCCAAACAGGAAACGGAGAAGTGCTTTGGTTCAAGAAGCACATATGGGACACATCAAGGGATCTTGAAATCTCTAATAGAATTAGAAGAGATGTACTGGTGGCCAGGAATGAGAGTAGAAGTTTACAAATTTGGAATAAACTGTGATACCTGTTACAGATATCATAGTTTTGAAGACCACCAGATACCTGACTACAGTGTAGCCAGCCCAGTTCAGATGCCATTGTTAGACAGCATTAGGCTATCTACACACAAACGTCATCATGGGCGAATGCGGTCCCACAACTACTAGGACATGATTCATATGGATGTGGCCACAGCGCTTGGCTGATGCCAGAACTGTTATAAAGGATTTGTGAGTCTTTATCGGCACATACGTAATTGGCACGCTACATTCTGACCAGGGTCCTGCGTTTAGCTTTCGAGCTTACAAGGAGGCCATGGCTAGCTTGGGCGTTGCATTGCGGTATTCTAGTCCCTTCCATCCTGATGGTAATACGGTAGTGGAAAGAAAAAACAGTGACATAAAGCAATCCATAACGGCTAAGGTATTAGGTTCGGGTGATGGGTGGGTCAAACATCTAATAGGTGTCCAACGTAGTCTTAACAATCTGCCAAGAAATTCTCTGGGTGGAATCACTCCATATGAATTACTGTTTGATACTAGAATGATAATCGAAGACCTTGATTGTCAAACTTCAGTGGTGGAACAAAAAACCATTGATGTCAAAGATCGTTTGGCTGTTTTACAGGACTTAAATGAAACAAGAAGAAGTCTGAGTAACACGATACGGAAGCCAACGACCACTGAAGAAAAACCACCTGTCCCAGCAAGAACTGTCTGGATTCCAAAAATTGGGGATCTGGTCAGGGAAAAGATCGCGGTGAAGAAGGAAAGTGGGCCTTCTTAAAGAAAAACAGTACATGTCTTGGCAATCCAAGGAACAAGATAAGTAGTACTACCGCCCCTTGCTGGTAAAAGGGAGAACAGAGTTGTGTCCATCGACCTGGTCAAACCACAATATGTGGCCAATAATAAGTAGTAGGCCCAGTGGAATCCCAAGATGTAGCAGAAGACCAAATCTCGCTACTATCCAAGAGGTTCAAACTGAAAGACTTATCACCGTTGATAAACCTGCAGTAAGAAAAGAAGGACTATGTAACAAAGCCATGGAACTCGTGCCTCTTGAGACCCAAATATCAGTTCATCAAGAAACACCTGTCTACAATGATGTAACCTCGGACTATACCATAACAATCCTGATGCAATTCCAACAATTGACAGAACTGCCTCTGGCTATTTCATCAACTTCGATACCTTCTCTCAGGATTCCAGTAAACTTGAAGAAATGCCAGCAAATAAAACTTTCAAAGAAAAAACAACAGAGCTCTTTCATCAACTTGAAAAAACATATCTGGTTTCACCATGGGTCGAATTTCAAATTGGGTGTACTTTTTCTCCTGCTCAGGCTCATACTTGTGTTAAGTTTGGGAAGGATGATAGATGGAAAATACAGTACAATGGACACGACAAGTCAGAAAATCAACTTGGTCCTGAAGCCTCACAAATCATCCCATCTTGAAAGAAGAGATCTGTCATCAGTGAACATCACAGCCGTTCCTATACCTGGTGGTATAGTATGGGAAAGGACTGATTATGACATCTATGGCCCGGTGGAGCTACTGAAGATTCTACACCTGTTCAAGATTTCTTTAAGTGACTTTGTATCACCCAGCACATTTTCTGATGATTGGGACTTTGAGACTATTAATAATATGATGTCAGATTTAGAGATGTCAGCTAAATTTACAGAACATGAATACTTACAAGGTTCTTCAGATTATGAACAAATGTACTGTTTTAATCATTATGGTCACCATTATTTGCATAAATCTGCAAGCCCTAGGAATGTTTTTTTCATATAATCAATGGGAACATTGTCCAACGCCGCCAAAGGGCAGCTCGAAAACATTTTATTAAAAAAAATGTTCGTACTTCTCAGGGTTTAATGTTACAAATCAAGAAATGTTTTATTTCAAAAATGCAAATAAGACAGGAATGAAAACAATGTTGACCAATACTAAACAAATTTATCCCGCACACTTTTATGCTCAACTGTCTACATTAGGTTTTGACTTTTGGAAAGACAACATTGAGACAAAAACTGTCTGGGGCACAAAAGACTGTTAGGTCCAAGGTTTAGAAGCCTTATTCAGAGCCTGCATTATACCAGAAAAAATAATGTTTTTAAATGACACTGTTCAACAAACTTCTTGTCTTGGCCTGGCTAAGATAAAAGATTTAAATAAACCGACTATACCTAAACCCAAACCTGACAGTAATTATACTACAGAAAATGAGGTAGACGTACCCTATATTTTGAAATAAAACAGAACTAATCCTGATTGGAAAAATTGGTTAATCTGGCCCACAGACACAAATAATTGTCATGATAGATTCCTGAACAAGACACAGGGGTTCAAAATGAACAGGCCAGATCCAAGATACTCCCAGAGACAACATCCAGGGATAGTAACTACTTACAGCGTAGGAAAGATATGCCTTGAGTGACTACAGAAATCTACACTTCCAGAAATAAAACAACACTTATCTTTACTTAAAGAAGGCAATGATTTGCGATATTTCTTAATGGGGCCTCGCAAACCACGTCAAAAACATTTCATATACGCCGGTATATATGCTGCGTACAACGATCCTTGGAAAATGACGCAAATGGAAACTGCAGAAAGAATAAGAGAAATTGATCGTATTAATTTAGAGAAAACTCTCTCTGTAGTGGACAATGGGTTAACAACTCTGTCCTCCAGAATAAATTCTTTGGACAGCATTGTGTCCTCTACCATTGACATAATAAAGCAGAACTTGCTAATGTGACAACATGGCCAGTCCCAATTACGTTCTATAATGCAGCTAGGCTGGACGTTGCAAAATCTGCATTCAGGCTTTGTTCCATGGCGTCTAATTAACACAACGTCATTGTTTGCTGTATTTAACCTTACAAATAAACAAATCTCTTTGGCACAAAAAGGAGCAGACTATGCGGTGCTGAGCTTTGAAAAAATGGAAAGATTACCATTGACAGTTTCTGAGAACCTGTCATTGAATGGATAATACATGGCACCATTACGATACCAGAGACGATTTTCCAATTTCAGTTTTGCCTACAGCATATACCAGCAGGCTGTAGTGTAGTTCCTATTTTCCCTATAGGCCCTGCGCATTGGTATAACATAAACAGCAGTATAGACGTAGAAGTGCGGTCTTCCAGGTCTCTACTGACTATGCTAAACTTAATTGGGTTTGTACCAACTAGCTCAGAGGTCACTGGAAACTTTCTTGACTGAATAGGAAGTGATCAGCTTCCCTGGTACAGACAAGAAGGGATTTAGTTTTCCAACAACCGCATAAACATGACAACTTTGCTCCTTAGAATAAGAGTCAATCTCTAGAGTCGTGTGAAACAATAGACAGCTATTTCACTCAGTCAGTTGTGCAGATTACTTTCACCAAGATGCAGAGAATAGAGAGACAGGCGTTTTCAATAAAAGGTATTATTTATTGAACAGTCTTTCTTCTCGTACAAGAGAAATGAATTGCCACAATTGCAAGACTTGTTATTATAAAAAGTGCGTACAGTAAAAGGAGGATTGCGAAATAATACTGTAAAAGCATTGATATGGTTTCTTAGCCATACAATGGTTAAAATGAATAAAATATATACATTCATATATACATTTGACTAACGTACTCAACTGGTGCTTCTAACTAAGCCTACCCCAGTGTACCTGACCTAAGCCTAATACTTGGGAGGGAGTAAGTAAGTAGCAGTTTAGTTAAGTTGGTTTTGCCAAGGTTTTGCTTCAAGAATTCTCTCTAAGGGTTTAGTCAACACCATACCTCTGGAATAGAATGTTGGAGGGCTGGTATCTCCTTTCAGGACTCGATATTCCAGTCACCCGCAAGGGTTGGCTGGAAACGCCGGAGCTGGATTTTCTCGGCAGGAGAAAAGACAGCGTCTTTCTCAGTGCGTCAAGGAGGAGGAGGGGCAGCGTCTGTGGGCTTCTCGCATCCGCTGGGCTCTGCAATAGACAGCTGTTCTGCTCCTGTATTCGCCACACCATCGCATTTGCTTAAGGCAACGTTGGTAATATTTATACCTGAAAGGTGCCTTGTTTGACGTAAGTTTTTGGACATAAGACGTCAATAAAGTTGTCACCGGAACTGGTCGTTCTTACAGTGCTCATTAGAGTTCTATTACTAATAAAAACAAAGCAAGCAGGGCTTTCCCAAGTTGTTGGGGGTTTTATCTTGTTGAAGAACTCGGAGTGTAATCTAGGAATCTAAGATAGTGGCTTCTGCTGTGTCATCTACTGTAATGAGCTGCAGAGGCGAGATTCTGAAATATGGCTCTGATTGTTTAGGCCAGAGACGAGTTTCTGAAATATGGCTCTGATCGTTTAAGCCATTATAGGGGTATGGATGGATTATAGCCGTATAGGGGCATAAGGTCACAATATTGATCGGGGTCCTAGATTAGAACACGACAGGGCTTGTATGAAAGGTTGGGTAAAGAATACATTAAGTCGACCTGGACTTTACCTTACACACACAAATGTTGGAATAAGGGAAAAGAGGTATTCCTTGGTGGTAAAAATTGTAAGAACTCACTAAGTGGTACACTTTTGTGCCAAGGCATTAATTTACACAGAGCCTGTGACGGTTCTGCAAATAACCTCTCTTGCCACTTGCACGGTACTTCAGGCAGCTATCAAATGGCAGCTCAATGACCACAGCTGTTGTGGCATGTTGCCAGGAAAAGCTTATCTTGTTAGTGTGTCATCCAGGGTTACTTGTTGTATGCATGTATTGTATCCAAAGAGCAATACAGACAGGGGGACTGCATTATGGCCTTCACTGAATATCTCTTCTATACGAATTGATACTTTAAGCAGAATGAAAGTCATTCTTTTGCAAAAAACAGTGCCACTGACCTCGTCTGGAGAAACGTATGATCTGCAAGTTGCAAGGACTTCTGCAGAGATACATGCATTGTTATCATTTCTCAGTAATGTTAAGTCAAATCTTAAATATGTCTGATACCAGTGGCATCACACATATAATTAAGACAATTTTGTTGGGACTGTTAGCACCATTTGAACCAGTCCACAGCATTTTTCCAAATTTTGTGCACTCTGTGTTCGGCGGCCTGCCTCTCATCTTGCGACTCGTAGCAGGAATTCTATTTTTATACCTTCTGCTCCAATATGGCAAGTCCGGTCACCAGCAATACCCAGAATACCATGGTACAATGCCTCCTTGCCATGAGGTATCGTGAGAGAATTACACAGATTCTTGGCTTGGCTCGTTTAAGAGATCTGAACACAACATGGTTTCTTTTTTTCAGACCAATCTGGCAAGATTGCATCTTACCTGTTTTACGATGCCTGCTTTGCGGAGAGGAATGTGTGTTGGACATTTGTCTTACACGTCCATCAGTCCTGCCATCGGATGTTGACGCTTTGCTAGGTCCGGTAACGACTCATGCATCGTGCTGCATACAACGGCTGCCCATTCTGATGATGGCATTCATTGACGTCTCACCGGCAAGTCTAACTGAGGGTGAGATACGAGGATCAACAGGCACCCAGGTACCATGTGATATGAACATTGCTAACGCGGCACTTGGCGCTGACGGCGATGATCCTCACCTATGCACATTTGACCGGCTAACTGAAGTGGTTTTAATTTCGCCTACTATGGTAGACGGTTTCTTTGCCAGCCTACACGATCTGATGTTTTCTCCTGACACTCCTGAGAATAACTTTTGATTATTTCAGACAGCGTTCTCTGAACTCTGAAATTCGGCCTTCGTTTTTTCAAAACAAACCGCTTAACAAATTGAACTTTTTCAAAATAGAACTTTGGCCCAGAGTAATCTGCTTAAAGTAGAACTATTCTTAGAGAACAAGATTTCTTTTTGAAACCCTCCTAGTGACAATATTTGGCCTAATCATCATAACAGTATAAATATTAGGCTATGGGATGGTCTCGATTTTTTTTCTGTAAACCTAAGAGACATTTCATGAATGTAATTTCATATTTTATAAATGTTAGAATGTATACTCTCATACTATGCTTCACATCTGTTGAGAGCTGTTTATCATACAGTTTATACTCGGTACATTTAAACAAGCCTTTTCAAATGCAATTTGTATTTTGTATTTTGGGTGGGATTGTAAACACTAGCTTTCGATATGTTCAGTGCTAATACGTTTAGTTTTATTGAACTTAAAATCGTGGAGTGGGTGTTGTAAATGAATCTAGGACCCTAGTATACATTTTACCGATTCATGCCATTATATAGGTATAACTTACCCTATCCTTATATAGGCATAGAAATCATAACCATATTTAGACTTAGCCTATGCAGCCCAAATACGGCATGGCTACTTCCACTAAGTTCCAAGAATCAACAACGATTTCTTAGAGAAACCCGCCTTCAGCCGCTAGGGACTTCCCCTCGCCTGAATACTAATGTATCAAGGAAATCATGGAGTTTTCAAACAACTGAGTCTTTGAGTGACGTTATTAAATCCAATCATACGTCAAACTCGGTACCTTCAAGGAATAAATATGCCTACATTTGCCCAGACAAACACACAGTAATTTGGAGCAGATCGACTAACTACTTGCCCGACGCCCTGCAGCAGCAAGTGCCAAAGAAAGCCGACCCTCCAGCTGATGAGCTGAGAGACTCTTCCTTTTCTCTTGCCGAGAAATCCAGCTCCAGTGATTCCAGCCTACCCTTGCTGGTAGCTGGGAAATTGAGTCCTGAGAGAGAGATACAAGACCTCATTCATTCTAAAACCAAGGTACGGAGCTGATTAGACCCTTAGAGAATTCTTGATTAGCTCCTTGGCAGGAAACACTAAACTTAAACTACTCCTCACTTACTTCTTCCCTTGTGCTAGGCTTAGGTCAGGTACATCGGGGTAGGCGTATTTTAGAAGAACCAGTTGAGTAATTTTAGCCTTTATTTTAACACTGTATGTATTTTATCCGTTTTAAGGCAATTTATGGCTTAGAAACCATATCTTGCTTTTACAGTACTACTTTATAATATATTGTAGCAGTACATTTCTTATGATTGAGAAAAAAGACTGTTCAATAAATACTTTTATTGAAAACGCCCGTCTCTCTATTTTTCTCAGCACCTTTGGTGAAACGAAGCATGCACGAATGACTGAGTAAAACAGTTATCTATTGTTTCCGCAACTCTAGAGATTGATTTCTTATTCCTGGGAAACAAAGTTGTCATGTTTATGCGGTTGTCAGAAACGAATCCCTTCTTGTGAATTCAAGAAAGTTTCTAGTGACCTCTGAGCTAGCTGGCACTCACAATTAAGTGTAATATATACAATAGAGACCTAGTCGACTTCAGTCCTACTTCTAAACTATAGTATATGTTATTCCAATGCGCAGAGCCTATTGGGAATATAGGAACTACACTACAAGAGCCCTCCTGCACTAAGGGAACAAAGACTTTTAGGGGTATAAGTATAGGACCCCAGACTACAGAAAATTAGATCATCCTGGAATCAAGAAGGAACCTCTGCCAAGGAGAAAGCTAGAAGACTGTCCTGCTGTATGCTGTGGACTGACCTGCAGTTGCATTGCTGCCAAGGAGAGGGGAAGGACTTTGCTTTGTGCTGTGTCCCCTTGCTTGAAGGAATCTCCAAGGGCCTGAAGAAGAGCTGGCTCCCTGTTAAGAAATCCCAGGAACAAAACAACTTCACCCCCAGCTTCCCTAAACTCTACTGAGAGAGTTCTGTCCTTCTTAGAGTGCATGGGCCATTTGTTGTGCCTCTGGAAGTTGTACCTGTGTTAGGAAGCTAGAAACCAAGATTTTAGGAACTTTCTGCAAGTTTTCACGCATCTCTCGCTTGCGGAGCGCATCCCTGTCAGTGCAAGGAAATTCCCGCCGCCGCGAAGGCCGAGATCGTTGCAGCGCCTGTTGCCGCTGCCAGAGTCATCGCATCCTTCGCTTGCTGGACGAACCAGTCCGGTGCGGAAAGAATATCATCGCTGCAAGTATAGTCGCAGAACCTGTCGTCACTGGGTGAGATCGTGGCACCGCATGCTTGCCGACCACATCATGTCGCTGCGAGAGTCGTCACAGAACCATCTCATCGAGGAGCTGTGAGAGTAGAAGATTGACGCTGAGCCACGCATCGTCGCCCACCGGAGATCGTCGGCGCCCCGAAGATCATCGCATCGTACCTTTTGCGAGCCACTTCCACCGAAACATGTGCACCGGAACCCACGCAAGGTATCACTTCCCTCCCCATACAGACCGGAGTCACCGCAACACGCCCTCTGCGTCCAGCGGGGTTGTCGCATCGCCTCCCCAGGGTCTCAGGAGTGACGCATCATTTGCTTTTTTTTGCTACAGCTTTCACTTGGAACTTGTTTCGCATTTAAAGGTACTGTTGGCTAAAACGTGACGCAACTGTGGATTATTTTGACGCAACTGTGGATTATTTTAACGCAACCTTAAGAACTCTTTTGAAACCATATTCTTGAACTGTGTTTTTCTAAACTGTTGTGGAATCCATTTGTGCTGTTTTCACTGTGTCATTGTGAGTGTTGGTACAAATACTTTACACATTGCCTTTGATAAGCCTGACTGCTCGTGCCAAGCTACCAAGGGGGTGAGCAGGGGTTATCTAAAGAGTGTACCCTCCTTACCCTGACTAGAAGCAAGGGCCCCTATTTGGACAGTGGTACCTACCTCTGCCAACTAGAGATCCCAGATCTAACATCACTCTTTCCACATAGAGTACATTCTTTAACATCGTCCTCCACAACCATGCCCATCATTGACCACCAGATCAATTCTCTCTATCTACTTTTTGTCTTGCTCCTTCCCAGATGAGCATGGTGGCCACAATTATTCTCCTCAATAGCATGGGAGGAATGAGTTTGCTACCTCTCCTGACACCCCATTCATCCATATTCAACTCATCTTTAACTTGTACATACACTTTCATGACTGTAACATCACCCAGCCTTCCTTAACACACTTGGCAAACATCACCAATTCTGCATCTTCTTTAACCACATCCAACAATTCCTTAAATGTGATCAATTCTTCATTAAAACATTCCAAATATTCAACCCAACCAAATTCTTGCAATATTTCCCCAGAAAGGTTGTCTGCCTCCACCACAACTTTGCTCCTAGTTAGAGCATCAGCTAAAACATTTTTTTATCATGGAACAAATTGCCTCAAAAAAATAAATTCTTCCAGATTGGCCAGCCATCTTGCAATTCTAGGTGACAATATTCTCGAGCCTTTGTTAAAAAACATTTATTAATGGCTTATGATCCATTTTGATCACAAAAGGTATGCCCCATAAGTAAGTTCTAAAGTATCTGGCAGCCCAAAAACAGCTAATGCTTCCCTTTTGATCACAGAGTAGCGTTGTTCCATTTCAGATAATGTGCAAGAAGCATAAGCTATTACAGTCTATTCACCTTCCTGAATTTGTGTAAGAGCTGCTCCTAACCCATATGTACTGGCATCAGTGGAAAGCAGAGTCTTACAGGACATTACAAAACTACATGAATGAGGTGTTTGGTATTTCCAACTTGATGTCAAGTTCCTTACGACAACCTTCACATCACTCAAATTTAGAAGATTTCTTGAGTAAACTCCTCATTGACTTAGTCTTGCCCGAAGAAGATTCTACAAATTTGGCGTAAAATTCAATTACACCTAAAAATTACTTCACATGATCCTTGGTGCTACATACTACATAGTGTGTCCGAAATAAGTTACACTATGGACCTTAATTTATCCTTTTTCTGCTTTCACTGTGAGACCACTGCTTTGCAATTTTTCCAAAACATTCTTCAATTTATCATCATGATCTTTCTCATCCATACCACATATCATTATGTCATCCTGAAAATAACATACTCTCTTCATATTTCCTAACATTTTTTGCATTAACCTCTGAAACACTGAGGCGGCAGAGGCTAACCAAAATGGCATAGGCTTAAAACAATATGTCCCAAAAGGTGTGACAAAAGATGTTAAGGGTTTGGAGTCCCTATGCAATTAAATTTGATGGCAAGCAGATGATAGGTCAATTGAGGAAAACCAATTGTTCTTTCCAATAGTGGGCATCATCTCATTGATGTTTGGCAACAGGTCTTTCAATCCATATAGCATTTTTCAAACCCCTCAAATCACAAATCAATGCACATTCTCATGGATTGATCAGCACCACCCATGGATTATTCATTTTCTTCAATAATATCTGCATCAATCAATTTGGCAATTTTGACAACATCCCTCACAGCCAATAGTAAACTTTGTGCCTTACGAAACTTAGGTGGACAACCTCGACGTAGTATATTTTGATGCTTAAAACCTTTTAACTTCCCTAATTTCTCAGGAAATATCTCTGGAAACATTTGTACTATGCTTTCATCTATTATAGTAGCCCCCACTAGAGCCACCTGTTCCTTGGCACCTGGATTTAATTGCATTCCCATAGCAGTTTGGTGAATCAGACCAAATAAGGGTGTCTCTCTCTTTGCAACATACACTCTTCCTGAGTATTTTTTCCTGATATGCAATTTTACAATAAAAAATCCCAACATTTCTAAACATTCACCATTATATGATTTACATTTTACTTCTATTTTGCACAATTGCTTGGCATTACTATCTCACATTTCCTAAAATCTTCCTCTGAAATGACAGTATATTGAGCTTCAGAGTCCATCAATATATGGAAAGAATGCCCATCAATTTCAATAACACACCTACGGCCCCAAACCCTCAAGTGTTCCTCTTTATCATAATCGATGACTGACAAGACTACTTGTTCATCACATTCATCACATTCATCTCCATCAACATCAATAATACACATCATTTGATCATTTGCATTTCAAGCATGTAACATAACGTGCAGAACATGACTTATCATTTGCCAAGTGACCCCTAGTGTCACATTTCATAAATGAACTTCTTTTCCCCACTTTGATATTTTCCTTTAGTTTTCTCTGCTGTTTTGCTATGCTCTCCTTCTGCTTTCACCTTACCCGTGACTATGCAAATGTGTTGCCCTTCAGGGTATTTCTCGTCTTTTGTTTAATCCTGATTAACAACAGTTACATATTTATTAGTAAACTAGCATCCCGCCCCGGCGTTGCCCAGGGCAGAAGAGGGCTGCGGGCAGCATTGCAGGCTTGCGTGCTCTCCCGCCCTGGCCCCCGCCCGCCACGACATTGTCTGTGTCCCGAACAATGTCGTGGCTGGCGGGGGCCGGGGCAGGAGTGCACGCAAGCCTGAAATGCTGGCTTCCCCTACCCCCGCCTGCCCTGTGTCAGTGCTCAGCAGCCCGTGCCTCCGCCCGCCCCGTCCCCCGCCTGCCCCGACCCCGGCTCCTTACCTCAGCCTCTGCTCCTTACCGCCGGTCCAGCTCCGCCACTCTGGTACTCACCACCTGTCCGCCGCCGCTCCTCCCCCGCACCATGTCCGCCTCTCTGCTCCGCCGCTGGCCTCACGTTACTGCTCCTCCCCCGCGCGCCATGTCCGCCGCTCCTGGGACGCTGCTCCTCCCCTGCTCCTGACGTGACGACATACGTCGCGGCCGGCGGTACTTTGGAGAACTATTTTTTTTTGTAATTAACTTTTTATATAAGGTTTTTTTTAAACAATTTTAACGCCTATGACCATCTACACACCCTGCCAATTTCAACGGTGTATCGGGTGTGTAGATTGGCGCTGTGGTTCCCGAGTTTACCTGGCTCAAAGGTGAGAGTTCTCTCTTTATAATAGTAGTATAGATTACACTTTCTTTGTGCACTCCTCCATGTTTAGATGTCATTGTCTTAAACCCATATGAAGGGATAGAATGCAAACATGTCACTGCTGTGCCTCATTTTCATGTTATCCCACATTGCGAGGTGCTGAACTTAGAATTTGACGGTAATTCCACACCTGTTAAATACAGTACCAAACAGTATCGTATTTACCGGGTGGAATATTGCATTCCAAATAACGGCCCACTTGAAAGTGAGGTTCTAACAGGCATTCCCTTCTCGCTGTAATCCTTCAAATGCACGCATGGAATCACTGTCATTAATTGGTTTCAGTTCACGTGACTGATGTACCACGAAAAACATTCTTCTCTTGTAACTTGTTTCGTACTGGCACATTTAACCAGTCGTTTACTGCCATCTAGTGGGCACATTGCACATAACTGGTAGATTTTCATGGAACTCGAGGTGAATGGATTTCATTTTCACCTTACGGAGTAGGAGCACTGCCCATTCTGCACTATTAGCTGGATGGAAGGACGCATTAGCGAGGCAAGATCGTGGCAAAATGTGTCAATCTAATTATCTCAAGCGCCTTGCACGTTACCGCTCCTCCTCCGCGCGCCATGTCCGCCGCTCCTCCCCTGCTCCTGACGGCGCACGTCGCGGCCGGCGCTACTTTGGGGAACTACTTTTTTTTTTTATTAACTTTTTGTATAAGGTTTTTTTTAAAAATGTTTAATGCCTATGACCATCTACACACCCTGCCGATTTCAACGGTGTATCGGGTGTGTAGATTGGCACTGTGGTTCCCGAGTTTACCTGGCTCAAAGGTGAGAGTTCTCTCTTTATAATAGTAGTATAGATTCTTCTCCTCTAGCAATATAGGGTGCCTCCAATAAAGTAGGATTGCGTACACTCCACAATTGGTTTTTTGAATTGCAGGGTTAGAAGTATGCATCCTGAGTTGATATATATTCATCCTGATTAACTGTGAATGCTCTCAGACCGGTTGAGAATTTATCAATCTTTTCATGGCTTGCCTGTATGCGAGAAAAAATTATAACGGTCTAAAACAACATTTGTCTTGTTACCAAAATGCAAGTCCAACTGTTTTATGGTCTTAGCATACAATGACAAACTACCTCCTTCTTCCTGATTGGAAATATCAGGGAGAGTACGATAAATTCGTAAATCCTCTTTGCCTGAAGAATACAATAACATAGCTTGCTTCATGTTATCAGCCATTCTTTCATATCCATCAATCTACTCCTCCCATGGATTCACAGGATCACCTGGATTAGGTAAAACATTGGCAGAACTAATACATTGTGTGACATTGTGTACACTCAAAATAATAAATGAAAACAAATAAAGTTGTCACTATAGTCTCACTGCACTCAAAGTAATACATTGAAATAAACAAAGTTTTTCCCCGTTGTCTCACCTGCTCACAAAAAATACATAAAGTTTGCAAATTACCAGAAGTTAAGTATAGTTGTTAATATAATACTGTATTTAAAGCACACTCAACACTAACTGTCACTGTAGTACTCTGATGAGTCTCCTCCAGCAAGCTTCAAAATTGAAGAACCTGAAAAACTGAAATCCCTTCTTTATCCTGTGCCCCTTTGCTTGCCAAAGTTCCTTCCACAATTTCAATGGCAGTCCCACTCCTAGTGACTAGACCATTCCCAGTTTCACTGTCCAGAATACACTGAATTGAGAATGTTGGGAGAGAAGAACACTGCGTGGCCAAACAAATAGTTGAGGAGGCCTGATATCACAACTTGAGGCAAACACTAAAAGACTGACGAAACTTACTGTAGTGTTTTGCCTCAATAGCACTGAGGCTTTTAGCACAGTTAATTGCCTCACTCACAGTAGGCGATTACGTTTTATTTTGGTTTACAGGCCCTGGGTGTATGGTATGCCACTTTACTAGGGACTTATAAAATGAACCAAATATACCAATCATGGATAAACCAATTATCAACCACATTTTAGATAAGACCACTTGCACTTTAGCACTGGTCAGCAGTGGTAAAGTGCTTAGAATCATAAAGCCAGAGGCTGAACGTCCATTTGAGCAAGGGAGTGTCGTCCCAAAGACCAGAGCTGAAAAATAAAATGGTAATAAAGTTTATTTATTATCATTCTAATTTTCAGCAACGTACCCATCCTGAACTGAATGATAGGATGGAGCGGGCCAGTGCTGCCAAGTGGCAGCAGGGAGCTGTGCGTTTTAAAACGTGCATGTCTCTTTAGGAGGCCATCTTGCGACAGCAGGCCAGACATGCACATCTTAAACTTCTCTAACCCAGCTGTCTACGACTGCTGGGTTAGAGACAGCGCAGGGCCTCCAGTGCTCTCGAGAGTGCTGGGTAAGGCTGTTACAACCAGTTCTGGCGCTGTTATCATGGTTGTGACAGCAGCACCAGGATTGGTTAGGGGAGTTGGCTGAGAGACAACCGGTGGGGGAGGACATTGCGTCGTGCCTCAAGGTAAGTTTTTATTTTTTTGTGTGTCCCCTATCACACCCGCTTAACCCAACACCCTCTGTACATGGCAGCTGCAGTGTTTTTTAAATGTTTAACTTTAGTGGATTCGTTTTTGCTAGGGGTTTTAGATGTAACTCCAAGAAGAAGACCATGCAATAACTAATGAAGGAAGACGTTGCTCTTGATGAGAAAAAGGTGGAGGTCTACGAACACCCGGGAGCAGTGGTGAGGGGAAATCCTTCAAGATCAAGAATGATTGCTGAATTGTAATAGTTTGGTGATGTGATAATATTCTGTTATCAGTGGAATGAATGATTGTGAGAAGTTAATTTCGGAAAAATAATGCATAACATTAGTAAAAGTGCACAAGCATTTGGTTTGATTTGCAGTTCAGAAAATCTGTACATTTAAAGGAATACTTTACTAGCGTCCTTAGCGGGGTAATGTGCTAAGATCTCTGTTGCTATGTCGCAGTTATGAATGTCCAACAAACGTCCAGTGTGTAAAGTTTCACTGGCTTAATGTGCAAGTAATATTTTAGCTCTGCCTTTCTATGTATAAACATGCCATTAAGCTGTGTTGTGTCTTTGTCGGAAACATTATAAAAATGTGTCATTTGAGAGGAGTTAGATCATTCCTGTTAGATGTCATTCTGCTGCTGTACTAGAGAGGGGTAGCAAGCAAGTGGAAAACCTTTGGATGTAGGTGCTTGCACTTGATTCCTGGATCCTCAAGGATAACACCTCCTGTGTCTGATGGACACATCCTTTTTTAAAGATCCAAGGAGCATATTATGAAGAATGCCGTTAAATTTATCGCCACTTTAGCGGCAGGTAACTGCAACTAAAGCGGCAATAATGGGCTTGATAATATGCCCTTTTGAATTCCCATAGAAGCCCATGTTCACACCAGAACATGGGCTTCCATGGGAATTCACAAGGGCATAATATCAAGCCCATTATCGTCGCTTTAGAGGCAGTTTCCTGCCGCTAAAGCGGCGATAATTTTAACCCTGGCCTTGATAATATGCCCACAAGTTCTTAACTGACATGCACAAGACACCTTGACATCTATTGTCAGTGATTATTGCTCTGCAGTGTCCTCCTGTACTACCCAGTGAGTCTTTATATGTGACCTGAACAATACTGCCAATGGGCCTTTCCTTTTCTTTGGTGAGACTTGAAGAGAGTTTGGGGATGTATTTCTGTTTGTAAATCCGCTGGGGGAACAAGTTAATAGAAGGTAAGATTATTCCATTGAACCACTGATGTGTTAACTTTTTTCCCAATTTTGTTTTACTGTGAATGGGAATGTAATTTCTATTTACATTTTATTTTATTTTTCCCCAGATTATACTTTTCTTTTCTTCCATCCATACCAAATTACATGCATGTTAATAACCCTTTCCTTCAAGACTATTTTATCAATAAATTCAAGTCCTGATGAACTATTGTTTTGCCTTTTCAGGATGCCAACCTTACTTGTCATTGAACTTTCCCGGATGAAGAAACTGCTTAAGTTACAGTGTTTAAAGGGGTCGAAATAAGAATTGGTCAATTCTTGATTGCACAAACTACTTCATTTTACCTTGATTTTTGTCATGTAGAACACAATTCGTTAGAGTCCATATCAGTTCTGGACACATTTGATTACATTCTCTGCCAGCCAATAATTCTTGCATTTTTTTGTTTTGCTGTTATATTTCATTTAACAAGTGATACACCAAGAACTACTCCGTCAATCCACAGATGATTTTGCAGCACCCTAATAATATTGACACATGGTTAAAACTGTTTTTAATTGGCCTTGCTTTTCTTGGTGGTATCTCGTTCATGTATATTTTTTCTATTGTTAAAAGTCAAATGTTATTAAATTCTGCTGAAACACCTCTTGGTGAATAATGCAGTTAAGGATTATTCAATGTCAGCTATCCCAAGCTCCCAATAAGATATTCGCCTTTGATTCGTATAAGATTTCACAGGTTGCTAGTGTTATAGGATTTGCCAAAAGACCTCTTTCTTACACACTTGAGCAACTGAATTTTGTCTTTTCATGTTTAAGAGCTGAATACCAGGATGTGATGTGGAACATGATTGTCTTCTTCTTCAAGTATGTTAATTATTTATCTTACCCAAAACATATTAAGATATGAAAACATATTGAGGCAGAACCTTGAATAAGTTACCTTCCTTTGTAAACTTACATCCTGTTTTCTAAATAGTTGAACACTGAGGCCCTCATTTATGGGATTTTTGCATAGGCCAGCTCAGAAATAAACCTTCCTGCACAAAAACAATCCTAAGAGGCGTTTTCCTCTTTCTGTGTGTGCTGCAGAATACAGCACGCATAGAAAGAGGAAATAACAAGGATAAAGAATGAAATTTCTCCCCGCTTTGCTTAACCTCGGGAGGTGTAAGGATTTGGCGCTTCCTTTGGTGTACATGATCTTGTAACTCTGGAGCAGGGTCAAAATTCATGGGTGTTCCATGGGAAAACCCACCGCAACGCCAATGGGACACCTCCTGAGTGCAGAGTAAGGCAATGCACTGGCTTGTCTTACTCTATATCTATGAGGCCATCCAAAGCCATGCATAGTGACTTTGCGTGACCTCATAGATATGATTTAGCAATCTTGCTCGCCAGATCACCACAAAAAGTGACTCTGCAGTGGCGCAGAGAGCTCCTAAATAAGCTCCTGAGTGCCTGATTCACAAGGGTAAACTTACACTTTTTTATGAGTTTACTACTTTGTTTGTTATTTACAAACTCCAAGTTAATTGTAAGTTTATGAGTGCAAAGACTCTGCAAACTGGACGGAGAACTCTGCACATAAATAGATAGGACAGGCCTATCTTTTTACGGGTGGAGTTCTCTGCCCTGCAGTCATGAAGTTACTAATAATTCAAAGTTTGTGAATAGCAAAACAAAAAATTTGTACAATTTACAAAAAATTGTAAACTTACGCAAAGTGTACGTTTGTGAATCAGGCCCTTAGAAATTTTAATTTCTTAATTTTTCCGTATAACACCTAAACAGTTGCATTGCTTTAATATTTCCACACCCTTTGTAGCTTTTCTCAAGGGGTTCATTATCTCCTTGTTTCTTAGGGTGTAAATGATAGGATTGAGCAGTGGTGTCACAATGGACGGGAAGACAGAAACAACTTTGTTGGTATGTAAAGCACGTCTCCCTGTTGGCTTAACAAACATATAAATGGAAGTCCCAAAGAATAAAGTTATTACAGCGAGATGGGAGGCACATGTGGAAAAGGCCTTCGTCCTCCCTGTGCTTCTGGACATTCTTATGATAGCTGAAATGATCCATACATAGGATACTAAAACCACTATCAAGCAGCCTAATAATCCAACAGTAACCACCATAAAGAAATCTAGCTCGGCAGTTTGGATATCTGTACAGGAGAGCGTCATCAAAGGAGCAAAGTCACAATAGTAGTGGTTAATTTTGTTAGGACCACAGAAGTGTAGTCTTGATATGTTAAAGAGTGTTACAATGAAAGTCAAGAAGCCGCACACCCAAGAACCCACAGCAAGATGAGTGCATCGTTTATGGTTCATGATGAGCATGTAACGCAGAGGATAGCAGATAGCTATATAGCGATCAAAGGCCATGGATACCAGGAGATAACTTTCAGTAGCTCCAAAAGAGAAATGGAAATAACATTGTGCAATGCATCCATGGAAAGATATTGATTTGCTCCCTGTGAGGAGGTTTGAAAGAAATTTGGGGACTGTGGTTGAAGGGTACCATAATTCCAAAAAAGAAAAGGTTCCAATGAATATATACATGGGTTTGTGCAGAGAAGGCGTCCTCCTGATGATGGCTATTATCAGGACATTTGTAAGGATTGTTATGATGTAGATGGTACATACGACAAAGAATAGTATTATTTGCAGTTCTCGGATTAGAGTAAACCCAATAAGAATGAAGTGATCGACACTCGTTGTATTTCTTTTTTCCATGTCTCTTTGTTTCTTAGATTGCATGCAAAACAAACTGAAAACAGAAACCTGAGATGAATATTCAAACTATGAAATGTTTTTCCTATCTACTCCCGGTATATTTTACATTGTTTTCGAGAAAATTTCAAAAGCACTGCATTTAATACAACATTGATACATAATTGTTGAAGTGCAAAAGCTCAGATCTCTCTACATGATATTCGATGGAAACCTTTTATTTTATACTTCACTTCTGGCCACCAAGTTTTTTTTACTAGGCCCAAATAATGTGAGAGAGGGCCCAACACCATTTAATCCATCAGATCTGTTGCTGTTGCTTTTTTTCCTGTAGACATTGAACAATGTTATCAGATAGAGCTCACACAAAAAATCAACACTTTTAAAGTCTCTGGGTGCATTCTGGGCCTTTTCGTCCAGCATGGTTTACCAATAATTGCAGAATTTGGGGCAGCATGACATTTGAATATTGCCAGGAGTTTGGCCGAGACAATACTGGAAATCATGGTTTGCTTATTTTTTTTTAAAAACAACATCAAATATTAACAAACATTGATAAAGCCACAACAGTTGCCTTGTGTACAGTGCATCCTTAGATTATATTATACACAACACTGGCTGCATATTATGCAGTCGAGTGGATAAGTAAATTGACTCCGAAGTCTGAATCAAATTCGGATACAATTTTTGCATTTCGTGGTAGGGCAAATTCTGGTACTTTTGTTTTTACAATACAGGCATCTGTAAAAAACGTTGACAGTAAATGCCTGCACTTGTTTCCTGGATCCTGCAGGACAATACGTCTTGCGTCTTGGTAAGTGTCTCCGTTTTCAGTTATGCTAGTCAATAATTGGCGTGCACAATGTAACTTGACCATCGTTGTCAGTATGAGTGAAGAATACTCTACAATGGCGTCCAGTACTATCACGTGAGTCCTTGCAAGCATCATGACCAGCACTAAAATTGAGCTTTTCTTGTTCTTTGTAAAAAAATTATTTAGTTAGTCTTCTTTATTTAAACCTCTTCCTGTACACACTCACTATGTTTCAGGGTTCTCCATTTCACTCATCACCCTGGAAACTGTTTTACCCCAACCGTTTGCAGGAGCGAATATCCAGTCAATTTCAGTTTGGGAAACAGTCAGAAAGAAGTTTGTGAATGCTCATAAACTCGCAGCTTTGAGGGAGTTCAAAAGCTCACAAAGCTAACCATTTCTTAGAAAGCCCACTTGTGTGGGAGTTAATCTGTCGCCACTGTACTTAGTATCAAATTACACAGTAGTAAATGGAATTACACGTGCTAAGTATCTGTTTTTTGGGTAACGAGAAAGAATATAAAGGATATAAAAGGATATAAAATGCCACCATAATATCAAGATGAAAATATCATGGAATGGAAATATTGAGATTAAGAATATCGTTGTAAAGAATATCGATTTGAAGGTAAGTAATATCGATTATAAAAATTTAGAATTTTCTAATATTGTTTGCAAAAATATAGTTGTTTAAAATATATTTTTTTAAATTAATGTTAAGTATTTTATATATATTTCAAATGTATGCAATGCATTTTTGTATAAGTATTGTTTATGTCTTTTAATATTTGTGTCCATTTTTAGCAGTTATTCATTGTATTTTAATTAACATTTGTGTTTTTAGTTCCATAGTGTGTATGTGGGTTTACAGGTGAATAGGCTGGGAAGTAATTTAATTATAATAAATTAATGAATATTTTTAATGTATAATTTATTTAATTGAGATTTTATAATGTTATAATGCTAATTGTCTTTTAAATTGTTTTGGGTACATTTTAGTTCCAGATTTAATTAATTAATTGACAATTAATTATGGTAATTGTGTAATTAATTTTAGGAGCAGGTTGTGGGGTTTATAGGGTTAAAGGGTGGGAAGTAATTTATGTTTTATTAATAAATAATTAGTTGTCATTTAACATTAATTAATAAATTGACAAATAATTATGGTAATTGTGTAATTAATTTTGGTGCAGACTGGTTTATAGGGGTGAAGGGTGGGAAGTAATGTATTTGTAATTAATTAATAATTAGTTGTTAATAAAAATGTATTAATACATTGACAAATAATTATGGTAATTGTGTAATTTATTTTAGGTGTGGGTTATGGTGTTTATAGGGGTAAAGGATGGGAAGTAATTCATGTTTAATTAAGTAAGAATTTCTTGTTCATTATTCTTAATTCATTAATTGATATTTAATTAGGGTAATTGCTTATATTTTTTGTGTGTGGGTTTTACTTTTATTGGGGTAAAGGATGGGGAGTAAATTAATTTTACTTAGTTTATAATTAGTTGTGAAATATTATTAATTGTGTAATTAAGTTTTTTTACTGTGCAATTTTAGCCTGTGAGTTGTGGGGCTTATAGGGGTAAAGTGTGGGAAGTGAATTAATTTGTATATAAGTTTTCATTTTTTTTTTTTTAATTAATAATATTTCTTTAATTGATAATTATGTTAATTATGGAAGTAATTTCTTGTAAAATTTAGATGGGGTTGTGACTTGTGTGGTGTTATAAGGTAGGAAATACAAACAAAATTTATTTTTTTTTTAAATATTTTCTATTTAAATATGTATTTGATTGAAAATTATGTTTTAGTTTATTTAATAAAATATTTTTAGGTATTTGTCATATGTATTTAACATTATAATATGTTTTTATTTTTTGAATTTTTACTATTAAATATATTTGTATTTACATTTTTAACATATTTATATATTTATTTATTTATTTATTTTTGTTGCTGTTAATTTTTTGTTTGTTTTTAATTTTCAACTAACTGCAGTGGGAATATTAATTGTTACCCCTCCACAAACCAACACTTTCCCTACTGTTACACTTATTGGAGTGGGAATAGTCATTTTTACTCCTCCGCTATCCAACACTTTCCCTATTGTTGCCCTCACTGGAGTTGGAATAATAATTTTTATCCCTCCGCTATCCAACACTTTCCCTTTTGTTGCACTTATTGAAGTGGGAATAGTAATTTTTACCCCTCCGCTTTCTAACACTTTACCTACTGTTGCACTGACTGTAGTGAGAACTTTGTTTAAAGGTTTTCAAAAAGTTTAATGTTTTAATTTATAATAGGATGTTTTTATTAGAATTTATGTTATTGGTATATACATATTTATATATTTATATAATTTTAAAATTATAAAATAAATTGAAATGAATAGTTTATCCATTGTTTTAAAGTAAAAATATGTATACATATATATATAGATATTAATTATGTATTTGTGTTTAGCTTTTTTAAAATATGCTTATTTGTTATCTTTGTTAAAATATATATGAAATGTATTTTTATTTATTAATTTTATTATTTAACATATTTAATATGTATTATTTTATTTTATATACATTAAAATCAATATTTTGTACAATTATATTTTTAAATCAATATTGTTTTCCAATATTTTTGTACTTACCTGTTTAAGTATAGGAAGTTGATATTTTTGCATTCTATATTTTTACCTCAATATTTTTTTCATCTATATTTTTGAGGTTGATAATCTGTCAGTGAACCTGCAACATGGTGACCAATGTATATATTTGAGCTATATGAGCCCAAATCTACAATTTAACGATACATCTTTAAATTTGCAAGCAGCAAAACTACCACGGTGTGTCAGTAATGTTGTATACCAGGTTGCCTTCATATATTATTTTGATAGTGTGGTTGGTTTTGTTAGCAACATGCTGATGGCTTTACACATACAAGTAATACATATGTGGGTGCCAGGATTGATACTTTTCATGGTATGTAACTCGCAATTTGAAGACTTGTTTAGTAATTTGAGAATATGGGTTGTTGTTTGAGGAGCATGAAACCCTACTTGAGCAACAGCCATAATTTCCATCAGGGTGAACCACAAAAGATCTCTTAATTAACCAGTACCTAACCCTCTGGTATCTTGGCACAAATGTGGTCAGGATTACCTTAGAGGCAATGTGTGAAGTATTTATGCAGCTCAGAAACAGTAGCAAACTGAAAACACAATACAGAAAAAATCCCATACCAATTTAGAAAAAATGTATATATAATTAAGTTATGTCACACCAAAACAATAAAAATCCAACCAGAAGAACCAAAATCATCACTTTTTAAAGGTTAAAGTGAAACATCCCGTCTAAAAGATCACAGTACCAACAGCAGACATTTAGACCCACTAGACCCAGGCAAAGTTGAAAGTTATGGCCTGCTATAATGAAACACAGTTTGGGTAAAAGAAGTGGATTGTGCCCCATCTCCTCTTACCTTCGTCTTAGAAAAAATAATGGAAGAAAATTTCTGAGAGGGTAGAGTTTCACATGCCAAGGAAACTGGTGGTGTCCGAGGAGGAATCATTGTAATCGGGGTCCCGGTAGACAAAGTCAGAGAGAAGATTTCTTCTTTTGGAATTAATCTCCTTTTTGGAAGTAGAAAATCTACAGCAGAACGCAGGTGTAGGCTGTAGCCCAGGAGTTCTCCACAATTCCGAATATGCCTTCTGTTGAGGATCACTAAACAGGATTTGCCGCTGCAGAGAATAATGTAGTGGAAGCTGCCTGAAAATCAGGCTGACCAGAGATGCACCTTGGTCGGATTGAAGAGCAGTGGAATAGGACCAATCTGCTTGTCTACCTGACAAGGTACGTCGCTGGTTTGGCTGACTGTTCTGCTGCTCCAGCTACGTTCTTCTCTGCAGCAGCAAATTCTGTTCAGCTGTCCTTTACCAAAGGGGTATCTGGCTTGGGGGAACTCCAGTCCACCACACCCTCCAGCTTCATTCGGCTGGAGATTCTGAATTTCCAAATAGAGACTAAGGGGACTATTAGGATGTAGGGCGGATCGCCACCGCCCGCATGGCAGTGGCGATCCGCCCTACATCCTACCCTGCCCGCCACCCATTTCCCCCGCCATATTAGTATGGCGCGGAGGACCCCAGGGGACGGAAAGACCGTCCTCTGGTTTTCCGCCGGTCGACCAGTCGACCGGGTGGAAAAGGGACTGTATATGGTGGCAGTGTCTGCTAGACACCACCATCCATATTAGCATGGGAGTGAGAATCTGCCTTTGCCACGGAAAGGCATGCAGATTTTGCTTTCGGTGGTCTGTTGCGGGCCCCCAGGGTATTGAGGGGGTGGGGGGGTGCACATGGGGGGCACCTATAGGTACCCCCCTTCATTGTCATGGACATGGTGGCAGGCACCTCGCAGTGCCTGTCACCTTGTGCATGACAATGCTGGGAATGGAGGATGCCACGGTGGTGGTGGTATCCTAATCTCTGGTGCGGGTCTCCCGCTCCACTGGCGGATGGTCGGGCACCGCTAGGGGCCTGATTTAGATCGTGCAGAAACGTTATATCATCACAACAGTGACGGATAGCCCGTTTGCTGAAATAAAATATCCCATTATATCCTTTGAGATTCATATTTCGGCAGGCGGGATATCTGTCACTGTTGTGGCAGAATAATCAGTTCGCCATGATCTAAATCGGGCCCTATTGTGAACGTGCAAACCCTTTACTGTGACTTCGACCAGCTGCTGCTCCCCAACAATGCCTAATCCTCAGACAACGCCTACAGACTTGCCACACTGAACTTTACCTTCTCAGACAACTTTAAAAAAATAATTCTTCGTAGTCCGAAGGTAAGAGTCAACCAGGCCTAATTCATAATTTGTATCTAACTGGCGCCCCATCGTGGTCGGTGATATTTTTTGACGTAACCCTGTCTCGGGCATCTAGATGTCTGCGGTTTGATCTTCTAGCCAGTAACTTTTACCTTAAACTTCAAATATACATAACTGTGGATCTGCTGATTGAATTTTTGTTTTTTTAATGCCAAATAATTTATCAAAAGTTAATCTATTTTTCTAAATTGGCTTTACATATTGACTCTAAGTTAAGCCTGACTGCTTTTGTGCCAAACTACCAGCGGGGTAAGCATAGGTTAATTTAGTGACATTTATGTTTCACCTTGATAGGGATTGTGGTATGTTGATTGAGCAGGGTTAACACCCTACTCAACCAAATGAGGTCACAAAAATGTGTTTTGCCTCTGGCTTCCAATTGTTCAATTAATCCACGCTCCTCTGTCAGGTATGAGTGAGGGTATGAGTGAGGGTATTCACCAATATAAGGTGTGTAGACTATCTTTTTTTAGCCCCTGTGAGTCACGCTAGTATCAGCCACACCTTTCCTGTCAATTAAACATTGTAAAATCAATAGATGGTTATATTCTTATATCCTTTATAGAATAGCAGATCTAAGTGGAACAGGGGCTGTCAATCCAGCCTCCAAATCTCAATGTGGTGCTGTGTGTTGGAATGGACCCATTACCGTGCAAATTGTGATTTTGCCACAAGATAATACATCCTACAATTAGGCACACCGAACCCCGCCCAGCTCATATTGCAATTGTACTTTCAGCAATGCAGTTCTTGGCTGCCCACCTGTCAAAACCAATTTAAACATCAATGAATTAAATCACTCAAAGTAGTTTGTGGTCAATGGAATTGGGATGTTTTAAAACAGGTACAGCAATTCGGGAGTATATCATTTTCATAATTGCTATTCTACCCGCTTTCGAAAATGGCAGTTTAATTAATCTCTCCTCCAGTTTCTCGATATCAACCATGCGTTTGCCATTGTTTTCTCTCATGACAACCTAAAATACAAAAAATAGTGTATACCCAGGTAGCAATTAGGCTCATGTTGCAACTTAAGTGTGAATTGTTGCATAGTCAGACGTGTCTTTAGTCGGCGACATTAGCACTAATGTTTCCGCATTAATTTCCAGTCCTGAATATTTCAGGAATTTTTGTCTGAGAGGGATTTATAACTACAAGAAGCAGATTATCAACATATCATTGATAGGAATAGTTTACGAACGTCGAACTGTATGCCACTGTGATATTCACAGAAGAATCTATCTGGCAAGGGGTCTCACTGCTAAAGCACAGACGATAGGTAAATGGGGCTATCCCAGCCGAGTTCCTCTAATGATAGATATTTGGGGGCGGGGCGGGGGGCAGCATGTTATTCACTTTAGGTTTAGCTACAGAATTCACGATCCATTTATCAGACCTTTCCCATTCTTTCAATAATTGCTAGCAGGAAGGATAACTCTATGGAGTGAAATGCCTTGGCAGCATCCTGAATGCAGCCTCTGCCAATTGTGTTGGGTACATTTTATTAGTGACTGAAAAAAATGTCCAGAGATTATCTGGCCCAGTATAAATCCTAATTGCTCCAAGCAGGGGAGGGTGGGCAGAAGTGGTAATATCCAGTTGGCTATGAGTTTGGTTAATATTTTAATGTCCACATTAATTAATGACAGTGGGCAGTATGATTTATGTGGTGGTTTGCAGTGCTTTAACAGTTTAATAAATATTGCTTCTATCAGAGTTGAGGGGGGGAGGGAGGGGGGGTTCTCCGTGTTCAAGTTCTTCATAGTATAGAAAGGGAGCAAAATAATATGCATATTGTTCATATAATTCCACAGGTAATCTATCCCCGCCTTCTGCTATCCCAGTGTGAATAACTTTTCTTAGGACTTTTATTTCTTGAGCTGAAATCATCGCACAGGGGCACACACTATTGCATCTCCAGCATTGCTAAAGTCGCCTAGCTTAGTTATTGCTTTATTCCAGGGAGGTGAATAGAGGTCTGTGTAAAAGGTTATGAATTCTTCCAGTATGTCCCACTGTTAAAAATGAGAGAGGCCATCAGATCTGGCGACTCAAATTGTTCTATAATCTTGCATAAAGTCACCTGAGATTGACCATGCCTATTAGTGTCCAGTCCTGTACTATTCAACTCCGCCTGCAGGTTGGTATTCAAATCCCCTTCTCATATTATAGAATGTGGTGTGACTTCTGTCAGTCGCTCCCCAAAATTGTGATCACTTCTGAGTCATCAATTTTTGTGCCTTATACATGTATATGCATGACATTCACAGTGCCAAACCATACCTCTATAAATAGGAATATACACTGGTCTTCTGAAAAAATGGTAAATGGGATGCAATGTCTGATTAGAATTATAGCCCACCGTTAATGTGAGGAAAATGGTGAAAAATAGTGATATGAGTTCCATCTATTCACAAACTTGCTAATGCCCTAATTTGCAGTGTGGGTTTCCTGTATGAGTGCAATATCAATGCACCATCTGCTTAATTATGTCAGCAGTGATGTAGCCTTCTGCTAATTATTAATTCCTCCTGCATTCCATGATAACAGTTCTATCTTACGTGTTACCTGCATCTCAGCATGCCCAGTCAAGAGTAGATATCCAGTCTCTTCCTCGTGTGACCTGTCATGTCAAAACCATCTGTGTGCATCATAGTTTATGGGCTCTGCAGTGTGTGCACTAATATCATACACTTCATGAAACGTCTCCCGCCTCCCTCTTCCACATCGAGCACAATATCTTGATGAATACACCCCATGTTCCATGCTAATTGCTAATTGACTACACAAGCAAACAAAGAAAAGTAAAGAAAAGAATACCAATGTAAATTCTATATCTCAGTAGGAATTACTCAGTTCTGTTAGAAAGGGTGAGTAGAGGAGCAACGCAAATCAATTAAGTCTGAGCATAGTAATGTCATGACAGTAGTATGCACACAGGTGATATATACATTTCACAGATCACTGACATAATATCAATGCATATAATATTAAAAGACAAAAATATCAGAAAATAAAATGACTGCAGATACTAAAGCGGTGCACACTTAAGCGCATTCAATCCACTGGGGTCGCTAAACCTACAAGCACTACCATATATAGGGACGTACAGGTATATTGTCTGAATAAATTATAATTATACCAAATTACCATATACCTTTTAAACAGTGCCCTAACTGTGGGCCTGGTTAGCAGAGCCCAGGGCACAATCAGAGTAAGAAAGCACCAGTATCAGTCAAAAGATGAGTGTGGTTAGGGCAAAAAGGATAACTTTCCCACAAGCTCCCCCAGATGAAAGGCAAAGTTTAACTAACCTACATCGTGGTAGTCCTTGTCGTTGTCAGCTAAGTGGAAAAACCTGGAAAGTCTATCTGCTTTGGCATGGGCAGTCCTAGGTTTGAATTCCACTGTGAAGTCCATCACTTGTAGGGAAATAGACCACCTCAACAGTTTTAGATACTCCTCTGCATGAGCCATCTGAGAGGCGTGCTCTCAGTTTGAACACGGAAGTAAGTACCAAACAGGTATAGTTTCAGCTTCTTCAGGGACCTGACCACAGAAAAGGCTGCCCTCTAAATGGAACTCCAACTCCGCGCTCTAGGAAGAAGTCTCCTGCTAATTAAGGCAACTGGCAGTTCAAGGTCCTCCTCATTTATCTGTGACAACACTGCCCCAATCCCTTGCTCTGAAGCATCTGTCTGAATCACAAATTTCTTTCTTAGTCAGGGGCCAGTAACACTAGTGCAGAACACATAGCCTCCTTCAGAGTGTCAAAGATCTTCTGACACTCTGGGGTCTAAATTACCTTTTTGGACTGTTTCTTTGAGGTGAATTTTGTCAGGGGAGCCACATTGTTCTATTGATTCTCTTTCTAAAAAAAAAGAATTCTTTGAGAGTGAGACAAAGAAAACTATTTTCTCAACCCCCCCCCCCTCCCCCACCCCCCCTATTTTTATCCCCTGCTCTACCATCTCCTTCTGGCCCACATTTATCCATATCTTATTCTAGTCCCAAGGTGGTGCATTAATCTTCAACAGTCTTCAATTATCCATTTAACGATTTTACAATGCCAAGTGCTGAAGCATGCTAAACATTATGTAGATACTTCTAGTTTCAAGTTTCTATAATATAGCAGCATAGCTAATAAACAGTGGTAATTTGGGCAAATCCCCACAGGTACTTATTACAAAGTGCAAGGTGCATAATATAGCAGCATAAGTGATACAAGTGGCAGTTTGGGCAAATCCCCACAAGTACTTATTTCAAAGTGCAAGGTGCATTAAAAACAATGATGCTAAAGTGCAAGGTAACTAAGATATAATAATTGCCAGTCCTCACTATACAGTTCTATTTTTTGAGATTAGGTATAGCAACATTAAACATCTGAGGGCTAAATGATGCAAAAAAGAGACATCTAGTGGCTCAAGGATTGCAACTGAATGTCTGCCTGCAAGAGATCCACCTTGATGGATTACAGAAAGATCTACTGAAATATCTAGGCTACACAGTGGTTGGGGCCACGACATAGGGAACTCATAACAAGGGGGTCGCGATACTATCTAAAAAGAAATCAACTACATTTTTTAAAATACGCTCGGATGGGCTAGGCCGATGGGTTATTGCAAATAAGAGGGCCACAGAGCTTCCGAATTTCACTTTATGTTTGGTTTATGGCAGTAATGTGGACGACCTGCCCCTATTGGAATGGTTAACTAACAAATTGGTACATTGACCACTGCCATTAATCATCTGAGGAGATTTTAATATCAATCTTGATTCCAAATGGGGTCAAGATCAAAGATTTAAGAGTAGGAGTTCTTCAATCATTATGTAATCTTTGCCAGGTGCATGGCTTGGTGGATATATGGCCTTTAAAGAGGCCTGAGGAGCATGGGATTACTTATTATTCAACCCCGCACCAGAAGCACGTTTGGCTGGACTATTTTCTTGCCTCCTCTATACATGTGGGAAGTAGGAGGATTAATTGGCACCCTGGAGTGCTATCCGACCACAGCTCACTGGTATTGCAGTTAGAGCATGGAGGATCTACTGAGAAAGCACTAGTTTGGACCTTCCAGAGGGCCCCCCTACTAGACGAAGATTATGTAGGCCACCTGAAGGAATGGATAACTGACTTTCTACAAATAAATTTGGGGTCTGCACCACTGGTAATGGTATGGGACACCTTAAAAGCAGGAGTAATGGTGGAGACAATACAGTACTCAAGCAGGAAAAGAAAAGGGGAAACAAATCTTAGGAGTATTAGACTGCAAAACTAGTTCAGACAGAGTGGCTCCCACTTTGGTGTTCTTCCTGACTTGTACCCTGTCACCTACCTCCCACTTGGGATCCTTCCCCCATGCTTAGTGTCATACCACAGCTTGTACTTTTTTGGTGGAGTCAAACCTTCTCTGCCCTTGATTCCCGATCCACTACTCTGGGCTCACCCCCACTCAGCCAACTAGGATTGAACTTGGTGCATGGTTCACGACCACGCAGGGCCACAAAGGGAGAGATGCCTGTGACATTGTTAGGAGAGGCGTGGTAAGCCCACAGGCACTTCCTAAGGGACTCTTCTACATCATGCCCATTGGTTTCTGCTAATTGGATATGTTCTTTGATGATTCTGTTTGCTCGCTCCACCAGCCCATTAGCTTTAGAGCAGTATAAAGCGGTGGTTTCATGTTTAATGTCCAAACCTTTGAGGAATGTGCGCATTTCTTCAGAGCAAAACTGCACCCCGTTATCTGTGACCAAGGTCACTGGAATGCCTTCCTCAACAAATACTCCATTTAAGAACTCTATCACTGTCCTCGTGGTGACAGAATGGACAAACTTTTGCTTGATCCAATGGGTCGTGTAATCGATTAAAACCAGCATGAATCTCCTCCTTTCTCCTAATTCTTGCATTGGGCCGATAATTTCCATGGCCAGCTTGCTCCATGGTTTACTTGGCACTTCTACTGGAGATAATGGTGCGTTCCGAACTGTCTTTGACTTGTCGCTTTTTGCGCACGCCCCACAATCCTTAACAGCTTGTTCGGCCATAGCATCCATCCTGGGGAACCAGTAACTGGATGTGACTCTTGCTTTGGTAAGGCTGGGCCCAAGATGGCCTTCATGCGCCAAATCGATGACCTTCTTCCTGAGGCCCTTAGGTGGAACCGCTCTCTGGTTGCGATAGATTCTTCCATTAATGAGGCTTAGTTCGTTCCTCACTTCCCAATATTCCTCTATATTTGCTTCAGGTTCACTCTTCCTGCTCGGCCATCCTTTCTCCATGTATTCCTTCAGGACATTTACTTCCTTGTCTTCCTTAGTCTCCACTTCCCACTCCTCTTCTGTGATGGCAGGCGTCTCCGTCATTAGTACCGGACTGTCGAGAGCTTCTTCCTTTTCCCCTACCTCCGGTAACGGTGACCTTGAAAGGAAATCTGTGATTTTATTCTCCTTCCCTGGCACATACTCCACATTGAAATTATAGTGCTCCAGGCCCAAGATCCATCTGCTGATGCGAGGAGTACAATTCTCTAGTCCCTTCATGGAAAAAATGAAGGTGAGGGGTTTATGATCAGTCCGGATGGAGAACCTTAAAACTCATAAAAAAACTTGAAATGTCTAACAGCCCAAAAACAGGCCAGGGCCTCCCTTTCAATTACGGAGTAGTTCCTTTCTGGGTCAGTGAGACTCCGGGAAGCAAACGCGATGATTTTCTCCTCTTTACCATCCTTTTGTATCAGGGTTGCACCCAGGCCTTTGTTGGAAGCATCTGTGGCTAGGATGGTTTTTTTTGAGGCATCAAAAGTTCCTAATGCTGGGGAGGTTAATAATTCCTCTTTCAACGATTTTACCACAGCCTCATGCTCATTGTTCCATAGGAAATCCTTGTTCTTCTTCATTAGCTCCCTCATGGGCTCACATTTTGCAGAAAAATTGTCCACGTACTTTGACATATACTCTAAGAGCCCTAACAAGGACTTTAGGTCTTCCTTGTTCTTGGGGCTGGGTGCTTCCTTCACCGCTTGGATTAAACTGCCCTTCGGCCTGAATCCTTCTTCTGTAATCTTGTGTCCCAAATACTCAACTTCCTTCACTTTTATTTTACATTTTTCCATCTTCACAGTCAGGCCTGCCTCCATAAGTCTGCTGAACACCTGTCTCACGACTCCATCATGTTCTTCTTCGGTTTGGCCGTATACTAGGATGTCGTCCTGGAAACACATGGTGTTCCCCACTCCTTCCAGTATCTTCTGCATCGCCTTCTGGAATATAGCTGCTGCAGACGCCAGGCCAAACGGCATCTGTTTGAACATGTATGCTCCTACTGGGGTGATGAACGCTGTGAGGGGCCTAGATCCAGGATGGAGTTCAATTTGGTGATATGCCATGGGCAGGTCGATTACACTGAAATACTTAGCTGGACCCATGGTACTCAGCATTTCATTAATTATGGGCAAAGGATGTCTTTCCACCCATATATTGTCATTTAGGCGGCGCAAATCCACACAGAGACGAATACCCTCTCCATTGGCCTTGGTCACGATAACAATCGGAGCCAACCACTCTGTGCAGGTTACAGATTGGATTATATCTAACTCACAAAGTTTGCGCAATTCTTCTTCCAGGGGTGCCTTCAACTTAAGGGGTACAGGGCGTAGTTTATGTACAACTGGTTTTGCGTTATACTTCAACTTAATTCTGTGCTGGAACACGTGCAAGCACCCTAACTTGTCTCTGAATAGTTGTCCAAACTCCTCACAAATGTTCCCACATCCCTGGTACTTGTCAGTAAGCAAAACCTGTTCTGTACTATTTGGATCTAGGATGATACCCAGCTCTTTTTGGTGAACCCAACCCAACAAATTGGATCCTGATTCCACTACATATACTGGACCAAAAGTTTCTCTATCTTTAAAACGTAGTTGAACATTTTTCATGCCCACCAAAGGTATTTTCCCCTTGTTATACCCTGTGGGAGAAATATCAGGCATTTTCAATTGTTCCACATTGCAATTTTCCATGGACACAAAATCATCTCTGTTCAGTAAAGTGTAAGGAGAGCAAGAATCTGCATACATTTCTACACATTGGCCATCGAGGAAGACATCACATTTGGGATAAATAGCATTTACAGTTCCTTCTATGTCTTTTACCTGCAAAATTATTTTCTCGAATCTTTGTCCTATGCACTTTACCTCCCTGGCTGTACTTTTCTCTGTACTCTTACCCTCACTTTTGGTATATTGTTCACCATCCCTACATACTCTCGCAAAATGCCCTCTCCTATTACATCTTTTGCACGTGACAAACCTGGCAGGGCACTGGTAAAAAGTAGCAAAATGGTTATTACTTCCACACCTGTAGCACTTTGGTCCCTTCTCTTTGGTTTCTCCTCTGACGCTGTAATTATCTTTTGACCTTATCTTACATATTTCACTGCCCTCCTCCTCATCTTTTACAGAAGCCACCTCCTCCCTATTGGTTTTCATCTCCTTAATGCATCTGGCTGTGTGTTCTACAGACTTAGCTATTTCAATGGCTTCTTTTAAACCTGGGTTCTTGGCTAGTAACTTCTCCTGGATACGTGGGTTATTGGTACATCTTATAAGTTGATCCCTTATAAGAGAATCTGTTAGACTACTAAACTCACATAACTGTGTTAAACTCCACAAAGCAGCAAAAAAATTCTGTACAGACTCCTGCTTCCCCTGACTCCTTTTGAAAAACTTATGGAGTTCCAAAACCACATTCACCTTGTCCCCAAAGTGTTTCTCTAACTTTTCCATGGTCTGCTCATACTCATCCACCCCTGTTTCATCATGTCCTTACTGATCTAACATGGGTAGAGACTCATATACCTTAAGCCCTTGCCTACCCAAATTGTGTAATAAAATGTGTTTTTTCCTTTCAGGCTTGTATTTTTCTCCTCCTACAGCTATTAAATAAGACTCAAAAAGTTTCACCCACTCCTTCCAACTGATTTCAGGTTCACCTATCTCATTCAGGAAGGGTGAGGGTTGACTCATGCTTGCTGCTGCCATATTAAATCCTATACTCAGTTAACACCTCGAGAATGGAGTTATAAAATCTACAGAGGGGAAAAACACTATTGTAAATTACACTTTACATGCAATTCCTCAAGGAAACAAAACTCTCATTCAAAATTTAGCCTCAACCTGGTAAGAATACTATTTATGTTAAACTGCCTGGTTTCCACAGGGTCTGCGTGATGTCCCACCTTCCACATGAACATGTGACAGTCTGGAGACTCGGCAGGTTTATTAGAGAAGAATATTTTGCCAAACTGCAATCGAGAAGCAGAATGCAATCCTAGGCGGCAAAGAGTTATCTTTCTCCCAGCAAAGCCGGCCCTTAGCTACCGCCACGCCGGGAACGTCCCAGCTATCCAGTTACCAGGAAGTCCTGACGGGCTGACAGGACTTTCCGACTAGACAGCTCCCCTGCTCCCAATGAACCTGGAAGACATCCGCACTCGACCACGAAGCACCATCGAAACAGCAGACTGCTGGTGGCTGCAATGACCTTTCGCGGGGTAAGATGATGAATGGCCTTCTGCTCCTCACACGCACTCCGGCTGTTCAGCACTCGGGCCACAAGATCAGCCCGGCGACTCCCGCGGAAGCTCTTGCCCAGACGACACCACAGACAAACAGCCATGCTTCCAAACAGTACCAGGCTCTCCTCAAAACGGGCAGGTTCTTCTTCTTTATTTCCTTTCCTCATGTAACTCGTCTTATGAACACATTCGCCCGATACTTCAAAGTTCAAGCCTAAGTGGGTGGCCACTGAGCTTATTCGCAAACAACCCGAAAGTCAAACTTCCATTGAATTGGCAAATTAACGCAGTGACATAAGGCAGCTGGAAAATACCCAGAGTCACTCGGAATGCAGGCTCTCACCTCCTCAGTTGTAAATCTTGACATGAACTGCAGCAGCCGATTTCCATGAAAAAAACAGCAGATGTGCTACAGCTTAATTCCCATACACAGCTGATCTCAACTTTTACGTTCGTATCCTTCATAGTCCATTTCACACAAGGTTTTTCCTCTTCCTCTGTTCTTTGTGTGGAGAGAGCACTGTTAGACCCGTCTGCTTCTGAGAGTCCCCTCACCACTATGATTTCTTTTGTTCCCCTGTACCTCCCAAAATTTGTCGCTTTTCTTTGTCTACCAGGACCTTTTTGTGTGCTGTTTCAATGGGGCTAGATGTTCCTTGATGCCCAGTTGTTCACAAGGTTTTTGGCACCTATTCACAAGACACCTGGCGAAACCTGTGACATTATAGACTGGGATTGGCAACCTGTATGAATGACCTCAAAATGGTGGCCATCGATTTTCCTCATGAGAGTGACTCCCTGTGGAGCCTCCATGGAGGGCGCCAAAACCCTTTCAAGGTTTTGGCGCCCTTTTACTTGGTGGGCATTCCTGACAGGAATTACTTTATTTCCCTCAGGTACACAAAATGGCTGCTCTAGAACCCCAGTATGGTGGCTGTTAGAGACCCAAATACCCCAGTAGTGCCATGTCATTGGCCTAACCTAAAGAAGGTTCTAGAACCTACTGGCACGAGCCAGCACCTCAGGGCACTGGCTATATAAGGTCCAGTCCCTGGCGGCCATTTTAGATGACCAAAAGACTAGATAGGATAATGATGTTCCAGATCTAGGTGAAGAAGGAGATTCCAGACTTGACACCAGATTGACACCTGCCCTGTTGACCCCTGAGGCGGCTGGTAGTGTGGCAGTAGAGCAAGCAAGAGTCACTGGGTAGATCCTGACTGGCGTTCCAGTCAGCTGTGTGTGCGGTGACCTCGCGCCTACAGCGCCTGCCCAGCGAATGCCTCGTCACCCCCAAGAGACTGTGGACGATTTTTCGTGTGCCTTCCCGCCCCCCCGGTGGTGAATTACGACTGACTCGGGTCGCGAGGCGAGAGCAAGTTCGCCGCGACCACGAGCGTCTTCTGTGCCCCTTGTGTGACAGGCGCCTCCAGCGAGGAGCTCGGACGTCTCCGAGCTCCACCGGCGTAGAGTGCTTCCTGCGCAGACTGAGGTGAGGTGGTGCGCCGGGGCGGGGAAAGGCCGGCATTCGTTGGGCGGGACTACTGTCTCTGCCCCTCCCCAGTGGATCGGCGGCTGTAGCTGTGGGCGGGAACCATCCCTGTTTGAGGAAGTCGGAGGGAGGTCCGTGGAGCCCCAGAGAAGTGCTGAACCCGACTGAATCGCTTTTCGATTGCAGCCGATGTGAGGTGGGCCCGTTTCTTCAGGTGGGAAGCGCTGTTATAAAGGAACTGTGAACCCGCATTTATTTGACTGAGCGCGAAGATTGTGTGACCTCTTCCGCAGCCCCGTTCGGCAGTCTAAAGACTTGGAACTGGTGCCGCCTGAGTGCTAGCAGGGACAGAAACCCCTAGGCGCGCTTAGACCCCCACCGGCAAACAGAGATCTCAACCCGGTGGCAGCCGAGTGTAAATAAAGTGTTCACTGTCTTTCCTTGCCTTTTAGATATACGCGCATAACCCCCGTGTGATTCTTAAAGAGTCCCAGCACTCCCTGTTAAGCCCAGAGAAGCCTGTGTACACTAATGGTGAAATCGTCATAAACTGTAAGAGTAATCTTTCCAACCTGAAATGTATTTGCAAATGTAGTGTTCCTGAAGTATTTAATTGGTGGCAGCGATACCAGAATGAATCTGTAGATGTTCTTGAACTGAACCAGTATTTACTCTGCTACACAGACAGTGATATCTATGCTATTTATTGAAGATATTTATTCCCGATATTTATTCTATTTATTGACAATATTTATTCCTGATATTTAATCTATTTATTGATGAACTGTACTCCTAAGCTCATTTATTGATTCTATTCCAAAATCGAAACCCAGCAAATTGTGACCCAAAAGAAATGTAATTGTGCTTTCCTAATTGATCCCCATTCACAACAGAGAATTTTTAAATAAAGGAATCGTATTTTTCTACAACAGTGGTGTGGTGTCCTTCTTTTTGGTGGTTGTTCAAGGAGATATTATTGGGTCGAAGCCGGCTTAACACGATAGCCATCACTTGCCTTGACACTTGAGCCAAGCTACCCCCTTTATGCTGGGCTTGCCCATCCCAGGTCCAACAAGCACTCAAAGGGGAGATGATTAACTTCTGCCCCCTGCGCAGTTCTGTCGCCAGTGTTGAAAAGAAGGAAATCTCCAGAGATCAAGATTAGGTGCAAACAGGTCTGTTTATTAATCATACACTCTCCTCACTGGAGAGTGTCCCAACATTCCATGGCAAGCTCCGGGGCTGGCCACACCAACAGGGTCAAAGGGGAAGGAGTGGATGGAACATACCATTTCGGGAATAAATTACAACAGCTTGTTTTTACAAATGTTGGGTTTAAAATGTTTGAAAATATTTTTACACAATTTATTTGGTCTTATTCCTGACCAAGAAGAGCTTTTAAATTTTTATTGCTGCCTAGGGAGTGCGTAGGCAACCTCACTCACGCACTTTACTACTCTTTTGTGTATCAGCAAAAGCCTAACACAAACTAAATCTCCCTCTCCATGGGAACAGGTGATTTGCAATGATGCATGGGAATGCCTTTGATATCAGCTAAACTATGGGTATTACAAAAGAGTCTGGTACAAGACACTACTTATGGCTTTTAAAATCTCGGGGGCAATACGGCGCTTAAATGGAATAGGAAGGTCAATTACTATACTCAATTATGGCAGAAAAGAAATCTACCAGATATTTCTAACGATATGCCTTTCAAGACCTGTTTTGACTGGGTTTTAAGCAGTTAGGTTGTTTTTATTCTCAGGAGGGTATTAGATCATATACGTAACTAACATCTAAATTCGGCCTTACACATGGGCATTTCTTTAAATATCTGCAGATTTGGTACTTTCTACCAAAAAAGGAGGGCAAGGTGGACCAGCTCGGGAGAAGCGAATTGGTGGACATAATTACTTTGCCCACCCCCCTAGAGTTGCATCCATCTGTAAGCTTCTGAACCAGCGTTCCAAAGATGATATGGAAATATGTTCCAATAAATGGCAAGAAAGACTAGAGATTTCAAGGACGACCTTTCAAAAGATATTTCTAAATAATTAGACAATTTTAATAAAGGCCAATCTCCAAGTGGACCAGCTCGGGAGAAGCGAATTGGTGGACATAATTACTTTGCCCACCCCCCTAGAGTTGCATCCATCTGTAAGCTTCTGAACCAGCGTTCCAAAGATGATATGGAAATATGTTCCAATAAATGGCAAGAAAGACTAGAGATTTCAAGGACGACCTTTCAAAAGATATTTCTAAATAATTAGACAATTTTAATAAAGGCCAATCTCCAAGTCCAATTTTATAAGACATGCTTTGGTTTTATAATACTTCAAACAGAATAGCGAAAAGGAGCGACGGAAAGGGAGCTTACTGCCAGCGCTGTTCTCTCCACAAGGCGGGCTTAATTCTTTTGTTTGCGACCTGTGATGAGCTTGACCCCCTGATTAAAGACATAAAGGGGTTTTAAAAGGAGAAATTACAGCTTCAAGTCGAGCTGGATGGTCCAGCAATTTTACTAGGAATAACCAGCTTAACGGAAAGAGAAGGAGGGGTGATATTAGTTATAGCAATAGCGGTGTATAGGTTTTGTATAGCATCTTCCTGGCTAGACCCAATTCCCCCTTCAATTCAGCAATGGGTGGCTTGGCTATTGGCTATACACAATTTAGATAAAGCTATTTACAAGCACAAGGGAAGCAGGGGAAGAAAAAAGGGAATTGAAATATGGAAGCCTGTTTCAGATTGCATTGAATAATGGGTACTCTCCATGATATATGCACTAAGCACTTTGAATGAAGTTTTTTATTTCCTTGACCGTGTCAAATTTACTAGTCATCAACTGACTGTGTATTAAAAAAAAAAAAAAGGTCCTGTGGTTCTCAACAATTCCGCTGCATTACCCAGTCAGGCAAAGAAAGGCTTTGACTTGTGTTTGGGTTTTTGCAGCTTCCCAATCCAGGATGGTCTGGATCTTGGGCTGGAGAGGTTGTATGTGGCCTCCACTGACAAGGTTACCCAAGTTCACCACTAACCTCTACCCTATCTGGCACTGGCTTGGCTTGAGAGTCAGGTCTGCCTGTTGCAGGGCCTGAAGCACTTCCATCATGTGGTCCAGGTGCTCCTCCAAGGTGGAACTGAATACAGCTATGTCATCAAAATAAGCTTCCCTGAAAGTTTCCAACCCAGACAGGACTGTGTTCTCCAGTCTTTGGAAGGTGTCCGGGGCATTCTTTAAACCAAATGGCATCATTTTGAACTGATAGTTGCCCTCTGGATTGGAAAATACTGACCTCTCCTTTGCTTCTGGACTTAAGGCAATCTGCCTGTAACCTGAAATCAGAGCAATGTACCCAGGTACTTTGCAGCCCCAAACCCATCAATGAGCTCATCAGCAATAGGTATGGGATGAGCATCAGTCTGGGTGACAGCATCCCAACCTCTGTAGTCCACACAAAAACGTAACTCTTTTTCTCCCCCTTTTGGGCATTATGTTTCGGTACCAGGAAATTTAGATAGGCCTATGGACTATCAGAGGTCTCCGTTATTCCCAACTCTAGCATCCTAGTCGCCTAAGCCATAATGCTGACTCTGACCTGGTCAGAAAACCTATACAGCTTGTGTTTAACAAGTGGGCTGTCACCAGTGTCAATATCATGGACACACTGAGTGGGGATCCAAGGGGTCATGGAGAACCACCCCAGTAAACTGCTTTAACACTTGTCTGAAGTATTTTTTGCTGCTGGTCTGTCAACTTGGGAGCGAGAAAAACTCCCTCCATTGATTCATCTTTATATTTGTGGACAGGAGTTCTGGTAAAGGAGAGGAGTTCTCACTCTCCTCCTTCCCTCCTTCAACTGTGACCATCAGCATGATCATGTTTGCCCTGTCTTGGTGGGGTTTCAGTGTGTTGACATGCAGGACCCTCTGGGGATTCCTGGGGGTGCCAACTTCCACAAAATAGGTGGCCTCGCCCTTTTTTGCAAAATTGGGTAAGTCCCAGTCCATTTGTCCTTGAGGGCCCAGGTAGCCACAGGGCTCCAACACCCGCACCAATTGCCCTGAATAGTACTCAGTTATAGTAGCCTTCTGGTCATACCAGAGCTTCATGAGCTCTTGGCTGGCCTCCAGGTTGCTGCTTGCTCTGCTCATGTCCTCAGCCATGCAAGATTGCAAGCCCAGCACGTAGACAAGCACAATCTGCTTGGATTCCTTAAGATACTTCTCCCAAGACTCCCTCACCAAACACAATGGATCTCTTACAGTGTGCTCAAACAGTAGCTCAAAGGGGCGAAAACAAATCCCTTTCTGTGGCACTTCCCTTTAAGCAAACAGCAGCCATGGGAGGATAAAATCCTATCTCCTCCTCATGATCATGCCCTTCAGGGTCTTATTGAACCTTTCCACTAGACCATTAGTCTGGGGATGATATGGGGTAGCACCACATTCATCTACTTCAGATAGTCGGATACAAAGCTCGTCCCCCTGTCTGAGACCACTTACTTTGGAAAACCCACTCAGGTGAAGCCACCAAGTAGGTCCTTGGCCACTGAGGGAGCAGAGAACATATTGAGGGGTATGGCTGCTGGATATCTAGTGGCATGGCCCAGTGCTACCAAGATATATCGGTTCCCCGAGTCAGTTGGTAGCTCAGGGGGACCAACAATGTCATTTTCCACCTTCTCAAAGGGATCCCCAGCCACATGCAGTGGCATCAAATGAGCCTTTGAATTGCACAGGAGCTACAGAACTGCTTTACTTTGGCAGACATGTTAGGCCAATATAAATGGTTGACCAGTCTATTCCAGGTCTTGGTCTGACCTGAATGTCCTGCCCAGGGGATGTCATGGCTCAGAGTGTGCAGAAATACTCTATCCCTCTGGGGGACCACCACTCTCCTGGATGCCCCTGGTTTGGGACCCATTGCTTCAGTAAAGAGAACTCCATCCTCCCAGTAGACCCTATGGAATCCTTTGACATTACCCTGCTCTTGCCTGGAGGCACTCTCTTTTTGTCCCTGACTCCATCTCCTGTCTGGTTGGTTCACTGGCTGCTTGCAATTCTACCAAGACAGGCAGATCATGCAGGGGTGGAATCCCTGCCTCAGAGGCCAGATCTGCCCCTCAGGGTTGGATTCCTACTGGACCTCTTGCGTTGTTTGGGCTATCCCACCAGACCCTGATCCTTTTCTCTTGTTTTTGAGGCTTGGCCCATTATTCCAGGGTCCATGTATCCAGCATTCCCCGGATTTGCTGTCTGTGACTTAGTCACTCCACATACCCACTCAGGAAAGCCTAGCATCAAAGCATGGACCTTCCTTTCCACCGACCAGTTAGAATCTTCAAGATAATTTTCCAGTAGACACTACTAGGAGGGAAGAGATAGAGCTACCTTCTTAGGGCCAGTCAAACCTCCCAATTCCAAGCCCACCATTGCCATGGCACGGAGCTTGGCTCTGCTGTCTGCATAGGTTACCTGGTGGGATACACCAGGTAGGATCTGCTCTGGAGAAACTAGCATGTCTACTACTATGGTCACACTGTCTTCTGGATCTCTCAAAGCTTCAACCTTAGTACTGGTGATTTTAGGCCTTTTGCTGTACTTCTCCAAGCTTGGAGGTAATGCTGCCACGGATGCAACTTCCACCCACACATAGAAACTAAGGCTACCTCGGTATACCCCCTCCCCATCTCTTGGCTATTCCCCCCCCAAAAAACCTACACTAGCAATCCCCTGGGTCTTCCCATCAGTAGGGGGCTTTTTTGAACAGATAGCATCTCCTCTTCTGTGTCCTGGCTTCATGCAGTCAAAACACTTACCTGCCTTTGTAAGGTCACACAAATTACCCTGATACCCCTTCCCGTTGCAAGTGGAATGGCTCAGTGAGCCCCTTCCTTGTGCAGGTGTTTGTGAAGTTTTAGAGGATACATTTGTCTTTTTTTATCTTGGTTACCCAGGTCTTTCCCTTTCTTTTGATCACCTCCCTGGTTCTTCTTGGTGACCTGGTGTGAACCCACCATTCTGCTGCCTCACCCAGTTCCTTGGGACTAGACAGTTTACAGTCAACTAAGTACTGGTCTAACTTCTCTGAGGGACAATTAAATGTGCTCCTTCATTAACAAATTGTAGAGCCCCTCTTAGGTACTTACCTGGTTACCCTGAACCAAGTCCTCGAGTGGCTTCACTGAGATGCCTACAAAGTCAACCCAAGATTAGACACTAGCTTTCTTGGTGTCCCTACATTTCATTCTATACTGCTCAGGGGTAAGACCAAATCTCCTGTTAAGACATTGCTTCATGTATTGCTTTATAGATGTTTTGCAATGTTGGAAACAAAAATATTGTCACTTTTCAATAAACATATGTAAGAAATGTCAATTCACACAATATTGACTACAATAATAACACCAAATTATTGAAACCATCATTAATAAATATTCAAAAAGTCACATTTTATTTAAAACAAATATTGGAAATATATCTAAAGCATTACACCAGCTTATGATGCACTGGTTCTATCAAAAAATCAGCAGGAAGGTTGTTGTGCCCACAAATGTTAAAAAGCATGTTTTCCATGTAGTACTCCATGCATTGCATGGATGTAGACTCGGGTATTCCCATGACATACAGATTATTTCTATGACAGCCAGCTTCTAGATCTTCCTTTTTTACACTGATTTTCTCAACTTTAGCTTGTGTTTCCTTTTAGAGTTTAGACTGGGTAGCCAAGTCATCTTAAGTTTGGGAGATGCACTGCTCTGCTGCATCAATGCTGGCTCCCTAGGTGCTCTTTCATGTGATCAATGCACCAATTTAGCGTGTTTATTTTTGCATTTGTAGTCACCAAGCTCCCCTGTATATCCAACAAAAGAGTACAGATATCTGTTCCAGGCCCAGTATCAGAGTGACACATATCCTCACCCTTTTACTTAATTTTGAGATCTTGCAATATATTCTCTTTCTTGCCACCCTCGAAGTTCAATTTAGGCTGTTTGCCATCAAGCTTTCCCTTTGTTGGTAATGGTGAGGGTATAGAACAAGTATTATCTCTGGGTTCACGCCGTATGATAAAGAGATGCTTGGTGCGAGGCCCCGGCCAAAGATAACCTTACTGCATTGCAGGTCAGACTAGCATTGAGTCTCAGTAGAAGGTGTAAAGGGTCTGAACTATGAGCTCACATGGGGTCATGGATTTGGATTTTCATAAGAAAGGTGTGCATTTTAGCCTCTACCAGGGGCACAAAAGCTCAGTATTCGTGTTATGGAAAGCTCTTGTACTCAGAATTGTCATCTCACTTCAAGAGGGTCCCATGCAGGGAGGCCCAACAGACAATCTCCCCGGATCAACTGCCCCAGGACATGGTTATCCAAGAGCTATCAGTACTGAAACATCAGGCAGCCCCGGAGGAAGGATCTAGGGAAATTGACCTTATCTGTGCCTCAGTGCCTGAGCTGTCTCGTGATATTTCCAGCACAGGTGGGCAAGAGAAGGTCTCAGACAATAACCCTGTGATTCATCCCAACTTGGAAAGTGTTTTAGTGAACTCTGGTTCAACAATGCAGCGATACCAGCAAACCTATGCTCTCAGCTACTGGCTCTAAGGGGCTACAAAGGGAGATGCCAGATCCAGTGACTGAACAGAGCATGATATAAAACATAAGCAATACTACTAAAGTCCCAGAAGGACTACATCACGTCTCAGCAGCCCCATCAAACTTTACACATGGTGCAGCTCCACAGAAGACATCCAGAAACTCAAAAGGAGTGAGCAGACATCTTTTTGAAGATCCTCATTCCCCTCAGGCGCAGCCGGCAGCAACAGCTCAAACGTCTTTAACACACTTGGCCCAGGTATCTCTGATCGAAGAGATTCTGCATCAAATATTAGGCTAACTCAGAGAGATGAAAATCTCACAGGAGCAAGTCCATATAAACAAGGCCCTCAACTGGATCCACTCTTTCCTATCTAGCAGAACTCAGGGGGTCATCCTCCTCCCCCTCCACTCAGATCCTACACTGACCACCTGCGGAGTACCCCAAGGATCCTTCATCAGTACCACCCTGTACAACATCTACATGGTGCTGCTCACACCCATCACTAGATCCCATGGACTCAACATTGTATCCTAACCAGACTACACCCAACTCATCCTCTCCCTATCCAAAAAACCCAACAGCTCCAATCACAACTTTCAAGAATTAATGGAAGCTGTCACCAGGTGGATGAAGAACAGCTACATTCAACTCAAAACAACTAAAACCAAAGTTCTCATCATGAGCCCATACTCCGATGCCTGAAATGACACCTGGTGGGCCCCCACCCTCGGGAACCCAACCTCCCCCATGGACTACACTTGCAACCTCAGAATCGCCTTGGACTCCAAACGGACCACCAAATCAACGCAGTCTCCTCCTGTTTCCACATCCTCCGTCTCCTATGAAAGACCTTCACTTGGATTCCTCTTGAGCACACAAAAATCATCACACATGCCCTCGTCAGCAGTAGACTGGACTACAGCAACGCACTCTACACCAGGTTCAACAAGAACCTCACCCGCAAACTCCAAAACATCCAGAACGCCTCCGTCAGGCTAGTCCTCTACTTACCTCGCTACTACCACATCACCTAACATCTACGGACACTACATTGGCTTCCTGTCAAGAAGAGAATCACCTTCGACCTTCTCAACCATGCCCACAGACCCCTTCACAACACAGGATCTGCCTACCTGAACCACACCTCTCGTTCCAAGCACCCCAAACATCCCTTCGCTCAGCCCAGCTCTTCCTTGCCACAGTGCCACGTATCAAGAAGACCAGAACAGGAGGTCGTTCCTTCTCCTTCCTCACAGCCAAAGCATGGAACCCCCTCCCTCTCCACCTCTAACAGACAACAACACTCTCAAAGTTCATAAAGGACCTCAAGACCTTGGGCCAGATGTCATTTAGCGACTCGCAAATTGTGCTCAATTGCTAGATGCAATTTGCGAGTCTGTAAATGCCATGTACAACAGTGTCTGAGACACTGTTAGTGATTCCTATAGGGGTCGCAAATTACATGCCTCATGCATATTAATTAGGCACTCGCAATTTGCGACCCCATTATAATGGCTGGCCCTTCCAGGTATGGTGGCCTGCTGGACTCAGCAGACCTCCATGTCTTTCTAAATAAAGCAGTTTTTTTAATGTAGCCTCTTTTCCTTAAAGAAAAAAAGGATGCATTAAAAAAAAAGAAAAATGTGTATATTTTTAAAGGGCTGGTAGGGGTTCATGGGGTCACAGCCCCTGTATTTATAGTGCCACAGTCTTTGTTCTGGGGGCACTTCAGACACATTGTATAAGTGCACAACAACCCCCATTCACATTGTAAGACCTGGTCCCAGGCACACCACAGGGGGGGCGCGGAGACAGCATTGTAGAAGGCAGGCACAGCCCTATTCAGGTGCTGGTGCAACTTCTCCCACCACTCCAAATGCAGACCAGACCTATTCAGGCGCAAGGGAAACTCCTCCTGCTACTCTAAATTCAGCCAAGGTCCATTCAGCCTAGCACTAAGTCACCCAGGAAAGGCAGGACACACCTCAACACCCCCTTGTAACTGCCTGGAGTGAATGCACATCCCCTCTCTCCTGTTAGTCAAAATCAGACGGTCAATACACAACCAGGCAGGGCACAAAGACAGATAAGCACGCAGAAATGCCCACTTCAAAAAGTGGCATTTCTAAATAGTAATAATAAATCTGATTTCACCAATAGGCAGGATTTATCACTACTATTCTAAAACATGCCAAACATGGTCACGCTACCCCACTCAGATCAGAAATTACAACTAAAGCACATCTCAGGAAATTTCGAATGAGAGGGCAACCTAAAAACAGTGAGAAACCAAATAGGCTGTTTGTCACTACCAGGACATAACACACAGTTAAGGCACATGTTCTACCTTTTACCAACACTGCACCCTGCCCATAGGGTTAGCTAGGGCCTACATTAGGGATGAGCTATAAGTAGTAAAAAAACAACAGTATCTTTATGACTGTAGAACCTCCACACTTGTAGCAGTGACTCTGCACATAAAACAATAGGCCAATAATAATTATACTACACGTAAAACTGCTTTGTGAATTGCAAAAAATCCTACACTTACAAAAAATGTAAGTTTACCTTCGTGAAGCAGTCCCAAAATGTACAAACGGTAGCAGGAAAAGGTGATTCCCAAAACAGTAAAGCATACAATGTGAGAGGTTTGTGCAGTGTAAACTGGATTTCAACATTGATTAAAAAATCAAAACTTACCAAATAAGCAGAGAAAATGAAAAAATAAGAATAATGGAGCCTCCACAAATGGGAAAACTATTCTTGAAAATTAAAATGAACAGGGCATTATAACGAATAGGGCAAATTGAATAATTGTATAATATGAATGGCTACAGTAGGTATTACTTAATTGCAATCTTCTGTTTAGAGTGCACTATATAGCAAAATAATGTCAGGCAGAAGTATTTAATAAATGGCTGTCCATACAGACAGTAGCAGTGAAGAAGTAGCAGGCTGATACTGTTGAACAACATGTACATTGTGTCTTCAAGATGGTAGCACCCAAGTGTAGTCTCCTCAAAACATGTCAGGAGAATAAAATACTAAAATATAACTACAGGTTACAAAACGTTCTTTCAGATTTCAAACACTTGATTGCAAAGCGAAAAAAATAGAATTTTGAATATGATAAAAATGTGTTATAGGACAACGCAAGCGGACAAATAAAGCGACTCAGTGATAGCACTGTAAAAAATGCTACGTTCTTGAATATTCAGAATACTGGTTGATGTAATGGAATCTAGGGCTGGGCAGTAAAATCCGTTCCGCTGCAGAATTTGGGTAATTTGGCATTCCGCGGAGATCGCGGAATTGCCCAAAGTTCTGCCTTCCGCAGCTCCGCAGAATTTTTTTGCTTGTTCGCGTTCTCAAAATACGTGTTCACAAGATATTCCCCCCCGAGCATGCAAACACCGATCACGAGCAGGGTAAAAGCACCATGAACAAGCAATTTCACGCCTTCGTGGAATTTCAGCGTGTTTGCGGAGATATTTCACCATTTCGCGGAGTTTTGCGTAGCGCAACTATGCAAATTCCGCCCACCCCTAAATTGGAATCTTATATTTTTGTGGATGCGGTAAAAAACATTCAATATAGTAAATAAACATGACTAATGATACACCTTGCGATATATTCAAGATGAAATACCAATAAATGAGCAACAAGTAATGAAAATACATAACTGATGAAAAATGTAATGTGCTAAATCAGACCAAGTAAGCTTGTTTGAGAATGTCAATTCATGGGATTCATTCATTCGAAGTTCCACAGTTTGAGGTGAACAATCCATCAACATTCAAAGATAGCAGTTATTTTGCTAGGTCACTGTCCCTCTGTCCAAGCATCACAAGTTTAATTACTTACCATTTAATGTCATTTGCAGAGTGATTTTTAAGATGCTCCATAAAAGGATCATTAGGATAATCTTCTTCTGACCAATACACACACAGATGTCTGCAAACCATTATAGAGTGGGGTGTTATTTCAATGTTTTCCTAACCTAAAAAAACTGAAAACGGCATTTGACTGTTTGCTTGGCACAGACACATACACAGTGCCTAAGCAAGGAGCTGGCAGCTATTTAGTAAAAAACAATCCAATCAGTGCCCTGCTCCTTGCAGGGTACAGAAACACAAGTCTGGGACTGGGGTTGTCCCACGATTTGCTCAGCCTTGACTTTGCATGGCCTCATAAATATGATTTGGTGGGTAGAGCAGCCATTGCGTAAAATAGGTGACACCCGGAGGCGGAAGGGGCTCATAAATATATCCCTAGATGTTTTGCTTCTGGACCACTTGAATGTTGGATGTCTATTTTTAGTGTGTTTCACTAACTGAGACTCACTCATTGTAAGCTCTAATAAAGTGGACTTGAATGCTAACCTTCAATGCCTACTTTAAAAAAAAAGTTAAAAACAACAAAATGGTGCAAATTGAGTATGTGAAAGAGAGAAACAATTTCCCACAGAGTGTACAAACTTAAGTATAGTATCTCAATTCTGCAAGTGATCGAAACAAAGCAGGGGAGAGAGAAACAAAAAATACAGCAGCAGATCCAAGAAATATGCAAACATTTCAAATCATGTTAAAGATTGCTAATATGTACACATCTTACCAAATATAATGCTTGCTCCATTATGTGCAAAAAGGTGCTGGAAAAAGTGCTTGTGCAAATGCACAATTCTCAGTTCATACAGGCAACTGCATGTATACAGTCTACAGTAAAGGTAAGTAACCAAATGAACTTCCATGAAGTAGAGGTGTGTAAATCAATCAGTCCACCTCCTCTAAGAGGTTACTAGTTCAGTCCAGGCTAAGCTACTGAGGTTGTCTACGTTTTGACACAAAGAGAAGAGGTCAATCCTAAACTTATGCCTGGATCTATATCAGGACAGTATGGATTGGGTCAACCTGTGTGAGGATATTGACAGTTAGAAATATCATATTGCTTGTTCAAAAACTTAGCTCTCACCTCCATGTGCACAAACTCACCTGGAGTTGTACTCTACATCTCTACCTATCCCATGGTTGGGCAAGTGAGGTGGTTACAAACGAAGGCACTTTAGCTCCTCATCTGGGGCAAATGAGTTTACTGTATTCTGAAACAATGATATACCACTAGTGAACACAGTTGTTACTGTGGTTATGTGAGGCGAGTGTCTTAGTGCAACAGTTCACTAAGGTCGGGCTGTAAGGAAACCAAAAAATACATTTGTAGGCTCTCTTAAGGACCACCAAATAAAACAGAACCTCGTAAAAGTGGGGCTACGTACTTAATGAAAAAGAGTACTCACTAAGAATGAAGACTTAATCAATCTATTCAGGAATGGAGAGTCCTTTGTACAAAAAGTAATGAATGGGCTGCAGTGGACAATATCACAAACACATATTTCCAAATATTGTCTTGTATTATACAATGGAAAGTGTTTTATCACTAACAGAAAACTGAGCGGCAGCCCGCTTCACTTACCGCTTCTGATACAAAGTAATACTGTCTCCATTTAGGCCACATCACAGCGAGCAATCCGAAGAGGGAGAAGTGAAAGACCGGTGCAAAGTAAGCGTGCACATATGCACCCGTGCGTGTGCCTTCCAAAATGGCTGGTCGCTCGTTCTAATTGAAGAAATGCTGCGGCCTGGGGATGATTCACAAAATACGTGGCTGAATAAGGAGAGAACACTGCACAGTGCTGTAGTGTCTGCTGGTTCGCGTGATTCGATCTGCTGGTGGAGCATGTGGACAAGCAGATACAGTGTTATCATTTAGAAATATAATTGTGCGCGCATTGTATACCTCGTTAAATGCATTTGTATTGTGCTCATGTTGATAACAGTCATTGTAAAGTAGTGCTTTGTCTGGGAGCTACACGTAATGCTATCTGGTTAAGTTTTCTTATGGAATAAATACTTTAATCCATTTCTTGCATAAGTGTTTCGCTACACTTACTTTTATGGCGACGAGGAAGGGATTAATGGTTATTAAATTGTACTGTCAAAAGAGAAATGTAAATAGCAGGCCCATCAACAAATTAAATCATGTAGCAATATTATATCATAAAGTTACTCAATATGTGAAAAAACAGCAAGGCAATGATGATCAAGACGGTGACATTTTAAACTAATTTTATTCATCATTACTGGTGCATTTTAATCATTTGCATATACAGTTGTTACGTAATGGAGATCATGCCAATTGATAATGGACACTGTAGACAGTAATTTACAAAATCACTCCTCACTAACGGTGTATATCAATCATCTAAACATACAAATGTTAAATTCTGAAGATCATGATGGTCCAATAAAGACATTATAGACATTGTGCAGAACACAAATGTTTGGATGAACTTAATCAGGGAGTGATGCAAACTAAACAGCAAGGATACCAAGACTTCTTGAGATAGTTTTAATTGAGTTATTGCACAAATGGATGGCACAGGGACCATAATTACATAGTTTCATTGTATAAATACATTAAAACGGTTATCAATGTCATTCATGGTAGATGAAGTAAGAGTATCCCGTCAGAGGCTCTGCACACAATAAATGTTAACCATTACTCAGAGTAGATCCATGTCTGGATATCTACTCAAACTCTTTTAGACTCTGGGATACTGTGTATAGCAGCAGCAGCCCGTGCAGGTCAGAGCGGTGCAGCAGGTTTGGTGGGGGGGCTCACAAGGGAAAGTTAATTCTTTTTTTAATTTTCCCTCGTCGCCGTCTGTCGAGTGTCCCCAACCCCACCCCCCCGTTCTTACCTGCACAGGCCACTCCTGCTGTGTCTAGATTGTGCATCCATTTACACTCGCATAGGTTCAATATGTTAGAAAAATTGCCACCCGTGGATTTGGAAGTAACCTTTTCAATTAATAGCCATTCCAAACTTTCCGTTGATGGTCAAATGAGATGAAATGTTCCACTAGAGGTGCTCCCTGCACCTTACATCTAATCCTACTGAAATGTTGTAGAATCGGAGCCTTGACTTTCTGGCAGTTCTGACATTGATAGCAAAAATCACAGTGACATTTGATCACGTAAATGATGTCAGCACTAGTACAATTAGTGTGGTCTTTCAGTGCACATGTTTGGTCATTATGCTTGAAAATGTTAGTCTCAATGTTCAGAGCACATGCTTTACAGTACCCACATTTGAAATGACCAACAATCTGGGGCAAATATCAAAGTTTGAAATGGTCCAGTTTGGGGGGCCACCCAGGAGGGAGCTCATCATTTATTTATTTATTTATTTTTGGCATTTGTTAAGCGCGAACAATTGCCCGCAGGCGTCTCGGCGCCGTCACCGTCTTGACTTTCCAAAAATCATGAATGGGTAATTCACTATTATTGACCTCTTCAGCTACTAGGTTCCAGTGTTGGTTAATGATCTTTTTATATCATTAATACATGTACAGAAAGTTGTGATGCAGATTATTCTATCCTGTGAGTCATCTGAACATTGTTTAGGCACCAGAAGGACTTCCCCAGTGCAATACCTAGCCCATTTTTGTGCTTTCTTAAATAATCCTTTGGGGTATCTACGGGATAACAATCATGCCAGTTGGTCATCAGACTCCCTAAAATAGTCAGGTTTACATGTACAATCCCCACCTCATCTAAGAAATTGACCATAAGGTAAAATATCTTGTAGATTTCATGGATGATAACATATCATAGGAGGGTGTTCCTTTTGTTGCCTTCCTCTAAAGAGTGGTAGAGAGTTGATCATCTCCAGATTTTATGGTGATGTCAAGGAAGTTAATCGCAGTGTTACTGAAATCAGGGTAAAGTTGACATCTTGGGACTTGTCATTGAGCCAAGGGTAGAAACTCAGTAGATCCTCCTCATTATCTGTCCAGATCATGAGAACATTGTTGATGTAATGTTTCCACAGAGTGATGTTTTCAGGAAAAGGGTTATCAGTATGGTATATGTGTAGACTCCCATAGTTATCCATTTAGAGGAGCGCTAAATCAGTAGTGAAGCCCACTCCTATTATGTCTCCTCTTGTCTGAAGGAAGAAATCACCTTGAAAGAAGAAAAAGTTCTTAGTTATAGCAATCTCCAAAAGATCCAATTTTTTCCCAAGTCTTTCCAGTTTATTAATTCTCTCATTAAAAGTGAGATCTATGCTAGAAGTGGCTGAGCCTAAGAAACTCGAACCTGCTTGTCCAGAATCAGCTTGTTTTTTATATTCCTCTCTATCTGCTAATGTCTCTTTTTCTGACATTTCTTCGGAAGCTATAGTTTTCTGTAGCAATTAATGGCTGAGCAAATTTCACATAAACAAATATATCAAACAGAAATACCATTGTAGGTGTGCACCTGTTCTAGTATGCCATTACAAAATCTTGGGGTAAGCCAAAAAGGCCTAGGGTACAATGTAATAGAAACAACAAAATGGCCTCAAAAGAGAGAAAGGCATTCCCACAGATTATACCCCATGGAGTTACCCTAATATTTTGTAATTGCATAATTGTTGAAATAGGTTACACTGTTGCACATCTGGGTCTGGATTGGCTACATACAATCACGCGTGCCCACCCATGTGTACTCATGTTTGATGCCACTGAATAGGACTATTGCTTAACTCAGTAAAGTTGCTGTGCTTGTTGGAGGATGGATCTTTCAGAAATTGTTTATGGCCTGTATGGCCCTTATAATAGAATTAGGAATTCAAAACAAAATGTCTCCATTTGTTTTTTAAATATAGTTTATTGCTACAGTGTGAGTCTGTAGTACTTTACTGTATTCACACTGTAGGTGAAAATCACACCAAAATAATGTGACTTAAAATAACTTGGCAAACAAAACAGGTGATGGACCGAATGTGGATCAATGTCACACATTCACCCCAGTCCAAAGATCTGGGCCCAAATCCATCGTTTTTTTGCACTCCACACCACCCTGGGTTAGACAATGGCGATATGCAAATCAGCTCTGACCCTGTGCCCCATGGGAACAGTCCAGTCCGAACTACAAAAGCCATGTCCTTCCCAGAACGGAATCAAGCATCCGAGGACCGGACCGGTTTCGAGGTAACACCTCTCATCAGCCCGGTTAGCTTGACTCCAGTGGTGTGGAGTGCCTGGGACCCACGTCTGAGCATCCCCAGCGCACTTATGGCGAATTTGCAAACAAAACAGGTGATGGACAAAATGTGGATCAATGTCACACATTCACCCCAGTCCAAAGATCTGGGCCCAAATCCATCGTTTTTTTGCACTCCACACCACCCTGGGTTAGACAATGGCGATATGCAAATCAGCTCTGACCCTGTGCCCCATGGGAACAGTCCAGTCCGAACTACAAAAGACATGTCCTTCCCAGAACGGAATCAAGCATCCGAGGACCGGACCGGTTTCGAGGTAACACCTCTCATCAGCCCGGCTAGCTTGACTCCAGTGGTGTGGAGTGCCTGGGACCCACGTCTGAGCATCCCCAGCGCACTTATGGCGAATTTGCAAACAAAACAGGTGATGGACCGAATGTGGATCAATGTCACACATTCACCCCAGTCCAAACATCTGGGCCCAAATCCATCGTTTTTTTGCACTCCACACCACCCTGGGTTAGACAATGGCGATATGCAAATCAGCTCTGACCCTGTGCCCCATGGGAACAGTCCAGTCCGAACTACAAAAGCCATGTCCTTCCCAGAACGGAATCAAGCATCCGAGGACCGGACCGGTTTCGAGGTAACACCTCTCATCAGCCCGGCTAGCTTGACTCCAGTGGTGGGAATGTGTGACATTGATCCACATTCGGTCCATCACTTGTTCTTTTTTTAAAATAACTTGGATCATCCAAAAGAAAAGTTGAACATGTGCTCAGCAAGGCCTTCAAAGGTATTGACTTCAAATGTCATATTAATTTAGCCATTGTTGGCCTAATTTTAATACTTTGGGTTTTGGACATATTTCTTGAGTCAGCCCTTAATTATATCCATGCTATGGACTTTCACATCATAATCTTTAGTTTTGATCACAAGGATCTTATAAAGTGCATCTCACAGGATTATTAAAAACTTGGCAATCATGATGTAAAGCAAAGTTAAAAATAGGATTAAAATAAAATAAAACAAAGCAGTGCTACTTAGAGCGCCAGGAAACCTCCGGTGTCAGTGCGCTTTACAAATACAGCATAAGATAAGATAAGATAGAGAGAGAAGGGGCAAGTTTCATATTTAACACAGCAGTGCTATAGGGAATATTACCCTTAGTAATCGTATGCACACCCAGTGTGCGCAATGATTCCTATAGAAACTCACATACCAGTCTTTATAAGCATCTAATCCTAGTGTCAGTGCTGAGAACTCAGATTACCTCAATATGGTGTTTGGAACCAATACACCTGCATAGGGGGATAATCCACTTACATCTCACATTTTTGTAGAAGGGGCAAAAGAAAAATAAATGTATCAGAGATTCAGATCGCGCAGCGAACCCGAATTTGATTGCAGCAAAGGCATTAGGCAACAGGCGCTAGCTGCTTCACTCCCATGCCCTGCCACCATCGGATTAAACCTATGGTGATTACTACCGAGGGCAGCTACTTTTAAATTATGTATTCTTGACTTGTATATTTTAATTAGGCACTTGTATTGAATTGAGCCTGCGAGCTATCACAGCACTTTTTAAAACCGCCTACCTGCACCACGCTGACTCTCCCGAGCCGCTCTCCCGGGTCCACCGCAGGATATCCCGTTTGTGTGGAGGGAGGTACTTCTGGCGTAAAGGAGGTCAGCGCTCTAGACACCACCCCTTTCCAACTACAAAAACTCCTGGCCACCGGAGTGTGCAGCGAACTCACATTTGATTGCAGCAAAGGCATTAGGCAACAGGCACTAGCTGCTTCACTCCCACGACCTGCCACCATCAGATTATACCTATGGTGATTACTACTATTACAGAGGGCAGCTACTTTAAAATTGTGTATTCTTGACTTGTATATTTTAACTAGGCACTTGTATTGAATTGAACCTGCGAGCTATCACAGCACTTTTTTTTAAAACCGCCTACCTGCACCACGCTTACTCTCCCGAGCCACTCTCCCTGGTCCACCGCGGGATATCCCACTTGTGTGGAGGGAGGCACTCCTCGCGAAAAGGAGGCCAGCGCTCTATACACCATCCCTCTCCAACTACAACAATTCATGATCACTGGAGCGCGCAGCAGACGCACGCAGCGGGCACGCTAAAGGCAAGCCCATCTGTGCCCGTCCGTGCCAGACCACCGCCAGCTGCCAGGGACCCGGCCCAATTAAGCCTAGACTATACTGCACACCACAAATACGCCTATTCTAGGACAGAGCTCATGCTTATCGGAGAACACTATCACTTTTACCCCCATTACTGTCACAATAAGCACCCACCCCACCTCCAAGACCTAGAAGGGTTCTTCTCATGCCTACAATGCAAATAGCAGAGCATGAATTATGCTCTAACACAACTTGAACAATATCCTCCTAATCCCATGCCCAACGCAGACCTGATCCTGACCCACATTCTTCTCAAAAATCCTCCCTGAAAGACTTTCTGGGGACGTAAGATCCTTGCCAAAGCACGCAGTTGAGATATGGGACTTATTGGACATCAACACCCCCAATGTAGGCTTTATAAATGAGACCTGGCTAAAATCTGCTAACACCCCAGCAACCACCATCGCCCTACCAGAAGTGTATAAGATCCTCAGACTCGACAGACTGCCCAGAACCGGAGGAGGGATTGCTATCATTCACAATGACTGGGCAAAACCCTCCATTTTGGAACAACGTTCAAATGGACAGATCGAGATCGTGATATTCAGATTAGATCTCTCACCCCAACTTAACTGGAAAGGGGCACTGGGGTACCGCCTCCCAGGACGCCTAGCCGACTTCTCTCTCCTGCTTATGGAACTAATAGCCCCTCACGTGATTTCCTCTAGCAACTTAATGCTTATGGGTGACTTCAACATCCACAGCAAGAACCTCTACAAGGCAGATAATATATCCTTCCTCTCAGACCTTGCCACACTTAACCTCAATAAACCTGACTCACACAGAAGGACACGCCTTAGATATAGTTTTCTCTAATTCCCCCCCTCCTCACCTGCGAAGCCCCGAAGCCAGTTAGCTGGTCAGACCATGCTAACATCAACTTTCAACTGGAGGGTCCCAGAGAACCACAACAGCCCATACTGCGAAAAGAATCCCAATATAGACAATGGCATAAAGTCAACCCAGCCACTTTCGCATTTGCCTTCAATATCACCAAAAACTCACCATGTAGCAACACTGAAGACAGCCTAGCCCTTTTCAATAAATCTATCTTATCTGCCATCAACCTGATCGCACCGATAAAAACAGGCTCCGCCAAACCCAGAGCCCCACAGGCAGCTTGTTTTCCGTAGAACTCCAGAAAGAAAAAAATGGATGTAAAAACCTTGAAAGGAAATGGCGCCGCACCGCCTCATAGCTAATAAAGAGAAATACAAGGCCGCCCTCACCCTCTATTACAAAAACATTAAGCATGCCCGTAAATCACATATAATCCTCCAATTCAGCCAGGTTGATAACACCCCCAAAGTTATGTACCAAATTCAGAAAACCTTCACCAATCCCAAAGCCTGTGAATCAGAAGAAACCCCCTCCCAAATGCTATGTGATAACATAAGCAACCACTTTATACAGAAAATTGACAACGTATACAATATTATTGTCACTACCAAACCTCCCCTCAGGCTTTTCCTCGGACACCCCCCGTAGTCCTACTCCCAACTCCCAACCCCAATACTTTACCGAATTTTCCCCACCTAACACAAGAGGAAACTGAAACTATAATGAACAAAATAAAATCAGGCTCCCCACTTGATATTATACCTGCCAAACTCATTCCATCTCTAGCAGAACAACTATCCATACCCATCTGCTCCCTATTAAATTATTCCCTGAAAGAAGGTTACCTACCCCCCTCATGGAAGGCCACCCAAATAATCCCCATCCAGAAAAACCCCAAACTTCCCACGGAGAATCTCTCGAACCTCCACCCCATTTCCCTCCTCCCTTATTTGAGCAAAGACTTGGAAAAGCACTGCAATAAACATTTATCCGACTATATCGAAGCAACTGGCTACCTGGACCCGACCCAATCGGGCTTCCGTCCAAAATATAACACTGAAATGGCCCTAGTGGCCGTCACTGACAACATCAGGCTCCCCTTAGATCAGAACCAGCCCACCCTTCTAGTGCTATTAGATCTATCCACCGCTTTTGGTACAGTCGATCACTAGACTTTTCTCTCAAGAATTAGGGAGGCAGGAGTTGGGGGACGGCCCTGAAATGGATGATCAGCTTCCTCTCCTACCGTTCCCAGACCATCAACCTAGGCCCTTTTAGATCCAATCCTCAGGAAATTACCAAGGGGGTGCCACAGGGATCCTGCCTGAGCCCTACTATGTTCAACATATACATAGAACAAATTTATTGGAAGGTTCCCCTGATTGTTGTCACAGGGAGGGGGAGGGTAGTGCCAAAATTTGAGACCCTGTGGTTTGCTATTAATAAATGGAGTCCAAGGTACTGACTAAAGCAAAGCAGTGTGGGGGCAGGCAGGTCTTTGAGCAGTTCTAATTTGTCAATTTATAATGGCAAATGAATATATAGAACACTTTTCATACTGTATATCCAAAATATTACACGATAACCAAATCCACCAAAGATAAAAGGAATATATATCAAAAAATACAATTTATTATAATACCTCCCTTCAGGGTTACAATCTAAATTATTAAAATACATTCAAATCAATTTTCCACATAGTGAAAAAGTGTGATAAAAAAGTCAAAAGAAAGAGTCGACGCGGCGTTTCGGTGTTCATTTACAATATTCACACCTTCATCAGGACATTTTGACATTTGGTTGGCAATATAAAAATTTAAACGACCGTGTTTTATGTATCTTGTAGTTAGGCAGATCAACAGAAATACATACATAGTGTTTCTTTTTCTATTAGTGTTCGTTTTGCCCTATATGCTCCTGGACCTGTTCCTCTGTGGGGACCTCCCTCAGTACCCTTCTATAAAAAATATATTTTGTGCTTACCATGAAACCCTGTTAATAATTAAATAAATCAACGGGGGGTAATTGGATTGAAGACTATGTCTTCGTACTTAAGGAAATTTTTTTATAAACAAATACCTGAATTTTTGAAGCTTCTGTTTAAATTTAAAAGACTTCTAAAACAACTGGAAACTTGTATACATCTGTTGCTTATGATCATGTGGTACCTTGATAAAGGAAGAAGAATATCCACAATTATCTCTCTGGTCATCCCTAGAGTCTGGTGATTTATACTATATATTTCATTCATAGTTGTTTACCTGTAATGAGGTAACTACATAAAGTGATTGTACACGGAGGAGCCACTGGAATTTACTCTCGGGTCAGTTTCCAAGGCTCAGGATCCCTTCCTCAATTCGGAATCACTGTGTGTAAGATAGGACACATTGTATCAGAGTCTCTTCCAGGGATTAAGTGGACTCTAAAATGTATAATGAATCCTCTACTTGCCGAGTTTATGTATTCATATTTGTGAGGCCAATGTGATAAGTTGATCGCTTGTCTGGTTTTTAAATCGATAATTGTTTTTCTTACGCTTATTAAAGTGAATGAAATACATAATGATCAATTTGCTAGTTCTAATGATTATTTGATCGGTTTTTACTAGCACATATTACTATAATTCTACATAGGCTTATTTCGAAAAACTCGGTCACTGTTCATCATTGTAAGTGGGCAGTTGTAACTTGTAACGTATGGCCCGTAGTTAAACATGTTATAGTCCGTGCTTTTCTTAGCTTTTTAAACTTTTTCAAACATGGAACATAGTACATCGCAATTGGGGTCAGTTACTGTTGATGTTATTGACCATCGTCTGCTCTTGGAAATGCCGCAGTAACTACTGGTCAGATTACTAAATGTTTGCCACGTACTCTGGTCCAAGTGGGAAAATTACGGAAATACTCATCAATGAGGTCGGGGCTTCTCGAGATAGTCTCGCTGTTTATCAGCACATTCCCCTTAGTATAGGTTGGTGTCAGGGCGGAGTCTAGCTGTTTATCAGCACATTCCCCTTAGTATAGGTTGGTGTCAGGGCGGAGCTCATCGCTATTTCTACACACATTTCCCAGATTAGCGCTAAAACAGAACTATATCTAACATTAGTATTACGGCATCAAGGTGCTCCTATCTAATTACGGCTCACATACCTTTGTGGTTTAATTCGGCCTCCCTGCTCCTCCGAGTTAGAGTCCTCCGGCAAAGTAATAACCGGAATTCAGAACCAGCATTTATGCTAGCACTTCCATTCCTGACCCGGAAATAGATATTTAATCAAATAATATTATTTTCCTGATTTTTATATTGTTACGGTGGTATTGCTCTATCTCTCCTAGGTCGTATGTAGGTATCTTGGCTATATAATTTAGTAAACAGTTTAGATTGTTTCTACTTTCCGGTCATTCGAGGATCGTCTTGTGACCCGGAAGTCATCGAATATATTCAAGTTTTGTTTCGAATGTTGATGTGTATTACTTACAAATTTATTTCCTCTTCGTGTATTATTCTTAACTTGAAGCACCTGAGGGGACATATATTTATTTTTTCTTTGAATGCGCTTTACACGACTATGTTTGATTTCCGAGTCCCGATCTGACTTTAGCGGCCATGTTGGATTGGGGAGGGTTGAGCGTTACTTATATCTGAACCCGACAAATATTGCATCCCGTGTTTTTCTATGAAATTCATTATGTTTATATTAACCCATATCATTTCAATATTCCAGAATATCCTCATTATTTTCTAATTTGATGATGACATTTTGTGGTAAAAAAACTTAGAATAAACATTTTTTTCGGTGGGTTTTAGACATTACAGTTGTGCCTATTCTCGATAAGATTTCCGACATAATCGATATAATTAAACACGGAAATATTTGTGCTAAACATATGAAAATACATTGTCCTATCTATAATCGCTTTAACATGGTGATTTTGTCTAATGTTCAAAGATTGTTGTCTAAATCTCATCCTAGCCCTATATCTTGGTGCAATACATTAGTGATAAACGTTATAGGGTTCCATCTTGAAATGAGAAAAACAATATATACAATATTTGAATGAAAAAAACAGTATATACAATTTGCATAAACGTCAAGTTATAAAAACATTACAACATTCATCTAGTGTCGGAGTGAACTCAATTCCACTATTATTAAGGGTGCTGTTTACATCTGTGTTCATTGTACAACCTAAATACAGATCTATCAACCCCTTGGGATGAAACAATTCCATGTCTTACAGGATCAATCTTTCCCATTCCTCTTTGTTGTTCAAACCACTCCTGAAGGTGTTAAAGAGGGACATATAAAATTGCTCGCCTCCTCTGAGGTTATGCTGCATTACTTCTATGCCACACCATTTTAAGTCCTCAATCTTATGATTGCGGGACAGCCAATGTTCCACTAGTGGCGCTGTTTTCTTTTTAGTTCTAATGGCTGACTTGTGCTCTGTGATTCGTGTTTTAATTTCTCTTGATGTTTCGCCTATGTAAGCCTTGTTACATGGACAGAGTACAAAGTAGACCAAGTTTTTAGTTCTGCAATTTATAAAACTTTTTATTCTGTGTGTGATGCTGTTGTGCACAATATTATTCACCTTCATTAGTGTTTCATAGTTGGCACACATGTTGCAACAGAAGTTGCCAATGGGTAAGGGCCTTTTATCAATGGTTTGTTGGCTTTTAGTTTTGTCATCCCGAAACGTGTGGACTAAGCAGTTTCTTACAGTTTTGTCTCTTCAAAAACTGAACATAGGTTTTGGGATTTTTGTGTCACTTTTATCGTTTAAGAGTGACCAATTTCTATGTATTATATTTTTTACTTTATTGCTGGCTACGCTAAAGTTTGTAACAAATATCAATCTATCATTTGAGATTTCTGTTTGTTTGGGTTCTTTTGAGAACAAGGAGTCTCTGTCATAATATTTGGCTCGCTTGTAAGCTCTTCTGATTAGGTGTTTTGGATACCCTCTCTCTTTCAGTTTTTGTGAAAAAACATCCGCATGTCTATTAAAATCTCTGATATCTGTGCAGTTTCGTCTAATTCTTAAGTATTGGCCCAAAGGAATATTATCCTTTTGGCTTCTTGGATGGTTACTGTTGTAATGTAATAGAGTGTTGCGATCAGATGGTTTGGTGTAGAGTTCGACTCCTAATCTACCGTTTTTATCTTTGATGTTGATATCCAAAAATTCAATGCTCTCTTTATTATACTTGGAGGTGAAATGTAAATTCACATCTCCGAGATTCAGCCAGCTAATGAAGTTGGTCAGGTCTTCAACGGTTCCTGTCCAAATGAAAAAAATATCATCTATAAACCTCGACCAACAGGTGACAATTTCAAAAAAAGGAGCTGCATTATTAAAAACATGCTTGTTTTCAAAGGCCGCTACATATAAACAGGCCAGACTGGGAGCACAGGTGGCTCCCATGCTGGTGCCTTTGACCTGTTTATAGAAATCATTTTTAAAAAGGAAGATATTATTTTTCAGAATAATAGTCACACATTCAATTATAAAAGTTGCATGACTATTGAGGTCACCTTCATCAGTGCTCAGGAGGCCCTCTAACATCTTGATGGTATCATCCTGGGGGATGTTAGTGTAGAGGGCCTCTATGTCTAACGTCACTAGTAAGTAACGCTCAGCCCTCCCCAATCCAACATGGCCACTAAAGTCAGATCGGGACTCGGAAATCAAACATAGTCGTGTAAAGCGCATTCAAAGAAAAAATAAATATATGTCCCCTCAGGTGCTTCAAGTTAAGAATAATACACAAAGAGGAAATCAGTTTGTAAGTAATAAACATCAACATTCGAAACAAAACTTGAATATCTTTGACGACTTCCGGGTCACAAGAAGATCCTTGAATGACCGGAAAGTAGAAACAATCTAAACTGTTTACTAAATTATATAGCCAAGATACCTAGATACGACCTAGGAGAGATAGAGCAATACCACCCCGAAACAATATAAAAATCAGGAAAATGATATTAATTGATTAAATATCTATTCTCGGGTCGGGAATGGAAGGCTAGCATAAATGCTCGTTCTGAATTCCGGTTATTACTGTCCCGGAGGACGCTAACACGGAGGAGCAGGGATGCCGAATTAAACCACAAAGGTATGTGAGCCGTAATTAGATAGGAGCATCTTGATGCCGTAATACTAATGTTAGATATAGTTCTGTTTTAGCGCTAATCTGGGAAATGTGCGTAGAAATAGCGATGAGCTCCGCCCTGACACCCACCTATACTAAGGGGAATGTGCTGATAAACAGCTAGACTATCTCGAGAAGCCCCGACCTCATTGATAAGTATTTCCGTTATTTTCCCACTTGGACCAGAGTACGCGGTAAACATTTAGTAATCTCACCAGTAGTTACCGCGTCATTTCCAAGAGCCGACGATGGTCAATAACATCAACAGTAACTGACCCCATGGCGATGTACTATGTCCCATGTTTGAAAAAGTTTAAAGTGCTAAGAAAAGCACGGACTATAACATGTTTAACTACGGGCCATACTTTACAAGTTACAATTGCCCACTTACAATGATGAACAGTGACAGAGTTTTTTGAAATAAGCCTATGTAGAATTATAGTAATATGTGCTAGTAAAAACCAATCAAATAATCATTAGAACCAGCAAATTGATCATTATGTATTTCATTCACTTAAATAGGCGTCAGAAAAACAAGAATCGATTTAAAAACCAGGCAAGTGATCAACTTATCACATTGGCCTCACAAATATGAATACATAAACTCGGTAAGTAGGGGATTCATTATACATTTTAGAGTCCACTTAATGCCTGGAAGAGACTCTGATACAATGTGTCCTATCTTACACAAAGTGATTCCGAATTGACGAAGGGATCCTGAGCCTTGGAAACTGACCCGAGAGTAAATTCCGGTGGCTCCTCCGTGTACAATCACTTTATGTAGTTACCTCACTATAGGTAAACAACTATGAATGAAATATATAGTATAAATCACCAGACTCTAGGGATGACCAGAGAGATAATTGTGGATATTCTTCTTCCTTTATCAAGGTACCACATGATCATAAGCAACAGATGTATACAAGTTTCCAGTTGTTTTAGAAGTCTTTTAAATTTAAACAGAAGCTTCAAAAATGTAGGTATTTATTTTAAAAAACTTTCCTTAAGTCCGAAGACATAGGGCTCCATTATGATGTCGGGCGGATCGCCACCGCCATGGTGGCGGTGGAGATCCGCCCGACAGAAATGTCCGCCCGCCACCCTTCTCCCCCCCGCCACATTACAATGGCGGGGGGGACCGCAGCGGAGCCAAACACCGCCCGCCACTTTTCCGCCCCGGTCACCTTGCGGCCGGGGCGGAAAAACGAGTAACATGCAGGCGGTGTCTATCAGACACCGCCCGCAATATTACAATGGGCATTTTTCTATGCCTTTCCGTGGCGGCAATGCCGCCACAGAAAAGCATGCAGTGTTCACTCTGGGGGCCCCCTGTGGGCCCCCAGAGTGAAGGCCAAAGGGGGGTGGCACACGGGGGGTACCTGTGGTACCCCCCTGCATTTACATAATCAAAGCGGTAGGCACCGCGCGGTGCCTGCCGCTTTGATTATGTAAATGTTTCAAAGCATTTTTAGTATTGTGGCCGGCGGAGCACAGAGCTCCGCCCGCCACAATACTAAAAATACAGGATGTGCCTGCCACAGTGGCGGACACATCCTAATGGTGCGTGCGGGACCCCCGCCCTTAGGGCGGGCAGTCCCGATTTCCGATAGGATGGCGGGCAGGCAAAGCCCGCCCGCCATCCTAATGGGGCCCTTAGTCTTCAATCCAATTACCCCCCGTTGATTTATTTAATTATTAAAAGGGTTTCATGGTAAGCACAAAATATATTTTTTATAGAAGGGTACTGAGGGTGGTTCCCACAGAGGAACAGGTCCAGGAGCATATAGGGCAAAACGAACACTAATAGAAAAAGAAACACTATGTATGTATTTCTGTTGATCTGCCTAACTACAAGATTCCTAAAACACAGTTGTTTAAATTTTTAGATTGCCAACCAAATGTCAAAATGTCCTGATGAAGGTGTGAATATTGTAAACGAACACCGAAACGCCGCATCGACTCTTTCTTTTGACTTTTTTATCACACTTTTTCACTATGTGGAAAATTGATTTTAATGTATTTTAATAATTTAGATTGTAACCCTGAAGGGAGGTATTATAATAAATTGTATTTTTTTATATATATATTCCTTTTATCTTTGGTGGATTTGTTTATTGTGTAATATTTTGGATATACAGTATGAAAAGTGTTCTATATATTCATTTGCCATTATAAATTGACAAATTAGAACTGCTCAAAGACCTGCCTGCCCCCACACTGCTTTGCTTTAGTCAGTACCTTGGACTCCATTTATTAATAGCAAACCACAGGGTCTCCTATTTTGGCAACATATACATAGCCCCTGTGGCAACTCTCTTGAGGAACTATGGGTTCGTCCCTATATCCTACACGGACGACACCCAACTCACCTTCTTTTTCAATAAAACCTCTTAGTCCGCTCAATCCACCTTCTCTTCTGGCATGCTGGCAAAATCACGCTGGATGGAAAGCAACTTCCTCCAACTATGCCGGGAAGACGGAGGTTCTGCTCTTCGGAGATGCCCCCCTCCTAGTACTTTGGGAGAGATACAAATATGAAGAGGAAATGCTCAAACAACTAACAGTTCCAGCTCACTACAAAAAATTGACAGGAAACCCTTCTGCGTGTATAATGAAAGAAATCGAAACCTTGAGCAAACAAGGCCTTGAAGGAGGTTGGTTAAACAACAAAGAAGCCTCTTTTTTGGTAAATAAAACTGCAACCATCCCGGTAATATACCTATTACCCAAGGTACATAAGGACCCAGTCAATCCCCCGGGTCACCCGATCGTTTTGTGGTGTAATTCCATCTTAAAGCCTCTTGCGCAATACGCAGATTTTTTCATTAGACCTTTTACAGTAGAAAATCCAAACTACCCCCAGGTTAGTATTTTTTAGTTTACCCCATGACTATAATATTAATAATTTACATTCACAGTTTATCTTTTATGTGGTGGTTATTGCCAGAAGAGAGATATGTAAAGAATGGAAGTCAGCTGCCCCCCCCCCCCCAGATTTGCAGAGTGTCTAAAAAGCATAATGGAAGTCTGTAAGATGGACATGGTTGGTCGCGATGGAAATACAGAGAATGTATGGTCAAAACTGGAGGCCTGGTCGAACAAGTAAACGGTCCGATGATTATGCCAGAGGTTGTGTCGGTCCTGTCCTCCCCTAGCCTGAAGTACTCCATCATAAGTCAGGGGAGTTGGATAAGGAAACAACCTACCTTTGGGACATTCCTGTCCGTTAGATACTGACCCCAGGGCGGCTTCAGGAATGTCAGTATAAAAGGCGACAGTGAGACCCATCTAGAGCATACAAAATCTGGTGGCATATATGAGGACAAAAAAAAGAAAAAGAAAATCCAAACTACATAAGAGACACTATGTCAGTGATAAATGCTGTTGAAAACCTGGCCTTTGACCCTATTAGTGATATTTTGGTTTCTATAGACATAGAAAGCCTTTATACTAATATTCCACAAACTGAAGTGCTAAATCTTCTTCATAATCTCTTAGAATCAAGACCACTACCTCAATCTGTGCCTACCTCATTTATAATGGAATGCATAAGAATATCCCTCTGTGAGAATTTTTTTCTTTTTCAAAACACCTACTTCCAACAACTTAAGGGGGTAGCGATGGGAGCTATTTCCTCCCCAGACATCGCAAATATTTATGTTTCTTCCTTTGAAAATGAACACATCTGGCATGTATCAAATCCATTTGTCGAACATATACACAAATGGATTTGTTACATTGATGATGTTTTTATGATTTGGCATGGCACTACAGAAGAACTTAATGCATTTCATCAATGGTTAAATACCAGAAATATCAATTTGAAATTCACATTGGAACACAGCTCCAAAGAAATGCCCTTCTTGGGCATAACAAACAAAATCGATGCTAATAATTGTCTATATACCACCAGTTTCACCAAAAAGACCGCCAGGAATACACTTTTAGGTTACAAAATTCACCATCCTCAGGCGTTAAAAGATGGCCTTCCTTTCGGTCAGTTTCTCCGCTTGCGGAGAAATTGCAAATTTAAGGATGACTATTTCTGTGAGGCAAATAAACTTAAATCTAAACTACTTCCACGCGGTTATCCATCACGATTACTCCGTAAATCAATGAAACGGGCATGGTATTACAATCGTGAAGCCCTCTTGACCACAAAAGAACGCCAAAACAAAAGAAATATAGTGTGTGTATCTACCTTTGGCACTCACTCAAATGCAATAAAGAAAATAGTCTCAAAGAACTGGAATTTACTGAAATCCATTCCAGAATTCAAGCAGAAATTAAGGTTCGCCTTTAAAAGGGGTACTAATATTCAGGACAGACTTATCCATGCCTATGAAGCCTCATCTGTCAAAAATACAGTTGACAATATGTTATTAATAGTACCTATCACAGGCCATTACAAATGCAATGGCTGTACAGCCTGTTCAACAACCTTGACAGTCAAGACCTGTGAGATTAATGGTATAAAATTTATGGCTAAAACTTTCTCAAACTGCAACACCATGAACGTCATCTATTGTATTCAGTGCCCTTGCCAATTACTTTACATTGGCAAAACGATCCAACCAGTCAAAAAGCGGATTCTACAACATCAATCACGAATCCTCTGCAAAAATATAACGCCCCATTGGTAGAACATTATCTACAATCGGGTCACAAAGAAACAGAAATGACTTGGTGGGTCCTAGAAGTCATTAAGCACAATAAAAGACAGAACAACACTAATAAAATCCTATCCCTTAGGGAGGGTAAATTAATCTGCTTAACTGATACAGTTAACCAAGGTTTGAATTCAGCCACTGAGTGGCATGCATTGGCCTGCCTTACATAGATATCTAGACCAGTTAATACTCTGCATGATATGAAATTCTCATGACATTGACTAGATACTGTTTAAACTTGTCTATTGTATTGATACAAGTCACCTAATTGAATTGACCAATGTCTCTTATTGTTATCTTTCATATTGATGAATTACAGTTATTATTTTGTTAAAGAACAGCATTGTGTCTAACTAGAAAATGCATTTGACAAGTTGAGATCATTAATTGCGGAGGACCCTAAATGGTTTATGTAACGTTGTGACTATAACAGTTATTATATGTGATGTTTGACTATATGTACAACTCATAGGCAGTTAACATTGTGAATATTTCACAATATTTCATGCTATTGATTGCAATTATGTCCACTTCGAAGTTACGTAATTTGGACATCATCGACTATTAGATCTCTGATAATTTAATAATTAGGCTAAACCCTATTAAGTCGCTCGCTGACCAAGTAAAAACAGCTATACTAAAATGACTTAATATAGACTCCAGTACACTGTGAAAGTACGTTTCAGTCTATTAAGGTGAACCTTCCAATATGTTTATATTTCATGTTTACTTCCAAGTTACCTTAAGATGATAACATCGACACTTAAATTTGTAGATAATGTCCATGTGAACCCAAATATTTAGGGCAATCACATCTACATTAATCGTCAATGGCTTGTAAAATCCATATGGCCTTTTGTAATATCTCTTTACATATCATAACTACGTTTCAGCCAACAAACCACTCTAAGATGGCACCCATTATGGCTATTCAAAACTATTTTGTTGTCCCCCTTCTCCTTTTTAAAAAATCAATGCACCAATGTGAAAAGGCAGAGATGCGGCAAACTTAGTTTCAACGAGCCGCTTATTTTTAAACTTTTTCAATTATATATGCGGAGACCAATACTTTCCTATAGTCCTATTTTCGCAACCGGAACATTGTTAGTTCATTCGTATGAGGTATTTACAATTAACATCTAAACTCAGTAGGCATTTGTTTACCAATTCATGTCCGCTAAGTGATTTAATTCCGAGTTTTTATATATATATGCAATTAAAGATCCACTACTGGTTCCAAGTTGTGAACACCACATTTGTTATACTTGTTGATAAAGGACGAACCTGCGATATTGAGAATTGTTTCATTAAAAAAAAAGGACGCGCTAATGGTATGACCGTTCATAATTATGTCCTACATTAAATCTGAGCTCTTAAAAATTGGGCCGTTATACAGATTCGTCTTTGTTTTTCCCGTGCAGCACTGAGCATTATAATTTCAAACGCTTTGCATCAGTAGTCCCTCTTACCAGTCCGCGGGCTAATATAACAAGGTACTAACTATTTGTTTTCTCAAAAATGCACAAGTTCTGTTTTGGCAGTCTTATTTAATATGTAATACGCAGATCAGCATGACAATATAAACATTTGTAGCACATATGGTGATGTGTATTTGTCTTAATGCCACAAGCTGGAAAGATTTTCTCTTAAATACGCTGTCAGACTCGGAGGCGCAAATGATACAACACAAATTATTCTGTGATAATGTATCAATTTTGACAAACAACAAAGTGTTGTTTATTTACATCTGCACAATGCCATAATGCTTAGTTTAGAGGCTAGTTTGTCAGACTCAAAAGTTGAAATGATATAACAGAAATCATTCGGTGATAATTTTGATAAGTAGTAAAGTGTTGTCTATTTCATCTGTACAATGTCATGTATTGTTTAGTTTAAAGGTTAGCCTGTCCTGTCAATTTAATGATGTTCTGTTCAGTCCATGATTCATTTTGTCTTGTTAAGTCTAGGTGTATAATGCCTAATGTAATCACATGATTTGATTTTATTGTAATTGTAAATGTTTCTTGTTTCACTTTACAATAGGGCTTTACAAATATTAATCGATCAGTCCTAATGATGGTCTCAAGGAATCACTCATAGAAGACCGAAACGTCGACCTTTGTCCTTATCCTCTGGAAATTAATACCATTATATTTTGGATAGGTGTTTACAGGTTTTACAGAGAAGCTAAAGGAAGTTCATTGTATTCTTCCTGTATTCCTGCCTATATATTTGTATTTTAAATCCCTGTTGACCTTTTTGATAAAATCCAAGATTTTGCATATACACCTCTCTGTTGTCTTCCTTGTTTATTGCTAAATGTTGATTGTATTCATGTATGTATTCATGTATGAAAGGTCAGAATTTCATTGAAGATATATGATTAACTGAACTAAACTCCAGTAGGACCATTAAATTGTCCTATTCAATAAATATTTTCAAAATAATAGAATACTCCTACTAAAAAAAATCCCTCGGAGGCACTTCTTACCCATTCCCCCCTCCTATGGACACCACAGTCAAGAACCTCGGAGTGTACCTCGAACAGTCCCTAACCATGAAGAAACATGTTACACACACTGTGGGCTCATGCTTTCACATCCTAGGTCTGCTAAGGAAAGCTTTTCCTTACCTCCCCGACTCAATCAGAAAGACCCTAACCCAGACCTTGGTACTGAGCAAGCTAGATTACTGCAATGTCCTTTTGATCGCAGGAAACAAGTCCTCATTAAACCGCCTGCAGATGATACAGAACACTGCCGCCCGCTTGGTCTTAAATGCCCCCCACAGATCAGCCTCTCTGCCTCTCCTTCACCAACTACACTGGCTGCCCATACAACAACATATGAAATGTAAGATCTGTTGCCTTACACACAAAGCAATATAGGGAAACGGACCCCCCTACCTGGCGGAGAGACTCCACCACTATACCTCGCACCGGGCTCTGCTCTCCAGCTATAAATCGCTCCTCAAAATCCCTAGGATAAAAAAAAGCCAGAACCGGAGGCAAGTCGTTCTCTTACCAAGCTCCACTCATTTGGAATCAACTTCCTCTTGCCTTAAGACAGTGCCAGGACCACCGGAAATTCTGAAAACTGCTATGTTCTAGCCTCTTCCCTGCCGCTACTCCTGCCGCGTATTACGAGCACTGAGATACCCTCTTGAGGGTGATTCAAGCGCTATACAAGACTATAAATCTAATCAACTAAAATCAATCCTCGTTTGCATGCTGGGCACTGATCATTAAGTGGTGCTTGCGATCGCCATCTGCTACATAACACCTTGGTAGTAAGTGTCTTATATCTAAATTGTAGGAACAATTTCCGTGCCATATCTGGGACCTAATCATTAGTGGTGTGTTAACATTGAGGATAGGGTTTAAAATATTTGATCGCTAATATGAGCGCCCCCACAGTTTTGGTCACACTTTCCACCTGGAGGAATTCTCAATACATTTCTTTGACCCTATCTCTAGAAATCTTCGCCATCTTCTGTGGGTCTGTCCAGTATACGTCCCACCCAAGTTTCCTCAGGAGTGCCCTAAGAGAGCACAACCAGGGGGATTTACTAACATATGGGGACTGGATAAAATGCATAAGGCCCACGCGGTAGGAGACAAGTGCTTCATTGGACCAAACCCAATACCAAAACATTGAGAGTTTACACTTTATTTTGTGAACAAGCTTTCTTTGAGCCAAACTAAGAAGGCTGAAGTTCATGGGGTTCTTGCCAGTATATTGAGTAAGGATCTTATAAAGTGGTATTCTATCACAGATAGGATTCCAATTTTCCTGCATCCCCATAATTCTGTTCCATATAGGACTCAGCCTTGGGCCTTGTTGTTGTCAGTTTCAAGTGTTGGGGCCCCTTTTCTTGACACAGTTCTCCTTTGTATCTTAATTATATGTGAAGTTTGCTAAATACAATTAAGTTGTACTTTCTCAAGGTGGTTAGCCCAGTGCAGATTTGGGGTAAGACAGATACCTAAATATTCAAATGTGGGGACCAGTTTGATGGGGTTACCTCGAACTATCATTCATCTCTTGTATGGGTTCAAAAAACATTGGAGAAGATCATGTTTTTTGTCTTAGTATCATTTACTTTCAGCCCTCGCTCATCACAAAAGAAAGTTGAAGTCATTCAATAGCTGTTGAAGCCCTTGTGGTGATTTTGATATCAGTAAAGTATCAACAGCAGAAGCCCTCCACATACATTTGGGGCATCACACCCATCTCTGTCAAGATAACCCACCACTCTGTTAATGAATAGTGAAAACAGAGTGGGTGTCAAAACGCCCCCCCCTGCCTGATTCCATGCTTGATCTTAAAAGGCTCTGTTAACTGCCCCTCCTCCACCCACCTTACCTGGAGCGTAAACTGAATATCATCTGGTATCCCTGTCGTAATTTGACGGTGATCGGGTTAGAGTTAAGCTTTGCTACACAAATTTCCCTTATCTTGACTATGGTTGTCGGAAGCCATTTTGAATGTATCGGCGGCCATTTCATATGAACGCGTCGCCTCGTAGTCAGCATGCCCTTTTGTCCTTCCTCTGTACCACTGACCACTCGAGTTTGCCCAGCAACAGGCTATTTTTAGTACTGGTCAAGCCCACACATGCGCAGTTGAGCCCTTTCGGGCCGTTGGATAGTCATCACTTAGGAATGTCCCTCCAAATTGACCAGTGATGTTGTAACCCCTCCCATGTGTTGGCTGTGTTCCAAAAATGACCATATATGTACCTAAAGCTCTGTAAATGTGTTCCGCCTACATTTTATTACTGAAAAACTGTATAAAAGAGGACTCGCACTGATGTTCGGTGTGATACTTCTTGCATTACCGAAGGGTGCTGTAGGAATGTACCACCACCCCATGGGGTCCTAATAAACTTGTCTTTTGCATTTTCCAGTTTCCGTGCCAACATCTGTTATGGTGTAGAGGGTATTTCTGCGGAGTATGTAGGCCTGGAGAACACAATACCACAAATTGGCGACCATGAAGGAACTCATCGGCGACTCGGATGCCCGAAGGAGAGGTCGTGACGAAGGATTGGAAACTCGCCATGGACGCGTACGCTGCCACTGAGTGACCCGAGTCTTGACACCCACGGTGTTTTCTTCCTTTCCTTCTGATCTGACCTTCCAGGTGGCGCCGGTCCTCGACTGAGATCCTGCTCGTTCGAGTTGTCGTACAGTGCCGGTTTGGCTGATTCGATTAAAGACCTTGGCAGTTGGAATCTGGATATCTGAGAATTTGGTAAGCTTGTGATTGGTAAGGTAGTCTACGGACGCTTACTCTGGCTCTTTGACTATGTTTTGAGTTAGCTAACATTTAATCCTATGATTTGAACTATATGTGCAGTGCACTTCACATAGGCAGGCATGTAGAGATATTTCTCTAAATTTGTTTTTGTTTGAACGGCACATTCGTGTGGAGTATATTAAGTGCCATTTTTGTGGTATCACGGAAACTGTACTCCGAGGAATGTGCTGTCTTGGAAATGGTACCACTTATCGATTAAATGAATCTCAGCCGGCTCCCCCAGAGGGGACTCCCAATCGCGACATGTATGTTAAATTCGGTCTTCCCCCTATATTATACAGTAAATTATGGAATAAGTACACCAGATCTGATCCCGAGTTGCAATGGCCACTACATGGGTCGTTTGATTTACGAAAGGTTCAGTATGTGGCGCAATGTTTGTTTCAGCGTAGGTCAAGACAGGATATGTTTGATTGTGTACGAATGTGGGAGAAAGCAGTGCATGAACGAATGAAGCGTGAAATAGCCTTGGCGGAAAAAGAGCAGCTCAAGGCTGCTCGAGATAAGGCTTTACAGCTGGAGGAGACGGAGCTGCAGGAGAAGAAAGAGAGGGAGGCACGGGAACGTAATTTACAAACGAGTGGTCAATTTCCTATTCGGCGTCCGCTTTATCCTTTCCTTACTAATGAAGTTGATGATTTTTCATTATTAGATCGGTGCCCGCCTCCGTATGTTTTACCTACGGCTCCAGACGAGGACTCGGACGACGATGGTCGAGGGAGTAATAGTATGAGGTTATCTACTAGTGTAACTGCGGAATTGCGCAGTTTTTCTCGTAAACTTAATTTGAACAAAATAACTATATCAGAGATTAAAGATGAAATGAATAAGTGGTCAGAGCGAGAACAGTTGTATTTTTTAAGCGCTTTTGGAGATAAAGTTGTGGAACGATTTAGGAAACATTCAACTGATTTAGAGCCTAAGGATATATCAGTTCATCGTGAGAATATGAGTAAAGGTTTATTTGTTATTGCAGATGCGGATGAATTTTTCCGATGGTTGGTCCAGCTACAGGATGAGGCGTCCAGATTACAGGAAGCATGAAAAGCATCAGACGTGCCTGCGCCGGGGTCGACGGAGCAATCCAAAGAGTGTTCTATCTTTGGAGCAGATAAGCGTTCTACAGTTCATGTTATGCCTATGCGTGAAGCGGCACCTTTGTATGTCCCCCCTAAAGGGCAAGGTACAAGTGACGATAAATTTTCCGGGGATGCAAAGGGTTATTTTGTATATAACTGGGTTTATACACCTTGGAATAGAGCAGATGTTATGGCACTGAAAAATGCTTTACCTGATCCGCGTAAAAATCCAGCAGCTTTCTATGAAGGAGTGGAAGGGGTCATTTCCTCATGCGTTATGACCTTAGTTGATATTGATCTTTTATTTGGGTTAGAGAGGTGTGGCTCACTGGTTAGAGGCGGCAGACCCGGAGGCTGAGAACGGCCCGGGACCAGGGTTCGATTCCCGACGCGGCAGGGTCACGGACCAGGGTCAGCGGACTGATAATTCTCGCCTCGGTGCCCACTTTGGGCAGTGATCACACTCGGTAACTCTGGGCATTAAGCTTGCCTCATCTCTACAACGGCCCCCCACAGACGCCGGGGATGCCTGGCTTCACCTTGGAGATACCCAGCAAGGGACCATCTCACAGGGAAAGCCAGGACGGGTTCCCCAGCGGTCATTCGCGCCAGGATACTCCGGTAGTAATTGAGCGCGCTACAAAACACCTTACATTTACATTTACATTTACATTTAATATTGCCCCCTGATATGTGGAGAGTGATTCGTAAGTTTGACGATCAAGCGATTTTGAGAGCGGATTGGAAAGTTTTAGTCCAAGCCGATTTAGATAGGGAGCCTGCATGTAAGCCGTGTCAATTAATTTTAGACATTCCAACAGCTATTTTGAATAAATTAAAAACGCTTGTACCTCCTAAAAAGATTGATTGGACTATGTTAGCTTCCTGTAAGCAGAAAGTGGATGAGTCGGTGTCTGATTTCTTCTCTCGTTTCGAGGAAGCATTTCATGATTGCAGTGGGCAATTATTAACAGACGATACAGGTAGGCATTTGTTCGTCGATAAGTATGTGGTTAATCTCCTACCGGAGATTGCAAAACTTTTGAAGACTAGTGAGAATTCTTGGACCACGGCAACCCCTGCTTCTTTATTAACTATGGCTCAGTATTATGAACAACAGGAATTAGAGGCTAAAGAAAATACTGATAAGAAAGCGAAGGAGTTAAAGACGAAAGTGATGTTGGCACAGGTTCGCGCTACGCAGCCGAGAGGGAACGATAGAGGCAGGCGAGGAGGGTATGGCACGTCTTCTGGTCGTACCGACATTGCTGAGGATCAATGTGCATACTGTAAAGGGTTTGGGCATTGGGCTGAAGATTGTCCGGTGCTTCGTGAGCAACGTAATCAGCGTGGTCGAGGAGGTGGAAGGACACGGAATAGTTATTCGGGAGCGAGGGGTGGAGCAAGTGATCGTGGTAGGTTTGAGGCGAGGGGTCGTGGTCAGGATGATCGTAATACTTTTGACCGACGGAATCAGTACCAGATATCTGAGGGTGAGAATGTGGAATCTCAGGATTATGTTCATGCATAGGAGTGCTTAGGATGGGGTGTGGAATCGGTTGAAATACCAGTAGATCAAAGAGGTCCATATGTATCAGCGGGCGTTTTGGGTTCTACTGATCAGTTCCTGGTAGATACAGGAGCTACTCGTAGTGCTCTGTCTAAAAACTTGGTTCCAAGAGCTCCCCGTCTGGCGAAACGATTACATCTATAGGGTTCGATGGAACACCCTCTCTTAGCCCATTGTCACAACCCCTTACATTTTATCTTGACAGATTCTTTGGTCCATGCCCATTTTTATTGTCACCAAATACTCCAGACAATATTATGGGTATAGATTTGCTTAAATACTTCCGAGCAACGATACGTTGTGCCCCTGAAGGAGTGCGGGTTATCTTGAACGATAATTACCCAGATGTAGAGAGACTGTGTACAATGCTAGAAATTGAAGCGTTAGCCTCTCTTCCACACACGTTATGGGCTACATCAGACACGGATGTGGGACAGATGCTCATTCCACCTATTCGAATAACTGTTAAGGAGGGTGTGTCTCTGGCACGTGTACCACAATACAAAATCTCTAGGGAAGGTGAAATTGCCCTTACTCACATTGTTCAGGATTTGATTATTGCAGGAGTAGTGGAGGAGGTTCCCTACAATGTCTGTAACAGTCCGATTCTTCCGATCTTAAAGAAAGATACAGATGACAAAGTCTATCAATTTATTATTGATTTGAGGGAAATCAACAAAATTGTAGTGCCCCAGTACCCGGTGGTGTCTGATATCACCACCTTACTTACTTTGATTCCACCCACTGCCACCACGTTTTCTGTAATAGATCTCAAAAACGCCTTCTTTTCCATTCCCATACATTCCGATAGCAGATATCTATTTGGTTTCACATTAAATAATAAATCGTATAGGTTTTGTCCAGTTCCTCAAGGCTATACAGAAAGTCCTAGCATCTATAGCCAGGCTTTAAAAAGACAGCTTGGTGCTTTTGATTTGCAGTCTGGAGTAGCTCTCATCCAGTATGTCGATGATATTTTGCTTGCTGCAGACACGTATGCACAGTGTGAGGAGAGTACTCTTGCTTTGCTCTCTTTCCTTGCTCAGAATAATCATAAAGTGTCTAGGAAAAAATTGCAATATTGTAGACCAAAGGTGACCTACCTCGGTCATCTTTGGTCTAAGGAGGGACGTGCATTAACATCTGATCGAATTCAAGCAATTTTAGATACACCAGTCCCCCGTACTCAGAGAGATGTGCATGCTTTTATAGGCCTAACGTCTTTTTGCAGGCAGTGGATAATGGGGTTTTCACACATTATAAAACCTTTTTTAGCGTTATTGTCCAAAACTACACCAATGCCTCTTGAATGGACAGATGAATGCCAGAATGCTTTTGAACAATTGAGACAAGCTCTTTGTTCTGCACCAGTGCTAGGCACACCAGACTACACGAAGATTTTCACGTTGTACGTACATGAGAAAGATGGGTGTGCATTGTCAGTTTTGGTGCAGACTCACGGAGATAAGCAGAGGCCTTGTGCGTATTTTTCCGCAATACTTGACCCCGTAGCACAAGGATTACCTGGGTGTTTTAGAGCAGTTGCAGCAACAGCAGTGGCCATACGTCAGAGTGAGGGAATAGTTTTGTCACACAAATTGCTGGTGTTTGTTCCCCATGCTGTAGATGCTCTACTAAACCAAACAAAGACTCAGTATCTCACGAGCGCACGTTTAACAGGATATGAGCTCACACTGTTGGCGCCCCACATCACACTAAAGAGATGTGCTACTCTAAACCCTGCTACTTTATTGCCGTATCCAGTTGCTGAGGGTCAGGAGGAAGAACACCATGATTGTGTTTTCCTGACTGAAGAACAAACAAAGGGTCGTGTCGACTTACAGGATATGCCACTTTCAGATGTGGATGGGGAACTGTGGGTTGATGGATCGTGTTTGAGGCTGCCAGATGGTACAACTTCCGCAGCATACGCGATCACGACACTGAAGACAGTGGTAGAAGCAGCACGAATACCACAGAAATCAGCCCAAGCAGCGGAACTGATAGCCTTAACAGGAGCATGTGAATTGAGTGCTGGCTTATGTGTGAACATCTACACTGATAGCCGGTACGCCTTCGGAGTAGTGCATGATTTTGGCCTACTCTGGAGAGAGCGTGGGTTTTTGACTTCGCATGGAGTACATATCATGCACGGAGAACTAGTGCGTGATCTTTTGAATGTGTTACTTTGTCCAAAGAAAGTGGCGATAATAAAATGCAGTGCACATAAAAAGGTCACTGACAAAGTGGGACAAGGAAACGCTTTTGCAGATAGCGTAGCGAGAGAAACTGCTATGTTACGAAATGCCTCGCCAATGTATGTCGTGAAATCACAGGCTGAGCGATGGCATGATGCTAGAAAGGAGATATTAGATATTCAGAAATCAGCGTCTGAAGCAGAACTTGCAACTTGGGCAGCAGAGGGAGTGTTGCATGATGAGGGTTGTTGGCGAAGCAAAGATATGGAAAGATGGAAATTGCCTGCAGCTTACTTGCAAGCAATGGTTCAAATGACACATGGATTGGCACATGTTGGAGCTCTTGCAATTACTCGATTGCTAACGCGAGTTTGGGAGCATCCTGAGATTGCCAATACAGCCAAAAGAGTAGTGCAGACCTGTCTGATATGCTTGCAGCACAATCCTGCAAAAGGGACGCATACTCCGAAAGGAGGGTTCGTTCCACCTACTGCACCATTTGAAGTACTGCAAATGGATTACATCCAGCTTGAGCGTTGCAATAACCTTAAGTATGTCTTAGTGGTGGTGTGCGCTTTCAGTAAATGGATTGAGGCCTTCCCCACGAAGGATAATACAGCGTTGACAACAGCTAAGGTTTTGCTCAAAGAGTACTTCCCTCGCTACGGTGTTTGTAACTTTTTGTGGAGCGATAACGGTCCTCATTTTGTTGGGAAAATTGTGGAATATGTAATGAAGGGATTGGGAATTCAGCAAAAGTTTCATGCTGTATTTCATCCCCAGTCAGCAGGTCTAGTGGAAAGGTATAATGCTACTCTGAAATTAAAGCTAGCAAAGATCGTGGCATCCACGTCTTTGAAATGGCCGGATGCTCTGCCATTAGCATTGCTATCCATCAGATCAGTGCCCCATTCCCGAACTGGCCTCACACCCTATGAAGTGGTGTTTGGAAGGCCTGTGAATATATGGGGAGTTCCTAAGCCTCGATTGTTACATGATGTGCCTTGTATAATGATGAACGATTATTTGGCACGATTAACAAATGATTTACTTTCTATTCATCAACAGGTTTGAGAAGCGCTCCCCGACAATTCCATTGGAGAGGCTCACAATCTTCGTCCTGGTGACCACGTGATGGTCAGGTCCTTTGAGAGAACAAGCAGCTTGGAACCGAGGTGGCGTGGCCCCGAGCAAGTGCTTCTTGCAACTCGTACGGCTGTGCGAGTCACCAACAGAAAGCGGTGGGCGCATTCTACTCACTGCCGCCGTGTCTCTCCGGATCTGGTGAACCCAACTGTGCTGTCTGATTATCGAGACATCTTGGACGAGGAGAAGAGCCCAGCTGTAACGTCTACTGAATCGGAGGGAGCCTTCCCGGACCACACTGTTTCTGGAAGAGAGATATAATCTACGACCACGACAAGCAGTTGTTTTGTGCGAGACTGGTTGAGTTACCGCTCCAGGTTTGTGAAACGGAAGCCGGGAATATCAAGGGGGGGGGATCTGTTCTGCCAAGTGTAGCGACACCCGTCTTGAATCTCGGAGAAGAAACCAACGGCTACCTCGGAGCTCAGCACTCATATTTTTATTTTTTAGTTGTTTTTGAGACATTTTGAACTTTTGAACTATGGCATCTTCTGCAATGCGAAATAAAAGAATCCTTGGTGCAGTACTATTTGTTTTGACAATTGTTGTAATAGCTGTAATAGCTTGGGTGGTAGAACTTCTGGTGCGGGCAAGAGAACATTTATTGCCAACTACCCCGATTCCATCTGAACATTTTCATTTTACTCTGCCTTACCATGAAGAACGACATAGACAGACTTATTTGAATAACAGCTTTATTCAGATTCTGCATCATACCCACAATATGACTAATACTTCGAACTGCTGGGTATGTGGGATGTTGCCTGGACATCAAAAGAAAGGAGGCACACCACTTATCCCAGTCCCGTTTTCCCATAATGGTTCTTGTAATGCCTGGTATACCCTCTTGTTCACTTTGCGTTAGCCAACGAAAGGTGGACTGCTTTTCCGACTCAATAAAATATGCTTTAATGATCGAGATGGTTATCCGCAAGCTGAAGGAACTAATTTCGAATGGGAGGAGTATCGCCCAGACAATGTGTCTGCACCACGAATTTATAGCAATCAAAGAGTTATAAATATGTCCAGTTTACATGTGATTACCGTTATTGATACAAAAGCTGATCTTTGCGTTCGTAATAAAGGTACAATCCCAGTAGGAAGAAGTGAATGCAACACCACTCTTACCTTTGACACACCAAACGGCATTACATTTGTGGCCTCACGAAATACGTACTTTATCTGTGGAAATAAAGGTTATCACCGTCTCCCTATAGGATGGTTAGGAACATGTTATATATCCTTTGTATTACCCCCTGTTTTTATTGCCCCACCTATGTATCATAATAACTACGTTTTGTATCAAGATTTTATCTTGAATAGAGTGAAGAGAGCACTAGTTCTTGAAGATATTGACCAGACCGACACTGCGTTACAGCAATATGTTGATTTTAACTTAGGCCTCTTTTCATTTGTTGGAGCTTCTTTGAACAGTCGAAAAATTAGACGGCTGACACGTGTTGTAGAAGCTGTTGCTAATGAGACAGCTTTCGCTTTAGGAAACTTAACAGAGGAACTTCAAATTACTAGAATTGTAACGCTCCAAAACCGTATGGTGTTAGATGTAGTATTAGCCGATCGTGGAGGTGCATGCCGCATTATCGGAAGTAGTTGCTGTGTATACGTGCCAGATAATTCACCTTCTGTATATGATGCAATATCTAAATTACTTAAAATTGCTGCTGAGATATATCCTGATAATGGTACATGGACATTTTCAGGATGGTTTTGGACATTACTTAGTACATGGGGTTGGAAGTTGCTGACGATTCTATGTGTAATAATTGGGATATTATTCTTTTTATGCCTCTGTATCCAGTGTGGCCCAGTGCTATGTTCTATGTGCCTTACTGCCTGTATTCCGTCCAAACGAGCTATTGTAAAAAATGAACAAATGAGTCATAGAGAAGTAATGAAAATAATGTCTATTGATATTGAAGATGAGTACCCTGATTACGTCCACTATGAGGTAGCTTCAGCTAAACGCTAAAAGGGTCGTCTGTCGTAATTTGACGGTGATCGGGTTAGCGTTAAGCTTTGCTACACAAATTTCCCTTATCTTGACTATGGTTCTCGGAAGCCATTTTGAATGTATCGGCGGCCATTTCATATGAACGCGTCGCCTCGTGGCCAGCATGCCCTTTTGTCCTTCCTCTGTACCACTGACCACTCGAGTTTGCCCAGCAACAGGCTATTTTTAGTACTGGTCAAGCCCACACATGCGCAGTTGAGCCCTTTCGGGCCGTTGGATAGTCATCACTTAGGAATGTCCCTCCAAATTGACCAGTGATGTTGTAACCCCTCCCATGTGTTGGCTGTGTTCCAAAAATGACCATATATGTACCTAAAGCTCTGTAAATGTGTTCCACCTACATTTTATTACTGTAAAACTGTATAAAAGAGGACTCGCACCGATGTTCGGTGTGATACTTCTTGCATTATCGAAGGGTGCTGTAGGAATGTACCACCACCCCATGGGGTCTTAATAAACTTGTCTTTTGCATTTTCCAGTTTCCGTGCCAACATCTGTTATGGTGTAAAGGGTATTTCTGCGGAGTATGTAGGCCTGGAGAACCCAATACCACATCCCCTTCTCAGCCAACACCTTCCAGAGTTTTTGTCTTGTTACCAGGCCAAAGGATGTTCGCAGATCCACAAATGCCACAAAACGTTTGGCCCCTTTACTTATCACTTCTCTCCAAAAAATGCAGATAAAATGAAAAACATGGTCCAGGGTACTAATAAAGATGTGAAACCCCACCTAAAATGAAGACAAACTATTTTCTTTTGTGAACCACTACTAGAGACGTGGCCTTATTTGTTTGCAGAATATCTTCTGGAGTGAATCTATTAGGCTGATGGGTCTATAACTACAGGGATTAGCCCTGTCCGCTTTTGAAAAAATGGCACAATCTCTGCCAGGTTCCATGAATTTGGAATCTCCACATCCAGAAGTATGGCATCAGACATGAGATTAATATAGGCGCCCCCCACTTCTGGGTCTTCCCTGTATTTGTCATTCTAAATCCTGTCCGCGCCTTGAGCTCTGGCTGGAATACACGTACTAAATGCTGCATAGGTGTCTTTGAGAGAAACTACAAGGCCTTCTAACTGACCAGCTTGGCGTTTTTCCAAGAGGCTACAGTTATCCTTTTCCTCACCATAATCACATTAGTACAATCCACTGCAGTGGTTCAGCCACTCATTTCGGTTGGACAGTAAACTCCAAGACGGTCTTCGGGCCATTTAGACATAGTCCTAATTTCTTCCAGAATACTTTGAACCATCTTCATGGGACAATATATTTGTGTTTGTGGTCTGCTAATGGATCCATGTCTCTCCCAGGCAATAGGATAATTGAAGTTGATTATCCTTCACTTAGAAAAGGAAGAGAGTGGGGCAGAATCTGCAAAGAATAATGACATTCATACTGACAACCCTGGGCTGCCTTTTGCAGAGGAACAATAGGGTGGGCACTAAACGTAGGTCTCCATTCTGTCCATGAGGTACCAATCTTTTGGAGAAATCAGTGTGGCAATATCAGATAGATTTGGGGTTAAAGCTCTCAGAGGGCTCTGGCTACTGACCTCTTGAAGTTGACTTTTTTAAAGTCCCACAATTCTGTACAGGACAGATGGGGTTCGTTAGAGTGATGATTCCTTATCTTTGGATTTGCTAGAGGGGCTCGCTTTCTGGAACTCTCTAACCCCAATAAAAACTCTTGCAAAATTTCCAAACTCTGGGATGCAATGGCACCTACAGAAGACAAGTTTGGATCAACCTCTCGTGGATGAACCCTTGTCTGGACTGGTGGAACTTGTACTTACTTTGACTCTGTGGACCTGCGTCTATAGGGAAAGCAGCACTGGCCTACCCAATCCTGCTGTTTTGGAAAAGAGGGTACTCTTGCTTGGGACTCTGGAGGAGAGGTTTCTCCTAACCTTCTGCTGACTAATTTTGTGATGGGTATCCCAGGATAGGGACACACTGACTCCTCCTGGACACAGGAGCAAGATGCACCCCCATAAAAAAATGGACCAAAGGTGCCCAAAATAATAACATTTATTTAGTCCCTTCATATTGGATCCTGTCTGGTGTAATCCTAGGACCTCTGGGATATAAATCTCTGTGTTTTGATGAGTGGTTCCTTCGTAGACCACTAGGACCTCTGGGATATGAATCTATGTGCCCTGATGAGTGGTTCCTTCGTAGACCATCTGATGGGGCATTGCATTGTGCCCTATTTCCTTGTCCTTAAAAACAAGGAAAAACACTGCTGATGGAGTGTGGTCAAGCACCAAGGGAGGACCAGAGACACAGGAGTGTGTTTAATGGAACATAGCACCATGCTTACTGGTTCCTACCTGCTCTGACAGAAGGTGAGGTCCATAGGCGCTACCAGCTCTCTCAGCTGCATAAGAGATTCCTGGGCATGTGCAAGCCAATGTCTCTGTGTGGGCTTAGCTTCAAGCGAGGCCTGAGGAAGAATTGCAAGCCTATTGCAACATACAAGGAGCATTTGCACCTTGTAAGGCATGCAAGTGCACATATAAAGAAACAAAGGAGAAGAAACAGAAGCAACCTACAGATGCATCAAAGATAGCATCATGGGCTGAAGAAAACAGTTGTGAAGATTCAGCTCATAAGCTTCTAAGGATGTAGGTGCACATTTTACATATATAGAAAATGGTAACCCAGGAGTTTAAAGTTGGAAGGTTCCTCTGGGTGCCAGATTTCTGATTGGCAGATTTCCTTATAGAATCACGGTTCCCCAAAAATAGTGTGTGAATTCCTACTCAAACCCAAGTGAAATCTTTATGGGGCATATTTACAATCCCCTTTCACCACAGGAACAACACTTCTTATGACGTTCCTCTGGCGTTAGAGTCTTCGCCTTATTTACAAGGCAGCGTAAAGTCACTTAATGTGGCTTAACGCTGCCTTGTTAATAAGGCCCCCTTTCACGCAATGCTTAGCCTGAAAGGGAATGACAATGAGTGTGAATGTGGGTGTTACACCGCAACACCTATTGATTCTGACGTTGCCCTCTATTTACAAGAGAGGTGTAAATAGGAGGTAGCGCCAGAATTAAAACCAGGGAAAATTTGATCTCACCTTGGCGCAACAAGGAGAAATGTGTTTTTCTAACTCATTTTTGCTGTTTTCATGTGTGCTGCGTTGTGCAGTACACATGAAAACAGCAAAAGGCCAGTGATTGTTTATGCTCAGGAAGGTAGACCCTTCCTGTACATAAACAATCTTTTTTTTAAATGCAGTTTTGCAACTTAGATGCGTGCTGTATTAACCAGCACATATAGAATTAACAAAACAGCATTTAAAAATTGTTTATGTGAAGGAAGGGGGACCTACCTGCACATAAACAATCTTCCCCTCAACACAGACACCCTTGCACTATGGTCCAAGGGTGCCTGCATTGGCGCTAGGCTATTAAGTGTAGCGCCAGCGCAGGGGGAACTGTAGGACTGCACCATATTCTTGTATATATGGTGGAGCCCTGCTTTTCTGAAGTGGTGTAGTGACTTCCCTTGTAAATATGCCCCGCTCTCAGAATATCGGAGGGATTACAGATTTGGGTCAAGCCTTGGAAGGGATATGTTATAGTGTGAGAAAGACTGATGGAAACTGCCGTGTTTGCTTAGAATCTGACAAAAACCTTGGTCAGTGTGTTATTCCAGCCAGCAAACTAGTGAGATTGGGGTATGGGATCCAGCAATATAACCCTTAAGGTGCATAAACGGGGTAAGCTATTTTTCAGTTCATGAGTGGTATCTGTGACCAAGAGGTGGGTACGCTACAAAAAACAGCATTACATATACAGATGCTTCCTCAATTTCCAATTTTCATGTGAGTACCTAAATCCTATAAAAATATACATATCTAGTACCTTAATGCTCAGGAGGCCAACTAACCAGGGTAAAGGAGGTCTGTTTTCTAGCAATAGAAACCATAGGATGTATAGATTGTAGAAATGCATAATAGTGGTATGTTTTCAAACAGCCTACCGGTGACATTTTTGACAAAAAAAACTCTCAAACTAGCATTTTGCATGCAGCCGTTTTACAAATTTCCAAAATACATTGTACCTAGTTTATCACCTGTGAGTACAGTGAATTAATATTAAAACCTTACTTTACTAGCATTGGATTTGTACTAGAAGGATACCCTTCCGGTACGAAACACTGTACAAAAATTGTAAAGTGTAAATTGATACTTGTATAGCGCACTACTCACCCGCAAGGGTCTCAAGGCGCTTGTACCAATACCGCTGTGGAACCCATCCTGGCTTTCCCTGTGAGGCGTCCACTCCTGGGAACCCCCGCGGTGGAGGCCAGGCATCCTTAGCGTTATGGGGGCCATTGTGGAGATTAGGCAAGTGAGGCGAGAATTATCAGGTCCGTGGAATATTTGAACCCAAGACCCGCTGAGGCGGGGAATTGAACCCTTGTCCCGAGCTAGACCTCTGCATCAGGGTCTGCCGCTCTATTCATTGAGCCACACTTCTCCACTACAAAGCACATAAGTTAAACATTTTCCTACTTTGTTTTGTGCTGTTCCCAATGTTTGGCGGAAGTGTTAGAGCAAAAGAAAAGAAACACTTTTCTCTAAAGTATGCCTGCCTAAAAGAATCATATATTTTTGGCACAAAGTCATGTCTTCTTTTTTTTTGGTTCATAGGGCTCTGCAGCAAAAAGTATTGGTGGTTGAATGGGAATGCCTATGTACCACCAATGGTACACTAACTTAGGGCGAAGTAGCATTTAATGAAACTTTATGTTACCTCAAGGCTATTTTTCAGCTCAAAACAAGTTTTGCACTGAAAGGTAAACCCTCTTGTGACATTTTGTGGCCAGTTTTAGTCTCTTTTGTGATGCAAACCTACCGCAAAGTGGTAGTAAATGTCTCATAGTTTTTGTGGGTGCACAATTAGACCTATGAGCTTCATGGGCGTGAAAAACCTAATACTTATTTATTGATTGACTAAAGGTCGAGCATAGAAATGTGCAAACACTCTGGGAGTAAAAAGTTGAAGGGAAAAAACATTTACTCGGGGCGTGAGATGTTTCATAAAGTTTTAAGGGTTTCTATGCCCATTGGGTTGTTCTTACATATCGTTGTGTATCATTGTGTTCATTCTGAATTCAACAATGGGCCTCTGGTTTTCAGAACGGGGGGGGGGTCATCCCCTAGGGTACGCCTCATTTGTTTTGGTGGTCCTGTGAGCTGAAGTTGTTTACTTTCTCAAATTGAGATCTGCAAATGATAACAGATTTGAACAATTGTAGGACTGCCCCTTCCATACTCATTCTGGCAGAGAGTTTTTCAGGAATTGTGCTGTGGTCAATGGTGTCAAATCTTCTGACTGCTCACAGATTGCCATCAAACATGCATCTGTTATCAAACAATTACCTGCTGCTACTCTCATCCCCCGTGATGGTGTACAAGCAGGCTGCCTAGCACCACGTATAAGCTGTGCACCATGGTGCAGAGGTTTATGCATGATGTCTAGCATAAGATTGGACCTGGTAGCATACAATTCCAGTAAAAAATCCTATGCCTAGACCACTTCCATTACATTCCTCACATAGGATGTGTGTGGTATGTTTGGAAAAATTAAAACATTTCCCCAGGTCAGCATCTATGTCAAGGAGCTGCTATTTTTTTTACAGAAAGTTCGGCCTTCCAGGCATAGTAGATCTTGTATTTTTCCCAAAACAGGTGTTTGCTCTGATCTCCCCAATGTATACACATAGAGGGTGCGGTGCCCTTGATGCAAAGTGGTGCAAACTCAAAGCGCTATTTGCAAAAAGAAAAGTGCACATTTCAAGCACAAAATTCAATTTGTGGTGGAATGTAAATACCCTCCCCGACTCTGCTATGCTTTGTGTGACACTGGGCAAGCACAAAGTCTTGGTAACTGTGCCACGGAGTTCGGCATTCTGTCCATCAACTGTGGTTTTTGCATTTGTCACCCCGAGTGGGATGGGTATGCTCAGACGTGAGTCCCATGCACTCCACATCACTGGATTCAAGCAAGCCGGGCTGAAGACGGCTGGAATGCCAGAAACCGGTCCTCGGAAGCTTATTTCTGGTCCAGGCAAGGCATGGCTTGGCAGTTCGGGCTGGACTGTTCCCATGAGGCACAGGGTCAGACTGATTTGCATATGGCCATGTCTGAACTAGGGTGGTGTGGAGTGCAAAAAAACGATGGATTGAGGCCCAGATCTCTGTACTGGGATGAATGTATGACATTGTTCTGCATTCTGTCCATTAACTGTGGCTTTTGCATTTGTCACCCGAGTGGGATGGGTATGCTCAGACGTGAGTTCCATGCACTCCACACCACTGGATTCAAGCAAGCCGGGCTGAAGATGGCTGGAATGCCAGAAACCGGTCCTCGGAAGCCTGAGAAAGACAAACGTGGGAGAGAATTTTGTCAAGAGTGAATTCTGTATCGAACAAAAGGCACTCACAGGAGGAAATTAAGAAGCGCTGGAATGATATGCGGGGTAGAGTAAGATTCTGTGGCCTCTAAAGTTCATCTAGAGGCCCAGCAGACTAGGGGGGAAAACCTTGCCTCTCTGCCCGATAAAAAAACAGTATTTGGATCAACTCCCAGTTCCTCCTTGTTCTTTAATACCTGCTCCTAATTCCAGGTTAACAGATACTCTGTGAGATATTATTTGTTCATCTAGTTTGGATGTTATAACAAACTCTCATCTGCCAGGTTCTAATGCAAGAATAGCACTGCTGGTCACACACAGAGGTCATCCAATAACATTACTGACACTTCGTTCCAATTGCAGCATCAGTTCTCTTTACCAGAATGCCGAGGGGAACGATGCTCTGGCCAGATTGTACACCCCCCCCCCCCCCCCCCGCCCCGCCCCGTATGTAATCATTCAGGAGGAAGTGCTTTCATTATCAACAAATAAGAAAGAAAACTGGCTTGAGCTAAAATACAAGGTTGTCCATTGGATTAAGGTGAATTCAGGATCGTCAGGTGATCTGTGTAATGAGATCTTGTCAGTAAGGAGTGTGTCATGGGTGGGCCCTGAACCAAAATGTTCTAGCAGCGACTGTGTTGTTATTAATTTTAGGAGGACTGGGCAAGTGGAAACTCTTTTAGGCCATTTGAATAATCTTGCCGGGTCCCTAGGCTGAATTAGGTCCCAGGCACTGGGTTTTTACTATAAGTCTCTCTATAATAATAAGCAGGGAGTCAACGTTTATGATCAGGAAAGGGTGGTGAACACGGTCTCTAATTGGCCCCAAATATTAATACAAACAATCAATTCAATTTTAGTTTCTTTCTTTATTCGGTTTAAACGTTTTAAACCATAAAAGCAAATAAAAAGGTACTTGATAAAAACGACTTCATGAACATGGTTCGCTTTAAAATCAAGGATACAGTCTCCATGGAACAAGTTAATAAAAGTAAAAATTAATGTCAAATATAAAACAACACTTTAAGATACAAATATCGGGGGCATCATTTATGAGGCTGTGCGTCACTTTTACGCCGCTGGTGCGTCACTTTTTGTGACGCACCAGTGGCGTAAAAAATTTGCCTAGTTGCGCCATATTTACAAAGTGACGCATCTAGGTAGATGCGTCACTTTGTAAACCCCTGCGCCACATTATACCTGCACCAGGTATAATGTATGCAAGGGGGGCGTTTTTACGCAAGAAAGGGTCATGAAAGTGAAACAGTGAAATCTATAAGAGTTCAGGTGCCATTTCTTAGCCGCTAATGCATCAAAATCTTACGCCTGCTTCATGGCAGGGGTAAGACTGATGCAGGCACTAACAACATGACTCTAGCCCATGTGAAAGTATACATTGCTGGAGTTGTCACTTTTGTGACACACTCCAGCAATGCGTCACTTTAGTGCCTACAGATACGTCAGAAATACGGACGTATCTGTAACTCCTAGCGACATGATGCATCATATTATAAATATGATGCATCAATCATGTCGCAAGGAGTGCGCACTGAAATTTGACGCATCGCTGCTTTCACGCAGTGGTGCGTCATTTCTCATAAATGAGGCCCAAGGACTCTTGGAACAGCTAATATTCTAGTGCAGATATTGAATTGTCTGCAGGCACTATGACTTTCAGAAACAAGGTGACACAATTAATAATGGCCTCCTCGTCCAATACGAGTAATCATTTTTCATTCTTGAATATTCTGCAGGACATTTATTGAACCCTACTGGTTGACAACCTTTTGGCATACAGATCTGTTTCTCAAGGCCTTGTTTCACAACAAGCAGGTGCGCTTGAGAACCGTCCAGTTAAAGCAAGACCAAGGATATTAGCCTCTACATTTTCAAAGGGCGACAATTTGTTATACTGGAATATTGCAAGAGTGCATTCTAAGTTACACAATAAAGATTGGCTAACATTCATAAAGGAGTTTGTTATACTATGTCTTCAAGAGACCTGGCATACTGGGGATTTTTTATGTGGATGGGTACCAATCACATTGTAATTCTGCAATTCCCACTTACCTCTTCCTCAGGTAGGGCAAAGGGAGGGCCAGCTGTCCTTAATACTCTCAATCTTTCCCATATAAGCCTGAAGACCCTTTGTGTTACCCCCCCCCCCGCTGGTATCAATTATTGTTACTGTCTGACATAGGGGCACAGATTTACTGATTATCAATTTATATCATAATATTTTCGATCATAATTGTACTGAAGGAGTTGAAATGTTGGATTAATTATTTTCAAATCTATTTATCAATATGCAAACACTCAGGGCCACCACCTTGCGTGGATTCATAAATCGCATTTTCGGCTTGTGTCAGGCTTGCAGCTCCCCTCATAAATATGCTCCCTGGTCGTCACTGTCTATCTAGTGCTGTGCTCTGGTGGCAGTTTTCGAGTATTAAACCCTCAATTAATATTTGTTAGATCTGGGAGTCTCTAGTTGGCAGAGGTAGGCACCAATGTCCAAATAGGGACCCTTGCTTCTAGTAAGGGTAAGGGGGATACACTCTTTAGATAACCCCTGCTCACGCCCTTGGTAGCTTGTCACGAGCAGACAGGCTTATCAAAGGCAATGTGTAAAGTATTTGTACCAACACTCACAGTAACACAGTGAAAACACCACAAATGGACTCCACACCAGTTTAGAAAAATAAAAATATTTAAGCTAAACTAAACAAGGCCAGAACAATAAAAATCCAACATACATAGTTCAAGAATTTGATTTTCAAAGAGTTCTAGGGTTTGCGTTAAAATAATCCACAGTTGCATCACGTTTGGCCCAAAGTACCTGTATATGCGACAAAAGTTCCAAGTTGAAGCTGCAGCATTGCAAAACAAGCGATGCATCACTCCTGAGACCCCGGGGAGGCGATGCGACAGCCCCGCTGGATGCAGCGGGCGTGTTGCGATGATTCCGGTCTGTATGGGAAGGGATGCGATACCTTGTATGGACTCCGGTGCGCAGGTTCGGTAGGAATCGTCTCACACAGGCACGATGCGATGATCTCAGGGGCGGCGACGCTCTCCTTTGCGGCGCCGATGCGCGATTCAGCATTGATATTCTCCTCTCATGGCCCCTCGATGCCATGGCTCTGCCACGATATTCGCAGCGATGTGATTCAGTCAGCAATCAAGCGGTGCAGCGATTTCACCCTGCGACGACAGGTGCTGTGATGATCTCGATCCTCGTGGCAAAAGGAATTTCCTTGCACTGTCTGGGATGCGAGCGATGCATGAGAATTGCAGATTGTCTTTGTTTCTCCTTGTCCAGCTTCCTGAACAGCAGACCACAACTTCCAGAGGCCCCTCAGTCGGATTCAGCACTCTAGGAAGGGCAGAACTCTCTCAGCAGAGTTCAGGGGGGAAGCTTGGGGTGAAGTCCTTTAGTTCCTGGGACTTCCTAACAGGAGGCCATCTCTCTTCAGGCCCTTGGAGATCTCTTTAAGCAAGGGGACAAAGCAACAACAAAGTCCTTCCCCTCTGTTTTGCAGCAAAGCAACTGCAGGTCAGCCCACAAACACACAGCAGGACAGTCCTTCTTCTTCAGTCTTCCAGCTTTCTCCTTGGCAGAGGTTTGTTCTTGGTTCCAGGATGATCAAATCTTTTACAGTCTGGATAGCCCTTTTTATACAAGTCTTTCCTTTGTTCTCTAGAAGCAGACAGAGGCCTTGGCTTGATCAGAACCAGTTCAGGTCAGTTCCTGAGCACTTTGTTTTTCTGTCTTCTCATTTCCTTTCAGAGAGAGGGTCAGGGTCGTCAGCCGCCCAGCAGGAGGTGGAGCCAGCATTGTGGAAGACAGGCACAGCCCTATTTAGGCCCAGGTGCTGGGGAACATCCTTTACCACAAATCTTTTACAAAGCGGTACAGTTACCACTCAGGATTTACAACGAAAGTCGTTACAACGACTTGCACTGGAGGGCGCTGTAGGATAGGGAATAGTTTAATATACTATCCAACACCTTCCCTACTATCCACGGGGACTGGAGTTGGAATAGTAAATTAAACTATTCACTATCCAGCGTCCCCCAACGCAAGTCGTTGTAACGACTTGCGTTGTAAAACCTGCATTGTAATGGTACGCATGGTAATACCACGCGTTGTACCGTCATACATCCCCAGGAGCTATCCCCTCCCACCACTCAAGATGCAGATGTAGTCATTCAGCCTAGGGCTGACTCAGCCAACCTCCTGGGGGCTCCCCACCCCATGTCACTCACAAACCAGACAGTCTATTCACAAACAGGCCAAGGCACACAGAAAGGTCAGACAAGAGAACAGCCACTTCCTAAAAGTGCTGTTCTCAAACACAGGATTAAAAAAACATCTTTCCCAAAATATGTGTTATTAAATTCTGAGTTCAGGGATACCAGACTTTAATTTTCATCTTGCTCCTATGGGAATATATGCAAGTAAACATTATACACAGTAATCCCCATGATAGCCTATGGGCAAGAAAGCCCTCTCAATAGTGAAAAATGAAAATGACTGTAATTCACTACCAGAGCAGGTCACATACACTAGTACATGCTCTAACTTTCACATACACTGCACCCTGCCCAGGGGGGTACCTTGAGCCTTCCATAGGGGTGACCAATATGCATAGAAAGGGAAGAGTTAGGTCTGGTCAGTGTGGGCACTGGCCAGGTCAGCATGGCAGTTAACAACTGCACACAGGCACTGCGGTGGCAGGCATGAGACACTGTTTTTGGGCTACTCATGTGGGTGGCACAATCAGTGCAGCAGGCTCACTAGTAGCATTTGAATCACCAGCCCTGGCACACTTAGTGCACTTTACTAGGGACTTCCTGGTAATACAAATATGCCAATCATGGATAACCAATCACAATAACAATTCACCTAGGGAGCACTTGCACTTTGACACTGATCAACAGTGGCAGAGTGCCCAAAGCATCTAAACCAGCAAAAAAGAAATCCAGCACAGCGTCAAAAATACATGAGGTAGAGACAGAAAAGTCAAGGCAAACCACGCCAAAGATGCAAGGTGTAACACGTTTCCCCTCCAGCTGAAAGTGGGGAGAACTACCCACCCTCTTGGGAGTTCTCTTCACTAAGGCGGAAAAACCTGGACAGACCATCAGTGTTGGTGTGTTCTGTACCAGGGCGGTGCTCCACCTTAAAGTCCATTCCCGGTAGGGAGATGGACCACCTCAACAGTTTTGGGTTGTTACCCCTCATTTGCATCAACCATCTGAGGGGCCTGTGGTCTGTCTGAACCCAGCAGGGAGTCCCAAACAAGTAGGGCCTCAGCATCTTCAGAGCCCAGACCACAGCAAAAGCTTCCCTTTCAATCACACTCCACCTCTGTTCCCTGGTAGTAGCCTCCTACTAATGAAAGCTAGAGGTTGGTCCAAGCCCTTTTCGTTGATCTGTGAGAGTACTGCTCCCACACCATGCTCTGAAGCATCTGTCTGCACTATGAACTCACTGGAGAAGTCAGGTGCTTTGAGCACAAACGCTGTGCACATGGCATCGGTCCAATTCACTCTCCTGGGCTGCTTCCTTGATGTCAGCTCTGTCAAGGGGGCAACAATGGTGCCATATCCCTTGACAAACCTTCAGTAATACCCGGTGAGACCTAAAAAGCCTCTCACCTCTGTCTGGGTCTTGGGGAGCTCCCAAGCCAGAATGGTATCAATCTTTGCCTGTAGGGGCGCCACCTGGCCGCTCCCTACCTGGTGTCCCAAGTACACCACAGATCCTTGCCCTGTCTGGCACTTACTGCGGCGCTGAATTCCCCCAGCCCGGACAGTACCTGGTTGAGCAGTCTCTGGAATGTGGCAAGGGTGTTCTTCAACTCAAAGGGCATGACACGGAACTGGAAGTGCCCCTCTGGCATTGAAAATGCAGACCTCTCCTTGGCCCCTTCAGTTAAGGCAATCTGCCAGTACCCAGATGTTAAGTCAAACGTACTGAGGTACTGGGCAGCTCCCAACTGATCCACAAGCTCATCAGCTCTGGGCATGGGGTGTGCGTCAGTCTTGGGGACCGCATTGAGCCCAAGGTAGTCCACACAAAACCGGAGTTCTGGAATGGCACCGGGCGCAGCAGCTTTTGGTACTAAGACCACTGGGCCAGCCCAGGGGCTGCTGGAGGGCTCAATCACCCCTAGCGCCAACATCTTGGAAACCTCTTCCTTGATGCTGGCCCTGACCTTGTCAGCTACTCAGTAGAATTTCTGCTTCACAGGTAGACTATCTCTAGTGTCCACATCATGGACTCACCAATTGGTGACACCTGGGGTCAGGGAGAACAGGGAGGCAAACTGACCCAACACACGGCGATAGTGCGGACCTGTGGCCACTGGGCAGTAATGAGGGGTTAGACTCGCAGACAGCACGACATTGTGTTTTAACTTCTTGCGTATAGCACACTTTATTTGTATCTGCACTACTGTTTTAGCCACTCTGAGGGAGTACCGTGTATCTTGCTGTTAAAGCTTTTTACTTTTCTTCTAAAACGTACCTCATTTTGCCCTCGTTCCCATTCTGCCGCAACTTGTGCCATTTCTAGCAGAGGGACTGTTTGAGCTACCAGGTTTTTCAGCACTTCCGGTTGACCCGGCTGGCGACTGTCGGTCGGCGGTCTAGCTGCGTGCCCTCCCGCACCTATTTAATCACAGCTGGGGTGCAGACGCGCAGCGGACCTGTGACCACTGGGCAGTAATTAGGGGTTGTTTGTAGGTAGGGACTGTTTGAGCTCCCAGGTGTTTCAGCACTTCCGGTTGCCCCGCCTGGCGAGTGTCGGTCGGCGGTCTAGCTGCGTGCCCTCCCGCACCTATTTTATCACGTCTGCGCCCGTCCACGCCAGACCCCCGCCAGCCGCCAGGACCCCTGCCTGTCAGAGGTCTTGTTTTTATCTGCACTCTAATTATGGCAAAAATTTCTATACCAGAGGTGAGTTTGTTGCATTAAACAATCTTTCCAGCATGGTCGAACATACTGACATTTTGTTAGAAAACAAGACTACCCTTACTCAAGATCAGATCTCATTTGAAATACCCCCTCAGTTCCCACCAAGGGCCATAGTTATAGGAAATGCCCCCATACCTTTGAAGGCTTTGTACTTTAATGCACGGTCAATACCTAAACACGCATTAGAAATATGGGCTCTCCTAGATCAAGAGAAACCAGAAGTCTGTTTCATTACTGAAACTTGGCTCCACGAATAGTCCTCTAGGGACATAGCCATCGCCTTCGCTTCATTTTATAGGTTAGTAAGGTTGGATAGAGCAATTGCAACTATAATGGATTCTCTGCATCAAGAGAAAGCAGAAATTCTAACTTTTAAACTTATGTCGCAATCTTCTAAGAAATCGACAGGAGCCTTAGCTTATAGACCGCCCGGTCATAAAGCCAATTTTGTAAATCGGCTAGTGGAATTTATTGCTCCTTGTGTCATGGGTGCCGATAATTTCATTCTTATCGGCGATTTCAATTATCATGCTGAGCTAGCTGAAGACCCGGATACTGACCAATTGATAACATCTCTCCAGACTTTGAGGCTGGAGCAATTGTTAGTGGGGCCCACTCATCAGGCTGTTCATACTCTCGATCTTCTATTTACGAACTGCACCAGGATCACCATGGACCAACCTGTACAGCTCCTTTGAACGGATCATTATTTAATACAGTTTAGTCTCCCTGTTAATGAGCCGATAATGGGACAAGATAATGAAAGCATCATGATTAGACCTTAGTGCAAAGTTACATCCTCCTCCTTCTCTAATAATTTCAACATTGAAACTGAATTGAACACCAAAGACATTGAGGAAGCTATAACCCATTTCGAACAGGCTATCACAACTACGTTGAATATAATAGCGCCTTTTTCTAGAGTTAAGATGAAGCACAAACATTCCCCCTGGTTTACTGCTGAACTCAAAATTCAGAAATTATCTAATTATTAGAGAAAGTCATCGCTCATATTTAAATAATATCAAAAAGGCTAAAAAAATGTACCTAGCAGGGAGGATTAACAATGCAGTCAACTCAAGTAAAGAACTCTATAAAATCATGAAAGAGTTCTCCACTTACGAAGCTATACAATCTTTCGTGGCTCCCTCTCAGGACTGGGTCAATAAATTATCCTTCTTTTTCGATGAGAAAATAAAGACCATATACAAATCCTTCCTGCATGAGGACAGGAGCGACCTGCAGGCAACTAACAGTAGTTACCAACCAACTTCCCTGCTGACTAAATTTCAACCAGTAACGAGGGATCAGGTAATGGAGGTTACTGTCAAAATTAAATCTGGATCTCCAACAGAACCCTTTCCCCCCGGATGATTACGAAATTGGCACCCTCTTTGATACCAAGGCTAACAGAGATGTTCAATCTTTCTCTGGACCAAGCTGTCATCCCGAGTAGCTGGAAGGAAGCTCAAATTAGGCCCATTCTGAAGAAGCCTACATCAGATGCCAGTGAACTAGTCAACTACCGCCCCATCTCGCTGCTGCCCTATTTTGGGAAAGCTCTCAGAGCCCTGGTAAACAAACAACTAACTAGCCATCTAGAAGGGCACAGTTTTCTTGACCCCTCCCAATCGGGGTTCCGTGCGGCGCATAGCACAGAAACGGCGGTAGTCGAAATGATCGATAATATCAGGCTTGCCCTAGATAAGAAGGAATCAGCTATTTTGGTGCTGTTGGATCTATCAGCCGCTTTTGACACCATCTCCCATGACATTTTGTTACAACGGCTCTGGGAGATGGCGGTCCAGGGGAATGCCTTGGATTGGTTCAACAATTACTTAAAAGATCGTTCTACCATGTGCACCTCGGTCCCATGGCAGCATGCAGTAGATCAGTATGCATTGGAGTACCGCAGGGATCTATCTTGAGCCCTATGCTTTTTGCTTTTCAATCTTTATGTCACCCCTTTGGCCAAGATAATTAGATCCTATGCCTTTGAAACACGCCGATGATACCCAATTACTGATAACCTTTGGGCCTGACCCCTCGGATACTATTATCCGGTTCCAGAAATGCATGACCCACATCGACAACTGGATGGGTCATAATAAATTGAAACTGAACAACAGCAAAACGGGGATTATTCTGTTTGGCAGGGCTGAAGATCATTGGTTTAGTGACTGGTGGCCCCAGTCCATCTCCAAAACCAATTATAAACAATTTGGGGATCACTATCAACAATAAACTTTCGATGAAAGCTCATGTTAACCATGTAGTGGGCACTTGCTATGGTATTCTACGTAAACCAAGGAAGATTTTCAAATGGCTACCAATTGAAACGCTTAAGACACTTGTTCAGGGCCTCATTATGAGTAGAGTAGACTATGGCAATGCCCTACTGGCTTACAGCAACAAAGACCTCTATGCTAAACTACAGACCCTTCACAAGGCAAGACTTATTCTGGACCTACCCTCAAGATCATCATCCTGTGCCAACCTGAAAACTCTTCATTGGCTCCCAATAAGGTTGAGAGGCCAATTCAAGACCCTTTGCCTCACACACAAGAGTATCTATCACACTGGCCCAGGGAACCTAGGCAAAAAAGTGCAAAAATACCAGCCTACTAGAACTTTGAGATCTAGTTCTAAATTTCTTTTAACCCCTCTACAGACACGTACCATGAGATATGGTGGTCGATCCTTTTTCTAGCTTCCCCCACACATCTCGTCTATTTCAGATCATCTGTGCTTTCGTAAGGAACAAAAAACCTGTCTGTTTCCTAATTAATGTGATGAAAATAATCCGGCGAGTCTGATCCTGTCTGCAAGCGCCCTGAGACCTAATGGTGATATGCTGCGCTATACAAGACTTTCTGACTTCTGACAGTCCCTCTGCTGTTCTGGGATCTGGGTGGGCGAGAGGACTACACCATTCACTGACCCGTCTTGCTCCTTGGCTGTCATGAGGTCATGAAGAGGGTCACTGTCCTCTTCCATTCCAGCATCTGTGCCAGGAGCATTGTCACATCAGACCTCTCAAAATGGGGTTTGAGGCGGTTCACATGTAAGACTCTCAGGGGTTGCCTGGGAGTCTGCAAGTGAACAAGGTAGGTTACTTTGCTCTTGCGCCCCACCACCTCATATGACCCAGTCCACTTGCCTTGGAGCGTGCAAGGCTCCACTGGAGCCATCAGCCACACTTTCTACCCAGGTTGAAATTCGACCAGAGTGATATTCTGGTCCTACCATCTTTTCATTTCTTCCTGGCAAGCTTCTAGGTTCTCCTAAGCGAGCTTCCTGAAGCGTTGTGTCTGGTTGCAGAAGGCCAGCATATAGCTGAACACATCCTGGGGGGTTTCCCCGGGGGATTTCTCCCACCCCTCCTTCACCAGAGTGAGAGGTCCTCTAACAGGGTGGCCATACAGAAGTTCAAAAGGACTGAACCCTAAGGACTTCTGAGGCACCTCCCTGTAGGCAAACAACAGGCATGGTAAGAAGACCCACTTCCGCCTCATGGGCTCCGCCAGGCCCATAATCATACCTTTCAGAGTTTGGTTGAACCTTTCAACCAACCCGTTTCCTTGAGAGTGGTAAGGAGTGGTGAACTTATAAGTTACACCACACTCTTCCAACAGAGACTTCATGTACCTAGAGATGAAGTAGGCACCCCGGTCGGAGACCACCTCTCTGGGGAACCCCACACGGGAAAAGATCCCCACAATGCAAAGCCCACCACGGGTGCTGTGGTTGTCCTGAGAGGGACAACTTCCAAGTACTGGGTGGCATGTTCCACCAAGACCAGGATGAACCTGTTGCCTAAGGCTGTCTTGGGGTCCAGTGGCCCCACAATGTCAATGCCACTTGCCTGACAAGTCTGGCAAGTCCTACAGTATGTACCGACGTGCTTCTTCATCTGGGGCCAGAAGAAGAAGTAGGTGACAAGCCTTTGGAAGGTCTTGTCTTGTTCCAGATGTCCTGCGAGAGGCACGTCATGAGCCGGACCCATTAGGAAGTTCCTGAAGTGCTCGGGTACCACTATAAAGTAAACCATCTTCCCAGTAAATGAGATGATCCTTGGACTCTCTACCTGCTGCCTGGTCTGCAGCCTGTTGTGGCACACCAATGAGAGAAGGGTATTTCATCTGCACCTTGCAGAACTCTTCCCTGGAGGGGCCACCCTCTTGCTGCCAATGGGTCAAGTCAGGTAGGTCTCCTAGTTTGGCCACCTATTCCCCTGGAGGTTCCAGGGCATCCCCTCAGGTTCTGCACCTTCCTGGACATTGGGAATGGCTGGGGCTGGTTTCCCATGCCCCCTGCCCCTTGTTTCCCTAGCAGGTTCCTCAGCCACTGTTTCAGGCTTCAGTTCTGCTGAATCACCCCTACTGGCTGCCATAGATCAAGTGGACACACAGACCCACTCAGGCAGACCAAACATCTCCATATGAGCCTGGTGTTCCACCTCCTTCCGTAGGGAACTCTCCAGGTCATTACCTAGCAGACAGTCTACAGGCATGGCTTGACTTACAACAACCTTCAAGAGACCTGAGACCCCCCTCCACTCAGAGGTAACCTGCGCCACTTTGCAGAGGCGCACCGAGTTGTCAGCTGCAAATACTGGGTAAAGCACATTGGGAATGACCTGCTCTTCAGACACCCACTGACACCACATGGATGGCTCAATGGTTAGAGCGGCAGACCCTGATGCAGAGGTCTGGCCGGGACCAGGGTTCAATTCCCGACGAGGCAGGGTCTTGGGCTTAATGTCCACGGACTAGGTAATTCTCGCCTCAGTGCCTACTCTAATCATGGGTCCCCACTCTGCAACTCTGGGCAATAGCTTGCTTAATCTCCACAACGGGCCTAAAGCGCTTGGATGCCTGGTTTCAACTTGGGGGTGCCCAGGACGGGTTCCACAGCGGTATACAGCGCCAAGATGCCTGTCAGGTGATAGTGCGCTTTACAAGTATACATACATTTACATACATTTACACATGTCACGCTGGCTCCTGTGTCTCTCAGAGCCTCCACCCTCCTCCCATTGATGGTCACCCACTACCCATATTTCTTAGTGTTCGGGGGCAGGTAGGTTTCCTGGACCATCTCTTGGTCTCCTAAAGAGACAAGGGTCATTACTGCTAGTCCCTCCTCCCCACTGGAAATTAAATCCCCTCCCAAAGCTACACTCACTAAACCCAGTGTTGGAGCTCCAGTGGGTGCTTGAGGTTTCTTGGGGCACTTAGAGGCAAAGTGGCCTACCTCATTGCAGTGAAAGAAGGTGAGGGGGGCCCCTGTTGTCCTGCCTTCCCCTAGGGGGCCAGGTTGGTTTACGTTTGGGGGACTGGAACTCTTTCCTTGAGAACTGTTTTGGGGCCCTTGAAAGAACTCCTTTTGGTTACCCTTGACCCTCACTCTTCTGCTGGGGACCTTGCCCACCTTTGGCTGTGGTACCCAAAATTCCTCTGTGGACCCTGGTACTGGCCCAGTGGTCTGCCTCCTTAGCAAGCCCAATGGGGTCTGTCAGCTTGCTGTCTAAAAGATGTTGGCACAGCTCTGGAACACATAGACTACTCAAGTGCTCCCAACTAATTAATAAGTATGGGCGTAAAATCCGTTCCGCTTGCGGAATTTGCGGATTTTCGGCAATTTCGCAATCCGCGAATCTCGCAAAATTGCAGAAAAATCCGCAAATCCGCTCGCGGGCGTTTTTTTTATTTGCAAATGCCCGAGTTGAAGCTTAAATTCAGTAACGTTTTAATCAGCCCAAAAAATTAGTGAGCACGGTCGAGGCTGGGCAAGAGTGCTTTATCCCCATTTCTGCTGTTGAAAATTTGCTGTAATTCATGAGTTTCTCGAGCGCAACCCCCATGTAGTTCCTGTGACCAGGAGGCTGCTTTCTCCTCTCCTGCTGCCCTGCTTGCTCTCTGACCCTTTATACACAAGAGGCATGTGAACACGCATAGAAGCCCCGCACATTTGGCCCCGCCCACCACACACTCACGGTATGAAACGTCTTCCCGCCCTTTCCCAACTATGCTGGACAACTCACTCAGGGGACCTCGGCGCCTTTTGGCGCTGTGGCAAAGTTACAGACACACATGGTCACTGGAGACAAATCTTCGGGCCCTTTGCGCAGCTGCAGTGTAGGAAAAGCACTACACATTTACCCAAGAGGTAGCACTTACTGATTAGCCAGTAGAAAGTACTCTGGTTGAGTACAGGTATTGCACAAAATGGTGGCATCTTCGTGGATAAATATGCAGGGCGTGATTAATTCTGGCACAAGGCTCCTGTCACAAAAATTAAACCTCAACAGGAAGCATTTACAGATATAAATAAAGCAGGTGCCCGAGTTGAAGCTCAAATTCAGTAACGTTTTAATCAGCCCAAAAAATTAGTGAGCACAGTTGAGGCTGGGAAAGTGTGCTTTATCCCCATATCTGCTGTCGAAAATTAGCTGTAATACTTGAGGGAGGTCTTTGCATCCATGAGTTTCTCAAGCGCAACCCGCGTGTAGTTCCTGTGACCAGGAGGCTGCTTTCTCCTCATCTGCGGCCCTGCTCGCTCTCTGACCCTTTATACACAAGAGGCATGTGAACAAGAACATATAAAGTGAAAGATCATAGCTTAAGCTCTTTCCTTGAAACTATTCCACATCGATGAGGCATCAGTTGTAGTCATAAGCATTGTAACATATGCAAGGGAACACTATACGATAAGCCAACTGAACACGCAAAGTAAGACAGGAAGTTGTAATCACTCTGCTTCCATCTGGAAAGAAAGGTGTATTGAGCAATGGGCAATGTACATTATCAACACGCATAGAAGCCCCGTCCGTTTGGCCCACCAACCACACAGTAGCAGTATTAATTTTCTTACCGCCCTATCCCAAATATGATGGACAGCTCACTCAGGGGACGTCGGCGCCTTTTAGCGCTGTGGCAAAGTTACAGGCACACATGGTCACTGGAGACAAATCTCTGGCCCTTTACGCAGCTCCAGTGTAGGAAAAGCATTATACATTTACCCAACGAGGTAGCACTTACTGATTAGCCAGTAGAAAGTACTCCAGTTGAGTAGAGGTATTGCACAAAACGGTAGCATCTTCGTGGATAAATATGCAGGGCAGGATTTATTCTGGCACGAGGCTCCTGTCACAAAAATTAAACCTCAACAGGAAGCACTTACAGATATAAATAAAGCAGGTGCCCGAGTTGAAGCTCAAATTCAGTAACGTTTTAATCAGCCCAAAAAATTAGTGATCATGGTTGAGGCTGGGCAAGTGTGCTTTATCCCCATCTTTGCCGTCGAAAATTAGCTGTAATACTTGAGGGAGGTCTTTGCATCCATGAGTTTCTCGAGCGCAACCCCCGTGTAGTTCCTGTGACCAGGTGGCTGCTTTCTCCTCATCTGCTGCCCTGCTCCATCTCTGACCCTTTATACACAAGAGGCATGTGAACACGCATAGAAACCCCGCCCCTTTGGCCCCACCCACCACACACTAGCGGTATGCAACGTCTTCCCGCCCTTTCCCAAATATGATGGACAGCTCACTCAGGGGACCTCAGCGCCTTTTGGCACTGTGGCAAAGTTACAGGCACACATGGTCACTGGAGACAAATCTTCTGGCCCTTTACGCAGCTGCAGTGTAGGAAAAGGACTATACATTTACCCAACATGCTGGCACTTACTGATTAGCCAGTAGAAACAGTACTCTAGTAATTTGTGCAAATCCGCGAGTTCGCAAATTTTTCCACAAACTCGCAGATTTTTTTGCCATTTCACGAGATTTCGCAGACCACAAATCCGCAAAATTTGCCCATACTTACTAATTTAATGCAACAACTCCTTATAATCAGTTACTTTGCTGCCCTTCATCCAACCTTCCAGTGGACGCAAGTACAAATTCACACACTCCATCCAAGTCTTAGACTCTTTCTACATGGAGTTCCTAAACTGCAGTATGTACTGCTCTGGAGTAAGTCCATACCTGAGACATTCATATTGGGATAGGTCATGGTACCTGCAAATTCTAAGGGCTCTAGAGCACTCCTCCCAGAAGCCTCAAAATGTTTCCACAGGCCCGCCCCCCAATATTGTTTAGGCACACCATTCATTCTCAAAGCAATCTCATACGAGGTAAATCAGGCATAGATATCCTCACTCCTATTGTAATTCTGTACCAAATCTTTGGGGATGTATACTCTACACTCCCCTGCACTGGCTGTGCGTTGCCACCATTTGAACTGGAATCCACCTGCTTGGCCTTGAGATCCAGTTCTCTCATGCTCAACTCATGAGTCAAAAGCAAATTCTTTTCCTACAGGGCACGAGCGTTCTTGCTCTCCTCTGCCGCCTTTTCTTTCTCTACATCCAATTGCTTCATTTTCATTCTCATGATTTCCATTTCATGGTCTTTCACTCTTTGATTCTTCTCTAACTCTCCTGGAGTGAAACCCCTACCGGAATGGTTGCGGCCAGGCCTTGAACCTGGTCTGCTCACAGGCAGATCTTGGGGTTGAAAACCATTCCTTTCACTTGCATAATTTCCCTCCTGGGCCTCCCACCAGGCATTCAAGATTCTCTGCAGCTCCTCCTTCCTGAAGCTGCTCTTTATGGGGCAATTAAACTGTTTGCAGAATTGCTTAAGCTGCTCAACTTTGTATGAATACAAATCCTCAATGCAAAACTCCAATTCTGTCTCCACACTCTCTGCCTTTCCATTCTGAGACATGATAAACAAAAAATCAAAATACAGTATGTGGTTGCGTAGTGGTCTGCACTAGACTAGTGATGTACACCAATCACTGTGGGTCAAGTACAAATACAAGTTCAAATCCTCACCGCTGACCACCAATGTTAGATCTGGGGGTCTCTTGTTGGCAGTGGTAGGTACCAATGTCCATATAGGGACCCTTGCTTCTAGTCAGGGTAAGGGGGATACACTCTTTAGATAACCCCTGCTCGCCCCCTTGGTCGCTTGGCACGAGCAGACAGGCTTATCAAAGGTACTGTGTAAAGTATTTGTACCAACACTCCCAGTAACACAGTGAAAACACCACAAATGGACTCCACACCAGTTTAGAAAAATAAAAACATTTAATCTAAACTAAACAAGACCAAAACAACAAAAATCCAACATACACAGTTCCAGAATATGATTTTCAAAGAGTTCTAGGGTTTGCGTTAAAATAATCCACAGTTGCGTTACGTTTGGCCCAAAGTACCTGTATATGTGACAAAAGTTCCAAATTGATGCTGCAGTGTTGAAAAACAAGCAATGCGTCACTCCTGAGACCCTGGGGAGCCGATGCAACAGTGGGTGTGTTGCGATGAATCCGGTATGTATGGGGAGGGATGTGATACCTTGTATGGATTCCGGTGCGCAGGTTCGGTAGGAAGCATCTCGCACAGGCACAATGCAACGATCTCCCGGGCGGTGACGATCTCCGGTGCGGCGCCGATGCGTGGCTCAGCGTTGATCTTCTCCTCTCGTGGGCCCCCGAAGCAATGGTTCTGCGACGAGGTTCACAGTGACGTGATGCGGTCCGCAAACAACGGTGCAGCGATTTCACCCAACGACGAAAGGCGCTGCAACGATCTCGATCCTCGCGGCGGCGGGAATTTCCTCACACTGTCAGGGATGCGCTCCGCGAGCGATGCATGAGAATTGCAGATTGTCTTTGTTTCTCCTTGTCCAGCTTCCTAAACTGCAGGGGAAACTTCCAGATGCCCCTCAGTCAGATTCAACACCGACACAATTGCCAGTACAGGGCTAACTTAATTCCTATTAACCAAAGATCTGTTATGAACAAAACATGTCATCTATAATTAATTACGTCACTAGTTTGTTTTAATCATTTTTTCACTAGTCAAAATATTTTTCATTTTTTAAGGACATTTCTTGTGCATATACAATATATATACAAAATATGTACTGAATAATACAAATTTTACACTAACAAACAGTTTCTTTGTAACTATACGACACATCCACATCAAATCTTTCTCACAACATACATTCAACTCACATCCAAAAAACATGCAACATATACTTCTGAGGTATTGGCCTATGTCAACAGAAGTTCATGTGGGTATTTTTCAAATTATCTTACAAGCGTGGTGCGTTTGCTTGGAGTGCCCGATCTTGGCGTTGACTGTGCCTCCAGACGCTAAAAGAAAGACACAGGGCACTCGACTAAGGATTTTGCTTGCCGAATGAAGGACACGCCGTTCTAAGCTTTAAGCCCGGCTAAGCAATCACAATGCCAAGACCGGACACTCCAAGCAAACGCAACACGCTTGTAAGATAATTTGAAAAATACCCACACCCTTCCCATGAAACACCCTTCACAGGATTTACAAGAAGTCTTGTTGGTCCTGAGGAGAACCCCGCAATAGGGGGTTCGAAACGCGACGACCTCTTCAGGTATATTGTCAACAACAAAAATTAGAAGGACTCGGTTAGGACTTAATAAGATACATTTGAACAGATTTTGGTGTTTAAACATATAAGTAATATGACAAAACGTAGGATACATCAAAATATAGTTGTTTAATGAAGAACTTCTGTTGACATAGGCCAATACCTCAGAGGTATATGTTGCATGTTTTTTGGATGTGAATTGAATGTATGTTGTGAGAAAGATTTGATGTGGATGTGTGGTATAGTTACAAAGAAACTGTTTGTTAGTGTAAAATGTGTATTATTCTGTACATATTTTGTATATATATTGTGTATCCACAAGAAATGTCCTTAAAAAATGAAAAATATTTTGACTAGTGAAAAAATGATTAAAACAAACTAGTGACGTAATTCATTATAGACTGATATGTTTTGTTCATAACAGATCTTTGGTTAATAGGAATTAAGTTACCCCAGTACTGGCAATTGTGTCGTTGTTGCAGTTGACTTGGCTTAGCCTTGCTGGTTAAGAGTCAGGACCCAGTTTTGTTCTCATGCCTCAGTCAGATTCAGCATTCTAGGAAGGGCAGAACTCTCTCAGCAGAGTTCAGGGGGGAAGCTGGGGGTGAAGTCCTTTAGTTCCTGGGACTTCTTAACAGGAGGCCATCTCTCTTCAGGCCCTTGGAGATCTCTTTAAGGAAGGGGACAAAGCAACAACAAAGTCTTTCCCCTCTCCTTGGCAGCAAAGCAACCGCAGGTCAGCCCACAAACACACAGCAGGACAGTCCTTCCTCTTCAGTCTTCCAGATTTCTCCTTTGCAGAGGTTCCTTCTTGATTCCAGGATGATCTAATCTTCTGTAGTCTGGGTAGCCCGTTTTATACCAGTCTTTCCTTTGTTCCCTAGAGGCAGAGAGGCCTTGGCTTGGTCAGAACCAGTTCAGGTCAGTTCCTGAGCACTTTGTTTTTCTGTCTTCTACTTTCCTTTCAGAGAGAGGGGCAGGGTGGTCAGCCGCCCAGCAGGAGGTGGAGCCAGCATTGTGGAAGGCAGGCACAGCCCTATTCAGGCCCAGGTGCTATCCCCTCCCACCACTCAAGATGCAGATGCAGTCATTCAGCCTAGGGCTGACTCAGACAACTTCCTGGGGGTTCCCCAGCCCCTGTCACTCACAAACCAGACAGTCAATTCACAAACAGGCCAAGGCACACAGAAAGGTCAGACAAGAGAACAGCCACTTTCTAAAAGTGCTGTTCTCAAACACAGGATTAAAAAAACATCCGTACTAAAAGATGTGTTATTAAATTCTGAGTTCAGGGATACCAGACTTTAATTTTCAATCTTGCTCCTATGGGAATATATGCAGTTAAACATTATACACAGCATTCCCCATTATAGCCTATGGGCAAGATAGCCCTGTCAATAGTGAAAACCAAAAATGGCTGTAATTCACTACCAGAGCAGGTCACATACACTGGTACATGCTCTACATTTCACATACACTGTACCCTGTGACCAATGTGCATAGAAAGGGAAGGGTTAGGCCTGGTCAGTGTGGGCACTGGCCAGGTCAGCATGGTAGTTAGCAATTGCACACAGGACCTGCGGTGGCAGGCCTGAAACTCCATTTTAGGGAGACTCATGTGGGTGGCACAATCAGTGCTGCAGGCCCACTAGTAGCATTTGAATCACCAGCCCTGGCACACTTAGTGCACTTTACTAGGGACTTCCTGGTAATACAAATATGCCAATCATGTATAACTAATCACAATAACAATTTCCCTAGGGAGCACTTGTACTTTGTCACTGTTTAGCAGTGGCAGAGTGCCCAAAGCATCTAAACCAGCAAACACGAAATCCAGCACAGCGTTAAAAATACAGGAGGTAGAGGCAGAAAAGTCAGGGGAAACCATGCCAAAGATGCCAGGTCTAACAATATTGAGAAGGGGATTTAGGTCAATGTGACACATGTAGACGTCAAGAGTACATGATCCAATGAATACCCTTTCCACAAGCGTTCATAATGCAGAGGAAGTGGAATAATTTAGATAGGAATGCTTGCAATATTTCTCCGTGTTATGTGCCTGTTCACTCTGTGGCATATTTATTAACAAATTACGCAACAGGTCTCATTGCCTCACTGTGTTATAGGGAAAGGGGAGGAATGAGCTGTGCACAAGGTTCTGCCTAGCGTCAATGAAGACACCATGGTGCAGGGGTGCCTTCATTGTACGCAGGATTGTTTCTGTGCAGGAATGGACACGTTCCTTCAGAAAATCAATCCTAGGAGGCATTTCCCTCCTTCTATGTGTACTGCAGAATGTAGCATATCATACCTACAAAGAGGAAGTAACAAAGAGAAATAAAGATATTTCTCCTCATTATACTTCACCTGGGGAGGCTTAGCATTTTCATGGATTCCCTGTGTTGGAAGGTTGTTTAGGAGAAGGTGCAGGTAGGTACCTACAGCTGGTAATAACATCACAATCACAAACAAGTTTCAGACAAGTACCAAAACATGAATCCTTGCTCAGCCCTTGCTTTATAAAACTAGCAAATATTTGTATGATTAAATGACACCAAAACAAGAAAATTCCAACGTAGGGAACCAGAAACATGATATTTTCAAAATTAAATGCAAAAGTGTACTTTCTAGCACCTAAAATTGAAAAGTGCCAACCATGGCTATCTGGTCACACTGGACCAGGATAAAGTCAAAGTTTCAGGCCAAATATGATGGTGTGTAGGTTGGCTACGATGAGCTGTAGGGCCTGGTCAAGTTTTATCTTATGATGTATTCATTTTTTTCAAGCTTTTTCACTTGATGTTGAGCAATCAGCTTTGTCAATCTGGATTACAGTTCTACGATGGTGGCCTGCTGCAGCTCCATGCCTCGGTGAGTCCTGTAGGTCTTTGCCTTTGTTGTGAACATCTAAGAGCTCTGGAGTTTTCAGTGGGTCACACCTGCAAGATCAGGCCGGGTCGCGGATGGACATCACCGGCTTGACTCGCATCATCGAGGACAGTGGCCTTATGGAGCTTTTTCCAAAAAGTTGTTCAAAAGTTCCAAAAGTGCAGAACTTCTTCTGAAAGCTTCTATGAGGGTCCACAGCACCAGCCAAGGGTCTAGACACACTTTCTATTCAAACCAAATTGTTGAAGCTAACAATAACCCAAAATAATGTTTTAAAATTGAGTCCGATTTTATAGACCCAAAAGGCACTGCAACCCCCTTTGACATGAATACCTGAATAAAGCTGAGTACATTTTTTAACGATAATATTTTAAAGATCCAGGACAATCTTAAAAAAATGAAGGATATTGAGCTCACTGGTGATGTCTGAATTCTTATAATACCCCCAGATCAGGGCAAATTGTTGTAATTCAATCCTTCAACTGTAAATAAACTAAGATGATTTTTTGGCAAATGCAAATCAGGCTCCACCTGGGATGCCTTTCCTCCTTAGATTGTGAGACAAATAGGGGAAAGCCTAAGACCAACCTACATGGATCTCTTCGCTACTTCACTGAGTTCTGTGATTTTCCCCATGTTGCGTGTTTATCTAGGTTCCTGATCGATACTGTGACCTTATGCCCCTATTCGGCTATAAATCCATTTATTCCCTATATTGGCATAACCGTTCAAGTGCGATTTTCTGAAAAGTCATCTCTGGCCTCACACGAACAGAGCCACATTCCAGCATAGTTCTCTGCCACTTCCTTTGTGACCAATTAGTGCAATGACAGAGCAGCAGTCACTATCTGATATTCCTAGATAACACTCCGAGTTCTTCAACAAGATAAAAACTTAGCAAACCTGGAAATCCCCGCTTGCTATGTTTTGATTAGTAATGGAACTCTAATGAGCAACTGATAACTATCACTTCCTAGTGACATCTTTAATTGACGTCTTATGTCCAGCAAACTTGCGTCAAACCCGGCACCTGTCAGGTATAAATATTACCAACGTTGCCTTAAGCAATGTGAGCTGCAAGCTACTGTTGCTGATGCTGGCTGCCTGCACGACCCCGTGTTGGTAAATCTAGCACTCTGTCGCTGCAGCCTGCTATCCTGTGGTGGTGAAGCTGCTGATACCATTATCGCTGCCAAAGCGCGAACTATGGTGCAGTACGCTTAAGGAACTGAACAGCCGTCCTCTGCGAAGACATCCAGCAGATTCCAGCTGCCCGCAGACGCTGTCCCCCCTCCTTCCTCGACGCGCTGAAGAGACCCGCTGCCTTTCTCGTGCAGAGAAATCCAGCCACGGCGTTTCCGGTTTACCCTCGCGGGTGACTGGGATATCGAGAGAGACCCCTGAAGGAGATACCAATCCTCCATCATTCTATTCAGAGGTATGGTGTTGACTAAACCCTTAGATGAGAATTCTTGAAGCAAACCTTGGCAAAACCAACTTAACTTAAAGCTACTTACTTACTCCCCTTCCACGTGTTAGGCTTAGGTCAGGCACACTGGGGTAGGCTTAGTTAGAAGCACCAGTTGAGTATGTTAGCCTAATGTATATATGACTGTATATATGTTTTATTACTTTTAAACCATTGTATGGCTAAGAAACCATATCAATGCTTTTACAGTTCTATTTCGCAATACTCATCTTACTGTACGTACTTTTTATAATAACAATTATTGCAATTGTGGCAATACATTTCTCTTGTACGAGAAGAAAGACTGTTCAATAAATGTTAACCCTTTATTGACAAACGCCCGTCTCTCTATTCTCTACATCTTGTGAAAGTAAACTGCACTAGACTGACTGAGTGAAATCTATGTCTATTGTTTCACACGACCCTAGAGATTGACTCTTGATCTGAGGAGCAAAGTTGTCATGTTGCACGGTTGTTGGAAAGCTGAATCCCTTCTTGTCTGTGCCAAGGAAGCTGATCACTTCCTATGCAGAGAAGAAAGTTTCCAGTGACCTCTGAGCTAGTTGGTAACACAACCCAATTAAGTTTAGCATAGTCAGTGGAGGCCTGGAATATCCGCAGTTCCACGTCGATACTACTGTTTATGTTATTCCAATGCGCAGGGCCTAGTGGGAAACTAGGAACTACACTACATGGCGCCCAAACGTTTGGTAAGGCGATAAACTAACGCAAGACTTGTAGAGTAACTCAGTCGTGCATATTTCACACCCCTTTCTCCCGTAAATACTCCAATAGACGTCTGGAGTGGGTGAAAGGTTAAAATCCGCCCGACCTTAGTAGGAAGAGATTCCTATGTAAAGCTCTGGTTTATTCAACGTTGAAGGATACAGTGTTCCAAAATATTGTGCACCTAATCTTCGTCTCCTTGGAGACCTACTCTGCAAACATTGCATTTTTACAATGCCAGAAAATAACGGAACCAATGGGGCCGCAGCAGATGCGACTCAGCAAGGTCCCGAATACACAGACCCGGATGCTATTATCATCCCGGTCCACTTAAGAAGATCTATAACGTTAAAACTTATAGAGAACGGACTGACACCTCAAGGTGGTACAGTAATTTTCGTGATAGAGGCTCACGAATATCGGCAGACAGAGGTATTCTATTCATGGATAAAATTTCCAGCGGCAAACGCCGCAACACAAGAGTTCCACTACTATAAAGTAGAGGATCCACCGGAACAGTACGCTCCTTTCGAGGAGATTGAAATTCCTCTTAAATTTCAAGAGCACCTGCTCTGGTTTAATGGAGCCCTAAAACATAATGATCACATAACTAGGCTCGGTCCACTAGGTAGACCAGGAGCAACGTGGCCGGTTCTAGCCGGCTACACACCACATCCTGACATTGCAAAAATGTCAAAGGAAGATCTCTTAGTTAACATAGGAGAATTAACAAAAGCTTATAGAGAGTTAGTAAAATTATTTATTAAAAATAATTCAAACACTCCTAAAAAGACCTGGGATGGAAATAAACAATCCACTCCCAAGGAAAAAGTTTTCCAGTCCAGAGGAAGGTCTCCTCAACGGAGGGAAAGAACTCTGACTCGAGAACGCCAGTCTCCCCAGAGGGAGCCCTCTGAGAAAAGATATAACCTTAGAAATAGGGATAATCTAAAAAAAACCTGATAGATATCAAAGTATTGATACACGTCCCTCTCGATCTCTTCCACAGAATTCGGAAAGAAGAGGACGGTCAGACCCAGGAGAGCACACCAAGTCCAAAGACAAGGAACCTGCTCAAAATAAGAAATCTCAATTTCAGAAAAAGAAGGTAGCCAGTATTAGAGTAATCAACCATGCCGAGAATACTGAGGACACAGTTGAAAAACGGGGAGTGGGCATTGACAATGTTGGACAGTGCAGCAGAAATCAGTATAGCGCGCAAGATCTTGATGAGTCATCTGGAGACAGTGGACACGAATGAATACATTCAGGTTGAAACTGCCGACGCCAGACTTAGCGAGCCCCATAAAATATACAAAATTACATTGCGTATAGAGGGTGATAAGACTAGGAAAATTAGGGGTCTATTTTGGGATAAGCTCTCAAAAGGCTATGATATTCTGTTAGCTGAAAAAGATTGGCCCCCGGAGTTTGTCAGGGAGTGCCCTCGTGGCGAAGAAGTGATTATGCCTGCCTTCTCGAATCACATTCCGATTCACAAAAAATATACATATGCAAGAAAATGGGCAGTGGCCCAGGCACCTGCATTGTATAAAAATCATGTAGGATGGGATGAGGACTCACCTCCTCACAAAATCCAACTAAAAAGTGAACCAACTGCCCAACGGCAGTATCCCATAAAGCAAGAAGCTAAAAAACAAGTCAGGGAGATCTTAGATCAACTTGAGTACCAGGGGGTGATTGAAACATGCACCTCTCAAATGAACAATCCTTTGTTTCCTGTCTCCAAGCCAGACAATTCATATCGTCTAGTTTTGGACTACAGACACCTTAATACATTTTGCAAAACTTTTGCAGTACAAAACTCGCATAGTGCAGCCCTAATGAATAACATAGTTAGGAAAAAATATAAAACAACATTAGACATTTCTAATGGTTTCTTTTGTCAAAACATTGCACCAGAAAGCAGATATTTGACCGCTTTCTCTGCATTTGGGTCACAGAAAAAATTCTGTCGACTCCCACAGGGGTTCAAGAACAGCCCAGGACTATTCTCAGCTAGGGTAACAGAGTTACTACAAATCTATGATGATGAAGCATTATCTTACGTAGATGATATTTATCTCACAGACGACGACTTGGATACTGACTTGAAAAGAGTGAACACCATTATACTTGGGTTCGCAGCAGAGGGTTACAAATTCAACTTTAAAAAGTCCCGAATTGCCCATCTGACAGTACTATTCTTAGGGTACGAATTATCAAGTGAAGGGAAAAGCCTAGCGGACAACTTCTTAGAGAAGTGCGCTGTACTCCAAGCTCCAAAAACGCTGAAGAATTTACAATCAATACTAGGTTTTCTGAATTTCGGGAGAACTTACATTCTAAATTACGCAGAGAGGGTTAAACCTCTCTACGAACTAATTAAACCTGATTTTAAACAAATCAATTGGACTCAAAAACACACAGAAATTTTGAGATCGCTGCAAACAGACATGTTAGCAAAAACAAAATTAGATACACGTGACAACACACGTGATCTTGTAATCCGAGTCATCCCAGGAAGATGCGGATTCACGTACCTGACCTCTAATGAGGGAGAAAAGGTACCAATTTCAATTAAATCTCACTTGTACACACAAGCAGAAAAAACATTCAGTCCCACAGAAAGAACTGTGAATGCAGTGCAAATCGCATTAGCAAATGAACGAGAACTAGCACACGGCAAACGGATTAATATCCTTACAGCGGAATCCGCCTTCGAGGCGCTATTCAGCCCAGTAAACCTGCCTACAGTGTCACTGGATCCGAAATGGATACAGTATATAGATTCTCTAGGAGCGGAAGACGTGAAATACTATTTCGCCCCGCGATACGAAGAACTGAATGATTTAGAATATGAAGAAGAATATCCTCTGCCAATCGAAATTCTGCCTCTCCCACAATACGCCTGTATAATCTATACAGATAGCTCTGTACAGCATTTCAACGTAGAGAGAAAATCCTACGATGCAGCATGTGCGATCATTAAAGGTCGTTGGCTGTGCGGTAAATTCAGACCGAAAGTAACAAAAACTGAATCTGTAAGAAACTGTTCGGTTCAAAGAACTGAAATCAGATCTTTAAAGATGGCGTTTGAAAATGCAGAACGTGAATTCCAGACACTTATAGTGTGCGATTCTCATTTTTGCGTCAACTCTTACAACAATAAACTGCAGAGTTGGATCGAAAATGACTACAAAGATGACACAGGTGCCACAATAAAGCATAAATTGCTCTGGAACGAGGTAGCTCTTTTAAGTAAAGAACTAAAAAAGACTCACGTGATTCACGCACAGAGTCTTCGACGTGATGGCGTTCACGTTGCAGGGAATTCATTGGCTAATACAGCCAAAGCGGAAGCAACTAAACCGGCTTCCGTAGCCACAAAAAAGCGTACAGATAAATACATAGACGGGGAAACCATGCTGGCAGTAAAAACGACCGTAAAAGGCGACTGTGCAGCACTACCCGTAAACTATCCACTCAATTATGCATACATAATCGATGCAAACTCCGTTCCTTTTGCTCGAATCCCTGGAGTGGGGGACAGAGTAATTCCAAACATGAACAGGAGAATATTTTTAATAGCAGACGCACACATGGGTTTGGGTCTAAGGCACAGAGAGATCAAGGAATCACTGACTGAATTACAATCAGTATTCTGGTGGCCGGGAATGAGTGTAGAACACCAAATATATGCAAACAACTGTGAAAACTGTAATAGGGATCGCAGTAGCGAACCTTGCTACCGGCTACCAGTCAGAAAGAGCGTAACGCTGCCTACACCCCATCCTGCGTCCTATTAATAATTAAGACGAAAAGCACTTAAAAAATGAGGCCTCCTGCGCTCGGCTGAAGCTAGAGCGGTTATAAAAGATTTGCGAGTCAATATTGGCACATACGCAATTACCATGTTCCATTCTGACCAGGGTCCTGCTTTCAGCTCTCGAGCCTATAAGGAGGCCATGGCCAGCATGGGAATTGGGTTGCGGTATTCTTGTCCGTCATACCCCGGAAAGGAACAGTGTGGTAGAAAGAAAAAACAGTGACATAAAGCAATCTATAACAGCGAAGGTATTAGGTTCAGGCGCTGGGTGGGTCAAACATTTAATAAGTGTCCAGACTAGTCTTAACAACATGCCAAGAAATTCTCTAAAAGGTTTCAGCCCATACGAACTATTGTTCGGAATTAGAATGCGAGTTCAGGACCTCGATAGTCAGATGTCAGTGGTACAAGAAGAAACAACGCACTTTGATGTAAAAGATCGTTTGGCTGTTTTACAGGAACTGAATGAAACAAGAAAATCATTAAGCAACATAAAGTTAAAGCAACAGCCAAGTACCACTGGAGAGTCACCACCCGCAACAGCCCCAGCAAGGCCTGTCTGGATTCCAAAGATTGGGGATCTAGTCAGAGAAAAGATCGCGGTTAAGAAGGAATTTGGGCCTTCTTACAGAAAAGCAGTACCTGTCTTGGCAGTCACCGGAACAAGATCAGTTGTGCTACCGCCCCTTGCTGGTAAAAAGGAGAACAGAGTCGTGTCCATCGATCTGGTAAAACCACAAGCATGTGGCCTATAATCAACAGTAGGCCCAGTGGACTCCCAAGAAACAACAGAATACCCAAACTTGCAACAATCCAAGAGGTTCAAACTGAAAGACTAATCACATTCGATCAGCCTGCAGTGCACAATGAAGGACTATGCAATAATGCCATGGAACTTGTGCCTCTTGAAACACAGATTGAAACAGTTTGTCAAGAAACAACACCAGTCTACAATGATGTAGCATCAGAAAGTGCTACCGAAAGACAGATTGAAAGAACAATCCCATCAATTGACAGAACTGCCTCTGGTTATTTCATCAACTTTGACAACTTCTCTGAAGATTTAAACGACCTAGAAGTGATGCCAGAAACAAAAAAGACTTTTAGAGAAAAAGCAACGGAACTCTTTCATCAACTGAAGGAAATCTACCTTATTTCCCCTTGGCTAGAGTTCTGGTTCGGTCTAGGTGTATTTTTCCTCCTGCTTTGGCTCATCATGGTACTGTGTTTGGGAAAATTCATTGAAGGAAAATATATTACAATGGACACAGCAAGTCAGAACATCAACCTAGTCCTGAAACCACACAGATCATCCCACGTGAAGAAAAGAGAACTGTCAACAGTAAATGTCACAGCAATTCCAATACCTGGTGGGGTAGTATGGGAGAAAACAGACTATGAGATATATGGTCCGGTCGAAATCCTGAAGTATCCTCATCAACTGAAGGTTTCCTTAAGTGACTTTGTGACACCTAGTACATTCTCTGATGATTGGGACTTTAACAGTATTAATGACATGATGTCTGATTTAGTAATGTCAGCTAGATTCACAGATCATGATTATTTACAAGGTTCATCTAGTTATGAGCAGTTATTCTGTTACACCCACTATGGGGATCATTACTTGCATAAATCTGCACAGCCTAGAAATGTTTTTATGTATAATCAATGGGAACATTGTTCTACACCACCTAAAAGCAGTTCTAAAGCATTTTTTGAGAAATTCAAATACTTCTCAGGGTTTAACACCAGTGATGCAGAAACGTTTTATTACAAACTGTTAGATAAAACAGGAATGAAAACAATGCTGACAAATTCTAAATTGATATATTCAGAAGCATTTTATGACAAAATGATGACATTTGGTTTTGATTATTGGAAAAATAATATTGAAACGAAAACCATTTGGGGTACAAAAGATTGGCAGGTGCAAGGCATAGAAGCACTATTTAGAACCTGCATGATACCAGAACAAATGTTATTTTTAAATGACACAATACACCAAACATCTTGTCTTGGCCTAGCTAAGATCAAAGACCTTAAAACACCGTCTATACCAAAGCCAATACCTGAGATTGCAACCACAGATATTGAGTTAGACGTGTCACAAATTTTACATTTCAACAGAACACATCCTGATTGGAAAAAGTGGTTAATCTGGCCTACAGACACAAATAGCTGTCAAGATAGATTCCTGAATAAAACACAGGGGTTAAAAATGACCAGATTAGACCCTAGATACTCCCAGAGACAACATCCAGGGATTATTACAACATACAGTGTAGGGAAACTCTGCCTTGAATGGCTAACTTCGTCCACACTGGTTGAAATTAAGCAACACTTGTCTTTATTAAAAGATGGTGCTGATTTGCGCGATTTCATTCTGGACCACGCAAACAGCGTCAAAAGCGTTTCATAGCGACCAGTATCTATGCTGCTTACAACGAGGCTTGGAAAGTAAAGCAAATTGAAACTGCTGAAAAAATACGAGAAATTGATCGTATTAATTTGGAGAAATCACTTTCTGTGGTAGACAATGGGTTAACGACTCTGTCTTCCAGAATATATTCCTTGGACAATATTGTATCCTCTGCCTTTGATGTGATAGACAGAGATTTGCTAATGTTACAACATGGCCAGTCTCAATTACGCTCTCTTATAGAATTAGGCTGGACGCTGCAAAATCTTCGTTCAGGCTATGTGCCTTGGCGTTTAATCAACACAACGTCATTATTTTCCAGTTTTAACCTTACTGATAAACAGATCAGTTTGGCACAGAAAGGAGCAGACTATACAATCCTGAGCATCGAAAAACTCGAGAAATTACCATTGACAATGTCAGAGAGTCCTGTCATTGAACGGATAATACACGGAATTGTCACAATTCCGATAACAACTTTCCGATTTAAAAAGTGCCTTGAGTACATACCTGCTGGCCAGTATGAACAATTGGGTAAAGGATATGTAAAATCTGAATGGAAATTACCATACACTCATTCTTGCTATAGTGACAGCGACAAAAATGTATTTCTTAGTGGTGATAACTGTAAACATTCACTAAGCGGTATACTTTTGTGTCAGGGTATTAATTTACACGGAGCATGTGATGGAAATTCAAACAACCTTTCATGCCACCAGCTAGTCACACCTGCAACTCAGATAGAGCCCTTCTTTATGCAACTCTCGAACGGGAGTTACATTCTTAGAACGGATCACAGATGTTGTGGCCTCGAGCCAGGGAAAAGTTATCTAGTAGAAGTAACATCCATGGTCAAATGCTGTATGCAAGCATTGTTTCCGAGTGGGCCTCCAGACATAGTGACTCCCATCTGGCCTCGTCTGAATCTCTATTCTATACGAATTGATACATTAAGCAAAATATAATCTGTACTTTTACAGACAACAGTGCCTATAACGTCATCTAAAGAGACGTATGATCTTCTAGTTGCAAGGACAGCTACTGAGGTTCATGACCTTTTATCAACAAATTGCCCCGTGCATTTCGTAGAAATGTTCAGCCAACTCCTTAACATGTCTAGTGCAACAAGCATCCCAGGCATATTTAAGACAGTCTTTACGGGACTGCTAACACCCTTCCAGGCAATTTTGGGAATCTTTCCTAATTTTGTGCACTCCATTTTTGGCGGCATACCATTAATTTTGGGACTCGTCGCAGGGATTCTATTTTTGACCCTTCTGCTACGTTATGGCAAGCCTCAGCTCAGACATAGCTCCCATGGGAATGGAAGAGACAATCCTAGCAATGCGCTACCGGGACAGGATAACTAACGTCCTTGGATTGGCCAGGCTGAGAGATCTAAACATGACCTGGTTCCTTTCATTCAGACCGATATGGCAAAATTGCATTTTACCTGTGCTACGGTGTATGCTTTGCGGCGATGAATGCGTGTTGGACATCTGTCTTTCACTTCCATCAGCAGTACCAATGGACGTCGATACTTTGCTCAGTCCAATAACGGCTCACGCATTGTGTTGTCCCCAGCGGCTACCAATCCTGATGACGGCATTCGTGGAGACTCCTGTACTACAGCCAAGTGGTAACAGTGGAGCGAGTGACAAAAGCAACATCATCCAGGTACAACGTTCTGTGAGCATTGCTGGTCCTGCCTTCGATGACAGCAATCATTCTCACACCTGCCAAGTTACAGCGCTATCTAATTTGGTTGAACTATCACCTGATTTTGTAGACCAATTCTTTGAGAGCCTGTCTGATACGATGTTCTCACCCGTACAGAAACAATAAATAACTTTTGAGAAGCTTTCCGACACACAGCGTTCCCATGAACTCTGAATTCGGCCTTCAGTTTTGATCAACAAAAACTGCAAAGAGCTTTGGAAATCTATGTTTCCCCGTTCAAGCAATAATTCTTTGAATTGGACAAATTTTTCTAATATTCACCCTTTTTTGGCACGAACAATTCTTTGCTTAACGTAAAAAGTATTCTTAGAGAACAGAAGCTTCACACTTCTATTTCTAAACACATCTAGAGACATAAACAACATTACACCAGCCTCTAGCACATGTTATTACAATGCATTTTTATGTGATGATTTATCTCGCTTTTCTTCTGTCAGAGATACTTCATGTGTAATTCTTTATGCATAATCGTTCAATGATTTCATATGCAATAGTTTTTGAATGATTCTATGCTTTAAAAAAAACGTACAGTACCTAAAATTCATGTATTACAAGTACGCCTATTTCGAATGCATTTATGTATTTTGGGGTGGGCAATGTTACACATACATCTAATTGCTTTAGTTTTAGTAATTTTGATGGACATTAACCCGTGGAGTGGGTGTTGCGTGTTTATCTAGGTTCCTGATCGATACTGTGACCTTATGCCCCTATTCGGCTATAAATCCATTTATTCCCTATATTGGCATAACCGTTCAAGTGCGATTTTCTGAAAAGTCATCTCTGGCCTCACACGAACAGAGCCACATTCCAGCATAGTTCTCTGCCACTTCCTTTGCGACCAATTAGTGCAATGACAGAGCAGCAGTCACTATCTGATATTCCTAGATAACACTCCGAGTTCTTCAACAAGATAAAAACTTAGCAAACCTGGAAATCCCCGCTTGCTATGTTTTGATTAGTAATGGAACTCTAATGAGCAACTGATAACTATCACTTCCTAGTGACATCTTTAATTGACGTCTTATGTCCAGCAAACTTGCCTCAAACCCGGCACCTGTCAGGTATAAATATTACCAACGTTGCCTTAAGCAATGTGAGCTGCAAGCTACTGTTGCTGATGCTGGCTGCCTGCACGACTCCGTGTTGGTAAATCTAGCACTCTGTCGCTGCAGCCTGCTATCCTGTAGTGGTGAAGCTGCTGATACCATTATCACTGCCAAAGCGCGAACTATGGTGCAGTACGCTTAAGGAGCTGAACAGCCGTCCTCTGCGAAGACATCCAGCAGATTCCAGCTGCCCGCGGACGCTGTCCCCCCTCCTTCCTCGACGCGCTGAAGAGACCCGCTGCCTTTCTCGTGCAGAGAAATCCAGCCACGGCGTTTCCAGTTTACCCTCGCGGGTGACTGGGATATCGAGAGAGACCCCTGAAGGAGATACCAATCCTCCATCATTCTATTCAGAGGTATGGTGTTGACTAAACCCTTAGATGAGAATTCTTGAAGCAAACCTTGGCAAAACCAACTTAACTTAAAGCTACTTACTTACTCCCCTTCCACGTGTTAGGCTTAGGTCAGGCACACTGGGGTAGGCTTAGTTAGAAGCACCAGTTGAGTATGTTAGCCTAATGTATATATGACTGTATATATGTTTTATTACTTTTAAACCATTGTATGGCTAAGAAACCATATCAATGCTTTTACAGTTCTATTTCGCAATACTTATCTTACTGTACGTACTTTTTATAATAACAATTATTGCAATTGTGGCAATACATTTCTCTTGTACGAGAAGAAAGACTGTTCAATAAATGTTAACCCTTTATTGACAAATGCCCGTCTCTCTATTCTCTACATCTCGTGAAAGTAAACTGCACTAGACTGAATGAGTGAAATCTATGTCTATTGTTTCACACGACCCTAGAGATTGACTCTTGATCTGAGGAGCAAAGTTGTCATGTTGCACGGTTGTTGGAAAGCTGAATCCCTTCTTGTCTGTGCCAAGGAAGCTGATCACTTCCTATGCAGAGAAGAAAGTTTCCAGTGACCTCTGAGCTAGTTGGTAACACAACCCAATTAAGTTTAGAATAGTCAGTGGAGGCCTGGAATATCCGCAGTTCCACGTCGATACTACTGTTTATGTTATTCCAATGCGCAGGGCCTAGTGGGAAACTAGGAACTACACTACACCCACTTCCCGGAAAAGGGCAAAAGTCATCCCCCTAATAAAGAAACCAAATGCGGACCTAGAAATCCTTCCTAACTTCTGACCCATCTCTTTGATCTTGGGGGTTTCCAAGACTATTGAGAAGATTGTAAATACCCAAATATAGGTATATCTGAACACCTTAATTCTACTCCGCCCCTCATAATCTGACTTCAGGGCTCTCCACAGCACGGAGACAGCGCTTATGGAAATAACAGACTCCATCAAAATTTGAGCTGGATGCTGGCCAAAAAACTGCCCTCATTTTATTAGACCTCTCCTCAGCATTTGACAAAATCTCACATTAGATCATATTGGTGTGTTTGTATTTAGAGCACAAAGAACAGGCTGTGTTGCTGAAGCAGTTATATTCTGAGGCAAAGATTCTCAGATTCTCAAGCATGGAGTTGAGACCCACACTCTTTAATATTTACATGACAGCACTAGCATACCTAATTGAATCATTCTGTAGCCAAGTGGTTTCCTATGCAGATGACGATCAGCTACTGCTGACCTACGACAACAATACATTGAAATCTAGGTCAAAATTTGCAGTCTGCAGAGTAGCAAAAATGGAATGGCTAAAGGCCCACTTGCTCCAATGCACTCCAGAGAAAATAGAGGTCCTGGTGTTTGGTGCCAACCCCCTGCCCAGTAGGTAAGGGGTGTGACTGATATGTTGCACCTCACCGCCACCCACCGGCAGAGGTAGACAAAAATGTTGGAGTGCTTATTGACACTCATTTATCCTTCAAACTCCAGATCTCAGCAGAGGCTAAATCCTCTTGTTGGATACTGAGGATGTTCATTAAACTGTTTAACCTCCTGCCTTGAGAAGCACAAAAAGCAGTACTCCAAGCATTAATCCATTCCAAACTGGACTACGTGAACATTCTGTACCTAGGGGCTCTCGGACGACCTAATCCAATGAATGCAAATGGTAAAGAACATGGCAATTCAGCTTTTGTTTAAACTTCCCAATCATGCCTCCCTCTCCCACTACTGTAACCAATAGCATTGGCTACCAGTTAAAAAAAGATTATGTTTAGAGTGCTGATGGTGGCACATACCACTTTCTATAAGACTGGGTTAAAATGCCTGTCCGAAGGGATTGTCGAATACTGTCCCAAAATAAATCTGTGTTCACAGTCTGCTGAGTTGCTAGCTATCCCCTTTACTAAACAAAAGACATTGGGTGGATCAGCCCGCTCAGTGCTATTGACCAAGTACTGGAACAATCTCCCTCTTCTTCTCAGATGTATCCCAGAGAAGAAATGATTTTATAGGCAAATGAAAACTCATCAGTTCAAACTGTATGGTGGTTAATAGCCTCCATTTGCCATTTGTCCCAGCACCAGGACATCTTTCATTAACTTTGCACTTTAGAAATTCTTTCATTCTTTTATTAATGTATTGATTAATTTGCCTTTTGGGAGAGTGGAGCTACAATTCTCACAATGCACCTTGTTAAATCGAGTAAACTCCAGATGAAGCTGGTCATCTGGGCTTGTCTTTGTTGAAGTTGATGTAAGTACTTTTCTTCCTGTTGCTGATGAGGGAGCCCACTCCTTGATCTTTGAAGCCAGGCAAGGTCCTCTCTTTGTGAAACCTTGGCAGTGCAACAGGTGCAGTCCTTATGAGTGCAGTCCTCTCTTGCACAGTCCAAGGATTCCACAAGGCAGTCCTTCTTCTTCTGTTGTCTTCAAGTAGGGATCTGAGATGCTGTGCAGCACTCCCATATTTATTCCGGATTCTGGTCTGGCAAGAGGGGGATACCCACAACCAATGGGTTTCAAGTTGCCACCCTCTGTGATGACCACTTCCTTAGAACTGTGGCATATTTGTTTCCCCAGAATGCACATCTCAGTCCAAATCAAAATTAAGAAAATCTCTCCTGGGAGTTCAGATCTGGCTAACCCAACCCACAGGTGTGGCTAACCTTTCCCCATAACCCCGTTCCAGCCTCTCTCCTAATCTAACCAGAAGGGTTCCTATCTAGGTGGGTGTGCAGGAAGTGGGGATGGGCCTGGTACCTGTGCTGTCTGTACTTCCTTTGAAGACCAGTTTGGCTACCCAGCCCCTTTCTAGTCCTGGCATCTGCAGGCAGCATATCTCCTCCCACAAAAGGGTTGCATTGTTTCAGCACAGGCCACTTTACAACTAATCAGGAGCTGCTTGGCTGGCCAATCAGAAGAGGCTTCTACAAAGCTTCTTTAGGGAACTTCAGGGAAGCAAGTTCTAAAACTACTTTCCTGCACTATTTACAGTAAATCTGACATTAACAAGTTGTTGGATTTATTGTTACTATATTTTGATACTTTGAATTATTGTTCTAGCTCACTCCTATCAAAAGTTACACTCTATTTAAGTTAAATAAAGTCTTCCCATGTAAGCCTATGGAGCTAGCAGCACTACAATGGGAGAAAATACACTTGGCAGTTTTTCCCTTGCCAGGGCATATAAAACATATTTTATAATGTCCCTGTTATTAATTACAAGGCACCCAACCCTTGGGGTAGCTAGGGCAGACCTTAGGGGTGACTTATATGTAATAATAAGGTTGTTTTATTTATTTCGCAGAGTTTTATATAGAGCAAACTCGACACAAATCCTAATCAGGTATCAGAGCGCTTTACATAGCACCAGTTACGTTACATGAGGAAACGCACTCATTTTTGTTAGGCACGGGGAGATTAAGTGATTTGCCCAGAATCACAGGATGTTTTAGCGTCATTACCGAGACTCGAACCCAGTTCCCCAGGTCCGAGGTCGAGCGCCCTAGCCGTTAGGCCAACTCCTCTCCCCCTTATGTTTTGGAAGTACTTTTAATTCCAAACTCAAATTTGAACATAGTTTTATTTTAAACCACACTGCAAAGCCCGGCTGGATTTAAAATGACAGCAGACACTACAGCAGTGCACAATTAAGTGCATTAAATCCACTGTAGGGACGTACAGGTAGATTGTCTGAACCAATTGTAATCACACCTAATTAGCATATACCTTTTAAAGAGAGCACTGACCCTGGGCCTAGTTAGCAGAGCCAAGGGCACACTGAGAGTCAGTAACCACTAGTAACAGTCAAAAGATGAGTATGATCAGGGCTAAAAGGGTTACTTTCTCACACACTCCCCCCAGATGAAAGCTAAAGGGTAACTAACCTACACCCTAATAGTCCTCATCATTGTTATCAGCTCATTGGAAACACCTGGAAACTATGTGCATTGGCATTGGCAGTCCCAGGTCTGTGTTCCACTGTGAAGTCCATCACCTGTAGGGAAATAGACCACCTCAACAGTTTTAGATTCCCCCCTCATCAGAATGAGCCATCTGAGAGGTCTGCAGTCAGTTTGAACTTGATAGTGAGTTCCAAACAGGTATAGTTTTAGCTTCTTCAGGGACCAGACACCGGAAAAAGCTGCCCTCTCAATGGAACTCCATCTTTGTTCTCTGGTATATAGTCACCTGCTAATGAAGCCAACTAGATGATCCTGGCCCTCTTCATTTAATTTATTTGTGCCAGCACTGCCCCAATCCCTTGTACTGAAACATATGTCTGAACCACAAATTCCTTTGTGTAGTGAGGAGCTAGTAACTCTGGTACTGAACACACAGCCTCCTTCAGTGTGTCAAAGGCTTTGTGACACTCTGGGGTCCAAATTACCTGTTTGGACTTCTTTTTTGAGGTGAGTTCCTTCAGGGGAGCCACAATGGTCCCATGGTTCTGAATTTCCCTGGGTGTAGTGGGTGTAGCGGAGCTATGCGAAGGTCCACGGAATTGCAAACAAACTCTGTGGAACTCCGTGGAGCTCCGCTATGCCGCCCGCAGTGGAGCGGAGTTGGCCAGTCCCCACCTCCACCCCTATTAAGAAGTAAGTTAACAGTAATTAAAAATAAACTTAGAACCACTTACCTCTTTACTGCAGTGTTACTGTTAACTTACTTCTTGATAGCGGGGTGGAGGCGGGGGCTGGCCAACTCCGCCTGACTGCGAAGTGTGCGGAGATTTGCCCGCTCCACTTTCTCTGCGGAACGCAGAGAAGGCAAATCTCAACACACTCCGCAGGTGGAGCAGAGGTCTCCGCCCGGGGTTAGTTCTGAACAAATCTTCTGTAATACCCAGTCAGGCTCTGACCTGTGTCTGGGTTTTAGGAGCTTCTTAATCCAGGAAGATCTGGATCTTCGGTTAGAGAGGTTGTACATGGCCTCCACCAACAAGGTCACCCAAGTACACCACTCAATTCTGCCTATCTGACACTGGCTTGGCATGATATTCCGGACCGCCTGTTGCAGGGCCTTAAGCACTTCTGTCAGGTGGACTAGTTGCTCCTCCCATGTGGAACTGAATACAGCTATATCATCAAGACAAGCTGCACTGAAAGTTTCCATCCCAGACAGGACTCTGCTCACCAGCCTTTGGAAGGTGGCCGGAGCATTCTTCAAACCAAAGGGCATCACTTTGAACTGAAAGTGGCCCTCTGGAGTTGAAAATGCTGACCTCTCCTTTGCTTCTGGTCTTAAGGCAATCTGCCAGTAACCCGAAGTCAAATCAATGTACACAGGTACTTTGCAGCCACAAACTCATCATCAGCAATAGGTATGGGATAAGTGTCAGTCTTGGTGACTGCATTCAAACCTCTGTAGTCCACACAAAACCTTAACTCTTTTTTCCCGCCTTGGGGAATAGGTTTCAGTACCAGTACAACTAGACTGGCCCAAGGCCTGTCAGAGGCTCCATTACCCCCAACTCCAGCATCCTGGCTACCTCCGCCCCAATGCTGTCTCTGACCTGGTCAGAATACCTGTGCAGCTTGTGTTTGACAGGTGGGCTGTCACCAGTGTCAACATCAGAGACACACTAAGTTGTGATCCCAGGGGTCATGGAGAACGGCCCTACTGATTTAACACTTGTCTGTAGTCTTTTTGCTGAGGGTCTGCCAAATTGTGAGAGAGTAAAATGCCCTCTTTTGACCCGTCTTGTATATTGGAGAACAGGAGGTCTGAAAAGGAGAGGAGGTCTCACTCTCCTCCATGCCTTCTTCGTCCTCGACCATCAGCATGTCTGCCCTGTCTTGGCACCTGTCTTGCCCTGTCTTGGCACCCCAACGAACCACTACGGGATTCCTTGGGGTCCCAAGGTCCACGAAGTAGGTGATCTTTACCACATAGCTAACAACCGAATGCATGTACGATGCACGACGCAACGAGGCAGAGCTACGCAGTGTGTTGATGAGCCAGGGGGTCGGCAGAGGCGCCGTGTACCCTTAGGCATCACTGGGCCACCATCGAGTCGGCCAAACAGGCTGCTGCCCACTGCAGCCCACTGCTTCCTCGCACCAGACGCAACTCTAAACTCCAAGAGGCACAGGTGTGGCTGCGATTGCTGCTGCTGTTAGTTGGTTGCACTGGGAGAGGTGCCAGGTGTACTGTGGAGGTGGCCTGGTTAGACCTGGGTGCGGCCTGCAGTCCAACCTAGTGGCCCGCTCGCTCAGCCCCCACACAGTCCAAGGAGCCTCCAAGGAGCACAAGGATAAAAAGGAGCTCATCATCCTTTGCTTCCATCATTTTAAAACTTCACCACACCTGTACTGGCCCCCTCACCAGCACCCATTCTCACCTCCTCACCCACCAGGCACAAGGCAGGGTGAAGCAGAGTGGAACTAGGAGGACCATGAGGTACAGAAGTGGGGACGGAGGGGATGGGTCAGGCTGATGGGAGGACAGGGGCTCCGACTGAAGGCATGCTCAGTGGCCAGCCTCTGTCAAGGGGACCTGGGGGGCATGGACCAAGCCTTACAGGGATAAGACCAACCAGAGAGATGGCCGGAGTATTAACAAGCCTTAATAACCATTGATAATCTCATTAGGACTTTTAAGCTCCAGTAAGTGCCACAACAAAGCACCTGCAACTCGCCTGCAATGAAATTGACCTCCGAGGATCCCTTGGCAAAAGAGGCAGAGTCAGAGAGCCACCCAACATCACCCACTGCCATCAGAAACCAGAGGGCTACAGTCAGGGCGGTGAACAATTGTCCAAGCCTTAGGCCGAGCTCCCACTGCAAGAGAGGATTATGGTGGGGAAACAAACTCTAAGACCTAGAAGAGCAGGGGCCAACACCACAGACACAATGGAGCACAAGCACCGGAAGCGCCAGAAGGCGCAGTCCGATTCAGATGTAGATGTAAACCAGGATGGAAAACCTGGAGAGCAAACCTGACTCTCCAACTACCTGCTTCCTAGAGGCTTCAGTTAACACTCAAAGCTTGCTAGCAGAAAATCACCAGCTTGCCCACAAAAAACGGATGACAGATTTCTTCCAACGCTCAGGAAACCATTTAAAGCGACGAGGACTGGCTGCTACTAACTGCCCCCCCAGGATCCACAGGAACATCATTATTACCACCTTTAGCCCACAACTAATGCAAACAGATGCTGTACACTGGATACTTTCAGATTAATGGGCCCAACAGTATTGTCAGGCTACAAGTCCCGACCCAACTCAGATCTGGGACCCTTAGACTACAGCAACAGTCTATATGCAACAAACCAATCTCCGATTGTTAAGCCGACCCAGCAGATCCAGGCAAAAGCAATGTCAGAACTTCCAATGTGCAGAAACACAGAACTGGGTCCTACAGGTGAGGATGCTAATAATCACCAGACCTTAGAGTGGAGAGGAGTGAGTGAAACTGACGCACATAAGGGAATACATTACGATCAAACTCAGGAGCTCCCAGACCATTCCAACAGTCAGACACACTAGGCTCCCCATCATCTGCATCAATCCCCCTTTAGCACGCAGATTTTGAATCTGCCTTCGGAAGCCCATACAAACTAAGTTAAGGAACCATCGGCCCTCCAACAAGGTCAGATGCCACAGTCAAAGACCACCGATTTACATCACTTAATTCAACACCTATGACTTCACAAGCAAATGATGTATGGACCTCCTTGTTGAGCAGGATTCACGCAATGTCTGAAGCACTATCTTACCACTCAGACAAGTAAGATGCCCAAAAGACATACTTGACTCTCTAGTGACGTTAATCACCAGCATGGACAGTAAACTTGATGACCTGAACAAACTGATAAAGTGGGCACAAACCGCGGCGGAATCGTCCCTCCCTCCCATTGCAACAGGAGGTGATGATATGTGCTCTCCGATCACAAACAATCTGGCCTCACTATCAAATGTTATGGAAACCCTACTGCAAGACCTCAAACAGCAATTCTCTGCCACCAATGGGGCAGAAAAGTTCCATGTCTTGCAGTCTTTTCTCGAGGACTTGGACAAAGAGGTAGAAGCCTCAAAACATTCCCTAACAGCAGGCAAACATACAACAATAGCATTTTGTGCTTATGATTAAGGCGGAGCAGTGGGCGCTCCAATCCAGGCCACTCGATCCAAGCAGCACTGTTTCTCCAAAGACCTTCCCCAACCATCAAACCTCATACAACCGATCAGACTAAGCAAACGCTCCCACAAACGACTAAGGAAGCAAAGGAAGAAACTCAAAAGTGTTTCCATCTTTACCAAATCAAAACCAGCCCAATGCCCTCAATGCGGAGACAAAACAATAAATACAACTGATTCGTCCTCAGCTTTGCAAAGATTAGACCAGCCTGTGCCGAGCCATCAAGCTGAACAACTACATCAAGCAGAGGCGGCAGTCCATGGAAATACCCTGCTCTCAACACAGGAACATAAGCAGCCGAAGAGCCAAACTACACTCACAGCCCGAACAGAAGACTCTCACTTGCCTAGGACATTGATGACCCACATAAACCGACCAATCAACTCAAATCCCGACCCAAAACAACTGCTTGACATTAACATAATCAGGCGAAAACCTTGAAGCAACTGAAGCACAAATCTGGGCATGGGCGATTTTTGCGAATTTTCGGTTCGCAAATTTGCATATTCACGAAATCGCAATCCGCAAAATCCGCGAATTTATGCGAATTTGCTGTTTTTGCCAGTTCCCGGGGGTTTTGTACAAATTCGGGAACGAGAACTTACTTGTGTGGTCACAACGGTTGCGACCATGTTGTTTCTACGTGTCCTGCCTGTTTGCGACCCTGTGGTTCATCGAGGCCACCCTCCGGTTCATCACTGCCACCCTCTGGTTCACCAATGCCACCCTCTGGATCATCACTATCCCCCTCTGGTTTATCACAGCACCCTCTGGTTCATCACTGTCCCCCTCTGGTTTATCACAGCACCCTCTGGTTCATCACTGCCACCCTCTGGTTGATCACTGCCATCCTCTGGTTCATCCCTGCCACCCTCTGGATCATCACTGCCACCCCCTGCTTCACCAGTGCCACCCTCTGGTTCATCACTGCCACCATCTGGTTTATCACAGCACCCTCTGGTTTATCACTGTCCCCCTCTGGTTTATCACAGCACCCTCTGGTTCATCACTGCCACCCTCTGGTTGATCACTGCCATCCTCTGGTTCATCCCTGCCACCCTCTGGATCATCACTGCCACCCCCTGCTTCACAAGTGCCACCATCTGGTTCATCACTGCCACCCTCTGGTTTATCACAGTACCCTCTGGTTCATCACTGCCACCCTCTGGTTTATCACAGTACCCTCTGGTTCATCACTGTCCCCGTCTGGTTTATCACAGCACCCTCTGGTTCATCACTGCCACCCTCTGGTTCATCACTGCCATCCTCTGGTTCATCCCTGCCACCCTCTGGATCATCACTGCCACCCCCTGCTTCACCAGTGCCACCCTCCGGTTCATCACTGCCACCCTCTGCTTTATCACAGCACCCTCTGGTTCATCACTGCCACCCTCTGGTTCAAGGCTGTGGATTGGGGCAGGGAGGTTGAATGAAACTAGACACTGCCTGGGGCACACAAGGTGTCCCATGCAAAGTCCCGTTCAAACCGGTGCTGGGGCTCTCCAGCCCCAGCTCTGGCGTGAAACTGGACAAAGGGAAAGTGGTGTAACCACCCCCTTACTGGGTCCCACCCATAGGAGGGACCTAGCAGGAGATCCAGCCCCTAGATTTGGAATAAAGGTAGGAGCTGTGCCAATGCAAACCAGATCATCCTGACTGAAACTTTGAAATGAAACACTGGACCCTTCGACATCCCACTCGACGTTGAAGACTGAAGAATCTCCTTTGTGGTCAAGGAGTGGCCACCCTGTGCAAGCAGGCAGCATCAGCGCATCAAGACTATCTTTGCCGTTGCTCCCGCCAGAGCTCGAACAACAGAGATCGACAAGACCCAGACTCCCAGATATCCAACAGCCCGATCCACAGTCCTGGCAAAGCTGAGACCCGTGGAGGCGACGAGAGACGTGGGACCGGCCATCTTGAAGAGTTGACAAAGTGCTTCCTGTGCAGCTCCCGAGGCACCCTAGATGCTGTGCTTTAGGGTTTGAGAAGCCCCAGCCCCAAGAAGCCTGTGCTTTAAAGATCACCCCTCCACACTCACCGAGTGCTGCGTGGGGCCCTTTTGCACTTTTCCTGCTTGACATGTTGTCCAGTCACTTGCCCATTGGCTAGTGGCCTCTGTGACAACGATCCATCAAAACTACACTGCTGGTCTGGTTGCTCCAGACTGGCCCTAGCTCCCTTGAAACGGAGCCATTGATCTGACCTTCCCGGTCTGATCCAGAAGACATTTTTGAGTCCTACTTGGGTTGCATTTGCCAAGGTTTGGTGACTCCAATTCGAGAACCGACACCGCCGACAGCAAGAGCCTTTATGGGACAGCTCGTGTCCACCAGCTGGTCATCTTAGATCCTTCCTGGTCCATGTGGCAGCAGACACAAACTACTCAACAGCACCTGATTGCAACCCGACACTGCCTGGTTCCGTCCTGGTTCCATCCTGGCCACTGGCTAGTGACCTAGACTCTGTCCCCTCTGCTTTCAGGTACTCTACATCTTCGATCCACCCTTGGATTCAACCGGAACCTTCTCTCATGGCCGCCTGCAGCATCTTTACCTCCAGGCTCCATAGAACTCCACAAAGAAACCCGAGGCACTTTGGCACCTATGCACCCGCTTCCTGTGGGTGAGTTAACGAGATTACACCGGTGCTCCTATAGTGGTTTACACCTCTAGTTTCCTACTTTTTAGTGGGTAAGTTCTAGTCCAGTCAGAAGACTCCTAAACTTATAACTTTCTGATTTTTATGCACCATTGACTTGTACGGTAAACGCGATTGCCTATAGACACTGCACCCGCATCCTGTGGGCCTCCTATGTCCTAACCTTCGTTAGTCCAGTGTAGGCCCAGCGATTCCCTAGGCCCTAGGCCTGTTCATTGTTCGTGATGTGGTACTTATACCACTTTCTTAATATAGGGTTTGAGTGGCCACCCTGCCTATCCATAATTGTGCATCTTATTGTATGTTATACTGTGTTCTTTGTTTAACGCTTGTGCTCCTGTGCTCATAAAGAGTCAATGGGATTATTCTAGAAATAAATACATATATTTTATAATATATAATTTGTGTGGTGTCTTTTCATTTGGGATTTAAAGGATTGCATATGGTAAAACAGCTGGCTTCACATGCCCTCTTGAGTTTAGCCTAGGACTGCTTTTGTCCATGCCACCACTAGGATAGCTGGTCTATAAGGTTGACTTACAACCAATCACCATAAGGGTCGTTTGGACTGGTGCAAGGTACTCACTAGAATAGTGATCATCATATACCAGGCCAACTTCTCACACACAGCACCCTCTGGTTCGCCACTGCCACACTCTGGTTGATCACTGCCATCCTCTGCTTCATCCCTGCCACCCTCTGGTTCATCCCTGCCACCCTCTGGTTCATCACTGCCACCCTCTGGTTTGCCACTGCCACCCTCTGGATCATCACTGTCCCCCTCTGTTTTATCACAGCACCCTCTGGTTGATCACTGCCACCCTCTGGTTGATCACTGCCATCCTTTGGTTCATCCCTGCCACCCTCTGGTTCATCACTGCCACCCTCTCATTTGCCACTGCCACCCTCTGGATCATCACTGTACCCCTCTGGCTTATCACAGCACCCTCTGGTTCATCACTGCCACCCTCTGGTTGATCACTGCCACCCTCTGGTTCATCAATGCCACCCTCTGGTTCATCACTGCCACCCTCTCATTTGCCTCTGCCATCCTTTGGATCATCACTGTCCCCCTCTGGTTTATCACAGCACCATCTGGTTCATCACTGCCACCCTTGGGTTGATCACTGCCACCCTCTGGTTCATCAATGCCACCCTCTGGTTGATCGCTGCCATCCTCTGGTTCATCCCTGCCACCCTTTGGTTCATCACTGCCACCCTCTGGTTTGCCACTGCCACCCTCTGGATCATCACTGTCCCCCTCTGGTTCAAGGCTGCCACCCTCTGGTTCATCATCACTGCCACCCTCTGGATCCTCACTGTCCCCCTCTGGTTTATCACAGCACCCTCTGGTTCACCACTACCACCGTCTTGTTCACCACTATAGATTATGCGGGGAAAGCAAAGCACACCTTCCCAGCCTCAACTGAGATGAATTAATTTGGGGCTGGTTAATGTGTCACTGAATGTGTGCTTCAAGTCTGGCACCTGCTTCCTTAGCTGTAAGACCTTCCTGTTGCAGTTATTTTTTGTACATGAGCATTGTGCCATACTTGTAACTATTCTCTGACCCTGCTTTGAGGGTCAGAGCAGGGTCAGAGAATAGTTGAAAGTAGGCAACTGAACTCCGGAGGGGCCCCTCAGGAAGCACTACAGGGAATGGTTACAAATTAGTTTGAACTTTTGCACCTGCTAAGTGCTTTCAGTTTTCCAAAATGTGTTTTTCTTCCATTTCGCGAGATTTGCGGGACGCGAAATCGAACTTGCAATCCGCAAATTCGTGCGAATTTGCTGATTTCTCATTTTTTTTGCAAGTTCGGGCGGTTTTTCTTTTTTTTTTGTGAGTTCGGGCGGTTTTTTGCTTATTCGCGGGCCGCTTGCAGCGCACCGACCCCGAGGTTGCCCACGAGGTCATGTACGGGCGCGGCCATCTTGTTTGCGTGACGTGTTTCCGTTTCCGGGCGCTCGTTGCAAGTTCGCGTCGTATGCGGCACACAATTACGTATTCGTGGGCGTTTTTGCGTGCTCGCGGGAGAAATATCGCGCAAACTCACCCACGCGGTCCTCTATGGGCGCGGCCATCTTGTTTTTCATTCACTGCTATGGTTTTGGGCATGCTACCTTTTTATCCACCTTACATCTTTGCAATCCTATGTTTTTCTGAACTTTTTGGGGGTTTTCTTTGCTTATTATCTCTCTCTTCAATTTCTTACATCTATATTTTTTGTGTTTTTTTTTTACTTTTTGTTACTTTATTACCTACTTTATTTCTTTTGCTCTCTCTCTTATTTTTTTCACACCTATTCTTCTTTCCTTCTTCTTGTGCCCAGGACCATGGCTAAGGGAGGCGACAAGGGCAATGGCAGGTACCCGGGCTGGTACCCGGCTCCCTTGCGGGCGTTGGAGGGGGGAGGAAGTGCAGCCCAGGGAGATCTTTTCTGCGGTGGAGGTGGCCGCCTGGATAGTTTTTCTCCAGGTCCACCTCCCTAAGACAGTGGCAGCAGGTGGGCGGATTGCTTCCGGTTACGGCCTCCGGGAGCGTCGCCAACTGTGGGAGAAGGTGTGCCGGCGCATGTATAAGGAGTCTGGGGTCCGGCGCACCTACCAGCAAGTGACGCACCGGTGGACTGACATCTTGGACCGGGAGCATGACATGCTCGACCTGCTTTGTGTGGAGATCCCTGGGCATGGTAAGTAGCTATTTAATAGCTACTTTTTTTCTTTCTGCTCTGTTATATTGCTAATCTATTTTTTTCCTGAAGAGTACGATTGCTGCTGATTAGATTACATTGCAGGTAAATTAATATTTAAATAGCAAAATAGATAGTGGCTGGGTAACTTTTGCGCAGCACCAACTAATTTAGTATTCTCCTAATAGGATGGCTCCAGGGAACAGGGGAAAGCGGCCACCTGCGTCCCCAAAAAGACTCCTCTGTAAACAGAGAATTCCATGACAAGAGATAGGTTGTCCCCGAGCACATATATGCAACGTCTTATATTGTCTCAAGAGAAAAGATAACCACAGTCAAATCAATGTTCTTTCAAAGTTCATTAAGTCAAGTTCCTTTAATTTCCATTTCTTTTCTCTTCATACATCAGAATGTTCTTCATAGTCTTCATCAAGTTCATACAGAATGTAGCCAATAGATCGCAAAAAGACCAATGCCATTGGTCTTTTTTTGATCTATTGTCTACATTCTGTATGAACTTTCATGATCACCAGCAACTCCCAGGGGCAAGGCGACGGCGGAGACAGAAACTCCGGTGGCAGAAGTTGGACAGGAGCAGTCCCTTCCAGGCTCTTCTGCTGGCCCCAGTAAGTTGTCTTATTGTTATCTTAATACTTATACTTCCCTAACTTTTACAGCTCCTATTTATTATGAACTGGTTCCTAATAATTCTATGTTTTACAAAATAGTCTTGGATCTTCTTCTAATGTAGACTAGTTTCTACATTCTTATCCTGCCTCTACCACCACTCTCTGTGCTACTACTATCTACAATTATGAGTCGGTCTGTGTAGGTAGCTAAGCTTGCCCATTCGGCAAATGGTGTGAAACAAAACTCTGATACAGCAATAGCTCTAGGCATGAGTGTAGTCCTCTGGGTTGCCCTTGCTTTTTTATTCCAGTCTTATTAATGTAAGTGCTTTGACAATTTGCAACAACAAAATGTAATTGTTTACACCAAGTAAAAGGTAGCAGTGTCCTTTTTGATTTGAGAGGAGCACATCCCATACCGCTAGTGTTTCAGGGACTATTCTGCACACAAAGAAGTATGGACAAGATGATAGGTGCAGTTCGTCTTTCGACATACCTCAGTCCGAACGGAAGTTGAACCCCCCATTCCCCTGACCGACTATCTAGAATGTCTGACCAATCATTTTTACGACCCAGAAGAACAGAAGAAGACTCCCTCTGAGTCCCGGCCTATCTGAGTCACTGAAACATGACTGCCAAACCTTTCCGCTCACTCACTCGTAAACAAAAACCACACAGTGTTTGTTAGTTTTAAAGTTTTATTTTCAATTAAGAAATGAAAACACTATTTCTTTATTTTTAATAGCGTAGTATTCTGATGGATGAAGATGACGTTAAAGTTGCACTTGCAACAACATTCCCATGAATGAAATTAGTATGACTCAAAATTAATAATAGTTAACAGACCCCTGAAATTATTAGAATAACTGTGCGGGAGCCCCCACCTTCTTTAAAGTACTTAAAGTACTGCTGGTGATGACTTACTAGTAGTTGGAGAATTGTCTGGCAGAAGGGCAATGGAATCTTCTTTCTGTAAAGAGAAAAATGGTGCCCGTTAAGCAAGCATTCATCAGTTGTCATAAGAACAAGTGTAGCATTTAATGGAATAAGCATATAAAAGGTTAACACCCTCCCCAAAACCGTTACTTTTTTTCAATCCCAGTCACTCGGCGTGCGTTCTGCAGCTAGGCCCTAACTCCCCTCTGCCACCATGGATTTGCTTCAAACCTCTTGCAATCAAAACTATCCATACCCAGCAGTGTTCCCAGACCCCGAAACCCACCCACAAACACCAGGAAGCCCCCTAAACAGGCCCCCGACAACGCTAAATTGAGCGAAATGTCAGAAAAAGCAAAATCTTTTTCCTCATGGATTTTGTCCAAACCAGTTTTATCCGGTATTAGACCTTCCCAGCAATGGCCCCAGAGCCGTAAACCCAGGCGAAAACAAGTAGAAGACCCCCAAACAGTCAAAAAGCAAAAGTACAAAAATGGGGACTTAGTCATTTTCAGAGCAATTTCCAAAATCACTCCGCGCGCTCTGCAGCTAGGCCCTAACTCTCCTTTGCCACCATGGATTTTCTTCAAACCTCTTACAATCAAAAGTATCCATACCCAGCAGTGCTCCCAGATTCCGAAACCCACCCACAAACACCAGGAAGACCCCCAAAAAGGCCCCCGAAAATGCTAAATTGAGTGACATGTCAGAAAAAGCAAAAACTTTTTCCTCATGGATTTTGTCCAAACTAGTGATATCCGGTATTAGACCTTCCCAGCAATGGCCCCAGAGCCGTCAGACCAGGCGAATACAAGTAGAAGACCCCCAAACAGCCAAAAAGCAAAAGTACAAAAATGGGGACTTAGTCATTTTCAGGGCAATTTCCAAAATCACTCCGCGCGCACTCTGCAGCTAGGCCCTAACTCCCCTTTGCCACCATGGGTTTTCTTCAAACCTCTCGCAATCAAAAGTATCCATACCCAGCAGTGCTCCCAGACCCCGAAACCCACCCACAAACACCAGGAAGCCCCCCCAAACAGGCCCCCGAAAACGCTAAATTGAGCGAAATATCAGAAAAAGCAAAAAACTTTTTCCTCATGGATTTTGTTCAAACAAGTTTTATTCGGTATTAGACCTTCCCAGCAATGCCCCAAGACTAGCCAACCCACCCGCAAAAAAGCAAAACATCCCCAAACAGGCAAAAAGCAAAAATGGAAAATCTCATACTTACAATATTTTTCGGCCTTCTGTCCAAACGCGCTGTGCAGCTAGGTCATGACTCCACTTTTCCACCATGGATGTCCTAGAAAACAAATACAATCAACATTAGACTGTGCCAGCAGTGCTCCCAGACCTGGAAACCCACCCACAAACACCAGGAAGTCCCCCAAACAGTCCCCCGAAAACATGATAGTGAGCAAAAAGGCAAAAACTTTTCAAGTCTGATTTTGTACAAACCACTTTTATCCGCTATTAGACCTTTCCAGCAATGCCCCAAGACCCGCCAACTCACCCGAAAAGAAGTAGAACACCCCCGCAAGTGCAGAGTCTTTCTTCATTGGGCGTAATCCAGCCCTCTGCTTTGAGGGAAATAGGAGCTGGAGGAGAAGGATAGAGGAGCATGTTCTTGTGAACTTGTGAACCTGAGGAATGCAGACTGCGGCACCTTCAAATCAATAAGCAAATAAGTGAAGACAGTTCTGCTGATGGGCTTGTTTTTGTGATTAGGTGATTAAAGTTTTTATTTATATTGACTTTGCAAAACAAAGAAAGACATACACACAGGAATAAAAGTGAATAAGAACGAAAAAGAAAGTTATTGATTCATTGGCTCATTTTCAGGGCTCGGTGTCAGGGAAGAAGAGTTCATCCTCATACTCTGCGAATTCAGGCGGGAGTAGGTCACCTAACAGAGAAGAAATTCCCTCATCTAAGTTGGTGTCCTCCTCGTCTTCTTCCGGCGTGTATTCTCGTACTTTGTAATCTGGTGGTATGAGGTGCTGATTCATCTTGATCATTGTTAACCTCTTCACATTTTTGGACGAGAGGCGGGTCCTTTTGCAAGTTACAATGCCACCAGCAGCACTGAAAACACGTTCAGAAGACACACTTGCGAGTGGGCAAGACAAGTAGTTTATAGCCAGGTTGGAGATCTCTGGCCACAATTTTTTTTTCCCATGCCAATACGCCAATGGTTCATCATGAACATAGACCTCTGTGGAGTCATTCAGATAGTCCTGCACCATCGACTCAAGGTTCTCCACGGTTCCTCCACTTTGCTTACTTTTTGCTGGGACCTTTTGAGAAGCAAACCCAAGCTGAGTTAGCCAATGTTCTTCTTCACACAATGTTACTGTTGTGTCTAGTGCAGATGATCTGGTTGCTGGTGTCTTTAACGGCTGAGAGGTCACTTCTGCCACAGCCACAGGTGCAGAAGTGGATTCTCTTGACTCGGGATGGCCTGCTGATGCTGATGTACTGCCTTTTCCTTCAATTTCCTGCCGTTCTCTTTCAAACCTCATGGCTGACACAGCTAGCCAATGTTTGTACATTAAAACTTCTGCATCACCAAAAGCAAATAATGCTCTGCCTGTCAGTACCTTTTTGTAGCATGGATCCAGAATGGTAGCACAAATGTAATGCTGTTCTGAGTGGATTATTTGAAGACGTTCATCGCCAAGTAGGCGCTGTAATAATTTCTCCGCCAAAACAAAAGCTTCTTGCTTTTCTTCATCTTTTTGAAACATAGAAGACACCGCCTTCACTTGGTGCTCTAGCATGCGCAACAATGGGATAGCTTTTCCCAAATTACAGTCCTCCCAGCTGACTGAACGCGTGAAGACCTCAAAAGGACGAAGCATGTCTGTCAGGCTTTTAACTAGCTGCCATTGCTCCGCATCTAGCCTCAGGTCCTTCATAGCTGTACCCAGTGTAAAGAATAACTGATCGACTACCGTAAACTGCTGATACAGACGCTCAAGCATGTAGAAGGTTGAGTTCCAACCTGTTGCCACCTCCTGGATGAGTGCTTTCAATGGCAATCGACGTTCATGTAGCAGGCCCCTCAGATGCTTCTGGGCCTTAAAAGAATGGCTGAAATGTGTGCACATTCTTTGACAGGTGGTCAGTAACACGCACACTGGACTTTCTTCATTCAAGAATTTTTTAACAACCAGGTTTATACAGTGCGCCAAACACAGCACTCTGAAATATTTACCCAGCTCCATGGCCTTAACTACATTGGCACCATTATCCATGGAAACATAACCAATCTTGCATTTTTTTGGGGGGGGACAGCCATTGAAAGACCTTTATTTTAAACTTCTTCAAAATGTTTTCTCCTGTATGACTTGTCTCCATACCAAACATGGCTAGTGTTGCATGTTTCCGAGCAGCTTTAAAAACGTTGTCCGGGTCAACACCTGCCCTTAGCTTTGCTGTAATTCCTGAAAAAGAGACCCAGTGTGCAGTGATGCACATGTAATCAGTGCCTGCGCCACTGGTCCACATGTCTGTTGTCAGATGTATAGTGTGAACAGCACTCTTCTGCAAAGCTGCCCCAATCACCTCCAGCACATCTGCATGTAGTGCTGGAACCGCAACTCTGGCTAATAGAACCGTCTGGGAACCTTCCATTTAGGGCTGAGCGTTGCCACTAATTCAAGAAAACCAACCCCTTCCACAAAAGAAAAAGGGAGAAGGTCCAGAGCTAGCATTTTAGCCAGCTTAGTTTTATACAGACGCGTCAGTGGGTGGTTGTGTTCAGATGGCGCTTCTGAAAACAACATGCTTCTAATGGTGGGCTGGACAATGATTTTACAGGATGATGATGATGACTTCTTCGACCCAGTTACACTCGGTGATGATGAACTTTTTTGCATTGGTGTCTCACTCTCTCCCACACTCTTAATGTGGCTCACAGGGGGTGTGCTGCTGACAGGGGTACTGGTTGTAAGTGAAGTGTTTGACGCTTCTTCCTCCTCGTCATCATCAGATGAAACATCCACGTATACAGTTTGTTGACTTCCAATTCGGGCTTCCTTGATCTCCTTTAGGTGCGCATGCCATTGGACAGTGTGCTGTCTCTCAAGATGACCTCTATGGCCTCCGGTACCATAGTTGGTACCAAGCTTACCACGACTAACTGCAAGCTTACAAATGCTACAAATGGCTATGTTTTCCCTTTTTGGGCATACACTAAAGAAGTTCCAAACTGCGGACTTGAAATGTCTGTGGGGGGTGGAGGAGGCGATACTGGTGGTCATGCTGCTAATGCCAGATGAAGTGGAGAATGTGTGTTGCCGAACTTTACTATGTTGTGCACTTGCACCACCACTAATTGAGGCAGAGGTGGATGGAGAGCCCTTCTGGAGAGAAAGAATTATGGAAGCGGTAGGTGGGGGTGTACTAGTTAACTCCAATTATGGTGTTCCCATTGCCTCTTCGTCGACAACATCGCGCTCAGCAGCTTTTCGGGCTAGGGTCAAAATGTCTGTTTGCTGCATGGCTGGAATGGCGTGTATGAAGACTGCGTCGTCGTCGTGAGAGTCTTCATCAGCAGTAGTAGTATACGCCACTTCTTCTTCAGCACCACACTCCATAAGTACAAGAGTTTCGGGGACCTTCCTTTTACGCTTAGCTACCTTTGTCAGATCATGGTGTGCCTAGGCGTGGGCGGAAAATCCGTTCCGCTCGCGGATTTTGCGGATTTTCGGGAAATCCGCAATCCGCGAGATTTGCGAATTTCCCGCAAAATCCGCAAATCCGCGAGCAGCGGATTTTGCTCGCACTGCTCGCACTGTTCGCGTGAGTTCGCGCCCCGCGAATAAGTGCAAAATTGCAGAAATACGATCTTAGCAAAACTGAAAGTAACTACTTACCAGGTTCAAAAGTTCAGGCTCATCATTAGTAGCCATTTCCTGGAGTGCTTCCTGAGGGGCCCCTCCAGAGTTCAGTTGCCAGTTGAAACTAGTATGTGACCCTGCTCTGAACCTCAGAATAGTTACACATATGCCACAAAGGTCCTGAATTACAGCTAAGGGAGACAAGCAGGAGCCAGGCTGGAAGTTAAAATCCATTAATCAGCCCCTAATTCATTATTGTCAGTTGCGGCAGGGCAGGTGTTGTAACTAATTTTGCAACAATGAAAGCACTTAGCAAGTGCAAAAGATCACTAATCAGGGCGCACTAAGGAAGCAGGTGCCAGCTAAAAAAATATTCTGTGACACATGAATCAGCCCCAAATTAATTCAGGTCACTTGAGGCAGGGAAGGTGTGCTTTGCTTTGCCGAAAATAATGTACACTGGACAACCAGAGGGTGTGGTGATGAAACAGAGGGTGGCATGGGTGGGCCAGAGGGTGGCATGAGTAGTCAGAGAGTGGCAGTGGTGACAGAGAGTGGCAGTGATGAAGAAGAGTGTCCCAAACAGGCTGGACACGTAGAAACAACAAGTTCGCGAAACTTGCGACCCGACAGGTAAGTTTGCAATTTGCGAAAGTGTACAAAACCCTCGCGAACTGGCAGAAACACGGGCGAACACAAAAAAAAATAAAATCCGCAAATTCGCGGGAATTCGCGGATTTTGCGGATTGCGAATCCGCAAATCCGCAAAATTCGCGAACGCGAGATCCGCAAAATTCGCTCATGCTTATTGTGCCTCACTCTCAGACGGCAGTGGCGGTTCCCAAGTTTGATCCATATCATCAGAAGGAAGGGGCTTGAAGAAGATGTAGACACCATCCTTGATTTTTTCCTTGCTAGGGATGTGGAAGACAATGAATGATCAGGAGGAGTGGCTTCCTCAAATGATACCTCGGCTTGAATGTCGATTTCCTGATGTGCCCCTACTTCGGGAGGAACAACTATTGTGGGCACGTGTGCCCCTCCATGCACCTCTGCTTGCGCATCTCCTTGCGCTGCCTCTCCTTCCACATGTACTTGGGCTTGTACTTGCACATGTGGTTGCGGCTGTGGTTGTTGAACACTCGTCAGATGAGTTACAACAACCTGTGTTGATTGAGGGACATTGCTGCTACTTTCTCGCGATGAGCCAACATCACTGGCCGATGGTAATTGAACAACTAGACTAATGCCTCTGCAGTGCTCAAGGGCTTGGACTTAAGTTGGCGTGGTGGTGGTGGCACTGAGCCCAATGGAGCAGGGATGCTGCTCCCAGCTTGGTCCCCAGCAGATCCCGCTGCTGCTGTAGGCCTACTTTTTTTTTTATTCCCAAAAAATGTGGCGGGCGGCACACCAGTCTCATTGGTAACTTGCTTCTTCTGCTCCTTACTGGCAACTTTCTTGCTAGAGGAGCTATGGGGAACTTTTTTTTGGGGCCATCTTCTTCAGAGGTCAGAACAGCAGGCCGCAGTTGCACGAGTTGCAGAGTTGTCTTGTCTGTGGCCAGACGTGACGTCGCGTGACGTTATGCTGCACACACACCGCTGCAGGACTTCTTCCTGGCACTGGTGGTTCTCTTGTGCACCTAAAAGCAATGGAAGACAGAGGAACATCAGATATACACCCCAGAAAGTCGAAAAACACTTAAAAATCAGCACAATCCCATGCCATCCATGCCCTCAATGATGTTTAAATTCAAGACACCCCACAGAAAGACTAGGCCCATGCACCACTCACTACCCCTGGGCAGAATGGATGAAAGCTAGGCAAAATGGGTGCAGGCCTGAGAACACTGCCTTCCTTCAAAATGGCCCCTTGCCCCCCAGCACATGGCCAGGGCCTGCCTGTACCAGCACTCAAAATGGCCCCCACCCACATGGCTAGTCCCAACAACACCCCCAAAAAGTTGAAAAACACACAAAAAACAGCACAATCCCATGCCATCCATGCCCTCAATGATGTTTACATTAAAGACACCCCATAGAAAGACTCAGTCCATGCACCACTCACTACCCCTGGGCAAAAGGCTCCAACAGCAGCCCAAACAATCAAAAAACACACAAAAATCAGCACAATCCCATGCCATCCATACCCTAAATGATGTTTGAATTCAAGACACCCAACAGAAAGACTAGGCCCAAGCACCACTCACTAGCCCTGGGCAAAAGGCCCCAACAGCAGCCAGAAAAATCGAAAAACACACAAAAATCAGCACAATCCCATGCTATCCATGCCCTCAATGATGTTTAAATTCAAGACACCCAACAGAAAGACTAGGCCCATGCACCACTCACTACCCCTGGTCAAAATGGATGAAAGCTAGGCAAAATGGGTGCAGGCCTGAGAACTCTGCCTGCATTCAAAATGGCTCCTTGCCCCCAGCACATGACCTGCCTGTACCAGCACTCAAAATGGCCCTCACCCACATGGACAGTCCCCATCATCACCCCAAAAAAATCGAAAAACACACAAAAATCACCACAATCCCATGCCATCCATGCCCTCCATGATGTTTACATTAAAGAGACCCCACAGAAAGACTCGGTCCATGCACCACTCACTACCCCTGGGCAAAAGGCCCCAACAGCAGCCAAAAAAATCGAAAAACACACAAAAATCAGCACAATCCCATGCCATCCATGCCCTCAATGATGTTTAAATTCAAGACACCGCACAGAAAGACTAGGCCCATGCACCACTCACTACCCCTGGCCATAATGGATGAAAGCTAGGCAAAATGGGTGCAGGCCTGAGAACACTGCCTGCATTCAAAATGGCCCCTTGCCCCCCAGCACATGGCCTGCCTGTACCAGCACTCAAAATGGCCCCCACCCACATGGCCATTCCCCATCAACACCCCAAAAAATCGAAAAACACACAAAAATCAGCACAATACCATGCCATCCATGCCCTCCATGATGTTTACATTAAAAAGACCCCACAGAAAGACTCAGTCCATGCACCACTCACTACCCCTGGGCAAAAGGCCCCAACAGCAGCCAAAAAAATCGAAAAACACACAAAAATCAGCACAATCCCATGCCATCCATGCCCTCAATGATGTTTACATTAAAGACACCCCATAGAAAGACTCAGTCCCTGCACCACTCACTACCCCTGGGCAAAAGGCTCCACCAGCAGCCCAAACAATCAAAAAACACACAAAAATCAGCACAATCCCATGCCATCCATACCCTAAATGATGTTTGAATTCAAGACACCCAACAGAAAGACTAGGCCCATGCACCACTCACTAGCCCTGGGCAAAAGGCCTCAACAGCAGCCAAAAAAATCGAAAAACACACAAAAATCAGCACAATCCCATGCTATCCATGCCCTCAATGATGTTTAAATTCAAGACAGCCAACAGAAAGACTAGGCCCATGCACCACTCACTACCCCTGGGCATAATGGATGAAAGCGAGGCAAAATGGGTGCAGGCCTGAGAACTCTGCCTGCATTCAAAATGGCCCTTTGCCCCCAGCACATGACCTGCCTGTACCAGCACTCAAAATGGCCCTCACCCACATGGCCAGTCCCAAAAATCACCCCAAAAAATCGAAAAACACACAAAAATCACCACAATCCCATTCCATCCATGCCCTCCATGATGTTTACATTAAAGAGACCCCACAGAAAGACTCGGTCCATGCACCACTCACTACCCCTGGGCAAAAGGCCCCAACAGCATCCCAAAAAATCGAAAAACACACAAAAATCAGCACAATCCCATGCCATCCATGTCCTCAATGATGTTTAAATTCAAGACACCGCACAGAAAGACTAGGCCCATGCACCACTCACTACCCCTAGCCATAATGGATGAAAGCTAGGCAAAATGGGTGCAGGCCTGAGAACACTGCCTGCATTCAAAATGGCCCCTTGCCCCCCAGCACATGGCCTGCCTGTACCAGCACTCAAAATGGCCCCCACCCACATGGCCAGTCCCCATCAACACCCAAAAAAATCGAAAAACACACAAAAATCAGCACAATCCCATGCCATCCATGCCCTCAATGATGTTTAAATTCAAGACACCCAACAGAGAGGCTAGGCCCATGCACCACTCACTAGCCATGGGCAAAAGGCCCCAACAGCAGCAAAAAAAACCCAAAAACATACAAAAATCAGCACAATCCCATGCCATCCATGCCCTCAATGAAGTTTAAATTCAAGACACCCCACAGAAAGACTAGGCCCATGCACCACTCACTACCCCTGGGCATAATGGATAAAAGCGAGGCAAAATGGGTGCAGGCCTAAGAACACTGCCTGCATTCAAAATGGCCTCTTGCCCCCCAGCCCATGGTCTGCCTGTACCAGCACTCAAAATGGCCCCCACCCACATGGCCAGTCCCCATCAACACCCCAAAAAATCGAAAAACACACACAAATCACCCCAATCCCATGCTATCCATGCCCTCCCTGATGTTTACATTAAAGAGACCCCACAGAAAGACTCAGTCCATGCACCACTCACTACCCCTGGGCAAAAGGCCCCAACAGCTGCCAAAAAAATCGAAAAACACACAAAAGTCAGAACAATCCCATGCCATCCATGCCCTCAATGCTGTTTAAATTCAAGACACCCCACAGAAAGACTAGGCCTATGCACCACTCACTACCCCTGGGCATAATGGATGAAAGCTAGGCAAAATGGGTGCAGGCCTGAGAACACTGCCTGCCTTCAAAATGGCCCCTTGCCCCCCAGCACATGGCCAGGGCCTGCCTGTACCAGCACTCAAAATGGCCCCCACCCACATGGCCAGTCGTCATCAACACCCCAAAAAATCGATAAACACACAAAAATCAGCACGATCCCATGTCATCCATGCCCTCCATGATGTTTACATTAAAGAGACCCCACCAAAAGACTCAGTCCATGCACCACTCATTACCCCTGGGCAAAGGGCCCCAACAGCAGCCAAAAAAATCGAAAAACACACAAAAATCAGCACAATCCCATGCCATCCATGCCCTCAAAGATGTTTAAATTCAAGACACCCAACAGAAAGACTAGGCCCATGCACCACTCACTAGCCCTGGGCAAAAGGCCCCAAAAGCAGCCAAAAAAATCGAAAAACACACAAAAATCAGCACAATCCTATGCCATCAATGCCCTCCATGATGTTTACATTAAAGAGACCCCACAGAAAGACTCAGTCCATGCACCACTCACTACCCCTGGGCAAAAGGCCCCAACAACAGCCCAAAAATCGAAAATTACAAAATTGTAGTTGCAGCAACTGTAATGCCCCAAACAAACTTGCTTGTGAAATTTCTAATCCAAAAGTGATCCAAAGAAAGTCAAAAAGGCCTCAAATCCAAATATCCAGCAGCATCCACAAAAAGTAATCCGTCCAGGTCAAGATCCGAATGAAAGTGACCAGCTCATAAAGAAAGCACTGGGAGGAGCCTGCTGGACAGGAACAGGAAGTTGGGACTGTGGGGCACTTCTTCCCCCTCCCCCAAAAATGGACTCCTTGCAAAAACAAGTGCAGGAAAATGTCAACCTGAGGAGTTATTCTGATAAAAATCATCATTTCAGAAGGTTTATGCTGCTTGCTGGTGGATTTCTTGTGCAGAATTGCAAATTTTATAATTTCGCGAGTGCGAGATTGTTGCTGCCCGCCGCATCTACGTGTTCGCAATTGCGAACTCCTGCGATACGTGATCACGGCTTACTCGCGTTGACAAACTCTCACTGCGCAAGGTGGCAAGCTGCGATGATGTAATCGCGGTCGCCAAACTCCCGCGGGATCCCACAGCAAGATCCAAAATGACGCAGCACTCACAAAATATCGAGAAAAACAACTCGGCAAACGCTGAATGACGGTAAGTGAACGCCGCGTGCCACAATATTGTATCACCAAGCAAAATAATCGTGCGAATTCGTGGATTTTTGGTAAATTGCGAATTTACCGAAAATCCGCAAATTCCGCGAGCGGAACGGATTATACGCCCATGCTTAATCCCAAACCTCACAATGGGTCATTTTGCAGCAATACAAAAAATGACTCAATAAAATCACAGCACTCTCAGACGCAAATGCTTGGCAGGGACAGAGATCCCTATAGCAGGGAACGGGGGGATTTTAATCAACAACACGAACATCTGAAGCAAACCCCTGACACAGCGAAATATGTGGACTGAAAAAAATCAGAAGATCCTCCAACACACAACAAGGGGCCTGTAGGCACAATCATCTCAAGACAGTCTGCCCGGCTGACTAAGCTAGTTGCTACTCCGGAAAACCAATCAAGGGGGACATATGATATCCTGACTAGGGGAACCTGATCATTCTGTTTCAGTCAAATACAGTTTATCAATTAAGTTCCTAGAAGCGCGACGAGCTCAAGAGCTGGAGTCCACTCAGGTCTCCTTTCTATCGCTGTTATGGGCAAAAAAGATCATAACAAAATTACCAGTCTTCCAAAGCTGGGGCATAAAATCAAACAAATAGGAACCAGGGGTTTTCCATTAGCCTTCTTGCACCAGCTTCCTCAGCCAGCCTACTCAATTCTAAAAAGCGCTCAAAGCACAGAAACCTTCATGGATTGCACCCACACCATTCACCTAGGAACCCGACTATTGAGAAATGAAACCCGGACCAGAGGTCAAGACCGCAGCTGGATAATGTCACTTATGCCAATTAGGGCTGGCTTTCATCCGACCCACAAAACAGTCTGGGAATCTCACAAACAGAATTAACGGTAGATCGGAAACAACCACCTAAAGCAAATTCCTGGAATATCTGGGGGTTCCTACAAAAAATAAATAACAAACCACTGACACCTTGGAAGGATTTGGACATGTTACTATTGCCAGAAACCTGGGACCAATCAACAGTTCCCTTAACAGGCTTTGTGGAGTTCCAAAAACCAGCAATAAAATACAGCAGGTTCGGGCATCCCAGGGGCAGCCATTCTGTCTACGTTTCAACATTGCTGCAATACACAGCAGAAGAAATGAGACCCTAAGACCCCTGAGCAAAAGCACCTCGCCTCAACATCTTCAACCTTTACAGGGCCCTTCTGCTCCTTATTATCAATGTCTATATTAACCCCTGTAAATCAAGGAAAAAGGAGACACTGAAAGATCTCACACTAACAGTAACTGATTTCAAACTAGAGCACCCATCTGCAAATATTATACTGTCTGGGGACTTCAACACAAATCTCTATGGGGGTGCGTTTGGCCATAAGATCAACTTAAAGGACCCCAAATACTACCTTCCAACACGAAATCTGCATCCAATCCTATGGTGGAACACCATTGCAGAAAGCTTCGTAACCAAATGCTACACACTGGGCTTGAGGCTTATTAATGGCTGCTTTCACAGAGACTCTCCACCCAGGTGGACAGGAACAGTGGGCAACTTCATCTCTTATACAGACTTTAGTTTGTACTCAGTTGGCCTTTTTAAGCACATCAGAGACTTCTACCTAAGAGAATGCTTAGAGAGTGACTACCGGCCACAAAACATCAATTTCAACATAATTCCTCAAAAAATAGGAAGCAGCCCCACACACCAGTATCGCCGTGCTGACAGAAAATCTAAAATAACTAAAATGGGATAAGGTAATCAGCCAAGATTATATATCTGTATATCAGTACGGATTCAAGACCTTCTAAAGAAGGAATCAACAGAAGGCAGCACACGTATTTCAATGTGGACCGACCTCATAGAGCAAATCCTGCTCGACTTCCAACTCACACTGTCGACATGCTCTAAAGCGCGTGCCCAACCCTCAACTTATTTCAAACTGACAGAAAATATAAGGACGATGAAAAGAAACGTTAACCGTAAATTACGAGTTCTTGTAAAACAACCACCTCAATCCTAGCCAGACATAGCCTGAGCAAAGCAAGATCACAGTTTAGGGGAGCCATATGGCACACTAGAAGAGAAAAATGAGGACATTTGGCTGCAATTGCTAACAGCTAGCAAGAGAAAATTTAAAAAACAAATTCTGGTCACTAATCAACAGTGTCACAATTGGCCCCAGAAGAACTGTGAGTGCAAACATCTCAGAGACTAGTTGAGCCACACACCCTACGGTTCACTTTTCCACACAAACGACATGTCTGTTGCCTCTTAGCACACTGCCAAGAAAACCATGCTCAATCAGAACGAAATCTATTTATTTGACGCCCAAACTTCACCCGAGGTCAACACCAGCATGGTAGAGCGTTGCACTAACAAACTAAGACGACTACGAAAAGATGACGTACCTCATCCTAATGGGCTTCACACAGTTCTGTTTGCCCATGAGCCAGAACTATGGTCTAAGACACTAACCCCACTGCATAAATACTGTCTAACAGCTAACACCATTCCATACTCATGGAAAGACTCTATCATCCAACTTATTTTCAAAGGAGGCTCCAAATCAGATCCCTGTAATTATAGGTTGATTGCACTAATCGACAATTATGTCAAGATACATGCAAGCCTGCTCCTCAATGACTTAAGACTATGGGTGAAAGCAAAGGGGATCATGCCTGTGAACCAATGCGGCTTCAGAGATGGCTGTGGGACCACTATGAATCTAATGGCCCTTGCCTTAATGTGTTACAAAGCGATCAGATGGAATGGAACACTGTTTTCCTGCTTCATGGCCTTCAAGGCCGTGTTCCCAAAGCTGAGTTTGATAGCATCTCTAGAAGTCGGCTGCTTTGCAAATTACAGGACTGGGGCCTCCCGGACAACTTGCTGAAGACAATAATAGAGCTATACTCGAACACTTGAGTGCAGATAAGCTGGGGGATGGCAGCTGTGTGTCAAGGAGGATCCAAACCACCTCTGGCCTAAAACAAGGCTGTGTGCTGGCACCTTCGCTCTTCAAGCTTTACATAGCAGACATGTCCAATCACCTCAATAAAGCAAATTGTCACTCCCCCCAAGCTCTGAGGGAAAAGAGTGACTTATCTGATCTACGCAGATGACTTAGTGCTCCTTAGCCAGACAAAGATAGGTCTACAGGAACTACTTTCAATTCTTCAGACCAACACAACAGCAAACATGCTTGGCATCAACCTAACTAAAACCAAAATGGTAGTCTTTAGCTTAAAACCTAACCTGATAAACAGGTGGCATCTTAACAGCGATGCCCTAGAACACAGCAAACATTACAAGTATTTAGGAGTCATCCTTGACATCAGGTGGTCCTTCACCCGCAACGTTCATTCAATCAAAACTAAGGGCTCTAGCCTACTGTTTGCCTTCACGACTATTGCTCAGAAGCTACAAGGCCCCAGTCTCTACCCTTTGTTTAAGGTAATAAAGGCAAAAATTTGCCCTACTCTAATTTTATTGCTGTAAAGTTACTCAAGGGAAAGAAAGCGGGCCTGATGACATACTACTTACAAGAAACTATAAATCAGCACTGCGCCTGCCAAAAAGTGTATTTCAGGCCCCGGTGAGACTAACTAGAATTTGCCATCTACAAGCATGTCCCGTTCATCGAGAGCTGCTTTCTCAACTTTTGCCACTGCCTTAGATTGGAGCTGCCGGATTCTATGCATGCCCTAATTTGCACCGAACTGGAGCAGCCCTAACAATGATCAGCATATAAGATCCAACTAGGCAACCTACTGAGGGACTTCTCACTAATAGAAGTCTGGAGCAAATACCTTTCCAAACAAGAATTAAAAAAACTGACTTCTGCCACAGGCAAAAAAACATTGGCGCTAGAGGTCGAGTCAGCCTTGTGTAAATGTGTGCATGCATGGTCAGTGATTAATTCGTACACTACAAATAGACAACAGAGCTACATAACCAACACTTATCCACTATGTATTAAGCACAGGCTGATGGCACTAAAAATGGTGGGGGTGGAATTTCTTGGACCACTATCTGGCCTGGCACTGCTCTGCCATCCATGATACTACCTGCCGCCTAAGTGGACTCCTTAATACACGTCCTATGTATCTGTCCTCAGATCTTACCGCAAAGGAAACTGCTACTTCCCGATGACTTTATCAGCCTAGGCGTATGCATATGCAGGCAGGCAGTAATTGCCAGCCTGAATCCACAGAATTGCCAACTCAACATAAAAAGCATCAAATACCTTAAAATAGTAGCTGCCAAACTAGGTACAGTAGGTCCAAAAAACAGTAGGTGGAACATCTACTGGACCAAAAGCTATTGGAACATTCAGGCTGAGGAGGAGCAAATTCACTCATGACCCACACCCCTTGGACTCTAAGCACTGCTTGCATCTTATTAACTGGAGCAAATCAGACTTGCTAACAAGTTTTAAACCGAATGTCTCAGGGAAGACTGGAGCTAAAGCAGCAGGCACCCAGTCTCCAAACTTGCTCTTTGGACATGGACTACCTCAACCTACCAACCAGATGGCAGACTTAATTGTGCAATATTTTTTCAAGGTTTAAACATTTAAGGACATTAACGGCTGCAAAGAGGCCAGCCGCAACAAACCCCACTACAGACTAAGTGCACAATTTCAAGTAGCTTCAGCACTTTATTATCATTTTCACTTGAAAAGGCTTTTTTAACAGTGCTTAACATTTTTAAACATTTGTTTTTTTGTAAAGGTTTTTATTAACTGTACAATAAAAATTACAATAAATAAATACACTCTTTTTCTCCAAAATTGAATAGGGCCCAATACATTTGTCCTTAAGGGCCCTTGTAGCCGGGTCTGGTGGCTAAGTGGACTAACGCGTCCACTGCAGGGGCCTGTGTTCAACCTCATGGTCACAGGTTCAAATCCTGGCAGGTCCACTCAGCCTTTCATCCATCTGAGGTCGATAAAATGAGTACCATTGAGTTGCGTAACAATAAACATCTGTTATTCAGCCCCAAGATACCCATGGCTGAATGTGCGCTTTACAAATGCACATCTTATGTTATGTTGTAGTCACAGGGCTCCAACATCCAAACTGATTTCCCTGGATTGTACTCAGGTATAATAGACTTCTGGTCATACCAGAGCTTCATCAACTCTTGGCTGGCGTCCAGGTTACTGCTTGCTCTGCTCATGTACTCAGCCATGCAATACCCCAAGCCCAGCACATAGTCCAGCACAATCTGCTTGGATTACTTGAGATGCTTCTCCCAAGACTCTCTCACCAAAGACACAATGGCCCTCTTACAGGGTGTCCAAACTGTAGCTCAAAGGGGCTTAAACCAAACGCTTTTGGTGGAACTTCCCTTAAAGCAAACAGCAGCCATGGGAGAAGAATTTGCCATTTCCTCTTGAACTTGTCAGACAAGCCCATGATCATGCCCTTCAGGGTCTTATTGAAAAGACCATTGGTCTGGGGATGATATGGGGTGGTGAACTTGTAGGTAAAACCAAATTCAACCCACATCGCATTCAGGTAGGTGGACATAAAGCTAGTCCCCAGTCTGAGATTACCTCCTGTGGAAAACCCACTCTGGTAAAGACACTAAGTAGGGCCCGCCCTGTCCACTAAGGGAGCAATGACCATTCTGGGGGTATTGCCTCTGGATCTCTGGTGGTATGGTCAACTCCCACCAAGATACATCTTTTCCCCGAGGCAGTTGGTTGCTCTGGAGGACCATCAATGTCAATCCCTCCTCTCAAAGGGAGACCCAACCACTTGCAGTGGTATAAAAGGAGCATTTTGCTTGCCCCTTTCCTTGCTACTGGTCTGACAGAAGACACAGGAGCTACAGAGCTCCTTTACTTAAGCAGACATGTTGGGCCGATTGAAATATTTGACCAGCTATTCCAGGTCTTGGTATGACCCGAATGTCTTGCCAAGGAGATGTAATGGCTCAAAGTGTGGGGAAATGCTCTATCCCTCTGGGTGACCACCCCTCTCCTGTATGCCCCTGGTTTGGAGACCGTTGCTTCATTAAAGAGAACTCCATACTCTCAGTAGCCCCTGAGAGATCCATTGTCATTACCCTGCTCTTGCCCGGAGGCAGTCTGCATTAGGCCCTCAAGATTGGGACATTCTCTTTGTCTCTGACACATCTCACCTGCTCCTTGCAATTCTACAAAGTCAGACAGATCTTGCAGGGTTGGAATCCCTGCCTCAGAGGCCAGATCCTCCAACTCAAGGTCGGATTCTTCATGGAAATGTGAGTTGTTTGGGCTGGCTCATGAGACCCTGTGGCCTTTCTCTTGTTCTTGAGGCTTGGCCCATTGTTCCAGGGTCTAAGTATTCAGCACTCCACTGATTTGAAGTCTGTTACCTAGTCACTGCCCATACCCACTCAGGGCGGTCCAGGATCAGCGCATGGACCTTCCTTTCTACCCCTGACCAGTCTGAAGCTTCAAGACCATTTTCCAGTAGACACTACTGGGAGGGCAAAAGACACAACTACCTTCTTAGGGCCAGTCAAACCTCAACCATTCCAACCCCATGGAATACACTAGGTAGGATCTGCTCTGGAGAAACCAGTCCATCCACAACCGTGGTCACACTGGCTCCTGTATCTCCCAGAGCCTCAACCTCAGCACTGTTGACTTTAGGCCTCTGCCTGTACTTCTTCCAGCTTAGAGTTAAGGCTGCCAGGGCTGCAACTTCCATCTTCTCATGGAAAATAAGGTTAATTCTGTATACCCCTCCCTATCTATGTGTCATCTTCTACCACAACACCAATACACTAGCAATCCCCTGGGACTACCCACCAGTGGGGATTCTTGGAACAGACAGCATCTCCTCTCTTGTGTCCTGGCTGCATGCAGTCAAAACACTGACCTGCCTTTATAGGGTCAAATAACTTACCCAGATACCCCTTCCCCTTTGTTGCAAAGTCATCCTGTGCCCTGTGCCCTTTTTGATGACTGGTACCAGTGGCAACTGACTCTGGCTGACCCTGGGCTCTGCCTAACCAGGCCTATGGCCAGTGCTATGCTGAAAGTGACACTTAGGATACAGTGAGAACAGATACATACACTAAAGTACACTATGGGATAGGGTATCCCTATGAATAGCATGACCTCCCATGTAAGGCCCTCATACATATTAGTGCAGGGGGGTCAACACTACCTTTAAGTCCCTACTATATAACAGGGCATGGCAGTTTAGAGGCCAGCAGCTCTTTCTGCATATGCATGTGTGCACTGCTGCGGTGTGAAGTCACTTAAAAAGCAGCCCTGTGATGCAGGATTACTTTTAAAATGCAAATTGTACCCCAACTGGACTTTAGTGTTTGGGGCACTTACACATTAATAAACTACACATTTTGGGCGTATTAGGTACCCCCAGGGTCTGTCCCAGGTGTCCCAGGGTGGGAGGTCAGGTATTTATAAGGAGGACCATTATAAAATGAGTTTTAATATTAAAAACCTTTAAAGTCTCCCCTAGGTGTTCCAGGGGTTGAGGGTCCTGTACATATAGGCAGGGTCCTTATAAAATATGTTTTTATAAGCCCTGGTGTTGTAAAAATGGTCCAAGTCATTTTTCCCATTGCAAATCTACTGCCACATAGGTTAACATGGCAAGAAGTTATTAACTAATAATTACCGCTAGGAGAATAATTACAATAGAATGATATTGATAAATCTAACAATATGGTACAGACAAGAAGTTGTAAGACTTTCTTGTCTGTAAGCCAAAATTCACACTTCCATTGGTCTGTCCTGATTTGTCAGAGTTAAGTGGATTAGCCAGCTTCCTTTGATGAGGTGGTAAAGAGCCCTTGGAGATAAACAGCTCTTTTGGGAGGGCAGGGTCCTGCTACATAGGAATTAAGTATGTGCGGAAAATCTGTTCCACTCGAGGAATTTGCAAATTGTCAGCAATCTTGCGAAATTGCCAAAAAATCTGCAAATCCGCTGGCGGATTTTTTTTTTTCACATGCCCGAGTTGAAGCTTAAATTCAGTACCGTTTTAATCAGCCCAAAAATTAGTGAGCACGGTCGATGCTGGGCAAGTGTGCTTTATCCCCATATCTGCTGTCGAAAATTTGCTGTAATACTTGAGGGAGGTCTTTGCATCCATGAGTTTCTTGAGCGCAACCCCGTGTAGTTCCTGTGACCAGGAGGCTGGTTTCTCCTCATCTGCTGGCCTGCTCGCTCTCTGACCCTTTATACACAAGAGGCATGTGAACACGCATAGAAGCCCTGCCCGTTTGGCCCCGCCCACCACACACTAGCGGTATGAAACGTCTTCCCGCCCTTTCCCAACTATGATGGGCAGCTCACTCAGGGGACCTCAGCGCCTTTTCGCGCTGTGGCAAAGTTACAGGCACACATATTCACTGGAGACAAATCTTCTGGCCCTTTACGCAGCTGCAGTATAGGAAAAGCACTATACATTTACCAAACAAGGTAGCACTTACTGATTAGCCTGTAGAAAATACTCCAGTTGAGTAGAGGTATTGCACCAAACGGTGGCATCTTCGTGGATAAATATGCAGGGCAGGATTCATTCTGGCACGAGGCTCCTGTCCCAAAAATTAAACCTCAACAGGAAGGACAGATATACATAAAGCAGGTGCCCGAGTTGAAGCTCAAATTCAGTAATGTTTTAATCAGCCCAAAAAATTAGTGAGCACGGTCGAGGCTGGGCAAGTGTGCTTTAACCCCATATCTGCTGTCGAAAATTAGCTGTAATACTTGAGGGAGGTCTTTGCATCCGTGAGTTTCTCGAGCGCAACCCCCGTGTAGTTCCTGTGACCAGGAGGCTGCTTTCTCCTCATCTGCCGCCCTGCTCGCTCTCTGACCCTTTATACACAAGAGGCATGTGAACACGCATAGAAGCCCTGCCCGCTTGGCCCCGCCCACCGCACACTAGCGGTATGAAACGTCTTCCCGCCCTTTCCCAACTATGATGGGCAGCTCACTCAGGGGACCTCAGCGCCTTTTCGCGCTGTGGCAAAGTTACAGGCACACATGTTCACTGGAGACAAATCTTCTGGCCCTTTACGCAGCTGCAGTATAGGAAAAGCACTATACATTTACCAAACAAGGTAGCACTTACTGATTAGCCTGTAGAAAATACTCCAGTTGAGTAGAGGTATTGCACCAAACGGTGGCATCTTCGTGGATAAATATGCAGGGCAGGATTCCTTCTTGCACGAGGCTTCTGTCCCAAAAATTAAACCTCAACAGGAAGGACAGATATAAATAAAGCAGGTGCCCGAGTTGAAGCTCAAATTCAGTAATGTTTTAATCAGCCCAAAAAATTAGTGAGCACGGTCGATGCTGGGCAAGTGTGCTTTATCCCCATATCTGCTGTCTAAATTAGCTGCAATACTTGAGGGAGGTCTTTGCATCCATGAGTTTCTCGAGCGCAACCCCCGTGTAGTTCCTGTGACCAGGAGGCTGCTTTCGCCTCATATGATGCCCTGCTCACTCTCTGACCTTTTATACACAAGAGGCATGTGAACATGCATAGAAGCCCCGCCCGTTTGGCCCTGCACACCACACACTAGCGGTATGAAATGTCTTCCCGCCCTTTCCCAACTATGATGGGCAGCTCACTCAGGGGACATCAGCGCCTTTTGGCGCTGTGGCAAAGTTACAGGCACACATGGTCACTGGAGACAAATCTTCTGCCCCTTTACGCAGCTGCAGTGTAGGAAAAGCACTATACATTTACCCAACGAACTAGTACTTACTGATTAGCCAGTAGAAAGTAGAAACAGTACTCTAGTATATAATTTGTGCAAATCCGCGAGTTCGCAAATTTTTTCGCGAACTCACTGATTTTTTTGCCATTTCGCAGAAGGCAAAACCACAAAATTCGCCCATGCTTAATAGGAATGCCAGAGTAGGGGGAATGGTTGTAAACAATATTCTTCAATGGAAGGAGGAGACAGGCAGAAGAAAACAGTTTCATTTACACCTCTCCTCTTTGAACCCAGCCAGATGGTAGGAAGGAATGAGTAGATGCAAGGGGGAGAGGCTATGGAGATAAGCCATCCTGGCGGTGTGTTTAACCAGCTCTTCTCTCCCTGCTGGAAAATTAGCCATGATGAATTTTAGAGAAATGGTGCTCTCTGGGAGGAAATAGTACCACACTTTGGAGAATGTGTTCATACCCTGGTGTGTTGCCCTGCACCTCAATGGACAGGAATGCCCTTCTGGTTGACCCAGAGAACTTAGAATAAGTATCAAAAAGGGGCAGAGAATCTCCAACCTGCTGCTTGAAACTCAAGAAAGAAGAAGGGTCCATGCTGAGAAGTTTGATTTGCACCAACAAGGCCTTGCACTCTGAAGACTAGAACTACAGCCCTGTGGACTACCTTCCTTGAAAAGTACTGAAGAGTGGACTTCTTGCAAGCTACAGGTTAACCAAACTCACCTGGCACATCACCACCAAGACTCCTCAGCCTGGAGTAATACTATTTGATTTGGGAAGGTTTTGTCCAAGTGGATTGAGGAAACTGAGAGTCCCAAACTTTCAAGGACCATCTTTTAGCTTCCAGACCCTGGGAGTAGGTTTTGGACACTTCAGGAAGAAGCTCCAGAAGTTTGGACCAGCTTTGGAGAAAAGCTCTATAAGTGGACCAATGCGACCTGCCCAGCCAAGCCGGCGACCCTAAACCTCAAGTGGGGCCTGCCTTCCAGGTTGGTCCCACTGAAAAGCTCCAGAGGTCCGACTTCCAGAGTTTGACTTGGAGTAAGCTGAAACCTACACCTGCGAAACCTACCCGAATATGGCCTATTAAAGAGCATCGAGAGACCGCACAAGAAAAAGCTCTGTAAAAATGTGTACGTCTGAACGTGGAAAAGGTGACTGGGACGAACCACGAGAGCCAAGCCACCCACCTTCAAATGCGAGTTGCCTGGATCTCTGGTTCATCTTGCTGGAAAGTTCCAAAGGTCTGACTTCCATAAGTCTGACCGGGAGCTTGTTGCAAAGCAGACAGGCAAACCCTCACCGAATTCAGACTGGCTGAGAGCTTCGAGGGACCCCAGAAAGAAAAACTCCAAAAAGTTTCTAAGTCAGATAGTCAAAACTTTGACTGAGACCTACCGCAATTTTAAAATTAAAAGTGTTTTATCTTTATTTTGTGTTGGGTCCTAATTATTTACTGAATTTGTGATTTTATATGCTTTAGATACCTATCTTTGAAGTTAATTCTGCCTGCTGACACCCAAGCAACCAAGGGTTGATCATAGGCATACTTTTCTAAGACCTATTTGCAGGCCTGGAGTGTGTTAGTGGCACTATTCCCAGTGGCAGATATACATTTGCCACTACTACTAATCCACTTGCCTACACCCTTGCAAGTGAAATGGCTCTGGGACCCCCCTCCTTGTGTTATGTTATGTTATGTTACAATGATTTATAATGCACACAGCTACTCATGAGTGTCCCGCCACGAGATGCAGGTGTTTGTTAACCTTTGAAGGACTCATTTGTCTTTTTTATCTTGGTTACCCAGGGCTTTCCCTTTCTTTTGATCTCCTCCCTGGTTCTTCTTGGTGAACTTGGCGTGAACCCACTCACCTGCTTTCTCACTCAGTTCCCTGAGACTAGATAGTTTACAGTCAACTAAATACTGGTGTAACTTCTCTTAGGGACAATGACTTAAAATGTGTTCCCTCATGAAGAAATTGTAGAGCCCATCATAGGTACTTAACTGGTTACCCTGAATCAAGTTCCCTTGTGGTTCGCTGAGATGTCTACAAAGTCAACCCAACATTAGGTACTGGCTTTCTCTGTGTCCCTACATTACATTCTATACTGCTCAGGGGTGAGACCAAATTTTCTGACAAGACATTGCTTCAAGTGAGAGTAGGACTCAACTTCCTCCTCCTCTAGGATAAAGAGCCTATCCCTCCCAACTACTGGAATGAATCCCACAGGAGTAAACCCATGTGTTGAGAGCTCCCTCTCCTCATCCAAAAGACCCTGTCACATACTATCAGCCACTTATCTATATCATCACCCTCCTGATATTTAGGGACAATATACTTGGGCAGCTTTGGGTCAAACACACCACCCCTAGACACCTTTACCTCTTCTTTGCTGCCACCATCTCTTTGTTCTTCCCTTGACTATTTCTTAATGAGGACCACCTTTTCTGTCTCTAAAGCTATATAGGCTAAATGTGCTTCAAGCGCTCTCTCCCTGAGGGACAGCTCTAATCTTCATGTGGTGGATCCTCTCCTATCACTAGTTTTAGGCAGGACCCCAGTTACTGAGTAGGTTCACAGACGTTCCTCCTCCTTATCCTGCAGGCTGGAGTGGTCAACCTTCCCTTCTACTTCTGGATCTGCTTTGTCCCAGAGGATGTCTTTGCTAGCTCGACCAATGCCCATGCTATAAGGGACTTCCCCAGCTCTGCTTTCCTAGTATTGGTGGAAAATGGTAATTCCCTAGCTCCACACAACCACCTAAGTCCTACGACAATGAGTGTGGGTTGGCAGCCAGATCAAACTCAATGGAATCTCCAGGTTTTGGGTCACACACAATAACTGTTGCAAAAATTTAATTTGAAGAATAAAAAAAAAACTAAAACATTTTAGTCCAAATTAAAATATTAAAATAGGTTATTGGTCAATTTAGAGGATTTTTAATTGCCTCACTTAAATGGTGAATGGTGTTATTAAACACAAGTTCTGTATCCCATCAAATGTTGGAAGGTGGTAGTAATAACACCACAATTACAAATAAGGTACAGTCAAGTCTCATTAAATTAATCCCCGTTCAACCCTTGGTAATTTGGCTGACGAGCAGTCCGGCTTAACTAATGAGACAGGTGTGTAAAGCATTTAATGTCACCAAAACTGAAATTAAGTAAAACACAAAACTTATTTACATGTTAACACCATTTTATAAACAAAGAACATATTTTTATCTTTAAAATGAAACCAAAACAACAGAAATCCAGTGTAGGGAACCAAAGATATGAATTGTTAAAGATTCAATGCAAAAATTTGCTTTCTGGTGATACAAAGTGAAAAGAGCCAACCACAGCTATCTGGTCTCGCTGGACTGAGACCAAATCAAAGTTTCAGGCTGACTATGATGGAGTGTAGGATGGCCACGATGAGCGTTAGGGCCTGGTCAACATTTACCTTCTGACGTAGTCACTTTTTTGGGAGTTTTTTCTCTCGACGTCGAGTGATAGACTTCGTCAATCTAGATTTCAGTTCGAAGACTGTGGCATGCTGTAGGGCAAAGCCTTGTGAATCCTGAAGGTCATTGTCTTGATCGTCGATATGAAACTGCTCCAGAGCTTTTAGCAGATCAAACTTGCACTGTTAGGTCGAGTCACTGTTTGACTAGACTGGCTTGACTCTCACATTCAAGTTCAGTAGACCTATTGAGCTTTTGCCAAAAAGCTGTCAGAAAGTTCACACATTTTTTCAAAACTCCTTCTAAAAGGTCCTTTCATGGTCCACAACACCAGCCAAGGCTCCAGAAGTTCTGATTTACTTCTTGGGGGGTTTGGAACTACAATTCTCACAATGCACCTGGTCAAATCCATTGAAGTCCAGGTGAAGCTGGTCAAATGGGCATTGTCTTTTTTGGAGGTGATGTTGGTGTATTCCTGTTACTGATCAGGGAGTCCACTCCTTCATCTTTTAAGTCAGGCACAGTCCTCTCTTTCTGAAGCCTTGAGAGTGCAGCCCTACCATTTGGGCACCTAGAACAGACCTTAGGGTTGACTTAGGTATGCTAAAAAGGTAGTTTTAGGCTTTGGAAGTACTTTTAATTCCAAAGTCGAATTTGGACATCGTTTTATTTCAAAACCAACCAGCCTGCAAGGCGAGGCAGGATTTAACAATTAAAGCAGAAACCACAGCAGTGCACATGTAAGTGCATTAGATCCTCTGGTGTCTCTACATCTGCAAGCCTTATGGCCTTATATGGCCTTAAAGGTAGATTGTCTGGACCTTTTAGGCAGAGCCACCAGTATCAGTCAAAAAATGGGGGAATCAGGCCATTACTGATAAACCTGGGATTGTGCCAAAATTATTGGGTGGATGCGTGGCACTTCTTCCTACGGCAGAGAAACGCAATGCAGCGATTTGTGCTGTGCTGCATTGCGTTACTCTAGATTTATCAAGCCATGCAAAACCACTGAAGGTGGCCTTGCATGGCTGAATACATCTAACTGTCAGCTGTGTAATATTTAGGTTCTCATTGAGATGATTCTTGAGAACCCATGCTGTATTTTTGCACCTGGAAATACCAATACTGAGGTTTTCACTTACTCCGGAGTGAATGTGTTATTATTATGATTATTATTATTTTATAAACTATTATAACAACCATAAACATACACAGAGCCACAACTTAATCGTTGATACGATACACTTATAATTAATACATCTCTACTTCAGTCTGCCTGAGCAATAACGGATCATACAAAGGTGCATAGTGCCAGAATTTAAAAACATGCTGAAAATACATTGTAATAATAAAGAAACTTTGTACAGTTTAGGTTCAAGACCTTCGTACATCCTATAGCTGTGCACAAGGGGATCATGCGGAAAGTGCATTATGTATACATCAAAAGACACACTATGAGGAAAAGCACAAATAGTCTACCTTCCAAGGCCCATTGAGGGTCATAAAATAGGTGCAACATGCAAATATAAGAAGCTTGCTGTGCAAAAGGGGCTTGAACAGATTAAAACAACCTGGTTGAGAGGGTCATAACAACGGTGCAGCATGCAAATATCAAAGGCTTACTGTGGACAGGGGCAAGAACAGTTTTAAACCACCTGGTGCAAAAATCAACATAACTGTTCAAAAGATCATTTACTGTGCAATCAAACATACATTATAAGTATTCCTTTCTCATAAATACTACATATGCTTTGCTAAAACTAATCAATTCTGAGCACCCACCTGTTGATGAAATAGGGAGCAGGGTGCCTGTAGAAACCAACATAAATATAAGATATTTTCTCATGAGCTTTGTTTAAATTAATCAGTGCTTAGCATCCAACGGCAAATAGGGTTGAGGGCACATCAACTCTGGGATGGGGGTTCATAGTTCTGTTGTTCACGCCCTAGCAGCCCTTCGTCAATCAGAAACCCTTTCAGGCTGTAGTCTCAGTTTAAGATGTTATTATCTGATTATTATTAAAAATTGGTAAACATTGTACCAGTCGAATGCCCTGCAAAAGTTTCTGAGGGCTTAAGGCTTTGAGACAGCCGACCAACTACTTCTAACTTCTAAAGCTAAGAACTCTTTTACTCGGCAATGACCCCCAATGTACCAGCAGGTTGGGGCACACACAAAATATATGCATAAACGTTTCTTTTGTTGGATGACACAGACGACATATTGCATCTTCCTGTTGGGCCGTCTTCTGTCACTTGGATATAAAATCGAATGTTGGAAGACATCCAAATCGCATCTTTATCAGTTCCCTCTTGATCGTCAATGACGGTGCTGCATCAATGTAGGGTTGTTCCTTACTAATGTTATAAGAGTTCTACCTGGCCACCTTGTGCTCGATTTGCCAAAATAGCTTTATCCTCCTGGAGGCTTTTTTGCTGTATGCATTTATTCAAAGATTTCGTGAAGATGTTGTGCCTCGTGTTTAGTTGCCGTAAATCTATGATACCAAGATTCTCTATACCTTTCTGTAGGTATTTGGCAAATGACCTTTCCCCCGTGTCAGATTTATCTCTGTCCAAGCAAGATTAGCCAGTGATCCCTTCTGGGCCACTCCACAGTTAATGACAACATTTGACAAAAGCCCTTTGTTTGACCAGTGTTTGTTATCAAGGCAATTTCCAATCTTATTTGGGCCCGGGAGGCAGACTTTGATATCTGAACACCTGTTTATACATTTGTATTACAAGTTTCACCCAGCACTATCGCACCTTCATATGATATAGTGGGAACCAATTTTGATTTTATCACTGTTATCAGTGCCTTTAGATTGTGACCCCACAAACGTTTCCGCAAATTAGAAACAGCAAAATGTAAAACTGTAGCTTTTGCTGTAATCTTTTTTGTGCATCAAAGTCACTCCTTGAGTTCAGTTTAAACCTAGATACGTGTAGGTTGCAACGTCATCAATATTAGGCCCATTTAGGTGCCATTTCTGAGGGGGTGAACTCACCTAAAACTCAGGTATTTTGCAACAAGGTGGCCATGTTCTTCCAAGACAAAGTGAAGGCGGTCTATAATGGATTCGCCAGGCCCGCGGATCTAGGAATGGTCTCCTTATCAGTGGCCTTAGCGAGGCCTCGGACTACCACTATCACCCTCGGAAGCCCTGCTGAATCTCGGGACTCTCCTGAACTTTTTGCTTTCCCAACTTTAGCAATTGATGCAACAATAAATCTGTTGCGTTCCATTAAATCCAGTTCCCCACTGGACCTATGCCCCCCAAAAATATTTCATCTTTTATCTGAGACTTTCACGTCTCATCTGACCCCTATTTTTAATAAAATGTTTTCCACTGGGATATTTCCCACTAGCTGGAAGTTGTCATCAGTGCTTCCCCTTTTGAAGATGCCAAATTTGGATGAAGATGATCCTAGCAACTACCGCCCAATCTCCAGACTTCCGCTACCATCAAAGATGGTGGAAAAAGCCTTGAATAATACCCTATCAGAGTATTTTGAACAGTATGGCTTTCATGATGACACCCAGTTCGGATTTCGAAAACACCATAGTACCCAACTGGCTCATCATCTGAATTGATCAGGCAGACAGTTGACGCAGGGGGTAGTGCAGCACTTGTGCTGCTCGACCTCTCCGCCGCATTTGACACGGTGAACCATCAGAAACTCTTGGAGGTTCTGAGGGTGATCAGTATCACAGGGAAGGCACTTACCCTACTTGAATCCTTCCTGTCTGGCAGGGAACAATTTGTGGCCCTAAACAGATTTAAATCACCAAACGTTACACTACCGTGCGGTGTGCCTCAGGGATCGTCTTTGAGCCTGAGCCTCTTTAATATTTATGTGGCACCACTGGCAAAGCTGATTAGATTTCTAGGTTTTTCTGCTATTTCTTATGCCGGTGAAACGCAGATCATTGTCTCAGTGTCCGGTTCCCCCACTGACACTATGACACAGTTTCATGCCTGCCTTCGTCAGGTTGGGGAGTGGATGGCCGGCAAATGTTTAAAACTTAATTCTAGTAAGACGGAGGTCTTACTATTCAGTGCTCACACCAACTTTGGGTCTCCCAGTCTCCGGCCCTCAGACTTTGGCCCACTTCCTACCCTAGAGATCAAGGTAAAGGATCTGGGAGTCATCTTTGATTCTAGACTGTTGTTTGAAAATCACGTGAATCAAATCACCTCCCTCTCCTTCTACACACTAAAGCTCTTGAGAAGGAACCTCCCATTTATCCCAAAGGAACTACGCAAACTAGTGGTTTTAGCATTTGTTCTGTCAAGAGCTGATAACTGCAATGGGCTCTTTATTAATGTTTGGAAAAAATGTTTGTCCAAAATACAGGTAGTGCAAAATGATGAAGCCCGGCTTTTGCTGAACATCCCTAGACACAAATCTGTATGAAAGGTGCTTAAGGACTTACATTGGCTGCCGATAAAGAGAGAAATTGAGTTTAAGGCTCTTTGTATTGTCTTTAAGGCCACACAGGACATAAGACTCAGCTTTTTTAAGTGGAAACTGCTACCTTACATTCCTACCTGTTGTCTTCATTCATCCTCTGCCCATGATTTGATTATCCCTATGTTCAAAAAATGCTCCTGGGGGAAGAAGCTTTTTGGTGGGCGCAACCAGGATATGGAATTCTCTCCCAATCAAGCTGAAACAAGAAACGCGCGTATTAGCTTTCAGAAAGGCGTTGAAGACGTGGCTGTTTAGTCTGTAAGGTGCATTCGAACTGCCTAGCCTCCCTCCTGGCTCTGTTGAGCAAGCATCATGACACCTTCGGGTGATTGTTTTGTGCTTTACAAGTTTCACCTTCATTTAATTTCATTTCTGTTCATTTCCCCTGTTTCACTTTTCGTCTCTTTAGGGGTATAACTTTGGTCGTTTTAAGGTTGATTTCCAACTGATTGTTAGCTGAGTACTCAGCAAGCCTATTAATAAACCTTTGCAGGTCTACCCAGGTGTTGCTTAACAAGAGCAGATCGTCTACATATAGGATGTTACTCAGCTTTTTGGTCCCGAGGCTTGGTGCATGCCACACTACGGCGTGAGTGAATATCTTGTGATTCCAAGTTGTAGAGAGTGCCAGGCCTGAAAATAATGTAATTACCATTAAAAGTTCATAATTTTGGGGCCAAATCCCATTTAGACATTTCAGCAGTATTTTTATACTGTAATGTCCATGCAGAGATATGTTTTCTTTCACGTTTGTTATAATCCTGATTTGACCAGTAATTCGAAAGTGCCAAACTGCAATTTCTACTGACCCCGAAATGAGGGCCATACATTTTGAAATGCTGGGGTGAGAGCAGGTAGCACTGAATATCATGCTTACTAGGTTTACTGACCTATCCTTGATTTTAGCCTTAAGCAAACAGCAGTGTTACGTTTTCATAGAAAGCATTGTAACATGATAGTTTTTTTTACTCAATGTGTGATGGACATTACTATGTATGAAGGCCAATTGTCCAGATTGCGTTTTGTTAACATTTTTGTTTTTATTATATTCTGTCAGGTAAATCCTACTTTAATAATTGCATTTCTGATAAATAACGTTAGTTTTTTGAAGATATACCCACATTCTTTCTTGTAACGTTTTTCATTTTGTTTTTCTTTTCCATGAATTTTGCTGTAAACTGTATAGTGACTGCAAGCTCAAATTAGCCATAATTTAGACTTTCCATACATGAGGCAATCCAGCTCAGAGAACAATATTCAGCAGCATAGCCCAAATAACTACGCAGTTATACATAGCAAGTATTACAAATATTTAAACACTTTCCTTAATAGGCTGCTTGCAATGCCAGGAGAAATGTTCACATTTTCTGGAAGAGTGGTCTAACAAAAGACGTAGCGCCTAAGAAAGTTGAGGCTCTCTTTTTAGTCTGTAGGTTATGTCCTGGGGCCCCTGACAGTGTTCTATATATATTCATTATCAAGTAACATTTTTTTAATGGTGTTCGCTGCACAGTAGGAAGATTTGGTTGCTTTTATAACTGTGTGTTTTGCTTTGACTGTTGTCAATTAAATTAAACTCGGATGATAATTATGTTGATTGGAGCTGGACTAGAGGTCGTGAAGCATAAAATAGAATTTCCTTCACTTACCAATAGGAATTCCAATTCCCCAATGTAACCATGACTATGCCTTAGGTGCCTAGATTATCAAAGCATACAAGAAAGCGATGGATGCAATGTTTGAATTAATCTCAGCCACTCGTAGTTACTCAGGACCGCATCCCGAACCATTGTTATTTTGCACACCATGTCACCTCACTTTGGACCTTGCAAATGAAAATCAGTCTCAAACCTGCTCCATCAAAACAGTCCAGCATTAACTGCCAATCCAGGTCCTCCCTGAACAGGAACACAAGCAACTCAGGACTGGTTTTTCCCTAGCTAAGGGCTCATCAGTAGGGTAGAGCCTGGTTCCAGTGACACATTGGATGAGAAATAATAGATGGAAAATGAAGAAGGAGGAAAATGACACCTACGATGAGCTCAACTGCATTTTAGAAAAGTTTAATGAAAGAGAGAGTGGTTATATCACTGTGAGACAGCTGATAATAACATGGAAAAATATGACTCGAGATGTTCAATTAAAGGTAAGAAACGGAAACATGAATATGTAGGAAGGAAGTAGCCAAACGAAGAAGATCTAGAGGAAAGAACATCAATTGACTTTATAAAAAAATGTTCAATAAAATATATTACTGACTCCTGTTTCAATATATGTCTAGAAAGATGTAACAACTCAACTCACTGCAAACATTACAAATAACAACTTCCTTAAAAAGTTCAGTCTGGATTCAAGGTGAAATATTTTCAGAATCAGCCACACTTCACATTATTGACAATACAATCAAAATACTAGATGAAGGAGAATGCTGTCTACTACAATTAGCATCAGTTTTTGGCACTGTAAGTTAACTGTCTTGCTGGACATCCTCTCAACCAGAATAGGCATGGAAGGCACTGTACTTAATTTCTCAATCTCGCAAACATGCCTACTATTGTGTGTCAATCACATTAAACCTTAACATAAGGTTTACTTAGATGGCCTCTTGACAGAAGCGAATCATGAGCAGCTGTGATAGCGCTCATAGCTAACACAATAGGAGACACACAATAAGGTGTTCAATGTGAAGCACTAACTAAATGCACGATACATCAAAACAGTATCATTCTGTTTACAGTCTGTGGGCAATTCCATGGTTTCTAAGAAGTCGGATCTCTTTGAAACTCTTTAAATAAAAAATGTAATTATGATAATTGAGAGACAATCAGGACTCCCTCAAATTATGAAAATTCGCTGGCTTCCAAAACAATGCATTGATTTCCCAGCAAGTAGGTTACTGTTCATTCTATGCATATTATTTTTATGAAGTAATTTCTTACAATGATGCATTGATTTTTAACATCATTTGGATAAACAGGATGGAGATTGCTATTGATGTGTTTATTTAAAAGAGCAAAGAAATTGTACCTCTTTTTTTGATCCCATGTCTTCTAAACAAACACTCTTTGTGATTTTTAACGATAAAAGATTTTAATGATTAAATGTTATGAGGAATCTAGTACTAAGAAGGTGAGTCCGTAAATCGTTGTCCAGATATAGATAAGTGTACCCATTATGATTTATTTTGTGATTTAAAGGGAGCTGTATTTGTTGTTTACATTTATATCATTGTTTCCACTCCTTCCTGAATGTCACAACTTAGATAATGAGATGGTAATTTGAATGCATCAGTTTTAAGACAAAGTGGAGAACATAACACAATATTAGTACATCAGCAATACCAAACTCTTCTTTAGGATATTTAACTCCATAAACATAAGCAACCTGATGGACTACCTTCAACAGGTGATTTATTGGATAATATATTCTCTCTGAAATTGAACGCAAACAAGACAGAACTCATTCTTCTGAATCAAACAATCCTCGCCCATAGTACAAAGATGGTTGAAGGAATTAGCCTCCTTAATTATAATGCCAAATTTCTCACAAATTGGAAAATCCCCTGGATTCTCACTTAATAGCTCTCTGAACTTCACCGAGGACATCAAAAATCTAAAAAGTGGCAATGCACCATATGCACCTTGTTAACAAAATGAAGAACTCCATTGCTCCAGACAATTTCAGATACACAGCGTAATTACCAGTTATCTTGAATATTGACTGTGGGAACACCACCTTAAAAGTTTTCCCTAAATCTTCAATGTCTATGCAAAGCACATCCATGCACAATTGACAAGAACATTAAAATAAATGTAGTGATGGCTGGGGGACCAAATGGTTTTAATTCTGAGAGTATCATTCACATGTTGGCTGCTTCTCTTGATAAAACAAAGTGTATCATTTATTTATTTATTTATTTATTTATGGAATTTTTAGTGCGCAACTAATACCCTAAGGTGTCTAGGCGCAGCAAATACTCAGGATTACAGCACCAATCAGAGCACGTTCTCATTGATTGAAAAGCCAAGTCTTCAGTGATTTGCGGAAATTAATAAGGGTGGGAGCAGTTTTAATGTGCAAAGGAAGTGAGTTCCAAAGCACGGGAGCTGTTACCAAGAATCGTCTATCACCCCAAGTGGCCGTTCTTGTCCGGGGGACGGTCAAAAGATAGCTAGCTGCTGATCTTAGATTCTTTTTGGGGATGTACACCTGGAAAGCCTCTTTTAAAAACTTCGGTCCAGTCTGGTGAATGGCCTTATAGGCTATGCAAAGAGCTTTAAATTTGATCCTGCTTTCGACTCTTAACCAATGGAGATGGCGAATGGCTGCAGAGGTGGAATGTCGCCTAGGGATGTTAAGCAGGATCCGTGCTGCCATATTTTGGATGGACTGAAGTTTGTTTAAGAGATATTTGTGTGTACCAAGAAAGAGAGCATTTCCATAATCTAATTTTGAAAATACTAAAGTGGTAACTAGCGTTTTTCCTGCAGATACTGGTAGATACGGCAGGAGTTTTTTTATTTTCTTCAGTACAAAGAAAGCCGCCGAAACCACCTTGTTAACATGGCATCCAAAAGATAACCTGTTATCAAAAATCACTCCAAGATTTCTGACCTTAGTGACTGGCACCGGAGGGGGGCCCATCTGACTGGGCCACCATGTGTTTGACCATTCTGGGGAGATCGTGCCAAAGGTCATAACCTTAGAGTTTGATGAAGTTTGAGCGCCATCATAAATCGTCAATTCCTCCCTGTCAAAGTCACGACTCCCCGACTTGTTTAAGAGGTCGGAGAAGCATAGGTTTTTACAAATGTGGAGCCTCAGCCCGTTCCTGACTCATAAAACAGAATGTTACTTTGCCATTTTCTTCCTATTGGTAAATATATTCATGGCAAAGAAAAAATGTATTTACATAATATATAGACTTAAGAAAAGTCTAGGGAATAAAAAAGAGCTAGCCAAAATTCATGCACATTTTGAGCAAGTTGTTGTTTACATGTGTTAGAAAATATCATTTAGTACTGATATGCATCCTTGTTAAATTAAGGCAAAGAGTTTGAAAATGGAGATACATAGGGGGATATTTACAACAAAATGTTGGAGAGCTATGTTGCACCAACCCTGGAAACGCAGCTCTCTGACTTTTTTTAAATGCAGGGGTGTGCCTATTTACAAAAAAACGGTGCACCCATATGTTTCCCCTAGCATTAAAAAAGCTGTCTAGCGCCAGCACAGTCATCCTTGAATCATGTTGCAAGGGTGCCTGATCTGCAAGGGCGATTGTTTATGTGCAGGAAGGGACACCTTCCTGCACATAAACAATCTTGAAAAGCGATTTGGTCTTCACACATGTAAAATGCAAAAATCTAGGAGAAATACGTTTCTCCTTGTATTGCCAGTTTGAGACCAGATAATCAATGTCAAAAATTGGCAGTGGGGTATAGAGTGTGCAAGGTTCTGCAACTACGTAATCAGAATTATAAGTTCATTTGATAGTGCATCAAAGGAAATTGAGACAGCGACCACCACACACTGTCAATTAGTGTATGTAAGCCTACACACACTTGGAATTAGACACAAATTCAATTATCTGAGCAGATAATATAAAGTCCAGAACATCAGTCCATGCAGTTTTCTTTTTCAAATGTTCATCCTTCATCTTTATGTATAACTTGTATCTTGGGAAGACTTTTTGATCTCAAATTACACTTCAGTACTTCAATGATACAACTAACAGCCACAATTCTTGCCAACACGTGTTTCGTCCAATGGCAATAGCCAAAGACTTCATCAGGGCGTGGACTGCTATATTTATTCAACAAAACAAGTTAGAACTGCCTCTGTCATGGACAGCCATCATTTGAATTGACGGTCAGTATGAATCCAGGTCAAGTACTCTCAGTCGCGTACATCAGTATGCAATCTTCAATCAGTATATGTTCTCAGTAACATCAAGCATTATCCTACTAATTCACTTCAAGAGTCCAGGGGCGAGTTGTGCCGATACAATCCACGCGCCTTGTATCGGCACTACTCATTATATTTACCTGAAATGGCGTTTTACAACTTCTATGTGTGCTGCATTAGCACACAAGGAACTTGCAAAACTTGTTCTATCTGTGCTGAAGAATGCAGCTGGCATAAAAAGAGGAAAAAACGAGGAGAAATGAATACATTTCTCCTCGTTGCGCCTCCTTATGCCTTCTCTTGGGAAGCGTAGCATTCAGGCGCATTTCCAGGTTTACGATTTCTCGTAAATCTAGAAATGCGTGGGTACACCCACAGCAACACCCATGGAACGCCCCTTTCACGCAAAGTGCTGTATGTCAAGGGGCCGTATTTACAAGGATAGAAGAAGCCACGCAGGGTGGCTTTTCCTGTCCTTGTAAATATGGGGCAGGAAAATGCGCAGCCAGTGCGTCCCAAAAAGAGAAACACATGTGGCGCAAGGGGCTTGTAAATGAGACCCTTAGCAATCATGGATCCCCAAAGCTATGTCATAGGAAGGAATGTAGTCCATTGAGCATGTCTGATAGAAATGTTGCAGGGTGCCATAACTTCCCATGGTCTCATCAGTAATGAGTTAAAAAGACTGGGCATGCCTCAAAAAAAGTCTTCAGTATAAAAGGATTGCCCCTTTCTGCATCTGGACAGTGTCAAAAGGGGAGGGCGGTGGATATATAGCTCTAGAGGCAGAGCACTGGATTCTTTTCAACCCGGACATAGCTTGCTAGCTCTCCTCTCTTTTCTTTAGTGGTCTCTGAATTTGAGTCCTGTCTCAGGGGTCTGTCGAGTGGAATACAATGTGTATGCACTGAGAGTTAGAAAGGTATAACAACAGTTATTTTGAAAGACAGTCATGCAATGGAATTTGTAATACTAGTGTGCAAAAAGGAAGTTTGAGGCATGATGAAATAAAAATGGAATACTCACAGGAAGGGGGGTACAAGCACTGGAATGTTGAGACTGCCTGATCTATGCTGTCCCATCCACTAACAGCTGAGGAGAAAGTAAACAGGAGGACGAGCAAATAATAATAAGATTGAGATAAACAGGTTGGATAAGCTAATGGAAGCAAGGAAGAGCTGTAAATCGAAAACAGCACATATTTTGTGTTGGAAATAACTTAATCCAGAGTTCATTCATACGTTTGTTTTGCTAGAAGATGCTCCTTTTTACCGAAACTGCAAACCAAGCAAGAGAGCTGATAGTTGGGCTCTGACCAACACTAGAAAGTGGGGGTTGCAATAATTTTCAGTTCATTCACGATCTGTCCATAAACGGAATCGCATGGCATCCATTCAATTCATCTTTTAGGTTACTGCATGTCTGTGATTCTACAATGTAATCACCAGATAGGGCTGTCCAGTGACGTGTGCAGAAGAGGTTGACAATCTCAGCTCTCATTCTGCAGCAGTGTCAGGAGGCGAGTATCCTCTACGCCCTTGTCAGTATGAAGTACATTTGTATAACTGAGTATAACGCTTTTATCTGACTATAATAGTTGATGGATGAACAGGTGGGAGATCTGACTCAAAGTCTCACCTCCTGCTGATCGTTTCAGAGCCCTTGCCAGACCTAGTTCCAGCAAAGGTTGTGGTAACGTACGTACCGTTGCTGCATTTCTTGCACCATATCTATGAATAGATGTAGCAGAAAACTGAGCGTTGGGTTTCTTGTCTAACGAATTAATTCATTTGAGTTTCTATGATTCATTTGAATTTGTCTTGGTAGATTTCAAGACATTTCTAAGCAAACACTAACATTGATATTAACCAATGAAGACAATGTTGATAGTTTCTGCTAAATATTTACAGATGATGTATTTCCTTAAAAATCGTAAAGTGCGACATTTATTATTGTTTTGTCGCTAATGAATAACCAAAGAAAACAATATCACAATACTTACAGTTGTCAGAACATTGACGCAGTTTTGAAATAATGAAGCACCTAGTGAAATTCCTTAATGTTCCAAAAAAGATCAAAATGATAAAAAATATATACCAACATCAAATATGTTATCCTAATAGTAAATGTTGTGAAACAGTGATATTTCAGCATTCGTATATATTATTTAGAGAAAAACTGGCAGGTTTATTGTTGCCATTAAATATTATTCTGTCCTTACACCAGGTTTTATGAGATTTTTAGCACCCCCGATGGTCAATTATGTACAAAAGGAACTTTTTCAACATAAAATCCCAGGTGAGTATCAGTTCCTGAGATGAAATGTTACTTTACAGTTGGTAGAGATTTTATAGACAAAGTACATATAATAAGACCACAGGGACTGTGCAGACTTCCCCAATTACCGTTCTGTTCAACATCAACTCCTGGGACACCTTACTATGATAGCTATGCATATGGCATGCAGGTTTCCGGACAGCTGCACCAGTGAGTGTCAGCAGACCAAAAGGGGGCTCTTGGGAATTTTGTGCTGCATTGAAGTGTTATCTTTGTGGGAGAAGAGCAGGTCAATGTTATAATCCATAATACTTGCTCTGTTCTGTTATGTAAAATGGACTGGGCAATTCCTGGTTATTCCAGACCCCTACAACTGTATATGCAACTGCAGGAAAGAGAAAAAATTGTAAATGATAAGCAAAAGAAAATATAACACTTTACATAGCAACAATATGCCTGCCATTAGTGAATTGAACATCACACTGCCAATATAAAGAGGATGGGTAGAAAATCCATTGGAAAAATGTAATTAGGGCTTGTAATGTATAGAATACCACATTACTCCTTATATAGGTGAGGGGTATTGCTGAATAGCAATATGTTGCTTATTGCTGATATACCCGGCTAGGCTTTAAATTCACTAGAACTATGGAAGCTCTATCCATGTCACAATCTCTTTGCTAGCCAGTCTCTGTTCGCCCTGTAGTTCAATATAGCCTAGTGGTCAACTAAGAGTAGTGAAGTCCAGCTGATCCTGTACAGGTTTTTGTAGTCAGATGTTGGACAGAATAGAATAGCGCCGAGACGCCTTCGGGCATTTGCCTGCGCTTAACAAATCTCATTAATAAATAAATAATAAAATAAATAAACTGTTTTATGAATGGGCAGCAATGACAGGGCAGGCCTGAGGAACTTGTTAAGACATGGAGTGAATTAATGCCATAGGCATTCGCCTTAGGTCAGAAAATCAAGCATTATTAATTGCAACTAGAAGCCTAGTTACTAATGTATTGATTGAGGGAATTCATAATCACACCTTTCTTAAATCCCATGCCTTTGTTGCAACCCTAATTCTGTGGTTGTGCACTGAGAACAAATGTGGTGATGCACATACCTTTCATGTATTCAAAAACCCATGGCAATCCGATTTCCTCTGTAAACCTGTGCTATTCTTGAATTCTCAGTCAAAAGTGACATACTTACTCTGTCTTGTAAAGAGGGGGACACCACCACAAAGTCATTGTGTCAAAGCAGTAATACAAAACATATTCATATTAAAGCCCTATCATTTGATTCTATATTATTAGAAATCTCTGATGGAAACGTCCAATATGCCTGATTCTCTTTACCTGACTAACATTTAAGTCTAATTGTCCAGAAAAGAGAATCAATGTCCTGCTGAAGTTTCTCACATGACTTGAAAGAGGTTCACTAAAAATATTGCATGGCCACAATACCTCGATTATATTTGGTGGATCTGATTCTACTTTGGAACCCGGGTTAGCTGAACTGAAGAGAAAACAAAGGTTATAGAGAAACAGTTATGATAGAAAATCTATCATATTTAAAAAAATAAAGGCAGAAGAAATAACAAACAAGAATGAGATGAGAAATAATGAGAAGAAGAATTAGATTTGTGATGAATATACTGGTTCTACAATTTGAGGAATGATGATATCCCTGAGATACACTTTTTTCATTTTTACACTTCATCAGCCACATGCTGATAGGGCGAATAATGAGTTAATGACTACTTTACATTTTGACAACAATACTCTGTGTTTCTCACTCTTTTCTTCTTTATACACCAAAAGTTAGAGGGATATTATTGTTAGGTTCAGATTGTACATGCACAAAACCATATACACTCAGCTGTGATAGGTACCTGATGTAACTATCAATCAATCAATCAGGACATTTGTTAAGCGCGCTACATACCCGTGAGGGTCTCAAGGCGCTGGGGTGGGGGGGGGCCGGGGGGGAGGGAGGATGCTACTACTGGTCGAAGAGCCAGGTCTTGAGAAGTCGTCTGAAGGCCAGGAGGTCTTGGGTCTGCCGTAGGTTGGTGGGGAGGGTGTTCCAGGTCTTGGCTGCAAGGTGGGAGAAGGATATGCCGCAGGCGGTTGTTCTTCAGATGCGCGGCACTGTCGCGAGGGCAAGGCCGGCGGAGCGGAGCTTGCGGGTAGGGGTGTAGAAGCTGAGTTGTTTGTTGAAGTACGCTGGGCCGGCATTGTGGGCTTGTGTGCGTGGATGAGGAGCTTGAAGTTTATCCTCATGTTGACGGGGAGCCAGTTTAGGTCTCTCAGGTGGGGTGTGATGTGGCTGTGGCGGGGGATGTCAATGATCAGTCGTGCCGAGGTGTTCTGGATGCGTTACAGCCGTCTCAGGAGCTTGTTTAATGTTCCTGCGTAGAAGTCATTTCTGTAGTCCAGCCTACTGGAGACGAGGGCCTGGGCTACTGTTCTTCTCGATTCGGTGGGGATACACTTGAAGATCCTGCGGAGCATCCGTAGGGTGAGGAAGCAGGATGAGGAGACGGCATTGACCTGTTTGGTCATGGAGAGGGTGGAGTCGAGGATAACCCCCAGGTTGCGTGTGTGGTCGGTGGGTGTTGGGGCTGTTCCCAACGATGTCGGCCACCAGGAGTCGTCCCAGGCTGAAGGGGTGGATCTGAGGATTAGTACCTCTGTCTTATCCGGGTTCAGCTTAAGTCGGCTCTTCCTCATCCATTCGGCGACGGCCTTTATTCCTTCGTGGAGGTTGGCTTTGGCAGTGTGAGGGTCTTTGGTGAGGGAGATGATCAGCTGGGTGTCGTTGGCGTAGGAGATGATATTGAGTTCGTGCTGATGGACGACGTAGGTGAGGGTAGCCATGTATATATTGAACAGCGTTGGGCTGAGGGAGGAGCCCTGGGGTATGCCACAGATGATCTCAGTGGTGGTGGAGCTGAAATGGGGAGGCAGACACTCTGCGTTCTGCCAGAGAGGAAGGATGTGGTCCAGTCCAGGGCCTTCTCTTGGATCCCGGCATCGTGTAAGCGTGTTCGTAGTGTCTGGTTGCAGACCGTGTCATAGGCGGCTGACAGGTCCAGGAGTATGAGGACTGCTGTTTCTCCGTTGTCGACTAGGGTCCTGATGTCGTTGGTGGCAGCGATGAGGGCGGTTTTGGTTCTGTGGTTGCTGCGTAAACTGGACTGAGATGGGTCCAGGATGTTGTTGTCCTCGAGGTAGCGGGTCAGTTGCTTGTTGACGTTTTTCTCGGTGACCTTTGCCGGGAACGGGCGCAGGGAGATGGGACGGAAGTTCTTGAGGTCCTTGGGGTCCGCCTTGGGTTTCTTGAGTAAGGCATTGATCTCTGCGTGCTTCCAGCTCTCTGGGAAGGTTGCTGTCTCAAAGGAGGTGTTGACTGTTGATGACTTTCCAGAGATGGGGTGCGATGATTGTGCTGGCTTTGTCGAAGACGTGGTGTGGGCATGGGTCAGACGGGGATCCAGAGTGGACAGAGTTCATGATTTTGAAGGTGTCATCGTCGTTGACGTTGGACCATGCGATCAGGCGATGGGGGTCTCGTGGTTGGCAAGGCGGTCGTGGCATTGAAGCTGTCATGGATGTCTGTGATCCTGCAGTGGAAGTAGGTGGCCAGTGAGTCGCACAGGTCCTGCGAATGGGGGATGTTGTTGGTGTTGGAGCTGGAGCTGGAGTTGGAGAGTTCCTTCACGATGCTGAAGAGCTCTTTGCTGTTGTGTGCATTGTTGTCCAGGTGGTCCTTGAATACGGTCCTCTTGGCGGTTCTGATGAGTTGGTGGTGTCTGCTGGAGGCATTCTTGAGGGCCGTGTAGTTGTCTGCTGATCGTTCGCGGAGCCAGTTCTTCTCTAGTTTCCGGCAAGTATGCTTGGAGGCCTGGAGGTCTTCAGTGAACCAGGTGGCTTTCTTGTTGGTGTGGCTGTTGGAGGGTGTCTTGAGCAGGGCGAGGGTGTTGGCGCAGTCGTTGATCCACTGTCGGAGGTTGAATGCGGCGGTGTTGGGTTTGGTGGGGGCGGTTGGTGGGCTCTGGGCGAGGGCGGTAGCTAGCTGCTCTTCGGTGACTTTTCCCCAGGACCAACGAGGCATTTGTAGGGTGCGGCGATGTGCGGTGGGCTTCCTGAAGGTAAAGTGGATGCAGCGGTGGTCAGTCCAGTGGGGTTCGGTGGTGTGGTTGAAGGAGATGTGGGGGCTTGCGGAGAAGATGGGGTCTATCGTGTGACCGGTGGCGTGGGTGGGTGCTGTCATAAGTTGTCTGAGTCCGAGGTTGGCAAGCTTGTCGATCAGGGTGGTGGAGTTGGCGTCGTTGTTGTTCTCGAGGTGGAAGTTCAGGTCCCCGAGGAGGATGTAGTCTGTGGAGGCGAGGGCGTGGGTGCTGATGAAGTTGGCAATGGAGTCGCAGAACTGTGGGTGGGGTCCGGGGGGTCTGTAAATGAGGGTTCCTCTGAGTGTGGTGTTGGGATCGGTGTGGATCTGGAAGTTCATGTGTTCGGCAGTGCTGAGGGTGTCATCGGTGTTGGTCGATACTCTGAGGGTGTTCCTGTGGATGATGGCGATTCCTCCTCCTGTTCCGTTGGCGCAGTCCCTGCGCGTGATCTTGTATCCTTCTGGAATGGCAATGGTGATGTCGGGTGTTTGAGGCAGGGTTCAGCCAGGTCTTTGTCAGGAAGGCGACGTCCGGGGAGGTAGAGTCAACGAGGTCCTAGAGCTCGATGGCGTGTTTGCGGGCGGAGCGGGTGTTGAGGAGGATGCATCTGAGGTAGTTGGAGTCCTTGGTGGGCAGTGTGACTGGCCGGATGCTGGTGAAGTTGCAGTTCCAGTTGGTGAAGGGTTCATGGGTACGCTTCGGGGTTGCTCGGTAGCAGGTGTGTTCTAGTCCGGGGTTGAGTGCGTGAAGGGTGCTTGTGTCGTAGTGCATTCGGGCGTGGTGGCATCTCCGGGGTCAAGGGGTTCTAGCGCTGGGCTCGGTCCAGGTGCGGACGGGCGCAGTGGCCACCATAAGAAGGGGAGGTGGGAGGGAGGAGCAGCTGGGAGGGGGGGAACAGGCGAATGGGAGCGGGGGAGCGGGGCCGCAGAGGACGCAGCGGGGAAGGCAAATGGACACAGAAGGCAGGGGAAGCGAGCAGGAAGGGAAAAACGCTTACAGCACAGTGAGACAAAATGCTAAATACACAAAACTAAATACAGTGGACGAGCTAAGAAATACGGGACAGAGAAATACAGTGCAAACCTATGGCCTACAGGCTGGTCTCGAACGCAGGTGGCAGCGGCAGCTGGGCAGTGGAGACGGGTGCAGTCAGGTGGAGCTGCGCGGCATGGGGAGCGACCTGCCTGGGGACAGGGTCAAGGGTCGCTATAACTATAACTATAACTGTAACTTACACCCCTGCAATGCACCGCTTATTTATTTATTTAGTTATGTAAAGTTTTGTATAGCGCAACATGACCCAGGTGGGTATCAGAGCGCATCACATAGGAATAGGTAGCGAGCGAGACAAGTAAGGCAATATACATCAAGAGCAAATCAGATAAAATAAAATAGAATAAAATAAAGATAAATATAAAAATATATTTAAAAAATAGTCATTTGTATGCAGTCGGAGCATAGCATCAAGATCAGCGCATTGAACATTAGAGGAGTTTGTTCAGTAGTAGAGATTTGACTTTCTTTTTGAAGGTAAGGGTAGAAGGAATCAGTCTTGCTTCCTCTGGAAGGAAGTTCCAGATTCTTGGTGCTATGCCAGAGAATTAGCAATTGTAGGTTTTAAGCTTATTACATTTCTTGGGCTTGAGCAGCAGAGTGCCTGAGCTCCTTGTCGACCTGGAGCCACCAGATAGCTCAAGCTTGTTAGTCAGGTAGAGTGGGGTGTTGAAGTGTAGTGCTCTGTGGGTCATACATGCAACCTTTAATTGTATCCTAGCTTCAAAGGGAAGCGAGTTGAGCGATTTTGGGTCCGGTGAAATGTGATTGGACTTTTAAGAGCCTGTGATGAGTCTGGTAGCAGCATTAAGAGAGGCTCTGATGGGAGATAGACTGAGTTTCAGCAAACCACAAAGAGTGGCACTGCCGTATTCTAGCCTGGAGATGACCAATGCTTTTACAACCGCTTTAAAGTCATCATGTGGAAGGAGTGGTTTGAGTTTCCTAAGGATGCAGAGTTGAAAGTTCGCTCCTTTGGTCGAAGACCTGATGTGGCCTTGCATGTTTAGGTTTTTGTCCAGCACAACTCCCAGAGATTCAGTGGAGTCAACAATGTGAGGAGTGCAGTTGAGGGCGGTGAGGTTACAAAGAGATTGCAGCACCGTAGGGGATTGTTTAATGGGTGCAATGAGGAGAAATTCTGTCTTGAGTGTGTTTAATTTGAGGTGGTTGGAAGTAAGCCAGTTGAGGGTTTTGAGAAGAGTTCCATTAAGCGATATGTGGCCTCGTGGGAAGAGATGTTCATGTAAAGTTGGGTGTCATCAGCATATAAGTGATATTGTATGTCGGAGGTTTTAAGAATTACAGTTAGAGGTTCCAGGAAGAGGTTGAAGAGGGTGGGGGAGAATGAGGATCCTTGGGGGATGCCAAGTGTGCATGAACTGGGGTTGGAGAGAGATTGGTTGGATTTGACACTCTGGGTTCTGTTGTCGAGGAAAGATGCGAACCATTTAAGGACCGTGTCAGAGAGTCCCATTCTGCGTTCAAGTAGGTAAAGAAGATTGTCGTGTTTGACAGTGTCAAAAGCAGATGAGAGACCGAGCAGAATTAAAAGGCAGGTTTCATTTTGGTCAAGTAATGTGGGGGCGTCATCTATGATGTGAGTGATGGCCATTTTGGTTCTGTTGCAACTGCAGAAACTCAATTGGAATAGGTCAAGAAGCTGGAATTGCTCAATGTGTTTGCGGAGTTGTTTATGAACACATTTCTCCAGAAGTTACGCCAGGGTCGGAATGTTTGTGATTGGACAGTAGTTGTTCAGGTCATCCGGGTCAGCCAAGGGTTTTTTAAGAATAGGGAGTACCAGGCCCGCCTTCAAGCAGTCCGGGATCTTACCTTGAAGAAGTGAGCCATTGATTATTGTGGACCAGAGTGGCGCAAGTGGACCTATCATTTCATTAAAGAAGTTAGGGGGGAAGGGGTCATTGAAATGGTTTGAAGGTTTAAGGGTGGAGAGAAGGTTGAGGATGGAACTGTCATTGAGGGGAGTGAAATGACTCCATGAGGCATTGTTCTTGAGTGAGAGGACCTGATGCGGGGGCAGGAGAGTGGAGATAGAGTCGTCAGGAGGGGACGCCAGAGTGAGCACAGCAGACCTTAGGTCTGATATGATTTTGTTAGTCTTTTCCAGGAAGAATTCAGCCATCACATCACAGTTTGGTTGTGTGCGAGCTGTGAGCTGAGATTGGGTAGCCGTGTTATTAGATTTAGATTTGATGAGTTCAAAAAGTCGTTTCATGCGGTTTTTGGAATTGTCTAGTTGATGTTTAAAGAAGTTGGATTTCGTAGATCTTATGAGTTTGTTGTATGTACTTTTTTGTGATCTAAGAGAATTTGGTAGATATGTGGAGGGAGAGGATCTCCACTTGCGTTCAGCTAGTCTAAGATTGCGTCTGTCAGGATTAAGATTGTCAATGAATCATGGTTTGGAGTCTTTAATGGGAATTCTTTTTAGTTGAAGGGGAGCCGTATCATTCAAAGCAGAAAGCATGGTGTTGTTATAATGGTCGGTAAGGTCCTGGACGTCAATCATGTAGGAAGGTGGTGGAAGGGAGAGATTACATCATTCTATGAGCTCATTAACGATTGTGGTGTGGCGCGGTCTTTTCCATTGTTTAAGTTTGAGTGGTTGGCCCAATTTGTGGTTCCAGCTTTCAATAATCAAGAAGTTGATAAAATGATGGTCAGACAAGTCAAAGGGGAGAATGGATTTGAGTTGAATGGAATTGTGGTGGGATATGATGAGATCAAGTGTCAAGCCTAATTTGTGGGTGGAGGAGTCACAGAATTGGGTAAGAGACATGTCAATAAGGAAATGTTTGAGTGTTGTGACCGCCTGATCATGTGGGTCATTCCAATGGAGGTTGAAGTCACCAAGGAAGATCTGGGGGGAGTGTCTGGCAAGGTTGGAGGAGATGGTTTCCATAACCTGTTTGATTAGAAGGAGGTTATCACCAGGGGATGGTAGAAGATGAGGAGGTAGCATAAAGGTTTGCGAGAGCTGGAGATATCTATGCAGAGGTATTCGCAGGAGGAGAGATCGGCAGAAGGGGATTGTTTGACTGAGAGAGAGTTGCGGAAGATGCAGGCAATGCCACCTCCCACTTATTTTTTTAGCTCGGTCGAGTCTAATAATGTTGTAACTAGGAGGGACTAATAGGTCAATGATCGGGTCAGAGGAGTCATTGACCCACCTTTCTGTGAGGATAAGGAGGGCAAGGTCTTGGGCTAGGATGAGATCTGCCATGTCAGTGGCATGCTTCACAGCTGACCTGCAGTTAATTAGCAAGCATTTCAGATGAGTTTTGTCTAGTGTGTCAGTGGGGTGAGTGGTGGGGATCTACAGGAGGTTTTTGACGTTAATGGTATTGGCGTTGAGCCTGGGCATTCTATGTGGGTTGGGTGAGATGGTGCGGATGGGTTCTGAATTACCGTGTTTAGGGAGAGTAGGGTTATGAGCAAGTAGAGTTTGTGTTAGAGAGGATAGAGCAGGGCCAGACAAGGTCAAAGGATGGAGGTGTATTTGAGGAGGAGGGAGAGAATCTCATCTTCAGAATATGGGGAAGAGTACTCGTGGAGTAGGGAGAGAATATCTGGTTCTGGATAGGGATTTAAGGATCTGATAGGTCGACACTGGGTGTTAGGGTAAGGGGTGGTGTTCGTGATAAGGACGGAGGGTTTCTGGAGGATCAATTGCGGGGACTCAAGTGTGGACATGTTGGGGAAGAGTTGGGGGATCATACATGTGGACATTTTGGGAGAGAGATCATGTGCTAGCTCTTAGTGGTCTTTATGAGTTTAAGGATGGCAGTTTTGAGAGTTAGCAATTCGAGGTGCATTGTCTTGAGTTTCGAAGCAGGATCGGAGTGAGGAAAATGAGTCACATTGAGGTGAGGAGGGGGATTTGTCAATGGGGATGGTGAAGAGGAGAACGGGGGAGGTGAACAGGAGAGGTGTGGGAAGTCAGCTAGAGGAGAGTTCCCTTTCCGAGGTACTGGAGCATGAGGCGAGAGGTCAATGTATGGGAGGTCAGGAGAAGGGGAGTTGGAGTAGTTCGTGCAAGGGCACGCCTGGTGTCTAATGAGGGAGTTATGAAGGCAGGGGTTAGTGGGAGTGGGAATAGGGAAATGAAAGTGAGGTGGTAAGAGCTAGGGAGAACTGGTGCATTAAGATTATTGGTCCAGGTCAGGTCAGGGCATGCCATGGTGGGCGAGTTAGGGAACCAGGTGTCTGGAAAGCTGTAGTGCAGTGGGGGTTGATCTGGGTGTGAGAAGCGGTCCTCCTGGTGTGGTTCAGAAAGGAGGGCTCAATGACCTTCTGAGTTGGGGAGGGGGTGGTTCGTACCGGGATTAAGTAGTGGAGACTCTAGGTATCAAAGATCTTTTAAAGAGTGTAAACTTATCATCAAAAATGTCCAGAGAGAGAGCGGTGGCCTGAATATGGATAGTACCATTAGTGTAGATGGATATTGTGGCAGTTGCTCTGAAAGTGGGAGACTTTGTGACCAAAAGTCGCAGCCCATGCAGGAATATTTTTGGTGAGGTGATTCTGAGAAGGGAGTAGAATGCAGCTCTCCACTGTCCTCTTCTTTTAGTGTAGAAGATTAGGTCGCTCGTAGTAGTGCCTTTATTTGGGCAGAGGTACGAGTCAGAGATGAGCGTTTCAGGGTTGGCCTTGAGGAGCCTGTGTTTCAGAGATATGGTCGCATTTTTGGAGAGATTGTTTGGGTAGTTAATTGTGAAGCTGTTAGAGCCAGACTTTCTAGTCTGGAGTCCATGTTGCAGTGAGTAGGCAAGATCATCGCGTGGGGATTTTAGGATAAGAGGTTAGGCATTGAGGAGCAAAGAGCAGGTCATTAGGCAAAGTAATAGGAGGCCTCAGCAAGATGGCTGCATCAGGGTCAGTTGCCGAACGAGGGTGAATGAGTGATGGGTATGTTGACAACATTCATTAGCTTAGTAATGTTGAACCAAATTGTGCTATAGCATTTGAATAAAGAAAAGATAAGGCAATGGGATTGAATGTGCTTAAGAGAAGGATCATTAATGGCAGTTTATGGAGAGCGCACAGTGGGTACTGGGCCAAAGAGGGCGTGCAAATTAGCGATCAGGCGCCAACGTTGATGGTGGGAACAAGGAGAGGAGACAGCGGCTGAGAGTGGAGCTCACACATACCTCAATTCAGCAGGCAAGCCAGATCCAACCATAGACAGACTCCTGCCCCAGAGCGTTAACCATATTTACTAAGGTACTACAAAAGCTAAATAATATTTCCAACATGTATTATGTGTGTGACTGTGTGACTGTGTGTATCTGTGTGTGAATGGCTGTACAAGTTTGTGAGTGGGTGTGTGAGTGGCTGCATGGGTGAATAAGTGAATGAGTGAGTAGCTGCATGGAGTGAATACGTGGGTGTGTGAGTAGCTGTATGGTTAAGTGAGTGGCTACGTGAGTGGCTGTAGTGGTGAGTTAGTGGGTGGATGTATGAGTGGCTGTACTGATGAGTGAGTGGGTGAGTGATTGGCTGTATGGGCGAGTGAGTGGCAGTGCTAGTAGCAGTATGGGTGAGTGAGTGAATGGGTATGTGAGTGGCTATATGGGTAACTGAAGGTCTGTATGAGTAGCTCTATGAGTGAGTGAGTGGATGAGTGAGTGCTTGTATGTATATGAGAATGGGTATGTAGGTGGTTGTGTTGCTGTGTGAACAGTTTTCTGAGTGGTGGTATGGGTGAATGAGTGGCTCTGTCGTGAAGCTGTATGGGTGAGTAAATGGGTGTGCGAGTGTTGTATGGATGAGTGAGTGGCTGTGTGAGTGTCTATGTGGGTGTCTGAGTGGCTGAGTGAGTAGGTGTATGGGTAGGTGGGTGGCTATATGGGTGAGTAAGTGAGTGGGTGTGTGAGCAGCTCCATTGATGAGTGAGTAGCTATGTGAGTGGTTGTACGGGTGTGAGAGTGGGTTTATGAGTGGATGTGAGAGTGGGTGTGTGGGTGTTTCTCTGGATGATGTAATCAGTGATGTCATCAGTGATGTCATTTGAGATATCATCAGTCATGTTACTGAGCATGTCATCAGTGATGTTAAAGTGACGTCATAAGCATTGATGGTGCAAGCTATAGTTAGCTTAAGTAACTATAACTGCTGAATTTCTATGGCTTTGTGTGTGCACAATCTGAGCCTAACTATAATGTCATTGTAACTTTTGTTTTTTTCAGTGAATTTCTAAAGCCTTATTTTATTCTATTTCCTAACTTCAATGTCCCAGTAATCTTTGTTTTTTTCAGTGAATTTCAAAGGTTTTTAATGTTATTTCCTATCTAATATTTACCTGTAACCTTTTTTTTTGTTTCTAAGGTTTATCTTTGTAACTGTAACCTGCAACCTAAGTGGATAGGTGTGTGAGTGGCTGTATGTGTCGTTGAGCGGGTGTGAGTGGCTATATGAGTTGGTGTGAGCGTGTATGAGTGGGTCTGTGAATTGGTATGTGAGTGTTCAAGTGGGTCTGTTAGTAGGTGTGATGAGTGCCTGAGTGTGTCTGTGACTGGGTATAAGGGTATCTGAGTGGATCTGCGAGTATGTTTGTGAGTACCTGTATAAGTATATGAGTGTCTTTATGAATACTTGCATAGGTCTGTGAGTCAATGTGTGGGTCCGTTGAGTGGTTGAGTGGGTCTGTGAGTGCCTGTGTGGGTCCGTGAGTAGGTGTCTGAGTGGTTCTGTGAATGGGTGTTTGATTACCCATGTGAGACTCTTAGTGGGTGTGAAAATGCCAGCATAGAACTATGAGTAGGTGTTTGAGTGCCAGTGTGGGTATTTGAGTGGTTGTGATTGTGTCTCTGTTGGTCTGTAAGGGGATGTGTAAGAGGATGCATGGTCTGTTTCTTGGTGTGAGAATACCTGCATATGTCTGTGACTGGCTCTGCATGGATTGGTCTGTCAGTGCTTGCATAGAACTCTGAGTGGATGTGTAAGTGTCTGTGTGGCTCTGTCAGTCGGTCTGTGTGCATGTCTGTGTGGTTCTATCAGTGGGTTTCAGATTACATGTGTGGCTCTGTGAGTGAGTGTGGGAGATGTGCGGGTTTGTAAGTGGGTATGTCAGTGCCTATGTGGAAGTCTGCGTGGCCCTATGAGTGCCTGTATGGGCCTGTAAATGGGTGTGTGAGTGCCTGCTTGGGTCTGTGACTAGGTCTTTGAGTGCCTGCGTTGGTCTATGAATGGGTCTGTCAGTGCCTGCATGGGTCTGTGAGTGGCTGTGTCGGTCTGTAAGTATGTCTGTGAGTGCATATATGATTTCCCTTGTGGGTCTGTCACTGGGTGTGTGAATGTCTATGTGGGTCTGTCAGTGTGTCTGTGAGTACCTGTGAGTGTCTGTGTTTGAGGTGTGGATGTCTGTGTGGTTCTGTGAGTGAGAATTGTAGGGCCTCTGTGAGTATGTGAGTAGCTGTGCGAGTGTAGGGCAGATCTGTGAGTGTGTGTGTGTGTCGGGGAGTGGGTCTATGAGTGAGTGTGAGTAGGTCCATACGTGGGAGTGGGAGTTCCTGTGTGGGTCTGTCACTGGGTATATGAATGCCTGAGTGGGTCTGTGAATGGGTGTATGAGTGTCTCTGTGGGTCTGCGAGTAGATGTGTATGAGTCTGAGCATGAAGAGTCTAGTCCCCTATCATACATACAATGTACTGGTAGATGAAGTCACTGGTACACACTAGTGTCTCCTTAGACAAAACTATTCATCAAAAGGCCAGTTACTCAGTACACACAGTAACTACTGCTGGGAACTGTTACATATGGCTGTCCCTATAAGCAAAGCTCAGAACAGCATGAATAGTCCTCTACTAGACACATTATCTGCTGAAAGGCCAAACATCTCAAAGGAGACCTGAACATTATGAGGTCAATCCTCCATCATATATGTACTGGCATTTGAAGCCCCATGTACAGACCACAGACCAGGCCTCCAGTACATATATTAAGTAGTACTAGACCCATGTGCTTTTAGATACTTCTGTGCTGCTAAGCAAAGCTGACAAAAGAGTGCCTCGTCCCCTTCTAGATACATTATATGTTGCGAGGCCGAGCTTCTTCTACATACAACCTTCTTCCTTAGCATATCTGAGGAACAAGACTGCAGTCATACACCACACCTACCATATACTGTTAGCTCAAGTCACTATTACACCAAGCTTTCTACTTAAATAAAGCTTTTTATCATACGCCCAGTTCAACCACACAAACATCAGCTACTACTAGGCCATGCTACTTTTACTTACAGCTGCCCCCCTAAAGAAAGCTGAGGACAAAGCAATTATTCCTACAATAATCAGATTTTGTGTCCAATGGCTGAACATCTTCAACATGCACCTTTCTCCATAATGATACCTGAAGATGAAGAGCTCAGTATTCTATATATGACATACTGGTAGGTAAAATCACTTGTTCGCACAGCTGTTCTCCTTATACAAACCTGTACATCAAAATGCCAGGCCCCCAGTACACATATTAACTACTACTAGACCTAGGCACTTCCGCATACACAGGTCCCCTTAAACTATGTTCAGATCAGACTGACTTCTCCCGTATTAGACACAGGGGGGCAGATTTATGTTAACTGGCGCATTCCCAGGGATGCGCCAGTTAACATGCGCCACAGTGCGCCACAGCTCCGCCAGCCATGGTGCGCCGCATTTATAATGCGGCGCACCATGGTGCAAAAACGGCACAGATGCGTGACGCATCTGTGCCGGAAATGTGTCGCATTGCTGGAGTTGCGTCGCAAGCGCGACGCAGCTCCAGCAAGGCTCGGGGGTGCCCCATTTTAACAATTCTGCGTCAAGACCTACGCCTGCTTCAAGCAGGCGCAGGGTTTTGACGCAGCATTGGCTTAAAAGTGACTGAGTGAAATCTTATGGATTTCACTCAGCCACTTTTGCGAGGCGCACCTGCCCCGGAACGCCCACCCTGCGCCGGAACGCCCACAAGCGGCGCAGGGCTTTACAACGTGACGCATCTGCCTAGATGCGTCATGTTGTAAATCGTTCGTAGGGATGCGCCACGTTTACGCCGCCTTGCGTGACGCAACAGCGGCGTAAACGTGGCGCAAGGGCCTCATAAATCTGCCCCATTATCTGGTGAAAGGCAAAACTTCTTTTTAATACATGAGTAAATCTAAACATGAGAAGTCAAGTCCCCACCACACACAGCATGTAGGCGAAGGTGAAGTCACTTGAATACACAGATGTCTTTCTAAGAAAACCTCTACATTGAAAGGACTTTATCCCAGTACATTACATAGTACAACTGGCACAGAATTATCTAAATTGCCACAGGAAAAATGGTACCTGACAGTAGTCACAGAGATACATGACAAATGTGGACTGGATCCACTTGTGGGTGTTGAGGAAGAAGATCCAGAGGATACTACAGCTAGAATAATGGATTTATCAATATAGTGCAGGGAATGCTTTGAACACCAAGCATCCCCATTAATTCAACATTAGCAAGTGACACTATCCCCCTTATTTGACTCATGTGGCACTGGAATGACAGATAAGCATGTCTTGCATCACTAACATGGTGCATGAATCATCCACTAACACTGCACTGGTCGAACAATGCTTTAGGTCCATAAGAACAAACAATGACACATAGGTCAGCCATGGTACAACTGGCAAGCCATCATCAATCAACAACATGTATGTAGGCCTATGGACATGACAATGCAATGGCAAAGGCAAGAATATGTGGAAGTAACATGCATTGGTGCGGCATGGCAATGAAGGTGGAGAATAAGCTACATCCTCATCAAATAACACTTACTTTGTGTTGACACGAGTGAATGTATCACTCATGAGTAGTGCCTGGGTGAATAGATGGGTGAACGGCAGGGGCAGTGCGTCCATTGGGGCGTGGGGGTTGTAGCCCCCCCGCCCGCAGCTCCTTTGGCATCTCTGAACTTAAGTAAACTCTTACTTACTGTTGGCACTTGTGCCTGCTCTGGTTGGCGCATGCCCATTAGGAGAGCGAGGGTTGAGCAAAGGCTCAAACCTCGGTCTCCTAATGGGCTGGCGGGCGGAGAGTAACCGAGCTGATTGGCTGAGGACGGCGGGGTTGCCACTCCAGTGAAGGCGCCAAGGGCCCAGAAGATGCGGCGCGGACCGGTGGTCAAGTACGTTTTTATATTTTTTTTTTCATTCCCCGGCCCCCACCTTCGCGCGACCCCCGCGAGTATTACGATGCAAGCCGCGATTGGCCCTTTGTAATTCTGATTTGGCCGGTAATTCAGAATTACTATGTGAATTGGATGGATTTCACGATCTGCTGTAACTCATAGGTGGGCCTAGTCTTGAAAATACGAGGTTTAAGTAGCCCCGCCTCACTGAGAACTATTTATAATTCAAGCTAAGTATCCATGCCATCCAGTCCTGGTTCCAAGTGACCCTCGAAGTGACCTAGTAAGTGCTGCCTATTCCGTTTCTTTGTATATTTTCGTTCGGGTCAGATTGTCCATCTATGAAAGGATTTTTGCATTGGTAAGAATGCCTTGGTATTGAATGTTTCAGTGTGGCTTACAAACTGGCACGGGCTCTCCTGTGCTAATGAGCCATGCTTAGTGATTATACATGTTGTCTGGATTGTCGAGCGTGTTTCATAATTGTTCTCAATTTTCTCTGTGTATGATTGTAATAATAACTACGAGAAGGAACGCCTCTGCAGCAGTTTAGTGATTTTTCCGAGTACTCTCAGTTTAATCTTTAAAGCTGACTTGGTGCGGGGGCGTGGCTTGCGCGCCGCTGCAGCATGGCGTGTTGCGCTTGAGCTCCGAGGCGAGAGTGTCCCGTCGGATTAATTTCTTCGCTTCCTGACTGCCCCGGTGTGCGGAAACGGCATACTTCTGCAGCGGAATATGCAGGGAGTTGTTTGACGGCGATTTTGGAAATGTCTGCCATCAGCTGAATGCCTTATCTGTCAGGCTCCTGTGACGCTCGATCCCCTCACGGGCGGCCGCCATTTTCCCGCTTCTGACGCAGCTGGCATTTTTCTTCAGAAGTGCCGCCTTGGATACATTATTGCTGAATGTGGTGGCTGTCCAGGACATTTCTTCTACGGTGCCTAAAGTTGGTAACATTTTTTTCTTTTTTCTGCTATTTTTTTGCTGCTTGGCTGGATATTAAGTTGCTCTTGAGCTGTTTTTTTTTTTTCAGCGCTGCTATTTCTTTCTGTTGTACATCTTTTTCATACGAAATCTTTGCTGAGCCCGCCTGCTCTATTTGAGGCTCTATCATTTCTTTGGTACCTGCCTGCCCTGCATATAAGTCCGCCGTTATTATTTAATTGGCGCCCATTGAGCTCAGTGTGTTGTATCTCTCTTTTTGGGGACAGACTACGCAGTTTTTGCTCTCCTCATCTCCTCAAGTGACTGTGTATTTTTCTTGAAGGCTGCAAATATGGGTCGTTCCTCGAACAACAAAGACTCAAAAGATGTTGGCACTTCGCTCAAGTAAATTGTCTCCTATGCCTGAGTCTGCTCAGTCAGACACTAACTCCACTCTGGACACAATCTTAACGCGCCTTAATGAAGTGCATGATATTGCGCAGTCAACGAAAACTAATACAGATTTATTGCAAGTGGAGGTGTCTGCTATTAGAAATGACTTTAAAGCCCTCTCTCTTCGTGTGTCTGCTACGGAATCACGAATCAGTTGCGCAGAGGATGGTATGCAGAAACAATCCAGATCCCTCAGCCACTTGGAGCGCTCAATGGCGGCATTGCGAAGAGATCTCACTGAGCAGGAGGACCGTAATCGTAGATCTAACCTACGCATTTTTGGTCTACCGGAGGATGCAGAGAAATCATCTTCGTCTATGATTGAGTTCTTATCTCATTGGCTTCCGGACACCTTGCAAATCTCATTCCAGAGAGAATTTGAGATAGAAAGAGCACATCGTGTTCCAACGTTTCGGTCTAAATCAGCAACTCAGCCAAGAGCAATAATTTTTAAGCCACTGCGACATCAACATACTGAACAGATTCTTTCTCATATGCGGAAAGCTAAACCGGTCGTCTGGGAAGGTCATCAAATCTCAATTTCTCAGGACTTTGCCAGAGATACGGTCATCAGGAGAAAGGGCTTCCTTAATCTTCGGAAACGTCTTTCTGACATGAACATTCCCTTTTCGTTTTCTGGTCCGTCGAAGTTCCGCATTACTTACAAAGGACGTTCCAGAATTTTCGATGAGCCGGCTGACTTAGCTACATTCCTGGACAATCAGTTGGAGATAGAGATGGAGATTCAAAGAGCGGCATCGCAAGAACATGGTGCCTCGGGCACTTGAACTGTCTCCTTGTTTCTTCTTGATGTGGTTTTCTATTTGCCTGTTTTTATCCTATCTCCTGTTGAGCTCATACTTCGACCTTAACCTCTAACTCCGTTACTGGAGTTTCTCTGTTCTCCTTGTGTCCGCACTGACTCCTTTTTGTATCCCTCTTTCTTGGCTCTGTACTTTTTAGATTTCTCTCTGTTCTCTTTCCATTATGGTTCCTATTTACTTTTCTATAGTTTTCCAGATCTTCTATTTTACTCCTCTCCTTACCATTTCTCCTTTCTCTATTCTTTTTCTCTTTCATGAGTCATGTCGTTTACTTTATTTCTACATGTCATTTTCTTTTCTCTTTCTCTTGTCTCCAGCCCTTGTAGTTTATATGTCATGTCAATGCGTATTTCAAGTCACTTTTTATTTTCTGGATTCTTTTCTATTACTAATAGTTGCCTTCTTTTTCTGATATGAGTCATTTTCTATATTTCTTCTTTCTTTCTATTCTACTATTTTCTTCCTTTCTTTTCTTATATGTCCATATGTTTCCTGCATTTTTAATTTCAGGTACATACTGTTAATTTTATACAGTTATAGATTGTTAATTAACTACATATTTATTTCTAAGATGTACATATTTACCTTCATGCATTCGTCTATTGTTCATGCTTTACCACATTGTTTTGTTTTCTTATCAGATTGTCTGGTTTTATTACTTAGTATAGATATAACTATTGATATTGTAGCAGGATTTCCGTTCTCCCACAGAACTGTGCACAGAGATCTAGAACCTGGGTGAGTTAGGGTGACCCAAAACTCACCTTTGTTTCAGAAATCCCCTTACCAAGCTAGCTACAGTGTCTCATCGGTAGTAATTACTTCCCAATGACTTAGACAATCCAGAACATGAATTTAGGGTACCTCAGATATCGTGGAACACATGAACACTCTTTCGTTATATAATCATTACAAACCGAAACTGGGAGGCAAAGAACACACATGCAAGTTTGAAATGTTTATTTTTCAATGCAAAGTTCTCAAACGCAGTATCTTGTATAATACCAACATACATATTATAAAAATCAGAGTTAGCAGCATAGTCACTAATCCATAATAAGCAAAAGGTGATAGCATGTTATGATGCAAAAATCTATAGAATTCTGTATCACCTATATTTCGCGCACCCTATTCAGTATATTATATTATATCTAAGAAGGTCTCGTTTGGGTTCTAGCAGGGCGGGCCCATATCTCTAATTCTCAGTAGGAGTAGATCACATCAACAGCTACCAGCTCTCTGCATGCGAAGCATCAAGTGTGTTGATTCATTCCCTGTAACTCTATCTTAAACCAGCGTAGAGCCCAATGTTGGCAGCAACATTATTTGTGTTATGTCTAACGTGGTGCGAGGATCAGGCCTTCAGCATCCTTGTGTTAGGTTATTCTTAGAGTGTGCAGTTCTCGGTGTGCAGACAGTTGTACCAAGTGTACCAAGCACGACTGATACCAGAGCAATAACATATTATTCTCAAATAAATCACATCTTTCGTCTAGGTTGAAAGCTACAATAACAATTAGGTGTCGTGTGCAACCTGAAGCTGAAAGAATATATGGCGTTTAAACATAAGCTCATGCTAACTTAACACAACATATAGAAACGTAGTAACCATATGACACCCCCCCAATGATCCGAGGACCGTTAAAAAAAGAGAAAATATAAGCCAATACCCTATGAGAGGCAAAACATGAAAGCAGAGTTCAATGATATTGAGCCAAGCTAAATGTATGTAAATGTATATAAGATTTTAATAACAAAAATATGTATGAATGCCTATAGTGGCCACACAAAAATATAAAAAGTTGAACTTAAGGCCTTCTCCCAGTTCATAGGCCTAGAACATATGAAAGTCGAATGTTCGTATTACAAAAGGCACCATTCAGAATTACTAAAAAGTCACGTGCCATAATAATGAAAGTCTTCAAAGTCACTCATGGGTTGAATGAATATCAAAATAGGTAGCTACAGCTTCCAACATGAAATCACTGTCATCATCCGAAAACAGTTCAGCCATCCAATTAAGCAATGGGAAAGAACATACGTGCTCCTCCAACACCGATTCCTCTAGCAACATCAGAGGACAACTCAGTGGGTTCTCGAGAACGCTATGTGCCAGAAAGTCATGCGCCGCTGCAAATATGTCCCACTGACCCATTAGTCCATGCATCGCTGCCACAGCCATAACCCTTTCGCCAGAACAAACCAACTCGTGAGCAACTACGGGGCTCATCAGCTGATCAAAATTGACGTCAGGAGAAGTCGGTAAGCAGAGACACAAATCAATGGCCCAGTCGAAATCACAGCTCAGGCAATGAAACACAGGCTGGACACATGTGAAATAGGAAAATCGGAACGATAATCCAAAAGCTGTGCTTAAAGTCGCATGCGGCAAGGAGCCATAGTAATCAAGCATCTGGTTGCGAAACTGCATCAGTAAGGGCTGAGTGTTTCCTTGCGCAGGATGGGCATCCATGTTTTAGAAAGCAAAATATCACCAGAACGCCTGCAGCCAAAGCCAGCAAAACAGGAAATCCGCCAAACAGGCTTGCGAATATAGAATGAAAGAACGCAGGGATAACACCAAATACTTTTTCAAATGTAGTCACGAGACCACTGCTAACCAATTAAAAAAAATGTGCTAGGCCGGTTGTGGAGGAGGCATTCAAGATTTGATGAACCAGCTCGGAGAAATGAAATGGAAAATCAGTATTTAAAAGTGCCTGCACCTCTGTGCGTGTGTTAGCTATGTGAAGGACATAAGTTTCGCAGGCAGAGCTCAGGGCCACTTGCTTCTGAGACAATAGGGCTCTTATACGGCTCAAACCATTGAACTCCGTTCTCAAGGTTGGTATTCGTGGCCAAATTGAAACATCTGAATTCCCATGCGTGGGTGGATATAACACATTCTTGCAACAAACCACCCTTTCTGATACAGTAACCACATATGTGATACCGACCATTAACCCACAACACATTTCGTTATTTAAAAGTAAATAACTACTGTTGGATAATAAAGTGAATGTGGGAACTATTGCAGGAACCGGTGTCCCCTTCAAAACACAGGCAAAAATTAGGCTTGTCCTGATCACAAGAACCATGCAACTGGATGTGTCTGCATATCAGTGAGCGGTCAGGCGACTGTGTACATTCTTCACCATTCAGATTCACTTCATTCCCCTCCTTTAGGCATCTGTAAGTGTATGGTAAATACCATGTCTCATGGAGGAAAGCACTGCCTAAAGGTTCATATCGCCCTATAGCTATATATTTCATACAATTTGTAAATTTATACAGAGCAAAAGGTAAGGTAATAATACCATGGATAAGCCATGTAGCAGCAGTCACCTCAGCCACAGAAAAGGGCAAGGATTCTAATTTTTCAATGTGTAACATAGAAAATGATGCATCTCTCATTGAAAGCATGCGCTGTTTTTCAGTCAAATTAAATGGGGCATGATGAGACGTTTATATAACTCCAAGGTACTCGACCAGACTTCAGAGTCTGTAGTGTCCAAGCAAACTGCATTACAGAACGCAATTGATTTTGACCATGATATAACACGGACACTTCATCATGTACAATGTCAACAACAGAAGACACAATATTGTTCAACGTGTAAATCCGGGAAGAAAGCGTGTTAATACTGTTATCGACAACTGCAAGCACTTTTTCTAAATTTGCTTGATCATTAGCTCTCAGGCGCTTAGCAGCCTCAATTTGAGAAACTTTCCAAATTTAATTGTAAATCGCATAAAGCCACCGTTTAGATCTACCTTTAGCTGGGCCTTTTATAAAATCGTTCAAATCCACATTATCATTTAATTGAGACAGATGTAGTTTAACCGCAGCCAATGTGGAATGTTGCAAACAATTCTGACACAGCTTCCCCACAGAATAAGTTGTGACAGTATAATCTTCTTCAAAACGGGGATCAGGTCTGACCTCTGTGAATCCTTCAGCCAAACCCAGAAAACGACGTTGGCAAGAATCAGCACTCCTATGCCACATCAGCCAACCCTTGGAATCCAAACTGGAAACGTTAAAGGATGAATTGTGCAATAGAGCTTGCAACTTATGAATGGACAATTCAGTAAAATTACCCCAACCTGAATATTCCTCTAAATCTGGGATGGTCGGTGTATTTAATTTTTTAGAAGTAGCCAATCCAAAGCATGTTGTTTGGAAAATGGATGAAATTAAAAACAACATGTGATTCGGGATGAGACATGCACGGTGCAAAGCCTCATTGACTTGTACCTGCCAATCTTTGGTAACCCAAACCGATTTAAGGTCAATTGTTCCTTTACAAAACTCCTAGCCATCTACAGCCAACCTGTCTAGAAAGGACTTCGAATACAGCAATTTTGTATCGGTAAGTCTAACTTTGGACATGGACTTTTGTGTCATTTTAAAATAAAATGACCCAGGATTCGATTGATTAAAGTCAGTGAAATAACTATATTTTTTCAGAAACGTATTGGAGCTGCCACCTAATGGAGCAGGGCAATGTTCCCATTGTGTATAATATACAGTAACCCTCCTTGAATTTGTCTTATGCAATAAATGATTACCATAATGTTGAAAACAAAACAAATCGCCATAATTAATAGAATCTAAATACAGATCCTCAGCATCGAAGGCTGCATAGTATTTCACATCAGAGAATAATGCTTCTACGGCCTGAATATCCCAATCATCAGAACGTATATTCCAATTAATCACATCTCCCATGTTTACTCTAAGCACATTTGGAACATTAATCACTTCAGTGGGCCCATGTATCTGAAACCTAACCGCATCCCACACAATCCCATCAAGGACAGGCCAAGCAGTAATGTTAACTGTATTTAAGTTTCGTTTCAGTCTGTGCGCTGAATGTGAAGAGGAAAGAGGGGCCAATGTTCCATTAAGGTACCGAATTCCTGTTCTTTCTTTAACGTAGTGACCATCGATGAGGCGGAAAAAATAAAACACAAAACCAATTGACATAAAAAGATAAAATGAAAATAGGATCAACCAAATGTATGTCCAAGGGGGAATTAAAAAATGTTTTTTAAACAACGTGGCATATCTTGCAATAGTTGAGGGTTTCTTTGAAGGTTCCGAAACAGAGTCAAAAGAGAATCTGGACTGGTCGGCCAAACGAGTCTGTAAATCCGGCATTGACAAATCAGCAGGATAGGTGTAGGTCATCTCATCAATGTTAGTAACAGGAACAGTATTTAATAAAGGACTGGATATGCCAGGCATCTCGAGGGACACCTCCTGTTCTGCACCAGATGTAATAGCCAGGACAGAGTGCCTCACCATGGAAGGACAGGATACAGCCGGTGTCATGCTATGAAGAATCGGCCACCCTGTGTGCCTTGACATTGTCAATAGAAATAAATCTGTTTTCCTTACGACCTGGAAGTGGTGGTAAAATGACTGTTCTTGTGCCCTTCACTCCAAGAACTCGAGCCGGTGCTCGATATGAGGGACCAAACTCTTTCTTGTTATCGATCTTCTCTCGAACCAGTTCTCCAACTTGGGGTAGCCAGCCAACTACCGGGATCTGCAGCGCATCATCCGATGTGGAGGGCAAATGTTCCTTTGCAAGACTGTCTCTGGTCTTTTGTAGATTCTGTAAAACATTGCAATGTTCATCTACGTCAAAGGCCGTGGCCTGGGCCTTGCAGTCTAGCCCATCGAGGTCAGGGACATACATCTTGATACCAAAGAGCATTTCGTACGTGGTCCGCCCACCCAGAGACCTTCTAGGGAGATTATTAAGCGCACGCTGCACGCCTATGAGGTGGGCTAACCAGTTTCTGCCAGTGCCTATAACTCGAGCTGTCAAAGATTGCTTTAAGTCGCGGTTCATTCGTTCAACTACACTATTGCCCTCGGGCCTGTAGAAACTCGAAAACTTGACTTGGACCCCCAACAAAACCATAGCATCCTTATACGCCTTAGAGGCGAAAGCCGGACCCTGATCCGAATGGAAGGTACCACAGGCAAAAATTCCCACAAAGACTCGCAAATCCTTAATGACAGTACGTGAATCAGCGCTCCGATGTGGCCATACCCACACAAAGCGTGTGCATGAATCAACTGCTACTAAGATGTACTTGTACGCAGTATCAGAAGAAAAGGGACCGCAGTGATCTAAATAAACGCATCCAAGCGGTTTATTCGAGATGTACAACTGTGTCTGAGGCGGACGCGCAGCAGTTGAAGGCTTAATCTGCTGGCAAATGTCACATTGAAGGACATAATCGTGCGTCTGTTTGTACAGTCCCCGCCACCAGAACCTTTGTTGTAGCTGAGTTACAGTGGCTGAGACGCCCGCATGCGCAGACGCCACACCTTCATGAGCCGCTGCAAACAAAGCAGCCCTGCGATCCGAGTTGGGAACTAGACGTTCGCCAACATCAGGGATTTTCACATAAGGAACCTTATCGGGACTTAAGTGGTATGTGTATTTAGAAAGGAACCCCGCAGGATATTTACTTCCTTTCTCTGATGCAGCAACTGCTGCCAAGATGTCATCATCTATTTTGCTTTTGGACCTCGTGACTGCTGCAACTAAGTATTTTGATACCGCTGACTTCGCTGCTTCATCAGCAAGCGAATTGCCAACAGCGTGGACCCCCACGCGCTGATGAACGAGAGTATGAATCACAAACACGAGTGGCAACTTCTCTTTAAGTTCCGCCACTCGGACCCAGATCATTTTATGTTTTATTGTGCTACCTTTGGAATCACGAAACTCATTCTGAATCCAAAAGAACAAGTTTTCATTGTAAGACTGGACACAGTAGTAAGAGTCACTTACGATCAAAGTCGTCACACTTGGATCTGCGTACTCCAATGCAAGCATCAGAGCACGAAGCTCAGCTAATTGTGCGGTGCAGTCCCCGAGCGTCTGCATGTGCACGACACTGGACTTGAACTCATCGTTCACCATGACACCGACCACAATGGCGCAAGCGGAAATGTAGGCATGTTTAGAGCCATGCGCAACCTGCGCCGAACCATCAGTGTAAATGATGCAATGGAAATCCTCCAACGGCCGCATTGCTAAAGGAGCAGGATGAACAAATTCATACTGTAAATACTAATGCGACCGTAAAGTGGCGTCAAAAATAAACGTGACATCCTGGGACATCAAGGATGCAGCCCATTGAATCCACCGAGGGTGCAAAGCTTTGGAATTAGGTACACTGGCTTTCGTAACCGCCTCTAAGGCAGGACACGGGGTCACAACCAACATGCGCTTTCCTTGTGATAGGGCACGTTCCTTAAGAATTGCCATCTGCACAGCCGTTAAAACTTTCTCCACAGTGGAAAAACGCAATTCAGCCGAAGTGTACAGGTGTGACTTGTAAGCAATAGGTACTGTATCTCCTTCATTAAAAGTCAGGTACGTGAAACCCACCACCCCAGGGATAATTCTTATCACCAGGTTGGTCTGGTTATCACGAGTCTGTAAGTATTCAGAAGCGAGCAAATCAGCCTGCAAAGACTGCAGAATGGCTGAATGCTCAGGCAGCCAGCATGATTTGGAGAAAGAAGGTTGTATCAAAGCATACAAAGGCTTGATACGCTGGGCATATTCCGGAATGTAAGTTCTCCCGAAATTCAAAAATCCCAGCAAAGACTGTAATTTTTTCAGTGTTGTTGGGGAGCGCAATTGTGCGCATTTCTCCAGGAAGTGAGGGGCTAACCCTTTTCCCTCGTTGTTAAGCTCGTAACCGAGAAACAACACTGTGTACTCTGCAATGTGCGACTTTGCAAAGTTAAACTTGTAACCAATGTCAGCAAAGTTACAAATTATGCTATTTACTCGACACAGATGCTCCCAAAGATCGTCGTCTGTGAGATAAATGTCATCCGCATACGAACAAGCAACCGGGTCGATGCCCTCCAGAAGAGAGACAATGCGGGCGAAGAACACTCCTGGACTGTTCTTATAGCCCATTGGGAGACGCCGAAACATTTTTTGCACACCGCCGCATGTAAAACTGGTCCATTGGGAACTTAGACCATCTAATCTATGTGCATAAAAAACATTGGAAATGTCGAGCGTGGTTTTGAACCGTTTACGCTCAAGACTATTCACTAAAGCAGAGCCATGAGTATTCTGTACTGCGCAGTTACGGCAATGCGAGTTTAAATGCCTATAGTCCAAAACCAAACAATATGAGCCGCCTGGTTTGTTTACAGTAAAAAGGGGGTTATTCATCGGTGACACACACATTTCAATTACACCTTGATATTCCAATTGTTCAAGGATAGCCGCGACTGAAGCTTTGGCTTCACGCCGTATGGGATATTGAGGTTGAGGCTGAGGCTGAGGCTGAGACCACAAAGGAATCTCGTGGCTTGGTGACAATTTATCCCAGCCACACTGATTGCGGTACACAGCCGGCGCAAGCGCCAGAGCCCACTCTTCTGCAAAATGCAGCGCTTCTACTCGGTACAGTGTGCGCGAAACTGGGTAGGATTACCTCCTCCCCTCGCGGAGCTGCGAGAACAAAAGGTGGGGGCCAGTCAGCATCCGAAAGCAAAATGTCATACGTAGACGAGAGATTTTTCCAAAATACCCCTTTTACAGTTCGCTGCATGTCACCTTCAATTAACAGGACAATTTCAAAAAGACGTTCAGGGGGAGCAACATGCGTATCAGCAGTCTCAATCACAACATAAGTTTCAGTCGCTGTCACCTTCAACAGTGGACGGAGGGCCTCTCTCACTATGGTAATCTCCGCCGCGCTGTCCAGCAAGGTCAGAGCCCACGTCAGATTCCGAAGCTGCGTTCTCACTATCTGGGGCATAACGATGTGCTGTCAGGGCGGCGACTTTCTTCGTAGCAAACTGTGGTCTCTTGGGCGTAGAGCCTTCCTGCTGATCTCCACCGTTACGCGGGCGGGGCTGACCACGTCCTTGCTGGCCACCCCGGCCCCTGCCGCCCCCTCCACCACCGGTTGACGGAGCCGATGAGTCCTGAAAGGAACGAGGAGAGCGTTGGTCAGAAGCCTGAAACCTCTCAGGCGATTTAATCATCGCGCGGTCGCGCAAATCATAAACACGATCCGACTGCGCAGGCAACGGAGACGCAGGAGCAGAAACCTGTGTTTGTTGTTGTTGTTGCTTACCCTGATTCTGCTTTTTAGGCCAATTTTGTTTCTTGGACTTTTGTTGACCACTAGTTTCCGATGTCTGACCCTGGAGCTGCTTTTTCTCTTTATCAGGAAAAGCCTTAAGCCCCTTCGCATTGCGGCCAACCGTTTTATAAGCAGCCACAATGATCCTTGCCAACTGACGGGGTCTCTCGGCCTCGGGAATTAACGCTAAAGCATTAGCAATCTGAAAGTTCACTGCATCTCCCTTGACATTTGCAAAGATCAGATCGCAAACTACATCAAAGGAGCCACACAGGCGCATACCCAATTCGACCTCCGACTCCGGTCCGTGTTCATCCTGAACACGTTTAAGGACCGCACCCAGATTGGTCACAGACGGGGTGCCGTAGCACCTCGAATAGACCGCTGCAAAAGTCTTACCCCAGGTCTCACAGTCAACAAGCTCAGGTGCTAAATCTTTCGGTAAACTTAGTGTAAGAATCCGGTGCTTATCACCGGGATTCGTATTAGGAAACACAGCTTCAAGCTGGCCGAATTTCTCTGCAAGCCAGAACGGAAAATCATCCTTGTCCTGCGGCTTTTTGCCCATCACGGAATTCACCATGACAGGATTGATTTTCAAACCAGCCTGTTCTGCACGAAGCTGTGCACCCCTAGGGGCTACGTCTTGAACATTACGGCTAGTGTAATGAACAAGCGCTCTAATCACTTCCACTGCAACTTCATGAAGTTGCCGCAGATCAGCCACGTTGCAAGTGGCGCGATTAGGGTGAGGAGTGAATCCAGCCAAAGCGGGCCAAGGAGTGCCCGGAATGGATAAAGGACCCAACCTCGGAGCGGTTAAAGCGTGTGGTAGGGCGCCACCAAACCAAACTCCATGCTGCCAAGCGTCAATAGGAACCTCCAGTGCTCTGTACGGAGCATACGCAGCCGGTACAGCCGTAGCAGTGTAGGTGTGGAAAACACCAGAATTGGCGTTCACCGCCGGAAATGTCACCCACGAATAAAACAGTTCTTCCGGGTAAGCATGTTCCGCACTTACCACCAGAACAACAGCCAAGCCTTCCATAGGGACATTATAAGCCCGCAAATGGTCACGCACCGCAATGCGACTATGCTGCGTGATGTCCACGGCTTGTGCCATGTCAGCACAGGAAAGTGAAAAAAACAAAGAGTACTTTGTAGCACAACTGGGTAGTAATTCAACGAAACCGTTTTTAGATAGATTCAAGCTTGAAAAAAGGCCTATTTCAAAAATAGGTAGGTTTTTCCGACACTGCCGTTTTCCGGAAATGGGAATGAAGGGGTTAAGGTTTCAATGATATACTACTCGAGTGTCATGATATAAGGCCAACAACGTTGGGCACCATGTAGCAGGGTTTCCGTTCTCCCACAGAACTGTGCACAGAGATCTAGAACCTGGGTGAGTTAGGGTGACCCAAAACTCACCTTTGTTTCAGAAATCCCCTTACCAAGCTAGCTACAGTGTCTCATCTGTAGTAATTACTTCCCAATGACTTAGACAATCCAGAACATGAACTTAGGGTACCTCAGGTATCGTGGAACACATGAACACTCTTTCGTTATATAATCATTACAAACCGAAACTGGGAGGCAAAGAACACACGTGCAAGTTTGAAATGTTTATTTTTCAATGCAAAGTTCTCAAACGCAGTATCTTGTATAATACCAACATACATATTATAAAAATCAGAGTTAGCAGCATAGTCACTAATCCATAATATTTAACAACAAAGGGTGGTGATGGACATAGTTTCTGAATTAGGCAGAATACTCTCACCCAGTCAAGAAATCAGGGCTAGATCCAACACCGTTTTTTAGCTCACTGCACCATCCCAGTTCAGAACCTGGCTATATGCAAATTAGTCTGTTCCTGTCCCAGTGCATGATGGGAACAGGGCAAACCAAACTACCAAGCCAATTCTTACACTGGGAAGGAAACAAGCTTCCGGGGACCGGTTTCTGGCATTTCAGCCATCGTCGGCTCGGCTTGCTTGAATCCTGATGGTGCAATGAGCAAGGGACTCACATCTGAGTATACCCTTCCACGCTTAGGGTGGACAAAATATTTAACAACAAGGGGTGGTGATGGACAGAGTTTCTGAATTAAGCAGAATACTCTCACCCAGTCAAGAGATCAGGGCTAGATTCAACACCGTTTTTTAGCTCACTGCACCATCCCAGTTCAGAACCTGGCTATATGCAAATTAGTCTGTTCCTGTCCCAGTGCATGATGGGAACAGGGCAAACCAAACTACCAAGCCAATTCTTACACTGGGAAGGACACAAGCTTCCGGGGACCGGTTTCTGGCATTTCAGCCGTCGTCGGCCCGGCTTGCTTGAATCCTGATGGTGCAATGAGCAAGGGACTCACATCTGAGTATACCCTTCCACGCTTGGGGTGGACAAAATATTTAACAACAAGGGGTGGTGATGGACAGAGTTTCTGAATTAAGCAGAATACTCTCACCCAGTCAAGAGATCAGGGCTAGATCCAACACCGTTTTTTAGCTCACTGCACCATCCCAGTTCAGAACCTGGCTATATGCAAATTAGTCTGTTCCTGTCCCAGTGCATGATGGGAACAGGGCAAACCAAACTACCAAGCCAATTCTTACACTGGGAAGGAAACAAGCTTCCGGGGACCGGTTTCTGGCATTTCAGCCGTCGTCGGCCCGGCTTGCTTGAATCCTGATGGTGCAATGAGCAAGGGACTCACATCTGAGTATACCCTTCCACACTTAGGGTGGACAAAATATTTAACAACAAGGGGTGGTGATGGACAGAGTTTCTGAATTAAGCAGAATACTTTCACCCAGTCAAGAGATCAGGGCTAGATCCAACACCGTTTTGTAGCTCACTGCACCATCCCAGTTCAGTCTGCTTAATTCAGACACTCTGTTCATCACCACCCCCTTTTCTGAATCACTAATCCATAATAAGCAAAAGGTGATAGCATGTTATGATGCAAAAATCTATAGAATTCTGTATCACCTATATTTCGCGCACCCTATTCAGTATATTATATTATATCTAAGAAGGTCTCGTTTGGGTTCTAGCAGGGCGGGTCCATACCTCTAATTCTCAGTAGGAGTAGATCACATCAACAGCTACCAGCTCTCTGCATGCGAAGCATCAAGTGTGTTGATTCATTCCCTGTAACTGTATCTTAAACCCGCGTAGAGCCCAATGTTGGCAGCAACATTATTTGTGTTATGTCTAACGTGGTGCGAGGATCAGGCCTTCAGCAACCTTGTGTTAGGTTATTCTTAGAGTGTGCAGTTCTCGGTGTGCAGACAGTTGTACCAAGTGTACCAAGCACGACTGATACCAGAGCAATAACATATTATTCTTAAATAAATCACATCTTTCGTCTAGGTTGAAAGCTACAATAACAATTAGGTGTCGTGTGCAACCTGAAGCTGAAAGAATATATGGCGTTTAAACATTTAATAAGCTCATGCTAACTTAACACAATATATAGAAACGTAGTAACCTTATGACAATATTGTAGTACTAATTCATTGTGTTTGTACAAAGTTCTTGCTTACATTAGGATTATTTACATTATTAAGCTGATTTTCGTTGCTACTTTTGATTATTCTCAGTTCTTATTCTACTGCCATCAGCTAGGTATATTTTTGGGGCTATTGATATCAATTATTTTTCCTCCTCGTAAGGGTCCCTTGCTCGCCTTTCCACGTTCTCCCTAGTATGAATTTGGTCTTTTTTAGGCCTTCCCTCCTGCTTCTTCTCTCCCTTCTCTTTCTTTCTTTCTATTTCGGATTCCCCACATTGATTCTCCCTCTTCGTTTCTTATGTTTACTGGTTGGTTCCTTGTCTCTGTGAGGTTGGTTGTTTCTATGTCATCCATGGCGTCTTTTTTCTATTTTTATGTACTTCCATGCCGGGTTTAAATGTATTGTCCCTTAATGTTAAGGGTTTGAATCATCCGGTGAAGAGGTAAACATTTTTAGATTATTGTAAGTCTTTGTCTTCTGACCTGGTCCTTTTTCAAGAGACCAAGGTCACTACCAGAGAGGCGTTGTTTTTGAAGAAGGAGTGGGTTTTGGATGTTTGTTGTTCTGATGCCTCTGGAAAACGAAATGGGGTTGTTACATTAATTTCGAAGAATTCTGGTTTATCTATACTTTCTTCTGATCATAATTCTGAGGGTCGTTGGCTGTTATCTAAATTGTCGGATGGACATCATGATCTTTATGTGATGAATATCTATGCTCCTAACGTTGATGATCCGACTTTTTGGAAAGCGGTTACCAAAAAATTAAATAACACCCCGCATTCTGGAAACCTTATTGTTGGCGGGGATTTTAATTTACCGATGGACCCTCTCTTAGATAGGAATTCTGCATTTCAGTTTCACCCTCCTAAATCCCACAAACAAATGCATAACATGTGTTCTTTTACTCAGCTTCAAGATATATGGCGTCTTCATAATCCCACTGGTAGTGACTTCTCTTTCTTTTCTTCGCCTCATTCTTCTTTTTCTCGTATTGATTATCTCCTTGTACATTCTTCTCTTGTTTCATCTTCCTCTTCTCCGCTTATACATCCTATTCTGATTTCTGATCACGCTGCAGTTACTTTTACGCTATCATCCTTTGCCCCTAAAACACGTGCTCGTTCCTGGAGATTGAATACCGAAGTTTTGCATGATGCTTCTCAGGTTAATGATTTCTCAAAGGCTATAGACACTTTTTTCCATTAAAACGAAGGATCTGTCTCTTCCCCAATCGTCCTATGGGATTCGTTTAAATGCACTTTCCGTGGTCAAGTCATTAAATGTAGGTCCAAACGGAATTCTGATCTTAAAAAGGAGCTCACAGATTTAGCATCTCAAATTAAAACTCTAGAAGCCACCTTTAGGCAATCTAAGGATTCGTCTTATTTACAACTAATAAAACAACTAAAATACAAATATAATACTATTGTTACTAAAAGAGCCCATATTGGAATTCAAGCGCAAAAATCCCCAAAATTACTATTAAAAAATCGAGCTGGGAAGATTTTGGTTGCTACATTAAAATTCCAGGATTTCTCCTTTAAGTCCTCGCAAATTTCTTCCATAACTGACAATTCGGATTCTAAAAAATTCCAAAATGGAGAAATACTTGAAGTGTTTCGTGATTTTTACAATAAATTATATACTCCTTCGAATCAATCCTCTTTTGACCAATGTCAGGCCTTTTTAAAATCGGTTCCGAATCAGTCGGTCTCTGAGGAGGATCGTACTTTTTTAAATAAGCCAATCTCCCCTGAGGAAATTATTACCGCAATTAAAGCTACTCGTTCTGGCAAGGCCCCAGGCCCTGATGGGTACCCTATTTTATTTTATAAAACTTTTCTCCCTGCGCTTGTCCCCAAATTGCAATCTGTCTTTGATTCTTTTGTTAAGGATGGGTCTGTTTCCGGTACTGCTGCTGAAGCTACTATAGTAGTGATCCCAAAAGAAGGGAAAGACCATTCGGATCCCAAAAACTTCCGTCCTATTTCTCTTCTTAACATGGAAGCTAAGATTTTTGCTAAAATCCTAGCCAAACGATTGGAATCCTTTATCCCTCATCTTGTTCATCCTTCCCAAACCGGTTTTGTGAAAGGTCGTCTTGCACGAGACAATATACGCACTTTTTGTCATATTCTTGGTGCTGCTAAACGGTCTCAACTTCCTGCCGCGGCCTTGGCCCTTGATGCGGAAAAGGCCTTCGATAAGGTCTCTTGGCCGTTTCTTCGTGCTGTTTTATGCGCACACAACCTTGGTGACTCTTTCATTAACCTGGTAATGTCCTTATATTCCCAACCTAGAGCTAACATTAGAGTTAATGGTGCTACGTCGTCTTTCTTTAATCTTCGTCAGGGCACTAGACAAGGTTGTCCTTTATCCCCACTTTTATTTTTATTATCTATTGATCCTCTTCTTCGATTAATTGAATTACACCCAGATATTAAAGGTTTTTCTTTCGGACCTCATTGTATTAAAACTGCTGCCTACGCAGATGATGTTCCTATTTTTTCTGATAATGTTGCTTTGGCGATCCCTGCTATTTCAAATACCATTTCCCTCTTCTCATCGGTTTCAGGTTATACCCTAAATAAAGATAAGACGGAAATGTTCCCCTTGAATGCCTATTGTTTCCCTTCTCATATGGGCTCTGCAGGCTTTAAGTGGCAGTCTACACACCTGAAATACTTAGGGATTTATTTCTATTCTACTCTTTATGCCACTACTGCTTATAATGAATCCCAGACTCTCCTTAAAGTGCGTCGTCTTTTGGATACATGGTCTCCAAAACATATTTCCTGGTGGGGGCGCCTTCAGACTCTCAAAATGATGATCACACTGATTATTAATTTTGTTTCATCCATGCTTCCGGTTAAATTGTCAGATTCCTTTTTTCGCGAAATTGATGTTCTGACATCTAAATTCCTGTGGAATGACAAACGTGCTAGAATTGCATACACATTTTTGCGCCGTCCTTGTGATATGGGAGGTTGCAATTTTCCTGATTGGGAAAAATACCAAACTGCCTTTTTGGCCTCTCATGGTGCCTAGTGGTTTTCTCCTCCGTTTTTGCATGTTCCTTCTTGGTTGCTCATAGAGCAGGACTTAGCATTTCCTTTGCCTACTGCCTCTTTTTGCACCGCATCTACTTTACATATCCTGTTTTCTCGTTCTATCATTCTTGACACAATTGCTGCGGTCAGGAAAATAGATAAGAAAGTGGCAATTCCTTTACCTAAAACTAGGTGGACGTCTATTTGGCGGAATTCTAAAATTAAACTCAACATTACTCCCAGCCTCATGTCATATTGGGCAACTAAAGGAATCTCTCTTGTTAAGCATCTTTATGATGCTTCTGATGAACCATTACCTTTTTCCACCTTGGCCCAGAAACACTCTTTAACAAATCTTGATTGTTATACTTTTCTTAAAATTAAAGTGGCCTTCGCTAAGGTACGTCTTCATCCTACCTCTTCTACCATCTCACTTTTTCATATCTGGATTAAATCTGGTCACGTAGCCTCCAAGATTTATACATTTTTATCTTCTGCCTCACTACCCGCACCGACGGTTGCTCAACAAAAATGGTTACACCATTTTGATCATGGCATTACGGATCATATTTCCTCAGATACTTGGCAATTAATTGGTAAACTCTCTCTTTGCAACGAAATCGCCCCATCTTTGATGCAGTCTAAATTTTTCTCTATTAATCTCCTTCATTGGACGCCTGTGCGTCTACATTCGCTTAATCTTAAAGATGATAATCTATGTTGGAGCTGTGGATTGGGGGTGGGCAATTTTCAACCTATGTTTTTTGATTGTTCGCTGCTTCAGCCTTTTTGGAACCTCATCCATAAACACCTCTCTCTTATCTTTGGTATTGAGTTTCAACTCTCTTTCCCTTTAATTTTATTGGGTCCATTGGCTGCCCTTACTCCTCTCCCCTTAGATCCAATGGAAATGCAGTTGATGGATCTTCTTCTGACTGTTGCGGTAAAAATCATACTTATGGAGTGGAAATCCTTCTCTTAGGTTTCCTTTCATACTTGGTGGGCTTGGGTCTCCTTTTTGCGCAGCGCTCACACTTCGATTGATCAAGCTCATCTCTCTCCTTCTATCTCTAGTGGGGTTTGGAAACCTTTGGATGAGTATATGGATTTGTCATCAAAAGGGTTGGTCGCTCAGTTTCCTTTTGATTTATCTGTCTAACTGGTGTCTTATGTTTTCTTTTTGTCTTTTTGTGGGGTTAGTCATGTGGGAATCCTTCTTTTTCCTTTTTCTTTTCTCTTCTTCTTTTTTTCTCTTTCCTGTCCTCTACCCCCTTTTCATCTTTCCTATCGCTCTCTCTTTCTTTCCTCTTCCTTTATTCTATTTCCTCCCCTGTCCTTACCTCAAAATTTGATAGTGATACTTTTGTTTTTAGTGCTTTGTTGGTAGCCTTCACCTAATCGGCTTCTGTAATCTATAATAGGCTATTTTTCTTATTATATGCATTTATTTTGCTTATACCTCAATTTTAGCCCCTGATTGTGTATTGATCTTGTTTCAATTGTATCACTTTTATTGTTTATTGTTCCTTCTACTTTTATGTCACTTCTTTATAAATAAAATATTTTGAAAAGCTGACTTGGTGCCATAAATAACTGTGAATGCACTGCTATTAGTCACGTTGTCGTTCTTTAATGAGCATTAGAATTGCTACAAGTTTTGCTGTCAACTGATTTGCATGAGATATTTGTATTTGTGGTACTGACAGGTTTTCTTCTTTTGGTTTTCCTTTTCAAGGGCAGGCCATTCTAAATCAATATAACTGTACACTGAGCTGCAGTTACGGTACCTAAGTACCAGGCAAAATCATTTGGGTATCTGTGTGGAAATCGAACCGGGCAGAAAACTGTTAATGGGCCCTTGGGTCTTCTCCGGGAACGCATCCTTCCCAGGGAACTCAACCTCTGTGGACCTCTTAGTAATCTCTGGGATCACACAGGTGTTTTAAGGCATGGATGATATACATCTGGCCGAGACCCTACCACATATGGCCCTGTTAGTCCGCACGGAGCTGGTGGAGCGTTTCACTGTTTTTGCCTACAGTTCAGTGCGTGAGCAAAGATTGCACTGCTGACCGCGCCCTCACTTACAATACGACAAGCGAACATACAATATTTGGGAACATTACTTTGACTTTTGCCTTACTGGAACATGACATTTTATTGTTCGTTCCTTAAAATTCACATTAATACTGTTAAAAAAAGGAAAAAATATATAATGTGATAATTTCTTTTGCCCTAGTGTGTTGTGTTTACAAAGAGAAGCATTTACAGTTTTACAAACATGCAAAATGAAATATTTAGAAATGTGCTTCAGTTTTTCTGTTTTAATTGCAAGTTTTCTAGCCTCTGTTGACTATCTGGATACACCCCTTGTGGCTGGACTGGATGGAATGGGTTTGGAAAAGACACATCAGTCAGACTTCTGCTTCTGTACATTACTCTCTGTTGTGTTGGCGTTGCACATTGCAATGTGCTGGTTCTACTCATGGCTCTCGGCTGGATCCACAAATATTCTGCTGGCTATGTATATTGCTCTATTTTGACTCTGTACATTCTCTACATTGGGACTTTGCAGATTTCTCCCATCTGGCTTTGGGCAGAACTCACTGTTGGCTCCGCACATAGCTGATCATTGGTTCTGTACGTTACACTGTATTGGCTCTGCGCATTATACCTCGTTGACTTCTTAAAATTGAGCTTTCGCCTTGGTGCATTGCTTTGTTGGCTCTAAACATTGTATAATGTCTTCTGTGTACATTGCTCAATGCTTGTGCTTTGCTTTCTGTTAACGCTGTACAAAGTTCTGTGTTGGTTCTGTATCTTTCTGTGCTGGCTCTGCCCATTGCTCATTGTCGACTCTGTACATTGCTGCCCATTAGTTGCTCTTTACATGTCTCTTTTTTGGCGCGTGGGAATGCATTTCAGCGATTTAGTTCCCCTCTTATTTTACATGTTTACTTAATCTTGCATTCCCCACGTGTTAGCTATTTTATAATGTTGTTTATCCGTATTTTTTTCTGTGCATACTTTGAGGCTTGAGCCATGGCAGGTGTTTATAAGGGGCTTTGAGCATGCCATGCAGGCGCTAAGGCTAAAGTCAAACAAAGTGCCTGTCAGTGGGCTGGCCTCTCTGCAGAGCACACAGAACAATGTTTGTGTATTCCATTTGCAACTGAAATTCTGTGGAAATGTGTGTGAACGGGGTACACTAATGTCAAAATATTTGCAAGGCAAAAGTAAGACAAATTAAGGTGCTTATATTTGAGGGAGTGCAGTATATGTTGGGGGCGGTGAAGTGACAGAGATGTGAGGAAGGGCATTCGGGGAAGAGTAAAAAGAGGATGCTGAAGAGGACAGAGAAGGGGTTGAAGATGTGCAGATGGACAAGATATGCAGAGAAAATGACGATACATATCTAACATGAAGCACACATAATTGAAGGCCAAAACTACTTCCACAGGCCTCATTGCTATTTAATTCACAGACTCACTATTTCAGAAGTTCAGAATTTAAAAATGTTCAATGTTAATTATTTATAAGAAATCATTGTTGTTACTCATTTATCTTAATCAGCTAACACCCAGTGACAAAGCCAATCATACTGACAGGCTTTAGGCGTATGTCATTTGCTGTGCCATTTATCTGGATAAAATTACATCTCAAAGAGAAACCAAAATACTGGTCTGAAATCACACTATGGGAATCACAGGAATGTATTTGGTATGTTCCTTTATAGGGAGGACCCACTTTTTTCATCTCACTTAAAGACCTGTCTGCACATATTTCTATATGACTGGTTACAGCCACCAGCTGCGGGTGCTTCCCGAAGTCTGGTTATAGCATATTTTTCCAAAGTTAATGCTGCATGCAGTGCAATACACTGGGCAAGCATACATTTTAAATTGCTGAAGTAGTCATGCAGAACAATTTACTTATTACAGTAACTGTTAAACAAATTAATGCAAGAAGATACGGGGCAGTTTTTAATGTGTTTAATATTTTAAGACTATACGTTCCCACTGCTTAAAAAGCCTTGCTTTATCGCTGCATTCATTTGCTTTAAAATGCACCATCTGCCAATCTTTTTTAAAATGTATTTCTCAGGAGAGGGACTCTCCCTAGACACAGCTTTGTCTATTGAACATGTTCACATCACTAACTAGTTTTTCTATTGGAAAGGGTAGAGCCAGAGCAGGTTTGCTTAGTACCCTAGCCCTCTTCAGAAGTCAGACTTGCTTAGCAACCCAATAATTCTCTGAAATAATGTATGAGTTTTCTTTTATGAATACCTAGAAGAACTAAATTTTTAGTCCATTCATCCCAGAAATAGTGCTGAAAATCGCACCAAAACGATGGCAATTTTTAAAAGAATTTTCACGGGGGAGAATCCCCCCCCCCCCGAACCTCCCCTAACCCCATTTATTGCCGTCGGGCACGCACGCTGGGCTGGAAAACGTTGCTTAGTTCAGCATACGTCACACCAGATTCAAATTCCACCAGCCGCCACTGGTGAACGGGTAGTGACAGCGTGATTGGATGAGTACATGTTTAGTTACTGAGTGAATTGATGAGTGCACGGAAAGTGACTGAATGAATAGAAGACTGCAAGGGAAGGCCCTGGCTGAATGGATGACTGCAGTGGTAGTTCATGAGTTAATGAGAGAGTATATGAGTCCATAGGTATTGCCTGGATTTTTGGATAGCTGCATTACTACTGCATGTTTGATTCTATGCATGCATTGCTATTGACTGTGTTATTCATAGGTGTATGGGTAGTGTCTGGATGAATGGATGAGTGCATGGGTTGTGCCATATATAGTAGATTATGCCATTTTAAACGTAGGCCTATTACCTCCATGATATATGTTAAACTGCATGTTCAATTGAGAAGATACGTCAGACTAGGAAAATGTCAAATTTCCAAATGTAACAGAGTGCACTTTAAGTTTCAAGCACATATATCACTATCTATGTGCTACTTTAATACCTTTGTGGAGAATAATTTGGGCTAGGATAGAAGTAAATACATTTTTCAACATGTTTTAAAAGTCTCATTACTATACTAGTTTCTTGAAGCAGAAACAGTTTGCAATAGAAGGTTTAACTCATAATAAAGGTCAACTATTATTATACCCCTTTTATTGGTGTCAACATTTTCTCATCTAGTGAGTGTGTTACTGCTTCCTAATAGCAGGATGAAAGTTTTTAAATAGTCTAAAACTAATACATTATTTGTGTTAGACACAAATGCCATATTCATACATCTTAAACAATTCTCCAGTTTATCATGAATAGTGTATTACATATTCTTACAGTTGAAGTCATTTACATACATCATTCAGTACATCTGTATTAGAATGTTATTGTCCTAAACAGCATTAAAACTGTTTTCATTGTTGAACAGTACTTGACATTAAGAAGGAAAAACAAAAGTATTATAAAATATTAACATATTAGAGAAATTATAATATTACATTTTTGGGAGCATAATATTATTTTAAAATTAGGCAACATTTTCAGTTTCCAGGTTTTTACTCTTCTCAGTTTGCACATAACTTCACCACACACAGTTACTTGAATGTAGCATCATCATTATTGAACAGCTGGGAAAAAAACTATCAAATTGATTGTTTAAAAAAAACAAATTAGCATAGTACATCATTATCAATATTTATGCTATTATTTCCAAAAACGTTTTTTTTTATTTTGATTTTATTTACACATGGTACAGTATTGACAACAAATATGTAATGTATTTGCTTTTTAAACAAATTTTTCCAAAATGTTAAATCTATTAGGCAAAATAATAATCGAAAGACTATTTATAAACACTAAAAGATTGCTGTGCTTTTTGATTTCTGTTAACTTGTTCCCCAATAAGTCGAATGATCTTTCCAAAACTTTGGCTGGAGAAATACCATATCCGAATTTGATAATTGAGAATGCATTCTAGCTTTGAAATCCAGGTGGGCATCATTGCAATGTTTCCATCTTTGTTACATTTTAAATAAACAGTATAGTGTCCATATGTTGCAGTAGGTCTATCAAGAAAATTAGAACATTGGAATGTTGGAAGCTCCATTGAAAACAATGGAGTGCTCCGGGCTCATAATGGCTGGTATAATCCCGGAGCTCCTACATTCCAATGCTTCTTTGTTCACAGCTCTGGCTGTGAACAAAGGCTTCTGGGAGCCTGAGGGGACTTCAATCCCCTCGCTCTCCCTGAAGGCTTTGTTTTATTTGTTAAAACATTCTGCCCTCTAGTGGCAGAATGTTCTAATAGCCTTATAGCCCTTCGTAGCAGTGCTATACCGGCAATTAAAGTCCTGCTGCTTTGCTAAAGTCCCTTGCCTTCGGCTCGGCACTTTAACGCTGCAGCGGGTCTTCAATAGCTCGTATAGCCCGCTATCGTGGGATATAAGGCTATAATAATTATAGCCAATGTTGTATACGTTCCTCCTGAAATTGATATTTTACTTCCTTTTAAATGTATAATTTATGTTTCCAATTTTCTTTCATTTGCTCTACAGCGTTGTAACATTAAAATTACATATTTTCAAAATCTTTCCATAAGTACTGATTTGCAGTAAAGTAATGTTAAGTATAGGTATTGTTCCGCGGTAGGCGTAAATGAGCAATCACCCTTATGGTCCCATTTATAACTTAGTCCAAATAAGTTATCAATGTGCATTCCTTCATCTTCTAATATTCAAAGCATGAGCATTATAATTCTTGTGCATCTTGTTCTAAGTTTTGATTAAATGTCAATTAACCAGTACATATATCTAAAAGATGTTAAATGCCTGAAGCAGTTTGTATTTCACTTCTGCCACTTATCAACTCTTGAAATGAAGGATGAATCTTTTTCACAGTTTTCCCTGATTTCATGATGAAGATGTGGTAAATGAAACACTATGTTCAGAATCACATTAGCATAACAGTTTATACCTGAACTGTTTTCCAACTGGTATCCCACAATGTCATCATCACTTTCCACTTTTTTTCTTTAAACCTTAAACTTTCCCTTCAATTGTTTTCTTATTTTCAACTTCAATTGAATGTTTGATATATTTCCATTTTGGAATCACTATACGTTTCTCATATATTGGATATTCACCTAAATGAGGAGCATAAGGTCTTAAACAATTGTACTCTCTTATACAATTTGCATCAACACTAAGCTTTTTCTCATCAAAGTCTCGCAAATACAAACCAATCAGGTGATTTGTAAAGCAAGACTACTCACCCGTAAGGCGTCTTAAGGTGCCGGGCGCTGCTGATCCACCAAAGGTACTGTGGTTCAGTCGAAGAGCCAGGTCTTGAGGTCGTTCCTGATTTGAGGTAGTGACAGTGATTGCCTGAGATGGAGAGGCAGGGTGTTCCAGGTCTTTACTGTGAAGTAGTAGAAGGACCTTCCTCCTGCCGTGGTGTTGCAAATATGTGGGATGGTGGCCAAGGCCAGCTGGGCAGAGGAGAAGTCTATGGTGGGTGCATGGAATGAGAGGCGTGGTTAAGGTACACAGGTCCCGCATCATGTAAGACTTTGTAGACATGTGTGAGGAGCTTGAAGGTGATTCTTTTAGTGATCAGGAGCCAGTGGAGATCTCTCATGTGGCTGATGGGTATACACCTGTTACAACGCATTTTTTACAACGCAGTACTGTTACAACGCATCGTTTACAACGCAGATACTATTACAACGCATACTTTTACAACTCATACTGTTACAACGCAGATACTGTTACAACGCAGGTACTTTTACAACGCATTTTGTATGATATGTTTGTATTTTATTGATATAGTTAATGAAGGGTATTATTGTCTATTTGTTTTAGTAATATATATTTCTATTTATTATTATTATTTTTTTATTAGTAAGTAATAAAGTTATTAATGTTTTTATGTAATATTAATTTTTTTAAATATAAGTAATGTGAGTATTTATAATTTTTTTTAAGAACTAATTTAAATATGTAAAAATTATTTTTTAAAGATGTCAAACTTATGTAATAATTTTATTGTATTTATAATAATATAATATAAAATAATATAATATAAAATATTATTAATTATTTATTAATGTGAGTATTAATTTGGGTATCAAAGAATTAATTAAAATATGTAAACATTGTTTAAAAATTTTATTTTATTTATAATTATTTTGAGTAATAATTTGGGTATTATAGTATTAATTTAAATATGTAAAAATTAGTTAATAAAAGATTTGTTTTTATTTAATAGAGTTTAATAATAATAATTAATTTGAGTATTAATTTGGGTATTATAGAACTAATTTAAATATGTAAAAATTAATTAATAAATATATTGTATGTATAATTAATAAATTTATTGTATGTATAATTAATTTGAGTATTAATTTTGGTATTATAGAATGTAAATATTAATAAATACATTTAGTAATATATATTTCTATTTATTATTATTATTTTTTTATTAGTAAGTAATATATTTATTAATGTTTTTATGTAGTATTACTTTTTAAAAATATAATTATTTTGAGTATTTATAATTATTTTTGTTATTAGTAATTAATATGGTAAATGTTAATTGAGTATAAATATAGTTATGTGAAATATAAAATATTAGTAATAATAATAAATGTGAGTATTAATTTGGGTATTAAAGAATTAAATAAAATATGTACAAAATCATTAATAATTTTTATTTTATTTATAATTATTTTGAGTATTAATTTGGGTATTATAGTATTAATTTAAATATGTATAAATTAGTCAATAAAGGATTTAATTAAGTTAATAATAATAATTTATTTGAGTATTAATTTGGGTATTATAGAACTAATTTAAATATGTAAAAATTAATTAATAAATATATTGTATGTATAATTAATAAATTTATTGCATGTATAATTAATTTGAGTATTTATTTTGGTATTATAGAATTTTAATATTAATAAATACATTCATTTTAAAAGTTAATAGATTATATTTAAAAAAATTATATTGGGTATTTAAGAAAAAGTTTAATATTTAATAAGTTTATAATTAGAAATTTATTTAAAATAATATATTTGTGAAAAACTTATTATAATATTATGGTTCCCACGGTTTAACATTGTTTTCAATGGATACATTTGTCCTACATTTATTTTCATGATACCTTGATATATGTATAGCGGTCCGGAATTAAAGCAAAGTAAAGCAAAGGAAAGAAACGGAAAATAACGGAAAAGAAAGAAGAAAACAGGTAAGAAAAGACAGTACAATTTTTACATGAAATTAGTAATGATAATATACAATGCATTAATTAAATAAAAACGAACAAACAGTGCTTTAGTAAGTATAAATTTTATTTTATTATTCAAGAAATATATTAAAATAAACTTCTGTTTTTTTGAAATGTAATGTATATTTTTGAACATTTTTAATATACATGTAACAATATATAAAAAATCACTTTATTGCAAAAAAAGTATTAAATATAAATCTACAGTAGTCCTTTGTTTATTGTTGCAGCATATCCTGACGTCATTACGTGTACGCGTGCGTCATCGGCCATTTTGTGGAGTACCGGAGCAGGAAGCAGCAGGAAGCAGCAGGACGCTGATCTACGATCAGGTAGGAAACCACTTAAATATTAAATAATATTGTAAATCAAATAAAGATTATCATTTATTGTAAGGATAAGTTAAGTAGAGGTTGCTGGAATTGAAAAAAATGTTATTAAAACAACATGTCGCTACTCGTATTTTTAGAATTTGCCTATGTTGGGTCGGAGGGCGTGGGGAAGATCGGTAATTAGATTAATGAAATAATCAGTTTTATTAAATGATGTAAAAGTGTTTTATATTGTATTTAATATACAAAAAATATAATTTTGTATGCAATGTATTTAAATGCATTTTTGAGTGAAATTAAAGTTTTGAAAAATGGAGTTTGAGAAAGTTAGTTTACGTAATTGTTGATAAAACATTACACGAATGTAAACAGTGATATTTCCAATGTTTTAATCGTGCTTTTTTGAAAAAAATTGTCTTTGTTGGAACATTATACGAATGTAAACAGTGATATTTCCAATGTTTTATTCGTGCTTTTTAGAAAAAAATTGTGTTTGTTGGAACATTATATGAATGTAAACAGTGATATTTCCAATGTTTTATTCGTGCTTTTTAGAAAAAAATTGTGTTTGTTGGAACATTATACGAATGTAAACAGTGATATTTCCAATGTTTTATTCGTGCTTTTTTGAAAAAAATTGTCTTTGTTGGAGATTCAAATCTTTGGAATATTTGCGAAAAAGTGATATTATGATTGGTTAGATTGTTTGCCATTTATTTTTTTTTTAAAAATTTGGATTATAATTCTGCTTTGTCTTTCAATTGTTAAATTTAAAGCAAAAGATTCCAAATTTATTTCTTTTTTGCTTAATAATAATTAAAGGCAGAATTATTGTTCACGGTTATTAAAAAAATAAGGAGAAGTGTATATTTATGTTTTTTGTTGGAGTTACTATACTTGGATTTAGAAAATCAGGTTAGATTGGATTTTGACATTGACAAGGCCAGATTGTGTTTTGTATTTTGAAAAAAACAAAGGAGATTAATATATGTATGATGTTTTTTCGTGTCTATAGTTTTAGGATTTTTAAAATGGATTGTTTAGTCATTACATTAAAAAAACTTTTTTAACCAAAATAGAAGATTCTTGAAAAAATATTTCAGAAAATTATTACATAAGATTTAGCACTTATTTGTAATTTCATGGAAATATCAATATTTTGCTTAAATACATAGAAAAGAAAGGATGATAGCAAGATTCTCAAGGTAATCTAGAGCCACACACAACGAAAACTGTTGTAAAAGTCCCAATAGTCGTTCTGACATGTCCTTAGTTCTTTGAGTAATCCGTGAGTTTAGACTACCTGTGAGAGTTTGTGATAGTCTCATTTCTTGAAAGCTTTGCTCCTTCTTCAAAGTTTCAAGAAATGAATAGAAATTAGGGTGTGGTTTTCCAATTAAATGATTGAAGGAGTTATGCCATCCCTCAATGGCATTATTTGTTTTAGCCTCTCCCTGTAGGCAACTCGAATAACAGTTCCACTACTCCACATGGAAACGTGGCTTCCTCCTGCGACCCGATCTGCCTAGGTGTCCAATCCATGTGTCTTCCATATAATTTAGAATTGGTGCCAATTTATCTTCGTTCGTTAAATAATAATCAGATTCTGTAATGGCCATGTAATACTCGTCTACACTTTCGGGAGGGACAAAACAAAGAGCTGTTAATTTTTTTAATTCTACTTGAAGTTTGCTGTCTGTTGAGTATTCTGTAACTAAGGGTGTTTTCTGTAATTTACGCCAGAATGCCTGGGAAAAGTGGAAAAAACACCCTTGAATTTGGGTATCCGTGTACATTTTGGTGATCACATTGATCATGCTCAATTCGAAATCCATTATTATTTTCCTAGGGCTTTGGTTAGTTTTTGATTTAATCACAGTTAAAAATTCTGTGTAAGTTGCAGAAGTCTTATCAGGCAGCAAACTATACACTAGGGGTATTACACTGTTGTTAATTTTTGCTTGAATAGTATAAATTTGGGTGAATGGATGGGGCGTGCTTTTAAACGTCCCATCCATCATCCAAATTTCACTAGTTTCAAGCTTTACAAGGTTACGTGGAGTACTAAAAATTAAAATACGCTTTAGAGGGTTTTCGTTATCATGCAGAAGGAAAGGTTCATTAGCAAAAGAAATAGTAAGTTCGTGAGGAATATTGATATCAGAAAAGTTATGTGGGGTATTACTTGCCTGCTTTTGACGTTGTATAATTCTACACAAATTATGAATAGTTGGAATATTACTAGCAACATGAGTAGGGACATGTTGTGCAACCTGTCTCAAAATAGATCCTGTGGATTCATTGGAGGTGCTTGCAATAGCTTTCATTTCATTAACTGTTTCTCTAACATCATCATTCACCGTAACCGCTCTGCCGCTGCAACGAGTTGTATGGTATTGCACCCATCTCCAATGAATCCGTGGATTACTTAACCTATCCTTACAATAAATGTAACCTGCGTGATTAAGTAGTTGGTTTCCTTTCCTGGAAGCGATATATTTTGCTGTTGGATGTGTAGACATTTCCTGAAAAGAGTGAAAAAAAATATTAAGTTTGTGAATATAAAAATGTATCCTCTACATTTGTATGTACTTTTCCTATTGCACCACTATTATTATTGTATAACTCTATATTATTCACCACTTTCATATCTATAACTTTTATCTAGAGTTGGAATAGAAAATAATATCTTTACTTTATGCAGCACTTTCTCTACTGCAGCACTTACTAGGAGTTGGAATATTATTTTACATGTTTCTTGACTATCCAGCACTTTCCCTAGTGTTGCACTTACCTGGAGTGGGAATAGTAATTTACACTTGTAGACTATCCAGCACTTTCCCTACTGCAGCACTTACCCAGAGTAGGAATAGTAAATTACACCTGTGGATTATCCAGCACTTTCCCTACTGCTGCACTTACCAGAAGTTGGAATAGTAATAATTTACACCTATAGATTTTTCAGCACTTTCCCTACTGCTGCACTTACATGAAGTTGGAATAGTAATTTACACTTCAAGATTATCCAGCACTTTCCCTACTGCTGCACTTAAATGGAGTTGGAATAGTAATTTACACCTCTAGACTATCTTGCACTTTCCCTACTGCAGCACTTACTCGGAGTAGGAGTACTTATTTACACCTCGACACTTTCCTGCACTTTCCCTACTGCAGCACTTACCCGGAGTAGGAATAATAATTTACACCTCGACATTTTTCTGCACTTTCCCTACTGCAGCACTTACCCGGAGTAGGAATAGTAAATTACACCTGTGGATTATCCTGCACTTTCCCTATTGCTGCACTTACTTGAAGTTGAAATAGTAATAATTTACACTTCAAGATTATCCAGCACTTTCCTTACTGCAGCACTTACCAGGAGTTGGAATATTATTTTACATGTTTCTTGACTATCCAGCACTTTCCCTAGTGTTGCACTTACCTGGAGTGGGAATAGTAATTTACACTTGTAGACTATCCTGCACTTTCCCTACTGCAGCACTTACCTAGAGTAGGAATAGTAATTTACACCTGTGGATTATCCAGCACTTTCCCTACTGCTGCACTTACCCGAAGTTGGAATAGTAATAATTTACACCTCTAGATTTTTCAGCACTTTCCCTACTGCTGCACTTACATGGAGTTGGAATAGTAATTTACACTTGAAGATTATCCAGCACTTTCCCTACTGCTGCACTTACATGGATTTGGAATAGTAATTTACACCTCTAGACTATCTTGCACTTTTCTTACTGCAGCACTTACTTGGAGTTGGAATAGTTATCTGTCCTGCATTTATTTGTATTCATGCTTTATTTATATGTGTATAATGAAAACTGATTTCCACTTACTTTTCGAATTGGATCTTTTCTCTGCTGAGATGGGTTTCTGATCTTCTTTTTGGTTTTAGTAGATCTTTTTGAAGATCTTGCTGGGTTGTGTCCTTTAAAAAGAAACGTATCGTAAAAAATGTGTGACTTATAACTTGTGAAGAAAGTGACTTTTTACTTCGTTAAAGTTTAAATGTTTTTTAATTCAAGAAACATAGAAATAATGCACAATGTTAAAATTATATTACTGGAAATATACTTTTGATCTGCACTTTTTCTACTGCTGCACTTACCTGGAGTTGGAATATTATTTTAAATGTTTCTTGACTATCCAGCACTTTCCCTACTGCTGCACTTACATGGAGTTGGAATAGTAATTTACACCTTTAGACTATCCTGCACTTTCCCTACTGCAGCATTTACTCGGAGCAGGAATAGTAATTTACATCATGACACTTTCCTGCACTTTCCCTACTGCAGCACTTACCCGGAGTAGGAATAGTAAATTACACCTGTGGATTATCCTGCACTTTCCCTACTGCTGCACTTACCTGGAGTAGGAATAGTAATTTACACCTGTGGATTATCCTGCACTTTCTCTACTGCTGCACTTGCATGGAGTTGGAATAGTAATTTACACCTCTGGATTATCCTGCACTTTCCCTACTGCTGCACTTACATGGAGTTGGAATAGTAATTTACACCTCTAGACTATCCTGCACTTTCCCTACTGCAGCAGTTACCCGGAGTAGGAATAGTAATTTACACCTGTGGATTATCCAACACTTTCTCTACTGCTGCACTTAAATGGAGTTGGAATAGTAATTTACACTTCAAGATTATCCAGCACTTTCCCTACTGCTGCACTTACATGGAGTTGGAATAGTAATTTACACTTCTAGACTATCCTGCACTTTTTTCACTGCAGCACTTACCTGGAGTTGGAATAGTTATCAGTACCTTTACACTATCCTGCTTTTATTTGTATTCATGCTTTATTCATATGTGTATAATGAAAACTGATTTTCACTTACTTTTCGAATTGGATCTTTTCTTTGCTGAGATGGGTTTCTGATCTTCTTTTTGGTTTTAGTAGGTCTTTTTGAAGATCTTGCTGGGTTGTGTCCTTTAAAAAGAAACGTATGGTAAAAAATGTGTGACTTATAACTGGTGAAGAAAGTGACTTTTTACTTCGTTAAAGTTTAAATGTTTTTTAATTCAAGAAACATAGAAATAATGCACAATGTTAAAATTATATTACTGGAAATATACTTTTGATCTGCACTTTTTCTACTGCTGCACTTACCCGGAGTTGGAATATTATTTTACATGTTTCTTGACTATCTAGCACTTTCCCTACTGCTGCACTTATATGGAGTTGGAATAGTAATTTACACCTCTAGACTATCCTGCACTTTCCCTACTGCAGCACTTACTCGGAGCAGGAATAGTAATTTACACCTCGACACTTTCCTGCACTTTCCCTACTGCAGCACTTACCCGGAGTAGGAATAGTAAATTACACCTGTGGATTATCCTGCACTTTTCCTACTGCTGCACTTACCCGGAGTAGGAATAGTAATTTACACCTGTGGATTACCCAGCACTTTCCCCACTGCTGCACTTACCAGAAGTTGGAATAGTAATAATTTACACCTCTAGATTTTCCAGCACTTTCCCTACTGCTGCACTTACCCGGAGTAGGAATAGTAATTTACACCTCTGGATTATCCTGCACTTTCCCTACTGCTGCACTTACATGGAGTTGGAATAGTTATTTACACCTCTAGACTATCCTGCACTTTCCCTACTGCAGCAGTTACCCGGAGTAGGAATAGTAATTTACACCTCTTGATTATCCAGCACTTTCTCTACTGCTGCACTTACATGGAGTTGGAATAGTAATAATGTACACCTCTAGATTTTCCAGCACTTTCCCTACTGCTGCATGTACATGGAGTTGGAATAGTAATTTACACCTCTAGATTATCCTGCACTATTCTCACTGCAGCACTTACCTGGAGTTGGAATAGTTATCAGTACCTTTACACTATCCTGCTTTTATTTGTATTCATGCTTTATTTATATGTGTATAATGAAAACTGATTTCCACTTACTTTTCGAATTGGATCTTTTCTCTGCTGAGATGGGTTTCTGATCTTCTTTTTGGTTTTAGTAGATCTTTTTGAAGATCTTGCTGGGTTGTGTCCTTTAAAAAGAAACGTATGGTAAAAAATTTGTGACTTATAACTTGTGAAGAAAGTGACTTTTTACTTCGTTAAAGTTTAAATGTTTTTTAATTCAAGAAACATAGAAATAATGCACAATTTTAAAATTATATTACTGGAAATATACTTTTGATCTGCACTTTTTCTACTGCTGCACTTACCCGGAGTTGGAATATTATTTTACATGTTTCTTGACTATCTAGCACTTTCCCTACTGCTGCACTTACATGGAGTTGGAATAGTAATTTACACCTCTAGACTATCCTGCACTTTCCCTACTGCAGCACTTACTCGGAGCAGGAATAGTAATTTACACCTCGACACTTTCCTGCACTTTCCCTACTGCAGCACTTACCCGGAGTAGGAATAGTAAATTACACCTGTGGATTATCCTGCACTTTTCCTACTGCTGCACTTACCCGGAGTAGGAATAGTAATTTACACCTGTGGATTATCCAGCACTTTCCCCACTGTTCCACTTACCAGAAGTTGGAATAGTAATAATTTACACCTCTAGATTTTCCAGCACTTTTCCTACTGCAGCACTTACCCGGAGTAGGAATAATAATTTACACCTCAACACTATCCTGCACTTTCTCTACTGCAACACTTACCCAGAGTTGGAATAGTAATTTACATCTTCACACTATTCTGCACTTTCCCTACTGCAGCACTTACCTGGAGTAGGAATAGTCAATTACACCTGTGGATTATCCAGCACTTTCTCTACTGCTGCACTTACCTGGAGTTGGAATAGTGATTTTCAGCTCGACATTTTCCTGCACTTTCCCTATTGTAACACTTATATGGAGTTGGAATAGTTATTTAGACATCTAGATTATCCAACACTTTCCCTACTGCTGCACTTATATGGAGTTGGAATAGTATTTTAAACCTCTACACTATTCTGCACTTTCTCTACTGCAGCACTTACCCGGAGTTGGAATAGTAATTTACATCTTTTGACTATCTAAATGGATTTAATGTTGTTCAATGTTACAGACTCAACATATTTTACATATATAACATATATTTTTTTACAAAATTTCGTATTTACCTTTTAATATGATGGTTTTGATATATGTTTGTTCACAGTTTGAAGTTTATTTCTAATTTATTTTCAAGACTTGGTTTTCTATCTGAAACATACAAAAAATAATATACATTTTTTCCGTTTCTAGTGCATTTATTTTGGAATCAAAATGCTGTATTTAGTTTGTCACGAAAATATTTTTATTTCCTTTTTTAAGGATGTCGATAAACTTTTTTGGGGCAGTTATGATCCGGAATGTAAATTAGAATTAATTGTTCTGTCAAAAAAAATTACAATATTTATTTGTAATGCGACCTTTTTCGAGTAATGCATGATAAAGTTGTTTAATGAATAATGATGATGTACCTTCTTCTAACTTTGAATAACGGTTCGTATTTTCTCAAAAAATGTTATTTCCTAGGTCTCACGTTTTCTGCGGATTGGAAGTGAATTCAATGAGTAATATAATAAATAAGTATGAATTTTTTATTATCGTATTCAAATTAAATGGCGTTTTATTTTTCAACTTATTTAATTTAATTCTATGTGACAATATATATTTGTCGTATTATAATGAAATGTATTTCTTTCTCGTTTATGTTTATAAATTCCCAGTAATATTTTCGCAACATCTAATTAATATTTAAATAATAAGGATAGTTATTAATATTTTGTTCGATATTCACTTATAAAAAAAAGTATTTATTTACTTAACGTTTTCGGTAAACGTTACTTACTTGTAAATCGTTTTATTCAGTAGCTCAGTTAGTCTAACTGGTATGACAGGGTGAAAAGGTCAGAGGTTCAGATTTCACGTCTGCTCTCTCGGGTAGTTGAGGATCAACTAGTTTCAAAATGGTGTCTGGCTACTATTTATAAGTTTGGTTTAGTAACTCAATTTTATTTGTAAAAATATGCGCTAGAATTGGTTTTTAATTTTACATTTATTTCTGTGTAAACGTATAATTTAAAAATTAATTATAAGTACTTTACATAGCGTTATGTCAGCCGTTTTGGCATCCATTTTGGATAATGTGTTGTGGTATTTATTCATTGAAATATTAGTAGGACTAAATATTGTAATACCTTTTCAAAATGGCGTCCATGAATCCTATATATCTGGTTGTAATATCAGGAAAATTACATATCGTGTATATTAATAAAGTTGTGTTTGTTTTAGTTTTAAAAAATGTAATTACTTAAAATGATATAATTTTTACCACTCGGAGTATTAATGTAAGTACTCGAGTATTAATTTTAATACTCGAGTATTAATTTATTAAATAATTAATTAGGATTCGTAATAATATGGTAGTTTTTCTTACCGATTTTTAATACACTTCCCCACCCAAAACCCCTATTTTCCCTGCATCCCGTGCCAGGTTTTATTTTACAAAGAAAAAAAATATATATATTTATTTATGCGTTGTAATGGTATACGTTGTTATATGTTGCGTTGTAATGGTATTTTTGCTAATTAAGTACTATTTTGCGTTGTTATAGTACTCGTTGTAAAAACATGCGTTGTAACAGTATTCGCGTTGTAAAAGATGCGTTGTAACGGTATGCGTTGTAATAGTATGCGTTGTAACATCATATATCCGGCTGATGATATGGCTGCAGTGGGGATATTGAGGATGAGTCTGGGGGAAGGGTTCAGAAAGTTCTGCAGTTTCTTGAGGAGTTTCTGGGTGATGCCAGCATAGAGTACATTGCCATAGTTTACTCTGCTGCTGATGAGTGTATGGGTGACTGACTTTCTGGACTTAGTGGGTATACACTTTAAGATCTTTTAGAGCAGGCGCATCGTGTGGAATCAGGATGATGAGATGGCGTTGATCTGGCAGTTCATGATGAGCGCGGAGTCCAGGATGAATCCAAGATTTTGTGCTTGGTCTATGAGTGTGGGGGGATTCGAGATCTGCCGGCTACCAGGAGTCATCACAGGCAGAGGGGATGAAGCCCAGGAAGAGGACTTCGGTCTTCTTAGAGTTGAGCTCGAGGCAGCTGAACTTCATCCAGGTAGCAACAGCCTTCATCCCATCGTAGAAGTTGTTCTTGGCGACTGTGGGTTTGTTGGTGAGGAAGAGAATCAGCTGGGCATCATCGGCTTTGAAGTTGATGTTGAGGCTGCAGTTCCTGTTAATAGCTGTGAGCGGGCCATGTAGATGTTGAAGAGAATGGGGCTCAGGGAGCACACCGCAGCTGATCTCTGTGGGTTCAGAGTGGAACGGAGGTAGTCTGACTCTCTGTGTTTGACCTATTTATTTATTTATTTATTTTTTAAACTTATAAAGGGCAACAAATACCACGAATGGTGTCTCGGCGCTGGGCAGACAGAGAGGCACCTCCTGTGCATTATTGGATGAATAGCCATGTCTTCACTTGCTTTCTGAAAATCATCAGTGAGGAACTGCTTTTTATATGGTGGGGCAAGGTATTCCAGAGCTTCGAGGCGGCTACCAGGAAGCGTCTGTCTCCCCATGTAACCGTTCTCACCCGTTGAATGCATAGAGATGCGGATGAGGCAGATCTTAAAGCTCTATTAGGGACATACATCAACAGTGATTGCCTAAAAAAGTCAGGTCCTAGGCTGTTCAATGCTCTATAGATGATACATAAAGCCTTAAATTTGGTTCTCTTTTTTACTGGGAGCCAGTGAAGTTGATGGACAATAGGAGAGATGGATGCGAACTTGGAGTTTTGGTCAGAATTTGTGCAGCAGCGTTCTGCACCATTTGTAGTTTTTTTAAAACCTGCTCCTGGGCATTCAACAAAAGCCCATTACAATAATCCACCTTGGATAACACCAAGGAGGACATAAGTGTTTTTCCCGCAGACAGGGTAAGGAAAGGTAACAACTTTTTCACTTTTCGTAACGTGAAAAAGGAAGAGGAGACTACCGCATTAGCATGACTGGTAAAACTTAGTTTGTTGTCAAACAACACTCCCAGGTTTCTAACCTTTGAAACTGGGGTGGGTGGGTTACCCATTTCTGGTGGCCACCAGATCGGGGACCAAGATGGTTTTAGGTCTCCAAACACCATTACCTCGGTCTTATCGGTGTTTAATCTGAGACAATTACTGTCCATCCAGTGACTAATGGCTCTCATACCTGACTGAAAGTTGGCTGCCACCTCACTCCCATTTTTATGCACCGCTAGCACCAACTGAGTGTCGTCGGCATACGAAGTCACTCCTATTCCATGAGTTTTAATGACCCTCGCCAAGTCCGACACATAGATGTTAAAGAGTGTCGGACTTAGCGAGGATCCCTGGGGGACTCCGCAGGGCAGCACAAACGTTGGTGAGTAGAAGCTCCCCATCTTTACCGACTGTTCTCTGTTAGACAGGAAAGAAGCCAGGAGCTCCGCAGCTTTACCCTGTATGCCCATAGCAGTGACACGGTCGATCAGGATGTCAAAGGCCGCTGAGAGATCCAGCAAGATCAGGACTGCTGTGCCACCCTGGTCCATGATCTGTCTGATCTCCTCAGAAGCCTTTATGAGCGCCGTCTCCGTTCCATGGCCTCTCCTAAACCCGAACTGAGTGTTGTCCAGCAGGTTATTATAGTCAATGTAGTTGGCCAGCTGTTTATTTATAACTTTTTCAAGTATTTTAGAAGGAAATGGGAGCGCTGCTATAGGGCGATAACTTTTTAATTCCAAGGTGTTAAGTGTGGGTTTCTTTAGAAGTGGCTTTATTATAGCTGTTTTCCATCTTTGAGGATAGTTTCCTGATTTGCAGATGGTACTGCAGATGTTTTCCAAGATTGGACCTACCACATCAGTTGTTGATTTTATGATGGTCGGTGGGCAGGGATCCAGGGGGGAACCCGACATTGTAGATTTAATGAGATCTTTTATTTCTGACAGTGATGGGGGGAGGAATTCATTCAAAGAGGAGGATGTGAGCTGTGTGTTCTTGAGGCTTTCTGATGATTCCCCTGTCATGTTGTTGTTAAATTTATCAAAGATTTCTGTGACCTTGGTCCTGAAAAAATCAGCCATTTGATTGCAGAAATCTTGGGTGGTATCTGTAGTATTAGCTGTTGGTATATTTGTTAATGTTGCCACTACCTGGTATAATTGCTCACTGGAGTTCTGGGTCTTCTCTATCTGTTCACAAAAGTATTTACTCTTTTCCAGTCTTAAAAGCTTCCTGTAGCCTGATAGTGCTTGTTTGTACCTTTCTTTATCGTTATTATCATAATTAACTCGCCAACATCTTTCTAGAGTGCAGCATTTCTGTCTCCTATGAGGAAGGAGCAGATCCATTCCAGGGCTTTGTCATAGATGCCGGTGTCATCTTGTACATAGGTTACAGTGGGAGACTGTGTTGAAGACACCAGAAAGGTCCAGGAGGATGAGGGATGCAGTTTCTCCTCACGCGAGAAGGGTGCAGACATCGTCTGTGACAGCGAGGATGGCTGTTTTGGTGCTGCGGTTGCTTCGAAAGCCAGATTGGGGGAGGGCCAGGATGTGGTTCTCTCCAACGAACTCAGAAAGTTGGGCATGATGACCTTCTCAATGACCTTGGCTGCAAAGGGGAGCAGGGAGATGGGTTTGAAGTTCTTGAGGTACGTTGGGTTGGAAGAGAGTTTCTTCAGCAAGGGGTTGATCTCTGCATATTTCCAGTCTTCTGGGAAGGTGGGGGAGTTAATGGAGCAGTTGACAGTGCGGCAGAGTATGGAGCGATAGAGGTGCCTGCTCTTGGAAGATGTGGTGAGGGCAGAAGACCGAGGGTTGTCTGTCATGGATGCTCTTCATGATGTTCAGGGTGTCCTCAGCAGTGAGGGGAGTCCAGCTGAGCAGGGTCTGCTGGGGTCCTGTGTTGTTAGGTGCATTGGTTGCAGGTAGTGTGCAAGGGTCTTGGGTATCGAGGCTGTTGAAGCTGTTATAGATCTCCTTAATCTTGTCGTGGAAGAAGGTGCAGTAGTTGTTGGGAGGGTGGGATGTCTGATGTCTCTGTGCTGGTTTTGGTGAATTCTTTGACCACAGCAAAAATCCCTTTGCTATTAATTACATTGGCATTGATCCTTTCTTGTTGCGGCACTTTCTATGTTGTTCTGATGAGGTGGTGGTGTGCAATGACAGATGTTTTGAAGGCTGAGTGGTCTTCCTGGGTCTTGATGCTCCTCCATCTTTTCTTGAGCTGTCAACATGTGTGCCTGGACTCATGGAGGATGGGTGAGAACCAGCTGGCTTTTTTGGAGTGTTGCTTGTCTGGGGCTCTCTTAATGGGAGCAAGTGTGTCACTGCAGTTGGAAAACCATTGATGAAGGTTGCGTGCTGAGGTATTAGCATCTGTGGAAGTCAGTCGTTGGGTTTTGACTAGGGCAGTGGTGAAGTGATCTTCTGTGACATTATTCCAAATTCTATGATGCTAGCAGTTGGTGTGGTGGTGTATATAGAGGGTTTGGTGAAGAAGAAATGAACACTGCTATGGTCGGTCCAAGGGAGCTTGGAGGTGTGGCTGATGATGTTGTCACTGGTAGAGAAGATAGGGTTGAGCGCGTTTCCTGATAAGTGGGTGGGGGAGGTGACCCATTGTTTGAGTCCAATGGTGGTGAGATTTTCCAGCAGGGATGGAGTGTTCCTATTGTTGAGGTTGTCCAGATAAATGTTCCGGTCGCCGAGGAGTATGAAGTCTGTGGAGGCAAGAGTGTGGGGTGCGATCAAGTCAATGATGGAGTCGCAGACAGGTTTATGGGTCCTGGGAGTCTGTAGATGAGGGTGCTGTGGAGGGTGGTGTTTGGGTTTGTCTGGACCTGGCTGTGGAGGTGCTCCATGTTGGTCGAGTGGCCGTTCGAATAAGTGGTGAGGTAGAGATTGCTTTTGTGTACTATGGCAATGCCTCCACCAAGCTTGTTGATGCAGTCCTTGTGAAGGATCTTGTAGCTGTCTGGGATGGCATTTGCGATGTCCGGGGCAGCAATAGAGTTCATCTAAGTTTCCTTGAGGAATGTGATGCCAGGGTAGACAGAGTCGAGTAGGTCTCACATCTCCACAGCGTGTTTTTAGAGGGAGCGTTTGTTGAGCAGGATACAGCGGAGGCAGTCGGGTCCAGTATTTGTCAGTTACGCGGTGGGTGGGTCTGCTGTGCAGGGGCAGATGAAGGTGCAGCTGCCATTTGCTGGAAAATGGGCCCTGGGTGTCATTCACTGATACCCTGTGGCAGGCAGAGTGGCATCCATTGTTGAGGGTGTGGAGGGTGCAGGCGTCATAGCGGTGGATGGTCCAAGGACTAGGGGCCGTGGTGCTGGGCACGGTCCAGGTGTCTTCAGCATGCCGGCAGCATGGCCGCTGGACTTGCCCACTTCCCACCTGCACTCTTCCTTCCATTAAGTAGTGTGAGGGGTAGGGCTGGACAGCAGGGAGGCAGGAACAGTGGGAAGTGGTGCTGGCAGGGCAGTGGCAGTGGGAAGTGGCGCTGGTTGGGCAAGAGGCCGCAGGGGATGAGCAGCTGCGGGCAGATGGCAAAGAAAAGGTGCAACAGTGACAAGAAGAAAGGTAGAAAAATGCAGAAAGTGTAAGAAAGTGACTGTAAAGCAAATAAATGCAGGGTCATATTATCAAGAATGGCGTTAAAAATTATCGCTGGTTTAGCAGCAGAAAACTGCTGCTATAACGGCGATAATGGGCTTGATAATATGCCCTTGAGAATTCGAATAGAAGTCCATGTTCTGGTGTGAACATGGGCTTCTATTGGAATTCTCAAGTGCATAATACCAAGCCCATTATCGGCACTTTAGCTGCAGTTTTCTGTCACTAAACTGGCAATAGTTTATTGCTGTTCTTGATAATATGCCCCGCAGTAAATAAAAATGAGCGTCAGAAAAGCTGAAAACTTGAAAGGTGAAAAAAGACATCAGGGGAAGAGGCAGCAAAGCAGAGAGACAGAAGGCTGCTGACAAGCAGTCAATGGCTGGCAGTCCCAATCAGCGCACACCAGGCTTGTGAGTCGGCAGTCACTCACCGGCAGTCTCTGGGCAATATCAGACCCTGCAGGAGGTAGCAGGAGGGTGCCACAACATAATAAGGGCTTCAAGGAGTCAATGAAACAACTCTAGGTCCCCCACTTGCCCCCTGCAGTGAGAAGTGAAGTGCTGGCCAGCCATGTCAACCCAGCTCCCAAGACGGCAGCCACGAAAGAGGTGCAGAATCCCAACTTGCTGATCTGTATAGGTAAGGCACGCTGGCACACCACACCCCAGGGCACACCCAGCAGGTAGTAGTCACAGGAGCTTATACCACAGTGGTAGAGCCCCTTGAGCAGCCCACAATTATAACGGGAGCAGCGGTCAAAAATCCCTACCACGCAGCCTCTCAGCTAGGCTGCCTGGGCTCCCCACCGGTCCCAATCAAGGATGTGCGATCAGGGCAGGTATGAAGGAGGTAGGCAGAATGGGCGGAAGGATGTGTCCGGGAAGTCTGGCTGTGAGCAGGAACAGCTCCTCTGGAACAGCTCATCTGGCATGGATTCTAAAGATAACAATATGTGGAAAAACAGGGGTGACCATGAAAAAAGGGTAGATTTCCTATGGGCACATGTTTTAACATTTTTACACTTGCAATATGTTGTAAAATTGAAATATAGGTACTTAACAATATTCCACTAATGTGCACCCAACCAAAATGGAATACTATGTCATTGGGAAGAATGGAGGAGGATGAATACTAAATGACACCCAGCGGGGGAGAGATGGCATAATGTATTAGAGGGAATTGGACTGGGTAAGCAGATGGGTGGGTCCACCAGCAGGAGATGGTGCAATAGGAACCAGACAATGTTCTTTCTCAAAACAATGCAACTTATACCATACCCTCCTTCAACACAGTATTTCCAATATTTACAAAAGCTCTGTAAAATACTTAAACCTTGAGATTAGTGAATAGTTCCTGCATTTGCTAGAGACAAAGGAAACTGTTATCTTCGTACATTCAAATCCTTTATAAGCAGAAATTGTATAACACAACAGTCTATCTGTTTTACCTCATTAATCTGGTAAAATTTTACATCAAAAATTCTATTTCATCTCTATTTTGAAAATGTTCAAAACCAACAACTTTTCCCACTGCTCCATTTACTATTCACTCTTTATATTCAAATTATACCTCAAAATTACTCAACAGTTTTTACATACATATAAACTCATTTCTAATGAGCAGTTTTAGATATAGACATTTCCAAAGATCCAAGTTAGCCTGTAGTTTCTTGGTAAAAAAAATTGCTACTCCTTGGTGTTCGATTTTGTCAATTGCTTTAATTTCCAGAAATTGTTATTTTCCCTTTTTGAGTAATTGTTCATTAAATGTAGAACACTCTTGCAGTGTAGGCTTTAGGCAAAATATAGATTTGTTTTCTCAAAGCATATTCTACATTACTTCTGTCGCTGTTTTTTCATAGCTAAACAAGGTCCTTAATAGCTGACTTTCTAAAGCTTGTTTATTATGTTCGGTCAACATACCAATTCTTATGTCTTTAAGAATATTTCCATAATCTTCATCACCTGCTTGTCGCATTTTCTTAGGAAGTTCTTTATATTCAAAGTTTAACCAAATAATTGCATTCCCAATACTTCCCAAAGATTTCCTTGAGTCATCGTGGAGAAATGTTTTTAAAATGGGTTGTCCTTTAACAGGAGTAAGTCGCAGTAGGTCTCCAAACTACAATTTATTCTTTTCCTCCAAACAGAACATTATAATCTGTTTTTAAATTCTGTTGCATTCTCAAGTGTACAAATGTAAGCATTAAGTTTGAGACCATGCTCACCTCATCAACGATTAAACATTTTAGTTTCTTTAGTACTCCTGAGGCTCCATAACAAGCCTCTCCTGATAGCTTTTGATATTCCAATGTATTATCACGTTAAACAGGCAGCATAAGTAATCGATGCAAACAGTAATACCTTTAATGTTGTGTGCTGCTAATCCAGTTGGAGCTGTTTCAACACAAGATAAATGTGGTTCTGTAGTTTTAGATAGATAACTGGTGAAAAGTTTAATTAACAAACGTTTTCCGGTACCAGCTTGACCACTAATGTACAATAGAATAGGTTGAAATGATGAACATTGGCATTCATTGTTTTCATGGAGGATACCATGTTCTACCTGATGTTTAACTTGTAGATATATTTCATTTTGTTGAATATTTAGTTGTTCCTCTAACTTTTAAAAATGAATAATATCCTGTGGTGCTGGCTGCATTGCAATTTCTACTTCATTCATGGCTATCGCTGCTTCATTTTCAATAATTGGCTCCCAGTGGATCTTCAGTCATTGGACGAGAACTTTTACTGCTTTGTGCACTTTCTCTAGCTATTTCAACTGCAATAGTTACTTCTTGTTCATACTCATAATTTAACATTTGCAATTAAGTTGGAAAGATTGTACACTGAATGCTATCTTTAGTTGCATTAAAAGAATCTTCAATGCAGTCAAACTCTCCAAATAATTCTGATTCACTACGCCAAGGCTCAAACAGTTGCAGAAGAGCTAAATGGAAAAGTCCTTCTTTTTTGCTGTGGTCAATAAGATACCCTTTGACATGTTTCACTTAACATTCATCACATCAAATTCCTGCATATTTTTCTTCTTTTATCTTTTCTCTAACATTATTTTTAAACCTATAATGTTAAAGTATTTAATACAGACATAGGTTTTCAAGATGTGGACTCCTTTTGTGATAGAATGTATCCAACATATCAGTTGTGACAATATCAGTACTTTCTGGCTCATACTGTGCTAAGTATTGGATTTCTTGTAAAGATTTCAATGTTCTTTTTTGTGTGGAGACTAGGCCTAGACATATCCAAATGCCTCCTCTTGATTTTGAATACAAACTGTCTGAGCTTAAGCGATCCGAACATTCGTAGGATCCTATCTCACTATGGGAAAGCATTTTCAAGCTAAAGCTATACAATTCCTTGCTAAGACTCCTTTCTGCATACATTTCATCCCACATTTCTTTCATCTCTGACTTTTCTGATTTTGTAATTTATGATGCATGTTTGCATTCCTCATTAATAAAATATAGTCATGTACTTTGAAGCTTCTGTTCTTTTTAAATTATATGAATTCTTAAGAGATTTTTGAGTTATTGTATGTATTACTGCTGAGGAAAAACGATTTTCTCTTCCTTCAGAAATTATAGGACTTCGTAATCCAAAACAACATGTTGTATAATATTTCCCTTTACATGTATATTTCCGTCTGCATTTTTTCCCTCATCTATGACATTGAAACAGTAAAACATGTTGTCTCAAGCTCTATTATCCTCCATCTCTTGGAATGGCACATGTAACATACTGGTCAATGAAAGACAAAACAGTTTCATCAGTATTAGTTCCAGATTATGGTAAATTCTTTATCCATAATATCATGTGTACATGAGGAGCACCTCTGGATTGGTATTCTTTTCGCCATTTGAAATCAGTTACCTTTCCAAGAGGTGGAATGTTTTTATTGCAGATGAATTACATAATAGCTTGAAACCTATGGTTAAAAGACCTGCAGACATTTACAGGATCCAAGGAACAGAGTTCTTCAGCTGTCTTTATTTCATTGTTTTTAACATTTGAATTTGCTTTTCGTAGGTATTCCAGTAAATCATCCCACGCATATTCAGCACAGCTAAGTGTTAGAAACCGTCTAGGTGTACCTAGGTTTCTTAACATGCATTTAAGTTCACCTTGACAGCGATACCAATATTCATTGGTGCTACGTTGGCAAGCCATCAAATTGATTGACTGAGATTTTAAATTTTAATCTCTTTCCTCAACTTTGTCCATGAACTCTTTTGCAAAAACATATTGAAGATGAAGTCTTATTTTTAATATATGGTTTACAGCAGATGAAAGTGTAGGCAAATCACTCTCATACAGAAGATTAAGTATATATGGAATGCTCTGCCAAAATGTTGGATTTTGTGTACATCTACATGTATTTATATAGCGCAAATCACCGACCCGGTATCTAAGCGCTTGCTTAGGGAACCCATCCTGGTATTCCCCTGTGAGATACCCCGGCAGGGTATCCACAAGGTGAAAGCCAGGCATCCCACCACGAGGGGCCGTTGTGGAGATTAAGCAAGCTATTGCCCAGAGTCGCAGAGTGTGAACCCATGAATCGAGTAGGCACTGGAGCGAGAATTGTCGAGTCCGTGGACATTTTAGGACTCATGACCCGCCGAGCCGGGAATTGAACCCTGGTCCCGGGCTGACCTCTGCTTCCAGGTCTGCCTCCTCTAACCAGTGAGCCACACTTCTCCACATTTTCACAGTACAATTTTGTTGATCTGTATTCTGATGCTGGAATTCATACAGTCGCTCATCAAATAATCCACCTTCACCAGTGGGGAATAGCTGTGGAAAACAATGAGCTTCTCAACTTTTCTCCTATACACTCATGTGAGCTCCCTTTGCTTCTTCCATTTGAAATAACTCAATACTGTTTCCTATGAAATGTTTTGGATGCAGAGGATGTATTGAATAATGTTCATAAATCTCTACACTCCTGGATCCGTCCACTTTTTCAATTTGGCCAGTTGAGATTATTGTTTCATCTTGTAAGCACATTACTTGTTCATCAACATTTACATTCTAATAATAAATATTATTCCCCACCAGTTATAATGTAGCATTTCGAAATTTATTAATGTCTACAAATTCTTGACAGATTTTTCTACTCTTTGTTGGTACACCATTTACTAGAATAACTACTGGCTCATTTTCCTCTCTCTCTACACCACCAATTTTAATGTTTTTTTGTTAAAATCCAAAAGTAAGTATACAACTTCTCCTTTGAGACCTTTTTGTAAATCTGTTGGTGGTAGCTTACCTGTTTTAGGCTCCATGCGTACTATGGGCTTAAGATGGTGTACAGATTGAATAAGAATAGACTTGTATACATTTAAATCTGCCAGTTCCTGAGGAATAAGTACCAACTCTAAGTTGTTATGTACTGCTTTAGCTAGCATTTTGTTTTCTTCTAATTTGTTGTAATAGTACTTACAAACAACTTGATCATGGGACAGCCCATTTTTTCCTTTGGAATGGGAGAGCCATCTTTCACCTCTTGATATCGACTACTAGTATCAACTGCATGTACTAATTTGCTCTCTTTAAAATAGCTTTCTTCATTAAAGAAAGGCTCAGTACTGGAACTGTGCTTCCATTCACCGGTACAAATTTTACAAAAGTTACTTCTATTAACAAGTCTTTTACTTTTGCTTTTCTCTACATAAACACCATTGCTTTATTCAATGTATTGATTCTCTTCAATATTAATATAAATCATTTTCATTTCAATATAAAAGCTCTATGTACTACACTTTGTATCTATTGCTTTTTCTTATAAGCTGGTGATCTTCTTTAATTTTTTAATCTTCCTATATCCCTATACTTTTTCTGCCTTCTTGTGAGATGCATTGCTTTTCTATAATTTGAAGTTCTTCCAGCATGACAAATTCTGTTTTGTTTCTGATTTGTTGTTAAACTTTTCTTTTTCTTTTTAACATTTTCCACATTTTTCAATTTCCGTAAAAGTGTTTTAAGAAACTGTTTAGTTCTCTTAACAGAAGATTTTCTTTTCCTATATAACCTTGTACCTATCATTTAATTTGTTCGTTTTACTCTTCTTCAGGTAGTACTGCTTTTTTGTTCTCTTCTCTTGTCATGTTTTCATGCCATCTTCAATTTTGTTTTCAAATAAAGTAAATATCTGAAGAACAAAGAACAGTTTCAATAGTTTGTTACTTCAATTAATAATTTTAAATTAATTACATGTTAATATTCATAATAATCGATAAACAGTTACTTACAATTACATTGGCATTGTCTCTATTATGAATACATATGTAGGATATCTAATATGCATATTAGGAAAGCTGTAAATGGTTGAAACCATGGCAGACAACTTTTATAAATTAATTTACCCTTTTAGTTTATAAAGTTGTATAGAAAAAGATGTATACATTACTTTTTGCTCAATGTGCAGGGCAGGCAGACGTTTAACTATATATTCCAGTGCTTCTGTAATGCCTACCTAGTTAAATGATCTTGGCTTCAGTGACTGAAAGCTGTAGTAGGACTGGCTCTATGTACGACAGGGGAAACCCATTAAACCAAACGGTACCTGGGTAATATAGACTCAAATAAACAAATTGGTACCTCGGTATACAATATGTATTCTATTTTGCAATCATAAGGAATAAAAATGAAGTACTCCCTATATTAGTGTTTGTATCACTATCACCACACTAAAGTTTATATTATCTCTTTTGTGTTAGTCTCCTATCTCATCATGACCCATGGACACATTGACTGTTGTTACTGAATACTTTTTATTTTTTCTTTTCTTCTTTCTGTCAAATAAACAAGTTTATATATCTCTCATTTTTCATTTTCAAAACACATTTGTATATATACACATTTTTTACATATATACAATAGAATATAAGCCCTTCGTTTCCAATTAGGATGTCACATCAAATCATTAAACAGACATTCCTATTGAGATCAAGCAGATTCAAGTGAGGAAAACAATTAGGTCGAACCAATTTAAACCCAATGTCTTAAAGATCCCTCAACACACTATTCAAATTAATCAAACTTATTTATATGTATCTGCTGTCTCTTATATAGTCTAAGTCTAGTAGGACTGGCAACATTTGTCCAGCTGTATATTAACCTTCATAGTTTTTAAGTTAGGCTCATGAGCTGCATAACACATATCACAATACATGTAGAAGTAGAGACATGCCTCAGACATGATAGCAAGCAGATATTCAATATTGAAAGAGTACGCTTTCCATTTAAAGCAGATACCTAAATGTATGCAACCTACTTCAAGTATACCTCTCCAGAGTCTCATATTAACTAGCATATACAATAGTACATTTGCCAACATGTTTCAATGCAAGGCCAACACATAAATACAATGCTGACTCATCTCATGCCACCCTTGTAAGTCTCAGCATCTTTTTGAAGGCGTCAATGTGTGTGTCTCGGCCTTTTTGTGGCGCCATGAGACATCAAATGAAGCTTACAAATACTAGAATGCCTCTATTTAACAACATGTACTCTCTAAATTGTGTAGAAGATATATGCATTACGGTCTCCTCACTATACAGGGAAGGTCGGTATTGACAAATTTGTTTCAGTGCTTCAGTGAAGCCTACCTATGCAACAGATCTGGGCTTCTACAACTGAATGCTGTAGTACCTCTCACAACATTTGTGCAGCTGTATGATAAGCAACATCGTTTTTAACTTTGGGTCATCAGCTGCACTGCATGTGTCAGAAAACATATAGAAGCACAGACCTAACTGAGACATGCTAGCAGTCAGACATTCAGACTTGACAGAGTACGCTTTCAATTTAAAGCACACACCTCACTATCTCTGGCCTACTTGCAATGGATGTTTGCATACAGTTATATCGACTCGAACAGAGATTAATACATCTGCCAATATATTTTAAACCTCGCTTTACTCTAGCAGTTTGCTTAGAAAATTAGAGACTACAACACCAGACTTACACCACAACTAAAACTGTTAGGATCCCACTCTTGTGAGTCTCAGTTTCTTTCTAAACATCTCATTAAGTATCTCTCTACCTTTTGCAAGTAAGATGACATCTAAAGAAACCTACAACTATTAGACGACCTCTATTTCACAGTGCATCCTCTCAAAACATTTGTTAAAGAAGCTGCATTAATTGCTTGTTGCTTATTATGCAGCAGAAATGAATATTGAGCTTTGTATTTCACTGCTTGCATGAAAGGTAAGTAACCTATACTTCATCGACTGAATGCTGTAGTATCACTGACAACATTTGTCCAGCTGGATGATAAGCTACATATGGCCCAATTCACAAAAGTATTCTGAGACAAAAGTCTAAATGTATGACTTTTGGTATTCACAGAAGGCATTTACAATTTTTGTATTAACAAAAATCACTTATGACTCCTATCTTTACGTCTGCACCCGGAGAGGAATATCCGCCTCCGGAGCGGAAATCCTTCACTTTCGAATCTCTACATTTGGCCCAGAATTCTCATCTGGCCTGCAGCCCGGCCAGATGAGAATTTTCCACAATGCTAAGCACCTGTCCAATTGCTTATGATCCCCCCACCTGCATCGGATGAAATCAATTAACACCAACAGCAAGACCAGCACCACAACCACATAAAAGCAGCACACATTCAAGGAACTGCTTTGGCCTCAGGGGAGTTCCTGTTTTCCTTCTCTGTGCATCACTACTGGAAAATGTACCAACTGAGGCCTGGGTTGTACACATCTTTATGTTAGCATGGCTTAGTAGAACTTTAAACTCCATTTTACCTTTTTCTGCTTTTGCACTCGACACTGCATATAGCTGTTTTTGTAAGTTAGGTTAAGCAAATGTCTTCACATGAGAAAGCTTGTTTTCGACATCCCTAGACTTACATCATGACCCTAGTCTGCACTGTGAGTGCGGAAGTCGTCAAGGTTATCATAACATGGTAGCTGTTGTTCGAACTGATCGGCTAACGCTTTGAGACACAACAAATGGCAGCTGCGAGCCCGCTGAAATCCTAGCGCCTTTATTATTACACTGCAGCCATGATTTCACTCACTTGGAAGATTTCCATTTCCAGTGATGCAGAGAGCTTTTGCTGATCCTGATGTCACTCATTCTTGCTGAGCTAAGAGGTAATGGGGTCCCCCAAACAAGCCTCAGAGGCCTTCTATAGTTTATAAAACATAGTTCCTAGATAGGGAGGGTGTTATAACAAGGTGCTAAATGACCTGTTTTCACCAGCATTGTAATATGCGTTCTCCTTTTGTGTTTTATGGAATTATAACAATGCTGACCATATTATTTCTAATCATATGTCTGCTTATGTTGGCAAAGATACTGCACCTGAGAGCACGTCCTTAAAATAAGTTTTCTAACCTTACCCGTGTCTCTTTTTTACTCCTGTTGTGGACTGGTATGAGAGTATAATGAAAGAGTGTTCTCACTTCCCATTATTCCTGAGTATATCCTTGGTCGCATGTTCTGGGTTGTCTAATCATTGGTTGCTTTGCTACAGGACGGAGAGCTAATGTGACACTGATGCTAGCTGGTTGGGGTTTTCTAGGCAGTAAGGTGAGTTTTTGGTACACCACAATGAGGCCCTGGTTCTCTGTTCACAGTTCTGTGTAGGAGCAGAATCCATGTGACATGGTGCACCTAACGTTGTGGTCTCAATTTGAGACTCTCGAGTAGTGCTTTTACCAGTCCACGACCCCCTCACTATTGTTTCCAGATGACAGTGGTGTCAGATAAACCTACTTATAGTTAAATAGGTTTTTTCAAGCTTGATCATTTTAAACGGTTTCTTTTTAATCACTACCCAGTTGTGCACTATTTCTTTACATTGTACTATTCTCTTTCTGTGTCATTATGGCTGCCGTTGATATCCCGCAGAATAGCAGGATGGCAGTACGCAACCATTTGCAGGCTTTTAATGTCTCATTGGAGGGCATGGCAGTAGTTTTTTTTGTATGTGCGGAAGCAGCATACCTGTTTGAGCTGTTTTACTCATGGGTTACGTTTCGTGCGGTCGATGCTCATACTGTTTCATTCTTACGCACCCTCTGCTGTGCCTGCAGAGTACACTCCTTATAGGACACAGGACATTCCGATTAATGCTTGGCAGCACAGTGTTTGGTTTAATGGCGCCCTCCCCCACTCTCTCACAGCGGTTCGAATGGGACCGTTGACGGTTCTGGGCGCTTATTGGCCTGTTTAACTGGTTTCACCCCACACCCTGATGCAGCGTGATGTACAGCTATTGAATTGAGGCCCCTTTATGCCTCTGAGGTTGCAGTTATAAGGGGTCTGGTTTATTACATTTTACGCTACCTTCCGGGTGGGGCTGAATGGGCTGAAGTTCAGTCCTGTTATGGTTAATGCGGTTATGGGCAAGCGTCCCCAGGATAAGGATGAAATGCCTCTCTGGCTTGCCGAGAAATTTGACCAACTGGAGACAGTTTTTCCTAATACCACTCCTGTGGAGAAACACAGGATCTTTACCATAAGTTTGCAGAAAGACTTAGTGCCAGACGTAAATGATTGTACCACATGGGGTTTGATTTTTGCGGCAGTCTATACGAGGTACTTCGTCACTCCGTCTATGGCTGTCCTATCCTCCGTCATTAAACGCGTTCAAGATGAACACGGACCGGAGGCGGCTATTGAGTTGGGGATGCGACTCGTGGGAGCGTTTGAAATGGTTCGCGATCTCGTCCTTGCTAATGGTAAGGGAGATGCGGTAAGCTTCCAAGTGTTTAATGCTTTGCGCGAAGTCCCCGATGCACAGAAACCCTCACAATTACTGAAAAATATTATGGAGGCTTTTAAGACCATTGGCCGTAATAGTTTGTGTTTTAAGCCTTTTGCTAAAAAACAAACACAGCAGCAAACTCAGTTGGCGAATTCTGATAAAGAAACCGGGGAAGCAGCAGCAGAAACAGGGGTCACGTCCTGCCTTGCCAATACCTGCACCTACTGAGCGTACATAGGAGTTGTACGACTGCACTACGATTAAGTCACCTGATAGATTTCAGGTTCCTGATTCACCTTCTCCTCGCTCTTTACAGGAAACATTGGTCTCACCAACTGGTGGAGGAGGCGGAGGCAGAGGACAGGGTAACCAGCAGAGTCATGAGCAGCCTTGAAAGGACGACGGTAAAGGCAAGCAGGACAACTCACCGCAATAAAGCAGTTTCAGAAGAACAAAATTGTAGCTTTAATCGCAAGATATGCCACAGATAGTGAGAATGCAGCTTCGGAATCTGACATGGGTGCTGTCATTGCTGGACAGTGCAGCGGAGATTACCATAGTTCAAGAGGTGCTGCGTCCACTACTGAAGGTGACAGCGACTGACACGTTTGTTGTAGTTGAGGCGGCAAACACTAGAGTGGCTCCCCCGATAGGCTTTTTGAAATTGACCTTTTATTTGAAGGTGACTTACAGCGTACTATTAAAAGTTTTTTGGGGGAAAATCTGACTACTACCTATGACATTTTGTTGGCGGAGGTCGACTGGCCTCCTTTTGTCTTAGGTGCTCCACAAGGGGAGGAGGTAATCCTCCCTAGTTTCGCACGCACTGTGCCGAAGGAGCAGGCCCTGCATTTCGCAGAAGATTGGGCTAAGGTGCTTGCACCAGCTTTGTACCGTACTCACTATGGATGAGACAAATTTTCCCCCCGGCATGAGATACCATTGATGTCTATGCCACAGCCTCAACCCCAATACCCCATGTGACGTGAAGTGAAAGCTCCCATGGCAGAAATCCTTGAACAATTGGAATATCAAGGTGTGATTGAAATGTGTGTGTCTTTGATGAATAACCCTCTTTTCACTGTGACTAAGCCTGATGGCTCGTACAGTTTGGTATTGGATTACCGGCACTTAAACTCACATTGTCGTACGAACGCGGTACAAAACATTCACAGTTCTGCCCTTGTGGATAGTCTTGTACGCAAAAGGTTTAAAACAACTCTTGACATCTCCAATGGCTTTTTTGCCCACAACCTGTCCTCTATTAGTAGTCAATGGACAGCTTTTACCAGTGGTGGCAAACAACGCCACTTTCGTCGTTATAAAATGGGCTATAAGAACAGTCCAGTCTTTTCTGCCTGCATTGTCTCTCTTCCTGTGAGGCTCGACCCAGATGCATGTTCGTATGTGGATGACATATATCATACAGTCGACGAGTTATGGCCGTATATGTGTCGCGTTGACTGCATAATTTGTCAGTTTGCAGACTTCGGTTACAAATTCAACTTTGTAAAATCTCATATTGCGGAGTTTACAGTGTTTTTCCTGGGCTACGAGCTCAACAATGAAGGTCGAGCTTTGGCTCCTCAATTTCTGGAGAAGTGCGCACGGCTGTGCGCACCGACAACTCTGAAGAAATTGCAGTCTCTACTGGGCTTCTTGAATTTCGGGCCTTCTTACATTTCCAAATATTCCCAACGTATCAAGCCTCTGTGCGCCTTGGTACAACCTACTTTTTACAAATCATGCTGGCTGCCTGCTCATTCAGCCATTTTGCAATCCTTGCAGGCTGATCTTCTAGAATCTAAATTCTTGTTGACTAGTGATAACCACACCAACCTGGTGATGAGAATCGTCCCTGGGGCGGTGGGTTTCACTTACCTAACGTTTAATGAGGGTGACATAGTCCCTATCGCTTACAAGTCACACATGAACACTTCGGCTGAGTTGCGGTATTCCACTATGAAAAAAGTCTTTACAGCAGTGCAAATGGCGATTCTTAAGGAACGAGCACTGTTGCAGGGGAAACGCATTTTGGTTGTTAGTACTCCGTATCCTGCCTTGGAGGCAGTGACAAAGGCCAGAGTACCGAATTCTAAAGCTTTGCACCCCAGGTGGATACAGTGGGCTACGTCTTTGACATCTCCGGATGTCATATTCATTTTTGACGCCTCTTTGCAGACACAGGAGTTTTTACAGTATGAATTTGTTCATCCTGCTCCTCTGACCATGCGCCCGCTGGAGAATTTCCATTGTATCATTTACACTGTCGGGTCGGCGCAGCCTGCAACCGGTTGAAAACACGCATTTTCTGTGGCCTGAGCTATTGTGGTAGGTACTATGGTGAACAGTGAGTTCAAGTCTGATGTCGTACATACACAGACATTAGGGGACTGTACCATCCAGTTTGCAGAGCTTCACACTCTGATGCTTGCATTGGAGTATGTAGACCCTGGTGTGACTACTCTTATCGTAAGTGACTCTTACTACTGTGTTCAATCATACAATGACAATTTGTTCTTTTGGGCTAAAAATGACTATTGTGATTCCAAAGGTTGCACAATAAAACATAAAATGATCTGGGCTCGAGTGGCTGAGCTTAAAGAACAGCTCCCACTCGTGTTTGTGATTCATACCATTGGTCACCAGCGTTTTGCAGTTCACGCTGTCGGCAATAGTTTTGCGGATGAAGCCACCAAGACTGCAGTTGCAGCCTATTCAGTAGCAGCAGTTACACGTTCCAAAAGTAAGATTGATGATGACATCTTGGCATCCGTTGCTGCAACAGAGAAGGGAGGTAATTACCCAAAAGGTTTCCTGATAAAGTTCCTTATGTGAGAATTAACGATGTTGGTGAAAGGTTGATTCCCAATGCGGAACGCAGGCAGACTTTGAGTACAGCAGCCCACGAAGTTATGTCATCCACGCATGCCGGCGAGTCAGCCACTGTATCTCTCCTTCAACAGCTTTACTGGTGGCGCAGATTGTATAAACAAACGTGTGATTATGACCTGCATTTTGAACTTTGCCAGCAGATTAAGCCTTCTTCTGCTGCTCGCCCGCCCCAGACGCAGTTGTACATAGCTAATAGACCACTTGGTTGTGTTTATTTAGATCACTGCGGTCCTTTCTCATCAGATACTGTGTATAAGTACATCTTAGTTGCAGTTGATTCTTGTACGCGCTTTGTTTGGTTATGGCCCTCACAAAGTGCTGATTCTCGCACTGTCATCAGGGATTTGCATGTCTTTGTGGGAATTTTTGCATGTGGTACCTGTCATTCGGACCAGGGTCCAGAGTTTGCCTCTAAGGCCCACAAGGATGCCATGGGTTCTTTGGGGGTCCAAGTCAATTTTTTGTCTCCATATCGGCTTGATGCAATAGTGTTGTGGAGTGGATGAACCATGACTTAAAGCAATCCTTGACAGCTAGGGTATTAGGCACAGGCCGGAACTGGCTAGCCCACCTCAATGGCGTATAGCGTGCACTAAATAATCTCCCTAGAAGGTCTCTGGGTGGGCGGACCCCATACAAAATGCTCTTTGGTATCAAAATGTTTGTTCCAGACCTTGAGGGTCTACACCAAGCAGCGTCACCCGCACCCTTTGACATAGATGAACATTGTACTGTTTTCCAGAATCTACAAAAGGCCAAAGACAGGCTTGCAAAGGAACCTCTGAGGCTGTGTTGCAGATTCCAGTAGTTAGCTGGCTACCCCGAGTTAGTGAACTGGTCTGAGAGAAGGTCGAGAACAAGAAAGAATTCGGCCCATCCTATCGAGCTGCAGTTCTTGTGCTTGGCGTGCAGGGTACAAGAACAGTCATAATGCCTCCTCATCCTGGACATAAGGGGAACAAGTACATCTCCATTGACAATGTCAAACTACAGAGTGGCAGATTCTTCTTAGTATGACACCTGCAGTGTCTTGTCCAGCAATGCTGCGAAACTCTGTTTTGGTTCCGACACCTGCCTGTGAGGTTCTCAAAATTGCGATTTTGTTCGTACTCAGCCTCCATTTTATGATCGCCGCCATTTTATGTTGCCCTCACTCAGGCAGCTCGGCAAACGTGATGTTTTTGTCGTTTCTGCCTTTGCGTGTCAGGTGGCTTCTCTGCTTATGTTTACTAGCGAGTGTCAGGGTCTGGCCGAATACACTAATTCCTGTCTGAGTTGATTAATCCCCATCCGGACTACATGTTGGTTCACACCATTGTTTCCTTTAAGTTATCTTATCTACTGTCCTTCGCTACATGTCTCCTGCATTCTCCTGTTTCACGACTGTCCTTCTACGACACACAGCTGTGTTTTCTCTGCTTGTAAATCGAATAATGTGGATTCATTTGTAATTTGCTTAAGGGGTCGAGTGACAAACGGGACCGGAAATTAGAGTTGCCTTAGTCTTAAAACATTGTCTCTAACGTTTGCCTATAGCTCATGCTCTTGTGTGATTGCCTTTTTGCATTGTGTCATAACATATATAAACCTGTGCGCCACGGAGTTAAGTGGCAGTCTCTTTTGAACCTCGTTGCACTGACGACTTCTAAGACCACTGTACTAGCTGCAGCTAATAAATACCATCTTCTACGCCAGACGAAGAGTCCATGTCTCTGTATTTGATAAGGCAGGTGAACTCCGGGGATTTAGGCGTACCCTGCGCCGCCGGGCCTTAAGGCTGCGGTTCTCCAGCTGCCAGAACCAATGTTGTCTTTGAGATGAATGCAGTTACTGATCCTTTACTGAATCCACCGGCTGGTGATCCAATTAATGATACTGAGTACACTTACCTCACTGACTTATCCATGCCTAATTTGGAGACCTGTGTGGCTAATCAATCACATTTTTCATTTGACACTGGCTCTACCATCTCAAAGTCCCCTTCAAGAGTTTCGATGTTTGCTGCTTGGTTTAAAAAACATGTTTTAATTCCCCCTTAGACTTACATTTGGCTGGTGCTTTTTTTCAATTTTTTTTTTCATGTCCATTGGATTTGTGGTGTATTTTTTCTGTCTTGTGAACGGACACTATGTTAAAGAGAGTTCTACAATAATACTAATTGATGGAACTTTGGCACCCCACTCCTCATCACAAAGAATGAAGACATTTGTGAACATCACTGCTTGGCCTGTCTTAGACGGGATTGTATGGGATGCTGTGAAATTCCAGATACATGGTCCCACAGAGGTTATTAATGTCCCTAATTTACTTCGTGTTTCTATGGGGGATGTGGTCAAACAAAATATTTGCTCTTATAATTAGTACGTCTAAGTTTAGAGGCTCTGTTTTCTGATTTGAAATATTATGCTGCCTTTGATGCTGAAGATTTGTAATTAAATTCTGCTAATTTTGGTGATTTGGTCTATTTCCAGCACTATGGCAATCACTTTCTACATAAAGCAAACACATTTAGAAATGTAGAGTGGTGTGGCTCAATGGTTAGAGGCGGCAGACCCATAAGCAGAGAACGGCTTGGGACCAGGGTTCAATCCCCGACACGGCAGGGTCGTGGACCAGGGTCAAACGGACTCGATAATTCTCGCCTCAGGGCCTACTCTAACCTGGGAACACACTCGGCAACTCTGGGCATTAAGCTTGCCTCATCTCTACAACGGCCCCCCACAGACTCCGGGGATGCCTGGTTTCACCTTGGAGATACCCAAAAAGGGACCATCTCACAGGGAAAAACAGGATGGGTTCCCCAGCGGTCTTCAGCCCCAGGATACTCCTTGGAGTCACAGTGCGCTTTACAAGTACACCCACATTTACATTTAATTACACATAATGGGAACATTGCCCCACTCCTGTTGAAGGTAGCTCAAAAACACTTTTAAAAAAGTTTTCATACTTTACTGATTTTGATCAGTCAAATCCTGATGCATATTATTTTAAGATGACTGAGAAGTCCTCTTCCAAGGTTAGACTTACTCACACAAAATTACTGTATTTCAAGTCCTTTATTGACCAATTAGCTGTAGGGGGCTATGAAATGTGAAAAGATACTATAGATCTTAAATCTGTTTGGGGTTCTATAAGTTGGCAAGTGCAAGGCACTGAGGCTTTGCACCGTGCATGTCTCATCCGAAACCATATGTTGTTTCTGAATTCAATTATTTCACAAACCACATGCTTTGGATTGGCTACGTCTAAAAAATGCTCGACTTTTCCTGATTTGGGGTGAATACACCCATTGGAATAATGCACCAGTACTTCCCTTAGTGATTTACAGACCCTGTTTCGTAACTCATCCTTTAACATTTCTGGACTGAATCCCGAAGGCTGGCTGCTGTGGCAAAAAAGTGCAGATTCCTGCCAGGATTGTTTTCTAGGTCTGACCCCTGGTTCTACTGAGGTTAGAGTAGATCCCAGTTTTGATAGTGGCCATTCAGTCACTATCTTTTCTGTAGAAAAGCTATGCCAGAGTTGGCTCAAGCACTCCAACTTAGCGTCTGTGAAACTACATTTATCCAAATTAACTGACACAGTCGACCTGAATGACTTTGTGAAAGGTCCTGCAAATGGCAGGTCCAAAATATGGTTTTATGCTATTTACAATGAAGTTTGGAAATTGTCCTAAATTGAAGCTGCTTCTAGGCTATGTGCTATTGATCAAGCTAATTTAGAAAAAGCGCTTGCAGTTGTAAATAATAGCATTAACACACTTTCTTGCTGAATTTACACATTAGATAATATTGGGGCAGATGTAGGTAATTCCGATTTACCGACTCTTAAATACCGAATCATACCGATTCGGTATTTAAGAGTCGGTAAATCGGAAGGGGACAGATGTAGGTAATTCTAATTTTAGGTTTACCGACTCTGTATGATTCGGTATTTACCGATTCGGTAAATACCAAATCGGTATTGCCCATTGATTCCTATGGGCGACGAAGCCCATAGGAATCAATGGGAAATACTGATTCGGTATTTACCGAATCGTTAAATACCGAATCATGCAAGGGTGGAGGGGGTGTCACTTTGACACCCTCTAGCACCCCAAGTACAGGCTTGTGTGACATGTGGCACACATACATGCCCTAAGGGCATGTCTGTGTGTCACATGGCACAGTGTACATGCACAGATGTGCTGTACACCTGAATTCAGTATTTTACCACCCAATTGGATTGGGTGGTAAAATACCGAATTCTGAAGGCCTGTAGCACTGTAAACAGTGCTACCTAAATCTGGAATTTACCGAATCGGTCAAATTACTGATTCAGTACTTTACAGAATCAGTAAATTTACTGATTCGGTAAATTTACTGAATCTGTAAAATAAAGGGCCCTACATCTCAAAATCCAATTACCGGTCGTTAACGGCCGAATTCGGCCGTTACCGACCGGTAATTGGCGACATACATCTGGCCCATTGTTTCTTCTGTTGTCGATATTGTGCAAGAAGATGTTGCAATACTATACCATGGTCAAAATCAGTTACATTCTATTATGCAGTTTGCATGGACTCTTCAGACATTGAAACCGGGGAAGGTGCCTTGGGATTAAATGAACACGCCTTCGCTGTTTTTGCCTTTTAATTTGACTGTTAAACAACAATTTATGTCAATGAAAGATGCTACATTTTCGATGTTACCTATTGAAAAGTTAGAATCATTACCGTTTTCTCTGGCTGAATCAAATTCTGCTGTTTGACTTATCCATGGGTTAATAAATCTCCCTTTTCCTTTGTTTAAATTTGAGGCTTGCATGAAATATTATACCATAGGCAGATTTGAACCTTTAGGTAGTGCTTTTCTCCATAAAGTTTGGAATCTCCCATTCACATATAGGTGCTTAAGGGAGGGCAAGGAAGTTTATTTGAAAGGTGAGGATTGCACTTTAAACCCCCGATCATTCATTGGTATGTCGGAATTTGCAATTACATGGTTCTTGTAACATGACAGCCCTGTATTTGGTGTGTGTTTTAAAAGGTACACCCACCACAGGCTATTACACCAACTTTCACGTTGTTAGCAAACGGTAGTTATTTGGTATTAAATATTGAAGATTGCTGTGGTATGCTTGTGGGAATTCTGTACATCGTTACTGTTTCCCAACGTGTTGTCTGTTGTAAGAATGTCCTGTTTCCCCCTCCGCATGGGAGGCTCCATGTATCCATCTGTCCTTCTATTCCGACCTTGAAAGCAGAGTTCAACAAGATGAGTCGAATAAGGGCTCTTTTGTCCCAGAAAGAAGTCACCCTTACATCTGCGCGTGAAACATTTGTCCTTCACATTGCTAACACTCGAACCGAGGTGCATGGCTTATTAAATATGGACCTGCCCCTGCATTTCGGTGCTTTGATTCACATGATATTTAATGCCTCTTATACCATGGGCTTGGCTCACTTTTTAAAGTAGTAAATTCTGTCCTTGTGACCTCATTCCAAACTATATTTGGTGTGATACCAGCATTTTTTTCATTTTATTTTTTCCAGCCTGTTTGGCGTTTTCCCGTTAATTCCTGCTTTGGGAGCTGGCGTACTACTGTTGGTTTTCTTGCTGAAAAATGGTTGCACATCCTGTGCCCCTCGACAACCAGCCCCGGCAGCTCCAGCTTCGTAACCGGATGCTTGAATACTATGAATCGCTATCTCTGGCAACTTTGAGTGTAGCGTATGGTCTATCCTTCCGGTTTTCATACTTTACATGCATGCAGCCTGTTTTCCACTGCCTGGATTGTGGTTTAGAATGGGCTCTGGATCTCTGTCTCTGCAATACGGTATCTCCTAACCCGGATTATGATCTACTAATGAGTCCCTTAGTTGCTCATGAACTAGATTGTTATGGTATCGGGATTATGGCCTGCGCAGCAGCTCATGGGGTCCTAGGCAATTGGCATATATGGTCTATGGCACTTGACTTCTTGGCACGCAGTTATCTCGAAAAACACCCGATTTGTCCTCTGATGGTGCTAGAGGCTCCGGCTGTTGAAGAGCATGTGTGTTCCTTTCCATTACTAAATTGGATGGCTGAAATGTTCACAGATGGTAACAACAACTTCCTATTGGAGGCAGTTGTGACATACTGTGCGTATACGCTGTTGGACTGAAGTGGCACTTTTATCTGCTTCATAGACACGTACTGGACTCGTGACTTTTAACAATGTATTTCTTTCTCTCTCTCCACTTTCTTATACGTCATGGCCACCAAGAGATATTTTGAAAAATTTCATGGATATTAATTTGGATTTTAACTCCCAATTGACATGTTTGGCTAAATTTCTGAACTTGGTTCTGCCCCATTCGAACTTGAACTCTGCGTTCTATGACTTTAGCGCCCTTTTGTTGTGCGTTCTCCAATCAAGGGAGGGTGTAGTGTGGGCTGAGGCCTGGGTTGTACACATTGTTATGTTAGCATGGCTTAGTAAAAGTTTAAATGCCATTTTACCTTTTTCTGCTTTTGCACTCAACACTGAATATAGCTGCTTTTGTAAGTTAGGTTAAGCAAATGTCTTCACATGAGAAAAGCTTGTTTTCGACATCCCTAGACTTACATCATGACCCTAGTCTGCACAGTGAGTGCGGAAGCCGTCAAGGTTATCACAACATGGTAGCTGTTGTTCGAACTGATCAGCTAACGCTTTGAGACACAACAAATGGCAGCTGCGAGCCCGCTGAAATGCTGGCGCCTTTATTATTACACTGCAGCCATGATTTCACTCACTTGGAAGATTTCCATTTCCAGTGATGCAGAGAGCTTTTGCTGATCCTGATGTCATTCATTCTTGCTGCTGAGCTGAGAGGTAATCGGGTCCCCCAAACAAGCCTCAGAGGCCTTCTATAGTTTATAAAACATAGTTCCAAGATAGGGAGGGTGTTATAAGTAGGTGCTATATGACCTATTTTCACCAGCATTGTAATATGCTTTCTCCTTTTGTGTTTTATGGAATTGTAACAATGCTGACCATGTTATTTCTAATCACATGTCTGCTTATGTTCGCAAAGTTACTGCACCTGAGAGCACGTTGTTAAAATAAATATTTTATCCTTACCCGTGTCTCTTTTTTACTCCTGTTGTGGACTGGTATGAGAGTATAACGAAAGAGTGTTCTCACTTCCCACCATTCCTGAGTATATCCTAGGTCGCATGTTCTGGGTTGTCTAATCGTTGGTTGCTTTGCTATAGGACGGAGAGCTAATGTGACACTGATGCTAGCTAGCTGGTTGGGGTTTTCTAGGCACTAAGGTGAGTTTTTGGTACACCACAATTCACTGAGGTCCTGTTTCTCTGTGCCCAGTTCTGTGTAGGAGCAGAATCCTTGTGACAATATGAAGTATACTAGACACAACTGGATTGTAATTCACTGATATGAAAACCCCCTTGCAAAATATCAATGGACAAAGCCTATTGAAATTTGAGTGGATGAGCGTCGCATTTATACCAGTTGTGTACTTTTGTGATGGATGTATGGGCTAAGGTGAATCTTAAGGAAGTTACATTTTCAAATCTCTTGGCTGAAAAGTACAACACAAATCCAGTGTAGGCTGCAACCATCAAAGCTTCTCAACTTACCCACAATGTGGTATCCTAGTCAAATGCTGCATTCTGCTAGCCTCCTCTTTTACTATATTCACCTATATAAGTGAGTGTATAATATATGAGGTTAGGATGTCTGCTGTACAAGACATCATCCGTTGTCATGTAAGTACTACCATGATGTTGTAAATGGATTATGAGAATGGAGGACACTCAAAGGATGCACATAACATATGTGAGCTCTCAGTCCAAAATGAGCTTTGAGACTTCATGTGTAGTGAAGCACAAATGAGCCACATTATGCACATCTCACATATGAACTCAGCAATGCAATGTTTGATCTGATGTGAAAATGTGAAGCTGGTCAGCCGCGTGATGTACACTCCTTTCTTCTTCTCAACAGACAACACCATACTTGTGAGGCATGATGATCTTAACAGTTAAGGTGTAATCAATGTAATGGGGAGGCGTCCTGAATATTTATCCCCTTCCTAAAATATCAGTAACCTTCTCATACACGTTTTTCTGTTGATGTTTCATCTCATTGATGTTAGTGCTGTGTGAAGGTAACAGCTGACAACTTCTGCATGTGAACAGGGGTCCACATTGATGTCCATGAGGTAAACATGCGGCACATTGGCCAGGAACATTATATAATGGTCATTCTGAATGATACATACATGTTAGCTCATAGCTACCATCTGGTGTACTGAAATATGGATATTGAGCTGCTCACAGGATGACACCAGTGGAGCATACCACACCATCCCGGGGAATGCAAGACATCCTGTCTGAAGCAGTGAAACCCTCTCACACATTTCCATCAGGTAACTGTGGCGTGAAGTGTTTACCGATCATAGATTCTAAAACCATGAGGAAGACCTGAATCCCTTCTGCATAGAATCTGCAATTGGTGTTTACAAAGTTACATTCATTCCATTTTTATAAGTGCTGCATGTGCCTGTTTGTAAATTAGTAATGTAGATCATTGAGCTTCTTGTCACTCACTTTTCCAGCTGCTGGATTGGGGACCGCTTCATCAACGACACCTATGAGGAGCCAGGTTCAGCAGCTGGCATCAATAGGGATCGCAAAGGGACACAAAGCTGTGGCTGGAGCTGATGAGCTTGCTTGTACATTGTATAACTCTGTCCAACACCTTAGTGCTATGGTATGAGCTGTCACGTGTAGGGGTACCCAAACCAGGTCACATGCGCTTCATCTGTGGATGCAAAGTACAGTAGAACCAACCCTTGTGTTGCACCACTTCTTATACCAGGTCAATTGCTTATCCTGTTGCAACCTCTGTGTTCCAGGGGATGATGGCTATGAGGAGGATGGACCTTCCACCAGTGTTGGGCGATGGGAATTTAAAGGCAAAAATCCACTTCTCCTGCAAGCAGTAATGTCGGCTGCAAGTACTGTGCAAGAAGAGGAGGATGAAGTACCTAAGGAGGCGGAAGAATTTGATGATGATGAAGACTATCTGTCCATCCTCTCAGAGGATGATGGTTCAGATTTGATGGCCTGAAAAAGTCCCACATATGCCAAATTTGGCAAGGCCTAACATCCTCCGTCAAGCAAAGTGCCTCAGCCTCAACAAAGAAAGATTGCCCGTCCTCAGCATACAGCTAACCAGCCACAGCTCATACACACCTCAACACATATATCAATCTCTCACAGCCCTCACATCAAGTATAGACATGGTGGTTCCCCTACAAACTCATCCCTATGCAGTGCATCCTAGGCATTGTCTGTCTCTACCATCTGGGGGGAAGTACCAACCCTGTTGTGGTGCAGGTATCCCCTGGGCATCATTCTCCTACGCACAGGCTTCCATCTGCCACTCCCCCCCGGTCTCAGCCATGGCCGACCCTTACAGAGAGGGCCTGTACCTGGCCATGAAGGCCATTGGGAACAGGACTTCTTCCAACAGCAGGCAGATGTGAGGCAGGACACTGTCAGACATATCCCAGGACATGCAGGACATGCATCAAATCCCTCAGGTGTTAGACAGACTAACCAATGTTTTGGACAGGATGGCAAATCTTGGCAAGACATTATATCCATCCAAAGGGAAGAGAGCGCAAGACACCATGCCTTGGCCATAAAGCTGATGGAGGGCATGCTGAACGTGCTCCATAATGGTCTCCCTTCACAGTCAACACTGGAAGGGTTTCCATCACATCTGCCTGCAGCACATCACACCTACACACCTGTACCAGAAACTGCACATGACCATAGCAAGAGTACACACCCACCACAGAAACCTATCCGGGTACTCCCCCTACCTGCACACCCACTACCACCTACTGAACAGGCAATACCACTACCTGCACAGCCAACCCCTGTCCATGCACAAATACCAACTGTACAGACACCATCCGCCCCTACACATGAACTTAACCCTGTACAGGCACATGTACCACACCAACCTGTACCTTGGTGACAACCCAGGCATTATCCATCACAGCGCTCATCACCTGCAAATTTGTGAAATCACAACCACAATCGCCATTATTCACATCCCTACATTTTTTGACCAGTGTGAATATGTCAAGTCAAGTCAATAGATTTATATAGCGCGCTACATACCCAGAGGGTCTCACAAGTCATCACAAGTCAATACTATGTTGCATATTATGTCCTGATAGGCAATTGTTTACCCATTGTGATGGCCTAGAGATGTGAGGATGTATGTGTGTGCATGACACATGTACAAGTGTAACACCATCAATGCACCTAGCTCTCATGTGCAGAGCAGATGACTCCCAAAATATTCACAATGAAGTTAAACAAGATTCAAAATAAAATTGTATGTAAAAAAAATGTGTGGGATTAGAAATACAACAACAGTCCATTTGGAAGGGAGAAAAGAAAAGAAATGATGTTCTTACTACAGTAGGAGAAGGGAACTTGGATTGGGGTTGGGAAACATAAATATAACACGTCAGGGAGCGTCAGGAGAACCAGTCAATGTACAAGGGGCAAAGTAAATAATTGTCCAAATTAGAAAATGATGTCCAACAGGTCAAGAGTCCTTCTGGTCATCCTGTATTTGTTAAACCGCTGCTTCAGACTCAGAACTGGATTCTGCGACTCCGGCCCCCTCTGCACTGGAATAATCGTTGGCGGCCATCCAAACCTGTGCACAGGCCATAAATGGGAAGATAGAGGCCCTTAATGGTCGCATGGATCACTTCTCTTCCAAGCGAGGTTCGTCGAGGCCCAGCAGCGAATTTCAGACGCTGAAGACGGCTTACAGCAAGTGACCGTCAAAACTCACAGATATGGAAAAACTATTGGCTGTTATAAATGGCTGTATACAAGCAAAGAACAAGGGGCCAGATGTAGGTAGCCCAATACCGGTCAGAAACGGCCGAAAATACCGATTTTCGGCCGTTTCCGACCGGTATTGGGCTATGGAGATGTAGGGGACTGAAAATCGTCTGAATCGGTAAATTCACCGAATCGGTAAAGTTATCGATTTGGTAAACATTCTGAATCAGTAAATTTACTGAATCGGTAATTTTACCGAATCGCAACAGTTTGCAAATCGGTAAATTTACTGAATCGGTAATTTTACCTATTCCGTGAATTTACCGAATTGCTAAATTTACAGATTCGGTAAATTAGAAGTGGTAAAATTGAATATTGAGATGTAGGTAAGCTCTTAAATACCGAATTTGCTTGAAATTCGGTATTTAAGAGTCTGCATTTACCATGGATTGAAATCAGGTGGTAACCAGGTGCAGCCCATAAAAATGAACCCAAAATGCAATACTTCTTTCACAATGGCGGCATTCTATGTCATTGCGAGGCGGCTACGGCTACAGGAGGAAGGAGAGAGGGAATGGCTGAGACAGGAGCAGGTCTACAGACAGAGGATCACCTTGTTCATGCTCACAGAGCCAGAGATCCTCCAGAGGTACAGGTTGGACTCAGACACCATCTTGGACCTCATCAGGGACCTCCACCCACTGTTGGAGCACACTACCCCAAGGGCGCACGCCATTCCACCCCACGTGCAGGTGCTGTGCAGCCTACACCTGCTTGCGTCTGGAAGCTACCAGAGTGTTGTTGCTGCGGTAGGTGGGGTGACCCAGAGCAGCCTGTCATGCTTTTTCCACAAATTCCTTGACGCCATGGTACAGAGGATGGACCAGTATATAACTTTCCCTGAAACCCATGCTGAACTGCTCCAAACAAAAATTGACTTTTCCCCAATATCATTGGCTGCATTGATGGCACCCACATTCCCATTTGTCCCCCTGCTGCCACCGAATACATATATAGGAATAGAAAGTCCACCCACACCATCAATGTCCAGGTGATCTGCAATGCCAAGTGCGCCATCACTGACCTTGTGGCAAAATTTCCTGGGAGTACCCACGACTCCTTCATATTTCAAAACAGCGGTATCTATGCACGGCTGACAGCAGGGGAATTTGGTGAAGGATACCTGCTAGGTAAGACACAGTGTGCGACCCCATTAACACCTATTGCAGAAAGAAGTACATGTATGCATGTGAGTAACGTACTCCCATTTCCTTTTAGGGGACAGTGCATATGCCCTCCGCTCCTTCATCCTCACCCCCTACCTCAACCTCTCAACAACCAGCCAAAGGAGATATAACAGGGCCCACAATAGCACAAGAAATATTGTGGAGCGTACCTTTGGTATATGGAAGAGCAGGTTCAGGTGCCTGCATAAGAGTGGAGGTGCCCGGCAGTATACCCCCATCACCTGCTGTAAAATCATTGCTGCCTGTGCCATGTTGCACAACCTTGCCTTGAAGAAGGGCACAGAGGTGGAGTTGTCAGACTTTGAGGACCATGAGGACGAGGTTGCTGTGCCTGAACCACAACCTGCTGGAGTGTCAACACCATGTGATGGCAGATACAGACGTGAGGAGATTACACACAACTATTTCTGAGTAAGCAATGAGACACAGACAGGTTGTGTATGGGACCATTGTATTTTAATGGTGCCACAACGTTTAAGCACATAAGTGCAACAAAATATAATATACACGTGGGGACTGTATGTCCCGGGTTACTTCATCCATGAACGGTAATGTCACTTGTGCCCGCGCTTCCCTGAGCCACATGGATGTTGTTCGCTTTGTTCAGCGTGCCCTGCAGCCTCAGCCTGGTGCCTGGTACTCCTCCGTGTCTCCACATTAGTGCTTCCTATGCTGCTCCGGCTACTCGTGTCTTCACCCTCGGCCACGTCCAGGGCAGGATTCTGTGCTGTGTGTGATATCAACATTGCCTCTAGAGTACTGGTCATTCTGGCCATGCCCATGGCAACATCAGTTGTATTCTGCGTCAATGCCTCCTGCATATTTATGCCTCTCCTGCATAGCAGGGATGTGGCAGTGGCCAGGCGATTGATGGCTGAATTCTGGGCACGGGCATCCCTGCGCCATGTGTGTGACACACTGTCAAGTTTAGAGCATAGCTGCGTAACTGATTGACTCATCTGCTGTATCCCTGCTGCAATTTCCCTATTTGTTTTGGCAACTTCTTTATTCGCCTCCACTATGTCTCTCATGCCCTTCCCTATGTCTCCTATGGGCACATTTAGGGCTCTGACTTGGCGTTGATTAATTTGCCCTGCATCCTTTGAATGCGCACCATGCTCCCGTCCAGCCCAAGGAACACAGTGACCTCACCACGTCCACCTGCGCTGCTGAGTCTGCGTTGTTTTCTGCGAGAAGGGCCCATCTCATTTGTGGACTGCAGTGCTGCTGAACTGTTATCCACTGTGTCTTCATCCTCCCCCTCACCCTCTGCTGCCTCCATTGATGGTAGTGGGGCCACAACACGCCTCCTGGCTGGTGGGGTTACAGAAGTGGACTGGAGCAGAGATGGTGAACTTTCTGGTGAGAATTGCAAGTGAGGGGATTGGGAAAGCTGTGGGGAGTGCAGCAACTCTGAGGTCAGTACAGTGTCATCTTCCAGGGACATGCCAATTGTGTCACCTTTGTCCTGCGAGATTTGCACTCAGCTTGTACCTGCTTCCTCACTCTCCTCCCTCTCTGGCGCAGTCCCTTCTGTGTCAGTGGGTCGACTGCGTGATTTGGCCCCTAGGTATAAATGAGCGTATATTAACTGAGTGCTACTGTATCACGGTCACTACAATAAATGATTTACACATTTCACTTTCATTTCTCTGCAATCATTTCACTAACTTGCTGATGTCTGCGCTGTTACACATGGTCTTACATTTGCTGACTACATTTCCCATAATGCATTGCTCCTTTATAGTGCTAGCAGTACTGGACTGGGGTTTGCTAGACCTCAAAGGGTAAAGGGAAGCAGGTTGGTATGGGGTGTCATGCTGCGCATGCGTCTTACCTTTTTTTGTTGCAGCTCTGGCTGAGCTGTCCTCATCTCCCAGTCCACAGATGCTGTCTGCCTCAATGGTTGAGGGCACCAACTCCTCCAGGTCAGTCAGGGGGGGGCTGTGTTCCTGCCTCCACCGGTTAGGCCAGCCTGCTTGTGGATTTCAGCCATTTTCCTCTTGGTGAGGCTCCTGAGGTCATAAAATCTTTTTTTGAGGACCATTTTAAATGCAGATTTGCTGTTGCTTGTTGCCCAACTTAGTCCCTGCGAGCCCCATTGGTCACACCTGGGCTGCTCTCCCTGCTGGCCCCGCCCCCCCGCCTACGGAGTGAAAAGCGGGATCGGAGTTATTGCTTGTGGGACCATTTTAAATGCGGATTTGCTGTTGCTTGTTGCCCAACTTAGCTCACTGCTGCCATTGACTCCCTGACGGCCTACCAACTCGCCGGACCCGCTTCGCGGGTCCCGCAGTGCCCTGCAGCCACCTGGAACGATTGTGCAAAAGGAGCTGACATTGCTTAGACCTCGGGGCGCGAGGAGTCACCGGCAGTGCTGCGAGTTTCGAGGCAGGGACTCCAGCTACCAGGAGTCCCTGCGAGCCCCATTGGTCACACCTGGGCTGCTCTCCCTGCTGGCCCCGCCCCCCCGCCTACGGAGTGAAAAGCGGGATCGGAGTTATTACTTGTGGGACCATTTTAAATGCGGATTTTCTGTTGCTTGTTGCCCAACTTAGCTCACTGCTGCCATTGACTCCCTGACTGCCTAACAACTCGCCGGACCCGCTTCGCGGGTCCTGCAGCGCCCTGCAGCCACCTGGAACAATTGTGCAAAAGGAGCTGACATTGGTTAGACCTCGGGGCGCGAGGAGTCGCCGGCAGGGCTGCGAGTTTCAAGCAGGGATTCCAGCTACCAGGAGTCCCTGCAAACCCCATTGGTCACACCTGGGCTGCTCTCCCTGCTGGCCCCGCCCACCCCCCCCCTACGGAGTGAAAAGCGGGATCGGAGTTATTGCTTGTGGGACCATTTTAAATGCGGATTTGCTGTTGCTTGTTGCCCAACTTAGCTCACTCCTGCCATTGACTCCCTGACTGCCTACCAACTCGCCGGACCCGCTTCGCGGGTCCCGCAGCGCCCTGCAGCCACCTGGTACGGTTATGCAAAAGGAGCTGACATTGCTTAGACTTCGGGGCGCGAGGAGTCACCGGCAGGGCTGCGAGTTTCGAGGCAGGGACTCCAGCTACCAGGAGTCCCTGCGAGCCCCATTGGTCACACCTGGGCTGCTCTCCCTGCTGGCCCCGCCCCCCCCGCCTACGGAGTGAAAAGCGGGATCGGAGTTATTGCTTGTGGGACCATTTTAAATGCGGATTTGCTGTTGCTTGTTGCCCAACTTAGCTCACTGCTGCCATTGACTCCCTGACTGTCTAACAACTCGTCGGACCCGCTTCGCGGGTCCCGCAGCACCCTGCAGCCACCTGGAACAATTGTGCAAAAGGAGCTGACATTGCTTAGACCTCGGGGCTCGAGGAGTCGCCGGCAGGGCTGCGAGTTTCGAGGCAGGGACTCCAGCTACCAGGAGTCCCTGCGAGCCCCATTGGTCACACCTGGGCTGCTCTCCCTGCTGGCCCCGCCCCGCCCATCATTCTTCCTCACTGCATCAAAAGGAGGTCTTTTGGCCGCTGCGCGGGAGCGCAACCGGGAGAAGCCCGGGACAAGGGCGGGACCATCTGTGGCCGTCCGGGGCCGAAGGAGGCTGGGCTTGGCCACCCCACTGACACTTACCGATCTGGTATTTTGCTCTGTTGGTTGTGTTTACATTCTAACTTGTTGCTTCTCTTTTGAAGGTGTGGGAGGTTTTATAGCATGGCTTCTTCCGTAAGCGCTCCTACTTTGTTGCCCTCTTTGAATGAGGCTGAGGCTGCCATCATGGGCCCCCTGGACACCTATTTTAAACGACTACCCCAAGATATTGACAGAGAAATTGCCCTGGCAGAAAGACGTGCAGGACGAAGGTTGTCCATTGAAATTTTAAAAACTCCTGTTGACAAACGTCCCTCTCAAAGTTTTCCGTCATTGGTCAGGCCTTTAACATCTATCACACTGCATGTTGCACAGGAAACCTCATACCTTTTTCCACCAATTATAGATCCATCGGTTGTGTTGCCTTTGGAACCAGAAACCCCTACTTTGCCTGTAACCCCTCCTAGTGTTCTTATCAATCCATCTTCTGAGCAGTTACCCACAGTCCAACCTAGTGCTCCAACACATGTTGCAAAACCTAAACCTTGTTCTAAAAGGAAGAGGAGTGCAGCTCCAAAGAAATGTTATGTTCCAAAACCCCCCCAAAAAATTAGGAAATTAGGAACATGTACACGACCCCGGGATCTTGATAGGAGTATTTCTAGTGGGCCACCAATGGGTGAGGGAGAAGTTGTTCCATCAGGTTTAGACCATATAGTAATAGTATCGCCTGAGATATCACCTCCCATTCCGCCACTGTTTTCGGAGCTGGAGAAATTAATACGGTCCCTCCTGACTCCCATCGAGGATCGAGTTAAAAAGCTAGCTGACCAGTTAGACCATCTAGAGCAGGCCAGTCTAGATAATTTTTTTTCCACAAAATCACCAATTAAGTCCTATTTTAAGACGGGTGAGAGTAGGAACTCCCAGCAACCTGCTGGGTGAGATGTAAGTGTCCCCACGGTTGAATTTCATTCTCCTGTGGTTAACACTGTAACTGGGCCACAGGGAAGGGGACAAAGCCGCAAGACTACCACTGAACGATCAGCTATCCCAAGTAATAACAACGGGGGTAAAACTAAGCTCCCCGATACTGTGGGTAAAGGTAGCAAAGAATGTCCAAAAAATGTCACCTCTTTAAGTAATGGTATTCAACACCTACCAAGTACCCTGATAGCTTGTCAGGGTCCTTAGCTGGTGATAATAGCAATTCTAGTAAAAGCAATGCTTCCCAAGCCCAAAAAAAGGTTGGTACTGTAAATGGTGGTAATGACAGCTTTAGGAAAAATAATGCTTCCCTGGCTCCACAAAATGTTTCCATACCCCACCCTGTTGTTTCAGAAACAAGTCGACCAACATTCTGTGTGACAAAGCCTCCCACTAGGATACCCCCCATAAATCTTACCCCGGATTCTCATCCCTATGTGGCTGTTCTTACCAATGTTCCACCTTTATTGGTAGGCCAAAGAGAAACCTTCCAGATGTTAACCCCTTCGCTGCTGATGACGAGCTCAGCTCGTCATCAGCCACGGGTGGCGTGTGCTGATGACGAGCTGAGCTCGTCATGTAACGCGGCTTTTTAAAAAAAGCCGCACAGCGCAAAAATCGCCGCAGCAGCGATGCGGTTAAAAAACAAGGTGATGCACTGGTTAAGGGTTAATAGACCATTGCCTGGTGAAGTGGATGGTTTGATTATCGGGGTAAGAAGGGCTAATTGGATAGGCTATACTGCAAAAAATTTGGGGGGAGAATGTATTATAATTAATTTTCAAGATCCAAGGGTGGTAGGCTTGATCACAAGGTCGGGCTGGAGCACTAGCAGTGGAGGGATTGGTATTGTGGACCTCACCTTTTTTTATCCAAGGCCAATTGGTGCTTAATTTGGTGGGAATAGGAACTTGGGAAGTTTCAGTTATCCACCACCGACAGGGATTATCCCTTTTACTGCGCCTTTGCTAGGACAACATTTTTGTTATGGTCATGCTCACAATTCCTATGATGGGATGAAAAATTCGGGGTGGGGTTGTTGACGAAAGTCGGGTGATTTCTTGAATACTGGGGGCAATATGGTAAGGGGGGACTTATCTGAGAATTTTGTGAAATCATTCTTGGAGACAATAGGGTGTCCAAAAGAAGTGACCAGTGATGGGAAGAACGTGAATCGGAGTGGGGACAGAGGGGTGTGTATGGAAAGCTTGGGGGGCGAAGAATTGTCCATACTAAACACCACTGTTATACAGGGAACTGATGCCAATTCTGTGGATATTGTTGTAGACCAGAAAGGGTTCTCTGAGAGTCCGATCAACCTTTCACCCATGCCAGCTATTGAGGTGGGAATTAGCGATGGCCCTAGCCCGGGGAAGTTTTTCTCATGGAATATCGCGGGGCTAGGTAGCAGACTACTGTCTCAAAATTGGATAGATTTTGTTAACGGGTTTGAAGTGTGTCTATTTCAGGAGACATGGGCTTGCGATTCCATCTTCCTCCCAGGCTACTTAAATTTTTCCATTCCAGCGACTAGAGGCCCTAGTGGTCGACCTATGGGGGGTTTAACTGTTTGGGTGAAGCAAAGTTTACAAATCAAAATAAAAGTGCTTGACCTGGGTTGTAAGGATATCCAACTGATAAGAATGGCATCGGATAAGTGGGGTGTGATAGACATATATAATATCTATGCTAGGGGTATCAATATCGGGAACTCCCCCACCCTAGAGGCCCTGTCCACTTTCCTCGAATCACAGTCCCTGGGAAATAGAGTGGTAGTGGCTGGTGATCTCAATAGGACCTTCGAACCACTGGATAATACGTAAAAACCCACTAGGGCAAGAGGAAGATGTCCAATGGGGTGTCCCGAATCTAAATCTGGCGCCGGTCAAACGGTGGACGAAGGACATATTGCTATTAAATGCAATATGCTTGGAATACGGGTTGAGGGCCCTTAATGGAAGGACAAAGAGCGACCAGGGAGGCGTTTGTACATTTGACAATGGTCATAGTAAAAGTAGAATAGACTATGTCATTTGTAGCCTTAATTTATGGCAGGGGATACGTGACATGGAAATAAAGGGTAGATTGGAAAGCGATCACAATCCCCTTTGCGTCACTCACACCTGGTGGACGGCCATTCCAGACAGTTCTCAACCGTGTGGTGGAGTATTACCTGCCATGACCAATGACATGCGAAGAGTCAAATGGCCAAATGTGTTGGCGAATGTAGCATCTATGGACTATATAAACTCTGAGGTGGATGCTGCAATCGCCGCCATGGAGATAGCAAATCCTGTAATTCCTGGGTCCGCTTTACCCACAGCCATACATGACAGGTTTTTCTCCCTTTTAAAACCACATTTTATGAGATTGACTAAGGCAAACAGGAAAGCACCACCCAAACTGGCTAGGTGGTTTAACAAACAGTGCAGGGTAGCCAGATTGGAATTGGGTAGAGCAATTAGAATTAGGGATAGGGTATTGATTGGTGTAGCCAGGAAACACTATAATGATAGTATTCGCCAGGCTAAGAAAAAGTGGGACGAAGAGTATTGGGATGAACTGCTGAAGGCCTCAGGGGCAAGGGATTCCAGACTTTTCTGGAAAGTTGTGAAGTGGGGCAGAGGTGGTACCCCAAATAAACCAGACAACAACGTCGATGAGGCATCCTGGGTGGAGTATTTTAAACCCCAGTATGCTGAGAATAGGGAGGCCGTGGCTACGGATTCAATTCCAGTTGTATTTTGTACGGAAAGTTTGTTCTCCAACAAAGAAGTAGAACTGGTAATTTCCTCTTTACAAGGGGGAAGGGCACCGGGTTTAGATGGGATACCCTCTGACATATTTAAAAATGATAAGGTACGGTGGGCCAGGTATGTGACCTTACTGGGAAATGCCATAGCAAAAGGGGCTGTAATCCCAGAAATATGGAAGGGAGCAATAATTATACCCATCTACAAGAAAGGCGATCGGTCACTCCCGGCCAATTATAGGCCAATAAGTTTGATTGCCACTGTCCAAAAAGTGGTGGGGAAGATGGTGGCAAACAAACTGATGGACTGGGTAGAGGAGAACAATGCTCTTTCCCCTTACCAGGCAGGTTTCAGGCGGGCAACCAGTACAGTAGATCAAATATTCCGTTTTACTATGTTGCGGTGGGGGACAGTGCTCCTTGGCGAGGGCAGCCTATATGTCGCTTTTGTCCCCTTGCGGGCTGCCTTCGACCTGGTCCCAAGGAGCAAGCTCTGGGCAGTTTTGAATGGAATAAGGGTCCCGCCTGAGTTGCTCACTCTGATAATGAGACTCCACGAGTGCAACTTTGCCAAAGTCCAATGGGGGTTGAACGGGGAATCCACTGTTGATTTTCCAGTCGAGCGGGGAGTAAGGCAGGGATGTGCAATGGCACCCCTGCTCTTCTCCCTATTCATTAATGGAATTGTGGGTAGAATGTTGGACGCAAGTGTGGACGCACCTTCGCTAGCGGGCATCAGGGTCCCGATCCAGATGTTCGCTGACGACACTCTAATTGTGTCCAAAACCCCGGCTGGACTACAGCGTGCCCTAAATATATTTGATGCCTTCTGTGGGGAGCATGGCCTCGAAGTTAATGCTAGCAAAACCAAGCTGATGGTTTTCTCCCAAAGGCGTAGACCCCAACCAAGGTTATCTCTGAACAGTATTGAGCTCGAGGTAGTTAATGCTTTTACTTATCTTAGGGTTGAGATATCTAGCAAGTCAGGTTGGTCTCACGATATAGAAAAGGCGGTATTAAGACACCAGCAGATTGCAGGGGCGCTTTGAGTAGAGCAAGCAAAATCAAAAACTAAGCCTATAAAACGTGTTCTTTTGGTCTATGATGCAAAAGCTATAGGGTCAGCCCTGTATGGGGCAGAAGTGTGGGGCTTCGAGAGGTTCCCTGCTCTACAAACATCAGAGAATAGGTTTCTTAGGGAAATTACGGGCCTCCCCCAGAGCGTGCCACTAATCCAGCTCGGTCTCGATCTAGGGAGGAGATGGGTTAGTGACCGAGCTCGACTGAGGCCTATCCTCTATTGGAGACGGCTTTGGACAACCCCAGAGATTCGACACTATGCTGATGGGTTCCTAGCGTTAATTAAGTCTGATATTTTTCATAAAATATCATGGTTGAAGAAACTCAGGGTCGTTCTTGGTGAGCTTGGCCTCCCTAATCTTTGGGATAATCCCTCTGGGGAAGTATTCCCAAGTAAAAACACCATCAAGACCATTTATTGGGATTACATAGAAGAAAGACTCTGGAGGAGTACAAAAGCCAAAACAATGGGGGGAAGATTTTTGGAAATTAAAACGAGACCTGTACTAGAAAAATATTGGGACAGTATTACTGTCCCAATGGACAGGAAGTTATTTTTCCAGTTAAGGTCGGGCTCCCTCCCATTGAGATCATTGAAGGGTTGGTGGCGGAGTTCGAATACCTCATGCAGCCCGGTGTGTGGTGCAATTAACGAAAGCATAGGCCACTTTTTATTTTTGTGTTAGGCCTATGCTATCCCAAGGAGAGCATGGCTGGCCCCAGTTTGTAGAAATCTTGGGGCATCTAGCGGTGTTGAGGGGTTAAGAATTATTTGCACCTCCACTGACATGCCCATTGTGCTGGGAACAGCAAAGTATTTGGGGTGGGCATGGTCCATTAGGCGGAGGGCTTTATCTTCCAATATGAATTGATATTTTTATAGTAGTTTTTATTACCTTTCTTGTAAAGCTTGCACATCTGTTTAAAATGTATTTTATATGCATGAAATATGGATTTTAATTATTATGTATTTTTAAATGTATGTTTGTGCTTTTATGAGTTTATACCTCGAATAAAGCTTTACAACCAACCAACCGAGGTCCTCAGTGTTCCTGGTTGTGACTCCCACAGCATTCACTTTCTCAACAATTGCCAGCCAGATTTTTTCTTTTGGCAGACTCGGCAACAGTGAGGGATTGCCTGCCAAAAGGTTTGTTGTGCAGCCTCACTACCTCCTCTACAAGTACCTGCAGCTCCATGCTGCTGAACTTGATTTTCCTCTTCCTGTCTGACTTTTGGCTTTCACTGCTGCTTGACATTTTTCAGTTTGTAAAGTTCCAAACAAATCTCCCTGCTGCTCTGTGACTCTGCTCAGCTCTGACTGCCTCTCCAGAACCTTCTAATTAGTTGCAGCTGCCTGGGTAGCCACTTCCTGGTAGGGAGGGGGAGTGTGTTTGCACCTGATTGGCTGCCTTCATAGGTTTCACTTTTGGTTTTTTTCCCGATTCGGTATTTACCGAATCGGTATTTACTGATTCGGCATTTACCAATTCGGTATTTCCCATTCAATCCTATGGCCAGAAAGGCCCATAGGAATGAATGGGGAATACCGATTCGGTAAATACAGATTCTGTAAATACCGATTCGGTAAATACCGAGTCTCCAATACCGAATTTTACCGAATCGGTAATTATTACCGTTTTTTTTTCCTACATTCCATTTACCGATTCTGAAATACCGAATCGGTAAAATTCTGTATTTTAGAATCGGTAAAATGGCTTTACCTACATCTGGCCCAAGGACATTGAAGCGCGATCATGGTGCAATAATGTGAACATTTTGAGCCTGCCGGAATCACCAAATGTTGGGCGACTAGGAGACTACATTGAGACATCATTGCGGGGCATCTGTGGAACTGACAACCTTTCCAGTATGTTCGCCACAGAACGAGCGCATAGGTCTCTGGCGGTGCGGCCGCCTCCTGGTGCCCCCCTAGACCAATTATAGCCCGTTTGTTGAATTTTAGAGACAGAGATACTGTACTATGCATCACTCGCCAAAAGGGAACAGTGAACCATCAAGGTAATGTCATATCGTTTTATCCAGATTGTATGGCATCAGTACAGGCAGCGCACGAGGAGTTTCAGGGGGTCAAGAAACTGCTCATGAAGGAACAAATCCAATACACTATGCTTTATCCAGCTTGTCTGCGCATAGGCCCGGAAGACAATGCTAAAATGTTCACAAACCTGAAGATGGCCTGGGACTATGCTACGACGCCAACGCAAATCTACAGTCTCTACTTCTGATGTTGATGATTGAGTAATGTAAGACTGTAATGTTCTTAATGTTCATCTATATTGCAGCGGACTGCATACTAGTGACTATCTCGGTATCTCTGTATTGCATTTTTCAGTTAATATTGCTGTGCCCTCCAGGGGTAGCTTTGGGGTCATATACTATGATGCGTGGTTGTTGCAAGCCTTATTATCCTAGAGTGTTTTCATTATGAGTTCATGTATTCTTGTTACCTGATATCTGCAAGTCATGTTGGGCGCTTTTTTGTGCCTGTGAAGGCGGGCTGGATTTTGAATTTTTTTATTACTGTTCTTGATTTTGTACTGCCCCTCAGATTGCTATCATGGGTTTTACCTGACTTTGCACTGTCGTCCGACAGGGCCCTCCTTCAAGGCTCAGAGGGTTGGATGGTGGGTGTTTTTTTTTTCTACTTACAGAGGTGGCCCTCTTCCGTCTTCATCTGGGAGTGAGTTTCAGCCGCTACATTCCCCCAATAGGTGTACCCCACAAGCTGCGTTATGGAACTCTGTTTTTGTTGGGGATGTTATTGGTATTGGGATTTGTCTTTGGCAATTTGAGGCTGCTGAAGTGGGAGGGGGAGGGATTGGTTTCTTGTTAGATACATTTCAAGGTACGATGATCAGATTGCGCTTTGACGTTGGTGCCCGCATGACATGGTACGTTTACTGTCTACCAACTAACGCCCAGGGGATGATGATTACCTTGGGAGATGTCCATAGGTGAAACATATAACTGCATAACATGGACTATACGTGGGGTCAGCACCCCCAAGAAGCTTCAAAAGTTACTGACGTATTTAGACAGACATGCTGCACAAATTGCATTGTTGCAGGAGACACACTTGAGCAACCGCACTGAATCCGGGGTGGCACATAAGTGGGCAGGCTTTTGTCTGGCGTCATCCTATTCTAACTATGCTAGAGTGGTGCTTATTTTCATCAGAAAATGAGTATCATTTCTGCCTATACATACTTACACAGATGCTAAGGGCCGCTGCGCTATGGTACAGGTCAAGCTGGAAATGTCCATGGTTATGATTATTATTATGTACTGGCCAGAAGTGGGCGACCCAATGCCCTTTTTACACATGCTTAATGTATTACGGACATGGCCAGAATCTGCTGTCCTATGGGAAGGCGATTTGAACACCCACCTTAACCCACAAGTAGATAAATCCAATCCATCAGGGGCGCGCACTGTTAAAGTAGCCCAGTGCCTGTGTGACGCAGTGGTGGAATTTGGTCTAGTTGATGTTTGGCATCTGCGTAACGCGGAGGCTCTTGGGGGCACACACATCACTCCAGTATTTAATAGCTGGTCCCGATTAGACTACTGGCTGTTGAGCGAAGAGGCTAATGGGCGGGCTACAGCAGTACACATTCTACCACATATGTCATCAGACCATAATCCTGTTAGCTTAACTATTAGTGTCCCCACAAATCCCCATCGCCTTTTCACCTGGCGATTCCGGGCTGAGGCGTTGCTCAATCCTATATACAACGACACCATCAGGACAGCTTTTTTCCAACATTTTGAAATAAATTAGGGTTCGGTGGAGAGTCAATCTACACTCTGGGAAGCATTTAGGGTGACAATCGGGGGAAGGTGCATAAGTACTACAGCGGGGATTCTCAGAGACATCAGGGGCTACCTGTCAAAAACCGAAAAGGCTCTAGGGGACCTGGAAAAGCAGCATCTTAGTACACCATCAACAGACTTGCTAACGTGCATCCATGAACTCTTGACAGATTATAATGCACTAGCTGACACAGAGACAAAATACATTGCAAGGTGGCATGTGTCTCATACCTATGGTGAGGGGGGGTTGACAGGGCAAAGCTTTGGCCTCTAAATTGAGGTTCCGAGTTGATCATCACCAGGTTGATTGAATAATTGATTCCCACGGTTCGGCATACTTTACTCCACAAGATATAGTGAGTCAATTCCGACAATTCTATTTGGACATGTATACCACTTGAGGTGGGATGGAATCCGAGGCAATGGACGAATACTTATTGGACAGAGCCTGCACCTGGCTTTCGGACGCCCATAGGAAGTATCTGAGTCAGCCCATAGAGGAGACGGATATGAAGAACGCTATTCTGTCTCTCCCTAATAATAAGGCCTCCGGGTCAGATGGCCTAACTGCGGAATTTTATAAGGCATACGCTGATCTCCTTATACTCCACCTTTTGGAAATGTACGCTGAGGCTCACAATTCCGGGATCCTTCCCCCCTCCCCAAGACAATCCCTGATTATCACTCTTCTTAAAAAAGATAAACCGGCCATGTCCTTTGAATCGTGGCCTCAGCTTCTCTGCCATGGCACCCTCCACCTGGAATTCCCTTCAGACTGCACTCCGCCTCTGCCCCAATTACGATCACTTCCGTAAACTGCTGAAGACCTTCTTGTTTCAGTCAACACCCGAGTAACTCCTCCACCCCAGCTGCCGTTATGTCAAGAGCGCCATGAAACCGTTGGTGAACGTGCGCGGTACAAATATTTTTAACGTAACGTTTAACGTAACGTCCCCTATCATTAATCAATCTGGATGCTAAAATTTTTGCAAAGATACTAGCTCCGAAACTTCAATTGCTGATGCCCCTCCTTGTGCTCCCAGATCAATCCGGGTTTATCCCTGAGCGGTCTACCTCCCATCATTTGGTACTATTTTTTCTATGTTTAATGTCCTTAATCCGGAGTTATCAGCAGCTGCGGTTCTTCTCGAAGCGGCCAAAGTGTTCGACTCTATAGAATGGAGATACATGTTACATATACTGCATAGAATGGGATTCCCTCCGGTTTTAAAGAGGTGGATACAGGGTATATATACAGATGCGTCGGCAAGGTTGCGAGTGGGTGGCTTTACGTCAGAGCCTTTCAATATTGAAAGGGGCACTAGACAGGGATGTCCCCTGTCCCCACACATGTGGGTGTGGCTAGGCCGAAGGCAGGCCCTTTCCTGAAGTATACTCCGCCCCCCAACAGACAATCCAGGCAGTACCTCTGTGGAGAGCAGGGAGCAGGAACCATGAAGCTGAAAACACCACCTCCGTTGACCAAAAAGGCACAAAACCTCCTCAACATTTAAGTGGCAGCATAACTAGCACAGCAACCACATTTGCGCCGATTTCTGGATAGCAAATTGTCGTTTTTAACAAAAAACGGGAGAAAAAACGAAGGAGCTTACATTGCGTTGGCCATTTTTAATTGCACGCTCATGCGAGTCCCTAGTGATCTTATTTGCTGAACAGTCTAACAATGATTGTGTAGCCAATTTGTTTGAACTGCCATGGGTACAAGACCACTATATCAAAGATGTTTTTTAGAGGGTAGAATAACAAACACTGGGTAATTAAACTATGATATTTAAAAGGTGCTGTAAGGAAATTCTTATTACTCAAAACTAAATGCAAGTTAAGAATTGATTACAAATCCTTAACGACAACCTGTAAGAAATTGGGTTATTAGTTGTGCAGGATCTGATTTGCAAGTAATAGGGCTACAGTTTCCCCTTACCGAGAACCATTCAACCCATTGTAGCCCTTGTTCTCTCAGGATAGCAAAGCAGGGCAGTTCAGGGCTTCTCATGGGAGGTGGTATAGGCTTGTAATCACCATTTACTGGCAGGCAATAATAACACCCAATAAATGATTGGGAATTCAGTACTTTTTCTCTAAAAATGGAAATGTAGATTTATTACACACACAATGCTAAATACTGCTCATTAATTTACAAATGTGTATCTCAAGCAGACTACAAATACCTTGGTGACACTCTGAAATCAAAATTGACCCCTAAAGCCTCATGATCACCAAAATCACTGTATCCCCCCAACCATTACTGGATAGAACATAACAATATCAGGAGTGTCATTTTAAAGAAAACAATTCTATTGGGTTTGCTAAGGGTCTGCACGACAACACATACTGGCAAGCCAGTAGGCTTTGTAGGAAAACATCAGAGCAGTAATATAGGGCCCACCTATTTGCCTTGTCACAGGTGCACCACATAAAAAAAAATCAACATGTTAAAGCTACCATCATTTTATTGTAACCAATAGCCTGGGTGAATGCACTTATTAAAATCAATAAAGGGGGAAATCACAAACCTTTGGGGGCACACTTCTATTGCTGCTGTTCCCTGCGGGGTGCATCCTCTTTCCATACCCCCCTCAGCTGCCGCAAGCCTCATCCTTGGCCGCCGAGCGGGGGGGGGGTATACCGGCCCTAACAGACTCCAGGAACTACACTACCCAGGCGCCATAGTGGCGCGACACGCCGCCCACTGAGATCTTGCGCCAGGAGTCGCATTAAAAGCAGTCTAGCCCCGGTGGAGCAGGGGACATCACAAACCTTTGGGGGCATACTTCTGTTGCTGCTGTTCCCGGCGGGGGCATCCTCTTTCCAAACACCCCTGAGCCGCCGCAAGCCTCATCCGCGGCCGCCGAGCGAGGGGTGGCATACTGGCCCTAACGTACTCCAGGAACTACACTACCCAGGCGCCATAGCGGCGCGACACGCCGCCCACTGACATCTCGCTCCAGGAGGCGCATTAAAAGCAGTCCAGCCCTGGTGGAGCGGGGGACATCACAAACCTTTGGGGACATGTCGTAAATTAGCAGCAATGGGTTAGCGTTAGCAGAAGCCATTTTGTCTTTCTGGCACCCATCTTATCTGCCATGTGCTGCCATGTGCTCACCATGTGCTTTGTCCTACTTTCCTGTTAGCTGCGGCTGAAGTCTGCCCAGTAACAGGATATTTTTAGGCTCCTCCACTTTAACGCATGTTACGAAATGCCCGGTAGGGTCTGTAGCTGTTACTGATTAGTTTCAGAAGTTTTAGTTTCAGAAAGGAATGTGTTTACTACGTTCTGAAAACTGTTAGCTCCTCCCACTTGGTTGAACAAAGAGAACTTGTATGTCCATATTAGGTATTTTTTGTGTGCTTGCACGAGCCAGGACTACCCCTTGCATTTATGCTTACTATGTCATTCTAAAACATATAAAAAGCCCCAGGTTTCTGTATTCTGCAGACTGCCTCATTCAATTGCGACGGCTTCTGTGTGACGCAGCCTCAACTCCTGTGTGTTTAATAAAATGTCTTTTGGTATTCCAGATTTCTGTGTCAACTTCTTGCTGCTTTTAAAGGACTACGTATCAGTGAGACCCCTGAGAAGCAGATTTTGATTTCCTCAGGCATACTTCTGTTGCTGCTGTTCCCATCGGGGGGCATCCTCTTTCCATACCCCCCCCCCTCAGCCGCCGCAAGCCTCATCTGCGGCCGCCGAGCAAGGGGGGGCATACCGGCCCTAACAGACTCCAGGAACTACACTACCCAGGCACCATAGCGGAGCGACACGCCGCCCACTGACATCTCGCGCCAGGAGGCCCATTAAAAGCAGTCCAGCCCCCACGTCGCGGGATCGCGCGCGGGTCAGCGCCCTGGGCTAAGCCCAGGCAAAGGGCGGGCCCTCTACGGCCCTCACTGGCTGGAGGAGGACGGGGCGGGCCACCTCCCTTGACCTTTCTACATCACTGCGGTAATGAACCTTTGGCCCCTTCCTACACACTTGTTAAGGGATATCCCTATTGGACACTAGTCGAAAACTCTCAAATATCCACTGATTGTCTTGTTGTCCTGCAATATTCTAAAATTAGCAAACCCCATCATGACTCGCAAGGGGGCTACTAAGAAACCTATCAGCCAGAGAGGCACACGTCCTGGGTCACAAGATCATGGTAGGTCACCTCCGCCCACCGCTAACATGAATGAATCTTGCCAGATTACAGATAGCACACCCACCAAGCGATCTCCCGAACTAACGAATGGTACAGCGCAAAACCTCTTGCTGCTGGACGAGTTAAATTCTTTTTGCAAAACTAGGTATGCCACTGTAGAAGATAGAAATGAAATCAAAAGTCCCCCTCCTTGTCCTGCAAAAAGAACCAGTATATCAACTCCAATCGTCAGCCCACTGTAACACCCTTCACTACCCAAAAAAGCAAATACGCAAAATATAGTACTTCCCCAGCTCTCATCCAGTAAAAGGAAGTGGGATGGGGTTAATCCCATAGGGAACCAACCCAAATTACAAAAATTGTGCTCTAGCCCTCCATCGACCTTAATTAATCCCCCCCTGCATCCGGGGGAAAATTAGACCACCCAGTACCTCCTTTCAACTTGATTTTTCTGTCTCAGATCGAACAAATGGTTAGATCAATCATTTCTCCGCTGATTGAAAAAATTACCATTCTAGAGGATAGGCTGCTAGGAATAGAGAAAAGTATCAAGGCCAACTTACCTCCCATTGAAAAAATTGTAACAGCTAACTGTTCCCATCCATTTGGTACAATCGAAGTGCCAATGCCACCTGCAAAAAACAGTAATGATCAAACTCATCCACTAGTCTCTAACTCACCATCCCCTATTGCCCCTAAAGTCCACTCCAAACCTGGTCTATCAAAATACACTGCTACTAGAGTAGAGCCTTATAAAACAACTCATATACAGCTAAACCCGGAGGCTGCACCTTTCGTGTGAGTCCCAGCACGCAAACACGGAAAAACCGAATGGGAACAAGACCTACTAAATAAAGTCACGTACTGGCTAACTAAAAATAGACCCTTGCCTCTAGACCTTGATGGTACAATCATGACTGTTAGAAGGGTGGGCTGGTTAGGTTCCCTACAAAAAGACATTGACGGCGACCTGGTTCTAATAAGATTTAAAAGTAGACTAATTGTTCCCTACCTCTAAACCTTGCATCCCGAGAAGGTGACGGCCCTATATCCATCTGGGACCAACACGACTTTTATCCAAGCATGGCATTCATCCCTCGGCTAAGACCAAAGGAAAAGACAATTTACTCGAGGGGTAGAAGCATCTGCATATTGAGTGGCAGTGGCCTTTCCGCCTTCAATCACCCCGTACCAATGCACATTGGCCAAAAGTATGGAATACTATGATTTGCCATATGGAACTAAGGAACTTACGCCCACAGTTTGGACAAATGTTTTTATTTTTTATTTTTCATTTCGTAGATATTTTGTGTTTCTGTACGTAAGCTTTTATGATTGTTTTTAACTGTACGCTTTCTTGGCTTTAAACTAAAATCGAATAAAGCTAAGAATTTAATTGAATATCAATAAAGCATTTTAACATTGATCAAAAACAACTTTCAGCATTACCATATCAATAAAGCATTTAAAATTAACATCACATCTGTGTCTTATTCATACACCTTCAAGCCACTTAAAACGGATAATGACTGCTCAATAAATACTTATTGAAAACGTCCCTAACATGGCCATGTCGTGTAGTTCCTATAAAACGTACACAGGATCTGCGTGTTTAGACAGCATACACTGTAGAATGGATGTCAGACTGATTCTAAACACCGCCATTGGGTATGTTGGCCTGGGTACCAGCTAGCTCACAGTGCCACTAGAAACTCCTCTTACCAAGGAGAGAATAGTTCTTGGCAACTATGGAACATGACAACCATGATCTCTCAGGACCGTGGGAACAGTGTACTACTTTTCGTTCAGTCACTCGTGCTCCCTTTGTTTCAGAGAGATACACAGAATAAACAGCAGGGACTTTTTCAATAAGTATTTATTGAGCAGTCACTATTCTATTGTAAAATAGGTTTGCTGAAATATCCACTAGACAGGAACAGATATAAATGATTAGAAGCACTAAGAAAGTGAAAGGATGATAGATTTCTACCATTTTGCTATAACCATGAATACAGACAATTATAAAATACATGACAATAAAATGCGTACTCCTATTATGCTATCCTAACTAGATATACCTAAGTGTACCAAGCATGTATTTAGGTGCTCAGCCAAGGATCCCTCTAGGATAAAGTCAAACCCCATTACCTGAAGTGAGATACTGTGGGACCCCATCCTGGTCTCAGGTTGGACACCCCGCAGGAATTTCAGACAAATGCGAGCTAGAGTATCTGCATGCAGGGGCTTCAGCGTCTCACATCAGTGTGTCGCATGGAAGCTCTAATCTCCTCTGTTTGTCTCAGCAAGATGTGATGTTTATATACCCAAAGGTCTCCCCAGGGGTTCTTCCTTGCTGTGCCACTGTCGGACTTAGGATGACGTCGGGAATTAACTTTGTACATACTTATTATGCAGGAGATTGAAGTCCTGCTGAGGTTCCAAAAATCCTTGTGCATAATGTATGAGGCTGCTATTTGGGAAATCCCACGTTGTGTGTGCAGTGTCATATCTAGGTAAAATGTCAGTCCCCAAAAACCATTATGTACGTAATGTAGGGGAATATGGGTGATGTTACCTGAGCCTTTATTGGGGTACCTATATGCCATATAAAAGGCAGGAAACTCTGCTCCACCAGGAGTGTTCACAGAGTTCTGTCAATCCATGCTCCAATCCAAAACCCTGCCAACCACCATCAAAGTGGAGATTACCAGATAGCTCACCCCTAGACTGTATTCCACAACCAGTAGTACACCAGGAGGTTTACAGAGTTGTGGAGAAAGGGGGCAGGGCCTCCAAAATGCCCTCAGCAATCCCACTGTGTGGCACTTACTGATGGTAACAGGAGGGTTCTTGCCCCCCAAGACCCTCAAAAGCCAAGGAGACCTAATCTCCCCATGAGTAGTGCGCCAGGAGGTGCATCTGCAGAGTATTTGAGAAAATAGCATGGACCTCCAACAAGCTCTCAGCTATCCCGCTGTGGGGACTTACTAGTGGTAACAATAGGGGTTATTGGCCCCAAAAGACCTTCAGTAGCCGAGGGGAGTTCATCCTACAACCAGTAGTGCAGAGTGGTGGAGGAAGGGGGTGGGGCGTCTGACAATCTCTCAGCAAACCTTCTGTGTTGGACTCACTGGTGATAACAGGAGGGGTTCTTTGCCCCCAATGACCCTCAGCATCCAAGGGGACTAAATTCCCCACTGTGTAGTGTTTCACGAGGTGTATTTGTAGAGTGCTTAAGAGAGGGGACGTGGCCTCCTTAATCTCTCAATTCGAATTTCTCCCACGAACGGCTTGGTTGTGCTGAATAATATCGCGGATTATTACCGCGCCTGACACCATTTCAAGGGTCGACCATCTGGCGACCGTCTGGAATAACTCTCCTCCTGACCTTTCCTTTGTCGACCATCTGGCGACCGTCTGGAATAACTCTCCTCCTGACCTTTCCTTTCCCCTTTGTCTTGATAAAGACCCGTCGCGACCACCAACTGGGGCGCATCCAGGGTCGAAACGTCGACGCGCTTATTTTGGCCAAGCTAAACTCCAGGAACCTGGACACTAACCAATTGGTTTTCCTTGGAATATTAACTTATAAAAGACTGGCCTTAAAAACGATGGAAAATACCTCGTTTCCCACCCTCCCCCGGTCTTTTCCCTTGTGATTTTATTGTAAATAATTCGTTGTGTATATAAGTGTCACTATATATTGCACTTGTCACCCTATTCACTTCTGTCACCATTCACGAATTGAAAGTGTTTACCAGTAATATAGTGGAATGAAGTAATTCCTGTATACTGTTTCTCTTTTCATGTTTTTAATACATATAAAAACTTTGCATATCAGAGAGTGTTTTTGCTTGTTATACATTTAGGAGCTGTTTTCAGTTTCCTCCAAAGGAATTGTTTCCTCTACCCGACAGAACCATTTTGTTTGTGAATCTCCTTAATCTCTCAGCAATCCTGCTGTGGTGGACTTACTGGTGGTAACAGGAGAAGTTCTAGGCGCACAACAACCCTCATCATCCAAGACGACTTCATTACTAGGGGGTGGCTGAGCCAAACTCCACCCGCTCACAGAACTCCATAAAATTTTGCAGAGATTTTCAGTAACTCAGTGGGCTACCACAGAGAGGAACTCCACAAGCTCTGCCTGGGCCTAGTGTTATTTATATCTACCTAAAACTCATAAATTGCATAGCTCTGATGCTACTAATTGGACAATTGTCATTTTGGTGTCATTCTATTTATTCAAATGAACTCTATTTGTCTAAGTTGGTTTGGGATTCTTCTTGTCTTGTGTTAAAACTTCATTATTGTGTGTGTGCTGCATTAGAACTTTACTTAGTTCTTCTAAATCAAGTCTGCCTGCTTTTTTGCCAAGCTACCAGACAGTTAAGCATAGGCTAATTGTGTGCCTTTTGCGGTTAATTCTGACAAGGATTAGGGTTGTTCCTTGAGTAGGGTTTTCACCCCCTCAATCAATAACCCATTTTCCTACACTCAATATATGGATATTCTAATTTTCTACAGGAACAATATTGTGTTCAGATGAAGCTACAGTTATTAGAATTGTATATCTGGATTAGATTTAACCACGGAAAGTTTTTAGCTCTGTATGTTATTTTTATATACCGTTGATATTTATATCCTTGGCCAAGGCCCCCGTCACAAATTCATTTAATACCAAACTCCACTTTATGTGTGAAGTATGTTGATCTTTATTCAATATGCAAATTGAGCTATTAAACCTGTTAGAATTTCTCACAGTTGACTTTACTAATAGAAGCCTGAATCACTAAATTAAACAATTTACTATTTGTGCCCACCACGTATCCCTTTAAACTAGGTGCTGAAACCAGTTGTTTGAAGCTAAGACAGATTCCTTGCTCTTAAATGGCTACTTTAGTCTTATGTTTGGCAACCGTTTCTTTTGTTTTACTTTTTTTTGTTGTTGTCCTCATACCGCCAGCTTTCTTGCTGGTGTTACTCTCATCCCTCAGATGGAAAAAGAAGGGGAAGACGAGCACAACAATGCAAAGATCACTGCTGTTTCTACTTTCCTCTCCCTCCCATTGAAACTTGAAACTGGAGGCGGGGGCAGGGACCACCAGCATATGTAGCATAATCATCGGACTCACTTACTGTTGCTTCCATTCTACAAACATTACCCAAAATTTCTTCAGACTTTTAAAATCACAAGTAATATCCATCTGGCTCATATAGTTATTGCTTCTGAGATAGTCAGCAAAAAGTGGGGGGCTTTCAGATTTCTAAAGTCTGCATATCTCCCGCCTTGCCAACAAGATCACATAAAAAACAAATTTAGTTGTTCCTGGATTTGATCTTACAGAAACTTTTGAAACAGCCCAAAAAATATGAGACAAGGGCATACCTTGATCTGTTGACCAGTCACTTCCTTTAAAGAGTGACATACTGATGTCCAATAGGGCACAATCTTCAGACACTGCAAAAATATATAAAGGTCAGCCGTCAAAAGGCCCCCCGCTATTCTTCGTATTTTCTAGGTGGTATTGACTATCTTGTTATATACCATCGATCTGTAAAAGTGTAAATTATCATCGGAAAACGAAGTGATCAAGTGGCCCTGGTAGGTACGGTGGAAAGTGTTTTTGTTTTGGTGGGCAATAGCCGGACGGTAGTCCCATTTGTGATAGTGGGTTTAATGGGCATAATCTCCTACGCCGACGACACCCAGCTGATCCTCTCCCTGACCAACGACCCCGCCGCCGCCAGAGCCAACCTGCATGAAGGGATGAAAGAGGTAGCCGAGTGGATGACGACCAGCCGCCTGAAACTGAACTCAGACAAGACGGAGGTCCTCATCCTGGGCTCTTCACCCTCCGCCTGGGACGACTCCTGGTGGCCTCCCGCCCTGGGCACCGCACCCAAACCGACAGACCACGCACGCAACCTGGGCTTTATCCTGGACTCCTCCCTCTCCATGACGGTGGAAAGTGTTTTTGTTTTGGTGGGCAATAGCCGGACGGTAGTCCCATTTGTGATAGGGGGTTTAATGGTCCCCTCATTGCTCTTTTTAGGAGGTATTGACTAATCTGTTGTATACCATCACTTTGTAAAGCTAAATTATTATTGGAATGGATGGCCACATTGTTATGAATCTTTCCCAGTGAATATCGAAATACACTTGTAAGATGGCGGTAGCATCTGTAGTCTGTTTTTGATGCTAATGTAGGATGTGCGGCGAGCCAGGATAATTACTGTTGGTTCTGCCTTAGGGATATGAATGTACCCTTTCAAGCTGTCGGCAGGTTAGAGAGTCCGTTGCTTATGTTTGTGTTAAAACTAACCGGAAGAACTAGAGAAGGCCAGTTGGGCTCGCTGCACGGGTGATATGTATTACAGCGGTTTTCAGCTCGCATTTAAAAACGGCTTCCTCTCACAGGATTTTACTGCGGTTGAATACTACGGTCAGAATGCTCGGCGGAGCTCTGGGATGTATACTGATCACCAAAATTTGGTAAGTCATCTGGCGTAGCTCTTTTTTATGGAGGAGAAGAAATTGATAAAGTGATAGAGCGGGTGTGGGATATGACTTAGTGGTGGTTTGTGCAATATTGAATGGGGTCATGTGTAGTATCTCTGTCGACTATGTAGGGAAGTAGACTTAAAAATGTTTTTTGTATGTGACAGCTGTTTAGTATTTTTTAGCTAAATGGGTTATGGCCATTTCGGGGTGAGTATCTCTCTTAAAGGGCTATGCAAACAAACAGTGTGTAGATTGGTATTGGTTATTTACCGCTGTAGGTTGTATCTTGCCGTTGATTATGAAAATGCCTCATACTTAAATGAGGAAGAGGTGCTATGAACTATGACCTCGATAAGAGCTAATTATTTTCTAAGCGGTTTCGAATATTTATAGTCGTTGTACCATAGAGAATGCGGGCAGTATTCCCTCAGTGCGCCGGCGACTATATACCAAATGTCATTTATGTTTAAAGTATTTTATTGCAGTAGAAAAAGAAAAAGGAACAACATTACAGACAAATAACCACAGGTGCTCCCCGAAGTCAACGTGCATAACACAATAGATGCTTAAAGGCAGTTCTTTCAGTGCGGTGGGCACATTCGTGCCAAAGTCTCACAGCCAGCTCACCTGTGGGCGGGAACAAAGGAAAAAGAATAGAAAAAGAAAAAAAAAAAAAAAGGGAACAAGTCCCCCCTCCCCCCTCCCAAACAACTGCCCCCCCAACCCCCCGAACTCCCCCCAGCCCCTGTACTGTGCCGTCAATCCCTCGCTCTTTCACTGTGGCAGCTTGGCGTCCCCTCCTTCCCTCAGCAGCTTACATGGTCAGTTTAATCTGGCGGGTCTGGCGGCGTCGTCAGCCGTAGCAGTCTAAGATACCTAGGCCAAGTGATTTCTTTAAATTCTGATCTTAACAAAGTATGGAATGGTGCCCACAGCTCCTCAAAAGTGTCCACGTCTCCTGCCACCACTAGGGACAACTTCTCCATGCCCAGGACATGCCACAATCGATGCAGAGAGCCAACAACAGTAGGAAGCTTGGTAGTGCGCCAGTGTATGAGTATGTTCTGTACTGCCGACCCCAGAGCTATCGCTGTCTGTCTACCTCTCTTAGACCTTAGAGGGTACATTAAACCATTCGGTAAGCCCAGTAGGACATAGGCGGGGAGGCGGGGTAATTCTATCCCAAAGCACTTATCAATCTCCTCCAGGACCTCCTCCCGATAAGGGGCCAGCAGGGGACAGTCCCATAGTATGTGGGTAAGCGTGCCAGTCTGGCCGCAGTTGTGCCAGCATGTCCCGGGTATCGAGCGGTCCATGTCATGTAATTTCTCAGGGGTGCGATACCAGTAAGTTGTGATTTTGGTGAAAGTCTCTGTGAGTCCGGTGTGATAGGCAGAGTGACGCGCCCGGTAGGAGATGTGGTCCCATTCAGTGTGGCTCAGCACCCGACCAAGTTCTCGCTCCCACCGCTCCCTCCCTGGGTTGTAAATGTGAAAGGGGGGAGGCTGCAACATCTTGTATAAGTCAGAAATAAGCTTGGCGTCTGATGAGTGAGTCACTAGCCAACGCTCATAGGCCGTGATCATCCGATCCGCAGTCTCTCGCACCTGCGGCTGTAGCGCCCAGTGGCGCGCTTGCATATACCGCATGCGTTCCGTCTCGGGGAGGCCGTAATCCCGTTGCAAGTCCTGGAAGGAAACCACACCCTCCGGGCCGTATAGATGAAATAAAGCAAAGCAGCGGGCCGCTCGCCAACGTTCATAGGCTCCCGGCTCCATACCAGGGCTAAAGTCCGGGTTACCAACTATTGGTGTGAAGGGAGAGGGAAAAGTGGTGAGGTCGTGCCTGACAGACACAGAGTCCCACACACGGAGCGGGACCCGCGTCACGAAGGAAGCATAGAGGTTGGGAGGGCGGTGGGCCCTCCTCAGGAAGGGTACCTCCTGTAGCGTCCTGCCTGCCACCGCCTGGTCCTGAAACAACCAGTGTTTGTCCGATTCCCACCGGCTCCACTCCACCAAGTAGAGCAATTGAGCAGCCTGAAAGTACTTCTGCAGGTCCGGTATCCCAAGGCCACCAGACTCCGGCGCCAGTGTGGCAATGGTTTTCTTGATCCTAGGCCTGCGGCCCTGCCATACAAAACGTGAGATAGCAGACTGAGTCTGCGCTAGCCACCCCTTGGGGGGTTGTAGCGGGAGCACCCGAAACAGGTACAAGACTTGTGGCAGGAGGGTCATCTTCACCACGGCCACTCTGCCCAGTAACGACAACATGCCCCTATACCAGCGGGCCAGTTCCTCTTTGATCTTCGCACTTAAAGCCGTGTAATTGGCCGTGACCATAGCGGGAAGAGAGGGTGCCAGAAAGATCCCCAAATACGGTATCCGATCCCTGGACCAGCTCAGAGGGAAGAGCCTCTGCAAGTCAGCCCTGGTGGTGCTAGACAGCGAGATGTCAAGGGCCGCAGATTTCCCAAGGTTTACCTTGAATCCCGCCACTGTCGCAAAGAGGTCCAGTTCTGCGATACACGCAGGTAGTGACCTCCGCGGATCGTCGAGTGTCAAGATGACATCGTCCGCGTAGAGACTGAGAGCATGATGGAACTATCCCATTCGGACACCTATGACATCGGGATTCTGGCGAACTCTCTGTGCGAACGGCTCCATATAAAGAGCGAAAAGCAAAGGGGATAATGGGCACCCTTGTCTGGTACCTCACTCTATTGGGAAGTGCTGAGAGCTGCACCCGTTCACCCTCACTACCGCAGATGGAAACCGATAGCAGTTGAACACGAGGTGTCTGAACTTCTCGCCGATGCCAAATTTGCACAAGACCTTCTCCAGATAAGGCCAGTGCACTCTGTCAAACGCCTTTTCCGCGTCAATGGAGAGGAGCATGCGTTCCCCGGGAATCCGCGAGGCCTTCTCCAGGATATGGGTCACCCTCTTTGTATTGTCGACAGTCTGCCGGCCCGGTACAAACCCGGCCTGATCCGGGTCAACCATGCCCGGGAGGTGGAGCGCCAGACGTGCCGCCAGAATACTGGTGAAAATCTTCAGGTCTGTGTTTAAAAGTGAGATCCATCGGTAGGACCCGCAAGCAGTCCGGTCCTAGCCCGGTTTCGGAATCACCGACACCGTAGCCTGAAGGAATTCCGGGGGGATAGCGCCCGGCCCCGAGAACGTGTTGAAGAGGCGCGTCAAAAGTGGTGCGAGTTCCTGGCAAAAGGTCTTATAGAAGAGAGGGATAAAACCGTCAGGTCCTGGGGCCTTCCCGTTTTTGAGCCGGGAGATCGCCGTGACCACCTCCTCGATCCGAATCTCTCGCTCCAGATATTGGGCCTGATCCGGTGTCAGTGACGGGAGCGACACCGACTCTAGATAATCTGCTTCGGCTCGCGCGGAGGGGGGAACGCCGGCATAGAGATCAGCGTAGTAGCCGCGGAAAACTTCCGCGATCCGCCCGTCCTCCGTGACCGACCCTCCTGCGGGGGCAACAAACTCCTTCACCCGGTGCTGTTGATGCTGCACCCTGAGTTTATGCGCCAGAAGCCGGCCCCACCTGTCCCCGCCGGTGTAGTATTTATCGTCCCCTATCATTAATCAATCTGGATGCTAAAATTTTTGCAAAGATACTAGCTCCGAAACTTCAACTGCTGATGCCCCTCCTTGTGCTCCCAGATCAATCCGGGTTTATCCCTGAGCGGTCTACCTCCCATCATTTGGTACTATTTTTTCTATGTTTAATGTCCTTAATCCGGAGTTATCAGCAGCTGCGGTTCTTCTCGAAGCGGCCAAAGTGTTCGACTCTATAGAATGGAGATACATGTTACATATACTGCATAGAATGGGATTCCCTCCGGTTTTAAAGAGGTGGATACAGGTTTTATATACAGATGCGTCGGCAAGGTTGCGAGTGGGTGGCTTTACATCAGAGCCTTTCAATATTGAAAGGGGCACTAGACAGGGATGTCCCCCCTCCCCACACATGTGGGTATGGCTAGGCCGAAGGCAGGCCCTTTCCTGAAGTATACTCCGCCCCCCGACAGACAATCCAGGCAGTACCTCTGTGGAGAGCAGGGAGCAGGAACCATGAAGCTGAAAACACCACCTCCGTTGACCAAAAAGGCACAAAACCTCCTCAACATGTAAGTGGCAGCATAACTAGCACAGCAACCACATTTGCGCCGATTTCTGGATAGCAAATTGTCGTTTTTAACAAAAAACGGGTGAAAAAACGAAGGAGCTTACATTGCGGTGGCCATTTTTAATTGCACGCTCGTGCGAGTCCCTAGTGATCCTATTTGCTGAACAGTCTAACAATGATTGTGTAGCCAATTTGTTTGAACTGTCATGGGTCCAAGACCACTATATAAAAGAAGTTTTTTAGAGGGTAGAATAACAAACACTGGTTAATTTAACTATGATATTTAAAAGGTGCTGTAAGGAAATTCTTATTACTCAAAACTAAATGCAAGTTAAGAATTGATTACAAATCCTTAACGACAACCTGTAAGAAATTGGGTTATTAGTTGTGCAGGATCTGATTTGCAAGTAATAGGGCTACAGTTTCCCCCTTACCGAGAACCATTCAACCCATTGTAGCCCTTGTTCTCTCCGGATAGCAAAGCAGGGCAGTTCAGGGCTTCTCATGGGAGGTGGTATAGGCTTGTAATCACCAATTACTGGCAGGCAATAATAACACCCAATAAATGATTGTGAATTCAGTACTTTTTCTCTAAAAATGGAAATGTAGATTTATTACACACACAATGCTAAATACTGCTCATTAATTTACAAATGTGTATCTCAAGCAGACTACAAATACCTTGGTGACACTCTGAAATCAAATTTGACCCCTAAAGCCTCATGATCACCAAAATTACTGTATCCCCCCAACCATTACTGGATAGAAAATAACAATATCAGGCGTGTCATTTTAAATAAAACAATTCTATTGGGTTTGCTAAGGGTCTGCACGACAACACATACTGGCAAGCCAGTAGGCTTTGTAGGAAAACATCAGAGCAGTAATATAGGGCCCACCTATTTGCCTTGTCACAGGTGCACCACATAAAAAAAAATCAACATGTTAAAGCTACCATCATTTTATTGTAACCAATAGCCTGGGTGAATGCACTTATTAAAATCAATAAAGGGGGAAATCAAAAACCTTTGGGGGCACACTTCTTTTGCTGCTGTTCCTTGCGGGGGGCATCCTCTTTCCATACCCCCCTCAGCTGCCGCAAGCCTCATCCGTGGCCACCGAGCGAGGGGGGGCATACCGGCCCTAACAGACTCCAGGAACTACACTACCCAGGCGCCATAGCGGCGCGACACGCCGCCTACTGAGATCTCGTGTCAGGAGGCGCATTAAAAGCAGTCCAGCCCCGGTGGAGCGGGGGACATCACAAACCTTTGGGGGCATACTTCTGTTGCTGCTGTTCCCGGCGGGGGGCATCCTCTTTCCAAACCCCCCTGAGCCGCCGCAAGCCTCATCAGCGGCCGCCGAGCAAGGGGGGGCATACCGGCCCTAACAGACTCCAGGAACTACACTACCCGGGCGCCATAGCGGCACGACACGCTGCCCACTGACATCTCGCTCCAGGAGGCGCATTAAAAGCAGTCCAGCCCTGGTGGAGCGGGGGACATCACAAACCTTTGGGGACATGTCGTAAATTAGCAGGAATGGGTTAGCGTTAGCAGAAGCCATTTTGTCTTTCTGGCACCCATCTTATCTGCCATGTGCTGCCATGTGCTCACCATGTGCTTTGTCCTACTTTCCTGTTAGCTGCGGCTGAAGTCTGCCCAGTAACAGGATATTTTTAGGCTCCTCCACTTTAACGCATGCTCAGAAATGCCCGGTAGGGTCTGCAGCTGTTACTGATTAGTTTCAGAAGTTTTAGTTTCAGAAAGGAATGTGTTTACTACGTTCTGAAAACTGTTAGCTCCTCCCACTTGGTTGAACAAAGAGAACTTGTAAATGTAAATGTAAAATGTAATGTAAAAATTACTTATAAAGCGCAGCATACACCGGACGGTTTCTTGGCGCTGTTCACTATATTCGGTGGGAGGCAGAGGGGGGTGAGAAAAGCCTATGAATAGGCACTGCGGAAGAGGTGGGTTTTAAGGAGAGACCTAAATTGAAGATGGGAGCAAGAGAGTCTAAGTTCCAATGGGAGAGAGTTCCAAAATGAGGGGGCCAGAAAAGAAAATCTGAGACCTCCATGTTTTTTGCGCCTGTATCTGGGTGCCTGGAGGAGTGCTTGGTCAGAGGATCGGAGGTGCCTGGAGGGGACATAGCGATGTAGGAGGGAAGAGATGAAGGAAGGGCCGATGCCGGCCAAAGATTCATGAGTCAGACAGCCAAGTTTGAACTTGCAGCGCTCTGATACAGGAAGCCAATGAAGGGTTTTGAGCAGAGGGTGGACGTGATGATGTTTGGGTTGATGATAAATTAGGCGAGCTGCCTGGTTTTGTATCAACTGCAATCGTTTGATCTGATATTGAGGGATTCCTACATACAGAGCGTTAGCGTAGTCGATCCGAGAGATGACTAGGGCCAGCAATGCCAGAGTGAGGGCTTCGGTGGTCAGGAAGTGGGCTATTTTTCGGATCTTCCTAAGCTGAAAAAAGCAAGAGGACACAGTGGCATTGACCTGATGTTTCATAGAGAGATCGTGGGAGATGTAAACCCCTAGGCTTTTCACTTTGTCAGCAGGGTGGGGGGGGGGGCCAAGTGAGAGGGGCCAGAAGGTGGAGTTCCAAGGGTTGGATGGGCCTCCGACAAGAACAAGCTCCGTCTTGTCGGGATTAAGTTTGAGATGGTGGGCGCCCATCCAATTGCTAATATGGCAGAGGGTGGATTGGAAATTTTGGGCCGCATCGTCAGAGGAGTCAAGGTTGAAGACAAGCTGAATGTCGTCTGCATAATTAAATGCAGAGACATTCCAACCCCGGAGGGAACGGATCAGGGGGGTGAGATACAGGTTAAAAAGAAGTGGTGACAAGGACGAACCCTGTGGAACACCGCAGGTAAGCATCCTCCTGTCAGCCGAAAACTGGGAGAGTCGGACAGATTGGTGGCGGTCCGTCAGAAAGGAACGGACCCAGTTAAGGGCCGTCCCACCGATGCCCCCTTCTTTGACACGGTCGACCAAGATGGTGTGGTCGACCGTGTCAGAGGCAGCCGACAGATCCAGAAGGACCAAGGCTTGGCTGATGTTGGAGTCAGCGCCTCTACGGAGTTCCTCCATGACAGAGAGGATAACCGCCTCGGTCGAGTGTGCAGGTCTAAACCCGGCTTGCTGGGAATCAAGGAAGTTGGAGTCTTCGATGAAGGAACTGAGGACGCTGGTCACGTGAGACTCAAGTACCTTACTCAAGTAAGGGAGCAGGGAAATGGGGCGGAAATTGCCCAGAACCCCGGGATCAGCGCTGGGTTTTTTTAATATAGGGACCACCTCAGCGTTCTTAAACTGGCTGGGAACCTGACCGAGCAGTAGAGAGTTGTTCAGAAGGGCCAGCGGAGGGGCGGGGCAAGCCGAGAAGGCGGCCCGGAGAATCGTAGGGGGGCAACAATCTGTGGGGGAACCAGATGAAATTTTATTAAGTAGGGAGAGAAAGTCTTCCTCTGGTATGGAGGGGAGCTGAGTGAGGGAGTGGGGGTTAAAGGTGGGGGTGACCTCAGAGAGGGCCGTCGCCGGCGGTCCGGAAGATATACTGTTTTTGATTTTACTGATTTTTTCTATAAAGAAACAGTTGAGGAAGTCGCAGAGGGCCTGGGACGGAAGGGGTTTGATAGTCACCCTATCCGGATGTGAAAGCTCTTCCACAATGGCAAAAATTTCTTTGGATTTTTGCACAGAGTTGAGAATTTTTGAGGAGAAGTAGGTGGTTTTAGCTGCTGAAATAGCCTGTTTATATTCTCCAGATAGTTTTAGAAAATGAAGTTTCTCTAAAGGATCGTAGTTTCTACGCCAATGACGTTCGGCTTGGCGAAGTCCCAGTTTAAGGGATTTGAGGCTATCTGAGAACCACCGATGTGCGTCATGGGGACGCTTGGCTCTGACTAGTTTGAGGGGAGCGACCTTGTCGCTGGCAATTTCTAACCATTCGGTTAATGCAGCTTCTTGAGATTCTATGGAGCCTAGGCAAGACGGAGCCGAGGAAATTAGAGAGGTGAGGAAGCAATTGTGGTCTGCTTTATTCCAGTTGCGAGCCAGAAGGCTAGGGCCTCGGCTGTGAGGGGGTGGTGGAGGAATCAGAAGACAAAAAGAAATTAGAAAGTGGTCAGACCAGTGACAAGGTAATATCGTGAGCGAATTGATTTCCAGATTATAGGTCCACACCTGGTCTAGGATGTGGCCTTTAGAGTGGGTGGCTGTATGAATATGTTGAGAGCCATTAAGCCCACTTAGCAGGTCAGTAAAAGCCAAGGAATGAGGGCTTTCATTTGCATCTGATGGCCAGTAGTTAAAGTCACCTAGGACCAGGATTTTAGAATTGTTGATTGTATGTCCATATTAGGTATTTTTTGTGTGCTTGCACGAGCCAGGACTACCCCTTGCATTTATGCTTACTATGTCATTCTAAAACATATAAAAAGCCCCAGGTTTCTGTATTCTGCAGACTGCCTCATTCAATTGCCACAGCTTCTGTGTGACGCAGCCTCAACTCATGTGAGTTTAATAAAATGTCTTTTGGTATTCCAGATTTCTGTGTCAACTTCTTGCTGCTTTTAAAGGACTACGTATCAGTGAGACCCCTGAGAAGCAGATTTTGATTTCCTCAGGCATACTTCTGTTGCTGCTGTTCCCATCGGGGGGCATCCTCTTTCCATACCCCCCCCTCAGCCGCCGCAAGCCTCATCTGCGGCCGCCGAGCAAGGGGGGGCATACCGGCCCTAACAGACTCCAGGAACTACACTACCCAGGCGCCATAGCGGCGCGACACGCCGCCCACTGACATCTCGCGCCAGGAGGCGCATTAAAAGCAGTCCAGCCCCCACGTCGCGGGATCGCGCGCGGGTCAGTGCCCAGGGCTAAGCCCAGGCAAAGGGCGGGCCCTCTACGGCCCTCACTGGCCGGAGGAGGACGGGGCGGGCCACCTCCCTTGACCTTTCTACATCACTGCGGTAATGAACCTTTGACCCCTTCCTACACACTTGTTAAGGGATATCCCTATTGGACACTAGTCGAAAACTCTCAAATATCCACTGATTGTCTTGTTGTCCTGCAATATTCTAAAATTAGCAAACCCCATCATGACTCGCAAGGGGGCTACTAAGAAACCTATCAGCCAGAGAGGCTCACGTCCTGGGTCACAAGATCATGGTAGGTCACCTCCGCCCACCGCTAACATGAATGAATCTTGCCAGATTACAGATAGCACACCCACCAAGCGATCTCCCGAACTAACGAATGGTACAGCGCAAAACCTCTTGCTGCTGGACGAGTTAAATTCTCTTTGCAAAACTAGGTATGCCACTGTAGAAGATAGAAATGAAATCAAAAGTCCCCCTCCTTGTCCTGCAAAAAGAACCAGTATATCAACTCCAATCGTCAGCCCACTGTAACACCCTTCACTACCCAAAAAAGCAAATACGCAAAATATAGTACTTCCCCAGCTCTCATCCAGTAAAAGGAAGTGGGATGGGGTTAATCCCATAGGGAACCAACCCAAATTACAAAAACTGTGCTCTAGCCCTCCATCGACCTTAATTAATCCCCCCCTGCATCCGGGGGAAAATTAGACCACCCAGTACCTCCTTTCAACTTGATTTTTCTGTCTCAGATCGAACAAATGGTTAGGACAATCATTTCTCCGCTGATTGAAAAAATTACAATTCTAGAGGATAGGCTGCTAGGAATAGAGAAAAGTATCAAGGCCAACTTACCTCCCATTGAAAAAATTGTAACACCTAACTGTTCCCATCCATTTGGTACAATCGAAGTGCCAATGCCACCTGCAAAAAACAGTATTGATCAAACTCATCCACTAGTCTCTAACTCACCATCCCCTATTGCCCCTAAAGTCCACTCCAAACCTGGTCTATCAAAATACACTGCTACTAGAGTAGAGCCTTATAAAACAACTCATATACAGCTAAACCCGGAGGCTGCACCTTTCGTGTGAGTCCCAGCACGCAAACACGGAAAAACCGAATGGGAACAAGACCTACTAAATAAAGTCACGTACTGGCTAACTAAAAATAGACTCTTGCCTCTAGACCTTGATGGTACAATCATGACTGTTAGAAGGGTGGGCTGGTTAGGTCCCCTACAAAAAGACATTGACGGCGACCTGGTTCTAATAAGATTTGAAAGTAGACTAATTGTTCCCTACCTCTAAACCTTGCATCCCCAAGAAGGTGACGGCCCTATATCCATCTGGGACCAACACGACTTTTATCCAAGCATGGCATTCATCCCTCGGCTAAGACCAAAGGAAAAGACAATTTACTCGAGGGGTAGAAGCATCTGCATATTGAGTGGCAGTGGCCTTTCCGCCTTCAATCACCCCGTACCAATGCACATTGGCCAAAAGTATGGAATACTATGATTTGCCATATGGAACTAAGGAACTTACGCCCACAGTTTGGACAAATGTTTTTATTTTTTATTTTTTATTTCGTAAATATTTTGTGTTTCTGTACGTAAGCTTTTATGATTGTTTTTAACTGTACGCTTTCTTGACTTTAAACTAAAATCGAATAAAGCTAAGAATTTAATTGAATATCAATAAAGCATTTTAACATTGATCAAAAACAACTTTCAGCATTACCATATCAATAAAGCATTTAAAATTAACATCACATCTGTGTCTTATTTATACACCTTCAAGCCACTTAAAACGGATAATGACTGCTCAATAAATACTTATTGAAAACGTCCCTAACATGGCCATGTCGTGTAGTTCCTATAAAACGTACGCAGGATCTGCGTGTTTAGACAGCATACACTGTAGAATGCATGTCAGACTGATTCTAAACACCGCCATTGGGTATGTTGGCCTGGGTACCAGCTAGCTCACAGTGCCACTAGAAACTCCTCTTACCAAGGAGAGAATAGTTCTTGGCAACTATGGAACATGACAACCATGATCTCTCAGGACCGTGGGAACAGTGTACTACTTTTCGTTCAGTCACTCGTGCTCCCTTTGTTTCAGAGAGATACACAGAATAAACAGCAGGGACTTTTTCAATAAGTATTTATTGAGCAGTCACTATTCTATTGTAAAATAGGTTTGCTGAAATATCCACTAGACAGGAACAGATATAAATGATTAGAAGCACTAAGAAAGTGAAAGGATGATAGATTTCTACCATTTTGCTATAACCATGAATACAGACAATTATAAAATACATGACAATAAAATGCGTACTCCTATTATGCTATCCTAACTAGATATACCTAAGTGTACCAAGCATGTATTTAGGTGCTCAGCCAAGGATCCCTCTAGGATAAAGTCAAACCCCATTACCTGAAGTGAGATACTGTGGGACCCCATCCTGGTCTCAGGTTGGACACCCCGCAGGAATTTCAGACAACTGCGAGCTAGAGTATCTGCATGCAGGGGCTTCAGCGTCTCGCATCAGTGTGTCACATGGAAGCTCTAATCTCCTCTGTTTGTCTCAGCAAGATGTGATGTTTATATACCCAAAGGTCTCCCCAGGGGTTCTTCCTTGCTGTGCCACTGTCGGACTTAGGATGACGTCGGGAATTAACTTTGTACATACTTATTATGCAGGAGATTGAAGTCCTGCTGAGGTTCCAAAAATCCTTGTGCATAATGTATGAGGTTGCTATTTGGGAAATCCCACGTTCTGTGTGCAGTGTCATATCTAGGTAAAATGTCAGTCCCCAGAAACCATTATGTACGTAATGTAGGGGAATATGGGTGATGTTACCTGAGCCTTTATTGGGGCACCTATATGCAATATAAAAGGCAGGAAACTCTGCTCCACCAGGAGTGTTCACAGAGTTCTGTCAATCCATGCTCCAATCCAAAACCCTGCCAACCACCATCAAAGTGGAGATTACCAGATAGCTCACCCCTAGACTGTATCCCACAACCAGTAGTACACCAGGAGGTTTACAGAGTTGTGGAGAAAGGGGGCAGGGCCTCCAAAATGCCCTCAGCAATCCCACTGTGTGGCACTTACTGATGGTAACAGGAGGGTTCTTGCCCCCCAAGACCCTCAAAAGCCAAGGGGACCTAATCTCCCCATGAGTAGTGTGCCAGGAGGTGCATCTGCAGAGTATTTGAGAAAATAGCATGGACCTCCAACAAGCTCTCAGCTATCCCACTGTGGGGACTTACTAGTGGTAACAATAGGGGTTATTGGCCCCAAAAGACCTTCAGTAGCCGAGGGGAGTTCATCCTACAACCAGTAGTGCAGAGTGGTGGAGGAAGGGGGTGGGGCGTCTGACAATCTCTCAGCAAACCTTCTGTGTTGGACTCACTGGTGATAACAGGAGGGGTTCTTTGCCCCCAACGACCCTCAGCATCCAAGGGGACTAAATTCCCCACTGTGTAGTGTTTCACGAGGTGTATTTGTAGAGTGCTTAAGAGAGGGGACGTGGCCTCCTTAAGCTCTCAGCAATCCTGCTGTGGTGGACTTACTGGTGGTAACAGGAGAAGTTCTAGGCGCACATCAACCCTCATCATCCAAGACGACTTCATTACTAGGGGGTGGCTGAGTCAAACTCCACCCGCTCACAGAACTCCATAAAATTTTGCAGAGATTTTCAGTAACTCAATGGGCTACCACAGAGAGGAACTCCACAAGCTCTGCCTGGGCCTAGTGTTATTTATATCTACCTAAAACTCAAAAATTGCATGGCTCTGATGCTACTAATTGGACAATTGTCATTTTGGTGTCATTCTATTTATTCAAATGAACTCTATTTGTCTAAGTTGGTTTGGGATTCTTCTTGTCTTGTGTTAAAACTTCATTATTGTGTGTGTGCTGCATTAGAACTTTACTTAGTTCTTCTAAATCAAGTCTGCCTGCTTTTTTGCCAAGCTACCAGACAGTTAAGCATAGGCTAATTGTGTGCCTTTTGCGGTTAATTCTGACAAGGATTAGGGTTGTTCCTTGAGTAGGGTTTTCACCCCCTCAATCAATAACCCATTTTCCTACACTCAATATCTGGATATTCTAATTTTCTACAGGAACAATATTGTGTTCAGATGAAGCTACAGTTATTAGAATTGTATATCTGGATTAGATTTAACCACAGAAAGTTTTTAGCTCTGTATGTTATTTTTATATACCGTTGATATTTATATCCTTGGCCAAGGCCCCCGTCACAAATTCATTTAATACCAAACTCCACTTTATGTGTGAAGTGTGTTGATCTTTATTCAATATGCAAATTGAGCTATTAAACCTGTTAGAATTTCTCACAGTTGACTTTACTAATAGAAGCCTGAATCACTAAATTAAACAATTTACTATTTGTGCCCACCACGTATCCCTTTAAACTAGGTGCTGAAACCAGTTGTTTGAAGCTAAGACAGATTCCTTGCTCTTAAATGGCTACTTTAGTCTTATGTTTGGCAACCGTTTCTTTTGTTTTACTTTTTTTTGTTGTTGTCCTCATACCGCCAGCTTTCTTGCTGGTGTTACTCTCATCCCTCAGATGGAAAAAGAAGGGGAAGACGAGCACAACCATGCAAAGATTACTGCTGTTTCTACTTTCCTCTCCCTCCCATTGAAACTTGAAACTGGAGGCGGGGGCAGGGACCACCAGCATATGTAGCATAATCATCGGACTCACTTACTGTTGCTTCCATTCTACAAACATTACCCAAAATTTCTCCAGACTTTTAAAATCACAAGTAATATCCATCTGGCTCATATAGTTATTGCTTCTGAGATAGTCAGCAAAAAGTGGGGGGCTTTCAGATTTCTAAAGTCTGCATATCTCCCGCCTTGCCAACAAGATCACATAAAAAACAAATTTAGTTGTTACTGGATTTGATCTTACAGAAACTTTTGAAACAGCCCAAAAAATATGAGACAAGGGCATACCTTGATCTGTTGACCAGTCACTTCCTTTAAAGAGTGACATACTGATGTCCAATAGGGCACAATCTTCAGACACTGCAAAAATATATAAAGGTCAGCCGTCAAAAGGCCCCCCGCTATTCTTCGTATTTTCTAGGTGGTATTGACTATCTTGTTATATACCATCGATCTGTAAAAGTGTAAATTATCATCTGAAAACGAAGTGATCAAGTGGCCCTGGTAGGTACGGTGGAAAGTGTTTTTGTTTTGGTGGGCAATAGCCGGACGGTAGTCCCATTTGTGATAGTGGGTTTAATGGGCATAATCTCCTACGCCGACGACACCCAGCTGATCCTCTCCCTGACCAACGACCCCGCCGCCGCCAGAGCCAACCTGCATGAAGGGATGAAAGAGGTAGCCGAGTGGATGACGACTAGCCGCCTGAAACTGAACTCAGACAAGACGGAGGTCCTCATCCTGGGCTCTTCACCCTCCGCCTGGGACGACTCCTGGTGGCCTCCCGCCCTGGGCACCGCACCCAAACCGACAGACCACGCACGCAACCTGGGCTTCATCCTGGACTCCTCCCTCTCCATGACCAGGCAAGTCAACAACGTCTCCTCGGCGTGCTTCAACATCCTACGCATGCTACGGAAGATCTTCTGGTGGATCCCCACCGAGACCAGGAAGACCGTCACCCAGGCCCTCGTCACTAGTCGACTGGACTTCGGCAACGCCCTCTACGCCGGTACCACCGCCAAGCTCCAGAAGAGACTCCAGCGGATCCAGAACGCCTCAGCCAGACTCATCCTCGACATCCCACGAACCAGCCACATCTCCGGACATCTGAGAGACCTACATTGGCTCCCCGTCAACAAAAGAATCACCTTCCGCCTCCTCACCCACGCACACAAAGCCCTACACGACCAAGGCCCGACCTACCTCAACAACCGAATCAACTTCTACGCTCCCAAACGCCACCTCCGATCAGCCAACCACGCCCTCGCCGCCGTCCCCCGCATCCGAAGAGCGACTACAGGAGGAAGGTCCTTCTCCTACCTGGCCGCCAAGACCTGGAACTCCCTCCCTCCCGACCTGCGCCTGACCCAAGACCACCTCTCCTTCAGGAAGAAGCTGAAGACCTGGCTGTTCGAGCAGCAGCGGCACCCCCCTCCCCCCCAGCGCCTTGAGACCCTACGGGTAAGTAGTGCGCTCTATAAATGTCTATGATTGATTGATGGTCCCCTCATTGCTCTTTTTAGGAGGTATTGACTAATCTGTTGTATACCATCACTTTGTAAAGCTAAATTATTATTGGAATGGATGGCCACATTGTTATGAATCTTTCCCAGTGAATATCGAAATACACTTGTAAGATGGCGGTAGCATCTGTAGTCTGTTTTTGATGCTTTTGTAGGATGTGCGGCGAGCCAGGATAATTACTGTTGGTTCTGCCTTAGGGATATGAATGTACCCTTTCAAGATGTCGGCAGGTTAGAGAGTCCGTTGCTTATGTTTGTGTTAAAACTAACCGGAAGAACTAGAGAAGGCCAGTTGGGTTTGCTGCACAGGTGATATGTATTACAGCGGTTTTCAGCTCGCATTTAAAAACGGCTTTCTCTCACAGGATTTTACTGCGGTTGAATACTACGATCAGAATGCTCGGCGGAGCTCTGGGATGTATACTGATCACCAAAATTTGGTAAGTCATCTGGTGTAGCTCTTTTTTATGGAGGAGAAGAAATTGATAAACTGATAGAGCGGGTGTGGGATATGACTTAGTGGTGGTTTGTGCAATATTGAATGGGGTCATGTGTAGTATCTCTGTCGACTATGTAGGGAAGTAGACTTAAAAATGTTTTTTGTATGTGACAGCTGTTTACTTTTTTTTAGCTAAATGGGTTATGGCCATTTCGGGGTGAGTATCTCTCTTAAAGGGCTATGCAAACAAACAGTGTGTAGATTGGTATTGGTTATTTACCGCTGTAGGTTGTATCTTGCCGTTGATTATGAAAATGCCTCATACTTAAATGAGGAAGAGGTGCTATGAACTATGACCTCGATAAGAGCTAATTATTTTCTAAGCGGTTTCGAATATTTATAGTCGTTGTACCCTAGAGAATGCGGGCAGTATTCCCTCAGTGCGCCGGCGACTATATACCAAATGTCATTTATGTTTAAAGTATTTTATTGCAGTAGAAAAAGAAAAAGGAACAACATTACAGACAAATAACCACAGGTGCTCCCCGAAGTCAACGTGCATAACACAATAGATGCTTAAAGGCAGTTCTTTCAGTGCGGTGGGCACATTCGTGCCAAAGTCTCACAGCCAGCGCACCTGTGGGCGGGAACAAAGGAAAAAGAATAGAAAAAGAAAAAAAAAGGGAACAACTCCCCCCTCCCCCCTCCCAACCAACTGCCCCCCCAACCCCCCGAACCCCCCCCCACCCCCTGTACTGTTCCGTCAATCCCTCGCTCTTTCACTGTGGCAGCTTGGCGTCCCCTCCTTCCCTCAGCAGCTTACATGGTCAGTTTAATCTGGCGGGTCTGGCGGCGGCGTCAGCCGTAGCAGTCTAAGATACCTAGGGCAAGTGATTTCTTTAAATTCTGATCTTAACAAAGTATGGAATGGTGCCCACAGCTCCTCAAAAGTGTCCACGTCTCCTGCCACCACTAGGGACAACTTCTCCATGCCCAGGACATGCCACAATCGATGCAGCCAGCCAACAACAGTAGGAAGCGTGGTAGTGCGCCAGTGTATGAGTATGTTCTGTACTGCCGACCCCAGAGCTATCGCTGTCTGTCTACCTCTCTTAGACCTTAGAGGGTACATTAAACCATTCGGTAAGCCCAGTAGGACATAGGCGGGGAGGCGGGGTAATTCTATCCCAAAGCACTTATCAATCTCATCCAGGACCTCCTCCCAATAAGGGGCCAGCAGGGGACAGTCCCATAGTATGTGGGTAAGCGTGCCAGTCTGGCCGCAGTTGCGCCAGCATGTCCCGGGTATCGAGCGGTCCATGTCATGTAATTTCTCGGGGGTGCAATACCAGTAAGTTGTGATTTTGGTGAAAGTCTCTGTGAGTCCGGTGTGATAGGCAGAGTGACGCGCCCGGTAGGAGATGTGGTCCCATTCAGTGTGGCTCAGCACCCGACCAAGTTCTCGCTCCCACCGCTCCCTCCCTGGGTTGTAAATGTGAAAGGGGGGAGGCTGCAACATCTTGTATAAGTCAGAAATAAGCTTGGCGTCTGATGAGTGAGTCACTAGCCAACGCTCATAGGCCGTGATCGTCCGATCCGCAGTCTCTCGCACCTGCGGCTGTAGCGCCCAGTGGCGCGCTTGCATATACCGCATGCGTTCCGTCTCGGGGAGGCCGTAATCCCGTTGCAAGTCCTGGAAGGAAACCACACCCTCCGGGCTGTATAGATGAAATAAAGCAATGCAGCGGGCCGCTCGCCAACGTTCATAGGCTCCCGGCTCTATACCTGGGCTAAAGTCCGGGTTACCAACTATTGGTGTGAAGGGAGAGGGAAAAGTGGTGAGGTCGTGCCTGACAGACACAGAGTCCCACACACGGAGCGGGACCCGCGTCACGAAGGAAGCATAGAGGTTGGGAGGGCGGTGGGCCCTCCTCAGGAAGGGTACCTCCTGTAGCGTCCTGCCTGCCACAGCCTGGTCCTGAAACAACCAGTGTTTGTCCGATTCCCACCGGCTCCACTCCACCAAGTAGCGCAATTGAGCAGCCTGAAAGTACTTCTGCAGGTCCGGTATCCCAAGGCCACCAGACTCCGGCGCCAGTGTGGCAATGGTTCTCTTGATCCTAGGCCTGTGGCCCTGCCATACAAAACGTGAGATAGCAGACTGAGTCTGCGCTAGCCACCCCTTGGGGGGTTGTTGCGGGAGCGCCCGAAACAGGTACAAGACTTGTGGCAGGAGGGTCATCTTCACCGCGGCCACTCTGCCCAGTAACGACAACGTGCCCCTATCCCAGCGGGCCAGTTCCTCTTTGATCTTCGCACTTAAAGCTGTGTAATTGGCCGTGACCATAGCGGGAAGAGAGGGTGCCAGAAAGATCCCCAAATACGGTATCCAATCCCTGGACCAGCTCAGAGGGAAGAGCCTCTGCAAGTCAGCCCCGGTGGTGCTAGATAGCGAGATGTCAAGGGCCGCAGATTTCCCAAGGTTTACCTTGAATCCCGCCACTGTCGCAAAGAGGTCCAGTTCTGCGATGCACACAGGTAGTGACCTCCGCGGATCGTCGAGTGTCAAGATGACATCGTCCGCGTAGAGACTGAGAGCATGATGGAACTCTCTCATTCGGACACCTATGACATCGGGATTCTGGTGAACTCTCTGTGCGAACGGCTCCATATAAAGAGCAAAAAGCAAAGGGGATAATGGGCACCCTTGTCTGGTACCTCGCTCTATTGGGAAGTGCTGAGAGCTGCACTCGTTTACCCTCACTACCGCAGATGGAAACCGATAGCAGTTGAACACCAGGTGTCTGAACTTCTCGCCGATGCCAAATTTGCCCAAGACCTTCTCCAGATAAGGCCAGTGCACTCTGTCAAACGCCTTTTCCGCGTCAATGGAGAGGAGCAAGCGTTCCCCGGGAATCCGCGAGGCCTTCTCCAGGATATGGGTCACCCTCTTTGTATTGTCGACAGTCTGCCGGCCCGGTACAAACCCGGCCTGATCCGGGTCAACCATGCCCGGGAGGTGGAGCGCCAGACGTGCCGCCAGAATACTGTTTAAAAGTGAGATCGGTCGGTAGGACCCGCAAGCAGTCCGATCCTTGCCCGGTTTCGGAATCACCGACACCGTAGCCTGAAGGAATTCCGGGGGGATAGCGCCCGGCTCCGAGAACGTGTTGAAGAGGTGCATCAAAAGTGGTGCGAGTTCCTGGCAAAAGGTCTTATAGAAGAGAGGGATAAAACCGTCAGGTCCTGGGGCCTTCCCGTTTTTGAGCCGGGAGATCGCCGTGACCACCTCCTCGATCCGAATCTCTCGCTCCAGATATTGGGCCTGATCCGGTGTCAGTGACGGGAGTGACACCGACTCTAGATAATCTGCTTCGGCTCGCGCGGAGGGGGGAACTCCGGCATAGAGATCAGCGTAGTAGCCGCAGAAAACTTCCGCGATCCGCCCGTCCTCCGTGACCGACCCTCCTGCGGGGACAACTAACTCCTTCACCCGGTGCTGTTGATGCTGCACCCTGAGTTTATGCGCCAGAAGCCAGCCGCACCTGTCCCCGCCGGTGTAGTATTTATCGTCCCCTATCATTAATCAATCTGGATGCTAAAATATTTGCAAAGATACTAGCTCCAAAACTTCAACTGCTGATGCCCCTCCTTGTGCTCCCAGATCAATCCGGGTTTATCCCTGAGCGGTCTACCTCCCATCATTTGGTACTATTTTTTCTATGTTTAATGTCCTTAATCCGGAGTTATCGGCAGCTGCGGTTCTTCTCGAAGCGGCCAAAGTGTTCGACTCTATAGAATGGAGATACATGTTACATATACTGCATAGAATGGGATTCCCTCCGGTATTAAAGAGGTGGATACAGGTTTTATATACAGATGCGTCGGCAAGGTTGCGAGTGGGTGGCTTTACGTCAGAGCCTTTCATATTGAAAGGGGCACTAGACAGGGATGTCCCCTCTCCCCACACATGTGGGTGTGGCTAGGCCGAAGGCAGGCCCTTTCCTGAAGTATACTCCGCCCCCCGACAGACAATCCAGGCAGTACCTCTGTGGAGAGCAGGGAGCAGGAACCATGAAGCTGAAAACACCACCTCCGTTGACCAAAAAGGCACAAAACCTCCTCAACATGTAAGTGGCAGCATAACTAGCACAGCAACCACATTTGCGCCGATTTCTGGATGGCAAATTGTCGTTTTTAACAAAAAACGGGAGAAAAAACGAAGGAGCTTACATTGCGGTGGCCATTTTTAATTGCACGCTTGTGCGAGTCCCTAGTGATCTTATTTGCTGAACAGTCTAACAATGATTGTGTAGCCAATTTGTTTGAACTGTCATGGGTCCAAGACCACTATATCAAAGATGTTTTTTAGAGGGTAGAATAACAAACACTGGGTAATTAAACTATGATATTTAAAAGGTGCTGTAAGGAAATTCTTATTACTCAAAACTAAATGCAAGTTAAGAATTGATTACAAATCCTTAACGACAACCTGTAAGAAATTGGGTTATTAGTTGTGCAGGATCTGATTTGCAAGTAATAGGGCTACAGTTTCCCCCTTACCGAGAACCATTCAACCCATTGTAGCCCTTGTTCTCTCCGGATAGCAAAGCAGGGCAGTTCAGGGCTTCTCATGGGAGGTGGTATAGGCTTGTAATCACCATTTACTGGCAGGCAATAATAACACCCAATAAATGATTGTGAATTCAGTACTTTTTCTCTAAAAATGGAAATGTAGATTTATTACACACACAATGCTAAATACTGCTCATTAATTTACAAATGTGTATCTCAAGCAGACTACAAATACCTTGGTGACACTCTGAAATCGAATTTGACCCCTAAAGCCTCATGATCACCAAAATTACTGTATCCCCCAACCATTACTGGATAGAACATAACAATATCAGGAGTGTCATTTTAAATAAAACAATTCTATTGGGTTTGCTGAGGGTCTGCACGACAACCCATACTGGCAAGCCAGTAGGCTTTGTAGGAAAACATCAGAGCAGTAATATAGGGCCCACCTATTTGCCTTGTCACAGGTGCACCACATAAAAAAAATCAACATGTTAAAGCTACCATCATTTTATTGTAACCAATAGCCTAGGTGAATGCACTTATTAAAATCAATAAAGGGGGAAATCAAAAACCTTTGGGGGCACACTTCTTTTGCTGCTGTTCCCTGCGGGGGCATCCTCTTTCCATACCCCCCCTCAGCTGCCGCAAGCCTCATCCGTTTTACGAATAATGGCCCTTGACACAACGATAGAAGGGTATAATAATTATAGGCCACAATGTGCGCTATAATAGCAAAAAAAGTCCAGCCGGACTTGCAAAATTTATTCAATAATTCAATTAAACAGTTGAAAAAGAGCAATAAAACAGTGGGACACAGTCCTGTATCCTCAAAGCTTACACAGACTAAGGGACAATACAAACATATACAAATACATCAGGCATGTAAACGAAAAATGGAGCAAGAAGGGGACTCTGTAATACACTTGCTTCACATATGTGGGGAACAAAACATATTATGCACATAATAGTGAACTAGTGTTAAGCCCACATATCATGTCGATGGCGTTTCGATCCTTTCATGCATAATGGATCATCATCAGGACTACCATTGTTTGCCTGAAAAAAGCCTGCAAGAACGTGAACAAAGGGAACATATAACAAGGAATTAATTACTGTGTATCACATAAAATACCTCTAGAGTTAAAAAACTCATACCATGCTCTTAAGGTGTTGCTAATTCATAATCGTGTTGAGGGTGTCAAGCACTCTGTGCTGAGCATACACGGCGCAATGTGCTAAAAACCATGCGAGATGAACAAGGTGTACGTATTGATTGTGACTCACTGTGCAGAAAAACATGCCATTGGTGTGAATTACTGGATTGGCATTTGAGTGAAGGTGGCCTAAGAATTAAGGGTCAAGTATAATTACATCAAGAAGGTGAATTTGACGCGGTAATTCCAAGGTGCTCGGGCGGGCTTGGTCACAGCCAATTAACCGAGGTACGTCAGGGCGCTTGTACCTAAAAGGGGATGGCAATGTCAGAGGACACACTCAAGAGCTGTATGCTCGGCAGCGTAATTGTAACTCTTGGGGAAATTCCATTGGGGTTGTAGAGGCACAAACCCTGAGTACGGGGCAGCGCTTACCTGAGACAATAATTAGGGCAGCTGTGCATCGAACATAGAATAGCTACAACCGGAGACTGGATATCTCGAAGATTGCTGCGTGGGTCTTGAATTGACCTAAACCATCACGGGATCGAGCAACTGTACGCAGATCATGAAATGCTAGGCGTCCTGTGGTCTGCAGCATGGATATTGTGGTGACCTAGCGTGATTAAGGGTAGGAGTGAGAAGAGCCGGCGCCCCGGGAGGGTACATTATGTGCACTTTAAACCGTACACACTTACCGGAGTGGCAGCGCTAGAAGGAATAATACATGGTCACTTCTAAGTAGTTGAGGGGTAGCGCTTGTGGAGTTTAAAGTGAGGTCGTTAGTAGGAATCCAATTAAGTGATGGACCTAGGGTTGAAGGGAATAACAATTATTGGCACCGCCATGGAGTTACCGTTCGGCGCGAGGAAGAGAAAGTCTTACCCGTAACTTCAGCAAAGGATTACGCTGAGTCGGTACCTGAAGGGACGAAATTAATCAAAAGCTTAGCGGGCCTTGGGCTACCTCTCGGTAGGATGAAAGGGAGTGGGCGGCAGAGCAAAGCTTACCTTCGTCCGTAGTAGAACGACATGGAAGCGTCCCGGTGCACAATCGCGCCGTGGAACGAAGGGAAGTGGGCAGATACAGCGGATATAGTTGAATCGGCCATATTGGAGGGGGATTAAGTCGAATCAATCCGCCATCTTGGAGGGGTAAAAATTACCCGAGATGTGCTCAAGGGTAAAGGGGCGCTCGTCCTTGGCATAATTCCTACTGGCAACCAGATGTGAGATAAGGGAGCCTAATGTGATTGTGATTTAAAGTGATTAAAGGTGAATTAAATTAATGCATCAGTGAAGTGCCTGAGCATACATGCGCATTACGTTACACAGTCAAGTACACATAAACATGATAACAAAAGGATGACGGAAACAACCCTGTAAATATCAACGACCCAGACAATAATTATACCGTTCTGGAGGCAGGGAACCAGAGCCTCCAGTATTGTATCAGTGTACATGTCTATGAGTGATTAATCACAAGAGTGAGGTCCAATCCTCGGTGCGGTTCAGGCCATTGTGGATACTATCAAAAAGGAGAATTATTTTCAGTTCCTCTTTGTTGAGCAAAAGTCCGATATCTCCTCCACGTGATGGCAGTTTCACACTCTTCAGGACAGTCCATTTTAGTTCATTGTCTGAATGTCCTTTTATACAAAAATGGTCCACCAAGGGGGCGTTAGGAGTTTTACATCGAATTCTGCTGCGATGTTGACCAATTCTTGTCTTGACTTTCTGCCTTGTTTGGCCAATATATACAAGTTTGCAGGGACATTGGATTAGATAAATAACATCAGTACTGTTACAATTCGTGACATTTCTGCATTCAATAGTGACTGTATTAAACACAAAGGATTTACCCTCAATAGTGAGTTCGCAGACATTGCATGAGCCACATTTTGCATGTCCTACCAGCGGAGTTTGAGTCCATAAGGCATCAATTGTGCTCAAATTTGGAGGGCTAGGAAGGGCTGCACGAACCAGATGATCTTTTAAGTTAGAGCTCTTTTTATATGCAAATAATGGCCGATCAAATTGCAGGATGCCTGCATTAAGAGTGGGCCAATGCTTCAGTATGCTTTTTTTGAGCTCGTTGGATGAAGGAGAAAAAGTAGTGACACAAGTCAGTCTTGTGGTGGATTCCTTATTTTTAGGAGATAGAAGTGCTTCCCTGGGGCAGTACCAGGCACGTTTGACGGATGTTCTTACCAGTCTATTTGGGTACCCTCTTTGTTTGAGTTTGGTAGACAGAATAGCAGCTTCTCTAAAATCGTCCTCCTTCGCATAGCAGTTCCTTCTAATGCGGAGGAACTGGGAGTAAGGTAGAGAATCTCTCAGGGCTCTAGGGTGATTACTGTTGTAAGCTAGAAGTGTCTTCCTCTCTGTGGGTTTACGGTGTAATTTGGTATACAGATGGCCATCCAGGTGGTATATATTGAGGTCCAGAAAGGGGATGGATTCTGGTTCAATGGTACTGGTAAATGTGAGCCCACAGCAATTTTTGTTTAACCAATGGATAAACTGATTTAAGTTGGCCACATCACTGTTCCAAATTAAAAAGATGTCGTCAATATAACACTTCCAAATAACAATGTCTGATGAAAAGGGGTTAGAAGTTGTTAAGATGGAATTGGACTCTATTTGATCCATGAATAGTATGGCCAGGTTGGGGGCAAAAACAGCCCCCATGGAAGTCCCCTTGACCTGTTGGAAGTATTGTTGATCAAAGGAAAAGAAATTTTTAGTTAAACAAATTTCCAATAATTGGAGTATAAATACTGTGGGCATACGATGTGGTCTTGGTCTGGTATCTAAGATGTCCCGGATGACCAAAAGGGCAGCAGTCTGGGGAATATTTGTGTACAAGGACTCTACGTCCATTGTACACAGTAGCTGGTTGCCAGCGCTGAAGGGTAATTCTTCTATAAAGTTGACCATGGCCATGCTATCTTTGACATAACATTGGGTGTTTGGTACAAAGTCTTGGATGAAATAGTTAACAAACTTGCCCAAAGGTTCAAGAATTGAACCGCAGCCGGACACAATTAGCCGACCCGGTGGCGCTGTGGTGTTTTTATGTATTTTGGGTAAAGTGTACAAAACTGGCATACGTGGAGATTTGATGTTGAGGAATTGGTGCTCTTTCTGATTGATAATTCCAAGATCTAGTGCTTCGGTGGTCACTTTTAGAATGATAGTTTGAAGCTCCTTCGTGGGGTTAGATGGGAGTTTCATATAATGATCAGTATTGGCCAATTGTCTTAGGATTTCATGAGTGTACTCATCCCTATTTTGTAGGACAATCCCTCCACCCTTATCTGCACTCTTGATGACAAGGTTTTCTAGGTTTTTTAGTGAGTTGATGGCTTTCTTTTCTGCCAAAGGTAAATTATAGGGAATAAATCTTTTTTAGTTTTCAAGGTGTTAAGGTCATTATTGACTAGTTTCTCAAAGGTAACTACCTCTGGGGGCACCATAGATGCTGTAGGCAGAAAGGTGGAAGGAGGCCTGAATGGGGTATTGGATATAGCCAAGGGAGATGGATTGAGTTGGAAAAATGCATCCAAGCGTACCTTGCGGTAAAATCTTAAAAGTTCCGTTTGGAGCTCTAAGAAGTTGGTGCGGATGGTAGGTACAAAGGAAAGGCCTTTGCTAAGCAATGAGGTTTCAATACAAGAAAGGTTATGCTTAGACAAATTGAATATGGGGATGGCTTGTGAGTCAGACATTGTAGACTCTACCATTTGTAGAATTTTTGTCTCGTCTGACGTTCGCCCGGGGGGTTGTGCCAGCGAGGAACCCGTTTGCCTCGTCCCCTGGCAGGGGTGTTGGATTGGCCCCTGTCTAAAAAATTATTCCTGTTTTGGGGGGGTTTCGGTTAGAGGGACCAGGGTTGTCACTGGAGTCTGAGTTGTCAGATAGGTCAGCGGAGGAATCGGAGAACCCTACCAATGTTTGGCGTTGGTTAAATCTACCCCAGGGTCTTGAGTTGCGGGGGTTGGAGTATGCGCGTTCCAGGTAGAAATCTTTCTGAAGATAAGGATACGCTGACTCAATGTGAAAAGATTTGATGTCTTTTTTCACTTTGTTAGTTTTTTTGTTCTGCTCGATCCTATAAAATTCATCAACAGTTTTCTGGATCTGATCCAAAAGTTTCTTAGAATCAGGGACTAAGGTATCGTCCTTTATTTTTTTCTCAATGTCTTCGATCTCAATTAGTAAGGTACATAGGGCCTGATGTAGGTAAATCCCATTTACCGATTTTGAAATACAGAATGCTACCGATTCGGTATTTCAAAATCGGTAAATGGGATGTAGGTCCCAACATCTGGAATCGTTACTGATTCCTTACAAATTCGGTATTTACCGATTCGATAAATACCGAATCGGTATTTGCTATTGAATCCTATGGGCCTTTGAAGCCCATAGGATTCAAGTCAAATACCGAATCGGTATTTACCGAATCGGTAAATACCGACTTTGGCAAGGGTGCAGGGGGTGTCACTTTGACATCCTCTAGCACCCCCAAAACGGGCATGTGTGCAATGTGGCACACAGACATGCCCTAAGGGCATGTCTGCAATCCAGCAATCCAGCGATTGCGCAACATACTACTATAAAAAACAAGGGAACCCGCTAGGTAGGCAAGGACCTGGGGTATCAATTTTACGAAAAACAATGGCCCTTGACACAAAGATAGAAGGGTATAATAATTATAGGCCACTTGCAAAATTTATTCAATAATTCAATTAAACAGTTGAAAAAGAGCAATAAAACAGTGGGACACAGTCCTGTATCCTCAAAGCTTACACAGACTAAGGGACAATACAAACATATACAAATACATCAGGCATGTAAACGAAAAATGGAGCTAGAAGGGGACTCTGTAATCCACTTGCTTCACATATGTGGGGAACAAAACATATTATGCACATAATAGTGAACTAGTGTTAAGCCCACAAATCATGTTGACGGCGTTTCGATCCTTTCATGGATAATGGATCATCATCAGGACTACCATTGTTTGCCTGAAAAAAGCCTGCAAGAACGTGAACAAAGGGAACATATAACAAGGAATTAATTACTGTGTATCACATAAAATACCTCTAGAGTTAAAAAACTCATACCATGCTCTTAAGGTGTTGCTAATTCATACTCGTGTTGAGGGTGTCAAGCACTCTGTGCTGAGCATACACGGCGCAATGTGCTAAAAACCATGCGAGATGAACAAGGTGTACGTATTGATTGTGACTCACTGTGCAGAAAAACAAGCCATTGGTGTGAATTACTGGATTGGCATTTGAGTGAAGGTGGCCTAAGAATTAAGGGTCAAGTATAATTACATCAAGACGGTGAATTTGACGCGGTAATTCCAAGGTGCTCGGGCGGGCTTGGTCACAGCCAATTAACCGAGGTACATCAGGGCGCTTGTACCTAAAAGGGGATGGCAATGTCAGAGGACACACTCAAGAGCTGTATGCTTGGCAGCGTAATTGTAACTCTTGGGGAAATTCCATTGGGGTTGTAGAGGCACAAACCCTGAGTACGGGGCAGTGCTTACCTGAGACAATAATTAGGGCAGCTGTGCATCGAACATAGAATAGCTACAACCGGAGACTGGATATCTCGAAGATTGCTGCGTGGGTCTTGAATTGACCTAAACCATCACAGGATCGAGCAACTGTACGCAGATCATGAAATGCTAGGTGTCATTTGGTCTGCAGCATGGATATTGTGGTGACCTAGCGTGATTAAGGGTAGGAGTGAGAAGAGCCGGCGCCCCGGGAGGGTACATTATGTGCACTTTAAACCGTACACACTTACCGGAGTGGCAGCGCTAGAAGGAATAATACATGGTCACTTCTAAGTAGTTGAGGGGTAGCGCTTGCGGAGTGTAAAGTGAGGTCGTTAGTAGGAATCCAATTAAGTGATGGACCTAGGGTTGAAGGGAATAACAATTAATGGCGCCGCCATGGAGTTACCGTTCGGCGCGAGGAAGAGAAAGTCTTACCCGTAACTTCAGCAAAGGATTACGCTGAGTCGGTACCTGAAGGGACGAAATTAATCAAAAGCTTAGCGGGCCTTGGGCTACCTCTCGGTAGGATGAGAGGGAGCGGGCGGCAGAGCAAAGCTTACCTTCGTCCGTAGTAGAACGACATGGAAGCGTCCCGGTGCACAATCGCGCCGTGGAACGAAGGGAAGTGGGCAGATACAGCGGATATAGTTGAATCGGCCATATTGGAGGGGGATTAAGTTGAATCAATCCGCCATCTTGGAGGGGTAAAAATTACCCGAGATGTGCTCAAGGGTAAAGGGGCGCTCGTCCTTGGCATAATTCCTACTGGCAACCAGACGTGAGATAAGGGAGCCTAATGTGATTGTGATTTAAAGGAATTAAAGGTGATTAAAGGTGAATTAAATTAATGCATCAGTGAAGTGCCTGAGCATACATGCGCATTACGTTACACAGTCAAGTACACATAAACATGATAACAAAAGGATGACGGAAACGACCCTGTAAATATCAACGACCCAGACAATAATTATACCGTTCTGGAGGCAGGGAACCAGAGCCTCCAGTATTGTATCAGTGTACATGTCTATGAGTGATTAATCACAAGAGTGAGGTCCAATCCTCGGTGCGGTTCAGGCCATTGTGGATACTATCAAAAAGGAGAATAATTTTCAGTTCCTCTTTGTTGAGCAAAAGTCCGATATCTCCTCCTCCCTGTCTAAAAAATTATTCCTGTTTTGGGGGGGGTTTCGGTTAGAGGGACCAGGGTTGTCACTGGAGTCTGAGTTGTCAGATAGGTCAGCGGAGGAATCGGAGAACCCTACCAATGTTTGGCGTTGGTTAAATCTACCCCAGGGTCTTGAGTTGCGGGGGTTGGAGTATGCGCGTTCCAGGTAGAAATCTTTCTGATGATAAGGATACGCTGACTCAATGTGAAAGGATTTGATGTCTTTTTTCACTTTGTTAGTTTTTTTGTTCTGCACGCTCATCCGTGGCCGCCGAGCGAGGGGGGGCATACCGGCCCTAACAGACTCCAGGAACTACACTACCCAGGCGCCATAGCGGCGCGACACGCCCACTGAGATCTCGCGCTAGGAGGTGCATTAAAAGCAGTCCAGCCCCGGTGGAGCGGGGGACATCACAAACCTTTGGGGGCATACTTCTGTTGCTGCTGTTCCCGGCAGGGGGCATCCTCTTTCCATACCCCCCTCAGCCGCCGCAAGCCTTATCCGCGGCCGCCGAGCGAGGGGGGGCATACTGGCCCTAACAGACTCCCGGAACTACACTACCCAGGCGCCATAGCGGCGCGACACGCCGCCCACTGACATCTCGTGCCAGGAGGCGCATTAAAAGCAGTCCAGCCCTGGTGGAGCGGGGGACATCACAAACCTTTGGGGGCATGTCGTAAATTAGCAGCAATGGGTTAGCGTTAGCAGAAGCCATTTTGTCTTTCTGGCAGCCATCTTATCTGCCATGTGCTGCCATGTGCTCACCATGTGCTTTGTCCTACTTTCCTGTTAGCTGCGCCTGAAGTCTGCCCGGTAACAGGATATTTTTAGCCTCCTCCACTTTAACGCATGCTCAGAAATGCCCGGTAGGGTCTGCAGCTGTTACTGATTAGTTTCAGAAAGGAATGTGTTTACTACGTTCTGAAAACTGTTAGCTCCTCCCACTTGGTTGAACAAAGAGAACTTGTATGTCCATATTAGGTATTTTTTGTGTGCTTGCACGAGCCAGGACTACCTCTTGCATTTATGCTTACTATGTCATTCTAAAACATATAAAAAGCCGCAGGTTTCTGTATTCTGCAGACTGCCTCATTCAATTGCCACGGCTTCTGTGTGACGCAGCCTCAACTCATGTGAGTTTAATAAAATGTCTTTTGGTATTCCCGATTTCTGTGTCAACTTCTTGCTGCTTTTAAAGGACTACGTATCAGTGAGACCCCTGAGAAGCAGATTTTGATTTCCTCAGGCATACTTCTGTTGCTGCTGTTCCCATCGGGGGGCATCCTCTTTCCATACCCCCCCTTAGCCGCCGCAAGCCTCATCTGCGGCCGCCGAGCGAGGGGGGGCATACCGGCCCTAACAGACTCCATGAACTACACTACCCAGGCGCCATAGCAGCGCGACACGCCGCCCACTGACATCTCGCGCCAGGAGGCGCATTAAAAGCAGTCCAGCCCCCACGTCGCGGGATCGCGCGCGGGTCAGCGCCCGGGGCTAAGCCCAGGCAAAGGGCGGGCCCTCTACGGCCCTCATAGCCCGGAGGAGGACGGGACGGGCCACCTCCCTTGACCTTTCTACATCACTGCGGTAATGAGTCTTTGACCCCTTCCTACACACTTGTTAAGGGATATCCCTATTGGACACTAGCCGAAAACTCTCAAATATCCACTGATTGTATTGTTGTCCTGCAATATTCTAAAATTAGCAAACCCCATCATGACTTGCAAGGGGGCTACTAAGAAACCTATCAGCCAGAGAGGCTCACGTCCTGGGTCACAAGATCATGGTAGGTCACCTCCGCCCACCGCTAACATGAATGAATCTTGCCAGATTACAGATAGCACACCCACCAAGCGATCTCCCGAACTAACGAATGGTACAGCGCAAAACCTCTCGCTGCTGGACGAGTTAAATTCTCTTTGCAAAACTAGGTATGCCACTGTAGAAGATAGAAATGAAATCAAAGTCCCCCTCCTTGTCCTGCAAAAAGAACCAGTATATCAACTCCAATCGTCAGCCCATTGTAACACCCTTCACTACCCAAAAAAGCAAATACGCAAAATATAGTACTTCCCCAGCTCTCATCCAGTAAAAGGAAGTGGGATGGGGTTAATCCCATAGGAAACCAACCCAAAATACAAAAACTGTGCTCTAGCCCTCCATCAACCGTAATTAATTCCCCCCTGCATCCGGGGGAAAATTAGACCACCCAGTACCTCCTTTCAACTTGATTTTTCTGTCTCAGATCGAACAAATGGTTAGATCAATCATTTCTCCGCTGATTGAAAAAATTACCATTCTAGAGGATAGGCTGCTAGGAATAGAGAAAAGTATCAAGGCCAACTTACCTCAAATTGAAAAAATTGTGACACCTAACTGTTCCCATCCATTTGGTACAACCGAAGTGCCAATGCCACCTGCAAAAAACAGTAATGATCAAACTCATCCACTAGTCTCTAACTCACCATCCCCTATTGCCCCTAAAGTCCACTCCAAACCTGGTCTATCAAAATACACTGCTACTAGAGTAGAGCCTTATAAAACAACTCATATACAGCTAAACCCGGAGGCTGCACCTTTCGTGTGTGTCCTTGCGGGAGTCCCAGCACTCAAACACGGAAAAATCGAATGGGAACAAGACCTACTAAATAAAGTCACGTACTGGCTAACTAAAAATAGACCCTTGCCTCTAGACCTTGATGGTACAATCATGACTGTTAGAAGGGTGGGCTGGTTAGGTCCCCTACAAAAAGACATTGACGGCGACCTGGTTCTAATAAGATTTAAAAGTAGACTAATTGTTCCCTACCTCTAAACCTTGCATCCCCGAGAAGGTGACGGCCCTATATCCATCTGGGACCAACACGACTTTTATCCAAGCATGGCATTCATCCCTCGGCTAAGGCCAAATGAAAAGACAATTTACTCGAGGGGTAGAAGCATCTGCGTGTTGAGTGGCAGTGGCCTTTCCGCCTTCAATCACCCCGTACCAATGCACATTGGCCAAAAGTATGGAATACTATGATTTGCCATATGGAACTAAGGAACTTACGCCCACAGTTTGGACAAATGTTTTTATTTTTTATTTTTTATTTCGTAGATATTTTGTGTTTCTGTACGTAAGCTTTTATGATTGTTTTTAACTGTACGCTTTCATGATTTTAAACTAAAATCGAATAAAACTAAGAATTTAATTGAATATCAATAAAGCATTTTAACATTGATCAAAAACCACTTTCAGCATTACCATATCAATAAAGCATTTAAAATTAACATCACATCTGTGTCTTATTTATACACCTTCAAGCCACTTAAAACAGATAATGACTGCTCAATAAATACTTATTGAAAACGTCCCCAACATGGCCATGTCGTGTAGCTCCTATAAAACGTACGCAGGATCTGCGTGTTTAGACAGCATACACTGTAGAATGCATGTCAGACTGATTCTAAACACCGCCATTGGGTATGTTGGCCTGGGTACCAGCTAGCTCACAGTGCCACTAGAAACTCCTCTTACCAGAGAGAGAATAGTTCTTGGCGCCTTGAGACCCTCCGGGTAAGTAGTGCGCTATATAAATGCCTGTGATTGATTGATTGATTGGCAACTATGGAACATGACAACCATGATCTCTCAGGACCGTGGGAACAGTGTACTACTTTTCGTTCAGTCACTCGTGCTCCCTTTGTTTCAGAGAGATACACAGAATAAACAGCAGGGACTTTTTCAATAAGTATTTATTGAGCAGTCATTATTCTATTGTAAAATAGGTGTGCTGAAATATCCACTAGACAGGAACAGATATAAATGATTAGAAGCACTAAGAAAGTGAAAGGATGATAGATTTCTACCATTTTGCTATAACCATGAATACAGGCAATTATAAAATACATGACAATAAAATGCGTACTCCTAATATGCTATCCTAACTAGATATACCTAAGTGTACCAAGCATGTATTTAGGTGTATTTAGGTGCTCAGGATAAAGTCAAACCCCATTACCTGAAGTGAGATCCTGTGGGACCCCATCCTGGTCTCAGGTTGGACACCCCGCAGGCATTTCAGACCACTGCGAGCTAGAGTATCTGCATGCAGGGGCTTCAGCGTCTCGCATCAGTGTGTCGCATGGAAGCTCTAATCTCCTCTGTTTGTCTCAGCAAGATGTGATGTTTATATACCCAAAGGTCTCCCCAGGGGTTCTTCCTTGCTGTGCCACTGTCAGACTTAGGATGACGTCGGGAATTAACTTTGTACATACTTATTATGCAGGAGATTGAAGTCCTGCTGAGGTTCCAAAAATCCTTGTGCATAATGTATGAGGCTGCTATTTGGGAAATCCCACGTTCTGTGTGCAGTGTCATATCTAGGTAAAATGTCAGTCCCCAAAAACCATTATGTACGTAATGTAGGGGAATATGGGTGATGTTACCTGAGCCTTTATTGGGGTACCTATATGCCATATAAAAGGCAGGAAACTCTGCTCCACCAGGAGTGTTCACAGAGTTCTGTCAATCCATGCTCCAATCCAAAACCCTGCCAACCACCATCAAAGTGGAGATTACCAGATAGCTCACCCCTAGACTGTATCCCACAACCAGTAGTACACCAGGAGGTTTACAGAGTTGTGGAGAAAGGGGGCAGGGCCTCCAAAATGCCCTCAGCAATCCCACTGTGTGACACTTACTGATGGTAACAGGAAGGTTCTTGCCCCCCAAGACCCTCAAAAGCCAAGGGGACCTAATCTCCCCATGAGTAGTGCGCCAGGAGGTGCATCTGCAGAGTATTTGAGAAAATAGCATGGACCTCCAACAAGCTCTCAGCTATCCCGCTGTGGGGACTTACTAGTGGTAACAATAGGGGTTATTGGCCCCAAAAGACCTTCAGTAGCCGAGGGGAGTTCATCCTACAACCAGTAGTGCAGAGTGGTGGAGGAAGGGGGTGGGGCATCTGACAATCTCTCAGCAAACCTTCTGTGTTGGACTCACTGGTGATAACAGGAGGGGTTCTTTGCCCCCAATGACCCTCAGCACCCAAGGGGACTAAATTCCCCACTGTGTAGTGTTTCACGAGGTGTATTTGTAGAGTGCTTAAGAGAGGGGACGTGGCCTCCTTAATCTCTCAGCAATCCTGCTGTGGTGGACTTACTGGTGGTAACAGGAGAAGTTCTAGGCGCACAACAACCCTCATCATCCAAGACGACTTCATTACTAGGGGGTGGCTGAGCCAAACTCCACCCGCTCACAGAACTCCATAAAATTTGGCAGAGATTTTCAGTAACTCAGTGGGCTACCACAGAGAGGAACTCCACAAGCTCTGCCTGGGCCTAGTGTTATTTATATCTACCTAAAACTCATAAATTGCATAGCTCTGATGCTACTAATTGGACAATTGTCATTTTGGTGTCATTCTATTTATTCAAATGAACTCTATTTGTCTAAGTTGGTTTGGGATTCTTCTTGTCTTGTGTTAAAACTTCATTATTGTGTGTGTGCTGCATTAGAACTTTACTTAGTTCTTCTAAATCAAGTCTGCCTGCTTTTATGCCAAGCTGCCAGACAGTTAAGCATAGGCTAATTGTGTGCCTTTTGCGGTTAATTCTGACAAGGATTAGGGTTGTTCCTTGAGTAGGGTTTTCACCCCCTCAATCAATAACCCATTTTCCTACACTCAATATATGGATATTCTAATTTTCTACAGGAACAATATTGTGTTCAGATGAAGCTACAGTTATTAGAATTGTATATCTGGATTAGATTTAACCACGGAAAGTTTTTAGCTCTGTATGTTATTTTTATATACCATTGATATTTATATCCTTGGCCAAGGCCCCCGTCACAAATTCATTTAATACCAAACTCCACTTTATGTGTGAAGTGTGTTGATCTTTATTCAATATGCAAATTGAGCTATTAAACCTGTTAGAATTTCTCACAGTTGACTTTACTAATAGAAGCCTGAATCACTAAATTAAACAATTTACTATTTGTGCCCACCACGTATCCCTTTAAACTAGGTGCTGAAACCAGTTGTTTCAAGCTAAGACAGATTCCTTGCTCTTGAATGGCTACTTTAGTCTTATGTTTGGCAACCATTTCTTTTGTTTTACTTTTTTTTGTTGTTGTCCTCATACCGCCAGCTTTCTTGCTGGTGTTACTCTCATCCCTCAGATGGAAAAAGAAGGGGAAGACGAGCACAACCATGCAAATATCACTGCTGTTTCTACTTTCCTCTCCCTCCCATTGAAACTTGAAACTGGAGGCGGGGGGCAGGGACCACCAGCATATGTAGCATAATCATCGGACTCACTTACTGTTGCCTCCATTCTACAAACATTACCCAAAATTTCTCCAGACTTTTAAAATCACAAGTAATATCCATCTGGCTCATATAGTTATTGCTTCTGAGATAGTCAGCAAAAAGTGGGGGGCTTTCAGATTTCTAAAGTCTGCATATCTCCCGCCTTGCCAACAAGATCACATAAAAAACAAATTTAGTTGTTACTGGATTTGATCTTACAGAAACTTTTGAAACAGCCCAAAAAATATGAGACAAGGGCATACCTTGATCTGTTGACCAGTCACTTCCTTTAAAGAGTGACATACTGATGTCCAATAGGGCACAATCTTCAGACACTGCAAAAATATATAAAGGTCAGCCGTCAAAAGGCCCCCCGCTATTCTTCGTATTTTCTAGGTGGTATTGACTATCTTGTTATATACCATCGATCTGTAAAAGTGTAAATTATCATCTGAAAACGAAGTGATCAAGTGGCCCTGGTAGGTACGGTGGAAAGTGTTTTTGTTTTGGTGGGCAATAGCCGGACGGTAGTCCCATTTGTGATAGTGGGTTTAATGGTCCCCTCATTGCTCTTTTTAGGAGGTATTGACTAATCTGTTGTATGCCATCACTTTGTAAAGCTAAATTATTATTGGAATGGATGGCCACATTGTTATGAATCTTTCCCAGTGAATATCGAAATACACGTGTAAGATGGCGGTAGCATCTGTAGTCTGTTTTTGATGCTTTTGTAGGATGTGCGGCGAGCCAGGAAAATTACTGTTGGTTCTGCCTTAGGGATATGAATGTACCCTTTCAAGATGTCGGCAGGTTAGAGAGTCCGTTGCTTATGTTTGTGTTAAAACTAACCGGAAGAACTAGAGAAGGCCAGTTGGGCTCGCTGCACAGGTGATATGTATTACAGCAGTTTTCAGCTCGCATTTAAAAACGGCTTCCTCTCACAGGATTTTACTGCGGTTGAATACTACGGTCAGAATGCTCGGCGGAGCTCTGGGATGTATACTGATCACCAAAATTTGGTAAGTCATCTGGCGTAGCTCTTTTTTATGGAGGAGAAGAAATTGATAAACTGATAGAGCGGGTGTGGGATATGACTTAGTGGTGGTTTGTGCAATATTGAATGGGGTCATGTGTAGTATCTCTGTCGACTATGTAGGGAAGTAGACTTAAAAATGTTTTTTCTATGTGACAGCTGTTTAGTATTTTTTAGCTAAATGGGTTATGGCCATTTCGGGGTGAGTATCTCTCTTAAAGGGCTATGCAAACAAACAGTGTATAGACTGGTATTGGTTATTTACCGCTGTAGGTTGTATCTTGCCGTTGATTATGAAAATGCCTCATACTTAAATGAGGAAGAGGTGCTATGAACTATGACCTCGATAAGAGCTAATTATTTTCTAAGCGGTTTCGAATATTTATAGTCGTTGTACCCTAGAGAATGCGGGCAGTATTCCCTCAGTGCGCCGGCGACTATATACCAAATGTCATTTATGTTTAAAGTATTTTATTGCAGTAGACAAAGAAAAAGGAACAACATTACAGACAAATAACCACAGGTGCTCCCCGAAGTCAACGTGCATAACACAATAGATGCTTAAAGGCAGTTCTTTCAGTGCGGTGGGCACATTCGTGCCAAAGTCTCACAGCCAGCGCACCTGTGGGCGGGAACAAAGGAAAAAGAATAGAAAAAGAAAAAAAAAAGGGAACAAGTCCCCCCCTCCCCCCTCCCAACCAACTGCCCCGCCAACCCCCCGAACCCCCCCCCCACCCCCTGTACTGTGCCGTCAATCCCTCTCTCTTTCACTGTGGCAGCTTGGCGTCCCCTCCTTCCCTCAGCAGCTTACATGGTCAGTTTAATCTGGCGGGTCTGGCGGCGGCGTCAGCCGTAGCAGTCTAAGATACCTAGGGCAAGTGATTTCTTTAAATTCTGATCTTAACAAAGTATGGAATGGTGCCCACAGCTCCTCAAAAGTGTCCACGTCTCCTGCCACCACTAGGGACAACTTCTCCATGCCCAGGACATGCCACAATCGATGCAGCCAGCCAACAACAGTAGGAAGCGTGGTAGTGCGCCAGTGTATGAGTATGTTCTGTACTGCCGACCCCAGAGCTATCGCTGTCTGTCTACCTCTCTTAGACCTTAGAGGGTACATTAAACCATTCGGTAAGCCCAGTAGGACATAGGCGGGGAGGCGGGGTAATTCTATCCCAAAGCACTTATCAATCTCATCCAGGACCTCCTCCCAATAAGGGGCCAGCAGGGGACAGTCCCATAGTATGTGGGTAAGCGTGCCAGTCTGGCCGCAGTTGCGCCAGCATGTCCCGGGTATCGAGCGGTCCATGTCATGTAATTTCTCGGGGGTGCGATACCAGTAAGTTGTGATTTTGGTGAAAGTCTCTGTGAGTCCGGTGTGATAGGCAGAGTGACGCGCCCGGTAGGAGATGTGGTCCCATTCAGTGTGGCTCAGCACCCGACCAAGTTCTCGCTCCCACCGCTCCCTCCCTGGGTTGTAAATGTGAAAGGGGGGAGGCTGCAACATCTTGTATAAGTCAGAAATAAGCTTGGCGTCTGATGAGTGAGTCACTAGCCAATGCTCATAGGCCGTGATCGTCCGATCCGCAGTCTCTCGCACCTGCGGCTGTAGCGCCCAGTGGCGCGCTTGCATATACCGCATGCGTTCCGTCTCGGGGAGGCCGTAATCCCGTTGCAAGTCCTGGAAGGAAACCACACCCTCCGGGCCGTATAGATGAAATAAAGCAAAGCAGCGGGCCGCTCGCCAACGTTCATAGGCTCCCGGCTCCATACCTGGGCTAAAGTCCGGGTTACCAACTATTGGTGTGAAGGGAGAGGGAAAAGTGGTGAGGTCGTGCCTGACAGACACAGAGTCCCACACACGGAGCGGGACCCGCGTCACGAAGGAAGCATAGAGGTTGGGAGGGCGGTGGGCCCTCCTCAGGAAAGGTACCTCCTGTAGCGTCCTGCCTGCCACCGCCTGGTCCTGAAACAACCAGTGTTTGTCCGATTCCCACCGGCTCCACTCCACCAAGTAGCGCAATTGAGCAGCCTGAAAGTACTTCTGCAGGTCCGGTATCCCAAGGCCACCAGACTCCGGCGCCAGTGTGGCAATGGTTCTCTTGATCCTAGGCCTGCGGCCCTGCCATACAAAACGTGAGCTAGCAGACTGAGTCTGCGCTAGCCACCCCTTGGGGGGTTGTAGCGGGAGCGCCCGAAACAGGTACAAGACTTGTGGCAGGAGGTTCATCTTCACCGCGGCCACTCTGCCCAGTAACGACAACGTGCCCCTATCCCAGCGGGCCACTTCCTCTTTGATCTTCGCACTTAAAGCCGTGTAATTGGCCGTGACCATAGCGGGAAGAGAGGGTGCCAGAAAGATCCCCAAATACGGTATCCGATCCCTGGACCAGCTCAGAGGGAAGAGCCTCTGCAAGTCAGCCCTGGTGGTGCTAGACAGCGAGATGTCAAGGGCCGCAGATTTCCCAAGGTTTACCTTGAATCCCGCCACTGTCGCAAAGAGGTCCATTTCTGCGATACACGCAGGTAGTGACCTCCGCGGATCGTCGAGTGTCAAGATGACATCGTCCGCGTAGAGACTGAGAGCATAATGGAACTCTCCCATTCGGACACCTATGACATCGGGATTCTGGCGAACTCTCTGTGCGAACGGCTCCATATAAAGAGCGAAAAGCAAAGGGGATAATGGGCACCCTTGTCTGGTACCTCGCTCTATTGGGAAGTGCTGAGAGCTGCACCCGTTCACCCTCACTACCGCAGATGGAAACCGATAGCAGTTGAACACCAGGTGTCTGAACTTCTCGCCGATGCCAAATTTGCCCAAGACCTTCTCCAGATAAGGCCAGTGCACTCTGTCAAACGCCTTTTCCGCGTCAATGGAGAGGAGCATGCATTCCCCGGGAATCCGCGAGGCCTTCTCCAGGATATGGGTCACCCTCTTTGTATTGTCCACAGTCTGCCGGCCCGGTACAAACCCGGCCTGATCCGGGTCAACCATGCCCGGGAGGTGGAGCGCCAGACGTGCTGCCAGAATACTGGTGAAAATCTTCAGGTCTGTGTTTAAAAGTGTTTAAAAGTGAGATCGGTCGGTAGGACCCGCAAGCAGTCCGGTCCTTGCCCGGTTTCGGAATCACCGACACCGTAGCCTAAAGGAATTCCGGGGGGATAGCGCCCGGCTCCGAGAACGTGTTGAAGAGGCGCGTCAAAAGTGGTGCGAGTTCCTGGCAAAAGGTCTGATAGAAGAGAGGGATAAAACCGTCAGGTCCTGGGGCCTTCCCGTTTTTGAGCCGGGAGATCGCCGTGACCACCTCCTCAATCCGAATCTCTCGCTCCAGATATTGGGCCTGATCCGGTGTCAGTGAGGGGAGGGACACCGACTCTAGATAATCTGCTTCGGCTCGCGCGGAGGGGGGAACGCCGGCATAGAGATCAGCGTAGTAGCCGCGGAAAACTTCCGCGATCCGCCCGTCCTCCGTGACCGACCCTCCTGCGGGGGCAACTAACTCCTTCACCCGGTGCTGTTGATGCTGCACCCTGAGTTTATGCGCCAGAAGCCGGCCGCACCTGTTCCCACCGGTGTAGTATTTATGCTTTAAGCGAAGCACTGCGTACTCCGCTCTGTCCATGTCAAGCGCGGACAGGAGTTTCCTGGCAGCCTTTAATTGCCTCCAGACCCGAGGGGCACCTGTCCGACAATGCACCTGCTCCAGCTCCCGCACCTGGCGGGTAAGCTCGTCCCTCTTGATCTGGCGATCTTTGTTCTCTGCCGAGGAGATGGCGATAAATTCACCGCGGAGCACAGCCTCCATTGCGTCGCGCGGGTGGTGTCGTCGTTGTCGTTGTCGTTAACGCGCTGGAAATCCGCAATAGATGCACGGATCTGTTTCACCGCCGATTGTCTATGCAGCAGAGTGTCCCTGAGACGCCAGACCCCTCTCGAGCGGGCCACCGGAGGCAGTTGGAAGGTGCCCTCCACAGGTGCATGGTCCGAGAGAGATTGGACCCCTATGTCGGCGCTCGAGGCTAGTTCAAACATCGGGCCCGTCACTAAAAGATGATCCAGCCTTGCGTATGACTTATGGGCGTGGGAGAAATAGGAGTATGTGCGGGTTGCGGGGTGGAGACGGCGCCACAGGCCGTGCATATCAAGCTCCCCCAAACGGGTACGAACCGAGCCCGAGAGCTCCCCCGATTGTTGGCGCCTCTGCACTGACCTGTCCAGAGAAGCGTCAAAGACCACATTCAAGTCCCCCCCAAGTAAGCATGGGCGAATTTTGCGGATTTGCGAACTCGCAATCCGCAAAATCCGCGAATTCCCGCGAATTTGCAGATTTTTTTTTTTGTGTTCGCGCGTGTTTCTGCCAGTTCGCGAGGGTTTTTACAATTTCCCAATTTGCGAACTTACCTGTCGGGTCGCAAGTTTTGCGAACTTGTTGTTTCTACGTGTCCAGCCTGTTTGGGACACTCTTCTTCATCACTGCCACTCTCTGTCACCACTGCCACTCTCTGACTACTCATGCCACCCTCTGGCCCACCCATGCCACCCTCTGTTTCATCACCACACCCTCTGGTTGTCCAGTGTACATTATTTTCGGCAAAGCAAAGCACACCTTCCCTGCCTCAAGTGACCTGAATTAATTTGGGGCTGATTAATGTGTCACAGAATATTTTTTTAGCTGGCACCTGCTTCCTTAGTGCTTCCTGATTAGTGATCTTTTGCACTTGCTAAGTGCTTTCATTGTTGCAAAATTAGTTACAACACCTGCCCTGCCCCAACTGACAATAATGAATTAGGGGCTGATTAATGGATTTTAACTTCCAGCCTGGCTCCTGCTTGTCTCCCTTAGCTGTAATTCAGGACCTTTGTGGCATATGTGTAACTATTCTGAGGTTCAGAGTAGGGTCACATAATAGTTGCAACTGGCAACTGAACTCTGGAGGGGCCCCTCAGGAAGCACTACAGGAAATGGCTACTAATGATGAGCCTGAACTTTTGAACCTGGTAAGTAGTTTCAGTTTTGCTAGGATCGTATTTCTGCAATTTAGCACTTACTCGCGGGGTGCGAAGTTGTACTGGCAAGCCGCGAACTCACGCGAACAGTGCGAGCAAGCCATAAAATCCGCTGCTCGCGGATTTGCGGATTTTGCGGGAGATTCGCGGATCTCGCGGATTGCGAATTTACCGAAAATCCGCAAAATCCGCGAGCGAAACGGATTTTCCGCCCATGCTTACCCCCAAGGACAATGTGCCTGTCAGGAGTAGACGCCACATCTTCTAGTGCCCTGTGTAGAAACTGGTCCTGATGGTCATTGGGGCTATATATGGAGCCTACAGTAAACACTAAACCCCCCGCCTTGATCCTGTACGCCAAGAGCCTCCCTTTCTGTTCCGCTACCTTTTGCAAAACCTCCCCCTTGAACCTCCGTGATATCAAGAGTGCCACCCCCGCCGTCTTGGAGGCACAGGAAGAAAAGAGCTGCGTGGGGAACTTAGGGGTCCGTAGCCTGGGGCAATCCTTGGCCAGCAAGTGGGTCTCCTGCAGAAGGCAAATGTCGGCCTGTAAGTCTTCTAGTAGGGACAGTACAGCCCGCCGCTTGACCGGATTATTCAGCCCATTCACATTCAAAGTAACAATTTTAAGCGCCATCAGTGAGGGTAATACCAGAGACGCACATTAAGGCGGGCGAGGCCCACCGGCTATATCTCAAAGGCCACAGCAGGCGGCTCCATCGCACAGAGAAAGCAAACCACCCCACAGCACAGTACAGTCCCCAACCCCAAAACACCCCAACTGTGTGGACCCCCCTCCCCCGGAACCCCACACCCCAACCTCCAAATCCCCCCAACCCCTCCCCCCCAATGAACCCCCAGACCCCGAACTTCCCCGTCCAACTCCCTTCCCCACCCCCCTCTCCCCAAACCGTTCAAAAAGCGTCATTGTCCCAGTCCGGTCCTTAGTGGACAAGGCCGTGGAAAATCGTTCTAGTGGACGTCCAGCCACCACCACCAGCACCCCCACCACCCCCCACCCCCAGAACCCCCGCACCTGCGATGAAGACAGGCTATTGCAGACTCCCCCCGGAGCAAGTTCAGGCCGTCAAGGCCACATCGCCACTCGCCGTAGTCCTGGAGGCCTCCTGGATGGCGTTAGACATTTCTGCTTGAATCGTGGGCGAGTCAGGCCTCGCGGGCGGCGGGGAGCGCCTCTCCCCGACCAGCTGCCAGCCGTCTCGATTGCTCCGCCTGCAGCAAGGCGCCGGGGTGTCCGCGTCCAATGCAGTGATCCCTAGTACCCCGCAGACATCCTGGAGGGACCGGAGCTGGTGCAGTGTTCCATTCCACCGAAAAATCAGGCGGAAGGGGTGCCCCCATGAGAACTGCGTGTCATGCTCCCTTAGGAAGTCCGTGGCGATCTTAAAGGTCTTCCGCTTCTGCAACGTGATCGTGGACAAATCCTGATAGAGAGCCACCGGGTGGTCTCTGAAGCGGAAAGGCTGCTGCCGCCGCGCCTCACGGAGAATCCGCTCCTTCAAGGGGAAGTCCGGTAAGAAGGCCAAAATGTCCGGGGGAGGCGCCGAAGCTCTGCGGAGTCGGCCAACTCTGTGCGCCCTGTCGATCCGAATCTGGAAGTCTTCAGACTCTCCCAGGATCTCGCGGAACAAGGCTCCCAAGTAGGCGGCCGCGTCTTCTCCTTCTTCGTTGGACGGAACACCCCGGACCCTGATGTTATTCCGCCTGGACCGGTTTTCAAGGTCCTCGGCGTGGGCCTGTAGTTCAATCTGTTGGTCCCGCAGCCGCAGGACCTCCTGTTGCAAATGGGTGATCTCCTCATCCCTGGAATGGCCAGCCGCTTCTACTGTGTTAACTCGCTCTCCCAGGGAGTCCACCTCTCTCCGGACTTCCCGGACTTCCCTGGCCACCTCTTGCTTCAAGGCCTGAAAGTCCTCCCTTAAGGAGCTGAACAGGGACTCCAGGAACGATCGAGTCACCGGGGGCTCGCCACCTTCAGCGCCTCGTGAGCTGGTCGGGGGGCTCGGGCGGGCTGGGTCCTGTCCTGCCTCGGGGCGCCGCGTCCCAGCATGTCCGGCAAAGTCCGATCGCCCCTCCTCTCCCCCCTGGCATTCGACATCGTGGAAAGGCGGGAATCACTGGAGTCCGCAGCCGCAGTGAATAGGTGTCACAGGCCGAGGCCACGGACCAGCAGTGGTCGGCCGGTCACACAGCCGATGGCGTGGGGGCACTCCTAGCGAGAAGCCTTCGTGTGAGGCCGGGCGGCCGATCCGCACCCTCTCAAAATGGCCGCCCGTGCTGGGCCAGGGAGCCAACGGCCGGGGATCGTGATAATTTCCCCCGGTGGGTCGGCACGAGGGTGCACAGCTGGGGGTACGTTCGCAGGGCGTGTGTCAGCCGGGCCCAGATGCCGCCAAGGCGGTCAAGTGCGCCGGAGGCCCGGCCGCGCTCCGTAGCGGCCAGAGGAGGGGCCCCGGGGCGGCCACGTGGTGCAGGCCCTCCCGATCCCCGACCTTGCGTAGTTGCTGCAGGCCGACTCCGCTTCCGCTTCCACCATCAACACCGCTCCGCTCCGCCAATGAAAGCCATCCCGGCACCCACCCGGGCGCCGAATCGCGTGCAGACCGGCGGCCCGCCCTTGCTGCAGGAGCACCACGTCGGAACACCAAGTCCTCAAGTTCTGTGGCTCCCGGGCCTCTCGGCAAGTCCCTCGGCGGCCACTACCTCGGCCGGTTCTCCAGCTGTACCGTCGCCGCGACAGACCAACCAAGGCTCGCAGGTTGCTCCACACCACCACGGGGAGCACCGGGTGCGTTTTCCGCTCGATCTGGGGGAGATCAGCGGTGTAGAGCGGTGCAGGGTTTCCAGGGGCTCGGGAGCTCACGGCAAGTGCGTTCTCTCAGCCCGCCATCTTGGCCACGCCCCCACCAAATGTCATTTAAAGGAATGACAGGCTATGAGAAATATATTCGAAGTGCCTTGGATTTGGCACTTGATACAACAAGTGGTATATTAATAAAACGGTTAAAAAAAGGTATGGTTTATAATATGTAGGATATGTTTCTTACTTAACAGGCACTTTATCAGGTGACAGCGCACTGAATTATACCAGAGTTGTTGCAATTGAAGAGCCATAACACAAGAACAATATGATTCATGAAAAAGAGTATAAAGTAAGTGATTTCTTTCTGGCGTGCATTTAGGCTCCTTACTATGAAATCAACTTAGGGAGGACTAGAATTGTATCTTTCTGCCCATCTACAGATTCGTTATTTGGAAAAAAGGAAACCAGGTTTTGCCCAAAGTGACGCGAGAATAGCACACATGAAGGTCATTCTGCATGAATAAGCAAGGTAATTAAGGAGGAGTCTTTTCATTGAGTACTGCAATATAGAGTGTATAATATCGGTAGGACATAAACAACAGTATTGTCATTACATTCTTTTCAGTTTACTCTGTCGAATCTTCCCAAGGTGACAACAATAGGAGTTGTGAACATTTTATGACTGTTATTCTTCTGGGATGGAGACTGTTGAGGTAATTTGGATTGTGATTTTGTTTATGTCCAAGTTATCTCTAATAGCTACCATACATGTTTAGCAATACGAACCCTTATTATTGCAGGACGGTTTCGAATAGTTGTCTCTGACCATCAAAGCAAAGACTGGAGAGGCTACTGTCCCCAGTTTTAAGCTGAGTTGCAAACCGACGAAGAATGATTGTACTAGTGGTCTGACATGTTACATGTTAGATAAGAGGTAGATATTGATAGAACTGGTCTCATTTAAGTCTTCCATAGACCCTTTCTCTACCCCTCCATTCCTCTTTTTCTTTTTCTACCGCTCTCGATTTTGAGTATTTTTTTATGTATACACACAAGCTTTCTTGGGTTATAAGGTGGCACAGTGTGTATAAAATGGATTTCCTCAATGGTTGGTCCACACGGTTGCTGTTTCAAATGGTACTGTAAAGTAACATGGGCATACTTGTAAATTCTTCTTTGTATATATTTTTACAGACACAAATTCCAGGTTTTGAGATCCTCTGGTGAATTGCCTCTGGCTGGTCCTGATGAAGGTGGTCCCCATTGCTGTTTTTCCACGGAAACGCGTCGGCCATTCTTTTATTTAGATTCAACCTTTGGTTGATTTTTTTGGACAACAGATGCAAAACAACAGGATGTTTTTTGGTTGTATTTGAGTTATGTATGTTTAGGATGAGTGAGTGAGTGTGTATGTACGTGGTTCTCTACCTGGGTCATTTGAATTGTCTCGCTTTTTAAAGATATATGTTTTTTGTATTTGATGCACTTACAACTGAATTGTTTGCATATGTATTTAAAGAAATGTATGTGATGTATATTGAATCTTTTTTTACATCTAAAAAAGAAAATATTATTTAAGAAATGAGAAAAAGACTTCAAAATACAATAAATAAATAAATAATAAAAAAATGGAAATGTGGTTCGTGTATGCCTGTGATATTAGAGGTTATACCCAATAGCAAAGTGTTTATAGGTCATGAGGCAGTTTCTTTTTGTTTCTTCCTGTTTCTTCCCCTCTACTCCTTGACCTGAAGGTAAATTTGAGAGGGGGTCCCTACTCCTATCCAATTTGTATAGCGGTTTTTCTAACTGTGGGATTCTGTTTGAGCTATTGCACACCACTTTGAGACAACTGTGTTGGACCGCATGTATGTTGAGGTTGTGGGGTACACTTGTATGTTTTGTTAGAACACTTGGTGTTTTTTGTTTATAAATTGTAAAAGAATAATTTTCTTTTCTCACTGCAGGTTTTCCTGTCTAACTATCTGTATTTCTTCTTTTGGGTCGCACTTATTAACATGGAAGGAATAAAAACCTTCGGGTTCTCAGATGAAGACTTCACAGCATTGGTGGGTAGAGCCCTTACTAGTGACAGTGTGGTTCCATTGCAGCAGAGTGATAATGTGGAATGGAACAATCAATTGAATATGAGAAAGAAATGAAGCGTAGGGAGGCACATGCACACTACATGCTTCAATATCTAAGATCTGGGGTTATTCCATCTGGCCTACGAGTTAGAAATGTCCCGGCATTATTCATTGAGGTCAGAAAGTTCCTGGAGCGGTGGTAACTTATTGCTAACCGCTGCTCCAGGGACTGAATGATGTTAATTATTGAAACAGCCAGGGACACGATGGAGGCTTTAAATAAGGAAATCTTGTCCTTAGAAGAAAAACTTAATACCTCCACAGCACTTGATGAAGCTAAGGCTAGGTTGGAGCGTATTAATACTGATATGAAGGATTTTGAGGTGTACTTGACCAACAAGAAAACAGATAAGTTGAAAAAGGATATCAGGTGGTACACCCATGAAAAGGCATATCCTTATTTACAGACCACCTTCTATCAAGATACCAACTATAACCAAGGACAACAGGCTAACTCCAATAGATTTCGTAGACGGGGGTTTAACTTTTCAGACACATTTTCCTCTAACTCTGATAATGAGATGATCAGGATAATGATGATCTACAGTACGATGGGCGGCCCTTTTGGGGTAGACCAATGGGACATCAATCATATCGAGGGCAATCGTCTCCTTTTTTAGCGAGAGGCCAGTTTCGTGAGAGGAACAAACGCTGGGAACCAGACAGGAGGGAGCCACAGCAGGTGGCCCCTCAACATCAGCAGCCCTATGTAAAAACGAGACACAACCAATACTGGCACTGAATATTGATGACATGAGTGTGGTAGAGAGGGAGGATGACCTACCAATTTCCAATCTGTCATCCACGCAGTTGAACAAGGAAGAACGTACACTGCTTAGCAGAGGTTTGTCCTGTGTCCCGAGCACCCTCCCTAATGTATTCAAACTTTATCAGGACTTATTCGCCTTTTTTAGAAAGGTTCGTCTAAAAAAGTTTTTTCAGGAAAGTCCCGCTGACACTGTTGAAGTGAATCGTTCTAGCTGCAAACCTCCGTCGCAATTCACCCCTACATTAGAAATGGTGGGTCCTGAGGTTCACATCTTTGAGCAGACTGTTTTAAAGGAAGTGACTAGGCTGGTAAAAAACTCTCCACAAATCCAGAGCAATCTGACAACTATAGAAAATGAATGCTTACAAAGTATTAGATCTAATAAAGAGGTGATTGTAAAACCTTGTGACAAAGGCGGAAGAATTGCTGTTTTGAATAAATCTGAGTATGATGATAAAATGAACAAGATGTTGGCGGTGACGTATCACTATAAAAATGCATATCCGAGGGATCTCGTGAAGCTTAAACAAACCATTGAAAATATTACAGGTAGAGCCTTAGAAAGAGGTGATATCTGTCAGCAGGAATTAAATTTTTTAAATAGATCCTGCCCGGTTACTCCTACTCTATATGGGCTCCCGAAAACACACAAGTGTGTGACTGATCCATCTATGCGTCCTATCATATCGACGATTGGCTCCAGCACGGAGCCTTTATCGAAGTATGTGGATTAATTTCTGTGCCCGCTCACCCGGACGTATGTTTCTTTCATCCGCGACACAGGTGACATTATCTCTAAATTGGAAGGTATACCGTTTAATGCCCAGACTGAGATCTTGGTAACGCTTGACATTGAGGCACTTTATACCAACATTCCTCGATGTCAAGCGTTGCAATCTGTGGCTGACCTTCTCTCTAGGACCCCAGGAGACAGACCGGATGGATTTGCACTGGAGTGCCTGGGGATAGTTTTATTTAACAACTTTTTTGAGTTTAATGGATCATTGTACCAGCAAAGGCGGTAGGGTGACTGTGGCAGAGTCTCCCTGACCCGCTTGCTCTTCGAAGGTGCCTGATTTGTTTTAAAAGCTGTGCTCAACTATAATTTTAAAAACTTGTTAACAATGTATTGATGCATTTTAAAAAATTAATTCTGGCAATCTAAAAGTCATTTTGCAATCTGCTCAATAGAAAGCATTTCAGCCGTGTTTGTGTTGTGGGCAATACTCTCTTCTTTTACCTGACCTGAAAGGGGGGGGGGACGGTATCCACTAGGCAGCTGGGAAGCCTGGGCTCGATCACCACTTCTGTCCGCCCTGGTCTGACGCGGTAGCTAGTACCGTTGCGTGGAGGGCGAGTCAGGGAGAGCCAAGCACTTCCTCTCCACCACTGGAGCGGTTGGCGCTCTAGTGGTTGTATTTCCCAGGGCTATTTAGCCCTCGCCCCCTCTCAAGCGCAGCGTTCGCGCACAGGTAAGCTGAAGACATGCCGAAGAGCGAGAGGACGGGACCAGGGACCATGGACCCTACTCTAACGGGCAAGGACTTCAGTGAGTAACATGGTATCAGGTATACAGCGCAAGCACTAAAAGACCTGCAGCCAGTGCCTTTAGCAGGCTGTGCTCGGGGTTCTTGGCCATGTCCTGAAGGCCCTTTTGCGTGTATCTACTGTCACTTTCAGGCTTCCCATACTACCACTTCTATTGGCAGTAACACAGGGGAAACTTTAGTACCTAATGGCCTAAAAAGCTTTCTCCTGAATATCCGCTCCCTGCCCAAACATCATCTCGAATTCTGGGATCTTGTCAATATCAGATATCTGTTTTTTAACGGAAACCTGGCTCAAACCGCACACGGTTCCTGCCATCACGTTGGGGATCCCTGTGGGGTATAAGATCTTAAAACTTGATTGTCCGATTAAAACTGGGGGCGTCATTGCCATAGTGTATAAAGAGGGTTTGAAGATTTCTTTGAAGTTGTTCCTTGATGGAAATTATGATCTTTAAGATCAGTTCAGCGTCGAAAGCTCACTGGAAGGGAGCATTGGTTTATCGCCCTTCTGGGCCCAGTACGGGCTTTACACTCTCCCTACGGAACTATTAGCTCTGCATTTTAAGGCTAAAGAAGACTTTATTCTTTTGGGAGATTTCAACATCCATGTAGATACCCCCACTCACCCTGACACATTGGCTTTGTTTTCCGATCTTTCTTTATTAGGGCTTGAAATACAGAATAATGTCCCTACGCATATTGGGGGACACACCCTGGATTTAGTCTTCTCCAACTGCCTCAAAATTCGGTGCCGTCCCACGACCCAAGTGAGCTGGTCAGACCACTTTATGGTCAAATTCTATCTTCTAGGCCTGGATAAGCCGAACCAAAAGTCCTCTCTTACTGCCGTTTGGCTCAGGCAATGGCACAAAGTGACAGCGGAGGAAGTACAGAGGATATAGAAGAAACCCATTATTTCAGGGGCAGACAATGTGGAGTCTGCTTTATCTAAGTTTAACAAAGCTCTTTCAGAGGTGGTCGAATTATTGGCTCCTCTGAAAGTACACAAACATTACCCCACATCCAAACAAGAGGAGTGGTACACTGAACAACTTAGATTGGAGAAACATTGGTGCAGGAAACTTGAGAAAATATGGGGAAAACCCATACTGAGGAAAGCAAGAAAGTATACTCCGATGCTCTGTCTACCTATCATCGAAGTATCGGGTTGGCCAGGAAGAACTGTCTCACCTCACAGTTGGCAGAAGCGGGCAACTCCTCTAAAGAACTCTATAAGATTCTACAAACCTTTGTGAAAGCAGTAGCCTGTGAGAGCCCTGATGATTTTTCTCAATCTCTCTGTGATGATATCTCTCTGTTTTTTGAGAATAAAATAGAGTTGATTTATGAGAAAATCACAAAGGCCTCTATAATCAGGAGTAATGTTACTACTGCTCCCCCATTGTCATTAACATTTAATAGTGGCGCGCTAATTGTGTTTCCGGAGGTCAGTCATTCTGATGTCCTTCCCTGATTAGTCAAATCAAAACAGGGTCCTACCTGCTAAAATGGTTGCCTCTCTAGGTAATTGGCTCTGGTCCGAGATTCAGTCAGTAATAAATCTCTCCCTCATGGAGGGACAAGTACCCCGAGAATGGAAGAAAGCCGTGGTGAATCCCATCCGGAAGAACGCAGCTTTGCCATGGACAGACCTTTCTAACCTTCGCCCCATCTCTCTTTTGCCATATCTAAGCAAGATGACCGAGTAACATGTGAATACCCATCTGTCTAATTTCATCGAGGCAGCGGGAGGTCTTGACTATACTCAATCAGGGTTTAGACCTAACTACAGCACTGAATCAGCCCTCCTCTCCGTGACCGATAACATCAGGATGGCACAGGATAGAGGGGGCTCTATGATTCTGGTACTGTTAAACTTGTCTGCTGCCTTTGACACGGTATCACATGATATTCTTCTTGGTCGTCTGAGGAAGGTGGGGATAGGAGGTTTGGCTCTGTCCTGGCTTGAGTTTTCTCTCGGGCCGCTCACAAGGTGTCAGATTGGGCTCCCATTATTCCATCTCTAGGGAGCTCACTAAGGGGGTCCCACAAGGCTCATGTCTAAGCCCGACACTCTTTATTGTGCATGTGGCCTCCTTGGCAGACATTGTGAGAGCGTATGGGTTCACCCCAGTGTCGTATGCTGACGACACTCAGCTTTTGTTTCCATTCCAGACCCTCACACCTGCAATTAAACAATCCTTTGCCGAAGGTATGAGAGCGGTGTCTGATTGGATGGCCTCTAATTGCCTTCAATGTAATGTAGGCAGAACTGAGGTCATGCTCTTTGGGGAGGCCCCCCTTCTGTGGTCACCAGAATGGTGGCCACTGGACTTAGGACCGGTCCCATGTCCTAAGCAGGTGGTGAAGAATCTAGGGGTGCGGTTAGATCAGGCACTGTTGTTGAAAGAGCACGCAAACCAGGTAACCGGGTCCTGCTTTCGGGTCATCGGACTCTTGAGGCGGGTGTTCCTGTTTTTGCCTGATAGTTACAGAAAAACCCTTGTCCAGACCGTAGTGGTCAGCAGGCTGGACTATTGTAACGGCCTCTTTATATCTGCCAATGAGGAACAGCTTAGCAGACTACAAGTGGCTCAAAATAATGCGGCAAGACTGGTCCTTAATGCCCCTGCTAGGTCACCCTCACGCCCCCTCCTTGAGAAACTTCACTGGCTGCCCATTCGGCAACGGGTCAAATTTAAAATCTGTTGTATAATACACAAAAGCCCTAAATACCTGGCTGAAAAATTCAACCTCTACAAGCCTGGACGTCTTCTGCGTTCTAGTAACCAACTGTAGCTTCAGATCCCTCATGTTAGGACGGCAAGACAGGGAGGCCGAGCACTGTCATATAAGGGTCCTGCCCTTTGGAACATGCTCCCCCTCAGACTGAGGCAAAACACCAACCTTCAGGCCTTTAGGAAATCTCTTAAAACACGCTTGTTCCTGACATCCTAATTTTGTGAACCGTCTGGCTATGTTTTGGGCACCCTAGATGAACACAAGCGTGGAGTTACCCCTTAGGGGGTCGAGTCCGGTGCTATACAAGCATACAAATAAATAAAATAAACAAGCATGGGAGCTTCCTGTGCTCCTAGTGTCGCTAATATTTATATGGGTGAGTGGGAGAGGAAAATGTCTTCAATGAGGCGGCTCCATTTTTTGACAATGTCGTTACATGGAGGCGCTTCATTGACGGCAAGAGGGGTTTCCTAAGACTGGCCCAAGATGTCATATGGAATCCTAGAGAGGGAACCATATGCCAGGGCAAAGCTAGTCCCCAAGTTGGGGGGGAGTGGATAACCAGGTGGAAAATATTTTACTGAAAGTGAGGCAGAACATTCTCAAGAAATTTAGAATATCAGAGACCAATCAAAAGGGTATCCAAGAAAAATGTCTGGTGCTAGAGGAAACGCTGGACAGTAGAGCACCAGGCACGGCTACCCTCAAAGGAGATGCCAGGGTTTTATCAGCAGGGATGATTCAGAATTCTCAGGATATCGAGTTTCTGAAATCCCAGAATAAAGCCTTTCAAGATGACCTGGAATGAATTGAGATCCAATCTAGGCACAATAACTTGAGAGTTCTGAGTATTCCCGAAGGCACAGAAAAAGGCTAATTTAAAAGGCTTTCTTTGCAAACTTTTGAGAGAGGGGATATTGCAACATAGGCCGGACCTGGATCTTGAGAATGGAATTCAGAGAGTCCACAGTTACCCTTTTAATCTAAATCCCAATAGGAAGACTCCTTGAAAAATTCTAAAAATGTTCTCACCTATGCTGTTAAAGAGCTAGTGCTGGGACACGCTTTGAAGGAGAGATCCCTGAAGTTTAACTACGTCGTGAAGTCGGACATTGGAAAGAGAACTGCTCAGAGGCAATGGGAGTTGGCTATCAGGATAAATGACCTGTGAGGTAAATGTGTCCAGGTCCAGATGACGTTTCCAGCCATGTTGAAAATCATGTGCAGAAATAAGATGCACAATATCAGCAACTCTGAGGAGGTTGATGTTTTCATAGCTCAGATGACGGTAACCGCACTCGCTACCTTTAGCTTGGGCTTGTAATGGGTCCCACCAAGTGTGGTACATTTCTTAATATTAAAAATTAGAGGACATTATTGAGTAGCTTGTTCGATTTGATTGTTTTCTGTTTTAGTATAGAGCACTTTGAGTATCAATTCAATTCAATTCATGAAGCTTTATTCGGTACATGTAGATGACCATAAAAGCACAACAAAAAAAAATTCAGTAGTTCATAGAAAAGTTGTACAATTAGTATTAATGGTCCAAAAATAATTTTACAATTAACAGTCAGAAATTCATTAAAAACACATACTTTTCCTTGAGTTGATGTTTAAAAACATTGCAGTATAAAAACAGACGTCTGCAGATTGCAGGTTAAAAATTAAGGTCATAGCATGTTTAACTGTTCATACACCATATTTAACAAACATAGTTTTCAAGAAGGTAATACGAAAGTTCGTGTACAGTTTACAAAACAGCAGAAAGTGCAAAGTGCTCTGAGTAGACACGCCATAACACATACATGGCCCAGTCGGGTGTTTTTTAATATTTGGATGGGCCACTAGATAATGTGCCATACCAAATCTGAGCCTGGTTAGCACAAATTTATGTGAATGCCTAGTCATCATGGGTAAATAAAAAGGGAAACCTTCCCCAGAACTATATCGATTATAAAACATGACAGTGGACATTAATCCAGTGGCAAATGCCCGCTTCCTTTCCGCATATAACAAAAATATACTTATCATTTCAGATTTAGGTATCCTCGATGCTGCACCGGGGTCAAGTAAAATGTTCAAGTTAAATATGTCGGAGGAGCAGGCAACAACATATTTAACCCAGGGTATCTCAAGATATTTATCCAATAATAAGCAATCCTCGATAATGGATCTGTTAAAAGACTTCTCATCCTTGAGCCAAATAGACCGCCAGATCATCAGTGGCCTGAGGGATAACAGATCAATTTAATAATTGGTGGCTAATTCTTGATGGATCAATTCGATTGGAGTGGAGGTTGGCAAAAATAGGAGCTTTTTTAGGAATGAATTTTCCTCCAGCTGCAGATTATAGGCGCAACTATGGCCCCATACTCCCGCCCCATGCAATGCTACGGTGACACATCTAGCCTGATAAATCTTGAGCATATCCCTGGTACGGCGATCCCCAACCTTCGCAGCAAATGTATAGATACCATGGGCATTCTTTGCCATTTTGTTCCGAATATTATTAAATTTGTTAGTCCATTTCCTATCTTTAGAGAAGGTAATATCTAGGTAACAGAATTTGTCAACCTGTTGCACCTTTTCACTGTCAATAAAAAAAGCATTTAAAATGTAGCTTTTGGCCCCACAGGTCATTGTGTATGTTTTCCCTTTATTATTTACTAATTTTCTATCTTCGATAAAGGAAGAGAAACTGTCCATTAATCGCTGTAATCTCACAGGGGTTCTAGAAAGTAAAACAGCGTCATAGGCGTATAATAACACCGGCACCGGGGCACCTTTAATGTGTGCATTAACTTTTTTTAAAATAGCATAAATTCCATTAATAAATAATATAAAAAGGAGGGGGGCCAGAACACAGCCCTGCCTAATTCCTCTTTTAACACTGAATTTTGGGGTGCATTCTCCTCGGGTTCCAAAGCGCACGCTAGTATGCAATTTCTCGTACAGCCTTGCGAGAAAGAAAATTATGCCATCAGGTGCTCCTAACTTCAACAAGGTTGGCCATAAAATAGAATGGTCTACCATATCAAATGCACTACTTAGGTCTGCAAAGCAGAGGTACAGGGAGCCAGGTTTCGCTTCAGTATATTTCCCGATCAGAAATTCAAGATTGATGCACTGGTCGAGTGTACCCCGACCCCTCCTAAATCCGTACTGGCTGTCAGCCAGAATGCCATCCTGCTCAACCCATTCCTCTAATCTAACAAGCATGACTCTGCTCATAATCTTGACTGAAGAGTCAAGAAGAGAAATGGGGCGATAATTTTTTACATCAGAACTACTTCCCTTTTTATAAATTGGCACTATAATCGATTCTCCCCAGGTTGCAGGGGCCTCAGTACACAAGGCTGCATTAAAAACTCACTAACTGAAATATCCAGCGGCAAGACAGCCCACCTATTGGGTTCACTGTCTACAGTTCTATTTTATAAAAAATATTAGAAAAGTGGACTATCCATCCATCACTCGAGACATTAGAGGTTAGCTCAGGTGTCTTTTCGTCCTTAAGGAAAGAAGAGTTAACCGTGGCCCAAAACAAGGTACTATTTGATTGCTCTGCTGCTTGATTGAGCGAATTCCAGGCCTGTTCCTGCAGCTCGCTCTTCCTCTGTTTGAGCACACATTTATATGCCAGTCTCAGTTTAATAATTGGATTATTGTCCCTGGGCTTTTTTACTAGTGCCAGCTTAAGATCAGTTAATGCGGCGGTACAGTGATGATCGAACCAACCTGGTCCATTCCTACGCTGCTCGCTACTACGTCCAGTGAACTTGGCATCAATAGCTTTGTTAGTTTCGTTAAAAGAAGATAAAACCTTCTCCTGATCAGATCTATTTTCCAAAATAAAAACAATGTCCAACAGGCTCTCCTTAATAATGGAACTGATTAATTCATGGGCCCTCTCTCCTACCCATCTTAACCTTACACCATTGGTCCTGTGTGGTTCTACATTAGTGATTGTAGTACCTACTTTGACTGAGCTACCTGCCCAAAAAGTGGTGTCCAAAATGATGCAATTATGGTCACTTAATGGTGTTACATCAATTCTAGGGGGAGCACATCAAGAGATAATATTAGAGGAGACAATCAGATGGTCAATTACCGAGCTAGTATGCCAATTTTTAAAGGTGGGGATGGTTAGACCATTTACATCTTTGCTATACTCCAATATTTCCAGGTCATAACAGCCCATGAGCTTATGCAATGCTCTCCATAGCTGTTGTGCCCGAAGTGCAAGACATCCCATCCGGCATTATTAGTAATCCCACAAGCCTTTAGAGATGACCATTCGCATAAAGTGACATTAAAATCCCCTACCCATGTGAAATCAAATACAACATTCGCTTCCCAACATAAATTTTCAATGGCACCAGCTCAGTCTACTACTACTTGTGCCATCAAAGATGTTATTATAATAATTGATCAGTAGGATGTTATGGTCTTTGTCCTCAATAAGCCAAAGAATCTGCACAAGGTCGCCCACAGGTATATACTTTTTTACCACAATTGGGCAAAGAATTGATACACATGTTAGAAGGCCACCTTTGACTCTACCTGGTCCCTCACCCAGTGCCGGTAAGTTATAGGAAGCAAATCCCTCGTAACTGACCTCATCCCTACACCATGTTTCCTGGAAACATAAAATGTTGTGAGTATTATTGAAATGTAACCACCCCAAGTCCCTCCCCTTGGATTTTATTCCTGCCACATTCCAACTGACAATCGTAATACCTTTACCTCTAGTACCAACACTATCAAGCATCAGACAGTCATTTTGACCCACACCTTCATTCAGGTTTCTATTCCTTGTGTCCCCACATTCTATAGACACACTTGGATCCGCCACCAGTTTTGACTCAAGTGTGATATATAGCTCAGGAGCCATAATATTATCTTCAATAACATCCACATGGGAACTAATGGTCTCCTGGGGTTGGGGCTGGGCGACCTGTGTAAGTCAGTCGTTCACATCCAAGGAATTTAAGGCTTGAAATCGATTTTACGTAGTAATATCAGGAAATGGCCCATGAATGAAAGGATAGGGTCTACTTCTTTTACTATCATGAGGGGTAGTGTTAAGGTGACTATAGAAAAAACCAAGTGAGCGGGCACACACGTTATTGTCAGTGATCGGTAAGGAGGCAGCTCTAAGAAGTACGGTGGCAGCATGTTGTGGGTATTTAAAATTTACTATGACACAGTCTCCTCTACACCTCTTCCTGGAGTTCCCTATCCAGTTAACCCTTCTGGCAGTTAAAACTTGATCAGAGAATGCAGTCGGGAAACCACATCGTCTATGCAACCAGGATACTGTTTTATTTTTTAAAGATTCATGTGTTTCCTGGTGACTCTCGTTCTCAATAGGAGGTACATTAGTTAAAACTACCACATATGGTGCACAATCAGGGGGGAGGTTGTAGAGCGCCTTCGCCTTGCTTCAGTCCATCCCTCTTTCCTTTCTGCTGTTGTTACAACCTGTTTATCTTGGTAGACTGGAGGGTGGGAATTCGGTACAACATTCTCTCTAACACATGCACCCCTCCCAGGAGGGGAATCATGGTTATCACTGCTATTCTTTGTTGGAGCAGTTAAGCTACCTACTTCATCCATATACTTGTTCAGAAGTCCTCCTAATCTATTAACCTCCGCAGACATCCGATCAAGTTTAGCCACTAGAGGTTTGATAATACCCTTTATCTTTAAGTCAATAATGCTAACTAGGTGATTAAGTTGTTCATCATCCAATTTTACAGTGCCATCTTCCACTGTGGCATCATCTTCCTTATCTAAATTTTTAAGGGGGTAGATACTTTTTTCCTAGTGGCACAGGTACCCCCGCGTTTGGTCTGGACTTTCCTGCATGCTCTAACCACTCTGGTCACAGGGGTCGGAGGATGCTGTACTATAGTGTCTATGGAATCATCCAACTCAACTTGGGTAGAAGTAGACTGCTCAGGCATTTCCCTGACAGATAGGTCGAGGTTATTGAGATTGCTACTATCATCCAGTGCCAGTGAAACAGGGGAAGTATGCGTAACGGGGGGTAAAGGATCACTACTCAATCCTAACGACTGTCGCCTTTCACTGTTAATTTTGTTGACAACCTTAACTAAGTAGTTGTCCAAGGTGCCAGGTGCAGGTGGAGCATTTTGTTTAGGCATGTTTAAAGACTAATCAAATAAGAATGTAAAAGACCATATATAGCTCTCATGAATTGCACAATATAAACTAAACCGCCACCTAGTGGCACAAATCTTTAAAAGAGGCACAGTGGTTATACACAAACCAAATATATTGCAAAGTCTCACTGTGTGTGGGGTAGGGGGCCACGTCAGTGTCTATAGACCAAGGTCTGTAGCCCAGCCCGGCCTCGTTCTGCCCCGGACTGCCAAGACTGCCCCGCCCTTGTCCCGGGCTTCTCCCGGGCAGCTCCCGTGCGCGACTTGCGGGGCGAGAGGTGTTCCGTTCTTTTCAAACACCTCTGGGCGCTTGTGCTGGCGTCACTGGTGCGCTCTGACCCCCGGGGCACCTGGATGTTGAAGTCCTCAGCCGTTGCCCTCACGGCTTCGGGAAGACAAGAGGACGCGAGGCACAGGAGCCGTTACCCTCACGGCTGGTGCTGCGGCGTGGTGAGTGCTGCAATGTCCCCTATTGCCCCCAGATGCTCTCGGCGCTCGGTTATTTTCAAACGCCTCCGGTCGCTTGTGCTGGTGTCACTGGTGCGCCCTGACCCCCGGGGCACCTGGATGTTGAAGTCCTCAGCCGTTGCCCTCACGGCTTCGGGAGGACAAGAGGACGCGAGGCACAGGAGCCGTTACCCTCAAGGCTGGTGCTGCGGCTTGGTGAGTGCTGCAATGTTCGCTATTGCCCCCCACTTTGAGTATCTTTCTTCGTAGGATGTTGCAAATGGCGGATTCTATTGCCTAAGGATAGGAAAAGAACATACATAAAAATGTGTATTACTTTTGCAGAATTATATGATAAATGTTTAGTTTATGCATTGCATAGGTTCATACTATAAACCAAACAGTTGACATTTCTTATGCTGCAATAGTATTATACATTATAGTAGAGTATTTTTTCCCTTTCTCAGCTTTTGCACTTCTACATCATAATCAATGTAGTGTATAAACTTTCATCCTTGAACAATTGGGAAAAACAATAATAAAAATTGAAGAAAACAAACTTTTCTCTTTTGAGCACCCGCTCTCTTTCTTTTCCAAATACATTTTTGTTGCCTTTCCGTCATTTGTTAATCAAATGGCATCGGGTGACAATGTGGCAGTCAATTGAATGGGAGTTTTTCACCATCTCCTTCAAGCAAAAGAAAGATGTGGCAAGGCATGTGAAGGGCTTTGTATGCGACAAAACCCTCTCCAGAGGTACGTCTTAGAAATATTCATGTTGAGCAACGAGTATGGAGGAGCATCTATAGATGACAACTCCAAGCACTGTTGAAAAAGAAAAAGAAAATACTAGTTTTATATTTACAAAATTCCAGAAACAGTACACATTGTTTATGCTGTAATAGTACATCACATTATAGTAAAACATTTAATTTTCCCATTTTTCTGTTCTCAGGTTTGTACTTGCACACCATGAACGTTGTTTTACCTTTTAAGTACATAGCACCATGCCCTATGCCCTATGTACAGCCTGCCTTAGGGACGGCTTATATTTAGTACAAGAGAAGTTTAAAGTTTGGCAAGTAGTTTTAACTGCCAACTCAGCCAGTCGGAAAACTGCACACAGTGGCTCCTCGGAAGAAGGCCCATCACATATTTGTGGGGCTATGTGCCTGCATGGGTGATTAGGAGTATTACAACTGCAGTACTTATCTAAATGATGTTATCAGTCCCACTCTGGGACTGTCACTAGATGTGTAAGTGACTATGTCACAATATGACTAGTTGTCTTAGCGTCTCTTTGGGTCTCTATCTGTACGTGTAATTGGTTGTATGGATTGTTCATTGGCTGTGTTACTGAGCTTTGTGGTATATAACTGTGTGAGCAACTGGCTTTGTTAGCTATAGCGTAAGGGTGCCTGCTTTGGAGTAATGATTGTTTATGTGCAGGAAGGTTTCCCTTCCTTCATATAAACATTGCATCAATGCAATATGCTACTTCTATGTGTGCTGAATTCTACAACACACGTAGATGTACCAAATCACCAATGTTAGAACTGGGATTTCTGGTTGGCTAAGGCTTACGCCAAGGCCAGGCAGAAACCCCCATTCTAGTCATGGCAAGGGGGTCACACACCAAGATAACCCCTGCTCACCCCCTTGGTAGCTTGGCACGAGCAGACAGGCCTATCCTGGAGGCAATGTGTAAAGCATTTGCGCATGCACACAACAGCAACAACATCCAAGGCACACCACAAAAGGATCTCCACACAAGGTTATGTAAAAATAACTTTTGTTTTGTCAAAACACATCAGATAGTAATCACACAATATACATTGTGCCAACTGGCACGGGCAATATTAACAAGGGATTATTTACACCAGGACAGGGCCACATGGGCCACTGTCATAATCAACACTTGGCAGAAATAGCACTTAGAATAACTGTAACACAAACTGTCAATTGTAGAACACCACCAGTAACTACTGATAACAGGTAGGTACACACTACGCAATACTACTAACCATAGGCATAGATCACGCATGGACCCAAACTCACTAGTATAACATACTAGGCAAAGCAAACTTCTAAGCATGAACACCTTTAGAAGTATAACACAAGCATAAACGCAAAGCACATTACGCAGCAAGCACATTTAGGCCTAACCCGTAAAAATACAGTAGGCAATCTCCTCATTAGTCTAAACATATTAGACTCTGCCTCCTAAGAATAAATCACATTTAGGGGCGTACCTCACAGTGAAGTAAACTCTCACTGACAGAAACCCACATAGGTCAAAATAACCTCATAATCATAGTAACATCACATTGCGCAAAAATGACATTAGGCAATTACCATTCTAAACATAGTAAAATCACATTGCGCAGAAATCACAATAGGGCCTTGCGCCCTACCCACATACCAGCCCTCTGGCCAACTGGCCATCTCAAGAAGGGGCTCAAATGCCCTGTGTCCAGAATGTCAGGGCGTGCTGCCAATGCAGCGCCAGTCAGGGTTGCGCCACCGGCGCAAGCCTAAACATTGCAGCTGCCCACTACTTGCTGGGCAGCTGGGAGCAACAACAGGGCCTAAACGTTGCAGCTGGCACTAAGGGCTGCACAGCTGTAGAAGGCCTGCCACCTCTGTCCCTCTCAAGGACTCACTCCCCATTGGCGCCTAAACGGTGCAGCTGCCCACTATTTGCTGGGCAGCTGGGAAGGAAAACTGCAGCATGGGTTCTCACTGGCCCTAGACAAACTGTGCCGCAGGGGTTGGAGCCACACAGGCTCTGGAACAAATATGCGCAGGCTGTAGCCACACAGGCTCTTTAAACAATAATGCCCTCGTGGTCGTGGGAGCCTCGACAGGCTCTATACAACATTGGGGGGGCGACCCACTGCCATCCGGGGCCGCCCTAAATGCACCACAAATGAAATATGCCCCTAATCAACCAGGCATCGGCACCACCGGCCGTGGGAATCCCCACTGGGGCTCTCAAACACAAATGTGTCCTGACGTTGGAGCGGCCGGCTGCCATCGGGGCTGCTCTAAAAGAAATGGCCCTGCACAGTCATGGGCGCATGGGGGGGGGGCGGGCACCGAAAACGTGCCCCGACACCACCCCCCCTAAACAACAAAGTGTGGGCCCCTCTGGGCCCGAGGGAACACTTGGTCCAAATGTTGGAGCAGCCCTCTGTGGAAGCGGGGCTGATCTGGGTCGGGGCACCGGTAGGGTGCCTCGACGTTTCTCCCTCCCAGCCAGCTTCTACTCACCGGCTCGTGGGAGGCACTTCTCCTCTCTTCGCCCGGTCCCTCCCCTGGGACCGGGACTTCGCCGTGGAGCCTGGAGGCTCCAGCGCTCCTCTTTCCTGTGCGGGCGGTGGCGGCATCTGAGGAGCGCCTGCTCCTCATGGACTTGGCCTCCAGCAGGGCGTCAGATGCTCCGTCCATCACCACCCCCTTTTGTACCGCTTTTGGCCGCCATAAGTGTGGCAGTGTATGCTCAGACGTGAGTCCCTTGCTCACTTTGCCACTGGATTCAAGCAAGCCGGGCTGAAGTCGGCTGGAATGCCAGAAACTGGTCCTCGGAAGCTTGTTTCCGGTCCAGGGAAGACATGGCTTGGCAGTTCGGGCTGGACTGTTCCCATGAGGCACAGGGTCAAATTTATTTGCATATAGCCATGTCCGAACTGGGGTGGCAGAGTGGGCTAAAGAACAGTGATGGATTAAACCCAGATCTTTTGACTGGGTGTGAGTGTTTGATTGATTCAGATGCTCCGTCCATCACCACCCCCTTTTGTACCGCCCTGCACTGTCATGGGCGCATGGGGGGGTGGGCACCGACAACGTGCCCCGACACCACACCCCCTAAACAACAAAGTATGGGCCCCCCTGGGCCCAAGGGAACACTTGGTCCAAATGTTGGAGCAGCCCTCTGTGGAAGCGGGGCTGCTCTGGGTCGGGGCACCGGTAGGGTGCCTCGACGTCCCTCCCTCCCAGCCAGCTTCTACTCACCGGCTCGTGGGAGGCACTTCTCCTCTGTCCACTGGGTCCCTCCCCTGGGACCGGGACTTCGCTGTGGAGCCTGAAAGCTCCAGCGCTCTTCTTTCCTGCGCGGGCGGTGGCGGCATCTGAGGAGCTCCTGCTGCTCATGGACTTGGCCTCTAGCGGGGCTCCCTCCCGACCATGGGAGCCCTACTCACACTCGGCTTTTCCACTTCCGGGGCCGCATCTCCTCATTGGCGGCCTCCCAGGGATATCGCGGGGCTTCACTTCTCTTGGGCACCAGCAGGGCTCTCTCCAGACACGGGAGCCCTGCTGACACCGGCCCCGCCAGGCTCCTTCGCTCCCCCCATGGGAGTTCTGCCCGCACAGCTCAGGAAGCGGAAATGACGACACTGGCCCCGACCACAACCAGGCGGCGGACCGGATTCCAGCTTCCGGTGTTCCTCCCGGGCGGCGATTCCTTCGGCAATGAGGGGTGGGCTCCCTCGATATCAAAAGTAAATGAAGTAGCGGCCATACTCGGGGTGGCCCCCCGAACTATAAATATAAAAATGAGCTGGGCAACAGCCGGGATAATTTAAATACAAATATGGGCATAAGGCAGGGAGGGCTCCTGCCTGGAAATCATCCACAATGGCGAGGGGGGCACTCGCGCTGCTGCAAGCAAATGCAGCAATGAGGGCCACAAAAGGGCAGAAGCGCTTCCCCCCCCCCAGGGAACACGACAGCGCTCTGCCCATATCTGAAAAGTTAAGTGGCCACCAGGCACTGGGGCATGGTATTCACAAACCCCCAAAGAAGGAATCTTCTAGAAAGGAAAGGATCCCAGCAGTCCTGGACACCAAAAATATGGAGCAAACAGCTCCCAAAGAAAAAGGAAAGTCCTCCAGTATCCAAGTCCATCCAGGGGCTGGGCAGGGCCCAGGGAGGCAAGCCTTCCCCTGGGCCCCAGCAGCAGCATGCCCCTGGTAGATTCTAGTTAGGAAAAACAAGAACATTGTGTAAGGGGACACATCCCCTTTTTATACAGTCCAAACCTTTGTCTAAAGGTGCAGGGTGGGGGCAAAAACAGGCGCAGCTAGTTTGGGAGCACTCTTGATGAGCTCAGCCACCCCTCCCATTCACTAGTCAGGCTAGGGCCATCAGTCGCACCACAGGGGGCGGAGCCAGTATTGTGTGGGGAAAGCCCAGCCCTATTCAGGTCCCAGGTGCACCCCTCCCCTCACATCAGCATGCTAATCTCTCCACTCACCACCGGGCAGACCCATCCAGACTCTTGGAGCCAGGCTCACCAGCCAGTTCCAGCCAATCACGTGCCAGCACACTCACTACACACGCACACCCATGTCTAGAAGTGGCACCTCCACACTTGACACAATCATGCTGCATACATCATTGCGCAGCATTCACTCTCACGAGTTTGCACATACCAAACTCAACCCTGCACTCCCCACACATCAGGAACTACCATGGTCACACATATTCCCCATGCATTCCTATGGGAGGGCAGGTCACTCACCACACATACACAGAGAGCTCACGCACTTTACACTGTACCACAGTGAAAAAGTGCGCAGAGGCCTAAAATCACCAACACCAGGTTACAGAAATAGGCTAGGAAAAAGCAAAACGTTTCGGGGTGAACCTGCCAAAAAGGGCCGGGTCCAACAACCAATATTTAATGTTTGATTTTGTGCAGGAAGGGAAACCTTCCTGTACAAAAACAATCATTAGGTAATGGTGATTTGCTCTTTCTATGTGTGCTGCGGAATGAACACCAACTTGAGCCTTGACATGGAGGGTTTATCCATAAGTGATTGAGTTCACTTCACAGAGAAAGGTAACATGTTCCTCAACAATTTGAAACAACGCATCCTATTTTATGGGTACTGATCTTCTGCACACAATAAACACAAAGGCTCTTCTCAGAGCCCCCCTATTTCCCAAACACTAGTAAAGTTCCTTTATATATTATTTTTTGAGTTTTTTAGGTTTGCGAATACATCATGAATACATAAAATAAAATCAGACATTTAATAGACACCAGCACATGTCAAATTCAAAACTTTATAGGTGATACTATACATCCGGCCTCGGTGCATTAGAGTCTGAATCAGTCTGTGTGTGGGTGCATGAGTCTGTGAATGGGTGCATGAGTGTCTGAGTGGGGTTTGTGAGTAGGTGTGTAACTCTCTGAGTGATTCTGTATATCTGACTGGGTGCATTAGTGTCTGAATGACTATGTGAGTGGGTGCATGAGTCTTTAGGTTGGTCTGTGAGTGGGTGTATGAGTGTCTAAGTGGGTCAGTGAGTGGATGCATGAATTTTTGAGTGGGTCTGTGAGTGGGTTCATGAATGTATGAGTGGATCTGTGAGTGGGTTTAAGAGTCTCTGAGTGGGTCTTTAGTTGATGTATGAGTGCTTGAGTGGGTCTCTGAGTGGGTATGTGAATGTCTGAGTAGGTCTGTAAGTGGGTGCATACATGTCTGTGTAGGCCTGTCACTGGGTAAATGAATGTCTGAGTAGGTCTGTGAGTGGCTGCATGGGTCTATGAGTCGGGACATGAGTCTCTTAGTGGGTCTGTGAGTAAGTGTTAGAGTGGTCTGAGTGGGTCTGTGAGTGGGTGCATAACTCTGAGTGGGTAAGTATGTGTCTGAATAGGTCTCTGGGTGGGTGTGTGAATGTCTAAGTGGGTTTCAGAGTGGGTGCGTGAGTGTCTGAGTGGGGCTATTAGTGGGTGCCTGTGTCTCTGATTGGGTCTGTGAGTGGGTGCATTCATTCTCAAGTAAGTATCTGGGTGGATCTGTCAGTGGGTGCAAGAGTCTCTGAGTGGGTCTGTGAGTGGGTGCATGAGTGTCTGAGTGTGCCACTGAGTGGGTGCTTGAGACTTTGAGTGGGTCTGTGAGTGTATAAGTGTCTGAGTGCATCTCAGGGTGGGTATGTGAATATCTGAGTAGGTCTGTGAGTAGGGGCATGAGTCTCTAAATGGATATATGAGTGGGTACGTGTGTTTGAATGGGTCTGTGAGGAGGTGTGATGCATTTTTTAAATTCATTCAGTGAGATTTGTGACTTTGTCATGACTTTACATGGGGCCATGCTGACCATCACAATTAATTTATGAATATCGCACTTGGGGAAATTAAAAACGTTTTCTATATATTTCCCACATAGGAGGTCTCTAAAGCACCCGATATTGCAGCCATGCACTCAGGTTACCTCTACCCAACCCCTTATACCAATATTTCAAGTTTAGATTCAGCCCCGGGAACCTTGTATATTTAATTAAAATTGCAGCCACTACTTTGTACACAGGTTGCAGCCAGCCAATCATGGAACTCATATTGACGCGTGCATTCATCACAACATAATCCTGAATTATGTGGTACCGTATATACAAATCTGGATTATTTTAATATCTCCAAAACTACTGAACAGATTTACAACAAATAACAACAAGGGAGCTTTTTGGACCAAGAGCTACAGTTCTACCAAATTTGATTTAATTCCTTCCAGTGGTTCAGGCTCTTGTCATGTCTAACATTTCTCTGGTAATTAACATGGTAAACACACTATTTTAGACTTTCTAATGGCTCTTGCTTGACAGATAACCCATAAACTTTCCATGCCCAACTAGAATCAGCAACACACTTTTGTTTGGAAAATGTAATGAAGATTCATCAAATGACGCCAAAGTGATAGGCAAGCCAAAAAATGCTTTTCCTACGGAAACAAAGTCTTAACTATAACTACCTACTGGTGACTGCTGTAATATATATAAATAATGTATTAATAATATACATAATATATGTATTTCCTACTGTCGATTGCCGATAGATAATATAGTTCAGGCCTAGTTTCCATAAGAAAAGTGTTTTTGACTTTCCATGCCCTACTAGAATCAGCAACACACTTTTATTTGGAAAATGTAATGAAGATTCATCAAATGACGCCAAAGTGATAGGCAAGCCAAAAAATGCTTTTCCTACGGAAACAAAGTCTTAACTATAACTACCTACTGGTGACTGCTGTAATATATATAAATAATGTATAAATAATACACATAATATATGTATTTCCTACTGTCGATCGCCGATAGATAATATAGTTCAGGCCTAGTTTCCATAAGAAAAGTGTTTTTGACTTGCCAATAACTTTTGCGCGGTTTGACGAATCTTCAGGAAATTTTCTCCAAAAGGTGTGCCTTTGTTTCTAGATGTCCATGGTAAGAGCTGTCAATCTGGGCCGACAAAAGGGGGGGGGGGTCAAAAAGTGCATTTTTTCTAATGGTAATTCTCATCAAGATTTTAGACACAATTACATTTCGAACCACTCTAGCTCTTGGTTCAGAAAGCACCCTTTCTGTTACATGGTGTAAATCTGTTTGAACGTTTTGGAGATGTTGAAGAATATCCAAAGTTGTATATCTACAGCTGCAAATACTTTAGTGGTATAAGGGGTCCAGATACAGGTACCCTGACCAAATGTCTTCAATATAAGTGTGCTTCAGAGACCACTTATGCGTAAAATATATTAAAACATAGATTATTTTCTCCACAAACAATATTTGTGAATTTGTCACAATGTTTAGTGCAGCCCCCCTGTGTAATGTTGCAAAACATTAATGAGTATCACCACACAAATTAAAAATTATATCACACCCACTCACAGACCCACTCAGATATTCATGTACCCACTCAGAGACCCACCCAGAGACCCATACACCCACTCACAGACCCACTCTGATACTCTTGCACCCACTCACAGACCCACTCAGAGACTTGTGTACCCACTCAAAGACCCACTCAGATACTCACATACCCACTCAGACCCATTGAGACATAAAAACCCACTCACGGACCCAATCAGAGACCCATGCACCCACTCACAGACCTGACACTCACACACCTATCCCTTAGACTTTCATGTACCCAATCAGAGATCTAGTGAGACATTCAGGTACCCACTCATATGCCCAATCATAAAGTTATACACCACTCGCAGACCCACTCATAAATGTATGCACCCACTCACAGACCCACTCAGAGAGTCATGGACCCACTCATAGACCAACTTATAGATGCAAGCACTGATCCACAGTGCTTCTCAGCCACTCATGCACCTACTCACAGACCCACTCGGACATTCATGTATCCACTCACAGACCTACTCAGACATTCATGCACCCACTCACAGACCTACTCAGACAGCCATATACCCACTCACAGACTGACTCAGAAACCCACGCACCCACTGACATACCAACTCAGAGACTCATGTACCCACTCACAGAACCTCTCAAACACACATGCACCCACTCACATCTCCACTCAGACACTCACATGCCCACTGACAGACCCACTCTGAGACTCATGTACCCACTCACTGATCCATTCATACTCATGCTCCCACTCACAGACCCACTAAGACTGGCATGCACCCATTCAGAGGCTTAATTAGACACGTATTCACCCACTCACAGACCCACTCAGACACTCACAGATACGTTCAGAGACACATGCATCCACTCACAGGCTCATTCAGACTCTAGTGCACCAAGTCAGATATACAGAATCGCGTATATTGCTGTGAATTTCAAATATCTGTTTTTTTTGCTTCTTTGCAAAGAAAAAAGGAATTTAAATGAACCAGTGTTTGGGAAATAGGGTGGGTCTGAGAAAATCCTTTGTGTTTATTGTGTGTAGATGATAACTACATATAAAACAGGATGCAGTGTTTCAAGTTGTTGAGGAACAGCATTTAGCCTGTCTTTGTGAAGTGAATTCAGTCCCTTCTATGTATACCCTCTATATCAAAGTGCACATTGTAGTTGAAGCTAGAGCCCATGTTATAGTCTAAAAAGGAATTTTTAGAAACAATTTTATTAACATGTTTCTTAACTTTATCTATCTGTGGACAGAACTCGATTGACTACCTCCATTTCTGTCTTTAGCATATGTTGGAGAATGCCAAGGCAATCTGAGGGAAAAGTGCCAATAATTGAGCCAAGGTATCCTGCATTTGGATTACCAGTCCTACCCCAGAAAGTGTGTGTGGGTCATTTTCACTGCCGAGCCTATTCACGAGGTCAGGGTGTTGACAATCTATGAGAATCTCAACCAAAGACAGCAAATGCCAATATAACACTCTGTGGCCGATCCAAGTAATGTCCACTTTAGGCAAATCCAAGTCCCTATCAATGCCATTATTTGTAGCACACATGCTAGCCCAAAACACAAAGCTATGGCCCACAATTTAGACTAACTATTTTGAAGGCAAGGGGAGTAGAACACAGGAGAAAGCTCGAGCAGAATGAGAACGTTTTCTAAATAAAAAGCAGTTAAAATGGAGGTCAGGTCCTGGTTTAAGAAAAACACATATTTTATTAGATGGTGCAAATTTATAGGTAGCTAAATTTAGGTAGTGACTTTAAGGAAACGTGAACAGGTCTGTGATTGGCTCTGTTAAAACTTAAGTAAAATGTAATGCAATCTTGAATATGCTTTTAATTGCAAACAGTCTACCACACCTGCTGCAGTTGAGTTTGACGGTAATGTGCTGCTTCTAGAATGTCTTATAAACTTGTGACCTGCTGGCTCAGGAGGGTGTGCTAAAGGGAGTTGCTATGGAAACTCTGCTAAGAGAGTGGGGGTAAAGGGCATTAAACAGACTGTAGACTGTGTTTTAAAATGACGGTGGGTAACACTCATTATTTATTATCAAAAGATTTATTTTCTAGTCACATGTACGGAAGAAACACCAGAGGAGTTGCAAAGTATGAAGAGTAGACAGTTAAATATTTTTTGTGATTCCCGTACATATTGGCAAATTTGTGTCAAAGTTGCACAGGGCTGCACTAGGGGTTGTGACAAATTTAGAAATATACCCAAAACCTCTACCAGATTGGGCTTCTTTAAGAAAGTGCAAAAAAACATTAATAAATAGTGACCATTGAGCAGTAAAAAATCAAAGTAAAATATGAAAGGGATGTTTTGATTTGCTACCTTTAACAGAATCGCTGAATGAAAAGTTGAAAAGGTTGCATTTAATGGTTGCTTTGTGTGAGAGTAGCATACCATCCTTAAGCTTAGATTTTACATTTTCTCTGTGACTTAAGCCTGACAACATAAAAAAATATCTAATCAACCAACTCAATTTACTGGTATGTGAATTGCAATGTGGTTTCAAAAAATATGATACTAAAGGTATGCGTATACAAGAGGTTGGTAAAAGTGTATGTCGTCTTTGTGGACCTTCGTGCCGCCTTCGATTTAGTCCCGCGAGCTAAACTGTGGGAGGTGCTGGCTTAGTTGGGTGTCCCAGGAGATATTCTCCATATCTTAATCAGATTGCACACTGACAACTATGCCCGAGTTAGATATGGAAAGGGGGGCAGGCTGACGGACAGGTTCCCCGTTCGCAGAGGGGTAAGGCAGGGTTGCGTATTGGCGCCGACCCTGCTTTGCCTATTCGTGAACGGGGTGATAGAGTACTTGAACAGGATCCCTAACATTGATGCGCCACAATTGAACAGCAGCAGGGTGCCAGCAATCATGTTCGCGGACGACACCCTGCTGCTGTTAAAAACGCCAATGGGGCTTCAGAGGGTCCTGAACGGGTTTTTGGGGTTCTGTAACGAAAGAGGCCTGGAAATAAACCCCTCAAAGACAAAATTCATGATTCTCAACCCCAAACCCAAAAACTGCCCAAATCCCCGCCTAGGAACTACAACCCTGGAAAGGGTTCATGTAATAGAATACCTTGGCATAATCCTTAACCAGAACCTGACATGGCTGCCACATAAAACAAAAGCAACCACAAAATTAGTCCAGAGGACAGGCGCCATTACAAGAATCGCTAAAAAATCTCCTCTTCGCCCATTGGTACCTGCCATCCACATCTACAAAGCTCAAGCCCAGGGGGGGGTATCACTTATGGGGGTGAGCTGTGGGGACACATTCCGTTATATACTATACAGGTTGCAGAAAATAACTTCATAAGACAATTAGCTGCACTTCCCCCGAGCACTCCGCTTCTCCCCCTAAGAATGGATTTGGCATTACGACCAATCACCGAGGAATTGGGCCTTAAATCCCTGACCTATTGGAGGCGTCTGTGGAGTAGTCAGGATCTGATAAACTACAGAAATGAACTGCAGGAACTTCTTAGATCAACCTACGCCACCAAAATCCCCTGGATAAAGTACATCAGGGACATGTGTACGACCCTCGGAGTCCCAGAGCTATGGTCTGAGCCGGAAATTGTGTCTGCAAGGCTTTCTAGAAAAGCACTATCTAATCTATTCTATAGCGTTATGCTCCAGAAATCTTTGAATTCCACCCGGGAAGGATCCCTAACTGACACATTCATTAAGGTAAAAGACTCATATAGCCATGAACACGTACTAGATGGCATGACACCTGCGTTCGTACGGACGATCTACATGCAATGGAGGTATGGATCTCTCCCCTTGAGGTCCCTTACTAAATCCTAGGTCGGATATCTGGATTCAGGGGTGTGTCCAGCCTGCAACTACAAACTGGAAAGTGATCTTCACGTGGTCCCGTTCTGTAGAGCCTATAGCAGAATTAGGAGTTATTGGTTGGTCCCTGATTTAAAGAACTTGGGCATCCGAGCATATGCTCCGGCCTACAGAGTCCTTAAGACAGACCTATCGGCACCAACAGTGTTCGTAATGGCAAAATTTCTGACGGCAATGTGGCGATTACGCACAAAAATAATTAAGGACACCATAGTTGCGTGAATACTTTTTTCTAATTGTCTTGCATATTAGTCCTGATATCGTTTCGTCCTCTTCTTAAGTAAAGTGTTATTTTAGTAAGCAGACTGCAACCATGAGTTTGGGGAATTGTTTTTAAAATGTACAGCACATTCTATAATGTTTTTAACTGCTTAATGATGAAAACTAATTTGTACATCTTTTATGATCTTTTATGATCGAAATAAAGATTATTTGAATTTGAATTTGAATTTGTATGTGATATATACAAGAAGTATTATGAGTGCTTGTGGGGTCTGTGAGTTGATGTTTGAGTGTTTTTGTTGGTTGAATAATGTATGTGTGTGTCTCTGTTAGTGTGTGAGTGAGTTTGTGTGTGTCTGTCTGAGTCTCAGTGTAAGTGCGTGTGTAATCCTCTCATCAAACACTGTCCTGGAATTGTATAGTGTGCGTATGTTGCTTTACTGCATGGTTGAGTTGGCATTAGAAACTCCTTGCTGAGTTCAAAACTTCTGTTTTAATATGTACTATTTACCCCTTAGGTAGGGAGTAGGTCACTCATAGGACAGAGTGCTATGTGCTTACAAGATATGGCATTTATTTTAATGTCTCAGTGAGTCACGTGCAATTTAATTCAATTCAAATCCTTTATTCGATATTACACATAAGATCATAAAAGTACTTACAATCACAATTTATGAAAAGAGATACATAAAATTAGCATAAATCCTAATAATTAAAAAGGTGCTAGTAACTAATTGATCATAAAATCCATTTAATCTCTATATATAAGCTGGATACAATAAAATGTGTAAAAGACAGTCCTGATTTGTCTTATGGGCTAACCTGCTTCCTCACATACATACTTTAAGACCACTAGCCAGAGTTTAATGTGCAGTCTTCCACCCATTCTGCAAGTTATATGCATATTTAGATACGCTAATTTACTCTGCCAGCCTGTGAGAAAGAGACAGAGGCACATAGAAAGTCAGAGACATGCTCACACAGCACTTACATATACAGCAGTAACAGAGGGACTTCATAAGAGCCAACACTAAGTAATAAAGGCAGTAAGTAATATATACAGCCACTTACATAGACATAAAGACATTGTGTCAAAGCTACTTTCACATCTAGTGACACACCCAGGGGGCTATGTACAAGGAAGTGGCACAGTGAAGCGTTAGTTGTCATGGCTTAACGTCTCACTCCACCACTTCAGAAACACAAGGCTGCACCGTGTTTACATGGATTCCCCCTACGATGTCTCTACACTTGGCAGTGTGGTGTCAACACAGGCACCCTTGCACCATTGTGCAAGGGTGTCTGCATGCAGGGGAAAGATTGTTTATGTACAGGAAGGTCCTCCTTCCTGTACATAAACAATCTTTAAATGCTATTTTTTTCACCTGTATGTGGGCTGCTTAATGCAGCAAACATGGACGTCACTAAATGGTATTTTATTAAGATTGCTTATGTGCAGGAAGGGGGACCTTCCTGTACATAAACAATCCAAGGTTTTTTGCTTTTCCATGTGTGCTGCACAAGGTAGCACACATGGAAAAAGCAACAACGAGGAAGAATAATGCATTTCTCCTCGTTTTGCCATCTTGAGACTGGGTTTTCCCTGGTTCTTGGTTTTCTCCTAGTTACGCTGCCCTTGTAAATAGGGGTCAGCTTCAAAATCAATGAGTATTGCGATGGAATGCCCACTGCAACACGCACTGCTCATTGCTTTCACGCTAAGCACTGCATGAAAGGGGGCCTTATTTACAAGGTAGTGTTAAGCCATGTAAAGTTGCTTAATGCTGCCTTGTAAATAAGGCGAAGCCCCTATCACCACAGGAACATCATTAAAAGTGATGTTCCCGTGGTGATAGGGGCTTGTACATATCCCCCCCGCCCCAGGAAGGGATTGATACACTTTTTTAGATATGCACTGAAATAGTGATACTCCTAATCACACATGAAGACAGGTAGTGCTAAACGTATGTGTTGGGCCTGCTACTGCAGAGCTTGTGTATGCAGTGTTACTGCTAAATAGAGTGGGCATTTTAAAATTCCTTGCCAAGCTTTAACTTTCCCTTCTATTACATATGTGTCACTCCTAAGGTAGGTTGGTAGGGTGTACATAGGCATTAAGGTAGGGTGCTATGTGCTTAAAAGGTAAGACATATACTTTGAAGTTAGTTGCATTCTCACTTCCAGATACAAATGTCCGGCTAAACATCCAGTGTCCGACTCATATGGCATCTCACATATTTATTTACAAAAGAATACATGCACTCACCCACCCAGTGAGACGGACAGAGGCACGCACACATTCAATCATTTGTCTATACAGCATTATGTATGCAGCAGTTACAGAGCCAGTTGAACACAGTTATATATCTCAGTGCAAACTAATACAGCCAGTAAGCAATCCATACAGCTAGTTGCATATACCTATAGAGACCCACAAAGGTGGTAATACAGCTAGTAATATAGTGACATAGTCACTTACACATCCAGTGACATACCTAGAGAGGGAGCAATATATAATCATTTAGGTATATATTGAAGTAGTTATACTTCTCATTACCCATGCAGACAAGTAGCCCTAAAAACAGGTGCTGGGCCTGCAATAGCAGAGCTTGTGTGTGCAGCTTTACTGCTGGATCGAGTTGGTATTTAAAACCCCTTTCAAGCTTTAAGCTTCCTTTATACTACATATAATGTACACCTATGGCAGGGTGTATGTAGGCCATAGGGCAGAGTGCTATGAACTTTAGAAGGTAAGACTTGCACTTAAAAGTCTCAGTCAGCCACATTTGCATTCTGAGAACAGTGTCTCAGCCATACTCCAATCTACATACATATTACAAAACTAGTCACTCACCTAGCCAGTCAGAGAGAGAGACAGAGGCACTTACACATTCAGTCAAAAGCCCAAACAACATTTACATATGCAGCCATAACAGAGTCAGTTGCACACACAGTGACATACCCCAATGCTCACTAATATCAATCAATCAATGCATTTATAGAGCGCGCTACTCACCCGTAAGAGTCTCAAGGCGCTGAAGGGAGGGGGGGGGGGGGTGCCGCTACTGCTCAAATAGCCAGGTCTTGAGGTGTTTCCTGAAGGTGAGGTGGTCCTGGGTCAGACGTAGGTGGGCGGGGAGTGAGTTCCATGTCTTGGCGGCCAGGTAGGAGAACAATCTTCCTCCGGTGGTCGAGGCTGGTGGAGCGGAGCTGGGGGTCGGAGTGTAGAAGGTGAGGCGGTTGTTGAGGTATTCGGGGCCCATGTCGTGGAGCGTGGTTGAGGAGCCTGAACGTGATCCTTTTGCTGACGGGGAGCCAGTGCATGTTTCTCAGGTGGGCAGATCTGTTGCTGTGGCGAGGGATGTCGAGGATGAGTCGTGCGGAGGCGTTCTGCATGCGCTGAAGTCGTTTTTGAAGTACAGTCAGTAGGCAATCCATGTAGCCAGGCAATTCATGTAGCCAGGTACATACACTTTTAAAGAGCCTTAGACATACTTAGACAGCTAGTTATGTAGCGATATAGTCAACTTACACGGCAGCTTATTGCACCATTTCAAGCTAAAGGGGCTCATGCTCTCTTACTTAATCCAGCCAAGTTGAAAATTATATCCAAAGAGAGTACTAGATTTTTCACGTCTGATATTTTAGCGAAATCTTTTTTGCAGTCTCTGTCAAGAGGTAAAATCGATAGTCTGGTCTTTGAGATACTAGTGTAATGGGGATTCCAGAGGGCTATTACAGTATGGATTATTTTTTTGTTTTTAATGAAGAGTTATCCTCTCTCTTTCTTGTTTGTTTTCTACCGCAGTAGTCACTGTATTAAGAGTCTATATGGATGGTGGAGATCTGAATGGGTGTTGACGTCTTAAGTCCTTCTCTGGCTTATAATGTTTTATACCCCATGAGCATTATTATCTTATATATACATAGGGATACAAGAATAAGTAAGGTACTTAGAAATGTTTTGAGCTTGCTACGTTTTTTCTCTATGCTCAATTGGAGGTGTTGCGGGTTGTCTGATGCACATGGGGTATCATATATGTGTTGGAGACACTTATGGGTTGTGGGCACTTGTCATCGCTAGGACTAATAGTCCTAAAGCCTCATTGTAGTGGCAGGGTGGGGGGTCGCAGGGGGGATCTTGGGGGGAAGGGTGGCGGTGGGGTGAAGGGGAATGGTGGGGTTTAAAAAAAGGGAAATAATCCACAGCAGCAAAGAAAGATGCAGAGTTCTGAAAATATGTATGTATGGATCTGGGCAAGCAATAGTACTTAGGAGGACCATATGGCTAAGATAGGCCTTCGAATATGTATATTGATTGTTTGTGGGCTAAATAATCATAACAAAAGGCAGAGGGTGGCTAGAGAGCTATGTTTGATCCAGCCTGATGTCTGCAGTAGACACACATTCCTTGGGGGAAACAGGAGATTTTGTCAGAACTGGATTATAAAGTATTAGCAGCCTCCTGGCAATCAAATATGATCAGGGGGTGGCGATATTAGTGAGACCCTCTATACAAACAATGGGATGTACATTGGTTGATACTGAGGGATGGTGAGCTGTTTTGGAATGCAGGGTGGTGGAAGTAATATTTACCCTCAGTATAGTATACGGTTTTAATTTTCATGAGGCCCTGATACTGGAATACCTAAATAGTGAGCTTGCTACATGGCCGACTCCGCTATTGCTCTGTGGTGATTTTAATATAAACATGACTTATGGGGATATCCAATTTTGTGGCCAAAATTATATTGGCAGAAAGCCCAGGGTCTGTAAGGCCCTATGCCAACTGTTATTTGACCACAGGTTGACGGATGCTTGGAGTAATCTACCCAGGCAAGACCCAGAATATACGTTTTATTCATATCCACATAATATGCTTGTACGCCTCAATTAGTTTTAATTTTTTATATCCCGTTATTATTTACAGGGGTAAAAATCCAAGGGTTACATCAGATGACGTGCTAGTAGTATTCGAAATTCCGGCACTTGGTGGAAGTACATCCCCGAGAGCTTTCACTTTTGATAGAAAGCATTTGCTGGATGACGCCTTTATTGAGAATATGAAGGTTTGGATAAAGGAGTTTTTCCAGATGAATTGGCACTCTGCGCAATGGTGGTTTATTTGGGACACATTCAAAGCTGGTTTTAGAGGAGAAATTCCGAGTTATGGGTTTTATAAACAAAAACTAGCTAAGTTGCCAATGCAGGAACTGTATGATGAACTTAAGACTGCTGAAGAGGAATGGGCAAGTGGGCTAGCTGCAGGTCATAATACTGCAGCACTACAAACTAATTTAGGTAGATGTAAGGCTGAAATAAATCTTGAGTAGAGCAAAGAAATTGCTATAAAAATATCAAACTTATAAAAAAGAGTGATATGAATATGTAGAGGCTACTGGACGTTGTTTAGCCCAGAAGCTACATATAAAGGAGGCGGAAGAAAGAATAACTGGGATGAAATACGTGGCAGGGGTTACGGTGTATGACCCTCAGGAAATTCTCGAAGGTTTTTTTTGGCTTCTATACAGAATTGTATGCAGGGTAAGATAATGGGCGATATGCAATGGATTTGGGGCTCAAATCCTCACTGTGGAAAAAACTGGAACAGGAGGATGCTGAGATGGTGGATGAGCCTATCAAGTTAGATGAATTAGAAAAAGCCATTATTAACCTTGCAGTAGGAAAACCTGCAGTACCAGATAAACTCCCGTTGGAAATCTATAAGATTTTCAAGATGTTGAATCTGATATGCTTATAGTTTTTCAAACAGCACAAAAAAGGGGGGTTCCGCGATCCTGGGCTGAGGCTACTATCTGCATTTTTAAGAAAAAGGGGAAGCCGTCTGTGGTACCTGGGTCCTACCGTCCAATCTCTCTTGTCAACTGTGATGGTAAAATGTATGCAAAAATTTGGGGTACACGGTTGGCAAAAGTTATAGCACCCTTAGTATCTTTAAAACAACACTGCTTTATACCAGCCAGAGGGATGGTAGACAATGTGAGCAGAGTAGTGACCCTCTTTGATATAGCACAGGCAGAATCTAGAGTATTAGTGTTGGTCCTACTCGATGCTGAATAAGCATTTGACCGTGTGTCATGGCATTTTTTATGGGGGTCCTACACCAAATGGTGTTTGGGCAGGGATATATTCAAGCTTTGCAGGCCTTATATAATTCCCCCACAGCTTAAACTTGTTCAATGGGGCGCTCTTCTAAAGCAATTCATATTTCTAGAGGCACACTACAAGGCTGTCGATGTTCACCCCTTCTGTTTGCTCTTTATATTAATCCTTTTATTATTATGTTAGAACAGAGAAAAGATATTATACCCTTTAGTGTACGACAAGAAAAATTTTGTGTATTGGCGTACGCTGATGATATTGCGATTGTAACCGCAAATCTAGACCTTGCAGTACTTGAAATAAAATATCTGGCGCAGAAGTTTGGGATAGTATCAGGGTATAAACTCAATTTGTCTAAAACACAAATTCTATGTACAAGTCAAATACTGGGCAACGATCCTAGAGTTGTTAGCAAAGCCATATATCTGGGCATTAAGATTCAAGCCTTGGTTAAAGAAATCTAAGGGGTCAATTGGGGTGATATTATTGGGGGAGGTAAGCACTCACTCGAGAGGTGGGAAAATCTGCGCCTCTTATTAGTTGGTAGAGCTAATGTACTTAAGATTAATGTTTTGCCTAGGGTATGTATTTCTTCAGGGCAGTACCCTTGGAGGTATCAAGTAAACAAATTCAACATTTACAATCATTGTGTGCCAGATATATGTGGGCTCCAGGGAAACCATGAAAATCTGCCTGATTTATGACCCTTCCTCTAGAAAGAGGAGGCTGGTCGGTACCTGGTTTCTCTTTTTATTATTATTACGCTTGTATTTTGACTATCGCACGTATCTTGCTGACTGGGGAAAAAATTAGTAGTGCAGCTGAAGCCCCCTCAATTTATCAGATGATTCTGGGTCCTGAGGTGAAGCACTTTCTGTTTAAGAGGTTGGATGGCAGCTATTTCAAAAGAACCTGCTTTAAAGTGCTGAATGCTGTGTTTAATCTGGAACACAGTTGGGAGAAGTTTTCAGACTCTCGTACTCTCTGTTAATACACCTACTGATGCCATTGGAGTGCTCCCATCAATCTTCTGGGATCATATGGTTACCATTTGGAGACTGAAGGGCTTTATTCGACTTGGTGATATGATCAGGCTGATGGGAATTTTTTGTCGTTTCCAGAGTTGGTGAATAAATATCATTTATGTACAACTCAATTTTCTAAGTTTCTGCATTTAAGGGACTTTTTAGGTAAATATCCAATTAATACTATGACATATAAAATTGTAGAAGCTATTAGACGGCAGGAAAAGATTGGCTCACTATACAAAATATTATTAGAGGTAAGAGTAGATGACTTAGAGAAGTATAATTCTAAATGAGGAAACTTGCTGGGAAATTCCTCAATTTCATTAGAAAATTTGATTGATCTGTCAGGGAGGATACTAATGGCAGCTAATTTAAAACCCAACATCATGAAAATCTATTTAATCTGTATCATACTCCTGCCAAGATGATGAAGTTGGGGGGGGGGGCATAATGATGGAAAATGCTTTCGTTGTGAAACGGATAATGTAGATATTCTTCTTGTTTTTTATGTATGTACTGCTTTGAATTCCCTGAAAAGGTCTATAGAAAGATTTTTATCAGAGATCATGGGAGTCCCCCTTAAAATCTACAAATCTATTATGTTGTTAGGAATCAGGGAGGAACTGAGCCAAGGGAAACTAATGTATACATTTTGGTATTACATTTGTATGGCCTCAACAGTGGCATGGATATCAATAGCTTCCTTCTGGCTATGGCAAGAGGCTCCATATTTTGAAATGTGGCGGGCCATGTTATTAAATATTTTTAATATGGAATATAGTCTCTATTCTGTTAAAGGACCAGGAAAAAGAAAGTTGGTCTTACAGGTATGGGGGCGATGGATTATATGGCAGGATAATGTTTTTGGGTTATCTGAAATCTGTTATTTTGAATTATGTAGATTGAGAGCAATATAAGTGTAGGATTATGAATGGAATGTTTTTTTGTTATTGCTTGGAATAATCAATGATGGATTTTTATACGTACCTTGCTGCTTTGGATTTCAATAGAAGAAAGGAGATGTCTACTATTTGGTTTATAGTATGAAATTATGCACTGCAGAAACTAAAGGATGATTGTGGAATTTTGAAAAATGTAATATCAAATTATATTTATGTTTTTAAACAGATGACTGACACCATCAATTGGAATAAAGTAATCTCCTACTTACTTATTTCTATGTAGTTCTACAAACTAACATTGTCAAGGTATACACCAAGGTACAGTGTCATAGAGCCACTGAGACATCAAGACTCGTATTGATAGAGCCACTCATATGCCCAGTCACTCACATATTCAGGCACTCACACACCAACTAACTCTCTGATAGCCAATAACGCACCAAGTCACTTATCAATAAATGTACTACCACAGGCACTCACTTACCTATACAGATACACACCCATTCATTCACTCATACAGGTAGTAACTCATGCGCTCACTCACCCATACAGTCACTAACACACCAAGTTACTCTCCTATATAAGTACTTATTCACCCTATTAATCACCCATACAGCTAGAAACACATCCACTCACTTAGCCAAACAGTCAATCATACACCCACTAAGTTACCTATGTAGATACTAACCCAGCCAGTCACTCAGCCATTCATCTAGTGACACATGCACACTCAGTCTCTCATTCAGGCACTGGCACACTCATTCACACACCAAATACAGGTACTCACAATCCACTCATGTACCCATAAAGCTGCTAATATATGTACTACTCAGACACACATTCGCTTACCAATACACTCACTGACACACCCACACATGCACTCACTCACCCATATACATATTCAGATACCCACTCACCCACCCAAACAGGAACTTACACAACAACTCATAGCTCTATCCACCCATTGACACACCCACTCACTAACCCATATAGTTACTGATGCACCCACTCACTCATACAGTCACTGACACACATACTCACTCACAGACCCATACAGATAACTCACACACGCCCTCTCCAACTTATACAACCACTCACATACACACTGTGAAAGGTTACAGGTTACAGTTAGTAAAACAAAGTTAATAAGCCTTAGAAATTCACAGAAAAAAAACAAAGGTTACAGGTTCCAGTTAGGAAATAAAGTTAATAAAGCCTTAGAAATTCACTGCAAAAACAAAGGTTACAGGTATGTTTTAGTCATGCTCACATTCCATTCATACAAAACCATAGAAATTCAGCAGTTATAGTTACCAGAGCTAATTATACCTTATGTCTCCACTATGCACTGCTTATGACTTCACATATTTCATCAGTCATGACATGGTCAGTGACATTACTAATAACATCTCAAATGACATCACTGATGACATTGTCTACATAATCACTCATATATCTACTCACTCCCTAATACAGTCTCTCTTACACCCACCTACATACCTACACCAGCACTTGCATACCTATTCACAGACCCATACAATACTCACACATCCAGACACTCATACATAGAGCTACTCACACATCTACTCACTCACTCATACAGCCGCTCACACAACCATTCACTCACCCATGCAGCTAAGCATACAACCAGTCACTCACCCAAACAGCCACTCACACGGCCACACACTCACCCCTACAGCCACTCAAACACCTCATTATTTACCAATACAGCAACTCACATACCCACGCATTCACCCATACAGCTATGCATAACCTACTTTTTCACCTCTACAGCCAATCACACACTCACTCACTCATCTATACAGCCTGTAAACACAGCCACTCAATAATGCATGCAACCACTCACACACTCACTCACATAGCCACATAACCACTTACATACCCACTCACACATCTATTCTAATACTGACAGATACACTCACTCACCTATACAGCCACTCACTCTTCAATGCAGCCATTTGTTATGTTGTGTTAATTAAATTTATAAAAGCGCACAATTACCCTAGGGTGTCCTGGAGCTGAGCTCTGCTTAAGCGATAGTCAGAGGGGGTTCAATGAGTAAAGAGCCAGGTTTTCAGACCTTTTTTAAAGGACAGAAGGTCCCAGGTATTTCTCAGAAAGAACAGAAGCTCATTCCAAGCTTTGGACGCGCAGGTAATAAACCTCCTGGCCCCCAGCTGGATTTCCTAACAATGGGGATATGGACATTTTTTAATCCTTTAGACCGCAGGGTCCTGGTCGGGGCATACAATTTGATTTTTTGCCTCAAATGGTCAGGTCCAATACCATTGAGAGCCTTAAATGCTAAATGCTACACATAAGGCCTTAAAACAAACCCTTTGCTTCACCGGGATCGAATGTGCCTGAGTTAACTCTCTTTTTACCGAAACAAATTTCAGTATGCCTGTCATATTAAGATGTTAATTTTAAGCATTCAGATAAATGCCATTACAGTAGTCTAGGTGTGACAAGGACTGTGACTACTGTCCTAAAGTACGTTTGAGAAAGAAAGGGTTTAATTTTCCTCAAAATTCGCAAAATCAAAAAGCAGGAGGAAACTACTGAGCTTATGTGATCATTGAAAATCAATCTATTGCCCACAATGACCCCAACGTTCATTACTTTCAGAGTTGGAGTAGGCTGATTTCCCAACACTGAGGGCTACCAATCCGGGGTCCAAATACAATCACTTCAGTCTTGCTTGAATTCAGCTACAAACAATGTAAAGCCAGCCAACCTACTATGGCTTGCATACAGTCATGGAAGCGAGCTCCAGCCTCCTTTTCATGACTTTTTTTGATGGATAAAACGATCTGTGTATCATCAGCATATGAGGTTAACTGGAAACCCAAAGATCTAATCAGTGTAGCTAACAGTATCAGATACATGTTGAAAAGGGTGGGGCTCAGCGAGGACCCTTGAGGGACCCCACACAGGAGGCTAAACGGCCTAGAATTATGGTTATCCAGGTCAACAGTTTGGTTTATATCAGCTAGGAAGGATTGAAGGAGTTTCCAAGCAACCCCACAAACCCCAACCCCAGACAACCGATCCATCAATACCCTATGATGGACCGTGTCGAAAGCTGCTGACAAATCCAGCATCATCAAAACAGCCTTCCCACCACAATCAAGAGCCTCCCTTATCAATTCACATGATTTAATTAGAGCAAGTTCCATACTGTGATTCGCTCTAAAGCCATATTGAGTCTTGTCAAAAACATTGTTGTTATTACAATGGGAGCTAAGTTGAATATTCATGGCTATCTCTATAATTTTTGCAGCCATTCACATACCTTCTCATTTGACCAAACACTCGTTCAGATACCCACTCACTCATGTATACAATCACCCAGACACCTGCTAACCCATGCATTCAGATATTCACTTAGCCACTTACTCACCAATACAGCAACTGAGACAGCTACTCACTCACTAGTACAGCCGCTCATACAGCAACTCAATCATCCACACATCTACTCAAATTCCTACTTATACACCTGTACAGTCATTTGCATATCCACATGAATCCGCACAGACACCCACTCACACACAGATACACACAGTCACTAACATACTATGTTAGAAGTAGTATCACTTATTACTAGTACACGTAGTATACTCATCTGACTGTTTGTAATAGCTTAGTATATACGTTTAACGCCTTAACCGCGGCGGTTTGTCTGCCGCGGTGCGGGCGTTCTATTGAGTGGGCCGGGCTCTGTCTACTGTTGGCCGATGGCAGCACCCTCGAGGTAGTGCTCCTGTCGGCCATTTGCCGACGGGAGAACAGAACGGGTTAATACTCATAAAGTATACACTTATACTCACTGAATGATGTTATAAGTGATGTAATTTGAGATATCATCAGTGATGTCATCAGTGATGTCACTGACCATGTTATGAGTGAAAATATATGTGAGGTCATAAGCAGTGCATTGTGGGGGCGTATGATATATTAGCTCCGGTAACTACAACTGCTAGATTTCTATGGTTTTGTATGAGTGAAATGTGAGCCTAACTATTAGTTCCTGTAACCTTTGTTTTTTTCAGTGAATATAGATAATATTTAAAAAATGTTTGGAAATGACAAGTAACCCAAAAAGACAGGCACTCCATGGTAGCGAATTTTCAAAGCTCTTTATTTGCAACTGAGAAAATGCAACTTGTTTCAGCTCCAACAAGCCTTTCTCAAGGTGACAAGCCCCAACACCATTCCAAATAAATAGGCATACACACACACGCTGAAAGATCCTCCATTAAGCTTCAGATTAGTGTATCACACATATTAAAATTTTCATATAGTACTAGATTTCTGTTTATATGCCACCTATCAATCTCAAATCAATTTGGATGACATGATTTTTAAAGAGCTCAAAATAAATGTGTTTGAAAAAGAAACATGAGCATGTAAAAAAAGAAATATTCACAAATAAAATGGACCGATTAATGTGTCTGAATAAATTCTCTAAAATTCAGGACTCAATGTCAGTACGTAGTAGCATTTTTTCATAAATACAACATTATTAGCAATCGGAGCACAAAAATATATATTTTAAACACTAATCAAGATATGCTTTAATTCATCTGATAACATAACTGTAAATATGCCCTAGTGGGTAATTCAACTAAATTTCTCCGCACAAAACAGGCTGAGTAATCAATGTGCAAATACAAAAGTACATATGTGTACATACATTTCAAGAATGTGCATGTATGCATAATAAGGATAATGCCCAAGTGGACAAATGTTCATAATCAAAATGTCTTCATATTCACATTACCTGCCAAACATCATGCGATAACAAATTAAAATAAATGTGTATTTAAATAATCTATTGCTAAGATAGCCAAGTATGCAACCCATAGGACAAATGGCCCATAATATAGAATCATAAACAATGGAAAAAATGAAGAGAGGACACAAAAAGAGCAATTATAGAAAAATGTGACAGCGGAGTCTCTGCAGATAATCAGAATACATGCAGTTGGAGCAAGGCAATACTGCCATATGATGATTAGACAGCAAATAGAGTAAGCAGTAGATAGTAATCAACTGTCAAGTTCCTTCTCAAAGCTCATTAAACACTATTTTATTGTACATAATAGGCAGTCTGACATGCATCTCTAGTGCGATTTACAAAAGGGGGTGGTGATGAACAGAGTGTCTGAGTTAAACAGACCACTCTTACCCAGTCCAAAGATCAGGGCTTGATCCATCACCGTTATTTATCTCACTGCCCCATCCCAGCTCAGAACCTGGCTATATGCAAATCAGTCTGTCCCTGGCCCAGTGCATCATGGGAACAGGGCAGACTAAACTACCAAGCCAATTCTTCACCAGAAAGGAGACAAGCTACCGGGGACCGGTTTCTGGCATTTCAGCCTTCTTCGGCCCGGCTTGCTTGAATCCTGATGGAGCAGTGAGAAAGGGACTCATGTCTGAGTATACCCTGCCACACCTATAGTAGCCAAAAACGATTTACACCCCTTGTTGTAAATATTTTTGTCCACCCTAAGCGTGGAAGGGTATTCTCAGATGTGAGACCCTTGCTCATTGCACCATCAGGATTCAAGCAAACCGGGCCGAAGACGGCTGTAATGCCAGAAACCGGTCCCCGGGAGCTTGTTTCCTTCCCAGTGTAAGAATTGGCTTTTGTAGTTTGGTTTGCCCTGTTCCCATCATGCACTGGGACAGGAACAGACTAATTTGCATACAGCCAGGTTCTGAAACTGGGATGGTGCAGTGAGCTAAAAAACGGTGTTGGATCTAGCCCTGATCTCTTGACTGGGTGAGAGCTTTCTGCTTAATTCAGAGACTCTGTCCCTCACCACCCCTTGTTGTAAATATTTTTGTCCACCCTAAGCGTGGAAGGGTATTCTCAGATGTGAGACCCTTGCTCATTGCACCATCAGGATTCAAGCAAACCGGGCCGAAGACGGCTGTAATGCCAGAAACCGGTCCCCGGGAGCTTGTTTCCTTCCCAGTGTAAGAATTGGCTATTGTAGTTTGGTTTGCCCTGTTCCCATCATGCACTGGGACAGGAACAGACTAATTTGCATACAGCCAGGTTCTGAAACTGGGATGGTGCAGTGAGCTAAAAAACGGTGTTGGATCTAGCCCTGATCTCTTGACTGGGTGAGAGCTTTCTGCTTAATTCAGAGACTCTGTCCCTCGCCACCCCTTGTTGTAAATATTTTTGTCCACCCTAAGCGTGGAAGGGTATTCTCAGATGTGAGACCCTTGCTCATTGCACCATCAGGATTCAAGCAAACCGGGCCGAAGACGGCTGTAATGCCAGAAATCGGTCCCCGGGAGCTTGTTTCCTTCCCAGTGTAAGAATTGGCTTTTGTAGTTTGGTTTGCCCTGTTCCCATCATGCACTGGGACAGGAACAGACTAATTTGCATACAGCCAGGTTCTGAAACTGGGATGGTGCAGTGAGCTAAAAAACGGTGTTGGATCTAGCCCTGATCTCTTGACTGGGTGAGAGCTTTCTGCTTAATTCAGAGACTCTGTCCCTCACCACCCCTTGTTGTAAATATTTTTGTCCACCCTAAGCGTGGAAGGGTATTCTCAGATGTGAGACCCTTGCTCATTGCACCATCAGGATTCAAGCAAACCGGGCCGAAGACGGCTGTAATGCCAGAAACCGGTCCCCGGGAGCTTGTTTCCTTCCCAGTGTAAGAATTGGCTTTTGTAGTTTGGTTTGCCCTGTTCCCATCATGCACTGGGACAGGAACAGACTAATTTGCATACAGCCAGGTTCTGAAACTGGGATGGTGCAGTGAGCTAAAAAACGGTGTTGGATCTAGCCCTGATCTCTTGACTGGGTGAGAGCTTTCTGCTTAATTCAGAGACTCTGTCCCTCACCACCCCTTGTTGTAAATATTTTTGTCCACCCTAAGCGTGGAAGGGTATTCTCAGATGTGAGACCCTTGCTCATTGCACCATCAGGATTCAAGCAAACCGGGCCGAAGACGGCTGTAATGCCAGAAACCGGTCCCCGGGAGCTTGTTTCCTTCCCAGTGTAAGAATTGGCTTTTGTAGTTTGGTTTGCCCTGTTCCCATCATGCACTGGGACAGGAACAGACTAATTTGCATACAGCCAGGTTCTGAAACTGGGATGGTGCAGTGAGCTAAAAAACGGTGTTGGATCTAGCCCTGATCTCTTGACTGGGTGAGAGCTTTCTGCTTAATTCAGAGACTCTGTCCCTCACCACCCCTTGTTGTAAATATTTTTGTCCACCCTAAGCGTGGAAGGGTATTCTCAGATGTGAGACCCTTGCTCATTGCACCATCAGGATTCAAGCAAACCGGGCCGAAGACGGCTGTAATGCCAGAAACCGGTCCCCGGGAGCTTGTTTCCTTCCCAGTGTAAGAATTGGCTTTTGTAGTTTGGTTTGCCCTGTTCCCATCATGCACTGGGACAGGAACAGACTCATTTGCATACAGCCAGGTTCTGAAACTGGGATGGTGCAGTGAGCTAAAAAACGGTGTTGGATCTAGCCCTGATCTCTTGACTGGGTGAGAGCTTTCTGCTTAATTCAGAGACTCTGTCCCTCACCACCCCTTGTTGTAAATATTTTTGTCCACCCTAAGCGTGCAAGGGTATTCTCAGATGTGAGACCCTTGCTCATTGCACCATCAGGATTCAAGCAAACCGGGCCGAAGACGGCTGTAATGCCAGAAACCGTTCCCCGGGAGCTTGTTTCCTTCCCAGTGTAAGAATTGGCTTTTGTAGTTTGGTTTGCCCTGTTCCCATCATGCACTGGGACAGGAACAGACTAATTTGCATACAGCCAGGTTCTGAAACTGGGATGGTGCAGTGAGCTAAAAAACGGTGTTGGATCTAGCCCTGATCTCTTGACTGGGTGAGAGCTTTCTGCTTAATTCAGAGACTCTGTCCCTCACCACCCCTTGTTGTAAATATTTTTGTCCACCCTAAGCGTGGAAGGGTATTCTCAGATGTGAGACCCTTGCTCATTGCACCATCAGGATTCAAGCAAACCGGGCCGAAGACGGCTGTAATGCCAGAAACCGGTCCCCGGGAGCTTGTTTCCTTCCCAGTGTAAGAATTGGCTTTTGTAGTTTGGTTTGCCCTGTTCCCATCATGCACTGGGACAGGAACAGACTAATTTGCATACAGCCAGGTTCTGAAACTGGGATGGTGCAGTGAGCTAAAAAACGGTGTTGGATCTAGCCCTGATCTCTTGACTGGGTGAGAGCTTTCTGCTTAATTCAGAGACTCTGTCCCTCACCACCCCTTGTTGTAAATATTTTTGTCCACCCTAAGCGTGGAAGGGTATTCTCAGATGTGAGACCCTTGCTCATTGCACCATCAGGATTCAAGCAAACCGGGCCGAAGACGGCTGTAATGCCAGAAACCGGTCCCCAGGAGCTTGTTTTCTTCCCATTGTAAGAATTGGCTTTTGTAGTTTGGTTTGCCCTGTTCCCATCATGCACTGGGACAGGAACAGACTATTTTGCATACAGCCAGGTTCTGAAACTGGGATGGTGCAGTGAGCTAAAAAACGGTGTTGGATCTAGCCCTGATCTCTTGACTGGGTGAGAGCTTTCTGCTTAATTCAGAGACTCTGTCCCTCATCACCCCTTGTTGTAAATATTTTTGTCCACCCTAAGCGTGGAAGGGTATTCTCAGATGTGAGACCCTTGCTCATTGCACCATCAGGATTCAAGCAAACCGGGCCGAAGACGGCTGTAATGCCAGAAACCGGTCCCCGGGAGCTTGTTTCCTTCCCAGTGTAAGAATTGGCTTTTGTAGTTTGGTTTGCCCTGTTCCCATCATGCACTGGGACAGGAACAGACTAATTTGCATACAGCCAGGTTCTGAAACTGGGATGGTGCAGTGAGCTAAAAAACGGTGTTGGATCTAGCCCTGATCTCTTGACTGGGTGAGAGCTTTCTGCTTAATTCAGAGACTCTGTCCCTCACCACCCCTTGTTGTAAATATTTTTGTCCACCCTAAGCGTGGAAGGGTATTCTCAGATGTGAGACCCTTGCTCATTGCACCATCAGGATTCAAGCAAACCGGGCCGAAGACGGCTGTAATGCCAGAAACCGTTCCCCGGGAGCTTGTTTCCTTCCCAGTGTAAGAATTGGCTTTTGTAGTTTGGTTTGCCCTGTTCCCATCATGCACTGGGACAGGAACAGACTAATTTGCATACAGCCAGGTTCTGAAACTGGGATGGTGCAGTGAGCTAAAAAACGGTGTTGGATCTAGCCCTGATCTCTTGACTGGGTGAGAGCTTTCTGCTTAATTCAGAGACTCTGTCCCTCACCACCCCTTGTTGTAAATATTTTTGTCCACCCTAAGCGTGGAAGGGTATTCTCAGATGTGAGACCCTTGCTCATTGCACCATCAGGATTCAAGCAAACCGGGCCGAAGACGGCTGTAATGCCAGAAACCGGTCCCCGGGAGCTTGTTTCCTTCCCAGTGTAAGAATTGGCTTTTGTAGTTTGGTTTGCCCTGTTCCCATCATGCACTGGGACAGGAACAGACTAATTTGCATACAGCCAGGTTCTGAAACTGGGATGGTGCAGTGAGCTAAAAAACGGTGTTGGATCTAGCCCTGATCTCTTGACTGGGTGAGAGCTTTCTGCTTAATTCAGAGACTCTGTCCCTCACCACCCCTTGTTGTAAATATTTTTGTCCACCCTAAGCGTGGAAGGGTATTCTCAGATGTGAGACCCTTGCTCATTGCACCATCAGGATTCAAGCAAACCGGGCTGAAGACGGCTGTAATGCCAGAAACCGGTCCCCGGGAGCTTGTTTCCTTCCCAGTGTAAGAATTGGCTTTTGTAGTTTGGTTTGCCCTGTTCCCATCATGCACTGGGACAGGAACAGACTAATTTGCATACAGCCAGGTTCTGAAACTGGGATGGTGCAGTGAGCTAAAAAACGGTGTTGGATCTAGCCCTGATCTCTTGACTGGGTGAGAGCTTTCTGCTTAATTCAGAGACTCTGTCCCTCACCACCCCTTGTTGTAAATATTTTTGTCCACCCTAAGCGTGGAAGGGTATTCTCAGATGTGAGACCCTTGCTCATTGCACCATCAGGATTCAAGCAAACCGGGCCGAAGACGGCTGTAATGCCAGAAACCGGTCCCCGGGAGCTTGTTTCCTTCCCAGTGTAAGAATTGGCTTTTGTAGTTTGGTTTGCCCTGTTCCCATCATGCACTGGGACAGGAACAGACTAATTTGCATACAGCCAGGTTCTGAAACTGGGATGGTGCAGTGAGCTAAAAAACGGTGTTGGATCTAGCCCTGATCTCTTGACTGGGTGAGAGCTTTCTGCTTAATTCAGAGACTCTGTCCCTCACCACCCCTTGTTGTAAATATTTTTGTCCACCCTAAGCGTGGAAGGGTATTCTCAGATGTGAGACCCTTGCTCATTGCACCATCAGGATTCAAGCAAACCGGGCCGAAGACGGCTGTAATGCCAGAAACCGGTCCCCGGGAGCTTGTTTCCTTCCCAGTGTAAGAATTGGCTTTTGTAGTTTGGTTTGCCCTGTTCCCATCATGCACTGGGACAGGAACAGACTCATTTGCATACAGCCAGGTTCTGAAACTGGGATGGTGCAGTGAGCTAAAAAACGGTGTTGGATCTAGACCTGATCTCTTGACTGGGTGAGAGCTTTCTGCTTAATTCAGAGACTCTGTCCCTCACCACCCCTTGTTGTAAATATTTTTGTCCACCCTAAGCGTGGAAGGGTATTCTCAGATGTGAGACCCTTGCTCATTGCACCATCAGGATTCAAGCAAACCGGGCCGAAGACGGCTGTAATGCCAGAAACCGGTCCCCGGGAGCTTGTTTCCTTCCCAGTGTAAGAATTGGCTTTTGTAGTTTGGTTTGTCCTGTTCCCATCATGCACTGGGACAGGAACAGACTAATTTGCATACAGCCAGGTTCTGAAACTGGGATGGTGCAGTGAGCTAAAAAACGGTGTTGGATCTAGCCCTGATCTCTTGACTGGGTGAGAGCTTTCTGCTTAATTCAGAGACTCTGTCCCTCACCACCCCTTGTTGTAAATATTTTTGTCCACCCTAAGCGTGGAAGGGTATTCTCAGATGTGAGACCCTTGCTCATTGCACCATCAGGATTCAAGCAAACCGGGCCGAAGACGGCTGTAATGCCAGAAACCGGTCCCCGGGAGCTTGTTTCCTTCCCAGTGTAAGAATTGGCTTTTGTAGTTTGGTTTGCCCTGTTCCCATCATGCACTGGGACAGGAACAGACTAATTTGCATACAGCCAGGTTCTGAAACTGGGATGGTGCAGTGAGCTAAAAAACGGTGTTGGATCTAGCCCTGATCTATTGACTGGGTGAGAGCTTTCTGCTTAATTCAGAGACTCTGTCCCTCACCACCCCTTGTTGTAAATATTTTTGTCCACCCTAAGCGTGGAAGGGTATTCTCAGATGTGAGACCCTTGCTCATTGCACCATCAGGATTCAAGCAAACCGGGCCGCAGACGGCTGTAATGCCAGAAACCGGTCCCCAGGAGCTTGTTTCCTTCCCAGTGTAAGAATTGGCTTTTGTAGTTTGGTTTGCCCTGTTCCCATCATGCACTGGGACAGGAACAGACTAATTTGCATACAGCCAGGTTCTGAAACTGGGATGGTGCAGTGAGCTAAAAAACGGTGTTGGATCTAGCCCTGATCTCTTGACTGGGTGAGAGCTTTCTGCTTAATTCAGAGACTCTGTCCCTCACCACCCCTTGTTGTAAATATTTTTGTCCACCCTAAGCGTGGAAGGGTATTCTCAGATGTGAGACCCTTGCTCATTGCACCATCAGGATTCAAGCAAACCGGGCCGAAGACGGCTGTGATGCCAGAAACCGGTCCCCAGGAGCTTGTTTCCTTCCCAGTGTAAGAATTGGCTTTTGTAGTTTGGTTTGCCCTGTTCCCATCATGCACTGGGACAGGAACAGACTATTTTGCATACAGCCAGGTTCTGAAACTGGGATGGTTCAGTGAGCTAAAAAACGGTGTTGGATCTAGCCCTGATCTCTTGACTGGGTGAGAGCTTTCTGCTTAATTCAGAGACTCTGTCCCTCACCACCCCTTGTTGTAAATATTTTTGTCCACCCTAAGCGTGGAAGGGTATTCTCAGATGTGAGACCCTTGCTCATTGCACCATCAGGATTCAAGCAAACCGGGCCGAAGACGGGCTGTAATGCCAGAAACCGGTCCCCGGGAGCTTGTTTCCTTCCCAGTGTAAGAATTGGCTTTTGTAGTTTGGTTTGCCCTGTTCCCATCATGCACTGGGACAGGAACAGACTAATTTGCATACAGCCAGGTTCTGAAACTGGGATGGTGCAGTGAGCTAAAAAACGGTGTTGGATCTAGCCCTGATCTCTTGACTGGGTGAGAGCTTTCTGCTTAATTCAGAGACTCTGTCCCTCACCACCCCTTGTTGTAAATATTTTTGTCCACCCTAAGCGTGGAAGGGTATTCTCAGATGTGAGACCCTTGCTCATTGCACCATCAGGATTCAAGCAAACCGGGCCGAAGACGGCTGTAATGCCAGAAACCGGTCCCCGGGAGCTTGTTTCCTTCCCAGTGTAAGAATTGGCTTTTGTAGTTTGGTTTGCCCTGTTCCCATCATGCACTGGGACAGGAACAGACTAATTTGCATACAGCCAGGTTCTGAAACTGGAATGGTGCAGTGAGCTAAAAAACGGTGTTGGATCTAGCCCTGATCTCTTGACTGGGTGAGAGCTTTCTGCTTAATTCAGAGACTCTGTCCCTCACCACCCCTTGTTGTAAATATTTTTGTCCACCCTAAGCGTGGAAGGGTATTCTCAGATGTGAGACTCTTGCTCATTGCACCATCAGGATTCAAGCAAACCGGGCCGAAGACGGCTGTAATGCCAGAAACCGGTCCCCGGGAGCTTGTTTCCTTCCCAGTGTAAGACTTGGCTTTTGTAGTTTGGTTTGCCCTGTTCCCATCATGCACTGGGACAGGAACAGACTAATTTGCATACAGCCAGGTTCTGAAACTGGGATGGTGCAGTGAGCTAAAAAACGGTGTTGGATCTAGCCCTGATCTCTTGACTGGGTGAGAGCTTTCTGCTTAATTCAGAGACTCTGTCCCTCACCACCCCTTGTTGTAAATATTTTTGTCCACCCTAAGCGTGGAAGGGTATTCTCAGATGTGAGACCCTTGCTCATTGCACCATCAGGATTCAAGCAAACCGGGCCGAAGACGGCTGTAATGCCAGAAACCGGTCCCCGGGAGCTTGTTTCCTTCCCAGTGTAAGAATTGGCTTTTGTAGTTTGGTTTGCCCTGTTCCCATCATGCACTGGGACAGGAACAGACTAATTTGCATACAGCCAGGTTCTGAAACTGGGATGGTGCAGTGAGCTAAAAAATGGTGTTGGATCTAGCCCTGATCTCTTGACTGGGTGAGAGCTTTCTGCTTAATTCAGAGACTCTGTCCCTCACCACCCCTTGTTGTAAATATTTTTGTCCACCCTAAGCGTGGAAGGGTATTCTCAGATGTGAGACCCTTGCTCATTGCACCATCAGGATTCAAGCAAACCGGGCCGAAGACGGCTGTAATGCCAGAAACCGGTCCCCGGGAGCTTGTTTCCTTCCCAGTGTAAGAATTGGCTTTTGTAGTTTGGTTTGCCCTGTTCCCATCATGCACTGGGACAGGAACAGACTAATTTGCATACAGCCAGGTTCTGAAACTGGGATGGTGCAGTGAGCTAAAAAACGGTGTTGGATCTAGCCCTGATCTCTTGACTGGGTGAGAGCTTTCTGCTTAATTCAGAGACTCTGTCCCTCACCACCCCTTGTTGTAAATATTTTTGTCCACCCTAAGCGTGGAAGGGTATTCTCAGATGTGAGACCCTTGCTCATTGCACCATCAGGATTCAAGCAAACCGGGCCGAAGACGGCTGTAATGCCAGAAACCGGTCCCCGGGAGCTTGTTTCCTTCCCAGTGTAAGAATTGGCTTTTGTAGTTTGGTTTGCCCTGTTCCCATCATGCACTGGGACAGGAACAGACTAATTTGCATACAGCCAGGTTCTGAAACTGGGATGGTGCAGTGAGCTAAAAAACGGTGTTGGATCTAGCCCTGATCTCTTGACTGGGTGAGAGCTTTCTGCTTAATTCAGAGACTCTGTCCCTCACCACCCCTTGTTGTAAATATTTTTGTCCACCCTAAGCGTGGAAGGGTATTCTCAGATGTGAGACCCTTGCTCATTGCACCATCAGGATTCAAGCAAACCGGGCCGAAGACGGCTGTAATGCCAGAAACCGGTCCCCGGGAGCTTGTTTCCTTCCCAGTGTAAGAATTGGCTTTTGTAGTTTGGTTTGCCCTGTTCCCATCATGCACTGGGACAGGAACAGACTAATTTGCATACAGCCAGGTTCTGAAACTGGGATGGTGCAGTGAGCTAAAAAACGGTGTTGGATCTAGCCCTGATCTCTTGACTGGGTGAGAGCTTTCTGCTTAATTCAGAGACTCTGTCCCTCACCACCCCTTGTTGTAAATATTTTTGTCCACCCTAAGCGTGGAAGGGTATAAGGGTATTCTCAGATGTGAGACCCTTGCTCATTGCACCATCAGGATTCAAGCAAACCGGGCCGAAGACGGCTGTAATGCCAGAAACCGGTCCCCAGGAGCTTCTTTCCTTCCCAGTGTAAGAATTGGCTTTTGTAGTTTGGTTTGCCCTGTTCCCATCATGCACTGGGACAGGAACAGACTATTTTGCATACAGCCAGGTTCTGAAACTGGGATGGTGCAGTGAGCTAAAAAACGGTGTTGGATCTAGCCCTGATCTCTTGACTGGGTGAGAGCTTTCTGCTTAATTCAGAGACTCTGTCCCCCACCACCCCTTGTTGTAAATATTTTTGTCCACCCTAAGCGTGGAAGGGTATTCTCAGATGTGAGACCCTTGCTCATTGCACCATCAGGATTCAAGCAAACCGGGCCGAAGACGGCTGTAATGCCAGAAACCGGTCCCCGGGAGCTTGTTTCCTTCCCAGTGTAAGAATTGGCTTTTGTAGTTTGGTTTGCCCTGTTCCCATCATGCACTGGGACAGGAACAGACTAATTTGCATACAGCCAGGTTCTGAAACTGGGATGGTGCAGTGAGCTAAAAAACGGTGTTGGATCTAGCCCTGATCTCTTGACTGGGTGAGAGCTTTCTGCTTAATTCAGAGACTCTGTCCCTCACCACCCCTTGTTGTAAATATTTTTGTCCACCCTAAGCGTGGAAGGGTATTCTCAGATGTGAGACCCTTGCTCATTGCACCATCAGGATTCAAGCAAACCGGGCCGAAGACGGCTGTAATGCCAGAAACCGGTCCCCGGGAGCTTGTTTCCTTCCCAGTGTAAGAATTGGCTTTTGTAGTTTGGTTTGCCCTGTTCCCATCATGCACTGGGACAGGAACAGACTAATTTGCATACAGCCAGGTTCTGAAACTGGGATGGTGCAGTGAGCTAAAAAACGGTGTTGGATCTAGCCCTGATCTCTTGACTGGGTGAGAGCTTTCTGCTTAATTCAGAGACTCTGTCCCTCACCACCCCTTGTTGTAAATATTTTTGTCCACCCTAAGCGTGGAAGGGTATTCTCAGATGTGAGACCCTTGCTCATTGCACCATCAGGATTCAAGCAAACCGGGCCGAAGACGGCTGTAATGCCAGAAACCGGTCCCCAGGAGCTTGTTTCCTTCCCAGTGTAAGAATTGGCTTTTGTAGTTTGGTTTGCCCTGTTCCCATCATGCACTGGGACAGGAACAGACTATTTTGCATACAGCCAGGTTCTGAAACTGGGATGGTGCAGTGAGCTAAAAAACGGTGTTGGATCTAGCCCTGATCTCTTGACTGGGTGAGAGCTTTCTGCTTAATTCAGAGACTCTGTCCCTCACCACCCCTTGTTGTAAATATTTTTGTCCACCCTAAGCGTGGAAGGGTATTCTCAGATGTGAGACCCTTGCTCATTGCACCATCAGGATTCAAGCAAACCGGGCCGAAGACGGGCTGTAATGCCAGAAACCGGTCCCCGGGAGCTTGTTTCCTTCCCAGTGTAAGAATTGGCTTTTGTAGTTTGGTTTGCCCTGTTCCCATCATGCACTGGGACAGGAACAGACTAATTTGCATACAGCCAGGTTCTGAAACTGGGATGGTGCAGTGAGCTAAAAAACGGTGTTGGATCTAGCCCTGATCTCTTGACTGGGTGAGAGCTTTCTGCTTAATTCAGAGACTCTGTCCCTCACCACCCCTTGTTGTAAATATTTTTGTCCACCCTAAGCGTGGAAGGGTATTCTCAGATGTGAGACCCTTGCTCATTGCACCATCAGGATTCAAGCAAACCGGGCCGAAGACGGCTGTAATGCCAGAAACCGGTCGCCGGGAGCTTGTTTCCTTCCCAGTGTAAGAATTGGCTTTTGTAGTTTGGTTTGCCCTGTTCCCATCATGCACTGGGACAGGAACAGACTAATTTGCATACAGCCAGGTTCTGAAACTGGGATGGTGCAGTGAGCTAAAAAACGGTGTTGGATCTAGCCCTGATCTCTTGACTGGGTGAGAGCTTTCTGCTTAATTCAGAGACTCTGTCCCTCACCACCCCTTGTTGTAAATATTTTTGTCCACCCTAAGCGTGGAAGGGTATTCTCAGATGTGAGACCCTTGCTCATTGCACCATCAGGATTCAAGCAAACCGGGCCGAAGACGGCTGTAATGCCAGAAACCGGTCCCCGGGAGCTTGTTTCCTTCCCAGTGTAAGAATTGGCTTTTGTAGTTTGGTTTGCCCTGTTCCCATCATGCACTGGGACAGGAACAGACTAATTTGCATACAGCCAGGTTCTGAAACTGGGATGGTGCAGTGAGCTAAAAAACGGTGTTGGATCTAGCCCTGATCTCTTGACTGGGTGAGAGCTTTCTGCTTAATTCAGAGACTCTGTCCCTCACCACCCCTTGTTGTAAATATTTTTGTCCACCCTAAGCGTGGAAGGGTATTCTCAGATGTGAGACCCTTGCTCATTGCACCATCAGGATTCAAGCAAACCGGGCCGAAGACGGCTGTAATGCCAGAAACCGGTCCCCAGGAGCTTGTTTCCTTCCCAGTGTAAGAATTGGCTTTTGTAGTTTGGTTTGCCCTGTTCCCATCATGCACTGGGACAGGAACAGACTATTTTGCATACAGCCAGGTTCTGAAACTGGGATGGTGCAGTGAGCTAAAAAACGGTGTTGGATCTAGCCCTGATCTCTTGACTGGGTGAGAGCTTTCTGCTTAATTCAGAGACTCTGTCCCTCACCACCCCTTGTTGTAAATATTTTTGTCCACCCTAAGCGTGAAGGGTATTCTCAGATGTGAGACCCTTGCTCATTGCACCATCAGGATTCAAGCAAACCGGGCCGAAGACGGCTGTAATGCCAGAAACCGGTCCCCGGGAGCTTGTTTCCTTCCCAGTGTAAGAATTGGCTTTTGTAGTTTGGTTTGCCCTGTTCCCATCATGCACTGGGACAGGAACAGACTAATTTGCATACAGCCAGGTTCTGAAACTGGGATGGTGCAGTGAGCTAAAAAACGGTGTTGGATCTAGCCCTGATCTCTTGACTGGGTGAGAGCTTTCTGCTTAATTCAGAGACTCTGTCCCTCACCACCCCTTGTTGTAAATATTTTTGTCCACCCTAAGCGTGGAAGGGTATTCTCAGATGTGAGACCCTTGCTCATTGCACCATCAGGATTCAAGCAAACCGGGCCGAAGACGGCTGTAATGCCAGAAACCGGTCCCCGGGAGCTTGTTTCCTTCCCAGTGTAAGAATTGGCTTTTGTAGTTTGGTTTGCCCTGTTCCCATCATGCACTGGGACAGGAACAGACTAATTTGCATACAGCCAGGTTCTGAAACTGGGATGGTGCAGTGAGCTAAAAAACGGTGTTGGATCTAGCCCTGATCTCTTGACTGGGTGAGAGCTTTCTGCTTAATTCAGAGACTCTGTCCCTCACCACCCCTTGTTGTAAATATTTTTGTCCACCCTAAGCGTGGAAGGGTATTCTCAGATGTGAGACCCTTGCTCATTGCACCATCAGGATTCAAGCAAACCGGGCCGAAGACGGCTGTAATGCCAGAAACCGGTCCCCGGGAGCTTGTTTCCTTCCCAGTGTAAGAATTGGCTTTTGTAGTTTGGTTTGCCCTGTTCCCATCATGCACTGGGACAGGAACAGACTAATTTGCATACAGCCAGGTTCTGAAACTGGGATGGTGCAGTGAGCTAAAAAACGGTGTTGGATCTAGCCCTGATCTCTTGACTGGGTGAGAGCTTTCTGCTTAATTCAGAGACTCTGTCCCTCACCACCCCTTGTTGTAAATATTTTTGTCCACCCTAAGCGTGGAAGGGTATTCTCAGATGTGAGACCCTTGCTCATTGCACCATCAGGATTCAAGCAAACCGGGCTGAAGACGGCTGTAATGCCAGAAACCGGTCCCCGGGAGCTTGTTTCCTTCCCAGTGTAAGAATTGGCTTTTGTAGTTTGGTTTGCCCTGTTCCCATCATGCACTGGGACAGGAACAGACTAATTTGCATACAGCCAGGTTCTGAAACTGGGATGGTGCAGTGAGCTAAAAAACAGTGTTGGATCTAGCCCTGATCTCTTGACTGGGTGAGAGCTTTCTGCTTAATTCAGAGACTCTGTCCCTCACCACCCCTTGTTGTAAATATTTTTGTCCACCCTAAGCGTGGAAGGGTATTCTCAGATGTGAGACCCTTGCTCATTGCACCATCAGGATTCAAGCAAACCGGGCCGAAGACGGCTGTAATGCCAGAAACCGGTCCCCGGGAGCTTGTTTCCTTCCCAGTGTAAGAATTGGCTTTTGTAGTTTGGTTTGCCCTGTTCCCATCATGCACTGGGACAGGAACAGACTAATTTGCATACAGCCAGGTTCTGAAACTGGGATGGTGCAGTGAGCTAAAAAATGGTGTTGGATCTAGCCCTGATCTCTTGACTGGGTGAGAGCTTTCTGCTTAATTCAGAGACTCTGTCCCTCACCACCCCTTGTTGTAAATATTTTTGTCCACCCTAAGCGTGGAAGGGTATTCTCAGATGTGAGACCCTTGCTCATTGCACCATCAGGATTCAAGCAAACCGGGCCGAAGACGGCTGTAATGCCAGAAACCGGTCCCCGGGAGCTTGTTTCCTTCCCAGTGTAAGAATTGGCTTTTGTAGTTTGGTTTGCCCTGTTCCCATCATGCACTGGGACAGGAACAGACTAATTTGCATACAGACAGGTTCTGAAACTGGGATGGTGCAGTGAGCTAAAAAACGGTGTTGGATCTAGCCCTGATCTCTTGACTGGGTGAGAGCTTTCTGCTTAATTCAGAGACTCTGTCCCTCACCACCCCTTGTTGTAAATATTTTTGTCCACCCTAAGCGTGGAAGGGTATTCTCAGATGTGAGACCCTTGCTCATTGCACCATCAGGATTCAAGCAAACCGGGCCGAAGACGGCTGTAATGCCAGAAACCGGTCCCCGGGAGCTTGTTTCCTTCCCAGTGTAAGAATTGGCTTTTGTAGTTTGGTTTGCCCTGTTCCCATCATGCACTGGGACAGGAACAGACTAATTTGCATACAGCCAGGTTCTGAAACTGGGATGGTGCAGTGAGCTAAAAAACGGTGTTGGATCTAGCCCTGATCTCTTGACTGGGTGAGAGCTTTCTGCTTAATTCAGAGACTCTGTCCCTCACCACCCCTTGTTGTAAATATTTTTGTCCACCCTAAGCGTGGAAGGGTATTCTCAGATGTGGGACCCTTGCTCATTGCACCATCAGGATTCAAGCAAACCGGGCCGAAGACGGCTGTAATGCCAGAAACCGGTCCCCGGGAGCTTGTTTCCTTCCCAGTGTAAGAATTGGCTTTTGCAGTTTGGTTTGCCCTGTTCCCATCATGCACTGCGACAGGAACAGACTAATTTGCATACAGCCAGGTTCTGAAACTGGGATGGTGCAGTGAGCTAAAAAACGGTGTTGGATCTAGCCCTGATCTCTTGACTGGGTGAGAGCTTTCTGCTTAATTCAGAGACTCTGTCCCTCACCACCCCTTGCTGTAAATATTTTTGTCCACCCTAAGCGTGGAAGGGTATTCTCAGATGTGAGACCCTTGCTCATTGCACCATCAGGATTCAAGCAAACCGGGCCGAAGACGGCTGTAATGCCAGAAACCGGTCCCCGGGAGCTTGTTTCCTTCCCAGTGTAAGAATTGGCTTTTGTAGTTTGGTTTGCCCTGTTCCCATCATGCACTGGGACAGGAACAGACTAATTTGCATACAGCCAGGTTCTGAAACTGGGATGGTGCAGTGAGCTAAAAAACGGTGTTGGATCTAGCCCTGATCTCTTGACTGGGTGAGAGCTTTCTGCTTAATTCAGAGACTCTGTCCCTCACCACCCCTTGTTGTAAATATTTTTGTCCACCCTAAGCGTGGAAGGGTATTCTCAGATGTGAGACCCTTGCTCATTGCACCATCAGGATTCAAGCAAACCGGGCCGAAGACGGCTGTAATGCCAGAAACCGGTCCCCGGGAGCTTGTTTCCTTCCCAGTGTAAGAATTGGCTTTTGTAGTTTGGTTTGCCCTGTTCCCATCATGCACTGGGACAGGAACAGACTAATTTGCATACAGCCAGGTTCTGAAACTGGGATGGTGCAGTGAGCTAAAAAACGGTGTTGGATCTAGCCCTGATCTCTTGACTGGGTGAGAGCTTTCTGCTTAATTCAGAGACTCTGTCCCTCACCACCCCTTGTTGTAAATATTTTTGTCCACCCTAAGCGTGGAAGGGTATTCTCAGATGTGAGACCCTTGCTCATTGCACCATCAGGATTCAAGCAAACCGGGCCGAAGACGGCTGTAATGCCAGAAACCGGTCCCCGGGAGCTTGTTTCCTTCCCAGTGTAAGAATTGGCTTTTGTAGTTTGGTTTGCCCTGTTCCCATCATGCACTGGGACAGGAACAGACTAATTTGCATACAGCCAGGTTCTGAAACTGGGATGGTGCAGTGAGCTAAAAAACGGTGTTGGATCTAGCCCTGATCTCTTGACTGGGTGAGAGCTTTCTGCTTAATTCAGAGACTCTGTCCCTCACCACCCCTTGTTGTAAATATTTTTGTCCACCCTAAGCGTGGAAGGGTATTCTCAGATGTGGGACCCCTGCTCATTGCACCATCAGGATTCAAGCAAACCGGGCCGAAGACGGCTGTAATGCCAGAAACCGGTCCCCGGGAGCTTGTTTCCTTCCCAGTGTAAGAATTGGCTTTTGCAGTTTGGTTTGCCCTGTTCCCATCATGCACTGCGACAGGAACAGACTAATTTGCATACAGCCAGGTTCTGAAACTGGGATGGTGCAGTGAGCTAAAAAACGGTGTTGGATCTAGCCCTGATCTCTTGACTGGGTGAGAGCTTTCTGCTTAATTCAGAGACTCTGTCCCTCACCACCCCTTGCTGTAAATATTTTTGTCCACCCTAAGCGTGGAAGGGTATTCTCAGATGTGAGACCCTTGCTTATTGCACCATCAGGATTCAAGCAAACCGGGCCGAAGACGGCTGTAATGCCAGAAACCGGTCCCCGGGAGCTTGTTTCCTTCCCAGTGTAAGAATTGGCTTTTGTAGTTTGGTTTGCCCTGTTCCCATCATGCACTGGGACAGGAACAGACTAATTTGCATACAGCCAGGTTCTGAAACTGGGATGGTGCAGTGAGCTAAAAAACGGTGTTGGATCTAGCCCTGATCTCTTGACTGGGTGAGAGCTTTCTGCTTAATTCAGAGACTCTGTCCCTCACCACCCCTTGTTGTAAATATTTTTGTCCACCCTAAGCGTGGAAGGGTATTCTCAGATGTGAGACCCTTGCTCATTGCACCATCAGGATTCAAGCAAACCGGGCCGAAGACGGCTGTAATGCCAGAAACCGGTCCCCGGGAGCTTGTTTCCTTCCCAGTGTAAGAATTGGCTTTTGTAGTTTGGTTTGCCCTGTTCCCATCATGCACTGGGACAGGAACAGACTAATTTGCATACAGCCAGGTTCTGAAACTGGGATGGTGCAGTGAGCTAAAAAACGGTGTTGGATCTAGCCCTGATCTCTTGACTGGGTGAGAGCTTTCTGCTTAATTCAGAGACTCTGTCCCTCACCACCCCTTGTTGTAAATATTTTTGTCCACCCTAAGCGTGGAAGGGTATTCTCAGATGTGAGACCCTTGCTCATTGCACCATCAGGATTCAAGCAAACCGGGCCGAAGACGGCTGTAATGCCAGAAACCGGTCCCCGGGAGCTTGTTTCCTTCCCAGTGTAAGAATTGGCTTTTGTAGTTTGGTTTGCCCTGTTCCCATCATGCACTGGGACAGGAACAGACTAATTTGCATACAGCCAGGTTCTGAAACTGGGTTGGTGCAGTGAGCTAAAAAACGGTGTTGGATCTAGCCCTGATCTCTTGACTGGGTGAGAGCTTTCTGCTTAATTCAGAGACTCTGTCCCTCACCACCCCTTGTTGTAAATATTTTTGTCCACCCTAAGCGTGGAAGGGTATTCTCAGATGTGAGACCCTTGCTCATTGCACCATCAGGATTCAAGCAAACCGGGCCGAAAACGGCTGTAATGCCAGAAACCGGTCCCCGGGAGCTTGTTTCCTTCCCAGTGTAAGAATTGGCTTTTGTAGTTTGGTTTGCCCTGTTCCCATCATGCACTGGGACAGGAACAGACTAATTTGCATACAGCCAGGTTCTGAAACTGGGATGGTGCAGTGAGCTAAAAAACGGTGTTGGATCTAGCCCTGATCTCTTGACTGGGTGAGAGCTTTCTGCTTAATTCAGAGACTCTGTCCCTCACCACCCCTTGTTGTAAATATTTTTGTCCACCCTAAGCGTGGAAGGGTATTCTCAGATGTGAGACCCTTGCTCATTGCACCATCAGGATTCAAGCAAACCGGGCCAAAGACGGCTGTAATGCCAGAAACCGGTCCCCGGGAGCTTGTTTCCTTCCCAGTGTAAGAATTGGCTTTTGTAGTTTGGTTTGCCCTGTTCCCATCATGCACTGGGACAGGAACAGACTAATCTGCATACAGCCAGGTTCTGAAACTGGGATGGTGCAGTGAGCTAAAAAACGGTGTTGGATCTAGCCCTGATCTCTTGACTGGGTGAGAGCTTTCTGCTTAATTCAGAGACTCTGTCCCTCACCACCCCTTGTTGTAAATATTTTTGTCCACCCTAAGCGTGGAAGGGTATTCTCAGATGTGAGACCCTTGCTCATTGCACCATCAGGATTCAAGCAAACCGGGCCGAAGACGGCTGTAATGCCAGAAACCGGTCCCCGGGAGCTTGTTTCCTTCCCAGTGTAAGAATTGGCTTTTGTAGTTTGGTTTGCCCTGTTCCCATCATGCACTGGGACAGGAACAGACTAATTTGCAAACAGCCAGGTTCTGAAACTGGGATGGTGCAGTGAGCTAAAAAACGGTGTTGGATCTAGCCCTGATCTCTTGACTGGGTGAGAGCTTTCTGCTTAATTCAGAGACTCTGTCCCTCACCACCCCTTGTTGTAAATATGCATCTCTAGTGCGTCATCCTTTCAGGCCTGAAGAATGTTTTGCCTGTAAGTCAAGGATGTATCTAGAAACCAGTTGTCAAAGCTATCTCATCCTATTGCCCCACATATATGTTTCTAATTTTAATTTATTCTGTCAATGGCAAAGAACATATCTGAGACACATCACATTGATAGACCAGGTCAAATTGCCTTCCTACGGGGTAAAATATATCCGCATTCCTGATAGCTTACCAATGCTCAAGAATGGGTTTTCAATGGAAAGGTAGAGCTTCGCACATGCATGAGACTGCAGCAGCACCTCAATACGTAGACAGAGAAATCTAATGAGCATGTAAAAAACTTATGTGTCTCTTTTGACAGTTAAATAAAATATAGTCATAAGTGTTGGAGACATGTTTGCATGACAACATTAAAATAAGTCTATTGATTTTGACAACCAAGTTTCCCATTTGAAATTTTTAGCATGATAATTATGTGTCAAAATACCAGCCAATGATTTCCCTCTCATATATGGAAGAGGTGTGGCGCCACGGCCAGGGCGACTGACTCTGGAATCTGGGGGTCACTGTTCGACCACAGGTGGCAGATTAGCCCAGCAGCATGTGACTCTGGGCAATAGCTTTCTTTATCCTCCCGATGGTCCCCAACCCCTAGGGACCCTTACGGGTGATTGTGCACTTTACAAATGTGGATTTATATATGTAATGGAGGGTCTAACTGTTAACTCTGGGCCTATGATCACATAATTTTTAAGGACCTTTCCAGTGTTTACTCATGGCATTCCATATCTCTGGAGAAGATCTATTAAGGGAGTAAACAAACATTAGCACTCTTCTTTCTGAAATTTGTCAAAATTGTGAAAGTGGAGTCGGTCCCTGCTTTGAGGTTCTGCTTTTTTCTCAGAAGTACTCAAGGTCTATATAGCATCAGATCTCCTATGTGTGTGAGATTTTAGCTTGAGGAATTCAGTTTCAGTGTTTATACTCTTTTAATCCTCAACCTTTCCCAATAGTGGATATTATTGACTGGATTTCTCGGATGTTGACTTCTGAAATGTAATACCCTATTTCCTGCTTTTTCTTTGCTATGTATGGTACAATAACGTATTCTTCTTCTATACCCACATGTTGACATCCAAATAGACAATCTCCACCTGACTCATCTTAGTTGTAAATCTTAGACCTTTAAATATTTTTCTCTCAATATTCTGACCTTGATATTCATATACCATAATATTCTGAAGGGTCATTATTGAGTAGTACAATTGTTATGGGATATTGAGGCTGTTTCTTACTTACTAGATTAATCCTTGTTTGAGAACAGCTGCAGATGATTACTGTTTAAGATGTATAGTGTACAGGCAAAATAATGTTGGAATCAAAACTTGTGTTGCAATGAGGCACATAAGGAAGACAGCTGGTTCCTTTCCAAGGCTTTATGTTCATCTTGTAGGGATGCCCTCTATAATGGTTTGGAGTACATATTTTTTATCATTTACTTCTTTCAAAATGTATTGATGCACTAACAATTGCTTAATTATTATTGCAGGATTTAATCCTTAGACTTGGAATGGCAACTTCAGTTGATCTAGGAAAGGGGACACAAGTTAAAAATTAAATCATAAGAGTTTCATCTGCAGCGCTAAGAATTGATCAGAATTTCCATTGAGGTGATCATCTAGAAGCTTCAGGATACTTCAAGATGCATAACAATACCTTGAAAAACAAGTTAGCGAAAGTGTATACTTCAGCTTTTTTTTAAAGAACTAGATTCACTTCATCTAGTAATATTAAACATGAGATGTACTTCTGCCAGAAAAATGGTATTGAGTGCCCATGAGTTGCTCATGGGTAGGCCATTGAGACTTGTAGGTTTCCATCTGGAGCTTTCTTTATTTTCACTGATGATTCGATCTTGGATTACTGTAAGTGAATAATATAGTATGTTTTCTTTCACCAGGTGAAAGTTGCTACACCTCCTGGGTCTACAGAATTGTGTCATGTTCTACATCCAGGAGATTTGGTCCTGATCAAGAAGCATGTAAGAAAATCTTGCTTGCAAAAGAGATAAAAAGGGTCCCTGTCAACTGATCTTTGTTGCAGTGAGTGCTGCTGATGAAGGCATGGGGAGGGAAGCTGCTGAATCTTAAAATCAAAATCAAATTTAACATGTAGATCCAGAGTGGGTTGAAGAAAAATTATCAAATCAAGAAGAAGGACATTGAGAAAATGGAAGCTAGAATCAAGCTTATCTGCCTGAAGTTTATCTACCTAACGTTAATCTATCTAAAAGTGAAAGAGAGAAAAATAAAGCATTTCAAGAAGAATCTGAACAGAGTGTTGCAAAATAAACAGAACGAGTGAATGGAGATATCGACAAAGAGTCTAAAGTGAATACTGTAAAATCATCAGGGAGGTGCACCAACAAGCAATTAAATGAAAAAATCAGCAAGAAATAGACTTTCAAACAAGACGTATACAGATAGTGATTGGGTGCATCTGACAAAGTTTGAACTGGATGAAATAGGCATTGACTTGAAAGGTTTATAATTTTGTTAGGAGATTCCCAAGAACCACTGAGAAATAGCAAATTGATTGAAAAATTATCAATGCTAAAAAAAAATGTGTTGATAAACAAGTGACCAGTTGTCCTGAATGTTCGAGAATTATGTTTTCGTTTAGAAATTACTTTTTGATAGGAGTGAATTTTTAGAATTTAGTTTTTGATAGGATTGAACTTTTAGAGACTGGTTACTAATTACTTGCATTAATGATTACTTTTTACACTTTACTATTTTGCTTTTGAAATTTAATTTTGAATGGTCTGTATAAAACATTTAGAAACAAGAGAATCCATGTGGCTTTCACAAAACTTTTAATAATTCCTATTTTGGATACACTTTTTGGTATATCTGTTTCCTCCTGATATGTTTCTCCCAAACACAACTAATTGCTTAAATTTTTTTATTACTACTTGACATCATGAATTAGAATGTAGAAACTGATATAACCAAGATTTTAGGGAAAACTCTTAAATAATTTGTTAAACATTAGTATGATATGATGAATTTCCCTGATTTTTATGTTTGTATGTGTTTACCAATTTTAGTTTCAGTAGATATGATTTCTATACTATTTTCCTTTTGAAGTTGAATGGCTACACTATTTGGTGTATGCATATCCTCCTGATGGGTTCCTCCCAAACACTACTAATAGCTCAATTTTGTTGAATAATACTAGGCACCAAAATTTAGAATGTAGAAATTGCCATAACCTATAATGATTCTCTGATTGTTATGGTTGTACCCATGTACCAATTTCAATTTAAGTAGAAGTTACTTATATACTATTTTGTTTTTCAAGATGAATTTCGAATGGACTATTCAAAAGAATGTAGAATTTTTCTTCTTGAGGAAACAAGAGGATCCACATGGTTTTTGAGGTGACTTTGCTTTTGGCTACACATTTTTGTGCATGCAAATCCTCCGGATGGGTCATGAATTAGAAGGTATAAATTGTTATAACCAAGATTTTAGGGAAAGCTCTTACATAATTTGGTAAAGAAGTAGTGAGATATAGTTAATTTCTCTGATTGTTATGATTTTACCCATTTACCAATTTCAGTTTCAGCAGATGTGATTTGTTTAGAGTTACCTCTAGTTATAGCTTTCCATGTGCTGTATATTATTCACTAATCATGCACCAGGATTTTCTAGGGGAATTTAGTATAATTTAAATCTATAAATTACTTACCTGCAATTCAAACCTTGAAGCTACTGAACCATTTAAGGGTCCTGTAGAGTTTCACAGAACTAAGGGGTCGATTACGATGGCAGACGGAAGGACGACCGCTGGCCTGGAGTAGGCGGAAAATGACTTTTCACAGTCTGCAAGCCGGGGGGCAAAGTACATCAACAGTCCATGGTACAGAGTCGGTACATCTGAGGCAGCACATGAGAGGGGAAACGTGCATCAACAGCCCATGGTACAAAGCAGGTACATCTGAGGCAGCACATGAGAGGGGCAAAGTGCATCAACAGTCCATGGTACAGAGCAGGTACATCTGAGGCAGCACATGAGAGGGGCAAATTGCATCAACAGTCCATAGTACAGAGAAGGTACATCTGAGGCAACACATGAGAGGGGCAACGTGCATCAACAGTCCATGGTACAGAGCAGATACATCTGAGGCAGCAGGTAAGAGGGGCAAAGAGCATCAACAGTCCATGGTACAGAGCAGGTACATCTGAGGCAGCACATGAGAGGGCACAATGCAGCAACATAACAGCAACAGGGCAGTGTGCACAACAGAGCCGGTACATCTGAGGCAGCACATGAGAGGGGCAAAGAGCATCAACAGTCCATGGTACAGAGCAGGTACATCTGAGGCAGCACATGAGATGGGCAAAGAGCATCAACAGTCCATGGTACAGAGCAGGTACATCTGAGGCAGCACATGAGAGGGGCAAAGAGCATCAACAGTCCATGGTACAGAGCAGGTACATCTGAGGCAGAACATGTGAGGGCACAATGCAGCAACATAACAGCAACAGGACAGTGTGCACAACGGAGCAGGTGTATCTGAGGCAGCACATGAGATGAGCAAAGTGCATCAACAGTCCATGGTACAGAGCAGGTACATCTGAGGCAGCACATGAGAGGGGCAAAGAGCATCAACAGTCCATGGTACAGAGCAGGTACATCTGAGGCAGCACATGAGAGGGACAAAGAACATCAACAGTCCATGGTACAGAGCAGGTACATCTGAGGCAGCACATGAGAGGGCACAATAAATCAATCAATCAATCAAGAGTATTTGTAAAGCACGCTACTCACCCGCTAGGGTCTCAAGGCACTGGGGGGGGGGGGGGCTGCTATTGCTCAAAAAGCCAGATCTTAAGTTGCTTCCTGAAGGAGAGATGGTCCTTGGTGAGTAGGTGGGTGGGGAGGGTGTTCCAGGTCTTGGCCGTGAGATAGGTGAAGGATCTTCCTCCGGTGGTAGTTCTTCAGATCCGTGGGACGGTAGCAAGGGCGAGGCTGGCGGAGCGGAGCTGGCGGGTTGGCCTGTAGAACTTGAGGCGGTTGTTAAGGTATTCGGGGCCTAAGTCGTGGAGAGCCTTGTGTGCATGGGTGAGGAGTCTGAATGTGATCCTTTTGCTGACGGGGAGCCAGTGCAGGTCCCTCAGGTGGGCAGAGATGTGGCTATGTCGGGGGATGTCCAAGACTAGTCGTGCTGAGGCGTTCTGGATGCGCTGGAGTCTTTTCTGTAGTTTGGCGTTGGTCCCAGCGTAGAGGGCGTTCCCGTAGTCCAGACGGCTGGTGACGAGGGCCTGGGTGACCATTTTCCTTGTTCCAGTGGGGATCCAGCGGAAGATCTTATGGAGAGTGTTGAAGCAGGAGGAGGTAACAGCATTAACTTGCTTGGCCATCGTGAGGGAGGAGTCAAGGATGAAGCCCAGGTTGCGTGCGTGGTCCGTGGGCTTGGGTGGGGGCCCAGAGCAAGGGGTCACCAGGAGTTGTCCCAGGCGGAGATGGATGGGCCGAGGATGAGGACTTCCATCTTGTCTGAGTTCAGTTTCAGGCAGCTGACCTTCATCCAGTCTGCGATGTCTTTCATTCTGTCCTGGAAGCTGGTCTGGCGGAGGTGGGGGTCATTGGTGAGGGAGAGGATCTGTTGGGTATCGTCGGCGTAGGAGATGACGTTGAGGTTGTGCTTGCGTGCCATGGCTGCGAGGGGGCTCATGTAGACGTTGAAGAGGGTGGGGCTGAGCGAGGAGCCTTGAGGTACGCCGCAGATGATCTTGGTGGCTTCTGCAAGGAAGGGCGGGAGACGGACTCTTTGGGTTCTGTCGGAGAGGAAGGAGGTGATCCATTCCAGGGCCTTTCCTTGGATCCCTGCGTGGCGGAGGCGGGTTGTCAGGGTGCGGTGGCAGACAGTGTCGAACGCAGCCGAAAGGTCGAGCAGGATGAGGGTGGAGGTTTCTCTCTTGTCCAGCAGGGTCCGGATGTCGTCGGTGGCCGCAATGAGGTCGGTCTCGGTGCTGTGGTTAGCTCGGAATCCGGACTGTGATGGGTCAATGGAGCCGTTCATCTCCAGGAAGGCTGTCATCTGTTTGTTGACGGTTTTCTCGATGACTTTTGCAGGTAAGCAGAGGAGCGAGATGGGGCGGAAGTTCTTGAGGTCTGAGGGGTCTGCGGTGGGTTTCTTGAGGAGGGCGCTGATCTCTGCGTGCTACCAGCTCTCCGGGAAGGTGGCGGATATGAAGGAGTTGTTGATGATGTTCCGAAGTTTGGGTGCGAAGATGGAGTCACCTTTGTTGAAGATGTGGTGTGGGCAGGGATCGGCTGATGAGCCTGAGTGGATGGTGTTCATCGTGTGGGTGGTATCTTCTGTGCTGACCTGAGTCCAGGCGCACATGGTGGTGGTGGGGGATGTAGGTTCGGTGATGGGGTACATGTTCTGAGCGCCGAAGCTGTCGTGTATGTCGACGATCTTACGGTGAAAAAAGGTGGCCAGAGAGTTGCAGAGGTCTTGAGAAGGCGTGATGTCGTTGTTGCTGGCGTTGCGGTTGGAGAGCTCTTTCACGACGTTGAAGAGTTCCTTGCTGTTGTGGGTGTTTTTGTCCAGTCGTTCTCTGAAGGATGTCCTTTTGGTGGTGCAGATCAGCTGGTGGTGTTTACGGGTGGCATTCTTGAGGGCTGTCATGTTGTCCGGTGACTGGTTGTGGCGTCAGGCTTTCTCGAGGTCACAGCAGGATTTCTTGAGGTCTTTGAGATCATTGGTGAACCACGCGGCTTTCTTGCTGTTAAGGTTGCTGGGAGGGTTTTTCTGTGGAGCAAGGGTGTCGGCGCCGTAGGTGATCCACTGTGTGAGGTTGCGGGCTCCTTCGTTGGGGTCCGTGGTGTTGGTGGGAGGGTTTAGGCGCAAGGAGGTGGTGAGTTGGTCGGTGGTGTTCTTGCTCCAGCATCTTCGGGGGGTTTGTTGAGGTCGGTGGTGTGTCGTTGTTTTCCTGAAGTTGAAGTTTACACAGCTGTGGTCGGTCCAGTGGAGCTCGGTGGTATGGCTGAAGGAGATGTGGTTGCTGGAGGAGAAGACAGGGTCGAGCGTGTGGCCGGAGTAATGGGTGGAGGTGTTCACCAGATCCTTGAATCCGAGGTTGGCGAGGTTGTCTAGTAGGGCGGTCGTGTTGTTGTCCTGGTTGTTCTCCAGGTGGAAATTGAGGTCTCCTAGGAGGATGTAGTCGGGGGAGGCGAGGGCGAGTGGGCTAATGAAGTCTGTGATGGCCTCGCTGAAGTGTGAGCTTTGTCCCGGGGGTCTGTAGATGAGGGTTCCTCTGAGGGTGGTCTTGTGGTCGGTGTGAATCTGGAAGTGCAGGTGCTCTGCGGTGGCGAGGGTGTCTTCGGTGTTGGTCGTGATTCGGATAGTGTTTCTGTGGGCAATGGCGAGGCCTCCTCCGGTCTGGTTGACGCGGTCCCTCCGGATGATCTTGTAGCCGTCCGGGATGGCAATGGCGATGTTGGGGGCTGAGGAGGCGTTCATCCAGGTTTCCGTGAAGAAGGCGTCATCTGGTGCCGTTTTGTCCAGGAGGTCCCATAGTTCGACGGCGTGCCTGTGGATGGAGCGGGTGTTGAGCAGGATGCACTTGAGGTGGTTGTTGTTGGCGGCAGTTTTGGCTGGCGCGGTGCAGGTGAAATAGCAGGCGTGTCAGGTGAAGGCTCCGTGGGTGCGATTCGGGGTGGCTTGGTAGTAGGCTGGATGTCGGCCGGTGTTGAGTGCGTGGAGAGTGGCGGCGTCGTAGCTCAGTCGGGTTGGCTGGCTCTGGCGGAGTCCAGGCGTTCTGGCGCTGGCCGCGGTCCAGGTGCAGACGGGCGTAGACGGGCTTGCCTTTAGCTGCTTTTGGCGCACAATCAGAGTGCCCGCTGCGCGTACGCGCAGTCCCCGCCATTTATGTCGAAATGGGAGGGAGGAGCAGCTGGGAGGCTGGAGTGGGGCAGCGAATGGGGAGCAAAGACAGGAGAAGGGGCAGGGCCGCACAAGAGCAGCGGCGGGGAACAGAGGGGTGTTGGAAAGAGCCGGAAAGCAGAGCGGGGAGAGCGAGCGCAAGCCTGGGCAAGCCTGGAGAGCGAGGGCAAGCCTGGGCAAGCCTGGGGAGCGATGGCAAGCCTGGAGAGCAGGGGCCCTAAGGAGAGGCGGCAGCAAGAGGGCCAAGCAGGCAGCGGCAGCAGAATCCAGGCACACGGGGGCCAGGCAGTAGTAGAGTGACCGGGTCAAGGGTCACAGCTCACTGCCGCACGGTCCCTGCCATTTATGGCCAAGTGGGAGGGAGGAGCAGCTGGGAGGCGGGAGCCGGGCGGCGAATGGGGAGCGGGAGATAGGAGAAGGGGGCAGGCTGCAGGAGAGCAGCGATGGGGAGTAGAGGGGGGGTTGGAAAGAGCGGGAAAGCGGAGCGGAGGAGAGCGAGGGCAAGCCTGGGCAAGCCTGGAGAGCGAGGGCAAGCCTGGGCAAGCCTGGAGAGCGAAGGCAAGCCTGGATAGCAGGGGCCCTAAGGAGAGGCAGCAGCAAGAGGGCCAAGCAGGCAGCGGCAGCAGAATCCAGGCACACAGGGCCGTGCAGTAGTAGAGTGACCGGGACAAGGGTCACCCTTTACCCTCACAATGCAGCAATATAACAGCAACAGGGCAGTGTGCACAACAGAGCAGGTACATCTGAGGCAGCCCAAGGACGTGTGTCATATGGACAGTCCCATGGAGAATAATATTGCAAGGGTGGTTACAATGGACAGTCCAGACATCAAGTACAATGACATTTGAGTAATGGGAAATGCACCTCACAGCACAGAACCAGGTGGACTGTGGGACCCCGTAGCTTTGGACACAGTGGCAGGACCTGATACAAGAGTTTGAGAAACAGCCACAGCTCTAGTGACTGACACATGAGCGATAGACCCAGACACACAGGAAGGACCTGAGACAGGAGTGTGAGAAATAGCCACAGCTCTAGTGACTGACACTTGAGCGATAGACCCAGACACACTGGCAGAACCTGAGACAGGAGTGTGAGAAACAGCCACAGCTCTAGTGACTGACACATGAGCGATAGACCCAGACACACTGGCAGGACCTGAGACAGGAGTGTGAGAAACAGCCACAGCTCTAGTGACTGACACATGAGTGATAGACCCAGACACACTGGCAGGACCTGAGACAGGAGTGTGAGAACCAGCCACAGCTCTAGTGACTTACACATGAGTGATAGACCCAGATACACTGGCAGGACCTGTCCCTGGACAGTGACCAACAAACACCATGCCAGCATCTGAGACATGAGAGTGGAGGACACACACAGTGGCAGTACCTGAAACAGGAGAGGGCACAACTGACACAGTGCTACTACATGAGGCATGACAGCGAACAACAGACATAGTGCCACTATCTGACACATGAGAGTGAACTGCAGCTGACCCACTAGGACCACTGAAATGATGAGCCACAGGGCTGTTTGGGCCAGGAGGCAGGGTGGCTCTGGGAGATGGGGACAGCTGTACTGGAGCGACATTGGGGCGGTCAGGTGTCACCGGTGTGTGTTTCCATTTCTTTGGGATTTGCAAGGCCACCCTGGACATGTTTGGACTGGTAAGTGGTGCGGGCTCATCAGAAACATCACCCATCAAAGGCGGATCATGTGCTGGTGGGGGTCTGTTCTCTGGAGACGTGCTGGACCCTGCTTGCCACTTGCTCTTGCCCTGCCTTCTGTCCTCTGTCCTCTGCATCATTTGTAATAAGAGATGCAACAACAGAGTACTCCTTCCTCTGCTTCACCAGGGTGTGGATGGGAGTAGAGGTATGGGGGGCTCCACCTCTGACACATGGGGTTTATGTTCCTTCACCCTCACCAGCTTCAGGGGACGCATGGGTGATGGATGTCTGTCCTTGGTGGATGTCATGTCCATGGGAGACGCCTTGGCCCTGGGAGGTGCCTTGGCCGTGTGAGACGCCTTGGCCTTAGGAGGTGTGCCTTATCCATGAGCGGTGCTCTGTCCCTGGGAGGTGCCCTGTCCATTGAAGGTGCCCTGTCCCTTGTAGGGGACCTGTCCTTGGGAGTGTCCCTGTCCTTTGTAGGGGCCCGGTCCTTGGGAGGTGCCCTGTCCCTTGTAGGGGCCCTGTCCTTGGGAGTGTCCCTGTCCTTTGTAGGGGGCCGGTCCTTTGGAGGTGCCCTGTCCTTTGTAGTGGCCCGGTCCTTGGGAGGTGCCCTGTCCTTTGTAGTGGCCCTGTCCTTGGGAGTGTCCCTGTCCTTTGTAGTGACCTAGTCTTTGGGAGGTGCCCTGTCCTTTGTAGTGGCCTGGTCCTTGGGAGGTGCCCTGTCCTTTGTAGTGGCCCGGTCCTTGGGAGGTGCCCTGTCCTTTGTAGTGGCCCCGTCCTTGGGAGTGTCCCTGTCCTTGGGAGGTGGCTGCTCCTTGTGAGGAGCCGTGTCCGTGGGTGGTGTCCTGTCCCTTGCAGATGCCCTGTCCTTGGTCTGTGCCTTGTCCATTGAGATGTTCCTTGCCCTTGGGAGTACCTTTTGAGGGGGATGGCTGTGTGCCCTGTGAATCCGTGTCCCCCATCCCCCCTTGAGGGTCCTGTGTGTCATCTCCAGGGTAGGTTTTGTCGTGTTCTGTGAGAGATTTCCCTTTCCTAGGGGATGGTATATGTGGCCTCTATTGCCTGCCTTGCTGCCTGTGCCTGCTTGTAGTGCAATACCCAGAAAATGAGACAGGTTCAGATATGTCACACTCCCCTGAGATAGTAAGTGGTGTGGATGGGGGAACTGAAGTAGAACCATGTACATGTGACTGTTGAATGGCTGCAGACACTGTGTTGGATAAGGACTGTACTGTCCTATGGAGACCAGCAACATCACCATGCATCCCCTCCATGAATACTACCACCTGCCCCAACTTCCTATCGTGTCCAGGAATGCATTTATCATGTTTGTCTGCCCTATACACAGCTGTCGCAGTAGATGAACCGCCTCAGCACTAAGAGCAGTTTGTGTCACAGGGGCAGGGGCAGCGGTGCCTACACCAAAGGCCACTCTGCTCCCCTACTCTGGCGAGCATGCTGAAGTTGGTGGCAGTGTGGGCCCAGTGTGTTGTGTATCCATTGAAGGTGTAGATTGTCCACTCCATGTGTCTACCAACACGGAATGACTCGCCACTGCTGTCTGAAGATGAGGACGATGGTGTCTCCACATGTGAGTCCTCAGGGATAGTTCTCTCCCCTTCTCCGGGGCTGCTCTCTTCAGTCTCAGTCTGCGTTTGTGTGATCTTTAATCCGGATGCATTGCCACCACTTAGCTCCGTCGTTTGTCTGTCAGTGCCCTCGTCCAAAGCTGAAAGTGAGAGATAAGAGGTACACATAAGTGCCACACTCACGTCTTGCAAATTACAAAATCCAAACTTCCTTGACTGCTGAACAACATGTCGCACCCATCCTGCACATGAACCACCTCTACCAGACATCCTCATGTCAAAGAATCAGTGGGCCCTGTGACACATGTACATGAAACAAACAGGGCAAGTACATGCAGACCACCACACATGTGATGCCATGGGACCACAGACCTGAATGGCATGTCCTGGGCCCCTGCACTACAATGCAACTGGTATGTCCAGCTGGCTGACATGGATGCTAACTCTCACTCCGCTAATGCCACCAACAAGCAATAGCAGCACAACATATACACCACGGATATCACTACTGTGTCTGACCAGCAATACATGCATGCACTCCCAAGTCACAAACACATTCAGTGTGCTTACCACTAGTTTGCTGTGCTCCCCTCTCAACCGTACAGACAGGACAGGCTGTGTCACAGCTATGATACATAGCATTAGAGGGGTCATGGTACGTCGTGCAAGCCGGCCTGATATGGGAATCAGCCCCAGTGTCATCTCCGCCACATTCTTGCTGAGCCTGTAGATGTCGTCCCACCGCTTGTGGCAGTGTGTGTGTTGCCTGTTGCACACCCCCACTACCCATACATCACATGCTATGGCCCTCCACACGGCCTTGCGATGGTGCAGCTTGACCTACCATAACGGGAGACAAGAAGGGGCAAGTCAGTGAACAGTATAGAAGGTATAGGTATCTGTCAGGAGCCATGCACAGTACAACATATGTGAGTGACAGGTCAATATGGCATTAGTCCATCATAGAAATCAGGTAAGGTACACACCCACAGGATAGATGTGATCGGTCGTAACTCAGCACAGCCACAAGACTACACATGTCATGTTTGTGACGCCTCAAAGATAACACTTTGCAGCATAGAGGTCAATCAGTCAGTGACAGAACCTGGAACACATCACAGCGTGCCTGGCCTGCTGGGGCAAACCCACACTGCCTCCCACAGAACAACGCCCAGATTGCAGAGGCCAGGAGTCAGAGACCACCTCATGCACACCAACATGTCCCCCACTGCACTTACCACCTGTCTTGGGGCACCGTAGAGCCGTTCATAGTGGCAGAGCACACCGTCCACAAGGACCTCCAGCTCCTTTGCACTGAAGGGATGGGACCGGATCTCTCCAACTCTCGCCATGGAAAGATCCAGGACACTGGCACAACAGCAGCAGTTGGTGGAGTGGGCAGCAGCAGCAGGTAGAGGTGATGGGTACAGGCAGAAGTGGCTGGAAGCAGTGGATGTGTGGTGCTCAAATTCACACATTTATAGGGCCCTGAGCTGATATCAGTGGCACACGTCTGCAGCAATTGGTGTTCCCGGGCCTGCCTCATTCAAAATGAGCCAATGAATGGCCCGCTTTGGTGGTGCACGGCTTCCGCTTTTTTGGAAATCGCTTACGCATCCCGCGTTACCTTTTTCCTTTGGCTGCATGTGCGAATGTCTGACATAATATCGACAGACAGAATATCGATATGCAAAAATATCGGAGCAAAAATATCGACAGCAAAAATATCGGAATCCTATCTTCATTAAGGTAAGTACAAAAATATCGAAAAAATAATATCGAAGTACAAAAATATCGGAATCAAAAATATCGTTTTTTTTAATGTATTAATAATAATGTAAAAATAAATTTAAAATACATATAATTTTACAACTATTAAATAAAAATATTAAAACAAAATTAAAACTAATACATATACATTTAAAATAAATAAAACACCTAATAATTTAAAGTAATTTTAATTTTTTTCATGTAATTTATTTGATTTAATGTAATTTTGTTTTGTTTTTACCCTGTACGCCTGTACCCCAAAAACCCAAAACTGGCCCAGAACCCTAAAAATATCCCTGTACCCCAAAAACCCAAAACTGACCCTGAAACCTAAAAATACCCCTTTACCCAAAAACTGAAAACTGACCCTTCTCCCTTAAAATACCCCTTTACCCAAAAACTGAAAACTGACCCTGAACCCTAAAAATACCCCTTTACCCAAAAACTGAAAACTGACCCTAAACCCTAAAAATACCCCTTTACCCAAAAACTGAAAACTGACCCTGAACCCTAAAAATACCCCTTTACCCATGAACTGAAAACTGACCCAGAACCCTAAAAATACCCCTTTACCCAAAAACTGAAAACTGACCCAGAACCCTAAAAATACCCCTTTACCCAAAAACTGAAAACTGACCCTGAACCCTAAAAATACCCCTTTACCCAAAAACTGAAAACTGACCCTGAACCCTAAAAATACCCCTTTACCCATGAACTGAAAACTGACCCTGAACCCTAAAAATACCCATTGACCCAAAAACTGAAAACTGACCCAGAACCCTAAAAATACCCCTTTACCCAAAAACTGAAAACTGACCCTGAACCCTAAAAATACTCCTTTACCCAAAATTAATTAATATTATTTAATTACCAATTAATTATTAATTAACAATAACAATAAAGTAAATATATTAGCACATTTGCTGTAATTAATTTAATTTAATAATTAATATTATTTTTCCCAATTAATTAATTAATAATAATAATAAATTATATATAAAAAACATTACTATAATAAATGTAATTAAATAATTAATATTAATTAATTACCAACTAATTAATAATTATAAATATGTCAAAAATTATATTAATTAATTAACTAATTAATAGAAATTAATTACCAATTAATTATTAATTAAAATATTGTGGTAAATAAAATTACCTGGTACTTAATTTCTATGCAGTAAAGTTCAATAAAATAGCTTAATCGAAATAAGAGACACAGAGTCCGTGGCATCTGAGTTTTAAGGGGTTTTATTCCATAAAATGGAATTGTATGGTCCGGACCAGGATATCATGTTCCTTTCACCACTGGGGTTCAGGAAGGGACAGAGCAATGCTTTATTAACAAGGTACAATATTTATAGTTCATTCATGCAGAAGGCGTAACAGCTGAGAGAAGCGAGATAGGAAACATGTGCGTAGCAATACGTAATCAGAAGGCGTGCACTAGGGCGTACACGGGGTGGGTACTAGAAACGTCACATAAAAGTGTCACAAGTGGGTGGATACATAATGAAATCTTGCAGTGTCAGCAGGAATCTGTAGCAAGGATGCGTGCGCAGCAGCATGACGTGTGACTGACGTAAACAGGAGGGTGCAGGGGACTTGACATTTAGCCTTAGAGGGGAGAGACAGAAGTCTGGTGGGTCAGATCAACTTGTTCCTAAATCATATCTGGTATCTTGTGTTTGGAGTACATGTTGCTGGAAACTAAAGGCTATCGGGACAGATGTTACTTGTCACTAAGGCTAGGAGATGCATATATTTCTTTAAGTAACTGGAGTTTTCTATGGAAATTGGTACAGTAATACACTTGCATGGAGACGGAAAGACTGGACTGTATCTATTGCAGGCAGGATATGTTTATCCTACTCGTTAGCTAGGAATGTGGATTCACGGAGCAGAACTGATAACATAAAGGCAAAATACCATCTTGGCAGGCAGGCCGGACTGAGCCAGGCCCCGCGCTGCTTGGCAGGAAGGAAGGCAGAGTTCAGAGATGCAGGTGGGGGCTGCCGTTTTCAGAGGCAGAAAACAGAAATGAGCTTGATGGCAGAAATCAGGAAAAGGCTCGATGGCAGGCCTTCGCCAGAGCCATGAAAACATGAAAGTGCACCATGTAAAGACGGTGGCACGGCATACTTAGGAACTGAATTATTGATCCATTCATGGCGGATCTGAAAGAGGACATGTTAACGTTGGACGCAAATGTATTTGCGTCTTCATAGCTGGCACAGGAGGGAAGTTACATGCACTTTAACTCGTACATGGAGACGTTGGGGTCTACGATAGGGAACATAACTTGACCATAAAATTTATATTTCCTCATTCCCTCCTTGTTCCCTACGGGACCCTTCATGATATATCAATGTTCATTAATCCATCTATTTGTTCATATAACATCATTTGCTCTTCCTTTTTCTGACGGGAATTTGAACTTGAACTTGAATGGGGAATACATGATGTGGCGCACAAGCCGCATATCGCCGGCCCACATTGTAGACATAGGCAACAACTGAATACTTTGAGCAATATGATACCTAGAAATGACAGTACTTTCCATCCCCATGCAGAGATTACATTCCAGAACCACCCGGACCATGTCCAGGAGCCTGGATTCTGATGTATCAGATGAGCTATTTCGTGAAGCCTAGTGACGGCTTTGTAAACCGATGGTGCGTTGTCTGGAATGAAAACGCAACAGCTCGAGTGGATGACGGCACAAGCCCCGCCCCTATCGGCCAGGATGACGTCAAGGACAAGACGATTTTGAAGAACTACGAGTCTCATAGCAGACTGTTCCTCTGTTAGGTTACCTAGGGCAGAGGTAGTTTCATTCACTACAGCTTCAAGAGTTCTGGTCAATCTACGTATCAGTTTACTATTCGAGACAGTACCTAAGTAGGGAAAGAAACCTTTATTGAAATCTGTATATTGCTCCCATGCCGTTTCAGTATAATCGGGAGTTCTCTCTTGGGTCCAGTATATACTAGGTGGGAGTTCCTATGATAATCAGGTGGGGCTAGAAAAACAGGTGGCAGAAGGAATGCAATGTAACAGGTGCCATCCCAATCTAGAGGTAAGCGTATATATGCAGTATGACCACAAATGAAGTAGGAATGACGTGAAGCTTTAAAGGTAGACTATGACCCAGGTGTACTGAACCATTCTTTCTGACACATAATTCACCCTTAACTGGTAATACTGACATAAAGGGCAGGACTGATTCGGCTTCGGACTGAACATTCAGAATCATGAGGTTAAGTGTAAAGTTACCTAATCCTTATACTTCGTTTTCTAGATCGGTCCCTGTCCTTTTGGGAAGACCCTCCTTGTCAGGGAAACATACTTTGTGCAGAACAGTGTTCAGATTTCCCCATACCCAATTGCCTTGGTAAACTATGGAATCAGAATCTACGGAATTAATTAGACTAAACCATGCACCACAGGAGCCATTGTGTGTGAACGGGTACGGAAAGAGGGGCAGAACTCCCTTGTACTTCTGATAGGGAGGGAGTCGGCCACATATCCAACAATTGGTAGCATTGCTGGTCTGATGGGAATGGTGTAACATACTAATGAATGTATTGTTGCGCAGCGCAAGTCTGTATGAGAGTTCATGTGGAGGTAACTCGCTAAAAGTGTGTTCAGCAGAAACATTGTAAGCAGATTGTTCACGCTTGAAAATAGGGTAATATATAGGGAGAAGTACACTTGCAACTATTATCAGAAGACTTAGGAAAAACATTATTAACAATGTCACTATACAGTGACTACGCAGTGATTTGCAGTATGTACGTTTCTTGAACTCTTTCTTTCTATCTCTCTCTCTATTGGGGTCTAACGGGTACATGTCAGAATCAGGTTTAACCGATTCACCTAGGGGAGGACTTAAACAATTAAACTGTCTGACTTGCTAGACCGTAATTTGGATTAATACTCCTGATGCAGAGTTTTTCTCGAAAAGGGGGTTTTGAGTCACTAGTTTCAAGGCAGTCTTTTGGGTGTTATCAAAGATTTGGGCAAAGAGAAAGTTCCAAATTGTCCATAGAATTTCCTTTTCGTCCTTCGAGCCGGATAGCAGTCCTTGTGGTGTGTAGCACAGGCTTCGGCGTCCTCCAATGCGGCTTAAGGGGGCTTGATCGGTCAAAAGTTCCGCTCATAGATAACATCTCCAGGGACTATGGCAGGCTCCTGGACTTGGGTGTTGTCAGGGAAGGCGGTGGCAACCTGTGAATGAAGAGAGAGTAGTGCAGATATCAAGGAAGCTAGGTAATCTGTCAGCATGTTATTGTCAACATCAGATATTTTATTTTAGGCATAGGCGTACCCCTAATTTCGTTTTAAGTGTCTGATTATGGCTTTCTACAAGGCTTGCTGTAGTATAATCTGGGACTGGGTACGCTTCTGTCCATCTGGTTAGTGCACACACTACTAAAACATACTTATAACCTTTACATCTGTCCATTTGGATATAATCCATCTGGAGGACTTCAAAATGATGGTCAGGAGGATGAAATCCACCTTGCTCTACGGGAATGCCTTTACCTGGGTTGAACTGACAACAGATCAGGCAAGTACGCACTTTCTGTTTTGCTGCTGCTCGTAAATGTTTATTGAACCAAAGGTTTTGAATACTGTCTATCATGGGTTTTTCTCCTAAATGTGCAGGACTATGTGCTGTGTTAATGATAACTTGAACCATAGAGTCGGGGAGAAACCATGTGGCTTTTCCCTTCGTCATCCATCCCTGTTCTGTCTGGATCCCTCCTAGTTCAGTCCATTTCTTGATTTCGTCTGGGGTAGCATGTGTCTGTATGTCAATTACATCTAGGGCGGGATCCTTAACTGTCATGCAATGAGTTGGCGTCGGGACTATTGTCTTTGTCAAGTCAGGTGTGTGAGTCTGTGCTGTAAGCTTGGCTGTTCGGTCTGCCAGGTCGTTGCCCTGGGTAATGTTGTCAGTGACTTTAATATGTGCTTTACACTTCATGATGGCTATTGCTGTAGGCAAATGTATTGCTTCTAACAGAGCTAAAATACAGGCTTGGGTCAGAGCAATGAGCTCTGCTGCTTGGGCTGACAGGGTGTCAATATGATGTGTTTCTATGACATCAGTTTCTGTTGTTACTGCATATGCAGCCACTAACTCTCCTGTACTTGTTCTCATACATGAACCATCCACATAAAGTGTCAGGTCTGGATCTGGTAATGCGGTGTCTGTCAAGTCTTGTCTGAGTTTCGTCGTGATGGTAACAACTTCAACACAATCATGTGCCAAAGGGTCTATCATATTTAATGGCAAAAGTGTAGCTGGATTTAATGTGTTACAGCGTCTGATTTCTATGTGTGGCTGAAATAATGTCAATTCATAACCTGTCAATCGTGCTATAGTCAAGTGTTGTGTCTGGGTTCTGTTTAAAAGAACTTCCACTGAGTGTGGAACTTGTACTGCATGAGGGTGTCCTAACACTATGGAATCACTCTGTCTGATTGCTAAAGCTGTAGCTGCCACTGATTTTAAACACGCAGGCAAGGCCTGTGCTACTGGATCCAATGTACTTGAAAAATAGGCACACGGTTTGTGTGACCCTGCTTGGTCTTGAGTGAGGACTGATAATGCAGTTCCCTCACGTTCTGTGACAAAAAGTGTAAAAGGTTTGCTGTAACATGGTGTCGCTAAAACTGGTCCTTGACATAAAGCTTTCCTTAATTCGTCAAAAGCCTGTGTATATTCCTGAGTCCAAGGGAGGACAGTCGATGACGCTGCCTCCTGTGTTGTCAACTGTATAAGTGGCTTAGCTAGAAATGCATACTGACGGATCCATTGTCTGCAATAAGAAGTGACTCACTAAGACATTGTGTTCTGGGCTGTGACATATTTACAATTAACTGGATACGGTCGGGTGTTAGCTGTCTCCCGTGTTAGCTGTATACCCTCCTTGGAAAGCAAGTGTTGTACACCACTTGCTTTACACAGAAAGTGCAAGACTGTCAGAGATGCAATGTCACAGTCTGGTTCCGATCCTGCTGTAGTTAGAATGACGTTTATGTTGGTAGGCATGTAAACACCGTCTAGCTGTCTGTAGTGTCTGACTGTAAATGCTAGGGATCACTGTCATAAATCCAGCAAAAATAATTATGTTAACATAAATAAATAAATAAAAATGACTTCTCAATTCAAAAGCACTATTTTATATTGGGGAACCTCATTCCAAAACCTCTGCAAATTTACAATAAATCCTACTCTAGATCTTGTATGACCATACTACCTACAATACGCTCTCTAAATGTATTTGAATAAACCCAAACTAAACTTGTCATAGACAGAAGGCTGGAGCCTCGATACTCCTTTGAGAAACAGCCCCTCCCTCTAGAATTATGTTCGCGCTCGGAGCTTGAATCTGATCCAAGCATAATCAAGTAGCAGCCGAGCTTCATTGCGATCTAAAATTGAATGACTGCCAAATGTTGATCTCATGGCAGGAGCAAAGCTTCCTGCCAATCCTGTTTACACTACTGAGGGAAAATCTATTCATTTGCAAGCATGCTCTTATCTGGAGTCAATGAAGCTTTTAGTACTGACTGTGAGGAAGAGCAACTTGACCCCTCCCTTACATAAACATAGAGAAAAAATGCTGCCTGGCTCAGCTGGAGAACAGCCAATAATTGTCCGCGGAAGAGAATTGGAGGATGGCCAAGACAGGCACTGGGAACCAGGCCATCTCGGTCTCGGTCTCGGACGGACTGTCTCAAGGTTAAAAAACACATTCCTTGTACGTCATAACATATCTCTTCCCAGGCCAGAGCTTTTCTAACTTTAACTGAAGCAAACCTTTAAAACGTGTTAAAAAGTAAATTAATAAAGACATATATTTTTCTGTAACTGAGTGACATGCTAGCATTTTAAAAATAATTCTGTACTGCTACTAGCTGCAAGGGAAACAAAACATTCATGGCATGGAAACACACCATATTTTACTCTCTTTTTTTTTTTGAAAATAACATGTTGAACTCCTTAATTCTGCATTGCGTAACCAATATTTTCATAAGTAAGTGTGCAAACTTTTCTATTCTAACTATTAAGAGGGCCAGGATTCATACTTTTTCAAAAGGCAATGTTTTCTAATTTAGTGGGGACTGTTCTCTGCACACATCAATTGAAGCAGCCTGTCAAAGTACATAGGTCAGTCTTAAAACTAAATGCAAATTAAACTAATGTAGGGGAGACATTGGGAAAAAATATTCTGTAGAAACATTCCTATTTAAAAAACACACTGTTCATTTACACTAATAAAAACGCATTCTATGAAGGGTCTGATTTATATTATCCTGTAAACCCTGAAAACATCTAAGCACCCTCTGTGCAAAACCCTTATCTCAATTCGACTGGTCTATTTACAACTTTACCGTCTTCTGAGCTAAACACATTATATCAAGTATTCCAAGACAAAACCCTTCACAAAAACACTCCTTTACCCTCCATGCAACATTTTACCATTCAATCTGCAAACTGAATACGCCCATTGGATAACATGGCAAATCGCACCCCCGCACAAAACATGCTTTTTCCACCACTTCCACAGCTCGGATCCTTTTCAAACTTTGCATCACAGTAGTTCAAGCTATTCCCTAAATCCTCACCAAAAAGCAACCAAATCCCTCCACTGGAACGGGTACGAATTTCCGCTCAAAAACACGCCCCCCCCCCGCAAACACAAAAAAACGCCATAATTCCTCAACACCTTGTCAAAACAAATACTGCCTTCTCAATCCAAGAAATTAACCTTTCTTCAAAACATTTTTTCCAAGCACTTGAAAGAGATCCAGCTCTCTCCTGACTGCCGTAATGATAACATGCTCTGTACAAGCCATATCCACATGGCGCTATTCACAAGCCATATTTACAAGAAAGTCAACAAGTCCAAAAATGACATGCTCTTCACAAGGCATATTTACAAGGCGAAATGCACAAGGAACACAACAAGTCTAAATGAGAATATGCTCCTCACAAGCCATATTTACAAGGAGCTATTTACAAGAAACTACACAAATCTTCCTAGTCTTAGTGAAATCACGAGCATTGAGCCCTTTCCTGGTTCTGGATCGTATATACAGTGGGGAATTGCTTCTTTCTACATACTCTAAAGGGTACAGGTGGTGGCGCTCGTGACCTACGGGGTGTTTCTGAGGGGGTCACTTTAGCTAGTTCTTCTGAGAGGACCAGTAACAACGGCATTTTTCTCTATCAGCCTGTTCTGCCTTGACCTTGTCTAGTTCTCTCTGTTTGATGAATTTCTTTCTCTGTTCTCCTATGTGACTCTTTGCGCCATAACTCAATGGCATCTTTCTGTGAGGGTCTTGATTTCTTTTTCCATAGAGCTTCTTCTACTCTCATGATGCACTCGGCATCCCATGTTCCTGAAACAGGCCATCTATATTTCTCTTCTAACTCCTTGGTGTAGTCCACCCACAAGTCTAAGTACAGTATGGCATCTAAGCCATGTTTGTGGTACATAAAGTGCCCTGGAGTGTCCCTAGGTGGAACAGGCACTGCTTCTTCTAGAAACCCTTTTCTAGTTCCTATCTGTCTTAATTTACTGAACAGTGGCATCGTAACATTTTTGACTAGACTTTTACTTGAATTTTGAACACAATTATTACATAAAAGAACACAGTAACATATATCAAACAGTCTCTCATACCACGACATTAATCACAAAAAATCCTATACATATATTGACTATACTTGATTTCTATAACGAAAATACTCACTAAAATACTTCTTGATACACCGCTAAACAGTGCAGATACACTGCTAAAACAGTGCAGACTGGAATTCTTGATGCACTGCTAAACAGTACAGATACACTGCTAAACAGTGCAGACTGGATCTGTGTACCCAAACCCATCTTTACCGGATGCATAGTAACACACCCGTCTAGATACTCCCTCAGCAACGGTACTCACCGGGAAGCACAGAAAACGGAAGGCCTCAGAAACTGGACTGGACTGGGCTGAACCCTGGACTGGACTGGACTCGCGACGTAGATACTTCGGAACTTCGGAACTGGTGGGCCTCAAGACACCTCGGACCTTGCACTCTCGGCTGGACTCGGGTTGGGATCCTCCGCACTCCTCACCGCCTCGTCTGGGTGTCGATCGCAGTCTCAGTCACCTCCGTTGGCCTGAGGGAGATACAGGAAATCCTGCAGATGCGCATGAGTGTCCGTCCGGCTGTGGCAGGGGACTAGGCCTGCAACGCACCGCCGGCGCGTAAGGTGGGGGAGGGTCCCATCTGGGGTGCCAATTTATGTGGTAAATAAAATTACCTGGTACTTAATTTCTATGCAGTAAAGTTCAATAAAATAGCTTAATCGAAATAAGAGACACAGAGTCCGTGGCATCTGAGTTTTAAGGGGTTTTATTCCATAAAATGGAATTGTATGGTCCGGACCAGGATATCATGTTCCTTTCACCACTGGGGTTCAGGAAGGGACAGAGCAATGCTTTATTAACAAGGTACAATATTTATAGTTCATTCATGCAGAAGGCGTAACAGCTGAGAGAAGCGAGATAGGAAACATGTGCGTAGCAATACGTAATCAGAAGGCGTGCACTAGGGCGTACACGGGGTGGGTACTAGAAACGTCACATAAAAGTGTCACAAGTGGGTGGATACATAATGAAATCTTGCAGTGTCAGCAGGAATCTGTAGCAAGGATGCGTGCGCAGCAGCATGACGTGTGACTGACGTAAACAGGAGGGTGCAGGGGACTTGACATTTAGCCTTAGAGGGGAGAGACAGAAGTCTGGTGGGTCAGATCAACTTGTTCCTAAATCATATCTGGTATCTTGTGTTTGGAGTACATGTTGCTGGAAACTAAAGGCTATCGGGACAGAGGTTACTTGTCACTAAGGCTAGGAGATGCATATATTTCTTTAAGTAACTGGAGTTTTCTATGGAAATTGGTACAGTAATACACTTGCATGGAGACGGAAAGACTGGACTGTATCTATTGCAGGCAGGATATGTTTATCCTACTCGTTAGCTAGGAATGTGGATTCACGGAGCAGAACTGATAACATAAAGGCAAAATACCATCTTGGCAGGCAGGCCGGACTGAGCCAGGCCCCGCGCTGCTTGGCAGGAAGGAAGGCAGAGTTCAGAGATGCAGGTGGGGGCTGCCGTTTTCAGAGGCAGAAAACAGAAATGAGCTTGATGGCAGAAATCAGGAAAAGGCTCGATGGCAGGCCTTCGCCAGAGCCATGAAAACATGAAAGTGCACCATGTAAAGACGGTGGCACGGCATACTTAGGAACTGAATTATTGATCCATTCATGGCGGATCTGAAAGAGGACATGTTAACGTTGGACGCAAATGTATTTGCGTCTTCATAGCTGGCACAGGAGGGAAGTTACATGCACTTTAACTCGTGCATGGAGACGTTGGGGTCTACGATAGGGAACATAACTTGACCATAAAATTTATATTTCCTCAATATGTACAAACATAAAACAATTAATTAATTATTATTAAATTACTTCCCACCCTATTCCCCTATAAACCCATAACCCGCTACAGAACATATTTATCAATTAATCAATTAATTAAAAATAATTAAAAATTATTTCTCAATTAATTAATTAATAATTCCTACTAATTAATAATTAATTTAACATAATTAAATTACTTCCCACCCTATTCCCCTATAAACCCACAACCCGCTACAGTAGTAAAAGACAATATTTAATTAAATTACATTAAAAATAAATAATAAAACATAATAAATACAATATAATATACACAAAATTTATTTAAAAATTGATATTAGTAACATCAAAGTTATTAATTTCGATATTATTGACATCGATATTTACAACTTCGATATTACTGATATCATACCAATATCGATATTAAGACTGTCGATATTACTTACCTTCGATATTTTGTCCCATCGATATTTAAACTTCGATATTTTTGTATATCGATATTTAAAAATCGATATTTTGTCTGTGTACCGCATGTGCAAGGACCATCACGGTCACACACCGCCAACCACATGTGCGTGCTACCGCGATGGTGCATCATTTGAAAATCATCACTCGATGGCCTGGCAATGGCGGAATACGCAATCCATGGGGGCGGGGCAGGACAACAGATACATTTGAATGTGCAAGTGGAAATGGCAGTTGGTATCTCCCCTTTCAGTCACATAGCGGGACCCACTGCTGGGTGTGGGTGGTTACCCACCGCTGGGTGCCGCTATGTGCATTGATGTTACTGTGGCATGGATGGTCATGGCCGGTCACCCATCGCTGAGTCCGGGCGCTGGGTGCCACTATGTGTATTGATGTTACCGGTGCATGGATGGCCATGCCGGTCACCCACCACCTGCACCCGGCGGTGGGTGCCGCTATGTGTATTGATGTTACCGTGGCATGGATGGCCATGGCCAGTCACCCACTGCTGGGTCCGGGCGGTGGGTGGCGTTTTGTGTATTGATGTTACTGTGGCATGGATGGCCATGGCCAGCCACCCACCACCCGCACCCGGCGGTGGGTGCCGCTATGTGTATTGATGTTACTGTGGCATGGATGGCCAAGGCCGGTCACCCACCGCCGGGTCCGGGCAGTGGGTGCCGCTATGTGTATTGATGTTACCGTGGCATGGATGGCCTTGGGCGGCCATCCACCGCTGGGTCCGGGCGGTGGTTGCCGTTATGTGTATTGATGTTACAGTGGCATGGATGGCCATGGCCGGTCACCCACCGCTGGCACCCAGCGGTGGGTAACCGCCCGGAGCCGGCAGTGGGTAACCGGCCATGGCCATTTATGCCACGGTAACAAAAAAACACATAGCGGCACCCACCACCTGCAACCACTCCGCCATTGCCAGGCCATCGAGTGATGATTTTCAAATGATGCACCATCGCGGTAGCGCGCACATGCGGTTGGCGGTGTGTGACCGTGATGGACCTTGACCATGCAGCCAATGGTACGCACAATTGCAGTAACAAGGATCATTTTCTGTGATGGCGGACGGCTTGCCCTGACACGGTTTTCAGACACACTGCATGTCTCCGCACACATGCAATGATGATAGGTGTACATGTGTGTCAGGGCATGTCCGGAATGCCTCAAAACACATCATGTTCTGTCAATGGCCCGTGTCCACGTGTCTCATCAATGTCCTTTTGTTGCATGTGTGATCATACTATTGACATTGCCAGTCGTTGTCAAAGGACAGTGATGTGAGCTCAAGTTGCGTCAGATGTGCATGGCAATGTGGTGACATCTTGGTTTTGAGGTCGCACGTTTCAAATTGTACACATCTACACAGTCCATTAAGGCTGTGTACCCACAGTTTGATCCAGTCGTGAGTGTGGGTTTTGTGTGTGCAAGTAGCAATGATGTGGGGATACATGCATTCTGTGAATGCGTCTGTGTGTCGTCTGTTGTATGTCAATGCCTGTCATGTGAGCATGCACAGCATTGTTGGTGGTATCATGGGTGCATGAAGACAAGGAGGGTGTATTCCAGGTTCGTGTTGTGAGTGCACATCCATGTGTGTCTGTGGGGATGCTTGTCCACACATGGGCCCTCCGTCATGTGATGTTAGCTGTTCTTTCAACATGTGTGCACGTACCATTGTACATGTTTGCACACAGGATGTTGTTTGTGGGTGAACGTTGTGTGTGCAGTTAGCTGTAGTGCCGTATATTTCTGTCACGTCACACATACAATCACTGTTTGCAACATGGATTATTTGTGGTGTGTTGGTCAAGATGTGATAGCAGGGTTCAGCTGTGCTGCGTTGTACAATTGACTTCTGTTCCCATCTACTCACACACAGAAGGGCTCCAAATGTGCATCGACCATACACTGTGCTGGAGGACATGGTTGAAGAGGAGGTGATCCGCAAATTCCGGCTTGACCGACCGACATTGCAGGACCTTGTAGCACAATTGGCACCGCACCTGCAGCCACGCAGGCCATATCCTGGAGCAATTACACCCACAGCAAAGGTGATGGTGGCACTTTACTTCTTCGCGACGGGTACATTCCAGTACACAGTTGGTCATGTTGGGGGAATGTCCCAATCCATGTTCAGCATGGTACTGCGGGATGTGCTGGAAGCCATGATGCGTTACAAGGATGATTACATCCATTTTCCACGTCCGGCAGAGTTGGCAGCAGTGACAGGGGACTTCTATGCCCTAGCCCAGATTCCACACGTAGTGGGTGCCATTGATGGCACACATATTGGTCTAGTTCCACCCCAGGCACGTGAACCCATCTATCGCAGTCGGAAGCACTACCATTCAATCAATGTGAAAGCCGTGTGCCTGGCTGACAACATCATCTCCCATGTGTGTGCCAGATTTCCGGGATCCGCACATGACTCCCACATTCTGCTGAGCAGCATTGTCCCCCAACTGATGGCTAATCTGTGTCAAGAATGTGCGTGGCTTGTAGGTAAGTGTGCTGTGATGACTACTGTGTTGTATGTGTGCCATGCTGTTCCCACCAGTCCTGGTGATGATGTATGTGTCTGTCATCCCCCCACCTAGGTGACTCTGCATACCCAAACTGCCCGTGGCTGCTGAGCCCCCTACGGAATCCTACTACCCCAGGTGAAATGCGCTATAAAGAGGCCCATGGAAAGACACTTTGGGTGGTTGAACGTACATTTGGACTGCTGAAGTCTAGATTTCGCTGCCTGGATCAAACCGGAGGGGCCCTGTCATACTCACCCGGCAAAGTATGCAAAATCGTGGTTGCCTACTGCATGCTCCACAACATGGCCTTGTGCAAGGATATTGAACTGATCATGGACGCTGCAGACCAACAGGTTGCTCCGCCTCCCATCCCACCCATGTCCAGTGATGAGGGTAGTGGGGAGGAAGAAGGTGTGGACCAGAGGCGTCAGCTCATTGACCGCTACTTTCTTTGAATGTGAGTAACTACATATTGTGCTGCTGTTCAATGCGTGATGTTTGTTTGCTGGTGATGGGTGGATGTGGTGTGTGAATGCTGCCTGTTCTGGTATGTTCTGTTTGAACATGGGTGTGGGACATGGTGTATATGGAATGCTCCCTGATGTGTGTCCTGTGATCCGCTTAATTTGTGATGATTGTGGTTTGTTGTATGTTACAGTACGGTGTGGTGTGATGGGTATGGTTCAGTTTCCTGACCTGTGGTTGTTGTTCTCTCATTATCCCTAGGTCACTGACACAGAGCCATGATTCCGAACAACATTGATCCCTGTACCTGGTAAGGGCAACAACTAAGACAAACCTGTGTTTAAACATGGAGGTCACACAGCCTTGAGTGTTTCCGTGGTTTTTATTTACAGCGTGTTGATTTGTGTTAGTACATATTTACTAAATGGTGGTGGAGGGGAAGAATGAGTTGAAGGTTATGTTAGATGATACCACCGTGTAGACACCACATTGTGTGGTGTACACCTAGTACAACAGATGTGTGCCAATGCCTGGCAATGTGGGGCAAGATAGTTCACAGAGTGAATGCCAGGATCAAGAAAGGGTGAAGTCAGTGTCGTCCCCTCTTCTGGCGGGTGGCTGTTGCATTGCCACTGCTCTGTCCTGGATCCAGCCTCGGACAGCCCCTCCGTCTCCGAGCCAGAGTGGACCCAGCTGTGGGGGCAGTTTGTTCGGGGGAGAACTCCCTGTCAGTGGCCTCAGGTGATGGTGGTGGTGGTGGTGTCCTGTCTGGCTGGCCACTTGGGGGAGGGGGAGGTGGTTTGTTGCGGGATAACCACTCCCTCCAAACAGATAATTGCTGCCCCATGAGGACCACCATTTGTCCCATATGGTTGTCCATGGACCTCAACAGCTGGCGGGTCTCAAGTGAGTCTTGGCGCGCCAGATCCGCCTGTGCCTGCGACCGCTCGTACGACACATGCACTCTTGAAATGGCATCCAGGGTCTCGGTCCCAGGATACGGTGGGTCTTATCCCCCACCTCACCTTGCACCTGCCCTCCTGTTCGGAAGCTGTGGCCTCACCTGTGTCCTCACCCATCCATTCTCCCTGCTAGCCTATGATGTTGATGTTCCACCATCGTCCAATGGGTCAGGGAGGGTGGCACAGGCAGGAGTGGTGGTGGTGGTAGCTGCACAGGTCACAATGGCAGTAGTTGCTGTGGTTCCACTGGCCAAAGTGGTAGGGGCAGGGATGTCCAGAGAGCCTGATGGCCCTGGGAGTATAGGCGGAACGGCACCGCCCTCTGCACCCAAGGTGTCCCGGGAATCATCACCAGAGAGTCCATGCTGTGAGGGGGGCGAATGGTGGTGGCGGTTGCTGCTTTCTCCTGTCAGTTCTTGGTCACCTGAGGGACAAGAATTTAAGAATCAATGCAGTGGACATGACAGGTTTGTTGTTGTTACATTTTAATTTTCTAGGGATTCAGGACATGGTTGATGATGTCATCACATTGGTGTTGTACACAGTACTGGGCCTTATGGTGGTGTGGAGGTGGGGAGACAATGCTTGCATATATGTGGTGCTGTTCTGCTAATGGATGGTACCCCTGGACTCTGTGTAGTTTGGTAGGCATTTTAACATTGTTGATGTGGCTCTGCAATGTGGACTAGGTCATGTTCACCAGTACCTTGCTACTGAACCTGGTCTAATCATTGTCAAAAGAGGCATATGTTGGTCTTTCATGTGGATGGTCTACCTTGTGTTAGGGACAGGGTTTGGACATTGCATCCATGTGCCTTGTGTCAGGATACACATTGTACTTGCTGTTGTGGGTATGTCAAGTCTCACATAATGCACTTTCTGCCTACTACATGGATTGTATGGGCTGCTACCATGTCCAAGTTTCCCCTTGCTGGTTCTTTGATGCGTGCAGATGTGACGCTTCTCTTACATGTGTGAAAGGGTCTGTTATTTGTGGGTCCTTCTGAGGACAAATGGTACTTGTTTGTCGTTTGGCAAATGCAGTATGCAGGCACGGCGTATTCACCTGTCCCATGTTAAATTTCACATTTTAACCATGGAGTTACTACAGAGTCATGTGTTGTGTTGCTCCTTGCTGCAATCATGAGGGTGGAGAGTGCACTTTAGAATTTGGAATACAGACTTCCCCCTCACACCCACCTCTCCCTGTGAAGATGGCTACCTACCTGTAAGTTTGAAAAGGGAGATGCACTGGTCAGCACATGGTGGGTGGACTCCATCTTGCTCTTGGATGGGACAAGGGGGACTTTTGGGAGTTGTAGTGCTGGCCTCTCACCCACCCCCCTCCCAGTAGTCATAGGGGCCTGTTGGGAGTTGTAGTGCTGTCCTCTCACCCAGCCCCACCCTCCCTGTAGACATGGGGGCCTGTTGGGAGTTGTAGTGCTTGCCTCTCACACACCCCCACCCCCACCCTCCCTGTAGACATGGGGGCCTATTGGGAGGTGTAGTGCTGGCCTCCCATGCACCCCCACCCTCCCTGTAGTCATGGGGGCCTGTTGGGAGTAGTAGTTCTGGCCTCTCACCCTCACCCTCCCCCACCCTCCCTGTAGACATGGGGGCCTGTTGGGAGTTGTAGTGCTGGCCTCTCACACACCCCACCCTCCCTGTAGACATGGGGGCCTGTTGGGAGTTGTAGTGCTGGCCTCTCACCCACCCCCACCGTCCCTGTAGACATGGGGGCCTGTTGGGAGTTGTACTGCTGGCCTCTCACCCACCCCTACCCTCCCTGTAGACATGGGAACCTGTTGGGAGTTGTAGTGCTGGTCTCTCACACAACCCCACCGTCCCTGTAGTCATGGGGGCCTGTTGGGAGTTGTAGTGCTGGCCTCTCACCCACCCCCACCCTCCCTGTAGACATGGGGGACTGTTGGGAGTTGTAGTGCTGGCCTCTCACCCACCCCCACCCTCCCTGTAGACATGGAGGCCTGTTGGGAGTTGTAGTGCTGGCCTCTCACCCACCCCCACCCTCCCTGTAGACATGGGGGCCTGATGGGAGTTGTGGTGTTAGCTGCTTGACCACATGCAAGCCTGGGAACGTAGGAGGCTACATTTGTGGTTGATCATGGTGGGTGCATTTGAGCCCTGGGCTTCACACTTGGGTGACTGTGTGGTCTACATGCATGGATTGTAGCCTGAGAGATGTGTCTTAGCAGTTGTGCAAGGCAGGACATAACAGTGTGATAGTGGTCATTGGTTTGTACTTAGCAGCCTCCACTCCCTCATCTATTCCTTCCAGGCTCTCAGGGTGCAGTGTGCCTTGCACCTTCTCCTCCCATTCGGTGTATGGTATTTGATCCATGGGAGTGCCATCGCCAGTGTTGTGTGCCCGCAGGTGGTTCTTTGACCTGATGCCTTTCACCCTTGCCTTGAGGTTGTGCCACTGCCTCTGGATATCGTGTTTGGTGATTGGCACGGTCCCTGAAGCATTCACTTTGGTCACTATCCTGTCCCACATAGTGGTTTTAGTTGCCAAGGTGGTCTGCTGCACTAGGGTACCGAACAGATGTGGTTCAACACGGATGATTTCATCCACCATGACCTTCATCTCAGTCTCTGTGAACTTTTTTTTTTTCTTGGGGGGCATGGTGTGTGATGTGCAAGGTGTTGGATGTGCAGGTGTGTGGTATGTGGAGATGGTGTTGTGGGGGTTGGTGTGGTGGGTGTGTTGGTGTGCAGGTTGTATGTGTGTTTGTGTGTGTCTGTTGTGTGTGATGTGTGCCTATTTCTTGCAGCTGTACTGTGATGCAAAGGATTGTGGTAATGGGAGGGATTTATTTTTTACTCTGTGTGCTGGTTGTGTCCCAATGGTTTTTTGCAGTCAGGTGTTCTGTGGGTGAGGAGACTTGGATGCTCTTGTTTGTGCTGGGGGGCGTGGCATTGGGGTGTGTAGTTGTTGTGGGTGGGTGTTCCAGGTGGGTGTGTGTCCTGTTTTTTTGGTTTACTATTTACTTCCTTCCGCCATTTTTGTTTCGGTTTCCCGGCAGGGGTGATGTTCGTTTGGTCCTTCCGCAGCCAAGCTTCGTTTGTCGTTGTTTTTTGTCTGCAGCGGTCGTGGACGGTGGTAAGTTCCGTTGGGATGGCGAGGTTATTCTAATCGAGCGGGTGGTCCCTCCGCATGTCTGAAGGAGGTTAGGCCTGTTTCTGCGGGTGCTGCGTCCGCAGCGGAAGGTGTTTCTGTGCTACGGTCCACGTGAGGCGGTCTTTGGTGTGATCCGTCCACCGAGGTCGGTGTGTGATGGCGGAAATATCCTAATCGCACCTGCGGTTTATCCGCGGTGCAGTCGGGAGTATATTTGCCGTGACCATGGCGGTCAGACCTGTGTCCGTCCGTCATCGTAATCGGCCTCTAAATTTGGAGGTGCTGATATATAGAACGTATGCAGATAGACAGATGTAGAGCATAACATTATTAAGAAATATCACAAGAAAATATATTATGAAGGGTTAAGGTATTCGAAGAAATGAGATTGGACTCAGGAGACAAAGTACCTGACTCCCACATTTTAATAGAAAGTTTATGAGTGTGGAGACTCCATAGTCGGGGCTGGGAACTCTTCATACAAAAAGATTAGACTGACCTATTATTTTATGTGCGGAGTTCTCGGTCCCAACTGCAAAGTCTCCACACTAATAAACTTTCTATTAAAATGCAGTTTTGGCAACAGTGAAAAAGCATAAACTTACAGAAACATGTAATTTTATCTTTGTGAATCCGGCTCTTCATTATAAATGCTTGAATATGTCCTTGCATAAGACTTGGGAAAGAAAAGGAAGGAAGTATATGTATGATGCAAATAAATCATAATGAGTATTATAGAAAAATTATTATTGGGAGTCGTATATGTGCATATAATTATATTTGCTAGGTAGTGTTGATTTTATGTTTAGAGGTGTTTACCATACTTGCAAAATACTGTCTCTTTTAGTCTTCTACAAAGTTGAGGGTATTCCTGTTATTTAGCTGTATTTTTCTAAAATTTATCATGTGAATAGCTTGTGTCAAGTGCATCATGGGTGGTGAAAAGAGAGTGTTTATGTAAACAAGTATTTTGTGTGCTTGGTGTTTTGATCCCTGAGATGATGATTACAGTGGTGTTTCCATCAGGAGAATATGCAGCAGGTAACACATCACATGCTTTAACCTAGATTACTGAGATGATGTTTGCATTTAGATCAATGGTTATGCACAACAGCATGGCTTTAGATATACTTGAAGCAAAAGATGGAGAAATAATTTAATGAAGAGAAAGTGTTATACTTATATTCTATATATTTGCTATACCATTACTAACATTGTTAATGAGATTCATACACCTGGAGCTCCTAGGATGTGGGCAAAGCTGGCTTCATCTATTAGTGGGATTTATAAGTAATTATTGCTGCTTCAATACAAGAATATTTATTGTCATAATGAGCGTTTTTTTAATGTTTGTTCTCTTGTGGATCAGTTTATGTAAAAGTGTAATTGCAGGAAAAAGAAGACCTTGCAATGAATGCTGAAGGAAGAAGTTGCTCTTGGTGGTATGACATTTTTCAGTTATCAGTGGAAGGATTGTAAGAAATACATTTTAGAAAAATAATGCTTAACATAGGTTTGGTTCCGTGAGCATAACTATGCCAGTAGGCAGAACTTGTAAAAGTGTACAAGCATTTGGTTTGGTTAGCAATTTAAAAAATCTGTACATTTAAAGAAACATTTTACTACCTTACTCAGCGAGATCAAGGTAATGTGCTGACATCTCCATTGCTATGTTGTAGTTATGAATGTGCAGAAAAAAGTACATAATTTAAATTTTCAGGTATTATTTATTTTCTAAGTGCACAATGTTAATGTTCAAAGAAAATCCTTTTTTAGCAGCTTTATTGTTGTTAAATGTACAAGTAAAATGTTAGCGCTACCTATGTATGTAAAGTATGTATGTAAATATGCCATGAAGCTTTGTTGTGTCTTTGTCTGGAACATTATTACAAAGTGCATTTGAAAGGAATTAGATATTTTTTTAGAGGTCACTCTGCTGCTGTGCTCGAGAGGGCTAGCAAGCACGTGGAAAACATTTGAATGTAAGTTCTTGCACTTGTTTTCTGAATCTTGATGGATATCTCCACCTGTGTCTGAAGGAAACATCCTTTTTCAAAGATACAAGTCCTTAACTGACGTGCACAGGACACCTTTACCTTTATTGTCAGTGATGATTGCACTGAAGTGGCATCCTGTACTACCTGGAGGGTCATTATTTAAGACCAAGGACAAAACTGCCATTGGGCTGTTCCTTTTCTTTGGTGAGACTTTAATTTAGGAGTGTTTTGGGTTTTTTTCTCCTTGGAAATTCATTTAGACAAGCCAGATAATTGAAGGTAAGATTATTATATACAACTGTGAATGTATTGCCTTTTGTGACAATTTTTTCACTGTATCTAGAAATGGAATTTCAAATAATTTTTAATTTTATTTTTCACCAGAAATATTCTTTTTTTTTGTTTTCCTTACTGAATTACATGCATGTTAATAACCCTTTCCTTAAAGCCTATTTTATAAATAAATTCAAACCCTGATGAGCTGTTGTTTTGCCTTTTCGGAATGCCACCCATGTATGTCATTGAACTTTGCCCTCCTAATGCAGAACTTGCTTGAGTTATAGTGTTTCAAGGGGTCTAAAAATAAAATGAGAAATTCTTGATTGCACAAACTACTTCCTTTGACCTTGATTTTTCAACGTAGAACACACATATTTAGAGGCTGTATCAGTTCGGGACACATTTGTATAAATGCTCTGGCGGTTAATTGTTATAATATCTGTATTGATGTTTTTGTATTTCATTGAACACATGATACACAAAGACCTTCTACTTCAATCCACAGATTTTGTAGCACCTTATTCATGTTGATACGTGGTTAAAACAATTTGTATTTGGCCTTGTTGTTCTTGGTGTTATCTCATTCAGGGATATTTTTTCAATTGTTAAAAGTCAAATGTATTAAATTCTGCTGAGACAATTATTAGTGAACAATGCACTTAAGATTTTTCAATTTTAGCTACCTGGAGTTCCAGTCAAGATATTCTCCATTGATACAAAATTGATTACTCAGTTGCTAGCTTTGTAGAATTTGCCAAAGATCTTTCTCTCAAACACTTGAGCAAGACAGTGTTGCCTTGTTGCCTTTTCATGTTTAACAGGAGATTACCAAGACATGGTTTGAGTTTACCATTGTGTTTTCTATTCACAACCTCCGAGTTAATGGTAACTTTATGAGGACAGAGACTATGCAATTGAGGACAGGCCTATTTTTTGAATGTATGGATTTCTACACCCTACAGTCATACTTTTACTATTAACTCAGATTTTAAAAGTAGTAAGAAATAGCAAACTTACACAATAGTGTAAGTTTACCTTTGTGAATCATGCACTAAAGAACTTCCAGCTTCTTAACTTCTCCATATACGATCTAAAACAGTTTCATTGCTTTAATATTTCCAAACTCTTTATACCACTTCTTAAGGTGTTCATTATCTCTTTGTTTCTTAAAGTGTAAATGATAGGATTTAGCAGTGGCGTCACAATGGATGGGAAGACAGAAACAACTTTGTTGGTATGTAGAGTACTTCTCCCTGTTGGCTTAACAAACATGAAAATTATAGTTCCATAAAATAAAGTTATTACAGCGAGATGAGAGGCACATGTGGAAAATGCCTTTCTCCTCCCTCTGCTTCTGGACATTCTTATGATAGCTAACATGATGCATACATAGGATACTATAACCACTAGCAAGCAGCCTAATGATCCAACAGTAACCAATACAAAGAAATCCAACTCAACAATGTGGGTTTTGGAACAGGAGAGCATCACCAGTGGAGCAAAGTCACAATAGTAGTGGTTGATTTCGTTAGCACCACAGAAGTGCAGTCTTGAAATTTGAAAGGGTATTACAAGGAAAGTCAAGAAGCCAAATACCCAGCAGCCCAGAGCAAGATGAGTACATCGTCTATGGTTCATTATGACCATGTAACGCAGAGGATAGCAGATAGCTACATAGCGATCAAAGGCCATTGTTACCAAGAGATAATTTTCTGTTGCTCCCAAAGAGAAGTGGAAATAACATTGTGCAATACATCCAGAGAAAGATATTGATTTGCTCTCTGTGAGAAGGTTTGAAAGAAATTTGGGGACAGTGGCTGAAGGGTACCATATTTCCAAAAAAGAAAAGGTTCCAATGAATAAATACATGGGTTTGTGCAGAGAAGGTGTAATTCTGATGATGGCAATTATCAGGATGTTTGTAAGGATCGTTATGATGTAGATGGTACATATGACCAAGAATAGTAATATTTGCAATCCTCTGCTTATAGTAAACCCAATGAGAATGAAGTGATCGACACTCGTTGTATTTCCTTTTTCCATGTCTTTCTGATTCTTAGATTGCATGCAATACAAACTGAAAACAGAAACCTGAGATGATTACTTGAAACCTGAAATGTCTTTGCAATCCACTCACAGCATATTTTAAGTTTTTTTCCAGAACATCTCAAATGGAGTGCATTTAATATGATAATTATACAAAATTGTTTGAGTGGGGAGGTTCAGATCTCTCTACATGGTATTTGAAGGAAACGTTAACTTTTACAATTTCTTCTGACCACCAAGCTATTACTACGCCCAAACAAAATGAGAATGGACCCAATACCATTTAATTCAACAGATTAGTTACTCTTTTCTATTTTTCTTGTCTACATTTGAACACTGTTATCAGATAGAGTTCACACAAAAAACAACACTTTAAAGTCTCTGGGTGCATTTCTGGACCTTTTCATACATCTTGGTTAAGCAATTAACTCTAGTGATTTGGGACAGCATGACATTTAAATATGTCCAGGATTTTGACAGAGAGAATAAAACAAATCGAGGTTTGCTGAATTTTTTAAAAACAAAATCAAATAATTACACACACAGATAAAGCCACAAAAGATGTCTCTTGTACAGTGGAATATATAACACACTACACTGACAGCATGTTATATAACTGAGTGGCTAAATAAATTGTGTCATAAGTCTGAATCAAATTCTAAATTAAGTTCCATCAATTGTGTGGTATTACCCATTCTGGTACTTTTGTTTTTACAATGCAAACAACTGGAAAAATGTTGACAGCAAATGCCTGTATTTGTTTCCTAAATCATGAACTATAGCACCTCTTGTGTCTGATAAGCCCCTCCTTTTTCAGTTATTCCAGTCATGAATTGGCATGAGTTGACCATCATTGTCATGTAAGTGATGACTGCTCTACAGTGGCTTCCAGTACTAACGAGTGAGTCCTTGTAAGCATCATGACAAACACTACAAGTGAGTATTTCTTGTTCTTGGTTATTTAGTTAGCCCTCTTTATTTAAATTGCATCCTATACACACTCACTATGTATGGGGGTTCTCCATATATCCACAGCTTTGTGGGAGCTCACAAACTCACAAAGCTAACTACGTCTTAGAAACAATAATTGCATGGGAGTTATTCCTTTGCCATTGTCCCCAGCCGTGATGTCAAATTACACAGTAGTAAATGGAATGCACATGCTAAGTATCTGTTTTTTAACTACCGAGCAGGCAAAAAAGTAGCCATTAGTGGATGTAAACTGATGTTCATGGTCAAAAATATATTTGTGATTTGGGCCCAAATTTACAGTCACCCGGCCTTGAAGAAATTCAACACCAACCAGAAAGCAATGTAGGAAAGAGTAAAGCCAGGGCAAAGAAAAAATGTTAAACAGTAGACCGTAGACACAGGCCCAGCATCAGCTCAATAAGATGATCTACACAAAAGTGGGTTGGTGAAAAAAATTGTAAAATAGGATTAATAATTATAATGGGATAACATTGTCATTGGAAACGTAAATGTATCACTACCCACAAATAAACAGACATACCAGCCCAAATGAAAAGAAGGAAACTGAAAACTGAAAAAAAACACAGCCATACTGTTATACCTGGTGCTCAGCCAGTGTGTCTGTGATGAGAGAATGTTGATGAGTGGAATGTTAGTGAGTGTGTGAGTCAGTTGGTGGATGGCTGAGCAGCAGGAAGGCTGCTTCTGGTGGGGCTCTACCTTGTATCACCTTACTTGGAATAAAACCCCACTTAAGGTGAGGAACTAGTCACCGGAGTGAAGTTCCTGTTTCTTTAATATAATTTTTTTTTAATTCAAATGGTCAATGCTTTGCTGTTATGTTTGTTTTGATTTTCAAAGTGTTTACTGCGTATTCTTTCTTCCTCATTTCTTCAGGTCATTTAATATCATGTTTAACTTGTTACCAGGTATGCCTTGCTAGGATTGTGTGTGTTACTTGCGCTGTGTGCATTTCGTGTGTTTATTGTTGATTTAGAGTCTATGTGTTATGAACCATGTGCCTCTTTTATAGCGCATGTTCTTACTTCATAAATCCTAGTGTACTTTCTATTGTTGGTGAGTGTGTGAGTCAGTTTGTGGATGGGCTGAGCAGCAGGCAGGCTTCTCTTGGTGGGGTTCTACCATGTATAAGCTTACTTGGAATAAACCTACAGGAGAACTACTTGGAACCGGGCAATCTTTTATTTACTACACATACACAGATTAATACTGCAAAATATATCAACATTAAATACAAGCCAAACAGAAGAAAAATTATACATTTGAACAGACAACTGTCCGTAAATGAAGCAACTACTTGCAAACCACATTTCTCCATCTTCCTCCTCTTCTTCTATTTCTCAGATATAGAATACATTGTTACATCATATCAAAATGTCACAAATATGTCTGTATTTGCCAACTGCATGTTCATATATAAATTCACAAATACTAGATGCCCTCCATTTCTCATTTCAGTTTGACTATTGCTGGCTTGTCAGTTAGTCTATTGAGGAAAGATGTAGGGCTAAGTAAGGTAAGGTAAGGTAATCGTTTATTTGTACATGATTAATTAAAATCTTTACAAAATTATAAAAACATCAGTAAATACGTGTAAAAAATTAATTTGTACTTAATCTTATCAGATTACAAAATTGGTTAAGATCAGTTCATGGTTATCCTTAAAAGCTTACAGTGTTCATCACATGCTCTTAAGTCTTTTTCCTGTTAAATCAAAGAACTTTACAACCTGGCAGTTCAATTTGGTGTTGTTGGGGCTGCCTGCAAGTCCGAACGTCATGTAGTTTGAAGGATGGTCATGATAAGTTGTACCTCAAGTCCTTTAGTTTGGAGCAAATGCAAATCGCATGGATGATGTCCTCCTTACCGATTTTACACAGGCGACACTGCTGTTAAGGAGTTATTTCTCTCCCAGGGTGGCAGGTGTGGGAGTATAGGGATTACTCCGAGGCGTCATTTTAGAAACTTTTCTTTGATTTTTATTTTCATACCAATATTGAGGTATGCTTGTCATTGTATTCTTCCATAATCACCCAGCGTTATCCAGCCATGCACTCTGTTGGCTGGTTCTTTCTTGTCTTCAATTGCTGAGATGATGCGTGCTGATTTTTTGCGACCTTTTTGAAGGACAAGAGGTCTATTGAGGTTTCCCAGACATCGGTCAAGCCTAAAACTTGAGGTGATTCAAGTAAGTAATCTCTGGCCGAAGGTTTACGGTGCCGAAGTAGCTCTTCCCATACGTTAGAACTTAAAGAGCCAGTCTCTGCAGTGCGAATCGTATGCCAGCTGGCTACATACGCACACCGCGTTTCTATTGTTTGTTTAAGGATGCCGAATTCAAGCCGGATCTGAGCAGGAGAGCCATATTTTGGGAGGTTAAAAATAGCCCTGTATGAATTGGCTATAACTATGTCCAGTAATGCGGCATCCTTCTCATGAAGCGATTCACTCCCGTCTGTAAGGGTCGGCTGTAATTTTGCATGGAAGATTTGAAGGAGAGGTTTAAGTGAGAGATCGGGAAGTTTGGCCTTTAATGATTTTATAGCCAAGTAGGTCATAGTCGCCTTCCCTCGTAAGGAGTCGAGTTGTGCCTTAGACATATTTTTTTAGTCCAAAATTACTCCCAGGTACTTGTAAGTGGTTAACAGATCCAGTTTTCTCCGTTCAGGTGCCAGCAAACTCTCCTTTTTTTCTGTAATTCACAGCCATGACTTTTGACTTATTGAAGTTTATTTGGAGAGCATTGTTTACTGAAAAGGTATGAGCTACATTCAAGAGATGCTGAAGGCCTGTTTGCGTCCAACTTATCAGCACCAAGTCATCCGCGTATTGCAGGTTGGAGAGGGTGATTGTTCCTAGTTTGGATGCATGATTAGGGCATTTGTCAAGTTCCCCAGGTAGATTGGCTAGGAAAAGGTTGAATAAGATAGGTGCTAATACACACCCCTGTTTTAACCCTTTTGTTGTCCTAATGGGCTTTGAGAGATGTGTGCCTGCTCCAAGTTTGATTTTAATCCAGGAGTTTGAGTGGAGTAGTATTAGCACATCCAGGAGTTGTTTCGGTATTCCCCAGTTGTCCAGTTTCTGCCAGAGTTTATTGAGGTCCACATGATCAAATGCAGCAGTATAGTCAATAAACGAGAGATATAAAGGTGACTTAATCTCTTTTGCTGCTCCCATAAACAAGGACAGTGCTATGATGTTGGTTGTGGTCCCTTGGCCTCTGGAGAAACCCGTTTGGTTGATTGGGATGATGGAGTTTTCGGATGCCCATGACGTTAACTCCTCCAAGATGCTGCGAAATATTTAGCCTCCACATCTAATGAGGCAATAAGCTGATAGTTGTTTGGATGCTTCTTACTACCATGTTTATAAATCGGGCTGATGACTGACCCATGGCAGGACTCAGGGAGGGTCTGGGTATACCTTAAACTATTGAATATTGGTGTTAGTGAAACAATCCAAAACTCTGCATCCGATTTGTACAGCATGGGTGGAATGCCATTAGGCCCAGGGGCTCCAGTGGGCCTCCCCCTTGTTATTTGCTGTTTGATGTCCGCTGGCACAGTTATCTTTTCCGTTGGCTCGACAGACTTTGAGGAGCTTGCTTCCGGCACTGATTTGTCGAGTTTAGATGGGGTCGTAGCCCCATACTCGCGCGTTTTTTGGGTCCTTGTGGCCGTATAGCAGTTATCTTTTTTTCTGTTTTAGACCTCGTGACTTCTGTGCAGGGTTTATTTGTTACCGGGTCCTCTGTAGTATCCTCATTATTAAAATGCTTCAATAGGTATTTTGTCCATACCTCCTCTGATATGTGGGAGTTTTGGCCTAGATGTTCTGGATTCTTTATTCTTTTGACCATTTGCCAGAACATACAGCTATTTTTCTGCTTCCCTTCATAAAGAAGTTTTGCCCGTAGGTCTTCGTTTCTTAGCTTCTGTTTTTTCCATTTCATCCGTTTTGGCTGTTTTTTTGCTTTCTGTAAAACAATTTGCAGGCTATGTTTTTTTTGGTCCTTTCGCATCTGTCTCAATTGTTTGATTTATTAACCGTTTTTGTGTTTTCATTTCTGGGGTTAGTTGATTTTTACTTGAAATTCCCTTCCCTTGACATAAGTCATTTGGGGAAATTTTTATCAGTTTCTCACTAATAGTTTGAATTAAGTTTTGCCAGACTTCCGACAGCTTAGTTGAGGAGCTGGCAATTTGGGTGAAAATAGTTTTCGTTATAGAGCTTATGGAGTCGATATTATCGACGTTACATCGTAGCCGCCTTAGATTTGAAGTAATTTCTGTGTCAAGGCCTGTATGTGCTTCAGTTTCCAGTTGCGAATTGGCTCTTATTATGGCCTCTTGAGGCAGGTGGTCGCTGAAGTCACTAGTCCCTATTCTGAACGTTGTTATCCAGCAAAACATGATTAAGGATGTGAACATGTAATCAAGGCAGGAGGATTGTTTGTTGGAATGGAAGGTAGCAACTGGTGGATCATCTTCGACATAACGCCCATTCAGGGCCCTTAAGTTAAGTTGTTCCAGGTATCAAAGTAAGTTTTTTGAGTAGTTCGTTGATTGGTTATTTTTTGTAAGCATGGGCAAATTTGCGAATTCGCCCACAAAATCGCAAAAAAAATCAGCGAATTCGCAAATTTTCCTTCAAAATCGCAGATTTTTTTGCGATTTGCCCTGGAGTACTTTCTACTGGCTAATGCAGTAAGTGCTCCCTCATTGGGTAAATGTATAGTGCTTTTACTACACTGCAGCTGCGTAAAGGACCAGAAGACGTGTCTCCAGTGACCATGTGTGCCTGGAACACAGGCACAGGCACACATAGTCACTGGAGACACATCTTCTGGCCCTTTACGCAGCTACAGTGTAGTAAAAGCACTATGGGGCAGATTTACAAGCCGCTTGCGCCTCTTTTGCGCCGCAGTTGCGTCACTTTTGTGACGCAGCGGCAGCACAAAAGATGCGCCATGGTGCTGGGTCTTAACAACTTGATGCATCTGAGAGATGCATCATGTTGTAAAGCCCTGCGCCATCAGGAGGCGTTCCGGCGCAGAGGAGGGCGTTCCTGCGCAGGAACGCCTCCTAAAAGTGGCTGAGTGAAATCAGCAAGATTTCACTCAGTCACTTTTAGGCCAAAGCTGCGTCAAAACCCCGCGCCTGCTTGAAGCAGGTGTAAGGCTTGATGCAGCATTGGGGAGATAGGGCCCCCCAGAGCATTGATGGACGCTGCTCCAGCCCCAGAGCATTGCTGGAGCTGCGTCCATCAATGCTGAAGGATGCGTCATGTTGTAAATCCCTGCGCCATCAGGAGGCGTTCCGGCACAGGGGAGGGCGTTCCTGCGCACTAACGCCTCCTAAATGTGGCTGAGTGAAATTCACAAGATTTCACTCAGTCTTTTTTAGGCCAATGCTGCGTCAAAACCCTGCGCCTGCTCGAAGCAGGCGTAAGGCTTGACGCAGCATTGGGGAGATAGGGCCCCCCAGAGCGTTGCTGAAGCTGCGTCGCGCTTGCGACGCAGCTCCAGCAATGCGCTGCTTTTACGGCACAGATACGTGACGCATCTGTGCCGTTTTTGCCACATGGTGCGCCGCATTATAAATGCGGTGGACCATGGGCGGCGGAGCTGCCTCGCACAATAACTGGCGCATCCCTGGGGATGCGCCAGTTATTGGAAATCTGCCCCTATACATTTTGCCAACGAGGGAGCACTTAATGATTAGACAGTAGAAAGTACTCCAGTTGAGTAGAGGTATTGCACAAAATGGTGGACAAACATGCAGGGAGGGATCCATTCTGCCCCCTGTTAGACTCGTTTTTTGTGCCCTTCTGCCCTCTGTTAGACTCGTTTTTCACTTGTTTTTCTTCCCTTCTGCCCTCTGTTTGACACGTTTTTCCCTTGTTTTTCTGCCCTTCTGCCCCTGTTAGACTCGCTTTTTGTGTCCTTCTGCCCTCTGTTCGTCTCATTTTTCCCTTGATTGCCTGCCCTTCTGCCCTCTGTTAGACTCGTTTTGGGTGCTCTTCTGCCCTCTGTTATTCCCTTGTTTTTCTGCCCTTCTGCCCTCTGTTAGACTCGTTTTGTGTGCCCTTCTGTCCTCTGTTAGACCCGTTTTTGTGCCTTTCTGCCCCCTGTTAGACTCATTTTTTGTGCCCTTCTGCCCTCTGTTAGACTTGTTTTTCCCTTGTTTTTCTGCCCTTCTGTCCTCTGTTAGACTGCTTTTTGTGCCTTTCTGCCCTCTGCATCACCACATCATCACTCAGCGCTACCCCAGCATCACTCAGCACCACCACATTATCACTCAGCACCACCACATTATCACTCAGCACCACCACAGCACCAGTCAGCACCACCACAGCATCACTCAGCACCACCACATTGTCACTCAGCACCACCACAGCCCCACTCAGTGCCACAACAGCATCACTCAGCACCACCACAGCATCACTCAGCACCACCACAGCATCACTCAGCACCACCACAACACCACTGAGCACCACCACAGCATCACTCAGCACCACCACAGCACCACTCAGCACCACCACAACACCCCTCAGCGCCACCACAGCATCACTCAGCGCCACCACAGCATCACTCAGTGCCACCACATTATCACTCAGCACCACCACAGCATCACTCAGCACCACCACAGCACCACTCAATACCACCCCAGCATCACTCAGCACCACCACAGCACCACCACAGCACCACTCATCACCACCCCAGCATCACTCAGCACCATCCCAGTATCACTCAGCACCACCACAGCACCACTCAGCATCACCACAGCACCACTCAGCACCACTCAGCGCCACCCCAGCATCAATCTGCGCGACCATTCAACAACAACTGGTTCAAATATGTTCTCTCAATGTTTCGAGCTTTATTACAAATGTCACAAAAAGATGTTAATATTTCACTTCTGTTCTTGGATTTTCGTCACAATAAAATACACTGAACATAATCTTCACAAAAGTTATTTACAAAAGTTTAAGCTATTGCCATTATAAATTAAAATCACTTTTATTTAAGTATTAATTATTTAAAAAAATTAAAAGACATTGTAATTTGTAATATCAATACATCTAAGTCACATAAATACAAAACATGTTGCATTACAAATGCTATCGGTGTCACATTTGTGAAAGTTATAACTATTGGCATTGTAAATGAACTTTGAACGCTTGGAAAATCGCCAGTGATCATACCTGGGACGCTGCCCCCTAGACTCGACCCTGCATCAATGCCTTGCCGCACCCGCTTTGCGGGTGCCGCTGCGCGGTTCGTGAACACCGCTTTGGGCCATCGCCTTGTTGTTTGCCTGGGGTGACAGGTAAGAGTGTATCAGGGGTGGAGCATTGCAGGGACTCGCATTCCTAGGAGTCCAGGCTTGACCTGTGTCATCTGGTCTGCACCCCCTGATTGCCCCGCCCCCTGGACGGCAAACCCTTCAAGTTCAATCAGACTTCCAGGCTTTGGCGGGAACTTTGGACGCTTGGAAACACGCCAGTGATCATACCTGGGACGCTGCCCCCTAGACTCGACCCTGCATCAACGCCTTGCCGCACCCGCTTCACGGGTGCCGTTGTGCGGTTCGTGAACACCGCTTTGGGTCATCGCCTTGTTGTTTGCCTGGGGTGAGAGGTGAGAGTGTATCAGGGGTGGACCGCTGCAGGGACTCGCATTCCCAGGAGTCCCTCCTTGACCTGTGTCATCTGGTCTGCGCCCCCTGATTACCCCGCCCCCTGGACGCCATTTTACATCTATATCACAGGTCCACCCCCACGCTGCGCGGGAGCGCGCGGGAGAGCCGGGTGAAGCCCGGGCCAAGGGCAGGCCCGTTTTAGCCCGTTAGAGACCGTTTGTGACCGGACCGGGCCCCCCCTCTTAGTTTTCGCCTTAGCCACAAAGACATCCTGTTTGTCTGCATGTTTTATTCTGCCTACACAGTATCAGTTGGTAACTATTGAACATACATTGATAAGCAATATGTCCACGAGGGGTAGCAGAAGTAAAACTGCGGCGGGAGGAGGGCAGATAATTGGTCCTTTGGATAATTTCATTACAAGGGTGAATGAAGCTATAGATCAGGGTATCATTCTCCTTGAACGTAGAGTCTCCCAATACTTACAACAAGCCAGACGTTCATCCTTGGGACTCCTTGCCTTAGCCAGAACCCCAGCACAAACTCAGGACCTCGGCCCCCTAACAGATGATCGGATAGAAACTCTCAGTATGCCAAACATAGTTGATTTCTCTGCATCTCAACTTTTATCAGACTCCAAACTAAGTTTGGCGCTAGAAAAATCACCGGAATTAGTTATTAACCATACGCCAGATGAAGTAAGAAATAGACACTCAAGGGGTATGAGGGAGGGCGCCATACAGAAGCAAAAGAAACAAGTAAAGGTGCCAATGGTCAAACAGAAGAGTGTATCAAAGAAAAAGCCAAGTAAAGCAAAAACTATCCACTAAAAAATGGGAATAATAAACCAATATCCGATGAGACAAATGAGGATTCGGACTTAGGAAGCGTAGAGATCTAGGCCACGGGGGGGACACACGCAATTGCTGTGAAGCAACTAGCAATCTGTTGGTAAAAATTGGGGAGCTCTTTAAATTCTATCTTTCCCCACTAGAGACTAGACTTCTAAATATAGAGAAGCACTTGACTGGGCTGAGTGTTCAGTCCAAAAACATTCCTAAGAATACCCAGAATACATCTAACCCCGGGGCCACTTTACCTGGTGGGACAAAATTTAGAAATAACAACACTGTAGATGCAGGGGCTAAAAAGACCACGGCACAAGTGTTGAATACAACTGTAACATCTAAGACACCAGTAGCCCAAGTTAACAAAACCTCAGCTGAACCAAAAAACGATTCTGTACCTCTCCAACCCACTAAACAAATCGAAAGTCAACCTAAGACAACTCCAATGCCCCCAGAAAAGGACCAGAAGAGGGGAGATAAAGAGTATAGACGTATAGTTAATCTCCCTCCAGAAGCAAGTCCACTAGTAGTAGTTATGATTGGGGTCCCAGAGGTGGCAGACCACATTGTTGAAACCAGCTGGTCCCTAAAAAACAAAGTATAATATTGGCTTAATGTCAACCGCCCCTTACCCTCACACTGCACAAGTAGGATTCTATCAGTGCATAGAGTAACCTGGATAGGAAAAGAGCCTAAAACACACAAGGCTCCTACAAACATATAGAAACTAAACAACTCTCCTTCTTCTATCCCCCTAGGAGCCGTGCCTGGCCAGGCCATGACAGGAACTGGAGTAGATCGGGCTACCAAGACTGGGGCGAAGAATGGGGGAATTGGGGTGGGAATATGGGAAGTTGGGGAGGGAATATGGGAAGAGATGCAGATCTTATGGACAATTTTATAGGGGTTCCGACCTCAAACAGATACAGCTGCCTAGAGATGGTGGATTGACTGACATCAACCATCAATCCCCATAAAGACCAGGAAGGCTCTAGAAAGCTTGTTAGTAGAAACAATCAGCTGTCTAACAGCCACCAACTGCTCAATCCGATTGCAAAGGAAGCAAACGGAATAGTATTCCCCATAGAGGGACTCCCCTCACCTACACGGATAAATAAAAATAGACAGGGAATGACAGTATTAACTATAAGTAGTGGTGAGGGCGTAGATAGTCCGCTACATGCAACAAGATCTTTCACTGAGGGGACAGCAACTGTTGAGAGTATCGGAAACGTCTGCCCTAATATATCAACCAAATCCGACCTTGTGATCCTTAGTTGGAACGTGGCAGGACAAGAACTAAGACTATCTGATTTAGATTGGTTAAAGATTCTTTCTGATAAAGATATAATCATGTTCCAGGAAACATGGGCCACCACCAACCTGCACATAGAGGGTTTTCACTGCAATAGCATAACCGCAGTTAAACCTGATTTTGGTAGACCGATGGGTGGATTACTAATTGGCATTAGGATTACTGCAGGTGGTAGTATCAAGGTAATACCCACTAAAAGCCCAAACATTCAGATCATCGAATATAAAAGAAAGATTCCCTTTTATGTGATTAACTTTTATAATAATGACTTTTATTCAATCCCAAACAAAAATTTGACTGAACTTTCTAAAATTTTGTCTGACATAACTGAGCCTACAGACAAAAGTATGCGCCAAAGGATTATTTTAGCCGGGGACTTCAATGCCAAAATTTCTAATTCGGAACGACCCGGGTTAAATACCCGAAGCGATCGTGCAGCAAAAAAGGGGACAAGAATTGTACTCGATCACCCGTGAATACATATTAACTAACATTATGGATGTAAGCCCTACCCCCAATAATAACTATGTTCCTACTTTTAGAGGCAGAGATCACTCCACTACTGTAGATTACATTTTTATGTCACCTGAATTTATTGACAGCCTCAGAGTGGCCAAGGTTATTGAGACCGCATTCGGGGATCATAATGCCTTGGTCGCAAATATCAGACTAGGGCCCTCGCCAGTGTTTAAAAGCACTGTGGGAGCCAGAGATATAACCCCCGACACAAATAACTTAAGATTGAAATGGAGGAGGGTGGATAGTGGTAGCATAATTAATCAGCTCACAACCAAACATCAAAACTTAATAGACTCGTGCACACTATCTGACGGGAATCATCAAAGGGTGATCTCAGATTTCACTAATTTGTGCACAGTTATAAAAACACTCTTAACTGTTCCCAATTGTAAAATTAATACGGACCCTAAGTGGTTCGATAATAACTGTTCATCTGCAAATAGGGCCCTACGTAAGGCATTGAATGCTAAGCCCAGATGCCAAACTGAGATTAGGGAGGCAAGAAAGAGGTACAAATCTGCAACTGGGAAACGTAAGGCAATCATCTTGTCAGAACGTTGGGAGAAGCTATCAGACTCCGCATCAGGGAAAAAAGGTACAACCTTTTGGGCTGCAGTAAAAAACATGCGCAATATGGGAACACAAATGTCAGTAATAAGCTGTACCATCTCCAGCTGTCAGTGGGAAGATCATTTTTCTAAAGTGTACGCAACACCCCCAAATGTCAGTAACAGCTTCGTACCGGGCGATTAACGCCCCTTAGAGATTAGCCTAGGAGAGGTCATCGCGGGCATCAAACAAAGCCTCGGCAATAAAGCCCCTGGGTCAGATGGCCTCCCAATTGACATTATCAAATGGAAACCTGAACTTTGTGCACCCATCTTGAAAAACGTCTTTAATAGCCTACCTTCAGCGCCAATACCTAACACATGGTCCACAAGCATAATAGTGCCCATATACAAAAAAGGAGAAAGAACAGACCCAACAAATTATAGACCCATCTTGCTCCTGGACAATACCCTTAAAATCCTGGGGCGAGTACTATACAATAGAATAAATGAGTGGGTAGATGAAACAGGGATCTTAGGCTCCTGTCAAACGGGGTTTAGACGTGGGGTTGGAACAACCGAGCAGTGTCTTAATCTAAATTTAGTAATGGCAAATATACCATTGCTCGGTCGGTTCCAATCTACTTAGCATTTATGGACTTATCGTCCGATTTTGACCTAGTAAATAGATCCAAATTATGGCCAATCCTCCTGGAATATGGTTTAGACGAACCGCTCGTACACTTCCTTGCATATTTGTACACTGACACAAGGGCACAAGTAAGGATCGGGACGGTGGGGGAAGTGTCAGAGCCCATAAAGGTAGAAAGAGGAGTCAGGCAGGAGTGTGTTTTAGCACCCCTGTTATTTATTATCTACATAAACGGATTAAACAAATCTTTAAAACTGGCTAACTACAGATGTCCCAAAAATAAGGGGGGGATTGCTACTGACTCTACTCTACGCAGATGATGCTGTGCTCATGGGCCTCACTCCGAATCCTTTACGCAGTTTGGTGAAAGATTTTGCTCAATATATGGGGAAACTTGATCTTAAAGTAAATTTTAAAAAATCTTTTATCATGTCCTGTGGACCGGGGAAGAGACAATTAAGTGTCATTTCGGTGGGGACTGAAAAACTTTACTCCACTGACACTTTTCCCTACTTAGGAATGGTTTTTGTTGCGAGCGGCTCGTGGAGTGGACATCTGGTCCATGCCACGAGCAAGTTCTCAAAATACATTAATTCTATTCTTAGCCTTCCACGGCCTAAGAAAGTAAATGCCACGAAAGCAATTTAAAAAAATTTTAAATTACAATGTGTGCCAGTAGCAACTTACGGGGCAGAGATTTGGGGTCTGGGCAAAACACCGAGTATCCAGACCGAGGAAAACCGTTTCTGTAAAAAAATCCTCGGTGTACCCATTTCCTCTTCAGAATACATCTGCCAATGTGAATTGAACCTGCACTATATATCAGATTTTATCGCCTCTAGACCTGCAATGTTCTGGCTTGCTATCTGGAAGAATAACTTGGCCAGCTTAACCCATGATATTATAAGAGACTGCCTTAACTGCGAAAAAAGGATGTCAATACCCTGGCTTTCTGGAGTTTTCAAAAAATTGAGTAGCGTAGGTAAAGGTCACCTCTTCCTCGACCCTAGCAAAATTGAACTTAAAGACAAAAATAATTTAAAATCTGCACTGTATGCACTTTATAGCAAAGAAAGACTGGCAAGGGAATCAACCAAACCAACAATTCAGGTTTATGTGAATAAAGATCTGTACACACAACCAATCCCATTGTATCTTACGCTGTCAATGACAAACTGGGAAAGATCTTTACTCTTTCGCCTGAGGGCAGGCACTGTCAGATTTTTATTATGTTTTCCATTAGGTTACTCTTTCCTAAAATCTGGAAACAAGTTGTGCCCATGTGATGATATGAGCTTGCAAACTTCTTCTTCTTTTGCAAATTCTATCAAAAATATTTTAAATGGTTTTTAGCACCGTATTTTAAAAAGCACAGACCTCTTTCTCTGGAGGAATCAAATTTGATGTTGTTAACTTTGAATAATGAAGAACTGATATTTCGCACTAGTACCTTTTTAAGAGTTATTACTCATGTCCGGAAAACAATGGAGTACCCTTAGCAAATTTCAGAATTTTACTACTAATCGATTTGCATTTAATAATGTGTTGTTTTTAAATATATCTGTAATTATGGTCATTTTATTTGGGATTGCATTTTGTATCACTTTTATGAATTTGCTAAAATTTGAATAAAGATTTTGAATTGATTGAATTGACAAAGCAATTAATTTAGCTATTTTCAAAACCAACACATAAATAAAAAAAAATGTTATTTACAAGACCAATAGCTCAAACTTTCCCAATGCGAGACCTACTGCATTGCAAATGCTTGTTTTTATATCTCTCAGTGCTTCCTGTTGAGGTTTAATTTTCGTGACAGGCGCCTCATTGCCTACTTGTAACAATTCTCTGACCCTGCTTCAAGGGTCAGAGCAGGGTAAGAGCATAGTTGCAAGTAGGCAACGAGGCGCTGGGAAGCACTTACAGGCTTACAGCAGCAGGTGCCCAAGTTGAAGTTAATTTCTTTGTAACCCTTTTGTAAAAGGTTACAGAAAATTAGCTTCAACTTTTAGACCTGCTGCTGTAACCCTGTAAGTGATTGGCTGAAAATTCGTCCCCGCTGATTTGCGGATTTTACCGCGATTTCGCGAGATTCGCGGATTGCGAAATAGAGGAAAATCCACAAATTCCGCGAGCGGAACGATTTTTCAGCCCACGCTTAAGTTTTTTGTCAAGCCTTGTGTTGGCACGCCCCACGCTGCATTCAATTCTTGAATGAAGTCGTTGTTTAGGTCTTTGCTGATGAGGAACATCTTAAAATCCCCCGCCAAGATGATTAAATCGAAGACCTTTTCTTCCATATTTTTTCCAGGGTTTTTGCCAAATCTTTGGCTGCTTTTTGTTTCTGTTTAGGATGGATGTATGTATCGATTATTATTACTTCTTTGGGCTGCTTCTGTAGCCAAAGTGAAATCTTTACCGCCTGTATAGCACTTGGGGAAGATATGTGAGAATCTATTGCCTTAATTTTGCCTATTGTTGGTATTGAAGCAAAGAACATCAGACCTCCTGATCTTCGTCCGAAGGTGGAGTTTTTGTTTGCCGGGATACAACAAGAAGTGAACCCTTGCAGCTCAAATGCCTTTTCTTCACAATTTTCTTGGAGCAGTAGAAGGTCATATGTATTTAGATATTGTAGGATCTCGGGATCATTGCTTTTACTGGCTAAGCCATTGATGTCCAGGAGCAATTTCTGATTTCCCTGGTCTTATCTGAGGGATTAACAAATTCTTTCCCTCTTTGTCAATTTGCGCCAGTCTCTGTGTTGATTGTACATTGGATTGACTCTCAATTGAGGAAGGTGTCTGGCGAAAGATGGCTACTGTGGCTTTGATTTTGTCCAGGTGGAAGTCTTTTTGTATCTTGGGAGTACATCCTTGGGGAATTACTCCTAGCTCCCTTTAGTACTGAGTTGGTGCTTTTTTGTATTGAAGGCCTGATGAGAGGTAAAAAAGGTGTCGGATAGCGAGGTCGCTTTTCAAGTCTCAACTCTATCTCCCATTGTTGGAATGTTGCTTCTTCTTGCATGATTATATTGGCTATCTCAAAGGAGTTCCAGGTTGCTTTTGTTGTATCTGGGCGATGCGACTCAGTATTTGGCTGAAACTCTATTTGCATGAGGTCAGTGAAACTGATGTTTACTAGGCTTGTAACCGAGTGCAAAAGTCTTAATATATTTCCCCTGTTCAGTATGTTGTCCCTACCTCGGGATGTGTATTCAGGAATGAAGAGGATTGATGTCGGACTATTCAGATGCTGGGGTATTGTTGGATTAGCTAGTGATCCCACATTGTCAAGTTGAATGGACTGAGGGGAACGAGTTAAGTGTACTATGTCTGAATAATTTGGTTGCTCACTTTGATAGTAGTCTGTCCTCAGTTCCCTTGTGTTACTATTCGATTTTCATTTTGGTTGCTGCGGTGACTCCGCGCTGATGGCCGTAGCGTTATCCTCACTTTCTGTTGTTGGAATATGTTCAGATGGTGTTAAGTCAGCATTGTGAGTATTATGTGCTGATTGAGTTGATTTGAATTGAGGAAGTTTCTGTTTAGGTTCTCTCAGTACAGGTTTCTGAGTGGCACTGGTTGTCAGTTTTACGCAAGCTACTGGGGACGATGAAGGAGTACTATCTGAGACCTTGTGCGGGAATGGTGATTGTTCATTGTCTTTTGGTTTCCGACCACGGATCACTGATGAAAAAGAAGAGTTCGATTGTGCTTCTATGTTTTGTCTTGCATCCGTTACCAGCCGATTTCTTCCTTTCCTTTTTTTCTTTCTACAGGTCCTGTTCGAGGCCTGGATGTTTGTTGAAGTTGATTCAACTGTAGTCGCAGTAATGATCAGAGGCTCAATTTCCAATGATCCAGACAATGATTTTTGAACTGAGGGTAAGGTGATAACTAAAAGCCAGATGTAGGTATCCAAATACCGGTCGGTAACAGCCGAAAATACCGATTTTCGGTCGTTACCGGCCGGTATTTGGATACTGAGTTGTAGGGAATTAAAAAACACAGATTCAGTAAATTTACCGGTTCGGTAAAATTACCGATTCGGTAAAATTCCTGAATCTGTGTTTTGAGATGTAGGTAGCACTGTAAACAATGCTACAGGGCTTTAAGGATTCGTTATTTACCTCCCACTATTAGTTGGTGGTAAATAACCAATTCCTATGTAAATGCAAATATGTGCATTTACACTTGTGCCATGTGGCACACATGCATGCCCTTAGGGCATGCATGTGTGCCACATGGCACACAAGCACTAATCAGGGGTGCAACAGGGTGTCAAAGTGACACCCTGCCACCCTTGAATTTTTCGGTATTTACCAAATCGGTAATTAACGATTCGGAAATTGACATTCAATCCTATGGGCCTCTAGGCCCATAGGAATCAATGGCAAATACTGAATCAGTAAATACTGATTCAGTAATTACCGAATCTTACCGATTCGGTAAAATACCGAATTATTACCTACATCTAATTTACCGATTCTAAATTACTGAATCGGTAAAATTCGGTATTTTAGAATCGGTAAAAAAGATTTACCTACATCTAGCCCTAAGCTCTGGCTAGGCCTGTTTGTACCGCTGAGAGTACTGGAGGTAGATCCGAAGTTTTTGGGATTGAGATTTGTGAAACTGTCGCGTATCAGGTCGCCTAACATAGATGGTAAAGATGATCATTTGTCTAAGATCGGATCACAGGGTAGTGATTGTGGTGGAGTTATTTGAGCCACAGAGACGGTGTCTTGGCTCCTCCTTATGAGACCGTTTAGTTCTGAGATTTTCCAGTCAATTCCTAAAATAGAATTGGCCATTGTCTGCAGATCAGAAAGCTGCAAATCCATTTTTTGAGATTGCTATTCTACGGCTGTGGCCGAGTGTTTGCAGAGTGTTTAAAATGATTACCCATATGGGATCAGGGACTGGTTTTCCAATATTGTTACTCCTATCCAGTCTTGGAGATACGTCAATGAGTGAATTGCCTTCAGATTCTTTAAGATTATAAGTAGCAACTAGCTCTTCCAATTCCTGTGCTGCTATGGAAGACATGTCATTGTTTATGGAGTTGTTTAAGGATTGGGAATCGTTATACAGTAGTAAACTGCGGCGTTGGGGTGGTGTTTGCACTGCTGGCTTGTTATTTGACGCTGTTTGTTCACAGGTGCTGTTGGAGTTTGTTTGAGGTATCTTAGTTTGAGTCGAAGGAGTATTAGGCGACTGGAGGAGTTGCATTCTATTTTCCTGCTCTTCAGTTACTGTTGGTGGTTCTGTTTGTATGTCTTGGGTTGCCTTAATTAAATTTGGAGAACTACTAAGTAGTTGAGGGGAAAGTAGATCTTCTCTTTCCTCCTCGTTGTGAATCTGAACCTTAAGTTTCACTAACGCGTCTTGATTTCCAAAATGGCTTAAGCTAGATTTTCTAGGATGAGTCTCAACCTGACTGGCTGAGTGTAGGTGGGTTACTGCCTCTATGGGCTCAGCTTTCTTTGATGGGCTCCAGTCTTTGGTGGTAGTTTTATTGATAGACACCGTTTCCGGAATGTTGTGATTTATAGCTTCTTGGCCTACTAAGTGGGTGAGTGCTACCACTCTTCTTATTTCAGGTGATGTTAATGTTGCAGCAGCAGCCTCAATGCTGGATAAGTTGAGGGCCCCGGCTAACCGGGGTGAATCTACAAGGTTGCTATTAGTGCGACTGCAATCAGGGTCGCTTGATAGAAGTGGTGTGTGGAGTCCTTTGATGTTCCCTGTCTTGGAAAAAATAGCTGTCCCAGGGTCTTTTAAAAAAGAAAACTTTGTATATATCTTCGGTTGATGGGAACAAGTCTTTTTCTTCGCTGGCATTCCTTCAATGGTTATGAGGTTGTTTAAGCCCATTGGTGACGACTTTAATACCAGGGGTGATGAGGTTTGTGTGGTTCTCTGTGGTTGTTGAAGAGCTATAATTAGACAATTTGATGCGGCGGAGTACTTGACATGACCGTTTTTATTTGGGGTTTGAGTCAAGGTTAGATTTTGAGATGTTGCTGACATCAAAGTTTCCATAGTTTCCATAGTTGGGCCTTCTTTGTTTTTATTATGGGCGTTTGGATTGATTTCCTGAGAGTTGTTTAGATGTAATGATGGTGCTGGCTCCAGTTTCATTTTTCGAGACTTAGGCTTAGAGTTGGATTTTGATTTGAGTGGTAGTTGCCTAACTCTGCCTGAGCTCATTGCTCTGCTTTTTTTTCCTTGTTGTATCGAATCGTTGGTAGTTTTGAGAACTAGGTACACAGTGCTTTTCTCCCTTTGACGAAACCCTCCTAGTAGGGTCTACTGCAGGAGTTCTTGCTTAAACAGGTCCTCGGTTTTCTTCAGTTTTTAGTGTTTAATTAATATATATATATATATATATAATGTTCGGCTATGTGCAGAGAGATCTTAGTAAGCTTTTAATAGCTTAGAACTTGTTGGCTTATCGACCTATTGGGTCTGCTGTAATCCCTCTAGGTCCTAGCTCCTAGCTTCTGCGCCCTCAATCCTGGATCTTGGAGTGCTCCGCTGCTCCTTCCTTTCACGTGACTTGAGACTCGGTGGTGAGTTTTATCCAGTTCTGCCTGACGCTGCAATTTTCTGTGGTTTTCCGTGGCTTTTATTACTCCTACACCTACGAGCCACTGAATGGTTTGAGGAAGATAGAACAAGTTTCGTCAACTAAACAAGTTTGCAGCAGCGCCACTGAGACAAGATAATTTCTGGTCAGACCATCAGACTATCAGGTAGTGGCGGACTGGGTGGACTGGGAGCCTGATCCCAATGGCTCCCATGGCTTCTTTGGCAGCTGGCTACTAGTTATTACTAGTTACTGATTTCTAACTACTAACAGCTGGCAGGTGGTTGGCAGGGGGCACAAGAAGAAGATGGGAAAGGTAGTGAGCGGTACTCACGGAGGGGACCACGGGCAAGCTGGACCTAGTCGAGCTGCATTCCAGTCAATCCCCCGGGCTCTTACTTCGCGGCCGCCTCTATCGGCAGCAGCGCTCACGACTTGTGTCTCTGCTCCCTTCCTTCGCCTCAAGCACAGCCTCGCCTAGCCTCGACCAGACGAACGAACGGACAGAGCTGTGGCGGGGGGTATGGTCTCTTCTCCCTCTCCTCCCCTTCTGGGGTACGGATTTGCGAGTTTGCAGATTTTTGGGGAAAGTCCGGGCGTTCTACAGTAAGCCAGCAGTTTTTCGGCAAATTCTCGCCACCTTCAGCCTTCACTTCACCTGCTCCGCTCCGCTCTGCTCCACTGCTCCACGCTGCTCCTCCATCTCCCTCTCACGTGACTACAAGCGTCGTCAGTTCCGGAACATGGAAATCACTCCTATAGGATGATCTTGTACATCTGACTCTTGGTCTGGGCGCATCGCTTGGTGGTTGTTTCACAGACAGTGATTCATCTCGAGAGGATTCTCTACTGCAGATCCTGCTTCCTTGGAACTCACGTTTTAGAGGTACAAGCCAATCCCAGGTTCAGTGATTGACCTCACTTGCCCCTCTCTTGCATGAAGTAGCACTGCTCCTGCCGCCTCAGGAAAGAACATGCGGCTTCTGCCGCGTTTTTCAAAATGTTTTAGTGGCTCCATCCGCGTTAGACAAATACCTTGCGGGTATTCCTGCCACCTTAGAGAAGGACTTGCGGCTCCTGCCACCTTCAACAAATGCCTTGCGGTTCCAGCAATGTTTACAGATGTCTAGCAGCCCTGCTCAGCTTAGGCCACGTTAGGCGAAAGTTTTGCGGCTCTTGCCAGGTACAGCGAATGTTATGAAGCTGTTCAAAGACGAGAATGCTAGGCAAAAAGTTTGCACTCCTGGTAATTGACTCGCACCTGCCGCTTTGAACAAACGTTATTGCGGCACCAGCTGCATTGGAAATGGAGCCGTGGCAAGACAAAAGGCAGAGGTGAAAAATATTAAGTTCCTGCTCGTGCAGCGGCTCCTGTTGCTTTAGAAAATATCTCGCAGGAAAGTCAAAGAATGTTTGGGCAGAAGTTTTGCGCTCCTGCCGCATCAGTAATTAACTCGTGGCTCCTGTGATTCAGCAGTTATCTTGCAGCTCCAGCTGCGTTAGGTGAAGGCTTTGCGGCACCTGCCGCACACAGGAAACCCGACAGGCACCCTAACGAAGCACCCGAACGAGAGTCAACAAGAGAGGCTGCCCACCGCGGGTCTTAGCGTTTCACACTCACGGTTCACTCACTCACTCACGGTTCATGGTTCATGGCTCAGAGGGCGAGCGTGAGGGGTAGGTGTGCCGCCGCTCCAGCGCGATTGCGAAGGTTCCAGTAACTTTAATGCGCTGGCCTTATGAACATTTAGCTCATCTTTGTTATTCTGTGTAGTACTGTATTTAGGTCCTGACGAATCGCCATCTGGCGAGAAACATGTTGACCACACCAGGGGGTTGAGTTAGAGTTCTGTTAACTTTTTACGGTCTCTAGTTCCCCTCTCACCCCTTTTAACCAGGGAACCAGCCACGGTAATAAAATTCAGTGTGGACTGTTTTACCCTTTTTATTTCCACTCACTTTTTCACTGACTACACCAATCTATCTCCTCACCTACACCCACCATCGGCAAGGAACTAAAGAACCCCGCTAAAAGAGTACCTTTTGGTACTCCGGCAGACATTGCAGCGCCGGTCTGTCGAGGGGCAGTGAGTCGATGATGACACTGGATACCCTCCAGTAAGGGTGTGTTTCACACCTAATACTCTGGGTGTATGAGGCTCTCCAAGTTCCGACTAGGGAATCTTCCCAGTCACGTTATTGACTATACCTACCCTCCCTTATCTCCACGTATTCACACCATCTCTGGGGAACTTTGTACTCTGCTGTAATCTCAGAGGGTACGGTGCCATGCAGCTGCTTCCTGACTCTCACTCTCACTCCGCTCCGCTCTGCTATGCACCGCACTCCCCTGCTCCTCCGCTGCTGCTCCTCCACTGTAGGGATAAGTGGTAAAGTTGTGATGGGTATGTGTTCCCTCAATAGTCAATGGGGAAAACACAAAAAAATCCTCCCTTGGGGCCATAGAAATGAATGCTCTCCAGCAGCATTTCATCAAACTAACAACCAATTTCGCACAGGTCCACACATTGAAATAAGCACATGTCAACAATGTTGTTGCTAGGTTTGCTCTACTCCCCCTCATCTTTGGAAATAACTACTTTGAAAAAAAACTTTCTATTTTCAGTCCGATAGCCATTACAAGTAATCAATTTGATAAAATGTACAATTTGCTCGTTACAAAAACTTACCAATCATTCAATGTAGAAACGAAGAAATAAACATGTCATGTACAAGATCAAAAAGAGAAGTGTAAAGGCAGGACGGTTATTCTTCACTTCAGACCACCCTGCCCCCTTTCCCCCAGGAAATAGGTGTCCAGAGTGAGCCTGAGTTTCCATGGGACGTGATCTCCCTAGTAACAATGTGCCATTTGTTTCCCAATTAATAGCACATGTAGTGAGATCACAAAGCCAACAAGCACAGCTCAGGTCAGACCTATTTTTCCAATGCTTCCCCAGCCTGTTTTTCCCAGTAATGATGCAAAGGAGGCTAATTTCCCACTGGCTTTTGGGTAATGATGTATTTTTCCCAGAAGGGCTACTCATTAATGTGGTAACATCCGGAGTTGTGGCTGTAATCTGTTTTAATTCTTTAAAATGGTCCTGCCAATATACCTGGATCTGTAGATAGTGCCAAAACATACAGAGAAAGTCGGCACCCGGTGCTCCACATCTCCAACCTTTTGAGTCTATAGTCAACCCATTTGTAGAATAGTGATCAATGTATATATTTCAGATTTATGAGCCGAAATTTCCCATTCAATGATTCATCTTTCATTTTCTGGCAGCAAATTACCACTGTGTACTTCCCATCTTGTTTTGCTAGTCAGATTGTTTTTGTTAGCATCGTGCTGATGGCATTATACATACAAGTAATATATTTGTTGGTGCCAAGATTGATGCATTTCATGGTTTGTAAGTCAAAATTTGGAGGCTTGCTTAGTAATGTAAGAAAATGGGTTGTTGGTTGAGGGGGATGAATTAGGCAGCAGTCACAGTCTCTGTCAGGGTGAACCATAAAAAGTTGCTTAATACATCTGGGCTTACCCTTCTGGTAGCTTGGCACAAAATTACTCAGGATTACCTTAAAGACAATATGTAAGGTGTTTATGCAGTCCACAAACAGTAACAAACTAAAAACACACCACAATAAAAAATCCCACACCAAATAAGAAAAATACTGTTAATTTTAATAATTTATGTGACATCAAAAAAACAGTGTTCTGGCAGAAGAGTCCTTACGGAGTGAGGCCATAGTGGTGTAGAAACAGGTAAGTATGACTTATTGTTTTCTCTCTACACAATTTTGTTGTGCATCTGCCAATATACATAGCTATGTGATGTAAAATCTGAACTAATAACATACACACACTATTGTAAAGTACACACACAGTCATTACAACCACCACCATATGAAATTTTTTTTTTATGTTTCACTACGGGTGTGTACATTTTACCACAATAAAAGTCATAAGATGAACACTTATGCATGACACATGAAAAAATAGTAAGTGCAATGTACAAAATGCGCTAGGGGAAACTTAATTGTAACACACGTTTCAAAGTGAGACAATGACATGCAGGCTACCTTAGATTCTGTTGACAACTGGGTTTTCTAAGCATCATGGTCAAGTAACAGCAGCACAGGAAGGACCTGGACAATGGGGTTCAAGATGGAAACAGATTTGAGAATGCAAAGAATTTATTTACCTCTTTTTCTTTGGTTCTGCCAACCCGAGCTTGTCGCTGTCCCCGTCACAGTTGCCTCAATGATGAACACTTTTGCTTCATTCTTTTTGGAGCTGTATACATTTACAAGAATGACCTGCTCAGTGCCCCACATTCCCTGCACAAATAAGAATCTCCCCTGTTATTCTGACACTCTTTACAGGGGTAATTGCAATGCCCTGTCTGATTAGAATTATTGCCCACCGTTAATGCAAAAGAAAATCGTGAAAAATAGTGATATGAATTCTATCTATTCGCAAACTTGCTAGTGCCCCAATTTGCTTTTTGGGTTTCCTGTATGAGTGCAATATCTATGCACTGTCTGCTTAAATATGTCAGTAGAAATCTAGCCTTCTGATACTCATTAATTCCTCCTGTAATCCACGTTCCATCTTACAGTAAACCTGTATATCAGGATGCCTAGGTAATGACAGAGATCCAGTCCCTTCCTTGGTGTGATCTGTTATGTCGATCTTCATCATCATCATTTGTGCATCATAGTTTAAAGTCTCTGTTGTGTGTGTACTACTATCATACACTTGGAAACTCCTCCTCTCTCTCCCTCTCCCACACTGACCCCAAACTCTCAATGAATACCTCTTATGTCCCAAGCTCATTGACTACACAAGCACTCAAAGAATAGTAAAGCTAATAATACCAAAGTATTTTTTTAACTCATTAAAAATGTTCCCGGTTCTAATTAAAGGTGTTGCCATAAGAACAATGTCAATTAATTAATTCAGAGCATAGTAAGGTCATAACAGTGTGTTGCTCACAGGTGATATACATAATTCATGGATCACTGACCTAATATCGGTGCATACAATATTGAAACACAAAAATATCGGAAAATAAATATTGATCAAATAATATTGATATCATTGTTAAAAATATAAATTTTAACTTATGTAGAAAACACAAATTTAGGAAACACAAATGTTGTTGCCTTATAATAAACATAATATGTCAAAAATATCAATTCACACAATATTGACTACAATAATTTTGACAAATGAAATGAAGTTGTAATTAATAAATATTTTAAAATCACTTTTTGCAGAAAAAACATTGAATTTAAATAAACCCAAAACATTTTACGCACATGATTAAATTAAATATAGATATATTACATCAGTAAATTATTTACCATTTGTCCCAATAAATTATATAGCTAAAATCGTATCTATACAACAAAAAATATTAGCATTAACTACAAATATTTAGGCATCAACCTAAATATTAGTAAATATATGATAGTTTGAAAAAGGCTGTCGAACAGCCAAAATGTTTCCCTCTGTGTCACAGGGTGATGAATAACCTGCCTAATTAAAATTAATTTACCTCTCCAGTTTCTGGTGGATGCTCCTTACAAACAATATATCAAGCATTATAAATACAATCTAAATTTACGTTTAGCATAGAAGGATATACATTTTTTTAACTAAAACAACTAATACAATGACTCAATAAACCACATTTTTTACTACCATTCCTAAACTAAACTTGAAAGAATAAAATACAAAAAATAAAATACCATTTAAAAATATAAAATATTTGCATCATTCAAATGAATTTTGACAAATATTATAACATTTTAAACCTTCATAAAAAAAGGTATAATTATTTTGTTAAATCATATGTTTATATATTTTACATTTTTGGAATATATTTATATTCAAAAATGTTTTTAAATGTAATATCATTAAAATATATTTAAATTAATAATACATTCAACTTTATAAAATGTATTGATCTAATAAAATAAATAAAACATTGTAAAATATTAATTTGCAAATTATCAAATAGTTACTGAAACATTTCTTTAAAACATATACTTTTAAAAACTCTCCCTACTTTTATCTTTGAAAACCCAATAAAAGCTGGTACTAAAAAACAATTATAAACCCGTTATTTATATACAGTCACACAACTAGAAATACAAATTTCCATAATTTCATAACTAATAAATCATCAATAAACCTATTGAATCAATCACACTACAATAAATAAAGCACTAATTAACACTTACAAACGATATTTCATACAATATTTTCCATATAGATGTTGTTTGCAATGACAGTAAAAACAGCACTTTAAGTGATATTTTTACCTTCAATATTCCTGTTGACAATATTTTTAACATCCCAATATTCTTGGCATTATATATTTTTTCCAATATTTTGATGAAACACCTGATGAATGTGATCTACAGTAGTTTTCTCTTACATTCTCAGAATTATGTACTGTGCACTAACCAGATTATTTCTTTCACAGGGAGCAGCAATTTTACCCTTTTTCATACACAATCATGTATGCTAGAACACACACCAGACTCTGTGTTTTCGTAACGGGAAAGGAGAATTGAAACACGGTATACTGACTTCGGTTAGTTTTGCGAGCACTGAGCAACTAAACAGCTTGAACAGTATTCCTCTTCACTGTTTTCTATACAGAGGTTTATAATACATATAAATATAAACTGTGATTTCTTCTCTATACAACGTATTACTTATATTATATATATTAACTTACAAACATCCTTTATTTACGGATGGATGTCATTACAACGCATACCTTTACAACGCATTTTTGAACACCGCAACATCCATTACAGCGCATTTCATTACAACGCATGCCATTACAACTAATTCTTTGAAACTACCTTTACAACGCATTCAACTTCAACGCATACTACATTTACAACGCATACCATTACAACGCATACCATTACATTGCATGTATGGAAAGTATTGGATAGTGTAGGGGTAAAAATTACGATTCTAACTCCAGGGGGTCCAACAGTAGGGTAAGTGTTGGATAGTGTGGGGGTAAAAATTTCTATTCTAACTCCAGGGGGTGCAACAGTAGGGTAAGTATTGGATAGTGTAGGGGTAAAAATTACTATTCTAACTCCAGGGGGTGCAACAGTAGGATAAGTGTTGGATAGTGTAGGCATGTGTTGTAATGGTATGCGTTGTAGTGACTGCGTTGCACTGACATGCGTTGTAGTGGTATGCATTGTAGTGACATGCGTTGTAATGGTTGTGTTGTAATGGCATGCATTGTAATGGATGTTGCGTGGTAAAAGTTTTGTTGCAAAGGTAGTGCGTTGTAAAAGTTGCGTTGTAAGTGTTGTTTCCCTTTATCTACCTATAGAGGTTGATCGACTGAAGATATCAATCAATCGATCAATCAGGGTTTTTTAAAGCATTCTAATCACTCACCCATGAGGGTCCCAAGGTGCTGGTAGGGGGGGTGAAGCTCCGGATCAGTCGAAGAGCCAGGTCTTGAGGACCTTCCTGAAGGTGTGCAGAGTTGGGGAATGCCTGATTTTGACTGGGAGCTCGTTCCAGGCCATTGCTGCGACATAGGAGAAGGCACTTCCACCTGCTCTGGTTCTGCAAATGCGTGGGGTCTCTCCCAGGGTGAGGTCAGCGAAGTCGGGGTTCTTTTTGGGTATGTGGAAGGAGACTCTTTCATTGAGTTATTTGGGTCTGATGTTGTGGAGGAATTTGTATGCGTGGGTGAGTAGCTTGAAGGTTACTCACTTCTCAATAGGGAACCGAAGACAAGTCTAGCTGCGGTGTTCTGGTTGGTTTGGAGCTTGTGTAGTAGGGACTTGTTGATTCCAGCCTACAGGACATTACCATAGTCCAGGCTGCTGGTTATGAGTGCACGGGTGACTCTCTTTCTGCATTTGGGGGGACCCACTTGAAGGTCTTAGGGAGGATGCAGAGGGAGTTGAAGCAGATGGAGGTGACTTCATTGATCTGATGGGTCATGTTAAGGGAGGAGTCTGGAATGATGCTGAGGTTTCAGGAGTGATTTGTCATAGTGGGTGGGTTTCCAAGGGCGTAGGGCCACCAGGTGTTGTCCCAGGTGGTGGAGGAGGGTCCAAGGACGAGGACCTCCGTCTTCTCCGAGTTGAGCTTTAAGCCACTGTTGCTGTTGAATCCAAACTAGGAGAAGTACAGAATGGCATTCTCTTCGATGAAGGTGGTCAGCTGGGCATTGACAAATCTCTGTGTGACATTGGCTGTGAAGAGAACTAGTGAGATGGTCCGGTTGTTTTTTAGGACAGTCGGGTCCGCCAAGGGATTATTGAGGAGGGGCTTGAACTCTTCCTTCTTCCAGTCATCAGGGAAGATGCCGGATTCAAAGGAGGCATTAATGGTCTGGCATAGTTCAGGTGTTATGGCGGGATCAGCTCTGTGGTAGATATGCGGCGGGCAGGAGTCCATGGGGGCTCCTGAGTGGAGGTTCATCATGGTCGTGGCAGTATCCTCGGTGGTAGCCGGTTTCCAGGTGGTGATGGTGGGCTGGTTGTCGATGGTGGCGAGGATAGTGGTGTCTGGGGTCTGTTTTGCTGAAGTTTTCTTAGAGGGCCTTTATTTTCGGGTGGAAGTAGGAGCTGAGTTTATTGAAGAGGTCCTGGGATGGTGTGAAATCCATGGCTTTGCTGGGGGATTTGGTGAACTGCTGTATAATGTTAAAGAGTTCCTGTGCACTGTTGGCGCTGGTGTTGGTGAGGATTTTGTTCCGGATAAAGGTCCTCTTGATGTCTCTTATGAGCTGGTGGTATTCGGGAATGGCGTTCCTGTTGGTGTTCTGGTCTTCAGTGTTTTTCCTATTTCTCCAGTGTTTCTTGAGGCATCTGCAAGAGCGCCTGGCTGCCTGGAGGCTGGTGGTGAACCAGGCGACCTTCAGGGGGCATTGTCTGGCGGGATGGTGGAGGGGTACAAGCTTGTCTGTGCAGCTGATAATCCAGCAGTATAGTTCCTTGGCTTCAGAGTTGCGTCGGTTGTGGCAGGGGCATGGCAGAGGGTGTTGTTGAGGTTGTGACCAGGCTCCAGTTCATTTGTGGCGGACGCAGGGTGGACTTGGGTACGGTGGTAGTGTTAAAGGTAAAGTATACACAGTGATGGTCTGCCCAGAGGTGTTGCGAGGTGTGGCTGAAGAGGATGTTTGTCCCTAATGAGGTGGGGGGGTCCTTTCTCTGGATCTTGTATATCCATCAGGGATGGCAGTGGCGTTGCTGGGGGCAGAGGCGGCATTGGTCTAGGTTTCCGTGATGAAGAAGGCAACATCTGGCGAGAGGGTGTAGAGCAGGTCTCAGATATCTACGGCATGTCTGTGTAGGAAGCGCACATTGAGGAGGATGCAACTCAGGGCTTCTGTGGTACGGGCGTCGTGGGGGGCTTTCAATGGGGAAAGATTGTCAGCAGTGTCATCAGGAAAACTGCCCTTGGGTGGTGTTCGGCGTTGATCTCTGGCAGCTGTTGTTCCTTCTGGGTTTGAGTGCGAGGAGGGTTGTGGAGTTGTAGCGGTGGGAGGTAATGGATCAAGGGTTCCTGGCGCGATGCACGGTCAGGCTGCGGCTGAGTGCAGTCAGGCTTGCTTTCGATGCGTCCCCTGGGCGGCCCCACAGCAGCTGAAATTAAGTAGGGGAGGGGGGAGGGAAGCATAGTTGGGAGTTGGGAACCGGCAGGGGGAAGGGGCTACAGGGACAGCAGCTGCGGGAAGGGCACAGAGGGCAAAATGGGCATTGAGACAGAAGAAGGCTAATCAACCCAACGAACACAGGTACATTTACTGGCACAATGAGGGCAGGCACAATAGAGTTAGAGTACGGAGGCTAGAAGGTAGATAGACAGAAAAACATAACAAAGACAGACATAGACATCAGCGGCCAGCAGAAGAGCAAGGCTCTCCCACTGGACCACCATGGAGGAAACGGAGGCAGGAGCCTGTGGGTGGAGGAGCCTGTGGGTGGAGGAGGGCCTTGAACACCTATCTGAGCAAACAACGCACAAAGCACAGTGCCAGAGCGGTGGCACCTAACAGCGGAGCTGCGAGGGAGAGTATTTCCCTGACCAGGAGGAAGATACTGTTGGCAACATCCATTTTGCAGTCACTCTGTATTGTTCTTCATTAGGCTTTCTATTTGCTTCTTTAAAAGACTGTAGCTCCTGTCTCTTCACAGGTATTCTAAGATATCCCCTCATTAACATAGTACTTTTACCCAAACTTGTTTCAACTTGTTGGATTCTTGTTTTCCTAGGTCTGAGTTTTAAACCAGTAGCTTTCATTTGCAGGGTTTATCTGTCTTTCTTATGCAAGTTCTCGATTCCTCCACAGGGTTCAGTGAGAGTCTTTGAAGACCCACAGATGGTGCTTTAGATGATCTTCAATGACACCATAATCAGTATCTTCAAATCTGGCGGTCCCCACTGCTAAGACCAACAACTCCGCTTACCAAGTTAGAACTGCATTTGCCTTACAATAAGCAATACAATTGAGCGTGGTTTAAATTCCATGAAATGCACATTATCTTGATCCCCAATGTCAAAAGGCCTTGTTCAATCTTGTATGATCTGCTGTTCTAATGTCAATAGGCCTAGTTCAATCCACACAACCTTGTTTTCTAAAGTCTAGAGACTCTTGGGCAGATTTCCGAGCCCCTTGCGTCAATTTTGCGCCACTGTTGCATCACTTTTTGTGGCGCAGCATTGATGGAAACAATACACCATGTTGCGGCCCATTTACAATGTGACACATCTAGGGAGATGTGTCACCTTGTAAAGCCCCGCACCGCGTTACACCTGCATCTGGTATAATGGTTGCAGGGTGGGCGTTCCCAAGCGGGAAAGTCTTGTACAAGATTTCACTGCACCACTTCTAGGACACTACTGCATCAAAAGCCTATGCCTGCTTGAAGCAGGCGTAAGTTGTGATACTGTACAAAAAGGCTAGGCCTCCCCGTGAATTGCTGGAGTTGCACCATGCTTGCAACACGACTCTAGTAATGCGTGACTTTTGCGCCAACAGATGAGTCAGAATTCCTGACTCATCTGTCAAATCTTGTGCCATGGTGAGCTGTATTGTAAATACGGTGCATCCATGGTGGTGCAAGTGTTGTGCATGGATTTACAGGGAAACTGATGCATCTCTACAGATGCGTCAGGTTCTGGTAAATCTACCCTTCTGTTTTCTAGTAGTTGATGGTGCAGCGTTTGGTTGTAGGTTCCTTCTTGATGAAAGAAGGGATTTTCCTACAGGTTCAATTAAAATACAGATTAACACTTGTAGCAAAAGCAAATGGAATGGTTGGTGTTAGAAACTGGGTTTCTGATTGGCAGAAGTATGCACCCTGTCCAAGCAGTAACAATAGTCCTAGTTCGGGTAAGATCAACTTTACCAGTAAAGAGGATTTAGCATTACCATTCCAATGATATGAAATATGACATATTTACTCCTTCTCAATCAGGAATTACAGCGTAAAAGGGTAATAAGAAACACTCAATGTTGACCTATAAGAGGGGTAGCCCTCTCAATAGTAAAACATGAATGTGGGTATTTTTCACTACCAGGACATTCAAAATGTATAAGTACATCTCCTACCTTTTGATTAGACTGCACCCTGCCTTATGGGCTACCTAGAGCCTATCTTATAGGTGACATACTTGTAATGGAAGAAGAGTTTGGGGCTTGGCAAGGGATTTTAAATGCAAGTCAACATGGCATTGGAAATTTTACACAGAGGCTCTGAAGTGGCAGGCCTGATACATATGTTAAGGGCTACTTACATGAGTGGCAGGTCCCCTAGTAGCATCGAATGTTCAGGCCCTGGGCACATGTAGTAAACTGTTCTAAGCTAAATTAAATATGTCAATTATAGATAATCCAATCATCCCTTGGTTAGTTGATAGAGAGCAAGCACTTTAGCACTGGTTAGCAGTGGTAGAGAGAGCAGAGTCTTAAAGGCAACAAAAAATATTACAGCAAAAAAGGGAGGCGGAAGGCAACATTTTTTGGGGTAACCCTGCCGAAAGTGTGATTTCCAAATGTTGGGATCAAGTTTCCTACTTCATGCCCTGAATTGTAAGGTCCACTGGCCTCAAAGATCTCGTTCAGGAGGTAAGTTACTTATAGTCATGATATCTACACAACTGGAATGTCATGCATCTGGTGGAGCTCAATTGTAGAGATGAAACTCTGCATGAGGAGAGTTGAGAGCATGACTGGGTTTGCTACCAGGAAGTACAGCTGCCACCTCTGTTCTTGAAAACATTTACTTCACGCACTTACTCTCATCTTCCAGCTTCTGTTTTTCCACCACAATGCATAATCCTATCCTCAGCGCATTCACCATTACAATTGCTGGAATGCATGAATACGATGTCAATGATTACTGTGATGCATGCATGCCCGACAATGGCAATACCAATACATGCAATATCAATCTATGCCATGAACTGGGCCTGCATACCCATCCCAGTATCCGTCAATACAATGTTAATGTATTTCATAACCTGTAGCCGCACTGTTGCACTGACACCAGCAATGATGATATCAATGTATGTCATAATCAATGCTCAAATGACAATATTGTGACTAGTAAGAACAATGTTGATGTACCTTATGACCTAAGCAAACAGTGTGATTATCATTTATTTATTTGCGGGTTTATATCGCGCTCGAATCGACTCCTGGAGGAGTATCAATGCGCCCTAGGAACACCACAAACACAGTCAGGGGGGAACTTAAAAGAATTAATTTTGAAACTGAAAAGTTTTAAGCCGCTTCCTAGACAACAGATGTTCTGGACATTGTCTGAGAGCTAATGGGAGCTTGTTCCATAATGAGGGCCCAAAAACAGATAGAGCTTTGCCTCTATGTCTGGCCTTCTTTGCACGGGGCACACACAGTAGAAAGTGGTTGCTGGACCTAAGGGAGGGAACAGGAGAGTAAGGTGTAAGTTTGTTTTTTAAGTATGCGGGACATAATCCGTTTAAGCTCTTGTGAATTAGGCAGCATGTCTTAAACTTAATCCTTTGCCGGACCGACAGCCAATGTTGTTTGTCCAAAAGAGGTTTGGACGCAGATCTAGGAGGGGGGTTCAAGACCAACTGGGCCGCAGTATTCTGTACAACTTGGAATTTGGCTAATACTCCCTCATTTGCAGATAACAGCAGGCCATTACAGTAATCAATACGGCTAAAAACAAGAGCCTGTACCAATGTTTTCCTGATGCAGTCAGGGAGTAAGGGAAACACTTTGCTTAGAAGGCCTATCACGTGGAAACATGAGCCCACAATGTAGTTACTATGCTGCTTCAGAGAGAGCTTCTGGTCTAGTCGAACTCCTAAGTTCTTCACAACATGTTTGGGGTCAGGGACTGGCCCGAGATCTTGTGGCCACCAGTCCGGAGTCCATAGGATTTTAGCCTCCCTGAACAGCATGACTTCGGTCTTTCCTACATTACACTGTAAGCAGTTTGATGACATCCACTGAGCCACATCCTCCTTTCATCGTGGGCGACGCACGCCGCTCTTCAGAACCCCGGTTAATAATACTACGACAGACATTATCAAGGTCTATCAGCATCCCGGGTCTAGAGGTCTACCAGGGAATCCTTTCAAGTTGTGTATCAACTATACAAACTACTCAATAGCTGCCATACTATAAGATCTGTCAGCGTCCCAGGTCTATTGAACTACCAGATAATCCTGTCAAGTTTCGGATCAACTACATATTCTGCTTAATAGCTGCCGAATAATAAGGTTTTTTTCAATACTGCCTCATCGCCATCAAAAGAATACGTCTCCCAATCGAATAATACAAGACATATACCCATAGAATATACTGCCACACGATGTCGACTAATTAACCGGGTATGACTGTACTGGCCCCCCTGGCGAAAAGCATCCTGATCAAAACTACGTTATAACCTTTAACAACTATTGTTCTAACCATCACTTTTATGTATTTCTTTGTCCTTTTGCAAATGACGGCCTCCTGAAGAAGGAAATAGCTGAAACGTGTGAAGAGTCTACATCCACCGCTTTTGTTACTCCACTAGCCCCATTTATAACTTAGTCATTTGTGATCCCCCTTTTTCGTTTCTCTATGTTGTTCTTTACTTGTCTTTACATTGTCTTATTTGAAACATAAATTATATGGCACTGTACTTTATATTGATTATATGTATTTTTATAAAAGAAATTCCAAACAAAAATGAAGAAAATAATATAAATAAACTATAAATACTATTTTGTATACAAACAACATGGTTGGTTTTCATTAATACTGTCTACATGTCATAACATTTAATATATTAATTTGTGTATGTTTCCTGGGTTTTAGGCTTTGTAATTGCGTTCACTACTGTGTTTTTTCTAAAATTAGTTTACCTCAGTCCCTACTAGTAGTGAATTCATTAGGAGTAGGGGTCCCCGATTTTTCCAAAATGTTATCCACTGAGCCACAGCCTTTATGCCCTGGGAGAAGGAGGTTTTAACCTCGGTGGTGAGAGATATGAAGGGAAAAAGGAGCTGTGTGTCATCCGCATAAGACATTGGGATGAAACCAAAGGCTCGCATAATTCTAGCCAGGGGTGCCACATAGATGTTGAAAAGAGTTGGGCTCAAACAGGAGCCCTGTGGCACCCCCTTAGAAATCTCTACCTCCACCGAGCGATATTCACCCATGGTGACACATTGGGTGCGGTTGGATAAAAAGCTCCTTAGCCAGGCCAGTGCCTTATCCTCAAGACCGATGTTTGCCAGCCGACCTATCAAGATGTTATGTGACACAGTGTCGAACGCTGCCGACAGGTCTAACAATTTCAGGACAACGGAGTAACCCATGTCCTGATACATATGCAGGTCGTCCGTAACTGACAGTAGGGTTGACTCTGTACTGTGCTTCGGCCTAAAGCCGGATTGAGAGTAATTCAGGCCTCCTGCTTGCGCGATGTAATTAGATAGATGTCGGTTTACATGCTTTTCTGTGAGTTTACCCAGGAACGGTAGCAGTGAAATTGCTGAGATTGGACAAGTCTGTCCACGGAATCGCAGAAATTCATTAAAATTAATTAAAACAACATTAAATTCATTAAAACAACAATGCCAATGTATGCAATGATAACTGCATGCACAATGCTAAGGCTGTCGATAAAGATAATACCAGTAACTGCCTTATTATTTTCAGGAGTTGGAATGGCCTTGCTTTCTAATTCACCCATGGAGACCTCCCCACCAACCCTAAGTCAGGCATACGCAGTTAAACAAGTCCTACGACCCACGCATATTGAATACCAGGTCACAGGTGAGGGCTCTCTTATCCTAAAGACAAACCCACGCCCAAAGAAAACCCTGATAGATCCCACAGATAGATAGTTACACCACATGCAGGTCTGAGTAAATTGGCCCATATAAAACCCATTTGCCAAGGGCTTGCATTCCCAAAAACTACCACTATGCTAGATACCACATGTAGATAGAAAGAATCAAGTAAGAATGGGCGGAAAATCCGTTCCGCTCGCGGATTTTGTGGATTTACCGAAAATCCGCAAATTCGCACGCAGCGGATTTTTTGTTCTTGCTGATACAATTTTGCGGCGCGCGGCATTCACTTACCGTCATTCAGCATTTATCGAGTTGTTTTTCTCGATATTTTGCGAGTGCTGCGCCATTTTGGATCTTGCTGCGGGATCCCACAGGAGATTGGCGAGCGCGATTACGTCATCGCGGCTTGCCACCTTGCACTGCAAGAGTTTGTCAACGCGAGTACGCCGTGATCACATATCGCCGGAGTTCGCAATTGCGAACTTGTAGATGCGGTCGGCAGCAACAATCTCGCACTCGCAAAAATACAAAATTTGCAATTCTGCGCAAGAAATCCACCAGCAAGCAGCATAAACCTTCTGGAAATGATGATTTTTATCAGAATAACTTCTCAGGTTGACATTTGCCTGCACTTTTTTTTGCAAGGAGTCCATTTTGGGGGGGGGGAGGAAGGAAGTTCCCCACAGTCTCCAACTTCCTGTTCCTGTCCAGCAGGCTCCTCCCAGTGCTTTCTTCATGTGCTGGTCACTTTCATTCGGATTCTTCACCTGAAAGGATTACTTTTTGTGGATGCTGCTGGATATTTGGATTTGAGGCCTTTTTGACTTTCTTTGGATCACTTTTGGATTAGAAATTTCACAAGTAAGTTTGTTTGGGGCATTACAGTTGCTGCAACTACAATTTTGGAATTTTCGATTTTTGGGCTGTTTTGGGGCCTTTTGCCGAGGGGTACTCAGTGGCGGGTGAACTGAGTCTTTCTGTGGGGTGTCTTGAATTTAAACATCATGGAGGGCCTGGATGGCTTGGGATTGTGCTGATTTTTCTGTGATTTTCGTTTTTTTAGGCTGTTGTTGTGGCCTTTTCACCAGGGGTAGTGAGTGGTGCATGAGCCTAGTCTTTCTGTGGGGTGTCTTGAATTTAAACATCATGGAGGGCATGGATGGCATGGGATTGTGCTGATTTTTCTGTGTTTTTCGATTTTTTGGGGTGTTCATGGGGACAGGCCATGTGGGTGGGGGCCATTTTGAGTGCTGCTACAGGCAGGCCCTGGCCATGTGCTGGGAGGCAGGGGGCCATTTTGAATGCAGGCAGCGTTCTTAGGTCTGCAACCATTTTGCCTAGCTTTCAACCTTTATGCCCAGGGATAGTGAGTGATGCATGGGCCTAGTCTTTCTGTGGGGTGTCTTGAATTTAAACATCATGGAGGGCCTGGATGGCTTGGGATTGTGCTGATTTTTCTGTGATTTTCGTTTTTTTGGGCTGTTGTTGTGGCCTTTTCACCAGGGGTAGTGAGTGGTGCATGAGCCTAGTCTTTCTGTGGGGTGTCTTGAATTTAAACATCATGGAGGGCATGGATGGCATGGGATTGTGCTGATTTTTCTGTGATTTTTTTTTTGGGGTGTATAACTGAACTGATATTCCTCTGTCTTCCATTGCTTTTAGGTGCACAAGACTCAAGAGAACCATTAGTGCTAGGAAGAAGTCCTGCAACGGTGTGTGTGTGCAGCATAACGTCACGTGATGTCACGTCTGGCCACAGACAACTCTGCAACTCGTGCAACTGCGGCCTGCTGTTCTGACCTGTTCTGAAGAAAATGGCCCCAAAAAAAGTTCCCCGTAGCTCCTCTAGCAAGAAAGTTGCCAGTAAGGAGCAGAAGAAGCAAGTTACCAAGGAGACTGGTGTGCCGCCCGCCACATTTTTTGGGAGTAAAAAAAAAAGTACGCCTGCAGCAGCAGCGGGATCTGCTGGGGACCAAGCTGGGAGCCGCACCCCCGCTCCATTGGGCTCAGTGCCACCACCACCACCACGCCAAGTTTGCCAACTTAAGTCCAAGCCCTTGAGTGCTGCAGAGGCAGCCAGTGTACTTGTTCAATCACCATCGACCAGTGATGTTGGCTCATCGCAAGTAAGTAGCAGCAATGTCCCTCAATCAACACAGGTTGTTGTAACTCATCTGACGAGTGTTGAACAACCACAGCCGCAACAACAACCACATGTGCAAGTAGAAGCCCAAGTACAAGTGGAAGCAGAGGCAGCACAAGGAGATGCGCAAGGAGAGGTGCATGGAGAGTCACAAGTGCCCACAATAGTTGTTCCTCCCGAAGTAGGGGCACATCAGGAAATCGACAATCAAGGCGAGGTATCATTTGAGGAAGCCACTCCTCCTGATGATCATTCATTGTCTTCCACACCCCTAGCAAGGAAGAGATCAAGGCTGGTGTCTACATCTTTTTCAAGGCCACCTCCTTCTGATGATACGGATCTAAATTGGGAACCATCACTGCCATTTGAGAGTGAGGCACACCATGATCTGACAAAGGTACTTAAGCGTAAAAGGAAGGTCGTCCAAAGTCTCATAGTTATGGAGTGTGATGAAGCTCAACAAGCAGTGGCGGATACTGCTGCTGATAAAGGCTTTCACCACGACGACCCAGTCATCATAAAGGTCACTGCAGCCCCAGCGGGCATGCAGCAAACAGACATTTTGACCCTAGCCCGAGAAGCTGCTGAGCGTGATGATGTTGTCGACGAGGAGGCAATGGAAGAAACACCACAATCATTGGAGTTAACTAGTACACCAACACGTACCGCTTCCATATTTCTTCCTCGCCAGAAGGGACCTCCATCCACCTCGACTTCAATTAGTGGTGGTGAAAGTGCATAACGTACTAAAGTTCGGCAATCCACATCCTCCACTTCATCTGGCATTAGCAGCAGGACCACCACCGCCAGTATCGCCGCCTCCTCCGGCCCCCAAAGACATTTCAAGTCAGCAGTTTGGGACTTCTTTAGTGTTTGCCCAAAAAAGGAAAACCTCGCCATTTGTAGCATTTGGAAGCATGCAGTCAGTCGTGGTAAGTTTGGTACCAACTATAGTACCGGAGGCCAGAGAGGTCATCTTGAGAGACAGCACGCTGTCCAATGGTTTGCGCACCTAAAGGAGATCAAGGAAGCCCGAAGTGCAAGTCAAGAAAACGTTGATGTTTCATCTGATGATGACGAGGAGGAAGAAGACGTGTCAAACACTTCATTTACACCCAGTACCCCTGTCAGCAGCACACCCCATGTGAGCCACACTAAGAGTGTGGGAGACAGTGAGACACCAATGCGAAAAAGTTCATCAGTGAGTGTAACTGGGTCGAAGAAGTCATCATCATACCGTAAATGCTTGGTCCAGGGCAACATTAGAGCCGAAGCGCCATATGAACGCAACCACCGACTGACGCGTCTGTATAACACTAAGCTGGCTAAAATGCTAGCTCTGGACCTTCTCCCTTTTTCTTTTGTAGAAGGGATTGGTTTTCTAGAATTAGTGGCAGCGCTCTGCCCTAAATGGAAGGTTCCTAGCCGGTTCTATTTTGCCAGAGTTGCGGTTCCAGCACTACATGAAGATGTGCTGGAGGTGATTGGGGCAGCTTTGCAGAAGAGTGCTGTACACACTATACATCTGACAACAGACATGTGGACCAGTGGCGCAGGCGCTGATTACATGTGCATCACTTTACACTGGGTCTCTTTTTCAGGGGTCAAAGCAAAGCTAAACGCAGGTGTTGACCCGGACCAAGTTTTTAAAGCTGCTCGGAAACATGCAACACTAGCCATGTTTGGCTTGGAGAAACGTCACACAGCACAAAACATTTAGGATGAGTTTAACACAAAGGTCTTTCACTGGCTGTCCCCCAAAAAGCGCCAGATTGGTTATGTTTCCATGGATAATGGCGCCAATGTAGTTAAGGCCATGGAGCTGGGTCACTATTTCAGAGTGCCGTGTTTGGCGCACTGTATAAACCTGGTTGTTAAAAAATTCTTGAGTGATGAAGACAGTCCAGCGTGCAAGGTAGTGGCCACCTGCCGAAAAATGTGCAACCATTTCAGCCATTCTTTTAAGGCCCGGAAGCATCTGAGGATCCTGCTACATGAACGTTGAATGCCAGTGAAAGCACTCATACAGAAGGTGGCAACACGTTGGAACTCAACCTTCTACATGCTTGAGCGTCTGTATGAGCAGTATACGGTACTCGATCACTATTTCTTAAAACAGGGTACAGCTCAGAAGGACCTGAGGATGGATGCGGCACAATGGGACCTAGTTAAAAGCCTGACAGACATGCTTCGTCCTTTTGAGGTCTTCACGCGTGCAGTCAGCAACGAGGACTGTAATTTGGGAAAAGCTATCCCATTGCTGTATATGCTGGAGCACCAACTGAAGGCGGTGTCTTCTGTGTTTCAAAAAGATGAAAAAAACCAAGACCCTTTTGTTTTGGCGGAGAAATTATTAGAGCGCCTACAAGGTGATGAACGTCTTAAAATGATCCACTCAGAACAGCATTACATTTGTGCTACTATTCTGGATCCATGCTACAAGAAGGCGCTGGCAGGCCGAGCATTCTTTCCTTTTGCTGATGAAGATGTTACAAAGTACAAATGTTGGCTAGCCTTGTCAGCCAAGAGGTTTGAAAGAGAACGGCAGCTCATTGAAGGAAAAGGCAGTACATCAGCATCAGCATTAGCATCAGCAGGCCATAGCCAGTCAAAACAAACCACTTCTGCACCTGTGGCTGTGGCACAAGTGACCTCTCAGCCGTTAAAGACACCGGCAACCGGATCATCTGCACCAGACACAACAGTAACATTGGATTCTGAAGAGGATTGGCTAACTTGGCTTGGGGTTGGTTCTCAAAAGGTCACAGCAAAAGCTAAGCAAAGTGGAGGAACCTTGGAGGACCTTGAGTCGATGGTGCAGGACTATCTGAATGACTCAACAGAGGTCTATGTCAATGGTGACCCATTGGCGTATTGGCATGGGAAAAAAGAATTGTGGCCACAGCTCTCCAACCTGGCTTTAAACTACTTGTCTTGCCCACTCACAAGTGTGTCTTCTGAACGTGTTTTCAGTGCTGCTGGTGGCATTGTAACTCCCAAACGGAGCCGCCTCTCGCCCAAAAATATGGAGAGGTTAACAATGATCAAGATGAATCAGCACCTCATACCACCAGATTACAAAGTACGAGAAAGCACGCCGGATGAAGACGAGGTGGACAGAAATGTAGATGAGGGAATTTCTTCTCTGTTAGGTGACACTGAGCTCACCCTGTCTGAATTCGCAGAGTATGATGACGAAGCCTTATTCTTATTCACTGACACCGAGCCCTGAAAATGAGACAATGAATCATAACTTTCTTTTTCGTCCTTATTCACTTTTATTCCTGTGTGTCTGTCTTTCTTTGTTGTGCACAGTTAATATAATTCAAACTTTAATAACCTAATCACCAAAACAAGCCCATCAGCAGAACTGTCTTCACTTGTTTGCTTATTGATTTGAAGGTGCCGCAGTTTGCATTCCTCAGGTTCACAAGTTCAGAAGAACATGCTCCTCTATCCTCCTCCTCCAGACTCCTATTTCCCTCAAAGCAGAGGGCTGGATTACACCCAATTAAGGAAGACTCAGCACTTGTGGGGGTGTTCTACTTCTTTGCGGGTGAGTTGACGGCTCTGGGGCCATTGCTGGGAAGCTCTAATACCGGATAAAAGTGGTTTGGACCAAATCGGAGGCGAACATTTTTTTGCGTTTTTGCTGACTTGCTTGCCTTTCAGGTGCTCTTTGGGGGGGTTTTGGGTGTTTGTGGGTGAGTTTTGGGGTCTGGGAGCACTGCTGGGACAGTCTAATCTTGATTGCATTTGCTTTTCAGGAAATCCGTGGAGGAAAACGGGAGTTATGACCTAGCTGCACAGCGCGTTTGGACCGAAGGCCGAGAAATATTGTAAGTAGGAGATTTTCCTTTTTGGCTGTTTGGTGGTGTTGTGCTTTTTTGCGGGTGAGTTGGTGGGTCTTGGGGCATTCCTGGGAAGGTCTAATACCGGATAGAAGTGGTTTGGACAAAATCCATGCTGAATTTTGTTTTGCTATTTCTGACATTTTGCTCAATGTAGCGTTTTCGGGGGCCTGTTTGGGGGGCTTCCTGGTGTTTGTGGGTGGGTTTTGGGGTCTGGGAGCACTGCTGGCTATAGATACTTTAGTTTGCAAGAGGTTTGAAGCAAATCCATGGTGGCAGAGGGGAGTTAAGGCCTAGCTGCAGAGCGCACGAGGTGATTTTGGAAATTGGCAAGAAAATGACTCAGTCCCCATTTTTGTACTTTTGCTTTTTGGCTGTTTGGGGGTCTTCTACTAGTTTTCTCCTGGGTTGACGGCTCTGGGGCCATTGCTGGGAAGCTCTAATACCAGATAAAAGTGGTTTGGACCAAATCGGAGGCGGAATTGTTTGTGTGTTTTTGCTGACTTGCTTGCCTTTGAGGTGCTCTTTTGGGGGGTTCCGGCTGTTTGTGGGTGAGTTTTGGGGTCTGGGAGCACTGCTGGGACAGTCTAATCTTGATTGCATTTGCTTTTCAGGAAATCCGTGGTGGAAAACGGGAGTTATGACCTAGCTGCACAGCGCGTTTGGACCGAAGGCCGAGAAATATTGTAAGTATGAGATTTGCCTTTTTGGCTGTTTGGGGGTGTTGTGCTTTTTTGCGTTTGGGTTGGCGGGTCTTGGGGCATTCCTGGGAAGGTCTAATACCGGATAGAAGTGGTTTGGACAAAATCCATGCAGAATTTGTTTTTGCTATTTCTGACATTTTGCTCAATGTAGCGTTTTTGGGGGCCTGTTTGGGGGGCTTCCTGGTGTTTGTGGGTGGGTTTCGGGGTCTGGGAGCACTGCTGGCTATGGATACCTTAGTTTGCAAGAGGTTTGAAGCAAATCCATGGTGGCAGAGAGGAGTTAGGGCCTTGCTGCAGAGCGTGCGCGGAGTGATTTTGGAAATTGGCAAGAAAATGACTAAGTCCACATTTTTGTACTTTTGCTTTTTGGCTGTTTGGGGGTCTTCTACTAGTTTTCTCCTGGGTTGACGGCTCTGGGGCCATTGCTGGGAAGCTGTAATACCGGATAAAAGTGGTTTGGACTAAATCAGAGGCGGACATTTTTTTGTGTTTTTGCTGACTTGCTTGCCTTTGAGGTGCTCTTTGGGGGGTTCCGGCTGTTTGTGGGTGAGTTTTGGGGTCTGGGAGCACTGCTGGGACAGTCTAATCTTGATTGCATTTGCTTTTCAGGAAATCCGTGGTGGAAAACGGGAGTTATGACCTAGCTGCACAGCGCGTTTGCACCGAAGGCAGAGAAATATTGTAAGTATGAGATTTTCCTTTTTGGCTGTTTGGGGGTGTTGTGCTTTTTTGCGTTTGGGTTGGCGGGTCTTGGGGCATTCCTGGGAAGGTCTAATACCGGATAGAAGTGGTTTGGACAAAATCCATGCAGAATTTTGTTTTGCTATTTCTGACATTTTGCTCAATGTAGCGTTTTCGGTGGCCTGTTTTGGGGGCTTCCTGGTGTTTGTGGGTGGGTTTTGGGGTCTGGGAGCACTGCTGGCTATGGATACTTTAGTTTGCAAGAGGTTTGAAGCAAATCCATGGTGGCAGAGGGGAGTTAGGGCCTAGCTGCAGAGCGCGTTTGGACCGAAGGCCGAGAAATATTGTAAGTATGAGATTTTCCTTTTTGGCTCTTTGGGGGTGTTGTGCTTTTTTGCGGGTGGGTTGGCGGGTCTTGGGGCATTCCTGGGAAGGTCTAATACCAGATAGAAGTGGTTTGGACAAAATCCATAAGGAAAAGCCTTTTGGCACTTTTAGTAACTTAGGGTTCGTTAGGGTTAGCCCTAGCAGCAGGATTGCATGTGTTTCGGGGTGTTCTAGATTTTTGCAACTGAGTTCTGGGGTCTTAGAGCAATCGTGAGAATGTGTAATTTTGGTTGCAAGTCATTTGAAGAAAATCCATGGTGGAAAAGGGGGGATTTGGCATAGTTAAAGAAAGCCTTTGCCACTTTTCTTAACTTAGGGCTCGTTAGGGTTAGCAGTATTTCTATTGCATGTGTTTGGGTGGGGGCATTTTGGAGTCTTGGAACGATGCTGGCTATGGATACTTTTGCTTGCTTGCAAGTCGTTTGAATACAATCCACGGTGGGTAAAGGGGTATTTGGGCCTACTTTTACTTTCAAAGTACGTTTTGTCACCAGTTTTCTGCTAGGCCTCGTTTTTTGAGATCTGATTGGGGGTCTTCTACATTTTTGCGACTGGCTTTAGTAAGGGTCTGTGTGGGAGCACTGCTGGGAAGGTCTAATTTTGTCCTAAAACACAGTTTACAGTACACCTAGCTTGAGGGGAAAGATCCGCTAAATTAATTTGCCCATACTTATTTATCCTTCAAAAGGTGACTCAGACAGAGTACGCACTTTCAAAAATATTGTACGGTCTATTAGGAAAATCAAAGTGTGACTTTTTACACTACACAGCGTACATACCTTATATTTATTTATCAGTGGTGTTGTAATATATCACTTCCGGTTTTTCGTTCAATAATTACAGGCCGGGTTTCAGTCTGTGCAATGGGGAAAAAAGGATGGAGTCAGGCTTCACATTAGCGAGCCTCAATTCAGCATCCGCCAGGCAGGCAGTTGACAGGGTGTCTTCTGGTCACCAACATTGATGGACGAAGCGTCAGCTGGAATGGAGGAGTGCCGCTAATAAGAGGAATTGTTTGCTGCATGCAACTTACCTACCAAATTCAACAGGACAACTACAACAACATACAGATACAGTATCCATTGTTTTCTTCTATGAGTGTGACTGCATTTCTTGGATTTCTCTCTGCTTCTAAATTGATCCCTACATCCATTCTATAGGTTTTACTTCGGCTATTTTTTAAACCTAATTTAATGTAGGAAGTGTTTCTCTGAGTGCAGAGATAGGCAAGTGAAAACGCTGCAGCCCTGTACTGTCGCATTCTAGTACTACTTACTTTTCAGTAACAATGTATGCAGTAGTGCATGCACTTCCTTTATGTCACTTAAAAGATTTATGGTTAGCTTTGTACCCAAAGATTTCTTTATCTTCAATTATTGTTTGTCCATGCTGTGCTTTTTTTTTCTTCTCTCAACAAAACCTACCCAAAAAGAAACCCCCATTCCCATCCATTTTCCAAACTTTAACTCTCTTCCCCCGGGATGTGTGGTTTTGCTTGATGTGTGACTAAATGACATCAATAATTCCACACACTTGCTGGGGAGGATAAGGTCATAGCAGCAGGCTGGTGAAGGAATGCGCGGATATATTCTAGACTTACTCAGCTTCAGTACTATTTCTTGTAGTACAAGCATATGTCAAAGAAATCCAACACAAGTAAAAGTTATACTTTCAATACTTTACCATTTGTTAGGCTACATTGTGGCACTGTTCTAGAGTACTGTCACCTGCTATATTCTCCATCGTACCGTTGTAATGCTACAGTAAGGACAAACCAGGTTTAATTTTTTTTTCCATAGGCATGCAACTGCCACTGTGTCACACCACTAGTACCACCGCAATGAGGAGGACATTTCATCCGCCCAGGATTGCCAACCTTAATTGCCATTTACCGTGGAGCCAGCCCTGTGCCTAGCCCTACTTTCAAACACAAATTACAGGTAAGATAAGCGTTTGGTTGGAGGTAGTATAATGGAGTGTTAGGAGAGACGAGAGATTGACGGTAGTACTACTAAAGTCCTAGGACTATTCAGGAAAACAAACTTACTGTTAAACCCCCACCCACCAGATTCAAAAGCAGTAAAAAACAGGTATGGTCAGATAAACTTTCAAAAAGTATATTTTTGTAGCCCTAACAAAATAATCTCCTGCAAGACCCTCCATAACCCCAACGATTGTCCTTCAAAAGTCCCATAAACAACCCAACTCCCAATTTCCACCCCCCAAAAGTCTCTACAAAAGGGGCAAGGGACACTACGGCAGGATGCTGTTGACTTTAGCGGCCAGGGCATCATACTCCTTGCGGAGGGTTGCATGGTCGAAGTGGAGGCCCTCCACCAAGTTCTTATAGGTTAGGACCTCCTGCTCCAGGTAGGACACTCTGAGGCATAAGCGGCGCTGGCGTGCCTTGCAAATCCTGTGGGGGGCAGCTGCTGTCTTTGCTGCTCGGCGGTGGCGGTTGGCTTTGGTAGCCCGGCTCCGTACCGCTGGAGCACTGCGCTGGCTGGCAGCCCATGGGGGCACGGAGGAGGATGCAGCTGTCCCAGTGGATGTTGTTGTTGTACCGGTAGACTGCGTGTCCTCCTCCTCCAGGGCCACCAGCCGCCGATATTCGGCGACAGTGGCATCCAGCCTCCGTTGCCGGGCCATTCGAGCCAGCTCCCTCCTTGATGGTCTGTTTGATTTGGAAGCAGCAACTATATGAAGAAAGAAAGACATAGTCTGTAACCAATGCGCCTTAAGATTAACACAAAATGATTGAGCAGAAAGTTGTGTCACAGTACAAGTAGCAAATTGAAAGCACAGTACATAACTATTGAGGACAGTATCTATGTAACCTCCGACTTCTTCATCCTTGCTCTAACATTAGTGGGAGTTTAAGGAAAAAATTCTACGAGCACTATGGACTTCCATTACAGTCGACTATGACAGTACACCAGTCTTATTCTTCTTCTTCTCTCTTGTTTAGGAAAATTGGTACGTTATCTTATGCAAGCCGGCATAATGCCAGCGCAGTGAACTCGCACCCGAGAAAAAGAGACGCACACCATGATGAGTGAGACAGACTTGCGTTACTGTACCGGTCCAGTACATGCAGGTGGTGAAGCTCTTACTTTTCTATTACGGGTGGCACTGAGAATACTCTGTTAAAAGGGCTACTGCTTAATTAATTTAGTTTTCACCCTACAGTGCAAATGAGTACTAGAAGAGGAAAATGAAGAAGCTAAATAATCTGATTATCTATCACTTCACATGGGATGTATTTGATGACATATGGGATGACTTTAGGTGCTTTGCTTATTATTGAGTGAACAGTGATACACCCACACATGAATGACGTACTACTACTAAACTAAAATTATTAAGAGAGGTAGGGAGTGTCCACCGTAATAACCGGATATATGCTGTGCTTGCAGTTGCAATACAAACTACTGCTACTATTCATGGTAGTATTTGGACAAAATTACAACTTCTTTTCCTTGCCTTTCCTACACTGGAACGGACGTGCGGGTGCGATGTTACATGCTCTTTTAAAGTAACACTTAGTTCATCCAGTGACCCTCTACTCTCTCTAGATACACATATGCTATCTAAGAGTCAGATAGTACCATGATCCAGGCATCCATCCATTCAAAGTATATGCACACATACAGTTTTTGTTTCACCCACCCAGGCTGTTCTCCTTCTACCCATCCTTGCTTCATCATTCACCCAGCCATGCACCATACCATATTCTTTCCTTCCCAGCCACCTCGGGGACCAAGCAAACACATATCATTCTTCTTTTCCAGTCATCATTACATTTCTCGTCCTTCCACACTTACTTACACCCTTCTTTTGCTTTTCGTTCGTCCCATCCATCAAGTTCATCTCAGATCTGATTGGGATTCGTCTCGCCAAAAACTTCACAGCTAAGTCGAAGTACATTTAGAGGAGGCTACTACCTGGTTGATTTATAATACACCTGTGCAGAAAGCACACTCTGCAGTCTTCAATCTCAATAAGTAAGGAATATATAGCTTACCTCTGCCCGCCACCACCGTGTTAACCCTCACAGGCATGTCCGGCACTTGCACCGCCTCCTCCCCAGAGTTGTTCCCCTCGTCCAATACCACCACCTCCATGCTGCCCCCGCCTCCCGATGTTCCACCTACAAAGTACATTTAAGAATGTTAGAATACACCACTCACTACTATATAATATTTGGTCGAGGAGAAAGAAAGAAATGTGAAAAAACTGAATACAATGTAATAATTTGTGACTGTCTACTCTAAAGTAAAAATGTCCCTTTTTCCAAGGAAGGCTGTTGTCTTGCTGCACTTTTTGGCACAACTGATGAATGCTTGCTTTTTACTTTTAACACGCACCACTTTTTCTCCTAACAGACAGAAGCTTGACTTCTAAGAACACGAGCAGGATCAAGTTCAAACCAGGTGAGAGCTCGGCTCGACCTCAAGAAATGTGTGCAATTAATCATCAGCATTAAGCACTTTTCTATTTTCAGTTAAACGTTTAGTTTTATGACAAACTTGATTTTAATAAATGTGCTTACTTTTAATAAAGCTTTTAAACTTAAATAGACTGAGGTCCTCCAGACTAGAGTGGTTGAGCTAAAGGTTTTGGACTTTTTGCAAGCATGAGTCCGTGCCTCCGACATCATTGGGGATCAACATCGGTGACTTTGGGAGCTAAATGACTCTGCCACACTATCTAGTCAGTAAGGAGATTGGGGGTTCAACTACAAAGTCTGTTATCCCTGAGGTATGTGGAAAGTCCAACAGCACCTATTATAATTGATAAGCTAAGCAATGCATTATTTAGTGTCCATAGTTCTGTTAGTGCAGATTTGTCCCTGCAACAGTAGTAGAATGGATTGTCCTACTATCCAAACCAAAAGTAAAGTAGTATCTTATTCTTTCTTGGTGGTCATTCACCTTTTTATTGGTGGCAATTGTCAAAGCATAAACATTTAGAAGACTGGAAAAGACATTATGGACAATCCCAGAGGACTGCACTCAGTGCATAGAGCTATTGCTGACTAGAATGGGAGTCCAATGGAATTGCCAAATGTGCAATCTTAGTTAGCTACACAGATCCAGTCTACAAGAAGATCAAAGACGATTTAGAAAAAATCGAATGAGGAACGCTAGGAAAAAATAAGTACTCTATATTAAAATTAAAACTTACTGGGGCCAGCAAAGGAGCCCTCGCCTGCCTGATCCTGGCCTGCATCCTGAACAGCACCCTCCTCCTCCTCCTCCTGTGTCCTCTTGCCCCTGGGGGGAGCTGATGTACAACATGAAAGAAAGAAAGACCAGAAAACATGGATGATATTTGTCAACCAAATCAAACATTTCAAAGGAACAATAACAAAATATTTTGGCGAAATAGCAAATAGACAACTATTCCACAGGATATATTGACCGATCTCATGTGGTCTACTACGTTATTAGTATTGCTTGATTTGCGGACCGTCGAATTGGAAAGTTCTTATGTAACTCACTAAACAAAGTACTAAAAAGGTTTGCCTAGGATTGGCAGGCAGCAGTCCGCAGCACACGAAGTGACAGACAAAGTCCATCGTGATTGCAGATCAGTGACAACACTAAAGTTTCCTACTACATTAACCAGCCATTAAAATACTCAAACTATCAATCCGCCACCACTATTTCTTCTTATCGCCATGTGTACAAAGGAAGGACTGGACTTGAGTCTGTAGGGGCTGATTTAGAAGCCCCTTGCAGCTCTTTTGCTCCATTGTTGCGTGACTTTTGTGACGCAGCGGCAGAACAAAAGAGGCGCAATGGTGCGGCGTATATTAACAACGTGACGCATATGGGAGATGCATCACGTTGTAAAGCCCTGCGCCATCAGGGGGCGTTCCGGCGCAAGGGAGGGCGTTCCTGCACAGGAACGCATCCTAAAAGTGGCTGAGGGAAATCTACAAGATTTCAATCAGTCACTTTAAGGACAATGATGCGTGACTCAAACCCTGCGCCTGCTTGAAGCAGACATACGGCTTGACGCAGCATTGGGGAGATTGGGCAACCCAGAGCATTGATGGAGCTGCGTCATTGTTGCGACGCAACTCCAGCAATGCGCTGCCTTTACGGCACAGATGCGTAACGCTTTGGTGACGTTTTGGGCCCATGGTGCGCCGCATTGTAAATACGGCGCACCATGGGTGATGGTGGCGTGGCGCACAAATACTGGCGCATCCTTGCTACTTTGCAGGGATGCGCCGGTAATTAAAAATCTGAACCTTAGTGTCTAGCATTACGCAGTTCTTTAAACTACACTCATACATAATTTCACAGGCCAATGAAATGAACACAAAATCGAAAACAAATAACCATAGTAGCAACACTACTGAGAAGGAGAGCAGTGCACCTGAAATGCACAGAAGATTTTGAAATGTAATTTACCTACAATGTAATGAGCAGAATTATTGCTCTTGGTAAAAAACAAAAATTTGCAATATAATAACACACAGAGCAGGAGAAAACAGAGTAGTAAAGAAATAGCTACTACTACTCACCAAGCCCGGGGATCTCAAGGCCAAGCAGGTCGAGCAGATCGCGTTCACGGTCCAGGACATCCGTCCAGCGGTGGGTGGCCTGGTTGTAGGTGCGCCGGACCCGAGAGTGGTGGTACATGGCCCGGCACACCTTCTCCCACCGCTTCCGGCGCTCCCGGATCCCGTACCCGCTACCGATCTTGCCGCCTGCCATGATGGTCGTGGGGAGGCAGCGCTGAACATAAAAAATTAGTGCGGCCACCTCCTCCGGGCTGAATATCTCCCGGGGTACGACCTGCTCCCCCCTCAAGCGCACGCACGGGAGCCGGGCACGGGGTGCGGGACCCTTCCCCTTCTCGGGATGCGTCCCGGCTCCCTTCACCATGGTCTGGGCAGAAAGGAAGCTAAATAATAAAGAAAATAGAATAGGGAAGAGAAAAAAGTAAAGAGTTGAAAAAAGTAGTTTAAAATTAACCAAAAGTATCAGAAAACACAAAAATATAGAGCAAGAAAAATAGAGAGATAGATAATAAGTAAAATAGATTAAAAAAAAACTTCAAACAAGCAAAGGATGGCAGAGATACAGAGAGGATACCAAAAGCATGCCCAGAACCATAGCAATGAATGAGAAACAAGATGGCCGAGCCCGTTCACGACCGCGCGGGTAAGTTCGCGTGAGATTTTCCTCGCGAACACCCGCGAAATTGTACTAGTGAGCCGCACACTTTGCGAGATTACACTTCGCGCCCGGAAACGGAAATACGTCATGCAAACAAGATGGCCGCGCCCTTGAACAACCGCGAGGGTAACTTCGCGCCTTGCGCTACAAGCGGCTCGCTAAAATGCACAAAACCTTGCGAACTAACACGCCGCAAAAAAACAAATCGCATATTCGCACGAATTCGTGGCTTCCGAATCCGATCTCGCTCAAGTTCGCGCCCCGCGAATCCCGCAAAATTGCAAAAAAACGAGTTTTGCAAAACTGAAAGCACTCAGCAAGTGCAAGAGTTCAAACTCATCATTAGTAACTATTCCCTGTAGTGCTTCCTGACTGGGGCCCCTCCAGAGTTCAGTTGCTAGTTGCAACAATTGTATGACCCTGCTCTGACCCTCACAGCAGGCTCATAGAATAGCTACAAGTAGGCCACAAAGGTCCTTGAAAAAAAAATTGCACTGCAACAGAAAGCAAATTACTGATAAGGAAGCAGGTGCCAGACCTGGAATTTTAAAACAGTGACACATTAATAAACCAACCCCAAATTAATTCATGTCAGTTGAAGCAGGGCAGGTGTGCTTGCTTTTCCCCCCATAATCTACAGTGATGATGAACCAGAGAGTGGCATTGATGTAACAGAGGGTGGCATGGGTGAAACAGAGGGTGGCAGTGGTTAAACAGAGGGTGCTGGGAACCTGTGATGAGGAACCAGACGTAGAAACAACATAGTCGCGACCGTTGCGAGCCGACAAGTAAGTTCGCAATTGCGAACTTGTACCAAACCCTTGCGAACTGACAGAAACCCTTGCGAACACACAAAAAAAATCCGAAAATTCGCGAAAATTCGCGGATTTTGCGGATTGCGAGTTCGCAAATACGCAAAATTCGCGAACGCCAGATTCGCAAAATTCGCCCATGCTTAGAATCAAGCAATTAGAACACAACATGCACACCACATCCAGTGATCAGATGCTCTTCATACCCGACATCCGGACACATACACACTGGCCCATAGTAGCTCTCCCCGAGGTCAAGAGCACCTGTGTCCGTTTCAGAAGCCTGCAATTGAGTAATTTACAACTGAGATGCTTTTTTGGAATGTAGAAATGTCTTTATTGTACCTCATGAACTTTATCTAACAGCGGCCAAAACTTTGTAACTGAGAGACTTTGAGCAGACACACTCTGTCGTGGCTCTCCCGGCTACCTCATTTCATAAAGAAAACGTATTCCTTTTTCCTCATCACTTAAGTGGAATAGTCTAACTCTCGAGTGAAGTTCAGGAAAAGTGTATGCAAAGTGATATGCAGCACAATGGGGGATGCAGGAATACAGGCATTTATATGTTTTAGATTGTTATTGCTGCATATTGAAAGTGATGGTGGGCAGGTGTTGGTTACTTGACAGTAAAGAGTTGTCAAAGGAGCATATGGGCCTGATTCACAAAGGCAAACTTATACTTTTGTCTTAATTTAGGTATTTTTGCAATTCACAAAGCAATGTTTCAAGTGGTATCTTAATTACAGCAGAGACTCCATACTTGTGATGGGGACTAGGAACATAAAATGAAACATAGTAGTAAATATACTATTCGTAAAACTGTTTTGTGAATTTCAAAAATTCCAAAAGTTACAAAAAAAGTGTATGGTTACCTTTGTGAATCAGGCACAAAATGTACAAAAGGTAGCAGGGAAAATGGATTCACAAACAAAGTAAAGTATACAATGTGAGTGGTTTGAGCCATGTACACTGGATTTCAGATTTGATTAACCCCAGACAGCAGAGGGATTTCCTTCTCTCCCCCAAAGCCTCAGGCGCTAGGGAAGAGCTTCCCCAGCTCCCCAGACACCCTCCCTGGTTTCTGTGCAATGACAATCATCGCGCAAGTCACGCTGTCGTCATGGCACAGAAATCCGAAACTGAAATGAGCCTTTAGGCTCATTTCAGTTTCACTTTCTATTTGCTCAGGGGGCTATCTAAACCCCCCGGGCAAGTAGAAAGATGGGAGAGGTATAAATGGTACCCCTCCCCAGTGGATCTCTACTTGAGGATCACCCCAGGAGGGCGATCCCCATGCAGGGATCCACCCACTAGAAAACAGGGAGGGGGGAGTGGCACGTTGAGAAAGGGCTTTTGCTCCCCCAAATATATTTGGAGTGATTTAGTCTTTTTTTCCCCCCAGGGGGGTAAAAACCCCACTAGATGCCAGGGATATTTTTTATGGTGCATAATTTATTAGGCTGGGGGCTGCCCATAAAGGGCATGTCCATGCCCCCATCACCTCAAAATTGACAGGCTTTCTGCCTCCCCTGGGGGGCAGTAGCCCCCCAAGGTGGGCAAAAAGCCCACTATACGCCAGGATTAAAAAAAAAATTATAATTCGTTTTGGGGGCCCATGCCCCCCGCAAAAATGACAGCCTTTCTGCCCTCCTGGGGGGCAGATGGGGGCATTAGCCCCAAATCTGCCGCCTCGGGGGGCAAAAAGCCCAGTAGACACCGGGGATTTTTTAGGCAAATTGTAATTAGAGTGGGGGCATTGGCATGCCCATTTTGGGCTACCCCCACCTTAATTAAAATTTGGCAAAAAAAACTCCCTGGCATCTAGTGGACTTTCTGCCCTCCCCTGGGGGGCAGATGGGGGAGCAAAAAGCCCACTAGATGCCACAGATTATTTTTGCATAGAGAACAATTGATGGACAGAATGCAGAACAATGTCATGGCTGGACTGTTCCCATGAGGCACAGGGTCAGACTGATTTGCATATGGCCTTGTCTGAAATGGGGAGGCCGAGTGAGCTAAAGCAGGATGATGGATTAAACCCAGATCAGATGTCTGGGGTGAGTGCTTGCAATGTTCAACACTCCGTCCATCATCCCCTTTGGTTTTGCTTTGTTCGCCCTAAGTTGACAGGGTATGCCCAGACGTCGGTCCTTTGCACACTTTGCCACTGGAGTCAAGCTAGCCTGGCTGATGATGGCTAATTAGCCAGAAACCGGTCCCAGGATGCTTGTTTCTGGTCCAGGGAAGACATGGCTTGGCAGTTCAGGCTGGACTGTTCCCATGAGGCACAGGGTCAGACTGATTTGCATATGACCATGTCTGAACGGGGGCGGCTGAGTGAGCTAAAGAATGATCAGTTGACTAGGGGAATGCTTGCAATGTTTAACACTCCAATCCAGTAGCCCCCATTCTTCCCCCCTGGAGGGCAAAAAGCCCACTAGACTACAGGGATTTTTTGGGGGTAAATTTTAATTAGGGTGGGGGAATTGGTATGCCCATTTTGGGCAGTACTGACCCTAATTAAAACTTGCCAAAAAAATCCCTGGTGTCAAGTAGGCTTTCTGCCCCCCCTGGGGGCAAAAAACCCACTAGTAGCCAGGGTTTTTTTTTTTAGGCAAATTTGAATTAGGGTGGGGGCTGCACAAAACGGGCATGCCCAGGCTCCACCCCCTCCCCGCAAACATTACTGCCTTCCTGCACCCCTCTGGGGCAGATGGCACAGTAGCCCCCAATCTGCCCCGGGGGCAAAAAGCCCACTAGACACCAGGGATTTTATTTGTCAAATTTTAATTAGGGTGGGGGCTGCCCAAAATGGGCATGTCAAGGGTCAGTTTTCACTGTGAAAATGTGGTGTGTCCACGTTGTGTTTTGGGCCGTTTCCTGTCACGGGCACTAGGCCTACCCACACAAGTGAGGTACTATTTTTCTCAGGAGAATTTGGAAAACGTGGGGTGGGTGGAAATGTGTGGATCCACGCAGATTCCAGAACTTTCCACTACAGAAATGTGAGGAAAATTTGGGTTTTTTGACAATTTGTTTGGTTTGCAAGGGATTCTGGGTAACAGAACCAGGTGAGATACAGTCAAGTCCCCCCTTCCTGGATTCCCCTTGGTGTCTAGTTTTTAAAAATGTATAGTTTTGCTAGGTTTCCCTGGGTGCCGGCAGAGCTAGGGTTAAAAAACTACAGCTAGGTACTTTGACAAAAAAGGGTAGTTTTTCTCAGTGAAATTGTGGTGTTTCCACGTTGCGTTTTGAGCTGTTTCCATTCATGCGCACTAGGCCTACCCACACAAGTGAGGTACCACTTTTCTTGGGAGACTTTGGGGAACGCAGGGTGCATGGAAATTTGTGGATCCTTTCAGATTCCAGAACTTTCCACCACAGAATTGTGAGGAAAATGTGGGTTTTTGGACACACTTTTAGGTTTGCATGGGATTCTGGGTCACAGAACCTGGTGTGAGCCAGTCAAATTACTCCATTCTGGATTCCCCTTGGTGTTTAGTTTTCATAAATGTATAGTTCTGGCAGAGCTAGGGTTCAAAAACTACAGCTGGGTACTTTGCCAAAAAAGGGTCATTTTTCACTGTGAAATTGCGGTGTGTCGACGTTGCGTTTTGCGCTGTTTCCTGTCACGGGCACTAGGCCTACCCACACAAGTGAGGTACCCTTTTTCTAGGAAGACTTTGGAGAATGCTGGGTGGGTGGAAATTTGTGGATCCACGCAGATACCAGCACGTTCCACCACGGAAATGTGTGGAAAATGTGGGTTTTTGAAAAACATTTTAGGTGTTCAAGGAATTCTGGGTAACATAACCTGGTGTGCGTCAGTCAAGTCACCCCATCCTGGATTACCCTTGGTATCTAGTTTTCAGAAATGTATAGTTTTGCTAGGTTTCCCTAGGTGCCGGCAGAGCTAGGGTTAAAAAACTACAGCTAGGTACTTAGTCAAAAAAGGGTCATTTTTCGCTGTGAAATTGTGGTGTGTCCACATTGCGTTTTGTGCTGTTTCCTGTCACGGGCAGTAAACCTACCCACACAAGTGAGGTACCATTTTTCTCGGAAGACATTGGGAAACGCGGGGTGGGTGGAAATTTGTGGATCCACGCAGATTTGAGAACTTTCCACCACAGAAATGTGAGGAAAATGTGTTTTTTTGGACAATTGTTTAGTTTTGCAAGGGATTCTGGATAACAGAACCTGGTGAGAGGCAGTCAAGTCACCCCATCCTGGATTCCCCTTGGTGTCTAGTTTTCAAAAATGTATATGTTTGCTAAGTTTCCCTAGGTGCGGGCAGAGCTAGGGTTCAAAAACTACAGCTAGGCCCTGTGCAAAAAAAGTGTAATTTTTTATTGTGAATAAAGTAGTGTGTTCAAGGTGCGTTGTGAGGCGTTTCCTGTCGTGGGCACTAAGCCTACCCACACAAGGGAGGTCCAATTTTTATTGAGAGACTTAGGGTAATTCAGATTTGTAAAGCAACTGTTATTACCTATTGACTTTAGATGCATTGCTGCCTTCCAAATGAAAGACAATGTGTAAAAAAGAAGTAATTTTAAAAATGATCGATAATAAAAAAGCATTGCAAGTCGCTACTCAGTTTTTGGCTCTGAGTTCGTCGGGTTCTTGGTGAACCTACAAGTCCAATATATCCCCACAACCAGTAAAGTCCATCAGATGTTTCGGTAAATTGCTTTCAAAGATTTGTCATGATTAGAAGAAGTTACATGTGAAAACGTTGACACAAAAGGCTGTTTTTTTCAACTAATTTTCAATTGTTCCTAGATTTAACTGTTAGTTTCTATAAAGAAACCTTGAAGGGTCTACACCAATGATCCTTGCTGAATTAAAAATGTTGTCTACTTTTCCAAAATGTATAGCTTTCCTGGATCCATTATTGCTTTCATAACCATGTCTACCATTAACTGGAAAGAGGTTAAAAGCACAAAAAATTGCAAAAATAGGCAATGTCCCAGAAAAATGCCAAAACTGTGTAAAAATATTTGTTTTCTGACAAAAGTCTGCTTGTGCATGAAAGCTGGGAAGATGGTAATTTCAGCACCTTAACCCCTTTTTTGATACCATTTGCAGGGAAATAACCAGACGCTTTCATCTGTAGGCCTTTTTCGCATTTTTCTCCCAAAAAACAAAATGTAGCTGTATTTTGGCTAATTCTGGGTCCCATTCAAGGGAATGCACAAACCCTGGGTACCTTTAGAATCTCCATGATGTTGGAAAAAAGGACACAAATTTGGAGTGGATACCTTATGTGGGCAAAAAGTTACAGGGGCCTAAGCGCGAACTACCCAAAGTAGCCCAAAAAATGCTTATAATGGGGGGGGGGGGGGGGGGGGGAGGCCTAGCAGTGAAGGGGTTCATACATCTAAACTTAACAACTAAGCAGAGGAAATGACAACATAGAAATAATGGAGCCTTCACAAATGGGAACACTATTCTTGAAAATTAAGATAAAATAGGTATTTCAATAATGGGGGAGGGGGAATTCAATAATTGAAAAAAATGGCTACAGGATGCCCTACTTACTCACAATCTTGTGACAAATAAGGCTTCTGTATTGAGTGCACATGTAGCAGAAGAATGCCAAGCAGCAGTATTTAATAAAGGGCTGACCATACAAACAGTAGAAATGAAGCAGTAGCAGACTGCTACTGTTGAACAACAAGTACATTGTGTCTTCAATACGGTAGCACCTAAATAGTAGTCTCCTCAAACTATGTTAGGAGTATAAAAATAAAATATCACTACAGGTCACAAGTAATTATTTCAGATTTAAGACACTGGATTTCTGAGAAAAAAAATGATTTTCAAAATAATACAAATGTGTCACAGTAAAATGCAAAACAAGAAATAAAGTAAGACTCAGTGATAGCACTGGAAAAAATGCTATGCTCTTGAATAAACAGATTACTGGTTGATGTGATGGATTCTTAGTTTTTTTGTGAATGCAGTAAAAACAATCAATATAGTAAACACACAAGACTAATGAGACACATGGTGATATATTGAAGACAAAATACCAACAAATGAACAACAAGTGATGAAAATGAACAACTGATGAAATATGTAATGTGCTAAATGAAATCAAGTAAGCTTGTTTGTGAATGTCCATTCATGGAAATCATTCAGTCCAAGTTCCTCAGCTTGAGGTGAACAATCCATCAACATTCAAAGAAAGCCGTTATTTTGCTAGGTCTCTGTACTTCTTTCCAACCATCACAAGTTACACTACTAGACACTACAAAAGGATCATTAGGAGAATCTCTATTTTGACAAATACACACATACAAACACATGTTGACATCTCATTGTGGATTGAGGTGTAATTTCTATTTTATATGCTGAAGAAAACCTATGCAAAATCCTAAAACAGCATTTGAATCCTTGCTGGACACAGACACACACGCATGTTCACCCAAGCAAGGAGCCAGGTGCTGATTGTTAAAGGAACCATCCAACCAGTGCCCTGTTTCTTGCAGGGCACAGAAACACAAGTCTGACCCTGGTGTAGTCCTGCACCTATAGAATCCTATTAACCCCAAACATTTATGTATACTAGACACCTGGAAGAGACCTGGATGGTATGAATTGTGGAGATGCCACACTTTTTCTTACTCAGAATCCCCTGCACATTTCCAAACTTTTTTAAGTAAAGAATTTCTCAGTATTTATTTTGTGTGAGGAACAGGAAAACTCCTACCACCCAGTGTTTCAACACTTCTACTTATAAAAAAATAGTACCACAGATAAATGGGTAGAACTATTACATAGAGGCAGGTATAGACCAAATATGTGATTGTGTGCAGTCAAAAGAATGCAAAGGCAGTCTTCACATGGGCACAAAATGCTTGTCTATTACTGTCTCATGCAAGAGAGTTACCTAAACATGGGGTACCATTTGTCATGATTTGAGATCTGTTCCAACATAAACCCTCTAGGGTGCCCATTTAAAGGTATTTGGTACATGGCAGCACGGAAAGTTACTTTGCTTCACTGCCCTGCATTAAAGTGAAAAGGGCCAGAATGTACCATATCTATTAAATATGGCCCACTCCTGTCCTTTGCCTCTTCACAAGCGCTGTTTCAGCAGCCTAGCACCAATGCAGGTACCCTTGCATCAAGGTGCAAAGGTGCCTGTGATGAATCGAGGATTGTTTTTGTGCAAGAAGGAGCAGCTTCCTCCACAAAAAATAATCGTGGGAAGCAGTTTCCCCTTTCTATGTGTGCTGCAAAATGCAGTAAGCATAGAAAGAGGAAAAACAAGGAGAACTAAAGTTATTTCTCCTTGTTGTGCCTCCGCTTTTAGCGCTGTTTCAGCAGCCTAGCACCAATGCAGGTACCCTTGCACCATGGTGCAAAGTTGCCTGTGTTGAATCGAGGATTGTTTTTGTGCAAGAAGGGGCAGCTTCCTCCACAAAAAATAATCCTGGGAAGCAGTTTCCCCTTTCTATGTGTGCTGCAAAATGCAGTAAGCATAGAAAGAGGATATGCAAGGAGAAATAAAGTTATTTCTCCTTGCTGTGCCTCTGGTTTTAGCACATCCCCAGGTTTACGTAGTCAAATTTGAGGACGCATCAAAATCCAAAGATGTTGCATGGAACACCCACCTCAATTCCCATCGAACGCCTTCTTTGCGCAGAGTAAGGCAATGCAGTGATTTGTACTGCTTTGCCTTACTCTATATCTATGAGGCCATTCACAGCCAGGCAAAGTGGCTTTGCTTGGCCTCATAAATATCATATGATGGTTAGCACAGCCATTGCATAGATAAAAGAGACGCAAAGGGGCTCGTAAATTTGTCCCTAGATTTTTTGCTTTTGGACCACCTGTTGTTGGATGTCCATTTTGAGAGTGTTTCACAGACTGAGTCTAATTCATTGTAAGCTCTGGTAAAATGGACTTGAATGCTAACCTTCAATGCTTACTTTTTAACATAGGGTTACACAAATCAAAATGGTACCAACGGAGGATGCGAAAGAGAGAAACAAATGTCCCATAAATTTACAAACTTCTAGTTTCTTGATCCTGCAAGTGATCAAAACAAAGGAGGGGAGAGAGAAACAAAAAAATATAGAAACAGAGCCAAGAAATCTGCAGAGTTCAAATTGTGTTAAAGATTGGTGATACATACACATAGTACCAAATATAATGGTTGCTCCATTATGTACAAAACGGAATTGGAAAAAGTGCTTGTGCAAAAGTGATCGGTGGCTGAGAATTTTTAAACAATGAAAACTAACATACAATTCGCAGTTCATGCAGGCAACTGCATGTAACCTGTCTGTAGTACAGGTGAGTAACCAAATGAAATTCCATGAAGTAGAGGTATGTACATCGATCAGTCCACTTCCTCTGTAGGTTACTAGTTCAGTCCAGACAAAGCTACTGAGGTTGAAGATGTTTCGACCCAAAGAAAGGAGGTCAATATTAACCTTATGCACGGGTCTATATCAGGACAATAAGAATTGGGGCAACCTATGTGAGGATATTGACAGTAAAAAACATCATGTGTGTTCTTTAAAACTTAAATATCTCCTCCATGAGCACAAACTCACTTGGAATTGTACTCTGCCTGTCCCAGGGCTGGGCAAGTAAGGTGGTTACAAAAAAAGGCTCATGGACTTCTAGTAATCTGAAACAATGAAATACCACTTGTGAATACCATTGTCCCTGTGGTTAGATGAAGCTAATGACTGAATGCAACAGTTCACTACTCAAGAAGGAATCAGTGGGTCCATGAATGTGGCCTCAGAACATGGAATCCCCATCAATGGAAAGAGGTTGGGCTGTAAGAAAGACAAAACATAAATTGTAGGTCCTCATATGGACCACCAAAAAAAGAGAACTCTGTAAAAGTGTGTCTACACACTTAATAAAAAAGAGTACTCACCAAAAATTAAGATGTAATCAATCTATTCAGGGTGGGAGAGCTCTTCAAACTAAAGTTATCTAATGAGCTGCAGTGGACAATATCGCTAACAAATATTTACATAAATTGTCATACATTATACAATTCAAAGTGTTTTATCACTGACTGTTGGACTTGGCCCTTTTTGCAGGGGCAATTCCAGAACATTTTGCCTTCCTCCTGTATATTTTCTGACCTTTTGAGGGTGGTTTTCAGACTCTGGGTACTTTATGACCTCTTATCAGTGCCAAAGTGCATGCGCTCACCATGATAAACTTGGTAAGATTGATTTACACCAGTTTGGCATATTTAATTTACTTGTAAATCCCTTGCACAGTGGTATCCCATATACCCAGGGCCAGCTTAAATGCTACTGGTGCGCTTGCAGCACTGCTTGCGCTGCCTGCGACACCCACCAAGGTAACCTTTCAAACCGGCCTCAGGCCTCTGCCACTGCAGGGCCTACCACTGCAGGGCCTACATGCGCAGTTTACTGCTGCTGTGACGTAGCACATATAGTGGTTTCCACATCTGTAACTCTCCTTTTACTACATTTCAGTCACCCCCAAGATAGACCCTAGCTAGCCCTATGGGCTAGCCCTATGGGCAGGGTGCAGTGTAGGTAATTGTAGGACATACTCTGCATTTTAACAACACCTCCCTGTGCACTAAAACAGCGCTCCTAGCGCTGCAACGAACGCTACCTGTCGCCATCACTGAGGGCGAGGCGCCACGGCGGACACGCCCACCTCAGCTGGCCACGCCCCCCCCTGACACTATAAAGTGCGCGCAGCTGGAAAGCGCGACACTTTAATCCGGGAGTCTCCTGAGGCGGAAGCCGGGAGTGAATCTCTTTCTTTTAAAAACTTTGTTGTGTGATACTCTGCATTTTAACAACACCTCCCTGTGCACTAAAACAGCGCTCCTAGCGCTGCAACGAACGCTACCTGCCGCCATCACTGAGGGCGAGGCGCCACGGCGGACACGCCCACCTCAGCTGGCCACGCCCCCCCCTGACACTATAAAGTGCGCGCAGCTGGAAAGCGCGACACTTTAATCCGGGAGTCTCCTGAGGCGGAAGCCGGGAGTGAATCTCTTTCTTTTAAAAACTTTGTTGTGTGATACTCTGCATTTTAACAACACCTCCCTGTGCACTAAAACAGCGCTCCTAGCGCTGCAACGAACGCTACCTGTCGCCATCACTGAGGGCGAGGCGCCACGGCGGACACGCCCACCTCAGCTGGCCACACCCCCATGTTCCCCCTCACACGGACATAAAAGATGTGTCTCGCCAGGAAGCGCAGCGGACGGGCGCAGCGGGCGCGCCGTCAGCGCGCCAAAGGCAAGCCCGTCTGGGCCCGTCCGGGCCTGGACCGGGCCCAGGGCCAGTCCCCCTGCCTTTTCCACTAGCCCTGCCCGCATCTGCTGGACTACTGCCCAACTTCACTCACTCAATACGCGCCTATGCCCGACCAGCCCTCGCTGCATCCCTAATCACCTGGAGACCGCTCATTACCTCTGCTCACAATGCAACTTCTCACTCCCGCCCTGCCAACCTCGTCTCTCCCCTTGCCCACCACCACAGCTATCCTCCTCTAATCAGTACACCTTGCGAGCAGGTTTGATTAATTGCCGGTCTCTTCCCCGTCACGCCAATGACATCTGGATGTCCATCTCGTCTGATGAATGGGATATTCTCTTTCTAACCGAGTCTTGGATCACAGACTCTTCCTCGCCGGATATCTATCTGGCTATCCCCCCAGGTTATGACATCAAATGCCTGAATCGGGCTGGAGGTAAGTCTGGAGGCGGTCTAGCCGTCATATTTAAATCCTTTTTCCAGCTGACTTTCACTAAACTTGCTGATATAGGTACAATCGAAGCCATGTACTTCTCTGTCTCTGACTCTGCGTCAGTTATCTTGGCTGGCACACTAGTTTATTATCCCCCCCCCCGTCACCGCCCCCTCCCTCACTGCCCTTGTCCACTTATTGGCTGATCTATCTATTAAACACCAAAACTTCATTGTCCTGGGCGATTTTAACCTCCACATAGACAACCCGCTCTGTGCTAAGGCTACCAACCTGGTGGATACCATGGAGAGCCTCAATCTTAAACAACTGGTTGTAGGTCCCACCCATGTGCAGGCCACACTCTGGACCTTATATTCGCCAATTTTCCGCTCATCACTGTTCTTCAGCCTCTCCCTCTTACCTGGACTGATCACTACCTCATTCCATTCTCTCTCACCCTGGGACGCAAATCTGCCCCAATGGCCCCTAGGAAGGAGCTGGGAAGAAAGTGGCACAAGGTTACTTGCGCTACCCTGGACCCACTTTTCCACTATCAGTCGGAGTACCTCTCCCCGGACATCGATGAAAATATTTCTAGGTTGAATTCCACTCTCCTTAAAGCAATTGATTCTATTGCCCCCCAGATAACCATCTCCTCCACTAGGTCGCGACCCTCTGCTCCCTGGTTCTCCACCCCCCTTCGGGAGGAGAAAAGCAGATGTAAGGTTCTCGAACGCAAGTGGAGACTCAACTACGACCTTGAAGCCAAACATCTTTACAGAACGGCCCTAAAACAATTCCTTAAACTTAAAAAAAGCGCGATGAAAGACCACTTTGCCGCTCAAATTAATAAAGCTAAAAATTCATCAAAAACGCTTTTTAGCATCGTTAAAGACTTTATTAACCCTCCGGCTAGGGCCCCCCAGAACACCGCTTGTCAGGCTCTTTGCGAGGGACTCTCAGATTTCTTTCTGGAAAAGATCAACAAACTCTGTGTTTCCTTCCCCACAGAGTCTGTCACCCCGTCCTCTTTCACTAGTCCCCCAGAGTCTCCGTCCTTCCTTTCATTTAACAAACTCAACCAGGACGAGGCTATCAGACTACTCATTTGCTGTAAATCCGGTGCCCCCTCTGATCCGGTCCCCGCAAAAATCATGGGAGAACTGGCGCCTTCACTTGCCTGCCCTTTCCTTTCCGTCTGGAATGCCTCCCTTCACCATGGCTTCTTCCCTACCACCTGGAAGGAGGCATTGGTGATCCCTATTTTGAAAAAGGCAGACGCAGACCCCGCTGTCTTTACTAACTACCGTCCCATTTCCCTTCTTCCTAAACCCGCCAAGGTCCTGGAAAAAGCCGTGCAGCTCCAACTTACGGAATATTTAGAAGACTATTCTCTGCTACATGGATCTCAATCCGGTTTCAGAGCCGGATTCAGCACTGAGACGACCCTGCTGGAAGTATCTGAAACCATCCGAGAATGCGTGGACAGGGGCGAGGAGGCCATGTTGGTTCTCCTCGACCTGTCCGCAGCATTCGACACGGTCTCTCACCCCATCCTCCTTGATCGACTTAAGCAGATAGGCATCGGTGGCACTGCCCTCAGCTGGATCGAGTCCTTCCTCTCATCCAGAAGTCAAAGGGTACTGTTACGTCCTTTTAAGTCAGAGAAAAAACCTCTGTCATGTGGCCCTCAGCCCCCTGTTCTTCAACGTCTATCTGGCCCCCTTGGCTGACGTTGTGGAGTCTTACGGAGTCAGGGTGGCCTCTTACGCTGACGACACACAGTTGGTGTTTTCCTTTAGGGACCACTCGGACTCCGCATTCCTCAATTTTCGCCAATGCCTCAATAACATCAGTGGCTGGATGACTGCGAACCACCTTAGATTGAATGCAGATAAAACAGAGGTTCTGTTTTTCAATCAGAAAACCTCTATCCCCTCTTCTTGGTGGTGGCCCACGGCGCTTGATCCTGCCCCGTCCCCTGTTCACTCGGCGCGGAATCTTGGTTTCCAATTTGATGACTCCCTGTCATGCAAAACCCAGATCAATAAAGTTACTTCCGCCTGCTTTATGAAACTACGCATGATAAGAAAGATCCTACCCTATCTCCCCCTGGATTCCCGCCGCACAGTCACCCAGGCCCTCATCACGTCCCACTTGGATTATGCCAATAGTCTCTATGCAGGGGCTCCCCAGTACCTGATAGGCCGGCTGCAGATTGTCCAGAATGCTGCAGCCAGACTGATCGGTAATATCCCGTACCGTCAATCTGTTTCTGCTTACCGGAGGGAACTCCATTGGCTCCCTGTGGCTAGCCGCATTCAGTTTAAGGTCCTCACCCTTACCTATCGAGCCGTCAACAACTACGGTCCTACTTATTTAAAAAAACGGGTCTCGATATCCCGCTCCACCAGATCCCTGAGATCCAATGACCTCCGCCTCCTGATCTCGCCCCGTTTCAGACTGTCTAGAACCGGTGGCAGAGGTTTCAGTGTCATTGCTGCCAGACTGTGGAACTCCCTTCCACTTGAGCTGAGGTTCTGTCCTTCCGAAACCACCTTCCGAGCCAAACTTAAAACCTGGCTCTTCTCCGTACTCTAGTCTCTCCACTATTCCTTTTTCTTCACTCCCCCTCTCCCTTGGTAAACCCTGGATTTTAGCGCCGGGACACCCCTTCAGGGGTAGCTGCGCGCTCTACAAACTACATAAAATAAATAAATAAAAATAAACATGTACCTTAACTGTGGTCAATGTACTGGTAGTGACAAACAGCCTATTTGTTTTCTCACTGCTGTGAGGCTGTCCTCTCATAGTGATGCATTGGGGATTCCCTGATATGTGCTTCAGTGGTAATTCCTGATCTGAGAAGAGTAGGGTGATCAAGTTTGGTATGTTTGTAATAGTAGTGATAAATCCTGCTTATTGGTGAAAGCGGATTTATCATTACTATTTTAGAAATGCCACTTTTAGAAGTATGCCTTTCTGTGTATTTCTGTGTCTTTGTGCGGGCCTGATGTGTATTAACCGCCTGGTTCTGACTGACAGGGGAGATCGGATGTGCATTCCCTCCAACCAGTCCCTGGGGGGGTAGAGGTGTGTCCTGCCCTGCCTTGGTGTCTCAGCTCTAGGCTGAATAAACCTTGGCTGAGTTTAGAGTAGCAGGAGGAGTTGTCCCTTGTAACTGAATAGGCCTGGTCTATATTTGGAGTGGTAAAGTGCCTTCCACAATGATGGCTCCGTGACCGTGGTGTGTCTGGGGCCCAGGCTTACACTAACAATGGAGGTTGTTGTGCACTTGAAAAGATATTTTAAAGTTCCCCCCCAGAACTGGTTTGGACTGGGCTCAGAGCCCTGTGCCAGGGCAAAGAACAAAAACATTGCTACTATAAGTACTGGGGCTGTGACCTCATGACTGTTGAGCAAGCTTGGATCTGGACTGGAGGAAGAGGACTGCTGTGGCCAGGAGAAATTGTACTTAGGGACTGATCTGGTGTGAGTTGGGTGGCTGAAAGGATAGGCACTCAGGCTGGGTGACCCTGTGTGCTGGCCTGCTGGGCCCTGTCCTCTGCTTATTCCTGACCAGTGTGTAGGGAGTGCTTCATTTTGGCTGCGGCTCTGAGCACTATGTCCTGCACCCCAGAAGCACTTTTCCTGGGAATAGCTGATGAAGTGCAGCCCCTTTCTCCTGCCACCGGGAAGAAAGTGTGAGGAATGCTGCATTCTTGTCTTCACCCCTGAAGTGCGGGGACCTGCACACCAGAAGCACATATTGGGCACTTCACAACTTGTCTTCTAAGCCCCAGCAGTGGGCTACAACCATGAGTGTGGCAGGCACGGTCATGCAGTGACAAGGAAGTCGCCAATACCGACTGAGATTATGCCCCATAGCCACAATAGTGCCAGAAGTCAGGTGAAGGAAGCCTGGTCGAGGGCAGGGCTCCCATTAGGAAGAGGAGAACCCCGTGGGTTACCTGAGCCTGGTTATGGGTGGGGCTGGTGGTGTGATCGAGCCATGTGGGATCCGTGTGCATCCAAGGCAGGGTCTTCCCAACTACGCGAGAAGAGGAGCTCAGGGAGAGACTTCAACGGAGGCCCCTGACCAGGATCGCTTGCCATTTCCTGGCATTGTAGGGGCTGCTCTGCCTGATCGCGGGCAGCACTGTGTTACTTGCAGCATTGGGGGCATTCATTTTCAGAAACAAAGATCAAGTGATTTGCACCCTGCCCCCTTGCTTGTGGTTTTGTGCTCTGGAACGAGGTGAGACCTCGACAGAGGCCCCCGGGGACTAAAGTTGACACATTTACTGGTGTAGGCGGGCACGTGGCCCAGAAGCCTTCAAAAAGGAGACCAGGTACTATAAATGACAGTGCAGGTGTTGCACTGATTGTTTTGCTCATGCCGTAGTGTGTGGGCACCTTATAAGTGGTTATTGTGGCGCACAGTTTCTATGGTTTATGCCTAATGCTTTTTTTTAAATGTGCGCACTGCTTTTGTAGTTCACTACTGATGCTGGTGCTGGATATCACAAAGGTGCACTATGGATAATGATGTTCTGCATCAATATGCTACGTTCAGTATGATATTACCAGAAGTTACTGGTCAGCCTGATGGTGATGATTATGACAATGGCCCAATTGGCCTAGTGATTTATGTAATCCCTGGGAAGTCAAGACGAGTGCCAGTGGCACAGTGTCATATATGTGATTGTGTTCTCATGTGTTTTTATTGATTATACAAAGGCTATTTTTATATAACTTCATGTGGATTTTCTTTGGTGGTGTGCCTAGTGTGTCGCTACTGTGTGAGTGTGTTAGGCAAATGATTTACATGTTGCCTCTGGGTTAGGCCTGACTGCTTTGCCAAGCTACCAAGGGGGTGAGCAGAGGTTATCTTCAGTGTGTAACTACCTGCCATTGGTGGGTTCTGCCTGGCTGAGGTGCACACCCTAGCCAACCAGAAACTCCATTTCTAACACTAACAGAAAAGCTAGCAGTAACTAGCTTCACTAACCGCCCTTGATACAAAGTATTACTATTTTCATCTCCGCCACATCACAGTGAGTGGTCCAAAGAGGGAGAAGTTAAAGACTAGGGTACTGTAATCGTACATAAATGCACCCGTGCATGTTCACCATCAATATGGCTGGCAGCTCGCTCTAGTTGAATAAATGCAGCGGCCCGTGGAATGATTCACAAAAGACATGACTGAATAAGGAGAAAACATTGCACAGTACCTAGTTAAATTGTACTGCCAAAAGAGAAATGTAAATAACAAGCCCATAAACCAATTAAATGAGGTGGCAATATTATATCATAAAGTTTTGGGGGGGGGAAGCAGATAATGATCAAGACATTGACATTTTAAACTAATGTTATTCATGATTACTGGTGCATATTAAATATTTACAAACACAGATGTCACATGATGGAGATTATGCAAATTGAAATAGGGGTATTGTAGAAAGTACATTACAAAATCACCTGGGAATATTAATCAAGACAACACTCATCACTAACGGTGTATATCAATTACCTAAACATACAAATGTTGCGTAATGAAGATCACACTGGTCCAATAAAGACATTATAGACATTGTAGAAAAAACATATGTTTGAATGAACTCAATAAGGGAGTGATGCAAACTAAATGGCAAGCATGCCAAGGCTCCTTGAGGTAGTAGGTTTTAATTGAGTTATTGCATAAATGGATGGCACAGGGACCACAATTATATAGTCTTCCTACAGAAATATATTAAAACAGCTATCAATGTCATTCAAGGTGGATGAAGTAAGAGTATCACATCAGAGGGTGTGCAAACAATACATGTTACCATTACTCAGACTAGACACTTGTCTGGCTAGCTCCTCGAACTCTTTCAGACCCCGGGATAATGTGTCAAGATTATGTATCCATTTACACTTGTATAGGTTTGATATGTTAGCATAATTGCCACACCTGGGGTCTTGACAGTGAGAATACATACATGCTTTACAGTTCCCACATTTGAAATGTCCAACAAACGAAGGGCAAATTCCACTATCTGAGAGGTTCAGTTTTGGGGACCCACACAAGATTATAGACTGATAAAACAAGCTGCTTTACATTCCTCCAAGACTTAACCTGAAGGCTGCTCTCCACAGCTACCAATAGAATAGTTTTCTGTAAAAGTTGTCTTAACCTACTGTCAATAAGGGGTCGTTTGGACTGGTTCAAGGTGCCCACTAGAATAGTGGACAGCATATGCCAGGCCAACTTATTTTTTATTTTAAAGTTTTTATATAGCGCTGGCTGGACCCGGGGGTATCAGAGCGCTTTACATGATTGAAGATAATACAGACATACAGGCATATTGCAATTGTTCAGATCATGGGGATAACATAGGTTCGGTTGAGGAGAACAAGTACCAAAATACAAATAAACAAAATGGTGCTGCAAGAGTGATAAGAAACAGAAATAGATGGCTACAAGTGGTCGGGTAGTATATGGTATCCTGAGATGGAGGAGGGCTAGGAGGTAAGGCAGGTAGGGAAAAGGAGAGGAAAAATGAGGAGGGGAAAGAAAGGATTATGGACCCCAATATTTCTTGAGCAATTGCAGTTTGAGGTCTTTTTTAACCTGATGTTGGAGGGGTTGCAGTGCAGATATTTGGGGAAGGCATTCCATATGCTGGGGGCATTTCCAGAGAAAGAGCAAGACTGAGTGTTTTTCTTTTTTGTCAGAGGTGGGATGAGGAGGAGGGCGTTGGTGCTTCTCAACAGTCGGGCACATCCTGCTTTGTTGAGTTTTTCAGTAAGATAAAGTAGGGCTTTTTGGGGAAGGGCTTTGTGCGTAATGCATGCCATCTTATAGGTGGATCTGCCTTTAATGGGCAGCCATTTAAGGGCCTTAAGGGCTGGGGAGATGTGGTTGAAGCATTTGAAGTCAGTGATGAGCCTGGCCGCTAGGTTTAGCACAGATTTGAGTGGGACTAGGTGAACTTTTGGGGCTCCGGAGAAGAGGGTGTTACCAAAATCAATTTTTGAGAGGACTAGTGGTTGGATGACCGATTTAAAGTCGTCAGCTGGGATGAAGGGTTTGATTTTCTTGAGATGTCAAAGGGTGAAAAGCGCTCCTTTGATCGAATTCTTTATGTGGGTCTTGAGTGTTAGGCTGTTGTCAATGGTAATTTCAAGTGATTTATTTTACTGAGCTTGATAAGATGAGGTGACTGATGAGGGCATTAACTTCAGAGATCCATGTTTGGATAGTAAGAGGGTTGTTTTTTGGAGAGAAGAGAATGATTTCTGTTTTTTTAAGGTTAAGTTTGAGATGGTTAGAGTGGAACAAGGATTGAATTTTAGATAGGGTCTTATTAAGGGGTAGAACGTCTGAGTGGGATTTGATCTTATAGTAAAGTTGGGTGTCATCGGCATATAGGTGTAGTTGATACCGGCTTGTTTTAGAATGAGGGTAAGGGGCTCCATAAAGGAGGTTGAAGAGTGAGGGGGAGAGAATGGAACCCTGAGGGAAACCTAGGGAGATGCGTGTGGGGTTAGAGAGGCAATTGTAGATTTTGATTTATTGCATTCTGTGGTGTAGGAAGGAGGAGAACCATTTAAGTACCAAGCCATTAAGGCTAAATCTAACTTTGAGCGCATTAAGTAAGGCAGGGTGGATAACCGTATCAAATGCAGCAGAGAGGTCAAGGAGAATGAGTAGGCAGGTCTCGCCATTGTCAAGGGAGTGATGGATGTCGTCAACAATACTTAGTATGGCAGTTTCTGTACTGCAGCATTTTCGGAATCCAGATTGTAAGGAGTCAAGTAGGTTAAAGGAGACAATGTGTTTGTCCAGTTGATAAAGGGCACATTTTTCAAGATCTTTAGAAAGGAGGGGGGGGGGGGTTTGGAGATGGGGTGGAGAATATTTAGGTCGTTAGGGTCAGCATTGGGATTTTTAAAAATGGGAGTGATTTGTCCGAGTTGGAGGGAGGGAGGGACACATACCAAGGTAAAGGAGGAGTTGATGATAGAGGTCTAGTAAAGAGCAATGATGTGCTGGAGCTCCTGAATGAGGTTAGCAGAAAGAGGGTCTTTGGTGTGTGAGGAAGGATTAAGTTTGGAGATGATGTTAGAGACTTTGCGTTCCATAACGGGATGCAAATTGAGCCAGGAGGCGTTGATTTTAGGCTGAGGGTTAGAAAGGCTGTAGTCCAGAGGGATAGCGGTAGGAGGGAGGAAGGAGAGGAGAGTTGATCAATAGATAGGATATGTAGCGGAGATGCTAGGAAGGATTAGTCTATAATGGCTATCTTTTCAGAGAAGAAGTTAGCAATTTCTTCGCATTTGTCAGTTGTGGCCATCAGGGTTGCAGGGGCCAAGGAGGTTTGGTTTCGAACTATGCGGAACAGCACTCTGGGATGATTTTTCGCTCGATCGGGTTGGGTACGGAAGAAGCAGGCCTTTTCCTAGAAAAAGTGTTTCTTATATGTGACTCTGGCGCATCTGAGGAGAGCAAGATGAGCTTGCCTATCGTTATTGAGGTTGGAATTGTACCATGATTTAGATGGAATATTTCTTAGGGTTGTAAGTTTGGACGCAGCAATTTGGTCTAGGACATCGATGACGGTTTTATTAAAATGTTCTGTGAGTTCATGAGCATTAAGGGAGAGGGGTGAGCAATTTAAAGGACGTAAGGCACACGCATTACAACACGTGTTGGTCAACAAAAAAACATTATTAAGATTATGCATTTATCATGTGTGGTAAATGCATACTAGTTGTAAAAGCATGTGTGGAAAAGCTATATGCGTGCTAATGGTTTTGTGGTGACTATCACGTGTGCTTATGAACCGGGTCTGGCCGTGGTGGAGTCTAGGGGACCAGGCGGAGGGCCATGCAGCTGCACTCATACAATATAGAAGTAGTATAGGATTCTTAAAACTTAAAAAAAATATTCCATAATTATCCTAGATTAAGTCTTCTGTTAGTATGTTCATGAAATACATGAATATATGTTTTTAAACAATTAAAAACATTCACGTCTTTGATGCGACGCGTAACCTCGAAGCAAATTCATAACGTATGCTGAGAATGGTTAGAAGTGGTCACTCATTGGAGAACCAATTCAGGTGTGTGGCTTATCCACGGTATCATAACGTTACTTTGTAACCTGTTTAAGTTTGAGGTATGCATGAAATACTATGCTATAGGCAGATATGGATGTTTTGGCAGCGCTTATGTCCATGAAGCTTGGTTATTACCATTTACATATAGGTGCCTGAGGGAGGGAAAAGAAGTCTATGTGAATGGCGAGGATTGCACAATAGTACCACATCACTCCTTAATTTGTAGATACATACAATTGCATGGCTCTTGTATACAAGATGCGCCTGATTTGGACTGAGTTTTGAAAGGTAGTCCGATACCTGCTATCATAACAACGTTCAGTTCACTGGAAACGGGAGTTATTTTCTTTGAAATAATGGAGATTGTTGTGCAATGTTAGCAGGCATCGCTTACATGATTACGTTAACTGAGCGTGTGGTTTGATTAAAAAAAAGTTGTGTTAACTCCTCTGCATGGGAAGCTTGATGTTTCCATCAGGCGGTCGATTTCGACCTTGAAAGCAGAGTCAACCAAATGAGTCGTATAAAAGCGCTATTGTCTCAAAAAGAGGTCGCTCTTATATCTGGTACAGAAACATTTGTCCTTTATGTAGCAAACACCCGCACAGAAGTGCATGATTTATTCAACACAGACGTGCTCTTGAATTTTGGGGAGTTAATTTAGAGTATCTTTAATGTGTCCTTGACTACGGGGTTACCTTACTTTTTTAAAGTTAGAAGCAGTGGCCTTGTGACTTCCGTAGAAAGTATATTTGGTGTCTTTTTGGGATTTTTTCATGCAATTTTTTCCAGCATCTTTGGTGGATTGCGCTTAATACTCGCATTAGTTGCCGGTGTGCTTTTAATAATTTGTTTACATAAATATGGATGATAATCCTACAGCAGACGATAATATGTCCCGACTGTTGCTGCTCCGCAACCGAATGCTTAGTTACTAAGGAGCGCTGTCTCTTGCAACGTTGAGTGCAGTTTATGGATTATCGTTTCAATTTTCCTTTTTCACATGCGTTCAACCTGTCTTCCATTGCCTGAGCTGCGATTTCGACTGGGTCCTGGATTTGTGTCTCTGCAGTACGGTCTCCCCCAACGCGGATTATGACCAGTTGAGAGCCCCTTAGTGGTTCATGACTTGCTCTGTTCTGGCGGCGGGATTATGGCCTTAGCAGCGACACATCGAATAATGGGACTTTGGAATGTTTTTGCAGCGGCGCTTGAGTTCTTGGCACGCAGTTACATTGAAGATGACCCGAGTTTTCCTCTGATGGTGAAAGAGGCTCCTGTTGTTGATTGTATGTTCATTCTGACTATTGAATTCGATGGCTGAAATGTTTTCAGACGAGAACAATGATTTCCTCTCGGAGGCTGTTGCTGCATACTGTGCTTACACGCGGTTGCATTAAGACTCTTTGATTTTTCTACGTATTCTTTATTATTTAGTTACTGTTTTCTATCAAAAAGCGAATAACTTTTTTTTGGAAATGTGAACTTGACTCTGCTTTTTAGGCTTGGACTCTGCGTTCATAATTCGCCCACGTTTATATCATGTGCTTTGATCAAGAAAGGGTGCCGTTGGGCTGAGCGTTGCACTCACAGCCTGTTAAGTTAGCATGGCTTTATTAGAAGCTTACACGCTATTTTTTTTCCAGCTCTGCTTTGCACACAACACGTACTTGTGATATTGTTTAGAGAAGGCTGAGTATTTTGCTTTATATGAGAATAATTTGGTATGCTAGATTTGTAAACTGCCTCGCTAGTTTTGTGTGTATAATGAGAGCATGTAACATCAAGGTTATCTTGAATACTGTGTCTGTTATTCAGAATGATCCTCGCATGTTCGAGCCATAATACATATGGAGCTGTGGGCACCTCTGATACTTGCACATTTCATAATGTGGAGGCAAAGTTACACACAGTTGGAGAACACTCGTATCTTTACAGTTTGTGGAGCACTGAATCGGATCCATTACTGCTGAGTACCAGAGGTATAGGTGTACCCATGTAATCCTATGAGACTTTCTGTAGTTATAAACTTATCTGCTAGGTAGGGAGGGTGAAATATAGGTATATTTTAAATGTGTTTACCTTTAGCATTATTGGATGCTTTTTCCATTTGTATTTCATAGAATAGTAACAATGCTGACAACCTTGTTTCTGATAATATGTTTGGTTGTATTTTCTAAGGTAGTGTGCTTGAGATTATGGTGTTAGAAATGCACATTTCAAAGTTGCACGTGTCTTTATTTACATCTTGTTTTTGACTGGTGTAAGAGTATATTGAAAGAGTGTTTTTGTTATCCTTTGCTTCATGTAATCTAAGTCGCATGTTCTGGGTTGACTAGACATTGGTGTTTTTGCTCTAGGGTGAAGAACCAATGAGTGACTGATTGCTAGTTTGGTAGGGGGTTTGTGTAGTAAGGTGGGTTTTGGTACACCATAATTCACTGAGGTCCTAAGTCTTTATGCACAGTTTTGTGTATGAGCAGAATTCCTGAAATAGTAGTTACAACAAAAAGGCTCGATAAAGGTCTTGCACTTTGAATATGAATTTAAAATAGAAGAATAGTTGATAATCACAGGTAAGGAATGCAGCAATTAGATGTGTGTATGTGTGGATGATGTATAGATTGAGTAGAAGATGAAAAACGTGAAAAATAAGAAAGGTTGGAGAGAGGCAAACTACCCACTGCATTGTCAGTGAATTGAATCTTTGGATTTCCAGGTCGTTACACAGATAGGGTGTTGGATTCCGCAGTGGGAGCAAGAGAACTAGTACAACAACTAAGGAAGAAAGCTAGTGCATAAAGTACACACAGTTGGGCAGATTTACAAGGTCGTGGGAAAAAGGATGCCAAAGTGGCACAAGGGGCTTGTAAACCTGTTGCAGTGTGTGGTAGAAAAGACGCAAGAATGGACAGAATGTGCAAATTACCCACTGCTATTCACGGGTAGTAGTTACCAAGAAGGCTAAATAAAGAGCCTGCACTTTGAATTAAAGAAGAATAATTGATAAGCTTAGGCAAGAATGGTAGCAAGTAGGTGTGTGTATTTGTGGTTGTTGTGTTGATTGAGTGGAAGATGACTAAGGTGAAAAATTAGAGAGGTTGCACAGATGCAAACTTTCCATTTCTTTGTAAAGGAAGTGGGTGTTTAGTTTTCCAGTAGTTTTCCAGTGCATATATATATTCACTGGAAAAAACATAGGTTTGAGGCACGTTATAGTTAGCAATTAGCATTTAAAAAATCTTTGAAATTCACTGAACAAACCATAGGTTTCAGCCACGTTATAGTTAGGAATTAGCATTTAAAAAACCTTAGAAATTCACTGAAAAAACCATAGGTTTCACACATGTTATAGTTAGCTGGACATTTCACTCATACAAAACCATTGAAAATCCACCGTTATAGTTAGTTCAGCTAACTATAACTCGCGGGCCCGCAATGCACTGCTGATGACGTCACATATTACATCACTCATGACATGGTCAGTGACATCACTCATCACATCACTGATGACATCTCAAATGACATCACTGATGACCTCACTGATGACATCATTCTTGTGAAAGAGTGGCAGACCTCCTCTCACCCTAATATAACCTTTGATACACACATTCAAAAATAGAAACAAAAATGTTAAAAAAATGGAGATACCAATACCAGTTAAAACAACCTATTAGGTAATTACAACATCTACATACACATCCACTCATTCAGCAACAGTTCTATATAGTCACTCATGCATGTACTCACTCATCATATGTACTCATACACCTATAAATCCTGTTACACACCGATACTCATCCATAAAGTTACTCACACGCATACTCACACATGCAAATAAACTATTAAACATCCATTTACTTGCATATACAGCTATACACATACCACTACACTTACTTCTACAGAAACTTACACATACTTACTCTCTTAAACAATCACTTATAGAAACACCTACTTATTTATACAGGAACTCCTCCAATCTCTCACTCTCACATATGCTCAAGGCTCGGCTCTGAGTCCATTATTCTTTAATGTCTACCTGGCCCCTTTGGCCAAGGTAGTTGAATCATGCGGGGTCAGAGTGATCTCTTATGCTGATGATACACAGCTGATATTTTCCTTTAGAGATCACTCTGACTCCAGCCTCTCTAGCTTTCGGTACTGTCTGGGCGAAATCTGCTCTTGGATGGCTTTTAACCATCTCCGACTTAACACCGACAAGACGGAGGTCTTGTTTTTTAATCAAAAAACGACCATACCTTCCACACTGTGGTGGCCATCGGTACTCAACCCCCCCCCCCCATCCCGGTTCACACCGCCCGCAACCTGGGGTTCCAGTTCGACGACACGCTCTCCTGTAGCCCTCAAATTAACAAGGTTACTGCAGCCTGTTTTGGAAAATTAAGGATGATGAGAAAGATCTTCCCATTTCTGCCGATGGACGCGCGCAGAACAGTCACTCAGGCCTTAATTACCTCCCATTTGGATTATGCCAACAGTATCTACGCTGGGGCCCCTTTGTACCAAATTGAACGCCTACAGGTAGTTCAAAATGCGGCAGCGAGACTGATTGGCAATATCCCTCTCCGGCACCCGATCTCAGCGTTTCGCAAAGAGCTTCACTGGCTCCCTATAGCCAGCCGTATCAAGTTTAAAATGCTCATTCTTGCTTTCCGGGCTCTGAACGGAACCGGACCAGAATATCTAAGAAAGAGATTAATACTATCCCACTCAGTCAGAGACTTACGCTCCAACAATCTACGTCTCATGATTGTTCCACGTTTCTGCCGCACTAGAATGGGTGGCAGAGCCTTTGCAGTCCTCGCTGCCAAACATTGGAACAGCTTACCTTTAGACCTCAGATTTGCCCCATCTGAAGCACTGTTCCGTGGCCGTTTGAAGACGTGGCTATTTTCATCAATATAGGTAGATCCTCCTTTTCCTGCTTACAGCCTTAGCGCCGGGACACCCCCGATGGGGGTAGCCGCGCGCTCTACAAGATTCATAAATAAATAAATACTCACTTATATACATCAATACTCACATATACTAGTTTAAAACATATGTAGTTATTCATAAAGATACTATTGAGACCATGATTCAATCACTAACACCCCCATACACACACTCATCCACCCATAGAGTCCTGTACACATTCTGTCTTCAAAACACATACAGTGAGTCAGTCATTCATGCATCTGTGTGCTAAGTAATACCCCCCACCAAACCATAGAGACACTCATTCTGATAATCAAAAAAACAACTAATAACCCATATAGACACTCATGTAGGTACTCACCAACCCATTCAGTCACTTATATACAAAGTGAGACACTGATACAGATATTTACATATTTAAACATTATACGCTAATACATGTATTCACTAAGGTATACTTAATAAGTCAGTTATACAATCAATTTTACAAAAAAACATCCATTTAAACACTTATTTACCCATTTATTCTTCCATCAACCTTTAGATATACATATATAAAAAATATTTATTTTCAGAAAGACACACATTCACTGGATGATGTCATCAGTGAGGTCATCAGTGATGTCATTTGAGATGTCATCAGTGATGTGATGAGAGAAGTCACAGACCATGTCATGAGTGATGTAATATGTGATGTCATCAGCAGTGCATTGCGGGCGAGCAAGTTATAGTTAGCAAAACTAACTATAATGGGGGAATTTCAATCTTCAAGAATTTCTCCAAGAAAATGGCCTGCTCTGCTCCGCTCCTTCCCTGAAAGTTTGGGGGTGATTCGTGAAGCGGGGGCTGAGAAAAAAGGGGGGGTCCTAAAACGTGTTTTCCCCATGCAATTTTCCATAGGACCTTTAGCCAGGGCTACAGCCTGAACGGCTGAACAGAATTACACCAAATTTGGCAAAAAGGTAGAGTTCCGTTTGCAGATTATGCTTTTTGTTGAATGGTGTAAATCCGTTCAGCAGTTCATGAGAAAATCATAATTAAATTCATAAGTATATCTATAGAAGCTTACCGTACTCTGTACCTTAAGGAGTTATACTTGCCCCTTTTTCAATATTCTCTCCTGTTTGTTTTCACAGTATACCTCTCTCTGCTTATACTGTCCCCTCTTTTGTGATATTTCCCCTCTTTCTTTATTCTTACTTGGGTTTCCTCATAATGCTGCTTCTTTTCATAGTCTTTCCTTTTCTCTTAGTTTTGCTGTGTTTTCATTCTCACCTGTGTCTCCTAATGGTCTCCCTTCTTTTTATACTGCTTCCTCTGTCTTCTTAATTCTCCCTCTCTACTCATACCTACCTCTTAACAATTGCACAGTCAGTATCATAGACTGCTGCATACACTCTTGGGCAGATTTACAAGCCCTTTGAGCCTCTTTCTTGTTGTATTGTGTGACATTTTTGGATGTCATCTTGGCAAAAAATGATGCAGCCAATTGGAAATGTATTTGCAAAATGAGTTAGGCCTGTGCACTGAAATGTAGTAGTTATATACATGTAATGTATTCAATCACTGAACCGTTTTACTGTACTTAATGTGTTTTTGTAAAATGTATGGTTTTAAATTTTTTTTGTCTAGAATCACACTGAGTGTCTGTGTACCTTAAGGAGTTATACTTGCCCCTTTTTCAATAATATCTCCTGTTTGTTCTCACAGTATACCTCTCTGTGCTTATACTGTCCTCTCATTTGTGATATTTCTTTCTTTATTCTCACTTGGGTTTACTCTTAATGCTGCTTCTTTTCATACTCTTTCCTTTTCTCTTAGTCTTGCTGTGTTCTCATTCTCACCTGTCTCTCCTAATGGTCTCCCTTTTTTTTACTGCTTCTTCTTTCTTTTTAATTTTCCCTCACTCCTCATATCTACCTCTTAACAATTGCACAGTCGGTATAATTAGACGGTTGCATACACTGTTTGGCAGATTTACAATCCTTAGTGGCATCATTAGAGTTGGTGTCACCTGGTGCGGGTAACTCATGGTGTCACTCCCTCACAACTTACTTGATGGTCCAACTTACTCTGTGCCTGCACAATGTCCTCTTTGTCTGTACCATCTCTCCCTCTGTCTGCACCATCTCCTGTTTACTGCACTTTCTCACCCCCTGTGTGCACCATCTCTCTCTTTGCCTACACCATCTCATTCTTTGTGTGCACCATCTTATCCTCTGCTTGCACCATGTCCCCTCTGTCTGCACTATTTCTCGCTCTGTCTGCACATTTTGTATTCTGGCTGCACCATTTCACTCCCTGTCTCCATCATCTTTCCCTCAGCCTACACCCTCTCACCCTCTGTGTGCACCATCTCCCCTCTGCCTGCACCATGTCTTCTCTGGTTGCACCATTTCTGCCTGTGTTTACACCATCTCCCCTCCACCTACACTTTGTTTCCCTCTGCCTGCATCATCTCTCCCTCTGCCTGTACCATCTCACCCTCTGCCTGCACCATCTTTCCTTTGCCTGCATCATCTCTCCTTTTGTCCACACTATGTCTGCTCTGCGTGCACCATTTTTCCCTCTGCCTGCACCATTTCTCCCTGTAATATCTCTGCCTCTGCCTGCACCATCTCTCTCTCTCTGTGCACCTTGTCCCTCTCTGCTTGTAGCATCTCACCTTCTGTCTGTATCATCTCCTTCTCTGTCTGCACAATGTCGCCCTCTGTGTACTCCATTTCCCCTCTGCATGTAAAATTTCTCCCTCTGTCTGCACCATTTCTATTCTGGTGCATGATCTCACTCCCTGCATGCATAACTCTTTACTCATCGCCTTGTCCCCCCATCCCATTGTTTCTCCCTCACAGTGTCAGCTTTTCTCAAACTCACTGAAACAAACATATGAAATGTGTTTGGAATTTGTGTGTGCACTGTTGAAGTAAGTTTAAATTGACACAGATCAGACGCGTGACTGTGGAGCTGTGTTACATACTCAGCGTAAGCAGATGGTGTCACCGCATGTGGGAAATGTGACATGTATTTGAAAATGAGTCAGGATTGTCTACTGAAATGTAGTGGTCATATACATGTAATGTGTTCAGTCACTTAAACGTTTTAGTGTGGGAAATGTGTTTTTATACTCTATTTATCCCCTTATAGTGCAGTATCTGCTTATATCTTCTTTTCTATTTATATTTCCTATTATTTCACAGTCCTCTTTCTATTGTTGTAAGTTTTTCTATTTTCATACTCTTAAGTTTGTTGTCATAATCTCTCCTGTCTTCTTATAAGTAATATTGCAGTGTTTTTGATATTCTTTATTTTACTAAAGTGATATACATTTTTTTTATAGATTCTTTTGAGCATCACTGAAAAAAAATCATCATGCCTTCTAAAATAGAAAAAAAGAAAGGACGAAAGAAAGCAGTTTATTTAAATAGGACTCGTCTACAACATTTACCTGAAGATCAATGTAGTAACAAAAAGAAAAAAAATCCTGGTAAGAAAACTAAGACTTTTCTGTGAAGATTGACAACTGCTAACAGTTCTGTGCGCAAAGTGAGAAATACTGTGACTGTATCTGCAAGTAAGAGAAAAGACAAGAGCCATGGAACAACTTTGTAAAAAAATGTACATAGTAAATGGCGGATAAATCAATTTAAGAACATAAGACAGAAGATGTTTCATAATAGAATTTTATTGAATTTGACTAAGTTAATAAAGAAATATAAGAAGAAAACCACATTTTATAAGAAGAGGAAATGTATTGAAAATGTTGTTGAGAGAGCTTTTGAATTAAAAAAGAAACATTTTGTTTTAGTAATCAATAGAATTCGATCACTAGATAAGCCAATCTATTAATGAAGAACAAAAGTAAGTGGAGAAGAATAATTAATAGAAGTAATTTTTCCAAAGTATTTTTTGGGTGAATGGAAACATAGTTCAAGTTCTGAGTCTTTTTTTAATGAGGAATGTTATCTTCAGAGTAATGAGTTGTTGCATGCAGTTGACACTACAGGTCGTGCTTATGAGGTGAACAATGGTTTTCCTATTGAAAAAGAGAAAATGGTTCCTAGAAATGAAGAGGAGATGTTAGCTGATGAAGTTTTAGGAAGACGTCCTAAAGCTCCAGTGTACACTTGGAATTGCAGTAGTATTTGTAGCGTACGTCAGGAATCTATTGATTTTTTATGCAATTTCTTATGTGACTATACTAAGAAAAGTGTTAAACAAAAGATTAAGGTGTTGCAAGGATTAGACCCTTGTAGAGTGAGAGAAAATAAAGGTTTGCAAGGTCATTCTCTGGCTTGTCTTTCTAAAAATTTCAGGATGTTAGCAGTACATCATACTGAAATGAGAACATTAGTGAGAAAGCTGTATTATGCCAAAAGTCCAGCACTAATGTTAAAGAAGTTAAACAGTGTTTTTTTGCATGGATCTGTATCAGATGTAGTTAACGTCTGTGAAATTCAGATTAGTTACTTTGGTTCTCAGGAAGACAGTGCAGATATTGATCCGTTAATAGAAGGAAATGTAGAAGAGAATGTACAACGTTCTAGTACAGAAAAATTTGAGCAAGAAAATACTAACTTTTTTTTTTCCTCATTTACCAACATAGTTTCAGGTGCAGCCGCGGGTTGGGTTACGACATGCTGTCTCAGTTTATACAGCTGGCAGGGATTAGGAAAGGAAAGGTGGAATGCAGACATCCCTCAGCAATGGCGGCTCCTCCCGAGACACACACCAAGAAAACCATTGCAAAAAAGATAAATAATATCTGGTGGAAATAACAGCCAATTGGGACCGGGCTTAGGACCGGAATGTGGCTCTACAAATGACGTAAACCACAGTAGCATAATCATTGGACCCGGGGAAAAAGAGAAAAAAAAACCCGGATAACTCAATGCTCCCAGGTCAGCAGATGCCAGAATGTCCTTTTACTTTGGATGTCGGCCCTAGCCATATCTAATCTGGAGACCTGCATGACAGATGCATACCAATCATTAAGAGAGGGAGGTAAAGGGTTTTTCCATTTTTTGCAGATCTCCCTTCTGGGCAGTAAGATAGAATAAAACAACAGACTTTTTGCCGGGTTCTGGACCCCATCCAGGATCCCAAAGATCACAAGGGTTAGCTCAAGAACTACTTGAAAGCCTAATGATATGGTGAGAGTGTTACTAATCGCATCCCAAAATGGAGCCAGACGGGGCAATTCAAAGAACATATGTGCATCCGAAGCAGCTACCAGACCACACTTAGCACAAGCTACCGACTTCCCCTCAGAGAATTTTGAAAGTCTGAGGAGAATAATATGCTCTGTGCAGGGTATAAAGATGGTTTCTGCGTAACCATGCAGGCTTAACAATGTTCCATAAAAGCCCACATGAAGAGGTCCAACGATCTTGCAGATTACGGCCAACAAAAAGAGAAACCCACAGCAGTTATGGTAGCCGGAACTCCCCATCTGTTTCTTCCAGGATAAGTTTATACCACAGGGAGATCTCCTTCTTTACAGGTGGGTTATCAACTAAGCTGGATATTAGCTGACTATGACCACCAAGTGGAAACTTATTCTCTCGAGAGGGTGAGGAAATATATGAATGGGTCCAGCTAGCTATTTGCATATATTTAAATCTGGCAAAATTCGGGCCGATTTTATTCTTAAGATAGTCCCAAGAGAGCAAGTCACCTTCAAAAAAAGGTCATCCCAAACTTCCAGGCCTGCTTCTTTTAATGGAACAGCCAAACTGTCTCCCAACCAAGCGGGGCTTTCAGGAAGGCCCCATAGATGTGTCCTACTACAAAAGTACCCCAACTTTATAGATTTCGTTAGTTCCGACCATGTTTTGGCCATCCCTTGCAAGACCTTCAGTTTAATTTTCTTTAACAATTTGGGGTTTCCAAATTTAAATAGGAAGCCTGACTGACTAGCTCCTTCTCCTTTAAGCATAGCTGAATACAGGGTCCCAACCCCATAGTCAGTAGGCATTTTTAACAACATTCGGGTATGGGATAGCTGAAACGCCCATGCATACATATTCAGGTCAGAGCTGCCAACCCACCCTTCTCCCTGCGTCGTCTAAATTTCTTCCAAGCGATTCTTGGAAGATGCTTGTCCCAAAGAAAGGATGTCATTTCTGTCTGTAATTTTGTTAACAAAGATGGATCAAAATATAACGGGATGGTATCAAATAAAAAGGAAACTTTAGGTGAAATCGAAATTTTGATCAAATTACCTCTCTCTATAAAAGAAAGAGGAAGTTGAGCCCATGATTGCATAAGTTTACGGCAGTCTTTTGCAACAGCAGAGAAATTTAATGTGACAATTTGATTAATGTCTTTCACGATATTCAGGCCAAGATATCGCATGCAGGACCCAGCCTGAATACTAGGGTCCCTCTCATCATCATTCCAGACAAGCATCTCAGTTTTTGCAGCGTTAATCTCGTACCCAGATACTCGTCCAAATTCTAGAGCAGTTTTCAGGACTGCAGAAAGTGCAGTATGGACCTCAGGTGTAAAAATGAGGACATCGTCCGCGTACAGGGCCACTTTTCTCTCCCATCCCCTATAGATAAAAGGTTTGATGTTGACATCCTCCCTCAGTCGTTGAGCAAAGGGTTCAATATATAAATCAAATAGGAGAGGAGAGAGAGGGCAGCCCTACCACGTCCCCCTTGGATGTTAAAGGGGTCCAATAATTCTCCATTAACCAGAAGGCAAGCAGTGGGGCTCTGATATAGAAGACTAACAGCTCGGCGGAAGCCCTCACCTATGTTAAACTTGGCCAAAGTCCCCGACAGGTACAGCCAGTTAACCCTGTCAAAGGCCTTGGTTGCGTCCAACGTAAGAGCGGCTAGAGGAAGGGTCTCGGCCGATGCCATATCAATGGCCCCTATAAGATTGTATGTTAGCTCGTGTAATTGACGCCCCTTTACAAATCCCTTCTGGTCATGATGTAGGACATCCGGGGCCACCGAAGCCAGCCTTTTTGCAAGAACTGTAGCAAAGATTTTAAAATCTACGTTCAGAATTGAAATTGGCCTATAAGACCCACAGGCATCAGCTAGCTTCCCTGGTTTCAAAATGAGGGTGATTAAGGCACTGTCCCAAGATGCTGGGGGACCCTGGCCACCAAGTAGGATTTGATTGAACAAGATGGTAAGAAAGGACACTGTTTCTTGTTCCAGGGCTCTATAAATTTCGGCTGGGAGCCCGTCGGGTCCTGTGGCCTTCCCTTTCCTGCTATTTTGGATAGCTATCCTAACCTCTTCCTCAGAGATAGCACTATCCAAAAAATAAACGCTGCTCGGTGGAGAGTACCGGACGAGAGATCCCACTCAACCAGCTCTCAACCAACTCTGGATTGATTTTATTGTCCTCCTGATGGATTGTTTGGAAAAACTCTCTAAAAGCCCGTCTAATGTCTTCATCTGAGGAAAATGTGGTGTTATTAACAGTAATAGAGACTATATTGTTACAGACCTAATCTGTTTTGGTCTTCCAAGCCAATAATTTTCCTGCCCCCTCGCCATATTAAAAATGGGGTATTTTACTAGCCTCCCATTTATGCTGGATTCTTTTATTTAAAACAGAGCCCAATTGCCCTTTCAAAGCTAATAGTTAGTTATGAAGCGGGTTTAACACTGAATCAGGAGAGGAAAGATTGGCATCTATATTGAGTTGTATTTTTGCTTCAATGGAAACAATTTCCTCCCTATACTGTTTCCTGTGATATGACACTTTACCGGTAATAAGACCCCTCAAGAAAGCCTTAAAGGAGTCCTAAACAACTCCACAGGTCGCCGAGCCAATATTAAGACTCATGAAATTATGGGCTTCAGTTTTAAGATACAAAATATCATGTGGGTATGAGAGTGAAGAGCGATCAAATGACCAAGTCCTGGGGGAGATCTTGGTAGGCCCCTCAAGTTCCATAAAGAGTGGTCAGATAGGTTTAGAGGGAGATAGATAATACTCTTAACGGTATCTACCAATCTTTAGCTGATTAATATATAGTCTATCCTAGACTGATGATGGTATTTGTAATTTCGAAAGGAGATACCCTGTTGCTGTCCTGAGGTTACTCTCCAGATATCGACATACCCATATTGTTTCATTGAGCTGTGCAAAAAGGTCCTAGTCTTAGAAAGAGCGAGGGGACGACAATTAGTGGATTTATCTAGCGCAGGGTCCAATACTAAACTAAAGTCCCCCGCCAAGATAGTTGGCTCAGGAAAAGAAAATAGATCTGAGAAAATAGACTCTAAGGTTGTGGGGTCGTCTTGATTGGGTCCATAATAACCCAAGATTGTAAATTGTGCAACGGCTATAACGACCGATGCAATGGCCCATCTGTCACCTGGGTCCACCGCATGAAATACTAGCCTAGCTCTTAACTGTTTCTTAAAGATAACCGACACGCCTCTATTATTATTTGTTTGTGATGTGGATACCGCAAAATTGATCCACCTATTCTTCTTAACAAGAGCAAGCATTTCAGTCTGAGTTAAATGAGTCTCCTGGAGTATAATGACCTGCACATCTGAATCTCGTAGATACTGCATCATTTTATCAGCTCTTGGTTTGGTACGGAGGCCATTAACATTCCAGGAGATATATTTTAAACTACCCATACTTACTAACCCAGACTCGACAAAGACACCCAAAAAAAGGGAAAGGGAGAGTGCCTAATTGTGACTATAAATCGCTAAACATTACCTGCTTACTACCAAGCCCCACAAAACTCAACTGGACAATGAGAGCATTTTTACATTTCTGCCACCACCCAACACCCATCTTACCCCTGTGCTCCCCATCCCCCCTCCTCCCTCCCCTTGGAAAACCCTTGCAATATCTAACCAGATCAAGTCCAGTAGATAGTGTCGTAATTGGCCCGTCCGCATTAGCGATTAGCTGAACCTACACGTTGTCCTCCTTAACTTGGCTATATACGATAACGCCATTTTGAATGCTGCGGCGGCCATCTTAGATCATGAGCGGCCTCATGGCCGACGTGCCCTTTAGTCCGTTGTCCGTTCTACTGACCACTCTTGTCTGCCCAGCAACAGGCTATTTTTAGTACTGGTCAAGCCCCACATGCGCAGCTCCCACTGACCCGTAAACCTTCAGGAATGTGCACCAAACTGACCAGCGGAGTTGTGTCCCCTCCAATGAGCTGGCAGTATTCCAAAATATGACCATATATGTCTCGAAACTATGTCTTAACTTGTGCCGCCTATCTTTTATTGCCCCAAAACTGTATATAAACGGGGTCACACCGATGTTCGGGGTGATACCTCTTGCATTGCCGAAGGGTGCTGTTTGAGTGTACCACCACCCCATGGGGTCTTAATAAACTTGTTCTTTGCCTTTTACAGTTTCCGTGTCAACAGTTCTTGAGTGTGAGTGGGTTATCTCCAGAGCGTGTAGGCCTTGGGAACCCCTAAATACTTCAATTGGCGACTCTGGTGGGACTCATCGGCGACTCGGATGCCCGAAGGAGAGGTCGTGACGAAGGCTTGGAAACCCGCCATGGGCGCGCGCTGCCACGAGTGACCCGAGTCTTGGCTGCCACGGTGTTTTTTCCTTTCCTTCCGATCTGACCTTCCAGGTGGCGCCGGTCTCCGACTGAGTCCTCGACGTGTCTGCATCGCTGAGAAAGTGCCGTTTGGCTGATTTGGCTTACAAGACCTTGGCAGTTGGAATCTGGACATTTGAGAATTTGGTAAGCTTTGTGTTCGGTAAGGTAGTCTTTGGACGCTTACTGAAGTCCTACGATTTGTGTTCGGTAAGGTAGTCTTCGGACGCTTACTGAAAATCTGTGCTTTGTGATCGGTGAGGTAGTCTTCGGACGCTTGCCGAGTCCTATGAACTTTGATTTGAGTTAGCTAACATTTTGAATTTGTGATCTTTGAACTTATATGTGTAGTGCACTTCACATAGGCAGGCATGTAGAGATGTTTCTCTAACTTTGTTTTTTCCTTTGAGCGGCACAATCGTGTGAAGAACTGTAAGTGCCATTTTGTCTGGTGTCACGCTTTCGTGATACTTTTTGAACATGCCTGTTTTCAGCACACTCCGAGGAATGTGTTGTCTTGGAGAAGGTACCTCAATTAGGTTAGCGGAATCACAGCCGGCTCCCCCAGAGGGAACTCCAAATAGGGACATGTACGTAAAATTCGGCCTTCCCCCTATTATGTACAGTAAATTATGGCATAAGTACACCAAGGCCGATCCTGAATTACAATGGCCTCTACACGGGTCGTATGATTTGAGTAAAATACAGTTTGTAGAACAATGTATGTTTCAACGCAGGTCTAGACAAAACATGTTTGATTGTGTGCGAATGTGGGAGAAAGCGGCGCGTGAGCGAATGAAGCGTGAGGTTGCCTTGGCGGACAAAGAGCAGCGCAAGGCTGCTCGGGATAAAGCTTTACAGCTTGAGGAAAAGGAGGCTCAGGAGAAGAAAGAGAGGGAGGAACGGGAACGTAATTTGCAAACGACTGGTCAATTTCCAATTCGCCGACCGCTTTATCCTGTCCTTAATAATGAAATTGATGATTTTTCTTTGTTAGATCGGTCACCGCCTCCGTACGTTACGCCGACGGCTCCAGCCGTGGATTCCGATGATGGCGGACAGGATAAGTCGGACAAGAAGAGTGTGTCTGCTCTCAGGTTTACTGCGGAGAGGTCCGCTCATCTACGTAGTTGGGCTCGAAAAGTGAATAAGCGTAGTGTTACTCAGGATCAATTGATATCAGAAAAGACAGGGTGGACGGATCTTGAATTGATGTATTTTCTGTCTTCTTTGGCTGATGAGGTTGTAGGCGCATATCGTGAGCTTTCTGATACGTTCGAGCCCAAAGCGTTGTCAGTGTACCGTGAAAATTTGACTAAAGGTGATTTTGATCTTTCAGATGTCGATGACCTGTTTGCGCAATTGATCAAGCTGCGGGATGAGACAACTCGATTGCGGGAGGAGCGGAAAAAGAAACAAAAGGAGTCTGAATTGGAGCAGGATGGGCAGGCCAGAGAGTGTTCTCTCCGTGGTTCAGATAAGAGTTCTGCGTTGCATGTTATGCCTATGCGTGAAGCCGCGCCTTTGTATGTTCCACCAAAAGGGGAAGGTACGGATGATGATAAATTGTCGAAGGATGCGAAAGGGTACTTTGTGTATAATTGGGTTTATACTCCATGGAATAGAGCAGATGTCATGGCATTGAAAAATTCTTTACCTGATCTCCGGAAAAATCCAGCGGCATTTTATGAAGGGGTGGAGGGGGCTATATCGTCTTGTGTGATGACTCTTGTAGATATAGATTTGTTTTTTGGGTTGATATTACCACCTGATATGTGGCGGCAGATTCGTAAAAATAATAATGACACAATATTGGGAGGGACATGGAAAGAAATAAATGCTGCAGATTTAGATAGGGAACCAGCATGTAAGCCTTGTCAGCTAATCCTAGAACTCCCGGCAGCTATTTTGCGTAAATTAAAAACGCTTGTTCCCGCCAAAAAGATTGATTGGACTATGTTAACGTCGTGCAAGCAGAAACCCGATGAAACGGTTTCAGATTTCTTTACGCGCTTCGAGGAGGCCTTTCATGATTACAGTGGTCAATCTTTAACAGACGATACGGGTCGGCATTTGTTTGTAGATAAGTATGTAGCTAATCTCCTACCAGAGATTGCTAAGCGATTGAAGTCGAGTGAAAGTTCCTGGGCCACGGCGACCCCTGCGTCCTTGCTAACTATGGCTCAGTACTATGAGCGGCAGGAAGTGGAGGCTAAAGAAAGTGCAGAGAAAAAGACGAAGGAATTGAAAACGAAGGTGATGTTGGCGCAGGTTCGGGGAACACAGGGTAGAGGGAATGATAGAGGTAGACGAGGTGGAGGAAATGCGTCGTATGGTCGTACGGACATTGCGGAGGATCAGTGTGCTTATTGTAAGGAGTTTGGGCATTGGGCCGAAGATTGTCCGGTACTTCGGGAACAGCGTAGTCAGCGTGGTCGAGGAAGTGGAAGGTCGAGAGGAGGTTATACTGGAGCGAGAGGTGGCGGAGGTGATCGTGGAAAGGTTGAGGAGAGGGGCCGTGGCCAGGGCGAACGAAACACGTTTGATAGACGGAATCAATATCAGATTTCGGAAGGAGAGAATGTGGAACACCAGGATTATGTGCATGCATAGGATTGCGTAGGATGGGGTAAGGAATCAGTTGAAGTGCCGGTAGATCAGCAAGGTCCATATGTAACAGCGGGTATTTTGGGTTCTACTGATCAATTTCTAGTCGACACAGGAGCTACTCGTAGCGCTTTGTCGAAAAACTTGGTTCCGAGGGCTCCCCTGTCTGGCGAAATGATTACGTGTGTAGGGTTTGATGGCACACCCTCCCCCAGCCCATTGTCCAAGCCCCTTGCACTATGCATTGACAAATACTTTAGTTTTGGCCAATTTTTGTTATCACCTCATACTCCAGACAATATCCTGGGCATTGACTTGCTTAAATATTTTCGAGCAACGATACGCTGCGCTCCAGGGGGAGTGCGGGTTATTCTGAACGACAACTACCCTGACCCTGATGATTGCCCTGACCCTGACAGATTTTATGCTATTTTAGACATCCCTGCTTTGGCCTCTCTGCCGCACACGTTGTGGGCGACATCAGATACGGATGTGGGAGAGATGCGCATTCCACCAATACACATAACTGTTAAGGAGGGGGCCCCTCTACCACGAGTGCCACAGTATAAGATCTCGAAGGAAGGTGAAATTGCACTGACACATATTGTTCAGGACTTGATTTCTGCAGGGGTGGTGGAGGAGGTCCCTTATAATGTTTGTAACAGCCCTATTCTACCGATTCTTAAAAGAGACTCAGATGGTAAGATCTACCGATTTATTATTGATTTGCGTGAAATAAACAAAATTGTCATTCCCCAATACCCAGTGGTGTCCGATATTACGACTCTGCTTACTCTGGTTCCACCGACGGCCACCACTTTTAGCGTTATTGACTTAAAGAATGCGTTCTTTTCCATCCCTGTTCACCCAGATAGTAGATATCTGTTCGGCTTCACGCTCAATAATAAATCGTATAGATTTTGTCGTGTTCCCCAAGAATATACTGAAAGCCCTAGCATTTACAGCCAGGCTTTGAAACGACAACTAGATTCCTTTACATTGCAGTCTGGCGTTGCGCTCATCCAGTACGTGGATGACCTCCTGCTTGCCGCCGACTCCTATGCACAATGTGAACAGAGTACGCTTGCATTGCTTTCCTTTTTGGCACAACACAATCACAAGGTTTCTAAGAAAAAGCTTCAATATTGTAGACCCCAGGTGACCTACCTTGGTCATCTGTTGTCTAAGGAGGGGCGTGCATTAACATCTGATCGAATTCAAGCAATTTTAGATACACCAGTACCCCGCACGCAGAGAGATGTGCGTGCCTTCATAGGGTTGACGTCCTTTTGTAGGCAATGGATCATGGGTTTTTCACATATCATAAAACCTCTGCTAGCATTACTGTCCAAAGCCACACCGATGCCTCTTGAGTGGACAGAGGAATGCCAGAAAGCTTTTGAACAGTTGAGGCAGGCCCTTTGTTCCGCACCCGTGTTAGGAACACCAGACTACACGAAACTTTTCACATTGTACGTACACGAGAATGATGGGTGTGCGTTGTCAGTGTTAGTGCAGTTACACGGGGATAAGCAGAGACCATGTGCATACTTCTCTGCCATTTTGGATCCTGTAGCACGAGGGCTGCCTGGGTGTTTTCGAGCAGTAGCGGCAACAGCAGTAGCCATACGACAGAGTGAGGGCATAGTGTTATCACACAAATTGTTGGTGTTAGTCCCCCACGCAGTAGATGCCCTGTTAAACCAAACGAAGACTCAATACCTCACGAGTGCACGACTTACAGGATATGAGCTGACACTCCTAGCGCCACACATAACATTGAAAAGATGCGCTACTTTGAACCCTGCCACCTTGTTGCCTTATCCGGCTGAGGAGGGTCAGGAAGAAAAACATCATGACTGTGTTTTCCTGACTGAGGAACAGACAAAGGGTTGTGTTGACCTACAGGATGTGCCACTTCCTGATGTGGATGGGGAACTGTGGGTTGATGGATCGTGTTTAAGGCTGCCAGATGGTACGACTTCCGCAGCATATGCGATCACGACTCTTAAGACGGTGGTAGAAACAGCTAGAATACCACAAAAATCGGCTCAGGCAGCAGAGCTGATAGCTTTAACAAGAGCCTGCGAATTGAGTGCCGGATTATGTGTGAATATATACACGGACAGCCGGTATGCCTTTGGAGTGGCCCATGACTTCGGGCTTCTTTGGAGGGAACGCGGGTTTCTGACGTCACACGGGGAGCACATTATGCACGGAGAGTTAGTGCGTGATCTCCTAAACGCGTTGCTTAGCCCTAAAAAGTAGCGATAGTGAAGTGCAGTGCCCATAAGAAGATTACGGATAAAGTGGGTCAAGGAAATGCCTTCGCACACAGCATAGCAAGGCAAACGGCTATGTCCCGAACTAGCTCCCCCATGTACGTGGTACAATCACAGGCTGAGCGATGGAGTGATGCTAGAGCAGAGATACGGGATATTCAAAATTCAGCTACAGAATCTGAACTTGCGGCTTGGGCAGCAGATGGGGTACTAGATGACGAGGGTTGTTGGAGAAGCAAAGACATGGAGAAGTGGAAATTGCCTGCGGCTTACTTACAGGCGATGGTCCAGATGACACATGGACTGGCTCATGTCGGAGCTCTTGCAATCACTCGGCTTTTAACACGAGTTTGGGAGCATCCCGAGATTGCGAACACTGCAAAGAGAGTAGTGCAGACCTGCCTGGTATGCTTGCAACACAATCCTGGAAAGGGGACCCATACTCCGAAAGGAGGGTTCGTTCCACCTTCTGCACCGTTTGAAGTGCTTCAAATGGATTACATCCAACTCGAGCGCTGCAATAACCTGAAGTACGTCCTAGTGGTGGTGTGTGCTTTTAGCAAATGGGTTGAGGCCTACCCCACGAAAGACAATACGGCTTTGACAACAGCCAAGGTGTTGCTTAAGGAATTCTTTCCTCGCTTTGGAGTCTGCAAATTTTTGTGGAGCGATAATGGGCCCCATTTTGTTGGAAAGATTGTGGAATATGTACTGAAGGGGTTAGGGATTCAGCAAAAGTTCCACGCTGTATTCCACCCTCAGTCAGCAGGTTTGGTCGAGCGGTACAATGCCACGTTGAAGCTTAAGCTGGCCAAAATTGTGGCGTCTACATCATTGAAGTGGCCAGATGCGTTGCCGCTAGCACTACTATCTCTTAGATCAGTACCCCACTCACGAACTGGCCTTACGCCCTATGAGGTGGTGTTTGGCCGCCCTATGAATATCTGGGGGGTGCCCAAGCCGCGATTAATACATGATGTGCCTTGTGTTATGATGAATGATTATTTGGCAAGATTAACAAATGATTTGCTCTCCATTCATCAACAGGTTCGAGAAGCGCTCCCTGACAACTCTACTGGAGAGGGCCACGATCTTCGTCCTGGGGACCATGTGATGATCCGCTCGTTTGAGAGAGAAAGCAGTTTGGAGCCCAGGTGGAAGGGCCCCGAGCAGGTCCTCCTGGCGACCCGCACCGCAGTACGAGTGACCAACAGGAAGCGGTGGGTGCATTCGACACATTGTCGCTGAGTCTCTCCGGATCTGGTGACTCCTGCTGTGCTGACTGATTACAAGGAGATCTTGGAGAAAGAAAAGAGCCCAGCTGTGACGTCGGCCGAAGTGGAGGGAGCCTTCCCGGACCAATCTGCTACTGGAAGAGAGCGCTACGATCTACGACCGCGATAAGAATATTTTTGTTCCTTTTTAAGACTGGTTGGTTACCGCTCCAGGTTTGTGAAACGGAAACCGGGAATTCCAAGGGGGGGGGATCAGTTCTGCCAGAGTAGCGACACCAGTCTTGGCCCGGAGAAGAAAACAACGGCTACCTCGGAGTTCAGCACCGCATTTTTTCTTTTTTAGGTATACACGTACGTGTATTTGAGACAATTTGTGAAAAACTTGTGAACAATTTGTGCCACTTGAGACTTTGCATAGACTTTCTTGAACTATGGCATCAACGGCATCTCGTGATAAGAAAATATTGGGTGCCTTTCTCTTTGTTTTGACTATTGTGGTGATAGCTGTTATAGCCTGGGTAGTCGAACTTGTGGTGCCTGTACGTGAACATTTGCTGCCGACTACCCCGGCACCGTCTGAACATTTTCATTTTACATTGCCTTTCCACGAAGAGCGCCATCGCCAAACGTATTTAAATAACAGCTTCATTCAGATTCTTCACCACACGCATAATATGACCAATACCTCTAATTGCTGGGTGTGTGGAATGTTGCCTGGGCACCAGAAGAGAGGGGGCACCCCACTTATCCCACTCCCGTTTTCGCACAATGGGTCATGCAACGCCTGGTACACCCTCCTCTTTACTCTGAGATGGCCAACTAAAGGGGGGGTGCTTTTCCGTTTGAATAAAGTATGTTCCCATGACAAGGATGGGTTTCCCCGGGCTGAGGGCACACGTTTCGAATGGGAAGAGTACAGGCCTGACAATGTATCTGCCCCACGTGTGTACAGCAATCAGCGAAATGTGAATGTATCTAGTGCTCATGTCATAAATGTAATTGCTACAAAAGCCGATTTATGTATCAGGAACAAGGGCACGATTGCAGTGGGGAAAAGTGAATGTAACATTACTCTCACGTTTGATAGTCCGAATGGCATTTCATTTGTTGCATCACGAAACACATACTTTATCTGTGGAACGAAGGGGTACCATCAGCTTCCAGTGGGGTGGTTGGGCACGTGCTACGTATCGTTTGTGCTACCACCTGTATTCATTGCCCCTCCAATGTACCACAACGATTATACATTGTACCATGACTTCGTTTTGAACAGGGTTAAACGAACTGTTGCCCTAGAGGACATTGATCAAACGGACACTGCATTACAACAGTATGTGGATTTCAATCTGGGATTATTCTCCTTTGTAGGGGCTGCATTGAACAGTTGGAAAATCAGACGGCTGACACGCGTTGTCGAGGCTGTTGCGAATGACACTGCCGTTGCCCTGGGGAATATTACCGAGGAACTACAGATTTCCAGAATTGTCACCCTCCAGAATAGAATGGTGTTGGACGTTGTGTTGGCTGATCGTGGGGGGGCATGTAGAATTATCGGAAGTAGCTGTTGCGTATACGTCCCAGACAATTCTCCATCTGTGTATGACGCTATTTCCAAACTTCATAAAATATCTGCTGAAATACACCCGGACAATGGAACATGGACACTTTCAGGATGGTTCTGGTCTATGATTGCAACTTGGGGCTGGAAACTGTTGACAATTCTCTGTATACTTGTGGGAGCCATGTTTTTTATATGCTTATGTATTCAATGTGGCCCAGCCTTGTGTTCAATGTGTCTATCAGCTTGTTTACCTTCGAGACGAGCTCTTGCCCACGACAAAATGATGATACACAAAGAGGTGACACAAATTATGTTAATAGACATCGAGGATGAACATCCAGACTATGTTCATTATGAGGTAGATTCAGCTAAACGCTAAAAGGGTCGTCTGGCGTAATTGGCCCGTCCGCATTAGCGATTAGCTGAACCTACACGTTGTCCTCCTTAACTTGGCTATATACGATAACGCCATTTTGAATGCTGCGGCGGCCATCTTAGATCATGAGCGGCCTCGTGGCCGACGTGCCCTTTAGTCCATTGTCCGTTCTACTGACCACTCTTGTCTGCCCAGCAACAGGCTATTTTTAGTACTGGTCAAGCCGCACATGCGCAGCTCCCACTGACCCGTAAACCTTCAGGAATGTGCACCAAACTGACCAGCGGAGTTGTGCCCTCCAATGAGCTGGCAGTATTCCAAAATATGACCATATATGTCTCGAAACTATGTCTTAACTTGTGCCGCCTATCTTTTATTGCCCCAAAACTGTATATAAACGGGGTCACACCGATGTTCGGGGTGATACCTCTTGCATTGCCGAAGGGTGCTGTTTGAGTGTACCACCACCCCATGGGGTCTTAATAAACTTGTTCTTTGCCTTTTACAGTTTCCGTGCCAACAGTTCTTGAGTGTGAGTGGGTTATCTCCGGAGCGTGTAGGCCTTGGGAACCCCTAAATACTTCAATAGCACCCCTCCCCAAGCTCCCGCCGAGTCGCCCCATCTCTCATCCAAGTTACTATGTTTTTATACCATGTGTACCAGGGAAAGGCTAGAATCATTCATCACCGTTTTAATTAAAATATTGGAAAGATAAGGTGAATTCTCCAAAAATTAACATAAGGTGAGATGATTAAACGGGGGTAAAATTTAAACAGGAAGGAATTTTCTTTTAGCTTTCACCCTCATTTATGTGTTTTTTTGGTTTTTTTATTTACATTTTCAACTCTTTTTATTTTAATTAATAACAATGTTTCAAACCAAGTTAAGTAGACCTATAAGAAAATAAATCATCCTAAAAAAGTGCTAGCCTACGCAGAAAATTCCCTAATTCCCAAATCCAATAACAACTCATCAGCTGCCTGCACAGATCTAATGTTAAACATCGTGTTATTGTGCATAATTTTTAGGGCAGCAGGAAACATGAGTTGGGCAGTTGCACCTAGTTTCCTAAATGCGTCTAAACGCCTCCCAAACTCCCACTGCTTCTCCAAGGTAACTCTGGAGAGGTCAGACCTAATAAGGAAAGTAAATCCTTTCCCAGCTAATGACTTCTGTTTTAGGGCCAAGTAAAGAATCTGTTCCTTAAGTATATATGTTTGGAAGTTTACAAGGATCTTACGTGGTTTAGACCTTTGGGGATTTCGTCTAAAGGGATCCCTGTGAACCCGCTGAATATTAATAGCCAACTCCTGAATTGAATGGTCTAAGCATAGAGATTCCTTCAATAGTGTGGTAATAAACTGTTTGATATCCGATCCCTCTGATCCTTCAGGGACATTGAGGATGCATATGTTGCCGCGCCTAGCGTTATTTTCCAACGTTTCCATCCTTTCACTCAAAGCCAAGTCCTCACGTCTAAGCATAACAGTATTGTCTTTAGCCTGGTCCAAGTGGGTCGATAATACAGCTACTATCTCTTCCAGTATCCCTGTTCTTTACGGAAGACCATCGATCTTATTGTCCAGAGATTCACAGTAGTTTCTAATCTCAGCTTGATTTGCAGATGATTTGTTGAAGCCTTTCCTTATATCCAGAGATAAAGAAGAGAACATTGCTTGGCTTATAATGACTGGTATAAGCCTGGAGCTCCAACATTCCAATGTTACTTTGTTCACTGCTCTGTCTGTGAATAAAGGCTTCAGGGGATTTCAATCCTCTCGCACTTCCTGAATGCTTCATTCTTTTTTGTTAGAACATTCTGTCTTCTAATGGTAGAATGTTCTAATAGCCTTATAGCCCTTTGTAGCTGGGCTATACCGGCTATTAAAGTTCCTCTCCCTTGTTACAGGCCCTCACCTTTGACTTGGGCCTTTAATCCTGGACAGAGCCTTAAATAGCCGGTATAGCCCTTTACAGTGAGCTATAAGGCTATTTTCTTGAAATGAGTTTTGAAATTGATCATCCTGAAAATGGAATTTCAGATGAAATGATGTTAGAATTTCTACTAAATTATGAAAAGTTAGAGGAATACATTTTTGACTTAAAATTAAGAATGGTTTGAGAGACTCTTCTTGTTGAATTCTAATCATTCAGGTAGTATCTAAGTACTCATGGTGGAAAGTGAACCTTAGGACATGTATTGCTTCAAACTTTTATTAATTATGTGTGCACTCTTATATGCTTTAGCAAAGTTGTGTTTTATAGCTTTTATTACCAGGTCTATATTCCTGTGTCTCCCTCCCTCTGTCTCCCTCATTTTTTCTTTTTGTTTGTCTCCCATAGTTTCATTTTTCTCTTTTTCCCTCTCTCTATCTGTTTCTCTCCTTATGTCTGTCACCCTCTATTTTTATCTCTTTCTGATTGAGCCATACAGCACTATGTGCTTATCTATAAACTATTACAATGTTGGAATGTAGGGAGCTGCACTGATAACAATGGAGTACTCTTGGCTTATAATGACTGGTATAATGACTGGTATAAGCCTGGAGCTCCAACATTCCAATGTTACTTTGTTCACTGCTCTGTCTGTGAATAAAGGCTTCAGTGGATTCCAATCCTCTCGCACTTCCTGAAGGCTTTGTTCTTTTTTGTTAGAACATTCTGTCTTCTAATGGTAGAATGTTCTAATAGCCTTATAGCCCTTTGTAGTTGGGCTATACCAGCTATCAAAGTTCCTCTCCCTTGTTAAAGGCCCTCACCTTCGACTTGGGCCTTTAATGCTGGAGAGAGACTTTAATAGCCGGTATAGCCCTTTACAGTGAGCTAAAAGGCTATTTTCTAAAAGTGAAGATGCTATATATTCAACCAGACAGTTGACATCCAATCAGCATGCAGCTTGTGCTTGGGAAGGTACGCGTAGTGTACGCGTACTGTACAGAGTACAGTATAGAGTACGGTAAGCTTCTAAAGATATATGTATGATTTTACTTACGATTTTCTGAGGAAGGTTTCTAGTCACTTTTTGTGATGTTCTGTAGCACAACTGTCTGCGTAATATTTATCAGGCAGCACTAATGCACTTTTTTTGATGTACTGTTGCTTGATAAATATCAGACCTTTTAATGTAGTATTCTGTGTTAAAGGGGTGTGCAATGGGTGTTGCTGGGGTTGTTTCCAGCAACACCCATGACTTTTGAGACTGCTCTACATTTACAAGAAATTGTAAATCTGAAGCACTGCGAAAAACGTATGCCTCCCCAGGAGAGGCATAAAGACGGTGCAATGGGAAAAAATAGCTTTATTTCTCCCCGTTTTTTTCTTTTCTCTATTTGTGCTGCTTTCTGCATCATACGTAGAAAAGGGGAAAGTCTCTCGAGATTATTTTTGTACAGAAAGGTTTGCCTATCTCTACAAAAATAATCATCCTTGCAACATAGACACCTTTGCTCAATTGTGCTAAGGTTTGTGCATTGGTGCAGGCAGATCATTGTGCACTATCACAAGGGAAAATGATAGAAATATTCTGCATCTTATAGATATGGCACATTCCTGTCTTTTTCTTTTGCCATAGGGAAGCATAGCAGGAAGGCCTGCTGCACTTTACTACTGCAAAATCTCATAAATGAGGCCTATGTGAGTAGTCAATTACTCATGGTGCAAAGTAGGCCTAAGGGCACAGAGTGCTTCAAACCCCTACAGACTGTGCATACATTGTTGTATGCACCTGCAAATTTGCCTTTTTATGTTGAATTTCACAGTTTCTATCTATTTACTTCCACCAAACACTCTGTTACTCTTGGTTTATTTTTCTAGTAACTCATTGATTAGTGTGTAGTAAGGCATTCACTACATTAAAACAGTAATAGGTAGTTCTACAATAAGTGGTGTATCCCCAGAGATATTACAGTTATTGTGCACTGTGACATCACCAACATAGATGCATTGTATTTACAATGTGGTGTAGTATGAGGCAAAAATGGCACAGGTATGTAATGTATCTGTGCTGTGTAAATGGTGCATTGCTTAACCTCCGTTGGAAGAGCAATGGAGCTCCAGGAATGCTCTTTGGGCCTTATGCTCAAAATGCTGTGTCAATCCTTACACCTGCTTCAAAGAAGTGCAGGGTTTTCAAGCAGTACAAGCTGAAACGTGACTGAATCAAATGTTTTAGATTTTACTTATTTACTTTTAGGTGGCGTTCCTGCGCCAGAACACCCCCCACCTGCGCAAGAAAGTCTCCTTCTGGCACAGTGCTTTACAATGTGATGCACCTTCCAATTACGTCACATTGAAATTACCATACATTATAGTACATCTTTTGTACCAGCACTGCAACACAAATGTGATGCAACAGCTGTGTAAAAGAGGTACAAGGATGTTAAAAAAAACCCTAAATACATACTAATTCATCCAGGCAATTTCACCAATAGTGCAAATTGAAGCATAGAGTTGTAACATATTTATATGTATATGTTACATTCTAGTGCTTCAGAGGTACTACAGTATACTATAAGTAAACATCTTATAGATTTATTCTGTAGCACATCCTTATAGTTCTGCACTTTCACATTCACCATTCAATACTAATGTATTCATTCATTCATTTATGAACTACACATTCTTTCTGACAAACGTTTACAGACTTACATAGAAATATAGTTCTTTTTTTGACAAGTAGAGGTAGTTCTAAAAAGAACTGTTTTTTTGTCTTTGTTTCATTTATTTTTTTGTAGTTTTTCAATTTTTTTTTTTAAAACCCTGCAAAATGGAACTTTACTACAAAAAAATATTCTTTCGGGCAACGGTGCTGCTCCTGCCTCTTGACTATGAGGTCCACAGATTGCTCTCCTTAGCAGAGCAACTGATTAAAAAAATTTGCAATGAAAAGTAATGTTCGCAAGTTGGGGAACAATAATAGGGTTAGGGCCGCTTCCTGGAGGTGGTGATGGTGCACTTGAGGTGCTTGCCACTGCAGGTGGTGGATTTTCCTGTTGGCTACGTGTTGCCTCCTGTGCGTAGTTGAGTGGATGTAAGTTTCAAACATGCCGGTCCATACTTGCCATCCCGAAAGAGTATTTTTTTGAAGGGTCACCTCTTGATAGTGTTTTGTCACATATCTTGCATGTGACCCTCAGAGCATTGACCTTTTTTTGCGATCTGGAAAACTAAAAAAATTCCAAATAAATGCTTCTTTATTTTTTTGGGGAGGAGGTTCAACTACAAAGTCATTTTCATCAGATGAATTCTCAGATGGTGATTGAAGCAGACCAGCCATTTTGATGAAAAAGTTCTACTTGTTTGCAGTTCCAAATAAATGATCCTGCTCCTCTGAAAGTCCAAGTACAATGATCAAAATGGGAGGGGTCTTTTAACAGTTGGAATAGGAAGTATTATGAACCAATGAAAAATCTTCTTTTACAGTCACATGATTGCGTGTACTCTTACGGTGTGCTTACGGAGCTCTTACGGTGCGTGTACGTACGACGTACCATCGCGATGTGCGTAATTGCTTTGAAAAGTAATATACACTTATTAAAAGTTAAAATAAACAATGTTCTTTATAATTCCAGAGAATGTCTACATTTAAACTTTACAATAAAAACATAGATAAATTGTTTTAAACATTTTAAAAGTTTTGTGGGGTACGGGAACGGTGCGTCGTCAGAACGCAAATGACATCACAAAGAAGCGCTGATGCTGATGCGCGGAGTAACGTCAATCCGTATTTATGTCGTACGTGAGCATACGCGCTGAGTTCGAATTACAGTACAAAAGACAGTGAGATTACCATACGCGTACGGTGCAATTATAAAAAAAATATGTAGAATAAAATTTTTATATTTTTAAAAAATATATATATTATTAAAAAAAATGTTTTTTTTGTTTTTGATTTTTGTTTACAATAAAATGTAAAATATAAATAAGAAATAAGAAAATGTAAATAATTATTATAAAAAAAGAAAAAAGTTTAAAAAGAAATTTAAAAATTATTAGATTTAACAGTTATCATTTAAAAAACGTTAGAAATTCCCTGAAAAAAACATAAGATAACTGTACTTAACAGTAACATGAATCATTGCTGGCCATATAAAATATATATAAATCTAAAAATTATAAAAAAATAAAATGTTACAATTTCAATATTTTTAAAAACATTTATTTTTCAATTTATATAAAAAATATGTAATGACATTTAAAAAATAAAATATCTACAATAATTTAAAATAATGTAGTTAATCATTTAAAAGCATTTAAGCATTTAAAAAACCTTAGAAATTCACTGAAAAAACCATAGGTTTCACACATGTTATAGTTAGCTGGACATTTCACTCATACAAAATCATTGAAATTCCTCCGTTATAGTTAACTATAACTTGCGCGCCCGCAATGCACTGCTGATGATGTCACATATTACATCACTCATGACATGGTCAGTGACATCACTCATGACATCACTGATGAGACCGCCACCACTGGGGGCAAAGTAATTATAATAGAGTGGGAGCACACAGGCCCCCTGCAGCCACCCTGGGGCTTGTATATGTATGTTGAGGGACCTCTAAGGCCCCCACACGGCCAGGGGACTGCCACCTCCCTGGGGCTCTAATATGTAAAATAGGGGGGGTACGTGATGTACCCCTCAGCCCCAGGGACCACCACCCCGGGGCTTTTAACAGGTGGGAGGGTGGCTGCATGGCCCCCTCCTGGAGCATGTGATGGCCCGGGGTGCCTGGTCCCGGGGTGTCAGGTAGGGCGGTAGCCTTGCGGCTCCCGCCCTACCATAGCAAGCTGCTTTGTTGCTTTTCTGCATGGGGAGAAGCATGTTAGCTGCTCCCCAAGCAGAAAAGCAGGATGCGGGGAGCCACAGGGACCGTGGGGGTCTTGAGGACACCCCCACGGTCCCCAATGGAGAGGGCAGGCCCGGGGGGACGGGGTCCCCGGGGCCATAAGTTGCCCAGGAGGGGGGCCACGTGGCCCCCACTATTGATATAAAAAAAAGCAGGCCAAGGGTGATGGGGTCCCCGGGGCCTTAAGGGGCCATAGGAGGGCAGTATGCAGCCCACCTGCAAAAAAAAATACATTTAAATGTTGCCCATGCCCCAGGGAATGGGATCCCCTGGGCCTGATTTGGCCAAGGGAGTGAGGCCACGGGGCCCCCTTTCTGTATTTTTTTTTAAAGAATTGGGGGCAGGCCCTGTGGGATGGGTGTGCAGAGGTGGAACCAATTCCACTTGCATACTGGGGGTCCCTGGGGGCCAAAGGGGCGTGTCCTCATTATACCTCTCTGCAATGCAGCCTCCTGGCGCATACTGGAGGTTCCTAGTGGGCTAGTTGCCCCCCAGGGACCCCCAGTATGCAAGGGGACTTAATCCCCCAACTTAGAACACGCTACAGGGTGAGTTTGCACAGTGGTGAAGGTAGGGGGTGGGGATTGAGGTAATGTGAGTGCAAACATGCCCTGTGGCGCGTTTTAGGTTGAGGAGATAATTCCTGCTCAATCCAGAGGTCCCCTAGGGGGCAATTAGTCCAACAGGTATCTCCAGTAAGCGCCACGGAGCTGTGTTGCTGATTGTTGTAAAAAGGGGGCGTGCCCTTTGAACACCTCTTTGCAACACAGCTTCCTTGCGCATACTGGAGATTCCTAGTGGGCTAGTTGGCTCACAGGGGACCTCAGGATGGAAGAGGAATTAATTCCCTAATATAAAACGCACCACAGGGCGTGTTTGACACATGTTACCTCAGGCCCCGCCCTCTTCCTTCACTATTGAGCAAAATATTCCTGTAAATTCTGCCAAACTACAAATTCTGATCTACTCACCTGTTATCACAAGAAATGTCAGTTCTGCATCTTTGAGCGCACTACTGATCCTGAAAAGTAATTCTAACCATATTTACAGTAATTAAAATTTCCTTCCATAGGATATCATTGCCTGATATAGAAAATATATATACATTTAAAAAAAATTGAATAAAACAAAAATATTACAATTTCAATATTTAAAAAAATATATATTTTTCAAATTATATAAAAAAATTAATATAACTTAAAAAATAAAATATGTAAAAATAAATAATTTAAAATAATGTGGTAAATCAGTATAAAAAAAACTATTAATACATTTAAAAATTATCATTTACAAAACCTTTGAAATTCACTGAAAATACCATAGGTTTCAGCAATGTTATAGCTAGGAATTAGCATTTTAAAAAACCTTAGAAATTCTCGGAAAAAAACATAGGTTTCACACACGTTATAGATAGGAATTACCTTTTAAAAAACCTTAGACATTCACTAAAAACCCATAGGTTTCAGACATGTTATAGTTAGTTGGACATTTCACTCATACAAAACCATTGAAATTCCCCTGTTATAGTTAGTTCAGCTAACTATAACTCGGGCGCCCTCAATGCACTATCATTGACTATCATTGCAATGTATCCAACCTTTCGGACAATTTAAATAAACAGTGTAATGTCCAGATGTTGTAGAAGGACCATCATGAAAAATAATTGATACAGCTACAAAAGTTCTTCCTGATATTGATACTTGAGTAGCTACAACATGTAAAATTAAAGTTTCAAATTTTATTCCATCATCTCTACAACGTTGCAGCATTAAAATTACATACTGTCCATATCTTTGTATAACTAATCTTGATGGCATTTGTGATTTTTATTGGCTACACTCCATTTTTTGACTTGCTCCTCTAACTAGATTGTTAAAAGACACTGATTCACAGCCTGGTAATGTCAAATATATAATTTTTTCAGTGTCTATGTTAGTGCTACTTGTAAACAAACAATTTTCACAGTCATGTTGCCATTTATAAGAAAGGCCAAAAAGGTTTTCAATATCTGTACCTTTATCTTCCAATACCACAAGCATATACATTAGAAATAACTGACAATCTTGCTGAATATTCTGTGTAAATTGAGTAGAATCAGAACATATGTCCAAAACATTTCGAATATCAGAAACACTTTGTATTTTACGTTTATCACTACTACATTTCTCATAAACAGAATACAACAAACAAAATCTTTTTTCCCCATTTTCAACAATTTGCTGTTGCAAACTTTCAAGAAAAAAACAACATTAACAACTACATTAGCATAGCAGTTGACACCAGAACTATTTTGAAACTGATAACCAAGAATCTCTTCAACAGTGTCCTTTTTCTTTTTGCTTGTAATCTCAATGTCATCTTGTTTTTTTTCTTTCTCTACAGCTTCACTACAGATATTCTCATATCTTCTTTTTCTACCTACGACACCCTTTTCAAATACTGGATATTGACCTAACTTGGGTGCATATTCTCTTCTTAACCTATTATACTCTTTAACACAATTTGCATCTGCACTAATCTTTGTCTCATCAAAATCAATCAAGTACAATCCAGATAAAGTTCTCACTCGAGACAAAGCAACATATGCTATACCCTCTTTAAACATGGTGCTTCCAATATTCACTAAAGCACTATCTACACTTCAACCTTGAGATTTATATATGGTCACCGCATACGGCAAGGAAACAGGAAACGGTTTTCTGCGAACATACATATCTTTTACAAGCAAAAACCGAGCTGAACAACGAATAAATTGTTGTACTTCTTCAATTTGATCAAATTTGATTTTCAAAAATTCAATACCATCTCTATTTACGTAATTAACGAAATCAACAACTTTATCCATTGCTCCATTTACTAAACCTTTTACCACATTGAAATTACGTCGTAAAATTACCCTACAGTTTACACATGCATATTCATTCTTTTCTGAACCAGCAGTTTTACTTATTGATTTCTCTAAAGAATCCAATTTCCTCTTTAACTTTTCTGTCAAAATAATAGTGATTCCTTCATGCTCTATTTTATCAATAGCTTCCAATTTGATAATTTCTTCATTTTCCAACTTTAAAATGTCTTCATTGAGTATAGAACATTCACGCTGTGTTGGCATTAAGCAGATTACAGATTTGTTTTCTGCAATTCTCATATATATTTTCTCAGGAACAATATATTAATTTGGAAGCAAATTGGAAAGTAATCGTCTCTGTAAAGCTTGTTTGCCATGTTCAGTCACTTTTACAGTTCTTATATCTTGAAGAATAGTTCCATAATCAGCATCATTTGCCTGTTGCATATTTGTAATAAGTTCATTATACTCAAAATATGACCAAATGTTAACATTTCCATTGCTTCCCAATGACTTTCTGGTATCTTCATATGCCAATGTTTTAAACACTGGTTGTCCCTTTACAGGAGTAATTTGTAGTAGATCTTCTAAAACTATGACGTGTTTTCCTCCAAATAATACGTCATACTCTGTTTTAAGATTTTGCTGCATTCTTAAATGCACAAAGGCAAGCATTGAGTTTGATACCATGCCTACCTCATCAATAAGTTCTTCAATGCTCTTAAAACATCACAATAAGCTTCTCTAGATAGCTTGTGGTATTCCAATTTGTTTTCATGTTCTACTGGTAGCATTAATAAACAATGTAAAGTAATTCCTTTACTATTGTGTGCTGCCAACCCAGTTGGAGCAGTGCCAACACAAGACAAATGCGACTCTTTTGTTTTCTGTAGATAAGTTGTAATGACTTTAATTAAATAACTTTTTCCTGTTCCAGCTTGTCCACTCACGTACATTCGGATAAATTGAAATGATGAGCAAGAGCACTCTTTCTTTTCATGAAGTAAACTATGGTCAATCTGTTCTCTCACTTGGTCATATATGTGTTTCTGCTCAACATTTAGTTGTTCATCCAAGTTTCCTAAGTTTGGTACATCTTCTTGAGCTGTTTCCACCTCAACCATGGCAGTTGCTGCTTCATTTTGAACAATTGGTTCTACTAGTTTGACTGTCTTGAGAACTGTTTCTAGCAATCTCAGCTGCAATTGTAGCTTCTTGCTCAATTTCGTCGTTCAACATTTTCACATAATTAGCAAAAACAGGACATTGTATAGTATCTTAAGTTGCGTTGAACAAATCTTCATAGCTCGCAAAATCTCCAAGTAATTCCAATTCTAAACGCCACGGCTTGAAGAGTTGCAAAAGAGCTAAATAGTAAAATTCCTTTTTTTTGTCAGGAGTTTCGCAACTCAGTTTACGGTGATTAATCAAATTTCCTTTTCTTTGTTTCACCAAACATCCTTCAGAAGCAATCACGGCATATATACCATTATATATTTTCTGTAACATTCCGTTTAAAAATATAGTTTTGCAGCACTTCATAGAGACAAATGTTCTCAAGATAATGACTTCTATTTGGATAATATGTATCGAACATATTTGTTTTCACAATATCTGTACTTTCAGGCCCTTTTTTTAGCTAAATGTTCAATTTCTTGTACAGATTTAAGTACTCGATTTCTTGTTGCAGCAAGACCTATACTCACCCAAATGATTTTTCTAGATTTGGAGTATAGACTTACAGATGATAAGCGATCCAAGCCTTTATACGCTCCAATTTATCGATCAATCAATCAATCAAAGACATTTATAGAGCGCAATACCTACCCGTAGGGTCTCAAGGCGCTTGGGGGGGGGGGGGGGTGCCGCTACTGCTCGAACAGCCAGGTCTTGAGCTTCTTCCTGAAGGAGAGGTGGTCTTGGGTCAGGCGCAGGTCGGCCGGGAGGGAGTTCCAGGTCTTGGCGGCCAGGTAGGAGAAGGACCTTCCTCCTGTAGTGGCTCTGCGGATGCGTGGGACGGCGGCGAGGGCGTGGCTGGCAGATCGGAGGTGGCGTTTGGGAGCATAGAAGTTGATGCGGTTGTTGAGGTAGCTCGGGCCTTGTTGACCGGGAGCCAGTGCAGGTCTCTTAGGTGTCCGGAGATGTGGCTGTGTCGTGGGATGTCGAGGATGAGTCTGGCTGAGGCGTTCTGGATGCGCTGGAGTCTATTCTGGATCTTGGCGGTGGTTCCGGCGTAGAGTGCGTTGCCGTAGTCCAGTCGGCTGGTGACGAGGGCCTGGGTGACGGTCTTCCTGGTCTCTGTGGGGATCCACCAGAAGATCTTCCGAAGCATGCGCAGGATGTTGAAGCACGACGAGGAGACGGCGTTGACTTGCCTGGTCATGGAGAGGGAGGAGTCCAGGATGAAACCCAGGTTGCGTGCGTGGTCCGTCGGTTTGGGTGCGGTGCCCAGGGCGGGGGTCCACCAGGAGTCGTCCCAGGCGGAGGGCGAGGAGCCCAGGATGAGGACCTCCGTCTTATCTGAGTTCAGTTTCAGGCGGCTCGTCGTCATCCACTCGGCTACCTCTTTCATCCCTTCGTGCAGGTTGGCTCTGGCGGCGGCAGGGTCGTTGGTCAGGGAGAGGATCAGCTGGGTGTCGTCGGCGTAGGAGATTATGTTGAGGTTGTGTTGGCGTGCGATGGCCGCGAGGGGGCTCATGTAGACGTTGAAGAGAGTAGGGCTCAGTGAGGATCCTTGAGGGACGCTGCAGATGACTTCAGTGGCCTCTGACTTGTACGGTGTTAGGCGGACTCTTTGTGTTCTTCCGTCGAGGAAGGAGACGATCCATTCCAGTGCCTTCTCCTGGATTCCGACGTTGCTGAGGCGCTGCACTAGGGTGCGGTGGCAGACCGTGTCGAAAGCCGCGGAGAGGTCTAAGAGGCTGAGGGCCGCTGTTTCTCTGTTGTCCATCAGGGCTCGGATGTCGTCAGTGGCGGCGATGAGGGCGGTCTCGGTGCTGTGGTTGGCACGGAATCCGGACTGCGATGGGTCGAGGGATCCATTCGTCTCGAGGCCAGCTGTTTGTTGACGGTCTTCTCGATGACTTTGGCTGGAAACGGGAGTAGAGAGATGGGGCGGTAATTCTTGAGTTCGGTGGGGTCTGCTGTAGGTTTCTTAAGTAGAGCGCTGAGTTCGGCATGCTTCCAGCTCTCGGGGAAGGTGGCGGTGTCGAATGAGGTGTTGATGATGTCCCGCAGGTGGGGTGCGATGACAGCGTCGGCTTTGTTGAAGACGTGGTGAGGGCAGGGGTCGGTCGGAGATCCGGAGTGGACGGAGTTCATCATGTGGACGGTGTCTTCGGTGTTGACCGGGGTCCAGGCGCGGAGGGTGGTGGTGGGTGGCGTTGCTGCGGTCGTGGCGTGTGTCGGTTGAGTGCTGAAGCTGTTGTGTATATCCGCGATCTTGTTGTGGAAGTAGGAGGCGAGGGAGTTGCAGAGGTCTTGCGATGGGGTGATGTCGTTGTTTCTGGCGTTGGGGTTGGAGAGCTCTTTCACGATGTTGAAGAGTTCCTTGCAGTTGTGTGCGTTGTTGTCCAGTCGGTTCTTGAAAGCCGTTTTCTTGGCGATGCGGATCAGTTGGTGGTGTTTCCGGGTGGCGAGCTTGAGGGTGGTCCTGTTGTCCAGCGTGGGTTCCTTTCTCCAGGCTTTCTCGAGGGCTCGGCAGTTCTTCTTGGAGCTCTTGAGTTCGTCGGTGAACCATGGGGCTCTCTTACTGCCGGGTCTGCTGGGCGGGATCCTCAGAGGGGCGAGTTCGTCTGCGCATTTGCTGATCCACTTCAAGAGGTTGTCGGCGGCCTGGCTGGGGTTTGCTGAGCTGGCCGGAGGGTGCTGGCTCAGGGAAGCGGCGAGCTGGTCGGCTGTGATCTTGTTCCAGCTTCTTCAGGCAACCTGTTGTTGGTGGTGGTGGATCGTCGTTCTTCTGAAGGTGAAGTGGATGCATCTGTGGTCCGTCCAGTGGAGTTCTGTGGCGTGGCTGAAGGCGATGTCTTTGCTGGATGAGAAGATGGCGTCGAGTGTGTGTCCGGCGAGGTGGGTGGGGGTGGACACCAGCTGCTTGAGTCCAAGGTTGGCGAGGTTGTCGAGCAGGGTGCTGGTGTTGCAGTCGTTGTTGTTCTCCAGGTGGAAGTTGAAGTCCCCCAGGAGGATGTAGTCAGCGGAGGGGAGGGCGTGCGGGCTGACGAAGTCGGCGATGTCCTCGCTGAATTGAGTGCGTGGTCCCGGAGGTCGGTAGATCAGGGTGCCTCTGAGGGTGGTCTTCGGGTCGGTGTGGATCTGGAAATGCAGGTGTTCGGCGGAGGGTGGGGTGTTGTCGGTGCTGGTCGTGATGCGGATGGTGTTCTTGTGGATGATGGCGATGCCTCCTCCCACCTGGTTGGCGTTGCGGTCCCTCCGGGTGATCTTGTAACCTTCTGGGATGGCGATGGCGATGTCGGGCGCTGAGGAGGCGTTCATCCAGGTCTCCGTGATGAAGGCAACGTCAGGGGCTGTGGCGTCTAGGAGGTCCCAGAGTTCGATGGCGTGTCTGTGGACGGAGCGGGTGTTGAGCAGGATGCACTTGAGGTGGTTGCTGCTGGTGTTCGGCTTGGCAGGTGCTGGTGTCGGGCAGGTCCGGATGCAGGTGAACTTGCAGGTGTTGCAGCTGAAGGGTCCGTGGACGCGTCTTGGGGTGGCTCTGCAGCATCCCGGGACTCGGCCGGTGTTGAGTGCGATGAGGGTGGCGGCGGTGTACGTCAGGTGGGTCGTTCGGGGTCCTCGTGGGCCAGGGGTCCTGGCACTGGGCGCGGTCCAGGCATAGACGGGCTTACCTTTGGCGCGCCTTCGGCGCACATTCGGCGCGCCCGCTGCGCGTTCGCACGGTCGCCATATATGGCAAAGTGCGCGGGTGGGCGGAGCAGCTGGGAGGCAGGAGCGGGGAGGGAACAGAAAGAAAAAAGGGGCGGGGTCAGCGGTGGTGGCGGGAAGCGGGGAGCGGGGAGGGAAGACGGAGGGCGGCAACAGGTGGGAAAAAAACAGGCAATACGGCGGAAAAACAACAATTATGACAAATACAATTACAATTCCACAAATACAATTCCACACAGTAAATACACCAGGGGCACAGGGAGAGGAGCGCTGATCACGGACCACGCCGCTCGAAGGAGGGGGCGTGGTCACGAGGCGGCAGTTGGGCAGCTAGGCACAATGGAAGGGGAGGCACACGCAGCAGTTGGTGGCCGTGCGGCGTGGGGGTGTCCTAGAACTAGGTCACACTCACCTGCGTCGCACGGTCGCCATATATGGCCAAGTGCGCGGGTGGGCGGAGCAGCTGGGAGGCGGGAGCGGGGAGGGAACAGAAGGAAAAAAGGGGCGGGGTCAGCAGTGGTGGCGGGAACCGGGGAGCGGGGAGGGAAGACGGAGGGCGGCAACAGGCGGGAAAAAAACAGGCAATACGGCGGAAAAACAACAATTATGACAAATACAATTACAATTCCACACAGTAAATACACCAGGGGCACAGGGAGAGGAGCGCTGATCACGGACCACGCCGCTCGAAGGAGGGGGCGTGGTCACGAGGCGGCAGTCGGGCAGCGAGGCACAAAGGAAGGGGAGGCACACGCAGCAGCTGGTGGCCGTGCGGCGCGGGGTTGTCCTAGATGAGATAACATCTTTAAACTGTAACTGTATAATTTCTTATTTAGACTCTTCTCATGGGACATCTCTTCCCACATTTCCTTCAATTCCATCTTTTCTGGTTTTGTTATGTAGGATGTTACATATCGAGCAACAGCAATGGAATTGTCTGCAACGTATTGAATACCCATGTTAGCATTCCACATGGACAAAATAACTGGGTTGTAGTCATTTATGTATTTTGACTCTACATTTCTTCTAAAGTTGTAGGTATTTTTGGGAGACTTTCTTGTGATAATATGTCGCAAAGATGACATAAAACTGTTCACTCTTCCTTTCTATGTTACAGGACGTGGAAATCCAAAACAACATTTGGTGTAGAATTTGTCCTTAGATTTGTACTTTCGACTACAGTATATCCCACAACGTTGGCTTTGGAATCGTAAGACTTGTTGTCTTAAGTCCTTTTCTTCTGTGCTTTTGGGTGTATCATATATAGTATATTATTCAATAAAAGACAACACAGTATCATCTGAATCTGTTCCAAATTTGGGGCATCTTTGATCCATATTAGCATATGTATGTGAGGAGCACCTCTCGCTTGATACTCCTTTCTCCAAAAGAAATCCAGAACCTCTCCAAGAGGAGGATTTTTTTTATTGGTGATGAAAGAGATCATAGCTTCAAATCTATAATTGAACTACCTGCATACATTAACTGAATCCACAGAGCACAATTCTCCAGGTGTATTATGTTCAATATTTTTCATATATTTGGATTTGCCTCTCAAAGAAATTGAAGTAAATCATCCCAAGAAAATTCAGCACAGCTTAGAGTATGGAACCATGTAGGAGTTCCTAAGTTCCTTAGCATACATTTAGTTCTCCATGACGACGGTACCAGTACTCATTAGTACCACACTGACATGCCATGAAATTAATCAGCTGAGATTCTAAAACATTGAAGTTGAAGTTGAAGTTGAAGTTGGGGCAATTTGTAGAGCGCACGTATACCAAAAAGGTTTCATGGCGCTAGTACCGTGCAGTTCCCATGAATGACAACTTAGACTTCAAACGCTCTGATGAATAACCAAGTCTTCAAACCTTTGCGGAATTCCAAATACGATGGAGAAAAACGGAGGTTGTCAGGGAGGGCATTCCAAAACCTGGGCGCCAAGAAAGAGAAACACGACCCCCCATGTTTCTTCCTGACAAAACGAGGAACAACCAAAAGGTTTTTTGACGAAGACCGTAAGTTCCTAGAGGGAGTGTGGATTAGGAGCCTGGATGCCATATAATGGGGAGCTAAGCTCGCCAAAGATTTAAAAATGAGACAACCTAATTTAAATTGGCATCTATGAGTAACAGGCAACCAATGCAGTTGCCTATGAAGCGGGAGGGCATGGTGGATTCTAGACCGACTATAAATCAGCCTAGGAGCCTGATTTTGAATGATCTGAAGTCGGCGCAATTCATAGGCAGGGATTCCAATATACAAAGAATTGGCATAATCCAACTTAGAGATAATAAGGGCCAAGAGGATAGACTTCAAAGCATCAATAGTAAAGAAACGGGAAACTTTCCGAATTATACGGAGAGATAGGAAACAAGAAGAAACAATCATGCTGATCTGAGTGTGCATTGACAGGTCATCACTAATTTTAATGCCCAAGCTTTTCACAGTTTTAGATGCAGAGGGAGCAGGTCCAAGAGAGGGAGGCCAAAAGTTGGAACACCAAGGATTGGGTGAGCCTCCGATCAAGACGAGCTCCGTCTTGTCGGGATTTAGCTTTAGATGGTTTGTGCACATCCAATCATGGATGAAAATCATAGTGTTTTGAAAATGGGAGACAGAATCAGGGGAAGCAGAAAGGGTAAAAATAAGTTGGAGGTCATCAGCGTAATTAAACACCGTGACCTCCTGACGACGCAAAGCATAGATTAAAGGTAAAATATAAAGATTAAAAAGGAGGGGAGAAAGAGCGGAACCCTGGGGAACACCACAGGTTACCGCTCGGGGGGAAGAACAAAAAGGGGACAGCCGGACCGCCTGTTGGCGGTTCTCCAACAACGAGGAGACCCAAATTAGGGCAACGTTTGAGATGCCAGCGCATCTGACATGGTCGACCAAAAGAGAGTTGTCGACAGTGTCAAATGCCGCTGAAAGATCCAGGAGTATCAAAGCCTGGGAAGAACCATGATCAGCATTCACTCTTAAATCATCCAAGACCGAGAGGATAACTGATTTTGTCGAATGAGTAGGCCGAAAACCAGCCTGATAGGAGGCTTCGATAAAGGAACTCAAACCATGAGTTACATGTCTCTTTAACACCTTGCCCAAGAAAGGAAGCAAGGAGCAACATTATCTTTCTGCTGTACTTTATCCATAAATTCCTTTACTGAAACATTTTGCAGATGTACACCTGTTTTCAATACATGCTTGACTGCATAAGAAAGTCCAGACAAGTCACTCTCATACAAAAGATTAAACAAATCTGGAATACATTGTTGAAATCTTGGATCTTCTGCATACAATCTTGATGTCCGGTATTCAGTTGCAGGAATCTGCACAGGTCGGTCATCATATCATCCTCCTTTTCCTGTTGGAAACAACTGAGAGAAACAACGAGCTTCCAAGCTTTCTTCTCATACACTAATGGGACTTCCCTTTGCTTCTTTCATGTGGAATAACTCTATAGCAGTGGTTCCCAAACTTTTGACTCCTGAGGACTCCCACTGAATCACTACTGGAAGCCACGGACCCCCAAGCAATTTGTACAATTGAAATTTATTTTTAAAAACGCCTTTTGAAGCAGAGGCAATTTCTAGAGGGACACAGCCTGAATTGGGTCTATAGGCATGGACATGTATGCATACAGCAGTGTATTATTTAGTGGTACACAAGTGATTGCGGAAAGTGAGGAATCAGACAGCAGCACGAAAATCCTACTGCTGATCCTGGCTGCATCTATTTTTACCTGCCTGCCAAGTAATGGTAACCTACATACATGTGCCTTTCAGCGTTTTATTGCTTTTATTGTATTGCCTGTATTTTCATTGTTGTGTCTGTGACTGCTGTTGTCTGTCTTCCCCCGCTGCCTGTACGTGGTCCGTGCACCTTTTTCTTCCCTGTGTTCCCCTCGCTGTCCCCGTGCTCTCTCTGCCCTGTCTTTCCTTCTGTACCCCTCGCTGCCCCGTGTCTGCCCGGTTTTCCCTTCTGTTTTTCTCGCAGTCCCCGTGCCTCTCTGCCCGTTCTGCCTTCTGTTCTTAGCTTCCCCTATATTTCTGTATTCTGTATTTTGCCTCTGTGCCATTCATTTTTTTGTGCCCGTCTGCTCTCTGTGCCACTGTTTTTCCCCTCATTTTTGTGACCCTTTTGCCTTCTGTTCCACTCATTTTTCCCTCGTTTTGTGTGCCTTTCTGCTCTCTGTTCCATTCGTTTTTTGTGCCTTTCTGCCCTCTGTTCCACTCATTTTCCCCTCATGTTTTGTGCCTTTCTGCCCTCTGTGCCACTCGTTTTTCCCTCGTTTTTTCGGCCTTTCCGCCCTCTGTTCCACTCGTTTTTCTCTTGTTTTTTGTGCCCTTCTGCCCTCTGTTTCACTTGTTTTTTGTGCCTTTCTGCCCTCTGTTCCACTATTTTTTGTGTGCCTTTCTGCCCTCTGTTCCACTCATTCTTCCCTCATTTTTTGTGCCCTTCTGCCCTCTGTTCCACTCATTTTTGTGCCTTTCTGCCCTCTGTTCCACTCGTTTTCCCCTCATTTTTTGTGCCCTTCTGTCCTCTGTTCCACTCATTTTTTGTGCCTTTCTGCCCTCCGTTCCACTCGTTTTCCCCTCGTTTTTTGTACCCTTTTGCCTTCTGTTCCACTCATTTTTTTGTGCCCTTTTGGTCTGTACCAATTGTTTTTTGTGCCTTTCTGCCCTCTGTTCCACTATTATTGTGTGCCTTTCTGCCCTCTATTCCACTCATTCTTCCCTCATTTTTTGTGCCCTTCTGCCCTCTGTTCCACTCATTTTTTGTGCCTTTCTGCCCTGTTACACTTTGTTTTCCCCTCGTTTTTTGTGCCTTTCTGCCCTCTGTTCCACTAGTGTTTTGTGCCTTTCTGCCCTCTGTTCCACTCATTTTCCCCTCGTTTTTTGTGCCCTTCTTCCCTCTGTTCCACTCATTTTTTGTGTCTTTCTGCCCTCTGTTCCACTTCAATTTCCCCTCGTTTTTGTGCCCTTCTGCCTTCTCGTTACCCTAGCTGCTGTGCCTCCTGCGGCCCCGCCCCCCTGACTGCCCACTTCCCATTTGCTGTCCTGCCTCCCGTTTGTATTGTTGTGGTCTCGCCACACCTGCTCCAATATTCACAGGTCTTGTGTGCTGTGAGGACGCATGGGCATTTCATTTTTCACTACGACAGGCACTTGAGTCCTGCTGACCCCCTGGGAATGTCACACAGACCCCTGAGGGTCCGCGGACCACAGTTTGGGAAGCACTGCTCTATAGTATTCCCCATCACTTCTTTGGAATGAAGTGAATGAACACTGTAATGTTTGTAGATTTCTTCAGTTCTGGACACATCCACTTTTTCAATTTGTCCAGATGACGAGTCACTATCTTCTTCTACAGTTATTTGTTTTTCTCCCACATACACATTTTTATAGTATTGATTATTTTTTACCAGATACAACGTTGCCTTTTTCACTTTCCTAACATCCACTAATTCTTGCCAGGTTTAATTACTCTTCGTAGGAACGCCAATAACAAGAATAAATAAAGGTTCATCTTCTACATTTTCCACACCAATTGTTTCAATATTTTTCTTTAAATCTAGAGGCAAATATACAACTCTTCCCTTTAATCCTCTCTGTAAGTCTGAAGGAGGCAATTTCCCTGTCTGAGGCTCCATACGAACAATAGCCTGAAATGAATGCACACATTGAATAAGAATAGACTCATAGGTATTTAAATCCATCAGTTCAGAAGGAATATTTACTAACTCAAGATTATTATGCACAGCTCTAGCATGCATTTTGTTCTCATCTAATTTATTATAACAATATTTACAAATACGCTGATCAGAACCCAAATCAAAACAATTCTCTGCCAACAAATAAGTTGCAAATTCCGTCCACTCATTATTATTTTCCTTTTCACTTTTTAAATACAGATCAACAGTCCTGGTCTGATTTTGATAAGGAGTTCGTCGACAACAAATACAAGAATAATTTTGCCTTTCACCTGAAATCACCTCAAACTTTGTAATTTCTTGCTCAAAATTTTCTGTACTACAATGTTGTACATTCTGTTTCACATTTCCTTACATTAATTTATCAGTTTCTGAACTGTCTTCCTCAGGACCAAAGTAACTAACCTGAATTTCTTCACAAACGTTCATTACATCTGATACAGATCCACGCAAAAGAGCACTGTTCTACTTTTTTAACATCAGTGCTGTACTTTTTGCATAATACAATGTTCTGACTAATTTCCTCATTTGATTATGATGTACTGCTAACATCCTGTACTGTTCAAAAACACTTCAACATACTTTTTTAGAAAGACAAGCAAGAGAATGACCTTGCAAACCAGTATTTTCTCTCACTCTGCAAGGATCTAGTCCTTGCAACATTTTTTAAATCTTTTGTTTAACACTTTTCTAGGTATAGTTACGTAAGAAATTGCGTAAAAAATCAATAGATTCCTGCCGTACACTACAAATACTACTGCAAGTCCAAGTGTACACTAGAGCTTTAGGACGTCTACCTAAAACGTCATCAGCTAATAACTCTTCTGCATTTCTAGGAACAATTTTCTCTTTCTCAATAGGACAACCATTTCTAACCTCATAAGCACGAACCACTAGTGTCAACTGCATGCAACAAATCATTACTCTGAAAATAACTCTCTTCATTAAAAAAAGGCTCAGAACTTAACCTAAGTTTCCATTCACCCCAAAAAAATCTGAAAAATTACTTCTGTTAAGTACTCTTCTCCACTTACTTTTGGCCTTCATTAAATGGATTGGCTCATCTATTGATCGAATTCTATTGATTACTAAAATAAACAACTTCTTTTTCCATTCAAAAGCCTTTTCAACTATATTTTCTATACGTTTCTTCTTCTTATAAAATGCTGTTTTTCTTTTACATTTCTTTATTTCGTTAATCAAATTTAAAACAACTCTTTAATTTCCTGAAATTGATTCTTCCTCCTTTTACTATACAGTTTTTGTTTAGAAGATGATTTCCCATCGTTTTTATTTTTTCTTTTGGTTTTCTTTTTTGTTGCAGATAAACTGTATTTTTCACATTGTCCACACTACTCCTAGTGTTTGATAACTTCTTCAAAAAAACTTTTGTTGTCTTACCAGAAGTTTTTTCTTTTTGTTCACACATTGTTGTTCAGGTAAATCTTGTGGATGACTTCTCTTTAAATAATAAGCTTTATAATGTTGTTTCCTCTTTTCACTTTTTGAAGGCATGATGAAATTCTTTTAGTGTTGATAAATAGAATCTGTTGTAAAAAAAATATATAGCATTATAAAAATAAATATATGAAATATACTATTCTATTACTTAATAAATGCAATGTAAAATGACTAAGTATAAAAAACAACTGTGTAACTGATAACAGAAGTGCATACATACTGCATAAAACTTCCAAGAACTACATTAATGAATTTATCTGTAGTTGAACTTTTCAGCAGTGAATGAATTAGTACATGCTACTTAACCCTTTCGATGCTGATGACGAGCTCAGCTCGTCATCACCCACGGGTGTCGTGTGCTGATGACGAGCTGAGCTCGTCATGGTGCCACTAAAATGGCAATTCCCAGCACAGGAGGGGGAAAACGCCTAGCAGCCAAGGTGTTAATGCAGCACTAGAACAGTACAAGGGGAAACACATACTATAACAGCGGAACTGAAGGTATAAAAGATAAGTGTGCAGGTGCATAGAAGACTGCATGCATAATGTATAGGGGGTTGAAGCAGTCCATGGCCTAAGGCCTACTTCAATGAATCAGTACTTGGGTATTGACTAAATAATTACAGTTCTGTGAGGAGATTGCCTGACTGAATTTATAAGTGCTTCAGTGTTAGTGCAGTGAATGGATTACCACAGACTGCTAAATGGATCCCTACAGTACTGCAAGAACAGACACAGAGTGTTTGGTGGAAATACACACATATAGAGTGGATAATTGAAGATATGAAACATAAGCGTACAGGTTGATGGAAGAATACATATATACTGGATAGGGGTTTGATACAGTCCATGGCCTAAGGCCTACTGCACTGCATCAGTACTTTGGTACTGACCAAATGATTACAAATCTGTAATAAGAGTGCCTAACTGAATTTATAAGTGCTTGAGTATTAGTGCAGTGAAAGTATTATCTATGACTGCTAAATAGGTCACTACAGTAGTGCAAGAACAGTCACGGAGTGTTTGGTGGAAGGATAACAATACAGATGGAGAATTTCATATGTGAAACACAAGTGTGCAGGTGAATAAAAGAATACATATGTACTGGATAGGGTGTTTTAAAGCAGTTTATCTCATAAGGCCTGAGTATTACTGCAGTGAATGGATTATCACAGACTGCTAAATGGGTCACTACAGTACTGCAAGAACAGTCACAGAGTGTTTGGTGGAAGATAAATATACAGAATGGAGAATTGAAGATGTGAAACACAAGTGTGCAGATGGATAAAAGAATGCATATATACTGGATACAGGTTTGAAGCAGTTCATGTCCTAAAGCCTACTTCACTACATCAGTACTTGAGTACTGACTAAATGATTACAGTTCTGTAAGGAGAGTACCTGACGGAATTTATAAGCGCATGAGTGTTAGTGCTCTGAAAAAATTATCACACACAGCTAAATGGGTCACTATAATAGTGCAAGAACAGTCCCAGAGTGTTTGATGAAAGTATAAGGATACGGAATGGAGAATTGAAGATGTGAAACACAAGAGTGCACATGGATACAAGAATGCATATATACTAGATAAGGGATTGAAGCACTTCATCTGCTAAGGCCTACTTACTTCACTGCATCAATACTTGAGTACTGACTAAATGATTATACTTCTGTAAGGAGAGTGCCTGACTGAATTTATAAGTGCTTCAGTGTATGAGGACAGACGAGGAGTATGCGGAAAGAGGGGAGAGTATGAAGAGAGAGGGGGAGAATGAGGAAAGAGAGGGGAGTATAAGGAGACACAGGTGTGTATAAGGAGAGAGGGGTGTGTATGAGGAAAGAGGGTGGAGTATGAGGAGAGAGGGGGGAGTATGAGGAGAGGACGGAGTATGAGGAGAGGGGGACAAATGAGGAGAGAGTGTGGAGTAAGAGGAGAGGGGGGGAGTATGAGGACATGGGTGAGTATGAGGAGAGAGAGGGGAGAATGAGGAGACAGGGGGAATATCAGGAGAGAAGGGGAGTATAGGGAGAGAGAAGGAGAGTGTGATGAGAAGAGAGAGGAGTAAGTGGAAAGAGAGGCGAGTTTGAGGAGAAAGGGGGATTACAAGGAAAGAGGAGTGTGCATAAGGAGAGAGGGGGGAGTATGAGGAAGGGGCGGAGTATGAGGAGAGGGGGACGTATAAGGAGAGAGGGAGGACTAAGAAGAGAGTAGAGGGAGTATGAAGACAGGGGGGAGTATGAGGAGTGAGGGGGAGAATGAGGAGAGAGGGGGAATATGAGGAGAAAGGGGGAGTATGACGACAGAGAGGGGGAAAATGAGGAGAGGGGGAAAATGAGGAGAGAGGGGAGAATATGTGGAAAGAGGGGCGAGTATGGGGAGAAAATAGGAGTATAAGGAAAGAGGGGTATGTATAAGGAGAGAGGGGAGAGTATGAGAAGAGAGGAAGGAGAATGTGGAGAAAAGGGTAGCATAAGGAGAGAGGGAATATATGAGGACAGAGGATGGAGTATGAGGAGAGAGGGAGGAGTATGAGCAGATGGGGTAGTATGAGGAGTGAAGGGGTATAAGGAGAGAGGGGGAGTATGACTAGAGGAGGAAATATAAGGAGAGGGGGAGTATGAAGAGACGGGGAATATGATGGGAGAGGGTGAGTATGAGGAGAGGGGAGAGTATAAGGAGAGAGGGGGAAATATGAGGAGAGAGGTGGGAGAATAAGGAGAGAAGGGAGACTATGAGGAGAGAGAGGGGGAATGTGAGGAGAGAGGGGGAGTATAAGGAGAGAGGGGTGTGTATGAGAAGAGAGGGGGAAATATGAGGAGAGAGTGGGAGAATATGGAAAAAGGGGCGTATAATTCCTAAATGTACACAGACGCACAGTGTGATTCTAGACAAAAAATATAAGACCATGCATTTTACCAAAACAACTTTTACTACTCTAAAACGGTTACTGCACACATTCCATGTATATAACTACTATATTTGAGTGGACAACCCTGACTCATTTTGCAAATACATATGCAATTTGCTGCATTATTTTTGCCAACATTACATCAAAAAATTGACACAATAGAACAACAAAGAGGCACAAGGGGCTTGTAAATCTGCCCCAGAGTGTATGCAGCAGTGTATGTATACTGACTCGGGAATTGTTAAGGGGGAGATATGAGGAGAGTGGGAAGAGTAAGTGGAGAGAGGGGGGAGTATGAAGAGAAGGGGGTGTATGAGGAGAGAGGGGGAGAATAAGGAGATAGGAGGAATATGAGGAGAGAGGGGGAGTATGAAGAGAGAGAGGGAGAGTATGATGACAGGGGGGAAATGAGGAGAAGGGGAAGTATGAGGAGAGAGGGGAGAGTATGATGACAGAGAGGAGTATAAGGGAGAGAGGGGAGAATGAGGAGAGAGGAGGAATATAAGGAGATTGGAGGGAGTATGAGTACAGAGAGGGGGACAGTGGTAATATGAGAAGAAGGGGGAGTATGAGGAGAGAGGGAGGAGAAAGAGGAGAGAGGGGGGAGTATGAAGACAGAAGGGAGTATGAGGACAGGGGGGAGTATGAGGAGAGAGAGGTGAGAATAAGAAGAGATGGAATATCAGGAAAGAGGGGGAGTATAAGGCGAGAGAAGGAGAGTGTCAGGAGAGAGGGGGAGTATGAGGAGAGAATGAGGAGTATGGGGAGAGAAGGGGGAGTATGTGGAAAGAGGGGTGAGTATGAGGAGAAAAGGGGGTTATAAGGAGAGAGGAGTGTGTATGAGGAGACAGGAGGAAATATGAAGAGAGAGGGGGAAGAATGTAGAAAAAAGAAGAATATAAGGAGAGAGGGGGTGTATAAAGAGAGAGTGGGTAGTATGAGGAGACAGTAAAAAGTATGAGGAGAGGGGGGAATATGAGGACAGGGGGAATATGAGGAGAAGGGGGAATATGAGGACAAGGGGGAGTATGAGGAGAGAGAGTTGAGAATGATGAAAGAGGGAGAATATCAGTAGAGAGGGGGGAATATAAGGAGAGAGAGGGAGAGTGTCAGGAGAGAGGGATGAGTATGTGGAAAGAGGGACGATTATGAGGAGACAGGGGGAGTATAAGGAGAGAGAAGTGTGTATAAGGAGAGGGGAGGGAGTATGAGGAGAGAGGGGGTAGTATGAGGAGACAGTAAGAAGTATGAGGAGAGGTGGTAGTTTGAGGTAAAGAGGGAATATGAAGAGGGGGGAGTATGAGGTAAGGCAGGGAGTATGAGGAGAGGAGGGAATATGAGGAGAGGGGGAGTTTGAGGAGAGGGGGAGTATGAGGGGAGATGAGGAAAATGAGGAGAGGAGTGAGCATGAAGAGAGAGAGTGTATTAGGAGGAGAAAGAGAGGCGTATGAAAAGATGGGGGAAGTATGAGAAGTGAGGGGGTATGAGGAGAGAGGGAGGAGTAAGAGGAGAGAGGAGGGAGTATGAGGACAGGGGGTAGTATGAGGAGAGAGCGGGGAATATGAGGAGAGAGGGGGAGTATGACAACTGAAATGGGGAGTATGAGGAGAGGGGGGAATATGAGTAGAAAGGGAGTATGAGGAGAGAGGGGAGAGTAAGAGGAGAGAGGGGGAAATATGAGGAGAGGGGGAGTATGAGGAGAGAGAGGGGAATATCAGGTGAGAGGTTGGAGTATAAAGAGAGAGAGGGGGAATATGAGAATAGAGGGGGAGTATGAGGAGAGAGAGGAAGAGTATGAGGAGAGAGGGGGAGTATAGAAAAAGAGGGGCCAGGATGAGGAGAAAAGAGGAGTATAAGGAGAGAGGGGTGTGTATGAGGAGAGAAGGGAGAGTGTGAGAAGAGAGGGGGAGAATGTGGAGAAAAGGGGAGTATAAGAAGACAGGGGGTGTATTAGGACAGAGGGGGTACTATGAGGAGAGAGGGAGGATTATGAGGAGATGGAGAAGTATGAGGAGTATAGGGGGTATGAGGAGAGAGGTGGGAGTATGAGGAGAGAAGGACGAGTATGAGAATAGAGAGGGGGAGTGTGAGGAGAAAGGGAAAGTATAAGGAGAGATGGGTGTGTATGAGGAGAGAGGGGGGAGTATGAGGAAAGAGGAGGGAGAATATGGAAAAAGGGGCGAGCATAATTCCTAAATGTACACAGACGCACAGTGTGATTCTAGACAAACAATATGAGACCATGCATTTTAACAAGACACATTAACTACTCTAAAAAGGTTAAGTGACTGCACACATTCCATGTATATAACTACTACATTTCAGTGGACAACCCTGACTCATATTGCTAATACATATGGAATTTGCTGCATTGTTTTTGCCAACATTACATCAAAAAAGTGACACAATAGAACAACAAAAAGGCGCAAGGGGCTTGTAAATCTGCCCCAGAGTGTATGCAGCAGTATATATATACTGATTGGGAAATTGTAGATTTCAAACACAAGTCTGATTCTAGACAAACAACACTACTAATTAGTCTTGAAGGACTAATATCACTGCACACATTACAGAATTATAATTATTGCATTTTACTCTACAACCATGAGTCATTTTCCAAATACAAAACCAATAACCAGTTTTTAATTCTATCAAAACTAGAAAAAAGGATAGCTTTATAAGCACTTATGTATCTGAAAACACAAAACATGTAAAATGCTTTTCTCAGAATAATTCCTAAATGCACACAGACGCAGTGTGATTCTAGACAAAAAATATTACACCTTGCATTTTACCAAAACACATTTACTAGTCTAGAAACAGTTAAGGGACTGCACACATTCCATGTATATAACTACTACATTTCAGTGGTCAATCCTGACTCATTTTGCAAATACACAAGTAAATTGATACATTTTTTGTGCCAACATTAAATCAAAAAAGTGACACAATACAGCAAAGAGGCACAAGGGGCTTGTAAATCTGCACCAGAGTGTATGCAGCAGTGTATGTATATTAACTGGGAAATTGTAGATTTAAAACACAAGTCTGATTCTAGACAAAAACACAACTAATTACTCTTGAAGGGCTAATATGAGTGCACACATTACAGAAATATAATTACTGCATTTTACTGTACAACCATGAGTCATTTTGCAAATACATAAACAATCTGCTGCATTATTTGTGCAAACATTGAATCAAAAAAGTGACGCAATGGCAGCACAAAGACAAACAAGAGGCTTATAAATATATCCCAGAGAATTTACAGTAGTGACTGCACACATTCTACATTTTTTAGTACTGCACTTTATTGCACAAAGCTGACTCACTAAACATATTAACTTACCAAATGGTTTTATCAAACTATTTATCCAAATGCAGACCTGCCAACCTGTGCTCCCTCCCGATCTGACCTTCCCACCCTACCTCCCAGTGTTTCCCTATCCCCTTAACCCCTTGAGGAACCCTACCTACCAAAAAAGGCTAAGCGCCTATTCAGGCATTTTCTCCCTCTAGGTTTTTTAGTAAAAAACGTACTATAATGTAGACTTAAACTGGCGGCTTGGCTTGAGATTTTTATTTAAACTTCTATTTTCACCCGTCTCACTCCCCTACCTGTTTTCCATTCTTTATCTTTGCTATTAGGGTGTCGACTTCCTGGGGAGAGCGGATCATGTGCATGTGGTTATTCCACATTACACGAAATGTTACTGGGAATCTCAGTTGGGCCCTTGCCAACAATCCATTCAGCTCTGGTAATCTCTTCCTCAGCTCCCATGCCTCTCCGCTGTTATGTGAGAAATGTCTGATCTAATACAAAATGAAAAGGAAGACTGATCTGCAAATGGAGAGGGGATAGCGCCTTTCTTCAGAGCTGTGGCAGGATTTGTTCTTTTACCGAATAAGATAAGAAATTTACCAAGATTTTCTTGCCCAATATCGGGCAGGAGGACCGAATTGCCGCTTGATTAGCTTCAGAAACCAAGAATCTATTAGCTAGATCAGCTTGATTTGCCTCAGAGACTGTGAACCTATTGGTCATCTCTTCTTTCAGGGCCAATAGAATATCTTCCAGTGTATGGGAGATTGGAGTAGGAATTTCTTCAATTGCCAGGGGGTGGGTGGGACCTTCCTTTGTCACTTCTTCATTTTGCCCTTTCACTGAAGTTTATAACGAATCTGGCATGTCTCTTAGATCTGAAAAAATAATGTGAGGAGGGTCAGAAGGGAATATTTAATGACCAAGGCAGCTCAAGCCCCTACAACTACTAGAAAAACAGAAAGGAGTTGCCTGGTCCACAAAAACTGTTTGTGTGTTGCGTCAGAACTAAAGACCATGAAACCATCAAATCACAGCTGTGATAACACTGGTCTGAAAAAATTCCCATCATCCCACCCTTCTGGTGGAATATCGTCATGTGGGATACATATCATTAATCCAGATCTCACCCAACGCACCTGGTAATGATGCAGAGATGGATTTTGAAGATATATTTCTAGACCACAGCATTTCACAGGTAGTGCTAATGGAGTGCAGTGCTAGTGAAAAAGTGAAGGTAAAATGAAAATAAAATTGGCTCCTGGGACAAAAATTGAATTTAATAGGTATTGTCCCAGGGTCAAAATTTAAAACAACGCCTAATAGTTTTAATTAATAACTATATAATGGTGCAGTGCATTGAGGTTGACATGTTTCAGCTTGAATGGACTATGTGTCCAAGCTTTCTTCAGGACCAGATGATAATAGCGACTGCAATTTGTGAAAATTAAGCTAATGATTGTGCATTGATATAATGGATTACTCCTACCAGATACTTTGAGCCCAAATGTTTTCTGGCGGTTATCCAATTATTCATTCTCTCCTAAAGGAAAAGAAAAGTGCACAACAGTGAGCAGTAAAAAAAGTGGATGATGGTGTTTTGGTAAACAGAACACAACACAACAACACAAACAGGGCGAAAGAGAAAGTCTCAACGCCATTCAGAAGACAGATAGTTCTCCTGATATTAACAATTCAAAAGTAGAAACATTAGTCTGTATAGTGTGACTCACCCAGCATTCTGTGGGAGGTCGCCTCACCTCGCCCGGCACCCACTCGGGGAGAAGGAGGCCCCGCTCTGTTAGAGTGGAAATGTAAAGAGAACCTCAGAAATTTATAAGAGGTGCATGGATACATTTATCAATCATTTCCAGTGATCTACTAACAAAAACCAGTTGTCTTGAAAGAGACTCAACCCCAATGAACAAATGGTTATGACTGTGCATGGAGAGGAAGTAGTTGTAGTTTATACTTGATAAACTTTTGTATTGCCAGTCAAAAATAATTTTTTACAAATTTTTAACAAGAAGGACATTCTAAGGCTTTCTACTAGAGCAAGTTGATTGTTGTTAAATAGAAAGCTCTAGTGAAGTTTGACGAACTTATGTAAAGAACCCAGAGTATAAGGTCCTACACTCATTAGAGACCCTACTTGTCCGTCGGTACCTCTTAGGCCAGCGTCCGAGAGGGAGTGGAGGTGACTGTTCGCTGCGCTCGCGTCTCTATTTATACCCGATCTAATTAGTTAATCGGGTGCAGCTGGCCGAGTGTGTATCTAATTGGTGTAGCAGACAGCGCTGAATCAGGGTTGGAGCTCTGTTGCTATAACACGCATGCGCCGGTGATCTACAACATCGCATGCGCGTCCCGATGATACTACACAGGACGCGCATGCGCAAACAGGTGAAACTTCACATGCCTCGCATGCGTTCCAAAGCTAGGAACGAAACCGCGGTATGCGCCTGCATAGCATGAGAACCGGGGGAAACTGGGTTGTCACAAGTGTGTAGCAGGTTCGGTAATGCTATTGAACATTATCGTATGACCTACAGCTCGGGTGTAGTGTGTGCTGAGTCAAACACTGTATCAATAAACATTTCAGAAAAATATTTTTCAAATTTTTTTGGGGGCAATCAGAATTTGAATAATAACAAGGGGCTACCAACACAGCCACGTGTGGATGAACTGATAAATCGTATGAAATTACGAGGTAGTGTTTCCTTTGTGTATTATGTTAAGACACAGGTTACAAAAAAACTAAGTTTAAAGGTTAATCATATATTCCATATGGCTATAGGGTGCAACATAGATGTTGGTAATAGCTATACAGTGGCCATGATATACAATACGTGATGTCGACATATAAGACAGTGGTTCTCCATAATCATAATGATGTCCATGGTATGTCGTCATTAAGACCTTTACTGTCGCTTTTGAGATGAAAAACTTATTTCTGTTCTTTTGTGAGTAGAAATTTTGACACGTCACTTATATGAGGGGGAATGTACGGATGTTCTAAGACAACCCACTTCATTTCGTCCGCTGCATGTTTAAAGGTCAGGAAATGATTAGTGAGTTTTGTAGCCTGTTTATGGCACCTAATGGTGCTCTTGTGTTCCCCTATTCTCAATTTAATTTTTCGGGTGGTATATCCGATGTACCTAAGGGAACAGGGACAGGTGATCATGTATATAACATTATCAGTATTGCAATTAGTATGTTTTTTGAGGACCCATGTCCTCCCTGTCCCTAGGTCAACCGTATTAGTTTTGCTCATCTGAGGGCAAACACTGCATGACCCACACGGGTGGTGGCCCGAAACTGGAGGGAGATCCCATAAGGTCATGGATCTCTCAGTGTTCTGTGTCTTTGGTCTGGTGTGGACAAGGGTATCACGCAGCCTAGGCGCTCTTTTGAATGAAGAAAGGGGTAAGGGAATGTTGGCATCAGTGGTGTTTAAAATCCCCCAGTGTTTGCGTACGGACTTCTGGATTGTAATAGACTGTACATTGAAGGTACTGACAAATGTTAACCTTTCCAGAGGTGGGTTGGGTGGACATCTATCCATCAGTGCCTCGCGATTGTTATTCGGTGCACGCTTCCATGCCCTTTTCACGAAGTGTTTGGGATATTGACGTTCCTGCAATTGAGTAGAGAGGATGGTGGCGTGTTTGTTAAACAGTACCTTGGATGAACAATTCCTCCTCACTCTGAGGAATTGACCAACAGGAAGATTTTCTTTCAGGGAACGTGGATGGTGGCTATTAAAAAGCAAAAGAGAATTCCTTGCCATAGGTTTGGTGAAAAGCTCGCTCTGTAAGCCTCCAGCTTCTGGAAAAATAGACAAATCCAAAAAGGAAAGTCTATCATGACTATACTCCAATGTGAAGTTAAGGTATTGGTTATGTTCATTCAGCCATTGATGGAAGGACTCTATCTCTGTTTGGGAGCCTCGCCACACCACCAGGATGTCATCTATATATCTCTTCCATAGCACCACCTGGTGGAGAAATGGGTTGCTATGGTTGAGAATATAGTCCTGTTCAAATTGATGTACATAAAGGTTGGCAAGGCTCGGGGCAAAGACACTCCCCATAGATGTCCCGGAGATCTGGAGAAAAAACTATTCTTCAAATTGGAAGAAATTTTCCTTCATGGCTATTTCAGCGCATGCTAGAATAAAATTCACAGGAGTGATGCTGTCAAGATCCTCTTACGACAAAAGATGTCTTATGGTATCCAGGCTATTAGGCGTTGTTTTAAATTTTGACCCTAGGACAATACCTATTAAATTCAATTTTTGTCCCAGGAGCCAATTTTATTTTCACTTTACCTTCACTTTTTCACTAGCACTGCACTCCATTAGCACTACCTGTGAAACGCTGTGGTCTAGAAGAATATCTTCAAAATCCATCTCTGCATCATTACCAGGTGCGTTGGGTGAGATCTGGATTTATGATATGTATCCCACATGACGATATTCCACCAGAAGGGTGGGCTGATGGGAATTTTTTCAGCCCAGTGTTATCACAGCTGTGATTTGATGGTGTCTCTTAGATCTACTTCCTGCCCCTGGGTAACTGCCTCCTGCTGATCCAATATAGCAAATCTGTTGATAAGAGTTATATCCGGGTGTACTTCCTAGACCTGATTAGGCGTAGATTTTTTTGTGGATTCTAGTATTTCTTTTCCACCAACCTCACTACAATCATTATCATTAAGTACAGATTTGTTTTTCTCTTTTTCATTCAGACTTTTCACTTCTGGCACCTTTTGCAGTACAGTGGGTCCTTGTGGTTCGGGCAGAACGTGGGGCTGTGCTTGAGACTGAGGGTTAGGATTAGGCTGAGGAGTTTTAGAAGAAGTGAGAGACATAACCTGGTAGTAAGATTTCAAAGATGGCTTGATTCTTACTTTAGTTTCTGCAGATTTCTTTTCTCTTAATTTTGCCTTTTTTTGTACTTTAGAGAAAGCTGGGGATAAAGGTGATCCTACACGCCCCTCTTGTTTAATCTGTTTAATTTTCCTGGTCACAATATTTACTTCAGCAACAGGGGGGGGGAACTTGTTGAGGAATATTTGAATGCGTAATCAATTTGTTTGAAACAATATGTGCCGCTCTAGCCCTTAATGAGTACCTAGTAGGTTGGAGGGCAAAAATACCCTCTTGTGCTGAAGATCCACTCTCCATACAATCAGCGAGCACCTTGTCTGATGTATCTCTTTCCACGACTGCAAGTTTGTTCTTAGATTTGGCCCCTTTACCAAAATGGTAATACGGTTGAGAGACAAAAATAGCAAGAAACGCTGCCACTACTCCCCCTGAAGTCTAACAAAAGACCTCCTCCTCCTCAGAAAAGCTTGCCCTAGCCTCCCCCGCCTCCAATCCAGCACCCTCTCCTTGTCTCAGAGAGTCGTTTTTATCGCTGCTCAGCCTCTGCCCCGACCGCCTCAGCTCTGCCGCGGCTCTCCTCCACCTCCAGCCTGCTGCCTGCTCGATTGCCGTATAGCTTTCACGCATTGACTCCGGCTCACTTCCAATCACCACATCAGATCCCCCTAGCTCAACGACCGCGTCTCCCCAATGTGCTTGATGCAGCTTGTGCATTCGCCGCAACTCAAACCTGGACACCAGCAGCGGACTCCCTTTTGTACCTCTTTTGGCCACCATAAGTGTGGCAGGGTATGCTCAGACGTGAGTCCCTTGCTCACTTTGCCACTGGATTCAAGCAAGCCGGGCTGAAGACGGCTGGAATGCCAGAAACTGGTCCTCGGAAGCTTGTTTCCGGTCCAGGGAAGGCATGGCTTGGCAGTTCGGGCTGGACTGTTCCCATGAGGCACAGGGTCAGACTGATTTGCATATAGCCATGTCTGAACTGGGGTGGCAGAGTGGGCTAAAGAACTGTGATGGATTAAACCCAGATCTTTTGACTGGGTGTGAGTGTTTGATTGGTTCAGATGCTCCGTCCATTACCACCCCCCTTTTGTACCGCTTTTGGCCGCCATAAGTGTGGTAGGGTATGCTCAGACGTGATTCCCTTGCTCACTTTGCCACTAGATTCAAGCAAGCCGGGCTGAAGACGGCTGGAATGCCAGAAACCGGTCCTCGGAAGCTTGTTTCCGGTCCAGGGAAGGCATGGCTTGGCAGTTCGGGCTGGACTGTTCCCATGAGGCACAGGGTCAGACTGATTTGCATATAGCCATGTCTGAACTGGGGTGGCAGAGTGGGCTAAAGAACGGTGATGGATTAAACCCAGATCTTTTGACTGGGTGTTACTGTTTGGATGGTTCAGATGCTCTGTCCATTACTACCCCCTTTTGTACCGCTTTTGGCCACCATAAGTGTGGCAGGGTATGCTTAGACGTGAGTCCCTTGCTCACTTTGCCACTGGATTCAAGCAAGCCGGGCTGAAGACGGCTGAAATGCCAGAAACCGGTCCTCGGAAGCTTATTTCCGGTCCAGGGAAGGCATGGCTTGGCAGTTCTGGCTGGACTGTTCCCATGAGGCACAGGGTCAGACTGATTTGCAGATAGCCATGTCTGAACTGGGGTGGCAGAGTGGGCTAAAGAACGGTGATGGATTAAACCCAGATCTTTTGACTGGGTGTGAGTGTTTGATTGGATCAGATGCTCCGTCCATTACCACCCCCTTTTGTACCGCTTTTGGCCACCATAAGTGTGGCAGGGTATGCTCAGACATGAGTCCCTTGCTCAATTTGCCACTGGATTCAAGCAAGCCAGGCTGAAGACGGCTGGAATGCCAGAAACCGGTCCTTGGAACCTTGTTTCTGGTCCAGGGAAGGCATGGCTTGGCAGTTCGGGCTGGACTCTTCCCATGAGGCACAAGGTCAGACTGATTTGCATATAGCCATGTCTGAATTGGGGTGGCAGAGTGGGCTAAAGAATGGTGATGGATTAAACCCAGATCTTTTGACTGGGTGTGAGTGTTTGATTGGTTCAGATGCTCCGTCAAATTACCACCCCCTTTTGTACCGCTTTTGGCCGCCATAAGTGTGGCAGGGTATGCTCAGACGTGAGTCCCTTGCTCACTTTGCCACTGGATTCAAGCAAGCCGGGCTGAAGACGGCTGGAATGCCAGAAACCAGTCCTCGGAATCTTGTTTCCGGTCCAGGGAAGGCATGGCTTGGCAGTCCGGGCTGGACTGTTCCCATGAGGCACAGGGTCAGAATGATTTGCATATAGCCATGTCTGAACTGAGGTGGCAGAGTGGGCTAAAGAACGGTGATAGATTAAACCCAGATCTTTTGACTGGGTGTGAGTGTTTGATTGGTTCAGATGCTCCGTCCATTACCACCCCCTTTTGTACCGCTTTTGGCCTCCATAAGTGTGGCAGGGTATGCTCAGATATGAGTCCCTTGCTCACTTTGCCACTGGATTCAAGCAAGCCGGGATGAAGACGGCTGGAATGCCAGAAACCAGTCCTCGGAAGCTTGTTTCCGGTCCAGGGAAGGCATGGCTTGGCAGTTCGGGCTGGACTCTTCCCATGAGGCACAGGGTCAGACTGATTTGCATATAGCCATGTCTGAATTGGCGTGGCAGAGTGGGCTAAAGAACGGCGATGGATTAAACCCAGATCTTTTGACTGGGTGTGAGTGTTTGATTGGATCAGATGCTCCGTCCATTACCACCCCCTTTTGTACCGCTTTTGGCCACCATAAGTGTGGCAGGGTATGCTCAGATGTGAGGCCCTTGCTCACTTTGCCACTGGATTCAAGCAAGCCGGGCTGAAGACGGTTGGAATTCCAGAAACCAGTCCTCGGAAGCTTGTTTCCGGTCCACGGAAAGGCATGGCTTGGCAGTTCGGGCTGGACTGTTCCCATGAGGCACAGGGTCAGACTGATTTGCATATAGCCATGTTTGAACTGGGGTAGCAGAGTGGGCTAAAGAACGGTGATGTATTAAACCCAGATCTTTTGACTGGGTGTGAGTGTTTGATTGGTTCAGATGCTCCGTCCATTACCACCCCCTTTTGTACCGCAACTCAAACCTGGACAACAGCAGCGGACTCTTCCCGCCCTCCTTCGCAGCCTTGACACGGACGCCGGGACCAGAATCGCCGATGGAGACAACCGGGAGAGCAGAGAGGCAGGCGCCACCAGCAATGCGGGCTCCGACACAAAAGCATCCAATTGCAGGTCACTCTCGACCCAAACCATTATCAGGGAAGTTTCCTGGAGCAGGGTTTTCGACTTCTACCCCAAAATCATGCCGCCATTAGAGCCCAGAGGGAGAGTACCCGTGGCCGTTCAATCAGCGGCAGCCATGTTCCTCCCACCACTGAGTGCATGTTTCTTTACTATTGACAGATCTTACATCTTATAGATGGAAAATGTTACTTACACAGCAAGCATTTCTTTTTGTCATGTAGTGAAGTAGAAATGGATGCTTTCCATAGTCCTACTATGTCGTGGTGTGTTTGGCCGAGGTAGTAGCTATAACAAAAAGGCTCGATAAAGAGCCTTGACTTTGAATCAGAATATGAAATTCAAGAATAATTGGCAACCCCAGCCAAGAAAGGCAGCAAGTAGGTGTGTGTATGTGTGGATGATGTGTTGATTGAGTGGAAGATGAATAAGGTGAAAATTAGGAAAGGCTGCAAGTGTGCAAATTACCCAATGCCTTCAGCAGGGGAAGTAGTTACAACATAAAAGGCTCGATAAGGGGTCCTGACTTAGAATCAGAATATGAAATTCAAGAATAATTGATAATCCCAGCCAAAAAAGCAAGTAGGTGTGTGTATGTGTGGATGATGTGTTGAATGAGTGGAAGATGAATGAGGTGAAAAATAAGAAAGGCTGCAGACGCGCAAAATCCCCACTGACTTCTAAGGGAAGTGGTTGTTTGGTTTTCCAGTCCATTACACCGACAGGGAAGTCAGATTCCGCAGTGGGGAGCCTGGGAAATGGGTACAACTTCTAAGGAGGCAAAGCAAGTACAGAAAGTACACACACTGTGCGGTAGGAAGGACGCTAGAAAGGACCCAAGTGTGCAAATTACCCACTGCCATTCACGGGTAGTAATTACCAAGAAGACTCAATAAAGGGCCTGCACTTTGAATTTGAATTACAAGAAGAATATTAGATAACCCCAGCCAAGAAAGGCAGCAAGTGCGCAAATTTCCCACTGCCTTCGGCTGGGGTAGTTGTTACAACAAAAAGGCTCGATAAAGGGTCTGCACTTTGAATAGGAATATGAAATTGAAGAATAATTGATAACCCCAGCCAAGAAAGGCAGCAAGTGTGCAAATTTCCCACTGCCTTCGGCTGGGGTAGTAGCTACGACAAAAAAGCTCGCTAAAGGTCCTTGACTTTAAATCAGAATATGAAATTGAACAATAATTGATAACCCCAGCTAAGAAAGGCAGCAAGTGCGGAAATTTCCCATGGCCTTCGGCGGGGGAAGTAGCTACAACAAAAAGGCTCGATGAAGGGCATGCACTTTGAATAGTAATAAGAAATAGAATAGTTCATAACCACAGCCAAGAAAGGCAGGAGGTAGGTGTCTGTATGTGTAGATGATGTGTTGATTGAGTGGCAGATGAATAGGTGAAAAATAAGAAAGGCTGCAAGTGTGCACATTACCCAGTGCCTTCAGCAGGGGAAGTAGTTACAGCAAAAAAGGCTCTATAAAAGGCGTTGACTTTGAATCAGAATATGAAATTGAAGAGTGATTAATAACCCTAGCCAAGAAAGGCAGCAAGTGTGCAAATTTCCCACTGCCTTCGGCTGGGGCAGTTGTTACAACAAAAAAGATTGATAAAGGGCCTGCACTTTGAATAGGAATATGAAATAGAAGAATAGTTGATAACCACAGCCAAGAAAGGCAGCAAGTGGGTGTGTGTATGTGTGGATGGTGTGTTGATTGAATGGAAGATGAATAAGGTAAAAAATAAGAAAGGCTGCAAGTGTACACATTACCCAGTGCCTTCAGCCTGGGAAATAGTTACAGCAAAAAAGGCTCAATAAAAGGCTTTGACTTTGAATCAGAATGTGAAATTGAAGAGTAATTGATAACCCCAGCCAAAAAAGGCAGCAAGTAGGTATGTGTATGTGTGGATGATGTGTTGATTGAGTGGAAAATGAATAAGGTGAAAAATAAGAAAGGCTGCAGACGTGCAAACTACCCACTGCCTTGAAAGGGAAGTGGGTGTTTGGTTTTCCAGTCTATTACAAAAACAGGGCGTCGTATTCCGCAGTGGGAGCCTGAGAAATGAGTACAACTTCTAAGGAGGCAAGCAAGTGCAGAAAGTACACACACTGTGCGGTAGGAAGGGTGCAAGAAAGGATGCAAGTGTGCAAATTACCCACTGCCATTCACGAATAGTAGTTACCAAGAAGGTTCAATCAAGGGCCTGCACTTTGAATTTGAATCACAAGAAGAATAATTGATAACCCCAGCCAAGAAATGCAGCAAGTGTGCAAATTTCCAACTGCCTTCAGCTGGGGTAGTTGTTACAACAAAAAGGCTCAATAAAGGGCCTGCATTTTGAATGGGAATATGAAATTGAAGAATAATTGATAACCACAGCCAAGAAAGTCAGCAAGTAGGTGTGTGTACGTGTGGATGATGTGTTGATTGAGTGGAAGATGAATAAGGTGAAATATAAGAAAGGCTGCAAATGTGCAAATTACCCAGTGCCTTGAGCTGGTGAAGTAGTTACAACAAAAAAGGCTCGATAAAGGGCCTTGACTTTGAATCAGAATATGAAATTCAAGAATAATTGGTAACCCCATTCAAGATAGGCAGCAAGTATGCAAATGTCACACTGCCTTCGGTCAGGGTAGTAGCTACAACAAAAAGGCTATATAAAGGACCTTGACTTTGAACCAGAATATGAAATTGAACAATAATTGATAACCCCAGCTAAGAAAGGCAGCAAGTGCAGAAATGTCCCACTGCCTTCGGCCGGGGTAGTAGCTACAACAAAAAGGCTCGATAAAGGGCATGCACTTTGAATAGGAATAAGAAATAGAATAGTTGATAACCACAGCCAAGAAAGGCAGTAAGTAGGTGTGTGTATGTGTAGATGATGTGTTGATTGAGTGGAAGATGAATAAGGGGAAAAATAAGAAAGGCTGCAAGTGTGCAAATTACCAAGTGAATGAAGCCGGGGAAGTAGTTTCAACAAAAAATGCTTGATAAAGGGCCTTGACTTTGAATCAGAATATGAAATTCAAGAATAATTGGTATTCCCAGTCAGGAAAGGCAGCAAATGTGTGCAAATTTCCCACTGCCTTCGGCCGGGGTAGTAGCTACAACAAAAAGGCTCGTTAAAGTTCCTTGACTTTGAATCAGAATATGAAATTCAAGAATAACTGATAACCTCAGCCAAGAAAGGCAGCACTTGTGCAAATTTCTCACTGCCTTTGGCTGGGGCAGTTGTTACAACAAAAAAGCTCAAAAAAGGGCCTGCACTTTGAATAGGAATATGAAATAGAAGAATAGTTGATAAACACAGCCAAGAAAGTCAGCAAGTAGGTGTGTGTATGTGTGGATGATGTGTTGATTGAGTGGAAGATGAATAAGGTGAAAAATAGGAAAGGCTGCAGATGCACAAACTACCCACTAACTTCTAAGGGAAGTGGGTGTTTGGTTTTCCAGCCCATTACACCGACAGGGAAGTCCAATTCCACAGTGGGAGCCTGAGAAATGGGTACAACTTCTAAGGAGGCAAGCAAGTACAGAAAGTACACACACTGTGCGGTAGGAAGGACGCTAGAAAGGACGCAAGTATGCAAACTACCTACTGCCATTCACAGGTAGTAGTTACCAAGAAGGCTCAATAAAGGGCCTGCACTTTGAATTTGAATTACAAGAAGATAAATTGATAACCCCATGCAAGGAAGGCAGCAAGTGTGCAAATTGCCCACTGCCTTCGGCTGGGGTAGTTGTTACAACAAAAAGGCTCGATAAAGGGCCTGCACTTTGAATAGGAATATGACATTGAAGAATAATTGATAACCACAACCAAGAAAGGCAGCAAGTAAGTGTGTGTACGTGTGGATGATGTGTTGATTGATTGGAAGTTGAATACGGTAAAAAATAAGAAAGGCTGCAAGTGTGCAAATAACCTAGTGCCTTCAGCCGGGGAAGTAGTTACAATAAAAAAGGCTTGATAAAGGGCCTTGACTTTGAATCAGAATATGAAATTCAAGAATAATTGGTAACCCCAGCCAAGAAAGGCAGCAAATGTGCAAATTTCCCACTGCCTTCCGCTGAGGTAGTAGCTACAACAAAAAAGCTTGTTAAAGGGCCTTAACTTTAAATCAGAATATGAAATTGAAGAATAATTGATAACCCAAGCCAAAAAAGGCAGCAAGTAGGTATTTGTATGTGTGGATGATGTGTTCATTGATTGGAAGATGAATAAGGTGAAAAGTAAGAAAGGCTGCAGACGCGCAAACTACTCACTGCCTTGTAAGGGAAGTGGGTGTTTGGTTTTCCAGTCTGTTACACCAACAGGGCGTCAGATTCTGCAGTGGGAGCCTGAGAAATGAGTACAACTTCTAAGGAGGCAAGCAAGTGCAGAAAGTACACACACTGTGCGGTAGGAAGGGCGCAAGAAAGGATGCAAGTGTGCAAATTACCCACTGCCATTCACGGGTAGTAGTTACCAAGAAGGTTCAGTCAAGGGCCCGTACTTTGAATTTGAATTACAAGAAGAATAATTGATAACCCCAGCCAAGAAAGCCAGCAAGTGTGCAAATGTCCTACTGCCTTCGGCTGGGGTAGTTGTTACAACAAAAAAGCTCGACAAAGGGCCTGCACTTTGAATAGGAATATGAAATAGAAGAATAGTTGATAGCCACAGCCAAGAAAGGCAGCAAGTAGGTGTGTGTACGTGTGGATGATGTGTTGATTGAGTGGAAGATGAATAAAGTGAAAAATAAGAAAGGCTGCAAGTGTGCAAATTACCCATTGCCTTCAGCCGGGGAAGTAGTTACAACAAATAAGGCTTGATAAAGGGCCTTGACTTTGAATTAAAAATGAAATTTAACAATAATTGATAACCCCAGCAAAGAAAGGCAGCAAGTGCGGAAATGTCCCACTGCCTTCGGCCGGGGTAGTATCTACAATAAAAAGACTTGATAAAGGGCCTTGCATATGAATTAGAATATGAAATTTAAGAATAACTGATAACCCCAGCCAAGAAAGGCATCAAGTGTACAAATTTCCCGCTGCCTTCGGCCGAAGTAGTTGTTACAACAAAAAGGTTCAATAAAGGGCCTGCACTTTGAATAGGAATATGATATAGAAGAATAATTCATAACCCAAGCGGAGAAAGGCAGCAACTGGATGTGTGTGGATGTGTGGATGATGTGTTGATTGAGTCGAAGATGAATAAGGTGAAAAATAAGAAAGGCTGGAGACACGCAAACCACCCACTGCCTTGTCAGTGAAGTGGATCTTTGGATTTCCAGCTCATTATACAGATAGGGTGTCGGATTCCGCAGTGGTAGCCTGAGAAACTGGTACCATATCTAAGGAGGCAAGCAATTGCACAAAGTACAAACACTGTGTGGTAGAAAGAACGCAAGAAAGGACTCAAGTGTGCAAATTACCCACTGCCATTCTCGGGTAGTAGTTACAAAGAAGACTCAATAAAGGGCCTGCACTTTAAATTTGAATTACAAGAAGAATAATTGATAACCCCAGACAATAAAGGCATCAATTGCACATATTTCCCACTGCCTTCGGCCAGGGTAGTAGCTGCAACCAAAAGTCACAATAAATGTCTAATGACTAATGTCAAGGACAGCGATGCTCCTGCATCCTGCATTTTATCAGGTCAATAGACTGTTCCCCGTAACACAAACGTTCATCGCAATAAATGCATAGAATTTTAACTTCACCAAAATCAGGATCAATATGCGGGTGTGGACTGCTTGCCGAAGGTGCTGCTGCGGCAGTTGATGTGCTTGGGGCAGCAGCAGGTGGGTTGTCCTGCAACCTCCATGTTGCAGTTCGAGCAAAGTTGTTGGGGTGCAAGTTCTTGACGTGTTGCACCATATTCGCTGTGCCAAAGGAGTATTTTTTGAATGGATCACCCCTTGAAAGAGTTGTTTGCCAAAATGTACAGGTTACTAAGGGAGCATTAACCTTTTTTTGCCCTTCGGGGAAAGTGGTGTAACTATATTATAGATTCTACTGTCAGACGTCTACCTTAGTGATAGAGGAATTACCACTACTTCTTAGACTACCTTTGAAGAATAACGTGTGGATAAGCGGTATTGCTTGTTCACCTTAAAAGAGGAAGAAGATTTACATTTATATTTCAACACACTAGCAAAATAGTTGCTCGATGTCAAAAAGAAAAGTAAGTAGGAATATTAGAGGAAGTTGGCCCAATTCTAGAAGGATTGTGCAAGTCGTGACAGCTGAAGGAAGTGTGTCTCAACATTATTTCTTATGATAATTGGGACACAACACTACATGGCACGGGTGTGCAAAACATCTAATTCGACATTTTGCATGCGATCACATGTTTACTTTAAAACATACATTTTGTACATTTGTAACCAGTAAAAGGTAACCAGGATGTTACATTTGTTTTGATACATTCAAGGGGCACCCATCTGCAGCATTCAAAACATTGGGCCTGTTGGGAAGATAGTGAAACGTAAGTTGTTATTAACATTGTATTGTTTAAATGTGAATAGCTTTTTTAAATGAAAACTTTATATGTATTTACATAGTAAACATAGTGACCTCTCAACACTCAGTGGGAAAGTGGTAATGAGTCCATAACTAGGAAGGGTGCATAGCTAGCTATCCAACATGGCAGACACAACTCTAAAAAGACCCTTGCAAACGCCTCAGTTATCTGAGTCATACTAACATACACCCTGTATCAGACGAATGTGAACTTGACACTTAGGGGGTCATTATGATTGCGGTTTTTCCGCATCCTCGGGGCCGGCGGAAGGCACCGCCGGCCCAGAGGATGCGGAAAAACCGCAGCGGACTGACCAAAGACCCACCGCCACATTAGGATGGCTGGTGGGTCCTGGTTTCCGTCCACAGCTTTTCCGCCGCGGTCGGCTTACAACCGCGGCGGAAAAGCTCTAATATGGTGATGGTGTCTTCCAGACACCGTCCACCATATTAGGATGGCCTGTAAATTATGCTTTTCCGCGGCGGGTTTTCCGCCGTGGAAAAGCATACGGAACTTCACTGCGGGGGCCCGTTGCGGGCCCCCTAGGTGAAGGGGGGGGGGTGCACATGGGCTGCATTTGCATGCAGAAAGCGACAGGCACCGCGCGGTGCCTGCCTCTTACTGCATGCAAATGCAATGCGTGCATTTTTACCATTGCGGCGGGTGCAGCTTGAAGCTCCACCCGCCGCAATGTTAAAAATAGAGGATGTGACCGCAACCCTTGCGGTCACATCCTAATTGCACAGGAGGGAGCTCCGCATGCCATGCGGAGGTTCCCTCCTGCTCTAGGGTCCTAATGACCCCCTAAATGCCACCAAAACAGCCCAAGGACTTATATCACTTAATTTTGATCTTCATCCTCTAGAGTCATTGAGGGTACTTACAATTAAGTTTTGCATATAAATTGATGAAGTGTCGTGGTTGCAGACACCACAATACTTTTCAACAGACTCTAAATGTTAAAAAAAGATGTACATTAGCACATCATAACAGCAATGCTAACAATTCTATTTTGGAATATATCATGCATGATTCTAGGTGTTTTCAGAACCAGGGATAGAGACAGTCACAACTGTTGCAAACATATTCAAATGGTTACATTATGAACATCATTGAAAATTCACAACCAGAACGACGATATCTTACTATACTATGTTAAAAATTAATGATATGCCTTTTTCTATGAAAGACCTTCTATGAAAAAACAAAATACAGAATAATCCAATGTTCAGAACAACACTAGAGTGTGACACCTTATTTATCATTGAAATGTTGAAGTCAAAACTGATGACTCCATTAGGTCCATTGCAATGTTCAGTCGATAATTCCCCAGAAATATTACATTAGTAAAAATTTCGGCAACTTGCTGCTGAGTTAGGTAGCATTCTTCAAACTAAAAACATATTAAACATTGTATATGTTGAGCAGAAGTCCAACTTGAATGTTAATGTACATTAAAACAATCACAAAAGATTTGAGGTTGAAAAGCAATCATAGGTTTCAGTGCTCTAGATACATTAAAAAATCATTTAAAAATATTAGCATTTAAAATATTTGAAAAATATTTCTTTGACAATTTAAACTATTGCAACCAGTCATTTTCCAACAAGAACTTTCAAAATAGATTGATAAATGTAAAAAAAGTTGCATTTACCAAAAGTATCCAATGACAGTCAGTATTTGTCGGGTAAAGAACAGTGTCTATTTTGTCAAAAGGTATCTGAAGTGTTAAAAATGGCAATCATGAAAAACTATTATATTACATACCAAATACATATGGTTAGACTTACAACAATTTGAAAATGTGAATCTCAATGCAATATATATTCAAAATCGACAAATTTCCGTTGAAAAACAGCTTACATTTCTCACTCTTCAAAACGTTACTCAATTCTATCAAACATTACTTCAAAGAATCACTACTTTCAATATTGCTTTGCACCAGTAACACTGAAAAGTCACATAACAGATATGAATATTTACCTGAAAAGTAGAAGAGCGATATTTGCCGAAAAAGATACAGGACGACACTGTTGCTGATATTGCTAAAGACTAAGGTTAAAATTAAAGTATTTCAGTACACACATTGATTTGACATTATTACTTACAGATAGGTAACTGTATTAGGAATGAACATTTACATACATTTAGTCTTGACAAACATATTTTTGAGAGGAAGGCATTGATTACCTGTAAAAATATATGAAAGTACATTATCTTCTGAAGAGGAACCGACATGTACATCATACACCATTAGCCATACAATACACAAAATATTAAAAGTCATGGGAGAATTAGGAGGGAGGAAATACGATGAAGTACAAAGCATGTGGCGCACAAAAATAAAGCAAAACAGAGCTGGGAGGGCCACGTCACGCAGAAAAAAAACCCGTCAAACACGTAAAATGTATAACAGAGGCAAAAGCATGTGCCTAGGAGGACCTGTGACGCAGAAGGAAATAAATATTACGATCATCCAAGTACGATCAATAAGAATAGAGGCCTGGGAAGGCCACGTGAGGCAGGAATAAATATTAAAAGTCATGGGAGAATTAGGAGGGAGCAAATACGATGAAGCACAAAGAACGTGGCGCACAAAAATAAAGCAAAACAGAGCTGGGAGGGCCATGTGACGCAGAAAAAAATACCATCAAGCACGTAAAATTTGTAACAGAGACGAAAACACGTGACACACTTCAAAAATACGACACATAAATTCATACACGCACAATTTATTAAAAAGAGGCCTAGGAGGACCCTGTGACTCAGAAGGAAATTAATATTACGATCATCCAAGTACGATCAATAAGAATAGAGGCCTGGGAAGGCCACGTGAGGCAGTAATGAATATTAAAAGTCATGGGAGAATTAGGAGGGAGCAAATACGATGAAGCACAAAGCACGTGGCAAACAAAGATAAAGCTAAAGAGAGCTGGGAGGGCCATGTGACACAGTAAAAAAAGAATACTATTATGCACGCACAATTAATAATAGAGGCCAAACCATGTGGCGTACCACAGAAATACGACACATAAATTCATGCACACCAAAAGATGCGTGGCTGCTGGGCCTGGGTTGAGGATGGTACTGCCTGAAGGTAGGGGCTGGACCGCTGGGTCTGGCGTGGACTGGGCCTGGAGCGGGGGCTGATGGTGTGACGGCTTCTCCTACCTTTGCTTCTGTCGTCACTTATCTTGTCTTCTAAGGCTGGGGCTTTGGCTGGGCCTGGGTCTGGGCTGGGCACGGGCACCGCCGCCACCATGCCTATGGTAGCCTGACTGGGAGGCAGCAGCAGTAACAACACGTCAAGTGTCACGAGTCCTCCTCGGCTCCAGTAAACAGTTCGTAGTACAATCGACGACGACAAGAGTCTGTCTCTCACCGCAGCACAGGCAGGCAAAAGAGAGCGTGCTCATGTCAGTCCCCTCATTATATGGGACCCGAGGGGGCTGACCAAACAATGCCCAGGGTTGCCTATTGGTAGCATTTTCACACGCTACAAGAATGACGGTCCTGGGGTATCTCCTATTAGCTAATTTATTGGCTTCTAGGCTTAGTATGAATTTGAATTTGAATTTGAAGGGATTTGTATAGCGCTCGTACACCTGGCGGTTTCTTGGCGCTCACTGATAACAGCTACTCAGTCGGTCGGAAAAGGGGGAATGGTGAAGAGATTCAGGATGGGAAGGCTTGGGCAAAGAGGAAAGTCTTGAGATCTCTGCGGAAGAGGGGGTATTGAGTACAGGATCTGAGGGACAGTGGGAGAGAGTTCCAGAAAGCTGGGCCCGTGGTAGCAAATTTGGAACCACCCCATTTCTTCCGTTTGAAACGGGGAACCACGAGAAGGTGGTGGGAGGAGGATCGGAGGTCTCGTGACGGAGTATAGGAATGTATAGCTGAGTTGATGAAGGAAGGGGCGGAGCCTGTCCTGGCTTTAAAGATAGTGCAGCCGAGCTTGAATAAGACGCGCTGCCGGACAGGGAGCCAATGGAGGGAAAGAAGAAGAGGAGTAACATGGTGCGATCTAGAAAGGTTAAAAACCAGCCGGGCGGCCTGGTTTTGAACCAGCTGGAGGCGCCTCATGAGGTAGTCAGGCATGCCATGGTATAGGACATTGCCATAATCTAGGCGAGATGTCACCATGGCCAGAAGAATTAGTTTGAGTGCGTCTGGGGCGAAAAATCGTGAGACTCTACGGATAGTCCTGAGCGACAGAAAGGCTGATGACACCACAGCAGAGACTTGGGAATGTAAGGAAAGTTGGTTATTGATTTTGAAGCCAAGGGTTTTGACAGAGGATACTGGAGTGGGTGGGGGACCTAATGATGGGGGCCAGAAGGAGGGGGACCAGGGACTGGAGCAACCACCTGTCAACACCAACTCCGTTTTATCGGGGTTGAGTTTCAGGTGGTTGAAGTTCATCCAGTCCTGGATAAAGGTCATGATGGACTGAACCTTAGACATGGACTCTGGGGCAGAGGACAGGTGGAAGATGAGCTGGAGGTCATCTGCATAGTTGTACACAGAGACCTCCAGCTGCTGTAAAGCAAAAATAAGGGGGGCGATGTAGAGATTAAATAAAAGGGGGGATAGTGAGGAACCCTGGGGGACACCGCATTGGATGGGTAAAGATTCCGCAGAGAACTCTCCCAGACGAACCGCCTGAGTCCGACCGCTCAAGAAGGAGGACAACCATAGTAGGGCTGTTCCTCGAATTCCCGCCGCCTCGACCCGTGAAAGTAAGATGGTATGGTCCACGGTGTCGAATGCGGCGGAGAGATCTAGGAGGATCAGGGCCTGATGTTGATTGGTGTCCATTCCTTGTCGGAGGTTATCCAGAACTGATGTTATGACGGACTCAGTTGAGTGGGCTGGGCGGAAGCCAGCCTGTCTTGGGGCCAAGACCCCATGACTTTCCACGAAGTCACTCAGTATTTTGACCACGTGTCGTTCCAATACCTTTGCCAGGAAAGGCAAGAGGGAGATTGGACGGAAGTTAGCAGGGTCGGAAGGGTCCGCTCCAGGTTTTTTGAGGATCGGTACGATCACTGCTGATTTAAGTGCTGGGGTAACGATGCCCTGAGTCAGTGAGCTATTGAGGAGCGCTAAAGGTGGTGAGGGGCAGAAGGTGTAAATCTGCTTTAAGATGTAAGCAGGGCAGGGATCCAGCGGGGAGCCGGACTTGACCAACGGAAGAATGGAAAGAAATGAGTCGGTCGATAGGGGGGGAATTGAGTCCAGGTGAGCGGTGGCTGGGGGACGTCGGTAGTCAGTGAAGGTCGGGGATGGGGGGGGAATTTTAATTTTACTGATTTTATCTAGGAAGAAGTGATTAAGGGAATCGCATAGTGATTGAGAGGGTGATGGTTTGAGTGAAGCTCTGTCGGAGAAGGCGAGGTCTTGGATGATAGAAAAGATTTCTCTCGGCCGGTTCTCCGCTAGTTGGATTTTTGAGGAGAAATAGTCTTTCTTTGTGTCTAATATGGCTTTCTTGTACTGGGTAAGAAGTTCAGTATACCTGGTTTTAGCAATGGGGCAGTAGTTTCGTCTCCATTGTCGTTCGGCTTGGCGGAGAACGAGTTTTAGGTTCTTTAGATCGTCTGAGAACCAACGGTTTGCATCTTTAGAGCGTTTGGTTGCGATGCGTTTTAGAGGGGCGACAGTGTCGCACCCGGCTCGTAGCCAATCGGTGATGGCGTCTACCTGGCCAGAAGAGGGTAGCGCAGTCAGGTCGGGGCTGGAAGAAGAGAGGAGGGTCGATAGTGCTTCGATGTCGACACGATTCCATGAGCGCGCCCAGACATTCCTTGCAGGGGTGGGCTTGGCTGGTGGGACGGGAGCTAGGGATAGGGTGATCAGTGAGTGATCCGACCATGGACATGGGGAGATGGAAAAAGAACTGACCGGGCAGTCGCGTTGCCAGATTTGGTCCAAGATATGACCCAACCTGTGTGTGGGAGTATTGACGACTGATGTAAAGTTGAGCGACCGAAGAGAGTCTGAGAATTCCTTAGACGTGGCGCATTCCGCAGGGTCGAAGGGCCAAAAATTAAAATCTCCCAGGACAATGATGGAAGAATGGTTGACAACCAACGTCGCCATTAGGTCTTGAAAACAGGGAAGGAACGTTTGAGGGGAAGACGGGGGTCGGTACACGAGGACACAAGTCTAGAAAGCTAGGTGGTGACATCTGGGGAGTGTGGGCGGGCGTGCAGCGCGCATGTGCTAGTGTGAGTGTATGCACCAACAATTTACAACAGAGAGAGACAGGGGTGGAGTTATCATGTGCGCAGAGGCAGGGAGTGTGACCTTTATTTTGTAGAGGGAAGAGAGGGGACATCTAGCATACTGGACTTGTCATTTACTAAACCTTTGAACCCATCTCAAATGATGTGGTGATTGGCAAATATTTTATTTTACAGTCACTTTGTTCTTTATTCTCACATGAGTGCACCTTCAAATATGTGAGTACAGCATTACTGATGTACAAAACTTTTTCGTTTGATTAAATAGACTAAACGTTTGCTCCATGTGTAATAATAATTGAGCCCACACATAGGGTGCACATGATCACTGACTTGCATGTTAGTTTACTGATAGCATTGCCATCAGGGCAGGAGTGTTTCTCAGTTCATGTTTAAATACTCACTGCTAGAACTGGGGATCTCTAGTTGGCCGAAATAGGTAACTTTGTCCAAGTAGGGACCTTGCTTCTAGTTAGGGTTAGGGGGATACACACTTTAGATAACCCCTGCTCACCCCTTGGTAGTTTGGCATGTGCGGACAGGTTCATCCCCAAAGCACAAATAGACAATAAAATATTTTTTCCAAGTCCTGTATTTTCAGTGATATGACCACCGCACGGCCTGCTTTTACATTAAAAACAGAACTTTGGACTATACCATTTCCTGCTGAAAGGCAATATTTCTCTACATGTGTTCCCATACCTGGCTTGTCACGTAGTTTGGTGCTTACTTTCCCTCTATATTAAAGAATAGTAAATGTTTCAGCACCCAGGCTAATATACTGCATTGCTAAATATATATAAGGTCTCAAAGGCGAGATCGATTGCATTGCTAATGCTTGTTGTATATGGAGAGTGTCAAAAGGGGAGGCGATATATCTCTAGAGGCTGAGAATTTTAGTCTTTTCACCTCGGACTTGGTGGTTGGCTCTGCGCTCTTTTGTTTCGTGGTCTTTCAATTTGCGTCCTCTCTCTGGGGACTGGTGAATACAATGTGTGTCCACTGTGAGTTAAACAGGTATTTTAAAAGACAGTCAGGCAATGGAATTCGCAATATTAGTGTTCAAAAAGGATGTTTGAAGCATGGTTAAATAGAAATTGAATATTCAGAGGAAGAGAGGTAAAAGCATTGGAATCTTGAGGCTGTTGTGTCTGTGTTGTCTCATCCACTGACATTTTTATGTGCTACAGCTAGGAGGAAAGTAAACAGGGCGACGAGCAAATAAATAATACGACTGAGATAAGCAGGATGGAGGAGCTAATAGAAGCAAGTAGGAGCTGCAAATGAATACAGCGTATTTCCTGTGTTGGTAATATCTTAACAGAAGTTATTTTTTACGGTCCTTTTGCCAGAAGATGCTGGTCTTACTTACACCGAAACCGCAAAGCAAGCGTGAGAGCTGAAAGGCGGGCTCTGGACAACAATAAAAAGTGGGCTTTGCAATGATTTCCGGTGCATTCAAAATCTGTCCATAGACGAATCGCATAGCATCTCTTCAAATCATCTTTTAGTTTACTGCAGGTCTGTGATTGTACAATAAATTCTCCAGATAGGGCTGTTCAGTGACGTGTCAGAAGAGGTTGACAATCTCAGCTCAGTCTGCAGCAGTGTCAGGAGGCGAGTATCCCCTACGCCCTTGTCAGTATGAAGTAAATTTGTATAACTGAGTATACCGCTTTTATCTGACTATAATAGTTGATGAATGATTAGGTGGGAGATCTGACTCATAGTCTCACCTCCTGCTCAATCCAGAGGCCTTAGTTTACCTAGTTCCAGCACAGGTTAACACCCATGTACTGTTGCTATGCTAAGCTATGGGTCTTTTGTCGGATGACTTATTTCAGAGTATCTATAATTCGTTTGCATTTGTCTTTCTACATCTCAAGGTATGTCTAAGTAAACAACAAAACAATCAATATTAACCAATGTAGACAATGTTCAGATTTCCTGCAAAATATTTACAGATGCTGTGCTCCCTCACACATTAATTATTGTTTTGTCGCCAACGAATAACCGAAGATAACCATATCACGGTACTTACATTTGTCAGCTCATTGAAGCAGTTTTGAAATGATATAGCAGGTGGTGAATTTCCTTAATATTCAAAATAAATAAAATGATAAAAAAAAATACTGACATAAAAAATGTTATCCTAATAGTAAATGTTGTGAAACCTTAAAATATACGTATTTAAATAATTAAGTCATATTTCAACATTCGTATACATCATTTAGAGAAAAACTGCCAGGATGTTGGTGCCCTTAAATATTCTTTCGTCCTTGCACCATGTTTTATAAAATTTTCAGAACCCCCGAAGGTCAATTATGTACAAAGGGCATTTTTTTCAATATAAAAACCCAGATGAGTATCAGTTGCTGTGATGAAATGTACTTCACATTTGGTGAGGATTTTATAGACAAAGTAAATATAATAGCACTACAGGGATTGTACAGGCTTTCCCAAGTTACCATGCTGTTCAACATCAACTCCTGGGACACATTACTATGATAGCTATGCAGATGATATGCAGGTTGACAGATAGCTGCGCCTGGGTGTGTCAGCAGACTAAAGGGGGGCTCTAGGGATTTTTGAGCTGCCTGGAAGTGTTATCCTTGTGGGAGAAGAGCATGTCAATGTTGTTATCCCTAGTACTTACTCTGTACTGTTATGTAAAATTCATGGTTATTCCAGACCCCCTCAACTGTGTACGGCAATTGCAGCATAGATAAACATATGTAAATGATAAGCAAAAGAAAACATAACACTTAACAAAGCAACAAATCTGTCTGCAATGAGTGAATTCAACATCACACTATCAACAAAAAGAGGATGGATGAAAAATCCATTGGAAAAAATTGAATTAGGGTGGCAATGTTGAGAATCACTTGATACCCGTAATACAAAGTAAGGGTTATTGCTGAATATCAATATGTTACTTATTGATGAAATATCCGGTAGGACGGTAAATTCACTAGAACTATGGAAGCTCTATCCAAGTCACTAACCCTTAGCTAGTCAGTCTCTGTTTGCCATGTAGTTCACTAAAGCCTAGCGGTCAGCTGTGAGTAGTAAAGTGCAACTGATCCCGTATAGGTTTTCTAGTCAGATGTTGGATAGGACAGAACCCTTTTGTGAATGGGCAGCAATGACAGGGCAGGCCTTTGAAACTTGTTAAGACACAGAGTGAATTAATGCCACAGACATTTGCCTCAGGTCAGAAAATCTAGCATTATTCTTTGCAACTAAAGACTTTGCCACTAATTTATTGGTGGAAGGTATTCATAATTATACCTTTCTTAAATACCCTTCCTTTGTTACAAACCCTTCTGTGATTGAGCACTGAGAAAAATGTTGGTGATGCACACACATTTCTTGTACTCATGATCCAATGGCAATCAGATTTCCTCTGTAAACATGTGTGATTCACGAATTATCAGCCAAATGTGACATATCTTGTAAACATGCAGACACCACCACAAAGTCATTGGCTTAAAGCAGAAATAAGTAGCATGATCATACTACAGCCCTATCGTTTGATTCTATATTATTAGAAATCTCACAGGGAACCATCCAACATACCTGTTTCCCTTTACCTACCTAACATTCAGGTCTAGTAGCCCAGAAAGGAGAATCAATGTTCTGCTGAGGTTTCTCACATGACTTGAAAGAGGTTCAATAAAAATATTGCATGGCCACACCACCACTACTATATTTGGTGTATCTGATTCTGCTTTGGAACCCGGGTTGGAATGAAGCGAAAACAAAGGTTAGAGACAAACAGTTATGATAGTAAATCTTTCATATTTAGAAAAATAAAGCCAGAGGAAATAACAAAAAAGAATGAGATGACTTCTTTTGACTTCCCTTTTTTTTTACGCTTCATTATTTACGCGCTGGTGGGAAGCAATAAGTACTTAAAATTGTGACAACCAACTCTCTATTTCTTACTCTTTTGATGTATTTGTTCAAGGTGTTGCAATGAAATAAGGGGGGTCCCAAAACGGGATTAAAATCCAATGCATTTCACGTAGACTTTTGTATTTCGCGTAGCTCCAAAAAGGTCAGTCAGACTTTGCTGAAATTTGGCAGCATTAGATATTAGGTTGCACAGAAGATTCTTTTGGGTACAGCAAGTGGAGTAAGTATTTTTAAAGTTACAAGATTGCCAACTAAGAGATAGCTTGTAGCGCAATACTTTTACAAGTAGCAAGGAAGTCCAAAAAATAAACTGGATTGCATATGTAAAATTTCAGATTTACTACATGAACAGGCAATAGACTCATTTATAGTCACATGATATTGGAAACCTATAAAAAAATGCATAACAGATAGAATAAATCTTAATCTACATTGGTTTTCGTTTCATACTCAAACATTAAAAGTGGCCCAACAAGCCAAACAAAAGCCATCTTCCTAATGCACCATTATGCAACAAAGTGAAAAACTTACCTAGCAGTGGGCCACACAAACTACTATTTGGAGGACATGATAATTGGCCACCAGGAAAAAAGAATGATACCAATTTTTATAACAATAACATTGCTTTTATTCACTTTGGCCTTCATATGTAGCATAATCATATTAAAAGTAACAAGGAAGCCCCGATAATAAAGTAGATTGCATATTGAAAGTTTCAGATTGACTACATGAACAGCTGAAAGAACCATGTATGGTCACGTGCTAATGGAAACCTATCCACAAATGCATAACAAATAGAAAACATCTTAATCTACATAAGTTGTCTTTGCATGCTCTCTGGCTCACAAAATAAAACTGTGCCAAACAAAACCAGCAAAAAACATCTACCTTATGTAATCCTGTGCAACAAAATTGAAAAGGTACCTAGCAGTGAGCTACACAAACTACTATATACAGGACATGATAATTGGCCATAGAAAAAAAAAATCTTCATTTTTATAACAACACTCACTAATTGGCTTTCATTCATTTTGGGCTTGATATGTAGCACAATCCTTCTAAAAGTAGCAAGGATGCCCAACAGCTAACTAGACTGCATATGTAAAGTTTCAGAATTACTATATTAACAACTAAAAGACACAAATTTGGCCACATAATTATGTAAACCAATAAATAAAATAAATAACAATGACAATAAATAAAAATAAAGAAATCAAGTTAAATCTGGCTGCCAGTCTGTAGTTATAGTTCGCATTCCCAAAGATAGGAATTCCTTCAATATTAGCTCCCTTATGAATTTCCACCCATTTGCTGAGTCACCACAAACGTTTTCTAGACCTATAGCATTTTCTACATTTTGAGATGATGTTCATTTTAGTGGTGATTTGTTAAGGGTGTTTACAGATATAAGGGGGGCCCAAAACACACTTTTCCACCAATGCATTTTGCATACAATATTTTATTTGGCATAGCACAAAAGCACTGAATGGATTTACATGAAATCTGGCAGGATTATACAATATGGTGCAGAGATCATGCTTTTTCGGTACTGCCGTTATACAGGGAAGGATTTTTTTTACATTACAAGGCATTTAAACTTAGAGATATCTGTCACCACAATACTTTCAGGGAATTTCACAAAATTTTGTGAAACTACGGCGGTGCATGGCCATAAACCTACAAAAAAATATAGAAAAAAATATAAATAGATTTCCCTTCCTATTACTATGTTCATAAAGTGGTAATCGGTCGTGGCCTACTACTTATTTATATCTAAGGCCCTAACACTGATCACAGCCAAAGTGTAGTAAAAACAATATGGCTGCGGAAAATAGGTCCATGCCTAACAATCTCCGCCTGGTGGGCTTTCCAGAGGGAACAGAGCAGGGTCGTGCAGTGGATTTCCAAGAATGGTGGTTGAGATCCTGGGCCCTGAGGGAACCCTGTCCCCGTGGTTCGCATCGGTCCCTGGTCCCCAAACCACTGCTGGGCGGTCCTCCTCACCCAATTATATTGCGGATCCTTAACTTCAAAGACTGTGACATCATCCTAGCTGAAGCCCGTAAGCAAAAACGGCTCCTACATGAAAACTGCGTCACTATATTCTTCCCAAATGACACCTGCGAGGTTTAGGGCCAGAGGCGCTCCTTTGGTGAGGTTAAGCAAAAGCTGAGGCACTTAACATCCTGTATTGGCTCCTCTTCCCGGCTCGCCTGAGGGTGATTTTTGTAAACAAGATGCTGTTCTTTGACAATCCGATGGAGGCGTAGACCTGGGCGACGGAGGAGCGTCCTCTGCAGATCGAAGGCCAAGTCGTGGTAGAGGGAGAGGTAAGAGATGGGCTGCATCTGTCCATTCCCTTCGCTCCTCAGCCTCCCCACAACCGCTCCCATAGGCGTCATGATCAGAGGCAGGCCCACTCAGACTCCCCGCCAGGTCACACAGGACAGTCCACCCAGGTTGAGGAGGGAGCATTGCCTGGGAGGCACTCTGGATCTTCTGGCCGGCAGGATGATGGAGTTGCCACGACCCGGTCCTCTGTGATTGAACTTCCGGACACAGACCTCTCCCATAGCCCAATGCTGCTGAGAGACCCTGCTTGAGCAGTCCTTTGCCCGTCGGGCCTAGCTCCGCGCCCGGAGATGGCACGCAGTTCCTGATCCGTTTCTAGCTTTTTCATTAAGCATCCACGCAAGAGGAGGGGTCCTCCACGCTTCCCTATTCCCAGGCGTTTTAGTTTGGTTGTTCACCCGATATACCGGGTGATATTGTTGATTGGGGGGGACGACAGATGCTTCTGTTTTTGAAGTGTAGGGTGTGGGGTGGGGATGAGGAGTGGGTTTGGGACGGTTTTGACGGCATGTTGTTCTAGTATGTATTGTTTTTTGTTTTAGCCAGCATGGATTAATACAAATCACTGGTGGGGGGACAGGTGGGGTCCTGTGGTCTGTACCCACATGCACTACCTTTGGCGCTTGGACGCATATGCACACGCAAAACCACGCACTCCGCCTAGACCAGGTGCACTCTACCATGACAGATAATACCTTCCTCACGGGATCCCTCCACATATTGTTGTGGAATGTCAACGGTCTGTTGGACTGCCACAAGCGTACAGCGGTTTTAAGGTATGAGCAGTGTCTCCACATAGACATCCTCCTGCTCCAGGAAACGCACCTGTTGGGTAATTGCTGCCCTTTCCTGGTCCGTCATGGCTACAACAGGGTTTGGCACTCTGGCTTCTCCAGGGGCTCAAGCAGGGTGGCAATCCTCCTGAGGCGTTTCCTGCCCTTTGTTCTTTCCCAGTTGGTGCATGACCCCCATGGCTCATTTGTGGCAGTATGCGGGTCGTTTTCCGGTACATCCCTCACTCTCCTGTTGTTATACACCCCACCCTCCTTGCTTGCGACCACTCTGACACGCACAGCCTCCCAGCTACACGACATGCCTGCAGGTAATATGATCATTGCAGGTGACTTTAATGCAGTCTTAGCCCAACCCTATATACGTCAGGGCCTCCTTCAGCGACTCGGGTAATGAATGTGAAGCAGTTACGTCGATGGTCCGAGTCCCTGGGGCTTTGTGATGCGTGGCGCACTTGGCATCCATGTACTGTCCAATTCACGCACACATCTGTGGCTCACCACACCCATGCCAGCATAGATGCGATTTTTGTCCCCGCGCTTGACTGTTCTCAGGATGTGGGGGTCCGTATCCTGCCTAGGGGCTTCTCCTACCACTCCCCGATCCTTCTTAGTTCGGGGGCTCCCCCCCGGCGGCCCGTCAAACATGGAGAATGAATGCATGGTTCCTCCAGCATAAGTACATCAAGAAAGAGGTTGGGAAGGAACTCACTCGATACTTCAACAATAACGACAGGTTGGTGTCATCCCCATGTACCCTGTGGGAGGCGGGGAAGGTGACCATTAGGGGCTATGCAAGATGCCAACTTAAAATCCAGAGGCAAGCGCAGCTGCAGGAAATCACAGCCAAGGAAGCCCAGGTGCTTCGATTGGAGCAGCTTCTCTTCATATCGGAGGATGCTTCCCGGGCTCGCCAGCTGGCCCTTATCGGGGAGGAATCAGGCAATTATCCTTGCATGCGGCCAAGCTCATTTGGGGGTCCTCGGTGGCCAGAGTATACGGCTGGGGGGACAAAAATGGGAATATTCTGCACAGGTAGGCCACTTACCCCAGAGCAACTGCATCATTCCGGAAGTGGTCGACACAGCTGGAATGGTGCACCGTGCTCCTACGGCAATGGCAATACCTTTGCTGCGTATTATAGGCAAGTATACATGGCACCGACCCCCAGGCTGACCGTCACTGCTCTCCTTGGCAGGGGCCGAGTGCGCCTTCCCACGTTGGATCAGGCGGCCCAGAAGGATTTGGAACGCCCCATCTCCCTGAAAGAGATTGAAGAAGCGTTCAGCCTGATCCCATGGGGTAAGACCCCGGGACCGGATGGCCTGCCACAGGTATATTATGCTACCATTCTGGCCCAACAACTGAAACCCTACTTGACCTCATTGGTGCACCCGGACCAATGCAGATTCATGCCGCAGCGTGGGACCCGCCATTGTCTTCGAAGACTGCAGTCGGCCCTGTTGCACCGACATCTGATAACCCCTTACTTGGCCCTCCCGTCCATAGACTTTGAAAAAGCCTTTGATTCTGTGGATTGGGAGTATCTGTTGGGGGTACTGGTCGAGATGGGGTTTGGACCTCACCTTCGTTCTCTGGTTTGAGTCCTCTACACTCCCCCGAGAGCAAGAGTCCTAGTTAACGGAGTGCTGTCAGAGGCCTTTCCCATCGCCAGGGGCACTAGGCAAGGTTGTCCTCTTTCTCCCTTGCTATTCGCCCTGATGATGGAACCCCTGGCGTCCCTGGAGCAGATGGAGGAGCGTATTGTGGATGGGAATGGCCACATACAGACACAGACAAGATCACGCTATATGCGGACGATGTGCTTGTCTTCCTCTCCGACCCCGCCTCCTGCGGGCCACAGTGCCTCCGAATCTTGCATGATTTTGAGCAGGCCACAGGGCTGCCGCTTAACCCCGGAAAGTATGTGCTAGTCCCTCTGCATCTCTCAAGGGAGTGCTTTGAGTGGCAATCCACCATACCACTCCGGAGGCTATCCTTTAAGTACCAGGGGATCTGGTTCACCCTACTCCCCGAACTGGGCTGGTCTCTCAACGTGGCCCCCTTGGTTAAGAGGGCTACAGAGGATCTCCTTAAATGGAGGGCGCTGCCTCTGAACCCCCTGGGAAGGGTTGCTTTATTACAAATGATGATCCTCCCCAGGTTCCTCCACGTCCTCCAGAACACGCCCTTCTGGTACTCCAGGGTCTGGTTCAAGGAGTTGGACAGCCTAATCACAAAGTTCTTCTGGAGTGGTGGAAAGGCCCAGGTGGCTGTGGCCGTCACTCAGATTCCCTCTTATGACAGGGGCATGGGAATGACACACCTATATCTGTATTTTCTAATGGTACGTTTACTAGTGATACATGATTGGTTTAATTGGGGCTGGTCGGACCCGGCATACAGGCTTGAGCTGAGCGAAATGGGGATTAATGGGCATCCAAGCCATGCTATATGGAGAACCCATTCCGTCCAGACTTCCGGAGGTGACGTGCTCGGTGCTCACGGTGTGGCGGGCCTCGCTCCGCCACACAGGGTGGTTGGGGAACTTGACCCAGTGCACCCCCCTTTGGCAGGGAACCTGGCTTCAGGAAGTCAGCGGGCTGAGGGGTTTTAAATCTTGGGATCTTATTGGTATCTCCCAATTAGGGGATGAATGGGAAAAAGGCCAGATGTTGTCCTTCCAGGTGCTCCAGACCCGCTACCCCCTACACTATAAATATCTACAGTTGAAACATTTCCTCCTCACACACATTACAGGTGACACGAGGTGGGCGACTTGGGAAGGGGGGTGGTTTCCCAAATTTACTGCACTCTAGTCAATAAGACCTCCACATCACTAGACAAACTGAGGGATCAATGGGTGGAATGGGTGGGCCCTCTTGATGATGCGGACTGGCGCGATGCCCTTCTGGCCCCCAGAATAGTTACTGTCTCGGCCAAACTCAAGCTGATTTAGCTTTACTACCTACATGCAGGGTACCTCACACCACAGCGCTTACACCGAGCAGGATTGCGCCCCAATGCGTCCTGCACGCAATGCCAGCATGCTCCATGCGCGCAATGCCAGCATGCTCCAGCCAATTTCCACAACATGGTTTGGTCATGCCCCCGCTTGGGGCAATTCTGGGGTTCCATCGAGAGGAAACTAACGGAGGTGCTAGGCTGGGAGGTCCCCCATGATCCACGTCACACTTTGTTGGGAATCACTGATGGGCTGGATGGGTCCAGGGCTGACAAGTTGTTTTACAACACAGCTATGATGGTGGCCAAGCAGGACAGTGCGGCCGCCTGGATAAGCCCTAATCCTCCCACCCTGCAGAAGTGGCGAAAAGGGGTGGACTGGTGTGCGACCCAAGAGAAAGCCATGTATACTGCGAAGGGGCGTGCCAAGAAATACCGTAGAGTGTGGGGGAAGTGGTTGGGAGCTGTGGAAGGTACCGATTGACTGGACTCCAATTTTTACCAGGGTTTTAAAGGGGTCTTGATTGGGGGGTATAAAGATGAACTGTATGTATTTATAACTGTGTTGTCCATGCTTTGGCTGATTTGCTCTACTTTTTTGTTAAAATCAATAAAATTTGTTTATAAAAAAAATATATATATATATATATGGCTGCCTTTTCATTCTTTAAAAACAGCCATTACCCAATTATATACTAGCTTGGCATCACCATATACCAAAGTAGACTGCAAAGTTATCATGGTATACCATCACCTAAACTATAACTAATGCCTAGCTGTATTACTTGAATGCAGTACCCTTACGTCACTAAAGGTGTCACATGGGGAAATGAATACTTAAGTCAGATTTAAGAAGGAACACAGCATGCCTAGCCCTGTGTTGATTGGTAAATCTGGAGAAACGAAAGGCAGAGAAATTTGCTGTTTTGCATTGTTCTACACAACATAATCTATATTGTTGCTAAATATCACACATATGCACATGCCACGCCACTAGTCTATTCCACTATATGCCACTCAATACCACTTCACTGTACGCTACTCTGCTCAACATATCATTAGTCTTTGGCTTTCATCCCATGCGACTTCACGCTACACTATACGATTTGACCTCACTCCAATGTGCACCACTCTAATCTACACTAATCCATTATACGCCACTCCACACTACGCTACTCCAGTATACACTATTACACTCTACACCACTCTGCTGTGCAACAACATGCTCTATGCTACTCCACTCTACCCTATTATGCTGTACACAACTCCAGTCAACGCCAGTCCACTCTAAGCTATCGTACTGTATGCAACTCCACTTTAAGCCTCTTCAGTGTACGCCACTCTGCTGTATGCTACTTCACTATATGCTTCTCTAGTTTATGCTATTCCACTCCGTGCCATTCCACTGTATGTCACTCCAATCTCTGCTATTTCACTGTATGCCACTCCACTGTATGCTACTGTGCTCTGAAATACTCCAGTATATGGCACTCTACTGTACGCCACTTCATTTTACGCTATTCGATTGGACCCCTCTCCAATGTACCCAACTCCACTTTATGCTATGACACTCTACCCTACATCACTGTACGCCACTTCAGTCTACACCACTACATTGTACACCACTCCCTTGTACGCCACTCCACTATACACTATTATACTCTACGCCAGTCAGCTGTACAACACTCCACTCTATGCCACTCCACTCTACCCTATTACACTGTACACAACTCCACTCTATGCCATTACACTGTAATCAATCCACTCTATGTTATTCCACTTTTTGCCACCCCACTGTATGCTACTCCACTCTATGCTACTCCTGTGTGTCCCACTCAATTCTATGCCATTCCATTGGATGCCACCCCACTGCATGCCACTCCATTGCATGCCACTCCACTATATGCTATTGAACTCTACCCTATTCCTGTGTCCGCTACTCTGGTCAACCCCAGCTCTCTACTTGCCTCTGCAGTGAACACTACTTCACTATACATCATTCCAGTCTACACCACTCTACTGTACACCACCCACTCTGTGCTATTCCCCTGTTTGCCACTCCATTTGGAACACATCTGAATAAGGGTGTCAGTTCCTATCTGGGGCTGTGATTTCATGTGTATGTAAATATATTACTAAATCACTGCCTCTCTTTTTGTGATATGAAATTGTATGAATGTGTCTGTAATAGACTGCATATATTGTTTCCTGGGTGTACTAGTGAATATTCAGTTATTTAAGTGAGTAGGAAACTGTCTTCATTACACAAGACGCATATCAGTTGTACTTGTCTTTGTGACTGCATCTTTGGACGCTTCTCTAACTACTTCACTAGGTGTTTCAGTGTCTGCCTGCTTTAGTCCTTAGGTATCTTGGCTTCAAGTCAAGAGTGTAGGTTTGATGTATAACTGGACACATATGTGTCTATCAGTGTATATAGTTTACTGAAACATCCAAATACATCTTTTAGTTTTTAAGTGAATGGCTCCCTGCACTCTGGCCTAGCTACAGCCTTCCTCATTGTTCACTTATATGTTATACAAGAACAGTTTACACCTTGACTATTAGTTTTAAGTGATAAGGCAGACCTAGCAGAAAAGCTACATGCCCAAGCTCAAGTTTACCAGGCCTGAGACATAATGCAAGCTCTACTTTTTTGCATGAGAAACTTGAAAGTGTCACTCGTTTAGCAGACATCTGAATAAGTGTTTCAGTTTCTATGTGTGTCTGTGAGTCCATGTGTATGTAAATGAATTACTAAATCACTGGCTCTATTTATGTGATATGTGGTTCTCAAAATGTGTCTGTAACAGCCCGCATGAATTGCCTCATGGGTGTGCTAGTAAATAATGGGTTAGTTAAGTGTGTGAAAAATAGCTTTCATTATCAGAAGATACATATCACTTTTGCTTATCTGTGAGATTGAATCACTGCATGCTTCTCTAACTACCTCTCTGGCTGTTTAAATCTCTGTGTGCTTCCTACTTAGGTACTCAGATTAAAGTCTGGGTGTTTGCTAGACTTGTAATTGGGCACATAGGCTGCAATGAGTTCATATAATTCAATGAAACATCATTGTGCCTCTTTTACTTTTTAAGCAAAATGTTCCCTGTGCTACGGCCTTGCTATACAGCCTACCTCACTGTTCAGTCATATATGGTTCAAGAAAAATTTTCACATTGTGTAGCAGTTTTAAGAGGTAACACAGACCTACCAATATATATTTCAAAATCTTTTTATTACAATATGACATAATTAAATACCTTATTAATCATTTTTTTGACTTACAAAACAATGTAATTAACGTACTAGAAGATTTAGTGTGTTGGTATAATCGCTTAATGTATAGATTCAATATTCTAAGGGTTTATAAAAACTTAGCACAAGAATGGCTCACCACTCTGATACTCTTTGACACAATGCAAACATAAATGGCAACCTTCTGAAGTTTCCATTGCCTGATACTGCAAAAGTCAGCAAATACAAACATTATTTCATATTTCAGTCTTGTAACTGCATTTCTGAATGGTTACTGACTATTAACCCTTTCAATCCTGTTCGGAGGAAGCCTAAAATGCATGTCTTTGTGTCAATAATTGCAACATAATCACGATAATCGCATGGAATACGTGAAAAAAAACAAAGTCGGAAAAACTGCTTCCCTTAATACTTTTATATTTCTATCACTATACTATACTTTCTTAAAAGACCCTCAACAGGGAATCTTATCTATCTATTTAAACAATGAACCTAAAACTCTTCAATTTGAAAAAATGAATACCTGTTTCTTTAATACCCTTCCCCCAATACACCCTCTGCAGATTCTTCATAGAAACCCACTAGAACCAGTAGGTCCCAAGTACATAACAGATTCCAGAAGGTCCATACTAGTTACAAAATTAGCTACAGCAGGTGTGATTTACTGCACATACAGTAAAGCATATTCAACTCTCTATTACATTTTTTTTATTTACCAGAGCCAATGAAACATCTCTTTACTAATCATTTCTAAATGCAACCTACTTTCATTCACCTGCATATTCCCTTCATCCATTCAATCAAATTTCAAGCAATTTTCAAACACATGAACATGCATTTTCACTGTCTTTCATAGTACCGAATGTAAAATACATCTACAGACCTGTCCAGGGTGCTACTCCTCCTTCCTACAAAATGCTTACAGTATGTACTGTGGGCCACAGCTATGTAAAGAGGCTGCAAAAACAAAGGTATTGACAAGGATTTGGGTTTGCAAAATGTGGAGATTAGTTGGTTTTGCCATAGAGGGTTAACGTTTCATCAGCTGCTTGCTTTGGTTAAATCCATTGTGGATTTCCAAGCTCCTCACCTCATAATTGTGCACTATGATGGCGATGATCTAGGCACATTAACTGTGGTTGGGCTGGAAATGCTAATGAAGTATACCTTTGCAGAACTGATGTCACTTTTTCCTCACACTGTCTTGGTACTCTAATATATGCCAAAGATAGAAATGGAAGTGGTCACATCAATTCTGTCAAAACAAAAAGCCAGTACACATGTTAATAAAACTGTTTATGATTTCCTCAGAGACCATAACATGAACTCTATCTACAACAACAATCTACGCTTTGACATGCATGGAATATATAGAGCTGATGGAGTTCAATTTACAGACAAAGGGAACAGGGTGTTTCTAGCCAAACTGAAATTTTGCATAGTCTTATGTCAGAGCCATGTTGTTTATTTTCTTGTTGGATGATTTTTATTTATTGAATTTTTTTAATTCTTAGCAACGTCGTAATGATTGCGATAATGTTGCAAAACTGCAAAACAAATGCAGACATTCTTCGACCACCACCGCATTAAAAAATGTTAATTAAAAAAATTAATTCTAACTGTGTTTGAACCCTGCTTCCTGTTTTCGTGATTATGCAGAGAGTCACAATGACTTCAGAAACCGAGATTATCCCACCTCTAACAACTGTAAAACATATATATGCACACATGTTACAGAATTTTAGACACTAGGGGTTTATTACTGCACTGTTTAAAGTCATATTTTTATGGGGCGTTTGTACAAAAACAATCTTTTAAACCAATTTTCCATGTTTACGAATACTCTGAGTATCGTGTAGATGGTGGTAACCGCTATGTTCGCACCTTTTGTTATGAAATGTAAAACACGTAAGTGCACATATTTTGCAGCATTTTAGACATTAGGGGCCCCTTAGGATGGTGCAGGGACCGGAGGCCAAACATGCGGCGGTCTGCACCACTAATAGGGATGCGACTGGTACCCTGGTGGTCACATTCCACATTTCCAACATTTCCAACACGCCCTCAACCGGCCACCAATGTAAATTTCACGCCTGCCTTTCCATGGCAGCATCACCGCCATGGAAAGGATTGTATGCACACCCATCCTAATATGGATGGGGGTGCCTGCTAGGAATAGCCACCATATTGAGGCCCAATTCCGTCTAGCCAACAATAGGAAAAATGTATGACTCGCGGAAAAGCGGTGGACACAGTTTGCATCCGCTGCGATACTCCCGCCATAATAATATGGCAGGGTAAATCAGGCTGAGAGGGCAGGCGGTTCGCACCACTGTCCCGCCAGTGGTGATCGGCCTCCGATCATAATCACCCCCTAGGTGTTTATTAGTGCACTGTTTAACATCATATTTTTCAAGCTAGTTTGAATAAAATTAATCTTTAAGATTGATCTTCCATTTTCGAGGTGACACCGGGCATCAATAATCCGTCACTACACCTGATGGTGCACAAGGGTCCATGCTGACGGTTGTTGCCTTGTCGTGAATATTGTGCGCAAAAAAAAATATTTTGGTCACATAACTTGTGCCACTAATACCCCCATTTGTAAAACATGAGGTCAACGCGAAAACAGGACCCCTTATGTCACTTTGAAAAAATATTTTCAGCCCCCAGCTTCATCCCTGTTACATAAAATAGTGACCACAACTTTATGTTCAGGTTGCGTCTATCTAATCACAGCATTCCTGGTGGCCCGCTTTCCTGATTTGACATGAACACGTCATGATGTAACTATGATCACTGTGAAACAACCACAACTTTCTCTACGGGATGTATCCAGCCAAAAAGACCATCTCCGCTGGTGCGCTTATCTCAAACACATCGCGGGTTTGCCGTGATCACCGCAAAACCGTTGCAGAATATCAGCGACCAGAGATATCACTCTATTGTTTGGTTTTAATTTCATAAGAACTGCTGAAAGGATTTGCACCACATAACAAAAAGCACAGTCTGCGTAGTAACATCTACCCCTCTGCCAAATGTGGTGTAATTCTGTCCAGCATTACATGCTGTAGGTTTAACAATGTATTCCTATGGGAATTAACATTACAAATGCACCCCTATTTCTCGGTCCCCACTGCACAAATCAACCTCAATGGTTCCATGAAACACAGAACCTGCGTTGACACTTTTTTTTTAGGTAAAATTTCATGCTGATTAGTCAAACAAAACCAACGTTATAGACAAGTTAAAAAATGCTTTTCCTATGGAAACCAGGTCCTAACTATAACTGCCTATACACACACACTGAAAAAACAAGGTTACAGATATGTTAGTTATGTTCTGAATTTATAAGAATTTACAATAAACAAACAAATTCAAGCCCTAAAGTAACTATACCTCAAGTTCTCATCATGCGCAGTTTTCTCATGAATAATTTTATTGCAAATGTTGAAGTGATAATATTAATGATGCCATAGAAGGTGTCATGAATGGTGTAATATGAGGAGTAATTAGCTGTGTATATGGGGGGAACAAGTCATAGTTACCTTAGGGCATGACTTATAGCTACTTGAGTTAACCATAACTATAAATGCTGAATTTCTATGATTTTGTGTGAGCAAGTTCAGAACCTACCTAAAACATCCATGTAACCTTTGTTTTTTACAGTAAATTTCTATGTTTACGTTTAGCACACACGTTAATACGTAACCAGTGCCCTGCAAACAAAGGGTGCTGCAATGAGGGCCAGCTTTGCACCGGACCTGGCCATCATATACATGGACCATCTTGAAAGCACCTTTGTATTCCATGAAAGCAATCCATACCACGACCGCATAACCCTCTGGAAGCGGTACATAGATGACATTCTCCTTATTTGGACAGGTGACCAAGCTGAACTGGACACTTTCTTTCTGTGGCTTAACCAAAGACCTACGGACATAAAGTTTACCATGCACTCAGACACCAAGTCAATCAATTTTATGGATATCTCTATTAAAGCAGATAGCAACCTTCTATATACCACGCTGTTCAGGAAGCGGATGAGCGGAATTCATTACTATGACACAGTCCCCACCCTGGAGGATTGCGTGCCAACCTGCCTTTCAGACAATTCCTGAGGATCCAACAGAACTGTTCATGGAAAGAAGACTACCTGAGGGAATCAGAGATCATCATGGGTCGCCTCATAGATAGGGGCTACACCAGAAGATTGGTCAAGCGTGCCCAAAGAGAGCCTGGTTCAACCCCAGAGAAACCCTACTAATGGTCAAGACATGCAATAAATATTTGAACAACAGGATGATCTGTGTGACTACTTTCTGCACCCACAGCAACACCATCAGATGGATCATTAATCACTACTGGGAGATCATTGCAGATGATTTGAAATCGATTGAACCACCAATGCATTCCTTTAAGAAGGGGAAAAGCATACAGGACCATGTGGTCCATTCTTTTTTAGGAACACCTCCATCACCTTCTATCCAAACAGTGTGACATCTTCCTGAGATCACTGGCCATTATATGTGGACGTTGCAAGGTGTGCAAGCTCACAATCCAGACGAAAGAACTAAACTACATTTGATTGACCTGAAAACCCACACAAACTGCAACACAACAGATGTAATCTATGCCATTCCCTGCCCATGCGACATGATCTACATTGGTCAGAAACCCCAAAAGGTAAATGCACGGATACATCAACATTGTAGCAGAGTGAGATGTGGTGTGGCAGGGGCTCCGTTGGTTGCACATTTCCAGAGAGTCAATCGCCCCAGAGGGCATAAAATGGGTAGTAGTGGAGAAAGTAACCCTGGGCGCAAGGAGAGGAGATATTCAACCAATTTTAAACCCACGCAAATGCAAATGCATGCACGACTAGGTGGTATCCATAATGGGCTAAATGAACTTGATGTGAGCTGTACTCAATTAGCATGTCTAAAGATAGAATGAGTAATATGTGTAGTAATCTGTGTCACTGATGGTCCCTTACTGTGTCAGTCTAGGGCTCCTTTTGTATTACTAAATCCAAGTAGACTCATGTACATGCAGATTCTCTCCTTCTTTCCTTTCTAGATCCTATACAAATTAGAGGAGGCCCCTACATACCGTGTATACGATCATTGTACCCTGCGCCTATGTGCACTGTCATGCATGTGACCACATCGTACTAACCAATGTACCTAGCACTTTGGCACATTTCCAAGAATTGTTGCACACTGATCTAAAATGTGTGTTGTGTTGCTCTTATGAAATTACCTGTATATGTGGAAATTCCCCTCGTAATTATCCATAGACACTGCTACCTGACATGCCTGACAAAATGTAATCCTTTAAAATTGACCGATACTTTCACCATGCAGTGCTTAAACGTTTATACTGGCATTTCTTTCCTAATGCTCATGCCATATTGTAAATCGCACTATTTAAGGATGCATACCGTGTATATTTCTTCAAAATATCCACAGTCATTGATTCACGCCTGGTTTTCTGTCACATTGCACCAGGAAAACAATCTTTTTTACGCTTTCACGACAGTGATTAACATGCCCATTTCACCTTTAATTGATTCTACACCAGACCCAGTGCTTTACTTCAACATTTCATTCAGCTGGTCTCGCCTAAGCGATACAGCTGTTCCCTCCCACGGCGTTTTATTTTCAGGTGCATTCGATTAGGCTGTTACAGCTGCGCCGTGTCTTCACTTGGCATTGAGCATGCGTTGCCCCGTAGAGCTAGGGAGTTATAACCAAGAATCCTCAATGCTTCGGTTGATCTACCAGAGGACGGACGCCCTAACCACGAAGGTATGTTCGATCCCACGGATGTCTCTGCCTTTTTAACTGTGTTCAGGAATGGCTGCCCCTCCAGTTCCTGTTTTTCCCTTGTTTCAGTGATTTTGCCAAGAAGGATGGAACGTATGATTTATTCACACCGTCTCTACATTTAAAAACTCTGGATTAAGCCTAGTTATTTTGAGTAAGTGGTTTTACTTCTCACTGGAGACACTCCAGTACTGTTTCTCCTACTTGTCCCCTTACTTTATACTCCTTTTGATTGCTGAAACTTTGTACTTTTAATTCTTTCAGCTCTTCACCATCAAAACATTGTTCCACTCTCTCAGCGGGCCTGTCCTCTCCACCACAATTCAAGGTGGCTTTAGAGTAATCATTTTGTAGGTGTACTTCATCTTACCCTGGAGACAACTCTCGGATCTGTCCCTTTTTCTCACTCACTTCCTTTGTATGCTGAGACGGTGTACATTATTTTTTCAGCTCTTCATCCTCAGGAATGTTCTCCCTCTCTGTTACTGGAGCCTCCGAGCCTGTCCTCTCCACCACAGCTTTAGGGTAATAAATATTATGCCCATGTGTCTCATTATCTTGACCATGTCTTTTTCCATCACCCAATTTATTAAAGTCATCTCTTAAAGAATTTGTAGGTGCCCCTCCCCCGGTCCTGATGAAGACCCTCCTATAAGGAGCAAAAATTTTCCTACAACAAATTTGGGTCGAAACATCGACAATCTTTTCTGTTCTGTACAGAATGTGGACAACAGTGATGGTTCCAGTGTCCTCTTTATTTGCCACTCGGTTTTTGTAAATAACTTAGCCTTGATGAATGCACGCACTATCCACTGCCCTCCTTCCATCACTCACTTTCACTGTTGCACCTTGATGCACTGAACCCTCTTTTGCCCCCCTCCTCTGGGGTACCTACACACTACATTTTTTTGACAAATGAATTGTGCTCAGAACATGATGCCTTATATCTTCAGTATCATTAAAAATACTCAGAATATGCTTAAATACTGTCTGTAATTAATTTATCAGGTGATGTTGATATTTGTTCCAATTGTTGTGCTTCCTCTGGGCCCATCTCCCTTATTGTATCATAGTTCACCCAGGTCTCGGTGACTGGGTTTATCCCATTATTGTATAATGCGCACAGCCTTTGGGAATGTGCAGCCAGAGTTTAGACGTATGGTCTGGCCTACTGCCTGGGCCTGCGGCCAACTCGGTCTCATGCATCCAAACCCAAGCTGCACATGCCCTTTGGCCTTGTGCAGCATGGGAATGGATACAGTGGGTGTGTTTTTTTCATTTTTCTCTGGATCTGTTGATCCTCTCGTGAATCTCTGGATCAACGGACCTGGAGAAAAATAAAGCTTGACAATTTTGTGCCCATGAGGGATCCCTAATGGACTCCTCTATGTGTTCTATGGGGTCAGGCTACCTGTATTCTGACCCCTTATATGTTTTTGCACTCTTCTTGCTCCCTGCATATCAGGGCCTTGGCAGGGTATATGGATCCACATCTGTAGATATCTATATTTTTTAACCTTTATTATCTTTCAAACTACTGGACCGATTTACACCAAATATCCAAAAGCGGGATCTGCATAACCACATCTAGCTTTCTGCAAAATTGGTGTAATTCATTTCAGAGGTTCTGGCTGCAGTTGTGTTCAAAGAATGCAAAATTGACATAACATGGGTAAATATCATTTTAGGACCTCTGCTTTTTCCAGGCCCAAGCTTGACGGTACACACTGCAATTTTCAACACAGTAGCTGAACTGACTAAAATACAAGTTTATCTGTGAAGCAGCGCCAAAGTTATTGGCAAAAAAAACACTTTTTTCTTCCCATGGAAACGTTTCTCCTACCTGTAACTACATGCTGGCTAGTGCCAGGAGATAATATCAGCAGACACTTTCCTCATACTCCGGCACGGAGAATAAAGTGCCACATAATGAAGGTAGGGATTTCTTGTTTTTTTATGTATGTACCACAAAGATCACCATCTGTGTAAGTTTAATGAAAGATGGCTGATTCATTTCAGAGTTTCCTCCTTCAGCTGGACCAATTTAGGTCTGTTTTTTCGGAAAATGAGAGTTTTTTGGTTTTCTAATAACTTTGTCCTCCTTTGGCGAATCTTCACAAAAATTTCCGCCAAAGATGTATATTCACCTCAGCTCTGTCATGGAAAGTTTTAGGGTGATATGTCAAGCAGGAGCCGAGAAAAAGGGGATCCCAAAACATAAAAACCCAATGCATTTTCCATACATTTCTTTAAAATCGGATACAGCTAAAACTACTGAGTGGAATTACACCAAATTTGGCAGGAAGCTAGATTTTGGTACACAGATTGTGCTTCTTGTAATTTGGTATACAACGTTTCAGTAGTTTTGAGATATTAAGAGTCAAACATAAAGGTATATTTTGGAAGTTGGGCCCATGAAAGCCTCAGAGACTATCGCAGGAGCGCTGATTTAAAAATGGAGCATGCTGTTTGGCCCAGGGAGCTTTATTCCAAATGGGGCATCTCGCTCCCACAGGAGTCAGACTCCCACGAGAGCGAGCTCTCTGATTGGCTCCCAACAACATTCGAAAAAAGTTGCTCGCAGATATTACAAGACTCTGGGACTTAGTAGCATATCCTGAAGTTATTAAAAAATTATATATATGGGGCAGGGTAGCGATACCCCAGAGCGACCCCCCTGGGACCAAAAAAGAAAACAAATGGCAAAATACTGCAATTTCATGATACTTTCACAAGATGATAGAAAAATGGCAACCAGTCCACATTTATTTAGTATAAGCCCAGAGGAGCCTACCCCAGGGCTGTGTTTAAAAAGATGGAGGACTGCGTGGCCATGTTCATTTTTCCATTGGAATTTTAGATTGAGCTACAACAGCCCAAACAGCTTGTTGCGTTATGCCTTTTGTTTTGAATGCTGTTCTGTGGTGAATTCTTTCTGGTACTGCTATGTTCTCGAGGAATTACTTTTGGCCCATGTTTACTGTGACTTACTTCCTGTTTAGCTTTGCATTGGATTGTAAAAAGAGTGATCATCAGGAATCTTGAAAAGGATTCCCTGCGGGACACTTGTGTCAGATTATTGTCAATCTGGGGAGAGGAAGCGTACACTCGCTGTTACCTTGATTTGCTGGCAGAAGCGGTTGTGTCTCCGTGGACCGACAGTGCAGTAAGGTTTTTGCCACCGTTCGTGTTATTACACATGATCCCCCATCTCTCTTTCTACCGCAACTGCGAGAGAGGGAGATAGAGTTTTGTTCTCGAGTGCGGGAAAAATGTAGAAGTGATGCTGCATTTGTTCTTTTCTTTTCCTTCTGATGTGGAACTGCTCTGGCACGTTAAAAAAGGAATTCAGTTGTTTTCACGAATTTGTGTTATGCAAGAAAAAAAGAGACAAATAGAAAATCGAATTGAGCTATTTTCTATTTGAATTACTCTGTGGATATATATATATATATATATATATATATATATTACCTACTGGCGGTCGCCAGTAGGTATATATAGTTAGGATTTTTTCCCTATGGGATTTCTGAAAATTCTATGTCTAATAACTTTGGCGTTTGTGGACGGAATTGGCTGACATTTTCTGGAAAATGGCACATTTTGTTTCTGAGCAGCTCCTGGAAATTTGGTGGGGTTTCGTCAAGGGGGGGCTGAGAAAAAAGGGGGGTCCCAAAACGCGTTTTTCCCATGTTAATTTCCATAGGGCGGTTGGACTCACTTTTAGCTCGAACGGCTGAATGGATTTCCACGAAACTTGGCAAAATTGTAGGGACTGTTAGCCCGATGTGCCTTTGCTAGGTCTCAATATATGTGCTTCAGTGGATTTTGAGAAATTAACGTTTAAATCAAGATATATATCTGTAACAGCGGTCCGGGCAGCGATCCGGTTCGCGTACTTTTCGCTTATCGGAACTTTGCGCACGGAAAGCTGATTGGCTCTTCGGTGTCTGTCAACATTCTAAACAGTCCGGTGCAGCCGCCATCTTCTCTCTCGGTAGGATCGAGAGACAAGAGGAGGCCAAAACAAAGAGGGAAATTTCCATAAGGGGGCATAGTATATCCTCCCTGACCCCCTAGGTTTTATGTGGTGTTTTTAAAAGGGCCCAGCAGGGTCCAAAAAAATATATATATTTTTTTTTTCGCGATGAGCGTCTAGTACGCGAATCGGAAAGCGTTCTGGGCAGCGTACTATAAGGATAATAGAATGATACACTTTTCAAAGACTGTATGTTAATTGTTTGTTTTTTTTTCTTTTTTTTTTTTGTTGTCTTTATTTTTAAAGTTATTTTTGTTATTTTCATTGTTTTTCATACTTTATTAAATTTTCTAACATTTCATTGTCAGAAATGTCATAATTTATTATAGGGTGTAATTGTTTTTCATTTTCAAGCAAGTTGTCTACTGCTTCAACACATTGTAGAAGTTCGTGGTCTCTACTGTCATCCATAAAGTCATCAAGTTTGTCTTGGCTGCTCTCCTTCAGTTCAATCGAAAATGAAATTTGTTGTTCGCCTTCCATTTTGCCTGAAATTTTGAATAAGAAAATATATATTAGTAGAGATAGGGCACTGTTGGGATTAATTTTAGATAGTCATTTTTTATCAGTGAATTTATCTTTTGGCAGTGTATAGTATCAGAGTGGAAATAGGACTATAAAAAAGTGTATGTGATTTAACCAAGACAAGCCTAACTCCATTCATAACTATAACAGAGAAGTCTATCTAAATACATTACTACTACAGAGGGATAGTGTATATGTAGCAGAAAAATTCTATTATATTAAGTTATAGTGCACAATATATTTCGTTTTTAAAAATTATATCTTACCTTCACAAAGAAGTTGAAGTTTTTGGAAGCTATTAAAAGGTGTTGTACAACAAGAAGTAGTAGTCAAAATGGCTGTGCTTTCTTCTCTTCCTTTATATATATTCAAGTATATAACCAATCAAATGTCAGGTAATAAAAGTAGAAAATGAAAGTAACATTTTCATTGGTTGTCAATTCCAACAGTTCAGATGTGTTTTGTGAAGTAATTTACCTCACGGTATTTGGAGAGGTCTAAAGGCTAAATGGCTAAATGAAATTTCAATCAAATTTGTGAGAATGAAAGGGATTGTTATGTAGTATGAGGTAATTTATATTTGGTGAGAGTGTCTCTAGTCGTTTTTCTGTAAATTACTTTCCCGCCTTTTTTTGGACCGCTTTCCGGATAGCGGTCCGGTCCGCGTACTTGGAGCGTAACGGGAGTCCACCATTTTGTGTTTCGGTCGAATCAAGGTATAAAATGGAGGGTAAATAATGTTCTGAATGGGTAGAAGGGGGCATCGTACAAGTATTTTGCCCCCCTACGTTTTCTGAGGGTGGCTGAGGAGGACTATATTTGCGAAGAAAAAACTTTTTTTTGAAATTTTGTGCGGTTAGCTTCCAGTTCGCGTACCGGATAGCGCTCTTTAAGCGTAGTTTGTTGAAAATTACAGAAAAAAAGTTAGAAAAAAAATAATAAAAGTGTGTGATCAGATGAAGGGTAGCTCTGAGAAGAGCTTTTGGGTTTATGGTACATTTAGGTACTTATAAGTAGGTACCAATGCATAGTCTTAAATTCAGAATGAAAATTCTGTTGCCCTCATCTGAGAAGTGAACTCCATCTCCTCTGTAGATATCTTGCATGTAGTAACGCAAGTTATTGTTGTACAGAGAGCCCATTCCATGGTCTCTCATGAAAGCTGACACAGATTTGTTTACATGCTTCCTCGCTTTCTCAATTTGTGGACAAAATTGGTTGGACCACCTCCATTTCTGTCTTTGGCATATATTGGAATATACCAAGGCAGTTTGAGGAAAAAGTGCCATTAATTGCTCAAAGGTGTCCTTTAAAAGCATTTCCAGACCTACCCCTGTCAAAGTGCCCAAATCATTACCTCCACAGTGCACTATTAACAGGTCTGGTTTTGGCAAATGCATAAAGGTTTTCACCAATGGTATCAATTGGTGACATTTTAATCCTCTTTGGCCCAACCACTTAATTTCCACATCTTGTAAATTGAGGTTAGGTAAATTTCTGTTCTCAGCATACCTTTGAGCCCAGTGGATGTAACTATGTCCAACAATCCAGACGTTAAACATGGTGGCTGAAGGTTGTTCTGTAGTCAGATGAAGTGTGGTAATGAAAGGGCAGTTGAAACAGTAGGAGTTTCTAAAGAAAAAAACTGTGGATTTACAATGCTAATGATTCATTAGCAGTGATTGGTGCATTTCCATTTCTGAAAACAGAAAGTTAGGGTGCATGGATGTGTTCTTTGAAAGATGTAATTTGAATGGTCAAGGAAGAAACATTTAATGAAAGATTGCACTGGATACGCAGGTGCACTGAGAGTTCAGAGTTCAATTGAAACATTGTTGTGTGAATTTGCAAACATGAGAGGTCTTCCAGGAGGTGGTTGCTATGGATACAAGGCAGACAGGGCAGAGGGGGGAAGGGTTTTGATTTGAAAAAAGTGAGGGAAGAGGTATGATTGGCTAATATGAGAGATATGTGAAAAGAATATCTGTATTTCTGTGCTTTCAATAGCTGCAGCCTTTGGAGTGCATCCTTTTTCTTCTGCTGAAGACAATTTGGTGTATTTCTCAGACTGTTTTCAAAACTCAAAAAATATTTGCTAAGGTGAGAAAACATTTATTTAATTTAGATAGAGAATAGTATGATTTAAGGAGAAAATGATGAAGAAAGCTGTGTTTATAAAATGTGGTTTTGTCTCTAGTGATATACTAATAGAATTAGTTTCATAGAGAAATTGTAATTGCATATTTGGTGTAACATTCTGGCATGCAGTAACACAAGTTATTGTGGTACATGGAGCCCATTTTATGGTCTGTTATGTAAGCTGAAACAGAGATGTTGCTTTTAAAATCGATTTAAGAAATCAATTTCATTTCTGGATATGTACTGCTAGAGCTTCATAGGTTGTTTTGAGCCATATTTATAACGTATTTGAGTGTCTAAGATGTTATGTTTTCCTTTTAAAATGTAAAGTGTTCCTCATGGGGCAAGTGTCTTGTAAATACGCTCCCACTTGTGCTTGGCAAATTTGGATTTTGATTATGGGAGTTACCTAGCCATGTTAATAGTGTCCCAAAAATGGTGCTAGTGAATTGCAGAAAACACTTTCATGTGTCTCAAGGACATTTTTAGTCATTTCTCCATGAATGCAGGTATACAATTGATTTATTTGCTGTGTTTAAAAACGATTTTTGAAATCAATTACATTTCAGGATATGTACTGTTAGAGCTTCATAGGTTGTTTGGGGTCATATTTAGAAGGCATTTTAGTGTCTTTGATGTTATTTTTCCCTTTTTAAATGGAAAGCGTTCCTCATGGGGCCCTGAGCAGTTCTTAGCCATGTTATTTAATAGGAAGTGGATAACATGGCTAAGAGCATTTGCTGGAAAGTGCATGAATATTGCTGACTTTTCTGCGATGTTATTTTTCCCTTTTTAAATGGAAAGTATTCCTCTTGGGGCAAGTGTCTTGTAAATACGCTCCCACTTGCGCTTGGCAAATTTAGATTTTGATTATGGGAGTTACGTAGCCATGTTAATAGTGTCCCAAAAATGGTGCTAGGGCATTCCAGAAAACACTTTCATGTGTCTCAAGGACATTTTTAGTCATTTCTCCATGAATGCAGGTATACAATTGATTTATTTGCTGTGTTTAAAAACGAATTTTCAAATCAATTACATTTCAGGATATGTACTCTTAGAGCTTCATAGGTTGTTTGGGGTCATATTTAGAAGGCATTTTAGTGTCTTTGATGTTATTTTTCCCTTTTAAAATGGAAAGCGTTCCTCATGGGGCCCTGAGCAGTTCTTAGCCATGTTATTTAATAGGAAGTGGATAACATGGCTAAGAGCATTTGCTAGAAAGTGCATGAATATTGCTGACTTTTCTGCGATGTTATTTTTCCCTTTTTAAATGGAAAGTGTTCCTCTTGGGGCAAGTGTCTTGTAAATACGCTCCCACTTGCGCTTGGCAAATTTAGATTTTGATTATGGGAGTTACGTAGCCATGTTAATAGTGTCCCAAAAATGGTGCTAGGGCATTCCAGAAAACACTTTCATGTGTCTCAAGGACATTTTTAGTCATTTCTCCATGAATGCAGGTATGCAATTGATTTATATGCTGTGTTTAAAAACGAATTTTGAAATCAATTACATTTCAGGATATGTTCTGTTAGAGCTTCATAGGTTGTTTGGGGTCATATTTAGAAGGCATTTTAGTGTCTTTGATGTTATTTTTCCGTTTTTAAATGGAAAGCGTTCCTCATGGGGCCCTGAGCACTTCTTAGCCATGTTATCCAATGGGAGGTGGATAACATGGCTAAGAGCATTTGCTTCAAAGGTTGTTTGGGGTTATACACCATTTTTGGGAAATTATTAACATGCCTATCTAACTCCCATAATCAAAATCTAAATTTGCCAACCGCAGGTGGGAGCATATTTACAATAAATTTGCACCAGGAAGAACGAAAAATAGCATACTAGATACTCAAATGCCTTATAAATATGACCCAAAACATCTTATGAAGCACTAGTAGTGCATATTTCCAGAAATGTTTTGGTTTTTATTTAATGATTTACTTCATTGGTAGGCCTTCACATGTTTTTTTATTTTGATATTTTTCAGTGAAAATCTTATCTGCAACCATGTGTTGGCCTCACCTCAAATAAACAAAACAGGTGATGGACTGAATGTGGATCAATGACACACATTTACCCCAGTCTAAAGATCAGGGCCTAAACAAATCTTTAGATAGGCTACATCTTATCGTCATCCTGAATTAATGATTTAAAATATTAGGGAGTGATTTATGAGTGTTGTATGCCTTTTTTGCACCATTGAGTGTCATTTTTGTGATGCAGTGCTGGTGGAAAACATTTGCTATGTTAAATAATTAGTACGGCATTAAGTTTTAGATGACTGTTATTTATTTACTGTTTGGTAATAGTGGTTAATAACATTTTATATTATATTTTTCCACAGATTCAACTGCAGATTCTTTCATAGTTTGGAAAATGCCTTCCAAAAGTCGAATACGAAAGGCTAGAAAACGTCAAAGACAGCAGGATGATGTTTTATTGCAGCAGTCCTCTTCCCCAAATACTTGTCAAAACACCAAGAAAGGTCCGGGTAAGAGCACGAAATCATTCTTAAGAAATATTTGTCATAAAAAAAGTATTTCTCCAAAAAATGTTTCAGTCCTCAAAAAGAAAAGCAATTTAAATGGAAAGGAGAGACCCATCAAAAATGTTACTGGTAGAGGAAGAGATAACTCTGTGCATGATAGTAGAAGGAAACAACAGTTTAGGGACATTCGACATCGAATGTTCCGTAATAGGATAATAGTTAATTTATTGAAAAATATTTAAAAAAAAGGCCAACAGAAAGCGGCATTTTATAAGAAGAAGAAAAATGTAGAGAAAATTATTGATCATGCTTTTGAAATTAAGCGAAAGTTGTTTATTTTGGTAATCAATAGAATTAGGAAACTAAGCAAGGTAATTTCTGATTTCAAAACTAAAAGTAGATGGAAGAGAGTAGTAAATCGTACTAACTTTTGTGAAGTTTTTTCCGGCGAATGGATGCATAGTTCTAGTTGTGAGGCATTTTTTAATGAGGAGAGTTATTTTCAGGATAATGATTTGGTGTTTGCAGTTGACACCAGTGGTCGAGCTTATGAAGTGAAGGATGGTTGTCCAGTTGAAAAAGAACAACTTGTGACAACAGAGACAGAAGAGGCGCTAAGTGATGAGGTTTTAGGAAGACGTCCTAAGGGTCCTGTGTACATTTGGAAGTGTAGTTCTATTTGCAGTGTGCGACAGGTTTCCATCAATTTGCTTTGTGATTTTATACGGACATTTAATAAGAAAAGTTTGAAGCAGAAAATGAAGTTGTTGCAAGATTTAGATCCTTGCAGAGTGAGACAAATGACAGGTTTGCGTGGTCATTCACTGGCTTGTCTTTCCAGGAGAGTATGCCAGAGTGTTTTTCATCATTTCAGGATGCTAGCAGTGCATCATAATAAAGTGAGAAAATTAGTGAGAATGTTGTATTATGCTAAGAGTCCAGCAATTATGCTTAAACAATTATGTGCTGCTCTTTTGCATGGTTCTGAAATAGATGTGAAGAATATTTGTGAAGAAATTGAGTTTTGTTACTTTGGTAGTAAAGATGAGAATGTTCAAATTGACCCTGAAGTAGAGGGTAATGTGGAAGATAATGTACAGGTTTCCAGTACAGATAATTTTCAGAAGGAAATTGCCACGTTTCAGATGAAATCAAGTGAGAGGCCTAATTTCACTTGTGTATGTTGTCGACGCACTTATTATAAGAATCAGACTAAGGTAGTGGATTTATATGCAAAAAGTGAAAGGGAAAATAATAGTGAATGGAAGGATTTTGCCACATACTTGATGGTAGAAAATTATTTTGATTTGGGATCGGATCAACGTGTGTGTACTTATTGTTGTAATAAATTAAACCAAAACCAGACGCCTGCTAGGGCAGTTCATAATAATCTGGAATTGGTTGAGATTCCTTCTGAATTGAAGGATTTAAATACTTATGAATCTATTTTGATTCAAAGTATCCATCCCTTTCAGGCTATTGTAAGAATGGAGCCAAAGACAGGGAAGTTGCCTCCAGCAGATTTACAGAGAGGATTAAAGGGAAGAGTTGTTTATTTGCCTCTAGATTTGAAGAAAAACATTAACACAATTGGAATAGAAAAAGTGGAAGAGGAACCTCTGGTTATCTTGGTTAATGGGGTTCCGACAAAGAATAAGAAAATATGGCAAGATTTAGTGGATGTTAGGAAAGTCAAAAAGGCAACAGTGTATTTGAAGAAAAATAATAAGTACTATAAGAATGTATATGTTGCAGAAGAGGAAGTAAGTGATGAAGAGGATAGCGATTTGTGTGCTGGCCAAATTGAGAAAGTAGAGGCCTCTAAAAGTGAAGAAATATATGAACATTATAGTGTTCATCCTTTGCATTCCAAGGAAGTCATGGGGAATGCTATTGAGTTGTTTCAAATGAAACAAGCCAAAGGGAGTCCCATTAGTGTTTGGGAGGAAAGTTTGGAAGCTCGGTGTTTCCCACAGCTATTTCCCACAGGTCAAGGAGGAAGATATGATGAGCGACCTCATCAAATTCCTGCGTCTGAATACCGGACTTTACGATTGTATGCAGCAGATCCTAGGTTTCGGCAATGCATTCCCTATTTGTTTCATCTCCTGTTTGAAAGCGATCTGTCTGGACTGTCATATGCAGTGAACCACATCTTAAAAAGTGGTATACAGATGCGAAACATCTCGGCAAGTGACTTTATGCATAAAGTCAATGTCCAAGACAGTATTTTGGATTCTCACTTAATTAATCTCATGGCGTGTCAGCGTGGTACTAATGAGTACTGGTACCGTCGTCATGGTGATTTAAAATGTATGCTGAGGAACTTAGGAACTCCAACATGGTTCCTCACTCTGAGCTGTGCCGAGTATGGCTGGGAAGACTTACTTGAATTTTTACGAGAGGCAAATGGTAACATTGAAAACATCGAATTCAAGACACCCGGAGAACTGTGCTCTTTGGATCCAGTCAATGTATGCAGGTACTTCAATCATAGATTTGAAGCTATGATGTCTTTCATTACAAATAAAAAGAATCCACCTCTTGGACAGGTGTTGGATTTCTTTTGGAGAAAGGAGTACCAAGCAAGAGGTGCCCCTCATATACATATGTTGTTGTGGATCAAGGATGCACCTAAATTTGGAACAGATCCGGATGACTTAGTGATGAATTTCATCGAACAGTATTCTACGTGTGCTGTTCCAAACGCAACAGAGAAGAAAAGTCTAAGAGAACAAGTTCTACGTTTCCAAAGCCATCGTTGTGGAAAGTACTGTCGTCGTAAATTCAGAAACAAGGACAAGTTCTACACCAAATGTCGTTTCAACTTTCCACGACCGGTGATTTCTAAAGGAAGAGTGAACAGTTTGATGTCTTCGCTGCGACATAATGTGACGAGGAAATCACCCAAGAATACATACAATTTGAAAAGGAACGAAGAGTCCAAGTACATCAATGACTACAACCCAGTGATTTTGTCCATGTGGAATGCTAACATGGATATACAGTTTGTGGCTGACAACTGTATGGCTGTGGCTCGGTATGTGACATCTTACATCACCAAAAAAGAAAAGACCGAACTGAAGGATATGTGGGAGGACATTTCTCATGAAAAGAGCCTCAGCAAGAAGTTGTACAGTTTCAGTCTGAAGATGTTGTCGCATCGAGAAATCGGAGCTTACGAATGTTCTGACCGGTTGTCTTCAGCAAGTCTCTATGCCAAATCCAGGAGTCTCGTTTGGGCGAGTCTTGGTCTTGCTGCAACGCGAAATCGAGTTCTAAAACCTGTCCGGGAAATTGAGTATTTGGCAGAAAAGGAACCAAACAGTACCGACATTTTGAAGACCAACATGTTGGATACATATTATCCAAATCGAAGCAGTCACCTTGAGAATGTTTGTCTATATGAGGTTCTCCAAAATTATATATTCAAGAGGAACATCAAAGAAGATATTGAGAAAGGAGTGTATGCTGTAATTGGAAGTGAGGGATGCCTGGTCAAGCAAAGAAAATGCCAATTAGTAAACCATCGAAAATTGAGTGGTGAATCTCCAGAAAAAAAGGAGTTTTTTTATTTAGCACTTTTGCAACTTTTCAAGCCTTGGCGTGCAGAAGAGGAACTGCTTGGAGATTTCCTCTGTTACGAAGACTCTTTCAATGCAGCCAAGGAGTCCATAGAATGTCCTGCTTTTTCTAAATATCAAGAAATGCTAACTTTGGAAATTGAGCAGGAAGCAACGATTGCAGCCGAGATTGCCAGAGACAGTTCTCAGGACAGTCAGAGTTCTGTTTCATTGAGTCAAGATCCACTTGGAGGACCTATTATCGAAAATGAAGCTGCCACTGCTATGAATGAAGTGGAAAGAGCCATGGCACATGCTCAGGAGGATTCAGTTAAGTTAGAAGACTTGGAAAAACAACTCAACGTTGAGCAGAGGAAAATATATGATGAAGTTACCACGGAAATTGAGCACGGATTAAGTCATGAGAAGAACAAGTGCTCATGTACATCGTTGAAGCCTGTCCGACTGTACGTGAGTGGAGAAGCGGGAACTGGAAAAAGTTTCCTCATTAAAGCAATCTCTTGTTATTTGCAGGAAAGGACTGAGTCATCGCTGTCTTGTGTTGTCACCGCTCCTACTGGACTGGCAGCACATAACATTAAAGGTATTACTTTGCATCGTCTACTGATGCTGCCGGTGGAGCATGACAACAAATTACAATACAACAAGTTATCTGGAGATGCTTGCTGTGAAGTTTCAAGAGTCTTGAGGAAAATGAAACTACTTATCATTGACGAAGTAAGCATGGTTTCCAATGTCATGCTTGCCTTTGTGCATTTGAGAATGCAAGAAGTACTTAAAACTGAATATGATGTGTTATTTGGTGGGAAACACATCATTGTTTTCGGAGATCTTCTGCAGCTGACACCAGTAAAAGGTCAACCTGTGTTCAAAATACTCACGCATGAAGATACCAGGAAGTGCCTAGGGAGCATTGGCAACGTCAATATATGGTTAAACTTCAATTATGCAGAACTGCATCAAAATATGCGTCAGGCAAAGGATGAAGATTACAAGAATATTCTACAAGATATTAGAATTGGAAAAGTGACCGAGCATGGGAAAGAAGCTTTAAATGCACGATTACTGTCAAATTTATATCCCAAACAAGAGATTGTGCCTGAGAATATTTTTCAGAAAATTACTGAGAAGAAATCCGGGATATGTCTCATGCCAACTCTTGCAGAATGTGCCATCTTCAACAACAAAATGTTGAATTTAGAAAAGCAAGAGATTGTGAAACTTGAAGCTATCGACAAATTAGAGCATATGGGATCAACAATTATTTTGTCAGACAATTTGAAATCAAAATTGGATTCATTAGAGAAGACTATATCTAAAACAGCGGGTTTTGAAAAGACTTTGAATGTGTGTTTAAATTGCCGAATTATTTTGAGAAGGAATTTACATGTAGAAAGAGGTCTGGTAAATGGATCAATGGGTAATGTTGTTGATTTTGAGAAATACAGAAATAGAGATGGAATAGAATTTTTAAAAATTAAATTTGATGGCATTGAGGAAGTACAGCAAATTGGTCGTTGTTCTGCTAGGTTTTTGCTTGTTAAAGATTTATATGTTCGCCGTAAACAGTTTCCTGTTTGCTTGGCATATGCGGTGACAATCCATAAATCGCAAGGTTTAAGTGTAGACTGTGCATTGGTGAATATTGGCAGTTCTGTGTTCAAGGAGGGTATGGCATATGTGGCATTGTCACGAGTTAGAACTTTATCGGGATTGTACTTGATTGACTGTGATGTCACAAACATTTGTGCGGATCTAGATTGTGTTAAGGAATACAATAGGTTAAGAAGAGAGTATGCGCCACATTTGCCTCAATATCCTTTGTTTGAGAAACGTGTGGTAGGCCGCAAACGTAGAAATAGCAGTAATAGTAGGGAGGTTGTTGCAAAAAGACTAAAAGTCAATGAACCGAAAATTGTTAGCAGAAAGAAAGTGGATTCTGTTGAAGATGTTGTTGGTTTTCAATTTGAAAACAGTTCTGGTGTCAACTGCTATGCAAATGTAGTGGTTAATGTTCTCTTTTCACTAGAGAGTTTAAAAGAACAGATTCTGTTGAATTCTGAACAAATTTTATGCTGTTTGTTGAATTCTGTTTTCGAGAAATGTAGCACTGATCGAACAAAAGTAGAAAGTGTGTCTGAACTTCGTTATCTGTTAGATGAATGTTCAGGTCAAACAGACTTCTCTGAAAATAATCAGCAAGATTGTCAGGAGTTTTTAATGTATATGCTTGATATATTGCAAGTTGAGGGTGTAGATGTAGATCACCTGTTTGGGCTTTCTTATCAATGGCAGCATGACTGCGAGAACTGTATGGTATCAAGTACTACTAGTGTAGACTCAGAAAGATTTATATATTTAACTTTGCCAGACAGTAAATCAGTCTCCTTTAATAAGCTAGTAAATGCAGCGGATCACAACATGGAGTGTAGCCAATGTAAATGTGATATGATGTCAACATTATTTATACGTAGATATGGCCAGTATGTCATTTTAATGATCCAACGTTGTAGGCCTGATGGATCAAAATTGTCAACTTTAATAAAAAAATTTGTGGCTTCTCAGCTGTCAATATCAGGGAGGACTTTTGTTACTGTAGCAATTATCTATCACGATGGTCCATCAACAACATCAGGACATTATACAGCTTACTTAAAGTCTGGAAACGGCTGGTCATTCTGTAATTATTCCGTTGTAACGTTCAAAAAAAAATTGCCGTTTGACCTTAAAAATTCTTACCTGGTGTTTTTAAAACCAAAATTTTAAGTAGAGGGAATGTAAGTCTGCAATGCTGTCTAGATTAAAAATCCAACTATATAAACCTAATGCAAGTAAGTCTGCTTCATAGTAAGCAGTATCAGTGTCATAGGAAAAGGAGAACATGAGTGACAAAGAAGAGTAAGTTATTAGTAGTCCAGGATTGTGAAAATAATCTCAAATATTTTATTTTTGAAAGTTGCGAAAATAGAAAATGTCGGGATTTGATTGGAAGAATAACAAGACTTGCGAATCGCGGCAACATGATTTGGCCTAGTGGAAACATGTGATATAATGAGAGAAGTCTTTTTTTCTATGTAACATATTTTACGTATCGATGGAGGTTTTCTTTCAGAAAGTGGCGGGCTGAAAATATTTGTAGCACAACAGAGTGGATGCTGTTCATAGGAGATCGTTCGACGTCATTGAAAGTAAGTTAATTTTAAGGAGTTTTGAAATCAGATTTCGAAGGTTGTATGGGTTTTTTAAACACAGTCATTTTGATTGTGTTTTTTTTTCCCCGCTGTTACATGATGAATACCTTCAAGTCACTGATTTAAGTGAAATTTGATACATTCTGAGAACAGCAAAAAGAAACCATTTAACATGTATAATGAATGTTATGCTTTTTGTCCTTATGATATACATTTAGAAATGTGAGGTACATATGGGTAAGCTGAGTTCTGTAAATATCAATTTTAATGCTTTCAGTGCTGTACTTCTGGGTAGTGTTTTTTTAAAAAAAAGAAAAGAGGCCTCACCTCAAAGAAAGCTCTTGAAAGCACACATCTTATTTGCATCCTAAATCAAGCATTTACAATGTTAGACACAATTTTATGATGGCGTTACATCTTTTTTGCGCTGCTATTGCATCACTATTGTGAGACATTAGCAGTGCAAGAAAAACATCATGTTCCAAAATAGGCCTCAGTTCATCAACATCAAGATACAGTTTCTTTAGAATATATATCTTTAGGATTGTGTAGGGGACGTAGAGAAGCAGAGACTTCTGTAAATGTCAAAGTTGTTGAAAAACTGTTTGTTTTTGAACCTTTTCCCTTGTCTTTTCTAATTTTTAAATACATGTTTTAATATTTTTGGAAATGTTTGTTCTTTGTTTTACAGATTGAAAGTATGAAAAAATATTTAAAAAAGGTAACAAGAATTATAAGGTAAATGTTTTCTACTCTTTTTACCCGCAATGCACTGCTGATGATGTCATTGACAGTATCTCTCATTTACTCTCTATAGCTGTCTTTCTTTTTACATTATTCTCTGTTTACTTCCCTTATACTAACTCTTCTTTTTTAAAAAAAAATATTTTTTTAGTTCGCTTAAAGTTCGCGAACCGGTCAGCGAACTTGAAGCGAACCAAAAGAAATAGAGCTTGCCAGAGTGATAAACATTCTAGCAATTTTGTTTGAAAGGGGAGGTAGTTCTGAAAAGAACTGTTTTTTTTTGTTTTTTTTGTTTTATTTATTTATTTATTTTTTTTGAACATTTTTTGATTTTTTTGTATTTTTAGAACTGTTTTATGTTTTTTTGTGTTTTTTATGGAGGGGAGACAACAAAAAACAGGCATTGAAAACGGCTCAACTGGAGCAAAAAAAAAATTACTTCTTGGGTGCATTAGGGCATTTATGATTTTCGAACGCCATGTTCATCAGGTTGACGCTCATGTTGCCATACGACAGCATATCACCACAGTATATACAAGTTAACTTCATATGCTGGAAGTTGGGTTGAATGTTTGGCACAGTTTCTTGTGCCTCTCTTCCCGTCAAAGACATTGTGGAGGTAGATCTGGCCACAGGAGTTGTCGTGGGATTGTCTTGAAGATCCCTTAACTCAGCCCGGCTGTAGTTTAAGGGATGCCACCTGCTCATGTGTCGATGCATCGTATAGTTGCCCATACTGTATTTCTTATCTGTGCCTCTCGACAATCTGTAATCACAGATGAGGCAGGTGGCATATTTAGCATTCACCTTCTTTGATCCAGGAGGGATGGAGAAAAACTGCCAGATGAAGCTTGTTTTTCGCTTTGAAACCCGGGGCAACTCTTGGACAAATTGTTGTTCCTCTCTGTCCTCTTCTTCTTCTTCCTCCTCTTCCTCCTCTCTGTTAGTGATAAATTGACTAGGTGGTCCTCTCTTCTTATGAGGAGGTGGAGGTGGTGGTGGGGTTCCACCAGCTGCAGCAAGTACAGAAGCCATTGTTCAATTCTAGCTAAATGGTCTTTCTCTCACCAAGATGAAAGTCAGAGTGAGGAAATAAGGAGGGGTTTACATGATTTGGGGAAAGCAAAAGTTCTGAACCAATGAAAAGTGTCACATGACCTAGTCATACATCATTTGGAAACCAAAAGTGAAATGAACCAATGAAAAGTTTGATAAACAAGTCACATGACCTGTTCCGCTTACGTTACGCGGCGCGCGCCGCGTCCCAGATCGCTTCCGGTTCGCGGTCCGGAGCACTTCCGGGAGCGCTAACGCGGCGCGTCATTAGACGCATTACGCGATAACGTGATACGTCGCGCTTCCGCGACGCGTCACAGTTCCGCTAACGTAACGTTGACCGGTTCGCGGACTAGATCGCGGCATCAAGATGAGCTAACGGAAAGCTTCCCGGTTCGCGAACTAGAAGCGAAGAAAAAAAATATTAAAAAAAAAATTATCAATAAACATCTAAATATATTTTGGGATTTAAAGAAGAATACATTTTACAGCTACAGATGTTAGCTTTTAAAAAACCAATGAAATTCACAGAAAAAACCATAGGTTATAGACCATATATAGTTAGAAATTTGCATTTAAAAAACCATTGAAATTCAATGAAAAAACCATAGGTTATAGACCATATATAGTTAGGGATTTGCATTTACACAACCTTATTTTACTCGCATAAAACCATTGAAATTCCATATATAGTTAGTTGCGCTAACTATATATCGCGCACCCGCAATCCACTGCTGATGATGTCACATATTACATCATTCATGACATGGTCAGTGACATCACTGATGACATCACTGATGACATCTCAAATGACATCACTGATGACAACATCCAGTGACTGTATGTTTCTGTAAAGTTAAAACATGTTTTACATATTGAAGAATGAGTGCATGTATAAGTGTCTGGATGAAGGATTTACTAGGTGCATGACTGACTGATTGAGTGAGTGATTAAATGTGTCTCACTGAGTGCATGGGTTAGTGACTAAACTGTTTTAATTTGTGCATCATTATATCTGTTGTTCTACAAACTGCTGCATATGTTGATCAGTAGCTATATGAGTAACTGTATGGGTTATTGATTGGTTGTCCAAGTATTTGTATGGGAAACTGAGTGTGTGTGTATGGGTGGCTGGGAGGTGTGTGACTCTGTACATAGATGTGTGAGTAGTTGATTCACTATATGTATAGATTCAAAACTGCATGTGGAAACAGCTGTATGGGCGGTTGACTGTGCATGAGTGTATTAGTGAGTGAATGGATATCTCAGTGCTACATGTCAAATTAAGTACATATGTAAAACACAGTACATGTGAGAGTTGACATCTATAAATAACTGGGCATAAGAGCTAGTGAATGTGTGAGTGGCTGTATGGATCATTGTGAACATGTATCAGAGATTGTATAAGAGAGTAAAGTAAATATGTGTTAGTATATGTTTGAATAAGTAAGGTGTGTATAACTGTATAGTTGAGAAAATGGAGGTGTGATTAATTTTTGGCATAACTGACTAGGTGTGTGAGTAACTCCATGGATGAGTAACTGTCTGTTTACACTGATTGTATCTAACGATATATTAGAGTCTGAAGAGGTTCATGGTATTATCACATGAATGATATCATCAGTGATGTGATCAGTCATGTCAAATGAGATGTTATCAGTGATGTCATCAGTGATGTCATTTGAGATGTCATCAGTGATGTCATCAGTGATGTCACTAACCATGTCATGAATGATGTAATATGTGACATCATCAGCAGTGGATTGCGGGTGCGCGATATATAGTTAGCGCTTATAACTATATATGGAATTTCAATGGTTTTATGCGAGTAAAATAAGGTTTTCTAAATGCAAATCCCTAACTATATATGGCCTACAACCAATGGTTTTTTCATTGAATTTTCAAGGTTTTGTAAATGCAAATTCCTAACTATATATGGAGTATAACCTATGGTTTTTTCTGTGAATTTCAATGGTTTTTTAATAGCAAATATCAAAAGCTGTCAAATGTCAAGTACGTGATAGGTAAAAACGTTTTCGTGTTTATGCACGCTGATGTGCTTTGAACGCTGCCCCCCCCCCACTCCCCTCTTTTCTCTTAGTAGTACTCTCTCTTTGCAGATAGTGAACGGTAGTTAACTCAGACCTTTACCCCTGTTGTAATCCGTCGTACCTGCTTGTCTCTCCATTTGATTGATTATTATCCAAGCATTTACTGTTTTACAATTGGTTCTCTTTGGATCATTCTCTATTTACAAACAAGCACAAAGTCGCAATACTCTGTTTAGTCTTTGCAGATAGTGAAAAATCGTGTAAAAAAATAAAAGTAATCGAGCAAAATCAGTAGACCACTAATTCGATCTCTTTTTGACCTCGGTAAAATACAAACATTAGAAATAACCCTTCATGAGAAATACGAAAATAGTGAAATGAACTGAGCTCCACACCATGAGGGCTGCAAAACAGCTCGACTCCGCCACCCACACCGCCCAAAATAACGGCAAACCCTATGCAAATATTATAAATATACACAACACACCAGCAAAGAAACAGAGTAAAACATTTTATTAAATAACTATTTACATAACTATTTTATACTTTTTATTGCCCGATCCGGCTAGCTCAATCGATCGAGCATGAAACTCATGCACTGATAACAAGCGTTGAGAGTTTGTAGAATGATGGCTTCAGATTTTCCACATACGGTGTAGTGGCGCGAACTGGCAGGGGGCGTTTGGATTCTACCCCTTCTCCAAATAAGATTTTCATACGTGAATGTTCGTTCATGCTTTTTGTCCCTGACTTGCTTCCATGTCACTGCCTTACATACATGGCATAAGTCCTGGTTGTAGAGTGCCATACTTCAGAGTTCTAAGCAGCTCTTGTAACACTGTTTAAACCTTATTTGCACCTGCTGCAGCTTCACTATTCAAAGTAAGTGGGGTCCATTTGTGGACCTGACTGCATTGGAAAACAATGTGATACGGTGCCTCCCTAAACCGCTTGACGGAGGCCCCCGAGGGGCGGTGAGATGGCACGGACTGAGAGGGGGCGCTTGGCTCCTGCCCCCTCCCCAAGTCGTGTTTCCCTGGTGAGGCCTGAGATCGCCCATAGGCATAGGCGGCCGGCTCCCGGGGTCCGGCGGAATTTTTTCCCTTTTGAAGAATCTTTCATTCTGGACCTTGTCCCACAATCCGTTTCACCTGAAGACACGCTGTCGTAGGGCGCCCCTTTACCGTTTTAGTTGCCATTCCGCCCGCTTTTGGTACTCTGTGCCTCTTCCGCCATTCAGCTGTTTACCGCTCGCTCTTGCGACTACAACGTCTCGCTCACCATGTAGTTGAGTTGCTCCCGCTCTTAAGATTTGACCGAACTTTTTGGACTGCTGAAAGCGGTTGTATTCCGACCGCTGGTTGGTGGAGACATTTTGACTATATTCTGCACCTGCATTGTCGCGTAATGCGTCATATGACGCGACGCGTTAGCGCACCCGGAAGTGCTCCGGTGCGCAAGGCGCAGCTTCCCGGAAACGATCCAGAGCGCGCTGCGCAGCGCGTAACGTAAGCATAACAGGTCATGTGACTTGTTAATAAAACTTTTCATTGGTTCATTTTACTTTTCTTTTCCTAATTATGTAAGACTAGGTCATGTGACCTAAAAATAACACTTTTCATTGGATTAAAACATTTTTTTTCCCCAAACGATGAAAGCCCCACCTTGTTTCTGGATGTTTCAGACTGAAGCTGGCGTCACCATGAGAGCACCACCATCTCGTAGCTCCGTCATGGCCATTCCGCAAGCAATCATGGCAGCCGCTCCCCACCGGAAGCCTGCGGGAGTCGAGGGCCCCCAAGACTTTTGTACAATCTTCAAGGCTGAGGGGACGCTTTCGAGAATGGAACCCAAGCCCTGGCAGACAAGCGTCCGAGTTCCAAGGTGTCCCAGGGCCATTTTACTGGACCAGGCCCAAATCCGAAGAGCCGGCCGCCATTTTAAGAGTCCTGTGGCAGCCGCCTATCGCTGCACCGCAAGAGTGGGAGCAACTCAACTACATGGTGAGGGAGACGCTGTAGCCGTAAGAGCGGGCGCTAAACAGCTGAATGGCGGAAAAGGCACAGTGTAGCAAAAGCGGGCGGAATGGCGACTGAAACGATAAAGGGGCGCCCCACTACAGCAGACAAGCCTCCGCCATGTGCTTCAAAACTGCATATGTATCTCGTGATATCAAGGTTGGGCAACCAGTACAGAACAAGCAGTTACGAGTCCCATTTACACCGGCGCCATTTTGGGCGCGGCCGGGCAGGTCCAGGATCTACTGAAACATAAAAAATGAGGCTGACGTCTCTGAAGCAGTTGACGAACAGCAGGACATAGCAAATAAACATGAACTCTCTAAAGCTGTTAACTCACTGCAGGACAAAACAAGTGAACCTGAAACCTCTGGAATAATTGTCGCTCAAAAGAACAACACACAAAACTCTGTAGAGCCTGAAGAAAAAAAACACAGAAGGGCACTGTAGTTTCAGACGCACTTAACACTAATGACTAAACAAAGATATCGTCTGTTTATAAAGCAGTTATCATCTTGACAGAATTGACAAAGAAGTGTACAGACACCAATGCATCAGCATTCTCGGAGATAACATCTTAAGGAACAAAGAAAGACCTGTTCACTCTTGACACCCCAGTTGCTGTGTATATTGCACTATAGTGCTGCATCGAGAAAACGGACAACCCTATTGATGTGGATTTTTCATTATTGATTATTGTAAAGAAATTGCGACTCCCCCCTTTAGCAGATTAGCTAAATGTTTGCGTAATTTAGGCATAAAAGTTATATTATTGTTGTTGTTATCGTTATAGTTCCGGTTAATTTCAAAAAATGGTTAAATATATTTACAGTTTTTGTTGCGTTCGTTATATTTAAATGTTAATAAAGTTTTAAAATGTAACTGTCTTGGAGTACTATATTTTTTTAAAAAATCGGGTGAATGGGGCCTTGAATCGGGTTATTGTCATGTGTGGGTTTTGCAAGTGTACTGCTACAAGATCGGACATTTCAAACTCAAATGCACGGTCTTTTTCTTACCTTTCCGAAGCATGGAGCGCAATAGCAGGCAGAGAAAGGGTGATGCACGTGTTGAACACTGCCTGGCCTGCAAATTGCTGGCAGTGCCCCCCCGCCCGCTCCTGAAAGAGGGCACACACACACCGCCGCCCCGAGTACTTCACAAATCTTTAAAAGACCATGCGCTTGTTCAATGGGAAGTGGATAACATGGCTAAGAGCATTTGCTGGATAATGCATGAATATCGCTGACTTTTCAACAATATTCATGCATTGCGGCCGTTTTTTATCGCATTTGCGATAAACCTTGCTAATAGCAAGGTTTATGTGCGATAAAATTCGCCGATGTGCGGCGATAATTTTTGTCTCTAAACAAGTTAGAGACAAAAATTACCGCTAGTTGTTGGTAATATGCCCCCGGATTTTTCCTTGCAGGAATCGGGAAGCGAAAGACTAGCACTGAAATCAGTAGTCTCACGCCTGAATCGGGAGGGTTGGCATGTCTGGATACTCTACAGCTGGGGCCATAAACTACATTCGCAGGGCTAGGTGATAGCCTAGGTCCGGCCTGGACAATCGGACACAGAGGAAGAGGAGTGTCAGAGGGTGCGGTAGTGAATAGGGTGAAAGGGAGGTGTCGGGCGGGCACAGGGTGTGATTCTCAGAAAAGAGCAGCGCAGATGGGGGGAAGTATATGGCCCATGCATGAGAGAGAGAGCGGGGGTGACCATTGCGTGGGGGAGATGCGTGCGAGGGTGGGGAGCCATGCTGAGAATCGGCGGCGTGCAGAGAGTGGCCCTGGTCAAGGCATCTAAAATGGCTGCCGTGCACGACAAAATTGTGGCATTGGACAAAACGCAAGATGGCGCAGACAATGTTTATCAATAAGGATTCATTTATAACAAAATATTTACTCGCAGTGACAAAATGGTGGTCAACACTTCCTGATTTCCATCGAATCGAACGTTAACAAACGTCACGCAGCAAAAAAAAAAAAAAAAAAAAAAAAAGCTCACGCACAGAGCAGTTTTTAGCCATGTTATCCAATGGAAGGTGGATAACACGGCTAAGAGCATTTGCTGGATAATGCATGAATATCTCTGACTTTTCAACGATATTCATGCATTGTGGCCGATGTGCGGCGATAATTTTTGTCTCTAAACAATTAAAACGAAGCACAAAATGGCGAATTCCCGTTTCGCTACCAGTTTGCGGCCCAGTTCGCGGCCCGGGAAGCGCTTCTACCGTGAAAAATCATTTTTTTTTTCTTTTCCCCACGGGACCCTTTAATAACCCCAACAACATTCCTAGGGGGTCAAGAGGGGGATACCTTGCCCCCTTTCATTAAATTCCCCTTTCGTTTTTCACCTCTTCTTCTCTCTCGATCCTACCGAGAGACAAGATGGCGGCCGCTCCGGACTGTTTAGAATGTTGACAGACACCGGAGAGCCAATCAGCTTTCTGCGCGCAAAGTTCCGAAACGCGAAAAGTAAGCGGACCGGATCGCTGCCCGGAGCGCTGTTACAGATATATATCTTGATTTAAACGTTAATTTCTCAAAATCCACTGAAGCACATATATTGAGACCTAGCAAAGGCCCATCGGGCTAACAGTCCCTACAATTTTGCCAAGTTTCGTGCAAATCCATTCAGCCGTTCGAGCTAAAAGTGAGTCCAACCGCCCTATGGAAAACTCAATGTAAAAAACGCGTTTTGGGACCCCCCTTTTTTCTCAGCCCCCCCTTGACGAAACCCCACCAAATTTTCAGGGGCTGCTCAGAAACAAAATGTGCCATTTTCCTGAAAATTTCTGCCGATTCCGTCCACAAACGCCAAAGTTATTAGACATAGAATTTTCAGAAATCCCATAGGGAATTAATCCATAGGTAATATATATATATATATATATATATATATATATATATATATATATATATATATATATATATATATCAATTCACGAATCCACACAATGTCTTCTCATCCGAGGTTGTAGGAAAGACACAAGCCCAAAATAGCATCAAAGATATATTTACGTGTCTGGCAACAAAAATTAACTCAACCCGTTTCGAGAAGTTTCCCTTGCTCACGAGTTAAGTTATGTGTATTTCATTGGACTATATAAACAAGCATGTGACTTAAAAACATAAACAAAAGACTGCCGTGATTAAATAAACAAAGCGGTCATCAAGAATGTTTCTTCTTATAACATGCAGTTTTAAGTTTGCCTTACTACCTCTAAATAAAATGATGTCGTGCACGAGGTTCATTTTAATACAATTAAATTCTAGGCACATGTTTTGTAACATTCTGCTCAATGGCTAAAACCCTGTATTCCAAAGGCAGCTATTCGTCATTCAATCCGCGCTGTTCGTCTTAAACAGATAATTATACTACTAGCGCACTGCGCTATGATTCAATCAATCAAGCCTGAAACATTTGTATCTGTATTGGGCATAGATTGTATTCGTAATTGCATCCTACAAATTAAGCCCTAGTGGACAAACTATTATACAGTTTGGACATTAAGCCTGAAACAATTTTATCTGTATTAAGCACAGATTGCATTCGTGATTGTATTTGATAAATTGAGCCCCAGTGGGCAAGCTACTATACAGTTTTAACATTACTTATATATTCTGTATTTCTTTCGCTGCAACAATCTTGCCCTTGTGGGCATAAATTCTTACAACAATCTTTGAACATTTGAGTGTAGTCTACTGCATTTGTTTTCGTCAAAGGAATCCACATTCCCTAAAAAATAATAAACATAAACTAATTATATTTCGAACACACAAACATAATATTTATACAAAGTTAAAAAGAGAACATTCATATACGGGCACATATAGTATTATATACAGTAAAAGACTCTATAGAGACGGACTCTAGGGCACTTACGGGAAACAGAAAAAGGTTATAATTTTACATCTATGTTCAGCGTGGCCTTAATCAGCCCAAATGTACTTCCATTTCTTTGTCATTATTGTGTCCCAGAGGTGCCATGGTTCTGTACTTTATTATAATTTTTTACTCCAATCTGCGTAGACACAACTGTCTATTTCCGCCTCTTTCATTTTGTTTTATTGTATCTAAGACACAAAAGCTTAATAAATCTGGGTTCTGGTTGTGTTGACTCTGGAAATGTCTTGCTATGGGATAAGTCTGTCCATGTTTTTTATCGCTCGCAAATGCTCCAATATCCGCAACTTTGCTTTTTTAATCGTGCTGCCGATGTAAGTTTTCTTGCATGGGCAGAACAGTGCGTAGACAGCATAATCTGTGTTACAGGAAGTGTGTTCCTGAATCACAAATGGTTCAGCTGCCGGGGACAACAGTGCCACCTTCACATTGCGGCTGTTTTTGCACGCTTTGCAGTTTCTGCAAGTAAAGAATCCCTGTATATTTTGGACTGTATTTCTGTTAGGTTCTATCGCTCTACATAGTTGGTCTTTAAGGGATCTCGCTCTCCTGAATGTAACTTGTGGTGATGGTTCTACACTGGTCGCTATATCTGGATCAGATTGCAACATTGGTCAAAATTTATTGAGGCTTTTCCTCAATAGAAACGCTTTACTACTGTACGTCGTAATAAAGCGTGTCTTGACTTCTAGCTCAGTTCTCACAGACTGTTTTTCAAGTAGTGACTCTCTGCTCCTTCCTGCCACGACCTTTATAGCATTAGCAATGGTTTTTGTTGGGTATCCTCTTGCTGCAAATCTGCCACACATCTCCTTCTCTTCTATGGCATAGGCGCTACTAGTACTGCAATTACGTTTTGCTTGCAGTAATTCCCCTACTGGGATTCTCTGGATAAGGGAATTAGGATGGCAACTTCACGTGTAATAAAATGTTACCTGATGTTGTTTTCCTAAACAGTTCACTCTCCAACTTATTGCCATTGGCTCGCAATCTTAAATCCCAAAATTCAAGTGAGTCTTTAGACCAGTGACTCGTGAATTTCAGATTGAACGTGTTTACATTGAGCATGTCCACGAATTTCAAAGCTTCCACTTCTGTCCCCTCCCATATCACAAAAATATCATCTATGTACCGCATCCACTTGATTGCGTGTTTTTTGTACATAGATGATCGATATGTGATTTCCTTCTCCCAGTACCCCATGAAGAGACCCGCAAAACAAGGAGCAAAGCAAGTCCCCATGGAAGTACGGATAGTCTGCTTGAAAACTTTATTATCAAACAGGAAATATTTTTGGGTAAGGCATGTATGCATCATTTGTATAAGCATTTGTGTGTGGTACAAATATGACACAGATCTTCTAGCCAAAAAATGTCTACAAGCATCTAAGCCTTGCTGGTGGGGAATACTTGTGTAGAGGCTCACTACACAAGCTACACTACCTGCCCGTCTGCGCCTGTCCGCGCTAAGGCCGTGCGGGGCGCTGCGGGTAAGTGACCCGTGTGAGGTAAGTTATTTCCACGTGTGTCGCGATGCTCACCTACTCTAGAGAGAGTTTATGGTCTATTGGGCAGGCCGTTCTGAGATGTGTGCTACCACCCATCCATCCTCTTTGCGGTCCTTATCAGTGTACCTGCAATAGGTGGATGCTTGACCCCCCGGTGTCTATTCACCAAAGGGGCACTCCATCCGTCCCCGGAGCAATGGCTTTGTACCCACTTTGCGGGTGCTGAATCTGAATGCTAGATCTGTGGTAAAACATCACCAAGCCATTTATGACCTTATTGAGGATGAGTCCCCTGACGTTTTCGCAATCACAGAAACCTGGCTTCAGGAGGCGGACGTGGCCATTATCAACTTAGCCTGTCCCCCTGGGTACTCTATGTACACCTTGAATCGACCTACTAGAGGTAGTGGCATTGCCCTTATAGTCAGGTCCTGTTTTACCTGTAATTGGAATGGCCTCAACATCGCTGGCTGCGAAAGCGCCTCTTTTAAGATCTTAATCAGCCCCCAGTTTACGCTCTCTGTGATGGTTGTCTACCGACCTCCTGGTAGCGATGTAGTGTTCAGAGACACATTTCCAGATGCTGTTAGTACGCTAGTCATGGGCTGTGCTAACTTTTCTATCTTGGGTGACCTGAACCTGCATTTCGATACTCAGACCAACCCGGCGGTGAGCAGTATTCTAGCTGATCTAGAGGCTCTTCAGCTTTTCCAACAGGTATCCCAGCCCACCCACGTAGGGGACCACATTCTGGACCCCTTCTTTACCAACTTGGCCGAGGCTAGGGTTCTGTCCATCTCCCGTTTAGGGTGGACGGATCATTCGGTACCCTTGCCTGAGACCCCTCCTACTCCACCGGTCAGAAGGGTTCCTAGGCGGCACTGGAACAAACTCAGGCTGGACGACCTGCACCGTCTCCTAGAGGAAGAGCCGCTAGGCCCTCTGGATAATGTGGAAATGGGCTATGATCAGTTCTGTACATGGATCTCCAAGGCATTGGACTCTCTGATTCCCATCGTCTCGAGCAAATTAAGCTCTAGAGACTCGAGTCCCTGGTATGACAGTGCGCTACGTGCCTTGAAGGGTATATGGTGACGGGTGGAAAGAGCGTGGCGGAAGTCTTATGGGGCTGATTTGAAAGCCGCATATGTTGCTTCTGTTAAGATCTACCACCGAGCTATTTGCAGAGCTCGTGCGGCGTTCTATGCTTCGGAATTCCGCAACAGCTCCAATCCGTCTAAGACCATATTTAAAGCTGTTAAAGATCTTTTGGCGAAAAGGACTTCCCCCCTGGCAGTGAGGTTCCGTGACAATTGTAAGTGGTGCTTTCGACTCGCACGAATATAGTCGAGTCTGGTATCTATGAACCGCAAATGACGAGTTTAGTGGGTGTACGCAGTTTCGCTGTGCTAACCTAAACCGTCCGTCTGTTACGTGGGTATTTCTATCTGTACCCACGGGTTCCATCTTAGATACGGCATCCATTTTGTCTCTTGCCCTCAAGTAGCCAGCGAACGGACGTTGTCCGCTTCGCGACCCTGGGACTCCCAAGATATTTGCGGAAGACACATGTCCTTTGTAAGTGTCTTTATGATGAGGGGGATGCTACTGTAAGGCAGATGGCGCCGCTCGAGGCTCATCTTGCCGCACAGACTTATTGTCTCAGCCGTGCATCTCATTAGGCACGTCCCTTTGATGCCTGTATCTCGTGTTTCCCGATACCTCCCCTTTTACACCCTTTCCGATCTCCCCACTGTTTCCCTCTTCCTCTGCACCTGTCCCTGTTCCTATTTTCGATCTGTTTTACTACTGATTGGAATGCGCTAATGGTGGGAAGATGGGTTTTTACAGTTGGGAACCGCCAAATGTTTCCGCACTTATGTCCCGGACCTTGTGCGTTTCAAAGTGACCAAAACGACCCCTCTGGGGGATGATTGTGGGAACCGGGTCATAAACTTTTGTGTTCAATGTAACCCTATGGGGAAATTGTGTATAAAAGGAGCGATCCACAGAACCAATTTGAAGCAGTCTCCCCAAGTTGCACGAGTTGTACTTGTCGTGATTTCTGTGTTCCCTGCAGCAAATAAACCTTGAATCTTTGACGTCGAAGGAAGTGTCCCGTGTCTCTGTGATTCGTACGCCGGAGCAGGTTACCCACGAAGGTTTCAGGTGTTGTGCCCTGGCACCGCTGGGTTCTAAATAACCCAGTCCTTCAGTTGGCGCCCAACGTGGGGCTGCATCAGTGGTACCGGTCCAAGCCCGACGATCGTGAGGAACTTCGTGTGAAATCTCCGAGGGAAGGTGCACCCCGCTTCATCGATCCTGTTGTCGAAATAAGTGGCCCGAAGACTTTTCCCGCGAAGATTCCCGCCTCCTGACGGCTGCGACGGACTGCTGCCCTGACTGTAGCCCTTTTTTGGCGCCTGGCGTAGACCTTGGTAGAGCGAGACGATTGGCGGGCCTTCCTGGTGACGCCATCGATCTTTGAGTTAAGTATTTGTGGGTCGCTCCCAGAGTTCTTGGTTGTGGTTACTTAGTGGTTGCATGGTTCCATTGCATTTGTAGTTCTTGGTACTTTGTTGTGTTGTTTGACGACTGCAGCCGCCAAAAACCGAGGGTTTTGTTCTTTGTTGGGACTTGGTAAATCCCGTAACCCTTGAAGTTTGTGAAACTCGGCTAGTGTGCAAGATGCCTGGTCGCAGTACTTTGTTTAGTTGTTTCAGACCCTGTGGTACGGATTCCCGACTGGAGGACTCGTGTCCGATACCTCCGGTTGGAACTCCCACTTATGAGCTCTACAGTAAACATGGGCTAGGCCCGATTACTTTTAATGATTACTGGATTAAATACACGAAGAAGGACGGTGACCTTCGTTGGCCACCTCATGGTAGTTTCGAGGCCCCGATCTTAGATAATCTAGAGATTAAACTGTTCGAAAGAAAGTCAAGGCCGGCCATGTTTGATGCCTTTCGGTTGTGGCGTAAAGAAGCCCGACAGAAAGAAATCAGACAGACTAAACGTAATCAGCGAGATAATGTTGCTACTATTGTAAAGAAAGCAGAGCAATTTCAGCGCGACAAGGAGGTTAAGGATAAGGAAGTGTTTGATAGACTACAGCGTATGACCGTAGATAAATGTTATCCCGCTTTGCCTACGGAGTCGGAAAAGAAGGAAGAGGCAGTTGAGGATCCTTTAATGTCTTATCTTATGAAGTCGCCACCTCCGTACGTACAGGGTGCCGCAGCTCCTGTGGTTCCCGCCGTACCTATTCTTCCGCCTATTCTTCCTCCGCCTGTTCCTCAACCTGCACCCGCTCTTCCAACTGTTCCTGCTCCTTTGCCTACTGCTATCCCTACTGCTCCTCCGCTTCCACATACTCCTGCTCCCGCTACTGCTCCTGTTTTGTTAACTCCTGCTGTTGCTACTGTTTCTACTCCTTCACTTGTTAGTCCTGTGTCCTATACTTCTCCCTCTACTCGTTCTCGTACTACTCCTCTTGCGGCTAGCTTCTTTCATTCGCTCGGACCTGTTCATGGGTCCGCTGGTTCCGATGGTCCTCAGAGACGTAGTCAGCTTCCTGGTAACAGAGAACGCGTTGCGCTATATAATATGGCGATGGGTTGGATGGTAAACCCTCTTAGAAGTCCACCCCGTGTTGTACTCGAAACATTTTGTCAATTCAATATACCAACCCAGAGATATGTGTTCGATGAAATGTGTAAGTTCCTTCGCGATCAGATATCGGCCGATGCACCTGACGAGGTGCTGACCGCCCTGTCTGATCTTCAGCTTCAGTTCTCGAATGGACTGATAGTGGATACCAACGTTCGACGTGCTGTTGAGCGGTTGCTATCTTTTCGTCCCACTCCGATACCTCATGCATTGTTTGTTGAGGATATTGAAAGACAGCCAGACGAGTCTGGTCAATTTCCTATGCGTGAAGTTCCACCAGTATGGATGCCAGGTAATCCTAATGCTGCTCCTCCGACAGCGGGGCACTTTCAGAGAGTGTGGATACATCTCCCATGGAAACGCTCGGAAGTGTTACAGGTGAAGCAATCTTTGCCTGACCCTCGCAAAAATCCTACAGGGTATTACAAAGAATTATCGCAGCTCGTAGATGCTACGGTAATGAATCTTGCCGATATCGATATGTTGTTCGGCAATGTCGTACCGCAACGGGTATGGGCTAAGATTCGTCAGGAAAACCATCCGAATGAATTAGGTGGTGCTTGGGCGGCCATTTTAGCGGCAGATGCTGGACAAACTGGTGGTGCTAAACCCGACCAGCTGATTGTTGATCTTCCTCAAAGAATTATAACATTAATGAAAACTCTTATGCCAGCCATGAGGGTGAACTGGGACAAATTGTCAGCTTGTAAGCAAAAGAAGGACGAGAGTGTTTCCGACTTCTTCACGAGGTTTGAGGAAGCATTCATTGACCATAGTGGACAGGATATGGGTACCGAGGGTGGTCAGCGATTGTTTGTGGATAAATTTGTTTCGAACTTATTGCCCGATTTGAGCAATAAATTAAAGAATTCGGAAAGTGCATGGGCCGTTTCTACCTCATCTCAGATATTGGCTACAGCACAATATTATGAGAATAGAGAGAAAGAGGAGAACGACCGTGCTGATAAAAAGACGAAAGAGCTGAAAACTAAAGTGTTGTTGCAACAAGCATATCCTCCGCGTTCAAACCAGAATGCATCCCAACAGAATAGATCGCAGTCGCAATCGAATCGATCGCAGCCGCGTAATGATTCCTCCTCCCAAAGATCATCGTTAGGGTACAATCAATGTGCTTATTGTAGACAGGAGGGACACATTAAATTCAATTGCCCTGTTCTGAATGACCGCAATAGTGGTAATTCGTCCAAAGGAGGTCGTGGTGGTTCGCATCAGGTATCACGTGGTAGGGGTTGTGGTGCTCAGAATGATCGTTCTGACAACTCCTCTAATTCTAATAATTGTTTTGATCAACGTGGATCATCGCAAGGACGATCTGCGCAGTACAATGTAGACGATTATTACGTCGATCAGGGAACTGACAACAGTAATTACTAGGACAGCCAAAGACAAGGAGAGGGAGTGGTATCAGTTCCGGTTGATCAGAGAGGGCCTTACGTCGCAGTTGCTACATCGGGCGTCGTTGAGCCTTTTCTGTTGGACACTGGTGCAGCGAAAAGTTCTATTAGGCATTCGAAACTCCCTGGCGCACCTTTGTCTGGCTTAACAAATGTTTCCGTTGGATTCTCTGGCGCCCCCGTTAGCAATCCAGTTTCGCGCTCTTTGCCCCTTACAATTGGGCCACGTGAGCTTCAAGCTCCGTTGATTTTGACTACTGGCTGTGGTGAAAATCTTTTGGGCCTGGATTTGCTTAAACGTTTGTATGCAACTTTGTATTGTTCTCCTGCGGGTGTAAAGCTTACGTTAGGAGAGAGGGTTGTCTCTCCTATGTATTTGTCTCTCGATAAGCTTCCACCGGAATTGAGTTCTCTTCCTGCGTCTTTGTGGGCAACGGGTCCAAATGACGTGGGCCTGCTTGACATCTCCCCTTATGTTGTTCAGTTGAAATCTAATGTGCGATTGCCACGTATTCCCCAGTACCGTATCTCTCTTGATGGTGAACGAGCACTGTTAGCGATCATCTATGATCTGATCGAGAAAGACGTTATTGAAGAGACTCGGGGAAACGTGTGCAACAGCCCTGTACTGCCCATTCTTAAACGTACTGATCCTTCAAAACCGCCTGTTTATCGCTTTGTTATCGATTTACGGGAGGTGAATAAAATTGTGGTTCCTCAATTCCCTGTTGTGCCTGACATCACGGCGCTACTGACTCTAATTCCAGCTTCTGCATCGTGGTTTTCGGTGATTGACTTGAAAAATGCGTTCTTCAGCATCCCGATTGCCGAGGAGAGCAGAGACCTTTTCGGTTTCTCTCTCGGTGGACGCAGCTTCCGGTTTAAACGCGCTCCTCAGGGCTACTGTGAAAGTCCATCGATTTACAGTCAAGCCTTGAAGGGTCAACTGGATGCGTTTAGGTTGCCGGTCGGTGCGGCCTTAATCCAATACGTCGACGACTTATTGGTGGCTGCTGATACTCAGGACATTTGCAAAATTGCTACGGTGTTGTTGCTGCAACATCTCTGTGAGTTGAATCATAAGGTGTCCCCTTCTAAACTCCAATATTGTTGTCAAGAAGTAACCTATCTAGGTCACTTATTGTCAAAGGAGGGAAGGAGGTTGACCCCAGAGAGGATTGCAGCAATTGCGCGAATGGCTGTGCCAAAAACCCAAAGAGATGTGCGTGCCTTCCTAGGTATCACGTCGTACTGCAGGCAATGGATTCCTAATTTTTCATTGCTAGCGAAACCATTGGTGGCTCTTACGTGCAAGGATGTTTCAACTCCTTTACCATGGACGGAAGAATGTCAGAAAAGTTTTTCTGAATTGCGTGATTCATTGTGTTCGGCTCCTGTGTTGGGTACTCCCGACTACAGTAAGCCGTTTACATTATATGTTCACGAGAGGGAAGGTTGTGCTTTGAGTGTCTTAACGCAACCTTTTGGTGGTAAACAGCGTCCATGTGCATATTTTTCCTCGACCTTGGACCCAGTAGCTAGAGCATTGCCGAGTTGTTTGAGAGCAACTGCGGCAGCTGCGGTCTCCATCCGACAATCAGCAGGACTGGTCATGGATAATAGGCTTGCGGTGATGGTTCCGCATGCAGTCGATACTCTTTTGAATCGTACGAAAACTCAGCACTTGACGAGTGCGAGGTTGTCTGGGTACGAGCTGACGTTGCTGGCAAGTCATATTCAGATAAAACGTTGCAATTTTCTGAACCCGGCAACTTTGTTACCAATTAGCGCAGAGTCAGATGAAGTAGCAGAACATGATTGTTACTTGAGGACAGAAGAAGAAACAAAAGGTCGAGTGGACCTTAAAAACACCCCATTGGAAGACCCGGACGGTACACTGTATGTGGATGGGTCATGTTTTAAGTTGCCGAATGGCGATGTGACTACTGCTTATGCTGTTGTAACGTTGAATACTGTTGTTGAGACTGCAAGGTTGAATCAGAATTCTGCCCAGGCTGCAGAGTTGATCGCTCTCACTAGAGCGTGTGTGTTAGCAAAAGGGAAACGTGTGAATGTGTTTACCGACAGCCAATATGCATTTGGCGTCGCACATAGTTTTGGACGATTGTGGAGAGAGAGAGGTTTCTTGACGTCGCATGGTACGAAGATTCAGCATGGACAGCTTGTGAATGATCTTTTGGATGCACTGACGTTGCCTGAACAAGTAGCGATTGTTAAATGTAGTGCGCATCGTAAGGTGACGGATGATGTTGGTCGTGGTAATGCGTTTGCGGACGAGATTGCTAAGGAGACTGCCCGGAACCTTAGCACTCGAATGTATGTGACGAGTTCGGTTAGGTGGCCTACAGAATCGAGCATGTGTGAAGACACTATCGAAAGTGTGAAAGAAATTCAGAATGAGGCCACCGAGACTGAAAAGGCGAAGTGGAAAGAAAGCACGGGAAAGTTGGATGCGAATGGTTGTTGGATTGATTTGTCGGATCAGAAAAGATGGTTGTTGCCCGATGCGTATGTGCTGGCCGTTGTGACAATGGCGCATGGATTGGCACATATTAGCTCGAAAGGTATTTGTAAGTTGTTGTCTCCTGTATGGAAGAATGATGGTATCACGAAATGTGCTGAACGTTTGGTGAAGACTTGTATGGTGTGCATGATGTACAATCCTGGCAAAGGAACCCCAACTCCTCCTGGCAGTTTTGCTCCCCCTTCATGTCCCTTTGAGGTAATCCAATTGGACTTCATCCATATGGAGCGATGCAATAACCTGAAATACGTTTTAGTTGTGGTTTGCGCATTCTCCCGATGGATCGAGGCTTATCCTCTCAAAGACAATACTGCTTTGTCTACTGCGAACATCCTACTGAAGGAATATTTTCCTCGGTATGGAATGCCTAGAGTCGTGTGGTCAGATAACGGAAGTGAGTTTGTGGGTAGTGTGATGAAGAGTGTGTGTAAGGGCCTTGGAATTAATCAGAAATTCCACAGCGCCAATCATCCCCAGTCAGCTGGATTGGTTGAAGGGTATAACGGTGCCCTTAAACTGAAACTAGCAAAGATTCAGGCTACGACTGGTCTTTCGTGGCCTGACGCTTTACCTTTAGCATTACTGTCAACTAGGGCGACTGTACACTCCCGAGTAGGGCTTAGTCCCTATGAAATAGTGTTCGGCCGTCCTGCGAATGTGTGGGGGGTTCCTAGGCCAGGTATGTTCTGCGATCTTGAGTATCCAATGTTGATCGATTACCTTCATGACTTGACTGCTAAACTGAGGTTAATTCACCAACAGGTTTACGACGCACTGCCGACGCAGACGGAGGGTCCAGGCCACCAGCTCCAGCCCGGAGATTGGGTGGTGACGCGGAACTTTTCGCGCAAGAACAACTTGGACCCGAGGTTTACTGGACCCTACCAGGTTCTCCTTGCCACGAGGACTGCTGTTCGTCTCGAGGGACGTAAGAATTGGGTGCACGCCACCCATACCAAAAAGGTCCCTATCCCTTTGCCGGCAGACCCGTGGGTGAGGAGAGGCATTGCATCAACTGAAACCGAAGGATTGCCGGCGTTTGTACCTTTCAGCGACACACAGCCTGTTGGAGAATCCTCACCGCAGCAGAGAGACACTGTTGAACAATTGTCATCAAAAGACTCAAGACCAGAACACTCAACTGATCAGCAGGACGCTGTCTCTTCAACGGATCCTTTGTTTGACGAGCAGACACGTCCTGGGAAAACCCGATACTTTTTGCGATCTAGCACTAAAGACTAATAAAAGATCCTGCTTTGCTGTATTGACAACTGCATTATCCCGTTTTCCGTGATCAGTTTTGAACATTCATATTATTGTGATTATTCCTGTATATATACATTGAGCTTCATTCCTTATACTTTTTGCTTCCACAGCCGAGAGACTTTGTTTTTGCATATATATATACATTGTGCATTAAAGGCCGTAGGGCCGCGCGCGTACTTCCTTCTGGATAGTAGGTCTTGACGCTAGGTTAAAGACCGTCGGTTCCTGGGAACTCCTAGGGATTGACTATTGCTACACAGAACGAAGTGCGTCAAGAAACGTTGCGGACGGTCGTAGGGAATGGCATTTTCGAAGCTGATGGACTTGGAGGAAGCTCAGCTACAAAGATTCAAGCTGCAACAACTTAGTCGTACGAAATGTTTCATATTTCAAGTGTTTATGTTATTTTTGACTGTTTCTGCATTCTTGGCGGGTGGGGTGTATTATATGATCTCTGGTTTTCTATCTCCTGTGTTACCTACTCCTACACCTGATCCTAAACTTACTACTGTTGCTTCTCCCCATTCTTTTCATGTCTTACCCGAACACGAGCAGGCTAGACGTGCAGAATTCCGCAATAATTCCTTTATTCAGCTCCTTCACCAGCATCAGTTAGTGGTTAACACTACTAATTGTTGGGTGTGTGGGTTGATGCCACATACTACGGATAAGGGAATTCCATATCTGGTGTTACCGTATAGTTCCCAAGGGTCTGCTCGAGCTTTTCAAACAATGTTTCGAAGCGCACTAGGTTTCCACCCCATTCGAGAACCACGTTCCCCCTACTCTGGTCCTACCTCGTATCAAAAACCTTTGTCGATAGCAATAGAGGACTTAGACAGCGATATCTATGATCCCTCGCTCATTCCAGAGGAAGAGGTACAAGCTTACAGGGTCCTGAGTAGAGGCGAGTATAGTGTGTTCACGAGTGAAAAGCAGCTTAAAAGCTCACCTCCGATATGGGTCGTACCCCACATTGGTAATTTTTGTCTGATGGGTCGTGGCCGAAGATCGAAAGCCCGACTTGGAGAGAGTGCTTGCACTGAAAATTACATGCTGCCGATGGTCTCGTCCCCTGTGTTTCTGGCTGCCAAGGGTACATACTTTATCTGCCATGATCGTGCATACGCATGGTTGCCCGCTGACTTCATGGGCTCATGCTTCATTGCAAATTTGTTGCCTCCGACGTTCACTGTAGATGCCGATTATCATAAGACTAGAGTTGTGCGAGGCGTAATTAGCGAAGAGGACACTGCCGGTCAAGAGGCAGGAGACTTTTTCAAGGGTTTCCTCCCGTTTTGGGGACCTATGGTTAATAGTAGGAACCTGAGACAGTTGACTCGAGTGGTAGAATCGACAGCTAATATTACTGCCAGTGCCCTTGGTAATATCACCACAGAACTTCAGGCGGATAGACTTATGACGTTACAAAACCGTATGGTTTTAGATGTCATCTTAGCAGATCGAGGTGGGGTATGTAAGGTGATCCATTCGAGCTGCTGCATTTTCATTCCAGATAATGCTCCGACCGTCTATCAAGCCATCTCTAAGTTGCATAAGATCTCTGAATCCATACACGTGGATGTAGGGGATTGGACGCTACTTGGGTGGTTTTGGGGCCTAATGTCGACTTGGGGTTGGAAAATTCTGATGATTATCGGAGTTGTCGTGGCGTTCCTGTTCACGAGTTGCCTTTGCGTGCAGTGCGGTCCTGCCTTATGTGGCCTCTGTGCTACTACGTGTATGAGACAGCCGCCTGTTACCAATGGGACTCGGTTGGACAGAGCTATGCTACAGCAACATCTAGATGGTCTGATGAATATCGAGTATGATTCCGACTAGTGCTTGCCTACATGAGGGCAAAAGGAGCGTCTGAGGTTCCGTGACAATTGTAAGTGGTGCTTTCGACTCGCACGAATATAGTCGAGTCTGGTATCTATGAACCGCAAATGACGAGTTTAGTGGGTGTACGCAGTTTCGCTGTGCTAACCTAAACTGTTCGTCTGTTACGTGGGTATTTCTATCTGTACCCACGGGTTCCATCTTAGATACGGCATCCATTTTGTCTCTTGCCCTCAAGTAGCCAGCGAACGGACGTTGTCCGCTTCGCGACCCTGGGACTCCCAAGATATTTGCGGAAGACACATGTCCTTTGTAAGTGTCTTTATGATGAGGGGGATGCTACTGTAAGGCAGATGGCGCCGCTCGAGGCTCATCTTGCCGCACGGACTTATTGTCTCAGCCGTGCATCTCATTAGGCACGTCCCTTTGATGCCTGTATCTCGTGTTTCCCGATACCTCCCCTTTTACACCCTTTCCGATCTCCCCACTGTTTCCCTCTTCCTCTGCACCTGTCCCTGTTCCTATTTTCGATCTGTTTTACTACTGATTGGAATGCGCTAATGGTGGGAAGATGGGTTTTTACAGTTGGGAACCGCCAATGTTTCCGCACTTATGTCCCGGACCTTGTGCGTTTCAAAGTGACCAAAACGACCCCTCTCGGGGATGATTGTGGGAACCGGGTCATAAACTTTTGTGTTCAATGTAACCCTATGGGGAAATTGTGTATAAAAGGAGCGATCCACAGAACCAATTTGAAGCAGTCTCCCCAAGTTGCACGAGTTGTACTTGTCGTGATTTCTGTGTTCCCTGCAGCAAATAAACCTTGAATCTTTGACGTCAAAGGAAGTGTCCCGTGTCTCTGTGATTCGTACGCCGGAGCAGGTTACCCACAAAGGTTTCAGGTGTTGTGCCCTGGCACCGCTGGGTTCTAAATAACCCAGTCCTTCAGTAGTGGGGTCCATCTCCCACTGTGAGACCCTGGCTTCCTGCTTTTTGGAGAAGGTCCAGGTCATTTACCGGGCCTTCCCTAGTACGGGGCCAGTTTTGGGAGTCCTAGATGGTGCTCAAGATCATACCACCCTGCACTCTTTTCCCCCATTACTCTCGGAGGGGTTCAATAAATTTGCTTCGCAAATTAAATCTGTCTCTCCGTCGGATCCAGTAAGACCCGCTCTTTTTAGAGACCAGGCCTTTTTGGAGCGCTCTACAGTGTGTTCCCTAATTAATCTTTCACTGGCCTCAGGTGTGGTTCCAACTAAATGGAAGCAGGCGGTGGTTTCTCCAATCATTAAAAAGCCTTCGTTGGACCCTTCGAAACCCGAAAGTTATCGCCCTATTTCATTACTACCCTGGCCGGCAAAGATTGCGGAGGCTCATGTTAACTTGGCCTTGTCAGAACATCTTGCCCGGACCAATGCCCTAGACTCCACGCAGAATGGTTTCCGTGCTGGGCACAGCACGGAGACGGCCCTTCTTGCTATGGTGGAGCACCTACGTGCGGTTTTGGATGCTGGTCAGACGGCGGCACTGGTATTATTAGACCTCAGCGCCGCCTTTGACACTGTTTCTCACAGCATTCTGCTGCACCGGTTGGAGGAGATTGGTGTTGGGGGACAGGCTTTACAGTGGTTTTGCTCCTTTCTCGACAATCGTTCGTTCTGTGTAGCCATCCCACCCTTTCAGTTCAAATTCCAGCCTCTGGCCATGGGGGTTCCGCAGGGATCCTCGCTGAGCCCCACGCTATTTAACCTGTACGTGGGACCGCTGGCTGAGGTTGCAAGGCAGTGGGGCCTGACTAGTGTCTCTTATGCCGATGATACTCAGCTGGCGGTTACTCTCAGTGGGGATGCGGATCAAGACGCCCCCAGGTTTCAGAATGGACTAAAGGCGGTGGCCAACTGGTGGAGCTTTGGGGTGACAGGTGGTGGCCCTCAGAGCTGGGACCAGCTCCGACTCCGGTTTCGGAACTAAGAAACTTGGGAGTTTGGCTGGACGCTGGCCTCACCTATGTTGGCCATACTAAGAAAACCAGCCTGCTGTTTTGGCGTTCTTTGGGGTTTAAGACCTGTTCTTAAATTTTTTGATGCCCCGACTCGGCAGCTGGTGATTCAGGCTACGGTTATTTCCCGCCGGGATTACGCCAGCTCCCTCCTGGTGGGGGCTAATCAGGCAGAAATTACCCGCCTGCAGCGGGTACAAAATGCCGCAGCTAGAGCGATAGTCAGCCTGCCTCGATTCTGTCCTGTTTCCAACGTTCTTCGCTCCCTGCATTGGTTACCAGTGAGGATGAGAATCCACTTTAAGGTCCTTTGTTTGACTTTTAAAATTCTGAAAGGCATAGCTCCTCAGATTCTGTCCAATTTTCTGTCCTTCTATGTCCCGACACGCTCTCTTCGTTCCTTGGGCCAGGCCCTTGCCGTGGTCCCTCGGTTCAGGCTTTGTCGTGCCGGTGGCCGATCTTTTTGTGTAAAAGCCGCAGCTATTTGGAACTCTCTCCCGGTAGAAATTCGTTTGTTGGAGGATCTCATGCACTTTCGGAAAGCCATTAAAACCATTCTATTTTAGTCTCTTTCCTTTTAGCTGTCCCTATCTGACTTGGTTTTAGTTGTGCTGTGTTCTACCTTGTTTGGGCGCCAGGACGCTCCTTTGCTGGAGCAGCTGTGCGCACAATAAATACCTATAACATAACATAACATAACATCCAATGATAGTAGTCAAAAGCTCTTTTTCCATTCAATTGTTTCGATTTGCCTTAGAAAATCATCGGAATCCCTTACATAAGATGGAAGGTTCTGTACTGCACTCTGTAAAAAATGGTCCACATATTTCGAAGTATTTTCTAGACAGCTACCGTTTGATGAAATTATGGGCCTGCTTGGGGGGTTTTCAATGCTCTTATTTATCTTCGGTGAAGATACATTGCTGGTAGTTTAAGGAATTTACATTCCAAGAATTTAAATTCCTCCTCTTCAATTACTTCTGTGTGTTTCTATTGTGAAAGCTGTGTGTTATATGCCTTCACGGAGTTTTCGTACTCCATTCTGTTACTTCTGCAGTAAGTAGTTGTGTCAGGCAATTTCCTTAGGCCTTCTGCAATGTAGTTTGACCTCGAATGCACAACTACATTCCCACCCTTGTCAGATTTTTTAATGACAATTGTAGGGTCATTTTTAAGGCTCTCTAAGGCTTTCCTTTGTGTTTGCGTAAGGTTTTTCCAACCTCTATATTTTCTGTCATTAGCTATATGTTGCAACTCAAGACACATACTCTTTTCAAACACGTCCACAACATCATTTTTAATCGGTGGCAAAAACACAGATTTTGACTTAAAACCACTGTTAGCACTTAGCCCCAAAGGTATTCCCTCGGATTTGAGACTTTCATAAGGATCACTGTTAGATTCTACTTCATCAGCTAAAACATTTAAACAATGAGTAAGTTCAACCTCAGCGATGCTGAGCTGGCTCGGTTTCATAATTACCGGTGCTGCTTTATCAGACACTTTTGTGGCATACCATTTTTTAAGTCTCAATTTTCTGGTAAAAAGGAACAGATCAATTTTGCTTTGCGTGTAATTAAAAAAGTTAGATGTCATCAGTGATGTCATCAGTGATTTCACTGACCATGTCATGAATGATGTAATATGTGACATCATCAGCAGTGGATTGCGGGTGCGCGATATATAGTTAGTGCAACTAACTATATATGGGAATTTCAATGGTTTTGTGCGAGTAAAATAAGGTTTTGCAAATGCTAATCCCTAACTATATATGGTCTATAACCTATGGTTTTTTCAGTGAATTTTCAAGGTTTTGTAAATGCTAATTCCTAACTATATATGGTCTATAACCTATGGTTTTTTCAGTGAATTTCATTGGTTTTTTAAAAGCTAATATCTGTAGCTGTAAAATATATTCTTCTTTAAATCCAAAAATATATTTTATATGTTTATTAATAATTTTTTTTTAAATATTTTTTTTCTTCGCTCCCGGTTCGCGAACCGGGAAGCTTCCCGTTAGCTCATCTTGATGCCGCGACCTAGTCCGTGAACCGGTAAATGTTCCGTTTGCGCAACTGTCGCATTAGAAATCAACATTGTGACGCGTCGCGGAAGCGCGACGTATCACGTTGTCGCGTAATGCGTCTTATGACGCGCCACGTTAGCGCTCCCGGAAGTGCTCCGGACAGCGATCCGGGGCGCGGTGCGCACCGCGTAACGTGAGCGGAATAGGTCATGTGACTTGTTTATAAAACTTTTCATTGGTTCATTTCACTTTTGGTTTCCAAATGATGTAAGACTAGGTCATATGACCTAAAAATAACACTTTTCATTGGTTTAGAACTTTTGCTTTTCCCAAATGATGAAAACCCCTCCTTCTTTCCTCACTCTGACTTTCATCTTGGTGAGAGGAAGACCTTTTTGTCATAGTTGAACAATGGCTTCAGTACTTGCTTCAGCTGGTGCACCCCCACCACCACCTTCACCTCCTCATGGGAAGAGAGGACCACCTACCCAGATTATCACCAACACAGAGGAGGAAGAGGATGAACTAGAGGAAGAGGAGACAGAAGGACCTGTGTTCTTACAAGAGGTGCCCCGGGTTTCCCATCGGAAAGCCAGTTTCATTTGGCAGTTTTTTCACTCCCTCGAGGGCAGAAGAAAGTAAATGCAAAGTATGTCACCTGCCTCATTTGTAAAGACAAGTTATCAAGAGGGACTGATAAAAAGTATAGCATGGGAAACTATACCATGCATCGGCATATGAGCAGGTGGCATCCATTGAACTACAGCCGTGCAGAGTTGCGTGACCTGCAGGATAATCCAACAACAACTCCTGTGGCCAGGTCAACTTCGCAAATATCATTGACAGGAGCGGAGGCACGGGAAACCGTGCCAAACATTCAGCAGAACTTTTTACATATGAAATTAACCTGTTTGTATTGCGGTGCATTGCTTTCATGTGGTAACATGAGCATAACGTTAATGAACGTTGCTTATGAAAATCATAATTGCCCTAACCGCCCCAGACAGTAATTTTTTTTTTGCTCCTGTTGAGCCCTTTTCAATGCCTGTTTTTTGTTGTTTCCCCTCCATCAAAAACAAAAAAAAAACATAAAACTGTTCAAAAAATACAAAAAAAACAAAAAATGTTCAGAAAAAAAAAAACAACAAAAACATTAAAAAAAAAGTTCTTTTCAGAACTACCTCCCCTTTCAAATAAAATTGCTAGAATGTTTAGCACTCTGGCAAGCTCTATTTCTTTTGGTTCGCTTCCCCGTTCGCTGCCCGGTTCGCGAACTAGGAGCGAACCAAAACATTTAAAAAAAAAAAAAAGAAGAGTAAGTATAAGGGAAGTAAACAGAGAGTAATGTTAAAAGAAAGACAGCTATAGGGAGTAAACCAGAGATACTGTTTAATAGATCTATTTACCGAAGAAAAGATGGAAGAGGGTATAATTGCGAAAAACAAAATGGATAAGGAAGTGAAAGAAAAAAAAGAGAGTAGAACAATAACAAAGAAGAGTTTCTTGGAGAATGTGAGTGAATGTTCAAAATAAGATTAAAACATGTGGAATAACAGAGAGAAAAAATAGAAAACAGAAAAGAAAAAATAACAGAAAAAGATTAATTGAAACAGCAAAGAAATGTAAATAACATAGAGCCATATCATCAACATAGGCAATAAAAGTTTTGCAGCTTTTATCAGCAGAAATATGTCGCCAAAGCATTCTAATTAGCTTGATACATATGGCCCCAAGTGAGGCCTGTCTTGCAACATGGTGCATCTTTTTCATCACTGCTGCATCGGTTTCATGTGGCACGGTTTTAAAACAGCATGACACATTTGCCTAGATGCATCAATTTGTAATTTTGACGCCTCATAACAAATCTTTTGCACCACCACTGCATCACAAAACTGACGCACAGTGGCGCAAAAGAGGCATACACATATCATAAATCTGTCCCTAACATTTTAAAAAATTAATTCAGGATGACGGTAAGGTGTGAGATCTCCAGAGGTTTGTTTAAGGTGAGGCCTACTCAGGGTTGCAGATCAATTTTACGCTTGTTGAAGAATACAGAGGAGATAATACATGTGAAGGCCTACCAATGAAGTAAGTCATGTCCACTTATTACATCATTCATGACATGGTCAGTGACATCATCAGCAGTGGATTGCGGGTAGAAAGAGTAGAAAACATTTACCTTATAATTCTTGTTAACTTTTTCAATTTTTTTTTCATACTTTCAATCTGTGAAAGAGAGAACAAACATTTCAAAAATATTAAAACATGTATTTAAAAATTAGAAAAGACAAGGGAAAAGGTTCAAGAACAAACCGTTTTTCAACAACTTTGACATTTACAGAAGCCTCTGCTTCTCTACGTCCCCTACACAATCCTAAAGATATATATATATTAAACAAACAGTATCTTGATGCTGATGAAGTGAGGCCTATTTTGGAACATGGTGCATCTTTTGCACTGCTGATGTCTCACAATAGTGATGCAATAGCAGCGCAAAAGAGATGTAAAGCCATCATAAAATTGTGTCTAACATTTTAAATGATTGTTTCAGGATGCAAATAAGATGTGTCCTTTCAAGAGGTTTCTTTGAGGTGAGGCCTATTCAGTTTTCAAAAAAAACAGTACCCAGAAGTGCAGCACTGTAAGCATTAACCTTGACACTTACAGAAGCCTCAGTTTCTCCATATCTACCTCACATTTCTAAATGTATATCATAAGTACAAAAAATAGAACATTAATTATACATGTTAAATGGTTTATTTTTGCTGTTCTCAGAATGTATCAAATTTCACTTAAATCAGTGACTTGAAGGTATTCATCATGTAACAGCGGGGAAAAAAAAACACAATCAAAATGATTGTGTTTAAAAAACCCATACAACATAAGAAATCTGAATTCAAAACTCCTTAAAATTAACTTACTTTCCATAACGTCGAAGGATGTCCTATGAACAGCGTACACTCTGTTGTGCTATAAATATTTTCAGCCCGCCACTTTCTGAAAGAAAACCTCCATCGTTTTGAAAAATATGTTACATACAATAAAAGACTTCTCACATTCTACCACATGTTTCCACTTGGCCAAATCATGTTGCAGCGATTTACAACTCTTGTAACTCTTGTAATCAAATCCCGTCATTTTCTATTTTCGCAACTTTCAAAAAGAAAACATTTAAGATTACTTTCACAATCCTGGACTACTAATATCTTACCCTTCTTGCTCACTCATGTTCTACTTTTCCTATGACACTGATACTGCTTACTATGAAGCAGACTTACTTGCATCAGGTTTATATAGTTGGATTTTTAAAATGACATTATAATTAAAAGTTTTGGACCAATAATCTAGACAGCATTGCAGACTTACATTCCCTCTACTTCATGAACCTTTTGCAATTCCTCAGAGGAAATCCCGAGATTCTTTCCTTAAAATTTTGGTTTTAAAAACACCAGGTATGAATTTTTAAGGTCAAATGGCAATTTTTTTTTGAAAGTTACAACAGAATCGTTGCAGAATGACCAGCCGTTTCTAGACTTTAAATAAGCTGTGTAATGTCCTGATGTTGTTGAAGGACCATCATGATAGATAATTGCTACAGTTACAAAAGTCCTTCCTGATATTGACAGCTGAGAAGCAACAACATTTTTTATTAAAGTTGACAATTTTGATCCATCAGGCCTACATCGTTGGATCATTAAAATGACATACTGGCCATATCTTCGTATAAATAATGTTGACATCATTTCAGATTTACATTGGCTACACTCCATGTTGTGATCAGCTGCATTTACTAGCTTATTAAAGGAGACTGATTTACTGTCTGGCAAAGTTAAATATATAAATCTTTCTGAGTCTACACTAGTAGTACTTGATACCATACAGTTCTCGCAGTCATGCTGCCATTGATAAGAAAGCCCAAACAGGTGATCTACATCCACACCCTCATCTTGCAATACATCAAGCATATACATTAAAAACTCCTGACAATCCTGCTGATTATTTTCAGAGAAGTCTGTTTGACCTGAACATTCATCTAACAGATAACGAACTTCAGACACACTTTCTACTTTGGTTCGATCAGTGCTACATTTCTCTAACACAGAATTCAACAAACAGCATAAACTTTGTTCCGAATTGAACACAATCTGTTCTTTTAAAGTCTCTAGTGAAAAGAGAACATTAACCACTACATTTGCATAGCAGTTGACACCAGAACTGTTTTCAAATTGAAAACCGACAACATCTTTAACAGAATCCGTTTTCTTTCTGCTTACAATTTTCGGTTCATCGACTTTTCGGCTTTTTGCTACAACCTCCCTACTATTAGTGATATTTCTTCGTTTACGGCCTACCACACGTTTCTCAAACAAAGGATATTGAGGCAAATTTGGCGCATACTCTCTTCTTAACCTATTGTATTCCTTAACACAATCTAGATCCGCTCAAATGTTTGTGACATCACAATCAATCAAGTACAATCTCGATAAAGTTCTAACTCGTGACAATGCCACATATGCCATACCCTCTTTGAACACAGAACTGCCAATATTCACCAATGCACTATCTACACTTAAACCTTGCGATTTATGGATTGTCACCGCATATGCCAAGCAAACAGGAAACTGTTTACGGCGAACATATAAGTCTTTAACAAGCAAAAACCTAGCAGAACAACGACCAATTAGCTGTACTTCCTCAATGCCATCAAATTTAATTTTTAAAAATTCAATACCATCTCTACTTCTGTATTTCTCAAAATCAACAACATTACCCATTGATCCATTTACCAGACCTCTTTCAACATGTAAATTCCTTCTCAAAATTATTCGGCAATTTAAACACACATTCAAAGTCTTTTCAAAACCCACTGTTTTAGATATAGTCTTCTCTAATGAATCCAATTTTGATTTCAAATTCTCAGACAAAATAATTGTTGATCCCATATGCTCTATTCTGTCAATAGCTTCAAGTTTCACAATCTCTTGCTTTTCTAAATTCAACATTTTGTTGTTGAAGATGGCACATTCTGCAAGAGTTGGCATCAAACATATTCCGGATTTCTTCTCAGTAATTTTCTGAAAAATATTCTCAGGCACAACGTCTTGTTCTGGATATAAATTTGACAGTAATCGTGCATTTAAAGCTTCTTTCCCATGCTCGGTCACTTTTCCAATTCTAATATCTTGTAGAATATTCTTGTAATCTTCATCCTTTGCCTGACGCATATTTTCATGCAGTTCAGCATAATTGAAGTTTAACCATATATTGATGTTGCCAATGCTCCCTAGGCACTTCCTGGTATCTTCATGCGTGAGTATTTTGAACACAGGTTGTCCTTTTACTGGTGTCAGCTGCAGAAGATCTCCGAAAACAATGATGTGTTTGCCACCAAATAACACATCATACTCAGTTTTAAGAACTTCTTGCATTCTCAAATGCACAAAGGCAAGCATGACATTGGAAACCATGCTTACTTCGTCAATGATAAGAAGTTTCATTTTCCTCAAGACTCTTGAAACTTTACAACAAGCATCCCCAGATAACTTGTGGTATTGTAATTTGTTGTCATGCTCCACTGGCAGCATCAGTAGACGATGCAAAGTAATACCTTTAATGGTATGTGCTGCCAGTCCAGTAGGAGCGGTAACAACACAAGACAGCGATGACTCAGTCCTTTCCTGCAAATAACAAGAAATTGCTTTAATAAGGAAACTTTTTCCAGTTCCCGCTTCTCCACTCACGTACAGTCGGACAGGCTTCAACGACGTACATGAGCACTCTTTCTTCTCATGACTTAATCCATGATCAATTTGCTTGGTAACTTCATCATATATTTTCCTCTGCTCAACGTTGAGTTGTTTTTCCAAGTCTTCTAAGTTAACCGCATCCTCCTGAGCATGTGCCATGGCTCTTTCCACTTCATTCATAGCAGTGGCAGCTTCATTTTCGATAATAGGTCCTCCTAGTGGATCCTGACTCAATGAAACAGAACTCTGACTGTCCTGAGAACTGTCTCTGGCAATCTCGTCTGCAATCGTTGCTTCCTGCTCAATTTCCAAAGTCAACATTTCTTGATATTTGGGAAAAGCAGGACATTCTATGGTCTCCTTAGCAGCAGTGAAAGAGTCTCCGTAACAGAGGAAATCTCCAAGCAGTTCCTCTTCTGCACGCCAAGGCTTGAAAAGTTGCAAAAGTGCTAAATAGAAAAACTCCTTTTTTTCTGGAGATTCGCCACTCAATTTTCGATGGTTTACTAATTGGCATTTTCTTTGCTTGCCCAGACATCCCTCACTTCCAATTACAGCATACACTCCTTTCTCAATATCTTCTTTGATGTTCCTCTTGAATATATAATTTTGTAGAACCTCATATAGACAAACATTCTCAAGGTGACTGCTTCGATTTGGATAATATGTATCCAACATGTTGGTCTTCAAAATGTCGGTACTGTTTGGTTCCTTTTCCGCCAAATACTCAATTTCCCGGACAGGTTTTAGAACTCGATTTCGCGTTGCAGCAAGTCCAAGACTCGCCCAAACGATACTCCTGGATTTGGCATAGAGACTTGCTGAAGACAACCGGTCAGAACATTCGTAAGCTCCGATTTCTCGATGCGACAACATCTTCAGACTGAAACTGTACAACTTCTTGCTGAGGCTCTTTTCATGGGAAATGTCCTCCCACATATCCTTCAATTCTGTCTTTTCTTTTTTGGTGATGTAAGATGTCACATACCGAGCCACAGCCATACAGCTGTCAGCCACAAACTGTATATCCATGTTAGCATTCCACATGGACAAAATCACTGGGTTGTAGTCGTTGATGTACTTGGACTCTTCGTTCCTTTTCAAATTGTATGTATTTTTGGGTGATTTCCTCGTTACATTATGTCGCAGAGAAGACATCAAACTGTTCACTCTTCCTTTAGAAATCACCGGTCGTGGAAAGTTGAAACGACATTTGGTGTAGAACTTGTCCTTGTTTCTGAATTTACGACGACAGTACTTTCCACAACGATGGCTTTGGAAACGTAGAACTTGTTCTCTTAGGCTTTTCTTCTCCGTTGCATTTGGAACAGCACACGTAGAATACTGTTCTATGAAATTCATCACTAAGTCATCCGGATCTGTTCCAAATTTAGGTGCATCCTTGATCCACAGCAACATATGTATATGAGGAGCACCTCTTGCTTGGTACTCCTTTCTCCAGAAGAAATCCAACACCTCTCTAAGAGGTGGATTCTTCCTATTTGTGATGAAAGACATCATAGCTTCAAATCTATGATTGAAGTACCTGCATACATTCACTGGATCCAAAGAACACAGTTCTCCAGGTGTCTTGAATTCAATGTTTTCAATATTTCCATTTGCCTCTCGTAGAAATTCAAGTAAGTCTTCCCAGCCATACTCGGCACAGCTCAGAGTGAGGAACCATGTTGGAGTTCCTAAGTTCCTCAGCATACATTTTAAATCACCATGACGACGGTACCAGTACTCATTAGTACCACGCTGACACGCCATGAGATTAATTAGGTGAGAATCCAAAATACTGTCTTGGACATTGACTTTATGCATAAAGTCACTTGCCGAGATGTTTCGCATCTGTATACCACTTTTTAAGATGTGGTTCACTGCATATGACAGTCCAGACAGATCGCTTTCAAACAGGAGATGAAACAAATAGGGAATGCATTGACGAAACCTAGGATCTTCTGCATACAATCGTAAAGTCCGGTATTCAGACGCAGGAATTTGATGAGGTCGCTCATCATATCTTCCTCCTTGACCTGTTGGAAATAGCTGTGGGAAACACCGAGCGTCCAAACTTTCCTCCCAAACACTAGTGGGACTCCCTTTGGCTTGTTTCATTTGAAACAACTCAATAGCATTCCCCATGACTTCCTTGGAATGCAAAGGATGAACACTATAATGTTCATATATTTCTTCACTTTTAGAGGCCTCTACTTTCTCAATTTGACCAGCACACAAATCGCTATCCTCTTCATCACTTACTTCCTCTTCTGCAACATATACATTCTTATAGTACTTATTATTTTTCTTCAAATACAATGTTGCCTTTTTGACTTTCCTAACATCCACTAAATCTTGCCATATTTTCTTATTCTTTGTCGGAACCCCATTAACCAAGATAACCAGAGGTTCCTCTTCTACTTTTTCTACTCCAATTGTGTTAATGTTTTTGTTCAAATCTAGAGGCAAATAAACAACTCTTCCCTTTAATCCTCTCTGTAAATCTGATGGAGGCAACTTCCCTGTCTTTGGCTCCATTCTTACAATAGCCTGAAAGGGATGGATACTTTGAATCAAAATAGATTCATAAGTATTTAAATCCTTCAATTCAGAAGGAATCTCAACCAATTCCAGATTATTATGAACCGCCCTAGCAGGCATCTGGTTTTGGTTTAGTTTGTTCCAACAATAAGTACACACACGTTGATCCGATCCCAAATCAAAATAATTTTCTACCATCAAGTATGTGGCAAAATCCTTCCATTCACTATTATTTTCCCTTTCACTTTTTGCATATAAATCCACTAACTTAATCTGATTCTTGTAATAAGTGCGTCGACAACACACACAAGTGAAATTAGGCCTCTCACTTGATTTCATCTGAAACGTGGCAATTTCCTTCTGAAATTTATCTGTACTGGAAACCTGTATATTATCTTCAACATTACCCTCTACTTCTGGGTCAATTTGAACATTCTCATCTCTACTACCAAAGTAACAAAACTCAATTTCTTCACAAATATTCTTGACATCTATTTCAGAACCATGCAAAAGAGCAGCACATAAATGTTTAAGCATAATTGCTGGACTCTTAGCATGATACAACATTCTCACTAATTTCCTCACTTTATTATGATGCACTGCTAGCATCCTGAAATGATGAAAAACACTCTGGCATACTCTCCTGGAAAGACAAGCCAGTGAATGACCACGCAAACCTGTCATTTGTCTCACTCTGCAAGGATCTAATTCTTGCAACAACTTCATTTTCTGCTTCAAACTTTTCTTATTAAATGTCCGTACAAAATCACAAAGCAAATTGATGGAATCCTGTTGCACACTGCAAATAGAACTACACTTCCAAATGTACACAGGACCCTTAGGACCTAACAACTCGTCTGTCTCTGTTGTCACAAGTTTTTCTTTTTCAACTGGACAACCATCCTTCACTTCATAAGCTCAACCACTGGTGTCAACTGCAAACACCAAATCATGATCCTGAAAATAACTCTCCTCATTAAAAAATGCCTCACAACTTGAACTATGCATCCATTCTCCGGAAAAAACTTCACAAAAGTTACTACGATTTACTACTCTCTTCCATCTACTATTTGATTTGAAATCAGAAATTACCTTGTTTAGTTTCCTAATTCTATTGATTACCAAAATAAATAACTTTCGCTTAATTTCGAAAGCATGATCAATAATTTTCTCTACATTTTTCTTCTTCTTATAAAATGCCACTTTCTGTTGGCCTTTCTTAATATTTTTTAATAAATTAACTATTATCCTGTTGCGGAACATTCGTTTTCGAATGTCCCTAAATTGTTGTTTCCTTCTACTATCATGCACAGAGATATCTCTTGCTCTACCAGTAACATTTTTGATTGGTCTTTCCTTTCCATTTAAATTGCTTCTCTTTTTCTGGACTGAAACATTTTTTGTTGAAATACTTTTTTTACTACAAATATTTCTTATGAATGATTTTGTGCTCTTACCCGGAGCTTTCTTGGTGATTTCACAAGTTTTTTGGGGAGAGGACTGCTGCAATAATAGATGATCCTGCTGTTTTTGACGTTTTCTAGCCTTTCTAATTCGAATCTTAGTTGGCATTTTTCAAATTTTGAAATGATCTGCAGTTGAATCTGTGGAAAAATATAATAAAAAATGTTATTAACCACTATTACTAAACAGTAAATGAATAACAGTCATCAAAAACTTAACACCCTACTTATTATTTAACATAGCAAATCTTTTGCACCACCACTGCGTCACAAAAGTGACGCACAGTGGTACAAAACAGGCATACACCTATCATAAATCTCTCCCTAACATTTTAAATGATTGATTCAGGATGACGATAAGGGGCCTCATTTATGAGGCCTTGCGTCAGTTTTGCGCTGCGGATGCTGCACTTTTTGTGACGCATCTGCGGCGTAAAACATGCGCCTTGTTGCGCCATATTTAAAAAGTGACGCATCTAGGTAGATGCGTCACTTTTTAAACCCCTGCGCCACATTATACCTGCGTCAGGTATAATGTATGCAGAGGGGGCGTTCCCCCGCAAAAAGCCTCGTAATAGTGACGCAGTAAAATCTATGAGATTTCACTGCGTCACTTTTAGGATGCTGTTGCGTCAAAATCTTGCGCCTGCCTCACAGCAGGCGTAAGGCTGACGCAAGCCCTTTCACATGGGGCTTTCCCCATGTGAAAGGACGCATTGATGGAGATGCGTCACTTTTGTGACACACTCCAGCAATGCGTCACTTTTGCGCTTACAGATGCGTCAGAAATACTGACGTATCTGTAAGTCCTTGCGACATGATGCGTCATACATTAAATATGACGCATAATTGGTGTCGCAAGGAGTGCGCAGTGAAAAGTGACGCATCGCTGTTTTCACGCAGCGATGCGTCACTTTTCATAAATGAGGCCCACGGTGTGGCCTATCTAGAGGTTTGTTTGGGCCCAGATCTTTGGACTGGGGTGAATGTGTGTCATTGATCCACATTCGGTCCATCACCTGTTTTGTTTGTTTGAGGTGAGGCCAACACACGGTTGCAGATGGGATTTTCGCTTGTTGAAGAAAACAAAGGAGATAATACATGTGAAGGCCTACCAATGAAGTAAGTCATGTCCACTTCACTCTTGAACAAAGGGCAGACCTCTTTTGAATCTGTGGTCAGACCTAAACTTCATCTACACAATGTCGTTCATAAACTTAGGAAACACTAGTGATGTAATTGAAAAATGTGGAGTTTCTTTTCCTCATTTTCAGAATTACATCACCTGTGTTTCCTCATTGACTTAAAATGTCCTTAATACACATGAAAGCGTTTTTTTGATTGCCCTTGCACCATTTTTGGGTCATTTTTAACATGGCTATGTAACTCCCATAATCAAAATCTAAATTTGCCAAGCACAGGTGGGAGCATATTTACAAGAAACTTGCCCCATGCAGAAAGCTCTTCAATTTAAATGGGAAAAATAACATCATAGACACTCAAATGCCTTTTAAATATGCTCCAAACAACCTATGAAGTTCTAGCAGTACATATCCAGATATGTAATTGATTTCAAAAAAAGTTTTTGAACACAACATATAAATCAATTGTATACCTACATTCAAGATGAAATGACTGAAAATGTCCTTGAGACACATGAAAGCGTTTTTTTGAATGCCCTTGCACCATTTTTGGGACATTTTTAACATGGCTATGTAACTCCCATAATCAAAATCTAAATTTGCCAAGCACAGGTGGGAGCGTATTTACAAGAAACTTGCCCCATGAAGAACGCTTTCCATTTAAAAAGGGAAAAATAACATCATAGACACTCAAACGCCTTATAAATATGACCCAAACAACCTATGAAGCTCTAGCAGTACATATCCAGAAATGTAATTGATTTCAAAAAATCGTTTTTAAACACAGCATATAAATCAATTGTATACCTACATTCAAGAGGAAATGACTAAAAATGTCCTTAAGACACATGAAAGCGTTTTTTTGAATGCCCTTGCACCATTTTTGGGACATTTTTAACATGGCTATGTAACTCCCAAAATCAAAATATAAATTTACCAAGCACAGGTGGGAGCGTATTTACAAGAAACTAGCCCCATGAAGAAAGCTCTTCAATTAAAATGGGAACAATAACATCAGAGACACTCAAATGCCTTATAAATATGGCCCAAACAACCTATGAAACTCTAGCAGAACATATCCAGAAATGTAATTGTTTTCAAAAATCGTTTTTAAACACAACATATCTGTTTCAGCTTACATGAGAGACCATGGAATGGGCTCCATGTACAACAATATCTTGTGTTACTGCATGCCAGAATGCTAAACCGAATATGCAATTACAATTTCTCAAAGAAACAAAATCTATTTGTATATCACTTGAGACAAAGCCACATTTTAAAAACACAGCTTTCTTCATCATTTTCTCCTTAAATCATACTATTCTCTATCTAAATTAAATAAATCTTTTCTCACCTTAGCAAATACTTTTTGAGTTTCAAAACAGTCTCAGAAATACTCCAAATTGTCTTCAGCAGAACAAAGAGGATGCACTCCAGAGGCTGCAGCTATAGAAAGCACAGAAATGCTGATATTCATTACACATATCTCTCATATTAGCCAATCATAACTCTTCCCTCACTTTTTTCAAATCAAAACCCTTCCCCCCTCTGCCCTCTCTGCCTTTTTTGCTTAGCAACCACCTCCTGAAAGACCTCTCATGTTTGCAAGTTCACACAACAATGTTTCAATTGAACTCTGAACTCTCAGTGCACCTGCGTATCCAGTGCAATCTTTCATTAAATGTTTTTTCCTTGACCATTCAAATTACATCTTTCAAAGAACACATCCATGCACCCTAACTTTCTGTTTTCAGCAATGAAAACCCACCAATCACTGCTAATGAATCATTAGCACTGGAAATCCACAGTTTTTTTTCTTTACAAACTCCTACTGTTTCAACTGCCCTTTCATTACCACACTTCATCTGACTGCAGCCCAACCTTCTCTCACCATGTTTAATGTCTGGATTGTTGGACATAGTTACATCTACTGGGCTCAAAGGTATGCTGAGAACAGAAATTTACCTAACCTCAATTTACAAGATGTGGAAATTAAGTGGTTGGGCCACAGAGGATTAAAATGTCACCAATTGATACTATTGGTGAAAACCTTTATGCATTTGCCAAAACCTGACCTGTTAATTGTGCACTGTGGAGGTGATAATTTGGGCACTTTGACTGGGGTAGGTCTGGAAATGCTTTTAAAGGACACCTTTGAGCAATTAATGGCACTTTTTCCTCAAACTGCCTTGGTATATTCCAATATATGCCAAAGACAGAAATGGAGGTGGTCCAACCAATTTTGTCCACAAATTGAGAAGTCGAGGAAGCATGTAAACAAATCTGTTTCAGCTTACATGAGAGACCATGGAATGGGCTCCATGTACAACAATAACTTGCGTTACTACATGCAAGATATCTACAGAGGAGATGGAGTTCACTTCTCAGATGAGGGCAACAGAATTTTCATTTTGAATTTAAGACTGTGCATTGGTACCTACTTATAAGTACCAAAATGTACCATAAACCCAAAAGCTCTTCTCAGAGCTACCCTACATCTGATCACTCACAATTATTATTTTACTCTAACTTTTTTCTCTAAATTTCAACAAACTACACTCCCCGGAGCGCTACCCGGTACGCGAACCGGAAGCTAACTGCGCAAAATTTCAAAAAAAAATGTTTTTTTCCCGCACATATGGGCCTCCTCAGCCACCCTCAGAAAACCTAGGGGGTCAAGATACTTGTACCGTGCCCCCTTTTTCCCCTTTCTGAACATTATTTGCCCTCCATCTTGTATCTTAATTCGACCGAAACACAAAATGGTGGATTCCCGTAACGCTGCTGGTTCGCGAACCGGACCGCTTCCCGGGAAGCGGTCCAAAAAAAAGGTGGGAAAGTAATTTACAGAAAAACGACTAGAGACACTCTCACCAAATATAGATTAGCTCATACTACATAACAATCCCTTTCATTTTCACAAATTTGATTGAAATTCCATTTAGCCATTAAGCCTGTAGACCTCTCTAAATACCGTGAGGTAAATTACTTCACAAAACATATCTGAAGTGTTGGAATTGACAACCAATGAAAATGTTACTTTCATTTTCTACTTTTATTACCTGACATTTGATTGGTTATATACCTGAATATATATAAAGGAAGAGAAGAAAACACAGCCATTTTGACTGCTACTTCTTGTTGTACATTACATTTGAATAGTTACTAAACACTTCAACTTGTTTGTGAAGGTAAGTTGTTATTTTTAAAATTGAAGTATATTGTGCACTATAACTTAATATGGTAAACTTTTTCTGATAGTTATATACTATCCCTCTGTAGTAGTTATAGATTTAGATAGACTTCTCTGTTATAGTTATGGATGGAGTTAGGCTTCTCTTGCTTAAATCACAGACACTTTTTTATATTCCTACTTCCACTCTGATACTATACACTGCCAAAAGATAAATTCACTGATAAAAACTGCCTATCTAAAATTAATCCCAACAGTGCCCTATCTCTACTAATATATATTTTTTAATCCAAATTTCAGGCAAAATGGAAGGCGAGCAGCAAGTTCAATTTAAAATTGTACTGCAAGAGAGCAGCCAAGGAAACATTGATGAAAATCAAAATGAATTTATGTATGAAAGTAGGGACCAGGAACTACTGCAATGTGTGGAAGCAGTGGATAACCTGCTTAAAAATGAGGACATTTTACACCCTCATAGACTACAAAATATATTCAATGACAATTATGAAATTTCTGACAATGAAATGTTAAAATGTTTAATAAATTATGAAATACAATCAAAATAAAAAAAATGCTTAAAAAATAAAGAAAAGAAAAAAAAATCAACAAAAACAACAAACAATTAACATACAGTATTTGAAAAGTCTATCATTCTTTTTTCCTTATAGTACGCTGCCCAGAACGCTTTCCGGTTCGCGAACCGGCCGCTACCCACGCAAAAAAAAATAATTTTTTAAAACCTCAACATAAAACCTAGGGGGTCAACGAGGATCTACTATGCCCCCTTATGGTAATTTCCCCCTTTGTTTTGGCCTCCTCTTGTCTCTCGATCCTACCGAGAGACAAGATGGCGGCCGCTCTGGACTGTTTAGAATGTTGACAGACACCAGAGAGCCAATCAGCTTCGCATCGCAAAGTTCCGTTACGCGAAAAGTACGCGAACCGGAGCGCTACCCGGAGCGCTGTTACAGATATATATCTTTTTTTGAACGTTAATTTCTCAAAATCCACTGGAGCACATATATTGAGACCTAGCAAAGGCACATCGGGCTAACAGTCCCTACAATTTTGCCAAGTTTTGTGCAAATCCATTCAGCCGTTCGGGCTAAAAGTGAGGCCAACCGTCCTATGGAAATTAACATGGGAAAAACGCGTTTTGGGACCCCCCTTTTTTCTCGGCCCCCCCTTGACGAACCTCCCCCCCAAATTTTCAGGGGCTGCTCAGAAACAAAATGTGCCATTTTCCTGAAAATTTCAGCCAATTCCGTCCTCAAACGCCAACGTTATTAGACATAGAATTTTCAAAAGTCCCATAGAGAAAAAGTCCTAACTATATATACCCACTGGCGACCGCCAGTAGGTAATATATATATATTTATATATATATATATATATATATATATATATATATATATATATATATATATATATATATATATATATATATATATATATATATATATATATATATATATATATATATATATATATATATATATTCATTTAAAAAAACATAGGTTTTAGGGGTGTTATAGTTAGCTGGACATTTCACTCATACAAAACCATTGAAATTCCTCTGTTATAGTTAGTTGTACTAACTGTAACTCTCGCACCCGCAATCCACTGGTGATGATGTCACATATAACATCATTCATGACATGGTCAGTGACATCACTGATGGCATCTCAAATTACATCACTAATGACATCATCCACGTGACAATCAGATACACCTCATCATGCACTACTATAATCTTTCATCAGTCACTGTAAAATACAGAGTACTATATTTTAATCCATTGACACAGCAATACTGATGTTGAAATTCTCATAAACTGGGGTCATACGGTACAGGGGCAAGATGGTGGCCGGCACTTTGGCCGAGTGAGCTGGTGTTGGCGTTCTCCTCTGCCCACCTAACCGCTGCCTGATTCTATGCGCTATGACACGAGGCTCTGACTAATTATTTTCTTCAGCCGGCTTACCGAGGATGCTCTGGCGGCTCAGCGTTTATCGTCTTGGCTTCTTGTGTGGACTCCCGCCGCTGCGCTGCTACCCGGGTGTACGCTGCTCTCCATCTTACCGTGTTCAGCGGGGTCAGCCGGGTCGAATCACCCGATCGTACTCCACTGCCAAGATGCCTCCAAAAAATCCATTGAAGACCATGCCTCGAGCAGCGGCCAAAACCGGAACGGGCCCGGCGGCTGCTCCTGTCCCAGCGTGGGGTACCAGCACGTTCTGTGCCGCCACCAGCAGTACTACCGCTGAGCGATACTTCGAAAAAAGCTGCCACCGCCAAATCGATGAAGCCTCTCACACCCCTGGGTCCAGCAATGTTCAAAACTTGGGCTGGCTCATCTATTAAAGTCATCCAAACTCCTGCTGCCCCCACTTTGGCTATCACGGAGCACGCCTCACTTAGCACAACACCAACACCAGCTACCGTTACAGCCGGTAAGGCAACAACTCTTGCTAATTCTTTTTCTCCTATGGTTGGGGGCAATAACGTTGCGGTGTATAAACAACCAATTCAGACTATTCAAATTGAGCAACCACAGTCCCTAGACACACTCCCCGGGGCTGCTACAGGCATCGTTCCTATATTGGATTTGGCACTACATCCAAGCGGGCTTCTGGGAGATGTAGTTCCCTCAGTTTCGAGGCCCAATCCTCTGAGCTATCCCCTCACAGTGAGCCAGTACAGCTCCCAGTAGCTTCCGCCAGCTCTGAAGCGGACACGGATGGTGATAATTTCTACTCAGTATCGGAGCACACAGGATCTTCAGTGGATGACAATGGGCTAGACAAAGAATGAACCGATGATGAGGGCAGCGAGCCAGGTGATTGGGGCACTAATGAAGTATTGAATTCCATCGCTATTTCCAAGGGCTTATCTACAATTCGGAAGGTACCCCATGATCCTGGGGCCAAGTTAAGTTAGCTAGCCTGGGACTACTCTTTTTCTGCTTAGCCCGCCACTCAAGTGCTAGCAGCATTTGTTTTGGAATATAATCCAGGCTCACCCCCGGGAGAAATCTCTCTGGATATTATTTATCAAACTATAATGGCTCATCGAGAGGAGACGCAACAAGAAAGTGCTCGAGCTCAGGATGCCTGTCGTAGGGTTCAAAATTCCCTGCGCAGAGTTATCAAGACTTGCACAGATATTGCCACCAGGGTCACGGAGGCAGAGACTCGGATTTCCTCATTGGAAGATGATTTGGTGACTCAAAAATGTACGTTGGATGAAATTCAGTCTCAAAGGGTAGACATTCAAGCTAAGCTGGTTGATATTGAAAACCGGGCACGTTATGTTATGTTAGTATGAATTTGTAGAGCGCACGTTCACCCTGGTGTTTCTTGGCACTGTGTACCACTGGGGAACCCGTCCTGGCTTTCCCTGTGAGATGGTCCCTATTGGGCATCCCCAAGGTGAAGCCAGGCATCCCCGGCAGCGAAGGGGCCATTGTGGGGATTAAGCAAGCTATTGCCCAGAGCTGCAGCATGGGACCCATGGTTAGAGAAGCACCGAGGAGAGATTTATCAAGCCTGCTGACATTGGTTCCCTACCCTGCCGCGTCGGGAATTGAACCCTGGTCCCGGGCCGACCTCTGCTTCTGGGTCTGCCGCCTCTAACCGGTGAGCCAAACTTCTCCATGTCTTAAGAACTTAAGAATTTTGGGGTCCCGGAGGGTACAGAAGGGTCAGACACTCGCCAGTATGTGGTGGACCTGTTTTCAGAAGCCTTTCCGGAGGTTAAGGAATGGGACTGGCGGGTAGAGATCCAAAGTGCCCACCGTTTTCCCTTTAAACTAAAGCAGCGCACAGGGCAGATTCAAAACAGACCTCGTGCTATCTTAATTTGTCTACATAATTTCTTACCAGAGATAAAATTTATGATTTAGCCAGGCCTGATAGGCAAAGGTCTGGAAAAGGCTGTCAATTTTTTGTGAGGCCGTCCACAGTAGAACGGAGGTGGCAGCTCCATCAATTGATTGCCAACTTTCAATTGAAGGGAGCACAGGCTTTCCTGCTTTTTCCATCCAAACTCAAAATCATACATCAGGGCCAGACTAAATTTTTCAAGTCTGAGATTCAAGCAAAATCATTTCTAGACTCACTGTGATAACTTGTAATTGCTGTCAAATGTCTTTGTGTTCTCAAATTTTCTTTTACTTTCCTTTGCTTCCCTTTCAGCAATTATTGGATATTCCGTCCTGACATGTCTCTTTCTCTGGCTTTGATTTTTGTTTATTAGGCTGCGTTTTTAGGGGGGAGGGGGCTCGCTTATTCCATCCTCTCCATCACCGGAACTATGGTTCCAGCCTTGTGTGGGGGGTGGAAACCTGGAGGGGGGTACTCAGGAGGGAGGTGAGGGCTGGGGGAGGGTGGGTTTGGGGTTGGGGTGCATTAAAAAATTAAGCTTGAGGAATACTTTCTCATCTCAAGGCAATCATGGATTAAATCAGACATTATTTAAAATTGTGTTTTTATTTCTGTTACTTGTCAATGGCCAGGGCCGGACTGGCTACCAGGCAGTTTGGCATGCTGCTGAGCTGGGGGGTGATTTCGTTCATGGAGACTTGCGTGTGATAAACAAAATTAGTTTTGCATCAATTATTTAGATGCACACGCAGGTCTCCATGAACAAAATCAGCCCCCACCGCAGTGAAAGCAGCCCCCAGCTCGGCAGCATTCCAAACTGCCCGGTAGTCCGTCCGGCCCTGCCGATGGCCTTGGTTAAATTATCCATAGCTTCTTGGAATGTGTGCGGGTTAAATAATGGGAAGAAACAAGCGTTATTGGCACGGATCATACAGACTTTGCATCTGGAGGTACTATGCCTACAAGAAAATCATGTTCCTTGGAACAATAGGGAATGTTTAAAAATCCCGGGGTTTGAATTGGTAGCCTGCTCACGTCAGTCCTCTATGATTAGAGGTGTAGCTATACTTTTGAAGCGTGGTGTAGGCTCCTGTTTGAGAACCATTCAAGACCCAGGGGGTAGGTGGGCTATTGCTGAGCTCTTGATAAACGGCTCAGCTTTGACGGTTTGTACCGTCTACAATTCAAATTTGGATGACCCTGCAGTCTTAGACTCTTTAAATGTAGAACTGTCCCTTTAGCCCCAGCCTATTTGTCTTTGCGGCGACTTCAGTATTAATCTACCAGCTAATTTTAATATTGTCGGAGGGCAGAGCTATGTGGGTTATAAACCAAGAGTTTACAGTGCTCTGCAAGCTCTGGTGCAAGAACATCTTATGAGCGACCTATGGTTTCACTACTGCAGTAATATAGATGGCTCCACGTATTTTTCAGCCCCTCATAGGAAGATGGTCCGTCTGGACTACTTCTTTGTTTCTGATCAAATGGTTGGCACTGCATAAATTACTATGTCTCCTAGACTTATGTCAGATCACAACCTTTTGATTATTAATTGTATAATGACGGGCGGTGCTAGACCACCCAGACTATGGACGTTTGAAAGAAAGCTACTGTCAGAACCAACCTACATAGATCATATGAAACCCTGGTTGATAGAATTCTTGAATATTAATAGGGGCTCTGCTCCTACTAACATCGCCTGGGACTCACTTAAGGCTGCAGTACGTTGCAAGACTAAAAGCTTTTCCTTTTTTCGCCAGAAGCAAATTCAAGATCAAATAAGAGGGTGGATGGAGGAATTGCGATGTGCAGAGGTTTAGTTGACCAATATGATTAGAGAGGGTAGTGACATAGTCCCTAGTCAGTCGCGTGTTGCCCAAATAAAGGCTTTGTTGCTGGAGTTCTTTGGCTAGGATCTTGCATACAAGTATCTGCAATATCGCTCGATGATGTTCGAGTACGGTGAAAGGTTGGGCAGGGTCCTTGCCAGGAGACTCCAGCAGCGTGGCCTGGTTAATCGGATTGGCAGCATTCAGGATTCTCAGGGGACTGTCCAGGATACTCCGGAAGGAGTGGTTTCAGTCTTTTCAGATTTTTATCAGTCTTTGTATACTGAGGAGGTTAGTGATCAAGTAATTGACCTCAGGTTTAGTGCCTACATAGAGGGGCTTACCACTTCGAAAATTTCGGATTACGATAACGAGGCTTTCTCTGCTCCTATCACATGTGAAGAGCTAGATTTAGCGCTAAATTCTTTGGCCAGCCAGTGGGAAAGCAGCGGGCCCCGATTTTATTCCTCTTGAATTCTACACCACATTCCAGGCTGAGATTAAGCAGGACCTCTTATTAATTCTTAGGGAAGCCCAGCTTGGTAGGATCCCAGACTCTTGGAGCTCAACAACAATTGTCTTGTTCAAAAATAAGGGTAAGCCCGATCTCGATCCAGCTTCATTCCGTCCGATTTCATTAATTAATACCGATTCTAAAATCTTTTCTAAAATTGTAGCTTCTAGATTAGCATCGGTAGTCTCCCCGTTGGTCTCTATTCGCCAACATGGGTTCATCCCTGGAAGGGACACTGCGGACCACGTTCGACGGGTCATAGCTCTTTTTGGTTGGGCCCAAGTCACACAGTCCCCGCTTGGAGCAATCTTTCTAGACGCTGAGAAAGCATTTGACAGGGTTGCTTGGGCTTTCTGGTGGAAGGTTTTACATTGGAAGGGCTTTTCTCCAAATTTCATTCATGCTTTACAGTCATTGTATATCGCCCCCCAAGCAAGCCTGTCAATCTCAGGGGCTGTCTCAAAACCTATTGACATTGGCAGGTGTACAAGGCAGGGGTGTCCCTGCTCACCCCTTCTATTTGCTTTATATATCTACCCCTTTATTAGTAAGCTAGAGCTCTCCCGGAACATTGAGTCGGTTAAGAACAATGCGGCTGACTTCAAAGCGTTGGCATACGCTGACGATATTGTGGTTCTTACTAGTAATGTATCACCCTCGTTTGCAGCAATTAAGACGCTGGTGGTAGCCTTTGGCCATCTCTCCGGTTATAAACTAAGGGGCCTATTACGATTGCGGTTTTTCCGCGTCCTTCGGGCCGGCAGAAGCCACCCGACCGACCAAAGACCCACCGCCACATTAGGATGGCTGGTGGGTCCTGGTTTCCGTCTGCAGCTTTTCCGCCGCGGTTGGCTTACAACCGCGACGGAAAAGCTCTAATATGGTGGCGGTATCTCTCAGACACTTCCAGCCATATTAGGATGGGCTTTAAAAAATGCTTTACCGCGGCGGGTTTTCCGCCGTGGAAAAGCATGTGGAACTTCATTGCGGGGGCCCGTTGCGAGACCCCTGGTAGAAGGGGGGTGGGGGTGCACATGTGGGTTACCTATGGTATCCCCCTGCATTTGTATGCAGAAATCAGCAGGCACGCACGGTGCCTGCCGTTTTCAGCATACAAATGCAATGTATGCATTTTTACCATTGCGGCGGATGCAGCTTGAAGCCGCACCCACCGCAATGGTAAAAATAGAGAATGTGACCACCAGGGTGGCGGTCACATCCTAATTGGACAGGATGGAACTCCACAGGCCATGCGGAGGTTCCCTCATCAGCTATGGTCGCGGACGGACTCAAGTCCGTCCGTGATCATAATGGGTCCCTTAATATCCAAAAAACCCAGGTTATTCAGTCATCGGCCATGGGAATATCTGATGTCCCAAATGTTCAAATTGCTATGTATCTGGGTATTAAGATCACCGCTGCAGTTGAACAACTACCGGAAATGAACATTTTGCCCATTATAGATACAGTGAACTCTACCCTGCAAAGGCTCGACAACCTCCATTTGTCCTTTTTTGGCAGGAGGAATGTATTGAAGATGTTGGTTCTGCCAAAATATTTGTATATATATTCAGGACAATACCTCTGGAATTTGCCCAGGCTAGTCTTTCTAGTGCGCAAAGATGCTGTAATCGTTTTCTCTGGAGCTATCACTCTCCGAGGAGGGCTGCTAAATGGATGTGTCTTCTACTAGGTAGGGGTGGGTGGTCAGTCCCTAATTTACTGTTTTATAATTGGCCCGCTCTGGTACAGCACTTGGCTGTCCCCTTATCTGCCGCACAAGCGCTACTCCCACCTGCATGTACTAATTTTATTTTTGAGATCGGCCTAGGGGCATCTGCTAATGGGACTTTTCTTTCAGTTTTAGAGCCTAGTTACTATAAAAAAATAAAGTTTAAGGTTATTTTAACAATTTTTTCAGTTTAGGGGAAGGTGCGCCGATATTGTTCTATTCTCAATATCAATTTCTGCACACCCCGGACTGCTGCTAGGCTATTGCCACCTATTTTTCAAGATTCGATTACATTTAGGTGGAACTCTTTGGGCATCAATGTACTGGGCGATCTAGCTCATGATGGTAATGTAGCGTTGTTTTCATTTATAAAAGATAAATATGGATTGAATGCTCATGACTTTTTCAAGTACCTTCAGGTTCGCAGCTACCTAACTCAGCTTCTTCATACTGTTCCAGTTGAGTTATCTAGAAGTTCACTAATGGACTTGATCTGAAGGAGGGCTCGCATTGGTGACCTGTATCAAAATGTAATATTGGCCCTTCCGGACGACCTTGCTGTACAGAACGCAAAATTAGAAGCTATGTTAGGGAAGGGTGGTTTGGATATCGTTTTATGCATTAGAGCTTTCCAATTCTGTGTTCATTTCTGGGAGCTTACGCTCTCAAAGCTATATGGCCCTATTTGATTTGTATTTTACTCCCGCTAAAATTTCAAAATGGGGAGGTGTCACTGTCTATGGATGTCCGCGATGTGGTTTTGTGTCAGCTAATGACATACATATGTTTTTTTTCATGTGCTAAGATAGATCCATTCTTACAAGATGTACAATCATTTATTAATATATCTCTTAAATTACCGGTGGTATTATCTGAAGAATTGGTAATCATGGGCTGTGAGTCAGATATGTCTGCGTCTAGGTCCTCCTATGGGGCAGTGCTTCTGTGTATTTTTATGTCTTTAATTCGACTATGTATAACCTCGGAATGGATTAACCCGGTTCCGCCTACTATTTTAAATTGAAAGGCAAGGATATTAGCCCTTTATAATTTAGAATCAGCAGTGTTTTTGAGAGGGGGGTAAGAGGCGGCGTGAAAAAGGCTTGAAAATTTGGGGGCCATTTAGGCTGTGGCTGAATAATTAACTGTCTGTAGTCCCACCATTGTAATTTGGTTTCTGTCACCTGTATATACATCTTTGCTAGTTTAACGCACACTTATTTCTCCCAATGCATTTTTTCTTATTATTTCTTTTATATTCTGTGTTATACATTCTGATTTTTGTGTTCACAATGATTTGTAATTGGATTATATTATGTTTGCCTGGGCTTAATCACCGGCTATTGTATTTCCTTTGAGTATCTTCAAGCTGACCAATAAAAAAAAATAAAAAAAGACACAGCAATACTAGTATCTAAAAACCCACTCAGTGATTACTAGTTCTACACACACTTCTAGGCCAATTCTTTTTTATAGGATGAACAGGGTTTTTACCAACATAGGGAAAAAAATTGGCGCTCAGCTAGTATTTTACGTAAAAGTTCATAGGATGTAACAATAAATGGTTGGTGCTAGTTGGAGAGGGGATAAGCCCTATAACCCCTCAGAACGTGCTGTCGGAAAACAGTAAGTAATGCAACACAAAAACAAAGTACCAACTGCACACAACAAGGGACAGTAACATGGAAAAAGCAATGCCCTGGTAGACACAATTAAATTTCATATACAGTTGTCAGAGAAACCACAGCATTTGAAAGAGAGATGTCTTCATTTAATGTCTTTAGCAGCCAGCCGACACGTGTTTCGTCGCAGATTTAAGAGACTCATCAGGGCTGTGTGCTTCAAGAAAAAGAAACAGAAGGTCGATTAGCCGGTGATTTTCCAACCCGGCCGGGCTCAGGACCGGGTGAATTGGGAAAGTCCTCGATAAGGACTTAAGATTCAGAGTGTGGGGGCAATACAGCCAGTTACAGGCACGCGGGTTCGAGTCCTTGTAGTTCGAAGAAGGTAAATAAATCGAAAATTCAGCGGAAAAAATTGGATCGTATGGGCTCATAAAAGTTAAATTTCAAAAAAGGATGTCCCGCTGATGTCAATACAGGTAGTTAAAACCAGTAGACTCCTGTAGATACAGTATCCCAGTATGTGTAGCTCTACATGCGACTGGCTCCAGTGCGGCCGTGCGCGATAGTTCGTTCTAGGTCCGGATCAATTCTTATTATAGGAGTACATTTTTGTACTACTAACAGAGAGTAAGATACATTTATAAGTACTTATGTTTTACTAAACTTATAGTACATATTTATGCATGACTGAAGAGAAGGGATGGGGCCTACTGTCACATGTAAAAAGAAATTACTGATGTGCTTTAAGTTAAATAGTTTTATTCCTTATAATTCTAAAAGCACCAGGACCTACAAGACCACGATATGTCTCTATTGTGTACTATACCATGTATCTTGTAGACAGTTGTTCTGAAGCTGTCTCCTGTTTGATACCTGTCTGCAATGGAATTCTCTGGCTCAAATCTAGTCCATCAATCTCCCATTTTTTCAACTGTGTGCAAACACAGTCCATTGTGCATTTTAAAGCATACTTAACCTTACCTCAGCAATAATACAGATAAAAAAGCTACACATTTTATTCAGGTGTTTTTATAATGTAAAATATAGTAAATTCTATATTTTAGAATTAGGATCTGTAAAAGAAAAGAAAACATAGTTGTAACACGTAATAATACATTTTAACAGCACAGCATCATTTTAACATTTTACAAAGTATTTCTTTGCCTTTTTTTCTGTTTTCAGAATATATTGAATTTCACTACAAACAGTGATTTCAATGGTACTCATCACATAACAGCGAGCAAAAAAAAACAACCAATTAGATTTTTTTTTAACAACAATCAATCCATACTAAAACACCAGATAATACAAATCACACATATATAAAATGGTTACTGCTAAGAACATTTTATAACTTAAATTTATAAACACTGTAAATGTTGTTGGTTAAAATTATACACTGAGACAATGTGCAACAAAAAGTCCATAACTCAAATAAATACCTTTCATTGAGGTCAAATTGTATTTTTGCAGTCATTTTTATGTAAATTGTCCAATGGTAATTCTATTAAATCATAATAATAAATTCCTCAGAGGCTGAATTATCTTCCTAAAACTTTGGCTTTAAAAATATTAGGTTTGGAATTTTGTAGATCTTTGTTTGAAAACCAACTCAGCATCATTACAAAGAGTCCAGCCTTTGTTACTTTTTAGATAGGCAGTGTAATGTCCAGATATTGTTGAAGGACCATCGTGGAAAATTACTGCTACGAAAGTCCTTTCTGATATTGATAGTTGAGTTGCTACAAAATGTTTTATTAAAGTGTCCAATTTTCTTCCGTCAGCTGTACAACGTTGCATCATTAAAATGATATACTGTCCATATCTTTTTATAAATAATGTTGATAACATTTCTGATTTGCATTGGCTACACTCCATGTTTTGATTTGCAGCTTTAACTAATTTATTGAAAGACACTGATTTAAAATCCGGTAATGCCAAACATCGAAATCTTTCAGTATCTACATATATTGAAAGTGAAAAATGCCTCTTCTGATAGTTTTTTTTCTTGAAGCTTTGCAACAGCAAATTATGGAGAATCAGGAAAAAATGTTTTGTTACTTATTGCTTTCAGTGTATGAAATATTAAGAAATGATACAGGTGAAATACAAACCGTTTCTAATGTTCGTAATCTTTTGGATGTTCTGGTTCTACACAATTTACACAAAATATCCAACAAGATGCTCAGAAATTACTAATGTATATGCTTTCTGTATTTGAAAATGAAGGTGTAGACATAGAGATTATTTTTGGCCTTTGTTATAAATTTTGAACATCAATGCGAAAATGTTATATATACATATAACACTAACTATGCATTGTAGCATATATAGAAAGTAAAAAATTAGGAGAAGTGAAAACCATTCTCCTTGTTGTGCTTTGCTACACCAATTGGAGGATGGTGCACCATTCACAAACATGGCCATATTTATAATTTTTTATAAAACTGGATATATGTCTTGTTCTATGACTGTTCTGTGCAAACACGCACAGAAAAACGTTTGCTAGAGTTGCTTTAAGTTTCCGGTCAAAAGTTCGAGTCCACTCGACTATTGCCTCTCGATTCCTGATCTGGAATATTGGGACTTATACATTCCCCAGCTTCCTAGTGAAGCAACAGTTAAGCAATTACTCTTAAAAACCCTACCTGCTTATGATTCGTATACCAGCTTAAACGACGCCTTTGAGAAAACTGGATCTTTTACTTACAAATTCTTTTTGAAGAGTCAAGACCGATGGATAGCGCGCCGTTACTACAGAATTTACCATCTATAGACACGATGTTCCACTCATAAATTGCCCTGAAGAAGTCCCAAGTTGGGACGAAACACGTCGGCTGTACGGTCTTTTCTACTAAATATGGAATAAAAGAAATCAAAAAGGAGGCGTTTTTCTTTTGTTATCATTAGAATTTGAACTTGCCTTATTGTTGATATTGTGTGGTGCACCTGTGCTTTTGTGTATTTTGTCAAGGCACTCCACACCACTTGGAGTCAAGCTAGCCGGGCTGATGAGAGGTGTTACCTCGAAACCGGTCCGGTCCTCGGATGCTTGATTCCGTTCTGGGAAGGACATGGCTTTTGTAGTTCTGACTGGACTGTTCCCATGGGGCAACAGGGTCAGAGCTGATTTGCATATCGCCATTGTCTAACCCAGGGTGGTGTGGAGTGCAAAAAAACGATGGATTTGGGCCCAGATCTTTTGACTGGGGGAATGTGTGACATTGATCCACATTCGGTCCATCATTTGTTGTTTTTGCGATTGCCGCCCTAAGTGCGCTGGGGATGCCCAGACGTGGGTCCCAGGCACTCCACACCACTTGGAGTCAAGCTAGCCGGGCTGATGAGAGGTGTTACCTCGAAACCGGTCCTCGGATGCTTGATTCCGTTCTGGGAAGGACATGGCTTTTGTAGTTCGGACTGGACTGTTCCCATGGGGCAACAGGGTCAGAGCTGATTTGCATATTGCCATTGTCTAACCCAGGGTGGTGTGGAGTGCAAAAAAACGATGGATTTGGGCCCAGATCTTTTGACTGGGGGAATGTGTGACATTGATCCACATTCGGTCCATCACTTGTTGTTTTTGCGATTGCCGCCCTAAGTGCGCTGGGGATGCCCAGACGTGGGTCCCAGGCACTCCACACCACTTGGAGTCAAGCTAGCCGGGCTGATGAGAGGTGTTACCTCGAAACCGGTCCGGTCCTCGGATGCTTGATTCCGTTCTGGGAAGGACATGGCTTTTGTAGTTCGGACTGGACTGTTCCCATGGGGCAACAGGGTCAGAGCTGATTTGCATATCGCCATTGTCTAACCCAGGGTGGTGTGGAGTGCAAAAAAACGATGGATTTGGGCCCAGATCTTTTGACTGGGGGAATGTGTGACATTGATCCACATTCGGTCCATCACTTGTTGTTTTTGCGATTGCCGCCCTAAGTGCGCTGGGGATGCCCAGACGTGGGTCCCAGGCACTCCACACCACTTGGAGTCAAGCTAGCCGGGCTGATGAGAGGTGTTACCTCGAAACCGGTCCGGTCCTCGGATGCTTGATTCCGTTCTGGGAAGGACATGGCTTTTGTAGTTCGGACTGGACTGTTCCCATGGGGCAACAGGGTCAGAGCTGATTTGCATATCGCCATTGTCTAACCCAGGGTGGTGTGGAGTGCAAAAAAACGATGGATTTGGGCCCAGATCTTTTGACTGGGGGAATGTGTGACATTGATCCACATTCGGTCCATCACTTGTTGTTTTTGCCATATGGAACTAGCATTTTGTTGGTGGGTGCCAATCAGTGTGCATATATTTCCCTATGTTGATAGAAGGGGAACCTTACGATTAGAGTTACTACGGGTTAGGTGCTGACATCGAGAAGGCTCCACTGTCTTTTCTGTTCTTAGCAGTTTCTACATGCATATAGATTCTTTTCTAAACCAGCAGTTTTAGATATTGATTTTTCTAAAGAATTCAATTTTGTCTTCAATTTTTCTGTCAAAATAATAGTGATTCCTTCACGCTCTAATTTATCAATGGCTTCCATTTTTATTATTTCTTAATTTTCCAGTTTCAAAAGTTCTTCGTTGAATATACAACACTCACATACTGTTGGCATCAAGCAGATTACAGATTTGTTTTCTGCTATGTTCATGTATATTTTCTCAGGAACTAAGTTTTCATTTGGAAACAAATTGGAAAGTAATCAAGTCTGCAAAGCTTGTTTGCCATGTTCAGTCAGTACTTCAATTCTTATATCTTGGAGAATAGTTCCATAATCAAAATCATTTGCTTGTCACATATTTTTAATGAGTTCTATGCATTCAACATATGACCAAATTTTCACGTTTCCAACACTACCCAGAGACTTTCTGGTGTCTTCATGTGCAAGTGTTTTAAATACTGGTTGTCCTTTTACAGGAATCAGTTGCAGTAGATCTCCAAAAACTATGACGTGTTTTCCTCCAAATAACAAGTCGTACTCTGTTTTAAGAATTTGCTGCATTCTTAAATGCACATAGGCAAGCATTAAGTTTGAGACCATGCTTACCTCATCAATAATGAGAAGTTTCATTTTCTTCAAGACTCTTGAAACTTCACAACAAGCTTCTCCAGATAGCTTGTGGTATTCCAATTTGTTTCAAGCACCACAGGTAGCATTAGTAAACGATGTCATGTAATTCCTTTGATGTTGTGTGCTGCCAACCCACTTTGGAGCAGTGACAACACAAAACAAATGTGACTCAGTTGTTTTCTGTAGATAACTTGTAATTACTTTAATTAAAAAACTTGTTCCTGTTCCAGCTTCTCCACTCAAGTACATACGGATAGGTTGAAATGACGCGCATGAGCACTCTTTCTTTTCATGAAGTAATCCATGGCCAATCTGTTGTCTCACTTGCTCATATATTTGTTTCTGTTCAACATTCAGTTGATCTTCCAAGTTTCCTAAGTCCATAATATCTTCTTGAGATTGATGCATTGCTGTTTCCACCTCATTCAGGTCGATTGCTGCTTCATTTTCAACAATTGGTTGTCCAAGTGGATCTTGACTCAGTGCAGCAGAAGTTTGACTGTCTTGAAAACTGTCTCTAACAATTTCAGCTGCAATTGTAGCTTCTTGATCAATTTCATCGTTCAACGTTTTGCAAAAGCACTGCATGGTATGCTATCTTTACAAGCAATAAAGGAATGTTCATAGCTCTGGAAATCTCCAGGTAATTAAAGTTCTGAACGCCATGGTTTGAATAGTTGTAAAAGGGCTAAATAGTAAAATTCCCTTTTATCAGCAGTGTTGCAACTCAGCTTTTTGTGATTAATCAAATGTACTTTTGTTTCTTTTACCAAACATCCATCAGAACCAATGACTCCATATTTTCCATCATTGATGTTCTCTGTAGTATTCCGTTTAAAAGTGAAGTTTTGCAGCACTTCATAGAGACACATGTTCTCAGGATGAGGACTTCTGTTTGGGTAATATGTGTCCAACATATTCGTTTTCAAAATATCTGTACTTTCCGGATCTTTTTCTGCTAAATATTCAATTTCTTGTACAGATTTCAGTACTCGATTTCGCATTGCTGCAAGAACTAGACTCACCTAAATGATTCTTCTAGATTTAGAGTATAGACTTGCAGATGATAACTGATCTGAGCATTCATATGCTCTGATCTCTCGATGGGATAACATCTTCAAACTGAAACTGTATAATTTCTTACTTAGAGTCTTCTCGTGAGAAATCTCTTCCCACATTTCATTCAATTCCGTCTTTTCTGATTTTGTAATATAGGACTTTACATATCGAGCAACAGCAATGGAATTGTCCGCAACATACTGAATATCCATGTTAGCATTCTACATGGACAAAATAACTGGGATGCAGTCATTTATGTATTTTGACTCTTCATTGCTTCTTAAGTTGTAGGTATTTTTTGGAGACTTTCTTGTGATAGTATCTCGCAAAGATGACATAAAACAGTTCACTCTTCCTTTGGATTTTACAGGACATAGAAATGCAAAACGACATTTGGTGTAGAACTTGTCCATAGATTTGTACTTTCATCAACAGTATTTTCCACATCGGTGGCTTTGGAATCCTAAGACTTGTGCTCTTAAGTTGTTTTCTTCTGTGCTTTTGGGTACAGCACATGTGGCATACTCTTCAATAAAACTCAAAACAGTATCATCTGCATCTGTTCCAAATTTGGGAGCGTCCTTAATCCATAACAGCATATGTATATGAGGAGCACCTCTTGCTTGATATTCCTTTCTCCAAAAGGAATCCACAACTTCTCCAAGAGGAGGATTTTTATTGCAGATAAAAGACATCATAACCTCAAATCTATGATTGAAATACCTGCATACATCAACAGAATCATAAGAGCACAATTCTCCAGGTTTCTTGTATTCAATATTTTTTATATTGGAATTAGCCTCTCAAAGAAATTCTAGCAAATCATCCCAATCGTACTCAGCACTGCTTACGGTAAGGAACCATGTTGGAGTTCCTAAGTTCCGTAGCATACATTTCTGTTCTCCATGATGATGGTACCAATATTCATTAGTACCACGCTGACATGCCATCAGATTAATGAGTTTAGATTCTAGATGATCATCTCACTGGTGCACTTTATCCATAAAATCTTTTGCAGATACATTTTGCAGATGTATTCCAGTTTTTAAAATGTGATTGACTGCATATGAAAGTCCAGACAAGTCACTTTCAAACAATAGATGAAATATATAAGGGATACATTGTCGAAATCTTGGATCTTCTGCATATAATCTTGTTGTCTGATATTCAGATGCAGGAATCTGCACAGGACGTTCATCATATCGTCCTCCTTTTCCAGTTGGAAACAACTGCGGAAAACAACAAGATTCCACGCTCTCTTCCCATACACTCCTGGGACTTCCCTTTGCTTTTTTCATTTGCAACAACTCAGTAGTGTTGTCCATCTCTTCTTTTGAATGAAGTGGATGCACACTGTAATGTTCATAGATTTTTTCACATCTTAACATATCCACTTTTTCAATTTGTCCACTTGACGTTTCAGTATCTTCTGTTAAAACGACTTCTTCTTCTCCCATATAAACATTCCTATAGTATGTATTGTTTTTTATCAAATACAATGTTGCCTTTTGCACTTTCCTAACATCCACTAACTCCTGCCAGATTTTCTATTCTTAGTCTGCACACCATTAACAAGAATAACTAGTGGTTCAATTTCTACACTCTCTACATCAAAAGTTTCAATACTTTCTTTAAATCTAACGGTAAATACACAACTCTTCCTATTAATCCTCTTTGTAAATCTGAAGGAGGCAATTTACCTGTTTAGACTCCATGCGACAAATAGCCTGAAACGGGAGCACACATTGAATGAGAATAGACTCATAGGTGTTTAAATCTATTAATTCTGGAGGAATAGCAACTAATTTGTTATAACAATATTTACCAATACACTGATCAGAACCCAAATCAAACAATTCTCTACCAACAAATAAGTTGCAAATTCCTTCCACTTATCAGTATTTTCTTTTTCACTTTTTAAATACCGATCAACACTCCTTGTCTGATTTTTATAGTGAGTTCGCCGACAACAAATACAAGAAAAATTTGCCTTTCGCCTAAAATCACCTTAAACTTTGTAATTTGATTTTCAAAATCTTTGGTACAACTATGTTCAACATTCTCTACAACATTTTCTTCTAATAATGTCTGAGTTTCTTCACTCTCTGCTTAAGGACCAAAGTAACAAAACTCAATATCATCACAAACCTTTTTTACATCTGATACTGACCCACGCAAAAGAGCATTGTCTAACTCATTTAACTTTAGTGCTGAACTTTTTGCATAATGCAATCTTCTCACTAACTTCCCCATTTGAGTATGATGTACTGCCAACATCCTGAAATGGTGAAAAAAACTTTGACATACTTTCCTAGAAAGACAAGCCAGAGAATGACCTTGCAAACCAGTATGTTTTCTCACTCTGCAAGGGTCTAGTCCTTACAACACCTTAATCTTTTGTTTAACACTTTTTTTACAATATCCTTGTAAGAAATATGTAATTTATCAATAGATTCTTGTTGTACACTACAAATACTACTACAAACCCAAGTTACACTGGGGCTTTAGGACGTCTGCCTAGAACTTCATCAGCTATCACTTCTTCTTTATTTCTAGGAACCATTTGTTCTGTTTCAATTGGACAACCATTTCTAACCTCATAAGGTAGACCACTGGTGTCACCTGCATGCAACAAATCATTGGTCTGTAAATAACGTTCGTCATTAAAAAAGGCTCAGAACTTGAACTGTGTTTCCATTTTCCTAAGAAAATATCAAAAAAATTACTTTTGTTAATTACTCTTTTCCTCTTACTTTTGGCCTTCATTAAATGGATTGGTTTATCTAATGATCAAATTCTCTTTAATACTAAAATAAATAGTTTACTCTTTACTTCAAAAGCCTTTTCAACAATGGATTCAATATGCTTCTTTTTATAAAATACTGTTCTCTTTCTATATTTCTTTGAATGTTTCATCAAATTATGGACTACTCTGTTGTAAAATATTTTTTTGCGGATTTCTTTATATTGATTTTCTCTTCTTTTAATATAAGTTGTATCCTTTGTTTTTACATTGCCTTTTTTTGCTTTCCTATTCTTTGCACTTTTTTTTAGCTTGGAACATTTTCACTACTTTGCACATTTCCATTTTTTTCTGATTCTAGTAATATTTTTTATGAAGTCCTTTGTGGTCTTACTAGAATTTTTTCTCTTTTTAGCCACATTATGTTGGTCTTCCAATACTTGTGGTTGAGTTTTTTCAAGTGAGTATCCTTTTTCTGACCTTTTTTTCTCCGGCATGATACATTATTTTTAATGATGATAAACAGTATCTGTAAAAAATAATTATAAATAAGTATTTATTAATAACTTTAAAAATTACTTTTTTACTACTATACAAACACATTCCATATAAATTCTGACTAAGAAATTGTAGGCCTAAAGCACAACTGTGAAGGTGGTAACAGCGGTACATATTATGTTTCTTATATAGCGCCTGAATCGACCCCCGAAGGGGTATCTCCACGCTTGCCTTGGGAACCCGTCCTGGCTTTTCCCTGTGAGATACCCCCTACAGGGCATCCCCAAGGTGAAAGCCAGGCATCCCGCCGCGGGGGGCCGTTGTGGAGATTAAGCAAGCTTAATGCCCAGAGTTGCAGAGTGTGAACCCATGATTAGGTCAGGCACCGAAGCGAGAATTATCGAGTCCATGGACATTTGAGCTCAAGACCCTGCCGCGTCGGGAATTGAACCCTGGTCCCGGGTCTGACCTCTGCTTCAGGGTTTGCCTGCTCTAACCAGTGAGCCACACTTCTCCATACATAGTACATAGCAGTTTGAAGCACTCCATAATACTAAAACCTGAAGCACTGTATGAGTACATGCATATTAACTAAATGATCACAATACTATAAGGAGAGACACTGAGTAAGTTCATAATTGGTTCACTTTTACTTTAGTAAATAGATTACTACATGGTACACAAACAGTCACTATGGTTTTGCAATAGTACAGATTTAGAGTTTAGAGTAGTACAGTGGTGTTTGTGTGGTGTAGGGGGTCGTTGTGGGGTATTGTTCTAGGGTAGTGCAGTGGTGTTTGTGTAGTGTAGGAGGTCATGCTTGGGTAGCTTTAACGTTTAGGGTAGTGTAATGGTGTTTGAGTAGTATAGGGTTTGTGCTGGGTAGTGTTTTAGGGTTTAGGGTACTACACTAGTGAATGGGTAGTGTAGGTGGTCGTCTTAGGGGAGATATAGGGTTTAGGGTAGTGTACTGTTCTTTGTGTATTGTAGGGGTCATGCTGGGGCTGTGTTCTACGATAGTGCAGTGGTGTTTGGGTAGTGTAGGAGGTTGTGCTGTGGTATATTTAAGGTTTAGGGTAGTGCAATGGGGTTTGGGTAGTGTAGGGGGTCATGCTGGGTAGTGTTTTAGTGTTTAGGGTAGTACAGTAGTGTTTATGTAGTGTAGGGGGTCGTACTAGGAGTAGATTTAGAGTTTAGGATAGTGCACTGGTGTTTGTGTAGTGTAGAAGGTTGTGCTGTGCTAGTGTTTTACGGTAGTGCAGTAGTGTTTAGGTAGTGTGGGGGGTCATGCTGGGGTAGATTTAAGGTCTATAGTAGTGCAATGGTGTTTGGGTAGTATAGCAGTTGTGCTGGGGTAGTGCTTTAGGGTTTAGGATAGTATAGTGGTGAATGGGTAGTGTAGGGGGTTTGCTGGGGGTAGATTTAGGGTTTAGGGTTGTGCAGTGGTGTTTATGGAGTGTAGGGGATCGTGCTGAATTACTCTCTTAGGTTAGTAAAGTGGTGTTTGGGTAGTGTAAGTGGTCGTGCTGGGGTAGGTTTAAAGTTTAGGGTAGTGCAATGGTATTTGGGTAGTTTAGGAGGTCATGCAGGGGTAGCGTTTTAGGGTAGTACAGTGATGTTTGTCTAGTGTAGGGGCCATGCTGTCAAAGTGTTTTATGGTAGTGCAGTAGTGTTTGAGTAGTGTGGGGTGTCATGCTGGGGTAGATTTAAGGTTTAGAGTACTTCAATTGTGTTACTGTAGTGTAGGGGCCATGCTAGGTTAGTGTTTTAGGGTTTAGGGTCGTACAGTGGTGAAATAGTAGTATAGGGGTTCGTGCTAGGAGTAGATTTAGAGTTTAGGATAGTGTAGTGGGGTTTGTGTAGTGTAGGAGGTTGTGCTGGAGTACATTTAGGTTTTAGAGTACTGCATTGGTGTTTGGGTAGTGTAGGGGGTTGTGCTAAAGTAGTGTTTTAGGGTTTAGGGTAGTACAGTGGTGAATGGGTATTGTAGGGCGTCGTGCTGAGGGTAGATTTAGGGTGTAGGGTTGTGCAGTGGTGTTTATGTAGTATAGGGGATCATGCTGAATTACGCTTTTAGGGTACTACTGTGGTGTTTGGGTAGTGTGAGGGGTCGTGCAGGGGTACGTTTAAGGTTTAGGGTGGTGCAATGGTATTTGGGTAGTATAGAGGGTTATGCTGGCATAGTGTTTTACGGTTTAGGATAGTGCAGTGGTGGTTGTGCTGTGATAGTGTTTTAGGGTAGTGCAGTAGTTTTTGAGTAGTGTAGGGAGTCATGCTGGGGTACATTTAAGGTTGGAGGCTGGGTCCCTCTGTTTGGCTTACTGGAGGGACAGGTCAGGTTTGGGGCCTTTTGGTCCCAGGTTTGGCTGTGCCCAAAAATATCCATCTGGGGGAGGTCCCTAACTACTTTTAAGGGGGATCCCTCAGGAGTTTTTAAAGTTTTCACCTCACTAGGGCTACTAGTTTCGGTGCCCCTAATCTGTTGATGGGGATGCTTTATTTGACAGGGGACCCTTTGGGTCTCACTGTCCTTCTTGTCCTCTGCAGCCCTGGGCTGAGTAAGGCAAGGTAGAGAGGGGCAGGTTACCTGCTCCAGACTGGGTCCCTCCTGAGAAGGATCCACTGCCATCAGAGGCTCTGTCAGGCCAGGCCTAACAACCTCTGGGACAGTTCCTTCATCAGGGGTAAGATCAGTTCCCTGAGGAGGCTGATCCTTTCCTAAAGTCTGGTGAGGGGGAGATTTCTCTTCCTCCTCCATGCTCTCAGTTTGGGTGGAGTGATCCATCATTTCAGGCTTCACTACCCATGTATCTGTTTGAGTTTGGGCTGTAGCCATCACAGCCCCACCAACCTTTTCAGGAGGGGACTCAGTTTGGGTTTGAGCTGTTATCATAACAGCTCTGCTAATCTTTTCAGGAGGGAAGTTAGCTAAAGATGGGGGTGAGGTTTGCTCAGCCCTACCAACCTTTTCAGGAAGGACATCTTGAATTGGGGCTGTAGCCATTACAGCCCCACTAACCTTTCCATGGAGAATTACCATTCTAAAATGGGTTTGCTGTTCAACCTCAGCCCAGGCTGAGATTTCCAAATCCTTACCCAGTAGGCAATCTACAGGCAAGTTGGCTGACACTGCCACTCTCTTTGGGCCAGTGAAACCTCCCCAGCTAAGATTGACTACTGCCATGGGATGATTGGTTTCTATGCCATCAATGTTTGTCACCTGATATTTGGCATCAGGTAAAAGTTGTCTTGAGGGGACTAGACATTCAGCCACCATGGTGATGCTAGCCCCTGTGTCTCTGAAGGCCTCAACTTTCAAACCATTGATGAGGGGCTCCTGTCTATACTTGCTCAAAGTGTTTGGGCAAGCAATGAAATTGGCAAACCCCATGCCAGTCTCATAGACAAGAGTATCTGAGTTAGGGGACCTGGACAGGCCAGAGTCCACCTGTCCTCCAAAAGTAAACCCACCCAAATTCTTGGGGGTGCTCCCACCACCTGGAGGACCACTGCTAACAGTGACAGGAGGTGTTGGAGCCTTACCTGGAGGTATATTCTCTTTATTGCCATTCTTGGGACAACAGCTATCTGTTTTGTAATGCCCAACCTGTTTACAGGTATGACAATAAGGCTTTTTCTGGGTTGTAGAAGTGTCTTGGGACCCACCCCCATTCTTGGAGTTTTGGGGCCCTGGGTATGTAGGAAGGTGGATATCTGACTATGGTTACCCCCAAACTTTTTGCCTGGTGTTTAGCTGGTTTTTGACATAGTTGGCCTGGGATCCTGCTATTCAGGGCCCCAGGCTGATTGCTCTCTCCTTAAAATGGACTCCATGTACCCTAGGTGCATAACATAATTGGAACTGGTTCACCTTATAGGCCCCTGTAACAGTGTACCCTAGGTACCCAGGGCATAGGTGCATCCAAGGCCTACCAGGGGCTGCAGCACGTATTGTGCCACCCCTGGCCTAGCCTCCAGATTTGACACAACTGGCTGATCACTCAGCTGGGGTAAGTTGGTGTAATCACCTCTTACTTAGATATAGTATCCCTATATCCAACCTTAAACTGGACACATGTTAACCTGTAAGCCATTCCTATGGAAGGCCCCTGCAATCCTGGGGGCAGAGTGCGTGGTTACATGTGAGATGGTGCTCTAGCATGAGCTGAGCCTGTCTGCAGCTGTCGGGAACCACTCCCTAAGCTGTTCTGGGATATTGCCATACCATATACTCTTAAGTGCATTATAATCCTCGGGGTTATATGCTATCTTTGGTTTGGCTTTATCAAAACATGTCGAGTAAGGTGTCATACGAATTGGAATACTATCCCCTCAACAGTTCTGTCGACAGGGATAGCATTCCACCCTTCTAGAGGGACACGACATGTGTGTAGCCTTAACCCCGGTTAAAGTTAACCAGAGCCTCAGCATCACAAAATGGATGCTGCCACCACAGACACAAGTCTGGCCTCCTGCTGCTGGGAGTCCTTCCAGCGAGGAAGGCCTGGACAAAGGGTTTCCTGCCTGGGGAGGTGCGAGCACCACCCCAGACAGGGTTTTGTGTATTGGGTAGGACAGGGCTGAATAGAAACAGACATGCCCGGGGCACACAAGGTGTCCCCGTGCATAAGCCAGTCCAAACCGGTCCTGGGACTTTCCAGACCCAGGCCTGGCGAGGAGCTGGACAAAGGAAAGGGGGTGTAACCGCCCCCCTTCCTGGTTCCTCCCAGAGGAGGGACCTAGTAGGTGATCCACCCCTCAGATTGGGAATAAGAGTGGGAGCAGTGCCATTGCACAGCAGATCATCCTGAATCAACTTTACACGAAGAAGAAGACTGGACTTCGACATTCTGCTGCTCAGAAGACTGAAGAGAATCTCCCTTGTGGCCTAGGAGGGGCCACCCTGTGAACACAGGCATCACCCAGCACCTTGACGTCTGCTTTGCCGCCGCCAGAGCCCGAGTGCAGAGCCTGACAAGACCCAGCTTCCCAGACTTCGCCCAGCCCGATCCACAGTCCCTGCAAAGAAGGGACCCGTGGAGGCACCGAGAGACGTGGGAGCGTACATCTTGAAAGACCCCCGAGACGCTGACTGCGCAGCACCCGAGGCCCCCTCGACTCTGTGCTTTGGGGTTTAAGAAGCCCCACAACGGAGCAGCATTTGCACCAAAGATCAGCCCTCCAGCATCTCCACGATCTGCGTGGGGCCCTTTTGCTTTGTGCCACTCGACTCGCCACCCCGGCCGATTGTCACGTGATCAGCGGCCATCTTGGCGTTGACACCTACGATTTACACTGTGGGTCTGGTTGCTCCAGACCTGCCCTCGCTCCTGTAGAAAGGAGTACCCGCTCTGACCTTGTTGGTCCGAGTAATAAGCCTTTTTCACTTTCCCCGTGGCTTGCATTATCCAAGGCTTGTTTGCTTCAATCGAGTTGCGAAACCGCCATCAGCTAGAACTTTCGAGCGACAGCTCGTGATCGACCCGTGGACGTCCTTGACTTCTTCGTGTCCACGTGGCTGCAGAGAGAAGCAACACCTCATCACCTGTTTGCACCCAACTTTGCCTGGTTCCAATCTGGTTCCACGGTGGTCACTGGTCAGTGACTTTGAACATTGTCCCCTCTGCTTTCAGGTCTTCACCACTTCAGATCCACCCTTGGATCCACCGGACACTTCTCCTTCACATCGCCTGCAGCATCTTCAGCTTCAAGCGCCAAGAACCTGCGTGTCAAAACCCGACGCCACTTCGACCCTGTGCGCCCACTTCCTGTGGGTGAGGTAACATTGCAACGCCGGTGTCCCTACACTGGTACATACCTCTAGGGTCTGTGTCTTAAGTTTTGTTCCTCTAGGTTCAGCGGAAGTGCCCTTAAACTAACTTTGTGTAACTTTTACGCACCATTGACTTTACATTGGAAAGTGCGTGCACTTTGAACACTGCACCCGAGTCCCGCGGGCCTTTCCCGACTTAATCACTGCTAGTCTCGAATAGCTCCAGCGATTCCCAAGGCCCTAGGCCTGTTCCCTTTCCATTTGGTATCTCTTATACCACTTTCTTAGTATATGGTTTAGGTGGCCCCTAGGGCTCATCCATATTGTGCAACTTTTGTGTATTTTAAACTGTCTTGTGATTTAACGCTTGTGCTTCTGTGCTCATAAAGAGTCCAGGGGATTTTATAGTTAATAAATCAATATATATTTTCAATATACATCTGTGTGGTGTCCTTTCATTTGGTATTCAAGGGGGTTGTGTATGGTAATACAGCTGGCTTCACAATGCTTTCAGAGTTTAGTCTAAGACTGCTTTGTCCACGTTACCACTAGGATAACTGGTCTACAAGGTTGAATTACAACCATCATCATAAGGGTTGCTTGGCATGGTACAAAGTGATCACTAAGAATTAGTGAGCATTATATACCAGGCCAACTTCACACAATAGTGTTTTAGGGTAGTGCAGTAGATTTTGAGTAGTGTAGGGAGTCATGCTGGGGTACATTTAAGGTTTAGGGTACTGCAATGGTGTTTGGGTAGTGTAGATGGTCGTGCTGGGTACTGTTTTGGTGTTTAGGGTAGTACAGTGGTATTTATGTAGTATAAGGGGTCGTACTATAAGTACATTTACAGTTTAGGATAGTGCACTGGTGTTTGTGTAGTGGAGAGCGTTGTGCTGTGCTAGTGTTTTAGGGTAATGCAGTAGTGTTTAGGTAGTGTAGGGGGTCATGCTGGGGTAGATTTAAAGTTTAGGGTAGTACAATGGTGTTTGGGTAGTGTAGTGTGTCATGCTGGTTTAGTGTTTTAGAATTTAGGGAAGTGCAATGTTGAATGGGTAGTGTAGGGGTCGTGCTGGGAGTACATTTACAGTTCAGGGTAGTGCAGTGGTGTTTGAATGGTGTAGGAGGTCGTGCTGGAGTAGATTTAAGGTTTAGAGTACTGCAATGGTGGTTGGATAGTGTAGTGGGTTGTGCTTGGGTAGTGTTTTAGGGTTTAGGGTAGTGCAGTGGTGAATGGATAGCATAAGGGTCGTGCTGGCTTAAATTAAGGGTTTAGGCTTATGCAGTGGTTTTTTTGTAGTGTAGGGGATCGTGCCAAATTACTCTTTTAGGGAAGTACAGTGGTGTTTTGGTAGTGTGAGGGGTTGTGCTTTGTTAGGTTGAAGGTTTAGGGTAGTGCAAAGGTATTTGGGTAGTGTAGGGGGTCGTGCTGGGGTAGTGTTTTAGGGTTTAGGGTAGTGCAATGGTGTTTGTGTAGTGTAGGGGGTTATGCTGTCATAGTGTTTTATGGTAGTGCAGTAGTGTTTGAGTAGTGGAGGGTGTCATGTTGGGGTAGATTTAAAGTTTAGGATACTGCAATGGTGTTTGGGTAGTGTAGGGGTCGTGTTGGGGTAGTGTTTTAGGGTAGTACAGTGGTGTTTGGGTAGTGTAAGAGGTCGTGCCTCGGTAAGTTTAAGGTTTAGGGTAGAGGGTCGTGCTGGGGTAATGTTTTAGTGTTTAGGATAGTGCAGTGGTGTTTGTGTAGTGTAGGGGGTTGTGCTGTGATACTGTTTTAAGGTAGTGCAGTAGTGTTTGAGTAGTGTAGGCTGTCATGTTGGGGTAGATTTAAGGTTTAGGGTAGTGCAATGGTGTTTGGGTAGTGCTGGAGTAGTGTTTTAGGGTTTAGGGTAGTGCAGTTGTGAATGGGTAGTGTAGGGGGTCATGTCGGGAGTAGATTTAGAGTTTAGAATAGTGCAATTGAGTTTGTGTAGTGTAGGAGGTCGTGCTGGATTACATTTAGGATTTACAGTACTGCAATGGTGTTTAGGCAGTGTAGGGGGACGTGCTGAGGTAGTATTTTACGGTTTAGGGTAGTGCAGTGGTGAATGGGTAGTGTAGGGAGTTGTGCTGGGGGTAGATTTAGGGTAGTGCAGTGGTGTTTATGTAGTGTAGGGGATCGTGCTGATGTACTCTTTTAGGGTAGTACAGTGGTGTTTTGGTAGTGTAAGACATAGTGCGTGGTAACTTTAAAGTTTAGGGTAGTGTAATGGTATTTGGGTAGTGAAGGGGGTCGTGCTGGGGTAGTTTTTCAGAGTTTAGGGTAGTGCAGTGATGTTTGTGTAGTATAGGGGGTCATACTCTTTTTTTATGTTCAAATCGTTTTTATTAGACAATAACGAAGACAGGAAAAGAAAGCAGGAGTGCATCAATAATACATACAGTCATGTCATTACATTGCTGGGGTCAAAGAATAAAAAGTAAGAATTGGCAAATAGGAAACAATAGAGAAAGAAGGAAATAACAAATAATAAGTAAATAATCAATAAAATTTATTAAATTAAAGTAACACATTGTTTGATCCAGAACCACACCTCCATAGCGGGTACACACAGTAGATGCATTCAAATTGGTTATGGAAAACAGATTACCGTTCCGTAGTACGATGTGAGGATACAGCATCATAATGGTGTAAGTGTGGGTTTGTGTAACAGTGAGTTTTCCAAGGTATACAGTGTGCAAGCAACCGCCTTGTTCATGCATATTATGTCAGGAATATAGCCTATGAAACCACAGTGCAGCTCAGCAACAAATGCAAGATCTTACTGATAGAGTATGGTAGTGTGTAGGACAACTATAGAGTAGTAGTATACCGATTGTGATCTAAGTGTGGTCTGTCCCCGGGTGGCTACTCTCCGGTATTCTCAGGTGTCTAGTGATTATGTAGGTAGTCTACGGGGGGTCAAAGGAAAGGGAGGCTGCATCCAGAGAAGACCAGAGTTTCTTATTGGTAACTTGCCATGGAGAAGAGTGTAAAGCGGGATTGTCTACTCCTCTGATACAAGATAGCCATTCCTTCCAAGCAGCAAAAGAGACCTCTGCAGCTGTCTTCCAGTGAAAGAGGACCACCTTGCACGCCAGGGTTAGTAGTAGGTCAAGGAGTTGGCGATCATGGTCTCTTATTAACATTGGGTCAATGGCCCCCAGAATAAAGTAGATGAATTCCCTCCTCGGTTTGATGCTGAATATGTGCTCAATGTATTCAAAAACATTGGACAAGTACTTGTGTAGCATAGTGCAGTTGAATTGCATGTGTGGCAGATCACCGTCAGCTAGGGAGCAGTTCCAACACGTGGGGGTATCTCTTAGGTTGAGTTTAAATAATCTTTGTGGGATCCAAAACACCCTGTTGAGTATCATGTATTTGGTTTGCAAGAGAATTGGTGAAACTTTGTGCGTAAGTGCCGAAGCGTGGATCCTGTCCCAGTCAACAACTATTCCAGTATTGTTCGGTTCCGCTTCCCATTTAAGCTCGTTTCGTCTCATTGATTTGCTTGGTGACAGCGCGAGCAATTTGTATACTTTTGAGACAAAATGTCCTGGCGATTGTAAGTGAGGAAGCGTCGACTTTAACCAAGGTGTTGACATTGTGAACGAACGTATGGACAAAACTGATTTTAGTTTTAGGAATGTGTAGAAGTCAATTGGGTGAAGGGAATGTTTAGCTTGGATCGTTGCGAAGGGCAGTGGCATGTGCCCATCGTAAAGATCCGAAATCACGTTGATTCCTTTATCTGACCAGTGTTCCCAGGAAAGAGGCGAGCCATTGATCTTAATAAGTGGGTTACGCCATAGGGATGCGGAAGCCGACTTCTTTATCTGCAGGCCAGATTTATGTGTGTGATCCAGTCGTAGAAGAGCTCTTTTGGTGTTAAGCATGATATACTTAGAGTGTGTGAAGTGTGATGGATCCATTGTGAGTATCGCGGCGAGTGGGGCTTTGCCTATAATAGACTTTTCTATATTGATTCACAACGGCGTGTAGCCAGGGTCTTCCACGAACCAGGAAGCCCCTTGTTTACACAGGAAAGCGGTTTGCTAGTTTCTAAAATTGGGTAAGCCTAGACCACCTTTAAGTTTCGGAAGTTGTAGTTTTTTCATAGAGATTCTGGGTTTCTTCCCTTTCCATAGGAAGTTAGTAAATAATGTGTCTATTTTTTGCAGGAAGTCCTCAGTGAAGGTCATAGGGAGCATGCTCGCCATATAATTAATTAAGGGGGTGACCATCATCTTTAATGTCTCCGCTCTACCCCACCATGACAAGAAGTTCAGGGACCACCCTTCCAGTTGTTTTTGTACTTTTTTGTAGAGTATATCTTCGTTAATTTTTAGTGTGGTAATTAGGTCTCTCTCAAACTCCAAGCCCAGGTATTTAAAGCTCTTTGGTTGCCAGGTAAGCCCAGAATCTCCTAGAATTTTTTTATCACTCATGTTGTTTAGCATTTTCACCTCAGTTTTGTCTTTGTTCAGGGAGTATCCGGACACACAAGAGAACTCCTCGATCGTGGAAAGCAAGGCAGGTATAGCTCTATCCGCCTGCTCACTCAGGACTAAAACATCATCAGCATAGGCCGTGAGTTTGATAGTACACTCCTTAAACTGAATCCCTGGGATGTCCGTATTCTCCCGTATTTGGTATAGAAAGGGTTCAATTGCCAGGAGGAATTGGGATGGGGACAAGGGGTAGGGGGGTCATACTCTAATAGTGTTTTAGGGTAGTGCAGTAGTGTTTGAGTAGTGTAGGGTGTCATGCTGGGGTAGATTTAAGGTTTAGGGTAGTGCAGTGGTCTTTGAGTAGTGTAGGGGGTTGTGCTTGGGTACTGTTTTAGGGTTTAGAGTAGTGTAGTAGAGTGTATGTAGTGTAGGGGGTCGTGCTGGCGATAGATTTAGAGTTTAGGGTAGTCCACTGGTGTTTTTGTACTGTAGGGTATCGTACTGAGCTACCCTTTTACGGTAGTACAGTGGTCTTTGGGTAGTGCAATGGGTCGTGCTAAGGTAGGTATAAGGTTTAACCCTTTAATTGCTGCCGTCGGCCATTGGCCGACGGCAGCACTACCTCCCCAGTGCTGCCGTCGGCCAATGGCAGACGCGGCCCCGCCCGCGCACGGAAATACCCGCACTGTGGCGGAATTACCGTCGCTTTTAACTCGTTAAGGTAGTGCAATAGTATTTGGGTAGTGTAGGGGGGAATGTATGACGTTACAATGCATACATTCACAACACATACATTCACAACGCTTACCATCACAACGCAACTTTGACAACACAACATCCATTACAACGCATGCTTTTACAATGTATGCCATTACATCCCAGATGCTATTACAACGCATACAATTACAACGTAAGTATAGGTAAGTATTTAATGTTATTAATATACATTTTTTAAATTTAATTATTTTTTTTTAAATTAATTTAAATTCATTATTTATTTTATTTTATATAATTTTATTTTCTATTCTAACTCCAAGGGGGGTGTAATATTAGGGTAAGTGTTGGATAGTGTAGGGGTTTAAATTACTATTCTAACTCTAGAGGGGGCGTAATAGTAGGGTAAGTGCTGGGTAGCGTAGGGCTTCAAATTACTATTCTAATTCCAGGGGATGTAATAGTAGGGTAAATATTGGATAGTGCAGGGGTTAAAATTACTAAATTAAAATAATTTATATAAAAACATTTTTTTAATTATAAATAATTAAAATAATTAATTTAATTAATTAAAATTAAATTAATTAAAATACTTACCCATACTTACATTGTAATGGCATTCGTTGTAATAGCATCTGGGATGTAATGGCATGCGTTGTAATAGCATGCGTTGTAATGGATGTTGCGTTGTAACAGTTTTGTTGTAATAGTAGTGCGTTGTTAAAGTTGCGTTGTGATGGCTGTTTCCCGTAGGGGGTCGTGCTATGGTTGTGTTTTAGGGTTTAGGGTACATTTGGGTAGTGTGGGGGTTGTGCTGGGGTAGTGTTTTAAGGTGTAGGGTAGTGCACTGGTATTTGGGTAGTGTTAGAGGTCACGCTGGAGGTAGTGTCACTGCAAGAGTACATGTACTTATATGTCTGCAAACATATCAAACAGACAAATTACTCTATCTTAATTTTCCCAAATAGACACTGACTCACAGTGTGATTCTAGACAAATAACAGTATTACTTAGAAATGGAGTGTACAGATACTGACTAGGGAAATATAGGCCTGAAACACAAATGTAAAGGTAGTTAGTCTACTATATGCATAGTGCATAGGAGTTTCAAGCCCTGCGTACCCTAAAGCGAGTCTCACTGCAGTACATGTACTTATTTGAAATGAAATGAAATGAAAATGGCACTTTTATAGCGCATGGCTACCCGGAGGCATCCCAGCGCTTGCAGCTACAGAAGTGAAATCAAAGAAGATGGATTAATTGATAGGAAAAAGCCAGGTTTTTATTTTCTTGCGGAAAACGAGATGATTGGGCTCCTGTCGAAAGGAGAGGGGCAGAGAGTTCCACAGCCTCGCGACATTATGGGAGAAGAGGCGACCACCCGTGCGGGCCTTATTAATTCTGCTAACTTGTGCCAAGTTCTGGTCCTTGGAGTGAAGATTTCTGGAGGCCGTGTGCATTTTGATTAGATTGGCCAGGATGGGAGGGCCATTGCCCTGAAGATTTTTATGGGCAATGCAGAGGGCCTTAAAGTGTACCCGTTCTTTTATGGGTAACCAGTGAAGAGATCTCAGAGCTGGTTTGGCTGAGGAGCGATGGTTAGTAATTGTCAGCAATCTGGCGGCGGAGTTCTGCACCACCTGGAGTTTTAGGATTACGGAGACCGGGGCTCCCAGGTAGAGCGCATTGCCATAATCCAGCCTTGATAAAATCATGGCCTGCATCAAAAAAATGTTGGCTCTTTCGGGAGTTGAGCGAGGATTTTGCGAGTGGATTTGAGCAACCCAAAGCAAGTGGCCGCGGTTTTTCTGGCTTGTACTTTGAAAGTAAGGTTATCATCTAGCCAGAAACCCAGGCTTTTGATCGCTTTTTTTGGGGTTGGGCTGGCACCCATAGACGGGGGCCACAGCGTCAGGGAGTTGAACGAGGCCTTCCTGCCCAGTAGCATCAGTTCAATTTTTTGACTGTTTAATTTTAGCTGGGACTGGCCCATCCACTTTGATGCCTCTTCGAGGCAACTACTCAGACTTGGGTGCGATGAAGCAGCCTGATTGAGGGACACCACGAGCTGAGTATCATCAGCATAGCTGATGAGTTTGATTCCATAAGGGGCCACTATCTTAGCAAGGGGGGACATGTAAACGTTAAAAAGTGTGGGGCTTAGGGAGGAGCCCTGAGGAACCCCACACTGCAGGGAGAATGGTGAAGAGTGACAATCTCCTTCAAATAATTTGAAAAATCTGTCCCTGAGGAAAGATTCGAGCCAGGAAAGAGCTTTTCCCGAGACTCCAGTTTCTTTAAGGTGGGAAAGAAGGATACGGTGGCTAACCGTATCGAAGGCGGCACTGAGGTCTAGAAGGATGATGGCCACCTTGCCACCCGTGTCCATTATCCTCCTAGACTCTTCTACAACCTTGAGTAGTGCCGTCTCCATCCCCTGACCCGGGCGAAAGCTGTTTGGGAGGGATGGAGTGAGTTAGAGTTCTCTAAAAATGATGACAGTTGCTGATTGATACATTTTTCGGCTAGTTTACTGATGGCCGGGAGAAGGGAAATGGGCCGGTAATTGGATAAGTCTCCGGGGTCAAGGTTAGATTTCTTCAACAGAGGTTTGACCAGGGCTATTTTCCAGTCCAAAGGGGCTGTACCTGTTTCAATCGAGAGATTGATCAGGTTGATAACTGGAGACTCTAGGATGGGCATAACTAGCTTCAGGGTGTTAATGGGAGAAGGGTCAAGAGGAGAACCACTTTTAATTGAGTTAAGGAGGGGGAATAGGTGTTCCTTGGTGAGCAAGGTAAATGAAGAAAGCCCAGGGGTGGATCTAAGAGAGGGAAGAACAGATGTCGCGAGAAAGTCGGGGCTAGAGACAGGAGGGAGGGCCAAAAGAATGTTTTGAATTTTCGTGTGGAAGAAGAGTACCAATTCTTCAAAGCGGGATTCAGATGCTTGTTGGGCCGACGGGGGATCGGGGGGTTTCAACAGGCTTTTCACAATTTTAAAAATCTCTTTGGTTGAGTTAGAGGAAATAATGATTTTTTTGGCATAAAAAGATAATTTAGTTGCCTTTAGCACAGATTTATAGGCTTTAATTGAGGCTCTGTATTTGACTTTTGTCTCTGTGTTGAAGTCTTTCCTCCATAGTCTCTTCTTTTTTGCAATTCTGTTTGGGTTTACGGAGCTCTGGACTGAACCAAGGATGATTAATGGGTCCCCTTTTTTCTACTGTGGATTTTCTTGGTAGGGTGGCGTCTAGTGAGTTCTCAATCCACTGGTTAAACTCTGAATTAGCTATATTCATGACTGGGTTAGCGGCCGGTAAAGTGGACTTTAGTTCTTCTGCCCAGTCGATAGTCTTGAGCTTGGACCAGTGTCTAGTCTTTTTAGTAGTGAAAGTTGTTTTTAGTAGTGAAAGTTTTGTCTGCAAACACATCAAGCATCCTTTCCACATATTTCATAACTGCATGATTGGTTTCCAATTGTAGCAAAACATGACAATGGCACAGTTATCTGTCTGCAAACACATGAAATACACAAATTAGGGGTGGGTGGAATTTGCGTAATCGCGTTATGCAAATCTCCGCGAAACCGTAAAAATTCTCCATGAACACGCAGAAATTCCACGAACACATGGAATTGCTTCTTCGCGATGCTTTTTTACTGTTCGCAATCGCTGTTTGCATGCTCGGGGGGGGAAATATCAAACGAACAATCATTTGAGAACGCGAACAAGCAGAACATTTTGCGAAGTCACGGAACTTAGAATTTTTAGCAATTTTCGCGAATTCCGCGGAATGCGAAATTGCCCAAATTCGGCAAGCGGAACGGAATTTACCGCCCAGGCCTACCACAGATGCTTATCTCAGAATGGTTTCTAAATGCACACAAACTGACAATAAGATTTGATAGAAAAAAGTATTCCCTGCACTTTAGCAGGAGAAACACATTAGTCTGATTAAAATCAAAATGCACCACATACATCCCCTCACAAACTAATAACTCACCTTTCAAATTGTTTTGTAGAATAGGAAGTATATTAGTCATAAGCTAGATTTTCTTATACAGAATCTCACTTCTCTACACCTCATCAGGACCCAAGAATGACAATGTTTCCCTATCATTTTGAACACATATACACCTGAACATCAATTCACATTGCTTCCCACATTAATTCAAAAGCAAACACACATTTCTATTGGTTACACATTTGAACCCTTTCCACTTGCCATAAATGTAAACACTACCCCAATCTACCTTCTGCCTGTTACCAACATAGCAGCTTATCCCATGTAATGTTTCTTTCAATCAGATTTTATTAACCAATAAGAATCATGCTTTTAAAAAACATTCCTTAATGGCTTCGCTAACTTCAAAAGAGCGGTCTCAGTACTCAAATTGGAGCGGAAGCCAGATTGGGTAGAGTGGAGTAACCCATGGTCTTCAAGGAAGGAAGACAGCACAAGGTGATCCTGAGTGCATCCAGACATCCCTTCAAGACGCTTAGAGTGTGGATTGTGGGACACAGCTATATTTTCTGGAGCCAAAGGTACACAGAAAAGAAAGAAAGACCTAGGTTTACCAAATGTAGACATTAAATGGATTGGACAGAGAGGGTTAAAGTGCCACCAATTTATGCCAGCCAATGTCTGGAAATGTTTATGAAGGACACCTTTAGAAAATTCATGTCACTTTTACCCAAAACTACCTTTATCTATTCTAACATATGCCAAAGGCAGAAATGGAACCGGTCCAATGAATTTTGCCCACAGATTGAAAAAGCCAGGAAACATGTGAATAAATCTGTTTCTGCTTTTCTCCTAGACTATAGAATGGGATCAATTTACCACAGCAATCTCTGTTTCAATATGGATGGCATCTATAGGAAAGATGGCGTTCATTTTACAGATGAGGGTAACAGAGTCTTCCTCTTGAACTTTAAACTCTGCATAGGTACTTACTTGTAGGTACCAAAATCTTTCAATAAACACAAGAGCTCTTTTTAGAGCAACCTAAGAACTAAACACATAAACTTGAAGTATATCTGAAAAAATATTTCTTATTTGCTTAGAGTTGCACACCCAACGCATTAGAGTTGTGCACTCAACGCGTAGAAGTCGTGCACCAAACACCCCCAGGGGTGGGTACCCTGGGACAGTGCATAAGTAGCACTGGGGGGGGTGGCTGTCCCCAGCACCCTTGAGGACGCAAGGCGGGGGGCCATACAGCCCCTTCCTCACAATACAGAAAGCCCCGGGGTGTGGTGGTCCCCCAGGCTTGAGGGGCCGGTAAGCCCCCCAACAAATTATACTGGGAGGGGCTTTTGAGCCCCTACCAACAATTTGTTTTGTAGCTCCGGGGGGTGGTAGTCCCCAGGGCTGGGGGGCCCCTCTGGGGCCCCTTTAAATTTATTAATTTTGCCCCCAGGATTTGGCCTCCCTGGTGGCTAATTATAAAACAAGCTCCATGTTATTTAAAAAAAAAAAATTACGGCACAGTCCTCACACTCTACATGCACCTGCCGGGTTTAAAAAAAGTTGTGGGCCCTGGGGGTCCTTCTGGGACCCCCTAAGCAGGTCTAGAGGGTAAAATTATTTCTACCCTACCTCCTTTCTACGTTTTTCACATATATTCCTCTGACTTCCTCAGCCTCGCCTCAGCCGATGCACAAAATGGCTGCCAACAGTCCGCGGATCCCCCGCGCCCATAAATATATAAATAATTTTAACTGTAATTTTCTCAGGAACTACTGAACATATTGACACCATTTAAGCAAAAAACACAGGTAAAAACTGAGGACTACCTGTTTGCCAAATTTGCTGTAATTCCGTTGAGTCGTTACGGCTATAGCTGTGGCTAAAGGTCCTATGGGAAATTGCATGGGGAAAACACGTTTTGGGACCCCCCTTTTTCTCGGCCCCCGCTTGACGAATCACCACCAAACTTTCAGGGAAGGAGCGGAACTGCTACGGCAATGTCCGCACACCCTACATGCACCTGTCTGGTTTAATATATATATAATCTATATATATATATATATATATATATATATATATATATATATATATATATATATATATATATAATATATATATAAATATATATATAATATATATATATATATATATATATATATATATATATATATATATATATATATATATATATATATATATATATATATATATATATATATATATATATATATATATATGTATGTATATATATATATTACCTACTGGCGTGTCGCCAGTAGGTATATATAGTTAGGATTATTTGTCTATGGAACTTTTGAAAATTCTATGTCTAATAACTTTGGCGTTTGTGGACGGAATCGGCTGAAATTTTCAGGAAAATGGCACATTTTGTTTCTGAGCAGCCCCCGAAAATTTGGGGGGGTTTCGTCAAGGGGGGGCCGAGAAAAAAGGGGGGTCCCAAAACGCGTTTTTCCCATGTTCATTTCCATAGGGCCTTTGGCCTCACTTTTAGCTCGAACGGCTGAATGGATTTGCACGAAACGTGGCAAAATTGTAGGGACTGTTAGCCCGATGTGCCTTTGCTAGGTCTCAATATATGTGCTCCAGTGGATTTTGAGAAATTAACGTTCAAAACAAGATATATATCTGTAACAGCGCTCCAGGCTGCGCTCCGGTCCGCTTACTTTTCGCGAAACGGAACTTTGCGATGCGAAGCTGATTGGCTCCCCGGTGTCTGTCAACATTCTAAACAGTCCGGAGCGGCCGCCATCTTATCTCTCGGTAGGATCGAGAGAGAAGAAGAGGTGAAAAACGAAGGGGGAATTTAATGAAAGGGGGCAAGGTATACCACTCTTGACCCCCTAGGAATGTTGTTGGGGTTTTTAAAGGGTCCCGTGGGGAAAATAAAAAAATATATATTTTTCACGGTAGAAGCGCTTCCCGGGCCGCGAACTGGGCCGCAAACTGGTAGCGAAACGGGAATTCGCCATTTTGTGCTTCGTTTTAATTAAATTACTAGGTATAAGGGGGTGCGGGAGACCATTTTGTGCTTCGTTTTAATTAAATTACTAGGTATAAGGGGGTGCGGGAGACGTATCCTAATCCCTTTTTCTGAGGGTGGCTGAGGAGGCTCATATATGTTGATACATGTCTTCCAGCGGCTGTGCGTGAGCTTTTTTTTTTTTTTGCTGCGTGGCGTCTGTTAACGTTCGATTCGAAGGAAATCAGGAAGTGTTGACCACCAATTTGTCAGTGTGATAAAATATTTTGTTATAAATGAATCCTTATTGATAAACATTGTCTGCGCCATCTTGCCTTTTTTCCAATGCCACAATTTTGTCGTGCACGGCAGCCATTTTAGATGCCAGGCCGGTCCCAGGCTATCACCTAGCCCTGCGGATGTAGTTTATGGCCCTAGCTGTAGAGAATCCAGACATGCCAACCCTCCCGATTCAGGCGTGAGACTACTGATTTCAGTGCTAGTCTCCCGCCTCCCGATTCCTGCAAGCAAAAACCCGGGGGCATATTACCAACAACTAGCGATAATTTTTGTCTCTAACTTGTTTAGAGACAAAAATTATCGCCGCACATCGGCGATTTTTATCGCAGATGAACCTTGCTATTAGCAAGGTTTATCGCAAATGCGATAAAAAACGGCCGCAATGCATGAATATCGCTGAAAAGTCAGCGATATTCATGCATTATCCAGCAAATGCTCTTAGCCATGTTATCCACCTCCCATTGGATAACATGGCTAAGAACTGCTCGCAAATGCGATAAAAAACGGCCGCAATGCATGAATATCGCTGAAAAGTCAGCGATATTCATGCATTATCCAGCAAATGCTCTTAGCCATGTTATCTACCTCCCATTGGATAACATGGCTAAGAACTGCTCGCAAATGCGATAAAAAACGGCCGCAATGCATGAATATCGCTGAAAAGTCAGCGATATTCATGCATTATCCAGCAAATGCTCTTAGCCATGTTATCCACCTCCCATTGGATAACATGGCTAAGAACTGCTCAGGGCAGGTGTTAGCTTGTGGAGATATTCGCGCTTAGCGCGAATATCTCCAAAATTTGGTAATAGGAGATAGCGATGTAAGGGACTGTTTCCAGTCGCTAACATCTTGGCACGCCCACTTTGCATGTCATTAGTGATAGATATCACTGACATGCAAAGCGGGGCCCAAGATGGTCGCTATCTCCTTTTAGCTGTCACTAACTGGTGTTAGCGACAGCTTGGTAATAGGGAGATAATTTTATCTCCGCTTTCTTGGCTTTTAAAGCCAAAAAAGCGGAATTAAACCCCCTTGATAATATGCCCCACGATTCCTCGGGGGTTTCAGCTGACAGGGCTTGGTATTGTGTTACGTGCTAATTCTTCCAGGAAACGTCAGAGGGTCGATGCAGGGGTTCTAGAAGGGGTGATAAACCATTTAAGCCTCATGAACAAGCGCATGGTCTTTTAAAGATCTGTGAAGTACTCGGGGCGGCGGTGTGTGTGTGCCCTCTTTCAGGAGCGGGCGGGGGGGGTGGGGCACTGCCAGCAACTTGCCAGGCCAGGCAGTGTTCAACACTTGCATCACCCTTTCTCTGCCTGCTATTGCGCTCCATGCTTCGGAAAGGTAAGAAAAAGAACGTGCATTTGAGTTTGAAATGTCCGATCCTGTAGCAGTACACTTGCAAAGCCCACACATGACAATAACCCGATTCAAGGCCCCATTCACCCGATTTTTTAATAATATATAGTACTCCAAAAAAGTAGGATTATAAAACTTTATTAACTTTTAAATATAACGAACGTAACAAAAACTGTAAATATATTTAAACATTTTTTGACAAAAAAAAACAACAATGGTCCGAAGCTGTCTTTTGTGCGAAGGGTCCCAAGGCAGCACAACGTGCTGAGTTGTGGACGGCACCCAGGTGAAGAACCATCCCTTCTTTAAACCCCATGGTGACCAACTAAGTGCAGGTTTTACATAAAGTAGTATTTACCTAGAGTGGTGCTGTGTAGGACACTCTGAATGGAAATTAACCAGAACTATAACGATAACAACAACAACAACAATAATATAACTTTTATGCCCAAATTACGCAAACATTTAGCTAATCTGCTAAAGGGGGGAGTCGCCATTTCTTTTGATAATTTATTCACCCATCCGTAGCCTCTCTATTCTCCATTACAATGTGTTTCTTGCTGAAATTAACCAGAACTATAACCATAACAACAACAACAACAATAATATAACTTTAATGTCCAAATTACGCAAAGATTTAGCTAATCTGATAAAGGGGGGAGTAGCCATTTCTTTTGATAATTTATTTATCCATCCGTAGCCTCTCTAATCTCCATTACAATGTGTTTCTTGCTGTCGCTAGCTGATGAAGAAACTAAAGTGATAACTTCCTCATCCTTATTTTGTCTTTCTTTGTTCCTTAAGATGTTATCTGTGTCAACCTCTTCCGAGAATGCTGATGCGTTAGGGATTTCCTTGTGTTTCTTAATAGCATTGGTGTCTGCACACTTCATTGTCAATTCTGTGAACATGATAACTGCTTCATAAACAGACGATATCTTTGTTTAGTCATTAGTGTTAAGTGTGTCTGAAACTACAGTGCCGTTCTGTTTTTCTTTCTTCAGGCTCTACAGAGTTTTGTGTGTTGTTCTTTTGAGCGACAATTATTCCAGAGGTTTCAGGTTCACTTGTTTTGTCCTGCAGTGAGTTAACAGCTTTAGAGACTTCATGTTTATTTGCTATGTCCTGCTGTGCGTCAACTGCTTCAGAGACGTCAGCCTCATTTGTTATGTTTGACTAGATCCTGGACCTGCCCGGCCGCGCCCAAAATGGCTCCGGTGTAAATGGGACTCGTAACTGCTTGTTGTGTACTGGTTGCCCAACCTTGATATCACGAGATACGTATGCAGTTGTGAAGCACATGGCGGAGGCTCGTCTGCTGTAGTGGGGCGCCCCTTTATCGTTTCAGTTGCCATTCTGCCCGCTTTTGCTACACTGTTCCTTTTCCGCCATTCAGCTGTTTACTGCCCGCTCTTACGGCTACAGCGTCTCGCTCACCATGTAGTTGAGTTGCTCCCACTCTTCCGGTGCAGCGATAGGCGGCTGCCACAGGACTCTTAAAATGGCGGCCGGCTCTTCGGATTTGGGCCTGGTCCAGTAAAATGGCCCTGGGACACTTTGGAACTCGGACGCTTGTCTGCCAGGGCTTGGGTCCCATTCTCGAAAGCGTCCCCTCAGCCTTGAAGATTCTACAAAAGTCTTGGGGGACCTCGACTCCCGCAGGCTTCCGGTGGGGAGCGGCTGCCATGATTGCTTGCGGAATGGCCACGACGGAGCTACGAGATGGTGGTGCTCTCATGGTGACGCCAGCTTCAGTCTGAAACATCCAGAAACAAGGTGGGGCTTTCATCGTTTGGGAAAAAAAATGTTTTAATCCAATGAAAAGTGTTATTTTTAGGTCACATGACCTAGTCTTACATCATTAGGAAAACAAAAGTAAAATGAACCAATGAAAAGTTTTATTAACAAGTCACATGACCTGTTATGCTTACGTTACGCGCTGCGCGGCGCGCTCTGGATCGTTTCCGGGAAGCTGCGCCTTGCGCACCGGAGCACTTCCGGGTGCGCTAACGCGGCGCGTCATATGACGCATTACGCGACAATGCAGGTCCAGAATATAGTCAAAATGTCTCCACCAACCAGCGGTCGGAATACAACCGCTTTCAGCAGTCCAAAAAGTTCTGTTAAATCTTAAGAGCGGGAGCAACTCAACTACATGGTGAGCGAGACGCTGTAGTCGCAAGAGCGGGAGGTAAACAGCTGAATGGCGGAAGAGGCACAGAGTACCAAAAGCGGGCAGAATGGCAACTAAAATGGTTAAGGGGCGCCCCACTACAGCGTGTCTTCAGGTCAAACGGATTGTGGGACAAGGTCCAGAATGGAAGAGTCATCAAAAGGCAAAAAATTCCGCCGGACCCCGGGAGCCGGCCGCCTATGTTGGGGGCGATCTCAGGCCACACCAGGGCAACACGACTTGGGGAGGGGGCAGGAGCCACGCGCCCCCTCCCAGTCCGCGCCATCTCACCGCCCCTCGGGGGACTCCGTCAAGCGGTTTAGGGAGGCACCGTATCACATTGTTTTCCAATGCAGTCAGGTCCACAAACGGACCCCACTTACTTTGAATAGTGAAGCTGCAGCAGGTTCAAATAAGGTTTAGACAGTGTTACAAGCGCTGCTTAGAACTCTGAAGTATGGCACTCAACATCCAGGACTTATGCCATTTGTGTAAGGCAGTGACATCGAAGCAACTCAGGGACCAAAAGCATGAACGAACACTCACGTATGAAAATCTTATTTGGGGAAGGGGCAGGATCCAAACGCCCCATCCCAGTTCGCGCCACTACACCGTATGTAGAAAATCTGAAGCCATCGTTCTACAAACTCTCAACGCTTGCTATCAGTGCATGAGTTTCATGCTCGATCGATTGAGCTAGCCGGATCGGGCAACAAAAAGTATAAAATAGTTATGTAAATAGTTATTTAATAAAATGTTTTACCCTGTTTCTTTGCTGGTGTGTTGTCTATATTTATAATATTTGCATAGGGTTTGTTGTTATTTTGGGCGGGGTGGGTGGCGGAGTCGAGCTGTCTTGCAGCCCTCATGGTGTGGAGCTCAGTTCATTTCACTATTTTCGTATTTCTCATGAAGGGTTGTTCCTAATGTTTGTATTTTACCGAGGTCAAAAAGAGATCGAATTAGTGGTCTACTGATTTTGCTCGATTACTTTTATTTTTTTACACGATTTTTCACTATCTGCAAAGACTAAACAGAGTATTGCGACTTTGTGCTTGTTTGTAAATAGAGAATGATCCAAAGAGAACCAATTCTAAAACAGTAAATGCTTGGATAACAATCAATCAAATGGAGAGACAAGCAGGTACGACGGATTACAACGGGGGTAAAGGTCTGCGTTAACTACCCTTCACTATCTGCAAAGAGAGAGTACTACTAAGAGAAAAGAGGGGAGGGGGGGCAGCGTTCAAAGCACATCAGCGTGCATAAACACGAAAACGTTTTTACCTATCACGTACTTGACATTTGACAGCTTTTGATATTTGCTATTAAAAAACCATTGAAATTCACAGAAAAAACCACAGGTTATAGTCCATATATAGTTAGGAATTTGCATTTACAAAACCTTGAAAATTCAATGAAAAAACCATTGGTTATAGAACATATATAGTTAGGAATTTGCATTTACAAAACCTTATTTTACTCGCATAAAACCATTGAAATTCCATATATAGTTAGATGCGCTAACTATATATCGCGCACCCGCAATCCACTGCTGATGATGTCACATATTACATCATTCATGACATGGTCAGTGACATCACTGATGACATCACTGATGACAACTCAAATGACATCACTGACAACATCACAGATGACATCATTCATGTGTTAATACGATGAACCTCTACAGACTCTGATATAACCTTAGATACACTCAGTGAAAACAGACACTCACAGATTGTCACTCATCCATGGAGTTACTCATACACCTAGACAGTCATGCAAAGAATCAATCACACCTCCAATTCCTCAACTATACAGTTATACACACCTTACTTATTGAAACATATTCTAACACTTATTTACTCTCTTATACAATCACTGATACAAGTTTTCAATGATCCATGCAGCCACTCACACATTCACTGGCTCTTAAACACAGTAATTGATATATGTCAACTCTCGCATGTACTGTGTTTTACATATGTACTTACTTTGACATGTAGCATTGAGATATCCAATCACTCACCAATACACTCATGCACACAGTCAACCACCCATACAGCTGTTTCCACATGCAGTTTTGAACCCATACATCTAGTGAATCAGCTGTTCACACATCTATGCACAGAGTCACACACCTCCCAGCCACTCACACACATACTCAGTCTCCCATACAAATACTTGGGCAACCAATCAATAACCCATATAGTTACTCATATAGCTACTGATCAACACATGCAGCAGTTTACAGAACAACAGATATAATGATGCACAAATTAATACAGTTTAATCACTAACCCATGCACTCAGTGAGACACATTTAATCACTCTATCATACAATCAGTCATGCACCTACTAAATCCTTCATCCAGACATTTATACATCCACTCATTCTTCAATATGTAAGACATATTTTAACTTTACAGAAACATACAGTCACTGGATGTTGTCATCAGTGATGTCATTTGAGTTGTCATCAGTGATGTCATCAGTGATGTCACTGACCATGTCATGAATAATGTAATATGTGACATCATCAGCAGTGGATTGCGGGTGCGCAATATATAGTTAGCATCTAACTATATATGGAATTTCAATGGTTTTATGCGAGTAAAATAAGGTTTTGTAAATGCAAATTCCTAACTATATATGTTCTATAACCAATGGTTTTTTCATTGAATATATATATATATATGTATATATATTTATATTACCTACTGGCGGTCGCCAGTAGGTATATATAGTTAGGATTTTTTCCCTATGGGATTTCTGAAAATTCTATGCCTAATAACTTTGGCGTTTGTGGACGGAATTGGCTGAAATTTTCAGGAAAATGGCACATTTTGTTTCTGAGCAGCCCTTGAAAATTTGGGGGGGTTTTGTGGAGGGGGGGCCGAGAAAAAAGGGGGGTCCCAAAACGCGTTTTTCCCATGTTAATTTCCATAGGGCGGTTGGACTCACTTTTAGCCCGAACGGCTGAATGGATTTTCACGAAACTTGGCAAAATTGTAGGGACTGTTAGCCCGATGTGCCTTTGCTAGGTCTCAATATATGTGCTTCAGTGGATTTTGAGAAATTAACGTTTAAATCAAGATATATATCTGTAACAGCGCTCCGGGCAGCGATCCGGTTAGCGAACTTTTCGCGTATCGGAACTTTGCGATGCGAAGCTGATTGGCCCTCCGGTGTCTGTCAACATTCTAAACAGTCCGGAGCGGCCGCCATCTTGTCTCTCGGTAGGATCGAGAGACAAGAGGAGGCCAAAACAAAGGGGGAAATGACCATAAGGGGGCATAGTAGATCCTCGTTGACCCCCTAGGTTTTATGTGGAGGTTTTAAAAGGGCCTAGGAGGGTCCAAAAAAAAAAATATATTTTTTTTTTTTGCGTAGTAAGCGCCAAGTTCGCGAACCGGAAAGCGTTCTGGGCAGCGAACTTTAAGGATAAAAGAATGATAGACTTTTCTAATACTGTATGTTAATTATTTGTTGTTTTTGTTCTTTTTTTTTATTTATTTATTTATTTTGATTTAAAAAAAATGTATTTATTATTTTCATAGTTCATTAAAACTTCCAGCATTATATCATCTGGTATCTCGTCAAACATGGATGTTTCTGTGTCTTCTAAGATTTCAATAAATTGTTCATCAAACGATTCATCCATAAAATCTTCATCTACATTTTCTTCAGTTGAAATGTCTTCTGATGTAATGTTGAAGGAAACATTAGTTTTTTCGTGCTCCCCTTCCATTTTTTTGCTGTAAATTGCATAAAAAAATAATTATATTAGAAGAGTTAGGGCACTGTTGGGTTTAAGTTCAGACATGTAGTTCTGTTTTTTAACAGTGAAGTTAAAGTAAGTAAATTCATAATTATAGCAGAGAAGTGTAAGTCAATCAATAAATGTAACAGAGGAGTTTATCTGTATCTATAACTATAGCAGGGGGACAGTAAATAATTATCAATAAACGTTTTTACAAATTAATTTAAAGTGCCACTTACATATTATCAATTGACTTTACAGGGAGGTGAAAAGGCTCTTGAAATGTAGTTCAGGAAGTAGCAGTGAAAATGGCTGTGTTTCCTTCTCTTCATTTATATATATTCAGGTATATAACCAATCAAATGTCAGGTAATAAAAATTGTAAATGAAAGTAAAGTTTTCATTGGTTGTCAATTCCAATATTTTAGATGTGTTTTGTGAAGTAATTTACCTCAGGGTATTTAGATAGGTCTACAGACTAAATGGCTAAATGAAATTTCAAATAAATTTGTGAGAATGAAAGGGATTGTTATGTAGTATGAGCTAATCTATATTTGGTGAGAGTGTCTCTAGTCGATTTTCTGTTAATTACTTTCCCACCTTTTTTTAGGACCGCTTTCCGGAAAGCGGCCCGGTTAGCGAACCTTAAGCGTCACGGGAGTCCACCATTTTGTGTTTCGGTCGCATTAAGATACAAGATGGAGGGCAAATAATGTTCAGAATGGGTAGAAGGGGGCACGGTAGACTTATCTTGACCTCCTAGGTTTTCTGAGGGTGGCTGAGGAGGCTTATATGTGCGGAATAAAACATTTTTTTTAAAAAATTCTGCGAGGTTAGCTTTCGGTTAGCGAACCGGGGAGCGTATTTTGTGGAAAATTAGTGAAAAAAGTTAGAAAAAAATAATAAATGTGAGTGATTAGATGAAGGGTAGCTCTGAGAAGAGCTTTTGGGTTTATGGTACATTTAGGTACTTATAAGTAGGTACCAATGCACATTCTTAAATTCAGAATGAAAATTCTGTTGCCCTCATCTGAGAAGTGAACTCCATCTCCTCTGTAGATATCTTGCATGTAGTAACGCAAGTTATTATTGTACAGGGAGCCCATTCCATGGTCTCTCATGAAAGCTGAAACAGATTTGTTTACATGCTTCCCCGACTTCTCAATTTGTGGACAAAATTGGTTGGACCACCTCCATTTCTGTCTTTGGCATATATTGGAATATACCAAGGCAGTTTGAGGAAAAAGTGCCATTAATTGCTCAAAGGTGTCCTTTAAAAGCATTTCCAGACCTACCCCTGTCAAAGTGCCCAAATCATTACCTCCACAGTGCACTATTAACAGGTCAGGTTTTGGCAAATGCATAAAGGTTTTCACCAATGGTATCAATTGCTGACATTTTAATCCTCTTTGGCCCAACCACTTAATTTCCACATCTTGTAAATTGAGGTTGTGTAAATTTCTGCTCTCAGCATACCTTTGAGCCCAGTGGATGTAACTATGTCCAACAATCCAGACGTTAAACATGGTGGGAGAAGGTTGTGCTGCAGTCAGATGAAGTGTGGTAATGAAAGGGCAGTTGAAACAGTAGGAGTTTGTAAAGAAAAAAAACTGTGGATTTCCAATGCTAATGATTCATTAGCAGTGATTGGTGTATTTCCATTTCTGAAAACAGAAAGTTAGGGTGCATGGATGTGTTCTTTGAAAGATGTAATTTGAATGGTCAAGGAAGAAACTTTTAATGAAAGATTGCACTGGATACGCAGGTGCACTGGGAGTTCAGAGTTCAATTGAAACATTGTTGTGTGAATTTGCAAACATGAGAGGTCTTCCAGGAGGTCGTTGCTATGGAAAAAAGGCAGAGAGGGCAGAGGGGGGAAGGGTTTTGATTTGAAAAAAGTGAGGGTAGAGTTATGATTGGCTAATATGAGAGATATGTGAAATGAATATCTGTATTTCTGTGCTTTCAATAGCTGCAGACTCTGGAGTGCATCCTTTTTCTTCTGCTGAAGACAATTTGGTGTATTTCTGAGACTGTTTTCAAAACTCAAAAAGTATTTGCTAAGGTGAGAAAAGATTTATTTATTTTAGATAGAGAATAGTATGAATTAAGGAGAAAACGATGAAGAAAGCTGTGTTTTTAAACTGTGGCTTTGTCTGTAGTGATATAGAAATAGATTTTGTTACTTTGAGAAATTGTAATTGCATATTCGGTGTAGCATTCTGGAATGCAGTTATACAAGTTATTGTTGTATATGAAGCCCATTCCATGGTCTCTTATGTAAGCTGAAACAGATATGTTGTTTATAAAAATAATTTTTGAAATTAATTACATTTCTGCATATGTACTGCTAGAGCTTCATAGGTTGTTTTGGGTCATATTTATAAGGCATTTGAGTGTCTTTGATGTTATTTTTTCCTTTTTAAATGGAAAGCGTTCCTCATGGGGCCCTGAGCAGTTCTTAGCCATGTTATTTAATGGGAAGTGGATAACATGGCTAAGAGCATTTGCTGGAAAATGCATGAATATCGCTGACTTTTCAGCGATATTCATGCATTGCCGCCGTTTTTTTTCGCATTTGCAAGCAGTTCTTAGCCATGTTATCCAATGGGAGGTGGATAACATGGCTAAGAGCATTTGCTGGATAATGCATGAATATTGTTCACTTTTCAGCGATATTCATGCATTGCGGCCGTTTTTTTTCGCATCTGCGATAAACCTTGCTAAGGAGAAAATGATGAAGAAAGCTGTGTTTTTAAACTGTGGCTTTGTCTGTAGTGATATAGAAATAGATTTTGTTACTTTGAGAAATTGTAATTGCATATTCGGTGTAGCATTCTGGCATTCAGTAACACAAGTTATTGTTGTATATGAAGCCCATTCCATGGTCTCTTATGTAAGCTGAAACAGATATGTTGTTTTTAAAAACCATTTTTGAAATCAATTACATTTCTGGATATGTACTGCTAGAGCTTCATAGGTTGTTTTGGGTCATATTTATAAGGCATTTGAGTGTAATTGATGTTATTTTTTCCTTTTTAAATGGAAAGCATTCCTCATGGGGCAAGTGTCTTGTAAATACGTTCCCACCTGCGCTTGGCAAATTTAGATTTTGATTATGGGAGTTACATAGCCATGTTAATAATGTTCAAAAAATGGTGTTAGGGCATTCCAGAAAACGCTTTCATATGTCTCAGGGACATTTTCAGTCATTTCCTCTTGAATGCAGGTATACAATTGATTTATATGTTGTGTTTAAAAACGATTCTTTTCTATAATGTTATTTTTTCCTTTTTAAATGGAAAGCGTTCCTCATGGGGCCATGAGCAGTTCTTAGCCATGTTATCCAATGGGAGGTGGATAACATGGCTAAGAGCATATGCTGGATAATGCATGAATATCGCTGACTTTTCAGCAATATTGATGCATTGCGGCCGCTTCTTATCGCATTTGCGAGCAGTTCTTAGCCATGTTATCCAATGAGAGGTGGATAACATGGCTAAGAGCATTTGCTGGATAATGCATGAATATTGCTGACTTTTCTGCGATATTCATGCATTGCGGCCGTTTTTTATCGCATTTGCGATAAACCTTGCTAATAGCAAGGTTTATCTGCGATAAAAATCGCCGATGTGCGGCTATAATTTTTGTCTCTAAACAAGTTATCGCTAGTGGTTGGTAATATGCCCCCGCGTTTTTGTTTGCAGGAATCGGGAGGCGGGAGAGTAGCACTGAAATCAGTAGTCTGACGCCTGAATCGGGAGGGTTGGCATGTCTGGATTCTCTACAGCTGGGGCCATAAACTACATTCGCAGGGCTAGGTGATAGCCTGGGACCGGCCTGGCATCTAAAATGGCTGCCGTGCACGACAAAATTGTGGCATTGTAAAAAAGGCAAGATGGCGCAGACAATGTTTATCAATAAGGATTCATTTATAACGAAATATTTTATCGCACTGACAAATTGGTGGTCAACACTTCCTGATTTCCTACGAATCGAACGTTAACAGACGTCACGCAGCAAAGAAAGAAAAAAAAGCTCACGCACAGCCGCTGGAACACATGTATCAACATATATGAGCCTTCTCAGCCACCCTCAGAAAATATAAGGGATTAAGATACGTCTCCCGCACCCCCTTATACTTATTAATTTAATTAAAACGAAGCACAAAATGGTCTCCCGCACCCCCTTATACCTATTCCCGTTTCGCCAGCAGTTTGCGGCCCAGTTCGGTGTTCGGAAAGCGCTTCTACCGTGAAAAATATATATTTTTTATTTTCCCCACGGGACCCTTTAAAAACCCCAACAACATTCCTAGGGGGTCAAGAGGGGTATACCTTGCCCCCTTTCATTAAATTCCCCCTTTGTTTTTCACCTCTTCTTCTCTCTCGATCCTACCGAGAGATAAGATGGCGGTCGCTCCGGTCTGTTTAGAATGTTGACAGACACCGGGGAGGCAATCAGCTTCGCATCGCAAAGCTCCGTTTCGCAGGTGGGAGCGTATTTATAAGAAAGTTGCACCATGAAGAACGCTTTCCATTTAAAAAGGAAAAATAACATTATAGACACTCATATGCCTTATAAATATGACCCAAAGCAACCTATAAAGCTCTAGCAGTACATATCCAGAAATGTAATTGATTTCAAAAAATCGTTTTTAAACACAGCACATAAATCAATTGTATACCTGCATTCAAGAGGAAATGACTGAAAATGTCCTTGTGATGCAGTGCTGATGGAAAAGATTTTCTATGTTAAATATTAAGTAGGGTGTTAAGTTTTTGATGACTGTTATTCATTTACTGTTTGGTAATAGTGGTTAATAAAATTTTTTATTATATTTTTCCACAGATTCAACTGCAGATCTTTTTTAAATTTGAAAAATGCCTACGAAAAATAGAATTAGAAAGGCTAGAAAACGTCAAAGACAGCAGGATGATGTTTTATTGCAGCAGTCCTCTTCCCCAAATACTTATCAAAACACCAAGAAAGCTCCGGGTAAGAGCACAAAATCATTCTTAAAAAATATTTTTAGTAAAAAAAGTATTTCTCGCCAAAATGTTTTAGTTCAGAAAAAGAAGAGTAATTTAAATGGAAAGGAAAGACCCATCAAAAATGTTACTGGTAGAGGAAGAGATAACTCCGTGCATGATAGTAGAAGGAAACAACAGTTTAGGGACATTCGAAAACGAATGTTCCGTAACAGGATAATAGTTAATTTATTAAGAAATATTAAAAAAAAGCCAACAGAAAGCGGCATTTTATAAGAAGAAGAAAAATGTAGAGAAAATTATTGATCATGCTTTTGAAATTAAGCGAAAGATGTTTATTTTGGTAATCAATAGAATTAGGAAACTAAGCAAGGTAATTTCTGATTTCAAAACAAACAGTAGATGGAAGAGAGTAGTAAATCGTAGTAACTTTTGTGAAGTTTTTTCCGGAGAATGGATGCATAGTTCAAGTTCTGAGGCATTTTTTAATGAGGAGAGTTATTTTCAGGATAATGATTTGATGTTTGCAGTTGACACCAGTGGTCGAGCTTATGAAGAGAAGGATGGTTGTCCAGTTGAAAAAGAAAAACTTGTGACAACAGAGACAGAAGAGGCGCTAAGTGATGAGGTTTTAGGAAGACGTCCTAAGGGTCCTGTGTACATTTGGAAGTGTAGTTCTATTTGCAGTGTGCGACAGGTTTCCATCAATTTGCTTTGTGATTTTATACGGACATTTAATAAGAAAAGTTTGAAGCAGAAAATGAAGTTGTTGCAAGATTTAGATCCTTGCAGAGTGAGACAAATGACAGGTTTGTGTGGTCATTCACTAGCTTGTCTTTCCAGGAGAGTATGCCAGAGTGTTTTTCATCATTTCAGGATGGTAGCAGTGCATCATAATAAAGTGAGAAAATTAGTGAGAATGTTGTATTATGCTAAGAGTCCAGCAATTATGCTTAAACAATTATGTGCTGCTCTTTTGCATGGTTCTGAAATAGATGTGAAGAGTATTTGTGAAGAAATTAACGTTTAAATCAAGATATATATCTGTAACAGCGCTCCGGTCATTTCCCCCTTTGTTTTGGCCTCCTCTTGTCTCTCGATCCTACCGAGAGACAAGATGGCGGCCGCTCCGGACTGTTTAGAATGTTGACAGACACCGGAGGGCCAATCAGCTTCGCATCGCAAAGTTCCGATACGCGAAAAGTTCGCTAACTGGATCGCTGCCCGGAGCGCTGTTACAGATATATATCTTGATTTAAACGTTAATTTTTCAAAATCCACTGAAGCACATATATTGAGACCTAGCAAAGGCACATCGGGCTAACAGTCCCTACAATTTTGCCAAGTTTCGTGAAAATCCATTCAGCCGTTCGGGCTAAAAGTGAGTCCAACCGCCCTATGGAAATTAACATGGGAAAAACGCGTTTTGGGACCCCCCTTTTTTCTCGGCCCCCCCCTCCACAAAACCCCCCCAAATTTTCAAGGGCTGCTCAGAAACAAAATGTGCCATTTTCCTGAAAATTTCAGCCAATTCCGTCCACAAACGCCAAAGTTATTAGGCATAGAATTTTCAGAAATCCCATAGGGAAAAAATCCTAACTATATATACCTACTGGCGACCGCCAGTAGGTAATATATATATATATATATATATATATATATATATATATTCACAGAAAAAACCATAGGTTATAGTCCATATATAGTTAGGAATTTGCATTTACAAAACCTTGAAAATTCAATGAAAAAACCATAGGTTATAGTCCATATATAGTTAGGAATTTGCATTCACAAAACCTTATTTTACTCGCATAAAACCATTGAAATTCCATATATAGTTAGATGCGCTAACTATATATCGCGCACCCGCAATCCACTGCTGATGATGTCACATATTACATCATTCATGACATGGTCAGTGACATCACTGATGACATCACTGATGACAACATCCAGTGACTGTATGTTTCTGTAAAGTTAAAATATATCTTACATATTGAAGAATGAGTGGATGTATAACTGTCTGGATGAAGGATTTAGTAGGTGCATGACTGACTGTATGAGTGAGTGATTAAATGTGTCTCACTGCGTGCATGGGTTAGTGATTAAACTGTATTAATTTGTGCATCATTATATCTGTTGTTCTGTAAACTGCTGCATGTGTTGATCAGTAGCTATATGAGTAACTATATGGGTTATTGATTGGTTGCCCAAGTATTTGTATGGGAGACAGTATGTGTGTGAGTGGCTGGGAGGTGTGTGACTCTGTGCATAGATGTGTGAACAGCTGATTCACTAGATGTATGGGTTCAAAACTGCATGTGGAAACAGCTGTATGGGTGGTTGACTGTGTGCATGAGTGTATTGGTGAGTGAATGGATATCTCAGTACTACATGTCAAAGTAAGTACATATGTAAAAGACAGTGCATGTGAGAGTTGACATATATAAATAACTGTGCATAAGAGCCAGTGAATGTGTGAGTGGCTGTATGGATCATTGTGAACTTGTATCAGGGATTGTATAAGAGAGAAAATATGTGTTAGTATATATTTGAATAAGTAAAGTTTGTATAACTGTATAGTTGAGGAAATGGAGGTGTGATTGATTGTTTGCATGACTGACTAGTTGTGTGAGTAACTCCATGGATGAGTGACAGTCTGTGAGTGTCTGTTTACACTGATTGTATCTAAGGTTATATTAGAGTCTGAAGAGGTTCATTGTATTATCACATGAATGATATCATGAGTGATGTCACCAGTGATGTCATTTGAGATGTCATCAGTGATGTCATCAGTGATGTCATTTGATATGTCATCAGTGATGTCATCAATGATGTAATTTGAGTTGTCATCAGTGATGTCATCAGTGATGTCACTGACCATGTCATGAATGATGTAATATGTGACATCATCAGCAGTGGATTGCGGGTGCGCGATATATAGTTAGTGCAACTAACTATATATTGAATTTCAATGGTTTTGTGTGAGTAAAATAAGGTTTTGTAAATGCAAATTCCTAACTATATATGGACTATAACCTATGGTTTTTTCATTGAATTTTCAAGGTTTTGTAAATGCAAATTCCTAACTATATATGGACTATAACCTATGGTTTTTTCTGTGAATATATATATATATATATATATATATATATATATATATTACCTACTGGCGGTCGCCAGTAGGTATATATAGTTAGGATTTTTTCCCTATGGGATTTCTGAAAATTCTATGTCTAATAACTTTGGCGTTTGTGGACGGAATCGGCTGAAATTTTCAGGAAAATGGCACATTTTGTTTCTGAGCAGCTCCTGGCAATTTGGGGGGGGTTTCGTCAAGGGGGGGCCGAGAAAAAAGGGGGGTCCCAAAACGCGTTTTTTGCATTGAGTTTTCCATAGGGCGGTTGGACTCACTTTTAGCTCGAACGGCTGAATGGATTTGCACGAAACTTGGCAAAATTGTAGGGACTGTTAGCCCGATGTGCCTTTGCTAGGTCTCAATATATGTGCTTCAGTGGATTTTGAGAAATTAACGTTTAAATCAAGATATATATCTGTAACAGCGCTCCGGGCAGCGATCCGGTTCGCGTACTTTTCGCTTATCGAAACTATGCGAAGCGAAGCTGATTGGCTCTCCGGTGTCTGTCAACATTCTAAACAGTCCGGTGCGGCTGCCATCTTGTCTCTCGGTAGGATCGAGAGAGAAGAAGAGGTGAAAAACGAAAGGGGAATTTAATGAAAGGGGGCAAGGTATCCCCCTCTTGACCCCCTAGGAATGTTGTTGTGGTTATTAAAGGGTCCCGTGGGGAAAAGAAAAAAAAAATGATTTTTCACGGTAGAAGCGCTTCACGGGCCGCGAACTGGGCCGCAAACTGGTAGCGAAACGGGAATTCGCCATTTTGTGCTTCGTTAATTAAATTACTAGGTATAAGGGGGTGCGGGAGATGTATCCTAATCCCCTATGTTTCCTGAGGGTCGCTGAGGAGGCTGATATATGTTGATACATCTCTTCCAGCGGCTGTGCGTGAGCTTTTTTTTTTTTGGCTGCGTGACAGTCCGGAGCGGCCGCCATCTTGTCTCTCGGTAGGATCGAGAGAGAAGAAGAGGTGAAAAACTAAGGGGGAATTTAATGAAAGGGGGCAAGGTATCCCCCTCTTGACCCCCTAGGAATGTTGTTGGGGTTATTAAAGGGTCCCGTGGGGAAAAGAAAAAAAAATGATTTTTCACGGTAGAAGCGCTTCACGGGCCGCGAACTGGGCCGCAAACTGGTAGCGAAACGGGAATTCGCCATTTTGTGCTTCGTTAATTAAAGTACTAGGTATAAGGGGGTGCGGGAGACGTATCCTAATCCCCTATGTTTCCTGAGGGTGGCTGAGGAGGCTGATATATGTTGATACATCTCTTCCAGCGGCTGCGCCATCTTGCCTTTTTTCCAATGCCACAATTTTGTCATGCACGGCAGCCATTTTAGATGCCAGGCTGGTCCCAGGCTATCACCTACCCCTGCGGATGTAGTTTATGGCCCCAGCTGTAGAGAATTCAGACATGCCAACCCTCCCGATTCAGGCGTGTGACTACTGATTTCAGTGCTAGTCTCCCGCCTCCCGATTTCTGCAAGCAAAAACCCGGGGGCATATTACGAACAACTAGCGATAATTTTTGTCTCTAACTTGTTTAGAGACAAAAATTATCGCCGCACATCGGCGATTTTTATCGCAGATAAACCTTGCTATTATCGCAGAAAAGTCAGCGATATTCATGTATTATCGAGCAAATGCTCTTAGCCATGTTATCCACCTCCCATTGGATAACATGGCTAAGAACTGCTCAGGGCAGGTGTTAGATTTTGGAGATATTCGCGCTTAGCGCGAATATGTCCAAAAGTTGGTAATAGAAGATAGCGATGTTAGGGACTGTTTCCAGTCGCTAACATCTTGGCACGCCACTTTGCATGTCATTAGTGATAAGTATCACTGACATGCAAAGCGGGGCCCAAGATGGTCGCTATCTCCTTTTAGCTGTCACTAACTGGTGTTAGCGACAGCTTGGTAATAGGGAGATAATTTTATCTCCGCTTTCATGGCTTTTAAAGCCAAAAAAGCGGAGATAAACCCCCTTGATAATATGCCCCACGATTCCTTGGGGGTTTCAGCTGACAGGGCTTGGTATTGTGTTACATGGTAATTTTTCCAGGAAACGTCAGAGGGTCGATGCAGGGGTTCTAGAAGAGGTGATAAACCATTTAAGCCTCATGAACAAGCGCATGGTCTTTTAAAGATTTGTGAAGTACTCGGAGCGGCGGTGTGTGTGTGTGCCCTCTTTCAGGTGCGGGCGGGGGGGCACTGCCAGCAACTTGCCAGGTCAGGTAGTGTTCAACACGTGCATCACCCTTTCTCTGCCTGCTATTGCGCTCCATGCTTCGGAAAGGTAAGAAAAAGAACGTGCATTTGAGTTTGAAATGTCCGATCCTGCAGCAGCACACTTCCAAAGCCCACACATGACAATAACCCGATTCAAGGCCCCATTCACCCGTTTTTAAAAAAAATAGATAACACTCCAACAAAGTAAGATTATAAAACTTTATTAACTATTAACTTTAACGAACGGAACAAAAACTAAAAACATTTAAACATTTTTCAACACAAAAAGCAACAATGGTTAGAAGCTGTCTTTTGTGCGAATAGTCCCAAGGCAGCACAACGTGCAGAGTTCTGGACGGCACCCAGGTGATGTCGCCTGGGTGCCGCACTGGTTTAGGGATCCTACAATGCAGCACAGAAAAACAGCGTGGGGCGTCCCGGGAGGTGCGGGGGGAGGCCTCGTCAGTAGCGGTCTGTGTCCAGTGTCACATGGCTGACACAACATGTACGACAGGCACCCAGGTGATGTCCAGTAAACTGCCGCACTGGTTTTGGTATCCTACAATGCTGCTCCGAAAATTGGCGTGCGGCGGCCCGGGGGTGGGGGAGGCGGCGTGAACGGGCCTCCCCAGGTGGCGGCCATCTAGCTGAGTTGCGCCCGCTCTTGCGGCTACAGCGTCTCGCTCACCATGTTGTTGAGTTGCTCCCACTCTTGCAGTGCAGCGATAGGCGGCTGCCACATGGCTCTTAAAATGGCGGACGGCTCCTCGGTTTTGGGCCTGGTCCACTGAAATGGCCCTGGGACACCTTGGAACTCGGACGCTTGCCTGCTAGGGCTTGGGCTCCATTCTCGAAAAGCGTCCCCTCAGCCGTGAAGATTGTACAAAAGTCTTGGGGGCCCCCGACTCCCGCAGGCTTCCGGTGGGGAGCGGCTGCCATGATTGCTCGCGGAATGACCACGACGGAGCCACGAGATGGTGGTGCTCTCATGCTGACGCCAGCTTCAGTCTGAATGATCCAGAAACAAGGTGGGGCTTTCATCGTTTGGGAAAAAAAAATGTTCTAAACCAATGAAAAGTGATATTTTTAGGTCATATGACCAAGCCTTCCATCTTTAGGAAACCAAAAGTAAAATGAACCAATGAAAAGTTTTATAAACAAGTCACATGACCTGTTATGCGGCATAGGGCTACAAAAAGCGTAGAAAATCCGTTGGCACGTGAGGCGGCGTCAGTAGCGGACCGATGTGCGAATAGGCCGAAGGCAGCACAACGGGCCGAGATCCGGATGGTACCGAGGTGGTGTCCAGCAAATTGCCGCACTGGTGTGGCCATCCTACAATGCTGCGCCGAAAGACGGCGTGTCCAGCTGAGTTGCGGTCACTGTTGCGGTACAGTGACTCGAACGCGCTGAGATCCGGATGGCACCGAGGTGGTGTCCAGCAAATTGCCGCACTGGTGTGGCCATCCTACAATGCTGCGCCGAAAGACGGCGTGTCCAGCTGAGTTGCGGTCACTGTTGCGGTACAGTGACTCGAACGCGCCGAGATCCGGATGGCACCGAGGTGGTGTCCAGCAAATTGCCGCACTGGTGTGGCCATCCTACAATGCTGCGCCGAAAGACGGCGTGTCCAGCTGAATTGCGGTCACTGTTGCGGTACAGTGACTCGAACGCGCCGAGATCCGGATGGCACCGAGGTGGTGTCCAGCAAATTGCCGCACTGGTGTGGCCATCCTACAATGCTGCGCCGAAAGACGGCGTGTCCAGCTGAGTTGCGGTCACTGTTGCGGTACAGTGAGTCGAACGCGCCGAGATCTGGATGGCCCCGATGTTGTGTCCAGCAAGTTGCCGCACTGGTGTGGCCATCCTACAATGCTGCGCCGAAAGTCGGCGTGGGGTGCCCCGTTGGCTTATGAGGTGATGTCAGTAGTGGACCGATGTGTGAATAGGTCGGAACCAGCACAAGGCACCATGATCCGAATAGCTTCAGATTTTCCACATACTACTCTTCAACATTCTTCCTAAATGTAACAATGTGAAACTCACTAGGAGAACGGCTGTTTCTGTTTCCTTTCAAAATGCTGCCAACAATATTTTCTGAATGGAAGACACCATCTTGTAGCATAAAGGGCCGAAAGGGGTTCTGGTCTGGCCGATGGTTGGTGGAGACATTTTGACTATATCTTGGACCTGCCCGGCCTCGCCCAAAATGGCGCCGGTATAAATGGGACTCGTAACTCCTTGCCCGCAAATGTATATCTAGAAAATGTTATTGTAAGTGGCCCTGTCCTATTTTAATTACAAAATGTATGTCCACCGATTCCGCAACTGTTAGACACCTTAGTTCTTGCAACCTAATGGCCCGCTCGTTACGTTCCTCTACAGTGTAAATGTCTCCTCATCATATACGATTTCAGTTTGCTCCGTGGCCGGCCCACGTGGTTATAGGCCCGTATTTGTATACTGACATTTTCACAATAAAGGTTTTTAAAACAAAACACGGTAGTAGTATTTACATTGGTAAAGTTTTTACTTTTAGTCACTGTTTTCGAATCAGTAAAAGGCAAGTGAAATAAAGCAGTCCAATTACATGACGGATAAAAGGTATAATATGTAGGAACGCAGTAAAGATAAATGGTCAAGGGCAGTTGTGTTTTTCATGTCTGCAACATAAAGTGATCGATAAGAATTTGATAATCAGGCGTATCGGCGACTAAGACAGCAGGCCGAATCTCTTTTACTCAACGGCTCCGTCATGGAAGGAAGAAACGCCCTTTTTCTCGAAAAAGGAATATATTTTACTTGCAAGACAGTTGTAAATTTTCCGGAAAAGTACATTAGCCTGGAATATTATAACATATCTTTGAAAAAAAAATATTGTTCGAAAACAATAAAAAGCGTAATTTTTAGGTCATATGACCAAGCTTTTCATCATTAAATTAACAAAAGTAAAATGAACCAATGAAAAGTTTTATTAACAAGTCACATGACTTGTTATGCTTACGTTGCGCGCCGCGCCTCGGATCACTTCCGGGTGCGCTAACGCGGCGTGTCATACAACGCATTACGCGACAACGTAGGTCAAGAATATAGTCAAAATGTCTCCACCAACCAGCGTTCAGAACACAACCCCTTTCAGCAGTCCAAAAAGTTCTGTTAAATGACAACAGAGGGGACAGGCAACAAGAACCATCAGTCAAAGAGGGGAGGGCAAGTTCTTCTCTTCCGGGTCATGTTGGGGCGCTACCGGAACTGATCGAATTGGTAGTCTACAGTGTTTCTGGATGTTTCAGACTAAAGCTGGCGTCAGCATGAGACCACTACCATCTCGTAGCTCTGTCGTGGCCATTCCACGAGCAATCATGGCAGCCGCTCCCCACCAGAAGCCTGCGGGAGTCGGAGGCCCCCAAGACTTTTGTAGAATATTCACGGCTGAGGGGACGCTTTTCGAGAATGGGACCCAAGCCCTATCAGGGAAGCGTCCGAGTTCCAAGGTGTCCCAGGGCCATTTTAGTGGACCAGGCCCAAAACCGAAGAGCCGGCCGCCATTTTGAGAGTCCTGTGGCAGCCGCCTATCGCTGCACCGCAAGAGCGGGAGCAACTACATGATGAGCAAGACGCTGTAGTCGCAAGAGCGGGCGGTAAACAGCTGAATGGCGGAAGAGGCACAGTGTAGCAAAAGCGGGCGGAATGGCAACTAAAACGGTAAAGGGGCGCCCCACTACAGCTTGTCTTCAGGTCAAACGGATTGTGGGACAAGGTCCAGAATTGAAGAGTCATCAAAAGGCAAAAAGTTCCGCCGGACCCCGGGAGCCGGCCGCCTATGTCGGGGGCGATCTCAGGCTACACCAGTGCTATAAGACTTGGGGAGGGAGTCGGAGCCAAGCGTCTTCTCCGAGTCCATGGCCATCACACCGCCCCTCAGGGGCCTCCGTCAAGCTGTTTAGGAAGCTAACATATCACATTGTTTTCTAATGCAGTCAGGTCCACAAACGACACTCACTTACTTTGAGAATAGTGAAGCTGCAGTAGGTGGAAATAAGCTTCAGACAGTGTTACAAGCACTGCTCAGAACTCTTAACTATGGCACCCAACATCCAGAACTTATGCTATTTGAGAATGGCAGTGACATCGAAGCATCTCAGGGACCAAAACCATTAACGTACTTTCACGTATGAAAATCATACTTGGGGAGGGGGCAGGAGCGAAGCGCCCCCTCCCAGTCAGCGCCACCACACCGTATGTTGAAAATTTGAAGTCATCGTTCTACAAAGTCAACCAAACTTGGATTGAAAAATCTAGAAAAACGTACAAACTGAAAACCAGTTTTGGTCTGCATAGCATCAGTAGCAACGCTTGAGTCAGCTTTGTGTCAAGCCGCCATTTTGATTCAACAAAGCACAGGCATTGAAAAAGGCTCAAATTCAGAACTCTAAACTATGGCACCCAACATCCAGGAGCTTGTCATCCGGATCTTGGAGCCTTGTGCTGCTTTCGATCTATTCACACATCGGTCCACTACTGACATCATCTTATAAACCAACGTTATGTAAATAGTTTGTTAATAAAATGTTTTACCCTGTTTCTTTGCTGGTGTGTTGTCTATATTTTTAATATTTGCATAGGGTTTGTCGTTATTTTGTGCGGGGTGGGTGATGGAGCCGAGCTGTCTTGCAGCCCTCATGGTGTGGAGCTCAGTTCATCTCACTATTTTCGTATCTCCTCTGTAGATATCTTGCATGTTGTTACAGAGGTTATTGTGGTATATGGAATCCATACCATAGTCTGTCAGGAAAGCAGAAACAGATACTTTAAGCACTCCCTGAGAAGGCCTAGGGGATCATGGGTAGTCTATCCTGCTCCCTTATGATGGGGGCAGTGTAGACCCCCCTGACCCCCTAGGTTTGATGTGGGGGCCATAAAAGGGCCCCGCGGTGCAAAACATTTTTTTTATTTTTTTCGATTTACGCGGGGGGGGGGAGCGCCCGGTACGCGCACGGGGGAGTGTACGGGGGAGCGTACCATGGGGAAAAAAGAATGATAAAGTTTTTAAAAAATTTAGCTATTTTAAAAAAAAAATTCTTTTTGTTGTTTTTTTATTTTTTATAATATAGTGGGAGAAAGGAAGTAACTATGAGCAAACTTACTATGTAACACAAAAAAGTTACACAGTATACTATAAGTCTCACTTTATATTATAATCATTTTGGTACTACTTCATGAATTACATATAAAAATGAATAATGTCTCAAACAGTTTTTGATTATTAAATATACATTTATTCTTCTGATTTTTCAAAATTTAATAAAACTTCCAACATTAGATTGTCTGGAATTTCCTCATAATTTTCATTGAATGATTCAATTAATTGTTGGTCCAGAGAGTCATCCATAAAAATCCAAGTCATCTTTTTTTTCTTCTGGATTGTTCTCAACCTTTACTTCGAAAGAAATAATATTGGATTGTTCTTTTCCTTCCATTTTCTTTCTGTAAATTGCATAAAAAATAACTATATCAGTAGAGTTAGGGTTCTGTAGGGTTTAAGTTCAGACAGTTAGTTCTGAGTTTTTAACAGTGAAGTAATTTTTGGGCACTGTATGGTTTCAGGCAGGAAGTAGAACTATTAAAAAGTGCATGTGATGAAGCCTAAGTAAATTCATAATTATACCAGAGAAGCCTAACTCAATCCATAACTATAACAGAGAAGCCTATCTCAATCTATAACTATTACAGAGGGACAGAATATAACTATCAGAAAATGTTTTCCCAAATTAACTTAAAGTGCACAACATAGTTCCCCTTCGAAATTAACATCTTACCTTTGTCAAAGCAGTTGAAGTTTCCAAATGTACCTCAGGTAGTACTAGTCAAAATGGCTGTGTTTCCCTCTCATTTTTCATATATATTCATGTACATAACCAATCAAATGTCAGCACATAAAAGTACAAAATGAAAGTAACATTTTAATTGGTTGTAAATTCTAACACTTTCATATGTTTTTTTATCATGTAATTTACCTCAGGATATTTAGACAGGGTACAGCCTGAATGGCTCAATTGAATTCCACCAAATTTGGGAAAATGGTAGGGACTGGTATGTAGTAGGGCTTATTCTATATTTGGTGAAAGTGTGTCCAGTGGTTTTTATGTAAATTAACTTCCCACATTTTTTGGGAGCGCTTCCCGGTGCGCGCTCCGGTGCGCGCTCCAGGAGCGCTACGGAAGTCCGTCATTTTGTGTTTCGGTAGAATTGAGACACAAGATGGAGGACAAACAACATTGGGAATGGGTAAAAGGGGGCACGGTAGACACCCCCTGAACCTCTAGGTTTTCTGAGGGGAGTTTTGGAGGCCCATATATGTCCAAAAAATAATTTTGTTTATTTTTGTTTAATTTTGCGAGGGGGGGGGGGGAGCGTACCGGGGAGCGTACTTTGGTGAAAAATAGTGAAAAAAGTTAGAGTAAGATAATAATTTTGAGTGATCAGAGGTAGGGTAGCCCTGAAAAGAGCTTTTGGGTTCTGTGGCTGATTTAGGTACCTACAAGTAGGTTCCAATGCACAGTTTTAAATTCAGGAGGAATATTCTATTCCCCTCATCTGAGAAGTGCACACCATCTCCTCTGTAGATATCTTGCATGTTGTAATGCAAGTTATTGTTGTATATTGAACCCATTTCATAGTCTCTCATGTAAGCAGAAACAGATTTATTCACATGTTTCCGTGCTTTCTCATATTGTGGACAAAATTGGTTGGACCACTTCCATTTCTGTCTTTGACATATATTGGAATATACCAAGGCAGTTTGTGGAAAAAGTGCCATCAATTGACCAAAGGTGTCCTTTAAAAGCATTTCCAGACCTACCCCAGTCAAAATGCCCAAGTCATTTCCACCACAGTGCACAATCAAGAGGTCAGGGTGTGGCAGATGCAAAAAGGTTTTCACCAATGGTATCAATTGGTGACATCTCAATCTTCTCTGGCCAATCCACTTGATGTCCACATTTGGTAAACCAAGGTTGTGAAAATTTCTGATAGCTGCATACCTTTGAGCCCAGTGGATGTAGCTATGTCCAATAATCCAGACAGAATACATGGCGAGAGAAGGTTCTGGTGCAGTCAGATGAAGTGTGGGAATGAAAAGGCAGTTGGAACAGTAGGAGTTTACAAAAAAATAACTGTGGAGTTTCACTGCTCTTGAATCACAAGCAATGATTGGTGGTTTCAGATAGTTGAAAACTGAAGGTTAGGATGCATGGTTGTGTTCTGTGAAAGAAGTCTTTGAATGGTTAAGAAAAAGACATTTAAAGAAACATTGCACCGGATAAGCTGGTGTATTGAGAGGTCAAACCTTCTTGCTGAGTTGATTTGCAACATTGTAGAATAAACTTTTTAACCTGAGAGTTCAGTGAGGAGGGAGTTGCTATGGTAACAGGTAGAAAGGGCTGATGTGGGAAGGGTGTTGGTTTGAAAATAGTGAGGGAAGAGTTTTTATTGGTTGACTTGAGGCATATGTGTGTAGAATTAGAGGTTTTCTGTGCCAGTCATGGTTGCAGTGTCTGGAGTGCATACCTTTTGCTCTGCTAAAGAAAAAATGGTGTGTGTGTCTGACACTGTTCTCAATCTCCCAAAGCATTTGTAAAGGTGAGTAATGATTCATTTAATATAGATAGAGACTTGTATGCTCCATGGAGAAGATTTGGAAGCAGATTGTGGTTTTTTAATGTTGCTTTGTGTCATGTTTTTTGATAATGCTTGGTAAAAAGATTTTGCTTCATAGAGGAATTGTATTTTTGTAAAATTGAGAAGTTTCAGTAGTGACATGGAATGCTTGTACATAGGACCTGTGCTGCGTTTCTTAAATGTGATGAGAAAAACGATTTTGGGGAAAATGAATGGCTTTTACATTTTTGAGAAGGAATAAATAGTGTCTGTAAGATTAAATAAATATACTTGAACCTTTCACAATGATGCCACCTGTGTTACCTCAGATTAGGAAGCAGATTGAGCTTCTTTCTTGTTGGTTTGTGTCATGTTTTTTGATAATGCTTGGTAAAAAGATTTTGCTGCAAAGAGGAATTGTATTTTGTAAAATTGAGAAAGTTTCAGTAGTGACATGGAATGCTTGTACATAGGACCTGTGCTGTGTTTCTAAAATGTTATTTAAAAAACGATTTGGGGGTAAATGAATGGCTTTTATATTTTTGAGAAGGAATAAATAGTGTCTGTCTGATTAAATAAATATATTTGAACCTTTCACAATGAAGTCACCTGCATTACCTCAGATTAAGAAGCAGATTGAGCTTCTTTCTTGTTGGTTTGTGTCATGTTTTTTGATAATGCTTGGTAAAAAGATTTTGCTACATAGAGGAATTGTATTTTTTAAAATTGAGAAGTTTCAGTACTGACATGGAATGCTTGTACATAGGACCTGTGCTGTGTTTCTAAAATTTTATTTAAAAAAGATTTTGGGGTAAATGATTGGCTTTTACATTTTGGAGAAGGAATAAATAGTGTCTGCCTGATTAAAAAAATATATTTGAACCTTTCACAATGTCACCTGCGATACCTCAGATTAGGAACCAGATTGAGCTTCTTTCTTGTTGGTTTGTGTCATGTTTTTTGATAATGCTTGATATCAACATATGCAAGATAGAGGAATTGTATTTTGTGAAATAGTGAGGTTTCAGTAGTGAAATTGAATGCTTGTACATAGGACCTGCGTACTATTTATTAAATGTTATTTAAAAAATTATTTTTGGCCAAATGAATGGCTTTTACATTTTTGAGAAGGAATAAATAGTGTTTGTAAGATTAAATAAATATATTTGAACCTTTCACAATCATGTCACCTGTGTTTCGTCAGATTAGGAAGTAGATTGTGCAGATGAGGTGAGGCCTGTCCAGGGGTGTAGATGAGGGGAGGCCTGTCCAGGGGTGCAGATGAGGTGAGGCCTGTTCAGGGTTGCAGATGAGGTGAGGCTTGTACAGGGGTGCAGAGGAGGCGAGGCCTGTGTTCAAGAGTGTAGTGGGAGAGAGGCCTGTCCAGGGGTGCAAAGGAGGTGAGGCCTGTGTCTAAGAGTGCAGTAGGGGAGAGGCTTCATGAAGTCCAGTCCACTGCACTCTTAGACACAGGCCTCACCACCTCTGCTCCCCTGGACAGGCCTCACCTCCTCTGCACCTCTGGACAGGCCTCACCTCATTTACACCCTTGGACAAGCCTCTCCCCCACTACACTCTTGAACACAGGCCTCACCTCCTCTACAACCTTGAACAGGACTGATCTCCTTTGACCGCTGGACAGGCCTCACCTCCTCTGCACCCATGGACTTGCCTCACCTCACCTCATCTGCTCAATCTGCTTCCTAATCTGAGGAAACACAGGTGAAACGTGCAAATATATTGATTTAATCATGCAGACACTATCTAAACCTTGTGAATAATGTAAAACCAATTCATGTGCTCAAAATCGATTTTTAATTAACATTTAAAAAACAGCACAGGTCATATGTACAAGCATTTCGTTACACCACTGAAACCTCACTTTTTTACAAAATACAATTCCTCTATGCACTGACATTTCTTTACCAAGTATTATCAAGAAATATGACACAAAGGAAGAATAAAAAAGCTTAATCTGCTTCCTAATCTTAGGAAACACAGCTGACATGTTTGTGAAAAGTGCAAATATATTTATTTAATCATGCAGACACTTTCTGGACCTGCACACTGTTTCTTAAATGTTATTTAAAAAACAATTTTGGGCCAAATGAATGACTTTTACATTTTTGAGAAGGAATAAACAGTGTCTGTAAAATTAAATAAATATATTTCAACCTTTCACAATCGTGTCACCTGTGTTTTGTCAGATTAGGAAGTAGATTGTGCAGATGAGGTGAGGCCTGTCCAGGGGTGTAGATGAGGTGAGGCCTGTCCAGGGGTGTAGATGAGGGGAGGCCTGTCCAGGGGTGCAGATGAGGTGAGGCCTGTTCAGGGTTGCAGATGAGGTGAGGCTTGTACAGGGGTGCAGAGGAGGTGAGGCCTGTGTTTAAGAGTGTAGTGGGAGAGAGGCCTGTCCAGGGGTGCAAAGGAGGTGAGGCCTGTGTCTAAGAGTGCAGTGGGGGAGAGGCTTCATGAAGTCCAGTCCACTGCACTCTTAGACACAGGCCTCACCACCTCTGCTCCCCTGGACAGGCCTCACCTCCTCTGACCGCTGGACAGGCCTCACCTCATCTGCACAATCTGATTCCTAATCTGAGGAAACACAGGTGAAACGTGCAAATATATTGATTTAATCATGCAGACACTATCTAAACCTTGTGAATAATGTAAAACCAATTCATGTGCTCTAAATCGATGTTTAATTAACATTTAAAAAACAGAGCACAGGTCATATGTACAAGCATTTCATTACACTACTGAAACCTCACTTTTTTACAAAATACAATTCCTCTATGCACTAACATTTCTTTACCAAGTATTATCAAGAAATATGACACAAAGGAAGAATAAAAAAGCTTAATCTGCTTCCTAATCTTAGGAAACACAGCTGACATGTTTGTGAAAAGTGCAAATATATTTATTTAATCATGCAGACACTTTCTAATTCTTCTGAAAAATGCTAAAGCCATTCATTTGCCCCTTAATCATTTTTAAATTAACATTAAGAAAAACTGAGCACAGGTCATATGTACAAGCATTTCATTACACTACTGAAACCTCACTCATTTACAAAATACAATTCCTTAATGGACCAACATTTCTTTACCAAGCATTAATATTATTTTTCCACCTGTCCCCTTCTAACACCCTCTCTCTGACTTATTCCTTTTTACATCCTGACTCTGTGTTACACTCTCTTACACTCTCTCTTTGACTTACTTTCTCTTATACCCTGTCTCTGATTAATTCCCTCTCTCTCTTTTTTTCAGCAATTTCTAAGTCATACTCTCTCTTACATCCTCTTCCTGATTCACTTCGTCTTATAACCTTTCTCTTTGTAACATTCTCTCCCTGAATTACTCCCTATTACACCTTTTGTATGTTTTACACCCTCTCTCCCTCTTTCTGACTTTTTTATTCTCTTCCTCTCTTCCTGTTACACCCTCTGTCTGAACCTCCTTCTTATTATATCCTCTCTCTGATTTACTTCCACATACACCCTATCTCAAACCTACTCTCTCTCTCTCCCTTTTACAGGCTCTCTCTGTTTTAGTCTCTTTTACATGCTCTTCCCTTCTAACACCCTCTCTCTGTCTAACATCCTCTTACACCCTCTCTCTGTCTTACACCCTGTTACACTCTTTTTCTGACTTACTCTTTTTCTCCCTTTTTTTGACTTACTCCTCTCCCTATTACATCCTTTCTCTGTCATACAACATATTATACACTCTCTCTGTCTTACTCCTTCTCTATGTTTTACTCCCTCTGCCTGTTTCTTTGTCTGAATCTCTCTGTCTCTTTGTGTTACTCCCTCTAGCTCTTTTTCTTTGTCTTACTCCTAGTTATATAGTTGCTGTGGTATAAACTTAGATATGTTGTAAACTTGTGTTTATATCGTTTGCTTATTATCATTGCTTTGTTGTTTGCTAATAGTGGTCTATAATGTGTTATTTTTTTCTTTACCACAGATTGAAATCAACATCTGAATAGTAAGGAAATATGCCCTCAAGGCAGAGGAGAAGGAAAGATGCCAAGCGGAAAAAATAAAAAACAGCAACGGAATTAAAGCACTCCCCTACTCCAAGTACTTCAAAAAACACAAAAAAAGCTCCTGGTAAGACAACTAAGTCTTTTTTTTCGGAAAATATGTAGATAAAAAAAAATGTTAATGGGAATGTGAATATACAGAAGGAGAGAGCACATTTGAAAAGGAAGGAGAGGCCCCCCAAAAATGTTACTAATGGAGCAGGAGAGAACAGCATGTATAGGAATAGAATGCAAAACCAATTTAGGGACATTCGTAGATGAATGTTTTGAAATAGGGTAGTTTTAAATTTGTTAAAAAATGTTAAGAAAGGTAAACAGAGAGCTGCTTTTTACAAGAAAAAGAAAAGTGTAGAGAAGATTGTTGATCAGGCTTTTGAAGTTAAGAAAACATTATTTATTTTAGTAATCAATAGAATTAGGATACTTAACAAGGCAATTGATGTTTTCAAATCGAATAATAGATGGAAAAGAATAATTAATCGGACTAATTTTTGTGAAGTTTTTTCTGGAGAATGGATGAATAGTTCAAGTTCTGAGCCATTTTTTAATGAGGAGAGTTACTTCCAGGAGAATGTTTTGGTGCATGCAGTTGACACCAGTGGTCGAGCACATGAGGTGAAAGACGGTTGTCCGATGGAAAAAGAGAAACTTGTGTCTAGAGATGCAGAAGAGGTGTTAGCTGATGAAGTTTTAGGGAGACGTACTTAGGGTCCAGTCTACACTTGGAAGTGTAGTAGTATTTGTAGTGTGCAACAGGATTCCATCGATTTGCTTTGTAATTTCTTACATACATATAGTGAGAAAAGTCTAAAACAGAAAATGAAGATGTTGCAAGACTTAGATCCTTGCAGAGTGAGAGAAAACACAGGTTTGCATGAGCATTCACTGGCTTGTCTTTCTAGAAAAGTATGTCAGAGTGTTTTTCATCATTTTAGGATGTTAGCAGTGCATCATAATAAAATAAGGAAATTAGTGAGAAGGTTGTATTATTCAAAAAGTCCAGTACTTAAGCTTAAACAGTTAAACAGTGCTCTTTTGCATGGATCTGAATTAGATGTGAAGAACATTTGTGAAGAAATTGAGTTTTGTTATTTTGGTGACAAAGAGGACAGTGTAGAAATTGACACAGTAATAGAGGGTAATGTGGTAGACAATGTACAGATTTCAAGTACAGAAAAGTTTGACCAGGAAATGACCAAGTTTAAGGTGAAATCAAGTGAAAGGCCTAATTTTACTTGTGTGTGTTGTCGACGGACTCATTATAAGATTCAGACTAGGTTAGTTGATTTATAGGCAAAAAGTGAAATGGAAAATAATAGTGAATGGAAGGATTTTGCAACTTATTTGTTGGTAGAGAATTCTTTTGATTTGAGTTCTGATCAGCGTATTTGTAATTATTGTTTTAAAAAATTAAATGAAAACAGAATGCCCGCTAGAGCTTTTCATAATGATCTTGAGTTGGTAGACGTTCCTTCTGAATTGATGGATTTGAATACCTATGAATCTATTTTGATTCAATGTGTCCATCCTTTTCAGGCTATTGTTCGCATGGAGCCTAAGATAGGGAAATTGCCTCCTTCAGATTTACAGAGAGGATTAAAGGGAAGAGTTGTTTATTTGCCTCTAGATTTCAAGAAAAATATTGATACAATTGGTGTAGAAAGAGTGGAAGAGGAACCTCTGGTTATTCTAGTTAATGGGGTTCCGACAAACAGTAAGAAAATCTGGCAAGATTTAGTGGATGTTAGGAAAGTCAAAAAGGCAATGTTGTATTTGGTCAAAAACAATGAGTACTACAAACATGTATGTGTTGGAGCAGAGGAAACAGCGACAGAAGAAGACAGTGATTGTTCAGCCGGACAAATTGAAAAAGTTGATGTGTCTAGAAGTGAAGAAATATATGAACATTATACTGTTCATCCTTTGCATTCCAAAGAAGTAATGGGGAATGCAATTGACTTGTTTCAAATGAAAGCAGCAAAAGGAAGTCCCATTAGTGTATGGGAAGAAAGTTTGGAAGCTCGTTGTTTTCCACAGTTATTTCCAACAGGTCGAGGTGGACGATATGATGATCGACCAGTTCAAATACCAGCAGCTGAATACCGGACTTTAAGATCATATGCTGAAGATCCAAGGTTTCGTCAATGCATTCCGTATTTGTTTCATCTACGGTATGAAAGTGATTTGTCTGGGCTTTCTTATGCAGTGAACCATATACTGAAAAGTGGAGCACATCTGCAAAATGTTTCGGCGAGGGACTTTATGGAGAAAGTCAATCTGCAAGACAGTATTTTGGAATCTCAGCGAATCAAGCTCATGGCATGTCAGCGTGGTACAAACGAGTATTGGTTCCATCGTCATGGGGAATTGAAATGTATGCTAAGAAACTTAGGAACTCCTACATGGTTCCTTACTCTTAGCTGTGCTGAGTATGCATGCGACGACTTACTTCAATTTCTACGAGAGGCAAATGGAAACATACAAAATATAGAATTCAAAACACCTGGAGAACTGTGTTCTTTGGATCCAGTGAATGTATGAAGATATTTCAATCATAGTTTTGAAGCCATGATGTCTTTTATTACCAACAAAAAATACTCCCCTTTTGGATTTCTTTTGGAGAAAGGAGTATCAAGCGAGAGGTGCTCCTCACATACATATGTTGTTATGAATTAAAGATGCACCAAAATTTGGAAATGATTCGGATGACACAGTGATGAGTTTCATTGAAGAATATTCAACATGTGCTGTTCCGAAAACTACCGAAGAAAACAGTTTAAGGCAACAAGTTTTACGCTTTCAATCCCATTGTTGTGGAAAGTACTGTCTTCAAAAATTCAGAAACAAGGACAAGTTCTACACAAAATGTCATTTGGCGTTTCCACGACCAGTGATTTCTAAAGGAAGAGTAAATATTTTGATGTCTTCTCTGCGACATACTGAGGAAATCACCAAAAAATGCATACAATTTAAAAAGTACATCAACGACTAAAACCCAGTGATTTTGTCCATGTAGAATGCTAACATGGATATTCAGTTCGTTGCTGACAACTCTATTGCTGTGGCTCGATATGTGACGTCTTACATCACAAAACAAAAGAGAGAACTGAAGGAAATGTGGGAGGACATTTCACATGAAAAGAGTATAGGTAAAAAATTATACAGTTTCAGTCTGAAGATGTTGTTGCATCGAGAAATTGGAGCATATGAATGTTCTGATCGGTTATCATCAGCAAGTCTCTATGCCAAATCTAGAACAATCATTTGGGTGAGTCTAGGTCTTGCTGCAACACGAAACCGAGTTTTGAAATCTGTACAAGAAATTGAGTATTTGGCGGAGAAAGAACCAAACAGTACAGATATTTTGAAGACAAACATGTTGGATACATACTATCCAAATAGAAGTAGTCATCTTGAGAACACTTGTTTGTATGAAGTTCTGCAAAACTATAGTTATAAGAGGAACATCACAGAAGATATCAATAATGGAAAATATGCTGTCATTGGGTGTGAAGGATGTCTAGTAAAGCAGAGAAAAGGCCATTTGATTAATCATCGAAAATTGAGTTGCGAATCTCCAGACAAAAGGGAATTTTACTATTTAGCTCTTTTGCAACTCTTTAAGCCATGGCGTACAGAAGAGGAACTACATGGAGATATTCTCTGTTACGAAGATACTTTTAATGCAACCAAAGATACCATAGAATGTCCTGTTTTTCCAAATTATCTTCAAATGTTGAACAAAGAAATAGAGCAAGAAGACACAATTGCTGCAGAGATTGCTAGAGACAGCTGTCAAGACAGTCAGAGTTCTACTTCATTGAGTCAGGATCCACTAGGAGGACCAATTATCCAAAATGAAGCTGCCACTGCCATGGATGAGGTGGAAAGAGCTATGGAACAAGCTCAAGAGGCTGTAGTTAACTTAGAAGATTTGGTGAAACAAGTAAACGTTGAGCAGAAACAGATATATGACGAAGTCACAGAACAGATTGAACGTGGATTCAGTCATGTGAAAAAAGAGTGCTCATGTACATCATTTAAGCCTGTCCGACTGTACGCGAGTGGAGAAGCAGGAACTGGAAAAAGTTTTCTGATTAAAGCAATTGCAACTTATCTGCAGAAAGGACTGAATCACCGCTGTCTTGTGTTGTAACCGCTCCAACTGGGCTGGCAGCACATAATATTAAAGGGATTACTCTACATTGTTTACTGATGCTACCAGTTGAGCATGATAATAAATTGCAATACAACAAGCTATCTGGAGATGCGTGTTCTGAAGTTTCCAGAGTCATGAAGAAAATGAAACTTCTTATCATTGATGAAGTAAGCATGGTCTCAAATCTAATGCTTGCTTTTGTGCATTTGAGAATGCAAGAAATTCTTAGAACAGAGTATGATGTGTTATTTGGAGGGAAACACATTATTGTTTTTGGAGATCTACTGCAGTTGACTCCAGTGAAAGGACAACCAGTGTTTAAAATGCTCATATGGCCGGGATGCCCGTCACCCTCCTCCCAACACAATCCCCAAGGATGGGAAGTCGGATGCAGTTCTGAACTTTTGGAAGGCGGGAGGGAGTCACCCTCCCGGCCGTATTTATTAAAATATGAAACAAAATTTAAAACATTAAATAAAAGTTTCATAATCATGTACAATTTTCATTTATTACATTTCGATGAAGACATGTTCTTGGCTAACCTTAACAAATCTCTAATACAATGGTTTCCTAGCCGAGTCTAACATCCTGCAAATGCATACATTCTAAATTAAAATTGTACATCCTAGCATTAAGGGCCAACGGCAAGGTCTTAACCGGTATCAGATCCCTACTACCAAAACTCTCGCCCTCACGGTGTGAGTGGTGGCCGTGCAGAGGACTGTACCCTCCTTGCCAACTCTAATTTCCCTTGTCTGGTTGGGGGCCCCCCTTTCCGCTCGACGCCATCTTAAAGGTCGTCCGAGCTCCTGTGTGAGGTATCTGTAGGAAGGACAGCGTGGAATCCCCCCCCATCCCCACACTCTCTATCATATCCACCGTCGCGGATAACCGGGCCCCGGGAAATTCGTAGGAGGGGCATATAGCCGCCTCCTCCCCTGGAAGGGGCCTATGGCCGTCTCCCCTTAGGCGACCCATCCTTAGTGGGTGCCGCCTCCCAGTGGAAGGGGCCAATGGCCGCCTCCCCCCGGGCGCTCCCATCCATAGTGGGTGGCGCCCCCCTCTAGGGACCTTGAAATTACTGCTCACCGATCATGACCTTACCGCCACAGGCCGGATAGTTGACCGGCTATCCGCCCCCCCCAAACTCCTCCTAAAGGTCATGCTTCCTCAAACCCCTCAGCCATGCTATGAAGTCTCCTATGAGTAAAACATTCCCCTCCCGGGACAGGTGAACCCCATCATTCAGATACATGTGATCACCCCGAATACACCCATGAGGAATGCTATGCAACTGCGCCGAGCGAAACAATCTACTAATTTTGTTGTTAAACTTCTTCACCGAATGGTTCAGTGCTGACACCGAAAGGCCCCCCCGCCATACCTTCCTGGGAATCATGTGGGACCAGGCAATCGGCTCACGGACGACAAAACTTGCTCGAGCAATAGTCGTCTACCCAGTGTCACCAAGTCATTGCCCCCCAGGTGTACTATGACAACAGATGGCGGTGACCTCTGCCGCCCTAAAAGACCCTCAACAAAAGATGCGAATTGGTCAATACACAGCCCGCCCCTTCCGTGGAAGGCGACTCTGTACCCGTATTCCCCAGCTGCGAGAGTCGCGTCACCTGCTTTGAATACGTCCTCGGCCCGCCTCACGTATGAGTGGCCCACGACCCAAACCACTCTCTCCTCAGACGGTGATCCATGACCGCTGGTCCCCTGGTACTGGGTAGACTGCAAATTCTGCCCCGCCTGACATGCTCGCGAAACTGTAAATCAAACAGAAGACAAGAAGCGTGAGTGCATGTAACTTGACTTCACAACATGTGCAATCGCACATACCTTTTGAAGCAATTCACTTCCTCTGCACTCTGACCCCTGGCTGTAGCCTCAGTAGCAGCCCCTATCCTAAAGGAGTGGGTCCCAAAATCGCACGGGTCCATGCCCGCCGCAGCGATTGTCAGTGCTAGCACCCTCTGGAACTGAAACCTCGTCAGTGGGGTACCATCGATGTGCCTCAGCAAACCCCCCCCACGTATCCACCCTCAGTGCCATGTATTCCTCTATACACATTATCGGGCACGTGGGGGACCCTCGCACGCGCTGGACAACTATGTTTCCCATAGCTCCTTGGTCAGTCTTGGACCTAGCTATCGTCACTACTATTGAATCACCCCTAATTAGGATGTGATCCCTGCACAAGCCTCCCTCTACATCTTTCTTATTCCTTGCGACCAGTTCGCTCACCGGCATAGCCCCATGGAACGCTAATGCGAAAGCTGCCCGGAACAGAACTGCTTCGAATTGGGAGGAGCATGTCGTGAATAGTTTCACCATAAGTAGGGACAACCTTTCTAAGCCAATCGGGCGCCTCTCGTCTTGCTTGCGACCCTCAAGGCGCTGCCAGCCGCGAAGGGCTTTTTTCGCCAAAAAGGAACCTGTTGGGTCTTTGATGCCATGCACCTGCGCCATGAATGAGATGGCAGCCCTGTGTCTATTGGCCGTTGCCGCTGGACGGCCTTCTCTGTGCAGTGCTACCAGGAACCCTAGGAAGGAATCCTCCTGACCCCAGTTCTAATTCCCTGTCGGACCCAAAAATGCACAAAAGGAATGAAACGCTCCCTCGTATGCCTTCCTCATCCTGGGGGCTAAGCTTGCTGCCACGAGGTCTTGTAATCCGGGGCACCGATTAGCCAGAGTGCTTCGGGGATTGGTGCCGCCTCTAGGTCCGCTGTAGGTAGATAACCCCTGCATATGTGAACGAGAGAGTGCATCAGCCGCATGATTCAGTACACCCGGCACATGTTTCGCCTTGAACTGTACATTCAGTCTCATGCAAAGCAGCACAACTTCTTTCAGCAATCTCAAGATCCATTTGCAGTGTGCTGCCTGATTGTTAATGCATTCGACAACAGTCATATTATCAGACCAAAATACCACAGAGCGGTCTTTGAACTCGTCTGGCCATGCCTTCAGAGCAACAAAAATAGGGAATAGCTCAAGGAACCCTATGTTACTTGTGAGACCGCTGGAGTGCCACCACGCCGGCCATGTTTGCGCCGACCATCGGTTACCAAAAATGGCGCCAAATCCCACGCTTCCCGCTGAGTCAGTCCACAAACCCAGCTCGTCCGAAGACGCTGGCGGCTTGTTCCACACTACTCGACCGTTGAAGTCCGCCAGAAATGCCAACCAAATGCGCATATCCTGGCGAACCTCTGCAGGCAGTCTCGTGCGGTGGTGTCCTTCCTTGAGACCAACCATAGCTTGTGCAATAGAGCGTGAAAAGGGGCGGGCCATTGGTATAACTCTTAAGGCAAAGTTAAGCTGACCCACTGTTTGCTGTAACTGGTGCAGGGTCACTTTCTCCATACTAAGGCAACGTTCCAGGGAAGCCCAAAATTTAGCTACCTTTCCCACTGGCAAACGGAAACATCCCTCCACAGAATCGAGCTCAATTCCCAGAAACTCTAGTGAAGTAGATGGTCCAACCATCTTACCTGGTGCCAATGGCACTCCAAACTCCCTCATGAGGATGCAAGAGTCCTGTAGCGCCTGTGCACATTTCGTGTCGCCGGCTGCTCCCAAGAACAGGAAGTCATCTAGATAATGCATAACATGCCTATGCCCTGTGGCCTCGGTGAATGCCCACTCTAAAATAGGCATACAAAATGGAGCAACCCATCGGCATGCATTTATCCATGTAATAACTCCCTTGGAACGCAAAACCTAGCAAACGCTGATCCTGTGGGTGTACCTGGAGCAACCGGAACGCTGATTCGATATCTGATTTCGCCATCAGTGCCCCGGGGCCCAGGCGATTTAACATGGTGATGGCATCATCGAATGATGCGTACCACACTGAACAAACTTCTGGGTCAATAGCATCGTTTACCGAGCAACCCCTTGGAGCAGACAGATTATGGATCAGCCTAAACTCCCCCGGGTCCTTCTTGGGGACCACCCCTAATGGGGAACAGATGAAACCCGCCACTGGCGGGCACTGAAAAGGCCCAGCCACTCGGCCCAGGCTCACTTCTTTAGCAATTTTTCTCTCCACCACACCTGGATTATGCTGTGCCGAAAGCTGGTTTTTACAAAAAGGTTCCCCACGAAAATCCCCCACCAGGATGTGGAAGCCATATAAGAATCCCTTCCTCAACACCCCAGCAGAGACATAATCAGGGTATCTGTTTAACCAAGGAGTCATAGCCATGAGATCGACGGGAGTAGGCAATTGTACACAATGATCCACCTTAGTCTTGCTTGGACCCTCCTTTACCTCCCGACCCGCTATTTTTTGATCTGCATGAATTCTCCGGGTGAGAGGAATTCCCACAACCCACACACACATGCTTGAACCTACATGTACCTTGCGGTCTGTTACAGTTGCCTCTATTGAAGCCCCAAAAGACCCCCCGCTTTCCACCATTCCCGCCGGTTTTCGACTGGTGATCACCACCGGTGCCCGCACGAAAGGGCACCGCTGGCTTTTTGCGGGAAACCCCCGACCCATTCCCACCTGGCGAGGATGTCCCTGCCATCCCAGGCAGGAGCTGCTTATGCCAGGAGATTGAGTCGAGGCAATCCCATGTCAGAGAGGAATCATACTCTTTCGCTTTACGAAATTTCATGTCGTAACCTTTCCATTCATCCCCCTCATACATTTTATAAAAATCCATTATACGTGCCTGATAACAAGACAGTTCGGTCAATACCTCAGGCTTACGTTCACCAATAATCACAGTAAACATTGCAAAGGCCTTCGCCCAATTCATTATCATCTCCTCCACCCTGAACTCTGCCATCTTGGCGCGCCAGACGCTCGGGTGCCACAAATCTTTATGTGTTTTAGCATACTCTATCTCGCGATGGTCAGTCAACAACGAAAACATATTGACATACTTGTCTGCCCATATCAATTCTTTCGTGGCCAACGGGATATGTTGAACCACCCTCTCCCGTCTTGAGGGTAATGAGCCCTCCCTCGCCACTGGCAAAGCGAGCTTACCCGGTTCGGTCGTTGTTCCCGCCGTTTTCTCGAGACCAGCTGCCGGTCCTTCCGGTGTCACCTGTGGGGAAACAAGAGGGAGATTCGCCTTCGCGGCATCTCGCGACTGCCGCAACTGCTGGATTAGTAATTTGGCCTCTTTGGCCGTGTCTCCGGGCGCCGTAGCACCCCCTGCCTTTTTGTTGAGCCATGCGGCCAACTGGGTGGCCAATTCAGGAGGCATATCCTCATCGTTAGCGGGGGCGTGATCACAACCGGAATCGGTTGACCCGCGTCTGGGGTTGGTACTGGGTCATCGGCTAGTACGGCATGGATAACTGGGGGCACCTCAGGGACCGGAACCTCCCCTGCAACCGCCGTCCTCTTGACCCGTTTCCCTCTACCCTCGGGGACGACTCCCGGCAATGCCGGGCCTATTACCTTCTTCGGGTTACAAGGCGTGTTCATTGCGGCTAGTTGTTTCTTGATGCCCGCCATATCCTGACCAAGCGCTGGGACTTGTCCGATGCTTCGTTCCATTCTCGTCATTCTGTTCACCAACATGCGAAGCACTTTGTCTGTCTCGGACCCCTTTCCTGCCTTCTTGCCAGACATCATTTCGATTATCCGCCCGAGTCGATCAACACGGTCCTGGATCCTTCGCTTCGAAGTCACTGAAAGAGAAACACAAGAATTACAAGTTCTCAAAATTGCTGCTTGTTCCGTCGAGGGCTCACGAGCAACGAGTGGGTGCAGCCTTCAGAGCACAGGAACAAGAGGACGCTTCTTCGGATTCCCGCTCTCTTTATTCTTCTTCAGGAGGGCGTGTACCCTCCTCCGTTATGTCTACTGGGCGTGGCCGTCGGTGTAAGTGTCTAGGACAACCCCTCTTGGGCGGGAAAAGGCGCGCCCGGCTACGCCGCTTCGGGCATACCAGCTGAGACACGCCCCCCGCCCAAAATGGTTTCCCGGGAGGATCGGGGCACCCAACCATACGTTCGGGCGGACCGAGTGGTCGCCCCTTTCCATGCATGAAGATACCAGGAAGTCCCTAGGAAGCATTGGAAACGTTAATACATGGTTATATTTCAAATATGCAGAACTGCTTCAAAATATGCGACAGGCAAAGGATGAAGATTATAAAAATATTCCACAAGATGTAAGAATCGGAAAACTAAGTGAGCATGGGAAAGAAGCTTTACATGCACGAATAATTTCAAATTTGTATCCAAATGAAAATATTCTTCCAGAGAATATTTTTAAGAAAATTACTGAGAACAAATCTGGGATATGTTTGATGCCAACTCTAGAAGAATGTTCCATTTTCAACAACAAAATGTTAAAATGTGAAAATGAATAGATTGTGAAACTGGAAGCTATAGATAAAATAGAGCATATGGGAGCAACAATTATTTTGTCAGAAAATTTGAAAACAAAATTGGATTCATTAGAGAAGACTATATCTAAAACTGCTGGTTTTGAAAAGACTCTGAATGTGTTTTTAAGTTGTCGTATCAGTTTGAGAAGGAATTAAAATGTTGAAAGAGGTTTGGTAAATGGAGCAGTGGGTCATGGTATTGATTTTGTGAATTTTTTAAATAAAGATGGAATTGAATTTTTAAAAATTAAATTTGATGGCATTGAGCAAGTACAACAAATCAGTTGTTTTTCTGCTAGATTTTTGCTTGTAAAAGACCTATATGTTCGCCGAAAACAGTTTTCTGTTTGTTTGGCATATGCGGTGACAATTCATAAATCTCAAGGTTTAAGTGTAGATAGTGCTTTGGTGAACATTGGAAGTTCTGTGTTTAAAGAGGGTATGGCATATGTGGCATTATCACGAGTCAGAACTTTATCAGGATTGTACTTGATTAAGTGTGATGAGACAAAGATTTGTGCAGATTTAGATTGTGTTAAAGAATACAATAGGTTAAGAAGAGAGTATGCTCCACATTTGCCTCAATATCCTCTGTTTGAAAAACGTATGGTAGGCCGAAAAAGAAGAAATGAGAATAATTGCAGTGAGGTATGTAGCAAAAAGACAAAAAGTAGATGAAACTATAATTGTAAGCAGAAAGAAAAAGGATTCTATTGAAGATGTTGTTGGATTTCAGTTTGAAAACAGTTCTGGTGTCAACTGCTATGCTAATGTAGTGGTTAATGTTGTTTTTTCTCTTCAAACTTTACAAAAACAGATTGTTGAAAATCGGGATCAAAGATTCTGCGGTTTATTGAATTCTGTGTTTGAGAAATGTAGCAGTGATAGAGCAAAAATAGAAAGTGTTTCAGAAATGCGAAATCTTTTAGACATATGGTCTGGTCAAAAAAAAAATTCACAGAACATTTAGCAGGATTGTCAGGAATTTTAAATGTATATTTTTGGTGGATTGGAAGATGAAGGTGTAGATGTAGAAAATATTTTTAGCCTTTCTTATCAATGGCAGCATGACTGCAATAATTGTAGTTTATCAAGTAGTACTAGAATAGACACTGAAAGATTTATATATTTGACTTTACCAGACTGCAAATCAGTGTCTTTTAATAATCTAGTTAAAGCAGCTGATCATAATATGGTGTGTACCCAATGTACGTGTCCAATGCTGTCCACATTATTTATACAAACTTATGGTCAGTATGTCATTTTAATGTTCCAACGATGTAGACCTGATGGAACTAAATTGGCAACTTCTATTAAAAATTTTCTGGCTTCTCAGTTATCAATTTCAAGAAGAACCTTTGCAACTGTAGCTATTATATTATCATGACGGCCCTTCGACAACATCAGGGCATTACACAGCTTATTTAAAATGTCGAAAAGGCTGGAATTACTGTAATGATACTCATTTGACTTTCAAACAACGTTTGCCTTTTGACTTAAAAAATACTTACCTAATGTTTTTAGAACCAAAATTTAAGTAAAGGTAATTGGCCTATGACGACGGGAGCAGTTAATAAAAGTTAGTCTACTGTTTAAAATTATATTGTGAGTAAATGTGATCAACATAATATAAAAAATCAAGTTCTCATATAGGTACAGTAAGTGGATCTCATAGTAAGTGATATCAGTATTATAGGAAATGTTGAACATGAGTGATCCAGAGATGGGAATATGAATATTTAAAAAATTGGTTGATTCGAGCACTGCGTATTGGTGTCTGGATTTATTATCGGTTGACTGTGCTCCAAGGACACCCCCTACTCAGGGGTGGGGAATACTGACAACGGATACAAACAAGTTCCTAATCAACTTGTACCCCTGGGCACGAGTATGTGCTGAGTAACCAGCAAGAATTTTGAAACAGTTTATCAGTTCTCCATAAGGATAATTGAATTTATTGATAATCCAAGGTGTATAACGATATCCATAATGTTAATTCAAATCAAGCATCGTAACAAAATGATTCTCAATCTGATATTCATAGCTTAATAAGCATTTCACTGGCCTCCCATGGCGTCCCAATGCATTTCGGCGCAAGCCGGCGCCTTTATCAAGGGATCTGTGGGTTGAAACGACGGTAATAAGTACTACGTTCTGAACACCAACCAAACATATATATTAAACAGTAGATATTAACATAATCAAATTCGAAAGCGATGTACCTGAAATAACCAAGTTCAGCTGTATGTATCACATATAGGTAATTGTGGTAATGATACAATTTTTAAAAAAACTCGCTTTCCCAACAAGTTGAACAAAACTCTATAGTACTGGTTGCTAAGATGTCAAAGTGGCGCGAAGGGTAATGAGATAAGTATATCAGAGTTCGTAACTGACGTGAGGTTTAAACAACGCTGTTTCTTATATGCGTTAAAGGGAAACCCTGCCGAACTTGTGTGGGAAACAAAGCGGTATTAAGTTTGAGTTAAATAAACCGCTAAGGTAGTTACATAGTGGCTGTTTAAACAGAAACAATGTGGCATAAAATAATGTGACGCGCTACTAGCTGTATGGGCTTACCAGTGAAAAAAGTAGTGTGCCGCTCTCTGTGAGATCCGCTACGCTCCGTTTGAACTTACACGGAGTGGCGGAAGAGGAATAAAGGGAAATGTGTGGGTGGAGTCTGTACCAACACGATGCGCTAAGGATTGTGGAACTTGTGTGCTGCAATGCAGTGTAGCTCAAGTAAAGGTGCAAATAACCAGATGTCTCCATGCTAGGAGAAAGTAGACAAATAACAGTGCAATTACAAATAACAAAGAAATTCCACCCTTTCTTTGAGGCCCCCCGGTCTCAAAGTCTTTAAACGATATATCCAGTGATTTTCTCTCTTCAGAAGTTGTGTTCTGTTGTTGATGCCTTCATATTTTTCCACAACTTCAAGAATGCGTGCCTTAAGTTCAGTTATCTCGTGTTTGGCTTCCATAAAATGCATGGCAACCGTGGACTTGAGCATTTTAGTTCTAATATTGCTCTTATGTTCATTCAGCCGAATTTTGAATTTGCTCTCAGTATGTCCCACGTAGTGTAGTTTACATGGACAACTCAATACGTATATAACATTCATTATGTCACATGTGCCATTTACTTTCAGGTTGATAGTGTCTTTAAACTCAGGAGGAGATAACTTGTTGCCTTTAATAATGTTCCCACAGTTGTTACAGTTCAAACATGGCAGAGTTCCTTTAAATGTGGTGAACAAACTAATCTTGGGTCTTGATTTCAGTAGTTGTCCCACATTCATGGGTCTGGTGTGTGCAAACAGTGGTTCTTGCTCAAAGGATCCCTTAAAGTCTGGTTCCACCCGTAGTATAGACCAATGTTTTTTAATGATATTTTTAAAGGATTGGCTGGATGTGGAAAATTTACTCACGCATGTGATACGTTGTTCTTTATTCACCGGTTTGTTGGTTAATAGACTTTCTCTGGACTCATTTTTGATTCTCTTTCTAGCTTCATTCAAGATTGGTAAGGGGTAACCTCTCTTTTGGAATCGTGTAGACATTTCGTCCATTTGTTTCTCCGCTTTCTCCGGTTCCGAGACTACTCGTTTCACCCTCATTAGTTGAGAATATGGTAGGTGTCTCTTTAGGGCTGGAGGATGAAAGCTGTCATAACTGAGTAAGTTGTTGCGGTCTGTGTTCTTTCTGTATAGAGTCGTACTGAAAGTGGAATCACCTCTGATTATAGTTACGTCTAGAAAGTTGATGTTTTTTTCTTGGATGTCCCAAGTGAACTGTATACGTTCATCAATCAAATTTAGTTTGTATATTTCTGATGATAAAACTTCTTTGGCCCCTTCCCAAACAATGAAAATGTTGTCTATGAATCGAACATAAAGTTTGATATGTTCCTGCCAAATCTCCTGGCTCAAAATGTTTGTATCTTCATAGTCCCTCATGAAGATATTGGCATATGTGGGTACTGCCGAATTGCCCATAGATGTGCCGCTCTTTTGAATGTACCATTCATCCCCATATTTGAAATAACTGTGCATGAGAGTGAACTGAAGGAGTTCCATCAAAAAGACTTTCATGGTATCTTCATAATTACTATGGAGTAAAGCTTTTTCAACTGCCTCTATGCCTGATTGATGAGGAATCGACTTATACAAGGCTTTGAAGTCAATGGTAGCCATGACTATTTGTTGTTCTTTGGTGATGTTGATAGTAGCCAATTTGTTCAAAAAGTCTGTAGTGTCTTTTATATATGACTGGGCTTCCATTGCAAAGGGTTGAAGATACTTATCAAGGAACTTTCCCATGGGTTCATGAATGCTCTTGGAGGTAGACACTATGGGTCTATATGGTGGATTTTTCAAATCTTTGTGCACTTTCGGTGTCATGTAGAATGACGGGCTCTGTGGATCCATCTGTGTCAGATATTGTTTGGTTTTTTCTTTAATGGTGCCATTGTCTATAGCTTTTTTCAAAATCTGTGAAAAAGTATCTTGAATTTCTCTTGTAGGATTGTGTTGTATTTTCATGTAAAGGTTGATGTCTTCCAAATGTTCCGTGACTTGTGACTCGTAGTATGACCGGTCCATTATGACTAAAGCTCCACCCTTGTCAGCTTTCTGACAAATCACAGATTCATTGTTACTAATGTTTCTGATGATATTCAATTCACTGAACGGTATGTTGGTATGTTTCTTATTGCATAACTTGATAGACTGTATATCTTGTTTGCAGAGGGTTTCAAATAAATCTATAGCCTTGTGGCTCACAGGTGCCATGTAGTTGCTATGTGGTCGAAGTCCCTTGAGTTGATCTTCTTCTTCTCTTTTATCCTCTGTAACAATGTTATCAAAGAAGTTTCTGAGTTGTAATTTGCGTGTTAGTTTAAACAAACTTACTTCCAATTCAAGGACATCAGTGTCGGTAGTGGGTATGAAGGAAGTACCTTTCTGTAATGTGGTCATTTCTTTTTTGGTGAGGAGTTTTTGTGATATATTGATGACCAAATTATCTTCATTAATTTGTCTAGTTATTATTTCTTCCTCCTGGTTTTTTCTTTTGTTATCAGTGGATCTTTCTCTTTCTCTATGTTTATGGCCCCTCCTGGGTCTTCCCTTATGTCTGGGCCTGACTCTAAAAAAGGCGTCTGTACAGAGGTTGTTGGAATCTCTTTTGCTCTTCGTGTTTCAGTGTTTTGAGGTCCTCTTTGTCCAGACGTGTCACTACCTGTGGAAGAGGAATCCGTTTGTGAAGTATACCCTTTAGTTTGCCTTCTTTTAGCATAGACTTCCGCCCATGAATATACTTCCTCCAGCTTGTAATCGAGGGTATCCCGACGGTATTTTCTTATCTTACGCTCATTTACTTCTTGTGTGTGTTTTGTTAATTGCTGGTTTATGTCTTCTAACGTTTTCGTGATTTCTTCTGGGCTCATGAGTTTGCTTAATTCTTCTTTGACTCCAACGATTTCTGTGTTAAGTTCTTCAAGGATTTTTGAAAGTTCCTCAATAATCAAAAGAATTAAGTCTAAACTGCACTTGTTTAATATGGTATACCATTTGTCAACAAATTGTTTACTGTTTTTACATAGTGACGGTTTCAGAGGGATTCTGAGTCCTCTTGGAATCCCCTGTGCTTTATGGTACCTAATCAAGGTACTTGCATGGAGGCGATGGTTGATGGTTTTTCTGGTTAAATATAACAGCTGTTTGATATGTTGTTCCTTAGTTTAATTGGTGGCGAACTCCGTAGTTTCTTCTTGTATGAGAGAATATATTCGTGAGCTTGCTTCTGCATCAAATGCAAATGTTTCTGCTCTGCTTTCAGTCATGTGAGTTATCTCTTCGTATTGCATCTTGGTTCTAGGGCGTGCTTCGAACCTAGTGAGTAGGTTGAAAAATGACAAAAAATTGGTTGATTCGAGCACTGCGTATTGGTGTCTGGATTTATTATCGGTTGACCTTGCTCCAAGGACACCCCCTACTCAGGGGTGGGGAATACTGACAACGGATACAAACAAGTTCCTAATCAACTTGTACCCCTGGGCACGAGTATGTGCTGAGTAACCAGCAAGAAGTTTGAAATAGTTTATCAGTTCTCCATAAGGATAATTGAATTTATTGATAATCCAAGGTGTATAACGATATCCATAATGTTAATTCACATCAAGCATAGTAACAATATGATTCTCAATCTGATATTCATACCTTAATAAGCATTTCACTGGCCTCCCATGGCCTCCCAATGCATTTCGGCGCAAGCCGGCGCCTTTATCAAGGGATCTGTGGGTTGAAACAACGGTAATTAGTACTACGTTCTGAACACCAACCAAACATATATATTAAACAGTAGATATTAACATATTCGAATTCGAAAGCTATGTACCTGAAATAACCAAGTTCAGCTGTATGTATCACATATAGGTAATTGTGGTAATGATACAATTTTTAAAAAAACTCGCTTTCCCAACAAATTGAACAACACTCTATAGTACTGGTTGCTAAGATGTCAAAGTGGCGCGAAGGATAATGAGATAAGTATATCAGAGTTCGTAACTGATGTGAGGTTTAAACAACGCTGTTTCTTATATGCGTTAAAGGGAAACCCTGCCGAACTTGTGCGGGAAACAAAGCGGTATTAAGTTTGAGTTAAATAAACCGCTAAAGTAGTTACATAGTGGCTGTTTAAACCGAAACAATGTGGCATAAAATAATGTGACGCGCTACTAGCTGTATGGGCTTACCAGTGAAAAAAGTAGTGTGCCGCTCTCTGTGAGATCCGCTACGCTCCGTTTGAACTTACACGGAGTGGCGGAAGAGGAATAAAGGGAAATGGGTGGGTGGAGTCTGTACCTACGCGATGCGCTAAGGATTGTGGAACTTGTGTGCTGCAATGCAGTGTAGCTCAAGTAAAGGTGCAAATAACCAGATGTCTCCATGCTAGGAGAAAGTAGACAAATAACAGTGCAATTACAAATAACAAAGAAATTCCACCCTTTCATTGAGGCCCCCCGGTCTCAAAGTCTTAAAACGATATATCCAGTGATTTTCTCTCTTCAGAAGTTGTGTTTTGTTGTTGATGCCTTCATGTTTTTCCACAACTTCAAGAATGCGTGCCTTAAGTTCAGTTATCTCGTGTTTGGCTTCCATAAAATGCATGGCAACCGTGGACTTGAACATTTTAGTTCTAATATTGCTCTTATGTTCATTCAGCCGAATTTTGAATTTGCGCTCAGTATGTTCCACGTAGTGTAGTTTACATGGACAACTCAATACGTATATAACATTCATTGTGTCACATGTGCCATTTACTTTCAGGTTGATAGTGTCTTTAAACTCAGGAGGAGATAACTTGTTGCCTTTAATAATGTTCCCACAGTTGTTACAGTTCAAACATGGCAGAGTTCCTTTAAATGTGGTGAACAAACTAATCTTGGGTCTTGATTTCAGTAGTTGTCCCACATTCATGGGTCTGGTGTGTGCAAACAGTGGTTCTTGCTCAAAGGATCCCTTAAAGTCTGGTTCCACCCGTAGTATAGACCAATGTTTTTTAATGATATTTTTAAAGTATTGGCTGGATGTGGAAAATTTACTCACGCATGTGATACGTTGTTCTTTATTCACCGGTTTGTTGGTTATTAGACTTTTTATGGACTCATTTTTGATTCTCTTTCTAGCTCCATTCAAGATTGGTAAGGGGTAACCTCTCTTTTGGAATCGTGTAGATATTTCGTCCATTTGTTTCTCCGCTTTCTCCGGTTCCGAGACTACTCGTTTCACCCTCATTAGTTGAGAATATGGTAGGTGTCTCTTTAGGGCTGGAGGATGAAAGCTGTCATAACTGAGTAAGTTGTTGCGGTCTGTGTTCTTTCTGTATAGAGTCGTATTGAAAGTGGAATCACCTCTGATTATAGTTACGTCTAGAAAGTTGATGTTTTTTTCTTGGATGTCCCAAGTGAACTGTATACGTTCATCAATCAAATTTAGTTTGGATATTTCTGATGATCATATATAAAAGACACTACAGACTTGTTGAACAAATTGGCTACTATCAACATCACCAAAGAACAACAAATAGTCATGGCTACCATTGACGTAAAAGCCTTGTATACTAAATTTGATTGATGAACGTATACAGTTCACTTGGGACATCCAAGAAAAAAACATCAACTTTCTAGACGTAACTATAATCAGAGGTGATTCCACTTTCAATACGACTCTATACAGAAAGAACACAGACCGCAAAAACTTACTCAGTTATGACAGCTTTCATCCTCCAGCCCTAAAGAGACACCTACCATATTCTCAACTAATGAGGGTGAAACGAGTAGTCTCGGAACCGGAGAAAGCGGAGAAACAAATGGACGAAATGTCTACACGATTCCAAAAGAGAGGTTACCCCTTACCAATCTTGAATGAAGCTAGAAAGAGAATCAAAAATGAGTCCAGAGAAAGTCTATTAACCAACAAACCGGTGAATAAAGAACAACGTATCACATGCGTGAGTAAATTTTCCACATCCAGCCAATCCTTTAAAAATATCATTAAAAAACATTGGTCTATACTACGGGTGGAACCAGACTTTAAGGGAGCCTTTGAGCAAGAACCACTGTTTGCTCACACCAGACCCATGAATGTGGGACAACTACTGAAATCAAGACCCAAGATTAGTTTGTTCACCACATTTAAAGGAACTCTGCCATGTTTGACCTGTAACAACTGTGGGAACATTATTAAAGGCAACAAGTTATGTCCTCCTGAGATTAAAGACACTATCAACCTGAAAGTAAATGGTACATGTGACACAATGAATGTTATATACGTATTGAGTTGTCCATGTAAACTACACTACGTGGGACATACTGAGCGCAAATTCAAAATTCGGCTGAATGAACATAAGAGCAATATTAGAACTAAAATGCTCAAGTCCACGGTTGCCATGCATTTTATGGAAGCCAAACACGAGATAACTGAACTTAAGGCACGCATTCTTGAAGTTGTGGAAAAATATGAAGGCATCAACAACAAAACACAACTTCTGAAGAGAGAAAATCACTGGATATATCGTTTAAAGACTTTGAGACCGGGGGGCCTCAATGAAAGGGTGGAATTTCTTTGTTATTTGTAATTGCACTGTTATTTGTCTACTTTCTCCTAGCATGGAGACATCTGGTTATTTGCACCTTTACTTGAGCTACACTGCATTCCAGCACACAAGTTCCACAATCCTTGGCGCATCGCATAGCTACAGACTCCACCCACCCATTTCCCTTTATTCCTCTTCCGCCACTCCGTGTAAGTTTAAACGGAGCGTAGCGGATCTCACAGAGAGCGGGACACTACTTTTTTCACTGGTAAGCCCATACAGCTAGTAGCGCGTCACATTATTTTATTCCACATTGTTTCGGTTTAAACAGCCACTATGTAACTACTTTAGCGGTTTATTTAACTCAAACTTAATACTGCTTTGTTTCCCGCACAAGTTCCGCAGGGTTTCCCTTTAACGCATATAAGAAACAGCGTTGTTTAAACCTCACGTCAGTTACGAACTCTGATATACTTATCTCATTATCCTTCGCGCCACTTTGACATCTTAGCAACCAGTACTATAGAGTGTTGTTCAATTTGTTGGGAAAGCGAGTTTTTTAAAAAAATTGTATCATTACCACAATTACCCTATATGTGATACATACAGCTGAACTTGGTTATTTCAGGTACATAGCTTTCGAATTTGATTATGTTAATATCTACTGTTTAATATATATGTTTGGTTAGTGTTCAGAACGTAGTACTAATTACCGTCGTTTCAACCCACAGATCCCTTGATAAAGGCGCCGGCTTGCGCCGAAATGCATTGGGAGGCCATGGGAGGCCAGTGAAATGCTTATTAAGCTATGAATATCAGATTGAGAATCATATTGTTACGACTCTTGATGTGAATTAACATTATGGATATCGTTATACACCTTGGATTATCAATAAATTCAATTATCCTTATGGAGAACTGATAAACTGTTTCACAATTCTTGCTGTTTACTCAGCACATACTCGTGCCCAGGGGTACAAGTTGATTAGGAACTTGTTTGTATCCGTTGTCAGTATTCCCCACCCCTGAGTAGGGGGTGTCCTTGGAGCACAGTCAACTGATAATAAATCCAGACACCAATACGCAGTGCTCGAATCAACCAATTTTTTGTCATTTTTCAACCTACTCACTAGGTTCGAAGCACGCCCTAGAAACAAGATGCAATACGAAGAGATAACTCACATGACTGAAAGCAGAGCAGAAACATTTGCATTTGATGCAGAAGCAAGCTCGCGAACATATTCTCTCATACAAGAAGAAACTACGGAGTTCGCCACCAATAAAACTAAGGAACAACATATCAAACAGCTGTTATATTTAACCAGAAAAACCATCAACCAACGCCTCCATGCAAGTACCTTGATTAGGTACCATAAAGTACAGCGGATTCCAAGAGGACTCAGGATCCCTCTGAAACCGTCACTATGTAAAAACAGTAAACAATTTGTTGACAAATGGTATGCCATATTAAACAAGTGCAGTTTAGAATTAATTCTTTTGATTATGGAGGAACTTTCAAGAATCCTTGAAGAACTTAACACAGAAATCGTTGGAGTCAAAGAAGAATTAAGCAAACTCATGAGCCCAGAAGAAATCACGAAAACGTTAGAAGACATAAACCAGCAATTAACAAAACACACACAAGAAGTAAATGAGCGTAAGATAAGAAAATACCGTCGGGATACCCTCGATTATAAGCTGGAGGAAGTATATTCATGGGCGGAAGTCTATGCTAAAAGAAGGCAAACTAAAGGGTATACTTCACAAACGGATACCTCTTCCACAGGTAGTGACACGTCTGGACAAAGAGGACCTCAAAACACTGAAACACGAAGAGCAAAAAAGATTCCAACAACCTCTGTACAGACGCCTTTTTTAGAGTCAGGCCCAGACATAAAGAAAGACCCAGGAGGGGCCATAAACATAGAGAAAGAAAAATATCCACCGATAACAAAAGAAAAAACCAGAAGGAAGAAATAATAAGTAGACAAATTAATGAAGATAATTTAGTCATCAATATATCACAAAAACTCCTCACCAAAAAAGAAATGACCACATCACAGAAAGGTACTTCCTTCATACCCACTACCGACACTGATGTCCTTGAATTGGAAGTAAGTTTGTTTAAACTAACACGCAAATTACGACTCAGAAACTTCTTTGATAACATTGTTACAGAGGATAAAAGAGAAGAAGAACATCAACTCAAGGGACTTCGACCACATGGCAACTACATGGCACCTGTGAGCCACAAGGCTATAGATTTATTTGAAACCCTCTGCAAACAAGATATACAGTCTATCAAGCTATGCAATAAGAAACATACCAACATACCGTTCAGTGAATTGAATATCATCAGAAACATTAGTAACGATGAATCTGTGATTTGTCAGAAAGCTGACAAGGGTGGAGCTTTAGTCATAATGGACCAGTCATACTATGAGTCACAAGTCACGGAACATTTGGAAGACACCAACCTTTACATGAAAATACAACACAATCCTACTAGAGAAATTCAAGATACTTTTTCACATATTTTGAAAAAAGCTATAGACAATGGCACCATTAAAGAAAAAACCAAACAATATCAGAAACAGATGGATCCACGGAGCCCGTCATTCTGCATGACACTGAAAGTGCACAAAGATTTGAAAAATCCACCATGTAGACCCATAGTGTCTACCTCCAAGAGCATTCATGAACCCATAGGAAAGTTCCTTGATAAGTATCTTCAACCCTTTGCAATGGAAGCCCAGTCATATATAAAAGACACTACAGACTTTTTGACCAAATTGGCTACTATCAACATCACCAAAGAACAACAAATAGTCATGGCTACCATTGACGTCAAAGCCTTGTATACGTCGATTCCTCATCAATCAGGCATAGAGGCAGTTGTAAAAGCTTTACTCCACAGTAATTATGAAGATACCATGAAAGTCTTTTTGATGGAACTCCTTCAGTTCACTCCCATGCACAGTTATTTCAAATATGGAGATGAATGGTACATTCAAAAGAGCGGCACATCTATGGGCAATTCGGCAGATCCCACATATGCCAATATCTTCATGAGGGACTATGAAGATACAAACATTTTGAGCCAGGAGATTTGGCAGGAACATATCAAACTTTATGTTCGATTCATAGACGACATTTTTATTGTTTGGGAAGGGGCCAAAGAAGTTTTATCATCAGAAATATCCAAACTAAATTTGATTGATGAACGTCTACAGTTCACTTGGGACATCCAAGAAAAAAACATCATTTTTCTAGACGTAACTATAATCAGAGGTGATTCCACTTTCAATACGACTCTATACAGAAAGAACACAGACCGCAACAACTTACTCAGTTATGACAGCTTTCATCCTCCAGCCCTAAAGAGACACCTACCATATTCTCAACTAATGAGGGTGAAACGAGTAGTCTCGGAACCGGAGAAAGCGGAGAAACAAATGGACGAAATGTCTACACGATTCCAAAAGAGAGGTTACCCCTTACCAATCTTGAATGAAGCTAGAAAGAGAATCAAAAATGAGTCCAGAGAAAGTCTATTAACCAACAAACCGGTGAATAAAGAACAACGTATCACATGCGTGAGTAAATTTTCCACATCCAGCCAATCCTTTAAAAATATCATTAAAAAACATTGGTCTATACTACGGGTGGAACCAGACTTTAAGGGAGCCTTTGAGCAAGAACCACTGTTTGCACACACCAGACCCATGAATGTGGGACAACTACTGAAATCAAGACCCAAGATTAGTTTGTTCACCACATTTAAAGGAACTCTGCCATGTTTGAACTGTAACAACTGTGGGAACATTATTAAAGGCAACAAGTTATCTCCTCCTGAGTTTAAAGACACTATCAACCTGAAAGTAAAAGGCACATGTGACACAATGAATGTTATATACGTATTGAGTTGTCCATGTAAACTACACTACGTGGGACATACTGAGCGCAAATTCAAAATTCGGCTGAATGAACATAAGAGCAATATTAGAACTAAAATGCTCAAGTCCACGGTTGCCATGCATTTTATGGAAGCCAAACACGAGATAACTGAACTTAAGGCACGCATTCTTGAAGTTGTGGAAAAATATGAAGGCATCAACAACAAAACACAACTTCTGAAGAGAGAAAATCACTGGATATATTGTTTAAAGACTTTGAGACCGGGGGGCCTCAATGAAAGGGTGGAATTTCTTTGTTATTTGTAATTGCACTGTTATTTATCTACTTTCTCCTAGCATGGACACATCTGGTTATTTGCACCTTTACTTGAGCTACACTGCATTGCAGCACACAAGTTCCACAATCCTTAGTGCATCGCGTAGGTACAGACTCCACCCACCCATTTCCCTTTATTCCTCTTCCACCACTCCATGTAAGTTCAAACGGAGCGTAGCGGATCTCACAGAGAGCGGCACACTACTTTTTTCACTGGTAAGCCCATACAGCTAGTAGCGCGTCACATTATTTTATGCCACATTGTTTCGGTTTAAACAGACACTATGTAACTACTTTAGCTGTTTATTTAACTCAAACTTAATACCGCCTTGTTTCCCGCACAAGTTCGGCAGGGTTTCCCTTTAACGCATATATGAAACAGCGTTGTTTAAACCTCACGTCAGTTACGAACTCTGATATACTTATCTCATTATCCTTCGCGCCACTTTGACATCTTAGCAACCAGTACTATAGAGTGTTGTTCAATTTGTTGGGAAAGCGAGTTTTTTTAAAAATTGTATCATTACCACAATTACCTATATGTGATACATACAGCTGAACTTGGTTATTTCAGGTACATAGCTTTCGAATTCGATTATGTTAATATCTACTGTTTAATATATATGTTTGGTTGGTGTTCAGAACGTAGTACTAATTACCGTCGTTTCAACCCACAGATCCCTTGATAAAGGCGCCGGCTTGCGCTGAAATGCATTGGGAGGCCATGGGAGGCCAGTGAAATGCTTATTAAGCTATGAATATCAGATTGAGAATCATATTGTTACGATGCTTGATGTGAATTAACATTATGGATATCGTTATACACCTTGGATTATCAATAAATTTAATTATCCTTATGGAGAACTGATAAACTGTTTCAAAATTCTTGCTGGTTACTCAGCACATACTCGTGCCCAGGGGTACAAGTTGATTAGGAACTTGTTTGTATCCGTTGTCAATATGAATATTTAAACATTGTGAAAATGTTGTATGAGCTTTTCTTTCAGAACATCGTGAAAACGGTAATTTCAGAGTTTCCTTTGAGTAATTTAAAAACATACTGATATATCTGATACTATTTGGCCATAAGGAAAGTTGAACGAATGAGCAAAGAGTCATAACTTAACACAAGGAGGAAATGAAAACATTGAGACATATTTCAGATGTTCTTGGAGCTTTTTTTATAGAAAGTCGATGAAATGGAAGTTTTAGAGAACAGCAGAGTATTTTACAACGAAAAGGACCTTCACGATCTACTATTTGGCCTCAAGGAAAAGTAAATGAATCAAATATTACTGTACATATGTGATTTGTAAGTTTATATGGTTTTCTTTAAGCACAATCTTTTAGATTGTGGTTTTTTCCCTGCTGTCATATGATGAATAATATGAACTCCCTATTTTTAGTGAAATTCAATATATTCTGAGAACAGCAAAAATAAACTATCTAACATGTTGTACAATTTATTCTATATTTCACTCCTTTTCCCTCAATCCTTCTATATTATCCTCACTCCCTTCATCCCTTCACTCTGTGACTCCCCTTCACTCTCTCTCAATCATCTTCCATTCCTCATTCTTGTAAATGCATCCTCAATCAGACTCCTTTCTCTCTCACTCATTCCCCTTTTATTTACTCATCTTTCCTGATTTAGTTTTGCTAACTCACATTCTTTTAGTATCTTACTTACCTTCAGTTCATTTTTCTCTTCTTCTCTTCCTCTCTGTCACTGAATGTATCTGCCTTACTCTTAGTAATTTGCTCTCCTTCTATTTCTTTTACCCTCTTTTTGACCTTCTACATTACTTTAATTCCCTTTATGTGTCCTTCACTCTTACTTCATTTCTTAGTACACTTTTATGATTTTTAACCTCTTGACCTGTCTCTTCTATTTTAAAATATATATTTTACTAATTATAACTTATTTTTGTTCTCTCTTTCACAGATATAAAGTGTAGTAAAAACATGTAATTAAGTTTACATTAATTATATGGTAAGTGTGACTAAAAAAATGTAGTTTGTCATCGCCCTTTGCTTTAACCTCACTACTTTTCTCTCACCCTACCTCACCTCTGTTTCCTTACTCTGCTTCCCTCACTTATTCTTATCCTGCATGTTTACTTCCTACCACATTCAACTTCTTTCAGTCCCCCTGCTTTACTTCCCTTACCCTGTGTTCCCTTCGTTCACTGCCTCACTCATTCCCTTTCCCTTACTCACTTACTCCACTCCTCTCACATCTTCTCTCAGTCCCTCTGTCCTCACAGTTCCTCACTCCCGTTCCCTCACTCCGTCTCTGTTACCCTCACTGTCTCTGTCCTCTCACTCTGTCACTACTCTTTCGTCATGCTCACTCCCTATAACTCACCCACACTCCTTCACTTACCTTTCATTTCTGCTTCACTCAGTCCCTTTCTGTCACTCCTTCCTTTACTCTCTCTGTCTTTTCTCCCTGTCATTCTCCATGTCTTACCCTTACTCACTTTTATCCACCCTCTTTCACCCCTCTTTACTTACACTCACTGCTCTTTTCTTACCCTCACTCACCGCTGTTCCTTTACTCCAGTTCCGTCACTACCCCTCATTCCCCATCCTTTACTCTCCTTCCCTTTACTTTCAACACCCACTCACATTCTCACAGTACCTCTGCTTTACTCTTCTTCCTCTCTCTTCTCTTCTTTCGCTCTCTTATTCATTTCCCTTTTCTCATTTACACCCTCTTACACCTTTTCTCTGTCTTACTATCTATTACACAGTCCCTCTGTGTTCCTCCCTCTAGCTCTCTTTCTCTTAACATCACTCTCTGTCCCCTTTCCTCATGCTCACTCCTTCATTATTTTTTTTTTTTTTTTGCCCTGGAGAGCTCCCGGTGCGCGCACCGGCGCACGCCGCAAGACTGCACTTACCGGTGCACTCACCGGTACGCGCACCAGGAGCGCTCCAGGGCAAAACCCCCCCCCAAAAAAACCATGAACAATATACATAAAAAAAGTAGTATTACATAAATATAAAATATAGGATTCATTTTATAAAATATTACATTTCATAGCTATAGAAATCTGCTATTAAAAAAACTTTGAAATTCACTGGAAAAAACATAGGTTTGAGGCCATATATATAGTTAGGAATTAGCATTTAAAAAACCTATGAAATTCACTGAAAGAACCATAGGTTTCACACCAGTAATAGTTAGGAATTAGCATTTAAAAAACCTATTAAATTCACTGAAAAAACATAGGTTTGACACCAGTTATAGTTAGCTGGAAATTTTACTGACATAAAACCATTGAAATTCCCACGTTATAGTTAGTTGGACTCACTATAACTTGCGCGCCTGCAATGCACTGCTGATAATGTCACATATTACATCACTCATGACATAGTCAGTGACATCACTCATGACATCACTGATGACACCATCCTTGTGACAGAGTGACAGACCTCCTTTCAGTGTAATGTAACCCTTGAAACACATATTCAAAAATAGAAACTAACATTTTCAAAAAAATAGCGATACCCATACAAGTTACAACAACCAATTCAGTAATACCACCATCTATATACACATCCACTCATTCACCAACAGTTCTATATAGTAACTCATACATATATTCACTCATCATATGTAGTGAAACACCTATACATCCTGTTACACACCGACAGTCATCCAAAAGTTACTCACACACATAATCACACATGCAAATAAACTATAGAACATCCATTTATTTGCATATACAGCTATACACACACTACCACCTTACTTCTAAGGAAACTTACACATACTTACTCTCTTAAACAATCACTTATAGAAACACATACTTATTTAAACAAGAACTCTTTCAATATCTCACTCTCACATATACTCACTTAAATACATCAATACTCACATATACTAGATTAAAACATATGTAGTTACTGATAAAGACATTAGTGAGACAGTCATTCACTCACTAACACACACATATACACACTCATCCACCCATACAGTCCTGCACATATGCTGTCTTCAAAACACATACAAACAGTGAGTCAGTCATTGATGCATCTATGTGCTAAGCAACACCCCCACCAAACCATACAGACACTCATACTGATACTAACAAAAACATCTAATAACCCATATACACACACATGTAGCAACTCACCAACCCATGCAGCCACTTATACACAAAGTGAAACACTGATACAAACATTTAAATATTTAAACAATACTCGCTAATATATGTATTCACTAAGATACACCTAATAAGCCAGTTAACCAATCAATTTTTTTTTAAAAAACATCAATTAAGACACTTATTTAAACATTTATTCTTCCATCGACCTTTACATATACATATATAAAACATATTTATTTTTCAGAAAGACACACATTCACTGGATGGTGTCATCATTGATGTCATGAGTGATGTCACTGACCATGTCATGAGTGATGTAATATGTGACGTCATCAGCAGTGCAAGTTATAGTGAGTCCAACTAACTATAATGTGGGAATTTCAATGGTTTTATGTCAGTAAAATTTCCAGGTAACTATAACTGGTGTCAAACCTATGGTTTTTTCAGTGAATATATATATATATATATGATCAGTCAATTACCAGATTCCCAAACAGTGAAGAGGACCCCCGCATTCACTTGTGGCCTGCAGCTCCACCTGGAGCCCTGCGCATGGAGGAAAGCTGAGTGAGCGCTATTCCAGTGCGCGCCCACACAAACACAGTTTGCAACTACAAAGCTGCGTGCCAGAGGAGCTGGAGGCCCCCTCAACCCATTGGGGCATGAACAGTGCTTACTGGCAACAGAACTCGGTTACCCACATGGGGATTACTGAATGGACTACAACGCCTAAAAGGCCGTAGTTACGGCCACGCCCCGCACAGGGGCAGGCGTTTTTCCGAATTATATAAACTTAGCGAGATCGCTTGCTTTCACTGAACGCCACCGAAGAAGGGAGATGGTGATTCTGAAATGCGCTTGGCTACGAACACATTCTGAGGCTGCAACCAGTTGTGATGTCACGAGCAAGTTGTGGATAAACCAAGTGTTTTCTCAAAGAAGCTTCTTTGTGGTCCACTTCACTGTTTGTGAATCTGGTAATTGACTGATGTTAGCGGCCGTCCCGGTCGCGAAGAGGACCCCCGCATTCACTGGCGGCCTGCAGCTCCACCTGGAGCCTTGAGCATAGAGGAAAGCTGTGTGAGCGCTATTCCAGTGCGCGTCCACACAAACACAGTCTGCAACTACAAAGCTGCATGCCAGAGGAGCTGGAGGCCCCCTCAACCCACTGGGGCATGAACAGTGCTTACTAGCAACAGAACTCGCTTACCCACTTGGGAATTACTGAATGGACTACAACACCCTAAAGGCCGTAGTTACGGCCACGCCCCTGCACAGGGGCAGGCGTTTTTCCGAATTATATAAACTTAGCGAGATTGCTTGCTTTCACTGAACGCCACCGAAGACGGTAGATGGTGATCCCGAAACGCGTTTGGCTACGAACACATTCTGAGGCTGCAACCAGTTGTGATGTCACTAGCAAGTTGCGAATAAACCCAGTGTTTTCTCAAAGAAGCTTCTTTGTGGCCCCCTTCACTGTTTGGGAATCTGGTAATTGACTGATATGTATATATATATATATATATATATATATATATATATATATATATATATATATATATATATATATATATATATATATATATATATATATATATATATATATATATATATATATATATATATATATATATGTATATATATATATTTATATATATATATATATATTTATATATATATATTACCTACTGGCGACAGCCAGTAGGTATATATAGTTAGGATTTTTTTCCTATGTTACTTTTGAAAATTCTATGTCTAATAACTTTGGCGTTTGTGGACGGAATCGGCTGAAATTTTCAGGAAAATGGCACATTTTGTTTCTGAGCAGCCCTTGATTTGGGGGGGTTTCGTCAAGGGGGGGCCGAGAATAAAGGGGGATCCCAAAACGCGTTTTTCCCATGTTAATTTCCATAGGGCGTTTGGCCTCACTTTTAGCTCGAACGGCTGAATGGATTTGCACGAAACTTGGCAAAATTGTAGGGACTGTTAGCCCGATGTGCCTTTGCTGGGTCTCAATATATGTGCTCCAGTGGATTTTGAGAAATTAACGTTTTAAAAAATTTATATATCTGACAGCGTCCCAGATAGCGCTCCAGATCGCGTACTTTTCGCGTCAGGGAGCTTTGCGAAGCGATGCTGATTGGCTCTCCGGTGTCTGTCAACATTCTAAACAGTCCGGTGCGGCCGCCATCTTGTCTCTTGGTAGGATCGAGAGACAAGAAGAGGTGAAAAACGAAGGGGAAATTTAATGAAAGGGGGCAAGGTAGACCCCTCTTGACCCCCTAGGAATGATGTTGGGGTTATTAAAGGGTCCCGTGGGGAAAATAAAAAAAATTTGATTTTTCACGGTAGAAGCGCTTCCCGGTTCGCGAACCGGGCCGCAAACTGGTAGCAAAACGGGAATTCGCTATTTTGTGTTTCGATTTAATTAAATTACTAGGTATAAGGGGGTACGGGAGACGTATTCTGATCCCTTATGTTTTCTGAGGGTGGCTGAGGAGGTTCATATATGTTGATACATGTCTTCCAGTGGTTGTGCGTGAGCGTTTTTTTTTTTTGCTGCATGACGTCTGTTAACGTTCGATTCGATGGAAATCAGGAAGTGTTGACCGCCATTTTGTCACTGCGATAAAATATTTTGTTATAAATTAATCCTTATTGATAAACATTGTCTGCGCCATCTTGCCTTTTTTCCAATGCCACAATTTTGTCGTGCACGGCAGCCATTTTAGATGCCTTGACCAGACCCACTCTCTGCACGCCGTCGATTCTCAGCACGGCTCCCCACCCTCGCAAGCATCTCCCCCACGCACTGGTCACCCCCGCTCTCTCTCTCATGCATGGGCCATAAACCTCCCCCCATCTGCGCTGCTCTTCCCTGAGAATCACACCCCGTGCCAGCCCGACACCTTCCTTTCACCCTATTCACTACCGCACCCTCTGACACTCCTCTTCCTCTGTGACCGATTGTCCAGGCCGGTCCCAGGCTATCACCTAGCCCTGCGGATGTAGTTTATGGCCCCAGCTGCAGAGAATCCAGACATGCCAACCCTCCCGATTCAGACGTGAGACTACGGATTTCAGTGCTAGTCTCCCGCCTCCCGATTCCTGCAAGCAATAACCCGATTCCTCGGGGGTTTCAGCTGACAGGGCTTGGTATTGTGTAACGTGCAAATTCTTCCAGGAAACGTCAGAGGGCCGATGCAGGGGCTCTAGAAGGGGTGATAAACCATTTAAGCCTCATTAACAAGCGCATGGTCTTTTAAAGATCTGTGAAGTACTCGGGGCGGCGGTGTGTGTGCCCTGTTTCAGGAGCGGGCGGGGGCGGGGGGGGGGGCACTGCCAGCAACTTGCCAGGCCAGGCAGTGTTCAACACTTGCATCACCCTTTCTCTGCCTGCTATTGCGCTCCATGCTTCGGAAAGGTAAGAAAAAGAACGTGCATTTGAGTTTGAAATGTCCGATCCTGCAGCAGCACACTTCCAAAGCCCACACATGACAATAACCCGATTCAAGGCCCCATTCTCCCGATTTTTTTTTTTAAATCTCCCACTTTGCTCTTCTGAAATGTTGGCATGTATGAGAATCACCCCTCTTCAAAGGAGTTACAGTAGATGAAGGCCCCCACCCCATGAGATCCGTCACACCATACGGGTTCCTACTATCTGATAACCATCCTGTTTTGTGCTTGGAGTGGGGATTCTCACTGTGTGGGTGTGTGGGACCGAGCCTGAAGCGGAAGATTCCAGGGATGCCTTTTTGTACATCAAAGTTTTTACAATTATGTGTCACATTAATAATATATAGCACTCCACACAAAGTTGTAGGATTATAAAACTTTAATAACTTATAAATATATAAAACGCAACAAAAACAGTAAACACATTTAAACATTTTTTTGTAAAAAGAAGCAACAATGGTCAGTAGCTGTGTTTTGTGCGAATAGTCCCAAGGCAGCACAACGAGCTGAGTTCTGGACGGCACCCAGGTGATGTCACCTGGGTGCCGCACTGGTTTTTGGTATCCTACAATGCAGCTCCGAAAAATGGCGTGGGGCGTCCCTGGGGAGGCCTTGTCAGTAGCGGTCTGTTGTGCGAATAGTTCCAAGGCAGCAGAACGCGCTGAGATGTGGATGGCACCCAGGTGATGTCCAGTAAACTGCCGCACTGGTTTTTGTATCCTATAATGCTGCTCCGAAAAACGGCGTGGGGCGCCCCGGGGGAGGGGGAGAGGCGGCGTGAACGGGCCTCCCCAGGTGGTGGCTCGTGTGCTGTAGTGGGGCGCCCCTTTACCGTTTCAGTTGCCATTCCGCCCGCTTTTGGTACACTGTGCCAAAATCCGCCATTCAGCTGAGTTGTGCCTACTCTTGCGGTTCAGCGATAGGCGGCTGCCACAGGACTCTCAAAATGGCGGCAGGCTCTTTCCTTTTTGGGCCTGGTCAACTAAAATGGCCCTGGGACACCTTGGAGCTCGGAGGCTTGTCTGCTAGGTCTTGGACCCCATTCTCGAAAGCGTCCCCTCAGCCGTGAAGATTCTACAAAAGTCTTGGGGGCCCTCAACTCCTGCAGGCTTCCGGTGGGGAGCGGCTGCCATGATTGCTCGCGGAATGACCACGACGGAGCCACGAGATGGTGGTGCTTTCATGCCGACGCCAGCTTCAGTCTGAAACATCCAGAAACAAGGTGGGGCTTTCATCGTTTGGGAAAAAAAAAAATTCTAAACCAATGAAAAGTGTTATTTTTAGGTCATATGACCAAGCCTTCCATCATTAGGAAACCAAAAGTAAAATGAACCAATGAAAAGTTTTATAAACAAGTCACATGACCTGTTATGCGGCATAGGGCTATAAAAAGCGTAGAAAATCCGTAGGCACGTGAGGCGGCGTCAGTAGCGGACCGATGTGCGAATAGGCCGAAGGCAGCACACGACACGCAGACTGGGAGGGGGCGCTTGGCTCCTGCCCCCTCCCAGTCCGCGCCATCTCACCGCCCCTCGGGGGCCACCGTCAAGCGGTTCAGGGAGGCACCGCATCACATTGTTTTCCAATGCAGTCAGGTCCACAAACGGCCCTCACTTACTTTGAGAATAGTGAAGCTGCAGCAGGTGCAAATAAGCTTCAGACAGTGTTGCAAGCGCTGCTCAGAACTCTGAACTATGGCACCCAACATCCAGGACTTATGCCATTTGAGCATGGCAGTGACATCGAAGCAACTCAGGGACCAAAACCATGAACGTACACTCACGTTTGAAAATCTTACTTGGGGAGGGGGCAGGAGCCAAGCACCCCCTCCCAGTCCGCGCCACCACACCGTATGTTGAAAATCTGAAGCCATCGATCTACAAACTCTCAACCAGCCTTGGATGGAAAAATCTTGAAGAATGTACAAACTGAAAACCAGTTTTTGTCTGCATAGCATCAGCAGCAACGCTTGCTATCAGAGTGCATGGGTTTCATGCTCGATCGATTGAGCTAGCCGGATCGGGCAACAAAAAGTATAAAATAGTTATGTAAATAGTTATTTAATAAAATGTTTTACCCTGTTACTTTGCTGGTGTGTTGTATATATTTATAATATTTGCATAGGGTTTGTCGTTATTTTGGGTGGGGTGGGGTGGGCGGCAGAGTCGAGCTGTCTTGCAGCCATCATGGTGTGGAGCTAAATTCATCTCACTAGTTTCGTATTTCTCATGAGGGGTTGTTCTTAATGTTTCTATTTTATCGAGGTCAAAAACAGATCCCATTAGCGGCCTACTGATTTTGCTCGATTCCTTTTGTTTTTTTAAACGATTTTTCACTATCTGCAAAGACTAAACCGAGTATTGCGACTCTGTGCTTGTTTGTAAATACAGAATGAACCAAAGAGAACCAATTCAAAAATATTATATGCTTGGATAACAATCAATCAAATGGAGAGAGAAGCAGGCACGACGGATTACAACGGGGGCAAAGGCCTGCGTTAACTACCCTTCACTATCTGCAAAGAGAGAGTACTCCTAAGAGAAAAGAGGGGGGGGGGCAGCGTTCAAAGCACATCAGCGTGCATAAACACGAAAATGTTTTTACCTATCATGTACTTGACATTTGACAGCATTTGATATTTGCTATGAGAAAACCATTGAAATTCACTGAAAAAACCATAGGTTATAGACCATATATAGTTAGGGATTAGCATTTACAATACCTTATTTTACTCGCATAAAACCATTGAAATTCGCATATATAGTTAGTTGCGCTAACTATATATCGCGCACCCGCAATCCACTGCTGATGATGTCACATATTACATCATTTATGACATGGTCAGTGCTAATCCCTAACTATATATGGTCTATAATCTATGGTTTTTTCAGTGAATTTTCATACTTTGTGAATACAACATGCCAAACTGAGACAACTCAACCAAGTGTCCAAAACAGTCAAGGTTTAAGTGTGGCAAATATGAATGCTCTGAGAGACATGATCGACATAGAACATGACAACATTAACGACTTGGTATCATCAGGCACGGCTGCAGAAATGGCAGACATAGATATCTACAGAACGGAAAAAACTAACTTTAAACCAAAGTCAGTGTTCATGCCGGTCATGCCAAAGGATGGTCTTGATTTATTTACAGATTATGTGATAAAGGATTTGAAAGATCTGTCCCTACAAAGCTCGGATGAGTTCTACAAAAAACATCAAAACAGGAATGCAACATATGAAAAATTAATGGAAAAGATCAAAGCGAGATCTGACATTGTAATCAGGTGGTCAGATAAAGGGGGAAACATTGTGCTATGGCCGTTGGAAATGTATAACAACGAGGCAATGCCACAATTGCAAGACCAGGAATGCTATGCCAGGATAACCCCCACGCACATTGTGGGTATTCAAGAAAAGTACACAAATGAACTATATAAATGGAAGAGTACAGGACTTCTGAGCAAAGATGAATTTGAATACTTGAAAACTGACTACCCAGTATGCCCACAACTTTATCTTATTCCTAAGATACATAAGAACGAAAAAAAAGCCACCAGGCAGACCAATAATTGCTGCCATAGGGAGCCTTTTTGAAAGAACTAGCATATTTGTTGATCATTTCTTGCAACCATTTGTCAAGAAACTCCCGGCATATATAAAAGACACCGGCGATTTCCTACGAAAAATATATGATGTGAAATGGGAAGATGATTTTGTATTTATGACTCTTGATGTACAATCATTATATACAAGCATAAGACACCATGACGGGCTACGAGCAGTAAATCACTTTTTAGGGCAGAGACCAATCACACTGTACAATCACACAAAAATGCTGTTAGAGATGACAGAGTGGTGTCTAACTAATAATACCTTCATCTTTAACAGACTTCACTACAGGCAAATACAAGGATCAGCTATGGGGACCTGTTTCTCCCCCAGCTATGCGAACCTACACATGGGCTGGTGGGAGGAACAGGTACTAACTGCTAAACACCAGACCACATTATCTAAAAATGTGGTCATGTACAAGCGGTACATAGATGATATTTTTATACTGTGGAAAGGCCCTAAAGAAGAAGCAGAATTGTTTGCATTAGAACGAAACGAAAATGCACTAAACTTGAGATTTACCTGTACCACTGACACCACCTCGATACAATTCCTAGATGTAGAACTCTACATAGAACGGGGGAAAATCCAGACAAGAACATATCGAAAGCCAACTGCTGGAAACTCAGTGCTTCATGCACAAAGCTTCCACCCGCAAAACCTCAAGGAATCAATTCCTTATGCGGAGTGCCTACGGATGACGAGGAATTGCAGCACTAAAACGAGGCTAGATGAGGCGAAAGAGCGAACCTGTTCACGAGACTAAAACAGAGAGGGTACAGCCAAAAAACCTGCAGTAAAGCAGACGCAAAATGTAGTAAGACCAATAGGAAAGATCTCCTGTTCACTCAGAGACAAGATCAAACAGGGCAAACCCCTAAAAGGGAACCCCCTAGACTAATAACAGGATTTAATGCATATCACAACCAGGTCAGAAAAATACTAACGAAACATTGGCCATTAGTGAGGAAAGACCCTATAATTGGAGAACTATGTGGCAATAGGCCAATGATAGCTTTCAGGAAGGCAAAATCCATGAGGGATCACCTAGTCTGCAATGCACCCTCAATCAAAAAAACTGGCGATTGGCTGTCTAAAATTAAGGGGTTCAGCAAACGTACCAAGTGTAAAGCGTGTAAACACGGTGTAAACACTACCAAGGTAGAGGTGCCCTTTAGAAAGAAACTATACAAGATCCGAGATAAATACAACTGTAAAACGGATTACGCAGTTTATGTGTTAACTTGCATCTGTGGTAAACGATATGTGGGGAGTACCATTCACCCTGTGCATGTAAGAGTCCTCCAGCATCTTCGCGCAGTCACCAATGATGACCCGGCCTACCCTGTGGCCAGGCACATCAATACGGCCCATGCAGGCGACATAGGAGTACTAACATACTTTGTCATTGACAATGTCCCAAAAAATATCAGAGGGGGTAATCGTCTCCAGAGTTTGAGAAGATTGGAATCCAGGTATATTATTTTACTTAATTCAAAAATACCTAATGGCCTCAACTCTGACGAAGCTCTAAGTGTACACCTTTAAGTATGAGACCAGGGCCTAGGTTTGAATAGGTTAAGTCAGACCTCTTCCGCAATAGAATTCTCTCCCTTCCAGAAAAACATCTTTTGTTCAGTTTTAATTCATTTATCACTGTATATAAGAGCACAATCACTACCCCGAGAGCAGTTTCAGCTTGATAGGCAGCATTCTTAGCGGAATCACCTGTTATACACACACAAAAACATGAGAGGAAGTAGTACAATTCAGAATGTGCATGTGAAATATCCATAATGTTGCATGTGTGATTAATATGACTATAAATGTTATCTGTAATTACATGTACAATAGTGCATGCCTTACAAAGGATATGAGCTACGCTGAGCGCAAGCATTTAAACACGCCAGAACGCCTGTCCACTAGGAGACGACTATAGTAGTAAAAGGCGACCTGGGTTTGACGAACACATACAGCATTGCTGATATGAATTAATATAATTTTATTGTCAGACCTAGGCACATAACGCAGCGCTATGGCGGGGGTTCACCACAAACGAAGGTATGCTTTGTAACTACGGATAGTTCCCCAAGGTTCCCCTAGCAGACACGTATCACAAAGCGCAAATTATGCGATAAGACAACCGAAACCACCGGAGTGCAACTTTAACTTAGTCCCTCCCGCACCCGGCATGAACGAGACAATATTTAAATTTATCGTAGCGAGCGTTTACAAACAAAGCAGTAACAAATATGCCTCAAACGCCACCAATAACACTCAGTACCCGACACAGTGATTAGATTAATTGTCAAGGGGCGATACAAAATAACACTCACCAGCACTGAGGGGAATGGAAAGACAGGAGCGCGCGAACGTCTGTCATCAACACGGGGGCAGCGCGCCGCACGCCGAGCAAAGGGGAGGAAATCACTGGGCTGAGATTGCCGGAAGGTAACTATAGAAACAAGATAACGTGATAGGGAGGGTGACGTGATTCGGGATGGTGAAAGTGAAAGTAACTTTTCTATGTCAAGCTTACCTAGGCGTCACCCGAGGTTGCCATGGGGACCATGTCGAAATAATGTAAAACAAGCTAGAATGTGCCAAAAAACAAGAGTGAAACACGCATGATGTAATGCAATGACAGAGGGGTATAAATGTAACCACAGTCTGTTAAGATGTTGTGAACAAGGCGGGTGCTTACCGCCGAAACGCGTCAAGCAGCCTAAATGAGTGAATAAAACTTATTTGGGATCATCAATTTCACGGAGTCAGTGCCTTACTTGCATGCTGAAGTTTGAAGTGTTCCTGATATATAGATATATATATATATATTACCTACTGGCGGTCGCCAGTAGGTATATATAGTTAGGATTTTTTCTCTATGGGATTTTTGAAAATTCTATGTCTAATAACTTTGGCGTTTGTGGACAGAATCGGCTGAAATTTTCAGGAAAATGGCACATTTTGTTTCTGAGCAGCCCCTGACAATTTGGGGGGTTTCGTCAAGGGGGGGCCAAGAAAAAAGGGGGGTCCCAAAACGCGTTTTTCCCAAGTTAATTTCCATAGGGCGGTTGGCCTCACTTTTAGCTCGAACGGCTGAATGGATTTGCACGAAACTTGGCAAAATTGTAGGGACTGTTAGCCCGATGTGCCTTTGCTAGGTCTCAATATATGTGCTCCAGTGGATTTTGAGTAATTTAGGTTCAAAAAAAGATATATATCTGGGCGGAGCCTAACCACACATCTGATCTGATTGGCTGTCAGCACTTCATCCAAGAAGTGTTGGCAGCCATCTTGGGACCAATATACATGATAGCACCTCATTAAAAAGCATTGTAGTTAATAGAGGGTTTTAGGACTTTAGTTACATTATAAATCATTTGTTGATGGTACCATACTCGTTTTAGGAATTGTGGTGGGTTCTAAGGTGATTTTACCATGTGAAAAAACCTTCTGCTGTGATATCATGAATATTGTTTGAAAGAAAACTAATATCTCATGATTTTCCCACAGTGGTTTGGAAGGGGATCTATAAGCTAAACTGAAAGCATATTTTCTGTAAATTCACATTATCTTTCTCAGTCATGTGAAAATGAAGTCTGACATTCTCAGTAAAACATGTACATCCAACAAGGACAGAGACTGTCAGTTGATTCCTTTGTGTTCTACTGCAGCCTCCTAGAGTGTTCTAAAGAACAAGTAGAGCACTAACAGTCCTACTTATTACAAAGGTATGGCACACCTGAAGCCATCTTGATTGGAATAAATTGGTAACTCTTAAAACATTTAATTTAAAAAGAAACAACATGAGAGGGTATATTTTGCCATAGAAAGTATGATTAGTGCTGCAGAATGAAAAATTAGGGCACATTTTGAGTGACTTCTCAAATCCTTTTCTATTTCATTAAAACATTCTGACTTATAGTCTCCCAAAATGGCCACCAGAGACAAAAGAGCCCAAATGTAGCCCAAATATCACCCAGATGTAGCCCAAGTATAGCCCAATGACAGAATGTCCCAGAGTGTTCTAAAGAACAACTAGAGCGCTAACAGTCCTACTTATTACAAAGGTATGGCACACCTGAAGCCATCTTGATTGGAATAAAGTGGTAACTCTTAAAACATTTAATTTAAAAAGAAACAACATGAGGGGGTATATTTTGCCATAGAAAGTATGATTAGTGCTGCAGAATGAAAAATTAGGGCACATTTTGAGTGACTTCTCAAATCCTTTTCTATTTCATTAAAACATTCTGACATGCAGTCTCCCAAAATGGCCACCAGAGACAAAAGAGCCCAAATGTAGCCCAAATATCACCCAGATGTAGCCCAAGTATAGCCCAATGACAGAATGTCCCAGAGTGTTCTAAAGAACAACTAGAGCGCTAACAGTCCTACTTATTACAAAGGTATGGCACACCTGAAGCCATCTTGATTGGAATAAAGTGGTAACTCTTAAAACATTTAATTTAAAAAGGAACAAAATGAGGGGGTATATTTTGCCATATGAATTATGATTAGTGCTGCAGAAAGAAAAATGAGGGCACATTTTGAGTGACTTCTCAAACCCTCTTCAATTTCATTAAAAAATTCTGACATACAGTCTCCCAAGATGGCCACCAGAGACAAAAGAGCCTAAATGTAGCCCAAATATCACCCGGATGTACCCCAAGTATAGCCCAATGACAGAATGTCCCAGAGTGTTCTAAAGAACAACTAGAGCGCTAACAGTCCTACTTATTACAAAGGTATGGCACACCTGAAGCCATCTTGATTGGAATAAAGTGGTAACTCTTAAAACATTTAATTTAAAAAGAAACAACATGAGGGGGTATATTTTGCCATAGAAAGTATGATTAGTGCTGCAGAATGAAAAATTAGGGCACATTTTGAGTGACTTCTCAAATCCTTTTCTATTTCATTAAAACATTCTGACATGCAGTCTCCCAAAATGGCCACCAAAGACAAAAGAGCCCAAATGTAGCCCAAATATCACCCAGATGTAGCCCAAGTATAGCCCAATGACAGAATGTCCCAGAGTGTTCTAAAGAACAACTAGAGCGCTAACAGTCCTACTTATTACAAAGGTATAGCACACCTGGAGCCATCGTGATGGGAATAAAGTGGTAACTCTTAAAACATTTAATTTAAAAAGGAACAAAATGAGGGGGTATATTATGCAATAGAAGGTATTATTAATGCTGCAGAAAGAAAAATTAGGGCACATTTTGAGTGACTTTTCAAATCCTCTTCTATTTCATTAAAAAATTCTGACATGCAGTCTCCCAAAATGGCCACCAGAGACAAAAGAGCCCAAATGTAGCCCAAATATCACCCAGATGTAGCCCAAGTATAGCCCAATGACAGAATGTCCCAGAGTGTTCTAAAGAACAACTAGAGCGCTAACAGTCCTACTTATTACAAAGGTATGGCACACCTGAAGCCATCTTGATTGGAATAAAGTGGTAACTCTTAAAACATTTAATTTAAAAAGGAACAAAATGAGGGGGTATATTTTGCCATATGAATTATGATTAGTGCTGCAGAAAGAAAAATTAGGGCACATTTTGAGTGACTTCTCAAACCCTCTTCAATTTCATTAAAAAATTCTGACATACAGTCTCCCAAGATGGCCACCAGAGACAAAAGAGCCTAAATGTAGCCCAAATATCACCCAGATGTACCCCAAGTATAGCCCAATGACAGAATGTCCCAGAGTGTTCTAAAGAACAACTAGAGCGCTAACAGTCTTACTTATGACAAAAGTATAGCACACCAGAAGCCATCTTGATTGGAATGAAGTGGTAAGTCTGAAAACACTCAATTTAAAAAGGAACAACATGAGGGGGTTAATTTTGCCATAGAAAGTATGATTAGTGCTTCAGAAAGAAAAATTAGGGATCATTTTGAGTGACTTCTCAAATCCTCTTCTATTTCATTAAAAACATTCTGACAGGCAGACTGAAACATGCACTTTGAATACCAGCAGCAGACGTCCCTGGTGAGCAGTAGCTTTACTACAGTGATCTAATGTGCAACTAGAGTGCTAACATTCAGAATTTATGGCAAATGTGTGACACATCTGAATGCCTTCTTGATGGAACCAAAGTAAACAAGCATTGAAAATGCAATAGATCTCGCCCTCGTTTAAGTTAAAGCCATTCTGTTTGTAATGAGGTGGCTTTTTAGCTTTGCTTTTATTAGTGTTTTTTCAACTTTCATGTAAATAACATGCATCTGTATGCATATAAGTATATGTATGCATGCATTTATGTTTGTATTTATATAGATATACAGATGATATATGTTTATATATGTATGTATATATATATATTCACTGAAAAAACCATAGGCTATAGACCATATATAGTTAGGAATTAGCATTTACAAAACCTTGAAAATTCACTGAAAAAACCATAGGTTATAGACCATATATAGTTAGGAATTCGCATTTACAAAACCTTATTTTACTCACACAAAACCATTGAAATTCCATATATAGTTAGTTGCACTAACTATATATCGCGCACCCGCAATCCACTGCTGATGATGTCACATATTACATCATTCATGACATGGTCAGTGACATCACTGATGACATCACTGATGACATCTCAAATGATATCACTGATGACATCACTGATGACAACATCCAGTGACTGTATGTTTCTGTAAAGTTAAAATATGTCTTACATATTGAAGAATGAGTGGATGTATAAGGGTCTGGATGAAGGATTTAGTAGGTGCATGACTGACTGTATGAGTGAGTGAATGTGTCTCACTGAGTGCATGCGTTAGTGACTAAACTGTCTTAATTTGTGCATCATTATGTCTGTTGTTCTGTAAACTGTTGCATGTGTTGATAAGTAGCTATATGAGTGACTATATGGGTTATTAATTGGTTGCCCAAGTATTTGTATGGGAGACTGAGTGTGTGTGTGGGTGGCTGGGAGGTGTATGACTCTGTGCATAGATGTGTGAGCAGTTGATTCACTAGATGTATGGTTTCAAAAGTGCATGTGGAAACAGCTGTATGGGCGGTTGACTGTGTGCATGAGTGTATTGGTGAGTGAATGGATATCTCAGTGCTACATGTCAAAGTAAGTACATATGTAAAACACAGTACATGTGAGAGTTGACATATATAAATAACTGTGCATAAGAGCCAGTGAATGTGTGAGTGGCTGTATGGATCATTGTGAACTTGTATCAGGGATTGTATAAGAGAGTAAATATGTGTTAGTATATGTTTGAATAAGTAAAGTTTGTATAACTGTATAGTTGAGGAAATGGAGGTGTGATTGATTCTTTGCATGACTGACTAGGTGTGTGAGTAACTCCATGGATGAGTGACAGTCTGTGAGTGTCTGTTTACACTGATTGTATCTAAGGTTATATTAGAGTCTGAAGAGGTTCATCGTATTATCACATGAATGATATCATCAGTGATGTGATCAGTAATGTCAAATGAGATGTCATCAGTGATGTCATCAGTAATGTCATTTGAGATGTCATCAGTGATGTCATTTGAGATGTCATCAGTGATGTCATCAGTGATGTCACTGACCATGTCATGAATGATGTAATATGTGACATCATCAGCAGTGGATTGCGGGTGCGCGATATATAGTTAGTGCAACTAACTATATATGGAATTTCAATGGTTTTGTGTGAGTAAAATAAGGTTTTGTAAATGCGAATTCCTAACTATATATGGTCTATAACCTATGGTTTTTTCAGTGAATATATATATATATATATATATATATATATATATATATATATATATATATATATATATATATATATATATATATATATATATATGAGATGTCATCAGTGATGTCATCAGTGATGTCACTGACCATGTCATGAATGATGTAATATGTGACATCATCAGCAGTGGATTGCGGGTGCGCGATATATAGTTAGTGCAACTAACTATATATGGAATTTCAATGGTTTTGTGTGAGTAAAATAAGGTTTTGTAAATGCGAATTCCTAACTATATATGGTCTATAACCTATGGTTTTTTCAGTGAATATATATATATATATATATATATATATATATATATATATATATATATATCCAAAAAGAACTTGGATCATAGGAACACACGTGCTCGGACACCTGGAGTTGTTCTTGTGCACAAAATGTATTCGGCAGGAAACAACGCGTTTCACCTTACGGCTTGATCACATTTCAGCCGTTACTGATGTGTACACCCATTTTGTTTCCCACATCCTTCATAGAGATGGGACTGCCACCACATAAGTGAGATAACAGTGAAGAAAACTTGACCGCCATTTTGTAATGATGTTTTATACATTTTGCAATAGCTTATTACTACATCTTTTGCCCATTTAACTATTCTCATACATTTGTGAGGCAATAATCATATTCCAATAAAATATTACCAATGATATCTTCTTTAAACATATATACATGGATTCTATAACATTTATCGTCATTGATTCTAGAGCGCTGGTTAGGTAAAACAACATACATTTTCAACATCCCTTACGCACATCAATATAAACAATACCCCAATACATAACGCATCACAATTTGTTCGTGCAATAAAGTTCAAAGCATTTGTACTTAATGTGCGCACTATTCAGTCCGTTATCGCTGACAATTACTTAGCGTCACGCCCAAGTGGGCAATCTGACTCAAGCATAGAATTTCACACGTCATGATTTGTACGTGCAATAAAGTTCAAGGCACTCTTACTCAATGTGTACTTTAATCAGATCATTATCACTGGTGATTCCTCAAAAATACGCCCAAGTGGGCAATCTAAATCAAGAATAGAACTTCACATTCCTTCTCAGTTTCCTTAGCATTGGTACCAAAAATAATTAATAATTGTCACAGCGAAAAAGGGGAAATAATTGTTAATGAATCCATACTGTCCATGTCCAAGTCTTGTCATATTGGAGTTTAGGAATATTTCATGCATTTTCATCATAGCATTTCGAAGGTCATAATTGTCCACTGTTACCAAAAATTACCTAAAATTTAAAAAACAAGATATAAAAGACAGAAAAGCAACTTTGAATAAATATCATAACATTTTAGCATCTTCATTCAGCAAGATGTACCGCTAGTTCCTCATTTGAATTAAGGCCTTTCGGGTTCATACATTCAAAGTCAATTTTGTATCTCGATTCAAGCTTGCGCAATGCAAGTTTCCTGTTGCCTCCCCTGATCCCTAGGTCAACCATATCAATAACTGCAATTCTCAATACATTTTCATTTTTGAAAATGACAGTCATAGAAATGACAGGCTACAGGATATTGTTGATTGTTGATTTTTATCGCCCGCATATGCTCCATCACACGTTTCTTGGCTTGATGTATAGTGCTGCCCACGTACCATTTGTCACACGGACAAATGAGTACATAAACGCAATACATCATGTTGCAAGTCAGGGGTTTTCGGATAACAAACTCTCTTCCAGAATTAGGGATTGTTAAGGATTCACAATCCACACTTTTTTTGCAAGCTTTGCTGCTTCTACAGCATTTAAAGCCTGCAGTTCTTTTGCTCACTATCTTACTTGTCACAGAATTTCTACTCAGATCATCTTTTAGAGATTTACCTCTTCTAAACGTGATCTGAGGATTGACACTTAGGTGGGGTTTCAGGTGCTGATATGTTAGAAGAACATGCCAGTGTTTCTTAAAAATGGCTCTGATGTCTCTCGCTTGGCCTGAAAAGGTTGTTATAAATCTAATCTTTTCTCCATCAATCGCTTTTTGGTTTGGATTAAGTAATTCATTTCTGACAGTCGCATCTGCTCTTGTGCATGCATTCTTGATTGTGGAACATTTATACCCTCGCTCTTTAAAGCGGGTACACATCACGTATTTTTCTTTCTCATATGCATTTGTAGTGCTACAGTTCCTCCTTGCCCGTAACAGTTACTCGTAAGGTATACTGTCAACTAGATTCCGGGGATGGGCACTCTGTGCACTCAAAATGCTATTGCCCGCTGTCTGTTTTCTGAATAAACTTGTAGTTACATTTTGTCCTTGAATTTTAATATGGATTTTTTTAGAAAAAACAAGATTGTAGGAATTTCTATTTAGTTGGTTCACAAAGCTCTTGGCTGACTCCATATTTCCATACCAAATCATAAAAATGTTGTTGATGTACCTAAGCCACAGGACAACCCTGGTGTTAAAATCGGACATGGAGGTGGACACCTGCTCCTCCCACCACCCCATGAAGAGGTTGGCATAACTAGGGCGAAGCAGGTGTCCATCGCCGTGCCCTGTGACTGTCGGTACACCGTCTCATCAAAAATAAAAAAATAATTGGTTAGGCAGAAATGTATTAATTCTACCAGCATTTTCGAATGGAGTGTTAATGAGATGGAATGGGATTTTAAATAATGTTCAACTGCCTGGATCCCCAGGTCGTGATGTATACTGGTATATAAACTACCCACATCCAATGTGACTAGTGTGTACGATGGTTCCCAATGTATTCCATCAATGATCGTTAAGAAGTGCGTGGTATCATTCAAGTATGCTGGGAGAAATATAACAAAAGGTCTTAAGTAATGATCTATCAGGCGTGAGTTGTTTTCTAACAGGGAGCCCATTGATGACACTATGGGTCTTCCTGGTGGGTCCGCTGGGCATTGTAACTGCATTTCAGGTCTCGTTTCCGCTTCCTGAGTTTTGCTTGTTTGTTCCTCTCATTTTTCCTCGACCTCCTCGTCCTCGCCCTCTCTGATTTCCCTGATCTGATTGGGATTCTGTCCGTCCCTGGTTCAGCACCTGGAATTGTAATAAAAATTCTTCTTCTTCTGAAGTTCTTCATTCGCAGGTTGGTTCAATCCCACCACTCGTACATCAGGAATACTGCCATCCGAGATATCCCTTTCGGTCACCTCTGCTCGCGAAATGTTTCCTGATGTACTGGGCTTTGCGGTCGATGCCTTGTCAAAAAGATGATCATACTTTCTTTGGAAAGTAAGAGTGCGGCCCAATTGATAATCTTTATAGTCTCGAAGGAATTTCCGCAGTTTTTTTGAAGTGATCTCTTTTTCTAACTTTCCTATCTTGATATGAAGACGTTTCAGGAACTCTTCCAGCGCCTCTTTTGACACCAGTGTTTTTATTTCCTCCATTGTCGTTTCAATTTGTGCCAGCAGCTTAGTTCTATCTTTCAGGGCATACTTGACCAGGATCTGCATCATTGTAATAAGCATGCAGAAGAATTATTGGTCCATTCCTCCAACATCTCAGGGTCGGGATCTTCTAAGGTCGGGACCATAAAGATTCTTAATCCGCGAGGCACCCTGCACACCTCAATATATCTTTGCAGGGACTCAGCCACCCACCACTTTGAGAGCTCTTTCCTGTGCAGCTTTTCAAGTTGTACAAGTAGCGTTTGTAATTTCATTTCCTCATTGATATTGGATGTCGAGATATTCGGGGTGGCTGTTGTCCCACCTTGCATGAAGAAAAGTTTATCAATATCAATATTATTGGTAATATTTTATTGGAAAGTGATTCTGATTTTTATATGGAATATGATCTAGCTTTTACCTCATGAAGGTTGCTGCAGTGGATGTCTGAGTGCGTCTCCAACTGGTGGGAACCTTGGAGCTCTGATTTATACGTGGCCTCCCAGCCGTGGGAGATGCACCACCCGGTAATTTGGGGCCACGGAGCTCAGAATCACGGAGTCTCAATGTGGAGGCATCCATGGAGGATTGACAAGCCGGAGGTGTGAATGGACATGGTCAGTGACATCACTCATGACATCACTGATGACATCTCAAATGACATCACTGATGACATCATCCAGTGAATGTGTGTCTTTCTGAAAAATAAATATTTGTTATATATGTATATCTAAAGGTTGATGGAAGAATAAATAGGAAAATAAGTGTCCAAATGGATGTTTTTGTTTGTAAAATTGATATTATAACTGACTTATTAAGTGTATCTTAGTGAATACATCCGAGTAATGCTTAGATATTGAAATATCTGTGTCAGTGTCTCACTTTGTGCATAAGTGGCTGTGTTGGTTGGTGAGTAGCTACATGAGTGTGTATATGGGTTATTAGTTGTTTTTTTGAGTATCAGTATGAGTGTCTGTATGGTTCTGTGGAGGATATTACTTAGCGCATAAATGCATGAATGAGTGACTCACTACTTGTATGCGTTTTGAAGACAGCATGTGTGCAGGACTGTATGGGTGGATGAGTGTGTGTATGGGTGTGTTAGTGAGTGAATGACTGTCTCAATAGTGTCTTTATGAGTAAGTACATATGTTCTCAACTAGTATATGTGAGTATTGATGTATATAAGTGAGTATATATGAACGATTGGAAGAGTTTATGTATAAATAAGTATGTGTTTCTATAAGTGATTGTTTAAGAGAGTAGGTATGTGTACGTTTCTGTAGAAGTAAGTGTAGTGGTGTGTGTGTATATCTGTATATGGAAGTAAATGGATGTTTCATACTTTATTTGCATGTGTGAGTATGTGTGTGAGTAACTCTATGTATGAGTGCAGGTGTGTAACAGGATCTATAGGTTTATGAGTACATATGATGAGTGAGTACATGTATGAGTGACTATATAGAACTGATGGTGAATGAGTAGATGTGCATGTAGATTTTGGAATTACTGAATAGGTTTTTTTAACTGGTATTGGTATCTCCATTGTTTTGAACATTTTAGTTTCTATTTTTCAATGTGTGTATCAAAGGTTATATTAGGGTGAGAGGAGGTCTGCCACTCTTTCAGAAGGATGATGTCATCAGTGATGTCATTTGAGATGTCATCAGTGATGTCATGTGACGTAAATAATTAATTTACTCTCTTAATTTCTATGCAGGTAAGTACTTAATCAATAATAACTCAATCAGAATGAAAGAAAACAGAGTCCGTGGTGTTAGAGTTTCTAAGGGTTTTATTCCTCATAAAGGAATCAGGATATCATGTTCTGACCACCACAGGGGTGTCAGAAGGGATAGAGCGCTGAAGTTTTATTATCAATACATAGCTTATATACTTGATTTATACCATAAGAATCAATGTAAGAGGCGTAACAGCTGAGAGAAGACAAGATAACAGTATACACGTGGTACTAGTACATCATCAAGAGGCGTAAACTAGGCGTGAACTAGGCGTGAACTAGAGGTGTGTGCTAGAAACGTCACTGATAGGTGACGCAAGTGGGTGGCACCAAGGGGTGGTGCTAACAGAATGTTGCAATGTCAGCAGAAATCGGAAGCTTGGATGCGCGCGCAGCTGCATGACGTGTGATTGACGGGGTGCAGGGGACTTGACATTTACACTGACGGAAAGAGACAGAAGTCTGGCATGTCAGATCAACTTGTACTTCTATCATATCTGATATCTGATGTTTAGGAACTATACTATCTGGGCGGAAAGGTCTCTAGGGCAGAAGCTATTCTATGCTAACTGTGGATGCGTGTATAAGCGCCTGAGTGTCTACATGTGAAGCGTGGGGCACGGGGCCTTCCATGGAAGCATGGCAACGGAGGCTATGAATTACTTGCATTAAGACAGGTCGGCCCTTTGGCTCTGCAGCTGGAGAGGATTGTTTACAGGATCTAGTAGGCAGGAATGTATTCTCGGGGAGCGGAACAGATAACTCGAAGGTTATAGTCAGTCTTGGCAGAAAGCAGGCTTGAGCTGAGCGCGAGGGGCCGCGCTGAAAGTAGGACAGAGTTCACGGGTACAGAGGTAGCCTGGGCAGAGTCAGGAGCCACAAAAGAGGTTCAGATGGCAGGAATTCAGGGCCTACTCTTGCTAGAGCAGGAAAAATACGAAAAGTGTACTACAAAAAGACGGTGGCATAGCATACTTAGGAACGGACTATATAATCCATTCATGGTGGATCTGAAAGAGGACAAGTTAACGGTGGACGCAAATGTATTTGCGTCTTCATAGCTGGCACAGGAGGGAAGTTACATGCACTTTAAGCTGGTACATGGAGTCGGTGGGGTACGCGCTAGGGAACACAACATGGCCAAAATTTAATTTTCCTCATTCCCTCCTTGTTCCCTACGGACCCTTCATGAAATATCGATCCTCATGAATCGATCAGTCTGTTCTTGTAACATCATTTGTTCTTCTTTCTTTCGGTTACGTTTTGAGTGAAAACTGGAATGTTCAATACAAGAGGTGGCACACAGTCCACAAATCGCTGGCCCACACTGCAGGCACAGGCAGCAACTGAATACTAGGACTAGGCCAATGCCTAGGAAGGATAGGATCTTCCATCCCCAAGCTGTTAACGTTGTCCAGAACCAACCGGACCAAGTCCAGGTGCCTGGAGTCTGATGTATCTGATTTGCAATTTTATGGAGACGGGTGATAGCTTGATATACAGATGGTGCATTTTGTGGGATGAAAACACAGCAGCTTGACCCGATGACCTTACATGCTCCACCTCTATCTGCCAAGATGACGTCAATTACAAGACGATTCTGAAGGACAACAACCCGCATAGCGGACTGCTCTTCTGTTAAGTTACCTAGGGCTGAGGTAGTTTCGTTTACTACGGCTTCAAGTGTTCTAGTTAATCTGCGTATTAATTTACTATTCTGGACAGGGCCTAAAAAGAAAAAGAATCCTTTATTAAAGTCAGTGTACTGTTCCCATGCCGTTTCTGTGTAGTCGACAAGTGGGGCATCTCTTCTGGGTCTATTCTTTACTAGATTGCTATTTCTATGGTAATCAGGAGGAGCTAGAAAAACAGGTGGCAGGAGGAATGCAATGTAACAGGTACCATCCCAATCTGGAGGTAGACGAATGTATGCGGTATGACCACAAACAAAGTAGGAATGACTGGTAGCTTTGAAAGATGATTTTCCATCATCACTGAATTCGACCACAGTAGTGCATTTACTATGACCTAAGTGTACTGAACCTTTCTTCTTGATACATAATTCACCAGTGACTGGCAGTACTGACATAATGGGTAGAACTGGTGTGGCTTCGGATTCGACAGTAAGAATCATAAGGCTAATTGTATAATTACCTAATCCATATACTTCATTTTCCAGATCAGTTCCTATTCTAGTGGGGAGTCCCTCCTTATCTGGGTAACAGGCGTCGAGCAGGACCAAGTTCAGGTTTCCCCAAACCCAACCCCCATCGAAAACAGCAATGTCGGGATCTAAAGAATTAATTATCTTAAACCATGCTCCGCAGGAGCCATTGTGAGTGAACGGATAAGGAAAGAGAGGCAGGGCTCCCTTGTAATTCTGGTAGGGAGGGAGTCGGCCACATATCCAGCAATTTGTAGCATTGTTAGTTTGATGAGAATGATGTAACATACTAATGAATGTATTGTTGCGCAGCGCGAGTCTGTAGGAAAGTTCATGAGGAGGTAACTCACTAAAAGTGTGTTCAGCAGAGACATTGTAAGTAGATTGTTCACGCTTGAAAATAGGATAGTAGATAGGTAATAAGATGCTAGCAATAATAATTAAAACACTGAGAATAAACATGATTATTAGTGTCACTATGCAGTGACTACGGAGTGATTTGCAATATGTACGTTTCTTTGCTTCTCTCTCTCTAACTCGATCTAGGGGATACATGTCAGAAACTATTTAACCGATTCACCTAGGGGAGGACTTAAACAATTAAACTGTCTGACTTGCTAGATCGCAATTTCATACGATATTGTTCTTGAGGAGTTTTTTCTCGTTTGGATTCGGTAAAGTCTTTGTTAACACAGTCTTTGGTGGGGGTGGGTGTGTCTTGTTCCGGTTTCAGTCCTGGGAATGTTTTGATATGGCTCAGGTGGACCCACCCCTTTCTGCCTTCCAATTTGACTGCGGTCCTCGTGGTAAGAAGAACGGTCTTCGGAGACTTCCAGCGGGGCTCCAACTGACTTTTCCTGTCGAAGTTGCGAACGAGGACAATATCCCCGGGACGGACGTCATGCGGCTTCACATCAGTGTTGTCAGGGAAAGCTGCGGCAACCTGTGAACGACATGATTGGAGTGCAGACATCAAGGAGGCAAGGTAATCTGTCAACATATTAGAATCAACATCAGTAATCTTTTTAGGAATGGGCGTCCCCCACATATTCGGTGGTCTGCCAAAGACCACCTCGTACGGGGATAGCCCTGATCTCGAATGGGCGACCATTCTTATATAGAATAGTGCCACTGGCAGGGCGACTATCCAGTCGACCCCTTTTTCCTGACATATTTTGGCAAGGCGGATCTTTAATGTCTGAATATGCCTTTCTACAAGGCCTGCTGCTTCTGGATGTCGGACACAATGGAACTTCCACTGGTATCCCAGTAACAAGGAAACTTGCTTCATTAATTCGGATGAGAATGGCTGACCGTTATCTGAGTACACGACACGAGGCATGCCGTATCGTGGGAAGAATTCACGAACCAACTGCTTGGCAGTGGTCGGAGCAGTGTAATCTGGGACTGGGTATGCTTCGGTCCAGCGGGACAGAGCACAGACAACTACGAGAACATATTTAAATCCTCGACAACGGTCCATCTGGATATAATCCATCTGGAGGACTTCAAAAGGGTGATCGGGAGGATGAAATCCACCTTGCTCTACAGGGACGCTTTTACCTGGATTGAACTGACAACAGATCATGCAAGTACGCACTTTCTGTTTTGCTGCTGCTCGTAAGTGTTTATTGTTCCAGAGATTTTGCAAACTGTCTAGCATTGCTTTCTCTCCTAGGTGGGCAGGACTATGTGCTGTATTTATCATGACTTGAACCATAGAGTCAGGGAGAAACCATGTAGATTTTCCCTTCGTCATCCAACCTTGATCTGTCTGGATCCCTCCTAGTTCGATCCATTTCTCTATTTCTTCCGGAGTGGCATGTGTCTGAATGTCAATAACATCTAGTGTGGGATCTCTGACTGTCATACAGTTTGTCGGGTCTGTTGTCTTTGTCGTGTCAGTTGTCTGAGTGTGAGTCAGTGCTGTATGTTTTGCTGTTTGATCTGCCAGGTCGTTACCCTGGGAAACAGAATCTGTGACTTTAGTATGTGCTTTACACTTCATGACTGATATGGCTGAGGGCAGATGTATTGCTTCTAACAGTGCTTGAATGAGTGGACCATGTTGTATCTTTGTGCCATGAGAGGTCAGAAAACCTCTTTCTTGCCACAGCATGCCGAAGTCGTGTACGACTCCGAACGCATAACGGGAATCAGTGTATATGTTGACATTTCTGTTCTTGGCTAGAATACAGGCTCGGGTCAGAGCGATGAGCTCTGCCGCTTGAGCAGACAGTGTATCAATACGATGTGTTTCTTTAACTTCAGTTTCAGTGGTCACGGCATACGCGGCCACTAACTCTCCTGTACTTGTTCTCATACATGAACCATCCACATAAAGTGTCAGGTCTGGATTTGTCAATGGAACATCTGTTAAATCTCGTCTGGGCTTTGTTACTGTATTAATGATCTCTATACAATCATGTGGAGCTGGATCTGTCATAACTGTAGGTAACAATGTCGCTGGGTTCAAGATACTGCAGCGTCTGATTTCTATGTGTGGTTGGAATAATGTCAATTCGTAACCTGTCAGTCGTGCTATAGTCAAGTGTTGAGTCTGGGTTCTGTTTAACAGAACCTCTACAGAATGTGGAACTTGTACTGTTAACTGATGACCTAGAACAATTGAGTCGCTTTGTCTGATTGCTAACGCTGTTGCTGCTACTGACTTCAAGCACGCAGGGAGTGCCTGGGCTACTGAATCCAATGTACTTGAAAAATAAGCACAAGGCTTATGTGAACCTGCTTGCTCTTGAGTGAGGACAGACAACGCTGTACCATCACGTTCTGTAACAAAAAGTGTAAACGGTTTGCTGTAACATGGTGTTGCTAAAACTGGTGCTTGGCATAAAGCTTTCTTTAATTCCTCAAAGGCTTGTGCATGTTCCTGAGTCCAAGGGAGGACAGTCGAAGTCGCTGCCTCCTGTGTCGTTAACTGGATGAGTGGTTTAGCTAGAAAGGCATATTGAGGAATCCATTGTCTGCAGTACGAGGTGAGGCCTATGAAGGCCCGCACTTCCTTTTGTGTCTGGGGTCGTGGCATGTTTACAATTAACTGAATGCGATCGGGAGTGAGCTGTCTCCCCACTTTGGACAGCAAGTGACCCAAGTACACAACTTGCTGAACACAGAATTGTAGCTTTGAAGGGGACACCTTGTGTCCCTTGTCGGCCAGGAAATGCAAAACTGTCAGTGATGCTTGTTCACATTCGGGCTCACTTCGTGCGGTGATCAGTAGATCATCGACGTATTGCAGTAAAGCGGTATTAACTGGCATTTGAATACAATCTAGTTGTCTTTTCAGTGCTTGACTATAGATGCTGGGGCTTTCTGTAAATCCTTGAGGTGCGCGGGAAAATTTGAAACTTCGTCCATTTAAACTGAATCCGAAGAGATATTGGCTCTCCGGGTCAATAGGTACACTGAAGAAAGCGTTCTTGAGATCGATTACAGTAAAGAACGTTGCTTCTGAATCAATAGCAGTTAACAGGGAGGAGATATCGGGGACCACAGGATACTGTGGTACAATGCATTTGTTCAGTTCTCGAAGGTCAATCACCAGCCGATATACTGGCGGTGCATTGCGGTCTGTACGTTTAAGAATTGGAATGATGGGTGAATTACAGATATTGGAGTCGGTCTCTACGACCACTCCCTGGGCAATAAGCTCTTCAATTATTTTCAGTAAAGCCACTACAGCATCGGGTGGTAACTTGTATTGTCTGATTCTGGGTAGAACAACTCCTGCCTTGAGTGTAACACGATATGGAGTGATATGCATACAACCTACATCTGCTGGGCCTTTTGCCCATAAGTGATCTGGTACATTTTTCAATCTGACTTCAAAGTCACGTAGAACATAATGACCCTTGAAATCCCGTAGAAAGAGTCTGACTCCCTCTGGGGAACAACATATTATAGCTCCTAGAGCTTTCAGTGTTTTAATTCCTAACAGATTTTCTGGACATGATTTCGTAAGTAACAAATCTGTAACTCGAGATAATGGACCCACAGCTAGTGGTACTGGTTCTGATACTTCATTTACAATAGGCTGTCCTGAAAAACCAAGGGAAACATTCTGTGAGCCTGAGAGGGGTGCCCCTGGGACTTCATTGTGACTTATAGTAGTGCGACTTGCCCCTGTGTCAATTAAAAACTTTCTGTCTTTTCCTAATACGTGACTGTGTACATAAGGACCTTCTTGATCTACAGGAATTTCAATAAGAGGCAAATCACTTTCCCTCCCTAGGCTGTTTCATGTATATCGCTGATAATCTGGATATGCCGACTGGGCATACTGGTACATCTGTTGTGAGACTTGCCGAGTTGCGGCAGCGGGCTGTGTCTGAGCATGCTGTGGCTGCGGTACTGCTACTGTCTGTACTGTATGGGACTGATCATGCATAGGCTGTGTATTCTGCATTGGCTGTTCGTTCTGTGAGGTCTGTTGATGACCCTGTTCATGTCTAGGCGGACGCGGTCTTTCTTTAGTTTTACCTGTCTCGATGTTATGTTTCAGGACTGGACATTCATGTACGTAGTGACCTGGCTGCTTGCAATAATTACATGTCCCTTTAACGGGAGCGGCAGAATGATTTGTCTGGGCCCCACCTTTTCTATGACCGTCGGCTGGAATCGTCTGAGCTACTAACATTTTCATTTTCGTGTCTTTCATACGTTTCTGTTCCTGATCTTGTTCTTCCCTAATTCTGTTCTGGTGATATTGTAACATTTGTAACATCTGTGATGGCGTATTTGCCTGCCAAGTACTTTCAACTTTGTACACTCTATTTTTAACTAATGGTAGGGCGTTCTCGACTAATTTTGTTACAAAAAGGTGTGGATATGACTCGCTACTAGTTTTTAGACCACTATTTATGATGAAACATTTCTCGAATCTTGAATAAAAGTCACTAGTATCTTCATCTTGTTTCTGTTTACAGGACGAGATTGCGTCCCAATCTTCCTTTCTTGTTGTCAATAATCTTGGCAAAACCTGTACGATTAAACCTGGTAATGCTTTCGTCTTGTCCCCAAGGCCTACCCCTGGGACTCGTTTGCTTTCTTCGTCTTCTATTTCTGCCCATGCTATCTTTGACTCTCCCACCTCCCAATCCTTTTCCTTTAATTTCTCGTAAATGCCCGTGGGCAACAGTACTTTTAACATTTTCATAATATCATCATACGTGTAATCTCCCATCAGTAACATGTCTTTGAGCTCTCTGTGAAAACCTGCAGGGTCTTTATCATGGCACGGAACTAATTTCTTCATTTCTAACAGTTCTAACTTAGTCAGTGGTGTGTGAACATACACACGCTTCAAGCGTTGGTCCTCACCCATAACTGGGTGTACTTCTCGTAAGGGGTTCTGACTTTCAATGCCACCACCGAATTGCATGTGGTACGTTTTTCTTTCTGGAGGCGGGGCGGGGACATATTCAGAGCTTAGGAAGGTGTAATACTTACGTCGTTGTTCTAGAATTATTTGTATTAATTTGGTACTAAAACCTCTCCATCTATCCATGAGTAGTGCTTCTAATGTTTCGTGTAAGGGACCTGGGTCAGAATGATGGTTTCTGAACTTGATGAGGAGGTGCTGAATCATATATTCACCTGCTATTTTCTGCTCTTCCGGGGAAAGGTTCAAGAATGTCTGCACTAACGTGTCATCATTATACATGTCTGGGTTTTCGGCCCATAACACAGCTGACCGGGCTAATTCCTGTTCATCCATAGAATTGAGTACATGGTACCCCATTCGGTCTCGAAGCCTTTTATCAGTTTCCTGGAACTGATGTTCAGAAGAATTCGGATTTGTTAACTCAGAGAGAAAGACTCTCTTGCTTTCTGGACGGACACCCTTCCTAAGGTAGGCTCCCCTACCTACATATGCTATAGTATCTGTAGATTTTCCTGATGCTTCATGTTCATCTTCCTCCTCGGAGGAAGTTTTATCATTTTCTTCCTGGTGTGCAGTCAATACTGCCTTTCTAATTTTCTGGGACATACTGGCTATGCAAGCCCCCTTATCATGCCTTGCGTCGGCTATATTTTGACCCCACTTGTTTAATGCGTCTAATTCACTTTGATCTGTCCCGGGCCTGTCTCGTTCTCTTATTACACAATTTATGAAAAATCGTAATATCTGTGCTTGAATGTCAACTTTCTGTTTATGCATGGCAGCTTTGACACTGTCGGGGTCTTTCCCTGTCTGTATAAACTTATATAGTCTGTCGAGAAGTTCCTGCATTCCTACATAGCATAGCAAGTTATCGGTGGCAGATCTTAATCGAAGTGATGCTAATATCATTAAATCATCTTTTCCGGGTACTGGATCATATCTGCAAACTGACATCTTATCTTTGAATGCGTCAAGCCGGGATGAGTAGGGAGACTGGAAAGGATTCTGTGTGTCCCTTAAATTTAATCTGTGTGTCGGTGGCGGGGTCTGAAGACCCGCTGTCGCACCTCTTGAGGCGGATGCTTGGGCATTATCTCTCCGCGGAGTCTGGATTTGGACTTGAATTTGTCGTTTAGTAAGATCAGGTAGGACTGGTTTCGGTAGATCTGTTTTGAGTGTGGGAAGTGGCGGAGCTGGCGGAACAGTGGAGGTCTGTCGTGGTACCGGCGGGACATTATCTGGGGGCGCAGTGCCACCCCCATCCCTGTCAGTAGGCAGGGCACGAACAGGCAGATTGGTATAAGCTGGTACTACATCCTCTAGATATGAATTCAGGAATATGTCTTTAGTAGTTTTATGCATTACTTTAGTTGGAACTAATGGTGTCGGTAAGTTTTTCGGTATCTCTGATTGGGTTTCAGATGTGCCATCTGCTGCAAGATACATACCGTTTACAAGATTATTTCGGGCACGGTCTATTTGTTCTGTTTTTACTCGGATCCCTTCAGTAACTAATTCGTTTTCTTGGTCTTTATCTGATTCTTTAAGTCTGTCTTCTCTACGGAGTGCTTTGTCAGCACGCTTACGTGATTCCTTACGCCAAAATTCTATGGCGTCCTTCTGAGATTGTCTAGCTTTCTTTTTCCATAATGCTTCTTCTACCCTCATGATGCACTCGGCATCCCACGTTCCAGTGACAGGCCATCTGTGTCTTTCGTCTAGGTGTTTGGTGTAATCGGCCCATAAATCTAGATATAATATGGCATCTATGCCATGTTTCTGATACATAAAATTGCCTGGAGTGTCCCTAGGGGGGATAGGAATTTCTTCCTCCAGTAACCCTTTCCTAGTTCCTATCTGTTTTAACTTGTTGAAGAACGGCATCTTGCTTACTTATTACTGAACGCTAGATCTTTATTCCCTAATACGAGTTTACAGCTAGTTGATACAAGAAACACAATAATACACAATTAAACAGTCACATTCATACCACAACATTAATCACATAAAAACATTGAAGACATAGATGACTACCCCCCTATACTGGATGTACTGCTCAACAGTACGGATACACTGGTGTAACAGTGCAGAAATTCGGAATACTTGATATACTGCTAAACAGTACAGATACACTGCCTAAAAACAGTGCAGACCGGACTTGCGTACCCAAACCCGTCTAGATACGACCCAGCAATGGTACTCACCGGGAAGCACGGAAAACAGAAGGCCTCGGAAAACTCGACTGGACTCGACTCGGAACTTCGGAAAACTTCGGAAAACTTTGGAAAACTTCGGAAAACTGGTGGGCCTCTTCACACCTCGGACCTTGCTTCTTTCGGCTGGGCTCTGGTCGGGATCCTCCGCACTCCTCACCGCCTCGTCTGGGCACTGATCGCAGTCTTCGTCACCTCCGTGGGTCAGAGGGAGATGCAGGAAATCCTGCCAGTACACGTGTGTTCCGTCTAACTGATGACAGGGGACACAGTATGCAACGCGCCAACCGGCGCGTGAGGTGGGGGAGGGGTCCCTGTTCGGGCGCCAAAATGACGTAAATAATTAATTTACTCTCTTAATTTCTATGCAGGTAAGTACTTAATCAATAATAACTCAATCAGAATGAAAGAAAACAGAGTCCGTGGTGTTAGAGTTTCTAAGGGTTTTATTCCTCATAAAGGAATCAGGATATCATGTTCTGACCACCACAGGGGTGTCAGAAGGGATAGAGCGCTGAAGTTTTATTATCAATACATAGCTTATATACTTGATTTATACCATAAGAATCAATGTAAGAGGCGTAACAGCTGAGAGAAGACAAGATAACAGTATACACGTGGTACTAGTACATCATCAAGAGGCGTAAACTAGGCGTGAACTAGGCGTGAACTAGAGGTGTGTGCTAGAAACGTCACTGATAGGTGACGCAAGTGGGTGGCACCAAGGGGTGGTGCTAACAGAATGTTGCAATGTCAGCAGAAATCGGAAGCTTGGATGCGCGCGCAGCTGCATGACGTGTGATTGACGGGGTGCAGGGGACTTGACATTTACACTGACGGAAAGAGACAGAAGTCTGGCATGTCAGATCAACTTGTACTTCTATCATATCTGATATCTGATGTTTAGGAACTATACTATCTGGGCGGAAAGGTCTCTAGGGCAGAAGCTATTCTATGCTAACTGTGGATGCGTGTATAAGCGCCTGAGTGTCTACATGTGAAGCGTGGGGCACGGGGCCTTCCATGGAAGCATGGCAACGGAGGCTATGAATTACTTGCATTAAGACAGGTCGGCCCTTTGGCTCTGCAGCTGGAGAGGATTGTTTACAGGATCTAGTAGGCAGGAATGTATTCTCGGGGAGCGGAACAGATAACTCGAAGGTTATAGTCAGTCTTGGCAGAAAGCAGGCTTGAGCTGAGCGCGAGGGGCCACGCTGAAAGTAGGACAGAGTTCACGGGTACAGAGGTAGCCTGGGCAGAGTCAGGAGCCACAAAAGAGGTTCAGATGGCAGGAATTCAGGGCCTACTCTTGCTAGAGCAGGAAAAATACGAAAAGTGTACTACAAAAAGACGGTGGCATAGCATACTTAGGAACGGACTATATAATCCATTCATGGTGGATCTGAAAGAGGACAAGTTAACGGTGGACGCAAATGTATTTGCGTCTTCATAGCTGGCACAGGAGGGAAGTTACATGCACTTTAAGCTGGTACATGGAGTCGGTGGGGTACGCGCTAGGGAACACAACATGGCCAAAATTTAATTTTCCTCGTATCTTAGTGAATACATCCGAGTAATGCTTAGATATTGAAATATCTGTGTCAGTGTCTCACTTTGTGCATAAGTGGCTGTGTTGGTTGGTGAGTAGCTACATGAGTGTGTATATGGGTTATTAGTTGTTTTTTTGAGTATCAGTATGAGTGTCTGTATGGTTCTGTGGAGGATATTACTTAGCGCATAAATGCATGAATGAGTGACTCACTACTTGTATGCGTTTTGAAGACAGCATGTGTGCAGGACTGTATGGGTGGATGAGTGTGTGTATGGGTGTGTTAGTGAGTGAATGACTGTCTCAATAGTGTCTTTATGAGTAAGTACATATGTTCTCAACTAGTATATGTGAGTATTGATGTATATAAGTGAGTATATATGAACGATTGGAAGAGTTTATGTATAAATAAGTATGTGTTTCTATAAGTGATTGTTTAAGAGAGTAGGTATGTGTATGTTTCTGTAGAAGTAAGTGTAGTGGTGTGTGTGTATATCTGTATATGGAAGTAAATGGATGTTTCATACTTTATTTGCATGTGTGAGTATGTGTGTGAGTAACTCTATGTATGAGTGCAGGTGTGTAACAGGATCTATAGGTTTATGAGTACATATGATGAGTGAGTACATGTATGAGTGACTATATAGAACTGATGGTGAATGAGTAGATGTGCATGTAGATTTTGGAATTACTGAATAGGTTTTTTTAACTGGTATTGGTATCTCCATTGTTTTGAACATTTTAGTTTCTATTTTTCAATGTGTGTATCAAAGGTTATATTAGGGTGAGAGGAGGTCTGCAACTCTTTCAGAAGGATGATGTCATCAGTGATGTCATTTGAGATGTCATCAGTGATGTCATGAGTGATGTCACTGACCATGTCATGAGTGATGTAATATGTGACGTCATCAGCAGTGGATTGCATGCGCACGAGTTATAGTTAGCTGAACTAACTATAACAGGGAAATTTCAATGGTTTTGTATGAGTGAAATGTCCAGCTAACTATAACATGTGTGAAACCTATGGGTTTTTTCAGTGAATCGCTAAGGTTTTTTAAAAAGCTAATTCCTAACTTTAAGGTGGCTGACACCTATGGATTTTTCAGTGAATTTCTAAGGTTTTTTAAATGTTAATTCTTAACTATAACGTGGCTGAAACCTATGTTTTTTTCTATGAATTTCAAAGCTTTTGTAATGTACTAATGGTATATTTTTTTATACTGATTTACTACATTGTTTTAAACAATTTATTTTTAGATATTTTATTTTGTTAATTACATTACATATTTTTAGAATAAATTGAAAAAAAATGTTTTCGAAAATATTGAAATTGTAATATTTGGGTATTTTTTTATGTTAGATTTTTTTAATTCATATATATTTTAGATAGCAGGCAATGATATCCTATAGAAGGAAATTCAAGTTACTGTAATTACGGTTAGAATTACTTTTCACGATCAGTAGTAAGCTGAAAGATGCAGCACTAAGGTCTCTCCTAATAACAGGTGAGTAAATCGGAATTCGTGGTTCAGGTGATTTTAGAGGAATTTTTGAAAGTTCCAAAACTCCACACTTAGAAGGATTTCCAAGTGAAACCAGTCAATTTTAGCCTTTGGAAGGAAATTCAAGTTACCGTAAGTATGGTTAGAATTACTTTTCAGGATCAGTAGTGGGCTGACAGATGCAGCACTGAGATCTCTCCTGATAACAGGTCAGAAAATCAGAATGCGTAGTTCGGCTGATTTTAGAGGAATTTTTTAAAGTTCCAAAACTCAACACTTAGAAGAATTTCCAAGTAAAACCACTCAATGTTACCCTATGGAAGGACATTCACTTAGCAGGTAAGTAGTGTTATCATTACTTTTTCTTACTCACTGGTGGATCCTGGATCAAGCACTGGTGCATCTCCTGTAAACAGTTGAAAGAATGCGTTCAAGTCATACAGGCGATTTTAAGGAATATTTTTAGTTTGCGAAAATAGACACTTAGAAACTTTTCTGGTGAAAACCAGAGAATGGATTCCTGTGGAAGGAAATACAAGTTACTGGTAAGTATGGTAAGAATTTCTTTTCAGGGTCAGTGCTGGGCTAAAAGATGGAGCACTGGGTTCTCTCCTGATAACAGGTGAATAAATCAGAATTCGTTGTTCGGATGATTTTAGGTGAATATTTCCAAAACTCAACACTTAGAAGAATTTCCAAGTGAAACTTGTCAATGTTACCCAACGGAAGGAAATTCAAGTTACTGGTACGTATGGTTAGAATTACTTTTGAGGATCACTACTGGTTTCAAAGACGCAGCACTGAGGTCTCTCCTGATAACAGGTGAGTGAATCGGAATCTTACTACATCCAGTAAGTGCCACAGTGCTGCGTAGCAGAGAGACGTAAAAAGGGGCATGGCATGCACCACCTCTCAGCAACGCAGTGCAGTGGCGCTTCCTAGAAGCACCTGGTGGACTACTTGGCCCCCATGGTCCCTCAGATTTGAAGTTGAATTTTTTCCCCAGCTCAAAAAGCGCCACAGGGCGTGTTTGCACACATCACATCAGGCCAGTCCCCTCCCTTCACCACTGTCAAAACGCGCCCTGTCACCATTTTAAGTTGAGAGATTAAGTCCCCTTCAATCCTAAGGATCTCTAGGGTCAAATTAGCCCACTAGGTACCTCCAGTAAGCACCACAGAGCTGCGTTGCAGAGAAAGTATAAAAAGGGGCGTGGCCTCTGAACACCTGTCTGCAACGCAGCTCCCTGGCACATACTGAGAGAACCTGTTGGGCTATTTGGTCCTCAGGGACCCTCAGTATTGAAAGAGAATTAATTCCCCAACTTAAAACGCACCACGGGGGGCATTTGCACACTGATGAAGGAAGGGGGCATGGCCTGAGGTGACATGTCTGCAAAGACTCCCTGTGGCACGTTTTAAGTTACAGAATTAATTCCTCTTCATTCCTGAGGTCCCCTGTGGGCCAACTAGCCCACCAGGTACCTCCAGTATGTGCCAAGGAGCTGCATTGCAGAGAGGTGTTCAGAGGCCGGGCCCCTTTTTACAACACTCTGCAACACAGCTTTGTGGAGCTTACTGGAGGTATCTGATGGGCTAGTTGGCCCCTAGGGGACCTCTGGATTGAAGAGGAATTAATTCCCCAACCTAAAACACACCACAGGGCGTGTTTGCACACACATCACCTCAAGTCCCACCCCCTACCTTCACCACTAGGCAAACGCGCCCCGTGGCGCGTTCTAAGTTGGGGGATTAAGTACCCTTGAATACTGGGGGTCCCTGGGGGCACACTAGCCCACCAGGAACCTCCAGTATGCGCCAGGGGCCTGCTTTGCAGAGAGCTGAAAAAAGGTGCATGGCCTCTTTACACGTCTCTGCAAGGCAGCCCCCATGGCGCATACTGGAGCTTCCTGGTGGGCTAGTTCGCCCCCAGGTATGCCCATTATTCAAGGGGAATTAGTTCCCCCTCTGCAAATGCACCAGGGGCCGCGTTTGCAGAATGGTGTAATCCGTCACCTCAGGCCCCACCCCCCTAACTTCACCACTGTGCAAACGCGCCCTGTGGCGTGTTCTAAATTGGGGCGTTAGGTCCCCTTGAATGCTGGGGGTCCCTGGGGGCCAACTAGCCCACCAGGAACTTCCATTATGCTCCATGGGCTGCGTTGCAGAGAGGAGTAAAAAGGGGCAGTGGCCTCATTACACTTCTCTGAAACGCAGCCCCCTGGCGGATACTGGAGGTTCCTGGTGGGCTACTTGGCCCCAGGGACCCACAGTATTCAAGGGGAATTACTTCCCCCTCTGCAAACATGCCAGGGGGCGCGTTTGCAGAGTGGTGCAGGGAGGGGTTGTGGCCTCCTCCCCGATCTCGAGGTTTTTCTTTTTCTTTTACTTTTAAGAAGGGGGACTCTGTAGCCCCCCTTCTTTTTCAATTTTTTGGCTCTGGGGTCCCCATTCCCCAGGGCCTGCCCCTATTTTTTTATTTTCTTTTAAATGAGGAAGGGGTTCCAAGTGGCCTCCCTCCCAAGGCCTTATTCGCCCCGGGGACCCAATCCCCCGGGGCATGGCCTTTTCAATTTTTTTGTAAAGAAACTATTTGGGAGGGGGGCCTCGTGGCCCCACTCCCGGGCCGCTTATGGCCCGGCTACCCCATCCCCCGGGGCCGGCCTTTCTCTTTTTTTTTCATTTTTGGGATGGGCCACGTGGCCCCCCTCCCTGGCCACTTGTGGCCCCGGGGACCCCATCCCCTGCGGTCTGGCCCTCTCCGTTGGGGAACGTGGGGGGTTCCCCAAGCCCCCCACGGTCCTTGACGGCTCATCACCTCCTGCAGGAGCTGGCATTGCTTTTCTACAATGGGAGAAGTTAACATCTTGCTTCCCATGTAGAAAAGCATTCAGCTTTGGTTTTTGGAAGAGAGAGCAGGTTTCCTGCTCTCTCTTCCAAAAACCAAAGCAGTTTGCTGTGGTAGGGCGGGAGCCGCGAGTCTCCCGCTCTACCATAGCAAACTACAGTATCCTGGGGGTGCAGCCCGTGACACTTCAGGAGTCAGCCCTGGGCGTGGTGGTCCCCAGGGCCACCACAAGGCTTCAGGAGGGGGGCCGCGCAGCCCCCTCCCAACATTTAAAAGCCCCGGGGGTGGCATTCCCCGGGGCTGGAGCATTATAATAAAACACATTACCCCAGGTACTTGGCCCCCAGGGGCTAATTAATAATAAAGCTGGCTTTGGTAGGGTGCGCGTATCCCGCAATTTAAAAAAATAAATAGAGTTTGTAGTCTTGGGGGTCCTCGTGGGATCCCCTGAGCAGGTCTAGGGGGTCAGGGTGTTTCTACCGTGCCCCCTTTGCGTCTTTTGCGCACTTGTTATTTAGTTTTCTTGTGCCTCGATTCTACCGAGACACAAGATGGCTGCCAACACTTCCTGGTTTGGAGTGTTGACAGACAGTTGAGAGCCAATTAGCATGCAGCTCATGCTCTTAAGGGTATGCGCATAATCCTTGGACGGTATGCGTACCCTACTTCATCTATAGATATATCTATGACTTTACTTTTGATTTTCTCAGGAACTACTGCACAGATTTACACCATTTAACAAAAAGCGTAATCTGCGAACCAAACTCTTTTGCCAAATTTTGTGTAATTCTGTTCAGCAGTTCGGGCGTTAGCCGTGTCTGAAGGTCCCTATGGAAAATTGCGTAGGGAAAACACGTTTTGGGACTTCCCTCTTTTTTTTGAAGTGCGGCACTTCAGACGTGGGTGATTTCAGCTTGGTTTATTTCAGCAACAACTCAACCAACGCGTTTCAGCCTAACCTCGGCTTTGTTCACGGTAAGTGAGTGATCATCACTTTCTACTTTTATATCCCATATGCCATTATGGGGCATTGTGGGATATGTAGTACAGTTACAAATGTACAACTTATTTACAATTTTTAGACAGACCTCGGGTTATTTTTACATGTATGATTTTTTATGGGTTTCATTTGTATAATTCATGTGTATAGTACCCCATTTCTTCATTATTCGGCAGTCTCAATATTAATTACACTAGTGGATGTGGTTGTTACAATGTTTATTGGATGTAATGCTGCACTTTGGTCACTGCCAATGCATGTTTTACTCTTGGTTACAGTCTTTTTCTCTTCTTCTTTGTTCTTGGTATTTGATTGATTCTGTAATATTTTCGATTAAATTATTCCCATTTTATTTTATTACTCAATTGTTTTCTAATTGTATAGTACCTTATCACTCTACCAAGAATCCTGTAATTGCATGTTGTCACTGTTCTTTAATCACTCGAGATGTACATAAAGTTCTTCATCATTGTTCATAACTCTTGGCACCTTAGTTTTTAATCTAATGATGAGGTGTGATTCCGCTTGTCTCAGCTTTTTCCGTCTATCGCCTCCTCTTTCATTTGGTTTTATCATAAGAATAATGGGATATAAAAGTAGAAAGTCATGATCACTCACTTACCGTGAACAAAGCCGAGGTTAGGCTGAAATGCGTTGGTTGAGTTGTTGCTAAAATAAACCAAGCTTAAATGAATCCAAGTCTGAAGTGCCGCATCATTGGAAAAAAAATATATATACATATATATATTCCAAAACCTGGTCCTCTGAACCAATTCAATCGAGTGCACACAAAAAGCCATCCATGGGTTCAAGGCAATATTCAAAATGTATTACACGCTTCTGCAGCGAGTTGACAAACGCGTTTCAGCGTTTCTGCCTTCGTCAGTGTCGACAAAAACTTTACTCATTCGTGTTTAAATAAAAGGTGTATCCAAGTTCATGAACATAGATAGTGTCATGTGCAATAAATATAAATAAAATTAAAATAAACAATGGACTAAAATGTGGCAGCCATCTTGTAATGGATCTTTTTGCACCCAAACCAGTTAAATACATTTTGCGTGTCATTCCAGTTAACCATAAGCAAATCAAATGAAATATGCTTGGGGGCCACTTGCCATACCTGCAGGAACACTCCCACCATCATCTGCCACTTTGCTCTCCCCCGCCGCCGCCTCTGCCATCGCGGCTGCCGAGTGGGGAGAGCATCCAGCGTAGCCTGCTGCCTACATCCCCAAGGGTCCTTTGCGGCGACTCGGGGACGCCGCAGCAGCGTCACTCAACAGCGCCCGGAGGCGCATAAAGACAACACGCTCCTGCTGAGGAGCGGGAGCCTGACAGACGCTTGGGGGCCACTCGCCATACCTGCAGGAATACTCGCACCATCATCTGCCACTTTGCTCTCCCCCGCCTCTGCCATCGTGGCTGCCGAGTGGGGGGAGCATCCAGCGTAGCCTGCCGCCTACATCCCCCAGGGTCCTTTGCGGCGACTCGGGGACGCCGCAGCAGCATCACTCAACAGCGCCCGGAGGCGCATAAAGGCAACACACTCCTGCTAAGGAACGGGAGCATTACAGACGCTTGGGGGCCACTCGCCATACCTGCAGGAACACTCGCACCATCATCTGCCACTTTGCTCTCCCCCACCGCCGCCTCTGCCATCGCCGCTGCCGAGTGGGGGGAGCATCCAGCGTAGCCTGCCGCCTACATCCCCCAGGGTCCTTTGCGGCAACTCAGGGACACTGCAGCAGCATCACTCAACAGCGCCCGGAGGCGCATAAAGAGAACACGCTCCTGCTGAGGAGCGGGAGCCTGACAGACGCTTGGGGGCCACTCGCCATACCTGCAGGAACACTCGCACCATCATCTGCCACCTTGCTCTCCCCCGCCGCCACCTCTGCCATCGCGGCTGCCGAGTAGGGGGAGCATCCAGGGTAGCCTGCCGCCTACATCCCACAGGGTCCTTTGCGGCGACTCTGGGATGCCGCAGCAGCGTCGCTCAACAGCGCCCGGAGGCGCATAAAGACTACACGCTTCTCCCGCGTCGTGGGATGCACGCGGGCGATGCCGGGCTGAGCCCGGGCAGAGGGCGGGCCGTCTGTGGCCGTCAGGGGCAGGAAGAGGCAGGGCCGGGCCCCCCCACTTACCTTCACCATGGGCAAAAGGAAAAAGGTATGTACCAAAGAGAATGCCGGGTCAAAAGCGAAACACCCTAGAAAATCCGAATCTATTATCTCGTACTTAACCTCAGCGGTGGGGGTGTTGACCAAAGAAATTGCTAATGTTGAGAAAGAACTGGGCCTGAATGCAGAGGAGATTGACCCAGCCCTGAGACCTGACCACATTAGGGAGATGCCATTGGACCCAATTGTTGTGATTACCAATCGGGAATCAACCTAACTCATACTGCACCATTAACTCCCACAGATGTATCGACCCACCATATATCCACACCCCCTACGCCTATTGCTACCTTACACAGGGCGCATAAGAAGAGAAAGCCACTAAGTACTTTGGGTAGGGCAAAAAAAGATTTGGCACATACTAATAGACTGGATTCTCGCTTGAAGAGCCAAATTAGGAAACTCATTGAGGACCTATTTATCACACGCCTGGAACCCGTATTGGTATCTGTAGCTAAAGACATTGTGGACACCTTAAATACTTGTGTAGCGGGGCTCCTCTCTAAATGTGAAAAGATTGATCTGTTGTTGAGACAAAATAGTGGGGTTAAGGGAGGTCTGACCCAGCCAGATGTACCAGCTAACAATCTGCCTACAGCTGACAACTCTAACCCCATACCCTGTCGGGCCCCTAGCTTGGAAAGGATTGCTAACACAGTAGGGAAGCCAAGATTAAGGATCGGGTCAGCAAACCCAATACGTGAAACAAATGCTTGGGGCAGTCAGGATAAGGCCAATAGTAGACACCCTCGTCAGCCCGGTTACACCCTGGAGCTCCCACCGGAAGCTGCCCCTTTGGTGGCTGTATTCACAGGAGTTCCCCCGGGTAGAGGGGGTGCTTGGGAGACTACCACTGACTTGATGAATCTAGCTAGTCAGTGGTGTGACCAGTTTAGCTCAGGCGCAGCTAATGTGGCTAGCGCAATCACTATGGTAAGGAGGGTTCGATGGGTGGGGCATCGTCCAAAGAACATCCCAGGGGACTGTGTGGTGGTGAATTTTAACAACAGGAACTGTGCGGAAAGATTATTTTGGGATGGCTCAGACCTTGTAAACAAAGGTATCAGATCCCTCCCCTTGGGGTTCTTCTACCCGCCACCCAAAGTCTATAGAGACCCAGACCCACATTTCCGATCATAGACAATACCGATCAATATAAGCATTTTAACATACCAGGCTAGGATGAGCGCCCAGTGGCACCCAGCTCAGAGGCCTTCTAGGGGTGGGGACACTGAGCCCATGACTATACTTCCAGCTTCCCCGATAAACGTGCAACCAAGGGGAAAGGTACAGCTTAGTAACAGGTTCTCACCCCTATCCCAGATGGAATGCAATGATTGACTGGGCCATGTAACCTTAAGTAAGGGGACTGAGAGAGATGGCGCTATTATTCCAGCAGACTCACATTTAGTCCCATGCTAAATTTTAAGTTGGAATGTGGCGGGCATCAGATCGAAAAGCACTGACCCCATCTGGTTGCAATTCATAAAACACTTTGATATCTTGGCATTGCAGGAAACCTGGGATGTAGACTCTAGTTTTAATCTAGATGGTTTTCAAAGTTTTACCACCCCTGCGATCCGAGGGACTGTGGGGAGGTCTAAGGGTGGCTTACTCTTCCTTGTTTCCATAAATCTTGTTGGGTCATTTAGAAATTGTAACGTGGAGTAAGATGCCCAGAATGGTCCATGCCTAACAAGCAATACCTTTTGATAAATTTGTATAATGCCATGGATGGTCTTGAACATTTTAACATGTTAAAACAATTTTTATCAGTCCACAAGGTTAATAACTCTTTTTCGGTAGAAGTGTTTCTTATGGGAGATTTTAATATACACCCTTGCAAATGGGACTGTTATGGGGACGACTTAGATGGGCACCCAAATAGCAGGGCACCACATTTTGAACATGGTAAACAGGGGGAGGATTTGGAGGCATTGCTTTCCTATCCGAATTTATTAGAACCAGCCAGGGAAAGTAGTAGCGAGAATGCACCTACCTTTGCAGGGAGGGGGGTTAATTCTGACATCGACTACATCTTTGTATCCCCCCTACTCCTGACTAAGACATTGGCTTATAGCGTAGTGATGTCACCATTTAGAGACCATAACCCTCTTGTACTAGAAGTTGACATGGGTGCCAAGAATGTCATCAGGGCTCCAGGAAGGGAAGCACCACGAGCCATTTCCACAAAAGATCAAGGCAGACGGATAAAGCGGGACAAAATAGTCCCAGAGGCATTTTTTGATGAACTGGTGGCCAAGACTGAGTCCAATATTGGTATCTGCCTGGATGGCAACGTCGTGGGTAAGGGAGCGATAACCTCCTTTCCAGCAATCTGTAAACAAATTGCTGATAACCTACACAAGCGGAGGGGGACATGTTGGAGGGGATGATTTATTAGGGGCAGGAGGGGCCAGGGGGACTCAGTGCAGCAGCTTTCAGAAGCCGCACTGGGGAGACCGTGTGAGAGAACTAAGGGAAATAGGACAGCTTAATTTGCACCAGGGCAGTCCTGGACCTCTTGCTCTAAAACAGGAAAAAAGCATACATATGAGTTTTGGAGACTGAAGCTTTGAGAGTTGTACAATTTATTTGAAGACACAGCTTCTAGAAATAATCAGTGATAACATAAAAATCATATAGTACTTGGCCCTGTACCCAGCATTCTCTTGAAAGTCACATGGACCAGTTTGAGTTTACAAAGTACAGTTTAACATTTGCTAAGAGAGTGAGATCTTGCTTTAAGTACACTTATGAGTACTGAGGCAGATTAAAAACGGTTGTGCTTGTTCACATAGATGAATACTCACATTTGCTTATAAGTGTAATCCTGCAAGATACATTAGAATGCAGAGTACATGTTATTATCATTAGGTACGCTCACAATGCTATATCAGTGAGATGTCCTAAGACCACAATATAAATGCTTAAATGTAGAGAACAATTTAAAAAGTACATATGCAGATTTAAAATGACTTATCCAAAAAGCAGTTAAAACATAACACAAGTAAAATATTTACATGCACAAAAGTATGGACATTTGATCAAGGGCCCTTGGAGACAACTCTCGGTCTGAATACCTACAAACAGACGAGGAGTTGCCCGCTAATGTTCTTGCGGGGCTCCTTCTTATACTGTCCAAAACACATGATACGATAACTACATCATCCCACGCCACCACGTATCACATACCCGTCCATTGTCATTTACTGGCCTGCTCTCTACCTTTCCCACCCGTAAGGTTAGGTATGGCCTTTTTCCTGTAATTGTGGTACATACTTCAGTCTAGACTGAGACCTGCCATTTGACTGGAAGTTTAATAATAAACTATCAATGGACGACAGAAATGTGTTAGTATTGCTTCGAGGGGTTCTATTCATGTGTCAATCAGGCAATTTGCGATAATATTTCGCCACACTTATCCTCAGTTTATCGGATATCTTGCTTGACGTAGCTGTGGTGGGAACTTCCCTTATTCTATTCATGGCTTAGGTGGGGGACGTGGGGTATGTTGCAAGATTTATAGAGGAACTTGACTTCTGCTGTTTGTGAGAAATATACAATGAGGTGGGGCCTGGTAGGGGTGCGGGTCCTTGCAGACAAGAGCAGCTGGGTGAATCTTGGGTCAGACTTGCTTTCTGCTTCTGCTTAAGCTAAGAGAAAATGGCAGTGCTCAGGGCAATGTAACTGAGGCCTGTAACCTCTAAACAGCAGGGCCTACACAGGGGTCATGTTGTGCAGGTGACAGGTGTGTCCTTGGATAGCTGTGCAGCTAAAAATTCTCCCTCCAACATACCCCCCTCAGGTTCGAAATTCGAACCTTATCAAACGTCTTTAAACACCATTTGAACTGCATACTTAGCTGGAGATGGGGGAAGTGGCCAGGGTGAGTCACAAAGAGGCTGTTCCTCTGAATCTTTGTCCTGCACTTTTCCTGAATCTGCATCTGTTTTCCCTAAATTATCACACATTGTCTCATAGGGATGCATCAAGTCCCCCTGTGATGAACGTGGTGGGACTCTATGCACCTGGGCCTGACACTGACTAATTACAGGAATGTCTGGCAATGGGCGGGAGTCAGGAATGGTCAACTCCACTATGCTCATCATTGTCGTCTCTCCATCATCTCCCTTAGCCCTACGAATTCCAGTATATGAACCTGAGCCTGCATAATTCATCCCTATCATTTTAGAACTAAATTTCTTTACACAGTGTATCAGTATCTGTGATCCAAAACACAACAATAACAGCACACAGAAAATTGGCATTAAAAATTTAAGCACTGCAGACAGCCATGAAGGCATCCAGTTCAAATCGAACCAGCCATTTAAGAGATCTGCTTCAGCACCTCCTTCCTCATGCATCTCTTTCCCCAAGTTGTCCAAATCCTCGATGGCCTTCGTAAGTGTTCCGTTGTTAGCATCGTTTGCTAAAATGAAAGTGCAGCAGGATTTTCCCACCTTGGCGCACACACCACCATTCATTGCTGTTAGCTGGTCTAGAACATATCTGTGCTCTAGAACCATAAGTCGTAGAGGTCGAAGTTCTTCTTTCACGGCGTTGAACCCATCCCGGGTGTTGTTGACAAGCTGCATTAGTTTATATCTGGTCACTTGCAGCCAGCGAGCACTGGCTTTAGTCTGGAACATGGGGATAACTCCCCCAAAGAAAAGTTCGGCATCATTGAAGAGTCTGTAATCCTGAGGTATTTTATGAAAAGGGCCATCTGAGAAGTATTTCATTATTTCTCTCTTCCCATGATGAAGCAGGGTAACATCATCTGCCATTGGGTGTGTGTGGATGTGGGAAATGTTCGCTGCAGGGACAACAAGATGTAGTTCATGCATTGTCACAATGGAACATAGTCCTTGCCAGTGGGGGGGCAGCTGCAGATAGATGTGTTCGCCGCATGCCCAATAGATGTCCATGAGACTAGAAGTACCGTGCTGGAGATCAAAATTAAACACTGTGTGACTGCAGTTTGTGTTTCGGCCCACAGACACTGTTCCGGTACCTAGGAAGCAAAGGAGAGGAGACTTAAGTTTGTATGCTCTTTTAGGTTTGTACTTTGTACCCTCATTGAGAGTATATCTTCTAGTTTCTTGTACCCATATCTCAGCACATTCCCTCCCAATAGTCTCATTGGTATAATGCTTATGCTCCTGACCTACAACCGGGCTACCTAAGGATGCTGCCTTGCATATTAAATAATGTGGCCCATTCCATTTGTTATTAAAATATATATTGGCCCTCAGGCGCAGAATGGGTCTCCACTGACAAGGGCATGTGTCATGTGTATGGTTAGTCTGTTGATATTCGGGTGAGTGGCATTTTGATGGGGGTGTTGGGAAGGTGAAGTATCCTAGTTTTCTAAACTGATACTCCCAGACCTGTATCATATTAGCAGGTACTCCCATTTCATGGTAAACTTCCATTCTCCTCTCAAATTCTACTGGGTCAGAAACAACAGTGAATGTAACATACTTGTTATCCCAGTCTGAGGCGTTTACAAATGCTGTATTAATTTTTGCTGACTGGAGCTGTATCTGACCATGTATGCGGCAAAGGAACAGGTGTAGGAGACATTTGGCCGTGGGCGGTAGAATCTCTTTGGGAATGAGCAATTTGTCTGCACCTACAGCATGTGGAATGTATGAGCACACAAAGCAGGAATCATTCGTGGCTTTCCTCCCCACCTCCCTCATGTCTCTGTACCACATATTATCTAACAATGCATTATGGGTACCATCATTCTGTACTGACACACCAGGGCGCTGGGAGAAAAAATCAGGCATAGAGTGTTGTTCGAATGTGTACACAACTGTGTCCTGGAGATCACTAACCCAGTTTGATATTTGTTCTGTGTCTTTCTCCTTACGTTGTGTGCGAGGGGTATATCTCCTTGGTGTTTTATTGCAACCCATTTTATACCTGACACTCCTTTTATGCTGACGGAAACGTCTAGGGACACCTTTCCCAGGGGCATTCACAGTGATATCAAGTACCCTGTCCCACTCGGTGTGGTCTACAGAGGGTGTGGAAGGTGTTGTGGGTACAGGGGTGGTGCAGCCATTGCTGGTGTATTCCTCATCTAGTATGTTACCAGGACTCGTTTTAGGCATGTGATATCCTACTGAGATGGTAGGCCTAACTTGGCTTGATATAGCCTTCTCTCTCTCTGCTTGTAATGCAAGCCAATGGAATATAGCCATTGAAGCAACGAACATAACAAAGAATAAAAATGCTATAATACATATCTTTCTAATAGAGATCCTGGAGGGAGACGTTGGCCTGTTGCTGTTTCTTATCCCGTAGACTGTCATATGTTCTCCATAGTCTTTATCCTGGATCGTCAAGGGAAATAGAACGCCCTTCTTCCGATAAATGTTCAAGTCTCTGTTGGTGCCGGGTGGATCCTCACATGGTTCAAATGAACCCATGCTTTGCGTTCGGCAATTCGGACCGCAGTGGGTGAAGAGTCAATGACCAGGTATGGTCCCTCGTACTTAGGGTCTCTCCACTTCCGCACTTGCTTCTTTATGAAGATCTGTGTCCCAGGGCGGATGGGCAAAAGTTCATCGGAAATTGTGCCGTCCTTGCTGGTGCTGTCCTTTCTCTTTGTCTTGGATGTCTGAATAGAAAGAAACCTAGCAGCACGGGTTAGGGCACACAAATAATCAAATAATTCAGCTTTCACAATCTCAGAAGACGTTTCATTGTCTACTTTAGGTCTGGTGGAAGGAACAACCATATTCATTGATCTGCCAGTGACAAGCTGGTGAGGTGTGAGGTGATGATCAGAGCTAGGGCTGTTCCTGAGTGCAAACAAAGCAATTGGGAGGCAATAGAGCCATTTCTTTCCAATAGTGGCACTTATTTTGCTGATCTTGGCTTTGAGCAATCCGTTGAGGTGCTCACAAATACCATTGCTTTGTGGGTGATAGGCTGAAGTAAGTTTATGTTTTATTCCTAACATGGTGGCTATTATCTCAAAGATGGAGTTTGAAAAATGCCCGCCATTGTCACTGCGGATAGATTCTGGTAATCCCCAGCGACATATGACCTCACGAAGTAGGAAGGTAGCTGCGGCCTTAGCGTCACAATGGACACATGGTCCAGCCTCAATCCATCGTGAGAAGGGACATACTACCACGATGAGGTATCGGTAGTTGTTACATCTGTCAAGCATGTCCACATAGTCAATGTGGAGTTCCCTGAAGGGACCCTTAGGCCTTGGTATTGTTGAAGCAACTGTTTTCATAGCTGGGTTGGGTGAATACTGCTGACAGATGAGGCACTGATGGACAAAGAGTTGTATCTGTTCATGTGCATTGGGGATGAACCATTCTGCCTGCAGGTTAGAGGACATGATATCACGAGGGACATGTGTAGGAAGGTGCAGTTGGGTAAGTGCTATTTGCAAAAGAGCCTGTGGCATGACAGGCTCCCCTGTCATTGTCTGTCTGTAAATGAAATCTGAGGCATCCTGTTGTACTCCCCTCTTCTTCCATAACTCTTTTTCTTCAGCTTGGGCACTTTCTTGTATCTCTCTGAGGTGCAGCTGTGCAATGATGTCAAACTGCTGTGTGTCATCAATTGTATATGGAAGTGTTGGGTCGGGTGTATCTGGGAGTGGTGACTTACTGGTGTCCTCAGCTGCGTTTTGCATATCTTCTTGCGCTATTGGGGGTGTATCTTTGGCAAGCAAGATGGGGGTGCAGTCAGTCTGTGTCGGGGATGGTGATTGTGTACAACTTTGGCCTTTAGCTGCTGCTTTAGCAGCCCAATCTGCCATTGCATTTCCTCTGGAAACAAAATCTTGGCCGTTCGTGTGTGCTGCACATTTCACTACTGCTACTTCTGCTGGCAGTGTCAAGGAGTCAATTAGTTCTGCAAGTAACTGTTTGTGCATTACAGGCGTGCCATCTGTTTTAAGAAACCCGCGCCTTTTCCATCTCAATATGCTGGAATGCGTTGTTGTGGTGACATATGCTGAATCAGAGTACACAGTAATTCTTTCATTAGCTCCATGTTTCAAGGCGGCTATTAATGCCACCAACTCAGCTGCCTGGGCCGAGTAATGGGGTGGTAATGTTATCTGCTGTACAATATCCAGAGTGTCTGAGGAGTTATTCTGGCATGCTCTGACTACAGCTGTCCCTGTATGCCTGATCCCTGTCTCTTGATCAATCGTAGAAGAACCATCAACAAAGTAAATTATACTGTCTGGTAATGGGTCCTCTTTTGCTGTGCCTGACTCATCCCGGCAGTATGTGGCACAATCATGGGTGTCATCGTCAGCTGTCGCAATCGGATGTGCAAAGAACGTGGCTGGATTCACAGTGTGGCATTTTACAACCTTCAACGATGGTAATGACAGTATGACTTCATATCCTGACACTCTCTGTGTGGTAAGAGTTGTTTTAGCTTTCTGTATTATTGCAAAGACAGCATGCTCAGTGTACAATGTCAGAGGGGAGCCCATGACTATGGGGGTGCTTTTCTCAACGGCAAATGCTGCTGTTGAAAGAGCCTGTTCACAAGGATAGTGGCCTTTCATCACTGAGTCTAACATGCCACTGAAGTATGCAATTGGTTTGGGACCCAAGGGGTATTTCTGGGTGAGGACTGCTGTCATGACCTGTCCATTACAGTGTGTGAACAGATAGAATTCCTTTGTATAATCAGGAGATCCCAACACTGGTGCATTTGTAATCTCATCTTTTAATTTTACAAAGGCTGATGTCATTTCAGGTGTCCAGTCAATCTTGTTATGCCTGTCCTTAGCCATTTTGACAGCTTTCAAGAGTGGTCCAGTTATAGTAGCATAATCAAAGATCCACTGTCTGACATAGTTCACTAGTCCCAGGAACTTTTGCATGTCTTTAACTGTCTGTGGTTCTGGAGTATTCCTTATTGCTTCTACTCTTCCTGGTGTAACTCTTCTTCCTGATGCTGAAATCAGTTGACCTAAATACTGTACTTCTTCCTGACAGTATTGTAGTTTTTGCTTGTCTACTTTGTATCCTCTATGTGCTAATGTTGTAAGCAGAGCAATTGTATCTTTTCTGCACTCTTGCTCTGTTGCACTGCAGAGGAGTATGTCATCGACATATTGCAGCAAAGTGCTGTCACATTGAAAATTTGATAAGTCATCCTTGACAACTCTGTTAAACACACTGGGGGACTCACAATAGCCTTGAGGGAGCCTTTTGTACGAAAATTGCCTATTTCTGAACGAAAATGCGAATAGAAACTGGCTTTTGGGATGCAGTGGGACACTGAAAAAAGCATTTTTCAGGTCAATGACGGAAAAGTATTTTGCATTTTGTGGGATGTTAGTAAGGATCACTGAAGGGTCAGGGACGATGGGAAACTCAGGTATCACTATGCTGTTAATTGAGCGAAGATCATGTACTAGCCTCCATTGATTTCTTTGTTGTTTCCTCACAGGAAAAAGACAGGTGTTGCAAGGTGAGGTACAAGGATATATCACACCTTGATCCAGTAATGCTTGAATTGTGGGGGCTATTCCTTCTTCGGCTTCTTTGGACAAAGGGTACTGGCGCACTCTGGGAAGAATGGCGTCAGGTTTCAGCGTCACTTTGAATGGTTCTGCTGATCGAATGAGCCCCACATCATTGGGACCTGTAGTCCAAAGGATGTTGGGCACCTGAGCTAGGTCTGAGTCACGTGCTGCATCAATTACTGGGGGTTGTGTTGGTGTTCTAATTTCCACTGTCACTGACACGGGGACTGGAATCTGATATACAATGTCTTCTCTATCACCTAATAATTCCTGATCTGTAATGTCTCTTACCCGATGTCCAGGCTCAATAAAAATGACACAGGCCCATGTCTGGCCAAAGTCATCTCCTGCTATAAAGACTCCATATGTCGGTGTTATGTTAAAACAATGTATTCTTAGGATCATATTTTTGTCTGGTGCTGGCATGTCCTGTGACTGTGGATGGAAAAGAAATTCTTTGGGTAGCTGTACAGTGCGCCCTGCCATCTCTGGTGAGTTGGCAATGACCATTTGCACAGCTGTGGAGAATGCTAGTTCATTCACTGGGCGAGCTCTAATTTGGTCTCTCATGGAAGAGTCCACAGTGACAGCCATCATTCTTGCCAGTGATGTGCCAGGGATGGAGCAAGTCATTGTGCCTTTTTCATCAAAATGAATTGTCATGTTTAATTTGGCCATAAGATCACGGCCCAATAGATTTACGGGGGATTCTGTCGAGTAAAGCAGTCGTTGCTGAATGCTTTTGCCTCCTATTTTTATTGGTACTGGCTTGGTGAAAGGGACCCTTGTAATTGCCCCAGAGAAACCCTGTGTGTCTACACTTTGATTGGAAATTGGCAGTGCTCCCTCTGTTATACAGGAAAATGTTGCACCTGCGTCAATCAGAAAACTATACGTTTTGTTGTTGATCGTGACATACACAACTGGGTCCTTTCTAATATTTGTGAGGCACGATAACAAGGGACACACTAGGGTCTTCTGTGGGCTATCCTAGCTGGTGTACCTTCCAGCCTGATGTTGCTGGATTGTACCCTGCAGAACCGGATTGGCGGGCTGCAGTACTGTGGCTCCCTGAGGTACAAGAACCTGTGTCTGTGGCACCATTTGGTACACAGGCACCTGTTGTTGAACCAGTTGTGGCTGTGTCTGTTGGACTGGTGTCTGTAATTGTACTTGCTGTAACATTGGCTGTTGCTGTCCTGCAGACGGGTAGGTGTACACTACGTTGGGCTGCAGTGGCTGTGTCTGCTGCTGAACGTATTGCACTGGTACCTGGACTTGCTGTGGTTGCCCTCTGCCTGCTGATTCTTCAACATACATTTTAGTGCGGCATTCCCTTATCATGTGTCCTGGTCGCTGACAGTAGTAACACAGTGGGGGTCCTGGCTGCTGTGTGGTTCTTTGGTAGCCCATCCCCCTACCTCTTCCTCGCATTCCTGATGACCTTGTTTGTCTGTTATCATAATACTGTTGTTGCCTCTGATTGTTTCTGGGGTGCTGTGCCTGTGTCTGCTGGACTGCCGCCTGCGTGTTTTCTTGTAATGCGCTCTGGGCATTTTGTGGAAATTGGGTGACAGTAGTCATTTGACCCACTGGTGTGGCTACCATTATTGTGTCCACAGCCTCCTTTTTCTTTAATTTCTGTTGCACCAATTTAGCTGCCGCATTTTCAATTGCCACCTGCCTCTTCTTCTCCTGCTCTTGCTCTTTTTTACAGTAGTGAATGATATGGTGTTGTATTTCTGCCCATGGTTTGCATTCCATTGCTACTATTCCATCTAACTTGTCTTGCACAGCAGTTGGCAGTCCCTTCTTAATTGTATGGTAGAAGAACCTACAATTACCTCCTGTTATATCCCATTTCTCTCCTAACTCCTGTTGCCACTTTTCCTTCATTCTAGTAATGTACTGTGCAGGATCTTCATTACTTTGCATTGTCTGGGACATCAGGGACCCGATGTCTGGGATATCAGGGAACTTTCTACGCAGCTCACTCCACAAGGCAGACCTTATCGTATTAAAAGGATTACCATCCAATTCCAAGTTTGTGATGGAAAGTCTGTGGTCAATACGTGTGAACATTTCCTCTGCATCCTCTCCAATCAGGGAAACGAGCAGGCTTTTCACATCTCCAGCAGCCAATGGCACCCCTGCAGTGTTTTTCTCAAAGGCTTGTATCCACTTCCCAGCACCCTCTGTGAGGGGCGTAAGTTGCTTTTTTAAATTGTCCTTGTCCATAAGGGACCAAGGGGTGTAGATGGGATGGTCCTCGATATTTTTATATAGCAGTGGCAGCTGGCGCAGCACCCCTGTGGGCCTTGTGCTGTCATACCTGCGTGCGTATTTCTGCCATATTCTCAAGCCTCTGCGCATGTAATTGTAATCCCAGTCTTCATCTCCCTCCCCCCTCAAGATGCAGTCTTCAGCTGTTGCCATGTCCTCAGGGTGAAAAGACCCTTCTCGAGGCCACACCATCATTTGGGGGGCTTTACTTTCTGTCCATTCTGCCAAGTCATCTGAGAATTTGTCGGCATAATAGCTACTCCCTTCTCCTAGCACCACTATCTCATATGGTGTCAGATCTTTGGATGACAACTGTCCTGGCCTACTAACGGCCATGTTGTACAGTGCTCCAGATCTGGTTGTGCGCAGGCGTGCTTTACCTGTTACATCATATTCTTCTAGGATGTCGTCAGGTCTCCCATGGTTACCTAACACTGCGAGATTCTCTACCTCTGTCCTTCTTTGCCTGTACCTCCTTTCCGCCCGTTCAAGCACATTGGTCAGTCCTAAGTTATCAATGTCTACCTCTCTGAGTTGGGCCCTACGTGGTGCGGCTACAGGAGGTGATGCCTGGCGCACAGGTGTCTGTGGCAGTGACCTCTGGGGGTTGTAGTTAGGGAATGCACGAGGGGCTTGTGTTATGTTAGCTGCTGTGTCGCTCTGTGGTGGAGCTTCACCCTGGGCCTCATAGTCTAATTGTATCCATGGCCTTTGCTGTGGCCTTGTTGTTAAGATCCCACCACTGTGTTGCCTTGCCTCATTTGCACCGCTTGCCAATTCATTGAGTGTCGGTTGTTGTTGCCTTTCTCTCAGCTGGCCCAACCCACCCATCAGTTCTGTCATTCTTTCATTTCTTCTATCATTTTGTAAGGGCCTCTGCTGATAAGTTAGTGCATTGTCAGTGGCGTTTCCTAAGCAATGCTCGGGTGGCATGTCCCCAACTGTTCTGCCTGCTCCATGGTATAAGTCTTGTTCTGTCCTCCACCTAATGATATCTCTTCCATTCATTACTTCGGAGAACCGTGGTTCGCCATCCCTGTTCTCTTCAAGAAACTGTATCTGGCGCTCTTCCTGTCTGTTGGGACTAGTATTAAGGGGTCGCCACTCCTCTTGGAGTGTTTGCGCTTCGCTATTCTGCTGAATGGGGGTCAGAAACGGGCCATAATGTCTAATTCTGGCCTCGGATGTGTTGTGTTCCCTTCCAATGGACATCGGGGCTGGGCCGTGAGGTCTGGGGAGAGGCATGTGAGAGCTGTGCTGTGAACCGCCTGAGACCCTGTCACTCTCTCCATCTTCATCTAGCTGGGGGCCTGGGGTACTGGATGCAGGAGTCATCTTTATTGTAAACTGCGCATCAATCTGACCTGCAATCTGACGTGATGTTCCAGATGCGGCACCCTGTATCACTTGGACTTGGGGTCTCAGTGTTTGGTGCATTTGCGCACTATCTTGTCTACTGTCTTGCGGACCATTCGCAACGTCTGGGGAGAAGGCATCACGGTCTGGGACAGAGATATCTTCATAGCCTACGGCTGCCCTATCATTTGTTGTTGGTTCTAGGTCTGTTTTGAGAACCAGTTCGGGATAAATTCGAGATTCAGAGTAGGCTGGTGGGGGTGCTGTGGGCGTTTCGGGTGTTTGGACGGTGGGTGCTTGGGCTGTGGGTGCTTCAGGTGTTTGGGCACTTGTGTCATTTTCCCTAAAGACAGCCCACATAGCGAGGGTGTCCTTAGGCTTTTTGAGTTTATTACCAGAGTATTTACCTTCCAAGAAAGTTCTTGCATGGTCTAGCACTATCTTGTCAAAAGTCCCTTCTCTGGGCCAGGAATGTGGCGCATTTCGTGTGAGTTCATGCAATTCATTACAATGTTTTCTGATGCGCTTTTCCTGCTCTGTGAAGTTTTTTATCACGTGTTCCAGGGGCGTTGTCATTGTTACTCAGCGTGGGGTGGGAAAGGGATAAAAGGTGTACCTCCACTGGGGGCTAAAGTCAGAGTCACCTTCTGTAAATCTGTTGTGTCTATTCCCAGAGTAGATATTAGTGCCAATATAACTGTACCCACTAGTGGTGGGACCTGGGCTGAGGATACTGAAGGATCCTCAGTAATGGTAGTAACGCGCCCGTTCTCTAAATGGATTGTGACTTCAAATCTATTGTTTTGTGCGGGCTGTTTGTTCATATCCTAGAGTTATCTTGGGGGGCGGGCAAGTGGTGGTGGAGAAGTCTGACAACTGTGCTCACTGCTCACTATGCAGTTTTGTAAATATGCCCATAGTAAGGGGCAATGTGTTGTGAAGGGGTGTCTCTGCAGTTGCTCAACAATACTGGGTGAAGGCTGCTGCCCCAGCTGCACGTGCAGCTCTTGGGCGTGTTGCTCACAGGCCAGGGGCAAGTCGGGAATGGACAGTCCCTGTAGGAGCAATGTGTAGAATTCACAGTCTGATGAGGTACGAGAAACGTGTGGGTCTTCCTGTCTTCCCTGGCAGCTTGTGCTCAGGGACGATGAGGTCACCAAGAGTGGGACGGTGAGGTCAATAGTTCTGCAACTCACTAAACTCTCCACTGAATGACTTAATTCTATAGAGGTTTCCTCAACAGTATGTGGTGCTGGTGGGGACACTCGTGACACTTGCAAGGGTATGTGTGGTGTCTCTTCCAATGAAGTGTAATTCTGTGACACTTCGTATGTGGTACTTCGTACGAGTTGACTATTGTCAATGAGGGGTGTGTGAGTCTGCACTGGGAGGCACAGTCGCGTCAAATGTAGTGTAGATATTTTTATCTCTGTGCCTTGCGTGAGTGGGAGTCCCAGCAGTGTCCACGCTTTAGCTACCAAGGGGATCTGGCGTCTGTCAAGTTTAGTTATAGTTCCTGCGTCAGTGTTCTGTATTGCCACTATCTTATCGTCCAATATGTGCAGGACCACCTCAATCTGATTCTGCCCACTCTGGCTCATCTGTATTTCATTTTGTTTTATATGTGTATATATGTACTAGAAACAGGCTAACCTCCTGTCAGTTGTTTTCGGGGTCGGGGCAGTTTACCACAAGCACAATGCTTCTATGATGACTAGATACCTCTTATACTCATGTATCCTATTCCTAGCATGGAATGCAGTTAAAAAAGAAACATTTCTTATTTATTCTAAACGGTCTGTAGTTTAAAAATAACGCAGAGCAATTCCCTGAGACTTCCCTTGTGAAGCCTGCAGTTGTTTGTAGAGGGAAGGGGAAATCCTGAATGCCAGTTGTGCACGCAGGGGAACAGCAGCAAGAAAAAAGGAAAACAATATATATGTGTGACAACCGTGGGCCTCGAAATGCCGTAGCTTATAGACTCTCTTCAGTTAGCCAGTGGCAGATCAACATACATGGGAAACACAGAAATGCATTTACAATCTCCCTAGTTATTGGATCTCGCTAAACAAGTCTTCAAATGATGGTCACAAAATATATTAGCAGCAGCTTCTACTTAGCGGGCCCCCTCCCTAAATGATAATATTGGTACGGGGGCCAGACATCACAGTTGTGCACAGCAGTCCCTACTTAGCGGGCCCCCCCCTAAGTGATAGTATTGGTACGGGGCCAGACACCACAGTGATAAACAGAAATTCGATGTTCACAGTTTATAATCAGCCAAGGAAAGATGAACGATCACAATGCACTTATATATCAATAGTATAGTCTCGCTACGGTCAGCCTCTGTGCCAGCCAGTGACTCCCAACAAAAGAGACCATGAAAACAGTAAGGATCACACAAGTTTGTTCTATGAACCTAAAAATACATTCACCACGTTTAGCTTGGAAAAAATATAATGCCTACAATATGAGCATATAAACTTCTTAGTCCCGCACAGAACTCTTCCCTTGACATACAGCAGGGGATATCACCGCTAAATTAAGGAAAGATCAAAGGTCACGGTAGCTAATCGGACCTGCTGAAACTCCTTCTTTCTCATGGACTACTGACATGAGAGATTACCTCGTCTCTGTCACTCCTATCAAACAGAGGATCACTTGCATGGATATACTGAAAAAGATGCTAGACGCAACCCTTTCCTTCCTTGACACCCTGTTGCAGGTGTATCAAAGGTCCTCCCCCTCTCTAGAGAGGCACCGCTCTTAAGAGTAAATATAGAATAAGCCTTTTAAATTCGACTGCTACAATCCTTCTTAGCAATCACAGAAGAAACAGCAAAAACATGAAGCTACTTTTAGCAACAAAAAGCACATGTATCTCAGTAATTACCCAACTGTCAGGTTCAGTCTCCACATAGCACACAATCCCTTCCTCTGCGCGGAATTAAATAACAAGGTTAACAGACAGGAAGCCTGGACCATTGGCAGAAGTACTGCTGCATCACAACAAAGCACACCATTCGGCCGCACCCAAGAGAGAGATAGCGCAGCGGCGGGCAGACACAATATTATGTATGCTTACCCCCTCAGCGCTGTGTTCCCCTCACAATGGTCCAGCAGGACGGTTGCGCAGAGTCGTTTAGCAGTTTAGTACTTCCTCCTTAGGAACCAGCTGCATCCTGTCAGTTTAACTCCTTATTTTCACGTTGAGGTCACCACTTGTTGGAGGGGATGATTTATTAGGGGCAGGAGGGGCCAGGGGGACTCAGTGCAGCAGCTTTCAGAAGCCGCGCTGGGGAGACCGTGTGAGAGAACTAAGGGAAATAGGACAGCTTAATTTGCACCGGGGCAGTCCTGGACCTCTTGCTCTAAAACAGGAAAAAAGCATACATATGAGCTTTGGAGACTGAAGCTTTGAGAGTTGTACAATTTATTTGAAGACACAGCTTCTAGAAATAATCAGTGATAACATAAAAATCATATAGTACTTGGCCCTGTACCCAGCATTCTCTTGAAAGTCACATGGACCAGTTTGAGTTTACAAAGTACAGTTTAACATTTGCTAAGAGAGTGAGATCTTGCTTTAAGTACACTTATGAGTACTGAGGCAGATTAAAAACGGTTCTGCTTGTTCACATAGATGAATACTCACATTTGCTTATAAGTGTAATCCTGCAAGATACATTAGAATGCAGAGAACATGTTATTATCATTAGGTACGCTCACAATGCTATATCAGTGAGATGTCCTAAGACCACAATATAAATGCTTAAATGTAGAGAACAAGTTAAAAAGTACATATGCAGATATAAAATGACTTATCCAAAAAGCAGTTAAAACATAACACAAGTAAAATATTTACATGCACAAAAGTATGAACATTTGATCAAGGGCCCTTGGAGACAACTCTCGGTCTGAATACCTACAAACAGACGAGGAGTTGCCCGCTGATGTTCTTGCGGGGCTCCTTCTTATACTGTCCAAAACACATGAGACGATAACTACGTCATCCCACGCCACCACTTATCACATACCCGTCCATTGTCATTTACTGGCCTGCTCTCTACCTTTCCCACCCGTAAGGTTAGGTATGGCCTTTTTCCTGTAATTGTGGTACATACTTCAGTCTAGACTGAGACCTGCCATTTGACTGGAAGCTTAATAATAAACTATCATTGGACGACAGAAATGTGTTAGTGTTGCTTCGAGGGGTTCTATTCATGTGTCAATCAGGCAATCTGTGATAATATTTCGCCACACTTATCCTCAGTTTATCGGATATCTTGCTTGACGTAGCTGTGGTGGGAACTTCCCTTATTCTATTCATGGCTTAGGTGGGGGACGTGGGGTATGTTGCAAGATTTATAGAGGAACTTGACTTCTGCTGTTTGTGAGAAATATACAATGAGGTGGGGCCTGGTAGACAAGAGCAGCTGGGTGAATCTTGGGTCAGACTTGCTTTCTGCTTCTGCTTAAGCTAAGAGAAAATGGCAGTGCTCAGGGCAATGTAACTGAGGCCTGTAACCTCTAAACAGCAGGGCCTACACAGGGGTCATGTTGTGCAGGTGACAGGTGTGTCCTTGGATAGCTGTGCAGCTAAAAATTCTCCCTCCAACAGACACACCGCAAGAAAGTACAGAGATGGTTTGATACCTCTTGCACAAAAGCTCATGAGGCCCTCCTGGAGGCCCTTAAGAGGAGCCCAAGGGATAGAATCTTGGTTTCCTCTCTCCGCAAGGAGTACAAATTGGCAATCTCCGTGTGGAAACAGAAAATCAAAGAGGAGGCATGGGATAATTTACAGGCTGTTGACGTACTAAGGGATAGCAGAAAGTTCTAGGCCATAATAAACCAGCCATTCTTCACGGAAAGCGACAATCTAGATACTGATTGCGTAATTCCAGATGATGTATGGCTCCAGCATTTTAAGAATATCTATGGGGACAATGATACGCATGAGTTAACATCTGTAATTTCTACTATTAGCTGTCCTAGAACCCCCATCAAATTCGAACTGGTGGAAGTAGAAAGGGCTATTCGGGCTACTTCTAAAAACAAGGCCCCAGGCCCCAATGGGGTGCCCGCTGATCTTTTTATCATGTACCCCAATTTTTGGGCAAAAATCTTAACCAACGTATTCAATGCTGCAGCACTGGTGGGTTTTCCCTCTTCCTGGGGTTCTTCCATTATTGTGCCCATCTTCAAAAAGGGGAGTCGAGGGGACCCCGCCTGTTACAGGCCAATCTCCCTGTTAGACTTAGCCGTTAGGATCATGGGCAGTGTCATTCTTCAGAAACTGGGAGATTGGCTGAATGGCAGAGGGGAGCTCTCGAACCTTCAGTACGGCTTCAGGGAGCATAGGGGCACCATGGACCAATGCCTTAATTTATACCTCTTGATTAATAAATACACTGTGGCAAAAGAGGGCTTTTTATATCTTGGGTTCATGGATTTATCATCAGCCTTCGATATGGTGAACCGCTCAAAAATATGGCGTATTTTGTTGGATATGGGCATTGATGCTTCTTTAGTTTATTTTCTTAGCTCCCTCCATCAGGACCTAACAGCAGCTGTTAGGGTTACACAGGACGGTAGGTGCACGGGCCAATTCAGTTCTAGATGGGGAGTCAGACAAGGCTGCATTCTGGCCCCCCTTCTTTTCACGATCTATATAAATGTCCTGGAAAAATCTCTGCCTGGGGCCGGGGCGGACATCCCTCGTGCAGGAAGAACGGGTATCCCTGTCCTCCTGTACGCGGATGACGCCGTACTCTTTGCTCGCACCGGTCTGGGTCTACAGAGGCTGCTGGACAACTTTGGAGCATTCATGGACTCCCTTGATCTTAAAGTTAACAGCAAAAAACCTCATGTAATGATTATAGGGGCTCGTAGGAAGATCAGGAATGTTAAAACTTTCAAATGCCTGGGTGCGGAAGTCTCTAGAGTCCCAGTTTTTACTTATCTGGGGGTCTTATTCGACGAGAAAGGCAACTGGGGTCCCCAGCAGAAGCACAAAAGCAATATAGTGGCTAGATCTACAACAGCGCTTCTTAATTTCGCTAAAAGGCTGGGAGCCAAACCCTTGCAACCTATGCTTAAAATTTACAAGGCTAAGTGCTGTGCGATTGCCTCTTATGGGGCATCGATATGGGGATATGGACACGTGGGCAAAATACAATTAGTCAAAAACAAGTTCCTTAGATCTCTGTTGGCGGTACCTCAGTCGTCATCGACTCTGGCGGTACACTGTGAACTAGGTGTGGGCTATATCACAGATTACCTTAAAGCAGCCCCACTGATTTGTTGGGTAAAGACATGGCTCAATGAGGACATTACTCTCAATCACCTTATCCTTAAAGACTGCTTGGCCCTCGACAAGGCATACAGTATCCCATGGCTGGCATACGTTAGAGCGGTGTGTGTCAAGCTGGGACGTCCTGAATTGTTCACCACCCCAGAGGGAATAAAGAAAGAGGATCTGGGATGGATTAAATACAATTTCTGGATCATGGCAGAAGCAGACAGGGAGGAGGTGGAGCTTAAAAAATCAGAAGTAAGAGGCATTTATGCTTTACAGACCTCGCCTTACATTGAACCCTATCTCAAGATTGTTACAAAGCCGTATCATCGCTTTTTGTTGATAAGGTTCAGATTCAATTTCATTCATTTTGTCCTGGGAGACCACTAACAATGGGGCAAACCAGCTCATTCCCCACCATGTTCATGTGACAACTTCTCGACACAAGACACCCTTCACCTAATTATGTTCTGTGAAAATTTTTCTGAGGCACGAAATAAATTCTTGTTGCCCATATTACGAGAAGCGGGGTTCCTACAGGTGAGGCCTGCACTGCTATATTTGCAACTGTTGAACAGTGTGCGGGTCATCTTTAGTGTAGCAAGTTTTCTGGTGGCTGCAGCAAGAGTAAAGAACAAAAGAACAATACATATGAATTGAACTCCTGCCCCATAATCATGGAACTGATGACATTATAAATTTTATGTATTTTAATAGTAGTTTCTAGGCTATTTGGAGACCTTTTGGACTAACTGTTTTCCCATGAATTATGTAATATAAATAGTGTATATACATGAACGTCTGTAAATATATGCCTGTTTATTTTAATTGTATATATATTTTTTATCTATTTTTTATGTAAGTATTGCTGCTTCTTTTATGATTTTAATTAATCAAAATAAAGAGTTTTGACTGACTGACTGACATTAGATACAATTCATCTGTATATACAATCAATCAAAGCATTTATCAATCAAAGCATTTATAGAGCACGCTACTCACCTGTGAGGGTCTCAAGGCACGAGGGGGGGGGGGGGGTGCTGCTACTGCTCGAAGAGCCAGGTCCTGAGGTGTTTCCTGAAGCTGAGATGGTCCTGGGTCAGTAGTAGGTGAGTTGGGAGGGAGTTCCAGGTCTTCACAGCCAGGTAGGAGAATGATCTTCCTCCGGAGGTGGTTCTGCGAATTCGTGGGACGATGGCAAGGGCGAGGCTGGTGGAGCGAAGCTGGCGGGCGGGGGTGAGAGTCGGCTGTTGAGGTAGTTTGGGCCCATATTGTGGATCGCTATGTGTGCGTGGGTGAGCAGTCTGAACGTGATCCTTTTGTTGACGGGGAGCCAGTGGAGGTTTCTTAGGTGGGTTGTTATGTGGCTGTGGCAAAGGGATGTCGAGGATGAGTCGTGCGGCGGTGTTTTGTATGTGCTGGAGCCTAGTCTGGAGTTTGGCGGTGGTTCCTGCGTATAGGGCGTTCCCGTAGTCCAGTCGGCTGATGACGAGGGCCTGGGTGACTGTTCTTCTGGTTTCTGTGGGGATCCACCGGAAGATCTTCCGAAGCATGAGGATGAGACGGCGTTGACTTGTTTGGTCATCGTGAGGGAGGAGTCCAGGATAAAGCCCAGGTTGTGTGCATGGTCCGTGGGTGTCGGTGTAGTTCCCAGCGTCTGGGGCAACAAAGAGTTATCCCAGGCAGATGGGGATTGTCCGAGGATGAGGACTTCCATCTTGTCTGAGTTGCGCTTGAGACGGCTGTGCTTCATCCAGTCTGCTACTTCTTTCATCCCTTCCTGGAAGTTGGTTTTGGCGGTGGATGGCTCCTTAGTGTGGGATAGTATCAGCTGGGTGTCGTTGGCATAGGAGATGATGTTGATGTTGTGTCTTTGTGCGATGGTGGCGAGGGGGCTCATGTAGATGTTGAGGAGTGTTGGTATGAGTGAGGATTCTTGAGGAACGCCACAGATGATCTTGGTGGCCGCAGATCAGAAGGGGGGAGGCATACTCCCTGGGTTCTTCCGGAGAGGAACCAGATGATCTAATCCAGAGCCTTCCCTTGGATTCCAGTGTTGCTGAGGCACTGTATTAGTGTACGGTGGCATACGTTGTTGAAGGCTGCTGAGAGGTCCAGGAGGATGAGGGCAGCTGTTTCCCCGTTGTCTACCAGGGTTCTGATGTCATCTGTGGCTGCGATGAGGGTGGTCTCGGTGCTGTGGTTGGCTCGGAATCCGGACTGGGAAGGGTCGAGGGAGTTGTTGTCCTCGAGGAAAGCAGTCAGCTGTTTGTTGACGGTCTTCTCGATGACTTTAGACGGGAAGGGGAGAAGAGAGATGGGACGGAGGTTCTTGAGGTCCTTTGGGTCTCTTGTGGGTTTCTTTAGGAGGGCGTTGATCTCTGCATGTTTCCAGCTTTCAGGGAAGGTGGCTGACGTGAAGGAGCTGTTTATGACATTCCCCAGGTGGGGTGCGATGGTGGTGCCGGCTTTGTTGAAGATGTGGTGGGCCAAGGGTTTGGGGGAGCCAGAGTGGATGGTGCTCATGACGAGGGTGGTGTCATCGTTGCTGATGGGGGTCCAGAAGTTGATGGTGTTGCTGGGGGTCGTTGGTTTGGTGTCCTAAAGTGGAGTTTGGGGTCCGAAGCTATTGTGTATGTCTGCAATTTTGCGGTGGAAGAACGTGTCGAGGGAGTTGCAGAGGTCTTGCGTAGGGATGATATCATATTTGCTGGCGTTGGGGTTGGAGAGCTCTTTGACAATGCTGAAGAGTTCCTTGCTGTTATGGGTGGTGTTGTCCAGTCGCTCTTTAAACGATGTTCTCTTGGTGATCCGGATCTGCTGATGGCATTCGCAGGTGGCAGTTTGAGGGCAGTCATGTTTTCTGTTGTTCGTTCTTGGCGCCAGGTCTTTTTGAGTGTTCGGCAGGTTCTCTTTGCGGTTTCGAGGGCGTCTGTGAACCATGAGGGTTTTGTGGTGGTGGTCTTGCTGTGGTGGTTTTTCAGTGGACCGAGGTTGTCGGCGCAGTTGGTGATTCACTGTGCGAAGTTGCGAGCTGCGTCATTGGTGTTGGGTATGTTGGTGTTGGCAGGTGGGTTTTGGCTCAGTAACGTGGTGAGCTGGTCAGTGGTGACTTTGCTCCAGCATCTGTGGGGGATCCAATGCGTGAGGTGGTGAGATATAGTCTTCTTGAATGTGAAATGTATTCAGCTGTGGTCGGTCCAATGTAGTCCTGTGGAGTGGTTGAAGGCGATGTGGTTACTGGCGGAGAAGATGGCATCAAGGGTGTGGCCAGCGAGGTGGGTGGGGGTGTCCACCAGTTGCTTGAGTCCAAGGTTGGCGAGATTGTTGATCAGGGTGGTGGTGGTGTTGTCGTTTTTATTCTCCAGGTGAAAGTTCAGTTCTCCTTGGAGGATGTTTTCTGGTGAGGCTAGGGCATGCGGGCTGATGGCGTCGGCGATGGTTTTGCTGAATTGTGTGCGTGGGCCCAGGAATCTATAGATGAGTGTTCCTCTGAGGGTGGTTGGGGGTCATTGTGGATCTGGAAATGTAGGTGTTCGGCAGAGGGGATGGTGTCTTCGGCGTTGGTCATGATGTTGATGGTGTTCCTGTGAATGATGGCGATCCCTCCTCCTGTTTTGTTGACGCGGTCCTTCCGGGTGATTTTGTAGCCGTCCGGGATGGCTATGGCGATGTCGGGGGCTGAGGAGGCATTCATCCAGGTTTTTGTGAGGAAGGTGACATCAGGTGTTGTTGTGTCGAAGAGGTCCCAGGGTTCGATGGCGTACTTGTGAACGGAGAGGGTGTTGAGGAGGATGCACTTGAGGTGGTTGTTGTTGCTGTTTGCTTTGTCGGGTGGGGGAGAAAGCTTTTTCGAGAAAGCCTCTACAATACCCTCTCTTCTTGAATCTTTCTTTTGCCTGAGCTAATGCCTTGTCACATTCTCTCGTTGTTGAACAAGGTCACAGCTGGAAACACTATCCTCCATGCAGGAAGTAGTCATCCAAAAAGAGTAGTGAGAAACATCCCAGTAGGTGAATTTCTAAGAATGAAACGGAATTGTTCTTTGACTGAGGAAGACCTGTTTGTGAGAAATGGCTACAGTAGCAGCAGCAGCAGGAGCATCTCAGCCACCACCACCACCACCAAAAGGACCACCACAACACCACAGTGGTGGAGATGAAGAAGAGGAGGAGGAGGAGGAAGAGGAGCACAGACAGTACCTGCCTGAAGTTACTACCCCCTACAAGCCAAAGGAGCACATTGTCTGGGAGTTTTTTAAAATCCCAAAGGGCCTCAAGAAAGTGAATGCGCCATTGGTTAGTTGTCTGATCTGTGGTACTGTACTTTCCAGGGGGAACCCTGCCAAAAAATATTCTTTTGGCAACAACACCATGATTCGCCACATGCAACACCGGCACCCTAATAACTATGCTGCGGCAGAGGTCAGAGAAATGACCAGAAACCCTCCCCAATCTTCTCCCAGCACCTCCCAAAGTACCCAACCCACTCCATCGGGACCAGAGGCAAGGGAGATGGTCCCAAGCATCCAAACCCAGTTTGGAAATTTCAAAATAGTTTGCATATTTTGTGGACATACAATGTGCTATGGTGAGCAAAGTGTTAAACTCATCAACCGTGCTGGTGACAACCACAAGTGCCCAAAGAAACCGTAATTTTTTGCTGATTTTTTTTGCTCCAGTTGAGCCATTTACAATTCCCTGTTTTTTGTTTGTCCCCATAAAAACTCCAAAAAAAATATAAAATTGTTCATAAAAGCCAAAAAATGTACAAAATGTTCCAAAAAACAAGAAAAAAATATAAAACAACAAAAAGAATTAAAAAAACTGTTCTTTTTAGAACTACCTCCAATTTATAAAAAAACAGCTACATTTTTAAAAAAATATGACATTCTTTTTTCCCCATGGTACGCTCCCCAGTTCGCTCCACGGTCCGCGTACCGGGCGCTCCCCCCACACAAATCGAAAAAAAACCCTGCCCCCTTTTGATCGTTTCCCCCTTTGTTTTTGCCACCTCTTGTGTCTCGATCCTACCGAGACACAAGATGACGGCTGCTCTGGACTGTTTGGAATGTTGACAGACACCCGAGAGCCAATCAGTTTTCCGCGCGCGAATTCGCGTAGCGCGCTGGAGCGCCCCGGTGCGCATACCGGGGGGCGCTTATAGATATATATATTTTTTTGAACCTAAATCCCTCAAAATCCACTGGAGCACATATCTTGAGACATAGCAAAGGCACATCGGGCTACCAGTCCCTACAATTTTGCCAAGTTTGGTGGAAATCCATTCAGCCGTTCGAGCTAAAAGTGAGTCCATCCGCTCTATGGAAATTAACATAGGGAAACACGTTTTCGGACCCCCCTTTTATCTCGGCCCCCGCTTGCCCAATCCCCCCCAAACTTTCGGGGAAGGAGCGGAGCGCAGCGAGGCAAATTTCAGGAAATTTTCAGGCAGATTCCTCAACCGGCGCCAAAGTTATTCCCAATAGAATGTTGCAGATTCCCTATGGAAAACAATCCTAACTATAACTACCTACTGGCGACCGCCAGTAGGTAATATATATATATATATATATATATATATTCACTGAAAAAAACATAGGTTATAGACCATATATAGTTAGGGATTAGCATTTACAAAACCAAGAAAATTCACTGAAAAAAACCATTGGTTTATAGACCATATATAGTTAGGGATTAGCATTTACAAAACCATAATTTACTCGCACAAAACCATAGAAATTTGCATATATAATTAGTTGCAATAACTATATATTGCGCACCCGCAATCCAATACTGATGATGTCACATATTACATCATTCATGACATGGTCAGTGACATCACTGATGACATCACTGATGACATCTCATATGACATCACTGATGACATCACTGATGACAACATCCAGTGACTGTATGTTTCTGTAAAGAGTGGATGTATAAGTGTCTGCATGAAGGATTTAGTAGGTACATGACTGACTGTATGAGAGAGTGATTAAATGTGTCTCACTGAGTGCATGGGTTAGTGACTAAACTGTCTTAATTTGTGCATCATTATGTCCGTTGTTCTGTAAACTGCTGCATGTGTTGATCAGTAGCTATTTGAGTAACTATATGGGTTATTGATTGGTTGCCCAAGTATATGGGAGACTGAGTATGTGTGTGGGTGGCTGGGAGGTGTATGTCTCTGTACATAGATGTGTGAGCAGTTGATTCACTAGATGTATGGGTTCAAAAGTGCATGTGGAAACAGCTGTATGGGCGGTTGACTGTGTGCATGAGTGTATTGGTGAGTGAATGGATATCTCAGTGCTACATGTCAAAGTAGGTACATATGTAAAACATAGCACATGTGAGAGTTGACATATATAAATAACTGTGCATAAGAGCCAGTGAATGTGTGAGTGGATGTATGGATCATTGTGAACTTGTATCAGGGATTGTATAAGAGAGTAAATATGTATTAGTATATGTTTGAATAAGTAAGGTGTGTATAACTATATAGTTGAGGAAATGGAGGTGTGATTGATTCTTTGCATGACTGACTAGGTGTGTGAGTAACTCCATGGAGGAGTAACAGTCTGTGAGTGTCTGTTTACACTGAGTATATCTAAGGTTATATTAGAGTCTGAAGATGTTCATCGTATTATCACATGAATGATATTATCAGTGATGTGATCAGTAATGTCAAATGAGATGTCATCAGTGATGTCATCAGTGATGTCATCAGTGATGAAATCAGTGATGTCATTTGAGATGTCATCAGTGATGTCATCAGTGATGTCATTTGAGATGTCATCAGTGATGTCATCAGTGATGTCACTGACCATGTCATGAATGATGTAATATGTGACATCATCTGCAGTGGATTGCAGGTGCGCGATATATAGTTATTGCAACTAACTATATATGCGAATTTCTATGGTTTTGTGCGAGTAAATTATGGTTTTGTAAATGCTAATCCCTAACTATATATGGTCTATAACCAATGGTTTTTTCAGTGAATTTTCTTGGTTTTGTAAATGCTAATCCCTAACTATATATGGTCTATAACCTATGGTTTTTTCAGTGAATTTCATTGGTTTTTTAAAAGCTAATATCTATAGCTGTAACATATATTCTTATTCTAATTCACAAATATATTTTATATATATTTGTATTATATTTTTTTAATTCAATTTATATTATAGTTTAAATAATTTTTTCTTGTTTCGCTGCCGGTCCGCGAACCGGTAAACGTTCCGTTAGTGCATTACCGCGTTAGAAAAGCACATCGTGACGCGTCCCGTAAATGCAACATATCGCGTTACTACGTAATGCCCCTTATGACGTGCTGCGTTCGCGCACCCGGAAGCGTTCTAGAACGCGAACCAAGGCGCGAAACGTAAAGCCCCGGATACGATCCGAGGCGCGGAATGCGGAACGTAAGCATAACAGGTCATGTGACTAGTTCATAAAACTTTTCATTGGTTCATTTTACTTTTAGTTTCCTAATGATGGAACGCTTGATCATATGACGTAAAATAAACACTTTTCATTGGTTTAGAACATTTTCTTTTCTCAAATGATGAAAGTCCCACCTTTTTTCCTCACTCCGACTTTCATTTTTATGAGAGAAAGACCTGTTTTTGTTTGCTAAGACATGGCATTTGTATTAGCTGCAGCTGGTGGATCTCCACCACCTCCACCACCACCAAAGAAGACAGGACCGACTAGCCAGGTCATCTTCGACCAGGAAGAAGAAGAAGAGAAAGACGAGGAACAGGAGCAAGGGACAAGTGGCTTTCTGAAAGAAATGCCAAGAACGTCCCATGTGAAAGTGAATTTTATCTGGCAATTTTTTTCTTTTCCTTCTCATGAAAAGAAAGTTAATGCCAGGTACGTTACCTGCCTCATCTGCAAAAAAAACCTCTCGAGAGGGACCGAAAAAAAATATAGCTATGGTAATCATACCATGCATCGGCACATGGAGAGTTGGCACCCTCTTAATTATTCTAAAGCACAACTTCGAGATTTGGTGGATAACCCCCGACCGGCTAAAATATCTACCAATAACTTAGCAATAAGTGAGTCAGAGGCAAGGGAAACGGTCCCAAATCTCCAAAAGAACTTTGGGCAGATGAGATTGACATGTGTAGCATGTGGAAAATTAATTTCATGCGGAGAGATGAGTATTACTTTAATAAATAGATCTTTTGAAAATCATCAATGTCCAAAACGTCCAAGAAAGTAATTTTTTTTTTGTTGCTCCTGTTGAGCCCTTTGAAGTGAATCATTTTTGTTTCTCCTTCCTCAAAAAAAAACACAAAAAAATACAAAACATCAAAAATAATAAAAAAAAGTTCTTTTCAGAACTACCTTCCTTTTTAAAAAAAATTGCTAGAATGTTTAGCACTCTAGCATCCTCTATTTCTTTTGATTCGCTTCCCGGTTTGCGTACGGGTACGCGAACCGGGAGCGAACTAAAAAAATATATTTTTTAAAAAGACGAGTAAATAAACAGAGAGTAATGTGAAAAGAAAGACAAATAGAGGGAGTAACACACAGTTACTGTTGAAAGAGGGACTGATAAAAGAAGTGAAAAGAGTAGTATAAATAAGTAATAGAAAAAGAAATGAAGGAAGTAGCAAAGACAGGAAACTAAGGGTTAAAGAAAAGAAGCAGTGGAACTAATAAAAGTTAAATCTGATAGACATGTAACTTAAAGAGTACTAAACACTTACCTTATAATTGTCATTACCATACTGAATTATAATTTTTATACTTTTAATCTGTGTAAGAAAGAACAAAAAAATGTAAATTAATACAAGGTGGTAAAAAAAGTGTGAGCATGAGACAAAATGAATGTTAAATGTTAAATGTGGTATACTTGTAAAGCGCACAGCTGCCCCAGCAAAGAGGCGTCCCGGCGCTTTATACCGCTGGGGAACCCATCCTGGCTTTCCCTTTGACATGGTCCCTCCTGGGCATCCCCAAGGTGAAGCCAGGCATCCCCGGCGCTGATGGGGCCGTTATTAGAGATTAAGCAAGCTATTGCCCAGAGTTGCTGAGTGGGACCCATGGTTGGAGTAGGCACAGAGGCGAGAATTATCGAGTCCGCTGACCATGGCCAAGACCCTGCCACGTCAGGAATCAAACCCTGGTCCCGGGCCGACCTCTGCTTCCGGGTCTGCCGCCTCTAACCAGTGATCCACACCAATCCATATACATATTAGAAATCACAATTCAAAGTAGAAAATTAATTAAACATATTTAATGGTTTATTTTTGCTGTTATCAGAAAATATCAAATTTCACTGAAAACAGTGAGTTGAAGGTATTCATCATATATCAAACAACAGGAGAGTGTTAGTACACACATCAGACAGAGTAAGCAAGCAAAATTCTGTTCAAAGTGCTACTGAACTTTTAGAAGAGACTGTTATTTTCAGTAGGAAAAATAGAGTGCACGTGTTCAAAGATCTAGCTAAAAGGACCCTCAGGCCCCAGTGAAACACTGGTAGCCGGTTGTCTTCATTGGGTCCTCCTTAGTTGCTAGGAAAATGAAAGTGAGTTAAAAAGAGTATGGACTACTCCTCAAAATTATTTTAATAAGAGGGTAGCTCTAACTCTGTTAAAAACAGTGTTTGAAAAACGTGATTATTTTTCAGGACTACTGAAAGGTTGTGCAAGTTTGAACCAATTAGTCCCCTTAATGAAGTGAAAGAAGAAAAAATTAATAAAATACGGTCAACATGTTTCTGCTTATTGAGCAAAATTCGCTCAGCATTCGTCAGGACCAAGGATACAATCCAGTACCACTCACTGGTCGGAGCACGCTAAAGTGCTCAGACCCAGGGAGTAATTACACGGAACAATACGACCTGCAGTTGTCGAGGCTCCTTTTAGGAAAGTCTTCCTCAATTTCAATTAACTCCTTGTTATAGGAGAAACAATAAGAATCTGTAAGGGTAAATAGAAAACACAAAAGCTTCCAAATTACGAACCCTTAAAAATATGCATTTACCCTAGTAAACTTTGATCATGTGCACACAAATACTGGGATCAAATTGTATCCAAAATGAACGGAGATTATCCTTTTCATAATTGGAAAAAGACCATGCTAGTGATAAATCTATTATTCATTCAGTATTACCGACAACGTCTTTTCATTGTCCGTTAAGCATTAAATACCTACTTTGAGTAAGTGATTGCCTAAAAACAGTGCTCTATAAGACCGATAAATGGTTTGAAAACTAGAAATAATTACTCCAAAAAACACCTTTGCAAGAAGCATACAGAGCGCAGTGGACTCCAAAAGGGAAAAATCAACCAGGCACTTACATGATGTCTTAAGATAGTGAGCCCCATGGGCATAGCGGCAGGAGGAAATCTTCATGTTTGGGCTCTAACGTGAAACACAACGGAAAAGAATTAATAAATATTCTCATTACCGCTGGTTGCAGAATCTTTAAGTCTCGTATGGTCTAGAGCGAGACTTACTTGTCTCCAAACGGCTCCCCGCTGAAACACCTACAAGCGGCCACATCCGCCGCCCGTATCGACAAACGCGGTAGTGGAGCCGTGGATGATATAAACACAGGGAACGCGGAGTGCGTCTGAGGCGGTGCTGCCGGTCACGTGTATAACGTGATCGCGTCACACTCTTAAAGGCGCCCGTTTATTTACAGACGCCATTCAAAGCAATATTTGCAGATAGACAGAACTATGAGAGAAATACCTCAAGAAACACAGCAAGTGGAGGCCGATTGTGGTCGGTTACTCCAATTGTGCAAAAAGGTACAGAACAAATGGGTTTTGTGTTAAGGCCATAGAGGAAGATGTATTTCATATATCTTTTTTGGGTCAGTTCGTGTTTAATCCAACCTTTTACATATATCACACAGGAGATACATAAGTTCTTATTTCTGTATTCATGAGCTGGAAAGACCACAGAGCAATGGAAACGGAGAGAATTGATAATTAGGGTGGATAGAGCGTCTATCTACGCATGACTGATCCCCATGGGATGTCATCGTTAAGGCCATGTTTATGAGTAGCTAGACGCTATATCCATCGGTGCTCCTTTTCATACAGTGTACCTTCATCAATAGAACTCAACTGTTCAATTATTACCCATTTAACATCGTTCGGGCAATGGCCTTGCTCAAGAAAATGGGTAGTCATCTTTGTGGTGTTTCTGCCACACCGAATGTTACTACGATGTTCTCCTATTCGTGTTTTAATTTTTCTGGTGGTCATCCCTACGTATCTAAGTCCGCAGGGGCATGTAATTAAGTAGATGACGTTACTTGAATTACAATTTGTGTGACAACGTAAGTGCCATGTCTTACCCTCTTCTAGTTGTAATGTTTTTGTAGACGATGTTAAGTGACACACACTACATCCCCCGCACTCTCCTGTTGTTTGATATATGGATTTATAAGGGGCATGAGAGTGCGTTTTTCTGACCCTTACTCTCTTGTTGATGAAGGTATTCATCATATTACAGCGGGGAAAAAAAACACAATCAAAATGATTGTGTTTAAAAAACCCAAATAATATAAATAAGCAGAAATAGGAACTTCTCTAAAGTAACTTACTTTCTATGACGTCAAAGGATATCCTATGAACAGCTTGTACTCTGTTGTGCTGTTACTATTTTCTGCCCGCCACTTTCTGAAAGATAAACTCAATTGCTTTAAGAAAACTGAAACATACAAAGCAATTTAAAACAGCACACTAAGTTACAGCAACACCTAGAATCATTATAGTCCAATTACCTACCCTAAATTCGGACTTCAAAAATCAAGTCAAAAGGCAACATTGCTTCGTACTCAATTAGTAATGTTTGCTGAAAGACTAGCCATTTTTTAAATTTCAAATAAGCTGTGTAATATCCAGATGTTGTCAAAGGACCAGCATATTATATAATAGCTGCAGTTGCAAATGTTCTTCCTGAAATCGATGACTGTGTTGCCCAAAATTTTTTAATTAGACTTAACAACTTTTTTTTCATCCAGTTTATGTAGTTCAAATTGTAAAATGACATTTCACCCATAAGTTTCCATAAAAAATATGGACAGCATTGCAGACTTCTACTCTTTATTTTGATCTGCTGCTTGACTTAGCTTATAAAAACAAACAGTTTTCGCTCTGTACTACAATTATCCACAAGGCCACATAGAGTAGGAGCCATTAGAACCTCTGTAAATTCCTCTAAACAAATCCCGAGCTTCCTTTCCTAAAACTTTGGTTGTAAGAACACCAGGTAAGAATTTTGAAGGTGGAAAGGCAATCTTTTTTTGAAAGTTAAAACAGAATCATTGCAGAATGACCAACCGTTTCCAGATTTCAAATAAGCTGTATAATGTCCTGAATTAGTTGAAGGACCGTTATGATATATAATTGCAGTAGTTATAAAATTCCTTCCTGATATTGACAACTGCGAAGCCACAAAATTATTAATTAAAGTTGTCAATTTAGTTCCATCAGGCCTACATCTTTGGAACATTAAAATGACATACTGGCCATAACTTCGTAAAATTAACGTGGACAGCATTCCAGACTTACATTGGCTGCACTCCATGTTTTGATCGGCTGCCTTTACTAGCTTATTGAAGAATACTGATTTACTGTCAGGCAAAGTTAAATATATAAATCTTTCTGAGTCTACACTAGTAGTACTTGATAGCCTACAGTTCTCGCAGTCATGCTGCCATTGATAAGAAAGGCCTAATAGATAATCTACATCTACACCCTCATCTTGCAATACATCAAGCATATACATTAAAAACTAGTGACAATCCTGCTGAATATTTTCAGAGAATTCTGTTTGACCTGAACATTCGTCTAACAGAAAACGAATTTCAGACACACTTTCTACTCTGGTTCTATCAGCACTACATTTCTCTAACACAGAATTCAACAAACAGCATAAACTTTGTTCCGAATTGATCACAATCTGTTCTTTGAAAGTCTCTAGTGAAAAGAGAACATTAACAACTACATTAGCATAGCAGTTGACACCAGAACTATTTTCAAATTTAAAACCAACAACATTTTCAACAGAATTCATTTTATTCCTGCTTACAATTTTGGGTTCATCGACTTTTGGTCTTTTTGCTACAACCTCCCTACTATTACTGATATTTCTTCGTTTCCGGCCTACCACACGTTTCTCAATCAAAGGATATTGAGGCAAATGTGGCGCATACTCTCTTCTTAACCTATTGTATTCCTTAACACAATCTAGATCCGCACAAATGTTTGTGACATCACAGTCAATCAAGTACAAACCCGATAAAGTTCTGACTCGTGACAATGCTACATAAGCCATACCCTCTTTGAATACAGAACTGCCAATATTCACTAAAGCAGTGTCTACAGTGTCTACACTTAAACCTTGCGATTTATGAATTGTCACCGAATATGCCAAGCAAACAGGAAACTGCTTACGGCGAATATATGTCTTTAACAAGCAAAAACCTAGCAGAGCAACGACCAATTAGCTGTACTTCCTCAATGCCATCAAATTTAATTTTTAAAAAGTCAATTCCATCTCTACTTCTGTATTTCTCAAAATCAACAACATTACCCATTGATCCATTTACCAGACCTCTTTCAACATGTAAATTCCTTCTCAAAATGATTCGGCAATTTAAGCACACATTCAAAGTCTTTTCAAAACCAGCAGTTTTAGATATAGTCTTCTCTAATGAATCCAATTTAGATTTCAAATTCTCAGACAAAAAAATTGTTGCTCCCATATGCTCTATTTTGTCAATAGCTTCCAGTTTCACAATTTCTTGTTTTTCTAAATTCAACATTTTGTTGTTGAAGATGGAACATTCTGCAAGAATTGGCATCAAACATATTCAGATTTCTTCACAGTAATTTTCTGAAAAATATCCTCTGGCAAAACGTCTTCTTCTGGATATAAATTTGACAGTAAGCGTGCATGTAAAGCTTCTTTACCACGCTCAGTCACTTTCCCGATTCTAATATCTTGTAGAATATTCTTGTAATCTTCGTCCTTCGCCTGACGCATATTTTCACGCAGCTCAGCATAACTGAAGTTTAACCATATGTTAACGTTGCCAATGCTCCCTAGGCACTTCTTGGTATCTTCATGTGTAAGCAGTTTAAACACTGGTTGTCCTTTCACTGGTGTCAGCTGCAGAAGATCACCAAAAACAATGATGTGTTTGCCACCGAATAACACATCATACTCTGTTTTAAGAACTTCCTGCATTCTCAAATGCACAAAAGCAAGCATGACATTGGAAACCATGCTTACTTTGTCAATGATAAGAAGTTTCATCTTCTTCAGGACTCTAGATACTTCACAACAAGCATCTCCAGATAACTTGTGGTATTGTAATTTGTTATCATGCTCCACTGGCAGCATCAGTAACCGATGCAAAATAATCCCTTTAATGTTATGAGCTGCCAGTCCAGTTGGAGCGGTCACAACACAAGACAGCGATGACTCAGCCCTTTTCTGCAGATAACATGAAATTGCTTTAATAAGGAAACTTTTTCCAGTTCCTGCTTCACTCACGTACAGTCGGACAGGCTTCAACGACGTACATGAGCACTCTTCCTTCTCATGACTTAATCCATGCTCAATTTGGTTGGTAACTTCGTCATATATTTTCCTCTGCTCAATGTTAAGTTGTCTTTCCAATTCTTCTAAGTTAACCGCATCCTTCTCAGCATGTGCCATGGCTCTTTCCACTTCAATCATGGCAGTGGCAGCTTCATTTTCAATAACTGGTTCTCCTAGTGGATCCTGACTCAATGAAACAGAACTCTGACTGTCCTGAGAACTGTCTCTAGCAATCTCGGCTGCAATTGTTGCTTCCTGCTCAATTTCTGCATTCAACATTTGTAGATATTTTGGAAAAACAGGACATTCTATGGACTCCTTGGCTGCATTGAAAGAGTCTTCGTAACAGAGGAAATCCCCAAGTAGTTCCTCTTCTGCACGCCAAGGCTTGAAAAGTTGCAAAAGAGCTAAATAGAAAAACTCTTTTCTTTCGGGAAATTCGCAATCCAATTTTCGATGATTTATCAATTGACATTTTTTTTGCTTGACCAGACATCCCTCACTTCCAATTACAGCATACACTCCTTTATCAATATCTTCTTTGATGTTCCTCTTGAAAACGTAATTTTGAAGAACATCATACAGACAAGCATTCTCCAGGTGACTGCTTCTATTTGGATAATATGTATCCAACATGTTGCTCTTCAAATTATCTGTACTGTTTGGCTCCTTCTCCGCCAAATACTCAATTTCCCGTACAGGTTTCAGAACTCGATTACGCGTTGCAGCAAGACCAAGACTCGCCCAAATGATACTCCTAGACTTGGCATAGAGACTTGCTGAAGATAACCGGTCAGAACATTCGTAAGCTCCGATTTCTCGATGCGACAACATCTTCAGACTGAAACAGTACAACTTCTTACTGAGGCTCTTTTCATGGGAAATATCCTCCCACATATCCTTCAGTTCTGTATTTTCTTTTTTGGTGATGTAAGACGTCACATACCGAGCCACAGCCATACAGTTGTCAGCCACAAACTGTATATCCATGTTAGCATTCCACATGGACAAAATCACTGGGTTGTAGTCGTTGATGTACTTGGACTCTTCGTTTCTTTTCAAATTGTATGTGTTTTTGGGTGATTTCCTTGTCACATTATGTCGCAGCGATGACATCAAATTGTTAACTCTTCCTTTTGATATCACCGACCGTGGAAATGCAAAACGACATTTGGTGTAGTACTTGTCCTTGTTTCTGAATTTACGATGACAGTACTTTCCACAACGATGGCTTTGAAACCGTAAAACTTGTTCTCTTAGACTTTTGTCTTCGTTTGTCTTTGGAACAGCACATGTAGCATACTGTTCTATGAAACTCATCACTAAGTCATCCGGATCTGTTCCAAATTTGGGTGCATCTTTGATCCATAGCAGCATATGTATATGAGGAGCACCTCTTGCTTGATACTCCTTTCTCCAGAAGAAATCCAACACCTCTCCAAGAGGTGGATTTTTATTGTTCGTGATGAAAGACATCATAGCTTCAAATCTATGATTAAAGTACCTGCATACATTCACTGGATCCAAAGAGCACAGTTCTCCGGGTGTCTTGAATTCAATATTTTCAATGTTTCCATTTACCTCTCGTAGAAATTCAAGTAAGTCTTCCCAGCCATACTCAGCACAGCTGAGAGTGAGGAACCATGTGGGAGTTCCTAAGTTCCTCAGCATACATTTTAAGTCACCATGACGGCGGTACCAATACTCATTAGTACCACGCTGACAAGCCATGAGATTAATCAGGTGAGAATCCAAAATACTGTCTTGCACATTGACTTTATCCATAAAGTCCCTTGCCGAGATATTTCGCAGTTGTACACCACTTTTCAAGATGTGGTTCACTGCATAAGACAATCCAGAGAGATCACTTTCAAACAGTAGATGAAATAAATAGGGAATGCATTGTCGAAACCTAGGATCTTCTGTATACAATCGTAAAGTCCGGTATTCTGAAGCAGGAATTTGAACAGGTCGCTCATCATATCGTCCTCCTCGACCTGTGGGAAATAACTGTGGGAAACATCGAGCTTCCAAACTTTCCTCCCAAACACTAATGGGACTCCCTTTGGCTTGTTTCATTTGAAACAACTCAATAGCATTCCCCATGACTTCCTTGGAATGCAAAGGATGAACACTATAATGTTCATATATTTCTTCCTTTTTAGAAGATTCTACTTTCTCAATTTGTCCTGGACACAAATCGCTGTCCTCTTCTTCACTTACTTCCTCTTCTGCAACACATACATTCTTGTAGTACTTATTATTTTTTATCAAATACAATGTTGCCTTTTTGACTTTCCTAACATCCACTAAATCTTGCCAGATTTTCTTACTCTTTGTCGGAACACCATTAACTATGATAACCAGAGGTTCCTCTTCCACTTTCTCTACTCCAATTGTATTAATGTTTTTCTTCAAATGCAAAGGCAAATAAAAAACCCTTCCCTTTAATCCTCTCTGTAAATCTGATGGAGGCAACTTCCCTGTCTTTGGCTCCATTCGTACAATAGCCTGGAAGGGATGGACACTTTGAATCAAAATAGATTCATAAGTATTTAAATCCTTCAATTCAGAAGGAATGTCATCTAATTCCAGATTATTATAAACCGCTCTCTGGTTTTGGTTTAATTTGTTATAGCAATAAGTACACATACGTTGGTCCGTTCCCAAATCAAAACAATTTTCTACCATCAAGTATGTGGCAAAATCCTTCCATTCACTATTGTTTTCCATATCACTTTTTGCATATATATCCACTAACTTAGTCTGATTCTTATAATAAGTCCGTCGACAACACACACAAGTGAAATTAGGCCTCTCACTTGATTTCACCATAAACGTGGAAATTTCCTTGTGAAACTTATCTGTACTGAAAATCTGTACACTGTCTTCCACATTACCTTCTTCTAGTGGTTCAATATCAACATTGTTCTCTTTACCAGCAAAGTAACAGAACTCAATTTCTTGACAAATATTCTTCACATCTACTTCAGAACCATGCAAAAGAGCTCTGCTTAATTTTTTAAGCATAATTGCTGGACTCTTAGCATAATACAACATTCTAACTAATTTCCTCACTTTATTATGATGCACTGCTAGCATCCTGAAATGATGAAAAACACTCTGGCATACTCTCCTAGAAAGACAAGCCAGTGAATGACCACACAAACCTGTCACTTGTCTCACTCTGCAAGGATCTAATTCTTGCAACAACTTTATTTTTTGCTTTACACTTTTCTTATGAAATGTCCGTATAAAATCACAAAGTAAATTGATGGAATCCTGTCGCACACTGCAAATAGAACTACACTTCCAGGTGTACACTGGTCCCTTAGGACATCTCCCTAAAACCTCATCACTTAGCGCCTCTTCTGCATCTGCAGACACAAGTATTTTTTTTTCAACCGGATGACCATCTTTTACCTCATATGCTCGACCACTGCTGTCAACTGCATGCACCAAAACATTGTCCTGAAAATAACTCTCCTCATTAAAAAATGCCTCACTATTTGAACTATGCATCCATTCTCCTAAGAAAACTTCACAAAAATTACTTCGATTAACTTCTCTCTTCCATCTACTATTAGATTTGAAAACATAGATTACCTTGTTTAGTTTCCTAATTCTATTAATTACCAAAAAAAATAACTTTCGCTTAATTTCGAAAGCCTGATCAATAATTTTCTCTACATTTTTCTTTTTCTTATAAAATGACACTTTCTGTTGACCTTTTTAAAATTGTTTTAGCAAATTGACAATTATCCTGTTGCGGAACATTCGCTTACGAATGTCCCTGAATATATTTGCCCTTCTACTGCCATGCACAGAGTTATCTCCTGCTCTAGCACAACATTTTTTGACGGGCCTTTCCTTTCCATTTAAATTGGCTCTCTTTTTCTTTATTTATTTATTTTACACATTTGTAGAGCGCTCTGTTACCCGGAGGTGTCCTGGCACTGGAAGGATAGGCTGGTGTGAAGGAGCGTGCTTACAGAGTGAAGAGCCAAGTTTTAAGTCCTCTTCTAAAGACCATCAGGTTCTGAGTCTGTCTGAGCCCAAGTGGGAGTTTGTTCCAGGCCTCTGCCGCTCCAAGAGAGAAGCTCCTACCGCCCCAGCGAGCTTTTTTTGTTCTGGGGACTGTGGCCAGGGCCAGTTGTCCTGACCTCAGAGTTCTAGCTGGTTTGTGCCAGTGGAAAAGAGATTTCAGGTGCCTGGGGCCTGTATCGTGGAGGGCTTTGAAAACCATGCATACCGCCTTGAAAATGATTCTTTTACGGATGGGTAGCCAATGTAGTTTTACCAAATCTTGAGATACCGAGGAGAATTTGGGTGTGTCAGTGATAAGGCGGGCGGCTGCATTTTGCAGTAGTTGAAGTTTGTTGAGAACGCTCTGCTGGGCGTTTAGCATCAGACTGTTGCAGTAGTCTAGGCGTGAAAGCACTAGACCTGTGACAATTGTTTTCCTATATTTCTTCTCCAGATATGGTAGAATTTTTCTGATGGTTTTGAGTGTAAAGTGAAGGGAGGAGGAGAGGGCGTTCACCTGGGATTTGAAGGTCAGGGTGGAATCCACCAGAATCCCGAGGTTCTTCACTTTGTCCACCGGCTCTGGGAGAGGTCCCATTTCGTCGGGCCACCATCTCGGGGACCAGAAGTTATCTTTCTGGACTAAAACTTGTTCTGTAGTTATACTTTTGTTTCTACAAATGTTTCTAAGGAATGAATTCGTTCTATTACCCGGTGTTCTCTTAGTCCGTTGAGGTAATTCTAATGTAGAGGACTGCTGCAAAATTTTAGTTAACTGCTGTCTTTGACATTTCGTAGCCTTTCGAATTCTATCCTTAGACGGCATTGTGTAATTTCCAAATAATCTGCAGTTGAATCTGTGGTGAAAAAAAATAAAAAAAATATTAACAACTATTACCAAACAGTAAATCAATAACAGTAAGAATTAGATTCAACAATGCTATAAAAATGAATAAAATAAAATAATTCACAAGGGTGCAGGGGGTATCACTTTGACACCCTCTGGCACCCTCAAAACAGGCACAGGTGCCATGTGGCAGGCATTCCTGCCCTAAGGGCAGGTCTGCCTTTCACATGACATAGGTGTGCATGCACACATGTGCATGCACACCGGAATCGGTATTTTACCATGAAGTTTGATTTCATGCTAAAATACGGATTCGTTAAGGCCTTTGAGACTTAGATGAGTCCCCCCTACATAGCAAATTTACAGAATCGGTAAAATTACCGATTCGGTATTTACCGAACCAATAATTTTTCCGATTCTGTAAATGTAGATTTACCTACATGTGGCCTTGGATTTAGGCCCCTACATACCGATTGGCCATTTACCGGTCGGAAACGGCCGAAATCGGCCGTAACCGGTCGGTAAATGGCCTGAAACGACCACCTACATCGAGCCCTAAGTGTGCATGCATTTGATTTCAAAAAAAGTTTTTAAACCTTTTATGTAAAACAATAATACACCTACATTCATGGGGAACAGACTTAAAATGCCCTAATACACATGAAAACGTTTTTTTAAGGAACTTGCACCTTTTTTTCAATAACTTTTAACATGGCTATGTAACTCAAACAATCAAAATGAAAATTTCCAGGCACACATGGGGGCGTATTTACAAGGGCCTTGCACTACGAGGAAAGTGACTTCAAATGACCAGACACACATGGGGACGTATTTACAAGGCCCTTGAACCCGGGGGAAGTGACTTGAAATTGCTAAGCACACATAGGAGGGTATTTACAATGCCCGTGCAACACTTATGCATCATTTTCTTTTAACATGGCTATGTAACTCAAACAATTAATCATTCCTATGGGCTTTGAAGCCCATAGGAATGATTAGGCATTACCGATTCGGTATTTACCAAATCTGTAATTAAAGAATTCACAAGGGTGCAGGGGGTATCACTTTGACACCCTCTGGCATCCTCAAAACAGGCACAGGTGCCATGTGGCAGGCATACCTGCCCTAAGGGCAGGTCAGCCTTTCACATGACATAGGTATGCATGCACACATGTGCATGCACACCGGAATCGATATTTTACCATGAAGTTTGATTTCATGCTAAAATACCGATTCGTTAAGGCCTTTGGAACTCAGAAGAGTCCCCCCTACATAGCAAATTTACAGAATCGGTAAAATTACCGATTCGGTATTTTACCGAACCAATAATTTTTCCGATTCTGTAAATGTAGATTTACCTACATGTGGCCTTGGATTTAGGCCCCTACATACCGATTGGCCATTTACCGGTCGGAAACTCCCGAAATCGTCCGAAACCGGTCAGTAAATGGCCTGAAACGGCCACCTACATCGGGCCCTAAGTGTGCATGCATTTGATTTCAAAACATTTTTTTAAACCTTTTATGTAAAACAATAATACACCTACATTCATGGGGAACAGACTTAAAATGCCCTAATACACATGAAAACGTTTTTTTAAGGAACTTGCACCTTTTTTCAATAACTTTTAACATGGCTATGTAACTCAAACAATCAAAATGAAAATTTTCCAGGCACACATGGGGGCGTATTTACAAGGGCCTTGCACTACGAGGAAAGTGACTTCAAATGACCAGACACACATGGGGACGTATTTACAAGGCCCTTGAACCCGGGGGAAGTGACTTGAAATTGCTAAGCACACATAGGAGGGTATTTACAATGCCCGTGCAACACTTATGCATCATTTTCTTTTAACATGGCTATGTAACTCAAACAATTAATCATTCCTATGGGCTTTGAAGCCCATAGGAATGATTAGGCATTACCGATTCGGTATTTACCAAATCGGTAATTAAAGAATTCACAAGGGTGCAGGGGGTATCACTTTGACACCCTCTGGCATCCTCAAAACAGGCACAGGTGCCATGTGGCAGGCATACCTGCCCTAAGGGCAGGTCAGCCTTTCACATGACATAGGTATGCATGCACACATGTGCATGCACACCGGAATCGATATTTTACCATGAAGTTTGATTTCATGCTAAAATACCGATTCGTTAAGGCCTTTGGAACTCAGAAGAGTCCCCCCTACATAGCAAATTTACAGAATCGGTAAAATTACCGATTCGGTATTTTACCGAACCAATAATTTTTCCGATTCTGTAAATGTAGATTTACCTACATGTGGCCTTGGATTTAGGCCCCTACATACCGATTGGCCATTTACCGGTCGGAAACTCCCGAAATCGTCCGAAACCGGTCAGTAAATGACCTGAAACGGCCACCTACATCGGGCCCTAAGTGTGCATGCATTTGATTTCAAAACATTTTTTTAAACCTTTTATGTAAAACAATAATACACCTACATTCATGGGGAACAGACTTAAAATGCCCTAATACACATGAAAACGTTTTTTTAAGGAACTTGCACCTTTTTTCAATAACTTTTAACATGGCTATGTAACTCAAACAATCAAAATGAAAATTTTCCAGGCACACATGGGGGCGTATTTACAAGGGCCTTGCACTACAAGGAAAGTGACTTCAAATGACCAGACACACATGGGGACATATTTACAAGGCCCTTGAACCCGGGGGAAGTGACTTGAAATTGCTAAGCACACATAGGAGGGTAATTACAATGCCCGTGCAACACTTATGCATCATTTTCCTTTAACATGGCTATGTAACTCAAACAATTAATCATTCCTATGGGCTTTGAAGCCCATAGGAATGATTAGGCATTACCGATTCGGTATTTACCGAATCGGTAATTAAAGAATTCACAAGGGTGCAGGGGGTATCACTTTGACACCCTCTGGCACCCTCAAAACAGGCACAGGTGCCATGTGGCAGGCATACCTGCCCTAAGGGCAGGTCTGCCTTTCACATGACTTAGGTGTGCATGCACACATGTGCATGCACACCGGAATCGGTATTTTTCCATGAAGTTTGATTTCATGCTAAAATACCGATTCGTTAAGGCCTTTGGTACTCAGAAGAGTCCCCCCTACATAGCAAATTTACAGAATCGGTAAAATTACCGATTCGGTATTTTAGCGAACCAATAATTTTTCCGATTCTGTAAATGTACATTTAGCTACATGTGGCCTTGGATTTAGGCCCCTACATACCGATTGGCCATTTACCGGTCGGAAATGGCCGAAATCGGCCCTAACCGGTCGGTAAATGGCCTGAAACGACCACCTACATCGGGCCCTAAGAGTGCATGCATTTGATTTCAAAAACATTTTTAAACCTTTTATTTAAAACAATAATACACCTACATTCATGGGGAACAGACTTAAAATGCCCTAATACAAATGAAAACGTTTTTTAAAGGAACTTGCACCTTTTTTTCAATAACTTTTAACATGGCTATGTAACTCAAACAATCAAAATGAAAATTTGCCAGGCACACATGGGGGCGTATTTACAAGGGCCTTGCACTACGAGGAAAGTGACTTCAAATGACCAGACACACATGGAGACGTATTAACAAGGCCCTTGATCCCGGGGGAAGTGACTTGAAATTGCTAACCACACATAGAAGAGTATCTACAATGCCCGTGCAACACTTATGCATAATTTTTTACATATACACCGTAACAATAACAACACAAATGCATCATATATCTGTTCCGCAAAAGCGACGCATTGCAGGAGTTACATCATTTTACCATCAAAAACAATTTCACCCATTCTGTAAATGTAGATTTACCTACATGAGGCCTTGGATTTAGGCCCCTACATACCGATTCGCCATTTACCGGTCGGAAACTAACGCAATCGGCCGTAACCGTTCGTTAAATGGCCTGAAACGACCACCTACATCGAGCCCTAAGTGTGCATGCATTTGATTTCAAACAAAGTTTTAAAACCTTTTATGTAAAACAATTATACACCTACATTCATGGGGAACTGACTTAAAATGCCCTAATACACATCAAAACGTTTTTTTAAGATACTTGCACCTTTTTTTCAATAACTTTTAACATGCCAATGTAACTCAAACAGTCATAATGAAAATTTTCCAGACACATGGGGGCGTATTTACAAGGTCCTTGCACTACGAGGAAAATGTCTTCAAATGACCAGACACACATGGGGACGTATTTACAAGGCCCTTGAACCCGACTCGGGGGAAGTGACTTGAAATTGCTAAGCACACATAGGAGGGTATTTACAATGCCCGTGCAACACTTATGCATCATTTTCCTTTAACATGGCTATGCAACTCAAACAATTAATCATTCCTATGGGCTTTGAAGCACATAGGAATGATTAGGCATTACCGATTCGATATTTACCGAATCGGTAATTAAAGAAAACACAAGGGTGCAGGGGGTGTCACTTTCACACCCTCTGGCACCCTTAAAACAGGCACAGGTGCCATGTGGCAGGCATACCTGTCAAGTTCAGAAGTTCACACAACAATGTTTCAAATGAACTCTGAACTCTCAGTACACCTGCTAATCCACTGCAATCTTTCATAACCACATTTTTTAATAACCATTCAAAATACATCTTTCAAAGAACACATCCATGCACCCTAACTTTCTGTTTTCAGCAATGGAAATACACCAATCACTGCTAATGAATCATTTGCACTTAAACTCTACAGTTTTTTACATTACAAACATCACTATTTCAACTGCCATTTCATTCCCACACTTCATCTGACTGCAGCAAAAACTCCTCTAGCCATGTTTTCAGTCTGGATTCTTGGACATAGCTACATCCACTGGGCTCACAGGTATGCTGATAACAGAAATTTACACAACCTCAATTTACAAAATGTGGAAATCAAATGGATTGGTCGAAGAGGATTGAAATGTCACCAATTGATACCATTGGTGAAAACCGTTTTACATTTGCCAACCCCTGACCTCATAATAGTGCACTGTGGAGGAAACGATTTGGGCACTTTGACTGGGGTAGGTCTGGAAATGCTCCTAAAAGACACCTTTGAGCAATTGATGACACTTTTTCCTCAAACTGCCTTGGTATATTCCAATATATGCCAAAGACAAAAATGGAGGTGGTCCAATCAATTTTGTCCTCAAATTGAGAAAGCGAGGAAGCATGTAAATAAGTCTGTTTCAGCTTACATGAGGGACAATGGAATGGGCTGCATCTACAACAATAACTTGCGTTACTACATGCAAGATATCTACAGAGGAGATGGCGTGCATTTCTCAGATGAGGGGAACAGAGTTTTCATACTAAATTTAAGAATGTGTATTGGTTCCTACTTATAAGTTTCTAGAACTTACACAGAACCCAAATGCTCTTTTCAGAGCTACCTTAACTTAGTTTACTCTTTTGAAATTTCGAATATACCCTTTTTCTCTTATTTTCACTTATATTCGCTTCCCGGTACGCTACCCAGTTCGCGTACCGGCAGCTAACCACGCGAAAAAATCTTTTTTTTTTCTCGACATATATGAGCTTCCTCAGCCACCCTCAGAAAACTTAGGGAGACAGGATACCTCTAAAGTACCCCAATCTACCCATTCTGAACATTATGTACCCTCCATCTTATATCTCAATTCTACCGAAACACAAAATGGAGGACTCCCGTAACGCTGCAGGTTCGCGTACCGACAAGCACTTGCTCAAAAAAGGTGGGAAAGTAATTTACAGAAAAACCACTGAAGACAATTTCACCAATTAAACATTAGCTCATACTACATACCAATCCCTACCATTTTCACAAATTTAGTTGGAATACCATTTAGCCATTTAGCATGTAGAACTCTCTAAAATCCCTGAGGTAAATTACTTCACAAAACTTATCGGAAGTGTTGGAAATGACAACCAATTAAAATATTACTTTCAATTTCTACTATTATATTATGACATTTGATTGGTTATGTGCCTGAATATATATAAACAAAGAGAGAGAAACACAGCCATTTTGACTACTACTTCGTGAATTGCAGAACAACTAAAAATCAACTGATAACTTCAAGTTATATTTAAAAGGTAAAATATTATTTTTAAAACTGAAGTATGTTCTGTACTGAAAGCTAATTAGAAAAACATTTTCTGACAGTTATATTCTATCACTCTGTAATACTTATAGAATAAAATAGACTTCTCTGTTTTAGTTATGGCAGGGCCAGTCCAAGGATTTGCGAGGCCCTGGGCTAAAAGGGAACGTGCGCGAGGCCCCCTCCAAATTACATAAGTGGCCACTTGCAAGGAGAACATTCACAGACACTGTGGGGGCCCCATTGTCCAGCATTTTGACGCCCTCACAGTTTTAACTTTTAATACACACGCATTTCTCACACCTTCATAGGTGTGAGAATTGATTGTGGTCTAAAAGTTAAAACTGAGGGTGCGCCAAAATGCTGGACAATGGGCCCCCCACAGTGTCTGTGAATGGTCTCCTTGCAATTGAGGGAGCGTCTCCTTCTCCCTCCCCTATACCTCCTGACACCATCCATGAGAGGCCCAAGGAGGGGGCGCCCTCCAATAGACCTTAATTGCAGGCGACACCTTTCTTTGTGATAGATCTCCAGGAAAACAAAAGGACACATCACCAGTGCGTGGCCCCATGCTGGTGGGCTGAGTGCGAGGCCCTGATCGGCAGCCCACGCTCCCCATGCCTAGCGCCGGCCCTGAATTAAAGATAGAGTTAGACTTCTCTAGTATAATTCAGAATTGACTAAGCGTTTATTTGATAATTTTCTTCATATTTCTACTTCCAATTTGATACCATACACTGCCCAAAGAAAAAAACACTGTTTAAATAACCAAACTGCCTGTCTGTACTGAAACCCAACAGTGCCCTATCTGTACTGATATATTTTTTAAAAATTCCTTTTTCAGAATTCACAATGGAAGGACAAGAAAACAACTTGAAAATTGAAACAGAAAAACAAAAGGAGACGGAAGTTGACCAGGATTTCTTCGACGATACAATAAACAATGAACTTGTACAATGTGTAGATGCAGTAGATTTTCTACTGAAAAATGAAGAAAAAAATGATCAATATTTTTTAGATTTTCTTTTAAATTTTGAAAAACAATCTGAAAAATAAATTTGTATTTCTTAAATCAAAAATTGTTTGACACATTATTTATTTTTATTTGTATATTGTAAACTAGTAGCAAATTGATTATAACGTGAAGTCAGACTTTAAATATACTGTGCAACTTTTTGGTGTTACATACTAACTTTGTTCATAGTTACTTCCTTTCTCCCACTATATAATCCCCAATGTGTATTTAACATCTCTTTATCATCTCCTGACTCCCTGTTGTTTCGGCTTTCCAGACAGACTATAGTATGAATTCCATATACCACAATACCTTCTTTAACAACAGGCAAGATATCTACAAAGGAGACAGCGTTTAATAATTTATAGACTCTGCATTGGTACCTACATGTAGCTACGTAAATAAAAAAAATAAAAAAAAACAACAAAACGAACAATTGATAAACATACAATAAGTTGAAAGTCAATCATTCTTGTTTCCTTATAGTACGCTCCCCAGGCCACTTTCCGGTACGCGTACCGGGCGCACCCCACGAAAAAATAATTTTTTTGGGGTTTTTTTTTGCACGGCGGGGCCCTTTTAAAGCCTCCACATCAAACCTAGGGGGTCAAGGAGGATCTACTATGCCCCCTTATGGGCATTTGCCCCTTCGTTCTGGCCTCCTCTTGTCTCTCGATCCTACAGAGAGACAAGATGGCGGCCGCTATGGACTGTTTAGAATGTTGACAGACACCGGAGAGCCAATCAGCTTCGCTTTGCAAAGCTCCGTTACGCGAAAAGTATGCGAACTAGTGCGCTATCCGGGACGCTGTCACAGATATATCTGTTTTTTAAAACGTTAATTTCTCAAAATCCACAGGAGCACATATATTGAGACCCAGCAAAGGCACATCGGGCTAACAGTCCCTACAATTTTGCCAAGTTTCGTGTAAATCCATTCAGCCATTCGAGCTAAAAGTGAGGCCAAACGCCCTATGGAAAAATGAATGGGAAAAACGTGTTTGGGACCCCCCTTTTTTCTCGGCCCCCCCTTGACGAAACCCCCCCATATTTTCAGGGGCTGATCAGAAACCAAATGTGCCATTTTCCTGCAAATTTCAGCCGATTCCGTCCACAAACGCCAAAGTTATTAGACATAGAATTTTCAAAAGTTCCATGGAGCCAGTAGGTAATATATATATATATATATATATATATATATATATTCAATGAAAAAACCATAGGTTATAGACCATATATAGTTAGGAATTCGCATTTACAAAACCTTATTTTACTCGCATAAAACCATTGAAATTCCATATATAGTTAGTTGCGCTAACTATATATCGCGCACCCGCAATCCACTGCTGATGATGTCACATATTACATCATTCATGACATGGTCAGTGACATCACTGATGACATCACTGATGACATCTCAAATGACATCACTGATGACATCACTGATGACATCTCAAATGACATCACTGATGACATCACTGATGACATTTCATTTGACATTAATGATCACATCACTGATGATATCATTTATGTGATAAAACAATGAACCTCTTCAGACTCTAATATAACCTTAGATACAATCAGTGTAAACAGACACTTACAGACTGTCACTCATCCATGGAGTTACTCACACACCTAGTCAGTCATGCCAAGAATCAATCACACCTCCATTTCCTCAACTATACAGTTATACAAACTTTACTTATTCAAACATATACTAACACATATTTACTCTCTTATACAATCCCTGATACAAGTTCACAATGATCCATACAGCCACTCACACATTCACTGGCTCTTATGCACAGTTATTTATATATGTCAACTCTCACATGTACTGTGTTTTACATATGTACTTACTTTGACATGTAGCACTGAGATATCCATTCACTCACCAATACACTCATGCACACAGTCAACCGCCCATACAGCTGTTTCCACATGCACTTTTGAAACCATACATCTAGTGAATCAACTGCTCACACATCTATGCACAGAGTCATACACATCCCAGCCACCCACACACACACTCAGTCTCCCATACAAATACTTGGGCAACCAATCAATAACCCATATAGTTACTCATATAGCTACTTATCAACACATGCAACAGTTTACAGAACAACAGACATAATGATGCACAAATTAAGACAGTTTAGTCACTAACCCATGCACTCAGTGAGACACATTTAATCACTCACTCATACAGTCAGTCATGCACCTACTAAATCCTTCATCCAGACACTTATACATCCACTCATTCTTCAATATGTAAGACATATTTTAACTTCACAGAAACATACAGTCACTGGATGTTGTCATCAGTGATGTCATTTGAGATGTCATCAGTGATGTCATCAGTGATGTCACTGACCATGTCATGAATGATGTAATATGTGACATCATCAGCAGTGGATTGCGGGTGCGCGATATATAGTTAGCGCAACTAACTATATATGGAATTTCAATGGTTTTATGCGAGTAAAATAAGGTTTTGTAAATGCGAATTCCTAACTATATATGGTCTATAACCTATGGTTTTTTCATTGAATTTCAATGGTTTTTTAAATGCAAATTTCTAACTATATATGGTCTATAACCTATGGTTTTTTCAGTGAATTTCATTGGTTTTTTAAAAGCTAACATCTGTAGCTGTAAAATGTATTATTCTTTAAATCCCAAAATATATTTAGATGTTTATTGATAATTTTTTTTTTAATATTTTTTTTCTTCGCTTCTAGTTCGCGAACCGGGAAGCTTTCCGTTAGCTCATCTTGATGCCGCGATCTAGTCCGCGAACCGGTCAACGTTACGTTAGCGGAACAGTGACGCGCCGCGGAAGCGCGACGTATCACGTTATCGCGTAATGCGTCTAATGACGCGCCGCGTTAGCGCTCCCGGAAGTGCTCCGGACCGCGAACCGGAAGCGATCTGGGACGCGGCGCGCGCCGCGTAACGTAAGCGGAACAGGTCATGTGACTTGTTTATCAAACTTCTCATTGGTTCATTTCACTTTTGGTTTCCAAATGATGTATGACTAGGTCATGTGACCTAAAAATAACACTTTTCATTGGCTCAGAACTTTTGTTTTCCCCAAATCAAGTAAACCCCTCCTTATTTCCTCACTCTGACTTTCATCTTGGTGAGAGAAAGACCATTTATCTGAAGATCCACAATGGCTTCCATTGTTGCTGCAGCTGGTGCACCCCCACCACCACCTCCACCTCCCCATAAGAAGAGAGGACCACCCAGTCAAATTATGACTAACAGAGAGGAGGAAGATGAGGAAGAAGAAGAAGAGGAGAGAGAGGGACAACAATTTGTTGATGAGTTGCCCCGGGTTTCTAAACGAAAAACCAGTTTCATCTGGCAGTTTTTCACCATCCCTCCTGGAACCAAGAAAGTGAATGCAAAATATGCCACCTGCCTCATCTGTGACCACAGATTGTCGAGAGGCACAGAAAAGAAGTACAGTATGGGGAACTATACAATGCACCGTCACATGAGCAGGTGGCATCCCTTGAACTACAGCCGGGCTGAGTTGAGGGATCTTGTAGACAATCCGACGGCAACTCCTGTGGCAAGATCTACATCCACATTGTCTTTGACGGGAAGAGAGGCACAAGAGACTGTGCCAAACATCCAACGTAACTTCCAGCACATGAAGGTGTCTTGTATTTACTGTGGTGCTATGTTGTCATATGGCAACATGAGTGTCAACCTCATGAACATTGCATATGAAAATCATAAGTGCCCTAATGCACCCAAAAAGTAATTTTCTTTTTTTTTGCTCCAGTTGAGCCGTTTTGAAAGCCTGTTTTTTGTTGTCTCCCCTCCTTAAAAAACACAAAAAAAACATAAAACAGTTCTAAAAATACAAAAAAATCAAAAAATGTTCAAAAAATTACAAAAAAAACATAAAACAACAAAAACAAAAAAAAACAGTTCTTTTCAGAACTACCTCCCCTTTCAAACAAAATTGCTAGAATGTTTATCACTCTGGCAAGCTCTATTTCTTTTGGTTCGCTTCAAGTTCGCTGACCGGTTCGCGAACTTTAAGCGAACTAAAAAAAATATTTTTTTAAAAAAAAAGAAGAGTTAGTATAAGGGAAGTAAACAGAGAATAATGTAAAAAGAAAGACAGCTAGAGAGAGTAAATGAGAGATACTGTCAATGACATCATCAGCAGTGCATTGCGGGTAAAAAGAGTGGAAAACATTTACCTTATAATTCTTGTTACCTTTTTTAAATATTTTTTCATACTTTCAATCTGTAAAACAAAGAACAAACATTTCAAAAAATATTAAAACATGTATTTAAAAATTAGAAAAGACAAGGGAAAAGGTTCAAAAACAAACAGTTTTTCAACAACTTTGACATTTACAGAAGTCTCTGCTTCTCTACGTTCCCTACACAATCCTAAAGATATATATTCGAAAGAAACTGTATCTTGATATTGCTGAACTGAGGCCTATTTTGAAACATGATGTTTTTCTTGCACTGCTAATGTCTCACAATAGTGATGCAATAGCAGCGCAAAAAAGATGTAAAGTCATAATAAAATTGTGTCTAACATTGTAAATGATTGTTTTAGGATGCAAATAAGATGTGTGCTTTCAAGAGCTTTCTTTGAGGTGAGGCCTCTTTTTTTTATAAAAAAAAAACACTACCCAGAAGTACAGCACTCTAAGCATTAAAATTGATATTTACAGAACTCACCTTACCCATATGTACCACACATTTCTAAATGTATATCATAAGGACAAAAAGCATAACATTAATTATACATGTTAAATGGTTTATTTTTGCTGTTCTCAGAATGTATCAAATTTCACTTAAATCAGTGACTTGAAGGTATTCATCATGTAACAGCGGGGAAAAAAAAACACAATCAAAATGACTGTGTTTAAAAAACCCATACAACCTAAGAAATCTGATTTCAAAACTTCTTAAAATTAACTTACTTTCAATGACGTCGAAGGATCTCCTATAAACAGCATCCACTCTGTTGTGCTTTAAATATTTTCAGCCCGCCACTTTCTGAAAGAAAACCTCCATCGATACGTGAAATATGTTACATAGAAAAAAAACTTCTCTCATTATATCACATGTTTCCACTAGGCCAAATCATGTTGCCGCGATTCGCAAATCTTGTAATTCTTCCAATCAAATCCCGACATTTTCTATTTTCGCAACTTTCAAAAATAAAATATTTGAGATTATTTTCACAATCCTGGACTACTAATATCTTACTCTTCTTTGTCAGTCATGTTCTCCTTTTCCTATGACACTGATACTGCTTACTATGAAGCAGACTTACTTGCATTAGGTTTATATAGTTGAATTTTTAATCGAGACAGCATTGCAGACTTACATTCCCTCTACTTAAAATTTTGGTTTTAAAAACACCAGGTAAGAATTTTTAAGGTCAAACGGCAATTTTTTTTTGAACGTTACAACAGAATCATTACAGAATGACCAGCCGTTTCCAGACTTTAAGTAAGCTGTATAATGTCCTGATGTTGTTGATGGACCATCGTGATAGATAATTGCTACAGTAACAAAAGTCCTCCCTGATATTGACAGCTGAGAAGCCACAAAATTTTTTATTAAAGTTGACAATTTTGTTCCATCAGGCCTACATCGTTGCATCATTAAAATGACATACTGGCCATATCTACGTATAAATAATGTTGACATCATATCACATTTACATTGGCTACACTCCATGTTGTGATCCGCTGCATTTACTAGCTTATTAAAGGAGACTGATTTACTGTCTGGCAAAGTTAAATATATAAATCTTTCTGAGTCTACACTAGTAGTACTTGATACCATACAGTTCTCGCAGTCATGCTGCCATTGATAAGAAAGCCCAAACAGGTGATCTACATCTACACCCTCAACTTGCAATATATCAAGCATATACATTAAAAACTCCTGACAATCTTGCTGATTATTTTCAGAGAAGTCTGTTTGACCTGAACATTCATCTAACAGATAACGAACTTCAGACACACTTTCTACTTTTGTTCGATCACTGCTACATTTCTCGAAAACAGAATTCAACAAACAGCATAAAATTTGTTCAGAATTCAACAGAATCTGTTCTTTTAAACTCTCTAGTGAAAAGAGAACATTAACCACTACATTTGCATAGCAGTTGACACCAGAACTGTTTTCAAATTGAAAACCGACAACATCTTCAACAGAATCCACTTTCTTTCTGCTAACAATTTTCGGTTCATTGACTTTTAGTCTTTTTGCAACAACCTCCCTACTATTACTGCTATTTCTACGTTTGCGGCCTACCACACGTTTCTCAAACAAAGGATATTGAGGCAAATGTGGCGCATACTCTCTTCTTAACCTATTGTATTCCTTAACACAATCTAGATCCGCACAAATGTTTGTGACATCACAGTCAATCAAGTACAATCCCGATAAAGTTCTAACTCGTGACAATGCCACATATGCCATACCCTCCTTGAACACAGAACTGCCAATATTCACCAATGCACAGTCTACACTTAAACCTTGCGATTTATGGATTGTCACCGCATATGCCAAGCAAACAGGAAACTGTTTACGGCGAACATATAAATCTTTAACAAGCAAAAACCTAGCAGAACAACGACCAATTTGCTGTACTTCCTCAATGCCATCAAATTTAATTTTTAAAAATTCTATTCCATCTCTATTTCTGTATTTCTCAAAATCAACAACATTACCCATTGATCCATTTACCAGACCTCTTTCTACATGTAAATTCCTTCTCAAAATAATTCGGCAATTTAAACACACATTCAAAGTCTTTTCAAAACCCGCTGTTTTAGATATAGTCTTCTCTAATGAATCCAATTTTGATTTCAAATTGTCTGACAAAATAATTGTTGATCCCATATGCTCTAATTTGTCGATAGCTTCAAGTTTCACAATCTCTTGCTTTTCTAAATTCAACATTTTGTTGTTGAAGATGGCACATTCTGCAAGAGTTGGCATGAGACATATCCCGGATTTCTTCTCAGTAATTTTATGAAAAATATTCTCAGGCACAATATCTTGTTTGGGATACAAATTTGACAGTAACCGTGCATTTAAAGCTTCTTTCCCATGCTCGGTCACTTTTCCAATTCTAATATCTTGTAGAATATTCTTGTAATCTTCATCCTTTGCCTGACGCATATTTTGATGCAGTTCTGCATAATTGAAGTTTAACCATATATTGACGTTGCCAATGCTCCCTAGGCACTTCCTGGTATCTTCATGCGTGAGTATTTTGAACACAGGTTGACCTTTTACTGGTGTCAGCTGTAGAAGATCTCCGAAAACAATAATGTGTTTCCCACCAAATAAGACATCATATTCAGTTTTAAGTACTTCTTGCATTCTCAAATGCACAAAGGCAAGCATGACATTGGAAACCATGCTTACTTCGTCAATGATAAGTAGTTTCATTTTCCTCAAAACTCTTGAAACTTCACAGCAAGCATCTCCAGATAACTTGTTGTATTGTAATTTGTTGTCATGCTCCACCGGCAGCATCAATAGACGATGCAAAGTAATACCTTTAATATTATGTGCTGCCAGTCCAGTAGGAGCGGTGACAACACAAGACAGCGATGACTCAGTCCTTTCCTGCAAATAACAAGAGATTGCTTTAATGAGGAAACTTTTTCCAGTTCCCGCTTCTCCACTCACGTACAGTCGGACAGGCTTCAACGACGTACACGAGCACTCTTTCTTCTCATGACTTAATCCGTGCTCAATTTCCTTGGTAACTTCATCATATATTTTCCTCTGCTCAACGTTGAGTTGTTTTTCCAAGTCTTGTAAGTTAACTGAATCCTCCTGAGCATGTGCCATGGCTCTTTCTACTTCATTCATAGCAGTGGCAGCTTCATTTTCGATAATAGGTCCTCCAAGTGGATCTTGACTCAATGAAACAGAACTCTGACTGTCCTGAGAACTGTCTCTGGCAATCTCGGCTGCAATCGTTGCTTCCTGCTCAATTTCCAAAGTTAGCATTTCTTGATATTTAGAAAAAGCAGGACATTCTATGGACTCCTTGGCTGCATTGAAAGAGTCTTCGTAACAGAGGAAATCTCCAAGCAGTTCCTCTTCTGCACGCCAAGGCTTGAAAAGTTGCAAAAGTGCTAAATAGAAAAACTCCTTTTTTTCTGGAGATTCGCCACTTAATTTTCGATGGTTTACTAATTGGCATTTTCTTTGCTTGACCAGGCATCCCTCACTTCCAATTACAGCATACACTCCTTTCTCAATATCTTCTTTGATGTTCCTCTTGAATATATAATTTTGGAGAACCTCATATAGACAAATATTCTCAAGGTGACTGCTTCGATTTGGATAATATGTATCCAACATGTTGGTCTTCAAAATGTCGGTACTGTTTGGTTCCTTTTCTGCCAAATACTCAATTTCCCGAACAGGTTTTAGAACTCGATTTCGCGTTGCAGCAAGACCAAGACTCGCCCAAACGAGACTCCTGGATTTGGCATAGAGACTTGCTGAAGACAATCGATCAGAACATTCGTAAGCTCCGATTTCTCGATGCGACAACATCTTCAGACTGAAACTGTACAACTTCTTGCTGAGGCTCTTTTCATGGGAAATGTCCTCCCACATATCCTTCAGTTCGGTCTTTTCTTTTTTGGTGATGTAAGATGTCACATACCGAGCCACAGCCATACAGTTGTCAGCCACAAACTGTATATCCATGTTGGCATTCCACATGGACAAAATCACTGGGTTGTAGTCATTGATGTACTTGGACTCTTCGTTCCTTTTCAAATTGTATGTATTCTTGGGTGATTTCCTCGTCACATTATGTCGCAGCGAAGACATCAAACTGTTCACTCTTCCTTTAGAAATCACCGGTCGTGGAAAGTTGAAACGACATTTGGTGTAGAACTTGTCCTTGTTTCTGAATTTACGACGACAGTACTTTCCACAACGATGGCTTTGGAAACGTAGAACTTGTTCTCTTAGACTTTTCTTCTCCGTTGCGTTTGGAACAGCACACGTAGAATACTGTTCGATGAAATTCATCACTAAGTCATCCGGATCTGTTCCAAATTTAGGTGCATCCTTGATCCACAGCAACATATGTATATGAGGGGCACCTCTTGCTTGGTACTCCTTTCTCCAGAAGAAATCCAACACCTCTCCAAGAGGTGGATTCTTTTTATTTGTGATGAAAGACATCATAGCTTCAAATCTATGATTGAAGTACCTGCATACATTCACAGGATCCAAAGAACACAGTTCTCCAGGTGTCTTGAATTCAATGTTTTCAATATTTCCATTTGCCTCTCGTAGAAATTCAAGTAAGTCATCCCAGCCATACTCGGCACAGCTCAGAGTGAGGAACCATGTCGGAGTTCCTAAGTTCCTCAGCATACATTTTAAGTCACCATGACGACGGTACCAGTACTCATTAGTACCACGCTGACACGCCATGAGATTAATTAAGTGAGAATCCAAAATACTGTCTTGGACATTGACTTTATGCATAAAGTCACTTGCCGAGATGTTTCGCATCTGTATACCACTTTTTAAGATGTGGTTCACTGCATATGACAGTCCAGACAGATCGCTTTCAAACAGGAGATGAAACAAATAGGGAATGCATTGCCGAAACCTAGGATCTTCTGCATACAATCGTAAAGTCCGGTATTCAGACGCAGGAATTTCACGAGGTCGCTCATCATATCTTCCTCCTTGACCTGTGGGAAATAGCTGTGGGAAACACCGAGCTTCCAAACTTTCCTCCCAAACACTAATGGGACTCCCTTTGGCTTGTTTCATTTGAAACAACTCAATAGCATTCCCCATCACTTCCTTGGAATGCAAAGGATGAACACTATAATGTTCATATATTTCTTCACTTTTAGAGGCCTCTACTTTCTCAATTTGGCCAGCACACAAATCGCTATCCTCTTCATCACTTACTTCCTCTTCTGCAACATATACATTCTTATAGTACTTATTATTTTTCTTCAAATACACTGTTGCCTTTTTGACTTTCCTAACATCCACTAAATCTTGCCATATTTTCTTATTCTTTGTCGGAACCCCATTAACCAAGATAACCAGAGGTTCCTCTTCCACTTTTTCTATTCCAATTGTGTTAATGTTTTTGTTCAAATCTAGAGGCAAATAAACAACTCTTCCCTTTAATCCTCTCTGTAAATCTGCTGGAGGCAATTTCCCTGTCTTTGGCTCCATTCTTACAATAGCCTGAAAGGGATGGATACTTTGAATCAAAATAGATTCATAAGTATTTAAATCCTTCAATTCAGAAGGAATCTCAACCAATTCCAGATTATTATGAACTGCCCTAGCAGGCATCTGGTTTTGGTTTAATTTATTACAACAATAAGTACACACACGTTGATCCGATCCCAAATCAAAATAATTTTCTACCATCAAGTATGTGGCTAAATCCTTCCATTCACTATTATTTTCCCTTTCACTTTTTGCATATAAATCCACTACCTTAGTCTGATTCTTATAATAAGTGCGTCGACAACATACACAAGTGAAATTAGGCCTCTCACTTGATTTCATCTGAAACGTGGCAATTTCCTTCTGAAAATTATCTGTACTGGAAACCTGTACATTATCTTCCACATTACCCTCTACTTCAGGGTCAATTTGAACATTCTCATCTTTACTACCAAAGTAACAAAACTCAATTTCTTCACAAAGATTCTTCACATCTATTTCAGAACCATGCAAAAGAGCAGCACATAACTGTTTAAGCATAATTGCTGGACTCTTAGCATAATACAACATTCTCACTAATTTTCTCACTTTATTATGATGCACTGCTAGCATCCTGAAATGATGAAAAACACTCTGGCATACTCTCCTGGAAAGACAAGCCAGTGAATGACCACGCAAACCTGTCATTTGTCTCACTCTGCAAGGATCTAAATCTTGCAACAACTTCATTTTCTGCTTCAAACTTTTCTTATTAAATGTCCGTATAAAATCACATAGCAAATTGATGGAAACCTGTCGCACACTGCAAATAGAACTACACTTCCAAATGTACACAGGACCCTTAGGACGTCTTCCTAAAACCTCATCACTTAGCGCCTCTTCTGTCTCTGTTGTCACAAGTAGTTCTTTTTCAACTGGACAACCATCCTTCACTTCATAAGCTCGACCACTGATGTCAACTGCATGCACCAAATCATTATCCTGAAAATAAGTCTCCTCATTAAAAAATGCCTCAGAACTTGAACTATGCATCCATTCTCCAGAAAAAACTTCACAAAAGTTAGTACGATTTACTACTCTCTTCCATCTACTTTTTGTTTTGAAATCAGAAATTACCTTGCTTAGTTTCCTAATTCTATTGATTACCAAAATAAACAACTTTCGCTTGATTTCAAAAGCATGATCAATAATTTTCTCTACATTTTTCTTCTTCCTATAAAATGCCGCTTTCTGTTGGCCTTTCTTTTTAATATTTTTCAATAAATTAACTAATATCCTATTACGGAACATTCGTTGTCGAATGTCCCTAAACTGTTGTTTCCTTCTACTATCATGCACAGAGTTATCTCTTCCTCTACCAGTAACATTTGTGATGGGTCTCTCCTTTCCATTTAAATTACTTCTCTTTTTGTTAAGAGACACATTTTTTTGAGCAAAATTTTTTTTACTACAAATATTTCTTAAGAATGATTTCGTGCTCTTACCCGGACCTTTCTTGGTGTTTTGACAAGTATTTGGGGAAGAGGACTGCTGCAATAAAACATCATCCTGCTGTCTTTGACGTTTTCTAGCCTTTCGTATTCGACTTCTGGAAGGCATTTTCCAAACTATGAAAGAATCTGCAGTTGAATCTGTGAAAAAATATAATATAAAATGTTATTAACCACTATTACCAAACAGTAAATAAATAACAGTCATCTAAAACTTAATGCTGTACTAATTATTTAACATAGCAAATATTTTCCACCAGCACTGCATCACAAAAATGACACTCAATGGTACAAAACAGGCATACAACACTCATAAATCACTCCCTAATATTTTAAATCATTAATTCAGGATGACGATAAGATGTAGCCTATCTAAAGGTTTGTTTAGGCCCAGATCTTTGGACTGGGGTGAATGTGTGTCATTGATCCACATTCAGTCCATCACCTGTTTTGTTTATTTGAGGTGAGGCCAACACATGGTTGCAGATAAGATTTTCACTGAAAAAAAACCAAGGTAAAAAAACATGTGAAGGCCTACCAATGAAGTAAATCATTAAATGAAAACCAATACATTTCTGGAAATATGCACTACTAGTGCTTCATAAGATGTTTTGGATCATATTTATAAGTTATTTGAGTATCTAGTATGCTATTTTACATTCTTCATGGTGCAAATTTATTGTAAATACGCTCCCACCTGCGGTTGGCAAATTTAGATTTTGATTATGGGAGTTAGATAGGCATGTTAATAATTTCCCAAAAATGGTATATAACCCCAAACAACCTTTGAAGCAAATGCTCTTAGCCATGTTATCCACCTCCCATTGGATAACATGGCTAAGAAATGCTTGCAAATGTGATAAAAAAAGGCCTGCAATGCATGAATAACGCAGAAAAATCAGCGATATTCATGCATTTTCCAACAAATGCTCTTAGCCATGTTATCCACTTCCTATTAAATAACATGGCTAAGAACTGCTCAGGGCACCATGAGGAACGCTTTCCATTTAAAAAGGGAAAAATAACATCAAAGACACTAAAATGCCTTCTAAATATGAACCCAAACAACCTATGAAGCAATGTGAAAAAAAACTGCCGCAATGCATGAATATAGCAGAAAAATCAGCGATATTCATGCATTTTCCAGCAAATGCTCTTAGCCATGTTATCCACTTCCTATTAAATAACATGGCTAAGAACTGCTCAGGGCACCATGAGGAACGCTTTCCATTTAAAAAGGGAAAAATAACATCAAAGACACTAAAATACCTTCTAAATATGAACCCAAACAACCTATGAAGCAATGTGAAAAAAACGGCCACAATGCATGAATATAGCAGAAAAATCAGCGATATTCATGCATTTTCCAACAAATGCTCTTAGCCATGTTATCCACTTCCTATTAAATAACATGGCTAAGAACTGCTCAGGGCACCATGAGGAACGCTTTCCATTTAAAAAGGGAAAAATAACATCAAAGACACTAAAATGCCTTCTAAATATGAACCCAAACAACCTATGAAGCAATGTGAAAAAAAACTGCCGCAATGCATGAATATAGCAGAAAAATCAGCAATATTCATGCATTTTCCAGCAAATGCTCTTAGCCATGTTATCCACTTCCAATTAAATAACATGGCTAAGAACTGCTCAGGGCCCCATGAGGAACGCTTTCCATTTAAAAAGGGAAAAATAACATCAAAGACACTAAAATACCTTCTAAATATGAACCCAAACAACCTATGAAGCAATGTGAAAAAAACGGCCACAATGCATGAATATAGCAGAAAAATCAGCGATATTCATGCATTTTCCAGCAAATGCTCTTAGCCATGTGATCCACTTCCTATTAAATAACATGGCTAAGAACTGCTCAGGGCCCCATGAGGAACGCTTTCCATTTAAAAAGGGAAAAATAACATCAAAGACACTAAAATGCCTTCTAAATATGACCCCAAACAACCTATGAAGCTCTAACAGTACATATCCTGAAATTTAATTCATTTCAAAATTCGTTTTTAAACACAGCATATAAATCAATTGTATACCTGCATTCATGAAGAAATGACTAAAAATGTCCTTGAGACACATGAAAGTGTTTTCTGGAATGCCCTAGCACCATTTTTGGGACACTATTAACATGGCTAGGTAACTCCCATAATCAAAATCTAAATTTGCCAAGCACAAGTGGGAGCGTATTTACAAGACACTTGTCCCATGAGGAACACTTTACATTTTAAAAGGCGAACACAACATCTTAGACACTCAAATACCTTATAAATATGGCCCAAAACAACCTATGAAGCTCTAGCAGTACATATCTAGAAATGTAATTGATTTCTTAAATCGTTTTTAAAAGCAACATATCTGTTTCAGCTTACATAACAGACCATGAAATGGCCTCCATGTATTACAATATCTTGTGTAACTGCATGCCAGAATGTTACACCAAATATGCAATTATAATTTCTCTTTGAAACTAATTCTATTAGTATATCACTAGAGACAAAACCACATTTTAAAAACACAGCTTTCTTCATCATTTTCTCCTTAAATCATACTATTCTCTATCTAAATTAAATAAATCTTTTCTCACCTTAGCAAATATTTTTTGAGTTTTGAAAACAGTCTCAGAAATACACCAAATTGTCTTCAGCAGAAGAAAAAGGATGCACTCCAAAGGCTGCAGCTATTGAAAGCACAGAAATACAGATATTCTTTTCACATATCTCTCATATTAGCCAATCATACCTCTTCCCTCACTTTTTTCAAATCAAAACCCTTCCCCCCTCTGCCCTGTCTGCCTTGTTTCCATAGCAACCACCTCCTGGAAGACCTCTCATGTTTGCAAATTCACACAACAATGTTTCAATTGAACTCTGAACTCTCAGTGCACCTGCGTATCCAGTGCAATCTTTCATTAAATGTTTCTTCCTTGACCATTCAAATTACATCTTTCAAAGAACACATCCATGCACCCTAACTTTCTGTTTTCAGAAATGGAAATGCACCAATCACTGCTAATGAATCATTAGCATTGTAAATCCACAGTTTTTTTTCTTTAGAAACTCCTACTGTTTCAACTGCCCTTTCATTACCACACTTCATCTGACTGCAGAACAACCTTCTTCCACCATGTTTAACGTCTGGATTGTTGGACATAGTTACATCCACTGGGCTCAAAGGTATGCTGAGAGCAGAAATTTACACAACCTCAATTTACAAGATGTGGAAATTAAGTGGTTGGGCCAAAGAGGATTAAAATGTCACCAATTGATACCATTGGTGAAAACCTTTATGCATTTGCCAAAACCTGACCTGTTAATAGTGCACTGTGGAGGTAATGATTTGGGCACTTTGACAGGGGTAGGTCTGGAAATGCTTTTAAAGGACACCTTGGAGCAATTAATGGCACTTTTTCCTCAAACTGCCTTGGTATATTCCAATATATGCCAAAGACAGAAATGGAGGTGGTCCAACCAATTTTGTCCACAAATTGAGAAAGCGAGGAAGCATGTAAACAAATCTGTTTCAGCTTACATGAGAGACCATGGAATGGGCTCTCTGTACAACAATAACTTGCGTTACTACATGCAAGATATCTACAGAGGAGATGGAGTTCACTTCTCAGATGAGGGCAACAGAATTTTCATTCTGAATTTAAGACTCTGCATTGGTACCTACTTATAAGTACCTAAATGTACCATAAACCCAAAAGCTCTTCTCAGAGCTACCCTACATCTGATCACTCACAATTATTATTTTTCTCTAACTTTTTTCACTAATTTTCCACAAAATTCGCTCCCCGGAGCGCTACCCGGTTCGCTAACCGAAAGCTAACCTCGCGGAATTTTTTTAAAAAAAAATTTTTTTCCGCACATATAAGCCTCCTCAGCCACGCTCAGAAAACCTAGGGGGTCAAGATAAGTCTACCATGACCCCTTCTACCCATTCTAAACATTATTTGCCCTCCATCTTGTATCTTAATGCGAACGAAACACAAAATGGTGGACTCCCGTGACGCTTAAGGTTCGCTAACCGGACAGCTTCCCGGAAAGCGGTCCTAAAAAAAGGCGGGAAAGTAATTTACAGAATAACGACTAGAAACACTCTCACCAAATATAGATTAGCTCATACTACATAACAATCCCTTCCATTCTCACAAATTTCATTGAAATTCCATTTAGCCATTTAGCCTGTAGACCTCTCCAAGTACCGTGAGGTAAATTACTTCACAAAACACATCTGAATTGTTGGAATTGACAACCAATGAAAATGTTACTTTCATTTTCTACTTTTATTACCTGACATTTGATTGGTTATATACCTGTATATATATAAAGGGAGAGAAGGAAACACAGCCATTTTGACTACTACTTCTTGTTGTACCTCCTATTTCAAAAGCTTCAAAAAACTTCAACTTCTTTGTGAAGGTAAGTTATAATTTAATATATTGTGCACTATGACTTAATATAGTAGACTTTTTCTGCTACATATACACTATCCCTCTGTAGTAGTAGTGTCTTGGTTAAATCACATACACTTTTTTTTAGTCCTATTTCCACTCTCATACTATACACTGCCAAAAGATAAATTCACTGATAAAAACTGCCTATCTAAAATTAATCCCAACAGTGCCCTATCTCTACTAATATATATTTTTTTAATCCAAATTTCAGGCAAAATGGAAGGCGAGCAGCAAGTTTCATTTTCGATTGAACTGAAGGAGAGCAGCCAAGACAAACTTGATGACTTTATGGATGACAGTAGAGACCACGAACTTCTACAATGTGTTGAAGCAGTAGACAACTTGCTTCAAAATGAAAAACAATTACACCCTATAATAAATTATGACATTTCTGACAATGAAATGTTAGAAAATTTAATAAAGTATGAAACACAATCATAATAAAAAAAATAAATAAATAAAGAAAACAAAAAAAAACAAGAAAAACAACAAACAATTAACATACAGTATTAGAAAAGTCTTTCATTCTTTTATCCATAAAGTTCGCTGCCCAGAAAGCTATCCGGTTCGCGAACTTGGCGCTTACCACGCAAAAAAAAATTTTTTTTTTTGGACCCTCCTAGGCCCTTTTAAAACCTCCACATAAAACCTAGGGGGTCAACGAGGATCTACTATGCCCCCTTATGGTAATTTCCCCCTTTGTTTTGGCCTCCTCTTGTCTCTCGATCCTACCGAGAGACAAGATGGCGGCCGCTCCGGACTGTTTAGAATGTTGACAGACACCGGAGGGCCAATCAGCTTCTCATCGCAAAGTTCCGATACGCGAAAGGTTCGCTAACCGGATCGCTGCCCGGAGCGCTGTTACAGATATATATCTTGATTTAAACGTTAATTTCTCAAAATCCACTGAAGCACATATATTGAGACCTAGCAAAGGCACATCGGGCTAACAGTCCCTACAATTTTGCCAAGTTTCGTGAAAATCCATTCAGCCGTTCGGGCTAAAAGTGAGTCCAACCGCCCTATGGAAATTAACATGGGAAAAAGGCGTTTTGGGACCCCCCTTTTTTCTCGGCCCCCCCTCCACAAACCCCCCCCAAATTTTCAAGGGCTGCTCAGAAACAAAATGTGCCATTTTCCTGAAAATTTCAGCCAATTCCGTCCACAAACGCAAAAGTTATTAGGCATAGAATTTTCAGAAATCCCATAGGGAAAAAATCCTAACTATATATACCTACTGGCGACCGCCAGTAGGTAATATATATATATATATATATATATATATATATATATATATATATATATATATATATATATATATATATATATATATATATATATATATATATATATATATTCACTGAAAAAAACATTGGTTATAGACCATATATAGTTAGGGATTAGCATTTACAAAACCTTAATTTACTCGCACAAAACCATTGAAATACACATATATAGTTAGTTGCACTAACTATATATCGCACACCCGCAATCCACTGCTGATGATGTCACATATTACATCATTCATGACATGGTCAGTGACATCACTGATGACATCACTGATGACATCTCAAATGACATCACTGATGACATCACTGATGACATCTCATTTGACATTACTGATCACATCACTGATGACATCATTCATGTGATAATACCATCAACCTCTTCAGACTCTAATATAACCTTAGATACACTCAGTGTAAACAGACACTCACAGATTGTCACTCATCGATGGAGTTACTCATACATCTAGTCAGTCATGAAAAGAATCAATCACTCCTCCATTTCCTCAACTATACAGTTATACACACCTTACTAATTCAAACATATTCTAACACATATTTACTCTCTTATACAATCCCTGATACAAGTTCACAATGATCCATACAGCCACTCACACATTCACTGGCTCTTATGCACAGTTATTTATATATTCAACTCTCACATGTACTGTGTTTTACATATGTACTTACTTTGACATGTAGCACTGAGATATCCATTCACTCACCAATACACTCATGCACACAGTCAACTGCCCATGCAGCTGTTTCCACATGCACTTTTGAACCCATACATCTAGTGAATCAACTGCTCACACATCTATGCACAGAGTCATACACCTCCCAGCCACCCACACACATACTCAGTCTCCCATACAAATACTTGGGCAACCAATCAATAACCCATATAGTTACTCATATAGCTACTGATTAACACATGCAGCAGTTTACAGAACAACAGACATAATAATGCACAAATTAACCGCATCGCTGCGGCGGCTTTTCCCGCTGTGCGCGGCATTTTCAAAAATCCCGCGTAACGTGACAAAGCCAGCTCGTCATCCGCGCAGCGCAGGTAACGCCCATGACGAGCTGGCTTTGTCATTAGCGTTGAAGGGGTTAAGACAGTTTAGTCACTAACCCATGCACTCAGTGAGACACATTTAATCACTCACTCATACAGTCAGTCATGCACCTACTAAATCCTTCATCCAGACACTTATACATCCACTCATTCTTCAATATGTAAGACATATTTTAACTTTACAGAAACATACAGTCACTGGGTGTTGTCATCAGTGATGTCATCAGTGATGCATCAGTGATGTTACTGACGATGTCATGAATGATGTAATATGTGACATCATCAGCGGTGGATTGCGGGTGCGCGATATATAGTTAGTGCAACTAACTATATATGTGAATTTCAATGGTTTTGTGCGAGTAAATTAAGGTTTTGTAAATGCTAATCCCTAACTATATATGGTCTATAACCAATGTTTTTTTCAGTGAATTTTCAAGGTTTTGTAAATGCTAATTCCTAACTATATATAGTCTATAACCTATGTTTTTTTCAGTGATTTTCAATGGTTTTTTAATAGCAAATATGAAAAGCTTTAAAATGTCAAGTACGTGATAGATAAAAACATTTTTTTGTGTTTATGCACGCTGATGTGCTTTGAACGCTGCCCCCCCTCCTCTTTTCTTTAAGGAGTATTCTCTCTTTGCAGATAGTGAAGGGTAGGTAACGCAGGCCTTTGCCCCCGTTGTAATCCGTCGTGCCTGCTTCTCTCTCCATTTCATTGATTATTATCCAAGCATTTACTGTTTTAGAATTGGTTTAGTCTTTGCAGATAGTGAAAAATCATTTAAAAAAAACAAAAGGAATCAAGCAAAATCAGTAGGCCACTAATGGGATCTCTTTTTGACCTCGCTAAAATAGAAACATTAGGAACAACCCCTCATGAGAAATACGAAACTAGTGACATGAACTGAGCTCGACACCATGATGGCTGCAAGACAGCTCTGCTCCGCCACCCACCCCGCCCAAAATAACGACAAACCCTATGCAAATATTCTAAATATATACAACACACCAGCAAAGTAACAGGGTAAAACGTTTTATTAAATAACTATTTACATGGCAGCCTGCTGCAACATCCATCACTATTCCTGTCGAGGTAGCATAGCTGGCGGCCTAGGGGTGGAGAACCGTTGTGCAAATTGCCCGGGGACGACACCATGCGCCAAGACTCGTCCCCAGTACATCCAGAGCTGATGTCCGACAAGTTATGTGTGAGGATGCCTTGCTGATGCCGCCACCCCCACCACCACCTTTTTGTTGCCTGATCCGGCTGGCTCAATCGATCGAGCATGAGACTCATGCACTCTGATATCCTTGGCCTCAGTCAAGCATCAATAGTAACATTTTCATACGTGAGTGTAGGTTCATGGTTTTCCATCCACAGACTAAAAGCCTGGAGTGGGAGTGAAAGAACGATAACAAGGTAACAAGGAAGGCAGACGCTGTGGGAAGGACTCTGGATATGGTATGTTCCTTGGTCCCTGAGTTACTTCGATGTCACTGCCTTGCACAAATGGCATAAGTCCTGGATGTTGGGTGCCATAGTTGAGGGTTCCGAGCAGCGCTTGTAACACTGTCTGAAGTTTATTTGCACCTGCTGCAGCTTCACTATTCTCAAAGTAAGTGGGGGCTGTTTGTGGACCTGACTGCATTGGAAATCAATGTGATGCGGTGCCTCCCTGAACCGCTTGACGGAGGCCCCTGAGGGGCGGTGTGATGGCGCCGACCCCCTCCCCAAGTCTTGTTGCCCTGGTGTGGCCTGAGATCGCCCCCGACATAGGCGGCCGGCTCCCGGGGTCAAGCGGAACTTTTTGCCTTTTGGTGACTCTTCCATTCTGAACATTGTCCCACAATCTGTTTGACCTGAAGACACGTCCTGCGGTGCCCTAGTCCGACCATCACATATTCCTGCACCAGGAGACGGCGTGGGATGCACTAGAAGGGAGAGGTGGTGCAAACGAGCCTCCCCCACCTCCTCAGGTGGAGGTTTCTCAGGTACACCCCAGCGCTTCACGCAACCAGCTGAGTTGCGCCCGCTCTTGCGGCTACAGCGTCTCGCCCACCATCCACTTGAATTGCGCCCACTCTTGCGGTGCAGCGATAGGCGGCTGCAACAGGACTCTCAAAATGGCGGCCGGCTCTTCGGATCTAGGCCTAGTCCACTAAAATGGCCCTGGGACACCTTGGAACTCGGACGCTTGACTGCTAGGGCATGGACCCCATTCCCGAAAGCGTCCCCTCAGCTTTGAAGATTTTACAAAAGTCACCGGGGCCCCCGACTCCCGCAGACTTCCGGTGGCGAGCGACTGCCATGATTGCTCACGGAATGGCCACGACGTAGCCACGGGGTGCTCTCATGCTGACGCCAGCTTCAATCTGAAACATCCAGAAACACTGTAGACAACCAATTCGATCAGTTCCGGTGGAGCCCCAACGTGACCCGGTAGAGAAGAACTTGCCCTCCCCTCTTTCACTGATTGTTCTTGTTGCCTGTCCCTTCTCTTGTCATTTAATAGAACTTTTTGGACTGCTGAAAGGGGTTGTATTCCGACCGCTGGTTGGTGGAGACATTTTGACTATATTCTGGACCTGCGTTGTCGCGTAATGCGTCATATGACGCGCCGCGTTAGCGCACCCGGAAGTGCTCCGGTGCGCAAGGCGCAGCTTCCCGGAAACGATCCAGAGCACGGCGCGCATCGCGTAACGTAAGCATAACAGGTCATGTGACTTGTTAATAAAACTTTTCATTGGTTCATTTTACTTTTGTTATTCTAATGATGAAAGGCTTGGTCATATGACCTAAAAATAACGCTTTTCATTGCTTTCGAACATTTTTTTTCCCAAATGATGAAAGCCCCACCTTTTTTTTCTCGCTCTGACTTGTAAAGAAAAGGACCCAGATGCATTTACAGTTTATCACTAACAATGTTCTAGGCTAATGCATTTTCCCGGGAAATTTACAACTGTCCTGCAAGTAAAATATTCCTATTTCGAGAAAAAGGGCGTTTCTTCGTCCCATGAGGGAGCCGTTGAGCAAAAGAGGCTCAGCCTGCTGTCTTAGTCGCTGATAGGCATGAATATCAGATTCTTATTGATCACTTTATGTTGCAGGAGTGGAAAACACAACAGCCCTTGACCATTTCTCTTTACTGCATTCCTGCGTATTATACCTTTTAACCGTCATGTAATCGGGCTGCTTTATTTCACTTGCCTTTTACTGATTTGAAAACAGTGGCTATTATTCAAAACTTTACCAAAAAAGGTACTACTACCATGTTTTGTTTTAAAAACCTTTATTGTGAAAATGTCAGTATACAAATACGGGCCTATAACCACGTGGGCCGGCCACGGAGCAAACTGGAATCGTATATGATGAGGGGACATTTATACTGTAGAAGAACGTAACGGGCGGGCCATTAGGTTGCAAGAAGTAAGGTGTCTAACAGTTGCGGAATCGATGGACGTACATTTTATAATTAAAGTACGACAGGGCCAATTACAATAAAATTATCTAGATATACATTTGCGGGCAAGTACCATGGGTGACGTTAATTCGAACTTTCAATAGTACAGTAATCAATAACACATCAGAACTTAATATCAATAGGGATATCCAAATGTTCAATCAGTACTCGTCCCCGCCCGCCATGTGCTTCAAAACTGCATATGTATCTCGTGATATCAAGGTTGGGCAACCAGTACACAACAAGGAGTTACGACTCCCAATTATACCGGCGCCATTTTGGGCGAGGCCGGGCAGGTCCAGGATATAGTCAAAATGTCTCCACCAACCAGCGGTCGGACCAGAACCCCTTTCGGCAGTCCAAAAAGGTTCCGTTAAATGACAACAGAAGAGATATGCAAGAAGAGCAATCAGTCAAAAGAGGGGACGCTTTCGTCAATGGGGCCCATGCCCTAGCAGGCAAGCATCCGAGTTCAAAGGTGTCCCAGGGCCATTTTAGTGGACCAGGCCCAAATCCAAAGAGCCGGCCGCCATTTTGAAAGTCTTGTTGCAGCCGCCTTTCGCTGCACCGCAAAAGTAAATGCAACTCAGCTGGATGGGGGGTGAGGCACTGTGCCGCAAGAGCGGGCGCAATGCAGCTGGAAGGCGAGTAAAACGCTAAGGGGTGCCCCACTGCAGATGAGGTGCCTCCACCTGGGGAGGCGGGAGAGGGCTGTTTGCGCCGCCTCCTCCCCCCCGGGCACCCCACGCCGTATTTCGGCGCAGCATTGTAGGATAGCCACACCAGTGCGGCAACTTGCTGGACACCACCTCGGTGCCATCCGGATCTCGATGCGTTGTGCTGCCTTCAGCCTATTCGCACATCGGTCCGCTACTGACCCCGCCTCACAGGCCAACGGATTTTGTAGGCTTTTTATAGCCCAAAGCCGCATAACAGGTCATGTGACTTGTTTATAAAACTTTTCATTGGTTCATTTTACTTTTGGTTTCCTAATGATGAAATGCTTGATCATTTGACCTAAAAATAACACTTTTCATTGGATTGAAACATTTTTTTTTCCCAAAAGGTGAAAGCCCCACCTTTTTTTTTCTCACTCGGCGATCCAAAAAGGTTCCGTTAGATGACAACAGAGGGGACAGGCAACAAGAACCATCACACAAAAAAGGGGAGGGCAATATATTCCCTACCGGGTCACGTTGAGGCTCCACCGGAAGTCATCAAATTGATAGTCTACAGTGTTTCTGGATGTTTCAGACTGAAGCTGGCATCAGCATGAGAGCACCACCATCCCGTAGCTCCGTTGTGGCCATTCCGCAAGCAATCATGGCAGCCGCTCCCCACCGGAAGCCTGCGGGAGTCGGGGGCCCACAAGACTTTTATAGAATCTTCAAGGCTGAGGGGACGCGTTCGAGAATGGGGCCCAAGCCCTAGCAGACAAGCGTCCGAGTTCCAAGGTGTCCCAGGGCCATTTTAGTGGACCAGGCCCAAATCCGAAGAGCCGGCCGCCATTTTAAGAGTCCTGTGGCAGCCGCCTATCGCTGCACCGCAAGAGTGGGCGCAACTCAACTACATGGTGAGCGAGACGCTGTAGCCGCAAGAACGGGCGGTAAACAGCTAAATGGCGGATGAGGCACAGTGCAGCAAAAGCGGGCGGAAAACTGCTGACTGCTGACTGAAACGGTAAAAGGGCGCCCCACTACAGCAGACGAGCCTCCACCTGAGGCCCGTTCACGCCGCCTCCCCACCCCCCCCCCACGCCGTTTTTCGGTGCAGCATTGTAGGATGCCAAAACCAGTGCGGCAAGTACAGGACATCACCTGGGTGCCGTTCAGATCTCGGCACGTTGTGCTGCCTTCGGACTATTCGCACAACAGACCGCTACTGACAAGACACAGTGCAGGAAAAGCGGGCAGAAAACCGCTGAATGGCAAGGGGGTGCCGTCCAGATCTCGGCGCGTTGTGCTGCCTTCGGACTATTCACACAACAGACCGCTACTGACCATTGTTGCTGTGTTTAAATTTTTTTTTTTTACGTGTTTACTGTTTTTGGTGCTTTGTATATATTTAAAAGTTATTAAAGTGTTATAATCCTACTACTTTGTTGGAGTGCTATATATTTTTAATGTGACACATAATTGTGAAGACTTTGATGTACAAAAAGGCATCCCTGGAATCTTCCTTTTCAGGCTCGGTCCCACACACCCTCACAGTGAGAATCCCCTCCCCAATCACAATACAGGATCGTTATCAGATAATAGGAACGCGTGTGGTGTGACGGATCTCATGGGGTGGGGGCCTTGATCTACTGTAACTCCTTTGAAGAGGGGTGATTCTTTACAGTTGAGGCCATAAACTACATCCGCAGGGCTAGGTGATAGCCTGAGACCGGCCTGGACAATCAGACACAAAGGAAGAGGAGTGTCAGAGGGTGCGATAGTGAATAGGGTGAAAGGGAGGTGTCGGGCGGACACAGGGTGTGATTCTCAGGGAAGAGCAGCGCAGATGGGGGGAGGTTTATGGCCCATGCATAAGAGAGAGAGCGGGGGTGACCAATGCGTGGGGGAGATGCTTGCGAGGGTGGGGAGCCATGCTGAGGATCGGCGGCGTGCAGAGAGTGGGTCTGGTCAAGGCATCTAAAATGGCTGCCGTGCATGACAAAAGTGTGGCATTGGAAAAAAAGCAAGATGGCGCAGACAATGTTTATCAATACGGATTAATTTATAACAGTTATTTTTAACAATATATTTACTCGCAGTGTCAAAATGGCGGTCAACACTTCCTGATTTCCTTCGAATCGAACGTTAACAGACGTCACGATCGGCGTTGTGCAGACAGTGGGTCTGGTCAAGGCATCTAAAATGGCTGCTGTGCACGACAAAAGTGTGGCATTGGAAAAAAAGCAAGATGGCGCAGACAATGTTTATCAATACGGAAAAATTTATAACAATTATTTTTAACAATATATTTACTCGCAGTGTCAAAATGGCGGTCAACACTTCCTGATTTCCTTTGAATCGAACGTTAACAGACGTCACGCAGCAAAAAAAAAAAACGCTCACGCGCAGCCGCTGGAAGTCAAGTCAAGTCAAGTCATAAAATTTGTATAGCGCACTACATACCCAGAGGGTTTCAAGGCGCTTAGGAAGAGGAGGAGGATTATTTGTCAAATATCCACGTTTTAAGCTGCTTTCTGAACGCTAGGTGGTTCTGGGTGAGGCGAAGGTAAGCGGGGAGTGAGTTCCATGTTTTAGCAGCCAGGTATGAAAAGGATCTGCCTCCCATGGTGGTCTTGTTGATGCGAGGTACAGTGGCGAAGGCTTGGCTGGAAGAGCGGAGTTGGCGGGAGGGGGTGTAGAAGGACAGTCGAGAGTTGAGGCAATCTGGTCCGATGTCGTAGAGTGATTTGTGTGCGTGGGTAAGCAGTCGGAAAGTGATCCTCTTATTGACGGGTAGCCAGTGGAGGTCTTTAAGGTGACCAGAGATGTGTTCGTTGCGTGGGATGTCTAATATGAGCCTGGCTGAGGCGTTTTGGTTTCGTTGTAGTTTCTTCTGGAGTTTAGCGGTGGTACCTGCGTAGAGGGTGTTTCCGTAGTCCAGTCGGCTCGTGACTAGAGCGTGGGTGACTGTTTTCCTTGTTTCGGAGGGGATCCAGCGAAATGTTTTTCTGAGCATGCGAAGAATGTTAAAGCAGGAAGAGGATACGGCGCGGACTTGTCTGTTCATTGAGAGTGAAGAATCCAGGATGACGCCGAGGTTCCGTGCGTGGTCTGTCGGGATGGGTGCTTTTCCGAGGGCTTCCGGCCACCAGGAGTCGTCCCATGCAGAGGGGGATGTCTGAGTTCAGTTTCAGACGGCTTTGTTTCATCCATTCGGCGACTTCTTTCATTCCTTCGTGTAAGTTAGTTTTGGCGGTGCTGGGGTCCTTGGTGAGAGAAAGGATCAGTTGAGTGTCATCCGCGTAAGAGATGATGTTGAGGTTGTGTTGGCGGGCGATGGCTGCGAGGGGGCTCATGTATACGTTGAAGAGGGTGGGACTGAGTGAGGAACCTTGAGGTACGCCGCAGATGACTTCAGAGGCCTCGGACTTGAATGGTGGGAGGCGGACTCTCTGGGTTCTTCCGGTGAGGAACGAGGTGATCCAATCGAGTGCTTTTCCTTGGATTCCGATGTTATTGAGGCGTTGTAGAAGGGTGCTGTGGCAGACTGTGTCGAATGCTGCAGAGAGGTCGAGGAGGATGAGGGGGACTGTGTCACCATTGTCCAGTAGAGTTCGAATGTCGTCTGTTGCTGCGATGAGGGCGGTCTCGGTGCTGTGTTTGGCTCGGAAGCCAGATTGTGAGGGGTCGAGGGATTTGTTGGCTTCAAGGAAGGCGGCGAGCTGGTTGTTGACGGCTTTCTCGATGACTTTGGCCGGGAATGGAAGAAGCGAGATGGGGCGGTAGTTTTTGAGTTCGGTGGGGTCTGCTGTTGGTTTTTTCAGAAGGGCGGTGAGTTCAGCGTGTTTCCAGTCTTCTGGGAAGGTGGCGGAGTTGAAGGAGCAGTTGATGACGTCTCGGAGGTGCGGTGCTATGACGGAGTCTGCTTTGTTGAAGATGTGGTGAGGGCAAGGGTCTGTGGGGGATCCAGAGTGGATGGAATTCATCAGGCGGATGGTGTCCTCAGTGGAGATTGGGTTCCAGGCGTTAAGGGTGTTTACGGGGGGAAGATGGTCAGCAGATGGTAGGGTGGGTTGGCTTCCGGGTTGGTTGTCAAAGCTGTTGTGGATGTCAGCAATCTTGTTGTGGAAAAAAGAGGCTAGGGAGTCGCAGAGGGTTTGAGAGGGGGTGATGTCGTTGGAGTTGGCCGAGGGGTTGGAAAATTCCTTGACAATGTTGAAAAGTTCCTTGCTGTTGTGGGCGTTGTTGTCAAGTCGATCCTTGAATGCTGTTTTCTTGGCTTTTCGGATCAGTTGGTGGTGAGTGCGGGTGGCGCTTTTGAAGGCGTCCTTGTTGCTGGTGGATGGGTCTTTTTTCCATGCCTTTTCAAGGGAGCGGCATAGTTTCTTGGACTTCTTGAGATCATCGTTGAACCATGAGGCCTTCTTGTTGCCAAGTTTGTGTTGGCGTTTTTTCAGTGGTGCTAAGGAGTCGGCGGTGTTGGATAACCAAAGGGTGAGGTTGGAGGCGGCTTCGTTGGCGTTCGAAGAGAGGGCTGGGGAGGTTCGAAGGAGCGATGCGGAGATCTGATCCGTGGTGATTTTGTTCCAGTTTCTTTGTAGGGTTGGTTGGAGGTGGATGATGGGTTTCGGCTTGTTGTAGGTGAAGTGAACGCAGCTGTGGTCAGTCCAGAGGAGATCCGTAGTGTGGCTGAAGGAGACATGGTTGCTGGAGGTGAAGATGGGGTCGAGTGTGTGACCTGCGATGTGGGTGGGGGAAGTGACCAGTTGTTTAAGTCCGAGGTTGGCGAGGTTGTCTAAGAGGGTGGCGGAGTTGCGGTCGTTGATCTTTTCGAGGTGAAAGTTGAGGTCTCCCAGAAGGATATAGTCTTTGGAGGGGAGCGCGTGTGGGGTGATGAAGTCCGTGATGTCTTCACTGAATTTTGCGCGGGGTCCTGGTGGTCTGTAGAGGAGGGTGCCTCTAAGAGTTGCCTTGGGGTCGATGTGGATCTGGAAGTGAAGGTGTTCGGAGTTAGCGAGGTTGGCGTCAGAGCTGGTAGAGATGCGGATGGATTTCTTATGGACGATAGCGATTCCTCCTCCTGTATGGTCGGTGCGGTCCTTGCGTGTGATCTTATAGTCATTAGGGATAGCGATGGTGACAAGTATCAACATATATGAACATCCTCAGCCACCCTCAGAAAACATAGGGAGTCAGGATACGTCTCCCGTACCCCCTTATACCCATTTCTCACATTGTTTTTCCTCCATCTTGTAATTTAATTAAAACGAAACACAAAATGGCGAATTCCCGTTTCGCGTCCCGATTCGCTACCCGGTTCGCAAACCGGAAAGCGCTTCTTCGGCAAAAAATCAAATTTTTTTTATTTTCCCCACGGGACCCTTTAATAACCCCAACATCATTCCTAGGGGGTCAAGAAGGGTCTACCTTGCCCCCTTTCATTAAATTCCCCCTTCGTTTTTCTCCTCTTCTTGTCTCTCGATCCTACCAAGAGACAAGATGGCGGCCGCACCGGACTGTTTAGAATGTTGACAGACACCGGAGAGCCAATCAGCTTCGCTTCACAAAGCTCCGTTACGCGAAAAGTTCGCGAACCGGAGCGCTACCCGGGACGCTGTCACAGATATATCTGTTTTTTAAAACGTTAATTTCTCAAAATCCACTGGAGCACATATATTGAGACCCAGCAAAGGCACATCGGGCTAACAGTCCCTACAATTTTGCCAAGTTTCGTGCAAATCCATTCAGCCGTTCGAGCTAAAAGTGAGGCCAAACGCCCTATGGAAAACTCAATGTTAAAAACGCGTTTTGGGACCCCCCTTTTTTCTCGGCCCCCCCTTGACGAAACCCCCCCAAATTTTAAGGGGCTGCTCAGAAACAAAATGTGCCATTTTCCTGAAAATTTCAGCCGATTCCGTCCACAAACACCAAAGTTATTAGACATAGAATTTTCAAAAGTCCCATAGAGAAAAAATCCTAACTATATATACCTACTGGCGACCACCAGTAGGTAATATATATATATATATCTATATATATCTATATATATCTATATATATATTCACTGAAAAAACCATAGGTTTCACACCAGTTATAGTTAGGAATTAGCATTTAAAAAACCTAATAAATTCACTAAAAAAAACATAGGTTTCACATCAGTTATAGTTAGCTGGAAATTTTACTGTCATAAAACCATTGAAATTCCACGTTATAGTTAGTTGGACTCACTATAACTTGCGCGTGTAATGCACTGCTGATGACGTCACATATTACATCACTCATGACATGGTCAGTGACATCACTCATGACATCACTGATGACACCATCCAGTGAATGTGTGTCTTTGTGAAAAATAATTTTTTTTTATATATGTATTTGTAAAGGACGATGGAAGAATAAAAGGTTAAATAAGTGTGTAAATGGATGTTTTTTTTAAAAAAGAATTGATTGGTTAACTGCCTTATTAAGTATAATTTAGTGAATACATATATTAGCAAGTAACTTTTAAATATTGTAATATATGTATCAGGGTTTCACTTTGTGTATAAGTGGCTGCATGGGTTGGTAACTGACTCACTGTTTGTATGTGTTTAGAAGACAGCATATGTGCAGGACTGTATGGGTGGATGAGTGTGTATATGTGTGTGTTAGTGAGTGAATGACTGTCTCACTATTGTCTTTATCAGTAACAAGATATGTTTTTATCTTGTATATGTGAGTATTGATGTATATAAGTGAGTATGTGAGAGAGTGAGAGATTGTAAGAGTTCCTGTTTAAATAAGTATGTGTTTCTATAAGTGATTGTTTAAGAGAGTAAGTATGTGTAAGTTTCCTTAGAAGTAAGGTTGTAGTGTGTGTATACTTGTATATGCAAATAAATGGATGTTTATTAGTTTATTTGCATATGTGAGTATATGTGTGAGTAACTTTTTGATGACTGTCGGTGTGTAACAGGATGAATAGGTGTATCACTACATATGATGAGTGAGTATATGTATGAGTGACTATATGGAACTGTTGATGAATGTGTAAATGTGTATATAGATGGTGGAATTATTGAATTGGTTGTTGTAACTGGTATGGGTATTTAATTTATATTTTTCAATATGTTTTTCATAGGTTACATTACAGTGAAAGGAGGTCTGTCACTCTGTCACAAGGATTATGTCATCAGTGATGTCATGAGTGATGTCACTGACCATGTCATGAGTGATGTAATATGTGACGTCATCAGCAGTGCATTACACGCGCAAGTTATAGTGAGTCCAACTAACTATAACGTGGAATTTCAATGGTTTTATGACAGTAAAATTTCCAGCTAACTATAACTGTCAGGATCTGCCAAGGCGCCTACCTAAAAATAGAAACTACAACTCCCAGAATTCCTACACAGGGGGCGGGGTCCTATAAAAGCTGGGTGGACCCATTTCCTCCTGTTCGTGATTTTGTTACCTGCAGTGCTTTTGGTTCCATAGTTGAGCGCTGTTGATTGTCTTCTCCCTGGTTTATACATAGAGAAGTTTTGTCCCTTTCATAAATGTTCCTGCGCGAGTGAAAGAGGAAACGCGCTAGTATTTTGGATTAACTCGGATCATTCCGAGTAGAGCGGGGGTTGTGCATCCTGTTCGTTTGTTTCCCCTGGCGTTCCTGTTGTCAGCCAAACATTGTGGCGGAAAGGAGAGGAATACGTATCGGAGGAAGAGAGGACTGTGAAGGATCGGCACAAGTACTGTGAGTTATCAAGCAACGTGAGGCGTTTAACGCGTTGCTGGGATTGTAATGAATAGTTCTTCTTAGAGTGCGAGTGAAGGACAGCCGTGTCCTGCAGTGGACTCCTTGTGGTGATAACATAGGAGAGCGGAGTGTAGTGGGGCAAGTCTTCTGCTCACTGCCGCTACGAAGAAAGGCACTAGTGTCTACAGGGCCAATTGCCAAAACGGAAGGTAGTGGGGGAATCCTACACCTTGCCGTGTTTGGAGCATTCTTTATTGAGGACACGGTGATTGTTGGTTTAGGAGCGGAAGACTGTAGTAGGAAGCTACGTCTTGCCGTATTCCTTAAGGATTATACTTGTACATTCCGGAAGAAAGAACTTGTCTTTTAAGAGACTGACTTTTGATTTGGATTTACGTTGGTTGGTGGAAATATACACATTTAATTTTGAGCAGTGAACTATCAAGGCGGGGTATGTACAAATACGCTAAAGAGAATTGAATATCTGTTCTATGGGTTATCTGAGAGTAACTGCTGTTTATGTTCCATAGGGACTAGCGGTGCAGTTATACATATTCGATATACAGGGAGGAGGTGGAGTGCACTTCTTCAGGAAAGGTGAATCCCTCAATCTACTTAGAGAGAGTGAAACGAGAGTAGGTTTTCCCTGTGATCATTTGTAACCTGTATACTTGTTTTCTTGTCTTTCAGCCATCCCTTCCCTGCTGTCCCCTTCCTTCCCTTCCTTGTTCTGTTTTTTTCCCTCGCCCTATCCCTCGAACCCACTGTGTTTTTAGTACCAGTGTGTTGGTGAGGTCGGGAGGTGGAGTTTTATGTACATCAGCCGGATCCTGCAGCGTGGAGTCTGACAGAATCACGAACCCACGAATTGCATTCTGCCTGGTCCGGTTGGGGTACATATGGCCACCTTGGATGATGTGTTAAGGGCCTTGGTTTTGGTTGAACAAGAACTAGCATCGTCCAAAGCAGAGGCGGTTGCTCTTAAGGATAGGGTTGAACAATTATCAAAGAACCCTTTTTCTTCTGGCCCTTCCCAGATTCAAGTTACTGTTCCCCCCCTATCCCTTTAGCCACCCCAGAACGATATGGGGGGGATCCACGCAAAACGCAAGCGTTCATGGCGCAAATCTTGCTCCACTTCTCCTGTAAACCCGCCTCTTTCCCTACGTACCACTCCCGGGTTGCGTTTGCCATCTCGTATCTGGTGGGGGATGCAGCCAATTGGGCCGTTCCCCTGGTTAAAAGAGATGATGCCATGCTGTCCAACTGGACTGCGTTCAGGGAAGAGTTTGAGAAAGTCTTTGACTGAAGGGCCACTAATTTTAGCGCTGACAAAGAGTTGTTATCCTTGCGTCAGGGGAGAAGCGATCTGATAACTTATCTAACCACTTTCAATCGTTTAATAGCCGAGACGGACTGGCCAGAGGGAAAAAGAATGTCCCTGTTTTATCAGGGTTTGAGGGATGAATTGAAGGATGCGGTGGCGCACATAGACCCTCAGCCCACTACTTGTGTAGACATGGTGAACTTGGTATTAAGGTTGGATGGTAGGTTGACTGAGCGGAGTTGGGATCGGGGGAAATGGGACAGGGGCTATGCCCGTAATGTGAGTTTTCCTCCTAGGGCTATGGGTTCCACGGAGGCCTGGGTGGAGCCTATGGAAATAGGAGCTATTAGACCCCCTTTGTCCAAAACAGAAAGAGAAAGTAGAAGAGTCCAAGGCCTCTGTATGTATTGTGGGAAGAAGGGACACTATGTACGAGAATGCCCTTCTAAACCAAGACTCCAAGTACTTGGAACAAAAATCAAAGGGTGGCGGTTTCCAATACGGCTAGAGAGATAGAAGAAGTGCCGTTATCCTCGCCTAGGGTGGAAGAGACCCCCGATTGGAAACTTACTTCATTGTCTTCCTCTGGGAAAGGGGAAACCGAGTCCCTCCTGGTGCTAGATATGACCTTGGAGTGTGAGCAAAAAACCCATCAAGTATTGGTTATGCTGGACTCAGGGGCCACAGGTAATTTTATTGACAATGGGTTGGTGACCCGTTTGTTGATACCTAGGGTACCCAGAGGCAATCCCGAGGAGGTTTTAGCAGTCGATGGGCAGCCCATTAAATCAGGTCTCATAACTGAGAAAACCGCAGAAGTGGAATTGTCTATAGAGGTGTCCGAAGGGAGACATGTGGAGAAAGTGGAGTTGAATATAATCGATGCTCCACAATATGAAATCATCTTGGGGATGCCTTGGTTCACTTTCCAAAACCCTTCCATTGACTGGAAATCACGCACAGTACATTTCTCTTCAGGATTTTGCAAGGAACATCTGGTGCCTTATGTGTCTTCCCCGGTAGCAGTGTTAGCCTTACAATTCATGGTGGCCACCGCCGCCGAGAAGGAGGTGGTGCTTCCGAAACACTACGAAGCCTTTCAGGATGTCTTTAGCGAAAGCAGAGCAGAGCAGAGAAGCTACCGCCTCATAGGGCTTACAACTGTAGGATTGATTTGATTGATGGGGCAGTGATTCCTACATGTAGAGTATATGCTTTGTCTGTTCCTGAAACCGCCCATTTAAAGGAGTATATTGATTATTAAGAGAGCATAGGATTTATAAGCCCTTCACGTTCTCCAGCAGCCTCTCCCCTCTTTTTATGGCAAAGGCCAATGGTGATTTGAGGGCCTGTGTGGACTACCGCGTCTTGAATAAGAACACCATTCGTAACCGGTACCCTCTCCCCCTCATTACTGTTTTGATCGATCAAGTGAGGGAGGCGGTGATCTATACTCGCTTAGACTTGCGAGGTGCCTATCACTTGGTCAGTGTTCGTGAGGGGGACGAGTGGAAGACGGCATTTAAGACGCGGTATGGCCTATATGAATATTTGGTCATGCCGTTTGGGCTATGTAATGCCCCTGCGGCTTTTCAGTTCCTGATCAATGATGTCCTGAAGGAATACATTGACTTGTTTGTAGTCGTTTACATCGATGACATCTTGGTGTACTCTATGGAGGAAAGCCGTCATGTGGAGCAGGTATGCAAGGTACTGGCTAAGTTGAGAGAACATAGTCTATTTGTGAAACTCAGTAAATGTGAGTTTGGAGTATACAGTGTAGAATTTCTGGGGGTGATGATCAGTCCTTTGGGGTTGCAAATGTCGGAACGCAAGGTGAAGGCAGTGCGTGACTGGCCAGTTCCGAGGAATGTGAGAGAGGTCCAGAGTTTTCTGGGCTCGCGAATTACTATCGTCGCTTCATATTGCATTTCTCGTTGTTGGCAGTGCCTATTACCAGACTCTTGAGGAAGAGTAAGCCATTTGAGTGGACCAATGAAGCAGGGGAGGCTTTCCAAACTCTTAAATCCTCGTTCACTACAGCCCCGGTGCTGTCCCATCCCAATCTAGAACGTCCCTTTGTGGTAGAGGCTGATGCTTCGGATGATGCTATTGGCGGGGTGTTGTCTCAGAGGGATGCAGGTACAGGGCAGTTGCACCCGGTGGCCTTTCTGTCAAAGAAATTGAGTTCGGCTGAACTCAACTGTACGATAGCGGAAAAAGAGTTGTTGTCTATCAAGCGGGCTTTTCAAGAGTGTAGGCAATATCTATGGGGGGCTCATCATACCATCACAGTATATACTGACCATAGAAATTTGCAATGTATGTCATCTGCTAGGCACTTAACCCAAAGGCAAATGAGATGGATGCTCTTTTTTGCCGAGTACAATTTTGTGGTCACTTTCCGCCCCGGGTCTGAAAATAGAAAGGCAGATGCCCTATCTCGACAAAATATGCCAGCAGAAAGTGTGGAAGAGAAACAGGCCATCATTCCTACAGGGAATGTCTTATGTATAGTGAGAGCAGAGACCTTCTTGGATGACGTGAGAAGTCATCAGTATCCGGGAGGCTGGATGTCATGGGCTCATGGCATAGCGGAGAGGAAGGTGAGAGATGGGTTGCCTTTCTTTCGGAATAAGTTGTTTTTGCCCTCGATACCTTTGCAGAAAAAGGCTTTTAGCTGGGGTCATGAGGGAGAGCTGGTGGGACATCCCGGTGTTCGTAAAACCCTCGATACCATCCAAAGGCATTTCTGGTGGCCTACCCTGGTTAAGGATGTTACTATATGGGTGGCTCGTTGTGATATCTGTGCTAGAGCAAAGGGAGTAACCACTACGAAAGCGGGGAAACTCATTACCATGCCTACCCCCAGTCAACCTTGGCAGCATATTAGTCTGGATTTTGTGTCTGGTCTTCCGTTGGATAAGGGTTTTTCTGCTGTTTTGGTAGTTGTAGATAGCCTCACCAAAATGGGACACTTCATCCCTTGCAAAAACCTTCCAAATGCCAGTCAAATGGCACAACTATTAGCCAGCAATGTTGTCCGTCTGCACGGTATTCCCAGGGTGATCGTGTCTGAAAGGGGGCCTCAGTTCATTGCCCGGTTCTGGCGCATGTGGTGTCGCGCCCTGAATATTGAGTCCAATCTGTCTACCAGCTTCCACCCACAAACAGACGGGCAAACAGAATGTCTGAACCAGACATTAAAGAAATACTTGAGATGCTTCTCTAAAGAAGCTCACGAATCCTGGGTAGATCTTTTGTGGATGGCGGAGCTGGCCTACAATAACGCCTGGCACAGTTCAACGGGGATGTCGCCATTCAAAGCAAATTTCGGATTCGATGCGAATACATTGCCGGTTGACATACCCGCCGATCTCCACGACCAGCCTTCTGTTAAAGAAAAGGTCTTGATGTTGAGGAAGGTACACAAGGGAGTGCAGGTGCATTTGAACAAGGCGAAGGAAGTGTACAAGAAGTGGGAGGATCGCCGCAGGATAGAGAGTCGTCAGTATGTGGTGGGCGATAAGGTCTGGCTGTCTACAAAGAACATTAAGTTTAAGTTGCGCAGTGTGTTCCACCCAAGGTACATCGGCCCTTATCCCATTGTGAAACAGAGGAATCCCGTAACATACAAGCTGAAACTGCCGGGATCATTGCGCATACACCCAGTGTTTCATGTACAGTTGCTGAAGCCTGCGCTTACATCTCGCAGGGCGGCCCTTCCGCCAGTGTTATGTGATGGGGGAATGGAATACGAGGTGAGGAGCATTAGGGACTCCAAGTGGTGCAGGGGAGTTCTTAAATACCTGGTGTCATGGAAGGGGTATACCGCTGAAGATGATTCCTGGGAGCTCAGTTCTGATGTGCATGCTCCTGCTGCGGTGCGCTCTTTCCACAGGAGGTTTCCTGCTAAGCCTGGCCCTAGGAGGCGCTAGGGATGGGGACATACTGTCAGGATCTGCCAAGGCGCCTACCTAAAAATAGAAACTACAACTCCCAGAATTCCTACACAGGGGGCGGGGTCCTATAAAAGCTGGGTGGACCCATTTCCTCCTGTTCGTGATTTTGTTACCTGCAGTGCTTTTGGTTCCATAGTTGAGCGCTGTTGATTGTCTTCTCCCTGGTTTATACATAGAGAAGTTTTGTCCCTTTCATAAATGTTCCTGCGCGAGTGAAAGAGGAAACGCGCTAGTATTTTGGATTAACTCGGATCATTCCGAGTAGAGCGGGGGTTGTGCATCCTGTTCGTTTGTTTCCCCTGGCGTTCCTGTTGTCAGCCAAACATCGTGGCGGAAAGGAGAGGAATACGTATCGGAGGAAGAGCGGACTGTGAAGGATCGGCACAAGTACTGTGAGTTATCAAGCAACGCGTGGCGTTTAACGGGTTGCTGGGATTTTAATGAATAGTTCTTCTTAGAGTGCGAGTGAAGGACAGCCGTGTCCTGCAGCAGATTCCTTGTGGTGATAACATAGGAGAGCGGAGTGTAGTGGGGCAAGTCTTCTGCTCACTGCCGCTACGAAGAAAGGCACTAGTGTCTACAGGGCCAATTGCCAAAGCGGAAGGTCGTGGGGGAATCCTACACCTTGCCGTGTTTGGAGCATTCTTTATTGAGGACACGGTGATTGTTGGTTTAGGAGCGGAAGACTGTAGTAGGAAGCTACGTCTTGCCGTATTCCTTAAGGATTATACTTGTACATTCCGGAAGAAAGAACTTGTCTTTTAAGAGACTGACTTTTGATTTGGATTTACGTTGGTTGGTGAAAATATACACATTTAATTTTGAGCACTGAACTATCAAGGCGGGGTATGTACAAATACGCTAAAGAGAATTGAATATCTGTTCTATGGGTTATCTGAGAGTAACTGTTGTTTATGTTCCATAGGGACTAGCGGTGCAGTTATACATATTCGATATACAGGGAGGAGGTGGAGTGCACTTCTTCAGGAAAGGTGAATCCCTCAATCTACTTAGAGAGAGTGAAACGAGAGTAGGTTTTCCCTGTGATCATTTGTAACCTGTATACTTGTTTTCTTGTCTTTCAGCCATCCCTTCCCTGCTGTCCCCTTCCTTCCCTTCCTTGTTCTGTTTTTTCCCTCGCCCTATCCCTCGAACCCACTGTGTTTTTAGTACCAGTGTGTTGGTGAGGTCGGGAGGTGGAGTTTTATGTACATCAGCCGGATCCTGCAGCGTGGAGTCTGACAATAACTGATGTGAAACCTATGGTTTTTTTAGTAAATTTAATAGGTTTTTTAAATGCTAATTCCTAACTATAACTGGTGTGAAACCTATGTTTTTTTCAGTGAATTTCAAAGGTTTTGTAAATGCTAATTCCTAAATTTAACTGGTGTGAAACCTATGGTTTTTTCAGTGAATTTTATAGTTTTTTTAATACTAATTCCTAACTATAAGTCTCACTTTATAAGTAAGACTGTTAGCGCTCTAGTTGTTTAGAACACTCTGGTACATTCTGTCATTGGGCTACAGTTTGGCTACATCTGGCTGATATTTGGGATATATTTTTTTTTGTCTCTGGTGGCCATCTTTGGGCTACATTGGGCTGCATTGGGCTACATTTGGGCTACATTTTGGCTCTAACATATATTAAGCCCAATGTAGCACAATACATATTTTTCAAAAGTAATTTTTTTTAAAAACCACTTCAGAATAGGGCTACCTGTCCCTACAATTATCCCATTTTTATTTTTTTATTTTTTATTTTTGGAGCGCTCCCGGAGCGCGCCCCGGGGAGCGCCCCGGAGAGCGTACTTCTATAAAGCGCCCCGGTGCGCGAACCGGGGAGCGTCCCGTTAGCGCGAATGTCGCAAACGAAAACATGTTCGTGCCGTATCGCGTAGCCGCGTCCGCGTGATACGCACGGCGTAAGCGCACCCGGAAGTACTTGAGCGAATACGATCACGCAACGTAAACATCCAACGCGCTTACGCTACGCGACCCGGGGCGCGCCCCAGGGCACGCCCCGGGGCGCGTAGCGTAAGCGCGTCGGGTCATGTGACCTATAAATAACACTTTTCATTGGTTCATAACAGTTTTGGTTTCATAATGATGAAGCCCCTGGTCTTGTGACCTGAAAATAACACTTCTCATTGGTTCAGGACAGTTTTTTTTCCCAAATGATGAAAGACCCCACCTTTTTTCCTTATTCTGACTTTGTCCTTTGACTGAGGAAGACCTGTTTGTACATCTCTGTACCTTTTGGATCTTAATAATGGCTTCAGTAGCAGCAGCAGCTGGTGCATCTGCCCCACCACCACCACCACCAACAGGACCAGCTCCAGATTATATTGGTGGTCAACAAGAGGAGGAGGAGGAAGAGGAAGAGGAGGAGGGGAGGAGAATATGGCTGCCTGAAGAAAATACCCCATACAAGCCCAAGCCACACATTGTATGGGAGTTTTTTTCAATCCCAGAGGGGAAGAAAAAAGTGAATGCGGCCAAGGTAACTTGCCTAATCTGCAATGAAAAACTCTCAAGGGGCAACCCAAACAAAAAATAATCATTTGGTAACTATACCATGATTCGTCATATGACCAGAAAGCACCCAAACAACTATTCACGTGCAGAGTTCAGGGAACTGGCCAGTAACCTTCCCCATTCTTCAAGGACCACCTCCCAAAGAAACGAACCCACTTCATCTGGACCAGAAACATCAGAGATGATGCCTTGTATTCAGCCAAGATTTGCTGATTTTAAAATCACTTGTTCTGCACGTGGCAAGCTTATCACCTATGGTGAAAAAAGCGTAAAGCTCATCGTCCTTGCAGGTGATAATCACAAGTGCCCCAAAAAGAAGTAATTTTTGGGGTTTTTAGTTTTTTTGCTCCAGTTGACCCAGTTTCAATTCCCTTTTTTTTGTTTCTCCCCCTAAAAAAATACAAAAAAAATATAAAACTGTTTTGAAAAGCCAAAAAAAGTACATAATGTTTAGAAAACACAAAAAAAATATAAAACAACAAAAAGAAGAAAAAAAAAGTTCTTTTTAGAACTACCTCCAATTTCTAAAAAAAGGCTTCCTTTTTAAAAAACTCTGTCATTCTTGTTTCCTCATAGTACGCTCCCGGGTACGCGCACCGGGGAGCGCAACGAGCGCTCCCCCCGCACAAAACGAAAAAAAATATATATTTTAAATGCCCCGCGGGCCCTTTTTGAGCCCCCACATCAAACCTAGGGGGTCAAAGGGGGTCTATCCCTGTCGCCTTATGGTCATTTCCCCCTTTGTATTAGCCACCTCTTGTGTCCCGATTTTACCGAGACACAAGATGGCGGCCGCTCCGGACTGTTTCGAATGTTTACAGACACCCGAGAGCCAATCAGCTTTCTGTGCTCACCTCGCGTGTCTCGCCCGGTGCGCTCCCCGGGGCGCGGCTATAGATATATATATTTTTTTGAACCTAAATTACTCAAAATCCACTGGAGCACATATCTTGAGACATAGCAAAGGCACATCGGGCTACCAGTCCCTACAATTTTGCCAAGTTTGGTGTAAATCCATTCAACCTTTCGGGCTAAAAGTGAAATCGACCGCCCTATGGAAATTAACATGGGGAAAACGCGTTTTGGGACCCCCTTTTATCTCGGCCCCCGCTTCACATATCCCCCCCAAACTTTCAGGGAAGGACCGATGCGCCGCTAGGTAATATATCTATAAATATGTATACATATATATATATATATATATATATATATATATATATATATATATATATATATATATTCACAGAAAAAACCATAGGTTATACTCCATATATAGTTAGGAATTTGCATTTACAAAACCTTGAATATTCAATGAAAAAACCATTGGTTTTAGGCCATATATAGTTAGGGATTTGCATTTAGAAAACCTTATTTTACTCGCATAAAACCATTGAAATTCCATATATAGTTATAAGCGCTAACTATATATCGCGCACCCGCAATCCACTGCTGATGATGTCACATATTACATCATTCATGACATGGTTAGTGACATCACTGATGACATCACTGATGACATCTCAAATGACATCACTGATGACATCACTGATAACATCTCATTTGACATGACTGATCACATCACTGATGATATCATTCATGTGATAATACCATGAACCTCTTCAGACTCTAATATAACCTTAGATACAATCAGTGTAAACAGACAGTCACTCATCCATGGAGTTACTCACACACCTAGTCAGTTATGCCAAAAATCAATCACACCTCCATTTTCTCAACTATACAGTTATACACACCTTACTTATTCAAACATATACTAACACATATTTACTTTACTCTCTTATACAATCTCTGATACATGTTCACAATGATCCATACAGCCACTCACACATTCATTAGCTGTTCTGCACAGTTATTTATAGATGTCAACTCTCACATGTACTGTGTTTTACATATGTACTTAATTTGACATGTAGCACTGAGATATCCATTCACTCACTAATACACTCATGCACAGTCAACCGCCCATACAGCTGTTTCCACATGCAGTTTTGAATCTATACATATAGTGAATCAACTACTCACACATCTATGTACAGAGTCACACACCTTCCAGCCACCCATACACACACACTCAGTTTCCCATACAAATACTTGGACAACCAATCAACCCATACAGTTACTCATATAGCTACTGATCAACATATGCAGCAGTTTGTAGAACAACAGATATAATGATGCACAAATTAAAACAGTTTAGTCACTAACCCATGCACTCAGTGAGACACATTTAATCACTCACTCAATCAGTCAGTCATGCACCTAGTAAATCCTTCATCCAGACACTTATATATCCACACATTCATCAATATGTAAAACATATTTTAACTTTACAGAAACATACAGTCACTGGATGTTGTAATCAGTGATGTCATCAGTGATGTCATTTGAGATGTCATCAGTGATGTCATCAGTGATGTCACTAACCATGTCATGAATGATGTAATATGTGACATCATCAGCAGTGGATTGCGGGTGCGCGATATATAGTTAGCGCTTATAACTATATATGGAATTTCAATGGTTTTATGCGAGTAAAATAAGGTTTTCTAAATGCAAATCCCTAACTATATATGGCCTAAAACCAATGGTTTTTTCATTGAATATTCAAGGTTTTGTAAATGCAAATTCCTAACTATATATGGAGTATAACCTATGGTTTTTTCTGTGAATTTCAATGGTTTTTTAATAGCAAACGTCAAAAGCTGTCAAATGTCAAGTACGTGATAGGTAAAAACGTTTTCGTGTTTATGCACGCTGATGTGCTTTGAACGCTGCCCCCCCCCCCCACTCCCCTCTTTTCTCTTAGTAGTACTCTCTCTTTGCAGATAGTGAACGGTAGTTAACGCAGACCTTTACCCCTGTTGTAATCCGTCGTACCTGCTTGTCTCTCCATTTGATTGATTATTATCCAAGCATTTACTGTTTTACAATTGGTTCTCTTTGGATCATTCTCTATTTACAAACAAGCACAAAGTCGCAATACTCTGTTTAGTCTTTGCAGATAGTGAAAAATCGTGTAAAAAAATAAAAGTAATCGAGCAAAATCAGTAGACCACTAATTCGATCTCTTTTTAACCTCGGTAAAATACAAACATTAGGAATAACCCTTCATGAGAAATACGAAAATAGTGAAATGAATTGAGCTCCACACCATGAGGGCTGCAAAACAGCTCGACTCCGCCACCCACACCGCCAAAAATAACGGCAAACCCTATGCAAATATTATAAATATACACAACACACCACCAAAGAAACAGAATAAAACATTTTATTAAATAACTATTTACATAACTATTTTATACTTTTTATTGCCCGATCCGGCTAGCTCAATCGATCGAGCATGAAAGTCATGCACTGATAACAAGCGTTGAGAGTTTGTAGAATGATGTCTTCAGATTTTCCACATACAGTGTAGTGGCGCGAACTGGCAGGGGGCGTTTGGATTCTACCCCTTCTCCAAATAAGATTTTCATACGTGAATGTTCGTTCATGCTTTTTGTCCCTGAGTTGCTTCCATGTCACTGCCTTACATAAATGGCATAAGTCCTGGTTATTGAGTGCCATACTTCAGAGTTCTAAGCAGTTCTTGTAACACTGTTTAAACCTTATTTGCACCTGCTGCAGCTTCACTATTCAAAGTAGTGGGGTCCATTTGTGGACCTGACTGCATTGGAAAACAATGTGATACGGTGCCTCCCTAAACCGCTTGACGGAGGCTCCCGAGGGGCGGTGAGATGGCGCGGACTGAGAGGGGGCGCTTGGCTCCTGCCCCCTCCCCAAGTCGTGTTGCCCTGGTGAGGCCTGAGATCGCCCCCGGCATAGGTGGCCGGCTCCCGGGGTCCGGCGGAATTTTTTCCCTTTTGAAGAATCTTTCATTCTGGACCTTGTCCCACAATCCGTTTCACCTGAAGACACGCTGTAGCAGGGCGCCCCTTTACCGTTTTAGTTGCCATTCCGCCCGCTTTTGGTACTCTGTGCCTCTTCCGCCATTCAGCTGTTTACCGCTCGCTCTTGCGACTACAACGTCTCGCTCACCATGTAGTTGAGTTGCTCCCGCTCTTAAGATTTGACCGAACTTTTTGGACTGCTGAAAGCGGTGGAATTCCGACTGCTGGTTGGTGGAGACATTTTGACTATATTCTGCACCTGCATTGTCGCGTAATGCGTCATATGACGCGACGCGTTAGCGCACCCGGATGTGCTCCGGTGCGCAAGGCGCAGCTTCCCGGAAACGATCCAGAGCGCGCCGCGCAGCGCGTAACGTAAGCATAACAGGTCATGTGACTTGTTAATAAAACTTTTCATTGGTTCATTTTACTTTTCTTTTCCTAATTATGTAAGACTAGGTCATGTGACCTAAAAATAACACTTTTCATTGGATTAAAACATTTTTTTTCCCCAAACGATAAAAGCCCCACCTTGTTTCTGGATGTTTCAGACTGAAGCTGGCGTCACCATGAGAGCACCACCATCTCGTAGCTCCGTCGTGGCCATTCCGCAAGCAATCATGGCAGCCGCTCCCCACCGGAAGCCTGCGGGAGTCGAGGGCCCCCAAGACTTTTGTACAATCTTCAAGGCTGAGGGGACGCTTTCGAGAATGGAACCCAAGCCCTGGCAGACAAGCGTCCGAGTTCCAAGGTGTCCCAGGGCCATTTTACTGGACCAGGCCCAAATCCGAAGAGCCGGCCGCCATTTTAAGAGTCCTGTGGAAGCCGCCTACCGCTGCACCGCAAGAGTGGGAGCAACTCAACTACATGGTGAGCGAGACGCTGTAGCCGTAAGAGCGGGCGGTAAACAGCTGAATGGCGGATGAGGCACAGTGTAGCAAAAGCGGGCGGAATGGCGACTGAAACGATAAAGGGGCGCCCCACTACAGCAGACAAGCCTCCGCCATGTGCTTCAAAACTGCATATGTATCTCGTGATATCAAGGTTGGGCAACCAGTACAGAACAAGCAGTTACGAGTCCCATTTACACCGGCGCCATTTTGGGCGCGGCCGGGCAGGTCCAGGATCTACTGAAACATAAAAAATGAGGCTGACGTCTCTGAAGCAGTTCACGAACAGCAGGACATAGCAAATAAACATGAACTCTCTAAAGCTGTTAACTCACTGCAGAACAAAACAAGTGAACCTGAAACCTCTGGAATAATTGTCGCTCAAAAGAACAACACACAAAACTCTGTAGAGCCTGAAGAAAAAAAACCAGAAGGGCACTGTAGTTTCAGACACACTTAACACTAATGACGAAACAAAGATATCGTCTGTTTATAAAGCAGTTATCATCTTGACAGAATTGACAAAGAAGTGTACAGACACCAATGCATCAGCATTCTCGGAGATAACATCTTAAGGAACAAAGAAAGACCTGTTCACTCTTGACACCCCAGGTGCTGTGTATATTGCACTATAGTGCTGCATCGACAAAACGGGCAACCCTATTGATGTGGATTTTTCATTATTGATTATTGTAAAGAAATGGCGACTCCCCCCTTTAGCAGATTAGCTAAATGTTTGCGTAATTTAGACATAAAAGTTATATTATTGTTGTTGTTGTTGTTATCGTTATAGTTCTGGTTAATTTAAAAAAATGGTTAAATATATTTACAGTTTTTGTTGCGTTCGTTATATTTAAATATTAATAAAGTTTTAAAATGTAACTGTCTTGGAGTACTATATTTTTTTAAAAAATCGGGTGAATGGGGCCTTGAATCGGGTTATTGTCATGTGTGGGCTTTGCAAGTGTACTGCTACAACATCGGACATTTCAAACTCAAATGCACGTTCATTTTCTTACCTTTCCGAAACATGGAGCGCAATAGCAGGCAGAGAAAGGGTGATGCACGTGTTGAACACTGCCTGGCCTGCAAATTGTGCCAGTGCCCCCCCCCGCCCCGAGTACTTCACAAATCTTTAAAAGACCATGCGCTTGTTCAATGGGAAGTGGATAACATGGCTAAGAGCATTTGCTGACTAATGCATGAATATCGCTGACTTCTCAGCGATATTCATGCATTGCGGCCGTTTTTTATCGCATTTGCGATAAACCTTGCTAATAGCAAGGTTTATGTGCGATAAAATTCGCCGAAGTGCGGCGATAATTATTGTCTCTAAACAAGTTAGAGACAAAAATTACCGCTAGTTGTTGGAAATATGCCCCCGGGTTTTTCCTTGCAGGAATCGAGAAGCGAAAGACTAGCACTGAAATCAGTAGTCTCACACCTGAATCGGGAGGGTTGGCATGTCTGGATACTCTACAGCTGGAGCCATACACTACATCCGCAGGGCTAGGTGATAGCCTAGGTCCGGCCTGGACAATCGGACACAGAGGAAGAGAAGTGTCAGAGGGTGCGGTAGTGAATAGGGTGAAAGGGAGGTGTCGAACGGGCACAGGGTGTGATTCTCAGAGAAGAGCAGCGCAGATGGGGGAAGTATATGGCCCATGCATGAGAGAGAGAGCGGGGGTGACCATTGCGTGGGGGAGATGCGTGCGAGGGTGGGGAGCCATGCTGAGAATCGACGGCGTGCAGAGAGTGGGTCTGGTCAAGGCATCTAAAATAGCTGCCGTGCACGACAAAATTGTGGCATTGGACAAAAACGCAAGATGGCGCAGACAATGTTTATCAATAAGGATTCATTTATAACAAAATATTTACTCGCAGTGACAAAATGGTGTTCAACACTTCCTGATTTCCATCGAATCGAACGTTAACAAACGTCACGCAGCAAAAAAAAAAAAAAAAAAAAAAAAACACGCACAGAGCGGTTTTTAGCCATGTTATCCAATGGAAGGTGGATAACATGGCTAAGAGCATTTGCTGGATAATGCATGAATATCGCTGACTTTTCAGCGATATTCATGCATTGTGGCCGATGTGCGGCGATAATTTTTGACTCTAAACAATTAAAACGAAGCACAAAATGGCGAATTCCCGTTTCGCTACCAGTTTGCGGCCCAGTTCGCGGCCCGTGAAGCGCTTCTACCGTGAAAAATAATTTTTTTTTTATTTTCCCCACGGGACCCTTTAATAACCCCAACAACATTCCTAGGGGGTCAAGAGGGGTATACCTTGCCCCCTTTCAATAAATTCCCCCTTCGTTTTTCACCTCTTCTTCTCTCTCGATCCTACCGAGAGATAAGATGGCGGCCGCTCCGGACTATTTAGAATGTTGACAGACACCGGAGAGCCAATCAGCTTTCTGTTATCCAATGGAAGGTGGATAACATGGCTAAGAGCATTTGCTCGATAATGCATGAATATCGCTGACTTTTCAACGATATTCATGCATTGTGGCCGATGTGCGGCGATAATTTTTGTCTCTAAACAATTAAAACGAAGCACAAAATGGCGAATTCCCGTTTCGCTACCAGTTTGCGGCCCAGTTCGCGGCCCGGGAAACGCTTCTACCGTGAAAAATCATTCTTTTTTATTTTCCCCACGGGACCCTTTAATAACCCCAACAACAATCCTAGGGGGTCAAGAGGGGTATACCTTGCACCCTTTCAATAAATTCCCCCTTCGTTTTTCACCTCTTCTCTCTCGATCCTACCGAGAGATAAGATGGCGGCCGCTCCGGACTGTTTAGAATGTTGACAGACACCGGAGAGCCAATCAGCTTTCTGCGCGCAAAGTTCCGTTTCGCGAAAAGTAAGCGGACCGGATCGCTGCCCAGAGCGCTGTTACAGATATATATCTTGGTTTGAACGTTAATTTCTCAAAAACTACTGGAGCACATATATTGAGACCTAGCAAAGGCACATCGGGCTAACAGTCCCTACAATTTTGCCAAGTTTCGTGCAAATCCATTCAGCCGTTCGAGCTAAAAGTGAGTCCAACCGCCCTATGGAAAAATGAATGGAAAAAACGCGTTTTGGGACCCCCCTTTTTTCTCAGCCCCCCCTTGACGAAACTCCACCAAATTTTCAGGGGCTGCTCAGAAACAAAATGTGCCATTTTCCTGAAAATTTCAGCCGATTCCGTCCTCAAACGCCAAAGTTATTAGGCATAGAATTTTCAGAAATCCCATAGGGAATTAATCCTAACTATATATACCTACTGGCGAGACGCCAGTAGGTAATATATATAGATATATATATATATATATATATATATATATATATATATATATATATATATTCACTGAAAAAACCATAGGTTTGACACAAGTTATAGTTAGCTGGAAATTTTACTGACAAAAAACATTGAAATTCCCACGTTATAGTTAGTTGGAGTTACTATAACTTGCGCGCCTGCAATGCACTGCTGATGACGTCACATATTACATCACTCATGACAAGGTCAGTGACATCACTCATGACATCACTGATGACACCATCCAGTGAATGTGTGTCTTTCTGAAAAATAAGTATGTTTTATATATGTAGATGTAAAGGTCGATGGAAGAATAAATGCTTAAATAAGTGTCTTACTGGATGTTTTTTTTTTTAATTGATTGGTTAACTGGCTTATTAAGTGTATCTTAGTGAATACATATATTAGCGAGTATTGTTTAAATATTTAAATGTTTGTATCAGTGTTTCACTTTGTGTATAAGTGGCTGCATGGGTTGGTGAGTAGCTACATGTGTGTGTATATATGGGTTATTAGATGTTTTTTTAGTATCAGTATGAGTGTCTGTATAGTTCGGTGGGGGTGTTACTTAGCACATAGATGCATCAATGACTGACTCACTGTTTGTATGTGTTTTAAAGACAGCATATGTGCAGGACTGTATGGGTGGATGAGTGTGTATATGTGTGTGTTAGTGAGTGAATGACTGTCTCACTAGTGTCTTTATCAGTAACTACATATGTTTTAATCTAGTATATGTGAGTATTGATGTATATAAGTGAGTATATGTGAGAGTGAGAGATTGAAAGAGTTCTTGTTTAAATAAGTATGTGTTTCTATGAGTGATTGTTTAAGAGAGTAAGTATGTGTAAGTTTCCTTAGAAGTAAGGTGGTAGTGTGTGTATAGCTGTATATGCAAATAAATGGATGTTCAATAGTTTATTTGCATATGTGATTATGTGTGTGAGTAACTTTTGGATGACTGTGGGTGTGTAACAGGATGTATAGGTGTTTCACTACATATGATGAGTGAATATATGTATGAGTGACTATATAGAACTGTTGGTGAATGAGTGGATGTGTATATAGATGGTGGTATTACTGAATTGGTTGTTGTAACTGGTGTGGGTATCTCTATTTTTTTGAAAATTTTTGTTTCTATTTTTGAATATGTGTTTCAAGGGTTACATTACACTGAAAGGAGGTCTGTCACTCTGTCACAAGGAGGGTGTCATCAGTGATGTCATGAGTGATGTCACTGACCATATCATGAGTGATGTAATATGTGACGTCATCAGCAGTGCATTGCAGGCACGCAAGTTATAGTGAGTCCAACTAACTATAACGTAGGAATTTCAATGGTTTTATGTCAGTAAAATTTCCAGCTAACTATAACTGGTGTCAGACCTATGGTTTTTTTCAGTGAATTTAATAGGTTTTTTAAATGCTAATTCCTAACTATAACTGGTGTGAAACCTATGGTTTTTTTCTGTGAATTTCATAGGTTTTGTAAATGCTAATTCCTAACTATATATAGTGCCTCAAACTTATGTTTTTTTCAGTGAATTTCAAAGGTTATTTTATAGCAAATTTCTATTGCTATCAAATATAATATTTTTTATAATGAATCCTAAATTGTATATTTATGTAATACTATTTTTTTATGTATATTCTTCCTTTTTTTTTTGCCCTGGAGCGCTCCCGGTGCGCGTACCGGTGAGCATCCCGTTTGCGCTATTGCCGCGAACGAAAACATCATCATGACGTATCGCGTAGCCGCGTCCGCATGATACGCACGGCGTAAGCGCACCCGGAAGCACCCGAGTGCATACCATATAAGCGCGAAATATAGTTAGTACAACTAACTATATAGGAGCAATTCCAATGGTTTTGTATGAGTGAAATGTCCAGCTAACTATAACACCCCTAAAACATATAGTTTCTTTAGTACATTTTAAAGGTTTTTAAAATGCTAATTCCAAACTATATAAGGCCTGAAACCTATGGTTTTTTCAGTGAATTTCAAAGGTTTTTTAAATGCTAATTCCTAACTATATAAGGCCTGAAACCTATGGTTTTTTCAGTGAATTTGCAAGGTTTTTTAAATGCTAATTCCTAACTATATAAGGCTTGAAACCTATGTTTTTTCAGTGAATTTCAAAGGTTTTTTTAATGCTAATTCCTAACTATATAAGACCTGAAAGCCCACCAGGAATCTCCAGTATGCGCCAGGGGACTGCATTGCAGAGAGGTGTAATGAAGCCACGCCCCTTTTTACACCTCTCTGCAACGCAGCCCCCGTGCATGTTTGAAGAGGAGGAACTAATTCCCCTTGCCTACTAGGGGTCCCTGGGGCGAACTAGCCCACCTGGAACCTCCAGTATGCGCCAGGGGGCTGGATTGCAGAGGTGTAATGAGGCTATGCCACTTTTTACACCTCTCTGCAATGCAGCCCCCTGCCGCTTTTGCAGAGGGGGAACTAATTCCCCTTGCATACTGGGGGTCCCTGGGGGCCAACTAGCCTACCAGGAACCTCCAGCATGCACCAGGGGGCTGCATTGCAAAGAGGTGTAATGAGGCCACACCCTTTTTCACACCTCTCTGCAACGCAGCCCCTGTGCATGTTTGAAGAGGGGGAACTAATTCCCCTTGCATACTAGGGTTCCCTGGGGGCCCACTAGCCCACCTGGAACCTCCAGTATGCGCCAGGGGGCTCCATTGCACAGAGGTGTAATGAGGCTATGCCCCTTTTTACACCTCTCTGCAACGCAGGCCACTGGTGCGTTTGCAGAGGGGGGACTAATTCCCCTTGCATACTGGAGGTCCCTGGGTCATATCTGCCCAAACACCAATATTCCGAACGATTGAAAATGACTTTTCTTGAGAAACATTTGGATTTGGATTATCATGTCCTATACTTTGGAATTTTTGAAAGACTTGACTTTGAGGATGCTATAAATTACTCAAGTCTGCTCGAATTGTGTGGGTAAAATTGATACCTAGTCACTTTGAATAAGAATGTACTTACGTCTCGTCTAACATTTGGAAGAAATATCTAGTTATATGACAACAGGATACCGACATAACTTGAAGGAAATAAGAACGCCCTGAAGAAGTTCTGTTGTACAGAACGAAACGTTTCGGCTGGCTGTGGTACATAAACTTAAGGAAAATAAAAGCATTTGAATGTACACCAAGATTCAGCGCTTCAATAAGGACTCTAAGTGATATGATTTGATTGGACTTATTGTGCAAGTGGTGCTGTGCCAAACTTTGGAATATTCTCCACTGCTCTCTACTACTTACTCTCTCCTACTCCACTTCTCTCAAATACTCACTCTCTACTACTCATTCTCTACTACTCTACTACTCTCTACTACTCTCTCTCTACTACTCACTCCCTACTACTCACTATCTACTACTCTCTACTACTCACTCTCTACTACTCTCTCTCTACTACTCACTCTACTACTCACTCTCTACTACTCACTCTCTACTACTCCCTCTCTACTGGTCTCTACTACTCACTCTACTACTCACTATCTACTACTCTCTACTATTCTCTCTCTCTGCTACTCACTCTCTACTACTCACTCTCTACTACTCACTCTCTACTACTCTCTACTACTCATTCTTTACTACTCTCTACTACTCACTCTATAGTGCTCTCTACTACTCACTCTACTACTTACTCTCTACTACTCTCTACCACTCACACTCTACTACTCACTCTCTACTACTCTCTACTACTCACTCTGCTACTCACTCTACTACTCTCTACTACTCACTCTCTGCTGCTCTCTACTACTCTCTACTACTCACTCTCTACTCTCTATTACTCACTCTCTACTCTCTACCTCTCTCTACTTCTCTCTCTACTAGTCTCTACCTCTCTACCGCTACCTCTCTACCTCTTCCTCTCTACCTTTACCTCTCTACCTCTCTCTACACGCACACATATACACATATATATATATATATGCATATATATGCATATGCATTTATATATATGTACGTGTATGTATATTACCTACTGGCGGTCGCCAGTAGGTATATATAGTTAGGATTTTTTCCCTATGGGATTTTTGAAAATTCTATGTCTAATAACTTTGGCGTTTGTGGACGGAATCGGCTGAAATTTTCAGGAAAATGGCACATTTTGTGTCTGAGCAGCCTCTGAAAATCGGGGGGGGGGGGTCGTCAAGGGGGGGCCGAGAAAAAAGGGGGGTCCCAAAACGCGTTTTTCCCATTCATTTTTCCATAGGGCGGTTGGCCTCACTTTTAGCTCGAACGGCTAAATGGATTTGCACGAAACTTGGCAAAATTGTAGGGACTGTTAGCCCGATGTGCCTTTGCTAGGTCTCAATATATGTGCTCCAGTGGACTTTGAGAAATTAACGTTAAAAAAAAGATATATATCTGTAACAGCGCTCCGGGTAGCGCTCCGGTTCGCGTACTTTTCGCGTAATGGAACTTTGCGATGCGAAGCTGATTGGCTCTCCGGTGTCTGTCAACATTCTAAACAGTCCGGAGTGGCCACCATCTTGTCTCTCGGTAGGATCGAGAGACAAGAGGAGGCCAAAACAAAGGGGGAAATTACCATAAGGGGGCATAGTAGATCCTCGTTGACCCCCTAGGTTTTATGTGGAGGTTTTAAAAGGGCCCAGCAGGGTAAAAAAAAAATATATATATATTTTGCGTGGGGAGCGGCCGGTTCGCGAACCGGAAAGCGTTCTGGGCAGCGTACTATAAGCAAAAAAGAATGATAGACTTTTGAAATACTGTATGTTAATTGTTTGTTGTTTTTGTTGATTATTTTTTAATTTCTTTATTTTTTCAAACATTTTTTTTATTGTGATTGTGTTTCATAATTTATTAAACTTTCTAACATTTCACTGTAAGAAATTTCATAATTCTCATTGAATATACTTTGTAGTCTCTGAGGGTGTAAAATGTCCTCATTTTTAAGGAGGTTATCTACTGCTTGCACACATTGCAGTAGTTCTTGGTCCCTACTTTCATCCATAAATTCATTTTCATTTTGATCAATGATTTCTTGGCTGCTCTCTTGCAGGACAATTTTAAATTCAACTTTCTGTTCGCCTTCCATTTTGCCTGAAATTTGGATAAAAAAAATATATATTAGTAGAGATAGGGCACTGTTGGGATTAATTTTAGATAGGCAGTTTTTATCAGTGAATTTATCTTTTGGCAGTGTATAGTATCAGAGTGGAAGTAGAACTATAAAAAAGTGTATGTGATTTTACGTAAGTAAATTCATAATTATACAAGAGAAGCCTAACTCCATCCATAACTATAACAGAGAAGTCTATCTAAATCTATAACTACTACAGAGGGATAGTATATAACTAGCAGAAAAAGTTTACCATATTAATTTATAGTGTACAATATACTTCAGTTTTAAAAATAACAACTTACCTTCACAAACAAGTTGAAGTGTTTAGTGATAATTCAAATGCAATGTACAACAAGAAGTAGCAGTCAAAATGGCTGTGTTTCCTTCTCTTCCTTTATATATATTCAGGTATATAACCAATCAAATGTCAGGTAATAAAAGTAGAAAATGAAAGTAACATTTTCATTGGTTGTCAATTCCAACACTTCAGATGTGTTTTGTGAAGTAATTTACCTCACGGTATTTAGAGAGGTCTACAGGCTTAATGGCTAAATGGAATTTCAATCAAATTTGTGAAAATGAAAGGGATTGTTATGTAGTATGAGCTAATCTATATTTGGTGAGAGTGTCTCCAGTCATTTTTCTGTGAATTACTTTCCCACCTTTTTTATTGGTCCGCTTCCCGGTATGTGTCCCAGTTCGCGAACCAGCAGCGTTACGGGAGTCCACCATTTTGTGTTTCGGTCGAATCAAGATACAAGATGGAGGGCAAATAATGTTCAGAATGGGTAGAAGGGGGCACGGTAGACGTATCTTGACCCCCTAGGTTTTCTGAGGGTGGCTGAGGAGGACCATATGTGCGGGAAAAAAAACATTTTTTTTAGAAATTTTGCGCGGTTAGCTTTCGGTTTGCGTACCGGGTAGCGCTCCGGGGAGCGTAGTTTGTTGAAAATTAGAGAAAAAAGTTAGAGAAAAATAATAATTGTGAGTGATCAGATGTAGGGTAGCTCTGAGAAGAGCTTTTGGGTTTATGGTACATTTAGGTACTTATAAGTAGGTACCAATGCACAGTCTTAAATTCAAAATGAAAATTCTGTTGCCCTCATCTGAGAAGTGAACTCCATCTCCTCTGTAGATATCTTGCATGCAGTAACGCAAATTATTGTTGTACATGGAGCCCATTCCATGGTCTCTCATGTAAGCTGAAACAGATTTGTTTACATGCTTCCTCGACTTCTCAATTTCTGGACAAAATTGGTTGGACCACCTCCATTTCTGTCTTTGGCATATATTTGAATATACCAAGGCAGTTTGCGGAAAAAGTGCCAATAATTGCTCAAAGGTGTCCTTTAAAAGCATTTCCAGACCTACCCCAGTCAAAGTGCCCAAATCATTACCTCCACAGTGCACAATTAACAGGTCAGGTTTTGGCAAATGCATAAAGGTTTTCACCAATGGTATCAATTGGTGACATTTTAATCCTCTTTGGCCCAACCACTTAATTTCCACATCTTGTAAATTTAGGTTAGGTAAATTTCTGTTCTCAGCATACCTTTGAGCCCAGTAGATGTAACTATGTCCAACAATCCAGACATAAAACATGGTTAGAGAAGGTTGTGCTGCAGTCAGATGAAGTGTGGTAATGAAAGGGCAGTTGAAACAGTAGGAGTTTGTTAAGAAAAAATACTGTGGATTTCCATTGCTAATGATTCATTAGCAGTGATTTGTGCATTTCCATTTCTGAAAACAGAAAGTTAGGGTGCATGGATGTGTTCTTTCAAAGATGTAATTTGAATGGTCAAGGAAAAAACATTTAATGAAAGATTGCACTGGATACGCAGGTGCACTGAGAGTTCAGAGTTCAATTGAAACATTGTTGTGTGAACTTGCAAACATGAGAGGTCTTTCAGGAGGTGGTTGCTAAGCAAAAAAGGCAGAGAGGGCAGAGGGGGGAAGGGTTTTGATTTGAAAAAAGTGAGGGAAGAGTTTTGATTGGCTAATATGAGAGATATGTGTAATGAATATCAGCATTTCTGTGCTTTCTATAGCTGCAGCCTCTGGAGTGCATCCTCTTTGTTCTGCTGAAGACAATTTGGTGTATTTCTGAGACTGTTTTGAAACTCAAAAAGTATTTGCTAAGGTGAGAAAAGATTTATTTAATTAAGATAGAGAATAGTATGATTTAAGGAGAAAATGATGAAGAAAGCTATGTTTTTAAAATGTTGCTTTGTCTCAAGTGATATACAAATAGATTTTGTTTCTTTGAGAAATTGTAATTGCATATTCTGTGTAGAAATCTGGCATGCAGTAACGCAAGTTATTGTTGTACATGGAGCCCATTCCATGGTCTCTCATGTAAGCTGAAACAGATATGTTGTGTTTAAAAACGATTTTTGAAAACAATTACATTTCTGGATATGTTCTGCTAGAGCTTCATAGGTTGTTTGGGCCATATTTATAAGGCATTTGAGTGTCTCTGATGTTATTTTTCCCATTTTAATTGAAGAGCTTTCTCCATGGGGCAAGTTTCTTGAAAATATGCTCCCACCTGTGCTTGGCAAATTTAGATTTTGATTATGGGAGTTACATAGCCATGTTAAAAATGACCCAAAAATGGTGCAAGGGCAATCAAAAAAACGCTTTCATGTGTCTTAAGGTCATTTTTAGTCATTTCCTCTTGAATGTAGGTATACAATTGATTTATATGTTGTGTTTAAAAACGATTTTTTGAAAACAATTACATTTCTGGATATGTTCTGCTAGAGCTTCATAGGTTGTTTGGGCCATATTTATAAGGCATGTGAGTGTCTCTGATGTTATTTTTCCCATTTTAATTGAAGAGCTTTCTCCATGGGGCGAGTTTCTTGAAAATATGCTCCCACCTGTGCTTGGCAAATTTAGATTTTGATTATGGGAGTTACATAGCCATGTTAAAAATGACCCAAAAAGGGTGCAAGGGCAATCAAAAAAACGCTTTCATGTGTTTTAAGGTCATTTTTAGTCATTTCCTCTTGAATGTAGGTATACAATTGATTTATATGTTGTGTTTAAAAACGATTTTTTGAAAACAATTACATTTCTGGATATGTACTGGTAGAGCTTCATAGGTTGTTTGGGCCATATTTATAAGGCATTTGAGTGTCTATGATGTTATTTTTCCTATTTTAATTGGAAAGCTTTCTTCATGGGGCAAGTTTCTTGTAAATACGCTCCCACCTGTGCTTGGCAAATTTAGATTTTGATTATGGGAGTTACATAGCCATGTTAAAAATGTCCCAAAAATGGTGCAAGGGCATTCAAAAAAACGCTTTCATGTGTCTTAAGGACATTTTTAGTCATTTCCTCTTGAATGTAGGTATACAATTGATTTATATGTTGTATTTAAAAACGATTTTTTGAAATCAATTACATTTCTGGATATGTACTGCTAGAGCTTCATAGGTTGTTTGGGCCATATTTATAAGGCATTTGAGTGTCTATGATGTTATTTTTCCCATTTTAATTGGAAAGCGTTCTTCATGGGGCAAGTTTCTTATAAATATGCTCCCACCTGTGCTTGGCAAATTTAGATTTTGATTATGGGAGTTATATAGCCATGTTAAAAATGACCCAAAAATGGTGCAAGGGCATTCAAAAAACACGCTTTCATGTGTCTTAAGGATATTTTCAGTCATTTCCTCTTGAATGTAGGTATACAATTGATTTATATGTTGTGTTCAAAAACGTTTTTTGAAATCAATTACATTTCTGGATATGTACTGCTAGAGCTTCATAGGTTGTTTGGAGCATATTTATAAGGCATTTGAGTGTCTATGATGTTATTTTTCCCATTTTAATTGAAGAGCTGTCTACATGGGGCAAGTTTCTTGTAAATACGCTCCCACCTGTGCTTGGCAAATGTAGTTTTTGATTATGGGAGTTACATAGCCATGTTAAAAATGACCCAAAAATGGTGCAAGGGGAATAAAAAAAACGCTTTTATGTGTCTTATGGACATGTTCAGTCATTTCCTCTTGAATGTAGGTATACAATTGTTTTATATGTTGTGTTTAAAAAAGATTTTTTGAAAAAAATTACATTTCTGGATATGTACTGGTAGAGCTTCTTAGGTTGTTTGGGCCATATTTATAAGGCATTTGAGTGTCTATGATGTTATTTTTCCCATTTTAATTGAAGAACTTTCTCCATGGGGCAACTTTCTTGTAAATACGCTCCCACCTGTGCTTGGCAAATTTTGATTTTGATTATGGGAGTTACATAGCCATTTAAAAAATGACCCAAAAATGGTTCAAGGGCAATCAAAAAACGCTTTCATGTGTCTTAAGGACATTTTAAGACAATGAGGAAACAGGTGATGTAATTCTGAAAAAAGGAAAAAAACACCACTTTTTTCAATTACATTAGTAGTGTTTCCTAAGTTTATGAATGACATTGTGCAGATGAAGTTTAGGTCTGACCACAGATTCAAAAGAGGTCTGCCCTTTGTTCAAGAGTGAAGTGGACATGACTTACTTCATTGGTAGGCCTTCACATGTATTATCTCCTTCGTATTCTTCAACAAGCGAAAAACTCTTCTGCAACCGTGAGTAAGCCTCACCTTAAACAAACCTCTGGAAAGGACACACCTTATCGTCATCCTGAATCAATCAGTTAAAATGTTACGGAGAGATTTATGATAGGTGTATGCCTGTTTTGTACCACTGTGCGTCATTTTTGTGACGCAGTGGTGGTGCAAAAGATTTGCTATGTTAAATAATAAGTAGGGTGTTAAGTTTTTGATGACTGTTATTCATTTACTGTTTGGTAATAGTGGTTAATAACAATTTTTATTATATTTTTCCACAGATTCAACTGCAGATCATTTCAAAATTTGAAAAAGCCAACTAAGAATCGAATTAGAAAGGCTAGAAAACGTCAAAGACAGCAGGATCATCTATTATTGCAGCAGTCCTCTCCCAAAAATACCTGTCAAATCACCAAGAAAGCTCCGGGTAAGGCCACGAAATCATTCATAAGAAATATTTGTAGTAAAAAAAGTATTTCTACAGAAAATGTTTCAGTCCAGAAAAAGAGAAGCAATTTAAACGGAAAGAAAAGACCAATCAAAAATGTTACTGTTAGAGCAAGAGATAACTCTGTGTATGATAGTAGAAGGAAACAACAGTTTAGGGACATTCGAAAACGAATGTTCCGCAACAGGATAATAGTTAATTTATTAAAAAATATTAAGAAAGGCCAACAGAAAGTGGCATTTTATAAGAAAAAGAAAAATGTAGAGAAAATTATTGATCATGCTTTCGAAATTAAGCGAAAGTTATTTATTTTGGTAATCAATAGAATTAGGAAACTAAACAAGGTAATTTCTGATTTCAAATCAAATAGTAGATGGAAGAGAGTAGTTAATCGAAGTAATTTTTGTGAAGTTTTTTCCGGAGAATGGATGCATAGTTCAAGTTGTGAGGCATTTTTTAATGAGGAGAGTTATATTCAGGATAATGATTTGGTGTTTGCAGTTGACACCAGTGGTCGAGCTTATGAAGTGAAGGATGGTTGTCCAGTTGAAAAAGAAAAACTTGTGACAACAGAGATAGAAGAGATGTTAGGTAATGAGGTTTTAGAAAGACGTCCTAAAGGTCCTGTGTACATTTGGAAGTGTAGTTCTATTTGCAGTGTGCGACAGGATTCCATCAATTTGCTTTGTGATTTTGCACGGACATTTAATAAGAAAAGTTTGAAGCAGAAAATGAAGTTGTTGCAAGAATTAGATCCTTGCAGAGTGAGACAAGTGACAGGTTTGTGTGGTCATTCACTGGCTTGTCTTTCCTGGAGAGTATGCCAGAGTGTTTTTCATCATTTCAGGATGCTAGCAGTGCATCATAATAAAGTGAGGAAATTAGTCAGAATGTTGTATCATGCTAAGAGTCCAGCAATTATGCTTAAACAATTATGTGCTGCTCTTTTGCATGGTTCTGAAATAGATGTCAAGAATATTTGTGAAGAAATTGAGTTTTGTTACTTTGGAAGTAAAGATGAGAATGTTCAAATTGACCCAGAAGTAGAGGGTAATGTTGAAGATAATGTACAGGTTTCCAGTACAGATACTTTTCAGAAGGAAATTGCCACGTTTCACATGAAATCAAGTGAGAGGCCTAATTTCACTTGTGTGTGTTGTCGACGCACTTATTACAAGAATCAGATTAAGTTAGTGGATTTATATGCAAAAACTGAAAGGGAAAATAATAGTGAATGGAAGGATTTTGCCACATACTTGATGGTAGAAAATTGTTTTGATTTGGGATCGGATCAACGTGTGTGTACTTATTGTTGTAACAAATTAAAGCAAAACCAGATGCCTACTAGGGCGGTTCATAATAATCTGGAATTGGTTGAGATTCCTTCTGAATTGAAGGATTTAAATACTTATGAATCTATTTTGATTCAAAGTATCCATCCCTTTCAGGCTATTGTAAGAATGGAGCCAAAGACAGGGAAGTTGCCTCCATCAGATTTACAGAGAGGATTAAAGGGAAGAGTTGTTTATTTGCCTCTAGATTTGAACAAAAACATAAACACAATTGGAGCAGAAAAAGTGGAAGAGGAACCTCTGGTTATCTTAGTTAATGGGGTTCCGACAAAGAATAAGAAAATATGGCAAGATTTAGTGGATGTTAGGAAAGTCAAAAAGGCAACATTGTATTTGAAGAAAAATAATAAGTACTATAAGAATGTATATGTTGCAGAAGAGGAAGTAAGTGATGAAGAGGATAGCGATTTGTGTGCTGGCCAAATTGAGAAAGTAGAGGCCTCTAAAAGTGAAGAAATATATGAACATTATAGTGTTCATCCTTTGCATTCCAAGGAAGTCATGGGGAATGCTATTGAGTTGTTTCAAATGAAACAAGCCAAAGGGAGTCCCATTAGTGTTTGGGAGGAAAGTTTGGAAGCTCGGTGTTTCCCACAGCTATTTCCAACAGGTCAAGGAGGAAGATATGATGAGCGACGTCTTCAAATTCCTGCGTCTGAATACCGGACTTTACGATTGTATGCAGAAGATTCTAGGTTTCGTCAATGTATTCCCTATTTGTTTCATATCCTGTTTGAAAGCGATCTGTCTGGACTGTCATATGCAGTGAACCACATCTTAAAAAGTGGTATACAGATGCGAAACATCTCGGCAAGTGACTTTATGCATAAAGTCAATGTCCAAGACAGTATTTTGGATTCTCACCTAATTAATCTCATGGCGTGTCAGCGTGGTACTAATGAATACTGGTACCGTCGTCATGGTGATTTAAAATGTATGCTGAGGAACTTAGGCACTCCGACATGGTTCCTCACTCTGAGCTGTGCCGAGTATGGCTGGGAAGACTTACTTGAATTTCTACGAGAGGCAAATGGAAACATTGAAAACATTGAATTCAAGACACCCGGAGAACTGTGCTCTTTGGATCTAGTGAATGTATGCAGGTACTTCAATCATAGATTTGAAGCTATGATGTCTTTCATCACAAATAAGAAGAATCCACCTCTTGGAGAGGTGTTGGATTTCTTCTGGAGAAAGGAGTACCAAGCAAGAGGTGCTCCTCATATACATATGTTGCTGTGGAGCAAGGATGCACCTAAATTTGGAACAGATCCGGATGACTTAGTGATGAATTTCATAGAACAGTATTCTACGTGTGCTGTTCCAAATGCAACGGAGAAGAAAAGCCTAAGAGAACAAGTTCTACGTTTCCAAAGCCATCGTTGTGGAAAGTACTGTCGTCGTAAATTCAGAAACAAGGATAAGTTCTACACCAAATGTCCTTTCAACTTTCCACGACCGGTGATTTCTAAAGGAAGAGTGAACAGTTTAATGTCTTCTCTGCGACATAATGTGACGAGGAAATCACCCAAAAATACATACAATTTGAAAAGGAACGAAGAGTCCAAGTACATCAACGACTACAACCCAGTGATTTTGTCCATGTGGAATGCTAACATGGATATACAGTTTGTGGCTGACAACTGTATGGCTGTGGCTCGGTATGTGACATCTTACATCACCAAAAAAGAAAAGACAGAATTGAAGGATATGTGGGAGGACATTTCCCATGAAAAGAGCCTCAGTAAGAAGTTGTACAGTTTCAGTCTGAAGATGTTGTCGCATCGAGAAATTGGAGCTTACGAATGTTCTGACTGGTTGTCTTCAGCAAGTCTTTATTCTAAATCCAGGAGTATCGTTTGGGCGAGTCTTGGTCTTGCTGAAACGCGTAATCTAGTTCTGAAACCTGTGCGGGAAATTGAGTATTTGGCGGAAAAGGAGCCAAACAGTACCGACATTTTGAAGACCAACATGTTGAATACATATTATCCAAATCGAAGCACTCACCTCGAGAATGTTTGTTTGTATGAGGTTCTACAAAATTACATATTCAAAAGGAACATCAAAGAAGATATTGAGAAAGGAGTGTATGCTGTAATTGGAAGTGAGGGATGTCTGGTGAAGCAAAGAAAATGCCACTTGGTAAATCATCGAAAATTGAGTGGCGAATCTCCAGAAAAAAAGGAGTTTTTCTATTTAGCACTTTTGCAACTGTTCAAGCCTTGGCGTGCAGAAGAGGAACTGCTTGGAGATTTTCTCTGTTACGAAGACTCTTTCACTGCTGCCAAGGAGACCATAGAATGTCCTGCTTTTCCCAAATATCAAGAAATGTTGACTTTGGAAATTGAGCAGGAAGCAACGATTGCAGCCGAGATTGCCAGAGACAGTTCTCAGGACAGTCAGAGTTCTGTTTCATTGAGTCAGGATCCACTAGGAGGACCTATTATCGAAAATGAAGCTGCCACTGCTATGAATGAAGTGGAAAGAGCCATGGCACATGCTCAGGAGGATGCGGTTAACTTAGAAGACTTGGAAAAACAACTCAACGTTGAGCAGAGGAAAATATATGACGAAGTTACCAAGCAAATTGATCATGGATTAAGTCATGAGAAGAAAGAGTGCTCATGTACGTCGTTGAAGCCTGTCCGACTGTACGTGAGTGGGGAAGCGGGAACTGGAAAAAGTTTCCTTATTAAAGTCATCGCTGTCTTGTGTTGGTACCGCTCCTACTGGACTGGCAGCACATAACATTAAAGGTATTACTTTGCATCGTCTACTGATGCTGCCAGTGGAGCATGACAACAAATTACAATACCACAAGTTATCTGGGGATGCTTGTTGTGAAGTTTCAAGAGTCTTGAGGAAAATGAAACTTCTTATCATTGACGAAGTAAGCATGGTTTCCAATGTCATGCTTGCCTTTGTGCATTTGAGAATGCAAGAAGTTCTTAAAACTGAGTATGATGTGTTATTTGGTGGCAAACACATCATTGTTTTCGGAGATCTTCTACAGCTGACACCAGTAAAAGGACAACCTGTGTTCAAAATACTCACGCATGAAGATACCAGGAAGTGCCTAGGGAGCATTGGCAACGTCAATATATGGTTAAACTTCAATTATGCTGAACTGCATGAAAATATGCGTCAGGCAAAGGATGAAGATTACAAGAATATTCTACAAGATATTAGAATTGGAAAAGTGACCGAGCATGGAAAAAAAGCATTACATGCACGATTACTGTCAAATTTATATCCAGAACAAGACGTTGTGCCTGAGAATATTTTTCAGAAAATTACTGAGAAGAAATCCGGAATATGTTTGATGCCAACTCTTGCAGAATGTGCCATTTTCAACAACAAAATGTTGAATTTATAAAAGCAAGAGATTGTGAAACTTGAAGCTATTGACAGAATAGAGCATATGGGATCAACAATTATTTTGTCTGAGAATTTGAAATCAAAATTGGATTCATTAGAGAAGACTATATCTAAAACAGCGGGTTTTGAAAAGACTTTGAATGTGTGTTTAAATTGCCGAACCATTTTGAGAAGGAATTTACATGTTGAAAGAGGTCTGGTAAATGGATCAATGGGTAATGTTGTTGATTTTGAGAAATACAGAAGTAGAGATGGAATTGAATTTTTAAAAATTAAATTTGATGGCATTGAGGAAGTACAGCTAATTGGTCATTGTTCTGCAAGGTTTTTGCTTGTTAAAGACTTATATGTTCGCCGTAAACAGTTTCCTGTTTGCTTGGCATATGCGGTGACAATCTATAAATCGCAAGGTTTAAGTGTAGATAGTGCATTGGTGAATATTGGAAGTTCTGTGTTCAAGGAAGGTATGGCATATGTGGCTTTGTCACGAGTTAGATCTTTATCAGGATTGTACTTGATTGACTGTGATGTCACAAACATTTGTGCAGATCTAGATTGTGTTAAGGAATACAATAGGTTAAGAAGAGAGTATGCGCCACATTTGCCTCAATATCCTTTGTTTGAGAAACGTGTGGTAGGCCGGAAACGAAGAAATATCAGTAATAGTAGGGAGGTTGTAGCAAAAAGCCCAAAAGTCGATGAACCGAAAATTGTAAGCAGAAAGAAAATGGATTCTGTTGAAGATGTTGTCGGTTTTCAATTTGAAAACAGTTCTGGTGTCAACTGCTATGCTAATGTAGTGGTTAATGTTGTCTTTTCACTAGAGACTTTAAAAGAACAGATTGTGATCAATTCTGAACAAAGTTTATGCTGTTTGTTGAATTCTGTGTTAGAGAAATGTAGCACTGATAGAACAAAAATAGAAAGTGTGTCTGAAGTTCGTTATCTGTTAGACGAATGTTCAGGTCAAACAGACTTCTCTGAAAATATTCAGCAGGATTGTCAGGAGTTTTTAATGTATATGCTTGATGTATTGCAAGATGAGGGTGTAGTTGTAGATCACCTGTTTGGGCGTTCTTATCAATGGCAGCATGACTGCGAGAACTGTAGGGTATCAAGTACTACTAGTGTAGACTCAGAAAGATTTATATATTTAACTTTGCCAGACAGTAAATCAGTGTCCTTTAATAAGCTAGTAAAAGCAGCTGATCACAACATGGAGTGTAGCCAATGTAAATCTGAAATGATGTCAACATTATTTATACGAAGATATGGCCAGTATGTCATTTTAATGATCCAACGATGTAGGCCTGATGGATCAAAATTGACAACTTTAATAAAAAAATGTGTTGCTTCGCAGTTGTCAATATCAAGAAGGACTTTTGTAACTGCAGCAATTATCTATCATGATGGTCCTTCAACAACATCAGGACATTACACAGCTTATTTAAAGTCTAGAAACGGCTGGTCATTCTGCAACGATTCTGTAACTTTCAAAAAAAAATTGCCGTATGACCTTAAAAATTCTTACCTGGTGTTTTTAAAACCAAAATTTTAAGGAAAGAATCTCGGGATTTGCTCTGAGGAATTGCAAGAGGTTCATGGAGTAGAGGGAATGTAAGTCTGCAATGCTGTCTAGATTATTGGTCCAAAACTTTTAATTATAATGTCATTTTAAAAATCCAACTATATAAACCTGATGCAAGTAAGTCTGCCTCATAGTAAGCAGTATCAGTGTCATAGGAAAAGTAGAACATGAGTGAGCAAGAAGGGTAAGATATTAGTAGTCCAGGATTGTGAAAGTAATCTTAAATGTTTTCTTTCTGAAAGTTGCGAAAATAGAAAATGACGGGATTTGATTACAAGAATTCCAAGAGTTGTAAATCGCTCCAACATGATTTGGCCATGTGGAAACATGTGGTAGAATGTGAGAAGTCTTTTATCGTATGTAACATATTTTTCAAAACGATGGAGGTTTTCTTTCAGAAAGTGGCGGGCTGAAAATATTAATAGCACAACAGAGTGTACGCTGTTCATAGGACATCCTTCGACGTTATGGAAAGTAAATTAATTTTAAGGAGTTTTGAATTCAGATTTCTTATGTTGTATGGGTTTTTTAAACACAATCATTTTGATTATGTTTTTTTTTCCCCGCTGTTACATGATGAATACCTTCAAGTCACTGATTTAAGTGAAATTTGATACATTCTGAGAACAGCAAAAATAAACCATTTAACATGTATATTTAATGTTCTTCTTTTTGAACTTATGATATACATTTAGAAATGTGAGGTAGACATGGAGAAACTGAGGCTTCTGTAAATATCAAAGTTAATGCATACACTGCTGCACTTCTGGGTACTGTTTCATATGCTGGACTACATCTGCACTATGAGATACCTAAGCAAAGGCAACACAGGTGATGTGATTGTGAAATGAGCAAAAGAAACTCCACGTTTTTCAATTACATTACTTGTGTTTTCTAAGTTTACGAATGACATTGTGCAAATGAAGTTTAGGTCTGTCTATGGACACAGAAGAGGTCTGGCCGTTGTTCAAGAGTGAAGTGGACATGTTTTACTTCAATGGTAGGCCTTCACATGTATTATCTCCTCTGTATTCTTCAACAAGCATACATTTGATATGCAACCCTGAGTAGGCCTCACCTTAAACAAACTTTTGGAGAGGCCACACCTTATCGTCATCCTGAATCAATCATTTAATCTATCACATTTAACTTCTATTAGTTCTACTGCTTCATTTGTTTAATCCTTACTTTCCTGCCTTTGCTACTTCCCTCATTCCTTTCTCTATTACTTAATTATTCTACTCCTTCCACTATTTTTCTCAGTCCCTCTCTTCTCATACTTCTTCACTCTTGTTCACTCACTCTGTCTCTATTAATGTCATTGTTTCTGATTGATCACAAATTTTTTTTAAAAAAAAGAACAGTAAGTATAAGGAAAGGAAACAGACAGTTATGTTACAAGAAAGACAGCTATAGGGAGTAAAGAAAAGATACTGTTACTCGCAATCCACTGCTGATGATGTCATTAACCATGTCATGAATGATGTAATATGTGACATCATCAGCAGTGGATTGCGGGTAACAGTATCTTTTGTTTACTCCCTATAGCTGTCTTTCTTTTAACATAACTGTCTGTTTCCTTCCCTTATACTTACTGTTCTTTTTAAAAAAAAAAAAATTTTGATTCGCTCCCGGTTCGCGTACCGGAGTTCGAACCGGGAAGCGAACTAAAAGAAATAGAGGTTGGCAGACTTCCAAATATTCTACCAATTTTTTTATAATGGGGAGGTAGTTCTGAAAAGAACTTTTTTTTTTCTTTTTGTTGTTTTAATTTTTTTTTATTATTTTTCAGAACATTTTTGTATTTTTTTGTATTTTCTGAACATTTTGGGGGAGAGGGAAAAACAAAAATGATTCATTGTAAAGGGCTCAACAGGAGCAACAACAAAAAAAAAAGAATTTATTGTTTGGGGCGTTTTGGGCAAACATGATTATCAATAGCTTTGATAATTAGAGTAATGCTACTTTCTCTGTAGCAAATGAATTGATTACAGCGCACGCACACTTGTTTCACTTCCCCAAACTTCATTTGTATGTTTGGGACCATCTCCCTCGCCTCTGGTCCCGTCACTTCTTGTACAACCGATCTTCTGGCCATCGAAGGGGGATTTTCTTGCTCGTCTCGTAACTGGGCAGCACTATAGTTGTTAGGATGCCACCTACTCATATGCCGATGCATAGTGTAGTTGCCGAAACTGTATTTTTTATCAGTCCCCCTGGACAGTCTATCATTACATATACGGCAAAACACGTAGCGTGCATTTACTTTCTTTTGGCCCTCGGGAAATTAAAAAAATTGCCAAATTTAATTCTCCTTCCGATGATACCTCCTGGGCTCCTCTGGCAAAAACAGTGTCTCTTCCTGATCTTCCTCCTCTTCCTGTTCTTCCTCTTCTTCTTGAATAATAACTTCAGCAGGTGGTCCTCTCTTGCTTGGATGTGGTGGAGGTGGTGGGGAAGAACCAGCTGAAGCTACTAAAGAAGCCATTGCTCAATGTTAATAAAGGGTCTTTCTCTCACCAAGATGAAAGTCAGAGTAAGGAAAGAAGGAGGGGTTTTCATCATTTGGGAAAAGCAAAAGTTCTAAACCAATGAAAAGTGTTAATTTTAGATCACATGACCCAGTATTACATCATTAGGAAACCAAAAGTGAAATGAACCAATGAAAAAGTGTTATTACCGAGCCACATGACCTGCTGTGTTTACCTTTCGCGCTTTGCGCCGCGTTCCAGTTCGCTTCCGGGTACGCTAACTTGGCGCGTCACATGACGTATTACGCGACAACGCAAAACGTCATGCTAACGCAACAGTTACGCAAACGGAATGTTTACCGGTTCGCGGACCGAGTCGCGGCTCCAAATTGAGCTAACGGGAAGCTAACCGGTTCGCGGACTAGGAGCGAAACAAAAAAAAAATTGTATCAAAAACATGTAAAATATATTTTAAGATTTAAAGAAGAATACATTTTACAGCTACAGATATTAGCTTTTAAAAAACCAATGAAATTCACTGAAAAAACCATAGGTTATAGACCATATAGTTAGGAATTAGCATTTACAAAACCTTGAAAATTCACTGAAAAAACAATGGGTTATAGAACATATATAGTTAGGGATTAGCATTTACAAAACCTTATATTACTCACACAAAACCATTGAAATTTCATATATAGTTAGTTGCACTAACTATATATCGCGCACCCGCAATCCACTGCTGATCATGTCACATATTACATCATTCATGACATGGTCAGTGACATCACTGATGACATCACTGATGACATTATCCAGTGACTGTATGTTTCTGTAAAGTTAAAATATGTCTAACATATTGAAGAATGAGTGGATGTATAAGTGTCTGGATGAAGGATTTAGTAGGTGCATGACTGACTGTATGAGTGAGTGATTTAATGTGTCTCACTGAGTGCATGGGTTAGTGACTAAACTGTCTTAATTTGTGCATCATTATGTCTGTTGTTCTGTAAACTGCTGCATGTGTTGATCAGTAGCTATATGAGTAACTATATGGGTTATTGATTGGTTGCCCAAGTATTTGTATGGGACACTGAGTGTGTGTGTGGGTGGCTGGGAGGTGTGTGACTCTGTGCATAGATGTGTGAGTAGTTGATTCACTATATGTATGGGTTCAAAAGTGCATGTGGAAACAGCTGTATGGGCGGTTGACTGTCTGCATGAGTGTATTGGTGAGTGAATGGATTTGTAAAACACAGTACATGTGAGAGTTGACATATATAAATAACTGTGCATAAGAGCCAGTGAATGTGTGAGTGGCTATATGGATCATTGTGAACATGTATCAGGGATTGTATAAGAGAGTAAATATGTGTTAGTATATGTTTGAATAAGTAAGGTGTGTATAACTGTATAGTTGAGAAAATGGAGGTGTGATTGATTCTTTGCATGACTGACTAGGTGTGTGAGTAACTCCATGGATAAGTGACAGTCTGTGAGTGTCTGTTTATACGGAATGTATCTAAGGTTATATTAGAGTCTGAAGATGTTCATTGTATTATCACATAAATGATATCATCAGTGATGTGATCAGTAATGTCAAATGAGATGTCATCAGTGATGTCATCAGTGATATCATTTGAGATGTCATCAGTGATGTCATCAGTGATGTCATCAGTGATGTCATCAGTGATGTCACTGACCATGTCATGAATGATGTAATATGTGACATGATCAGCAGTGGATTGCGGGTGCGCGATATATAGTTAGTGCAACTAACTATATGTGAAATTTCAATGGTTTTGTGTGAGTAAAATAAGGTTTTGTAAATGCTAATCCCTAACTATATATGTTCTATAACCCATGGTTTTTTCAGTGAATTTTCAAGGTTTTGTAAATGCTAATTCCTAACTATATATGGTCTATAACCTATGTTTTTTTCAGTGAATATATATATATCTACATACATATATAAACATATATAATCTGTATATCTATATAAATACAAATATAAATGCATGCATACATATACATATATGCATACAGATACATGGTATTTACATGAAAGTTTAAAAAACACTAATAAAATCAAAGCTAAAAAGCCACCTCATTACAAACAGAATGGCTTTAACTTAAACGAGGGCGAGATCTATTGCATTTTCAATGCTTGTTTACTTTGGTTCCATCAAGAAGGCATTCAGATGTGTCACGCATTTGCCATAAATTCTGAATGTTAGCACTCTCGTTGTTAATTAGATCACTGTAGTAAAGCTACTGCTCACCAGGGAAGTCTGCTGCTGGTATTCAAAGTGCATGTTTCAGTCTGCATGTCAGAATTCTTTTAATGAAATAGAAGAGGATTTGAGAAGTCACTCAAAATGATCCCTAATTTTTCTTTCTGAAGCACTAATCATACTTTCTATGGCAACATGAACCCCCTCATTTTGTTCCTTTTTAAATTAAATGTTTTCAGACTTACCACTTTATTCCAATCAAGATGGCTTCTGGTGTGCCATACTTTTGTCATAAGTAAGACTGTTAGCGCTCTAGTTGTTCTTTATAACACTCTGGGACATTCTGTCATTGGGCTATACTTGGGCTACATCTGGGTGATATTTGGGCTACATTTGGGATCTTTTGTCTCTGGTGGCCATATTGGGAGACTGCATGTCAGTATTTTTTAATGAAATAGAAGAGGATTTGAGAAGTCACTCAAAATGTGCCCTAATTTTTCTTTCTGCAGCACTAATAATACTTTCTATGGCATAATATACCCCCTCATTTTGTTCCTTTTTAAATTAAATGTTTTAAGAGTCACCACTTTATTCCCATCACAATGGCTTCAGGTGTGCTATACCTTTGTAATAAGTAGGACTGTTAGCGTTCTAATTGTTCTTTAGAACACTCTAGGAGGCTGCAGTAGAACACAAAGGAATCAACTGACAGTCTCTGTCCTTGTTGGATGTACATGTTTTACTGAGAATGTCAGACTTCATTCTCACATGACTGAGAAAGATAATGTGAATTTACAGAAAATATGCTTTCAGTTTAGCTTATAGATCCCCTTCCAAACCACTGTGGGAAAATCATGAGATACTAGTTTTCTTTCAAACATGATTCATGATATCACAGCAGAAGGCTTTTTCACATGGTAAAATCACCTTAGAACACACCACAATTCCTAAAATGAGTATGGTACCATCAACAAATGATTTATAATGTAACTAAAGTCCTAAAACCCTCTATTAACTACAATGCGTTTTAATGAGGTGCTATCGTGTATATTGGTCCCAAGATGGCCACCAACACTTCTTGGATGAAGTGATAACAGCCAATCAGATCAGATGTGTGGTTAGGCTACGCCCAGATATATATATATTTTTTAACCTAAATTACTCAAAATCCACTGGAGCACATATCTTGAGACATAACAAAGGCACATCGGGCTACCATTCCCTACAATTTTTCCCTTTTATCTCGACCCCCGCTTGACGAATCCCCCCCAAACTTTCAGAGAAGGAGCGCAGCGAGGCAAATTTAAGGAAAATTACAGGCAGATTCCTCAACCGGCGCCAAAGTTATTCCCAATAGAATGTTGTGGATTTCCTATAGAAAACAATCCTAACTATAACTACCTACTGGCGACTGCCAGTAGGTAATATACATATATATATATATATTACCTACTGGCGGTTGCCAGTGGGTAGTTATAGTTAGGACCTGGTTTCCATAGGAAATCCACAATATTCTATTTGGAATAACTTTGCCGCCAGTGGACGAATTTCTCCAAGAAAATGGCCTGCTCGGTTCCGCTCCTTCCCTGAAAGTGGGGGCCGAGAAAAAAGAGGGGTCCCAAAACATGTTTTCCCCATGCAATTTTCCATAGGGACCTTTAGCCAGGGCTACAGCCCGAACGGCTGAACGGAATTACACGAAATTTGGCAGAGAGGTTCGCAAATTGTGCTTTTTGTTAAATGGTGTAAATCCGTTCAGTGGTTTCTGAGAAAATTGCAAGTAAAATCATAGTGATATCTAGAGACGGAGTTCAGCACGCGTACTGAAATCCGTTGAATTATGTGCGCGAGCTGCATGCTGATTGGCTGTGAACTGTCTGTCAACACTCGAAATCAGGAAGTGTTGGCGACCATCTTGTGCCTCGGTAGAACCGAGTCACAAGAAAACAGTAAAACAAAATGAGAAACAAGGGAAGTGGTCAGGCTAGAAACATTCTGAACCTCAAGGCTTGCTCAGGGGGTCGTAAATGGATGTTTAGGCCCTTTTTTTTTTATAAAAAAAAATCGTGGCGTACGCGTACGGAAATCCGTACAATTACAAGCAGGAGCTGGATGCTGATTGGCTGTCAATACTCCAAACCAGGAAGGGTTGGCAGCCGTCTTATTTGTCACGAGAGCCGAGTCATAGGAAAACAGTAAAACAATGTTGAGAAATAGGAAAAGGGGGTAGGGTACAAACATTCTGAACCTATAGTGTTGCTCAGGGGGTGGTAGATTTATTGTACGTGTACCAAGCACGTATGGACGACGTACTGCTGGAAAAGTGAAAGTCGTCCCGTAAGTGTACATAAGCAGAGAAAATAAAAATAATTTTAGATATTTATGAAGTGTATTTGTTTATGTGTTGTGTGGCTCTAAAAAGAGCTGTTGTTTTTATTGGGAGATTTTAGTACCTACAAGTAAGTATCGATACAGAGTCTTAAGTTCATGAGGAAGACTCTGCTCCCCTCATCTGTAAAATGTACACCATCTCTCCTATAGATGCCATGCATATTGAAACACAGAGTGTTGTTGTAAATGGACCCCATTCGGTAGTCTCGGAGAAAGGCAGAAACAGATTTATTCACATGTTTCCTAGCTTTTTCAAACTGTGGACAATAGGGGTCGGACCGCTTCCATTTCTGCCTTTGACATATATTAGAATATACAAAGGCAGTTTTGGGGAACAGTGTCATCAATTTTGCAAAGGTGTTATTCATAAGCATTTCCAGAGTTACCCCAGTCAAAGTGTCTAGGTCATTCCCACCACAGTGCACAATTATGAGGTCAGGGTGTTGGAGATGCATAAAGGATTTTACCAATGGCATCAATTGATTCCACTTTAATCCTCTCTGTCCAATCCATTTAATGTCTACATTTGGTAATGCTAGGTCCTTGTGAGTTCTTTTCTGTTGTGTGTACCTTTGGCTCCAGAAAATATAGCTGTGTCCCACAATCCACACTGTAATCATTTTGAAGAGAGGTCTGGATGCACTCTCATGGTGTCTGTAAATGAAATGGTAGTTTGAAAAGTAAGATTTTTCTAAAATGGTGGACAACATGCACTTTTGAAAAAACATTTTACAGAAAACTAGGTTGCATGTTTCTTTTTTTTAAAAGTCTTATTTTTATTGGTTAAGAAAAAGTGATAGAAAAGAACATTACATAAAATAAGCTGTTATATTGTCCAGTCAAGCATACTTGCTGTTTCAATTTGCAACAATGTATGATGAACCTTTCAACTGTGTGCTGAGTTAGGTGTTCCCTGAAGTGTTTCTATGGTAACTGGCAGACTGTGGAATGGGGTAAGAGTTGAAGGTTTTGTTAGTTGGAAAGGTTTGGAATGTTAAACCAATAGAAATGTGTGTTTTCTTTTGAATTAATGTGTACAGGATTTTAATTTGTTATTTATATGTATGTATGTGTAAAATGAGAGGGGAAATTTTCCATTTGACAGTTCTGCTGCAAACACGGAACTAGAGAGATTCTGTACAAGAATATCCACTGTGTGAGTGGTATTCTTCTTACTCTACAAATCAATTTGAAAGGTGAGTTGATAAGTTGTATGGGAGCATCTTTGTACATTAAGGAATTATGGGGTATATCAAGACAGGCGATAATATTATTGCCGCTTTATGGGTAGAAAACTGCAGATTAAGCGGCGATAATGTTATCGCCTGTCTTGATAATATGCCCCTGTATTTGTCCGTTGTTAAACGTTTTATAGTAGTAAATGTGTTTTGCTATAATGCATGCTGTTATGTTTTTTTGTTTAATATCATTTTGTGCGTCTCTGTACATTAAGGGATTATGGGCAATATTATCAAGAAAGGGCGATACATTATCGCCACTTTTTTCGGCAGGAAACTGCCGGTAAAGCGGTGATAATGGTCTTGATAATATAACAGTGTGAATTCCCATAGAAGCCCAGGTTATTGTTTTAACCTGGGCTTCTATGGGAATTCACAAGGATATATTATCGAGACCATTATCGCCGCTTTAGTGGCAGTTTCCTGCCGGTAAAAGTGGCGATAATGTATCGCCCTTTACTGATAATAAGGCACTGACGGGCATATTATTAAGGACTGGTGTTAAAATTATCGACGTTTTATGGGCAGGAAACTGCCGATAAAACTGTGAAAATGGGCTTGGTAATAGGTTCTTCTAAATTGCTATAGGAGCCCAGGTTCCAGTGTTAACCTGGGCTGGTATGGGAATTACCTTTCTATATAAATGTATCACCGGGGGTCCGTTCTAAGATGGCCGCCACAGAACATAAACATTATCACATGACTGACGAAACATCATTGTCACGTGATTGATGACTTTCTGCATGTCACCCACGGCGTGTGTATACTACGCTGTGGAAGTGCGGGTAGAGCGTGGCTGAAATAAGAAGTTGCCGGTGAACCGGCACGGCTAAGAGTGCAGACGCGGTAGCGGTAAGAGGAGCTAATTGAAAGCGCCGCCGTGACACCTTTGGGGCGGGTTCTGTTTAGGAAGCCGATTTTGGCGGTAGAAGGTCTCATGTGTTAATATGTATTGCGAATGGGGTGTGTGGCCATCTGAATTATTGGCACGGATAACATCGGTAGGGCGCCTAGTCAAAGAGACTAGATCTCTTGCAACATTAGGACTATATCGGTAAAAAGCAGCCGTACTGTAATTATGGTGCACTGTCAAAAATTTTGACTGTCAGTGCGTGCAATGGCCAGATGTATTATATGTACTAAAAGCAGTGGCAATTCACATAGCCGAATGTGAGATAGCGATCTAGTGGTTGAATTCGATGTTTGTATCTGTGTCCCTGCATAGAGTACTTGACGATAGCGGGTCTCCCAGAGGGCAGCGTGATCTTTCAGGACATGGATGCAACAGCTGAGTGGGGTAGCAGGTATGCGTGAGAGACGCTAACCCCAGGTAATTATGTGCTAGATGTCTTATGTGCCATGGCAGTGTACTATATGTCGATCTAGCCTGGTGGTACGTGAGAGTCTTGAACCCTTGGGTCATTTTAATGCACAATGTGCTGTATTGTCCTTTACCATCACAGGTGTGGTTTACCAAAGAGTGGAAAGTAAAGTGGATAACCCCTGTATGCCCTGAAGAAGTTGCATAAATTACAAGCAACGAAACATGTTGGCGACACTGATTCACACAAGAATGTGCTTGGTGTGAGTCGTTTTAATTTGGAGTATTCACAGCCCAGAATAAATCCTGAGTGGCCAGTGAATCCTTCAATTTTAACTGTGTGAGATACACATTTTCATTTCTCACTAGGGGTTTGTGTATGTGTACACTATAGTAGCTGGGGTTTACGTTACCTGGCTATAGTAAGAACATTCAGCAGATTGTGGGGCTGATGTTAAGTAAAAGCACTGTGTTATGTTGGTGTCTTTTTCTTGTGTTTGTCTTTCTTTTCCACTTGCTCAAGAGTGAGTTACCAATGATGACAATTGGGTATACTGGCAATTGACAGCCAGACAACCCCATTGGGGGTTCTTCCGTGAGGGGCTCACTCTTGTCGCCACACATTTTTTCCACTGTAAGGTTGGTGGGTGCTGGTAGCGTGACAATTTTATTTGAACCTGTGTGTACCTTAATAATTCTTGACACTTATACAGTTATGAATAGCCCAACATTGGTGGGCATGTGGAAGTAGAAATTGTTCACCACTGCATTCTGTGTATATAAAACTATAAATGTGCCAGGAGGGACAGGCCATTTGTTGTTGATCTGGTATGGGAATTCTCAAGGGCATATTATCAAGCTCATTATCGTTGCTTTATCGGCATTTTCCTGCCAATAAAAGCGGCGATAATCTATTGCCTTTCATTGATAATATGGCTCGAAACTCGTTTTATTAATTTAATTGTTTACTTACCTGCAATGATCCAGGTAAGTAACCCTGCCCCTCCCTCACCCCGCCTGCTGTTTCTTTATTCCGTTATGTTGCAGTGTCTATTTATACTATCATTTTTTATTATATTGTCCTTGTTTCATACTCCTTGTTCTTTTGTTGTAAGTCCTTTTATTTTTATAGTCCGAGGTTTGTCCTCATAATCCTCCCTCTGTTCTTGTAAGTAATATCATAGAATATTTGATATCTTTTTTTTGTAATGTTATATATATATTTTTATTATAGGTTGTGTTTATCGATAATGAAAATACTGTATGATTCCAAAAACGGAAGCAACGAAAGAAAAGTGTGTATTTGAAGAGAAGTCATCAAGAAGATTTACATGAAGAGAGATGTCTTAACAAACAGAAAGAAAGTCCTGGTAAGAGCAGGAGCACTTTTTTGAGGAAAATATTAAAGACTAAGAGTAGTGTTCAGAAAGAGCAAAATGTTTTTAGTGTATCAGCAATGAAAAAAAGAAATACTAATAAAGTGAAGAATAATGGAAAATCAAGTGCAGACAAAACTGTGTATAATAAAAGAAGGAAAAATCTACTTATGGAAATTAGGAAACAAATGTTTTATAATAGATTTGTGACAAATTTAATTAAAGAAATTAAGGTGTGTAAGAAAAAACAGTATTTTATAAGAAGAAGAAAGCTATAGAAAATGTAGTTGATAAAGCTTTGGAATTAAAAAGAAAATAGTTTATTTTAGTAATCAATAGAGTTAGATCACTAGATAAGTGAATCCATTTAATGAAGGCCAAAAGTAAGTGGAGAAGATTAATTAACAGAAGTAATTTTTGTTAGGTTTTTTTGGGTGAATGGAAACATAGTTCAAGTTCCGAGAATTTTTTTAATGAAGATAGTTATCTTCAGAGTAATGATTGTTTGCATGCAGTTGACACTAGTGGTCGTGCTTATGAGGTTAGAAATGGTTGTCCTATTGAGAAAGAGAACATTTTTTCTAGAAATGGAGAAGAGGTGTTAGCTGGTGAAGTTTTAGGGAGACGTGCTAAAGCTCCAGTGTACACTTGGAATTGTAGTAGTATTTGCAGTGTGCAACAAGAATCTATTGATTTTTTTACGCAATTTCTTACGTAATTATACTAAGAAAAGTGTTAAACAAAAGATTAAGATCTTGCAAAGACTAGACCCTTGCAGCGTGAGAGAAAATACTGGCTTGTCTTTCTAAAAAAGTATGTCGAAGTGTTTTCCACCATTTCAGGATGTTAGCAGTTCATCATACTCAGATGAGGAAATTAGTCAAAACATTGTATTACGCAAAAAGTCCAGCACTAATGTTAAAAAAGTTGATCAGTGCTCTTTTCCATGGATCTGTATCAGATGTAACAAATGTTTGTGATGAAATTCAGATTAGTTACTTTGGTCCTCAGGAAGGCAGTGGTAAAAGTGATAGATTAATAGAAGAAAATTTGGAAGAGAATGTAGGACAGTTTAAGGTGATTTCAGGTGAGAGGCCAAATTTTTGTTGGATCTGTTGTCGACGAATTCATTATAAAAATCAGACCAGGACTGTTGATCTGTATTTAAAAAGTGAAAAGGAAAATTATAATGAGTGGAAGGATTTTGCGACATATTTGTTGGTAGAGAATTGTTTTTATTTGGGTTCTGATCAGCGTATTTGTAAATATTGTTATAACAAATTAGATGCCTGCTAGAGCTGTGCATAATAATCTTGATTTGGTAAATATTCCTTCGGAACTGATGGATTTAAATACCTGTGAGTCTATTCTTATTCAATGTGTGCATCCATTTCAGGTTATTGTTCGTATGGAGCCTAAGACAGGAAAATTGCCTCCTTCTGATTTACAGAGAGGATTAAAGGGAAGGGTTGTATATTTGCCTCTAGATTTAAAGAGAAATATTGAAACTATTGGTGTAGAAAATGTAGAGGATGAACCTTTAGTTATTCTTGTTAATGGCATTCCTACTAAGAGTAAGAAAATCTGGCAAGAATTATTGGCTGTTAGGAAAGTGAAAAAGGCAACGTTGTATCTGGTAAAAAATAATCAATATTACAAAAATGTGTATGTGGGAGATGAAGAAAAAGATAGTGACTTGCCATCTGGACAAATTGAAAAAGTCGATGTGTCCAGAACTGAAGAAATCTACGAACATTACAGTGTTTATCCATTGCATTCCAAAGAAATGATGGGGAATGCTATAGAATTATTTCAAATGAAAGAAGCAAAAAGAAGTCCCATTTGTTTATGGGAAAAAAGCTTGGAAGCTCGTTGTTTCCCTCAGTTGTTTCCTATAGGAAAAGGAGGACGATATGATGAACGACCTGTGCAGATTCCTGTATCTGAATACCGGACATCAAGATTATATGCAGAAGATCCAAGATTTCGAAAATGTATTCTGTATTTGTTTCATCTTTTGTTTGAGAGTGATTTGTCTGGACTTTAATATGCAGTAAACCATATATTGAAAATAGGTGTATATCTGCAAATTTTTTCGGGAAAAGGACTTTAAGAATAATGTACAGCAGAAAGATAATGTTTTGGAAGCTCAGCTGATTAATCTGATGGCATGTCAGCGTGGTACTAATGAGTACTGGTACCGTCGTCATGGAGAACTCAAATATATGCTAAGGAACTTAGGAACTCCTACATTGTTCCTTACTCTAAGCTGTGCTGAATATGCTTGGGATCATTTACTTCAATTTCTACGAGAGGCAAATCCAAATATACTATATATCGAATACAAGTCACCTGGAGAATTGTGTTCTTTGGATCCTGTTAATGTATGCAGGTATTTCAATCATAAATTCGAAGCTATGATGTCTTTTAGCACCAATAAAAAAAATCCTCTTCTTGGAGAGGTTCTGGATTTCTTTTGGAGAAAGGAGTATCAAGCGAGAGGTGCTCCTCACAAACATATGCTACTATGGATCAAAGATGCTCCCAAATTTGGAACAGACTCAGATGATACTGTATTGTCTTTTATTGAAGAATATGCTACATGTAAAGTACCCAAAAGTACACAAGATAAGGACTTAAGACAACAAGTCTTACGATTCCAAATCCATCGTTGTGGGAAATACTGTTGTCGAAATTACAAATCTAAGGACAAATTCTATAGCAAATGCCGTTTTGCATTTCCTTGACCTGTAATATCGAAAGGAAGAAATCATACACACTCCAGGAAATCCCCCCCATCGATCCACCCAAACTGCTGGAACTGATGAACCGTGTAAAATCTGGGTCCCCCAATGATCCCTGCCCTCCGCATATACTGAAGGAAGTCTATACCACACTACCTCAAGGCATACTCCCCCTTTTGAACACATCCCTACTACAAGGAATAGTCCCCAACTCATTAAAAGATGCTACTTTAGTCCCTCTTATTAGGAAACCGGGGGCTGATCCCTCCAATCTCTCCAATTACCGCCCCATATCCCTTCTCCCCTTTGGCGCTAAACTGCTAGAAGCCCATGTTACCAGCTGCATATCCAACTTTATAGAAACATCCAACTACCTGGAGCCTAACTAAGCCGGGTTCCGCCAGGCACACTCCACCGAGGCGGTGATCGTCGCTGTCCAGAATACCTTAAGGACCAACGCCAACAATGGAATTCACCAAGCCCTCGTACTCCTCGACCTGTCGGCTGCGTTCGACACGGTGGATCACACCATCTTATTACACTGTGTCGAACAAGCCGGCCTCAACGGCGCAGCCCTCGACTGGATTAAGTCCTTTCTAACGGACAGATCCCAGGCAGTAAAGCTGGAGAACTTTATCGCTCCCAAACTCTCCACCTCTTGCGGTGTCCCACAGGGATCCTCATTATCCCCCCTCCTTTTTAACTTATATCTCAAACCGCTACTGCACTCCCTGAAACACAGAAAAGTCACCATCTACAACTACGCGGACGATTTGCAGCTGATATTCGCCCTCAACTCTACGGACTCTACTAAGGAATTTCAAACCACCATGCTGCACATCCAGAGCTGGATGGACCAGAACCATCTTAAGCTCAACCCAGGGAAGACCGAGCTTGTACTCCCTGGTAACAGCGCTTTAAGTTGGGGCCCCCACTTCTGGCCAGCCTCGATGGGTACCCCTCCTTCCCCCTCTCAGTCAGTGAAAAGCCTCGGGGTCACTCTCTGCTCCGACCTCTCATTGAAAACCCAGGTCGGAACAGTGATCTCTTCCTGCTTTTTTCAGCTAAGAAAGATCAAAAAAATCGCCCATTTGCTGACTCATTCGGCTCTCATTCAGGTGGTAATCGCCTTGGTCCTTTCACGATTGGACTTTTCCAACTCCATCTACTTGGGCCTACCTCTCGCCCTCGTTAAACGCATGCAGATTGCTCAAAATCAAGCGGCCAGATCAATATTTAAGAGCAATCGCAGGAAGTCGGCCAAACCCCTGCTAGCCTCCCTCCATTGGCTCCCTATAGCCCAACGGATCACCTTTAAGGTAGGCTGCATTACCTTCAAAGCCCTTCACGGCAAAAGCCCCAGGTTCGTCGATCATCTCATAAATAAATATGAACCGACCCGGGATCTTCGCTCTGCCCACTTGTCCCTTCTCTCGCTGCCCATGTTCAAAAAGAAACGACTAGGTGGATCTCGTTTCGCCTACCTCGCCCCTAAAATTTGGAACTCCTGTCCTCTGTCTATTCGGAACTGCACTAAGCTAGTAGAATTCAGGAGAGCCTTGAAGACCTGGCTATTCAAACAAGCGCACGGTTAGAGCATTTTTACCATCTGTCTCCTCAGTCACCATCTGTCTCTCAGCGCCATGAAACCTCTGGGTGACCGTGCGCTTAACAAATCCCGAATAAGATAAGATAAGATAAGTTTTATGTCATCTTTGCGACATAATATCACAAGAAAGTCTCCAAAAAATACTTATAACTTAAGAAGAAATGAAGAGTCAAAATACATAAATGACTGTAACTCGGTCATTTTGTCTACGTGGAATGCTATTATGGATATTCAATATGTTGCAGACAATTCCGTTGCTGTTGCTCGATATGTGACATCGTACATAACAAAGTCAGAAAAGACGGAATTGAAGGAAATGAGGGAAGAGATTTCCCATGAGAAGAGTCTAAGTAAGAAAATATACAGTTACAGTTTCAAGATGTTATCTCATCGAGAAATTAGAGCGTATGAACGCTCGGATCCCTTATCATCTGCAAGTCTGTACTCTAAATCTAGAACAATCATTTGGGTGAATCTAGGTCTTGCTGCAACACGATACTGAGTTCTTAAATCTGTACTAGAAATTGAATATTCACCTGAAAAAAAGACAGAAAGTACAGATATTGTGAAAACAAATATGTTGGATACATATTATCCAAATAGAAGTCATCATCTTGAGAACATTTGTCTCTATGAAGTGCTGCAAAACTATATTTTTAAACTGAATATTACAGAAAATATCAATAATGGTATATATGCTGTGATTGGTTCCGAAGGATGTCTGGTGAAACAAAGAAAAGGACATTTGATTAATCACCGTAAACTGATTTGTGAAACACTTGACAAAAGGGAATTTTACTATTTAGCTCCTTTGCAACTTTTAAAGCCATGGCGTTCAGAATTGGAATTACTTGGAGATTTTGAGAGCTATGAAGATTCCTTCAATGCAACTAAAGATACTATAGAATGTCCTGTTTTTTCTAATTATGTGAAAATGTTGAATGACGAAATTGAGCAAGAAGTTACAATTGCAGCTGAGATTGCTAGAGACAGTTCTCAAGACATTCAAACTTCTGCTCCATTGAGTCAGGACCCATTAGGAGAACCAATTGTTCTAAATAAAGCAGCAACTGCAATGGAAGAGGTGGAAACAGCAATGTATCAATGTCAAGAAGATGTAACAAACTTAGGAAACTTGGTAGAACAACTAAATCTTGAGCAGAAAGAAATATATGAGCAAGTGAGAGAACAGATTGACCATGGATTACTTCATGAGAAGAAAGAGTGCTCTTGCTCATCATTTGAACCTATCCGTATGTATGTGAGTGGACAAGCTGGAACAGGAAAAACTTTTTTTATTAAAGTAATCACATGTTTTCTACCGAAAAGAACTAAGTCGCATTTTTCTTGTGTTGTCACTGCTCCAACTGGATTAGCAGCTCACAATATTACAGGGATTACTTTACATTGTTTATTAATGCTACCAGTAGAGCATGACAACAAATTAGAATACCACAAGCTATCTGGAGAAGCTTCTTGTGAAGTTTCAAGAGTGTTGAGGTAAATGAAGCTTCTCATTATTGATGAGGTATGCATGGTCTCAAAATTACTGCTTGCCTTTGTGCATTAAAGAATGCAGAAATTTCTTAAAACAGAGTATGACGTGTTATTCAGAGGAAAACAGGTCATAGTTTTTGGAGATCTTCTACAACTTACTCCTTTAAAAGGACATCCAGTGTTTAAAACACTGGTGCATGAAGATACTAGAAAGTCTTTGGGGAGTATTGGCAATGTAAACATTTGGTCCTATTTTCAGCATAAGGAACCTACTACAAATATGCGACAGGCAAATTATGTTGAAAATTGAACTATTCTTCAAGATATAAGAATTGGAAAATTGACCAAACATGGCAAACAAGCTTTACAGAGACAATTACTTTCCAATTTGGTTCCAAATGCAAATATTGTCCCAGAGAAAATATACATGAGAATTGCAGAAAACAAATCTGTAATCTGCTTAATGCCAACACTGCGTGAATGTTCTATATTCAATGAAGAAGTGTTAAAGTTGGAAAATGAAGAAATTATAAAATTTAAAGCAATTGATAAAATAGAACATGAAGGAATCAGTATTATTTTGAGTGAAAAGTTGAAGAGGAAATTGGATTGTTTAGAGAAATCGATAAGTAAAACTGCTAGTTTAGAAAAGAATTTGTATGCATGTGTAAATTGTAGGGTAATTTTGCGACTTAATTTGAATGTGGAAAAAGGTTTAGTAACTGGAGAAATGGGTAAAATTGTTGATTTTGTTAATTATGTAAATAGAGGTGGGATTGAATTTTTGAAAATCAAATTCGATGAAATTGCTGAAGTACAACAAGTTAGTCATTGTGCAGCTCGTTTTTTGCTTGTAAAAGATTTGTATGTCTGCAGAAAACAGTTTCCTGTTTGTTTGGCATATGCGGTGACCAATCATAAATCTCAAGGTTTAAATGTAGATTGTGCTTTAGTGAATATTGGAAGTACCGTGTTTAAAGAAGATATGGAATATGTTGCTTGGTCTTGAGTCAGAACTTTATCTGGATTGTACTTGATTGATTTTGATGAGACAAAGGTTTGTGCAGATGCAAATTTTGTGAAAGAGTATAATAGGTTAAGAAGAGAATATGCACCCAATTTATTTCACTATCCAGTAGTTGAAAAGCGTGTGGTAGGTAGAAAAAAAAGATTTGAGAATATCTGTTGTGAAACTGTAGAGAAAGAAAAAAACAAGATGAGGTTGCGCTTGCAAGCAAAAAGAAAAAGGACAGTGTTAAAGAGAATGTTGGTTTTCTTGAAAGTTTGCAACAGCAAATCGTAGAAAATCGGGACCACAAATTCTGTTCATTGTTGAATTCTGTTTATGAGAAATATAGTAGTGATAAAAGTAAAATACAAAGTGTTTCTGATAATCGAAATGTTTTGGACATATGTTCTGGTTGTACACAATTTACGCAGAATATTCAGCAAGATTGTCAGGAATTTTTAATGTTTATGCTTGGTGTACTGGAAGATGAAGGTATAGAGGTTGAAAACCTTTGAGGCCTTTCTTATAAATGGCATCATGACTGTCGAAATTGTTTGTTTACATGTAGCACTGACAAAGACACTGAGAGATTCATATATTTGACCTAATTTTCCTGACTGTGAAGTAGTGTCTTTTAACAATCTAATTAGAGGAGCAATTCAAAACATGGAGTGTAGCCAATGTAAATCAGAAATGTCATCAACATTACTTATACAAAGATATGGACAGTATGCTATTTTAATGCTGCAACGTTGTAGAGCTGATGGTAGAAAATTGAAAACTTTAATTAAACATTTTGTAGCTGGTCAATGTTCAATATCAGGAAGTACTTTTGTAGCTGTTGCTATTATTTTTCATGATGGACGTTCTACCACATCTGGACATTACATTGTTTATTTAAAATGTCTGAAAGGTTGGATATATTGTAACGATACTCAATTCGTTTTTAAGCAACGTTTGCCCAAAGAATTACCAAATTCTTACCTAATATTTTTAAAGGCACAATCTTAAGATCAAAATTTGCCCTTTAGGATTAGTGCTGTTAACAAAGATTAGTCTGGTGTTGTAGAGTATTTTTTAAGTGAGGGTGAGGAGCTTGAAGGTGACCCTTTTGTTGATATTGAGGCAGTGTAGGTGTATCAGGTGGAGGGTGATGTGGGTGCAGCCGGGGACATTGATGATCACTCAGGTGGAGGTCTGTGGGGATTTTTTGTAGTTGTTGTAGGTATTTGGCTGGAATTCTTGTATGGCCGGGGGATATATGATGTTACAACGCGGACTTTTACTCCGCATACTGTTACAACGCGGTTTTTACAACGCGGGTCATGTAACAACGCATGTATTTACAACGCATTTTTTTACAACGCAGGTACCTTTACAACGCAGACCATTACAACGTAAGTATTGGTAAGTATATATAAATAAGAATAATATAATAGTAACTTAATTTTAAAAGTATAATTTAATGTAATTTTAAATAATTTAATTTCCGTAAATTAATTTAAATTTAAATTAATGTTACTTTATTTTTACCCTGTACCCCTGTACCCCAAAAACTCAAAACTGACCCTAAACCCCAAAAATAATGCAAATTAATTTAATTTAATTTATTTGCTATTAAATAATTTAAATTAAAATTAAATATAATTTATTTTTACCCTGTACCCCAAAAACTTAAAACTGACCCTGAACCCTAAAAATACCCCTTTACCCAAAAACTGACCCTGAACCCTAAAAATACCCCTTTACCCAAAAACCCAAAACTGACCCTGAACCCTAAAAATACCCCTTTACACTAAAACCCAAAACTGACCCTGAACCCTAAAAATACCCCTTTACCCTAAAACCCAAAACTGACCCTGAACCCTAAAAATACCCCTTTACCCTAAAACCCAAAACTGACCCTGAACCCTAAAAATACCCCTTTACCCAAAAACCCAAAACTGACCCTGAACCCTAAAAATACCCCTTTACCCAAAAACCCAAAACTGACCCTGAACCCTAAAAATACCCCTTTACCCAAAAACCCAAAACTGACCCTGAACCCTAAAAATACCCCTTTACCCTAAAACCCAAAACTGACCCTGAACCCTAAAAATACCCCTTTACCCTAAAACCCAAAACTGACCCTGAACCCTAAAAATACCCCTTTACCCTAAAACCCAAAACTGACCCTGAACCCTAAAAATACCCCTTTACCCTAAAACCCAAAACTGACCCTGAACCCTAAAAATACCCCTTTACCCTAAAACCCAAAACTGACCCTGAACCCTAAAAATACCCCTTTACCCAAAAACCCAAAACTGACCCTGAACCCTAAAAATACCCCTTTACCCTAAAACCCAAAACTGACCCTGAACCCTAAAAATACCCCTTTACCCTAAAACCCAAAACTGACCCTGAACCCTAAAAATACCCCTTTACCCTAAAACCCAAAACTGACCCTGAACCCTAAAAATACCCCTTTACCCTAAAACCCAAAACTGACCCTGAACCCTAAAAATACCCCTTTACCCTAAAACCCAAAACTGACCCTGAACCCTAAAAATACCCCTTTACCCTAAAACCCAAAACTGACCCTAACCCCTAAAAATACCCCTTTACCCTAAAACCCAAAACTGACCCTAACCCCTAAAAATACCCCTTAACCCCAAACATATAACATTTAAAATATAACTATATACTTACCAATACTTACGTTGTAATGGTATGCGTTGTAAAGGTACCTGCGTTGTAAAAAAATGCGTTGTAAAAACATGAGTTGTAACAGTATCCGCGTTGTAATGGATGCGTTGTAACAGTAGTGCGTTGTAAAAAATGCGTTGTAACAAGTAAACACCATGGCCGGGATGCCTCTCACCCCCTCCCAACACAATCCCCAAGGATGGGAAGACGGATGCAGTTCTGAACTTTTGGAAGGCGGGAGGGAGTTACCCTCCCAGCCGTATTTATTAAAATATGAAACAAAATTAAAACATTAAAATAACAGTTTCATATCATGTACAATTTTTCATTTATACATTACGATGCAGTCACGTTTATTGGCTAACCTTAACAAATCTCTAATACAAAGGTTCTCCTAGCCGAGTCTAAACATCCTGCTAATGCATACTTTCTAAATAAAAATTGTACATCCATCATTACGGGCCAACGGCAAGGTCATAACCGGTGTCAGATCCCTACTACCAGAACTCCCCCCTCACGGTGTGAGGGGTGGGCGCACAGAGGACTGTACCTCTGTGCCAACTTCCAATTGTCTTAGCGGGGGCCCCTTATTTAACTCGACGCCATCTTAATGGTCGTCCGAGGACTCGTGTGAGGTGTCTAGAAGGTAGCGTGGACCCCCCTCCCACCCCACACTGTTCATCACATCCGCCGTCGCGGATATCCTGGCCCCGGGAAATTCCTAGGAGGGGCATCGAGCCGCCTCCTCCCCTGGGAGGGGCCTATGACCGCCTTCCCTTCGGCGACCCCATACTTAGTGGGTGCCGCCTCCCCGTGTGAGGGGCCAATGGCCGCCTCCCCCCGGGCGCTCCCATCCATAATGGGTGGCGCCCCTTCTCTAGGGATCTTGAAATTACTGCTCACCGATCATGACCTTACCGCCCGACCAAAATAAATACGACGTTTTTTGACCTAATGAAGAGAGCGGAAAAGCGGTTAAACTGAACATTGAAATATTCCTCCTCTTATCTACACATGCAACACATTTTCCAATTAGACTGTAATACTCCGCTCAACTGAGTAAGAAAACATGTTATGACGCAAATCATTTTATTGCAGTTCAAACATTGACATCTTTATTAGCCACGAAAAACCTTGGAGAAAAAGATATTATCAAAGGAAATTAACTTCATTGCACTACTAATCATTGCCATAAGGGGCTGGTGGGTGGGTCAAATTTGCTCCTTGTTCCGTCGAGGGCTCACGTGCAACGAGAGGGTGCAGCTTCCAAGCACAGAAACAAGAGGATGCTTCTTTGGATTGTTGCTCCTTTTATTCCTCTTCGGGAGGGCGTGTACCCTCCTCTGGTACGCTTACGGGGCGTGGCCAACGGTGTAGGTGTCTAGGACAACCCTTCTTGGGCGGGAAAAGGCGCGCCCCGGCTACGCCGCTTCGGGCATACCAGCCAAGACACGCCCCCGCCCAAAATGGTTTCCCGGGGGGATTCGGGCCCCCTACCATACGTTCGGGGGGACTGAGTGGTCGCCCCTTTCCATATGGCCGGGATGCCTCTCACCCCCTCCCAACACAATCCCCAAGGATGGGAAGACGGATGCAGTTCTGAACTTTTGGAAGGCGGGAGAGAGTTACCCTCCCGGCCGTATTTATTAAAATATGAAACAAAATTAAATCATCAAAATAACAGTTTCATATCATGTACAATTTTTCATTTATACATTACGATGCAGTCACGTTTATTGGCTAACCTTAACAAATCTCTAATACAAAGGTTCTCCTAGCCGAGTCTAAACATCCTGCAAATGCATACTTTCTAAATAAAAATTGTACATCCTAACATTACGGGCCAACGGCAAGGTCGTAACCGGTGTCAGATCCCTACTACCAGAACTCCCCCCTCACGGTGTGAGGGGCGGGCGCACAGAGGACTGTACCTCTGTGCCAACTTCCAATTTCCCTTGTCTTAGCAGGGGCCCCTTATTTAACTCGACGCCATCTTAATGGTCGTCCGAGGACTCGTGTGAGGTGTCTAGAAGGTAGCCCCCCTCCCACCCCACACTGTTCATCACATCCGCCGTCGCAGATATCCTGACCCCGGGAAATTCCTAGGAGAGGCATCGAGCCGCCTCCTCCCCTGGGAGGGGCCTATGACCGCCTTCTCTTCGGTGACCCCATACTTAGTGGGTGACGCCTCCCCGTGTGAGGGGCCAATGGCCGCCTCCCCCCGGGCGCTCCCATCCATAATGGGTGGCGCCCCTCCTCTAGGGATCTTGAAATTACTGCTCACCGATCATGACCTTACCGCCACAGGCCGGATAGTTGACCGGCTATCCGGACCCCCCACACTCCTACTAAAGGTCATGATTACACAAACCCCTTAACCAAGCTATGAAGTCTCCTATGAGTTAGACATTCCCCTCCCGGGACAAATGAACCCCATCTCCGAGATACATGTTATCCCCCCGAATACATCCATGCAGAATACAGTGCAACTGTCCTGAACGAAACAATCTACTCAGCTTGTTATTGACTTTCTTTACTGAACGATTCAAAGCTGACACAGAGAGGGCCCCCCGCCACAACTTCCTTGGAATCATGTGTGACCATGCTATCGTGCACCCCGGAATCCTCTTTGCCAACCAGCTAACAGTGGATAGAACCCGCTCGAGGAGTACTCGCCGACCGAGCGCCATCAAATCATTGCCTCCCAGGTGCACTATGATTATAGACGGCGGTGACCTTGTCCGCCATAACAGTCCCTTGACAAAACATTGAAACTGGTCAATACAGAGCCCGCCCCTTCCGTGGAAGGTCACCATGTACCCGCATTCCCCAGCTGCGTGAATCATGTCACCTGCTTTGAATACGTCCGCGGCACGCCTCACGTATGAGTGGCCCACGACCCACACCACTCTTTCCTCAGCCGGTGGTCTTTGACCGCTGGTCCCCAGGTGTCGGGTCGACTGCACAGTCCGCCCCGCCTCGCAAGCTCACGAAACTGTAAACCAAAGAAAAGACAAGAAGCGTGAGTGCATGACATTAACTTCACAACATGTGCAACCGCACATACCTTTTATAACAGTTCGAGGACCATCGCCCCAATTGCTTCACCATTTCCACACTCTGACCCCTGGCTGTAGCTTCTGTAGCAGCCCCTATCCTGAAGGAATGGGTCCCAAAATCGCTCGGGTCCAAGCCCGCTGCCGCGATTGCCAAAGCTAACACCCGCTGAAACTGAAACCTTGTCAGTGGGGTGGCGTCAGTGTGTCTCAGCAAGCTTCCCCCCCATGCTACCGCCCTTTGCGCCAGATATTCTTCAACGCACTGCACCGGGCACATTGGGGACCCTCACATGCGCTGGACCACAATACTGTCCCCCATCGCACCCTGGTCGGTTTTAGACCTGGCGATCGTGATTACCATTGAATCACCCTTGATCTGAACGTGCTCCCGACACAGGCCTCCCCCCACATCCTTCTTATTTCTTGCCACCAGCTCGCTCACCCGCATAGCCCCATGGAATGCTAATGCGAAAGCGGCCCGGAATAGCACTGCTTCGGACTGGGAGGAACATGTCGCGGGGAGCACCGACATCAACAGGGACAATCTTTCTAACCCAATCGGGCGCCTCTCGTCTACTCTATGACCCTCGAGGCGTTGCCACCCTTGTAGTGCCTTCTTTACCAAAAAGGACGATGTAGGGTCCTTGATGCCATACGCCTGCGCCATGAATGCAATGGCGGCCCGGTGCCTATTGGCCGTTGCTGCTGATCGGCCTGCCTTGTGGAGTGCTACCAAAAACTTCAGTACATACTCCTCCTGCCCCCACTTATCCCCTCCTGCTGGACCCAAGAATGCACAATAGGAACGAAACGCTCCTTCGTACGCCTTCCATGTCCTGGGGGCTAAACTGGCTCCCACGAGGTCCTGTAATCTGGGGCACCGAGTGACCAGAGAGCTTCGGGAAATGGTGCCGCCACTAGATCCGCAGAAGGTAGATAACCCCTGAAGGCCTGCATGTGGGAACGAGAGAGTGCATCAGCCGCCTGGTTCAGTACACCCAGCACGTGCCTTGCCCTAAACTGAGCGTTCAGTCTCATGCACAGTAGTACAATTTCCTTTAATAATCTCAAAATCCACTTGCAGCGTGCTGCCTGGTTATTTATGCATTCAACCACGGTCATGTTATCGGACCAAAACACCACTGAGCGATCACGGAACTTGTCCGGCCATGCCTTCAGGGCCACAAAAATGGGGAACAACTCAAGAAACCCAATGTTACCTGTTAACCCACTGGTGTGCCACCACATCAGCCATGTTTGCGCCGACCATTGATTACCAAAGATGGCGCCAAATCCTACGCTCCCTGCCGAGTCGGTCCACAAACCCAGCTCGTCCGAGGATGCTGGTGGTTTGCTCCATACCACTCGACCGTTGAAATCCGCCAGAAATGGCAACAATATGCGCATATCCTGGCGAACCTCTGCAGACAGTCTCGTGCGGTGGTGTCCTTCTTTGAGACCGACCATGGCTTGTGCAATAGAGCGGGAAAAGGGGCGGGCCATTGGTATCACTCTGAGGGCAAAGTTAAGCTGGCCCACCGCTTGCTGCAACTGATGGAGAGTTACCTTCTCCCTGCTAATGCACAATTCTAGCGAGGCCCCAAATTTCATTACTTTGTCCCTGGGCAAACGGAAGCATCCCTCCACTGAATCGAGCTCGATTTCAAGAAACTCGAGTGGAGTAGATGGCCCCACCGTTTTCCCCGGTGCCAATGGCACGCCAAACCGTTTCATGAGATTGTAAAATTCCAGTAAAGCCTGTGCACATTCCGTGTCACCGGCTGGCCCCAAGAACAAAAAGTCATCTAGGTAGTGCATCACCTGTGTATAGCCCGTAGCTCTGGTGAATGCCGATTGCAGAAAACAGCTGAATGTCTCAAAATAAGCACAAGAGATGGAGCAACCCATTGGCATACATCTATCCATGTAATAGCGCCCTTGAAACACAAAACCTAACAGCCGCTGATCCTGAGGGTGTACCGGGAGCAACCGGAATGCTGATTCAATATCCGATTTAGCCATCAGCGCTCCGGGCCCCAGGCGATTCAACATGGCGACGGCCTCATCAAAGGATGCGTACCGCACCGAACAGACTCCTGGATCAATCGCATCGTTTACCGAAAGACCCCTAGGAGCCGACAAGTTATGAATTAACCTAAACTCACCTGGGTCCTTCTTGGGGACTACTCCCAACGGTGAACAAATGAAATTAGGAACTGGCGGGTGCCTATATGGGCCGGCGACGCGGCCCCTGGCCACTTCCTTCGCAATCTTGCTTACTACCACCACCGGGTGCTGCTGCACGGACAGTTGATTTCTACACAGTGAGTCCCCCCGAAAATCCCCCGCCGGGATGTGGAAACCATACGAGAAGCCGTTCCGTAACACCCCAGCGGAGACATGATCAGGGTATTCGTTTAGCCAGGGGATCATTGCCATGATATCTACGGGGGTAGGTAGTGGTACCCCTTGGCCGATATTAGACCTGTTTGGCACCTCCTCTACCCCCGGTATCCCCATTCTTGGCTCTGCACGAACTCTCAGGGTGGGAAGAGTGTCCGCATCCTGCGCACTCATGCCTGAACTTACATGTCCCTTGTGGCCTCGTGCACTTGCCTCTGTTAAAATTCCAGCAAACCCCTTTTCTACCCCCATTCCCACCACTCCTGGGTTGGTGATCACCAGCGGGGCTTGCTCGAAAGGGCGCCGCCGATTGATGGCGGGAAGGCGCCGACCCATACTCGCCGAGTGAGGACGACTTCGTCGTGCACGGCAAGAGCTGCTTCTGCCAAGAGACGGAGTCGAGACAGTCCCACGTCAGAGACTAATCGTGCTCCTTGGCCTTACGAAACTTACTATCATAACCCCTCCATTGATCGCCCTCATTTGTCTCATAGAAATCCATTATGCGTGTCTGATAACAGGCCAATTCACTCAAAATCTCTGGCTTACGTTCACCCATAATAGCAGTAAACATCCCAAAGGCCTTGGCCCAATTAGAGATCGTCTCATCCACCCTGAAGCCCGCCATTTTTGCGCGCCACACACTCCGATGCAACAAATCCTTCTGAGCCTTAACATACTCAATTTCTTGATGGTCAGTCAGGAGCGAAAACATATTTACATATTTATCAGCCCAAATCATTTCCTTCGTGGCCAGTGGAATATGCTGAACTACGTTTTCCCTCCTTGAGGGCAAAGACCCCCCATTTGCCATTGGCAGTGGCTGCTTACCAGACTCCATAGCTGGTCCCGCTGATTTTCCACCGCCAGCCGCTGGTTCTTCCGAGGGAATCTGTGAGGGGACAAGAGGGAGATTCACCTTCGCAGCATCTCGCGATTGCCGCAACTGCTTCATTAGCAACCTAGCCTCTTTGGCTGTGTCACCGGGTGCCGCTGTACCCTCGGTATTCTTTCCAAGCCATGCGGCCAACTGGGCGGCCAACTCCGGAGGCGTTTCCTCCTCGCTGGTGGGCGTAACTACAACCGGAATCGGTTGGCCTGCATCCGGGATCGGTACTGGGGCCTCGACTGGACCAACTGGGCTTACCGGGGTTGACTCGGGAACTGGGGCCTCCCCCCCTGCCGCCCTATTCCTGGCCCTTTTACCTCTCCCTGTGGGGACTACTCCCGGCAATGCTGGTCCGATGACCTTCTTCGGTCTGCCCGTATTGTTCATTGCCGCCATCTGCTTTTTCATGCTCGCCATATCCTTCATCAGCATGCGGAGCATCTGCTCCGTCCCTGCCTTCTTTCCGGCCTTTTTGCCAGGCATCGTTGTCGGATACTCGACCCTTGCTGCTTAGCTGCTCAACGAGGTCCTGGATCCGGAGGTCCGGAGTGAAGAGAAGGCTCCTGGAAGAGAAACACAAAAATTACAAGTTCTCAAAATTGCTCCTTGTTCCGTCGAGGCCTCACGTGCAACGAGAGGGTGCAGCTTCCAAGCACAGGAACAAGAGGATGCTTCTTTGGATTGTTGCTCCTTTTATTCCTCTTCGGGAGGGCGTGTACCCTCCTCTGGTACGCATACGGGGCGTGGCCAACGGTGTAGGTGTCTAGGACAACCCTTCTTGGGCGGGAAAAGGCGCGCCCCGGCTACGCCGCTTCGGGCATACCAGCCGAGACACGCCCCCGCCCAAAATGGTTTCCCGGGGGGATCCGGGCCCCCTACCATACGTTCGGGGGGACCGAGTGGTCGCCCCATTCCATGTAGAGTGTTTTGCCACAGTGTAGTCTGCTGCTGATGAGGGCCTGTGTCAATGTTCTTCTTCTTTTGGTTAGGATCCACTTGTAAATGTTGCGGAGATGTGGAGGGTGTTATAGCAGTACGAGGAGACGGTTTAGACTTGGTTACACATGGAGAGGAAGGAGTTGAGGTTGAATCCTATGTTGTGGACATGGTTGGTAGGTGTTGGTACTGTTCACAGTGTAGTCAGGTAGCAGGAGTTGTTTGAGGCTGAGGGGGTGGGTCTGAGAATGAGTACCTTCATTTTGTGCCAGTTTGTGTTTACAGTGCTGCTCTTTATGTAGTTGGTGACGTCCTTCATTGTGTCGTGGAGGTTGCTTTTGGTGGTATGTCGATTCTTGGTGAGGAAGAGGATGAGGTGGGTGTTCTTTGTGTAGGAGATTCTGTTGAAGTTGTGATGGTGGGCTACTTGTGTTAGGGTGGCCATGTAGATGTTGAACAGCGTCTGACTGATGGATGAGTCCTGGGGGAACCGTAGATGATGTCCGTGGTTTTGGATCAGAAGGCTGGGAGGCGGACGTTCAGGATTACTATTCAACAACTTCCAAACAAAGGACTTGATGCATACTATTTGGCCGTTAGGAAAAGTGTGTGAAATCATTAGGGAGTTTTTGCGGTGTATTTTGTCAGCATATATTTGTAAGTAATATTATTTACAGTGTAAGCAAATTAATCATATTTTTTTGTTATTTTATGATTGTTTGAGATGTGCCATGTTTACATAAGAAATTGCTCTTAGAAAAAAACATTTAAGATATGTTTTATTTCTATTTTTTATATTGTTATTGGGAATGTTCACTGGGTTTTTTTAAGATATACTTTTGGATTGTCTGTTTTTTGTCCGCTGTTATGTGATAAGTACTATTGAACTCACTCTTTGTAGTGAAATTCAATATATTCTGAGAAAAGCAAAAAAGGCAAATGAAATGTTTTACAAATTATTTTGTGTTGTAAAATATATATTGTAATTGTGTTTTTCTGTATCTTCCACAGGTGATAATTTTATAATATATAATTTTGTTATCATTTATTATGCCTAAGGTAAGTACAAGTAACTGACTCAGCTGCGGCCCGTGGAGGGAGTTGTGGTGGGGTAGGCAGGTGGGGCGGGTGAGGGGCAGGGTGGGGGGTTCTAAACAGCGGAATCTGGATGATTGCAGGTAAGTAAAAAATTAAATCAATAAAATTAATTTCGTACCCTGCACCCTGCATCGATGCAGGGCACGGAACGAAGGAGCATATTATCAACAAAAGGCGATACATTATCGCCCCTTTTATCGGCAGGAAACTGCTGATAAAGTGGCGATAATGGGCTTGATAATAGGGCCTTGGAAATTCTCAGAGCAGCCCAGGTTCTGGTGTTAACTTATGCTGTTATGGGAATTCACAAGGGCCTATTATCAAGCCCTTTATCGCCGCTTTATCGGCAGTTTTCCTGCCGATAAAAGCGGCGATAATCTATTGTGTTTTGTTGATAATATGCCCCAAAATTCGTTTTATTAATGTAATTGTTTACTTACCTGCAATCATCCATATTCCGTTGTTTATCACCCTTACCCTGACCCTTCCCCACCCCCCCTGCCTGCCCCATCGCAACTCCCTCCACGGGCCGCTGCTGAAAGATGCGGTTGCGATCTAGTCATTTACCACAGAGTTGTGAGGAATCCTTGGTGAGGCGTGCGCGCACTAACGAGTGCGCACTTCACCTAATAGCTTCCGGATTTCGAACCCGTTTTCAATTGCTCCTTAGACATTCATGAAGAGAAAGTGGAAATATTTCTGTGAGAGTTAAAGAACGTTGTTTGACAAGTTAGTGAGTAAGTAAACTTACCTGACATTATAGACAATATTGAATGTACTCAGTCGATGCATTTTCTCTAACTTAAAACAAGAAATGATAAAATTTGTGATAAGCCAGGTCTTAGGGAAAAGAACACATTGAGTAAGGAATAGTAGAAAGGCTTTTGAATTAAGAAGGAACATTAATGAAAAACACAAGATATTGAAGGATTGTCAGAATAGGTAACAAGCACCTGCATAAAGAAAAGTTAGTAGAAGAACACAAGGAAATTAATAATATAAAAATTAGACAATAAACTGAGAGGCCTAGGTTAATGAATGTTACGTAATTATAGGTTATAAGCAGTGAGAAAAATAAAGAACCGTAAGCTACAAGGTTGCATATAAATACTAGAGGAGAGGCTAGTTCGAAATTGAAAGGGGTAGGTAATTAGTAGGGTTAGACTAAGTTATAGATGTGGAATAGAGATAGAGTAAACACATGAAGTATTCAAAAGGTAGTGTGATAATGATGTCAAAATATACACAGAAACACAGTGTTATTCTTGAGAATGAATACTATCTTTTCCATTTTAGTAAAACACATTTACTTTTTTGGAAAGGGTAAGGTGAATAGACATATTCTACATTTTTTCGTAGTGTATTTTACTATAACAGCCTGAGTCTTTTCCTATAGTCATAAGGAGTGACTGCTTTCAAAATTTAAGAAAAGCTAAGAACAGGATATCCTTATAAGTAATTATAGTTGTATAATTTTGCAAAGGACTAAAATTCTACTAATGGAATTTTATTAAATAATAGTATTTATATAGTATTTTTTGTAGGCCAAAATAGGTGAAAACGGTAGCTTTGTATTATATATTACGAAAAGTGATAAAATTAACTGTTTATATTTTTATAAAAGGAGCAAGAACATAAAGGAAAAATTATGGAAAGAGAACAGCCTCCTACTCAGGAGATTGTGGATATTACTTTGAGTATAATTGAAGAACTAATCATATCTGTCATAGGCAATGACAGTGAAAAAAGGGGAAATTAGTGATGCAGACGTGAGGTGTGATTTCGAAGATGAAAGCTTTGATGGAGATTTTCTGGGAGCCTTAAATTATGTTGAAAGTTTAGAACACATTAATTCAGAAACTGCTAACGAGGGAATTGATCTGAATGACATATCTGATGAACTTCTATTAGAATGTGTATTAAATTATGAGATGTTAATAGAATACATTTATTGTTTAAAAATAATAAAAGTTTGAGCACTATTTACTAATGGATTTATTGTACTAGAAGTGAAGCACTTATAGATTCAGTTATATATTCTTTAAATGTTTGTATTGATTTAAAACATGCAAAGTGGGTCTGAGGGTGTGGATTGCTTAAAATCCATATGGAGTATACATGCAGTCTTGTATGCACCTGCAAACTTGTGTTTTATGTATTCAATTCCCCAGTCTGTATCCTTAGACTTCCTGCAAACACTCTGACACTGCTGTTTTAGTATTGTAGTGAGCCAGTCAGCAGTATGTTCTATTCCATTGTTCCGTGGTAAAACTAAAGCTGTAATAAATTTAGTGAGGCATTTTCTTTGCAGAAGTGTAATGATCCAGTCAGTACCTAGATACTCATGGATTAAAAGAGGCCTTAGTCCATAGGCTGTTTCAAACCTCTATAGACTGTGCATGCACTGTTCTATGCACCAGCAAACGTATGTTTTATACGTTCAATTCCTCAATGTGTATCTTTATACTTCCAGCAAACATTCTCACACTACTTTTTCAATATTGTAGTGAGCCATTCAGCAGTATGAGTTTATCTGTATACTGTGGTAAAACTGAGGCTGTTTTAAATTCAATCAGGTTCTTTCCTTGCAGAATTGTAATCATCCACTCACTACCTAAGTACTTATGCATTAAAATAGGCCTTACGGCATAGAGTGTTTCAAACCCTTATAGACGATACATGCAGTCTTCTATGTACTTGCAAATTTGTTCAATTTACCAGTTTGTATCCTTACACTTCCACCAAACTATCTGTCACTGCTGTTTTAGTTGTGTAGTGACTCATTCATCGGTATGTAGTAATCCATTTACTACATTAAAACACTAATGGGCACATATACAATAACTGGCATATCCCCAGGAATATGTCATTTATTGTGCTCCATGACACCACCACCTTAGATGTGCCGTATTTACAATGCGGTGTACCATGGGACAAAAATCACACATATCTGTGCTGTAAAAGGTGGTGCATTGTTTGAGTTATGTTGCAAGTGCAACACATCTCCAGCAATGCTCTGGGGGCCCTATTCTCAGACTGCTGTGTCAATCCTTACACCTGTTTCAAGATAGTGCAGGGTTTTGACACAGCATGAGCCCAAAAGTGACAAAGTGAAATTTTGTAGATTTCAGTCAGCCACTTTTAGGAGGTGTTACTGTGCCGGAATGCCCCCCCTCCAACCCCCATGTAGGAATGTCTCCTTCTGGTACAGTGATTTACAATGGGACGCACCTCCCAGATACGTCATATTCTAAATACCACATACCATGGCGCATCTTTTGCACCACCACTTCATCAGAAAAGTGATGCAACTGCGGTGTAAAAGAGGCACAAGGTGGTTGTAAATCTGCCTCTAACAAACACTTACAAATTCACCCAGGCAGTTTCACTAGCAGTGTATTCTTTTTGAATTTACTTTTGTTATTATTTTACATTAAAAATATGAAATGTAACTTTAAAAATAAAATAAATGTAAGTATTTATAATAAAAATGTAGGAAATTACTATAAAAAGAAAAAGATCTAATAATTAGTACATTTTAAAATTATCATTTACAAAACCTTAGAAATTCACAGAAAAAACCATAGGTTTCAGGCACGTTATAGTTAGGAATTAGCATTTAAAAAACCTTAGAAGTTCACTGAAAAAACCATAGGTTTCAGGCATGTTATAGTTAGGAATTAGCATTTAAAAAACCTGTCAAGAATGATGTAATATGTGACATCATCAGCAGTGGATTGCGGGCGCGCAAGTTATACTTAGTACAACTAAATATAATGGAGGAATTTCAATGGTTTTGTAGGAGTAAAATGTCCAGCTAACTATAACACCCCTAAAACCAATGGTTTTTTCAGTGAATTTCTAAGGTTTTTTAAATGCTAATTCCTAACTATAACATGTCTGAAACCTCTGTTTTTTTAAGTGAATTTCAAAGGTTTTTTAAATGCTAATTGTCAAACTATAACATGTCTGAAACCTATGGTTTTTTAAGTGAATTACAAAGGTTTTTTAAATGCCAATTCCTAAATATAACATGTCTGCAACCTATGGTTTTTTCAATACATTTCAAAGGTTTTGTAAATGATAATTTTTAAATGTATTAATTGTTATATTTATTTTTTTGATACTGATTTACTACATTTTTTCAAATTATTTATTTTTAGATATGTTATTTTTTAAATTACATTATAATTACATTATACATTACATTACAAAATATACTTTCTCAGAATGAATAACTTTAGTTTAAATACTTTGAACATTTTCAATTGACATTTAAGTATAGTAGTTACAGTTGTTGCAATGGGCAACACAATTTGAAACACTAGGCAACATTGAGCTCAATGTGAATTTCTAGTTAAATGCAATTAGTTCCTTTATGGATTACTTTTCTAACCACAGGACTGGATCCTAGATTCAGTCCTTGGACATCTCCTTTAAACAGTTGAGTAAAAGCGTTTTGGTTACAGTAGTGATTTTTGAGGAATAATATTGTATTTTAAAAGTTGACACTTTGACACTTAGAAACTTTTTCACATAGAATCACCAATGTGATCCTATGTTAGGTAATTCACTATGAAAATAGACACTTAAAAACTTTTCTGGTGAAAACCAGACAAAGGATTCCTATGGAAGGAAATATAAATTACTGGTAAGTATGGTTAGAATTACTTTTCAGGGTCAGTGCTGGGCTACAAGATGCAGCACTGGGTTTTCTCCTTATAACACGTGAGTAAATCGGAATTCATTGTTCGGATGATTTTAAGTAAATATTTTAAAGTTCCATAACTCCACACACAGAAGAATTTCCAAGTGAAACCAGTCAATGTTAGCCTAAAGAAAGAAATTCAAGGTACTGTAAATACGGTTAGAATTACTTTTCAGGATCAGTGCTGGGCTAAAAGATGCAGCACTGGATTCTCTCCTGATAACAGGTGAGTAAATCGGAATTTGTTGTTCGGATGATTTTAGGTGAATATTTTAAAGTTCCAAAACTCCACACTTAGAAGAATTTCCAAGTTAAACCAGTAAATTTTAGCCTATGGATGGAAATTCAAGTTACTGTAAGCATGGTTAAAATTACTTTTCAATAACAGTAGTGGGCTGAAAGATGCAGCACTGAGGTCTCTCCTGATAACAGGTGAGTAAATCGGAATTCGTAGTTCGGCTGATTTTAGAGGAATTTTTTAAAGTTCCAAAACTCCACACTTAAAAAGAATTTCCAAGTGAAACCAGTCAATATTAGCCTATATGAGCAAATTCAAGGTACTGTAAGTATGGTTAGAATTACTTTTGAGGATCAGTACTGGGCTCAAAGATGCAGCACTGAGGTATCTCCTGATAACAGGTGAGTAAATCAGAATTCATAGTTCGGCTGATTTTATAAGAATATTTTAAAGTTCCAAACCTCCACACTTAGAAGAATTTCCAAGTGAAACCAGTCAATGTTAGCCTAAAGAAGGAAATTCAAGTTACTGTAAATACAATTAGAATTACTTTTCAGGATCAGTGCTGGGCTAAAAGATGCAGCACTGAGGTCTCTCCTGATAACAGGTGAGTAATCGGAATTCGTAGTTCGGCTGATTTTATAAGAATATTTTAAAGTTCCAAAACTCCACACTTAGAGGAATTTCCAAGTGAAACCAGTCAATGTTAGCCTAAAGAAGGAAATTCAAGTTACTGTAAATACAGTTAGAATTACTTTTCAGGATCAGTGCTGGGCTAAAAGATGCAGCACTGGGTTATCTCCTGATAATAGGTGAGTAAATCGGAATTCGTAGTTCGGCTCATTTTAGAGGAATTTTTTAAAGTTCCAAAACTCCACACTTAGAAGAATTTCCAAGTGAAACCAGTCAATGTTAGCCAATAGAAAGAAATTCAAGTTACTGGTAAGTATGGTTAGAATTACTTTTGAAAATCAGTACTGGGCTCAAACATGCAGCACTGAGGTCTCTCCTGATAACAGGTGAGTAAATCGGAATTCGTAGTAGATCAAGTAAGCGCCACAGAGCTGCGTAGCAGAGAGATGTAAAAACGGGAATGGCATACACCACCTCTCTGCAACGCAGCGCAGTGGTGCTTCCTGGAAGCACCTGGCAGACTACTTGGCCCCCATGGTCCCTCAGGTTTGAAGTTGATTTTTTTCCCCAACTTAAAACACGCCACAGGGCGTGTTTGCACACATCACGTTAACCCCGTCCCCTCCCTTTACCACTGTGTAAACGCGCCCTGTCACCATTCTAAGTTGAGAGGTTAAGTCCCCTTCAATCCTAAGTATCCCTAGGGTCAAACTAGACCAAAAGGTACCTCAAGTAAGCATCACAGACTGCGTGGCAGAGAGGTGTAAAAAGGGGCATGGCCTCTGAACACCTGTTTGCAACGCAGCTCCCTGGTGCATACTGAAGATACCTGTTGGGTGATTTGTCCTTCAGGGACCCTCTGTATTGAAAGAGAATTAATACCCCAATTTAAAACGCACCATGGAGCCCGTTTGCACACTGATGAATGAAGGGGGCATGGCCAGAGATGATATATCTGCAAACACACCCTGTGGCGCTTTTTAAGTTAGAGAGTTAATTCCTGCTCAATCCTGTGGGTCCCTGGGGCCAACTAGCCCACCAGATACCTCCAGTATGCGCCAGGGGGCTGCGTTGCAGAGAGGTGTTCAGAAGCCATGCCCCTTTTTACATCAGTTTGCAATGCAGCTCTGTGGCACTTACTGAAGGTACCTGGTTAGCTATTTGTCCCCAGGGACCCTCAGGATTGACAAGGAATTAATTCCCCAACTTAAACCGCGCCACAGGGCGTGTTTGCACACATGTGATCTCAGGCCCTGCCCCTACTTTCACCCCTGTGCAAAGGTGCCCTGTGGTTCATTCTAAATTGGGGGATTAAGGCGAATTTGCAAAATTCACGAACGTAAATGGAGAAAAAAATGGGACCCTACCATCAAGGCAGAATACAAATTAGCGATGAGGACATACAAAGCTGCGCGAAAAGCAGCACAAACCTCCTTCTTTGAGAAAAAAATCAGAGCTGCCTCCAGCTCGTCTCGTGAGACTTATAAAATAGTCAAAGACCTCCTCAAAATACCCAATCCCCCCCAAATCAACAACCCACAGTTGCCAGATGCAACCAAGTAGCTTGTTTTTTTCAAAATAAAATTACTAATATTCTACAGTCACTTCCTCCTTTAATTGTTCACACCCCCCAAGCCGTTCCACCAGCTCTCGTCACTAGTGCAATTCTAGACAGCTTCAACCAACTGTCGAATGACGACTTTCTGAAAGCTCTCTCCAACCTGAAAAGTGGCTCCCCTAACGACCCAGCTCCCATTCGCATCCTTAAACAAGTCGGACCTACCATCTCGCATCTGGCCACCAGCCTTATCAATGCCTCCCTTAACCAAGGAGTAGTCCCCCCAAATTGGAAACATGCCATTGTTAAGGCTTTACAGAAAAAAACAGGTATGGACCCTGCAGACCTCACTAACCTCCGCCCAATTTTCCTCCTACCAGGCTTAAGTAAGATTGCGGAGAAGGTGGCCAACCAACAACTGTCTGCCTTCCTTGAAACCAACAATCTTCTCCGCCCCACACAGACAGGCTTCCGTCCTGGTCAAGGAACCGAGGCAGCCCTTCTGAAAGTGGTTGAAGAGGCCAGATGCATCTTGGATTCAGGGGGATCAGTGCTACTGATCCTCCTGGATCTAAGCGCTGCATTTGACACGGTTGATCACAAAACTCTGATCAAGCGCCTCTCCAGTCTAGGAGTGAGGGGCATAGCCCTTAGCTGGCTCTCATCGTTCTTACAAGACAGAACATTCCAGGTTTGCGAAGGGAATGTGCGATCCGACATTCTCCCTCTCCAGTGTGGGGTACCCCAGGGCTCTTCACTGAGCCCTACACTTTTTAATACATACATGGCCCCCCTGGAAGACGTGGTCTCCCCTTTTGGGATAAAAGCCGTCACATATGCTGACGACACCCAAATGATCGTATCATTCTCACTTGAAGAGGATAAGCTCAAAAATCTACATGACTGTCTAGAAGGAATTCATGCTTGGATGTCCACCTCAAGGCTCAAACTCAATGGCTCGAAAACTGAGCTCATGCTGCTGGGAAACAAAATATCATCCCTTCCCTCTGCCATGTGGCCAGCCTGCTTAGGCCCTATCCCACAACCCAAGGCTGAATTAAAAAGTCTGGGTTTCTGGCTTGAACAAGATCTATCCCTGAAAATGCAAGCAAAAAAAACAGCTGGTACATGTGTGGGGTTACTGCGTTCCACCAGAAAGATCCTCCCACTACTTCCGGGTCCTTCACAGAAATTGCTAATACAAGGTCTAGTCTTATCAAGACTGGACTATTGCAATGCCCTCTTTCTGGCGGCCCCGGAATCTACGATTAACATCCTTCAAAGAACACAGAATGCTGCGGCTAGGATCCTCACGGGGACTTCCCGTAGAGCTTCAGCTAAACCTGCCCTCAAGGCACTACATTGGCTGCCGATCCGCGAAAGGGTCAAATTTAAGGCCCTGTGTACCACTCAAGAAGCTATGCAAAACCTAGGGCCTTCATTGCTGAAAGCAATGATCTTCCCATATACACCCAACAGGCCCCTACGATCAGCCCAACATCATCTGGCCACGGTCCACAGAATCAAAAAAGCCCGAACGGGAGAACGTCGCTTCTCGATCACAGCGGCTACCATCTGGAATGCTTTGCCATCCTATCTTCGTTCCGAAACTAATCACATGAAATTCAGGAAGCTTCTTAAAACGCATCTTTTTCCGCTATAACTTTCCTCCCTACCACCGGCCTCCTCCCCCAGATGTTCTGCAATCTTCAGCGCTGGGACGCTCACGGGCAGCCATGCGCTATAGAAAACCCAAATTTCATTTCATTTTTATTTCATTTCATTTCTTGAATACTTGGGGTCACTGGGGGCCAAGTAGCCCACCAGGAACCTACACTATGCGCCAGGAGGCTGTGTTGCAGAGAGGGGAAAAAGGGGCTTGGCCTCTTAACACCTCTCTGCAATGCAGCCCCCTGGCGCATACTGGAGGTTCCTGGTGGGCTACTTGACCCCCAGGGACCCCCAGTATTCCAGGGGAATTACCTTCCTCTCTGCAAATGCGCCAGGGGGTGCATTTGCAGAGTGGTGCAGGAAGGAGGCATGGCCTCCTCCCAGATCCCGCTATTATGCTGCTCCCCATGTGGAAAAGCAATCTGCTTTCCTATTTGGAAGAGAGAGCAGTTTGCAATGACAGGGCGGGAGACGCGAGGCTCCCGCCCTGTCATTGCAAATGGCAGTGTCCTGGGGGTGGGTACCCCGGGATACTGCAGGAGCTGGCCCTTGAAGGTGGCAGTCCTCAGGGCCACCACAAGGCCCCTCCCAAAAATTTAAAATCCCAGGGGGTGGTGGTCCCCGGGGCAAGGGGGTCTGTCACAGACCCACCAAGTAAAAAATGTAGTGACCCGCGGAGGTGGCAGTCCCCGGGGCATGTGGGGGGGCTTGAGCCCACCCACACAGGTTTTTTTTAATAAAAAAAAGAAGCCCCGGGGGATGGCAGTCCCAGGGGCTGCGGGGGGCCGTGAGCCCCCCGCATACCTAATGTTAAAGGCCCGGGACTTGTCCCCCCCCCCCCGGGCTTCAAAAATCGAATTATTTTTTTTATTGTCAGGATGCGCGCAGGATACGCGCATCCTCCCATTTTTTTTTAACATTTTTTGGGCCTTGGGGTTCCTTGTGGGACCCCCTGAGCAGGCCTAGGGGGTCAGGGTGTTTCTACCCTTCCCCCTTCCCACATTTTGCGAGGTTTTATTTTAGGTTTAGAACCGAGGCACAAGATGGCTGCCAACACTTCCTGGTTTAGTGTGTTGACAGACAGTTTACAGCCAATTAGCATGCAGCTCGTGCTTGTAAGGGTACACGCATAATCCTCGGAGGATACGCGTTCCCTAATTCGTCCTTAGATATATCCATGATTTTACTTTTGTTTTTCTCAGGAACTACTTCACAGATTTACAACATTTAACAAAAAGCGTGATCTGCGAACCAAACTCTAAATTTTTGCCAAATTTGGTGTAATTCCGTTCAGCAGTTCGGGCTGTAGCCATGTCTAAAGGTCCCTATGGAAAATTGCATGGGGAAAACACGTTTTGGGACCCCCTTTTTTCTCGGCCCCATACATTTGTAATTGAATATTGACGTATGGGACCACACAAGATATCTGCCCACTGCTGCTGGGACTCAATCTATAGCGCGAATGTACTTAGAGCTTGGGCGCATGGTCGCCGCAATGATGTTCAATATTTCACAACTTTATTAATTAACAAAATCATGTTAAAGATTGTTTTCAAAGGATTAATATGTCACTTGGATGTACATTTGTTGACAATATGCTTTAGACAAATGTAAGGGATCCTGTATGTCTTTTATTAGTTATAGCAATTTTGAATTGCGTTAGAGCGGAATAAGCAATGACAAAGTTTGAAATAATATGACTAACATTGTATTTATTTATCATCAGTTGTGGTGCCTTTTATTTGTATATATGGTGAAAACCCTGCATGATTTAATGATGGATGAACTATAACAAAATGGTGGCTATGTAGAATATGCTGTGACTACACGTATGGGTGATAGTCCTATTTCTATTACTGATTTGGGATTAAAATGGGTGCACACTTCAAAACGGCTGAAACGTGATCAAGCCGCAAGGTGAAACGCGTTGTTTCCTGCCTAATACATTTTCACACACGAGCAACTGAAGGTGTCCGAGTACGTTTGTTCGTATGAACAAGGTGGCGTTTTGGATATATATATATTCACTGAAAAAACCATAGGTTTCACACCAGTTATAGTTAGGAATTAGCATTTAAAAAACCTATTAAATTCACTGAAAAAACCATAGGTTTCACACCAGTTATAGTTAGCTGGAAATTTTACTGATATAAAACCATTGAAATTCCCACGTTATAGTTAGATGGACTCACTATAACTTGCGCGTGCAATGCACTGCTGATGACATCACATATTATATCACTCACGACATGGTCAGTGACATCACTCATGACATCACTGATGACACCATCCAGTGAATGTGTGTCTTTCTGAAAAATAAATATATTTTATATATGTATATGTAAAAGTTGATGGAAGAATAAATGTTTAAATAAGTGTCTAAATGGATGGTTTTTAAAAATTGATTGGTTAACTGGCTTAATAAGACATCATCAGCAGTGCATTGCACGCGCAAGTTATAGTGAGTCCATCTAACTATAACGTGGGAATTTCAATGGTTTTATATCAGTAAAATTTCCAGCTAACTATAACTGGTGTGAAACCTATGGTTTTTTCAGTGAATTTAATAGGTTTTTTAAATGCTAATTCCTAACTATAACTGGTGTGAAACCTATGGTTTTTTCAGTGAATTTCATAGGTTTTTTAAATGCTAATTCCTTTGTATATCGAGTTTCTAACCTTTTTTTTTTTTACAATTTGCTGTTTTTTTTTAAGTATTCATTTTTTTTATATAATTTTTTTCTTTTGCGCTCTGGGTGCGCGCTCCGGGAAGCTTTCAGCTAAGCTCTCCGGTAAGCTTTTCCGAGAGCTCATCTGAAAGCGCACCCAGAGCGCAACTGTCGTTCGTGAAAAAAAATATGAATGAAAAGTTAATAATAATGCAAAACATTTCGTACCATACAAATAAAATTAGTTTTTTTTAATAAGGAAAATGATTATGCATTTCTATAAAAGATTGATGACGTCACTTCGGCGCGCAACGTAAGTGCCCTCGGAAGCGCCTACGTTCGCGGCGCATAAACGCACGCAAAAGCGCCTACGATCGCGCCACGTTTGCGCCCCGGAAGCGCCTACGATCGCGCTGCGTAAACGCACCCGGAAGTGCACCGGAGCGCGCAGCGTAAACGCGTCGGGTCATGTGACCCTAAAATAACACTTTTCATTGGTTGCTAACAGTTTTTTTTTACAATGAATGAAATCCCCACCCATTTCCTTCACTTCTTCTTTCACTTTTGTGACTGAAAGACCTGCCTTTTTTGCTGCTCCATATTCCTGGATTAATCATGGCTGCCAGACCATCCAGCAGTGAAGATGACTCCAATGATTTCATTGATGAAGAGCCTCCTCAGCCGAAGGTCAAAGAACATTTCATCTGGAAATTTTTTAAGTTTCCAGCAGACCAGAAGAAGGTGAATGCACCAAAAGTAGAGTGCAGGATCTGCAAACAGGTCCTGTCACGGGGTAACCCCCCAAAAAAATACTCTTTTGGCAACTTCACCATGATTCGCCATGTGGAGAGGAGGCACCCCCAGAATTTTGCCCGGGAAAGTGTCAGGGCTCTGGCACAAGAGGTTCCCAGAGATGGGGCCTCTACATCAACAGGAGGAGCAACTTCTTCTGGAAGAGAACAATCACAGGAGCAGGTAGCAAACATACAACCTGCATTTAACCATGGGGTCGTCAAATGCAGATACTGCAATCAACTCCTCACCTATGGGGAGCAAAGTGTCCTGCTCATGGTTCGAGCATTGGAGAACCATCGCTGCCCTTCCCACCCCTAATTTTTTTGTTTTCTTTTTGCTCCTGTTGAGCAGTTTCCATTCCCTGTTTTTGTTCCTGTTCAGTTAAAAGAAGAAAACCAAAAGTTCTTTTCAGAACTACCTCCAATTCTCATCAAAGAGCTATATTCTTAAAAAATGAAGAGTAAGTGAAATATAGTGCATTGATAATTGAAAGGAGAATGAGTAAGAAAGAACAGAAAGGTATGAGAGGTGAAAGGAAGTGAAGTAGGAGGAATGAAAGAAGGTGAGTGTTAGAAAAGAAAGTTATGACACAGTGAATAAACTGGAGGCCTCATTTCTGAAAAGTGACGCATCGCTACGTGAAAACAGCGATGCGTCACTTTTCTGGACGCACTCCTTATGACATTCCAGATATGTCATATTTAATATATGACTAATCAATTCGCAAGGAGTTACAGATATGTCAGTATTTCTGACGTATCTGTAAACACAAAAGTAACGCATTGCAGGAGTGCGTCACAAAAGTGACGCAACTCCAGTAATGTGTCCTTTCACATGGAAAAAGCACCATGTGAAAGGTTTGCTGTGAAGCAGGCGCAAGATTTTGGCGCAACAGCATCCTAAAAGTGACGCACTGCGTCATTATTACCAAGCTTTTTGCAAGGAACACCCCCTCTGCATGCATTATACCTGACACTATTTTTTAAAAAGTGACGCATCTAGGTACATGGGTCACTTTTTAAAACTCTGCGCCACATTGTATCTGCATCAGGTATAATGTATGCAGAGGGGGCAATCCCTCGCAAAAAGCTTGGTAATAACGACGTACTGAAATCTATGAGATTTCTCTGCTTCACTTTTAGGATGCTGTTGCGTCAAAATCTTGCACCTGCCTCGCGTCACTTTCATGTTTACAGATATGTGAGAAATACTGACGTATCTGTAACTCCTTGCAACATGATTCGTCATACATTAAATATGACACATCTGGAATGTCATAAGGACTGTGGACAGAAAAGTGACGCATCACACCAGCAGTGTAATAAAATGTGCCTCGTTGCACTATATTTAAAGGATGCAACAGCATCCTAAAAGTGACGCAGTGAAATCTCAAACATTTCACTGCGTCGCTATTACAAAGCTTTTTGTGGGGGAACACCCCCTCTGCATGCATTATACCTCACGCAGATATAATGTGGCGCTTGATTTTAAAAAGTGACCCATCTACCTAGATACGTCACTTTTTAAATATAACACAACGAGGCACATTTTTTTACACCACTGGTGCGATGCGTCACTTTTCTGTGCGCACTCCTTATGACATTCCAAGTAACGCATTGCTGGAGTGCGTCACAAAAGTGATGCAACTCCAGTAATGTGTCCTTTCAAATGGGGAAAGCAGCATGTGAAAGGTCTTGCCTCAGTCTAACACCTGCTGTAAAGCAGGCACAAGATTTTGACGCAACAGCATCCTAAAACTGACGCAGTGAAATCTCAAAGATTTCACTGCGTCGCTATTACAAAGCTTTTTGCGGGAGAACACCCCCTCTGCATGCATTATACCTGACGCTATTTTTAAAAAGTGACGCATCTAGGTACATGGGTCACTTTTTAAAACTTTGCGCCACATTATATCTGCGTCAGGTATAATGTATGCAAAGGGGGCATTCCCCCGCAAAAAGCTTGGTAATAACAACGTACTGAAATCTATAAGATTTCTCTGCGTCACTTTTAGGATGCTGTTGCGTCAAAATCTTGCACCTGCCTCGCATCACTTTTATGTTTACAGATATGTCAGAAATACTGACGTATCTGTAACTCCTTGCAACATGATTCGTCATACATTAAATATGACACATCTGGAATGTCATAAGGAGTGCGCACAGAAAAGTGACGCATAACACCAGCAGTGTAATAAAATGTGCCTCGTTGCACTATATTTAAAAAGTGACGCATCTAGATAGATGCGTCACTTTTTAAATATTGCATAACAATGCACATTTTTTTACACCGCTGGTGCGTCACAAAAATTGACGCACAGGAGGCGCAAAACTAACAGCGCAAGGCCTTCATAAATATGGTCCTGGATTTTCCCCGTGCTTCGCCGGTGCGCGTACCATGCGCTTCCCCCGCGCAAAACGAAAATTTTTTTTTAATGCCCTGCAGGACCCTATTTTAGTCCCTACATCAAACCTAGGGGGTCAGAGGGGGTCTACTCTTCCCCCTTATGGTCATTTGCTCCTTTTTTTTCAAACCCCTTGTGTCTCGATTTTACCGAGACACAAGATGGCGGCCGCTCCAGACTGTTTAGAATGTTTACAGACACCCAAGAGCCAATCAGCTTTCTGCGCGCAAGTCGCGTGTCGCGCCTGGAGCGCACTCCGGTGCGCGCACCCGAGAGCGCCTATAGATATATATATTTTTTTGAACCTAAATTACTCAAAATCCACTGCAGCACATATCTTGAGACATAGCAAAGGCACATCGGGCTACCAGTCCCAACAATTTTGCCAAGTTTGGTGTAAATCCATTCAGCCGTTCGGGCTAAAAGTGAAATTGACCGCCCTATGGAAATTAACATGGGGAAAATGCGTTTTGGGACCCCCCTTTTATCTCGGCCCCCGCTTGACGTATCCCCCCCAAACTTTCAGGGAAGGACCGGAGCTCGACGAGGCCATTTTCAGGAAATTTTCTGTCAGATTCGTCAACCGGTGCCAAAGTTATTCCAAATAGAATTTTGAGATTTAACATTGAAAAAAATCCTAACTATAACTACCTACTGGCGACCGCCAGTAGGTAATATATCGCCAGTAGGTACTTATAGTTAGGACCTACTTTCCATAGGAAATCCACAACATTCTATTTGGAATAACTATGGCGTCTCTTGACGAATCTTCACGAATTTCTCCAATTAAATGGCTGCTCCTTCCCTGAAAGTTTGGGGGTGATTCGTCATGCTGGGGCCGAGAAAAAAGGGGATCCCAAAACGTGTTTTCCCCATACAAGTCTCGGGGTGCGTACTTCCGGGACACTGCTGTTTGGTATGGTAGGGCGTTTCCGTTGCCGCTTTGACTTTACCACAGTAAACCGCTTTCCTATTACAAAAAGAGAGCAAGTTCATCTGTTCTCTCTTTCAAGAAAGCAGATTGTTTTTTGAAAGAGAGAGCAGCATATAAGGTGATGTCTCTGATAAAGCAATGCAGGCTCATGAAGGACGCGGGGAGCCGTCTGCGATCGTGGGGGCATTGGGGCTAAAAAAAAAAAAGTTGCTTTTAAGAACTAACTTTACTGGTCAAAAAAAGAGCTATATTTCTATGGTAGTATGTAAAATTTTCCGGGTTTTTTTTGTTCACCAGTTGTACTCTCTACGTATGCGCAGCCTCGTTTCCAAGCCCACGTTTTTTTCTTTTTCTTCAAGTTCGCCAGGCAAACCTCTCCTCATTTTTGCCGCTTTCTTTTCCAGGGCCATGTGTCATCCGCAGCTATACTTTTGTAATATATTAATAAACATATTGTATCTACGTTTATTTGAAATGTAGGGTCGAGGCGCCAAACGGAGATTACATAATTCGTCCACCGCCATTTTAGTAGCTTTTCTCCGTTATTTTTATTATACCTGTTACTTTCATTTCACTCTCCGCTTATCTTCTCTAAGATCCATGAGATTTCCTGGCAGAGACACCACAGTGTTTGTCCTTGGCCTCCGATCTTATGACTTGGTCACACGTATACCTAAAAACTGATTTGAAGGACGTAAGCCAGAGCCATTACAAAATGTGTTCGTCAACACAAAGATATTATTAAGATAATGTATTTATCATGCGTGGTAAATGTTTACTAGTTGTAAAAGCATGCATGGTAAAGGCATGCGTGGTAAAGCCATATGCGTGCTAATGGCTTCGTGGTGACGATCAGGCGTGGTTATGACCGCGTTGTAATGGCTGTTTCCCCCCAGGACAATGCAGGAACCGGGTCTGGGTGTAGTGGACTCCAGGGCACCAGGCAGAGGGCACGCAGCCCCTACTCTACGATATAGAAATTTTTGTGGGGTGATTGTTTCCGTGGTTTGAGGGGCATCATTGAGGCCCACACCTAATTTTGTAGGGTGGTAGGTTTGCATGGGAAAATGTCGCAAGAGGTTTGTAAATGTGGTACATATTGTTTCGTATTAGTTTGATTTCTTCACCATGTTGTAGTGTACCCAGAGAAAACATAAGTCAGTACTTTTCAATCTTACTCTTGAACATCTTACTATAGTAATTCAACATTATAAATATTATTTTTTTTGTGGACCATCAACCCCCCACAAACAAAAGAAGGTTGTAGTTTTTTTATCAACTTTTATTAAACTTAATGATAAATATATTATAAAGAACTAGAAAAAAAACTCTAAAAAATAATATGATAAACAAATTGTGAAGTAGACTCCAAAGGACGTTGGATTGGTAATCTGCAAAATAAAAAAGAAAATTATAGTTTAGGATTATGTAGATGTGAGTAAATGAGATGAAGCATTACAAGTCAAGGTAACAGTACGATTTTACGTTTGCAGTGTGCCTGGTACATTTTACTTCTGTTCAAGTAGTGTCTATATGGAAGTGCGTACTGCATCAGTGACACAAAAGTGGCACAACAGGATTTGAAATACGCCGGCTTATTTCTAATGCATTGTAATGAAGGCATTGTATATCTAGGCCTCTGTGCTTACCTTTGTATAAACACTGCGGCCACAAGAGTTCACAACTTGACTTCAACTGTTGTTCTAGACATCAAAGCAGACAGCAGTGTCTATAAGTTTAAAAGAGAAAGAGAAATGAGGTCACAGAGAGTGAGAGAGAGAAAGAAAGAGAGAGAAAACAACATTAAAACTGTCTCGCAGAGTCTGGAGTTGAGATTTTTTGGGGAAAAGTTAGGTGTAGATTTACAAGCTGCTTGCGTCACTTTTCCCATGTTAAAAGTGATACAAAAGTGGCGTAATAAGCTTGTAGATCTGTTTGTCAGACTGTAGTAACCTATCTGTTGTCAGTGCTCGGAGGTAATTATACATTTTAGACAGTGAAGCTGCTGCACACTACCCACTGTCTCCTTTCACAAATGAAGGTAACACTACAGTTTTACGTATGCTGTGTGCCTAATAGATTTCAGTTCTGTTATAGTGCTGCGATAAAGTGGTGTCTATATGGAAGTGCCTACTGTGTTACTGACCCAAAAGTAGTTCAGCAGGATTGTAAACATACCGATTTACTTTTAACGCATTGTAACAAAGGCATTGTATATTTATGCCTCTGTGCTTACCGTTGTATAAACACTGCGCCCAAACACCGCAGCCAGTGGAAGTCACAACTTGAAGACACATTTTCTTCTACAGGTCGAAGCAGATAGCATTTTCTATAAGTTTAAAAGAGAAAGAGAAATGATGTCACAGAGAGTGAGAGAGAGAAAGAGAGAGAGAAAACAACATTAAAACTGTCTCGCATGGTCTGGAGTTGAGATTTTTTCTTGAAAAGTTAGACGTAGATTTACAAGCTGCTTGCGTCAGTTTTCCAATGTTAAAAGTGACACAAAAGTGGCGTAATAAGCTTGTAGATCTGTTTGTCAGACTGCTGTAACCTATCTGTTGACACTGCTGGGAGGTAAATATATATTTTACACAGTGAAGCTGGTGCACACCCCATCCACTGACTCCTTTCATAGATAATTTGTTGTTTCGGAAGCAAAATTTGTTGTCACCTAGTGCCTTTGGCGTTATTGAAAGATGGTGTTCTACATGTGGAAGAAGCCTTCACTGTAATCAAGAGAGTTAATAATTTAAATTCAGATATGGTTGTATACAGCAGAGTGGAGATAGCAGCGTCAAAATCTTTAAAAAAGAAAGAGAAATTATGTGAGAGAGTAAGAAAGAGAAAGGGAAAAAAGGACATTAAAATGTGGGAGAGACACACAAGATAGCGGAGGGGTACGTGAAGCCAGAGGCGCAACCACAGTCAAAAATATTGGGGCTGGGGGGGCTGGGGGGGCTAGAAAAAATTTGGGGTAGGTGTTTAGATCAAACAAAAAGAAGAGTGGAGCTGCAGGGGCTGTAAGCGGGTGGGGATTATCAAAGCCTTATTAACAAGCAAAATGTCTTTAAAAGATCTGTGACTTACTCGGGTGCGACTGTGTGTGGGCCCAGGAAGCTATTGCATCCAAGGTGAAGACCCGTTAGCCTAATGTTTTTTTTGCGCCTGCTGCATAATACATATTCTCTCCTTTGACAGATAACTTGTCGTTGTTTCAGAAACAAGCTTCTTTGCTCACCTTGTGCTATTGCTGTTGTTCATGTTACATAATCCATCCTGAAGCTGTACATCTAAAAGATATTAAAAGAAAGATGTTATGATTGGTAATTCTTGCTATATTCATTTGGATTTAGATAATTTCGCGCCTTTATAGACGTTGATTGTCAGATTTCTACAAACTGTTTGTATTCTGAATATATTCCGGAGATTTCAGTGATTATAAAAACGTTACTGCTGTTGGGAAAAAAAATAAACATGTAAATTAGTACATTATGTAGGAGTGCGTTTGTGTAAAATACTAAGTCGCATTTTTGTATGTAGTCAGCTACAACCCTTTGACTCCTTCCAATGCATACTCAAGCCTTACTGCCCACCTTTTCGTGGAAAAGACACCTTCTGCATGATATAGTCCCGATCTCCAACAAAGAAGTCACATATATGGTGCAGAGTCTTGATATCTCTATGGCTAACGACATAGTCGTGCTCCCATTATCATCATTGCTGGTTGTTCACCCGTTCAGTGCTTCGGGTACCACTAACTCAGTAACCAAAGAGGTCATGCATGCACTAGTGGGCCCCTTGTTCGGTGCTTTGCGAACAACTCTAAAATGGCGTATAACACGTGCGCTCCGTCTTTTTTATACATAGGGTCAAGTGTGTAGTGACGGATAGGCGGAATGGGTGTGGAGTGGGTGTATACCAGTCATAAGGGAGTGTGTGTGTCGATCCGACAACTACACCTGCAACTAAGAAATCACTACAATGGAAATTTGGGCTTTATAGTGTTGTTGTGTTTTCCTGATAGCGTAAGAGTGGCTTTCTTTTTTGTATGTGATGTTACAATACAGTCACCATGTATGTAGCCTATTTTGTGACGTATTTTATTGTATAAAGCGTTGGTAGCGTGCTTTTAAATTAAACTGTGAAGTCTGCTTACGAGTTTGTTGAGTGTGGAAGTATGTTTTTTCTATTTTCTATTCTATTATAATTGTTCTCCTTTAGCGTGCAGTACTATATTATTTTATAAAATGTATAAGTGTTGAAATCGTCTTTGAAAGTAGAATGGAAGTGTTGTAATGGTTAATTCCCCTCTTATTTCTTCACATTAATGCTCTCTCTTCTGTTCAGCCTGCATGGCTAGAGAATGATGTATGATGTCATTGAATGTTGATGTGTGGACTGGTGAAGAGGGTCAGTTGGAGGTTGAGAGGCTGAGCAGAGGGAGACTGCTCCTGGTGGGGCTAAACAGCTATACTTCTATCTTACTTCTATCTTATATACCATCCTACCTTCATCTTCTACAACTACAATTGAAACTAATAAAGGAACTACTTGGAACTTACCACCTGGTCTACAACTTTAATTATTTATTTAGAACATTTTGGCGATGATTGGACTCTTGAACCTACTTGTTTTGAATTCTGTTCTACAAGGAACATTGAAACATCAACTAAAGAATCTACTGAAGGAACTGCAACTTACGTATTACAAGCTTTAAGCATATACATGAATATTTCTAATGGAACTGGCAGCTTCAGCCTCATCAGTGGCCTTTTACACCGGCCAGCCTTAAACAACTCTGCCAGATTCTACAGTATTTTCTCAGTCTTATAAGTATTGGGACAGCTTCTTATTGCTCTGGAAAACATGTGAGCCAATGACAAGTTTTGGGCACTAGCAACAGTGATTTTCTTTCGGAGGACAACCGACACCCCTGGTGAGCACTTATGATGATATACGGGATGGTTGTGACTTTTAACCTGCTGTCTGAGCTAGTGTATTTAAGAAACTGAGCATTGCTGAAGGCGAGTGATATATGTTAACTCAAAAATCAATTGAAAATAAATAACGCAGTTAAATACAGCTTAGATGGAATAAATGAAAATAAACAGCCCAGGAACCAAGTGTGAAAGAAATGAGTGGCTAAGTGGAAAGGAAACTGTAATTGAAGGACAAATAGCACTCGAGCAACCAAGCGTGAAAAGAATGAGCAGCTAAGTGGAAAGGAAATTGACAGTGCACGTTTTGCTCTATAATTGAAAATCACAACTCATGTGTAAGCATGGGTGTAAAATCCGTTCCATTCGAGGAATTTGCGGATTTTCTGCAATTTTGCGGTCCGTGAATCTCGCGAAATTGCAGAAAAATCCTCGAAAGCGCGTGCGGGACGGATTTTCAAAAACTGAAGTACATGAAGCACTTACAGGGTTACAGCAGGTGCCCAAGTTGAAGCTAATTTCTTTGTAACCATTTACAAAATGGTTACAAAGAAATTAACTTCAACTTGGGCACCTGCTGTAACCCTGTAAGTGCTTCCTGAGCGGTGCCTCCAGAGTTGTTGCCTACTTGCAACTATTCTCTGACCCTGCTCTGACCCTCGCAACAGGGCCAGAGAATCGTTACAAGTATGGCACAATGCTCCAGGCTGTCACAAAAATTAAACCACCACAGGAAGCACTTACAGAAAAGGAAGCAGTTGCCGGACTTGAAGCTCAAATTCAGTAACACATTAACTAGCCCCCGGTTAAGGCTGGGCAGGTGTGCTTTCTCCCCATAATCTACAGTGGTGAACCAGAGGGTGCTGTGATGAACCAGAAGGTGCAATTGTGAACTGGAGGGTGCTGTGATGAGCCAAAGGGTGGCAGTGGTGAACCAGAGGCTGGCAGTGATGAACCAGAGGGTGGCAGTGATGAACCAGAGGGTGGCAGTGATGAACCAGAGGGTGACAGAGATGAACCAGAGGGTGGCAGTGGTGAGCCAGAGAGGGGCAGTGATAAACCAGAGGGTGGCAGTGGTGAACCGGAGGGTGTCAGTGGTGAACCAGAGGGTGGCAGTGGTGAAGCAGAGGGTGCTGTGATGAACCAGAGGGTGGCAGTGATGAACCAGAGGGTGGCAGTGATGAACCAGAGGGTGGCAGTGATGAACCAGAGGGTGGAAGTGGTGAACCAGAGGGTGACAGTGATGAACCAGAGGGTGGCAGTGGTGAACCAGAGGGTGGAAGTGATGAACCAGAGGGTGGCAGTGGTGAACCAGAGGGTGGCAGTGATGAACCCGAGGGTGGAAGTGATTAACCAGATGGTGGCAGTGATGAACCAGAGGGTGGAAGTGATTAACCCGATGTTGGCAGGGGTGAACCAGAGGGTGACAGAGATGAACCAGAGGGTGGCAGTGGTGAGCCAGAGAGGGGCAGTGATAAACCAGAGGGTGGCAGTGGTGAACCGGAGGGTGTCAGTGGTGAACCAGAGGGTGGCAGTGGTGAAGCAGAGGGTGCTGTGATGAACCAGAGGGTGCTAGTGATGAACCAGAGGGTGACAGTGATGAACCAGAGGGTGACAGTGGTGAACCAGAGGGTGGCAGTGATAAACCAGAGGGTGGAAGTGGTGAACCAGAAGGTGACAGTGATGAACCAGAGGGTGGCAGTGGTAAACCAGAGGGTGGAAGTGATGAACCAGAGGGTGGCAGTGGTGAACCAGAGGGTGGCAGTGATGAACCGGAGGGTGGAAGTGATTAACCAGATTGTGTCAGGGGTGAACCAGAGGGTGGCAGTTGTGAACCAGAGGGTGGCAGTGGTGAACCAGAGAGTGCTGTGATGAACCAGAGGGTGGCAGTGGTGAACCAGAGGGTGACAGTGGTGAACCGGAGGGTGCTCTGATGAACCAGATGGTGGCAAGGGTGAAACAGAGGGTGGCAGTGGTGAACTGGAGGGTGGCAGTGGTGAACTAGAGGGTGGCAGTGGTGAACCAGAGGATGGCAGTGATGAACCAGAGGGTGGCAGTGGTGAACTAGAGGGTGCTGTGATGAACAGAGGGTGGCAGGGGTGAACCAGAGGGTGGCAGTGGTGAACCAAAGGGTGCTGTGATGAACCAGAGGGTGGCAGTGGTGAACCAGAGGGTGGCAGTGGTGAAACAGAGGGTGGAAGTGATGAACCAGAGGGTGGCAGTGATGAACCAGAGGGTGGCAGGGGTGAACCAGAGGGTGGCAGGGGTGAACCAGAGGGTGGCAGTGGTGAACCAGAGGGTGGCAGTGGTGAACCAGAGGGTGGTAGTGATGAACCAGAGGGTGGCAATAATGAACCAGAGTGTGAAGTGGTGAACCAGAGGGTGGCAGTGGAGACCAGAGGGTTGCAGTGATGAACCAGAGGGTGGCAGTGTTGAACCAAAGGGTGGCACTGGTGAAACAGAGGGTTCTGTGATGAACCAGAGGGTGGCAGTGATGATCCAGAGGGTGTCAGTGGCGTACCAGAGGGTGGCAGTGGTGAACAAGAGGGTGAAAGTGACAAACCAGAGGGTGGCAGTGATGTTCCAGAGGGTGGCAGTGGCAAACCAGAGAGTGGCAGTGATGAACCAGAGGGTGCTGTGATGAACCAGAAGGTGGCAGTGGTGAACCAGAGGGTGACAGTGGTGAACCAGAGGGTGGAAGTGATGAACCAGAGGGTGGCAGTGGTGAACCAGAGGGTGGCAGTGGTGAACTAGAGGGTGGCAGTGGTGAACCAGAGGGTAGCAGTGAGGAACTAAAGGGTGGCAGTGAAGAACCAGAGGGTGGCAGTGGTGAACTAAAGAGGGTAGTGTGATGAACCAGAGGGTGGCAGGGGTGAACCAGAGGGTGGCAGTGGGGAACCAGAGGGTGCTGTGATAAAACAGAGGGTGGCAGTGGTGAACCCGAGGGTGGAATTGATGAACCAGAATTTGGCAGTGGTGAACCAGAGAGTGCTGTGATGAACCAGAGGGTGGCAGTGGTGATGCAGAGGGTGACAGTGGTGAACCAGAGGGTGCTCTGATGAACCAGATGGTGGCAGGGGTGAAACAGAGGGTGGCTGTGGTGAACTGGAGGGTGGCAGTGGTGAACCAGAGGGTGGCAGTGGTGAACCAGAGGGTGGCAGTGATGAACTAGAGGGTGGCAGTGATGAACCAGAGGGTGGCAGTGGTGAACTAGAGGGTGCTGTGATGAACAGAGGGTGGCAGGGGTGAACCAGAGGGTGGCAGTGGTGAACCAGAGGGTGGGAGTGGTGAACCAGAGGGTGGCAGTGGTGAACCAGAGGGTGGTAGTGATGAACCAGAGGGTAGCAATGATGAACCAGAGGGTGACAGTGGTGAACCAGAGGGTGGCAATGGAGACCAGAGAGTTGCAGTGATGAACCAGAGGGTGGCAGTGTTGAACCAGAGGGTGGCACTGGTGAAACAGAGGGTTATGTGATGAACCAGAGGGTGGCAGTGATGATCCAGAGGGTGTCAGTGGCGAACCAGAGGGTGGCAGTGATGCACAAGAGGGTGAAAGTGACAAACCAGAGGGTGGCAGTGATGATCCATAGGGTGGCAGTGGCAAACCAGAGGGTGGCAGTGATGAACCAGAGGGTGCTGTGATGAACCAGAAGGTGGCAGTGGTGAACCAGAGGGTGACAGTGGTGAACCAGAGGGTGTAAGTGATGAACCAGAGGGTGGCAGTTGTGAACCAGAGGGTGGCAGTGGTGAAATAGAGGGTGGCAGTGGTGAACCAGAGGGAGGCAGTGATGAACTAAAGGGTGGCAGTGATGAACCAGAGGGTGGCAGTGGTGAACTAAGAGGGTAGTTTGATGAACCAGAGGGTGACAGGGGTGAACCAGAGGGTGGCAGTGGTGAACCAGAGGGTGCTGTGATAAACCAGAGGGTGGCAGTGGTGAACCAGAGGGTGGAAGTGATGAACCAGAGGGTGGCAGTGGTGAACCAGAGGGTGGCTGTGATGAACCGGAGGGTGGAAGTGATTAACCAGATGGTGGTAGGGGTGAACTAGAGGGTGGCAGTTGTGAACCAGAGGGTGGCAGGGGTGAGCCTGAGGGTGGCAGGGATAAACCAGAGGGTGGCAGTGGTGAACCAGAGGGTGGCAGTGGTGAACCAGAGGGTGGCAATGATGAACTAGATGGTGACAGTGGTGAACCAGAGGGTGCTCTGATGAACCAGATGGTGCTGTGATGAACCAGAGGGTGGCAGTGGTGAACCGGAGGGTGGCAGTAGTGAACCAGAGGGTGGCAGTGGTGAACCAGAGGGTGGCAGGGGTGAACCAGAGGATGGCAGGAATGAACAAGAGGGTGGCAGGGGTGAACCAGAGGGTGGCAGAGGTGAACCAGAGGGTGGCAGTGATGAACCAGAGGGTGGCAGTGAAGAACCAGAGGGTGACAGTGGTGAACCAGAGGGTGACAGTGGTGAACCAGAGGGTGCTCTGATGAACCAGATGGTGGCAGGGGTGAACCAGAGGGTGGCAGTGGTGAACTAGAGGGTGGCAGTGGAGAACCAGAGGGTGCTGTGATAAGCCAGAGGGTGGCAGTGTTGAACCAGACAGTGGCAGTGATGAACCAGTGGGTGGCACTGATGAACTAGAGGTTGGCAGTGATGAACCAGAGGGTGACAGTGGTGAACCAGAGGGTGCTGTGATGAACCAGATGGTGGCAGGGGTGAACCAGAGGGTGGTAGTGGTGAACTAGAGGGTGGCAGTGGAGAACCAGAGGGTGCTGTGATGAGCCAGAGGTTGGCAGTGGTGAACCAGAGGGTGGCAGTAGTGAACCAGAGGGTGGCAGTGATGAACCAGAGGGTGGCAATGATGAACTAGAGGGTGACAGTGGTGAACCAGAGGGTGGCATTGGAGACCAGAGGGTGCTGTGATGAACCAGAGGGTGACAGTTGTGAACCAGAGGGTGACAGTGGTGAACCAGAGAGTGCTCTGATGATCCATATGGTGGCAGGGGTGAACCAGAGGGTGGCAGTGGTGAACTAGAGGGTGGTAGTGGTGAACCAGAGGGTGCTGTGATGAACCAGAGGGTGGCAGTGGTGAACCAGAGGGTGCTCTGATGAACCATATGGTGGCAGGGGTGAACCAGAGGTTGGCAGTGGTGAACCAGAGGGTGGCAGGGGTGAACCAGAGGGTGGCAGTGATGAACTAGAGGGTGGCAGTGATGAACCAGAGGGTGACAGTGGTTAACCAGAGGGTGCTGTGATGAACCAGAAGGTGGCAGGGATGAACCAGAGGGTGTCAGTGGTGAACCAGAGGGTGCTGTGATGAACCAGAGGGTGGCAACGATGAACCAGAGGGTGACAGTGGTGAACCAGAGGGTGGCAGTGGTGAACTAGAGGGTGGCAGTGATGAACCATAGGGTGGCAGGGGTGAACCAGAGGGTGGCAGTGGTGAACTAGAGAGTGGCAGTGGAGAACCAGATGGTGCTGTGATGAACCAGAGGGTGGCAGTGGTGAACTGGAGGGTGGCAGTAGTGAACCAGAGGGTGGCAGTGGTGAACCAGAGGGTGGCAGGGGTGAACCAGAGGATGGCAGGAATGAACAAGAGGGTGGCAGGGGTGAACCAGAGGTTGGCAGAGGTGAACCAGAGGGTGGCAGTGATGAACCAGAGGGTGGCAATGATGAACCAGAGGGTGACAGTGGTGAACCAGAGGGTGACAGTGGTGAACAAGAGGGTGCTCTGATGTACCAGATGGTGGCAGGGGTGAACCAGAGGGAGGCAGTGGTGAACTAGAGGGTGGCAGTGGAGAACCAGAGGGTGCTGTGATAAGCCAGAGGGTGGCAGTGGTGAACCAGACGGTGGCAGTGGTGAACCAGGGGGTGGCAGTGGTAAACCAGAGGGTGCTGTGATGAACCAGATGGTGGCAGGGGTGAACCACAGGGTGGCAGTGGTGAACTAGAGGGTGGCAGTGGAGAACCAGAGGGTGCTGTGATGAGCCAGAGGTTGGCAGTGGTGAACCAGAGGGTCGCAGTAGTGAACCAGAGGGTGGCAGTGATGAACCAGAGGGTGGCAATGATGAACCAGAGGGTGACAGTGGTGAACCAGGGGGTGGCAGTGGAGACCGGAGGGTGGCAGTGATGAACCAGAGGGTGGCAGTGATGAACCAGAGGGTGGCAGGGGTGAACCAGAGGGTGGCAGTGATGAACTAGAGGGTGGCAGTGGTGAACCAGAGGGTGTTGTGATGAACCAGAGGGTGGCAGTGGTGAACCAGAGGGTGGCATGGTGAACCAGAGGTTGGCAGTGGTGAACCAGGGGGTGGAAGTGATGAACTAGAGGGTGGCAGGGATGAACCAGAGGGTGGCAGTGGTGAACCAGAGGGTGCAGTGATGAACAGAGGGTGGAAGGGGTGAACCAGAGGGTGGAAGTGGTGAACCAGAGGTTGCTGTGATGAACCAGAGGGCGGCAGTGGTGAACCAGAGGGTAGCAGTGGTGAAACAGAGGGTGGCAGTGATGAACCAGAGGGTGGCAGTAATGAACCAGAGGATGGCAGGGGTGAACCAGAGGGTGGCAGTGGTGAACCAGATGGTGGCAGTAGTGAACCAGAGGGTGGCAGGGATGAACCCGAGGGTGGCAATGATGAACCAGAGGGTTCTGTGATGAATCAGAGGGTGGCAGTGATGATCCAGAGTGTGTTAGTGGCGATCCAGAGGGTGGCAGTTGTGAACAAGAAGGTGAAAGTGACAAACCAGAGGGTGGCAGTGTTGATCCAGAGATTACCAGTGCAAACCAGAGGGTGGCAGTGATGAGCCAGAGGGTGCTGTGATGAACCAGAAGGTGGCAGTGGTGAACCAGAGGGTGACAGTGGTGAACCAGAGGGTTGAAGTGATGAACCAGAGGGTGGCAGTGGTGAACCAGAGGGTGGCAGTGGTGAACCAGAGGGTGGCAGTGGTAACCAGAGGGTGGCAGTGATGAACTAGAGGGTGGCAGTGATGAACCAGAGGGTGGCAGTGGTGAACCAGAGGGTGGTGTGATGAACCAGAGGGTGGCAGGGGTGAACGAGAGAGTGGCAGTGGTGAACCAGAGGGTGCAGTGATAAACCAGAGGAAGGCATTGGTGAACCAGAGGGTGGAAGTGATGAACCAGAGGGTGGCAGTGGTGAACCAGAGGGTGGCAGTGATGAACCGGAGGGTGGAAGTGAATAACCAGATTGTGGCAGGGGTGAACCAGAGGGTGGCAGTGGTGAGCCAGAGAGTGGCAGTGGTGAAACAGATGTTGCTGTGATGAACCAGAGGGTGGCAGTGATGAACCAGAGGATGACAGTGGTGAACCAGAGGCTGGCAGGGATGAACCAGAGGGTGGCAGTGATGAACCAGAGGGTGGCAGTCATGAACCAGAGGGTGGCAGGGGGTAAACCAGAGGGTGGCAGTGGTGAACCAGAGGGTGGCAGTCGTGAACCAGAGGGTGGCAGTGATGAACCAGAGGGTGGCAATGATGAACCAGAGAGTGACAGTGGTGAACCAGAGGGTAACAGTGGTGAACCAGAGAAAGCTCTGATGATCCATATGGTGGCAGGGGTGAACAGAGGGTGGCAGTGGTGAACTAGAGGGTGGCAGTGGAGAACCAGAGGGTGCTGTGATGAACCAGAGGGTGGCAGTGGTGAACCAGAGGGTGCTCTGATGAACCATATGGTGGCAGGGGTGAACCAGAGGTTGGCAGTGGTGAACCAGAGGGTGGCAGTGGTGAACCAGAGGGTGGCAGTGATGAACTAGAGGGTGGCAGTGATGAACCAGAGGGTGACAGTGGTGAACCAAAGGGTGCTGTGATGAACTAGAAGGTGGCAGGGGTGAACCAGAGGGTGGCAACGATGAACCAGAGGGTGACAGTGGTGAACCAGAGGGTGGCAGTGGTGAACTAGAGGGTGGCAGTGATGAACCAGAGGGTGGCAGTGATGAACCAGAGGGTGGCACTGGTGAACAAGAGGCTTCTGTGATGAGCCAGAGGGTGGCAGTGATGATCCAGAGGGTGGCAGTAATGATCCAGAGGGTGTCAGTGGCGAACCAGAGGGTGGCAGTGGTGAACCAGAGGGTGAAAGTAACAAACTAGAGGGTGAGAGCGATGATCCAGAGGGTGGCAGTGGCAAACCAGAGGGTGGCTGTGATGAACCAGAGGGTGATGTGATGAATCAGAAGGTGGCAGTGGTGAACCAGAGGGTGACAGTGGTGAACCAGAGGGTGGAAGTGATGAACCAGAGGGTGCAGTGGTAAACCAGAGGGTGGCAGTGGTGAACCAGAGGGTGCTGTGATGAACCAGAGGGCGGCAGTGATAATCCAGAGGGTGACAGTGATGAACCAGAGGGTGGCAGTGGTGAACCAGAGGGTGACAGTGATGAACCAGAGGGTGACAGTGGTGAACCAGAGAGTTGCAGTGGTGAACCAGAGGGTGGCAGTGATGAGCCAGATGGTGGCAGTGGTGAACTAAAGAGGGTAGTGTGATGAACCAGAGGGTGGCAGGGGTGAACCAGAGGGTGGCAGTGGTGAACCAGAGGGTGCTGTGATAAACCAGAGGGTGGCAGTGGTGAACCAGAGGGTGGAATTGATGAACCAGAAGGTGGCAGTGGTGAACCAGAGAGTGCTGTGATGAACCAGAGGGTGGCAGTGGTGATGCAGAGGGTGACAGTGGTGAACCAGAGGGTGTTCTGATGAACCAGATGGTGGCAGGGGTGAAACAGAGGGTGGTTGTGGTGAAATAGAGGGTGGCAGTGGTGAACGAGAGGGTGGCAGTGGTGAACCAGAGGGTGGCAGTGATGAACTAGAGGGTGGCAGTGATGAACTAGAGGGTGCTGTGATGAACAGAGGGTGGCAGGGGTGAACCAGAGGGTGGCAGTGGTGAAACAGAGGGTGCTGTGATGAACCAGAGGGTGGCAGTGGTGAACCAGAGGGTGGCAGTGGTGAAACAGAGGGTGGAAGTGATGAACCAGAGGGTGGCAGTGATGAACCAGAGGGTGGCAGGGGTGAACCAGAGGGTGGGAGTGGTGAACCAGAGGGTGGCAGTGGTGAACCAGAGGGTGGTAGTGATGAACCAGAGGGTGGCAATGATGAACCAGAGGGTGACAGTGATGAACCAGAGGGTGGCAATGGAGACCAGAGGGTTGCAGTGATGAACCAGAGGGTGGCAGTGTTGAACCAGAGGGTGGCACTGGTGAAACAGAGGGTTCTGTGATGAACCAGAGGGTGGCAGTGATGATCCAGAGGGTGTCAGGGGCAATCCAGAGGGTGGCAGTGATGAGCAAGAGGGTGACAGTGACAAACCAGAGGGTGGCAGTGATGATCCATAGGGTGGCAGTGGCAAACCAGAGGGTGGCAGTGATGAACCAGAGGGTGCTGTGATGAACCAGAAGGTGGAAGTGGTGAACCAGAGGGTGACAGTGGTGAACCAGAGGGTGTAAGTGATGAACCAGAGGGTGGCAGTTGTGAACCAGAGGGTGGCAGTGGTGAACTAGAGGGTGGCAGTGGTGAACCAGAGGGTGGCAGTGATGAACTAAAGGGTGGCAGTGATGAACCAGAGGGTGGCAGTGGTGAACTAAAGAGGGTAGATGATGAACCAGAGGGTGACAGGGGTGAACCTGAGGGTGGCAGTGGTGAACCAGAGGGTGCTGTGATAAACCAGAGGGTGGCAGTGGTGAACCAGAGGGTGGCAGTGGTGAATCAGAGGATGGAAGTGATGAACCAGAGGGTGGCAGTGGTGAACCAGAGGGTGGCTGTGATGAACCGGAGGGTGGAAGTGATTAACCTGATGGTGGTAGGGGTGAACTAGAGGGTGGCAGTTGTGAACCAGAGGGTGGCAGGGGTGAGCCTGAGGGTGGCAGGGATGAACCAGAGGGTGGCAGTGGTGAACCAGAGGGTGGCAGTGGTGAACCAGAGGGTGGCAATGATGAACCAGATGGTGACAGTGGTGAACCAGAGGGTGCTCTGATGAACCAGATGGTGCTGTGATGAACCAGAGGGTGGCAGTGGTGAACCGGAGGGTGGCAGTAGTGGACCAGAGGGTGGCAGTGGTGAACCAGAGGGTGGCAGGGGTGAACCAGAGGATGGCAGGAATGAACAAGAGGGTGGCAGGGGTGAACCAGAGGATGGCAGAGGTGAACCAGAGGGTGGCAGTGAAGAACCAGAGGGTGGCAATGATGAACCAGAGGGTGACAGTGGTGAACCAGAGGGTGACAGTGGTGAACCAGAGGGTGCTCTGATGAACCAGATGGTGGCAGGGGTGAACCAGAGGGTGGCAGTCGTGAACTAGAGGGTGGCAGTGGAGAACCAGAGGGTGCTGTGATAAGCCAGAGGGTGGCAGTGGTGAACCAGATGGTGGCAGTGGTGAACCAGGGGGTGGCAGTGATGAACTAGAGGTTGGCAGTGATGAACCAGAGGGTGACAGTGGTGAACCAGAGGGTGCTGTGATGAACCAGATGGTGGCAGGGGTGAACCAGAGGGTGTCAGTGGTGAACTAGAGGGTGGCAGTGGAGAACCATAGGGTGCTGTGATGAGCCAGAGGGTGGCAGTGATGATCCAGAGGGTGGCAGTAATGATCCAGAGGGTGTCAGTGGCGAACCAGAGGGTGGCAGTGGTGAACCAGAGGGTGAAAGTAACAAACTAGAGGGTGAGAGCGATGATCCAGAGGGTGGCAGTGGCAAACCAGAGGGTGGCTGTGATGAACCAGAGGGTGATGTGATGAATCAGAAGGTGGCAGTGGTGAACCAGAGGGTGACAGTGGTGAACCAGAGGGTGGAAGTGATGAACCAGAGGGTGCAGTGGTAAACCAGAGGGTGGCAGTGGTGAACCAGAGGGTGCTGTGATGAACCAGAGGGCGGCAGTGATAATCCAGAGGGTGACAGTGATGAACCAGAGGGTGGCAGTGGTGAACCAGAGGGTGACAGTGATGAACCAGAGGGTGACAGTGGTGAACCAGAGAGTTGCAGTGGTGAACCAGAGGGTGGCAGTGATGAGCCAGATGGTGGCAGTGGTGAACTAAAGAGGGTAGTGTGATGAACCAGAGGGTGGCAGGGGTGAACCAGAGGGTGGCAGTGGTGAACCAGAGGGTGCTGTGATAAACCAGAGGGTGGCAGTGGTGAACCATAGGGTGGAATTGATGAACCAGAAGGTGGCAGTGGTGAACCAGAGAGTGCTGTGATGAACCAGAGGGTGGCAGTGGTGATGCAGAGGGTGACAGTGGTGAACCAGAGGGTGTTCTGATGAACCAGATGGTGGCAGGGGTGAAACAGAGGGTGGTTGTGGTGAAATAGAGGGTGGCAGTGGTGAACGAGAGGGTGGCAGTGGTGAACCAGAGGGTGGCAGTGATGAACTAGAGGGTGGCAGTGATGAACTAGAGGGTGCTGTGATGAACAGAGGGTGGCAGAGTGAACCAGAGGGTGGCAGTGGTGAAACAGAGGGTGCTGTGATGAACCAGAGGGTGGCAGTGGTGAACCAGAGGGTGGCAGTGGTGAAACAGAGGGTGGCAACGATGAACCAGAGGGTGACAGTGGTGAACCAGAGGGTGGCAGTGGTGAACTAGAGGGTGGCAGTGATGAACCAGAGGGTGGCAGTGATGAACCAGAGGGTGGCACTGGTGAACAAGAGGCTTCTGTGATGAGCCAGAGGGTGGCAGTGATGATCCAGAGGGTGGCAGTAATGATCCAGAGGGTGTCAGTGGCGAACCAGAGGGTGGCAGTGGTGAACCAGAGGGTGAAAGTAACAAACTAGAGGGTGAGAGCGATGATCCAGAGGGTGGCAGTGGCAAACCAGAGGGTGGCTGTGATGAACCAGAGGGTGATGTGATGAATCAGAAGGTGGCAGTGGTGAACCAGAGGGTGACAGTGGTGAACCAGAGGGTGGAAGTGATGAACCAGAGGGTGCAGTGGTAAACCAGAGGGTGGCAGTGGTGAACCAGAGGGTGCTGTGATGAACCAGAGGGCGGCAGTGATAATCCAGAGGGTGACAGTGATGAACCAGAGGGTGGCAGTGGTGAACCAGAGGGTGACAGTGATGAACCAGAGGGTGACAGTGGTGAACCAGAGAGTTGCAGTGGTGAACCAGAGGGTGGCAGTGATGAGCTAGATGGTGGCAGTGGTGAACTAAAGAGGGTAGTGTGATGAACCAGAGGGTGGCAGGGGTGAACCAGAGGGTGGCAGTGGTGAACCAGAGGGTGCTGTGATAAACCAGAGGGTGGCAGTGGTGAACCAGAGGGTGGAATTGATGAACCAGAAGGTGGCAGTGGTGAACCAGAGAGTGCTGTGATGAACCAGAGGGTGGCAGTGGTGATGCAGAGGGTGACAGTGGTGAACCAGAGGGTGTTCTGATGAACCAGATGGTGGCAGGGGTGAAACAGAGGGTGGTTGTGGTGAAATAGAGGGTGGCAGTGGTGAACGAGAGGGTGGCAGTGGTGAACCAGAGGGTGGCAGTGATGAACTAGAGGGTGGCAGTGATGAACTAGAGGGTGCTGTGATGAACAGAGGGTGGCAGGGGTGAACCAGAGGGTGGCAGTGGTGAAACAGAGGGTGCTGTGATGAACCAGAGGGTGGCAGTGGTGAACCAGAGGGTGGCAGTGGTGAAACAGAGGGTGGAAGTGATGAACCAGAGGGTGGCAGTGATGAACCAGAGGGTGGCAGGGGTGAACCAGAGGGTGGGAGTGGTGAACCAGAGGGTGGCAGTGGTGAACCAGAGGGTGGTAGTGATGAACCAGAGGGTGGCAATGATGAACCAGAGGGTGACAGTGATGAACCAGAGGGTGGCAATGGAGACCAGAGGGTTGCAGTGATGAACCAGAGGGTGGCAGTGTTGAACCAGAGGGTGGCACTGGTGAAACAGAGGGTTCTGTGATGAACCAGAGGGTGGCAGTGATGACCCAGAGGGTGTCAGTGGCCATCCAGAGGGTGGCAGTGATGAACAAGAGGGTGACAGTGACAAACCAGAGGGTGGCAGTGATGATCCATAGGGTGGCAGTGGCAAACCAGAGGGTGGCAGTGATGAACCAGAGGGTGCTGTGATGAACCAGAAGGTGGAAGTGGTGAACCAGAGGGTGACAGTGGTGAACCAGAGGGTGTAAGTGATGAACCAGAGGGTGGCAGTTGTGAACCAGAGGGTGGCAGTGGTGAACTAGAGGGTGGCAGTGGTGAACCAGAGGGTGGCAGTGATGAACTAAAGGGTGGCAGTGATGAACCAGAGGGTGGCAGTGGTGAACTAAAGAGGGTAGATGATGAACCAGAGGGTGACAGGGGTGAACCTGAGGGTGGCAGTGGTGAACCAGAGGGTGCTGTGATAAACCAGAGGGTGGCAGTGGTGAACCAGAGGGTGGCAGTGGTGAATCAGAGGATGGAAGTGATGAACCAGAGGGTGGCAGTGGTGAACCAGAGGGTGGCTGTGATGAACCGGAGGGTGGAAGTGATTAACCTGATGGTGGTAGGGGTGAACTAGAGGGTGGCAGTTGTGAACCAGAGGGTGGCAGGGGTGAGCCTGAGGGTGGCAGGGATGAACCAGAGGGTGGCAGTGGTGAACCAGAGGGTGGCAGTGGTGAACCAGAGGGTGGCAATGATGAACCAGATGGTGACAGTGGTGAACCAGAGGGTGCTCTGATGAACCAGATGGTGCTGTGATGAACCAGAGGGTGGCAGTGGTGAACCGGAGGGTGGCAGTAGTGGACCAGAGGGTGGCAGTGGTGAACCAGAGGGTGGCAGGGGTGAACCAGAGGATGGCAGGAATGAACAAGAGGGTGGCAGGGGTGAACCAGAGGGTGGCAGAGGTGAACCAGAGGGTGGCAGTGAAGAACCAGAGGGTGGCAATGATGAACCAGAGGGTGACAGTGGTGAACCAGAGGGTGACAGTGGTGAACCAGAGGGTGCTCTGATGAACCAGATGGTGGCAGGGGTGAACCAGAGGGTGGCAGTCGTGAACTAGAGGGTGGCAGTGGAGAACCAGAGGGTGCTGTGATAAGCCAGAGGGTGGCAGTGGTGAACCAGATGGTGGCAGTGGTGAACCAGGGGGTGGCAGTGATGAACTAGAGGTTGGCAGTGATGAACCAGAGGGTGACAGTGGTGAACCAGAGGGTGCTGTGATGAACCAGATGGTGGCAGGGGTGAACCAGAGGGTGTCAGTGGTGAACTAGAGGGTGGCAGTGGAGAACCAGAGGGTGCTGTGATGAGCCAGAGGTTGGCAGTGGTGAACCAGAGGGTGGCAGTAGTGAACCAGAGGGTGGCAGTGATGAACCAGAGGGTGGCAATGATGAACCAGAGGGTGACAGTGGTGAACCAGAGGGTGGCACTGGAGACCAGAGGGTGCTGTGATGAACCAGAGGGTGACAGTTGTGAACCAGAGGGTGACAGTGGTGAACCAGAGAGTGCTCTGATGATCCATATGGTGGCAGTGGTGAACAAGAGGGTGGCAGAGGTGAACTAGAGGGTGGCAGTGGTGAACCAGAGGGTGCTGTGATGAACCAGAGGGTGGCAGTGGTGAACCAGAGGGTGCTCTGATGAACCATATGGTGACAGGGGTGAACCAGAGGTTGGCAGTGGTGAACCAGAGGGTGGCAGTGGTGAACCAGAGGGTGGCAGTGATGAACTAGAGGGTGGCAGTGATGAACCAGAGGGTGACAGTGGTGAACTACAGGGTGCTGTGATGAACAGAGGGTGGCAGGGGTGAACCAGAGGGTGGCAGTGGTGAACCAGAGGGTGCTGTGATGAACCAGAGGGTGGCAGTGGTGAACCAGAGGGTGGCAGTGGTGAAACAGAGGGTGGAAGTGATGAACCAGAGGGTGGCAGTGATGAACCAGAGGGTGGCAGGGGTAAAACAGAGGGTGGGAGTGGTGAACCAGAGGGTGGCAGTGGTGAACCAGAGGGTGGTAGTGATGAACCAGAGGGTGGCAATGATGAACCAGAGGGTGACAGTCGTGAACCAGAGGGTGGCAATGGAGACCAGAGGGTTGCAGTGATGAACCAGAGGGTGGCAGTGTTGAACCAGAGGGTGGCACTGGTGAAACAGAGGGTTCTGTGATGAACCAGAGGGTGGCAGTGATGAACTAGAGGGTGCTGTGATGAACAGAGGGTGGCAGGGGTGAACCAGAGGGTGGCAGTGGTGAAACAGAGGGTGCTGTGATGAACCAGAGGGTGGCAGTGGTGAACCAGAGGGTGGCAGTGGTGAAACAGAGGGTGGAAGTGATGAACCAGAGGGTGGCAATGATGAATCAGAGGGCGACAGTGGTGAACCAGAGGGTGGCAATGGAGACCAGAGGGTTGCAGTGATGAACCAGAGGGTGGCAGTGTTGAACCAGAGGGTGGCACTGGTGAAACAGAGGGTTCTGTGATGAACCAGAGGGTGGCAGTGATGATCCAGAGGGTGTCAGTGGCGATCCAGAGTGTGGCAGTGATGAACAAGAGGGTGAAAGTGACAAACCAGAGGGTGGCAGTGATGATCCATAGGGTGGCAGTGGCAAACCAGAGGGTGGCAGTGATGAACCAGAGGGTGCTGTGATGAACCAGAAGGTGGAAGTGGTGAACCAGAGGGTGACAGTGGTGAACCAGAGGGTGTAAGTGATGAACCAGAGGGTGGCAGTTGTGAACCAGAGGGTGGCAGTGGTGAACTAGAGGGTGGCAGTGGTGAACCAGAGGGTGGCAGTGATGAACTAAAGGGTGGCAGTGATGAACCAGAGGGTGGCAGTGGTGAACTAAAGAGGGTAGTTTGATGAACCAGAGGGTGACAGGGGTGAACCTGAGGGTGGCAGTGGTGAACCAGAGGGTGCTGTGATAAACCAGAGGGTGGCAGTGGTGAACCAGAGGGTGGCAGTGGTGAACAAGAGGGTGGAAGTGATGAACCAGAGGGTGGCAGTGGTGAACCAGAGGGTGGCTTTAATGAACCGGAGGGTAGAAGTGATTAACCAGATGGTGGTAGGGGTGAACTAGAGGGTGGCAGTTGTGAACCAGAGGGTGGCAGGGGTGAGCCTGAGGGTGGCAGGGATGAACCAGAGGGTGGCAGTGGTGAACCAGAGGGTGGCAGTGGTGAACCAGAGGGTGGCAATGATGAACCAGATGGTGACAGTGGTGAACCAGAGGATGGCAGGAATGAACAAGAGGGTGGAAGTGATGAACCAGAGGGTGGCAGTGATGAACTAGAGGGTGCTGTGATGAACCAGAGGGTGGCAGTGGTGAACCGGAGGGTGGCAGTAGTGGACCAGAGGGTGGCAGTGGTGAACCAGAGGGTGGCAGGGGTGAACCAGAGGATGGCAGGAATGAACCAGATGGTGGCAGGGGTGAACCAGAGGGTGGCAGTCGTGAACTAGAGGGTGGCAGTGGAGAACCAGAGGGTGCTGTGATAAGCCGGAGGGTGGCAGTGGTGAACCAGACGGTGGCAGTGGTGAACCAGGGGGTGGCAGTGATGAACTAGAGGTTGGCAGTGATGAACCAGAGGGTGACAGTGGTGAACCAGAGGGTGCTGTGATAAACCAGATGGTGGCAGGGGTGAACCAGAGGGTGGCAGTGGTGAACTAGAGGGTGGCAGTGGAGAACCAGAGGGTGCTGTGATGAGCCAGAGGTTGGCAGTGGTGAACCAGAGGGTGGCAGTAGTGAACCAGAGGGTGGCAGTGATGAACCAGAGGGTGGCAATGATGAACCAGAGGGTGACAGTGGTGAACCAGAGGGTGGCACTGGAGACCAGAGGGTGCTGTGATGAACCAGAGGGTGACAGTTGTGAACCAGAGGGTGACAGTGGTGAACCAGAGAGTGCTCTGATGATCCATATGGTGGCAGTGGTGAACCAGAGGGTGGCAGTGGTGAACTAGAGGGTGGCAGTGGTGAACCAGAGGGTGCTGTGATGAACCAGAGGGTGGCAGTGGTGAACTAGAGGGTGCTGTGTTGAACAGAGGGTGGCAGGGGTGAACCAGAGGGTGGCAGTGGTGAACCAGAGGGTGCTGTGATGAACCAGAGGGTGGCAGTGGTGAACCAGAGGGTGGCAGTGGTGAAACAGAGGGTGGAAGTGATGAACCAGAGGGTGGCAGTGATAAACCAGAGGGTGGCAGGGGTGAACCAGAGGGTGGGAGTGGTGAACCAGAGGGTGGCAGTGGTGAACCAGAGGGTGGTAGTGATGAACCAGAGGGTGGCAATGATGTACCAGAGGGTGACAGTGGTGAACCAGAGAGTGGCAATGGAGACCAGAGGGTTGCAGTGATGAACCAGAGGGTGGCAGTGTTGAACCAGAGGGTGGCACTGGTGAAACAGAGGGTTCTGTGATGAACCAGAGGGTGGCAGTGATGATCCAGAGGGTGTCAGTGGCGAACCAGAGGGTGGCAGTGATGAACAAGAGGGTGAAAGTGACAAACCAGAGGGTGGCAGTGATGATCCATAGGGTGGCAGTGGCAAACCAGAGGGTGGCAGTGATGAACCAGAGTTCTGTGATGAACCAGAAGGTGGCAGTGGTGAACCAGAGTGTGACAGTGGTGAACCAGAGGGTTGAAGTGATGAACCAGAGGGTGGCAGTGGTGAACCAGAGGGTGGCAGTGGTGAACCAGAGGGTGGCAGTGGTAACCAGAGGGTGGCAGTGATGAACTAGAGGGTGGCAGTGATGAACCAGAGGGTGGCAGTGGTGAACCAGAGGGTGGTGTGATGAACCAGAGGGTGGCAGGGGAGAACCAGAGAGTGGCAGTGGTGAACCAGAGGGTGCTGTGATGAACCAGAGGGCGGCAGTGGTGAACCAGAGGGTGGCAGTGGTGAACCAGAGGGTGGCATGGTGAACCAGAGGTTGGCAGTGGTGAACCAGGGGGTGGAAGTGATGAACTAGAGGGTGGCAGGGATGAACCAGAGGGTGGCAGTGGTGAACCAGAGGGTGCAGTGATGAACAGAGGGTGGAAGGGGTGAACCAGAGGGTGGAAGTGGTGAACCAGAGGTTGCTGTGATGAACCAGAGGGCGGCAGTGGTGAACCAGAGGGTGGCAGTGGTGAAACAGAGTGTGGCAGTGATGAACCAGAGGGTGGCAGTAATGAACCAGAGGATGGCATTAATGAACCAGAGGATGGCAGGGGTGAACCAGAGGGTGGCAGTGGTGAACCAGATGGTGGCAGTAGTGAACCAGAGGGTGGCAGGGATGAACCAGAGGGTGGCAATGATGAACCAGAGGGTTCTGTGATGAATCAGAGGGTGGCAGTGATGATCCAGAGTGTGTTAGTGGCGATCCAGAGGGTGGCAGTTGGGAACAAGAAGGTGAAAGTGACAAACCAGAGGGTGGCAGTGTTGATCCAGAGATTGGCAGTGCAAACCAGAGGGTGGCAGTGATGAGCCAGAGGGTGCTGTGATGAACCAGAAGGTGGCAGTGGTGAACCAGAGGGTGACAGTGGTGAACCGGAGGGTTGAAGTGATGAACCAGAGGGTGGCAGTGGTGAACCAGAGGGTGGCAGTGGTGAACCAGAGGGTGGCAGTGGTAACCAGAGGGTGGCAGTGATGAACTAGAGGGTGGCAGTGATGAACCAGAGGGTGGCAGTGGTGAACAAGAGGGTGGTGTGATGAACCAGAGGGTGGCAGGGGTGAACCAGAGAGTGGCAGTGGTGAACCAGAGGGTGCTGTGATAAACCAGAGGAAGGCATTGGTGAACCAGAGGGTGGAAGTGATGAACCAGAGGGTGGCAGTGGTGAACCAGAGGGTGGCAGTGATGAACCGGAGGGTGGAAGTGATTAACCAGATTGTGGCAGGGGTGAACCAGAGGGTGGCAGTGGTGAGCCAGAGAGTGGCAGTGGTGAAACAGATGTTGCTGTGATGAACCAGAGGGTGGCAGTGATGAACCAGAGGATGACAGTGGTGAACCAGAGGCTGGCAGGGATGAACCAGAGGGTGGCAGTGATGAACCAGAGGGTGGCAGTGATGAACCAGAGGGTGGCAGGGGGTGAACCAGAGGGTGGCAGTGGTGAACCAGAGGGTGGCAGTCGTGAACCAGAGGGTGGCAGTGATGAACCAGAGGGTGGGAATGATGAACCAGAGGGTGACAGTGGTGAACCAGAGGGTGACAGTGGTGAACCAGAGAGTGCTCTGATGATCCATATGGTGGCAGGGGTGAACCAGAGGGTGGCAGTGGTGAACTAGAGGGTGGCAGTGGAGAACCAGAGGGTGCTGTGATGAACCAGAGGGTGGCAGTGGTGAACCAGAGGGTGCTCTGATGAACCATATGGTGGCAGGGGTGAACCAGAGGTTGGCAGTGGTGAACCAGAGGGTGGCAGTGGTGAACCAGAGGGTGGCAGTGATGAACTAGAGGGTGGCAGTGATGAACCAGAGGGTGACAGTGGTGAACCAAAGGGTGCTGTGATGAACCAGAAGGTGGCAGGGGTGAACCAGAGGGTGGCAACGATGAACCAGAGGGTGACAGTGGTGAACCAGAGGGTGGCAGTGGTGAACTAGAGGGTGGCAGTGATGAACCAGAGGGTGGCAGTGATGAACCAGAGGGTGGCACTGGTGAACAAGAGGCTTCTGTGATGAGCCAGAGGGTGGCAGTGATGATCCAGAGGGTGGCAGTAATGATCCAGAGGGTGTCAGTGGCGAACCAGAGGGTGGCAGTGGTGAACCAGAGGGTGAAAGTAACAAACTAGAGGGTGGGAGTGATGATCCAGAGGGTGGCAGTGGCAAACCAGAGGGTGGCTGTGATGAACCAGAGGGTGATATGATGAATCAGAAGGTGGCAGTGGTGAACCAGAGGGTGACAGTGGTGAACCAGAGGGTGGAAGTGATGAACCAGAGGGTGCAGTGGTAAACCAGAGGGTGGCAGTGGTGAACCAGAGGGTGCTGTGATGAACCAGAGGGCGGCAGTGATAATCCAGAGGGTGACAGTGATGAACCAGAGGGTGGCAGTGGTGAACCAGAGGGTGACAGTGATGAACCAGAGGGTGACAGTGGTGAACCAGAGAGTTGCAGTGGTGAACCAGAGGGTGGCAGTGATGAGCCAGATGGTGGCAGTGGTGAACTAAAGAGGGTAGTGTGATGAACCAGAGGGTGGCAGGGGTGAACCAGAGGGTGGCAGTGGTGAACCAGAGGGTGCAGTGATAAACCAGAGGGTGGCAGTGGTGAACCAGAGGGTGGAATTGATGAACCAGAAGGTGGCAGTGGTGAACCAGAGAGTGCTGTGATGAACCAGAGGGTGGCAGTGGTGATGCAGAGGGTGACAGTGGTGAACCAGAGGGTGTTCTGATGAACCAGATGGTGGCAGGGGTGAAACAGAGGGTGGTTGTGGTGAAATAGAGGGTGGCAGTGGTGAACCAGAGGGTGGCAGTGGTGAACCAGAGGGTGGCAGTGATGAACTAGAGGGTGGCAGTGATGAACTAGAGGGTGCTGTGATGAACAGAGGGTGGCAGGGGTGAACCAGAGGGTGGCAGTGGTGAAACAGAGGGTGCTGTGATGAACCAGAGGGTGGCAGTGGTGAACCAGAGGGTGGCAGTGGTGAAACAGAGGGTGGAAGTGATGAACCAGAGGGTGGCAGTGATGAACCAGAGGGTGGCAGGGGTGAACCAGAGGGTGGGAGTGGTGAACCAGAGGGTGGCAGTGGTGAACCAGAGGGTGGTAGTGATGAACCAGAGGGTGGCAATGATGAACCAGAGGGTGACAGTGGTGAACCAGAGGGTGGCAATGGAGACCAGAGGGTTGCAGTGATGAACCAGAGGGTGGCAGTGTTGACCCAGAGAGTGGCACTGGTGAAACAGAGGGTTCTGTGATGAACCAGAGGGTGGCAGTGATGATCCAGAGGGTGTCAGTGGCGATCCAGAGGGTGGCAGTGATGAACAAGAGGGTGACAGTGACAAACCAGAGGGTGGCAGTGATGATCCATAGGGTGGCAGTGGCAAACCAGAGGGTGGCAAAATGAACCAGAGGGTGCTGTGATGAACCAGAAGGTGGAAGTGGTGAACCAGAGGGTGACAGTGGTGAACCAGAGGGTGTAAGTGATGAACCAGAGGGTGGCAGTTGTGAACCAGAGGGTGGCAGTGGTGAACTAGAGGGTGGCAGTGGTGACCCAGAGGGTGGCAGTGATGAACTAAAGGGTGGCAGTGATGAACCAGAGGGTGGCAGTGGTGAACTAAAGAGGGTAGATGATGAACCAGAGGGTGACAGGGGTGAACCTGAGGGTGGCAGTGGTGAACCAGAGGGTGGCAATGATGAACCAGATGGTGACAGTGGTGAACCAGAGGGTGCTCTGATGAACCAGATGGTGCTGTGATGAACCAGAGGGTGGCAGTGGTGAACCGGAGGGTGGCAGTAGTGGACCAGAGGGTGGCAGTGGTGAACCAGAGGGTGGCAGGGGTGAACCAGAGGATGGCAGGAATGAACAAGAGGGTGGCAGGGGTGAACCAGAGGGTGGCAGAGGTGAACCAGAGGGTGGCAGTGAAGAACCAGAGGGTGGCAATGATGAACCAGAGGGTGACAGTGGTGAACCAGAGGGTGCTCTGATGAACCAGATGGTGGCAGGGGTGAACCAGAGGGTGGCAGTCGTGAACTAGAGGGTGGCAGTGGAGAACCAGAGGGTGCTGTGATAAGCCAGAGGGTGGCAGTGGTGAACCAGATGGTGGCAGTGGTGAACCAGGGGGTGGCAGTGATGAACTAGAGGTTGGCAGTGATGAACCAGAGGGTGACAGTGGTGAACCAGAGGGTGCTGTGATGAACCAGATGGTGGCAGGGGTGAACCAGAGGGTGTCAGTGGTGAACTAGAGGGTGGCAGTGGAGAACCAGAGGGTGCTGTGATGAGCCAGAGGTTGGCAGTGGTGAACCAGAGGGTGGCAGTAGTGAACCAGAGGGTGGCAGTGATGAACCAGAGGGTGGCACTGATGAACCAGAGGGTGACAGTGGTGAACCAGAGGGTGGCACTGGAGAACAGAGGGTGCTGTGATGAACCAGAGGGTGACAGTTGTGAACCAGAGGGTGACAGTGGTGGACCAGAGAGTGCTCTGATGATCCATATGGTGGCAGTGGTGAACCAGAGGGTGGCAGTGGTGAACTAGTGGGTGGCAGTGGTGAACCAGAGGGTGCTGTGATGAACCAGAGGGTGGCAGTGGTGAACCAGAGGGTGCTCTGATGAACCATATGGTGACAGGGGTGAACCAGAGGTTGGCAGTGGTGAACCAGAGGGTGGCAGTGGTGAACCAGAGGGTGGCAGTGATGAACTAGAGGGTGGCAGTGATGAACCAGAGGGTGACAGTGGTGAACTAGAGGGTGCTGTGATGAACAGAGGGTGGCAGGGGTGAACCAGAGGGTGGCAGTGGTGAACCAGAGGGTGCTGTGATGAACCAGAGGGTGGCAGTGGTGAACCAGAGGGTGGCAGTGGTGAAACAGAGGGTGGAAGTGATGAACCAGAGGGTGGCATTGATGAACCAGAGGGTGGCAGGGGTAAAACAGAGGGTGGGAGTGGTGAACCAGAGGGTGGCAGTGGTGAACCAGAGGGTGGTAGTGATGAACCAGAGGGTGGCAATGATGAACCAGAGGGTGACAGTCGTGAACCAGAGGGTGGCAATGGAGACCAGAGGGTTGCAGTGATGAACCAGAGGGTGGCAGTGTTGAACCAGAGGGTGGCACTGGTGAAACAGAGGGTTCTGTGATGAACCAGAGGGTGGCAGTGATGAACTAGAGGGTGCTGTGATGAACAGAGGGTGGCAGGGGTGAACCAGAGGGTGGCAGTGGTGAAACAGAGGGTGCTGTGATGAACCAGAGGGTGGCAGTGGTGAACCAGAGGGTGGCAGTGGTGAAACAGAGGGTGGAAGTGATGAACCAGAGGGTGGCAATGATGAATCAGAGGGCGACAGTGGTGAACCAGAGGGTGGCAATGGAGACCAGAGGGTTGCAGTGATGAACCAGAGGGTGGCAGTGTTGAACCAGAGGGTGGCACTGGTGAAACAGAGGGTTCTGTGATGAACCAGAGGGTGGCAGTGATGATCCAGAGGGTGTCAGTGGCGATCCAGAGTGTGGCAGTGATGAACAAGAGGGTGAAAGTGACAAACCAGAGGGTGGCAGTGATGATCCATAGGGTGGCAGTGGCAAACCAGAGGGTGGCAGTGATGAACCAGAGTTCTGTGATGAACCAGAAGGTGGCAGTGGTGAACCAGAGTGTGACAGTGGTGAACCAGAGGGTTGAAGTGATGAACCAGAGGGTGGCAGTGGTGAACCAGAGGGTGGCAGTGGTGAACCAGAGGGTGGCAGTGGTAACCAGAGGGTGGCAGTGATGAACTAGAGGGTGGCAGTGATGAACCAGAGGGTGGCAGTGGTGAACCAGAGGGTGGTGTGATGAACCAGAGGGTGGCAGGGGAGAACCAGAGAGTGGCAGTGGTGAACCAGAGGGTGCTGTGATGAACCAGAGGGCGGCAGTGGTGAACCAGAGGGTGGCAGTGGTGAACCAGAGGGTGGCATGGTGAACCAGAGGTTGGCAGTGGTGAACCAGGGGGTGGAAGTGATGAACTAGAGGGTGGCAGGGATGAACCAGAGGGTGGCAGTGGTGAACCAGAGGGTGCAGTGATGAACAGAGGGTGGAAGGGGTGAACCAGAGGGTGGAAGTGGTGAACCAGAGGTTGCTGTGATGAACCAGAGGGCGGCAGTGGTGAACCAGAGGGTGGCAGTGGTGAAACAGAGTGTGGCAGTGATGAACCAGAGGGTGGCAGTAATGAACCAGAGGATGGCATTAATGAACCAGAGGATGGCAGGGGTGAACCAGAGGGTGGCAGTGGTGAACCAGATGGTGGCAGTAGTGAACCAGAGGGTGGCAGGGATGAACCAGAGGGTGGCAATGATGAACCAGAGGGTTCTGTGATGAATCAGAGGGTGGCAGTGATGATCCAGAGTGTGTTAGTGGCGATCCAGAGGGTGGCAGTTGGGAACAAGAAGGTGAAAGTGACAAACCAGAGGGTGGCAGTGTTGATCCAGAGATTGGCAGTGCAAACCAGAGGGTGGCAGTGATGAGCCAGAGGGTGCTGTGATGAACCAGAAGGTGGCAGTGGTGAACCAGAGGGTGACAGTGGTGAACCGGAGGGTTGAAGTGATGAACCAGAGGGTGGCAGTGGTGAACCAGAGGGTGGCAGTGGTGAACCAGAGGGTGGCAGTGGTAACCAGAGGGTGGCAGTGATGAACTAGAGGGTGGCAGTGATGAACCAGAGGGTGGCAGTGGTGAACAAGAGGGTGGTGTGATGAACCAGAGGGTGGCAGGGGTGAACCAGAGAGTGGCAGTGGTGAACCAGAGGGTGCTGTGATAAACCAGAGGAAGGCATTGGTGAACCAGAGGGTGGAAGTGATGAACCAGAGGGTGGCAGTGGTGAACCAGAGGGTGGCAGTGATGAACCGGAGGGTGGAAGTGATTAACCAGATTGTGGCAGGGGTGAACCAGAGGGTGGCAGTGGTGAGCCAGAGAGTGGCAGTGGTGAAACAGATGTTGCTGTGATGAACCAGAGGGTGGCAGTGATGAACCAGAGGATGACAGTGGTGAACCAGAGGCTGGCAGGGATGAACCAGAGGGTGGCAGTGATGAACCAGAGGGTGGCAGTGATGAACCAGAGGGTGGCAGGGGGTGAACCAGAGGGTGGCAGTGGTGAACCAGAGGGTGGCAGTCGTGAACCAGAGGGTGGCAGTGATGAACCAGAGGGTGGGAATGATGAACCAGAGGGTGACAGTGGTGAACCAGAGGGTGACAGTGGTGAACCAGAGAGTGCTCTGATGATCCATATGGTGGCAGGGGTGAACCAGAGGGTGGCAGTGGTGAACTAGAGGGTGGCAGTGGAGAACCAGAGGGTGCTGTGATGAACCAGAGGGTGGCAGTGGTGAACCAGAGGGTGCTCTGATGAACCATATGGTGGCAGGGGTGAACCAGAGGTTGGCAGTGGTGAACCAGAGGGTGGCAGTGGTGAACCAGAGGGTGGCAGTGATGAACTAGAGGGTGGCAGTGATGAACCAGAGGGTGACAGTGGTGAACCAAAGGGTGCTGTGATGAACCAGAAGGTGGCAGGGGTGAACCAGAGGGTGGCAACGATGAACCAGAGGGTGACAGTGGTGAACCAGAGGGTGGCAGTGGTGAACTAGAGGGTGGCAGTGATGAACCAGAGGGTGGCAGTGATGAACCAGAGGGTGGCACTGGTGAACAAGAGGCTTCTGTGATGAGCCAGAGGGTGGCAGTGATGATCCAGAGGGTGGCAGTAATGATCCAGAGGGTGTCAGTGGCGAACCAGAGGGTGGCAGTGGTGAACCAGAGGGTGAAAGTAACAAACTAGAGGGTGGGAGTGATGATCCAGAGGGTGGCAGTGGCAAACCAGAGGGTGGCTGTGATGAACCAGAGGGTGATATGATGAATCAGAAGGTGGCAGTGGTGAACCAGAGGGTGACAGTGGTGAACCAGAGGGTGGAAGTGATGAACCAGAGGGTGCAGTGGTAAACCAGAGGGTGGCAGTGGTGAACCAGAGGGTGCTGTGATGAACCAGAGGGCGGCAGTGATAATCCAGAGGGTGACAGTGATGAACCAGAGGGTGGCAGTGGTGAACCAGAGGGTGACAGTGATGAACCAGAGGGTGACAGTGGTGAACCAGAGAGTTGCAGTGGTGAACCAGAGGGTGGCAGTGATGAGCCAGATGGTGGCAGTGGTGAACTAAAGAGGGTAGTGTGATGAACCAGAGGGTGGCAGGGGTGAACCAGAGGGTGGCAGTGGTGAACCAGAGGGTGCAGTGATAAACCAGAGGGTGGCAGTGGTGAACCAGAGGGTGGAATTGATGAACCAGAAGGTGGCAGTGGTGAACCAGAGAGTGCTGTGATGAACCAGAGGGTGGCAGTGGTGATGCAGAGGGTGACAGTGGTGAACCAGAGGGTGTTCTGATGAACCAGATGGTGGCAGGGGTGAAACAGAGGGTGGTTGTGGTGAAATAGAGGGTGGCAGTGGTGAACCAGAGGGTGGCAGTGGTGAACCAGAGGGTGGCAGTGATGAACTAGAGGGTGGCAGTGATGAACTAGAGGGTGCTGTGATGAACAGAGGGTGGCAGGGGTGAACCAGAGGGTGGCAGTGGTGAAACAGAGGGTGCTGTGATGAACCAGAGGGTGGCAGTGGTGAACCAGAGGGTGGCAGTGGTGAAACAGAGGGTGGAAGTGATGAACCAGAGGGTGGCAGTGATGAACCAGAGGGTGGCAGGGGTGAACCAGAGGGTGGGAGTGGTGAACCAGAGGGTGGCAGTGGTGAACCAGAGGGTGGTAGTGATGAACCAGAGGGTGGCAATGATGAACCAGAGGGTGACAGTGGTGAACCAGAGGGTGGCAATGGAGACCAGAGGGTTGCAGTGATGAACCAGAGGGTGGCAGTGTTGACCCAGAGAGTGGCACTGGTGAAACAGAGGGTTCTGTGATGAACCAGAGGGTGGCAGTGATGATCCAGAGGGTGTCAGTGGCGATCCAGAGGGTGGCAGTGATGAACAAGAGGGTGACAGTGACAAACCAGAGGGTGGCAGTGATGATCCATAGGGTGGCAGTGGCAAACCAGAGGGTGGCAAAATGAACCAGAGGGTGCTGTGATGAACCAGAAGGTGGAAGTGGTGAACCAGAGGGTGACAGTGGTGAACCAGAGGGTGTAAGTGATGAACCAGAGGGTGGCAGTTGTGAACCAGAGGGTGGCAGTGGTGAACTAGAGGGTGGCAGTGGTGACCCAGAGGGTGGCAGTGATGAACTAAAGGGTGGCAGTGATGAACCAGAGGGTGGCAGTGGTGAACTAAAGAGGGTAGATGATGAACCAGAGGGTGACAGGGGTGAACCTGAGGGTGGCAGTGGTGAACCAGAGGGTGGCAATGATGAACCAGATGGTGACAGTGGTGAACCAGAGGGTGCTCTGATGAACCAGATGGTGCTGTGATGAACCAGAGGGTGGCAGTGGTGAACCGGAGGGTGGCAGTAGTGGACCAGAGGGTGGCAGTGGTGAACCAGAGGGTGGCAGGGGTGAACCAGAGGATGGCAGGAATGAACAAGAGGGTGGCAGGGGTGAACCAGAGGGTGGCAGAGGTGAACCAGAGGGTGGCAGTGAAGAACCAGAGGGTGGCAATGATGAACCAGAGGGTGACAGTGGTGAACCAGAGGGTGCTCTGATGAACCAGATGGTGGCAGGGGTGAACCAGAGGGTGGCAGTCGTGAACTAGAGGGTGGCAGTGGAGAACCAGAGGGTGCTGTGATAAGCCAGAGGGTGGCAGTGGTGAACCAGATGGTGGCAGTGGTGAACCAGGGGGTGGCAGTGATGAACTAGAGGTTGGCAGTGATGAACCAGAGGGTGACAGTGGTGAACCAGAGGGTGCTGTGATGAACCAGATGGTGGCAGGGGTGAACCAGAGGGTGTCAGTGGTGAACTAGAGGGTGGCAGTGGAGAACCAGAGGGTGCTGTGATGAGCCAGAGGTTGGCAGTGGTGAACCAGAGGGTGGCAGTAGTGAACCAGAGGGTGGCAGTGATGAACCAGAGGGTGGCACTGATGAACCAGAGGGTGACAGTGGTGAACCAGAGGGTGGCACTGGAGAACAGAGGGTGCTGTGATGAACCAGAGGGTGACAGTTGTGAACCAGAGGGTGACAGTGGTGGACCAGAGAGTGCTCTGATGATCCATATGGTGGCAGTGGTGAACCAGAGGGTGGCAGTGGTGAACTAGTGGGTGGCAGTGGTGAACCAGAGGGTGCTGTGATGAACCAGAGGGTGGCAGTGGTGAACCAGAGGGTGCTCTGATGAACCATATGGTGACAGGGGTGAACCAGAGGTTGGCAGTGGTGAACCAGAGGGTGGCAGTGGTGAACCAGAGGGTGGCAGTGATGAACTAGAGGGTGGCAGTGATGAACCAGAGGGTGACAGTGGTGAACTAGAGGGTGCTGTGATGAACAGAGGGTGGCAGGGGTGAACCAGAGGGTGGCAGTGGTGAACCAGAGGGTGCTGTGATGAACCAGAGGGTGGCAGTGGTGAACCAGAGGGTGGCAGTGGTGAAACAGAGGGTGGAAGTGATGAACCAGAGGGTGGCATTGATGAACCAGAGGGTGGCAGGGGTAAAACAGAGGGTGGGAGTGGTGAACCAGAGGGTGGCAGTGGTGAACCAGAGGGTGGTAGTGATGAACCAGAGGGTGGCAATGATGAACCAGAGGGTGACAGTCGTGAACCAGAGGGTGGCAATGGAGACCAGAGGGTTGCAGTGATGAACCAGAGGGTGGCAGTGTTGAACCAGAGGGTGGCACTGGTGAAACAGAGGGTTCTGTGATGAACCAGAGGGTGGCAGTGATGAACTAGAGGGTGCTGTGATGAACAGAGGGTGGCAGGGGTGAACCAGAGGGTGGCAGTGGTGAAACAGAGGGTGCTGTGATGAACCAGAGGGTGGCAGTGGTGAACCAGAGGGTGGCAGTGGTGAAACAGAGGGTGGAAGTGATGAACCAGAGGGTGGCAATGATGAATCAGAGGGCGACAGTGGTGAACCAGAGGGTGGCAATGGAGACCAGAGGGTTGCAGTGATGAACCAGAGGGTGGCAGTGTTGAACCAGAGGGTGGCACTGGTGAAACAGAGGGTTCTGTGATGAACCAGAGGGTGGCAGTGATGATCCAGAGGGTGTCAGTGGCGATCCAGAGTGTGGCAGTGATGAACAAGAGGGTGAAAGTGACAAACCAGAGGGTGGCAGTGATGATCCATAGGGTGGCAGTGGCAAACCAGAGGGTGGCAGTGATGAACCAGAGGGTGCTGTGATGAACCAGAAGGTGGCAGTGGTGAACCAGAGGGTGACAGTGGTGAACCAGAGGGTGTAAGTGATGAACCAGAGGGTGGCAGTTGTGAACCAGAGGGTGGCAGTGGTGAACTAGAGGGTGGCAGTGGTGAACCAGAGGGTGGCAGTGATGAACTAAAGGGTGGCAGTGATGAACCAGAGGGTGGCAGTGGTGAACTAAAGAGGGTAGTTTGATGAACCAGAGGGTGACAGGGGTGAACCTGAGGGTGGCAGTGGTGAACCAGAGGGTGCTGTGATAAACCAGAGGGTGGCAGTGGTGAACCAGAGGGTGGCAGTGGTGAACAACAGGGTGGAAGTGATGAACCAGAGGGTGGCAGTGGTGAACCAGAGGGTGGCTGTGATGAACCGGAGGGTGGAAATGATTAACCAGATGGTGGTAGGGGTGAACTAGAGGGTGGCAGTTGTGAACCAGAGGGTGGCAGGGGTGAGCCTGAGGGTGGCAGGGATGAACCAGAGGGTGGCAGTGGTGAACCAGAGGGTGGCAGTGGTGAACCAGAGGGTGGCAATGATGAACCAGATGGTGACAGTGGTGAACCAGAGGGTGCTCTGATGAACCAGATGGTGCTGTGATGAACCAGAGGGTGGCAGTGGTGAACCGGAGGGTGGCAGTAGTGGACCAGAGGGTGGCAGTGGTGAACCAGAGGGTGGCAGGGGTGAACCAGAGGATGGCAGGAATGAACAAGAGGGTGGCAGGGGTGAACCAGAGGGTGGCAGCGGTGAACCAGAGGGTGGCAGTGATGAACCAGAGGGTGGCAATGATGAACCAGAGGGTGACAGTGGTGAACCTGAGGGTGACAGTGGTGAACCAGAGGGTGCTCTGATGAACCAGATGGTGGCAGGGGTGAACCAGAGGGTGGCAGTCGTGAACTAGAGGGTGGCAGTGGAGAACCAGAGGGTGCTGTGATAAGCCAGAGGGTGGCAGTGGTGAACCAGACGGTGGCAGTGGTGAACCAGGGGGTGGCAGTGATGAACTAGAGGTTGGCAGTGATGAACCAGAGGGTGACAGTGGTGAACCAGAGGGTGCTGTGATAAACCAGATGGTGGCAGGGGTGAACCAGAGGGTGGCAGTGGTAAACTAGAGGGTGGCAGTGGAGAACTAGAGGGTGCTGTGATGAGCCAGAGGTTGGCAGTGGTGAACCAGAGGGTGGCAGTAGTGAACCAGAGGGTGGCAGTGATGAACCAGAGGGTGGCAATGATGAACCAGAGGGTGACAGTGGTGAACCAGAGGGTGGCACTGGAGACCAGAGGGTGCTGTGATGAACCAGAGGGTGAAAGTTGTGAACCAGAGGGTGACAGTGGTGAACCAGAGAGTGCTCTGATGATCCATATGGTGGCAGTGGTGAACCAGAGGGTGGCAGTGGTGAACTAGAGGGTGGCAGTGGTGAACCAGAGGGTGCTGTGATGAACCAGAGGGTGGCAGTGGTGAACTAGAGGGTGCTGTGATGAACAGAGGGTGGCAGTGGTGAACCAGAGGGTGGCAGTGGTGAACCAGAGGGTGCTGTGATGAACCAGAGGGTGGCAGTGGTGAACCAGAGGGTGGCAGTGGTGAAACAGAGGGTGGAAGTGATGAACCAGAGGGTGGCAGTGATGAACCAGAGGGTGGCAGAGGTGAACCAAAGGGTGGGAGTGGTGAACCAGAGGGTGGCAGTGGTGAACCAGAGGGTGGTAGTGATGAACCAGAGGGTGGCAATGATGAACCAGAGGGTGACAGTGGTGAACAAGAGGGTGGCAATGGAGACCAGAGGGTTGCAGTGATGAACCAGAGGGTTGCAGTGTTGAACCAGAGGGTGGCACTGGTGAAACAGAGGGTTCTGTGATGAACCAGAGGGTTGCAGTGATGATCCAGAGGGTGTCAGTGGCGAACCAGAGGGTGGCAGTGATGAACAAGAGGGTGAAAGTGACAAACCAGAGGGTGGCAGTGATGATCCATAGGGTGGCAGTGGCAAACCAGAGGGTGGCAGTGATGAACCAGAGGGTGGCAGTGGTAACCAGAGGGTGCTGTGATAAACCAGAGGGTGGCATTGGTGAACCAGAGGGTGGAAGTGATGAACCAGAGGGTGGCAGTGGTGAACCAGAGGGTGGCAGTGGTGAACCAGAGTGTGACAGTGGTGAACCAGAGGGTTGAAGTGATGAACCAGAGGGTGGCAGTGGTGAACCATAGGGTGGCAGTGGTGAACCAGAGGGTGGCAGTGGTAACCAGAGGGTGCTGTGATAAACCAGAGGGTGGCATTGGTGAACCAGAGGGTGGAAGTGATGAACCAGAGGGTGGCAGTGGTGAACCAGAGGGTGGCAGTGATGAACCGGAGGGTGGAAGTGATTAACCAGATTGTGGCAGGGGTGAACCAGAGGGTGGCAATGGTGAACCAGAGAGTGGCAGTGGTGAACCAGATGTTGCTGTGATGAGCCAGAGGGTGGCAGTGGTGAACCAGAGGACGACAGTGGTGAACCAGAGGCTGGCAGGGATGAACCAGAGGGTGGCAGTGATGAACCAGAGGGTGGCAGTGATGAACCAGAGGGTGGCAGGGGTGAACCAGATGGTGGCAGTGGTGAACCAGAGGGTGGCAGTGGTGAACTAGAGGGTGGCAGTGATGAATCAGAGGGTGGCAATGATGAACCAGAGGATGACAGTGGTGAACCAGAGGGTGACAGTGGTGAACCAGAGGGTGGCAGTGGTGAACTAGAGGGTGGCAGTGATGAACCAGAGGGTGGCAGTGATGAACCAGAGGGTGGCACTGGTGAACAAGAGGAATCTATGATGAGCCAGAGGGTGGCAGTGATGATCCAGAGGGTGGCAGTAATGATCTAGAGGGTGTCAGTGGCGAACCAGAGGGTGGCAGTGGTGAACCAGAGGGTGAAAGTAACAAACTAGAGGGTGGGAGTGATGATCCAGAGGGTGGCAGTGGCAAACCAGAGGGTGGCTGTGATGAACCAGAGGGTGATGTGATGAATCAGAAGGTGGCAGTGGTGAACCAGAGGGTGGCAGTGGTTAACCAGAGGGTGGGAGTGGTGAACCAGAGGGTGGCAATGATGAACCACATGGTGACAGTGGTGAACCAGAGGGTGCTCTGATGAACCAGATGGTGGCAGGGGTGAACCAGAGGGTGGCAGTGGTGAACTAGAGAGTGGCAGTGGAGAACCATATGGTGCTGTGATGAACCAGAGAGTGGCAGTGGTGAACTGGAGGGTGGCAGTAGTGAACCAGAGGGTGGCAGTGGTGAACCAGAGGGTGGCAGGGGTGAACCAGAGGATGGCAGGAATGAACAAGAGGGTGGCAGGGGTGAACCAGAGGGTGGCAGAGGTGAACCAGAGGGTGGCAGTGATGAACCAGAGGGTGGCAATGATGAACCAGAGGGTGACAGTGGTGAACCAAGAGGGTGCTCTGATGAACCAGATGGTGGCAGGGGTGAACCAGAGGGTGGCAGTGGTGAACTAGAGGGTGGCAGTGGAGAACCAGAGGGTGCTGTGATAAGCCAGAGGGTGGCAGTGGTGAACCAGACGGTGGCAGTGGTGAACCAGGGGGTGGCAGTGATGAACTAGAGGTTGGCAGTGATGAACCAGAGGGTGACAGTGGTAAACCAGAGGGTGTTGTGATGAACCAGATGGTGGCAGGGGTGAACCAGAGGGTGGCAGTGGTGAGCTAGAGGGTGGCAGTGGAGAACCAGAGGGTGCTGTGATGAGCCAGAGGTTGGCAGTGGTGAACCAGAGGGTGGCAGTAGTGAACCAGAGGGTGGCAGTGATGAACCAGAGGGTGGCAATGATGAACCAGAGGGTGACAGTGGTGAACCAGGGGGTGGCAGTGGAGACCAGAGGGTGGCAGTGATGAACCAGAGGGTGGCAGTGATGAACCAGAGGGTGGCAGGGGTGAACCAGAGGGTGGCAGTGGTGAACTAGAGGGTGGCAGTGGTGAACCAGAGGGTGCTGTGATGAACCAGAGGGTGGCAGTGGTGAACCAGAGGGTGGCATGGGGAACCAGAGGTTGGCAGTGGTGAGCCAGGGGGTGGAAGTGATGAACTAGAGGGTGGCAGTGATGAACCAGAGGGTGGCAGTAGTAACCAGAGGGTGGCAGTGATGAACTAGAGGGTGGCAGTGATGAACCAGAGGGTGGCAGTGGTGAACCCGAGGGTGGTGTGATGAACCAGAGGGTGGCAGGGATGAACCAGAGGGTGGCAGGGGTGAACCAGAGAGTGGCAGTGGTGAACCAGAGGGTGCTGTGATAAACCAGAGGGTGGCATTGGTGAACCAGAGGGTGGAAGTGATGAACCAGATGGTGGCAGTGGTGATCCAGAGGGTGGCAGTGATGAACCGGAGGGTGGAAGTGATTAACCAGATTGTGGCAGGGGTGAACCAGAGGGTGGCAGTGGTGAACCAGAGAGTGGCAGTGGTGAACCAGATGTTGCTGTGATGAACCAGAGGGTGGCAGTGGTGAACCAGAGGATGACAGTGGTAAACCAGAGGCTGGCAGGGATGAACCAGAGGGTGGCAGTGATGAACCAGAGGGTGGCTGTGATGAACCAGAGGGTGATGTGATGAATCAGAAGGTGGCAGTGGTGAACCAGAGGGTGGCAGTGGTGAACCAGAGGGTGGGAGTGGTGAACCAGAGGGTGGCAATGATGAACCAGATGGTGACAAAGGTGAACCAGAGGGTGCTCTGATGAACCAGATGGTGGCAGGGGTGAACCAGAGGGTGGCAGTGGTGAACTAGAGAGTGGCAGTGGAGAACCATATGGTGCTGTGATGAACCAGAGGGTGGCAGTGGTGAACTGGAGGGTGGCAGTAGTGAACCAGAGGGTGGCAGTGGTGAACCAGAGGGTGGCAGGGGTGAACCAGAGGATGGCAGGAATGAACAAGAGGGTGGCAGGGGTGAACCAGAGGGTGGCAGAGGTGAACCAGAGGGTGGAAGTGATGAACCAGAGGGTGGCAATGATGAACCAGAGGGTGACAGTGGTGAACCAGATGGTGGCAGGGGTGAAACAGAGGGTGGCAGTGGTGAACTAGAGAGTGGCAGTGGAGAACCAGAGGGTGCTGTAATAAGCCAGAGGGTGGCAGTGGAGAACCAGAGGGTGCTGTGATAAGCCAAAGGGTGGCAGTGGTGAACCAGACAGTGGCAGTGGTGAACCAGGGGGTGGCAGTGATGAACTAGAGGTTGGCAGTGATGAACCAGAGGGTGACAGTGGTAAACCAGAGGGTGTTGTGATGAACCAGATGGTGGCAGGGGTGAACCAGAGGGTGGCAGTGGTGAACTAGAGGGTGGCAGTGGAGAACCAGAGGGTGCTGTGATGAGCCAGAGGTTGGCAGTGGTGAACCAGAGGGTGGCAGTAGTGAACCAGATGGTGGCAGTGATGAACCAGAGGGTGGCAATGAGGAACCAGAGGTTGACAGTGGTGAACCAGGGGGTGGCAGTGGAGACCAGAGGGTGGCAGTGATGAACCAGAGGGTGGTAGTGATGAACCAGAGGGTGGCAGGGGTAAACCAGAGGGTGGCAGTGGTGAACTAGAGGGTGGCAGTGGTGAACCAGAGGGTGCTGTGATGACCCAGAGGGTGGCAGTGGTGAACCAGAGGGTGGCATGGTGAACCAGAGGTTGGCAGTGGTGAACCAGGGGGTGGAAGTGATGAACTAGAGGGTGGCAGTGATGAACCAGAGGGTGGCAGTGGTGAACCAGAGGGTGCTGTGATGAACAGAGGGTGGAAGGGGTGAACCAGAGGGTGGCAGTGGTGAACCAGAGGTTGCTGTGATGAACCAGAGGGTGGCAGTGGTGAACCAGAGGGTGGCAGTGGTGAAACAGAGGGTGGCAGTGATGAACCAGAGGGTGGCAGTAATGAACCAGAGGATGGTAGGGGTGAACCAGAGGGTGGCAGTGGTGAACCAGATGGTGGCAGTAGTGAACCAGAGGGTGGCAGGGATGAACCAGAGGGTGGCAATGATGAACCAGAGGGTGGCACTGGTGAACAAGAGGGTTCTGTGATGAGCCAGAGGGTGGCAGTGATGATCCAGAGGGTGGCAGTAATGATCCAGAGGGTGTCAGTGGCGAACCAGAGGGTGGCAGTGGTGAACCAGAGGGTGAAAGTAACAAACTAGAGGGTGGGAGTGATGATCCAGAGGGTGGCAGTGGCAAACTAGAGGGTGGCTGTGATGAACCAGAGGGTGATGTGATGAATCAGAAGGTGGCAGTGGTGAACCAGAGGGTGACAGTGGTGAACCAGAGGGTGGAAGTGATGAACCAGAGGGTGCAGTGGTAAACCAGAGGGTGGCAGTGGTGAACCAGAGGGTGCTGTGATGAACCAGAGGGCGGCAGTGATAATCCAGAGGGTGACAGTGATGAACCAGAGGGTGGCAGTGGTGAACCAGAGGGTGGCAGTGGTGAACCAGAGGGTGCTGTGATGAACAGAGGGTGGAAGGGGTGAACCAGAGGGTGGCAGTGGTGAACCAGAGGTTGCTGTGATGAACCAGAGGGTGGCAGTGGTGAACCAGAGGGTGGCAGTGGTGAAACAGAGGGTGGCAGTGATGAACCAGAGGGTGGCAGTAATGAACCAGAGGATGGTAGGGGTGAACCAGAGGGTGGCAGTGGTGAACCAGATGGTGGCAGTAGTGAACCAGAGGGTGGCAGGGATGAACCAGAGGGTGGCAATGATGAACCAGAGGGTTCTGTGATGAATCAGAGGGTGGCAGTGATGATCCAGAGTGTGTTAGTGGCGATCCAGAGGGTGGCAGTTGTGAACAAGAAGGTGAAAGTGACAAACCAGAGGGTGGCATTGTTGATCCAGAGGGTGGCAGTGCAAACCAGAGGGTGGCAGTGATGAACCAGAGGGTGCTGTGATGAACCAGAAGGTGGCAGTGGTGAACCAGAGGGTGACAGTGGTGAACCAGAGGGTTGAAGTGATGAACCAGAGGGTGTAAGTGATGAACCAGAGGGTGGCAGTTGTGAACCAGAGGGTGGCAGTGGTGAACTAGAGGGTGGCAGTGGTGAACCAGAGGGTGGCAGTGATGAACTAAAGGGTGGCAGTGATGAACCAGAGGGTGGCAGTGGTGAACTAAAGAGGGTAGATGATGAACCAGAGGGTGACAGGGGTGAACCTGAGGGTGGCAGTGGTGAACCAGAGGGTGGCAATGATGAACCAGATGGTGACAGTGGTGAACCAGAGGGTGCTCTGATGAACCAGATGGTGCTGTGATGAACCAGAGGGTGGCAGTGGTGAACCGGAGGGTGGCAGTAGTGGACCAGAGGGTGGCAGTGGTGAACCAGAGGGTGGCAGGGGTGAACCAGAGGATGGCAGGAATGAACAAGAGGGTGGCAGGGGTGAACCAGAGGGTGGCAGAGGTGAACCAGAGGGTGGCAGTGAAGAACCAGAGGGTGGCAATGATGAACCAGAGGGTGACAGTGGTGAACCAGAGGGTGACAGTGGTGAACCAGAGGGTGCTCTGATGAACCAGATGGTGGCAGGGGTGAACCAGAGGGTGGCAGTCGTGAACTAGAGGGTGGCAGTGGAGAACCAGAGGGTGCTGTGATAAGCCAGAGGGTGGCAGTGGTGAACCAGATGGTGGCAGTGGTGAACCAGGGGGTGGCAGTGATGAACTAGAGTTTGGCAGTGATGAACCAGAGGGTGACAGTGGTGAACCAGAGGGTGCTGTGATGAACCAGATGGTGGCAGGGGTAAACCAGAGGGTGTCAGTGGTGAACTAGAGGGTGGCAGTGGAGAACCAGAGGGTGCTGTGATGAGCCAGAGGTTGGCAGTGATGAACCAGAGGGTGGCAGTAGTGAACCAGAGGGTGGCAGTGATGAACCAGAGGGTGGCAATGATGAACCAGAGGGTGACAGTGGTGAACCAGAGGGTGGCACTGGAGAACAGAGGGTGCTGTGATGAACCAGAGGGTGACAGTTGTGAACCAGAGGGTGACAGTGGTGAACCAGAGAGTGCTCTGATGATCCATATGGTGGCAGTGGTGAACCAGAGGGTGGCAGTGGTGAACTAGAGGGTGGCAGTGGTGAACCAGAGGGTGCTGTGATGAACCAGAGGGTGGCAGTGGTGAACCAGAGGGTGCTCTGATGAACCATATGGTGACAGGGGTGAACCAGAGGTTGGCAGTGGTGAACCAGAGGGTGGCAGTGGTGAACCAGAGGGTGGCAGTGATGAACTAGAGGGTGGCAGTGATGAACCAGAGGGTGACAGTGGTGAACTAGAGGGTGCTGTGATGAACAGAGGGTGGCAGGGGTGAACCAGAGGGTGGCAGTGGTGAACCAGAGGGTGCTGTGATTAACCAGAGGGTGGCAGTGGTGAACCAGAGGGTGGCAGTGGTGAAACAGAGGGTGGAAGTGATGAACCAGAGGGTGGAATTGATGAACCAGAGGGTGGCAGGGGTAAAAAAGAGGGTGGGAGTGGTGAACCAGAGGGTGGCAGTGGTGAACCAGAGGGTGGTAGTGATGAACCAGAGGGTGGCAATGATGAACCAGAGGGTGACAGTCGTGAACCAGAGGGTGGCAATGGAGACCAGAGGGTTGCAGTGATGAACCAGAGGGTGGCAGTGTTGAACCAGAGGGTGGAACTGGTGAAACAGAGGGTTCTGTGATGAACCAGAGGGTGGCAGTGATGAACTAGAGGGTGCTGTGATGAACAGAGGGTGGCAGGGGTGAACCAGAGGGTGGCAGTGGTGAAACAGAGGGTGCTGTGATGAACCAGAGGGTGGCAGTGGTGAACTAGAGGGTGGCAGTGGTGAAACAGAGGGTGGAAGTGATGAACCAGAGGGTGGCAATGATGAATCAGAGGGCGACAGTGGTGAACCAGAGGGTGGCAATGGAGACCAGAGGGTTGCAGTGATGAACCAGAGGGTTGCAGTGTTGAACCAGAGGGTGGCACTGGTGAAACAGAGGGTTCTGTGATGAACCAGAGGGTGGCAGTGATGATCCAGAGGGTGTCAGTGGCGATCCAGAGTGTGGCAGTGATGAACAAGAGGGTGAAAGTGACAAACCAGAGGGTGGCAGTGATGATCCATAGGGTGGCAGTGGCAAACCAGAGGGTGGCAGTGATGAACCAGAGGGTGCTGTGATGAACCAGAAGGTGGCAGTGGTGAACCAGAGGGTGACAGTGGTGAACCAGAGGGTGTAAGTGATGAACCAGAGGGTGGCAGTTGTGAACCAGAGGGTGGCAGTGGTGAACTAGAGGGTGGCAGTGGTGAACCAGAGGGTGGCAGTGATGAACTAAAGGGTGGCAGTGATGAACCAGAGGGTGGCAGTGGTGAACTAAAGAGGGTAGTTTGATGAACCAGAGGGTGACAGGGGTGAACCTGAGGGTGGCAGTGGTGAACCAGAGGGTGCTGTGATAAACCAGAGGGTGGCAGTGGTGAACCAGAGGGTGGCAGTGGTGAACAAGAGGGTGGAAGTGATGAACCAGAGGGTGGCAGTGGTGAACCAGAGGGTGGCTGTGATGAACCGGAGGGTGGAAGTGATTAACCAGAGGGTGGCAATGATGAACCAAATGGTGACAGTGGTGAACCAGAGGGTGGCAGGGGTGAGACTGAGGGTGGCAGGGATGAACCAGAGGGTGGCAGTGGTGAACCAGAGGGTGGCAGTGGTGAACCAGAGGGTGGCAATGATGAACCAAATGGTGACAGTGGTGAACCAGAGGGTGCTCTGATGAACCAGATGGTGCTGTGATGAACCAGAGGGTGGCAGTGGTGAACCGGAGGGTGGCAGTAGTGGACCAGAGGGTGGCAGTGGTGAACCAGAGGGTGGCAGGGGTGAACCAGAGGATGGCAGGAATGAACAAGAGGGTGGCAGGGGTGAACCAGAGGGTGGCAGCGGTGAACCAGAGGGTGGCAGTGATGAACCAGAGGGTGGCAATGATGAACCAGAGGGTGACAGTGGTGAACCTGAGGGTGACAGTGGTGAACCAGAGGGTGCTCTGATGAACCAGATGGTGGCAGGGGTGAACCAGAGGGTGGCAGTCGTGAACTAGAGGGTGGCAGTGGAGAACCAGAGGGTGCTGTGATAAGCCAGAGGGTGGCAGTGGTGAACCAGACGGTGGCAGTGGTGAACCAGGGGGTGGCAGTGATGAACTAGAGGTTGGCAGTGATGAACCAGAGGGTGACAGTGGTGAACCAGAGGGTGCTGTGATAAACCAGATGGTGGCAGGGGTGAACCAGAGGGTGGCAGTGGTGAACTAGAGGGTGGCAGTGGAGAACCAGAGGGTGCTGTGATGAGCCAGAGGTTGGCAGCGGTGAACCAGAGGGTGGCAGTAGTGAACCAGAGGGTGGCAGTGATGAACCAGAGGGTGGCAATGATGAACCAGAGGGTGACAGTGGTGAACCAGAGGGTGGCACTGGAGACCAGAGGGTGCTGTGATGAACCAGAGGGTGACAGTTGTGAACCAGAGGGTGACAGTGGTGAACCAGAGAGTGCTCTGATGATCCATATGGTGGCAGTGGTGAACCAGAGGGTGGCAGTGGTGAACTAGAGGGTGGCAGTGGTGAACCAGAGGGTGCTGTGATGAACCAGAGGGTGGCAGTGGTGAACTAGAGGGTGCTGTGATGAACAGAGGGTGGCAGGGGTGAACCAGAGGGTGGCAGTGGTGAACCAGAGGGTGCTGTGATGAACCAGAGGGTGGCAGTGGTGAACCAGAGGGTGGCAGTGGTGAAACAGAGGGTGGAAGTGATGAACCAGAGGGTGGCAGTGATGAACCAGAGGGTGGCAGAGGTGAACCAGAGGGTGGGAGTGGTGAACCAGAGGGTGGCAGTGGTGAACCAGAGGGTGGTAGTGATGAACCAGAGGGTGGCAATGATGAACCAGAGGGTGACAGTGGTGAACCAGAGGGTGGCAATGGAGACCAGAGGGTTGCAGTGATGAACCAGATGGTGGCAGTGTTGAACCAGAGGGTGGCACTGGTGAAACAGAGGGTTCTGTGATGAACCAGAGGGTTGCAGTGATGATCCAGAGGGTGTCAGTGGCGAACCAGAGGGTGGCAGTGATGAACAAGAGGGTGAAAGTGACAAACCAGAGGGTGGCAGTGATGATCCATAGGGTGGCAGTGGCAAACCAGAGGGTGGCAGTGATGAACCAGAGTTATGTGATGAACCAGAAGGTGGCAGTGGTGAACCAGAGTGTGACAGTGGTGAACCAGAGGGTTGAAGTGATGAACCAGAGGGTGGCAGTGGTGAACCAGAGGGTGGCAGTGGTGAACCAGAGGGTGGCAGTGGTAACCAGAGGGTGCTGTGATAAACCAGAGGGTGGCATTGGTGAACCAGAGGGTGGAAGTAATGAACCAGAGGGTGGCAGTGGTGAACCAGAGGGTGGAAGTGATTAACCAGATTGTGGCAGGGGTGAACCAGAGGGTGGCAGTGGTGAACCAGAGAGTGGCAGTGGTGAACCAGATGTTGCTGTGATGAGCCAGAGGGTGGCAGTGGTGAACCAGAGGACGACAGTGGTGAACCAGAGGCTGGCAGGGATGAACCAGAGGGTGGCAGTGATGAACCAGAGGGTGGCAGTGATGAACCAGAGGGTGGCAGGGGTGAACCAGATGGTGGCAGTGGTGAACCAGAGGGTGGCAGTGGTGAACTAGAGGGTGGCAGTGATGAATCAGAGGGTGGCAATGATGAACCAGAGGATGACAGTGGTGAACCAGAGGGTGACAGTGGTGAACCAGAGGGTGGCAGTGGTGAACTAGAGGGTGGCAGTGATGAACCAGAGGGTGGCAGTGATGAACCAGAGGGTGGCACTGGTGAACAAGAGGAATCTATGATGAGCCAGAGGGTGGCAGTGATGATCCAGAGGGTGGCAGTAATGATCTAGAGGGTGTCAGTGGCGAACCAGAGGGTGGCAGTGGTGAACCAGAGGGTGAAAGTAACAAACTAGAGGGTGGGAGTGATGATCCAGAGGGTGGCAGTGGCAAACCAGAGGGTGGCTGTGATGAACCAGAGGGTGATGTGATGAATCAGAAGGTGGCAGTGGTGAACCAGAGGGTGGCAGTGGTTAACCAGAGGGTGGGAGTGGTGAACCAGAGGGTGGCAATGATGAACCACATGGTGACAGTGGTGAACCAGAGGGTGCTCTGATGAACCAGATGGTGGCAGGGGTGAACCAGAGGGTGGCAGTGGTGAACTAGAGAGTGGCAGTGGAGAACCATATGGTGCTGTGATGAACCAGAGAGTGGCAGTGGTGAACTGGGGGTGGCAGTAGTGAACCAGAGGGTGGCAGTGGTGAACCAGAGGGTGGCAGAGGTGAACCAGAGGGTGGCAGTGATGAACCAGAGGGTGGCAATGATGAACCAGAGGGTGACAGTGGTGAACCAAGAGGGTGCTCTGATGAACCAGATGGTGGCAGGGGTGAACCAGAGGGTGGCAGTGGTGAACTAGAGGGTGGCAGTGGAGAACCAGAGGGTGCTGTGATAAGCCTGAGGGTGGCAGTGGTGAACCAGATGGTGGCAGTGGTGAACCAGGGGGTGGCAGTGATGAACTAGAGGTTGGCAGTGATGAACCAGAGGGTGACAGTGGTAAACCAGAGGGTGTTGTGATGAACCAGATGGTGGCAGGGGTGAACCAGAGGGTGGCAGTGGTGAGCTAGAGGGTGGCAGTGGAGAACCAGAGGGTGCTGTGATGAGCCAGAGGTTGGCAGTGGTGAACCAGAGGGTGGCAGTAGTGAACCAGAGGGTGGCAGTGATGAACCAGAGGGTGGCAATGATGAACCAGAGGGTGACAGTGGTGAACCAGGGGGTGGCAGTGGAGACCAGAGGGTGGCAGTGATGAACCAGAGGGTGGCAGTGATGAACCAGAGGGTGGCAGGGGTGAACCAGAGGGTGGCAGTGGTGAACTAGAGGGTGGCAGTGGTGAACCAGAGGGTGCTGTGTTGAACCAGAGGGTGGCAGTGGTGAACCAGAGGGTGGCATGGCGAACCAGAGGTTGGCAGTGGTGAACCAGGGGGTGGAAGTGATGAACTAGAGGGTGGCAGTGATGAACCAGAGGGTGGCAGTAGTAACCAGAGGGTGGCAGTGATGAACTAGAGGGTGGCAGTGATGAACCAGAGGGTGGCAGTGGTGAACCAGAGGGTGGTGTGATGAACCAGAGGGTGGCAGGGATGAACCAGAGGGTGGCAGGGGTGAACCAGAGAGTGGCAGTGGTGAACCAGAGGGTGCTGTGATAAACCAGAGGGTGGCATTGGTGAACCAGAGGGTGGAAGTGATGAACCAGATGGTGGCAGTGGTGAACCAGAGGGTGGCAGTGATGAACTGGAGGGTGGAAGTGATTAACCAGATTGTGGCAGGGGTGAACCAGAGGGTGGCAGTGGTGAACCAGAGAGTGGCAGTGGTGAACCAGATGTTGCTGTGATGAACCAGAGGGTGGCAGTGGTGAACCAGAGGATGACAGTGGTGAACCAGAGGCTGGCAGGGATGAACCAGAGGGTGGCAGTGATGAACCAGAGGGTGGCAGTGATGAACCAGAGGGTGGCAGTGATGAACCAGAGGGTGGCAGGGGTGAACCAGAGGGTGGCAGTGGTGAACCAGAGGGTGGCAGTGATGAACCAGAGGGTGGCAATGATGAACCAGAGGGTGACAGTGGTGAACCAGAGGGTGCCAGTGGTGAACCAGAGGGTGGCAGTGGTGAACTAGAGGGTGGCAGTGATGAACCAGAGGGTGGCAGTGATGAACCAGAGGGTGGCACTGGTGAACAAGAGGGTTCTATTATGAGCCAGAGGGTGGTAGTGATGATCCAGAGGGTGGCAGTAATGGTCTAGAGGGTGTCAGTGGCGAACCAGAGGGTGGCAGTGGTGAACCAGAGGGTGAAAGTAACAAACTAGAGGGTGGGAGTGATGATCCAGAGGGTGGCAGTGGCAAACCAGAGGGTGGCTGTGATGAACCAGAGGGTGATGTGATGAATCAGAAGGTGGCAGTGGTGAACCAGAGGGTGGCGGTGGTGAACCAGAGGGTGGGAGTGGTGAACCAGAGGGTGGCAATGATGAACCAGATGGTGACAAAGGTGAACCAGAGGGTGGCAGTGGTGAACTAGAGAGTGGCAGTGGAGAACCATATGGTGCTGTGATGAACCAGAGGGTGGCAGTGGTGAACTGGAGGGTGGCAGTAGTGAACCAGAGGGTGGCAGTGGTGAACCAGAGGGTGGCAGGGGTGAACCAGAGGATGGCAGGAATGAACAAGAGGGTGGCAGGGGTGAACCAGAGGGTGGCAGAGGTGAACCAGAGGGTGGAAGTGATGAACCAGAGGGTGGCAATGATGAACCAGAGGGTGACAGTGGTGAACCAGATGGTGGCAGGGGTGAAACAGAGGGTGGCAGTGGTGAACTAGAGGGTGGCAGTGGAGAACCAGAGGGTGCTGTAATAAGCCAGAGGGTGGCAGTGGAGAATCAGAGGGTGCTGTGATAAGCCAAAGGGTGGCAGTGGTGAACCAGACGGTGGCAGTGGTGAACCAGGGGGTGGCAGTGATGAACTAGAGGTTGGCAGTGATGAACCAGAGGGTGACAGTGGTAAACCAGAGGGTGTTGTGATGAACCAGATGGTGGCAGGGGTGAACCAGAGGGTGGCAGTGGTGAACTAGAGGGTGGCAGTGGAGAACCAGAGGGTGCTGTGATGAGCCAGGGGTTGGCAGTGGTGAACCAGAGGGTGGCAGTAGTGAACCAGAGGGTGGCAGTGATGAACCAGAGGGTGGCAATGATGAACCAGAGGTTGACAGTGGTGAACCAGGGGGTGGCAGTGGAGACCAGAGGGTGGCAGTGATGAACCAGAGGGTGGCAGTGATGAACCAGAGGGTGGCAGGGGTAAACCAGAGGGTGGCAGTGGTGAACTAGAGGGTGGCAGTGGTGAACCAGAGGGTGCTGTGATGACCCAGAGGGTGGCAGTGGTGAACCAGAGGGTGGCATGGTGAACCAGAGGTTGGCAGTGGTGAACCAGGGGGTGGAAGTGATGAACTAGAGGGTGGCAGTGATGAACCAGAGGGTGGCAGTGGTGAACCAGAGGGTGCTGTGATGAACAGAGGGTGGAAGGGGTGAACCAGAGGGTGGCAGTGGTGAACCAGAGGTTGCTGTGATGAACCAGAGGGTGGCAGTGGTGAACCAGAGGGTGGCAGTGGTGAAACAGAGGGTGGCAGTGATGAACCAGAGGGTGGCAGTAATGAACCAGAGGATGGTAGGGGTGAACCAGAGGGTGGCAGTGGTGAACCAGATGGTGGCAGTAGTGAACCAGAGGGTGGCAGGGATGAACCAGAGGGTGGCAATGATGAACCAGAGGGTTCTGTGATGAATCAGAGGGTGGCAGTGGTAATCCAGAGTGTGTTAGTGGCGATCCAGAGGGTGGCAGTTGTGAACAAGAAGGTGAAAGTGACAAACCAGAGGGTGGCAGTGTTGATCCAGAGGGTGGCAGTGCAAACCAGAGGGTGGCAGTGATGAACCAGAGGGTGCTGTGATGAACCAGAAGGTGGCAGTGGTGAACCAGAGGGTGACAGTGGTGAACCAGAGGGTTGAAGTGATGAACCAGAGGGTGGCAGTGGTGAACCAGAGGGTGGCAGTGGTGAACCAGAGGGTGGCAGTGGTAACCAGAGGGTGGCAGTGATGAACTAGAGGGTGGCAGTGATGAACCAGAGGGTGGCAATGATGAACCAGAGGATGACAGTGGTGAACCAGAGGGTGACAGTGGTGAACCAGAGAGTGCTCTGATGATCCATATGGTGGCAGGGGTGAACCAGAGGGTGGCAGTGGTGAACTAGAGGGTGGCAGTGGTGAACCAGAGGGTGCTGTGATGAACCAGAGGGTGGCAGTGGTGAACCAGAGGGTGCTCTGATGAACCATATGGTGGCAGGGGTGAACCAGAGGTTGGCAGTGGTGAACCAGAGGGTGGCAGTGGTGAACCAGAGGGTGGCAGTGATGAACTAGAGGGTGGAAGTGATGAACCAGAGGGTGACAGTGGTGAACCAGAGGGTGATGTGATGAACCAGAAGGTGGCAGGGGTGAACCAGAGGGTGGCAGTGGTGAACCAGAGGGTGCTGTAATGAACCAGAGGGTGGCAACGATGAACCAGAGGGTGACAGTGGTGAACCAGAGGGTGGCAGTGGTGAACTAGAGGGTGGCAGTGATGAACCAGAGGGTAGCAGTGATGAACCAGAGGGTGGCACTGGTGAACAAGAGGGTTCTGTGATGAGCCAGAGGGTGGCAGTGATGATCCAGAGGGTGGCAGTAATGATCCAGAGGGTGTCAGTGGCGAACCAGAGGGTGGCAGTGGTGAACCAGAGGGTGAAAGTAACAAACTAGAGGGTGGGAGTGATGATCCAGAGGGTGGCAGTGGCAAACTAGAGGGTGGCTGTGATGAACCAGAGGGTGATGTGATGAATCAGAAGGTGGCAGTGGTGAACCAGAGGGTGACAGTGGTGAACCAGAGGGTGGAAGTGATGAACCAGAGGGTGCAGTGGTAAACCAGAGGGTGGCAGTGGTGAACCAGAGGGTGCTATGATGAACCAGAGGGCGGCAGTGATAATCCAGAGGGTGACAGTGATGAACCAGAGGGTGGCAGTGGTGAACCAGAGGGTGGCAGTGGTGAACCAGAGGGTGCTGTGATGAACAGAGGGTGGAAGGGGTGAACCAGAGGGTGGCAGTGGTGAACCAGAGGGTGGCAGTGATGAACCAGAGGGTGGCAATGATGAACCAGAGGGTGACAGTGGTGAACCAGAGGGTGACAGTGGTGAACCAGAGGGTGGCAGTGGTGAACTAGAGGGTGGCAGTGATGAACCAGAGGGTGGCAGTGATGAACCAGAGGGTGGCACTGGTGAACAAGAGGGTTCTATTATGAGCCAGAGGGTGGCAGTGATGATCCAGAGGGTGGCAGTAATGATCTAGAGGGTGTCAGTGGCGAACCAGAGGGTGGCAGTGGTGAGCCAGAGGGTGAAAGTAACAAACTAGAGGGTGGGAGTGATGATACAGAGGGTGGCAGTGGCAAACCAGAGGGTGGCTGTGATGAACCAGAGGGTGATGTGATGAATCAGAAGGTGGCAGTGGTGAACCAGAGGGTGGCAGTGGTGAACCAGAGGGTGGGAGTGGTGAACCAGAGGGTGGCAATGATGAACCAGATGGTGACAAAGGTGAACCAGAGGGTGCTCTGATGAACCAGATGGTGGCAGGGGTGAACCAGAGGGTGGCAGTGGTGAACTAGAGAGTGGCAGTGGAGAACCATATGGTGCTGTGATGACCCAGAGGGTGGCAGTGGTGAACTGGAGGGTGGCAGTAGTGAACCAGAGGGTGGCAGTGGTGAACCTGAGGGTGGCAGGGGTGAACCAGAGGATGGCAGGAATGAACAAGAGGGTGGCAGGGGTGAACCAGAGGGTGGCAGAGGTGAACCAGAGGGTGGCAGTGATGAACCAGAGGGTGGCAATGATGAACCAGAGGGTGACAGTGGTGAACCAGATGGTGGCAGGGGTGAAACAGAGGGTGGCAGTGGTGAACTAGAGGGTGGCAGTGGAGAACCAGAGGGTGCTGTGATAAGCCAGAGGGTGGCAGTGGAGAACCAGAGGGTGCTGTGATAAGCCAAAGGGTGGCAGTGGTGAACCAGACGGTGGCAGTGGTGAACCAGGGGGTGGCAGTGATGAACTAGAGGTTGGCAGTTATGAACCAGAGGGTGACAGTGGTAAACCAGAGGGTGTTGTGATGAACCAGATGGTGGCAGGGGTGAACCAGAGGGTGGCAGTGGTGAACTAGAGGGTGGCAGTGGAGAACCAGAGGGTGCTGTGATGAGCCAGAGGTTGGCAGTGGTGAACCAGAGGGTGGCAGTAGTGAACCAGAGGGTGGCAGTGATGAACCAGAGGGTGGCAATGATGAACCAAAGGGTGACAGTGGTGAACCAGGGGGTGGCAGTGGAGACCAGAGGGTGGCAGTGATGAACCAGAGGGTGGCAGTGATGAACCAGAGGGTGGCAGGGGTAAACCAGAGGGTGGCAGTGGTGAACTAGAGGGTGGCAGTGGTGAACCAGAGGGTGCTGTGATGACCCAGAGGGTGGCAGTGGTGAACCAGAGGGTTGCATGGTGAACCAGAGGTTGGCAGTGGTGAACCAGGGGGTGGAAGTTATGAACTAGAGGGTGGCAGTGATGAACCAGAGGGTGGCAGTGGTGAACCAGAGGGTGCTGTGATGAACAGAGGGTGGAAGGGGTGAACCAGAGGGTGGCAGTGGTGAACCAGAGGTTGCTGTGATGAACCAGAGGGTGGCAGTGGTGAACCAGAGGGTGGCAGTGGTGAAACAGAGGGTGGCAGTGATGAACCAGAGGGTGGCAGTAATGAACCAGAGGATGGTAGGGGTGAACCAGAGGGTGGCAGTGGTGAACCAGATGGTGGCAGTAGTGAACCAGAGGGTGGCAGGGATGAACCAGAGGGTGGCAATGATGAACCAGAGGGTTCTGTGATGAATCAGAGGGTGGCAGTGATGATCCAGAGTGTGTTAGTGGCGATCCAGAGGGTGGCAGTTGTGAACAAGAAGGTGAAAGTGACAAACCAGAGGGTGGCAGTGTTGATCCAGAGGGTGGCAGTGCAAACCAGAGGGTGGCAGTGATGAACCAGAGGGTGCTGTGATGAACCAGAAGGTGGCAGTGGTGAACCAGAGGGTGACAGTGGTGAACCAGAGGGTTGAAGTGATGAACCAGAGGGTGGCAGTGGTGAACCAGAGGGTGGCAGTGGTGAACCAGAGGGTGGCAGTGGTAACCAGAGGGTGGCATTGATGAACTAGAGGGTGGCAGTGATGAACCAGAGGGTGGCAATGATGAACCAGAGGATGACAGTGGTGAACCAGAGGGTGACAGTGGTGAACCAGAGAGTGCTCTGATGATCCATATGGTGGCAGGGGTGAACCAGAGGGTGGCAGTGGTGAACTAGAGGGTGGCAGTGGTGAGCCAGAGGGTGCTGTGATGAACCAGAAGGTGGCAGTGGTGAACCAGAGGGTGCTCTGTCGAACCATATGGTGGCAGGGGTGAACTAGAGGTTGGCAGTGGTGAACCAAAGGGTGGCAGTGGTGAACCAGAGGGTGGCAGTGATGAACTAGAGGGTGGAAGTGATGAACCAGAGGGTGACAGTGGTGAACCAGAGGGTGATGTGATGAACCAGAAGGTGGCAGGGGTGAACCAGAGGGTGGCAGTGGTGAACCAGAGGGTGCTGTAATGAACCAGAGGGTGGCAACGATGAACCAGAGGGTGACAGTGGTGAACCAGAGGGTGGCAGTGGTGAACTAGAGGGTGGCAGTGATGAACCAGAGGGTGGCTGTGATGAACCAGAGGGTGGCACTGGTGAACAAGAGGGTTCTGTGATGAGCCAGAGGGTGGCAGTAATGATCCAGAGGGTGGCAGTAATGATCCAGAGGGTGTCAGTGGCGAACCAGAGGGTGGCAGTGGTGAACCAGAGGGTGAAAGTAACAAACTAGAGGGTGGGAGTGATGATCCAGAGGGTGGCAGTGGCAAACTAGAGGGTGGCTGTGATGAACCAGAGGGTGATGTGATGAATCAGAAGGTGGCAGTGGTGAACCAGAGGGTGACAGTGGTGAACCAGAGGGTGGAAGTGATGAACCAGAGGGTGCAGTGGTAAACCAGAGGGTGGCAGTGGTGAACCAGAGGGTGCTGTGATGAACCAGAGGGTGGCAGTGGTGAACCAGAGGGTGGCAGTGGTGAAACAGAGGGTGGCAGTGATGAACAGAGGGTGGAAGGGGTGAACCAGAGGGTGGCAGTGGTGAACCAGAGGTTGCTGTGATGAACCAGAGGGTGGCAGTGGTGAACCAGAGGGTGGCAGTGGTGAAACAGAGGGTGGCAGTGATGAACCAGAGGGTGGCAGTAATGAACCAGAGGATGGTAGGGGTGAACCAGAGGGTGGCAGTGGTGAACCAGATGGTGGCAGTAGTGAACCAGAGGGTGGCAGGGATGAACCAGAGGGTGGCAATGATGAACCAGAGGGTTCTGTGATGAATCAGAGGGTGGCAGTGATGATCCAGAGTGTGTTAGTGGCGATCCAGAGGGTGGCAGTTGTGAACAAGAAGGTGAAAGTGACAAACCAGAGGGTGGCAGTGTTGATCCAGAGGGTGGCAGTGCAAACCAGAGGTTGGCAGTGATGAACCAGAGGGTGCTGTGATGAACCAGAAGGAAGGTGGCAGTGGTGAACCAGAGGGTGACAGTGGTGAACCAGAGGGTTGAAGTGATGAACCAGAGGGTGACAGTGGTGAACCAGAGGGTGGCAGTGGTGAACCAGAGGGTGGCAGTGGTAACCAGAGGGTGGCAGTGATGAACTAGAAGGTGGTAGTGATGAACCAGAGGGTGGCAGTGGTGAACCAGAGGGTGGTGTGATAAACCAGAGGGTGGCAGGGGTGAACCAGAGAGTGGCAGTGGTGAACCAGAGGGTGCTGTGATAAACTAGAGGGTGGCATTGGTGAACCAGAGGGTGGAAGTGATGAACCAGAGGGTGGCAGTGGTGAACCAGAGGGTGGCAGTGATGAACCGGAGGGTGGAAGTGATTAACCAGATTGTGGCAGGGGTGAACCAGAGGGTGGCAGTGGTGAACCAGAGAGTGGCAGTGGTGAACCAGATGTTGCTGTGATGAACCAGAGGGTGGCAGTGGTGAACCAGAGGACGACAGTGGTGAACCAGAGGCTGGCAGGGATGAACCAGAGGGTGGCAGTGATGAACCAGAGGGTGGCAGTGATGAACCAGAGGGTGGCAGGGGTGAACCAGAGGGTGGCAGTGGTGAACCAGAGGGTGGCAGTGGTGAACCAGAGGGTGGCAGTGATGAACCAGAGGGTGGCAATGATGAACCAGAGGGTGACAGTGGTGAACCAGAGGGTGACAGTGGTGAACCAGAGAGTGCTCTGATGATCCATATGGTGGCAGGGGTGAACCTGAGGGTGGCAGTGGTGAACTAGAGGGTGGCAGTGGTGAACCAAATGGTGCTGTGATGAACCAGAGGGTGGCAGTGGTGAACCAGAGGGTGCTCTGATGAACCATATGGTGGCAGGGGTGAACCAGAGGTTGGCAGTGGTGAACCAGAGGGTGGCAGTGGTGAACCAGAGGGTGGCAGTGATGAACTAGATGGTGGCAGTGATGAACCAGAGGGTGACAGTGGTGAACCAGAGGGTGATGTGATGAACCAGAAGGTGGCAGGGGTGAACCAGAGGGTGGCAGTGGTGAACCAGAGGGTGCTGTAATGAACCAGAGGGTGGCAACGATGAACCAGAGGGTGACAGTGGTGAACCAGAGGGTGGCAGTGGTGAACTAGAGGGTGGCAGTGATGAACCAGAGGGTGGCAGTGATGAACCAGAGGGTGGCACTGGTGAACAAGAGGGTTCTGTGATGAGCCAGAGGGTGGCAGTGATGATCCAGAGGGTGGCAGTAATGATCCAGAGGGTGTCAGTGGCGAACCAGAGGGTGGCAGTGGTGAACCAGAGGGTGAAAGTAACAAACTAGAGGGTGGGAGTGATGATCCAGAGGGTGGCAGTGGCAAACTAGAGGGTGGCTGTGATGAACCAGAGGGTGATGTGATGAATCAGAAGGTGGCAGTGGTGAACCAGAGGGTGACAGTGGTGAACCAGAGGGTGGAAGTGATGAACCAGAGGGTGCAGTGGTAAACCAGAGTGTGGCAGTGGTGAACCAGGGGGTGCTGTGATGAACCAGAGGGCGGCAGTGATAATCCAGAGGGTGACAGTGATGAACCAGAGGGTGGCAGTGGTGAACCAGAGGGTAACATTGATGAACCAGAGGGTGACAGTGGTGAACCAGAGAGTTGCAGTGGTGAACCAGAGGGTGGCAGTGATGAACCAGAGGGTGGCAGTGGTGAACCAGAGGGTGGCAGTGATGAACCAGAGGGTGGCAGTGAGGAACCAGAGGGTGGCGCTGCTAAACTGCCCAGGAGCCCTGTGGGTGTGACCCCCCATGCTGCTGAGCTGCCCAGGGGTTGTGAGCCCATGCGCTACTGAACTGCCCTGGGGCCCAGTGGGTTTGAGCCCCCGTGCTGCTGAACTGCCCCGGAGCCCTCTCAATGTGAAAATCATTTGTGCTCAATCGCCTGGGAGACCTCTTGGTGTGAGCACACATTGTGCTAAGTGCACCCAGTACATATATACCCTTACCGCAAAGCACCATGATGCTCTTGCACCATGAAGTCTGGTGCCTGGATGCTCCTGATCCGTGTAGGTGGTACCACCGTCTGGTGCAGTCAAAATGTAAAGTCATAACTTGCTACACAGCACCAATAAACACGTGTCCCCCCTGGCACCGGTATGCACATGGAGCACCCACATGCCACTGCACCCTACTGCCCAGCGCCAGCATATGTCTGTACGGGGCAGTTTAGTATGAGATGGGACATTGTCCAGCAGCAGCAGCTGCATGCCCCTGAACCCACTGAGCAGGATCAGAATGGCTTCGTACCAACATGTGCAGCAGAGCTATCTTGGACATCTGAAGGATTCTGGGGCGCCATCCCTGTGTAGCTCCTGTGACCAGGAGGCTGCTTTCTCCTCATCTGCTACTCTGCTCGGTCGTGACCCTTTATAAACAAGATGCATTTGAACTCGCATAGAAGCCCCGCCTGTTCGGCCCCGTCCACCACACACTAGCGGTATGAAACATCTTGCCGCCCGTCCCCACTATAATGGCCTGCTCACTCAAGGGGCCTTGGCGCCTTTTGGCGCGCTGGCAAAGTTACAGGCACACGTGGTCATATATTTTTGCAAATGTCACAAAAATCTGCGAGTTTGCGGGAAAATTCACGAACTCGCGGATTTTTGGGCCATTTCGCACATGTGCTGATTTATTTCTGAAGCATTGAAGCACTTTTACATCTACATGGAGGTCTTGCATACAATGACCGGGGTGTTTTGGACAGATTTGCTATTTTTATTTGCTGGGTTAAGTGCATCGTTAAACTGTCTTAATATATTAAAAAAAAAGTTAAACACAGCTCGCGCTGCCACACCTGCTCCTCGAGCCTTCCTTCGATCCTCTATGATGTCTGCCTACTCCTGCTACAGACGCTTTGATGCACGCATTCTCCTCTAGCCATCCGGCACGCCTGCGCCTGCGCCCATGCAATGCCTACCACGTCACTGGAATACCTGCCTTGTACACAGACAGACATTATGCTGCTGCTGCAAGATTTTCATTTTCTTCATGTTCTTCAACGCGATCTCGGAGGAGAATTTGGTGACTGTAGTGATAAGTATTCTTTCTGTGAGGTGAGTGTTCTTCTTCTACTCATTCTTCCACCTACTCATGATATTATATTTGACTTATCAAGCACGATGTCATCCTTCAAGACTTTTCCTCCATGATTCAATAATATATGCTTTCACCTCAGTCTTCCATCGACCCCAGCCTACGGTAGCTACGTTTTATTATTTTAATTTATTCTTTTGTCTATATGATGTTTTATTTTGGTTTGGACTTCCAGTTTCTTATTTATGCTATCACTTTGTTTAGCTGTTAAGAAATGATCGATTCAAAGTGGGGTCATGGTATTTAACTTTTAGCAGAGTTTAAATGTTATTTAAAGTAGGTTGAGTTTGCCATCCTTTGGCATGATTTGGTATTGCATTACATTATTTTAACTTGCATTTTATTCAAGTGTTGATATTCGTGCATTTTAAGTAAAGTGCACATAAGATGATGACATGTTATACTAGTTACTGTGCTATTCTGTTTTTCTTGTGTTCCTGTGCGCACAGTGTAATTCTGGTATTTTTTTTAGTCTTGTATCGCTTTAGGGTGAGTGTATCCCTGTGATTTCTTATTGTATATTTGGGTGAGGGTAACCCTGTAATTTACACATGTGAGTGTATCCAGATTCATTTGGATTATTTTCATGGGTGAAGGTATTCCTGTAATGTGCACAGATGTGTGCATCCCAATTCATTTTGATTATTTTTATGGGTGAGGGTAATCCTGTAATGTGCACAGATGTGTGTATCCCGATTAATTTTTGATTATTTTCACAGGTGTGGGTATCCCTGTAATGTGCACAGATGTGTGTATCCCGATTAATTGTGATTATTTTTCACGGGTGAGAGTATTCCTGTAATTTCTCATATGAATTAGCGTATATTTAACAAGGACCCCCTGAGTTCATAGAAATTAGATTCCTAGACCAGGGAAAAGTAACCATTTGATATTTAACAATCTAGGCAACCATAAGAGACAATCAAAGAAGTTTTAATAAATGGAAGGGAATTAAGCTACAAAATGTTTGTAAAGAAAACAATTTATTAAGAGTTAAAAAGAACAATATCACATTCACAAATTTAATATGTACGTTAAAAGAGTGTAGTTTAAACAAACTAGACTTAAAACAACAATCTATAAATCACATGGCATGAATCACAATGCAAATGAGAACATATATAAAGTTAAAAAACACTGGAAGTGGCAGATTGGTACTCTACGCACGTTTCGGCGGCCAGCGCCTTCTTCTGGAGTAGCCACAAAAAGTTTAAAAAGTTGTTGTAATGATGTAAGGAAAATACTTTTCTTTCTTAGTTTCTTTAGAGAGCGGTTCTAGCTGTCTGGTAACAAGAGTATGATATGTAGATATAGCGTGTAAAGCTCAATGGCGACGTCTAGTCAAGATAGGATATTAGTATTTTATTTCCTAGATGGACGGATTCCAAACAAGAAAATATCACGCTGTATGAAAAAAAGGGTTAATAACTGATCCCGCCGACCGGAACCTCTTATTCATTCAAGTGAAGGATATACTTGGTAATTTAAAATAGCGCTTGCACAAACCTCGAGTCCCGCCGCCGTAAGTAGAGAGCCCTGTTGAATCATTTTGGACAGGGAGTTATTTTAACCTTTAACTAATCATCTCAATTGGAAGAAGAACCACCTTATTAGAGGGGTTTTGCTCTACCAAATATCTCCACATCAGGAGGGTCTCGCTATTTTAAATTACCAAGTATATCCTTCACTTGAATGAATAAGAGGTTCCGGTCGGCGGGATCAGTTATTAACCCTTTTTTTCATACAGGGTGATATTTTCTTGTTTGGAATCCGTCCATCTAGGAAATAAAATACTAATATCCTATCTTGACTAGACGTCGCCATTGAGCTTTACACGCTATATCTACATATCATACTCTTGTTACCAGACAGCTAGAACCGCTCTCTAAAGAAACTAAGAAAGAAAAGTATTTTCCTTACATCATTACAACAACTTTTTAAACTTTTTGTGGCTACTCCAGAAGAAGGCGCTGGCCGCCGAAACGTGCGTAGAGTACCAATCTGCCACTTCCAGTGTTTTTTAACTTTATATATGTTCTCATTTGCATTGTGATTCATGCCATGTGATTTATAGATTGTTGTTTTAAGTCTAGTTTGTTTAAACTACACTCTTTTAACGTACATATTAAATTTCTCATATGAATGTCATATGGATGTATCCTGTTTCATTCTTAGTGTATACACGGATATTTGTGTTCCGTTTTATTCTTCTTGTTTACATGGGTGAGGGTATTCCTGTAATTATCATGGTTGAGTGTATCCCATTACTTGCTATTTATGTGGGCATATCCCTTTATTTCTACTGGTGTCTTCTTTGTTGAGTACCAGTTTTCACGCATGTATTTTTCTACATTCTTTTTATGGTCCTGTCAGTGCTGGTTCGCTGTTGATTTCACGTCTTTTGTTCTTACATCTCTTCTTCTTTGCCGTTGATTGGATCTTTGACGCATAGGGGAGCCTGAGACGTCAGGTTTACTTATGTTGTGTGTGCGTTTCTCTTCTTCTTTCTTTTGCTTGTGACGCATTGTCTCTTCAGGTGTGTGTAGTTTTGTGGCACAGGTCTTGTTTTGCCTTCCTTTGAAAAGAAATTGGGGATGGTGTGCATGACATTAAGTTGCTTATATTTCATTTCAGTGTGCATTCATTGCTGTCATGTTATTTCTTTGAATTTCATGTTATTGCATTATTGCATTATATTGCATTCTAGGTTATCGCATGATTGTATTGCACATTTGCATTTTCATTATTATTACATTGCTTTTTATTGTTTTGCATTATTTCACTATGTTTCATTTTATGTAATTGCATTATTGCATTCCATTATTGCATTTACTTTGTATGTATTATCACGTTCTGATAATACTCCTTTCCTTCTGTTTCTTTACTTCTTATTCTTCTATTGCCTTTCGTTGTGAAGAGAGAGGATATGTTGTAATGGTTAATTCCTCTCTTCTTTCTTCACATCAATGCTCTCTCTTCTGTTCAGCCTGCATGGCTGGAGAATGATGTATGATGTCATGGAATGTTGATGTGTGGACTGGTGGAGAGGGTCAGTTGGAGGATGAAAGGCTGAGCAGAGGGAAACTGCTCCTTGTGGGGCTATACAGCTATACTTCTATCTTACTTCTATCTTATTTACCATCCTACCTTCATCTTCTACAACTACAATTGAAAATAATAAAGGAACTACTTTGAACTTACTACCTGGACTACAACTTGAGTTATTTATTTAGAACTGGAAGCATGTAAGCTGCTGTTTGTGAGGAAAAGCAATGACGGTCTTGCAGGAAGTGGGAGCCGGCTGGGACCGAGGAGGCCTTGAGGTCTTCCCATGGTCCATTACATTTGAGCCCCGGGGATGGGGTCATCGAGGATTATGAAAAATTAGTGATAAAGGCTATTTTTTTTTGGGTTGATTTATGGTACGCAAACCAAGCACGTACGTACGACGTACGGTGCGAAGATTGGAAGTCGTTTCATAAGCGTACTGAAGGAAAAAAAATAAGAATATTTTTCAGATATTTATGAAGTGTATGTCTTTAGATTTTGGGTGGCTCTAAAAAGAGCCCTTGTGTTTATTGGGAGATTTTAGTACCTACAAGTAAGTACCAATGCAGAGTCTAAAGTTCAAAAGGAATACTCTATTTCCCTCATTTGTAAAATGTACACCGTCTCTCGTATAGACACCATCCATATTGAAATGTAGATTGTTGTGGTAGATGGACCCCATTCTATAGTCTCGGAGAAAAGCAGAAACAGATTTATTTACATGTTTCCTAGCTTTTCCTATCTGTGGACAATAGTGGTTGGACCATTTCCATTTCTGCCTTTGGCATGTATTAGAATATTCAAAAGTTTTGGGGAACAGTGTCTTCAATTTTTGAAAGGTGTCCTTCATAAGCATTTCCAGATCTGCCCGAGTCAAAGTGCCTAGGTCATTGCCACCACAGTGCACAATTATGAGGTCAGGGTGTTGGAGATGTAAAAAGGATTTCACCAATGGCATCACTTGTTGCCACTTTAATCCTCTCTGTCCAATCCATTTAATGTCTACATTTGGTAAACGTAGGTCTTTGTGAATTCTTTTCTGTTGTGGGTACCTTTGGCTCTGGAAAATATAGCTGTGTCCCACAATCCACACTGTAAATATCTTGAAGAGAGATCTGGATGCACTCTGAAGGTCTCTGTAAATGAAATGGCAGTTTGAAAAGTAAGAGTTTTCTAAAATGGTGGACAACATGCAGTTTTGAAAAAAGAAAATACATGATTGGTTGTTCGACAATATTGTACACAAAGCTAGGATGCAAGTTTCTGTTTTTTAAAAGCCTGATTTTTATTGGTTAAGAAAAACTGATAGAATAGAATGTTACATAAAATAAGCTGGTATATTCTCAAGTCAAGCACACTTGCTGTTTTAATTTGCAACAATGTATGATGAACTTTTCACCTGTGTGCTGAGTTAGATGTTTTCTGAAGTGTTTCTATGGTAACTGGCAGATTGTGGAATGAGGGAAGGGTTGAAAGTTTTGTCAGTTGGAAAGGGTGCAGAAGTTCAAGCAATATAAAAGTGTGTTTCGTTTTGATTTAATGTGGGAATAAATTTGATTTTTTATTTATTTGTACATGTGTGTAGATTGAGTGTGTAGATTGACAGGAAATGTTTGCTGTTTGCTTTAGGACTTCCTGTCCCACTAGGACTACTTAGGGGAGTTTAGAATGATCTGCAAGGTCAAAGTTTTGGATAGGCTTTGTTGAGCCTTTGATGGCCGTGGGGACGACCACCTAACAGGGCCGGCTCCTGTAGTGTTATGGGGTGCCTATCCCAGGGACACTGCTGTTTGCTATGGTAGGGCGAGAGTTCTCTTTCAAGTAGGAAAGCAGATTGCTTTTCGTCTGAGAGAGCAGCTGGTCTCTCTGACAAAAAGGAATTCTGGGTCCAGAAGGAAGCAGGGAGTCGGCTGGGACCGTGGGGGTTTTGGAGCTCTCCCCACGGTGCTAAACGTTATATTTGAGCACCTGGGGATGGGGTCCCCGGGGATTGAAAAGAATTAGTGATAGATGCTACTTTTCATTTTTTTTTACGGTATATTTAGTGTACGTGTAATGTGCGGATTCTGAAAGTCGTTTCACATAAGCGTATGTAAGCAAGAAAAAATCAATAAAAAATGTATATTTTTCAGATATCTATCAAGTTTATGGGTTTATATGTTGGTTGCTTGGAATGCTTATGCATAGTCTAAAATTGTTGAGGAGCAGTGTTTTATACAGTGCTGAACTTTTGACCTCTGTTGACAGTTGACTTTGCATGATCTGTTGGGGGTAGGGTGGAAATTTATGTCAGTTGGAAAGGTTTGCAATGTTAAAGCAATAGAAATGTGTGTTTTGTTTTGAATTAACGTGTGAATGATGTTAATTGGTTGTTTATATGTATATTTGTAAAATGAGAGGGAAAATGTTCAATTTTGTGGTTTTGATGGAAACACTGAACTAGAGATATTCTGTATAAGAATATCTACTGTGGAAGTGGTATTCTTTTTAATCTGAAAATCAATTTGAAAGGGGAGTTGATAAATTGTATGGGGATGTGTGTGTTGCATAATTGTACATTAAGGAACTATGGGGCATATTATCAAGAGAGGTGATAACATTTTTGACGCTTTATCGGCAAAAAACTGCTGAAAAAGTGGCGATAATGGGCTTGATAATATGCTCTATGGAATTCCAATCGAAGCCCATGTTAGATGTCCTTCATATCTAACATGGGCTTCGATTGGTATTCCATTGAGCATATTATCAAGGCCATTATTGCCGCTTTATTGGCAGTTTTCTGTCGATAAGGCGGCGATCATTTTATCGCCTGTCTTGATAATATGCCTCTATATTCGTCCCTTGTTAAACGTTTTATAGTCGTAAATGTGTTTTGCTATAATGCATGCTGTTATGTTTTTTTGTTTAATATCACATTGTGCATCTGTGTTCATTAAGGAATTATGGGCAATATTATCAAGAAAGGGCGATACACTTTCGCCGCTTTTATCGGCAGGAAACTACTGCTAAAGCGGCGATAATGGGTTTGATAATATGCCCTTGTGAATTCTGAAGGAAGCCCAGGTTATGGTGTTAACCTGGGCTTCAACGGGAATTCACAAGGGCATATTATGAAACCCATTTTTGCCGCTTTAGCAGTAGTTTCCTGCCAATAAAAGCGGAGATAATGTGTCGCCCTTTCTTCATAATATGGCCCTATATTTGTCCCTTTTTCCATGATTTCTAGCCTCTCTTTTTATACTTCCTTCTCTCTTTTTTTACTGTTTTCTCTCTCTCTGTACTACTGTGTTTTTCTTATATTTTCCTCTGTGGTCATATTGCCCTTGTTTGTCTTTATATTTTTCTGTTTCTACTCTTATTTCTTCTGTCTCCTCATTTTCTTCCCTTTCTCTTCATATTGAATTTTTTTCTTGATACTCTCGGTTCTATCCGCTTTCTTGTTTCTTTCCCTCTTTATATAGTCTGAGTTGATTTACAAGCCTCTTGTGCGTCTTTGTTGTTGTGTTGTGTTCGGGGCATATTATCAAGGAGCGGTGTTAAAATTATCGTTGTTTTATCGGCAGGAAACTGCCGATAAAACGTCGGTAATGGGCGTGATAATACGCTCTTGTAAATTTCCATAGAAGCCTATGTTCCGATGTTAACATGGGCTTCTATGGGAATTAACAAGGGTGTATTTTCATGCCCATTACCGCTGTTTTATCGGCAGTTTCCTGCCAATAAAATGGCGATAATTTTAACACCGGTCCTTGATAATATGCCCCTTAGTTTTTTTGATGTAATAGTGGCAGAAAAAATGTGTTAAATTGTATATGTATTTGGAAAATGAGTCAGTGCTGTTCACTGAAATATTGTAAGTATACATATGGAATATGTATAGTTATTTAAACGTGTTTCTGTAGTAAATGGTAAAATGCATGTTCTCATTTTTTGTGTCTAATATCACACTGTGCATGTGTGTACATTAAGGAGTTATATTCACACCTTTTTAAACGTTTTACAGTAGTGAATGTGTTTTGGCAAAGTTTTTGGTCATAAAATTATTGGGGCAATTTCACACAGTGCATGTAAGTAAGTTTCGTTTATTTGTACATGATTAATTAAAATCTTTACAAAATTATAAAACATTAGTAAAATTTATTTTAAAAATTCATATGTTCTCAATCTTATCAAATTAAAAGTTTGGTTAAGATCAATTCATGATTATCCTTAAAATCTTCCAGTGTTCATCACACGCTCTTAACTCTTTTTTTTACTAAATCAAAAAACTTTACGATCTGGCAGATTAATTTGGTGTTGTTGGGGTTAAAACACAGTTTAACAGCCTGCCTGCATGTCCGAACGCTGTGTAGTTTTAAGGAGGGCCGTAATAAGTTGTACCTCAAATCCTTTAGTTTGGGACAAATGCAAATAGCATGAATAATGGACTCCTTACCAGTTTTGCACAGGCAGCAGTGCTGTGAATTTTTTTTTATCTCCCAGGGTGGTAAATCTGGGAGTACAGGAATTACACCGAGGCGTAGTTGTAGAAACTTTTCTTTGATTATTATTTTCATACCAATGTTGAGGTATGCTTGTGGTTGCGTGCTTCCATAATCACTGAGCGTGATCCAGCCATGCGCTCTGTTTGCTAGTGCCTCCTTGTCCTCAACTGCTGAAATGATACGTTCTGATTTTATTGCCACTTTTTTGAAGGACAAGAAGTCTACTGAGGTATCCCAGATGTCACACAGACCTAGGACTTGAAGTGATTCAAGGAGATAGTCTCTGGCTGAAGATTTATGATGCTGAAGCAGCTCTTCCTCTATATTGGAACTTAAAGAGTCAATCTCGGCAGTGCGGATCTTATGCCAGCTGGTTACATACGCACTCCGCCTTTCTAGTGTTTGTTTGAGAATACCGATTTCCAGCCGGATCTGAGCGGGTGAAACGTATCTTTGGAGGTTAAAGATGGCCCTCTATGAGGTAGCTATGACTAGGTCCAATAATGCGGCGTCCTTCCCATGAAGGGATTCACTCCTGTATATAAAGGTTGTCTGTGATTTTGCACGCAAGATCTGGAGGAGAGGGTTAAACGTTAGATCAGGAAGTTTGGCCTTTAACGATTTTATAGCCAAGTAGGTCATGGTTGCCTTCCCTCGTAAGGAGTCCAGTTGTGATTTAAATGTATTTTTGGAGTCCAAAAGTACACCCAAGTACTTGTAAGTAGTTATCAGGTCCAATTTTTCCTCTGTTTAAGTGCCAACGAATTTTCCTTTTTTTCCTATAATTCACAGCCATAACGTTTGATTTATTGAAATGTATTTGCAGGGCATCCATTACTGAAAAGGTGTGAGCTACATTCAGGAGATGCTGGAGGCCCATGGGTGTCCGACTTATCATCACCAAGTCATCCGCATATAGCAGGTTGAACAAGGTAATTTTCCCTAGTTTAGGTGCATTATTAGGGCATTTATCAAGTTCCCCTGGTAGATCAGCAAGGAAAAGAGTGAATAAGATTGGCGCTAATACACACCCCTGCTTTAACCCTTTTGTTGTCCGGATGGGTTTAGAGAGGTGTGTGCCTACTCCTAGTTTGACTTTGATCCAGGTGTTTGAGTGGAGTAGTATCAGCACGTCTAGGAGGTGTTTAGGTATTCCCCAGTTGTCCAATTTCTGCCAAAGTTTGTTGCGATCCACATGGTCGAATGCAGCGGTGTAGTCAATGAAGGAGAGACATAGAGGTGTTTTAATCTCTTTTGCTGCTCCCATCAGTGTTATGATGTTCGTTGTGGTCCCTTGGCCCCTGCAGAACCCTGTTTGATTGAGCGGGATACAGAATTTTCAGATGCCCATCTGCCTCCAAAATGATTCCTGCGAAATACTTGGCCTCCACATCTATGAGGGAAATAAGCTGATAGTTGTTTGAGTGTTTCTTACTGCCATATTTGAAAATTGGGCTGATAACTGACCCATGCCAGGACTCAGGAAGAGTCTGGATATTCATTAAGCTGTTAAATATTAGTGTTAGTGATACGCTCCAAAATTCAGCGTCCAATTTATACAACATTGGTGGAATGCCATTTTGTCCAGGGGCTCCTGTAGGCCTCCACCTTGCTATTTGCCTTTTGAGGTCGGCTGGCACAGTCATCTGCCGTCCAGACTCGATGTAATGAGAAGAACTTGCTTCCCGCAATGGTTTGTCAGATTAAGTTAGGAGCTTGGCCCCATTCTCATGTTTCTTGAGTCCTTATTGCCGTGTAGCAATTGTCTGTTTCTTCTGTTTTAGCCCTCATAACTTCTATACTGGGTTTTTTTGACGCCGCCTCTTCAGGACTGTCCTCATTGTTAAAGTGCTTAAGTCGATATGTTGTCCATACCTCCTCCGATATGTTTGAATTTAGGCTGAGATGTTCTGGATTCTTTATTCTTTTAATCATTTGCCAGAACCTAGAGCTATGTTTTCGTTTCCCTTCATAAAGAAGTTTTGACCATAGGTTGTCATTCCTTTGCTTCTGTTTTTCCTATTTCTTCAGTTTTAGCATTTTTTTTGCTTTCTGTAAGACAGTTTGCAAGTCGTGATTTGTTGGATCCTTTCGCATCTGCCTCAATGTTTCGTTTATTAACCGTTTTTGTGTTTTCATTTCTGGGGTAGATTCGCGTTTGTATGAAGTTCCCTTCCCTTGATGTAAGCAATTTGGCGAAGTTTTTAGCAATTTCTCACTGATGTTTTGAATAAAGTTTTGCCAAACTTTTGACAACTTAGTTGAAGAGTTGGCAGTTTGAGTGAAAAGAGTTTTCGCTGCAAGGCTTACGGAGACAATATTATTGGCGTTACACCGATGCCGCCTTAGATTTGAAGTAACTTCAATGTCAACGCCTCTGTGTGGATCAGTTTCCAATTGTAAGTTAACTTTTATTGTAGTTTCTTGAGGCAGGTGGTCGTTGAGGTTGCTCGTTCCTATTTTGATTGCTGTTACCCAGCCAAGCATATTTAAGGATGTAAACATGTAGTCAAGGTGGGAGGATTATTTGTTAGAATGAAAAGTAGCAACTGGTGGGTCATCTTCGACATAAAACCCGTTCAAGGCTCTTAGATTAAGGTGTTCCAGTTGTCAAAGTAAGTTTTTTGATTGCTTCATTGATTTGTTAATTTTTGCGGAGCCTTGTCTTGGCACGCCCCATGCATCATTCAATTCTTGGATAAGATCATTATCTGGATCTGAGCTAACAAGGAACATGTTAAAGTCTCCTGCCAAGATGATTAAGTCAGAGTCCTTTTCTTCTCATTTTTTTTCCACGGCTTTCACCAGATCATTGGCGGCTTTTTGTTTCTGTTTAGGATGGATATAAGTATTGATTATTATTACTTCCTGAGGCTGTTTCTGTAACCGAAGTGAAATCTTTGCCACCTGTATTGCACTAGGAGGGGGTTTGTGAGATTCTATTGTCAGAATCTTGCCTATTGTTGTTATTGAAGCAAAGAACATCAGGCCTCCAGATCTGCGACCATAGGTGGAATTTTTATTTGCTGGAATACAACAAGATGTGAACCCTTGCAACTCGAATGTCTTTTCCTCCCAGGTTTCTTGGAACAGTAGCAGATCAAATGAGTTCGGATATTGTAGGAACTCTGGATCGGTGCTTTTACTAGCTAGGTCATTGATGTTCCAGGAGCAAACGCTAATTTCCCTGATATTTTCTAAGGGATTAACAAAGTGTTTTACCCTTTGTCAATTTGCGCCATTCGTTATATTGATTGTTCATTGAATTGACTTCCAATTAAGGAGAGTGACTGGCGAAATATGACCACTATGCCTTTGTTCTAGTTCAGGTAGAAATGTTTTTGTATCTTGGGACTATGCCCTTGAGGAATTACTCCTAGCTCCCTTTAGTACTGAGTTGGTATTTTTTCGCGCTGGTGGCCTAATGAGGGGTAAAAAAGGCATCGGATAGCTAGGTTGCTTTTCAAGCTCAATTCTATCCCCCATTGTTAGAACATTGCTTCTTCTTCCATAATTTTTGAAAGCTATCTCAAAGGAGTTCCAGGTTGCTTTTGTTGTTTCTGTATCAAAAGAAGGAGAGTGACCCTTTGGTATCAAGGGAACTGGGTGTATACAGTTTAAAAAAAACGGGGTTCCCTTGAGATTATTACTTTCTTAATTTGGACTGGTCAGTCCTCTATCTAATATATGACCCACAAACGTTCAATTACTTCACGCTTACATGGAACCAAAAACAAGCACTTACAATCTAAATACTAATGTAATACGTAGCCGGAAAGTTTGTATTTTGTAAACAAAATGATTTTTATTGTTATTTATAAAAACAGGCCTAAATATAAAAAACTTTTTAGTTAAAAACATGCACATACATATATTACTTCTGACAGTTATTCCTATTTGCATCAGTGCACTGTTGGTTTGAAAGCACTTTGCCAATTATCAGATATATTACTTCATGAGAAAGATTTTTATAAGCAATACAGTCATAAAAATTCATTAAAAATTGATTAAAAAACCAAGTCGACGCGTTTCGGTGGATCTCTGCTGTGCGCACCACCTTCTTCAGGACAAGAATAAACAGTTCTGTGAAAATAATATATTAAAAAACAATATCAAACTTTATCCTCGGCGTACGTTTACAATAAGAAATATAACAGTCTAACCACCCATAAATTATGGACCGGTCTTCCACATCATGGCTCTTTATTGGCTCATCCTCTACACTGGTAGATTATAAGTACAATGTTATTTACTGTCTTGTATTCAAGTCGGTTCTGGTACTCAGTTCTATATACAGTGCTTCAGTATTCTATATGTACCATTTCCATGTGCTGTTTTTGTAATCCCATTGCCTTCCATGCATCCCCACATTCATACACGTTGTACTTTAATCTAGCTTTACATTCAGTCTATGTTAGATTTTATATCATGGGCCTCATGTATGTATCGGTTGAGTACCCACCTCTTTTAGGTTGTCTTTGTGCAACTTTAATCATAGACCTCATTTTAACAAGATATATCTAATTAAATAATTTACTCGATAGCACTGCACGCTGAAAGGGTGAAGATTGAAGGAACCCCCAGCATAACTTCTGATGTAAAGGAATAAACTGTTTATATCAGCCTATCACCTTTTAAAACCGGTAAGACTAAAATCATAATTGCAAAAAACAGTTGTATGAAGAAAACCGATTATGAAAACATGCACCTTAAACAGTGTCAAATGTTCTTTACGAATAGGTGCCTGCCTGTACTTTTAAAGAAGTGCCTCAACCCTATCAGGGGACTAAAAGCCCCTAAAGAAAGTGCAAATGAATTAATGTGGGCCATTATTCCTACCAGTAAGTATCATGTAACAACATACAATAAACTGAAGAGCAATAAGCGTTCTTGATTGTAATATGTTTGTCTATTATCGATACAGGAATTATTAAATCACCTGGAAACAGTACCTCAATTTATCAGGAGGTCTATGATTAAAGAGCCATGATGTGGAAGACCGGTCCATAATTTATGGGCGGTTAGACTGTTATATTTCTTATTGTAAACGTACGCCGAGGATAAAGTTTGATATTGTTTTTTAATATATTATTTTCACAGAACTGTTTAATCTTGTCCTGAAGAAGGTGGTGCGCACAGCAGAGATCCACCGAAACGCGTCAACTTGGTTTTTTAATCAATTTTTAATGAATGTTTATGAATGTATTGCTAATAAAAATCTTTCTCATGAAGTAATATATCTGATAATTGGCAAAGTGCTTTCAAACCAACAGTGCACTGATGCAAATAGGAATAACTGTCAGAAGTAATATATGTATGTGCATGTTTTTAACTAAACAGTTTTTTATATTTAGGCCTGTTTTTGTAAATAACAATAAAAATCAATTTGTTTACAAAATACAAACTTTCCGGCTACGTATTACATTAGTATTTAGATTGTAAGTGCTTGTTTTTGGTTCCATGTAAGTGTGAAGTAATTGAACGTTTGCGGGTCATATATTAGATAGAGGACTGACCAGTCCAAATTAAGAAAGTAATAATCTCAAGGGAACCCCGTTTTTGTTTTGTTGTTTCTGAGCATTGCGAGCCGTTATTTGACTGAAACTCTATTTGCATGAGGTCAGAGGAGCTGATGTTTTCTAGGCTTGTAACCGAGTGCAAAAGTCTTAATATGTTTCCCCTGTTCAGTATTTCGTCCCTACCTCGGGACGTATATTCAGGAGTGAAAAGGATGACTGTCAGACTGCCCTGGTGCTGGACTGTTGCTGGATTCATTGATGGTCCCTCATGGCCATGTTGAACGGACTGCGGAGTATGGCTTGGGCATTCAGTATTTGGGTAATTTGGTTGCTCACTTTGATGGTTATCCATCCTCAATACTCTTGTGTTGCTATTCGATCTTCATGTTGGTTGCTGAGTTAACTCTGCGTTGTTAGTTGTATCGTTGTCCTTAGTTTCTGTTATTGGCATGTGTGTATATTAAGGAATTATGGGCCATATTATCAAGCCTGGGCGATAAAATTATCGTCTCTTTATTGGCAGGAAACTGCCACTAAAGTGGCGATAAGGGGCTTGATTATAGGCTCTATGGAATTCCAATCAAAGCCAATGTTAGATGTGAAGGACATCTAACATGAGCTTCAATTGGAATTTCATAGAGCCTATTATCAAGCCCATTATTGCCACTTAAGCGGTAGTTTCCTGCCGATTAACTGGCGATAATTTTATTGCCCAGGCCCTATATTCGAACATTTTTGCATATTTTCTACACTCTCTTTTTATACTCCCTCCTGTCTCGTCTTACTCCTCCCTCTATCATTATACTATCTTGTTTTTCTTATACTCTGCTCTCTTGTTATACTTTTTTTATTCATACTTGCTCATCTTCTTGCTTATTTATCCTCCTCTTTATATTCTCTTTTGTCTTTATATTCACCACTGTTGTCATAGTTCTTATTGTCTTCTCATAGTACTCCCTCTCTCCTTATACGGTCAGTCTTCCTTTATAATTGTCTTTTGTCCACATTTTTGTGTCTGTGTCTTTTTACAGTCTTTCCTCTTTCTTCATATATACTCTTCTGTTCTTATATTCTCTGTTTCTTGTTAATCTTGCTGTTCTTTGTAGGTACTCTCTTTTGTTTTCTCACACTTTTCTTTTTTTCCTATACTCTTCTCTCTGTACTCACATTTCTCTTCTTTTCTTATACCTTGCATTCTCTACTAATATTGCCGTCTTTTCTTTTTGCCATATTCGTCTCCTCATTTCCCCCCTATTCTTATACTCCCCCTGTTTTTATATTCTCCTCTCTTTTCTCTTTTCTCTTACTTGTGCATGTCTCCTTGTAGTATTGAGTTTGTATTATATTTCTTTTGTCCTATACTCCTTATCTCTGTGTCCATATTTTCTTCTTTTTCTTCATATTCCTTTTCTCTTTTCATTTTCTGTCCTCTCTGTTTATAATTCTTAAACCTGTTGATATTGTTTGCTCTCTTCTCTTACTCGTCCTTGACTCCCTGCATACACTCTGCAGCACTTTCCTCTTATTCTTTGTGTTTTCATACTAATCACTCTCTTTATATTTGTTTCTCTTGTCATACTTCTGCCTCTTTCCTCATACACTTTTCACTCTTCATAATATTCCATCTGTTTGTACTCCTTCTTTTCTCCTCAGACTGTATCCTCTGTTCTTGCACATCCCTTTTTTCTTTATGCTCCACTTTTCCCCACATTCTTCGTGCTCTCTTCTGGTACTGTTCTGTCTGTGCTTATACACACTGTCCTTTGCTAGTATTTGTTTTTTGTTCTTATAGTTACGTGTCTTTTCACATATTCCTTCTTTTTTCTTTAGAGTCTTTCTCTGTCTTATTATAGTGCTCCCTCTGTCTTCTTAGTTTCTTTTTTTCTTCTTATACTCTTTCTTCTCTCCTCATATTTCCATCTTTCTCTTCATAGTCTCCCTTACCTATTGATACTTTCCAGTTTATTCATACTTCCTTTATCCCGTTATATTGCAGTGTCTGTTTATACTCCCCTTTTTCATTATATTTTCCCTTGTTTCATACTTCTTCCTCTCTTGTTGTAAGTACTTTTATTTTCATAGTCTCACATTTCTCGTCATAATCGTCCCTCTGTTCTTATAAGTAATATTATAGAATATTTCATAAATGTATTTTTGTAATGTTATAAATATATTTTTTAATAGATTCTGTTTATCAATACTGAAAAAAACTGTATCATGCCTACCAAATGTCAAAAGAAGAAACAACAAAAGAAAGGTTTTTGTTTGAAGAGAAGTCATCCACAAGATTTCCATGAAGAACCATGTGTTAAGAAAAAGAAAAAAGTCCTGGTAAGAGATGGAACACGTTTCTGAGGAAAATATTAAAGACTATGGGGTCGATTAGGATCGCGGACGGACTTGCGTCCGTCCGCGACCCCAGAGCAGGAGGGAACCTCCGCATGGGCTGCGGAGTTCCCTCCTGTGCAATTAGGATGTGACCGCCACCCTGGCGGTCACATCCTCTATTTTTAACATTGCAGCGGGTGCAGCTTCAAGCTGCACCCGCGGCAATGTTAAAAATGCACGCATTGCATTTGCATGCAGAAAGAGGCAGGCACCGCGCGATGCCTGCCACTTTCTGCATGCAAATGCAGGGGGGTACCATAGGTACCCCCAATGTGCACCCCCCACCCCCCTTCACCTAGGGGGCCCGCAACGGGCCCCCGCAGTGAAGTTCCGTATGCTTTTCCGCGGCGGAAAACCCGCCGCGGAAAAGCATACTTTACTGGCCATCCTAATATGGTGGACGGTGTCTGGAAGACACCGTCACCATATTAGAGCTTTTCCGCCGCGGGTGTTATCCGACCGCGGCGGAAAAGCTGCGGACGGAAACCAGGACCCACCAGCCATCCTAATCTGGCGGTGGGTCTTTGGTCAGTCCGCTGCAGATTTTCTGCATCCTCGGGGCCGGCGGTGGCTTCCACCGGCCCCGAGGATGCGGAAAATCCGCAATCATAATGACCCCCTAAGAGTAGTGTGCACAAAGGAAAGAATGGTATTAGTGTGTCTGCAATGAAAAAGAAAAAGAAGAATAAAGAGAAAAATCATGGAAAGTCAACTGCAGAAAAAATAGTGTATAGTAAATGGAGGAAAAAACAATTTACGGAAATTAGGAAAAAAATGTTTTTTAATAGAGTTCTGTTAAATTTAATTAAAGAAATTAAGGGATGTAAAAAACAGTTTTTTAAAAGAAGAAGAAAGGTATAGAAAATGTAGTTGAGAAAGCTTTCGAATTGAAAGCAAAATTGTTTATTTTAGTAATCAATAGAATTCGATCACTAGATAAACCAATCCATTTAATGAAGCCCAAAAGTAAGTGAAGGAGAGTAATCAACAGAATTTTTGTGAGTTTTTTTGGGTGAATGGAAACATAGTTCAAGTTCTGAGCCATTTTTAATGAAGAAAGTTATCTTCAAAGTAATGATTTGCTGCTTGCAGTTGACACTAGTGATCGTGCTTATGAGGTTAGAAATGGTTGTCCTATTGAGAAAGAGAAAATTGTTCTAGAAATGCAGAAGAGGTGTTATCTGATGAAGTTTTAGGGAGAAGTCCTAAAGCTCCAGTGTACACTTGAAATTGTAGTATTATTTGTAGTGTACAGCAAGAATCTATTGTTTTTTTACGCAATTTCTTACGTAACTATACAAAGAAAAGTGTGTAACAAAATATTAAGGTGTTGCAAGCACTAGACCCTTGTAGAGTAAGAGAAAATACTAAATAGGAATTGTCCCCGAGCACAATTCTACAAATAACAATGTTTTTTTAAAGAAAAAAGAAGAAAAACAAATCAGAAACGTTGCTTTCACAGTTCTTTAACGGTCTTTTTTATTTTCTTTTTCTTTTTTCTCTCTTTCTTCAAGTTGTTAGAAGATCATTATTCCATATTTCACAAATCACACAGTACACAATGAGCGTAGCCAATAAACAATGCCAACACGTGTTCGTCACAGGAAGAATCACCCAATGACTTCTTCAGGGCAATAGAAAGTATTCTTTTAGAAATATATCAATGTCATTCCGGATTATTTTCAAAATCATGTAGTTTTTAGACCATTCAAAAAGACTCCATAAATCAAGAATTTCACAGAAGGAATTAAAATTATTACACCTTACAAACGCAACATGAAGAGGATGGGAGCACTCTCCCGATATAAATTTTAATTCCTTCTGTGAAAATCTTATGAAATAAGAACTGTGAAAGCAAAAATGATTTGGTTTTTCTTCTTTTTTCTTTTAAAAACATTGTTATTTGTAGAATTGTGCTCGGGGACAACTCCTATTCTGTTGTATTCTCTGCTTCTACAGAGAAATTCTGGGGACGTAAGTGGCCGTTTTTCCCTTGTTTCCTTGAGCCACTAATTTGAGAAAAAATACTGAAGAAGGTGGTGTTGCGCAAAATTAACCCAGCCACTAATCTGTAATTGTTAAGAGAAAATACTGGTTTGCAATGTGATTCTCTGGCTTGTGTTTCGAAAAAAGTATGTCGAAGTGTTTTTCACCATTTCAGGATGTTAGTAGTACATCATTCTGAAATGAGGAAATTAGTCAGAAGATTGTACTATGCAAAAAGTCCCGCTCTACCGATAAAAAAGTTGAACAGTGCTCTTTTGCATGGATCTGTATCAAATGTAAAGAACGTTTGTGATGAAATTGAGGTTAGGTATTTGGTCCTGAGGAAGACAGTGCAGAAATTGAGATAATAATAGAAGGAAATGTAGAAGAGAATGTACAACATTGTAGTACAAATAATTTACAAAGTTTAAGGTGATTTCAGGTGAAAGGCCAAATTATTGTTGTGTCTGTTGTCGACAAACTCATTATAAAAATCAGACCAGGAGTGTTGATTTGTATTTAAAGAGTGAAAAGGGAAATAATAATGAGTGGAAGGATTTTGCAACTTATTTGTTGGTAGAGAATTGTTCTAATTTGGGTTCTGATCAGCATATTTGTAAATATTGTTATAACAAATTAGAAGAGAACAAAATGCCTGCTAGATCTGTGCATATTATTCTGGAGTTGGTAAATATTCCTTATGAACTGATGGATTTAAATACCTATGAATCTATTCTGATACAATGTGTGCATCCATTTCAGGCTATTGTTCGTATGGAGCCTAAGACAGAAAGATTGCCTCCTTCTGATTTACAGAGGGTATTAAAGGGAAGAGTTGTATATTTGCCTCTAGATTTAAAGAAAAATATTGAAACAATTGGTGTAGAAAATATAGAGGATGAGCCTTTAGTTATTCTTGTTAATGGCGTTCCTACTAAGAGTAAGAAAATCTGGCAAGAATTAGTGGATGTTAAGAAATTGAAAAAGGCAACGTTGTATAAATAATACAGAAATGTGTGTGTGAGAGAAGAAGACTTGCGATCTGGACAAATAGAAAAAGTGGATTTGTCCAGAACTGAAGAAATCTACGAACATTACAGTGTTCATCCACTGCATGTTGTAATTTGGCAGCAGCTAGATTAAGCATTAGCAGAAGACATGCTGTATTTGACCATTGTTGTAGCAAATGAACCGACTCCATTTTGTATTTGTGGCAGACATTTTGTCTGCCACATGTTGCCATGTGCTCATCATGTGCTTTGTCCTACCTCCTTGTTAACTGCGTCTAAAGTATGCCCAACAACAGGCTATATTTAGCATCCCCACTTTATGTATGCCCAGGCATGCCCAGTACGGTCTGCAGCTGTTACTAATTAGTTCCAGATAGGAATGTGTTTACTCGTTTCTGAAAACTATTAACTCCACCCACTCATCGATTGTGCCTTCCAATATGTCCTTATAAGTACATAAAACTTGCTCTTGTATTTTGTACCGCCTTCTTTTGAGCCCCTCATTGTGTATAAAAGGGGCCATGTGGTTTAGTTTGGTGTGCTACTCTATGCAATACTGAAGGGTGTTGTGTGGACTGTAGTACCACCTTTAAAGGTTTAATAAACTATGCATTTGTATTTTCCAGTTTCTGTGCCAACTTCTTCCTATGGTCTGAGGACTCTGTGCAGAGAAGGGCGAACCCCTTGCACTGGTAGGCCTAGCTGAGGCTTTCTTACTTCAATTGGCGCCCGACACGTGGGGCTCATCTGCGACTCGGATGCCCAAAGGAGTGGTCTCGACGAAGAATTGGAATCTCGCCGCGGACGTGATCACTGCCAGAAGAGACCCGAGTCTTGGCATCCAAGGCGTTTTTTCCTTCCTTTCCGATCTGACCATTCAGGTGGTGCCGGTCCTCGACTGAGATCTCTTCTGTTGGCTTGCTGTGCAGTGGCCGTTTGGTCGAATTTAGAACTTGGCAGTTGGAATCTGGACGCCCTGTGATTGGTTAGAACCATTGTACGGTACTTGCTGTGGGTTTTGGAAGCCTGGGATTGGCAAGGCAGTTTTAGGATACGCTTGCTGTGGCAATTTTAGTTTGGTATGACTAGTCATGAAGTGTATGTGTAAGTGAAATATAATCGTTGCAACACATATAGGCAGGTAAGGAGGAGATTTTTCTCTAAAATTGTGATTTTGATTTGAACGGCACAACGTATTACAGATACTTTAAGTGCTACTTTGATTATAATACTGCATATTTTGCACTATTTTTGGCATGCCTGCTTTTAGCGCACTTCGTAGGATGTGCTGCTTTTGTGGAAATAACCGGTTAAGACTTGTAGAATCGCAGACGGCTCCCCCAGAGGGGACGCCTAATAGAGAGATGTATATTAAATATGATCTATCTTCTATAATGTACAGTATATTATAGAGGAAATACACGTGAAAGGATCCTGAGTTACGTTGGCCAATGTATGGGTCATTTGATATGCGAAAGATTGATTATTTGGAACAGTGTATGTTCGAGCGGAAATCCAGACAAGACATGTTTGAATGTGTGCGAATGTGGGTGAAAGAAGTACGTGAGCGTGAGAAACGTGAGCAAGAGCTGATTGAAAAAAAGCAACGGAAGAATGTGTATTAAAAAGCGCAAGAATTAAGGAAGAAAGAAGTGAAAGAATTGGCAGAGAGACAGGAGAAGGAGCGCAGATTACAGATATCTTGCCAATATGCTGTTAGGCAACCTTTTTATCCTGTCCTTAATAAATCAAAAGATGATTTTTCATTGCTAGATCGTCCTTCGTATGGTGTTCCGTCCACTCCATCTGATGAAGATGAGGATTCCGGTGCAGATCGAACGAAACCAGATACTCGCTCTATGCTGTCGGTCGAACGTGCGGCAGAACTTAGAAAGATTGATCGTCAAGCACTTTGTGATTCTGTTACTGTTTCTAATATCTTAGATAGTTTACAGGGGTGGCAGGACAGAGAGCGATTATATTTTACCGAGCATTTTGCTGAAGAAGTTGTTGACATGTTTCGGAAAGTCTCTGGTGTTTTAAAAGCTGATGATGTAGCAGCCAATTGTAAGCAAATACGTAATGGACTTTTTACTCTCCCCCAGGTGGCTGATACGATAAGACGGTTGTTCAAACTACGAACTGAGGCGCTTCGTATGCGAGAGGAGAAACGGAAAACAGATGCAGATGCACGGATGGATTCGCTCGACGGGTAACAATCATCTATCTTTGGAACAGATTAGACCGCAATAGTGCATGCAAAGTCTATGCAAATGGCTGCGCCTTTATATGTCCCTCCTAAGGGAGCGGGTACAAGTGATGATAAGTCCTCTGTAGATGCTAAAGGTTATTTTATTTATAATTGGGTGTATACTCCCTGGAGTAGGGCAGATGTCATTGCACTTAAAGCTGCATTGCCTGACCGGCGGAAAAATGCAGCTGCTTTCTATGAAGAAGTTGAGGGAGCCCTAAATTCTTGTACCATGCCATTAGCTGATATCGATTTATTTTTCAGGCTAATATTACCGCCTGATATGTGGAGATCCATGCGTAAAGTTGAAGATCGCACAGCATAAGAGGCATTATGGAAGGAGATAGAGATGGAAGATGAGGATAGGGAACCAGCAAAAAAGCCATGCCAGTTGATTTTAGACCTTCCTGTTGCAATACTAACTAAGTTAAAAACGAGTATTCCCCCTAAAAAGATTGATTGGACTATTTTAGCATCATGTAAACAAAAGGCAGATGAATCGGTTTCAGATTTCTTTACACGTTTTGAGGAAGCCTTTCATGATTTTAGTGGCCAGTCGCTAACGGACGATACGGGCCGACATTTGTTTGTAGATAAATAGGTTACGAATCTATTACCAGGAGTGGCTAGCCATTTAAAATCTAGTGAAAGCTCTTGGACCACTTCATCTCCGGCATCTCTCCTGACGATGGCTCAATATTACGAGCATCAGGAATTAGAAGCGAAGGGTAGTGAGGATAAAAAGTCTAAGGAATTGAAAACAAAAGTTATGTTATCTCAGGTTTATGGTCCACCTCCTAGAGGTAATGATAGAGGCAGACGAGGATTTTATGGTTCTTCCTACACTCGTTCGAATTTGGCTGTTGATCAATGCGTGTATTGTAGGAAATTTGGCCATTGGGCTGATGAGTGTCCTTTTTTGCGCTCACAACGCTATGTCCGTGGCCGGGGACCAATGAGAAATCGCGCAGGATATTCAGGTGCTAGGGGCAACACGAACGATCGCGCGAGGTTTGATTCTAATGTGCGGGTACAAAATGGGTTTAACACTTTTGACAGGCGCAACCAATACCAGATGTCCGATTATGTGCAGCCTGATTTACATGATTCTGCTTATGCATAGGATTGCGTAGGATGGGGTAAGGAATCAGTTGAAGTTCCAGTAGGTCAGAGGGGTCCTTATGTTACAGCACATGTTTTGGGTTCTACTGATCAGTTTCTGGTTGATACAGGAGCTACTCGTAGCCCTCTGTCTAAGCAATTGGTTCCGAGGGCTCCCCTGTCTGGTTTAATGATCACATTGATAGGGTTCGATGGAACACCTTCCCTTAACCCACTGTCACAACTACTTGCATTTCATGTTGACAAATTTGCTGCTCCATGTCCGTTTTTGCTCACCCCAAATACACCAGATAATATTGTGGGTCCTGATATGCTCAAGTATTTCAGAGCCACAATAAGATGTTCCCCTGAAGGAGTACATGTGATTTTGAATGATAATTACCCAGTGATGGAGAGAGTGTGCATTGCTAAAGAGGATACTGCATTAGCCTCCCTAACTAAAACTTTGTGGGCTACTTCAGATACTGATGTGGGACAGATGGTTATTCCACCGGTGCATTTTAGTGTAAAGGAGGGAGCTGTGTTACCCCGTTTGCCTCAATATAGAATTTCACAGGAGGGTGAGGAAGCACTCACAAGATCTTATTGAAGTTGGGGTTGTTGAAGAAGTTCTATTTAATGTATGTAACAGTCCGATTCTCTCAATTTTGAAGAAATACACTGATACTAGGATTTATCGATTTATAATTGACCTATGGGAGGTGAATAAGATAGTGGTGCCACAGCACACAGTGGTTTCTGACATCATGACACTTCTTACTTTAGTTCCACCTACTGCAACTACGTTCTCTGTTATAGACTTGAAGAACGCCTTCTTTTCGATCCCTATTCATCCTAATAGCCGATATCTGTTCGGTTTCACTTTGAAAAATCGATCCTATAGATTTTGTAGAGTTCCTCAAGGCTATACTTAGAGTCCTAGTATTTACAGCCAAGCATTAAAGAAACAACTTGATTCTTCTGTTCAGCCCGAAGGTGTGGCACTCATACAATATGTCGATGATATCTTGTTGGCAGCTGATACCCCTGAACAGTTCCTTCACATCATCACAAAGTATCGAAATAGAAATTGCAGTATTGTAGACCAAAGGTAACCTACTTAGGTCACCTTTTGTCTAAGGAGGGACGTGCACTCACATCAGATAGCATTCAGGCAATTCTAGACACACCAGTACCTTCTACACAGAAAGAAGTTCGAGCATTTTTAGGTCTTACTTCCTTTTGTAGGCAATGGATATTGGGATTTTCATACATTGTTAAGCCTTTGTTAGCACTTTTGACAAAAGACACTCCATTACCCCTTCCATGGACAGATGAATGCGAGAATGCTTTTCAACAGTTACGACGAGCCCTTTGATCAGCACCAGTGTTAGGTACTCCAGATTACACGAAGCTCTTTACATTGTATGTACACGAGAGAGATGGATGTGCATTGTCAGTTTTTGTACAGACACATGGTGATAAGCAATGCCCTTGTGCATATTTTTCCGCAGTACTTGATCCTGTTGCTCGAGCGTTGCCTGGATGTTTTCGCTCGGTTGCAGCAACAGCTGTGTCAATACCACGGAGTGAAGGGATAGTCTTATCACATAAACTGTTGGTGCTGGTATCCCATGCTGTTGATGCCCTTTTGAATCAAACAAAGACGCAGCATTTAACTAGTGCTCGTCTGACGCTGTTAGCTCCTCATATTACACTGAAGAGATGTGCAACACTAAATCCAGCTACGTCATTGCCATTTCCGGCGACTCAGCCTGAGGCGCAAGAAACACATGATTGGGTTTTCCTGACTGAGGAACAGACAAAGGGTCGTATTGATTTGCAAGATACGCCCTTTCCCTTTTTCCCTTTCCCTTTTTCGCATAATGGCTCTTGTCGAGCCTGGTATACCCTGCTTTTTGCAACTAGGAAGCCAACAGTGGGCAGACTGTTTTTCCGGTTGAATAAAGAATGTTTTCAAGACAAAGGTGGGTATCCCCAAGCGAATAGAACTAAATGGGAGTGGGAGGAATATCGACCGGACAATATTTCAACGCCATATATCTTCACCAACACAAGAGACTCTGTTAAAAGTGAACATTTTGTTATCTCTGTTACTCAAGCACAAGCAGAATTATGTGTACAGAGTATTGGACATATTCATGTTGGAATTAGCAATTGAATTACTGTTTTGAATTTAGATTTTGCTGCACGTTATTCAAATTGATACCTGGTTAAAACAACGTTTATTTGGTCTTGTCGTTATCTTATTTGTTGTTATCTCATTTATGCGAGTGTTACGTTCCTTTGAGCCACCATCACGTAAAAAACTTTTCAATAGCTAATTCCCTGGGTTCATTCGTTTTCCAAGTCAACTTTACATTTTCTTATTTATTGATAGAGTACCACAATGTGCTGTAGAGCTAGATAGACAAAATGTAATCAATTATAAATGAATGAATGGGGTTTTGTAGAGCTTGACTGTTGCCGGATGGCGTCCTAGCGCTAGGTAGAGTGAATAGTACTCTGAGGGGCGGGGGGAGAGAGCCAGAGGGGGGTATTAATTTCTGAAGAGGAATGTTTTTAGCTCTTTACGGAAGGACGAAAGGATGGGGTTGGACCTTAGGCGAAGGGGAAGGGAGTTCCATAGTTTAGCGGCATTGAGCTTGAAGGACCTGCCTCCTGCTCTGGACCTTTTGATTCTAGGGACTGCGGCAAGGAATGCGTTTGTAGATCGGAGTAGCTTGCCTGGGCAGTAGGGGGTGAGAAGTGTGTGGTTGATCCCAGGGCTAGCTCTATGGAAGGCTTGATGCGATATGCACAGGGTTTTGAATTTTATTCTTTCCCTGACAGGGAGCCAGTGGAGTGACCTGATCCCTGCCTTAGCTGATTCTCTGCGGGAAATCTGGAGTAGCATACAAGCTCGCAATTCTGAGTATGCTGGAGTTTCTGCAGCACGTATTCAGGGGCTCCCAAGTAAAGGGCGTTGTTAAAGTCGAGTCGGAACTGGATGAGGCCCTGAATGACAACCTGCTTGGCTTCAAAGGGCAGGATTGGAAGGATCTTTCTCAGCATCCGGATGATCCCAAAGCAGGTTGCTGCAGTTTTAGTTGCCTGAGTGTTAAAAGTGAGGGTTTTGTCCGGCCAAACTCCCAGACTTTTGATGTCCTCCTTTGGGGTTGGGAGTGGGCCTAAACTGGAGGGCCATAGCTGGTCAAAGGGGGTGGGAGTGGGGGAGCCGAGGAGCAAGATCTCGGTTTTGTAGCCGTTGAGTTTTAGTGAGGATGCTGTCATCCATCTCCTAACATCCTCCATGCAGGCTGCCAGGTTGGATTGGGGGAGCCCACTGTTTTTCTGTGCCAGGGAGACCACCAGCTGAGTGTCGTCCGCATACGAGATGATCTTGATGCCATATTGGCGGATGACCTCAGCCAGCGGTCTCATGTACACATTAAACAGCGTGGGGCTCAGGGAGGAACCCTGGGGTACCCCGCAGTTTAGAGGTCTGCTACTGGAACAGGAGTCACAGTCGAAAACCTGAAAGGTCCTTCTGCTCAAAAAGGTACCCAACCAGTCAAGAGCGTCTCCGGAGACTCCCAGATCGGATAGTCGACACAGCAGGGTTTTATGGCACACCGTGTCAAACGCGGCGCTCAGATCGAGGAGGAAGTGCCACTGAACCCCCTCGGTCCAAGATCCTCCTGGATTCTTCCGTCACGGCTTAAAGAGCTGTTTCCGTGCCATGTTTAGGACGGAATCCTGTTTGGGTGGATTCCAGTGGAAGATTCTCTTCGAGGAATTTAGTGAGGTGGAGATTAATATGCTTCTCCAGAATTTTGCTTGCCCAAGGCAACAGGGAGATTGGACGGTAGTTGTTAGGGTCCGTGGGTTTGAGATTGGGCTTCTTAAGTAGTGCTTTCACCATTGCCTGTTTCCAAGTAGGGGGAACCACTCCTGTTTGCATGGAGCTATTAAGTAGCTCCATGAGGGTGGGAAGGATGACTTGGTTGGCCATGTTCATCATGCGAGGGGGTGCTGGGTCGTGGGGAGAGCCTGATTTTATCTGTTGTGCGAGGGATTTGAGTGATACTAAGTCTAGTGGTGGGAATTCATTCAAGGATACTCGCGGAGGGGGTTCTATGGCGCTTGGAGGTTGGGGTTTAGTGGTGATAATAAATAAATAAAAACATTTTGAGAAAGTCCCTTTAATAAGTTACATTAATTAGTGAACTTACATATTGTTTTCAGCATAGTTGAGCACTAAGAAATGTTGATGACCTAATTTCTGCTTGTATCATCTAAAAGCGTTTCATTGTTTTAATATCCCCAAACTTGTTGTACCTCTTCTCAAGGTGTGCATTATCTCCTTGTTTCTTAAGGTGTAAATGATAGGATTTAGCAGTGGTGTCACTATGGACGGAAAGACAGAAACAACTTTGTTGGTATCCAGAGAACTTCTCCCTGTTGGCTTGGCAAACATGAAAATTGCAGTACCATAGAATATAGTTAATACAGCGAGGTGAGAGGCACATGTGGAAAAGGCCTTCATCCGCCCACTTCTACTGGACATTCTAATGATTGCCAACATGATGCATAAATAGGATACAATAACTACTAGCAAACAGCTTAATAATAAAACAGTAGCTGTGATAAAGAAATAAAACTCAACAGTATCGATTTTTGAGCATGAGAGCATCACCAATGGAGCAAAGTCACAGTAGTAATGGTTGATTTTGTTAGCACCACAGAAGTGTAGTCTGGAAATTTGAACAAGTGTTACTGAGAAAGGCAAAAAGCCACATATCCAGGAGCCCAGAGCAAGATGAGTACATCGTGTACGGCTCATGATGAGCATGTAACGCAGAGGATAGCAAATAGCCACATAGCGATCAAAGGCCATAGCGACTAGCAGAAAGTTTTCTGTAGCTCCCAAAGAAAAATGAAAATAACATTGTGCAACGCATCCAGGCAAAGATATTGATTTGCTCTCTGTGAGGAGGTTTGAAAGAAACTTGGGGACAGTGGCTGTAGGGTACCAGATTTCCAAGAAAGAGAAGGTTCCAATAAATAAATACATGGGTTTGTGCAGCGAGATTGTACTCCTGATGATGGCAATGATTAAGATGTTAGTGAAGATTGTTATAATATAGATGATACATATCACGACAAAGAGAAATATTTGAAAGTCTATGCTTACATCAAACCCAATGAGAATGAAGTGATCCACGCTTGTTGAATTTCCTTTCCCCATGTCTTCCTGTTTCTCAGATTTCATACAAACTGAAAACAGAAACCCAAAATGATCATTGGAAATCTTGACTGGCACTGGCACTGTTTTCAAGAACATTTCAAATGGAATTCATGTAATATGATAATTTTACACAAATTCAAAAGTGGGGAAGGGCAGACCCCTCTACACGATACTTGAAGAGAATGTTAGTTTTCTAAACATTGAACACAACAGAAAGTGCACCATTGAAAATATTTAACACACTCTTAGAAATGCTGTAAAATATTCAATTGATATCATCTGCACCACATCTTTCCCCAGCAAGTTTTCATCATGCCAACATCCAATGACACATAGCTCAGCACCTTGAAAAAGCCAGTGAAAGGCTAAACTTTTCCATAACATTGGCATCAGGCTTTGTTGCATTACCCATAATCATGAGCAAATAACTGCTTTAAGAAGAGAGGATATACAGAAGAGGTAAATTCTTTTTGGTATGTCTGAGGAAGAGATACTGGGGAGATACTGCATCCCTCCAGTTGTGGTTCTGTGCATGGTTTCAGAATGGAGGCAGGCATTGACTTCACCTACCTTTCTCATGCAATCTGAACCCATTTAAAGGTACAGACTCACTCAACATTCCTGTGAACTGGTACATTCCCTAAATCTAATGGAATTAATGGCTGTCATCTCACAAGGAAGCTAATCATGTTGCTTGTATCAAATATTATCAAATATCACTAGTCAAGTGCAGTATTAAATCACCATGCCACAGTCACTGAAGAACACAAAATGAGTGGTGTTTTCTCTGTGCCATAGCTACATTTCTCTAATTCGGTAGGATTTTTTGACTGGAAACATTTGGCAACTCAGTCATCATTGCAGATGGCACTCTCTTATTGCAAACAACACTACTCCTGCAGTCTAGATATGTCTTTCATGCTAGGACTACTTCACACGTGTACACCTCATTTTCAGATACAACATAATCAGCTTAATTTTCTATCGTTTGGTAGTTGTACTTCTAGTGACTGCTGGGCTTATGAATAAATGTGTATCACTGATAAGTATGTGGTTATTCACCAGGGTCGCACATTTCCTCTACCCTTCATTGGCAAGATCATTGAGAAAAGAAATACTCTGCCCAACCCAAGATCACACCATCATCAACCATCTTTATTACTATATGCCCACACAGTTTCAAGTCAGGCTGCAGTATTCATTCTGCTCCTTTACAAAGCATTGAAATACTCCTGACACAGACAAAAATGCCCCCACTCCTGAAATTGCTTGGCCTCTCAGCCAGCATTAACACATTTGATGGTGGTATCTTCATACATACTCTGCAGTCTCAAATGAGATTCATTGGCAAAGTCAAATCGATACCATTTCATTAAAAAGGGCACCTCCAGGTCCAAGAAGTTTCTTATCACCTGCAAAATCCTTCTGGGTTCCATTTTGCCAGCCTCTTCCTGGAAACCCATAAGACCCTACCCACAAACAGCAGACTTAAAAATCACAAATATTCCAGTAAAACTAACCCTACTTGAAGGCCTCCGGTGTGCCAGACAATCAAACCCTCAACCTTTGCATGCACCTCATACGGACCTGGACGCCCAGCACCTACCTGAAGCTCAACATTATGTAAATAGAATTCCTGGTATTCACCAATAACAACAAGTAGCAACGAATCCAAGTGTGACTTCATGACATGATCGGTAAACTCACCTTTGACTGACTTTACCCTGAAGTAACACATCACAGAGAAAACCAAGATGGGTTATTACCATTCTGCTCTATTCGAAAGAAAATTAAACTTCCCATAAAGTGACTTCAGAACAGAATTTAATTCCCTCGCACACTTGCTTCTAGATAGTAGTAGTGCCTGCTCTATGTCCACACAGACTTCACACAGGGCGGCACCGGTGGCTCTTGAGACACCCAAATGCAGAACACCATCACAGTAGAGATTATTAAAATTAAAAGAAAAAAAACAAGGTAATAGTTCTTCTGCTATACACCCAGGTTTTGTGACAGCATCACTTCCATCAATACTGCTCAAACCCTATTCCAGTTCAGAAAGTAGCTTTAAATATACCTCTTTAATGAACACTATATCATGCCGCAGTGACAGTGCACTGCCACTGTCATAACCCTGCTACTGCTCCATCCAATCTTTGAGCATATCTTTGTCTTTGACATTGTGATATGATACATTTAGGCAACATTTATATTATAAAAATACCATACAAGCATATTTGCAGACATTACGGTGACTGGCACACCTCACAGCACCCTTTTTATAAAATCCCAATAAGCGGTGCAGCATATCTCCCCTATCACAATCAATTAACTTTCTTTTGGACTCTATTTTTTCCCAAAAAGGTTTAAGAGAGCATGTACATGACCCAAGGCATCCATGAACATACATTTGACATCCTCAAGTCACACTTCAGGTGCCTTGATTAAAAGGGAGTGGTGTTACTGTATTTTCCACTTTGCCTGCAGTGCCATCCCCAAACGTTTTGCCTTCTACCTCCTGTTTTCTGAATCAATTTTCTGTTGTCTTTTAAGACTTTGCTCACTTTACCACTTGTAATCAGTGCTAAGTGTTTGTGCTCTCTTTTTTAAACATAGAAAAAATAGCTAACACCCAATTGGCACATTTAATTTACTTGTAATCCCTTAATAAAGTGGTACTTGATGTACCCAAGGTCTGTAGATTAAATGCTACTAGTAGACATGCAGTCCTTATTGTGCCACTCACTTAAGTAGCCCTTTCAAACACGACTGCATTTTTGCAAAGCCCAAACCTTCTTTTGTAATATGTACAAGTCAAGCCAAGCCAAGGGTAGTCTCTGACATGCCAAAAGGGCAGGTTGCAGAGTATTTAAAAAGCTGGACATGCACCTTTAAGTTTTACATGTCTTAGTAGTGAAAACATCTTTTTCCTCTACTGCAAGGTATACCTCTGCCAAACAATAACATTGGGTTTCCTTACTACACTTAATGATTGATAACTTTCAATTCAGAGCATGTAGATAAACATTTTTTGATGTATGAAGAATTGTAATTAAAAGCCCTCTTAATGGTAATGAGAGATTTTAAGTCACAGTTCTGAAAATACCACTTTTAGAAAGCTGCCATTCTTTTGCCCTAAACTTTTGGTGTCTGCACCCATGTAAGGGTCACATTACTAGGAGAGGCTGGGAGTTGGTCCTTGTGTATTTCTCCCAGACAGTGAGACAAAGCGAAGTTAAGTATTGGCAGGATAGGTCACTCTTACTTAACGAGGGGGCAGAGCTGTAACCTACCAAATTGCCCATCGCCAAATGGCTCTATCTGAACACACTCACAAAAGGTTTGCCACTAGCCTTTGTTTCCCCCGACAAGCTGGGGCCACTGCAGGGAGGAAGGGATGCCCGACACCTCAGCGTGTGGACACTTGCAGAATCTTCTACTACTTCAAAATGGGCACGAGTATAAATAATGGATTCCAGACCTAACCCTTTAGTGTACACATCTTGGCCTGTGGAAGAATCAGAAGGACTACTGTGCTGTTTTGCTGCAAGAAGGAATACCGCTATGCTGCCTTGCTGCCCTCCTGCCTGTGTAAAAAGGAATGGACCTACATTATGGACCCCGGACCACCCCAGTGACGCCAATGGCTAATTGGCTGGCCTCCTGCTCAGTGCCTGAGGGACAAAAGAGGCTCCGGCAACATTAAACAGAGCATCTGGACTCTGCCAGCTGTGAGTCTTGCTCCCCAAGTGGTTCCAGCTCCGTCCTACACCCTTGATAAAGAGCCTGAAGGTGCTCTGCCATCCCGTCTGTGGTCCCTTCAGAACCAACGTAGCATGAAGTAGCATAATGCAGCACAATGTCTCACCGAACTCCACATCAGAACCGGTGAGGGATGCATCGCCAACCCAGGAATACGCATCACAGCCCATTATAAATGCTACTGAGTGACACATCTCCCCGCAAGGACCTCCCATCGTCCACTACAGCTACCCGGAACCGGGACTGTATCTTCACGGCAGGACCTCACTTCGTCTCGGCTGCACAACTCGTCCTCGACGTAGAACTTTGCATCCCTCCACAACCTGAATTTAAGGTACTCTGTTCTCTGTTCAGTGGGCATAAATTGGTCCCTGCAGCCTGCCTGTGCTCAATGGTGGTCGGCCTGAACTTGTCACTTTGTCCAGGTCCAGTGGTCCAGATAAACACAGTTGGCACTTTTCTTTTGTTCTACTGAGTGATTAGGTTTAGTTTTGGTCTTAAATTGTTTTCAAAATTGAGCTCTATTTTTCTAAATTGACGTGGGATTTTTTTTGTGGTTTGTTTTCACTTTATTACTGTTGGAAGTGCTGCATCAATACTTTACACATTGTCTCTAAGTTAAGGCAAACTGCTTGTGCCAAGCTGTCAGGTTAAATTGGGGTTGCCTATGGATTTACCCTCATAGAGAATTGTGGTTGCTGCTTCAGTAGGGTTTCACCCCCATCAACCAGTAACCAAACTTCAGGCATAGTGTGCAATATCTGTTGTGGATTGCTTAATACTGGCTTGGAACACACATTAACTTAGATCAATACCGAGCAAACATCCCCGCCAGAAGTTAGGCTCTGATTGTGGGGAATCAGCTGTGGGTTTTGCACTTTTACCAGGTTATTGAAAATACTGAGTAGGTATGTTTTTTTGCCTGCTCATTTTAGCATGCACTGTGGCTAAACATTGTTTGGCACACAAATTACACATTATTAAGGTGGGGGCTGAGCTAGCCAAGCCAGAAGATGACCGCTTCTTGACCGAACTCCTTTGGTCGCTGCACTAGCCTTTCATTAATCCTGCACCCAGAGCACTGAAAGAGACACACATACACGTAAAAGCTGTATCCGAGGGCCGGGTCCTGCCCTAGAACCCTGAACCCTGAGCCCTAGAACCCTGACTGTGACCTAAAAAGGACTGCAAATGCCGATTACACAGCCTAGCCAGACTACGGAGGTTAGGCCTGTGGTGTGAGAACGGGCCGTGACACAGAACACGCAAACGGCAGAGACTGCACGGCGACAGAGATCGTGCTACTAGCAGTGCAGTGATGTATGGAAGCTGCCGCTCTCAGAGTAAGGTGACTGAGCGGGCGGCCCCAGCCCGTACAAAGTCGGAAGTGTGCACCCGAGACCGGTGCGCTACCGCAGGGGTGGTCAAATAAGGCTGCAAGGCGGCCGGCAGGAAAGTCATTCAGCTGCGCAGCACCAAGACGGTACAGGTACCAGCGCCTGGGGGAAAGAAGAAATAGTATTGCCCGGTTCATACTGCTTGCACTGTGGACACTACCACCAGGCCCAGGGGTGCACGGTTATATGCTAGCACCAGCCGCACTGCGCCTAGGGTGACCAACTGACATAGTTGCAAATTCAGGACAGTGAGTGTAAAAATTCAGGACAAAGGGACAAAATTCAGGACAAAAATTCAGGACAAAAGGTCAAAGTTCAGGACAAAACTTCGGGACAAAAGATACGTTTTACAGACACGTCAGAGGTGGTCACACAATAGTATTTAAGTAAGTAAATAGACAACCATCTAAGTACAAGTCAAAATAAGCTTATATTAGGTTGAGACAATCGTGCACTTCAAGGTTTTTCAGTATGGCCGCACCTTGCTACCTTAGACGATTCAAAATTCGCATCTTGCTCCAGCAGGTACATTAGTCACCATACAATGGTGAACCACACCTGAATATAAGTGAGGCCACTTTTATTGTTGAATGAAAACTACTGGATATACAAGGAACTTTGCAGTGCCAGCCCCCAGTAACAAAACTGCTCCCCCCTTTCAGCCTCCCAGGGAAACACCTGATGCCCGGTCCGGCCAGTCCTGCCTTGCTACCACCCTTCAATGGTGCAACTCATCTTCCCTTAGACCGTATCTCATTTGTATTTAATTTCTCTTATAGTGTTACTCATCCCAATTATGTAGGGCATGGTGTTGGGGTGCGTTACATCACACACATTACATAGAGACAATGACTCATATTAACATGAAAGTCAATGCATAGGAAATGTTACTTAAGATAATAGTTGCAACAAGGCGTAATCATTCTTTTATCTATCATTCAGTCTTTCACCATTCATTCTGTCCTTCCATCTATGTGCCCATTTATATCCACACATATTCAACCATTTGCAAACCTATCCACCATATATCCTTCCATCCATCATTTCACTCATCCATCCCTCCATCCACCCTTTCACTCATCCATCTATTATTCATCTACCCACCCTTTCACCCCATTCATCCGTACAGTCATCCATCCACTCTTCCACCCATCCATGTATTCACTCATCCATCCAGCCCTTTACCCTTTCACCCATCCAGCCATCAATTCACTTACTCATCCATCCACCCAGTCACTTATCCTTCTACCCATTCAGCGTTTAAGTCATTCATCCTCCCTTTCTCTCTCCATTCCCCTTTCACTTATCCATCCATCCACCCAAACACCCATCTACTCATCAATTCATTAATTCCATCCATTGATCCTATTACTCAACCATCCTTTCACTCATCTATTCATCCGTTCTCTCATCCATCCACCCTTTCACTTCTTCACTCATCTATCCATCCTTTTGTCCATCTACCCCCTTTCACTCCTCCATCCATTCACCCTTTCACTTATCAATCCATCCATCCTTTCACTCATCCATCCACCCATTCACTCACCCATCATCATAGCTTTCACTCATCCATCCATCCTTTCACACACCCATCCACCCTTTTACCCACCCATCTACCCTTCCACCCATACATCCATCTATTTACCTTTTCTCTCATCCTACTTCCACTCATTCACTCATCCATCCATCCGTTCTTTTATCTATCCATTCACCCTTTCATTCATCCAGCAATTCACACATTTCTTCACCCATCAAGAACTTCGCCTTGCAAGGGGTGGGGTGGGGAGAGTTCACTATGCCCCTGCACATAGGTAGTCTGAAAACGTAGAAGTCATGAGCCATGCATGATGCATAGTGCCAGGATGTGAGGTGACTGTGACATGGTGGTGTTTCCTGGGCTTTAAGTGGTGTAAAAAAAACTGTGGGATCTCTTCAAAGTGGGTGTTCAATGTAATTAAGGGCGTGGTTTAAAACACCTAGGCTAAAAATCAGCGCTTAGCATAGTGTTACACCCTTCTGGTATTATGTTGTTGATGTCATTGCATCCAGATATATAATACAGCAAGTATTTTTATACCAACAAAAAGTCAGGACTATTGGCTTTGTCAATGGTTGTTAGTTGCTTAAAATAAAAAAGCAGCAACCATGGCTATGTTGAATATAAATAATATTGAAAATACTCCAGTTCAAAAATGATGTGGCAGTGAAAGAACGATAACTCGTTCCTTTCAACTTATTTTACAGGCTTCTTTATATAAACTGTTTTCTAACGTTGCTAAAGTTGCAGCATGGGTGTTTTACCTTTTATTCAACACAATGCCCTGCTGTACTCTGAGGCAGGAGGAGGCCGTCACATGCTGTAACAGCCCAGCACCATTGACTGCCCAATTGACATTCTGTTTGTGGCAATCAGCCGGCATACAGAATGACAATGGGTGGGTGGGGCTGCTCTTGTGCTCCAGGAGGAGTGTGAAGTGCCCCATCAGGGAGGTGAGGCCTCTCGCAGGGAGCAAGCAGTGCTGCTCCCTGTGATGGCTAAAATTATGGACAAAAGGCGTCCGTAAAAGGGATCCTCACGGAAAACTGACGGTTGGTCACCCTAACTGCACCACGCACATAGAGTGGCAAGCTGAAGGGCGCACGGTGTCTCCTTGGAACCTGGAAATGCGAACGTCGGAGCAGGATGCCAGAGTGTGATACCAGAAAATAACGCATTCTGCACAGACCTGCATCAGATCCCAGCTTTCAGCTGCGCCATAGAAACAATACAAATTGGCCCATATCACAAAGTTGCAGTCACCATACGGCAGTAGATGACCACAACAGCCCTTTACACAGTCGATGCCATGATGGGAGCGGTGGGCCCACCCTTGGACTAAGATGGCTGAGTGTTTGATGTGAGAGGACCTGTCCTGGGGCCCTGCTGATTGTGTGTGGTGGTAGGGATTTGGGCCACACTGTGAACTGGCTGAAATATTGCAGAGGTGTGAACCTTGGATTGCTATACTTGCACACTAGACTGGCCCGCTGCAGACTGCCCAGACCAGCGCCGGCTGGAGCACCATCTTCAAGGACATTGCTGGAGGCCCATTTAGATAGGGGGCAAGACAAGGTAGAGATATGCTGCATGGACTTTGCAGGAGATTTGAAACTACAATTGCAGGGATCTAGGGTACAAATTCCACCCTTCCTGGTTACTTAGTGCATTCCTTCGTGGATGGTGCAAAATCTGTTGCTGGACCACGATTGCTGCAGAACGAGAGTTCGCAGACTTGGTGCCTCACTGAATACAACACAATAGTGCAAAAGCGCTGTGCTTCTGCCCTTTGCTGCTGGTGATCATGCATCGTTTGCACGTAATCTGGGTGATACTGAGGGCACCAACCTTGCACATCCTACGAGGAGGAAATGGGGAAAATGGGCAGGACTCAGTCCAAGCTCCACTTTGACCAACAGAAAAAAGGCATGCAATAACAGCCAGGATGATCACCAACCTGCGCAGAATGCAGCAGTGCCGGCAGGTGCTGAGGCTGCTGGGGACGTGCAATCAATGTTTGCCGCAATACAAGCCACCCTATCTGATATAGATGGTAAAATAGGCTCTCTCACATACAGAGTGGACCGGATGTCTGAACGTGACGATCTGGTGAATTTTCACCCAATTTCTTTGCTGCCAGGCCTGAGCAAAATTGCTGAAAAGGTTGTCAATCGCCAGTTGTCCTCGTTCCTAGAAGGTCATAATCTGCTCAAAAACTCGCAAACAGGCTTTCGCCCTGGGCAGGGCACTGACTCTGCCCTGATTGTAGTAGTAGAGGAAGCCAGACGCATTCTGGATGCAGGAGGCTCCGCAGCTGTGGTCCTCCTTGACCTCAGCGCGGCATTTGATACTGTCAACCATGGTATCCTCATTCAGCGCCTTACTAGGATGGGAATATCCGGCCAGGCTCTAAGCTGGATGACTTCCTTTCTGAAAGGTCGGTCCTACCATGTCTGCGATGGCAGGAACCTCTCCGAGTCGATTGCCTTACAGTGCGGAGTCCCGCAGGGCTCCTCGTTGAGCCCGACTCTTTTTAATATCTATATGGCCCCACTGGAGGATGTGGTTTCACCTTTCGGGGTGAAAATAGTGACCTATGCGGATGACACCCAGCTTGTCGTCTCGCTATCCCACCATGAAAATGCGGCAGAAAGATTTGGGTGCTGTCTGACAGGTATCATGGCGTGGATGACAGAATCACGGCTTAAACTCAACAGGTCCAAAACGGAAATTATGATGTTGGGTAACCTCTCCACCTCCCTTCCCAAAACCATGTGGCCCCCCTGTCTGGGGGAGGGGCCCCAACCCAAGAATGAGATTAAGAGCCTGGGGGTATGGCTGGAGCCCGACCTGACGTTCAGAGTACAAACTAAGAAAGTGGCAGGAATCTGCTATGGTCTGTTACGCTCTGTCCGGAAGGTGTTGCCTCTTCTTCCCTTTAGCTCTAGGAAACTTTTGATCCAGGGGCTAATACTGTCTAGGTTGGACTATAGCAACGCCTTGCTGCTCGGTGCCCCTGAATCAGCCATTAACTCCCTTCAGCGAGTACAAAATGCGGCGGCCAGAGTACTGACCGGCACGGCGAAAAGAACTTCGGCCAAACCCGCTCTCAGAGCTCTCCATTGGCTCCCCATCCGTGAGAGAATTAAATTCAAGGTCCTTTCCATCGCCTTTAAGTCTCTCCAGGGAATGGGCCCCCCTATCCTCAGGGACCTTATATGCCCCTACAAATCCACCCGTGCCCTCCGCTCTGATGGGAGCAATTTATTGACCATCCCCAGAGTGAGGAGAGCACGTTCAAGAGGTCGGAGGTTCTCTGTGAATGTTGCCAAGACCTGGAATGATCTTCCTGCTGCCCTCCGCCTGGAACCCTGCCTCCAGAAGTTTCGGAAATATCTAAAGACATTCCTTTTTCCACGAGGAGTATGAGTACGCTGTTTGAGGATCATGGAAGCTTGTGGTGTGTACTAGCGCTGGGACGCTCTTGGGCAGCCATGCGCTTAAGAAATCTATTTTCCTTTCATTTCATTCATTTCAACGGCTGGACAGACACACAGAGCGCATAGACATGGCTGAACCTAGAATCTACGACACCGAAGACGCACACCAACAAATGGACACAAGGCAGGGAAAGATAGAAAAAACCTTGACGGCTCTCATGGCGAAGGCTGAGGACTCTGAAGCACGCTCAAGACAAATAACCTGTGCTTTATGGGTATTTGCGGACACCACAAACACAGGTCCAATGCAAAAATACATTGAGAATCTGCTAACATCAATGCTCGGTAGGGAAACTTTTTAAGATGTATTCATAGTCAAGCAGGCACACAGGTCTTTGGCCCCACCGCCTCCACCGGGCACCAGACCATGGCCAATCATTGCCATACTTTTAAACTACCGTCATCGGGATGCGGCGCTCCGCAAGTCCAGAAAATTGACCAGCTTAAAGCATGAAGGCATGCACATTTCCATCTACTCTGACTTTACGCGGCAAGTCCAGGAAGCACGAAAGCAGTTCCTACAAGTGAAAAAGAAGCTTTGAGACCAGAATATTACTTATGCAATGATCTGCCCAGCCCAGTTGCGAGTAACAGATGGAGGCAAGTCCACTGTGTACAATGAGCCGAAGGAATTGTTCAAGTTTCTGCAGCAAAGAGGCTCCCTGGTCTCTTGCAGGAGATCACTGAAGGGAAACCTGGATGAACAGCAGGAGATGTCTGATGTCGAATAATGCACTGGGACGGGCGGACGAGGAATAGCGAACTTGTACTAAACTGAACTGCCTGTGCACAGTTGGTATATTGATCAACTGTAAGAATGCGTCCATGACACTCTGAAGCAACTATGAAGCACAGATAAGTGTGAAATGTGTGGCTACGTTAAACTCAGTTTAGGAATGTTTGCATGCTGTCTGCTCATTATTGCTTAAATAGATAGGGGACCTTTGGTGGTTCAGGCTGGAGCCTGTCTGCCCCACCAGGTCCTACTGTTACTTGCAGGTTCAGGGGTGCAATAGTTTTATGTTTTACCACAGCGACCACATGTGTGATTTCTAATCACCGGAATATTAGACTGGCAGGGTGGGGTGAAAAACTGAAAAATCTGGTCAGCAACATTGAAGGAGATAGCATTACAAACTGCAGCAAAGCAAACTTAAATGACTGGCAAGTCCAAACTCAATGAAACACTGCGAATGGATGATAGAGCAAGACATACTAGACCACTAACACTCATGACCTGGAATGTCAGAGGTCTTCAAAACCCACAGAAAATTTGTAAGGTCCTAGCTTATTTAGATTGGCATAAGGTAAATGTTGCTTGCTTGCAGGAAACACACCTCACAGACCTAACAGAGAAAAGTATAGGCGCAAGATGGGCTTCCTCCAGTATGGCATCCTCTTATTCCACATATGCCAGGGGTGTAATGCTCCTCGTCCGACGTGGCACCTCTTTCACACTTATTAATTCCATTAAGGATGACCAGGGGCAGTACCTTATAGTCCAGGGCAACTTTGGAGGTACTTCTATAACAATAGTCACAGCATATGGCCCAAACACTGATGATCCGCTCTTTTTTGCTAACATTTGGGCAACCACAACTGTCATATGGGGGGATTTTAATACATGTTTGGACCCTGCCTTAGATAAGTCAACAGGCAATGAACGATATGGAAGACAATCAGCAAAAGCGCTGAAAGAGGGTATGGAGGACTGCACACTGATTGATTTATGGTGTTTTTGACACCCAGGCCACAAGGAGGCCACTTGCACATCCACGGCGCATAATACTTGGTCGAGAATAGATTACTGGTTGGCTACGCCAGACGTTTGCACATGGGCAACATTGGTGGACCACATGCCTAAGACATTGTTGGATCGTGCGCCAGTGCGTCTGGTGCTGGCCATCCCTACCCATAATCCCTGCCAGTTCACCTGGCGTCTGCATCAAGCTGCTCTCCTTTACTAGGTGCTCCGCTCAGAGCTCCACCAGCGATAGTAGAGTTTTTTTAGCTAAATGTAGTATCTGTCAGTAGCGCAAAAATGTGGTGGGAGGATTTCAAGGTTACTATTCAGAGTCACTGTATTGGAAAACATGCAGGCATCTCAAAGGATATTCAACGACAATTATCTATGACAGAAAGGGATATCCAACAGTTAGAGATGAAATTTATGGCCACTTAGATTCCTAAAATACTAGCGGACATTAGGCAGAAGGTCCACACTTACCATGAATTTGCAGAGGACAAGATACACACAGACCTTATGGTGAGGGGCGAAAACCAGGACGGGCACTCACATAGAATACGACCTGCTCATCGATCTGAATATCTTCCACAAATAAACATGCACGGCCAACTTACATATGATACCCGTCGATCTTAGACTGCTTTGCAGAATATTATACTTGCCTCTACTCTACACAATTGGCAGTGTCCCCACCTGAAATTAATCATTATTTGGACAATGTTGCTCTAGCTTGGTTGTCCGATGCACATTGGGAATATTTTAGCCATCACATCACAGAAGATGAGATAAGGGAGGCAATTACCTCCCTCCCCAATAATAAAGCTCCCGGTATGTATGGCCTACCTGGGGAATTCTTCAAAGAATTCAGAGATTTGCTAATACCACACTTGACCGAGATGTATGAAGAGGTCAATGAGGAGAGACTGCTCCCAGCCTCGTTAAGAGAGGTGCTCCTGATTACTCTCCCCAAACAAGACAAGGACCCAAGTAGGTGAGACTCCTATCGACCACTGTCGTTAATAAACATAGACACCAAAATTCTTGCCAAGATAATCGCAGCACGAATACAACCTCTGCTGCAGACCCTTATATTTCCGGATCAGGCCGTGTTTATACCGACTAGTTCAACCACAAAAATCTAAGGACTATCTTCACATTATTCCACCAAGTAAATCCCGATTTGCCAGCAGCCGCTGTCCTATTGGATGCAGCGAAGGCTTTCGATACAGTGGAGTGAGTATTTATGCTCATGGTACTGCGCAGGATGGGTTTCCCAGAACATTTCTTGGGTTGGATTGTGCTCTTGTACACAGAACCTAGTGCGTGTATCAGAATAAATGGTAATACATCTGACCCGATTGCCATAAGTCGAGGAACCAGACAGGGGTGCCCACTTTTGCCTCTCATTTTTATACTAGCTCTAGAAACCTTAGCCTGTAAAATTCACCGAAAGCACTCTGAATCTGCTCTCCAGTTCCGGCTTCGCCCAGTTGGCATATCATTACATGCCGACGATATGGTTCTCTACCCCCGATACCCAGACATAAATCAAAATCCACTCATTAGGGAGTATATTAAGATCGAACTTTTTTCAGGACTTAGTATTAATTGGGACAAGTCGGTGGTCAAACCACTCACACCAGCTACCACACAGCCAGCTTGGAATTCCCATTACAATGGCGAACTGAACCATTTTAATATCTCGGAGTATAGATTCACCAGGACCCAGAAATGGTGGTCCGAGAGAACTATTGTACAGCAGTAGCAAAATTGGACAAACAAGTTGACCGATGGATCAAACTGCCCTTGTCCTTGGCTGAAAGGATTGCAATACAAAAGATGGTGTTCTTGCCGAGATTTCTATACCTATTTATGAACATCCCGATGTGGCTTGGACAAGCGCTGTTTTCTAAATTGCGATCAGCAATGCAGAGACTAGCATGGGCTGCTAAACAGGCGAGGGTAGGATGGAAAGTGTTGACCAGGCCATATTACCAAGGGGGCTTTGGCGCACCGGATCTTCAATTATATTTGTAACTTTGCGCAGGCACAACATGCTCATTACTGGCTGCAATCACATGCACATATTCCGCACATTGCGGTGGAACATGAGATTGAACTGCCGTCCCCATTAATCATTTATATATGCAACCCGAAGGGTCACACCCGAGGGATACAATACACCCTGTATCTTCCACATCACGATCATGGTATACATTAACACAACATGTGCAGAATCTCCCAATTTATGCCCCGGCACTGCCTATAGGTCACCACCCATGAATAACAGTTGCACAAGAGAAGATAATGCTAAATATACTGGGGGAAATGGTCCTACGCACTATGAGTGACATTTTTATGGATAATCAATTTGGTCCACAGGATGACCCTTCCCTCAGTGCACGCCGGACACCACTGAAGATTTTTGCATACCTGAGACTGCGTATGGCAGTCAGGGAGCTATTCTCTCGTTTCCAGACTAACCAACACAGCTTAAGGATTTGCAGATAATGTTAACTGCTCCTACACGCCAACGACTGGTAACATGCTCATATAACGCATCACAGGGGGAACAGGGTCAAGCACAGAATAGATCGCTCCAGAGATGGGACGAGGCATTTGGCAAACCTATAGATAAGACAGAATGTGATTATAGTTGCACACAAATGCAGCTGCTGACATCAAATTGTAACTTGCGCATCATTCTTTTTAAATTCCTACATTAAACATATTATACTCCTGCGAAACTACATAAATACAGACTTAGACCAGATTACAGGTGCCATGGGTGCGGCAATCCCAAAGCGGACTTTCGCCACATGGCATGGGAATGCTCCCAGCTCGAACCATACTGGCAGTAAGTTACCAGCACTTTTACTGTGATGCTCTCCGAGCAGATACCAAATGCTCCGCTAGTCTGTCTACTGGGCCTATATAAGATCAAGCTGGCTAGAAGACGAAAGTTTCTGGCGGTGGAATTATCATTAGCTAAACGCCGCATTGCACTACGATGGGGTAGTAGGCGCCCACATCGACACAAAGACTGACTAACAGACATGATGTACTAAAAAGAGACACTGGAAACGTATGCAGAGGAATTACCGTAGGCATTTAGACCTAGGGATTTTTGGGAACCTTTAGTACAATTCCTTAGTTCCATACAGGACGCTGTTTGAGGTAAGGCAGCAATGCATGGATACAGTTTGATTGCTGTAGGATTGTTCTTGGGGCAAAGAAGGCATGGTAAGACATATGTACAGTTGACCAGCACGGAACCTAACTTGTGCCCCCGCAATGCACTCCTGTTGACGTCACATATTACATCTCAAATTACATCACTGATGACATCATCCAGTGAATGTGTGTTTCTATAACATGTAAATATGTTTTATATGTATATGCCAAGGTGTATTGAAGAATGAATGGGTGTTTAAGAGTCAGGATGGATGATTAAGTAGATGTGTGACTGACTGTATAACTGAGTGATTAATTATGTCTTGCTAAATACATGTGTTACCAACTGATACAGACATTCACACAGTTTAGGTTGTCAGTTGGTGTGTCAATGGTTGCATGGTTTAGTCAGCAGCTAAATGAGGATATATATGAGCCATTGTTTGCTTGTCTGAGTATCTATATGGGTGCCTGAGTGTCTGTGTTGGTGGGTGAGGGGTGTGACTCTGTGCATAGATGTGTGAGTGGATAATTCACTGGGTATATGTGTTCAAGTCTGTATCTGTAAAGGGCTGTATGGATGGGTGATTGTGTGTATGAGTGTCTTGGTGTGTGAATGGATGCCTCAGTGGTACATGTGTGAGTAACTGCATGTGTGAAAGGCAGTATATATGAGTGTTTGAGTGTATAAATGACTATATGTAAAACTGAGTGATTGTGAGAGTGCCTGTATAGATCACTGTGTGCTTGTATTCGTTATTGTGTTAGTATATCTATACTACTATTATAAAAGAAGAACTTTGAACCTTTGAGGCGGGTAAACTTGGGAACCACAGCGCCAATCCACACACCCGATGCATCGTTGAAATTGTCACGGTGTGCAGATGGACATAGGCTATATAAATTGAAAAAATATAAGTTATTTAAAAAAGTTGCGAGAAAAAAAAAGTAGTCCCATGGAAGTAGCGCCGGCCGCGACGTGCGTGCTGACATCAGGAGCGCGGGGAGGAGCGGCGTCCAGGAGCACGAGGAGGAGCGGCGGACATGAGCGCGGGGAGGAGCGGGGGACAGGCGGGGAGGAGCGGCGGACAGGCTGGCAGGAGCGGAGAGGAGCGGCGGACAGGCGGGGAGGAGCGGCGAGGAGCGGCCGACCGGTGAACTCAGGAGCGCGGGGAGGTGCGGTGGAAGAGGTAAGGCTCCTGGGGTCCCACGGACAATGTCGGGGCGGCGGGGGTCCTGAAGCCAAGGTTGGGATGGGCTGCTACTCCGGGGGACCCACAGACAATGTCGGGGCGGGCGAGGGCCGGTGCGGGCGGGGGCCCTGAAGCCTGATTGCTCCAGGACAAGGTCGGGATGGGCTGGTAGTGTTTAAATAAGGGAGGTGGTATGTGTATAACTGTACAGGCGAGTAAATGAAAGTGTGATTGATTATTTCCATGACTGACTAGGTGTGTGAATAACTCTATCAATGAAAGGCGGTGTGTGAGTGGCTGTATAGATATGTGACTGGATATGATAATGCTGCATTGATGGCTGACTGTATGTGTGAGTGACTGTATGGGTGAATGAGTGGATGTGTGTGTAGACCTACAAAAAAGTGAGTGGATATGTACTAATTGGTATTGGTATGTTAATGGTTTCGAAAATTATAGTCTGTATTTTAGAGTGGGTGTATAAAGTGTTATATTAGGGTCTGAGGAGGTGCATCAGATTTTCACGTTGATGATGTCATCAGTGATGTCATCAATGATGTCATGTGAGATGTCATCAGTGACATCACTGACCCTGTCATGAATAATGTAATATGTGACGTTATCAGCAGTGCATTGAGGGGGCGCGAGTTATAGTTAGCACAACTAACTATAACAGGGGAATTTGTATAGTTTTGTATGAGTGAAATGTTAAACTAACTATAATGTCCCTTAAACCTATGTTTTTCTAGTGAATTTCTAAGGTTTTTTTAAATGCATAATTTCTAACTATAACATCCTTGAAACCTATGTTTTTTTCAGTGAATTTCATTGGTTTTTAAATGCTAATATCTAACTATAATGTGCCTGAAACCTACGTTTTTTTCAGTGAATTTCAAAGGTTTTTTAAATGCTAATTTCTAATAATAATGTTTATTGAACCTATTTTTTTTGTGTTTTTAAATTATCATCCCATTCTCAAACTGGTGAAAACTGCAAATCTCACCAGTTTTCCATCTATACCTTCAGCCAAAAAAAATCGCAACAAATGAGACCCACAACTAATGCTAATGATATGCAGAGTAAGCGTTTCCGTGGAAACTAAAAACTAAAACACCACTTCCCCATATTTTCAACGACCAGCCAAATATGCAGTGCGATCCAAAAACAGGCGATAGGCCGAGTTACTAGTAACAAATAACATAACCCTTTAACTGGTGTAAGGAGGTCGACTATCTACTGCGTGAATTGGATCCAACTCACAGCCACATCTAAAGACCAACACGTGATAGAACTACTGATTATGCACCTTCGATACCCAACAAGGCCACAACAACCAGCACTACCACCACTAGAACCTTTCCCCGGACCAACCCCCCTACTACCACCGAGGCAGATCAAAACAGAACAACGGACCTTCCAGAAATGCCATGGCCCCTCAGCCGCTCAATAGCTGAATGTCAGGAGATTTGGCAACCAAATATGAGTGAAGGATGCAAGTCGGCCATCAATAATAATGCACACAATGCCAAGTATACTGGTGATATGCTGCACAGACCTCCCTATTGCAAAGCACAAACCTCTCCATGTGGAGATATAGTATTGATACTTGTAGTGTAGTGCACAGTGGACGCAACATGTTACCTCATGCAATGGGGAAGATCTCGGTCATATCGCTGTGTTGTCCCCCCACCCGGAAACTCAAGCAGAGTGGGCTGGTCCAACATACGCCACTCCAGCGTAGGAGTATGAATAAATAGGAAAGGCCCTGGGCATGGTTCACTTGTGGGAAGACCAACGAGTCTGCAGAGTAGCAGCCCTCACCCTGCCACGTGGCTGCTGCCATGACCGTGGACCTCCTCAAAACAGGCCCCCTGTGAACACAGCGGCACAGCTCTGCAGACTTATGTCTGTACCAACTACTGTCTTCGATCTACATTGCTGACAACAGGGCTCACAATTCAGATGCAGTGGCGATTGCAGATGACGCACTTCAGTACACAAGACACATTGCTCCCAGTGCGGGCCACACAGATCACTCATGATTGCAGGCTGTGCACACGCTGGGTGCTTCAGGTGCTACTAACTCACTGCGCCACAAGTCATCGCCACGTATTAAAGAAGAATTCATTAGACAAAAGACATTGCTCCCCGTGCAGCCCACCGGAACCACGTATCATTGCAGGGTGCGCACACGCTGATTGCTCCAGGTGCCGCTAACTGCGCAGCTCAACTTAACACCATGTGGCTTTGCGCCCATCCTGACTGCTGCCTCCGGTCTACACTGGGGTTACCACGGTTCACAATTCAAGTTTAGTAGTGACGCAAATTGTGTAAGAGACTATAATGGGCTAAGAAGACCAAATGCTACCAATCTGTGCAGCTCAATTAAATGTCAGGTGCCTGTGGGCCTTTGCTGACTGCTGCCTCTGGCCTCCACTGTGGAAGACCGGCGACACGTGGTGCCAACTAACCCTGTTCAACACAAGCCGATCCTACAAGTGTAATTGGTTCCTGAGTCCTGAATGGCACCGACCCCAACTTTATGGCAGTGACCACAGCACCAGACTCCCTTTAATCAGTGAGGGGTATTTGCATATGGAAGGCCAGCGACATGTGGTGCCACTGAACCTGTACAACGCAGGCCGGTGGGGCCACCAATGTATGCACGTGGCTGTGGGCCCTTGCTCACCGCTACCTCTGGCCTACACTGTGGAAGACTGGCGACACATGGTGCCACTAACCGTCTTCAACATAAGCCGATTCCACATGTGTAACTGTCTCCTGATTCATGAATGGCAGTGACCCCAAGTCTGTGGTAGCGACTACAGCACCAGACTCCCTTTGATCAGTGACGCCTATTTTGATATTCAAGACCGGCGACACGTGGTGCCACTAACTCTGTTCAACTCAAGCCTATCCCACTTGTGTAACTGTGTCCTGAGTCCTGATTAGCAGTGACCCCAAGTCCGTGGCACTGACCACAGCACCATACTCCCTTCAATTTGTGGCGTAGGTACCGGCGCCTGGGGGAAAGAAGAAATAGTATTGCCCGGTTCATACTCCTTGCACTGTGGACACTCCCACCAGGTCCAGGGGTGCACGGTTATATGCGAGCACCAGCCGCACTGCGCCTAGGGTGGCCATTTGGCATAGGTACAAATTCAGGACAGTGAGTGTAAACATTCAGGACAAAGGGACAAAACTCAGGACAAAAATTCAGGACAAAAGGTCAAAATTCAGGACAAAACTTCGGGACAAAAGATACGTTTTACAGACACACCAGAGGTGGTGGCACAGTAGTATCTAAGTAAGTAAATAGACAACCATCTAAGTACAAGTCAAAATAAGCTGATATTAGGTTGAGACAATCATGTACTTCAATGTTTTTCAGTATGGCCGCAGCTTGCTACCTTAGATGATTCAAAATTCGCATCTCGCTCCAGCAGGTACATTAGTCACCAGACAATGGTGAACCACACCTGAATATAAGTGAGGCCACTTTTATTGTGGAATGAAAACTACTGGATATACAAGGAACTTTGCAGTGCCAGCCCCCAGTAACACAACTGCCCCCCCCCCTTTCCAGCCTCCGAGGGAAACACCTGATGCCCGGTCCGGCCAGTCCTGCCTAGCTACCACCCTTCAATGGTGCAACTCATCTTCACTTAGACCGTCTCTCATTTGTATTTAATTTCTCTTATAGTGTTACTCGTCCCAATTATGTAGGGCAGGGTGTCGGGGTGTGTTACATCACACACATTATATAGAGACAATTACTCATATTAACGTGAAAGTCAATGTATAGGAAATGTTACTTAAGATAATGGGTGCTACAAGGTGTAATCATTGTTTTATCTATCATTCAGTCTTTCATCATTCATTCTGTCCTTCCATCTATGTGCCCATTTATATCCAAACATATTCAACCATTTGCAAACCTATCCACCATATATCCTTCCATCCATCATTTCACTCATTCATCCCTCCATCCACCCTTTCACTCATCCATCCATTATTCATCTACCCACCCTTTCACCCCATTCATCCGTACAGTCATCCATCCACTCTACCACCCATCCATGTATTCACTCATCCATCCAGCCCTTTACCCTTTCACCCATCCAGCCATCCATTCACTTACTCATCCATCCACCCAGTCACTTATCCTTCTACCCTTTCACCGTTTAAGTCATTCATCCTCCCTTTCTCTCTCCATCCCCCCTTCATTTATCCATCCATCCACCCACCCACCCATCTATACATCCATTCATTAATTTCATCCATTGATCCTATTACTCATCCATCCTTTCACTCATCCATCCATCCGTTCTCTCATCCATCCACCTTGTCACTTCTTCACTCATCTATCCATCCTTTTGTCCATCTGCCCCCTTTCACTCATCCATCCATTAACCCTTTCACTTATCAAAGGTGTAATCATTATTTTATCTATCATTCAGTATTTCACCATTCATTCTGTCCTTCCATCTATGTGCCCATTTATATCCGAACATATTCAACCATTTGCAAACCTATCCACCACATATCCTTCCATACATCATTTCACCCATCCATCCCTCCATCCACCCTTTCACTCATCCATCCATTATTCATCTACCTACCCTTTCACCCCATCCATCCGTACAGTCATCCATCCACTCTTCGACCCATCCATCTATTCACTCATCCATCCAGCCCTTTACCCTTTCACCCATCCAGCCATCCATTCACTTACGCATCCTTCCACCCATTCACCCTTTAAGTCATTCATCCTACCTTTCTCTCTCCATCCCCCTTTCACTTATCCATCCATCCATCCATCCATCCACCCACCCATCCATCTACTCATCCATTCATTAATTCCATCCACTGATCCTATCACTCATCCATCCTTTCACTCATCCATCCACACGTTCTCTCATCCATCCACCTTGTCACTTCTTCACTCATCTATCCATCCTTATTTCCATCTACCCCCTTTCACTCATCCATCCATTAACCCTTTCACTTATCAAAGGTGTAATCATTATTTTATCTATCATTCAGTCTTTCACCATTCATTCTGTCCTTCCATCTATGTCCACATTTATATCCAAACATATTCAAGCATTTGCAAACCTATACACCACATATATTTCCATACATCATTTCACTCATCTATCCCTCCATACACCCTTTCACTCATCCATCCATTATTCATCTACCCACCCCTTCGCCCCATCCATCCGTACAGTCATCCATCCACTCTTCCACCCATCCATCTATTCACTCATCCATCCAGCCCTTTAGCCTTTCACCCATCCAGCCATCCATTCACTTACTCATCCTTCCATCCATTCACCTTCATCCTCCCTTTCTCTCTCCATCCCCCTTTCACTTATACATCCATCCATCCATCCTCCCATCCATCTACTCATCCATTCATTAATCCATCTATTGATCCTATTACTCATCCATCATTTTGTTCATCCATCCATTCATTCTCTCATCCATCCATCCTTTCACTTCTTCGCTCATCTATCCATCCTTTTGTCCATATACCCCCTTTCACTCATCCATCCATTGACCCTTTCATTTATCAATCCATCCATCCTTTCACTCATCCATCCACCCATTCACTCGCCCATCATCTAAGCTTTCACTCATCCGTCCATCCTTTCACACACCCATCCACCGTTTTACCCACCCATCTACCCTTCTACCCATACATCCATCTATTTACCTTTTCTCTCATCTATAATTCAACTCATTCACTCCTCCATCCATCCTTTATTTTATCTATCCATTCACCCTTTCATTCATCCAGCGATTCACACATTCCTTCACTTATTTAATCACACACCTGTTCACATTATGAGCTGAGACTTTGTCTGCAGAGTTGCAGACAGAAGAGGCCCATCAAGAACTTTGCCTTGCTGTAGTTCCTAAAGCAAGGGGTGGGGAGAGTTCACTATGCCCCTGCACATAAGCAGTCTGAATACGTAGAAGTCATGAGTCATGCATGATACATAGTGCCAGGATGTGAGGTGACTGTGACATGGTGGTGTTTCCAGGGTTTTAAGTGGTGTAAAAAAAACTGTGGGATCTCTTCAAAGGGGGTGTTCAATTTAATTAAGGGCGTGGTTTCAAACACCTAGGCTAAAAATCAACACTTAGCATAGTGTTACACCCGACTGGTATTATGTTGTTTATGTCATTGCATCCAGATATATAATACAGCAAGTATTTTTACACCAACAACAAGCCTGGACTATTGGCTTTGTCAATGGTTGTTAGTTGATTAAAATAAAAAAGCAAAAAACACAGTTGATGGACAGAATGCAGAACAATGTCTTACATTCACCCCAGTACAAAGATCTGGGCCTAAAACCATAGTTTTTTTGCACTCCACACCACCCTAGGTCAGACACTGGCTATATGCAAATCAGCCTTGCTCCTGTGCCTCATGGGAACAGTCCAGCCCGAACTACCAAGCCATGTCTTTCCTAGACCGGAATCAAGCATCCAAGGACCGGTTTCTGGCTATCAGCCTTCTTCAGCCTGGATAGCTTGACTCCAGTGATGGGAGAGCCTGGGACTCACGTCTGAGCATACCCAGCCCACTCGGGGTGAAAATTGCAAAAAACACAGTTGATGGACAGAATGCAGAACAATGTCTTAGCCCAGGACCCCTGCCTCAAGCACAACATTACCATTGAGGTATACCCAGGAAACCCTCCACACTCTAAGGGACCCCTCCTCCACGCCTTGTCACAGCGTCATCTCCTTAGAGGAGGGACATTCCTGCTGCTCAAACTGCCCATATAGGCTTAGTCCACGACTCCCTCCTAAACCACGCTGGCTCAGGATGGCTCTGCTTAATTGCAGATCCCTCCCGAAGCAGAAGCAGAAATTAACATGCTTCTGCAAGAATCTGAGTTCGAGATCCTCTTTCTCACCGAAACTTGGATCAATTCAAATTCAGACCCAGACATCATTCAGTCACTCCCCTCAGGCTACCTTATCAAGCACCTGGACAGACCAGCGGGGACTGGAGGTGGGATAGCGATCATCTACCGAGATCACCTGTCTTGCCAGCTTAAGGACAGCCCAATTCAGGACTGTGAAAATGTCAATTTTTCTATCCACCGGCCCCCATCTACAACCCTCTCAGGAATACTAGTTTATCGGCCCCCAGGACAGCAACGACTGTTCTGCGACTCCCTTATGGAAACCATCTCCTCCCACGCCTGTCTGTCTCCTAACTTTACGGTATAAGGAGACCTGAATCTCCATTTCGATGACCTAAATAACAAAACAGCCATTAACCTCAAAGAAGACCTAGCATCCCTGAACCTCCACTTGCAAAGGGCCACCTGTTGGATCGCATACTTACTAACCTCACGACACTACTCGTGAATACCCCCTCCCCGTCCCCTGGTCAGATAATTTCTTAATTCCCTTTAAGCTGCAATTCTCAGCTGAGGCACCTGAGAGACTTCTCCCCCACGCCCCTGCCCGCCTGTGGCAAAAACTGGACAAGGTCTCATGGGCACAAGCACTTGCTTCCACCTTACCAGTATTGGACTCAGACCCCTCTAGAGCAGACGTCCAACTACACGGCTGGATCGACCAATCCCTTGACGCCACCCTTCCAGTCAAACCCCTCCCCAGCAAAAAGAGAACACCTAAATCCCCTTGGTTCCCCCAAAATCTACATAATCTCAGGAAAAAGTGCAGAAATCTTGAGCGCCTCTGGAGAAAGGACTGGGCGACGGAAAGCAAATACGAGTATAGGTCTGCCATCATGCACTACAAAACCTGTATAAAAAACACCAAGGCAACCTTCTTCGAGGAAAAAATACCAGGGGCAGCTAACTCTGCCAAAGAAACCTACCGCATCGTACACCTTCTCACAAAAATCCCAGATCCTTTACCCACACCAGACCCATCGGGCACTAGATGCAACCAGCTAGTGGAGTTCTTTGCAACAAAAATTAATAACATACTCAACTCCCTCCCATCTCCCAATTCCTCTCAGCTCCTCGTTACCCCCCTGCCTCTGTCCAGAGGCTCCTCGCCTCCAAACATTCTCCCAGGTCACCACAGAGCTATTCCTGTCTACTTTACAATCCGTAAAGAGCGGTGCTCCATCAGACCCAGCTCGTATGAGCACACTTAAACTGGTCGCCTCCACTGTCGCCCCTCCCTCCCTTCACCCACCTCATTAACGCTTCTCTCGCACTAGGCTCTGTCCCTGCCAATTGGAAAAAAGCTACAGTCATGGCTCTTCTTATAAAACCCCACCTCGATCCGACAAACCTAGCCAACTTCAGACCCATCTCTCTCCTCCCGGCCATCAGCAAAGTGGCCGAGCGAATTGTCAATCGCCAACTCTCCCACTTCCTAGAATCCAACAATCTCCTGTGCCAATCCCAGACAGGGTTTAGACCTGGACAGGGAACAGACACCGCACTTCTAGCCGTTGTCGAAGAAGCAAGAACCATCATAGACGCAGGAGGATCAGTGGCAGTGATCCTCTTCGACCTGAGTGCCGCCTTTGACACGGTGGACCATGCCATCCTCATTCACCGGCTCAGCTTGGTAGCAGTATCCGGCACCGCTCTGTCCTGGATCAAATCCTTCCTTGAAGGAAGAACCTTCCAAGTATCCGAGGGCACAGTCATATCCAAAGCTCTGCCGTTACAGTGTGGGGTCCCCCAGGGCTCCTCCCTGAGCCCCACACTTTTTAACGTCTACATGTCCCCTCTAGAGGACATTAAAACCCCATTCGGCATAAAAACAGTCATGTATGCCGATGACACCCAAATGGTGGTCTCCATAAACCAAAAAAAAGCCTGGACAACCTGGCAATGTGCCTCGAGGACATCTTCCACTGGATGTGCGAATCACGCGTGAAGTTGAACGGAGAAAAGTCAGAGATCCTTCTCCTAGGAAACCCACGCAAACTCCCTGCATCCCTCTCATGGCCACTCTGAATAGGATCACCTCCCACTCCCAAACCCGAAGTCAAAAGCCTTGGCATGTGGCTGGACCAAGACCTCAACTTCAAAACCCCGGCCAGAAAAACCACTGGCATCTGCTTCGGGCTCATTCGAACAGCGCGAAAAATCCTCCACCTGATCCCCTTCCAATCCAGGAAACTGCTGATGCAGGGGTTGGTGAATTCCAGACTGGACTACAGAAACGCGCTTAACCTAGGCGCCCCCTCATCGGTCATTAACAGACTGCAATGTGCCCAGAACGCCGCCGCCAGACTCTTAACCGAGACCAAATCGAGATGCTCTGCTGAACCAGCCCTCAAAAGCCTACACTGGCTCCAGATCAAAGAAAGGATCACCTTTAACACCCTATGCATTTCTCACAAAATAATGCAAGGCAGAGGCCCTCCGATCCTGAGATCCCTCGTCAAACCCCATCACTCAAACAGACAACTCAGATCGGACTCCCTCTCCTGGCCAGCGTTCCGAGAATAAAAAAGGCCCGTTCCGGGGGGCGATTGCTCTCTTACAACGCCCCTAAACTGTGGAACGCTCTTCCACTTTCCATCCGGAGAGAGCACAATCTTTTAACCTTTCGTAGGCTACTAAAAACATGGCTCGTCCCGAAAAACCTCACCTCCGCTGCCCCCCCTCCGGAACTATAGGTTGATTTACAGTGCTGGGACGCCCCAGGGTAGCTACGGATTTATAAATTTCCATTCAAATTCAAATTCAAATACATTCACCCCAGTACAAAGATCTGGGCCTAAATCCATCGTTTTTTCGCACTCCACACCACCCTAGGTCAGACACTGGCTATATGCAAATCAGCCTTGACCCTGTGCCTCATGGGAACAGTCCAGCCCGAACTACCGAGCCATGTCTTTCCTAGACCGGAATCAAGCATCCAAGGACCGGTTTCAGGCTATCAGCCTTCTTCAGCCTGGATAGCTTGACTCCAGTGATGTGGAGAGCCTGGGACTCAAGTCTGAGCATACCCAGCTCACTTGGGGTGAAAATTGCAAAAAACACAGTTGATGGACAGAATTCAGAACAATGTCTTACATTCACCCCAGTACAAAGATCTGGGCCTAAGTCCATAGTATTTTGCACTCCACACCAACCTAGGTCAGACACTGACTATATGCAAATCAGCCTTGACCCTGTGCCCCATGGGAACAGTCCAGCATGAACTACCAAGCAATGTCTTTCCTAGACCGGAATGAAGCATTCAAGGACCGGTTTCTGGCTATCAGCCTTCTTCAGCCTGGATAGCTTGACTCCAGTGATGTGGAGAGCCTGGGACTCACGTCTGAGCATACCCAGCCCACTCGGGGTGAAAATTGCAAAAAACAGAGTTGATGGACAGAATGCAGAACAATGTCTTACATTCACCCCAGTACAAAGATCTGGGCCTAAATCCATCGTTTTTTTACACTCCACACCACCCTAGGTCAGACACTGGCTATATGCAAATCAGCCTTGACCCTGTGCCTCATGGGAACAGTCCAGCCCGAACTACCAAGCCATGTCTTTCGTAGACCGGAATCAAGCATCCAAGGACCGGTTGCTGGCTATCAGCCTTCTTCAGCCTGGATAGCTTGACTCCAGTGATGTGGAGAGCCTGGGACTCACGTCTGAGCATACCCAGCCCACTCGGGGTGAAAATTGCAAAAAACACAGTTGATGGACAGAATGCAGAACAATGTCTTACATTCACCCCACTACAAAGATCTGGGCCTAAATCCATTGTTTTTTTGCACTCCACACCACCCTAGGTCAGACAATGGCTGTATGCAAATCAGCCTTGACCCTGTGCCTCATGGGAACAGTCCAGCCCGAACTACCAAGCCATGTCTTTCCTAGACCCAAATCAAGCATCCAAGGACCGGTTTCTGGCTATCATCCGTCTTCAGCCTGGATAGCTTGACTCCAGTGATGTGGAGAGCCTGGGACTCACGTCTGAGCATACCCAGACCACTCGGGGTGAAAATTGCAAAAAACACAGTTGATGGACAGAATGCAGAACAATGTCTTACATTCACCCCACTACAAAGATCTGGGCCTAAATCCATTGTTTTTTTGCACTCCACACCTCCCTAGGTCAGACAATGGCTATATGCAAATCAGCCTTGACCCTGTGCCTCATGGGAACAGTCCAGCCCGAACTACCAAGCCATATCTTTCCTAGACCGGAATCAAGCATCCAAAGACTGATTTCTGGCTATCAGCCTTCTTCAGCCTGGATAGCTTGACTCCAGTGATGTGGAGAGCCTGGGACTCACGTCTGAGCATACCCAGCCCACTCGGGGTGAAAATTGCAAAAAACACAGTTGATGGACAGAATGCAGAACAATGTCTTACATTCACCCCAGAACAAAGATCTGGGCCTAAATCCATCGTTTTTTTGCATTCCACACCACCCTAGGTCAGACAATGGTTATATGCAAATCAGCCTTGACCCTGTGCCTCATGGGAACAGTCCAGCCTGAACTACCAAGCCATGTCTTTCCTAGCCCAGAATCAAGCATCCAAGGACCGGTTTCTGGCTATCAGCCTTCTTCAGACGTGATTCCCAGGCTCACCACATCACTGGATTCAAGCTATCCAGGCTAAAGAAGGCTGATAGCCAGAAACCGGTCCTTGGATGCTTGATCCCGGTCTAGGAAAGCCATGTCTTTCCTAGACCGGGATCAAGTAACCAAGGACCGGTTTCTGGCAATCAGCCTTCTTCAGCCTGGATAGCTTGACTCCAGTGATGTGGAGAGCCTGGGACTCACGTCTGAGCATACCCAGCCCACTCGGGGTGAAAATTGCAAAAACACAGTTGATGGACAGAATGCAGAACAATGTCTTACATTCACCCCAGTACAAAGATCTGGGCCTAAATCCATCGTTTTTTTGCAGTCCACACCACCCTAGGTCAGACAATGGCTATATGCAAATCAGCCTTGACCCTGTGCCTCATGGGAACAGTCCAGCCCGAACTACCAAGCCATATCTTTCCTAGACCGGAATCAAGCATCCAAGGACCGGTTTCTGGCTATCAGCCTTCTTTAGCCTGGATAGCTTGACTCCAGTGATGTGGAGAGCCTGGGTCTCACGTCTGAAGAAGGGAGTTCGGGCTGGACTGTTCCCATGAGGCACAGGGTCAAGGCTGATTTGCATATAGCCATTGTCTGAGCTAGGGTGGTGTGAAGTGCAAAACAACTATGGATTTAGGCCCAGATCTTTGTACTAGGGTGAATGTAAGACATTGTTCTGCATTCTGTCCATCAACTGTGTTTTTTGCAATTTTCACCCCGAGTGGGCTGGGTATGCTCAGACGTGAGTCCCAGGCTCTCCACATCACTAGAGTCAAGCTATACAGGCTGAAGAAGGCTGATAGCCAGAAACCTGTCTTTGGATGCTTGATTCCGGTCTAGGAAAGACATGGCTTGGTAGTTCCGGCTGGACTGTTCCCATGAGGCACAGGGTCAAGGCTGATTTGCATATAACCATTGTCTGACCTAGGGTGGTGTGGACTGCAAAAAAACGATGGATTTAGGCCCAGATCTTTGTACTGGGGTGAATGTAAGACATTGTTCTGCATTCTGTCCATCAACTGTGTTTTTTGCAATTTTCACCCCGAGTGGGCTGGGTATGCTCAGACGTGAGTCCCAGGCTCTCCACATCACTGGAGTCAAGCTATCCAGGCTGAAGAAGGCTGATTGCCAGAAACCGGTCCTTGGATGCTTGATTTGGGTCTAGGAAAGACATGGCTTGGTAGTTCGGGCTGGACTGTTCCCATGAGGCACAGGGTCAAGGCTGATTTGCATATAGCCATTGTCTGACCTAGGGAGGTGTGGAGTGCAAAAAAACAATGGATTTAGGCCCAGATCTTTGTAGTGGGGTGAATGTAAGACATTGTTCTGCATTCTGTCCATCAACTGTGTTTTTTGCAATTTTCACCCCGAGTGGTCTGGGTATGCTCAGACGTGAGTCCCAGGCTCTCCACATCACTGGAGTCAAGCTATCCAGGCTGAAGACGGATGATAGCCAGAAACCGGTCCTTGGATGCTTGATTTGGGTCTAGGAAAGACATGGCTTGGTAGTTCGGGCTGGACTGTTCCCATGAGGCACAGGGTCAAGGCTGATTTGCATACAGCCATTGTCTGACCTAGGGTGGTGTGGAGTGCAAAAAAACAATGGATTTAGGCCCAGATCTTTGTAGTGGGGTGAATGTAAGACATTGTTCTGCATTCTGTCCATCAACTGTGTTTTTTGCAATTTTCACCACGAGTGGTCTGGGTATGCTCAGACGTGAGTCCCAGGCTCTCCACATCACTGGAGTCAAGCTATCCAGGCTGAAGACGGATGATAGCCAGAAACCGGTCCTTGGATGCTTGATTCCTGTCTAGGAAAGACATGGCTTGGTAGTTCGGGCTGGACTGTTCCCATGAGGCACAGGGTCAAGGCTGATTTGCATAGAGCCATTGTCTGACCTAGGGTGGTGAGGAGTGCAAAAAAAACGATGGATTTAGGCCCAGATCTTTGTACTGGGGTGACTGTAAGACATTGTTCTGCATTCTGTCCATCAACTGTGTTTTTTGCAATTTTCACCCCAAGTGGGCTGGGTATGCTCAGCCGTGAGTCCCAGGCTCTCCACATCACTGGAGTCAAGCTATCCAGGCTGAAGAAGGCTGATATCCAGAAACCAGTCCTTGGATGCTTGATTCCGGTCTAGAAAAAACATGGCTTTGTAGTTCGGGCTGGACTGTTCCCATGAGGCACAGGGTCAAGGCTGATTTGCATATAGCCATTGTCTGACCTAGGGTGGTGTGGAGTGAAAAAAAATGATGGATTTAGGCCCAGATCTTTGAACTGGGGTGAATGTAAGACATTGTTCTGCATTCTGTCCATAAACTGTGTTTTTTTAAAATAAAAAAAGCAGCAACCATGGCTATGTTGTATTGAAATAATATTTAAAATGCTCCAGTTCAAAAATGATGAGACAGTGAAAGAAGGATAACCCATTCTTTTTAACTTATTTTACAGGCTTCTTTATATAAACTGTTTTCTAACGTTGCTAAAGTTGCAGCATGGGTGTTTTAACTTTTATTCAACAGAATGCCCTGCTGTACCCTGAGGCAGGAGGAGGCCTCCACATGCTGTAACAGCCCAGCACCATTGAATGCCCAATTGACATTCTGTATGTGGCAATCAGCCGGCATACAGAATGACAATGGGTGGGTGGGGCTGCTCTTGTGCTCCAGGAGGAGTGTGAAGTGCCCCATCAGGGAGGTAAGGCCTCTCACAGAGAGCAAGCAGTGCTGCTCCCTGTGATGGCTAAAATTACAGACAAAAGGTGTCCGTAAAAGGGATCCTCACGGACAACAGACGTGAGGTCCCAAATACGGACGGTCTGTGATATTTACGAATGGTTGGTTACCCTAACCGCGCCACGCACATAGAGTGGCAAGCTGAAGGGCGCACTGTGTCTCCTTTGAACCTGGAAATGCAAATGTAGGAGGGGGATGCCAGAATGTGATACCAGAAAATAACGCATTCTGCACACACCTGCATCAGATACCAGCTTCCAGCTGCGCCATAGAAACAATACAAATTGGCCCATTTCACAAAGTTGCAGTCACCATACGGCAGTAGATGACCACAACAGCCCTTTACACAGTCGATGCCATGATGGGAGCAGTAGGCCCACCCTTGGACTAAGATGGCCAAGTGTTTGATGTGAGAGGACCTGTCCTGGGGCCCTGCTGATTGTGTGTGGAGGTAGGGATTTGAGCCGCACTGTGAACTGGCTGAAATATTGCAGAGGTGTGAAATTTGGATTGCTATGCTTGCACACTAGACTGGCCAGCTGCAGACTGCCCAATTCAATTCAATTCATTTTATTATGATTTGGAATTTCAAGGAATTCCACATAACATTACTATAAAACATGATTCATAAAAAACAGTATTAAAAAGCACGAAGAGTTACACCCATAAAATCTTATCTATGGGAGATAAATATTAAATGAAAGCAGCGGCAGGATTTTTATAAAGTGCTGTATAAAGTGCACATGCCATCTACAATATGCAGACGTAAAGAAACCATAATCCTAATCCAGGCCTAATACCTGAATCAACCCTTTTAGCTTAGCCCAAGATAACTAAAATCATATACATTTGTGCAATTATTATCCAATATACAGGCAGTAGTTAACAAAAGCAATTAAAATATTTTTTATGTCGAGGACAGAGAACAGTGTTAACAGCAGATGATTTATGCAAGATGACACTAAAAGTGCAAATATATCAAGATAAAGTGCTAGTGCATCGACACCATAATCCAGGACAGAACTCAGGATGATTATCTAACAACAATTTAGCCGAATTAACTCGGAACAAAGAACCGAAAAATTTAAGTAGCAAACAAAATTGTTAAAACACACTACTAAACAATGATACTTATCCGATGTTGCAAGTATTAAAATTCTTAAAGTGCTTGAAAAGTGCTAAGACAAGGGAAGTTATACAAGGTACTACATGAACCACTGTTCCCCATACTTCTAGACTTTCTAATATACATTTAAAAATTCTTTAAAAAAACAGAAAATCTTAAAACATATCTGTTCTGACGGGGGATGCAGAAGAAAGTTGCGTGCCTGATCTGCTGTTGAAATATTATAATGTAAAAAGCCAGGCCTTAGAAATTTGCGTCGCATTGAACTAAGTGCTGGGCACACAATCAAAACAGGATTAAAATCTTGGATACCTCCATTGCATAAATCACAAATTCTTTCATTGTTGGGGATACCCTCCCATGCTCCTGTTACTAGCCTCAGCGGCAACAAATTCATTCTTAGGAGTAAAATCACTCTGCGTACACCATGTTTCAAGTTCCAAAGAACATACAGCTGAGGATTTTTTACAAATGAACTCTCCACTAAGCAATCCAGTTTTCCATTCCCTCTGCATATTTCCAGCTCTCTTTCTCGTGAGATCACATATATGTTTTTTTTAATTAAGTGCTTTAATTATGATTTGTTTAAACCTGCTGCCCCTGTTATGTCCAAACCAAAGGTACTTAAAGGTTTTAAATAGTTTCTAAAAATTACACTTTTACACAATGAGTTATCAAAAATGTCCTTGTGCAGAGCTAGCCTTTATAGATTTTCTTGACCATTTATCAAAGCATTACACCACCTTAAAGACCCTGCTAATGACAAAACATATGTTGAGAGGAGGCCAAATTCGAGCCTAAGAGCCGCAATTAATGCGGCGTGACTCAGGTTACATATTTGGCGCCAGATTTTGCCTTCCACTTTGTCGAACTTAGCCCACTCACATTCGTCAATTGTTTCACTAGCATAATTCAAGGTCGGCGGAACTTTATTTTGTACACTGCAATAGTATGTGAGAAGTGTCTTTTCCCGCATTGCTTATACAAGCGGTTAATTGCCGAAGCTTGTGAAATAGCTTTACTTTTGCAGTGATCTAAATGTCTGATAGCAGAGCACCTATTAGTAAAAAAAATTCCTAAATAAGGATAAAATGTCACTATTTCCATATTTTCATCTCCCAAATACCATTTCAGATTTGGTCTAACCTTACAGCCTTTCTGACTAAAAATCATCACCTTACTCTTAGAAGTGTTTATTTTTAAAAAATATTCGTTAGTGTACCTAACCAGCTCCGTCAAATGTTTTTGCAACCCAATTGGAGTTAGGTCCATGATGATTGCATCGTCAGCATACAGTAAACAACTTAATTTAAGATCACCCACTTATGGAGGGTCCCCTTTACTCTCCCCTACCCGGCTAGGGAGGTCATTTATGTAGATTGAGAAGAGTAAAGGGGCCAAGAGGCACCCCTGCTTCAGCCCATTGTGGGTAGTGATTTTCTTTGATAGGCCTTGAGTCCCCCCCAACAGAACTTGAGTCCACGTAGAGGAGTGGAGAGCAATTATTACTCTTAACAAAATCCCTGGGATCCCCATTCTTATCAATTTCCTCCACAGCGTCCCCAGGTCTACCCTATCAAACGCTGTGGAGAAGTCAATGAATGCTGTATACAGTGGTATCCTCCGCCCCGCAGAATATTTATCAATTAAGGTTTGCAAGACAGAGATGTTGTCTAGGGTGCCACTATTCTTCCGAAAACCAGACTGTTCAAGAGGAATCAAGTTACTACCGAATACCCACTCTTGCAAGTGGACAAGAATGCTTTTTGCAAACAGTTTTCCCGTTGCCTCCAAAAGGGAGATTTGCCTATAGCTTGCAGGTGAGTTTTTAGGGCCTTTTTTATATAGAGGTACTATTATACTGCCCTTCCTGGAATTAGGGATATCCCCGAGCTTATAACAATGGACGAACAGGGGATGTAACACCTTTGCCCAATCGCCGCTGTCTTTTTTTCTTATCGTTACAGGGACATCATCTGGCCCCATTGCCCCGGAGTATCTCGCCTCCTTAATGTATCCCTCAAGTTCGCTCATTACAGGTGCTTCTACCTCTTCTACGGACAATGCAATCCCATTAAACCCCTCAACCCCAACATCTGTAGTAGTGGGGGCGTACAATAGGGATATATAAGTAGACCATTCAGATTCAGAGATCAACATGGGCTGGGATTTTACTCTACTGTCACAGTATTTGGCAATCAGTGCCCAGTACTTTCTAGTGTCCCCCGAGGCTGCCACTTCCCGAAGGTTAACCCATTTTTCGTCTTCAGAGGCCCTGCGAACTGCAGCTATTTTCCTTTTTCGGGCCTGTTTTAATCTGTATATCTCTTTTTGTCTTGATGGCCATGGGTCTATAAATTGCGATCTAATCAACCAATTTATCTTATTATTAAGAGTTTTAATTTCATTAGAAGGAGTCACTCTAGGGGCGGCACTCTCACCTTTCATCTTTCTTCCCAGCTTTCTAACAGCAGTCATGATTCTTCCATACCTCACAATCGGGTTCTCCCACATTAAACTGAACGCAATGTTCTTAAATACCCAATGTAGATTCAGAAGGTTCTTGTGTGACCAACAAGTGCGACCATTACTTCGAGAGTATGTTACTATCTCTTTCCTCTGGTTCCATAGTTCGGGTTTCTCGAAGTTTAAAGAAATATTAACAGCCAATATATTGTGGTCACTCAAATTAGTAGGGAGAACCTTAAACTGGGAGCATACCCCAAACAGTTGAAATGACACTGCCATATAATCGAGAAGGGAATTTCCATGTGACCCGTGAAAGGTGAAGGCTGCAGGAGAGTCCTCTGGGAATCTGCCATTTAATACTATAAGGTCAAGATTTCTTAAGTTTTGCAACAGTAAAAGGCCACGTTTATCAGATCTTAAATTGGGAGGGAATACTGCCTCTGGGATAAACCAAACCTCCTCCTGGTCCAGATTGGAAAAGGATGCGATTGAGCTATTATTGATTTTGGCATTAAAATCTCCTACCATCAGGATGCGAACTCTTTCATCATTGCTACATAACTTTTGCACAAAAGTGCAAATTGAATCGACCAATGGGGTGGACGCCTTCCCTGGAGGAATATATACATTTACCACATACAGAAACGATGCTGATTCCAAGTTGCCTTGTTCTACTTTTAACTTTGCACAGATACAACAATTTGATGGATGAATGAATATCTCAGGGTCCCATACTAACTCGCAGCTTAACAGAATGGCTAATCCTCCACTTGCATGCCCCTTTGTAGATTTTTTAGCTGCACTACAATACACGTAGTAGTTCTTTAACTGGAACTCTTCAGTTGCCCACGTCTCTTGGAGGCAGATTATCTTGGGGTCTAGGTGTGCTAGGGAAGTAAGCTTAATATTTCCTTTTCCTAGCCCACCAAATTCCAGGACACGATTGTTCCTAGTAGGCTACCTCCGCTCTATGGGGATGGTAGTAGAAGATTTAGCCCCATTCAAGGTGCCTGCGATCCAGCTCCATTTTGACACCTCATCTCCACTATCAATGTCAAGGACCTCCTGACCCTCGGGTGCTACTACCTTTATTTTTCTAGTACCTAATCCCCTCCCAACTGTAATTTCCAAACCCTCAAATTTAGTGGTCATATTCACACCCTCATGATCATTTACTTCTCCCGCTCCCTAGCTTGCCTAGAAGTTTCGAGACGCTTCAACGAAGCACCCTGGGTAGTGGGGCAAACAATAACATCTATTCCTCTTTTCCTAAAGCCATCCACATTTGCTAACACGATGGAAGACACCACCCCTGAAGTAAAAATTGCTTTGGTAACCTGAGGTTTGTGCCTCTAATCTAAGAGGACCAGTTCTATATCTTTAGAAGAAATTAACTTTAGATCATTAATTTCCGATAGAATTCCAAGAAGGGCCCTTCTATTCAAAGTCATAGGCTCAGCATCAAAAAGAGGGATACAAAATAAGGCATTATTCCCATGCCAGGTGCCTTACTCTGGGAGCCTTAATACATCTGTGTCATAAGATCTCCTCGAAAAATCGGTGGAGTTACCCCCTTTGATGTTATTAACTGATATAGTCATATTTCGACTAACTACCCCACCATTACTTACTTCAGGCTTCATGCAAATAAGGGGTGGACCTACTGATTCACATGCGGTCCTACTTAGTTCTATCCTCGGGGCTGGTACAAGTGTTTTTATAATATTCTCAGTCACTCCTATGCTACTCTCCAGCTTGAAATCCCTTATTTTCCAGTACTCGACCTATTAATCAGACTAATCGGCTGGGGGACATCATCTTGCTCCTAAATTGCACTCGAATTCATCCTCTGTTTAGCCGCTGTTGATGTGTTATTTTCATCGTTAGGAGCGATATTAGAATGATCTGATTGTACTACACTTTGGAACCACAGTTTTCTCAGTTTACGTTTTGGAAACCGGTGATTTTTCCCCTTCCTTTTCCTCCTACAATGGGTTTTAACACTTCCCTCTCTTACTAATAAGTGTTCCCCCACCCCAGAGACTTCTAAAATATTAATTATTTCAGCTGAATCATGAGGTTTGGGTTTTTTAGGCTTGCTCCTATTAAAGATTGGGAAGACACTGTATCTAACACTGGAGATTCCTTTACATTTACACTTCTCTCCTCAGCGGTGTCCTTTGCAGAGTTATTAACAACAATTTGGGAAGGGCTTGGAGTTTGATTTCTTACAGGCGGCAAACATCCAATGTTCACCAACTGATTATTTGGTTCCCCTAACTCTGAGCCAATAGCAGTATTATGTAGTCTGTCATTAATTTGAGAACGATTATTACGTATAAGGGAGGCACACTTCGCACATACTTGGCTATGATGTTTAAGATCTAAACCCCCCCCCCCAGAATGGGCGTTAGGACTTTGAGGATATGGTCCGAGTTAGAGGCGCTCTTCTCCATCAGGGACAAAATTGCAGCTAAAATATTTTCCAATTTAATAAATGTATACATTAGCCCCCCAGTATCTTCAATCTCATTTTTAGACAATGAAAACGCGGAATTCCCTGCCCGATTATCACAGGGCATAAATGAATCATGAAATTCTGATGTCAAAGAGGATTTAGTAGGTGTACTGCTATACATAATTGGCATGTGTAAGTGAACTCCTGCTTGAGGGGACAGTATTTCTTCATTCGGATGGGGATCTATAGCCAAAAATTGAGCACCCAATTTTTCTAACTGCTTCACTCGTTCAGCGTTCTTTTCCAATTGAATGGCAATATCCGGAAGAGTGAGGTCTTCTGTTTTTGCCTTCCCATTAAGTTCACTATAGGCATTCTGGACCGCATTCACTTTTAGGAGAAGGTTCACTTCTTTTTATTGAAAAGCAGTCCAGTGAACTCCTTTGAGATACACTTACATTGTCGTGTACTTTTTCAAGGAGAGTTATCAAATCTGCTAGTGGGGAGGAAGGAGTGACATCCTCACTTACACCACCCTTACTCTGCGTGGAAACTGGCGCCTCATTCCTAGATAGAACCAATTCCATCTCTGAGCCCGAAATTTTCTCCACACCTTCATAAGATGACACAACAGCTTGACTCACAATAGACGGAGGCACTGCATTGATACTTCCCCATTAGATTTTTGTATTATTATTACAGGAAAGAGTGCTTCTGGTCTTGATATATGGCTACCCAAACCATTCTCAGCTGATATTTCGGCGTCCATTGTCACCTCCACCTCCATTGAATCATCCTCATTTCCCACAGCTCCAAGTTCTTCACTGTTTTTCCCTATTCCGCTCTTATAACTTCTTCCCTTTTTTAAGAACATTGATGATATTGATGGGTAAGATTTTAAAAGAGTTAGGTGAGCACCAACTCTCCGTCTACGTATTAACTTTTGTGGATTTGGGGGACTCCACGAATTCTTAACACTCTTATCACTCTTGGCGCTATGGTCAATGGTTTCTATTTATTTTATTTTATTTATTTTTAAAATTTCTAGAGCGCACAAATACCTTCCGGTGTCTCGGCGCTAGTGCATACAGATTACATGGTTGTTAAAGGATGTTACTGGTTAAAAAGCCATGTTTTAAGGTGTTTTCGAAAGGAAAACAACGAGGTATGTTCCTTGATCTGAGATGGAATCTGGTTCCACAGTTTGGATGCAGCCACTACAAATCGTCTATCTCCCCAAGTTGCCTTTTTTGTTGGGGGGATTTGGAGCTGTTGGACTGTAGATGACCGCAGAGTTCGACTGGGCTTATAAATTTTGAAAGCGTTTTTGAAGAAGTCAGTACCGTTATTGTTCAAGGCCTTGTAGGTTATACACATGGCCTTGAACTTTATCCTGCTTCTTATGGGTAGCCAGTGAAGCTCTCTTATTATAGGGGAGATAGAGGCGTATTTTGGTATCCCCAGAAGGACCCTCGCAGCAGCATTTTGAACAAGCTGTAACTTATTCACAACTTGCTCCTGTGCATTAAGCAGTAAGCCATTACAATAATCCACCTTGGATAGTACCAAGGAGGACATCAGCGTTTTGCCAGCGGTAGGAGGAAGAAACGGAAGCAGTTTCTTCACCATTCTCAAGGTGAAAAACGAAGCCGATACCACGGCGTTAGCATGGCCAAGGAACGTCAGCCTACTGTCAAAAAGCACGCCCAAGTTTTTTACCTTGGCAACTGGCGGTGGAGGTGTACCCAGTTCAGGAGGCCACCAGACCGGAGACCAAGACGGAGTTAGTTCGCCAAAAACCAGTACCTCCGTTTTGTCGGAATTCAGCTTTAAGCAGTTCCGATTCATCCATGTACTGATTGCCTTCATGCCTGCCTGAAAGTTAGCTGCCACAGCTTCTCCATTTTTATGTATTTCCAGGATCAGCTGTGTGTCATCGGCATACGATGTAAGCCCTATGCCGAATGACTTTATTACCCTCGCCAAGTCCGACACATAGATGTTGAAGAGTGTCGGACTTAGCGAGGAGCCCTGGGGGACACCGCACGGAAGAGTGAAGTCAGGGGAACTGAAGTTTCCCATCTTCACGGATTGTATCCTATTGGCCAGGAAGGAGGCAAGCGTTGCTCTGGCCCTGCCCTGGATGCCAAGGGCGGCGACACGGTCGATCAAAATAGAGTGATCGACCGTGTCAAAGGCCGCGGATAAGTCCAATAGTATCAGAATCGCTGTACCACCCCTGTCCATAATAGTCCTGACCTCCTCAGCTGCTTTGATCAGGGCCGTCTCCGTCCCATGACCCTTCCGAAACCCGAACTGCGTATTGTCCAGCAGGTCGTTCTGGTCGATGAAGGTTGACAGCTGTTGATTCATCGCCTTTTCGATAATTTTGGAAGGGTAAGGGAGGGAGGCAATTGGACGATAGTTTTTCGGCTCTAGGGGATTTAGTGAGGGTTTTTTCAGGAGAGGTGTTACAGTAGACTTTTTCCAAATTTCGGGAAATATGCCTGTCTGAAATATGGCTCTGCAGATGTTAGTAAGTACTGGGGCTATTAGGTCAGAGACTGATTTAATGATGCGTGGGGGACAGGGGTCCAAAGAAGATCCCGATTTTACAGTGTTTATCAGCTTTGTCATGGAGGTCGGCGGTGTAAAGACCTCTAGAGTTGGTTTAAGTGAACAGCGGGAAGTCTCCCGACAGACTGTATTAGTGGTTGATGTTGTGGTAAATTCGTTAAAGATGTCATTGACCTTGGCCTGAAAGAAGTCTGCCACCTTGTTGCAAAATGATTGAGATGGTTCAACAGATGGTGGGGCAGGGGGGTTGGCTAGGTCTTTTACCACCTGATACAGCTGTTTGTTTGAGTTAAGAGCGCTGGTTATTTGTGTGCTATAGAAGGCACATTTGGCCGCAGTGATCATCTTTCTGTAACTAGTCAAAGCGTTCTTATATGTCTCTTTGTCAAGATCCGCATAGTTCCTACGCCATCGCCGCTCTAAGTTTCTGCAACGTTGCCTCTCGAGCCGTAGTGACTCCGAGAACCAGGCCGCCGAAGGTTTAATGCGGTTGGGCTTTGTTTCTTTTTGCGGGGCTAGTTGGTCTAATGCCTTGAATAGCCAGTGTTGGTAGTTTTGGGAGGCTTCCTGGGGGTCGGGCCTGTCCTCGGGTATCGAGGATTCCAAGATGTTGTGTAGAGTGGTGACGTCAATATTTTTCCAGTCGCGACACAAGATCGGCGGACCGGTGCTGGTGTAGGTATTTCTGTGAGATTTAGCTAGAATTATAAATTTGACAGCTAAGTGATCTGTCCAGATGAGAGGGAGCACTGTGGAGACGGTAATGTAGGGGTTATTAGTAAATAAGGCATCCAAAGTGTGTCCTGCTTGGTGGGTAGCTGAGTTGACCTGCTGTTCTAAGCCAGCGGCCCGAAAGTCTGAAATCAGCGTGTGCGATTCCTTATCTTTCTCATTCTCCAAGTGGAAGTTAAAATCTCCCAGAATGGTGTAGTCTTGATTGGCAGCTACAGGTTCGAGTAGCGGGTTGAGAGTTTTTAGGAAGAGTGTGCGTGATGTTGGTGGTCGGTAAAGGAGAATTCCTTTAAAAATTTGTATGGGAGAAAGAGAGATAGAAAAGGCGAGAGCCTCAGCGCAGTTTAGAATAAGTGGTTCGGTTTTTGTTGGGAACTTAGTCCGATGTATAATCGCGAGCCCCCCCCCTCTCTTCCCTGATGATCTATCTAGCCTAGTTACTTGATAGCCGACTGGGGTGGCAATGTTAAAATCTGGGCCAGAAGCAAGGTCTGCCCAGGTCTCAGTGATAAACATAATGTCAGTGTTATGACTGGTTATTAGATCAGCAATATCGTTTCTATGTTTAACAAGAGAGCGTGCATTTATCAAGATGCAGTTTATATCGGTAGCGCTATGATCTCCTAGACGAGCTACTGCGGGGAGCTGGGAGATGGGTGGTGTGATAGTGAAGCCACAACTCGGGCAGACAGCGTGTGGAGAGTTATAGAGTGAGCAAAAATCGAAGTGGGGGCAAATCCTATCCTGCATGCTGTGTCCTATAGTCAAAAGCTGAGACCTGGAATAAGTGAGTACCTTAGATGTCTGTAGGGCAGCGTGAGTGGCACACTGCACGGACCCAGCGCGGACTGGCGCAGACTGGCACCCCTTTGGCACGGCTTCGGCGCGGAGACGGCGCTCCCGCTGCGCTCTACCGCTGCGCTTCCGGCCGGCCATTTTAAATCCTGAGCCCCGCCCCCAGCTGAGACACTAGCTCCCTTGTGATTGGCGAGCAAGCGCTGAGGCGCGATGGAGCTGACCCTGCCCTCCACGCAAACGGCACAGAGCCGCGATGGAACGGGGCTAGGGTGGGCACAATAATGCTATGCAAGGTGAGTACAGCGAGTGATTTAAAAGAAAATACAATTATCAATCAATTGCATAAGTAACCTAAGGTTTTTTAAAAAGCTAGTGCATTCACGCAATTTACAGGAGCCGATCACAAACAGAGGAGGATCCCCTCGCAATCTGTAGTAGCACAACAGACCAGACAGAGCGCTGCCACCACCCTGCTAGTTAGTCAAGCGGCTCGGTGTTCCTTCGACTTAAATCCTGAGCCCCGCCCCCAGCTGAGACACTAGCTCCCTTGTGATTGGCGAGCAAGCGCTGAGGCGCGATGGAGCTGACCCTGCCCTCCACGCAAACGGCACAGAGCCGCGATGGAACGGGGCTAGGGTGGGCACAATAATGCTATGCAAGGTGAGTACAGCGAGTGATTTAAAAGAAAATACAATTATCAATCAATTGCATAAGTAACCTAAGGTTTTTTAAAAAGCTAGTGCATTCACGCAATTTACAGGAGCCGATCACAAACAGAGGAGGATCTCCTCGCAATCTGTAGTAGCACAACAGACCAGACAGAGGGTTAACAGATTTTACTTTGGACTGAGAGCGCAATCGTCTAACAGACATTACCATGAAAAAAAGAGATTATACATCTTAAACTTAAAGATCCTCCAGCTAGAAATGAGACAAGACTTGCAGGAGAGAACAATTCGTTTCAAGAGAAAGAATGAGTGAATGATAACGTAAGCACTGCCTTAGAACAGCCTGCAGGTGGCGTTATATCTGCCACAGGGTGATCCAGATAATTCCGCAGAGCCCCACGGGTTTTCACATGACACCTTACCCGAGGCCTGGGTGATTCAGCAGTAGCCCAATCAGAGCCTACACGCCGACCCCCGTCTGGCAACTGGGGCTATGGTGACTATGGTGACCGTGGTCGACTTCATAGGATGGAGGAAGCACCTGGAGATATGAATATAACCAGCGTACACCAGTGCACCCCCCCTAAATACTGTACAAGGCTTATATCTGGACTTTAGCTGCCATTAATCAATAACTACTCCCAGAGTCCAGAATCCATAATCCAGAGTCCAGAGTCCAACAGGCAAATCATGTAACTCGTAGAAAACCCTGAGTCACCTAGGCCCAAGGTGCAGGGTCCCCAAGTCCACAGTCCATGGACCACAGAGCAACGGTGGAAAGTAGGTATAGTACTTGTTTTTCTCGCACTCTCAGACTCTTAGTCTCTCTTAGTCTCTCTTAGTCTCTCTCCCGCACAGCGCCTTCACACAGGGGGAGCAGACTGGAGCGCGGCGGCAACCCACACAAAGCCGCCGGGACTCCCTCCAACCCCCCGCCGGGCCCCAAGACCCCTGCTCCTCTTTCCGCCGGTTCTCACTGTTCTGCTCTGCTCCCCGGTTTTCGACACCTCGTGCCACTCCTCGCACTGTGCTGCACTGTGCTGCTGTGTGTAATGGACTGGCAGCGACTGGCGACGGGGGCGGCAGACAGAGTCACAGGCTCAGGGGCTCAGGGGGCAGCTGGCAGCAGGACTCGGACGGTTTCAGTAGTACTATATTCAGTAGTACTGTACTGTACGGGGGATTTTCTCGGGGACTTCTTGGCTTCCTGCTTCCCACAACTCAGCCAAACTCAGCCAAACTCCACTGCACCGCCACAGCAGCTGCTGCTGCTCAACTCTCAGCTCTCTCTAGACTCTTGACTCGGCTCCCGTGTATCGGGGAGGGCTGAGAGAAAGCAGGAGGCTGCAGGCTAAATGCTGAGGCAGTGTGCTCCAATGCACTGGTTCAATGTGCCTCGCACACCCTGCCTCACTGCCTCACTGCCGTACCCCCGCTGCTGTTATTTGTTGTTTCTTTACCGGGAAAAGACTTAACCGGGCCTCTGGCACTGTTGGCACCGTGGAGATATCGACACAGCGTCCTGCTTGGCGTCCTCGCTCGCTCGCCCGTTTCTGCAAACTGCTCTCCGTTCGCTTGTAGCAGACTGCCCAGACCAGCGCCAGCTGGAGCACCATCTTCAAGGACATTGCTGGAGTCCCATTTAGATAGGGGGCAAGACAAGGTAGAGATATGCTGCATGGACTTTGCAGGAAATTTGAAACTACAATTGCAGGGATCTAGGGTACAAATTCCACCTTCCTGGTTACTTAGTGCATTCCTTCGTGGATTGTGCGAAATCTGTTGCTGGACCACGGTTGCTGCAGAACGAGAGTTCCCAGACCTGGTGCCTCCATGGATACAACACAGTAGTGCAAAAGCGCTGTGCTGCTGCCCTTTGCTGCTGGTGATCATGCATCATTTGCACGTAATCTGGGTGATACTGAGGGCACCAACCTTGCACATCCTACGAGGAGGAAATGGGGAAAACAGGCAGGACTCAGTCCAAGCTCCAATTTGACCAACAGAAAAAGGCACGCAATAACAGCCAGATGATCACCAACCAGCGCAAAATTCAGCGGTGCCGACAGGTGCTGAGGCTGCTGGGGATGTGCAATCAATGTTTGCCGTAATATAAGCCACCCTATCCGATATAGATGGGAAAATAGACTCTCTCACATACAGAGTGGACCGGATGTCTGAACGGCTGGACAGACACACAGAGCGCATAGACATGGCTGAACGTAGAATCTCCAACACCGAAGACGCACACCAACAAATGGACACAAGGCAGGGAAAGATGAAAAAAACCTTCACGGCTCTCATGGCGAAGGCTGAGGACTCTGAAGCATGCTCAAGACGAAATAACCTGTGCTTTATGGGTATTGCGGAGACCATAAAGCACAGGTCCAATGGAAAAATACATTGAGAATCTGCTAACATCAATGCTCGGTAGGGAAACTTTTTCGGATGTATTCATATTTGAGCAGGCACACAGGTCTTTGGCCCCACCACCTCCACCGGGCGCCAGACCATGGCCAATCATTGCCAGACTTTTAAACTACCGTCATCCGGATGGGGCGCTCCGCACGTCCAGAGAATTGACCAGCTTAAAGCATGAAGGCATGCACATTTCCATCTACTCTGATTTTACGCAGCAAGTCCAGGAAGCACGAAAGCAGTTCCTATAAGTGAAAAAGAAGCTTTGAGACCAGAATATTCCTTATGCAATGATCTACCCAGCCCAGTTACGAGTAACATATTGAGGAAAGTCCACTGTGTACAATGAGCCTAAGGAAGTGTTCAAGTTTCTGCAGCAAAGAGGCTCCCAGGTCTCTTGCAGGAGATCACTGAGGGGAAACCTGGATGAACAACAGGAGATGTCTGATGTTGAATAACTCACTGGGACGGGCGGACGAGGAATAGCACACTTGTACTAAACCGAACGGGAAACATCCTTTACAACGCAACTTTTAGCACGCAGTGCCTTTACGACGCAACTCTTACAACGCAAACCATTACAACGCATTGCGCTGGGGGACGCTCTAGGATTGGGAATACGTTTAATTTACTATCCAACACCTTCCCTAGTGTCCACGGGGACTGGAGTTGGATTAGTAAATTAAACTATTCACTATCCAGCACCCCAAAGCGCTATGCGTTGTGAAGGTGTGCATTGTAAAAACTGCGTTGTAGAGGCATGCGTGGTAAAAGCATGCGGTGTAATGTCATACATCCAAACTGAACTGCCTGTGCACAGTTGGTATATTGATCAACTGTAAGAATGCGCTCATGACACTTTGAACCAACTATGAAGCACAGATAAGTGTGAAATGTGTGGCTAGGTTAAACTCAGTTTAGGAATGTTTGCATGCTGTCTGCTCATTAATGCTTTGATAGATAGGGGACCTTTGGTGGTTCATACTGGAGCCTATCTGCCCCTCCAGGTCCTACTGTTACTTTCAGGTTCAGGGGTGCAATAGTTTTATGTTTTACCACAGCGACCACCTGTGTGATTTCTAATCACCGGAATATTAGCCTGGCAGTGTGGGGTGAAAAACTGGAAAATCTGGTCAGCAACATTGAAGGAGATAGCATTACACACAGCAGCAAGGCAAACTTAAATGACTGGCAAGTCCAAACTCAATGAAACACTGCGAATGGATCATAGAGCAAGATATACTAGACCACTAACACTCATGACCTGGAATGTCAGAGGTCTTCAAAACCCACAGAAAATTTGTAAGGTCCTAGCTTATTTAGATTGGCATAAGGTATATGTTGCTTGCCTGCAGGAAACACACCTCACAGACCTAACAGAGAAAAGTATAGGCGCAAGATGGGCTTCCTCCAGTATGGCATCCTCTTATTCCACATATGCCAGGGGTGTAATGCTCCTCGTCCGACGTGGCACCTCTTTCACACTTATTATTCCATTAAGGATGACCAGGGGCAGTACCTTATAGTCCAGGGCAACTTTGGAGGTACTGCTATAACAATAGTCACAACATATGGCCCAAACACTGATGATCCGCATTTTTTTTACTAACATTTGGGCAAAACTGTGAGATTTACCAACCACAACTGTCATATGGGGGGGATTTTAATACATGTCTGGACCCTGCCTTAGATAGGTCAGCAGGCAATGAACAATATGGAAGACAATCGGCAAAAGCGCTGAAAGAGGGTATGGAGGAATGCGCACTGATTGGTCTATGGTGCTTTTGACACCCAGGCCACAAGGAGGCCACTTGCACATCCACGATTTAGAAAAGGGGGTGGTGATGAACAGAGTGTCTGAGTTAAACAGACCACTCTTACCCAGTCCAAAGATCAGGGCTTGATCCATCATCGTTATTTATCTCACTGTCCCATCCCAGCTCAGAACCTGGCTATATGCAAATCAGTCTGTCCCTGGCCCAGTGCATCATGGGAACAGGGCAGACTAAACTACCAAGCCAATTCTTCACCAGAAAGGAGACAAGCTACCGGGGACCGGTTTCTGGCATTTCAGCCTTCTTCGGCCCGGCTTGCTTGAATCCTGATGGAGCAGTGAGAAAGGGACTCATGTCTGAGTATACCCTGCCACACCTATAGTGGCCAAAAACGATTTAGAAAAGGGGGTGGTGATGAACAGAGTGTCTGAGTTAAACAGACCACTCTTACCCAGTCCAAAGATCAGGGCTTGATCCATCACCGTTATTTATCTCACTGCCCCATCCCAGCTCAGAACCTGGCTATATGCAAATCAGTCTGTCCCTGGCCCAGTGCATCATGGGAACAGGGCAGACTAAACTACCAAGCCAATTCTTCACCAGAAAGGAGACAAGCTACCGGGGACCGGTTTCTGGCATTTCAGCCTTCTTCGGCCCGGCTTGCTTGAATCCTGATGGAGCAGTGAGAAAGGGACTCATGTCTGAGTATACCCTGCCACACCTATAGTGGCCAAAAACGATTTAGAAAAGGGGGTGGTGATGAACAGAGTGTCTGAGTTAAACAGACCACTCTTACCCAGTCCAAAGATCAGGGCTTGATCCATCACCGTTATTTATCTCACTGCCCCATCCCAGCTCAGAACCTGGCTATATGCAAATCAGTCTGTCCCTGGCCCAGTGCATCATGGGAACAGGGCAGACTAAACTACCAAGCCAATTCTTCACCAGAAAGGAGACAAGCTACCGGGGACCGGTTTCTGGCATTTCAGCCTTCTTCGGCCCGGCTTGCTTGAATCCTGATGGAGCAGTGAGAAAGGGACTCATGTCTGAGTATACCCTGCCACACCTATAGTGGCCAAAAACGATTTAGAAAAGGGGGTGGTGATGAACAGAGTGTCTGAGTTAAACAGACCACTCTTACCCAGTCCAAAGATCAGGGCTTGATCCATCACCGTTATTTATCTCACTGCCCCATCCCAGCTCAGAACCTGGCTATATGCAAATCAGTCTGTCCCTGGCCCAGTGCATCATGGGAACAGGGCAGACTAAACTACCAAGCCAATTCTTCACCAGAAAGGAGACAAGCTACCGGGGACCGGTTTCTGGCATTTCAGCCTTCTTCGGCCCGGCTTGCTTGAATCCTGATGGAGCAGTGAGAAAGGGACTCATGTCTGAGTATACCCTGCCACACCTATAGTGGCCAAAAACGATTTAGAAAAGGGGGTGGTGATGAACAGAGTGTCTGAGTTAAACAGACCACTCTTACCCAGTCCAAAGATCAGGGCTTGATCCATCACCGTTATTTATCTCACTGCCCCATCCCAGCTCAGAACCTGGCTATATGCAAATCAGTCTGTCCCTGGCCCAGTGCATCATGGGAACAGGGCAGACTAAACTACCAAGCCAATTCTTCACCAGAAAGGAGACAAGCTACCGGGGACCGGTTTCTGGCATTTCAGCCTTCTTCGGCCCGGCTTGCTTGAATCCTGATGGAGCAGTGAGAAAGGGACTCATGTCTGAGTATACCCTGCCACACCTATAGTGGCCAAAAACGATTTAGAAAAGGGGGTGGTGATGAACAGAGTGTCTGAGTTAAACAGACCACTCTTACCCAGTCCAAAGATCAGGGCTTGATCCATCACCGTTATTTATCTCACTGCCCCATCCCAGCTCAGAACCTGGCTATATGCAAATCAGTCTGTCCCTGGCCCAGTGCATCATGGGAACAGGGCAGACTAAACTACCAAGCCAATTCTTCACCAGAAAGGAGACAAGCTACAAATATTTTTGTCCACCCTAAGCGTGGAAGGGTATACTCAGATGTGAGTCCCTTGCTCATTGCACCATCAGGATTCAAGCAAGCTGGGCCGAAGAGGCTGAAATGCCAGAAACCGGTCCCCGGTAGCTTGTTTCCTTCCCAGTGTAAGAATTGGCTTTTGTAGTTTGGTTTGCCCTGTTCCCATCATGCACTGGGACAGGAACAGACTAATTTGCATACAGCCAGGTTCTGAAACTGGGATGGTGCAGTGAGCTAAAAAACGGTGTTGGATCTAGCCCTGATCTCTTGACTGGGTGAGAGTATTCTGTTTAATTCAGAGACTCTGTCCCTCACCACCCCTTGTTGTAAATACACTTGCACATCCACGGCGCATAATACTTGGTCGAGAATAGATTAATGGTTGGCTACGTCAGACGTTTGCACATGGGCAACATTGTTGGACAACATGCCTAAGACATTGTTGGATCGTGCGCCAGTGCGTCTGGTGCTGGCCATCCCTACCCATAATCCCTGCCAGTTCACCTGGTGTCTGCATCAAGGTGCGCTCCTTTACCAGGTGCTCCGCTCAGAGCTCCACCCGCGATAGTAGAGTTTTTTTTAGCTAAATGTAGTATCTGTCAGTAGCGCAAAAATGTGGTGGGAGGCTTTCAAGGTTACTATTCAGAGTCACTGTATTGGCAAATACGCAGGCATCTTAAAGGATATTCAACAAAAATAATCTATGACAGAAAGGGATATCCAACAGCTAGAGATGAAATTTACGGCCACTCATTCCTAAAATACTAGCGGACATTAGGCAGAAGATCGACACTTACCATGAATTTGCAGAGGACGAGATACACACAGGCATACTGCCAGAAATTACTGTGAGCGGGGAAGACCAGGACGGGCACTCACATAGAATACGACCTGCTCATCAATCTGCATATCTTACACAAATAAACATGCACGGCAACTTACATATGTTACCCGTCGATCTTAGACTGCTTTGCAGAATATTATACTTGCCTCTACTCTACACAAATGGCAGTGTCCCCACATAAAAAGTAATAATTATTTGGACAATGTTGCTCTTGCTTGGTTGCCCGATGCACATTGGGAATATTTTAGCCATCACTTCACAGAAGATGAGATAAGGGAGGCAATTACCTCCCTCCCCAATAATAAAGCTCCCGGTATGTATGGCCTACCTCGGGTATTCTAAAAAGAATTCAGAGATTTGCTAATCCCACACTTGGCCGAGATGTATGAAGAGGTCAATGAGGAGGGACTGCTCCCAGCCTCGTTAAGAGAGGCGCTCCTGATTACTCTCCCAAAACAAGACAAGGACCCAAGTAGGTGAGACTCCTATCGACCACTGTCGTTAATATACATAGACGCCAAAATTCTTGCCAAGGTAATCGCAGCACGAATACAACCTCTGCTGCAGACCCTTATATTTCCGAATCAGGCCGGGTTTATACCGACTAGTTCAACCACAAAAATCTAAGGACTATCTACACATTATTCCACCAATTTAAATCCCGATTTGTCAGAAGCTGCTGCCCTATTGGATGCAGCGAAGCCTTTCGATTCAGTGGAGTGGGTATTTATGCTCACGATACTGCGCAGGATGGCTTTCCCAGAACCTTTCTTGGGTGCGTCTGCGCGCCGAAGGAGCGCCAATGAAGGGCCCGTCTGTGCCCGTCCGTGTCCGGGACGGGCCCCGGGCCAGGGCACCCCCTTACCTCCCTTGTCATCTCCAGGCTGGCTCTCTGAGGTATTCTTCTGAGGAGCTGCTTGCCCTCAATACCTACAGCTGCGATGCCGCCAAACACTGGGAGGTTTTAGATACTCTGTCCCATCGGTGCCCAGCATGCGGGTTCAGCTTTTTGAATCCGCAGCCCTTAGTCGACGTGACTAGGAACAGCTCAGAGGTTATAAAAGCGGGCCTGATTAATGCAAGATCAATGGTCAGACACGCGGCCGACATATTTGAGCTGCTGGATGAGAATGAGCTTGATCTCCTTTTCGTCACTGAAACCTGGCTCACCGAGTCCTGTTCGCCGGTGGTGGAGCTTGCTATACCACGGGGCTTCAGGATTACTAGGACTGATCGACCCTCTGGTAGGGGTGGCGGCCTGGCGGTGATTCATCGGGATCACCGGGTAGTTATCAGGGAACCTCCTGACCCATTGGGTGAGACGGAAATGATACACTTTGTAGTGGTCCTCTCCCCCATTTCACCTTGGGACGCATCCTTCTCTACCGCCCCCCGGGACATGCAGGCAGTTTTGTCGCCAATATTGAGGAGGTCATCGTTCCCCGCGCCCTGAAATTCACCCAATATCTCCTCCTGGGGGATTTTAACATTCATATGGACGCGGTGGATTCGTCGGAAGTGGTGCGCTTAGCCGAAGCCTTCTCGTTGGCTCACCTCGCGCAAAGGGTGAATTTTCCCACCCATGAGGCCGGCCACTGGTTGGACCTGATGTGTTCGAATTTTGAGATCACTATGTCTCCCCCTAGGGGGGTTCCATGGTCAGACCATGCCCTAATTCAGTTCGCCTGGCCCCTGAGCAAAGAAGGGTTGAGGGGACTGCCCCCCCTCAAGCGCATTCTCAGCGGATCAACCTGGCCTCCCTTTCAGACTTCCTTATGCTTAATCGCCCGACTTTGCCGTCTGAACTTGATTCAGCGGTTGAGGCCTTCAACTCCTGGGTCGAACAAGGCTCCGCCTTCCCCAATAATAAAGGTAGCAGCAGGCGGACTAGGTCCTCCCCTTCTAAACCCTGGTTTTCCCATGCTCTTAGGGAACTCAAATCCGGCTGCAAAAAGCTGGAGAGAGCTTGGCGCCTTGATTTCCGGCCAGAACTGAAGAGCAAACTGCGGAGGGCCCAGAAGGCGTACTATGCGGAGATTAAGGTTCCTAAAAGCAGATATTTCGCAGGGAGGATTGAGAAGGCGGACAACAATGGCAGAGAAATCTTTGCCATTGTCCAGAGCTTCCTCTCCCCTTGTGCTGCTCTACCAGCTCTCCCGGCATCCGATCTTTGGTGTGAGGAACTGTCCTGTTTTTTTTACAATAAGATTGCCAAAATTCAAGAGGAGCTTCAAAACTCCTGCGGTCTCCTACAGCTCCTACTGGCCACCACTGGTCCAGGGCCGACTCCACCTGCTATTCAATTCTCTAACTTAGAGCCAGCTCAGCAAGCGGATGTGTTGGCTGTCCTCTAAGCTCTAAAGTCTGGATCTCCCTCTGACCCGTGTCCTGCAAGGGTCTTAGGGGGAGTGGCGAGTCTAGTCTATCAGGAGGTTACCCAGATTGTGAATCTGTCTCTGGCCTCTGCCTCTGTGCCCCTTTGCTCGAAACAGGCGAAACGTCTCCCCCTGCTAAAGAAGCCTGGCTTGGATCTCTGGCCACTTCCAGCTATCGTCCGATCTTGCTGCTCCCGGCCCTTGCGAAAGTATGCAAAAAAGTCGTATTCAGGCAACTGACCAACTTCATTGAGTCCTCCCAGGCCCTGCATTCGGCACAAACGGGGTTCAGGGCTGCCTTTAGCACCGAGACGGCACTGGTTGAGGTCTCGGAGGCCATCAGGGAGTGTCTGGATGGGGGCAGCAGGGCGGTCCTTGTTCTGTTGGACCTCTCTGCCGCCTTCTATACGGTGCCCCATACTCAGCTGCTGACGAGGCTGGCAGAGGTAGGCCTGTCGGGTGCGGTCCTTGCCTGGATCTCGTCATTTTTGTCTGATCGGACGCAGCAGGTATGGATGCCACCACACGCCTCGCTACCCAAGAAGCTCACCACTGGGGTGCCGCAGGGCTCTACATTGAGTCCTTTGCTGTTTAATGTTTATATGACCCCGTTAATCTATCTGGCTGAGCAGTGGGGAGCAAAAATAATGGTGTATGCTGACGACACGCAGCTGTTGTTCACCTGGCCAAAGGACTGTCTGGATGCCTTAGTGGTCCGTACTTGTCTGTCCCAATGTCTTTCGCTGGCTTGCCTTAGCTCAGCTCAAATGTAACGAGGACAAATCTGAGATTTTATTCTACGGTAACTTCCCGGCCAATTCCAGAGATCTCATCTGGCCGACTGATCTTCCGTGTCCCAGTTCTTTCGGAGGCCCGGCAAAAAACCTGGGGGTATGGTTCGGACAGGACCTCAAGTTTGAAGTCCACCTAAAAAAACTTACAGGGACCTGTTTCGCCACCTTACAGTCACTCAAGAGGTTCTTTCCGCTTCACCCTAGGGAGGCGAAAGAGACTGTTCTGCGGGCCCTGATTTTGGCACGGCTTGACTATGCCAATGCACTGTTTAGTGGTCTCCCCGCATACCTCATAAAACGGTTGCAGATTATTCAGAACGTGGCTGTGCGTCTCCTGTTTCATCTCCCGAGAAGAACCAGTGTGCGTGCCCATCTTCGAGACCTTCATTGGCTCCCAGTGGCCCATCGCATTTTGTTCAAATCGCTGGTCCTGGCCTATTGCGCCTTGCACCAACTTGGTCCACAATATCTGCATAAAAGGTTCCTTTTGTACACCCCTCGCCGCGCTCTCCGATCGGCTAATCTGCATTTGATGACAATGCCCAAAGTCAGATACGCAAGATTGGGCGGTCAATCTATTTCTGTTCAAACAGCTCGATCATGGAATTCTCTGCCGCTTTCTTTGAGAGCATCACCCACACTGGCGGGGTTCAAAAAAGGGCTCAAAACCCACTTATTCAATCTCAGCATCTAATCTCCCCCCTTGACTGATGTCTCTGGTTAATCTCACATATCGCGCCAGGATACTTTGCAGTAGCAGAGCGCGCTACAAAACATTTTATAACATAACATAACACCCATGAATAACAGTTGCACAAGAGAAGATTATGCTAAATATACTGGGGGAAATGGGCCTACGCACTATGAGTGACATTTTTACGGATATTCGTTTTGGTTCACAGGATGACCCTTCCCTCAGTGCACGCCGGACACCACTGAAGATTTTTGCATACCTATGACTGCGTATGGTAGTTAGGGAGCTATTCTCATCGTTTCCAGACAAACCAACACAGTTTAAGGCTTTGCAGATTATGTTAACTGCTCCTACACGCCAATGACTGGTAACATGCTTATATAACGCATCACAGGGGGAACAGGATCAAGCACAGAATAGATCGCTCCAGAGATGGGACGAGACATTAGGCAAACCTATAGATAAAACAGACTGGGAATATAGTTGCACACAAATGCAGCTGCTGACATCAAATTATTACTTGCGCATCATTCTTTTTAAATTCCTACATTAAACATATTATACTCCTGCGAAACTACATAAATACAGACTTAGACCAGATTACAGGTGCCATAGGTGCGGCAATCCCAAAGCAGACTTTCTCCACATGGCATGGGAATGCTCCCAGCTACAAAGATACTGGCAGGAAGTTACCAGCACTTTTACAGTGAAGCTCTCCAAGCAGATACCAAATGCTCCGCTAGTCTGTCTACTGGGCCTATATAAGATCAAGCTGGCTAGAAGACGAAAGTTTCTGGCGGTGGCATTATCATTAGCTAAACGGCGCATTGCTCTACGATGGGGTAGTAGGCGCCCACATCGACACAAAAAGACTGACTAACAGACATGACGTACTAAAAAGAGACACTGGAAACGTATGCAGAGGAATTACCGCAGGCCTCTAGACCTAGGGATTTTTGGGAACCTTCAGTACAATACCTTAGTTCCAACCAGGACGCTGTTTGAGATAAGGCAGCAATGCTTGGATACTGTTTGATTGCTGTAGGATTGTTCTTGGGGCAAAGAAGGGATGGTAAGACATATGTACAGGTGACTAGCACGTAACCTAACTCGTGCCCCCGCAATGCACTGCTGATGACGTCACATATTACATCTCAAATGACATCACTGATGACATCACTGATGACATCATCCAGTGAATGTGTGTTTCTATAACATGTAAATATGTTTTTTATGTATATGCCAAGGTGTATTGAAGAATGAATGGGTGTTTAAGAGTCAGGATGGATGATTAAGTAGATGTGTGACTGACTGTATAACTGAGTGATTCATTATGTCTTGCTTAATACATGTGTTACCAACTGATACAGACATTCACACAGCTTAGGTTGTCAGTGGTGTGTCAATGGTTGCATGGTTTAGTCAGCAGATAAATGAGGATCTATATGAGCTATTGTTTGCTTGTCTGAGTATCTATATGGGTGCCTTAGTGTCTGTGTTGGTGGGTGAGGGGTGTGACTCTGTGCATAGATGTGTGAGTGGATAATTTACTTGGTATTTGTGTTCAAGTCTGTATCTGTGAAGGGCTGTATGGCTGGGAGATTGTATGTATGAGTGTCTTGGTGAGTGAACGGATGCGTCAGTGGTACATGTGTGAGTAACTGCATATGTGAAAGCAGTACATATGAGTGTGGGAGTGTTTAAATGACTATATCTGAAACTGAGTGATTGTGAGAGTGCCTGTGTGGATCACTGTGTGCTTGTATTAGTTATTGTGTTAGAGTGTAAGTATGTGTTAGTATATGTTTAAATAAGTGAGGTGGTATGTGTATAACTGTACAGGTGAGTAAATGAAAGTGTTATTGATCATTTCCATGACTGACTAGGTGTGTGAATACCTCTATCAATGAGAGGCGGTGTGTGAGTGTCTGTATAGATATGTGACTGGATATGATAATGCTGTATTGATGGCTGACTGTATGTATGAGTGACTGTATGGGTGAACCAGTGGATGTGTGTGTGGACCTACAAATTAGTGAGTGGATATGTACTAATTGGCATTGTTATGTTAATGGTTTTGAAAATTGTAGTCTGTATTTTAGAGTGGGTGTATAAAGTGTTATGTTAGGGTCTCATGAGGTGCCACGGAGGTTCACATGGATGATGTCATCAGTCATGTCATCAGTGATGTCATGTGAGATGTCATCAGTGATGTCACTGACCATGTCATGAATAATGTAATATGTGACGTTATCAGCAGTGCAATGCGGGGGCACGAGTTATAGTTAGCTCAACTAACTATAACAGGGGAATTTGTATAGTTTTGTATGAGTGAAATGTCAAACTAACTATAATGTCCCTGAAACCTATGTTTTTTTTGTGAATTTCTAAGGTTGTTTTAAATGCATAATTTCTAACTATAACATCCTTGAAACCTATGTTTTTCTCAGTGAATTTCATTGGTTTTTAAATGCTAATTTCTAACTATAATGTGCCTGAAACCTACGTTTTTTTCAGTGAATTTCAAAGGTTTTTTAAATGCTATTTTCTAATTATAATGTTTATTGAACCTATTTTTTTGTGTTTTTAAATTATCATCCCATTCTCAAACTGGTGAAAACTGCAAATCTCACCAGTTTTCCATCTATACCTTCAGCCAAAACAAATCGCAACAAATGAGACCGACAACTAATGCAAATGATATGCAAAGTAAGCGTTCCCATGGAAACTAAAAACTCAAACACCCCTTCCCCATATTTTCAACGACCAGCCAAATCTGCAGTGCGATCCAAAAACAGGCAATAGGCCGAGTTACGAGTAACAAATTAACATCACCCTTTAACTGGTGTAAGGAGGTTGACTATCTACTGCGTGAATTGGATCCAACTCACAGCCACATCTAAAGACCAACACGTGATAGAACTACTGATTATGCACCTCCGATACCCAACAAGGCCACAACAACCAGCACCACCACCACTAGAACCTCCCCCCCGGACCAACTCCCCTACTACCACCGAGGCAGATCAAAACAGAACAACGGACCTTCCCAAAATGCCATGGCCCCTCAGACGCTCAATAGCTGAATGTCAGGAGATTTGGCAACCAAATATGTGTTAAGGATGCAAGTCGCCCATCAATAATAATGCACACAATGCCAAGTGTACTGGTGATATGCTGCATAGACCTCCCTATGCAAAGCACAAACCTCTCCATGTGGAGATATAGTATTGATACTTGTAGTGTAGTGCACAATGGATGCAACATGTTACCTCATGCAATGGGGAAGATCTCGGTCATATAGCTGTGTTGTCCCCCCCGTAAACGGAAGCAGAGTGGGCTGGTCCAACGTACGCCACTCCAGCGTAGGAGTATGAATAAATAGGAAAGTCCCTGGGCATGGTTTACTTGTGGGAAGACCAATGAGTCTGCAGAGTGGCAGCCCTCACCCTGCCACGTTGCTGCTGCCATGACCGCGGACCTCCTCGAAACAGGCCCCCTGCGAACACAGTGACACAGCTCTGCAGACTTATGTCTGTACCAACTACTGCCTTTAATCTACACTCTGGACAGTAGGGCTCACTATTCAGATGCAGTGGCGATTGCAGATGACGCACTCCAGTACGCAAGGCACATTGCTCCCTGTGCGGGCCACACAGATCACGCATGATCGCAGGCTGTGCACACGCTGGGTGCTTCAGGTGCTACTAACTCACTGCGCCACAAGTCGTCACCACGTATTAAAGAAGAATTCATTATGACAAAAGACATTGCTCCCAGTGCAGCCCACCGGGACCACGTATCATTGCAGGGTGAGCACACACTGATTGCTCCAGGTGCAGCTAACTGCGCAGCTCAACTTAACGCATGTGGCTATGCACCCATCCTGACTGCTGCCTCCGGCCTACACTGGGGTTACAACGGTTCACAATTCAAGATTAGTAGTGACGCAAATTGTGTAATAGACTATAATGGGTTAAGAAGACCAAATGCTCCCCATCTGTGCAGCTCAAGTAAATGTCACGTGCCTGTGGGCCTTTGCTGACCGCTGCCTCTGGCCTCCACTTGGAAGACTGGCGACACGTTGTGCCAACTAACGCTGTTGAACACAAATCAATCCCACATGTGTAACTGTCCTGAGTCCTGAATGGCAGTGACCCCAACTTCGTGGCACCGACCATAGCAGCAGACTCCCTTCGATCAGTGAGGCATATTTCGATATGCAAGGCCCGCAACACTTAGTCGCACGAACTCTCTTTAACACAAACCGATCCCACATGTGTAACTGTGTCCTGAGTCCTAAATGGCAGTGACCACAAGTCCATGGCAGCGACCATATCACCTGACTCCCTTCGATTAGTAAGGAGTATTTTCATATAGAAGGCAGGCAACAAGTGGTGCCCCTGAACCTGCACTACGCAGGCCAGTGGTGCCAACTATGTATGCACATGGCTGTTGGTCCTTCCTCATCACTACCTCTGGCCTACACGACGGTCAGCAGGCCTCACAATTCAGATACAGTCCTGATTCCACATGACGCAGTGTAGTAGGCAACACACATTACTCCCAGTGAGGCATTCCACACCAAGCACCCTCACAGGCTCATACAGTCTCAATGCTTCTGGTGCCACTAACTCTATTTATTACAAACCAATCCCACATGTGTAACTGTGTGCTGAGTCCTGAATGGCAGTGACCCCGACTTCTTGGCAGTGACCACTGCACCAGACTCCCTTCAGTCTTATTTGTTGTTCTTTTCTTTAAATTATTTTTTTATATGTAAATCTATACGTGACTAAGATTCTTCTTTGTCGAACAGCACAGGGACACTTCCGGGCCCAAGAAGGTAGTTGGGGGCATGTTGGTAATGTGGGAAGAGAGTGCGTTACCTGCTAATGTGGGGAGAGGGAGCTCAAAGGGGTATCTCTCACAGAAAGAACTCTGACATGTTTTCACAAATGCCTCGGACAGATGCCAGCTGACTTACTGAATGGCAAAATGAGATTGCAATACTTATGTAGTGTGAGTCATGAACAGTTCGCATCCAGACTCGCAGAGGGACACCTGCGGCCTGTCCGCTCGACTCACAGACACAGTACTACGATCCGTCCGCGTCATTTTGGCTATCCCTGCCCTGTTCCATCGTACTCCACACCACGCCACTCCGATTATGTTCTGACGTTGGCCCCACATAGCTACCAGTCGCAGGCGTACTCGCTGTTGGTGTGCAGGTCAGTGGTCTAGTTTTCAACATCTCACGCCCACTCCCTGAGGGTAGGTTTGCACACACACCACACCCATCCGGCACATGTGTCACAGGCCATGTGACTGCACAAATATAATAGATCCACAACGTCACATACTTTATTGCCAGTGCTGATGGGCTGGCGGATGCTCCACAGGTCTCAACATAAAGAGTCCATGAAAAGTTGTGCAGAAAGTTAATCGTACCCTCAGTTGTATGGCCGTCAGGGGCCTACCATCCCCTTGGCGCGTACTTTATTTGCATAGGGTTAGGGCCACCCGAAACTCATGTGGCCATCAGGGGCCTACCACCACGCGGCATGGACTTGAGTTCCACAGGCTTAGCGGCTCCAAAGCCTGATGTGGTCTCCGTCATTGATGACTCAGCGACATGTGTGATATCTGCCGGGCCGCGGACAAGCCGATGTGGTCTCCGTGATTCAGGACTCAGCGACATCTGTAACATTCGCGGATAAGCTGTTGTGGTCTCCGCCATTCATGACTCAGGGTTCAGCAACACCTCTGAGATCGGTAGAGTTTTGACTGGCACGTGCCCACCTCTGCACACTCTGGTGGCACCAGGTAATTATTTGCTCATAGATGCACAGAGGCGACAGTCTTCTCTCTCTCTCTCTCTCTCTCTCTCTCTCTCTCTCTCTCTCTCTCTCTCTCTCTCTCTCTCTCACTCTCTTCATTCCTTTCCTTTCCTTCTATCTCTCTCTCCCTTCTCCCTTCCTCACTCCCTTTCTTTTCTTCCCTCTCTTTTTCTCTCTGGCTTGTTTTTCCTTCTCTGTTTCTCTCTCAGTCCTTAGATATGCACATTACACACGTCCTTATTTTGTGCTTTATTTTCCAGGCTCTGTCGTCGACATCCATGGTCCCCACAGGAGTCTTCCGCCTTGTTGTTTTGTATTATTTTTGGTAATTTTTTTTATTAGTTTATTGTTTATAAATATATATATATATATATGTGTTAATAAAAAAATAAAGTTTGAAAATAGTTTATCATTTATATATGTTTATAAAAAAATTCAGTTCGTAAAAAAAAATTATTAACCTTTTTGGTTGTTTTCTTAACTGCTGTGTGACTCTTTCTTGTTCTTATTACTGTTATTTGGTGGTATCCACCATGGTGTTAAATTTTGGAGCACTTATCGCGGGAATACTGGTGATGTCTGCAGTTTGCACCATGTTCTGAATATTGTGTTAGATTTATCTAAACTTTAGTTGCGTTAAAGTGCTGATAATGAAATGCAGAGTAGCCGTTCCTGTGCAAAAAGACATGAGGTGCACCTTTATGATTTATTCTAAATACTAAAATCCTGGATTGAATTGCACTGAGTTAGTGCCTGCACTAACAGTGTACACAAAAAATCAATGAGGAAATCTCATTCCATTTATATTGATTGGGATTACTGCGTCAGGTGCTGGATCTTGACGGGATACACTGCCCAGTTTGTATATTTTTCTGCACACGAAAAAAATCACATCACAACTTAACAACAACAACTGCGATGCAAAGCAAATTCCGGTGATAAACAACGTTACCACCAGGAATTTTATACCTGCTTTCTGCTGGTGTTAAGCAGGACGACTACCTGCAGCATGAAAGGAAACACAGCCAAGAGCCACACCAGAACACCCACAGGTGCCATAGAGGCAATGAGCATAATACAGGGATACCCATGAGGGCCACAAGGCTCATCGCAACAACCCCAGGACCGTCAAGGCCCCACAAACCTGCATCTGAGCAAGTGTGTCCATGTGGTCATTGTGTTAGCATGAAAGGCATGGGCCCTTTCAAATCACAGTCTGCTGTCTTCTGCAGACGTTACCATTTCCCCTCAGTGTTGGCATTTACCCTGGACATGTAGCTGCGCACGCATCCTCCTGCATGCAAAACAGGCGTGTGCTAGTCCGGCGTACACAGGTCAGCGCAGGGGTGTGCCTATCCGGCAAGGAGAACGAGGTGTCTTGGACATGTCCGTGTGCAGGAAGTGTGGTAAGTGTGTGTCTGTTTTCTGGTGTGGCCTGCTACAATGGCCACAGCAGACGATGTTGTAAAGTGGTATGCACCACCACCAAACGGCACTCTCATGGTGTAGTTGGAATGCCGCAGAACATGCCCGAATAGGCATTACAATGCTCTGCCGTATGATTGCATGGGATACAACAGCGCACAGTACAAAAGTGTGGGAGCTCGTGGGAGGGACAAGAAGCTGTTTGGCAATGTAGCACACAGTGAACCCACCCATGTGCCACGTGCTCGGCATCTCATCCATGAGGACCACGGTCGCAGACATCCAACAAAACCCACGACCAGCCATTGTACACATCCTGTATGAATGCAGCGTGGTTTTCACTTCTATGCTCGTTCAGTGGTGTGATGTTGGCGGGTTGTGTGACTTGTGCTCCTTGTTGATGTGTTTCATTTTGGCCATTGTTTGTCTATACTTGTCCTGTACTTGATTGTGCATGTGTGCCATTGTACCCATCTCCCCCCGTCCCCCACTCCCTGCTTCTTCCTCTTGCTGGTGCTGTTGTTTCTATAATTTTGTTCCTCCACACATAAATACATGTAAATAACAAATTAGAATATGTCCTTGATTCTTTTACATTTCAAAACTTCTCTCTATTAGTTTCTATTTAATGTTCCAAATAAACACTTTATTTCATATTCAACGACACATAGAAGTCAGCAGTGCAAAGTATTCTATCAACACATTTCCTAGAACATTCTACAACACGTGCAGGTTAAAAGTTCATTCATTAAATAAACATAATAATATTTTTTTGCAACATTTTCTCGAACATTTAATGGCACATGCAGGTTAAAAGTTCACGATTGTTTTAAGTTCTAACAGTGCCTTCCAAATGCATGTACCAGGTGTGGATGAGTTGAGCAAATTTTATCCTATGATATGTACTCCACGTTGAAACTGCTTTTTCTTAACCAATCACAAAGATGCGTTTTCACAAAACTAATGTGCACACTACTTTTAAAAACAATACTTTTCATCTCCCAATCAGGTATCGTTTTGTATTGCAAAAGTAGTTCCCCATCTTTAAACATATCTCTTATTCCACGAAGGAACTGCATGAGCTACAGACATCTTTCCATGCCTTCCAGCCATACTTTCAAAATGCTTGTGTGGATCATAGGAAATAGCTATATTTTCTGGTGCAAGAGGTATGCTGCACAGAGACGTATTGATTTAGACCTAGATTTACAAAACTTGGACATTAAATGGTTTGCACAGAGAGGATTAAATTGGCACCAATTATTGCCTTTGGTGAAAACCTCTTTCATATTCCACACCCTGACCTCATGATTGTGCATTGTGGTGGAAATGACCTAGGCACATTGACTGGAGTAGGTTTGGAAATGCTTATGAAGGACACCTTTGGACAATTGATGTTACTTTTGCCTAAAACTGTCTTTGTATATTCCAATATATGCCAAAGACAGAAGTGGAAATGGTCAAATCAATTTTGTCCTCAGATTGAAAAATCTAGAAAGAAAGTCAACAAAGCTGTGTCTGCATACCTCAGAGACCATAGAATGGGGTTGATCTACAACACCAACATACGTTTTGAAATGGCTGATATGTACAGAAATGATGGAGTACACTTCACAGATCAAGGAAATTGAGTTTTTCTGAATAACTTGAAGCTGTGCATCTGCATTTATATGTAGGTCCAACTAATGAACACAAGGGCTCTTTTTAGAGCCACCCTGTAACTGAAAAATTAGGTCCGCTATTTTAGGGCCACGTAACTGCAACTCCCTGACCCTCGCCAAAATGTATTCTGCACACAGCTGATGTGCAGCGGCCAGACCATCTGACTTTGTAGCACAGAGCTCTCGCTTTGATCCCCGGCTATAGAGCCAGCTCAGGATAGCACCATGTGACTCTGGGCGACAGTTCACTTAATTTCCACGCCGGCCGCCAGCGCCTGCAGACCCGCACTATTGAGTAGTTTGCACTTTACAAATACCGTATTGATTTGAACGGCACAATTGAACTTCACACTCCCTCTGTAGCACCCCCAATTGCCTTACAGACGACACACTATTTAAAACAAAAGTTCCTCCTAGTACGTAGGCACACATGCTGACACTACTTGGACAGGTGTGCCGCAGCGGCCAGAAAACATGTGTTCAGAGCACAGGGCTCACAAATGAATGCCCTGCTCCGGCAGCACCTCAGCTCAGCACCATGTGACTCTGGGCAATAGCTCATTTAATAGCTCACATAATTTCCACACTGGACTCGAAGGCCTTCAGACCCATACGGTCGAGTAGTTTGCGCTTTACAAATACTGTATTGATTTACCTTGGCACTCCCTGTATAACACCACCTAAGCACCATATACAAGTTGGAAAGGTGTGGCACAATACCCAGAGTACATTACTTCACTGCAAAGGACACGCAGTTTGGACCAACGGTCCCATCCCCAAGTCCAGCAGCAGCTCAATTTAGCAGCATGACACTCTAGGAAATACCTCACTTAATTTCTGTACCCAGCGCTTTCAGACTGGTAGGAGTCAGTAGTTCAGCGGCTTTACCCCGAGTCTGGCAGTAGCTCAGCTTACGCCCCCAATGCCATCAGACCCATAGGAGTGAGTAGTTTGCACTTTACAGATACCAAATTGATTTGATACGCGTAAATTTACCTTCACACTCTCTGTATAACACCCCCTAAGCACCATACACAAATTGCAATGTTCAAAACAAAAGTTCCTCTGAGTAGGTATGACTACATGCTGACACTACTTGAACAGATGTGGCACAGCGGCCAGAGCATATGACTTCACAGCATATGACACACAGTTTGGGCTCACGCTTTTATCCCCGAGTCCAGCTGCAGCTCAGCTTAGCAGCATGAGACTCTAGACAATACCTCACATATTTTCTGTACCCCAGGACTCTCAGACCAGTATGGGTCAGTACTTCCTCCTAGTAGGTATAAACACATGCTGACACTACTTCCACAGCTCTTGTGCCGTGGCCAGGGCACATGACTTCAGAGCATAAGACACTGTTTGAGCTCACACTTTAATCCCCGAGTCCCGCAGCAGCTGACCTGAGCAGCATCAGACTCTACGCAATACCTTACTAAATTTCTGTAGCCCAGCACTTTCTCACCGGTAGGGGTGAATACTTAGCTCTGCACCCACTCTACAGAACACCCTAAACACAGCACAGAGGTTACAGTGCTCCTACCCTCCTCTTTCTGACTTTTTTTGCCCTTTTTTCTCCTTACTCGCTTCAACGAAATCACAAAATGGCAGCCAACACTTCCTAGTTGTAACCGCTCGCAGCCAATAAGCCGTAAGCTCGTGCTCGTAACACCTCAGCTAACCAGATGACAGAAATCCCAAATATTGATATCTGTAAATTTTGATATTTCTCAAAAACTACTGAACGGATTTACACCAAATAAACAAAAGCGTGCTTTTTAGACCAAGACCCTTCTCCCTGCCAAATTTGGGGTAATTCTGTCCACCAGTTTGACCTGTAGCCTTGTCGAAAGTTTCCTTTGAAAATTAACATGGAGGAAACACGTTTTGGGACCTCCCTTTTTTCTTGGTACCCCCTTGACGAATCACCCCCAAACTTTCAACATAGTAGCTGATATGAACGAAGAATTAGTTTGAGAAATTTCATGAAGATTCATCAAACAACGCAAACGTTATAAGCAAAACAATAAATGCTCTTCCTATGGAAACTTGGACATAACTACCTACTGTATCAAACTCAAAGGAAATATAAAAGAGTTAGCCAAAATTCATGTACGTTTTGAGCAAGTCGATCCTTACATGTGCTAGAAAATATCCTTTAGTACTAATACGCAACCTTGTTTAACTAAGCCAAAGGGTTTGGAATTGGAGGCACATAGTTTTCAGAGATGGCATCTTCTTTCTAGCAATTCATAAAACTGTACTGGTTTACCTTAGTTACTGGCACTAACTGAATCTAATTGAATCTTAAATAGTTTGACGTTTGTGGTGCAAATGTTTTTGATTCTGTCACTGAATTGTAAAATGTTATTGTTTTCTATAAGAACAATAGCAGAAACAACTGTTGTTTTAAAATACAGTCAGTCAATGGAATTTGTAATGTTTGTGCGCAAAAGGTGTTTGAAGAATAGTTAAATAGAAATCGAATATTCAGAGGAAGAGAGGTAAAACACTGGAATCTTGAGGCTGCCTGATCTATGTTGTCCTCTTCACTGAGGTGTTTATGTGGTACAGCAGGGAGGAAAGTAAACAGGGGAATCAGCAAATAATATGACTGAGATAAGCAGGACGGAGGAGCTAATAGAAGCAAGGAGAAGCTGCAAATCGAAAACAGCACATTTTTGGAGTTGTTAATATCTGAATCTAAAGTTCTTTTTTATGGTCTTTGTGTCAGAAGATGCTTGTCTTACAACAAAACTGCAAACCAAGCGTGAGAGCTGAAAGGCGAGCTCTGAACAACACTATAAAGTGGGCTTTTCAATAATTTCTAGTGCATTTAAAATCTGCCCATAAACGGACTGGCATAGCATCTATTCAAATCATCTTTTAAGTTACTGCAGGTGTGTGATTGTACAATGTAATCACTAGATAGGGCGGTTCATTGACGTGTGCAGAAGAAGTTGACAATCTCAGCTCAGTCTGCAACAGTGTCAGGAGACAAGTATCCCCTATACCTTGTCATATGTGGTGCATTTGTATAACAGAGTATAACGCTTTTATCTGTCTATCATAGTAGATGAATGACTAGGTGGGACATCTGACTAATAGTCTCACCTCCTGCTCAATCCAGAGCCCTTAGCTGACCCAGCTCCAGAACAGGTGGACAAACTCCTCCTCCGGCCCTGACATCGCCACCGCCATCCCTGACGGATACAAGATCTAGAGAAAGGACCGACCACCACCGCCCAGGAAGAAGACTCGCCATCTCACAGAAGACCCCCTTCTGACTCTCCACATCCAACATGAGCAACCCCCACTCCAACACAGAACACCTCCACCTCCAGATCCAGACTAACCCCAAGACCATCCTACGTGGCACCCTCGACTACAGACTCCCCGGATCTCACAACCAGTCTGCAACCACCATTTCTGACCTCGTCGCACCCCACGCCATCACCTTACAGACTACATCCTACTCGGAGACCTGAACTTCCCCTCGACAACCGCAGCAACCTCAACTCCATCACCCTTCTCGACAACCTCTCCAACCTCGGACTGAAATAGCTTGTCACCACCCCCACTCACAGAGAAGGACGCACCCTCGATCCCATCTCCTCAGGAGGAACTAACATCCACTTCAGCCACACCTCGCAGCCCCTCTGGACAGACCACCACTGCGTCCATTTCACCTTCAACAACACCGCCGGACCCAAACCGCCCGCGCCTGCCTCGCAGGAACTGGAACAAGATCACAGAGGAGCACCTTAACGCCACCCTCCTCCTACACCCACCCTGCGCAAAGACCGACGCCAACTCCTCAGCCAAGGAACTTCACCGCTGGATCTCCAGCTACACCGACAAGCTTGCACCCCTCCACCACCCGGGCAAACAGCGTCCTCTAAAGGCCGCCTAGTTCACCACCAAACTCCAAGACTCCAGACACTCCTGCAGATGCCTCGAGAAAACCTGGCAAAACCGGAGAACCGCGGAAGACCTTAACAGCTACTGGAATGCCCTGAAGGAATACCACCAGTGCATAAGAGACACCAAGCTGACGTTCATCATGAACAAGATCCACACAAATGCAGCCAATGCGAAAGACCTCTTCAACGTCTTACAGCAATTCACCAAAACCCCCAGCGAAGCCACGGACGTCACACCATCCAGGAACTCGGCAATAAACTCAGTTCTTACTTCCATCGGAAAATCAATGCCCTCAACGACAACTTCAGCGAACAAGTGCCGGTCACCATCCCCCCACCACCGACATAGAGTCAACACTCACAGTCTGGAATCCTGCCGTCGTCGAACTCACCACCGCGACCATGATGAACACCCACTCAGGAGCCCCACGGACCCCTGCCCAGTGCACATCTACCACAGGGCCGCCACCGCCATCGCACCTGAACTGGGACAGACCATCAATGCCTCCCTTGAATCTGGAATCTTCCCAGATGACTGGAAGTGGGCTGGGATGAAACCCCTCCTCAAGAAATCCTCGGCCGACCCGACAGACCTGAGAAACCTCTGGCCTATCTCCCTCCTCCGCTTCACCTCCAAAGTCATTGAGAGACTCTTAAAGACTCAGCTGACTGCCTTCATCGAAGAGAACTCCATCCTTGATGCCTCTCAGTCCAGATTCCGCAACAACCACAGCACCGAGACAGACCTCCTTGCCGCCACAGATGACATCCGCATGCTTCTAGACCAGGGACACACCTTGGCCCTCATCCTACTAGACCTCCCCGCAGCCTTAGACACCGTTTTACATCGCACTCTTGCAGCCAGACTTCACGACGCTGGGATACAAGGAACCGCCCTCAACTGGATCTGTTCCTTTCTCTCCGACAGAACCCAGAGGATCAGACTCCCTCACTTCCTCTCTGAACCCACAGATATCAATTGCGGAGTACCCCAAGGATCAATGCTCAGCCCCACACTCTTCAACCTCTACATGGCCCCCCTCGCCGCCATTGCCAGACAGCATGGGCTCAGCATAGTATCATACGCCAATGACACCCAGCTCATCCTCTCCCTCACAAAGAACCCGGAAGACACCAAACTCAGTTTCCAGGAAGGAATGAAGGACGTCGTAGCCTGAATGAAAAACAGCTGCCTGAAGCTCAACTCAGAAAAGACTGAGGTCCTCATCCTCGGACCCTCCACCTTCACCTTGGACAACACCTGGTGGCCCTCCACCTTCGGTAGTTGGCCCATCCCGACAGACCATGCACGGTACCTCAGCATCATCCTCAACTCCTCCCTCACATTGACCCACGAGATCAACTCCATCACTTACACCAGTTTCAACTGCCTTCCGATCCTCCGAAAGATCTTCAAATGGATACCCCCCAAATGTAGAAAAACTGTCACCCACGCACTCCTAACCAGCAGACTGGACTACAGCAATGCCCTCTACGCCAGAATCAACATAAATCTCCTACACAAGCTCCAAACCATCCAGAACTCCGCAGCCAGACTTATCCTCGGAACCCCTCAGCATGAACACATGACCCAACACCTACAAGACCTCCACTGGCTCCCTGTCGAGAAGAGAGTAACCTTCAAACTACTCACCCACGCCTACAAATCCCTCTACAACATCGGACCCAAATACCTCAACAAGAGAGTCTCCGTCCACGTACCCAAGAGGAACCTCCGCTCCACTGACCTCCTCTTGCAGTGACCCCCGCATCTGCAGAACCAGAGCAGGCAGACGAGCTTTCTCCCATGTTGCAGCCAAACCCTGGAATGAGCTCCCAGTCAACATCAGACGCTCCTCCACCCTACACACCTTCAGGAAGAACCTCAAGACCTGGCTCTTTGACTGAACCTGAGCTGCATCCCCCCTACCCCAGTCCCTTGAGACCCTCACGGGTGAATAGACAGCTCTATAAATTCCCTGATTGATTGATTGATTGAGGTTGTTGAAACCCATGTACATGCAGCACATCTATAAATACATTTAACAGAAAGCTAAGCCTATGGGTCTTTTGTCCGAGTACTTATTTCTGAGTTTTAGTGATTCGTTTGAATTTGTCTTTGTACATCTCAAGACATTTCTAAATAATCAACAATCTTAATATTAACCAAGGCAGACAATGTACATATTTCCTGCAAAATATTTACTGATTCTGTCTTCTCTCACACACGTAAAGTGTGACCGTAATCCTTGTTTGTTCGTTAATGAATAACCAAAGAAAACAATATGGCAATACTCACAGTTTTCAGATCACTGAAGCAGTATTGAAATAATGAAGCGGCTGGTGAACTTCCTTATTGTTCCAAAATATTAAAATGATACAAAGAATATATACTAGCATCAAAATGTTACCCTACTAGTAAACGCTGTGAAACTTTAAAATATATTTTTTTTAAACGTCAAGTTATATTTAAACATTTGTATATATTATTTTATTATTTAGAAGAAAACTGCCAGGATTATTGTTGACATTAAATGTTCTTCTGTCCTTATACCAGGTTTTATACAATTTTCAGAACCTCCGATGGCCAATTATATAGAAAAGGAACTTTTTACAATATAAAAACCCAGATGAGTATCTGTTCTGGTGATGAAATGTACTTTACATTTGGAGAAGAATTTATAGTCTAAGTAAATATCATAACACCACAGGGAATGTTCTGGCTTTTCCCTGTTACAAATCTGTTCAGCATCAACTCCTCCCGGGACGCCCTACTGTGCTAGCTAAGTACATGATATGCAGGTTGAAAGATAGTTATCCTTTTGGGAGAAGAGCAAGTCAGTTCAGTTCAACCGTCTTTATTTTGATAAGCTTCATCATAAAAGACATGCTAAAAGACTATCATCTTCTATTTACAGCCATTTATCAAAAATATTAATATGGGTGAATAAGAAATTACACATATTAAAATCATGATTTGATAATAAAACCCAGTCACATCTATCCTATTCATAGTAGCACAGTTTCACTGTGATACTAGATAAGCAAATGAATAATATACATAAAACAGGATTAAATATGCATATAAAGACGTCCCTGAAAGTACATTGAATGTAAAAACATATCATCAAAACTTTATCAAGAAGAGGATTTAAGGTGCCTTGCTCTAATTACCCAGCTCCATCCCAAAATTGTAGCTACCGCGGTGGCAACTGGAGCAGAAGTCATTGTCCTCATCCGCCAAATAGCCTCTTTTTCCAGCCGAATTTTCAGGTTTTTACAAATTGGTTTAAGCCATTTTCTCCGGGGAGCTAAATAGGCGGAACATACAAAGAAAAAGTGGTCAACTGTCTCTGTTTGGTCGCAACACCATGGACAAGTGGCCATTGTCGAATTACGATTAAACAAAATGGAATCCACTTAGAAAGTGGATTCCATTTTGTTTAATCATATTGCCAAGGGAGACTGAATCCACTTGCTCTCTCTCTCTCCCCCCTCTTGGTTGTATTCATTGTCGAATTACCCCATTTCTTTGTAAAGGATCTCAATGGTAACGTTCCAACCCTAAACTGGTGGTACAATTTTCTATCAGCACTCTTTGTAATTACATCCCAGTAGGTTTGAAACAAAGGGTCAAGCTTGTGAATCAGGAACCTACCAGTCAGAGAAATAAATCAGACTGAGCCACACATTGGTTCCTTTGAGCCGCCCAGTAAAGTTCTTTAAATACCTTTTTTGGCAGGAATACATTACCACCAGGATTCAACCATAACTCACTTAAGCCCATTTTCTCTAACAAGAAGTTGACAGACTTAAACCAAGGAGGTTACCAGAACCTATTATTCATCTAACATCTTGGATTTCATTTGCAAAAGATGCGAGTTCTGGGGTTGACAAAATCCTCCTCCACAGGGCAATGGGCCTGCAGTGTGCAGCTTCATCAATCGGTTGACATCCTAGATCCAATATTAGGGGTTTCAAGGGAGTTGATTGGGGCAAACCAACGAGAGAACGCAGGAATTTGTTTTGCACTCTTACCAGGGAGGACAGATCTGAGTGGCCCCAAAGGTCCGCACCATACAATATTGCAGAGTTTATTTTAGCATTGTATATTTCAAGTGCAGGACCAATTCTTTTACTTATTGAGGTTCTCTGTTCCTTAATGAGGCACCCCGTCAAATGGGCAAATTTCAAGGAGAGTCCTTCAATCTGTTCTTTCCACCTAACCTTATTCTCAAGGATTACCCCCAGGTAAGTCATTGTTTTCACCTGCTCCAATCGAATACCATTCATTGTAACATAGCCCACCTGGGACTTATTTTTTGATAGCAACATAAATGTGGTTTTACTCACATTGACCTGTAGGTCATTGATCTTACAGAATTCCTCAAATGTATTCAGTGCTATTTGCAGACCTGTTTGGGTTTTGCAAAAATAAGCAGTGGAAACTTAGTGCCACCCAGAAAAGGAGCATCTGTCGGTGTGTCAGCAAAGAACTACACTACTCTGTTAATAAATAATAAAAATAGAGTCGGGGCTAGGACACACCCCTGGCGTACACCACGTGTTACCGGAAATCTCTGGGTGACCTGCTCCTGTTTCCCCATCTAACTTGTGCATAGTTTGCCTCATGCAATCTTATGACCAGATCTAAGAGGTCACTCGGCATGCCCATGATTCTCAAGGCCTCCCATAACTTAGCTCTGGGGACAAGGTCGAATGCAGACTTTAGGTCTACAAACGCTGCATAGATCGTTCCGACGCCCAGGGACACTAGCTTCCAATAGATGAGAATAAATCTGGACACCTGGTCGATCGTACTGACACAGGATCTAAATCCTGCCTACAGAGGGGATAAGATGTTCTCAGTATCCATCCAGACCTGAATGTTAGCCAACACCATCCTATAAATTATTATTTGGATTGCGTCTATCAGACTAATTGGCCAGTTGTTCCCAGGGACTGAGCGATCCCCATTTTTAAATATGGGGAGAATTTCAGCTCCCGGCCACGAGTACGGAATCGGGGCACCGTTTGCGATAGCATTTGCAAGTATTGTAATGTATGGCACCCACAACCCAGGAGCATGTTTAAATAAATCAACTGGAATACAATCCATTCCTGGGGCCTTTCCAACTTTCGTAAGACCCAGTGCAATCTCTCTATCTTTGCTCTCAAATACTATGGGGGGGCACCACGGTCCTTTCTGTGCGGGAATTGATTCTGATGCACCGCTACACACATTTTCAGGACTTTTAAACTGAGATTCAAAATAAACTACCCAATCCTCTTTGGCAACATGATTGGATGGGGTTTGCAAATCATTACTTCTCCCCTATTTTACGATCTACCAGAACCTAGTCTGGTTATTAGACAGACTCGCATCATATAAGTCCGACCAGTACAAATCTTCCCAATCCCTTTTAGCCTCATTCTAGATCTTTTTAAACTCATGCCTAGCCTTCCTAATGTCTACGCTCACATGAGTCTTTAAGGCAAGGATCAAGGCACTCTGTGCCCCCGGCATTTTTTGTTATACCATCTATGTCCTGGTTTCGCAAACAAGGGGGCAGGGGCTTTGTTGTTTTTTTAGAGAAGAGAACCTTCAAAGAGGTAAAGAGATGTACATGTAATGCACTTATTTGCCCCAAAATATTAACCAGAGAGTCAGACAATGCCTGCATGGCATGGAAAGTTCTCAAAACTAAGTTAAAGATCTTATCTAAAACTGCGGGTTCTTCCACTATCATGTTCCATTTTATCCTCCTTCTATCATTCGTTAACAACACTTCAGCAGTTGTACAGTCGGTGGGGCAACTTTCAATTGGTCTATTTTCAAACTTCAAACTAAGAACCAGGGGGTTATGATCACTCTACGGATGAGGAAGAACAACCATATCCAACAAAGACGACCAGTACTCAATTTTTATAGTCAATTCTACTCGTTCTAACCCCATTATCAAATGTGGCCCTACCCATTTTATCTGAAGAAGATCGGCCATTTACTGCTCTCAGTCCCCATTCAAAACAGAAACCTAATCAGTGAAGTACAGCCTCTGTCACTTTTTTAATGGGTTTTAAGTCTAGGGGGGGAACATTCCAGGGCATATCCTCTTCAGCAGTAAAGTCCTCGCCACTATCTCCTTGGTGCTCGATGGTACAATTGAGATCCCCAGCTACAATTACAAACGTATCCCTCCCTACCAAACCAAGTATGGAATAAAGCTCCTTTATAATTGTCACCGGACTCCGACCACCGGGTAAGCCTCGAGCATAGACATTAACAATATTGATTTCTCGGTGATCAAGACTAATGAGTTTTATTCCAAGAATATCTGGGTTAGACCCAGTCACCTCTATGGATCTGTATTTAAGTGACTGTCTAACCCAGATAGTCAAACCACCTGATGCTCTACCCTTACCAACCCTTATGGCGGGTGTGTGGAAATTAAGATAACCCATATGATATATGGGTTCTGTAGCCCAGGTCTCCTGAAACAATACAATATCATGTGTGTCCACAAATTCAAGCCATTCCCCATTTATTACCCTACTCTTTAGCCCTGCGATGTTCCACGATACTATTTTAAGGGGGACTTCCTGATTAGCCAACTAAAGTGTGGCTATATTACAAGCTGGAGTACTTTCAGCCCCCTGAGGGAATTCATCACCCAGAGGGAATTCATCACCCAGCGACTCCACAACACTGTTAGCCCCCTAGGGAATTTGTCGCCCAGAAATTCCGCAGCACTGTTAGTCATGGCGGTGATCACCCCATGCAAGCCCGTCTCTTCATGTGCACTGCCGGATTGCTTGGGCTTGGGCGTGACATTAACATCAGATATTGTGGCGAGTCAATCCACACCATCTACATCTACAAGGGGTCAAACCTATTAAACACAGGTAGGAAGGGATGATGCACCGCCCGATAAAAAGTCGGTGCCTCTTGGAGCCCCCCGACGATAATTAGGGAATTGAGTTTGACCACCAAGTGTAGTCCCTGGATAAAAATAATCAAGGTTCAGGGATTGAATATCTCCTTCTCTTCCAAACCTAGGCTCTCTTTTAATGTAATCTACCACCCAGGGGTCCCTAGAAATTCGCTACAACACAGTCCCCCTCTAAATCCTTGGGATTATTACCCACCCAGTTCACCCTTCTTACTCCCGGGATCTCTGTTTTTTGAGGAAGGGGGAGGGGTCTTTTTCGATTGAGCCTGTGGGTCACCTTGTTTTTTAAATCCCCATGTGACTCAGCTTTCTCACCTCCTAGAGCACGTACTCCCACCAATATTATTGTATAGGGTACGGACTCTGGTGGAAGATTAATGCAAGGGAGATGATCTTTACGGGCCTCCCTCACCTGCACAGGTTTACTGTTACTATTATTATTTCCTGTATTTGTGGCATTCTTAGGAGGTTGTGGCTTAGGCAGAGCCTCAATCACACACCCCCTTGCCCCGATTATGTCTGGGGTGTTTTTGTCAACTAGCTGTTTCTTTGGGCAAGATCGTTTCTTACCAGGGTATCCAATATATGAGTGTTATCCATAAACTGTTTCTCAATCAGATCCAGTTTAGAGTTAATCATTCTGGTTCTCTCTAAAAGAGGTAGCATCAATGATTTCACTAAGATTTCGATTTTTCCCAAGAGACCTCCATCATCAAATACACCTGGTGGGGAAAGGTGGATATCTTCTATTGAAGCTCTAGGCAGACTAGGTGGCTGAGTTACAACAGGTGGAGATACTGAGATACTAGAATGCTTTTGGATTTTGGCCCGAGCACCATTTAAAGGTCCACCCCCTCTTTTCCTACTATTGAGCTTATTCACAGATGTTGTGCCCAAGTTCTGAATAATCAGGGGGTACTATGAGCTGTACAAGAATTTGGAACTCCAGATATATTGATACTAGGGACCGGACTGGAAGGCGTGTCATTGGGACTGGGGCTATCTACATCAAAGTCAAGGGAGCGTCGGAAGAGCTAATCAGGACATTGAAAATATGCTGTGTGCTTGGATGCAGATGAAAAAACTAGCTGCTGGAGTGAGGGATTGCGGTTCGTCCAACTTATGAAGAACAGAGCTTATCATTCTGGGATTAACAGGTCACCATAGAAAGCTCTGTTCGGCTGAAAAGCTAGAGTAGGTCTCTCGACGATGTCCCTGCCTGACGACATTTTACAAGACGTAGAGAATGAGGAAGAGCTCAAAAAAATAATAGAGTACAAACAACACAACAGCAGGAAGAAAGACAAGATTAATCAATGCAAGAGGCACAGCTCTCTGCAGAAGACATAGCCGAGAATGCAATCCATGATGGAATAAACCAAAACAGTGATGTAGCCATGGTTATCGAAGAGCCTTCCATTTCCGTGGTTACCAAAAATTCTTCTTCTTCCGCTATCTGTTGCGTCTGCTTAAAAGAAATCAGCGGTGCTCATACATGTCCAAAGTGTGGCCGAAACGTTCATGCCATCTGTGGACATTCTCCTAAAGACGATGACGGCGACAAAGTAGGTTATGGGGTTAGCATTTTGTGCAATGTGTGCTTCAATATTGACAAAGCTATCGAAAGTAAAATGGAATCGAAATCGAACCTTGAGATTCAGGCCAATAAAATGAAAAGGGATTCTGACAAAAATATTCCTCCTGTGCCTTTGGGTGCCACTGTGCGAGTTCCGATTCCCGAAGTCGACAATGGGTGGGGTGACTCACGCAATCTCTTGGCAGTCGTTTTTTGCCGACTTGGAATTGCACAAGGAATCTTGAAGCAACTCTACGCCAGATCACAATTCACCGTATGTCCGAAGAACTTAATGAGAATTGAAGACGTTCCTGACCATGAAATACCTCTCCGATCTGCAGCAACTTCTCAGTCCACAGGAAGCGGCCAAGGATTCGTCAGGTGTACGTGCAAGACGAAATGGCAAAATATAAGGTGCCTTTGTGTGAAAAAGAAAATTAAATGTCACTCTAGCCTTCCCTGCTGCAACAAGTAGGTCATGCCAGTTCTGCTTTGTGTTTCACCGGTAACAATATTCTGTTCGCATTATTCTTTAAGTCGTGAAATGTATGTAAAAGATCAAAGTGCCAAAATAAAAGGTGTTTTTGTGCTGCAACAAGTAGGTCATGCCAGTTCTGCTTTGTGTTTTACCGGTAACACTATTCTGTTTGCATTCTTCTTTAAGTCGTGAAATGTATGTACAAGATCAAAGTGCCAAAATAGAAGGTGTTTTTGTGCTGCAACAAGTAGGCCATGCCAGTTCTGCTTTGTGTTTTACCGGTAACAGTATTCTGTTTGCATTCTTCTTTAAGCTGTGAAATGTATGTACAAGATCAAAGTGCCAAAATAGAAGGTGTTTTTGTGCTGCAACAAGTAGGTCATGCTAGTTCTGCTTTGTGTTTTACCAGTAAGAATATTCTGTTTGCATTCTGTAGGTCATGCCAGTTCTGCTTTGTGTTTTACCGGTAACAATATTCTGTTCGCATTCTTCTTTAAGTCGTGAAATGTATGTACAAGATCAAAGTGCCAAAATATAAGTTGTTTTTGTTTGAAGAATAAAAGTGAGTACAATTCCACGTGTTACTCCGGCCTTTCTTAGTGGAACAAGTACTTCAATCTCAGTTCTGCTTTCATTGTTTTCCGGTAAGAATATCCTGTGCATTATTTTGTTGTTTTGTTCTTTCAATTTCAAATACGTATTAATTAATAAAGGTTTCTCATCTTGTGCCCTTTTAACACTTTGAGTAAATGGTACTGGTCATTCTGTATAATTCCTAGGAATTGTATAGAATGCCTCGGAAAAGTATGTAACATTTTCACAAAAAACTTATATTTCATAGTTTGCCGAAAACCATCAGGCATTCTATACATTACCTAGGCATTCTCTACAATACTGAGATTTCACTTTTTTCAAGGCAGTAACCTTTCTTTGAAAATGAAAAGGTAGATTTTTTACACGCAATCCTAAATACTATTCTTTAATTTACAAATGTGTATATCAGGCAGACTGCGAATACCTTGGTAAGTAGTGAATTCTTTATTGCATTATTAATAAAAATCTTTGCAATTGATCTAAAAATACATAATTGAGCACTTTTGCAAAGCACGTGAAAAAACGAATCATTTCATTACAATAACATTAATATGAAAGCCTTTCAAAATTTGCAATATAAATATATATGAATATATAAATATGTACATAAAATTATTGAACATCTTAAAATTCTCCTTAGTTAAAAAAGTTAAAAACCCAGAGTTTCCAATAAGACAAACGTCAATTTGTACTTTTTGTGCTTACAGTACCGTGAAAGTTCACTCACAAACTTGGCAGGAGGAAGTTCTTTACGGATAAGGATTTTTGCACGGCGTCTGATTTTTTCCAGTTCAGGTGCTAGCAACTGGGTTTAGCGCAGTATTTACTGATTTCATAAAACGTACCAGTCTGCAGGCTAATTGAATGTCTCCCCCAATAAAGCATGCCAACAGTGCCTGTTGGCGGGTTCGCAGACATCTTTGGTTCCAAAGCTGTGTTAGTTGTCGCCTTCGTTCGTTCTCTAGGGCATTACAACTACATAGTAAGTGCAAAACATCCTCCTTTGGGTCTCCGCAGAGTCTGCAGTTTGTTTTGGATTCTGAACGTCTCCATGGGGGAAGATGTGCTTTTGATGGTATTACCCCCATCCTCAACTGCATAAAGGATTCCTTTGCTGCCCGTGAGAATTCTGTGCCTAGGTATGCCTGTGGTAGGAACCTGGTATAGCTCTGGATCATGAACCACCCATGGGCCCTCCTGGTAATTGCAGATTTATCTTCTTCCGGGGATAGTATCTTCACTGTCTTATTTACGAGTCGCTTAAAGCATTTGTGAGTACCGTTCGCTTCCCAGAGATCTTTTAGCACAAGATAGTTTATTGCTGCTTGGAGATAGACCATTGCAGGGCTGTCCTTGTTCCTTTCCATCTCTTTCCGTAGGTATGTGTCCAAGGTACGTATCTCAGCTCTCTTTATTTTGTGCCAGCATTTGGCGTAAGCACCCTTGCGTGCTATTTGTTGTTTTTGTAGGCCAAACTCAAGCCTTAATTGTGCTGGCGAGGTGTACGGTGGGAGACTGAAAAGTAATTGCATTGCTTTGGATACTACTTTGTCTAAGATGGACTCGTCTCTCCCTCTGATGCTTTTGCTGCAGTAAGTTATCGATGGCAGTAGACTTGCTTGTAGCACATCTAGCAGAGGGATTAGGTTTGGGCTTGTTATTTTGTTATTAATGCTCTTTAATGCAACGGCCAATGATATTCCTCTGTTTCTGATCGCCGTTTTTTTTGTTGTTTGAATGACCCTTTATGCCCAAGTATTTGTATTCTTTGACTAATTCCATCTTCTGGTCACGTAGAAACCACTTTGGCTGTTGTTTTATGAATTTTTGATTTAACATCATCATCTTCGATTTTTCTAGATTTATGCTCAACCCGTTCTTTTCTGAGAAGTTGCTTGTTGTATTTATGAGGTGTTGGAGGCCTACGGGAGTTCGGCTTATTAATATTGAATCGTCCGCATACAGAAGGTTAGACAGAGTGTGGCCCCCTAAATTTGGGGCGTGATGATTACAGTTATCTCTCTGCGGAGAGGTCGGACATAAAGAGATTGAACATGGTCGGTGCAAGAACGCACCCCTGCTTCAGTCCTTTTGTGGTTGGTATTTCCCTTGATAAGCAATTGCCTGCCCCCAGTTTTATTAGAATCCAGGTCTCTTTGTGAAGTAAAATCAATAGATTCAACAGTTTAAGGCCTACATCCCAGCCTGGGAGCTTGGCCCAAAGTTTTCCTCTGTCTATGCTGTCGAAAGCGGATGAGTAGTCAATAAAACACACAAATAACTGATTTTTTTGTTTAATTGTGGAGCCTATTAAGAGAGAGAGAGCAAGAATGTTTGTTGTTGTCCCTGTATTTTTTTGGAAGCCAGTCTGGTTAATGGGGATTAAGTTTTTCTTAGATGCCCATTCTGTTAGTTCTTCTAATAGGAGACCCAAGAAATATTCGGCGTCTATGTCTATAAGGGCAATGAGCCTGTAGTTCTTTGCTTTGCTCCTGTTGCCTTTTTGTATATCGGGGCGATAATTGATCCCTTCCAGGAGGTCGGGATTTGTTCTGCCACCCAGATTTTCATAAAGAGTGGGAGCAGTTGCTCAGCCCAGTAGTTTGATTCCTGCTTGTAAAGAACAGGGGGAATTCCGTTTGGCCCTGAGACCCCCTCTTTCCTGCCTTTCGCAATTCTTCCCTTGATCTGTTTTATTGAGCCTGGGAAGTTAGTCTCCTCGAATAAAAGCTTTGGGCCCTTCGGACTCTCCTGCCAGACCTCTAAGTCTTGATTTACTCTGTCGGATTCGTTGTTGAAATGGTGAGTTAGATGTTTTACCCAGACCTCTTCCGTTAAGTGGGAATTTATCCCAGGGGCTTTAGGATTCTCTATTTTGTTTACTGTATACCAGAATCTCGCGCTGTTGTTAGTTTTCGAGTCGTAAAGCATTTTCGCCCAAGTTTTTTCTGCGGTGCCCTGTTTTATTCGCCACAGAATATTTTTCTAGTTGTTCTGTAATATCCTCAGCTCAGTCTGTAAGCTGTTGCCGGCCCAGTTTTTTCGCAAACCGCAGAGTGTTCTGTTAACTACGCTTTTTGTTTTCCTTAATTTGCTGGTTTGGGGTGTCAGAGGATGAGTTTTTGGGTTGTTTGTCGGCCTGGCAAGTAGTTTCTTTTGGTTCATTGGTACATAGGTTTCTTGTGAAGATTTGGACTTGGAGTTAGCTGGGCCAAAAGTTTTCAGGAAGATTTCCCAGGCACTTATATTATTATCATTCCATGATTTGACACTTTCCCAGCTGATCTTGGCTTCTTTCCCAAGTTTTTCTAGGTCTCTTGTTTTACATTTAATTCTTTTACACTTTGACGTGATTGTTAAACTTTGCAAATCAATTGGAAGAGTTTATGTTGTCCCCTGTGCCATCAAGGTCAGTTCTTGTGGGTGGGGGTCGCTGCAGTCAGACGTGCCAATTTTGAAGTCACTTACTAATATGAAAAGAGGCTAAGATAAAAAGGTGTAATCTATCGCTGTGCTAGACTTGAAGTTGTGGAAGGGTGCTGCTTGAGGTCGGTCTCCGGGTGTTCATCCATTTATTGATATCAGGCCTAAGTTTGTTAGATCCTTTAATAGGTTTTTGGAATGGTTAGTTGGTTTTCCCCACAAGCACTCTTCCAATTGAGGGATCCCCTTTCAAATAATTGGTCTTCTGTGGGCCAATTGTTTCCTGGGCTCCTTGAGAGGAACATATTAAAGTCACCCCATACAATAAAATCCAGTGTTTCTCTTTCCGTTATTAGTTTGGTCAATTCTAACACCAGGGACTGTGCGCCATTTTTATTTCCTTTTGAGTGCAGGTAAGTGTTTACCAGGATTAGCTGTTGTCTGTTTTTTCCTGGGGTTGAGATTTCCAGCTGTATTGCATTAATTCCATTGTCTTATATGTTCTTATTCAGCAGTTCCTTTACTGTGCTTATTGGTTTTATTGAGGTGTATGTGGTCAGTCCTCCTTTCGACTGAAAATACCTTGGTGACACTCTGAAATCACATTTGACCCTTAAAGATCCATGACCGCAGAAATCACAGTACACCCCACAACCAATTCTACATTATACATCATAATCTTGGGGGTGTCATTAAAATAAAGCAAGACTGTTGGCTTTGTTTAGGGTCTGCACAATAATACATACTGGCAAGATCAGTCATATGGGGCCCGCCTATTGGCACAGGTTCACTACATTAAAAAACAAAAATCCACATGTTATAACCACCATCATTTTATTGTAACAAATAGCCTTGGTATATGCACTCATTAATATCAATAAAGGATTTCAACATTGGTAAAAAACAACTGTCAGTATTGCTATATCAATAAAGCATTAGAAATTAACCTCACCTTCAAGCCATGTAAAATGCCATGGAACAAACACCATAGAACAAACCACTAGAAAGCTCTGCACTTCCAGCTGAAAAGTAATAGCTCCAGCCTTTTGACTACTTGAAAATAAGGGTAAACATTTTGAGGGGTCACAATTTTGTTGACCCTGCAAACATATGGTCAATTGGACCCTGTACTTCTTTTCGGCGGAGTGCAACAGTGCGCCCATTTTCCCGTTAATGATGAGAGCCCAGATATGGGGTCCCGGTCCTCCGATTAGTTTAAATCAGCCATTCGGTTTTGGTCCTCAGGCGTTAAGAGCTCTGAGGAGTAGGGCCCCCTGGTTGCCACTCTCGCCAAGGAAATTTATAAAACATCCTTGTGCTTTCTCCCAGGTTTTTGAGAATCTCTGCAGATCTTGCAGTGGAGCTCTATGTGATCCATTGCTCAAAAAGGTCATAGTTTGCCAATATGTAAAAGGTCATAACATGGGCCAAGTGGGGCTGATTTCTAAATACCAGGGCTCAGTTTACTCTGGGTGGCAAGCTCTGGCCTCCCGGGCTGTTCCAGTAGGCATTCTGGCCTCATGATTGCATTATTTGCACTGAGCTGGTTTCATTTGCTCACTGTGCAAGCTTTTCTCATTTTCTTAGTCTCTAGTGGTCCTCCCCTACTTCAGGGGTGCAGAAGTCCAGGTTCTCCCCCAACTGGGCCTTGGGTGTATAAGGGGGCCAGCCTCACTGGCCCCTTGAGAGAACAATTGGGACTTGGGCCAACAGTCCTTTCATCTTTAGGCCATTGGAAGGCGTGTCCTTCAAGGCGTTCATGCTGCTGCACCCTGCCAGTCCCAGTGTCCAGATCCAACCATGGGACAGTAAATTAACAGCTGCAGATTTCCTGTTTCACCCTTCCTTCTCAGGAGCTGTGTGATGCACTGTTAAGATCTTATTTTGTGTGGGGCGGCCTTTGTTCCCTCTGCTGGAGAGCAGTATCATTACCTTGGCCCAGCAAGGTGAAAAAACACCTGGACTCTGGTCTTGAGCTAAGCCAGAGAAATACAAAAAAGGTGTACATATATTTTCCTGGGACTTGCATAATTAAAATCGCCTCACACTAACTCATCTCACGAAGGGATGAAAGAGGTAGCCGAATGGATGAAGAACAGCCGCCTGAAACTGAACTTAGATAAGACGGAAGTCCTCATCCTGGGATCCTCACCTGCCACTTGGGATGACTCCTGGTGGCCCCCCGCCCTAGGCAGCGCACGCAAACCAACAGACCACGCACGCAACCTGGGCTTCATCCTCGACTCCTCCCTCTCCATGACCAGACAAGTCAATGCTGTCTCCTCGTCGTGCTCCAACATCCTGCGCATGCTACGTAAGATCTTCCGGTGGATCCCCACCGAGACCAGGAAGACGGTCACCCAGGCCCTCGTCACCAACTGTCTGGACTACGGCAACACCCTCTACGCCGACACCACCGCCAAACTCCAGAAGAGACTCCAGCGGATACAGAACGCCTCAGCACGACTCATCCTGGACACCCCCCGTCGCAGCCAGATCTCCGGACACCTGAGAGACCTGCACTGGCTCCCGGTCAACAAGAGAATCACCTTCCTTCTCCTCACCCACGCACACAAAGTCCTACAAAGCCAAGGCCCAGGATACCTCAACAGCCGCTACCACTTCTACGCTCCCAAACGCCAGCTTCGATCGACCAGCCACGCCCTCGCCGCCGTCCCCCGCATCCGTAGAGCCAACACAGGGGGACGGTCCATCTCCTACCTCGCCGCCAAGACATGGAACTCCTTCCCCACCCACCTCCGCCTGACCCAGGACCACCTCGCCTTCAGGAAGCAACTCAAGACCTTGTTGTTCGAGCAGTAGCAGATCCCCCTCCCCCAGCACCTTGAGACCCTCTGGGTAAGTAGTGCGCTATATAAATGCGATGATTGATTGATTGATTGACACTTTCCACCCCAGTTTGATATCTCATAGGAGTTTGTAGGCCTAAGGGAAAAAAACTGCACTCAATGACATATTTCCCCCTAAATGTGTAATATAGTCGCTGCAGAAAAAAAAATAGACCATACTGACTTTACCTATGAGTGCCCACTAAATGATAAGGCCTAATCAAGGTCAACACCTAACCTTGCAAAATCCTCTCTGCAGCAGACCACCTGTGCACAGTTATAGACTGCACACAATGATAGTCTTATATGTGCAGGATGCACACATGTGCACACACATGTACACACTTTTCACCTGTAACTAGCTAAGTGCCCTGTACCCTAGCCGGGTTGCAGCGGACTTATCTCAAAAGATGGACATTGGCGGTAAAGATGCTCCGGCCATTTACCATGTGATTCCTGCTGGTGAGAAACAAGTAGTAAAACTCACCCACAATAAAAAAGCCTAAAACTGGGTGATCAAAACAGCAAACAATCCTGACGTACTAAATGGGGGGTACCTAATTGCAACTCACCCTTATATGTCTAAGGGCCATATGTATGAAGCCAAAAATGAGTCACAAACGCTGCGAATCGCTAAAAATAGCGATTGCGACAAAAAAATCGCTAATCGCAATGTATGAAGCCAAAAACGCATGCAAAATAAGGAATCGCAAATTAGCGATTCCCAAACGTTGCGAAAGTGGTAAATAGCGATTGCAATAGCGATTTCCAAAATTGCGCTGAAACCTGTTTGCGAAAATCGCAAATCTGGAAATCGCTATTTAGAAATCGCAATGGAATGTATCAACCAATCGCAAATAGCGAATTAAGCAAAATCGCTAAATAAGGAATCGCAATTACCATCAAGTGGGAGCAGGTGGTAACCAGGTGCAAAGTATAAATTGAAGCCCAGAATGCAACACACTCTCTACCACAATGTCCGGGCTGTACATGATAGTGAGGAGGCGAAGAGTGAGAGCTCTGGCGCAGAGGAGGAGACGGCAGGAGAGGATATTCCACTTGTGCACCACCATCTTCCAACGCACTGAGGAGGATATCTACACCCATTACAGACTGGAGGAAGAGAGGATACTTAATTTGATTGAGGAACTCAGGCCCCACCTAGGACACCCCACCCGCAGGACACAAGCCATACCCACACACATCCAAGTCCTGTGTTCACTACACCTGCTGGCCTCAGGTACTTTTTCAGGGGGTCATAGCCTCTGCAGGAGGGGTGTCACAAAGTGCCCTGTCACGCTTTTTCCATGCGTTCCTCGATGCCATGATATATAGGATGCAACACCACATACACGTCCCCAGCACCCCACAGGAACAATCACAGACCAAGCAGGACTTTTACAACATAGCCCAATTCCCTCACGTCATAGGATGTATAGATGGAACACATGTTGCCATTTCACCCCGCTCAAACAGAAAGTATGTATTCCGGAACAGGAAATGCTACCACTCACTGAACATACAGATGGTGTGTGGTGCCAAAAACATAATCACCGACATAGTGGCAAAGTACCCAGGAAGCACACATGACGCCTTCATATTCCGTCACAGTGGGCTATACAGTAGACTCTCAAGAGGGGAATTTGGAGAGGGATACCTACTAGGTAACAGCACACAATGTCAGCCCACATTTCTCAGGGCCAGCATGTGCATCACAGTGACTGACCTTTAAACATTTCCACCCACAGGGGACAGTGCCTATGCAGTCCGGGATTTCATCCTGACACCCTACCTGAATCCTGCCACTGCTGGGGAGCGGCGCTACAACCGGGCACACATTTCAACAAGAGGCACCAACTAGAGAACATTTGGCATTTTGAAGAGCACATTCAGATGCATTCACAAGAGTGGAGGAGCCCTCCAATACAGCCCTGAGACGTGCTGCAAAATTGCAGTAGCTTGTGCCATGCTGCACAACATTGAAACCAGGAAAGGGACACCAAAGGAGTTGAGTGACTCAGAATCCTCTGACATGGAGGGACCTGGACCCATACACATGGAAGCTGGCGTAGCTGCTGCTGCAGCTGGGCGAACGAGGCGTGATGAGATCATGCGGAACTACTTCTAGGTGAGTGAAAATGATACAATGACAACTTCTGCCTTTGCTAACGTGTTTAATACCCAATAGCAACAATGTCACAAATCCAAAAAAACATGGATGAACTCTCCTAAACCAAAGCACATGTTTCAATCACAGTGCTACAAAATCAGTCATTAGTACAGCAAGTGCAACACTGTTGCTGGCCCCATTTCTCCCCTGTGTGCAATAGTCATTTTGCTGCAGTCCCTATTGTTGTGTGGCAGGCCTGGTGCTCTGGCCACTACGGCGCCTCTCAACAGTGGGTGGTGGTGTGTTGGAGCTCTGCACCGACTGTGAGTCCTCCTCACTGGGGGTAAGCACCCCTGGTCCAGCAGTACGCAGCGCACGCAGTTCATCCAGGGTGGCAGTTGACTGCACTACCACAGTGGCAATATCCTGGATTCCATGCGAGAACTCACGCTGGATCTCTAAGGCACACCTTGCCAGCATATTGGTGGAGGAGGCCAGCCTGTTAATAGCGCGTGTGTAGTGGTCCATGCGGGCCATTTCTTTGCGCCTGGCTGCACGTTCAGCTCGCAACTCTGCAGTCAGCTCCTGCACAGCCCCCCTGATTTCCTCGCTTATTCCTCTGTTCCCTGCCCTGATCTCTCTCTGAATGGCCTTCATATGTTTCGCTTGCAGGCGGTGTACTTGAAGCATGTGCATTTCTAGGCCGGCAAAAACAGATTCTTCCTGCTGCACACTGGAGCTGATGGCCGTGCGGGGTCTACGCCTGCCCCTGGACTGTGGTCTGGACTCCTGCTGCTGGGGTACTGGTGCATCAGACTGCACATTTTCATTGTCCTCATCCTCATCATCCATTATTCTGAATGGCCTCACGTTCCTCCTACTGTGTCCCTGTGGTCGGATGAAAGGACTGTCCTCCCCATCTGTATCATGGCCATGGCTGGCTTCTCCGGAGGCTTGGGGTCCTGTCTCACTCACACTGGCTGTAGCCTTTCCACTTGCAGGTGCTGTGGATAGAACAGCACACTACACTTATTTTTTCATTACATGTGATATTCAAATAAATGCTTTCACTGTGTTCCCTGACTTTACTTGTGTCATTCAACTTTCCTGACCTGCACATGTGTAATTTGTAAGATTTTGATGCTACATCCAACATTACAGGCTATTGTGACTACATCTCCCATAATGCATAGCTGTGACTGCCTGTGTACGCTCTAGGCTGACATGTGGTTCCCCTAATCCCTAGGTCGCTGCAGGGGGTTGCTTGGGGTGGTTTAGGATGGGGAGGCATGCTTCTTACCTGGTCTTGCAGCCGGTTGTGCTGAGCTGTCGAGCACGGACACGCCCTCAACACTCTGTGGAGGCAGTGTGCCCTCTACCAGCTACTCCAGTGGTGTAGAGTCAGGGACGTTGGAGGTTCCCCCACGGGTGAGCTGGGACTGCTCCAGCCTGGCAGCCAACTTCTCCTTGGAGCGCTGGCACAGGTCGTTCCAGCGCTTGCGCAACACTTCTACTGTCCTGTGTGTGACTCCTAGGGTATTCACTTTGGTTTGGATGCCCTCCCAAATCCGTCTCTTGCTGGCTTCTGGCACCTTGTGGGAACTCCTCCCAAATAATGCCTCATGGTGTGGCACCATTTCTGTAATGAGGGTCTCTAGTTCAGCCTCAGAGAACTTGAGCTTCCTCTTCCTGCCTGCTTCCCCTTCTTGCTGCTCCTTCTGGCTTGCTGGGACATCCTGGTTTCCACCTTCTGCCATGGCTCCTGTGTACCAAACAACACTCGCACACTATCTGTCTCAATCTTAAAGCACCATGGGAAATCACTCACTTCCTGGATGGTGATGTCATCATAAAGCATCAGGATTGCGATTAGATGTTTCCAGAAAATCGCTAAATTGCGATTTTTTGCGTGGGAACATTGCAATTTAGCAATTTTCTGGCAGCGATCTCGCTATATTGTGATTTTCTGGCTGCGAACTCGCAAATTAGCGATTTTTGAGGTTTAAAGAATCGCATTATCCACCGCGCAAACATTTATTGATTTTGGGCAGATAGCTAAATATTTGCGATTGCGTTGATACATCCCGATTTGCGATTCTGATTTTGCGATTCGGTAATAATCGCAATTTCAGAATCGCAAATCGTTTTCTTGATACATATGGCCCTTAATGTTGCAGGGGTTCTTCCTCCTCCCAGGCATCTATTGCATCTGCAGAAACGAAAGAGACAGTAGCGCTGCACAGAGTTTGTGTGCTGCTGGTAATGTAGACGCAGAAATAGGACTTATGTACCAATAGACATCAAACCCTTAAGAAAGACAACATTCATATTTTTGGGTTTGTGCACAAGTATGAATATTATGTTTTGTGTTCATTACAGGACAGAGCTAACATTAAAGGAAAGGTACTTTGTTTTCTACACTGTTTCTTATTTTGCTGCCAGTATTTTCCATCCTTGTGAAATTGGTGTGCTCTTTGATAAAATATTTTTAGTGAATTGACCTGTGTGCTTCACATGTGGCTGTTCTTTGACTCTATGATGAAATATGAGACAGGCAAGTAATTAACATAGTAGCTACAGCAACTTTTAAGCATTCCACTTTTGGCAATGCTCGGACCGTCCCAGTAAAAAATAGATGCAGGTATGGTGAACCATGGGATGGGAGGGTCAAGGAGCCATGGAAGGGTGATCAGTGGGTGAGGGTGGTATTGAGTGACAGCAGAAAGAGATAGAAAAGAAATGAAGTACTCGCATGGACTGCTAAAAAATACCAAAAGTAATTTTTCCATGTCAGCCATGAAAGGACATAACTTATCTAATTAGAAATGACGCAAAGTTCAAGTTCAAGTTCAGAAATTTATATAGCGCACTACTCACCCAGAGGGTCTCAAGGCGCTTGAGGGAGGGTGGGTGCGTTACATATCGAATAGCCAGGTTTTTAGTTGTTTTCTGAAGGAGAGGTGGTTATGTGTAAGTCGGAGGTGAGTGGGGAGAGAATTCCAGGTTTTGGCTGCTAAGTAGGAGAAGGATCTTCCTCCCATGGTGGATCTGTAAATGCGCGGAATTGCGGCGAGGGATTGATTGGATGATCGTAGTTGGCGGGTGGGAGTGTAGAAGGACAGTCGTGTGTTGAGGCATTCGAGTCCTAAGACGTAGAGGGCCTTGTGTGCGTGGGTGAGGAGGCGGAACGTTATTCTCTTGTTGACGGGGAGCCAGTGGAGATCCTTCAGGTGACCGGAAATGTGAGCCTGACGGGGAATGTCCAGTATGAGTCCGTCTGAGGCGTTTTGGATGCGTTGGAGTTTTTTCTGTAGTTTGGCTGTGGTCCCGGCATACAGGGTATTTCCATAATCCAGTCGGCTGGTGACCAGTGCGTGGGTGACTGTCTTTTTTGTTTCGGTGAGGATCCAGCGGAAGATTTTTTTGAGCATGCGTTGGATGTTGAAGCATGAAGATGAGACGGCGTTGACTTGTCTAGTCATCGAGAGGGAGGAGTCTAGGATGAAGCCAAGGTTACGAGCGTGATCTGTAGGTATGGGTGCTGTACCCAGGGCCGGTGGCCACCATGAGTCGTCCCAGGCAGAGGGGGATGATCCTAGGATGAGGACTTCAGTTTTGTCCGAGTTTAGTTTTAAACGGCTGTTCTTCATCCATTCGGCTACATCTTTCATTCCTTCGTGTATATTGTTTTTTTCGGTGTTTGGGTCTTTGGTGAGGGAGAGGATCAGCTGGGTGTCGTCTGCGTAGGAGATGATGTTGAGGTTGTGTTGGCGCGCGATGGATGCGAGGGTACTCATGTATACGTTGAAGAGGGTGGGGCTGAGTGAAGATCCTTGTGGTACACCACAGATGACTTCAGTGGCCTCTGATTTGAATGGGGGGAGGCGGACTCTCTGGGTTCTTCCTGCGAGGAATGAGATGATCCAGTCCAAAGCCTTACCTTGTATTCCGATGTTGTTGAGGCGTTGAATGAGGGTGCTATGGCATACTGTGTCGAAGGCGGCGGAGAGGTCGAGTAGGATGAGGGCAACTGTTTCTCCGTTGTCCAGTAGCGTTGGGATGTCGTCTGTAGCTGCGATCAGGGCGGTTTTGGTGCTGTGTTTGGCACGGAAGCCGGACTGTGAAGGGTCGAGGGAATTGTTGGATTCCAGCAAGGCGGCAAGCTGATTATTGACGGCTTTCTCAATGACTTTGCCAGGGAATGGGAGGAGTGAGATGGGGCAGTTGTTTTTAAGTTCAGAGGGGTCTGCTGTGGGTTTTTTCAGAAGGGCGCTGAGTTCGGCATGTTTCCAGCTTTCCGGGAAGGTAGCGGAGTTGAAGGAACAGTTGATGACATCGCGGAGATGGGGTGCGATGATGGAGTCTGCTTTTTTTTTTTTTAAACCTTTATTTAACATTTGCAATCAAATACAGACACGGGCCTACAACCCCCAGGGCTGGCCGCTAAGCATTTCAGTACGTTATTACAATCCAACGTCAGACCCATCCTCCCTGGGGAGCATAGGGACTCCATCTACAAAGCACATCGGTTGCAAAAGCAGTTCAACTCGAAAACAGGATAAGAGGTTTTCATTTTACATATAAAAAGTTGAAAGGATCAGGTGTCGTACAGTGTCTCGGATCACAAAAGGGGGCGAGCAAAAGAACAACATGACCAAAAAAAGTTCACTATCATGTAGGTTAGCGGCGTTAAGACATACGACATCGGGATAAGTAGCACACTATTATTCGTCTACGCCATCATTATTGTCCGCCCCACAGCACCAAAACCTCAGAAAAGTCAAGGTACAGATGTAGAAACAAGGATGTAAGGAAAGCTGAACCCACTACACTAACCCGGAAAAGGAAAAAGAAAGAAAAGGCAAGTGAAGAGAAGGAAGAAAAGAGGCCATAGAACAAAAATAAAAACGAAACACCCACCCCCCACCCTGCACCCCTGCTGATGACTACGCCACCACCCTCGCAGCGTGCCTGTCGCCCAGTAACCAGAACCCGAAATATAGTAGAAAGGGAAAGAAAGGAAAAGGCAAAGAACCCCACACAATGAGGGAAATCGGAGGAGGGCATAGTTCTACTGGCTCCCGGTCTCCTTCCCCCGTCGTAGCCAGCCCAGCCCCGGACTCCGTTAGGTCAATAATACACAATCCCGTTAAACATAGTGCCACAATGAGAGACTCGGAGAAGAATCTCAACCCTGGCCCCGTCGATCAAATTCACTGAAGTCATCAATTAAGGAAAGCACTTCCCACAAAGTACTGTCAAAGTCTACCTAACAGGAGTACACAGATGAGAAAAGAACGGCAGGACCCGATGTAGATGGCTGGTACCAATGTTGACCCTCCCTGCCTCCGAAGCCAAGTTTTACACCATCCACCATCTTGAAAGACCGACAGGGGAGGGGAGTCGACACGGTCCGAAACAGCAAAGGATAGAAAGTAGAAGGATCCAAAATGGATACGACATGTAAATGTTCCGGGGGATACACAATCGGGGTTCCAACGGTTCCGTGGGGTGACCAAGCACAGTACAGTCAGGTAGATCCACTTCAATAGGGGCAAACACTGCTTCCATCACCGGGTCAAGATACACCTCTGAGACATCTATTGAAAAGCGTGCTGGCTGCCAGCACCGTACGCAGTGACGGGTCATTTCGAGCCTGTTCCGCTAGATTTGTTTTGTCTTCCAACATGGTGGACCCCACGGAGAGGCGCCTTCTCCGGGGCAAAATTAGGCGGAGCAGGAGTAAGCCATGATGGACTGACGGTTAGCGAGCAGTAGTACGCAGCGAGGCACCGACCCGGGGGAACGGCGATGTGAATGCCAGACCCCCGGTCAGGGACCCCCGCGACACAGCACCGTGCGTCACTCGTCACCTCACCTTCTGTAGGGCACCAGGCGGCCGATGGTAGCAAAACAATCAAAAAAGTCCGAGTGTTCCAGAGACCGGACCCAACCACCGTCAGCAGTCCGTTGTTATTCAACTCGGACCCGGCAGAGCCAGCACTCGAGACCCTGGCTTCTCTGCTAGGTTAGGCCTCAATGCGACAATCGACGTAGCTCCGCTCCACAATGGCGGAGAAACTCCTGGATTGCACCACTGGAGTGCGGGTCGGATCACACACACAGATCCGGTGCAGGTAATCAGGATAAGCAACAGGATGATAGAGCAAAGGACGGAGGTCAGCGGAGCCGGGAGACTATGCGGCCATCTTGGTTGGTGTCGTAGCTCCTCCCTCGAGTCTGCGTTGTTAAATATGTGGTGGGGACATGGGTCGGTTGGCGATCCTGAGTGAATGGAGTTCATCAGGCGGATGGTGTCCTCAGTGGTGATTGGGTTCCAGGCGAGAAGGTTGTGAGAGTGCTGTTTTGGTTCGGAGGTGGGTGGAGTGGGCTGTTCATCGGACTGGCTTTCAAAGCTATTATGAATCTCGGCGATTTTGTTGTGGAAGAAAGATTTATTTATTTATTTATTTAACAGATTTCTAGAGTGCATGGCTGCCCGTGAGCGTCCCAGCGCTAAGTGACAAGAACCTACTGTAGAGGGGTCTTACGGGAATAGCCATAAAAGAGGATAAAGAGTTGCAGAGGTTTTGAGAGGGAGTGATGTCGTTGGTGCCGGCGGTGGGGTTGGTAAATTCTTTGACGATGTTGAATAGTTCTTTGGTGTTGTGGGCGTGGTTGTCGAGTCGATCCTTGAATGCAGATTTCTTGGTGGATCGGATCAATTGGTGGTGTTTGCTGGTGGCGTCCTTGAAGGAGGTCTGGTTGTCAATAGTTGGGTTTTTTCTCCAGGTTTTCTCGAGAGTAGGACATAATTTCTTGGATTTCGTAAGGTCATCGTTGAACCAGGGGGCCTTTTTGCTACCTTGTTTGATCTGGTGGTTTTTCAAGGGTGCTAATTCGTCAGCGCAGTGGGTGATCCATTGTGTGAGCTTGGTGGCAGCTTGGTTTGGGTCCGCTGATATGGCAGTAGGGTTTTGGTTGAGCGATGTGAAGAGTTGGTCGGTGGTGATTTTGTTCTAGTTTCTTTGAGGAATAGGTTGTGGGGGTTTGTGGGTCGTGGTCTTTTTGTAGTTGAAGTGAACGCAGTGGTGGTCCGTCCAATGGAGAGATGTGGTGTGATCGAAGGAGATGTGTTTGCTGGAGGTGAAGATAGGGTCGAGCGTGTGTCCGGCAAGGTGGGTGGGGCTGTCAACTAGTTGTTTGAGTCCGAGATTGGCTAGGTTGTCCAGAAGGGTGGTGGTGTTGCTGTCGTTATTCTTTTCCAGGTGGAAGTTGAGGTCTCCCAGTAGAATGTAGTTCTCGGAGGTGAGGGCATGTGGGCTGATGAAGTCTGTTATGTCTTCGGTGAATTGTGGTCTGTAGATGAGGGTGCCTCTGAGTGTGGTCCTGGGGTCGGTGTGGATCTGGAAGTGGAGGTGTTCGGCGGTCATGAGGTTATCGTCAGAGTCGGTCGTGATTTTGATGGTATTCTTATGGACGATGGCGATGCCTCCTCCGGTTTGGTTGATGCGGTCTTTTCGGATGATCTTGTAATCGTTCGGGATGGCTATGGCGATGTCGGGTGGCGATGAGGCGTTCATCCAGGTTTCTGTAAGGAAGGCGATGTCCGGCGATGCAGTGTCGAGTAGGTCCCAGAGTTCCGTGGCATGTCTGTGGATCGAGCGGGTTTTCAGCAGGATGCACTTCAGGTGGTTGGAGTTGGAGCTGTGTTTGGAGGTGGAGGATTCGGTGTGGGTCCTTGTACAGGCGAATTTGTAGGAGTGGCAGGCGAATGGTCCATGGGTGTATCCTGGGGTGGCTGTGCAGCATTGTCGTGTGCGTCCGGGGTTGAGGGCGAGAAGGGAAGCGGCGTTGTACGTTAGGCGGGATGTGAGGGTATAGCGGGGACCAGGGGGTCTGGTGATGGGTGCGGTCCAGGCACGGACCGGCGTAGACGGGCTTACCTTTGGCGCACCTTTGGCGGCATGGGGCCCGACAGCTGCGCGTGAACGCTGCGCGCATAGGCATCTGTCATATGTGGGTAGTGGAGGGGGGAGGGGCAAGGGAGGATCAGCTGGGATGCGGGAGCTGGGATGGAGATCTGGGCAGGGAGCCACAAAAACAACAATAAAATACAAAATGGCAGCAGGCCAAAAGCCAAACAGGATTGGGGCGCAAGCAGGAATAACGCGGTGCAAATGGCAGTGGCACCGGTACAATCAGGCAGCAATCACTATTACAGTCAGCGCAGCACTGTTTAAGATTTAATTATAGCGTACTTTCAATCAAAGTGCTACAAGTTAAAATGCTAATCAGATCTAAATTAAAGCGTACTTTCAATCAAAGTGCTACGGATAAAAATGCTCATCAGATTAACTAGCTATCAGGCAATCTACCGCTACAGGGTACTTGCGATACTGCGGACAGGCAATGGCAGAGGCGAGGTAGCAGACAGCAGTCTTGGAGTCAGGCAGGGCGTGGAGCAGCGTGAAGGAGCGACCGCTTCTGTATATGCTCCAGGGGCAAGACGAGTACAAGAATGGGGAAGAAAGCCATTCAATAAAGAAAAGGGACCTAAGATAAACAAGAAAGTAATTCAATCATGAGCAAAGGGTTAACCCTTAGCCCACTCTGCGCAGAGCACTGTAGACAATAGGTCTTCAACTACAGACAGTTAAAGTGGTATGTAGGTGAGACCTAAAAAATCCACACACTTCCCTTTACTTAACAGTAAGTCCCAAGGAGTACACTACTTCATCTCACACAACACATCACTCTTCTTACCCCTTGACTGTCCCCTTAAAACCCACATGTAAAACTGATGTCAGTAGTTGGCAATAATCTATACAGAATATTATTGCGGCTTTAAAATATGATTCTATGTGTAATTAAACCCTCATTATGCCCTTACATTCTACCTAAAAGTATGATCAATGAGGGCACCAATTCCTCATTAGGCCACACCTTGTACACAATCCTTAGATCTGGCAAATTAGAAAAAGTTGCCCTTTAGAAAGTTCCTATCATCCCCTTTTTGTCAAGCATTACACTGTAGAAGGAGGCTTTTGGACATAAATACTTCGAATAAAGAAATCTGTAAAAATACACTATTTATAGTATGTCTGGAAGCAGAACGTCAGTCAAAGCATAAGTACATGCTTAGCACTAAAGGGCCTGATCTCGAACTTGGGGATGGGTTACTTCGCCACAAAAGCGATGAATATCCCGTCTGCAGTTTTACAAGTCCTTTATATCCTATGACACTTGTCATTTGTAATGGAGTAACCTGTCCTCCAACTCTAATTCAGGCCTCCAATCATCTGGCACAGGAAATGATTATGAATCTCAACTAAAATAGTGGAACAGTCCAGCTCTTATCACAATATCCCAGAAAAACACGCGTAGGTAAAACTGCTATCATTTAGAGCTATATCTGGTGTTTAATCTCTAAAAGGAGCCTCTATTCAGCATGGTATTCACAATCTGAATGTGGATCTGCAACAGTTTTACAAATTACATACTAAAACAGTTGGAGTTTAGTTAAAACAGAATTTTCAATGAGGTGCTAAGCATTGACATCAATTCACCAACCAAAAGTGACATCATATGACCTGTTATCTTGAATCTTCTTAGGCAGGATGTTGCATGGCCTTAATCCCAATGACATCAGAATAAGTAATATTGATGAAGTTCCATAATAATTGCATGAATAGGTCAAGGGAACAGTTAACTGGATTGTAGTAAGCAAGCAAAGTGAATCTGATATCTTTTAGTGGAGATTGGAGAGTGGGGTTTTCTCACCCCTATGAAAAGTTTGGAAATAAAATAAACTCGAATAGTGCATTTCAAGACCTTCCATGGTGTGCCAAGTTATTGAAATCCGACAATCCCAATTAGGTTGACGAAATTGTGTTTTAAATGTCCTATGTATGCCCCATATGTCAAAACATACCTCCGTTGCTAAGTCAAGCATTTACCTACGGGTGCCCCTTTTGCTGATGCATCACATGCAATATGGCAGTGTAAGAATTTTGATAATACTGTTATCCAAGTACTATAGGGGGGGCCTTGGTGTAAAATGTTACACCTAGTATGTTGAGAACCCCATTTTGTCATGGATGTCCCCCTAACACAATCCATGTTGTCCTCCCCTATGCAAGAATTTCTTCCAGTGCCCCATGCCAAAATTGACGGATAGTGTGGCTAGTGCTAGCATTATGCCGTGTGTATCCCACATGCAAGTATTCCCTCCAGTATGCAAGCGCCAGCATTTTGTCTAGGATGCTTCTATGAGCCAAGAAGCACTCCAGGCCCAACATCAGACTTGCAGGCGTAACTAATTCTCACTCACGGTCACTTACATTCACTTACACGTATTTATTCACAATCAATCTTGTTCACACATTAGCGCTCACTTGCACTCCATTTTCACACAGTCTCATGCACTCACTCTTACCCTAACTCATATACAGTCTCTCACTCACTCTTACTAATGCATATTTACTCACTTCCACACACACACACGATCTGACATACAAACATAAATGCTCACACATATACACACTCTCTCAGACAAATTCACTCCCACCTCCATGCACACACACAACATACAATTACAGCCATTTTATTTTTACTACCTTAAATGTCAGTGAAGCTCAACTTTTTACTCCCCTTTTTACTACACTAATAGTGAATAATAGAAGATGTTGCACTGGTAGTGTAATAAAAATGAGCAGAAAAACAAGGTTCGAGATGTTGGAAAATACACCAGTAGTGTTGGCATTGATATGCCACCTCTGGGGTGAATGTATGACAATGTTCTGCATTCTGTCCATCAACTGTTGTTTTGCATTTTGTCACCCCGAGTGGAATGGGTATGCTCAGATGTGAGTCCAATGCTCTCCACACCACTGGAGTCAAGCTATCCTGGCTGAAGATGGCTGATAGCCAGAAACCGGTCCAAGGATGCTTGATTCCGGTCCAGGAAAGACATGGCTTGGCAGTTTGGGCTGAGCTGTTCCCATGAGGCCCAGGGTCAATGCTGATTTGCATATGGCCATGTCTGAACTGGGGTGGTGTGGAGTGCAAAAAAATGAAGGATTTAGGCCCAGATCTCTGTACTTGGGTGAATGTATGACATTGTTCTGCATTCTGTCCATCAACTGTTGTTTTGCATTTTATCACCCCGAGTGGAATGGGTATGCTCAGACGTGAGCCCCGTGCTCTCTACACCACTGGAGTCAAGCTATCCTGGCTGAAGACGGCTGATAGCCAGAAACCAGTCCTAGGATCCTTGATTCCGGTCCAGGAAAGACATGCTTGGCAGTTCGGACTGGACTGTTCCCATGAGGCACAGGGTCAAGGCTGATTTGCATATGGCCATGTCTGAACTAGGGTGGTGTGGAGTGCAAAAAAACTATGGATTTAGGCCCAGATCTCTGTACTGGGGTGAATGTATGACATTGTTTCACATTCTGTCCATCAACTGTTGTTTTGCAATTTGTCACCCCGACTGGAATGGGTACGCTCAGACGTGAGTCCCAATAGGTACGCCCAGACGTGAGTTCCATGCTCTCCACACCACTGGAGTCAAGCTATCCTGGCTGAAGATGGCTGACAGACAGAAACCGGTCCTAGGATGCTTGATTCTGGTCAAGGAAAGACATGGCTTGGCAGTTCGGGCTGGACTGTTCCCATGAGGCACAGGGTCAAGGCTGATTTGCAAATGGCCATGTCTGAACTGGCGTGGTGTTGAGTGCAAAAAAACGATGGATTTAGGCCCAGATCTCTGTACTGGGGTGAATGTATGACATTGTTCTGCATTATGTCCATCAACTGTTGTTTTGCATTTTGTCACCCCGACTGGAATGGGTACGCTCAGACGTGAGTCCCAATAGGTACGCCCAGACATGAGTTCCATGCTCTCCACACCACTGGAGTCAAGCTATCCTGGCTGAAGATGGCTGACAGACAGAAACCGGTCCTAGGATGCTTGATTCCGGTCAAGGAAAGACATGGCTTGGCAGTTCGGGCTGGACTGTTCCCATGAGGCACAGGGTCAAGGCTGATTTGCAAATGGCCATGTCTGAACTGGCGTGGTGTTGAGTGCAAAAAAACGATGGATTTAGGCCCAGATCTCTGTACTGGGGTGAATGTATGACATTGTTCTGCATTCTGTCCATCAACTGTTGTTCTGCATTGTGTCCCTCTGAAGCCAGGGCTCACAAAGGCAGAGACATATCGCAATTGGAAAGCCAAGGATTGCAGCTGTGACCCCTGGTGAACCCTAAAAGACACTCATGGTTTCAAATGAGCAATCAAGATGTTTTGTTTTTCAAACATGTTTTTATTGTAATTGTACAAAATCAAAGCACAGTAAAACAGTACAGTTGATTTTAGAAAAGCAGAGGAATAGGGGGAAAAGGATCAGTCAGAGCAACATCAAACATATTGTCAGCATCATGAAATGACACACTTAGGACCATGCACTCATCCAAATCTGTCTTTCAAGCTGGCACTGTAACCTTCTCAGAGTTAGTTGGAGTACCATCTGTTCGGTAGTTCCGTCTCTTCCAAACTGTCTAACATGCTTTCCCAGTGTTCAAAATCTTGTTCTGCATGTTTGTCAGTACATACCACCCGTATTCGCCTCTCCGCCATCCATTTTTGAGTCACTAGTGCAGTGGGATGTATCCAATGGGTGGCCACCCTGCACCTAGCGAGCACCAGGCCAAGGAGAGCACATCAATGGCTCATCTTGGTTTCATGACGAGGTGGCCGGAGTACCTCAAGTAGTGAGGTTTCTACATGCACACATGTGAGCACTGGCAGAACCTGTAAGACCTCGTCCCAATATCCTTGGAATTTTTTTACAGCCCCATGCCATATGAAGGAAGGAAGCCTGAGCAGACCCACACCTATGACAAGCATCTGACTGAGCCCCATTGGTTCTGGTTCATATAAGCTTGGTGTAATTAACACCTTGACTGCTAAGGCAATTCCCCACCTGTGCTGCAGAATTATGAATTCCTTTATTCATGACGAGCTCAGCTCATCATAAGCACACGACCAGTGTACTGCATGAGGAGCTGAGCTCGTCATGAGCAGCGAAGGGGTTAATAAAACTAGATCATCTTTAATTGTGCGTTACTCCCCACCTCCTTCAGTTGAGCAAGCGCTCTCCTCCACGCACTATCAATGAGATCATCAGTCCATCTATCATGTACTCCAGACGTGTCAATTTGGCTATCCCTTAACCCCTTCCATGCTCATGACAAGGTCAGCTCGTCATGGGTGTTACCTGCGCTGTGCGTTTGACGAGCTGACCTTGTCATGAACAATGGTGATTGAATAAATGCAGCACAGGAGGGGAAAACCCCATAGCAGCCAAGGTGTTAGGAGCCTTGTAAATGTGAGATCTTACATCCTGATTCATGAAAGACCCGTTTTGCGAGTCTCTAATAGCGATTCATAAGGAATCGCTATTACAGGCTCGCAAAACGGGATTCATGTAGGAATAGCCCAAAAAAATGCGATTCCTACTTATATCTTATTTGCGATTAGCAAATTGCTAATCGCAAATAAGGAATAACTCCCCATTCATTCCTACCAGGTCCTCTGACACCAAAAACCTATCTAGGTGACTATATGTATCATGTGTTGGGGCATAACATGTGTATTTGCCTTTCTCCGGGTGAGTCATACACCAGACATCCAGTCGGCTCATGTTAGGTTTTGTACTGTGTCACAGGAGGTGATTATACCAATTAACAGCAAGCATACCGAGGACATCCCCAGCCCACAACAGGGTGTCCTAAAATAGGAGAGGAGCTCTAGAACCACTTCAAAATAGAAGACTGCATTATCCGTATTGGGTACATAACCATTCAAAAGGCACTGTCCAGAATCCCTAAAGTTCCTCAGGAGCAGTACCCTAAAGAGGCCCACCTTCTGGCAGCTCAGACTCTGATTTGTACAACAACAGAGGTTCACAATGGCCAGATGAGGGGAAGGGAATTTAGGGAAGGTACTGTGGGGAGGGAGACCTGTAGAAATGCAACCAATACTTTGAACACAAATTCAAATCCTAGCACATGTACATACTTTTACTGTTTAAACATACGTTAGATTTAAATAGGCTCTCATATTTACCTGTGAATAATAACAAATATTGTAATAACAAATATTGTCTTGGAGAGTTCTTATCTTGACCTTTTCTGTTTGTATCCTTTTGCTCGGCCTTGGAAAGGTAATAGCACGCACGCGCGCTATGCTGTGGTGATCTTAGCGTACAGCGCTGCCCAGTTTTAAATTTACCGCTTATTGTATTTTTTTTCATTTAATTTTATTTCCCCCTGTTTTTAATTATATTCCGCTGTGCCACACACTTGCACTGTAATTGTGCCCTCAACGCATTTTGAGCGGAGTCTGTAGCTTTCTTGCTGCCTTCTCGCTGGCGCCTGGTCGCCATCTTGGGGATGGCTAGTGTAGAACGTGCCACTTGCTTGAGTGCTCTAGCGCTTCTCAGGAGCCCAGGTGAGCCGATACGGTGACGCGCAGCGGTAGCGCCTGACTCGCGCCTGAGTCTGCACAAGGGAGACGCTGGACGCGGCAGGACTCTTTTGGGTTGTAATCATGATTTATCAGTATTCCATCCAGGCTCTTCACCGGATCAGTCTAGGTATGCCCTCCTGCTCGCACTTGGCCCAGCATCCCCTATGTGGCCCTCACACCTGCCCATGCGGATGGTGGAACCTACCGCCACCGACTATGGCCCCTAGCCAGATCTTGTTTCAACGTAAGAAGAAACCTGCACCTCTCAATGCCATCAAACTTTGGCACCATAACGTCAGATCTCTGTCGAAACATCATCGAGATATTTTTGAACTTATCTCCCTTGAAGGTCCTGATATCTTCTTCATGACGGAGACCTGGCTGGGTGATGAGGATTCGGCCATTATTAATTTGGCCCTTCCCCCGGGCTATGCATTTCACACACTAAATCGCAAGGGGAGAGGTGGAGGCATTGCAGTGGCTTTTAAAACCTGCTTCACCTGCACATGGAAGCCGATGGACTTGGTTGGCGCCGAATGTGCCCATTTTTCCATTCGCATTAATCAGCACCAATCCTTTTCAGGTCTTTTGGGTTTACCGCCCTCCGGGGAGCGATAGTGCCTTCAGGAGAGCCCTTCCTGAGTTGGTCAGGTCTCTCTCTCTGCTCTCTTCCAACTTCACCATCATCAGCGATCTAAATTTACACTTTGATGCCATTGAGATACCAGCGGTTAGAGGTCTGTTGGACGACCTTGAAGCTGTACAGCTACTCCAACTGGTCCGCCATCCGACCCACGAGGGAGGCCACATCCTTGACCCAGTCTTTTCAAACCTTCAATTGGCCGAGGTCTCCCCCCCTAGACCCAAGGGATGGAGCGATCACCATCTTATTGAGCTTTCTGTCACTATGGTGACACAATCCACTGGGAAGCTGGATAAAACTTCTTTCTGACGGCCCTGGAAAAAGCTCAAATTGGAAGATTTCCATCGTCTCCTGCTTACCACCCCTTTGGCTCACTCGGATGACGTGGCAACTGGGTATTCCATCTTTTGCGCTTAGATTGTTAAAGTCCTTGACGTATTAATTCCAGCCGGCTGGAGTAGGAACCGACACTCTCAGCCCAATCCCTGGTACACGGAGACACTCAGGTGTATTAAAGCTACCTGCCGACAGGCTGAAAGAGCATGGAGGAAGAACTATGACAATGACTTGAAAGTATGCTACCTGGCCAAGGTAAAGACATATCACAGAGCTGTCTGCCGGGCCCGAGCTGATTACTATGCACTGGAGTTCCAGGCGAGCTCGAACCCGTCCAAACTGGTTTTTAAAGTCTTGAAGGAGCTCACAGCAAACAGACTTCCAATTACTGAGATCTGTTCTCTTGCCCACTGTGAGTCGTTAGCCAGCTTCTTTGTGGAAAAAGTGAATGCCATCTATCGCTCTTTTCCCAAAGTTGACTTTGACAGTACGACTTCGACTCTACGTACTTCTCAATGCTTGACCTCTTTTCCTATAGCATCGGAGCAGGAATTCATTCTTCTAGCAGCCAAGGCCAAGTCTGGCTCACCAGACGATCCTTTGAGACCAGCCCAGTTTATGGACTCGGCATCTCTTTGCCTGCCCCCTATCCGCCAACTGGTGGAGCAATCCCTCACCATCGGTTCAGTTCCACCTAGTTGGAAGGCTGCCTGTGTCATGCCCATCATAAAGAAGCCTGGTCTGGATCCGTCGAAGCCGGAGAGCTATCGACCTATCTCCCTTTTTCCCTGGGTGGCAAAGATTACAGAGGCCCATGTTAATAACATCTTAACAAACCATCTGGAATCAGCACACCTATTAGATCCTACACAGAATGGTTTTAGATCTGGACATAGTACAGAGACGGCACTCTTATTCATGGTCGAACATCTCCGCTCTGTACTAGATGCAGGTTAAACGGCGGCACTCGTCCTTTTGGACCTCAGTGCCGCTTTTGACACTGTATCCCACACCATTCTGATTCGAAGGCTCAGTGAGGCTGGCATTTCAGGCAGGGCGTTGGACTGGTTTCAATCGTTCCTCTCGGAACGAACCTTTCAGGTGGTAGCGCCACCGTTTAGTTCCAAGTCCCATGCCATCACTCAGGGAGTTCCACAGGGCTCGGCGTTGAGCCCCACTCTCTTCAACCTATACGTTCAACCTTTGGCGGAGGTTGCGAAGAGTTGGGGTCTCACTATGGTATCATACGCCAATGATACCCAGTTGGCGGTGTCTCTCAACGGGGACTCCGGCCTACCGGCGTCGAACTTTGCGGACGGTCTGAGGGCTGTTGCTAGCTGGCTTACGTCTAACTGTCTTCAACTCAATGCCCTCAAGACTGAGGTGATGGTGTTGGGGAAACATCCTGACCGTTGGGGTGCCAGCTGGTGGCCTAATGAGCAGGGACCTCCCCCCAAACCGGTCTCCGAACTTAAAAACCTTGGCGTCTGGCTGGATTCCGAGCTAACCTTCTCGTACCAAACTAAGAAGGTGGCATCCACGTGCTTCGGCATCTTGCGTAGTTTGAGGCATATCCTCAAATTTTTTGATGCCTCTACACGCCAGATGGTAATCCAAGCCAGCGTACTATCGAGGCTTGACTACGCGAGCTCATTGCTCTTGGGCGTCAACCAGGTGGAAGTCCTACGACTTCAACGGGTACAGAACGCGGCAGCGAGAGCCCTGGTAGGCCTACCACGCTTCTCCTCAGCCCGTAGCACAATTTTCAACCTGCACTGGCTCCCAGTAATCAGGCGGATAGAGTTTAAGGCCCTCTGTTTTGCTTTTAAAATTCTTAAATGTGATACCCCCATCATCCTTCAGCACCGTCTGTCTCTTTACACTCCATCGCGCAGTCTACGTTCTGCTAGCCAAAATTTGGCACTGGTCCCCCGCTTTCAGAGATGTAGACAGGGTGGCCGATCATTCACGGTCTTGGCTTCAAAATTATGGAATGCACTTCCAGCTCACATCCGCATCCTGGATGACCTTTTTACTTTTAGAAAAGCTGTCAAAACCCATTTCTTTCCTCTGCCTTATTAAATAATTATTTCCTACCTTTTTCCGTGTTTGTTATGTTACCTTCATCAGCTATAGCGCCGGGACGCCCCTTAGCTGGGGCAGCTGTGTGCTCAAAAATTCTAATAACATAACATATAGTCTTTGGTGAACAGAGGGTCTCAAAATAGTACTTGTATATATATATATATATATATATATATATATATATATATATATATATATATATATATATATATATATATATATATATATATATTCACTGAAAAAACCATTGGTTATAGACCATATATAGTTAGGGATTAGCCTTTTCAAAACCTTATTTTACTCACACAAAACCATTGAAATTTCATATATAGTTAGTTGCACTAACTATATATCGCGCACCCGCAATCCACTGCTGATGATGTCACATATTACATCATTCATGACATGGTTAGTGACATCACTGATGACATCACTGATGACATCTCAAATGACATCACTGATGACATCTCAAATGACATCACTGATAACATCACTGATGACATCTCAAATGACATCACTGATGACATCACTGATGACAACATCCAGTGACTGTATGTTTCTGTAAAGTTAAAATATGTCTTACATATTGAAGAATGAGTGGATGTATAAGTGTCTGGAAGAAGGATTTAGTAGGTGCATGACTGACTGCATGAGAGAATGATTAAATGTGTCTTACTGAGTGCATGGGTTAGTGACTAAACTGTCTTAATTTGTGCATCATTAAATCTGTTGTTCTACAAACTGCTGCATGTGTTGATCAGTAGCTATATGAGTAACTGTATGGGTTATTGATTGGTTGTCCAAGTATTTGTATGGGAAACTAGGTGTGTGTGTATGGGTGGCTGGGAGGTGTGTGACTCTGTACATAGATGTGTGAGTAGTTGATTCACTATATGTATGGGTTCAAAAGTGCATGTGGAAACAGCTGTATGGGCGGTTGACTGTGCATGAGTGTATTGGTGAGTGAATGGATATCTCAGTGCTACATGTCAAAGTAAGTACATATGTAAAACACAGAACATGTGAGAGTTGACATATATAAATAACTGTGCATAAGAGCCAGTGAATGTGTGAGTGGCTGTATGGATCATTGTGAACATGTATCAGGGATTGTATAAGAGAGTAAATATGTGTTAGTATATGTTTGAAAAAGTAAGGTGTGTATAACTGTATGGTTGAGAAAATGGAGGTGTGATTGATTTTTTGCATAACTGACTAGGTGTGTGAGTAACTCCATGGATGAGTGACAGTCTGTGACTGTCTGTTTACACTGATTGTATCTAAGGTTATATTAGAGTCTGAAGAGGTTCATGGTATTATCACATGAATGATATCATCAGTGATGTGATCAGTAATGTCAAATGAGATGTTATCAGTGATTTTATCAGTGATGTCATTTGAGATGTCATCAGTGATGTCATCAGTGATGTCATTTGAGATGTCATCAGTGATGTCATTTGAGATGTCATCAGTGATGTCATCAGTGATGTCACTAACCATGTCATGAATGATGTAATATGTGACATCATCAGCAGTGGATTGCGGGTGCGCGATATATAGTTAGTGCAACTAACTATATATGAAATTTCAATGGTTTTGTGTGAGTAAAATAAGGTTTTGAAAAGGCTAATCCCTAACTATATATGGTCTATAACCAATGGTTTTTTCAGTGAATTTTCAAGGTTTTGTAAATGCAAATTCCTAACTATATATCCACTATAACCTATGGTTTTTTCTGTGAATTTCATTGGTTTTTTAATAGCAAATATGAAAAGCTTAAAAATGTCAAGTATGTGATAAATAAAAACATTTTCGTGTTTATGCACGCTGATGTGCTTTGAACGCTGCACCCCCCCTCCCCTCTTTTCTCTTAGTAGTACTCTCTCTTTGCAGATAGTGAAGGGTAGTTAACGCAGGCCTTTACCCCCGTTGTAATCCGTCGTGCCTGCTTGTCTCTCCATTTGATTGATTGTTATCCAAGCATTTACTGTTTTACAATTGATTCTCTTTGGTTTATTCTCTATTTACAAACAAGCACAAAGTCGTAATACTCTGTTTAGTCTTTGCAGATAGTGAAAAATCTTGAAAAATCGTGTTAAAAAATAAAAGTAATCGAGCAAAATCAGTAGGCCACTAATTGGATCTCTTTTTGACCTCGCTAAAATAGAAACATTAGGAACAACCCTTCATGAGAAATACGAAAATAGTGAGATGAACTGAGCTCCACACCATGAGGGCTGCAAGACAGCTCGGCTCCGTCACCCACCCCGCCCAAAATAACGACAAACCCTATGCAAATATTAAAAATATATACAACACACCAGCAAAGTAACAGGGTAAAACATTCTATTAAATAACTATTTACATAACTATTTTATACTTTTTGTTGCCCGATCCGGCTAGCTCAATCGATCGAGCATGAAACTCATGCACTCTGATAGCAAGCGTTGTTGCTGATGCTATGCAGACCAAAACTGGTTTTCAGTTTGTACATTCTTCTAGTTTTTTTCATCCAAGGTTGGTTGAGTTTGTAGAACGATGGCTTCAGATTTAAAAACATACGGTGTGGTGGCGCGGACTGGGAGGGGGCGCTTGGCTCCTGCCCCCTCCCCAAGTAAGATTTTCATACGTGAAAGTACGTTCATGGTTTTGGTCCCTGAGTTGCTGCGATGTCACTGCCATTCTCAAATGGCATAAGTTCTGGATGTTGGGTGCCATAGTTCAGAGTTCTGAGCAGCGCTTGTAACACTGTCTGAAGCTTATTTGCACCTACTGCAGCTTCACTATTCTCAAAGTAAGTGAGGGCCGTTTGTGGACCTGACTGCATTTGAAAACAATGTGATATGGTACCTCCCTAAACCGCTTGACGGAGGCCCCCGAGGGGCGGTGTGATGGCACGGACTCGGAGAAGACGCTTGGCTCCAACCCCCTCCCCAAGTCTTATAGCACTGGTGTAGCCTGAGATCGCCCCCGACATAGGCGGCCGGCTCCCGGGGTCCGGCGGAACTTTTTGCCTTTTGATGACTCTTCTATTCTGGACCTTGTCCCACAATCCGTTTGACCTGAAGACACGCTGTAGTGGGGCGCCCCTTTACCGTTTTAGTTGCCATTCCGCCCGCTTTTGCTACACTGTGCCTCTTCCGCCATTCAGCTGTTTACCGCCCGCTCTTGCGACTACAGCGTCTCGCTCACCATGTAGTTGAGTTGCTCCCGCTCTTGCGATGCAACGATAGGCGGCTGCCACAGGACTCTCAAAATGGCGGCCGGCTCTTCAGATTTGGGCGTGGTCCACTAAAATGGCCCTGGGACACCTTGGAACTCGGACGCTTGCCTGATAGGGCTTGGGTCCCATTCTCGAAAGCGTCCCCTCAGCCGTGAAGATTCTACAAAAGTCTTGGGGGCCCCCGACTCCCGCAGGCTTCCGGTGGGGAGCGGCTGCCATGATTGCTCGTGGAATGGCCACGACGGAGCTACGAGATGGTGGTGCTCTCATGCTGACGCCAGCTTCAGTCTGAAACATCCAGAAACACTGTAGACTACAACTTCGATCAGTTCCGGTAGCGCCCCAACATGACCCAGTAGAGAAGAACTTGCCCTCCCCTCTTTGACTGATGGTTCTTGTTGCCTGTCCCCTCTGTTGTCATTTAACAGAACTTTTTGGACTGCTGAAAGGGGTTGTGTTCCGAACGCTGGTTGGTGAAGACATTTTGACTATATTCTTGACCTACATTGTCGCGTAATGCGTTATATGACACGCCGCGTTAGCGCACCCGGAAGTGCTCCGATGCGCGAAGCGGAGCTTCCCGGAAGCGATCCGGGGCGCGGCGCGCTGCGCGTAACATAAGCATAACAGGTCATGTGACTTGTTAATAAAACTTTTCATTGGTTCATTTTACTTTTGTTATTTTAATGATGAAAAGCTTGGTCATATGACCTAAAAATTACGCTTTTTATTTGTTTCGAACATTATTTTTTTTTAAACATATATGTTATAATGTTCCAGGCTAATGTACTTTCCCAGAAAATTTACAACTGTCCTGCAAGTAAAATATATTCCTTTTTCGAGAAAAAGGGCGTTTCTTTGTCCCATGACGGAGCCGTTGAGTAAAAGAGGCTCGGCCTGCTGTCTTAGTCGCCGATACGCCTGATTATCAGATTCTTATCGATCACTTTATGTTGCAGGAGTGGAAAACACAACTGCCCTTGACCATTTATCTTTACTGCGTTCCTACGTATTATACCTTTTATCCGTCATGTAATTGGACTGCTTTATTTCACTTGCCTTTTACTGATTCGAAAACAGTGACTAAAAGTAAAAACTTTACCAATGTAAATACTACTACCATGTTTTGTTTTAAAAACCTTTATTGTGAAAATGTCAGTATACAAATACGGGCCTATAACCACGTGGGCCGGCCATGGAGCAAACTGAACTCGTATATGATGAGGAGACATTTACATTGTAGAGGAACGTAACGAGCGGGCCATTAGGTTGCAAGAACTAAGGTGTCTAACAGTTGCGGAATCGGTGGACGTACATTTTGTAATTAAAATACGACAGGGCCACTTACAAAAAAATTATCTAGATATACATTTGCGGGCAAGTACCATGGGTGACGTTAATTCGAACTTTCAATAGTACAGTAATCAATAACACATCAGAACTTAATATCAATAGGGATGTCGAAATATTCAATCAATTCTCATCCCCGCCCGCCATGAGCATCAAAACTGCATTCATATCTCGTGATATCAAGGTTGTTCAACCAGTACACAACAAGGAGTTACGAGTCCCATTTATACCGGCGCCATTTTGGGCGAGGCCGGGCAGGTCCAAGATATAGTCAAAATGTCTCCACCAACCATCGGCCAGACCAGAACCCCTTTCGGCCCTTTATGCTACAAGATGGTGTCTTCCATTCAGAAAATATTGTTGGCAGCATTTTGAAAGGAAAGATAAATAGCCGTTCTCCTAGTGATTCTCACATTGTTACATTTAGGAAGAATGTTGAAGAGTAGTATGTTGAAAATCTGAAGCCATTGTTCTACAAACTCTCAATCAGCCTTGGATGGAAAAAAAAATCCTGAAGAATGTACAAACTGAAAACCAATTTTGTCTGTATAGCATCAACAGCAACGCTTGAGTCAGCTTTGTGTGAAGCCGCCATTTTGATTCAATCAATAACGTCCCCCTGCACACATTCAGGGACCTGGTCGTGTCTTCAAGTCAAACGGATTGTGGGACAAGATGCAGAAAGGAAAAGGAAAAAGTTCCGCCGGACCTCGGGAGCCGGCCGCCTATGTCATGGGCGATCTTTGGCCACACCAGGGCAATAGTGAAGCTGCAGCAGGTGCAAATAAGCTTCAGACAGTGTTACAAACACTGCTCAGAACTCTCAAATATGGCACTCAACATCCAGGACTTGCCATCCGGATCTTGGCGCCTTGTGCTGGTTCCGACCTATTCACACATCGGTCCACTAACTGACATCACCTCATAAGCCAACGGGGCACCCCACGCCGACTTTCGGCGCAGCATTGTAGGATGGCCACACCAGTGCGGCAACTTGCTGGACACAACCTCGGTGCCATCCGGATCTCGGCGCGTTCGAGTCACTGTACCGCAAGAGTGACCGGAACTCAGCTGGACACGCCGTCTTTCGGCGCAGCATTGTAGGATGGCCACACCAGTGCGGCAACTTGCTGGACACCACATCGGTGCCATCCGGATCTCGGCGCGCTGTGCTGCCTTCGGCCTACTGTAGCCGCAAGTGCGGACGCAACTCAGTTGGACGGCAAGTGAAACGCTAAGGGGCGCCCCACTGCAGCCGAGGAGCCTCCATCTTGGGGGAGACGCACAGCCCCCACTGACTGACACGACCTCACAGGCCAACGGGGCGCCCCACGCCGACTTTCGGCGCAGCATTGTAGGATAGCCACACCAGTGCAGCAACTTGCTGGACACCAACTCAGCGCGTTGTGCTGCCTTCGGCCTATTCGCACATCGGTCCGCTACTGACGCCGCCTCACGTGCCAACGGATTTTCTACGCTTTTTGTAGCCCTATGCCGCATAACAGGTCATGTGACTTGTTTATAAAACTTTTCATTGGTTCATTTTACTTTTGGTTTCCTAATGATGGAAGGCTTGGTCATATGACCTAAAAATAACACTTTTCATTGGTTTAGAACATTTTTTTTTCCCAAACGATGAAAGCCCCACCTTGTTTCTGGATGTTTCAGACTGAAGCTGGCATCAGCATGAAAGCACCACCATTTCGTGGCTCCGTCGTGGCCATTCCATGAGCAATCATGGCAGCCGCTCCCCACCGGAAGCCTGCAGGAGTCGAGGGCCCCCAAGACTTTTGTAGAATCTTCACGGCTGAGGGGACGCTTTCGAGAATGGAGCCCAAGCCCTAGCAGGCAAGCGTCCGAGTTCCAAGGTGTCCCAGGGCCATTTTAGTGGACCAGGCCCAAATCCGAAGAGCCGTCCGCCATTTTAAGAGTCCTGAGGCAGCCGCCTATCGCTGCACTGCAAGAGTGGGCGCAACTCAACTACATGGTGAGCGAGACGCTGTAGCCGCAAGAGCGGGCGATAAACAGCTGAATGGAGGATGAGGCACAGTGTAGCAAAAGCGGGCGGAATGGCAACTGAAACGGTAAAGGGGCGCCCCAGTACAGCAGACGAGCCTCCACCTAGGGAGGCCCGTTCACGCCGCCTCCCCCACGCCCCCCCCGGGCGCCCCACGCCGTTTTTCGGAGCAGCATTGTAGGATACCAAAACCAGTGCGGCAGTTTACTGGACATCACCTGGGTGCCATCCACATCACGGTCACGCGCAGCGGGTGCGCCGATTGTGCGCCGAAGGCGCGCCAAAGGTATGCCCGTCTGCGCCCGTCCGCGACTGGATCGCGACCAGCGCCAGGACCCCTGGACCTCGAAGACCTCGACCTACCCGCCTGACGTACTCAGCCGCCACCCTCATCGCTCTCAACACCGGCCGACTCCCAGAATGCCACCAAGCCACTCCAAGACGCACCCACGGACCTTTCAGCTGCCACACCTGCAAGTTCTCCTGCATCCGGACCAGCCCCGCACCAGCACCCGCCAAGTCGAACACCAGCAGCACCCACCTCAAGTGCATCCTGCTCAACACCCGCTCCGTCCACAGACACGCCATCGAACTCTGGAACCTCCTAGACGCCACAGCCCCTGACCTTGCCTTCCTCACGGAGACCTGGATGAACGCCTCTTCAGCTCCCGACATCGCCATCGCTATCCCAGAGGGCTACAAGATCGTCCGGAGGGACCGAAACGCCAACCAGATGGGAGGAGGCATCGCCATCATCCACAGGAACACCATCCGTCTCACGACCAGCACCGACAACACCCTGACCAGCGCCGAACACCTGCATTTCCAGATCCACACCAACCCGAACAGCACCCTCAGAGGCACCCTGATCTACCGACCCCCTGGACCACGCACGCAATTCAGCGAGGACATCGCCGACTTCATCAGCCCGCAGGCCCTCCCCTCCGCTGACTACACCCTCCTGGGAGACCTCAACTTCCATCTGGAGAACAACAACGACCACAACACCAGCACCCTGCTCGACAACCTCGCCAACCTGGGACTCAAGCAACTGGTGTCCACCCCCACTCACCTCGCCGGACACACACTCGACGCCGTCTTCTCATCCAGCACAGACATCGACTTCAGCCACGCCACAGAGCTTCAATGGACGGACCACAGCTGCGTCCACTTCACCTTCAAGAGAACGACGACCCACCATCACCAGCAACAGACCGCCCGCAGAAGCTGGAACAAGATCACAGCAGACCAGCTCGCCACCTCCCTGAGCCAGCACCCTCCTGCCAGCTCAGCGAACCCAAGCCAGGCCGCGGACAACCTCACGAAGTGGATCAGCAACTGCGCGGACGAACTCGCCCCGCTGAGGACCCCGCCTAGCAGACCCGGCAGCAAGAAGGCCCCATGGTTCACCGACGAACTCAAGAGCTCCAAGAAGAACTGCCGAGCCCTCGAGAAAGTCTGGAAAAGGGAACCGACACCGGACAACAGGACCTCCTACAAACTTGCCACCCGGAAACACCACCAGCTGATCCGCGCCGCCAAGAAAACAGCATTCAAGGACCGGTTGGACAACAACGCACACAACTGCAAGGAACTCTTTAACATCGTGAAAGAGCTTTCCAACCCCAGCGCAGGAAACAACGACATCACCCCATAGCAAGACCTCTGCAACTCCCTCGCCTCATACTTCCACAACAAGATCACGGACATACACAGCAGTTTCAACAACCAACCAACGCACACCATGACCGACCAACCACCCCCCCCACCACCACCCTCCACGCCTGGACCCCGACCAGCACCGAAGACACCATCCGCACGATGAACTCCATCCACTCCGGATCACCGACCGACCCCTGCCCTCACCACGTCTTCAACAGGGCCGACGCTGTCATCGCACCCCACCTGCGAGACATCATCAACACCTCCTTCGACACCGCCATCTTCCCTGAGAGCTGGAAACACGCCGAACTCAGCGCTCTACTCAGGAAACCAACAGCGGACCCCACCGACCTCAAGAATTACCGCCCCATCTCGCTTCTCCCGTTTCCAGCCAAAGTCATCGAGAAGACCGTCAACAAGCAGATGGCCGCCTTCCTCGAGACGAACGGATCCCTCGACCCCTCACAGTCCGGCTTCCGAGCCAAACACAGCACCGAGACCGCCCTCATCGCCGCCACCGATGACATCCGAGCCCTGATGGACAATGGAGAAACAGCGGCCCTCATCCTCCTAGACCTCTCCGCGGCATTCGACACGGTCTGCCACCGCACCCTAGTACGGCGCCTCAGCAACATCGGAATCCAGGACAAGGCGCTGGAATGGATCATCTCCTTCCTCGACGGAAGAACACAGAGAGTCCGCCTACCACCGTACAAGTCAGAGGCCTCCGAAGTCATCTGCGGCGTCCCCCAAGGATCATCCCTGAGCCCCACCCTCTTCAACGTCTACATGAGCCCCCTCACGGCCATCGTACGCAAACACCACCTCAGCATTATCTCCTACGCCGACGACACCCAGCTGATCCTCTCCCTGACCAACGACCCCGCCGCCGCCAGAGCCAACCTGCATGAAGGGATGAAAGAGGTAGCCGAGTGGATGACGACCAGCCGCCTGAAACTGAACTCGGACAAGACGGAGGTCCTCATCCTGGGCTCCTCACCCTCCGCCTGGGACGACTCCTGGTGGCCTCCCGCCCTGGGCACCGCACCCAAACCGACAGACCATGCACGAAACCTGGGCTTCATCCTGGACTCCTCCCTCTCCATGACCAGGCAAGTCAACAACGTCTCCTCGGCGTGCTTCAACATCCTACGCATGCTACGGAAGATCTTCTGGTGGATCCCCACAGAGACCAGGAAGACCGTCACCCAGGCCCTCGTCACCAGCCGACTGGACTACGGTAACGCCCTCTACGCCGGTACCACCGCCAAGCTCCAGAAGAGACTCCAGCAGATCCAAAACGCCTCAGCCAGACTCATCCTCGACATCCCACGATCCAGCCACATCTCCGGACATCTGAGAGACCTTCACTGGCTCCCCGTCAACAAGAGAATCACCTTCCGCCTCCTCACCCACGCACACAAAGCCCTACACGACCAAGGCCCGAGCTACCTCAACAGCCGAGTCAACTTCTACGCTCCCAAACGCCACCTCCGATCAGCCAACCACGCCCTCGCCGCCGTCCCCCGCATCCGAAGAGCGACTAGAGGAGGAAGGTCCTTCTCCTACCTGGCCGCCAAGACCTGGAACTCCCTCCCGTCCGACCTGCGCCTGACCCAAGACCACCTCTCCTTCAGGAAGAAGCTGAAGACCTGGCTGTTCGAGCAGTAGCGGCACCCCCCCCCCCCCAGCGCCTTGAGACCCTACGGGTATGTAGCGCGCTCTATAAGTGTCACTGATTGATTGATTGATCTCAGCGCGTTCTGCTGCCTTGGGACTATTCGCACAACAGACCGCTACTGACGAGGCCTCCCCGCGCACCCCCCGGGGCGCCCCACGCTGTTTTTCTGAGCTGCATTGTAGGATACCAAAAACCAGTGCGGCACCCAGGTAACATCACCTGGATGCCGTCCAGAACTCAGCACGTTGTGCTGCCTTGGGACTATTCGCACAAAAGACAGCTACTGACCATTGTTGCTTCTTTTTTCCAAAAAATGTTTAAATGTATTTACAGTTTTTGTTGCGTTCTATATATTTATAAGTTAATAAGGTTTTATAATCCTCCTACTTTGTTGGAGTGCTATATATTTTTAAAAAATCGGGTGAATGGGGCCTTGAATCGGGTTATTGTCATGTGTGGGCTTTGGAAGTGTGCTGCTACAGGATCGGACATTTCAAACTCAAATGCACGTTCTTTTTCTTACCTTTCCGAAGCATGGAGCGCAATAGCAGGCAGAGAAAGGGTGATGCAAGTGTTGAACACTGCCTGGCCTGGCAAGTTGCTGGCAGTGCCCCCCCCCCCCCCGCCCGCTCCTGAAAGAGGGCACACACACACCGCCGCCCCGAGTACTTCACAGATCTTTAAAAGACCATGCGCTTGTTAATGAGGCTTAAATGGTTTATCACCCCTTCTAGAGCCCCTGCATCGGCCCTCTGACGTTTCCTGGAAGAATTAGCACGTAACACAATACCAAGCCCTGTCAGCTGAAACCCCCGAGGAATCGGGTTTTTGCTTGCAGGAATCGTGAGGCGGGAGACTAGCACTGAAATCGGTAGTCTCACGCCTGAAGAGCAGCGCAGATGGGGGGAAGTTTATGGCCCATGCATGAGAGAGAGAGCGGGGGTGACCAGTGCGTGGGGGAGATGCTTGCGAGGGTGGGGAGCCGTGCTGAGAATGGGTCAGAGAGTGGGTCTGGTCAAGGCATCTAAAATGGCTGCCGTGCACGACAAAATTGTGGCATTGGAAAAAAGGCAAGATGGCGCAGACAATGTTTATCAATAAGGATTCATTTATAACAAAATATTTTATCGCAGTGACAAATTGGCGGTCAACACTTCCTGATTTCCATCGAATCGAACGTTAACAGACGTCACGCAGCAAAAAAAAAAAAACACTCACGCACTGCCGCTGGAAGACATGTATCAACATATATGAGCCTCCTCAGCCACCCTCAGAAAAAATAAGGGATCAGGATACGTCTCCCGCACCCCCTTATACCTAGTAATTTAATTAAAAGAAAACACAAAATGGCGAATTCCCGTTTTGCTACCAGTTTGCGGCCCAGTTCGCGGCCCGGGAAGCGCTTCTACCGTGAAAAATCAATTTTTTTTTATTTTCCCCACGGGACCCTTTAATAACCCCAACATCATTCCTAGGGGGTCAAGAGGGGTCTACCTTGCCCCCTTTCATTAAATTCCCCCTTCGTTTTTCACCTCTTCTTCTCTCTCGATCCTACCGAGAGATAAGATGGCGGCCGCTCCGGACTGTTTAGAATGTTGACAGACACCGGAAAGCCAATCAGCTTCGCATCGCAAAGTTCCGTTTCGCGAAAAGTACGCGAACCGGAGCGCAGCCCGGAGCGCTGTTACAGATATATATCTTTTTTTGAATGTTAATTTCTCAAAATCCACTGAAGCACATATATTGAGACCTAGCAAAGGCACATCGGGCTAACAGTCCCTACAATTTTGCCAAGTTTCATGCAAATCCATTCAGCCGTTCGAGCTAAAAGTGAGGCCAACCGCCCTATGGAAATTAACATGGGAAAAACGCGTTTTGGGACCCCCCTTTTTTCTCGGCCCCCATTGACGAAACCCCCCCAAATTTTCAAGGGCTGCTCAGAAACAAAATGTGCCATTTTCCTGAAAATTTCAGCCGATTCCGTCCACAAACGCCAAAGTTATTAGACATAGAATTTTCAAAAATCCCATAGGGAAAAAATCCTAACTATATATACCTACTGGCGATAGCCAGTAGGTAATATATATATATATGTATATATATATATCCAATCTTGCCAAACTCATCCGATACGAAGAAGGCGCTGACACCATGAATCTCAATCCAAACTCGATTTATTTACTCACTGTCTGCTTAGACGCGTTTCGGCGTTGCCGCCTTGTTCACTACATCTGCATTCAAAATGAGCTCATACATATATACTGTGGAGATATGGGCGTGTCTAACAATTAGCACACAGGTTTAGACCAGGTATTACCATTTTACATGATGGTAAATCTGGGATGTTACACAGAGTCTTTCCTCCATCCTTATTACCGAGTATTCATTGCAGAAAAGTTTTTTACACAACAGAATTTAAAAATTCCTAAATCACCTAAACACGTGTTCAAAGTAATAGTGATAACAGCCTTTTCATCAAATAGCATGTTACATTTCACAGCTGTTGAAAAGGCAAATTAAAAACATTTGCTGCCATTTCTGCGTTTAAATAATAAGTTAACACTTTTTGCCGCTTTTTACCCTGAGTGCCTGCCATGGATGTGCCCTTTATTAAGGTCCTAACTTAGTAGACCCTCTGGTTTGCCTGTGCATCCCAGTCTCCCATGTGTCATGCTGGTGTGTGTACCATTACAGCGTGTGTGTGTGGGGGTGGGCTTGTTCCCCATTCTATGATCCCCGTTATTGCCGCTTTGGACCTGAGCATCTCCCTGGGTGAGTTCTGCTGCAAGTTATAGCCTTTAGCTTCTTTCCTAACGCTACAATGTTGCCAAAAGCTGTCACCGCTGCCGGCTCTGAGGGTAGCCTAAAAGTTAGCAGGATTGCAACAAAGTTTCGCGCTTAAACAGGTTCAGGAAATAATGCGCGTTGTATCTATTGGCTTCCTTCTTAACGCTACAATGTTGCAAAAGGCTGTCACCGCCGCCGGCTCTGAGGGTAGCTCAGAAGTTAGCTGGTTTGAAACAATGTCTCGCGCTGAAACGGTTTCTGGACATAATGCGCGCGTGTTTCATGACTGTTATCACCATCTGCTAACAAAGTGGATATTTCGTGTATTTGTGCCTTCATTATTAGCGCAACATTGTATCTGAATCCCTGACATGGACCCTCGCGCATGCACTCACTCCAAAGTTTATCTTATGAAATACTGCCCTAGTGGGCTTAGTGGCTTGCTCATTCATTTTTGTGTAAAATTATACTGTAAAGTCACAACAAACAACAAGGGCATAGGCATGAGCATGGTCATACTCTAAGTAGAGCTGGTAATTGTAGGGTAACCAGGGCAAAGTGTTTCGTAAATGTGCACTAAAGTGTACAATTAAATTAAATAAAAGGAAAAAAACTACAAATTGTGCCTTGTGTTCAGACCTAAAACTGTGTCTGAAAGGTGCTCTTGTGTGCCCATAGGTACCCCGTGAAAGGTGTGGTAGTTGAACTGCAGATGTTCATCGAATGGTACTGGGGGGAAAAGGAAGCGCTAAGGGTGTATTCTGATTACCTTATTATAGGTGGACACTTAAGGCTTCGTCCGCATTCAGGCCGAATGGGATCTTTGAGTTCAGGAGTATGATATACCTGGACTCCAGGCGGCGCAGTGCCAAAGGGCGATTGCCACCCCTGACATTTTTGGGAATGCTATCGATTACAAAATATTGAATGTTTTTAGCATTACCATTGTGGGTTTCATGGATGTGTCTCGCTACGGGGTACGTAGGATCATTGTTGGAGATTGCACGTAAATGTTGCAAGATCCGTACGTGGGCTGGATGAATGGTGGAACCTACATATCTTTTACCGCATGAACATGCTAGTACATAAACTGCAAAGTCAGTCTTGCACGTAAATGCATCCCTCAAAACATAAGGTTTAATCCTGAAGGGGACTTGCACTTTCGTAGTGTTCACACCATAGGTGCAGGCTTTACATTTTGAACACTTTTTAAAGCCCCTCTGGGAATCTAGCCAGTTTTTGGTCTTTCTAAGGTAGGGTATATATATTCAATGAAAAAACCATAGGTTATACTCCATATATAGTTAGGAATTAGCATTTACAAAACCTTATTTTACTCGCATAAAACCATTGAAATTCCATATATAGTTAGATGCGCTAACTATATATCGCGCACCCGCAATCCACTGCTGATGATGTCACATATTACATCATTCATGACATGGTCAGTGACATCACTGATGACATCACTGATGACATCTCAAATGACATCATCCAGTGACTGTATGTTTCTGTAAAGTTAAAATATCTCTTACATATTGAAGAATGAGTGGATATATAAGTGTCTGGATGAAGGATTTAGTAGGTGCATGACTGACTATATGAGTGAGTGATTAAATGTGTGTTGTGTTCTTATGTCATCTCGTGCTTGCCTGTTTCGCGATGGCATTCACGTGCACAGACTCGCGCTTAGCTCGTGAGTGTATTTACCTTCAAATGCATCTCGTGGTATGTATCCTTTCTACTGTGTATTCCTCGTGACATGTATCCTTTCAAATGTATGCTTACAAGGTATGTACTGTGTTATTCAGTTATTGTAATTCAGTTATTGCTGTTACATGGAGCCATCGGATGTATGCCGGGGATTGCCTCCTAACTTGGAATAAACTTACTTTTTACAATATTTGCATTCCTGGAAATTGATTTAACAATTTGGGGACGAGGGACGGAGCATTTACGGACCATTTGGAGGCATTTCCTGACATTTCATTTCACTTTAATAATTTTCGATGGATTTTTGAACACGTTACTGAATATTAATACGTGTTTCACCTCTTCAACTTCAAGAAGACTTGACTACAAAAAGTCGGAACCTCACCGATTCATTGCGGTTTGATTTTTAAACTAATTAACCTTTCCTACGCACCTTTACTTTTCTGCTATCCAGTTTCCTGCCGCCTCTGTGTGCATATACACTCTCCGTGTGGATGATCGTGGGCGGAAGAGGATTATGGGCGAAAAAGGATTAGCGCATTTCCGTGAAACGCTACTCTTCGTCTATTTTAATCAAAAGTAAAGAGGTGACTTCTCGTTTCTCCGTTTTCTTCAAGTTACTTTAAAAAACGGTAAAAGTCGTTTCATAGTTTACGGAGTGAGACGAAGAAAGGAAAGGAAAGTGAATTCTTTTATTTTACCTTTACAAATACGGAGTTTGAACAGAAAAACGCCGTTCTTCTGGAAGGAACTGATCTGCTCGTTTTTCTTCTTCATCAACTTTTCACAAGTACTTTGATTTATCCTTATTGAGCTTTAGCATCTCGTTTTCATTAACATTTATTTACTTATTTTTTATTTTCTTAAATTGAGTGCAAAGTACTTATAATTTTTACATTGAACATTGATTAAGCCTTTATTTTTTTTTCTCCACTATGTGTGCACAAGGGTATACTCTTTCTCCACCACAAAGTTACTGGTCGGCAGGAAGTTCTCCTTGTATGCCATGGATAGAATGGAAGGCATACTTCTTAAATTACATAGAAACTTTAGATGCAAATGGGAAAATGAAAGCTCCTGAAAAAAAGGGTATTTTTTTGCATTCACTAGGACCAGAGGGTCTAAAAGCATTTAATCAATTGCCCATTTCACAAGCCAGTGGAGATATGAATGTCTTTGATAAGGCTATTTATGATTTTGACAAATATTGTTCTCCTAAAGTGTGTATAGGAATTTCTAGATTCAAATTTTTCCAGAGAAAACAGTTAACTGAGGAATCTGTTGACAATTTTGTATCCTCTTTAAAAACTCTTGCATTAGATTGTAAATTTGGCAACTTACAAGAAGATTTAATTAGAGATCAAGTTGTCATGCACTCGAAAAACGAAACTATACAGGAGAGATTGTGGATTAATGGTGATGAGAACCTAGATTTCATTTTGTCTATTGTTAGAAAAGCAGAACTCTCTTGTAGGAGTGCACAACAAGTCAAAGGGAAGGAAGTCTCTGTTAGTAAAGACATTGTGTCAAAGATTAATCAAAAGTATGATAACAAAAATAGAGATCTTTCGAAAAAAAGACAAACATTTCCTCCTAAAGGAAATTCTGAAGATTCCAAGAATAATTTAAAGTGTTTTAGGTGCAACAGTAAGTCACATTTAGCCAATAACAAAATTTGTCCAGGCCTAAAGCAGAAATGTTCAAGCTGTGGCTTAATGGGTCATTTCACTTCTGCATGTAGAAGGGGTAAGGTTAATCAGAAGGTGAAATGCATTGAATTAAGCGACTATAGTGATGATGAAGACTTCACTAATTATTCTAACAACTGTTCTTTTGTTCTTAATATAAAAGAATCTGTTGTCCTGAATGTAAATGATACCACTATTAAGAAAAAACCTTTATGTGATATGATTATTGGTGGTGTAAAGATCAACATGTATGCAGATTCTGGATCTCCTTATTCTATTGTGTGTGAATCTGTTTGGAATAAGATGTTTGTGCCCAGATTAGGCAGTCATCTAGAGGAAAGTGACATCAACCCAGAAGGATATTCTGGCGGTACGATAGACATTTTAGGGTTCAGGACTCTAGTCTTCAGATTTAAAAATAGGAAATGTATTGCAAAGTTATATGTTTCAAAGAAAGGTCCTTCAGTGCTTAGTTGGTTTGATTTTGGTAAGCTTGATATCATACTTGATCCCAATAGTCCCAATCCTGTGATGTTGGTTGATGAACAGAATGGGATTTCTTCACTAATGTTAAGTAAATTTCCTAATGTTTTCTCGAAAGGTATTGGGAGATTAACCAACTTTAAACATGAAATTCGATTAAAAGAGAATTCTTGTCCAAAAGTGCACAAAGCAAGAAATATACCTTTTGCTGTCAGAGAAGAAGTAAAAAATGAGTTAGATGGTTTAGTGGGTGGGGGTATAATAGAAAGAATCGAATCATCTGAATGGGTTTCGCCCATAGTTGTTGCCAGACGGGCCAATGGTAAGGTGAGACTCTGCATTGACCTTCGCCACCTCAACAATAACATCATTGTAGATCAGTTTCCCCTTCCCCGCATTTCAGAGATGCTATCTGTGGTTGGTGGTTCTAAGTTTTTCTCAACCATAGATTTATCTGCGGCCTACCACCAGATAGAACTTAGTGATAAAAGCAAAGATCTAACTGCATTCATTACACCTTTTGGGTGTTTCAGATTCAATAGGATGCCTTTCGGTTTGGCATCTGCGGCGGCCATTTTTCAAAGAGTAATGCAAGATATTCTGAAAGACTGTAAACATGCCATCTGTTTTCAGGATGATATTTTGGTGTTTAATGATGACAAAGATAAACATATTTCTGCTTTAGAAGAAGTTTTAGGTGCACTTAATGCACATGGCCTCACTATTAAGCATGAAAAGTGTAAATTTGGTGTTCACTCTGTGAATTATTTAGGACATGAACTCTGTGAGGAAGGTATCAAACCTAAACCTTCTCTCTTAGAAGCCATTAAGTCTGCACCTCATCCTCAATCTAAAGATGATGTAAGATAATTTTTAGGGCTAGTAGAATTTTACGCAAGGTATGTACCTGATTTTTCATGCAGGACATACAGCATTAGGCAGTTAATCAAGAATAGAGTTGCTTTTGAATGGACTAGTGAATGTGAGAAGGAGTTTTGTGATGTGAAAGGTGCCATTTGTTCTGCCAATGCTCTTTCCTGTTTTGACCAATCTTTACAAAACATCATCACCACTGATGCTAGTTCGAAGGGGCTGGGGGCTGTGTTCACTCAAAAGACTAAGGAAGGAAAAGAGGTCATTATTGCACATGCTTCTAGGGCTCTTACTCCTGCTGAAGAAAAATACTCCACAATAGAAAGGGAGACTTTAGCGTGCATATGGGCTTTGGAACATTTTAGAGTATTCATTTGGGGTAAAGAGTGTGTATTGAGGAGTGATCATAAACCTCTTGTACGTCTTCTTACCACTGAAGGGATGTTAAGAGCCTCTGCTCGTATTGCACGTATGTCCATGCGCTTGCAGGATTTCATTTATGACATACAATATGTACCCGGGAAAGAGAATGTTTCTGCTGATTTCTTGTCAAGGATGCCTTTACCTATTCAAGAAGATTTGCATAATGAGTGGGATGATTTTCAAATTGCTTTGATTCATGACGAAGGCCCCATTCCCATTGATCAGACACTGTGGAGAGAGAAATTTGAGGTTGATGAAACTAAAAAGTGTGACAAAATATGTTACAAGTGGCTGGCCTGATAAAAAGTATCTTGATTCTAGTTTGAAGAGCTTCTGGGAAGTAAGATCAGAACTTTCATATTGTAAAGATATCGTTAAGAGAGGTGAACGTATTGTCCCACCTACTGGTGTGAGGAAGGTTATTGTTTTGCAAAGTCATGAAGGGCATAGTGGCATGGTCAGAACTAAACAGCTAGTTAAGCGTTTATTTTGGTGGCCTGGGATGGACATGTTTATTGAACGAATAGTCAGGAATTGCGTTGTTTGCGCGAACTCTGACAAGTCATTGGTCACACTGAAACCTAATATGGGTGTACACACCATTCCTGACAATCCATGGGAGACCATTGCTATTGACATTATGGGCCCCGTTGGTTATGATTCTAAGTATGTAATTGCAGCAATTGGCGTTTTTTCTAAGTGGCCTGTGATCAAAATTGTTCAAGGAATAGATACTGACTCAGTTCTTTGTTTCTTAGATAGAGTTTTTATTGAGGAAGGTCTGCCACTAAGGATTATATCCGACAATGGTGTTCAATTCAATTCAAAAAAAGCCAATGATTATTTTACAAGGCTTGGCATAGCACACTCTACTACTTCCTTATATAATCCCAGTGGCAACGGAGTTATAGAGAGGTTCAATAGAGTTCTTAAGAGTGCCATACAGTCTGTTGGTAAAGATGATAAGAAATGGGAGATTGAAATCTTTAAAAAAATTTGGATGTATAGAACAACCATGAATTCAATGACAGGTTATTCTCCATTTGAAATCATGAGGGGGAGAACTGCTAGGACCAAGGTGAATCCATCATGGTTAGTGAAGTCATCTTCCTCTACTGTGGATCTGAAGAAAGTCAAAGAGAACCTTATTCGTACTCACTGTTCTAGTAAAAAGTACTTTGATGAGAAATGTGGTTCTAAAACAGATCCAAAGGTAGAAATTGGGATGATGGTGAAGGTTAAAAAACCCTGGAAGGTCAAGAAAGGGGAAAGTGCATTTATGGGTCCTTTTGAAGTCATTGAGATCTTAAAGAACTCTGTAAGATTGTCAGACAATAAAGTTTGGAATCTTAGTAGAATTGCTATTCTTAAGGCTGATAAAGATGTTTATTGTAAAGAATCCACATTGGCAAATTCTGACCTTTCATATTTAGATGAGGATTTAAGTAGTGATGCTGTATTTGATGAACCTTGTTGCTCCACCACTAGCAACTAGCACCACCTCTTTGCATAATACAACATTCTCACTAATTTTCTCACTTTATTATGATGTACTGCTAGCATCCTGAAATGATGAAAAACACTCTGGCATACTCTCCTGGAAAGACAAGCCAGTGAATGACCACGCAAACCTGTTATTTGTCTCACTCTGCAAGGATCTAAATCTTGCAACAACTTCATTTTCTGCTTCAAACTTTTCTTATTAAATGTCCGTATAAAATCACAAAGCAAATTGATGGAAACCTGTCGCACACTGCAAATAGAACTACACTTCCAAATGTACACAGGAGCCTTAGGGCGTCTTCCTAAAACCTCATCACTTAGCGCCTCTTCTGTCTCTGTTGTCACAAGTTTTTCTTTTTCAACTGGACAACCATCCTTCACTTCATAAGCTCGACCACTGATGTCAACTGCATGCACCAAATCATTATCCTGAAAATAACTCTCCTCATTAAAAAATGCCTCAGAACTTGAACTATGCATCCATTCTCCGGAAAAAACTTCAGAAAAGTTGCTACGATTTACTACTCTCTTCCATCTACTGTTTGTTTTAAAATCAGAAATTACCTTGCTTAGTTTCCTAATTCTATTGATTACCAAAATAAACAACTTTCGCTTAATTTCAAAAGCATGATCAATAATTTTCTCGACATTTTTCTTCTTCTTATAAAATGCCGCTTTCTGTTTGCATTTCTTAATATTTCTTAATAAATTAACTATTATCCGATTACGGAACATTCGTTGTCGAATGTCCCTAAACTGTTCTTTCCTTCTACTATCATGCACAGAGTTATCTCTTCCTCTACCAGTAACATTTTTCATGGGTCTTTTCTTTCCATTTAAATTACTCTTCTTTTTCTGAACTGAAACATTTGGGCGAGAAATACTTTTTTTACTACAAATATTTTTTAAGAAAGACTTGGTGCTCTTACCCGGAGCTTTCTTGGTGTTTTGATAAGTATTTAGGGAAGAGGACTGCTGCAATAAAACATCACCGTGCTGTCTTTGACGTTTTCGAGCCTTTATAATTCTATTTTTGGTAGGCATTTTCCAAACTATGAAAGAATCTGCAGTTGAATCTGTTGAAAAATATAATAAAAAATGTTAATAACCACTATTACCAAACAGTAAATGAATAACAGTCATCAAAAACTTAATGCCCTTCTTATTATTTAACATAGCAAATCAAGGCATATGACTGAGTATGATGTTATTTTTCTTTTTTAAATGGAAAGCGTTCTTCATGGTGCAAGTTTCTTGTAAATACGCTCCCACCTGCGAAAAGGAACTTAGCAATGCAAAGCTGCTTGGGTCCCCAGTGTCTGTCAACATTCTAAACAGTCCGGAGCGGCCGCCATCTTATCTCTCGGTAGGATCGAGAGAGAAGAAAAGGTGAAAAACGAAGGGGAAATTTAATAAAATGGGGCAAAGTATACCCCAGTTGACCCCCTAGGAATGTTGTTGGAATTTTTTAAAGGGTCCCCTGAGGAAAATAAAAAAATATATATTTTTTACGATAGAACCGCTTCCCAAACACCGAACTGGTCCGCAAACTGCACGAGAATACGCCATTTTGTGCGTCGTTTTAATTAAATTACTAGGAATAAGGAGGTGCGGGAGACGTATCCTATTTCCTTATATTTTCTGAGAGTGGCTGAGGAGTCTCATATATGTTGATACATGTGTTCCAGCGGCTGTGCGTGAGCTTTTTTTAAATTTTTGCTGCGTGACGTCTGTTAACGTTCGATTTGAAGGAAATCAGGAAGTGTTGACCACCAATTTCTCAGTGCGATAAAATCTTTTGAGATATATTATCAAGCCTGTGCGCTAAAATTATCGCCGATAAAGCGGCGACAATGGGCTTGATAATATACTCTGTGAAATTCCAATCGAAGCCCATTTTAGATGTCTTCACATCTAGCATGTACTTCGATTGGAAATCCATAGAGCATATTATCAAGCCCATTATCGCCGCTTTATCGGTCGTTTTCGGCTGATAAAGCGGCGATAATTGAAGCGCACAGGCTTGATAAAATACCACATTGTTATAAATGAATCCTTATTGAGACACAATGTCTGCGCCAATTTGCCTTTTTTACAATGCCACAATTTTGTCGTGCACGGCAGCCATTTTACATGCCAGGCTGGTCTCAGCCTATCACCTAGCCCTGCGAATGTAGGGAAATATTATCAAACCTGTACACTAAAATCTATTTCTATATCACTACAGACAAAGCCACAATTTAAAAACACAGCTTTCTTCATCATTTTGTCCTTAGCGATAAAAAGCGGTAGCAATGCATGAATATCACGCTGAAAAGTCAGCGATATTCATGCATTATCCTGCAAATGCTCTTAGCCATGTTATCCACCTCCTATTGGATAACATGGCTAAGAACTGCTCGCAAATGCGAAAAAAAACGGTCGCAATGCATGAATAACGCTGAAAAGTCAACGATATTCATGCATTATTCAGCAAATGCTCTTAGCCATGTTATCCACCACCCATTGAATAACATGACTAAATACTGCTCAGAGCCCCATGAGGAACGCTTTCCATTTAAAAGAGAAAACATATCATCATAGAAAAGAATCGTTTTTAAACACAGCATATAAATCAATTGTATACCTGCATTCAAGAGGAAATGACTGAAAATGTCCTTGAGACACACGAAAGCGTTTTCTGGAATACCCTAGCACCATTTTTCCGACATTATTAACATGGCTATGTAACTCCCATAATCAAAATCTAAATTTGCCAAGCGCAGGTGAGAACGTATTTACAAGACACTTGCCCCATGAGGAATGCTTTCCATTTAAAAATGAAAAAATAACATCAAAGACACTCAAATGCCTTATAAATATGACCCAAAACAACCTATGAAACTCTAACAGTACATATCCAAAATTTAATTGTTTTCAAAATGGTTTTTAAAAACAACATATCTGTTTCAGCTTACATAAAAGACCATGGAATGCGCTTCATATACAACAATACCTTGAGTTACTACATGCCAGAATCCTACACCAAATATGCAAATACAATTTCTCAAAGTAACACAATCTATTTCTATATCACTATAGACAAAGCCACAGTTTTAAAAACACAGCTTTCTTCATCATTTTCTCCTTAAATCATTCTATTCTATATCTAAAATAAATACATCTTTTCTCACCTTAGCAAATACTTTTTGAGTTTTGAAAACAGTCTCAGAAATACACCAAATTGTCTTCAGCAGAAGAAAAAGGATGCACTCCAGAGGCTGCAGCTATTGAAAGCACAGAAATACAGATATTCATTTCACATATCTCTCATATTAGCCAATCATAACTCTTCCCTCACTTTTTTCAAATCAAAACCCTTCCCCCCCTCTGCCCTCTCTGCCTTTTTTTTGCTTAGCAACGACCTCCTGAAAGACCTCTCATGTTTGCAAGTTCACACAACAATGTTTCAATTGAACTCTGAACTCTCAGTGCACCTGCGTATCCAGTGCAATCTTTCATTAAAAGTTTCTTCCTTGACCATTGAAATTACATGTTTCAAGAACACATCCATGCACCCTAACTTTCTGTTTTCAGAAATGGAAATGCGCCAATCACTGCTAATGAATAATTAGCATTGGAAATCCACAGTTTTTTTTTCTTTACAAACTCCTACTGTTTCAACTGCCCTTTCATTACCACACTTCATCTGACTGCAGCACAACCTTCTCCCACCATGTTTAACGTCTGGATTGTTGGACATAGTTACATCCACTGGGCTCAAAGGTATGCTGACAACAGAAATTTACACAACCTCAATTTACAGGATGTGGAAATTAAATGGTTGGGCCAAAGAGGATTAAAATGTCACCAATTGATACCATTGGTGAAAACCTTTATGCATTTGCCAAAACCTGACCTCTTAATAGTGCACTGTGGAGGAAATGATTTAGGCACTATGACTGGGGTTGGTCTGGAAATGCTTTTAAAGGACACCTTTGAGCAATTAATGGCACTTTTTCCTCAAACTGCCTTGGTATATTCCAATATATGCCAAAGACAGAAATGGAGGTGGTCCAACCAATTTGGTCCACAAATTGAGAAAGCGAGGAAGCATGTAAACAAATCTGTTTCAGCTTTCATGAGAGACCATGGAATGGGCTCCCTGTACAATAATAACTTGCGTTACTACATGCAAGATATCTACAGAGGAGATGGAGTTCACTTCTCAGATGAGGGCAACGGAATTTTCATTCTGAATTTAAGACTGTGCATTGGTACCTACTTATAAGTACCTAAATGGAACATAAACCCAAAAGCTCTTCTCAGAGCTACCCTTCATCTGATCACTCACAATTAATACTTTTCTCTAACTTATTTCTGTAATTTTCAACAAACTACGCTCAAAGAGCGCTACCCGGTACGCGAACTGGAAGCTAACCGCCCAAAATTATTTTAAAAATGTTTTTTCTCCGCACATATGGTCCTCCTCAGCCACCCTCAGAAAACCTGGTGGGGCAAAATACTTGTACCGTGTCCCCTTCTACCCTTTCTGAACATTATTTAACCTCCATTTTATATGTTAATTCGACCGAAACACAAAATGGTGGACTCCCGTTACGCTTCTAGTTCGCGGACTAAACTGCTTCCCGGGAAGCGGCCCAAAGAAAAGGTGGGAAAGTAATTCAAAGAAAAAGGACTGGAGACACTCTCACCAAATATAGATTAACTCATACTACATAACAATCCCTTTCATTTTCACAAATTTGATTGAAATTCCATTTAGCCATTAAGCCTGTAGACCTCTCTAAATACCTTGAGGTAAATTACTTCACAAAACACATCTGAAGTGTTGGAATTGACAACCAATAAAAATCTTACTTTCATTTTCTACTTTTATTACCTGATATTTGATTGGTTATATACCTGAATATATATAAAGGAAGAGAAGAAAACACAGCCATTTTGACTGCTACTTCTTGTTGTACATCACATTTCAATACTTACCTAAGACTTCAACTTGTTTCTGAAGGTAAGTTGTTATTTTTAAAAATGAAGTATATTGAACACTATAACTTGATATGGTAGACTTTTTCTGATACATATACACTATCCCTCTGTAGTAGTTATGGATTTAGATAGACTTCTCTGTTATAGTTAGGAATGGAGTTAGGCTTCTCTTCGTTAAATTACATACACTTTTTTATAGACCTATTTCCACTCTGATACTATACACTGCCAAAAGAAAAATTCACTGATAAAAACTACCTATCTAAAATTAATCCCAACAGTGCCCAATCTCTACTAATATATATTTTTTTATTCAAAATTTCAGGCAAAATGGAAGGCGAACAACAAGTTTCATTTTCAATTGAACTGAAGGAGAGCAGCCAAGACAAACTTGATGACTTTATGGATGACAGTAGAGACCACGAACTTCTACAATGTGTTGAAGCAGTAGACAACCTGCTTCAAAATGAAAAACAATTACACCCTATAATAAATTATGACATTTCTGACAATGAAATGTTAGAAAATTTAATAAAGTATGAAACACAATCATAATAAAAAAAATAAATAAATAAAGAAAACAAAAAAAAAACCAACAAAAACAACAAATATTTAACATACAGTATTAAAAAAATCTATCATTCTTTTATCCTTATAGTACGCTGCCCAGAGCGCTACCCGGTTCGCGTACTAGGAGCTCACCACGCATAAATAATTTTTTTTTTTTTTTTTTTTTCCCCTGCAGAAACCTTTTACAACCTCCACATAAAACCTAGGGGGTCAGGGAGGATCTACTAGGCCCCCTTATCGAAATTTCCCCCTTTGTTTTGGCCTCCTCTTATCTCTCGATCCTACCGAGAGACAAGATGGTGGACTGTTTAGAATGTTGACAGACACCGGAGAGCCAATCAGCTTCGCATCGCAAAGTTCCGATAAGCGAAAAGTACGCGAACCGGATCGCTGCCCGGAGCGCTGTTACAGATATATATCTTGATTTAAACGTTAATTTCTCAAAATCCACTGAAGCACATATATTGAGACCTAGCAAAGGCACATCGGGCTAACAGTCCCTACAATTTTGCCAAGTTTCCTGCAAATCCATTCAGCCGTTCGAGCTAAAAGTGAGGCCAACCGCCCTATGGAAATTAACATGGGAAAAACGCGTTTTGGGACCCCCCTTTTTTCTCAGCCCCCCCCTTGACGAAACCCCCCCAAATTTCTAGGAGCTGCTCAGAAACAAAATGTTCCATTTTCCTGAAAATTTCAGCCGATTCCGTCCACAAACGCCAAAGTTATTAGACATAGAATTTTCAGAAATCCCATAGAGAAAAAATCCTAACTATATATACCTACTGGCGACCGCCAGTAGGTAATATATATATATGTATATATATATATATATATATATATATATATATATATATATATATATATATATATATATATATATATATATATATATATATATATACATATATATATATTACCTACTGGCGATAGCCAGTAGGTATATATAGTTAGGATTTTTTCTCTATGGGACTTTTGAAAATTCTATGCCTAATAACTTTGGCGTTTGTGGACGGAATTGGCTGAAATTTTCAGGAAAATGGCACATTTTGTTTCTGAGCAGCTCCTGGAAATTTGGGGGGGGTTCGTCAAGGGGGGGCCGAGAAAAAAGGGGGGTCCCAAAACGCGTTTTTCCCATGTTAATTTCCATAGGGCGGTTGGACTCACTTTTAGCCCGAACGGCTGAATGGATTTCCACGAAACTTGGCAAAATTGTAGGGACTGTTAGCCCGATGTGCCTTTGCTAGGTCTCAATATATGTGCTTCAGTGGATTTTGAGAAATTAACGTTTAAATCAAGATATATATCTGTAACAGCGCTCCGGGCAGCTATCCGGTTAGCGAACCTTTCGCGTAACGGAACTTTGCGATGAGAAGCTGATTGGCCCTCCGGTGTCTGTCAACATTCTAAACAGTCCGGAGCGGCTGCCATCTTGTCTCTCGGTAGGATCGAGAGACAAGAGGAGGCCAAAACAAAGGGGGAAATTACCATAAGGGGGCATAGTAGATCCTCGTTGACCCCCTAGGTTTTATGTGGAGGTTTTAAAAGGGCCCAGGAGGGTCAAAAATTTTTTTTTTTTTTTTTGCGTGGTAAGCGCCAAGTTCGCGAACCGGAAAGCGTTCTGGGCAGCGTACTATAAGGATAAAAGAATGATAGACTTTGCTAGTACTGTATGTTAATTATTTGTTGTTTTTGTTGTTTTTTTTTGTTTTCTTTATTTTAAATTTTTATTTTTTATTTTGATTGTGTGTCATAATTCATTAAACTTTTAACATTCAATAAACATATAAAAATAAATAATGTGTGAAACAATTTTTGAATTAAGAAATTAAAATTTATTTTTCATTTTGTTTTTCAAAATTTAAAAGAAAATCTAAAAAATCGTGATCATTTTTTTCTTCATTTTTTTAGTAGAAAATCTACTGCATCTATGCATTGGACAAGTTCATTATTTATTGTGTCGTCGTAGAAATCCATGTCATCTTGTGTCTCAATTTTTTCTTCTGTTTCAGTTTTCATGTTGTTTTGTTGTTCTTCCATTTTCAATTCTGAAAAATGAATTTTTAAAAAATATATCAGTACAGAAAGGGCATTGTTGGGTTTCAGTACAGATTGGCAGTTTGGTTATTTATATAGTGTTTTTTTCACAAAGAAAGGTGTTGCCTGTAATTAAGGTCTATTGCAGGGGGCCCCCTCCTTGGGCCTCCCATGGATGGTGTCAGGAGGTATAGGGGAGGGAGAAGGAGACGCTCCCTCAATTGCAAGGAGACCATTCACAGGCACTGAGGGGGCCCATTGTCCAGCATTTTTGCGCCCCCACAGTTTTAACTTTTAGACCACAATCAATTCTCACACCTATGAAGGTGTGAGATATGTGTGTGGATTTAAAGTTAAAACTGTGGGGGCGTCAAAATGCTGGACAATGGGGCCCCCTCAGTGCTTGTGAATGGTCTCCTTGCAAGATGCCACTTATGTAAATTGGAGGGGGCTTTGCGCACGTTCCTTTTTAGACTATGGTCTTGTAAATTCTTGGAATGGCTCTGCCATAACTAAAACAGAGTAGTCTATTTTTTTCTATAAGTATTACAGAGTGATAGAATATAATTCTCAGAAAATGTTTTTCTAATTAGGTTTCAGTACAGAACATACTTAAGTTTTATAAATAATATCTTACCTTTTAAATATAAGTTGAAGTTATCAGTTGATTTTTTGTTGTGCACTTCACGAAGTAGCAGTCAAAATGGCTGTGTTTCCTTCTCTTCCTTTATATATATTCAGGTATATAACCAATCAAATGTCAGGTAACAAAAGTAGAAAATGAAAGTAACATTTTCATTGATTGTCAATTCCAACACTTCAGATGTGTTTTGTGAAGTAATTTACCTCACGGTACTTAGAGAGGTCTACAGGCTAAATGGCTAAATGAAATTTCAATCAAATTTGTGAAAATGAAAGGGATTTTTATGTAGTATGAGCTAATCTATATTTGGTGAGAGTGTCTCTAGTCGTTTTTCTGTAAATTACTTTCCCACCTTTTTTTAGGACCGCTTCCCGGAAAGCGGCTTGGTTAGCGAACCTTAAGCGTCACGGGAGTCCACCATTTTGTGTTTCGGTCGCATTAAGATACAAGATGGAGGGCAAATAATGTTTAGAATGGGTAGAAGGGGTCATGGTAGACTTATCTTGACCCCCTAGGTTTTCTGAGCGTGGCTGAGGAGGCTTATATGTGCGGAAAAAAAAATTTGTGGAAAATTAGTGAAAAAAGTTAGAGGAAAATAATAATTGTGAGTGATCAGATGTAGGGTAGCTCTGAGAAGAGCTTTTGGGTTTATGGTACATTTAGGTACTTATAAGTAGGTACCAATGCACAGTCTTAAATTCAGAATGAAAATTCTGTTGCCCTCATCTGAGAAGTGAACTCCATCTCCTCTGTAGATATCTTGCATGTAGTAACGCAAGTTATTGTTGTACAGAGAGCCCATTCCATGGTCTCTCATGTAAGCTGAAACAGATTTGTTTACATGCTTCCTCGCTTTCTCAATTTGTGGACAAAATTGGTTGGACCACCTCCATTTCTGTCTTTGGCATATATTGGAATATACCAAGGCAGTTTGAGGAAAAAGTGCCATTAATTGCTCAAAGGTGTCCTTTAAAAGCATTTCCAGACCTACCCCTGTCAAAGTGCCCAAATCATTACCTCCACAGTGCACTATTAACAGGTCAGGTTTTGGCAAATGCATAAAGGTTTTCACCAATGGTATCAATTGGTGACATTTTAATCCTCTTTGGCCCAACCACTTAATTTCCACATCTTGTAAATTGAGGTTAGGTGAATTTCTGCTCTCAGCATACCTTTGAGCCCAGTGGATGTAACTATGTCCAACAATCCAGACGTTAAACATGGTGGGTGAAGGTTGTTCTGCAGTCAGATGAAGTGTGGTAATGAAAGGGCAGTTGAAACAGTAGGAGTTTCTAAAGAAAAAAAACTGTGGATTTACAATGCTAATGATTCATTAGCAGTGATTGGTGCATTTCCATTTCTGAAAACAGAAAGTTAGGGTGCATGGATGTGTTCTTTGAAAGATGTAATTTGAATGGTCAAGGAAGAAACATTTAATGAAAGATTGCACTGGATACGCAGGTGCACTGAGAGTTCAGAGTTCAATTGAAACATTGTTGTGTGAATTTGCAAACATGAGAGGTCTTCCAGGAGGTGGTTGCTATGGAAACAAGGCAGACAGGGCAGAGGGGGGAAGGGTTTTGATTTGAAAAAAGTGAGGGAAGAGGTATGATTGGCTAATATGAGAGATATGTGAAAAGAATATCTGTATTTCTGTGCTTTCAATAGCTGCAGCCTTTGGAGTGCATCCTTTTTCTTCTGCTGAAGACAATTTGGTGTATTTCTCAGACTGTTTTCAAAACTCAAAAAATATTTGCTAAGGTGAGAAAAGATTTATTTAATTTAGATAGAGAATAGTATGATTTAAGGAGAAAATGATGAAGAAAGCTGTGTTTTTAAAATGTGGTTTTGTCTCTAGTGATATAGTAATAGAATTAGTTTCATAGAGAAATTGTAATTGCATATTTGGTGTAACATTCTGGCATGCAGTAACACAAGTTATTGTGGTACATGGAGCCCATTTTATGGTCTGTTATGTAAGCTGAAACAGAGATGTTGCTTTTAAAAACGATTTAAGAAATCAATTTCATTTCTGGATACGTACTGCTAGAGCTTCATAGGTTGTTTTGAGCCATATTTATAAGGTATTTGAGTGTCTAAGATGTTTTGTTTTCCTTTTAAAATGTAAAGTGTTCCTCATGGGGCAAGTGTCTTGTAAATACGCTCCCACTTGTGCTTGGCAAATTTAGATTTTGATTATGGGAGTTACCTAGCCATGTTAATAGTGTCCCAAAAATGGTGCTAGTGAATTGCAGAAAACACTTTCATGTGTCTCAAGGACATTTTTAGTCATTTCTTCATGAATGCAGGTATACAATTGATTTATATGCTGTGTTTAAAAACGAATTTTGAAATCAATTACATTTCAGGATATGTTCTGTTAGAGCTTCATAGGTTGTTTGGGGTCATATTTAGAAGGCATTTTAGTGTCTTTGATGTTATTTTTCCCTTTTTAAATGGAAAGCGTTCCTCATGGGGCCCTGAGCAGTTCTTAGCCATGTTATTTAATAGGAAGTGGATAACATGGCTAAGAGCATTTGCTGGAAAGTGCATGAATATTGCTGACTTTTCTGCGATGTTATTTTTCCCTTTTTAAATGGAAAGTGTTCCTCTTGGGGCAAGTGTCTTGTAAATACGCTCCCACTTGCGCTTGGCAAATTTAGATTTTGATTATGGGAGTTACGTAGCCATGTTAATAGTGTCCCAAAAATGGTGCTAGGGCATTCCAGAAAACACTTTCATGTGTCTCAAGGACATTTTTAGTCATTTCTCCATGAATGCAGGTATACAATTGATTTATATGCTGTGTTTAAAAACGAATTTTGAAATCAATTACATTTCAGGATATGTACTGTTAGAGCTTCTTAGGTTGTTTGGGGTCATATTTAGAAGGCATTTTAGTGTCTTTGATGTTATTTTTCCCTTTTTAAATGGAAAGCGTTCCTCATGGGGCCCTGAGCAGTTCTTAGCCATGTTATTTAATAGGAAGTGGATAACATGGCTAAGAGCATGTGCTGGAAATTGCATGAATATCGCTGACTTTTCAGCGATATTCATGCATTGCGGCCGTTTTTTTTCACATTTGCAAGCACTTCTTAGCCATGTTATGCAATGGGAGGTGGATAACATGGCTAAGAGCATTTGCTTCAAAGGATGTTTGGGGTTATACACCATTTTTGGGAAATTAGTAACATGCCTATCTAACTCCCATAATCAAAATCTAAATTTGCCAACCGCAGGTTGGAGCATATTTACAATAAATTTGCACCAGGAAGAACGTAAAATAGCATACTAGATACTCAAATGCCTTATAAATATGACCCAAAACATCTTATGAAGCACTAGTAGTGCACATTTTCAGAAATGTATTGGTTTTCATTTAATGATTTACTTCATTGGTAGGCCTTCACATGTTTTTTTATTTTGATATTTTTCAGTGAAAATCTTATCTGCAACCATGTGTTGGCCTCACCTCAAATAAACAAAACAGGTGATGGACTGAATGTGGATCAATGACACACATTTACCCCAGTCTAAAGATCAGGGCCTAAACAAATCTTTAGATAGGCTACATCTTATCGTCATCCTGAATTAATGATTTAAAATATTAGGGAGTGATTTATGAGTGTTGTATGCCTTTTTTGTACCATTGAGTGTCATTTTTGTGATGCAGTGCTGGTGGAAAACATTTGCTATGTTAAATAATTAGTACGGCATTAAGTTTTAGATTACTGTTATTTATTTACTGTTTGGTAATAGTGGTTAATAACATTTTATATTATATTTTTCCACAGATTCAAGTGCAGATTCTTTCATAGTTTGGAAAATGCCTTCCAAAAGTCGAATACGAAAGGCTAGAAAACGTCAAAGACAGCAGGATGATGTTTTATTGCAGCAGTCCTCTTCCCCAAATACTTGTCAAAACACCAAGAAAGGTCCGGGTAAGAGCACGAAATCATTCTTAAGAAATATTTGTAGTAAAAAAAGTTTTGCTCAAAAAAATGTTTCAGTCCACAAAAAGAAAAGCAATTTAAATGGAAAGGAGAGACCCATCACAAATGTTACTGGTAGAGGAAGAGATAACTCTGTGCATGATAGTAGAAGGAAACAACAGTTTAGGGACATTCGAAATCGAATGTTCCGTAATAGGATATTAGTTAATTTATTGAAAAGTATTAAAAAGAAAGGCCATCAGAAAGCGGCATTTTATAAGAAGAAGAAAAATGTAGAGAAAATTATTGATCATGCTTTTGAAATTAAGCGAAAGTTGTTTATTTTGGTAATCAATAGAATTAGGAAACTAAGCAAGGTAATTTCTGATTTCAAAACAAAAAGTAGATGGAAGAGAGTAGTAAATCGTACTAACTTTTGTGAAGTTTTTTCCGGAGAATGGATGCATAGTTCAAGTTCTGAGGCATTTTTTAATGAGGAGACTTATTTTCAGGATAATGATTTGGTGCATGCAGTTGACATCAGTGGTCGAGCTTATGAAGTGAAGGATGGTTGTCCAGTTGAAAAAGAACAACTTGTGACAACAGAGACAGAAGAGGCGCTAAGTGATGAGGTTTTAGGAAGACGTCCTAAGGGTCCTGTGTACATTTGGAAGTGTAGTTCTATTTGCAGTGTGCGACAGGTTTCCATCAATTTGCTTTGTGATTTTATACGGACATTTAATAAGAAAAGTTTGAAGCAGAAAATGAAGTTGTTGCAAGATTTAGATCCTTGCAGAGTGAGAGAAATGACAGGTTTGCGTGGTCATTCACTGGCTTGTCTTTCCAGGAGAGTATGCCAGAGTGTTTTTCATCATTTCAGGATGCTAGCAGTGCATCATAATAAAGTGAGAAAATTAGTGAGAATGTTGTATTATGCTAAGAGTCCAGCAATTATGCTTAAACAATTATGTGCTGCTCTTTTGCATGGTTCTGAAATAGATGTGAAGAATATTTGTGAAGAAATTGAGTTTTGTTACTTTGGTAGTAAAGATGAGAATGTTCAAATTGACCCTGAAGTAGAGGGTAATGTGGAAGATAATGTACAGGTTTCCAGTACAGATAATTTTCAGAAGGAAATTGCCACGTTTCAGATGAAATCAAGTGAGAGGCCTAATTTCACTTGTGTATGTTGTCGACGCACTTATTATAAGAATCAGACTAAGGTAGTGGATTTATATGCAAAAAGTGGAAGGGAAAATAATAGTGAATGGAAGGATTTTGCCACATACTTGATGGTAGAAAATTATTTTGATTTGGGATCGGATCAACGTGTGTGTACTTATTGTTGTAATAAATTAAACCAAAACCAGATGCCTGCTAGGGCAGTTCATAATAATCTGGAATTGGTTGAGATTCCTTCTGAATTGAAGGATTTAAATACTTATGAATCTATTTTGATTCAAAGTATCCATCCCTTTCAGGCTATTGTAAGAATGGAGCCAAAGACAGGGAAGTTGCCTCCAGCAGATTTACAGAGAGGATTAAAGGGAAGAGTTGTTTATTTGCCTCTAGATTTGAAGAAAAACATTAACACAATTGGAATAGAAAAAGTGGAAGAGGAACCTCTGGTTATCTTGGTTAATGGGGTTCCGACAAAGAATAAGAAAATATGGCAAGATTTAGTGGATGTTAGGAAAGTCAAAAAGGCAACAGTGTATTTGAAGAAAAATAATAAGTACTATAAGAATGTATATGTTGCAGAAGAGGAAGTAAGTGATCAAGAGGATAGCGATTTGTGTGCTGGCCAAATTGAGAAAGTAGAGGCCTCTAAAAGTGAAGAAATATATGAACATTATAGTGTTCATCCTTTGCATTCCAAGGAAGTCATGGGGAATGCTATTGAGTTGTTTCAAATGAAACAAGCCAAAGGGAGTCCCATTAGTGTTTGGGAGGAAAGTTTGGAAGCAAGGTGTTTCCCACAGCTATTTCCCACAGGTCAAGGAGGAAGATATGATGAGCGACCTCATCAAATTCCTGCGTCTGAATACCGGACTTTACGATTGTATGCAGCAGATCCTAGGTTTCGGCAATGCATTCCCTATTTGTTTCATCTCCTGTTTGAAAGCGATCTGTCTGGACTGTCATATGCAGTGAACCACATCTTAAAAAGTGGTATACAGATGCGAAACATCTCGGCAAGTGACTTTATGCATAAAGTCAATGTCCAAGACAGTATTTTGGATTCTCACTTAATTAATCTCATGGCGTGTCAGCGTGGTACTAATGAGTACTGGTACCGTCGTCATGGTGATTTAAAATGTATGCTGAGGAACTTAGGAACTCCAACATGGTTCCTCACTCTGAGCTGTGCCGAGTATGGCTGGGAAGACTTACTTGAATTTCTACGAGAGGCAAATGGAAATATTGAAAACATTGAATTCAAGACACCTGGAGAACTGTGTTCTTTGGATCCAGTGAATGTATGCAGGTACTTCAATCATAGATTTGAAGCTATGATGTCTTTCATCACAAATAAAAAGAATCCACCTCTTGGAGAGGTGTTGGATTTCTTCTGGAGAAAGGAGTACCAAGCAAGAGGTGCCCCTCATATACATATGTTGTTGTGGATCAAGGATGCACCTAAATTTGGAACAGATCCGGATGACTTAGTGATGAATTTCATCGAACAGTATTCTACGTGTGCTGTTCCAAACGCAACGGAGAAGAAAAGTCTAAGAGAACAAGTTCTACGTTTCCAAAGCCATCGTTGTGGAAAGTACTGTCGTCGTAAATTCAGAAACAAGGACAAGTTCTACACCAAATGTCGTTTCAACTTTCCACGACCGGTGATTTCTAAAGGAAGAGTGAACAGTTTGATGTCTTCGCTGCGACATAATGTGACGAGGAAATCACCCAAGAATACATACAATTTGAAAAGGAACGAAGAGTCCAAGTACATCAATGACTACAACCCAGTGATTTTGTCCATGTGGAATGCTAACATGGATATACAGTTTGTGGCTGACAACTGTATGGCTGTGGCTCGGTATGTGACATCTTACATCACCAAAAAAGAAAAGACCGAACTGAAGGATATGTGGGAGGACATTTCTCATGAAAAGAGCCTCAGCAAGAAGTTGTACAGTTTCAGTCTGAAGATGTTGTCGCATCGAGAAATCGGAGCTTACGAATGTTCTGACCGGTTGTCTTCAGCAAGTCTCTATGCCAAATCCAGGAGTCTCGTTTGGGCGAGTCTTGGTCTTGCTGCAACGCGAAATCGAGTTCTAAAACCTGTCCGGGAAATTGAGTATTTGGCAGAAAAGGAACCAAACAGTACCGACATTTTGAAGACCAACATGTTGGATACATATTATCCAAATCGAAGCAGTCACCTTGAGAATGTTTGTCTATATGAGGTTCTCCAAAATTATATATTCAAGAGGAACATCAAAGAAGATATTGAGAAAGGAGTGTATGCTGTAATTGGAAATGAGGGATGCATGGTCAAGCAAAGAAAATGCCAATTAGTAAACCATCGAAAATTGAGTGGTGAATCTCCAGAAAAAAAGGAGTTTTTTTATTTAGCACTTTTGCAACTTTTCAAGCCTTGGCGTGCAGAAGAGGAACTGCTTGGAGATTTCCTCTGTTACGAAGACTCTTTCAATGCAGCCAAGGAGTCCATAGAATGTCCTGCTTTTTCTAAATATCAAGAAATGCTAACTTTGGAAATTGAGCAGGAAGCAACGATTGCAGCCGAGATTGCCAGAGACAGTTCTCAGGACAGTCAGAGTTCTGTTTCATTGAGTCAAGATCCACTTGGAGGACCTATTATCGAAAATGAAGCTGCCACTGCTATGAATGAAGTGGAAAGAGCCATGGCACATGCTCAGAAGGATTCAGTTAACTTAGAAGACTTGGAAAAACAACTCAACGTTGAGCAGAGGAAAATATATGATGAAGTTACCACGGAAATTGAGCACGGATTAAGTCATGAGAAGAAAGAGTGCTCATGTACGTCGTTGAAGCCTGTCCGACTGTACGTGAGTGGAGAAGCGGGAACTGGAAAAAGTTTCCTCATTAAAGCAATCTCTTGTTATTTGAAGGAAAGGACTGAGTCATTGCTGTCTTGTGTTGTCACCGCTCCTACTGGACTGGCAGCACATAACATTAAAGGTATTACTTTGCATCGTCTACTGATGCTGCCGGTGGAGCATGACAACAAATTACAATACAACAAGTTATCTGGAGATGCTTGCTGTGAAGTTTCAAGAGTCTTGAGGAAAATGAAACTACTTATCATTGACGAAGTAAGCATGGTTTCCAATGTCATGCTTGCCTTTGTGCATTTGAGAATGCAAGAAGTACTTAAAACTGAATATGATGTGTTATTTGGTGGGAAACACATCATTGTTTTCGGAGATCTTCTGCAGCTGACACCAGTAAAAGGTCAACCTGTGTTCAAAATACTCACGCATGAAGATACCAGGAAGTGCCTAGGGAGCATTGGCAACGTCAATATATGGTTAAACTTCAATTATGCAGAACTGCATCAAAATATGCGTCAGGCAAAGGATGAAGATTACAAGAATATTCTACAAGATATTAGAATTGTAAAAGTGACCGAGCATGGGAAAGAAGCTTTAAATGCACGATTACTGTCAAATTTATATCCCAAACAAGAGATTGTGCCTGAGAATATTTTTCAGAAAATTACTGAGAAGAAATCCGGGATATGTCTCATGCCAACTCTTGCAGAATGTGCCATCTTCAACAACAAAATGTTGAATTTAGAAAAGCAAGAGATTGTGAAACTTGAAGCTATCGACAAATTAGAGCATATGGGATCAACAATTATTTTGTCAGACAATTTGAAATCAAAATTGGATTCATTAGAGAAGACTATATCTAAAACAGCGGGTTTTGAAAAGACTTTGAATGTGTGTTTAAATTGCCGAATTATTTTGAGAAGGAATTTACATGTAGAAAGAGGTCTGGTGAATGGATCAATGGGTAATGTTGTTGATTTTGAGAAATACAGAAATAGAGATGGAATAGAATTTTTAAGAATTAAATTTGATGGCATTGAGGAAGTACAGCAAATTGGTCGTTGTTCTGCTAGGTTTTTGCTTGTTAAAGATTTATATGTTCGCCGTAAACAGTTTCCTGTTTGCTTGGCATATGCGGTGACAATCCATAAATCGCAAGGTTTAAGTGTAGACTGTGCATTGGTGAATATTGGCAGTTCTGTGTTCAAGGAGGGTATGGCATATGTGGCATTGTCACGAGTTAGAACTTTATCGGGATTGTACTTGATTGACTGTGATGTCACAAACATTTGTGCGGATCTAGATTGTGTTAAGGAATACAATAGGTTAATAAGAGAGTATGCGCCACATTTGCCTCAATATCCTTTGTTTGAGAAACGTGTGGTAGGCCGCAAACGTAGAAATAGCAGTAATAGTAGGGAGGTTATTGCAAAAAGACTAAAAGTCAATGAACCGAAAATTGTTAGCAGAAAGAAAGTGGATTCTGTTGAAGATGTTGTCGGTTTTCAATTTGAAAACAGTTCTGGTGTCAACTGCTATGCAAATGTAGTGGTTAATGTTCTCTTTTCACTAGAGAGTTTAAAAGAACAGATTCTGTGGAATTCTGAACAAATTTTATGCTGTTTGTTGAATTCTGTTTTCGAGAAATGTAGCACTGATCGAACAAAAGTAGAAAGTGTGTCTGAAGTTCGTTATCTGTTAGATGAATGTTCAGGTCAAACAGACTTCTCTGAAAATAATCAGCAAGATTGTCAGGAGTTTTTAATGTATATGCTTGATATATTGGAAGTTGAGGGTGTAGATGTAGATCACCTGTTTGGGCTTTCTTATCAATGGCAGCATGACTGCGAGAATTGTAGGCTATCAAGTACTACTAGTGTAGACTCAGAAAGATTTATATATTTAACTTTGCCAGACAGTAAATCAGTCTCCTTTAATAAGCTAGTAAATGCAGCAGATCACAACATGGAGTGTAGCCAATGTAAATGTGATATGATGTCAACATTATTTATACGTAGATATGGCCAGTATGTCATTTTAATGATCCAACGTTGTAGGCCTGATGGATCAAAATTGTCAACTTTAATAAAAAATTTTGTGGCTTCTCAGCTGTCAATATCAGGGAGGACTTTTGTTACTGTAGCAATTATCTATCACGATGGTCCATCAACAACATCAGGACATTATACAGCTTACTTAAAGTCTGGAAACGGCTGGTCATTCTGTAATGATTCCGTTGTAACGTTCAAAAAAAAATTGCCGTTTGACCTTAAAAATTCTTACCTGGTGTTTTTAAAACCAAAATTTTAAGTAGAGGGAATATAAGTCTGCAATGCTGTCTAGATTAAAAATCCAACTATATAAACTTGCTGCAAGTAAGTCTGCTTCATAGTAAGCAGTATCAGTGTCATAGGAAAAGGAGAACATGAGTGACAAAGAAGAGTAAGTTATTAGTAGTCCAGGATTGTGAAAATAATCTCAAATATTTTATTTTTGAAAGTTGCGAAAATAGAAAATGTCGGGATTTGATTGGAAGAATAACAAGACTTGCGAATCGCGGCAACATGATTTGGCCTAGTGGAAATATGTGATATAATGAGAGAAGTCTTTTTTTCTATGTAACATATTTTACGTATCGATGGAGGTTTTCTTTCAGAAAGTGGCGGGCTGAAAATATTTGTAGCACAACAGAGTGGATGCTGTTCATAGGAGATCGTTCGACGTCATTGAAAGTAAGTTAATTTTAAGGAGTTTTGAAATCAGATTTCGAAGGTTGTATGGGTTTTTTAAACACAGTCATTTTGATTGTGTTTTTTTTTCCCCGCTGTTACATGATGAATACCTTCAAGTCACTGATTTAAGTGAAATTTGATACATTCTGAGAACAGCAAAAAGAAACCATTTAACATGTATAATTAATGTTATGCTTTTTGTCCTTATGATATACATTTAGAAATGTGAGGTACATATGGGTAAGCTGAGTTCTGTAAATATCAATTTTAATGCTTTCAGTGCTGTACTTCTGGGTAGTGTTTTTTTTAAAAAAAGAAAAGAGGCCTCACCTCAAAGAAAGCTCTTGAAAGCACACATCTTATTTGCATCCTAAATCAAGCATTTACAATGTTAGACACAATTTTATGATGGCTTTACATCTTTTTTGCGCTGCTATTGCATCACTATTGTGAGACATTAGCAGTGCAAGAAAAACATCATGTTCCAAAATAGGCCTCAGTTCATCAACATCAAGATACAGTTTCTTTAGAATATATATCTTTAGGATTGTGTAGGGGACGTAGAGAAGCAGAGACTTCTGTAAATGTCAAAGTTGTTGAAAAACTGTTTGTTTTTGAACCTTTTCCCTTGTCTTTTCTAATTTTTAAATACATGTTTTAATATTTTTGGAAATGTTTGTTCTTTTTTTTACAGATTGAAAGTATGAAAAAATATTTAAAAAAAGGTAACAAGAATTATAAGGTAAATGTTTTCTACTCTTTTTACCCGCAATGCACTGCTGATGATGTCATTGACAGTATCTCTCATTTACTCTCTATAGCTGTCTTTCTTTTTACATTATTCTCTGTTTACTTCCCTTATACTAACTCTTCTTTTTTTTTTAAAAATATTTTTTTAGTTCGCTTAAAGTTCGCGAACCGGTCAGCGAACTTGAAGCGAACCAAAAGAAATAGAGCTTGCCAGAGTGATAAACATTCTAGCAATTTTGATTGAAAGGGGAGGTAGTTCTGAAAAGAACTGTTTTTTTTTGTTTTTGTTGTTTTATTTTTTTTTTTTTTTTTTTAACATTTTTTGATTTTTTTGTATTTTTAGAACTGTTTTATGTTTTTTTGTGTTTTTTATGGAGGGGAGACAACAAAAAACAGGCATTGAAAACGGCTCAACTGGAGCAAAAAAAAAAATTACTTCTTGGGTGCATTAGGGCATTTATGATTTTCGTACGCCATGTTCATCAGGTTGACGCTCATGTTGCCATATGACAGCATAGCACCACAGTATATACAACTTAACTTCATATGCTGGAAGTTGGGATGAATGTTTGGCACAGTTTCTTGTGCCTCTCTTCCCGTCAATGACATTGTGGAGGTCGATCTGGCCACAGGAGTTTTCGTGGGATTGTCTTGAAGATCCCTTAACTCAGCCCGGCTGTAGTTTAAGGGATGCCACCTGCTCATGTGTCGGTGCATCGTATAGTTGCCCATACTGTATTTCTTATCTGTGCCTCTCAACAATCTGTAATCACAGATGAGGCAGGTGGCATATTTAGCATTCACCTTCTTTGATCCAGGAGGGATGGAGAAAAACTGCCAGATGAAGCTTGTTTTTCGCTTTGAAACCCGGGGCAACTCTTCGACAAATTGTTGTTCCTCTCTGTCCTCTTCTTCTTCTTCCTCCTCTTCCTCCTCTCTGTTAGGGATAAATTGAGTAGGTGGTCCTCTCTTCTTATGAGGAGGTGGAGGTGGTGGTGGGGTTCCACCAGCTGCAGCAAGTACAGAAGCCATTGTTCAATGCTCGCTAAATTGTCTTTCTCTCACCAAGATGAAAGTCAGAGTGAGGAAATAAGGAGGGGTTCACATGATTTGGGGAAAGCAAAAGTTCTGAACCAATGAAAAGTGTTATTTTTAGGTCACATGACCTAGTCATACATCATTTGGAAACCAAAAGTGAAATGAACCAATGAAAAGTTTGATAAACAAGTCACATGACCTGTTCCGCTTACGTTACGCGGCGTGCGCCGCGTACCACATCGCTTCCGGTTCGCGGTTCCGAGCACTTCTCGGAGCGCTAACGCGGCGCGTCATTAGACGCATTACGCGATAACGTGATACGTCGCGCTTCCGCGACGCGTCACAGTTCCGCTAACGTAACGTTGACCGGTTCGCGGACTAGATCGCGGCATCAAGATGAGCTAACGGAAAGCTTCCTGGTTCGTGAACTAGAAGCGAAGAAAAAAAAAATTAAATAAAAAATTATCAATAAACATCTAAATATATTTTGGGATTTAAAGAAGAATACATTTTACAGCTACAGATGTTAGCTTTTAAAAAACCAATGAAATTCACAGAAAAAACCATAGGTTATAGACCATATATAGTTAGAAATTTGCATTTAAAAAACCATTGAAATTCAATGAAAAAACCATAGGTTATAGACCATATATAGTTAGGGATTTGCATTTACAAAACCTTATTTTACTCGCATAAAACCATTGAAATTCCATATATAGTTAGTTGCGCTAACTATATATCGCGCACCCGCAATCCACTGCTGATGATGTCACATATTACATCATTCATGACATGGTCAGTGACATCACTGATGACATCACTGATCACAACATCCAGTGATTGTATGTGTCTGTAAAGTTTAAATATGTTTCACATATTGAAGAATGAGTGGATGTATAAGTGTCTGGATGAAGGATTTAGTAGGTGCATGACTGACTGTATGATTGAGTGATTAAATGTGTCTCACTGAGTGCATGGGTTAGTGACTAAACTGTCTTAATTTGTGCATCATTATGTCTGTTGTTCTGTAAACTGTTGCATGTGTTGATAAGTAGCTATATGAGTAACTATATGGGTTATTGATTGGTTGCCCAAGTATTTGTATGGGAGACTGAGTGTGTGTGTGGGTGGCTGGGAGGTGTGTGATTCTGTGCATAGATGTGTGAGCAGTTGATTCACTAGATGTATGGCTTCAAAAGTGCATGTGGAAACAGCTATATGGGCGGTTGACTGTGTGCATGAGTGTATTGGTGAGTGAATGGATATCTCAGTGCTACATGTCAAAGTAAGTACATATGTAAAACACAGTACATGTGAGAGTTGACATATATAAATAACTGTGCATAAGAGCCAGTGAATGTGTGAGTGGCTGTATGGATCATTGTGAACTTGTATCAGGGATTATATAAGAGAGTAAATATGTGTTAGTATATGTTTGAATAAGTAAAGTTTGTATAACTGTATAGTTGAGGAAATGGAGGTGTGATTGATTCTTTGCATGACTGACTAGGTGTTTGAGTAACTCCATGGATGAGTGGCAGTCTCTGAGTGTCTGTTTACACTGATTGTATCTAAGGTTATATTAGAGTCTGAAGAGGTTCATCGTATTATCACATGAATGATATCATCAGTGATGTGATCAGTCATGTCAAATGAGATGTCATCAGTGATGTCATCAGTGATGTCATTTGAGATGTCATCAGTGATGTCATTTGAGATGTCATTTGAGATGTCATCAGTGATGTCATCAGTGATGTCACTGACCATGTCATGAATGATGTAATATGTGACATCATCAGCAGTGGATTGCGGGTGCGCGATATATAGTTAGCGCAACTAACTATATATGGAATTTCAATGGTTTTATGCGAGTAAAATAAGGTTTTGTAAATGCAAATCCCTAACTATATATGGTCTATAACCTATGGTTTTTTCATTGAATATATATATATATATATATATATTCACAGAAAAAACCATAGGTTATAGTGGATATATAGTTAGGAATTTGCATTTACAAAACCTTGAAAATTCAATGAAAAAACCATTGGTTTTAGGCCATATATAGTTAGGGATTTGCATTTACAAAACCTTTTTTTACTCGCATAAAACCATTGAAATTCCATATATAGTTATAAGCGCTAACTATATATCGCGCACCCGCAATCCACTGCTGATGATGTCACATATTACATCATTCATGACATGGTTAGTGACATCACTGATGACATCACTGATGACATCTCAAATGACATCATCCAGTGACTGTATGTTTCTGTAAAGTTAAAATATCTCTTACATATTGAAGAATGAGTGGATATATAAGTGTCTGGATGAAGGATTTAGTAGGTGCATGACTGACTATATGAGTGAGTGATTAAATGTGTCTCACTGAGTGCATGGGTTAATGACTAAACTGTCTCAATTTGTGCATCATTATGTCTGTTGTTCTGTAAACTGTTCCATGTGTTGATAAGTAGCTATATGAGTAACTATATGGGTTATTGATTGGTTGCCCAAGTATTTGTATGGGATACTGAGTGAGTGTGTGTGGGTAGCTGGGAGGTGTGTGACTCTGTGCATAGATGTGTGAGCAGTTGATTCACTAGATGTATGGTTTCAAAAGTGCATGTGGAAACAGCTGTATGGGCGGTTGACTGTGTGCATGATTGTATTGGTGAGTGAATGGATATCTCAGTGCTACATGTCAAAGTAAGTACATATGTAAAACACAGTACATGTGAGAGTTGACATATATAAATAACTGTGCATAAGAGCCAGTGAATGTGTGAGTGGCTGTATGGATCATTGTGAACTTGTATCAGGGATTGTATAAGAGAGTAAATATGTGTTAGTATATGTTTGAATAAGTAAAGTTTGTATAACTGTATATTTGAGGAAATAGAGGTGTGATTGATTCTTTGCATGACTGACTAGGTGTGTGAGTAACTCCATGGATGAGTGACAGTCTGTGAGTGTCTGTTTACACTGATTGTATCTAAGGTTATATTAGAGTCTGAAGAGGTTCATCGTATTATCACATGAATGATATCATCAGTGATGTTATCAGTCATGTCAAATGAGATGTTTTCAGTGATGTCATCAGTGATGTCATTTGAGATGTCATCAGTGATGTCATCAGTGATGTCACTAACCATGTCATGAATGATGTAATATGTGACATCATCAGCAGTGGATTGCGGGTGCGCGATATATAGTTAGCGCTTATAACTATATATGGAATTTCAATGGTTTTATGCGAGTAAAATAAGGTTTTGTAAATGCAAATCCCTAACTATATATGGCCTAAAACCAATGGTTTTTTCATTGAATTTTCAAGGTTTTGTAAATGCAAATTCCTAACTATATATCCACTATAACCTATGGTTTTTTCTGTGAATTTCATTGGTTTTTTAATAGCAAATATGAAAAGCTTAAAAATGTCAAGTACGTGATAAATAAAAACATTTTCGTATTTATGCACGCTGATGTGCTTTGAACGCTGCACCCCACCCCTCCCCTCTTTTGTCTTAGTAGTACTCTCTCTTTGCAGATACTGAAGGGTAGTTAACGCAGGCCTTTACCCCCGTTGTAATCCGTCGTGGCTGCTTGTCTCTCCATTTGATTGATTGTTGTCCAAGCATTTACTGTTTTAGAATTGGTTCTCTTTGGATCATTCTCTATTTACAAACAAGCACAAAGTCGCAATACTCTGTTTAGTCTTTGCAGATAGTGAAAAATCGTGTAAAAAAAATAAAAGTAATCGAGCAAAATCAGTAGGCCACTAATTGGATCTCTTTTTGATCTCGCTAAAATAGAAATATTAGGAACAACCCTTCATGAGAAATACGAAAATAGTGAGATGAACTGAGCTCCACACCATGAGGGCTGCAAGACAGCTCGGCTCCATCACCCATCCCGCACAAAATAACGACAAACCCTATGCAAATATTAAAAATATAGACAACACACCAGCAAAGAAACAGGGTAAAACATTTTATTAAAAAACTATTTACATAACGTTGGTTTATAAGATCATGTCAGTAGTGGACCGATGTGTGAATAGATCGAAAGCAGCACAAGGCTCCAAGATCCGGATGGCAAGCTCCTGGATGTTGGGTGCCATAGTTTAGAGTTCTGAATTTGAGCCTTTTTCAATGTCTGTGCTTTGTTGAATCAAATTTGCGGCTTGACACAAAGCTGCCTCAAGCGTTGCTACTGATGCTATGCAGACCAAAACTGGTTTTCAGTTTGTACATTTTTCTAGATTTTTAATCCAAGTTTGGTTGACTTTGTAGAACGATGGCTTCAAATTTTCAACATACGGTGTGGTGGCGCTGACTGGGAGGGGGCGCTTCGCTCCTGCCCCCTCCCCAAGTAAGATTTTCATACGTGAAAGTACGTTACTGGTTTTGGTCCCTGAGATGCTTCGATGTCACTGCCATTCTCAAATAGCATAAGTTCTGGATGTTGGGTGCCATAGTTAAGAGTTCTGAGCAGCGCTTGTAACACTGTCTGAAGCTTATTTCCACCTACTGCAGCTTCACTATTCTCAAAGTAAGTGAGTGTCGTTTGTGGACCTGACAGCATTAGAAAACAATGTGATATGTTACCTTCCTAAACAGCTTGACGGAGGCCCCTGAGGGGCGGTGTGATGGCCATGGACTCGGAGAAGACGCTTGGCTCCGACACCCTCCCCAAGTCTTATAGCACTGGTGTAGCCTGAGATCGCCCCCGACATAGGCGGCCGGCTCCCGGGATCCGGCGGAACTTTTTGCCTTTTGATGACTCTTCAATTCTGAACCTTGTCCCATCTAGCTGAGTTGCGCCCACTCTTGCGGCTACAGCGTCTTGCCCACCATCCAGCTGAATTACGCCCACTCTTGCGGTGCAGCGATAGGCGGCTGCCACAGGACTCTCAAAATGGCGGCCGGCTCTTCGGTTTTGGGCCTGGTCCACTAAAATGGCCCTGGGACACCTTTGAACTCGGACGCTTCCCTGATAGGGCTTGGGTCCCATTCTCGAAAAGCCTCTCCTCAGCCGTGAAGATTCTACAAAAGTCTTGGGGGCCTCCGACTCCCGCAGGCTTCTGGTGGGGAGCGGCTGCCATGATTGCTCGTGGAATGGCCACGACGGAGCTACGAGATGGTAGTGGTCTCATGCTGACGCCAGCTTTAGTCTGAAACATCCAGAAACACTGTAGACTACCAATTCGATCAGTTCCGGTAGCGCCCCAACATGACCCGGAAGAGAAGAACTTGCCCTCCCCTCTTTGACTGATGGTTCTTGTTGCCTGTCCCCTCTGTTGTCATTTAACAGAACTTTTTGGACTGCTGAAAGGAGTTGTGTTCCGAACGCTGGTTGGTGGAGACATTTTGACTATATTCTTGACCTACGTTGTCGCGTAATGCGTTATATGACACGCCGCGTTACCGCACCCGGAAGTGATCCGAGGCGCGGCGCGCAGCGCGTAACGTAAGCATAACAGGACATGTGACTTGTTAATAAAACTTTTCATTGATTCATTTTACTTTTGTTAATTTAATGATGAAAAGCTTGGTCATATGACCTAAAAATTACGCTTTTTATTGTTTTCGAACAATATTTTTTTTTCAAACATATGTTATAATATTCCAGGCTAATGTACTTTCCTGGAAAATTTACAACTATCTTGTAAGTAAAATATATTCCTTTTTCGAGAAAAAGGGCGTTTCTTCCTTCCATGACGGAGCCGTTGAGTAAAAGAGATTCGGCCTGCTATCTTAATCGCCGATACGCCTGATTATCAGATTCTTATCGATCACTTTATATTGCAGACATGAAAAACACAACTGCCCTTAAGCATTTATCTTTACTGCGTTCCTACATATTATACCTTTTATCCGTCATGTAATTGGACTGCTTTATTTCACTTGCCTTTACTGATTCGAAAACAGTGACTAAAAGTAAAAACTTTACCAATGTAAATACTACTACCGTGTTTTGTTTTAAAAACCTTTATTGTGAAAATGTCAGTATACAAATACGGGCCTATAACCACGTGGGCCGGCCACGGAGCAAACTGTATTCGTATATGATGAGGAGACATTTACACTGTAGAGGAACGTAACGAGCGGGCCATTAGGTTGCAAGAAGAAAGGTGTCTAACAGTTGCGGAATCGGTGGACGTACATTTTGTAATTAAAATACGACACGGCCACTTACAATAACATTTTCTAGATATACATTTGCGGGCAAGGAGTTACGAGTCCCATTTATACCGGCGCCATTTTGGGCGAGGCCGGGCAGGTCCAAGATATAGTCAAAATGTCTCCACCAACCATCGGCCAGACCAGAACCCCTTTCGTCCCTTTATGCTACAAGATGGTGTCTTCCATTCAGAAAATATTGTTGGCAGCATTTTGAAAGGAAACAGAAACAGCCATTGTCCTAGTGAGTTTCACATTGTTACATTTAGGAAGAATGTTGAAGAGTAGTATGTGGAAAATCTGAAGCCATTTTTCTACAAACTCTCAATCAGACTTGGATGGAAAAAAAAATCCTGAAGAATGTACAAACTGAAAACCAATTTTTGTCTGTATAGCATCAACAGTAACGCTTGAGTCAGCTTTGTGTCAAGCCGCCATTTTCATTCAATCAATAGCGTCCCCCTGCACACATTCAGGGACCTGGTCGTGTCTTCAGATGAAACGGATTGTAGGAAAAGAAGCAGAAAGGAAAAGGCAAAAAGTTCCGCCGGACCTCGGGAGCCGGCCGCCTATGTCATGTGCCACCTTTGGCCACACCAGGGCAATAGTGAAGCTGCAGCAGGTGCAAATAAGCTTCAGACAGTCTTACAAGCACTGCTCAGAAATCTCAACTGAGGCACTCAACATCCAGGACTTGCCATTCGGATCTTGGCGCCTTGTGCTGGTTCCGACCTATTCACACATCAGTCCACTACTGACATCACCTCATAAGCCAACGGGGCACCCCACGCCGACTTTCGGCGCAGCATTGTAGGATGGCCACACCAGTGCGGCCACTTGCTGGACACCACCTCGGTGCCATCCGGATCTCGGCGCGTTCGAGTCACTGTGCCGGAAGAGTGACCGGAACTCAGCTGAACACGCCGTCTTTCGGCGCAGCATTGTAGGATGGCCACACCAGTACGGCAATTTGCTGGACACCACCTCGGTGCCATCCGGATCTCGGCGCGTTCGAGTCACTGTACCGCAAGAGTGACCGCAACTCAGCTGGACACGCCATCTTTCGGCGCAGCATTGTAGGATGGCCACACCAGTGCGGCAATTTGCTGGACACCACCTCGGTGCCATCCGGATCTCGGCGCGTTCGAGTCACTGTACCGCAACAGTGACCGCAACTCAGCTGGACACGCCGTCTTTCGGCGCAGCATTGTAGGATGGCCACACCAGTGCGGCAATTTGCTGGACACCACCTCGGTGCCATCCGGATCTCGGCGCATTGTGCTGCCTTCGGCCTATTCGCACATCGGTCCGCTACTGATGCCGCCTCACGTGCCAACGGATTTTCTACGCTTTTTGTAGCCCTATGCCGCATAACAGGTCATGTGACTTGTTTATAAAACTTTTCATTGGTTCATTTTACTATTGGTTTCCTAAAGATGGAAGGATTGGTCATATGACCTAAAAATAACACTTTTCATTGGTTTAGAACATTTTTTTTTCCCAAACGATGAAAGCCCCACCTTGTTTCTGGATCATTCAGACTGAAGCTGGCGTCAGCATGAGAGCACCACCATCTCGTGGCTCCGTCGTGGTCATTCCGCGAGCAATCATGGCAGCCGCTCCCCACCGGAAGCCTGCGGGAGTCGGGGCCCCCAAGACTTTTGTAGAATCTTCACGGCTGAGGGGACGCTTTTCGAGAATGGAGCCCAAGCCCTAGCAGGCAAGCGTCCGAGTTCCAAGGTGTCCCAGGGCCATTTCAGTGGACCAGGCCCAAAACCGAGGAGCCGTCCGCCATTTTAAGAGCCATGTGGCAGCCGCCTATCGCTGCACTGCAAGAGTGGGAGCAACTCAACAACATGGTGAGCGAGACGCTGTAGCCGCAAGAGCGGGCGCAACTCAGCTAGATGGCCGCCACCTGGGGAGGCCCGTTCACGCCGCCTCCCCCACCCCCGGGCCGCCGCACGCCAATTTTCGGAGCAGCATTGTAGGATACCAAAACCAGTGCGGCAGTTTACTGGACATCACCTGGGTGCCTGTCGTACATGTTGTGTCAGCCATGTGACACTGGACACAGTCCCATCAACATCTCAACGCGTTCTGCTGCCTTGGGACTATTCGCACAACAGACCGCTACTGACGAGGCCTCCCCCCGCACCACCCGGGACGCCCCACGCTGTTTTTCTGTGCTGCATTGTAGGATCCCAAAACCAGTGCGGCACCCAGGCGACATCACCTGGGTGCCGTCCAGAACTCTGCACGTTGTGCTGCCTTGGGACTATTCGCACAAAAGACAGCTTCTAACCATTGTTGCTTTTTGTGTTGAAAAATGTTTAAATGTTTTTAGTTTTTGTTCCGTTCGTTATAGTTAATAGTTAATAAAGTTTTATAATCTTACTTTGTTGGAGTGTTATCTATTTTTTTAAAAACGGGTGAATGGGGCCTTGAATCGGGTTATTGTCATGTGTGGGCTTTGGAAGTGTGCTGCTGCAGGATCGGACATTTCAAACTCAAATGCACGTTCTTTTTCTTACCTTTCCGAAGCATGGAGCGCAATAGCAGGCAGAGAAAGGGTGATGCACGTGTTGAACACTACCTGACCTGGCAAGTTGCTGGCAGTGCCCCCCCGCCCGCTCCTAAAAGAGGGCACACACACACCGCCGCCCCGAGTACTTCACAAATCTTTAAAAGACCATGCGCTTGTTCATGAGGCTTAAATGGTTTATCACCTCTTCTAGAACCCCTGCATCGACCCTCTGACGTTTCCTGGAAAAATTACCATGTAACACAATACCAAGCCCTGTCAGCTGAAACCCCCAAGGAATCGTGGGGCATATTATCAAGGGGGTTTATCTCCGCTTTTTTGGCTTTAAAAGCCATGAAAGCGGAGATAAAATGATCTCCCTATTACCAAGCTGTCGCTAACACCAGTTAGTGACAGCTAAAAGGAGATAGCGACCATCTTGGGCCCCGCTTTGCATGTCAGTGATACTTATCACTAATGACATGCAAAGTGGCGTACCAAGATGTTAGCGACTGGAAACAGTCCCTAACATCGCTATCTTCTATTACCAACTTTTGGAGATATTCGCGCTAAGCGCGAATATCTCCAAAATCTAACACCTGCCCTGAGCAGTTCTTAGCCATGTTATCCAATGGGAGGTGGATAACATGGCTAAGAGCATTTGCTCGATAATACATGAATATCGCTGACTTTTCTGCGATAATAGCAAGGTTTATCTGCGATAAAAATCGCCGATGTGCGGCGATAATTTTTGTCTCTAAACAAGTTAGAGACAAAAATTATCGCTAGTTGTTCGTAATATGCCCCCGGGTTTTTGCTTGCAGAAATCGGGAGGCGGGAGACTAGCACTGAAATCAGTAGTCACACGCCTGAATCAGGAGGGTTGGCATGTCTGAATTCTCTACAGCTGGGGCCATAAACTACATCCGCAGGGGTAGGTGATAGCCTGGGACCAGCCTGGCATCTAAAATGGCTGCCGTGCACGACAAAATTGTGGCATTGGAAAAAAGGCAAGATGGCGCAGCCGCTGGAAGAGATGTATCAACATATATGAGCCTCCTCAGCCACCCTCAGGAAACATAGGGGATTAGGATACGTCTCCCGCACCCCCTTATACCTAGTAATTGAATTAACGAAGCACAAAATGGCGAATTCCCGTTTCGCTACCAGTTTGCGGCCCGTGAAGCGCTTCTACCGTGAAAAATCATTTTTTTTTTCTTTTCCCCACGGGACCCTTTAATAACCCCAACAACATTCCTAGGGGGTCAAGAGGGGGATACCTTGCCCCCTTTCATTAAATTCCCCCTTAGTTTTTCACCTCTTCTTCTCTCTCGATCCTACCGAGAGACAAGATGGCGGCCGCTCCGGACTGTCACGCAGCAAAATAAAAAAAAGCTCACGCACAGCCGCTGGAAGAGATGTATCAACATATATCAGCCTCCTCAGCCACCCTCAGGAAACATAGGGGATTAGGATACGTCTCCCGCACCCCCTTATACCTAGTAATTGAATTAACGAAGCACAAAATGGCGAATTCCCGTTTCGCTACCAGTTTGCGGCCCAGTTCGCGGCCCGTGAAGCGCTTCTACCGTGAAAAATCATTTTTTTTTCCTTTTCCCCACGGGACCCTTTAATAACCCCAACAACATTCCTAGGGGGTCAAGAGGGGGATACCTTGCCCCCTTTCATTAAATTCCCCTTTCGTTTTTCACCTCTTCTTCTCTCTCGATCCTACCGAGAGACAAGATGGTGGCCGCTCCGGACTGTTTAGAATGTTGACAGACACCGGAGAGCCAATCAGCTTTCTGCGCGCAAAGTTCCGATAAGCGAAAAGTAAGCGGACCGGATCGCTGCCCGGAGCGCTGTTACAGATATATATCTTGATTTAAACGTTAATTTCTCAAAATCCACTGAAGCACATATATTGAGACCTAGCAAAGGCACATCGGGCTACCAGTCCCTACAATTTTGCCAAGTTTCGTGCAAATCCATTCAGCCGTTCGAGCTAAAAGTGAGGCCAAAGGCCCTATGGAAAAATGAATGGGAATAACGCGTTTTCGGACCCCCCTTTTTTCTCGGCCCCCCCTTGACGAAACCCCACCAAATTTTCAGGGGCTGCTCAGAAACAAAATGTGCCATTTTCCTGAAAATTTCAGCCGATTCCGTCCACAAACGCCAAAGTTATTAGACATAGAATTTTCAAAAATCCCATAGGGAATTAATCCTAACTATATATACCTACTGGCGATAGCCAGTAGGTAATATATATATATATATCCGAAAGTACATTTCTCCATTGGAAAAACGTCGCCAACACACAAAAAGTTGCTGTGCACAGTAAATTTAATGGGCAGGAGAACAACGCGTTTCGCTTTGCAGCTTGATCACGTTTACAGTGAAACACCAAACAATTGTCCTTTTACAGTTTCCTCACCTCTAGAGAAAGGACAAACCACCAAGTGTCTAAAACATAGGTATTCTCATGGCAGCCATGTTTGAAAGGGAAAAAGTTGCTTTATGCAAATCACAATCATGTCTTAACGGAATTAATGTCAGCATGATACAGAAAAATAACAAAAATAACAAAAAATAACATATCAGCCAAGCAATGCCTAAATGTTAAATGCATTTTGTGATAATTGCGTGTTAACATCCGATTTTGTATTATCCCATGTATAATGCTTAAAAAGCAAAGTGACAATTGCGGACGCCCATGGGTGAGTGGACCGTTAAGGTTATGGATACTGTCGTTGTTGTATTAAGACCATTGTTATGCACATCGATCATAGTGTACAAAAATCTTGCCCAAGTGGGCAAATGACCATAATTCAAACGTCATACAGAAATCTAGCCCAAGTGGGCAAATAACCATGATTCTGAGTAAAGTCCACGCCCCAGTGGGCAAACCTGCATGTGTTACATCATCATTCATGTATCTTGTGAAAGGATGTTAGGCACTGCATTGATTTCCATGTTTCGCATGCTTGGGTTTTTATGGCTTGTCCCAAAGTTTATCATGGCGGGTCATGAGGTACCTGAACAATAAATAAAAGGGGTAAGTTAAAAGCTTGGAATGCTATACAGATAATCTAATCTATTCACAATTGTAAATTCATTCAGCAAGATGTACTGCCAGTTCTTCATGCAGGTTTAATCCATTTGGGGTCATACTCTCAAAATCAATAATATATCGAGATTCGAGTTGTCGTAGGGCCAGTTTTCTGTTGCCCCCTCGTGTACCTAGGGCAACCTTGTCTATCACCACAATCCTTACCAAGTTCTCATTCTGAAAGTGATGGCTAGAGAAGTGGCGAGCCACTGGGTATTGTAGGTTGAGGTTCTTGATCGCCCTCAGATGTTGCAAAACACGTTCTTTAGCTTTTAAGATGGTACTGCCTACATACCAGAGGTTGCAGGGACAGATGAGAACATACACACAATACGTGGTGTTGCAGGAAAGATTCTTTTTGATCACAAACCTACTGCCTGTCGTCGGAACAGTTAGTTCCTTACAGTTACTGCTGTTCCGACAGGCCTTGCAGGATCTACAGCATCTGAAACCTGGAGTATCTACTGTTTCCATTTTGTCCATCACAACATTTTTACTCAGGTCATCCTTCAGAGATCTACCTTTCCTGAAGGTGATCTGGGGGTTTTTCCCTAGGTATGGTTTTAGGTGATGGTCTGTCATAAGGATACTCCAATGTTTGTTCAGAATTTTGCGTAGATCTTGTGACTGTGCAGAGTACGTAGTAATGAACCTAACTTTGTCATAATTTTCCCTGATCTTATTGGGATTAAGTAGTTCATTTCTGGATTTGGCATCTACTTTTGCACAGGCCTGACTGATCGTTTTGTTTTTGTACCCTCTTTCCCGGAATCTGTTGAACATGACTTCCTTCTCCATCTCAAAGTTTGCCATAGTGCTGCAGTTCCTTTTTGCCCGTAATAGCTCACCATACGGGATGCTGTCTACTAAGTTGCGAGGGTGAGCACTTCTAGCATTAAGCAGGCTATTACCAGCTACATGTGTGTGTATATGGGTTATTATATGTTTTTTAGTATCAGTATGAGTGTCTGTATAGTTTGGTGGGGGTGTTACTTAGCACGTAGATGTATCAATGACTGACTCACTGTTTGTATGTTTTTTGAACACTTGTATCAAACAAGGGTTCCCTGTATATGCAAATAGAAACATGCACCCCTAGGTCAGGGAAAATACACAATGGAAAAAACAACCTAGGCGGAAGTTTTAGATTGCCTTTGACACACCACCTTTTTCTATTTGTGAAAGGAATCATTCATGTGTTTTTTTATTGTGATTTATACTTTTGAAATGTAATTTTATTTTGTTCTCTGATATATGTATTTTTAAATTGTTTTACTCAATAATAAATTTATTCAGTATAAAAAAGTAAATTTTTGGGGAACTGTCCTTTTCTAGTTTTTGTCCTGTGACCATTGTGTAGGCAATCTAACACTTCCGCCTAGGTTGTTTTTTCCATTGTGTATGTTTTTTGAAAACAGCATATGTGCAGGACTGTATGAGTGGATGAGTGTGTATATGTGTGTGTTACTGATTGATTGCCTGTCTCACTAGTGTGTTTATCAGTAACAAGATATATTTTAATCTAGTATATGTGAGTATTGATGTATATAAGTCAGTATATGTGAGAGTGAGAGATTGTAAGAGTTCCTGTTTAAATAAGTATGTGTTTCTATAAGTGATTGTTTAAGAGAGTACATATGTGTAAGTTTCCTTAGAAGTAAGGTGGTAGTGTGTGTAAATCTGTATATGCAAATAAATGGATGTTTATTAGTTTATTTGCATGTGTGAGTATATGTGTGAGTAACTTTTTGATGACTGTCGGTGTGTAACAGGATGAATAGGGGTATCACTACATATGATGAGTGAGTATATGTATGAGTGACTATATAAAACTGTTGGTGAATGTGTGAATGTGTATATAGATGGTGAAATTACTGAATTGGTTGTTGTAACTGGTATGGGTATATCCACTTTTTTGAAAATGTTAGTTTCTATTTTTGAATATGTGTTTCAAAGATTACTTTACAGTGAAAGGAGGTCTGTCACTGTGTCACTAGGATGGTGTCATCAGTGATGTCATGAGTGATGTCACTGACAATGTCATGAGTGATGTAATATGTGATATCATCAGCAGTGCATTGCATGCGCAAGTTATAGTGAGTCCGACTAACTATAACGTGGGAATTTCAATGGTTTTATGTCAGTAAAATTTCCAGCTAACTATAACGGGTGTGAAACCTCTGTTTTTTTCAGTGAATTTCATAGGTTTTTTTAATGCTAATTTCTAACTATAACTGGTGTGAAACCTTTGGTTTTTTCAGTGAATTTCTTAGGTTTTTTAAATGCTAATTCCTAACTATAACTGGTATAAAACCTCTGTTTTTTTCAGTGAATTTCATAGGTTTTTTTAATGCTAATTTTTAACTTTTTATAGGGCTTCATACCTATGTACTTTTTAGTAAATTTCTAAGCTTATTTTTTCAAAAATGTCTATAGCTGAGAAAGGTATGTTTTTATGAAAATGAACACTATAATGTATATTAAAATAATATTTTTTGTTTTAAAATAGTATTTTTTTTTATATATTTGTCTCTGGAGCGCTCCCGGTGCGCGCACCAGTGAACGCCCCGGTGTGCGTACCGGTGCGCGTCTCGTCAGCGCACCAACAAAAAAAAAAGAAAAAAAAAGTATGAAGGAGTGACTATGAGGAATGGGGACAGAGAGAGTGGTGTTAAGAGAAAGCGAGCTAGAGGGAGGAACACAGAGGGACTGTGTAATAGATAGTAAGACAGAGAAAAAGTGTAAGAGGAAGTAACTGAGAAAAAGAAAAAGAATAAGGGAGCAAAAGAAGAGAAGAAATAGGAAGAAGACTAAAACAGAGGTTCTGGGAGAATGTGAATGGATGATGAAAGTAAAAGGAAGGAGAGTTAAGTATGGGGAATGACAGATAGTGACGGAACCAGAGAAAAGGAACAGCGGTGACGGAGGGAAAGAAAATAGCAGTGAGTGTAAGTAAAGAGGAGTGAAAGAGGGTACATATAAGTGAATAAGGGTAAGACATGGGGAGTGACAGAGAGAAAAAAGAGAGAGAGTAAAGGAAGGAGTGTCACAAAGGGACTAAGTGAACCAGTAAAAAAGGTAAGTGAAGGAGTGTGGATAAGCAGAGGTACTGAAAGAAGTTGAATGTGGTAGGAAGTAAACATGGAGGATAAGAATAAGTGAGGGAAGCAAAGTAAGGAAACAGGGGTGAGGTAGGGTTAGAGAAAAATAGTGAAAATAAAACAAAAGGTGATAACAAAGTACATTTTGTAAACACACTTACCATATAATTAATGAAAACTTGTATCTGTGAAAGATAAAAGAAAAAACATGTTATAATTACTTAAAAATATATAATAAAATAGAAGAAACAGTTCATGAGGTTTAAAAATCTACAAAAGTTTACTAAGAAATGAAGCAATAGTGAAGGATACAAAAACAGAAAAAAAGGAATGTAGAAAGAGAAAAAAGAAGGAAAAAGAAATAGAAAGAGAACAAATTCCTAAAGGTAAGTAAGATACTAAAAGAATGTAAGATACCAAAACAAAATCAGGAAAGATAAGAAAGTAAAAGGAAAATAAATGAAAAGGAGAGGAGTCTGAATGAGAAACTATTAATAAAAAAGAGGAATAGAAGATGACTGAGAGTGAGTAAAGTGGAGTCACAGAGTGAAGGGATGAAAGGAATTAGGTTATTATAGAACGATGGATAAAACAGGAGTGAGAGAGTAAGTACACAGAAAAACAAAAGGAAGAACTAAGTGAACTACAGTACAATGAGTGCGAAAGAAAAAAAAAGGAGAAAAAGAAAGAGGGGGTAAGAAAACTAAAGCAGTGGTACTGAGAGAATATGAAAAAGATAAAAAGAGGTGGAAGGAAGAGAGAAAATGCAGACAGTTCAAATTAGATTGAGAAGTTGTGAATGAAGTGCAGTAAAGAAACAGCTATGAAAAAGGAGTGTAAATTAGTAAAGAGTAAATAAGGGTGAAAAGGAAAATGAGTGTGAGACAATGTGAACACAATATAAATTACACAATGCAAACTACACAATAACTTCTACAATATGTTACATTATTTATTTTTGCTGTTATCAGAATATATTGAATTTCACTTAAATTAGTGAGTTCAAAGTCTTCATCATATAACAGCGGGAAAAAAAACCACAATCTAAAAGATTGTGTTTAAAAAAAACCATTCAAACATACATCTCATATATGTACACTAATCTTTGATTCACTTACTTTTCCGTGAGGCCAAATAGAAGATAGTGAAGGTGCTTTTGGTGGAAAAAAAGTCTGCTGTGCTCTATAACTTCCATTTCCTCGACTTCCTATGAAAAAAGATCTAAGAACATCATACCTTACACTTTCCTCACGGCCAATTTGTGTCAGATATATCAGTATTTTTTACTTTGAGATCCACTTAAAGTATCTACATGTGATAAATAATTTAAAAAATTAGATTAACTAACTAACTAACTAACTTTTAGTATCTATTCCCGACTTCAAAGGCCAATTCCCTTTACTAAAACTTTGGTTTTAAAAACACTAGATAAGAATTTGTAGAGTCATAAGGCAAACGTTGTTTATAAGTTAAATGAGAATCATTGCAGTAACTCCATCCTTTTTCAGATTTTAAGTAGCATGTATAATGTCCTGAGGTTGTCGAAGAACCGTCATGATAAATAATAGCTTCAGTTGTAAAGGTTCTTCCTGAAATTGATAACTGAGAAGCCACAAAATTTTTGATAGAAGTTGTCAATTTAGTTCCATCAGGTCTACATCGTTGGAAAACTAAAATGATATACTGCCCATAACTTTGTATAAATAATGTGGACAGCATTGTACAGTTACATTGGGTACACACCATATTATGATCTGCTGCTTTAACTAGATTTTTAAATGACACTGATTTACAGTCAGGTAAAGTCAAATATATAAATCTTTCAGTGTCTATTCTAGTAGTACTTGATGAACTACAATTGTGGCAGTCATGCTGCCACTGATAAGAAAGGCTGAAAAGATTATCTACATCTACACCTTCATCTTCCAAAACACCAAACATATACATTAAAAATTCCTGGCAATCCTGCTGAATGTTCTGTGAAAATTTATCTTGACCAGAACACATATCTAAAATATTTCGAATTTCTGTTACACTTTCTATTTCTGCTGTATCACTGCTACATTTCTCAAACACAGAATTCAATAAACCACACAATCTTTGATCCCAATTTTCAACAATCTGTTCTTGTAAACTTTTAAGAAAAAAAACAACATTAACCACTACATTAGCATAGCAGTTGACTCCAGAACTATTTTCAAACTGAAATCCAACAACATTTTCTTCACAATTCTTTTTCTTCCTTTTTTCAATTACAGTTTTCTCTACTTTTTGTCTTTTTGCAACTACCTCACTGCAATTATCCTCATTTCTTCTTTTTCGGCCTACCACACGTTTTTCAAACAGAGGATATTGAGGCAAATGTGGAGCATATTCTCTTCTTAACCTATTGTATTCTTTAACACAATCTAGATCTGCACAAATTTTTGTCTCATCACACTCAATCAAGTACAATCCTGATAAAGTTCTGACTCAGGATAATGCCACATATGCTATACCCTCTTTAAACACAGATCTTCCAATGTTCACCGAAGCATTATCTGCACTTAAACCTTGAGATTTATGAATTGTTACTGCATATGCCAAACAAACAGGAAACTGTTTTCGGCGAACATATACGTCTTTTACAAGTAAAAATCTAGCAGAACAATGACTTATTTGTTGTACTTGTTCAATGCCATCAAATTTTATTTTTAAAAATTCAATTCCATCTCTATTTCTGTAATTCACAAAATCAACAACATAACCCATTGCTCCATTTACCAGACCTCTTTCAACATTTAAATTCCTTCTCAAAATGATACAACAATTTAAACACACATTCAGAGTCTTTTCAAAACCAGCTGTTTTAGAAATACTTTTCTCTAATGAATCCAATTTAGTTTTCAAATTTTCAGACAAAACAATTGTTGCACCCATATGCTCTTTTTATCTATTGCTTCCAGTTTTACAATCTCTTCATTTTCTAACTCTAACATTTTGTTGTTGAAGATGGAACATTCTTGCAGAGTTGGCATCAAACATATCCCAGATTTCTTCTCAGTCATTTTTTTAAAAATATTCTCTGGAAAAATGTTTTCATCTGGATACAAATTTGAAATTAATCGACCATGTAAAGCTTTTTTCCCAAGCTCGCTTACTTTTCCAATTCTTACATCTTGTAGAGTATTTTTATAATCTTCATCCTTTGCCTGTCGCATATTTTGAAGCAGTTCAGCATATTTAAAATTTAACCATATATTTAACGTTTCCAATGCTTCCAAGGGACTTCCTGGTATCTTCATGTGTGAGCAATTTAAACACTGGTTGTCCTTTTACTGGAGTCAACTGCAATAGATCTCCAAAAACAATAATGTGTTTTCCTCCAAATAACATCATACTCTGTTCTAAGAATTTCTTGCATTCTCAAATGCACAAAAGCAAGCATTAGATTTGAGACCATGCTTACTTCATCAATGATAAGAAGTTTCATTTTCTTCAAGACTCTTGAAACTTCAGAACACGTATCTCCAGATAACTTGTTGTAATGCAATTTATTATCATGCTCAACTGGCAGCATCAGTAAACGATGTAGAGTAATCCCTTTAATATTATGTGCTGCTAGACCAGTTGGGGCAGTTACAACACAAGACAGCGGTGAACCAGTCCTTTTCTGCAGATAACTTGCAATGGCTTTAATTAGAAAACGTTTTCCTGTCCCCGCTTCTCCACTTACGTACAGTCGGACAGGGTCAAATGATGTACATGAGCACTCTTTTTTGTCATGTCTGAATCCATGTTCAATCTGCTCTGTGACTTCATCATATATCTTTTTCTGCTCAACGTTTAGTTGCTTTACCGAATCTTCTAAGTTAACTCCATCCTCTTGAGCTTGTTCCATAGCTCTTTCCACCTCATCCATGGCAGTGGCAGCTTCATTTTGGATAAAAGGTCCTCCTAGTGGATCCTGACACAATGAAGTAGAACTCTGACTATCTTGAGAACTGTCTCTAGCTATCTCTTCAGCAATTGTGGTTTTTTGCTCCATTTCTTCATTCAACATTTGCAGATAATTTAGAAAAATAGGACATTCTATGGTATCCTTAGTTGCATTAAAAGAGTCTTCATAACAGAGAAAATCTCCAAGTAGTTCCTCTTCTGCACGCCATGGCTTAAAGAGTTGCAAAAGAGCTAAATAGTAAAATTCTCTTTTGTCTGGAGCTTCACAACTCAAGTTTCGATGATTAATCAAATGGCCTTTTTTCTGCTTCACTAGACATCCTTCATAGCCAATGACTGCATATTTTCCATTATTGATATCTTCTGTGATGTTCCTCTTATAACTGTAGTTTTGCAGAACTTCATACAAACAAGTGTTCTCAAGGTGAGTACTTCTATTTGGATAGTATGTATCCAACATATTTCTCTTCAAAATATCTGTACTGTTTGGTTCTTTCTCCGCCAAATATTCAATTTCTTGTACAGATTTCAAAACTCGGTTTGTGTTGCAGCAAGACCTAGACTCACCCAAATGATTGTTCTTGATTTGGCATAGAGACTTGCTGATGATAACCGATCAGAACATTCATATGCTCCAATTTCTCGATGCGACAACATCTTCAGACTGAAACTATATAATTTTTTGCTTAGATTCTTTTCATGTGAAATGTCCTCCCACATTTCCTTCAGTTCTGTCTTTTCTTTTTTGGTGAAGTAAGATGTCACATATCGAGCCACAGCAATAGAGTTGTCAGCAACGAACTGAATATCCATGTTAGCATTCCACATGGACAAAATCACTGGGTTGTAATCGTTGATGTACTTAGATTCTTCATTTCTTTTCAAATTGTATGTATTTTTGGGAAATTTCCTCGTCACAGTATGTCGTAGAGATGACATCAAATTATTTACTCTTCCCTTAGAAATCACTGGTCGTGGAAATGCAAAACTACATTTCGTGTAGTACTTTTCCTTGTTTTTAAATTTTCGACGACAGTACTTTCCACAACGATGAGATTGAAAACGTAAAACTTGTTGCCTTAAACTGTTTTCTGCAGTAGATTTTGGAACAGCACATGTTGAATACTCTTCAATGAAACTCATCACTGTTTCATCTGAATCTGATCCAAATTTGGGTGCATCTTTAATCCACAACAACATATGTATATGAGGAGCACCTCTCGCTTGATATTCCTTCCTCCAAAAGAAATCCAAAACCTCTCCAAGGGGAGGATTTTTTTTGTTGGTAATAAAAGACATCATAGCTTCAAATCTATGATTAAAATATCTGCAAACATTCACTGGATCCAAAGAACACAGTTCTCCAGGTGTTTTCAATTCTATATTTGGTATGTTTCCATTTGCCTCTCGTAGAAATTCATGTAAGTCGTCCCATGCATACTCAGCACAGCTAAGAGTGAGGAACCATGTAGGAGTTCCTAACCGCCATATTCATGAAAATAGGCATTTGCGATTCTGTAATAGCGAAAAAAAGCGAATCGCTATTCAGAAATCGCAAATCCGAATTCATGAAGAATTGCGATAAAAAAAGCGATTCTTACGCGATCGCAAATTCCGTTAGCGATGACCGATAATCGCAGAATAATCGCTATTTCCGGCTACCCGCGCCTGGACTGCGAGCTCGCAAATAGCGATATCGCTATTTGCGATATCGCTATTTGCGAGATCGCAAACTCGCGAGATCGGGAAAACGGGAAGTCGCATTTCGAGCCCAGTGATGACATCACAACCAGGAAGCTGCCGGTTCCCACCACCATTCTCCACAGTGAGGCTGAGAGAGAGGGAGCATTTTGGAGAGCTGCAGCTAATCAGGAAAAATACCACAGAACCACAACCCTGGTACAATGGCTGAGGAACCTGCACCTGGCACCAGCAGCTCGTCTGGGCGCAAAAGAAAATTGAAATTCTCGGAGCAGGAGCTTGAACACCTCATAGAGGGGGTGGTGGCAAATCATGACAGACTGTTTGGCACAGATTCTAGGAGGGTCCCTGAACAGGAGAAGCGCCGGATATGGCAGGGGATAGCCGCGACAGTGAACTCCGTGGGAGTGGCGGACAGGTCACTCGATGAATTAAAGAAGCGGTGGTACGACCTCCGAGGCCGTGCCAAGGAGAGGGTTGCGGCGCGCCTTGGGGAGTCCTCGGGCACTGGAGGAGGAGGACCAACTGTACCACCCAATACTGCCATGGAGGACCAGGTGGAGGACACCCTGGAGAAGGAGGCCTGTGTTGGATTTACAAGACTGGACTTATCCCGCACCACCCAAGACACCCAAGGTAAGTGGCATGCGACTGCGACCCTGCCCCCTATGGATGTCCATGACCAAATAGGCTCCCCCAATGTCCCATAGGCATGCCATAGTTGCACATCAAGGAATGTCCTGAAGCATTGTGGGAGATGTAGTCTGGCCACAATGTTGTAGTACCACAATGCAGCCAGACAGGTCCCAAAGCACACAAAGCCACTGCCATTCAGGGAATGTCACCCAGCATGCATGTAGCAACTGCACGTCTGCCAGATACATGCAACTAATGATCCACCACTTACCCCACAGGTGGCGATAGCAGCGACAGCGAAAGGCTGCAAATCGATGAGGGGGTCCAGGAGGAGGAGGTGCCACCACCAACCCAGGAACCAGCCCCTGCCGCTGCATTAACACCAGCAGCAAGAACCACCTGCAGTGTCCCCCCTGCGACTGCTGCAGCACCCACAGCCGCTGCCAGGCCAGCCACCATCATGCCACCTGCTACCGCTGCTCCTCCTAGAGCCGCAGCCAGGGCAGTCACCACTGTGCCCCTTGCATCTTCTACACCAGCCACACCAGCAGTCACACCCCCTGCATCTGGCGCACCTGCAACACCTGCGGTCATACCCCCAGCAGCTGTCGCCTCTACATCCGGGGCTGCGCCAGTTTCCACGCTGCGGCCAGCCACACACTCAGGCCAGCAGGGCAGGCGTGGCAGGTCACGCCAGCATTCCACTCCAGCTAGCAGGCGGGCCAATGATCAGGGACTGGCGCGGCTCAGCGTCGAGAGACGCATGCTTCGAATTCACCAGCGCCAGGCACAGCAGCAAGGAGCTATACAGCTCCAGCTGCATATGATAGGGCGCAATGTGGCCATTGTTGCAGGCCACATGGACGGTATGAGGGCAGCCATGGCAGGTGTGGGAGAAAGATTGGACAACATGACTGCAGTCATGGCCGGTGTGGGTGAGGGAATGGCCCGCATGGCTGCAGCCGTGGAGGCCAACACCGCTGCCATGTCGAGACAGCGCAGTGGAGCACGCCGGCGCCATCGCCAACTAATGACCGGGCTGGCCACTTACAGCAGGGCTAGTTATGTAGCAGCGAATGCTACTTCTCTGTTGGCGCGGCGCTCCCTGACCCAGCAGCACCAAATAATACAGTGCAGAGAGGACATGACTAGGGTGCTGGAGACCCTCACCACGGCCGTCACTGCTCTTCACCCTCCAGCTATTCCATCTGTTGTGGGGGGTGATGATGCGAGTGAGGGGGCGTCCAGCATCAGCTCTTAATCTGCCTCACAGGTCCCACCACCCACCCACAGCACCAGGCCCACCCCATTGCCTGAAGACCCGGAGGAGGATGCCCCTCAGAGGCGCTATGGCGCAACGCGCACTAGGCGCTCCTGAGAACTGCAGTAAATCAATGGCACAGGCTGAAGTTAAGCCTGCCATGTAGCGATGCACAGCAGTATGGCGTAATACTGTTTGTTGTAGTTATTTGGACTGGAACCTTATTTTTATTTTTGTGAATTGAACAAATACATTTATTTTGCTACACACATTAGCGTTAAGTCATCATTACATTTTGCATGCATTGTTGATTTGTGGGGTGATGGAAGTGGTTGTACTAGAAACTGTTCACTGTGATGTGGTTGCGACGTCTGTGCCCTTCTGCTGGGTTCTCCCAATGTGCATGGCGCGCATGTGCAGGTGGCGGGTTGTCCCCCTCAGATTCACTGCCAGAGATGTCAACAGGTATCCGGCGCTTGGTTGCAATGTTATGTAGTATTGCGCAGACAGCCACAATGCGGCAGCACTTTTCAGGACTGTAATACATGGCCCCACCTGTCTTGTGCAGTATGCGGAACCTGCTCTTGAGCATGCCAAATGTCCTTTCAATGCAATTCCTTGTCCGTATGTGACCAACATTGTAGCGCCGTTGCTGGGGTGTAGCAGGGTTGAGGTATGGGGTCAGGAGGTATTCACGGAGGGCGTAGCCACTGTCACCTGAATGAGAGGAGCAGATGGTGATTGCCTGTGCTGCGCTGTTACATCTTAGCAATGTGACATTTCCAACAAAGTGTACTTACCAAGTAGGTGTCCTTCCCCAAACTCTCCCCTGACCAGTCGTGTGTGGAGGCCGCTGTGCCGGAAAATGAAGGAGTCATGGGTACTCCCTGGGTACTGTGCGACAATGTCAGTGATGTATGTCTTAGCATTGCAGACCATCTGGATGTTGAGGGAGTGGTAGGACTTTCTATTGCGGAACATATACTCCATGCCAGCTGGTGGGCAGATGGCGACGTGGGTACAGTCTATGCATCCGAGCACATGTGGAAAATGGGCTACATTGTAGAATTGTAGCCTGGTCATGTCCAATTCCTGTTGGCTGGCGGGGAATTTGATGTGACGGTGTGCTGGGTGAGCATGGCGTCAATAAAAGTGTGGAGGCAGCGTGACATGGTGGGCGGGGATATCCCCCCAGCAGCCGCTACTATCCCCTGGAAACTCCCGGAGGCCAGGAGGTGCAGGCTACACAATACCTGTAGATGTGTAGGCACAGCATTGGTACGGCTTGTTGGGTGCTGCATCAGGGGGTCAAGGTCCTGTATTAGCTGCATTATCATTTCCCCATTCAGCCTGTATTTAGCATATATCTGCTCTCTGGTTTGGCCCAGCAAGGTGACCCGCTGGCGGAATATCCTGTCCTGGATCCTGCGTCTCCTCCGTGCTAATTGCTCTAGCCTGCGACGCCTCACCACCATGTACATTCCTGGCATTGTGGGACTCCTAATGCTGCTCATGATGATGGTCCTTATGTGTGATTGGTCAGGCCAGTACCTGTTGGTGATAGGACAACGGTTTTTTGAATGTTTTTTTGCATGGCTTTCATGGTTACCACCTGCTTTGAGTTGTCCTTATTTTGCGCGGTGCAAATAGCGATTTTTGGGTTTTTCGCTAATAGTGATTTTTCTTGAATACCGATTGCGATTATATTGCGATTTCGCTATTATTTTCGCAGAATCCGTGGTGTGTCGCTATTTCAGATTCGCTAATGCTCACCTGCCGGGATTCTGCGAATATATTAGCGAATTCGCAAATATGTGTTTGCGAATTCGCTATTTTGATGTTGAATGCCGATTACGGAAATTGCGCCCGCATTTGCATTTTCGCAGCGATTGTGGGCGCAATTTTACTTCATGAATCAGGCTGTAAGTTTCTTAGCATACATTTCAATTCTCCATGACGACGGAACCAATACTCATTGGTTCCACGTTGACATGCCATGAGATTGATTAGCTGAGATTCCAAAATACTATCTTGCAGATTAACTTTCTCCATAAAGTCCCTTGCAGAAACATTTTGCAAATGAGCTCCACTTTTTAGTATATGATTAACTGCATAAGAAAGCCCAGACAAATCGCTTTCAAACAGTAGATGAAACAAATATGGAATGCATTGATGAAACCTTGGCTCTTCAGCATATAATCTTATAGTCCGGTATTCAGCTGCAGGAATTTGAACTGGTCGATCATCATATCGTCCACCACGACCTGTTGGAAATAATTGTGGAAAACAACGAGCTTCCAAACTTTCTTCCCATACACTAATGGGACTTCCTTTTGCTGCTTTCATTTGAAACAAGTCAATTGCATTTCCCATTACTTCTTTGGAATGCAAAGGATGAACAGTATAATGTTCATATATTTCTTCACTTCTAGACACATCAACTTTTTCAATTTGACCAACTGAACAATCACTGTCTTCTTCTGTAGCTGTTTCCTCTGCTCCAACACTTACATCTTTGTAGTACTCATTGTTTTTGACCAAATACAACGTTGCCTTTTTGACTTTCCTAACATCCACTAAATCTTGCCAGATTTTCTTACTCTTTGTCGGAACCCCATTAACTAGAATAACTAGAGGATCCTCTTCTACTCTTTCTACACCAATTGTATCAATTTTTTTCTTTACATCTAGAGGCAAATAAAAAACTCTTCCCTTTAATCCTCTCTTTAAATCTGATGGAGGCAATTTCCCTGTCTTAGGCTCCATGCGAACAATAGCCTGAAAAGGATGGACACATTGAATCAAAATTGATTCATAAGTATTTAGATCCATCAATTCAGAAGGAATATCTATCAACTGAAGATTATTATAAACTGCTCTAGCAGGCATTCTATTTTCATTTAATTTTTTTAAACAATAATTACAAATACGCTGATCAAAACTCAAATCAAAAGAATTCTCCACCAACAAATAACTTACAAAATCCTTCCATTCACTATTATTTTCCAATTCACTTTTTGCATATAAATCAACTAACCTAGTCTGAATCTTATAATGAGTCCGTCCACAACACACACAAGTTAAATTAGGCCTTTCACTTGATTTCACCTTAAACTTGGTAATTTCCTCGTCAAACATTTCTATACTTGAAATCTGTCCATTATCTTCCACATTACCATCCATTACTATATCTATTTCTACACTGTCCTCTTTGTTCCCAAAATAACAAATCTCAATTTCTTCACAAATAGTCTTCACATCCACTTCAGATCCACGCAAAAGAGCACTGTTTAACTGTTTAAGCTTAAGTGCTGGACTTTTTGCATAATACAACTTTCTCACTAATTTCCTCACCTTATTATGATGCACTGCTAACATCCTAAAATGATGAAAAACACTCTGACATACTTTTCTAGAAAGACAAGCTAGTGAATGCCCATGCAAACCTGTGCTTTCCCTCACTCTGCAAGGATCTAACTCTTGCAAGATCTTCATTTTTTGTTTGAGACTTTTCTTACTATATGTACGTAAGAAATTTCGAAGCAAATCGATTGAATCCTGTCGCACACTACAAATCCTACTGCACTTCCATGTGTACACTGGACCCTTAGTACGTCTCCCTAAAACTTCATCAGCTAACACCTCTTCTGCATCTCTAGATACAAGTTTCTCTTTTTCTATCACACAGCCATCTTTCACCTCATATGCTCGACCACTGGAGTCAACTGCATTCACCAAATCATTTTCCTGAAAGTAACTCTCCTCATTGAAAAACGGCTCAGAACTTGAACTATGCATCCATTCACCAAAAAATACTTCACAAAAATTACTCCGATTAATAATTCTTTTCCATCTACTGTTCGATTTGAAAACATCAATTGCCTTATTAAGTATCCTAATTCTATTGATTACTAAAATAAATAATTTTTTCTTAACTTCAAAAGCCTGATCAACAATCTTTTCTACACTTTTCTTTTTCTTGTAAAAAGCAGCTCTCAGTTTACTTTTCTTATCATTTTTTAGCAAATTTAAAACTACCCTATTGCGAAACATTCACCTACGAATGTCCCTAAATTGATTTACCCTTCTATTGCTATCCATTCTCTTCTCTCCTGCTCCAATCGAGACATTTTTTGTGGGCCTCTCCTTCCTTTTTAGATTTGCTGACTTTTTCTGAATATTCACATTAGCAATATCATTTCTTTTTCTACGACATATGTTGCGAAGAAAAGACTTAATTGGCTTACCAGAAGCTTTTCTGGTGTTTTTTAAAGTAGTTGTTGTAGAGGATTCCATAAATTCTGTTGTTGATGTTCTCCTTTTACATATGGTATTTTTGATAATTCTTTGCCTTGAAGGCATTTTTGCTTGCTTTTTAGAAGTTGATTTGAATCTGTTGTTCTGAAAAAAAAACACATGAAAGACCACTATTAGCAAACAACAAACTAATGTCAAAAAGCAAACAATATAAACAATAAATTGCAACATATTTAAGTTTATACAACAGCAACTCAGAGCCTTATTTATGAAGGCCTTGCACCACCAGTGCAACCCATAATAAAAGTGACATACCGGCGCCACAAGACAATCATAAATAAGACCCAAATAAAAATAACAATCAATTGCACTCAAAAATCGTTTTTTGAATAACATTTAAGAAACACTGCGCAGAACCTATGTACAACCACTCAATATCAGCAAACAAAGTCAGGGCCTTATTTATGAAGGTCTTGCGCCACAAGAGTGTCACTTATTTCCCATGTATAAAGTGATGCACCAGTTGCATAAGGCAATCATAAATAAGGGCCAAATAAAAATACCATTCATTTGCACCCAAAATCGTTTTTTGAATAACATTTAAAAAGAACTGCGCAGAACCTATGTACAAGCACAGAATATCACTTTTGAAACATCACTGTTTCCCAAAATACAAATCCTCTATCTTTCAAATGTTTATATCAAGCATTATCAAAAATCCAAAAACAAATCAACAGCAAACAAAGTCAGGGCCTTATTTATGAAGGCCTTGGGCCACCAGTGCGTCACTTATTACCCATGTTTAAAGTGATGCATCAGCTGCACAAGGCAATCATAAAAAAGGCCCAAATGAAAATACCAATCAATTGCACCCAAAAATCGTTTTTTGAATAACATTTAAGAAACACTGCGCAGAACCTATGTACAACCACTCCATATCAGCAAACAAAGTCAGGGCCTTATTTATGAAGGCCTTGCGCCACAAGAGTGTCACTTATTTCCCATGTATAAAGTGATGCACCAGTTGCATAAGGCAATCATAAATAAGGGCCAAATGAAAATACCATTCATTTGCACCCAAAATCGTTTTTTTAATAACATTTAAAAAACACTGCGCAGAACCTATGTACAAGCACAGAATATCACTTTTGAAACGTCACTGTTTCCCAAAATACAAATCCTCTATCTTTCAAATGTTGACATCAAGCATTATCAAAAATCGAAAAACAAATCAACAGCAAACAAAGTCAGGGCCTTATTTATGAAAGCCTTGCGCCACCAGTGTGTCACTTATTTCCCATGTTTAAAGTGATGCATCAGCTGCACAAGGCAATCATAAAAAAGGGCCAAATGAAAACACCAATCAATTGCACCCAAAAATCGTTTTTTGAATAACATTTAAGAAACACTGCGCAGAACCTATGTACAACCACTCAATATCAGCTGTGAAACATCACTGTGTCCCAAAATACAAATCCACTATCTTGCATATGTTCATAATAAGTATTATCAAAAAGTAATTAACAAATCAACAGCCAACAAACTCAGGGCCTTATTTATGAAGGCCTTGCGCCACAAGAGCGTCACTTATTTCCCATGTACAAAGTGATGCACCAGTTGCACAAGGCAATCATAAAAAAGGGCCAAATGAAAATACCATTCATTTGCACCCAAAATCGTTTTTTGTATAACATTTTAGAAACACAACACAAGACTTATATACTAGCATACAATTTGACTTCTGAAGCATAACTATCTGCTTCCAAATATTCTCCATAGAGCAAACAAGTCTCTATCTAAATTAAATAAATCATTACTTACCTTTACAAATGCTTTGGGAGATTGAAAACAGTGTCAGACAACCACACCAATTTTTCTTTAGCAGAGCAAAAAGTGTGTACTCAATACACTGAAACCAAGACTGGCATTGAAAATCTCTAACTTTGTACACATATGCCTTAATTCAACCAATCAAAAGTCTACCCTCACTATTTTCAAACCAACATCCTTCCCCCTCTCAGATCTTTCTATCTGTTACCATAGCAACTCCCTCCTAACTGAACTCTCAGGTTCAAAAGTTTATTGTACAATGTTGCAAATTAACTCAGCAAGGAAGTTTGACCTCTCAATACACAAGCTTATCCAGGGTATTTTTGCTTTTAGTGACTTTTTTTAACCATTCAAATTGCTTCTTTCACACAACACAACCATGCACCCTAACTTTTAGTTTTCAACTATCTGAATCCACCAATCATTGCTTGTGATTCAAGAGCAGTGAAACTCCACAATTATTTTTTTGTAAACTCCTACTGTTCCAACTGCTATTTCATTCCTATACTTCATCTGACTGCACCAGAACCTTCTCTCACCATGTATTCTGTATGGATTATAGGACATAACTACATCCACTGGGCTCAAAGGTATGCAGCAAGCAGAAATTATCACAACCTTGATTTATCAAATCTGGAAATCAAGTGGATTGGCCAGAGAGGATTGAGATGTCATCAATTGATACCATTGGTGAAAACCTTTTTGCATCTGCCAAGCCCTGACCTCTTAATAGTGCACTGTGGTGGAAATGATTTGGGGACTATGACTGGGGTTGGTCTGGAAATGCTCTTAAAGGACACCTTTGATCAATTGATGACACTTTTTCCACAAACTGCCTTGGTATATTCAAATATATGCCAAAGACAGAAATGGAACTGGTCCAACCAATTTTGTCCACAATTTGAGAAAGCACGGAAACATGTGAATAAATCTGTTTCTGCTTACATGAGAGACTGTGGAATGGGTTCAATATACAATAACAACTTGCGTTACAACATGCAAGACATCTTCAGAGGAGATGAAGTGCACTTCTCAGATGAAGCAAATAGAATATTCCTCCTGAATTTAAGACTGTGCATTGGAATCTACTTGTACGTACCTAACTCAACCACAGAACACAAAAGCTCTTTTCAGAGCTACCCTACCTCTGATCATTCAAAAGTTTATTTTTCTAACTTTTTTCACTATTTTTCACTAAAGTACGCTTCCCGGTACGCTTACCGGTGCGCGTACCGGGCGCTTCCCCCGCAAAAAATTAAAGATTTTTTTTTTTTACGTTTATGAGCCTCCTAAGCCCCCCTCAGAAAACCTAGAGGGTCAAGAAGTCTCTACTGTGCCCCCTTCTAGCCATACCGAACATTGTTTGCCCTCCATCTTGTGTCTCGATTGTACCGAAACACAAAATGGAGGACTTCCGTTATGCTGCCGGTGCGCGTACCGGAGCGTGCACCTGTGAGCGCTCCATAAAAAAAGGTGGGAAAGTAATTTTCAGAAAAACCACTGGAGACACTTTCATCAAATATAGAATAAGCCTTACTACATAGCAGTCCCTACCATTTGCCCAAATTTGGTGGAATTCCATTGAGACATTTAGGCTACAAGCCTGGCTAAATATCCTGAGGTAAATTACATGACAAAAACACGTATGAAATGTTAGAATTTACAACCAATTTTCTTTCATTTTCTACGATTATTTCCTGACATTTGATTGGTTATGTACAAAAATATATATAAAAGAAGAGAGGGAAACACAGCCATTTTGACTACTGCTTCCAGAAGTACATTTGAAAACAAATAACACTGACAACTTCAACTGATTTCTCCAAGGTAAGTTGTTATTTTGGAAAGTGAAGTGTGTTGTGCACTTTAAGTTAATTTAAGAAAAAATATTCTGTTAGTTATATACTATCCCTCTGTAATAGTTATAGATTGAGATAGACTTCTCTGTAATAGTTATGGATTGAGTTAGGCTTCTCTGGTATAATTATGAATTTACTTAGGCTTAATCACATGCACTTTTTAATAACTCTACTTCCTGCCTGAAACCATACACTGCCCAAAAATTACTTGACTGTTAAAAACTCAAAAGTACCTGTCTAAACTTAAACCCAACAGTACCCTAACTCTACTAATATAGTTAATTTTTATGCAATTTTCAGAAAGAAAATGGAAGGAGAAAAACAAGCAAATGTTACTTCTATCGAAGTAAAGGTGGAAAATCCAAAAGAGCAAAAAGATAAAGTTGATTTCATGGATGACTCTTTGGATCAACAGTTTATAGAATGTTTGGAACAAATGGAATCATGTACTTATAATTATGAGGAAATACCGGACAATATTATGTTACAAGTTTTATTAAATTATGAAAAAGAATCAGAGGAATAAATTTATATTTAATAATTTTAAATTGTTTGAGACAATATTCATTTTTATATGTAATTCATGAAGTATTACCAAAATAATTATATTATAAAATGAGACTTATAGTATACTGTGCAACTTTTTTTCTGTTACATAGTAAGTTTACTCATAGTTACTACCTTTCTCCCACTATATTATCTCCTATGTATATTTTACACCTCTTTTTCATCATAAGGGATCAGGATAGACTACCCATGATCCCCTAGAAATTCTCAGGGAGTGCTTAAAAGATCTGTTTCTGCTTTCCTGACAGACTATGTTATGGATTCCATATACCACAAAAACTTCAATAACAACATGCAAGATATCTACAGAGGAGATGGTGTACATTAAATGTAAGTCTCTGCATTGGTACCTACATGTAGGTAATTACATAAAATAGAAAAAACAAAAAAAAACAATTAATAAACAAAAACATTTTTAAAGTGATTTTTTTCCCATAGTACGCTCCCCGGTGCGCGTACCGGGCGCTTTCCCCGCAAAAATAAAAAAAAAATAAAAATGTTGAGACCCCGCGGGGCCCTTTAATGGCCCCCACATCAAACCTAGGGGGACAGGTTTTGGCCACCTCTCATGTCTCGATCCTACCGAGACACAAGATGGCGGCCGCTCCGGACTGTTTAGAATGTTTACAGACAACCGACAGCCAATCAGCTTTCCGTGCGCAAGTCGCGTGGCGCGCCCGGTGCGCTCCCCGGTGCGCGTACCGGGGCACGGCTATAGATATATATATTTTTTTGAACCTAAATTACTCAAAATCCACTGGAGCACATATCTCGAGACATAGCAAAGGCACATCGGGCTACGAGTCCCTACAATTTTGCCAAGTTTGGTGTAAATCCATTCAGCCGTTCAGGCTAAAAGTGAAATCGACCGCCCTATGGAAATTAACATGGGGAAAACGCGTTTTGGGACCCCCCTTTTATCTCAGCCCCCGCTTGACGAATCCCCCCAAACTTTCAGGGAAGGACCGGGGTGCCGCGAGGCCTTTTTGAGGAAATTTTCAGGCAGATTCATCAACCGAAGCCAAAGTTATTCCAAATAGAATTTTGAGATTTAACATTGAAAAAAATCCTAACTATAACTACCTACTGGCGACCGCCAGTAGGTAATATATATATACTTTCCAAACCTTTTTTGAGGGAGCGCTTACCGGTGCGCGCCCCGGTACGCGCACCGGCAGCGTTACGGGAGTCCTTCATTTTGTGTTTCGGTACAATCGAGCCACAAGATGGAGGACAAACAACGTTGGGAATGGGTAGAAGGGGGCACGGTAGACAGCCCTTGACCCCCTAGGTTTTCTGAGGGGGACTTAGGAGGCACATAAAGGCTAAAAAAAAAATATTGAATTTTTCGCGGGGGAAGCGCCCGGTACCGGGGAGCGTACCGGGGAGCGTACTTTGGTGCGTACTTTGGTGAAAATAGTGAAAAAAGTTAGAAAAAGATAAACGTTTTGAATGATCAGAGGTAGGGGAGCTCTGAAAAGAGCTTTTGGGTTCTGTGGCTGATTCAGGTACCTACAAGTAGGTTCCAATGCACAGTCTTAAATATTCCCCTCATCTGAGAAGTGCACACCATCTCCTCTGTAGATGTCTTGCATGTTGTAACGCAAGTTATTATTGTATATTGAACCCATTCCACAGTCTCTCATGTAAGGAGAAACAGATTTATTCACGTTTCCGTGCTTTCTCAAATTGTGGACAAAATTGGTTGGACCAGTTCCATTTCTGTCTTTGGCATACATTGGAATATACCAAGGCAGTTTGTGGAAAAAGTGTCATCAATTTATCAAAGGTGCCCTTTAAAAGCATTTCCAGACCAACCCCAGTCATAGTGCCCAAATCATTTCCACCACAGTGCACTATTAAGAGGTCAGGATTTGGCAGATGCAAAAAGGTTTTCACCAATGGTATCAATTGATGACATCTCAATCCTCTCTGGCCAATCCACTTGATTTCCACATTTGATAAATCAAGGTTGTGATAATTTCTGCCTGCTGCATACCTTTGAGACCAGTGGATGTAGCTATGTCCAATAATCCATACAGAATACATGATGTGAGAAGGTTCTGGTGCAGTCAGATGAAGTGTAGGAATGAAATGGCAGTTGTAACAGTAGGAGTTTACAAAAAAATAATTGTGGAGTTTCCCTGCTGTTGAATCATAAGCAATGATTTGTGGATTCAGTTAGTTGAAAAGAGAAAGTTAGGGTGCATGGTTGTGTTGTGTGTAAGAAGCAATTTGAATGGTTAAGAAAAAGTCACTAAAAGCAATAATGCCCTGGATAAGCTGGTGTATTGAGAGGTCAAACATCCTTGCTGACTTAATTTGCAACATTGTAGAATAAACTTTTGAACCTGAGAGTTCAGTTAGGGGGGAGTTGCTATGGTAACAGACAGAAAGGTCTGAGAGGGGGAAGGGTGTTGGTTTGAAAATAGTGAGGGAAGACTTTTGATTGGTTGAAATAAGGTATATACGTGTAAAGTTAGAGATTTTCTATGCCAGTCTTGGTTTCAGTGTATTGAGTGCACACCTTTTGCTCTGCTAAAGAAAAATTGGTGTGTGTGTCTGACACTGTTTTCAATCTCCCAAAGCATTTGTAAAGGTAAGTAATGATTTATTTAATTTAGATAGAGACTTGTTTGCTCTATGGAGAATATTTGGAACCAGATAGTTAAGTTTCAGTAGTGTAGTTGAATGCTTGTACATAGGTCCTGTGTTGCGTTTCTAAAATGTTATTCAAAAAACGATTTTGGGTGCAAATGAATGGTATTTTCATTTGGCCCTTATTTATGATTGCCTTATGCAACTGGTGCATCACTTTATACATGGGAAATAAGTGACACTCTTGTGGCGCAAGGCCTTCATAAATAAGGCCCTGACTTTGTTTGCTGATATTGAGTGGTTGTACATAGGTTCTGCGCAGTGTTTCTTAAATGTTATTCAAAAAACGATTTTGGGTGCAAATGAATGGTATTTTCATTTGGCCCTTATTTATGATTGCCTTGTGCAGCCGGTACATCACTTTAAACATGGGAAATAAGTGACGCTCTTGTGGCGCAAGGCCTTCATAAATAAGGCCCTAAGTTTGTTGGCTGTTGATTTGTTTTTTGCTTTTTGATAATACTTATTATGAACATTTGCAAGATAGTGGATTTGTATTTTGGGAAACAGTGAGGTTTCAAAAGCGATATTGAGTGGTTGTACATAGGTTCTGCGCAGTGTTTCTTAAATGTTATTCAAAAAACTATTTTGGATGCAAATCAATGGTATTTTCATTTGGCCCTTATTTATGATTGCCTTGTGCAGCCGGTGCATCACTTTAAACATGGGAGATAAGTGACGCTCTTGTGGCGCAAGGCCTTCATAAATAAGGCCCTGATTTTTTTTGTTGTTGGTTTGTGTCATGCTTTTTGATAATACTTGCTATGAACATTTGCAAAATAGAGGATTTGTATTTTGGGAAACAGTGAGGTTTCAAAAGTGATATTGAGTGGTTGTACATAGGTTCTGCGCAGTGTTTCTTAAATGTTTTCCAAAAAACGATTTTGGGGGAAAATCAATGGTATTTACATTTAACCCATATTTGTGATTGCCTTGTGGCACCAGTGCGTCACTTTTAACATGGGACGCACTCGTGGCGCAAGGCCTTCATAAATAAGGTCCTGAGTTTTTTGTTATTGGTTTGTGTCTTGCTTTTTGATAATGCTTGATATCAACATTTGCAAGATAGAGGATTTGTATTTTGTGAAATAGTGAGGGTTCAGTAGTGAAATTGAGTGCTTGTACATAGGATCTTTGCTGTGTTTCTAAAATGTTTTTCAAAAAACGATTTTGGGTGCAAATCAATGGTTTTTTCATTTGGCCCTTATTTATGATTGCCTTGTGAAGCCGGTGCATCACTTTAAACTTGGGAAATAAGTGACGCTCTTGTGGCGCAAGGCCTTCATAAATAAGGCCCTGAGTTTGTTTGCTGTTGGTTTGTTTTTTGCTTTTTGATAATACTTGCTATGAACATTTGCAAAATAGAGGATTTGTATTTTGGGAAACAGTGAGGTTTCAAAAGTGATATTGAGTGGTTGTACATAGGTTCTGCGCAGTGTTTCTTAAATGTTATTCAAAAAACGATTTTGGGGGAAAACCAATGGTATTTACATTTGGTCCCTATTTATGACTGCCTTGTGGCACCGGTGCGTCTCTTTTAACATGGTACGCACTGGTGGCGCAAAGCCTTCATAAATAAGGCCCTGAGTTGCTGTGGCATAAACTTTAATATGTTGCAAATTAGTGTTTATATTATTTTCTTTTTGTCATTACTTTGTTGTTTGCTAATAGTGGTCTTTAATGTGTTATTTTTTTCAGAACCACAGATTGAAATCAACATTTTAAAAGCAAGCAAAAATGCCATCAAGGCAAAGGAATAGAAAAAATACCATACGTAAAAAAACAAAATCATCAAAGGAAATAAAAGAATCCTCTACAACAATTACTTCAAAAAACACCAGAAAAGCTCCTGGTAAGACAATTAAGTCTTTTCTTCACAATTTATGTAGATCAAAAAGTAATGTTAATGGTAATAAGAAGATCCAGAAGCAGGGAACAAATTTAAAAAGGAAGGAGAGGTCCTCAAAAAATGTCTCTAGTGGAGCAGGAGATAAGACTATGGATAGCAATAGAAGGTTAAATCAATTTAGGGACATTCGTAGACGAATGCTTCGCAATAGGGTAGTTTTAAATTTGCTAAAAAATGAAAAGAAAGGTAAACAGAGAGCTGCTTTTTACAAGAAAAAGAAAAGTGTAGAAAAGATTGTTGATCAGGCTTTTGAAGTTAAGAAAAAAATATTTATTTTAGTAATCAAAAGAATTAGAATACTTAATAAGGCAATTGATGTTTTCAAATCAAACAGTAGAGAATTATTAATCGGACTAATTTTTGTGAAGTATTTTCTGGAGAATGGATGCATAGTTCAAGTTCTGAGCCATTTTTTAATGAGGAGAGTTACTTTCAGAAAAATGATTTGGTGCATGCAGTTGACACCAGTGGTCGAGCATATGAGGTGAAAGATGGTTGTGTGAAGGAAAAAAAGAAACTTGTGTCTAGAGATGCATAAGAGGTGTAAAGTGATGAAGTTTTAGGGAGATGTACTAAGGGTCCAGTGTACACATGGAAGTGCAGTAGTATTTGTAGTGTGCGACAGGATTCAATCGATTTGCTTCGAAATTTCTTACTTACATATAGTAAGAAAAACCTAAAACAAAAAATGAAGATCTTGCAAGAGTTAGATCCTTGCAGAGTGACAGAAAGCACAGGTTTGCATGTGCATTCACTGGCTTGTCTTTTTAGAAAAGTATGTCAGAGTGTTTTTCATCATTTTAGGATGTTAGCAGTGCATCATAATGAGGTGAGGAAATTAGTGAGAAGGTTGTATTATGCAAAAAGTCCAGCACTTAAGCTTAAACAGTTAAACAGTGCTCTTTGGCATGGATCTGAAGTGGATGTGAAGACTATTTGTGAAGAAATTGAGTTTTGTTATTTTGGGAACAAAGAGGACAGTGAAGAAATGGATATAGTAATGGACGGTAATGTGGAAGACAATGTACACATTTCAAGTACAGAAAAGTTTGACGAGGAAATTACCAAGATTAAGGTGAAATCAAGTGAAAGGCCTAATTTAACTTGTGTGTGTTGTCGACTGACTCATTATAAGATTCAGACTAGGTTAGTTGATTTATATGCAAAATGTGAATTGGAAAATAATAGTGAATGGAAGGATTTTGTAATTTATTTGTTGGTGGAGAATTCTTTTGATTTGAGTTTTGATCAGTGTATTTGTAATTATTGTTTAAAAAAATTAAATGAAAATAGAATGCCTGCTAGAGCTGCTCATAATAATCTTCAGTTGATAGATATTCCTTCTGAATTGATGGATTTAAATACTTATGAATCAATTTTGATTCAATGTGTCCATCCTTTTCAAGGTATTGTTCGCATGGAGCCTAAGATAGGGAAATTACCTCCTACAGATTTACAAAGAGGATTAAAGGGAAGAGTTGTTTATTTGCCTCTAGATATCAAGAAAAATATTGATACAATTGGTGTAGAAAGAGTAGAAGAGGATCCTCTGGTTATTCTAGTTAATGGGTTCCGACAAAGAGTAAGAGAATCTGGCAATATTTAGTGGATGTTAGGAAAGTCAAAAAGGCAACGCTGTATTTGGTCAAAAACAATGAGTACTATAAAGATCAAGTGTTGGAGCAGAGGAAACAGCTACAGAAGAAGACAGTGATTGTTCAGTTGGCCAAATTGAAAAAGTTGATGTGTCTAGAAGTGAAGAAATATATGAACATTATACTGTTCATCCTTTGCATTCCAAAGAAGTAATGGTGAATGCAATTGACTTGTTTCAAATGAAAGCAGCAAAAGGAAGTCCCATTAGTGTATGGGAAGAAAGTTTGGAAGCTCGTTGTTTTCCACAGTTATTTCCAACAGGTCGTGGTGGACGATATGACGATCGACCAGTTCAAATTCCTGCAGCTGAATACCGGACTTTAAGATTATATGCTGAAGATCCAAGTTTCGGCATGCATTCCGTATTTGTTTCATCTACTGTATGAAAGTGATTTGTCTGGGCTTTCTTATGCAGTTAATCCTATATTGAAAAGTGGAGCTCATCTGCAAAATGTTTCTGCAAGGGACTTTATGGAGAAAGTCAATCTGCAAGACAGTATTTTGGAATCTCAGCTAATCAATCTCATGGCATGTCAGCGTGGAACAAATGATCATTGGTTCCGTCATCATGGGGAATTGAAATGTATGCTAAGAAACTTAGGAACTCCTACATGGTTCCTCACTCTTAGCTGTGCTGAGTATGCATGGGACGACTTACTTCAATTTCTACGAGAGGCAAATGGAAACAAACAAAATATAGAATTGTAAACACCTGGAGAACTGTTTTCTTTGGATCCAGTGAATGTTTGCAGATATTTTAATCAAAGATTTGAAGCTATGATGTCTTTTATTACCAACAAAAAAAATCCTCCCCTTGGAGAGGTTTTGGATTTCTTTTGGAGGAAGGAATATCAAGCGAGAGGTGCTCCTCATATACATATGCTGTGATGGATTAAAGATGTACCCAAATTTGGATTAGATTCGGATGAAACAGTGATGAGTTTCATTGAACAGTATTCAACATGTGCTGTTCCAAAAACTACTGAAGAAAACAGTTTAAGGTAACAAGTTTTACGTTTTCAATCTCATCGTTGTGGAAAGTACTGTCGTCGAAAATTTAAAAACAAGGAAAAGTACTACACGAAATGTCGTTTTACGTTTCCATGACCAGTGATTTCTAAGGGAAGATTAAATAATTTGATCTCATCTCTACGACATACTGTGACGAGGAAATCTCCCGAAAATACATATAATTTAAAAAGAAACAAAGAGTCCAACTACATCAACGACTGCAACCCATTGATTTTGTCCATGTGGAATGCTAACATGGATATTCAGTTTGTTGCTGACAACTCTATAGATGGCAGACAAAGTGCATTCTCCCCCCACCACACTGCATGCTTTACAAGGGCCCAACCCCACATCAAACTCTGGAGTCGTACTTGATTTTCTGCAGTGTGCTGCTTGTTTATTAAAATTTAAGTTCTCCGGTCAATTACCTCATTGACCCACCAATCTCTTTATTTATTCGTACATATTCCAATACAGTATTTAAGAATAAACTTGCACTTATAATACAATATATACATTCACCGCCCATTCCACTGGGCCTTTTATTTGACTTCAGGGTTGCGCCAGCAGGCCACAATCCAGATCACCTGCCCCTTAACGTTAACCCCCTTCTGGTCAACAGAGCCGCAGGTGAGGAAAGCGCCCACTTGGGCAACCAGAGGCCTCTGGGGTAGGGCTGAAAAGCCAAGGCCACCAGCAGGTCGGCCCCAACTCTCCCGCCAGCCCAGAGTCCATACTGATTTAGCAAACCTGTTCAGAGTTAACTGTCACTAGACAAGAAGTTCCCGTGGTATTCTTGTCCGGAACCCCGCTATTGCCCTAATTGAATCCTTATTAATAGGGATGGGTGGGTGGGTGTCTTCTCTTGGAGACGTCCGACTCCTGGATGATCAGCGGACAGAGAGGGGGCCTCTAGGCTGGTCGCGGGCTTTTAAGCCTCGCGCCCTACTAACACTTCCGGGGCGTACCTCGACCTTTGTTCCCATTGGTCCTGACGCGACGCTCACTTCCGGGTCACGCAAAACCGGAAGTGATCCGGCTCCGGGTCGGCCCTTTGGCTGCCACTAACGACGCCATTCCCCGATGGGGCTGGCGCCTTCCATAGATGGCAGACAAAGTGCATTCTCCCCCCACCACACTGCATGCTTTACAAGGACCCAACCCCACATCAAACTCTGGAGTCGTACTTGATTTTCTGCAGTGTGCTGCTTGTTTATTAAAATTTAAGTTCTCCGGTCAATTACCTCATTGACCCACCAATCTCTTTATTTATTCGTACATATTCCAATACAGTATTTAAGAATAAACTTGCACTTATAATACAATATATACATTCACCGCCCATTCCACTGGGCCTTTTATTTGACTTCAGGGTTGCGCCAGCAGGCCACAATCCAGATCACCTGCCCCTTAACGTTAACCCCCTTCTGGTCAACAGAGCCGCAGGTGAGGAAAGCGCCCACTTGGGCAACCAGAGGCCTCTGGGGTAGGGCTGAAAAGCCAAGGCCACCAGCAGGTCGGCCCCAACTCTCCCGCCAGCCCAGAGTCCATACTGATTTAGCAAACCTGTTCAGAGTTAACTGCCACTAGACAAGAAGTTCCCGTGGTATTCTTGTCCGGAACCCACAGGACAAGGAGCTTACTGGCGGACTCGACCTCCCCCCCCTGCGCTCAAGAGCTTCGGAGACGGCCCCTAGCACAGTTTCTATAAATATCTCCATACCCGCCTCCGACAGGTGGACTCCGTCCTCTGCGTATAGCTCCGGCCTTTCTGCCTGAATTAATTTATGGCGAATCGCTTTAATACTCGATTTTTGCAGGATTTCCGCCACCGATTGGTTCAGTCTTTTGACAGATCTGTTTATTGCCTTCATGGGTGCGCCCGAGCCCACACGAATCTCGGGATGACTTCCGACCATAGTACTATAGCTTCTGGGAAAGTGTTTTTGATTGCTGCTAGGGTAGAAAACAGGGACTCCTTCACTTCTCTCCTCCCGCCTGGGATCATGTCGTTGCCTCCGCAGTGCAACACGAATACATCTGGCGAAGGCATGCCTTTTGCCAAAGCCGCTTTTACATCCCTCGGGACGTCCGCCAGGCGCTGCCCGCCTATCCCCACCCAATGATGGTCACAACCTCGCATCATGGTCACCCTGTCCATGAGTGTCTTTTCGAAGTGCGCCCCGGCCCTGCGAATGAAGGAGTGGCCACACCAACAGATTTCGGTTCTCTTAGGGGAGGTACCTAAAGTAAATATGAAGAGTAAATGTGAAGAGATACAGTCAGCCGATTCTCACAAAGGGGACGCAAGCTAAAGATACGTCAGACTAATTGCGGGCGGATATAACGTTCGTAACACGCTGATTTCCAACGACCCAACCTCTTGATTACCTGTTCGGGTAGGCCTAAGCCAGCAGCCGTTGTCGCTGCTCCAATTCTAAACGAATGTGATGTAAAATCGGTCGGATCAACTCCGATCCGTGCCAAGGTCATTTTAACTACTCGAGTGAACTGGAACCTGGTAAGTGGTAACCCATTCTCATGAATCAAGAGTCTATCATCGGCTCCCTGGGGCCTGACTTGGAGAAATACCCTCAGCAAGTTGACCGGACAGAAGGGCTCACCCTCTACTCTACCCAGTTGTAACCAGGTACCTTTACCCAGCGGATCCGTTTTCGATCTCCGCACCCTCATCCGCAGGACACCTTTGGACTCGATTATATCAGGGCACTTCAGACCCCCTTCCCTATCCGATTTGGACGTCGGAAGTAATTCTGAAATTCGCAGCGCCCCACAAAAGGCTAAGGTATAAGCCACCCGGAACAGTTGCGTCTCATACTGGGAGAAACAAACGAACGGCAGAGCTCCTAAGATTTTAATCAATTTTTCTACGTCTATCGGCCTCCTAGAATCCTTCTCCCCGGGCGCTAGGCGCTCCCAACCTCTCATTGCTCTTCTAACTCTCTGATCTTTTGTCGGATCCGACACCCCCCGTAGACCCGCATAAAATGCTAACGCCGACAACTGTCTTTTCATGAATGCTACCGACTTCTCTTGCTCTTTCTGCTGCACGATGAAGCCTAATACACTCTGGGGGGCAAAGATGTCCGCTACACCCACACCCCTCAGGTATGCCATATACGAATCCCATGACCTCTGATACATACTCTTAGTCCTTGGAGCCAAGGATGCAGATATCAACTCGGCGGCTGTGGGGCACCAAACTTCCATAGCTCCGCTGGGAAGGCTGACATTGACGTCTCCGCCTGGGGCCAATGCTCCCGGAACTCTGTTAACTTAAAACGAGACAATGCATCAGCCGCTTTGTTTTCTACACCTGGAACATGTTTCGCAGTGAATTGGACATTATGGCTCAGGCACTGCAAAACCAATTCTTTCAACAACCTGAGTACCCAAGTACAGGTAGCCCTCTGGCTATTAATCACCATGACTACGGACATGTTGTCCGACCAGAATACTATACTCTTGTTTGCCAGCAGATCTCCCCACAAGTGCAAAGCTACCACTATGGGGAAAAGTTCAAGGAAGGAAATGTTAGTAGTCAGGCCTCGCTCGATCAAGTCATCTGGCCAGCACTGCATACACCATTTTTGACCGAATATAGCTCCGAAACCAATACTACCTGCAGCGTCGGTGAACAGCTCAAGATCCGTATTAGAAGAACAGGCTGCTTGCCACAACACCGTGCCATTGAAGTCCCTCAAGAAACTTCTCCAAATCATAAGATCCTCTCTAACTTCAGCTGAGAGCCTCACTCTGTGGTGTTTGGCCCGCAGTCCAGACATTGCCCTCGCTATACTCCTAGAGAAGGCCCTGCCCATAGGAATGACCCGCAGAGCAAAGTTCAGTTGACCCAGAAGAACTTGTAGCTGATGTAAGGTTACCTTCCTTGCCCCCAGGCAGCCATCAATAGCGGCCCTAAAGGCATCGACCTTGACTTTTGGCAGCCTGCACACTCCTGCCGTTGTATCAATCTCTATGCCCAGGAAGGTCAAACACGTGGTCAGGCCTTCGTTTTTTTCCGCCGCCAAAGGTACTCCGAGCGCCTCAGCCAAGCGCTGGAAGCCCAGCAGGGCCTTCCTGCACGACTGGGAACCCTCGGGACCCATGAACAGAAAATCGTCCAGGTAGTGGACTACAGCATGTGAGTTGTCCGAGGCCAGAAACTGCTCAACCGCCCATTCTAGGAACCTTGCGAAAGTCTCGAAAACTGCACAGGCAATAGAACACCCCATAGGCATGCACAAATCCAAAAAATAGTTACCGTCAAATGTGAAGCCCAAGAACCTGGTGTCGTCCGGATGCACGGGCAGTAACCTAAAGGCTGATTCAATATCGGCTTTAGCCATTAGGGCTCCCTCCCCAAATGCCTGCAATTTCTCAATAGCCGTGTCAAATTTGGTATACCTCACCGAGCACAGATCCGGGTCTAGCTTATCGTTTACCGAGAGCCCTGGGGGACTCGATAGATTATGGATCAGACGAAATTTACCTTCCTCCTTTTTTGGAACTAGACCCAATGGGGAACAAACCAGATTATGGGTAGGTGGTTCTGTGAAAGGGCCCCCAACCCGCCCCAATGCTACCTCCTTCATGATCTTCTCTCGAGCTGCCTCCATATTTCGCAACACTGAGCTCTGATTGCGAGGTGGGACATTGGAAGGGGGGGCTGAAGACGGGATACGAAAGCCAATTGTAAAACCATGCAGTAGGAATTGAGCCTCCCCAAGATTATCGTACTTACTGAGGAGGTGTGTCAGGACATGCCGTTTAATTGGAGTTGGTAGCTTTGTCAGGGGTCTTAGTTGGCTTTCCTTTTGGGGCACTGTGGCTGGCCTGTTCTTTGGGGTTACCAGTTTTCTTAAAACACCTGATCTTGGGATGAGAGGTACCCCCGCAGTAGGAACAGCAGTGTTTGAATTTACACGCGACCCCCCTGGTACACTCATTTCTATTAAACTGCCAGCAGGCCTGTTTTTTCTCACCGACCCCTTTGTCAGTCCGAAAGGACTGGCTCTGAGTTGAGGGTACCGGGGTAGGCGTTGAAGGGGTGGAATAGAAGACTGTATGCCACAAATTAATCTCCCGCTGGTCCCATGCTATACCCGGGTGAACTGCCTTCATCTGCCTGAACATTTTATCGTATTTCAGCCACCCCTGGCCTGGAAACTCTGTTGCCGCACCATGTATCAAGGATATATAGCTCATCATTTGCGGGCCTAAAACCGGATATTTCTCAAGCATAACAGCGGCATATATTGCAAATCCCGTGATCCAATTCTTCATGGACCATTCTACCCATGATTTCTTCTGATTGTAATCTCCCTCCTTTCCGGCTTTGGGTTTTCCCGCCGCCACCCCCGCATTGATAAGGTCGAACACTTCTATGTATTCGCCCCTGAGTATTCTGTTCTTCATATCTGCTGGCACATGCCAAGTTATCCCCGCGGATGGCGATAAGGTCATTGAGGAAGAACCGAACATTAGAGGGCTGAAAGCTAATAATGGGGAACCAGCTGGTTGCCCCCCAAACCCTCCATGCATCTGGCCATTAGAGGGACCCGCAACATCCACTACGGCATTCGCCATTGAGCCCTGACTTGGACCCCCTAGATTAGAAAAAGCAGTCATCGCTAAGGGGGACCCGTGAGCTGTGTAGGCAGGAAACATTGAGCTTACCGGGCTGCTACCTATCGCTTGACCATGCGACCCATATAATTGCATCCCTGGTAACTGAGCGACCCCCCCGGGCTGAACCCAAACTTGCGACACTCCGCTACCTGGCTGTGCCACTACTGGCGGTAACATACCGTGCGGACCGGACCCCCCCACAGAAGTGACGGGGAACCCTCTTATCTGCGTAGGCCTAGTTGCCTCATACTGCCCCTCGGCGTCATTTGAGTCGTTATCTGCGCCTAAGTTCGAATCAATTGTCTCTGGCGCCTCCTCCTCACCTGGTGATACTGGTCGTGAATCCGTCGGCCTAGACCGCTTGCCTCTTGCCGAGCTTCTAAGCTTTTCTGGGGTCTGCTTCGCTCTTTTGCCTCTCCCCCTCTCCTCCTGAGAGTTCGCATCTGCTCTAGCCCCGTCTCTCATATTCTTTAGTACCCAATCCATGCCTTTTTCTCTTGTGAACTCCAGCAGTTCCGTAAAGGCAAGGAATTCCTCATTCTTGGCTGCGGGTTGTTTACCCTTCGGTACCTTCTTCGACGGCATCCTGCACTTAAAGAAAAACGACGTTAAAAACTTATCGAGAAACGCAAACGACTTTGTAGGCCCACCGCGCCGCGGATGGGCCCGGACCCAGGGAATCAGATGATCGAGCGCCAGCGCTCGCCCTCCCCCCGGACACGAGTATTTACCGCGGCAAACCCCCCCCCCTGCAAACGATATTTAAATCAAGAGAAATAAGCACGAAAGCTGTAAAGATAAAGAAATCTAGCACACACTGCAAGGCCCGCTAACCTAGACCACGAGTCGGATTAACTCTCGCTGTATACTCCAACGCTATGCTCCCACGATGTCTTCTCTTGGAGACGTCCGACTCCTGGATGATCAGCGGACAAAGAGGGGGCCTCTAGGCTGGTCGCGGGCTTTTAAGCCTCGCGCCCTACTAACACTTCCGGGGCGTACCTCGACCTTTGTTCCCATTGGTCCTGACGCGACGCTCACTTCCGGGTCACGCAAAACCGGAAGTGATCCGGCTCCGGGTCGGCCCTTTGGCTGCCACTAACGACGCCATTACCCGATGGGGCTGGTGCCTTCCATTGCTGTGGCTCGATATGTGACATCTTACATCACAAAAAAAGAAAAGACAGAATTGAAGGAAATGTGGGAAGACATTTCACATGAAAAGAGTCTAAGCAAGAAATTATACAGTTTCAGTCTGAAGATGTTGTCGCATCGAGAAATTGGAGCATATGAATGTTCTGATCGGTTATCATCAGCAAGTCTCTATGCCAAATCAAGAACAATCATTTGGGTGAGTCTAGGTCTTCCTGCAACACGAAACCAAGTTTTGAAATCTGTACAAGAAATTGAATATTTGGCGGAGAAAGAACCAAACAGTACAGATATTTTGAAGAGAAATATGTTGGATACATACTATCCAAATAGAAGTACTCACCTTGAGAACACTTGTTTGTATGAAGTTCTGCAAAACTACAGTTATAAGAGGAACTTCACAGAAGATATCAATAATGGAAAATATGCTGTCATTGGGTATGAAGGATGTCTAGTGAAGCAGAGAAAAGGCCATTTGATTAATCATCGAAAATTGAGTTGCGAAGCTCCAGACAAAAGAGAATTTTACTATTTAGCTCTTTTGCAACTCTTTAAGCCATGGCGTACAGAAGAGGAACTACTTGGGGATTTTCTGTGTTATGAAGACTCTTTTAATGCAACCAAGGATACCATAGAATGTCCTGTTTTTCCAAATTATCTGCAAATGTTGAACGAAGAAATAGAGCAAAAAACCACAATTGCTGAAGAGATTGCTAGAGACAGTTCTCAAGACAGTCAGAGTTCTACTTCATTGAGCCAGGATCCACTAGGAGGACCATTTAACCAAAATGAAGCTGCAACTGCCATGGATGAGGTGGAAAGAGCTATGGAACAAGCTCAAGAGGATGGAGTTAACTTAGAAGATTTGATAAAGCAACTAAACATTGAGCAGAAAATGATATATGACGAAGTCACAGAACAGATTGAACATGGATTCAGACATGAGAAAAAAGAGTGCTCATGTACATCATTTGAGCCTGTCCGACTGTACGTAAGTGGAGAAGCGGGAACAGGAAAAAGTTTTCTGATTAAAGCCATTTCAACTTATCTGCAGAAAAGGACTGATTCACCACTGTCTTGTGTTGTAACTGCAAGAGTCTTGAAGAAAATGAAACTTCTTATCATTGATGAAGTAAGCATGGTCTCAAATCTAATGCTTTTTTTTGTGCATTTGAGAATGCAAGAAATTCTTAGAACAGAGTATGATGTGTTATTTGGAGGAAAATACATTATTGTTTTTGGAGATCTATTGCAGTTGACTCCAGTAAAAGGACAACCAGTGTTTAAAATCCTCACGCATGAAGATACCAGGAAGTCCCTTGGAAGCATTGGAAACGTTAATATATGGTTACATTTTAATTATGCTGAACTGCTTCAAAATATGCGACAGGCAAAGGATGAAGATTATAAAAATATTCTACAAGATGTAAGAATTGGAAAAGTAAGTGAGCCTGGGAAAGAAGCTTTACATGCTTGATTAATTTCAAATTTGTATCCAAATGAAAACATTCTGCCAGATAATATTTTTTTTAAAATGACTGAGAAGAAATCTGGGATATGTTTGATGCCAACTCTGCAAGAATGTTCCATCTTCAACAACAAAATGTTAAAGTTAGAAAATGAAGAGATTGTGAAACTGGAAACAATAGATAAAATAGAGTATATGGGTGCAACAATTGTTTTGTCAGAAAATTTGAAAACAAAATTGGATTCATTAGAGAAAAGTATTTCTAAAACAGCTGGTTTTGAAAAGACTCTGAATGTGTGTTTAAATTGTCGTATCATTTTGAGAAGGAATTTAAATGTTGAAAGAGGTCTGGTAAATGGCGCAATGGGTTATGTTGTTGATTTTGTGAATTATAGAAATAGAGATGGAATTGAGGGGCATATTATCAACGGAGTTTATTTCCGCTTTTTGGGCTTTACAAGCTAAGAAAGCAGAGATAAAATTATCTCCCTATTACCCAGCTGTCGCTAACACCAGTTAGCGACAGCTAGTAGGAGATAGCGACCATCTTGGGCCCCGCTTTGCATGTCAGTGATATTTATCACTAATGACATGCAAAGTGGGCGTGCCAAGATGTTAGCGACTGGAAACAGTCGCTAATATCGCTATCTCCTATTACCAACTTTTGAAGATATTCGCGCTAAGCGCGATTATCTCCAAAAGCTAACACCTGCCCCTGAGCAGTTCTTAGCCATGTTATCCAATGGTAGGTGGATAACATGGCTAAGAGCATTAGCTCGGTAATGCAAGAATATCGCTGACTTTTCAGCGATATTCATGCATTTTGGCCGATTTTTATCGCTTAGGAGATAAACCTTGATAATAGCAAGGTTCCTAAGCGATAAAATTCGCCGCAGCTTGGCGATAAAAATATTGCCGCTAAGCCAACATAGCGATAATTATCGCTAGTTGTTGGTAATATGCCCCTGAATTTTTTAAAATAAAATTTGATAGCATTGAGCAAGTACAACAAATCAGTAGTTGTTCTGCTAGATTTTTACTTGTAAAAGACTTATATGTTCGCCGAAAACAGTTTCCTGTTTGTTTGGCATATGCAGTAACAATTCATAAATCTCAAGGTTTGAGTGTAGATAGTGCTTTGGTGAACATTGGAAGGTCTGTGTTTAAAGAGGGTATGGCATATGTGACATTATCCCGAGTCAGAACTTCATCAGGATTGTACTTGATTGAGTGTGATGAGACAAAGATTCATGCAGATCTAGATTGTGTTAAAGAATAGAGTATGCTCCACATTTGCCACAATATCCTCTGTTTGAAACACGTGTGGTATGCCGAAAAAGAAGAAATGAGGATAATTGCAGTGAGGGAGTAGCAAAAAGACAAAAAGTAGATGAAACTGTAATTCAAAACAGAAAGAAAAAGGATTGTGATGAAAATGTTGTTGGATTTCAGTTTGAAAATAGTTCTGGTGTCAACTGCTATGCTAATGTAGTGGTTAATGTTGTTTTTTTTCTTCAAACTTTACAAGAACAGATTGTTGAAAATTGGGATCAAAGATTGTGTGGTTTATTGAATTCTGTGTTTGCGAAATGTAGCAGTGATAGAGCAAAAATAGAAAGTGTAACAGAAATTCGAAATATTTTAGATATGTGTTCTGGTCAAGATACATTTTCACAGAACATTCAGCAGGATTGTCAGGAATTTTTAATGTATATGTTTGGTGTTTTGAAAGATGAAGGTGTAGATGTACATAATCTTTTCAGCGTTTCTTATCAATGGCAGCATGACTGCCACAATTGTAGTTCATCAAATAATACTAGAATAGACACTGAAAGATTTATATATTTGACTTTACCAGACTGTAAATCAGTGTCATTTAAAAATCTAGTTAAAGCAGCAGATCATAATATGGTGTGTACCCAATGTAAATGTCCAATGCTATCCACATTATTTATACAAAGTTATGGTCAGTATATCATTTTAGTTTTACAACGATGTAGACCTGATGGAACTAAATTGACAACTTGTATAAAAAAAATTGTGGCTTCTCAGTTATCAATTTCAGGAAGAACCTTTACAACTGAAGCTAATATTTATCATGACAGTCCTTCTACAACATCAGGACATTATACATGCTACTTAAAATGTAAAAAAGGTTGGACTTACTGCAATGATTCTCATTTGACTTATAAACAACGTTTGCCTTATGACTTTAAAAATTCTTACCTAGTGTTTTTAAAACCAAAGGTTTAGTAAAGGGAATTGGCCTTTGGAGATGGGAATAGTTAATAAGAGTTAGTTAGTTAGTTAATCTAATGTTTAAAATTGTTTATCTCATATAGGTACTGTAAGTGGATCTCATAGTAAAAAATACTCATATATCTGACACAATTTGGCTGTAAGGAAAGTGTAAGGTATGATGTTCTTAGATCTTTTTTCATAGGAAGTTGATGAAATGGAAGTTATAGAGCACAGCAGACTTTTTTTCCACCAAAAGGACCTTCACTATCTTCTATTTGGCCTCACGGAAAAGTAAGTGAATCAAAGATTAGTGTACATATATGAGTTGTAAGTTTGTATGGGTTTTTTTAAACACAATCTTTTAGATTGTGTTTTTTTTCCCGCTGTTATATGATAAAGAGTTTGAACTCACTAATTTAAGTGAAATTCAATATATTCTGAGAACAGCAAAAATAAACAATGTAACATATTGTAGAAGTTATTCTATAGTTTGCATTGTGTAATTTATATTGTATTCACATTGTCTCACACTCATTTTCCTTTTTCAGCCTTATTTAGCTCTCTTTACTCATTTACACTGCCTTTTTTAACTTTGTTTCATAGCTGTTCCTTTACTCCACTTTATTCACAACTCCTCAATCCAATTTGAACTGTCTGCATTTCCTCTCTCCCTTCCACCACTTTATATCTTTTTCACATTCTCTCAGTACCATTTCTTTAGTTTTCTACCCCTCTCTTTCTTTCTTTTTCTCCTTTACTCCGTTTCCTTTCGCACTCATTGTACTGCAGTTCACTCAGTCCTTCCCTTTGTTTTTCTGTGTACTTACTCTCTCACTCCGTTTTTATCCATCGTTCTATATTAACCTCTTTCCCTTCATCCCTTCACTCTGTGACCCCCCTTCACTCACTCTCAGTCATCTTCTATTCCTCTTTCTTATTAATAGTTCCTCATTTAGACTCCTCTCCTTTTCACCCATTTTCCTTTTACTTTCTCATCTTTCCTGATTTCGTTTTGGTATCTCACATTCTTTTAGTATCTTACTTACCTTCAGTAATTTGTTCTCTTTCTATTTCTTTTTCCCTCTTTTTTCTCTTTCTACATTACTTTATTTCTGTTTTTGTATCCTTCAATATTGCTTTATGTCTTAGTAAACTTTTTTAGATTTTTTACCTCTTGAACTGTTTCTTCTATTTTTAAATATATATTTTACTAAATATAACTTGTCTTTTCTTTTGTTTTTCACAGATACAATTAAGTTTTCATTAATTATATGGTAAGTGTGTCTACAAAATGTAGTTTGTCATCACCCTTTCCTTTAACCTCACTACTTTCCTCTCACCCCACCTCACCCCTGTTTCCTTACTCTGCTTCCCTCACTTATTTTTATCCTCCATGTTTACTTCTCTTTTCCTTACTTTCCTACCACATTCAACTTCTTTCAGTGCCGCTGCTCATCCTCACTCCTTCACTTACCTTTTTTACTAGTTCACTTAGTCCCTTTTTGACACTCCTTCCTTTACTCTCTCTCTTCTTTCTCTCTGTCACTCCCCATGTCTTACCCTTATTCACTTATATCCACCCTCTTTCACTCCTCTTTACTTACACTCACTGCTATTTTCTTCCCACTACGGTTTCTTTTCTCTGGTTCCGTCACTACCTGTCATTCCCCATACTTAACTCTCCTTCCTTTTACTTTCATCACCCATTCACATTCTCCCAGAACCTCTGCTTTAGTTTTCTTCCTCTTTCTTCTCTTCTTCTGCTACCTTATTCATTTTCCTTTTCTCAGTTACTTCCTCTTACACCTTTTCTCTGTTTTACTATCTCTTACACAGTCCCTCTGTGTTTCTCCCTCTAGCTCTCTTTCTCTTTACACCAATCTCTTTGTCCCCATTCCTCATGCTCACTCCTTCATTATTTTTTTTTTTCAATGCGCTGACGGAACGCGACCCGGTACGCGCACCGGGGCGCTCACGGGTACGCGCACCAAAGTGAAATTTTTAAAAAAAATGAATATACTTAAAAAAAATATATTATATTAATATACAATATACGGTTCATTTTTAGAAAAACATACCTTTCTCAGCTAAAGACATTTGCAAAAAATAACCTTAGAAATTCACTAGAAAGTACATAGGTATGAAGCCCTATAAAAAGTTAAGAATTAGCAGTTAAAAAACCGATGAAATTCAGAGAAAAAAACAAAGGTTTCACACCAGTTATAGTTAGGAATTAGCAGTTAAAAAACCTATGAAATTCACTGAAAAAACCATAGGTTTCACACCAGTTATAGTTACTTGGAAATTTTACTGACATAAAACCATTGAAATTCCCACGTTATAGTTAGTTGGACTCACTATAAATTGCGCGTGTAATGCACTGCTAGTGACATCACATATTACATCACTCATGACATGGTCAGTGACATCACTCATGACATCACTGATGACACCATCCTTGTGACAGAGAGACTGTCTTCCTTTTACTGTAAAGTAACCCTTGAAACACATATTGAAAAATAAAAACTAACATTTAAAAAAAAGTGGACATACCTATACCAGTTACAACAACCAATTCAGTAATTCACATTCTCCCAGAACATCTGCTTTAGTTTTCTTCCTCTTTCTTCTCTTCTTCTGCTACCTTATTCATTTTCCTTTTCTCAGTTACTTCCTCTTACACCTTTTATCTGTTTTACTATCTCTTACACAGTCCCTCTGTGTTTCTCCCTCTAGCTCCACATTTATATACACATCCACTCATTCACCAACACTTCTATATAGTCACTCATACATATACTCACTCATCATATGTAGTGAGACACCTATACATCCGTTAACACACAGACAGTCTTCCAAAAGTTGCTCACACACATACTCACACATGCAAATAAACTATTGAACATCCATTTATTTGCATATACAGCTATACATACACTTCCACTTTACTTCTAAAGAAACTTACACATACTTACTCTCTTAAACAATCACTTATAGAAACACATACTTATTAAAACAAGAACTCTTTCAATCTCTCACTCTCACATATACTCACTTATATACACCAATACTCACATATACTAGATTAAAACATATGTAGTTACTGATAAAGACAGTAGTGAGACAGTCATTCACTTACTAACACATACATATACACACTCACTCACTCACCCATACAGTCCGGCACATATGCTGTCTTCAAAACACATACAAACAGTGAGTCAGTCATTGATGCATCAGTGTGCTAAGTAACACCCCCACCAAATCATACAGACATTTATACTGATACTAAAAACATCTAATAAGCCATAGAAACACACATGTAGCTACTCACCAACCATGCAGCCACTTATACACAAAGTGAAACACTGATACATATATTTAAATATTTAAACACTAATCGCTAATATATGTATTCACTAAGATACACTTAATAAGCCAGTTAACCAATCATTTTTTTTTTTAAAAAACATCCATGCGGCGCTCTACGACGCAGATCACTTAGACCCTGACGCCGGCCCAGCCTATTTGCGGGGCGCGGAACTCCCCACCCTTACCCAGGCCCAAGCGGACTTTCTGGAGCGGCCCATAGGCCTGGAAGAGGTCATCTCAGCCATTGCCCGCCTCAAGGTCGGGAAATCCCCGGGACCCGACGGCTATACTGCGGCATTTTACAAGACCTTTTGCCAGCAGCTTGCCCCCCTCTTGCGCGACCTGTTTAACACATTTGACACGCCTGGCGCCATACACCCGGACTTGCTGGAGTCGTCTATCTCTGTTATTCCCAAACCGGGCCGTGATCCGGCAGTTTGCGGCTCCTACAGACCCATATCGCTACTGAACGTAGACCTGAAGCTCTACACTGGCATACTAGCGAGCCGCATCGCCCCATATATGCAACAACTGATAGACCCCGACCAAGCGGGCTTTATCCCCCAACGGCAGACCAGCGACAACACCAAGCGGGTGCTGCACCTCATTGAGGCCGGGTCGCGCACTAAACCCGGCTGCATGCTGCTCACCATTGACGCGGAGAAGGCCTTCGACAGAGTACACTGGCCATACCTCGACCAGGCCCTCCGTCACTTCGGCTTTGGAGAGAAACTCCACCACCGCATCTTCAGCTAATACCGCCGGCCCAACGCCGCGGTAAGAGTGAACGGTCATACCTCCCCGAGGTTTGACATTGGCAGAGGCACGCGCCAAGGCTGCCCGCTGTCGCCGCTCCTATTCGCATTGTACATGGAGCCGATGGCCCAGAGGGTGCGGCAACATGCTCTCATTTCGGGTATCAAATTTGGGGCCGACACGCATAAGATCAGCCTGTACGCTGACGACGTCTTGCTGTCCCTCACTGACCCCATGCGATCCTTGCGTGCTCTCTTTGTGGAGCTCCACACCTTCGCCCTAGCCTCGGGCTTCAAAATCAACGAAGCCAAATCTGAAGCCCTGAACATCTCACTGAGCCCGGATGTGGTGGCCGAGATTAAATCGGAATTCCAAATCCAATGGTCGGACGCAACCGTCCCGTACCTGGGCGTTCGCCTGGCTCCTACTGTCCGAGGCACTGCGCGGGTCAATTACGAGGCCCTCACCCGCAAACTCCGGGAGCAGCTCCGGCGTTGGCAACCACTTACGCTGTCATGGTTAGGCAGAATTGCCGCAGTCAAAATGACACTGCTGCCGCAGATTCTGTACCTGTTCCAGACGCTCCCCCTGAACCCCCCGGCGGGATGGCTTCAACAAACTCAATCGGAATTGTCACGGTTCATCTGGAACGGCCGGCGACCCAGGTTCAAGCACACTCTCGCCACCCTGCCCCCAGCGAACGGAGGGGTCGGCGTGCCAGACCTTACCCTGTACTTCCAGGCGGCACAGCTGCGCACCTTCGTGGAATGGTTCCAGCTGAAGTCCGGTAAGCACTGGCTCTTCCTGGACCAGGCAGTGGCCGGCCGTACCCTCCAAGGTGTGCCCTTCCTTCCGCGCCGACACCGTCCCCCTAACTTGTACGCCTCTGAAATCACCAGCACCGCCCTGCGAGTGTGGGATAGAGTAGCCGTGGCCAAGGGGCTGACCACCTTCCCCTCACCCATGACTCCCATCTTTGAGAATCCAGACTTCACACCGGGCTTGGACACCGGCGCGTTCACGACGTGGCGGACGACACCCTGTCGTGCGGCGGGACACATGTTCGATATCAAGGGCATCCTGCCGTTCCAGCAGGTCAAGGCGGATTACGGCTCGGCCGAATCGGAACGCCTGCAATACCTACAGGTGCGCCACTGGGTGCTCCACCCCTCGATCCAGCCCGGAGCCCAACGGCACCTCACGCCTTACGAACGGTGGCTGCTGACACGCACCTCGGATAAGAAGTTGATATCGGACCTCTACCAGCAGCTGCTCCTCACTCAGGCACACACATACAACGCGGGCCAGGTCCAGTGGGAGAGGGATCTGGGGAGGCAGCTCACTAGGAAGGAATGGGAGGGGGTGTACCATAGAGCCAGACACTCGGCGCACCACACGGGCCTTACCGACACATTGACTAAGGTAGCAACATACTGGTACCACACCCCTGAGAGACTACACCACTGGGATGCCCGAATCAGTGACAGATGCTGGAGGGGATGTGGGGAACTAGGGACACTGGAACACCTGCTGTGGAGCTGTAAGGCGCTGCGCCCCTATTGGGACCCTATCCTGGACCTTATAGATGCACATTTGGACACACAACTGCCGCGCTTCCCAGCGTACATTCTACTGGGCCTCCCAAACGCACTCATGTACCCTCTGAAATCCTGGCGCGGACGCCTGATCGCGCTTGCGCTTGGGGCTGCGATCCAAAACATTGTGGCCCACTGGAGGGCGACCCAGGCTCCGCAACAACTGGGGTGGCTTCACCGACTATGGGCGATCCTGGGAATGGAGAAACTATCGTTGGCAGCATCAGGGAGGGGGGCGGACTTTGCGGAACTCTGGCGGCCATTCCTCGCCCTGCTTACCGGGGAGTTTCGGGAGGTGATCTGCCCACGCTACCTGCGTCTGCTACGCTTGGCAGAAACACCTCTCCCGGACCCCAAAATGCACACCCGTAGGCGCACAGGCCCCGCGCGCGTGGCGTCCACTGACTGTTAAGAGTGGTTCACAACCTATAGCTGAATTCCGGACATGGACAAGGAGAGGGGAGGGCTGGGGTGGGGTGGGAGGTGGGGTTGTTTACGGTTCTTTGTTTCTCGTGTTTTCTTACAATGCACTAGCGCTGACCAGCTTGCACCGTTGTAGCACCTCTTAAGACGCGGCCGGCCCATTGGGTTGTAGGCGGCTTGCTGTGTTAATACGATGACGTACCCGCTGGCCCTATGTGGGGTATCCGTGGGGTCGCTGACCTCGGCCTCCCTAGAGTGGTGGCGGCCCCTACAGATGTCGCTGAGGTGCATTTTTGCCTATGCTCAATAAAATATTTAATACATAAAAAAACATCCATTTAGACACTTATTTAACCATTTATTCTTCCATCGACCTTTACATATACATATATAAAACATATTTATTTTTCAGAAAGACACACATTCACTGGATGGTGTCATCAGTGATGTCATGAGTGATGTCACTGACCATGTCATGAGTGATGTAATATGTGATGTCATCAGCAGTGCATTACACGCGCAAGTTATAGTGAGTCCAACTAACTATAACGTGGGAATTTCAATGGTTTTATGTCAGTAAAATTTCCAGGTAACTATAACTGGTGTGAAACCTATGGTGTTTTAAGTGAATTTGATAGGTTTTTTAAATGCTAATTCCTAACTATAACTGGTGTGAAACCTATGGTTTTTTCAGTGAATATATATATATATATATATATATATATATATATATATATATATATATATATATATATTACCTACTGGCGGTCGCCAGTAGGTATATATAGTTAGGATTTTTTCTCTATGGAACTTTTGAAAATTCTATGTCTAATAACTTTGGCGTTTGAGGACGGAATTGGATGAAATTTTCAGGAAAATGGCACATTTTGTTTCTGATCAGCCCCTGAAAATTTGGGGGGGTTTCGTCAAGGGGGGACCGAGAAAAAAGGAGGGATCCAAAACACGTTTTTCCCATTCATTTTTCCATAGGGCGTTTGGCCTCACTTTTAGCTCGAACGGCTGAATGGATTTGCACGAAACTTGGCAAAATTGTAGGGACTGTTAGCCCGATGTGCCTTTGCTGGGTCTCAATATATGTGCTCCAGTGGATTTTGAGAAATTAACGTTTAAAAAACAGATATATCTGTGACAGCGTCCCGGATAGCGCTCCAGTTCGCGTACTTTTCGCGTAACGGAGCTTTGCGAAGCAAAGCTGATTGGCTCTCCGGTGTCTGTCAACATTCTAAACAGTCCGTAGCGGCCGCCATCTTGTCTCTCGGTAGGATCGAGAGACAAGAGGAGGCCAAAGCAAAGGGGCAAATGACCATAAGGGGGCATAGTAGATTCTCCCTGACCCCCTAGGTTTGATGTGGAGGCTTTAAAAGGGCCCCGCGGGGCAAAAAAAAAAAAAATGTTTTTTTTTCGTGGGGTGCGCCCGGTACGCGTACCGGAAAGCGGTCTGGGGAGCGTACTATAAGGAAACAAGAATGATTGACTTTTAACTTATTGTATGTTTATTGATTGTTCGTTTTGTTGGTTTTTTTTGTTTATTTTTATTTACGTAGCAACATGTAGGTACCAATGCAGAGTCTAAAAATCATTAAATGCCGTCTCCTTTGTAGATATCTTGCATGTTGTTACAGAAGTTATTGTGGTATATGGAATTCATACCATAGTCTGTCAGGAAAGCCGAAACAACATGGAGGCAGGAGATGATAAAGAGATGTTAAATACACATTGGAGATAATATAGTGGAAGAAAGGAAGTAACTATGAGCAAAGTTAGTATGTAACACAAAAAAGTTGCACAGTATATATTAAGTCTGATTTCACGTTATAATCAATTTGCTACTAGTTTACAATATACATATAAAAATGAATAATGTGTCAAACAATTTTTGAATTATGAAATAAAAATTTATTATTCTGATTCTTTCTCAAAATTTAAAAGAAATTCTAAAAAATCATTATCTTTTTTTTTTTTCATTTTCCAGTAGAAAATCTACTGCTTCCACACATTGCAGAAGTTCATTGTTTAGTGAATCGTCGTAGAATTCATGGTCAATTTCCGACTCGTTTTTTGTTCCTGCTTCAATTTTCAAGTTATTTTCCTGTTGTCCTTCCATTTTGTATGCTGAAAAATGAATTTTTTAAAAATACATCATTACAGATAGGGCACTGTTGGGTTTCAGTACAGACAGGCAGTTTGGTTATTTAAACAGTGATTTTTTCGTTGGGCAGTGTATGGTATCAAATTGGAAGTAGAAATATGAAGAAAATTATCAAATAAACTCTTAGTCAATTCTGAATTATACAAGACAAGTCTAACTCCATCCATAACTGAAACAGAGAAGTCTATTTTATTCTATAAGTATTACAGAGTGATAGACTATAACTGTCAGAAAATGTTTTCCTAATTAGCTTACAGTACAGAACATACTTCAGTTTTTAAAATAATATCTTACCTTTTAAATACAACTTGAAGTTATCAGTTGAATTTTAGTGGATATGCTCTTCAAGAAGTAGTAGTCAAAATGGCTGTGTTTCTCTCTCTTTGTTTATATATATTCAGGTACATAACCAATCAAATGTCATGATATAATAGTAGAAATTGAAAGTAATATTTTAGTTGGTGGTCAATTCCAACACTTCCGATATGTTTTGTGAAGTAATTTACCTCAGGGATTTTAGTGAGTTCTACATGCTAAATGTCTAAATGGTATTCCAACGAAATTTGTGAAAATGGTAGGGATTGGTATGTAGTATGAGCTAATGTTTAATTGGTGAAAGTGTCTCCAGTGTTTTTTCTGTAAATTACTTTCCCACCTTTTTTGAGCGAGTGCTTGTCAGTGCGTGTCCCGGTACGTGAACTTGCAGCGTTACGGGAGTCCTCCATTTTGTGTTTCGGTAGACTTGAGTTACAAGATGGAAGGTAAATAATGTTCAGAATGGGTAGAAGGGGGTACTTTAGACGTATCCTGACCCCCTAAGTTTTCTGAGGGTGGCTGAGGAGGCTCATATATGTCGAGAAAAAAAAGAATTTTTCGCGTGGTTAGCTGCCGGTACGCGAACTGGGTAGCGAACCGGGAAGCGAACATAAGTGAAAATAAGTGAAAAAAGGTACATTCGAAATTTCAAAAGAGTAAATAAAGTTAAGGTAGCTCTGAAAAGAGCTTTTGGGTTCTGTGTAAGTTCTAGATACTTATAAGTAGGAACCAATACACATTCTTAAATTTACTAGGAAAACTCTGTTTCCCTCATCTGAGAAATGCCCGCCATCTCCTCTGTAGATATCTTGCATATAGTAACGCAAGTTATTGTTGTAGATGCAGCCCATTCCATGGTCTCTCATGTAAGCTGAAACAGACTTATTTACATGCTTCCTCGATTTCTCAATTTGTGGACAAAATTAATTGGACCACCTCCATTTTTTTCTTTGGCATATATTGGAATATACCAAGGCAGTTTGAGGAAAAGGTGTCATCAATTGCTCAAAGGTGTCTTTTAGGAGCATTTCCAGACCTACCCCAGTCAAAGTGCCCAAATCGTTTCCTCCACAGTGCACTATTATGAGGTCAGGGTTTGGCAAATGTAAAAAGGTTTTCACCAATGGTATCAATTGGTGACATTTCAATCCTCTTCGGCCAATCCATTTGATTTCCACATTTTGTAAAATGAGGTTGTGTAAATTTCTGTTTTCAGCATACCTGTGAGCCCAGTCGATGTAGCTATGTCCAAGAATCCAGACTGAAAACATGGCTAGAGGAGTTTTTGCTGCAGTCGGATGAAGTGTGGGAATAAAAATGGCAGTTGAAATAGTGAAGTTTGTAATGAAAAAAAATTGTGGAGTTTAAGTGCAAATGATTCATTGGCATTGATTGGTGTATTTCCATTGCTGAAAACAGAAAGTTAGGGTGCATGGATGTGTTCTTTGAAAGATGTAATTTGAATGGTTATTTAAAAATGTGTTTATGAAACATTGCAGTGGATCAGCAGGTGTACTGAGAGTTCAGAGTTCATTTGAAACATTGTTATGTGAACTTGTAAACCTGAGAGGTCTGGCAGGCGGTAGTTGCTATGGAAAAAGGGCAGAAAGGGCATAGGGGGGAAGGGTGTTGATTTGAAAATAGTGAGGGAAGAGTTTTGATTGGCTGACATGAGAGATATGTGTGATGAATATCAGTGTTTCAGTGCCTTTGTTGGTTCCAGCCTCTGGAGTGCATACCTTTAATTCTGCTGAAGAATAATTGGTGTGTTTCTGAGACTGTTTTGAAATTTAAAAAGAATTTGTAAAGGTGAGTTATCGTTTCTATATTTTAGATAAAGACTAGTATGCTTTTTTGCATAAATAAGAAAGTCAGCTGTGTATTTAAAATGATGTTTTGCATCAAGTGTTTGTATTATGCTTTCAAAGGCGATTTTGCATTCTTTTAATAATGTAAAGTATTAGTACTGACAAGGTGTGTATGTACATAGGAGCTGTGCTGTGTTTTCAAATTATGATCAGAAAATCGTTTTTAAGGAAAAGGCATGGTTTAAAAAATTATGAGAATTTATTTACTTGTGATGTGACTCCTGCAATGCGTCGGTTTTGCGGAACAGATGTATGATGCATTTGTGTTGTTATTGTTACGGTGTATATGTAAAAAATGATGCATAAGTATTGCACAGGCATTGTAAATACTCTCCTATGTGTGCTTAGCAATTTCAAGTCACTCCCCCTGGTTCAAGGGCCTTGTAAATACGTCCCCATGTGTGTCTGGTCATTTGAAGTCACTTTCCCCGTGGTGCAAGGCCCTTGTAAATATGCCCCCATGTGTGCCTGAAAAATTTTGATTTTGATTGTTTGAGTTACATAGCCAGGTTAAAAGGTATTGAAAAAAAGGTGCAAGTACCTTAAAAAAACGTTTTCATGTGTATTAGGGCATTTTAAGTCAGTTCCCCATGAATGTAGGTGTATAATTGTTTTACATAAAAGGTTTAAAAACTTTTTTTGAAATCAAATGCATGCACACTTAGGGCCCGATGTAGGTGGTCGTTTCAGGCCATTTACCGACCGGTTACGGCCGATTTTGGCCATTTCCGACCGGTAAATGGCTAATCGGTATGTAGGGGCCTAAATCCAACGCCACATGTAGGTAAATCTACATTTACAGAATCGGTAAAATTACCTATTCTGTAAAATACCGAATCGGTAATTTTACCGATTCTGTAAATTCCATATGTACGTGGGACTCTTCTGAGTCCCAAAGGCCTTAACGAATCGGTATTTAAGCATGAAATCCAACTTCATGGTAAAATACCGATTCCGGTGTGCATGCACATGTGTGCATGCACACCTATGTCATGTGACAGGCAGACCTGCCCTTAGGGCAGGTATGCCTGCCACATGGCAACTGTGCCTGTTTTGGGGGTGCCAGAGGGTGTCAAAGTGACACCCCTTGCACCCTTGTGAATTCTTTAATTACCGATTCGGTAAATACCGAATCGGTAATGCCTAATCATTCCTATGGGCTTCAAAGCCCATAGGAATGATTGATTGATGGAGTTACATAGCCATGTTAAAAGTTATTGAAAAAAAGATGCAAGTACCTTAAAAAACGTTTTCATGTGTATTAGGGCATTTTAAGTCAGTTTCCCATGAATGTAGGTGTATAATTATTTTACATAAAAGGTTAAAAAACTTTTTTTGAAATCAAATGCATGCACACTTAGGGCCCGATGTAGGTGGTCGTTTCAGGACATTTACCGACCGGTTACGGCCGATTTCGGCAGTTTCCGACCGGTAAATGACCAATCGGTATATAGGGGCCTAAATCCAAGGCCACATATAGGTAAATCTACATTGACAGAATCGGTAAAATTACCAATACCGACCGACCTATATCTGTCCCTTAAAGTCTTAGGGAAAGATTTATGATGGTTGTGCGCCTATTTTGTGCTGCTGTTGCGTCACTTTTATAATGCAGGAGAGATTTACAAGATTCACCATGTTGCAAGATAGCAGCTGCGGGTCGTGGAGGGAGTTACGGTGGGGCAGGGAGGTGGGGAGGGGGAGGGGCAGGGTGGAGGGACGTAAACACTGGCATATGGATTATTGCAGGTAAGTACACAATTTAATGTGCGTAAAGTTTCATGTGGGCTTTTTGTTGCATGGTGGGCAGTCATTTGCATGAAAGTCATGTAATACTATCACTATCACAGTAAAATTAAAAATATTTTATTGAATCATTTTTATAGCATTGCTGAATGTAATTCTTACTGTTATTGATTTACTGTTTGGTAATAGTGGTTAATAACATTTTTTATTATATTTTACCGCAGATTCAACTGCAGATTATTTGGAAATTAGACAATGCCGTCTAAGGATAGAATCCGAAAGGCTACGAAACGTCAAAGACAGCAGATTACTAAATGCTTGCAGCAGTCCTCTACATTAAAATCACCTCAACGCACGAAGAAAGCTCCGGGTAAGAGAACGAAATCATTCCTTAGAGACATTTGTAGAAACAAAAGTATAACTACAGAACAAGTTTTCGTCCAGAAAAAGAGAAGCAATTTAAATGGAAAGGAAAGGCCCGTCAAAAAAGTTTCTGCTAGAGCAGGAGATAACTCTGTGCATGGCAGTAGAAGGGAAAATACATTCAGGGACATTCATAGGCGAATGTTCCGCAACAGGGTAATTGCCAATTTGCTAAAACAATTTAAGAAAGGTCAACAGAAAGTGGCATTTTATAAGAAAAAGAAAAATGTAGAGAGAATTATTGATCAGGCTTTCGAAATTAAGCGAAAGTTATTTATTTTGGTAATTAATAGAATTAGGAAACTAAACAAGATAATCTATGTTTTCAAATCTAATAGTAGATGGAAGAGAGAAGTTAATCGAAATAATTTTTGTGAAGTTTTCTTAGGAGAATGGATGCATAGTTCAAATAGTGAGGCATTTTTTAATGAGGAGAGTTATTTTCAGGACAATGATTTGGTGCATGCAGTTGACAGCAGTGGTCGAGCATATGAGGTAAAAGATGGTCGCCCGGTTGAAAAAGAAATACTTGTGTCTGCAGATGCAGAAGAGGTGTTAAGTGATGAGGTTTTAGGGAGAAGTCCTAAGGGACCAGTGTACACCTGGAAGTGTAGTTCTATTTGCAGTGTGCAACAGAATTCTATCAATTTGCTTTGTGAATTTGTACGGACATTTAATAAGAAAAGTTTAAAACAAAAAATAAAGTTGTTGCAAGAATTAGATCCTTGCAGAGTGAGACAAGTGACAGGTTTGCGTGGTCATTCACTGGCTTGTCTTTCTAGGAGAGTGTGCCAGAGTGTTTTGTCATCATTTCAGGATGCTAGCAGTGCATCATAATAAAGTGAGGAAATTAGTTAGAATGTTTTATTATGCTAAGAGTCCTGCAATTATGCTTAAAAAATTAAGCAGAGCTCTTTTCATGGTTCTCATGTAGATGTGAAGAATACTTGTCAAGAAAATGAGTTCTGTTACTTTGCTGGTAAAGAGAACAATGTTGATATTGAAACACTAGAAGAAGGTAATGTGGAAGACAGTGTACAGATTTTCAATACACATACGTTTCACAAGGAAATTTCCACGTTTATGGTGAAAACATGTGAGAGGCCTAATTTCACTTGTGTGTGTTGCCGACGGACTTATTATAAGAATCAGACTAAGTTAGTGGATTTATATGGAAAAGGTGATATGGAAAACAATAGTGAATGGAAGGATTTTGTCACATACTTGATGGTAGAAAATTGTTTTGATTTGGGAGCAGAGCAACGTATGTGTACTTATTGCTATAACAAATTAAACCAAAACCAGATGCCTGCTAGAGCGGTTTATAATAATCTGGAATTAGTTGACATTCCTTCTGAATTGAAGGATTTAAATACTTATGAGTGTATTTTGATTCAAAGTGTCCATCCCTTCCAGGCTATTGTACGAATGGAGCCAAAGACAGGGAAGTTGCCTCCATCAGATTTACAGAGAGGATTAAAGGGAAGGGTTGTTTATTTGCCTTTGGATTTGAAGAAAAACATTAATACAATTGGAGTAGAGAAAGTGGAAGAGGAACCTGTGGTTATCATAGTTAATGGTGTTCCGACAAAGAGTAAGAAAATCTGGCAAGATTTAGTGGATGTTAGGAAAGTCAAAAAGGCAACATTGTATTTGATAAAAAATAATGAGTACTACAAGAATGTATGTGTTGCAGAAGAGGAAGTAAGTGAAGAAGAGGACAGTGATTTGTGTCCTGGACAAATTGAGAAAGTAGAAGCCTCTAAAAAGGAAGAAATATATGAACATTATAGTGTTCATCCTTTGCATTCGAAGGAAGTCATGGGGAATGCTATTGAGTTGTTTCAAATGAAACAAGCCAAAGGGAGTCCCATTAGTATTTGGGAGGAAAGTTTGGAAGCTCGATGTTTCCCACAGTTATTTCCCACAGGTCGAGGAGGACGATATGATGAGCGACCTGTTCAAATTCCTGCTTCAGAATACCGGACTTTACGATTGTATGCAGAAGATCCAAGGTTCGCCAATGCATTCCCTATTTATTTCATCTACTGTTTGAAAGTGATCTCTCTGGATTGTCTTATGCAGTGAAACCACATCTTGAAAAGTGGTGTACAACTCTGAAATATCTCGGCAAGGGACTTTATGGATAAAGTCAATGTGCAAGACAGTAATTTGGATTCTCACCTGATTAATCTGATGACATGTCAGCGTGGTACTAATGAGTATTGGTACCGTTGTCATGGTGACTTAAAATGTATGCTGAGGAACTTAGGAACTCCCACATGGTTCCTCACTCTCAGCTGTGCTGAGTATTGCTGGGAAGACTTACTTGAATTTCTATGAGAGGTAAATGGAAACATTGAAAATATTGAATTCAAAGCACCCGGAGAACTGTGCTCTTTGGATCCGGTGAATGTATGCAGGTACTTCAATCATAGATTTGAAGCTATGATGTCTTTCATCACAAACAAGAAAAATCCACCTCTTGGAGAGGTGTTGGATTTCTTCTGGAGAAAGGGGTATCAAGGAAGAGGTGCTCCTCATATACATATGCTTCTATGGATCAAAGATGGACCCAAATTTGGAACAGATCCGGATGAGTTAGGGATGAGTTTCATAGAACAGTATTCTACATGTGCTGTTCCAAAGACAAACGAAGACAAAAGTCTAAGAGAACAAGTTTTACAGTTTCAAAGCCATCGTTGTGGAAAGTACTGTCGTCATAAATTCAGAAACAAGGACAAGTACTACACCAAATGTCGTTTTGCATTTCCACGGTCGGTGATATCAAAAGGAAGAGTTAACAATTTGATGTCTTCGCTGCGACATAATGTGACGAGGAAATCACCCAAAAACACATACAATTTGAAAAGAAACGAAGAGTCCAAGTACATTAACGACTACAACCCAGTGATTTTGTCCATATGGAATGCTAACATGGATATACAGTTTGTGGCTGACAACTGTATGGCTGTGGCTCAGTATGTGACGTCTTACATCACCAAAAAAGAAAAGACAGAACTGAAGGATATGTGGGAGGATATTTCCCATGAAAAGAGCCTCAGTAAGAATTTTTACATTTTCAGTCTGAAGATGTTGTCGCATCGAGAAATTGGAGCTTACAAATGTTCTGACCGGTTATCTTCAGCAAGTCTCTATGCCAAATCTAGGAGTATCATTTGGGGGAGTCTTGGTCTTGCTGCAACGCGTAATCGAGTTCTGAAACCTGTACGGGAAATTGAGTATTTGGCGGAGAAGGAGCCAAACAGTACAGATATTTTGAAGATCAACATGTTGGATACATATTATCCAAATAGAAGCAGTCACCTGGAGAATGTTTGTCTGTATGATGTTCTTCAAAATTACGTTTTCAAGAGGAACATCAAAGAAGATATTGATAAAGGAGTGTATGCTGTAATTGGAAGTGAGGGATGTCTGGTCAAGCAAACAAAATGTCAATTGATAAACCATCGAAAATTGGATTGCGAATCTCCAGAAAGAAAAGAGTTCTTCTATTTAGCTCTTTTGCAACTTTTCAAACCTTGGCGTGCAGAAGAGGAACTGCTTGGGGATTTCCTCTGTTACGAAGACTCTTTCAATGCAGCCAAGGAGTCCATAAAATGTCCTGTTTTTCCAAAATATCTAGAAATGTTGAATACAGAAATCGAGCAGGAAGCAACAATTGCAGCCGAGATTGCTGAAGACAGTTCTCAGGACAGTCAGAGTTCTGTTTCATTGAGTCAGGATCCACTAGGAGAACCAGTTATCGAAAATGAAGCTGCCACTGCCATGATTGAAGTGGAAAGAGCCATGGCACATGCTCAGGAGGATGCGGTTAAATTAGAAGATTTGGAAAGACAAATTAACGTTGAGCAGAGGAAAATATATGACGAAGTTACCAACCAAATTGAGCATGGATTAAGTCATGAGAAGAAAGAGTGCTCATGTACGTCGTTGAAGCCTGTCCGACTATACGTGAGTGGAGAAGCAGGAACTGGAAAAAGTTTCCTTATTAAAGCAATTTCATGTTATCTGCAGAAAAGGTCTGAGTCATCGCTGTCTTGTGTTGTGACCGCTCCAACTGGACTGGCAGCTCATAACATTAAAGGGATTACTTTGCATCGGTTACTGATGCTGCCAGTGGAGCATGATAACAAATTACAATATCACAAGTTATCTGGGGATGCTTGTTGTGAAGTATCTAGAGTGTTAAAGAAGATGAAACTTCGTATCATTGACGAAGTAAGCATGGTTTCAAATGTCATGCTTGCCTTTGTGCATTTGAGAATGCAGGAAGTTCTTAAAACAGAGTATGATGTGTTATTCGGTGGCAATCACATCATTGTTTTTGGTGATCTTCTGCAGCTGACACCAGTGAAAGGACAACCAGTGTTTAAACTGCTTACACATGAAGATACCAGGAAGTGCCTAGGGAGCATTGGCAACGTTAACATATGGTTAAACTTCAGTTATGCTGAGCTGCGTGAAAATATGCGTCAGGCGAAGGACGAAGATTACAAGAATATTCTACAAGATGTTAGAATCGGGAAAGTGACTGAGCGTGGTAAAGAAGCTTTACATGCACGATTACTGTTAAATTTATATCCAGAAGAAGACGTTTTGCCAGAGGATATTTTTCAGAAAATTACTGTGAAGAAATCTGGAATATGTTTGATGCCAACTCTTGAAGAATGTTCCATCTTCAATAACAAAATGTTGAATTTAGAAAACCAAGAGATTGTGAAACTGGAAGCTATTGACAAAATAGAGCATAAGGGAGCAACAATTATTTTGTCTGAGAATTTGAAATGTAAATTGGATTCATTAGAGAAGACTATATCTAAAACTGCGGGTTTTGAAAAGACTTTGAATGTGTGCTTAAATTGCCGTATCATTTTGAGAAGGAATTTTCATGTTGAAAGAGGTCTGGTAAGTGGATCAATGGGTAATGTTGTTGATTTTGAGAAATACAGAAGTAGAGATGGAATTGAATTTTTAAAAATTAAATTTGATGGCATTGAGGAAGTACAGCTAATTGGTTGTTGCACACCAAGGTTTTTGCTTGTAAAAGACTTATATGTTCGCCGTAAGCAGTTTCCTGTTTGCTTGGCATATGCGGTGACAATTCATAAATTGCAAGGTTTAAGTGTAGACACTGCTTTAGTGAATATTGGCAGTTCTGTATTCAAAGAGGGTATGGCTTATGCAGCATTGTCACGAGTCAGAACTTTATCGGGATTGTACTTGATTGACTGTGATGTCACAAACATTTGTGCGGATCTAGATTGTGTTAAGGAATACAATAGGTTAAGAAGAGAGTATGCGCCACATATGCCTCAATATCCTTTGTTTGAGAAACGTGTGGTAGGCCGGAAACGAAGAAACATCAGTAATAGTAGGGAGGTTGAAGCAAAAAGACCAAAAGTCGATGATCCAAAAATTGTAAGCAGGAATAAAATGAATTCTGTTGAAAATGTTGTTGGTTTTCAATTTGAAAATAGTTCTGGTGTCAACTGCTATGCTAATGTAGTTGTTAATGTTCTCTTTTCACTAGAGACTTTAAAAGAACAGATTGTGATCAATTCGGAACAAAGTTTATGCTGTTTGTTGAATTCTGTGTTAGAGAAATGTAGTGCTGATAGAACGAGAGTAGAAAGTGTGTCTGAAATTCGTTTTCTTTTAGACAAATGTTCAGGTCAAACAGAATTCTCTGAAAATATTCAGCAGGATTTTCAGGAGTTTTTAATGTATATTCTTGATGTATTGCAAGATGAGGGTGTAGATGTAGATTATCTGTTTGGCCTTTCTTATCTATGGCAGCATGACTGCGAGAACTGTAGGCTATCAAGTACTACTAGTGTAGACTCAGAAAGATTTATATATTTAACTTTGCCTGACAGTAAATCAGTATCCTTCAATAAGCTAGTAAAGGCAGCCGATCAAAACATGGAGTGTATCCAATGTAAGTCTGCAATGCTGTCTACGTTAATTTTACGAAGTTATGGCCAGTATGTCATTTTAATGTTCCAACGATGTAGGCCTGATGGAACTAAATTGACAACTTTAATTAATAATTTTGTGGCTTCGCAGTTGTCAATATCAGGAAGGACTTTTATAACTCCTGCAATTATATATCATAATGGTCCTTCAACTAATTCAGGACATTATACAGCTTATTTAAAATCTGGAAACGGCAGGTCATTCTGCAATGATTCTGTTTTAACTTTCAAAAAAAGATTGCCTTTCCACCTTCAAAATTCTTACCTGGTGTTCTTACAACCAAAATTTTAGGAAATGATGCTTGGGATTTGTTTAGAGGAATTTCCAGAGGTTCTAATGGCTCCTACTCTATATGGCCTTGTGGATAATTGTAGTACAGAGCGAAAACTGTTTGTTTTTATAAGCTAAGTCAAGCAGAAGATCAAAATAAGGAGTAGAGGAAATGTAAGTCTGCAATGCTGTCCATATTTTTTATGGAAATTTATGGGTGAAATGCCATTTTACAATTTGAACTACATAACTGGATGAAAAAAAGTTGTTAAGTCTAATTAAAAAATTTTGGGCTACACAGTCATCGATTTCAGGAAGAACATTTGCAACTGCAGCTATTATATATTATGATGGTCCTTTGACAACATCTGGATATTACACAGCTTATTTGAAATATAAAAGAGGCTAGTCTTTCAGCAAACATTACTAATTGAGTACGAAGCAATGTTGCCTTTTGACTTGATTACTGAAGTGAGAATTTAGGGTAGGTAATTGGACTATAATGATTCTAGGTGTTGCTGTAATTTAGTGTGCTGTTTTAAATTGCTTTGTATGTCTCAGTTTTCTTAAAACAATGGAGTTTATCTTTCAGAAAGTGGCGGGCAGAAAATAGTAACAGCACAACAGAGTATAAGCAGTTCATAGGACATCCTTTGACATCATAGAAAGTAAGTTCTTATTTCTGCTTAGTTATATTATTTGGGTTTTTTAAACACAATCATTTTGATTTTGTTTTTTTTCCCCGCTGTTATATGATGAATACTTTCAACTCACTGTTTTCAGTGAAATTTGATATTTTCTGATAACAGCAAAAATAAACCATTAAATATGTTTAATTAATTTTTTACTTTGAATTGTGATTTATAATATGTATTCATTTTGTCTCATGCTCACTCTTTTTTTACTACCTTGTATTAATTTACATTTTTTTGTTCTTTCTTACACAGATTAAAAGTATAAAAATGATATTTTACTTCGTTAATGACAATTATAAGGTAAGTGTTTAGTACTCTTTACGTTACATGTCTATCAGATTTAACTTTTATTAGTTCCACTGCTTCATTTCTTTAACTCTTAGTTTCCTGCCTTTGCTACTTCCTTCATTTATTTTTCTATTACTTATTTATACTACTCTTTTCACTCCTTTTATCAGTCCCTCTTTCAACAGTAACTGTGTGTTACTCCCTCTATTTGTCTTTCTTTTCACATTACTCTCTGCTTATTTACTCGTCTTTTTTAAAAAAAAAAATGTTTTAGTTCGCTCCCGGTTTGCGTACCGGGGCGCTAACCGGGAAGCGAATCAAAAGAAATAGAGGATGCTAGAGTGCTAAACATTCTAGCAATTTTTTTTAAAAGGGAAGGTAGTTCTGAAAAGAAGTTTTTTTTATTGTTTTTGTTGATTTATATTTTTTTTTGTATTTTTTTGGAGGAAGGGGAAACAAAAATGATTCACTTCAAAGGGCTCAACAGGAGCAACAAAAAAAAAAAAGTACTTTCTTGGACGTTTTGGACATTGATGATGTTCATATGCTCTATTTATGAGAGTAACACTCCTCTCTCCACATGAAATTAATTTGCCACAAGCTATACATGTCAATTTCATCTGTCCAAAATTCTTTTGAAGATTTGGGACCGTTTCCCTTGCCTCTGATTCAGTTATTGCTAGTACATTGGTGGATGTATTGGCCGGTCGGGGGTTATCCACCAAATCTCTAATTTGTGCAGCACTATAATTAATCGGGTGCCACCTCTCCATGTGTCGATGCATGGTATGATTACCATAACTATATTTCTTTTCGGTCCCTCTGGAGAGTTTATCGTGGCAGATGAGGCAGGTAACGTACCTGGCATTTACTTTCTTTTCATGTGGAGGAAAAGAAAAAAATTGCCAAATAAAATTTACTTTAACATGGGACGTCCTTGGCATTTCTTTCAAAAACCCCCTTGTTCCTTGCTCCTGTTCCTCGTCTTCCTCTTCTTCCTCCTCTTGTTGGAAGATGACCTGGCCAGTTGGTCCTCTCTTCTTTGGTGGTGGTGGAGGTGGTGGGGATCCACGAGCTGCAGCTACTACAAATGCCATGACTAAGCAAGCAAAAACAGGTCTTTCTCTCATAAAAATGAAAGTCGGAGTGAGGAAAAAAGGTGGGACTTTTATCATTTGGGAAAAAAATTTTTCTAAACCAATGAAAAGTGTTTATTTTACGTCATATGATCAAGCGTTCCATCATTAGGAAACTAAAAGTAAAATGAACCAATGAAAAGTTTTATGAACTAGTCACATGACCTGTTATGCTTACGTTACGCGCTCCGCGCCGCGCCTCGGATCGTTTCCGGGGCTCTGCGTTTCGCGCCTTGGTTCGCGTACCAGAACGCTTCCGGGTGCGCTAACGCGGCGCGTCATAAGGCGCATTACGCAGTAACGCGATACGTTGCGATTACGCTACGCGTCACGATGTGGCTTTCTAACGCGGTACTTGCACTAACGGAATGTTTACCGGTTCGCGGACCGGCAGCGAAACAAGAAAAAATAATTTAAACAATAATATAAATTGAATTAAAAAAAATAATACAAAAATATATAAAATATATTTGTGAATTAGAATAAGAATATATTTTACAGCTATAGATATTAGCTTTTAAAAAACCAATGAAATTCACTGAAAAAAACATAGGTTATAGACCATATATAGTTAGGGATTAGCATTTACAAAACCTTGAAAATTCACTGAAAAAAACATTGGTTATAGACCATATATAGTTAGGGATTAGCATTTACAAAACCTTAATTTACTCACACAAAACCATAGAAATTCGCATATATAGTTAGTTGCACTAACTATATATCGTGCACCCGCAATCCACTGCTGCTGATGTCACATATTACATCATTCATGACATGGTCAGTGGCATCACTGATGACATCACTGATGACATCGCAAATGACATCACTGATGACATCTCAAATGACATCACTGATGACATCACTGATGACATCTCAAATGCCATCACTGATGACATCACTGATGACATCTCAAATGACATCAATGATGACATCACTGATGACATCTCATTTGACATTACTGATCACATCACTGATGACATTATTCATGTGATTATACGATGAACCTCTTCAGACTCTAATATAACCTTAGATACACTCAGTGTAAATAGACACTCACAGACTGTCACTCATCCATGGAGTTACTCACACACCTAGTCAGTCATGCAAAGAATCAATCACACCTCCATTTCCTCAACTATACAGTTATACACACCTTACTTATTCAAACATATACTAACACATATTTACTCTCTTATACAATCCCTGATACAAGTTCACAATGATCCATACAGCCACTCACACATTCACTGGCTCTTATGCACAGTTATTTATATATGTCAACTCTCACATGTACTGTGTTTTACATATGTACTTACTTTGACATGTAGCACTGAGATATCCATTCACTCACCAATACACTCATGCACACAGTCAACCGCCCATGCAGCTGTTTCCACATGCACTTTTGAACTCATACATCTAGTGAATCAACTGCTCACACATCTATGCACAGAGTCATACACCACCCGCACACACACTCATTCTCCCATACAAATACTTGGGCAACCAATCAATAACCCATATAGTTACTCATATAGCTACTGATCAACACATGCAGCAGTTTACAGAACAACAGACATAATGATGCACAAATTAAGACAGTTTAGTCACTAACCCATGCACTCAGTGAGACACATTTAATCACTCACTCATACAGTCAGTCATGCACCTACTAAATCCTTCATCCAGACACTTATACATCCAGTCATTCTTTAATATGTAAGACATATTTTAACTTTACAGAAACATACAGTCACTGGATGTTGTCATCAGTGATGTCATCAGTGATGTAATTTGAGATGTCATCAGTGATGTCATCAGTGATGTCACTGACCATGTCATGAATGATGTAATATGTGACATGATCAGCAGTGGATTTCGGGTGCGCGATATATAGTTAGTGTAACTAACTATGTATGCGAATTTCAATGGTTTTGTGTGAGTAAAATAAGGTTTTGTAAATGCTAATTCCTAACTATATATGGTCTATAACGTATGGTTTTTTCAGTGAATTTTCAAGGTTTTGTAAATGCTAATTCCTAACTATATATGGTCTATAACCTATGGTTTTTTCAGTGAATTTCAATGTTTTTTTAATAGCAAATATCAAAAGCTGGCAAATGTATTCTTCTTTTAAAGGAAAAATATATTTTATATGTATTTAATATAATTTTTTTATGTATATAAATTTTTTGTGGGAACGAATTTAACAACTATCATGCTGAAGAAGAGTGTGGGGAAAAAAAAACAAAGAGGAGGACTAAGAGGAAAGAACAATCAGCTCAAAAATACAACTGCTCTTCATTGGTACCTACATGTTGGTACTTACATCACCCACACAACACAACAGCTCTATTCAGACCTACCCTACCTCAAAGCACTCTAAAATATTATTTTACTATTTCCCTTGGTTTTCCCCTTGTTACGCTTTCCGGAACGCTACCCGGTGCGTGGACCGGGTGCTAACCGTGCGAAAAAAAAAAAAAAAAAGGTTTTTTATTTTTACATATATGGGCCTCCTCAGCCACCCTCAGAAAACCTAGGGGGTCAGGATATGTCTCCCGTGTCCCCTTATACCCATTCCCAACATTGTTTATCCTCCATCTTGTGACTAAATTCGTCCGAAACACAAGATGGCAGACTCCCGTTACGCTACCGGTGAGCTACCCGGTTCGCGTACCGGGTAGCACTTTCACCGCGAAAAATCGAAAAAAAAATGATTTTATTTTGTTGCCCTGCGGGGCCCTTTAATAGCCCCCACATCAATCCTAGGGGGTCAGGAGGTGTCTACTTTGCCCCCTTTCATTCATTTCCCCCTTTGTTTATTTCCACCTCTTGTCTCTCGATCCTACCGAGAGACAAGATGGCGGCCGCTCCGGACTGTTTAGAATGTTGACAGTCACCGGAGAGGCAATCCGCTTCTCCTCGCGAAGTTCCGTTACGCGTCTGGTACGCAAATCGGGGCGCTAACCGGGACGTTGTCACAGATATATATATTTTTTTAACGTTAATTTCTCAAAATCCACTGGAGCACATATCTTGAGACCTAGCAAAGGCACATCGGGCGAACAGTCTCTACAATTTTGCCAAGTTTCATAGAATTCCATTCAGCCGTTCGAGCTAAAAGTGAGTCCAACCGCCCTATGGAAAACTCAATGTTAAAAACACGTTTTGTCAAACAAAGTATCAAAAATAAAAGACAGTGTATGTGACAGTTGTTGCATAAAAATAAGTGTACATAAAACTCATTAATTGCATGAGTGACTGTATAGATAACTGTATACTTGTAATTAGGGGTGAGCGAAATTTGTGTAATCGCGTTACGCAAATCTCTGCGAAACGGTAAAAAATTTCTGCGTACATGCAGAAATTCCACGAACACGCGGAATTGTTTGTTGGCGATGCTTTCTTCCTGTTCGCAATTGCTGTTTGCGTGCTCAGGGGGAAATATCATGCGAACGCGCATTTTGAGAACGCGAACAAGCAAATAATTTCGCCAAGTCGCGGAACGCAGAATTTTGGGCAATTTCGCGTTCTCCGCGGAACGCAAAATTACCCTAATTCCGCGAACGGAATTTACCGCCCAGGCCTACTTGTAATAGTGATTTCATAACACACTAAGTATGAGTTACTATCTATATGAATAAACGAAGTGCTATTTGTATAAGTGTGTAGCTGAGTAAATGTAAATAGGATACATTGTTTGCAAAAGTGAGTAGGATGACTACATAATGGAATAGTATGTGTGCTGATGTGTATTGTCAATATAAGTGTATGAGTATATCTGATTGTGTTCTATTGATCATTGACAACATGTATGAGTGAATCTATTAGTAATTGATTAGATGTGTGTGTAGAACTAGGTATAACTGAGTGGGTTTTTAGATACCTGTATTGCTGTGTGAATGGATTCAAATATGGTACTCTGTATTTTACAGTGACTGATGAAAGATTATAGTAGTGTATGATTAGGTGTATCTGATTGCCACATGGATGATGTTTTTTCAGTGAATTTCAAAGATTTTTAAATGATAATTCCTAACTATAACCTGCTTGAAACCTATGTTTTTTTCAGTGAATTTCTAAGGATTTTTAATTTATAATTCCTAACTATAACCTACCTGAAACCTATATTTTTTTTAGTGAATTCCGAAGGTTTTTTAAAAGATAATTCCATAGTATAACTTGCCTGAAACCCCAGGTTTTTTTCAGTGATTTCGAAAGATTTTTTAAATGTATTAATTGTTATATTTATTTCTTTGATATTGATTTACAATGTTTTTTAAAAAAAATATTAATTTTCTGATATCTTATTTTCTAGATTACATTACACATTTTTAATATATTTTTATATGTAATATATATATTTATATGTATATCCAAACGTAAAACTCAGCAAAATCCGAGCCACTTTCACGGCGGGCAACGCTGCAGGGACGCCACTCCCAAATACACCAACACATCCAGTAACACGAATCTCAATAACTCACTGGAGCCGCGGCCTCGATTCAAACGGGTTTTTATTTTAGCAACGGGTGCCCAACGCGTTTCACTGTTAACCTCACAGCTTGTTCACGGGTGACATTTTTACAACCAAAGTGCATATTTAAAGGTGCAGAGAGCAGTTCCGTATCGTCATCATAGACACAGTGAAAATACTATGTTGCAAATTATCAACCTCGTGGTTCTCGAAAAGTTCATGATAAACAAATAATAATTTTTCCTCATTGAACAAGATAAATTTAAGTGCAATGCTTGTAAATTTATGCCATATTTACAGCCATAATCCGATTTTTGCTAGTTACGCCCAAGTGGGCAACAAACTCATTCAACATATTCCTGACACTTAAAGTTTTTAGTTTACATTTCTAGCCCCAGTGGACTTGCAGGTATTTTCAATGTCCAATGCTCAAAAAAAAAAGATCACCAATTCTGCTCAAATGAGCCCATATTCAATCATTTCTCCAAAATCCATAGTCTTCATGATACATCACTGCAACAAAGAAAACGCATGTATTCACTATTACAGAAATCCTGAACTGTCTCTTGATCAAAACATAAAAAAGATGTTTAAAAACTCTTAAAAGATACAGTGCAAGTTAAAGGAGTTATTACAGTATGGAACGTTTCATTTATCTTAGATGTATTGCCAATTCTTCGTCAAAATTCAAACTGAAAGGTATCAGTGTGTTAAACTTGATAATCATTTTTGATTCCAGTTTTCTTAATTCTATTGTGCGGATTCTACCTCTTTCTCTTAGGGGTACCGAATCCAACACAATGAATTTAAGAAGATTTTGGTTCTGGCTGTGTTTCTCACTGAAGTGGCGTGCCACCGGGTACTGTCTATCATTTTTGGCTATGGCTCTCAAATGCTCAAGGACCCGCAGTTTTGCCTTTTTGGTGGTACTCCCTATATAAAAAAGATTACAGGGGGATTTAGTGCTTGAACTGCGAACTCAGTATCACATGAAAAGTGTCTCATAATTCTGAAAGCCGGTTATCTTTGCTTAAAGTGACTGTCTTGCAGTTTTGGCTATACCTACAAGCTTTGCACTTCGTGCAGGTGAAGAAACCCTGTATAGGATTGGATTTTCTGATTATCTTGATGCTGCTCGACATTAACGTGTCTTTCAGTGATTTGCTGCGTCTAAATGTTATCGATGGGTATATACCTACTTCATCTTTTAAATCCTCGTCTGTTCTCAAGACTTCCCAGAACAAAATGTTAAAACTAAGGCTTCCGGTGCCCGGATTTAGGGAACTGGACCGCCAACTGAATTGTTTAAAAGTACAGCGTCCAACACTAATGGTCATAAAGTAGAGGATGGCGTAGAAGAAGTTACTATTAGGTGGTTCATGTGAATTTCAGACCCGAGTGTTGGTGAATGAGCTTGAAAAGTATACAAAAATCGGGGGGAAAAAGGAAAAGAATAAACATTATTTAGGTGATTATGTGGTATCAGGTTCCCAAGGCCTACATGCTCCGTAGATAACCCACTTACACCGAAAGAACTGTTGGCACGGAAACTGAAAAGTACAAAAGACAAGTTTATTAAGACCCCATGGGGTGGTGGTACATTCCTACAGCACCCTTCGGCAATGCAAGAAGTATCACACCGAACGTTGGTGTGAGTCCCTCTTTTATACAATTTACAAGCAATAAAAAGATAGGCGGCACAAGGATACAGAGTTTATGTACATATATGGTCATTTTTGGAGCACAGCCAACTCATGGGAGGGGTTACAACTCCACTGGTCAGTTTGGCGGCACATTCCTGAGGGGTGACTGGTCAGTTGGAACTGCGCATGTACAGGCTTGACCGTTGCTAAAAATAGCCTGTTGCTGGGCAAAATCGAGTGGTCAGTGGTATGGACAATGGACTAAAGGGCATGCTGACCACGAGGCCGCTCATTCCCTAAAATGGCCGCTGCAATAGACAAAATGGCGTTTTCTAATATGGCCAAGTTAAGGGAAATAACGTGTAGCAAAGCTAAGCGCTAACCCGGCCATCGTCAAACTACGACAGACGACCCTTTTAGCGTTTAGCTGAAGCTACCTCATAATGGACATAGTCGGGATACTCATCTTCAATATCGATTAACATTATTTGAGCAACTTCTTTATGAAGCATCATTTCATTTCGAGCAAGAGTACGTCTAGATGGAATGCAAGCCGACAATCACATAGAACATAAGGCAGGACCACATTGTATACATAAACATACAAGAAACAGTATCCCAACAATGACACATAAAATCGTCAGCAGTTTCCAACCCCAAGTGGTAAGCATCGACCAGAACCACCCTGAAAGAGTCCATGTTCCATTGTCTGGGTGTATTTCAGCAGCTATTTTGTGTAACTTTGAGATGGCATCATAAACAGAAGGCGAATTATCTGGCACGTACACACAGCAGCTACTTCCGATGATTCTACATGCCCCCCCACGGTCAGCTAGATCCACATCTAGAACCATACGATTTTGGAGCGTAACAATCCTAGAAATTTGGAGTTCTTCTGTTATGTTCCCCAATGCAATAGCAGTATCATTAGCTACAGCCTCAACAACACGAGTCAGCCGTCGTATTTTCCGGCTATTCAATGCAGCCCCCACAAAGGAAAACAATCCCAAATTAAAGTCTACATACTGTTGTAATGCAGTATCTGTCTGGTCGATATCATCTAAAACCACAGCACGTTTAACACGATTTAGTACAAAGTCATGATAAAGAATATAGTCATTATGGTACATTGGTGGGGCGATAAATACAGGGGGCAACACAAAAGATACATAACATGTGCCTAACCATCCTAAAGGGAGCTGATGGTAACCTTTATTGCCACAAATAAAGTAAGTATTTCGAGATGCCACAAATGATATACCGTTCGGGCTGTCAAATGTAAGTGTAGTGTTACATTCACTTTTCCCCACCGGGATTGTGCCTTTATTACGAATGCAAAGGTCTGCCTTAGTAGTGATAACATTAATAACGTGTGTACTGGACATATTAATGTTCCTTTGATTGCTGTAAACACGGGGTGCAGACATATTATCGGGGCGGTACTCTTCCCATTCAAATCGAGTACCCTCAGCTCGTGGATACCCATCCCGGTCATGGTAGCAAACTTTGTTCAACCGGAAGAGCACCCCCCCTTTCGTTGGCCATCGTAAAGTGAAAAGAAGTGTGTACCAGGCGTTACAGGAACCATTATGCGAAAATGGAAGTGGAATGAGTGGAGTGCCCCCTTTCTTCTGATGACCAGGCAACATCCCACACACCCAACAGTTTGAAGTATTCGTCATATTGTGAGTATGATGCAAAATCTGAATGAAGCTATTGTTCAAATAAGTCTGTCGGTGCCGTTCTTCATGGTAAGGCAAAGTGAAGTGAAAATGTTCAGATGGAGCCGGGGTAGTTGGCAGCAAATGTTCACGTACAGGCACCACAAGTTCCACTACCCAGGCTATTACTGCTATCACCACGATTGTCAAGACAAACAGGATGGCACCAAGTATTCTTTTGTCTCGTGATGCAGAAGACGCCATAGTTCAAAGAGTTCACAATGTCTCAAATGTATACCTAAAAATGAAAAATACGGTGCTGAGCTCCGAGGTAGCCGTTGTTTTCTTCTCCGGGGTCAAGACGGGTGTCGCTACTCTTGGCAGAACTGATCCCCCCCCTTGAGATTCCCGGCTTCCGTTTCACAAACCCCAGAGCGGTAACCAACCAGTCTCGAAAAACAAAAATCTCCTTCCTAACGTGGCCGCAGATTGTAGCGCTGTCGTCCAGAAACAGTGTGGTCCGGGAAGGCTCCCTCAGAATCGGCCGATGGCACAGCTGGGCTCTTTTCTTTATCCAGAATCACCTTGCAGTCGGTCAGCTCAGCAGGATTCACCAGATCCGGAGAAACACGACGGCAGTGAGTTGAGTGCACCCACCGCTTTCTGTAGGTCACTCGTACAGCTGTTCGAGTAGCCAGGAGGACTTGCTCGGGGCCACGCCACCTCGGTTCCAAGCTATTCGCCCTCTCAAACGATCTGACCATAACAAAATCCCCAGGACGAAGATTGTGAGCCTCTCCAGTACAATTGTCAGGGAGCGCTGCTCGAACCTGTTGATGAATAGAAAGCAAATCATTTGTTAATCGTGCCAAATAATCGTTCATCATTATACAAGGCACATCATGTATCAATCGCGGCTTAGGCACTCCCCATAAGTTCATAGGCCTTCCGAACACCACTTCATACGGTGTGAGGCCTGTTCGAGAGTGGGGCACTGATCTAAGAGAGAGCAATGCTAGCGGTAAGGCATCCGGCCACTTCAATGACGTGGACGCCACAATTTTAGCCAGTTTCAACTTCAACGTAGCATTGTACCGCTCGACAAGACCTGCTGACTGAGGGTGGAACACAGCATGAAACTTCTGCTGGATCCCCAACCCCTTCAGTACATACTCCACAATTTTCCCAACAAAATGAGGCCCATTATCGCTCCACAAAAATTTGCAAACTCCAAATCGAGGGAAGTACTCCTTGAGCAACACCTTAGCTGTTGTCAAAGCTGTATTATCTTTCGTGGGGAAGGCCTCAACCCATTTGCTAAAGGCGCACACCACCACTAAGACATACTTAAGGTTATTGCAACGTTCAAGCTGGATGTAATCCATTTGGAGTACCTCAAATGGTGCAGAAGGTGGAACGAACCCTCCTTTCGGAGTATGGGTCCCTTTCGCAGGATTGTGTTGTAGACATATCAGACAGGTCTGCATTACTCTCTTGGCAGTATTGGCAATCTCGGGATGCTCCCAAACTCGTGATAACAATCGAGTGATCGCAAGAGCTCCCACATGCGCTAATCCGTGTGTCATCTGAACCATCGCCTGCAAATAAGCTGCAGGCAATTCCCATTTCTCCATGTCCTTGCTTCTCCAACAACCCTCATCATCTAGCAACCCATCTGCTGCCCATGCCGCAAGTTCTGATTCAGTCGCTGATTTTTGGATGTCTGGTATCTCTGCTCTAGCATCATACCATCGCTCAGCCTGTGATTTTGTTACGTACATGGGGGAGTCAGTTCGGGACATAGCTGTTTGTCTTGCTATGCTGTCTGCAAAAGCATTTCATTGACCCACTTTATCAGTGATCTTTTTGTGGGCACTGCATTTAATTATCGCTACTTTCTTTGGGCAAAGCAACGCGTTTAGGAGATCAGGCACCAGTTCTCCGTGCATAATGTGTACTCCATGAGAAGTTAAAAACCCACGTTCTCTCCAGAGTAGCCCGAAGTCATGTGCTACTCCGAAGGCGTACCGGCTGTCTGTGTATATGTTCACACATAGGCCAGCACTTAATTCGCAGGCTATTGTCAAGGCTATCAGCTCTGCTGCCTGAGCCGATTTTTGTGGTATTTGTGCTGTTTCTACCACTGTCTTAAGTGTCGTGATCGCATATGCTGCGGAAGTCGTACCATCTGGCAGCCTCAAACACGATCCATCAACCCACAGTTCCCCATCCACATCTGGAAGTGGCATATCCTGTAAGTCGACACGACCCTTTGTTTGTTCCTCGGTCAGGAAAACACAATCATGTTGTTTTTCTTCCTGACCCTCCTCAACCGGATAGGGCAATAAAGTGGCAGGGTTCAGGGTAGTACATCTTTTCAGAGTAATATGTGGCGCCAAAAGTGTGAGCTCATATCCTGGTAAACGTGCACTGGTAAGATATTGAGTCTTTGTTTGATTCAACAGGGCATCTACTGCATGGGGAACTAGCACCAACAATTTGTGCGATAATACTATTCCCTCACTCTGCCGTATAGCTACTGCTGTTGCTGCAACTGCTCGAAAACACCCAGGTAATCCTCATGCTACAGGATCAAGAATGGCTGAGAAATACGCGCATGGCCTCTGCTTATCCCCGTGTGCTTGCACTAACACTGATAACTCGCACCCATCTTTCTCGTGCACGTACAATGTGAAAATCTTTGAGTAGTCTGGTGTACCTAACACGGGTGCAGAGCAAAGGGCCTGTCTCAATTGTTCGAAAGCATTTTGACATTCATCTGTCCATTCAAGGGGCATTGGTGTAGTTTTGGACAGTAACGCTAACAAAGGTTTGATAATGTGCGAAAACCCCATGATCCACTGTCTACAAAAGGATGTTAATCCAATGAAGGCACGTACATCCCTCTGAGTGCGAGGGACTGGTGTGTCTAGAATCGCCTGAATTCGATCTGATGTTAATGCACGCCCCTCTTTAGACAAAAGATGACCAAGGTAGGTCACCTTGGGTCTACAGTATTGGAGCTTTTTCTTCGAAACGTTGTGATTATTCTGAGCCAGAAAGGAAAGCAAGGCAAGCGTACTCTCCTCACATTGTGCGTAAGTGTCTGCAGCTAACAAAAGGTCATCGACATACTGGATAAGAGCAACTCCAGATTGCAATTGAAAAGAATCAAGCTGTCTCTTTAAAGCCTGGCTGTAAATACTAGGACTCTCAGTGTACCCTTGAGGAACACGACAAAATCTATACGATTTATTATTCAGCGTAAAGCCAAATAAATATCTGCTATCAGGATGGATGGGGATGGAAAAGAACGCATTTTTCAGGTCAATGACACTAAAGGTCGTCGCCGTTGGGGGGACCAATGTGAGCAATGTCGTGATGTCAGACACCACCGGGTATTGGGGGATGACAATTTTGTTAATTTCTCTCAAATCAATAATAAATCGATAGACCTTGTCGTCAGTATCTTTCTTAAGGATTGGAAGAATAGGGCTATTGCAAACATTATAGGGAACTTCCTCCACTACACCTGCAATGATCAAATCTCGGACAATATGTGTCAGGGCAATTTCACCTTCCCTGGAAATCTTATACTGTGGTACACGTGGCAAAAGTACTCCCTCCTTTACAGTAATCCGAATAGGTGGAATAAGCATCTGTCCCACATCCGTATCTGAGGTCGCCCATAACGTGTGAGGGAGAGAAGCTAATGCTTCACATTCTTGTATATTACAAAATCTGTCTGAGTCTGGATAGTTGTCATTCAAAATAACTCGCACTCCCTCCGGAACGCAACGTATCGTCGCTCGAAAATATTTGAGCAAATCAATACCCAGAATATTTTCTGGGGAATAAGGTGACAACAAAAATTGACCAAAACTGAAAAATGTATCAAGACAAAGTGCAAGAGGCTTCGATAGTGGGCTAGGAGTGGGTGTGCCATCAAACCCTATACATGTTATCATGTCGCCAGACAGGGGAGCCCTCGGAACCAAGTTTTTAGACAAAGCGCTACGAGTAGCTCCTGTGTCGACTAGAAACTGATCAGTAGAACCCAAAATGCCCGCTGATACATATGGACCACTCTGATCTACTGGCACTTCAACTGATTTCGTACCCCATCCTACGCAATCTTATGCATGTACATAATCCTGATGCTCCACATTCTCACCCTCCGATATCTGATACTGGTTCCGTCTATCAAATGCATTACGTTCATCCTGGCCATGGCCCCTCTCTTCAAACCTGCTACGATCACCTCCATAATCTCTCGCCCCCGAGTAACTACCCCTTGACCTTCCACCTCCTCGACCACGCTGGCTACGTTGCTCACGAAGTACCGGACAATCATCAGCCCAATGCCCGAACTCCTTAAAATAGGCACATTGATCCTCCGCTATATCCGTACGCCTGTACGATGCATTATCCCCTCCTCGTCTGCCTCTATCATTCCCTCTAGATTGCGTTCCACAAACCTGTGCCAACATCACCTTCGTTTTCAACTCCTTCGCTTTCTTATCAATACTTTCTTTAGCCTCGAATTCCTGCCGCTCATAATACTGAGCCATAGTTAACAAAGACGCAGGGGTCGCCGTGGCCCAGGAACTTTCACTCGACTTTAATCTTTTTGCAATCTCCGGTAGGAGATTAGCCACGTACTTATCTACAAACAAATGCCTACCCGTATCGTCTGTTAACGATTGACCACTGTAATCATGAAATGCTTCTTCGAAGCGTGTAAAGAAAACTGACACCGTTTCATCTGACTTTTGTTTGCACGAAGCTAGCATGGTCCAATCAATCTTTTTAGAAGGAACAAGAGTTTTCAGTTTAGTGAGGATGGCCGCTGGGAGATCTAAAATCAAATCACATGGGTTACATGCAGGTTCTCTGTTTAAATCAGCCTCGTTTATTTCTTTCCACGTTCCCCCCAGCAGTGTTTCATCATTATTTTTACGAATCAACCTCCACATATCAGGTGGAAGAATCAACCCAAAAAACAGATCTATATCAACAAGAGTCATAACGCAAGAAGAAATAGCCCCCTCCACCCCTTCATAGAATGCGGCTGGATTTTTCCGAAGATCAGGTAAAGAATTTTTTAGCGCCATTACGTCTGCTCTATTCCAAGGCGTATACACCCAATTATATATAAAGTACCCCTTCGCATCCTTTGACGTTTTATCCTCATCTGTACCATCTCCCTTAGGGGGAACATACAAAGGGGCAGCTTCACGCATAGGCATAACATGCACTTTAGAATTCTTATCTGAACCCCGGAGAGAACACTCCTTAGACTGTTCAGTGGACCCCGGCACGGACTCCTTATTCTTTTTTCGCTCGTCCCGCAATCCGGACGCCTCATCCCGCAGCTGGATCAGTTGCTTGAAAAATGTATCGACATCTGCAAGAACAAATAAACCTTTATCCAGATTCTCACGATGAACCGACACAGCCTTAGGTTCTAATGTCTCCGAATATTTACGAAATGTAGTAACAACTTCATCAGCCAAGGTAGTCAAAAAACACATCAGTTTTCGTTCTGTCCATTTACCCCTCTCGGCAACAACGTCAGACACAGTTACATAATTTTAATTCAGTTTACGGGCCCAACTACGCAAGTCCACGGCTTTCTCCGCAGATAACCTGACACTGGACTTGTCCCCTTTTCCCGACTTATCCTGTCCTTCATCGTCAGAATCCACAGTCGGAGCCGTAGGAAGAGCATACGGAGGCGGTGATCGATCTAGTAACTAAAAATCATCAATTTCATTAGTAAGGACAGGATAAAGTGGTCGCCGAATAGGAAATTGACCGGTCGTTTGCAAATTCCGTTCCCGTTCCTCCCTCTCTTTCTTTTCCTGCGCCTCCTTTCCTCAAGCTGTAAAGCCTTATCTCGAGCAGCTTTGCGCTGTTCTTTATCCGCCAAGGCAACTTCACGTTTCATACGTTCACGCACCGCTTTCTCCCACATTCGTACACAATCAAACATATTCTGTCTAGACCTGTGCTGAAACAAACATTGCTCCACAAACTGAACCTTTCGTAAATCAAACGACCCATGTAGTGGCCATTGCAATTCAGGATCGGTTTTGGTATATTTATGCCATAATTTACTGTACATTATAGGGGGAAGGCCAAATTTTATGTACATTTCACGGTTTGGAGTTCCTTCTGGGGGAGCCGGCTGTGATTCCGCTAACCTAATTGAGGTACCATTTCCAAGACAGCACATCCCTCGGAGTGTGCTCAAAACAGGCATGTTCAAAGAGTATCACGAAAGCGTGATACTATATAACTGGCACTTACAGTACTTCACACAAATGTGCCTCTCAGAGTAAAAAAACAAAATTAGAGAAACATCTCTACATGCCTGCCTATGTGAAGTGCACTACACATATGATTCAAAGATCACAAAGTCACAAATGTTAGCTAACTCAAATCATAGACACAATCATAGAACTTCAGTAAGCGTCCGTAGACTACCTTACCGATCACAAATCATAGAACTTCAGTAAGCGTCCGTAGACTACCTTACCGATCACAAATCTTACCCAAATCAAATATCCAGGTTCCAACTGCCAAGGTCTTTAATCGAATCAGCCAAACGGCACTTATCCAGCAACGCAGACGATCAAGAACTCAGTCGGAGACTGGCGCCACCTGGAAGGTCAGATCGGAAGGAAAGGAAGAAAACACCGTGGGTGCCAAGACTCGGGTCACTCGGTGGCAGCGTACGCGTCCATGGCGAGTTTCCAATCCTTCGTCACGACCTCTCCTTCGGGCATCCGAGTCGCCGATGAGTCCCTTCGTGGTCGCCAATTTGTGGTATCGGGTTCCCAAGGCCTACATGCTCCGTAGATAACCCACTTACACCGAAAGAACTGTTGGCACAGAAACTGAAAAGTACAAAAGACAAGTTTATTAAGACCCCATGGGGTGGTGGTACATTCCTACAGCACCCTTCGGCAATGCAAGAAGTATCACACCGAACGTTGGTGTGAGTCCCTCTTTTATACAATTTACAAGCAATAAAAAGATAGGCGGCACAAGGTTACAGAGTTTATGTACATATATGGTCATTTTTGGAGCACAGCCAACTCATGGGAGGGGTTACAACTCCACTGGTCAGTTTGGCGGCACATTCCTGAGGGGTGACTGGTCAGTTGGAACTGCGCATGTACAGGCTTGACCGTTGCTAAAAATAGCCTGTTGCTGGGCAAAATCGAGTGGTCAGTGGTATGGACAACGGACTAAAGGGCATGCTGACCACGAGGCCGCTCATTCCCTAAAATGGCCACTGCAATAGACAAAATGGCATTTTCCAATATGGCCAAGTTAAGGGAAATAACGTGTAGCAAAGCTAAGCGCTAACCCGGCCATCGTCAAACTACGACAATTATACTTTCTGAAAAGGGACACAAATAAGTGTGTGTGTAAGCATGCTGAGACAGTATCATTGTCCGGTGTGAAGAATGCACAACAGCAAATGATTTCATTACAAATAGACAGCCTAAGCAACAGTACTCATACATGGTTGTGGACAACTCAAAGTCTTGGTTCAGAGAAAGCACAAACTCGCGATTCTTCCCAAAGGCCAAAAACCTTTTATGAAGAAAAATATGTGGGAGACACATTGTACATAAATTCTTTTTCAAAGACAAATTAGCATATAACAAAGACATGTAAGGACCTTGAGCGGTATGTCTGTTACAAGGGGAACTAAACCGACGTATTCAATATTATACTCTATATACTACAAGGCCAGACGAGAAAACATGTTGTAAGATTCAAAGTCATGCATTCACAGGTGCATGACTATTGGCTAACATGTGCAGGAGGAAAAAATTAGAGAAGATTTGCGATTCTTGCGGGCAGATTTTGTCTACCTTCAAGAAACGCACATCGAAGCTAGTCGGCATAAACATTTGGATTTTGAGGGCTATCAGTTAGTATCTTGGACTAAATTGGAGGCTAAAACTAAAGTAGTGGTGATTCTAGCACGGCGGGGGAAGGTTAACATAACCCGCTCTTCTATTGATAGCTTTGGCCGCTGGGTCATTGTCAACGGTAAATTTTAGAATAAAAACATCACATTATGTTCCATATATGGCCCACTACTCGATGATCCAGAATTATATAAGTGGCTGAATTTGGAGCTGGTAGGCTGGCCGGCACCGTTTATTATTTGTGGTGATTTTAATATAAATATAGATTGGGAACTTATGAATCAACCAGGGATGTCATGTGTAGGGAGAAAGCCAAAAGTTTATAAGCCCCTACGATATATGATAGATCTTCATAGTTTGATTGATGCCTGGGCCGTTTTTAATAGGAAGGACCCAGGATTAACTTTTTTTCTGCACCTCACAAGATTTGTTCTAGGCTTGATTATTTTTTTATTTCACCAGTTCTCACTCAATGATCTAGTATCACCAGATTCCCAAGAGTAATGTTGGATCATAACCCGCGTGTGCTTGAGATTAACATACAATCTTGTAGGACCAAACCAGACGTTTGGACATTTAATCGAGGTCTGCTCACGGATAGCAAGTACATTGCAGCTATGATCCCATGGATCATACGATTTCTTGATGAAAATTTAGATAGCACAGGTATTCAAAAGGTCTGGGGTATGCTCAAAGCCGGGATAAGGGGGGAAACAACTCGTTATGGTTGGGAAACCCAGAAGAAAGAAAAAGTAAAACTACAGTGATTGTATGAAGATCTAGAGGATGCTGAGATAAAACTGGCTCAGGTGAAATTGCGGGGTGGGGATAGCGATACAGCCCAAATGCAGACTATTACAGCTAAGTCAGCTATACAGGAACTGTCGCAGGCTAAAGCGGCAAGTACATTTGTAGCATGGCGATCGAAATTGTTTGAAAACAGCGAAAGAGCGGGGCAAATGTTAGCCGCAAGAGTTAAAGAAAGAGAGTCTTCTACACGGATCAAAAGTATCTTGGATCCAGATATCGGCTTAGTGACAGAAGAGGGGGCAATAGCGCTAGCTTTCCAAAAATGTTACCAAAAAGTTTACCATGAGGATATAATTTTTTTTTTTTTTTTTTTTAATTTTTAAAACCTTTATTGAAAAAATACACACAGCTATTTAGCCTGACATCCCGGAGGCAAGGCAGCATCGTGAATCAGAAGAGCAATAGTGCAAGAACATCGAACACAGTACTGTGAAGGTTGTTTTTGTATTTTATATAAAGAAGGAACATTAAAACAAAGAAAGGAAAAGACGCCAAGGGCGCCGAAGAGTGGCAATGGAGCAGGGAGAGCCTACGAGGTGCCGGAGTGGGGCAGGGAACAGCATACACTGGAGCATAAGTACAAAAAGTAGAGCAGGATAAAGGGGGGGAAAAGGAAGAAACGGGAGTCAGCAGCGTATCTAGAAACAGTTGGTGTCACAGGTTATGGCGACAAATGTTCAACCAAAGAAACAGGTTTAGGGGGCAAGCAAATTTCTCCCCTGTAAGCATTCCACGCCCCCACACTTTTGACCACTTTCTGGGCTTACCCCTGGCAGTGTAAACTGTCTTTTCCCTAAACATACACCAATCCATGTTGGCCTTCCATTGTACCACCAGGGGAGCCGTCGCAGCCCCCCATTTCTGTGCAATGTCGCGTTTAGCCACCATGTTGCCAAGGGTCACCCACTGCGTCTGAGCCACATTATAGTCGGAAGGCTCCCAGATGTTAAGGAGGCATCTCCTAGCCTCTGCAGTCGCCGCTACCCCAGTCACCTCTTCCATGACCCGATGCACCCATCTCCAGTAGGAAGCTATGATGGGGCATTCCCAGAGAATATGTAGGAAAGTAGCTGAGGCGCCACAGCCACGGCGACAGAGCCCATCGGTCGAGTAGCCCATGTGTACAAGTCGGGGGCCAGTCACGTACACCCTGTGCAAAATCTTGAACTGCACCAGTCGGAGATGAGAGGAAATGGCGACCTCCTTAGGGGAAGACACAGCACTTTGCCAGTCCTCGTCGTCAATTTCCAGGCCATCGCGCACCCATTGCTCCAGCACGCCGAGGAGGAGGTCAGTACGGACATTAATCAGCTTCTTGTATGACAGTGAAATGGCACTGTCAGGCATATGACCGTCCAACACCCTATCCTCCAGCGGGGAGCTTTCCGGGATCGTCCCCTCGGTCGGGTTTGCAGATAACAGCGCGTGTCGCAGCTGGGCATAAAGGAAGAACTCCGCACCGCCCAGCTGGTACTTGGCCTGTAGCTGGGAGAAGGTCTTAATCTCGCCCTTAGAGATCATATCGTCCACCCTGGAAATTCCTATGAGGTCCCATTTATCAAAGCCCTTGGTGTGCCATAACTTGCCCAGAATATCAGAATCGTACAAGGGGGTAAATCTAGTCAGCCTGCCCTGCCAACCCTGCGCCTTGGTGATCGTGCGCCAGATTCGGACAGCTGTCCTCGTTGGACCCGACAATCGCCCGTCTAGAGACCTCGAATACAGTGCCCTATAGTAGTTGCCGCCCCCTAAGAGCCACCTGTCCATGGCCTAGCCAGGGTTGTGTTCCGGGCCGTAAAAACCATGGTTGATAGCTGCCAACTGGGAGGTCCAGTAGTATCTACGAACATCCGGCAATGCAATACCCCCGTCGTACCACGGGAGCGTGAGCTTCGTGGTGGCAACGCGGGGACGGCCATCCCAGAGCAAAGCGCGCTGAAGGCTCTCAATCTCTCGAAAGTAGCGGGCGGGAACCGGATCCTGAGTGTTCTGCAGGGCATACAAAAAGCTGGGCAGCGACATCATCTTGAATAGTGCCGCTCGACCAAGTAAGGAGAGTGGAAGCTTGCGCCAACCCTCCACGTCACGCCGAAGGCGCTGAAGAGGGGGAAGCAAGTTGTGGTCGTATCTCACCCTCGCAGTACCGGAAATATAAATCCCCAGATACTTAAAGCCCTGGCTGGCCACCTGAATGTTGCAGCCTCTAGAAAGGCGGTGTGTGTCCCCTTTCAGCACGTATGGAAGGACTTGGCCCCGTTGATAATGAGGCCAGAGTACCTGCCAAAAAGCCTGAGTAAATCGCATGCTACAATGAGCGACTTGCCAGGGGAAGTGAGGTAAAGCAGAATGTCGTCAGCGTAGAGCGAAATTCTGTCCTCAAAGCCAGGAGCCCAGCTTATGCCATGCAGATCCGGGTGAGTGCGCATCATGGCCGCAAGTGGTTTGAGAGCGAGCGCAAACAAGAGAGGTGACAAGGGGAAGCCCTGTCTGGTGCCTCTATGGAGGGCAAAGGACGCCGAAATGCGGCCATTGACGGCAACGTTAGCCAACGGGTCAGCATAAAATAGCTTTACCCAGGCAATAAACACCGGGCCAAAACCGAGCTTCGACAAGACCGCCCAGAGGTAGCTCCATTCGAGAGAATCGAAGGCCATTGTGGCGTCCAAAGAGGCAAGGACAGACGGCTTCTCCAGGGTGTGAGCCCTGGCCATAACACCATGGAGTCTACGCAGGTTAAGGGCAGTGTTGCGATGAGGAATAAAGCCCGACTGGTCCGGGTGCACTAAGTCGCCAATAAGTCCAACCAGTCGATTGGCGAGTAGCTTGGCGAGGATCTTGGGCTCGGCATTGAGGAGGGAGATGGGCCGATAAGAACGACACAAATCTCTCGGCTTCCCGTCCTTATGGATGACCACGATAGTGGCCAGTCTCTGGTCCAAAGGAAGTAGGCCGGTGTCCCGTGCCTCCAAAAACATGTTACGAAGGTGCGGGGAGACCACATCCGGTCTGATCTTATATAGCTCAACCGGGATGCCATTAGGGCCCGACTCCTTGCCCGAACTGAGTGAGCGAATCTCAAGGGCGATTACGTCAACCGAGATGTCTCTGTCCAAGTCGTCGCGTTCCTCGTCCGAGAGGCAGGGAAGCTCGACTGTCGAAAGAAGCTCCGTCGAGTCGAGCTCAGACCGGTCCGAAACAGAAGTGTAAACATCTCGGAAATAGTCGGCGAAGGACTCGGCAATGGCTCCGGGGTCAGAGACAACGACTCCGTCATCACCCAAAATCTCGGGCACGACCCGGCTAGCCATCTCCCTCCTATCCAGCCAGGCTAGCAACTTCCCAGCCTTATCGCCGACGTCATATATACGACCCTGCTGTTCTTTAGCTATAGTAAGGGCCGCGTTCGTGGCAAGGTCACGGTATTCCGCCTGTTTGAGGGAAAGGGCGTGCAGGAGAGAGGGGTCGGGGTCCGTCTCCAGTTGGGAGTCTAACTCCACGAGTTCCTCCTCGATATGCACCAAGTCGGCATCCCTGGCTCTACGGGCCTCCGCTATAAGAGAGAAGGCCGCACCCCTCAAGACAGTTTTAAATGCCTCCCATAGAGTCGCAGCCGAGCAAACCGAACCCTCATTCTCAGAAAAGTAGAGGTCGATAGCCTTGGCCAGTAGACTACGAGTCTTGGGGTTACGGAAGTACCACGGATTGATAGCCACCGGCCGGTCCGACAAAACAATGTCAAAGTCGAAAGAGACCCACATCGGTGAATGGTCAGAGATGCCCCGTGCCAGGAATCGGGCTTCAGAGACAGCGGGCGCACATGCAGCCAACGTGAGGACATAGTCAATACGGGACAGACTGCCATGGGCACCGGAGTGAAAGGAGAAATGACGGAGCGTGGGATGTAGCAGCCGCCAGCTATCCACCAGTCCCATAGTCTCGAGGAAAGAGGGCAACCAGAGTTGGGAACCCCGGAGGTCTCTAGGCGGTTGGCGATCCAAAGAGCCGGAGCAGACCGAGTTAAGATCACCCCCCAGTATCAGCAAACCAACAGGCAAATTCAAAATGGCGCCACCAAGGTCTTGGAAAGTGCTAGCTTGCAAGCCCGGGGGAACGTAAACTGAAAGTAGAGTAAAGGCACGCCCCTCCCACCGTCCCGTGACAGCGGCGTAGCGTCCCCTCTCATCTATCAGAGTGACGTCAATCTCAAAAGGAAGGGACGTGCGAACAAGAACCCCCGCCCTACGAGAGCCCGATGAGAACCCCGAGTGGGCAACCATTTTGTATCCCTTACGGTTAAGTGCCTTACATGTATTACCAACCAGATGCGTCTCTTGAAGAAGAACGACATCAGGCATGTGACGTTTAATCAGTTGAATCACAACCCCCCTCTTGATGCGGTCACCCAACCCGTTAATATTCCAACTGAGTACATGTAGTTTCCTACCCCCCATCATCGTGGTGCCAGCCCCACCCAACCCCAGCAAACCTCAACAAATAACGAAACTGAACAGTGTGTACAACCCATTGCCATAGAGAAAGAGAGAGAAATAAAGAAGCAAACAAACAAACTGTCCCAAAACCACCCCCCACCCTGCACCCCTGCATCAGAATAAAAAGCCCCCCCAACCAGCAGTGTGCCTGTCGCCCCATTAACTAGCCTACAGAAAGTCCCCAGAGGAGTAAGGAATCTCCGCAAACCCCTCCCGCCACCCTCCTTGTAAACGACAGGAGAGTCATCAACATCGAAGTAGAGTTGGTATTAGCAGTCACAGGGGTACCAACCGCAAAGTTCCGCACAGTAGAGACAAGTCCTAGAGATCAGAACCACCAGTTGCACCTCCGGAATGATCGTCCTGGTCCTCCCGGCGTTGTGGCAAAGTGTCCAGCCAGTCGCTTGCATTGTCCGGCACATCAAAGAACAGGGCACGGCTATCATACTCTATCCGAAGTTTGGCAGGGAACAGCATCGAATACTTAAGGCCCATGTCTCTCAGGCGCCGCTTCACACCTGCAAAACTCTGGCGCTGTCTCTGCACGGCTCTAGTGAAATCCGGATAAAAGTGCACCTCCGAGTTCTGGTATTTGAGCGGGACATGCCGTCTGGACGCCTGAAGGATAACATCCCGGTCTCTAAAGTTAAAGAGCCGGGCAATGATGGCCTGGGCGCCATGCCCGACTTCGGCGGGCCGCCTAGGACCCGATGGGCACGCTCCACCGAGAAAAAGTTGCTCAGGCCTGAGGGTGCGAGATGCGTCTGCACTAAGTCCTCCACAAAAAGGTCCACTGCCGCCTCCTCTGCTCCCTCCGGAACACCAATAATACGGACATTCTGCCGCCTGGCACATCCTTCAAAGTCCTCCAGCCTTCTGGAGAATTGGTCATTGGCCAGTCTCGGGGTCCGGACCTCCGTCTGCAGGTCCGAGACGTCGGTGGTTAGACTGGAGGTCTTGAGATCCAGGGACTTCACTCGGTCGTTGGTTTTTCCCAAGTCAGCCCTGATAAGAGTTAGGTCCACAGCCAGAGTGTCCACCTTGTGAGACAGGGCCTCATGTTGTATTTGCATTTCTGAGCGAATGCCCGCAATGGCGCCCATAACGTCGCTCAGGGTAGGCTCCGAGCCCTCAGGCGAGCCCGTACGATGAAGGTCTTTAGAGGAGGCCACCACAGTGGGCGAGGTCCGTTGCTGAGCATATCGGTCGATTGTATTAAACTGCTTTTGGGCCGTTCTACGAACCCCTCTGTTCGATGATCTGTCGGGGTCCCCTCTGCCAGCCATCTTGGGTCCCAGAAGAACAAAGGGCTACTTAGCCAGAGCAGGGGACACACGGACAGCAGCGAGGCAGCGCCAGTAATCACACCAAGCAGGCAGTAGGCAACTCCGCAGACACAAGCACTCCGTCAGCAGGAACCTCGAACAGCCGCTTCGCATTCCAATCGTGCGGAGCGTCAGTGAGAGCAGCAGCGACCCAGGAGACAATGGCGCATCCCTGGCACGGAGTTCAACACGACGTAGTTTTGTCTAGGAACCACCGGTTTGGAAGCGGAAAGCTGCTCCCGTGTCTGCGACCAGTCACCAATTAGAATCCACTGACGTGGATCAGGATTTCCAACAGGATATTTGCAGAGGGTCGGAGGGTCCGTGGAGCTCCGAGCTTACGCGGCCATCTTGGTCGCCCGCTAAGCTCCTCCCCCATGAGGATATTATTGATAATGAAGCACTACAGAGTGAAATTCAGGAATATCTTAAAGAAATAAAGGTTGATGCACTATCCCCTGAAGAGCTTTATATATTAGATGCAGAAATTAGAATTGATGAGTTCTTGCAAGCTATAGACTCTCTCCCTGCTGGCAAAGCTGTTGGTCTAGATTATATACCGGGCAAATTTTATAAGGCTTTTCGACCGCAGCTTACTCCTGTCATGTTGGAGATGTTCCGCAGAGTTCAAAATGGGGATGTGCCTCCTGAATCATGGCAAAGAGCATGAATTGTTACTTTTTTAAAGAAAGGCAAGAATCCAAATGACACGGGTTCTTATCAACCAATCACGCTTATTATTAGCGACATAAAAATATATGCCAAGATCCTTGCAAATCGGCTACCTGGGGTGAATAAGAAGCTTGTGTCCTCTCAACAACATGGCTTTGTGCCTGGTAGAGAAGCGATCGATCATATACGCCACACAATCGCTCTTTTGACTTTACCAAGTTTTCAGGAGACCCTATGGCTTTAATTCTGCTGGATGCGGAGAAAGCCTTCAATAGGGTCTCCTGGCCTTTTTTATGGGCTGTTTTGCGGCATTATGGTCATGGTGAGAGATTTATTTGTGCTATTCAGAGCATGTATAAACAACCAATGGCTCAAATTTCGGTTATGAGAAGTCAGACAGGCACAATTAATATTTTAAGACGTACACGGCAGGGATGCCCCAGCTCCCCTTTATTATTTGCAATTTATATTGATCCCTCTATTAAAAATTTTCTTTCCAATATTTTGATTCATCCGGTTAGAGCCAAAGGTGGAGATACTAAAATCCTGGGTTATGCGGATGACCTTGCCATTTTGACAGACTCCCCGCAGACTGCATTACCAGAAATTCAGACTATGACATCACAGTTTGGTAAGATGTCAGGATATCATCTAAATGACGCCAAAACACAAATAATATGCAATGATAAAATTACTCTGGTGGATTCACGAGTTATCGGCAAGGCAACATATCTAGGAATAGAGATAAGTGCTAAACCTGAGGAGATTGTGGAGATTAATCTAAACCCTTTGTTAGGTAACATCGAAACTGATGCGGGTCGGATTAACAATCTACAGCTAACATTGATGGGTTGATGCAACGTTGTAAAAATGATTTTTTACAAAAGATTTTGTATTTTTTCAGAGCTATTCCTTTATTGGTTGATCAAGTCTGGTTTAAAAAACTGGAACGAATAATCTCCTGATTTGTATGGGCCGGTAAACGACCTAGGCGGGCCATGAAATACATGACGCTACCTAGAGAGAGGGGGGCTTATCCTTAACAAATCTCCAGAGTTATTACTAGTCAATAATGCTGAGACATATGGGCTAATTACTAGATGGTGAGGATCTTGATGGTTCTGATATATCTTTTTTTTTAAAGTTTCTTTTATTGGGATTTATCAGTGCATTAGAGAGAAACATTAAGTTCATTTAATCCTGACATTATAACAGATCTGGGGGATCAGGAACAATAAACACATACAATCAATGGTAAATAAATAAATAGGGATTAGGGAAGATTCAGATCATCTTAATCATCAATTCATAATATCAAGAGACACTATTTTTTTCTTTAAAAAAAAAAAAAGTAAGAAAAAAACCTGTTGTTAGATAACGAAGCAGATAAAAGCAGCTTACCAGATCAGGCGATTACAATTTAGCCTCCCTCCATTTTGTAATCGGCGCCCAGATCCCTCTTCAAAAATCCCGAGTTTTCACACCCTTTTTGTTCATAAAGACAGGAATCAATATTATGTTATCCGAGAAATCTGGAAAGCCACATTTGAAAGGACGGGGCCACAGTATCTTTCCACCCTGCTGAAATAAAAATCCTGAGCACAGCCACAGAGATAAAAACCAGGGCTTCCTCTTCTTTTCCCAGCTTCAAGTTTGAATCTGTGCCCAATATCATCAGGGTAGGGGATAGATCGATCTTGTGACCTAGCAACACCTCCCAGAATTTTTCTATCTCTGTCCTAACTGGAATCAGCAGGCTACAGTTAAAAAACATATGCAATAGATCTTCTTGCCCAGCCCTACATCTGGGACATCTATCATCTTCCCTGACCACCCAGGCAAATAATTTAGCCGGCGTGTAATATAGATTAAACACCGTTTTATAGTGCTGGGCCCACAGGTTTGAGGCCCGGAAGATCTTTTTATTCAAGAGTAGGGCCAGGTCGACATCCACATCAGGATTTCCTAATTTCCTTGCCCAGGCTTCTTCTGTCTTATCCAGATCATCTTGAATTCCCACAAGAAAAATATTATATATAGTCTTGATCTTCTTGCAGCTTCTGGTCAATACATCCAGTAGGGGTATATTTACTGGAGGCGGCAGTTTAGGTCTTAATGCCTTCAGGAACCGTATAATTTGGCTGTACACAAACCAATGATTAGCTGGAATTCCAAACTTACTTTGCAGGACATCGAAGCTCATTGCCCCTTCTCCCTCCATAATATCCCGTAATGTCTCATTCCCCTCCAAACCTTCAAGGTCCTATCTACCCCCATCTGTGAGAAGAGGCTAGAGTTGCATATATGTAGATAAAAATGTACCTTGGGTATGTTAAAAGCCTTTACACTAGCTTTCCAGACTCGCCAAGCCCCATCCAAAATCTTAAATCTGGCCTTCTTATAAAATCTCCGGTCAACTTCGCACAGCAATAGGCCTAGAGCCTTCCTTCCAAACAACAACTCAAAGATAGATGGAGGTGACTGGACTCCAATGCTTGCTTCACCGGGGCTCGTCTTTGACTGGAAGAGCACCGGCATTTGTGTCAAAAGACAAGTCCAATGATATAGTCTTAAATTTGGTAAGGCCAGTCCACCCCTTTCCCTTGGAAGAGACATCAAATTAGTAGAGCATTTGACCTTCCCAAATTGCCAGATAAATCTAATGAAAGCAGATTCCATATTTTTTATTATTTTCTCCTCAAGAAATAGTGGTATGGCCCGAAAGAGGTACAGCACCTTTGGAAACATTGTCATTTTAACCGCGTTCACCCTCCCTATCAAAGAAAGGTGTAGCACATCTTTTCTTCTCAAGTCAGCCTCTATAGATCTAATGAGTGGGATATAATTTTCTTCTACTATTTTAGCGACTGAGGCGTTAATTTTCACACCTAAATAAATAGCAGCGTCCACAAATCTAGAGTCTGACTTAACTATATTATTGGTGCATATTATCTGCGTCTTTGATTCATTTAATAAATATCCAGATCGACCACCAAATCGCTTTGCGAGCTCGAACAGAACCAACATTGCCTGCTGAGGATCAGTCGTAAAAACCGCGAGGTCATCCGCGTAGGCCTGGATTTTATTTTCGTAACCATTAAGGACCACTGGCCTAATCCTGGGGCAATATAATATTACCTAGATGAGAGGGTCAATATAAAGAGAGAATAGGATCAGGGAGCAAGGGCACCCTTGGCGTGTTCCTCTCTTTATAGCAAATAATTCAGACTTCTCACCCATGACCGTCACTCTCGCAAAAGGATCTTAATATATTGCCTTCAGCGATCTGATAATTTTGTCCCTGAAACCTCTCCCTGCCAGGATAGCCCAGAGAAAGCTCCAGACCACACGGTCGAAAGCCTTCTCTGCGTCGAGCAGGATCATGGCCATCTCCCCCCCGTGGCAGCATGGGCGTCAAAAAGAGCTATAGCCCTGCTAGTATGGTCCGTCATACCATGCCTAGGAACAAACCCATGCTGCCAGGGGGAGACAAGACTGCCAATCATCCTGCCCAACCTTATAGCCCAGATCTTAGACTACAGCTTAGTGTCTGCATTAATCAGCGAGATTGGTCGATACGATCCCGGATTCTCGCTTGGTTTCCCCTTTTTGTGGAATACTATAATATTTGTTTCTTTCCACGAGTCCGGAATCAGCCCTGAGCACAGTATCCTGTTAAAGAGATCCACAAGAAGCACATTAATCTCTGATTCAATACGTTTGTACACCTCCAAGGGTATACCATCGGGTCCGGCTGCCTTCCCCGAGGCTAACTCCTGTAACGCAAATTTGACCTCCATTTCAGTAATATCCTTATCCAATTCTTCTCTTGCTGAGTCATCTAAATGCGGGCCAGTATCCCCAAAGTCTTCCCCCTGACCTCCATCCCGTTCATCCTTGTCATACAATCTCTGATAAAAATTTCTAAAGACCTGTAAGATCTCCTTGGCCTCTCTGTGCACCTGACCGCTCTCTACTATCTTTGTAATTATGTTTTTAGACTTTTCCTGCCTTAAATGAAGTGCTAGGGCTCTACCTGCATGTTCTCTAGTTTCATATCATTAAGCTCTGGTTGTTTGAAACTCCCCAATTGCCTTCTGGGTTACCACTTTCTGCAGTTCTGCCTTAATAGCCAGGAGCGTCGCTTGGCTATCGCTACCATCCCTTCCAAGGGCAATTACCTTAATGTGTTCTTCTTCTGCTGCAGTTAGCTTCTCCGATAATTGCACTACCTCCTTCCTATCTTCTTTTCTCAACTTGGCTGAAAAACTAATTGATTCGCCTCTTAAAGCTGCTTTAAACATCTCCAAAACAATATTACGGGATGAGCTATATCTATTAGCTGCAAAGAACTCACCAGTCCACTTCGTAATTTGAGCTTCAAACCTTTGATCCTCACATAATCTCCTTTCAAATGACCAAGATGTCCTTTGCCTTTCAACCAAAACCCTTTCATATGTGATTACCAGCGGATTATGGTCCGAGATCATCCTCAGTAATTTAGATATGCCTACTTTATTAATTTCTGAGGAGGAGATTAAAAAATAATCCAATTTCATATGCTTCTGAAATGGGTTTGAGAAGTAAGTAAATCCAGGATTATGGGGCTCCTTAGACCCCCATACATCCATTAATCCAAGTGACCTCATAAGGGCTTTTATTGCCCTAAAGACTCTCGGTTTCCGCCCTGCATAGTTTACCCTATCGACCCAGTTGGCTGAGATATTCAAATCTCCGCACACTATTAAAGGTGTAGGCCAGCTAGCTAGTTCAACTTCCAAAAAATGCTAAATCTCTGGGTCATCTTTGTTAGGTCCATAGACTACACACATAGTATAGCCCATTTCCAGTTCAGCAATTACCCATCTGCCACAGCTATCTACCTTAACCCTTTTAACCCCTCCCAGAGACTTCCTGACTAGAATTGCGACCCCCCTAATTGTCGAGGATTGTGACGAGCAGGCAACCAACTCAAATCCATTAAAAAACAAGAGGTTCCTCTTTGCCCAGGGAAGGTGAGACTCTTGAAGACACAGAACATCAATTCTATTAAATTTCACAAAAAAGCCAGTCTTTGGCGTTTCCTCCAATCATTGAATCCTCCCACATTCAGTGTACATATTCTATCGTCTGCCATCCTGGCAATTAGCTTGACTGACCGCAGTGTCCTGAGCCTTCTTCCCCCTGACTTTTGTTAAACACACCCTTAATCCGAATTGGCCATCAAAAACAACAATGCACCTTTTCCTCCCATTTTCTTGTTTTACCCAACCAAACCCGCCCACCCCCCTCTCCTCCCCTCCCCCCCACTGAGCCCCCCACCCCACCCCCTATGACCCATCCCCTCCTGACCCCCCACTCTGAGAGGTGAACTGACCTAGTCTATGCATGTGGTGGACGTGCAGTGTTTGCAGTGAGAACAATGCTAAAAGCCACTTGCTACTAACAAAAAGAGCCCAAACATCAAAACATCAAACCAACTTCACACCCAGGAACCATATACCCGGCTATAATTCTTTTCATACATCAGCTTATACCATTGAATAAGGCTATTTGCTCAGGCTAAAAAGATACTCTTTGGCCTTAATTTCTGAGGAAAAATACACAGTTTTCCAATCAATAATTATATATATTAATTAATAATTTTAAGCTGTGCCGGATTTATCAAAAAGGCTTGAAGTTTTCTGTCCTGAAAAGGCTTGATCATGCCCCTGAGGCGCCAACGCCTCTCCACAGTCGCGTGGCAGAAGTTTGGGCGAATGAAGAATGACACCCCGTCACTACTTCTCCTGGCGTCTGGTCTAGCCCTTTCTGCAATTGCCTGTCGCAGAATAAAGTTTCCAAGGAAAATCAGAACTGCCCTGGGTTTATCTCCTTCTTTGGCATTCCTTCGTACTTTAAAGGGGGTACGGTGCACTCTCTGTAACTCCTTCGACCAGTCTCAGCTGGACAGTTCAGGAAAAGCTTGCTGGAAGAGCTAAATAATATACGCCCTAATGTCCGAGCCCTCGACCCCCTCCGGGATTCCCAGGACCCTCAGGTTATTCCGCCGGAGCCTATTTTCCATCTCCTCCAGCTTCCACTATATGTCCAACACCTGGGAGCAGTAGGCATCTGTTGGACAGGCCCCATGAAGGGCTCGCTCCCTCCCCGCATGACAGGGCCCGGACACCGGCTCTCCAGGTGCTACCCACAGAAGCAACCCGCAACCCGTCCCCTACGGGACGCCTGCTCCCGGATATCTCTGTATCACTGGCCCGGGCCACCATCAGCACCATTGCCCGGCCCAGCCACCATCTTGGACACTGCACCACGAGGCCGCGTGGCCTCAGCTCGACCCCAACCCTGGGCCTGGCCAGGCCCCGACATCCCGGCACCACCATCCACCCAGGAGGTGAACGGACCACTTGGCAGGTCAATGGGAGAAAGAAGTGTCGATGGCTCTCCCCCGCCAGGTGCCGATCGCCCCCAGCCTACCCGGGCGCTGGCTCCACCCCCCTGCTGGGTGTCTGGACTCCCTCATCCCGGACCTCCCGACCTCCAAGTGCGAGGGTCCGGACATCAAAGGGCGCCAGACCTATAACTGAGGCAGCTCCAGAGCAGGAAGACAGTTGTATCCTGGAGTCGAGAGACACCGTGAAGAACTCATCCTTGACGGACTGCTGGCGCTGCCGCAGCCCTGCCTTGTGAACTGTCGTCCTGCCTGCTGGCGCTGCCGCGGCCTTCTGCAACCTTCATCCTCGTCGGGACCTGCTGGGCTGCCGCGGCCCATCGCAACCTTCATCCTCGTGGGGACCTGCTGGCGCTGCCGCGGCCTCTTGCAACCACCATCTTCGTCGGGACCTGCTGGCACTGCCGCGGCCCGTTGCTACCTACGACCTCCTCGGGACCTGCTGGCGCTGCCACGGCCCAATCTTCCCGAACACCGAGCTCGAGGATTGTGAGCTACCCATCGTCTCATCTCAATACCAGATTGGTAACTAGACTGTCCCGCTACCCCCTTTCCCTTCCAAGAGACTAGAATTGAGAGGATCCTCGTGTCCTGATCTCATTGTACCGTACTACCTTACTTCAAGAACTGCATATAAAGAGCGTTAACCTTATCTTTGTGTGGTGTCCATCTGTGGGGGGGAAGTTACTTGTCTGTACGATCGCTGGAGACGGCCCTCACCGAAGGCCTCTCCCCTTGTCCTCGGCCGACCCTCCAGGTCCCCGTCTAACATTGGTGGCCAGCGGCGCGATCCGAACCAACGCGTAACCGTACAGAGAGTAACTCACCCCACGACTTAACCACTATGACGACCAAAGAGAGCGGATCTACAGAGAAATTCCAGATGGAAAAACTAGAAGAGTACAGCCACCAAGAGCTAAAACAATTTTGTATGGAACTAGGCATTGCTACCCCCGGTCTGAGCACGAAAGATGACTTCAAACACGCCCTAGAAGCCTGGGCAGAAACAAATGCTGCCGGACCCCGGGACCAAAACATCGAAGCACCAGAGACAGACACCACTCTGACGGAAGAAAGGAGAACGGGTCTCTCCCGGGAAGAGATCCAAGAACGAGAAAAAAGCAGACTACACGAATTAGAGTTGGCACGGCTCAAGTTGGACGGAGAGCTGAAACTGGCGGAACAAAAGATAAACTTAGAACACTTACGGCTCCGAGAAGAGCGGGAAGAAAAGCAAAGACAGAGAGAACTCGAAGAAAAAAGACTGGCATACGAACACGAGCGCAAGCTAGCAGAGATAGAAATGCGGAAACAGAACAAAGACCTAGGGTTGCCCGAGCAACCGCGCACCCCAGGGGCTACCGAACAAAAGGTCCACATCCCCAAAGATGTGGTCCGTGAATATTATCGGAACGATGACATACAGCAGTGGTTCAAGGCCTACGAGATCGCCATGACCTCCCACCGGATCGATCGAAGTGACTGGGGAGCCGGTCTATGGGGGAGGTTCATCAATGAAGGCCGCGATGCCCTGCTACAGCTCCCGGACCATCAAATGATGTCCTATGACCACATGAAGGCCGCCCTCCTCACTCGATATGGGCTTACGCCCGAAATGTACCGCCAGAGGTTCCGCGACTGCACCCGGATCCCGGGTACAACTTGGGTAGAATATGTGAACTATTTCAGCCGAGCCTTCGAGGGATGGATCAAGGGTAGCCACGTAACAACCTACGAGCAGCTCTTCAACCTCATTGTGTGGGAGCACCTCTCCAACAACTGCTTGGTCGAGCTCAGGCAGCACCTCCTCGACAGTAAATTGACTGAACCACGGCAGCTCGCCGCTGAGGCTGACCGATGGGAAAGCACCCGAGTGGCCCGAGTGAGCCAAACGAGCAGAACAGAACAAACCAAGGTCATCATCGTCCCCGAGGAGGAGGCGGAGGCCAGGGCCGGGGCAGAGACGCCGTCCCGGCTGCTCCCGCTAACAACACCCCACCCCCGGCCGGCCGGGGCAACCCCCCGATGCGCCCGGGGCTCCGAGCCAATGTTACTTGTCACCGATGCCAGCGAGTCGGCCACTATGCCAGTGACCCGGACTGCCCAAAGAACCAGACTCCCGGGCCCCGCCAGGTAGCTGCCGCTGCCCTAGGAGAAGAGCAGATCTCCGAAGAGCATGAAGAGTACGAGCAGGAGCAGCCTGAGTGGGAACCTGCTGCCATGGTCCTGGCTTGCCTAGGGGGAAGAGACATGATCCCGCGGGCTCCCCTACCCGCCAACACCAGGAAATACAGCCAGTGGGTGAACATAAATGGGCGCAAGGCCGAAGCCCTGCGTGACACGGGGGCCAGTGTGATGGCCGTCCGCTGTCACCTGGTGACCCCAGAACAAATTCTGCCAAAAGTTCTTTGCCCCGTCCGATCGGCCGACAATTCTGAGAGCCTGTGTCGGATGGCCTGCGTCCCCTTCGAATGGGGAGGAGTGTCCGGCATGCTAAAAGTGACTGTCCGCGATTATGCCCCCGTGGACTGCCTCCTGGGAAACGATCTAGAGAGTTCCCCGTGGGCGGCCGTTGAAAGAAGAGACCACCTGGGGATGTTGGGCCTCCCGGACTGGGCGTGCGTAACAACCCGGTCCATGGCCGCCCGCACCATCCCCAGAACTGAAGAACCCGAATGGCCAGCACCTCCTCCCCCGATCGCTCCAGAGGAAGACACCGTCCATACCGGCCCCCCGGAACAAACCCAAGAAGGGCCCGCTCAGCCCCAAGACCTTTCAGACCTGGCTCAGTGGCGTCAAGAAGGGGGACCCACCCAGGAGCAATTCCGGCAAGAGCAAAAGACCTGTCCCTCCCTCGAGGGACTGCGACAGCAAGCACTCGCCCAGAGCGCGGGAGACACCGCAGGGGCCAACGGGATCTATTGGGACAATGACCTACTGTACAGCGAACAAAGAATCGCGGAGTTGGGTGCCAGTCGAGTGCTGATGGTGCTCCTCCGCTTCAGAGACTTCCTTTTGAACTTTGCACATGATGTCCCCCTGGCAGGACACTTGGGGCAAGACAAAACATACAACCGCCTGGTAACCCACTTTTACTGGCCAAAAATGAGAAATGACGTCTCCAACCACTGCCGGTCCTGCCCACCTGCCAGGCCAGCGGGAAGAACGGCCGCAAACTCAAGGCACCCCTGCAACCATTCCCCGTTGTTACCACCCCGTTTGAAAGGGTGGGAATAGACATTGTGGGGCCCCTGGACCCCCGAACAGCACAAGGGCATCGATTCATCCTGGTCCTGGTGGACCATGCCACCCGCTATCCCGAGGCCGTTCCCCTTCGAACTGTAACAGCACCAGTGGTAGGCCGAGCCTTAATGGGGATCTTCTCTCGAGTGGGCTTCCCCCGGGAGGTCGTCAGCGACAGGGGCACGAACTTTATTTCAAAGTATATGAAATCCCTCTGGCAGCAGTGCGGAGTCACCTACCGATTCACAACCCCCTATCACCCGCAAGGAAACGGACTGGTCGAGCGTTTCAACCGCACTCTCAAGGGGATGATCATGGGGCTGGAAGAACCCCTACGCCGCCAGTGGGACGAGCTACTCCCGTGCCTCCTCTTCGCCTACCGAGAAGTCCCCCAGAAGTCCCTCGGCTTCAGCCCCTTCGAACTCCTGTACGGACACCCCGTTCGAGGGCCCCTCAGCCTAGTTAAAGAAGAATGGGAAATGGCCCCTCTGAAGACCTCTCCAGGCGTCTACAAGTACCTCCTGACCCTCCACAATCAGACCAGGCGATTCAGAGAGATCGCCAAAGCCAATCTTGAGGCCAGTCAGGAGGACATGAAGAAATGGTACGATCAACATGCCTCCTCCATCGAGTTCGAGCCTGGTCAGCAGGTATGGGTGATGTCCCCCATCGAACCTTGTGCCCTGCAGGACAAATGGACGGGGCCCTTCAAGGTGGTCGAGCGCAAGAGCCCCGTCACCTATCTCATCGACATGGAATCCCCCCGGAACCCCCTCCGGGTCCTCCACGCCAACAGACTCAAACCACACTTCGTGCGCTCGGAGCTCAGCCTGCTGATGGCTACAGACAGTGGAGCGGAAGAGGACTCCGAGCCCCTCCCTGACCTACTGAGGACCCGTGAAAAAGATGGTTCGGTGGACGGGGTCCGACTCTCCGATGCCCTGACCCCGGAGCAGCGCCAAGACTGTCGGGCCCTCCTGCTGCAATTTGCAAACCTATTTTCCCTCACCCCCGGGGTCACCCCCTGGTGCCTGCACGACGTGGACACTGGGGACAGTCCCCCTATCCGACACCGGGCGTACCGAGTACCAGATCGGGTGTGCGCCTGCATCCAAGATGAAGTCTCCAAGATGCTCGCACTCAGAGTCATCGAACCCTCGGACAGCCCCTGGGCCAGCCCAGTCGTACTGGTCCCCAAAGCTGCTGCCCCGGGCACCACCCCCGAGCTCCGATTCTGCGTCGACTATCGGGGTCTGAACGCTGTCACTCGAACCGACGCTCACCCCATTCCCCGAGCAGATGAACTGGTCGACTGCATGGGGGCTGCCCGCTACCTAAGCATCTTCGACCTGACAGCAGGCTACTGGCAGATCGGCCTCACCCCCAGGGCCCAAGAACGATCCGCTTTCTCCACCCCGGATGGACACTACCATTTCAAAGTGATGCCATTCGGCATGAAAAACGCTCCAGCCACTTTTCAACGACTTGTGAACCAGGTATTGGCGGGCCTCGAAGAGTTCAGCGCCGCCTACCTGGACGATGTCGCGGTATACAGCCGCCACTGGTCAGACCACCTCCGCCACCTCCGAGAGGTCCTGCAGGCCCTCCAACAGGCCGGCCTCACAATCAAGGCCAGCAAGTGCCAAATTGGCCAGGGGTCCGTGACCTACCTCGGGCACCAAGTGGGAAGCGGTCTGGTGGCCCCCCTCCAGCTCAAGATCGCTGCCATCCAGTCCTGGCAGCCCCCTGTAACCCAAACCGAGGTCCGAGCCTTCTTAGGGCTCACCGGATACTACCGGCGGTTTGTGAAGGACTATGGCAGCATTGTGGGGCCCCTCACGGAACTCACATCCAAGAACCACCCAAAAACAGTCAACTGGACTCCCGACTGTCAAGCGGCCTTCGAGAAGCTGAAGGCCGCCATGTGCACCGCCCCTGTGCTCCAGGCCCCCGACTACAGCCACGAGTTCATCGTCCAGACTGATGCCTCAGACCATGGCATTGGGGCCGTCCTCTCCCAACTGAACCCCGAGGGAGTCGACCAACCAGTGGCCTTCATCAGCCGACGCCTGCTGGCCCGAGAACAGCGCTGGAGCACCATCGAGCGGGAGGCCTTTGCAGTAGTATGGGCCCTTAAGAAGCTCCGGCCCTACCTCTTCGGTACCCACTTTCGGGTGCAAACAGATCATCGCCCCCTGCAATGGTTGACGCAGATGCGAGGGGAGAATCCCAAACTATTGCGATGGTCCATCTCCCTGCAGGGGATGGACTTCACTGTGGAGCATCGCCCTGGTCAAGACCCCGCCAACGCGGACGGCCTGTCCCGCTTTTTCCGCCTCGACGAGGAGAGTCCCCAAGAGGATGGGTGACTCTCCCAACCTTCAGCTGGGGGGGACGCATGTTGGACAGGCCCCATGAAGGGCTCGCTCCCTCCCCGCATGACAGGGCCCGGACACCGGCTCTCCAGGTGCTACCCACAGAAGCAACCCGCAACCCGTCCCCTACGGGACGCCTGCTCCCGGATATCTCTGTATCACTGGCCCGGGCCACCGTCAGCACCATTGCCTGGCCCAGCCGCCATCTTGGACACTGCACCACGAGGCCGCGTGGCCTCAGCTCGACCCCAACCCTGGGCCTGGCCAGGCCCCGACATCCCGGCACCACCATCCACCCAGGAGGTGAACGGACCACTTGGCAGGTCAATGGGAGAAAGAAGTGTCGATGGCTCTCCCCCGCCAGGTGCCGATCGCCCCCAGCCTCCCCGGGCGCTGGCTCCACCCCCCTGCTGGGTGTCTGGACTCCCTCATCCTGGACCTCCCGACCTCCAAGTGCGAGGGTCCGGACATCAAAGGGCGCCAGACCTATAACTGAGGCAGCTCCAGAGCAGGAAGGCAGTTGTATCCTGGAGTCGAGAGACACCGTGAAGAACTCATCCTTGACGGACTTCTGGCGCTGCCGCAGCCCTGCCTTGTGAACTGTCGTCCTGCCTGCTGGCGCTGCGGCGGCCTTCTGCAACCTTCATCCTCGTCGGGACCTGCTGGCGCTGCCGCGGTCCATCGCAACCTTCATCCTCGTGGGGACCTGCTGGCGCTGCCGCGGCCTCTTGCAACCACCATCTTCGTCGGGACCTGCTGGCACTGCCGTGGCCCGTTGCTACCTACGACCTCCTCGGGGCCTGCTGGCGCTGCCGCTGCCCGATCTTCCCGAACGCCGAGCTCGAGGATTGTGAGCTACCCATGGTCTCATCTCAATACCAGATTGGTAACAAGACTGTCCCGCTACCCCCTTTCCCTTCCAAGAGACTAGAATTGAGAGGATCCTCGTGTCCTGATCTCATTGTACCGTACTACCTTACTTCAAGAACTGCATATAAAGAGCGTTAACCTTATCTTTGTGTGGTGTCCATCTGTGGGGGGGAAGTTACTTGTCTGTACGATCGCTGGAGACGGCCCTCACCGGAGGCCTCTCCCCTTGTCCTCGGCCGACCCTCCAGGTCCCCGTCTAACAGCATCGACCTTAGAGACAGCTTCAGCCACCTCAGCTTCCGTAGACACCACCCGCTCTATCAGATTTGACACTCTGTCCCCCGTGTTAGCACAGACCTTAGAGAGTTTCCGCACCACCCCCTGCATTTTCCTCATAGCAGCCTGCGATTTGCGGTTATCTTGGCGCGTCTCCTCTCTATGTGCTATTATTTCTTGGTGTATTGTTTCCTTTTTTTCTTTTAATCTTTATTAAGTAGAGATCACGAATACAAATTGAGACATACAGTTTTTCATCAATTAATTGTGTGTTGCGAGAGCAGTGTACTGAACATTATTTTCACCAAGAAAAGAAAGAAAATACAAAAAAGGAAATGAGGAATATGTCACTGCAGCCAGATCAGGCCTTAAAATCTGAGCATAGTCAAGTTACGTCCAACATTTTACATATTGTAGAATAAATCACATACTAGAATATTTCGTAGCTATCCTATTGACTATCGGTTATAAATGAATAAAATAAAAAGTGGTACAAAGAAGATCAGGATTACTCAATCTTCTACATCCATATAAGCTCTAACCGGGCCCCATATTTGCTGCCCCAATGCCATTTTTCACCCTAGGCATTCACCTTCACCCCAGGTATCTGTTTCAGATGCCAAAATAGCTTGTCCTAAGGGAGGGGCTGCATTAATAGGAACTTCGCCCAAAGATACCGTTACTTGGGCTGCCAGCACGATTAAATTGCCCCCCCTCCAAGTCTTTGGACCCCTTCTCCTTAACCGCTTTGGAAAACAAATGTATTATGGAAGCGTTGGCCAGTCGAGTCTTAGGGGCGCCTTGCTGCCTCTTCCTTAGTTGTTCCACCGGGGACCCGGGTATTAGCAAAAGACTTAATATTGACACATAATATCTGGGTCATAGCGGTATTTTATTTATACCCAGATACCGAGCCATATACCGTTGCTAAATGTTCGATCTCAGGCATTGCCAACGATGGCCTTGGAGAGAGCACGGCCACACCATCGGCATACGCTAATACCAAATATTGTTGATGTTGTATCCTGACTGGGGGGATCCGAGGACTCTTCTCCATCATTTTTAAAAATGGATCTATGTAAAGAGTGAATAACAGCGGGGAATATGGGCATCCTTGCCTGGTCCCTCTCTGTATTGGCACCACTGCTGATTGTAGCCCCATTACATAGATCCGTGCACTGGTTTGTTGCTACAGCGCTTGTATCGATTTTATAAATTTTGGCCCAAACCCATGAAGCTTTATCAGGTCCCATAAGAAGGCCCCCGGATTAGCACAGACCTTAGAGAGTTTCCGCACCACCCCTTGCATTTTCCTCATAGCAGCCTGCGATTTGCGGTTATCTTGGCACGTCTCCTCTCTATGTGTTATTTCTTCTTGGTGTATTGTTTCCAAGATAGACATTTGTGCATGTTCCACCCGCGGGCTACCCTGTATCGGTAGGACAGATGAATGGGCCCAACTGAGTTCGCGTTGTGTATGTACTTGTCCCCTAGCTGCCGCTAAGGATTTTTACGCAGTTGCCGGCTGATCAAGCTCGGGGTCACTGTCTGAGTCGAAATATGAGCTGTGCTCCTCACCATCCTCTGACCACTCTACTCCCTCTGAAACTGAAAAGAAGGCTTCACTCTGGGCATTCTCCTTCTCGAAATTATCTCAGCTGGCTGCTCAGCCTTCTGCCCCTCCTGACTCTGACACTGGGGGCTCCAAATTAACCACCACTGTGGTCTGCACTATTTTAATGTCTTTATCATTCCCAGTACTAAGCATGGACGAATTTTGCGAATTCGCAATCCGCAAATTTGCGGATTTGCGAATTCGCAATCCGCAAACTTCGCAAATTTGTGCGAATTTGCAGATCTTTTTATTTTTGCGTGTTCGCGGGGCGCTTGGCGTGTTCGCGGGGCGCTTTGCATGTTCGCAGGGTTTTTTTTTGTGCGAGACCGCGATGCGCCCTCTGGTTCATCACTGCCACCCTCTCGTTTTTTGTGCCCTTCTGTCCTCTGCCCCGCTCGTTTTTGTGCCATTCTGCCCCCTGCCCCACTCGTTGTTGTGCCCTTCTGCCCTCTGCCCCACTCGTTGTTGTGTCCTTCTGCCCTCTGCCCCACTCATCGCTGTGCCCTTCTGCCCTCTGCCCCACTCCGTGACCTTCTGCCCTCTGCCCCACTCCTGTTTTATTTTATAAAGGCGCCAGCAAGCTTCCAGTGCCATTCTAAAATAGTTACTAAGTTAGCTTCATCAGGAAGCACTAATAGATAAAATAAAGCAGGTGCTCGAGCACCTGCATTTTATTTATTAGTGCTTCCTGTTGAAGCTAACTTAGTAATTGTTTCAGAATGGTGCTGGCAGCTTGCCGGCGCCGTTCTAAAATAGTTACAAGCTTGAAGCTTGAACTTTTGCCCTCCGAATCCGTTCCGCTTGCGGATTTGCGGATTTTTGGCAAATTCGCGGGAATTCGCGGATTGCGAATTTGCCGAAAATCCGCAAAATCCGCGAGCGGAACGGATTTTGCGCCGATGCTTACCAAGTACCCTGAGACGCAAACTGGAAGTCGCCCGCCAATTGTTCCACCTATGGACTCGCATTACTCCCAGCGTTTTCTCCATTGCCCAGTGTTTCTTCATCTGGGGTCGCAACCTCTGCTAGGCATTCACCTTCACCCCGGGTATCTGCTTCGGATGCCAAAATAGCTTGTTCTAAGGGAGGGGCTGCATTAATAGGAACTTTGCCCAAAGATACCGTTTCTTGGGCTGCCAGCACGATTAAATTGCCCCCCCCCAAGTCTTTGGACCCCTTCTCCTTACCCGCTTTGGAAAACAAATCTATTATGGAAGCGGTGGCCAGTCGAGACTTAGGGGCGCCTTGCTGCCTCTTCCTTAGTTTTTCCACCTGGGGCACTCCTTCACCCCGTGTGTCCTCCATTTGCTCTGTTTCAACTTCTTCCCACTGGGCTTTTTTCCTCTGATAGCCCATCTTAGACCTCTGATTCAGTTTCGGAGCCATCACTTTCCCCATTGACCTCCTCCTCTGTCGAGGTGTGCACCGGTCTCCGCTCCGGGCTCCACTCCACTCCGCTGCCTCCGTGTCTGACTCTGCCCTCCCACACCAGTGCAGCATCCTCGGCTGGGGGAGAGAGCCTCCAACACCTGAACCAGCGCTCGGAGAAGCTGCCTTACCGATCCTCGACATGGAAGTGCCGTCAGCATTTCTTTCTGTTCCCCCAGATGGATGTACTGATCCTTCTCCTTTCTATGAATTGCCGGGCGGCCCCTGGGATTTCCGCTATACCGTCGTCGGGCTCCTGCTACTATGCGTCCTCACCGCAGCTCTGCACCAGCCACACTAAGCAGCCGCCATCTTGCCTTGCACGCTTGGTTCTGATTATCAATGTATCGTTTAATTTATGGGTAAGAGGCTAAGGGGCTCTTATTTAGACATATTGATTTCACTTATTTCAAACGGGTAAGGTTCAAGATCCTGTTGGCGGCCTTTAAAGTTTGGACGCCCGTGCAGAAATTATTTAATATTGGGAAATACACTTACATACCCCTGTCATAGGAAATACTCTCCTACCGGAAATTTTTGGGGATGATTATTTTAGAGAATGGACTGTACAAGGAGTCACGGTAATTGGAGATATTGTCACGGAAACAGGGGTTATGACTTTTGAATGTATAAGACAGAAATTTGGTATAAGCAATCGTTAGTGGAAACAATTAAGGGGGGTCAATCGACTATCTCCAAGATTTATAAATTGGTGAATGAAAGAAGGAGCGATGATTTAGCAAAGCACTTTAGCCATTGGCAGACCGGACTACATGCTGGACAGGATGTATGTGAATAGTCATTTGGCTTTAGTCGAACAGCTACTATATCCGCAAACCTCCAGGTTCAATGTTTTAAGACATGGCTAAATCTGTATATTACCCCACATCGTATACAACAATGGGGTGGGGTGGCTGGAGTTAATTGTCCCAGATGTGGGGAGTTTGCGGTAGATAGTATTCACATGTTTTCATCCAGCCCTTGCTTGACTCCATTGTTTAATAAAATTGAGCAACGGTTAGAACAGGTGATTGGATATACGATACAATTATCACCACAGGCTATAATGCTGGGAGTAGTGGATCTGAATATGACTGAACCAGAGAGGAAGCTATTTTTTGTAGCCATGGCTACATTGAGATTGTGTATAGCAATGGTTTGGTTAGACCCAGTTCCCCCAAAACTACAGGAATGGTTTAGCAAATTTATAAATGTTGGGAAGTAGGAATTACTGGTTTTTAAGAGGAGAGGCCCGAGGGCTCGGAGAGAGGGGGAATTGATTTGGGAGCCCTTAGCAAATTGGCTGAATCTGGAAAATTAAGGATGTGGAAAGTTTGATGACATTTTTGATTAAATTGATGTGTTCTTTTGATTTATGCCCTGATTAATCTTAACTTTGCTTTTGTAAACTTTTGTTCCTGTTTCTCTTTTCTTTTTCTTTTTCTTTTTCTTCTTTTTCATCCTCCTGTAGCGCTCTGGGGGGAGGGAATGGGTGGTGGGGTGGTAGAAAATACTAAATTTGGGCAATGACATAGATATTATGTATTTTGTTATTCCTCCTCTACTTGATTTTGTTATTATGTCATTTCTCTAATAAAAATTAAACAAAAAATAGATTGGAATTCAAACATTATTATGCATTACGGATGGTGATATACGTTTTAGTCCCCTAGAAAGTACTGTAACTCATGGTCATAATTGAGACCGCATTCCACTGAACGAAGGCGCATAATCCACATGGCCTCACTCCGTCTCAATTGTAGTTCTCTGTTTCCACCTCAGATGTTAGGTGGGGTGATTTTAATGACAAAGAATTTCACCTTTGGGTGACCCTCCATAGGAGCCTGACATGCAGCCGCATGTAATGCAACCGGGTATTTGGGATCTTGTTTATGGATCGCACGTATGTGTTCAGTGATCCTGTCATTTAATGGTCTGATTGTACTCCCTACGTAGAATTTCCCACAGGTACATTCAATTATATATGTGACAAATCTAGTAGTACAGTTTATGTTGCGTTTGATGGTGTATTTCTCTCCATTGGGACTGAAAAATTCTTTAGTGTCATGTTTAGCTCATCTGCACACAGAGCAAAAAACACATTTGTAAAAACAAATGCTATGTGTTGTCAGCCAGTTAGTCATAGTAACATCACGTGAGATTGTGGGGCTCAACCTATTTCTTGAAGTGCGGCCCTTTCTGTACGTGATTTGGGGATGGTCGGAGATAAAGTCATTAAGGCTCTTGTCAGCTTTCAGTATCACCCAATTTTTTAAAAAGCTCATGCGGATGATACGGTGTAGGTAGTTGAAATCTGTGATCATACATACAGTATTGCCTTGGGGTTGTGCGCGAGGCTGTGATAGAAGAGTATCAGCCCTCTTCACCTTTTTGACCATATCAGCAGCCGTCCGGAGTGTGGTGGTGGAGTAACCAATTTTAAAGAACCTGGTTTTGTGTATCTGAGAGGCAATGGTCAAATTCTTCCTCCTCACTGCAATTCCTCCTGATTTGTATGAGCTCCCCATATGGAATGGCCTGAATTTGGTGTGTGGGATGCAAACTTGTGGCGTGCAGAACTGCATTACAAGCTGTCTCTTTCCTAAAGAGTCTGCTATGTAAATGATTTTCTTTGACATATAATTCTATGTCTAGGAATTCCACCTTCTCAGTACTTGAATTCATGGTAAACACATACCTGCCATGTGTTGTTGTTTAGGTGTTGGAAAAATATCTGCAAGTGATCTTGGGTACCTGACCATATCAAAATGCAGTTGTCTATGTAACGACCCCAGAATATTATGGAGTCAATGAACTCTGATCCTTTTGGTCCCCAGATAAGGTCTGCTACCAGGGTCGCCATAAAGAGGTTAGCAAAAGAGGGTGAGAATTTAGATCCCATTGCCACCCCGTTCATCTGTTTGTACCAGGTCTTATCAAAAATGAAGAAGTTATTATTCCGGATAATCTCCATCATGGAGATAAGCATAGTAGGATTGTTGACACATAGTGGCAGGCCTGTTGTACAAAACTTTTTTGACTGCATTTAAGCCTAGTTCTGGATTGATGCTCATGTATAGAGCTACTACGTCAAGGGTTGGTAGAATAGTACCCGGTTGCCATTGGAGGTCTGCTAGTGTACTGAGCATGTGCTTGGTGTCCTGTATGTAGGATGGCAGGTTGCGTACTAGAGGGCCCAGAAAAAGGTCTACGTACTCTGCTATCCTCTCCGTGGGCCCACCTATACCAGAGACAATGGGTCTGCCAGGTGGAAAAGGCATATTCTTGTGCACCTTCGGTAATGTGTACAGCCATGGGTATGTCGGTCGGGAAACCTTTAGATAGAGATATTCATCATTATCTAATAGTCCTGCTTCCTTCCACAAGCTTAATCTTTTGTATATTTCAATTGTCAAGGGTCCTATGGGATTGTGTGCTAGATGTTCGTAACATGTGTCATTGCCACGTTTGGGTGAGTATTTCTGCCTGGTAGTCTACTTTATCCATCACTACTACGTTTCCTCCCTTATCAGCTTCTCTTATTGTTATCTCATGATCATTAGTTAGTGAGGCTAGTGCAAATCGTTCACCTTTTGTAAGGTTGTCTTTATATCTGAAAGTACTTCTACCATGTTGTGGATCAAGTCTGTCAATATTCTCCAATACTCGCTTGTAAAAGTAGTCAGTTGGGTTTCCACCCGGAAGAGTAGGAATCCTCCTAGATTTGGACCTAAGACCACTGGCAATGGTTCAGTCCGACTCAACGTTGAGTTCTTTGAATAGAAGTTCCATGTCATAGGCTGTCTGCTCCTGCTCAGCAATAGACAAGAGAAATTGGGTTGCTTGTACATCCATAATAGTGAGTGCATCAGACTCAAAGAGTGTAGGAATGTTTTTAGGTGCTTTATTGGAAGACAAATGGCATGCAAAATATTTCTTAAGTTTCAGGTTCCTAACAAATTTGAATAAATCAATCTTTAATCTACAGATATCACCAATTGAATAGGGATTAAATGAAAGACCTTTACTAAGGAGGGAAATTGAGCTTGCTTCTATGGGTTTCCTAGAGGTTGCATTAGTGCTAGTGGTGTTGCATATCAAAGAGTCATATTTTCTGGGGTAGGTAAAGATTCTACCAGTTAGGTAGTCCGCCTCATCCCTCTTGTAATTTCCGTACAATGTGTCTCCCACACAATTTTCTTCAAAAAAGGTTTTTGACCTTTGGGAAGATTCGCGAGTTCTTGCTTTCTCTGAACCAAGACTTTGCGTTGTCGACAACCATGTATGAGTACTGTTGCTTAGACTGTCTATTTGTAATGAAATCATTTGTTGTTGCGCATGCTTCACACCGGACAATGATACTGTCTCAGCATGCTTACACACACACTTATTTGTGTCCCTTTTTACGAAGTATAATCACCTAAATAATGTTTATTGTTTTCCTTTTTCACGCCATCATCTACTTTATGACCCTTAGTGTTGGACGCCGTGTTTTAAGCAATTGGTGGTCTAGTTCCTTGAATCCGGGCACCGGAAGCCTTAGTTTTGACATTTTTGTTAGCAGTCCAGTTCTCAACATACGGGCCCTACTTGCTCTCTCAGAGCGCTGTATTTATTCTCTTTCCGGCGGAAAGAGTCTGTGACAACACCCGGTACACAGAACGACAGGCTGTTTCAGACGCACCTGTCTGATGACCTAATAAGTCCTTTTTGATAACTGATACCCGTTGTATTATGGGTCTTGCTCACACCGTACTAGCGTGTTAATTAACTTTTCCTTAGACGTTTCATTTTATTTACTTCTAAAGGCACCACCTAATGGAGAGGTGATCTACGTTTTCGTACAACATCCTGGAAACACACAACTCAGATACTAGCAGTAAGGGTGTGCTCCTCCTCGAATGATTGTTGAACCATCACCCTGGTTGCACCTAGTTAGAACCTTCACCTACCAACGACTCGCCCCCTGACTTCCGTCACAGATTAACAAGTTTATCGAATGATAGTTAATCTATTTAAATTTTGGACTCATTACACAAATAACATTTGGCATGGTTTCACTGAGCTACCAGTGCATCGCCTTGTGTGGAGATCTGCCTGACTCCACTTTCACATGGTAAGCATGTGTTCCGCCAGGGCAATACTTCATGTCGCACTCACTGATGCTCCCCCGCCACCTACCCCTTTTTCTCATTAATCATGGGGTGGTATATCTGTAATACCATGACTACACCCCCTTTATATGCCCCTGTATCATTGTTGCATGGTCGGTCTGGCTCATGGTCCAGACCAGCTACGTCATTTTTATGAGAGTAATGTTCATATCACTTTTCCACCCTCTATGTTCATTTCGAGCAGTGTACGGCTTCCCAGCACTAGTTTTCTTTGAGCTTGAGTAAGGCACAGCCGTTCTTTACTTATATACCTTTTTTGGTTTCCTCCCTGTGTGTTACCATCTTCTACAGGATGGCCACATATCGAATCCAACACACCCTGGAGTGTCCCACTAAAAATGACTTACCATATGTTCATATAACGGATACCTTTTGCAAGGTGAGCGTATGACGACTTTATGGTCGATGACCTTCATTAGTGCCCACCTTCCTCGCACTCTGTCAATATACAGTGCTCCTCACTGTGCTTGCTTCTTGTATCAATTTTCAATAGATTTTTTATTACATCCCCACGTTATTCAACAGTCCAGGGCCCGTGGGGTCGGAATTATCACAGACGGAGCGGTGAGCATGTTTCCCCTCTCTTCAAAACCTTTTCTTTCTGCTGATTTCCATTAATCCTGCCAAACTGATGGATGGATTGCACTATATTATGCACACTTATTTGTGTCTTCCAGACTTTCCTACGACAGTCTATTTTACTACAGGTACGATCTGGGTCAATTAATGCGCCGCTATTTCGAACAGTTGCACGTTTTTACCTAAACACCCCCATTGTTGTTCTTGTTTCTGTGTTGTCCTCTGCCCAGGGTGTTATCCGGATTACCTTTGTAATCTTATGAATATTCTTCATACGACGTTTGCCACCACTTGTTATGCATGCCGTATAGTGTGAGTATCCAACCATTCACTACGGATACACCTTTTGGTCACACCACCTAAACACGTCACCCAACCCACCATTTCATCACTGTTTTTTTCCCCCTGTCTTGTGGATTCCTTTGGTATTGGTCCAACCTAGGAGAAATGTGGCAAACAAACTTGACTTTGTAATATCTTGTCATGTATCCCATTTTTTTCCTTTGTATCCCCCCCAGCCCTGAGGAGTCACGGGAATATTGTCCCATATGCGTCGAAACACATGTCGGCTGGTTCTCTTGTTAAGAACATTAAAGACACCGTCCACCAACACCTGATTCTAGAAAATAATTACTGCTGTTGTATATGACAGGCTTTGTCTCCATTGCTTAAAGTGTCGACACTGACATTACTGTTATATATTATTAGAGTGTGCATGGGTATTCTGTTGTTTAACGTACGCAGTGTTAGCCTGTGTTGGCACTTCATGGGGAGGTAATAGGGCTCATCCCCTCACCCTTTTGGACCTCATATGCTACTGAGAATCGACATAGAAGATTGCGCTAACATTTAGCAGTACGCACTTTTCTTAGAACCTCAATAAAAACCCTTGTTCAGACCATTAGAACCAGTGATCTTCATGATGACTGGCTCGTCATCATCCTCCTCTTCTATATCTATCTCCATAACTCTAATGCTTTCTGGAACCTTTCTTTTCCTTAGCATTGTCTCCTTACTCTCAGGCTGAGCTGGTGGGTTCCAAGCGGTATCTAGATCATCAGAAAGGGGGGCTTGAGGAAGAAGTTGGTGGACTAACCCTCCTTTTCCTTGCTGGGGATCTGAAAGACAATGGATCTTCTAAAGGAGTGGCATGCTCTTCTTTGTCTGCAGGAAGCTCGATTTCCTGAACTCCCCCTACTTCGGGAGGAAAAACTCCTATTGTGGTCTGTTGTTGCAGCTGTTGTTGCGGAATTTGTTGCGGATTTTGTTCTGGCTGTTGTTGCCCACTTATCCGCAGAGATTCTGCCTGCGTTGATTGGGTACTACTTTGTGATAATTACATTTCAACCTCACTGGTCGTTGGCGTTTGCTCAAGTTGACTGGCTACCTCTGCGACACTCATGGGCTTGGGCCTAGGTTGGTGGGGTGGGCCCACTGATGCGGAGGTGCTGCTCCCAGCTTGGTTCCCAGACACCGCTGATGCAGGCATACTTTTTTGTTTCCCAAACAACATATTGGGCGGCACACTAGCCTTGGTAAGTGGCAGTTCCACTTCCTTCGTTCCTTCCTCTCACTGGCAACTTTCTCGGTATTGGAAGACCTATTACCTTTCTTTGGGGCCATGTTTTTATGATGTCAGCAGGTCGCAGGTGCACAAATTGCAGAGATGTCTGTGGTCACACGTCACGTGACGTTGTGCCCAGCAGGACATCTGCCTGGCAGTACAATAGGTGATGATGATGACACATCCTCCTCATTTTTTTTGTGCACCTAAAAGCAAAGAGGCCAGAAGAACATCAGTGAAATGTTGCATTTGTTTTGTGGTTCAGTTACTATAAGTACAAAGAAACAAATATATAATATATAACTTAGTGTGTGGTGGTCACACCTGTGAGTGTTATGGTATTACATTTTATTAACTCAGTTAAATTTATTAAGAAAAACCTAACAGTGTAGCCATTTGAGAGACTTTGACAACAAGGGTTTTCATGGCATACTGTTTACACTCAGGAAGGATAGGAAAGAAGAAGAACAAAAACCAAAATACAAATGTAATGGAAATGGAATCTGTTTGGCATTCATTTGTGCATCACATCATTGAGGGAGCTGCAGCAGGCAAAGGGATGGAAGCAGTAAGCCAAGAGGAACAAAGGAAAGACATGCTGGCCTGTATGGCAAAAGCACTATACTATCACCACAAAATGGTCACAACAAGCAGTAGGCCTGGAAAAAAATGAATTAAAACAGGCCTATAATACCCAGACAATGGAGGCATGCTTACGAACACAGCTATAATGCAAAAAAATGCAAAAACAAAGATCCATAGGGCTAAATAAGGTGTGCAAGTTACACAACAATGACACCCCACACACACACACACGCCAATCCAATGCCATCCATGCCTTAAATGATGTTTAAATTCAACAGACACCACAGAAACAGTTGTTTCATGCACCAATGAGTAGCTCTGGGCTTACTGTATGAAAGGCAGACTAGGCCACAAACTTGCAGGCCTATAGCAAAAGCACAGTGGCTGGCTCCACAAAATGGCTGCCATCCACATGACTAAGCCACCCGTAAGAATAAGAAAGGGACGACAGACAATGCAGACCTATGGCAGAAGCACACTGCCTCACTTCAAAATGGCCACCAGTCACATGCCCAACCCACAAAAACAAGAAAGTGAAGACAGACAATGCAGGTCTATGGCAAAAGCAAACTGGCTGGCTCCATAAAATGGTCACCAGCCACATGGCCAGGCCACCCCAGCAACAAGAAAGGGAAGACAGACAATGCAGGCCTATGGCAAAAGCATACTGACTGGCTTCAAAATGGCTGTCAGCCACATGACCATTCCCAAAACAAAAAAAAAGGGAAGACAGACAATGCAGGCCTATGGCAAAAGCACACTGCCTGGCTTCCAAATGGCCACCAGATACATGACCAGGCCCACAACAACAAGAAATGAAAGACAGACAATACAGGCCTATGGGGAAAAGCACATTGCCTGGATTCAAAATGGCTGCTAGCCACATGGTCAGACCTACAACACCAAGAAGCCTAGGCAAAAAGTAACAAAGGAAATACACGCGGGCTTATATGGCAAAAGCAGCACACTTTTAAACTATCAACACAAAATGGCCACCAGCCACATTGTTACTAATAGTCACAACAAGCAGTTGGCCTGGAAAACAATTAACTGATATACCCAGGCAAAGGAGGCATGCTAATAAACACAGCTTTAATGCAATAAAATGCAAAAACGGATTTCCACAGGGCTAAACAAGGTGTGCAAGTTACACAACAACCACACACACCAAAAAAAGTGAAATACTCTAAAAAATACACATTTTGCAATTGATCCAATGCCATCCATGCCCTGAATGATGTTTAAATTCAACAGACACCATAGAGACAGTTGTTTCATGCATCCATGAGTAGCTCTGGGCCTTCTGGATGAAAGGCCTATTGGCAGACTAGCCACAAGCTTGAAGATCTATGGCAAAAGCCCACTGACTGGCTTCACAAAATGGCCACCAGCCACATGATCAGGCCATCCACAACAACAAGAATGTGAAGACAGACGATGCTGACCTATGGCAAAAGCACACTGCCTGGCTTCAAAATGGTCATTAGCCACATGGCCAGGCCCACAACCACTAGAAAGGGAAGACAGACAATGCAGCCTATGGCAAAAGCACACTGGCTGGCTTCAAAATGGCCACCAGCCACACGACCAGGCCCACAACAGCAAGAAAGGAGGCCTATGACAAAAGCACACTGCCTGGCTTCAAAATTGCTGCCAGCCACATGGCCTGGCTCACAGCAGCAAGAAGCCTAGGCCAAGCAGTACAAAGGAAAGCCATGCAGGACTATAAGGCACTAAACTACCACCACAAAATGCCCAACAGCCACATGGCAACATTCAACAAAGACATTTATTTAACACACTCCAAAAACATGGAAATGCCCACAAACACATGAAGCCTAGGCTAAAAGGAACAAAGGAAATACATGCAGGCCTATATAGCAAAAGCAGCACACTTCTAAACTACTACCACAACATGGTTGCCAGCCACATGGTCACTCACATTCATAACAAGCAGTAGGCCTGGAAAACAATTAACTGAAAGAGGCCTATAAAAGCCAGGCAAAGGAGGCATGCTAAACAACACAGCTGTAATGCAATAAAATGCAAAAACGAAAATCCAGAGGGCTAAACAAGGTGTGCAAGCTACACAACAACCTCACCACACACACAGACACACACCCCAAAGGCATTTATTCAACACACACCAAAAAAGTGAAATACCCCAAAAAATACACATTTTGCAATTCAGTCCAATGCCATTCATGCCCTAAATTATGTTTAAAATAAATTCAACACACCACAAATACAGTTGTGTCATGCACCCATAACTAGATATGGGCCTACTGGCTACCCACAATGCATTCTTTTTAAATAATGAAAAGTACAACAATTGTATTTGTAGCAACTGCAATGACCCAATTAAACAAACAACATTTGCTTATTGTAAAATTTAAAATCCAAAAGTCCTCGATTTCAAAAGTCCTCAAATCCAATAATATGTGAAGCAGCAGAAAAAAAGAGTGATCCTTCCAGCTCCAAATCTAAATGAAAAGTGACCAAGACATGCACAAAGCACTGGGAGGAGCCTGCTGGACAGGAACAGGAAGTTGGAGACTGTGGTGCACTTCCTTCCTCTCCCTAAAAAAGATTTAAAAAAGAAAACGGACTCCTTGCTCAAAAAAGTTCAGTCAAATGTCAATCTGAGGAGTTGTTTTCATCCAAATCATCATTTTCGATAAGGTATTATGCTGCTTGAGAGATTTTCTTCCCCAGATTGCAAATTCTGAGTGTTTGGCAATGCAAGCTTTACCAAACCTCCGCCGGATGTCCGATGCGTGCCCAAATGACTTGTTCGCAATCGCACACTCTTGCGGAATCGCGCTGCCAGCTACCAAAATCGTGTGGCGCACACGAATGGATATGAAAACTCGTTGGCGAAAGCAGGGTCCTATTAAGTCACTACTGCACACACGAAAATGCATTTTGAAAGCGCAAACAAGGGAAAAACTCTGCTACGCCACGGATCTGAGAGTTTTTGATAACTCAGTGTTCTACGCGGAGTTACCAAAAATCTGCAAATGGAGCGTACATTCCCACCCAGGGTTAACCCTTTTTATCTCTTTCTCTACCCATCTTGCCTCTTTCTGCACCTCTGTTCCTTCTTTCTCCCTTGTTTTGTTTCTTTCTGCAGCTCTCATGCTTATTTCTGCACCCCTTTGTTTCTTTCTCTACCCCTCGTCCCTCATATTGCACCCTTGTTGCCCCTTTCTGCGCCTCGGTTCCTTTTTTCTAAAATTCTTTTTTCTTTCTGCATGTCTCTTGCCTCTTTATGCACTCATTGTGCCTCTTTGTGCACCCCTCTTCCCTCTTTTTGAACCCCTCTTGCCTCTTTATGCATCTCTGTTGCTTATTTCTGCATCCCTCTAGCTTCTTTCTATTTCTCTCTTACTTCTTTCTGCATCATTCGTGCTTCTTCCTCACCTCTCATCCCTCTTTCTGAAGCCCTCTTGCCTCTCTCTACACCTCTGTTCCTTCTTTCTGCGCTTCTTTTTTTTCTTTCTGTGCCCCTCTTGCCACTTTCCCCACCCCTGTTTCCCCTTTTTGCATCTCTGTTGCTTCTTTCATCACTTCTCTTGGCTCTTTCTCTATCCGTCATTCCTAATTCTGCACCCCTGTTGCTTATTTCTGCAATTCTGTCCCTTCTTTCTGCAACACTTGCGCCTATTTCTGCACCCATCTTTCCTCTTTCTGCAACCCTCTTTCTTCTTTCTGTACCCCTCTTCGCTCTTTCTGCACCTCTGTTCCTTCTTTCTGCACTTCTCTTGTTTCTTTCTGCACATCTCTTGCTTCTTTCTGCACACCTTGTGCCTCTTTCTGCACCACTCTTTCCTCTTTCTGTACCTCTGTTCCTTCTTTCTGCACTTCTTTTTTTTCTGCACCCTTTTTCTCTTTTTGCATCCCTCTTGCCCATTTCTGTATTTGTCTTCTCAATTTCTGCACCTCTCTTGCCTCTTTCTGCACCTCAGTTGCCTCTTTCTGCACTTCTCTTGCTTGTTTCTGCATCTCTCTTGAGTCATTCTGTACCTTTGTTGCTTCTTTCTGTACCTCACTTGCTTCTTTATGCACCCCTCATGCCTCTTTCTGCACCTCCATTGCCTCGTTCGGCACCCCAGTTCCCTCTTTCTGCACCTTTCCTGTCTGTTTCTGCACATCTCTTGCCTCTTTTCGTACCTCTGTTGCTTCTCTCTACACTTCTCTTGCCTCTTTATGTACCCTTTGCCCTTCTTTCAGCACATCTGTTACTTCTTTCTGTACTTATCGTCCTTCTTACTGCACTCCTCCTGCTTCTTTCCGTACCCCTACATCCTCTATCTGCACCTCTATTGCCTCTTTCTGCACCTTGCTTCCCTCTTTCTGTACCCCTCTTGCCTCTTTCCGCAGCTCTGTTGTTTTTTTCTGTGGTGCTCTTGCTTCTTTTTGCACCTCTGTTGCTAATTTCTACATCCCTCTTGCCTCTTTCTGTACACCTCTTCCCTCTTTCTGCACACCTGTTCCCTTTTTCTGCACTGATTTTGCAACTCTCACTTGACTCTTTCTGCAGTTTCATTGCCTCCTTCTGCACCTCACCTGCCTCTTTCTGCACTTCTTTTGCTTCTTTCTGCACCCTTCTTCCCTTTTTCTACACATCTCTTGCCTCTTCCTGCACCTCTATTGCAGGTCCAGAAGATGGGGTCCCCCGGCCGGAAGTGGCCTGGGAGAGGGACACCTAGCACCGCTGTTTTATTTAATTATTTTTTTTAAATAAGGTTGAGCCCCCGGGATTTGGTACCCCAGGGCAAATATTGCCCACAGGAGGAGGGACATGCAGCCACCTCCAAAACTATTTTAAAGATGCAGGGCAGGCCTTTGGGGATGGGTTCTCAGATGCCAAAGGAGACCCAGGGAAGGGGGCTATGAGGGTCCCCTTCTGTCAAAAAATATTATAATAAATAAATGAGGCACAGCCAGAGGGGATATAGTCCCTGGAGCAAAAAAAGACCTCGCGAAGGGATCACACAGCCCCCTCCCTATATTTTAAAAATGAGTCAGGCCCTGGCGATGGGCTCGCCAGGGCCAAAAACATATTAAGAGAAGGGGGCCACACAACCCCCCCTTCTAATAAATAAATTTAAAAAAAACAGACACCTCACCAGAGGCTCTGCTACCACTCTGCAAATGTACCTCCTGGCATGTTCTGGATAGGGGGATTAGGTTCACTTGAATCCTGAGGGTTCTTAGGGGCCAATTAGCCCACCAGGTACCTCCAGTAATCCACACAAAGTGGGATTGCTCAGAGGAGGTACAAGGTCAATCCCCTTTGTACACCACTCGGCAAACATGCCCCTTGCCACACTGCTGGTGGGGCGATGATGTCCTTTTGTGTCCTGAGGACCTCAGGACTGAATGCTGCTGTGTGAGATTTACTGGGGTAATATTAGGGGTAGTTGACCCACAAGGTTGTCATTGGAAGCCATCTACCCCTCCTGTTACCTCCAGGAAGTCCCACACAGTGGGATTGGTAATAGGTCTTCATAGGCCATGCTCCCCTTTCTCCACTACTCTGCAAATGCTCTAACTGGCACACTACGGTTTGGGGGATGAAGTCCATTTTCTTCGCAGTGACTTTGGGGCCAAGAAGTCCTCCTGGTACCTCCTGTAAGTCCTACGCAGTGAAATTCCTGAGTGGTGGGGAGATACCCAGCCCACTTTCTCCACCTCTCTGCAAACACGGCTAGTTAAAGAAGCATCTGCAATGTGAAAGATTTTGCATTTGCGAGATTTAGTGCTTTTGGCGTTGTAAATGTGTTTGAATAACGTTTCCTGAAGTGGAATGGATGTAGGTTGTGTGTAGTGGAATTATAATGGTATATTGTGCAGTGAAATTATGTGGATAGAAAGTATGTAGTAGTTAGTGTATATTAATTATGTGGAGTAGGATTATGTGTTATGGAGAGTAACTGTGTGATATGATAGTCTCTGTTGTGGAGAGGTAACCTCAGGTTTCATCTTCCTCGTTTCCCTTGAAGGTAAACTATAAACTCAAGGAGACAAAAGAATGAAGGAACCACTCATGAGCCCTTCTGGACCTAGTCAGAGGAATGAGCAAGGCCACTGTAATTATGAGACTGTTTAGCTGCACCGACATTTGCACAATTATACAATTTCGGCATTTGCCACATAATTCATCATCTTCTGCATAATTTGCAGATTTGAACTGATGGAGCGCGCAGGGACCACTAGCTGAATTTTACCATACTGACCTGGGCCCATAAAACATTCACACTTTGAACTAGCAGTCCTGCTTAAATAATTACTAATTAATCGCCTATCAGTGTCTAGAGGTCCATTAGGGCTTATACCTGTACACCATGACTTACCAATCCTTGTCACCGGTGCTGTAAGTCCTAGGGATCGAAAAGGGAGTTCGAATAAACAGGCAATATTTAAAAACATTTTCCTTCCTGTAATCACCATAGACTCGGGGAAAGTTTTAAAAGCTTTATCTATGTAGGATTTTCTGAGTCAAAAGAAAGGCCACAATAACGTGACCATAAATTTTACAAGCAAGAATATAATCAATAAAACATACATTTTGTGAGAAATTACAGTAACACCTTTAAACATTAGTACTTGAGAAGGGTAAGAAAGGGAAATAGCACAAGGACATACCAATTGGATTATTGTTGCCAAGAATGGTGCAATGACCAATGCTGGCCATGGGCTGGGGCATATATGGACCAGGCTCCCGACTAATCAGGTGCCTACGGCACAGGATAGGTGCAGATCTGGACAGGTGATGTCGGCTAAGTGCAACGCCAGCGTCACACCCCTCTCTCTTGGAAAGCCAATTAGTACCCTGACTGGGTAATCGATCATTTTCTCCAACACCTCAATTCTTCTGACATAGTGCTCCACCCCACCTCTACTCTCGATCTCGTATAGCATGCATTGGGTCAGCGACAGGTCAGCTACTCAGACAAGTCGGACAATTTCTCTATCTAAACCTACCTTAATTATACAATTTCGAGGGCAATGTAGAACCCCTAAATGTTGCAAATCTATGTGTTCCCCTTCTGTGATTGGTCAGAAAGATGAGGAGAGGTCATCACACCATATTAAGATGAGATCATTTCATTATTGGTTTCAATTGATTCCAGTTACCAGCCATCATTTATTTTCCCATGCACTTTTATTCCACCCAGCATTACTGTTCAACAAATTTGATACAATTTATATAGCTTCAGTTCCTCCTGAGGTCAGAAGGGCATTTTCTCATAGACATTGTAGGTAAGATGATTCTTGGCTGGAGTTCAATGCCAATGCTCCAGCAACTTCGGAGCTAAAGTGCGCACGCACAGCATTGTCCAAGATGAAGTTTGTCTCAGTATTCAGGTCCAAGTACAAGCTATTAGCAAAGTCAAAGAGAAACATATTACAATACAAAAATAAATGAATACACTGTATATCACTTATCTGTACTCTAACCCCATTACTTTATTTTAACTTTTGCATTAATGGTTAAGCAGAGCAAACACGCTTAGTACAAGCAGCAGCATAAGCATGAGCCTGTGAGATTTAAAGTGGCCATTTCTGGCACTAGTGCTCAGAAGCAAAAATTTCCCACCAAAAGCGAAAAACATCACACCACGTAGATGTGGTAGGCGCATGCACAGAAACGTTCCTGCATGTTCGGCGGCAATATTAAGGCACTCAGGTTAATGTTAGTAAAAACACATTGTCGAGCTTCCCCTAGATACTAGAAATGGCGTGTAATGCAAATAATAATGGACAAAACATGTTGATTAATTAATTAGAGGTTATTTCAAGAGGGCTGAGTCCACACAACTTTCTGTACGTATGAAGCCTTGCTCCATCAATCACCTCTTTGATGATATTTTATATTATCACAAATTAAGGAACCAGATGCCAACTTTAACATCCTCCCGGTTCAATTTCTTCAATTACTTTGGGAGTTTTCTTCTCATATTCACTCTGGTAAACGTTCATTCTCTTATACATGTTCCCCTTTAGTTCTTCCATTTGAATTCCCTCTATTTTTCTTTTCTTCTTTTTCTCATTTACTGTATATCTTTTTCTATTTCTGCAACATTTGCACCAAAACATTACCACTAAAATTATTAGTATTATTCCCATTATTGGCATCAGTACTTTACCTACAATACTTCTACCTACATTAGAAATCCAATTACGAATAGAAGAGAGACCATCACTTAGTCTCTTCCATGCACTATCAACCTCCAATAGTTTCAGTTCTTCTTCCAAAAGAGTAATGTTCCTTACATACCTTCCAATTTCAACACTTTTATCAGGTATGTAAGTGCAACAATGTTGCCCTTTCAACATTCTACAGACTCCGCCCTCTTTTGCCAATAATATATCGAGAGCAAGTCGATTTTGTAAAACCATTGATCTGATCGCAACCAATTCGGTATTGATCAATAAAAATCCTCCAGCAGTGTCAGTCGATAAGCGATCCACCACTGTAGACAATTTACAAATTCTTTGAGTATCCAGAATTACTCCCACTGAAGGTATCAATGCACAAAATATATCACCTAGAATTTCTGCAAAACTAGCTCTTTTGTATCGTGTTAGTTCATTTTCGTGTTCATTTCTTCCAGTGAGAAAATTGTGTTCATATTTACTGGAACCAATGAAAACATTGTTATACTCAGTCTTATTTCTATGGAGACAGATTTCCCCTTTCTTTTCAAAGTCCAAAGACATAGCAGCATGAGGTTTGCCAGTTGCCATAAATTCCTCCCTTTCAGCCCATTTGGGTATCTGGGATTTCATGTCAGTGGCCTTTCTATGGAAATCATGTCTCCTTTTATCTACTAACTTTAAATATATGTTCTCCTCCTTGTGTAGTTTACAGATTGTCTTTGTGTTCATCAGCTATATCTATTGATTTCATTTTTACAAACAATTCACCCATGAATTTTGAATCTTTACTACTAAGGACAGGATTAATTTTTCTACGGATCAGAGAAAATAAAATCTATGTTAGAGTAATAATACTGCAACTTTCCAGTTTTATAAAACAAACTAGTTAATATGCTACAGGAAATACTAAAGGTCAGGGGTAAATGATAGTAAATAACACCTTCAGCTACTGAAGTAGGTAATTTCATACAAACATAACAGTCACTAATATGCAGAGTCTCTACATAATGTACTAATAGACTAGTGAATACATTCATATCTGTTTCATTTCTATTTCTAAAGTGATGTTATTCTATCTCATCTGGTGCTTCTAAGTCTACTCTATCTTGTTTGTGGTGCGCTATCTTTACGTGTACACTAGTGTAATTTTGTTTAGCAGCCATCAAGTATGGTATTGCTATTGTCAGTCCTAGCCATACAACAAGTACTATAAGTACACTACATATACATATCCTACAGCATGTCTTTATACAACTTCTTTTCCAAGTTTCCAGTAACTCTTTTATCAGCCATTTTGACTAAGGAGGCTCAACCCCTCTTGGAGAATTTTACACAGAATACACCTGTGATTTTATCTCAAGTTGGCTTCACTTCTTCAATATTTGTATCAGCAATCAATTCTTCATCACTTTCATCACTGATTTCCAGATTCTCAAATTCTTCAAGAATGACGTAAGTCCATTCAGGGTCTTTGAATTTATTGTGCAGCTTTTTCAGGCACGGACTTCTCCTTCTTTGATTGCTTGTAGACGGTTCAGTTGGACTTGTCACTTCGTCCACCTGTTTAGGTTCTTCATCTATTTTGACTAGGCGATATTTCAGTCTTTTAACCAAAACAGGCCATTTATCGCCCTTTCGAAATCTTTTAGCTGGCACTGTGCTTTCTAATTCTTCAAATGTTGTTTTGTTTTCTTTAAGTTGTGGAACAACTTGATTTTTGTCAACCTCAGGTATCTTCTCTAACTGACCTTGTCCAGGGTTTATTATTGTTGACTTTTCCGCCTCGATGGATTCTTCTAGACTAATATGACCTGATTTTGGATATGACTTTGTTGGGCCTGGAGTTTTTTCTTAATCCTGAACCTGTTTTGCTAATCCTGTCTGGTTCTGTACAGGTCTTGCAGATTCTTGATTGCCTTCCGCCTGTGTGCTTTGACTAATACCTTTCTGTCCCTCCTCAGACAGAGGTGTTTTGGTGGGGTTTCATTGGTCTGAATATTTTGCTCTTTCCATATCTGTTCCTCCTCATGATTACTATTAGCTTGGATTTCTGTAATCTGAGTACGTTCTTCTAATCCTGTCTCGTCCTCACTATCAGTTTGACTGCCTAAATATGTTTGGCTTCTTGTTCTTACTCTGATTTTAGTCAACTACTTCAGGATCAACTTCTTGAGACCCTTCAGCTGCACAACCTTCAGCCTCAACTTTGTCAGGCTCTGGTATCCTTTTAGTATGTCTTGCGTGGACTCAGTTGGGGATTCCCTAGCACTTTACAGCTGTGGTGGTGACCAATATTACTTGATGTGGCTCTCCCGAACTTGGTGCCAGGCAAGATTCCCTGGTGTGATTTTTTTATTGCTACCCAATCTCCAGGGTTCAAATCATGTGCTGGAGTTGAATGTCTGGCTTCAGCGTCTTCCCCAACCTTGTGAGAGATAGAACGCAATTGGTCAGCCAACTCTTTGCAGTACTCCAACACTAAATTATCAGATATTGTTAACAACTGATATCCTGGCACACATGCTTGCCTCATTGCCCTTCCCATGAGTATTTAATGGAGACTCAAGCCTGTTTTCTTATCTGGAATTCTTTTGAATCCCATCAGGACAAGAGGAAAAGCATCAGACCATTCTAATTGGGTAGATTATCACATCTTTCCCAATCTTGCTTTAATCGTGCCATTCAATTGTTCTACCACTCCAGAAGCCTCTGGGTGGTATCACAGTGCAGCTTTTGCTCAATTTTGAATGCTTCACAGATTAGACGAATAATTTCATTATTAAAATGTCTTCCTTGGTCTGACTCAATCGTTACTGGAAAACCGAACCTAGGAATGAGTTCTCATAAAAAGAGTTTGGGTACAGTTAGGCTGTCATTCCTGCATGTAGGGTATGCTTCCAGCTATTTTTAAAATAGGAAGACAATGACCAAGCCATACTTTAATCCTAGACAAGCAGGTAACTGAATGAAATCAATTTGCAATCTAATAAAGGGGCCTTCTGCTTTCCCAATTTTCCCGGGGCAAACAACAGTTTTTTTACCAGAGTTCATTTGCTGACATGTTAAGCATCTCTGGCAAAGACTCTCTGCTATGTTCCTGGACCTTGCATTGAACCAATCCTGTCTGAACAAATGGCCCATCGCATCTCTCCCCATGTGTGTGTCCCCATGGTACATTCTAGCCGTTGGTGCAAGCATACAGCCGGTAACACTGGTCTCTCATCTAGGTAAAATATCCCGCCATTTTTTAGGTCTTGCCTGACACCCCTGCCAGTCTTCCTTTTCTTTGGGCTCTGCCTTATCTTGTAAATCTCTCACTTCCTCCCATGAATTCACACCTCTCACTAACATACGTTGTCAGCAGTTTCCACATGCTTCGATATTCTTGTTTACTACCAATTCATATTTGGCACAGTGCTGGACTACTTGGTCAGCATAACGGTTACCAGCTGTCACTTTGTCGTGTACAGAATGGTGAGCAGCACATTTGACCTCGTCCAATTCTTTTGGTAATTGAATTGCTTCAAGTAATTCTTTTACAAATTGTCCATTTTTAGTAGTGGTTCCTGAAGAAGTCATGAACTCCCTTTGCATCCACAGCTGGCCAAAGTCATGCACAACCCTGTAACCATACTGACTATCAGTGCAAATGGTTACTCTCCAATTTTTCACAATTTTACACCCTTCCATTAAAGCAATCAATTTGGCTACTTGTGCAGACTTGACTCCTGGTAAATAGGATGCTTCAACTATATTAAATAATGTGCATACAGCATAAGCAGCGCTTAGTCCTCCTTCTTCATGGCGCATACATGAGCCATCTACAAATAACTTATACTCTGAGTCCTTTAAAGGTTCTTCCTGTATGTCTGTGCGAGGTTTAATACTGAATTCAGTTAAGTCAATGCAATCATGTTCAACTTCCTCTCTTACTTCCTCAAAGTGGGAGTCTGGCAATAAGGTCACTGGATTTAAAATAGTACATCTCACTATTGTTACATTTTCTGAACCAAGGATAATTCTTTCATATTTAGTCATCCGACTAGGTGTTAAGTGCTGAGTACGTGTTCTGGTTAACAGAATCACAACTGAATGTGGGACATACACTGTTACAGGGTGTCTCATAATGATTGATTCACTTTGCTCAAGGATCATGCAAGTTGCAGCTACCGCTTTCAGACAACCTGGCAGTGCAGATGCCACTGGGTCCAATGTTGCAGAGAAATACGCCACAGGACGTCACATTAACTCATAGGTCTGGGTTAGGACTGAAGGGGCAACATTTTCTCTTGTGTCACAAAATAGTGCAAACTCTTTTGAATAGTTAGGCATCCCAATTGCTGGAGCTTCACATAGACTGTTGCGCAGTTTTAAGAAAGCAGTCATGCTTTCATCATCCCATTCAACTGGGTCTTTTGCTCGTTTCTTTGCCATTTGAATCAATGGCTTTGCAAGCACTGCAAATCCCGCAAGCCTGCAGTAACCTACAACTTCGAGAAACATTCTGATTTCTTTCTGAGTTTGGGGTAGTTTAATGTTTTGAATTACTTTGATTCTTTCAGATGTCACTCTTCTGACCCCTCTTTCTATCTGATGTCCCAGATATTTGACTGAGGTTGTACAGTATTGCAATTTCTCTGGGGACACCATGAGTCCACCTTTTTCCAAGTGGTTCAATAATGCAATGGAATTGATCACACAGTCATTTCTGGCTCTTGATGCCAAATATAGGTCATCGATATCCTGCACCAGAACAGATTGTCCGGCAGTACCAGTGATTCAAGACACTTTTTCAAAATCTGATTAAAAATGGATGGACTTTCCATGTACCCTTGAGGAACACGATTCCAAACGTAAACATGCTCGTCAAATTTGAACGAAAATAAAAACTTGATATCTGGATGCAATGGGATGGAAAAGAAGGCATGGCATAAATCAATTACAGTGAACCATCCTGCTCCCCATGGTATTTGATACAGAATCACTGCTGGATTCGGTACTACTGGACAACATGGGATGACAATTGGATTAATCTTTCAAAGGTCTTGGACCACCCTGTACTTTTCGTTTGGTTTCTTTATGCCAATTATAGGTGAATTACAAGGACTGCTCATTATTTCTTCTAAAATGCCTTGTTGAACCAAACTCTCTATCTCTTTTGCAACACCTTCCTTTATTTTGGGACTCATTTTGTACTGTCGAATGTTTGGGTAAACTGCACCTCCCTTCACTGTCACCTTTATGGGATCAACATCTGCCATCAATCCTACCTCTTTTCCAGTAAAATCCCATACATCAGGATTTACGAAAGTTTTTAGTTCTCCTGGTAAGTTTTCTAGAGACATCTTTTTAACTTCGGTTTCTTGTCTGACTAGCATAATTTTATACACTCCGTCTTCATCTGGAGTCTGAATTTCAACACCATTTGGTGTACAAAAGAATGTGCAGTTCATTTTGCACAGTAGATCTCTTCCTAGCAGGTTTACAGGGCTAGAATCGCACACTACGAATTTGTGTATTTATTGGAAGTTACCAATACAGACTTCCTTTGGTTCTGTGACAGGGGTCCTAATTTGTTTATTAGAAATGCCCACTACTTGAATCGCTTCTCCCGAGAGGGGTAGGTTTAGGATGTCTGCTGTTCACACAGTAGAACGGGAAGCACCAGTGTCCAACAAAATGGTCACATCATTTCCCTCCACTTTCTCTTCAATATAAGGACCTGACTAATCTACCGGTAAGGATGCAGCAACTACGCAATCCTCTTCCCTCCCTCTTCAAAAAGGTGTCCTGCAAAAGAAACTGTGGTGTTACCGTATTTTTCTTACCACTTCCCTCCCGAAATCAGGTGTCCACACTGTATTTGGGTTTACTCACAAAATCTGGCATTGGGGCTTAAGGTAACTGATTCTGTATTACCTGTTGCGGTTGTCTCAATGACACCTCATTCTACGTCTGTGGATTTAAATTTTGATTTTGGACATTATTATTCTGTATTAATTTCACTTGTTTCTCCAATGCCCTAGTTGTCCACACCCATGACAAGGAAACTTTTTCTTTGCCTCTTCTTTACTCACTTTCCTTCTGGGTTTACCTCCACTTCCTTCACCTTGGCCTTCCCCTCTTTTCTGATTATTTGCTTGCTGACTTAATTGAAGTTCCTGTTGTTTTGCCATTTTCACTTGAGTCCACATTGCTTTTTCTTCTAATTTCTTTCATTTATTATCAATTTTGTCCTCACAGTATTTTGCATACTTGGGAATTTCGTTGACAGGCTTTGCTTGCCAACACAGTTTGTGCTCTTTAATCGTCAGATTTCAGGTTTTAGTCCATACACAAACCGATGAATAAATTGTATCTTGTCCTTATTATCAATTTTTTCTAAACCACTTTATTGTTTAAATACCTGCAATAGGCGTTCATAATATGCATGTACAGATTCATCTTGATTTTGTGTGGTTCTGTCTATTTTAGTCTAATCGGTTTCTTTTGGAAGAATTTACCTTTTTAAGTAAGTTATCGCCTGATTATACTTCTTCATAACATCAGCTGATGGGGCTCCTGTTTTAGGATCTCAACGGTATTTATCATTTGGCCAATCCACCTTAATTTTACACTCGGGCCACAAATCAGCTGGAACAACAATGTCAAATAAACCATCTAAATCATTTAACAGTACTTTCAGCAATTTCACAAACCTTTTAAGTTGTTGGTACCATTCTACAGGTTTTTCTATGAGCTTTTGGAAATCATTAGTAAATGATAAAATATCCTGTCAGGACCATGGGACTTGTACATAATCTCCCCCTGGCACTTTCAGTTTCTTTCAGTAAATACTCAGAAGTGTTGTTTTTTGTCTGCACCTCTTCCTTCTTCTTTGTCCATCTGGCTTTTCATTTGTCTAAATCTCCCTATTTTTGCAACAATGACAATAATTCCTTTATCTGGAATTTTTGTCCTGACACTTTCATATTCTCTAAATCTTTGTCGGAAAATTCAGCTCTATATGGTTTCTGTAATTCCTTTGATTTACCAATGTCAATTCTCATTTCCAAAGCCAAATTAATTAACTTCTCATGGTATATTTTTGTATTGCGAGTAATAATTCTGCATATAAACAACAATTCATCTTCATCAAATGAGTTCAGTCTATCCAATCCCACATTTCCTGCTACCATTTCTTCTAATTCCACCCTTAATTTGAATATGTCCAATACATTTGACTGTGATTTTGGCTTCTCTATGTTTCGGGTCCATTGATCTAATTCTTCTGGGCTTACTACAGTTGCATATCTCACTCCTGAGGATGTCTGCATCTGTACTTCTTTTGAACCTCCGGGAGTCATTTTTCCGATTGAGTCACTTACTGATTCTCGGGTAGGTAAATCCATTAGGGAAATTACCAACTTGCATTCACTTGCTTGATCATCAACTATTAGGGTTTCTTTCCTAGGTTGTACTTTGGGTGTAGCTAGAACAGGAGATTTAGGACTTGCTTGCTTATCTCCATATAAAGGAACTACGGGACCTATAGTTACAGGTATTGTCAGGGCCTCAGGACTTGTATTTAATTGTTAAATGTTCTGAATTAATTCACTGCGCTGTTAATTTAATGCTTCCTATTCTCTTTCTTGGAGCACTTTTTCTAATGAGGTTTCATGTATAACATGCGAAACTAAGGGTGGTTGCAAAAACGGAGCAATAGGAGTAACTCTATGAGTTTCTTCTTCGTAAGGTGGCAGCTTTTTCATTAATAAATCATCTAAATATTCATCATCCAAATCACCACCAGTTATCAATTTCTTCTTTTCTCTGTATTTTTACTTCCTGAGAATTCTTCTGTGGCAAAAAGAGGATGAAATCCCTCCACTAGCATGGATTATCTCCAACTTTTCATTTGCTTATCTCTTGTCTCTTTTGGGAATCTTGGATAAAATTTGCTCCAATTTCTGGACCTGTCTTGCTCAAACGCCTCTGTCTCCCACTCTTCTAGGGCTTCACATTGCGCTACTCTTGGTCTGGATCTTACTTATTCATACGATTTCTTAAGTTATACAAAATTTTACCATTAAAGGTACCATGTTCTGGAATGCCAAAATACCATCTTCTTTAGTGTACTCTATCCAGTTTTCTAACCACACACATGTGTGGTAGCCCCTTTCTACCATCATGTATGATGTGGGCATATTAGGTGGGGGAATAATAATCCCTTCTCTTGTTTTAATAGCTTTGTCATTTTTAAAGTGATTCTTTATTCTCTTAAAAAGCGACATCTTTCTCCTTTCTCCGCACATGATACATTTGTTGTTCTCTAGCAAATCCTAAATATTTTTTCTATCAGGACAATTTCCTCCATGCTGGATCTAAATGCCACATATACCGCTATTTAATATTGTATGAAATGACAATAAGTTCAATTAATTCAGTCTGTTTACTTTGCAGAAATATTTCACAAATACCAGCGCGTCTCTTATTTTCAATGACCAATGAGAATTTGACTTACAAGCAGTGTTAACCAATGATTGTGTGGCTTTTCGCCGACGTGAACCTCACTCTCTGCACTCACCCCTCCTTTACAATTTTCTCACGGTTATGCACCCGCTGTTTCTACCAATCCCAGCGCGGCTCTTTGTGACGTCAGTGCAGCACCTGCGACTGACTCCCTACTTTGCAAGGTAATACAACAATTACATTTCTTTCAAAATGCAATTATACATTTCATTAATTTACAACATAAAAACATTTGCTACTGTGCTTGATTAACTAAATTCAAAGAAAAGATAATTTCTTTCACAATGAGTAAACCTTTTTCCGAGTAAAACCATCTTCCGTTTACTCTTCACTTAAGCAAAAAGGACCTTCTACTCCTTCAGAATTACCCTTTCTAGGTGATATGAGACCAAAGTTTCACCAGCCAACTGTTTGCTACCAATCACTCTCACTTTTATTCTAGGAAAAATATAATCCCTAACTATTGCTTTTTCGTTTTGCCTGACTTTACACACCTATTCCTCAAGGCTAGTAGCCTCACAGCAGTGTGGCTTCTATTTACCAACTGCTTTTCTTATCCCGGGATATTCCATACAACATTTAACAACAAGCGGGTTTTGGTTAGTACATAAAATCAACTAAACAATCAATAATCCATAATCAGTAACCAATACGCAACTAACTACCTATTTTTTTTACTAATTCCTGACCATACTACTGCTACCAGAAAAGCATAATGATAGAGCGTGCAGGGAACACTAGCTCAATTTTACCATACTCACCTAGGCCCATAAAACATTCACACTTTGAACTAGCAGTCCTGCCTCACTAAATACTAACTAATCGCCTATCAGTGTCTAGAGGTTCGTTAGGAATTATGCCTGTACACTATGACATACCAATCCTTGTCACCTTTGCTATAAGTTCTAGGGAACAAATAAGGAGTTAGAATAAACAGGCAATTTTAAAACATCTTTACTTTCCTGTAATAACCACAGACTCGGGGAAAGTTTTAAAAGCTTTGTCTATGTAAGATTTTCTGAGTCAAGAGAAAGGCTACAATACCGTGACCATAAATTTTACAAGCAAGAATATAATCAATAGGACATAAAGTTTGTAAGAAATTACAGTAACACCTTTAAACATTAGTACCTGGGGAGGGTGAGAAAGGGAAATAGCACAAGGGCATACCACATGGATTATATTTACCTAGAATGGTGCAATGACCAATCCTGGCCATGGGCTGTGGCAAACATGGACCAGGCTCCTGACTAATCAGGTGCCCATGAGAGAAGACAGGTGCAGATCAGGACAGGTGACCTCAGCTAAGTGCAACACCAGCGTCACACCCCTCTTCTCAGGAAGCCAATTAGTACCCCAACTGGGTAATCAATAATTTCCCCTAACACCTTGATTCTTCCAACTGAGTGCTCCACCAGCACCTCTGCTCTCAATCTCCTATAGCATGCGATGGGTCAGTGACAGGTCAGCTATTCGGACAAGTCGGACAATTTCTCTATCTAAACCTACCTTAATTATACCATTTCGAGGCAATGTACCACCCCTAAACATTGCAAATCTATGTGTTTCCCTTCAGTGATTGGTCAGAAAAACGAGGAGAGATCATCACACCATACTAAGATGAGATCATTTCATTTTTGGTTTCAATTTATTCCAGTTACTGCCCATAATTTATTTTTTCAATGCACTTTCATTCCACCCAGCAATACTGTTAAACAGATTTTATACAATTTATATAGCTTCAGTTCCTCCTGTGGTCAGGAGGGCATTTTCTGATAGACATCGTGGATAAGATGATTCTTGGCTGGGGTTCAATGACAATGCTCTTCAGAGCTAGAGTGTGCACGTGCAGATTTGTCCAAGATGGAGCTTGTCTCAGTATTCAGTCCCAAGTACGAGCTATCAGCAAAGTCAAAGAGAAACATATTAGAATACAAAAATAAATGAATGCACTGTATACCACTTATCTCTACTCCAAATCCCATTACTTTATTTTAACTTTTGCATTAATGGTTAAGCAGAGTGAACAAGCTTAGTACAAACAGCAGCATAAGCATTAGCAAGTGAGAATTAAAGCGGCCATTTCTGGCACTAGTGCGCAGAAGCAAAGATTTCCCACCAGAAGCGAAAGACGTCACACCATGTAGATGTGGCGGATGCATGCGCAGAAAAGGTCCCGCTTTTTCAGCGGCCATATTAAGCACAAAACATGTTGATAAATTAATTGGAGTTTATTTAAGAGGGCTGAGTCCAAGCAAGTTTCTGTAAGTATGAAACCTTGCTCCATCAGAAGAATCTAGCTCAAATGTCTCAAATGTTACCACAAATGCAGAGTGAAGTGTTGCAGCATGTTGGAAGTCCCTTTGCAAACCTAGAATGGTCACCTGTTACTTATGCCTTAATGTGGGTATTACAATGGTACTGATGGTCTGTAAACCACTCTTACTTCTTTATATGCCTCTCTTGCCTCTTTCTGCATTTCTGTTGCTTCTTTCTGTAGATTTCTTTCTCTACTGTACTTCTTTTGCCTCGTTCTGCTCATCTCTTCCAATTTCTGCACCTCCTTTGCCTCTTTATGCACCTATGTTGTCTCTTTCTGCACCTCACTTGCTTCTTTCTGTACCTCTCCTACCTCTTTTTGCACCCCTCTTGCTTCATGTTGCACCTCTGTTGGTTATTTCTGCCCTGTTCTTGCTTCTCTCTGCACCTCTTTTGCAAATTTATGCATCTCTCTTGCCTCTTTCTGTACCCCTCATCCCTATTTTTCAAACCTTTCTTCCCTGTTTCTGCACCCCTCATGCCTCTTTCGGCACCTCTGTTCCTTCATTCTGGACTTCTATGGCGTCTTTCTGCACCCCGTTTGCCTCTTTCAGCACCTCTGTTGCTTCTTTCTGCACACCTCGTGTCTCTTTCTGTACTCCTTTTGTCTCTTTCTGTATTCCTTTTGCCTCTTTCTGCACCTCTCTTGCCTTTTTCTGCAGTTCGCTTGCCTCTTTCTGCACCTCTTTTGCTTCTTTCTCCACTTATCTTGCCTCTTTCTGTGCATCTCTTGCAATTTTCTGCACACCTCTTGCCTCTTTCTGCATCTCCATTGCTTCTTTCTACACTTCTCCTGCATTTTTCTACATTTGTGCTGCTTCATCAAGCAATTCTCTTGTTTCATTTTGCACTTATCTTGCCTGTTTTTGCACCCATGATCCCTCTTTCTGCACCTTTCCTGCCTATTTCTGCACCTTTCTTGCCTATTTCTGTACCTCTGTTGCTTCTTTCTGACCACTCTTTTCCTTTCTGCACCTTTCCCGACTCTTTCTCCTTTTCTTTTGCTTTTTTATATACTTCTCTTCCTTCTTTCCGCATCCCTCTTCCTCTTTCTGTACCCCTCTTGCCTATTTTTGCACCTCTCCTACCTCTTGTCCTGTGTTGCAGTTCTCTTGCCTCATTATGTACCTCTTTTGCTTCTTTATGCACTTTTCTTGCCTAGTTATGTACCCCTCTTGTCCCTTTTTACACCTCTGCTGGTACTTTATGCAGTGGTCTTGCTTTTTTCTGCACCTCTTTTGCAAATGTCTGCATCCCGCTTGCCTCTTTCTGTACCCCTCCTCCCTATTTCCTACCTCTCTTGCTTCTTTCTGCACCTCTCTTGCTTCTTTTTGCACTGCTCTTCCTTCTTTCTGTACCTCTTTTGCACATGTTGGTATCCACCTTACCTCTTTCTGCACCCCTTTTCCCTCTTTCTGTACCTTTCTTGACTATTTCTGCACTTTACTTTCCTCTTTCCGCACCTTTGTTGCTTCATTCTGAACTTCTCTTGCCACTTTCTGCAATTCTATTCCCTCTTTCAGCACCTCTGTTGCTTCTTCCTACACTTCTCTTGCTTCTTTTTGCACCCTTATTGCCTCTTTCTGTATCATTGTTGCCTGTTTGTGCATCTCACCTGCCTCTTTGTGCACCTCTCTTTCCATTTTCTGCAGTTCTTTTGTTTCTTTCTGCAGTGCTCTTGCTTCTTTCTGCACCTTTGTTGCAGATTTTGGCATCCCTCTTGACTCTTTCTGAACCCCTCTCCCTCTTTCTGCACCTCTCTTGCCTCTGTCTGCATACCGATCTCCTCTTCCTGAACCCCTTTTGCCTGTTTCTGCAACTCTATTGCCTCTTTCTGCTGTTTCCTTGCCTCTTTCTGCACCCCTCTTGCCCCTTCCTGCACCCCTCTTGCCTCTTTATGCACCTATTTTGCTTCTTTCTGTATTTGTCTCTCTTTATGCACCTCTTTTGCTTTTTTCTGCACTTCTTTTGCCTCTTTCTGCACCTCTCTTGCTTTTTTCAGCACCAATGTTTTCACTTTCTGCACTTGTGTTCCCTCTTTCTGAACCTCTCTTGCTTCTTTCTGCACTTCTCTTGCTTCTTTCTGTACCTTTTTCTGCATTCTCTTACCTCTTTCTGCAGTTCTCTTACCATTTTCTATATATCGCTTGCCTTTTTATGCACCTCTCTTTCATCTTTATGCACATCTCTTCATTTTTTCTGACCTGCTCTTGCCTCTTTCTGTACCCCTCTTGCCTCTTTCTGCACCTCTTTTGCTTATTTCTATACTTCTCTCTCTTCTTTCGTGTACCACTCTTACCTCTTTATGCAACTCGGTTGCTTTTTTCTGTAATTCTTTCACCTTTTTCTGCACCTCTCTTGTTTCTTTCCTCACAATGTTGTCACTTTCAGTACTCGTCTTCCTTTTTTCTGCACCTCTCTTGCTTCTTTCTACATTCTTCTTCCCTTTTTTGCATTCCTATTGCCTCTTTCTGCAGTTAGCTTGCTATTTTCTGCACCATTCCTGCCTCTTTCAGAAATTCCCTTCCCTCTTTATGCACTTCTATTGCTTGTTTCTGCACCTCTCTTGCGTCTTCCTGTACCCCTGTTGCCTCGTTCTGCACCTCACTTACTTCTTTCTGCATACATCTTGCCTCTTTCTGCACCCCTCTTGCCTCTTTCTGCACATCTTTTGGTTCTTTCTTCACTTCATTTGCTTCTTCCTTTTTGTACACATATTTACAGATTATGCTGTTTGAAACACAGGTATTCAAGTATTTTAATGTTTATTTTAATGTACATGTCACTAGGTAAAAGCAGAGAGACATGCACACATCACAAACTTACTCAGACTTAAAACAATGGTATGGATAGGATCAATGTTTTATATTTGGTGGCCTAACATTCTGAGCAGTCGATGAATATTGAACATTCTAGAGAACAGTGAGGTTTAAGACATCTTGGGAGACAGATTAGTGATTAGGCTACTTTGTATGAGTCTGTAGAAATGTATAGTCAAAGTAGGCCTCTTTCTCCTCCTCTGTTGGTTCTTTCTGTACATCTCTTGCTTCTTTCTGTACCTTTCTTCCTCTTCCTGGACTTCTGTAGCCTCTTTCTGTGCTTCTCTTCTTTCTGCACCTTTCTTCTACTTTCTGTACCTCTCTTGCCTCTTTCTACACTTTTCTAGCTTCTTTCTGAGCCTTTCTTCCTCTTTTTGCACATGTCCTACCTATGCAGGCATAGTTAGAAATTAACATTTAAAAACCTTAGCATTCACTGAAAAAAACAGAGGTTTAAAGCAAGTTATAGTTAGGGATTAGCATTTAAAAAACGTAAGAAATTCACTGAAAAAAACCTAGAAATTCCCTCAAAAAACACAGGTTTCAAGGACATTTCATTTAAGAAACCTTTGAAATTCACTAAAAAAACACAGGTTTCAGGGATATTATAGTTATTTAGACATTTCACTCATACAAAACCAGACAAATTTGGCCGTTTAAGTTATTTGAGGTAACTATAACTCGTGCCCCCATAATGCACAGATTATGACGTCACATATTACATCACCCATAACGTGGTGAGTGACATTGTATATATATTACCTACTGGATTCACCATTATAGTTATGACCATGTTTCCATAGAAAAGCTTTTTTGTTTTGCCAAAACTTTGGCTCTGCTCGATAAATCTTCATGACATTTTCAACTTTTCCCCTTTTTGGTTCAGCATCTGTGTTGAACATTTCAGAGGGATTTGTCAAGTGGGGGCCAAAAAAAAAGGGGATCACAAAACACATTTTCCCATGCATTTTTCTATAGGAATTTTTTACCTGACTACAGCCCAAACCGTTGGACGGAATTACACCAAATTTGGCGGAAAGCTATATATTGGTCCAAAATCGTGCTTTTTGTGATTTGTTGTAAATCTGTTCAGTAGTTTTAGAGATATTCTAGTTTTAACGATATAGATATATGGGGACGTGAGTCCTTGCAGTGCACTTGCGTAGCCTACTGAAATGTGATTGGTTGCCAACACTTCAACCAGGAAGTGCTGGCAGCCATCTTGGGACTCAGCTTGAGGTTGAGTCCCACAAAAATATGTACAGAATAAAAGAAAGGCGGCAGGCTAGGAATTCCCTGACTTGCAGATATGTTGGGGGTGGTCCAATTGGGACCCTGCCGTGGATGTAAAATGATTAAATTTTGCTGCCAATTTGTGGGTAGACTGCGGATCCGCACCAACATTGAAAAAAATGTGGTCCTGCACACCTTTCATAGAAAGCCCCCGGGTGGCCCAATTACTGGGGGCATTGTTTTATAATTTTGAGGAGAGTAGAAATGTGGGTCTCCCTACATCAGTGATGTCATCAGTAATGCCACTGACCATGTCATGAGTGAAGTAATATGTGAGGTCATAAGCAGTGCATTGCTGAGCCGTATGTTATAGTAAGCTCCGGTAACGATAATGGCTGAATTTCTCTAGTTTTTCTACGATTAAAATGTGAGCCTATCTGTAACGCCCCTGTATCCTTTGGTTTTTTCAATGAATTTCCAAGGTTTCTAAATTGTATTTCCTAAGTATAACATATCTGCAACCTTTGTTAATCCATGACCCTCCTACAGCCTTTTCCTCACCTCTTCAACCCCGAATCTCTCCCACAAATCTCCCAACTCTCTTGTAGCATTCCCTCACTCCTATAATCTCTCGTCTATCACTCCTGCAGCCTCTCTTTTACCTGCAGGTACTAGTGTCTCCTGTAGCCTCCTACTTACTCTCATACAGTGGAGCAGCATATCATTTTTCCTACAACCTCTTCCCTATCTCTCCTGAAGCCCCCACTCTCTCACAGCTGTTTCCACTTCTCTTACAGTCCTCTCCACCCTTTCCTGCAACCTCCTTCCCACTTTCTCGCAGTCCCTTCCTCTTCTTATCTTTTCCATCATTACTGCTCTCTCTACTCTTGCCTCCACTTGCCCTGCAGCCTCTTCTTTCACTTATCTGCATGCTCTTCTGCACCTCTATCCTGCAGCCTGTTCTATAGCTTCTGGCTCTCCTACAGCAGTCTTCTCTCGCTTGCCTCCAACCCCCTCCTCTAGTTCGTTTAGCCTTCCCCTCTCCTGTATCCTTTCCCATATTCTACTGCAGTTTTTTCTTACCCCGCTCCTGAAGCTTCAATCTCACACCCTCCCATGCTTTCTCTCTTCTGCTTCTTGCATTCTTGCATAGTGCACTATGCATTCTACCCTGCCTCCTCCTTCTGTGTCTCCTGCAGCCCCCTGCTGTGTACAGCTTGGAGGAGGGGCTCTAAGAGGTTGGTGGTTCGCCTATGACTTTGATGAGCATACCCCTGGATGAGCACTAGGATTACAGGTAAGTAACTAATCCTTCTCATCCAGGGGATACTTCTTTGTATCTGTATACCTATATGTCAGTACATTATTTGTCTTTAATAAATGAAAGTTACATTAAAAAAAGAAGAAAATAACTTAATCTAAAGTTGTGCTTGCCTAAATTTGAAAGCTGGTCATCCGAAGTGAAGGGTGAAACTTTGAAACAATCTGTTCAAAGAGCTGCGGCTAGTGAACTACCATACCAGTGTAAGCTGAAATTGCTACAGCATCTCTCAATTGACAATCAAGACTAGCAAGATAACTTTAGCCACATTCATCAAATTTTACTTGGTGAAGCCTATTCACAGAGGCTTTTTACAGTATGCAAAATAGTACTTTTGTGGTTCTGTTTTATAAACAATTACACGCCTTTCTGAATCGACCCCAGAACATCTATTATGGGATTAGGTAATGGAATATTCATACACAAGTAATACAAATGGAAAGACTGCGACTCCTGAAGTATGATTACCAATACTTGTAGATGCTTTTGTCAATAGGCCACAATGAGCTTGCCCTGCAACCTGTCCCACTAACTACTCAATCTATGTAATATACATAACATTTGTTGTTTGATATATTTGCAATTTTAGACCTGTTGTAAAAATGCTGATTGCTGAACTTTACCCTTTATTTACTCTGTTATTTTTGCAATCTAGGTGATAATATTATTATGCATATCTTGTTCTTTGGTGCGCTAAGGAGCTGGATGCCTAGCATTTTTACATTGCAATTAAATGAATGTCTGCATTAGTAGCAGCTAGCACATTTAGGTACAGATTTATCATAATGTGTGTTGCGCTTGCCTCACACAATGTAACTCAAGTGCAATACAACACTAAAGTCTGTTTAACCAAGCTACGGAAGGCCACCTTGCATGGCATTGCAGTGCTTGGTAATTCTGGGGTAATGCAAGGCTGCACAAGTCACAGCCTTGTGTTACTGAGCCCTGGGAAGGTGTACCATGGTTGGAACTTTATTTCTTCAACACATCCAACCATAGACTTTGGCACATTCCCAGATTTATCATGAGTGGAAGACCTCGGAATGCATCAAAATGGTACATCTACCCAGAGAATGAGTAACATGGAGAAATTAGTTACTTTCTCCTTTTTTTCTCTTTCTATGTATATTGCATTCTGCAGCACACATAAAAAGAGGAAAAAGCCTCAGGGAATCTATTTTTCTGCAGAAAGGTGTATCTTCCTGTGCAAAAACAATCCTGCCTACAATTATTGCATCGTTGTACCATGGTGTAAGGGTGGCTGTGTGGCTGTTAGGCAGAATATTTTGTGCCAGCGCAAGGAAAACACATGAAAGTCCTCAATGGTTACTAAACCTAGGTTCTCCCAGCGTTTAGTAACCATTGAGGACTTTCTAAATCAAGATGGAAGAATTACATTTGATGAATTGACTGTTAAATACCAAATTCACCCTACCGAATATCTGAAATTTATTCAAATATATACATCACTTAAACAACACATTATAAATATAGAAGTAAAAACGATACCATTCATAGACGTGATACAAAAAACATCAACTAGAATCAGTGATATGGGGGGGCGTGGCTTGGATGCCGAGGAGGTAGGCAGCGTGAGCTCGGAGCTCCGTGCCCGATCCCGGAAAATATCCTGAATATCTGATCGGACCCCGGTGTAACCAGTATCATCCGGTACTGGAAGACACTGCGGAGGGCCCGGGGCCCACGGAAGACGACACCGAGCCATTCCACAGCGATATTTCGGCTTTGAAAGCTGGACTCAGGCGAGAAGTCGCGGATCCCAAAATGGCGGCGAGGGCATGAGACTCTGAAGCGACGGAGACATCTGCCTGGAGACCTGCAAAGGACTGCTCCCTGGCGACACAGGGGTGTTGACGGCTGCATCGCGCCTCTCCCCCCAGGTGCCGAGTGGACCTTGGGCGCGCCCTCGGGCGGAGACTGGGGACCCCCCCTGGTAGGGGCGACGACGGTGCGATAGTAACTCAGCAACGAGGACCCCTGGCACGACTGGCGCCGGCCGGGCTGCGATCATTCAGTGTTTCCTGATTCTTGGAGATAACTTCGGGTAGGGAGCCCTGCCGGAGGGCGATACCCAACAGCACACGGAGGACGGCCAGGAAAGTACCCGGAGGCCACCGAACGAGCCGGCCCAGATGGGGAAGACAAAAGGGAAGGGAGATGGCGCGACCGATACTGAGGCCGCGGAGGGAGCGGAGCGAGACCAAGCGGCATTGCAGCGGATGCAGGATCGCATCCTGGAGGCCATCGCCACCACAAAGGACGCCCTGCAGCAGGATATAGCTCAGGTGGCGACGAGTTTGGGCCTCCTGAAGGTAGATCATGACAAGCTTAAAGACAGGGTGAAGTCCGTGGAGACCACGGTTAAAGACTTAGCCCCGGGCCAAGCCACAATGAAGGCCCAGATGGCGGACGTGATGGACCGTCTGAAGGTGTTAGAAAGGAGGGCCGAAGATGCGGAAAACCGAAACAGGCGCAACAACGTTCGCCTAGTGGGCCAGCCGGAAAAAATCGAAGGCAACGACATGGTGGGCTACCTTGATAATTGGTTGCGGACGGAGGTGGCACCGGAAGGATTGTCCCCCTTCTTCTCCCTGGAGCGGGCACATAGAGTTCCAGCGCGCCCGCCAGCCTTGGGCCTTCCCCCTCGCCCAGTGGTGTTTAAGTTGCTCCACTACCGGGACAGAGACTGGCTCCTACAGAGGGCGAGAGAAGCGGGGCCATTTCAAGTGGATAACAATAGAGTCACCATGTTCCCGGACTATACATTTGAGACGCAGCGACTCCGGGCAAACTTTCTGTCCCTCAAACGTGAGCTCCGCCAGGAAGGCATCAAATACTCCCTGTTGTTCCCTGCCAAGCTAAGAGTGGTGGTGGATGAGAAAACATTATTCTTCACGACCTCCGCAGACGCTTGGGACTGGTGGGACACTTATAAAGCGGGCACGGATGGTGCTAAGGCCAGGGAGGAGGAGGCTAAGGTGGCGCAACCGGTCAGGCAATCCCAACGGATCAGGAGGAACCGCAAGAGGACTGGAAAACCATTGGTGTCGCAGACGGAGGCGGAGAGGCAGGCGGCACTGCAGGCGGTAGTGGACTTATCTAGGACCGCCAGAAGTCGGTCCGGGAAGGGCACGGAATCGGAAGACCCGGGCACGGGCTCAGAGACGGGACAGTCGGAATTTGGTGGAGCCCGGGGCCCTATCGTGACGCCGCAGACTTCGGGGGAGATACTGGAGGCGTGTTGAACTGAACTGGTGGAGTGAACTCGTTGTTTGGACACCGGGGCACTGGGCCCGCAGCAATGGGACGTTATTGATTGAGGTTTTGGGGAGCTGTAAGATGGGGATTGTGGGATGGAGTGCACGGGGCTGACTTGTTTTGAGGTTACATTGCATTGAGCCACGCCTTACTGGCCCCTAAGGTCACCGCAGTGGGGACTGCGACTGTTACCGCCTTTCCTTGAGGGGTGGTTGGGAGTGTTGGTTTGGATGGGGGTACTTCCAGTTGCGGGGGGGCCTGTCCTGGGGGGGTGGGAGAAGCGAGCAGTTGGGGTTGCTCGGGGGGTAGTTGTTGTTGGAGGGGTTCGGCTTCCTGTTTGGAGTGGGTGGGTGGGTGGACCCGTGGTCGCGGGACGTTTGCGGACAATGTTCTTTGCTTTTTGGTCCGGTTGTGTAGGGGGGGATGGCTAGTACCGGGGCGCTGAAATGTGTGACCTGGAATGTGCGGGGTATGCAGTCCATGACGCGCAGACATAAAGTCCAGGTGTACCTCAAGCGTAGGGGGGTCCATATAGCGTTCCTGCAGGAGACGCATCTTAACAAGCAGGAGGGGGCTGCTCTGCAGAGGCGCTGGAGGGGGCAGTTATTTTACACGACATTTTCAGCTTTTGCAAGGGGGGCACTGATTTGGATACGGGCGGGGGTCCCCTTCTAGGTCTCGAAGTCAGTGGTGGACCCGGAGGGCAGATATGTGGCGGTGGAGGGGAGGCTGAGAGGCAGGGTGATATCTCTCTGTAATGTGTATGCTCCTAATGTAGACCTACCCGCCTTCTTGTCTACTATCTCGGGCAAATTGGCGGGTTATTTGGCAGGGCCGGTCCTCTTGGGGGGGGACTTCAACTCGGTTGAGGATGTGTTACTAGATAGGTCCCATCCCCCGCTGCGCGCGTCCCCAGTGCATAGGGTCGCTAAGCGTAGGTTGGAATGGCAGGAAAGCTGGGCCCTCACGGATGCATGGAGGGCGTTGCACCCCACCACTTGAGGAAAATTAAATTTTGGCCATGTTGTGTTCCCTAGCGCGTACCCCACCGACTCCATGTACCAGCTTAAAGTGCATGTAACTTCCCTCCTGTGCCAGTTATGAAGACGCAAATACATTTGCGTCCACCGTCAACTTGTCCTCTTTCAGACGCACCATGAATGGATTATATAGTCCGTTCCTAAGTATGCTATGCCAACGTCTTTTTGTAGTACACTTTTCACTTTTTCCTGCTCTAGCCAGAGTAGGCCCTGAATTCCTGCCATCTGAACCTCTTTTGTGGCTCCTGGCTCTGCCCAGGCTACCTCTGTACTCATGAACTATGTCCTATATTCAGCACGGCCCCTCGCGCTCAGCTCAAGCCTGCTTTCTGCCAAGACTGACTATAACCTTCGAGTTATCTGTTCCGCTCCCCGAGAATACATTCCTGCCTACTAGATCCTGTAAACATCCTCTCCAGCTGCAGAGCCAAAAGGCCGATCTGTCTTAATGCAAGTAATTCATAGCCTCCGTTGCCATGCTTCCATGGAAGGCCCCGTGCCCCCACGCTTCACATGTAGACACTCAGGCGCTCATACACGCATTCACAGTTAGCATAGAACAGCTTCTGCCCTAGAGACCTTTCCGCCCAGATAGTATAGTTCCTAAACATCAGATATCAGATATGATAGAAGTACAAGTTGATCTGACATGCCAGACTTCTGTCTCTTTCCGTCAGTGTAAATGTCAAGACTCCTGCACCCTGTCAATCACACGTCATGCAGCTGCGCGCGCATCCAAGCTTCCGATTTCTGCTGACATTGCAACATTCTGTTAGCACCACCCCTTGGTGCCACCCACTTGCGTCACCTATCAGTGACGTTTCTAGCACACACCTCTAGTTCACGCCTAGTTTACGCCTCTTGATGATGTATTGGTACCACGTGTATACTGTTATCTTGTCTTCTCTCAGCTGTTACGCCTCTCACATTGAAACCTATGATGTAAGTCAAGTATATAAGCTATGTAATGTCAATAAACGAGAGCGCGCTCATCTATCCCTTCTGACACCCCTGTGGTGGTCAGAACATGATATCCTGATTCCTTTATGAGGAATAAAACCCTTAGAAACTCTAACACCACGGACTCTGTTTTCTTTCCTTCTAATTGAGTTATCATTGATTAAGTACTTACCTGCATAGAAATTAAGAGAGTAAATTAATTATTTACGTCATTTTGGCGCCCGAATAGGGACCCCTCCCCCACCTCACGTGCCGGAAGGTGCGTTGCAGTCCGTGTCCCCTGCCATCAGTTAGACGGACTACACGTGTACTGGCAGGATTTCCTGCATCCCCCTCTGACACACGGAGGTGACGAAGACTGCGATCAGTGCCCAGACGAGGCGGTGAGGAGTGCGGAGGATCCCGACCAGAGCCCAGCCGAAAGAAGCAAGGTCCGAGGTGTGAAGAGGCCCACCAGTTTTCCGAAGTTTTCCGAAGTTTTCCGAAGTTTTCCGAAGTTTTCCGAAGTTTTCCGAAGTTCCGAGTCGAGTCCAGTCGAGTTTTCCGAGGCCTTCTGTTTCCGTGCTTCCCGGTGAGTACCATTGCTGGGTCGTATCTAGACGGGTTTGGGTACGCAAGTCCGGTCTGCACTGTTTTTAGGCAGTGTATCTGTACTGTTTAGCAGTATATCTAGGATTCCGAATTTCTGCACTGTTACAGCAGTGTATCCGTACCGTTGAGCGGTACATTCAGTGTAGGGGGTAGTTAGCTATGTCTTCAATGTTTTCATGTGATTAATGTCGTGGTATGAATGTGACTGTTTAAACGTGTATTATTGTGTTTTTTTTTTCCTATAATATAGCTGTCAAAAAGTATTAAGGAATAAAGATCTAGCGTCCAGTAAATAAGTAAGCAGGATGCCGTTTCTCAGTAAGTTAAAACAGATCGGAACTAGGAAAGGGTTACTAGAGGAAGAAATTCCTATCCCCCCTAGGGACACTCCAGGCAATTTTATGTATCAAAAGCACGGCATAGATGCCATATTATATCTAGATTTATGGGCCGATTACACCAAACACCTAGACGAGAGACACAGATGGCCTGTTACCGGAACGTGGGATGCCGAGTGCATCATGAGGGTAGAAGAAGCATTATGGAAAAAGAAAGCTAGACAATCTCAGAAGGACGCCATAGAATTTTGGCGTAAGGAATCACGTAAGCGTGCGGACAAAGCACTCCGTAGAGAAGACAGACTTAAAGAATCAGATAAAGAGCGAGAAAACGAATTAGTTACTGAAGGGATCCGAGTAAAAACAGAACAAATAGACCGTGCCCGAAATAATCTTGTAAACGGTATGTATCTCGTAGCAGATGGCCCATCCGAAACTGAATCAGAGATACCGAAAAACTTACCGACACCATTAGTTCCAACTAAAGTAATGCATAAAACTACTAAAGACATATTCCTGAATTCATATCTAGAGGATGTAGCACCAGCTTATACCAACATGCCTGTTCGTGCCCTGCCTACTGACAGGGATGGGGGTGGCACTGCGCCCCCAGATCCAGCTCCACCGGTACCGCAACAGACCCCTCCCGCTCCGCCAGCTCCGCCACCCCCCGTTCTTAAAACGGATCTACCGAAACCAGTACTACCCGATCTTACTAAAAGACAGATTCAAGTCCAGATACAGACTCCGCGGAGAGATAATGCCCAAGCATCCGCCTCAGGGGGTGCGACAGCGGGTCTACGGACCCCGCCACCGACACACAGATTGCATTTAAAGGACACACAGAATCCTTTCCAGTCTCCCTATTCAGCCCGGCTTGACGCATTCAAAGATAGGATGTCATTCTGCAGATATGATCCAGTACCCGGAACAGACGATCTGATGGTATTAGCATCACTGCGCTTAAGATCTGCCACCGATAACTTGCTATGCTATGTAGGAATGCAGGAAGCTCTCGACAGACTATACAAATTCATACAGACGGGGAAAGACCCCGACAGTGTCAAAGCTGCCATGTATAAACAGAAAGTTGACGTTCAGAAACAGATATTACGATTCTTCATTAATTGTGTGATAAGAGAACGAGACAGGCCCGGGACAGATCAAAGTGAGTTAGACGCATTAAACAAGTGGGGCCAAAATATAGCAGACGCGAAACATGACAAGGGAACTTGTATAGCCACTATGTCCCAGAAAATTAGAAAGGCAGTATTAACTGCACATCAGGAAGAAACTGATAAAACTTCCTCCGGGGAGGAAGATGAAGATGAAACATCAGAAAAGTCTACAGATATCATAGCGTATGTAGGTAGGGGAAACTACCTTAGGAAAGGTGTCCGTCCGGAGAGCAAGAGAGTTCTTTTCTCCGCTTTAACAAATCCGAATTCTTCTGAACATCAGTTCCAGGAAACTGATAAAAGGCTTCGAGATCGAGTAGGGTATCATATACTAAATTCTATGGATGAACAGGAACTAGCCCGGTCGGCCATGTTGTGGGCCGAAAACGCAGACATATATAATGATGACACGTTAGTGCAGACATTCTTGAACCTTTCCCCGGAAGAGCAGAAAATAGCAGGTGTATACATGATTCAGCACCTCCTTATCAAGTTCAGAAACCATCATTCTGATCCCGGTCCCTTACACGAAACATTAGAAGCACTACTCATGGATAGATGGAGAGGTTTTAGTACCAAATTAATACAAATAATTCTAGAACAACGACGTAAGTATAACACTTTCCTGAGTTCTGAATATGTTCCCGCCCCGCCTCCAGAAAGAAAAATGTACCACATGCAATGCGGTGGCGGCATTGAAAGCCAGAATCCCTTACGAGAAGTACATCCAGTTATGGGTGCCGATAATAACCTGAAACGTGTGTATGTTCACACACCACTGACTAAGTTAGAACTATTAGAAATGAAGAAGTTAGTTCCGTGCCATGATAAAGACCCGGCAGGTTTTCACAGAGAGCTTAAAGACATGTTACTGATGGGAGATTACACGTATGATGATATTATGAAAATGTTAAAGGTACTGTTGCCCACGGGCATTTACGAGAAATTAAAGGAGAAGGATTGGGAAGTGGGAGAGTCAAAGATAGCATGGGCAGAGATAGAAGACGAAGAAAAGAAACGAGTCCCAGGGTTAGGCCTTGGGGATCTGACTAAAGCATTACCAGGTTTAATAGTACAGGTTCTGCCAAGATTATTGACAACTAGAAAGGAAGATTGGGACGCAATCTCGTCCTGCAAACAGAAACAAGATGAAGATACTAGTGACTTTTATTCGAGATTCGAGAAATGTTTCATTATCAATAGTGGCCTAAAAACAAGTAGCGAGTCATATCCACACCTTTTTGTAACGAAATTAGTAGAGAACGCCCTACCACTGGTTAAAAATAGAGTGTACAAGGTTGAAAGTACTTGGCAGGCAAATACGCCATCACAGATGTTACAAATGTTACAATATCACCAGAATAGAATTAGGGAAGAACAAGAGCAGGAACAGAAACGTATGAAAGACACGAAAATGAAAATGTTAGTAGCCCAGACAATTCCAGCCGAGGGTCATAGAAAAGGTGGGGCCCAGACAAATCATTCTGCCGCTCCCGTTAAAGGGACATGTAATTATTGCAAGCAGCCAGGTCACTACGTACATGAATGTCCAGTCCTGAAACATAACATCGAGACAGGTAAAACTAAAGAAAGACCGCGTCCGCCTAGACATGAACAGGGTCATCAACAGACCTCACAGACCGAACAGCCAATGCAGAATACACAGCCTATGCGTGATCAGTCCCATACAGTACAGACCGTAGCAGTACCACAGCCACAGCATGCTCAGACACAGCCCGCTGCTGCAACTAGAGAAGTCTCACAACAAATGTACCAGTATGCCCAGTCGGCATATCCGGACTATCAGCGTTATACATGAAACAGCCTAGGGAGGGAAAGTGATTTGCCTCTTATTGAAATTCCTGTAGATCAAGAAGGTCCTTATGTACATAGTCACGTATTAGGAAAAGACAGAAAGTTTTTAATTGACACAGGGGCAAGTCGCACTACTATAAGTCATAATGAGGTTCCAGGGGCACCCCTCTCAGGCTCACAGAATGTTTCCCTTGGTTTTTCAGGACAGCCTATTGTAAATGAAGTATCAGAACCAGTACCACTAGCTGTGGGTCCATTATCTCGAGTTACAGATTTGTTACTTACGAAATCATGTCCCGAAAATCTGTTAGGAATTAAAACATTGAAGGCTCTAGGAGCTATAATTTGCTGTTCCCCGGAGGGAGTCAGACTCTTTCTACGGGATTTCAAGGGTCATTATGTTCTACGTGACTTTGATGTCAGATTGAAAAATGTACCAGATCACTTATGGGCAAAAGGCCCAGCTGATGTAGGTTGTATGCATATCACACCATACCGTGTTACACTCAAGACAGGTGTTGTTCTACCCAGAATCAGACAATACAAGTTACCACCCGATGCTGTAGTGGCCTTACTGAAAATCATTGAAGAGCTTATTGCCCAGGGAGTGGTCGTAGAGACCGACTCCAATATCTGTAATTCGCCTATCATTCCAATTCTTAAACGTACAGACCGCAATGCACCGCCAGTATACCGGCTGGTGATTGATCTTCGAGAACTGAACAAATGCATTGTACCACAGTATCCTGTGGTCCCCGATATCTCCACCCTGTTAACTGCTATTGATTCAGAAGCAACGTTCTTTACCGTAATCGATCTCAAGAACGCCTTCTTCAGTGTACCCATTGACCCGGAGAGCCAATATCTCTTCGGATTCAGTTTAAATGGACGAAGTTTCAAATTTTCCCGCGCACCTCAAGGATTTACAGAAAGCCCCAGCATCTATAGTCAAGCCCTGAAAAGACAACTAGATTGTATCCAAATGCCAGTTAATACAGCTTTACTACAGTACGTCGATGATCTGCTGATCACCGCACGAAGTGAGCCCGAATGTGAACAAGCATCTCTGATAGTTTTGCATTTTCTGGCCGACAAGGGACACAAGGTGTCTCCTTCGAAGCTACAATTCTGTGTTCAGCAAGTTGTGTACTTGGGTCACTTGCTGTCCAAAGTGGGGAGACAGCTCACTCCCGATCGCATTCAGTTAATAGTAAACATGCCCCGACCCCAGTCACAAAAAGAAGTGCGGGCCTTCATAGGCCTCACCTCGTACTGCAGACAATGGATTCCTCAATATGCATTTCTAGCTAAACCACTCATCCAGTTAACGACACAGGAGGCAGCGACTTCGACTGTCCTTCCTTGGACTCAGGAACACACACAAGCCTTTGAGGAATTAAAGAAAGCTTTATGCCAAGCACCAGTTTTAGCGACACCATGCTACAGTAAACCGTTTACACTTTTTGTTACAGAACGTGATGGTACAGCATTGTCTGTCCTCACTCAAGATCAAGCAGGTTCACATAAGCCTTGCGCTTATTTTTCAAGTACATTGGATTCAGTAGCACAGGCACTCCCTGCATGCTTAAAGTCAGTAGCAGCAACAGCGTTAGCAATCAGACAAAGCGATTCAATTGTTCTAGGTCATCAGTTAACAGTACAAGTCCCACATTCTGTAGAGGTTCTGTTAAACAGAACCCAGACTCAACACTTGACCATAGCACGACTGACAGGTTACGAATTGACATTATTCCAGCCACACATAGAAATCAGACGCTGCAGTATCTTGAATCCAGCAACATTGTTACCTACAGTTATGACAGATACAGCTCCACATGATTGTATAGAGATTATTAATGCAGTAACAAAGCCCAGACGAGATTTAACAGATGTTCCATTGACAAATCCAGACCTGACACTTTATGTGGATGGTTCATGCATGAGAACAAGTGCAGGAGAGTTAGTGGCCGCATATGCAGCGACCACTGAAACTGAAGTGAAAGAAACACATCGTATTGATACACTGTCTGCTCAAGCAGCAGAGCTCATCGCTCTGACCCAAGCCTGTATTCTAGCGAAGAACAGAAATGTTAACATATACACAGATTCCCGTTATGCGTTCGGAGTCGTACACGACTTTGGTATGCTCTGGCAGGAACGAGGTTTCCTGACCTCTCATGGTACCAAGATCCAGCACGGTCCTCTCATTCAAGCACTGTTAGAAGCAATACATCTGCCTTCAGCCATATCAGTTATGAAGTGTAAAGCACATACTAAAGCCACAGATTCTGTTTCCCAGGGTAACGACCTGGCAGATAAGACAGCAAAACATACAGCACTGACTCACACTCAGACAACTGACACGACAAAGATAACAGATCCGACAAACTGCATGACAGTCAGAGATCCCACACTAGATGTTATTGACATTCAGACACACGCTACTGCAGACGAAATAAAGAAATGGATCGAACTAGGAGGGATCCAGACAGATCAGGGTTGGATGACGAAGGGAAAATCTACATGGTTTCTCCCTGACTCTATGGTTCAAGTCATGATAAATACAGCACATAGTCCTGCCCACTTAGGAGAGAAAGCAATGCTAGACAGTTTGCAAAATATCTGGAACAATAAACACTTACGAGCAGCCGCAAAACAGAAAGTGCGTACTTGCATGATCTGTTGTCAGTTCAATCCAGGTAAAAGCGTCCCTGTAGAGCAAGGTGGATTTCATCCTCCCGATCACCCTTTTGAAGTCCTCCAGATGGATTATATCCAGATGGACCGTTGTCGAGGATTTAAATATGTTCTCGTAGTTGTCTGTGCTCTGTCCCGCTGGACCGAAGCATACCCAGTCCCAGATTACACTGCTCCGACCACTGCCAAACAGTTGGTTCGTGAATTTTTCCCACGGTACGGCTTGCCTCGTGTCGTGTACTCAGATAACGGTCAGCCATTCTCGTCTGCCCTAATGAAAGAAGTTTCCTTGTTATTGGGATACCAGTGGAAGTTCCATTGTGTCCGACATCCAGAAGCAGCAGGCCTTGTAGAAAGGCATAATCAGACATTAAAGATTCGCCTTGCCAAAATATGTCAGGACAAAGGGGTCGACTGGATAGTCGCCCTGCCGGTGGCACTATTCTACATGAGAATGGTCGCCCATTCGAGATCAGGGCTATCTCCGTACGAAGTGGTTTTTGGAAGACCACCGAATATGTGGGGGACGCCCATTCCTAAAAAGATAACCGATGTTGATTCTAATATGTTGACAGATTACCTTGCCTCCTTGATGTCTGCACTCCAATCATGTCGTTCACAGGTTGCCGCTGCCTTCCCTGACAACACCGATGTGAAGGAGCATGATGTCCGCCCCGGTGACGTTGTTTTAGTCCGAAACTTCGACAGGAAAAGTCCGTTGGAGCCCCGCTGGAAGTCTCCGAAGACCGTTCTTCTAACAACAAAGACCGCAGTCAAATTGGAAGGAAGAAAGGGGTGGGTCCACCTAAGCCATATCAAAACATTCCCAGGACTGAAACCGGAACAAGACACACCCACCCCCACCAAAGACTCTGATAACAAAGACTTTTCCGAATCCAAACGAGAAAAAACTCCTCAAGAACAATATCGTATGAAGTTACGATCTAGCAAGTCAGACAGTTTAATTGTTTAAGTCCTCCCCTAGGTGAATCGGTTAAATAGTTTCTGACATGTATCCCCTAGATCGAGTTAGAGAGAGAGAGGAAAAGAAAAGAACATATTGCAAATCACTTCGTAGTCACTGCATAGTGACACTAATAATTATGTTTATTCTCAGTATATTAATAATCATTGCTAGTATCTTGTTACCTATATACTATCCTATCTTCAAGCGTGAACAATCTGCTTACAATGTCTCTGCTGAACACACTTTTAGTGAGTTACCTCCTCATGAGCTTTCCTACAGACTTGCGCTGCGCAACAATACATTCATTAGTATGTTACATCATTCTCATCAAACTAACAATGCTACAAATTGCTGGATATGTGGTCGACTCCCTCCCTACCAGAATTACAAGGGAGCACTGCCTCTCTTTCCGTATCCGTTCACTCACAATGGCTCCTGCGGAGCATGGTTTAAGATAATTAATTCTTTAGATCCCGACATTGCTGTTTTCGATGGGGGTTGGGTTTGGGGAAACTTGAACTTGGTCCTACTAGACGTCTGTTACCCGGATAAGGAGGGACTCCCCATTAGAATAGGAACTGATCTAGAAAATGAAGTATATGGATTAGGTAATTACACAATTAGCCTTATGATTCTTACTGTCGAATCCGAAGCCGCACCAGTTCTACCTATTATGTCAGTACTGCCAGTCACTGGTGAATTATGTATCAAGAAGAAAGGTTCAGTACACTTAGGTCATAGTAAATGCACTACTGTGGTCGAATTCAGTGATGATGGAAAGTCATCCTTCAAAGCTATCAGTCATTCTTACTTTGTGTGTGGTCATACCGCATACATTCGTCTACCTCCAGATTGGGATGGTACCTGTTACATTGCATTCCTTCTGCCACCCGTTTTTCTAGCTCCTTCTGATTACCATAGAAATAGCAATCTAGTAAAGAATAGACCAAGAAGAGATGCCCCCCTTGTCGACTACACAGAAACGGCATGGGAACAGTACACTGACTTTAATAAAGGATTCTTTTTCTTCTTAGGCCCTGTCCAGAATAGTAAATTAATACGCAGATTAACTAGAACACTTGAAGCTGTAGTAAATGAGACTACCTCCGCCTTAGGAAACTTAACAGAGGAGCAGTCCGCTATGCGGGTTGTTGTCCTTCAGAATCGTCTTGTAATTGACGTCATCTTGGCAGATAGAGGTGGAGCCTGTAAGGTCATCGGGTCAAGCTGCTGTGTTTTCATTCCACAGAATGCACCATCTGTATATCAAGCTATCACCCGTCTTCATAAAATTGCAAATCAGATACATCAGAATCCAGGCACCTGGACTTGGTCCGGTTGGTTCTGGACAACGTTAACAGCTTGGGGATGGAAGATCCTATCCTTCCTAGGCATTGGCCTAGTCCTAGTATTCAGTTGCTGCCTGTGCCTACAGTGTGGGCCAGCGATCTGTGGACTGTGTGCCACTTCTTGCATTGAACATTCCAGTTTTCACTCAAAACGTAACCGAAAGAAAGAAGAGCAAATGATGTTACAAGAACAGACTGATCGATTCATGAGGATCGATATTTCATGAAGGGTCCGTAGGGAACAAGGAGGGAATGAGGAAAATTAAATTTTGGCCATGTTGTGTTCCCTAGCGCGTACCCCACCGACTCCATGTACCAGCTTAAAGTGCATGTAACTTCCCTCCTGTGCCAGTTATGAAGACGCAAATACATTTGCGTCCACCGTCAACTTGTCCTCTTTCAGACGCACCATGAATGGATTATATAGTCCGTTCCTAAGTATGCTATGCCAACGTCTTTTTGTAGTACACTTTTCACTTTTTCCTGCTCTAGCCAGAGTAGGCCCTGAATTCCTGCCAACTGAACCTCTTTTGTGGCTCCTGGCTCTGCCCAGGCTACCTCTGTACTCATGAACTATGTCCTATATTCAGCACGGCCCCTCGCGCTCAGCTCAAGCCTGCTTTCTGCCAAGACTGACTATAACCTTCGAGTTATCTGTTCCGCTCCCCGAGAATACATTCCTGCCTACTAGATCCTGTAAACATCCTCTCCAGCTGCAGAGCCAAAAGGCCGATCTGTCTTAATGCAAGTAATTCATAGCCTCCGTTGCCATGCTTCCATGGAAGGCCCCGTGCCCCCACGCTTCACATGTAGACACTCAGGCGCTCATACACGCATTCACAGTTAGCATAGAACAGCTTCTGCCCTAGAGACCTTTCCGCCCAGATAGTATAGTTCCTAAACATCAGATATCAGATATGATAGAAGTACAAGTTGATCTGACATGCCAGACTTCTGTCTCTTTCCGTCAGTGTAAATGTCAAGACTCCTGCACCCCGTCAATCACACGTCATGCAGCTGCGCGCGCATCCAAGCTTCCGATTTCTGCTGACATTGCAACATTCTGTTAGCACCACCCCTTGGTGCCACCCACTTGCGTCACCTATCAGTGACGTTTCTAGCACACACCTCTAGTTCACGCCTAGTTTACGCCTCTTGATGATGTATTGGTACCACGTGTATACTGTTATCTTGTCTTCTCTCAGCTGTTACGCCTCTCACATTGAAACCTATGATGTAAGTCAAGTATATAAGCTATGTAATGTCAATAAACGAGAGCGCGCTCATCTATCCCTTCTGACACCCCTGTGGTGGTCAGAACATGATATCCTGATTCCTTTATGAGGAATAAAACCCTTAGAAACTCTAACACCACGGACTCTGTTTTCTTTCCTTCTAATTGAGTTATCATTGATTAAGTACTTACCTGCATAGAAATTAAGAGAGTAAATTAATTATTTACGTCACACTAGGGACTATTCCTTTCACTCGCACCTACATGACCTGCATGTGAGGCTGGATGCATTTCTATGTTCGCCGTGTGTGCTCCCCGCGGTGGGAGGGCGGAATACTTGGCCAGGACGCTATCGGACCACAACCCTTTGTTGATGTCTCTGGAATGGATGGTGACTGTTAACTGCGTGCCAACATGGCGCCTGCAACCTGACACCCTGGATGACTTGTTGTTCAGGGAGGCCCTCGGTGAGCGCATTGAGAGATATTTTGAGGAGAACAGTGGCTCGGCCTCCACTAGGGCGGTCGAATGGGATGCGTTTAAGGTGGTAGTGCGGGGACACTGCATTGGCCACACGGCAGGGGCTCGGAAAACACTGCTGGATGACTTAGATAAGGCTGAGACGCGGCTGAGGGACTTAGAGAAGAGGCGCCCGAATCACCCTGAGCTGCAGGAGGGGCTTAGCGGGGCACGGGAGGGGCTGGCGGTAGAACTAGAACGGCTGCGCAGCTTTGATCATAAGGAGTACATGGCAAGGGCGCATGCGGAAGGTGATAAGGCGGGGTCGATGCTGGCTTGGCTTGCTAACCCCATCCGGAGGGGTGTGCCGATCATGGGGATCCAGGAGCCAGGGGAGGAGCCCTGCCACACTCAACCCGGGATCCTGAATAAGTTTCGTGCTTATTATGAGAGGCTATATGAGAGTGGTGGAACGGGAGGGGCGGACGAGCTTGAAGAGTTCCTGGACGGGTTACAGTTGCCGCGAGTGGAGGACTCGGAGGCGGAAGAGCTAGGCCGGCCCATCTCTCTTGGGGAAATAGGTTGTGCTGTAAAGCAGATGGCTAGAAATAAGACCCCGGGACTCGACGGACTGCCTATTGAATTTTATGGTAAATACCTAGAGCACCTTGCCCCACGGCTGCGCGAGGTGTACAATGAGGCACAGGCGAAGGGCCGACTCCCGGGCTCCATGTGCGAGGCCCTCATGATTCCGCTCCTGAAACCGGGCAGAGATAGTGCGGCTTTGTCCTCGTATCGTCCGTTGTCTATGTTGACGACGGACTACAAGATCCTCAGTAAAATTCTGGCCAACAGACTGCTGGTACACATGACAAGCCTGGTTCACGGTGACCAGTGTGGTTTCATACCGACACGCAACACCACTCATAACATTCGTAGGCTCACGAGACTGATGGGAGCGGACTGGCCTGACGCCGTCTCCCCATTTGTCCTCTCCATTGATATTGAGAAGGCATTTGACAGCCTTGAATGGGGTTACTTGTTTGGGGTGATGCGTCGCTTCGGGCTGGGGGACGGATATATAAAATGGACCAAGGTCCTGTACACTGAGGCGGTAGCGAGGGTTCGGGTGGGCACACTGATCTCGGGACAATACCCGATTAAACGCGGCACTAGACAGGGTTGTTCCCTATCCCCGCTCCTATTCGCGTTGGCGATGGAACCCTTCGCGGCGGAAGCCAGACTGGGCCGCCACTACGCAGGCTTATCTTTTAGGGGGAGACCGCAATTCATATCCCTGTACGCGGACGACCTGCTGATGTTTTTGGCCGACGCGGGCCCCGAACTTCAGGGGGCGTGGCAGCTACTGGGGCAGTTCGGCCGGTTGTCGGGCCTGAGGGTCAACTGGCCTAAGTCCTGTCTGTTCCCCCTGAAGCCGGGTGAACCGTGCCCACTCACTGCTCAGGAACTCCGGTGGGAACCGCGCTGCCTGCACTATTTGGGGGTCTATGTATACCACACCCCGTCCGACCTACTGGATGGCAATATTACTCGCTGCATCAACGCTCTGCGGGGGTCCATGGACTTCTGGGCAACTCTGCCGTTGTCCCTGGCGGGTAGAATCTCCCTGCTTAAGATGATAGCACTGCCCAGGCTTTTGTACTATTTTAGGACGCTCCCGGTATGGGTCCCGAGCTCTGTTTTCAGACGCCTAAGGTCATTGGTCATAGCCTTTTTGTGGGGCACGGGAAGGAGGCGCATAGCGCTCGACACCCTGTTGCGCCCCAAAGATGATGGAGGGATGGCGGTGCCGAATTTTGAAGGATACTACTTAGCCGCGCAACTGCAAACCTTTACTCAGGAGGTGGCGAGGGTGTATAGAGGCCCCGAAGACGCGAGAGTGGAAGGTACCCCGCGACATGTTCTGGCGTATATTACACTGCACCAGAGGCTCCGGGTGGGAGACCTGACGGTCGAGGAGCAGACGTTCCGGCTTTGCTGGGACCGAGCCCGTAAGCGGGCGGGGGTCCGCTTTATGTATGCCCCCGAAATTCCGCTGGGGATGGTCACCGCCCTCCCACATGGAGGCGACTGGTCGCGCTTAATAGGATGGGAGGAGGCGGGGATACAAATGCTGGGTGACCTTTACGAAGATGGGGTGTTGCTGCCGTTCCAGGGCCTGCAGGAGCGATTTGACCTTCTGAGGGGCGACTACCTGCTGCACGCAGCAGTCACAGGCGCCATGCAAGCTCACTGGGGGGAAGGGTTGCAGGAACCGGGCACCTCGATGGCCTGCCAGTACACCATGATGGCGGCGGGAACCTTTAAGGCTGTCACGTGCCTGTACGCTAGGATGCAGCGGGAGGCCTTGCAGCCTTTGGCAGCCCTGAAGGCCAAGTGGGAGCTGGACCTTCAGGTGGAGATTCCAGACACGACCTGGGGCCAGTTGCTAAGGCGGGCACGGAAGAGCTCGAGAAACGCCAGGTTTCAATTGATTCATTTCTATATCGTCCACAGGGCATACCTCACCCCCGGGAAAATCCAACAGTATTTTGGGGCGACCGACGCTGCTTGCCCCAGATGTAATGCAATTGGGGCGGATTTGTGCCATATGCTGTGGGATTGCCCCTCTCTGGGAGACTATTGGCAGGAAGTTGGGCGGGCCCTTAACGTCGCGACGGATAGGGATATCCAGTTTACCAAAGCGGTTGGTGTTCTTCATTGGTTCCCGCACACGCCTAGGAACAAGATGACTAGTGCATTTATTGACTTGGGGCTTATTCTGGCCAAGCGGGAGATCACAAGGAACTGGAAGTCCAAAGTGGGGCCCACGTATAAAAGATGGTATGGGGAATGCTTGAGATGGGCCGCGTGTGAAAGTACCTTACGGTACCAGATGGCCTGGAGGTTGAATGACGAGAAAGCTCTGGAAAGGGCGACTGCATGGGAAGTGATGGTGCAGGCGCTCCGGGATGTGGACGATGAGGGGCAGGATGGCGAGGGCGAACTGGGCGGGGCGGACCCCGTCACTACACAGGAGAACACACCTTAGTGAAAGATTACTTCCTCCTGCATCATACCGGACACTTTTACACTGTTAGTCCAGCGCAGAGCGACCACGGGGGAGGGCGGGTAGGAGGCTGTTTTGGAGGGATGTTGGGGTACCGAAATGTGGGGAGGGGGAGGGGTGAAAACTACAAAAGCAACCCAGGGTTATTTGCCTAAGAAAGTGATCGGACATTGTAAGGAGCTACGAGAAACGGGCAGGGATGAGGTCACCCGCAACACGGCTGAGGTGACCCCCCGGATGGAGATCGACTGGGTCGTACTGAGTCTGTAAATGCTATATTATAACTGATAATTGTATTGTCTGTACATTTATATTGGTGATGCAATAAAAATGATGTAAAAAAAAAAAAAATAGAATCAGTGATATATATGAGATCTTTTTGAATAATCACCCTGACGACCTAGAAAAATTAGAGACTCGCTGGGCGAATAAATTAAATAACCCTAATGTCGATATAGACATGATACTACAACTATCTTCCAACGTCATACTTGCTAGCAACCTAAAAGCTCAGATTTAAAAAAAAAAAAAAAAAAGGAAAACACATGAATGCGCCATACAATGTTAACTATTCCCATTCCTGCCCGCCCCATTATATGCAGCACAACAAGTTGTCTTAATGCTTTGTATTGTATTAAAGCTTGATAAATCTGAGCATCATATTCCACATAAGGCCCTAAAACACTATAAAAAGTGTTGTTTTGTATTTCTCTTATTGCATACTTTTATGAAGCACATGACACATTATGCTCTTGAAATTTTTAAAGGTGGGTATGTTGTAACTGGCTGTTATGTTATATCGATATTATGATATTATTTAACCTTATCTGACCTGTATTGCTGGTGTATGGTGTCTATTCCACCTTAAACGTGAATGATTTATGATTAGTTCTTTGATTATCCATTTGTTCCATTAAAAAAACTCTCTCCTGATGAACACCTCAAAATGCGTATTGACTGTTAATGATTGTTAGCACTGGTAAATTGGGTAACTATCATGGAGAGTCCTGACACATGCTAAAGACCAAATCACCTTATCTATTTCATGTTTACTGTGCAATAAAATGTAAAATTTTCTATTTCCTGAAACTCACCAAAAGCTTTTAATTTATATCTGAGTTGACAGGATTTATATTTGAAAAGTCTGTATTTTGGATCAGAGGGAGGTTCCCGAATATTTTTTCTTCATCTGTAACAAATTAAACATTAAAAATAGAGGCATTGTAAATTGTTAGATCCTTCATATGGTTGCTAAATTAGGTGTATTTTTGCAACATTCTCTCACTGTGTAAACCTTTTCTCAGGGCATTTTTTATCTCCTTGTTTCTTAGTGTATAAATTATAGGATTTAATAGTGGTGTCACTACAGATGGAAAGACTGACACTACTTTGTTGATGTGAAGAGAATTTCTTCCTGTTGGCTTCACAAACATGAAAATTTCAGTGCCGTAGAATATGGCTAACACGGTGAGGTGTGAGGCACAGGTTGAGAAGGCCTTTCTTCTACCCCTATCACTAGACATTCGTATGATAGTCAATATAATACACACATAGGATACTATAACCACCAGCAAACATCCCAATAATACAACACTAGCAAAGATAAAAAAAATCAATTCAACGCTGTGGGTTTCAGAACAGGATAGTGCCAGAATTGGAGCAAGGTCACAGTAATAATGATTAATTACATTGGGACCACAGAAGTTCAGTCTGGATATCTGTATGGTAAATACAACCACAGTCAAAAAGCCAACAACCCAACAGCCCAAAGCAAGTCGAATACACAGCTTATGGGTCATAATGGTCATGTAACGCAGAGGACTGCAAATAGCAACATAGCGATCAAAGGCCATGGTGACCAGGAGATAATTTTCTGTAGCTCCCAGAGAAAAATGGAAATAAAATTGAGTGATACATCCTTTGAAAGATATAGATTTGCTCTCCGTAAGAAGGTCTGAGAAGAACTTTGGAACAGTGGCTGTAGGGTACCAAATTTCTAAAATTGAAAAAGTGCCTATGAAAAAATACATGGGCTTGTGCAGGGAGGGTGAACTCTTGATGGCAGCAATGATGACAATATTTGTAAAGATTGTTATGATATAGATATTACAAAGGACTACAAAGAGAAATATTTCAATGTCTTTGTTGACTGTGAACCCCCGGAGAATGAATTTTGTCACTCTAGTTGTATTTCCCTCTTCCATAGCTTCCTGCTTCTTAAACTGCAAAAAAAGTAGAAAATTACTTCAGAAATGATGATTTAGAGTATAAACATTTACTTATTTCTACATGAAAGATCCTTTAATCAGTTTTCTGGAACATATAAGAAGGACTTCATACACAGTTACGATAATTCATATTAAGGATCATTTTAAGAAATACAAATCCTCATGTTTAACACACAGGCACCCATGCACAGAGATCAACAAAAACACAGACATTGACAGACAAACCAACAGTTATGTACAACACCAAGCATTAGGTGGCACAAACTAAACTGAATGAGTGACGTACTGGATGATTTGCACAATTGTAGCTCAATATGATAAGCAACAGGGGGAACAAGGTGAAATACAGCAGAGAGTATACAGGTTGATAGGGTCGAGCGAGCGTGCCGAACAAGATGGCTGCCTTCCTCTGAGCTGCAGCAGTGTCTACCCTTTAACAAGGATTTAATGGCATAATTACCTGCCTTACCACTTTAGAGGGGAAGCGGAAGCTTTTTTATTCAGCACTTCTGGCTGTCTGACTATTGTGCCTTTCCCTGTTGGCTGGGTGGAGCGTCTTCAAGTGGACTGCTCTCCGTGTCTTCTGTACTATTCCTGTCAACTCTTCCTTTTAGGAGGGTGGTGTGACTTCCAGGAAAGGGTGAGGCTGTGGCCTAGGCCAATCCTGCAGTTAGTTTTAGCTGCTGCATTGCACATTTTAAGGTAGCATTTAATTCTTGCTTGCTTTTCAAGGGATATTGTGACTGGCTATTTTTTTTAATTTCTTTATTTAAAGATATGGATGGCAAAACTACTCAAGTTATGTCTATAAACGCAAACAGAATTGTTAGAACCGGCTGTCTCTAGTTGGCAGAGGTATACACTTCTGACAAATAGGGACACACCTTTTCTAGTCAGGGCAAGGGGATCACACCCTTTGATAACCCCTGCTCACCCCCTTGGTAGCTTGGCAGAGAAGACAGGCTTATCTCAGAGGCTGTGCGTTAGGCATTTATGACCACATACAGTAATAAAGTGAATACACTACAAATGGACACAACACCGTAGTATTATAAAAATAAGGATTTTTATATAAGGCTTAGCACAAGACCAAATAGCGACAAAAATATACACAATCTTAATAAATATTCTTGGAAGGGAAAATAGTAGTTCAAATGGGGTTTCTTCTTAGCACAAAAGTCTTTAGTATCAAAAGCAACTCTTCTTCCTGGAAACACAGTTCTTGGCAACAAGTATCTACCTGCTGATTTAGTAAGTGAGATTTCGGCTATAGCAGATTTGGCGATTATAATCCTTGTTTGCGCGGTATTTGATTCCCCCTCAGATAAAACCTTAACCAGATGAGTTTGAGCCCTCCCTAATGTATCATATAATATATTAGGTTTATTCTTTTCCTCTTTTTGGGTCTCTCAGCCAAATATAGACGTTTCTCCCCTGAACCCCGCTTTAAGAATATCCCATACATTTTGAATACTAGTGCTGCCCAAGTTTTCCTCTATACACCTAGGGATCCATCTCTCCACATACTGAATATAAGAATTATCATTTAACAGAGCCTAACGTGTAGCTTGAATTTTACATTTAATATTAACTTCCAGTACCAGAGGGTTGGTGTCTAACATTACTCTATGAAATTTAGTAATTTTGATGTCCTGAGCCATACATTGAGAGATGAAGAAATAGTCCAATCTTTCATGGACTCTACGTGGGGAGGAGAAGTATGTAAACTTAGGGTCGTTTCCCTCTTGTTGTGCCCATATGTCTGTTAATCCATGAAAGTTCTTTAATTGGGATAGAGATTTATAAACTTTGGGTTTCCGTCCCTGATATGCTATCTCAGGACGGATAGATATCGGGCAACTTAAATTTAAATTAAAATCCCCACATAGGATAATTGGGAGAGGCCAGCCCAGCAGTTGTATGTTCAGCCAGTTAAATATAGCTGGGTCATATAATACAGATCTGTAAACCGAACATAGTGTAAACATGCTATTGTCAATTGTACATTGAAAAATTACCCATCTACCAAATTCATCCATAAGGGAACGTGGAAAATTGACAAGGCCCCCCCCGGGCGAGTATTGCCACACCTCTAGTTCTAATATCCGGCATAGTCCATGAAATCAGTTGATAATCATCAAAATTCATAACCAGCTTCTATATGGGTTCGTTGAAGGCAGATGATATCTGCCTTCAAGAACCAAAAGTCCTGTTTGATCCTACACCTTTTGACGAGATTGTTTAACCCACAGATGTTAATAGAAGAAATTCTAAGTTTCCCCATCAGAAATGGAAAGTAAGTCCAAATCCATTAAAACCATACCTAACACATCTAGAAAATCCGCAAAATACAACACTGTGCAAAATACCCCTGATTTTGGGGCTCATTAGGATTGTGGTTAATCCGCATCCTCCGGGCCGGCGGAAGCCACCGCCGGCCCGGAGCATGCGGATTAACCGCTGCGGACAGAAAAAAGACCCCCCGCCAGATTAGGATGGCTGGGGGATCTTTTTTCCGTCCGCCGCTTTTCCGCCGCAGTCGCCTTCCGACCGTGGCGGAAAAGCTCTAACATGGCTGGCGGTGTCTATCAGACACCGCTAGCCATATTAGGATGGCATCGGTCCTATGCCTTTCCACAGCAGCATTTCCGCAGTGGAAAGGCATAGGGACTTTTCTTTGGGGGCCCGTTGTGGGCCCCCAGGGGTGAAGGGGGCTGGGGGGTACACATTGGGGGTACCTATGGTACCCCCCTGCCTTTGCGTACACGAAGCGGCAGGCACCACGCGGTGCCTGCAGCTTCGTGCACGCAATGGAAAACATGGTTTTTTAACAATGCGGCGTGTGCTGCTTCAAGCAGCACCCGCCGCAATGTTAAATATACAGGATGTGACCGCCAGGGTGGCGGTCACATACTAATCTGCACGGAGGGACCGCCGCTGCCCCTGCGGACGGTCCCTCCTACTCTGGGGTGGCGGACGGACGCAGGTCCGTCCGCCATCCTAATAGGCCCCATAGTTTGTATAGGCCCACTTCCCTCCCACCCACCTCTACCTCCCACCCCTTACTTAGGCAAAAAAGGTCCTCAGACCCTTGTGATGCCTCCTGCATTCCGCTGTGCTCTCAGGTCACTCCCTGACCTAACCAAAAAAAAAACCTAGAACCCCATAAGCAGTATACTAACATCCTTTAACAGAATTAACAACCTTTGTCAGCCACCCATAAGTTCCTGCAGATAGTTCTGCGTCTGAATTTCTGAAGTAGTCTAACCTCACCTTAACAGATAACTTTTAGGCATGCTGTATTCATTAAATATACTTCACAACCCAGTTTTTGGAAAGGGCTAATCATTTGATGAAGCCTCCATCTTCTTTTCACCATTGTGTGGCAGAAATCTGGCCATACAAAAAAAGTCTGCCCCTCTGCCGATCTTTTTGTATCTGGTCTTGCTTTTTTGAATATTGCCTGACGCAATAGCTCGAGGTTTAGTATTTGGGCCATTATTATTTTTTTTAACAGCAATGGGAATCTATGTACCCCCTGAAGTACGGCTTCCCAATTCCAGTGTGATAGTTTGAGAAAAGCAGTTTTAAATAGTTTCAGCACGAACCCACGGATATCATTCCCTTCTGCATTTCTTCTATACCCATCAATAGTAAATTGTTTCTTCGCTGCCTATTTTCAGGTTCTTCCAGTTTCCAGAGTATATCATTCTAGCATCATTTGCGGTGGTTTTTTGATCAGTAATCTCTAGCCCCACCAAACATTCCTCCAAGGCAGCGGTTTGTGCAACAACTTCTGTACAGGCTTTCATTGTCTTACGAATAGCACCTTGAATTTTTTTATTCGCAAGCTGTGCTTGTTTACGCTCTTGGCGAGCCTCTACCTGCATTGATTTAAGTGTGGCATAAATACATCCCATAGAGGGGGCATGATCTGTCTGATTGTCAGTAGCCTTTAGACCTTTAAACAAGGACCCATTTGTGTTTCATTGCTCAGCTCCTGTATACTGCAAGGTGGTGGAATAGTCCCACTGAAGATGCTCTGGTTGACTAGTATCAGAGTGATAACTTTTGTTCTCCAAACGATTAAAGCTCTTTCTCTTTGTGCGATTGCCTGCCCTCCTCAAAGTATCTGTTGTTGTGGGGGGCTGTCACTGTCATCCGCAGAAGCATCTAGCTCAGTGTTCTCAGGATCACTACCACTGGTGTGATCCGATTCATCAGTTAGAGAGAAAAAAAATAATTCCCCATCCGGTGTGCCTAAGATTTTTTCTCCTGTCTTGATTAGATCGGCTAGATCGGTACTGTAATCTTTGAGCTATGCAGATGCAGCCAATTCCGTGTTACCAATCTGTGCTTTATCTCTGAGTGTCATTCCTTCCTGCCCACCACATTCATTAAGCCCGGTATTGTGAGTATCCCCCGGTTGCACATTGGGAGCGTTGGGAGCATTGGGCACTTCAGGTAATATAATCTTAGGCGGTGTAATAGCTAAATCCTTTCTTACAGTGTCTAAATCTCCTTCCCACACTGGAGATTTATTTACCATCTTGTCCTTAAGCAGGAGTTTGTCTTGTCTACCGCTTACCCCTTTCCAGAGACCATCCCGGGCACCATCTGCATCTTTGGTCTTACTGCAACATCGTCGAGACGCTGTTCCCCGCCAGGAGCTCTGACGATACTCTCCGCCTCCTCCTGGCAAAGCGTGCGAGTAGTGTCTGACCCCTTTGGAATAGCCGGTTTCTTGAGAGCAGGAAAAGTCTTGGTGCTGGTTGCTCCCTCCTTCGCTAAAGGTTTTCCGTGGAGCCATCCTGTACAAGCTGGATCTCTGCCAAAGATTCCCTGCAAGCAGAGCCTTCACAGGAGGCAGGTACATCCAGTTTCTAAGTTGCTGCACCCTGCTGGCAGAAACCTCCGCTGCTTGTCACAGTAGCGCTTTGAGATACTGCTGAACAATCATCCAGACTCTGGTTTAACTTCTTCACCACAGATTTATAAACAGATAATAATATCACAATATCAAAACGATCTTCATCGATATTTGAATCACCAGTCACAGACTTCCATGGAAACAAATGACACAAATACTTGATCTCAATGATATTTAGGTTTATGTTTTGCTAGCCTTTTTGCAGAGTATTTTATAGGTCATGTACAGTTCTTGAAATGCATGTGTGTGTGATGCAAGAGTAATACTTATTTTTATGTTTCTTTGTTGTCTAGTCTTTTTTTGTGTCAATCTGTGTTTTTTTTAATCTTTATTGGTACTAGAGCTACATTTTTTTTCATTCTATCTGAGTTGTCAATTCTTTTACCTATCTTTTTTCTTCTCCAATAATGTTGTATATAAACAGTATTAAAATTGTTTCATTTAAGGCTAAAGTTTTACAGCACTCTGTGAAACGTACTAAGGTTATAGATTATTTAGCTAGGCATAACGCAGATATATCTTTACATAAAGTGGCAAGAGAGGTGAAGGAATTGGCAGTAGAGGTTCAGAAAGAGGTAAGGGTGATGCAAAAAGAGTCAAGATTCGTACAGAAAGATGGAAGAGGTATGCAGAGAGTAGCAAGAGGGATGCAGAAAGAAGCAAGACAAGTACAGAAAGAAGCAAGAGAAATGCATACATAACCAACAGAGGTGGAAAAAGAGACAAGAGAAAGGCAGAAAGAGGTAGGAGTGGCATAGAAAGAGGCAAGGAAGGAGTGGAAAGAGGGAAGAAGAATACACAAAGAGGCAGGAAAATGGAAGAATGTATTAAGTGAGTTGCAGAAAAAAAGCAACTGATGTGCAGAAAAAAAGAAGAGAGGTGCAGAAAGAAGCAAGAAAACTAAAGAGAGACAAGAAATGTGCAGAAAGAGGTAATGGAAGTACAGAAAGTGGCAAGAGAGGTGCAGAAAGAGACAAGAGGGATACACAAACAGGCAACAGAGGTGAAGAAAGAGGGAAAATGGGTACAGAAAGGGGCAAGAGGAGAGTAGAACGAAACAACAGAGGTGCAGAAAAAGGCAACAGGGGTACAGAAAGAGGCAAAGTAATATAGGAAAATACAATAGAGGTGCAGAAAGGGACATGAGTCATGCAAAAAGAATCAAGAGAGGTGCAGAAATTGCAAGACAAGTACAGAAAGAGGTAAGTGTGGCATAGAAAGAGGGAAGAGTATGCAGAAAGAGGCAAGAGCAGTGCAGAAAGAAGCTAGAGAGGTGTGTAAAAAGGCATTGGAGGCACAGTAAGGTTCAAGAGATGTGCAAAAAAGCAAAAAGAGGTGGAGAAATTGATAGAGAGGAGGCAAGAGAAGTGTAGAAAGAGGCAAAAGAGGAACACAAAGAGAGGTGCAGAAATAAGCTACAGAGATGCCAAAAGAAGCAATACAGCTGCAGAAAAAAAAGAAAAGTGTAGAAAGAAGAAACAGAAGTGCAGAAAGAGGCAAAGAGGGTACAGAAATAGACAATAGAAGTCCAGAAGGTGGCAAGAGTGGTGCAGAACGATGCAAGGAGGTTGCAGAAATAGGCAAGAGAGGTGCTCAAATAGGCAACAGAAGTGCAGAAGGGGATAAAGGCTATATACAGAGGCAGGATGAAGCAGAAAGAATCAACAGAGGTGCAGATAGAGGCAAGAGAGGTGCAAAAAGAAGCAAAGAGATATAGAAAAAGGCAGGAGAGGTGTAGAAAGGGAAAAGAGACATGCAAAAAGAAGCAAGCGAGGTGCATACATTGGTAAGAGATGTGCAGATAGAGGTAAGGGAGGTAGAAAGATGTAAGAGAATGTAGAAAGAAGCAAGTGAGCTGCAGAAACAAGCAAGTGAGGTGCAGAAAGAACCAAGAGAGGTGCAGAAAGAGGCAAGAGGGGTACACAAAGAGAGGTGCAAAAATAAGCAAAAGAAGTGCAGAAAGAACAAACAGATGTGCAAAAAAAAGAAAAGAGAAGTGCCGAAAAAGGCAAGAAAGGTGCACATAGAGGTAAGAGAGGTGAAGAAAGATAGAAGTAAGTGAACTGCAGAAAAAAGCAAATGAGGAGCAGAAAAAACAGAGAGTTGCAGAAAGAAGCAAGAGAGTGCAGAAAGAGATAGAAAAGTACAGAAGTAGGCAAAAGAAGTGCAGAATGTGGCAATAGAGTTGCAGAAAGAGGCAAGGCAGGTACAGAAAGATGCAGGAGAAGTACATAAAGTAGCAAGAGAGGTACAGAAAGGGGCAAGAGGGATGCGGAAAAAGGCAAAAGGGGTGCATGAACAGCCGACAGAGGTACAGAAAGAGGGGAAAGGGGTAAAGAAAGAGGCAAAAGGAGTGTAGAAAGAACCAAAAGAAGTGTAGAAAAAGGCAAGAGAGGTACAGACAGACGGAAGCGGGATGTGGAAAAAAGCAAGAGTGGTACATAAAGAAGCAAGGGAAGTGCAGAAAAAAAGCTAGAGAGGTGCCAAAAAATCAATAAGGCTATATTAAAAAACAAGACACGTGCAGCTAGACACAACAGAAGTGCAGAATGAGGTAAAAGGGGTGCAGAAAGAGGCAAGAGACATACATAAATAGGCAACAGAGGTGCAGAAAGGGGGAAAAGGGGTAGAAAGAGGCAAGATGAGTACAGAAATAGCAACAGAGATGCAGAAAAAGGCAAGAGAGGTGCACAAAGAGGTACAGAAAAAGGCAAGAGAGGTATAGAAAGCGACAAGAAATATGCAGGAAGAAGAAAGATAGGTGCAGAAATTGGCAAGAGAGGTGCAGAAAGAGGTAAGGGCAGAGCGGAAAGAAGCAAGAGAAGTACAAAAAAAAGCAAGTGATCTGCAAAAACAAGCAAGTGAGGTACAGAAAGAGCCAAGAGAGGTACAGAAATGAGAAATAGAAGATGCAAGAGAGGTGCAGAAAGAGGCAAGAGGGGTGCAGAAAGAAACAAGAGAAGTGCAGAAAGAAGCAAGTGAATTGCAGAAACAACTAAGTGAGGTGTAGAAAGTGGCAAGAGAAGTGCAGAAAAATGCAAGTAAAGTGCAGAAAGAGGCAAACGAATTTCAAAAAGAGGCAACAGAAGTGGAGAAAGAGGAAAAAGAGGTTCAGAAACATAGAAGAGGGATGCACAAAAAAACTGGTGAGCTGCAGAAAGAAGCAACTGAGGTGCAGGATGAACTACGAGCCATGGGTAAAGAGACAACAGAGGTGCAGAGAGAAGTAAGAAAAGTACAGAAAGTGACAAGAAAAGTTCAAAAAGAGGCAAGAGAAGTGCAGAAAGTGGCAAGAGAGGTGCAGAAAGAAGCAAGAGGTGTATAGAAAGAGGCAAGAGAGGTACACAAACAGGCAACAAAAGTATAGAAAGAGGCAAGAGGTGTGAAGAAAGAGGAAAGAGAGGTGCACAAATAGGCAAGACAAGTGCAGGAGACAAGAAATGTGCAGAAAAAGGAAGAAGAATGCAGAAAGAGGCCAGAGAGTTACAGAAAAGTGAAGTGCAGAAAGAGACAAGAAAAATGCAGAAGTAGGCAAAAGAAGTGCAGAATGTGGAAATAGATATACAGAAAGAGTCACAACAGGTGCAGAAAGGAGCTGGAGAGGTGCACAAACAAGCAACAGAGGTGCAGAAAGAGGGGAAAGGGGTGCATAAAGAGGCTAGAGCAGTATAAAAAGGCGAAAGAAGTGCACAGAGAGGCTAGAGAAGTGTATTAAGAAGCAAGAAAAGTGCAAAATGTAGCAAGACAGCTGCAGAAAAACACAAGAAAAGTGTAGAAAGAAACAGCAGAGGTGCAGACAGTGGCAAGAGAGGTACAGAAAAAGACAAGAGAAGTCCAAAAAGTGCAATAGAGGTGCAGAAAAGGCAAATGATGTACCCAAATAGGCACCAAATGTGCAGAAAGAGGGAGGAAGGATGCAGACAGAGGCAAGAGAATTGCAGACAAAAGTAACAGAGGTACAGAGAAAAGGCAAGGGAGGTGCAGAAAGAGGCAAAGAGGTACAGAAAGGGACAAGAGACATGCAGAAACGGGGAAGAAGGGTGTAGAAAGAGGCAAGATGAGTTCAGAAAGAAGCAGCAGACATGCAGAAAAAGGCAAGAGAGTAGCAGAAAGAGGCAAAATGGTACAGAAAAAGGCAGGAGACCTGTAGAAAGGGACAAGAGACATGCCAAAAGAAGCAAGATAGATGCATAGACAAGAAGGATGCTGAAAGAGGTTATGGCAGTACACAAAGATGCAAGAGAAGTGCAAAAGAAGCAAGTGAGCTGCAGAAACAAGCAAGTGAGGTACAGAATGAGGTAAAACACGTGCAGAAAGATGAAATAGAAAGTGTAGAAAGATGTAAGAAAGGTGCAGAAAGAGGCAACAGAAGTGCAGAAAGAGGTGATAGAAGAGCAGTATTAGGAAAGAGAGGTGCAGAAAGAGGCCAGACAAAAGCACAAAGAGGCCAGAGAGGTGCAGAAAGATGGTAGCGGGGTGCTAAAAGAACCAATAGGGATGCATCAAGAAGCAATAAAAGTAAAGAAAGAGAAGTGCAGAAAGAACCAACAGTGGTGCAAAAAAAGACAAAAGTAACTGAGGTGTAGAAAGAACTAAGTGTGGTGCGAAAGGAGACAAGACAGGTAGAGAGAGAAGTAAGAGAAATGCAGAAAGAGACAAGGGAAGTACAGAAAGATGCAGGAGAAGTACAAAAAGTATTAAGAAAGGTACAGAAAGAGGCAAGAAGGATGCAGAAAAGGGCAAAAGAGGTACATGAACAGCCAACAGAGGTGCAGAAAGAGGGGAAAAGGATAAAGAAAGAGGCGAGAGGAGTGTAGAAAGTGGCAAAATAGGTGTAGAAAAAGGCAAGTGAGGTACAGACAGACGGAAGTGGGATGCAGAAAAAGGCAAGAGCGTTTCAGAAAGAGGCAAGAAAGGTGCAGAAAGAGGCAAGCGGAGTGCAGAAAGAGGCAAGAGAGGTACAGACAGAGGGAAGAAGAATGTGAAAAAAAGCAAGAGTGGTACATAAAGAAGCAAGGGAATTGCAGGAAAAAAGCTAGAGAGGTGCCAAAAATCAATAATGCTATAGTAAACAAAAAAAGTGCAGCCAGTACAAAACAGAAGTGCAGAAATAGGTAAAAGGGTCCAGAAAGAGGCAAGAGACATACACAAATAGGCAACAGGGGTGCAGAAATGGGGAGAAGAGGTAAAAAGAGGCAAGATGTGTACAGAAAGCAACAGAGATGCAGGCAAAGGCAAGAGAGGTGCAGAAAGATGCAAAGAGGTACAGAAAAAGGAAAGAGAGGTATAGAAAGGGACAAGAGATGTGCAGAAAGATAGGCGCAGAAATTGGCAAGAGAGGTACAGAAAGAGGTAAGGGCAAAGCAGAAAGAAGCAGGAGAAGTGCAAAAAAAGCAAGTGATCTGCAAAAACAAGTATGTGAGGTACAGAAAGAGCCAAGAGAGGGACAGAAATGAGAAATAGAAGTGCAGAAAGAGGCAAGGAAAGTGCAGAAAGAGGCAGTACGAGTGCAGAAGGAGGCAATATAATTGTAGAAAGAGGAAAGAGAGGTACAGACAATGACAAGACAAGTGCACAAGGATGCAAGAGAGGTGCAGAAAGAGGCAAGAGGGGTGCAGGAAGAAACAAGAGAAGTGCAGAAAGAAGCAAGTGAATTGCAGAAACAACTAAGTGAGGTGTAGAAAGTAGCAAGAGAAGTGCAGAAAAATGCAAGTAAAGTGCAGAAAAAGGCAAACGAATTTCAAAAAGAGGCAACAGAAGTGGAGAAAGAGGAAAGAGAGGTTCAGAAACATGGAAAAGGGATGCACAAAGAGGCCGGTGAGCTGCAGAAAGAAGCAACTGAGGTGTAGGATGAACTACGAGCTATGGATAAAGAGATAACAGAGGTGCAGAGAGAAGCAAGAAAAGTACATGAAGCGTCAAGAAAAGTTTAGAAAGAGGCAAGAGTAGTGCAGAAGGTGGCAAGAGAGGTGCAGAAAGAGGCAAGGGGTGTATAGAAAGAGGCAGGAGAGCTACGTAAACAGGCAACAAAAGTAAAGAAAGAGGCAAGAGATGTTCAGAAAGAGGCAAGAGAGGTACACAAAGAGGCAAGACAAGTGCAGAAGGAGGCAAGAAATGTTCAGAAAAAGGAAGAAGAATGCAGAAAGAGGTAAGAGAGTTACAGAAAAGAGAAGTGCAGAAAGAGACAAGAAAAATGCAGAAGTCGGCAAAAGAAGGGCAGAATGTGGCAATAGATTTGCCAAAAGAGTCACAACATGTGCAGAATTGGGCTGGAAAGGTGCACAAACAAGCAACAGAGGTGCAGAAAGAGGGGAAAGGGTGCATAAAGAGGCTAGAGCAGTATAGAAAGGTGAGGAGGTGCACAGAGAGGCTAGAGAAGTGCATTAAGAAGCAAGAAAAGTGCAGCTGCAGAAATACAAAAGGAAAGTGTAGAAAGAAACAGCAGAGGTACATACAGCGGCAAGAGAGGTACAGAAAAAGACAAGAGAAGTCCAGAAAGTGGCAATAGAGGTGCATAAAAAGGCACATGATGTGCCCAAATAGGCAACAAATGTGCAGAAAGAGGGAAGAAGCATGCAGAAAGAGGCAAGAGGAGTGCAGACACAAGTAACAGAGGTACTGAGAAAAGGCAAGGGAGGTACAGAAAGAGGCAAAGAGTTACATAAAAAGGAAAGAGGTGCAGAAAGGGTCAAGAGACATGCAGATCGAAGGCAGCGAGGTGCAGAAATTGGCAAGAGAAGTACAGAAAGAGATAGAAAGAGATAAGGTCGGTGCCAAAAGAGGCAATAGAAGTGCAGAATCAACTAGAGAAGTGCAGAAAGACGCAAGTTAGCTGCAGAAACTACTAAGTGAGGTGTAGAAAGTAGCAAGAGAAGTTCAGAAAGATGCAAGAAATGTGCAAAAAGAGGCAAAAGAAGTTCAAAAAGGGGCAAGAGAAGTGGAGGAAGAGGAAAGAGAGGTTCAGAAAGATGGAAGAGGGATGCAGAAAGAGGCAAGTGAGCTGCAGAAAAATGCAACTGAGGTGCAGGAAGAACTAAGAGCTATGCATAAAGAGACAGGGGAGGTACAGAGAGAAGCAAGAAAAGTACAGAAAGAGGCAAGAAAAGTTCAGAAAGAGGCAAGATGTGCTCTCTTCGGCAGCACATATACTAAAATTGGAACAATACAGAGAAGATTAGCATGGCCCCTGCGCAAGGATGACATGCAAATTCGTGAAGCGTTCCATATTTTTTTCCCCCGTAGAACACACTCTGAGCTGAAAACCCTCATGAAGGAATTTAGTCTTGTAGACATTTGGAGGGTGAAAAATGGCAAAAAAAAAAGATTTTTCCTTCTACAGTAAAAAGTACAGACACCATTCACAAATTGATTATTTTTTGTTAGACCAGACTATTTTTTCAGATGTAGATTCAATCTCTTATGTTCCCGCTATCCTTTCTAACCACTCTGTTGTGACTCTTGTAGTGAATCTTAGGCATAGTAAATGTCAGTTGAGGTGGACCTTAGATAGATCACTCCTATTAAAAGAGGTTGTAAAAGTGGAGGTAATAGCTCAACCTCAACAATTTTTTAGTTACAACCTTGGATCAGCAAATTTACAGACAGTCTGGGAGACCTTTAAGGTCTTTATACAAGGAACTTTCACCTCTTTAACGATTTGACAAAACAAAGTTAGGAAGAATGCGGAGGAGGATCGACTCTGTAAAATTAAGAATAAAGAACAGGAGCTGCAGGGGGCACCGGCTAATGACCAGAGCAAAGTCCCCACTCTACAAACTGAGCTTGAGGGCCTTCAGGCTGAATTCCAGGCAAACCTCGACAAGATTTTGAAGGACAGGTGGGACGCCAGCAAACTTCAAAAATTTGCCTATGGCGAAAGATGTGGGTACCCCCTAGCTTGGAAGACCAGGGCAAATAGAGCAAGAAACCAGATACCTAGTCTGACTCAAAGAAGCACAGCGTGCCCCCTACATGATCATGAAGGGATCGGGAGGAAGCTAGACTCTTTATGCAGGACCTATATAAGGAGGACCTGAAGATTGGTGTCCAGGAAATAAAGCACTGGCTAAACCAGAGAGACATTTCACAGCTCTCTCAAGTGGATCAAGCTTTTTTACACTTGTGTATTACAGAGGGCGAGGTAGAGGCTCAGATCAAGGAAATGGCTTGAGGCAAGGCCGCTGGGCCGGATGGCCTCCCCATAGAGGAATACCTTGTTCTAATAGATGTTATTCAGCCGGTCCTGAAAAATCTCTTCAATAAAATATATATGTTGGGAGAGCCCATACCAGGCTCGTAGTCTGAAGCAACCGTTACTCTTATTCTGACAGCTAATAAGGACCCACTGCCATTGGCGCTATCGATGTGGCGGTCGATAAACAACTCCCGCTAACGCTGGTTGCCATCGATGCCGCCAAGGCTTTTGATCAAGTGAGCTTCCGCTATCTTTGGCAAGCATTAAACGGCTTTGGCTTCCCCAGTAATTTTATCTCGGCCCACGAGCAAACATTTTGGTGATTTCGGATTTTGTAAATATCTCTCCAGGCACTAGGCAGGGGTGCCCCCTTTCACCCCTCTTGTTTAATTTGTTTATAGAACCGTTTGTTGGCCGGTTGAGGTCAGACACGTCAATTTCACCTTTTAAAATCGATGATCTGGTCCTTAAATTTGCCCTTTATGCAGACGACCTGCTTATGTTTTCAATCAACGCAGAAGTGTCCATACCCAGACTAGTTGAGCAGGCTGGGGTATTAGGGGAAATCTTGGGGTACAGAATAAATAGGGACAAGACCGAGATCATGGAGTGGAACCAGGCTATGGGTACACAAACGGCCAAATCCCGCATGAGATATCTGGGTATCCAACTGGCTCAGAAAATCGAAGACATCCTAAAGACCAACTGGAGTAGGGTCTCCAAAGAGGTCTGCAATCTCCTTCTCAGGTGGACTGGTTTACCACTGAACATATTCGGTAGAGTAAATCTTATAAAAATGATACCCCTACCCTAGTTAACTTTTTTATTTAATTGTATCCCATTATCTTTCCGTGCAGCTGATATTTTAAAAATGCCGGGTAAATTGGTTCTTTTATTTGGAACACAAAATCTCCCAGAATCGCCTGGAAAAAACTTAGGAGGAACCTACAACGGAGAGGTCTAGCTTTGCCTGATTTACTCAATTACTGCCAGGCGTTCCTTTTTAAAAATTTCAGAATATTAGCCAACAAATTTTTCCCGTCCTCTTTGGGCCTACTGTTTCAGGCTCTATTGCATGATATCCCTCAAGGTCAAGAGTTTTTCCTTTTTAAATTCGGGGACCCGAAATTTTACAAGAAGGTCAGGTTAAAGGTCCTGGGGGCTGCACTAAGAAATTGGACTTATATAAGGAAAAGTCTAAAAGTACCATACTACTCTCCACAGGCCCCCATGTGGGACTCCCCAGGCATTCCTGCCTGCCTTAAACAATCTTCTTTCTTTGCCTCTTAGAACCGCAGGCCTTCAGGTCTGGGGTGACATTCAGAAGGATTCGCAAGTGTTGAGCTGGGAGTCTTGGGACCACGACGATCCGAGTCCTAAGTTCGACATGGTTTCCGGAGAGGGCGGCTGGAAGCGAGAAATCTCTTTTTGGTACTGGGCTTTGTTGGAGGATGAAAGGTTGCTGGCTTCTGAAATCCAGCGTCTATGGGGGATTAACCTTGGCTCGGGTACACATAGTTTAGATGATCTTTGGAGGGATTCTTTTATCATGATGCAGTCTGTAGTAAAACCAGCCCCTCTTAAGAGAAATCACCTTTTCACAATATACAAGGTTTATTGTACCCTAGGGAAATTAGTCAAGGCGTTGGGGTCAGTGTACCACTGCCCCAGATGTAACCACTTGGCTGAAGATGATCTCCACATGTTTTTGGAGTGCCCAAAGATCATCAGTTATTGGTTCGAGGTAAAAAGGTATATTGAAGACGTTCTCCAACAACAGGTGGAGATCAATCTCAGGACAATCTTTTTCGGCCTTACCCCAGACTATTCTCCAAGAGATCCAGCATCCAAATTCATTTTCTATGTGGTTATCCTGGCCAGGAGAGAGATTTGTAGATCATGGAAATCTCCAAACCCCGACCTTTGCAGAGTGTCTGTCACATATAATATTTACTAGCTAGTCAGACATGGCGTGTGACAATACTAGTTTGAATAATTTCTGGTCGGCCTTGGTGGCTTGGCAGGATAAGTAAAGTGGCCCCGTGATTTAACCTGGGTACTGTTGGCTCTTTGGGCTTTGTGGTATATTGTTATTGTTTGGAATGACGCACGTGTATGCACGCAAGTCATCCACAAACAATATGCGTGCTGTTATGATTCAAAGGTGTGTATTCCGCGTGTTGTGGTTCGCGTGCGGTGTCTATGTGGATCTGTGTCTCGTGTGTGTGTTGTGCTTTGAATGAGTGTGGGATGTATAAATGGTAAGGCTGACAGTTTACAGTTATTCAAGCCTGTGCCTTGTTGGAGTTATTTGCCGAATAAAGCTCTGCTGACTTTTAATACGGATTCTGCTTTTTCCTTCTCCTGGATGTTTTCATACTATTTTTGCAACAGTCTTCTTAGTAACACATGGCTTGGGAGTCATGGTGAAAAGGAGTGGACACAGTTAAGACTTAAGGGTACCTCTTCTTATTATCATTACTGGCCCAGCACATGGCGGCAATGAATTATCCAGATGAGAAGAGAAAGAGGACGCCCTTCAAGAATGCCCAATAGGGTGTATGAGGACAACAACAACAAAAAAAGAAAGAGGCAAGAGAATTGCATAAAGTGGAAAGAGAGATGCAGAAAGAGGCAAGACAGGTGCAGAAAAAAGGAAGAGGGATGCAGAAATAGGTAAGAGTGCAAAAAGAAGCAACAGACATACAAAAAAGGTGAGAATGGTGCAGAAAGATGGAAATAAGTACATCAAAGATAACAGAGATGCAGAAAGGGGTAAGGGAGGTGCAGAGAGAAGAAAGAGAGGTGCAGATAAATGCAGGAGAATTGTAAAAGGAGGCAAGAGAGAGGTACACAGGGAAGCAATAGAGGTACAGAAGAAACCAAGACTGCTGCTGAAACAAACAATAAAAGTGTAGAAAGAATGCACAGAGGTGCCGAAAGGGGTAAGAGTGGTACAGAAAGAAGCAAGAGAAGTACAGAAACAAGCAAATGGGATGCAGAAAGAACCAAGAGAGGTGCAAAAAGAGGCAAGATGGGTACAGAAAGAAACAAGAGAAGTGCAGAAAGATTAAAGAAAAGTTCGGAAAAAAGGAAAGAATATTACAGAAAGAGGTAATAGAAGTGCAGAAAGAGGAAAGAGAGGCACAGAAATAGGCAAGCAAAGTACACAAAGAGGCAAGAGAGATGCAAAAAGTGGGTAGAGGATGCAGAAGGAAGCAGGAGGGGTACATAAAGAGAAGTGCTGAATGTAGCAAGAGAAGTACACAAAGAACCAACAGGGGTGCAAAAAGAGACAAGAAAAGTGCAAAAAAGAGACAAGAGAAGTCTAAAAAGTGGCAATAGCTTTTCAGAAAGAGGCAAGAGAGATACAGAAGCAGGCAAGAGAGGTAAAGAAAGAGGGATGAAGGGTGAAGAAAGAGGCAGGAGGAGTGAAGAAAGAAGCAACAAAGGTGCAGTAATAGGCAAGTGAGTTGCAGAAAGAGGCAATAGGGTACAGTAATAGGCAAAGAGGTGCAGAAAGGGAAAAGAAGCAATAGAGGTGTATAAAATGAGAAGAGAAGTGCAAAAAGAGGTTAGGGAGGCAGGGGAAGAGGGATGCAAAAAGAGGCAAGAGAATAAGAGAAATAGATAGGACAAGTCCAGTGGCAGGAGAGGTACAGAAAGAGGCAAGAGGTTTGCAAAAAGAGGCATGAGAGGCAAGAGAGGTACAGAAAGAGGGAAGAAGGGTGACGGGTGAAGAAAGAGGCAAATGAGGTGCAGAAAGAATCGAGAGAGGTGCTGAAAGAGGCAAGAAAGGTATAGAAAGAAAAAATAGAAGTGCAGAAAGAGGCAGGAAAACTGCCAAAAGAGGCAGGAAAAGTGCAGAAAGAGTCAAAAGAAGAACAGAAAGAGGCAATAGAAGTACAGAAAGAGGAAAGAGAGATGCAGAAAGACGCAAGACAATTGTACAAAGAGGTATGAGAAGTGACATAGAGAAGTGAGAGAAGTACTGAAAGAACCAACAGAGGTGGAAGTGCAGAAAGAGGCAATAAATGAGCACAAATAGATGAGAGAGGTACAAAAAGAGGGTAGAAGGGTTCATTAAGACCCTAGAAAAGTACAGAAAGAAGGAAGTGAGCTGCATAAAGTAGTAACTGATGTGCAGAAAGAACTAAGTGTGGGTGTGGTGCAGAACGAGAAAAGACAGGTGCAGAGAGAAGCAAGAGAAGTATAGAATTGAGAAAAGGGAATTGCAGAAAGACAAGGAGAAGTACAGAAAGTGGCAAGAGAGGTGCAGAAAGAGGCAAGATGAGTATACAAACAGGCAACAGAGATGCAGAAAGAGGAAAAAAGGGTGCAGAAAGAGGCAAGAGGAGTGCAGAAAGAAGATACGGAGGTGGAGAAAAAGGCAAGAGAGGTGCAGAAAGAGGCAAGAGAAGTGCAGAAATAGGCAAGATAAGAACAGACAGAGGGAATAGGGATGTAGAAAGAGGGAAGAGTATTGCAGAAAGAGGTAAGACAAGTGCAGAAATAAGCAGGAGATTTGCAGAAACAAGAAAGTGAGGTACAGAAAGAACCAAGAGAGGTGAAGAAAAAGGCAAGACAGGTACACTTTTAAAGACCTGGCTCTTTTCTCAGGCTTATTAATTCGTGGTTTCTGCCTTTCTGACACCTTATGTCTGTCTTTTTCCTGCGCCTTGATGCCCTCTGGGCTAAGTCTGCGCATTATAAGACTCCCATTCATTCATTCATTCACATAAAGAAGCAAGAGAAATGCAGAAAGAGTCAGGAAAGGTGCAGAGAGAGGTAAGAGAAGTACAAAAAGAGGTAGGAGAAATGCAGAAAAAGGCAAGAGAGGTGCATAAAGAGGGAAGAGGGGTGCAGAAAGTTGCAAGAGGGGTGCAGAAAAAAGCAAGAGAAATACAGAAAGAATAAACAGAAGTGCATAAAGAAGGAAGCGTAGTGCAGAGAAAACAAACATAGGTGCAAAAGAGACAAGAGAAGTGCTGAAAGAGGCAAGAAAGGTACCCAATGAGGAAAGAGAGGTGCTGGAAGAGTTAAGAGAAGTGCAGAATGAAGCAAGTGAGCTGCAGAAAAAAGCAACTGAGGTGCAGAAATAACTAAGAGAGGTGCGGAAAGAGTCAAGTGAGGTACAGAAAGAAGCAAGAGAAGTGCAGAGATAGACAGGAAAAGTGCAGAAAGAGGCAAGAGAAGTACAAAAAGTAGCATGAGAGGTACAGAAAAAGGCACGAGGGTGCAGAAAAAGGTGAAAGAAGTACAGAAAGTCGCATGAAAGGTGCTGAAAGAAGCCTTTGATCTGCAGAAAGAAGCAAGAGGGATACAGAAAAAGGCAAGAGAGGTACAGAAAGATACAAAGAGGTACAGAAAAAGGCAAGAGAGGTGTAGAAAGGGACGAGAGACATGCAGAAAGAAGAAAGATTGGTGCAGAAATTGGCAAGAGAGGTACATAAAGAGGTAGGGGCAGTGCAGAAAGAAGCAAGAGAAGTGCAAAACAAAGCAAGTGAGCTGAAGAAAAAAGCAAGTGAGGCGCAGAAAGAACCAAGTGAGGTACAGAATGAGGCAAGACAGGTACAGAAATAAGAAATAGATGTTCAGAAAGACTCAAGAAAAGTGCAGAAAGAGCCAATAGAAGTACAGAAAGATGCAATAGAAGTGCAGAAAGAGGAACAAAAGGTGCAGAAAGAGGTAAGACGAGTGCACGAAGGTGCAAGAGAGGTGCAAGAGAGGTGCAGAAAGAGGCAAGAGGGGTGCATAAAGAAGCAAGACACTGACATAAAGAAGCAAGAGAACTGCAGAAAGAACAAACAGAGGTGTAAAAAAGACAAGAGAAGTGTAGAAAATGGCAAGAAATGAGCACACATATTTGAGAGAGGTACAGAAAGAGGGAAGTGAGCTACAGAAAGAAGTAACTGAGGTGCAGAAAGAAGTAAGTGTGAGTGGGTTTCAGAAAGAGACAAGAAAGGTACAGAGAGAAGCAAGAGAAATACAGAAAGAGACAAGGGAAGTGCAGAAAGACACAGGAGAAGTGCAGAAAGTGGCAAGAGAGGTACAGAAAGAGGCTAGAGGGATTCAGAAATAGGCAAGAGGAGTATATAAACAGGCAAGAGAGGTGCAGAAAGAGGGGGAAAGGGTGCAGAAAGAGGCAATAAGTAGGCAGAAGGAAGGTACAGAGGTGGAGGAAAAGGCAAGAGAGGTGCAGAAACAGGCAAGAGAAGTGCAGAAAGAGGCCAGAAAGGTACAGACAGAGGGAAGAGGGATGCAGAAAAAGGCAGCAGTATTGCAGAAAGAGGCAAGACAATAGCAGAAAGACGCATGTGATTTGCAGAAACAAGCAAGTGTGGTGCAGCAAGAACCTAGAGAGGTGTGGAAAGAGGCAAGACAAGTGCAGAAAAAGGCAATAGAAGTGCTGAAAAGGGCAGGAGAGGTACAGAAAAAAGCAAGATAAGTGCAGAAAAATCAAGAGAAATTCGAAAAGACAGAATAGTAATCCAGAAAGAACAAACAGAGGTTCAAAAAGAGACAAGATAAGTGCTGAAAGAGGCAAGAGAGGTATACAACAACGAAAGAGAGGTGCAGAAAGAGTCAAGAGAAGTATAGAAAGAAGCAAGTGAGCTGCAGAACAAAGCAACTGAGGTGCAGAAATAAGCAAGACAGGCACAGATAAAAGTAAGAGAAGTGCGGAAAGAGACATGAAAAGTGCAGAAAGAGGCAAGAACAATGCAAAAAGTAGCAAGAGAGGTGCAGAAAGAGGCAAGAAGGGTGCAGAAAAAGGTGAAATATGTGCAGAAAGTGACATAAAAGGTGCTGAAAAAAAACATTTGAACTGCAGAAAGAAGCAACCGAGGTGTAGAATGAACAAAGTGCAGAGCAGGAAGAGGCAAGAGAGGTACATAAAGAGACAAGAAAAGTGCAGAAATAGGGAAGAGATGTATACAAATAGGCAACAGATGTGCAGAAAGAGGCAAGAAAGGTGCAGAAAGATGCAAGAGGAGTGCAGAAAGAAGCAACAGAGATGCAGAAAGAGACAAGAGGTATGCAGAAGGAGGCAAGCGGGTGTAGAAAGAATCAACCAAGGTGTAAAAAGAGACAAGATTAGTGCAGAAAGGGGCAAGAAAGGTGCACAAAGAGCCAAGAGAGGTGTTGAAAGAGGCAAGGGACGTGCAGAAAGAAGCAGCTGAGCTGCAGAAATTAGCAACTGGGCTGTAGTGAGAGGAGTGCAGAAATAAGCAACAAAGGTACAAAAAAGGCATGAAAGCTGTAGAAAGCAGCAAGAGAAGTGAAGAACGAGGCAAGAGAAGTGCAGAAAGAACAAACAGAGTTGCAAAAAGAGACAAGAGAAGTGTAGAAAGAGGCATGAAAGGTGCACAAAGAGGTAGGATGGGTACAGAAAGAGGCCAGAAGGGCGCAGAAATAGGCAAGAGAAGTGCGAAAAGAAGCACGTGAGCTGTGTAAAGAAGCAATTGAGGTGTAGAAAGAACTAATGCCCACATGCATCAAACTGAATTGCATTCGCAAACGGTGTGAATCGCAAAATTCGGCGGTTTGCGAATGCAATTCATTGATTTGGGATGCATTAAGCTTTTTTGCTTTTTTCACAATTTAAGAAATCGCAATTTATTTGCAATTTCTTAAATGCAATGCATGATTTTTTTAAATTTCTAAATTACAAATAGGAAGTGGTAAATTAACATGAAGTTAAACTTCATGGTAATTTGCGATAACTTTCAAAAATGCACAAAAGTGCATTTTTGAAAGTTTCATTTTACACACACACATGCCCTTAGGGCATGTGTGTGTGTAAAAAGTATTTAAAGATACATTTGATATTGAATTCTCATTTTGCGATTCCTTAATTGCGAATCGCAAAATGAGAATGCCTTCACATTCATTCCTATGGGCCTCTAGGCCCATAGGAATCAATGAAAAGGGATTCCTTAATTGTGATTCGCAAATTGTGAATCGCAATTAAGGTAAATTAAGAAATCACAAAAAAAATTGTGATGACTTAATGCATAGCCGTTTGCGAATTCTTAATTGCGATTCCTTAATTTTCGCAATTAAGAATTCGCAAACGGGAACATTGATGCATGTGGCCGTAAGAGTGGTGTAGAAAGAGGGAAGACAGGTACAGAAAGTGGCAAGAGAGGTGCAGAAAGAGACAAGTGGGGTGTAGAAAGATGAGAGAGAGGTACACACACAGGCAACAGAGGTGCAAAAAGAGGGAAGAGGAGTGCTGAAAGACAGAAGATTAGTGCAGAAAGAGCAACAGAGGAGCAGAAAAAGGAAAGAGAGTTTAGAAAGAAGCAAGTGAGCTGCAGAAACAAGCAAGTGAGGTGCAACAATACTCAACAGAGTTGCAGAAAGAGGCAAGGCAGGTAAAGAAGGAGGCAAGAGAAGTGCAGAAAAAGGCAAAAGTAGTGCCAAAAAAAAGCAAGAGAGGTACAGAAAGAGGAATGCAGAAAGTGGCAAGAGGGGTGCAGAAAGAAGCAGGAGAATTGCATAAAGAAGCAACAGAGGTGCAAAACAAGGAAAGGGAAGTACAGAAAGAGGAAAGAGGGGTACAGACAGAGGGAAGATGGAAGTATGGTGCAGAAAGAGGCTAGACAAGTGCATAAAAAGCAAGTGATTTGCAGAAACAAGCTAGTATGGCACAGAAAGAACCAAGAGAGGTGAAGAAAGCGGCAAGACAGGTCCATAAAAAAGCAAGAGTATGTAGAAAGACTAGAGAGGTGCTGTACAAGCAATACAGCTGCATAAAAAACAAAAAAAGTACAGACAGAAACAACAGAAGTGCAGAAAGAGGCAAGAGAGGTGAGAAAGAGGTAAGAGAGGTACACAAATAGGCAATAGAGGTGCAGAAAGGGACTGTGCAGAAAGGAGCAAGTGAAGTGCAAAAAGAAGTAAGTTAGCTGCAGAAACAACCAAGTGAGGTGCAGAAAGGAAAGAACCAAGAGATGTACAGAAAGAGGCAAGCCAGGTAAAGAGAGAAGAAGTAGAAGTGCAGAAAGAGGCAAGAAAAATATAGAAAGAGGTAAGAGCAGTGCCAAAAAAGCAAGAGAGGTTCAGAAGGAGGGATACAGAAAGTGGCACATGGAAAGCAGAACGATGCAGAAGAATTGCATAAAGAAGCAACAGAGGTACAAAAAGAGGCAAGTGAAGTGCAAAAAGAGGCAAAAAGAGGCAAGAGAGGTACATACAGAGGGAATAGGGCTGTGGAACGAGGCAGGAGTGGTGGAGAAAGAGGCAAGACAAGTGCAGAAACAAGCAAGTGATTTGCAGAAACAAGCAAGTGAGGTCCAGAAAGAACCAAGAGAGGTGAAGAAACAAGCAAGACAGGTACATAAAAAGCAAGTGAATTGCAGAAAGAAGCTAGAGAGGTGCCGAAAAAGCAATACAGCTGCTGAAAAAAACAAGAAAAGTGCAGACAGAAACAACAGAAGTGCAGAAAGAGGCAAGAGAGGTGCAGAAAAATGTAAGAGAGGTACACAAATAGGCTACAGAGATGCAGAAAGGGCAAAGAAGGGTGTAGAAAGAGGCAAGATGAGTGCAGAAAGAAGCAACAGAGATGCGGAAAAAGGCAAGAGAGGAGCAGAAGGAGGAAAAGAGGTAAAGAAAAAGGCAAGAAAGGTGTAGAAAGAGACAATAGATATGCAGAAAGAAGCAATAAAGGTGTAGAAAGAGACAAGAGATATGCAGAAAGAATATGGATAGGTGCAGAAATTGGCAAGAGAGGTGCAAAAAGAGACAAGAGAAGTGCAGAAAGAGGCAGAAAATGTACACAAATAGGCAAGAGATACATAAAAAGGGAAGAAGGGTGCATAATGACGCTAGAGATGGTCAGAAAGAATAATGTGAGCTGCAAAAAGAAATAACTGAGGTGCAGAAAGAACTGTGTGGTACAGAAAGATACAAGACAGGTATAGTGAGAAGCAAGAGAAGTGCAAAAAGAGACAAGGGAAGCAAAGAAAGACACAGGAGAAGTGTAGAAAGTAGCAAGAGAGGTACATAAGAGGCAAGAGAGGTACAGACAGAGGAAAGATGGAGATAGAAAGAGGCAAGAGTGGTGCCGAAAGAGGCAAGACAAGTGCAGATAAAAGCAAGTGATTTGCATAAACAAGCAAGTGGGGTGCAGAAAGAACCAAGAGAGGTGCAGAAAGAGGCAAGACAGGTACATAAATAACCAAGAGAAATGCAGAAAGAGGCAGGAAAGGTACAGAAAAAGGCAATAGAGGTGCAGGAAGAGGGAATAGAGGTATACAAATAGGCAACAGTGGTGCAGAAAGAGGCAAGAAGGGTACTGAAAGATACAAGAGGATTGCAAAAAGAAGCAACAGAGAAGCAGGAAAAGGCAAGAGATGTGCCAAAAGAGACAAGAGGGGTGCAGAAGGAGGCAAGAGGGGTGTAAAAAAAGCAGGAGAGGTGCAAAAAGAACCAACTGAGGTACAAAAAGAGACAAGATTAGTGCAGAAAGAGGCAAGAAAGGTGCAGAAAGAGCCAAGAGAGGTGCAGAAAGTGGCAAGGGATGTTCAGAAATAAACAACTGAGCTGCAGAAATTAGCAACTGAGCTGCAGAGATAGGGGACAAGGGTGCAGAAAGAGGCAAGAGGAGTTCAGAAATAAACAACAGAGGTACAGAAAAAGGCATGAGAGCTGTAGAAAGGATCAAGAGAAGTGCAGAAAGAGGCAAGAGAAGTGCAGAAAGAACCAACAGAGTTGCAGAAATAGACAAGGGAAGTATTGAAAGAGGCAAGAAAGGTGCACAAAGAGGCAGGACATATACATAAATAGGTAAGGAGGGTGCAGAAAATGCAAGAGAAGTACAGAAAGTGATACAAAAGTTGCTGAAAGTAGCATTTGAGCTGCAGAAAGAATCAACAGAGGTGCAGAATGATGTAAGTGCGGTGCAGAAAAAGGCAAGAGAGGTGCATAATTGACAAGAACAGAGGTATACAAATAGGCAACAGAGGTACAGTAAGATACAAAGAAGATGCAGTAAGAGGCAAGAGGAGTGCAGAAAGAAGCAACAGTGAAGCTGAAAAAGGCAAGAGAGGTGCAGAAAGAGATATTAGGGGTGATGAAAGAGGCAAGAGAGGTGCAGAAAGAGATAATAGGGGTGATGAAAGAGGCACACAGGGTGTAGAAAGAAGCAAGAGAGGTGCAGAAAGAACCAACGGAGGTGTAATAAGACACACGTGCAGAAAGAGGCAACAAAGGAGCGCAAAGAGCCAAGAGATGTACAGTCAGAGGCAAGGGAAGTGCAGAAAGAAGGAACTGAGTACAGAAATAGGCAACAGAGGTACAGAAAAATGCAATAGAGCTATGGAAAGGTGCAAGAGAAGTACAGAAAGAGGCAAGAGAAGTGGTAAAAGAACCAACGGAGTTGCAAAAAGAGACAAGGGAATTATAGAAAGAGGCAAGAAAGGTGCACAAAGAGGCAGGACAGGTACAGAAAGAGGTAGGGAGGGTGCACAAATAAGGTAGAGAAGTGCAAAAAGAAGCAAGCGAGCTGCATAAAGAAGCAACTGAGTTGCAGAAAGAACAAAGAATGGCATAGAAAGCGGCAAGACAGGTAAAGAGAGAAGCAAGAGTAGTGCAGAAAGATATAGGAGAAGTACAGGAAGACGCAGGAGAAGTGCAGAAAGTAGCAAGAGAGGTACGGAGAAAGACAAGAGGGGTGTAGAAAGATGCAAGAGAGGTACACACACACAGGCAACAGAGGTGCAGAAAGAGGGATGACGTGTGTTAAAAGAAACAAGATGAGTACAGAAAGAAGCAAAAGGGGATAGGAAAAATGCAAAAGAGGTGCAGAAAGAGTCAAGAGAAGTGAAGAAAGAGGTATGAGAGGAGCAAACCGACGGAAGAGGGATGCAGAAAGTGGCTAGAGTGATGCAAAAAGAGGCAAGACAAGTTAGAAAGTTGCAAGTGAGCTGCAGAAATAAGCAAGTGAGGTGAATCACTAGCCAGGAGAGGTACAGACAGAAGGCAAAGCAGTTGAAGAAAGATGCAAGAGACGTGCAGAAAGAAGCAAGAGAAATGCAGAAAGAAGGAAGACTTGTACAGAAAGAACCAACAGTAGTGCAAAAAGAGGCAAGATAAGTGCTGAAAGAGGCAATAAAGGTGCACAAAGAGGAAAAAGAGGTACAGAAAGAATCAAGTGAGCTGCAGAAAAAGGAAACTTAGGTGCACAAATGACTAAGTGAGATGCAAAAAGAGGCAAGTGAGGTACAGAAAGTAGCAAGAGAAGTGCAGAAAGAGACAAGAAATGTGCAGAAAGAGGCAAGAGAAGTGCAAAAAGTAACAAGAGTGGTGCATGAAGAGGCAAGAGAGGTTGCAGAAAAATGCGAGAGAATTGCAAAAAGTGACACAAAAGGTGCTGAAAGAAGCATTTGAGCTTCAGAAAGAAGCAACAGAGGTGCAGAATGAAATAAGTGCAGTGCAGAAAGAGGCAATAGATGTACATAAAGAGGCATGAAAAGTGCAGAAAGAGGGAAGAGAGATATACAAATAGGTAACAATGGTCAGAAAGAGGCAAGAAGGGTGCAGAAAGATACAAGAGGAGTGCAGAAAGAAGCCACAGAGAATCAAGAAAAGGCAAGAGATGTGCAAAAAGAGACAAGAGGGGGTGAATAAGGAGGCAAGAAGGAAATAAAAAGAAGCGAAAGAGGTGCAAAAAGAACCAACCGATGTGCAAAAAGAGACAAGAGAAGTACAGAAAGAGGCTAGAGAGGTACAAAAGAGCATAGAAGGGTGCTGAAAGACGCTAAAGAAGTACAGAAAGAAGGAGGTGAGCTGCATAAAGAAGTATCTGAGGTGCAGAAAGAACTAAGTATGAGTGTGGTGCAGAAAGAGACAAGACAGGCACATAGAGAAGCAAGAGAAGTGCAGAAAGAGACTAGGGACGTGCAGAAAGATCCAGAAGCGTAGAAAGTGGCAAGAGAGGTACAGAAAGAGCCAAGAGTGGTACAGACAGAGGGAAGAGGGTTGTAGTAAGAGGAAATAATATTGAAGAAATAGGCATGATAAGGGTAGAAAGAAGCTTGTGATTTTCAGAAACAAGCAAGTAGGGTGCAGAAAGAACCAAGAGAGGTGCAGAAAGAGGCAAGAGTGGTACAGACAGAGGGAAGAGGGTTGCAGTAAGAGGCAATAATATTGAAGAAATAGGCATGATAAGTGTAGAAAGAAGCTTGTGATTTTCAGAAACAAGCAAGCAGGGTGCAGAAAGAACCAAGAGAGGTGAGGAAAGAGGCAAGACAGGTACATAAATAACCAGGAGAAATGCAGAAAGAGGCAGGAAAGGTATAGAAAGAGGCAAGAGAAGTGCAGAAAAGGCAGGAAATGTACAGAAAAAGGCAAGAGAGGTGCAGGAAGAGGGAATAGAGGTATACAAATAGGCAACAGTGGTGCAGAAAGAGGCAAGAAGGGTACAAAAAGATAAAAGAGGAGTGCAGAATGAAGCAACAGAGAAGCAGGAAAAGGCAGGAGATCTGCAAAAAGAGACAAGAGGGGTGCAGAAAGAGGCGGGAGTGGTGTAAAAAAAGCAAGAGAGGTGCAAAAAGAACCACCGAGGTACAAAATGAGACAATATTAGTGCAGAAAGAGGCAAAAAGGTGCAGAAAGAGCCAAGAGAGGTGCAGAAAGTGGCACGGGATGTGCAGAAAGAAACAACTGAGCTGCAGAAATTAGCAACTGAGCTGCGGAGAGAGGGGAGAAGGGTGCAGAAAGAGGCAAGAGGAGTTCAGTAATAAACAACAGAGGTACAGAAAAAGGCATGAGAGCTGTAGAAAGGATCAAGAGAAGTGCAGAACGAGGCAAGAGAAGTGCAGAGAGAACCAACCTAGTTGCAAAAATAGACAAGGGAAGTATAGAAAGAGGCAAAAAAGGTGCACAAAGAGGAAGGACAGGTAGCGAAAGAGGTAAGGAGGGTGCACAAAAGGCAAGAGAAGTACAGAAAGTGACACAAAAGTTGCTGAAAGTAGCATTTGAGCTGCAGAACGAATCAACAGAGGTGCAGAAAGAAGTAAGTGTGGTGCAAAAAAAGGCAAGAGAATGGCAGAAAGAGGGAAAAGAGGTATACAAATAGGCAACAGAGGTGCAGTAACAGATAACGAAGATGCAGAAAGAGGCAAGAGGAGTGCATAAAGAAGCAACACGGAATCAGAAAAAGGCAGGAGAGGTGCAGAAAGAGATATTAGGGGTGATGAAAGAGGCAAGAGGGGTGTAGAAAGAAGCAAGAGAGGTGCTGAAAGAACCTACTGAGGTGCAAAAAGAGACAAGTGCAGAAAGAGGCAACAAAGGAACACAATGAGCCTAGAGAGGTAAAGTCAGAGGCAAGGGAAGTGAAGAAAGAAGGAGCTGAGTACAGAAATAGGCAACAGAGGTACAGAAAAATGCAATAGAGCTGTAGAAAGGTGCAAGAGAAGTACAGAAAGAGGTAAGAGAAGTGCAGAAAGAACCAACAGAGTTGCAAAAAGAGACAAGGGAATTATAGAAAGAGGCAAGAAAAGTGCACAAAGTGGCGGGACAGGTACAGAAAGAGGTAGGAGGGTGCAGAAATGAGCTAGAGAAGCACAAAAAGAAGCAAGTGAGCCACATAAAGAAGCATCTGAGGTGCAGAAAGAACAAAAAATAGTGTACAAAGCAGCAAGACAGGTAAAGAGAGAAGCAAGAGAAGTGCAGAAAGATAATGGAGAAGTACAGGAAGACGCAGGAGAAGTGCATAAAGTAGCAAGAGAGGTACAGAAAGAGGCAAGAGGGGTGAAGAAAGATGCAAGAGAGGAACACACACAGGCTACAGAGGTGCAAAAAGAAGAATGAAGTATGTCGAAAGAAACAAGATGACTGCAGAAAGAAGCAAAAGAGGAGCAGAAAATTGCAAAATTGCAAAAGAGGTGGAGAAAGAGTCAAGAGAAGTGAAGAAAGAGGCAAGATAGAAGCAAAGAGTGATGCCGAAAGTGGCTTGAGTGATGCAGAAAGAGGCAAGACAAGTTTAGAAAGTTGCAAGTGAGCTGCAGAAACAAGCAAGTGTGTTGAATCAATAGCCAAGAGAGGTACGGAAAAAAGGCATAGCAGTTGAAGAAAGAAGCAAGGGAAGTGCAGAAAGAAGCAAGAGAAATGAAGAAAGGAGGAAGACTAGTGCAGAAAGAACCAACAGTGATGCAAAAAGAGACAAGATAAGTGCTGAAAGAGGCAAGAAAGGTGCACAAAGAGGAAAAAGAGGTACAGAAAGAATCAAGTGAGCTGCAGAAAAAAAGAAACGGAGATGCACAAATAACTAAGTGAGGTGCAAAAAGAGGCAAGAGAGGTACAGAAAGAAGCAACTGGCTCCCCATCCGTCAGAGAAGCCACTTTAAGATCTTGAGCATAACATATAATACTCTGTAAAATGATGGGCCCAAATACCTTAAAAAAAAATGTAATTGGTATGTCCCTAAAAGATCCTTAAGATCCGGCAGCATATCATTTTTGATTCAACCTTGTGCCCGGACTTCTAGATACGGTCAGCGTTCCTTCTCCTATCTTGCCCCTCTGTTCTGGAATAAGATGCCTCCCCATTTGCTATCCATCACCGAACATAAACTCTTCCGCAAAATCCTAAAAACCTGCCTTTTTCCTAAATAGTTGCCATCCCACTTTCTAGCTTCACATGTGATCAATCGTTTTTGTGCTGTAAGTGCCTTGATTCCTTACGGGGATAAGTTGCTCTGAGGTTCTTCGGTTTCTGACTTTGTCTAGTATTTAGCCGCCATTTTGTGTCTCGTGGCCATTTTGTGTTGCCCCCAATCAGGCAGCACGGCGAACGGAGTGTTTTTGCTTTTCTCAGCTGCTACGTGTCTCTTCTGTTAAAGAGTAACCCCCTGCCTTTGTTTACAAAACCAATGTCAGGGTCTGGCCGACTTCGCTAATCCATGTCTGGGTTGATTGATCCCTGTCTCGACTGACTATTTGGCTTCTCCTATTCTTTCCTTACATTATCTTATCCGACTGGCCTTCGCTATTCTCTCCTTGTATTCTCTTGTTACACAACTATCTTTTGAGGCACACAAATACGTCCTGCCACCTGCAAATTGGATTGTCGGTACTTGCACTGATTAATTTGTTGGGAGGGGTAACACACGGGGTTTGAGAGAGGGGCGTATTTGGGACACTTGATAGCTTGTTTTCCAACTTTTCCTATTGGCTTGCTTTGTATGTACAGGGAGTAAACGTTGTAAATATGTGTGCTATAAAAGATTGTGCGCCACAGAATAAAGTGGCAGTCTCCTCAGAATATACGATGTACGTACTTCTGGGACAACTGTGCTTGGCTGCAGTTAATAAACCTGGTTTTCTAAGCCCAACAGAGTGTCTTGTGTCTCTGTTCCACAAGACAAGTGAACTTGGGGATTTAAGGCGTGCCCTGCTCCGCCAGGCCCATAAGGCCCGGTTCTCCAACTGGCGCCCAATGGGGGGCGGCTTCATTGGTAGCGGCTTAGCCCGAGGGTCGTGTGAAGCCTCGCAAGAAAATTCCGGAGGATTCGCGAAACACGTCAAGCGACCCCTATATGTCGAATTGGACAGAAGGTCGTTTGCAGCGCAGCTAATCCTTTCTGACGGCTGCTGACGACTGCTGCCCTGACTGCCGCCCTGCCTTGGTCCCTTTGGTGATGACTGGTATCGCGAGATGTTAGACGGACTTCTGTTGGCGTGAGAGAACACTTAGTTAAGTATTCGTGGGTAGCGCCCACTTCTTTGTTTTGTTTTTGGGTTTTGTTATTTGACCATTGCAATAGCCGAAGCCAAGGGGTGAGTACGTTTGTGCTGTGTTATTTGCTTTAACCCCTTCAAGTTTGTAAACAGACAAGTGAATTAAAGATGCCTGGTTTTAGCAAATTTAGGAAGTTTTGTTGTCTTGGTTGTAATAGGGATTCCCGGCTAGAGGACTCTTGTCCGATTCCTCCGGTTGGAACTCCCACTTATGAGCTCTATTCCAAACATGGTGTTGGCCCCATTGCCTTTAACAAGGCGTGGATCCAATACACGAAGAAAGATGGTGTTCTGCGGTGGCCACAAAATGGTAGCTTTGAGCCTGACATATTAGCCAATCTAGAAGCAATTTTTTTCAAAAGAAAAGCCCGGCCGGCAATGTTTGACTCTTTCCGCCTTTGGTGTAAAGAAGCCAAGCAGAGAGAAATTAAGCAGGCAAAAAGAGATAGGAATCGAAGGTTACGACGATCATACAGGCTACCCAGCAGTTCAAGGATAATGAGACTGATCGAGCGATTGAAGTCTCAGGCAGACAACATCGTATGGCAATAGATAGATGCTACCCTGTGTTGCCTACTTCTCCACAGAATAAGGATCTTGAGGAAGATCCCTTAATGTCCCATTTGTAGAGATTGCCTTCGCCTTATGTACCAGGACCTAATGCACCCTTCTTGTTGCCACCTGTCCAGCAACCTGTTGTTCAGCCAGTTAGTCCGGCTCTTCCGCAATTGCCTCTTCCTGCATTGCCACCCTGCCTCCTTTGCCACTACCTTCTGTACCTCAGTCTCCTTCGTCTTCAGTTCTTCTTGTCGCGACTAGTCCTTCTCTTCCTTTGATTAATACCTTGTCTCCAGTTTTACTGTCTGATTTTTCCCCAACTCGCAAATGGTTGATACTGTTTCTGGTCTTTTCTCCCCCCTCTTTGGGTCTTTTAATCGGACTCCTGCTTTTTCTCGAAGGCAATCCCGTAGTCAAATCCCAGATTCTGACGAACGAGTTGCGTTGGACTCTCTTGCTCACAAATGGATCATGAGTGGTCCACAGTATAGTGTACCCGATATTCTGAGTACCTTTCTCCAGTGGAATGCACCCACGCAGAGATATGTTTTTAATGTCATGTGTGATATTCTTGTCAAAGGATGGGAGAATATGGAGTTGGATTTAACTCCTCAGGGTCTGTTGGATGTGCAGGATAAGTTTGATAAAGGACTTATTGTGGGTTCCGAAGTTGAGGACGCTCTAAGGACACTTGTCACTTTCAGGTCTTTATTTTCTTCTCAGACTATTCTTGAACCTGATCCTGCAGTTAGACAGAAAATGAAACATTATCCTATGAGGGAAGTTCCTCCAGTATGGAGAGAAGAGGTTCCACAGGCAGGCAATATTCCGCCTATCCCTGCTCATTTCCAGCGTATATGGGTACATGTCCCCTGGAAACAATCTGAAGTTTTGGCGCTCAAACAGTCTCTACCGGACCCTCATAAAAATCCTGCTGGATATTATAAGGCGCTGTCCCAGACTGTTGATGTGTGTATTATGAATTTGGCCGATGTTGATATGCTGATGGGGAATGTAGTTCCACAAGCAGTGTGGGCTCGGATTCGTAGGTAGGACAACGACCAAGCTTTAGGTGGTAATTGGGCCGTTATAACTGCCGCAGATGCAGCACAAGTGAGTGGTACTAAGCCAGATGATTTGATTGCAAAATTGCTTGGTAGAATCATCACTTTAAGGAAGACGATGATGCCTGCCTTACGTTTTAACTGGGATAAGTTAGCTGCGTGTAAGCAGAAGAAAGATGAGAGTGTTTCTGATTTCTTTACTCGTTTTGAGGAGACGTTTATTGATCATAGTGGTCAAGATATGAGTACTGAAAGTGGACAGCGATTATTTGTGGATAAATTTGTATTTAATTTTCTTCCAGAATTATCACATAAGCTGAAAGATTCAGAGAGTTTGTGGGCTGTTTCTTCGTCTGCACAGATATTAGCTACTGCTCAGTATTATGAGAATAGGGATAAAGAAGAGAAAGATAAGATTGAGAAGAAGACTAAGGAATTAAAAATGAAGGTTCTTTTGCAACAGGCATATCCCCCTCGTTCTGCTCACCATCAGTTTCAACAGCCTCCCCAGCTTCAGAGGTTGTTACAAAAACCTGACCCTTTTGTTCCGCAAACTTTGCTTGGTCCTAATCAATGTAGCTATTGTAAAGAGGAAGGTCATTTTAAGAATAACTGTCCGGTTTTATTACAGCGTAATGTTGGATTCCAAGGGCCGCGAGGCCGTGGTGGTTTTCAATCAGCACCTAGAGGTACAGGGCGAGGTGCGTTGCCTCAAGGACATCGTTCCTTTACCCCCTAGAATTCTTTGAATTATTTTGATCAGCAGAATACTCAGTCTGCGCAATATTACAATGACGATTATTGTGTTGAGGGTGAGGTTCAGGATTTTCATTCTAGTTAGGACAGCCATGGACAAAGTAAGGGAGTCGTATCAGTTACAGTGGATCAGAATGGACCTTATGTTGAAGTTGTTGTATTGGGTGTTTCAGAGCCATTTCTTTTGGATACTGGTGCGTTGAGAAGTTCTATCATTCACTCCAAACTCCCTGAGGCACCTTTGTCTGGCTTAACAAACTTTTCTGTAGGATTCTCTGGTGCGGCAGTTAGTAACCTGGTTTCTTGCCCTTTGCCTATAAGAAACAGACAAGGGACGTATGAAAAGAGGCAAGAAAGGTGCACAAAGAGGCAGGACAGGTACAGAAAGAGGTAAGGAGGGTGCAGAAAAGGCAAGAGAAGTGAGAAAGTGACAAAAAAGTTACTGAAAGAAGCCTTTGAGCTGCAGAAAGAAGCAACAGAGGTGCAGAATGAAGTAAGTGTGGCACAGAAAAAGGCATGATAGGTGCATAAAGAGACAAGAAAAGTGCAGAAAGAGGGAAAAGAGGTATACAAAAATGCAACATAGGTGCAGTAAGAGACAAGGAAGATGCAGAAAGAGTCAAGAGAAGTGAAAAAAGAGGCAAGAGAGAGGAGAAAACCGAAGGAAGAGAGATGCAGAAAGTGGCTAGAGTGATGCAGAAAGAGGCAAGACAAGTTTAGAAAGTTGCAAGTGAGCTGCAAAAACAAGCAAGTGAGGTGAATCAATAGCCAAGAGAGGTACAGAAAAAAGGCAAAGCAGTTGAAGAAAACAGCAAGAGAAGTACAGAAAGAAGCAAGGGAAATGCAGAAAGAAGGAATACTAGTACAGAAAGAACCAACAGTGGTACAAAAAGAGACAAGATGCATGCTGAAAGAGGCAAGAAAGGTACAGAAAGAGGAAAAAGAGGTACAGAAAGAATCAAGTGACCTGCAGAAAAAAGAAACTTAGGTGCACATGTGACTAAGTGAGGTGCAAAAAGAGGCAAGAGAGGTACAGAAAGAAGCAAGAGAAGTACCGAAAGAGACAGAAATGTGCAGAAAGAGGCAAGAGAAGTGCAGAAAGAGACAAGAGAGGTGCATAAAGAGGCAAGAGGGGTTGCAGAAAAATGCAAGAGAATTGCAAAAAGTGACACAAAAGGTGCTTAAAGAAGCATTTTAGCTTCAGAAAAAAGCAACAGAGGGGCAGAATGAACTAAGTGCAGTACAGAATGAGGCAAGAGAGGTACATAAAGAGACATGAAAAGTGCAAAAAGAGGGAAGAGATGTATACAAATAGGCATCAGAGGTGCAGAAAGAGGCAATAGAGGTACATAAAGAGGCATGAACGTTGCAGAAAGAGGGAAGAGAGGTATACAAATACGTAGCAAAGGTGCAGAAAGAGGCAGGAAGGGCGCAGAAAGAGGAGTGCAGAAAGAAGCAAAAGAGGTGCAAAAAGAACCAACCGATGTGCAAAAATAGACCAGAGATGTACAGAAAGAGGCAAGAGAGGTACAAAAAGAGCATAGAAGGGTGCTGAAAGACGCTAAAGAAGTACAGAAAGAAGGAGGTGAGCTGCATAAAGAAGTATCTGAGGTGCAGAAAGAACTAAGTCTGAGTGTGGTGCAGAAAGAGACAAGACAGGTACATAAAGAAGCAAATGAAGTGCAGAAAGAGACTAGGGAAGTGCAGAAAGATCCAGAAGTGCAGAAAGAGGCTAGAGAGGTACAGAAAGAGCCAAGAGTGGTACAGACAGAGGGAATAGGGTTGTAGGAAGAGGCAATAATATTGCAGAAAAAGGCATGATAAGTGTAGAAAGAAGCTTGTGATTTTCAGAAACAAGCAAGTAGGGTGCAGTAAGAACCAAGAGAGGTGCAGAAAGAGGCAAGACAGGTACACAAATAACCAGGATAAATCCAGAAAGAGGCAGGAAAGGTATAAAAAGAGGCAAGAGAAGTGCAGAAAAGGCAGGAAAGGTACATGAAAAGGCAAGAGAGGTGCAGGAAGAGGGAATAAAGGTATACAAATAGGCAAGAGTGGTGCAGAAAGAGGCAAGAAGGGTACAGAAAGATAAAAGAGGAGTGCAGAAAGAAGCAACAGAGAAGCAGGAAATAGCAAATGAGATGCAAAAAGAACCAATCGAGGTACAAAAAGAGACACGATTAGTGCAGAAAGAGGCATAAAGGTGCAGAAAGAGCCAAGAGAGGTGCAGAAAGTGGCAAGGGATGTGCAGAAAGAAACAACTGAGCTGCAGAAATTAGCAACTGAGCTGCAGAGAGAGGGGAGAAGGGTGCAGAAAGAGTCAAGAGGAGTTCAGTAATAAACAACAGAGGTACAGAAAAAGGCAGGAGAGCTGTAGAAAGGATCAAGAGAAGTGCAGAAAGAGGCAAGAGAAGTGCAGAAAGAACCAACCGAGTTTGAAAAATAGACAAGGGAACTATAGAAAGAGGCAAAAAAGGTGCACAAACAGGCAGAACAGGTACAGAAAGAGGTAAGGAGGGTGCACAAAAGGCAAGAGAAGTAGAGAAAGTGACACAAAAGTTGCTGAAAGTAGCATTTGAGATGCAGAACGAATCAACAGAGGTGCAGAAAGAAGTAAGTGTGGTGCAGAAAAAGGCAAGAGAGGTGCTGCAAGAGGGAAAAGAGGTATACAAATAGGCAACAGAGGTGCAGTAAGAGACAAGGAAGATTCAGAATGAGGCAAGAGGAGTTCCGAAAGAAGCAACAAGGAATAAGAAAAAGGCAAGAGAGGTGCAGAAAGAGATAATAGGGTTGATGAAAGAGGCAAGAGGGGTGTAGAAAGAAGCAAGAGAGATGCTGAAAGAACCTACAGAGGTGCAAAAAGAGACAATTGCAGAAAGAGGCAACAAAGGAACACAATGAGCCAAGAGAGGTACAGTCAGAGGCAAGGGAAGTGCAGAAAGAAGGAGCTGAGTACAGAAATAGGCAACAGAGGTACATAAAAATGCAATGAGCTGTAGAAAGGTGCAAGAGAAGTACAGAAAGAGGCAAGAGAAGTGCAGAAAGAACCAACAGAGTTGCAAAAAGAGACAAGGGAATTATAGAAAGAGGTAAGAAAAGTGCACAAAGTGACAGTACAGGTACGAAAAGAGGTAAGGAGGGTGCAGAAATAAGCTAGAGAAGTGCAAAAAGAAGCGAGTGAGCCGCATAAAAAAGCAACTGAGGTGCAGAAAGAACAAAGAATGGTGTAGAAAGCGGCAAGATAGGTAGAGAGAGAAGCAAGAGAAGTGCAGAAAGATATAGGAGAAGTACAGGAAGACGCAGGAGAAGTGCAGAAAGAAGCAAGAGAGGTAGAGAAAGAGACAAGAGGGGTGTGGAAAGATGCAAGTGAGGTACACAGACAGGCTACAGCGGTGCAGAAAGAAGGATGAAGCGTGTCGAAAGAAACAAGATGACTGCAGAAAGAAGCAAAAGAGGAGCAGAAAATTGCAAAAGAGGTGGAGAAAGAGTCAAGAGAAGTGAGAAAGAGGCAAGACAGGAGCAAACCGTGGAAAGAGTGATGCCGAAAGTGGCTAGCGTGATGTAGAAAGAGGCAAGACAAGTTTAGAAAGTTGCTATTGAGCTGCAGAAACAAGCAAGTGTGTTGAATCAATAGACAAGAGAGGTATGGAAAAAAGGCACAGCAGTTGAAGAAAGATGCAAGAGAAGTGCAGAAAGAAGCAAGAGAAATGCAGAAAGGAGGAAGACTAGTACAGAAAGAACCAACAGTGATGCAAAAAGAGACAAGATAAGTGCTGAAAGAAGCAAAAAAGGTGCACAAAGAGGAAAAAGAGGTACAGAAAGAATCAAGTGAGCTGCAGAAAAAAGAAACGGAGGTGCACAAATAACTAAGTGAGGTGCAAAAAGAGGCAAGAGAGGTGCAGAAAGAAGCATCTGGCTCCCCATCCGTCAGAGAAGCCACTTTAAGATCTTGAGCATAACATATAATACTCTGTATAATGATGGGCCCAAATACCTTAAAAAAACTTAATTGGTATCCCTAAAAGATCCTTAAGATCCAGCAGCAAATCATTTTTGATTCAACCTCATGCCCGTACTTCTAGATACGGTCAGCGTTCATTCTCTTATCTTGCCCCTCTGTTCTGGAATAAGCTGCCTCCCCCATTTGCTATCCATCACCAAACATAAACTCTTCCGCAAAACCCTAAAAACCTTGCTTTTTCCTAAATAGTTCCCATCCCACTTTCTAGCTTCACATGTGATCAATCGTTTTCGTGCTGTAAGCGCCTTGAGTCCTTACAGTGATAAGTTGCTCTGAGGTTCTTCGGTTTCTGACTTTGTCTCGTATTTAGCCGCCATTTTGTGTCTTGACGCCATTTTGTGTTGCCCCCACTCAGGCAGCACGGCGAACAGAGTATTTTTGCTTTTCTCAGCTGCTATGTGTCTCTTCTGTTAAAGAGTAACCCCCTGCCCTTGTTTACGAAACCGATGTCAGGGTCTGGGCGAGTTCGCTAATCCATGTCTGGGTAGGTTGATCCCTGTCTCGACTGACTATTTGGCTTCTCCTATTCTTTCCTTACATTATCTTATCCGACTGGCCTTCTTTATTCTCTCCTTGTATTCTCTTGTTACACAACTATCTTTTGAGGCACACAAATACGTCCTGCCACCCGCAAATTTGATTGTCGGTACTAGCACTGATTAATATGTTGGGAGGGGTAACACACGGGGTTTGAGAGAGGGGCATATTTGAGACACCTGATAGCTTGTTTTCCAACTTTTCCAATTGGCTTGCTTTGTATGTACAGGGAGTAAACGTTGTAAATATGTGTGCTATAAAAGATTGTGCGCCACAGAATAAAGTGGCAGTCTCCTCAGAATATACGCTGTACGTACTTCTGGGACAACTGTGCTTGGCTGCAGCTAATAAACCTGGTTTTCTACGCCCAACAGAGTGTCTTGTGTCTCTGTTCGACAAGGCAGGTGACATTGGGGATTTAAGGGCTGCCCTGGGCCACCAGACCCATAAGGCCCGGTTCTCCAACTGGCACCCAACGTGGGGTGGCTTGAGTGGTATCGGTTCAGCCCGAGGGTCGTGTGAAGCCTCGCAGGAAAATTCCGGAGGATTCGCGAAACACGGCAAGCGACCCCTGTATGTCGAAGTGGACCGAAGGTCTTTTGCAGCACAGCTACTCCTTTCCGACGGCTGCTGACGAATGCTGCCCTGACTGCTGTCCTGCCTTGGTCCCTTTGGTGATGACTGGTATCGCGAAACGTTAGATGGACCTCTGTTGGCGTGAGAGAGCACTTAGTTAAGTATTCGTGGGTAGCGCCCACTTCTTAGTTTTGTTTTTGGGTTTTGTTATTCGACCATAGCAATAGCCGAAGCCAAGGGGTGAGTACATTTGTGCTGTGTTATTTGCTTTAACCCCTTGAAGTTTGTAAACAGACCAGTGAATTAAGATGCCTGGTTTTAGCAAATTTAGGAAGTTTTGTTGTCTTGGTTGTAATAGGGATTCCCGGCTAGAGGACTCTTGTCCGATTCCTCCGGTTGGAACTCCCACTTATGAGCTCGATTCCAAACATGGTGTTGGCCCCATTGCCTTTAACGAGGCGTGGATCCAATACACAAAGAAAGATGGAGTTCTGCGGTGGCCACAAAATAGTAGCTTTGAGCCTGACATATTAGACAATCTAGAAGCAATTTTGTTCAAAAGAAAATGCCTATGTATTGCATTGTATTGTATTGTATTGTATTGTATTGTATTGTATTGTATTGTATTGTATGTACTGCCTGTAGTTACTATGGCGCATGGTCCAGCCCACATCAGTGTGAAAGGAATATGCAAACTTCTGGCTCCAGTATGGCAGAATGAAGGAATTATTAAATGTGCGGAGAATGTGGTGAAACATTGTATCGTTTGTTTGATGCATAATCCAGGAAAGGGAACCCCCAACTACAGCAGGTCATTTTGCTGCCCCTACGTATCCTTTTGAGGTATTACAAATTGATTACATTCATATGGAACATTGTAATAACCTTAAGTATGTTCTGGTGGTGGTGTGTGCCTTTTCCAGATGGATAGAGGCCTACCCCCTAAAGGACAATACTGATTTCTCTACTGCCAAAGTCCTTTTGAAGGAATTCTTCCCGAGGTTTGGTTTGCCTCGAATTGTCTCGAGTGACAATGGAAGTGAATTTGTAGGCCAAATTATGCAGAAGGTGTGTGCGGGTCTTGGTATTAGGCAGAAATTCCATGCGGCAAACCACCCTCAGTCAGCTGGTTTGGTGGAGTGCTATAATAGCAAACTGACAAAGATTCAGGCCAGCACGGGCCTTGCTTGGCCCGATGCTCTACCTTTGGCACTTTTATCTACAAGAACACTGTACATTCTCATGTACATGGTCGTTTTTGGGCACCCAACTAATGTCTGGGGAGTCCCTCGACCTAAAAAGTACTCTGACATCCCGTATCCTATGTTGATTGACTATTTACATGACCTCACTACTAAATTGTGTGTTCTTCACCAACATGTTCAAAACGCTTTGCCGGAGGCCTCTGCAGATCCAGGTCATTCCATTCAACTCGGAGACTGGGTTTGCCTGAAGAATTTTCAGAGGAAAAAGAATTTTGAACCTCGTTGGGGGCCGCCTCAGGAAGTTCTACTGGCAACACGTACAGCAGTAAAGGTCGTCGGAAAGAAGAATTGGGTTCATGGCGTGCACAGCAAAAGGGTACCTTTGCCTTTGCCTTTTGACCAGTGGGTCCGCAAGGGTATAGGTGATAGTGAGAGAGAAAGGGTTCCTCGGTTTGTACCTTTCAGTAGTGCACGTCTGGATCGCACGAACTCTGAAAAAGAAGATGACGACATGTTGCAAGAAGCTGTACCATTACATTTGCTATTGAACACAGTAAATTAAGAGACTTTGTATCGAGAGCAAACTGTGCCTACACATGGCTTCCTACCTACTTTTCAGAAACTTGTTATGTGGCTTTTCTTCTCCCTCCGACATATACTGCTCCTTCAGGTCATCATAGAAAAAGATATGGCAGAGGGGTTATTGACAATAAGGACACAGCAGGACAAGAAGGATGTGACTTTATCAAAGGGTTACTTCTTTTCTGGGGCCCAATGGCCAATAGCAGAAACATTAGACAGTTAGTTCATGTTGTTGAGGCTACCATAAATGTAACTTCTGGAGCCTTGAGTAATCTAACAGCAGCACTTCAGGTGGACCGCCTTATGACTTTGCAGAACCGGATGGTTCTAGAGATTGTCCTTGCAGATCGTGGAGGAGTCTGTAAATTGATCGGGTCTGGTTGCTGCATTTATATTCCTGATAATGCCCCTACGGTATACCAAGCCATCTCCAAATTGCATGTAATTTCCGAGTCTATACACCAGGACACAGGAGATTGGACTGTGATAGAATGGTTTTGGGGACTAATGTCCACGTGGGGATGGAAGGTATTAACCTTCCTTGGAATGGGTTTGGCCATAATTTACAGTGTGGCCCTGCCATCTGCGGTCTTTGTGCCACCATGTGTGTCCCAAGGCCTGTGTCACAGAAAACAGAGAACATTAAAATGATGTTGCAGCAACAGCTCGACGACCTCATGGCCAATGACATCGACTCAGATTAACTTGAGTCCTTTGTGTTTTGCCTGAGTAATGGCAAAAAGAGGGTCTGAGGTTCTTCAGTTTCTGACTTCGTCTAGCATTTAGCCACCATTTGGTGTCTAGTCGCCATTTTGTGTTGCCCTCACTCAGGCAGCACGGCGAACGGAGTGTTTTTGCTTTTCTCAGCTGCTACGTGTCTCTTCTGTTAAAGAGTAACCCCCTGCCCTTGTTTACGAAACCGATGTCAGGGTCTGGCCAAGTTCGCTAATCCATGTCTGGGTTGATTGATCCCTGTCTCGACTGACTATTTGGCTTCTCCTATTCTTTCCTTACATTATCTTATCCGAATGGCCTTCGCTATTCTCTCTTTGTATTCTCTTGTTACACAACTATCTTTTGAGGCACACAAATACGTCCTCCCACCTGCAAATAGGATTGTCGGTACTAGCACTGATTAATTTGTTGGGGGGGGTAACACACGGGGTTTGAGAGAGGGGCGTATTTGGGACAATTGATAGCTTGTTTTCCAACTTTTCCTATTGGCTTGCTTTGTATGTACAGGGAGTAAACGTTGTAAATAAGTGTGCTATAAAAGATTGTGCGCCACGGAATAAAGTGGTAGTCTCCTCAGAATATACGCTGTACGTACTTCTGGGACAACTGTGCTTGGCTGCAGCTAATAAACCTGGTTTTCTACGCCCAACAGAGTGTCTTGTGTCTCTGTTCGACAAGGCAGGTGAACTCGGGGATTTAAGGCGTGCCCTGTGCCGCCAGGCCCATAAGGCCCGGTTCTCCAGCGCTATATAAAATCTTTTGACATGACAAGTGCAGAAAGAGACAAGACATGTGCAGAAAGAGGCAAGAGAAGTGCAAAAAAAAGCAAGAGAGGTCCATAAAGAGACAAGAGGGGTTACTGAAAAATGCGACAGAATTGCAAAAAGCGACACAAAAGGTGCTGAAAGAAGCATTTGAGCTTCAGAAAGAAGCAACAGAGTTTCAGAATGAACTGAGTGCAGCGCAGAAAGAGGCAAGAGAGGTACATAAAGAGACACGAAAAGTGTAAATAGAGGGAAAAGATGTATACAAATAGGCAACAGAGGTGCAGAAAGAGGCAATAGATGTACATAAAGGGGCAAGAAAAGTGCAGAAAGAGGGAACAGAGGTATACAAATAGGCAACAGTGGAGCAGAAAGAGGCATGAGAGGTACAGAAAGAGACAAGAGGGATGCAGTGCAAGAGGGATACACAAACAGGCAACAGCGGCGTATGTAGAAGGAAAAGGATGCAGAAAGAGGTAAGAGGAATGCAGAAAGAAGCTACAGACGTGCAGAAAAAGGCAAGACAGGTGCAGAAGGAGGCAAGAGAAGTGCAGAAAGAAGCAAGAGGGGTACAGATAGAGGGTAGAGAGATGTAGAAAGAGGCAATAGCATTGCAGAAATAGGCACGATAAGTGCAGAAAGAAGCTCGTGATTTGCAGAAACAAGCAAGTCGGGTGCAGAAAGAACCAAGAGAGGTGAAGAAAGAGGAGAGACAGGTACATAGAGAAGCAATAGAAATGCAGAAAGAGGCAGGAAATGTACAGAAGAAGCAAGAGAAGTGTATAAAGAGGCAGGAGAAGTACAGAAAAAGGCAAGAGAGGTGCAAAAGAGGTAAAAGAGATATAAGGAAGTGGAAAGAGGGGTGCAGAAAGAAGCAAGAGAAGTACATAAGTAATCAATAGAAGTGCAAAAAGAAGCAAATGAGCTGCAGAAAAAAGCAACTGAGGTGCAGAAATAACTAAGAGAGGTGCAGAAAGAGGCAAGAGGGGTGTGGAATGAAGTAAGTGTGGTGAAGAAAAAGGCAAGAGAGGTACATAAAGAGATGAGAAAAGTGCAGAAAGAGGGAAGCGAGGTATCCAATTAGGCAACGGAGGTGCAGAAAGAGACCGAAAGGATGCCAAAAGAGGCAAGAGGATTGAAGAAACAAGCGACAGAGAAGCAGAAAAAGGCAAGATAGGTGATGAAAGAGGCAAGAGGGGTATAGAAAGAAGCAAGAGAGGTGCAGCAAGAACCTACTGAGGTGTAAAAAGAGACAAGTGCAGAAATGGGCAACAAAGGTGGACAAAGAGCCAAGAGAGGTACAGTCAGAGGAAAGAGAAGTGCAGATAGAAGGAACTGAGCTACAGAAAGAAGCAAATGAGCTGCAGAAAGAGGGGAGAAGGGTACAGAAAGAGGCAAGAGGAGTACAGAAATAAGCAACAGAGGTACAGAATAGGCAAGAGAGCTGTAGAAATGAGCAAGAGAAGTGTAGAAAGAGGCAAAAGAAGTGCAGAAAGAACCAACAGAGTTGGAATAGTAGACAAGGAGGTATAGAAAGAGGCAAGAAAGATGCACAAAGAGGCAGGGCAGGTACAGAAAGAGGTAAGGAGGGTGCAGAAAAGGCAAGAGAAGTACAGAAAGTGACACAAACGTTACTGAAAGTAGCATTTGAGCTGCAGAAAGAAGCAACAGAGGTGCAGAATGAAGTAAGTGTGGTGCAGAAAAAGGCAAGAGAGGTACATAAAGAGACAAGAAAAGTGCAGAAAGAGGGAAAAGAGGTATACAAATATGCAACAGAGGTGCAGTAAGAGACAAGAAAGATGCCGAAAGGCAACAAAGGAGCACAAAGAGCCAAGAGAGGTACAGTCAGAATCAAGGGAAATGCAGAACGAAGGAACTGAGTACAGAAATAGGCAACAGAGGTGCAGAAAAATGCAAGAGAGCTGTAGAAAGGTGCGAGAGAAATACAGAAAGAGGCAAGAAAAGTGCAGAAAGAACCTACAGAGTTGCAAAAGGGGACACAGGAAGTATTGAAAGAGGCAAGAAAGGTGCACAAAGAGGCATGACAGGTACAGAAAGAGGTAATGAGGGTGCAGAAATAGGCTTGAGAAGTGCAGAAAGAAGCAAGTGAGCATCAGAACAAAAGCAACTGAGTTGCAGAAATAACTAAGAGAGGTGCAGAAAGATTCAAGAGAGGTACAGAGAGAATCAAGAGAAGTGCAAAAAGTAGTTAGAGAGGTGCAGAAAGAGACAAAGGGGGGAATAAGGCAAGAGAAGTACAGAAAGTAACACAAAAGTTGATGAAAGAAGCATTTGAGCTGCAGAAAGAAGCAACAGAGGTGCAGAATGAAGTAAGTGTGATGTAGAAAAAAGCAAGAGAGGTACATAGAGAGACAAGAAAAGTGCAGAAAGAGGGAAAAGAGGTATACACATATGCAACAGAGGTGCAGTAAGAGACAAGCAAGATGCAGAAAGAGGCAAGAGGAGTGCAGAAAGAAGCAACAGGAAAGCAGAAAACGGCAAGAGAACTGCAGAAAGAGATAATAGGGGTTATGAAAGAGGCAAGAGGAGTGTAGAAAGAAGCAAGAGAGGTACAGAAAGAACCAACTGAGGTGCAAAAAGAGACAAGTGCAGAAAGAGGCAACAAAGGAGCACAAAGAGCCAAGAGAGGTACAGTCAGAATCAAGGGAAATACAGAACGAAGGAACTGAGTACAGAAATAGGCAACAGAGGTACAGAAAAATGCATAAATAACTAAGAGAGGTGCAGAAAGATTCAAGAGAGGTACAGAGAGAAGCAAGAGAAGTGCAAAAAGTAGTAAGAGAGGTGCAGAAAGAGACAAAGGGGGGAATAAGGCAAGAGAAGTACAGAAAGTAACACAAAAGTTGATGAAAGAAGCATTTGAGCTGCAGAAAGAAGCAACAGAGGTGCAGAATGAAGTTAGTGCGGTGCAGAAAAAGGCAAGAGAGATGCATAAAGAGACAAGACAAGTTTAGAAAGAGGGAAAAGAGGTATACAATAGGCAACAGAGGTGCAGAAAGCGACACGGAAAATGTAGAAAGAGGCCAGAGGAGTGCAGAAAGAAGCAACGGAGAAGCAGGAAAAGGCAAGAGAGGTGCAGAAAGAGATAATAGGGGTGATGAGAGAGGCAAGAGGGGAGTAGAAAGAACATACTGAGGTGCAAAAAGAGACAAGTGCAGAAAGAGGCAACAAAGGAGCACAAAGAGCCAAGAGAGGTACGTCAGACGCAAGGGAAGTGTAGAAAGAAGGAACTGAGCTGCAGAAAGAGGGGAGAAGGGTACAGAAAGAGGCAAGAGGAGTACAGAAATACGCAACAGAGGTACAGACAATGCAAGAGAGCTGTAGAAAGGAGCTAGAGAAGTACATAAAGAGGCAAGAGAAGTGCAGAAAGAACCAACAGAGTTGCAAAAAGAGACAAGGGATGTATAGAAAGAGGCAAGAAAGGTGCACAAAGAGGCAGGACAGGTACAGAAAGAGGTAAGGCGGGTGCAGAAATAAGCTAGAGATTTACAAAAAGAAGCAAGTGCAGAAAGAACAAAGAATGGTATAGAAAGCGGCAAGACAGGTAAAGAGAGAAGCAAGAGAAGTGCAGAAAGATATAGGGGAAATACAGGAAGACGCAGGAGAAGTACTGAAAGTAATAAGAGAGGTAAAGAAAGCGACAATAGGGGTGTAGGAAGATGCAAGAGAGGTACACACAAAGGCTACAGAGGTGGACAGAGGGATGAAGCGTATCACAAGAAACAAGATGAGTGCAGAAAGAGAAGCAGAAAAAGGCAAAAGAGGTGCAGAAATAGTCAAGAGAAGTCAAGAAAGAGGCAAGAGAGGAGCAAACCGAGGGAAGAGGGATGCAGAAAGTGGCTAGAGTGATGCGGAAAGAGCCACAACAAGTTTTGAAAGTTGCAAGTGAGCTGCAGAAACAAGCAAGTGAGGTAAATCAATAGCCAAGAGAGGTACAGAAAGAGGCAAGGCAGTTGAAGAAAGAAGCAAGAGAAGTGCAGAAAGAACCAACAGTGGTGCAAAAAGAGACAAGATAAGTGCTGAAAGAGGCAAGAAAGGTGCACAATGAGGATAAAAAGGTACAGAAAGAGTCAAGAGAAGTGCAGTAAGAATTAAGTGAGCTGCAGAAAAAAAGCAACTAGGGGAACAAATTACTAAGTGAGGTGCGAAAAGAGGCAAGAGAGGTGCAAAAAGTAGCAAAAGAAGTACATAAAGAGGCAAGAGGAGTTGCAGAAAAATGTGAGAGAATTGCAGAAAATGACACGAAAGGTGCTGAAAGAAGCATTTGTGCTTCAGAAATGAACTAAGTGTGGTTCAGAAAGAGGCAATAGACATACATAAAGAGGCAAGAAAAGTGCAGAAAGAGGGAAGAGGGGTATACAAACAGGCAACAGTGGTGCAGAAAGAGGCAAGAAGGGTGCAGAAAGATAAAAGAGGAGTCCAGAAAGAAGCAAGAGAGAAGCAGAAAAAGGCAAGAGATGTGCAAAAGGAGACAAAAGGGTTGTGGAAGGAGACAAGAGGGGTGTAAAAAAAAGATGTGCAAAAAGAGACAGGATTAGTGCATAAAGAGTCAAGAAAGGTGCAGAAAAAGCCAAGAGAGGTGCAGAAAGAGGCAAGGGATGTGCAGAAAGGATCAACTGAGCTGCAGAAATTAGCAACTGAGCTACAGAGAGAGGGGAGACGGGTACAGAAAGAGGCAAGAGGAGTTCAGGAAAAAGAAACAGAGGTATAGAAAAATGCATGAGAGTTGTAGAAAGGAGCAAGAGATGTGCAGAAAGAGGCAAGAGATGGGCAAAAAGAACCAACAGAGTTGCAAAAAAAACGAGATGTAGACGAGGCAAGAAGGGTGCACAAAGAAACAGGACAGGTACAGAAAGAGGTAGGAAGGGTACAGAAATAGGCTAGAGAAGTGCGAAAAGAAGCAGCAGGTGCAGAAAGAACTAAGAGTGGTGCAGAAAGAGGAAAGGCAGGTACAAAGAGAAGCAAGAGAAGTGCAGAAAGAGACAGGAAAAGGGCAGGAAGATGGAGGAAAAGTACAGAAAGTGGCAAGGGAGGTGCAGAAAGAGGCAAGAAGGATGTAGAAAGATGCGGGAGAGGTACACATAGGCAACAGAGGTGCAGAAAGAGGAGAGATGGTGTCAAGATGAGTGCAGAAAGAAGAATCAGAAGAACAGAAATAAGCAATAGAGGTGCAGAAAGAGTCAAGAGAAGTGCAGGAAGAGGCAAAAGAGGTGCAAATAGAGGGAAGAGGGAGGCAGAAAGAGGCAGAAAGAGGCAGGAGCGATGCAGAAAAAGAGACAAGACAAGTTTATGAAGAACAAAAAAGCTGAAGAAAGAAGCTAGTGTGATGCAACAATACAAAAGAGAGGTGCCGAAAGCGGCAAGGCAAGTGCAGAAAGTTGCAAAAGAAGTCCAGAAAGAGGCAAGAGATGTGTAACAAAAGCAAGAGAGGTGCAGAAAGAGGAATGCAGAAAGTGTCAAGAGAGGTACAGATAGAAGCAGGAAAATTGCATAAAGAAGAAACTGAGGTACAAAAAGAGACATGGGACATGCAGAAAGAGGCAAAAGAGGTACAGACAGAGGGAAGAGGGATATAGAAAGAGGCAAGAGTGGTGCAGAAAGAGGCAAGACAAGTGCAGAAAGAAGCAAGTGATTAATAGAAAGAAGCAAGTGAGGCGCAGAAAGAACCATGAAAGGTGCAGAAAGAAGCTAGAGAGGAGCCAAAAAAGCAATACAGCTGCAGAAAAAAACAAGAAAAGTACAGACAGAAACAACAGAAGTCCAGAAAGAGACAAGAGAGGTGCAGAAAGAGGTAAGATAGGTACACAAATAGGCAAACTAGGTGCAGAAAGGGGAAAGAAGTATGTAGAGAGAGGCAAGCTGAGTGCAGAAAAAAGCAACAGAGATGCAGCAAAAGGAAAGTAATGTGCAGAAAGAAGCAAAATAGGTGCAGAAATTGGCAAAAGAGATGTAGAAAGGGGTAAGGACTGTACTGAAAGAGGCATGTGAAGTGCAAAAAGAAGCAAGTTAGCTGCATAAACAAGCAAGTGAGGTGTCAAAAGGAAAGAACCAAGAGATGTACAGAAAGAGGCAAGACTGGTAAAGAAAGGATAAATAGAAGTACAGAAAGAGGTGAGAAAAGTGCAGAAAGAGGCAAGAGAAGTGCAGAAAGAGGCAAGAGAAGTGCTGAAAGAAGCAAGAAAGGGGCACTAGGAAGCATGCAGAAAGTGGCAACAGGGGTGCAGAAAGAAACAGGAGAATTGCATAAAGAAGCAACAGAGGTGCAAAAAGAGGCACAGGAAGTATAGAAAGAGGCAAGAGAGGGACAGACAGAGGGAAGAGGGATGTAGAACGAGGCAGGAGGGTGCAGGAAGAGGCAAGACAAGTGCAGAAAGAAGCAAGTGAGTGGCAGAAAGAAGCAAGAGGAGTTCAAAAATATTCAACAGAGCTGAGGAAAGAAGCAAGACAGGTACATAAAATAGCAAGAGAAGTACAGAAAAAAGTAAGAGAGGTGCCAGAAAGCAATACAGCTGCTGAGAAAAGCAAGAAAAGTGCAACCAGAAACAACAGAAGTGCAAAAAGAGTCAAGAGAGGTGCAGAAAGGGGTAAGAGAGGTACACAAATAGGCAACAGAGATGCAGAAATGTGAAAGCAGGGTGTAGAAAGAGGCAAGATGAGTGCAGACAAAAGCAACAGAGATGCAGAAAAAGGCAAGAGAGGTGCAGAAAGAGGCAAAGAGGTACAGAAAAAGAAAGAGAGGTATAGAAAGAGACAAGAGATATGCAGAAAGAAGCAAGCTAGGTGCAGAAATTGGCAAGAGAGGTACAGAAAATGGTAAAGACGGTACAGAAAGAAGCAAATGAAATACAAAAAGAAGCAAGTTAGCTGCAGAAATAACCAAGTGAGGTGCAGAAAGGAAAGAACCAAGAGATGTACAGAAAGAGGCAGGATAGGTAAAGAAAGAAGAAATAGAAGTGTATAAAGAGGAAAGTGAGGTGCAGAAAGAGGCAAGACAAGTACACAAAGAGGCAAGAGAGGTGCAGAAAGAGGGTAGAGGGTAGAGGGGTGTAGAAGGAGGCAAACAGGATGCATAAAGAAGCAAGCAAAATACTGGTAGTAGTAAGGGAAGTGCTGAAAGGACCAAAACGAGGTGCAAAAAGGGACACGAGACGTGCAGAAAGAGGCAAGAAATGTGCAGAAAAAGGCAAAAGAGGTACAGAAAAAGGGATGTAGTGTGCAGTAAGATGATAGAGATGTGCAGAAAGGAGGATCTGAGCTGCATAAAGAAGTAACTGAGGTGCAGAAAGAACTGTGTGGTGCAGAAAGAGACATATGTACTGTGAAAAGAAATTCTCGGTGCACTCTATTAGATCTTTTATTCCAAAGGTTTGTGAATGTGCAACTTCACCTTTTGCACTGTGTCTGGCAGTGCTTAAAGTATTCAGAACAGAATGGGTTGGGAACACCCTTGCCTCTGGTGTATGCACTAATTACTTGAAACTACGAGGTTTCTTGTCTCTTTTTCAAATAATAAAGGTAGCAATGGCAAAATCTTCATACACAAACTTCTCAGGATCAGTTACTTCGGGCCACACCTTAACCATTTCTTTATACTTTTCTTTCAGCTCCTGATAAAGCTTTCTGTATCGTATCACAGAAATGAGGGACAAGGTGCTCTTGAAATCACTTGTCTTGGGCTCGGCAGACCACTTAGCCAGTTTGGGCAGAAGTTCATTTACCAGACACTCTGGTTTTGGGTAAACAACTCCATCTGATTTACAGCCATCTGAGCATAGACCTAAAACAGAAATAAACCATTCATCATCCTTGGCATGTGAAAGACAAATTTGATAAATATTGCTTCTGTTCACCTGAACATGTTCTTCTTCCACTTTCTTCAGGGGTATAAATGTCGCAAATCCATTAGAAATATCTAATGTCTCGGTCAAACAAAGGATATTTTGCAAGACTTGATCCTGAGAAGTTTGTGTATGAAGATGTTGCCATTGCTACCTACTTGTTGACCCCTGAGGAAGGGTCAGTTATGACCCGAAATGCATTGGGTTAATTAAAGTTATGGATAATTAATCGATGCCAGGATAAGCACCGACATATGAACATTAAAAATTTCTGTTTGGAAAAGCTAAAACCTTTGGAAAACATTATTTTGAATATTGAAACTTTATTATTTAAAAAGAGACAAGACACCTCGTAGTTTCAAGTAATTAGTGCACACACCCGAGGGAAGGATGTTTGCAACCCATTCTGTGCAGAAAGAGACATTCCAGGTATAGTGAGAAGCAAGAGAAGTGCAGAAAGTGATGAGGGAATAGTAGCGGCTCCTGGGGGGTTTTACCGGGTGGTGACGTGGGGCGGGGAGGGTCAGGGGGGGGGTAGTAAACATCGGAATACGGATGAATGCAGGTAGGTTGACAATTAAATTTATAAAAAGCATTTCATTGTGTAAGTCGACAATTAAATTAATAAAACAAATTTCATTGCACGCATTGCATCACATTTGGCAATGCAGTGCACACAACAGAATTTGTTTTATTGATTTAATTGTCAATGTACCTGCATTCATCCATATTACATTGTTTACCACCCCCCACCCCACCCCACGTCGCTCCCCGATAGCACTCCCACCAGGAGCCGCAACTGCAAGGGAAGTACAGAAAGACGCAGGAGAAGTGCAGAAAGTACCAAGAGAGGTACATAAAGAGGCAAGAGGGCTGCAGAAATAGGCTAGAGGGGTGTGCAAACAGCCAACAGGGGAGCAGAAAGGGGGAAATGGTGCAGAAAGAGGCAAGATGAGTGCAGACAGAAGCAACAGAGGTGCAGACAAAGGTAAGAGAGGTGCAGAAAGAGGCAAGAGAAGTGCAGAAAAAGGCAAGAGGGGTACAGACAGAGGGAAGACGGATGAAGAAAGAGGCAAGAGTGGTGCCGAAAGAGGCAAGACAAGTGCAAAAAGAAGCAGTTGATTTGCAGAAACAAGCAAGTGAGGTGCAGAAAGAACCAGGAGGGGTAAGGAAAGAGGCAAGACAGGTACTGTTAGACGGGGACCTGGAGGGTCGGCCGAGGACAAGGGGAGAGGCCTCCGGTGAGGGCCGTCTTCAGTGATCGTACAGACAAGTAACTTCCCCCCCACAGATGGACACCACACAAAGATAAGGTTAACGCTCTTTATATGCAGTTCTGGAAGTAAGGTAGTACGGTACAATGAGATCAGGACACGAGGATCCTCTCAATTCTAGTCTCTGGAAGGGAAAGGGGGTAGCGGGACAGTCTTGGTTACCAATCTGGTATTGAGATGAAACGATGGGTAGCTCACAATCCTCGAGCTCGGCGTTCGGGAAGGTCGGGCCGCGGCAGTGCCAGCAGGTCCCGAGGAGGTCATAGGTAGCAACAGGCCGCGGCAGCGCCAGCAGGTCCCGACGAAGATGGTGGTTGCAAGAGGCCGCGGCAGCGCCAGCAGGTCCCCACGAGGATGAAGGTTGCAAAGGGCCGCGGCAGCGCCAGCAGGTCCCATGAGGATGAAGGTTGCAGAAGGCCGTGGCAGCGCCAGCAGGCAGGACGACAGTTCACAAGGCAGGGCTGCGGCAGCGCCAGCAGTCCGTCAAGGATGATTTCTTCACGGTGTCTCTCGACTCCAGGATACAACTGCCTTCCTGCTCTGGAGCTGCCTCAGTTATAGGTCTGGCGCCCTTTGATGTCCGGACCCTCGCACTTGGAGGTCGGGAGGTCCGGGATGAGGGAGTCCAGACACCCAGCAGGGGGGTGGAGCCAGCGCCCGGGGAGGCTGGGGGCGATCGGCACCTGGCGGGGGAGAGCCATTGACACTTCTTTCTCCCATTGACCTGCCAAGTGGTCCGTTCACCTCCTGGGTGGATGGTGGTGCCGGGATGTCGGGGCCTGGCCAGGCCCAGGGTTGGGGTCGAGCTGAGGCCACGCGGCCTCGTGGTGCAGTGTCCAAGATGGCGGCTGGGCCGGGCAATGGTGCTGACGGTGGCCCGGGCCAGTGATACAGAGATATCCGGGAGCAGGCGTCCCGTAGGGGACGGGTTGCGGGTTGCTTCTGTGGGTAGCACCTGGAGAGCCGGTGTCCGGGCCCTGTCATGCGGGGAGAGAGCGAGCCCTTCATGGGGCCTGTCCAACAGGTACATAAAGAAGCAAGAGAAGTACAGAACAAAGCTAAAGAGGTGTGGTACCAGCAACACAGCTGTAGAAAAAACAAGAAAAGTGCAGCCAAAAACAACAGAAGTGCAGAATTAGGCAAGAGAGGTACAGAAAGAGTCAATACAGGTACCCACATAGGCAACAGAGGTACAGAAAGGGGGGAGAAGAGTATAGAAAGAGGAAGATGAGTGCAGAAAGAGGCAACAAAGATGCAGAAAAAGGCAAGAGAGGTCAGAAAGAGGCAGAGAGGTACAGAGAAAGGCAAAAGAGGTGTAGAATGGGACAAGAGACATGTAGAAAGCAAGTGAGCTGCAGAAACAATTTAGTGAGGTGCTGAAAGAACCAAGAGAGGTAGAGAATGAGGCAAGATAGGTAGAGAAAGAAGAAATATAAGTGCTGAAAGAGACAAGACAAGTGCAGAAAGAGACAAGAGAGGTGCAGAAAGAGGTTAGAGTGGCGCGGCAAGAGGGGTGCATAAAGAAGCAGGATAAGTACAGAAAGAAGCAGGAGACGTGTTGAAAGAACCAACCAAGGTGCAAAAAGAGACTAGAGAAGTGCAGAAAGAGGCAAGAAATGTGCACAAATAGGTAAGCAAGGTACAGAAAGAGGGTAGAAGGGTGCAGAAATATGCTAAAGAAAAACCAAAAGAAGGAAGGGAGCTGCCTAAAGAAGAAACTGAAGTGCAGCAAGAATAAAGTCTGAGTGTGGTGCAGAAAGAGACAAGACAGGTACAGAGAGAAGCAAGAGAAGTGCACAAAGAGACACGGAAAGTGCAGAAAAACGCAGGGGAAGTACAGAAAGTGGCAAGAGATTTACAGAAAGAGGCAAAAGGGATGCAGAAAGAGGCAAGAGAGGTACATAAACAGGCAACAGAGGTGCAGAAAGAGGGGAAAAGGGTGCAGAAGAGACAGGTGGTGTGCTAAAAAAACTACAAAGGTGCAGAAAAAGGCGAGACAGGTGCAGAAGGAGGCAAGAGAGGTACAGACAGAGGGAAGATGGATGTAGAAAGAGGCAACAATTTTTTCAGAAAGAGGCAAGATAAGTGCAGAAAGAAGCAAGTGAATTGCACAAGCAAGTAAGGTGCAGAAAGAACCAAGAGAGGTGAAGAAAGAGGCAAGGCAGGTACATAAAGCAGCAAGAAAAATGCAGACAGAGGCAGCAAAGGTACAGAAAGAGGAAAGAGATGCGCAAAAAAGAGCAGGAGAAATGCAGAAAAGAACAAGAGAGGTACAGAAAGAGGGAAGAGGGATGCAGAAAGTAGCAAGAGGTGTGCAGAAAGAAGCAAGAGAAGTGTAAAAGAATCAATAGAAGTGCAGAAAGAAGCAAGTCAGCTGAATAAAAATAGCAACTGAGGTGAAGAGATACCTGAGAGAGGTGCGGAAAGATGCAAGAGAGGTGCAGAAAGACACAAGAGGGGTGCAGAAAAGGCGAGAGTAGTGCAGAAAGAGACACAAATGCTGCTGAAACAAGCATTTGAGCTGCAGAAAGCAGCAACAGAGGTGAAGAATGAAGTAAGTGCAATGCAGAAAAAGGCAAGGGAGGTACATAAAGAGACAAGAAAAGTGCAGAAAGATGGAAGAGAGGCATACAAATAGGCAACAGGTGTGCAGAAAGAGTCAAGAAGGGTACAGGAAGAGGCAATATGAGTGCAGAAAGAAGCAACAGAGAAGTAGAAAAAGGCAAGAGAGGTGCAGAAAGAGACAAGAGATGTCCAGAAAGAGGCAAGAGGGGTGCATAAAGAAGCAAGAGAGCTACAGAAAGAACCAACCGAGGTGCAAAAAAAGACAAGATAAGTGGAGAAAGAAGCAAGAAAGGTGCAGAAAGAGCCAAGAGAGGTGCAGAAAGAGCCAAGGGAAGTTCAGAAATATGCAACTGAGCTGCAGAAAGATGAGAGAATGGTGCCGAAAGGGGCAAGAGGAGTGCAGAAACAAGCAACATATGTACAGAAAAAGGCAAGAGAGCTGTAGAAAGGAGCAAGAGAAGCGCAGAAAGAGGCAACAGAAGTACAGAAAAAACCAACAGAGCTGCAAAAAGAGACAAGAGAAGTGTAGAAAGAGACAAAAAAGGTGTACAAATAGGCAGGGCAGGTTCGTAAAGAGGTAAAAACAATGTAGAAATAGGCTAGAGAAGAGCAAAAAGAAGCAGGTGAGCTGCATATAGAAGCAACTGAGTTGCAGAAAGAACTAAGAGTGATGTTGAAAGCGGTAAGACAGGTACAGAGAGAAGTAGGAGCAGTTCATAAAGAGACAAGAGAAGTGCAGGAAGATGCTGGAGAAGGGCAGAAAGTTCAACAGAAGAGCAGAAAGAGGCAAGAGGGGTGTAGAAAGAGGCAAGAGACGTGCAGAAAGAGGCAAGTGATGTACAGAAAGAGGCAAGAGAGGTGCAGACAGAGGGAAGAGGGATGCAGAAAGAGGCACGAGTGGATACAGAAAGAGGCTAGACAAGTTTGGAAAGAAGCAAGTGAGGTGGTAAAATAACTAAGAGAGGTGCAGGAAGAGGCAAGACAGGTAAAGAAAGAAGCAAGAAAAGCACAGAAAGAGGAAAGAGAAGTGCTAAAAAAGCAAGAGAGAAACAGAAAGAGGGAAGATGATGCAGAAAGTGACAAAAGGGGTACAGAAAGAAGCAAGAGAATTGCATACAGAAGCAACAGAGATACAAAAGAAGGTAACAGAGGTGCAAAAAAGAGTCATGAGAGATGCAAAAAAGAGTCAACAGAGGTGCAGAAATTGGCAAGAGAGGTGCAAAAATAGGTAAGGGTGGTATAGAAAGAGGGAAGGGGTGCAAAAAGAGGCTTGAGAATTACAGAAAGAATTGTATTGTATTGTGTATTGTGGTATATTTGTATAGCGCAAACCTGTCACCACCAAGGGCATCCTGGCGCTTTGAACGATGAACCAGCAAATTCAACGACTTAGCCTGTCCTGGGGAAAAGGTAGGTTTTTAACGCCTTTCTGAAGGCTAAGAGATCCTCAAGACTCCTTAGGGATATCGGCAGGGAGTTCCAGAGTTTGGCCGCCGCAACTCTGAACGATCGGCCACCCATCCTCACTCTCTGGAAATGCGGTACTACAAGTAGCCTGGATGAAGAAGAGCGTAAAGCTCGGGATGGAAGGTACCAGGCGAACATTGTCCACAAGGGGACCGGGCCCAGGCCATGGATAGCCCTGAACACAATGCACGCTGCTTTGTAGCGAACGCGTAGATGGACCGGCAGCCAATGGAGTTCCTGTAACGCTGCTGTAGAAGAGCTGTGGTAGGGGCGGGAGAGGGCAAGTTTGGCAGCCATGTTTTGCACTCTTTGGAGCTTGCCCAGAAGTGTTACCGGGGCCTCCAGAAGTAGTGCGTTACAATAGTCGAGTCAACTTAGGATGGTGCTCCGCACTACTTCGGGTCTGGCTTGCTCAGGGAGGAAGGGCAAAACCTTGTGCAGCATGCAGATCAGCATCATGCACGTTGAGGTGGTCTTATTTACGTGCAAATCTAGCTGCAGGTTGGGCCCAAACATGACACCCAAATTGCGCGCCGATTGTGCAACTGACACCGTCTCTGGAAATGACGAGGGCCAGAAGTCGTCTGGGAGATCTCGGGGGACTCGGTCGTTGGAACAATACAGGACCTCTGTCTTAGTTCCGTTAAACTGCAAAGAGTTCAATCGGAGCCATTCCGCTGTAGCCTGCATGCACCGGTGGAAGGTATCCAATGGGACTGCATCCTGTCCCTCCAGAGAAAAGACCAGCTGGGTATCGTCCGCATAATTAAATGCGGAGATCCCAAATGATTTAATGAGCTGGACTAGAGGGCGGAGGTAAATATTATAGAGTATAGGGCTGATGGCTGAGCCCTGAGGTACTCCTTGTCCTACTCTCCGCTCCTCTGAGCTGAAGGGAGGGAGCGATACCCGTTGCTGACGGTTGTCCAGATAAGAGATCAGCCAGTCCCTGGCCTTATCTTTGACCCCACATTCTTCCAGCCTCAAGATCAAGGTAGGATGGCGAACCGTGTCGAACGCGGCCGACATGTCGAGCAGCACCAGAAAGGCTGCCCAACCACTGTCGACTCGCGCCCGCAGATTGTCTAACACGGTCACTAACGCGGATTCCGTCCCATGAGCTGGGCGAAAACCGAATTGCGTCTCATCCAACCAGGTGTTCCCTTCTAAGAAGCCGGACAGAGTGCGGGTGACCAATTTTTCCATGATTTTGACTGGAAAAGGAAGCAGGGAGATTGGCCAGTAGTTGGAGAGGCAGGCAGGGTCAAGCGTAGGTTTTTTTAAGAGCGGAGATACCACTGCCTTCTTCCAGCAGCCCGATACAGTCCCTGTTTCAAACGACTGGCAGCAGATGGAGTGCAAAGGCTGGAAGAGTTCCTCCTGAAACACCATCCAAAGTTTTGGAGGAAGAGGATCAAGAGGCGAGCCAGATGAGATCGTAAGAGCCAGGCTGCCAAACTCCTCCAAGGAGGGAAGGGGAAAACTACTCAGCTGGGGTCGACTGGCCTCAATCGCCGGAGCTCCCAGGCTGAGGGCCTGGTCCTCTGGTCGGGGTCGACTGGAAGGCATGGCCGGAGCTTCCAAACAGAGGTGAGAAACCCTCTGCAGGGGTCGACTGGCCATCGCCTCCGGAGCTCCCAAACCAGTGGTGGAATTGACTGGGTCCTGCAAACCCTCCAGGATTTTGCAGATTTTCTCCTCGAAAGCATCAGCAAGTGAATCACAAAGAGCTAGCGATGTGGGGACGGTGTTGGCCACACACGTAGGGTGGGCAAGGTCTCTGACGATCTTAAAGAGGGCCTGTGCCTTGTTTGGGGCCTGATTCAAGGTAGATTCAAGATAGGTCGCTTTAGCCATCTTGATCTGAGCTTTGTATTTTTGTAAAGCGGTCCGGAACACAATTTTCTCCGAGTCTAAGTACTGTTTCCTCCACGCTCTTTCTGCGCGTTTACAGTCAAGTTTAAGCTGGCGTAATTTGCTCGTATACCAAGGGCTAGCTCGATTCACCCTCCCTCGGGACTTCCGGAGGGGTGCCAACTTATCCAGCGAGCTCGAGATGGACTGGCAGAATGGAGTGTAGCTCTCTTCAGCTGTATTGCCAAGCTTAAAGTCCTTTCCTAAGATTTTTGGTAGTGGAGAGGTTTTGAGTATTCGGGACCAAGGTCTCTCTAACTTGGCTTGGGGTAGTCCAGCCTCCCGCGAGGTGTGATCCTCTGAGCAAAGAGAGAGCGTAATCAGGAAGTGGTCAGTCCAGAACTGGCGCTTAATATCAACTATTGATACCCATTGTGGATCCGCAAATATTAAGTCCAGGATATGACCCTTCCGATGCGTGGTGGCATTCACCAGCTGTTCCAGATTGATGTCCATGCAGGCTTGACTAAGGGAAAAGAATGCATTATCCAGTGAACCGCCTGCCCACAGGTTAAAATCTCCAAGAATCAATAGCTTGGAGTGGGAGCTGGAGAGCTCATAAAACAGGTCAATAAGGAGCGGTATTGAAGGTGCTGGTCCTGGAGGACGATAGCACAGGACGCCCGAGCAGAATGTTAGCTCCTGCTCTTTGACCGAGAAACCCATCAGCTCAAATCCCGGCACCTCTCGAATCTTCAACTGGGAAAGGGTCAGCGAGTCTTTATAGATGAACCCGATTCCCCCTCCTCGATTGAGTATGCGCGGAGTATGACTGATTTTATAGCCTGAGGGGCAGGCTAGGCCCAGCTCCACCTCACAATCTTCCCGAGTCCAAGTTTCTGTGAGAAAAAGGACATCGAGTTTTTCAGATTCAATGAGGAAGGCAATTTCCGTGTAGTGCTTACAGAGGGATCTAACGTTAAGCAACCCACAGGAAATTTGCCTAATAGTTGAGGCATAGGGATTGGCTGATTGCCTTACCGGGTTCTGACAGGGTCTGAGTCTAAGTAGCTCAGCCCGAGAGTAGGCTATGCGAAGTGGGCCAGAGGGGCCAGAGGTAGCAGCCCTAAGTGCGTCCGTTGCGCGAACGGGCGCAAACGGACTTACCTCTGGCGCACCTCCGGCGCGCCTACGACGCGCCCGCTGCGCGCGAGCATTGCGCGTCTGTCTGTCCATCCTAAAATACTATTACGCTGAGCGGAGGACCGCCTACTAGCCTCTTGCCTTACGCAAGATGGCCGCGGAGTGCCTCGCCTCACTACCCAACCCAAGATGTCGGACCCGACTAAATCTGTCTGATCCCCGCCAAGTGCGAGGAAGTGAGCTGTTATGGTGCCGGTATGCCTCACAAGTTTCCCCGGCCTGCGGACGCTGACAAAAGAGGTACAAGGGGGAAATTATGGCTAAGAGGGTGAGCGCCGACAAGGTAAGCACAATATCAGAGCACCGCGGGAATTAAAATACAAAATACAAATAGCGCTTTAAAATGCAGCAGGGTAAAAGTGCGGCAGCTGAATGCGCTGGCAGCAAGTTCTGACTGACCTTGCCTGCAAGTTACTTTAGTAGCACCCCAGAGTGCGGAGGACTGCCTACTAGCCTCTTGCCTTACGCAAGATGGCCGCGGAGTGCCTCGCCTCACTACCCAACCCAAGATGTCGGACCTGACTAAATCTGTCTGATCCCCGCCAAGTGCGAGGAAGTGAGCTGTTATGGTGCCGGTATGCCTCACAAGTTTCCCCGGCCTGCGGACGCCGACAAGAGAGGTACAAGGGGGAAATTCCAGCCAAGAGGGTGAGCGCCGACAAGGTAAACACAATATCAGAGCGCTGCGGGAATTAAAATACAAAATACAAATAGTGCTTTAAAATGCAGCAGGGTAAAAGCGCGGCAGCTGAATGCGCTGGCAGCAAGTTCTGACTGACCTTGCTTGCAAGTTACTTTAGTAGCACCTCAGAGTGCGGAGGACCGCCTACTAGCCTCTTGCCTTACGCAAGATGGCCGCGGAGTGCCTCGCCTCACTACCCAACCCAAGATGTCGGACCCGACTAAATCTGTCTGATCCCCGCCAAGTGCGAGGAAGCGAGCTGTTATGGTGCCGGTATGCCTCACAAGTTTCCCCCGGCCTGCGGACGCCGACAAGAGAGGTACAAGGGGGAAATTCCAGCCAAGAGGGTGAGCGCCGACAAGGTAAGCACAATATCAGAGCGCCGCGGGAATTAAAATACAAAATACAAATAGCGCTTTAAAATGCAGCAGGGTAAAAGCGCGGCAGCTGAATGCGCTGGCAGCAAGTTCTGACTGACCTTGCCTGCAAGTTACTTTAGTAGCACCCCAGAGTGCGGAGGACCGCCTACTAGCCTCTTGCCTTACGCAAGATGGCCGCGGAGTGCCTCGCCTCACTACCCAACCCAAGATGTCGGACCCGACTAAATCTGTCTGATCCCCGCCAAGTGCGAGGAAGTGAGCTGTTATGGTGCCGGTATGCCTCACAAGTTTCCCCGGCCTACGGACGCCGACAAGAGAGGTACAAGGGGGAAATTCCGGCCAAGAGGGTGAGCGCCGACAAGGTAAGCACAATATCAGAGCGCCGCGGGAATTAAAATACAAAATACAAATAGCGCTTTAAAATGCAGCAGGGTAAAAGCGCGGCAGCTGAATGCGCTGGCAGCAAGTTCTGACTGACCTTGCCTGCAAGTTACTTTAGCAAGTGAGCTGCAGAAAGAAGCAACTGAGGTGGAGGAAGAACTAAAAGCGGTGCAGAACAAGGCAAGTGAGGTACAGAGAGAAGCAAAAGAAGTGCAGAAAGAGACGTAAAAAGTGCAGAAAAAGGCAAGATAAGTGCAGAAAGTGGCAATGGAGGTGCAGAAAGAGGCAAGAGGGGTGTGGATAGAGGCAGGAGAGGTACTCAAAAAAGGCAACAGAAGTACAAAAAGAAGCAAAGGAAGTACACAAAGAGGCAAGGGAGGTGCCAAAAGAGGCAAGACATGTGCAGAAAGAGGCAAGAGAGGTGCAGAAAGAAGGAAGAGGGTTGCAGAAAGAGGCAAGACGGGTGTAGAAAGAGGCAAGTGAAGTGCAGAAAAAAGTCAACAGAGGGGCAGAAAGAGAACTGCACAAAAGGTATTAAATATGCAGAAAGAGGCAAGACAAATACAGAAAGAAGCACAGGAACTCCAGAGAGAAAACAAAAGATGAAGAAAGAAGAAGAAAGGTGCCTAAGTTATGAAATAAGTGCATGGTTAGTAGTTTAGGGATTGTATAGTGCATGGATGTCTTTGTGTGACATGTTCACGGCACAGGTATTGCCAGATTGAATGAAAAAGTGCATGGGTACTATCATGGTGATAGAATGAGACCATGCATAGTGCCTGAGTGTATGGTTTAGTGCAAGGATAGTGCTTGAATGACTGGATGAATTCATGGGCAGTGCTGGGAGACTGGATGAGTGCCAAAGTAGGGTCTGCATCATTGCATAACTACATGAGTAGTACATGAGAGAATGCAAGAGTGTATACATTCTCCCTGATTTAAAGGATGAGTGCAACTGCAAAGATAGTGCCTGGGTGATAAGATGAGTGCATGGATAGTACCTGAAAGATTCCATGACTGCATAGGTAGTGCCCCAGTCATTGTATGAGTGCATGCATAGTTTCTGGCTAATCAGCCGTCATTAGCCAGGCTAGCTTGAATCTAGTGGCAACGTGAGCAAGGGGCTCACATCTGGGCATACCCTGTCAAATTAAAGCTAGCCTGGCTGATGACGGCTGGTTAGCCAGAAACCGGTTCCAGGATGCTTGTTTAAACCGGTCCCAGGATGCTTGTTTCCGGTCCAGGAAAAAAATGGCTTGGCAGTTTGGGCTGGACTGTTCCCGTGAGGCACCGGTTCAAACTGATTTCTATATGCCCATGTCTGAACTGGGGTGACGGAGTGAGATAAAGAACGATGATTGATTAAACCCAGATCAGTTGACTGGGGGTGAGTGCTTGCAATGTTCAACACTCCGTCCATCATCCCCTTTGGTTTTGCACAGTTGTGAATGATGATGAATTAAACCCAAATCCGTTGACTGGGGTCAGTGCTTGCACTGTTCAACACTTCGTCCATCATCCCCTTTGATTTTGCTTTGTTTGCCCTAAGTTGGCAAGGTATGCCCAGACGGGGGTCCCTTGCTCACTTTGCCACTGGATTCAAGCTACCCTGGCTGATGATGACTGATTAGACAGAAACCACTCCCAGGATGCTGGTTTACGGTCCAGGGAAGACATGGCTTGGCAGTTTGGGCTTGACTGTTCCCATGAGGCATAGGGTCAGACTGATTTGCATATGGCCATGTCTGAACTGGGGTGATGGAGTGAGATAAAGAACGATGATATATTAAACCCAGATCAGTTGACTGGGGGTGAGTGCTTGCAATGTTCAACACTCCGTCCATCATCCCCTTTGGTTTTGCACAGTTGTGAGTCTAACAATATTTCTGAACATATGCATGCTTGTATCTGTGTCTTTTTCCAGTGGCATGATAAATAAAAAAAATGTAGAAATACTTGAATATCTGTATTCTGACTGCATACTCTCTAAATTTATGTAGAAGAAAGTGTATGTATTCCTTTCTGATCACAATACAGGGAACATGGGTACAGAGTTATATAAACTGGAATATAGTTTAATACATTTGTCATATTACTGTACACAATCTATTTCAATCTTCATTTAGGTACAATAAAGCAAACTACAATATACATTCATACATTTGGTAACATGTTTCAAACATCACACTTCTCTAATACTTGTCAAGCTTTATAAATAAGCTTTACAAATGTAAACATATAACTACAAAGGCTGAAGTACTCCTACGCAATACCTAACACACCTTCCACATTTGTAACGCACCTCTGAAACACTATTGCAGAATATGAAAATGTCAGAATCTCCTAAAAGATTTTCTTTCCAGTACAACATAATTGGTGCATCACTCTCAACAAGCTAAACCAGTAATGGCAAACTCTCCCTCTCTTTTTGCACACAAATGAATGTAGTAACAATCAAAATGCCCCCTTTATTTTATCAAATTCTAAAACCAACTTCTATTGGTTACACATATTAACCATTTATTACTCTCTTCCAAAAGTACCCAATCTGGTTCTGTCATTTACAGGAGTCGCAACTGCATCACGGTGCCGCAGTGTAGCATCGCAATGGAGCAGCTAACCCTTACGGAAGTTCAAAAACCTATTTCCAATAATACTAGTTTTATTTTTTAACAACACACTGTGGTATTCAAAAACCTTGGAATCCTTTAAAAGCAGTAAGAGACTGACACATAACTCTGAAATACCAAAGGACAGTTTATTACATGAAGTGAGGCTGCGTCGCCCAAAGGCCATGGCAAATGAATGAGGCAGTCTGAGAAAGTCAGAAGGCTGATGCCTGAAGAACAACCTCAAATAATAACAACCCACACGTTTTGTAATAGACACAAATATGCATTTTACTGAAAGCCAAAAAACACTGCAAGGATATGGTAAATGACAAGAATGCTTGTTAAAAAGTCAATTTTAACTAGATTTCGACTTTTGACTTTGGGGTACATAAAAATAAAAATCCTACAATTGCATTACATATTAATCATCCTTAGAATGTGCTTTACATGTTGCAAAGAACGAACATGAGGCATATGCATGTAATGCCTTACAAAAATGAGCTGTTACGTGTGCGCCAAGTAAAACCCTAACATGCAAATGGCCAAATTATGCAGTCATACATTACTTTAATCAAATTGTAATTTTAGGAGGTCATAGTGTGAGTATTAAGCTTTATAAATATCTAAAAACGATTTTGAAAAACACATATTTTTTTTCAAATAATTTTTCCATGTTTAATAATTTTTTTTTTTTTTTTTTTTCCTAAACCCAATCCAAATTGACTTAAATCCACATTTAAAACCCAAACTGCATCTTTTGCCTTTCAGTTTAGATGCAGTCATGTAGGAGCCTATGCGCAAAAACCTAACTTAGAACAAGACAGATTTCCGCGCCAGAATTTCAAAAGAGGACATTTGAGCAACAACCCAAGAATATAGTTTGAAAAACTTATTAAAAAAGAGAAAACCCACAATTGAAATGTCCTCCTGTGATATAAAATAATGCAACTTACTTTTGTAACCCTTTAAAACACTTATTCTGAGTTGCTAAATTCAGCCCGTGTTAAACTACCAGCTAGTCTCTGGACTGAATAAACATTCCAATGTCCTTTATTGCCTTTCAAAAACAACACATGCTGTTCTCAAGGCAGGAAATGGCTTGCACAAAGCTGACCCCAGAACTTACTGGAAACAGACACATTTTTTTTAGAAAAGTGTGTGCTACAAGATACATTTAAACGTAGCAAAAATTCACTTTTAGCTGAAGCTTTAACATTTTACATGTATGAAAATGCATGTAAGTAAAGGAAGGCTTCACATTCGTTTTTCCCTACAGAACACACAATTTAATTTTGAGGCCTTTCATGTTCCTAGTGAATGTAAATTTTAACTTTATCTATTTTAAGCATTTAACATTTTGCACATATGCGCCTTTGCTTAGTCTATAAATTAAAAGGCAACATATAACTATTTTTGCAGGTAACATGGCAAATTACTGCATTCTTATTTAATTTCCACCTAATATCAATTAATCCAAAATTTACCTTAACAGACTGAAAACATCAAGAAATCCACAATCACGCATTGAGCTCATTTCACACAGAAACAGAAATATTTCAAACATACAGGACACACAATACAGCGCTTAAGGCATGTGTTTCATAAATTTGCGCCAACGCTATTCACAAGCAGAAATTACACTAACAAGAAAAAAACCCACATTTAAACACACATTAAACCCACAGATCAACACATAAGACTGAAACAAAAAGACACCCCACAAACAGAACTTAAACCAAACCAATTGTAAATGCTAGTTGTATGTCATATTTACAAGAAACGTTTGGCAATGATGTTTCAATTCACAAGTTTTAACTGACAGAGCACCAAAAACCGCTCTGCATTCCCCATTCAGAAAAGTGCACAGAACAAAGGATCCTTACATGTATTATGGCCATATTTTAGTTCCCTGGGGATACAATATCACCAAGGATGAAATATGTTTTCACACCTAAACCTATTTAGGTATCCCTTCTAAGGGAAGCCGGCTCATTTACTTCAAATCACATTATGGTACCTTTCACAAAAGCAACACATTCTAACATGTGAGCTTAACCAAAGACAACAGGCATGCCAAAAATAGTGCAGAGTATACTATCAAAGGTGGAGGAAATATCCTCGCATTACCTGCCTATATGAGTTGCAACACATACATATCAAATCAAATCACATCAAATCATATTCATATCATATTCTTCGAAGGTCAAACACAATTCAAAGTAGACAAGTCTATCTCAAATTCAAATATGCCACAGTAAGCGTTACAAAGGCATTCAAAACTTAGAACAGGCACCGCAAAATTACTTTTACCAAACATAAGCTGTCCAAATTCTAACTGCCAAGTCTTATCTAACAGTCTATCTTTGTATGTTACATTTTAATACTCACGCCAAAAGTGTTCTCAGTCAGGGGGGTGACATCCTTGGGAGGACCAGAGGTCAGGAAGGACAGAAAACACACCGAGCTGCAAACACGAGGAATCACCAGAGGCGCGCCGTGCACAGCATACCTTTTGCAGAACCCAGTCCCATGCTGTTCAGTAGTCTTCTGCCTCCTAGCAAGTTGATCACTCCTCCAGATTGTCACCTCTCTGATGAGTCCCTTCATCGTGGTCGCCAATTGTGGTATTCAAAAACCTTGGAATCCATTAAAAGCAGTAAGAGACTGACAAAGAACTCTGAAATAACAAAGGACAGTTTATTACATGAAGTGAGGCTGCGTCGCCCAAAGGCCATGGCAAATGAATGAGGCAGTCTGAGGAAGTCAGAAGGCTGATGCCTTATATACATTTCAGACTTACACAGTTAGCATACATGGAAGGGGGCAGTCTTGGTTCCTGTGAGCACACAAGGAATACCAAATAAGGACATATGGAACCAAGTGGGAGGAGCTAACAGTTTCAGAACGTAGTGAACACATTCCTATGTAAAACTTAATCAGTAACAGATGCAGACTCTACCAGGCATTTCTGAGCATGCGTGGAAGTGGAGGAGGCTGGTTACTAGGCAGACTTCAGGCGCAGCTAAAAGGAAGGTAGGACAATGCACATAGTGAGCACATGGCAGCACATGGTAGCCAAGATGGCCTCCAGAAACTAAAATGGCTTCTAAAAAGCGGATAAGATAACTTCTAAATGCAAGATGGCTTCTGCTAACGCTAACCCATTTATTCTAATTTACAACAACACCACTTCTAAACATAGTACTGATTTGGCAACACTTACTGTAGCAGGATATCACTTATATATGTGTTAGCATTTCATATGTTTCAACCCTTCCCACAATTTGTTTAATCCTAGTGTCTATAGTAACACTTTCTGCAGCATTCAACTGCACCAGAAAGGATCACTAACATAATATTGAATACAAAAATATAGAATTACCAAAATATCGATGACAAAATATAGAATGCAAAAATATCAAAGTCCTATCTTCAAACAGGTAAGTACAAAAATATTGAATCAAAAATGTTGGTAAAAAAATTATAGTCAAAATATCTACTTTTTTTAAATGCCTTAAAAGTCATTTAAAATTAATGAAATAATATATATAATTAACTAAAACATACTTAAAAATACTTAAATAACCTTAAAATGAGTAAATAATTAATTTAAATTACAAAAATAAACATACAATTCTTTAATACATACATATATATGTTAACTTAATATTAATAAAAAACTACAATATTTTTACTGTAGGATAGCAGGAGGGTAAAATGTACTATTACCACTCCACTGAGTGCAACAGCAGGGAAAGCGTAGGGGTAAAAATTACTATTCCCACTCCAGTGAGTGCAACAGTAGGGAAATCGTTGGATAGCGGGAGGGTACAAATTACTATTTCCACTCCAGAGAGTGCAACAGTAAAGAAAGTGTTGGATAGCATAGGGTTAAAAATTATTATTTCCACTCGAGAGAGTGCAACAGTAGGGAAAGCGTTGGATAGTGTAGGGGTACAAATTACTATTCCCACTCCTGTGAGTGCAACAGTAGGGAAAGCGGTGGATAGCAGAAGGGTAAAAATTACTATTCCCACCCCAAAGAGTGCAAAAGTAGGGAAAGCGTTGGATAGAGTAGGGGTAAAAATTACTATTCCCTCTCCAGTGAGTGCAACAGTAGGGAAAGCGTTGGATAGCGTAGGGGTAAAAATTACTATTCCCACTCCAGTGAGTTTAACAGTAGGGAAAGTAATGATTTAATATATTATTAAAAATAAATTAAATATCAATACCAATAAAAACATTATTTAAAATTAACTACCAATTTAATATTATGTAATAATTATTAATTAGACATACAAATACATATTAGTTATTAAAAATTAATTACCTATTCATAATTAATTAACTAATTAATTTTCAATAACAAAAACTAATTCATAATAAGAATTAATACCAATTAATAATTAATTAACAGTAAACTAATTATCAATACTCAAAAAATATATTTAATATGTAGTTAATTACAATTAAATTACTTCCCACCCTATTCCCCTATAAACCCACAATCCGCTACAGTAAATAAATAAATACAATTATCGTAATTATCAATTAATCAATTAATAAAAATTAACTACCAATTAAAAATTAATTATTAATAAATTCAAAATGAATACCAATAAATTAGGACAAATATTTAATTAATTACAATTAAATTACTTCCCATGCTATTCCCCTATAGCCCCACAACCCGCTACAGAACTAAGTCTCAAAATTAAATTAAAAATAATGAGTAATTTCTAAAAATTAATATTTAATTTAATATAATTAAATTACATCCCACCCTATTCCCCTATAAACTCACAACCCGCTACAGAATTTAATTAGGCAAAAATTAAATAACATAAAATTCATTACTTAAAATAAATTACAAAAATAATATACACTTTTCTCACATTTACTAACATACAAAACACTTAAAAAATTGGATATTATGAAAAATTCACTAAATTTTGAAAACCTATATTATATAATTCGATATTTTGACTTTCTATATTTTAAAAATCAATATTATATTACCTTCAATTTGATATTTTTCACCACTATATTGTCTCCATTCAATATTTTGTCCATTCTATATTTTTACTTCAATATTATGGCTATTCTATATTTTGAATTCGATATTATGCCTAGTTACCTACCAGAAGGTCGCAAGTTTACCATATTTTCAAATTCAGCACACTCGCTTAAAAATGGAAATAGCAGGTGTGGTTGACTTTTGCAAAATATCAGTTTTTCCTATCTACTGTACCTTTCAAACAATTTTCAATAGCTCATCAGAAACAGGCTTGATCAGGAAAGTAACATGCATCCTATTTTTAAGTACACAATATTTATGTAACCCCATTCAGTTATCTGCTTTTACTAAAGCAGCAAATTTTTCAGCATTTTAAATACCTCTCATTCCACCAACTGACTTACTCAGCTACAGATATCCTTTGATTAATTCCACACATCCCTTCAAAATGGATATAGCTGGATTGTAGGGCATGGCTATGTTTTCTGGGGCACAAGGTATGCTGATCGCAGAGGTATTGACAAAGACCTATATATGCAAAATGTGGAAATTACATGGTTTGCACAGAGAGAATTAAAGTGGCACTAATTGATGCCTTTGGTTAAAAGCTTTGTGCATCTCCTACCCCCTGACCTCATAATTGTTTATTTTGGTGACAATGCCCTAGGGACATCGACGGGGGTAGGGCTGGAAATACTAATGAAGGATACTTTTGTACAACTAATGTTGCTTTTTCCTCAAACTGTCTTTGTATACTCTAAAATATGCCAAAGACAGAAATGAAACTGGTCAAATTATTTCTGTCCCCAAAACTAGGAAGCTTGTTAATAAAGGTGTTTCTGCTTACCCCAGAGCCCATAGGACAAGGCTCCATCTATGACATTAATCTCCATTTTGATCTGCATGACATCTACAGCAGTGATGGAGTTTACTTCCCAGATGAAGGGAACAGAGTGTTTCTCAACAACCTTGAGCTGAGCACCCTCATTTACATGTAGTTACAACAAATTCATAATGAACACTGGGGGCCTCAGGATGGCGGGTAGAGATTGCCCACCCGCCATCCTCGTGGTAATAGGGACCATCCGCCTTAAGGGCGGGGGTCCTATCACCAGCATTAGGATGCGCCCGCCACTGTGGCGGGCGCATCCCGCATACCTACCATTGTGGCGGGTGGTGCTCTCAGCACCGCCCACCAAAATGGCAGGAAAGCATGCTGTGCACTTCCATGCACAGCATGGCAGGCACCGCGCAGTGCCTGTCATGATGTGCATGGAACTGCTTGGGGGTACCATAGGTACCCCCATGTGTACCCCCTCCCCCTCCCCCCAGAGTCCCTGGGGGCCCGCAACAAGCCCCGCAGGGATTCTCCGCATGCCTTTCCATGGCGGCATTGCCGCCATGGAAAGGCATCCACAATTGCCCATCCTAATATGGATGACATCGTAATGGGGCCCAAAGGCTCTTGTTAGAGCCACCGTATAATCCAACACTGAAAGTTATATATTTTTTAACATCCATACTCTTTTAAATATTTTCTGGATTCGTGAACGTGTTGTGAATTCGGAAAACAAAAGCGTGACTTCAATGTACTACAACACATTTCACTTTTCAAGTATATCTTTTCAATCACATTTTTAATATTATTTCTAAATTTATCAATTTTAATGTGATTATTAACTTCAATCACACTAGCTTCATAAAAAAAGTTCACAAATGCAACTCTACCTCCTGAATTATATACTGTTTAAATATTTATTTAGAGTGGATCCTTAAATCCACTGCGAGGTTACATTGGGGGGTTGCGCTGAGAGCTGCGATAGGATCGTAGCTCCAACCACGAGAGAACAAATATATATTTCCTGCCCCCCACTTCCATAGACCGATTTACGCCCGGGGACCCCATCCCCCAGGGCCTAGCTATTTTGTTATTCTTTTTATAGAAGGGCCATGTGGCCCCCTTCCCTGTGCCACTTTTGCTCCGGGGTCCCGATCCCCAGGGGAATGGCCATCATTTAAGGAACTTTAGGGAAAAGCCTAAAGGCCCCTGAGGTTCCGGCAGACTTCTACCTCCTGCAGGGCCAGCATCACTTTTTACCCTCAGGGAGCTGCTGACAAGGTAAAAAACAAAGTGCTCCACTTTGAACAAATGAGAGCAAAATGCTCCCACGTGTTCACACTGAAGCACTTGTTTGATTTAGAATGGTGATAGCAATCCTCCTGCTATCTTTCAGAAAACTGCAATGTCCTGGGGTAGGCACACCTGGAGCTGTCCTGGAGGCTTGCGGTTCCCAGGGCCATGAAGTGTTCCACGAGGGGGGCCGTGTTGTCCCACCTCCATCACTAATTAAAACCCCAGGGAGGTGGTAGAGCCTGTAGCCGGGGGTCCGCAATGGACCCAAGCACTCAATGTACATATGTCCTGGGGAGGTGGTGGTCTTCGGGCTAGTATGGGGGAGCTCTCCACACTTCTTTTTTATAACTATTATAACCAGCCCCCATGGCTTCGGGAGTCCATGTGGCACTGCATTTGGTAACTGTAGCCCTGGGGAGTTGGTGGTTCCCGGACTGCATGGAAAGGGACAGGAGCCCTCCCACGCATTTTTAATATAAATGCCCTGGGGAGGTGTCAGTCCTCAGGGCTGGAGGGGATGTGGGAGCTGCGTTTCCCATGCTTTTAATGACTATTGCCGAGGGAGGCAGCGGGGACTCCCACGGGCTCCTGCATATTTATTTGGTTTTGCCCCCGGGACCTGGCCCACCCGAGGGCCTGAAAGAAATGAAGTGTTTTTATACATTTTCTGCAGGATCAACCCTGCGTGAATCCCGCTAAATGTCTTTAAAAAACAAATGCTTTTTTGGGCCCTAGCAGGTGTTGAGGGTCAGAGTGTTTCTACACTGCCCCTATTTCTTAATTTTTAATATTGTTCTACCCTTTTACTTGTGACTTGGTTTAACTGAGTCACAAGATGCTGGCCACCACTTCCTGGTTTGAAGTATTGGCAGCCAATCAGATAGCAGGCATGAGTTAATGAGGGTTTGCAGATCATCCATGTCCCCAGTTGTATATATGTAGATCTTTAATTCTCTGAAAAACTACTGAAAGTATTTACATCATTTAACAAAAAGAGTGCAATCTGGACCAAGAACTACCTTTCTGCCAAATTTGGTGTAACCCGTTCAGCAGTTCGGGCTGTAGCTGCGTCAACAGGTTCCCATAAAAATTAACATGGAGAAAACGCATTTTGGGACCCCCTTTTTTTTGTGGTACTCGCTTGATGATTCACCCCAAAACTTTCAAGACTGCAGCTGACCTGAGCGTTGCAATAGTTTTGAAAATTTCTTGAAGATTTTTCAAATAGAGCCAAAGGTATTGGCAAAAGAAAAAACGCTTTATGAATAGAAACAAGGTCCTAACTATAACTACCTACTGGCTTTCGCAGGTAGGTAACATATATATATATATATATATATTCAATGAAAAAACCATAGGTTATACTCCATATATAGTTAGGAATTAGCATTTACAAAACCTTATTTTACTCGCATAAAACCATTGAAATTCCATATATAGTTAGATGCGCTAACTATATATCGCGCACCCGCAATCCACTGCTGATGATGTCACATATTACATCATTCATGACATGGTCAGTGACATCACTGATGACATCACTGATGACAACTCAAATGACATCGCTGATGACATCTCAAATGACATCACTGATGACATCACTGATGACAACTCAAATGACATCACTGACAACATCACAGATGACATCATTCATGTGTTAATACGATGAACCTCTACAGACTCTGATATATCCTTAGATACACTCAGTGAAAACAGACACTCACAGATTGTCACTCATCCATGGAGTTACTCATACACCTAGACAGTCATGCAAAGAATCAATCACACCTCCAATTCCTCAACTATACAGTTATACACACCTTACTTATTGAAACATATTCTAACACATATTTACTCTCTTATATAATCCCTAATAAAAGTTCACAATGATCCATACAGCCACTCACACATTCACTGGCTCTAATGCACAGTTATTTATATATGTCAACTCTCACATGGAGTGTGTTTTACATATGTACTTACTTTGACATGTAGCACTGAGATATCCATTCACTCACCAATACACTCATGCACACAGTCAACCGCCCATACAGCTGTTTCCACATGCACTTTTGAAACCATACATCTAGTGAATCAACTGCTCACACATCTATGCACAGAGTCACACACCTCCCAGCCACCCCCCACACACACTTACTCTCCCATAGAAATACTTAGGCAACCAATCAATAACCCATATAGTTACTCATATAGCTACTGATTAACACATGCAGCACTTCATAGAACAACAGATATAATGATGCACAAATTAATACAGTTTAATCACTAACCCATGCACTCAGTGAGACACATTTAATCACTCAATCATACAGTCAGTCATGCACCTACTAAATCCTTCATCCAGACACTTATACATCCACTCATTCTTCAATATGTAAGACATATTTTAACTTTACAGAAACATACAGTCACTGGATGTTGTCATCAGTGATGTCATCAGTGATGTCACTGACCATGTCATGAATGATGTAATATGTGACATCATCAGCAGTGGATTGCGGGTGCGCGATATATAGTTAGCGCATCTAACTATATATGGAATTTCAATGGTTTTATGCGAGTAAAATAAGGTTTTGTAAATGCTAATTCCTAACTATATATGGAGTATAACCTATGGTTTTTTCATTGAATTTCAATGGTTTTTTGAAAGCTAATATTTCTATCTGTAAAATGTATTTTTCTTTAAATCATAAAATATATTGTACATTTTTTTTATACAATTTTTTTTTAAAAAAAATTGTTCCGCTCCTAGTCTGCGAACTGGTCAGCTTCCCGTTAGCTGAATTCAAAGCCGCGACTTGGTGCGCAAGCCGGTAATCGCTCCTTAAGCGTGACTGTTACGTTATCATGACGTTTTGCGTTGTCGCGTAATACGTTATCCGACGCGCCAAGTTAGCGGACTCGAAAGCGGATTGGATAGCGGCGCAAAGCGCGAAACGTAAAGACAGCAGGTCATGTGACTCGATAATAACACTTTTCATTAGTTCATTTCACTTTTGGTTTCCTAATGATGTAATACTAGGTCATGTGATCTAAAATTAACACTTTTCATTGGTTTAGAACTTTGGCTTTTCCCAAATGATGAAAACCCCTCCTTCTTTCCTCACTCTGACTTTCATCTTGATGAGAGAAAGACCTTTGTACAATCCAGGGAAATGGCTTCTATTGTAGCTTCTGGTAGTGTTCCCCCACCACCACCTCCACCTCCTCATGGAAAGAAAGGACCACCAACTCAACCAATCTTTCAAGAAGAGGAAGAGCGGGAAGAGGAGGAAGAGTCTGAATATTTGCCTGAGGAGCCCAGGAGATACAACAGGAAGGAAAATTTCATTTGGCAATTTTTCAAATTTCCACCAGGGCAAAAGAAAGTGAACGCCAGGTATGTCTTTTGCCGAATCTGTGACGAACGTCTTTCTAGAGGCACGGATAAAAAATATAGTTATGGGAATTTCACTATGCACAGACACATGAGCAGGTGGCACCCAAATAACTACAGTGCAGCTCAGCTTCGAGACGAACAACAGAATTCACCAGCAATAGCCAGAAGATCGGTTGTGCCAGAAGTTACGGGACCTGAAGCAAGGGAGCTGATCCCAAATATTCAAATGGACATGGGGGAAGTCAAACAAGTTTGTATGAGGTGCAATCAAACATTATGCTACCGCGAAAGTAGTATAACGCTTATCATTAGAGCCATCAAAAATCATGTATGTCCAAAACGCCCCCAAAAATAAATTCTTCTTTTTTTTGTTGCTCCTGTTGAGCCCTCTTCGATGAATCATTTTTGTTTCCCCCCCTCCCCCCAAAAAATAAAAAAAAAAATACAAAATGTTCAGAAAAAAACAAAAAAATATAAAAAATGTTCAGAAAACTAATAAAAAAAATTTAAAACAACAAAAACAAAAAAAAAGTTCTTTTCAGAACTACCTCCCCATTATTAAAAAAAATTGGTAGAATTCTTTGAACTCTGCCAAGCTCTATTTCTATTAGTTCGCTCCCAGTTCGCTATCCGGTACGCGAACTTTGAGCGCACCAAAAAATTTTTTTTTTAAAAAAGGAACAGTAAGTATAAGGAAAGAAAACAGACAGCTATGTTACTATAAAGATAGCTATAGGGAGTAAAGAAAAGATACTGTGACCCGCAATTCACTTCTGATCATGTCATATATTACACTATTTTTCACATAGTCAGTGACATCATCAGCAGTGGATTGCGAGTAACAGTTTTTTTTTTTTACGTCCTATAGCTGTCTTTTTTGTAACATAACTGTCTGTTTCCTATCCTTAAACTTACTGTTCGTTTTTTTAACGAGATAACAGATATGCCCAATTATTACATCATTCATAACATAGTCAGTGACATCATCAGCAGTGGAATGCAGGTTAAAAAAGTAGAAAACATTTACCTTATAATTCTTGTTAATTTTTAACGAAAATTTTTCATACATTCAATCTGTAAAAGAGAGAACAAACATTTCCAAAAATATTAAAACATGTATTTAAAAATTAGAAAAAAGAAGGGAAAAGGTTCAAGAAGAAACACTTTTTAAACAACTTTGACACTTATATAAACCTCTACTTCTCTACGACCCCTACACAATCCTAAATATATTTATTTTCAACAAACAGTATCTTCATGCTGATGAAATGAGGCCTATTTTGAAATATGATGCTTCTTTTGCATTGCTTATGTCTCACAATAGTGATGCCATAACAGCGCAAAAGAGATGTGAAACCATCATAAAATTGTGTCTAACATTTAAAATGATTATTTTAGGATGCAAATAAGATGTGTGCTTTCAAGAGCTTTCTTTGAGGTGAGGCCTCTTTTCTTTTTTTAAAAAAAAAACAGTACCCAGAAGTACAGCACTGTAAGCATTAAAATTGACACTTACAGAAGACTCAGCTTACCCATATGTACCTCACATTTCTAAATGTATATCATAAGTACAAAAACCATAACATTAATTATACATGTTAAATGGTTTATTTTTGCTGTTCTCAGAATGTATCAAATTTCACTTAAATCAGTGACTTGAAGGTATTCATCATATAACAGCGGGGAAAAAAAAACACAATCAAAATGACTGTGTTTAAAAAACCCATACAACCTAAGAAATCTGATTTCAAAACTCCTTATAATTGACTTACTTTCAATGACGTCGAATGATCTCCTATAAACAGCATCCACTCTGTTGTGCTATAAATATTTTCAGCCCGCCACTTTCTGAAAGAAAACCTCCATCGATACGTAAAATATGTTACATAGAAAAAAAAACTTCTCTCATTCTATCACATGTTTCCACTAGGCCAAATCATGTTGCCGCGATTCGCAAGTCTTATATTTCTTCCAATCAAATCCCGACATTTTCTATTTACGCAACTTTCAAAAATAAAATATTTGAGATTATTTTCACAATCCTGGACTACTAATATCTTACTCTTCTTTGTCACTCATGTTCTCCTTTTCCTATGACACTGATACTGCTTACTATGAAGCAGACCTACTTGCATCAGGTTTATATAGTTGGATTTTTAATCTAGACAGCATTGCAGACTTACATTCCCTCTACTTAAAATTCTGGTTTTAAAAACACCAGGTAAGAATTTTTAAGGTCAAACGGCAATTTTTTTTTGAAAGTTACAACGGAATCATTACAGAATGACCAGCCGTTTCCAGACTTTAAGTAAGCTGTATAATGTCCTGATGTTGTTGATGGACCTTCATGATAGATAATTGCTACAGTTACAAAAGTCCTCCCTGATATTGACAGCTGAGAAGCCACAAAATTTTTTATTAAAGTTGACAATTTTGATCCATCAGGCCTACATCGTTGGATCATTAAAATGACATACTGGCTATATCTACGTATAAATAATGTTGACATCATATCACATTTACATTGGCTACACTCCATGTTGTGATCCGCTGCATTTACTAGCTTATTAAAGGACACTGATTTACTGTCTGGCAAAGTTAAATATATAAATCTTTCTGAGTCTACACTAGTAGTACTTGATACCATACAGTTCTCGCAGTCATGCTGCCATTGATAAGAAAGCCCAAACAGGTGATCTACATCTACACCCTCATCTTGCAATACATCAAGCATATACATTAAAAACTCCTGACAATCTTGCTGATTATTTTCAGAGAAGTCTGTTTGACCTGAACATTCATCTAACAGATAACGAACTTCAGACACACTTTCTACTTTTGTTCGATCAGTGCTACATTTCTCTAACACAGAATTCAACAAGCAGCATAAACTTTGCTCCGAATTGAACACAATCTGTTCTTTTAAACTCTCTAGTGAAAAGAGAACATTAACCACTACATTTGCATAGCAGTTGACACCAGAACTGTTTTCAAATTGAAAACCGACAACATCTTCAACAGAATCCACTTTCTTTCTGCTAACAACTTTCGGTTCATTGACTTTTAGTCTTTTTGCAACAACCTCCCTACTATTACTGATATTTCTACGTTTCTGGCCTACCACACGTTTCTCAAACAAAGGATATTGAGGCAAATGTGGCGCATACTCTCTTCTTAACCTATTGTATTCCTTAACACAATCTAGATCCGCACAAATGTTTGTGACATCACAGTCAATCAAGTACAATCCCGATAAAGTTCTAACTCGTGACAATGCCACATATGCCATACCCTCCTTGAACACAGAACTGCCAATATTCACCAATGCACAGTCTACACTTAAACCTTGCGATTTATGGATTGTCACCGCATATGCCAAGCAAACAGGAAACTGTTTACGGCGAACATATAAGTCTTTAACAAGCAAAAACCTAGCAGAACAACGACCAATTTGCTGTACTTCCTCAATGCCATTAAATTTAAATCTTAAAAATTCGATTCCATCTCTATTTTTGTATTTCTCCAAATCAACAACATTACCCATTGATCCATTTACTAGACCTCTTTCTACATGTAAATTCCTTCTCAAAATGATTCGGCAATTTAAACACACATTCAAAGTCTTTTCAAAACCCGCTGTTTTAGATATAGTCTTCTCTAATGAATCCAATTTTGATTTCAAATTGTCTGACAAAATAATTGTTGATCCCATGTGCTCTAATTTGTCGATAGCTTCAAGTTTCACAATCTCTTGCTTTTCTAAATTCAACATTTTATTGTTGAAGATGGCACATTCTGCAAGAGTTGGCATGAGACATATCCCGGACTTCTTCTCAGTAATTTTCTGAAAAATATTCTCAGGCTCAATCTCTTGTTTGGGATATAAATCGTGCATTTAAAGCTTCTCTCCCATGCTCGGTCACTTTTCCAATTCTAATATCTTGTAGAATATTCTTGTAATCTTCATCCTTTGCCTGACGCATATTTTCATGCAGTTCTGCATAATTGAAGTTTAACCATATATTGACGTTGCCAATGCTCCCTAGGCACTTCCTGGTATCTTCATGTGTGAGTATTTTGAACACAGGTTGACCTTTTACTGGTGTCAGCTGCAGAAGATCTCCGAAAACAATGATGTGTTTGCCACCAAATAACACATCATATTCAGTTTTAAGTACTTCTTGCATTCTCAAATGCACAAAGGCAAGCATGACATTGGAAACCATGCTTACTTCGTCAATGATAAGTAGTTTCATTTTCCTCAAGACTCTTGAAACTTCACAGCAAGCATCCCCAGATAACTTGTTGTATTGTAATTTGTTGTCATGCTCCACCGGCAGCATCAGTAGACGATGCAAAGTAATACCTTTAATGTTATGTGCTGCCAGTCCAGTAGGAGCGGTGACAACACAAGACAGCGATGACTTAGTCCTTTCCTGCAAATAACAAGAAATTGCTTTAATAAGGAAACTCTTTCCAGTTCCCGCTTCTCCACTCACGTACAGTCGGACAGGCTTCAACGACGTACATGAGCACTCTTTCTTCTCATGACTTAATCCGTGCTCAATTTCCTTGGTAACTTCATCATATATTTTCCTCTGCTCAACGTTGAGTTGTTTTTCCAAGTCTTCTAAGTTAACTGAATCCTCCTGAGCATGTGCCATGGCTCTTTCCACTTCATTCATAGCAGTGGCAGCTTCATTTTCGATAATAGGTCCTCCAAGTGGATCTTGACTCAATGAAACAGAACTCTGACTGTCCTGAGAACTGTCTCTGGCAATCTCGGCTGCAATCGTTGCTTCCTGCTCAATTTCCAAAGTTAGCATTTCTTGATATTTAGGAAAAGCAGGACATTCTATGGACTCCTTGGCTGCATTAAAAGAGTCTTCGTAACAGAGGAAATCTCCAAGCAGTTCCTCTTCTGCACGCCAAGGCTTGAAAAGTTGCAAAAGTGCTAAATAGAAAAACTCCTTTCTTTCTGAAGATTCACCACTCAATTTTCGATGGTTTACTAATTGGCATTTTCTTTGCTTGACCAGGCATCCCTCACTTCCAATTACAGCATACACTCCTTTCTCAATATCTTCTTTGATGTTCCTCTTGAATATATAATTTTGGAGAACCTCATATAGACAAACATTCTCAAGGTGACTGCTTCGATTTGGATAATATGTATCCAACATGTTGGTCTTCAAAATGTCGGTACTGTTTGGCTCCTTTTCCGCCAAATACTCAATTTCCCGGACAGGTTTTAGAACTCGATTTCGCGTTGCAGCAAGACCAAGACTCGCCCAAACGATACTCCTAGATTTGGCATAGAGACTTGCTGAAGACAATCGATCTGAACATTCGTAAGCTCCGATTTCTCGATGCGACACCATCTTCAGACTGAAACCATACAACTTCTTGCTGAGGCTCTTTTCATGGGATATGTCCTCCCACATATCCTTCAGTTCTGTCTTTTCTTTTTTGGTGATGTAAGATGTCACATACCGAGCCACAGCCATGCAGTTGTCACCCACAAACTGTATATCCATGTTAGCATTCCACATGGACAAAATCACTGGGTTGTAGTCATTGATGTACTTGGACTCTTCGTTCCTTTTCAAATTGTATGTATTTTTGGGTGATTTCCTCGTCACATTATGTTGTAGTGAAGACATCAAACTGTTCACTTTTCCTTTAGAAATCACCGGCCGTGGAAAGTTGAAACGACATTTGGTGTAGAACTTGTCCTTGTTTCTGAATTTACGACGACAGTACTTTCCACAACGATGGCTTTGGAAACGTAGAACTTGTTCTCTTAGGCTTTTCTTCTCCGTTGCATTTGGAACAGCACACGTAGAATACTGTTCTATGAAATTCATCACTAAGTCATCGGGATCTGTCCCAAATTTAGGAGCATCCTTGATCCACAACAACATATGTATATGAGGAGCACCTCTTGCTTGGTACTCCTTTCTCCAAAAGAAATCCAACACCTCTCCAAGAGGTGGATTCTTCTTATTTGTGATGAAAGACATCATAGCTTCAAATTTATGATTGAAGTACCTGCATACATTCACAGGATCCAAAGAACACAGTTCTCCAGGTGTCTTGAATTCAATGTTTTCAATATTTCCATTTGCTTCTCGTAGAAATTCAAGTAAGTCTTCCCAGCCATACTCGGCACAGCTCAGAGTGAGGAACCATGTCGGAGTTCCTAAGTTCCTCAGCATACATTTTAAATCACCATGACGACGATACCAATACTCATTAGTACCACGCTGACACGCCATGAGATTAATTAAGTGAGAATCCAAAATACTATCTTGGACATTAACTTTATGCATAAAGTCTCTTGCCGAGATATTTCGCATCTGTATACCACTTTTCAAGATGTGGTTCACTGCATATGACAGTCCAGACAGATCGCTTTTAAACAGGAGATGAAACAAATAGGGAATGCATTGACGAAACCTAGGATCTTCTCCATACAATCGTAAAGTCCGGTATTCAGACGCAGGAATTTGATGAGGTCGCTCATCATATCTTCCTCCTCGACCTGTGGGAAATAGCTGTGGGAAACACCGAGCTTCCAAACTTTCCTCCCAAACACTAATGGGACTCCCTTTGGCTTGTTTCATTTGAAACAACTCAATAGCATTCCCCATGACTTCCTTGGAATGCAATGGATGAACACTATAATGTTCATATATTTCTTCACTTTTAGAGGCCTCTACTTTCTCAATTTGCCCAGCACACAAATCGCTATCCTCTTCATCACTTACTTCCTCTTCTGCAACATACACATTCTTATAATACTTATTATTTTTCTTCAAATACACTGTTGCCTTTTTGACTTTCCTAACATCCACTAAATCTTGCCATATTTTCTTATTCTTTGTCGGAACCCCATTAACCAAGATAACCAGAGGTTCCTCTTCCACTTCTTCTACTCCAATTGTGTTAATGTTTTTATTCAAATCTAAAGGCAAATAAACAACTCTTCCCTTTAATCCTCTCTGTAAATCTGCTGGAGGCAACTTCCCTGTCTTTGGCTCCATTCTTACAATAGCCTGAAAGGGATGAATACTTTGAATCAAAATAGATTCATAAGTATTTAAATCCTTCAATTCAGAAGGAATCTCAACCAATTCAAGATTATTATGAACTGCCCTAGCAGGCATCTGGTTTTGGTTTAATTTATTACAACAATAAGTACACACACGTTGATCCGATCCCAAATCAAAATAACTTTCTACCATCAAGTATGTGGCAAAATCCTTCCATTCACTATTATTTTCCCTTTCACTTTTTGCATATAAATCCACTACCTTAGTCTGATTCTTATAATAAGTACGTCGACAACAAACACAAGTGAAATTAGGCCTCTCACTTGATTTCATCTGAAACGTGGCAATTTCCTTCTGAAAATTATCTGTACTGTAAACCTGTACATTATCTTCCACATTACTCTCTACTTCAGGGTCAATTTGAACATTCTCATCTTTACTACTAAAGTAACAAAACTCAATTTCTTCACAAATATTCTTCACATCTATTTCAGAACCATGCAAAAGAGCAGCACATAATTGTTTAAGCATAATTGCTGGACTCTTTGCATAATACAACATTCTCACTAATTTTCTCACTTTATTATGATGCACTGCTAGCATCCTGAAATGATGAAAAACACTCTGGCATACTCTCCTGGAAAGACAAGCCAGTGAATGACCACGCAAACCTGTTATTTGTCTCACTCTGCAAGGATCTAAATCTTGCAACAACTTCATTTTCTGCTTCAAACTTTTCTTATTAAATGTCCGTATAAAATCACAAAGCAAATTGATGGAAACCTGTCGCACACTGCAAATAGAACTACACTTCCAAATGTACACAGGAGCCTTAGGACGTCTTCCTAAAACCTCATCACTTAGCGCCTCTTCTGTCTCTGTTGTCACAAGTTTTTCTTTTTCAACTGGACAACCATCCTTCACTTCATAAGCTCGACCACTGATGTCAACTGCATGCACCAAATCATTATCCTGAAAATCACTCTCCTCATTAAAAAATGCCTCAGAACTTGAACTATGCATCCATTCTCCGGAAAAAACTTCACAAAAGTTGCTACGATTTACTACTCTCTTCCATCTACTGTTTGTTTTAAAATCAGAAATTACCTTGCTTAGTTTCCTAATTCTATTGATTACCAAAATAAACAACTTTCGCTTAATTTCAAAAGCATGATCAATAATTTTCTCGACATTTTTCTTCTTCTTATAAAATGCCGCTTTCTGTTTGCATTTCTTAATATTTCTTAATAAATTAACTATTATCCGATTACGGAACATTCGTTGTCGAATGTCCCTAAACTGTTCTTTCCTTCTACTATCATGCACAGAGTTATCTCTTCCTCTACCAGTAACATTTTTCATGGGTCTTTTCTTTCCATTTAAATTACTCTTCTTTTTCTGAACTGAAACATTTGGGCGAGAAATACTTTTTTTACTACAAATATTTTTTAAGAAAGACTTTGTGCTCTTACCCAGAGCTTTCTTGGTGTTTTGATAAGTATTTAGGGAAGAGGACTGCTGCAATAAAACATCACCGTGCTGTCTTTGACGTTTTCGAGCCTTTATAATTCTATTTTTGGTAGGCATTTTCCAAACTATGAAAGAATCTGCAGTTGAATCTGTTGAAAAATATAATAAAAAATGTTAATAACCACTATTACCAAACAGTAAATGAATAACAGTCATCAAAAACGTAATGCCCTTCTTATTATTTAACATAGCAAATCAAGGCATATGACTGAGTATGATGTTATTTTTCTTTTTTAAATGGAAAGCGTTCTTCATGGTGCAAGTTTCTTGTAAATACGCTCCCACCTGCGAAAAGGAACTTAGCAATGCAAAGCTGCTTGGGTCCCCAGTGTCTGTCAACATTCTAAACAGTCCGGAGCGGCCGCCATCTTATCTCTCGGTAGGATCGAGAGAGAAGAAAAGGTGAAAAACGAAGGGGAAATTTAATAAAATGGGGCAAAGTATACCCCAGTTGACCCCCTAGGAATGTTGTTGGAATTTTTTAAAGGGTCCCCTGAGGAAAATAAAAAAATATATATTTTTCACGATAGAACCGCTTCCCAAACACCGAACTGGTCCGCAAACTGCACGAGAATACGCTATTTTGTGCGTCGTTTTAATTAAATTACTAGGAATAAGGAGGTGCGGGAGACGTATCCTATTTCCTTATATTTTCTGAGAGTGGCTGAGGAGTCTCATATATGTTGATACATGTGTTCCAGCGGCTGTGCGTGAGCTTTTTTTAAATTTTTGCTGCGTGACGTCTGTTAACGTTCGATTCGAAGGAAATCAGGAAGTGTTGACCACCAATTTCTCAGTGCGATAAAATCTTTTGAGATATATTATCAAGCCTGTGCGCTAAAATTATCGCCGATAAAGCGGCGACAATGGGCTTGATAATATACTCTGTGAAATTCCAATCGAAGCCCATTTTAGATGTCTTCACATCTAGCATGTACTTCGATTGGAAATCCATAGAGCATATTATCAAGCCCATTATCGCCGCTTTATCGGTCGTTTTCGGCCGATAAAGCGGCGATAATTGAAGCGCACAGGCTTGATAAAATACCACATTGTTATAAATGAATCCTTATTGAGACACAATGTCTGCGCCAATTTGCCTTTTTTACAATGCCACAATTTTGTCGTGCACGGCAGCCATTTTACATACCAGGCTGGTCTCAGCCTATCACCTAGCCCTGCGAATGTAGGGAAATATTATCAAACCTGTACACTAAAATTATCGTCGCATTATTGGCCGAAAACGGCTGATAAAGCGGCGATAATGGGCTCCATAATATGCTCTGTGGAAATCCAATCGAAGCCCATGTTGGATAACATGGCTAAAAACTACTCAACACCATTGTTTGGACATTATTAACATGGCTATGTAACTCCCATAATCAAAATTTAAATTTGCCAAGCACACTTGTGTTACTGCATGCCAGAATGCTACACCGAATATGCAATTACAATTTCGCAAAGTAACAAAATCTATTTCTATATCACTACAGACAAAGCCACAATTTAAAAACACAGCTTTCTTCATCATTTTCTCCTTAGCGATAAAAAGCGGTAGCAATGCATGAATATCACGCTGAAAAGTCAGCGATATTCATGCATTATCCTGCAAATGCTCTTAGCCATGTTATCCACCTCCTATTGGATAACATGGCTAAGAACTGCTCGCAAATGCGAAAAAAAACGGTCGCAATGCATGAATAACGCTGAAAAGTCAACGATATTCATGCATTATTCAGCAAATGCTCTTAGCCATGTTATCCACCACCCATTGAATAACATGACTAAATACTGCTCAGAGCCCCATGAGGAACGCTTTCCATTTAAAAGAGAAAACATATCATCATAGAAAAGAATCGTTTTTAAACACAGCATATAAATCAATTGTATACCTGCATTCAAGAGGAAATGACTGAAAATGTCCTTGAGACACACGAAAGCGTTTTCTGGAATACCCTAGCACCATTTTTCCGACATTATTAACATGGCTATGTAACTCCCATAATCAAAATCTAAATTTGCCAAGCGCAGGTGAGAACGTATTTACAAGACACTTGCCCCATGAGGAATGCTTTCCATTTAAAAATGAAAAAATAACATCAAAGACACTCAAATGCCTTATAAATATGACCCAAAACAACCTATGAAACTCTAACAGTACATATCCAAAATGTAATTGTTTTCAAAATGGTTTTTAAAAACAACATATCTGTTTCAGCTTACATAAAAGACCATGGAATGCACTTCATATACAACAATACCTTGAGTTACTACATGCCAGAATCCTACACCGAATATGCAAATACAATTTCTCAAAGTAACAAAATCTATTTCTATATCACTATAGACAAAGCCACAGTTTTAAAAACACAGCTTTCTTCATCATTTTCTCCTTAAATCATTCTATTCTATATCTAAAATAAATACATCTTTTCTCACCTTAGCAAATACTTTTTGAGTTTTGAAAACAGTCTCAGAAATACACCAAATTGTCTTCAGCAGAAGAAAAAGGATGCACTCCAGAGGCTGCAGCTATTGAAAGCACAGAAATACAGATATTCATTTCACATATCTCTCATATTAGCCAATCATAACTCTTCCCTCACTTTTTTCAAATCAAAACCCTTCCCCCCCTCTGCCCTCTCTGCCTTTTTTTTGCTTAGCAACGACCTCCTGAAAGACCTCTCATGTTTGCAAGTTCACACAACAATGTTTCAATTGAACTCTGAACTCTCAGTGCACCTGCGTATCCAGTGCAATCTTTCATTAAAAGTTTCTTCCTTGACCATTGAAATTACATGTTTCAAGAACACATCCATGCACCCTAACTTTCTGTTTTCAGAAATGGAAATGCGCCAATCACTGCTAATGAATAATTAGCATTGGAAATCCACAGTTTTTTTTCTTTACAAACTCCTACTGTTTCAACTGCCCTTTCATTACCACACTTCATCTGACTGCAGCACAACCTTCTCCCACCATGTTTAACATCTGGATTGTTGGACATAGTTACATCCACTGGGCTCAAAGTATGCTGACAACAGAAATTTACACAACCTCAATTTACAGGATGTGGAAATTAAATGGTTGGGCCAAAGAGGATTAAAATGTCACCAATTGATACCATTGGTGAAAACCTTTATGCATTTGCCAAAACCTGACCTCTTAATAGTGCACTGTGGAGGAAATGATTTAGGCACTATGACTGGGGTTGGTCTGGAAATGCTTTTAAAGGACACCTTTGAGAAATTAATGGCACTTTTTCCTCAAACTGCCTTGGTATATTCCAATATATGCCAAAGACAGAAATGGAGGTGGTCCAACAAATTTGGTCCACAAATTGAGAAAGCGAGGAAGCATGTAAACAAATCTGTTTCAGCTTTCATGAGAGACCATGGAATGGGCTCCCTGTACAATAATAACTTGCGTTACTACATGCAAGATATCTACAGAGGAGATGGAGTTCACTTCTCAGATGAGGGCAACAGAATTTTCATTCTGAATTTAAGACTGTGCATTGGTACCTACTTATAAGTACCTAAATGGAACATAAACCCAAAAGCTCTTCTCAGAGCTACCCTTCATCTGATCACTCACAATTAATACTTTTCTCTAACTTATTTCTGTAATTTTCAACAAACTACGCTCAAAGAGCGCTACCCGGTACGCGAACTGGAAGCTAACCGCCCAAAATTATTTTAAAAATGTTTTTTCTCCGCACATATGGTCCTCCTCAGCCACCCTCAGAAAACCTGGGGGGTCAAAATACTTGTACCGTGTCCCCTTCTACCCTTTCTGAACATTATTTAACCTCCATTTTATATGTTAATTCGACCGAAACACAAAATGGTGGACTCCCGTTACGCTTCTAGTTCGCGGACTAAACTGCTTCCCGGGAAGCGGCCCAAAGAAAAGGTGGGAATGTAATTCAAAGAAAAAGGACTGGAGACACTCTCACCAAATGTAGATTAACTCATACTACATAACAATCCCTTTCATTTTCACAAATTTGATTGAAATTCCATTTAGCCATTAAGCCTGTAGACCTCTCTAAATACCTTGAGGTAAATTACTTCACAAAACACATCTGAAGTGTTGGAATTGACAACCAATGAGAATCTTACTTTCATTTTCTACTTTTATTACCTGATATTTGATTGGTTATATACCTGAATATATATAAAGGAAGAGAAGAAAACACAGCCATTTTGACTGCTACTTCTTGTTGTATATCACATTTCAATACTTACCTAAGACTTCAACTTGTTTCTGAAGGTAAGTTGTTATTTTAAAAAATGAAGTATATTGAACACTATAACTTGATATGGTAGACTTTTTCTGATAAATATACACTATCCCTCTGTAGTAGTTATGGATTTAGATAGACTTCTCTGTTATAGTTAGGAATGGAGTTAGGCTTCTCTTCGTTAAATTACATACACTTTTTTATAGTCCTATTTCCACTCTGATACTATACACTGCCAAAAGAAAAATTCACTGATAAAAACTACCTATCTAAAATTAATCCCAACAGTGCCCAATCTCTACTAATATATATTTTTTTATTCAAAATTTCAGGCAAAATGGAAGGCGAACAACAAGTTTCATTTTCGATTGAACTGAAGGAGAGCAGCCAAGACAAACTTGATGACTTTATGGATGACAGTAGAGACCACGAACTTCTACAATGTGTTGAAGCAGTAGACAACCTGCTTCAAAATGAAAAACAATTACACCCTATAATAAATTATGACATTTCTGACAATGAAATGTTAGAAAATTTAATAAAGTATGAAACACAATCATAATAAAAAAAAAAAAAAAATAAAGAAAACAAAAAAAAACCAACAAAAACAACAAATATTTAACATACAGTATTAAAAAAATCTATCATTCTTTTATCCTTATAGTACGCTGCCCAGAGCGCTACCCGGTTCGCGTACTAGGAGCTCACCACGCATAAATAATTTTTTTTTTTTTTTTTTTTCCCCCTGCAGAAACCTTTTACAACCTCCACATAAAACCTAGGGGGTCAGGGAGGATCTACTAGGCCCCCTTATCGAAATTTCCCCCTTTGTTTTGGCCTCCTCTTATCTCTCGATCCTACCGAGAGACAAGATGGCGGCCGCACCGGACTGTTTAGAATGTTTAGAATGTTGACAGACACCGGAGAGCCAATCAGCTTCGCATCGCAAAGTTCCGATAAGCGAAAAGTACGCGAACCGGATCGCTGCCCGGAGCGCTGTTACAGATATATATCTTGATTTAAAGCACATATATTGAGACCTAGCTAAGGCACATCGGGCTAACATTCCCTACAATTTTGCCAAGTTTCGTGGAAATCCCTTCAGCCGTTCGGGCTAAAAGTGAGGCCAACCGCCCTATGGTAATTAACATGGGAAAAACGCGTTTTGGGACCCCCCTTTTTTCTCGGCCCCCCCTTGACGAACCCCCCCCAAATTTCCAGGAGCTGCTCAGAAACAAAATGTGCCATTTTCCTGAAAATTTCAGCCGATTTCGTCCACAAACGCCAAAGTTATTAGACATAGAATTTTCAGAAATCCCATAGGGAAAAAATCCTAACTATATATACCTACTGGCGACCGCCAGTAGGTAATATATATATATATATATATATATATATATATATATATATATGGAGCAATTTCTGTTCCCAGTTTAGACCACAGAAGTAACGGACCACCACACGATTCAGCAGAGCGTCACAGCGAACTTTTATTATCCATTTGTCAGCAGTTCAGGTAGGCATGACGCGTTTCGGGCAGGGACTGCCCTTGATCACATAACGGAAATGCAGATAGTGTCACTTTAAATAGCGCACACACTCGTTTTTTTCTTTCTATAGTAACACCACGTGTTCTAGTAATCAAAAACATAGAAAACAGACTTTTTTAGCGTGTTGGGTGTTTTACATGTGCACAAGAAATTGCAACTTTGCCAGCTTAGATAAAAATTATAGCAGCATAATTTATATTGCACTTAAAATAGAGATTCTTTCAATGTGGTTGAATTTGCAACGAACATATGACCGCTTAAATGCGTATTGACGTGTACCAATATTAAACCAATGGCATAATACTTGGAAACCATATAATACAACTAACGTGTCTTATGACTAGTGATTCAGTAAATCAAACCTTTTGCAATCAATAAATAACATATAAATATGTAAAATATTTAGAAACAAGGTCCTAACTATAACTACCTACTGGCTTTCGCAGGTAGGTAACATATATATATATATATATATATATATATATATATATATATATATATATATATATATATATATATATATATATATATATATATATATATATATATATATATATATATACTACTATTATAAAGGAAGAACGTTGAACCTTTGAGGCGGGTAAACTGGGGAACCACAGCGCCAATCCACACACCCAATACATCGTTGAAATTGTCAGGGTGTGCAGATGGTCATAGGCTATATAAATGTAAAAAATATACGGCATTTAAAAAATTTACGAGAAAAAAAAGTAGTCCCATGGAAGTAGCGCCGGCCGCGACGTGCGTGCTGACATCAGTGCTGTGCCTCTGCTGTGCCGCTGCGCCGTAATTATTAATGACGTGTTGTTGGTTCCTGCAGAGACCGGGAGCTCCGTTTGAATGTATGCAGTACTCATGGCGCAAGAAGAAATGTGTAGGACACAGTAATGATTTGTAGATCCAGTCACCTAACCACTCATTGCTCTTACCTGACCCAACACTACAAGAATGGGATTAGAGCACATGAGTTTTGCTTCTAGGAAAAGACGTGCTTCGCTGTTCTTTTTCCAAAACTCGGGTAAGGTTCGTAGCTAGGCCTGCCTCTGCACACCTCTTTTCGCGTTTTGGGGAGTCTGAGGCGAGTCTTCCTGTGCAAGTGCTTATAATCATGGTCACTGTACTCATGCTATTTTCGTGTCGTTTGCCACATTTGCCACATTATCCATCAACTGCTGCATAATCTGAAGATTTTAACAAAAAGAATGTTTTGTTTGTAGCTCACACTGATCAACAGTGACTAAAAGTGTGGTTACAAGTTGCAGTGCAATGGAAGGCCCCTCACAAAGTTTGACGCACCTTTCTCTTGAATATTGCTATATCAGGGTGTTAAACTTTTATGAATGAAGTAAAACCGACGCGCAGACAGTGTTAAGAATTGTAATAACGAAGTAATACTATCACAAAATGCGATGCATTATGCTGCATAGTTTGCCTTTTCTTGCCATCAAATGAAGTCAACTCTGAGGCATGATCGTCCCCGCCACATAGTTCAATTAACCCAGATTATCACTAACTGATTTTGCCCTGGGCCTAATGAATTAGTACCCCTCAGGCAGCTGTGCGCATGTTTAAATGTATGAACATTTATGTCCCACTTGCTCCCCGGACATTTCGATTTCTAGCAGCAATCGGGGCAAAGAAAACATTTTCATGGTCGAAATTCACTGTCCAGGTGTACACTATAGCACTGTGTGATCTTCATAATGCCCGTCTGTAGCAGCAGAGGTGTTACCGCTCTTTCCTGTCACTTTTATGTGTGTGGGGCTTATACTGCAAACCACAGACTCTAACAGCTGTTCCTCGCCCCCCTGCTGCAACTGAGCAGGAAGGACTAATCTTCTCAGACCACTGAACAGTGATGGGAGATTAGCCCACAACACAATTACACTGAGAGGAAAGCCAGTGGCGTAGTGCAAAATGATTGCCCCCCCTACAGAATGTGATGTGGTACACCCAAGTCTCCCATATCGATATCGAGATCGTCATTAGTCTTTGGGCTGCATGGGGCCACCCAGTGAAGAATTTTGGGCACCCTGGTAGTGACAGTCGCTCATTCCCAAAGCATTATTATATATGGCACTGAGTTGAGGGTCCTTGGAGAATCTGCTCAAACCCTTACAGGAGATTGTGGAAGAGAAAATAATGCCAACTTATTTTTATTTAGCTATCCATACCACCATTTGTCATTTTAAAGTGCTTTTATCAATGAGTTCTTCTTTTCACAGATTTGATGGTTCTCAGTTGACTGTCCTCGGAAGGATGGAAGGTTGTGTTGGCCTTGGTAGGACTCAACCTTATGGCCTGTAGTCTGGAACAGGCATTAGCAGTGATTATTTAACTAATAGAAACAAATTTCCTACTAAATGAGGTAGAAAACAGAGGAAGGGGAAACAAGATTTCAAAGAATACTGGCGTGGAAATCTATATTTATACTACTATTATAAAGGAAGAACTTTGAACCTTTGAGGCGGGTAAACTCGGGAACCACAGCGCCAATCCACACACCCGATACATCTTTGAAATTGTCAGGGTGTGCAGATGGACATAGGCTATATAAATGTAAAAAATATACGTTATTCAAAAAATTTACGAGAAAAAAAGTAGTCCCATGGAAGTAGCGCCGGCCGCAACGTGCGTGCTGACATCAGGAGCGCGGGGAGGAGCGACGTCCAGGAGCGCGAGGAGGAGAGGCGGACATGAGCGCGGGGAGGAGTGGCGGACAGGCGGGGAGGAGCGGTGAGGAGCGGCGGACAGGCTGGGAGGAGCGGAGAGGAGTGGCAGACAGGCGGGGAGGAGAGGGGAGGAGCGTGGAGGAGAGGGGAGGAGTGGCGAGGAGCGGGGAGGAGCGGTCGACCGGTGAACTCAGGAGCGCAGGGAGATGCGGCGGATGAGGTAAGGCTCCGGGGGACCCACGGACAATGTCGGGGCGGGCAGGGGCCCGGAAGCCAAGGTCGGGATGGGCTGCTAATCCGGGGGACCCACGGACAATGTAGGAGTGGGTGGAAGCCGTGGCCGGCAGGGGCCCTGAAACCTGATTGCTCCCGGGCAAGGTCGGGACGGGCTGCTAGTATATATATATAAATTCAATGAAAAAACCATTGGTTATAGAACATATATAGTTAGGAATTTGCATTTACAAAACCTTATTTTACTCGCATAAAACCATTGAAATTCCATATATAGTTAGATGCGCTAACTATATATCGCGCACCCGCAATCCACTGCTGATGATGTCACATATTACATCATTCATGACATGGTCAGTGACATCACTGATGACATCACTGATGATAACTCAAATGACATCACTGATGACAACATCCAGTGACTGTATGTTTCTGTAAAGTTAAAATATGTCTTACATATTGAAGAATGAGTGGATGTATAAATGTCTGGATGAAGGATTTAGTAGGTGCTTGACTGATTGTATGAGGGAGTGATTAAATGTGTCTCACTGAGTGCATGGGATAGTGATTAAACTCTATTAATTTGTGCATCATTATATCTGTTGTTCTGTAAACTGCTGCATGTGTTGATCAGTAGCTATATGAGTAACTATATGGGTTATTGATTGGTTGCCCAAGTATTTGTATGGGAGACTGAGTATGTGTGTGAGTGGCTGGGAGGTGTATGACTCTGTGCATAGATGTGTGAGCAGCTGATTCACTAGATTTATGGGTTCAAAACTGCATGTGGAAACAGCTGTATGGGTGGTTGACTGTGTGCATGAGTGTATTGGTGAGTGATTGGATATCTCAATGCTACATGTCAAAGTAAGTACATATGTAAAACACAGTACATGCGAGAGTTGACATATATAAATTACTGTGTTTAAGAGCCAGTGAATGTGTGAGTGGCTGCATGGATCATTGAAAACTTGTATCAGTGATTGTATAAAAGAGTAAATATGTGTTAGAATATGTTTCAATAAGTAAGGTGTGTATAACTGTATAGTTGAGGAATTGGAGGTGTGATTGATTCTTTGCATGACTGTCTAGGTGTATGAGTAACTCCATGGATGAGTGACAATCTGTGAGTGTCTGTTTTCACTGAGTGTATCCAAGGTTATATCAGAGTCTGTAGAGGTTCATCGTATTAACACATGAATGATGTCATCTGTGATGTTGTCAGTGATGTCATTTGAGTTGTCATCAGTGATGTCATCAGTGATGTCACTGACCATGTCATGAATGATGTAATATGTGACATCATCAGCAGTGGATTGCGGGTGCGCGATATATAGTTAGCGCATCTAACTATATATGGAATTCCAATGGTTTTATGCGAGTAAAATAAGGTTTTGTAAATGCAAATTCATCACTATATATGTTCTATAACCAATGGTTTTTTCATTGAATTTTCAAGGTTTTGTAAATGCAAATTCCTAACTATATATGGACTATAACCTATGGTTTTTTCTGTGAATTTCAATGGTTTTTTAATAGCAAATATCAAAAGCTGTCAAATGTCAAGTACGTGATAGGTAAAAACGTTTTCGTGTTTATGCACGCTGATGTGCTTTGAACGCTGCCCCCCCCCTCCCCTCTTTTCTCTTAGTAGTACTCTCTCTTTGCAGATAGTGAACGGTAGTTAACGCAGACCTTTACCCCCGTTGTAATCTGTCGTACCTGCTTGTCTCTCCATTTGATTGATTGTTATCCAAGCATTTACTGTTTTAGAATTGGTTCTCTTTGGATCATTCTCTATTTACAAACAAGCACAAAGTCGCAATACTCTGTTTAGTCTTTGCAGATAGTGAAAAATCGTGTAAAAAAATAAAAGTAATCGAGCAAAATCAGTAGACCACTAATTCGATCTCTTTTTGACCTCGGTACAATACAAACATTAGGAACAACCCTTCATGAGAAATACGAAAATAGTGAAATGAACTGAGCTCCACACCATGAGGGCTGCAAGACAGCTCGACTCCGCCACCCACCCCGCCCAAAATAACGACAAACCCTATGCAAATATTATAAATATAGACAACACACCAGCAAAGAAACAGGGTAAAACATTTTATTAAATAACTATTTACATAACTATTTTATACTTTTTGTTGCCCGATCCGGCTAGCTCAATCGATCGAGCATGAAACTCATGCACTGATAGCAAGCGTTGAGAGTTTGTAGAACGATGGCTTCAGATTTTCTACATACGGTGTAGTGGCGCGAACTGGGAGGGGGCGTTTGGATCCTGCCCCTTCCCCAAATAAGATTTTCATACGTGAGTGTTCGTTCATGCTTTTGGTCCCTGAGTTGCTTCGATGTCACTGCCTTACACAAATGGCATAAGTCCTGGATGTTGAGTGCCATACTTCAGAGTTCTAAGCAGCGCTTGTTACACTGTTTAAACCTTATTTGCACCTGCTGCAGCTTCACTATTCAAAGTAAGTGGGGTCCGTTTGTGGACCTGACTGCATTGGAAAACAATGTGATACGGTGCCTCCCTAAACCGCTTGACGGAGGCCCCCGAGGGACGGTGAGATGGCGCGGACTGAGAGGGGGCGCTTGGCTCCTGCCCTCTCCCCAAGTCGTGTTGCCCTGGTGTGGCCTGAGATCGCCCCCGACATAGGCGGCCGGCTCCCGGGGTCCGGCGGAATTTTTTGCCTTTTGATGACTCTTCCATTCTGGACCTTGTCCCACAATCCGTTTGACCTGAAGACACGCTGTAGTGGGGCGCCCCTTTACCGTTTTAGTTGCCATCCCGCCCGCTTTTGGTACTCTGTGCCTCTTCCGCCATTCAACTGTTTACCGCCCGCTCTTGCGACTACAGCATCTCGCTCACCATGTAGTTGAGTTGCTCCCGCTCTTAAGATTTAACCGAACTTTTTGGACTGCTGAAAGCGGTTGTATTCCGACCGCTGGTTGGTGGAGACATTTTGACTATATTCTGGACCTGCGTTGTCGCGTAATGCGTCATATGACGCGCCGCGTTAGCGCACCCGGAAGTGCTCCGGTGCGCAAGGCGCAGCTTCCCGGAAACGATCCAGAGCGCGCCGCGCAGCGCGTAACGTAAGCATAACAGGTCATGTGACTTGTTAATAAAACTTTTCATTGGTTCATTTTACTTTTGTTTTCCTAATGATGTAAGACTAGGTCATGTGACCTAAAAATAACACTTTTCATTGGATTAAAACATTTTTTTTCCCAAACGATGAAAGCCCCACCTTGTTTCTGGATGTTTCAGACTGAAGCTGGCGTCACCATGAGAGCACCACCATCTCGTAGCTCCGTCGTGGCCATTCCGCAAGCAATCATGGCAGCCGCTCCCCACCGGAAGCCTGCGGGAGTCGAGGTCCCCCAAGACTTTTGTAGAATCTTCAAGGCTGAGGGGACGCTTTCGAGAATGGGACCCAAGCCCTGGCAGACAAGCGTCCGAGTTCCAAAGTGTCCCAGGGCCATTTTACTGGACCAGGCCCAAATCCGAAGAGCCGGCCGCCATTTTAAGAGTCCTGTGGCAGCCGCCTATCGCTGCACCGCAAGAGTGGGAGCAACTCAACTACATGGTGAGCGAGACGCTGTAGCCGTAAGAGCGGGCGGTAAACAGCTGAATGGCGGAAAAGGCACAGTGTAGCAAAAGCGGGCGGAATGGCAACTGAAACGATAAAGGGGCGCCCTACTACAGCAGACGAGCCTCCGCCATGTGCTTCACAACTGCATATGTATCTCGTGATATCAAGGTTGGGCAACCAGTACACAACAAGCAGTTACGAGTCCCATTTACACCGGAGCCATTTTGGGCGCGGCCGGGCAGGTCCAGGATCTAGTCAAACATAACAAATGAGGCTGACGTCTCTGAAGCAGTTGACGCACAGCAGGACATAGCAAATAAACATGAAGTCTCTAAAGCTGTTAACTCACTGCAGGACAAAACAAGTGAACCTGAAACCTCTGGAATAATTGTCGCTCAAAAGAACAACACACAAAACTCTGTAGAGCCTGAAGGAAGAAAAACAGAACGGCACTGTAGTTTCAGGCACACTTAACACTAATGACTAAACAAAGATATCGTCTGTTTATGAAGCAGTTATCATATAAACAGAATTGACAAAGAAGTGTGCAGACACCAATGCTATTAAGAAACACAAGAAAATCCCTAACGCATCAGCATTCTCGGAAGAGGTTGACACAGATAACATCTTAAGGAACAAAGAAAGACAAAATAAGGATGAGGCAGTTATCACTTTAGTTTTTTCATCAGCTAGCGACAGCAAGAAACACATTGTAATGGAGATTAGAGAGGCTACGGATGGATAAATAAATTATCAAAAGAAATGGCTACTCCCCCCTTTAGCAGATTAGCTAAATCTTTGCGTAATTTGGACATTAAAGTTATATTATTGTTGTTGTTGTTGTTATGGTTATAGTTCTGGTTGATTTCAGCAAGAAACACATTGTAATGGAGAATAGAGAGGCTACGGATGGGTGAATAAATTATCAAAAGAAATGGCGATTCCCCCCTTTAGCAGATTAGCTAAATGTTTGCGTAATTTAAGCATAAAAGTTATATTATTGTTGTTGTTGTTGTTATCGTTATAGTTCTGGTTAATTTCCATTCAGAGTGTCCTACACAGCACCACTCTAGGTAAACACTACTTTATGTAAAACCTGCACTTAGTTGGTCACCATGGGGTTTAAAGAAGGGATGGTTCTTCACCTGGGTGCCGTCCACAACTCAGCACGTTGTGCTGCCTTGGGACTATTCGCACAAAAGACAGCTTCGGACCATTGTTGGTTTTTTTTGTCAAAAAATGTTTAAATATATTTACAGTTTTTGTTACGTTCGTTATATTTAAAAGTTAATAAAGTTTTATAAACCTACTTTTTTGGAGTACTATATATTACTAAAAAATCGGGAGAATGGGGCCTTGAATTGGGTTATTGTCATGTGTGGGCTTTGCAAGTGTACTGCTACAGGATCGGACATTTCAAACTCAAATGCACGTTCTTTTTCTTACCTTTCCGAAGCATGGAGCGCAATAGCAGGCAGAGAAAGGGTGATGCAAGTGTTGAACACTGCCTGGCCTGGCAAGTTGCTGGCAGTGCCCCCCCCCCGCCCGCTCCTGAAAGAGGGCACACACACACCGCCGCCCCGAGTACTTCACAGATCTTTAAAAGACCATGCGCTTGTTCATGAGGCTTAAATGGTTTATCACCCCTTCTAGAACCCCTGCATCGACCCTCTGACGTTTCCTGGAAGAATTAGCACGTAACACAATACCAAGCCCTGTCAGCTGAAACCCCCGAGGAATCGTGGGGCATATTATCAAGGGGGTTTAATTTCCTCTTTTTTGGCTTTAAAAGCCAAGAAAGCGGAGATAAAATTATCTCCCTATTACCAAGCTGTCGCTAACACCAGTTAGTGACAGCTAAAAGGAGATAGCGACCATCTTGGGCCCCGCTTTGCATGTCAGTGATATCTATCACTAATGACATGCAAAGTGGGCGTGCCAAGATGTTAGCGACTGGAAACAGTCCCTTACATCGCTATCTCCTATTACCAAATTTTGGAGATATTCGCGCTAAGCGCGAATATCCCCACAAGCTAACACCTGCCCTGAGCAGTTCTTCGCCATGTTATCCAATTGGAGGTGGATAACATGGCTAAGAGCATTTGCTGGATAATGCATGAATATCGCTGACTTTTCAGCGATATTCATGCATTGCGGCCGTTTTTTATCGCATTTGCGAGCAGTTCTTAGCCATGTTATCCAATGGGAGGTAGATAACATAGCTAAGAGCATTTGCTGGATAATGCATGAATCTCGCTGTCTTGTCAGCGATATTCATGCATTGCGGCCGTTTTTTATCGCATTTGCGAGCAGTTCTTAGCCATGTTATCCAATTGGAGGTGGATAACATGGCTAAGAACATTTGCTGGATAATGCATGAATATCGCTGACTTTTCAGCGATATTCATGCATTGCGGCCGTTTTTTATCGCATTTGCGATAAACCTTGCTAATAGCAAGGTTTATCTGCGATAAAAATCGCCGATGTGCGGCGATAATTTTTGTCTCTAAACAAGTTAGAGACATAAATTATCGCTAGTTGTTGGTAATATGCCCCCGGGTTTTTGCTTGCAGGAATCGGGAGGCGGGAGACTAGCACTGAAATCAGTAGTCTCTCGCCTGAATCGGGAGGGTTGGCATGTCTGGATTCTCTACAGCTAGGGCCATAAACTACATCCGCAGAGCTAGGTGATAGCCTGGGACCGGCCTGGCATCTAAAATGGCTGCCGTGCACGACAAAATTGTGGCATTGGAAAAAAGGCAAGATGGCGCAAACAATGTTTATCAATAAGGATTCATTTATAACAAAATATTTTATCGCACTGACAAATTGGTGGTCAACACTTCCTGATTTCCTTTGCATCGAACGTTAACAGACGTCACGCAGCAAAAAAAAAAAAAAGCTCACGCACAGCCGCTGGAAGACATGTATCAACATATATGAGCCTCCTCAGCCACCCTCAGAAAACATAAGGGATTAGGATACGTCTCCCGCACCCCCTTATACCTAGTAATTTAATTAAAACGAAGCACAAAATGGTCTCCCGCACCCCCTTATACCTAGTAATTTAATTAAAACGAAGCACAAAATGGCGAATTCCCGTTTCGCTACCAGTTTGCGGCCCAGTTCGCGGCCCGGGAAGCGCTTCTACCGTGAAAAATAATATTTTTTTTATTTTCCCCACGGGACCCTTTAAAAACCCCAACAACATTCCTAAGGGGTCAAGAGGGGTATACCTTGCCCCCTTTCATTAAATTCCCCCTTCGTTTTTCACCTCTTCTTCTCTCTCGATCCTACCGAGAGATAAGATGGCGGCCGCTCCGGACTGTTTAGAATGTTGACAGACACCGGGGAGCCAATCAGCTTCGCATCGCAAAGTTCCGTTACGCGAAAAGTAAGCGGACCGGAGCGCAGCCCGGAGCGCTGTTACAGATATATATCTTGTTTTGAATGTTAATTTCTCAAAATCCACTGGAGCACATATATTGAGACCTAGCAAAGGCACATCGGGCTAACAGTCCCTACAATTTTGCCAAGTTTCGTGCAAATCCATTAAGCCGTTCGAGCTAAAAGTGAGGCCAAAGGCCCTATGGAAATTAACATGGGAAAAACGCGTTTTGGGACCCCCCTTTTTTCTTGGCCCCCCCTTGACGAAACCCCCCCAAATTTACGGGGGCTGCTCAGAAACAAAATGTGCCATTTTCCTGAAAATTTCAGCCGATTCCGTCCACAAACGCCAAAGTTATTAGACATAGAATTTTCAAAAGTTCCATAGACAAATAATCCTAACTATATATACCTACTGGCGACACGCCAGTAGGTAATATATATATATATATATTCACTGAAAAAACCATAGGTTATAGACCATATATAGTTAGGGATTAGCATTTAAAAAACCTTATTTTATTTGCACAAAACCATTGAAATTCCATATATAGTTAGTTGCACTAACTATATATCGCGGACCCGCAATCCACTGCTAATGATGTCACATATTACATCATTCATGACATGGTCAGTGACATCACTGATGACATCACTGATGACATCTCAAATGACATCACTGATGACATCACTGATGACATCTCAAATGACATCACTGATGACATCACTGATGACAACACCCAGTGACTGTATGTTTCTGTAAAGTTAAAATATGTCTTACATATTGAAGAATGAGTGGATGTATAAGTGTCTGGATGAAGGATTTAGTAGGTGCATGACTGACTGTATGAGAGAATGATTAAATGTGTCTCACTGAGTGTATGGGTTAGTGATTAAAGTGTCTTAATTTGGCAATCATTATTTATGTTGTTCTGTAAACTGCTGCATGTTTAAATCAGTAGCTATATCAGTAACTATATGGGTTATTGAATGGTTGCCCAAGTATTTGTATGGGAGACTGAGTATGTGTGTGGGTGGCTGGGAGGTGTACAACTCTGTGCATAGATGTGTGAGCAGTTGATTCCCTAGGTGTATGGGTTCAAAAGTGCATGTAGAAACAGCTGTATGGACAGTTGACTGTGTGCATGAGTATATTGGTGAGTGAATGGATATCTCAGTGCTACATGTCAAAGTAAGTACATATGTAAAACACACTCCATGTGAGAGTTGACATATATAAATAACTGAACATAAGAGCCAGTGAATGTGTGAGTGGCTGTATGAATCATTGTGAACTTGTATCAAGGATTGTATAAGAGAGTAAATATGTGTTACTATATGTTTGAATAAGTAAGGTGTGTATAATGGTGTAGTTGAGGAAATGGAGATGTGATTGATTCTTTGCATGACTGACTAGGTGTGTGAGTAACTCCATGGATGTGTGACAGTCTGTGAGTGCCTGTTTACACTGAGTGTATCTAAGGTTATATTAGAGTCTGAAGATGTATTATCACATAAATGATATCATCAGTGATGTAATCAGTAATGTCAAATGAGATGTCAGTGATGTCATCAGTGATGTCATTTGAGATGTCATCAGTGATGTCATCAGTGATGTCATTTGAGATGTCATCAGTGATGTCATCAGTGATGTCACTGACCATGTCATGAATGATGTAATATGTGACATCATTAACAGTGGATTGCGGGTCCGCGATATATAGTTAGTGCAACTAACTATATATGGAATTTCAATGGTTTTGTGCAAATAAAATAAGGTTTTTTAAATGCTAATCCCTAACTATATATGTTCTATAACCTATGTTTTTTTCAGTGAATTTTCAAGGTTTTGTAAATGCAAATTCCTAACTATATATGGTCTATAACCTATGGTTTTTTCTGTGAATATATATATATATATATATACAACATCCAGTGACTGTATGTTTCTGTAAAGATAAAATATGTCTTACATATTGAAGAATGAGTGGATGTATAAGTGTCTGGATGAAGGATTTAGTAGGTGCATGACTGACTGTATGAGTGAGTGATTAAATGTGTTTCACTGAGTGCATGGGTTAGTGACTAAACTGTTTTAATTTGTGCATCATTATATCTGTTGTTCTACAAACTGCTGCATATGTTGATCAGTAGCTATATGAATAACTGTATGGGTTATTCATTGGTTGTCCAAGTATTTGTATGGGAAACTGAGTGTGTGTGTATGGGTGGCTGGGAGGTGTGTGACTCTGTACATAGATGTGTGAGTAGTTGATTCACTATATGTATGGGTTCAAAAGTGCATGTGGAAAGAGCTGTATGTGCGGTTGATTGTGCATGAGTGTATTAGTGAGTGAATGGATATCTCAGTGCTACATGTCAAAGTAAGTACATATGTAAAACACAGTACATGTGAGAGTTGACATATATAAATAACTGTGCATAAGAGCCAGTGAATGTGTGAGTGGCTGTATGGATCATTGTGAACATGTATCAGGGATTGTATAAAAGAGTAAATATGTGTTAGTATATGTTTGAATAAGTAAGGTGTGTATAACTGTATAATTGAGAAAATGGAAGTGTGATTGATTTTTTGCATAACTGACTAGGTGTGTGAGTAACTCCATGGATGAGTGACAGTCTGTGACTGTCTGTTTACACTGATTGTATCTAAGGTTATATTAGAGTCTGAAGAGGTTCTTATCACATGAATGATATCATCAGTGATGTGATCAGTCATGTCAAATGAGATGTTATCAGTGATTTTATCAGTGATGTCATTTGAGATGTCATCAGTGATGTCATTTGAGATGTCATCAGTGATGTCATTTGAGATGTCATCAGTGATGTCATCAGTGATGTCACTAACCATGTCATGAATGATGTAATATGTGACATCATCAGCAGTGGATTGCGGGTGCGCGATATATAGTTAGTGCAACTAACTATATATGAAATTTCAATGGTTTTGTGTGAGTAAAATAAGGTTTTGAAAAGGCTAATCCCTAACTATATATGGTCTATAACCAATGGTTTTTTCAGTGAATTTTCAAGGTTTTGTAAATGCAAATTCCTAGCTATATATGGACTATAACCTATGGTTTTTTCTGTGAATTTCAATGGTTTTTTAATAGCAAATATCAAAAGCTGTCAAATGTCAAGTACGTGATAGGTAAAAACTTTTTCGTGTTTATGCACGCTGATGTGCTTTGAACGCTGCCCCCCCCTCCCCTCTTTTCTCTTAGTAGTACTCTCTCTTTGCAGATAGTGAAGAGTAGTTAACGCAGGCCTTTACCCCCGTTGTAATCCGTCGTGCCTGCTTGTCTCTCCATTTGATTGATTGTTATCCAAGCATTTACTGTTTTACAATTGATTCTCTTTGGTTCATTCTCTATTTACAAACAAGCACAAAGTCGCAATACTCTGTTTAGTCTTTGCAGATAGTGAAAAATCGTGAAAAATCGTGTAAAAAAATAAAATTAATCGAGCAAAATCAGTAGGCCACTAATTGGATCTCTTTTTGACCTCGCTAAAATAGAAATTTTAGGAACAACCCTTCATGAGAAATACGAAAATAGTGAGATGAACTGAGCTCCACACCATGAGGGCTGCAAGACAGCTCGGCTCCGTCACCCACCCCGCCCAAAATAACGACAAACCCTATGCAAATATTAAAAATATAGACAACACACCAGCAAAGTAACAGGGTAAAACATTTTATTAAATAACTATTTACATTACGTTGGTTTATGAGATGATGTCAGTAGTGGACCGATGTGTGAATAGGTCGGAAGCAGCACAAGGCGCCAAGATCCGGATGGCAAGTCCTGGATGTTGGGTGCCATAGTTCAGAGTTCTGAGCAGCGCTTGTAACACTGTCTGAAGCTTATTTCCACCTACTGCAGCTTCACTATTCTCAAAGTAAGTGAGGGTCGTTTGTGGACCTGACTGCATTTGAAAACAATGTTATATGGTACCTCCCTAAACCGCTTGACGGAGGCCCCCGAGGGGCGGTGTGATGGCACGGACTCGGAGAAGACGCTTGGCTCCGACCCCCTCCCCAAGTCTTATAGCCCTGGTGTAGCCTGAGATCGCCCCTGACATAGGCGGCCGGCTCCCGGGGTCCGGTGGAACTTTTTGCCTTTTGATGACTCTTCTATTCTGGACTTTGTCCCACAATCCGTTTGACCTGAAGACACGCTGTAGTGGGGCGCCCCTTTACCGTTTTAGTTGCCATTCCGCCCGCTTTTGCTACACTGTGCCTCTTCCGCCATTCAGCTGTTTACCGCCCGCTCTTGCGACTACAGCGTCTCGCTCACCATGTAGTTGAGTTGCTCCCGCTCTTGCGATGCAACGATAAGCGACTGCCACAGGACTCTCAAAATGGCGGCCGGCTCTTCAGATTTGGGCGTGGTCCACTAAAATGGCCCTGGGACACCTTGGAACTCGGACGCTTCCCTGATAGGGCTTGGGTCCCATTCTCGAAAGCGTCCCCTCAGCCGTGAAGATTCTACAAAAGTCTTGGGGGCCCCCGACTCCCGCAGGCTTCTGGTGGGGAGCGGCTGCCATGTTTGCTCGTGGAATGGCCACGACGGAGCTACGAGATGGTAGTGCTCTCATGCTGACGCCAGCTTTAGTCTGAAACATCCAGAAACACTGTAGACTACCAATTCGATCAGTTCCGGTAGCGCCCCAACATGACCCGGTAGAGAAGAACTTGCCCTCCCCTCTTTGACTGATGGTTCTTGTTGCATGTCCCCTCTGTTGTCATTTAACAGAACTTTTTGGACTGCTGAAAGGGGTTGTGTTCCGAACGCTGGTTGGTGGAGACATTTTGACTATATTCTTGACCTACGTTGTCGCGTAATGCGTTATATGACACGCCGCGTTAGCGCACCGGGAAGTGATCCGGGGCGCGGCGCGCAGCGCGTAACGTAAGCATAACAGGTCATGTGACTTGTTAATAAAACTTTTTATTGGTTCATTTTACTTTTGTTATTTTAATAATGAAAAGCTTGGTCATATGATCTAAAAAATACGCTTTTTATTGATTTCGAACTTTTTTTTTTAAAACATATATGTTATAATATTCCAGGCTAATGTACTTTCCCGGAAAATTTACAACTGTCCTGCAAGTAAAATATATTCCTTTTTCGAGAAAAAGGGCGTTTCTTCGTCCCATGACGGGGCCGTTGAGTAAAAAAGACTCGGCCTGCTGTCTTAGTCGCCGATACGCCTGATTATCAGATTCTTATCGATCACTTTATGTTGCAGGAGTGGAAAACACAACTGCCCTTGACCATTTATCTTTACTGCGTTCCTACGTATTATACCTTTTATCCGTCATGTAATTGGACTGCTTTATTTCACTTGCCTTTTACTGATTCGAAAACAGTGACTAAAAGTAAAAACTTTACCAATGTAAATACTACTACCATGTTTTGTTTTAAAAACCTTTATTGTGAAAATGTCAGTATACAAATACGGGCCTATAACCACGTGGGCCGGCCACGGAGCAAACTGAAATCGTATATGATGAGGAGACATTTACATTATAGAGGAACGTAACGAGCGGGCCATTAGGTTGCAAGAACTAAGGTGTCTAACAGTTGCGGAATCGGTGGACGTACATTTTGTAATTAAAGTACGACAGGGCCAGTTACAATAAAATTATCTAGATATACATTTGTATATCCAAATGTTCAATCAATTCTCGTCCCCGCCCGCCATGAGCATCAAAACTGCATTCATATCTCGTGATATCAAGGTTGTTCAACCAGTACACAACAAGGAGTTACGAGTCCCATTTATACCGGCGCCATTTTGGGCGAGGCCGGGCAGGTCCAAGATATAGTCAAAATGTCTCCACCAACCATCGGCCAGACCAAAACCCATTTCGGCCCTTTATGCTACAGGATGGTGTCTTCCATCCAGAAAATATTGTTGGCATCATTTTGAAAGGAAAGATAAACAGCCGTTCTCCTAGTGAGTCTCACATTGTTACATTTAGGAAGAATGTTGAAGAGTAGTATGTGGAAAATCTGAAGCCATTTTTCTACAAACTCTCAATCAGCCTTGGATGGAAAAAAAAATCCTGAAGAATGTACAAACTGAAAACCAATTTTTGTCTGTATAGCATCAACAGCAACGCTTGAGTCAGCTTTGTGTAAAGCCGCCATTTTGATTCAATCAATAACGTCCCCCTGCACACATTCAGGGACCTGGTCGTGTCTTCAGGTGAAACGGATTGTGGGACAAGAAGCAAAAAGGAAAAGGAAAAAAGTTCCGCCGGACCTCGGGAGCCGGCCGCCTATGTCATGGGCGATCTTTGGCCACACCAGGGCAATAGTGAAGCTGCAGCAGGTGCAAATAAGCTTCAGACAGTCTTACAAGCACTGCTCAGAACTCTCAACTATGGCACTCAACATCCAGGACTTGCCATTCGGATCTTGGCGCCTTGTGCTGGTTCCGACCTATTCACACATCGGTCCACTACTGACATCACCTCATAAGCCAACGGGGCACCCCACGCCGACTTTCGGCGCAGCATTGTAGGATGGCCACACCAGTGCGGCAACTTGCTGGACACCACCTCGGTGCAATCCGGATCTCGGCGCGTTTGAGTCACTGTACCGCAAGAGTGACGGGAACTCAGCTGGACACGCCGTCTTTCGGCGCAGCATTGTAGGATGACCACACCAGTGCGGCAATTTGCTGGACACCACCTCGGTGCCATCTGGATCTCGGCACATTGTGCTGCCTTCGGCCTACTGTAGCCGCAAGTGCGGACGCAACTCAGTTGGACGGCGAGTGAAACGCTAAGGGGCGCTCCACTGCAGCCGAGGAGCCTCCATCTTGGGGGAGACGCACAGCCCCCACTGACTGACGCGACCTCACAGGCCAATGGGGCGCCCCACGCCGACTTTCGGCGCAGCATTGTAGGATAGCCACACCAGTGCAGCAACTTGCTGGACACTAACTCGGTGCCATCCGGATCTCGGCGCGTTGTGCTGCCTTCGGCCTATTCGCACATCGGTCCGCTACTGACGCCGCCTCACGTGCCAACGGATTTTCTACGCTTTTTGTAGCCCTATGCCGCATAACAGCCCATGTGACTTGTTTATAAAACTTTTCATTGGTTCATTTTACTTTTGGTTTCCTAAAGATGGAAGGCTTGGTCATATGACCTAAAAATAATACTTTTCATTGGTTTAGAACATTTTTTTTTCCCAAATGATGAAAGCCCCACCTTGTTTCTGGATGATTCAGACTGAAGCTGGCGTCAGCATGAGAGCACCACCATCTCGTGGCTCCGTCGTGGTCATTCCGCGAGCAATCATGGCAGCCGCTCCCCACCGGAAGCCTGCAGGAGTTGAGGGCCCCCAAGACTTTTGTAGAATCTTCACGGCTGAGGGGACGCTTTAGAGAATGGAGCCCAAGCCCTAGCAGGCAAGCGTCCGAGTTCCAAGGTGTCCCATGGCCATTTTAGTGGACCAGGCCCAAAACCGAAGAGCCGTCCGCCATTTTAAGAGTCCTTTGGCAGCCGCCTATCGCTGCACTGCAAGAGTGGGCGGAAGTCAACTACATGGTGAGCGAGACGCTGCAGCAGCAAGAGCGGGCGCAACTCAGCTGGATGGCCGCCACCTGGGGAGGCCCGTTCACGCCGCCTCCCCCACGCCCCCCCCCCCCCGGGCCGCCCCACGCCAATTTTCGGAGCAGCATTGTAGGATACCAAAACCAGTGCGGCAGTTTACTGGACATCACCTGGGTGCCATCCACATCTCAGCGCGTTCTGCTGCCTTGGGACTATTCGCACAACAGACCGCTACTGACGAGGCCTCCCCCCGCACCACCCGGGACGCCCCACGCTGTTTTTCTGAGCTGCATTGTAGGATCCCAAAAACCAGTGCGGCACCCAGGTGACATCACCTGGGTGCCGTCCAGAACTCAGCACGTTGTGCTGCCTTGGGACAATTCGCACAAAAGACAGCTTCTGACCATTGTTGCTTTTTTTTGTCAAAAATGTTTAAATGTATTTACAGTTTTTGTTGCGTTCGTTATATTTAAAAGTTAATAAAGTTTTATAATCCTACTTTGTTGGAGTACTATATATTTTTAAAAAATCGGGTGAATGGGGCCTTGAATCGGGTTATTGTCATGTGTGGGCTTTGCAAGTGTACTGCTACAGGATTGGACATTTCAAACTCAAATGCACGTTCTTTTTCTTACCTTTCCGAAGCATGGAGCGCAATAGCAGGCAGAGAAAGGGTGATGCAAGTGTTGAACACTGCCTGGCCTGGCAAGTTGCTGGCAGTGCCCCCCCCCCCCGCCCGCTCCTGAAAGAGGACACACACACACCGCCGCCCGAGTACTTCACAGATCTTTAAAAGACCATGCGCTTGTTCATGAGGCTTAAATGGTTTATCACCCCTTCTAGAACCCCTGCATCGACCCTCTGACGTTTCCTGGAAGAATTACCACGTAACACAATACCAAGCCCTGTCAGCTGAAACCCCCGAGGAATCGTGGGGCATATTATCAAGGGTGTTTATCTCCGCTTTTTTGGCTTTAAAAGCCAAGAAAGCAGAGATAAAATGATCTCCCTATTACCTAGCTGTCGCTAACACCAGTTAGTGACAGCTAGTAGGAGATAGCGACCATCTTGGGCCCCGCTTTGCATGTCAGTGATATTTATCACTAATGACATGCAAAGTGGGCGTGCCAAGATGTTAGCGACTGGAAACAGTCCCTAACATTGCTATCTCCTATTACCAACTTTTGGAGATATTCGCGCTATGCGCGAATATCTCCAAAAGCTAACGCCTGCCCTGAGCAGTTCTTAGCCATGTTATCCAATGGGAGGTGGATAACATGGCTAAGAGCATTTGCTCGATAATGCATGAATATCGCTGACTTTTCAGCGATATTCATGCATTGCGGCCGTTTTTTATCGCATTTGCGATAAACCTTGCTAATAGCAAGGTTTATCTGCGATAAAAATCGCCGATGTGCGGCGATAATTTTTGTCTCTAAACAAGTTAGAGACAAAAATTATCGCTAGTTGTTGGTAATATGCCCCCGGGTTTTTGCTTGCAGAAATCGGGAGGCGGGAGACTAGCACTGAAATCAGTAGTCTCACGCCTGAATCGGGAGGGTTGGCATGTCTGGATTCTCTACAGCTGGGGCCATAAACTACATCCGCAGGGCTAGGTGATAGCCTGGGACCGGCCTGGCATCTAAAATGGCTGCCGTGCACGACAAAATTGTGGCATTGGAAAAAAGGCAAAATGGCGCAGACAATGTTTATCAATAAGGATTCATTTATAACAAAATATTTTATCGCACTGACAAATTGGCGGTCAACACTTCCTGATTTCCATCGAATCGAACGTTAACAGACGTCACGCAGCAAAAAAAAAAAAAGCTCACGCACAGCCGCTGGAAGACATATATCAACATATATGAGCCTCCTCAGCCACCCTCAGAAAACATAAGGGATTAGGATACGTCTCCCACACCCCCTTATACCTAGTAATTTAATTAAAACGAAGCACAAAATGGCGAATTCCCGTTTCGCTACCAGTTTGCGGCCCAGTTCGCGGCCCGGGAAGCACTTCTACCGTGAAAAATAATTTTATTTTTATTTTCCCCACAGGACCCTTTAATAACCCCAACAACATTCCTAGGGGGTCAAGAGGGGTATACCTTGCCCCCTTTCATTAAATTCCCCCTTCGTTTTTCACCTCTTCTTCTCTCTCGATCCTACCGAGAGATAAGATGGCAGCCGCTCCGGACTGTTTAGAATGTTGACAGACACCGGGGAGCCAATCAGCTTCGCATCGCAAAGTTCCGTTTCGCGAAAAGTAAGCGGACCGGAGCGCAGCCCGGAGCGCTGTTACAGATATATATCTTGTTTTGAACGTTAATTTCTCAAAATCCACTGGAGCACATATATTGAGACCTAGCAAAGGCACATCGGGCTAACAGTCCCTACAATTTTGCCAAGTTTCGTGCAAATCCATTCAGCCGTTCGAGCTAAAAGTGAGGCCAACCGCCCTATGGAAATTAACATGGGGAAAACGCGTTTTGGGACCCCCCTTTTTTTCGGCCCCCCCTTGAGGAAACCTCCCCAAATTTTCAGGGGCTGCTTAGAAACAACAGGTGCCATTTTCCTGAAAATTTCAGCCGATTCCGTCCACAAACGCCAAAGTTATTAGACATAGAATTTTCAAAAATCCCATAGGGAAAAAATCCTAACTATATATACCTACTGGCGACCGCCAGTAGGTAATATATATATATATATTACCATATATATTACCTACTGGTGGTCGCCAGTAGGTAGTTGTAGTTAGGACCTAGTTTCGATAGGAAAATCTTAACTTTCTATTCCCAATAACTTTAGTGCCGGTTGACAGATCTTTAAGAAATTTTCAAAACTTACGGTCCGCTCCTATCTTGAAAGTGTTGTGGTTATTCGGCAAGTGGGGCAGAGAAAAAGGAGGGGTCCCAAAACGTTTTTTCTCTAAGTGAATTCCCATAAGAAACTTTAGACACGGCTACAGCCCGAAGTGCTGAATGGAATTACACCAAATTTGGCAAAAATGTAGCCCTTATTTCAGAAAGAACTCTTTTTGTTAAATGGTGTAAATCCGTTCAGTAGTGTTTTAAATATTAATGGAAAAAGAAATATATATCTGGAAGGAGCCTAACTACACATCTCATCGTGGGATCTGATTGGCTGTTAGCACTTCATCCAAGAAGTGTTGGCAGCCATCTTGGAACCAATATACATGATAGCACCCCATTGAAATACATTGCAGTTAATAGAAGGTTTTAAGATTACAGTTACATTATAAAACATTTGTTGATGGTACCATACTCATTTTAGGAATTGTGGTGTTTTCTAAGGTGATTTTACCATGTGAAAAAACCTTCTGCTGAGATATCATGAATCATGTTTGAGAGAAAACTATTTTCTCATGCTGTTCCCACAGAGGTTTGGAAGGAAGGTGCTCTATAAGCTAAACTGAGAGCATATTTTCTGTAAATGTACATTATCGTTCTCTATCATGTGAGAATGAAATCTGACATTCTCAGTAAAACATGTACATCCAGCAAGGGCAGAGATTGTTAATTGATTCCTTTGTACTCTATTGCAGCTCCCAGAGTGTTCTAAAGAACAACTAGAGCGCTAACAGTCCTACTTATGACAAACGTATTGCACATCTGAAGCCATCTTGATTGGAAAAAGTGGTAACTCTTAAAACATTTATTTTAAAAAGGAACAAAATGAGGGGGTTCATTTTGCTATAGAAAGTATGATTAGTGCTGCAGAAAGAAAAATGAGGGTACATTTTGAGTGACTTCTCAAATCCTCTTCTATTTCATAAATGTTTTTTGACATGCAGGCTGAAACATGCACTTTCAATACCAGCAAAAGAATTCCCTGGTGAGCAGTAGCTTTACTACAGTGATCTAATAAGCAACTAGAGTGCTAGCATTCAGAATGTATGGTAAATGTGTGACACATCTGAATCGCTTCTTGATGGAACAAAGGTAAAACACTGAAAGTATTTGCTACTGAGGAGACTGCAGTAAATGAGGAAATTAGGAAACTTCATAACAAATAAGTCTCCCAGGATGGCCACCAGAGACAAAAGAGCCTAATTGTAGCACAAATATCAACCAGATGTAGCCCACGTATAGCTCAATGACAGAATGTCCCAGAGCGCTTACTGTTTTACCTATGACAAAAGTATGGCACACCGTAAGCCATCTTGATTGGAATAAACTGGTAACACTTGAAACATTGAATTTAAAAAGGAACACAATGAGGGAGTTCATTTTGCCATAGAAATTATGATTAGTGCTGAAGAAAGAAAAATTAGGGCACATTTTGAGTGACTTCACAAATCCTCTTCTATTTCATAAAAAAATTCAGACATGCAGACTGAAACATGTACTTTTAATACCAGCAGCAGACTTTCATGGTGAGCAGTAGCTTTACTACAGTGATCTAATGAGCAAATAGAGTGCTAACATTCAGAATTTATGGCAAAAGTGTGACATATCTGAATATCTTCTTGATGGAATCAAAGTGAAAAACTGAAAGCTTTTCCTACTGAGGAGACTAAGTTAATGAGGAAATAAGGAAACTTCATAACAAATAAATCTCCCAAGATGGCCTCCAGAGACAAAAGAGCCCAAATGTAGCACACATATCACCCAGATGTAGCCCACTTGTAGTTCAATGACAGAAGTGTGCAAAACACTTTTTATTTGTGTTTTTGCAGTTTTATAAAGTTCAGACTTGTCAGGTATTGGAGTGCTTTAGATGAGTATTGGTTACATCACACAAGAACAAGTTCATTTTGGTTGTAGACATGGGGAGATTAAGTGATTTGACCAGAATCACAGAATGTCGAGCTGAAGCAGAAACTCCAACCTGGTTCTTCAGTTGCAAAGTCTGCAGTTCCGGAAGTAACACCACATCCTCTCTCCTAAGTGCAACATTTAATCAAGTGGTCAACTCGATAAAAAAAACATAAAGATCACAAATAATTTAAAAGTGCTTTGTTGCTTTTTGAGAACTCAGAAAATATGTCTTAATGTTTGTTTTTTAGAGCACTAACCATAATTTTGATGCAAATAAGACCCTATCATATATGTAATTTCTAAAGGAAATGCTCTAGGTATTATAGTTTTGATTATATCAAGATGACGTCAGGCGTTCCACACTTTTGTAATGAATATAGAATGTTAGCAATCTAGTTGTTCATTAGAATACTGTTGAGAGGCAGAGGCCAGGGGCACGGACTCTGAAAATTGAAGGCAGGTAGGAGGGTGCAGAGGCAATAATTTGACCACACTGGGCAGGCAGGAAGGGCAGTGGCAGCAAAACAGACTATGGAGAGCAGAAGAAAGGGGGCAGGGGCAACAAACCAACAGTACAGGACTGGCAAGTGAGGCGATGGCAATGTATTAGACCATTGTAGGCAGAAGGAAGAGGCAGTGGTGGTACAACCGTACATGCCAACAGACCCGATTCAGCCAGGAAACGTCCAATGTTTTTAAGTCCAAATGGGTTTGATTTTATCTGTCTCCTGTCTACAATCTCCTCTTTTTTAATGTAAGCCAAAGGGGAAAATCAATACCCCAGTTGTTTTCAAAATCTCCCTTCTTACCAAGTACAAAATATTAGTGTATGGTACAGTGGCTCATGGAAGGCAGGAGGAAATGGGGTAGGGACATGGACTCGGATAGCTGTGGACAGGAGAGACATGGAGAGGTGCAGCAAACTGACCCTACAGGGCAGGCATCAGTGTTTGCAGCAGCACAATACACCACACAGGGCATGTGGGATGGGAGTGCAGCATACCAATCCATAGAAAGCAATAGGGAGGGGATAGGACCATGCACATGGACAAGAGAACAGAGGGGAAAGAGGCAATGGCAGCTAGCTGACCAGAATGGACAGACAGGAGAGAAAGCTGCAGCATAACGGACCATAAAGAGCTGGAGGCATGGATCAGGGGCATTACAATGGAAAAGACAAGCTAGGAGGGAGGTAATAGGGTATGCACATGGAAACAGAGGGCTGAGGGCAAGGGGGCAGGGCTGGAGCAGCGAGATGACCATGGAGATCAGACAGGATGGGCACTAGAAGCAAGACACACCATGGAGAGCAACAGTGAGACTATAATGGCATACACACAGACCATGGAGGGAAGGTGGGAGGGGGTCAGGGGCAGCTAGCTGACCACACAGGGAAGGTAGGAGGGGCCAGTGCAGCACAGAAGACCATGCATGACAAACGGGAGGGTTAGTGGCAGCACAATGGCTATGATGGGCAAGAACGAAGGTGCAGGGGCATGCAGAAAGGAACATGGAGTATAGAAGGGAGGGTCAGGACCTGGGCACAGACAAGAGAGTTCAGGGGAAGGGGCCTCACAACTGACCTCATGTGGCAGGCAGGAGGAGCAGTTGCAGCTCCACAGACCAGAGAGGGCAGAAGGGTGTGGTAGTAAAATGGACCATGGAGGACAGGAGTAAGGGGATAGGGGCACGGAATGTGGACAAGCAGGGTATAGGTGGCAGGGACAGGTTACAGTCATCTGACAATGCTAGGCAGGTGGGAGGGGAGTGGCAGCTCAACATAACACTCAGAGTAGATAGAAGTGGCAGGTCCATGGAACATGTTGGGCAAAATAGATGGAGCAGGGGCATGCACACAGACATCGAAGGGCAGAGGGAAGGAGAATAGGGGCAGAAACCTTAGCACAGAGGCTAAGCAGGAGGTCAATGATAGGGTATAGAATTGGGCCAAGGAGGGCAGGAGGAGTGAACTGGTACATCATGCTAAATGGCGGGCAGTGGCAGTCAATCAATCAATCAATCAATCAATCAATCAAGACATTTATAGAGCGCACCACTTACCCGGAGGGTCTCAAGGCGCTTGAGGGGGTGGGGGGTGCTGCTACTGCTCGAACAGCCAGGTCTTGAGCTTCTTCCTGAAGGAGAGGTGGTCTTGGGTCCGGCACAGGTCGGGAGGGAGGGAGTTCCAGGTCTTGCCGGCCAGGTAGGAGAAGGACCTTCCTCCTGTTGTCGTTCTTCGGATGCGGGGGACGGCGGCAAGGGCGTGACTGGCTGATCGGAGGTGGCGTTTGGGAGCGTAGAAGTTGATGCGGTTGTTGAGGTAGCTCGGGCCTTGATCGTGTAGGGCTTTGTGTGCATGGGTGAGGAGACGGAAGGTGATTCTTTTGTTGACGGGGAGCCAATGCAGGTCTCTCAGATGTCCAGAGATGTGGCTGTTTCGTGGGATGTCGAGGATGAGTCTGGCTGAGGTGTTCTGGATCCGCTGGAGTCTCTTCTGGAGCTTGGCGGTGGTTCCGGCGTAGAGGGCATTGCCGTAGTCCAGTTGGCTGGTGACGAGGGCCTGGGTAACCGTCTTCCTGGTCTCGGTGGAGCTCCACCAGAAGATCTTTCGTAGCATGCGCAGGATGTTGAAGCACGACGAGGAGACGGCGTTGACTTGTCTGGTCATGGAGAGGGAGGAGTCCAGGATGAAGCCCAGGTTGCGTGCGTGGTCTGTCGGTTTGGGTGCGGTGCCCAGGGCGGGGGGCCACCAGGAGTCGTCCGAGGCGGAGGGCTAGGAGCCCAGGATGAGGACTTCCGTTTTGTCTGAGTTCAGTTTCAGGCGGCTGGTCGTCATCCACTCGGCAGCACATCAGACCATGCATGGCAGGAGGGAGGAGGCTAGTCCATGGATTCAGACAACAGAGGATAGGGAGGAGGTGGATGAGGCAGCAGGCTAACTGTTCAGAGAAGGCAGGAAGGCCAGTGGCAGAACAACAGCCACACAGGGCTGTAATAAGGGAGCAGGGACTTGGACAATGGATGGCCAGGAGGAGGGAAGGCAGGAGAAGCAAGCTTGGGTGGGGCAGCACATGTCAAGCCCTGCTTCCAACACCCCCACCATCCATTGTGATTTGCATCTTACTTAACCTTAATAAAAAAATAGAAATTTGCTGAAAAAAACAAAGATTACAGGGACGGTATAGTTAGACTCAGATTTCACTCATACACAAAAAGTGAAATTCAACAGTTATTGTTACCTGAGCTAACTATAACTTCGCACCTGCAATGTACTGCTAATGACCTCAGACATTACATCATTCATGAGATGGTCAGTTACATCACTCATGACATCACTCATGTCATCTCAAATGAGCTGTGAATGGAATGGAACTATAATCAGTAGAACTTTATTTAGGGATAGTGTGTGTATATTTACACCCCTTTTTTTGTGTAAGAACCATTGTAATACGCAACGTGCTCAGATTAATATGGTTGATAGCCTTTCACTTTAAAGTACTGTGTAGTTCAGTGTTTATGTTGATATTTGCAATCCTAAGTATGTTTTTTATTAATAAGTCTTATTGACGAACATACAGATATGGCGGTCACAGGGCAAGATATGCTGAAATGACATTGTGTGCATATTAACACATGTTTTCTTGTCTCTATTGTATCAATTCCTGAATTTTCACATTGTGACTAGGTCAATATGGCCACAGGCTTTTTGGATTAAAGTAATATGTAGTCCTTTGTTAATGTTGGCAACTGGAGGCATTTGTACATTTAAATAAGGAGGCTAAAATGACGTCATGTTTCCTTATCAAGGTTCGGATGAGCCGAAAAGCGTGGATCACGTCCTTTGCAGATTAAATACTTCAAAGCTACAACCTGCGTGCTGATTCCTTCTGTGTAAGAGTGAGAGGAGATTAAATACATATATATAAAATTCACTGAAAAAACACAAGTTTCAGGGACATTATAGTTAGAAATTAGCATTTTAAAAACCTTAGAAATTCACTGAAAAAACCACAGGTTTCATGGATGTCATAGTTAGTTGGACATTTCACTTGTACAAAACAAGAGAAATTCAGCCATAATAATTAGTTGTGCTAACTATCACTCGCGACCCCGCAATGCACTGCTGATGACATCACATATTCCATCACTCATGACATGGTCAGTGACATCACTGATGACATCACTGATGACATCTCAAATGACATCACTGATGACATCATCCACGTGATCATCTAATGCACCTCCTCATACCCTAAAATACAGACTACCATTGTAGTACAGCTACAATATTCTGTGCACTATGCATGCAGACCTCTAATCAGGTAAATAGCATTGATACAGTCTTTTAACTACTCAGTTAGTACCTATGCAGTCTAGAAATCCTTCTGTCTGTCCCCTGCACTTGTCCATTCACCAATCCAGCACTATGTATGTATCCTATCACTCTGCCAATACCTAAGCACTTATAAATTTAGCATGCACTTTCTTTGCAGACCTGACATTACTCCAGTTATTAGTCATATACTTAAGGAATGACCTAGCCACTAACCCAAGTACAGGTACAATGTTTTGTACACTATGCATGCAGATCTCTAACAAGCTATATACTATTAATACGCTCTTCTATATGCCCAGTTAGAACCTATGCAGTCTAGTAATCCTTATGTCTGTCCCATGCACTACTCCATTAACCCATCCAGCACTATCTATGTATCCTATCACTCCACCAGTACCTTAGCACTTATAATTTCAGCAGGAACTTTCTTTGCAACACAGAAATTATTCTAGTTACTAGTCATGTACCTAAGGAATTGCCCAGCCAGAAAAACTAGTACAGCTACAATATACAGTGCCCTATGCATGCAGACCTCTAATCAGCATTGATAAAGTCTTTTAAATACTCAATTAGTTCCTATGCAGTCTAGGAATCCTTCTGTCTGTCCCATGCACTTCTCCATTCAACCATCCAGCACTATCTACGTATCCTATCACTCTGCCAATACCTAAGCACTAATACATTTAGCATGCACTCTCTTTGCAGCACAGAAATTATTCTAGTTATTAGTCATATACTTAAGGAAAGGCCTAGCCTCTACCACAAGTACAGGTATAATATTTTGTACACTATGCATGCAGACCTCTAACCAGCTACATACTATTGATATGCTCTTCTATATACCCAGTTAGAACCTATACAGTCTAGGAATCCTTATGTCTGTCCCATGCATTTCTCCATTCACCCATCCAGCACTATCTAGGTATCCTATCACTCCACCAATACCTAAGCACTTATACATTCGGCACGTACTTTCTTTGCAACACTGAAATTACTCCAGTTATTAGTCGTATACTTAAGGAATGGCGTAGTCACTAATACAAGTTCAGGTACAATATTTTGAACACTATGCATGCATACCTCTAACCAGCTACAAACTATTGATAGTTCTTCTAAACACCCAGTTATTACCTATGCATTGTAGGAATCTTCCCGTCTGTCCTATTCATTACTCTAATCACCTATCCAGCACTATCTACTTATCCTATTACTCCACCAATACCTAAGCACTTATAAATTCACTATACACTCTGCTTGTAATACTGTAATTATTCTAGTTACTAGTCATGAACTTATGGAATGGCCTAGCTACTAACACAAGTACAGCTATATTATTGTGTGCTCTATCCAAGCAGACCTATAACTAGCTACATACTATTGATACACTCTTATAAATACCCAGTTAGTACTCATGCAGTGTAGGAATCGTCCAGTCTGCCTATGCACTTCTTTAATCACTTATCTACCACTATCTACTTATTCTATCACTCTACCAATACGTAAGTGTTCACTCTGTTTGCAGCACTGTCATCATTCCATTAACTAGTGGTATTCTTATAAAATGACCTAGGCACCAACATAAGTACACATAATATATTCTGTGCATAATCCCTACAAATGTCGAAGCAGATACATACTACTGGCCCACTGCAATAAATACTGAAGTAGTACCCATGCAGCATAGGATGCCTCCTGTCAGTCTCATGCAATTCTTCAATCACCCATCCAGCACTATGTTCTTATTGTATCAATCTGCCAATACATAAGCACTGATGGGGCATATTTACAAGCACCCTGCGCCACCAGTATGTCACTTTTAGTAACGTAGTGATGGCGCCAGGCACTCCTCCATCCTTACAAGGAGAGGAAACGCAACCCTGCATAGTTTTTCCTCTCCTTGTAAATACAACCCCTTCATAAACAGAACCTTGCTTTGAAGGGGCGTTCAATAGGTTTTGCCATGGGTGTTCCCACACAACACCCATAGAACAAGACACATCTCCAGATTTATGAGAAATCGTGAATCTCAAGATGTGTGTAAAAATGCTGTGCCACTCTAGAGTTGGTGTAGCAAGGCACAATGAGGAGAATTGTTTTCATTTCTCCTCATTTCTCCCCCTGTCAATGCATGCTGCATTCCACAGCATACATTTAAAGAGGAAAATGCCTTCACTGATTGTTTTTGTGCAGGAAGATGTCCCTTCCTGCACAAAAACAATCTCCGCACAACGCAGACATCCTTGCACCGTGGTGCAAGGTTGCCCGTGTCACAGCATGGCTGCAGTTTGTGCAGCAGTGCAGAGGGAAACACAAAGTTGCAACATATTCAGGTACATATGTCACATCCCTGTGCTTCGGAAGTGCCACAGTGCTGTGCATCTAAAGAGCTTCCAGTGTCACGATGCAGTATTTCCTCATAAATCTTCACCTATAAATCCACCATACACTACTAATGCATTCTTTCAGTCAATCATGCTGTATACATATATTCAACCAAACTTGTACACATTACCTTGCAAATATGGTTCCTTCTTTAACCAGGTAAGGTAGTTCTGATAATAACTTTTTTTTTCTTCTTTTTTCTTTTGTATTTTTTTTATTTTTGTGAACAATGTTGCATCTTTTTTGATGTTTTTTAAAAATAAATGAACAAAAGAAAGAACAACTAAAACAGGAACATTTTGGAATTACTTATCGTTCCAAAAACAAACAAAGAAAAAATGAACAACGATGGTTGCGTTGCGCAGCACAAACTGCACCCACCGGCTGCTCACCGAAGCATATAAGTTTCTTAAACTTCACCCAGTGTTGCTGGCGAATTCTGGCCTAATGTCCATTGCAGGTGTTCCTGAGGATGCTCCGGATGTTCTTGCCACAGCAGGTGAGGGGTTCAAAGCAGCTCGCCTCATTTCCTTCCGAGCAAGATTGAGAGGATGTGTGGTCCTGAGATGCTTGCACATAGAAGCAGTGCCACAAGAGTATTTTTTTTCACTGCCTCTTGACAGGACTTGGTCACAAATTTTGCACGTCACCTTTCTCGCATTTACTTTCTTCTTTCCAGGTGGAAAAATGAAGAATTTCCACACAACAGATTCTGGCCTCTGTGGACGTGGTGCCTCCTGCAAGAATTCTTCTTCAGAAGATACTTCCTCCTACTGCTGCTGTCCAGATGCCATTTTGTTTGATATTTTTTGAAAAACACCAAAAAAACAAGCAAAATAGGTTCCTGTAGGAAAGGAGATGCCTCTCTAAAGATGCTCCATCCAGAATAATTAAAATGGCTACAGTGATAAATGTTATGAACCAGATTCATCTTTTTTTTATGTCACATGGGATTTGCGCCCACTGCGCTCACAAAGTACGGACCCGACCCGGCTTTGCGAAAATATATTTAAAAATATTATAAGTACAAATATATTATTTTTATTAATATCTTAGATAATCTCTTGCCCTAATATTTATATTAAAGACACATACATATAATTTTATATCATAAAAAAAATTGCAGGAGTCGCACACCCAGTGTGCCCCAGCACGCATATGACGTCACGGCACGTGGGACAAAGCATCGCTTACCATAATGTGCATGTGCCGCGAACGCGCAGGAGCAGGAGTCATGGACTGGTCGCATACCAATCGCGCACATCACGTAATGTTGAATGTATATGATGTAACTGAAAAACACGCAGCCATCGCACACCGTACGCGGATCCTTCACGACTTTTGTATGGCGGCTAGAATCCACGCACACACCATGATTTGTACGCTTCGGGTGTGCAACTCCGCAAAAAATTTGGAAAAAAGAATATAAAAAAAGAAAATAATACAAATATATTAAAATAAATAAATAAAACAAAAAATGAAACAATATTTAAGTTTGAATTATTTTTATTTTTTTTGCAATTTCCAGAAAAATATATAATGTTATTTAATGAATAAAATATTTATAAATAAACAGTTAAAAAAATTTAGACAATCAGTACAAAAAAATAGGTATAACTACTATCACACTTAAAATTTATCATTTAAAAAACGTTCGAAATTCACAGAAAAAAACCATAGGTTTCAGGGATGTTATAGTTAGCTGGACATTTCACTTGTAGAAAACCATAGAAATTCCTTCGTAATTGTTAGTTCTTCTAACTATAACTCACACGCCTGCAATGCAGTGCTGATGATGTCACGTATTACATCATTCATGACATGGTCAGTGACATCACTGATTACATCACTGATGACATCTCAAATGACATCACTGATGACATCATTGATGACATTATCAACATGACAATGTGATACACCTCACCATACACTAGTATAACCTTTCATCACTTACTGTAAAAAACAGAGTACCATATTTGAAACCATTGACACACCAGAACCAGTTACTACATACCCACTCACTGATTCCTAAATCTACACACACATCTACCCATTCAACAAGAGAATAACTTATACATGCAGTCACTACATATATAGATAATGACACATCAGCAGTCATCTTAGTCGGTTATGCAGTCATCCTACTCACTCATGAAAAAAATTAATCACACTTACATTTACTCACTTATACAATTATAAATACAACACCTCATTTATTCAAAATGAATTTGTCGTGGTTGCTAGTGATCAACTTGTTGTGCCTTGAATGGGCTTACATCACATCTCCCAATTAAACATTTCCTCACGTGAACTTATTCTGCCCTGAATGGGCATTCTCCATCCATATGTTGCTTCATCACAATAAGTTGATCAATAAGAACCACGACTAATTCATTTATTTATGTATACTTTCATTATTCTCTGCCATGATTTGCAGTATATAAGTAATATACAGTTTAAGATACCCAAATAGTATCATTACATATAAAATGAATTATGATCAGTTATTGCCATCTCTGTAAATATGTAAATATGTTGTTGTGCAAAGTGAAAAACTTGACGAAAGTGGTAATCCAAGATTTCTGCCCGTTTTGAGCAAATTCGTGATCAATGCGAGGGCCTCTTTCTATGTCAATAATTCATTGAATGTATTTTGAGAAACGTAATTTTATTTAAACACACGTAATGCATTGTGAAACTGACACTGAGGAAGGCGGAAACGTTGACACACATTTGTCAGTCTGACACCGGATTAAATAAAAAAATATAATTATTGGCTCCAGTGTGCACTCGATTTTAGCAACTTTGGCATTGGTTAGTTGCAGCGAAGGCATAGTACCCGCAAGTCCACCTTGCGCTGAGGAGGCACTTGCTGTGTGAGGAGCGACGGCAGGTGGGATAGCGTTTTGTTTGATTAAGTAAATGCCATCAGACCCGCCATGTTTTGTAGAGAAGTACGAGTAGTTTTACATGACCTACATCATGAAGAGATTGCTGTGCTTCAGAGGCGGAAGCAAAGAAACCTTGTGGCAGTGACGCACAGAGACGAGTGAAGTCTCTGAGGTGAAGGCACTCCGAAAATGCAGGCAACCGCGTTGGAGTATGAAGTAAGAATAGCATTGTTATTAATCTGGGTGTTGGAGGGAGTAGTATGTTCTGCGACACTGAAATGGAAGAGGCAGCAGCTAGCGTATTCTCTAAATCAAGTGATAAAAATGTTACTAAGGACAATATTGGACAGAAGGGAGCACAAACTACTCTAAAAAGCCTCTACACCACACTAGAAAAAAAGTATGAGAAAGGAATACGTAAGTGGTGGGAGGCAAATAGTCTGCAATAATATTTGGATGTGGGGTGCATACCACGTGGTCTAAGAATATATACTGTTCCCTCATTTTAAAGCCCAGATCTGGCACTTTTGGAGGAGTGGTCGGAGTATATGGCAGAAGACACCAAGGGCATGGTGAAAATGTTGATCAAATGTGCGTGGAGTGACCGTGCCAAATTGCAATACCAAATAAAATAATTAGAAACTAAAATCCTGAATGAAAAGGATACAAAACGCAGTGAAGTTAATTCTTCACTGCAACAAATGAAGAAACGACCCAGAGAGATACAGTAAGAGCACAACCAGACACCTCTGAATCTGAGGTAGAGGCATCGGAAGGAGAACAATTAACAGGATATAAATATAGTAGAACTACTGAATAACCAACTACTTTTTTTTCAGGAACATGAATTAATAATTGGAATAAGACATCATCCAGCCCCAAGAACACTACCCCAGAGAAAAGAAAAGACGGAGAACAAGGCTGAGCAAGAAAGGTTATGGTCAACAAACCAATGCCTAGGGTCACACGCAGCATATGAGGAATGTGATGGAATTAGATGAAAATAAACAAACAGTATTGAATCTGTCTGATCGCATCTTGACAGAGAAAGAAACTCAAGTATTACAATTGGGACTTACATTCTGTCCAACTGCCAAGTTTGATTACACACAAGTACGTATTAATGTCTACAAGTTTGTGTGTTAGATCAAATTAATGAAAATTCATTTGTTGAATCCTCGAAGACAAGAAGGAGTCCAAATAGAGACATCCAATTCAATGGAAATTCTGACGGGTGCAGATCTAGAAACCTTACTAAGTGGCAATGAATTGGAGGTGGATTTGCATTCTCAAGAACAAATAGGTATCAAGAACACACAGATACTGGAGGAAACAGGCATCGAACAAAGGAGCTGCAGGAGCAATTTAAAGGCAAAATCCAAGATAATACCACGAACACCAAATGATGGAATTGACACTTTTCAAAAACTCATAATTGAAGACTTGAAACAACTACAATTTGAGAAATTTAGAGGAAACAAAAGGAATCTTCAGAAAAATGAATGGGAAGCAATATTCGGTTTAAAAGATGACAAAACCATCGTAATAAACCCTCTGATAAGGGGAGAACGTGGTGATTCTTAACAAAGAACAATATGAAGGAGAAGCTCTTAAACAGGTACAGAATCTGGAACATTATTCTCTTATCAGTAAATTGGATTATGAGAAAAGCATCCTATCCTTCCCGGAGCTGATCATCAAAGGGAAGGACAAAAGGAATCCTAGATCATCAGGACTACACCTTTTTAATTTGTGAATATCCAGAAGTATTAGGGGGTAGCACTCTCAAACATGAGATGTGTCCTCCGGGTTCCAAAAAGGTCCTTACAAGAAGGTTTCTTGAATGATTAGTTGAAAGGTAAATATGACACTTTGAATGTGAAAGATATTCAAATATTTATTCCACTTCTCGTTGCATTCACAAGAATGTATTTCATCATCAAAATTCCATTAGTGCACTCAAATCATCCCAATGCATTTCGGCATTCAAATCATGCCCATCTTTTTGGAACCCGGAGGACACATCTCATGTTTGAGAGTGCTACCCCCTAATATTTTCCACGCCTCCAGACAGAAGGCGATACTCTGAAGTTCCTCACAGACTATTTAAAATCACTAAACAGCTGTGCGCCCAGTTCAAAACCCTTTGTTTAATATCCAGAAGTAGCCACCTTCCATCACCTGCCGAAGTTACATAAGGATAATTACTTTCCACCGGGACGACCGAAAGTGTCCTCTAAAAACAGTTTGTTGGAGAGCACTTCAATGTATATTGATTACTTTATTTCTCATTTGGTTAAAGACCTTTTTTTTTTTTTATTTTTTTTTTTATTAAACAAGCCGTAGGATAAACATTGGTACATTAATTACTTCATAATTAGAAAAAATTTCCAGACAATATACAAGAGACAAAACTACACAAACTGCAATGACGTATGACTAAACGTTTTTCCTTTCATAAAATGCTAAAACAAAAACGTAGTCAGATTGAAAATATAAAAACTATTGGTATGGAACAAACATCAAGATTACAATACGGATTGATAAAGTGCTAGTGCAATGTAGTATGGAAGCCGCTAATTTAAAACAGCAAGAATATTATTGTACATTTTTTTTTTTTCTTTTTTTTTTTTAAAGTGCTGGTGCAGTAACATGTAAAGTTGGCATATGTAAAGAGACTAGAGCGTTAAAGTGGGTGGACCGACAATATATATCAGGAGGAGTAATATCCTATTTCTTTAAAGTACAAATGCAAAATCGCACAACGTTAACAAATAAATATATCTATGATGGAATACACAAACGACTGGTATAATATAGCAGATTAAATATGTAGTTGAAATTCTTAAAAATGTAGAAGCAATACATTCTAAAAATTTGACTTAAATAAGACTATTAACTTCCTTTTATCGATTCAAGCATCTCAAAATATTTCCAGTTCCTTTCAAACCTAGCAATCGCTCCCACTCTACCTGCATAGGCTCTCTCAAAGTTACATGTTCTTCTCATTTTATTAATCCATTTTAATTGGCATGGGGCTATCATAGATTTCCAATTTTGTAAGATTAAAGATCGTGCTACCGCCGTAGAGATAAAAATAAACACTTCTTCTGATTTGTTAAACCTGTTCCTATCTTTACAGATACCGAAAAGGGCTATCTCTACCTCTGGTAGTAGAATTTTCCCAATTGCCATCTCTAAGTCTGTAAAAATCCCCTTCCAAAAGGATTCTAACTTAGGACAGGAGAAGAAGATATGCTTCCAGCCACCCTGACCCCTAGTTTTACATCTGAAACATTTGTTCTCGTATGCAGGGACTATTCTCTGCAAAGCCTCAGGGGTATAATATAACAACCAACGAGAAAAAAAAGACATACGTTTAAAATTAGCTGCACGGAGTGCTTTGTTTCCTAAATGACATATTACTTCCCAGTCTTTATCTGTAAAAACACACTGAGTCATAAGGCTTATTTTTTCTAAGTGACAAGCAGTTATAGGAGATGGTCCAGAGGGGAAGAGCTTTTTATACCAGAATCCAATACCTGTATGCTTCTCCCCATATAGAGCTGTTAACAAAACATTAGGTGTTGTATCTAGCCCTCCTATTTCTTTTTTTATAAAATTGACCAGTTGTATATATTCGAAGAACCTAATACGTCTAGGATGTGCTCTATCTATTACCGTTTGCCAGCCAATTACAGAATTTTGGATGAGTAGGTGCCTTATTTCCCCAAATCCAGCGGATTCCCATTCTAGCAGGTGATTCAATGATATCTGAAGACCCATCTTAGCACATTCTATCAGTTTCAAATAGATAGATCCATCTGAACCATATTTTTTAAATAAGAGCCGTAATCTTGATGCATATCCCATCAGTGTTTTATATCTGGTTTTCTTAGGAAGCTTTGCAGTTTTTAAAAAGAAAAAAATTTGAGAGCCTGATTCCTCAAGCATTTTATCCCAAAAAGAATTGTCTCTTGTCTGTCTATTCCTTAATAATCCCACCACTATGTCAAAAAAAGCTGCTTCATAATATGTTTTAAAATGGAGCAGAGCGAGTCCACCTTTGTTAAAGACCTAAGCTCATTTATAAAAGTTTCAAAAGATTTTTATAGGATTATACAAGACATCTGTTGGGAAGAGGAAATGTTGTTAATAACATTGGACTTCACAAAACTCTATACGGGCATTGAACATAAGAAAGGAGTAGAGGGTATGAAATTCTCTTTACAGAAATGACCACTGGAACTACAAAACCACAATTTACTGCTAATTGAACTTATATGGTTTTGTCTAACCAGCAATATCTTTACCTTTGCAGGCCAGCTTTATATTCCTCAAAAGGGCACTGCGATGGGCACTTGCTTCGCCACCAGCTACGCAAATCTTTCTGTGGGCCAGTGGGAGAAGCACGTGGCCTGGACGGGGGTGAACGAAAAGTGGGTTGATAATGTGGTTTTGTGGACATGCTATATTGATGACTTATTCATCATCTGGCGTGAACCAGAAAAAGAGGCATAAGATTATATTGAAGCATTAAATACTAATGACAGTAATCTACATTTCACAGGCACCATAAGCAAAAAAGAAGTTATGTACTTGGATTTGAGAGTATATGTTGAGGGTGGTGTCCTTCAGACTGCATTTTACCGTAAACCCACCTCTGGATATTCGATTATGTATGCGGGAAGTTTTCATCCAAGGAGTGTAGTGCATAACATCCCCTTTGGGGAATTCTTAAGGATGAAGCAAAATTGCTCAACCCAAGCAGAATACGAAGTGGCTAGGAAACAAGCTAGATTGAGATTTCACAAATGAGGGTATCGAAAGGCAGTGTTGGACAGAGCCGAAGCGAGAAGTGACAATTTAAAATACAGTTCACTGTTAGTTGATAAATTTGAAATATCAGAATTGAAGAAAGGAGGAGTGTAGGAACACACCCAAGTGAGATTCATTATGGAGTTCACAGATAAATCACCAGAATTAGCACAGCCCTTGAGAAAGAATTGGATATTACTTAAAGCAGACAATATTGTAGGAGATTTAATTCCAGACAATCCCCTAGTGACCTATAGGAGAGGAACCTCATTGAAAGATCATCTAGTTAGGAGCCATTATAGAGCCAAACCAAAAAGAAAAGATACAATCAGGGGATTCTTTCCTTGCACTAAATGTAAGGCAAGTGAGAGAAGCAAAAGGTGAAGTATTATACAGGACCAAGTGTAATACCCGCTGAGTGTTCGACTGCCGAGGTGGATTGAATAAAAATGTTTGTGTTGGCGAGTCTGAACAGCTGCTGTCAGGTGCCCAGCAACCAAAAGGATGTGGACTATACAAGTCCAAGGTGCCCTGCCATAAGAGGAACCCCCAAGGGATGACCGTGAATGACATCAAGCAGCAGGCGAGAGAGATGGGTGCAGCTGAGAATAAAGGAGATGATTGGAACAGCGGCACAGTGACAAGAAACCAGTAAAAGGCATCAGCAATATTTTACCTGGATTTGGCGAACGCATAACAATGAACATTTATTATGTATTATGGGACATTGATGCCTTCACATTCTTCACATAGATCCCTGATGTTGGAGTTGCTGTTCAGTAATTGGTTTACAGTCCCACCAATAAAAGCCATACTGAAGGATTTAAACATCATAAAGCTGTGCTCATTCATTTTGATTTTATGTACTGATGAAGGCTGATGCCGAAATGCATTTGCCTGAAGAAAACAATTCATTACTCTGTGAATGCTCTGCGCTTGGAAGTTGTTGTGTAACAAAGGTGGTAGCACCCCCCTCCACTGAAGCACCCGCAGAGGGTTCAACTGCCAGGGTGCATCGTATAAAGCTGTTTGTGTTGGCCAGTCTGAACGACTGCTGTCACGTGCCCAGCAACCAAAATGATGTGGACTAAACTAGTCCAAGGTGCCCTGCCATAAGGGGGACACCTACAGGACGACCGGAAATAACATAAAGCAGCAGGCCAGGGAGATGGGCGCAGCTCAAAATAAAAGGTTGACTGGAACAGCGGCACAGTAATAAGAAAAACAGTGAAAGGCATAAGAAATAATTTTCCCGGATTTGAGGACCGCATTAAAATGAACATTTATAATGCATTATAGGACATTGATGCCTTCACGTTCTTCACATATATCCCTGATGTTGGAATTGCCGTTCAGTGATTGGTTCACAACCCCACACATAAAAAGCCATACAGAAGGATTTAAACTTCGTAAAGCTGTGCTCATTCATTTTGATTTTATGCACTGATGAAGGCCGATGAGGAAATGCATTTGCATGGCACCTAATTTTCGAAGAGCTGTCACATACACCTCAACCTTGAGGCTTTAGCAACCGCCTTCCAAAGTAGTACCTCTGTAAAATAATACTTACCTTTGGAAGGTAATGTTTATCAAGTTTTTTTAAAAACAAATTTCAAATTTGGTAAAGTTATCTGACTCACCCTTATTCAGGTCCAGAAGGTGTTCATACACCTCTTGGCCTTCAGAGCCTAGACAGTTCTAGAGAGGTGCAGATCTCCTTTTACGCTTAAAGAGACACCACAAACTCGAGCATATTTAAGGAAACCTTCTTCCATTTGGACCAGCAAATTCCTGGCTCACCAGGATTTGTGAGAAAAAATGAAGGAGGGGTGACATTCTTTATTTTGGCACACAACTGCTACAAATAAGCATTAATAGACCTTCCAAATTTCACATACACACTATTCAAAGGTGTTACACTTGAACGTGAAGCAAGAGAGTTCAGAGTCTTTCGTACAGGAGATTGTGAGGTCAAAATAAGCTAAAATGAAATATGTGTCTAAACAATTCAGCGTATGAGTGGTTGATAGGTGTGCCTACGATCAAATGTGTCTATCACCATGGTAAACAATCAAAAGATTTTATCGAGCTCCTGCTGTGAGAGCTTTGGCAGGAGTGCCTGTCAATGTATCATTGAGATCCAACAAACAAAGTCACTCCATTGAATGTTAAATAGTGTTCCTATCACCCTGAAAGACTGTGACAGGCAGAAAGATATCCAGCTTAAAGTCAATCCAGTGAATGTTAAATGTGTGCTTATCACCGTAAAAGACAGTGACAGACAGAGAGATATTCAGTTCCTTTAAATTAGGCAGGAAGAGTGTGCCTGTCACTGTCAAAAAGGCTCTCATTACAAGTTAAAATTTTGAGCCTCGAATTTCCTCCCTCTTTAAAGAAAGTCTGGCTTGATGGGTTAAAAACTTGGCATGACTTTTTATCATATCAAAGCTAAAATGGTGTGTTTCTTGTTGCTATAGGTACCACTGACGCTTGACTGCCGAACAAAGGCACTGCGCACGCAGTGAAATTGTTGACAGAATGGCACAGTAGTCAAAGAGACAGCAACATACCAATTACAAGCAGGTGTGAAGAAGCACAATGGATACAGTAGAGTATATTAGTTTCTTCTTCATTTGAAGTGATGTGTTGTTATGTTATTTGTTTTTTTGTAATGCGCACTGCTACTCAAAGAGTGTCCCGACGTGACAGCCATCAAGCAACATACAACTGAGCAGGTGGAGCTTAATTAAATTGCAAAGTCTTTAAATGCTTCTTGAATAACCTGAGATCTTGAGTGTTCCGAAGTTTGAATGGAAGGGTATTCCAGGCTACAGAGGCCTCAAAAGAAAGAGACCTGGCCCCCCATGTGAGAAAGGCGAAAGCGGGGAACCACAAGAAGGCGTTGTGCTGCAGAGCGCAGTTGTCTCTTAGGCTCGTAAAAGTAAATCGAAGTATAGGAACGTCCTATCCACAAGACACCCCAACAGTAACTAAACAGTGGAGTTCTGGAGCTAACACATTCTAACGTCTTAAACACTCTAGAACACAGGAAGCATCTACATATAATGTGGTAGAACTGATTCCCTGCAGTGACAGGCTACATAAAAATGACTTTAAAATTCCTATGCCTAGACTAACTCAGAAGGATCAAAACATTGGTTAGTTTTTGTGGACTGCAACACACATGCAGTGCATCGGCTTTCAGCTGAATAAACAAAGCTCCCCTTATGTATGTCTGCTTAAAGTAGATGTTCATTTTTAATGCAAATTACAGTCTAGCTATCTTTGAAGATTCGACTTTTTCTAAAAACCTATGAGTGTTTGATCTTATCCATCTTAGTATTGGCACTTGACACAAAGTGAATCAAACAACGCAAATCAGTTTTTGCACTAAGTACAGGGTACCATTTCAGTGCAAACATGGATAGAACATATGATGTGTCACTATGCCTTTGATCCAGCGCTCCTATAGAAAAACTGTCTCACAATTGCTACCTAACACCTCAATACTCACCATTATTTATAAAACACTTATACAGGCCCATGACACCACTGAGACAATTATTGAGCAGCTGAATCAAGTGATTTGATTTATATACTAATCACATAATATTTACACCAATATGTACAGCTGCAGTTTATTCTTCATTACCATGATATATAAAACAAGCTTTTAATTAAATCAAACCACTATGGTTGATGGATCAACTAATGGAAACTAGACCATGAATAAACAAAACCAGCTTGTCATTTAAAATCTAATTTTATTAGCTTCATTATTCAAAGAAAGATCATTTAAGTTTAAAATCTTTCTTTTATAAGCAAATAAGAAAGCATCATTTTTAATAAGGAAGTTAAAATTAGAACTGACATTTCAGAGTTAACTCAGAAACATGAAGAATTAGCAAAATAACGGTTTCCTTTCCCTGAACCTATTTCCCTGTCTCAATCTGTCTTCACCTTGAAAGGAATAAATCATTATAAATCTGCTGTCCTTACATGCGCCAAAGGTCCATCAGCATAACGTGCACCATTCAGGAATCGGAAAGTAAGAGTTTTTTCTCCACTCATGGTGTCATAATTTATTCCTTTCTCTCTAGCAAAACTTTCTACATTTTACATTTTCAGTGGAATACAGATTTCTCATTGGCTGAGCCATGTCAGTCCACTGTTAGGTCATCTCTGAATTTTGACCAAGTCCGGGCTTCACATAAGCCCTATTGTCTTTTTCTTCCACGACATTCAGCTTCCTTCAAACAGTAACTTTTCTTTGAGATCAGGACATTACTTCCTAATCTTGGCAGACACTTTCTTCCTGTCCTTGAGCCTTCTCTCCGTGATCATAGTCTATTCAAGCAAAGAATTGTTCTTTCAATTAATAATGTTTGTGCAGCAAAAATCTCCACTACTGCGTAAATGCAAGGCTTCACTCTGGACAAGGTTTCACATCTGCATCTCTGTCAGCCATATTTTTCTGAGCCACTTTTCAGGCTTTACTTTGGAAACTATTATTTAAACAAACACAAGTCATCAATTAATTTAAGAATTGAGACCCATTCTGTTACCCTCCCCCTTTGCTAATTAACACGAATAATTATGTTACCTAGCTTAGCACACAAAGCAGCATCATATTTACCAGTCCTTTTCGAAAGTCAGGAACTCTTAGAGCCTTTATCACAAAAGACATAACATAAGCACATAAAATAAGCACATGCCATTAAATAAAACTGCTGCATTTTAATACTGACAAAGACAATAGACATGGTTAGTTTATTAATTTTTCTTTGCGTTTGCAACAAAAAAGCATATTAATTCCTCCTGTATTTCATGTGTGCATTTTTGAAACTAAGTTGATTAATAATTTCACCACAAGCTTATTAGCCTGTTTACTTTTTATTAGGAGAGATTAACTTCGCGAAGTTTGAACAAAATGTTGTTCTTTACCTTGCTCCATCACCTTGTTTTGCATTACTTCGGACAACCGCAATGCCTTGGCAAGTATTGGCCTAAGTATATATGATAGTAAATATGGATTGATGTGCCGGCGTCCTTCTATGCCATTTAGAATGTACAATGTGACTGTAAAATCATCTGTAATTCCCTGAAGATATTGTTTGTACAAAAAGAGGGTATCCCCGACTAGAGTTCCTAATTCGGGATAAATCAAACAATTGAGAATACGATAAATTAGTAACAGGTTGAAGTATGGACTTAGACTGACATTAGACAATAGAAAATATATCTTAACAAACATTTTGGGTACAAAAATATTTATTATTTATTAAATCATGATAAGTTTTAAAAAGAGTTACAATGATCTTTGAATATATGTGAAAAACTTTCTACATATATAACATACTGTAAGTTCCAATTGGTCGATGTTTAAAGTGCATTACAGTAATTGTTTAAAACATGGCAATAGGATACAATGTATCTTCCCTGAAGATATTCACACATTTGCCAAATATTGTAATCCAGCATTACTTTGCAAAACAATTGTTGGGACCTGGTTAAAGTTATAACCTATACCAACTTTCGAGATTTCATTCTTCCAAACAGTTAATAATTGTTATATTAACATTAAAAAAATAACACAGCAGAGCTCAGACTTCCGAAATATAATATGTTTTTCAAAGGGGGTTAGCAATATAAATTGACTTGTCTTTTTTAATAACTTAAAAGTACTTTTTTATTCCCAGTTGAGTTAGTATAAGTGTGTGGTTCATTGGGTTGGTGAGTGGCCAAATATATCAATGGCTGGATGAATGGATGGCTGTCTGGATAGATACAGAGATGAGGGAGTGTATCTTGTCCCCTAATTAAGTGTGCGTTGTGCAACAATAAAGCATGTTAGAGAGTCCAAACATTGAAATTTCATTAGAAGGCCAAGACGTGTGACAGAAGCCAGAGTCTTTGAACTTGGTGCTACATGTCTCAGCACAGGAAAGTGTCTCAAATACCACCCATCATGGGAATGCTGTCCCACCCAAATCGGATCTAGCATTCCTCGATTAATGCCTGCTTTGAGCAGACGCTCAAACTTCTCCTGAGTCACTGTGCTAGACCTCCGTGTGGGGACTTGTAGTTCAATAGTTTAAAGCATTATTCACTGGCAACATATCTTTGTCGTTTAATATTTTAATATATGTAGATATTGCCATGGTATTGGGAAATCAAATATAGCATACAAGCTCAATATTGGAGCAGTACACTACTTTCCTACTCAGCCCTCCAGTGTACACCGCTGTGCGGAAATGCACCTTGGTGGTTAAATAGGTATCGTATTGCCAGTGACATGTGCTTTAATATCACCACTTGAACACTTTGGGGGTTATTAGGATGGCAGGCATACTTTTGTCCGCCTGCCACCCTAGTGGTCCTGAGACCGTCAGCCCAACATGCGGTGGTCCCGCACCACTGATTAGGATGGGACCGCCACCTTGGGGGTCGCATTCTCCTGGCGGTCGCATTCCACAATCTTAACATTGCAGCGGGTGCTGCTGTGAGCAGCACCCCCCCCGCAATGCAAAAATGGCATGTATTGCATTGCCATGCACAACGTGGCAAGCACCGCGCGGTGCCTGCCACCTTGTGCATGGCAATGTAGGGGGGTACCATAGAGCTGCCCCCCAATCCTCACGGGGCCTGAAACGGGCCCCCAAAGCTATTCCCCACCAGCCTTTACATGACAGAAAGGCCTTTGCAAACACACATCCTAATATGGATGGCGGTGCCTGCTAGGCATCGCCACTATATTAAGGCCCCAGTTCGCCCAGCCGGCATTTGGAACACAAGTTATGAATGTGAGTAAATCAGGGGTGACTCAACCGTGTGTTAAACACTACTGGACCCCCACCAGACTACGGTTAACCAATTACTGGCAAACCCAAAGTGGCAACCAACAAGTAGCAACCTTTGTCATGATGTGTTTACAAACATCAGATGGGGCAAGTCTACCACTTTGTAAAAGGACCCTCACTCACCACTAGTTGGTGACATGCTTCATCAATGGGTCCCCGCTGGGGCCCCTCCCCTGTTCATGAGGTTAAATGCAAACAGCACAGGGAGGCTTAAACACAGAGCGGACGTGAGGGGCCCTGAGGGAGCGAAGAGGAAGATAGAGAGAAGGGGAGCAGACAAGCAAATGGGATAAAGGAGAGGAGAGATTGGCGGGAAGCTGTAGGAGCTGGCAAGGTCTCCCTTTGGTTCCCCAGACCAGCCTGATTGCAAATAAATCAACACAATACTTTGCCTCACTTTGCTCCACATAAGCAAGCGGCCCAAAATCCTGATAAAGACAGATTCTCCATTATCCATAAATGTACTGAGCCTTGGAAAGAACACAGACATAGAGAAGTAAGTTGAAAAGCAAAAACTCTAATGTCTATGGAGAAAATGGCAGCAGTCCTGGAGCAGCTGAGAATCAAGTGTCTCCAACACTTAAGAATGCTGCCCTTGTATGGAATCGAATGGCCACCCGGCGCACTTCTGAGGAAGTAGAATTGCTGACTGTCCAAGAAAGTCTCCCAGCAGCTGCTATGGTTGTATCCAATTGATAGTGCTTAATTTGAGCCTTTGGTTTCTGGTGTTCAGCACCTGCACTTTAGAGTCAGCTCCGGCTTTTGTGACCGCCTGTCACATGATGGCACTGTTTGTCTTATTTTTTGAGGATCACAACTGCTGTTGTTTAATAATTTAATGTACATTACAATGACTAACACCTTGTGCCAACAGCTATATGAATAATTTGGGTGGCATATATTCATGATTTTAATGCATATTTAAAGTTTGAATTGTCACACTTATATGAATGTGATGGCTAGTAGTGATAGTGCTGTCATTGGCAGCGCAGTGGGATCAATGGGTTGTGCACGTTGCATTGGCCTCCTGATAAGGGCACTGGCACTTCGATTTCTCCAAATTAAGCATTGGTTAAGCAGGGCTTTAAATGGGATGAAAAAACTAGGGGGTCTCTCGAAGGGGCGTGGCGATTGAAATTAAGGGCGTGGCTTAAAACAAGTAAACTAAAAGTCTGTGCTTAGCATAGTGTGCCGCCCGACTTTTATTTTGCTGTTTCTGTCATTACATCCAGATATATGATACAACTAGTAGTATCATACATATAAAATGTCCGGACTATTGGCTTTGTCAATGGTTGTTAGTTCCATAAGATAAATAAGCAGCAAGTATGGCTTGTATATAATATCGAAAAAGCTTCCACTTAAAGCCCTGGTGACACCACGACAATGTTGCTGCTCCTGAGTTTCAAAAAGAAAAGGAAAATTCAAAGGGAAAATTACTCTTTAAAAGATTTCCCTTCCCCTACAATGCTCACCTAGCATCACCTGGCATGACGTCATGCCGTAACTTCTCTACTCCTGAGAAGTGAGCAGTGCGAGCACCCGCACGTCGATGTGCCTGCTGTCGCTGCAGGCCGGGGAAAAAACGGACCGTCTGTGCTAGGGCACAAAACAGAGCCCGATAGAGAACCCTTTCAAAGGCCCTCTTTAAAAAACTGCAAACACAACAGGTGATGGACTGAATGTGGATCAATGTCACACACTCATCCCAGTCCAAAGATCTGGGCCCAAATCCATTGTTTTTTGCACTCCACACCACCCCAGGTTAGACAATGGCGATATGCAAATCAGCTCTGACCCTGTGCCCCATGGGAACAGTCCAGTCCAAACTACAAAAGCCATGTCCTTCCCAGAACGGAATCAAGCATCCGAGGACCGGACCGGTTTCGAGGTAACACCTCTCATCAGCCCGGCTAGCTTGACTCCAGTGGTGTGGAGTGCCTGGGACCCACGTCTGGGCATCCCCAGCGAACTTAGGGCGGAATATGCAAACACAACAGGTGATGGACCGAATGTGGATCAATGTCACACACTCATCCCAGTCCAAAGATCTGGGCCCAAATCCATCGTTTTTTGCACTCCACACCACCCCGGGTTAGACAATGGCGATATGCAAATCAGCTCTGACCCTGTGCCCCATGGGAACAGTCCAGTCCGAAATACAAAAGCCATGTCCTTCCCAGAACGGAATCAAGCATCCGAGGACCGGACCGGTTTCGAGGTAACACCTCTCATCAGCCCGGCTAGCTTGACTCCAGTGGTGTGGAGTGCCTGGGACCCACGTCTGGGCATCCCCAGCACACTTAGGGCGGAATATGCAAACACAACAGGTGATGGACCGAATGTGGATCAATGTCACACACTCATCCCAGTCCAAAGATCTGGGCCCAAATCCATTGTGTTTTGCACTCCACACCACCCCGGGTTAGACAATGGCGATATGCAAATCAGCTCTGACCCTGTGCCCCATGGGAACAGTCCAGTCCGAACTACAAAAGCCATGTCCTTCCCAGAACGTAATCAAGCATCCGAGGACCGGACCGGTTTCGAGGTAACACCTCTCATCAGCCCGGCTAGCTTGACTCCGATGGATTTAGGATTTAGGCCCAGATCCTTGTACTGGGGTGAATGTAAGACATTGATTTACATTCTGTCCATCAAATTGTTTTTTGTAATTTTCTCCCTAAGTGTACTGGGGTAGCTCAGACGTGGGTCCCAGAGCCTCCACACCACTGGAGTCAAGCTAGCCGGGCTGATGAGAGGTGTTACCTCGAAACCGGTCCGGTCCTCGGATGCTTGATTCCGGTCTGGGAAAGATATGGCTGTTGTAGTTCGGACTAGACTGTTCCCATGGGGCACAGGGTCAGAGCTGATTTACATAAAGCCATTATCTGACCCAGGGTGGTGTGGAGTGCAAAAAACTACGGATTTAGGCCCAGATCCTTGTACTGGGGTGAATGTAAGACATTGATCTACATTCTGTCCATCAAATTGTTTTTTGTAATTTTCTCTTTAAAAAACTGGCAGTGCTCAGCACCGGTGAGACCCGGCCCACTCAAAGCCCTGCTGGTAAGTCTCTACATAAGAGGCACAGAAAGTTAATATATTTCCTCAGGCAGGTTGAGTGGGAGGGCAGGTAACCTTAACTTGAAGGGCAGTAGCACTACCCTGGGGAGTATGACTTGCCACTATGGCATGGAAGACGCTTCTTTGAGGTGCTGTCTAACCCCTTTTAACATCTTGTGTAATCCGGATTGAAACCTCACTTAGTTGTGTCTTTCTAAATTAGAGATGATTGATAGAGCAAGCGATACAGCAGGCAAGTTGTTGGCTGAGGGGCATTGCCCTGGAGAGCCTCTGGAGATGCCCCGCAAGTAGGCACACGCTGAAGGGAAGCAGGTCTAAAGTGAAATGGTGATCCCTGCAAGCATTAGGAGATTGTGAGATCTGAGGCTAGGGCACAGATGTTCCCCATGAGGCCATACTGAGGTAGGACCGGCAAGAGGAGAGAGAAAAAGGGGAGCAGGAAGGATGCGCTGGTGCACCTGCTGCCTACACTGGCTGCCAGAACAAACTGCACCAGAGGAGGGGAGTGTGAGATGATGCTGTCCGAGTGGCTATCGTTCAAAGAGTGGAAAGGCTGCAATAAAGTGTGCTGAATGACCTGGAATCCGGGAAAAACAAACATTCAAATGGATGAAAGAATCTGTGAAAATGGAGACAATTGCTGGAAGTTGAGGGAACGAGTCTCCCACTAGGTGAAAAATAAGGTGGGGGGATGAGTCTCCCGCTAGGTGAAAAATGAGGTGGGAGGATTAAGAATCCAACTGGTGAGAAACATTTGACACAGGACAGAGAAGAAAGTCATGGGAGGACGCCTCCGAACATCAACATCTGGTACCAGATTTGCACTGTGGTGCATGAAATCTTAGTAAGTTTGCACTTGAGTGTTTATCTTTCACATTCCCTCATCAAAGAAACAGTCAGGCTCTGCGCCCCATACCATAATAAGCACATCTCGGTGGTCGTCAAACAACATGAAAACAATTCCCATATAGGTTCAAAACAAAAACAACACACTCCCAACTCTTCATCCTACAGAGTATAGATTGCGTGGGAATGCGCTTCAGAGCTCCACGTAGGGGTAGTGGGCGCTAAATAAACGGTGCATTGTAATACAATGCAATACATAAATAAATGTTCATGCAATAATCTTAAATCTGGGTATCCATATTGTTTCGAAAACCTGGCAGAGATCAGTCCCCTTAGATATGTGATGGAAAATCCTTCACCTGGGAATATAGGAGCAGATTTACAAGAACTGGCGCCAGTTAATTTGCGTGACTGGAAAATAGCCTTGCGCCACCATGAATGCACCGTATTTACAATGCGAAGCACTTTGTCGCAAGGATAGACAGATGAGTGATACATCTTGTCAGCTTAAAGGCAGCGTATTGCTGGAGTCGTGTCACCAGCACAATGCAACTCCAGCAATAGTTAGGAATGCCTATTCCTATCATGCTGCATCACTTCTTACGCCTGCTTCAAGCAGGCCAAGGTTTTGACGCAGTAGGGTCGTAAAAGTGACTCAGTGAAATCTTGTAGATTTTAATGTGTCACTTTTATGAGGTTTCCTTAATAGGGAACGCCCACCTTGCAGGTATAATGTAGCGCAGGGCTTTACAACATGACACATCTCTCTAGATGTGTCACGTTGTAAATATGTTGCATCATTGCGCACTGTTTACGACGACGCTGTGTCACAGAAGTAACGCAACAGGCGGCGTAAAGTCGGCGCAAGGGGCTTGTAAATCTGGCCCATAGAATGTAGAAATTCCAATAAGAAGAAATAAAACACAATCCAGCTAAGAAAGATTGAGGCAACCAGTCGGCAACTCAGAAATGATAAATGACAGAAGGGGTATGATGAGCAAAGACGGCAGATGTAAACTGCAGAAAGGAGCAGGAGCTGCAAGACCGATTCCACAGACAATGCACGAACAGAGAAAGAAATTTGACTAAAGGTCAGAAATTGAAAGTGGAAAAACCAGGGAGTACAAATGGAACAGATGAAGGCATAGAGAGCATGAATCAGATTGTAATACATTAAAAAACATATTGTCCGGTTACCTCCAGGTTGTGCATTAATGACTTGAGAGCCAGATAGCTCACGTTCTCTTTCACATTTTGCCTGTTTTCTCCAATACAGACCAGATATGTCGGGGCTCAATACAACTGCTAGGTAGATCTGGTTGTCCGACTCGGCAGAGTTTGCAGCAGACAACAGTGTTAGTAGATGGGAATCCTCTTGCCTGTTATCAGCATGTATTACTCTTGATGGAGGTCTCACTTTAGAATATGTGTCATAAATGGGCAAGAACTCGTATTCTCTGGATTCTAGTCCGTGGGGTTTGTATATTTCATTCGATTTCTTCTTATGATAAGTCATGAACGAAGGCAATTCTCACTTAACACTAATGTTAATAGCACCTCTGATAAAAACCAATGCAGGCATATTTCCTGTAACATCTCTCCTGACTTTCTTTTTCCTCCGAAGTATGAATGACAACATTTATGATTGTTTTCCTGTACACATTAAAGAAAGCCATACTTTTGTCGAATACTTACAGGTTTGATATATTTTGCTGTTAACTTCAATATAATGGAACAAATTGTTAAGTTTTAGTTTTCATTTTCTGAACAAACCTTAAAAGAAAAAAAAACATACATTCAACTAGGATACCAGGGTATTCACAATACATTTTTCAAATATCAATTATAATGTATAAGTTGTAAAAATGCATACTTCATTCTTCTGTGACGTGGCATACATTACATTAAAAATACTGCCCGTGTCATTGCTTTCATTACTCGTTCTTTATTTCTGTGTTTGAAGTCAGCTTTATAAAACACTCATAATCCCTTAAGGTCAATTAAGAAAAAGCGGACTTTGTAACCTAAAAAGAATTCCAATTATGTTACAGTATGGTACTTTTCATTTAGTGACCCACCTGAGATGTTATAAAGGTAAGGTATATAATAAGGCTACAGGGAAATAAGGCGTTCATGAATTCCCATTCTGTTAGGCATATACACCTGAGACCCCTTAACTATCTCATCTTTGCATCACTACCAGGACATACAAAACTTAAACACATGGTGCAGCGCGAAGCTGCCCACTCTTTGCAGGTCACTGAAAGTCTAACATGAATTACATCTGACACAGAAAATAAAACGTGAATTTTGCACATGAGCCTTATGTGTTATAATGACTGGTGCATACGTATCACCTGGCACTACTTTTGCAGAGTCTTTACTGAAGAATTGATCATTCTTAAATAGAATGTATTACTAATGTAGAGAGAAATGTATTTGACTTTTAAGTTAGTATCTTTCTTCACTAAATGAGAGATGTTCTTAATAGATGATTAAGAAAACAATTATCTGATGTGGTAAAATAAAGAGAATGTAATAATCAAATAAAATATATTGGCTACAACTAAATGGGTGTATAGTTACAACACTTGCTATATTGAAAGATGAAATCATTTGCGATGTGTAGGGCACTTTAAACCATCTTCTTTCTATAATTGCTGAAGCTTTACACACACTTCTCAAATGTGTGCTACTTTGTGTAACTGCTAGATATGTCGTTCTTAGCTCTAAATGATCCTTAGGTGTTTAGGATATTAAAATAAGTCAAACGATAAAGAAACTTCAATATATACATTAATGTTACACAATGGTGCGTTATAAAATGTAGCTCACATTCGTGCCTAGTATTGTGATATTTGATTACTTAATACATATTAATGCTAAATGAAATACAGGTACTAAAGTCGATTATATTCGTACATGTCTGAAGTGTACACATGCATGCTAAATGTGCATTATTGATCAGGGACTGTATTACACAAAGTGCCCATGGGGCACAACATGCATTTGCTCCCACTTTGTGTGCCCCCGGGGCACTTTGTTATAACAAAAGGGGCCACAGATGCTTGAGCTGCACCTTGGCCCCTTCTATTATACCAATAGCGCTGGCACAAATAAAGCACCAGCGCTACCTTCAGGGGGCTTTCCTCATTTGCATGGGGGGGTGTCCCATGCAAATTAGGGAATCACTTTGTCTCTGTGCCTGCGCCCTATTACAGATGTGTATGCAAAGGGAAAGAAGCTGTCAGGAGGCGCACGGAGAGAGCGCCACCTTCAAGGTGGCACACTGTTAGTGGGGCCCCTGAGGGCAGCCCTTCAGAGGGAGGAAGTGGTTCCCATGGATCCCCCAGACATTCCCTTGTAGGCGGGTGTAGTCACTGACTGCACCCGCCTGCTATGGGATCTCTAATCTCCTTTTAAAGTGCAGGCAGGTTGCCGCCTGCACAGAGAAACACAAAGAAGCTGCTTTAAAGCCCCTCCGTATTTCACTTGAATGCCTCTCCGTATTCCACTTGAATGTTGCAGTGTGTACCATGTCAATCCATACAGAGATTGAAACAAATACAATGGACTTCTATTGATGATGCAACCAAAAGTGACTTGCCGTGGACTTTACAGATTGTAGTTTACTGGCTACCTTGTTTTTTTTCCCAGATGCCCATTTTTGCTAGTGAGACGCCACAGATGCCCCGAGGACCCAGAGCTCTAGAGATTTGCCCCTGATTGTGGGCAGATGACTTTAGACTTTCTTACAACTGCATGCTGAACGTCTTTGCTGAACACCTTTCTGCAGATCCAATGCAGAAAGTTCCTAGGACTCTGACCTGAACCATTCCCGAATCCTGTTGCCCTTTGATTGAAAATTTAGAGACATTCCCCTATGTCCCATTGTCTTGCCCCAAACCTGGTTTAGACGGACACTTATTTATGACCTAGTAAAGTCTCTTGCCTGAACTTCTGAAATTCTATTGATAATACTGCTCGTACACTTTTACCTTGTTCCTATCGTTTTCTATAGAGTTATTTAAACTATGAACTCTGAGCATTCCTGTACCTTTGTCTGTGCTTGGTAGATTTAGATTTCTAATGTATAGACAGGATAAATTGAGATTGTTTTCTCAACACAAAGTGAATATTTTGTTATTTTGTATTGCGGCTACAGAGCTGCTCGTTTGTCTGATCCTTGTCTCCCTAAATTTCTTTAGTGGACTTGGTCTCCCTGTTGGTATTTTATACTTATATACTCTAAGCTTAAGTGTGATACATTTGAACCTGATTCCTAATTTGAAATAACATCCTTGAACTTGGCTACCAAGTCCTGGTCCTAATTGTGTAGTTACATTGGCTGCACTATTAATTGAAATTAACTTGATAGGACAAGACATGCTAACTCTGTTTCACCACAGTGTGACACAAAAACTTTAAATGGAGAACCAATTAGCAAGTAAAAAAGTGGTAGTAAATGATCCAGTAAAGCAGGTAAATCCTTAGATACCGGTTGCGCCAGAAACACACGATCAAAACTGCTGGATCACACACATGTCCTACTTTTTAAATACATTGCACTCTACCATTTGGACTTTTAGAGCCTACCTTGGGGGTGAAATTTAAGTATTAAAAAAAAAAGTGTAGTCCTAACAAAGGTTTATTTTGCCACGTCAAAATGGCAGTTTAAACTGTACAACAGCCTGCAATGGCTGGCCTGAGACATGTTTCAAAGTGCCACTTGTGTGAGTGGCTCAATGAATGCTGCTGGTCCAATGGTAGCATTTAATTTACAGACTCTGGGATCATTTCAATCAATCAATCATAACATTTGTAAAGCGCACTACACATCCGTGAGGGCCTCAAGGTGCTGCCGGGTGGGCTGCTACTGCTCGAAGAGCCAGGTCTTGAGGAGTCTTCTGAAGGCCAGCAGGTCCTGAGTCTGTCGTAGGCCGGTGGGGAGAGTGTTCCAGGTCTTGGAGGCAAGGTAGGAGAAATATCTGCCACCGGCGGTTGTTTTCCGGATGCGTGGAACTGTGGCGAGGGCGAGGTTGGCAGAGCGGAGGCTGCGGGTGGGGGTGTAGAAGCTGAGACGGTCGTTGAGGTATGTTGGTCCGGTGCTGTGTAGGGCTCTGTGTACATGGATGAGGAGTTTGAAGGTGATTCTCTTGTTGACGAGGAGCCAGTGCAGGCCTCTCAGGTGGGGTGTGATGTGGCTGCATTGGGGGACGTCGAGGATCAGTCGTGCCGGGGCGTTCTGGATGCATTGCAGCCGTCTCCGGAGCTTGGTTGTTGTTCTTGCGTAGAGGGTGTTCCCGTAGTCTAGTCTGCTGGTGACGAAGGCCTGGGTGACGGTTTTTCTTGTGTTGGAGGGGATCCATTTGAAGATCCTGCGGAGCATTCGGAGGGTGTTGAAGCAGGAGGCGGAGACGGCGTTGACCTGGTTGGTCATGGAGTGGGCAGAGTCGAGGATGACCCCCCGGTTACGTGCGTTGTCGCTGTGTTCTGGGGCTGTTCCTAGCGTTGTAGGCCACCAGGAGTCGTCCCAGGCTGAGGGGGTGTGGCCGAGGATGAGGTCCTCTGTTTTGTCTGAATTCAGCTTCAGCCTGCTGTTCTTTATCCATTCGGCCTTCATTCCTCTGTGGAGGTTGGTTTTGGTGGAGTGGGGGTCTTCGGTGAGGGATATGATCAGCTGGGTGTCGTCAGCATAGGAGATGATATTGAGGCTGTGTTGTCGTGTCACGTGGGCGAGTGGTGCCATGTAGATATTGAACAGCATCGGGCTGAGGGATGATCCCTGTGGACGCCGCAGATGATCCATCTCGGTGGTCTTGGAGCAGAAGGGGGGGAGGCGGACGCTCTGGGTTCTGCCAGAGAGGAAGGATGTGGTCCAGGCCAGGGCTTTCTCTTGGATTCCGGCATCATGGAGGCGTGCTGTTAGTGTGTGGTGGCAGACCATGTCAAAGGCTGCTGAGAGGTCCAGGAGAATGAGGGCGGCTGTTTCTCCTTTGTCCATAAGGATCCTGATGTCGTCGGTGGCAGTGTCTAGGGCGGTCTCGGTGCTGTGGTTGCTGGGGAAGCCTGACTGGGAAGGGTCCAGGATGTCGTTGTCTTCGAGGTAGCGGGTCAGCTGTCTGTTGACAATCTTCTCAGTAACCTTCGCCGGGAAGGGGAGCAGGGAGATGGGCCAGAAGTTGTTGAGGTCCTTGGGGTCCGCCTTGGGTTTCTTCAGTAGAGCGTTGATCTCGGCGTGCTTCCAGCTTTCTGGGAAGGTTGCTGTCTCAAAGGAGATGTTGATTGTTTTCCGAAGGTGGGGTGCAATGGCTGTGCAGGCTTTGTTCAAGATGTGGTGAGGTCTTGGGTCAGATGGGGATCCGGAATGGATGGAGTTCATGGTCTTGATGCTGTCTTCATCGCTGACATTGGACCAGGTGGTCAGGCGACTGGTGCGGGTGGTGGTCGCGGCGGTGGTGGTCTCGGTGGTGGATGCGGGGGTGGCGGTGTTGAAGCTGTTGTGGATGTCGGTGATCTTGCGGTGAAAGAAGGTGGCCAGTGAGTCACACAGGTCTTGTGATGGTGGTATGTCGTTGGTGTTGGAGCTGGGGCTGGCGAGTTCTTTCACAATGTTGAAGAGCTCTTTGCTGTTGTGTGTGTTGCTGTCTAGGTGGTCCTCTTGGCGATCCTGATGAGTTGGTGGTGTCTGCGGGTGGCGTTCTTGTGGGCTGTGTGGCTGTCTGGTGTTCGGTCGCTGAGCCAGCTCTTCTCCAGCTTCCGGCAGATGCGCTTGGAGGTCCGGAGGTCTTCGTGAACCATGCAGCTTTCTTGTTGGTGCTGGAGGTCTTCAGTGGGGCGAGGGCATTGGTGCAGTCGTTGATCCACTGTTTGTGGTTGATGGCAACGGTGTTGGGGTCAGTGGGATCGGCGGATGGTCCCAGGGCGAGGGTGGTGGTCAGTTGGTCCTCTATGAGCTTGCCCCAGCGGCGGCGTGACATGTGTTGGGTGCAGTGGTGTGTGTTGGGTTTCCTGAATGTGAAGTGGATGCATTTGTGGTCGTTCCAGTGGGGTTCGGTGGTGTGGTCGTAGGACACATGGAGGCTTGCAGAGAAGATGGGGTACAGTGTGTGTCCGGCGGCGTGGGTGGGTGTTGTCACAAGCTGTTTGAGTCCGAGCTTGGCGAGGTTGTCGATCAGGGCAGCGGAGTTGGCGTCATAGTTGTTCTCGAGGTGGAAGTTCAGGTCCCCGAGGAGGATGTAGTCTGTGGAGGCGATGGCGTGGGTGCTGATGAGGTCGGCGATGGTGTCGCTGAACTGTGGTCGGGGTCCGGGTGGTCTGTAGACGAGTGTTCCTCTGAGGGTGGTGTTGGGGTTGGTGTGGATCTGGAAGTGCATGTGCTCGGCGGTGGTGAGGGTGTCGTCGGTGTTGGTCGAAACTCTGAGGGTGTCCTTGTGGATGATGGCTATACCCCCTCCCACTCCGTTGATGCGGTCTCTGTGGGAGATCTTGTAGCCCTCTGGGATGGCAATGGCGATGTCTGGTACAGAGGTGGTGTCCAGCCATGTCCCCGTCAGGAAGGCGACATCGGGGGTGGTTGAGTCTAAGAGTGGGCGTAAAATCCGTTTCGCGGGCGAATTTGCAGATTTTTGATGATTTCGCGATCCGCGAATCACGCAAATTTACCCAATAATCCGCAAATTCGCAAGCTATGAATTATTTTGCTTGGTCGCGCTTGAAAAATACAATATCGCGCGCGCGGCGTTGACATACCATGATTCTGAGTCCGCCGAGTTGTTTTTCCCGTCCAGCAGGCTCCTCCCAGTGCTTTGTCCATGTACTGGTCACTTTTCATTTGGCTGTGTAGCTGGAAGGATTACTTTCTGTGACTGCTGCTGGATATTTGTATTTGAGGACTTTGGAGTTTGGATCACTTTTTGACTTGAGATTTTACAAGTAAGTTGGTGTTGTTGTTTGTTTGGGGCATTGCAGTTGAGGCAACTACAGTTCTAAAACTTTTTCACAACTTTAACAAAATATATATTGAGGTGGGTAGCCACAGTATCCATTAGGCCCAGGGTTAGTCATGGGTGCATGATACAACTGTTTCTGTGATTTGTTTTTTAACTTAATTCTCATTTATGTCATGGAATTGTAGCTCACTGTTATATGTTGATTTTTTAAAAAACTTGTGGGGTGCCTGTAAAGCCTCACTAGCCAGTAGGCCCAGGTGTAGTGATTGGTGCATGGGCCTAGTCTTTCTGTGGGGTGTCTTGAATTTAAACATCATTGAGGGCATGGATGGCAAGGGATTGAGGCGCTTTTTGAGTGTTTTTCAACTTTTTGGGGTGTTGTTGGGGCCTGGTCATGTGGGTGGGGGCCATTTTGAGGCCTGGTACTGGCAGGGCCTGGCCATGTGGTGGGGGTCAAGGGGCCATTTTGAAGCCAGGTAGTGTGCTCAGGCCTGCACCCAGTTTGCCTTGCTTTCAACCATTATGCCCAGGGGTACTCAGTGGTGCATGGGCCTAGTCTTTCTGTGGGGTGTCTTGAATTTAAACATCATTGAGGGCATGGATGGCATGGGATTGTGGTGATGTTTGAGTGTTCTTTGACTGTTTGGGGTGTTGTTAGGGCCTGGCCATGTGGTTGGGGGCCATTTTGAGGCCTGGTACAGGCAGGGCCTGGCCATGTGGTGGGGGTCAAGGGGGCAGTTTAAAGCCAGGCAGTGTGTTCAGGCCTGCACTCAGTTTGCCTTGCTTTTAACCATTATGCCCAGGGGTACTCAGTGGTACATGGGCCTAGTCTTTCTGTGGGGTGTCTTGAATTTAAACATCATTGAGGGCATGGATGGCATGAGATTGTGGTGATTTTTGAGTGTTTTTCGACTTTTTGGGGTGTTGTTGGGGCCCGGCCATGTGTGTGGGGGCCATTTTGAGGCCTGGTACAGGCAGGGCCTGGCCATGTGGTGGGGATCAAGGGGCCATTTTGAAGCCAGGCAGTGTGTTCAGGCCTGTACCCAGTTTGCCTTGCTTTCAACCATTATGCCCGGGGGTACTCAGTGGTGCATGGACCTAGTCTTTCTGTGGGGTGTCTTGAATTTAAACATTATTGAGGGCATGGATGGCATGGGATTGTGGTGATTTTTGTGTGTTTTTCCACTCTTTGGGTTGGTGTTGGCGCCTGACCATGTGGGTGGGGGCCATTTTGAGGCCTGGTACAGGCAGGGCCTGGCCATGTGGTGGAGGTCAAGGGGCCATTTTGTAGCCAGGCAGTGTGCTCAGGCCTTCACCCAGTTTGCCTTGCTTTCAACCATTATGCCCAGGGGTACTCAGTGGTGCATGGACCTTGTCTTTCTGTGGGGTGTCTTGAATTTAAACATCATTGAAGGCATGTATGGCATGGGATTGTGGTAATTTTTTTGTGTTTTTTGACTTTTTGTGGTGTATAACTGATGTTCCTCTGGCTTCCATTGCTTTTAGGTGGACAAGAAAACCACCATTGCCAGGAAGAAGTCCTGCAGCTGTGTGTGCAGCACAACATCACGTGACGTTACGTGTGGCCACAGACAAGACAACTCTGCAACTCGTGCAACTGCGGCCTGCTGTTCTGACATCTCAAGAAGATGGCCCCAAAGAAAGTTGGCCGTAGCGCCTCAGCGAAAAAAGTTGCCAGTGCCACTGCCAGTAAGAAGGAGCAGAAGAAGCAAGTGACACCAACTACCAAGGAGGATGGTGTGCCCACCGACACCTTTTTTGGGAGAAAAAACAACTACGCCTACAGCAGCAGCGGTGTCCGTCAAGGACCAAGCTGAAAGCAGCACCTCCGCTTCATGGGGCTCAGTGCCACCACGCGAAGTTAGGTCCAAGACCACCATGAGTGCTGCTGCGGCAGCCACTTTGGTTGTTGAATCACCATTGACCGGTGATCTTGGCTCATCACAAGTAAGTACCATCCAATCAACGCCGGGTGTAACTCACCTGACGAGTGTTCAACAACCACAGCCACAAACACAGGTGCAACTAGTACAAGCGCAAGTTCATGGGCATGGAGAGGCGGAAGTAGAGCCGCAAGGAGAGGCACAAGTAGAGCCGCAAGGATAGGCGCAAGTACAGACGCAAGGAGAGGCGCAAGTACAGCCGCAAGGAGAGGCGCAAGTACAGCCGCAAGGAGAGGCGCATGTAGAGCCGCAAGGAGAGGTGCATGGACAGGTGCATGGAGAGGTGCAACTAGAGGTTCATGGAGCTGCACAACTGCCTACAACGCTTGTTCCTCCAGAAGTAGGGGCACATCAGGAAATTGCTATTCAAGAGGAGGTATCATCCGAGGAAGCCACTACTCCTGATGATGATCCATTGTCTTCCAGATCCCCAGCAAGAAAAAGGTCAAGGAGGGCTACTACAAGTTCTTCTTCAAACCCCCTTCCTTCTGATGATCTTGATGTTGATTGGAACCCACCAATGCAGTCTGAGAGTGAGTCACGCCATGAGCCGATAAAGGTAGCTAAGCCTAAAAGGAAGGCTCCCGCAAAGCTTCGACTTATGGCTGATGACGACGAACAAGAAGTGGTGGGGTTTCTAGAATTAGTGGCAACAGTCTGCCCTAAATGGAAGGTTCCTAGCCGGTCCTATTTGCCAGAGTTGCGGTTCCAGCACTACATCAAGATGTGCTGGAGGTGATTGGGGCAGCTTTGCAGAAGAGTGCTGTTCACACTATCCACTTAACAACGGACATGTGGACCAGTTGCCAAGCCCTTGATTACATGTGCATCACTGCACACTGGGTCTCTTTTGCGGGGTCTTTTGCAGGGGTTAGAAACAAGTCAAGTGCAGTTCTTGACCTGGACACAGTTTTTCAAGCTACTCGGAAACATGCAACATTAGCCATGTTTGCCATCGAGAAAACTCATACTGCAAAAATAAATTTGGAGGAGTTTAACAGTAAGGTCTCTGAATGGCTGAAACCAAGAAATCGCATAGTTGGTTATGTTTCCAAGGATAATGGCAGTAATATAGTTAAGGCCATGCAGGACAGTGAATATTTCAGAGTGCAGTGTTTGTCGCACTGTATAAACCTGATTGTTCAAGATTTCTTGAAAACTGAAAACCAAGTCAAGAAGTTACTGGCCACCTGCCGAAGAATCTGCACACATTTCAGCCATTCTTTTAAGGCCCGGAAAAATCTGAGGAGCATTCAACATGTACGTAAAGTGCCAGTCAAAGGACTCATCCAGGAGGTGGCAACACGTTGGAACTCAACCTTTTACATGCCACAATGCTGGCTACACCTCCTGCGGAGCATCTGATGTCTCTGCCCTGCACCCTGAAAGAAGACGGCAGCGTCCTGTAAACAGAGTACTCCAAAATCGGGTTGAACCAGGCTCAGGCCCCCTGGCCTGCCAAGACAATAGAAATTGAGTATTAAGGTAGGAGCAGGACTCCTAAGAAATCAGATCCAGTTTTGACCATGACGAACCTCTGCCCGACTAGAAGGACCAAGAGAAGCTGAGGAGAAGGAATCCTGCAGTAGTGCCTTGCTGAGAACGGAGAGGAAAAGACCAGAAAGGACTTTAAAGACTTGTGCCTGAAACTATCTCCAAGGGCTTGATCACGAGCTTGCCCCCTGAACGGAACCCCAGGACCATTGGGTTCTATTCTGCTTGTGCCCGTCTGCTGTTGGTCCTTTAGTTCTTAGTTCTTATTCCCTCGCCAGAGTTGTGACTCGGGTGCCTTCGTCCTCCAAGGTCGTGACAGCTCGGAGCCTGGTCGCCCGCCGCCGAGAGCCCTGCTCAAGCTTGAGTTGCTCTCCGCTTCAGTGCCGGGCCGCCCACTCTCCTGTCACCTCGCCTGCTAAGGAGCACACTGTGCGCCTCTCATCTTCTCTCGCCGGAATCTGCACGGAGCGCATCTGATAGCCTCGGACGGTCCCTACGTCGTAACGTACCTGACGGTCTCGCTTTGCCCTCCTGCATACCAAGCCCGTGCCGCACCTCAAGAGGGTCTTCCATACTGCAGTACCGAAGGTCTGGTGCTGCACCCGCCTGCCTGAGAACCCGAAGCTCCACATAGATCCACAAGTACGAACTGGTGTGCTAAGAAGTAGTATGCCCCACAGGCCTGAACGGTGCCTCCCCCCGTGAGCTGCATCAGATCCTGGATCGCCACAACCCTCCACACCGTCCCGCTCTCCCGCCTCGCACCTTGAGGGGGCTCCAAGCCGGATAGCTCCTTCGGAGAACCGTTGGCCTAGTCCAGGGTCCGCCCTCACCAGTAGCCGCACCTGAAACGCCTCGGACACTCATCCCAAGGTACATTGGAACTCTATCCCAAGTTCGCATCGGTCCAGGGTCCCCAACGTTTGTTTTCCTTGTCATCGTACCTTGCTAACCAAGAACACTTACGAACAATTGCCTATTTAAATCTGGTGGCCATCATTCGCTAAACGTTACATGGTCTTGTGATAATCCTGCATGTATTTTTACATAAAGTTTACATTTTTTATACGACCTTACGACTGGTGTCCGTTTGTGGTGGATCAGTGGGTTTCCTGCATGTGATAATAAATGCTTAACTAACTATCGCCCTGAAGATTAGCCTTGTCTGCTCGCACCACACTACCTAGAGGGTGAGCAAGGGTTATTTCTAAAGGAGTAGTTCTCTTATCCTGACTAGAGGAGAGGGTCCCTGTTTGTCACAAGTGCATACCTGTGCCAACCAGAGACCCCCGAGTCTAACAAGGTCTTCACACGTGAAGTCAGCAGGGAGGACTGTTCTTTGAGCAAAGCTATCCCATTGTTGCGCATGCTAGAATGCTAGAGCACCAACTGAAGGCGGTGTCTTCAACGTTCAGAGATGATATTGGAAAGCAAGCTGCATATCTGTTGGCAGAGAACTTATTAAGCCGCATAGTTGCCAATGAAAGGCTTCAAAATATACATACAGAACAACATTACATTTGTGCCACTATTTTGGATCCACGGTACAAAAAGGCAGTGGCCAGCAAAGCATTCATTCCTTTTGATGAGGCAGAAGTTTCAAAGTACAAACATTGGCTAGCTGTGTCATCCAGTCGGTTCGAAAAAGATCGGCAGAAAATTCAAGGAGCCGTCAGAAGTCCAACTGAATCAGCAGGCGATCCAGCGTCAAGTTCCCATTCTGAATCTGTTGGCGAAGGGAGTAACTTTCCCTCACAGCCGTTAACGACACCAGCAGCAACCGTATCATCATCCTCACCTGCACCAGGCCCACCCATAATATTTTCGGAAGCGGATTGGCTAACTCATCAAGGGTTTGTTTGTTCCAGTGCTGAGAAGGCCACAGATGTTACGCAAAGTGGAGCAACCGTGGAGAACCTTGAGTTGATGGTGCAGGCCTATCTGGATGACCCAACACAGGTCTTTGTTAATACGAACCCATTGCTGTATTGGTACAGGAAAATGGCTCTATGGCCACTGATCACCAACCTGGCTATAAATTATTTGTCTTGCCCACTCGCAAATGGGTCTTCTGAACGACTTTTCAGTGCTGCTGGTGCCATTGTAACTTCAAAAAGGATCCGCCTCTCCGCCAAAAATGTGGAGAGGTTAACACTGATCAAGATGAATCAGCACTTGATACCTGCAGATTACAAAGTACGTGAATGCATGCAGGAAGAAGAGGACACCGACTTAGGTGACAGAAGTTTTTCTCTGTTACCTGACCTGCTCCCGTCTCAATTCTTGGAGTTTGAGGACGAGCTCTACTTCCCTGACACCGAGCCCTGAAAATGACTTCCTTTTTTTGTCCTTATTCACTTTTATTCCTGTGTGTCTTTCTTTGTTTTGCAACTTTTACCACATCAAAACTCTAATCACCTAATCACAACAAGTCCATCAGCAGCACTGTCTTCATCTTATATTCCTTATTGATTTGAAGGTGCCGCAGTCTGCATTCCTGAGGTTCACAAGTTCACAACTCAATTATGCATCTTTTATACTCCTCCTCCAGACTCCCCCTATCCATTTCCCTCAAGGCAGATGGATGGATTATGACGAGTCCCCTCAAGTGGAACTGAAATGAATGACTGACTACATGCTTGCTGATTGCTGACAGAGTTACTTCTGATATTGACAGGAGAGGCTGCCATGTGGGCCCTCACTTTCGGAAGAAGATGCAGATAAAAAGTAGAACAGGTAATGAATAATTGAGAAGATGGCATGCACTGGATAGCAGTGGCTGTCTGGCTCTGATGAAACCAATTGCTGTTTGTTATTTGTGCTTGAAATGATGATTCATATGTCTTGTCTTCGATATTATTTAATCTTTCACACAGTAATTGTAACTCATGTCAACAACTCTTTTTTCTTACCTTGTTTAATTCAAATTGTACTTCAAATTCAGGGGCCACTATATTGCATTTCACAAAATATGCAAAATATCCTTGAAGCGGACTAGCCAATATACCATGATGATTGATTAAATAATATATCTTTTTTCTTTAGAGTCACTCACTGGGATGGATGGATCATCAGCGTCGATTTACGGAAGAACTATGGCCAATTCGTGAGTGGCAAACAGGTAAACCAGTCCACAACAACTACTACAGCAGGACTACATGTCTGTCTATTCGTGGTATGTATTGGTCGAGGGCAAGGCAGTGTACTGTTGTTGTTATGCCAGGCAGAGTCCACTCCAGACAGCAGTTCATGTAAAATTGGGGCTATGCGGCTTGCTGCATACAATGAGTTATGCTTTGTCTGCCTGACAAAGAGCCTAGGTATGCTACATCAGGTTGCTTTACTCAGTGGTGCCTGCCTTGACCCTCTGCATGGCACTGCCTCAAGCTTGGGCCAAACATCCTTTATGTTTGCAAAATTTGCTGTTTTTCGGTATTTTGCAAATTCTTGAGCAAAACGGATTTTTGGCCCATGCTTGCGGCAGGGCCATGCAGACGGTCAAGGCAGGCACCACTGAGTGAAGCATCCTCCTGATGTAGCATACCTAGGCTCTTTGACACAGACAGACAAAGCATAGCTACGGTTTAGGGTTCAGTGCAATTTACTAGGGTTTTTGGGTTTAAGTTGGTATGGTTCGCGCTGATTCTAGAGCTCGGGCCTGATGCAGGCTCGTTCATAATGATGTTGGCAATGTTTTAGGGGGGTTTGGTGTTCTTTGGTCCAGAATTGGCAGAATTGTGGCCTTTTTGGGTGTTTTGCGGGCGCGTTTGTTTGGGTAAAAACTAGTAGTAGACCTTCTTCTTCTTCTTCTTCTTCTTCTTCTTCTTCAAAGAGCGCAGTGGTTTGATTTTGTTCTGCCTTGCTGAGATTTTTGTGAATTGTTGGAACAAGTGACTGTCCAGGTGAGTTTCAAGAGGATCAAAGTAGTGGAAGTGCTGAAAACAGCAATGTTTTGTGAACAGTGCAATTTGCCATGTTTTGAAAATACCAGTATTGCATGTTTTTGGGGGGCTGTTTGGGGGTGTTATAGATTAGTGGGGGAGGGTGTGGGGGTCTGGGAGCACTGCTGGGATAGCATAATTTTTATTGGAAGTGATTTGAAGAAAATCCATGGTGGGAAAGAAGAGTTAGGGCCTAGCTGCAGAGCGCGTTTGGAACGATGTTGACTGGTTGGCTGAAAATTTTCCAAGTATGAGTTTTTGCATTTTTGCTTTTTGCCTGTTATGGAGTGTTCTGCTTTTTTGCGGGTGGCTGCAGGGGTCTGGGGGCATAGCTCGGAAGGTCTAATATTGGAATCAAGTGGTTTGGACCAAATCCATGGTGACATTTCTTTTGCGTTTTTGCTCACTTGCCTGTCTTGGAGGTGCTGTTTGGGGGCTTCCAGGTTTTTGTGGGTGGGTTTTGGAGTCTGGGAGCACTGCTGGCACAGTCTAATGTTGATTGCATTTGTTTTTCAGGAAATCCATGGTGGAAAAGGGGAGTTAGGGCCTAGCTGCACGGCGTATTTGGACTGAATTGAAGGTACTAGGTCCATTTTTTCTTTTTGGCTGTTTGGGGGGGTTAAACTTGTTTCCACCTGGGTTGACGGGTCTGGGGGCATTGCTGTGAAGGTCTAATACCAGATAAAAGTGGTTTGGACAAAATCGGAGTTTAAAAGGTTTTTCCATTTTCAGGCATTTCGCTCACTTTAGCATTTTCGGGGGGCTGTTTGAGGGGGTTCCTGGTGGTTGTGGGTGGGTTTTGGGGTCTTGGAGCAACGCTGGGTATGAATACTTTTGATTGCAAGAGGTTTGAAGAAAATCCATGGTGGCAAAAGGGAGAGTTAGGGCCTAGTTGAAGAAAGCGTTTGACACTATTTAAACTTAGGGCTCATTAGGGTTAGCAGTATTGCATGTGTTTGGGGGTGCTCGAGATTTTGGCAACTGGGTTCTGGGGTCTACTCTTGGAGCACTTGCCGAGAAATGTATAATTTTGGTTGCAATTGGTTTGAAGAAAATCCATGGTGGGAAAGGGGGGATTTGGGCCTACTTTACTTTCAAAGTACGTTTTGTCACCATTTTCCACTAGGCCTCAGACAGGTAGCAGTATCGCACGTTTTTTGTGGTCTGATTGGGGGTATTCTACATTTTAGCGTCTGTGTTTAAGGGTCAGGGAGCACTGCTGGGGAGGTCTAATTTTGTTCTAAAATCGTAGTTTACACTAAACCTAGCTTGAGGGGAAAGATCTGCGAAATTCGCCCATACTTATTTATCCTTCAAAAGGAGACTCAAAGTACGCCCTTTTGAAACTATTGTACTGTCAATTCTGAAACTGAAAGTGTGACTTTTTGCACTACACAGAGTACGTACTTTATATTTTTTTCTCAGTGGTGTTTTAATATCACTTCCTCTTTTTGCGTCAACATTTACAGGGCGGCTTTCACCCTGTGCAATGGAAAAAAGGATGAAGTCAGGCTTCACATTAGCGACCCGCAATTGAGCATAGGCCAGGCAGGCAGTGGACAGGGTGTCTTCTGGTCACCAACATTGATTGGCGGAGTGTCAGATGGAATGGAGGAGTACCGCAAATAAGAGGAATGGCTTGATGCATGCAACTTACCAAATTCAACAGGACAAGTACAACAACATACAGTAATAGTATCCATTAATTTCTACTTATCTTTCAAGTAATGTTATTGCTGTGAACTTCTATGAGTGTGACTCTGCATTTCTTTGCTCTCTGCTTCTAAATTCATCCCTCAAGCCATTGTATAGTTTGTTTACTTTGCTATTTTTCAAACTAATTTAATGAACAAAGTGCTGAGATAGGCGTAAACGCATAATTACTGCAGCCCTGTACTGTTGCATTCTTTCATTCATTAGAAAGTACTACTTAGTTTAAGTAACCTAACCATCCATTTAGCAATCAACTTCATGCCTGCAGAAGTGCATGCACTTCCTTTATGTCCCTTAAAATATTTATGGATATCTTAGTATCCAAAGATTTGTTTATCTTTATTTGTTGTTTGTCCATGCTGTGTTTTTGTTTTCCTCTCTCAACAAAACTTTCCCCAAAAAACCCATTCCAATCCAATTTCCAAACCCTAACCCTCTTTCCCCGGGCTGTGTGGTTTTCATTGATGTGTGAGTAAATGACAGCAATAATTCCACACACTTGCTGGGGATGTAGAAATCAAAAATCCACTTCACAGGGGTCCCACTGATACTTAGTCCTTTTAAACCCATAAAGAAGAACTTGACACAGAAGCTGGAATATAAAAGTAAATTTTTATTAACCTCAAATGAGTGAGACTATGTCACACAGAAGCCTTAGCAACTGAATAAGGCAGTCTGCTAGAATGGTCTTACTTCACGTGTTATATACTGTTTATCCTGCCCCAGGCATGTAAGGGAGTTGTACCAATTACATTCCTAAACAAATGGAAAATATGGAGGGTCAGCAGGTGAGTAGCTTTTGGGGTTATAGCAGGATATCGGCAAAACATTATGATTACATAGTTCACAAAGGTTAATCTGATTTAGATGGCACTGCAGGGCATGGCATGATTACATGTACAGTATCCCAACCCAAAAGTTAATAATTAAGAATGTCCCAAATTCAACCTCCAAAAGCCAGACAAACCTATAATTGAAAGCATAACCCATGTAATGAAGAAACATAAAAAGAAACAGTAACAGATGATGAACAAGATAAGGCATGTGCAAGGAAACTAAAAGTTAAAAATGTCCTGAACATTGATTGGCAATCTCAGACAAAGATCGAGCAGGGAAATTGGCTTTGCGAGGTCAGTTTCAGGTAAAGAGGTCAGTTTCTTACAGTTAATTCCAGAGTCAAAAAGAATACTTAGTTAATGTATACATGAACTAAGAAGGCCAGGCCACTTTATTCACCAGGCTACCTTCACAGGCCTACGTGAGGGCAACACAAAATGGTGGCACAGGACAAAATGGAGTCACACTCGAGAATTACAGAACCTCAGACCATCCTTTTGCCATTACGTAGGCAATAACCTAAGACTCATGTTAATCTGAATCTAGGTCTATAGCGATATTCATTAGGTCGTCAAGGTGTTGCTGTAACATCATCTTATTATTCTCTACTTCTCTCGGGACAGGTCTCCGAACACACATAGTAGCACAAAGACTCACTTCTGGTGGACCATTTTTGGATGCTAGAGGCGGGGCCACTTCCTCTTCCATGGCAATTCAATCAAATGAGAACTTAATTAACATTTACTTTATACAATTGCACTGGAATTGCTTGTGCAACTGTGCCCAAAGTCCATTCAAAGCCTCTCTGGCAGGCTTCTATCGTCCATCAAATGTGCTTCCATTGTCTTCTTCCGCTTTGGGCCTCTCGATTCAGGCCTCTTCATGAAAATAGTACTGCTTAGTTGGAGTGCCCTCCTGGCAAACACTCACAGCTCACTCGAAAGTTTCAATGTCTCAAGGCAGTGCACCAGTGTCTCTCCTCTGCGGCAGACTTTACAAATAATGTACTCTTCATTGGTCATGGGCACAGATCATCTCATGCAGACCTGGGTCTTTATTCTCAGGCTCCAACACTCAATATTCAGTGTCAGAGGATGCTCAGGCTGCTCTTTCATGGGCACCATAATGTAGTGCCTTTTGTCAATCTCGGATCCTCCAGTGCACTGCCCTTCCATTGGAGCAAAACAAAGGGGTGTGTGTGTGGCCAAAACTCAGGCCAAGGGGTTCAAGGGACTGCACACTGTCAGAGGTTACCAGCACATGACAGTTTGAAAACCCAAGGCTCAAATCAACCCTGCCATCAACAGCTCCTCCTTCTTTTCTGATGTACAACGCCTTCTGATGAAGCAAGCACGATACTTTGGAGATACCATTGATGGCGCGCTGGCGATCACTGTCCAGCCTTGCTACTTTCTGGGTGCTGGGACTGTAGGGCCAAGACGTCTGCTATTCATCTGTAGCTGTCACTGAAGGGAATTAGGCTTAAATCCGCGTTCTGCAGGTCATGACTCGATCCCGCAGAACCTAGTGATGTAGGAAATGTGACACAGTTATTAGTTTCCTTCAATTCAGTACAAAAACAGTTCATTGTATTTAACAAGGGGACTGCAAGCAGGTGGCCTGCAATCTTCAAAGGAGTGGCAATACACTGTCATTCTCATAGAATACAAAGACAAAAGCAGTAGGCAAAACAGTGCCTCTAGCCTCTTCAATTGGGTTTCCATATGAGAGCATATCCTCTACCATCTAAGGGTAGATAACTACATGGGAATTCTATATGAATGGATGTCCTCATACATGGTGACATCGTCTAATGGGGTAAACATTTTTTCTCATTGATTAAGTCTAAGTGTTCCTAATCTAAAACACCTCAAAAGAGAAATCACATAATACAGATTATCAGGGACATATAGATACCTCCCTATTAATAACTGTGCATCAGGTGCACTATGCAATACACAGGGTAATGATCAAATGTGGAAACAAAAGACAAGAACTAGAGAGTCCTGGTATTTCCATTATTAAAACACATCTGATCCCACCAAAAATTAAAGCAACAGAAAAAAGGAACTGAAAACCAAATTAGAATAGGTATTGAATTTGTCATATTCAAAAAATAAACGTACGGTATCTCCTATTGAGGTGGAAAACTTGTCTTACTATAGTATTGAGTCAGTTAACCAGTCCATCTCCATCCTGACAGTCAGACTATAAAAAAAAACATCCAAGTGGGCATGAAGTAAAATTCTTGAAAAACCCATCTGGTCATACAAAAGGGAATTATACATAATATGGGGGTCCCTGGTACATCACTGAAGTCTGGAAGTGTGAACCTGAACAATACACCAATTATAATAAATGGGCTGACTGGTGAAAGGAATACGGAAAAGGGAAATGGGAGTAGGACACAGCTAAAATCCCAAATGACTAGGCACAATGCAACATCAGTCAAGGGGAGAAGCGGCAAAATAAAAATCTATAGTAAGAACAAGAAATTACTCGGGTGATAGTCATGTATGTGACACAACACCAAGAGTACGGGTGATACACAAAAATCAAAATAGTTCAGAAATTTTAGCTCTACCGCTGGCTGCTACACTATATACGGTAATCTCAGCTAATGTTCCAGTTCCTTTTTCAGGGAAAATGAAACCTGGTTTCCTTTTAAGGAACAAAGCCATATACTACTTAGGAAGCAGAACATGATTAACTAATGCAATATAGAAATTAGGTCACCTTGTACATGAGTCACAGATCTATAATTTCACTCTTAGGTCCAATCAATGAAACATAAATCTAGGGCTGCCTGTTCCATGAGGGAAGGGGCAGTAACGTGACTAACTGCAGGTGACACACTTTGATCCTGTATATCTGTTTTATTTTTCTTAAATATCATTATAGCCAAATTGACATGCACTGGTGAAGTGTTGTCTGTCTTATTCACAGCATGGAAATATCATATCTGTGAAATTTAGTATCATAGCAAGTTCAACCAACTGTTGCTCAAAGATGTACATCGTCATGACATCCCCTCACAACACAGGAAAACTTGTAATAGTATCAGAAGCAACAACAGAAAACAAAAACATACATAAAATTAAAAAAAAACACACATGTTAAGCCATCCGACATACGTGCTGTATACCAAGCACAAAAAGCATAGACAAATTACAATAGCACATGTAAATGAGCGGTGACGCACAACACCATTGCATGCACTTTATGCACTGTGAACCTGCAGCCCAAAACCCAATATTCGGGCCTGCTTAATTTGTCAGGCTTAAAATCGAAATTACACCAAAATTACTTTCTTTTACTTTCCTCACCCTCCTTTTGACAACTGGTCACCAGTTAGTGGTGATCAGCTGTCAAATACAACTTACTGTGTCACTTCTGACACACAGGACCAGCAGGAACAATTCATAGAAGGACAAAATGCAAAAACGTGAAAAACACACAAACATTTTTTCTTCAAAGGAGTCATACAACAACTCATCTTGTTTCAACATACTGCTAACCCCCACCTTATTGACCTCAAGGTCAAAATCTGCCTCTCCTCAGCCCTCTCTCTCTTCACCCTGAAGCTGTCAAAGACAAAAAGCCTTCCTAACTCTTTCCAACCTGCAATAACCAAACCTATTCAAAACCACATACCATATATATTACTCCCTTTAGGGGCCACAATCCACTCCTATTCCCAGACTCAAAAACATCAACTGTGAATAATTCACAGAACACAACAACACAACATACCAGCTTTAGAACAAATGCTTGTTACCACCCTATGCAATCGTACGCATTTCATCAACCTTAAATGGATGAACGTCTCAGTAGGCCCAGCTAGAGTTAAAACCTTCAACCCTGATATTAAACTCAAACCTCTGCACCAGGCATATTGGCTCACTGAGCCATTAAAAGCAACCCCGAATAAGAATAACCTGCAAATTTATATTATACCTAAATGTTTGCATTTACTGAAGCCTAAGGCACTTTAAAAGCTACTCTAAATGGAAAAAATGCTGCCTAAATAGTGCCCTCACCCAATTTCGACTTTGCCACCTGGGGCACTTAAAAATAAATATCCTATAATTGTGCTACATAGTAATCATTCTCACAATGTTCTTTACAGATTGCAGAGATTGGACATTAGACATATCTCATGTAATTCCTTAGAAAAATGAGTTTTTTACCCCTGCGCCAAGTGAAATTCCATATGCAAATGTCCTCATTATGCAGTAAAACACAACTTAAATTAAATTGTAATGCTAGGAGGTCACAGTACGAGTATTAAGCTTTATAAATAGTAAAAAAAGAATTTAGAAGCACTTATTTTTAATAATTATTTTTCATAATTAATAATTATTTTTAATAAACCCAATCATTTTTGATAATTCCACATATAAAAGCAAGCTGCATCTCTTGCCTATCATTTTTAGACGCATTCATTTATGAGCCTAAGCACACAAGCCTAACTTAAAACATGACAGATTTTTGCACCACTTTTTTTTTTAAAAGGACAATTAATATTTAGTAACAGAACCAAGAATATGCTTACAAAAAATGCTTAAAGAGAGGAAAACCGCAATTGACATGTCTTCCTGTGATACAAAATAATGAACCTTATTTTGTTACCTTTTAAAACACTATTCTGAAATGCAAAGTTCCAACCGTGATTAACTAACGGCGAAGTCCCGGCTAAATAAACATTCCTATGTTATTCGTGGCCTTCAAAAAACAACATTTGCTTCCTTAACGGCAGTAAGAGCCCTTCACAGTGTTGAAACCTGAGCACGGTTGCAGTGTTACTTAACAAAGACATTTAAAATGCGTGTGCAATAATATGCATTTGAATTTAGCAAACATTCACTTTAGCTGAAGTGTTTGCCTGTTTACAAGTAATACAATGTATGTAAGTAAAAAAATGCTATAAGTTTGTTTTTCTACAAACTACACAATTTGTTTTTGAGGCCTTTTATATTCCTAGTGAATGTGAATTTTATTTTTATCCTTTTTTAAGTATTTCACAGTTTGTACATATGCGTTTTTACCTAGTGTATAAATTAAATAGCAACATATAGCTATTTTAGCATATCACATGGTAAATTGCTGGATTTTTATTTAATTTCTACTTAATATTAATTAATCTGACTTTTTACTTAACAGACTGAAAACATAAAAAAAACACAAACACACATTGAGCTCATTTCAGACATAAACAGAATGGGGTCAAACACTCAGGACACACAATACAGCACTTTAGCCATTTGTTTCATAAATAGCGCCATCGCTATTTACTTACAGAAGTTACACTAATGGTAAAAACCACATAGACATTTAAACACTCATTTAACCCACAGATCAACACATAGGACTGAAACAAAGGACAGCCCACATACTGTACTAAAACCAAACCATTTGTAAATGCTAGTTGTAAGTCATATTTACAAGAAACGCTTCTCAATAGTGTTCCAAAAGTCTGCAAAAACAGCGCCACAGACCTTTATTTCCAAGAAGCCAAGATACACTCAATTCACTAGTTTTGGCTGGCAGAACACCAAAAAAAAAATCGCTCTGCATATCTCCATTCATAAAATTGCACAGAACAAAGGATACTTGTATGTTTTTTTTGTCATATTTGAATTCCCTGAGGATACAGAATCACCAAGGCAGACATATGTTTTTATACCTAAACCTATTTATATATTCCCTCAAGGGAGCCGGCATATTTAATTCACATCTCACAATGGTACCTCCAAAAAAAAAGCAGCAAATTCTTCGATGTGTGCTTGCAACAGGCATGCCAAAAATATTTTAGAATATGCAATATTATACCCAAAGTAGTGCTTAAAGTACTCTTCGTACATGCACCATTCAACAAAATCAGATAGACAAAAATCTCCTCATTACCTGCCTACACAAATTGCAATTTGCATATACAAACCTATACAAATCCAAAATTGGCCAACACAAATTCCAAAATTCCAAAGCTATACCAAACAAATTGTTGGCCTAATTCTAAGTGCCAAGTTCTAAATGACCTAACGGTCTTTTTTAAAAATACTCACGCCGAAAAGGTTCTCAGTCAGGAGTGACATCATGTGGAGGATCAAAATGAGGAAGATCAGAAATATACTGAGCTGCAGAGACAAAGAATCCCCAGAACCTCTGTGCACAGAGTACCTCCTTAGTAGAGTCCTGTCCTCCTCAGTAGATTTCTGTCTTCTGACAAGATAACTCCCTCAGATAGCCACTTCTCTGATGAGGCCCGCGTTGGCCACGCCATTTGTAGAAATCAAAAATCCACTTGTCAGGGGTTCCACTGATACTTAGTCCTTTTAAACTCATAAAGAAGAACTTGATACAGAAGCTGGAATATAAAAGTAAATTTTTATTAACCTCAAATGAGTGAGACTACGCCACACAGAAGCCTTAGCAACTGAATGAGGCAATCTGCTAGAATGGTCTTACTTCATGTGTTATATACTCTTTATCCTGCCCCAGGCATGTAAGGGAGTTGTACCAATTACATTCCTAAACAAATGAAAAATCTGGAGGGTCAGCAGTTGAGTAGCTTTTGGGGTTTTAGCAGGATAACGGCAAAACATTATAATTACATAGTTCACAAAGGTTAATCTGATTTAGATGGCACTGCAGGGCATGGCATGATTACATGTACAGTATCCCAACCCAAAAGTTAATCATTAAGAATGTCCCAAATTCAACCTCCAAAAGCCAGACAAACCTATAATTGAAAGCATAACCCATGTAATAAAGACACATAAAAAGAAACAGTAACAGATGATGAACAAGATAAGGCATGTGCAAGGAAACTAAAAGTTAACAATGTCCTGAACATTGATTGGCAATCTCAGACAAATATCGATCAGGGAAATTGGCTTTGTGAGGTCAGTTTCAGGTGAAGAGGTTAGTTTCTTACAGTTCATTTCAGAGTCAAAAAGAAACCTTAGTTAATAAATACATGAACTAAGAAGGCCAGGCCACTTTATTCGCCAGACTACCTTCACAGGCCTACGTGAGGGCAACACAAAATGGTGGCACAGGACAAAATGGAGTCAGACTCAAGAATTACAGAACCTCAGGGAGGATAAGGTCATAGCAACTGAAAATGAATTACATTTCAAGGCTGGTTAAGGAATCGAAGGATATATTCTTACTCAGCTTGACACAGACCCACGACTATTGGCAAATCAAAGCAGATTTTCATGGGCGCCATCAACTGGATTGATCATGAAGAACATCCTCCTCCTACAAGTGGCAAATGATTACGCTGCTGTGTCCTTCACCTTCAGTACTATTTCTTGTAGTAGTAGCCAATGTTAAATTCCACGCAAGTAGTAGTTATACTTTCAATACCTTAGCATTTGTAAGGCTACATTTTGGCACTGTTCTAGTGTACTGTCACGTGCTATAGTATCTATTGTACCGTTCTAATGCTCCGCTCAGGCCAATCAAGGTTTCAATTTCTTTTTTTTCATATGCTGCAACTGCCACTCTGTACCACCACTAGTACCACTGCAATGATGCCATTTCAACCGCTCAGGATTGCCATCCTTAATCGCCATTTGCCATCTAGCCAGCCCTGTGCCGAGCCCTATTTTCAAACACGAATTACAGGTAAGATACGCGTTTGGGGGGGGGAGAATGATGGAGTAGTATGAGAGACGAGAGGCTGGCGGTAGTACTAGTAAAGTCATAGAACAATTGAATTCACTCACTCAGTGAGAGGCACTTACTTTTGTAAACATTTGGGCAATTACTTACACAATTTGAATCAAGAAGTCACTTAAGTTTCGGGAAAACAAACTTACAGTAACCCCCCCCACCCCCAGCCTCAACTGCAGTAAAAACACGTATGCTATGTTTAAGTTGAAAGTAATAATTATTTATATCCCAACAAAAATAAACTATCCCGGAAGACCCAACCCACCCCCCCACCTAACCCCAAAGAATGTCCGTGAAATAAAAAGTCCCCAAAGTCCAAAAAACCCAACTCCCAATTCCCACCCCCCAAAAGTCTTTAGAAAAGGGGCAAGGGACAGTCTCTCCTTCTCTAATGCAGCCGGCGGCGTACTTTTTGGGCCAGGTGGTCATACTCCTTGCGGAGGTTCTTGAGCAGGATTCTCAGTTTCTTCTGCTCCTGCTCAAGGTAGGACACCCTGAGGGTTCGGCGGTGCACGCGTGCCTTGCACCTGCTGTGGGGGGCAGCTGATTTTTTGGCTGCTTGGCGGTGGAGGGAAGTTGCGGTACCACGGCTCCGTACCGCTGGAGGCCTGCGCTGACTGGCTGACCCAGGGAGCGCGGATGAGGATGCAGCTGTCCCTGTGGATGTTGTGGTCGACTGCGTGTCCTCCTCCTCCTGGGCCACCAGCCGCCGATATTCGGCGAAAGTCGCCTCCAGTTTCCGTTGCCGGGCCCGTCTAGCCAGCTCCTTCCGTGACAGTTTGGAAGGAGCATCTATATGAAGAAAGAAAAACATAGTCTGTAACCAATGTTCTTTAGGATTAACACAAAATAATTCAGCAGAAAGTTGTGTCACAGTAGAACTAGCCTCTTGCAAGCACAGTACATAACATTTGTGGCCTGTATCTATCTAACCTCCCACTTCTTCAGCCTTGCTCTAACATTAGTGGGAGTTTCAGGAATCAATTCTATGAGCACTATGGACTCAGTACATTAGAGTCGACTATGAAAGTACACCAGTCTTATTCTTCTTCTTCTCTCTTGTTTAGTGAAATTGGTAAGTAAACTTCTGGAAGCCGGCATAATGCCAGCGCAGTCAACTTGCACGCCATGATGACACAGGCTTGCGTTACTGTACCAGTCCAGTACATGCAGGTGGTGAAGCTGTTACTTTTCTTTTACGGGTGGCACTGAGAATACTCTGTTGCAAGGGCTACTGCTTAATTAATTTAACTTTCACCCTACAGTGCCAATGACTACTAGAAAAGGAAAATGAAGAAGATAAATAATATGATTATCTATCCCTTCACAGGATATGTATTTGATTACATATGGGATGACTTTAGGTGCTTTGTTTTTTATTGAGTGAACACTGATAGGCCACACATGAATGACAGAGTTGTACTAAAATTATTAACAGAGGTAGTGAGTCGCACCCGTAATCGCCGGATATATGCTGTGCTTGCAATACAAAGTACTGCTACTATTCATGGTAGTATTCGGAAAAATTACAACTTCTTTTCCTTGCCTTTCCTACACTGGAACGGATGTGCGGGTGCGGTGTTACATGCTCTTCAAAGTAACACTTAGTTCATCCAGTGACCGTCTACTCTCTCTACATACACATATGCTATCTATGAGTCAGATAGTACCACGATCCAGGCATCCATCCATTGAAAGTAAATGTCAATCATTCTTCTTAATGTCTCAAGTGGACAAACCTTACTTTTTCTCACAGGAAAAGAACATTTTCATTTTATTTTTGAAACCACAAGCCATGCATCCGTGCTCGACTTGCATTTGAATTTCAACCAAAGGATATATTGCACACACATACAGTTTCTGTTTTACCTATCCAGGCAGTCCTCTTTCCTTTCTCCTTCCATCCATCCTCGCTTTATCCTTCAACCAGACATGCATCGTATTCCCTGCCACCTCGGGCAGCATTCAAAAACACGTATCATTCTTTGCCAGTCATCATTACTTTTAACTCGCTCGTCCTTCCACACTTACTTACACCCTTTTTTCCCTTTTCGTTCATCCCATCCATTAAGTTAATCTCTGATCTGACTTGGATTCTCGAAAAAACTTTCACAGCTGAGTTGACGTCAATTTAGAGGAGGCTACTACCTGGTTAATAAAAACTTAGTTCTAAATTTGTAAGTCTTCTTAACAGTATAGTATACTTGTACTGTACAACATATACACCCGTGCAGAGAGCACACTCTGCAGTCTGCTATCTCAATAAGTAAGGAATATAATAGTTTACCACTGTCCGCCACTACCGTGGAATCCCCCACAGCAGCTTCCGCTGGCTGTTGCACCGCCTCCTCCCCAGGAGTGCCCACCTCCGCGCTGGCCCCGGCACCGGTGGATGGTTGTGCTGATGTTCCGCCTAGACAATACATTTCAGATTCTTGGATGCCATATACACCACTCCCTAGTATTTTGTCTAGGAATGAAAAAATGTCACTACGACTACACAAACAAATGTAATAATTTGTGACTGTCTAGTCAAAACTAAAAATTGCACTTTTTTTCAGGGAAGGGTGTTGTCTTGCTACATTTTTTGGCACAACTGATGAATGCTTGCTTTTTAACATGCACCGTTTTTCTCATAACAGACAGAAGCTTACCTTCTAAGAACAAGAGCAACATCAGATCATCATCAGTAGGACGGAGTCAGCAACTATTCAGCACCACAAAGAAGATTTGAAGTTCCAACCAGGTGAGGGCTCGCCCACAATTAATGTTTTGATATCACTAAGCACTTTTCCATTTTCAATCCACCGTTCATGTTGTATGATGATCTTGATTTTAATAAATGTTTTTACTTTTAATAAAGCTTTAAAACTTACATAGACTCTGTGGTTTTTAGTCATGAGTGAGTGAGCGAAAGGGTTTGCAATTTGCAAGCATGAGTCCGTGGCTCTGACAGTTCTGGACTCTGACTCCGTAGTCTTATGTCCTGGGTTGGATAATCATCATTGGGGATCAATCAATGATGAATTAGGGAGCTAAATGACTCTGTTACACTAGCTAGTCAGTAAGGAGATTGGGGGTTCAAATTCTGTTATGACTGAGGTATGTAGAAAGTCTAACTGCGCCTATTATAATTGATAAGCAATGCACTATTTAGTGTCCATAGTTCTGTTTGTGTAGAATTGTCCCTGCAACAATAGTAGTATGGATTGTCCTCATATCCAATCAAAAAGTAAACTAGTATCTTATTCTTTCTTGGTGGTCATTGACAGTTTATTGTTGTGAATTGTCAAAGCATAAACATTTAGAAGACTTCAAAAGACATTATGGACAACCCAGAGGACTGCACTCAGTGCATAGAGCTGTTACTGAATAGAATGGGAGTTTCGTTTAACACCTTTTGCCAACTCTGGGATAGGGAAGTATAATTATTATTATTAACATGAAAACGTACAAGGGCCAGCATAGGAGCCCTTGCCGGACCAATCCTGACCTTCCTGGTCCTAGTCCGCCGGCGCCGCTACCTCCTCTGCTGTCCTCTTGCCCCTGGGGGGAGCTGATGTACAACATGAAAGAAAGACCTAAACATGGATGATTGTTGTCAACTAAATCAAACATTTCAAAAGAACAATAACAAATTATTTCGGGGAAATAGCAAATAGACAACAATTGAACTACATTTATTGACCTATCTGATGTGATCTTCTAGGATATTAGTATTGCTGGATTCGCGGACCGTCGACTTGGAAAGTTATGTAACTCACTAAACAAACTACAAAAAGGTTCGACTAGGACTGGCAGTCGTGGTTGCAATGCAACTCCAGCAATGCGCTGCATTTAGGGCACAGATGCATGACGCTTCTGTGTCGTTTTTGCTCCATGGTGCGCCGCATTGTAAATGCGGCGCACCATGGGTGGTGGAGGCGTGGCGCACAATTACTGGTGCATCCTGCTAATTTGCTGGGATGCGCCCGTAAATGTAAATCTGCCCCTAAGTGTCTAGCATTACGCAGTTCTGTAAAGTACACTCATACATAATTAATCAGGCCAATGAAATGAGCAAAAAAAATTGAAAACAAATAAGCATAGTAGCACCGCCACTGAGCAGGAGAGCAGTGCACCTGAAATGCAATCACAGAACATTTTGAAACATAATTTACCTACAATCTAATCAGCAGCATTATTGCTCTTCGGAAAAAACAAAAATTTGCAATATGATAACACATAGAGCAGGAGAAAACAGAGTAGTGATTAAATAGCTACTACTACTCACCAAGCCCGGGGATCTCGGCGCCTAGCAGGTCAAGCAGGTCATGTTCACGGTCCAGGAGGTCGGACCACCGGTGTGTGGCCTGGTTTTAGGTGCGCCAGACCCAAGAGTGTTGATACATGGCCCGGCACACCTTCTCCCACTGCTTCTGACGCTCCCGGAGCCTGTACCCGCTAGCGATCCTGCTGCCTGCCACGATGGTGTTGGGGAGGCAGCGCTGCTGATAGTAAACCAGTGCGGCCACCTCCTCTGCGCTGAAGATCTCCTGGGCTGTGACTAGCTCCCCCCGCAATTGCCCGTATAGGAGCCGGGTACGGGGTGCGGGACCCTTCCCCTTCTCCTTCCCAGCTCCCTTTGCCATGGTCCTGTATGGCAGAAAGTAAAAAAAAGGAAAGAATAGGGAAAAAGTAAAGTAAAAAAAAAGTTTGAAAAAGTAGCTTTAAAAGTAACGAAAAGTTGAAAAAAACACAAAATATAGATCTAGAAAAAAAGAGGGATAGATATAGAGTAGAAAAGATAAAAAAAAGTCCAAAGAAACAAAGGATTGCACAGATGAAAGGAGGATTAGAAAGCATACACAGAACCATAGCAATGAATAAAACAAGATGGCCGTGCCCATTGAGGACCGCGTGGGTAAGTTTGCGCGATTTTTCCCCCGCGAGTACGCAAAAACATGCGCGAACTCGTAATAGCGCGCCGCACACAACGGGACTTTGTCAATAGCACCCGGAAATGGAAATACACAATGTGCACAAGATGGCTACGCCCATCTACGACCGCATGGGCAACCTCGCAGTCGGTGCACTGCAAGCGGTCCGCGAATAAGCATAAAAAGCGGGCGAACACGCAAAAAAAAGAAATCCACAAATTACCACGAATTCGCCGATTGCAAGTTCGATTTCGAGCGAATTTGTGCCCCGTGAATCTTGCGAAATTGCAAAACTGAAAGCACTTAGCAGGTGCAAAAGTTCAAGCTAATTTGTAACCATTCCCTGTAGTGTTTCCTGAGGGGCCCCTCCAGAGTTCAGTTGCCTACTTGCAACTATTCTCTGACCCTGCTCTGACCCTCGAAGCAGGGTCAGAGAATAGTTACAAGTATGGCACAATGCTCCTGTAAAAAAAATTCAACTGCAACAGGAAGCACTTACAGCTAAGGAAGCAGGTGCCAGACTTGACGCTCAAATTCATTGACACATTAACCAGCCCCAAATGAATTAATCTCAGTTGAGGCTGGAAGGTGTGCTTTGCTTTCCCCCCATAATCTACAGTGGTGAACAAGAGGGTGGTAGTGGTAAACCAGAGGGTGCTGTGATTAACCAGAGGGGCACAATGATGATCCAGAGGGTGGCAGTGGCAAACCAGAGGGTGGCAGTAATGAACCAGAGGGTGGCAGTGATGAACCAGAGGGTGGCAGTGGTGAACCACAAGGTGATGAACCAGAGGATAGCAGTGATGAACCAGAGGGAGGCAGTGGTGAGCCAGAGGGTGGCAGTGATGATCCAGAGGATTGCAGTGGCAAACCAGAGGGTGGCAGTGATGAACCAAAGGGTGTCAGTGGCAAACTAGAGGGTGGCAGTGATGAACCAGAGGGTGGCAGTGGCAAACCAGAGGGTGGCAGTGGTGAACCAGAGGGTGGCAGTGATGATCCAGAGGGTGTCAGTGGCGAACCAGAGGGTGGCAGTAATGAAACAGAGGGTGGCAGTGATGAACCAGAGGGTGGCAGTGGTGAACAAGAGTGTGGTAGTAGTGAACCAGAGGGTGACAGTGTGAACCAGATCCTCCTCAGCGAATCTGCTCAACCCCCTCCATTTAAATACAAAACTAAAGGAGGAAAATCCTTGCCAGCTCTATGAGCCAGAGCATGGGACCTCTTGCACACACAGCTAAGACTGTTAGAATCAGAACCCATTGTCAGGAAAGCACTTAAACCTGGATTTTTCAGCTTCTGACACACTTTACTTCTCTCTGGTGTAATCATAATACAAGCTATGCCTGTCTGATCTCTCTGCTTAATTCTGCACAGTGCCAAGATGCTCTTTTCAAAGTGATATTGGTGCTTTATAAATGTATAAATCAAATCAATGTATTAGCAATTCCATATTGAGATTTGGTAACATGCTACTGACTTGAAATTGGAATTCATACATGCTAGAAAGCATTTTACCGGTCGCAAAAGGCCTGATTCTTCAAAATAGGGCCATTGCAACTGGTAAAATGCATGATGCATGTGACCCTTAGTATCCTATTACCTAGACGATCTTTCAAAGGGTGCAAGTCCTGTTTCTACAAACCTAGAGCCAACCTGTCAAGTTAAATCATTTCTTAGCACCTGGTTCCCTACTCCAAAAAAGTACAGTAGTTACTATCTTGGTGGCCATGTAGCCATTAATTCTCACAGAGTTATCCATTAGCATCTTAATACTCTGGAGAGCTTTGGGCAGGAGATTTCATTTTTTGCTGTTTTCAAATGTATAAGATTATCTTAATGTAGCTGCCATTTCCTATTGTAAGTGTTTTCTAAAGCTGTCCCTCTCTCTAGATCTTTTATTATTTTGGTCAGCGTCAATACAGCTTTAAACAAGGCTTCAATGAGCAGGGACTGCAGTGGCACAGCCCAATCAAAAGTTGCTATATTTTTAGTTCTTGCTCGTTGATCATTGAGAATAGCAATATTAGGTTTTGGAGTACATATTCCTTCCTCACCATTAGCATTATTTTATGTAAAAAACTATGGAAAATGATCCGACTATTTCTGAAGTTCAGTCATCTCTGCCACAGCCAGAAGTGACAGAGCTTTGTTTAGTAGTGTAGATCTTCATCTTAAATGTGCATTAGTAAAGATAGGGCTTTCTTTTTACAATTACCCAACAATTACCCAACAAAGAATTGCATTTTCCTTTCCATTTCCTCATTTTTTTGGGGACCAGGGGCAGGAAATCTATGTATTAAGTGCTAGTAGGACACATATTTAACTCAGAAATAGCTAAATAAACCCAACAGGCAAGCATGGCAGATGAGTGAGTAAATCTTAAATAGACCCCAGCTCAATTGAATACAAAGAAAACATTAAGGGCCAAATGTAGGTAAATCCCAAATACCGAATCTTAAATGCTGATTATAACCGAATGTTACCGAATCGGTAATAAGAATTTGGTATTTGGGATGTAGGTAAAAAATCTGTATTTTTTACTGAATCGGTAAAATTCGGTAAAGGACTACCGAATCCCCAACACCGATTGGTAAAAAGCTAATCTGTAAAATCCGATTCTGTAAAATCAGCATGACCCCCCTCTTACTGACACCCGGAGGAGCAGCAGGCGGCATGCGCCTGTCACTGCCCACACAGCCAGTGAGGACAGCCAGCCAATGGCATCCAGCACCAGTGGGCATGCCGCAAACACTGATGCTGCCCACACTCCCTGAACTGCAATGGGTGAAGTAACCCAGGACTTCCCTAATGGATGGCAACAATAGGACTGCCACATTTGGGCCTTTGTGTACTGGCATAGAGCCAAGATATTAAAACTACGCGTGTACATACAACAACTGGCTGTGTCTCCTTACTTACTTAGAAATAAGTGCATGTGATCTCTGCCCGTCTTTGTCTACCATCTGTTGCTGCTGTGTTGGGCTTAGGGAGTGTAAATTCATCATCCTCATCCTCAGTACCTGTTAATTCTACTGCTGTTCCTTTCCTAGTGGCAAGGTTGTGCAGCATTGCACAAGTTGCAATGATTTTACAGCAGATGAGGGGTGAGTACTGACGTGCGCCTCTGCTTTTGTGGAGGCTGCGGAACATGCTTTTTAACAGCCCAAAGATGCGCTCCACAACATTGCGTGTAGATTTGTGTGCCACGTTGTACCGTCTCTCACTCGGGGTTGATGGGTTCAGGTAGGGAGTGAGGATGAATGAGCGGACGGCATATGCGCTATCACCTATGTGGAAAAGGGAAAGCCATTAATCACATGCACAACACCTACATCTGCAGTATCTATCGGGGTGTGTCACAGTGTTTTACCTAGCAGGTATCTTTCTCCGAATTCCCCCGCTGCCAGGCGTGTGTAGATCCCACTCTTCTGGAAGATGTAGGAGTCGTGGGTGCTTCCAGTGAATTTGGCCACAATGTCTGGGATTATGTTGGCAGTATCACAGATTACCTGCACATTTATAGAGTGGCCGGACTTTCTGTTCCTGTAGATGTACTCAGTGGCTGCAGGTGGGCAGATTGGGATGTGTGTGCCATCAATACAGCCGATGACATGTGGGAACGGTGCCATTTGGTAAAAGTCCGTCTTGGTCTTCAGCAGTTCCGCATGTGAGTCAGGGAAGCTGATGTAATGATGCATTCTCTGCATCATGGCCTCCAGGAACTTCCTGAATAAATGGGACAGGCAGCTCTGGGACATCCCACCTACCGCAGCTATCACCCCCTGGTAACTGCCAGATGCAAGTAGGTGTAGGCTACAGAGCACTTGCACATGAGGTAGTATGGCATGCGCCCTTGGTGTTGGGTGCTCCAGGAGTGGGTGCAGGTCCCTTATCAAGTCTAGGATGGTGTGGGAAGTAGCCTGTACCTTTCATGGATCTCTGCCTCAGTAAGTTGGAAGAGTGTGATCTGCTGCTCCTCCCATCTCCAGATCCTCACTGCTGTTGCCTGTAGCCGTAGCCGCCTTGTTTTCACATAGAAAGCCGCCATTATGATCAAACTGTTGCATTTGGGGCCTGTTTTATGGCCTGCACCTGGTTCCCACCTGCTTTCAATCCATGGTAAATACTGACTCTTAAATACCGAATTTCCTATTTTACCTATATCTCTTTTCTCTTTTTTACCGTTTCCTATTTACCGAATCGGTAAATAAGTTTTCGGTAAATACCGATTCGGTCATTTGGAATTCGGTAATGATGAATCAGTATTTACCGATTCATAATTACCGAATCCTTTTTTTTGGCCTCCTACATCTCAAATGCCTAAATACCGGTCGGTAACGGCTAATTTACTGATTTTCGACCGTTACCGACCGGTATTGAGCTACCTACAAATGGCCCTAAGTCAAGAAAAGGCTACATGTGAAGTCTCAAAGGAAAGGGTTAGTTCCTCTAAGACCACAAAATGCAAAATAACGTCCTTTTATAAATTATGATAGTCTGGGGGGTTAATTGGCTGCAACCAAAAAATATAAGCCCTTTCAAGTGAACTCACAATTGGCTTGGAAGCCACACAAACAAAGTCCGACGATTGTCGATGCCTCTCCGCCAGGACTCTAAGTGGGCTGGGTCTCGCTGGTGGCCTCGAAATGGGTCTCTATTGGTCTCTGTTTTTTGTCCTGGCACAGGCGGTCCATTTTTTGGGATTGCAGTGACAGCAGGCACATCAAGGTGCGCCTGCTCACACTCCTTGCTTCTGACTAGTGGAGAAGTTACGGCATGGCATCATGCCACATGATGCCACATGAGCATTATAGGGGAAGGGAAATCCTTTAAAGAGAGTAATTTTCTCTCTGGATTTCCCTTTTGTTTTTGAAACTCAGGTGCAGCAACATTGCCGTGGTGTCACCAGGGCTTTAACTGGAAGCTTTTTCAATATTATATACCAGCCATAGTTGCTGCCTATTTATCTTATGTAAAAAAACAACCATTGACAAAGCCAACGGTCATGATTTGTTGAAGGTATAATGTTACTTGTTGTATCATGTATCTGGATGCAATGACAAAGCAGTAAAATACTGGGTGGCACACTATGCTAAGCCCAGATTTTTAGCTTACTTGTTTAAAGCCATGCCCTTAATTACATTGGCCACACCCCTTTCAGTTTTTTCATCCCTCTTGAAGCCCTGCTCTCCGCCCCAGACAGGCTGCGTCTGCCCCAACTAAAGAGCACATCGCCGTGAAAATATGAAATTTATGCTGCAGAATCCACACTTGCAAGGGCCGTTGTTCCTAAAATGTAAGGGTTTAATTTGCCATTACGAAAAAAAATAAGAAAATAAGAACTTCCAATGGGAATGAAGAACTAGCTTAGGGGCAGTAATAAGTCAGAGGACTCTCGAACATTGCACTGGTTGTGACAGTTTCTGAGTGAAAAACAATATACCATGTGAAGTAAAACAAATATGACTGAGTATACAGTACCTTTATACTTGGGACAAGATCGTCCAGTATCTGACAGTACAAACAAGCCTTAACTTTGCCTGAGTCTGCACCATGCTTGGAACAGCAGTGGATATCGATGTTTCCCGCTAGGCGGAGTTCCTTGTCTCCTTAGAGTCCCTCATGATGTCCCGCCCAATGAGGCCCATCACCTCCTCAAATGGAGGACAAGGTTAGTGGTTGGTAATGTTTTTCTGCAGGGTGTAATGTGCACAGCTGTGCACCTGTGAGACACAGACCCCAGAGTCATGCAATGCATTTCAACTGGCCCCAGTGCTTGATTTGTAGAAATAGAAGTGCCAGGGCCCTTGTCAGGAGGCCAATGCAGCTTTCACCACCCATTGATCCCACTAGTGCTGCACAATGACAGCACTATCAATCAATCAATCAGGGAATTCTCAAGCACGCTACACACCCATGAGGGTCTTGAGGCGCTGGGGAAGTAAGCAGCTTCACTGTTGAAGATCTAGGTCTTGAGGGTCTTCCTGAAAATGTGTAGTGAGGGGGCAAGTCTCATGGCAATCTGGAGGTCATTCCAGGACTTGACTGGGATGTGGGAGAAGGTCCTTCCACCCTTTCTGGCTCTGCGGATGCGTGGGGTTTCAGTGAGGGTGAGGTTGGTGGATCAAAGGTTTATCTTTGGTACGTGGAATGAGATTCTCTTGTTCAGGTAATGGGGTCCGGTGTTGTGGAGGCATTTGTTGGTGTGTGTGAGTGTCTTGAAGGTTACTCTCTTCTCACCGGTAAGCCAGTGGAGGTCTTGCAGGTGTTGGGTGAAGTCTTTTTGTCGAGGAAGGTCGAGGACGGGTCTGGCTGTGGTACTTTGCACGGTCTGGAGTTTGCCGAGCAGAGACTTGTTGATTACAGCGTAGAGGGCATTTCCCTAGTCCAGTCTGCTGTTTATGAGTGCATGGATGACAGTCTTTCTTGATTCGAGGGATCCATTTGAAGGTCTTGCGAAAGATGTGGAGGGTGTTGAAGAGGGTGGAGGTGATGGCGCTGACCTGTCGGGTCATGGAGAGGGAGGAGTTGAGTACAATGCTGAGGTTCTGGGTGTGGTCCGTGAGGGTGGGTGGGTTCCGAGGGTGGTGGGCCACCAGGTGTTGTCCCATGCGGTGGAAGAGGGTCAGAGGATGAGGACCTATGTCTTCTCCGAGTTGAGCTTCAGGCAGCTGCTGCTCATCCAGGATGCACCGTCCTTCATTTCTTCCTGAAAGTCTGGTGGTGACGATATCCTTGGTGAGGGAGAGGATGAGCTAGGTGTTTTCAGCGTAGGAGACTATGTTGAGTTTGTGCTGTCCGACGATGGTGACGAGGGGGGCCATGTAGATGTTGAAGAGCATAGGGCTGAGTGACAATCCTTGAGATACTCTGCATTCGAGGGCTGTTCCCTGTATGCTGATGTTGTGGAGTCTGGCGGTGAGTGATCAGTTGAAGGCTGTAGAGAGGTTGAGTAGGATCAGGGCGGCGGTGTTGCCTGGGTCAAGGAGGGTGCAGATGTCGTCTGTGGTGGCGAGTAGAGCGGTCCCAGTACGGTGGTTACAGCAGAATCTGGATTGGGAGGGGTCGACGATGGAATTCTCATCAATAAATTTTGTTAGTTGGGCATTCACGGTCTTCTCAGGGACTTTGGCTGCGTTGGTAGTTTTGAGGTCCGAAGGATCTGCCGTGGGTTGCTTGAGCAGGAGCTTGACTGCTGCGCATTTCCAGTCATAGAGAATAATGCCGGTTTTGAAGGTGGTGGGGATGGTGCATTGTAGTTACTGTACAATGGCGGCGGCGGCTCTGTGGAAGTTGTGCAGAGGGCAGGGGTCTGTGGTTGCTCCTGAGTGGATGCTTTTCATGGTTGATTTGGTGTCTTTAGTGGTAGCTGGAGTCCAGGCAGAAATGGTGCATTTGCTGGCATTGTTGGAGGAGGGACTGGTTTCAGAGTCTGTGTCCATTTGTTAAAGTTGTCAAAGAGGGACTTGATTTTCCAATGGAAGTAGGATCTGAGCTTGTTGCAGAGGTCCCGGGAGTGGGTGAATTATGTGGCCTCGGTGGGGGTTTGGTGAATTCTTGGATGATGATGGGGAGTTCCTTTGAGTTGCTGGAGTTGGCAGTAATCTTGCTGTAGATGAAGGTCCATTTGGTTGATCTGATGAGTTGGTGGTATTCTGTCATAGCGTTCATGTATGTGGTGCAGTCTTCCAAAGTTTTGCTGTTTCGCGAATTCTTCTCAAGATGTCTGCAGGTGCATCTCAATTCTTGGAGGTCGACGGTGAACTAGGTGGCCTTTCAAACTCCAAACTATCCAGAACGCCGCATCAAGACTCGTCCTTGGGACCCTGTGTCACAAACACATAAACACCTACGAGGCCTCCACTGGCTTCCCATTAAGAATAGGGTCACCTTCAAGCTGCTCACCCACGCCTACAAATCCCTCTACAACATCAAATCCTAGTACCTCAACAAGAGAGTATCTTTCCACGTACCCAATAGGAATCGCTGCATCGCCGACCTCGCCCTGGCAGAGGTCCCCTGCATCCGCAGAACGGGCGGAAGAGCCTTCTCCTACATTGCAGCCAAGACCTGTAATGAGCTCCCTGTGAACATCAAATTCTCCCAAACCCTGCATGCATTCAGAAGGGACCTCAAGGCCTGGCTCTTCGACTAATCTGGAGCTGCCTCCCAGCGCCTTGAGACCCTCATGGGTGAGTAGCGTGCTATACAAATCCCCTGTTTGATTGATTGTTTGGGGTGCTGTCTGTTGGGGTTGCGAAAGGGTGCGAGTTTGTCTGCGCTGTTGGTGATCCATCTGTGTAGTTCTTTGGCTGTGAGGTTGTTGCCTGTCAAGGTGGAGGGGGCATCGCAGTTGATGGTGGACTTGAGGTGCTCCTCAGTGGCCTTGCTCCAGTTCCTTCGAGGTGGGTGGGGTGCAGGTTTGGGGTGGCGGATTTGTCAAAGTGGAAGTGTACGCAGCGGTGGTCCAATCAGAGGGGTTGCGTGGTTTGGCTGAAGGGTATACAAATGTTACAACGCATCTTTTAGCAAGCAATGCCATTACCACGCATCTTTTACAACGCAAAGACTTTTACCACGCATACTTTTAGAACGCATACTATTACAACGCAGGTGCCTTTACAACGCATGTACATTTACAACGCATTTTATGTATAAAGTAATATTAGAGTATTAGTATTAGAAAATATTGTGTATTTGTATAATAAATAAAATTATTAATATTAGAGTATTACTTTTGAAAATATTTATATGATAATTAATAATTATAAGATTAAAAAATAAATGTTAAGCCATTTCTAAAATTGTAATTCTTTGAAAAATTCATACTAGAGTATTGTTTGTAATATTTATTTTTGGTAGGTTTAAAATAATACAATAGTATTTTTGTAGCTTTTACATTAATACTAGAGTATTGATTGTAATATTTATTTTTGGCAGGTTTAAAATTAATACTAGAGTATTTTTTAAGCTTGTAAATTAATACTAGAGTATTTTTATTAGTATTATTATTTTTTCAGCAGAAACGGCAGCTCCACTCACTGCTCCCTGCCTCCTGGAAGTGGTATTATTGACGCCGATCTCACTCCCTACCTGAGCCTGCATTATTGAATAGAAGCGCCTAGTGTGTGATTAGCGCTAGACCGCCGAGCATTTATTTATTGACATATCCAGCATTATTAGCGCTAGACCGCCGAGCATTCATTTTTTAAGTAGCATTATTGACATAACCAGCATTATTAGCGCTAGACCGCCGAGCATTCATTTGTTAAGTAGCATTATTTCAGCGAAGCGCCGAGTCAGTGCTGCCTGAAAAAACATTATTGCCTGCTATTGTGCTGTGATTTAGCATCGCGCAAGCCTCCACTGTGCCCCTGTGTTATTTTGATATTGCCTGCTTACTGCTGCCATTTTGTTTGTTGTTGACTCCACCCCGCCTCCCTGCAGACCCTCCCTCCCACTGATACTGACCTCGCTGCCCCAGCTCGATCGCGCTGTGACCGTCCTGCTTTCAGCAGAAACGGCCGCTCCACTCACTGCTCCCTGCCTCCTGGAAGTGGTATTGTTGACGCCGATCTCACTCCCTACCTGAGCCTGCATTATTGAATAGAAGCGCCTAGTGTGTGATTAGCGCTAGACCGCCGAGCATTTATTTATTGACATAACCAGCATTATTAGCGCTAGACCGCCGAGCATTCATTTGTTAAGTAGCATTATTGACATAACCAGCATTATTAGCGCTAGACGGCCGAGCATTCATTTGTTAAGTAGCATTATTGACATAACCAGCATTATTAGCGCTAGACCGCCGAGCATTCATTTGTTAAGTAGCATTATTTCAGCGAAGCGCCGAGTCAGTGCTGCCTGAAAAAACATTATTGCCTGCTATTGTGCTGTGATTTAGCATCGCGCTCGCCTCCACTGTGCCCCTGTGTTGTTTTGATATTGCCTGCTTACTGTGCCATTTTGTTTGTTGTTGACTCCACCCCGCCTCCCTGCAGACCCTCCCTCGCCCCTCCCCTTCCGCTATCCACATATGTCAGATGCTTTTGCGCCCCTCCCGCATTACTTACGATGCCACCACCCTCCTAGCCCTTAACCCTGGCCGCTCCCCCATCTGCGTCCAAGCCGCTCCTGGACACACCCATGGACCCTTTTCCTGCTACTCCTGCAAGTTCGATGGCACCAAGAACAACTCCTCATCTACGAACACACAAAAGATATCCGACCCCACCCACCTAAAATGCATCTTGCTCAACACTCGCTCAGTCCACAGGCACGCCATCGACCTCTGGAATCTACTAGACACCATCTCTCCGGACGTCGCCTTCCTAACAGAAACATGGATGAACGCCACCTCTGCCCCAGACATCACCATTGCCATCCCGGAAGGCTATAAGATCATTCGCAAGGACCGTACCGGCCACACAGGAGGAGGCATCGCTATCGTCCATAAGACATCCATCCGCATCTCAACCAGCTCAGACGTCAATCTCGCCAACACTGAACACCTTCACTTCCAGATCCACATCGACCCCAAGACCACACTCAGAGGCACCCTCCTTTACAGGCCACCAGGACCCCGTGCACAATTTACTGAAGACATCACGGACTTCATCACTCCACACGCGCTCCCCCCTGAGGATTACATCCTTCTGGGAGACCTCAACTTTCACCTTGAAAAGAACAACGACCGCAACACCACCACCCTTTTGGACAACCTCGCCAACCTCGGACTTAAACAACTTGTCACTACCCCCACCCGCATCGCAGGTCACACACTCGACCCTATCTTCACCTCCAGCAAACATGTCTCCTTCAGCCACACCACAGCTCTCCTTTGGACGGACCACAGCTGCGTTCACTTCACCTACAACAAGCCCACATCCTACAACCACCCCCAACCCACTCTGCAAAGAAACTGGAACAAAATCACCATCGACCAGATCTCATCGCTTCTTCAAAACACCCCAGCCCACTCATCAAACGCGACCAAGCAGCCACCAACCTCACCCAATGGTTATCCAACAGCGCCAACATCCTAGCACCACTGAAAAAACGACAAATCAAACTAGGCAGTAAGAAGGCCTCCTGGTTCAACGACGATCTTAAGAAATCCAAGAAACTCTGCCGCTCCCTTGAGAAGGCCTGGAAAAAAGACCCAACCACCAGCACTAAAGACGCCTTCAAAAACGCCACCCGCATACACCACCAACTGATCCGAAATGCCAAGAAAGCCGCTTTCAGGGACCGACTAGATAACAACGCCCACAACAGCAAGGAATTATTCAACATCGTCAAGGAATTTACCAACCCCTCAGCCAACTCCAACGACATCACCCCCTCTCAAGCCCTCTGCGACTCCCTAGCCTCATTCTTCCACAACAAAATTGCAGACATCCACAACAGCTTCGACAATCGACCCGAAGACCAACCCCCCGCAGGACCCCCACCCCCCCTGAACATCCTCAATGACTGGAAGCCAATCTCCACTCAGTACACCATCCGTCTGATGAACTCTATCCACTCAGGATCCCCGACAGACCCATGCCCTCACCACATCTTTAACAAAGCAGACTCCATGATAGCACCGCACCTCCGAGATGTCATCAACTGCTCCCTCAACTCCGCAACCTTCCCGGAAAGTTGGAAACACGCCGAACTCAGCGCCCTCCTGAAGAAACCCACAGCTGACCCCACAGAACTCAAAAACTACCGCCCTATCTCACTCCTTCCATTCCCGGCCAAAGTCATCGAGAAAGCGGTCAACAACCAACTCGCCGAATTCCTCGAAACCAACAAATCCCTCGACTCCTCACAATCCGGCTTCCGAGCCAAGCACAGCACTGAAACCGCCCTCATCGCAGCAACAGATGACATTCGAACTCTACTGGACAATGGAGACACAGTCGCCCTCATCCTCCTCGACCTCTCCGCAGCCTTCGACACGGTCTGTCATAGCACCCTTTTACAACGCCTCAGAAACGTCGGAATCCAAGGAAAAGCACTGGAATGGATCACCTCGTTCCTCACCGGAAGAACCCAGAGAGTCCGCCTTCCACCATTCAAGTCAGAGGCCACTGAAGTCATCTGCGGCGTACCACAAGGATCTTCACTCAGCCCCACCCTCTTCAACGTATACATGAGCCCCCTCGCGGCCATCGCACGCCAACACAACCTCAACATCATCTCCTACGCCGACGACACTCAACTGATCCTCTCACTCACCAAAGACCCGAACACTGCCAAAACAAACCTGCATGAAGGAATGAAAGAAGTAGCCGAATGGATGAAGCATAGCCGTCTGAAACTAAACTCAGACAAAACAGAAGTCCTCATCCTAGGCACCTCCCCCTCCGCTTGGGACGACTCTTGGTGGCCTGAGGCCCTTGGAAAAGCACCCATCCCGACGGACCACGCACGGAACCTGGGCGTCATCCTGGACTCCTCACTCTCGATGAACAGACAAGTCAACGCCGTCTCTTCATCTTGCTTCAACATTCTTCGCATGCTCAAAAAAACATTTCGTTGGATCCCCACCGAAACTAGAAAAACGGTCACCCACGCTCTGGTCACGAGCCGACTGGACTACGGAAACACCCTTTACGCCGGTACCACCGCAAAACTCCAGAAAAAACTCCAACGCATCCAGAACGCTTCAGCCAGACTTGTATTAGACATCCCGTGTAAAGAACACATCTCTGGTCACCTGAAAAACCTCCACTGGCTCCCCGTCAATAAGAGGATAACCTTCCGGCTCCTAACCCACGCACACAAAGCACTCTACGAAATCGGACCCGAATGCCTCAACACACGACTGTCCTTCTACACCCCCTCCCGCCAGCTACGATCCTCCAACCAAGCCCTTGCCACTGTACCTTGCATCAACAAAACCACCATGGGAGGTAGATCCTTCTCCTACCTGGCAGCTAAAACCTGGAACTCACTTCCCACTCACCTTCGCCTCACTCAGAACCACCTAGCATTCAGAAAGCAACTTAAAACGTGGATATTTGACAAATAATTCCCCACCCTTCTTCAAGCGCCTTGAGACCCTCTGGGTATGTAGTGCGCTATATAAATTTACTGACTTGACTTGACTTGACTATATTTTATATTTATGAAATCTAAAATAATAAAAAAGTTTATTCTAAAATACTTTATATGTATTGAAAATTTATAAATATATATAATTGGATACATTTGGAATAACTAGTTTTATTAATGATAAATATTTATTATAAAATATTATTTATAATAAATATTAATAATAATATAATTTATTATTTGCAAAAGCCAATGTGCAAAATAATTACCATGTTTTATAAAACAGTTTTTTAAGATAATTTTTAATAATTACAAATATTATTTTTGTTATTGATAATAAAGTTACAATTATTATTCCATAAATATTTTAGTTTAAAAAAAAATCAAATATAGAGATCGTTTAAAAATGTCAATATTAATACTTATGTATTTAAATGGATCTTATAACTTTTATAAAAATATACTGACATTTTTAAAAACAAAATATGTAATAGAAAAAATTAATGAAAGATTTGCTTCCCACGTTTTAACATTGAATCCAATGGCAAACTTTGTCCTTCTTTTATTTTCATGATACTTGCTATGAGTCTCGGGGAATAGAAAAAGAATGTTGAAAAGAAGAAGAAAGAAGAAATAAAGATGGGAAATGGAAACAGAAAACAGGTAAGGGGTCAAATATATAATTTACAATAATATATAATTAGTCAAAAAATGTATGCATGATAAATTGAATACAATAAAAACATGATAACAAAGTTTCAGTACATTTGTATTTTTGATTAAACATATAGTATTTTTCTTTGTATTTTTACGATTTTATTACATATATGTACATATTTTTATTATAAGCAAAACAGTATGAAAAAATTCAAAATACATATAATAATTATTAATAAATAAAGTAGTCCCTTTTTTATCGTTGCAGCATTCTATTACGTAACGACGTAAACGTCAGCGTAAGCGGCCATTTTGAAGAGTATCCAAGGAGGAAGCAGCTGGAAGCTGATCTGCGTCCAGGTAGGAAACATTTTAAACTTTATTTTAAGTAATTAAATTAAAAAGGTAAACATTTATTGTAAGGGAAGGATAAGGAGAGGTTGCTCGATACGTAAATGATGTAATGTACGTTAAAAAGCATGTTGCTAATCGTATAGCTAGAGTATGCCTATGTCGGGTCTGGAGGGTAAAAGTAAGAAATGTTTATCCAGTTTTGACAAAGTTGTCTTTATTTAAAAAAATAAGCAAAGATGTTTATGTATTACAATTTTTTTATCAGTACTGAAGAAATGTAAAAAATGCATTTTTGAATTTTTCGATTGTTTTTGTTTCTATTAAGAAAGAGAATAAAGAGGTTAGATAATAGTTGAAAAAAGCTTCTTAGAAAGTAAACAGTTGTTTTATAAAGGTTTTGGGTAAGGATACTTTTTATTGGGATTGTTGTGTTGTTTAATAATGTACAGAGAGATCACGTGGTTTGAAAGGGTCTTGTCGGTTTCTTCGACTTAAGGTTTACCAAAAAATAAGTACGAGTTTTTTGTTGGAAATATTTTAGAGAGTTAGCATATTTGTCTATTGATGACCATTGTTTAAAAGTATAAGAATATTTCATAGTGAAATGTTAATATTTTGACATAATGTACAGAGTAGGATTATAAAGAAGGTTTCATTTATAGTACTGTTATAACGTATTTTCATAAATGTTATCTTGAAGATACAAGTTTATTTATGTTTACACATGGAGTGCTTTTTGAAAAATTACAAATTTACAAGTGTAAAATGCTAATGGTATGTGAATTTTTTGGAATTATTTTTACCAAATATATATGCTGCTTGGTATTTTAGTTAGATATTTGTAAAAAAAAAAGTTATGTCGTGGAGTGAACTAAGATGCATAATGTATTGTGTTTTAATAAAAATATTGCTTCCAAACAGAGATGGATTTTTGTTCACATTTTGGAGACAATTGGATGTTTTAGAAAAATATTGCATGCAAATGCATATGGAATGTGATTTATTGGTAAAAGTCCAGTCATGAAAAAAAGGATTACTCTATTTTTGAATACATTTTTGTGGTTTTAAAATTATGTTGTGTCTTTCTAGACTATGCTAATGGAGATGGGTGATTTTGAAAAATATCCAATCTTAAAAATGATGGATTACTTTTTTGCTTTTCAATTTCAATTACTTTTTGAAAAACTTGTTTTAGTTATTAACATTTTTGGGAAAGTAATCCTTATTTATTTGAAGAAGCTTTTGGAGACAATTGGATGTTTTAGAACAAAATTGCATGGAAATGCAAATGAATTGAGATTTTTTGGTAAAAGACAAGTGAAGAAAAAAAGGATCTCTCTTTTTTGACAACATTTTAAGGATTTAAAATTATGTTGTGGTTTTCTAGAATATGCTAATGGAGATGGGTGAATTAGAAAAATTCCAATCTGAAAAAAGATGGATTACTTTTTAGCTTTTCAAATTAAATTTTTTTTTGAAAAAACATATTTTCTGTTCAAATTGTTTTTAGGAAAGTAATGCTTACTCATTTGAAGAAGCGTTTTTTGACAATTTTCGTGAAAAGTAAAAAAGAGAAGATTTTAGTATTTTCAACAAATGCATTTTTTAATCATTCAAAAATCACAAATATTTAAAGAAGAAGAGTGGATTATTTTTTTTAAAAAAGGGAAAGATGCAATAAATTGGATTATTTGGATTTTTTGGATTGTTTTGCAACTATGGATTTTGTAAAGTTGCAAAAAGAAGAAAAAAGAAAAAAGAAGACAACTAAAGGTAAGGAGACCCGACTTAATAATTTTTAATTTAATAATTTTGGAAAATGTTATAGCCAATTAAATTTAGGAAGGATATAAATTTAGAGCAAAGCAGGAAAGTAATGTGTGACAGATAATTAAAAACTAGGGGCCTCATTAGGATGACGGGTGGACTTTGTCCGCCCGTCATCCCATCGTGAATCTGGACCGCCCGCCATAAGGGTGGGGGTCCCGGGGGTGCAATTAGGATGCGCCCGCCACAGTGGCGGGCGCAATCCTCCATTTAACACTGTGGCGGGCGGTGCTCACTGCACCGCCTGCCACAATGTCAAAAGTAAATGCACACATTTGCATAAGGAAAGCGGCAGGCACCGCGCGGTGCCTGCCGCTTTCATTATGCAAATGCAGGGGGGTACCACAGGTACCCCCTGTGTGCACCCCCCTACCCACCTTCACTCTGGGGGCCCGCTGGGGGCCCCCAGAATAAAGACTGCCTGCCTTTCCGTGGCGGCATTGCCGCCACGGAAAGGCTTGCTGAAAACCCCATCATAATATGGCTGGCGGTGTCTGATAGACACCGCCACCATATTATTCCTTTTCCGCCCCGGCAGCAAGGCAGCTGGAGTGGAAAAGTAGCGGGCGGTGTTTTTGACCGCTTCGGTCACCCAATCCATACTAATATGGCGGGTGGAAACGGAAAGACGAAATCGGGCGGATTGCCTCCGCCAGGCATGCGGTGGCCACCGCAAGCCTGTCGGAGGCAATCCGCCTGATATCGTAATGACCCCCAAAGGAATGTTAGCTAGATTTTCCAGGTAGTCTAGAGCCACACACAACGTAAACTGTTGTAATAGTGCCAATAGTCTCTCGGACATTTCCTTTGTTTTTAGAGTTATTCGTGAGTTTAGACTACCTGAAAGAGTTTGGGAAATTCTCATCTCCTGAAAACTTTGCTCCTTCTTCAAAGTTTCCAAAAAAGAGTAGAAGTTAGGGTGGGGTTTACCAATTAGATGGTTGAAGGAGTTATGCCATCCCTCAATGGCATTATTTGTAAGCAACTTGAATAACAGTTCCACCACTCCACATGGAAATGTGGCTTCCTCCTGCGACCCGATCTGCTTAGGTGTCCAATCCATGTGTCTTCCATATAATTTAGAATGGGTGCCAATTTTTCTTCATTTGCAATGTAATAATCAGATTCTGTAATGGCAGTGTAGTACTTGTCTACACTTTCGGGAGGGACAAAACAAAGAGCAGTCAGTTTTTTTAATTGTACCTGTAGTTTGCTGTCTGAGAGTATTCTGTAACTAGGGGTGTTTTTTATAACTTGCGCCAGAATGCCTGGGAAAAATCGAAAAAACACCCCTGAATTTGGGTATCCGTGTACGTTTTGGTGATCACATTGATCATGCTCAATTCAAAATCTATAATAATTTTCCTAGGGCTTTGGTTTGTTTTTGATTTTATTACTGATAAAAATTCAGTGTAGGTTGCAGAAGTCTTATCAGGCAGCAAACTATATACTAGGGGGATCACACTATTGTTAATTTTAGCATGTATAGTACAAATTTGGGTGAATGGATGGGGCGTACTTTTAAACGTCCCATCCATCATCCAAATTTCACTAGCTTCAAGTTTTAGAAGGTTCCGGGGTGTACTAAAAATTAATATACGTTTGTGAGGGTTTTCATTATCATGCAGAAGGAAAGGTTCATCAGCAAAAGAAATAGTGAGTTTGTGAGGAATAATTATGTCAGAAAAAGTATGAGGTGTATTTGTTTGTGTATTACTTGCCTGCTTTTGACGTTGAATAATTCTTCTCAAATTATGGATGGTGGGCATATTACTAGCTACATGACTAGGGACATGTTGAGCAACCTCTCGTAAAATGGATCCTGTAGAATCATTGGAGGTGCTTGCAAGTACTTTCATTTCGTTTACGGTTTCTCTGACATCAACCTCCATTGCAGAGGCAGAGTGGTTATGGTCTGTTGTTTTTACAATGATATCATCAACCGTAACCGCTCTGCCGCTGCAACAGGTTGAAAAGTATTGCACGCACCTCCAAAGTTTCTAGGGAAACTTATCCTTTCCTTACAATAAATGTAACCTGCATGATTTAAAAGTCGGTTTCCTTTCCTGGACCTGATGTATTTAGCAGTTGGTTGAGTAGACATAATCTGCAAGGAAAAAATGTATTCAATTAAGTCTGTGCATTTGTGTACTTCAAGTTTATAAGCATAAAATTACACTTTCCCTACTGCCGCAGTTTCCTGGAGTTACAATAGTATTTGATACCCCCACACTATCTAGCACTTTTCCTACTGTAGGACCTTCCAGGAGTTAGAATAGTAATTGATATCTTTACAATATCCAGCACTTTACCTACTGCACCACTTTTCAAGAGTTAGAATAGTACTTGATACCTTTACACTATTTTGCACTTTCCTGGAGTTAAAATAGAGTTTGATACCCCCATCACTATCCTGCACTTGCTCTACTGCAGCAGTTTCCTGGAGTTAGAATAGTAATTGATTCCCCCACACTATCCAGCACTTTCCCTAATGCAGCACTTACCTGGAGTTAGAATAGTAATTGGTACCCCCCAACTATCCAGCACTTTCCCTACTGTAGCACTTACATGGAGTTAGAACAGTAATTGATATCCCCACACTATCCAGCACTTTCCCTACTGCAGCACTTACCTGGAGTTAGAATAGTAATTGATACCTCCACACTATCCAGCACTTTCCATACTGCAACATTTACCTGGAGTTAGAATAGTAATTGATACCCCCACACTATCCAGCACTTTCCCTATTGCAGCAATTTGTCTAGCACTTTAGAAAATGTGCTTTTCGTGTAATGTTCTTTATTTACCTTTAAGATTGCTGTTTTTATTTGTGGTCTTCTTTTTATTGCTGGTGTTTGCTTGGTTTTCTTCAAAGATTGGTTAGAGTTTCTAAAACAATGAAATAAGAAATGTAAGTTTTTAATTAGCTTTATTTTGAATGTAGCTGGATTGTGATTAGAAATTTATACATTATATTTTTATCACTTTTCTTACAGCTGCACATTACTGGTGTGGGAATAGATAATTATAACCTTATACTATTTATCACTTTCTTTACAGCAACACTTTCTTGGAGTTACAATAGTAATTGTTACCCTCATACTATCCTGCACTTTCCCTACTGCAGCACTTACCTGAAGTTACAATAGTAATTTATACCCCCACACTATCCTGCACTTGCCCTACTGCAGCACTTTCCTGGAGTTAGAATAGTAATTGATACCCCCACACTATCCAGCACTTTCCCTACTGCAGCACTTATCTGGAGTTAGAATATTAATTGATACCCCCACACTATCCAGCATTTTCTCTACTGCAGCACTTTCCTGGAGTTAGAATACTAATTGATACCCCCACACTATCCAGCACTCTCTCTACTGCAGCACTTACCTGGAGTTAGAATAGTAATTGATACCCCTACACTATCCAGCATTTTCCCTATTGCAGTAAATTTTTTTGCACTTTAGAAAATGTGTTTTTCGTGTAATATTCTTTATTTACCTTTAAGATTGTTTTTTATTTGTGGTCTTCATTTTATTGCTGGTGTTTGCTTAGTTTTCTTCCAAGATTGGTTAGAGTTTCTAAAACAAGGAAATAAGAAATGTTAATGTTTAATTTGCTTTTTTTTTAATGTAGCTGGATTGTGATTAGAAAATTATACATTATATTTCTTCATCATTTTTGTTACAGCTGTACATTACTGGAGTGGGAATAGTTATTGATACCACTACACTATCCAGTATTTTCCCTACTGCAGCACTTACTTGGAGTTAGAATGGTAATTGATACCCCCACACTATGAAGCACTTTCCCTACTGTAGCACTTACCTGGAGTTAGAATAGTAATTGATACCCGCACACTATCCAGCACTTTCCCTACTGCAGCACTTACCTGGAGATAGAATAGTAATTGATACCCCCACACTATCCAGCACTTTCCCTACTGCAGCACTTACCTGAAGTTAGAATAGTAATTGATACCCCTACACTATCCAGCATTTTCCCTATTGCAGTAAATTATTTTGCACTTTAGAAAATGTGTTTTTCGTGCAATGTTTTTTATTTACCTTTAAGATTGATGTTTTTATTTGTGGTATTCTTTTTATTGCTGGTGTTTGCTTGGTTTTCTTCAAAGATTGGTTAGAGTTTCTAAAACAAGGAAATAAGAAATGTTAATGTTTAATTTGCTTTTTTTTAATGTAGCTGGATTGTGATTAGAAAATTATACATTATATTTCTTCATCATTTTTGTTACAGCTGTACATTGCTGGAGTGGGAATAGTTATTGATACCCCCACACTATCCAGCACTTTCCCTATTGTAGCACTTACCTGGAGTTAGAATAGTAATTGATACCCCCACACTATCCAGCTCTACTTTCCCTACTGCAGCACTTATCTGGATTTAGAATAGTAATTGATACCCCCACACTATCCAGCACTTTCCCTACTGCAGCACTTACCTGGAGTTAGAATAGTCATTGATACCCCCACACTATCCAGCACTTTCCCTACTGCAGCACTTACCTGGAGTTAGAATAGTAATTGATACCCCTTCACTATCCAGCTCTACTTTCCCTACTGCAGCACTTATCTGGATTTAGAATAGTAATTGATACCCCCACACTATCCAGCACTTTCCCTACTGCAGCACTTACCTGGAGTTAGAATAGTCATTGATACCCCTACACTATCCAGCTCTTTCCCTACTGCAGCACTTACCTGGAGTTAGAATAGTAATTGATACCCCCACACTATCCAGCACTTTCCCTACTGCAGCACTTACCTGGAGTTAGAATAGTAATTGATACCCCCTCACTATCCAGCACTTTCCCTACTGTAGCACTTACCTGGAGTTAGAATATTAATTGATACCCCCTCACTATCCAGCTCTACTTTCCCTACTGCAGCACTTATCTGGATTTAGAATAGTAATTGATACCCCCACACTATCCAGCACTTTCCCTACTGCAGCACTTACCTAGAGTTAGAATAGTCATTGATACCCCCACACTATCCAGCACTTTCCCTACTGCAGCACTTACCTGGAGTTAGAATAGTAATTGATACCCTCACACTATTCAGTTCTTTCCCTACTGCAGCAATGTATCAAGCACTTTTGAAAATCTGTTTTTCATGCAATGTTCTCTATTTACCTTTAAGATTGATGTTTTTATTTGTGGTCTTCTTTTTATTGTTGGTGTTTGCTTGGTTTTCTTTAAAGATTTCTTTTGAGTTTCTAAAACAAGGAAAAAAGAAATGTGAATTAATGTAAATCAGATTTGATGGTGTGTTGGTTGGTAGGATTTTTGGTTTTCGCTCTCTTTGAAAAATAATCCTTGTTTGATGATCCGGAGATTATTGAGATTTTTACAAAATGGCAATGTTATTTTAATGTGAAATGTTTCTGCTGTTTAAAATAATGTTAGCAAATCTGTTTTTATTAGCCTTTACATATGTTACAATTTCTATTTTGCTGTATATACAGTTGTAATGATTTTAAATTGATATCTTTACATTATTCAACACTTTCTCTTTAGCAGCACTTATTTTGAGTACCAATATCTGGATTATGGTTTGAAAATAATACTCTTTTACCATCCTACAATTTCCTTTCTGCTGCATTTAACTGGAGTAGATTTTCAATTGATACTACTACACTTTCTTACATTTTACATACTTCAGTATTTTCCTGGAGTAAGAATAGAAAATAATATCCTTTTAACATCCTACACTTAATACATTGCTGCCACAATAGGAAATTTGATTAGAAATTGTGACAACTACATTATTCAGCATTTTTTACTGCAGTTTTGTAAATAATAACATAATTACCTTTTTAATTGGTTGACGTTTCAATTTTCTAAGTCGAACAAATTAAATAGTTTTCTCCAAAATAATTTTCTCTGTAAAAATTAAAATAAATATATGTGTATTAATAATTTTATTTGCGTTTCGTGTGTTTTGAATTGTCGAATAAAATATTCAAAAGTACCTCCAAATTATTATTGAAGAGCATTGTTGGCTGTGTAACAAAATACAATTTTTTGATACTGGTCTTTAGCGGCGTAGTTTTTAGTAGTTCGACTAATAAAAAAAAAACATTTTGACATGTTAGAAAAATATTTTATGTTTATTTATTTGATTTCATTTAAAAATATTAAACGACATTTATTATATGTATTTCTCAGCTTTTAAAATGTTGGGTTTTGTATATATGTATATATGTATAAATAATTGTAGTAATATGTGTGTGGTATAATATTGTTTTTAAATTGCAAACATCAACATATTAGGTGCAGCGTTATAAATGTTTTAGAATATTATTCTGAAAAGAATTTCAGTAACTCACTTGTATTTCGTAAAATAATTCTCCTGAGATGCGATACGGATTTCGTTTAGGTGAAGAGGTCAGAGGGTCAAGTTTGGCGTCTGGTCACTCTGGTAGTTGAGAATCAACTGTTTTAAAAATGGTGCCTGACTCGTATTTAAAATTTTTGGTTAGTGTCACGTTTTTTTTTGTAAACACAGCGTTGGTATGTTTGTATTATATTTTATTTATTTATTTATTAATTGAATTTATTCAGCGCGACAGCTACCCCTGAGGGTTTCCCGGCGCTAAGAGGCAGATCGACTACATAAGACAGGAGAATTAGAGATCAAAGAGCCAGGTCTTCACCACTCTGCGAAATCGTATATGACAGTTTTCCATTCGTAGGGCCAGGGGAAGAGAATTCCATAGTCTGGGTCCTAAGTTCGCAAAGGAACTACTGCCCATTCTGGTAAGTTTGAACTTGGGTACATTGAAGAGATGAAGGGATGAAGAACGAAGAGCACGGGTAGGGAGGTAGGGGCTGACAAGGGCTTGAAGGTAGAGGGGTGCTGATCCAATTCTTATCTTGTGCATAAAGCACAAAGCTTTGAATTTTATCCGGTTATCAACACGGAGCCAATGCAGCTCTCTCAGGCGTTCTGTAATGTGGTCCCGTTTGTGACAGCCACAGAGAAGCCGGGCTGCTGTATTTTGCACCAACTGAAGGCGCCGTGTGACGGCCTTAGAGGACCCCAGATAGAGCACGTTGCCGTAATCCAATCTGGAGGTCACCAAGGCACTCACAACAGATCTCTGGGTGTTTTTGGGGAGCATTCAGAAGATTTTGTGCAGCCAGCTTAGAATGGTAAAACAGGTGGCTGTGCCTCTGTTGACCTGCTCTTTCATGGATAGTCTCCTGTCAATGATTACACCCAGGTTACGCACTTGTTCAGATGGAGTTGGGAGGGGACCCGTGGTAGTGGGCCAGTGACTCAGGTTCCAGAGATCTGGTTTGTTGCCAAGAACAAGGACCTCCGTCTTACCGCCGTTTAACTTGAGTAGGTTGTTGTTCATCCATTCGGATATTTTGCTGAGTCCTGTTTGCAGAGGAGAGTGAGCCGTGGGATCAGTTTGGGACAGTGAGAAAACAATTTGTGAATCATCGGCATAAGAGAAAAGGTTTAATCCTGAAAAATGTGCAACAAAGGCCAAAGGTGTGACATATAAATTAAAAAGAAGAGGGCTAAGAATAGACCCTTGGGGTGCACCATGGGGGGATGAGTAACTCTTGGAGGACGATGACTTGGAGAAAATTTGAAAAGTGCGGTCAGATAAGAAGGATGCGAGCCAGTCCAATGCTTTGTTTCCAATTCCGATGGCTGCGAGGGATTTAAGAAGGATGCTGTGTAACACAGTATCAAAAGCTGCGCTGAGATCGAGTAAGATCAGCGCAACTGTTTCTCCTCGATCTAAGAGCAGATGCAGGGTATCCGTGATGTTTTATTTCTGTGTAAAGATATAATTTAAAAGTTTGTTAAAATATGTTATTTGCGTTTTTCATGCTGTTTAGGCATCCATTTTGATGGTAGTGTTGGGGTATTATTTCATGGAAATAGTAGTAGGACAAACGTTTGAACTTCATATTGAAAATGGTGACTATGTGTATGTATAGTTTATTTGTTTGTAAAATCGTTGCGTGTGCAAAAATTACTACAATTTAGAAATCATGAGTATTATTTTTTAATGCTCGAGTATTAATTTTAATACTCGGGTATTAATTTTTTTAAATGGTAGCATTTCTATCTCTTACGTTTTAGTTTTTCTTATAATTTTTAAGACACTTCCCCACCCAAAACCCCTAGTTTCCCTGCATCCCGTTCCAGGTTTTATTGTACAAAAAATATATATATATTATATATGCGTTGTAATGGTATGCGTAGTAAATGTTTTCGTTGTAATTGCACTTTACTATTATTAACACTATATTGCGTTGTAATAGTATTTGTTGTAAAATCATGTGATGTAATAGTATTTTCATTGTAAAAAATGCATTGTAAAAGTATGCGTTGTAAAAGTATGCGTGGTAACGTCATATATCCGGCTGAAGTGGATGTTGTTCCCACCTGCGAAGATGGGGTTCAGGGTGTGTCCTGCCATGTGGGAGGGGGTGGTGATTAGCTGTTTCAATCCAAGGTTGGCAAGGTTGTCCAGGAGGGTAGAGGAGTTTTGGTTTTTGAGGTTGTCGAGGTGGAAGTTGAGGTCTCCAATGAGTATGTAGTCCATGGAGGCGATGGCGTGGGGTGCGATAAGGTCAGCAATGATAGTGGTGGACAGTGTTCAAGGTCCGGGGGGCCTGTTTGGTGAGAGTGCCACATAGGGTGGTTCTGGGTCTGGTCCATATCTGGGAATGGAAGTGTTCGTAGTGGACTGTAAGTCGCTTGTGCTGGAGGTGGTGAGTTGGAGGGAGTTCTTGTGTGCAATGGCAAGTCCTCCACCCGGGCGGTTTGGGCGATCCTTCCTCTGGATCTTGCATCCACCTGGGAGGGCTGCAGCAATGTCAGGGGCGGAGTTGGAGTTGGTCCAGGTTTCTGTGAAGAAGGCTACTTCAGGCGTGATGGTGTCGAGGAGGTACCAGATCTCTATGGCATATCTGTGCAGGGAGCGCACTTTGAGAAGGATTCACCTCAGGGCTTTGGGGGTGTAGGCATTCAGCATGGGGGTGATGGCCATTGGGGCTATCACTGCTTGCCATCACACTCATACAAGTGTGACTATTCACACTTTAAATATGCCTTAAACTCACTAATATATGCCATCCAAGCTATTCAGATAGCTGTTGGCGCAAGTTGTTAGTAACTGTAATGTATATTCAATTATTAAACAACAGCAGTGTGATCCTCAAAAAATAAGACAAACAACGCCACCATGTGACATCCTGTCATAAGAGCTGGTACTGACCTCAAAGTGCCCGTGCCGAGCACCAGAAACTACTGACTCCATTTAAGAACTGAATGGCCTGCATTGCTCTCGTCCTCTTTTTATTGTTTTGCCTACATCATCACACCTGGCTGCCCCACGACTTGAAAGTACACAGGTGGAGCATGCCAATCCCCCTCCAAGGTGTTATACAGAGGGGTAGACCGGCTGGCACATTGAAATGCTACATTTCTCCTTTACCCTAATTAAAATTGGACATTGAAATTCTTCCACCCCCTGCCCCCCTTTTTAACATGGATGGCCAAAACAAGAAACCTAAATAGACATTACCCCAATTGTACCGATGGAACTGCAGGTGTGAGAGACATAGGAAAAATGTAAAGAATATACTGCACCAGGGTCTTATGATGATGTGTCCCCTTCACCAGCTGCTATTTGTTTGAGGACCAGACCTCCCACTCAGTCATTCCTTCACAAAGTGCTTGTACCACTGCTACAGCATTGGGTTTGCTGTTAGATGGTACCTCTGTAACCCTCGGAGTGGAGCTGGGTCTGGACTGGTTTCTGTTTTAGCTTCCTCTTTTTCATGCTGACGTGTGCCTTCTCGAGATCTTGAAGGTACAGGAGGTCCTCCTCGTCTGCCCTGGCCGGACAGAACTCGCTGTCCCTTTAATTGATGCTTCCAGGCTTGTGTCATTAGACTGTTCATTGGGCGTCAATAACCATTTAAAGTGAGATATGATCCATGACACATATTCTTCCTCTCTGTGGGAGGTTACCATCATGCCACTCAATTCGATTACTGTCCATGGTTGAGGCTCAAAAGGCAGCCTGAACTTCCACTGGGGTAGCAGTCTTTGGTTAGAACCTTGTCTCCTGACTGGCAGGTCTGATGCTTAGCTCGCCTCTTCCTACTGGCATTGTCCTTGCAACGTGGCATGTGGCTGAACTCTTGCTGTTGTGGATCCAGGTTTTCAACCAACAGTGGGTGGTTTGGGATGGTGTTTGTAAAAAATCATACCATGCTTAGCCTGCTTGAGGAGACCTCATTGGGGGAGTGTGGCATGGCATGGTAATCTTACAGAAACATGTAGATCGCAATCTCTATATTCTCCCTTCCTGCTTCTTTAGAATTCTCACAAATCGTTCTGCCTCCTTGTTGCATTGTGGCTGTGAAAAGGGCCCATAAATTCATTCTGGACTTTTCTAGAGATACTTTCTGATGGATCTTTTTAGCAGTACGAAAGTGTAAAGGGAAGAAAATCATTATTTCAAAATCAATTTAAGCCACTTCCAAACACATAATAACCATAGGACAATTTGGATAGGTTAGAGTGATTTATTACAGTGCCAAAAATAGTTCGACACAAGTGTATGGAAATACAAAGGAAACAGCATAAAGCCAAATCTACGCACCCAATTTGGACGGTTGCAACATAAACAAAACTATTTGCGCAAGAATGAGGATACAAATGATTAGGAAGCAATTGTCTAAATTTCCCTGCATCGAGGGTTGATTAATAAAAAGCATCAAATCTATCCCATACTATCACTAAAATGACATCCCTATGCTAATGGGTGAGCAATTTGAGTCAAGAGGTCGAGAGGGGAAAGGTTTCAGTCGTGGAATCTTCCTAAGAAGTCTCTCCACCATCAAGTTGGGCCAGGAAGCATAAAGCAACAATCACAAAAGAAAGAGCTCACTCTGAGATGCTCTCTCTCAAAAAGCAGGAAATATGTGGGCACTTTCCCCAATTCCAACAACAAGTTATCCACAGGTAGTTTCTCATGATGCACAGCATGGCACGAATTCTACGGTGGGTACAGCCATGAGCATATTTTTCTATGGTGTTCTCCATGTACATCTTTTGCAACAATTCATCCTCGTCTACCAGGCCTTCTACCATGTGAAATTAACATCTTTCCTTTATCGCTTTCGGGTCATATGATTGTTGCCTCTTTTCTCTTGGCCTAGCTGCTAAAACAAAGATATCAATTTGCCTAAAAAATGTTTCTCCACCTGCAATACAAAACGTGAGAAAGATCAGTTCCACATTGCATATGAAATTCATTACATTAATTCAAAAGCGAGAGTAGTCAGGGGCTTGCATTTTAGGCCTACTGCTTAGGCTAACAAAAATGTGTCACTTAAGCATTACAGATTCACTTAATCATTACTGCTTTTCAACTGATACATTTACCTAAGTGTATTTGTATTTGTATACGGAATTTGTAAAGCGCGAACTACCGCTCTGAAAGGAGCAACTTGGTGCTGATGCAGTGTACAAAACAATATTAGAACCTAGATAGCAGCCATTACAGAACTGTCTGGCAGACTGTAAATCCAAGTTTTTAATTGTTTCCTGAAGGCATTCTCCTGAGTCAGAAGTCCTAGAGTTTTGGGCATGGCGTTCCATGGCTTAGAGGCCTATACGGTAAGAGTCTTACCTCCATTGGTTTTGTAATTAAATCTAGGGATATTAATTAGGTTGCCGCCTGCAGACCTTAGACATCTTGAAGGATTATAGCTTACAAAACGTCTCACAAGATACTTTGAACCTATCTTGTTTAAGGCTCTGAAAGAGGTCAGCAAAATCTTGAAAAGGATTCTCTTATGTAGTGGCAACCAATGCAAGAAATATACCATTAATAAACACCTTTAGTACATGAGTAGTGTTGGATTCCACAACATGAGTACTACAGAATAATGTATTCTACCAGTTGCCCTGATTTCTTAAGCTAACTTTCAATAGCACTTGTCATTAACATAAAATATGTCACTTAGCTCAGTTAGTACATTTCAAAATACTGCCACCTCATGTTGTACAATACAAGAGTAGGTGCAGGTGCGCTCTACACACGAATATGATGCACCCACTACAAATGGAATGAGACTTCTGCTCCAACACTACCATGGCATAATGAGTCTGTGTTGGGTGTTTTGGGACCGGATATACTCTGGTCACTTGCTGCTATTGAACGGGGGTCCATTGTCAGTCCAGATTTCTCCTATCAATCGATGAGTCACTATGATATTTGGAATGATGCCTATGGTGGAGGTAGATAGTACATTTTCTACCTCAAGATATTTGGATAAATTATCGTTTACAATGATCATATAGTCCCATTTGAGAGGCTACTGAAATTGGCACTGGCTCTTTGCCATGGGGATCCTAGGCCTTCCTCCATGTATACCGGGGCTGGGGGATCCAGGAGGCTGATAGCTTGGTATTCATTGCACCATCGTCTCTATCAGATGGTCTAAAGCGGGAACCAGATCTTGGCCCTAAATCAGTTTTCTATTTTCACTACCCCTTGATGGGACCTGTGAAATGAGTTGGAACGCTTTTTGTCTTAGACTGTGGGCAGCATTAGCATTGCGCCTCGTAGAAGGCATTCTTCAAAAGTGATCAACAGCTGTTGCCACACATTGTGAATGGGCTTAAGTATTTGCTGTACATCTTCAGTGTGGTAGGTTAACTCGTTTGTTAGGATCCTCCAGTCAGAGGTTCTGAGTGGGTTGATAATGAGCTGAAGGCAGTCATCATGTTCCATGGCCTCCGCTACCACTTGCACCAACATAAGTTACACGTTTTACATACTGTTCTGTCTCCTGTGCTAGTGCTTCCTCATCTGGGGTTGCACGTCAGACGTGCTTCAAAAGGAAGTCAGATGGGTTGCAGGAGCCCATTCTGTACACAATCTTGAAATTATATTTTTGAAGCTGCAGAATTCATTTCTTGATTTGTGTGGTGGTTTGGATGTGGACCCTTGATTGGACAAAATTCATGGCTTGTGGTTTGTGTGGACTTTGAAAGCGTGTCCATAAGGATACAGGTGGAAGTGGCAGCACTCCCTGTGTACTGCAATGGCTATCTTTACTATCTGCAAGTAACTTTGTTCAGTGGGAGACAGTGCACAGCTGGTGTAGGTGACCAGGTCACACTCTCTGTCACATCTTATACCACCTGTGCCCTTTATGGCTCGTGAGCAGGTAGCACCTGGGACACTATATCAGAATTGGCTGTTGAATGACCCCTGAGGCCTTACCCACCTCTCCAACATGTTTTCATATTAGTTGATCCTCAGTTCTCCCACCTATTCCTTAGCAATGGCATTGTTAAAATTATGCTATTTCATTTTAAAGTCATGTTCATGCCTCCAAATTTTGGGTAGAACATCAAGGTAGACATTGGTGTTTTCCTACTGCTCCCACTTACCTTATGTGTCTTGTGGCCTTCTTTAAGTCCCCAACACAACTGCTGAAATCTCATGAGAATCAGAAATAGGGCAAGATCTGGCACCCATTTCAGGTGCAGTATTGTATAAATATCATCCATTGTACCAGCCTATGGGGCATCCTCCTGAAAAAAAAGAAAAGGAAAGAACAGGTCAACGCACTGAACTTAATTTTCCACAGTGATAAGACAATGATTTTTGAGAATCAAGTGACATTAGAAACTTTATTTATTGCCTTTTAAATCTTGGTTAAGTGTATAATGAGTGTGCCAATATCAGGGCTAATGGCCTGCTGCATAATACTAACTGTACCTCAGCCCTTATTTAGAAGGCTAGCCAGAGAGGTAATAAGGAGCCGGAGAGCCGGAGTGAATCACGTTGTCATTTGTGCAAACCTCCCTGAAGGTTTTGTCTACCCCTATCCCCATCCTTCTAATTTTCTGACCCTCTTTCCCCCTGGGGACAATTGCTAGCACTCATGTCTACTGTCTGTTTAGGGTTGTTCTTGGAGGGATTTGTTGGATTGTCTTTACACCTGCAGATCCTGAGCTTCAGGTGAGGAAAGTCTTGACAGGAAGCCAAGACCATGACCTTCATATCTGCCTGAGCAAAGATGGAGCACAGACGCCCCTTTACCTCCATGGATTCAACTCTTTCCAGTCGTCATTAGGGTCTACTCCTTCCATGGAAGAGTTTGTCAGGGCTCTGACTAACAGGCAAACTGAAGTGCAAGCATTTAGCGTTGAGGTCCAAGGTTACGTACAATTCCACTGGCAAACCATGGCAGAGGTTCCTAGGAACAGTCCTTAACATCCAAACACCATGTACCCAACTGGGGCATTTTTCTGCATCTGCTCCTGATGAATCTCTCACAAAGTCCATTGGGAATCAGCCAGTGATTCTAATTGTAATGACTTCAAGTCCAGTACCATTGGAGGTTCCTGAATGTGTCAATGGTGACAGAACTAGATACAGTGTCTGAATGATTCAGTGTCTCCTTCAGTTTCTTAGCCAGCTTGCCACTTTTACATATGATACCTAATTGTAATAGGCTGATCACAAAGTCTCATTGGCCTGAAGAGAAAAGAGCTTCTCTTCTGTTGCGAGCTAGGAGATGAGCTTAAAGAAATTCACTAAAAGATTATGGATCCCCCTGAGGATTGCCCTGTCTTCATTGATTTAGTGGTCAAAATTTAGCACAGATTAGTATAAAAGGCCAGAAATGACTTGCCTTGTGTCATGATGTTACAGAACGAAAAAAAAGAGAGTCTGGAATTTGAAATGCAAGACGGCAGTGAGCCCATGCAGATTGGTAGGGTCCGCGAACCGCTCCCTTGAGAAGAGAAACAGAAGAGCCATAAACTTCATTTGTGCCTGTATTGAGAAAAAGGAGGACATTTTGCTTGGAAATGTCCTGTCAAACCTAAGGATCCTAGAAAAACTATAGCTCCTGCTGACCTTCAGGATTCTCAGTCGGAAAACAAAAGGGGCTTGGAGGGGCAGGAGTTTGACCCTTTGAGTGTTGCTTCATGTGCAATCTCTCATTATCTGGCAAACACTGATGCTTGTGCCCTCAAAGATATTATTATTACAGTTACCCAAGTAATGTTCACACAACTCCAGAAAAGCATTCCCATCTTTTTGGACTCCGTGTCCACAAGTAACTTATTAGATATTGCCAAAGCATTTGGTGTTACTTTCCTTCCCAACGAACAACCTGAACCTGTCAAGGCTGTAGATGTGTCTGGGCTGTCCTCAGGTCTCATCATCTGACACCATGACAATGTTATTGTCTGAGACAACAGACATTCTGAAAATATCCAATTCAATTTGATGGGCCCACCCATTTTTGGGGCAATATTTGGAGTTACCTGGCCCCAACTGCACAACCCACATATGGACTGGTCCTCTTGCTCTGTGACCCTGATTTAGATTTTTTATATTACACTATTATCAGCAATAGGCTGATTGGAAAGCTCATCTTTTTGTGCTTCTTCCACAACCATGGGTACTTCAAACTTGCCCATACAGTATACCAAATTTCACAATATATTTGACAAATCTAAAGTTATTGATCTGCCCACTCATCCAAGCTTTGATTGAAAAATTGATTTGTTACCTCAGGCATAGTTACATACTAGCTGAATTTATGCCTATACAGGACCAGAGACAAAACATTTAAAGCAACATCTAGATCAGTTGTTGGCATGTTTGTTTATTCTTCACTCTTCCTCACTGATCTCATCTTCACTGTTCTTCTGCTCCAAAAAGAATGTAGCGCTGTGGGCCTGCATTGATTATAGAGCCCTGAACAAAGCAACCATCTAAAACAAATACCTGTTACCACTCTTAGCTGTGCTATTTGATCAGGTAAAAGCTCCACCAAATACAATAAACTTGACCTCAGAGGTGCCTACTATTTAGGCAGAGTTCATGAAGGAAATGAGTAGAAAACTGCCTTGTGCACAAAGTACAGCCTTTTTGAATATTGTGTCATCCCGTTCGGGTTGTGCAACACCCCAGTGGCTTTTCAATTCTTCATAAACAAAACCTTGTAGGACTTTTTGGATCTGTATGTCAATTTATACATTGATGATAATCCAATATACTCCCAAACAGAGGAAAATCATGTTACCCATGTCAAAAAAGACCTGCAATGGCTGCAAAGTCATCACTCACTCGAGTAGATTTCCTAGGCTTCATTCTTTCCCCGTCAAGTATTCATATGGACCCCAAGAAAATGTAAGCTAATTTGTACTGGTCGGGTCCTAGTTCAGAACAAGAAGTTTAATCATTTCTTGTGTTTCGCTACCTTCCACAGGCAGTTCAGTACCCATTGTTCTTACATTATAACACCAATCACTAAGCAGTTATGAAAAAGAAACTACCTTTAGTTGGACTGAGAGCACTCCAACAGCCAATAGCTGTACTTTCACCAGCCAACAGTCACAAGTTTTGCTATCAAACAGCCACACATTCCAACAGGCAATAGTCAAACTAGCTACCAGGGAACTGCCATGCTTTTCACTAGCAAACAGCCACACCTTTCTCCAGCCATCAGTCACACAATCACCACTAGATGCATACTGTTAGCTATGTTTGGGTTAGTGCCTTGACCACAGTGTCACCTTAAACATGAACATCTGCCTCTATCTACACTGAATCCCTATGAAAAAAACCTAGAATATGATTTGACTACCTGTTCATTCAAATTCCACTCGCAGGACTACAAGGGTGCCAGGATCACCTTTCCTAATACCTCCCCATGGCTACCTGCTTAGGCTCAGGAAGGCTTGTCTTTCATGTGCTTTTAGCAGACCCACTGCTCTAAATCCAACTCCTTCTAGTATGTGGAAGTAAGTTTGGTGTATCTGAGGATGCATTATTGGCCCTCAGACAGTGTCAGAAAATCTAAATTTGAAAATTGGGCTAAACATTTTGAGGCAAGGGGGCTCCACCTAGTGGCCGTCGTAGCTACAAGCAACACCCACTCCCTGTGATTGTGAAAGAAATCTAGAGATCATCCTAAATGACAAGCTTAATATGGTGTAGGTTCACTAATAGAATATCAATGACAAAATCATCATGTTAAAAATATTGAAAAGAAAAAGAATACAAAAATATCGACTCCCATACCTACACAGTTAAGTACAAAAATATTGATTTAAAAAATATAGATGTAAAACATATCAATATAAATATATATATAAAATAAAATAATATCTTTTAAATACATTAAATATTAAAATAAATGTTAACAAAATTAATTACATGTAATATACATTTTAACTTTAACCAAATGTAACAAATAAACTTAATAAAAAAAGACAAACACACAAACATAATATTTATACATATATATTAACTTAAAAATAATTTAAAAACGATTATCTTTAATTTATACTTAAAATGTAAATATATATAAATTAAATATATATATATCAATAATTCAAAATATACAAAAAGTCTACTATAATTTAAAACATTAAACTATTAGAATTGAGTGCAACAGTAGCGAAAGTTGTGGATAGTTGAGGGGTAAAAATTACTATTCACAATCCACTGAATGCAAAAGTTGAATAATTGTTGGATAGCATAGGGGTAAAAAAAAAATCATTTCCACTCCAGTGAATGCAAAAGTAAGGAAAGTGTTGGATAGCGGAGAAGTAAAAATTACTATTCCCTCTCCAGTGACTGCAACATTAGAAAAAGTGTTGGATAGCTGAGGGGTAAAAATTACTATTCCTACTCCAGTGAGAGATACAGTAGGAAACGTGTTGGATAGCGTTGGGAAAACAATTACTATTCCCACTCCAAAGAAGGCAACAGTCGGGAAAGTATTGGATAGTAAATGACTAGAAATTACTATTCCCACTCCGAAAAGTACAACAATAGGGAAAGTGTTGGATAGCGGAGGGGTAAAAATTAGTATTCCCACCCCGGTGAGAGCAACAATAGTGAAAGTGGTGGATAGCTAAGGGGATAAAATGAATATTCCCGCTCCAGTGAAAGCAACAGTAGGAAAAGTGTTGGCTAGAAGAGAGGGTAACAATACTATTCCCACTCCAAAGAAAACAACAGTAGGGAAAGTATTGGATAGCGGAGGAGTAACAATTACTATTCCCACTTCAAAGAAGGCACAGTAGGGAAAGGGTTAGATAGCGAAGGGGTAAGAATTACTATTCCAAATCCAAACAGTGCAACAGTAGGGAAAGTATTGGATAGTGGAGGGGTAAAAATTACTATTCCCACTCCAGTGAAAGCAACAGTAGGTAAAGTGTTGGATAGCGCAGGGGAACAAAATCCTATTCCCACTCCAAAGAGTGCAACAGTAGGGAAAGTTTTGGATAGCGGAGGGGTAAACATTACTATTCCCACTCCACTGAATGCAATAGTAGAATAATTGTTGGATAGCAGAGGGGTAAAAAAATGTATTCCCATTCCAGTGTATGCAACAGTAGGGAAAGTATTGGATAGTGGAGAGGTACAAATTACTATCCACACTCCGGTGAGTGCAACAGTAGGGAAAGTATTGTATAGCTGAGGGGTAAAAATTAATATTTCAACTCCAGTGGAAGCAACCGTAGGTAAAGTGCTGGATAGCGAAGGGGAAAAAAATTCTGTTATCACTCCAAAGAATGCAACAGTATGGAATGTATTGTATTTTGGAGCAGTAAAAATTACTATTCCCACTCCAAAGTGTGCAACAGTAGGGAACCTGATGGATAGTGGAGGGTTAAAAATTACTATTCCCACTCCAAATAGTGCAACAATAGGGAAAGTGTTGAATAGCGGAGGGGTAAAAATACTATTCCCACTCCAGTGAGAGCAACAGTAGGGAAAGTGTTGGCTAGCGGATTGGGGAAAATGACTATTCCCACTCCAAAGAATACAGCAGTAGGGAAAGTATTGGATAACAGAGGAGTAAAAATTACTATTCCCACTACAAAGAATGCAACAGTAGGGAAAGGGTTGGATAGCGGAGGGGTAAAAATTACTATTTTGACTCTAAACAGTGCAAAAGTAGGGGAAGTATTGGATAGCGCAGGGTGAAAAATTACTATTCCACCTCCAGTGAGAGCAACAGTAGGGAACGTGTAGGATAGCGGAGGGGCAAAAATTACTATTCCCACTCCAGTGAGAGGGTGCACAGACATATCGAGTCCAAAATATCGTTTGGACAAAATATCGAGTATTTAATATAGACTGGACAAAATATCGACAGGACAGAATATAGACAACAAAAATATTGTTTTTAAGGTAAGTGAAGTAATATCGACTGTAAAAAATATAGATAGATAAAATATCGAAATATATAATATAGATAGTTAAAAATATCGAATTTTTAAAAATATATAATATTTTATAGTGTATTTTTATGTTATAATATGTGTGAAAAGTGTGTATTTATGTTATAAATAATGTTATTAAATGAATTTTTTTTAATGAATATTGCGTAATATAATTCCGTAGCGGGTTGTGGGTTTATAGGGGAATAGGGTGGGAAGTAATTTAATTATAATTAATTAAATATGTAAATGTATTTATTGATAGTATTTAGTAATTAATTGTAACTTAATTTATATTTGTTAATTAATTTAAATAGAATTTTCAAATAATTTATATTATTGATTAATTGGTAATTATGTAAATTTTACTAATTTAATTTCTGTAGCGGGTTGTGGGTTTATAGGGGAATAGGGTGGGAAGTAAATTAATTATAATTACATGAATATGTAAATTTATTTATTGATATTAATTAGTGATTAATTGTTAATTAATTGATATTAGTTTATTAATGTATTTATAATTATTAATTTATTTATATTAATTGATTAATTGGTAATTATGTAAATTTTACTAATTTATTTTCTGTAGTGGGTTGTGGGTTTATCGGTGCATAGGGTGCAAAGTAATTTTTAATAATTAATTAAATAATAAAAATAATTGAACGTTATTTATTTGGAAATAATAGTGAAATAATTTTTAAGTATAAAAAAATAATTGTTAATGTATAATTAATTTGTATTAAGGGGTGATTGATTACAATAATTAAAGTTAAATAGTAATTTTATAATATTATTTATTCTATTAGATAATATATTTATTTATTTTTTATTAATTATTAATAGATATTCATTGTTAGAATTTTGAATAATATATGAAATATTTACTTTCCCTAATGTTGTATTCTCTGGAGTGGGAATAGTCATTTTTACCCCTACCCTATCCAATGCGTTCCCTACTGTTGCACACACTGGAGTGAGAATAGTAATTTTAACCCCTACACTATCCAACACTTTCCCTTCTGTTGCACCCACTGGAGTGGGAATAGTAATTTTAACCCCTGCGCTATCCAACGCTTTCCCTACTGTTGCACCCACTGGAGTGGGAATAGTAATTTTAACCCCTACACTATCCAACGCTTTCCCTACTGTTGCACCCACTGGAGTGGGAATAGTAATTTTAACCCCTACGCTATCCAACGCTTTCCCTACTGTTGCACCCACTGGAGTGGGAATAGTAATTTTAACCCCTACGCTATCCAACGTTTTCCCTACTGTTGCACCCACTGGAGTGGGAATAGTAATTTTAACCCCTACGCTATCCAACACTTTCCCTACTGTTGCACCCACTGGAGTGGGAATAGTAATTTTAACCCCTACGCTATCCAACGCTTTCCCTACTGTTGCACTCTTTGGAGTGGGAATAGTAATTTTTACCGCTACGCTATCCAACGCTTTCCCTACTGTTGCACTCTTTGGAGTGGGAATAGTAATTTTAACCCCTACGCTATCCAACGCTTTCCCTACTGTTGCACCCACTGGAGTGGGAATAGTAATTTTAACCCATACGCTATCCAACGCTTTCCCTACTGTTGCACTCTTTGGAGTGGGAATAGTAATTTTTACCCCTACGCTATACAACGCTTTCCCTACTGTTGCACTCTTTGGAGTCGGAATAGTAATTTTAACCCCTACGCTATCCAACGCTTTCCCTACTGTGTCACCCACTGGAGTGGGAATAGTAATTTTAACCCCTACACTATCCAACGCTTACCCTATGCTTGCATTCTTTGCAGTGGGAATAGTAATTTTTACACTTTTGTTATTGTACGTTAATAATATTGGCTATTATTTAATTATATTTTGTTACTCTATATATATGTTTTGAGAAATATGATAAAAAAAAATATTTTGACTTTCATTAATTATTTAATTATTATAAATTAATTTAAGTATTTTTAAATATATTTTAGTAATTAATTATTAATATTAATGTAGTTTAACATTGTTTTTATTAAAGTCGATATTTTTTACAACTATAGTTTTTGTAAACGATATTTAAAACTCAATATTTTTGTACTTACCTGTTAGTACATAGAAACTCGATATTTTGACAGTCTATATTTTGTCAACGATAATATTGCAACTCGATATTTTGGCAATCGATAATATTTCAGTGATCCCAGTGAGAGCAACAGTAGGTAAAGTGTTGGATAGCCCAAGGGAAACACATTACTATTCCCACTTCAAAGAGTGCAACAGTAGGGACATTTTGGATAGAGGAGGGGTATAATTTGCCATTCCCACTCCAGTGAGAGCAACGATAGGGAACGTGTTGGATAGCGGAGGGGAAAAAATTACAATTCCCACTCTAGTAAATGTAACAGTAGGGAAAGTGTTGGATAGCGGAGAGGAAAAAATTGCTTATCCCACTCCAGTGAGTGCAACAGTAGGGAAAGTATTGGATAGCAGAGGGGAAGAAATTACTATCCCCACTCCAGTGAGAGCAACAGTAGGTAAAGTGTTGGATAGCGGAGGGGAATATTTACTATGCCCACTCCAAAGAATGCAACAGTAGGGAAAGTATTGGATAGCGGAGGAGTAACAATTACTATTCCCACTCCAAAGAGTGAAACAGTAGGGAAAGTGTTGGATAGTGGAGGGGTAAAAATTACTATTCTGACCCCAAACAATGCAACTGTAGGGAAAGTGTTGGATACTGGAGGGGCAAAAATTACTATTCCCACTCCAGTGAGAGCAATAGTAGGGAAAGTGTTGGATAGCAGAGGGAAAAAATGTTACTATTTCCATTCCAAAGAGTGCAACAGTAGGGAAAGTGTTGGATAGCAGATGGGTAAACATTACTATTCCCACTCACTGAATGCAATAGTAGAATAATTGTTGGATCTTGGATCGCAGAGGGGTAAAAAAATGTATTCCCTAACCCTGGCCTTACCCTGGCCGGTAAAATCCACTCCGCTCAAGGAGTTTGCGGATTTTTGACAACTCCGCGTTCCGCGTAGAATGCGGACTTACCGAAAACACCGTGATCCGAGGCATAGCAGAGTTTTTCCCTTGTTTGCGCTTTCAAAGTCTGTTTTTGTGCAAGCGCAGTGACTTACCAGGATCCCTGTGTTCCCCGATGTGTTTTCCTATCTGTCTGCGTGCACCACAAGATTTTAGCGCCGGCCGCGCGATCCCACAAGAGTGTGCGATCGCGAACACGTCATTCGGATGCGCCATCGGATTTCCCTGAAACCGGTCCAAGGATGCATGTTTCCAGTCCAGAGAGGACCTGGCTTGGCAGTAAGGGCTGGACTGTTCCCATGAGGCACAGGGCTTGCACATGACTGATTTCAAACTGGAATGGCATGGTGAGCAAAAAAGTGATGGATTTAGGCCAAGATCTCTGAACTGGGGTGAATGTATGACATTGTTCTGCATTCTGTCCATCAACTGTTGATTTTGCATTTGCCACTCTGAGTGGGACGGGTATGCTCAGACATGAGTACTGTGCTTTCCATGCTACTGAAATGTCCTAGGTTGCTTGTTTCCAGTCCAGGGAGGACCTTGTTTGGCAGTTAGAGCTGGACTGTTCCCATGAGGCACAGGGTCAAGACTGATTTGCATATGAATGGGTTCAAACTTAAATGGCATGGTGAGCAAAAAAGTGATGGATTTAGGACAGACCTCTGTACTGCGGTGAATGTGTGACATTGTTCTGTATTCTGTACATAAACTGTTGTTTTTTAATCGGATATCCGGCAGAAGTTTGGTGAAGTTCCAGATGCCAAACAAGAAAGATTTGCAATCTGGAGAAGAATATGTCTCTAGCAGCATACAACCTACTCGAAAATGATGATTTGGATTAAAAAAACTCCTCAGATTGACATTTGGCTGTACTTTTTTGTGCAAGGAGTTCTTTTTCTTTTTAACTTTTTTTTGGAGACGAAGGAAGTGCCCCAGAGTCTCCAACTTCCTGTCCCTGTCCAGCAGGTTCCTCCCAGTGCTCTGTCCATGTCCTGTTCACATTTCATTTGGATTTGGAGCTGGAAGGATCACTTTTTGTGTCTGCTGCATACTATATCATTGTATTTGAGGGCTTTTGGATTTGAGATTTTTCAAGTACGTTGGTGTTGTATGTTTGATTGGGGCATTGCAGTTGCTGCAACTACAATTTTTGTTCTTTTCACAATTTAAAAAAAAATATATACTGTGGGTAGCCAGTAGGCCCAGAGCTAGCTATGGGTGCATGAAACAACTGTTTCTGTGGTGTATGTTGAATTTATTTGAAATATCATTTAGGGCATGAATGGCATTGGATTGAATTGCAAAATGTATATTTTGGGAGGTATTTAATTTTTTGGGTGTGTGTTAAATAAATGCCTGTATTATGTGTGTGTATGTGTTTGTGTGTGGTGTGGTTGTTGTGTAACTTGCACTCCTTGTTTAGCCCTGTGGATTTTTGTTTCTGCATTTTATTGCATTAAAACTGTGTTGTATACCATGCCTCCTTTGTCTGGATACTATAGGCCTGTTTCAGTTCATTGTTTTCCAGGCCTCCTGCTTTTTGTGACTGTGAGTGACCATGTGGCTGCTGGCCATTGTGTGGTGGTAGTTTAGAAGTGTGCTGCTTTTGCCATATAGGCCTACATGTGTTTCCTTTGCTCCTTATGGCCTAGGCTTCTTGTTGTTGTGGGCCTGGCCATGTGGCTGGCGGCCATATTGAAGCCAGGCAGTGTCCTTTTGCCATACGCCTGCATTGTCTGTCTTCCCTTTCTTGTTGTTGTGGGTGGCCTGGTCATTTGGCTGGTAGCCATTTTGTGGAGCAAGCCAGTGTGCTTTTGCCATACACATGCAAGCTTGTGGCCTAACCTGCCAATAAGCCTTTAATCCAGTAGGCCCAGATCTACTCATGGGTGCATGAAACAACTGTTTCTGTGTGTCTGTTGAATTTGAACATCATTTAGGGCATGGATGGCATTGGATTGAATTGGAAAATGTCACTTTTCTGGTGTGTGTTAAGTAAATGCCTTTGTTGAATGTGTGTGTGTGTGGTGTGGTTGTTGCATAACTTTTCAACCTTTTTTGGCCCAGTGGATTTTTGTTTTTGCATTTTTGCATTCAACCTGTGTTGTTTAGCATGCCTCCTTTGTCTGACCATATAGGCCTGCTTGAGTTCATTGTTTTCCAGGCCTACTGGTTGTTATGACTGTTAGTGACCATGTGGCTGGTGGCCATTTTGTGGTGGTAGTTTAGTGTGCTGCTTTCGCCATATAGGCCTGCATGTCTTTCCTTTGTTCCTCTTGGCTTACTGCTTCCATCCCCTTTGCTTACTGCACCACCTTGAATGATGTGATGCACAAATTAATTCTAAGCAGGTTCCACTTCCATTACATTTGTGTTTTTGTTCTTCTTCTTTCCTATCCTTCCTGAGTGTTCACAGTATACCATGAAAGCCCTTTTAGTCAAAGTCTCACAAATGGATACACTCTTATTTTTTTCTTTTTATAACTTAAACTGAGTTAATAAAATAAAATAACATAACACTAACAAGTGTGACCACCACACACTAAGTTACATATTATATTTGTGTGTTTGTACTAGTAGTAATTGAACAACAACAAATGCAACATTTCACTAATGTTATTTTAGCTTCTTTGCTTTTAGGTGCACAAAAAGCCCGAGGAGGAGGTGTCATTACCATCACCCGCTTTACTGCCAGACAGAAGTCCTGCTGCTCACGACATCACATGACGTGTGACCACTGACATCTATGCAACTTGTGCATCTGCGTCCTGCTGACATTGTAAAAAGAATGGCCCCAAAGAAAGGTAACAGGTCCTCCAGTACCAAGAAAGTTTCCAGTGAGAAGAAGGAACAGAAGAAGGAAGTTGCACTGCCACATACCAAGACTGATGTGCCGCCAAGTATGTTTTTGGGAAATTACGCCTGCACCAGCGGTGTCTCTGGACCAAACTGGGAGCAGCAGCTCCGCATCAGCGGGTCCTCCCCACCAACCTAAGCCCAAGCCCATAAGTATTGTAGAGGTGGCCAGTCTACTTGTGCAAATGCCAAAGAGCAGTGATGTTGAAATGTCATTATAGCAAAGTAGTACCCAATCAACGCAGGCGGAAACTCGGCAGATAAGTGGGAAACCACAGCTGCAACAACAGCCGCAACAATAGCCCAAAATAGTAGTAGTTCCTCCCGAAGTAGGGGCAGTTCAGGAAATGGAGCTTTCTGCAGACGAAGAAGAGCAAGACACTCTTTAAGAGGATCAATTGTGTTCCAGATCCCCTGCAAGGAAAAGAAGGGTTAGTCCATCAACTTCTTCTTCAAGCCCCCCTTCTGATGATTTAGATACCATGTGGAACCCACTAGCTCAGCCTGAGAGTGAAGCACAACACGCGACAAGGCTAAGGAAAAGGAAGGTTCCGGAAAGCCTTAGAGTAATGGAGGAAGATGTAAAAGAGGAGAATGATGACGAGCCAGTCATCAAGAAGATTACTCCTGCCCCAGTGGAGTTGGAGACTGACATTATAATTACCCCATCCCAAATTGCTGTAAGGGATGTGGCATGGATACCACCAACACAGGTAACACCAACAAAACTTCCAGCTTCCATATTTGTATTTTAAAATGCCCGGCAGGGACCTCCATCCAGCTCAACCACCACCTCAATAGGTAGTGGTACTGTAACTGCACAGAGTTAAATTCCAGGCACACCCTTCAATTCATCTAGCATTACAAGTGACACCTCCAGCAGCACAAGAAAGTAAACCTCCCCAGTTTGGAACTTCTTTTTGGTCAACTGTAAGTAGGACAACATTGCTATATACTCAATTTGTCGACATGATGTTAGTCGGGGTAAGCTTAGAACAAACTATGGTACCGGAGTCCAAACAACCATCTGAAAAAACACCACATGATCCAGTGGGAGGTGCACCTACTTAGCATACAAAAAAGTAAAACGGCACCCTTTGCAGTTGGTGGGGATGAAGAAATAGAAGAAGATATGATCGCGGTGGAAGGTGAACAAGAGGGAGACATTTTCTCTGATACACAAAGTAGCCCTGTCCCCAGCAGTGTAGTGGTACCGCCCACATCCTCCCCAGCAACATTTCAGTGGCACCGTAGTGAGTACTGCAATAAAAAAAGTGCTTTGTTGAGCCTAATTGGGTTCATGAAGTCACCTGCATCAGCAGCACCAGCAAGGAAAAAAATCCAGCCTACCATTGTCAGCAATCTTAGGTCAGAGGGGCAGTATGAACGCAACAACCCAACGGCACGTTTGTACAATGCGAAGCTGAATACAATGGACCTTCTCCCTTTTTCTTTTGTGGAAGAAGTGGGTTTCCTTGAATTTCTGACAGCCATATGCCCTAAGTGGAAGGTTACCAGCCTGTCCTATTTTGCCAGAGTTGCTTGAACAACGTTGCAGCAGAGATGACAACAGACATGTGGACCAGTTGCCAAACCACTGATTACATATGCATCACTGCAGAATGGGTCTCTTCTGTGAGGGTTAGAGAAAAGGTATCTGAAGCAGGTGTTGACACTGCTGAGATTTTTTGTGCTACTCGGAAACATTCAACTATAGCCATGGATAAATCTCATACTGCTGCAAACATTTTGGAAGAGCTTAACAGCCAGGTCTATGAATGGCTGAACCCAAGAGGGCTTAACATTGGTTTTGTTGCCACAGATAATGGCAGTAATATAGTTAAGGCCATGCAGGGTGGTGGCTATTTCAAGGTCCTGTGTTTGGCGCACTGTATTAACATTATTGTTCAAGACTTTCTGAAAAAAGAAGACAGAGTCAGCAACTTACTGACCCCCTGCATAAGAATATGCACACATTTCAACCATTATTTTAAAGCCCAGAAGCAGCTGAGGATCATTCAATGTGAGAATAGAATGCCAGTCAAAGCACTGTTCCAGGAGTTGCCAACATGTTTATTTTTTTATTTTTTATTTTACAGAGTTTTATATAGTGCAAACTTGACCCTTATCGGCTATAAGAGCACTTCACATATCACCAGTTGCCTTACATGAGGAGACATTCATTTTTGTTAGGCACAGGTAGATTAAGTGATTTGCCCAGAATCACAGGATGTTCAGCATCATTGCCAAGACTCAAACCCAGTTCACCAGATTTGAGGTTTACTGCCATAGCCATTAGGTCAACTCCTCCCCAACTTATTACATGCTTGATCATCTGTTTGATCAGTACAGACCAATCAATGAGTATGCCATGCAAAGAATAAGGCATGCAACTTTGAAAGGCATGACCCTACAGATTGACCAATAAGGCTTAGATAAATGCCTGACAGAGATGCTTCTTCCTTTTGAGCTCTTCACACAAGAAGTCAAAAAGGAGGACCGTACTATGGGCCTAGCTATCCCATTGTTGCACATGCTAGAGCAACAGCTGAAGGAGGTGTCTGAAACATACATAGGTGTGGAGGAAAAAAATTAAGCATATGAGTTGGTGGAGAGCTTATCCCATCGCTTAGCTGAAAATACAAGGGTGGAAAATCGCATTGTTTAAGAAAAACATTTCACTTGTGCCACAATTTTGGATCCATGGTACACATTGGCAGGGAACACTGAGACGTTAATTCCTTTTCAGAAGTGGATGTTGCCCAGTACAAAACTTGGATAGCTGAGGCAGCCAGTGACTTGGAAAATGAAGGGTTGGTAACTCAAACCCACAAGTACTGCAGCAGGGCATCCGGCGTCAAGTTTAACTTCATAGCCCGCGGGCTGTGCATTTCGCTCAGACCTGTCACCAACACTATCGACAACAGCAAGAACCGGATCATTAGCCCCAGTAAAATCAGCACAGGAAGGATATTTACAGGCAGGACTTGCTAGGTGCAGTGCTGATGCAAAGAAAAAAGAGGCCCAGCAAAGTGGAGCACCCCTGAACATTGAGCAGAAGGTCCAGACCTATCTAAATGACCCAACAACGGTCTACATTGATCTAAACCCATTGCTGTATTGGTATGGTAAAAAGGGCCAATGGCCAGTGCTCAGCAGGCTGGCAATAAACTATCTGGCTTGCCCTGTCACAAGTGTCTCTTCTAAGTGTGTTTGCAGTGCTGCTGGCGCCATTGTAACAGTGGAAAAGGACTAGTCTCTCACCCAAAAATGTGGAGAGGTTAACCATGATCAAAATTAATCAGCACTTTATACCACCGAATTAAAAAATATGTGAATCCTGTGCCAGAACCACTAGCCACCGATATTCGTTTTGTAAGCCTCCAGCATCCGGCACCGGGCAATGGCTACCAACTCCTTCCTGACAGTTTTAGAAGATAGGGACAGCGACTTTGGAGATGGAAGTAGTGTCTTAGATGATTACCTACTTCTGGTTGAATCACCAGAGTTTAAAGAAGCGCTATACTTTCCTGACAATGTGACTTGGAACTTCTTACTTTCTTTCTTCCTTATTTTACTTTTATTTGTGTGTGTCTCTGTCTTTCTGGTTCAAAACTTTGAATCACAACAAATCCATCACCACCATCTTCTAGTCTTTTTATTGGCATATTGGAGTGGCAGCTCTGTGCATTTAACTTAAGTCCACTCTTCTGAGTCCTGCTCCATCCTCCTGACTTGCCCTAAATCCATTTCCCTCAAGCCAGATGATGATTGGATGGAGAATAGTACAAAAAATGTTGCCTCGTCGAGTCCCTCCAAAAGAAGTGGAACCTGATGACTACTATAACTACCCTCCTTTCCAAGCCGAGAGAGACTGCCCCTCAACTTAAGATGAGAATAAGGAACAGGTAATGATGGCATGCATTGGACGCTGACTTGGAGTGATTGGTGTTTGTGTTGTTGTGCTCTGTTGTGCATGAAGTGAATTCATTTTCTACTTTTTCTTAATCTACACACTAAAAGAGACTCAAGTCAATGTTTCCCTTCAGGTTGTTTAATAACAAAATTGTACTTCTACTGCAGGCCAATCTATTGCATTTTCGAAAGTGGAATCTGGACTCACTCAGTAAACTGCAGACTGAGTTGGAAAACACCATGATGATGACCACAGTGACATAATATCTTCGCAGTCAGTCAGTAGGCCCGGAATAACCCAGGTATTTAATGAGTGGCAGGAAAGGTAAACAAGTCAACAACCACAGCAGACCTACATGTCTGTGTAGTAGTGGAGTCGAGTCACAAGTGTAGTAGTGGTAGTATGACTGACAGCTGTGCATGCCATTTATTTAGTTTACTTTGGAAAATGCTATGTTGCTGTATATGTGAAATGTGTGCTCTGTCTGGCTCAGTCAAAATCGAAGCTAAGTGGAGGTGGGATGGGCGCCGTGGACCATCTCTCTCCTGTTGCTGTTGTAGGTTAATACGGGAAACAGACAACAGAGTAGATATGATTTAGCCTTGCAGCTCTGAAAATGATTACACTCCTATGTAATTTATGCTTTTTTTACTCCTTGGTTTCTAAATATCCCTTTTGTTTTTCCATTGACACGTACAGGCCGGCCTTTACCCTGTGCTAAACAGAGAAAAACAACTCACACTCACCTACCAATCCACATCCGCCAGGTAGGCAGTGGCATCCAAGAAAGACAGATGCAGCGTCCATGGAAGTGAGGACCAAGAGGAATGCCAAGATGCAACTCCCCGATTTAACCAGTATAACATACAGTAACACTTTAGTATCAACATTCTTCATCTTTTAAATAATTTGATTCATTTTTCTCTTCAATCATTACGACTGGGTATTGTTTGCTTTCTGCTTATAATTGATCCCTACAGCTATTTTTTTATTTTATTTGCTAGCTTTAAAAAGTAAGCCCAGTACAACAGAAGTAAAAATGCATGTAATTTGGGTCTCTCTGAGGGAAGACAGGCATGGCTCATTGAATAATAATGAATAATATACTGCTGCCCTTTACAGTCTACTAGTCTAGTTAGTGAGTACTACTTATCATTAATCATCAAGTCATCATCATCCTGCATTCATTTCCTTTTGGTCGCTTAACAGATTTATGGATATGATGGTCATCGGTCAAGATTCTGCTTTGTTGTTTCTCCATGCATAGTGTTTTTCTTTGTCAAAGTTTCCCCAAACCCCGCTTCCCACCCATTCATCAAACCCTAACTCTCTTACCCTGGGCTGTGAGATTTATATTGAGGTGTGACTAAATTTAATGTACACTAAAAATTGCTCACACGCTTGCTGGGGCGGATGTGGTAAAAGCAACACTAATTCAATTTCAAGGCAGGGTGAGGATCTTCTTCTGCTTGCCCACCCATGCTCAGTATATTTTCAAGTAAATTTATTTTGCAAAGGAACCTAATCCATCATAATAAATTGCTGGCATTGATTGTATTCATCATCCTCCTACACAGCGCTAAAGGTTACACGTGTATCGAATGACTCGACACAACTACAGTTTGTAACTTGTTGTACTAGGCTATTCCGCAACCATAATGTTTTATTTTACTTCAGCATTGCTTATCAGCATTATTATTATTGTTTGGCAGTCTTCTTGTGTATGTACTATACTATGTTCTACCCCTCCCCCCAGAGACTCTCTCTCAGGTGACTGACTGTCTTATTTTCTTTTTTTGCAAATGCTACTGCCAGTGTCAACCACTACCACTACAACCATGGCATCTTGGGAAACCAAACCATCATCGCCATGCAACCATCACTGTGTCTAAGTTAAACATCAATCACAGGTAGGAGAAAAAGTTTGGGGGAGGTATGAATAATAATATTAATTCATTAATTCCCACACCCCTTGAGTCCTCCTGTTGCAGAATGCATAGACTAGAAGGACAGACTGACAATACTAGTAGGACAAGTCACTCAGAGAGGGGTCTCCATCTATCTGTTTGAATGTTACACAATCTGCAGATTATTTTTAAATCAAACACTGGCTGTGGCCATGCAGCATGTGAGGTAAAACAGTAACATACCCACAAAACATTAACATTGTATGTAAAGTTCAAGTATAAATATAATTGAATCCACTAACAAAAATAAACTATTTAAAAAATCCCACAACACCTGACCCACCCCTTTCTCTCATCCCAACCAATGTCCAACAAGAAGAAGTCGAACCAATGTCCGTTGAATAAATAAAACCCCAACGCCCATTTAGCACCCACCAAAAAAAGGAATAAAAAAGGGGCAATCCAACAGGGTCTTTTGTTTCTTTTCATATTCAGCATGCTCTCAGTTGCTTGTCCACCAGGATCTTTACCTGCTCCTCTAGGTGCGCCTCGAGGCGTGCCATTCGGAGGAACATGCAGCACTTGAATGCCCTACAATTGCATCCTTAGGGGGGGCTACAGTGTTGGATGTAGTGCGGCGGCGGGTGCCTGCCTGACCACGGCGCCGTACCACTGGAGGGGCCTAGGCCTGGCTGGGACCTTGGGCATTGGAGGTGGCTGCAGCTGCTGCCACCTCCTCCTCCTGTGCCAGAACCACTAGCCGCCAGTATTCGTTTTGTAAGCCTCCAGCATCCGGTGCCGGGCCATGGCTACCAACTCCTTCCTGACAGTTTAGATGTTCCTTTGGAAGGAGTAGCTATATCAAGAAGAAGAAAAAAGATTATTGAAACAATATACTCTTAGCAAAACAGTAAGACAAATTAATTCTACACACAGTGGCACAGTAGCACTACCAAGCACAGAACATAAAATTTGTGATATGTATATATCGTCCCACTTCCTCACCCTCTAACATTTGTGAGAGGGTCAGGCAGTATACTAGCACTATGAACTCGAGTACACAGTACACCAGTCTTTTTCTTCTATCTTGTTTAGCAAAATTAAGTAACCTTGTTGTAGCCGGCATCCCAGTTTAGTCAGCTTGCACCCAAGACAAATATACTTGTGAGGCAGGCTCATGTTAGTTTTAATTTACTAGTGACTGCAGGTGGGGAAGCCGAGTGACAACAAAATCATTGTATTTTTCTATTACGGGAGGCACTGGCCATAATTTGTTACATTAAGGGCAAATGCTCAATTTAACATTTAACCTGTCCTGCCTACTACAAAAAGGCAGATGATATCTGATCCAAATGATCATTGCTTATATATGGGACGACATGAGGTACCTTTTTTGATTGATTGTGTGAACAATGAACATGCAGCCGACAGGCCACCCATAGCAGGCTAACACAGTCAAAAATAAATTACCATAGGTAGGGAGAGGGCCTCAGAGTCCGAGGGAAGCGCTTGATAACAACATACATACACAATATAGATGCTGTGCTTGCAAACTACTGTGAGTCAAGGGTGTATTCTGAAAATTCAAATTCTATTCTCCTTGGCTTTGCTACTCTGGCACGGTTTCTTTTACATTCTCTTCAAACTAAGACTCTTCATCCAGTGACAGTCTCCACCTATGTTATCTATGATGAATACCATCCAGGCATCCATCCATTCAAAGAAAACATTTCTATAACTATTCTTAATCTCTCAACAAACCTTAGTTTGTTTCACCAAACATTTTTTTTAACCGACCACCCATTAGTTCTTCCTTCCTTGCTTGCCTTGGCTTTGAGTTTGACCCACGAAACACCCCAGTGGGTTCCTGCTTTCCACCCATACAGTTTTACCCACCCAGTAAGGCATCTTTTCTTTCACCTTCAACCCATCCTTTAATCACCCATGCATCTGATTCCTATCAGCTGCATAAGCATGCATCCCGCATATCCTTCTCTGCCAGTCATAAATATTACATCTCGCCCGTCATTCCCCCTTGACTTCCACCCTTCTTTCCCTTTACGTTCAACCCATCCATCCAGGTCATCTGATCTGAGTCTTAGTTTTATCCATAAAACTTTCACAGCTAAGTTGAAGTCAGTAAAGGTTGTCTTCTTCAACCGTTGTTCACAACAACTTAGTCTCTCTCAAGAGTATAGTGTACATCCTTGCAGCAAGTGTAATCTCAATACGTAAGGACTATAACTTACCACAGCCTGCCACTGCTGCTGGCTCACCCTCTGCAAAAGACACACAATTGATGGATGGAATGCAGAACAAAACATTCACCCCCTTCAAGATATCTGGGTTAAATCCATCATTCTTTTGCTCACCATGCCACCTCAGCTTAGACCTGGCATTATGCAAATCAGTCTTGACCCTGTGCCTCATGGGAACAGTCCAGCACGAACTGCATTCTAGGACCGGTCTCTGTACTTAGGTGAATGTATGACATTGTTCTGCATCCTGTCCATCAATTGTTCTTTTCGCATTTGTCACCCCGAGTGGGACGGGTATGCCCAGATGTTGGTCCCGTGCTCTCCATGCCACTGGAGTCAAGCTATCCTGACAGGTGAGGGCTGAAAGCCCAAAACCAGATCTAGAATACAAGGAACCCATGTGTCAATAAACAGTAACCCCCCCACAAAACATTAACGTTGTATGTAAAATTCAAGTATAAATATAATTTAATCCCCTAAGAAAAGCAAACTATGTAAAAAATTCCACAACACCTGACTCACCCCTTTCTCTAACCCCAACCAATGTCCAACAAGAAAAAGTCCAACCAATGTCCGGTGAATAGAGAAAACCCTAACACCCAATTCCACTCCCACCAAAAAAAGGAATAAAAAAGGGGCAATTCAACAGGGTCTTTTGTTTCTTATCGGGTTTGGTGTGCTCTCATTTGCTTGTCCACCAGGATCTTTACCCGCTCCTCTAGGTGCACCTCGAGGCGCACCTTGAGGCATGCCATTCGGGGGAGCATGCGGCATACATACACAATATATATGCTGTGCTTGCAAACTACTGTGAGTCAAGGGTGTATACTGAAAATACAACTTCTATTCTCCTTGGCTTTTCTACTCTGACGCAGTTTCTTTTATATTCTCTTCAAACTAAGACTCTTCATCCAGTGACATTCTCCACCTTTGCTGTCTATGATGAATATAAACCAGGCATCCATCCATTCAAAGTAAACATGTCTATAATTCTTAATATCTCAACAAACCTTGGTTTCTTTCACCAACAACATACATGTATTTTTTTTAACCCACCACCAATGCGTCCTTCCTTCCTTGCTTGCCTTGGCTTGGAGTTTGACCCATGAAACACCCCAGAGGATTCATGCTATCCACCATACAGTTTCACCCACCCAGGCAGGCATCTTTTATTTTACCTTCCACACATTCTTTAACCACCCATGCATCTGATTCCTTTCACCCACCTATGCATGCATCCTGTGTATCCTTCTCTGCCAGTCATAAATATTACATCTCAACCGGTCCTTCCTCCATGACTTACACTTTTCTTTCCCTTCTCTGTTCGACCCATCCATCAAGGTCATATGATCTGACTCTTAGTCTTTTCCATAAAACTTTCACAGCTGAGTGGAAGTCAGATAGAAGAGGCAATTAGTTACTCAACTCCCTCTGCTAATGCTGTTGCTAATGCTAAGTAAAGGGTGTCTTCTTCAACCGTTGTTCATAACAACTTAGCCTCTCTCAACAGTACAGTGTATTCCAACTGTTGTTTCAAGTGAGCTGCTTCAGCTCAGTTCTCTTTGGAAAAAAAGAAAAAGTAGAAAACTGTTAGAAACACTTTCGTACAAAAACATCAGCACTTTAAAAAAACATTGTAGAAATACCCCACAAAATCCTCCTAGCACTAGTGACACAGTTTCTGATTAACCCTAAATTTCAACCTGCACTCCTCTTAGGTTAATTTGTACTTACTGACAAGGGCCTCCTGTATAGTGGGATATCTCAACCTCTTTCCCTTCTCTAGAGCCAATACGTTGTCCCTCCCACCACACAAATAAAACTTCTAAAGCACCTCAGACTTCCTCTGTACCTCTACAGCTCCTTCTTATGCCAGAAATAACCTGTCTATATCAAACTCCTTCCTTAAAGTCAGGCACCAAGTCTCTGAATATTTTAACTCTTTCTCCTGGACTGGACACAGTAGTGATGCTCACTCCATTTTTTCTAGACTCTAAAAGCTATTTGGCCTTCAAGTGCACGTCCATTACACTCTAGCCAGCATAATCCTTTTCGTTTCTATTTTGGTTTGGGTTTGGTGACGGTCTGAGGACCGTCTTTGGACAAGTACTTGAATTTGTTTGAGTTCTCTGTGAACAAGTTACCATTTGGTTTGTATTTGGTGGGGTCTGAGGACTAACTTTGGTAAGATATTTGCAAATATCTGCTCAGCATAAAAAGTACATTTGTTTTCTTTTGAAAAATTCTGTGCACTAGCAATTGTTCTCTTTGAGCTGTCGCTGCTGTTCTACTGATGCTCGTTTGGAAGAAAGACAGCCTGAGCCTCCAGAAGGCACTCCTAACTTCGATATGTATGTGAAACACAGCGTCGGCCCTATTATGTTTAGTACATTATGGCGCAAATACAAGTGGGATAATGCCAAGTTGCAGTGGCCATTGACGGGCCCTTTCTGTGAACACAAACATAATTTCCTGCAGGATAAGTTGTTTGTGAAAAGAAGTAGGCAGTTGGTGTTTGATTCCCTTTGAACATGGCAAAAGGAGGCTAAGCAGAGAGGAATGAAAGCAGAGAAGGAGTCCTCGAAGGGAAAGATGCAGACAGTGACTTAGAAAGCTGTAGCGTATGATAGTGAGAAAATAAAGAAGGGAATAGAATGTGCTGATAGGAAGTTTCAATTGCAATGTGAAAAGTCTTGTTACACGAAATGATAATGATCAGTTTGTGGAGGAATTATTGGGTGTCTGACCCCTGCCTCTGTATGCCCCGCAGAGGATGTACTGTGTACTTCCCCCACCGCCTCAGCCATCCGAATTGTCTGTTTCTGTTGTCTCTGCCTCTGCTACTCCATTTGCTTTGGCCACTGCACCTCCTGTCCTTTCTTTGCCTTCATCATCTGTGACAACTATGTTGGTTGGTGTTACAGCAACATCTGTTGTTTCGGCATCCCTCTCAACAGCTTGTATGCCTACGACATAGCCAGTAGTGACGCTATTGCCTGTTAATTCTGTTTTTACCCCTACTGTTTTCCCTAATTCCCCGCTGTCACAAAATAATGACATGCCAGTATGTGGCCATGAGGATAAGGACTGGATGAAACTAAAGGAATGGTTAGGATGAATGTTAATACAATCAGATGAGGAAGAGGCCGAGACAGAGGTATTGTTGCAGCAGTCTTCGAGGAATGGTAGAGGACGAGGTGTTATTTCCCACCAGCTGCCTCAGACTAGTTGGAATACTATGCCTGTAGGGCCAAATCAGTGTGCATATTGTAAAGAGAAGGGACACTATCCCATGTTGTTGCAGAAAGTCACGGCCCCTAGAGGACGAGGTTCTAATGGAAGGGATTGTGGAGCTGGTGGACAAGACAGAGCCAAACATGCTGCCACATCGCCGGGTCATTCAGACAGTAATTATTTTGATTAAAAAAGGGGTAGCCATGATGGCTATGATTTTGATGAAGTGACAGGAATGTCTCACAGATAGGACAGCCAGGGACAGAGTGAGGGACTAGTCCAGGTACCTGTAGATTGGCGCAGACATTATGTTATTGCAGATTTGCATGGCTCAGCTAAGGATTTCTTGGTGGATACAGATGCCATGAATAGCTCTGTTTCCAGGACACTGGTCCCTGGGGCAGCTCTGTCTAGCCTTAATAATGTGTCCGTAGGATTTTCTGGTGTACCAGTTGTAAACCCCATTTCCAAACCTCTTACATTGACTCTAGGTCCTCTTACTATGAATTCACCGTTCCTGTTGACATCAAACTGTGGCAACATTTAATGGGCCTACATTTACTAAAGAAGTTGCATATGACTATGTATTGCTCTCCGGAAGGTGTTTATATGACAATGAGTCTGAACGTAGTCAACTCTAAGCAGTGTCTGTCCCAAGATAGGCCCCTTCCTGCTGAGTTCACGGATGTGCCGCCCACTTTGTGGGCAACAGGTGACACAGATGTAGGATTTGTTGCAAATTCCCCTGGTTTCCATTAAAGTTAACAACAATGCCAATTTACCTCATATTCCCAGTACAAAATTCCAGATGTGGGGTAAAGAGCTTTGTTGCAGATTATGCAGGACCTGATTGAGACAGGAGAGGTTGAAGAGACAATGGCAAATGTGTGTAAAAGCCCTATTCTTCTGATTCAAAAGAAGGCATCTTCAGACTCCCCTGATGATCACCCAGATATTTATCATTTTGTGCTAGATCTGCGCACTGTTAATAAAATAGTGGTCCCTCAGTTCCCGGTGGTCCCTGACATTACTGCCCTTCTGACAATGATTCCTTCCTTTGCTAAATTACTTTCTGTCATTGAATTGAAAAATGCACGCTTTAGTATGCCAATCCATCTTCAAAGCAGACATTGGCTCGGTTTTACCCTAGCTGACAGGAACTTTAGATTCTGTTGAGCTCCTCAGGTCTATATTGAGAGCCCTAGTGTATATATAGCCAAGCCTTGAAAGCCCAATTGGACTCCCTCACAATTCCCTCAGGTAATGTATTGCTTCAGTTTGTGGATGAAATACTATTCTGACACAGGGATGAAAAGTCAATACGGTTAAGTTGTTGCTACATTTGGCTCAGCATGGACATAAAGAGTCCCTTTCTAAATTTCAATATTGTCGATAGGAGGTCACCTATTTAGGTCACCTACTGTCAAAGGAGGATAGAAGATTGACCCTTGGGCGCGTCAGCACTATTGTGTAAAAGCTTATCCATAAAACTCAGAGTGATCTAGGCACTTTTATTGACATTACTTCCTACTGTCGACAGTGGATCCCTAATTTTTTGTTACTAACCAAACCCCTGCCTGCATTTACAACTAAAGATGTGCATGAACCCCTGCCTTGGATGCCTAACTGTCAGCAATCTATTGAGCAATTAAAAGTTGTGCTTTGCTTTGCGCCTGTGCTTTGGTATGCCTGACTAGGCAGAGCCGTTCGTGTTGTATGTACACAAGACGGCCGGTTGCATGCTTTCTGTCTCAACATAGGCTGTGGAAAATAAGCAAAGGATGTGTGCTTTTTTTGGCTCTTCTTGACCCAGTTGCAAGAACTCTCCCAAGCTTTCTGTAAGGTAATCGACTGGGCTTGACCTTGATACTGACCTCACAGTCATGGTACCCCATGCTGTGGATACACTTTTGAATAAAACCAAGACAGAGCACCTCACCGGTGCACATCTGACCGGTTACGAATTGACTATTTTTGCACCACATGTTACGAATAAAAGATGTGCCACTCTAAATCCAGCTGTGTTGCTACCCCTCCCTTCTAAGAGTGAGGAGATTGATAAAAATGATTGCATTTTTCGGATGGAGGAGGAAACGAAGGGACGTAGAAACCTGACTGATGTTCCCTTATCTATCTGCACCCTAAGGGGAACTATATGTTGATGGCTCTTGTTTTAAATTACCAGATGGCACCATCACTCCAGAATACGCACTCACTATGCTGCACACGGTAGTTGAGACATCACGAGTTCCCTATCGGTCTTCCCAGACAGCTGAACTTGTTGCCCTGATTCTAGCTTGTGAATTGAGCAAGGGACTGGTTGTGAATATTAACACTGACAGCTAGTATGCCTTCAGGTCTCCCATACTTCTGGGTGTCTCTGAGCAGAGAGAGAGTACCTTACTTCCCATGGGACATGCATCCAGCATGGCCCTCTTATACATAGGCTTCTGTCTGCTTTGACACTTCCTAAGGAATTGGCCATAATAAAGTGCAGTGCCCACAAGGCAAGTACTGACAACGTGGCTAGGGGAATGCATTTGCAGATCTGACAGCCAAGGAGATAGCTCAGGCGAAGAAGAGAAAGATGTTTGTACAAGGTTCTGCTAGGTGGGTGCTCGCTGTAACTATGTTTGAGGATACACTGGACAATGGGAAAGAGATTCAGAGTGAAGCAACAATTGAACGGTTAGCAGTATGGCAAGAAAGCACAGCATGTTTGGATGAGGATGGATGTTGGATGGATAAGTCAAGGAAAAAGTGATGGATGTTACAAGATGCTTATTTCCTCCCTTTATTCACTATGGCACACAGGCCAGCCCATATCAGTGCGAAAGGCATTTGTCATTTGCTAGTGCCTGTATGGCAGAATTACAATATCCCAAAGATTGCTGCCCACTTGGCTAATATTGTATGGTATGCATGATGCATAATCCTCGGAAAGGTACCCCTACACCCCCTAGTAATTTGGCACATCCCACTTTTGCTTTTGAGGTCCTTCAGATGGACGTCATTGAACTGTAGCGAGTCAACAATTTGAAAGATGTGTTAGTGGTTGTTTGTGCCTTTAGTAAATGGGTTAAGGCTTACACCACTAAAGAGAACACAGCTGTGGTATTGCAAAAGCACTCCTAAAGGAGTTCTTCCCTCGTTCCGGCTTTCTCCGTTTGATCTGGAGTGATAAGGGCAGCGTTTCTAATTCAAATGTCATTCAGTTAGTGTGTGAAGGTCTACATATTAAACAGAAATTCCATGCCGCACACCATCCCCAGTCAGCAGGCTTAGTGGAGAAGTACAATGGTAGTCTCAAACTGAAATTGGCAAAGAGTCAGGCGAGCACAGGTTTGCAGTTGCCAGATGCTTTACCATTAGCCCTTTTGTCTAAAAGAGTAATGCACACTCTAGGACAGGATTATCACCTTACGAGGTCATGTTTGGAATCCCGGCAAATGTGTGGGGTGTGCTGCAGCCTCGTAAATGTTCAGACATTGAATATCCTCTGTTGGTAGATTACCTATATGAGTTAACTAAAAGTCTGCATTTTATTCACCAACAGGTCCAAGACGCCTTTTTCTGCCACCAAGTGCCTTTGCCCCGCCTTACAATCATTGGGTTCATGATAGCATCGGGACTCAGAGGGGGAACAGCTGCCCGCTTTGTCCCCTTCTTGGATGCCCAGCTGACCTGGACCCAAACGGAGTAAGAAAATTATGCAGTGTTCAATGCAGCAGTGCCCCCTGAGTTCCGAGCCATTCAAAACACCCGCTCAGCTGACCCAACTGTGTTTGAGTTCCAGCCCATTGGCCTCTCTGCGTCTGAGCTCCTTTTTCCTGACCCTTCTGTGCCTGGAGTAGCTAGGTTCAATCTGCGCCCGACGGAGGAACAGTACACCAATGGAAACGTCAGATTAGCAAGGACAAACTCGATAAGTCAGGCCCCAGTAGATTAGGGAGAGGCAAAATTGGTGCAATAGTTCAGACGTTGGACAGGATAAATAGATCATGCTCCCCTGGAAGCGGATACCTTATCCAGAGTGACATGGGATTTCTTCAGAAGAGCTGGTATCGCTGAGCTCCACCGACAGTGCTCAACAGCACAAACGTTGATGAACAATAGGAGTCTACCAGTGAGGCTCAGAAGAGCACTAGGAACATTTGCCCCTTCTTGTTTTCTTGTCATCGCCTCCATTGCATTTCCTTTCCTCTGGTTACAATGTATCGGATTGGTCACCCAATTATTTAGGAGGAACAGCCATTTGCAGCACCATGTTTTAGGCGGAAGGATTCTGGATGGTGCAGTTGGTCCACAAAGAGTAAAATAGTTTTATTGGTGATTGTTCTGATTTCCCTGATAGCAGTACTTGGAATAATATGGTTCCTAGAGGAGAAATATCCAATGCACTCTTTGATTGGCACAACGCCTGTTCCTCCTGAACACATGTTTGTTACTTTGGCCCATCATAAAGGTGAACACAGAAAGACATATGTAGATACTGTGTTTTTACAAACGCTCCACCAATGCCTTGATACGTCTAATGTCACAAATTGTTGAATATGTGGATTGCTCCCTTCAGTTACACAAGTGATAGCTTGTTATTGATGCCCTTTGTCATATCTAGGTAGCTGTGAGTTTTGGTTTGAATTGTTCTCTATGGTATACATTCATTATCATTCTTGTACTATGAATATAACATCTGCTGATTATCACACAGTGTTAGAATATATACGTGTCCACAAAGGGTTTACACCGGGAGAACAAGGGACCCCTGATACATTGTCCCCGGTAGCTTGCATGAATGTGTATGACAGAGAGAAAAATGCAACATGGCTTCAAAATGAAACGTTGGACTTCCAAGGGTTCAAAGTCACTAAATACTTTTGCTCCTTTCAAATGCGCAATATTACTCAGGATGAGGCAATGCTGGTGTCAGTAGTCAATACAAGAGATGGTTTTTGTGTTTGAGGGCTTGGGAATGTGAAAGTCAGAAAGAGTAATTGCAATTATATACATACGTTGAGCACGAGTAGTAGCCTGCTTTTGCACCCACAGCATAATATCTACTTTGTTTGTGGATCTCTAACTTATGTTTGGCTTCCTAGTGGATGTCTGGTATGTGTTACCTTTCTTTCCTCCTTCCCCCAGGGTACATAGCACGCATAATTATCATGAGGACCATCGAATACAGCGTAGGAGTGCCCATCTGTTTCGAATGAGAAGGTTTATTAATTCAGAAGACATAGATCAGACAGACACCACTCTACAGTTCACAGATGCTATGAAGGGCCTTATACCCTTTTGGGGTCCTTTGTCCTACAGCCTTAATATTTGTCGGCTCACCAGAGTTGCAGAATGGGTCATTAATACCACAGCAGGAAATTGGACCAATATTACATCTGAGCTCCAGGCTACGAGACTTGTTGCTCTACAGAACAGGATGGTGTAAGACATCATCCTTTGACTCTTTCTGGTTGGTTCTCGGGTCTACTAACATCCTGGGGTGGAAGATACTTATCTTTCTGGTAGCAGTTGCAGGTATAATTTTCACATGTTGCTTGTGTGCACACTGCCTTTCTGCTTGCTGTGTTGGAAAAATGACACCCACACCGAAGACCCCAGCACATGATACCAAGCCTAAGGCTATGCTGATGCAGGCTGTTCAAGACCTAATGTCAATAGATGAAGGTATTTTTGAATATTGATACTGTGTGCATTAACATGTAATAGTAGCCTTCTTATTTTACAAGAAGTTATTCACTTCCTAACACTAGACAAAATTGTTAGGAAATGCTAAAAGGAGAGTCTGTCGGACTGAAAATGCGTTTGGTCGACTCCTTCCAACATTGTACGATTTAAGTTAGCTTTTGCGGCACCATTTTGCATTAGCCGCCAATTTGGGAAATGATCGAAAATCACGTCTGTCTCAACTTGTGTCTGCCTCATTGAAAAGCAGCTGCCAATGTGCCCTCTGTACATGTGTTTCTTCAAGGTTGAGTTTGCTGTGCTAATGAATAAACTGCCTATATTACTGCATACGATTCTATCTAGATAAGCCTGCTCTCACAGCTCAGAATGGTGTGGGCAGACAAAGTAACCTTGAATGCAAGGCAATGTGTGCCCGGTCCAAAGATCGTAGCTCATCCTTCGGTACCTCCTTTGTTCACCAGCTCCTAGACTGGAAAATACCAGTCTGGACGGGTCTTCAGGTATCTAAGATGAATCCCTCTGCAGCAATCTGAGGAGGCTGGTCAAACCAGACTCCGCTCGAGTGTATAATAATAAATAACTTTGGTTTGTATTCTCTACTGTCTGACCGACTACTCCTTTGTATGGAAGGCTGAGAAGTGGTTGTGAGTGACCTGGGTGGCCCTAATCAGGTCACTTCCTTCATGTGCCATTGCAAAATTTAAGTAAAAATGCCCTTGTAGTAAATGGGATAGTGAAATCCAAAAGGATTCAGTCTAAAAGGTTTAAAATCTAAGAATCATCAAGAGGTAAGTGATCGGTCAGTCTCTGGAATTCACTATGAATATGTAAGCCCAGTATGCACCTTTGAGTGTAGCATTGGCTTAGTGGGGCATGGATGTCGTAAAAGACCAAAAGTCACCTAGACCAATTTGTATCTGTATTTGTTTTACATTTAGTAACCCCTATATTTTAAAGACATCTATTCAGTGAGATCACCTCCTCCAAGGCTCCACAATAGCCCTTCAGCTCTTTAGAGTGGTTCAACCTTATCCAATACAATGATGGTCTTAATTGAGCTAAATGTATTATTGAGTTCACACTCATATCTCATCTTAGCGGTATTAGGAGAGTATTCATAGAAAAAATAGTTATAGCTCTTAGAAATGTATTCTCTGAAATCCTCAGTCTAGAAAGGTTTGAGAAGCCCCATAGTTCAGCTCAGTAGAATGTGCAACTCTCAGCCTTAGCTCTATACACCTTACACCATAAGTGCAGGCGAGATGGACCTGGCTCAAGATGCTCTATCAGCACAGACGTTTTCAAACTTGCTAACCAAGCGCTGTTGCCCCATTTGGGTCTTTGAGATCAAGAGGGTATTGTCAGCTAGATCTCTCTTCTTTTTTGGTGAAACACCAGGAATTGAACACTTAACCAACAGAGTAAGAGAAAATAATTTGCAACACCTCCCCTCCACTGGTAGTACTTGAACCCTTGCAATAGGACGGCCTGTGACTCCAAATGGTCATGCCTTTACCTCTAAACTACTGCCCCTGGGATGCCCATATTATACAAATAAAAATACTAAAGTGATAGGAATCAAGAAGTGCAGATTCACTGTGATGGAGTCACTGACCCTATGGAACATAATGCTAAATATTCGACTAGTGCAGTTCATGGATGTCTATTAGGATCTCGTCAAGGCCAAAAATACCCCTCAAAGCGGGCCCAAGGCTGACTCTTAAAAACCTTGTTTCAGAGCCAATTAGCAATAACTACAGAACTTTATTTGAGATCAGGTGGGCTTCCCGGGATGGAGTAAGCTTGTGAAGGCCAATAGTCCCACTTAAAGCGGACCAAAGGCTGACCGTTAAAATTATGCTTCAGAGCCCATTAGCATTGACTGTATAACTTTATTTGAGATCAAGGGGGACTGCTAGGGGTGGAGTGAGCTCTTCTCTCTTTGTTTGATGTTCAAACCCCTATCCTGCCTTGCAGAGCTTGGTACAACTACTAGGATTTAACATGCACCTCAGCACTTTATGTGTAATAGTTACCCTGGGCTATGACTTGGAATGTTTTTTATAAAGTGCAGGCATCCAAATGCTCATGGGCAGCACCCATCTAGCATTTTTAGGCCAAGGGGGGCAGCTAGGGATGGAGTAAGCTCCTTGCTCCAAGAGCTATCCCGCTTAGCTGAGCATGGGTTTACTACAAGGAACCGTTTTTATAATATGTAGGCATCCCAAAGCTCCTGGGCAGCACCCAGCTAGGCTCAGGTGGGCCTAAATAGGTAGTACTCCTAGGATACAAGATGTACCTTGGTACTTTATGCATTGTAACCACACTGGACTCATGATTAGGAATGGTTCTTTCTCTTTTTACTACAGTACTTTTATTTATTTTTTATCACTGGTGTTATTTTATTATATTACTGAATATTTTATTCTTAATAACAAGTACTGTGGCATACAAATGTAGGTCTTGAAAAAATCATTAATGAAAGAGTGCATTTCTCCCCGGTGTATATGCCCTTTTCATATTTCTACAATTGTAAGTCCTGTTGTCATAAAATGTACTCTTCCCCACACGGTGAAGATAAATCTAGTATTAATATTACCACCAACAATATGACCAACCTCACTCACAACATCAGAAGGGTAAATGCGGAGTTTAATGGAGATGTTGAGAGATGGAGACGGCTGCCGTTAACGATAAGGGTAAGAGATGCATTTTATAAAATGATCACGCTTCCGATATTGTTGTATGTGATGCAAAACAAATTTTGCAGAATACATGAAAATATATTTGCCGCAATTGACACTGATTTGCGCACGTTATTGTGGAATAGAGGACATCCCAAAATTGCATTGCAGACACAGCAACTAAACCAGTTTAATGGGGACTCACTTTACCAGACATAGGGGCATATTACAGAGCCACCGTTTTGACAGTGATTAATGAATGGGGACATGCAGCGGGATACCCCACCTATGCCCTTGAGTGGCTACAGTTTAAAGAACACACATATCTTCATTACATATACGGGGGCAAGGGAGTTTGCCAACTTTTGCCTGCCACACAGAGGGCAATCAAGGTCTGGGAGGGAATGGAAAGGCAGATGAGATATGACAAACAGATCAGGGTGCAAGGTTGCCGGAGATTGGCAAATTCCGTGACCTTAGAAAATGGGATTTAATCTCGATCACTAAGACAGGTGACGTTATAGAGGGGTGGACTCTTGCTTCTTTTGAAAAGTTACACAGAGCATATCAAATGACAGACACTCAGAGATATTCATATCTCAGACTGCAACATGCATGGAACGCAGAGGAGATAGATACTGCGCAGTTGCCAGAGTTTGCCCCTCTCGAAGGTAAACTGCTGCAAGAAGAACTCTCTTGTAAGGCCATCTCTTGTACCTACAAAACGCTAATAAACAACTTACCAGACAAATTAGGAACTCTCAGGGCACTGTGGGAAGCTGTTACGAGTCCATTGGAAGATATTGATTGGGAGGTGACCCTGATGCACCCGGGAGAAGTGGTGATGAGAGAGCAATTGCGTCTAATGCAATTTAAGGTCCTCCATGGAGTCTACTTTGATCAGGTGTGTCTCCATAACAGGGGTAGAGCGCAGTCACCTCAGTGCCTGTGATGCAATACAGAACAAGGCACATACATACACAAGCTTTGGGAGTGTAGGAAGATCCAACGCTACTTGAGCCGGGTAGCAGGGGAGCAAAATATAGTCCTAGGGACACAAATAGAGCTGGAGCCGAAATATGCCCTATTGGGCATTCCCACTGAAACAGACCTGCCCCGCCACAAACTTCTTTTTTATAACTTAGGGCTAGTAGTGGCCAAGAGAAATATTGCTTGCCTATGGGGGGACCCAAGCCCGCCCACGCTGACTGGATGGAGGGCGCATATGGATTTCTTAATGGTAGCCGAAAAAGTGACTTACCAGATGAGAGGGTGACCCCAGAAGTTTCGTAAGATTTGGACCCCTTGGATACAAATCTATGGGCTAACTGTGGAGGGGGAAGATAATGTAAACACCTTTATGAGGCAGGACTCAGGAGTCGAAGAAAGATGAAGAGCCTCGCCCCTTTCCCCTTCCTCTCCCTCATCCCTCTGGCGGTTGATACAGGTATAACGGAGAAGCATCAAATCATTGTAACTGAAAGGAGGTTAGTGCTATGTAATGTTCTGCTACTCTTGTTGTGTAAATGTCTGACTTGCATCTATGCATTGCTGATTCTTGATTGTCTATATGCTGCATACAACTATGTTAATATTTTTATTTTTTTTAATACATCTAGAATTACATATATCCCATGTTAAGCCATATCCCCATGAGACCAGAAAGAGATACCCACCTCCATCCTCTTAATCAAAGGAGAGCAGGAATACGAAGTCTGCAGCGTCTTAGATTCCAAAAGTATGCATGGCAGACTTCATTACGTGGCAGACTGGAAAGTGTATGGCCGGGAAGAATGTTCCTGGGAACCTTTAGTCCACCTATAAAGTGCTTCATACCTATTGTGTCACAATTACCGAGCTCCTCGGGATCAGGGCGATGCTCAGAAGGGTCAACCTCATGACGTCCCCACACTCTGACTAATTAAATATACAGTATAAAGGCAATCAAGCAAGGGATGGATTTATGGTATGAACAGCGGTGGAAAAGGGAGACCTGTAACAAAATACGCATACAGTATTACTCTCTGGCTACTCTCATATAATTCTCACCAGAGTCGTAGTCATACCATAAAAAAGGACCGTCCCTGAGGGGAAACCTTCCTCTCTCTCTTCGGTAAGATAATTCTCTTTCCATAGGAAAGTGATTCACTATACATACTCTCTGTCACACACCCTTTAATCCCAATGATAAGGCCAACTCCAGAACCAGGGCAGAAATCTTATTAATTAAGTTCGTATCATGTAGCAATCAAAAAAGAACATCAAAATGCTGGAGATCTCCGTTTTGTGAGCGTTCCAAATAACACAAAGTAAAAGTATGAAAACTAGGCTCCAAGAATAATCAGCTGACCCAGCTATATAGTTTTGTTATTCCAGGATAATTCATATAAAGGAAAAGGAAAATGTTTCTGAGCTGGACCTCCACTCCAGAAGCCCAGGGAGCTTACCGAACTTTCAATATCCAGAGTAGTGATTTCAAATGGCGTGTAGGAGCCCTCCAGTGATTACCAGCCTGCCTCCTCCGGCAATATCACCTCTTCGTGTCTGCAGCTGCAGGACAAGAAAAGGACAGTAGGATGGCAGTAATGAAGAGACGGACGCTCCGAGCAATCCCACTGCAGCCGCTAGCGGGAAGTAGACACCACTTAAGAAGGCGTTCAGCCGAGCGTAACGCGTAGCACGACTCGAAAGGAGCCCAATTAGGCAAACATCAAGTATTCCTTTCCGCGCCTCAATAGAGGACGTGGAAAAATCCAAGAAGGTACACGAGCATCGATGGTTCAGAGCAGCCGCTCTGAAAACAGGAAACAAGCACTTCGCCAGAATCACGTACAATGCTCCTTGTAGTATGTGATTATATAAGTCAGGTCCCACCCATAAGGCCTTCTGGGAGATGTAGTGCGAATATCCTCACTCGTTGCCTGCTATTTAGGCGCAGCGTGCTCAACACCTGACATATTGTGATTCTTTCACGCAGGATAGCAGGACAAAACATGATCCATTTCGACAGTCTTAGGTGTGGTTTGCAGGATTAGTACAGTCACAATCAGCCTAGTCCTTAAGGGCGTCCCTGGAATTTGTAGGTCCTCTAGAGCTCCTGGAGGATGTCAAGTCATAAAAACCCACTGTTGGAAATGGGAGTCCTGGTTGTTCAAGGCTTGCGCCAAGGCCAGGCAGAAACCACCATTCCTAAGTTAGGGTAAAGAAGTCACCTGCCAAGACAACGCCTGCTCACCCCCTTGGTAGCTTGGCACGAGCAGTCAGGCCTATCTCGAAGGCGATGTGTAAAGCATTTGCACATGCACCCTCCAGCAACCACCTCCAGGGCCCCCCACAAAAGGAACTCCACACAAGGTATATATGAAAATAGCCTTTGTATTAAAAGAACACATTAGATAGGAACACACACTTTACAAGGTGCCAGAGGCAGGGGGACCACTGCCAGGAATATGCACTTGGTGGAATTGGCATTAGAACACATAACAACTAGGAGCTTCATAGAACTAGCATTAGAACTCACTCTAATCAGAAGCAACATACATGAGGCATCGGATATTCAGGAGGGAAGAAATGACAAGGCACATAACACATCAGAAGCACCTTCAGAGGTGCAACACATAATAACTCTCAGGAATCACCTTAACATCAGCTCATAACTTTCAACAGGCCAACTGGCCTTTCTGGGGCTAGGACGCCCAATGTCGCAATGTCAGGACAGGCTGCAGGTAGCCATGAACAAACCTACACGTGGCAGCTGCCCACGAAGTGCAGGGCAACTGTAGAGGATGATGAGGGGAGGGGGGCTAACGTTGGAACCTCGCAGGCTCGGCACAATTATGCAAAAGGTGGAGCCTCTCTGGCTCGAGAGCAAAGGTGCTGGGGCTGAGCCTCACAGGCTCGAAAGAGAAATGCCATCGGTGGAGCCTCTCAGGGCTCGAGAACAACTGGGCCGCCTTTGGGCCTCTCTGGGCTCTGGACTAATGTGGGCCTTCGTTGGAGTCCCTCCCGGGGGACTCAAGAACAACTGGGGCCTCGGGAAGCCTCTTGGGCTCAGGAAATAATTGTAGGGGTGAGGAGGAGTCCCTCTCGGGGGACTCTGCATCATTCGAGGCCCCTCGGGCCTCTTAATACAAGGGGACTCATCTGGAGGGGAGGGGCGGGCACCGGCAATGTGCCCGGATGCCCCTCCTCCCCTTCAGTCCACTCACCGGGTCTCGCGCGCCGGTCTCTTCTTCTCCGCCGGCCTCCTCTCGCTCTCTGGGGCTATCACTCGCTCTCGGGAGCCCCGAGGGGGTCGGCAGCTTCTCTCGGGCAATGCAGGAGCACGGAGTAGGCTCCCCGTGCGGCCCGGGGCCGACGTCACGAGGGGTCCGGGCCAGCGGCGGTGAACTTGGGGGAGATAGCGAGGGGTAGGCTCCCTCGAAAATACAGAAAATAAGGGAAACAGTGAGGTAGGCACTCGCTGGGGGCTCAGGAACCTCCGTGTGACAGGGCAAATGCCGGGTGGGCACTGGCTTGGTAAACAATGCGCTTCCAGCGCTAGGGACACGAAGAGCGTGCTCAAGCGCTAGCAGGAAAGGACAAGCGCTCCCAAGCGCTAGGCAGGGGGGACAGCGCTCTCAAACACCAGGGGCCCAAGGAACGCGCTCCCAAGCGCTATGGCCAGCAGGAAACATTAAAGTACTTCAGGGGTCCAGGACCTCAGTTGGAGCACAGCAGCTCCTAGAAAGGAAAGTCCATCAGGTGTCCAGGAGCTGGGCAGGGGCCAGGGAGGCAAGCCTTCCCCTGGGCCCAAGCAGCAGCACGCCCTGGTAGATTCAAGTTGGGAACAAGAACCTTTTAGAAGAGGTCGCAGCCTCTTTTTATACATGAAATTCCTTTGTCTAAAGGTGCAGGGTGGGGGAGAAACCAGTCGCAGCTGGTCTTGGGAGTACTTTGTTTTCCCCAGCTACCCTTTCCATTCACCAGGCAGGCTAGGGTCATCAGACGCACCCCAGGGGGTGGAGCCAGCATTGTGGGGGAAAAGCCCAGCCCTATTGAGGATCCAGGCGCAGCCCCTCCCTCACATCAGCATCTTAATCTCTCCATTCACCACCGGGGCAGACCCACACAGACTCCTGGAGCCAGGCTCCCCAGCCGGCTTCAGCCAGTCACGCGCCAGCCCACTTACTGCACACACACACACCCATATCTGGAAGTGGCACTTCCACACTAGACACACACGCAGCATACATCATCACGCAGCATTCATTCACACGAGTCTGCACATACCAGACTCGAGGCTGTACCCCCCACGCATCAGGAACTACCAGGGATACGCTCACATTCCCCATGCATTCCTATGAGAGGGCAGGCCTCTCTCACCACACGCACTCAGAGTGGGAATCACCATCCCCAGGTCACATATAACAAGTAAAAACCTCAGGGGTGGACTTGCCAGAAGGGCCAAGTCCAACACCCACCCACCTCTGTGTATGATGTGTTTTCTTTGTTACATGTTGTACCATAACAAGTTTTCACACGATGTTCTGAACTAAATTGCCTTACTACTAGTTCTGGTGCATGTGTACTTGGGCACTCGAGCGGTCATTGCAGTTTCACATGACAGTCATTCCCAATACCACCAGGATGTCACAATTCCAGTAATTGCTCACAGATAGGAGGAGTTAAGGGAACTACATTAGAGACAGAACTCAGCAAAGATTGGGACAGAGCTTCAGAACATAGGTCACTCATACCCTGTCTCTGTTTCCCTCTTGAAGGTTGACAATTACACAAGGGGACCTACAATGATGTCTATCATCCAGGCCCTCTTCCTAGGCCCTTACTGAGCTCCCTTGTGGATGGCACTTAAAACACAAGTGGCAAGGTAGAGTAGGCAGATTTGGATCCATATCGTCACTGCAAACCAAGCAGCGTGGGCTATCAGATAGCATCACATTGTTGCGATCTGACAGGTGACAACAGCTGCTGAAGAGAGGAGTCCCGGTGTTGTTGTTGATGGAGGTGGGAAATCTCCAAACAAGAAAAGTCCAACACCAGTATCGAGGAAGGTTTCGGCATTGATTGGATGCTATTCAGCATTGGTCCTGGTGAAGCCCTTTATGTTCAGACTTTAAAACCTTTCTGGAAGTCAGATGTTTTCAACAGGACAAACTGGCAAATTTGGACTTCCTAGCAATTTAACAGCTCTGACCTTCAACAGTGACCCTGGTATCCTTTGGTTTTCCAAGCGAAAAGTTTGCAAAACAATTCCAAATGCTACATCTTGCAGCTTGGGGAAAGGAGGAGCACGTTCTAACATCTGCCAAATGTTCAGGTCCTGGGAAGCACCACTTTGGGGTTGGGACTCACTCCAACAAAGGCCAGTAGCAGTGCCCATGGGAAGTCCAATTGAAACTGTCTAGCTGGGCAGTTTCAGGGATAGAGGCCTCTGGAAGTTTGTTGTATCACTTTAGATCAAACAAAACTTCAGCCACCTGACTCTTGGAGTCACTTCTGGGGTTCTAGGTTCAAGGAATGCAGGCTCACTCTTCCTTCAGTTTCATCAGACAGCATGGCGGTACTGCTTCTGCTTCCTAACAGGTCCAGGAGTGTTATGATGAGAGGGCTGTAGGGTTCATATTTATGCCCAGTGCCAGCCTGTGAGTGTATGACAATCCCTTTTCCACCCCTAAATCAATTCTGGTCAGTTCCCTCCTTCATTCATGGCTTCGAGATAGCACTACTGGTGAGCTAAAAAGGAGGCAAGTCTACGTGAGCGCTTCATCTGACAGTGACAAAGTAGGCATCCTTTGAATCTCAAGAAGGGGATGAACACATCCTCCGGGCCATCCTGTCAAGGGAGGAGACCCATTCCCCTGTTTGTCCACTGTCTGAGAGCAATACACATGTCACCACAGGGAAGCCAACAAGGGCCAGGTGACAGATTGATATTGGCAAGAAAGCCTTTAAGATGTAGACAAAGAAATTACAACTTTCTAAAAACCTATTTTCCAAAATAGAAATGTAAAATCCGACTTGACCATTAAAATGAGTCTTGGAAATATTTTTCTAGCTTTTTCCAAAACAAATTTTGTGCTTATTTAATGTAATAGTGTAAACCAGTGTTAACTTATGTAGAAGACAGCCTAGTCACATAGAAAAATGAATTTGGAGGTTTGTCACTGCCATGACAGACAAACTTTAATTATATGCTTTTCCTAGTTTTAAATACAATCCATTTGCCCTATCGCCATTTTCGGCTTACCATAGAGGTAACGTATCAGTATTAAAAAAAAGTTTTTAGCCTGGCAAAAGGTTGATTTTTTTCAGTCTAAAATAGCAATTCAAACTGCACACTCAGGCTTCAGTGGTTGGCTTGGAGGCATGTTTTCAGTGCTACTTTAGTGGGTGGTGCAATGAGTGCTATTACCAATGGGCAGCATCTATTTTACAGACCCTGGATGATTGTAGTAGCAAATACTAGGTACTTTTAGTAAATTACAAGTGCCAATAAGGTGAACACCAATTTTACCATGTTTAAAAGGGAGAGCACACACATTTTACCACTGGGTATCAAAATGTGCAGTTTATAGACAACAACAAATAGGATTCAGTAAAAAGGTAAAAAAAAAAAAATCCTGATGACCCTGTGGGAAACACACATTTCCTTATACCTTTAAAGGCTTTACTAAAATATGATGGATCAATATAGATTACATGGAAATAGTTTAAGAGTTCTCAGAAGCCTTTATAAAGTTGCAGGTTTACTGAAGTGTTCGGTTACTACAGTCAAGCAATGAGATAGTGATGCAAGTCATAATGCTACACTGTATTAAGTTAGATATAATACATCTATCTTCTGCTGTGATTCCCTAGTAGGTCTGCATGCAAGGCTGAATAGCTTAGTAGGTTTGAAAGCAAATGACTGAAAATGATTTTCCAACAGAAACAGTCCAAAAATATTAGCAGCCTATAACAATGTTGTCGTTTATGTGACGTTTCCGTAGTATTTTCACCTTTTTATGGACTGATGTTTGTTGATATTTTGACTGTGGTACTGTCATGTAGTCTCAAAATGTGTCTTCTGTCTCAATTCAAGGAGATACATTTTGGCTATACCCAATTGACTTACTTAATTTTTCAGTAAGGCTACAGTAAGTTGGTTCCAAAATTGCATCAAGGAACCAAAGACATGTAAGTCAAATGGCGGTAGCAGTGTTCATTTCATCACTCGCATGAATGACTTGATGATCAAGGCTCCAGGTTTACCACGGTGGCCCAGCTGACTACACTTTGAAGCATTTCAGTAGAACATGTGAGTGTATTTACAAATGCTGTTTTGTTATAGAAGTAAAGTGAATTTTCTATGCAGAATAATATTTAATTGTTAATAAATGTCCAGTTGAAGGGTGAAGGTAGAGTTGTGGGGATAGATGTATGATGCTTTTTTCAGCTCACAAACGTCTGATTCACAGAATCGGGCTTTGGTGACCTGAAAAAAAGCATTTTTAAATGTACAAAGCCTTATTTGTGTTTCGGTAAGCTATTACCGAATTGCAGAGTCGCTATTAGAAAGGGGCATGCCAAGGGTGTCCCTTCTTAATTGCGAATCACAGGGGCATGTATGAATGTTTTGTGACCGGAATGTAGTTGCAAAACATTCATAATTTCCTGACTCTGTGAGGCAGGCAGTAAGCCGTTCACAAATGGGAAGTGGTCACCAAGGGACCCTTTCCCCTTTGTGAATGTGGGTGCCAACATTTTTTATCAGCAGGCAGGGGTCCAATGGTCCTCTACCTACTCTTAAAAATGAAAAGGTAATTAAAAAAAAAAAATTAAATGCATCCAGTTTTCCTTTTAAGTAAAATGGGCTGCATTTCAAAATAAAAAACTGCTGTATTTAAAAGGCAGTCACAGGCATGGTGATGTGCTGACCCCAGCAGGCCACCACCCCTGCGAGTGCTGGCCATTCCAAATGGGTCGCAAATTGCGACCTGCCTCATGAATATTAATGAGGCAGGTTGCTTGCGACCCATTGGGAATCGCAAACAGTGTAAAACTCACTGTTGTACATAGCTGTTTGCAATTTAGTAACAGAGAATTGCAAAAATCTGTTAATAGGAAATCGCAAACATACGTTTGTTTACATCTGGCCCGTGGTGACTAATTTGGGTGAGTAACTTTTCTTAGCCATATTTTCTACTGACTGAAGGTCCCAATATTAAGGTTGTAGTAGGTCTACTCTCCTTGCAATGACTAATCCTTGATGAGGTGCAAGATCCAGCTCTGCCTGTGAAACAGTAGGACTGCTTCTGAGAGAAGAAAGGGGCAATTGCAAGTCTCGCTCTGTCAGTTTCTCTCAGTTAGTCAGTCTCTCTCTCTCAGTCAGCCAGTCTCTCTCTCAGCCAGTCTCTCTCTCTCTCTCTCTGTCAGTCAGTCTCTCTCTGTCAGTCTCTCTCTTATTCTCTCTCTCCCTCAGTCAGTCTCTCTCTGTCAGTCAGTCTCTCTCTGTCAGAGTCCCAGTCTCTCTCCCTCTCTGTCAGTCTCTCTCTCAGTCATTCTCTCTCTCAATCAGTCTCTCTCAGTCAGTCAGTCTCTCTCTCTCTCTTAGTCAGTCAGTCTCTTTCTTAGTCAGTCGCTCACTCTGTCAATCCCTCTCTCTGTCGGTCTCGCTCTCTCAGTCAGTCTCTCTCCCTGTCATTCCCTCTCTCTTTGAGTCTCTCTGTCAGTGTCTCTCTCTCAGCATCTCTCTCTCCTAGTCTCTATCCCACAGTCAGTCAGTCTTCCAGACAGTCTCTCTCTCCCACTGTCAGTCTCTCTCAGTCAGTCATTCATTCTCTTTCTCGCAGTCAGCCAGTCTCTCTCAGTCAGTGACTCTCTCAGTCAGTCTCTCTCTCTGTCAGTCAGTCTCTGTCTGTGAGTCTCTCTCTGTGAGTCTCTCTCTCTCAGTCAGTCTCTCTTTCTGTCGGTCAGTCTCTCTTTCTGTCGGTCAGTCTCTCTTTCTCTGTCACTTTCTCAGTCTCTCTCTCTGTCAGTCTCTGTCAGTCAGTCTCTCTCTCAGTCAGTCTCTCTCTCTCAGCCAGTCAGTCTCTCAGTCTCTCTCTCTCTCTCTGTCAGTCAGTCTCTCTCTGTCAGTCAGTCTCTCTCTCTCCCAGTCAGTCTCTCTCAGTCAGTCATTCTCTCTCTACCTCAGTCAGTCTCACTCTCTCTCTGTCAGTCTCTCTCTCAGTTAGTCTCCCTCTCAGTCAGTCTCTCTCTCTCAGTCAGTCTCTCTAAGTCAGTCTCTCTCAGACAGTCAGTCTCTCTCAGTCAGTCAGTCTCTCTCAGCCAGTCAGTCTCTCTCAGTCAGTCAATCAGTCTATCTCTCTTAGTCAGTCAGTCTCTGCCTCTCTCTCTCAGTCTCTCTCTGTCAGTCAGTATCTCTATACCACAATCAGTCAGTCTATGTCAGTCAGTCAGTCTCTCTCTCTGTTAGTCAGTCTCACTCTCAATCAGTCTCTCTCTCTCTGTCAGTCACACAGTCACTCTCTCAGTCAGCTAGTCTCTCTCTCTCTCTCTCTCTCTCTCTCTCTCTCTCTCTCTCTCTGTCAGTTTCTCAGCCAGCCAGTCTCTCGATCAGTCAGTATTCAGTCTCTGAGTCAGTCAGTCAGTCTCTACTCTCTGTTGGACTTGGCCCTTCTGGCAGGTTCACCCCTAAACTTTTTGCTTTGCTGTGTCCCTGGTAGTTTCTGTTGCGTGAGGTGTGCAGGCTCGAGTTTGGTATGTGCGGACTCGTGTGAATGAATGCTGCACAATGGTGTATGCAGCATGTATGTGTCTAGTGGGGAAGTGCCACTTCTAGACATGGCTGTGCGTGTGCTGTAAAGGTGCTGACGTGTGATTGGCTGAAGCTGGCTGGGATGCCAGTCTCCATGACTCATGATGGGTCTGCCCGGTGGTGAGTGTGGAGATTAGAATGCTGATGGCTGGGGAGGAGTGCACCTGGGTCTTGAATAGGGCTGGGATTTCCCCACACAAAGCTGGCTCCACCCCCTGTGGTGCGTCTAATGTCCCTAGCCCTGCCAGTGAATAGAGTGAGGGGCTGAGCACGTCAAGGGTGCTTACAAACCAGCTGCAACTGGTGTTTCCCCTCACCCTGAAGCCAGACAAAGGATTTTCTTGTATAAGAAGGGGCTGTGTCCCCTTACAATTGGTTCTCTTCCTGGATTAATTTCTGGAGGGGAGCTGCTGCTGGGCACCAGGAGGGCCGGCACTTGGACTGCCTCCCTGCCTGGAGGCCCAGTGAGCTGGCTCTGGGCCCAGCCTTGCCCCCCTGCCTGCCTAAAAGAACTTTTGGCTGGACTTACTGTCCTCAAGCGCCTGGAAGCTCTTTATCTGGGCCATAGCACTGGGAGTGCTTTATTATTGTTTATAGCGCTGGGGAGCGCTTTGCCCTGATCTTCCTGACACCCCCAGCGCTTGGGAGCGCTTGTCTCTGCCTAAGCGCTTGGTAGCGCTTTTATTCTACTCTTGCGGCTGCCAACACCGCGGATTGCTGTGTGCCTGCCCCCTTTGTTGGCCCCTGACGAGTGCCGACCCCGCCAGGGGCATTGCCGGCATCGCGAATTCCTTTTTCCCTAATCGGGAGCCAACCCCGAGATTGTACCCATCGCTGCCCGGCCGAACCGGAAGTCAGGCAGGCCGGAGGCGGGACGACAGAGACAGTAGGAAGGAAGACGGGAGCGCACCCGTTCCCTACGACGCGCTCCAGAGGCCAGGAGAAATCGGCTGCCTCCTGACTGTGGCTCCCGAGAGCAAGGGAGAGCCCCGGAGAGAGAAGGAGGAGTGTGGAGAAAGAGCCCCGAGGAGCGTGAGCTCTCGGGAAGCAGCTAGAAGAGAAGCGGAGTCCAAGGAGGAAACAGCCCGGTGGGTGACACGGTCTGGGGGGTGCTCTGGGCATGATCCTGAGTGCCTAGGGCAGGCACAGTACTATCTCGAGTCCCCCGAGCGGGACTCCGACACCAGGAGGCCTTTTGCTGCAAGTTCACAAGAGGCTCAGGGGGCATTTTATTATCGCGAGCCCTAAGAGGTTCCCGCGCATTTGCATATTTCCTGCCCCCGAAGGGGACTGCAACGAAGGCACAGTAGTTGCGTAGAGCCTGCCAAGACGCCCTGGGGCCTTATTTCAGTTAGAGCCCGTGGCTCTCACGCCAGAGGGCCAGTGTCTGCCGAGCCCGAGAGGCTCCACCAGCAAGGGGGCATTTCAGTCTCTTCAGAGTCCAGGGGGCTCAGGGGGCATAGGGTGATACGAGCCCGGCGAGACACTTGAGTGCCAGTCATTTGTGTAGAGCCCAGCGAGGCTCTTGGGGGACACAGCCAGTTGGTCAGAGCCCCGAGGCTCCCACGTGGTGTTCACCCCATTGTTGTTCTTGAGCCCACGAAGCTCCAGCGTTGGCCCATCATTGTCTACACAGCTGCCCAGCACTTCGTGGGCAGCTGGCACATTTAGACTCCCCTGACATTGGGACACAGGGCGTCCTAGTTCCAACAAGGCCAGAGGGCCTAGGGACAGTCACAGGTGGTGACTTATGTGAGTTTGGCGCAATTGTTCTTACACCGCTGAATGTATGTTTATGTATCATGTGCTTTCCTTCCCTACACCTCTGAATGTGTTGTGATGCATCATGTGTAATGTGCCTATACCCCCTGCATGTATTGTGATACTTAGGTGGTTGTTCTTGCTAGTACAGGTGGTGATAGTGAGGTTTTGATTCCTTGCGTAATATTCTCCTAAGGTGGTTAGGGTTGCGTAGGTGGTACTTAACTGTACCAGTGGTTACTGGTTATGTGCTTTATGTTCTATTTTGTGCTACAGATATTTATATTTTGTGTTCTAAGTGCTAATTCTACCCAGTGCTAGTTCTAAAAGTGCCTATTTCCTGACAGTGGTCCATGTAGCCCTGTCTTGTACATATCCCCTGTAAATTCTGCCCGTGCCTGTTGGCACATTGTAAAGTGTGTGTTTTTATCTAATGTGTTTTGGTATAATGCAAAGGCTATTTTTATATATAACCTTGTGTGATGTTACCTTTGTAGTAGGCCGTGGGTGTTGTTGCTGGGTGCACGCGCAAACACTTAACCTACATAGCCTCCAAGTTTAGCCTTGCTGCTCACGTCACGTTACCCTAGAGGGTGAGCAGGGGTTATCATGGCCTGTGACTCCCTTGCCCTGACATGGGAGTGATGGTCTCTGACTGACTTTGGCGCAAGCCCTGGCCAGCCAGGGATCCCATTTCAAAAACACTCTCTCTCTCTCAATCGCTCTCCATTCTCTCTCTCAACTCTGTCCCCTCTATCTTCACTGTATCTCTCTCCACTCTCTCCACTGTCTCTACACTGTTTCTCTCTCCACTTTCTCCCTCTCTACTCTCTCTCTCCACTGTCTCCCTCCACTGTCTCCCTCCACTGTCTCGCTCCACTGTCTCCCTCCACTGTCTCCCTCCACCCACTCCTCTAATCTCTCTCTACTCTCTCTCCGCCCTCTCTCCCTTCTCCCTCTCCCTCTCCTCTGTCTCTCTCTCCACTGTCTCTCTCCACTGTCTCTCCACTCTCTCTCTATCCACTCTCTCTCTTTCCGCTCTCTCTCTACTCCCTCTCCACTCTCTCTCTCCACTCTTTCTCCACTCTCTCTCTCTCTTCTCTCTCTCTCTCTACTCTCTCTCTACTCTCTCCCCAATCTCTCCCAAATCTCTCCGCTCTCTCTCTCCTCTTTCTCTCCACTCTCTCTCGCTCACTCTCTCCTCTGTCTCTCCACTCTCTCTCTCTCTCTCTCTCTCTCTCTCTCTCTCTCTCTCTCTCTCTCTCCACTGTCTATCTCCACTCTCTCTCTTTACTCTCTCTCCACTCTCTCTCCTTCTCCACTGTCTCCCTCCACTCTCTCTCCACTCTCTCTCTCACTCTCTCCACTTTCTCTCTCTACTCTCTCTCCACTCTCTCTCTCTACTCTCTCTCCACTCTCTCTCCTTCTCCACTGCCTCCCTCCACTCTCTCTCCACTCTCTCTCTCACTCTCTCCACTTTCTCTCTCTACTCTCTCTCCACTCTCTCTCTCTACTCTCTCCACTCTCTCTCTCCACTCTATCTCCACCCTATCTCCACTCTCTCTCTCCACTCTCTCCCTCCACTCTCTCCCTCCACTCTCTCCCTCCACTCTCTCCCTCCACTCTCTCTACTCTCTCTCCACTCTCTCTCTCCACTATCTCTACTCTCTCTCTCTCCACTCTCTCTACTCTCTCTCTCTCCACTCTCACCATCTCCACTGTCTCCCCCCACTCTCTCTATCCACTCTCTCATCACTCTCCCTCCACTGTCTCCTCCACCCTCTTTTTTCTCTCTCTCCACTCTCTCTCTCCACCCTCTCTCCCTTCTTCCTCTACTCTCTCCACTGTTTCTCTCCTCTCTCTCTCCTCTCTCCACCCTCTCTCTACAATCTCTCCACTCTCTCTGTCCACTCTCTCCACTCTCTCTCTCTCCACTGTCTCCTTCCACTCTGTCTATACTCTCTCTCACCACTCTCCCTCCCCTCTCTCTCCACTCTCTCTCTCTTCTCTCTCTCTTCTCTCTCTACTCTCTCTCTACTCTCTCTCCACTCTCTCTCCAATGTCTTTCTCTCCACTCTCTCTCCACTCTCTCTCTCCACTCTCTCTCGCACACTCTCTCCATGCTCTCTCCTCTCTCTCCACTCGAACTCTCCACTCAAACTCTCCACTCAAACTCTCCACTCAAACTCTCCACTCAAACTCTCCACTCAAACTCTCCACTCAAACTCTCCACTCAAACTCTCCACTCTCTCCCTCCACTCTCTCTACACTCTCTCTCTACACTGTCTCTCTCTCTCTCAACACTCTCTCTACTCTCTCTCTCTCTACACTCTTTCTCTACTATCTCTCTTCACTCTCTCTCCACTCTCTCTCCACTCTTCTTCACTCTCTCTCCACTCTCTCTCCACTCTCGCTCCACTCTCGCTCCACTCTGGCTCCACTCTGGCTCCACTCTCGCTCCACTCTCTGCCTCCACTCTCTCTCTCCACCCTCTCTCTCCACTCTTTCTCTCTCTCTACTCTCTCTCTCTCTCCACTCTCTCTCTCTCCACTCTCTCTCACTCCACTCTCTCTCACTCCACTCTCTCTCACTCCACTCTCTCTCACTCCACTCTCTCACAAAGTAGTGTGTGTTCCATGGGTGTCCGGAGAAATGCACATTTTTAACTTCATCACCATCCCCCCTGCACTCTTCTACCCTCTGCCTTGCACCCTTCTTGCCCTCCCCCTTGCACGCTTCTCCCCCTCCCCCTTGTCCCTCCCCCTTGTACCCTACTCCACCTCTGCCTTGTACCCTTTTCTACCTTGCACTGTTCTCCCCTCTGCCATGCACCATTCTCCCCTCTGCCTTGCACCTTTGTCCCCTCCGCCTTGCACCCTTTTCTACCTTGCACTGTTCTCCCCTCTGCCATGCACCATTCTCCCCTCTGCCTTGCACCTTTCTCCCCTCCGCCTTGCACCCTTCTCTACCTTGCACCCTTCTCATCTCTGCCTTGCACCCTTCTCATCTCTGCCTTGCACCCTTCTCATCTCTGCCTTGCGCCCTTCTCCTCTCTGCCTTGCACACTTCTCCCCTCTGCCTCGCACCCTTCTCCCCTCTGCCTCGCACCCTTCTCTACCTTGCAACCTTTTCCCCTCTGCCTTGCACCCTTCTCCTCTTTGCCTTGCACCCTTCTCTACCTTGCACCCTTCTCCTCTCTGCCTTGCACCCTTCTCTACCTTGCACCTGTCTCCTCTCTGTCTTCCACACTTCTCTACCTTGCACCATTCTCCCCTCTGCCTTGTACCCTTCTCTTCTCTGCTTTGCACCCTTCTCCACCTTGCACCCTTCTCCTCTCTGCCTTGCACCCTTCCCTTCCTTGCACCCTTCTCCCCTCCGCCTTGCACCCTTCTCCCCTCCGCCTTGCACCCTTCTCCCCTCCACCTTGCACCCTTCTCCTCTCTGCCTTGTACGCTTCTCCCCTCTGCCTTGTACCCTTCTCCCCTCTGCCTTGCACCCTTCTCCCCTCTGCCTTGCACCCTTCTCCTCTCTGGCTTGCACCCTTCTCCCCTCTGCCTTGCACCCCTCTCCCCTCTGCCTTGCACTCTTCTCCCCTCTGCCTTGCACCCTTCTCCCCTCTGCCTTGCACCCTTCTCCTCTCTGCCTTGCACCCTTATTCCCTCTGCCTTGCACCCTTCTCCCTTTCGTCTTGCACCCTCCTCCCCTCCACCCTGCACCCTTCTCCTCTCTGCCTTGCACCCTTCTCCTCTCTGCCTTGCACCCTTTTCCCCTCTGCCTTGTACCCTTTTCCCCTCTCCCTTGCACCATTCTCTACCTTGCACCATTCTCTACCTTGCACCCTTTTTCCCTCTGCCTTGCACCCTTCTCCTCTATGCCTTGCACCCTTCTCTACCTTGCACCCTTCTCTTCTCTGTCTTGCCTCCCTCCTCTACCTTGCACCCTTCTCCCTTCTGCCTTGTACCCTTCTCTTATCTGCTTGCACCCTTCTCTACCTTGCACCCTTCTCCTCTCTGTTTTGCACCCTTCTCCTCTCTGCCTTGCACCCTTCTCCCCTCTACCTTGCACCCTTCTCCACTCTGTTTTGCACCCTTCTCCTCTATGCCTTGCACCCTTCTCTACCTTGCACCCTTCTCTTCTCTGTCTTGCCTCCCTCCTCTACCTTGCACCCTTCTCCCTTCTGCCTTGTACCCTTCTCTTATCTGCTTGCACCCTTCTCTACCTTGCACCTTCTCCTCTCTGCTTTGCACCATTCTCCTCTCTGTCTTGCACCCTTCTCTGCCTAGCACCCTTCTCCCCTCCGCCTTGCACCCTTCTCCCCTCCGACTTGCACCCTTCTTCTCTCTGCCGTGCACCCTTCTCCTCTATGCCTTGCACACTTCTCCCCTCTGCTTTGCACCCTTTGTCTCTCAGCCTTGCAACCTTCTCTTTCTGCCTTGTACCCTTCTCCCCTCTGCATTGCACCCTTCTTCTCTCTGCCTTGCACCCTTCTCTCCCTTGCACCCTTCTCCCCTCTTCCTTGCACCCTTCTCCCCTCTGCCTTGCACCCTTCTCCTCTCTGCCTTGTACCCTTCTCCCCTCTGCCTTGCACCCTTATCCTCCCTGCCTTGTACCCTTCTCTACCTTGTACCCTTCTCCCCTCTGCCTTGCACCCTTCTCCTCTATGCCTTGCACCCTTCTCTACCTGCACCCTTCTCCTCTTTGCCTTGCACCCTTCTCAACCTTGCACCCTTCTCCTCTCTGTCTTTGAACACTTCTCCTCTCTGCCTTGTACCCTTCTCCCCTCCGCCTTGCACCCTTATCCCCTCTGCCTTGTACCCTTCTCCCCTCTGCATTGCACCCTTCTCCCCTCTGCCTTGCACCCTTCTCTGCCTTGCACCCTTCTCCTCTCTGCCTTGCACCCTTTTCCCCTCTGCTTGCACCCTTCTCCCTTCTGCCTTGCACCCTTCTCCCCTCTGCCTTGCACCCTTCTCCCCTCTGCCTTGCACCCTTTTCCCCTCTGCGTTGGACCCTTCTCCACCCTGCCTTGCACCCTTCTCCCCTCTGCCTTGCACCCATCCCCCCTTCACCTTGCACCCTTCTCCCCTCCGCCCTGCACCCTTCTCCTCTCTGCCTTGCACCCTTCTCCTTTCTGCCTTGCACCCTTTTCCCCTCTCCCTTGTACTCTTTTCCCCTCTGCCTTGCACCATTATCCTCTCTCACTTGCATCCTTCTCTACCTTGCACTGTTCTCTACCTTGCACCCTTTTCCCCTCTGCCTTGCACCCTTCTCCTATATGCCTTGCACCCTTCTCTACCTTGCACCCTTCTCCTCTCTGCCTTTCACCCTTCTCTACCTTGTACCCTTCTCCTCTCTGTCTTGCGCCTCTCCTCTACCTTGCACCCTTCTCCCCTCTGCCTTGTACCCTTCTCTTATCTGAAAAAGGGGGTGGGGTCGCACACTACTCACACACCGGCGGAAGTTGCCCCTAAGGACTCTGGTCATTGTAGTAGAGTGTTCGCGATGCATCATCTTTCGATCTTGCTATCTTCGCTGTCTTCGCCATCCCTGGACACGTGTTTCAGGTTTTCAACCCTCGTCAGCAGGGATAGGCAGTGTTCTGGGGTCGCCGATGGCTGCCAATATCTGCCAGGTATAGTAGCACTCCGGTGCGTAGGTGCGGGATCCCAGGCTCGTCAGCCCGCTGCTCAAGGGAGCTTTAAGTTACAAAAAGGGGGTGGGGTCGCACACTACTCACACACCGGCGGAAGTTGCCCCTAAGGACTCTGGTCATTGTAGTAGAGTGTTCACGATGCATCATCTTTCGATCTTGCTATCTTCGCTGTCTTCGCCATCCCTGGACACGTGTTTCGGGTTTTCAACCCTCGTCAGCAGGGATAGGCAGTGTTCTGGGGTCGCCGATGGCTGCCAATATCTGCCAGGTATAGTACCACTCCAGCGCGTAGGTGCGGGATCCCAGGCTCGTCAGCCCGCTGCTCAAGGGACCTTTAAGTTACAAAAAGGGGGTGGGGTCGCACACTACTCACACACCGGCGGAAGTTGCCCCTAAGGACTCTGGTCATTGTAGTAGAGTGTTTGCGATGCATCATCTTTCGATCTTGCTATCTTAGCTGTCTTTGCCATCCCTGGACACGTGTTTCGGGTTTTCAACCCTCGTCAGCAGGGATAGGCAGTGTTCTGGGGTCGCCGATGGCTGCCAATATCTGCCAGGTATAGTACCACTCCGGCGCGTAGGTGCGGGATTCCAGGCTCGTCAGCCCGCTGCTCAAGGGAGCTTTAAGTTACAAAAAGGGGGTGGGGTCGCACACTACTCACACACCGGCGGCAGTTGCCCCTAAGGACTCTGGTCATTGTAGTAGAGTGTTCGCGATGCATCATCTTTCGATCTTGCTATCTTCGCTGTATTCGCCATCCCTGGACACGTGTTTCAGGTTTTCAACCCTCGTCAGCAGGGATAGGCAGTGTTCTGGGGTCGCCGATGGCTGCCAATATCTGCCAGGTATAGTACCACTCCGGCGCGTAGGTGCGGGATCCCAGGCTCGTCAGCCCGCTGCTCAAGGGAGCTTTAAGTTACAAAAAGTGGGTGGGGTCGCACACTACTCACACACCGGCGGAAGTTGCCCCTAAGGACTCTGGTCATTGTAGTAGAGTGTTTGCGATGCATCATCTTTCGATCTTGCTATCTTCGCTGTCTTCGCCATCCCTGGACACGCTTTGCACCCTTCTCTACCTTGCACCTTTCTACTCTCTGCCTTGCATCATTCTCCTCTCTATCTTGCACCCTTCTCTGCCTAGCACCCTTCTCCCCTCCGCCTTGCACCCTTCTCCCCTCTGCCTTGCACCCTTCTCCTCTCTGCCTTGCACCCTTCTCCCCTCTGCCTTGCACCCTTTTTCTCTCCAACTTGCAACCTTTTCCCCTCTGCCTTGTACCCTTCTCCTCTCTGCCTTGAACCCTTCTCCCCTCGGCCTTGCACCCTTATCCTCTCTGCCTTGCACCCTTCTCCCCTCTGCCTTGTACCCCCCCCCCTCTGCCTTGCACCCTTCTCCCCTCTGCCTTGCAACCTTCTCCTCTCTGCCTTGCACCCTTCTCCTCTCTGCTTTGCACCCGTCTCTACCTTGCACCTTTCTACTCTCTGCCTTGCATCATTCTCCTCTCTATCTTGCACCCTTCTCTGCCTAGCACCCTTCTCCCCTCCGCCTTGCACCCTTCTCCCCTCTGCCTTGCACCCTTCTCCTCTCTGCCTTGCACCCTTCTCCCCTCTGCCTTGCACCCTTTTTCTCTCCAACTTGCAACCTTTTCCCCTCTGCCTTGTACCCTTTTCCTCTCTGCCTTGAACCCTTCTCCCCTCGGCCTTGCACCCTTATCCTCTCTGCCTTGCACCCTTCTCCCCTCTGCCTTGTACCCTCTCCCCTCTGCCTTGCACCCTTCTCCCCTCTGCCTTGCAACCTTCTCCTCTCTGCCTTGCACCCTTCTCCTCTCTGCTTTGCACCCTTCTCTACCTTGCACCCTTCTCTCTGCCTTGCACCCTTCTACCCTCTGCCTTGAACCCTTCTCCTCTCTGCCTTGAACCCTTCTCCCCTCGGCCTTGCACCCTTATCCTCTCTGCCTTGCACCCTTCTCCCCTCTGCCTTGTACCCCCCCCCTCTGCCTTGCACCCTTCTCCCCTCTGCCTTGCAACCTTCTCCTCTCTGCCTTGCACCCTTCTCCTCTCTGCTTTGCACCCGTCTCTACCTTGCACCTTTCTACTCTCTGCCTTGCATCATTCTCCTCTCTATCTTGCACCCTTCTCTGCCTAGCACCCTTCTCCCCTCCGCCTTGCACCCTTCTCCCCTCTGCCTTGCACCCTTCTCCTCTCTGCCTTGCACCCTTCTCCCCTCTGCCTTGCACCCTTTTTCTCTCCAACTTGCAACCTTTTCCCCTCTGCCTTGTACCCTTTTCCTCTCTGCCTTGAACCCTTCTCCCCTCGGCCTTGCACCCTTATCCTCTCTGCCTTGCACCCTTCTCCCCTCTGCCTTGTACCCTCTCCCCTCTGCCTTGCACCCTTCTCCCCTCTGCCTTGCAACCTTCTCCTCTCTGCCTTGCACCCTTCTCCTCTCTGCTTTGCACCCTTCTCTACCTTGCACCCTTCTCTCTGCCTTGCACCCTTCTACCCTCTGCCTTGCACCCTTCTCCCCTCTGCCTGGCACCCTTCTCCCCTCTGCCTTGACCCCTTCTCCTCTCTGCTTTGCACCCTTCTCCCCTCTGCCTTGCAACCTTCTCCTCTCTGCCTTGCACCCTTCTCCTCTCTGCCTTGCACCCTTCTCCCCTCCGCCTTGCACCCTTCTCCTCTCTGCCTTGCACCCTTCTCCTCTCTACCTTGAACCCTTTTCTACCTGGCACCCTTCTCCCCTCTACCTTGCACCCTTCTCCCCTCTACCTTGCACCCTTCTCCTCTCTGCCTTCCACCCTTCTCCCCTCTGCCTTTCTCCCTTCTCCCCTCTGCCTTGCACCTTTCTCCCCTCTGCCATGTACCCTTCTCCCCTCAGCCTTGCACCCTTCTCCTCTCTGCCTTGCACCCTTCTCTACCTTGCACCCTCTCCCCTCTGCCTTGCACCCTTCTCCTTTATGCCTTGCACCCTTCTCTACCTTGCACCCTTCTCCTCTCTGTCTTGCACCCTTCCCCACTCTGCCTTGTACCCTTCTCCTCTCTGCTTTGCACCCTTCTCTGCCTTCCACCCTTCTCCTCTCTGCCTTGCACCCTTCTCCTCTCTGCCTTGCACCCTTCTCTGCCATGCACCCTTCTCCCCTCCTCTTTGCACCCTTCTCCTCTCTGCTTTGCACCCTTTTCCCCTCTGCCTTGCACACTTCTCCTCTCTGCCTTACACCCTTCTCCTCTCTGCCTTGTACCCTTCTCCCATCTGCCTTGCACCCTTATCCTCCCTGCCTTGTACCCTTCTTTACCTTGCACCCTTCTCCCCTCTGCCTTGCAACCGTCTCCTCTATGCCTTGCACCCTTTTCTACCTGCACCTTTCTCCTCTTTGCCTTGCACCCTTCTCAACCTTGCACCCTTCTCCTCTCTGTCTTGCACCCTTCTCTACTTTGTACCCTTCTCCTCTCTGCCGTGTACCCTTCTCCTCTCTGTTTTGTACCCTCTCTACCTTGCACCCTTCTCCTCTCTGCCTTGCACCCTTCTCTGCCTTGCACCCTTCTCCCCTTTGCCTTGCACCCTTCTCCCATCCGCCCTGCACCCTTCTGCTCTCTGCCTTGCACCCTTCTCCCCTCTGTCTTGCAGTATTCTCCTATCCGCCTTGCACCCTTCTCCCCTTAGCCTTGTACCCTTCTCCGCTCTGCCTTGCACCCTTCTCCTCTCTGCCTTGCACCCTTCTCTACCTTGCACCCTTCTCCTCTCTGCCTTGCACTCTTCTCCTCTCTGCCTTGCACCATTCTCCTCTCTGCCTTGCACCATTCTCCTCCCTGCCTTGCACCATTCTCCCCTCTGTCTTGTACCCTTCTCCCCTCTGCCTTGCACCCATATCCTCTCTGCCTGCACCCTTCTCTACCTTGCACCTTTCTTCCCTCTGCCTTGTACCCTTCTCATCTTTGATTTGCACCCTTCTCTACCTTGCACCCTTCTCCTCTCTGCCTTGCACCCTTCTCCCCTCTACCTTGCACCCTTCCCCCTCTGCCTTGCACCCTTCTCCTCTATGCCTTGCACCCTTCTCTACCTTGCACCCTTCCCCACTCTGCCTTGTACCATTCTCCTCTCTGCTTTGCACCCTTCCCTACCTTGCACCCTTCTCCTTTCTGCCTTGCACCCTTCTCCTCTCTGCCTTGCACCCTTCTCCTCTCTGCCTTGCACCCTTCTCCGCTCTGCCTTGCACCCTTCTTCCCTCCTCCTTGCACCCTTCTCCTCTCTGCTTTGCACCCTTTGCCCCTCTGCCTTCCACACTTCTCTTCTCTTCCTTGCACCCTTCTCCTCTCTGCTTTGTACCCTTCTTCCATCTGCCTTGCACCCTTATCCTCCCTGCCTTGTACCCTTCTCTACCTTGCACCCTTCTCCTCTATGCCTTGCACCCTTCTCTACCTGCACCCTTCTCCTCTTTGCCTTACACCCTTCTCAAGCTTGCACCCTTCTCCTCTCTGTCTTGCACCCTTCTCTACCTTGTACCCTTCTCCCCTCTGCCGTGTACCCTTCTCCTCTCTGTTTTGTACCCTCTTTACCTGGCACCTTTCTCCTCACTAACTTGCACCCTTCTCCTTTCTGCCTTGCACCCTTCTCCCCTCAGCCTTGTACCCTTCTCCCCTCTGCCTTGCACCCTTCTCCTCTCTGCCTTGCACCCTTCTCCTCTTTGCCTTGCACCCTTCTCCTCTCTGCCTTGCACTATTCTCTTCCCTGCCTTGCACCATTCTCCTCCCTGCCTTGCACCCTTCTCCCCTCTGCCTTGTGCCCTTCTCGCCTCTGCCTTGCACCCTTATCCTCTCTGCCTTGCACCCTTCTCTACCTTGCACCCTTCTCCCCTCTGCCTTGTACCCTTCTCATCTCTGCTTTGCACCCTTCTCTTCCTTGCACCCTTCTCCTCTCTGCCTTGCACCCTTCTCCCCTCTGCCTTGCACCCTTCTCCCCTCTGTCTGGCACTCTTCTCCCCTCTGTATTGATCCCTTCTCCTCTCTGCCTTGCACCCTTCTCCCCTCTGCCTTGCAACCTTCTCCTCTCCGCCTTGCACCCTTCTCCCCTCTGCCTTGCACCCTTCTCCCCTCCGCCTTGCACCCTTCTCCCCTTCGCCTTGCACCCTTCTCCTTCCTTTCTGCCTTGCACCCTTCTCCTCTCTGCCTTGCACCCTTCCCTACCTTGCACCCAACTCCACTCTACCTTGCACCCTTCTCCTCTCTGCCTTACACCCTTCTACCCTCTGCCTTGCACTCTTCTCCCCTTTGCCTTGCACTCTTCTCATCTCTGCCTTGCACCCTTTTCCCCTCTGCCTTGCACCTTTCTCCCCTCTGCCGTGTACCCTTTCCCCCCTCTGCCTTGCACCCTTCTCCTCTCTGCCTTGCACCCTTCTCTACCTTGCACCCTTCTCCCCTCTGCCTTGCACCTTTCTCCCCTCTGCCTTGCACCCTTCTCCTCTATGCCTTACACCCTTCTCTACCTTACACCCTTCTCCTCTCTGCCTTGCACTCTTCTCTACCTTGCACCCTTCTCCTTTCTGTCTTGCACCCTTCTCTACCTTGCACCCTTCCCCACTCTGCCTTGTACCCTTCTACTCTCTACTTTGCACCCTTCTCTACCTTGCACCCTTCTCCTCTCTGCCTTGCATTCGTCTCCTCTCTGCCTTGCACCTTTCTCTGCCTTGCACCCTTCTCCCCTCCTCCTTGCACCCTTCTCCTCTCTGCTTTGCAGCCTTTGCCCCTCTGCCTTGCACACTTCTCCTCTCTGCCTTGCACCCTTCTCCCCTCTGCCGTGTACCCTTCTCCCCTCTACCTTGCACCCTTCTCCTCTCTGCCTTTCACCCTTCTCTACCTTGCACCCTTCTCCCCTCTGCCTTGCACACTTCTCCCCTCTGCCTTCCACCCTTCTCCTCTATGCCTTGCACCCTTCTCTACCTTACACCCTTCTCCTCTCTGCCTTTCACCCTTCTCTACTTTGCACCCTTTTCCTCTCTGTCTTGCACCCTTCTCTACCTTGCACCCTTCCCCACTCTGCCTTGTACCCTTCTCCTCTGCGTTGCACCCTTCTCTACCTTGCAACCTTCTCCTATCTGCCTTGCATTCTTCTCCTCTCTGCCTTGCACCCTTCTCTGCCTTGCACCCTTCTCCCCTCCTCCTTGCACCCTTCTCCTCTCTGCTTTACACCCTTTGCCCCTCTGCCTTGCACACTTCTCCTCTCTGCCTTGCACCCTTCTCCTCTCTGCCTTGTACCCTTCTCCCCTCTGCCTTGCACCCTTATCCTCCCTGCCTTGTACCCTTCTCTACCTTGCACCCTTCTCCCCTCTGCCTTGCACCCTTCTCCTCTATGCCTTGCACCCTTCTCTAACTGCACCCTTCTCCTCTTTGCCTTGCACCCTTCTCAACCTTGCACCCTTCTCCTCTCTGTCTTTGAACCCTTCTCCTCTCTGCCTTGTACCCTTCTCCCCGCCGCCTTGCACCCTTATCCCCTCTGCCTTGTACCCTTCTCCCCGCTGCATTGCACCCTTCTCCCCTCTGCCTTGCACCCTTCTCTGCCTTGCACCCTTCTCCTCTCTGCCTTGCACCCTTCTCCCCTCTGCCTTGCACCCTTCCCCCTTCTGCCTTGCACCCTTCTCCCCTCTGCCTTGCACCCTTCTCCCCTCTGCCTTGCACCCTTCTCCCCTCTGCGTTGGACCCTTCTCCACCCTGCCTTGCACCCTTCTCCCCTCTGCCTTGCACCCTTCCCCCCTTCACCTTGCACCCTTCTCCCATCCGCCCTGCACCCTTCTCCTCTCTGCCTTGCACCCTTCTCCTTTCTGCCTTGCACCCTTTTCCCCTCTGCCTTGCACCCTTCTCCTATATGCCTTGCACCCTTCTCTACCTTGCACCCTTCTCCTCTCTGCCTTTCACCCTTCTCTACCTTGCACCCTTCTCCTCTCTGCCTTTCACCCTTCTCTACCTTGCACCCTTCTCCCCTCTGCCTTGTACCCTTCTCTTATCTGAAAAAGGGGGTGGGGTCGCACACTACTCACACACCGGCGGAAGTTGCCCCTAAGGACTCTGGTCATTGTAGTAGAGTGTTCGCGATGCATCATCTTTCGATCTTGCTATCTTCGCTGTCTTCGCCATCCATGGACACGTGTTTCGGGTATTCAACCCTCGTCAGCAGGGATAGGCAGTGTTCTGGGGTCGCCGATGGCTGCCAATATCTGCCAGGTATAGTACCACTCCGGCGCGTAGGTGCGGGATCCCAGGCTCGTCAGCCCGCTGCTCAAGGGAGCTTTAAGTTACAAAAAGGGGGTGGGGTCGCACACTACTCACACACCGGCGGAAGTTGCCCCTAAGGACTCTGGTCATTGTAGTAGAGTGTTCGCGATGCATCATCTTTCGATCTTGCTATCTTCGCTGTCTTCGCCATCCCTGGACTCGTGTTTCGGGTTTTCAACCCTCGTCAGCAGGAATAGGCAGTGTTCTGGGGTCGCCGATGGCTGCCAATATCTGCCAGGTATAGTACCACTCCGGCGCGTAGGTGCGGGATCCCAGGCTCGTCAGCCCGCTGCTCAAGGGAGCTTTAAGTTACAAAAAGGGGGTGGGGTCGCACACTACTCACACACCGGCGGAAGTTGCCCCTAAGGACTCTGGTCATTGTAGTAGATTGTTCGCGATGCATCATCTTTCGATCTTGCTATCTTCGCTGTCTTCGCCATCCTTGGACACGTGTTTCGGGTTTTCAACCCTCGTCAGCACGGATAGGCAGTGTTCTGGGGTCGCCGATGGCTGCCAATATCTGCCAGGTATAGTACCACTCTGGCGCGTAGGTGCCGGATCCCAGGCTCGTCAGCCCGCTGCTCAAGGGATCTTTAAGTTACAAAAAGGGGGTGGGGTCGCACACTACTCACACACCGGCAGAAGTTGCCCCTAAGGACTCTGGTCATTGTAGTAGAGTGCTCGCGATGCATCATCTTTCGATCTTGCTATCTTCGCTGTCTTCGCCATCCCTGGACACGCTTTGCACCCTTCTCTACCTTGCACCATTCTACTCTCTGCCTTGCATCATTCTCCTCTCTATCTTGCACCCTTCTCTGCCTAGCACCCTTCTCCCCTCCGCCTTGCACCCTTCTCCCCTCCGCCTTGCACCCTTCTCCTCTCTGCCTTGCACCCTTCTCCCCTCTGCCTTGCACCCTTTTTCTCTCCGACTTGCAACCTTTTCCCCTCTGCCTTGTACCCTTCTCCTCTCTGCCTTGAACCCTTCTCCCCTCGCCCTTGCACCCTTATCCTCTCTGCCTTGCACCCTTCTCCCCTCTGCCTTGTACCCTCTCCCCTCTGCCTTGCACCCTTCTCCCCTCTGCCTTGCAACCTTCTCCTCTCTGCCTTGCACCCTTCTCCTCTCTGCTTTGCACCCGTCTCTACCTTGCACCCTTCTCTCTGCCTTGCACCCTTCTACCCTCTGCCTTGCACCCTTCTTCCCTCTGCCTGGCACCCTTCTCCCCTCTGCCTGGCACCCTTCTCCCCTCTGCCTTGACCCCTTCTCCTCTCTGCTTTGCACCCTTCTCCCCTCTGCCTTGCAACCTTCTCCTCTCTGCCTTGCACCCTTCTCCTCTCTGCCTTGCACCCTTCTCCCCTCCGCCTTGCACCCTTCTCCTCTCTGCCTTGCACCCTTCTCCTCTCTACCTTGCACCCTTTTCTACCTGGCACCCTTCTCCCCTCTACCTTGCACCCTTCTCCCCTCTACCTTGCACCCTTCTCCTCTCTGCCTTACACCCTTCTCCCCTCTGCCTTTCTCCCTTCTCCCCTCTGCCTTGCACCTTTCTCCCCTCTGCCATGTACCCTTCTCCCCTCTGCCTTGCACCCTTCTCCTCTCTGCCTTGCACCCTTCTCTACCTTGCACCCTCTCCCCTCTGCCTTGCACCCTTCTCCTCTATGCCTTGCACCCTTCTCTACCTTGCACCCTTCTCCTCTCTGTCTTGCACCCTTCCCCACTCTGCCTTGTACCCTTCTCCTCTCTGCTTTGCACCCTTCTCTGCCTTCCACCATTCTCCTCTCTGCCTTGCACCCTTCTCTGCCATGCACCCTTCTCCCCTCCTCTTTGCACCCTTCTCCTCTCTGCTTTGCACCCTATTCCCCTCTGCCTTTGCACACTTCTCCTCTCTGCCTTACACCCTTCTCCTCTCTGCCTTGTACCCTTCTCCCATCTGCCTTGCACCCTTATCCTCCCTGCCTTGTACCCTTCTCTACCTTGCACCCTTCTCCCCTCTGCCTTGCAACCTTCTCCTCTATGCCTTGCACTCTTCTCTACCTGCACCTTTCTCCTCTTTGCCTTGCACCCTTCTCAACCTTGCACCCTTCTCCTCTCTGTCTTGCACCCTTCTCTACTTTGTACCCTTCTCCTCTCTGCCGTGTACCCTTCTCCTCTCTGTTTTGTACCCTCTCTACTTTGCACCCTTATCCTCTCTGCCTTGAACCCTTCTCTGCCTTGCACCCTTCTCCCCTTTGCCTTGCGCCATTCTCCCATCCGCCCTGCACCCTTCTGCTCTCTGCCTTGCACCCTTCTCCCCTCTGTCTTGCACTATTCTCCTATCGGCCTTGCACCCTTCTCCCCTTAGCCTTGTACCCTTCTCCCCTCTGCCTTGCACCCTTCTCCTCTCTGCCTTGCACCCTTCTCTACCTTGCACCCTTCTCCTCTCTGCCTTGCACCCTTCTCCTCTCTGCCTTGCACCATTCTCCTCCCTGCCTTGCACCATTCTCCCCTCTGTCTTGTACCCTTCTCCCCTCTGCCTTGCACCCATATCCTCTCTGTCTGCACCCTTCTCTACCTTGCACCTTTCTCCCCTCTGCCTTGTACCCTTCTCATCTCTGATTTGCACCCTTCTCTACCTTGCACCCTGCTCCTCTCTGCCTTGCACCCTTCTCCCCTCTACCTTGCACCCTTCCCCCCGCTGCTTTGCACCCTTCTCCTCTATGCCTTGCACCCTTCTCTACCTTGCACCCTTCCCCACTCTGCCTTGTACCATTCTCCTCTCTGCTTTGCACCCTTCCGTACCTTGCACCCTTCTCCTTTCTGCCTTGCACCCTTCTCCTCTCTGCCTTGCACCCTTCTCCTCTCTGCCTTGCACCCTTCTCCGCTCTGCCTTGCACCCTTCTTCCCTCCTCCTTGCACCCTTCTCCTCTCTGCTTTGCACCCTTTGCCCCTCTGCCTTTCACACTTCTCTTCTCTGCCTTGCACCCTTCTCCTCTCTGCTTTTTACCCTTCTTCCATCTGCCTTGCACCCTTATCCTCCCTGCCTTGTACCCTTCTCCTCTATGCCTTGCACCCTTCTCTACCTGCACCCTTCTCCTCTTTGCCTTACACCCTTCTCAACCTTGCACCCTTCTCCTCTCTGTCTTGCACCCTTCTCTACCTTGTACCCTTCTCCCCTCTGCCGTGTACCCTTCTCCTCTCTGTTTTGTACCCTCTTTACCTTGCACCTTTCTCCTCACTAACTTGCACCCTTCTCCTTTCTGCCTTGCACCCTTCTCCCCTCAGCCTTGTACCCTTCTCCCCTCTGCCTTGCACCCTTCTCCTCTCTGGCTTGCACCCTTCTCCTCTTTGCCTTGCACCCTTCTCCTCTCTGCCTTGCACCATTCTCTTCCCTGCCTTGCACCATTCTCCTCCCTGCCTTGCACCCTTCTCCCCTCTGCCTTGTACCCTTCTCCCCTCTGCCTTGCACCCTTATCCTCTCTGCCTTGCAGCCTTCTCTACCTTGCACCCTTCTCCCCTCTGCCTTGTACCCTTCTCATCTCTGCTTTGCACCCTTCTCTACCTTGCACCCTTCTCCTCTCTGCCTTGCACCCTTCTCCCCTCTGCCTTGCAACCTTCTCCTCTCTGCCTTGCACCCTTCTCCCCTCTGCCTTGCACCCTTCTCCCCTTCGCCTTGCACCCTTCTCCTTCCTTTCTGCCTTGCACCCTTCTCCTCTCTGCCTTGCACCCTTCCCTACCTTGCACCCAACTCCACTCTACCTTGCACCCTTCTCCTCTCTGCCTTACACCCTTCTCCCCTCTGCCTTGCACTCTTCTCCCCTTTGCCTTGCACTCTTCTCATCTCTGCCTTGCACCCTTTTCCCCTCTGCCTTGCACCTTTCTCCCCTCCGCCGTGTACCCTTTCCCCCCTCTGCCTTGCACCCTTCTCCTCTCTGCCTTGCACCCTTCTCTACCTTGCACCCTTCTCCCCTCTGCCTTGCACCTTTCTCCCCTCTGCCTTGCACCCTTCTCCTCTATGCCTTACACCCTTCTCTACCTTACACCCTTCTCCTCTCTGCCTTGCACCCTTCTCTACCTTGCACCCTTCTCCTCTCTGTCTTGCACCCTTCTCTACCTTGCACCCTTCCCCACTCTGCCTTGTACCCTTCTACTCTCTGCTTTGCACCCTTCTCTACCTTGCACCCTTCTCCTCTCTGCCTTGCATTCGTCTCCTCTCTGCCTTGCACCCTTCTCTGCCTTGCACCCTTCTCCCCTCCTCCTTGCACCCTTCTCCTCTCTGCTTTGCAGCCTTTGCCCCTCTGCCTTGCACACTTCTCCTCTCTGCCTTGCACCCTTCTCCCCTCTGCCGTGTACCCTTCTCCCCTCTACCTTGCACCCTTCTCCTCTCTGCCTTTCACCCTTCTCTACCTTGCACCCTTCTCCCCTCTGCCTTGCACACTTCTCCCCTCTGCCTTGCACCCTTCTCCTCTATGCCTTGCACCCTTCTCTACCTTACACCCTTCTCCTCTCTGCCTTTCACCCTTCTCTACTTTGCACCCTTCTCCTCTCTGTCTTGCACCCTTCTCTACCTTGCACCCTTCCCCACTCTGCCTTGTACCCTTTTCCTCTGCTTTGCACCCTTCTCTACCTTGCACCCTTCTCCTATCTGCCTTGCATTCTTCTCCTCTCTGCCTTGCACCCTTCTCTGCCTTGCACCCTTCTCCCCTCCTCCTTGCACCCTTCTCCTCTCTGCTTTGCACCCTTTGCCCCTCTGCCTTGCACACTTCTCCTCTCTGCCTTTCACCCTTCTCCCCTCTGCCTTGTACCCTTCTCCCCTCTGCCTTGCACCCTTCTCCTCTCTGCCTTTCACCCTTCTCTACCTTGCACCCTCCTCCCCTCTGCCTCGCACCCTTCTCACCTCTGCCTTGCACCCTTCTCCCCTCTGCCTTGCACCCTGGTCCCCTCTGCCTTGCACCCTTCTCCCCTCCGCCTTCCATCTTTCTCCACTCCACCTGGCACCCTTCTCCTCTCTGCCCTGCACCCTTCTCCTCTCTGCCTGGCACCCTTCTCCTCTCTGCCTGGCACCCTTCCCCTCTCTACCTGACACCCTTCACCTCTCTGCCTGGCACCCTTCTCCCCTCCGCCTTGCACCCTTCTCCCCTCCGTCTTGCACCGATCTCCCCTCGGCCTTGCACCCTTCTCCTCTCTGCCTTGCACCCTTCTCCTCTCTGCCTTGCACCCTTCTCCTCTCTGTCTTGCACCCTTCTCCCCTCTGCCTTGCACCCTTCTCGGCCACCCCCTTGCACCGTTCCCACCTAATGGAGGGGGCTGCCACCTGGAAAAATGGCACCATTTCAAAAGCATGATGGACTAGGGCCGGCTCTGACTGTGCCCCCCGCCCTTCGGGCTCCCAAGGCTCTAACAAGAGTGCTTACCTGGGTGCACCATTTTGCTGCCTCATCCCTTCTCATATGAGCATTGCCCTGGAGAATGCTGTCTCTGGGGCCCGCACCCCATCCTTGTCCCCATCCTTGTCCTTGTCTCTTCTCAAAGGAGCAGAGCCCTGTGGTAATGCTGTCTTTGGACCCACCCCCCATCCTTTTTCCGGTGGGCTCTGACTGAAGAGAAACTCCTGCTTTGGAGGGAGAGAGGCTTGCTTTAGCTCAAGCCTCTCACACAGCTCTTACTGAAAAGCTGAGGGGGTCGGGCCCCCTTCATTTACTGAAGAGAGTGGGGCCCCCCCGCACCGCGGGGGCCTTTGTTACACCCCTGTTGGCTGTAGCATTAAGCTGTAAAAGAGATTTCTATCTTTCCCTTTTAGAGGGGCCGGTAGTCCCTGGTAGGGCACAGGGAAGCTTGAATAATTTCCGAGCAGCAGCTGGAAAGGTAAACAACCTTGACCCTGTTCTCCCAACCTCCAGCAGTCAGAACTGTTTGGTAGTAACTTTTCCTTCCTTTTATCTTTGGATCCACTATGGCTTCCCAGTGTAGCCTGTGGCAATGAACATAATTTACATTCATTTTTATAAACCCATTGTTCCCGTGGGCATTTTCTGATTCAAACACTTGCCAAAAATCATATCTCCTATTTCCTGAATCCAATATTTATCATTTTTGTGCAATTTCGCTTATTAATTATTTTCTGATTACCTTAAATTATTTGAACATGCTATTGTATCACTTACTTTTATGTTGTTTTAACCTATCTCACCTCACCTGTTACTTGTAACATGGCTATCAGAACCTCAGTATAGTTTCCTCAATGATCTGCGTTGTACTCCAGCAAGATAGTTACCTTAAACGTATGTATTTATTATTTCCAGGATTAATAATTCCATTTTACACATTAACCACAAAATGACATCCAGACTTGAACAGGAGTCCTACCCAAATTGGATGTGATGTTTCAGGGTGCCCCTACACTGTTTTACCAGTCACTCAGTCCAGTTTACCGGGGAATTTGGATCCCATTTATTGGTATCATATGGGGGATGCACTTGAGGGGGCAACTTGTTAAGGCTTGAACTTGTTTTCAAGTTAAAGCAATGGTGCTGCAATGGGCAAGAGCCAACAATATTTTCCAGAGGTGGTAAACATCATGGTCTCATATCTCGTAAGTGGCAAGTTTGGGTCAAGGTTTTTAGTTGGAGAGGGCACCAATAAGAAGGAAGAACCCACTCACATCTCCTCGTCACCTGATGGGATAATGGAATTAAAATATAGAGCTAGTATCCAATTTTGACTTAAAATATTACTCTCTCTGACAATCAAAGTGCTGGAGACAAATTTTAATGTTTTCACAAATAAAATTGGGCCATCGAAGGTAATAGGATACTACTCAGAAGGGTGACAAAGGGCTCCTGCTCTATTGTAAGTAGAATCTGGCTGACAGATAAGCAAAGGCATATTTCCTTGGCCTCCCAGTCATTTAATGTGATTTTTCCTACAGACACATGGAAAGCAGCAGACTCCTTGTCATGGGAACAGGAATAACCACATTAGACAAGCCTAAACCGCGGCTGGTAAAGTACAGCATTCTCCCTGCACATTGTGTATCAGTCAAAAAATAATACTTAACCAACCTTCTAAACACACATGCACATACACGCATAAGCCCATCCCCCTCCCCACACACAACACTATGCATTAACATTTTGGCGGGAAAAAACAACATCCCCCTGAAGCATACAGGTAAAAATGCCAATGCCCCTGAACCCTAATCATCTACCATCGATGCTCAGCTTGACATGCGTGGAATTAGCAATTTTCACTTATAGTTGTGTGCAGTGGCGTAACAAAAGTTGAGTGGACCCCCCTGCAATGTACATGGAGGGGGACCCTGCTCCGATTTAATCTGGAGCTCCCAGGCCTAAGCACCGTCTGGGATGTGGAATTGGTAAAAAAAAATCTACTCGTGGAATGGGAAAAATAGTACAGAAATCCACTTGTACTGAAAAGAAATCCACTTGCCTTACTTCTTCACTAAATCAATTATATGGGCAGGTAGAGTGAAAATACGGTTTTAAATATTCAAACACTTGATACATTGAAGCTGCCATTTGGAAGAACAGTTTCAACAAAGTTTCCATATAGGAATCAGAAATGATACATTAAACGGTATACATTTTACTGGTAAATCAATACTGTCTATTTACAGGATAACATTTTTGCATAATGTATTGGCAAAACATATAAAAGGCAGTCACATGTCAGCTAGAACCAAGCAGGTATCCACAAAACATTTGAGATCCTGGTAATAGTCAGGGATGGATATGAATGCGATCTGTGATTATATCTAGATGAGTGTCCTGCTCAGGCAAACAGGACTCTTCAATCTGTCCTGGGAAGGGGATGAGACAATTCCTTTTTTCATAAGGGATGGGTCTGCATATGTCTGCCCCAATTAGATTAAAGCATCATCTCTGAAAATGTCTAAGGTTTTCATTAGAACAAATCAAGCTCTGTGACATTGTGATACAGAACAGCAAGATTGAATACCCCTGCAGCCCATTTGGTGTGGGGGGCACACACACTAAGGCCTATGCTGTAGAAGTCTTACCAAAGGAACACAGGCAGCCCTAGAAGCATTATTTGAAAATTAAGTGCCCTTCAGAGCATGTGGAAAAATCCCTAAGTCTGAATCCTTGCTGCACCAGAGACGTCGATCCGAGCATTTCGGAAAAAGAGTCTGCAACAGCTTCAAAAGAAGACCAATCATGAGTCAACTGGTTGGCGGCCAGTAATATCTTCAACAAGCCCAAGACTCAATTCAATTACTGTTATATGGGATCATAAAACAATGCCAGACACTCTTGAAGAAGAACCCAGACTGTCAGTCCAGGAGGTGTTAAGTTGAGCCCAGGGGCAAATTGCACTGCCTCTGCTTTCTATATTCACAAATCATTCAAGGACAGTTCATGTACTGATTTGCACACAATCTTAAATAACATGTCATTGGATGATATAGAGACCAGGGAGGAACCATTGCTTTGCTTATTGATATTGCTAGTTTTGACAGGCTCCCGACATATCAAGGTACAAACTGCGGGAATTTGTGTCTGCGAAAGAGAATTAGTCTTGTATGCTGTGCCAGTGATTGACCACAGTAAATGAAACCTGAATGTTACCATTGGATGGTGGCAGACTTCTGCAGACAATTTAAGACAGGTATGTCACCTCAGGAGACAGACCTGTGTGTCAGGCTTTATGTACAACTCAGGGTTGCTTTCCGTAGGCCAGTTATTGAAGTGGTCAGCAATTGCAGCAATGCATGGTCCCCAGTCAGTACTTTCACTTTGCTCTGCTGTCTCTCTGGAGAGGTTTGGAACGTTAGCTTTTAACAGGACATTCAGTGCATGTGATTACTTTCCAACAGACAAAAAGAAAAAAACTACCTTCCTGACCGCCTGTGGGTTAAAGTCTTAACTCTGTGGTGCCAATTCAAACTCTTCTCCACTGCAAGATGTAGTAGCTGTTACAGAGAAACTGGGACACTGGGAAGAGAAGGCCAACACAACACAAAGGACAGATTTATAGTCTCAGAGCATTTACAGCTTGAAAGTCACAAGTCTTGCTGTTGTGAAGCAAACGGGGGCCTCACCAGCCTATCTACTCTAAGCAGGTTTTCTTTGGACACATTTACATGACCATTTTTGCTTTCATAGTCCACTTTTAAGAAGCCCATTTCTTTGCACTGCATGAACACACTATCCAGCCATACAAGTTCCTTTAGTTACTTACCCTTTCTGGTACAATTGAGGTTACCATTCCACATAAGTCCCTTATCTTGGCATGCAGTGCACCAGGCACATGTGAGAATGAAGCTTATCAGCTGCCAAATGAGAGGGTGCTGAGCTGATAACTGCAACTCACCACCACCTAACCACATTGTGTGATCCTGGGCAAGAGTTTTATTTGCCTGGTCCTCCATTTCTGAATCTTGCAAGATTGGTAGCGATTAGATAACGATTAACACCGTTTAATTTTTTAGATGCTACCTAAAACAATAGTCAGTTAAGAAACACCACAGGAGCACTGTGTTTAACCAGAACCTTATAATGTTTGTAGGGATTATTGGGGACAAAAAGTGCTTTTAGAGACTTGCTTGTTATAGCAGTAAATCAGATAAAATGTGTATTATTGGAACGCCTGAGGGCATCGCTGATGTAAGTGAGAGCAGAGCTGTGGTCCACGTGAAGGCCTGAGGTTGCATCCGATGGCTGTTGCTAGTAATGGATTCCCTTTGCCCTGGCTGTTGAAGAATCACCCTCAGACTTGCATCCCATGCTGGTTTAAAGTCATGATTGGCGCTGCACAGGACTGCATATGAAGCCCATCATAGTTTCAAGTTAAAGGTCTTGGTGACATCGTATCACTGAAATTAAGGCTTAAACTTTCAGTCTGTGGTGAAAAAAACACGGCAAACCTGGCTGCAAAGCCAAACTCTGTCTTGCCACATCTTCTCACTTTTCCTGACTGCACTTTCCCGGGTGCTGGTGAATGGACAATTGAAGAGCACCTAAATCTCCGGACAGAAGGCACTGGCGAGTAGCACCTCCCGATAAGCCATAGGTGGAAGAACATAGCATGATTAGGCACTGGTTAAGACTCTAGGGGCTCTTGGAAAGGAAAGCACAGGCTTGTAGGCTGCATGTGATTCCCATTGTGAAAGTAAGGGGCTTCAATATTGAGATTTCAGAGGCCGAAGGGGGTGACACAGGGGGTGCAAGAGTGGCCCAGAAGGAAGAAGGAGGAGGGGAATACATTAAGCATAGAAGGAAAGCAAAGTGCGAAGGGAGGGGCCAAGAGTTGCATGATGACAAAAATCAAAGAATTTCACTGCAGTCCTTGATTGCGAGGGGGTGCTGTGGGTGTTCTGGAGCTGCAGAAGCACCATGTTTGCCTCGTGCTCCAAGGAATGAAAGGGCTAGGGCAGGATCCCAGATGCCACATGAGTCATACCAGGGCAAGAACAAACCTCTTACCTTATGGTGCTGTGGTATTCTGTAGGATTCTGAGAATTCTACATCATGCTCATGTTCCACTCCGGGGAAACGAAAAAGTAGACACCTTTTTCAGTCATTCTTTTATGATGAACAAACGCCCAGAGCCTACCCCTGAGCTGGGTTACCCAATAGGAAGGGAAGGTGAAAAAAGGGGGCGGGCTCAGGGTTCCGATCATCCAATCCCATGGAATTCATGTCTGCATTGATGGCCATCTGATCAATCACAAACAACTATACATTTGAGAATGAGGTGGAAAATCCTTAATACTTTCTAATTGGCTGTGGGCAACAGGTTTGATTAGTTTGGTCCCGTTTGTCATAATTTACTGTCCACTTGCCCTTTGGGCAAAACAGACAATAAATCTTCTTGCCATCACAAGAAATCTTGATGTCTTGGGCGATATGAATTACCCACCCCTGACTGTGCTGAGGGGCCACCCTGCAGCTTAGGGCCCCTGCAAGGGGGCCTGTGTCATACGCCTGGTCGTGGGTAAACTAGGCGCACCTCCTGCCTGGACGCCAGAGTTGCGGACTGAAACAATAACAAAAATCATATAGCGCCTGCGGTGATGTAGCAGATTATTGAGTCCAAGAAAGTAGGGGCAGGCCTCAAAAAATAAAACAGAGCAGTGGAGCAAAGGCTTTCAAGTCATGCAAGGACTTTCGACTTCATGCAGTGCAGTGTATGTCTGTACCACATTGGAATGGACTACTTCCAGCTGCATATTTATTCAGGGTTCAGGTCAATCGTAAATAAAATTAAATGAAAATTGGAAGGTTTGCCTCTAATGTACTTGAGCGAAAACGGCATGTCATCTAAACTCCGAGAACTCTAATCACATAATTTATTCTACAGCTGCCCATCTTTCCTACACGCATGCTGCAACTGTTATAGCTCTTAAAGATAACTGCTATGCTTTATTCATTATCTTTAAATGCGTCCCACATGAATAACCTGCACATTTGCCATTGCACAGACCTACATCGCTTACCTGACGGCATTCTTGGAGGCTGACCTCCAGTTTGTGTTAAATTGTTGCTGAACGGAAGGACGCCAAGAGTGCTGGGAAATAAGGTCTAATCCCAAAGCGTGCTGGGAAAGGTAGTTCTGACACCCGGTGTGGTTAGAAACAGAAACAGGTTACGCGGCGCCGAGGGCATGAAAGAAATACTGACCCTGTGAGCCCTGGAGACAAGAGTTTAGCTGCTGCCCGCAAACGGTGACCCATCAAATGGTGGGAAGAGAATAGTGAAAAAATGTGAGACACAGCTTGGTGGCCGTGAAAGAAGTGCCGTGCCTGACGGAGGCCAACTAAGCCCGAGACCACGGTGCTGCCTTGGATGGTAATTATCAGATGAAACAAGCAACACCATTTTCTGTTGGTCTATATAAGGTCATGTAAAAAAAGGGGCAATTTGAATGTTATCGTAAGTTGTACAATATGCTAATAAGTGGAGGCCTGCTGGCTATATAAAACACTGGCATTGCTTTTCTTATATGGAACTGCAAACGCATACAATAAAAACTAACAAAACGCATACTGTTTCAAATCTGCAAACACGTGTATTTCACATGCACCCCAAAAAACGTGAAAAGCAGCACTGTGAAAGCAGCTGAAGGTAAGCCACCAGAACCAAGGAAGTGTAACTGTCTAGGTACACTTGCATGTTGATGGAAATTGCTTGTTAAAGTAAACAAGTTTAAAAAAATAAAAGTACACTTGGAGGGGGGAGGAGAAACGCGAGAGACGGTCTGGCGGCACTGGGAAGTAAAACAGAAAGGGAGAGAGTTGTACCGCAAATGGAAACAAGGGAAACGGGGATGAGAGAAGGGTAGGGAGAGACAGAGATAGGCAGTGAGATCGAAAATAGGAGAAGGATAGAATCAAAATCTCACTGGCTCCTCGGTTACTGCTAAATCCAGCATAAAAACAAAGAGAGGACACGGGAGGTAAGCAAGCAACCCCTGGAGTATGGAAACAAAAGACAGACACAGGTAGTGGTCCTACTATTAAAACAAAAACAAAAAAAGACAGTTACGAGAAAAGTCTTGAATTAGCGCAGGGGGCGCACAGCAAAGAAGAAAGACGCACTTTGTAAACAACCAGAGGAGAGTGAAAACAAAAAAAAGTTTAAAACAAGTGTCACACCAGGCGAGGCTTGGAAACTTGCAAACGTGTTTTCTAGTAAACGCGAGACACGGCCTGGCGGCCGTGATAGTGAAAGTACGGCCGGCCATGAATAATTAGGGGAGGAGGAATGCCTGAGGCAGAGCGCACGCTGGGGGAAGCCTGTGTGAGGGAGGCTGGTGGCTTTGATGCGTGCACATGCTTTTCACGGGCACTGCATGAAATCGCCCGTTTGGTTAAGCTCTGGTTAAGCTCCCATATCTCTCGCCAGCAATGCGCAAGCACATTAGCAGGCGGGACCTAAAAAAAAGGATGCGATCAGTCTTGACAGCTGATAGTTTCACTATAACGAAGTTTACTTGTTATTCATAATCTTCCAGACTGGTTACCGGATTTGCATAATGCTCTTCATTCATGGGTACAATATGCTTGTCTTCAGCATACATTCAGCAAATATATTGCTAGGGAAATATTATTGTTTAAACCATGTAGATTTTATTTCCCCAACAATGGCTAACCTTTGCAGCATCAAGGTTTCCACTGAAATTCGAGTCTTTGTAAATTCACAGCACTGCAGGGTAATTGGATTGGCATTTGTCCGGTAGAAATCATGCCCGGTGGGAGAGGGCCCAGTTATGGCGGCACAAGCCATTTTCTGTACTATGCCTTTTTTATATATGGTTTTCAAATAGTGCTCTTTTGTGTGTTTCCTGTAACTTGTAGACCTCGATAAGGGTTTTGGCCACTTAGCCCCTCTCTTGTAAGCACTGTAACCCACATTTGTGCTTACACACCCACTTCTATTCTTATAGCCTTGGCACAGATCCTTTGCAGGTACTCTGGACTTGAAATGTGTTTCCGGGCGAGCTTTTAACTTCAGATCATCATCTGGTTGTCTTATAACTTTGATACACTTCCCCACGCTTTAGCAGTACAAAAATACAATAGACACTAAAAACAGGAAGTGACGAAGCCAATAGGTCTGGATTTAATATGCAAATGCACGTAGACAAAGGAATGCACAAACCTGAACAGCTTATTTGTGCCTTGTTACTAAGTGACTTTCAACCAGGCACCATTCGTTTAGACAATAAAATCAGGGCACATACCTATGAAGCACACAAAGCGAGAGAATGAATAGAGACGAGTTCCTCATTTTCTGTGTACACAGGGACATAGTTTATGGGGGGTGTGGGGGCATTTGGGGTCTTGCATACCCCTAATAAATGTATGTGGTTATTAATAGTTGGGCACAGGTCCTTTCAATCGGGTATGGTTGTGGTGTATCGTGTAAGGCGAATTTCACCAGGAATGTTTCTTTTTTGTTATTTCACAAAATAATGTGTTTTCTCTCACTTAGTTACCCTGCCTATCTGCATTCCTCTACTTTTCCACTGCCCCTTAAGCTCCTCCCATGCGCCTGCTTGTCCTATAGTGTATTTTAACAGTCACTGTGATTGTTGAAACATCTGAAGCTCACCCCCCAAAATCTTACTGACCAAGCCACACCCCTGTGTGTATATCTATTTGTTGGTGTCTGTTTTCACATACTGTAATGCTCCTCAAGTGGGCCAATGTAAAACATACAACGAGGACGTGCACACAGCCCACCTGAAAGGTATTAAAGTGGTTTTATGGTTTAATTGGAAGATCCCTCTCACAGTATGATTTGGAAAGTCTGGAATCCTGCCTCCGTGTTTAGAGTTGCATTCTCTTCGTTGATCCTGAGGAAAGAGTGTGCACTTTGACAGTTTTGCAGAGTCTATCGGGGATGGAGCCCAAGACTTCTCTGCACAATATAATGGAGGCAGGATCCAATCCTCAGGCATGATTGCATGACTCCCTCCTGCAACCCCACCCATTCCATCATGACCCTCCGTTCAGTACACAAGTGATTACTTGCTTCACAACCACAACAAGAGCTGGCAGAGTCCTAACGGTTCTGTGATTTTGTTCCCTTTATTAGGCACTAAATTGTATTGGTTCATTTATAAAATGCAATGCATTCATAACTGTTTCCAGTAACTAAACATGTATTTACCACGCTGGTGCTTCCCCCTACTAGCAGCACAATACATAATCAGGTGCATAACACATGCAACGTGCAACATTTCATCCTGCCACAGAAAAAAAGAACACTCGGGTGCCATCCGCCAATCATGCCTAGATGTAGGTGATTTGTAAAATGTAAAAACACTGAGGCTCGTGTTAGACCTGGCACCTTGGCGTGAGTCTCCCTTCCACTTTTTGCTGATGTGCCTCCGATGTTTTGCTGGTTTTCCGATACTCAGGGCACTGCGCCACGGCTGACCCGTGCCGCAGTGCAAGTGCTCCCTACTGTAAATTGTACATGCGATTGGTATCCATGATTGGTTCATTGGATTTACTGTTAGTCCCTAGTAAAGTGCACTAGAGAGTGCCGGGGCTTGTAGATGCCAATACTGCTGGTGGGCCTGCAGCGCTGGTTGCGCCACCCACCGAAGCAGCCGTAAAGATGTGTCTGGGAACTGCGACCGCAGAACCCGCGTGCGGTCTCGTACTGTCACGCTAGCTGGGCAAGTGCATCCACTTGCCAGCCCCCGAACCTTCCCTTGACTACATATTAGTCACCCCTATGATAGGCCTGCGGGCAGGGTGTGTTGTAGGTGTAAGGTAGGACAAGCCCTGATGTGTGTGGCATGTCCTAGTAGTGACTTACAACCAAAACCGTATTTCACTATTGAAGGCTACCTGCTCCATTAGGCCAGACTGAGCTGTTGGAGTTATTACACCCTATAACCCCAGCAGGCTCAAGGAGCATGGTAGCGCGTCGTGTTTAGTATGCCTGAACTCAGGATGATAAAATATTTCTTTTAGTAAAGTTTATTTTAGTATCCTGGGTTTGCAAATGCTACTTTTAGAAAGTTAGCCTTTGCTTGCCTAACCATTTCAGCCCGCCTCTGCTGGTATGTGTATCTGACTGTCTGGGACGTGTGAGTGACAGGGCTGGGAGGATGACAGGTGGTGAATGCGCAGATTACACCTTAGTGGGAGGTAGGAGTGGCTCTTGACTCTGGATCTTGCTGTGCTCTGCCACCACAATGCTGGCTCCACCCTCCTGGGGAGCGTCGGATGATTCAGCCGACACCTGGCCCAGGAAGGGCGAAGCCCCATCAACAAGGTACTCTGGCTGCCCCTGTCCGCACAATGCTGGCTCCACCTCCTGTGGGGCGTCTGATGCGCCTGCCCCTCACACTGAAAGCAGAAGCCGGAGTACACCCGCCAGGGTACTCGAGGACTGAGAGTGGCTATGCAAAGGCCCCCCTGGCCTGCGAGAACAAAAGAAATGCCATATAAAAGAAGGAGCCCTGCTCCTTGAAAATTAGATCCTGTTTGGGCTACAGAAGGAACTCTGCCCGACGAGAAGGACCGGGAAGGACAAGGAATTGTGCTGTCTCTTGCCTGTGTCTGGTGCCTTGCTGCCGAAGGAGAGGAAAAAGGAAAGACTACGAAAAGACTTTTGCTTTACAAGACTTTGTGCCGAACTCTGCTAAAAAGATCTCCAAGGGCTTGAAACTGAACTTGCCCCCTGACCAGCGCCCCAGGACCAGTGGGCGCTACACCCTGAAGAAAGCAACTGCGTGTGCTGCTCCTCGTGGCAGTACCGACGGAGGAATCTCCTCCAAGGCAACGACATCCACCTGACCACCGTGACCGGGGCCCAGAGCAACAGCGAGAGCAAAGTGAGGACCAGCCGCCGCTGGCCCGAACACCGTGACCGCAACTGCACCGGGAGCCCAAGAGCAAAGCGAAGGAGGACCCGTCCGGTCCGAGCTCTCGAGTTGACTGCGCAACGAGCAGCCAATCCACTTGCAAAGACGGACAGTCGCCCTATGAGAGTCCCCTAGGTCGATACCTTGCCCGACAGCTCAGCTGTGAGCGCACAGCTGCACCGGCACTTGGCTGGGTACGTCCTGCACTTGAGGACCGTACTGCCACTTGCCGCCACCACGCAACCGCCGCCTCCAGGGTCGGAGCGGACGACGAGGAAAGGACCCTGCCGCCACAGAACACCGCTGCCCCGGATGACCCGTGAACTGCTCGGCTGAGAGCCGCAACGAACAGCGACCCCGGGAAGGCAACGCGACGTGGGACAGATCCCCTGGGAGCCGCCTGCTCCACAAGAACTTTGTTGAACTGGGCAGAAGGCCCTAAAGAACTCTTATTGCTCGAAAGAACTGTGGCAACTTGAACTAAGTAACTTGGAACCGCTATTTGAAAGTCTGATAACTGTATTCATAAGCCTGCTTGAAGTCTACATAAATATATATATATTTTTACAGAATACAGTCTGGTCTCATTGTGTGGTGGGTTGGTTGTGACGGTGTAATATTGCAAGTGTTTAACCCTATGTGCCCCAAAGATTAGCCCACGACTGCTTAAGCCACACTACCTAGAGGGTAAGCAGAGGTTGTCTGGAAGGTAACCCTCAGCCCTGACGAGGAAGAGAGAGTCCCTGCTTGTCGCTAGTGTTTCACTGCGCCAACTAGAGCCTCCCCCTTCCTACATTGGACGCAGCGGTGAGGATTTTTCGAATTTACACTTGCGGTATCTATACCTTAGCTTCCGACCATTGCACAGTGATTTCAGTCCAGTTACTTAGCCACAGACTTTCCTTTTCGCTGAAAGAAGATTCCGAGTGTGAGAACCATGCCGGGCACGAAGAGCCTGGATGGAGCGGAGTCCACGACCTCTGAGGTGTTGGAGGTGGAGTGGGACGCCGCAAAGCTGGACAAATACTCAAAGACGGAGCTGAAGTTTTTCTGTAAGAAACTCAAAGTTCCGCACGCTGGTTGCAAGAATAAGCCAGAATTCTACAAGGCCCTGAAAGCCTGGATAGAGTCCAGAAAGGCCCCGGAGGATCAAGATGCCCTCGCGGAGCAAGATGTGACTGAAGAGCAGAATGCACCTGTGGATCTGGTGGATCTCGAAAGGCAAGACAGCGTGCACAGCTTGGGTAAAGGCCTGTCGCTAGAGGAGCTGGCAGACAGGAAGGAAACAAGGAATCACGAAAGAAAGCTGGCAGAATTGAAAATCCAACTGGAGTTGGAAACAAAAAGAATGGCGCTGGAAGAGCGAAAGCACCAAATGGATTATGAAGTGAAAATGAGGGAGATAAGTCTCAAGGAGAGAGACTTGGATCGTCCTCCCTCTGGTGGCAGCACATCGCCAGTGCAGGTAGAGTCAAGAGTGCACATCCCGAAGGACGTAGTTAAGGAGTTCTTTAAGGGGGATGACATAGGACAGTGGTTTAGGGCATACGAGGTAGCCATGTCCTCCCACCGGGTCCCTGACAAGGATTGGGGAGCGGGGTTGTGGGGAAGGTTCCTTAGCGAAGGGCGAGATGCCTTGCTAGATTTACCCGTTGAGAAACAGAGATCCTATTCCCGCATGAAAGAAGCTTTAATGCGCAGGTACGGGCTTACCCCTGAAATGTATAGACAGAAGTTTAGGGGATGTACTAAGCGGCCTGGGAATACGTATGTGGAGTATGTGACTTATTTTTGCAGAGCACTGGATGGTTGGGTGAAGGGTAGCAAAGTGAATGATTTTCAAGGTCTCTTTGATTTAATTGCATGGGAGCACTTGTCTGATCACTGTTTTCCTGAGTTACGCCAACACCTGATCGATAGCAAGCTGTCCAACCCGAGGAAGCTTGCTGAGGAGGTGGACCGCTGGCTCAGCACCAGGGTCCACAAGAGTCCCGTGGGAGACTCCGCCAAGAGTGGGCAGGGTCCCCAGCAGAAGAGTGGGGGGGACAAGGGGGGAAAACAGAAAGGGTTCCAAAAAGGCCCCCAAAGTAGTTCCCAGGGGAACCAGCAGCAAGGTTCTCAGCCTCCCCCACCCCCAAAGCAGAATGGGGCCCGACAGGTAAACCTGTTCCAAAGGGGCCCTTCAATTGTTACAAATGTGGCGAGCCTGGGCACATATCCAGTGACCCCAAGTGTCGCCTGTTTGGAAAACCCGCACCCACTGGTGCTCCGCCCCGTCAAGTGACTAGTGTTCACTTAGGAGAAGAAGTGATGGTCCCGGGGGGTGGAGATCCCGTTCAGATGGCCCTAGTCTCGCTAGGAGACAGTGAGATGATCCCTACGAACTACCTGCCCTCTAACACTAAGAAATATGGGCAGATGGTGATCATCAATGGCAAGGAAGCTGAGGCTCTTTGAGACACAGGAGCCAGTGTGACTGCAGTGAGGCAGCACCTGGTGTCTCAAGAGCAGGTTGTACCCCATGCCTACTGTAGGGTTATCAACGCTGATAATTCTGAGAGTCAGTGTCCGATGGCTCAAGTTCCCTTCGAGTGGGGGGGGGGTCTCTGGTACTCTGCAGGTCTGTGTAAGAAAAACCATGCCTGTTGACTGTTTGCTAGGGAATGACTTGGAGCACTCCCCTTGGGAAAAGGTGGAGAAAACGACTCACCTGCGGATGGTGGGTCTGCCTGACTGGGCGTGCGTGACCACCCGGTCAATGACAGCCAGTAGGGGTGATCAAGAGGTCCTGGAGCCTGAAGGAGAGGCCCAGGAAGCGGCCTTAGGGAGAGGGCGCAGGGGGCGCGGGAAACCGCCCCCTGAGGTTCCCACGGTCCAGGAGGAAGCAGACCTTGAGGGGGATGCCCTGGAGCCTACAGGGGAACAGATCGCCGAACTGGGGGACCTGCCTGAGCTGACCCATTGGCAGCAAGAAGGAGGACCCTCCAGGGAGGAATTCTGCAAGGAGCAGAAGGAATGCCCCTCTCTCATGGGTATGCGGCAGCAGGCTGCAGACCAGGCCAATGGTGTTCAGGCCAAAACACATTACGTGTACTGGGAGAACGACCTCCTGTATTCAGAGCCTAAGGCTGCTGAACCTGGGTCAGCCCGTGTGCTGGTGGTACCCCAGAAGTTCAGAGCCTTCCTACTGGGTCTGGCTCATGATGTGCCTTTAGCAGGTGTTGGACAGGCCACACGAAGGGCCGCTCTCCCCCGGCTCGACCCGGCCCGAGCCCGGTCACACAAGCACCCCACACCACCATTGTACGGCCTCCGTCCCCTCAGGGACCCCTGCCCTCGAGTATGTCAACCTCGTGGGCCCGATCCACTGCCGGCCCACGCGCCCAGCCCGGGCCGCCATCTTGGACACTTCACCACGTGGCCGCCTGGCCCCCGGCCGACCTCAGCCCTGGGCCTGGCCAGGCCTCAGACATCCCGGCACCACCATCCACCCAGGAGGTGAGCGGGCTACTTGGCAAGTCAATGGGAGAAGGAGGTGTCGATGGCTCTCCCCCACCAAGTGCCGCTCGCCCATCGCCTCCCCGGGCGCTGGCTCCAACCCCCTGCTGGGTGTCTGGACTCCCTCATCCCGGACCTCCCGACCTCCAAGTGCGAGGGTCCGGACATCAAAGCACGCCAGCCCTATAACTGGGGCAGCTCCAGAGCAGGAAGGCAGTTGTATCTTGGAGTCGAGAGACGTAAAGAGGAACTCATCCTGGACGGACTACTGGCGCTGCCGTAGCTCTGTTCTGTGCACCATCGTCCTGCCTGTTGGCGCTGCCACAGCCGTCGTAACCTTCATCCTTCATCGTCGTCGGGATCTGCTGGCGTGGCCGCGGACCGTTGTAACCGTCATCTTTTCACCGGGACCTGCAGGCTCCGCCGCGGACCGTCGTCCTTCCTTCATCTCGGGACCTGCTTGGCTCCTCCACGGCCCGATCATCAAGAACGCCGAGCTCGAGGATTGAGAGCTATTTTGAACTCACCGGTAACTAAGACTGTCCCGCTACCCCTTTCCTCAACCACAGACTCGAATCGAGGGGACCCCTGAGTCCAGACCTCCTTGTATCGTACCAACGTAACCTAAGAATTGCATATAAAGTCTCGTTAACCTTCAATCTTGTGTGGTGTCTGTCTGTGGGGGGGAAGTTACTTATCTGTACAGTCGTTGGAGACGGCTCTCCCTGGAGACCTCTCCCCGTAATCTCGGCCGACCCTCCCGGTCCGTCTAACATTGGTGGCCAGCGGCGCGATCCGAATCACCGCATACGTACAGAGAGTAGCTCACCCCACAACGAACCACAATGACAACTAAAGAGAGCGGATCAACTGAGAAGTTCCAAATGGAAAAACTAGAGGAGTACAGCCATCGTGAACTAAAGCAGTTCTGCATTGAACTAGGTATCGCTACCACCGGACTAAGCACCAAGGACGACTTTAAGCATGCCCTAGAATCTTGGGCAGAGACCGGGGATACCGAAGCTCCTGAGCAAAGCACCGCGAAAAAAAGCAACACGGCCCCTGAAGGGCAAAGAACCGGCCTCTCGCCAGACGAGATCCAAGAAAGAGAAAAAACCCGACTACACGAGCTAGAAATGGCCCGACTCAAGATGGACGTAGAACTCAAGTTGGCCGAACAAAAGATAAACTTAGAGCACCTACGTCTCCGAGAAGAAAGAGAGGAGAAACAGAGACAAAGGGAGCTCGAGGAAAAGAAACTAGCGTACGAGCACGAACGGAACCTAGCCGAGATCAACCTGCGCAAGCAGAATAAAGAGTTGGGGGTGCCCGAGGGACCACACACCCCCGGGACCACGGAGAAAAAAGTACACATCCCCAAGGATGTTGTCCGAGAATATTTTCGAGAGGACGATATCCAGCAATGGTTTAAGGCTTATGAAATCGCTATGACTGCGCACCGGATCGATAGAAACGATTGGGGAGCCGGCCTATGGGGCAGATTCCTCAATGAGGGCCGCGATACCCTGTTACAGCTCCCAGACCACCAGATGACCTCCTACGACCATATGAAAGCGGCCCTTCTCACCCGCTATGGCCTCACGCCCGAGATGTACCGTCAGAGGTTCCGAGACTGCACACGCATCCCGGGTACAACTTGGGTGGACTATGTAACATACTTTAGCCGAGCTTTCGAAGGCTGGATCAAAGGGAACAACGTCACGACCTACGAGCAACTGTTCAATCTGATGGTATGGGAGCATCTGTCCAACAATTGCTTCATTGAACTACGCCAACACCTCCTCGACAGCAAGTTAACCGATCCCCGGCAGCTCGCAGCCGAAGCTGACCGGTGGGAGATCACCAGAGTGGGCCGGAATGGGTCCTACGAGCAAAACAGGAACAACAATGGTCCCCACCGACCCAGAGGAGGAGGAAGCCAAGGGCGGGGAAGAGACAACACTCCGGCCGCCCCCGTTACCAGCACCACCCCCCCGGCCAACCGGGGCAGCACCCCGGCGCGACCAGGGTACAGAGCAAACGTCACGTGTCACCGATGCCAACGAGTCGGCCACTATGCAAACAACCCAAACTGCCCGCAGTATCAGAGTCCAAAACCCCGCCATGTGGCCGCCGCAGCACTAGGGGAAGAACAGATCTCCGAGGAACAAGAAACAGACGAACAAGAGTATCCAGAGTGGGAGCCAGCCGCCATGACTCTCGCGTGCTTAGGGGGAAGAGACATGGTCCCGCGGGTCCCCCTACCCGCTAACACCCAGAAGTACAGCCAATGGGTGAGCATCAATGGACAACGGGCCGAGGCCCTTCGGGACACCGGGGCCAGTGTGACCGCCGTCCGCTGTCACCTGGTGACCCCAGAACAATATCTACCGAACATTCTCTGCCCTGTACGCTCAGCCGACAACTCGGAAAGTCTGTGTCGGATGGCCTGCGTCCCTTTTGAGTGGGGAGGGGTCTCCGGCATGTTGAAGGTGACGGTCCGAGACGACGCCCCCGTGGACTGCCTCCTCGGGAATGACCTGGAGAGCTCCCCGTGGGCCGCTGTGGAGCGAAAAGAACACTTGGGGATGTTGGGCGTCCCGGACTGGGCGTGCGTCACCACCCGGTCCATGGCCGCCCGTGCCAACCATCACCCGGAAGAACCAGAATGGCCGGCGCCACCGCCTCCGGTCGCCCCAGCCGAAACCCCCGACCAGGACACCCCCCTCGAACCGGCTCAACCTTCCGACCTCGCTAACCTTGACCAGTGGGCCCAAGAGGGGGGACCCACACAAGAACAATTTCGCCAGGAACAGAAGACCTGTCCCTCCCTTGAGGGACTCCGCCAACAAGCGCTCGCCCAAAGCGCAGGGGACACCTCCGGAACTCATTGGGTCTACTGGGACAATGATCTGTTATACAGCGAGCAACGAATCGCCGAGCTGGGGGCCAACCGAGTACTAGTAGTGCCCCTCTGCTTTAGAGACTTCCTGTTAAACCTGGCCCACGATGTCCCCCTAGCAGGGCACCTAGGACAAGATAAAACTTACAGTCGCCTAGTGACCCACTTCTTCTGGCCCAAAATGAGGAACGATGTGCACCAACATTGCCGATCTTGCCCCACGTGCCAAGCCAGTGGGAAGAGCGGCCGCAAACTAAAAGCCCCCTTGCAACCTTTTCCAGTAGTCACGACCCCATTTGAGAGGGTCGGAATAGACATTGTGGGACCCCTGGACCCGCGTACAAAACAAGGACATCGCTTCATTCTGGTGCTAGTGGACCACGCCACCCGCTACCCTGAGGCTGTTCCTCTCCGGACCGTGACAGCCCCAGTGGTCGGCCGGGCCCTGATGGGGATCTTCTCCCGTGTGGGGTTCCCCCGAGAAGTCGTCAGCGACAGAGGCACGAACTTTATCTCTAAATACATGAAATCTCTCTGGCAACAGTGTGGGGTCACCTACCGCTTCACGACCCCCTATCACCCCCAAGGGAACGGACTTGTTGAGCGGTTCAACCGCACGCTGAAAGGAATGATCGGGGGATTGGAAGAGCCCCTCCGTCGCCAGTGGGACGTGCTGCTGCCGTGCCTCCTCTTCGCCTACCGAGAGGTCCCACAGAAATCCCTAGGCTTCAGCCCATTCGAACTGCTCTATGGGCACCCAGTGCGGGGGCCGCTCAGCCTGATCAAAGAAGGCTGGGAGATGCCTCCGACCAAGAACCCTCCAGATGTCTTCCGGTACCTCCTCACCCTCCGCAACCAGTCCCGGCGGTTCAGAGACCTGGCAAAAGCCAACCTAGAGGCCAGTCAAGAGGACATGAAAAAATGGTATGACCAGAACGCCTCATCAATTGAATTCGAACCGGGACAACAGGTATGGGTCATGTCCCCCACGGAGCCATGCGCTCTCCAAGACAAATGGACGGGGCCCTTCAAGGTGATCGAGCGCAAGGGTCCTGCCACCTATCTGATCGATATGGAGTCCTCCCGGAACCCCCTCCGAGTCCTCCACACCAACAGACTGAAACCCCACTTTGCACGAACAGAACTCAGCCTATTGATGGCCACGGACAATGGGGTTGAAGACGACTCCGAGCCTCTCCCTGACCTCCTGCGGACCCAGGAGCAAGACGGCTCCGTAGATGGGGTCCAACTCTCGGAGACCCTCACCAGAGAACAACGCCAAGAGTGCCAAGCCCTCCTGTCACGGTTCGCCAGTCTGTTCTCCCTCACCCCAGGTGTCACTTCCTGGTGTGTGCACGATGTAGACACCGGAGACAGCCCTCCTATCCGCCACCGGGCCTACCGCGTACCTGATCGGGTACGGGCCTGCATCCAGGCGGAAGTGGCTAAGATGCTCACGCTCGGGGTCATCGAGCCCTCAGACAGCCCATGGGCCAGCCCGGTCGTACTGGTCCCCAAAGCAGCCGCCCCCGGAACCACACCAGAACTCCGGTTCTGCGTCGACTACCGGGGCCTGAATGAAGTCACCAGAACGGACGCACATCCCATCCCCCGGGCAGATGAACTGGTCGACCGAATGGGAGCTGCCCGCTACCTTAGCATCTTCGACCTGACAGCAGGTTATTGGCAGATCGGCCTCACACCCCGAGCACAAGAACGTTCTGCCTTCTCCACCCCCGATGGCCATTACCATTTTACGGTCATGCCCTTCGGTATGAAGAATGCCCCAGCGACTTTCCAACGGCTCGTCAATCAGGTCCTGGCGGGGCTCGAAGGGTTCAGCGCCGCCTACCTAGACGACATCGCTGTGTACAGCCACCATTGGACCGAGCACCTCCACCACCTCCGAGCAGTGCTGCAAGCCCTTCAGCGAGCTGGCCTCACGATCAAGGCCAGCAAGTGTCAAATTGGACAAGGGTCTGTGACCTACCTCGGACACCAGGTGGGAAGCGGCCTAGTGGCCCCTCTACAACTGAAAATTGCCGCCATCCAGGACTGGCAGCCCCCTATCACCCAAACCGAGGTACGAGCCTTCCTGGGCCTCACGGGCTATTACCGAAGGTTCGTGAAAGACTATGGTACCATAGTGGGCCCCCTCACCGAGCTCACGTCAAAAAATCAGCCCAAGAAGGTGAACTGGACCCCAGAGTGTCAAGCGGCATTCGAACAATTGAAGGCCGCCATGTGTTCCGCTCCTGTGCTCCAGGCCCCAGACTACAGCCGGGAGTTCGTCGTCCAGACGGACGCCTCCGACCAGGGCATTGGGGCGGTCCTGTCCCAAGTGAACACCGAGGGCCTTGATCAACCGGTGGCCTTCATCAGCCGGAGACTCCTACCAAGGGAACAACGCTGGAGCACCATAGAGAGGGAAGCCTTCGCTGTGGTATGGGCCCTCAAGAAGCTCCGGCCCTACCTTTTCGGCACCCACTTTCGGGTGCAGACCGACCACCGACCCCTGCAGTGGCTGATGCACATGCGGGGGGAAAACCCCAAGTTGCTACGCTGGTCCATATCCTTGCAGGGTATGGACTTCACAGTCGAACACCGGCCTGGGTCCGACCACGCCAACGCGGATGGCCTGTCCCGATTTTTCCGCCTCGACGAAGAGAGTCCCCAAGAGGATGGGTGACTCTCCCCGCCTTCAGCTGGGGGGGACGCATGTTGGACAGGCCACACGAAGGGCCGCTCTCCCCCGGCTCGACCCGGCCCGAGCCCGGTCACACAAGCACCCCACACCACCATTGTACGGCCTCCGTCCCCTCAGGGACCCCTGCCCTCGAGTATGTCAACCTCGTGGGCCCGATCCACTGCCGGCCCACGCGCCCAGCCCGGGCCGCCATCTTGGACACTTCACCACGTGGCCGCCTGGCCCCCGGCCGACCTCAGCCCTGGGCCTGGCCAGGCCTCAGACATCCCGGCACCACCATCCACCCAGGAGGTGAGCGGGCTACTTGGCAAGTCAATGGGAGAAGGAGGTGTCGATGGCTCTCCCCCACCAAGTGCCGCTCGCCCATCGCCTCCCCGGGCGCTGGCTCCACCCCCCTGCTGGGTGTCTGGACTCCCTCATCCCGGACCTCCCGACCTCCAAGTGCGAGGGTCCGGACATCAAAGCACGCCAGCCCTATAACTGGGGCAGCTCCAGAGCAGGAAGGCAGTTGTATCTTGGAGTCGAGAGACGTAAAGAGGAACTCATCCTGGACGGACTACTGGCGCTGCCGTAGCTCTGTTCTGTGCACCATCGTCCTGCCTGTTGGCGCTGCCACAGCCGTCGTAACCTTCATCCTTCATCGTCGTCGGGATCTGCTGGCGTGGCCGCGGACCGTTGTAACCGTCATCTTTTCACCGGGACCTGCAGGCTCCGCCGCGGACCGTCGTCCTTCCTTCATCTCGGGACCTGCTTGGCTCCTCCACGGCCCGATCATCAAGAACGCCGAGCTCGAGGATTGAGAGCTATTTTGAACTCACCGGTAACTAAGACTGTCCCGCTACCCCTTTCCTCAACCACAGACTCGAATCGAGGGGACCCCTGAGTCCAGACCTCCTTGTATCGTACCAACGTAACCTAAGAATTGCATATAAAGTCTCGTTAACCTTCAATCTTGTGTGGTGTCTGTCTGTGGGGGGGAAGTTACTTATCTGTACAGTCGTTGGAGACGGCTCTCCCTGGAGACCTCTCCCCGTAATCTCGGCCGACCCTCCCGGTCCGTCTAACAGCAGGACATTTGGGGATGGACAAGACCTATGACAGGCTTGTCACCCACTTTTACTGGCCCCAATGCATAAGAGTTCAGATGCTCATTGCAGAACCTGTCCGACTTGCCAGGCAAGTGGGAAGACCGGAGGGAAGAAGAAGGCTCCCCTCCAACCCTTCCCTGTGGTCGGTACGCCATTCCAGCGAGTGGGTATTGACATTGTTGGGCCTCTGGACCCCAAGACAGCCATGGGCAACAGGTTCATCCTGGTCTTGGTGGACCATGCCACCCGGTACCCTGAAGCCATCCCTCTGAGGACAGTGACGGCCCCCGTGGTGGGACGTGCACTGATGGGAATTTTCTCACGAGTAGGATTCCCTCTAGAGGTGGTGAGCGACAGGGGGACCAACTTCATATCCAAGTATATGAAGTTCCTTTGGCAAGAGTGCGGTGTAACTTACAAGTTCACCACGCCTTACCATCCCCAAGGTAACGGGTTGGTTGAGAGATTCAACCGAACCCTGAAGGGCATGATCATGGGCCTAAAAGGTCCGATGAGGCGTAAGTGGGACGTCCTCTTACCATGCCTACTCTTTGCATATCGCGAGGTACCCCAGAAGTCCCTAGGGTTCAGCCCCTTTGAACTACTGTACGGTCACCCCGTGAGAGGACCACTGAGTTTGGTAAAGGAAGGCTGGGAGCAATCTCCCAGGAAACCTCCCCAGAATGTATATAGCTACATGCTGGCCTTCAGAAACAAGACCAGGCGCTTCAGACAACTTGCCGAGGCAAATCTGGAAGCCAGCCAGGAAGAGATGAAGCGGTGGTACGACCAGAATGCCACTCTGGTCGAGCTTCAGCCTGGACAAGAGGTTTATGTCCTGGCCCCAGTGGAGCCATGTGCCCTTCAGGATAAGTGGACAGGCCCATTCGAGGTTGTGGAGCGCAAGAGCCCCGTGACATACTTGGTGGACATGAAGACGCCCAGGAACCCTTTGCGGGTCCTACATGTCAACCGCCTCAAGCCCCACTTGCGAAGGTCCAAAGTGGGCATGTTGTTGGCAACTGATGACGGAATGGAGGAGGAGTCGGAGCCTCTCCCTGACCTCTTAGTGGCCTGTGAGAAAGACGGGTCAGTGGATGGAGTTAACCTCTCACCCACCCTGACCCCCGAACAACAGGAAGACTGCCGCCAGTTGCTGGGGCAGTTTCCAGATCTGTTCTCCCTGGTTCCGAGTGTCACAGATTGGTGCGTCCATGATGTGGGCCTGCATCAAGGAGGAGGTCTCCAAGATGCTTGCCCTGGGGGTGATTGAGTCTTCCAGCAGTCCTTGGTCCAGCCCCGTGGTTTTGGTTCCGAAGGCTGCTGCGCCGGGAGCCACACCCGAACTCCGGTTCTGTGTGGACTACAGAGGACTCAATTCAGTCATGAAGACTGACGCGCACCCCATCCCTAGAGCGGATGAGCTCATTGATCGGCTAGGGGCTGCTCGGTTCCTCAGTACGTTTGATTTGACGTCTGGGTACTGGCAGATCGCCTTGACCGATGGGGCAAAGGAGAGGTCGGCATTCTCTACACCAGATGGGCATTTCCAGTTCCGGGTTATGCCATTTGGAATGAAGAATGCCCCTGCCACCTTTCAGAGATTGGTCAACCAGGTGTTGGCTGGGCTGGACGAGTTCAGTGCCGCCTACCTGGATGACATCGCGGTGTTCAGTGGCACCTGGCCAGAACACCTGCGACACCTCTGGGAAGTGTTGACGGCTCTGCGCAGAGCAGGCCTCACAATCAAGGCAAGCAAGTGCCAGATTGGGCAGGGTTCCGTGGTGTACTTGGGACACCAAGTTGGGAGTGGCAAGGTAGCACCCTTGCAGCCCAAAATTGAGACCATCCTGGCTTGGGAACCCCCCAAGACCCAGACTGCAGTGAGAGCCTTCCTGGGGCTCACTGGGTATTACAGGAGGTTTGTCAAGGGCTATGGCACGATCGTGACCCCCTTGACAGAGCTGACTTCGAAGAAGCAGCCCAGGAATGTGATTTGGACTGACACCTGTCAGAAGGCTTTTGACACCCTGAAGACTGCCATGTGCACGGCGCCCGTGCTCCTGGCTCCTGATTTCTCCAAGGAATTCATAGTGCAAACAGACGCTTCAGAGCATGGTGTAGGGGCTGTTCTTTCACAGATGACTGAGGAGGGCTTTGACCAACCCGTAGCCTTCATAAGTAGGAGGTTACTTCCACGGGAAAGTAGGTGGAGTGCAATAGAGCGTGAAGCATTTGCTGTGGTCTGGGCGCTGAAGAAGCTAAGACCCTACTTGTTTGGGTCTCACTTCCGAGTTCAGACGGACCACAGGCCCCTCAGATGGTTGATGCAAATGAGGGGTGAGAACCTGAAACTGTTGAGGTGGTCCATTTCTCTACAGAGTATGGACTTTACGGTGGAACACCGCCCTGGCACCGATCACGCCAACGCTGACGGTCTGTCCAGATTTTTCCGCCTTAGTGATGTGGAACTCCCTGGGGAAGGGTAGTTCCCCCCACATTTCAGCTGGAGGGGACACATGTTAGACCTGGCACCTTGGCGTGAGTCTCCCTTCCACTTTTTGCTGATGTGCCTCCGATGTTTTGCTGGTTTTCCGATACTCAGGGCACTGCGCCACGGCTGACCCGTGCCGCAGTGCAAGTGCTCCCTACTGTAAATTGTACATGCGATTGGTATCCATGATTGGTTCATTGGATTTACTGTTAGTCCCTAGTAAAGTGCACTAGAGAGTGCCGGGGCTTGTAGATGCCAATACTGCTGGTGGGCCTGCAGCGCTGGTTGCGCCACCCACCGAAGCAGCCGTAAAGATGTGTCTGGGAACTGCGACCGCAGAACCCGCGTGCGGTCTCGTACTGTCACGCTAGCTGGGCAAGTGCACCCACTTGCCAGCCCCCGAACCTTCCCTTGACTACATATTAGTCACCCCTATGATAGGCCTGCGGGCAGGGTGTGTTGTAGGTGTAAGGTAGGACAAGCCCTGATGTGTGTGGCATGTCCTAGTAGTGACTTACAACCAAAACCGTATTTCACTATTGAAGGCTACCTGCTCCATTAGGCCAGACTGAGCTGCTGGAGTTATTACACCCTATAACCCCAGCAGGCTCAAGGAGCATGGTAGCGCGTTGTGTTTAGTATGCCTGAACTCAGGATGATAAAATATTTCTTTTAGTAAAGTTTATTTTAGTATCCTGGGTTTGCAAATGCTACTTTTAGAAAGTTAGCCTTTGCTTGCCTAACCATTTCAGCCCGCCTCTGCTGGTATGTGTATCTGACTGTCTGGGACGTGTGAGTGACAGGGCTGGGAGGATGACAGGTGGTGAATGCGCAGATTACACCTTAGTGGGAGGTAGGAGTGGCTCTTGACTCTGGATCTTGCTGTGCTCTGCCACCACAATGCTGGCTCCACCCTCCTGGGGAGCGTCGGATGATTCAGCCGACACCTGGCCCAGGAAGGGCGAAGCCCCATCAACAAGGTACTCTGGCTGCCCCTGTCCGCACAATGCTGGCTCCACCTCCTGTGGGGCGTCTGATGCGCCTGCCCCTCACACTGAAAGCAGAAGCCGGAGTACACCCGCCAGGGTACTCGAGGACTGAGAGTGGCTATGCAAAGGCCCCCCTGGCCTGCGAGAACAAAAGAAATGCCATATAAAAGAAGGAGCCCTGCTCCTTGAAAATTAGATCCTGTTTGGGCTACAGAAGGAACTCTGCCCGACGAGAAGGACCGGGAAGGACAAGGAAGAGTGCTGTCTCTTGCCTGTGTCTGGTGCCTTGCTGCCGAAGGAGAGGAAAAAGGAAAGACTACGAAAAGACTTTTGCTTTACAAGACTTTGTGCCGAACTCTGCTAAAAAGATCTCCAAGGGCTTGAAACTGAACTTGCCCCCTGACCAGCGCCCCAGGACCAGTGGGCGCTACACCCTGAAGAAAGCAACTGCTTGTGCTGCTCCTCGTGGCAGTACCGACGGAGGAATCTCCTCCAAGGCAACGACATCCACCTGACCACCGTGACCAGGGCCCAGAGCAACAGCGAGAGCAAAGTGAGGACCAGCCGCCTCTGGCCCGAACACCGTGACCGCAACTGCACCGGGAGCCCGAGAGCAAAGCGAAGGAGGACCCGTCCGGTCCGAGCTCTCGAGTTGACTGCGCAACGAGCAGCCAATCCACTTGCAAAGACGGACAGTCGCCCTGTGAGAGTCCCCTAGGTCGATACCTTGCCCGACAGCTCAGCTGTGAGCGCACAGCTGCACCGGCACTTGGCTGGGTACGTCCTGCACTTGAGGACCGTACTGCCACTTGCCGCCACCACGGAACCGCCGCCTCCAGGGTCGGAGCGGACGACGAGGAAAGGACCCTGCCGCCACAGAACACCGCTGCCCCGGATGACCCGTGAACTGCTCGGCTGAGAGCCGCAACGAACAGCGACCCCGGGAAGGCAACGCGACGTGGGACAGATCCCCTGGGAGCCGCCTGCTCCACAAGAACTTTGTTGAACTGGACAGAAGGCCCTAAAGAACTCTTATTGCTCGAAAGAACTGTGGCAACTTGAACTAAGTAACTTGGAACCGCTATTTGAAAGTCTGATAACTGTATTCATAAGCCTGCTTGAAGTCTACATAAAGATATATATATTTTTACAGAATACAGTCTGGTCTCATTGTGTGGTGGGTTGGTTGTGACGGTGTAATATTGCAAGTGTTTAACCCTATGTGCCCCAAAGATTAGCCTACGACTGCTTAAGCCACACTAACTAGAGGGTAAGCAGAGGTTGTCTGGAAGGTAACCCTCAGCCCTGACGAGGAAGAGAGAGTCCCTGCTTGTCGCTAGTGTTTCACTGCGCCAACTAGAGCCTCCCACTTCCTACAGCTCGTATCACGTAAACATTCACAACTAACAGCAATAACCAAAACTGAAAAATAAAAATGTGTGCTATGTCAAACTGCAGCACGCAGTGCAATCCAGGTAACATTGTTAGGTAGGCCACACTTATATCAATAAAATACATATTACATTATTATCCAGCGCAAATAAGGCAATGGATTAGAAATTCACATGATCCCACACAAAGGAGTCCACACTATGAGCCCCATAAGTGCACAAGTTCAACCACCACAATAATGTCTGAAAAATCTAATTACAACTTTCTCAGAGCAAGAGACTTAAAGACAGTGTAAAAGTGATAGGGCGACGAGAAGTTTAACCTGCTTTAGCTGAGCTCCCGCAGCACACGCCCATCCACAAATGCAGAAAAAGAGAACGATTAATAGCTATTTGTAGCACTTGTGACTAATTGAAGTAGAAGCCAAGCTCAAGTCTTAAAATGATTTGCTAATGCTGCTGTGGGAAGGTAGCATCCTCAATTAAAATGTAATACATGAAGGGATGACCAGGCCCAAGCTACAGTTAGTATAACATAGTTGAAATGAATAAACTAAATACCACTCAAGAATCTGCAATTGAATGGTAGACTAACAAGCATTGAAAATGCAATAGGTCTCAACTTTGATTACGTTAAAGCCATTTGCTTTGCTAATGGTATTGTATAGCAAAGCGAATGGTTTTAACTTAATGAAAGGCAAGACTTATTGCATTTTTAATGCTTGTTAGATAAGATGCAGTCTAAGGACAGATGAAAATGTGGCATAGATCCAATCTTCGTGAACCTATGCTGGACACTACTGCAGTTTGCGATGCCAGTTCCTACGTTAAAAAAAGAAACCTCTTAATACAAGTAATAACCAACACAAGTGCTGGCTGGAAAATGGATTATCGAGGTGAACAGCGCTTCTAAAGGTCAACTACTTTTAAAAAGTAGGCAGAGGAAGCTAAGGAACGCACCTCATATTTGATCACTGCAGCCACTTTTGGCTTCTGTGTTACATTTTTCTTCAATTACCCATCTGCACCAGAAGTATAATCATTCTCAAAACATCAGGAGCAATTTCATAATGTTAAAAAGAAATGATACTTGTGGAGATTTGGATGTTTATTTTCAAATCATTACGCACAATTGGATCTTATGAAGTAATCGCATACCCATTCTTAAATCCTCCTGAAGTCATCAGGAATAGTCACACCTTGTGAAGTCATCAGATGCTCATTCTTAAATCCTCCTGAAGTCATCACGATTAGTCACACCTTGTGAAGTCATCAGATGCTCATTTTCAAGTCATCCGCAAGTCATCAAGTTCAAGTTTCTAAAGTCTGCTGATGACTTCAAGAGCTTGAGGATGCCTGATGTTGTGAAAATGACTTTGAGTATTTGGATGATCTTCCAATGACTGGGATGGCTTCTAAAGTAATCTTGTTTGACCTGGGTTGGCCAGGCAAGAGTGAGGAAAGGACAATTGGCTCAGGTGGAACGTGAGAACTGTTATACCTGTGCACAGAGTGAAAAAGACATTGGGGCACATACTCAAGCCCCTATTGCAATGGTAACGTCACTTTTTCTGATGTTCCCATGGCGATAGGGTCTGTGCCTTATTCTCAAGGCAGCATTAACCCACTTAACGACACCCATTGTGATTGACGCTGCAACCTATTATCAGGGGCGGCAATAATAGGTGGCAGCGCCAAACTTAAGACCAGAAAAATCCTGGTCTTAAGTAGGCAAAATGATGAGAAATGCTATATTTCTGCTCGTTTTTGCACAAGGCAGCACACAGGCTGGATACTCTGTAGTAGCAGAGCGCGTAATAAAATATTTTATAACATAACATAACATGGGAAAAGCAAAATGGTACTTCAGGAATGTTCATGTGCAGGAAGGGGCACCTTCCTGTACATGAACAACCCTCCCCTGCACACAGACACCCATGCACTCTGGTGCAAGGATGTTTGCATTGGCGCTAAGTCATGAAGCTTAGCACCATCGCAAGGTGAAATGCCAGGCTGCACCACATTATTGAGAATAGGGTGCAGCCTTGTGCTTCCGAAGTAGAGGTGAGAGGTGTTAAGCCCAGGAGGCTAACGCCTCTCACCGCCACTACCTTGAGAATATCCCCCACTGATGGTTAAAGTTATTAACCTGAAAGGGACTGTGGTGTGTGTGTGACTTTCCCCAGCCCTGGTGACGCAGGTGGTATTGCGCTAAATAACTGCATGCAGAGCCGCTATGCCACTGCAGTTGGAGTGACCACGAGGGGCCACTCCACCTTTTATTTATCCCTTCAGACCCAGCCCTATCCTCGGGTTGTAATGTGGCCATAGTTTATTGTAGAGGCAGGGTGGCACTCTACAGTGTGTTTAATTCAAGACCTGGGGGAAGACTCATCATTCAGTTGCGTTGCCCATGCACCGCGCAATAGGTGCAAGGGTGACGCAACTACCAAGTTCTATTTACCAAGCCACAAAAGGCCTCCTTGCCTGGCCCTGCCTTGCTTGATAAATCTAGAGTAACACAACACAGCCCAAATTGCTGCTTTGCATTACTCTGCACAAGGGAGGTGTTCCATGGGTGGAGCGTGGTTGTTCCCACGCACCCACCCATGGATTTTGACAATTCCAAGACTTATCAGTACTGGTAGACCTGGGAATGCGTCAAAATGCTATGCCTCCCCAGGAGAGCCGTAACAAGGTGAAATATCTTTATTTCTCCACGTTTTTCCTTCTTTCTATATGTGCTGTATTCCACAACACACATTGAAAGAGGAAAATTCCTCAGGGGATTGTTTTTGTGCAGGAATGTGCCCTCTTCCAGCACAAAAACAATCTTGTCTGCAACGCAGGCAGGTTTGCCCCGTGGTGCACTTGTGCCTACGTTGGTGCTAGGCAGCAGTTTGTACAGCAGCTCAAGAGAAGGACAGGAATGTGCCATGTAATGTTAAATATGGCACATTCCTGCCCTTTCCCTTTCACTCAGCAAGATGGCTTGCTGCCCCCTGCTGTGTGAAAGTTTGAAAAACTGCCCCTCTATTTGGCCACTGAATATTTCAGTAACAGACAGTAATTGGGAAATCCTTTTTACTGATGGTTGAGCAAGATCGTAGGATCACTGGGAAATGTGCGCACTGTAGGTATTATCATTTTGTAGGTATTTCGCTGAAATAAACACAATATACAAAAATCAAAAGAATGCTAATTTGTTCAGCACTGGAGTTAATGGTAGGTGTGCACAATAGGTTAATTGCTTGGAGAAAGATCTTAATCCTACACGAAAAATATATTTCGATTGTTAGTGTATTAAACAACTTTGACTTCTTTTTAACTGGGCTCCTGGGTGTTAATTACTCATAGTAATTCTTGGGAGACCTACTGTGCGCTTTACTCATTAGGCCTCTGTTTACAACATAAGGACCCAATTAAAGAGAGATTCAGACAGGCAGCACAGGGAAATCCACCTCAGAGAGCAAAGCGCCCCTTGAGGGAATCCAGGGCTTCAGTAACGAAACAACTAATTGCAGGAGCATTTAATCAGCTACCAAAACTTGTCTTCTAATCATTAAACTAGATGTTTTTTTTACAAAATGTGATCTATTTGATATGTGGACAAGTGATTAACAGTAGTGACCATTACAAGTTTTCGGGCGGCCTGCAACTGCAGCTCTACCAAAGCTTTGGCCAAAATGGCCAAAGCTTGGGTCGATAAAGTTACATTTCCGGGTAAGATTTTTAACTGGGACTCTTGTGATTTGTAGGAATAAGGCAGGGCTGTTAAAAATATAGAGAACCATTATTTTGAACATAAAAAAATATATAGAGTACCTCATCACAAAACATGTTTGACCACCCCCCCCCCCCCCCCCCCACCCCACACACACACACACAGACAGCATGTCGTTGATGGTAAGCAGGGCAGTGCTTTATACAAATAACCTTTCCCGCTGTACTATAAAAGCGGATTTCTGGAGGTGGTATTGTGTGACAAGAATGTATGTACTAGTTATTTTGCATTTGGTAGTGGTGGCGATATGTTTTGTTGTTTGTGCCACATTATTGCATTGTGTTGTTTTGTACTGTGTTTTTTGTGTTGCCTTCTGTTTTGACTGTTATTTTGTGTTGTGCCAATTATATTTTAGTTTTATTGTGGTGTTGCTTTGACTTATGTTCTGGTGTTTACTTTTAACAAATCAACACATTTTACTACTTTTAAAGCCAAAAGCTGCATAGCCCATTACGCTTTTATTGACAATCCTGGACCTTTGTCTAAGGTGGTAAAATGCCACTATTTTTCAACTACTTGAGATATCAATCAGCAAAAAACTGTTTAAGAGAGGCAGAGATTTCTCTTAAATTAGCACTATCAGTGTTGTATGGCATAAACTGAGCACTGTAAGTGCTAATTTAAGACCCAAGGCTGCATCATATAAAGTCAGCACAGGCAGTGCTGGCTAAGACACAGGGCCTTATTTTGACTTTGGTGGTCTTCCAATGGGACTGCCACCCCGGCGGTCCCAGGCAGACCACCAAGGCTGTGGTGAGCCCGCCCACTGGATTATACATTTAATCCATGGTGAGTGGGGGTGCTGGGGCGATTTCATGCTGGTGACTGTCCTAGGCTCATAGGAGAGCTTTAACAGCGTACCTCCGCTGTGAGAGTGTGTGGAGCCCATTACTGCACAGTGTGGCATGCACCATGTTGCCTATGACACACTGTGCAGGAACGACTGTGAAATTCCAGGGGGACACAACATGTGTTCTCTTGCACACATCTTCAAGCCCAGATTCAGCTGCCGCCCTTTTCAAAGCGGGGTCCCCTCCTTGAAAAGGTTGGTGGGTATGCAGGTCCTAATATGCTTGGCAGTACCAGGATAGGCACTGCCAGCATATATAGGCTGTTTGCAGACTGCCGCCGCAGCTTGATCCTTGAACTTGGCGGAGGAGTGGTCTCATTGCGGTCCTACCCCAACACTCATAATACTGCAGTCGAGCCACTACGAAGAGGGCGGTTGGACTGCCACCACGAGTATGGCGGTCCAAGACTGCTGTACTCATAATAAGGCCTTAAGCCTCCACAGCTTTGGGATGACAGGTGTCTTAAATAGTTGACCTAGAGCAGTGCTATTTTACTACCTTAGACAGAGGTAAATGGTTCCTTGTCACATAAACTTTCAATGCCATTTCCGGTTGTGGCTATACATTTTGCAACATTCACTGTCATACTTAAACCAATCAAGAGAACATAACACAAAAACATAAACAAAGTTACACAATAACACAATGAAAATATAGCATCGCACACACATCAGCACAAAACAGTTAAAATCAAATGCAACACAAAAATCAACACAGCTAATTTACATTGAAATAATGCTGCACAAAAATATAACTGCATACAACGGAACACGTCAGCACCACCACAACATGGCACACAACTAATGTGAATCAATATTGTAATCAAACCTCACCACCCCCGAATTCTATTATCATAATACGGTAGTGAAAAGTATTTAGAGTAAGAACTACTTTAATGTACCACCAAGAACATGAAATAATACCAGTAAAAATAAAATTGGGGTATCCAGCCCACAGTCTCTGCCACACTTTTGTGCCTACTGGCCTCTTTCATAACCGCTGTGTTATAAAAGCGGATTTCTGGAGGTGGTATTTTGTGACAAGGATGTATATAATTGTTATTTTTCATTTTGTATTGGTGGTGATATGTTTTGTTGTTTGTGCTATATTATTGCATTGTGCTGTGTTGTGCTGTGGTTTTTGTAATGCATTCTGTTTTGAGTGTTATGTTGTGATGTACCCATTATATTTTAGTTTTATTGTAGTGTTGCTTTGAGTTATGTTCTGGTGTTTACTTTTGAAAAATAAACAAATTCTACGACTTTACAGGCAAAAGCTGCATATCCAATTACAATTCAATCCAAAATCATATACCTTTGTCTAATGTGGTATAATGCCACTCCTCAAGCTCTTCAACTACTTAAGATATCAGTCAGCAAAAAACAGTTTAAGAGAGGCAGAGATCTTTCTTAATTTGCACTATCAATTAAGTATGCACGAAATGAGCACTACAAGGACTAATTTAAAACCCAAGACTGACCCATATAAAGTGAGCACTGGCAGCGTTAGGCTTAGGCACAGTGCCTTATTACGACTTTGATGTTCTTCCAATGGGAACTCCACGGCTGCAGTCCCAGGAAGACCACAAAAGCCATGATGAGCCCACCCGCCCGATTATGATTTTAATGCAGGGCGGGTGGGCGGTGCTGTGGCGGTCTAATGGCGGTTGCAGTGTTAGGCTCATAGTAGCGCCTTACCAGCATACTGTCTCCATGAGAGTGCCTGCAGCACATTCCTGCATGGTGTGTCATGCACCATGTTGTACATGCCACCCTGTGCAGGAATGAGGTTGCAATTCCAGAGGGCATAGCATGTGCCCCCTTGCAAACATCCCCAGGCCCAGATTCTGCCGGGGGCCCGGTAAGGGTCCCTTGACCTGCATGTCTGCCAACCTTTCATGGAAAGGTCCCTACCATGAATAGGTCGGTTGGATATGCAGGTTGCAACATGCTGGTGGGTGCTGGAATCGGCACAGACAGCATATTCAGGCCGCTTGTAGACTACTATCAAAGCAGGATCCTTGATCCTAGCAGATGCGGCTCCCGTTGTAGGTGGAGGTCTTATGGTGGTCCCTACACCACACTCATAACACTACAGTCGGACCACCAGGGTGATGGTGGCTGGACCGCCACTGTGAGTATGGGACTCCCAGGATCACTGTACTCATAAGGCCCTAAGGGCCCAATTATGATGGCGGTGGGCCCACCACTGACAGCCCGTCCCACCCCCATCACAAAAAACGTTTTACGCCCGCCACATTTGGATGTCGGGCAACTGTGCAGTGGTCGGGAATACTGACCCCCACGGATCCGATGGGAGCCAGTCAGTCCATCGGAGGTGAAATTATGCCTACAATTGTAGCGGTGCCTACCAGGCACCAGCGTAGGCATTAAGATGTTTCTTGAAAATAGTGTGCCTTTAAAAGGCTGGTAGCTGGTGAAAAGGAACATTGGGGCCCCATAGAAGGCCCACCCCATACCTCTGGCGCCCAGACACAGGACCTGGGGAGCACCTATGGTGCATCCCTACACATCCCTGCACCATGTGGCGGGCACCGCATGGTGCCTGCCACGTAGGTAGTGCACAGATATTTGCCGTGTCCCTTTTCTGCCTTGTGGCGTGTGCTGCAGCCAGTAGCACATGCTGCAATGCAAAATTTAAGCATTGCGACCGCCATGGTGGCAGTCTCATCAAAATGCCTACTGCGGGACTGCCGACAGCCTGTAGGGCGGTTCTAATCCCAGATAGGGTCGCCATCCTAATCAGGTCCTAAGATTCTGCCACAGTTTTGGGCTGACTAATGTCTCAAGTAGTTGGCCAGGAGCAACGCTATTTTACTATCTTAGACAGAGGTAAATGGTTCCTTGCCACAGAAATCTTCAAGGTCATGTGCTGTTTGGCATAAAATGTAGCAACTTTTATTGTTTATTTAAATTAATCAAGAGAGTATAACACAAAAATATAAACAAAGCTACATAATAAAACAATGAAAACATAGCATCACACATCAGCACAAAATAGTCAAAATCAAATGCAATGCAGAGTGTTCAACACAGCATTATTACATTAAAATAATGCTGCAAAAAACAGCATTATACAGAGCACATCAGCACCACAACAACATGGCACACAACTAATGTGCATAAATATTGTTATCACACATTACTATGTCCAAAGTCCTGTTTTCATAATATGGTAGTAAAAAGTATTTGGAGGAAGCACTACTTTAATTTACCACCAAGAACATGAAATATTACTAATCAGAAATGTTTGGGATACAGCCCACAGTCTCTGCCACCATTTTGGGCTGACTGGCTTCTTTAATAGTGGGAGAGCTGGAGCACAACTATTTAACTAACTTAGACACTAGCAAAAAGTTGCTTGTCACAGGTATCTGAAAAGTATGTGCTGCTTTTGGCTGAAAATGTAGCAGTATTTGATGACTCAGCTAAAGTAAAGAATAGAACATGGAACAATAACATACACAAACTAACATAATAGAATAATTACATATCGGTGTACATTTCAACCAATCAAACAAAATGCTTCTCACAAGTAATAGAACACATCATTAGCACACTAAAATGCTACATAAAAAATATGGATAAACATTCTTTTCATACATTACCACATAGATTACCTTTCCACCATAATAGGGTGGGAAAAGGTGTTTTCAACTTGTACTTTCTTACCTTACCACCAAGGACACCTTAATAGAGCCAGTCAAAAATGTTGTGTTACCTGATCCTTACTGATTCCTCTACATGATACTGGCTAGGGTGCGTCACCTTTCTATTTTACAACAAAGGGGCTGCTGAGAGTTTAGCAGATGGGATACTCGGTCACAAATGTGAAAGATATCTCATCCGCCATATTACAAGCGCCAAAGGATATAATGTGGATGCAATATTGTCATGGTTATGACGATAATGGCAAACACAAGAAAATGATGGACGGAGCACTGAAACTTTTCAGACACTCACCCCCAGTCACAGATCTGGGTTGAATCTATCATCACTCTTTAGCTTACTTCGCCACCTTAGTTCAGACCCAGCTATATGGAAATCAGTCTTGACCCTGTGCCTCATGGGAACAGTCCAGCCCAAACTGCCAAGTCAGGTCTTCACTGAAACGAAAACAAGCATCCTGGTACCGGTTTCTGGGCAACATCCTTCATCAGCCAGGTTAGCTTGAAGTCAGTCGCAAAGTGAGCAAGGGACCCATGTCTAGGCATAGCCTGCCAACTGAGGACGAGCAAAGCAAACACAAGGAGATGATGGAAGGATCGCTGATACATTTCAGACACTCACCCCCAGTCACATAACTGGGTTGAATCCATCATCATTCTTTAGGTCACTTCGCCACCTCAGTTCAGACACGGCTATATGCAAATCAGTCTTGACCCTGTGTCTCATGGGAAGAGTCCAGCCCGAACTGCCAAGCCAGGTCTTACCTGAACGGGAAACAAGCATCCTGGGACCGGTTTCTGGGTAACACCCTTAATCAACCTAGCATGCTTGAATCCAGTGGCAAAGTGAGCAAGGGACCCACGTCTGGGCATGCCCTGCCAACTTAGGGCAAACAAAGCAAACTCAACGAGATGATGGATGGAGCGCTGAAACTTTTCAGACACTCACCCCCAGTCACAGATCTGGGTCAAATCCTTCATCATTCTTTAGCTCATCTCACCACCTCAGTTCAGACCCAGCTCTATGCAAATCAGTCTTGACCCAGTGCCTCATGGGAACAGTCCAGCCTGAACTGCCAAGCCAGAACATCACTGAACCAGAAACAAGCATCTTGGAACCGGTTTCTGAGTAACACCCTTCATCAGCCAGGCTAATTTAAATCCAGTGGCAAAATGAGGAAGGGACCCAAGTCTGGGAATACCCTGCCAACTTAGGGCGAACAAAGCAAACACAAGGAGATAATGGAAGGAGCGCTGAAAGTTTTCAGACACTCCTCCTAAGTCCCAGATCTGGGTTGAATCCATCCTCATTCTTTAGGTCATTTCGCCACCTCAGTTCAGACCCAGCTATATGCAAATCAGTCTTGACCCTGTGCCTCATGGTAACCGTCCAGCATGAACTGCAAAGCCAGGTTTTCCCTGAACTGGAATCAAGCATCCTGGGACTGGTTTCTGGGTAACACACTTCATCAACCAGGCTAGCTTGAATCCAGTGGCAAAGGAAGGCAAGGGAACTTAGGGCGAACAAAGCAAACACAAGGAGATAATGGTTGGAGCGCTGATACTTTTCAGATACTCCTCCCCCAGTCACACATCTGGGTTGAATCCATCATCATTCTTTAGCTCACTTCACCACCTCAGTTCAGACGCAGCTATATGCAAATCAGTCTTGATCCTGTGCCTCATGGGAAAAGTCCAGTCCAAACTGCCAAGCCAGGTCTACTCTGAACTGGACAAAAGCATCCTGGGACCTGTTCCTGGGTAACACCCTTCTTTAGCTAGGCTATCTTGAATCGAGTGGCAAAGTGAGCAAGGGACCCACGTCTGGGCATACCCTGCCAAATTAGGGTGAATAAAGCAAACACAAGGAGATCATGGTCGGAGCGCTGATACTTTTCAGACACTCACCCCCAGTCACACATTTGGGTTGAATCCATCATCATTCTTTAGCTCACTTCACCACCTCAGTTAAGACGCAGCTATATGCAAATCAGACTTGACCTTGTGCCTCATGGGAACAGTCCAGCCCGAACTGACAAGCCAGGTCTTCCCTTAAGCGGAAACAAGCATCTTGGGACCGGTTTCTGGGTAACACCCTTCATCAGCCAGGTTAGCTTGAATCCAGTGGCAAAGTGAGCAAGGGACCCAAGAGTGGGCATACCCAGCCAACTTAGGGTGAACAAAGCAAACACAAGGAGATGATGGACGGAGCGTTTAAACTTTTCAGACACTCACCCGCAGTCAAAGATCTGGGTTGAATCCATCATCATTCTTTAGCTCACTTCACCACCTCAGTTCAGCCCCAGCTATATGCAAATCAGTCTTGACCCTGTGCCTCATGGGAACAGTCCAACTTGAACTGCCAAGTCAGGTCTTCCTTGAAACGGAAACAAGTATCCTGGTACCGGTTTCTGGGTAACACCCTTCATCAGCCAGGCTAGCTTGAATCCAGTGGCAAAGTAAGCAAGGGACCCACGTCTGGGGATACCCTGCCAACTGAGGGCAAACAAAGCAAACACAGGGAGATGATGGATGGAGCGCTGAAACTTTTCAGACACTCATCCACATGCACGGATCGAATCAATCATCATTCTTTATCCCACTTCGCCACCTAAGTTCAGACCCAGCTATATGCAAATCAGTCTTGACCCTGTGCCTCATGGGAACAGTCCAGCCCGAACTGCCAAGACAGGTCTTCCCTGAACCGGAAAGAAGCATTCTGGGACCGGTTTCTGGGTAACACCCTTCTTCAGCCAGGTTAGCCTGAATCCAGTTGCAAAGTGAGCAAGGGACCCACGTCATTGTAGATAACCAAGATTTGTATATTGTAAATTAATTATTTATTGTTTGAGTTAGTTAAAACCATAACAATATGCCAGTAAAACTAAGTGAGTTGCACCAGATAAGATATACACATTAAAAACAGTTTAAGATAATACATACATTTTAAAATGGCACTAGGTCACCTTTATGCAGCAATGGCTTAAAGTGCAATTGTGCTTTCCCCATGAGTCTGTTTCTCAGTAATTTTTCGCACTGAAGTAAGATTTTTACCAGGTTACAATTGAGCTGTGTGTCATTCAGGTCAAGACATATTAATATTGTAGATCTGCAGGTGCAGGTAGACCAAATGTTAAAAGTGTTTTTTAAATATTAAACGTCAATATGGTTTTTAAACCTGAGCAATGCATTTTAGATGGATAGAGTCCTGCTTTGACGCTCCAAAGAGGCCATAGGATTTTGGTCCATTATACTTTCAGCTTGGTTGATCTGCATTAGACAGCAGTGAGCCAAAATCGCATAGCTAGCAGCTTTGTTTTTAAGAAGGGGGAGTTAGTCAACCCCAAGTAAGTTGCAGGTTTGGGTTTCGTGTATGATTTCAAGACCACCCATGGGTGATCACACTTGTTTAAAATGGTTTTGTCATCCATTAGTGAGTGCATTCTTGCTGTTTTCTTCATTATTTGCAGAAGATACGAGAACGGTAAGTTCTGTTGCCAGAGGTCTGTCGTGTTTGTTAGCTTTAAAGATGACTGAAGGTACTTGGAGTAAGCTGATTGGGGGTCATCTTCTTGTGCCTTCCAGAGACTGCCGGTATGTACGTTTTGTCAATGAATCTAGGTTTTGTACCATGTTTTTATTGATACATACTTTCTATGACTAGGCTGCTGTTGCAGTCTAAACTTCAACTGGACCTGCACCAGTCCGCAGTTCAGAGGTAGGGGGAATACTGTTTTATATGTCCGAGTTTGAAGTCTTTCCAAGGTTGCTTCATCTTTCCTGTGCTGAACTTCACTTGCCTAGGCCACAGTCGGCATAAGTTTTGCTTGGATAACTGCTTGCAATGGGACAAAAGATGAGCCTTGTAGGCTCTTTGCGTTTCAACAGAATGCAAATATTAGGATGTTTTCTTTTTTTAATAGGTACTCGTGTATTTGAGAGCTAAGTCGATTATCTATATGTATGCCTAATTACTTGTAATAGATTACTGTTTCCAGATTTATATTGGCGTGTTTGAACGGCTGTTGTTTCTAAGTGCCACGACTTATGGTCATCACTTTTGTTTTAGTTGTGTTTATTTCTAGCATATTTGCTTGGCAAAGTTTCCCAATACATTAAGCGCTCTTTGGAGGCCTACTTTTGCATAGCTTAATTGTACTATGTCATCAGCATAGGATAGATGTGTGATGGGCAATATAGCCAGGCGTGGTGGATATGAGTTGGCCTGACCTAGCATTGGCGAGAGATCAGCCATAAAAAGGTTGAAGAGGTGTGTTGCTGGAACACAACCTTGTTTTAATCCAATCTCCATAGCAATTCTTCTTCTCAGCCTCCTGCCATCAGCTGTTTCAACTTGCCTCCACGTGTTTGTGTACAGTTGCATTATGGCTTGGAGAGTTGGTTCCGGTAGACCCCAATGCTTTAATTTATTCAACAAAAGACCTCTGTTAACTTGGTCAAATGCTGCTTTAAATCTATGAAACATAAATATAGATTTTTTTTTTGCCATGGACTCTTGTCGGCCATTAATCCTGGAGCAAGGATGTTCGTGGTAGTGTCGGCGCCCCTGCCGAATCGAGACTGGTTAATGGGGATTTTGTTATTCTTCTCTGACCACTCTACTAGGTCACTGAGGATCATTGAAGCATAGTGTTTCGCTTACGCGTCTATTAAGGCGATCACTCTATAATTTGCTGGATCGGTTTGATCACCTCCTTTGTACACTGGGTTAATTAATGAGCCTCTCCAGCTCACGGGGAGTGCATTTGTGCTGCCCACCTCGCAAAACAAATGAGACACTGGTACCACCCAAAAGTAAGGGTCTGATTTATAGATCGCTTGCGGTATATCATTTGGGCCTGGGGCTCCGTCCAGTGGGCCAGATCTTTTTACCTTGGATATTTTTTCTTCTGTGCATTGATTTGTGATGTGGTCTTTGGGGAGTATCCTAATTTTTTTAGTATGTTGACTGTTGACTGAGATTTAGCCAGCTCTATTAAAGCTGGTGGTTCTGAAGATGGTGTATATTTTGATGTATTGAAGTAGACTGGTTTATTATACTGTGATACTTGGCTAAAGAATAGTTGAATGCTACAAAGGATTCTTCACTTATGTTGGCCACTTTGACAAAGGTGGAAGTTAAATAAAGTGACACAGCATTGATTACCTTTGGGGATCCTATAAGGCCGCGTACTAACTCCCTCAAACGTTTGACTGTTTTGCGCTAAATAGAAGTTTGGACCAAAAGTTATACACTGAGTTTTTCGGTCTTCCAAGATTTGCTTTTTGTACTGCTTTTTAAAAGTTTTTTATTTTGTTCCCATTTTGCTTTAGATACAGCTGTGCCCCTAATAGATCTTATTGCACCTCTTAAAGCTTTTCTTAGGCTTCTTGCTTATTTTCCCAGTTATTTATACTGGCTATACCTTGATCCTCCAGAGTAATTTATTATGGGGGCATCCTTTAGTAAATTTGTTAAAAAGGTGGCCCAAGCTTCTGTTATCGAGACCTCTACTGAGGCATGATTTATTATCAATTCCTTTGCCCTGGTAGTATTTTCAGAGTGAATTACTTGTCCATCCTATGTGTTTAAGATTCATCATTGTTGTTAACCCTCCCTCTGGTGGTGCTGTCATGTATCTTGGCAAGGAGATTATCAGTGTTGTCAGGATGATCACTTTTGGTGGTGTATTTGATCAAGAATTCCATTGTTTGAGCAAGCAGCAGTGATCTAAGGATAGTAAAGTCTATTATTGACCCGGCACAATGGGCCATGATATGTGCAGGACTGGGCTCTGTCCTGCTGTGTTGTTTCATTTAACACTCTCATACCAAGATGTTCTAGGCATGTCACTAGTTTATGTCCACTTAATTCCTGTCTGTTAGACCTGGCATCCTTGGCATGGTTTTCCCTGACTTTTTGCCTCTACCTCCTATGTTTTCAATGATGTGCCGGATTTCGTTTTTGCTGGTTTAGATGCTTTGGGCACTTTGCCACTGCTGATCCGTGTCAAAGTGTAAGTGATGCCTGTGTAAATTGATATTTTGATTGGTTCTCCCTGATTGTAATATTTTTTTTAACAGCAGGTCCCCAGTAAAGTGCACGGAGTGTGCCAGGGCTGGTAAATCAAATGCTACCAGTGAGCTTGCAGCACTCATTGTACCACCCACATGAATAGCCCTGAAAGAGGTCTCAGGCCTGCCACTGCAGTCCCTAGGCGCAGTTTGTTAACTGCCATATCAACCCTGCAAGTTCAGCCACTTCACAGGCCCTACCCTTCCCTTTCCTTGCACATAGGACACCCTCATAGTAGGCCCAGGGTACCCCCCTGGGCAGGGTGCAGTGTATGCGAAAGGTAGGATATGTGCTAGTACGTGTAACATGTCCTGATAGTGAAATACTGCTAATTTAGTTTTCCACTATTGAAAGGCTATCTTGCCCATAGGTCAGAATGGGGAATTCTTTGTAGCATTTTACAAGCATATCTTCCCATAGGGATAAGGTAGAAAATTGGATTCTGGTATCCCTGAACTCAGAATTTAATAACACATCTTTTAGTAAGGATGGTTTTTAAATTCTGTGTTTGAAAGTAGCACTTTTAGAAAGTTGCTATTTTCTTGTTCAACCTTTCTGTGTGCCTCTGCCTGTTTGTGGATTGAATTTCTGGTTTCAGTGTGGCAGAGACAGTGGATGTGAATTCCCTGTAGACAGCCTCTGGAGGGGGGACGTGTGCCTACCCCTTCCTGGATGACCCAGCCCTGAGCTGAATAGACCCTGGTTGCATATAGAGTGGTGGGAAGAGATTTACCCTGCACCTAAATAGGGCCTGTCTCCCTTGCACAATGATGTCTCCCCCTGCTGTGGTCATGTTGCACCAGTGAAGGCAGAACTGGTTTGGACTGGGCTCAGAGCTCTTGCACAAAGGGAACAAAGACATTTTGGGGTATAAGTATTAGACCTAAAACCCCTGAACTTTAGACTATTGCTGGAATCAAGAGGAACCTTTGCTGTGGAGAAGAGCTGAAGAACCTGAGGAGAAATACTGCCCTTCTTGTGTGTCTGGGATTTGCCTGCAGTTGCTGTTTCTGCCAAAGAAATGAGAAGGACTTTGCTGTGTCCCGCCTGCTTGAAGAAAGTTTCCAAGGGCTTGAAGAAGAGCTTGCCTCCCGTTTTGAAGTCCCAGGAACAAAAGGACTTCACCCCCAGCTCCCCTGAACTTCCTTGTTGGGTGTTTTGACCTGCCAGAGGGTGCCTGTAACTGTGTTGGGCCCCTGGAGGTTGTTTCTGCTGTTGGGAGCTGGAAAAAACTCAAGAGAAATAAGAAACCCTGTTTCCGACGCCAGTTGATGCCGCTGCTGTGATGCCGCAACTTGCACAGAGGCCCGGGGAGATGCTCGTGAAGTGAAGGACGCAGCGCCCGGCCTGCTCCACAGCCCTGACGGCCTACGATGCCCGCCGACACCGGCAGTGATGGGCCTTGCCCGACACCAGTGCTCGCACCAACTCCATCTTCACCAATGCCTGCATCTTGTTATCGTGGCGCCGATAACAGCCGAGAGTGACTCAAGAAACTTTTCGAGGTCACATCACCACCAGAGGCGACATCGGTCATCCTTGACGCTGTGCACCATCACCAACCTCGTTTTCAAGGTACTGTTTGTTTGGGAGTCTGTGTGGCTCCACACCCGATGCCACGAACCTCGCGGGTGGCATCGTACTTTGGACTTTGTGCTGTCTTGACATTGTGATAGCCTCAGTTGGCGCTATTTGAGTTTCTCAAGCTTATTGTTGCAATATCCGTTTTTAAAGACATGTTCTCGAATATCTGTGTGTTGGTTTTTGTCAATTTGATCTTGTTTAGTCTAGATAAAGATACTTTATTTTTCTAAACTGGTGTGGTGTTGATTTGTGGTGTCTTCTCTGTATTACTGTGAGTGTTGGGTCAAATACTTTACAGATTGCCTTTGCCTGTCTGCTTGTGCCAAGCTTTCAAGGGGGTGAGCAGGGGTTATCTAGAGTGTTTTTCCCTCTTACCCTAACTAGAAGTAAGGGTCCCTATTTGGACAAAGGTACCTACCTCTGCAACTAGAGAACCCCTTTCTAACAATGTCGCTTTAAGATTGTGCGTTGTTGAGCTTGTACTTCCCATGTTGCATTTGCTGCTGTTATGTTATATCCTCCCCTGGAGTATATATCAGGGTTGAGTTGAAATCACTGGTTACAATTATTTCCCATGTTGGATGTTCGAACCTTATTTGCGTTACTGCAGTTGTTAATTTATTGAATCTGGCTTTTTTGATCTTCTGCTTTGGATGTGCATAAACATTAATACGAATTATTGTGCTTGCTAATTTGTTAGTGATTTTATCTGCTATTGCCTAAATGACCGCTGTTGGATCCTTTAAGAAGGTGAACATTTCCGCTTGGATTCATTGATCCAAATATTGATTGTATGGGTGAAATTAGAGTTGTACCAGAGGTTTGAGTTAGTTTTGTCATGCTTTCCTTGAGTGTCAACAAGAGCAAAAGCCATTTAGGCATGGTAAAACCTTCTCAAGAAACTGCCCAGAATACAAACGATGTACTAGTTAACCACAAAAGAACAGATACAGTGCATTAACCATTAAGGAAAGTATCAATAAACACTAAAGACAACAGGAAGTGGTTTAGCAGAGAAATTCCCAAATGAACAGCGAGCAGAGTGAGCAGATACTGATCAACGTAAATCGACTTTACAGCAATATGCAGTGCCAAGTGGCCCACATGGACAGTGAATTCTTGGCATATTGGCGGGAGTGCTGTTTTTCTGAGTTACACATTCTGTCAATATTTCAAGCTGGTTGTAGTTTGCAAGGTTTTTATAGTACAGTACGCATGTTTAAAAGGTCTTCAGCTTTTATGTTTGATTTATCGTCATTTCCCTTAGTCTGAGAGGCAGTTACTGGTTCCTTTAGGTCATTTATCACCATTGATACCCGCACAGTCTATATTTGGGCCCTACATCACAGCCCAGAAACAAGGAGCAAATAAAAAAAACAAGTAATCAGATGGTAATAACAACCAGTTTACTTTGTTGCTGTTAGTTTGCTTTATTTTTGTATATTTGTTTCAGTTCACCGCTGTTTGTCTGCTCCAGCGAGCTTGTTATTTCAATTATTGTTTATTGTCGAGCATCCAGTTGGTTTGTTGTTGGAGTACTGTCTTGCATGTCGTCTGGGTTCTTCGCTATGACTTCCAGTGCCTGCATTAAATCCATGTTGTTTGTCAGAGAGATTGACTCAAGCCAGGAGTCATTTGGTTTTACCATGTTAGAGTTGTCCCCCTGTATGTGCTTATTAGATTTCTCCTACCTTGGGGTAGAGTGAACTAGATTTCTAGTATTCACTTGGGCATAGGTGACTGTCCTTTTGCTGCCCATGTGATTTGTTTTAGGTTCCACTTGCTGAGTGGCTGCTGCGGTTAGGTTTGTGACCATTTCAGATGCTGTTAGACTGCTTTGCACTTAATATTAAGTCCTCTTCTGGTGAAGTTCCCAGCTTTTGATCCGTCAGTGGGTTGGGTAGGCCCGTAATTTTATCTGTGGTTGCCTAAATTACCGCTGTTATATCCTTTAAGAAGGTGGAAATTTCTGCTTGGATTTATTTATCCAAATATTGATTTTATGGGTGAAATTAGAGTTGTACCAGAGGTTTGAGTTGGTTTTGTCATGCTTTCCTGAGGGGTTTTAGCCCCATTTGAATTTTAATTTTATTTGAAATCTTTTTGTGTTGTTTGCTTTCTGACTTTTCCAGATCCTATTTTTCGTCTGATGTATTACATTTTCAATTTGTAATCAGACTTACACCTCTATTGTCTGTTTATTTGTTTGTTTTTTTTTTTTTTTTCTTAGGGTGATCTGGGTGTGTATGCACCTGTTTTTCTAGATAGCTCTTGAGGCTTTGGTCGGCCCATGACTTACAGTAGGTTGTCAACCCAATAGGAGAAGAAAATGTTCCATCAGCTTGATATGGTCAGATGCAACTGACTCTCTGAGCTCTGAGCACACATATACATTCCATTGCCATGGAGCTGCTTGAACAATAACTAAATCCCGTAAAGGAGCAACTAAGTGAATGTAAGTCAAAGGCACAATGTTACACACCTTCCATCCATACAACCAAAAAACTGAAAATAACAAAAGACAAAAAATTCATAACAAAGTCTTTGAATTTGGACAGTACATTTGTTTTCTACATTCTCGCTGGATTGGAGTAGGAACCGTAAATGTAGTGTTAGGCTCAACTGTTTCACCTTTGTTTTTGTCATTGATAAGTGCTTTATTTTTCTTACTACCACCCTATTTAAATTCCATATGCGAGAGTCTTCAGTCTTTATGGCATTTCTCAAAACTTTGATAACTTTGTGAGGTTTAGAAAAGAACCCTTAGATTTCTTACCCAAGGGTTCCCTTATCATGACCAAATCTTCCACATGGACAACTGTAGATTTTACAGCTTTTATGGAGACATAATACTCCTTCCTTGCAATCGCCTTTCTCGCCTCATTTGCTTCTCATAAATGTTGAGGAAACACCTTTATTCCTTTTAGATTGAGCAAAATGTACCAAAAACGGAGCTACCAATGTGTTGGGTTGTCTGTTTTTCAACAAGCTGAACGGAGTACAGCCAGTGGTGTGCATGTGGGGTAAAGCTTCAACTTTTTTATTCAATTAATTTTTCCAGTCAAGATTATTTTGCTTGGACATTGAAATAGTCTCTTTAAGCGCTTGCACAAAGCGTTCTACCATGCCATTGCATTCTGGATGTTACAGTGCACATAGCTTGTGATTAACAGAACATCGCTGTAGGAAATCCTCCATTTTACGAGACACAAACTGTACCCCATTATCTGTAAAGAGGGAACCAGGCAAACCCTCCCTCGTGAAGACTTCCTTAAGAAAAATCATGACTTGCTTGGAGTCAACATTTTTGTAAACTTGATTTCTGGCCATCTTGAGAACATGTCAATGAGGACAAACATTTCACAACCATTGGAAGTAACAGGGCCCAATATGTCTAGGGCAAGTTCTTGCCATGGACTCTTTGGCTGTTCTCTTATTATCATGGGTTGAACTCTAGGTTTTAAAAATTTCTCAATTAAAGAGCATGGTAAACAGTCTCCGACAATTCTTTCCACATGAATGTCTATCCCTGGCCACCACTAGGTAAGCCTAAGTCTTTCTTTAGTCTTGGATATTCCCTGGTGACCCTCATGTGCTAAATTTATCAGCTCCTCACGCAAAACCTTAGGTGGAATTAATCTTGGACCTCTAAATATCCAACAATCATCCACACTCCCACCATTTTTGTTTGACCAACCCTTTTTATCCAATGAGCGTAACTCTGTGAACTCTGCATCAGAGTCACATGCCTCGCGCCATTTGTCCTCTTTGATCCAATCATGTTGAACATTGCAGACCCATTCATTCAACTCTTCATCCTTTTAATCTATTTCACCTTCCTCCATGTTGACCAGCCTGAAAAGCGTATCGGCAATGCAATTACGCACCCCAGGGAGATATTCAACTTTGAAATCATAAGCTTGCAAACCCACAATCCATTTAGAAATGCTGGTAGATATAGCATCAAACCCTTTTTTATTAAAACTTCACACAAGGGGTTATGATCACTCCTCACCAGAAATTTAGTGCCCCAGAGTACATTTTTTAGTTTTTTAATTGCCCAGTGAACTGCTAAAGCTTCCCTCTCTATCACTGAGTACCTGAGCTCAGCATCTTTCAAACTGCGAGAGAGAAACAAAATGACCTTCACTTCCTCCCCATGCTCTTGCTGCAAAACTGCACGAAGTCCCTTCATGCTCTTATCCTTATTTCAAAGACGGATCAAAACTCCTGAGTTTAGGAGTCTTTCTCAAACATTCATTCAAGCTGATAAATTCATCCTCACACAACTTAGACCAATGAAAGTCAACACCTTTGCATGACAATTTCCTTATTTTTAGAACTGGGGTTCTCTAGTTGGCAGAGGTAGGTACCACTGTCCAAATAGGGACCCTTGCGTCTAGTCAGGGTAAGGAGGAAACGCTCTGAGATAACTCCTGCTCACCCTCTAGGTAGCTTGTCATAAACAGTCAAGGCTAATCAGAAGGCAATGTGTAAAGTATTTGTACCAACACTCACAGTAACACAGTGAAAACACCACAAACTGACTCCTCAACAGTTTAGAAAAATAAAGGTATTTAATCTAAACTACACAGGACCAAAATGACAAAAATCCAACATACACAGTTCAAGAATATGGTTTCAAAAGAGTTCTTAAGGTTGTGATAAAATTCTTTAGGTTGCGATAAAATAATCCACAGTTGCGTGATAAGTTCACAGTTGCATCACGTTTAGCTCACAGTACCTTTAGTTGCGACAAAGTTCCGAAAGCAGAAGCTGGTGCAGTGGAAAACAAGCAATGTGTTGCTCCTGAGACCTTGGGGAGGCGATGAGACAGCCCCGCTGCAGCAGCGGGCGTGTTGTGACGAATCCGGTCTGTATGGGGAGGAAGGCCACTTGTATGGATTCTGGTGCGAAGGTTCAGTAGGAAGTTTGTTCTCGCAAAGGCACGGTGCGACAATCTCGTAGGGTCTGCGACGATCTCCGGGGCGCGATGCGCGATCCGGCGGCAAACTCTCTCTCGCAGCTCCTCAATGCAATGTTTCTGTGACGATGCTCGCAGTGACGTGATGCGGTCCGCAAGCAAGAAGTGCGGCGATCTCAGCCAGCGATGACAGGCTCTGCGACGACACTCGCAGCGATGGTAGTCTGCCCGCACCGGTCTGGTGCGTCCCGCAAACGAAGGATGCGACGGCTCTGGCAGCAGCAACAGGCGCTGCGACCATCTCGGCCTTCGTAGCCGCGGGAATTTCCTCGCACTGTCTGGGATGCGCTCCGCAGCGAGCGATGCGATAACTTTTCTGTAGCTAAGCCTTTAAATCTTGGTTTCCAGCTTCCCAGCACAGGTACAGCTTCCAGAGGCACCACACATGGGCCACGCACTCCAGGAAGGACAGAACTCTCTCAGTAGAGCTCAGGGGAAGCTGGGGGTGAAGTCCTTTTGTTCCTGGGACTTCCAAAACAGTGTGCCAGCTCTTCTCAGGCCCCTGGAGATTCCTTCAAGCAAGGGGACACAGCACAAAGCAAAGTCCTTCCCCTCTCCTTGCCAGCAAAGCAACAGCAGGGCAATCCAGCAGAGCAACAGCTGGACAATATTCCTTCTTCAGTTTCAGCTTTCTCCTTGGCAGAGGTTCCTTCTTGGTTCCAGGATGATCTAATTTTCTGTTGTCAGGGGTCCTGTACTTATACCCCTAAAAGTCTTTGTTCTCTTTGTGCAAGTGGGCCCTGAGCCCGGTCTGAACCAGTTCTAGGTGTTCTTTGAGCACTTTGTTTTTCTGGCTTCTCCTTTCCTTACAGAGTGAGGGGCAGGGTTGTCAACCTCCCAGCAGGAGGTAGAGCCAGCATTGTGGAAGTCAGGCACAGCCCTATTCAGGCCCAGGTGCTATCTCCTCCCAACACTCAAGTTACAAATGCAGTCATTCAGCCTAGGGCTGACTCAGCTAGCCTCCTGGGGAATCCCCAGCCCCTGTCACTCTCAAACCAGACAGTCAATACACAAACAGGCCAAGGCACACAGAAAGGGCAGACAAGAGAACAGCAACTTTCTAAAAGTGCTGTTCTCAAACACAGGATTTAAAAACAACCTTTCCTAAAAGGTGTATTATTAAATTCTGAGTTCAGGGATACTAGACTTTTATATCCTATGTTGTTCCTATGGGAAGATATGCTGGTAGCCACTGTAGCCAGCATCCCCCATGATAGCCTATGGAGCACGATAGCCTTGCAGCAGTGAAAAACGAAAATGGCTGTAATTGACTACCAGAGCATGTCAACTGCACCAGTACATGCTCTACCTTTCACATACACTGCACCCTGCCCAAGGGGGTACCTTGGACCTTCCATAGGGGTGACCAATGTGCACAAAAATGGAAGGTTTGGGCCTGGTCAGTGGGGACACAGACCAGGAGGACATAGCAGTTCACAGACTGCACACAGGCACTGCGGTGGCAGGCCTGAGGCACCATATTGGGGCTACTCCTGAGGGTGGCACAATCAGTGCTGCAGGCCCACTAGTAGCATTTGTCATCACCAGCCCTGGCACACCCAGTGCACTTTACTAGGGACTTCTTGGTGATACAAATATGCCAATCATGTATATCCAACCATAATAACAATTTACACAGAGAGCATATGCAATTTAGCACTGATCAGCGGTGGTAAAGTGCTCAGAGTCCTATTGCCAACAGCCACAGGTCAGGGAAAATAAGGGAGGAAGAAGCACAAAGTTTGGGGATGACTCTGCAAGAAGGGCCAGTTCCAACACAACCCTCTTCCAGCCTAAAGCCGGGGTAGACCAACCAATACCTCTATGGGATTCCCTGCTTAAGGTGATAGAACACAGAAACTGGCCCAAACAACAGGGCACAATTCCTGTTCTTCGCTGACCTGAACCTACTTGGATCACTCTATCCATACTCTCAGGGTCCACCATGCCAATCCATGTGGAACCTTTCTCCTCACCTGTGGACACCACCTGTGCAGCACCCAACTGTAACTTGCTCACAGGTGTGTCCCAACAGACAGACATCAAGCCACAGTGACCACCGCCAGTGATCAGGGATGAGACCCAGGCCTTATGCCTCTCAGGGCTCTCAAACCCATGTGGCGTCAGAGGGTGGGGGGCAGTAGCCGCAGGTGCTTGGCACCCTTTGTCCACTCCCTCTCTTGTCAGGTAAGGTATGACACGCTGGCACTGACCCACCAGTCCCGGACCTGTATCCGGTGGCTGGACAGGAGGCTGGGGTGGGCTTCCCCACACCCAGCCCTCCTCTTCCTTGGGGCTCTGTACCCTCCAACTTGGAGCGGTACCCCCTTCTACAATAGTTTGGGCACCTGTGGCAGGTGTCGTGCACCATTCACCCACCAATTCAGGGGTTCTATCCTGCAACTGGTATTCCAGGTCAGGGGGTACACCCCGGACCTGGCCCTCAAACCTAGGCTCCAAAGCCTCCAGGTCAGACAAAACCTGAACCTGGCTTCCCCACCCAGGGACCAATCCCTGCGGTGTAACACTTGCCTGGCGCATCAGGACTTCACTCACTGATGTGCCCACACTGGTAGACAGTACCCACCTGGCCAATACAACAGTGTGGTCCAGTCTACCCCCAGGGTGAGACTCCTGCCCCCCTTCCAGGGGCAACCCTGACCACCAGGACAACCAAGAACACAATTCTCCTAACAGTTCAGGACCTCCCTCCAGCAACTGGTCCCCCAACCTAGGGTTTAAACCTTCAGGTTGTACTGGGGTCAGAGGCGAGGACTCCCTCCCTCTGCACCCCCTTCCAGAGCGATGCACCCTCCCTACTGGAGGGGTATCCCTGGAAGCCAAACTGGTCAGGACACTGGTTACAGATGTCCTTCCTTCCAGGTCAGGCAGATCCTGAACCTGGTCTTCCAACACAGGGACCAATACCTGCGGTTGTGCACTTGCCTGGCACACCAGGACTTCTGGGGACTCACACAATACCCCCTTGAGGGTGACACACAACTCAAGTGTCCTGTGACAGTCTGCCTGGCGCAGATCTCCCGACCCCTGTCCACCTGACAGTGCGTGAAGATCCCCCAGGACAGAAGTGGTGTCACCATGATCACTCCTGGGAGACTCAGCCCTTCGGACTGGTCCCTGACCCATTGGTTCTCCCACTTTGGGACTCCTTCCCCCTCTCACCCCTCAGTCTAGACTTCTGTACCCTCCCAACTGGAGTGGCACTGCCAGACACCAGAACTGATGAAGGCCTGGTTACAGGCACTCCCTTTTCACCAGACACTAGGAGATCCTCCTCAAATTGCCTACAAGTACAGTCTAGATCCCAATCCTGGTGTTCCCTTAAGGAACCCTCCAGGCCCTGAGACTGGGTTTCGGGCACCGTGAGACACACCGTCCCACACTCACTCCTTCTCCACCGAGACCGGACATGAGCCCTTACACCCCTCCCACTACACTGGGACCCAACCGGGCTACACTGAACCTCTTCCGCCTCACAGGTCTGGAAGCTATCTGGGCCACTCCTTTTGGGATCACTCCCCAATGCCTCCTCGGACTCTCTGGAATCAATCAATCAATCAATCAATCAAAACATTTATAGAGCGCACTACCTACCCGTAGGGTCTCAAGGCGCTTGGGGGGGGGGGGGTGCCGCTACTGCTCGAACAGCCAGGTCTTGAGCTTCTTCCTGAAGGAGAGGTGGTCTTGGGTCAGGCGCAGGTCGGCCGGGAGGGAGTTCCAGGTCTTGGCCGCCAGGTAGGAGAAGGACCTTCCTCCTGCAGTGGCTCTACGGATGCGTGGGACGGTGGCGAAGGCGTGGCTGGCAGATCGGAGGTGGCGTTTGGGAGCGTAGAAGTTGATGCGGTTGTTGAGGTAGCTCGGGCCTTGATCGTGGAGAGCTTTGTGTGCGTGGGTAAGGAGGCGGAAGGTGATTCTCTTGTTGACCGGGAGCCAGTGCAGGTCTCTTAGGTGTCCGGAGATGTGGCTGTGTCGTGGGATGTCGAGGATGAGTCTGGCTGAGGCGTTCCGGATGCGCTGGAGTCTCTTCTGGATCTTGGCGGTGGTTCCGGCGTAGAGTGCGTTGCCGTAGTCCAGTCGGCTGGTGACGAGGGCCTGGGTGAAGGTCTTCCTGGTCTCCATTGGGATCCACCAGAAGATCTTCCGAAGCATGCGCAGGATGTTGAAGCACGACGAGGAGATGGCGTTGACTTGCCTGGTCATGGAGAGGGAGGAGTCCAGGATGAAGCCCAGGTTGCGTGCGTGGTTCGTTGGTTTGGGTGCGGTGCCCAGGGCGGGGGGCCACCAGGAGTCGTCCCAGGCGGAGGGCGAGGAGCCCAGGATGAGGACCTCCGTCTTATCTGAGTTCAGTTTCAGGCGGCTCGTCGTCATCCACTCGGCTACCTCTTTCATCCCTTCGTGCAGGTTGGCTCTGGCGGTGGCGGGGTCGTTGGTCAGGGAGAGGATCAGCTGGGTGTCGTCGGCGTAGGAGATTATGTTGAGGTTGTGTTGGCGTGCGATGGCCGCGAGGGGGCTCATGTAGACGTTGAAGAGAGTAGGGCTCAGCGAGGATCCTTGAGGGACGCCGCAGATGACTTTGGTGGCCTCTGACTTGTACGGTGGTAGGCGGACTCTCTGTGTTCTTCCGTCGAGGAAGGAGACGATCCATTCCAGTGCCTTCTCCTGGATTCCGACGTTGCTGAGGCGCTGCACTAGGGTGCGGTGGCAGACCGTGTCGAAAGCCGCAGAGAGGTCTAGGAGGATGAGGGCCGCTGTTTCTCCGTTGTCCATCAGGGCTCGGATGTCGTCGGTGGCGGCGATGAGGGCGGTCTCGGTGCTGTGGTTGGCACGGAATCCGGACTGCGATGGGTCGAAGGATTCATTCGTCTCGAGGAAGGCGGCCAGCTGCTTGTTGACAGTCTTCTCGATGACTTTGGCTGGGAACAGGAGTAGAGAGATGGGGCGGTAATTCTTGAGTTCGCTGGGGTCTGCTGTAGGTTTCTTTAGTAGAGCGCTGAGTTCGGCGTGCTTCCAGCTCTCGGGGAAGGTGGCGGTGTCGAATGAGGTGTTGATGATGTCCCGCAGGTGGGGTGCGATGACAGTGTCGGCTTTGTTGAAGACGTGGTGAGGGCAGGGGTCGGTCGGAGATCAGGAGTGGGTGGAGTTCATCATGTGGACGGTGTCTTCGGTGTTGACCGGGGTCCAGGCGCGGAGGGTGGTGGTGGGTGGCGTTGCTGCGGTCGTGGCGTGCGTCGGTTGAGTGCTGAAGCTGTTGTGTATGTCCGCGATCTTGTTGTGGAAGTAGGAGGCGAGGGAGTTGCAGAGGTCTTGCGATGGGGTGATGTCGTTGTTTCCGGCGTTGGGGTTGGAGAGCTCTTTCACGATGTTGAAGAGTTCCTTGCAGTTGTCTGTGTTGTTGTCCAGTCGGTTCTTGAAAGCCGTTTTCTTGGCGGTGCGGATCAGTTGGTGGTGTTTCCGGGTGGCGAGCTTGAGGGTGGTCCTGTTGTCCGGTGTGGGTTCCTTTCTCCAGGCTTTCTCGAGGGCTCGGCAGTTCTTCTTGGAGCTCTTGAGTTCGTCGGTGAACCATGGGGCTCTCTTACTGCCGGGTCTGCTGGGCGGGAACCTCAGAGGGGCGAGTTCGTCTGCGCATTTGCTGATCCACTTCGAGAGGTTGTCGGCGGCCTGGCTGGGGTTCGCTGAGCTGGCCGGAGGGTGCTGGTTCAGGGAAGCGGCGAGCTGGTCGGCTGTGATCTTGTTCCAGCTTCTTCGGGCAACCTGTTGCTGGTGGTGGTGGATCGTCGTTCTTCTGAAGGTGAAGTGGATGCATCTGTGGTCCGTCCAGTGGAGTTCTGTGGCGTGGCTGAAGGCGATGTCTTTGCTGGATGAGAAGATGGCATCGAGTGTGTGTCCGGCGAGGTGGGTGGGGGTGGACACCAGCTGCTTGAGTCCAAGGTTGGCGAGGTTGTCGAGCAGGGTGCTGGTGTTGCAGTCGTTGTTGTTCTCCAGGTGGAAGTTGAAGTTCCCCAGGAGGATGTAGTCAGCGGAGGAGAGGGCGTGCGGGCTGACGAAGTCGGCGATGTCCTCGCTGAATTGAGTGCGTGGTCCCGGAGGTCGGTAGATCAGGGTGCCTCTGAGGGTGGTATTCGGGTCGGTGTGGATCTGGAAATGCAGGTGTTCGGCGGAGGGTGGGGTGTTGTCGGTGCTGGTCATGATGCGGATGGTGTCCTTGTGGATGATGGCGATGCCTCCTCCCACCTGGTTGGCGTTGCGGTCCGTCCGGGTGATCTTGTAGCCTTCTGGGATGGCGATGGCGATGTCGGGCGCTGAGGAGGCGTTCATCCAGGTCTCCGTGAAGAAGGCAACGTCAGGGGCTGTGGCGTCTAGGAGGTTCCAGAGTTCGATGGCGTGTCTGTGGACGGAGCGGGTGTTGAGCAGGATGCACTTGAGGTGGTTGCTGCTGGTGTTCGGCTTGGCGGGTGCTGGTGTCGGGCAGGTCCGGATGCAGGTGAACTTGCAGGTGTTGCAGCTGAAGGGTCCGTGGACGCGTCGTGGGGTGGCTCGGTAGCATCCCGGGACTCGGCCGGTGTTGAGTGCGATGAGGGTGGCGGCGGTGTACGTCAGGCGGGTCGGTCGGGGTCCTCGAGGGCCAGGGGTCCTGGCACTGGGCGCGGTCCAGGCGCAGACGGGCTTACCTTTGGCGCGCCTTCGGCGCACAATCGGCGCGCCCGCTGCGCGTGACCGCTGCGCGTTCGCACAGTCGCCATTTAAGGCGAAGTGCATGGGTGGGCGGAGCAGCTGGGAGGCGGGAGCGGGGAGGGTACAGAAAGAAAAGGGGCGGGGTTAAGGGAGATGGCGGGAAGCGGGTAGCGGGGAGGGATGCAACGAGGGCGGCAAAAACGGCACAAGTGGGGAACAAAAAACCCAAAAATACACTAACAATACCAGGGCAGACAGGAAGCACAGTCAGGGATCACAGGCAGCACTACAGGACGGATCACGCCGCACGAGGGCAGGGGGCGTGGTCACGCGGCAGAGCCGGGCAGCGAGGCACCAGGAGAGGGGGCACACGCAGCAGCTGGTGGCCGTGTGGCGCGGGGGTGTCCTAGAACTAGGTCACCATCAAGAGGACTGTCTCCAATGGAAGCCCCCTGGAATCAGAGGACTTGCACTCCACCGGGTGTTGGCATAGCTCTGGAAAACAGGGATTTAAAATATGCTCTCCAACATATGAATCACACAGCCCCCCACAGTTGTTAACCAAACTACCCTTTGTCTCACCCTCCAGTGCCTCACACAAGTACCCCAGACCACTCTCCTGAGACTGGCAAGACAGTATCTCACCCTCCAGTGCCTCACACAAGTACCCCAGACCACTCTCCTGAGACTGACAAGACAGTATCTGACTGTCTCTGTCACTTAACCCCCACTCTTCTGGCTGGTCTTCACACACACACACCAAGGTTTCTAACATGGGGGAACCCCTCTTCCTTTACTTCTCATCTGGAGTCAGTAGTGTCCCCCCACCACTAGGAATATGGTCCACTATGCCAGTCCCCCAATCTAATTCAGGGACCCTGCACTCCACTGGAACTACATCATAAACCTGAACCCCATGGTTTATGTCGCCCCCCCCCCCCTCAAGTCAGGCACCACATCTCTAGGTGTTTGTACCTTTCTCTCAGCACTAGATATCATAACCATGCTGCCACCATCTGAGCTGGGCTCCACCTCCAACTCAGCAAAGCTCACCTCTTGAGCTACCCATGTTTCTTCTTCAGCTGAGACCCTCATGGCCTCACGCCTCTTGAGCTCCAACTCAAGCTTCCTAATTCTTAATTCATGGGCCAAGGTCAATTTCAATTCCTCCTGGGTACAGGCATTTTTGCTCTCCTCCGCCGCCCTTTCTTTTTCCATTTGCTTCAGCTCCATTTCAAGCCACAACATTTCTAACTTATGATCTCTAGCCCTTTGGTTTTCCTCCAACTCCTCAGGGGAAAAACTTTCAGATGAATGGTTGCTGCCAGCCCTTGAGGCTGCTCTGGACAAATGCAGATCCTGTGGCCTGAAACCATCCCTTTGTGCATCCTCATTCACTTATGCACCACCTGTCTTCCCAGCCTCTTTGGTCTCCCAACAGGCCCTTGAGGCCTCCTGTAGCTCCTCCATCTTGGAGCAGCGCTTTATGGGGCATCCAAAGTTGCTGCTGAACTGTCTGAGTTGACCTACTTTGTAATCACTTAACATTTCAATATCAAACTCCAGTTCTGCAACATCACTTGCTAGTTTACCGTTCAGAGACATGAAGCTTGGATTCTTTCAGAGTTATGATCAAAAATAGAACAAAAAATAAAAAACTCAACCGTGGTATGCGGTGGAGTAGTGGTCTGCACTCACTAGTGATGTACACCAATGACTGTGGGTCTAGTACAAATACAATTTCAAATCCCCAGCACTGACCAATAATGTTAGAAATGGGGGTCTCTAGTTGGCAGAGATAGGTACCACTGTCCAAACAGAGACCCTTGCTTCTAGTCAGGGTAAGGAGGACACCCTCTGAGATAACCCCTGCTCACCCTCTAGGTAGCTTGGCACGAGCAGTCAAGGCTAATCAGAAGGCAATGTGTAAAGTATTTGTACCAACACTCACAGTAACACAGTGAAAACACCACAAACTGACTCCTCAACAGTTTAGAAAAATAAAGGTATTTAATCTAAACTACACAAGACCAAAATAACAAAAATCCAACATATACAGTTCAAGAATATGGTAAAGAGTTCTTAAGGTTGCAATAAAATTCTTAAGGTTGCAATAAAATAATCCACAGTTGCGTGTAAAGTTCACAGTTGCGTCACGTTTAGCTCACAGTACCTTTAGTTGCAACAAAGTTCCAAAAGCGGAAGCTGGTGCAGTGGAAAACAAGCGATGCATTCCTCCTGAGACCTTGGGGAGGCGATGCGACAGCCCCGCTGCAGCAGCGGGCGTGGTGCGACGAATCCGGTCAGTATGGGGAGGAAGGCCACTTGTATGGATTCCGGTGCGTAGGTTCCGTAGGAAGTTTGTTTTCGCAAAGGCACAATGCGACGATCTCGTAGGGGCTGCAACGATCTCCGGGGCGACGATGCGCGATCCATCGGCGATCTCTCTCTTGCAGCTCCTCGATGCGATGGTTCTGCGACGATGCTCGCAGTGACGTGATGCGGTCCGCAAGCAAGTGGTGTGGCGATCTCACCCAGCGACGAGAGGCTCTGCAACGACACTCGCAGCGATGGTAGTCTTCCCGCACCGGTCTGGTGCATCTCGCAAACAAAGGATGCAACGGCTCTGGCAGCAGCAACAGGTGCTGCGACAATCTCGGCCTTCGTAGCAGCGGGAATTTCCTCGCACTGTCGGGAATGCGCTCCGCTGCGAGCGATGCGATAACTTTTCTGTAGCAAAGCCTTTAAATCTTGGTTTCCAGCTTCCCAGCACAGGTACAACTTCCAGAGGCACCACACATGGGCCACGCACTCCAGGAAGGACAGAACTCTCTCAGTAGAGCTCAGGGGAAGCTGGGGGTGAAGTCCTTTTCTTCCTGGGATTTCAAAAATAGGGAGCCAGCTCTTCTCAGGCCCTTGGAGATTCCATTCAAGCAAGGGGACACAGAACAAAGCAAAGTCCTTCCCCTCTCCTTGCCAGCAAAGCAACAGCAGGGCAATCCAGCAGAGCAACAGCTGGACAATCTTCCTTCTTCAGTTTCAGCTTTCTCCTTGGCGGAGGTTCCTTCTTGGTTCCAGGATGATCTAATTTTCTGTTGTCAGGGGTCCTGTACTTATACCCCTAAAAGTCTTTGTTCTCTTTGTGCAAGAGGGCCCTGAGCCCGGTCTGAACCAGTTCTAGGTGTTCCTTGAGTACTTTGTTTTTCAGGCTTATCCTTTCCTTTCAGAGTGAGGGGCAGGGTCGTCAGCCGCCCAGCAGGAGGTTAAGCCAGCATTGTGGAAGGTAGACACAGCCCTATTCAGGCCCAGGTTCTATCTCCTCCCACCATTCAAGTTGCAAATGCAGTCATTCAGCCTAGGGCTGACTCAACCAGCCTCCTGGGGAATCCCCAGCCCCTGTCACTGTCAAACCAGACAGTCAATACACAAACAGGCCAAGGCACACAGAAAGGGCAGACAAGAGAACAGCAACTTTCTAAAAATTCTGTTCTCAAACACAGGATTTAAAAACAACCTTTCCTAAAAGGTGTGTTATTAAACTCTGAGTTCAGGGATTCTAGACTTTTATATCCTATGTTGTTGCTATGGGAAGATATGCTGGTAGCCACTGTAGCCAGCATCCCCATGATAGCCTATGGAGCAAGATAGCCTTGCAGCAGTGAACAACAAATATGGCTGTAATTCACTGCATGTCACCTACACCAGTACATGCTCTACCTTTCACATACACTTCTCCCTGCCCAAGGGGTACCTTGGGCCTTCCATAGGGGTGACCAATGTGCAAAAAAAGGGAAGGTTTTGGCCTGCTCATTGGGGACACTGACCAGGAGGACATGGCAGTTCACAGACTGCACACAGGCACTGCGGTGGCAGGCCTGAGACAACATTTTGGGGCTACTCTTTTTTTTTTGTCCTCATATATGCCACCAGATTTTGTATGCTCTAGATGGGTCTCGCTGTCGCCTCTTATACTGACATTTCCGAGTCCGCCCTGGAGACAGTATCATAGCAGACAGGGATGTCGCAGAGGTAGGTTGTTTTCCTTATCCAACTCCCCTTAGCCGGTGATGGAAAGCTTTAAGCCAGGGGGAGGACAGGACCGACACAACCTCTGGCAAAATCATCGGACCATTTACTTGTTGGACCAGACCTCAAGTTTAGACCAGACATTCTCAGTATTCTCATTACGTCCAACCATGTCCATCTTACATACTTCCATTATATATTTTAAGCATTCTGCAAATCTGGGGGGAGCAGTTGACTTCCACTCTTTGCAAATTTGTCTCCTAGCAATAACTACTACGTAAAAGATAAACTGTGTATCTAAACTGTTAATGTTATAGTCTTTGAGTAAACCAAAAAATAAAAGTCTAGATGAGCATATAATAGTTGTTGTTAACACCTCACCTAGAAAACCAACTATCGATCTCCAGTAATCCTGAATTACCGGACACTCCAAAAAGATATGGAGATCATCTGCTGCGTCATGATTGCAACGGGGACAGTAATAGTTATTTTGCGTTATCTTATGTAATTTGGCCGGGGTCCAATATACTCTATAGACTGTAAATAAGTGATTACGTCTTAAATTGGCTGGCTTAATTAATCTTTGGGATAGGGTGAAGGAGTCTAACCATATTTTACTACATTCTTCGGGATGTTCCGCTATACTGTTTTCCCATAGATTTATCACCTCCGAATGTAGTTTATTCTCTTCATCCTTGATTATCAGCTTATACCAAAAAGATACTTCTTTTATCAATCTCCCCCCCCTACAAATTGCATCAAGAAGTGCAGGATCTTTTTCCCGCTGCAGATTCTGACTTGACCACCAGGCAGATAATTGATAATATTTAAACCTGGTCAGGTGTCCATTTGTAAGTTGTGTTAAGGAGTTCCAGTCCATTAGGCCCGATTCTACCCATAGATCTCCCCACTTTTGTAATCCAGCTATTCTCAAAGGTTGTGAAAGCTGATCTTGGAGACATAGGGGAGTTCCTGAGGAATCCCAAATTGGAGTGTACGTTTGATAATAAGGAATATTAAAAACCTTCCGAATAAACCCCCAGTTTTTAAGTGCGGTCTGAAGTATCTTAAGGCGATTTCTTTTTTTTAATTTCTGGTCTCCAAACTTAAATAAGAAGTAGTCATGGCCATAAGGTAGATCGTAAAGTAAAGCCTGGAACAAGCGGCCCTGTGATGATGCATCTAACATATTAGCAAGTAGCCTGAAGTTTTTAAAGTGAAAGGCATGACAATATGATAATAAATCTGGGAGGGCTAAACCTCCGATTTTTAGACCCCTCCTCAATTTTTTCCAGGCTATCCTAGAAGATTTACAGGCCCATATAAATGATCCAATCTTACCCTGGAGATTATTAATGTCTTTCAAAGAGAATGATAAAGGGATGCAGTTATATAAAAAAGTCAATTTGGGAAGGATAGTCATTTTGATGAGATTAACTCGGCCATAGATGTTTAGTGGCAGATTTTTGGGCTACTCCTGTGAGTGGCACAATCAGTGCTGCAAGCCCACCAGTAGCATTTGTCATCACCAGCCCTGGCACACCCAGTGCACTGTACTAGGGACTTCTTGGTGATGGTGATACAAATATGCCAATCATGTATATCCAATCAGAATAACAATTTACACAGAGAGCATATGCACTTTAGCACTGATCAGCAGTGGTAAAGTGCTCAGAGTCCTATTGCCAACAGCTACGGGTCAGGGAAAATAAGGGAGGAAGAAGCAAAAAGTTTGGGGATGACCCTGCAAGAAGGGCCAGTTCCAACACAACCCTCTTCCAGCCTAAAGCCAGGGTAGACCAACCGATACCTCAATGGGATTCCCTGCTTAAGGCGATAGAACACAGAAACTGGCCCAAACAGCAGGGCACAATTACTGTTCTATGCCGACCTGAACCAAGTTGGATCACTCTATCCATACTCTCAGAGTCCACCATGCCAATCCATTGGAACACGGATCAGGGAAAAGGCGGAGGAAGAAGCAAAAAGTTTGGGGATAACCCTGCAAGAAGGGCCAGTTCCAACACTTATGTTTTTTCAGCAAACCCATCTACAAGTTTACTGTTGTACTCTGTCATGCCCAGTTAAATTTTGGATAGTCTCAATACACCCTTACCAGAAATAGTGCGACCTAAATAATCAATAGACCATTTTCTAAATGTACATTTTTCTAACTATACAGTGTCTTTACCCCATTTAGATTCTGTAAAACTTTCTCTAATGCCCTCTGAAAAACTGATGCTGCTAAGACTAGACCGAAAGGCAATCTTAGGAATCTAAATGTGCCAAAAGGGGTTATGAAAGCAGTGAGATCTCCGGAACTTTCATCTAGCTCTATCTGATGGTAAGCCGACTTTGGGTCTACTGTGGAGAAGACTTTGGCATCTTTGAGCAACATGAGCATATCAGATATCGTTGGGAGAGGATATCTATTAACAATGACCTGCTTGTTGAGAGAGCGCAAGTCGATGCATAGGCGCAGGCTCCCATCAGATTTCCTGGCTGCGACCACTGGGGCCATCCACTGTGTGCCTTCAACTTCCTCAATAATGCCTTCGCTCTTCAACTTATTTAATTGACTTTTCATTTCTTCACGTACTGAGAAAGGTACACCTTGAACCTTACATGCAACAGGTTCGGCATGAGATACTAATTTAATTTTATGAGTGTAATTACGTAGACAACCTAACTTGTCTTTAAAAACACCGGGAAATAAGTTCTTGAGGTCTTCAGTATACATGGTATAATTCTCACTCATCAATTGCACACACATTCACTCTCTCTTTCAATAAAATGGGGGGATTACTGTTGGGATCCAACATGACCCCTAAGTCTCACTGGTGGAACCCGCTTATGATGCGGTCCCCTCTGTGGGATACATAAACCTTCCCAGAGACTAATCTCCCTTTATATTCAATCCACCCATGGAAATATCCAATGATTTTGATGGGTTCACCACCATATGCAAAAGGTTATGACAGCTTTTAGGATTTTAACTTTACCCTCCAGATGGTGAGTGTAAAAATGTCTTGAAATAATGGTTATTATTGTCCCGGAGTCAAATAATACACATGTAGATATTTGTTCCACAAGTATCTCTTCAAAAGGTCCCTTTTTATTACAATCAGACACTTGTGAAACAATTTGTCCGCAATCCACTTCTGTATCTGAATCACTATCAGATAACATTTCATGAGACACTGAACTAACTTTGGCACCTTTTTTCTTAGAATGACAGACTGAGGTGAAGTACCCAACTTTCTTGCAAATACTACATGTGGCTTTCAACATGGGACATTTCCTGTCATTGGCTAAATGACCCACATTACCGCATCGAAAGCACTTGCCTAGAAATGTAGATTTTTTAACTAAATGTGAATTGTAGCTAACAGCTTTGGAATTCTTTTTAGCATCTCTTCCATTGGTAAGAGGTTTTAACCACATGTCCTATATCACCTTTATTTTCATGCTTAGTGATAACTTGACACATTTTAAAGAACGGTCAATTTGCTTTGCAATGTTTATAACTTCATCTAAAGAGGGATCATCTTTTTGCCAGATGTCATCTCTACCCTTTTGAATATTACAACCCAACATAAACTGGTCCTTAATTCTTTCCTCCAGTAAAGCATCGAATTTGCAAGATGGGCCCAGTTTTCGTAAAGCTGTGATGTAATTTTCTACTGTCTCACCCTCATTTTGGGTCCTGCGATCAAAATGGTACCCTTCCAGAATGGTACTAACCTTCGGTAGATAATGTTTATCCAATTTTGATATGCAGATTTCATACTCATTAAACGTTTCATCATTAATATCAGTAAGGTGATCAAAAACTTAAACCCTAAAAATGTAATAAAAGTGCAGTTCTACGTTCTGCGCTCAAGTCCGTACCACACACCTTTGCGTACCTTACCTTTCAAAACACCTTTTTCTACTTTTGCCACTTTACGGGTGGATCACCATGCATTGAAAGGAAAAATGGAGGTGTGGCCACATTCTGCATTTTTACACTATACATGTATGTGTATTTATTTTAAGAATGAAACTTCAACACTACATAAAATGTAATGAGGGGTGCACCTGGACTATAACAAGTTCAAATAGATTTGAAGAAGAGCAACACTCCAATGAACAGCAAGTATATCAATTCTTACAGCTCCACAATTTTCTGATTTCCTAACAAGTAAAACAATGTTACTCAAGGCAAAAAAACACAGTTTTTAGGTATTTGATGAGGCTGAGACAGGAAATATACCTGGTGTCAACCTGAAAAACAAACCACATAGGTTATCACAAACATCCAAAAGATGACAATGTTGCACAATGTTAGGCTGCAAAAATGAATAAAGATACCAAAGAATAGATCCTTATTCTTCCCTTTCTTCTTTAAAAACAGTTGTTTAAGTCTTACTTGAGATTATTCTTCAAAGGAAACTTTTCAAGGAATTGTAATAGGCTCAATCAAAGTATCGAGGAGCCTTCCATTTCGAAGTCCGAAAATGTTATGCAAAATGGCACCCACGTGACGTAGGACGCACACGCAGTGCTGCACAGTGACGAGGCAGGGAGAGGAAGTTCAGAAGAAAAACGCTGTCGGTGACCCTTGAAGAGCTGCGACGGCAGAGCTACAATGAAGACAGCTGACAGTAATGGAACTGCAGCATCACATAGGAACAGGTGAGAGCGAAGCGGGCAGAAAGCAGTTAAGAATATGTTTATTTTCAATCAGTTTGAGATTGTCCTTGTTTACTTTTGATGAGTTGAGCTCCCTCAATGTTGCAGTTTGTGTGAAGGACACAACGGTTAAAACAAAGGACAGCACCAATTAAAAAAAACATAAGAACTTCCACAAAATCAATTTAGATTAAGTACTTTGGTGTCGCTGTATAGATGATAGTTAAAAATTGCACTTGTTCATGCAATGAATTCTTTTAACTTGCCAGAAGAGCAGGAAGTTCAAAACTCACAATTGCACCTAATCAGGCAATGAATTCTCCCACAATTTCCAAATGAGCAGAGAGTTTAAAACTCTTGAGGATGTATACACTTGTCCCTTCAATAAGATTTAAATGTCAAAGTGGCGAAAAATCAAAGAAGAAAGTAAAAAAATGAGCTGTCAAGGTATTCACATATGTTGCAAACAAAACACTGCACAGTGAAAAAGAACAGATCTGAAAGATTCAAATTTTAAAGTTGGAGGAGGAGAAACTGACCTTCCTTCTCAGATTTACAATTGAAACAAGCAATAAAGAACTTTCCTAGAAACCCCCAGAGTTATGAAGCTGCTGTTACTACAATCAAAGGGAGATAATTATCAACATTTGAACAGGCAGACAATCTTTAGTGAGAAAGTGAAAGTCACATTAAGACAAAGACTAAAAGCTTTCCACGCACATGTAGAGAGCTTAGAGAGCCCACATCGAAGCCTCCCAAACATAAATATTATAGAATTTAGAGTGAGGCATGTGGCGATGCTCAAAATGTTACTGGAAATAATCACTCACTTGAAAACTGCCAATCTCCTTGTAGAACAGAGCAGAAAAAATTAAGGTTTCATCAGTCAGTCTTTCCTTCCACTTTGAAGATAAAATACATTTCTTGATGTTGAGACAAATCCTTGTAAATCAAATGCAGCAAACGCAGAGTAAGTTTGAAACCATCGTCGCCAGTGTAAAATCAATAATAATCCTCCACATGATGAACAAGAATAAGTTTATTCAGGAGAAGGAAATGTCCCATCTATCAGCTTGATATGGTCAGATGCAACTGACTCTCTGACCTCTGAGCAACCATATACATTCTATTGCCATGGAGCTGCTTGAAAAAGAACTAAATCCCTTAAAGGAGCAACTAAGTGAATGTAAGTGAAAGGGACAATGTTACAGGTTACTTATGAATATGAATGTTTCTGTTTGGTGAATCCATGTATTAAAACGTTTTATTACTGTACATTATCAAATCAACCTAATCACTTAAAAAATAAAATGTGTAATACATAACAGTATAATGCTTGTATTTGTGATTTTTTTTTAAATAATATTAACCTCCCAATGTTGACATTAATAATTTAAAACCAAGTGTATGCCATGACACCACAGTAGAAACCACATAATTGTTTTTTTTTTAGTAAGCTGACTTTATTTTACAGACATCACATTTTAACAAAAACATTTATTAAAGGATTAAAATAATTTCGTAGCAACAAAGCATTTCTAGAGACAGAAATAACAAGTTGGTTGGAATGAGGTTATTAGAATGATTTCATAGTTCTTTGAAATCCATGTCCAGAAACAACATCGTTTTTTAAAAGGGGAATGTGTTCAAGAAAATATCCAAAATGGAATGTTGGTGCCTCACTGAAGGAATTTATTACTTGCACTTCTCTTGGTGATGGTCTTGTTGAAGCCGTCTCCTATTGATCCAAATGGAAAAAACTCTCCTAGGGGTGGGGGGATGTCTCCTGAGTTGCAGGCTCTGTACATCCTATGTCACCACAAAAGGGATCATAAGATTGATATTTGATGTTCCATAAGGTCATTATGCTCCCTCTACAACTGAATGTGTTCAACAGGAGGTCATTGCTTTTTTGGAGAACTATCACCTTCCCCATCTGATCTTCATGCCTGGAGGCTATGCCAATGATGTTCTTGTCCCAAACTATGGGCATCTGTGGCCTCACTGAGCGGAGCCATACCTCTATCCTCACTACCTTGTGAACTTGATATGGTGTGCACAGTGACAGTAAATCCTGGCTCAACAGCAGTTGTAGTTGCAGTACTGGCAAAAGCCAGGACTGGGGTGCACACTACAGAACCGGTTTTGGATATGGCTTCAAGGAGCTGATGGGACAGCTGATTTTTGAGTAGTGACCTGGGCTACACTACATGATGTTGCTGTAGATATCGGCTAAGTGAGGATCACCCTCATAGCCTGTTCAAACAAACTGGTTGTGCCAGCCTGTTCCTCCTCATGATCAAGACCAGTAGATGTCTGTCCACTGAAGGTTTCTGTAGGATTTGGAGTGGTAGGTGGAAGATTTTCAGTGGCTTTCCCGGAATTTACCTCTGTCGGAGGGTCCTACAATGATAATGGCATTAACATAAATTAATAATGAAATCAGACTTATCTTGATAAACATTTAATACATGATCTTCTGTATAGAAAGCTTTTCACAAAAGGTGACCTAGAAATCTGGGAGATATTTCCAGGGTCCTTCATGCATCGCTAAGGAACAGATATGAAATAGTAGGTTGCGGATAAACAGGGACTGATTTTGAGTTCCTCAGATGGGAAACTCCATTAAAAACATGATGTCAATGCCATCCACTGTAATAAAAGTGAATTATTCCCCATGGCACTTGCAGTACAATGGACAGGACATGCATCAAGTAAGTCACTCAGAATGTTGTCTGCGAAACTCCACATGTGGGCCAGTGTCATGCTTGACACTACTTAATTTTGGTATGTCACAGAAAGCATTTTTGTAAGATTACATTATTTGTTTGACTATATGTTTTGAAGAATAAAAAAAACCTTGTAGTTTTTCTTGTAAATAAAAAACAGATGTAACACACCAAATGTATGCTCACACTTTAAGAGACAAAGCTGTTGCCTTTTACATGATTGTTTTAAGTAGTACAATTGACCAACTTGATGTGAATGCAAAAAGACAGAAGTACTGGTCTTTGGCAACAAGACCTCCCTATGGGACTTCACCTGGTGGCGTTCAGAACTATGAACAACATCCATACCCACTAACCACTCAAGAAATCCAGGGAACAACCTAAATGACAAGCTCAACACGACTGCTTAAGTCAATGTGTTGAGCACCTCCTCCATGCACAACCTGCATATGCTGTGAAAGATCTTAAAATGATTGCCTCAGATCACCAGATGGGCCATCACGCAAGAACTCATCACTAGCAGGCTGGTATACAACAATACTCTCTATGCCAGAGTATCCTAACAACTTCTACAAAGACTCCAGACCATCCAGACTGCTGCTGCAAGGCACATACTTGACCTTCCATGCTGCACCCACATCACCCCATACCTCAGGAACCTTCACTGGCTCCCATTTCAAAAGCTTAGCCAATTCAAACTCCTCATGCATACAAGCAAAGCCCTACACAGCACAGGACCAGAATACCTGAATAGCCTCATGCATTTTCACCAACCCACCAGACAATTACGCTCTGCATCACTGTAAACTCACACACACTCGCCACATCTGCAAAAGCAAAAATGGTGGTCGATCATCCTCCTACTTCACACCCAATATATGGAACAACTTCCCTAAACACATCAGAGCCTTCTCCTCACTTCTCAAGTTCTGCAAGAAGCTAAAGACCTGGCTCTTTGTATATGTGCCTTGGGGACCACACACCTACACACCTGGCCAAGCACCTAGAAACCATCTCTGCTGATTAGTGCGCTATACAAATTGACATAGCATAACTTATCAGTAATACCTAAGTGAATGCACAATTTAAAGCTTGTCCTGAGAGGTACAGTTTCATAAGAGGGGTACCACTCTTGGTGGGATGCCATTGAAGTGGCTAAACAGAATTAGAAAAATCTGCTTTTCTTCATCCTGGTAACACTGAGGCAAAATTACCAATTTCATAATCCAAGATTGGCATAGCAAAGTAGTTGCAAATGGCCTATTGTGATTCGGAGGGTAACCATAAGTTGCCAAGTATTGGCAAAATAGTGACAATCAGCAGTATGTGTAGGAACTCCTGGTGACCAGTGAACATGTTAATTCTAGAAAACTTTAGAAACTGTCAAACAACTTTAAAAGTGATACATCGTTGGCACGTTTTCCCTTTGCCAAGTGTAATACATAAGAAATTACAGATGTAGAACTGTAGATGTTTTTAGATGTTTCCAAAGAACAAAATAGCTTTGTAACAAAACAAACAGTTCCAGAGACAAAATTAACAAGTTGGTTGGAATGAGGTTATTGGGATGATTTCGCAGTTCTTTAAAGTCCATGTTCAGAAATAACACCTTTTAGAAAGGTCAATAAACTAGTTATAGGTAAAACATACGTCAGGATGAAGTCAACCACAGCCCTTTATAGGAGATGGAGTCTTTGTTCCCAAACCCTGTACCTAGAGATGTGGGAAATCCGGAACATTCTATTTGGAATAACTTTGGCGCCGGTTGACGAATCATTTCGAAATTCTCCAAGAATATGGCCTGCTCTGCTCTGCTCCGTCCCTGAAAGTTTGGGGGTGATTCGTCAAGCAGGGGCCAAGTAAAAAGGGGGTCCCAAAACATGTTTTCCCCATGCAATTTTCCATAGGACCTTTAAGACGGGCTACAGAACGAACTGCTGAATGGAATTACACCAAATTTGGCAAAAAGGTAGAGTTTGGTTCGCAGATTACGCTTTTTGTTAAATGGTGTAAATCCGTTCAGTAGTTCCTGAGAAAATCAAAAGTCATAAATATATCTATAAATGAAGTACCGTAGGCGTACGGTAAGCGTACCGTAAAACGTATGATTACGAGCACCAATTGCATGCGGATTGGCTGGCAACTGTTATGTTATGTTATGTTAAATTTGTCTTGTATAGCGCACGGCTACTCAAAGAGTGTCCCGGTGCTTTATTGCAGACCTGTGCCAAACATAACAAAGAAAAATAGCAAAGAATAAAAGACCATGAACAAAAATCAAGACTCATATCTAAAGAGTAAAAAGCCAGGTTTTCAGGCCCTTCCTAAAAGCCAGCAGATTGGAAGTGCTGCGCAGTGTCACTGGTAAAAAATTCCAGAGCTGCGGTGCCAGCAATCTGAAGGACCGGCCTCCTGTACGTGCCCTTTTTATACGAGGGACCACGGCGAGAAATAGAGACTCAGATCTCAGGGACCGAGCAGGGCGATAAAAAGCTAGCCTCTTTTGGAGATTTTTTGCTCCTGACGCATGTAGGGCCTTATGGGCCAAGGTCAAGGACTTGAAAACTATCCTCTTCCGGATAGGCAGCCAATGAAGTGACTGCAGGAGACCTGAGGTTCTAGCTCGGCCGGGTAGTCCAAAAATGGCCCGTGCTGCCGAATTCTGGACCACCTGCAGCCGTTGCAGAAGATACTCCGGCAGGCCGAGATAAAGGACATTCGAATAGTCCATTCTCGAGCCAACTATAGCCTGAACCGTTATCTTCCTGTGATCCTCTGGGAGCAGAGGAAGAAACTTGCAGAGCATCCTGAGGAGGCCAAAGCAAGTGCCAGTGAGACCCAGAATCTGGGATCTCAATGTCAAACTATTGTCGATCTTAATCCCCAGATTCTTGGCTAGCTGGCACTTGACTGTCTGTCAACACTCCAAACCAGGAGCAGGAGGCACAAGAAAGCAGCAAAAGAAACGCGAAAACACGCAAAGGGGGCAGGGTCAAAACACCCTGACCCCCTAGGCCTGCTCAGGGGGTCCCACAAGGACCCACAACGGTCACTAATGTTTTTTTTTTAAACCGCTTTATTCTTAATTAGCCCCCAGGGAGGCCAAATCCCGGGAGCAATTTTTTTCCATAATGGGGGGCCCTGCCCCGGGGACCGCCACCCCCCAGGGTTTTAACTATATGTAGGTGGGGGGCTCAAGGCCCCCCGCAGCCCCAGGGACCGCCACCCCAGGGCTTCTTTTTATTAAAAAAACCTGTGTGGGGGCTCAAGCCCCCCCACACACCCCGGGACCGCCACCTCCTGGGGCTCTAATATTGAAAAAAGGGGCCTGTGACGGACCCCCCAGCCCTGGGGACCACCACCCCCAGGGGCTTTTGATTGTTAGGAGGGGGGCCTCGCAGCCTCTCTCCGGGAGCCTTTGATGGCCCTGGGGACCGCCACCTCCCAGGGCCAGCTCTAGCATTGTCCCTGGGTGCCTACACCTAGGACACAGCTGTTTGCTATGGTAGGGCGGGAGCCTCGTGGCTCCCACCCTACCATAGCAAACTGCTTTCATATTTGAAAGAAAGAGCAGGAAACCTGCCTGCTCTCTCTTTCAAGTAGGAAAGCAGATTGCTTTTCCCCAGAGAGACCAGCATGCAAGCTGCTCGCTCTGATGAAAAGCAATGCTGGCTCCCGAACGATGCGGGGAGCCGGCTGGGACCGTGGGGGCATTGGGGCTCCCCACACGGTCCTCAACGTTATATTTCAGCCCCAGGGGATGGGGTCCCTGGGGATTATAAAAAATTAGTGATCGAGTCTATTTTTTTACGGTACATTTACCGTGCGCATACCATGCATGTACGTACGACGTACGATGCAAAGTCTTTAAGTCGTCCTGTGAACGTACCTAAGCAAGAACAATTTAAATATTTTTAGATATTTATGAAGTGTATGTGTTTACATGTTGTGTGGCTCTAAAAAGAGCCCTTGTGTTTATTGGGAGATTTTAGTACCTACACAAGTAAGCACTGATGCAGAGTCTAAAATTCATGAGGAAGACTCTGTTTCCTTCATGTGTAAAATGTACACCATCTCTCCTATAGATGCCTTGCATATTGAAACACAGATTGTTGTTGTAAATGGACCCCATTCTATAGTCTAGGAGAAAAGCAGAAACAGATTTATTCACATGTTTCCTAGCTTTCTCAATTTGTAGGCAAAATTGATTGGACCAGTTCCAATTCTGCCGTTGGCATATATTAGAATAGACAAAGGTAGTTTGGGGGAAAAGTGACATCAGTTCAGTAAAGGTGTCCTTCATAAACATTTCCAGACCTACCCCAGTCAAAGTGCTTAGGTCATTGCCACCACAGTGCATAATTATGAGGTCAGGGTGTTGGAGATGCAAAAAGGATTTCACCAATGGCATCAATTGGTGCAACTTTAACCCTCTCTGTCCAATCCATTTAATGTCTACATTTGGTAAACCTAGGTCTTTGTGAATTCCTTTCTGTTCTGCGTACCTTTGGCTCCAGAAAATATAGCTGTGTCCCACAATCCACACTCTAAGCATCTTGAAAAGAGATCTGGTTGTACTCAGATGGTCTCTGTAAATGAAAGGGCAGTTTGAAGAATTTCTTTTTCTAAAATGGTGGATAAGTAGAGTTTTGAAAAAAGAAAAGAAGTGATTGGTTTTTTGAAAACTTTTTAGAAAGAAAACTAGGGTGCAATTTTCTGTTTTTTAAAAGCCTGTTATTTATTGGTTAAGAAATAGTGATAGAAAAGAACATTACTTAAGACAGGCTGGTGTATTAACAAGTCAAGCACACTTGCTGTAATCCATGGGGTTGCACACTGCTCCACCCACCAGCGGGTTCGCCCCAAGCACACTTGCTGTTTTGATTTGCAACAATGTATGATGAACTTTTCACCTGTGTGCTCAGTTAGGTGTTCCCTGAAGTGTTTCTATGGTAACTGGCAGAATGAAGAATGGGGGAAGGGTTGACAGTTTTGTCAGTTGGAAAGGGTTCAAAAGTTCAAGCAATAGAAAAGTGTGTTTTGTTTTAATTTAATGTGGGAATAAATGTGATTTGTTATTTATTTGTATATGTGTGTAGATTGAGTGTGTAGATGTGTAGATTCACAGTAAAAGTTTACTATTTGCTATAGGACTTCCTGACACCCTAGGGATGCTTAGGTGGTTTTTTAATGTACCCCAAGGTTAAAATCTTCTATTTTTCTAGCTTAGGTACGCTTACGGGACGACTTACAGACTTTGCACCGTACCTCATACGTACGTGCATGGTACGCACACGGTAAATCTACCGTAAAAAACAAAAATAGCCTCTATCACTAATTTTTTATAATCCCATCCCCAGGGTCTTCTTTTGTTTATAAAAACACCTGTGTGGGGGGGTTCCCCAGGGTTATAATATAGAAAATAGGGGGGTCCGTGAAGGACCCCCTAGCCCAGGGGACCACCACCCTGGGGATTTTGAATGTTGGGAGGGGGGCCACGCGGCCCCCCTCCTGGAGCCTTTGATGGCCCTGGGGACCACTCCCTCCCAGGGCCTGCAGTGTCCTGGGGTGCCTACCCCAGGACACTGCTGTTTGCTATGGTAGGGCGGGAGCCTCATGGTTCCCACCCTACCATAGCTATCAAGTTTATGTGTTTATATGTTGGTTGGTCATAATGAGACCTTTTCTCTTATTGGTACTTATAAGTATGTACCTATGCAAAGTCTAAACTTGTTGAAGAGGAGTGTTTTACAGATGGCTGAACTTTTGACCTCTGTTGACAGTTGAGTTTTGTATGATTTGTTGGGGGTAGGGTGGAAAGTTATGTCAGTTGGAAAGGTTTGAAATGTTGAACCAATAGAAATGTGTGTTTGGTTTTGAATGTGTGAAGGAATTTAATTTGTTATTAACGTGTATATATGTGTAAATTGAGAGAGAAAATGTGCCATTCTTTGGTTCTGCTGCAAGCACTGAAGTAGAGAAATTCTGTATAAGACTATCTGCTGTGTGAGTGGCATTCTTCTTAATCTACCAACCAGTTTGAGAGGTGAGTTGATAACTTCTAAGGGAATGTATGTGGTGCATTTTATTTTTAGTAATGTGTTTATCCTTCTAAAGTTTGTAGAATCATATTCTGAGTTTGTCTGCAATTGGATAACTATTGTGATAAAATCATTTGGTAAGTTAATATGTTTAGTGAGTTACTTTTGTGCAATAAAGTGCAGTACTAAAAAATGTAGAATGTGTGCAGTCACTTTTTTAGTTGTAGAGTAGTTATTAGTGTTGCTTGCTTAGAATTAGACTTGTGTTCTAAATCTACAATTTTGTAGTCAGTATACATACACTGCTGCATACACTCTTGGGCAGATTTACAAGACCCTTGCACCTCTATGTTGTTTTATTGTGTCACATTTTTGATGTAATGTTGGCAAAAATAATGCAGCAAATTGGAAATGTATTTGAAAAATGAGTCAGGGTTGTCCACTGAAATGTAGTAGTTATATACATGGAATGTGTGCAGTCACTTAACTGTTTTAGTGTAGTAAATGTGTTTTGGAAAAATGTATGGTGTCATATATTTTGTCTAGAATCACACTTAGCATCTGTGTACATTAAGTAATTATACTTGCCCCCTTTTCCATAATCTCCCCCTCTCTCCTCACAGTTTACGTCTCTCTGCTTATGCTGTCTCTTCTTTTCTGATATTCCCCCTCTTTCCTTATTTTCATTTCTCTCTCCTCATAGTGCTCCTTGTCCTCATAGTCCCCCGTCAACATATTCCCCCTCTGTCGTCTGCTGTGTCTCCTAATACTCTTACTTCTTTTTATACTCCCTCGTTTGTTCTCTTACTCCTCCCTCTCTCATCATACCTCCCTCTTAAGAATTCCCCAGTCTGTATACATACACTGCTGCATGCACTCTTGAGCAGATTTACAAGCCTCTTGTGCCTCTTTGTTGTTCTATTGTGTCACTTTTTGGATGTAATGTTGGCAAAAATAATGCAGGAAATTGGAAATGTATTTGGAAAATGAGTCAGGGTTGTGCACTGAAATGTAGTAGTTATATACATGGAATGTGTACAGTCACTTAACCGTTATAGTGTAGTAAATGTCTTCTGGTAAAATGTATGGTCTCATATTTGTTGTCTAGAATCACACTCAGCGTCTGTGTACATTAAGGAATTATACTTGCCCCTTTTTCTATAATCTCCCCCCTCTCTCCTCGCAGTCTACCTCTCTCTGCTTATACTATCTCCTTTCATCTGATATTCCCCCTATTTCCTTATTCTGACTTCTCTCTCCTCATAGTGCTCCTTGTCCTCATAGTCCCCCCTGTCCTCATGTTTCTCCTCTGTCCTCATTGTCTCCTCTGTCTCCTAATACTCTCCCTTCTTTTTATACTCCTTCCTCTGTCTTCTTACTCCTCCCTCTGTCATCATACTTCCCTCTTAACAATCCCCCAGTCAGTATACATACACTGCTGCATACACTCTTGGGCAGATTTTCAAGCCCCTTTGTTGTTCTATTGTGTCACATTTTTGGATGGGATGTAATGTTGGCAAAAATAATGCAAAATCAACAAAGAAATGCCAGTACTGCACTTAAATTCAATAATTTGAAAAATTGAGTAGCAATCCTCAATTCAGAAAGACCAAAGATTCAGTCTACAATCGTATGAATACTTCTTTTTATTTTTGAGTTTCTTTTATATGTTTTTTCTTTTTGGTTGTGTAGAAACTTTTAAACGAACATTTTTTTTCACAAAAGAAGAGACTTGTAAGGTATATACAATAACATCCAATATATACAAGAACAACAATTTATCTCAACTCTGATCCAATATGTATCATTTTGCAAAACGTTTTGGGGAACACATAAAACATTCAAAAAGACTACACTTAGTACACTTAGGGATATAGACATACAAGACCAGACAAATTGCCAACAGTATGCCGAAAATTCACTGTTCTAAAGTGAATGTAAACGCCCTGTTTTTAATAAAGTTCTTGTTGACCTACAGGTGCGGATACTAGTGCTTAGTACAAGATATGTTAAAGCATATTTTATACAGTAGACCATCCAGTAATTCAATTTTTAAGTTTTAGTCAAGGCGATTGGTCTATTGAAAAAACGATGGTTCTAAAGAACAGGGGTCGACGCGTTTCGAATCCCTTTATATGGTGGGGATTCTCATCAGGACCGTGTGGGCTCAATCTACAAAAATAAATAAACAAACATTCTGTCAGTCATGCTAGGTAACACTCGACTTCAAGCAGTCACACACTCTCTCAGGTCATACCTGTGTTTTAGTTTGCAGTAGTCGGTCTCCCACAAGATGGTTTGCTCATATGGCTGTAATGTGTAAAATAAAATGAGCATGATTAAAGTTGGTTTGCCATAGAAGCAAAACAAATTGATGGCATGCACCAATCTGAGTACTTACATAAATCGGCAATGTGACCGCGTGGTCAGATTCACTTTCTTCAAACGATTCTGAAAATGAAAGGAAGGATGTCTTATTAACTTTGTGTGGGTACACATATGGGCATATTTGATTGATAAGGTTAACGCCGGGTGTTTAGTGAGGATCAAATACTGGGCGTGCAGTCGCGCCCAAAAACATTTTAGCGGAGGGGAAAGTGGTAACTGATTGAAAGAAGCGCTTCCGAGCTCCTCGAAGAATGGCAACGGGAGAAATTGAAACTACGGGCATTCGGGTCCCCGAGTGCATCCAAAGTTTGTATCTAGTTACACGGGGGGGAAATCTTACCGGTGTCAATTATTCAAGTCTCCTCCATACGCATCCACGTCCATTACTGAGGCGCGTTTGTGTTTGTCCCGGTTGACCCGGTTGTAGAAATGGTTAGGACCCGCTGCTTGGGTTTATGGGAATTGTAGTTTATTGATCTGTTAAGGTAAATGCAAAATTGTGGAAATGTTTATTAGGTTCTTTATGTAGCGCGTTCGGCGTTCCATGAGTCAGCTTGATTGTGAACATTAGATCGTTGGTGAGAGTCTCGTGTAGTTTATTATAGATCGCTAAATCTGCAAGAATACTCATTCTGTCAGTCGTGGTTGTATATTGTGGTGCATTCGCCAATTTGAATAGGTCCGGTTAATTGAAAGCATTAGATCGGTGATAAGAGTCTTGTGTAGTTTATTATAGATCGCGTATTCGAAGAAATGTGTCCAAGGGTCTGTGAAATCACTGAAGTATATGGGAGAAAAACGATTCTGTTTATAAGTTGTAAAGTTCCGACATTTCATTCAAGCCTTGAGTGGCTGAGTTGAATTTCAGGATCAACATTGCTTCTCGTTGTTTAAGTTTGGCCTCTAAATCTCCACCCCTCTGGTCACGCTCTAACTTCGAGATGACAGTCCATCTGAAATCGAGGTCACCATGTGACTCGTCGATCCAATGTTGTACAAGAGGTGCTGTGGTGATTTTCCTCTTTATTCTTGATTTATGTTGGGATATTCTCTGTCTGATTTCCTGATTTGTTTTTCCTATGTACAATTTGGCACATGGGAATAGGATGGCGTAAATCAAATTCTTGGATTTGCAATTTGTGAAGGTGTTATGCTTCCATGAGATTCCTTCATGTTGGAATACATTCCCTTCAATTGTGGAGTTGCAGCACAGGCATGTTCCACACTTTTTGTGTCCTGTGACTGGAGGTAAATTGACAAGGTCACGTATTGTGGGTACCTTCTTGACAGGGACAGCTGCCCTGATGACTTGGTTCGCAATGCTCTTATCCTTTTTAAAGGCAAAAAGAGGTTTGGCGTTTAACTGTGTATCAACATCCTTTATCAAATGCCAGTTCTGGTGAATGACCTTTTTGAGAAAGTTAGATGATGCCCCGAATGTAGTGACACATACTGTGCGCTCAAGTTTTATCTTTCCTTTCTTTCTCAAAAGTTCTTCTTGTGGTGTCCACCACGCGCGTTTTATTTCTTGTTTGATCAATTTAGATGGATAGCCCCGATCTAAAAGTCTCTCCATGAGGTGGTGGAAATTTTCTTGGACAAAAGAGAACGTCCAGCAAGAATTCCTACGGACTTTATTTTGAAACTGGCTAGAATGGCTTTGACTAAAAATTACTTCAAATTCCATGAGGACTTCTTTTTACAAATAAAGGGAGTAGCCATGGGCTGTCCCTTTGCCCCGGAGCTTGCCATACTCTTCATGAGTGAATATGAAGACAGACACGTACATAACAACAACCCCTTCTCACAATGGATAGGGGGTTGGGTTCGTTTCATTGACGACATTTTTTTCACATGGTCAGGCACAACGGAACAACTAGCTGATTTCCATGGATGGCTAAATAATCGCACAAGGGACATTAAATTCAGCATCATCACCCACAAGACTTTCCTTTTTAGACATGGAAGTTTATTGTACTAACGGACAGTTGGTGACTACTCTCTTCAGAAAAGAGACTGACCGCAATAAATCCTTACACTTTTCAAGTAACCACCCGCGCAGCCTCAAAGAAAATTTACCAATAGGCCAATTTCTCTGTATACGTCGAAATTGTTCATTCAAAGACGAGTATATGTATCATGCTAACGTGCTCATGGAGAGACTTTTAGATCGGGGCTATCCATCTAAATTGATCAAACAAACAATAAAACGCGCGTGGTGGACACCACGAGAAGAACTTTTGAGAAAGAAAGAAAAGATAAAACTTGAGCGCACAGTATGTGTCACTACATTCGGGGCATCATCTAACTTTCTCAAAAAGGTCATTCACCAGAACTGGCATTTGATAAAGGATGTTGATGCACAGTTAAACGCCAAACCTCTTTTTGCCTTTAAAAAGGATAAGAGCATTGCGAACCAAGTCATCAGGGCAGCTGTCCCTGTCAAGAAGGTACCCACAATACGTGACCTTGTCAATTTACCTCCAGTCACAGGACACAAAAAGTGTGGCACATGCCTGTGCTGCAACTCCACAATTGAAGGGAATGTATTCCAACATGAAGGAATCTCATGGAAGCATAACACCTTCACAAATTGCAAATCCAAGAATTTGATTTACGCCATCCTATGCCCATGTGCCAAATTGTACATAGGAAAAACAAATCAGGAAATCAGACAGAGAATATCCCAACATAAATCAAGAATAAAGAGGAAAATCACCACAGCACCTCTTGTACAACATTGGATCGACGAGTCACATGGTGACCTCGATTTCAGATGGACTGTCATCTCGAAGTTAGAGCATGACCAGAGGGGTGGAGATTTAGAGGCCAAACTTAAACTACGAGAAGCAATGTTGATCCTGAAATTCTACTCAGCCACTCAAGGCTTGAATGAAATGTCGGAACTTTACAACTTATAAACAGAGTCGTTTTTCTCCCATATACTTCAGTGATTTCACAGACCCTTGGACACCTTTCTTCGAATACGCGATCTATAATAAACTACACAAGACTCTTATCACCGATCTAATGCTTTCAATTAACCGGACCTATTCAAATTGGCGAATGCACCACAATATACAACCACGACTGACAGAATGAGTATTCTTGCAGATTTAGCGATCTATAATAAACTACACGAGACTCTCACCAACGATCTAATGTTCACAATCAAGCTGACTCATGGAACGCCGAACGCGCTACATAAAGAACCTAATAAACATTTCCACAATTTTGCATTTACCTTAACAGATCAATAAACTACAATTCCCATAAACCCAAGCAGCGGGTCCTAACCATTTCTACAACCGGGTCAACCGGGACAAACACAAACGTGCCTCAGTAATGGACGTGGATGCGTATGGAGGAGACTTGAATAATTGACACCGGTAAGATTTCCCCCCGTGTAACTAGATACAAACTTTGGATGCACTCGGGGACCCGAATGCCCGTAGTTTCAATTTCTCCCGTTGCCATTCTTCGAGGAGCTCGGAAGTGCTTCTTTCAATCAGTTACCACTTTCCACTCCGCTAAAATGATTTCGGGCGCGACTGCACGCCCAGTATTTGATCCTCACTAAACACCCGGCGTTAACCTTATGAATCAAATATGCCCATATGTGTACCCACACAAAGTTAATAAGACATCCTTCCCTTCATTTTCAGAATCGTTTGGAGAAAGTGAATCTGACCACGCGGTCACATTGCCGATTTATGTAAGTACTCAGATTGGTGCATGCCATCAATTTGTTTTGCTTCTATGGCAAACCAACTTTAATCATGCTCATTTTATTTTACACATTACAGCCATATGAGCAAACCATCTTGTGGGAGACCGACTACTGCAAACTAAAACACAGGTATGACCTGAGAGAGTGTGTGACTGCTTGAAGTCGAGTGTTACCTAGCATGACTGACAGAATGTTTGTTTATTTATTTTTGTAGATTGAGCCCACACGGTCCTGATGAGAATCCCCGCCATATAAAGGGATTCGAAACGCGTCGACCCCTGTTCTTTAGAACCATCGTTTTTTCAATAGACCAATCGCCTTGACTAAAACTTAAAAATTGAATTACTGGATGGTCTACTGTATAAAATATGCTTTAACATATCTTGTACTAAGCACTAGTATCCGCACCTGTAGGTCAACAAGAACTTTATTAAAAACAGGGCGTTTACATTCACTTTAGAACAGTGAATTTTCGGCATACTGTTGGCAATTTGTCTGGTCTTGTATGTCTATGTCCCTAAGTGTACTAAGTGTAGTCTTTTTGAATGTTTTATGGGTTCCCCAAAACGTTTTGCAAAATGATACATATTACATATTGGATCTGAGTTGAGATAAATTGTTGTTCTTGTATATATTGGATGTTATTGTATATACCTTACAAGTCTCTTCTTTTGTGAAAAAAAATGTTCGTTTAAAAGTTTCTACACAACCAAAAAGAAAAAACATATAAAAGAAACTCAAAAATAAAAAGAAGTATTCATACGATTGTAGACTGAATCTTTGGTCTTTCTGAATTGAGGATTGCTACTCAATTTTTCAAATTATTGAATTTAAGTGCAGTACTGGCATTTCTTTGTTGATTTTGATATTGGCACAGCCTTACTGCTTTAGCCAGAACCCTCATTGTTACCACGGCAAAAATAATGCAGCAAATTGGAATTGTATTTGCAAAATGAGTCAGGGGTGTCCGCTGAAGTGTAGTAGGTATATAAATGGAATGTGTGTAATCACTTAACCGTTTTAGAGTAGTAAATGTGTTTTGGTAAAATGCATGGTCTCATATTTTTTGTCTAGAATCACACTGAGCGTCTGTGTACATTACGGAATTATACTCTCATTTTATTTGCATATTATCCCCCCTCTCTACTCACAGTCTACCTCTCTCTCCTTATACTGTCCCCTCTCTTCTGATATTCCCCCTCTTCCTTACTCTCACTTCTCTCTCCTCATAGTGCTCCTTGTCTTCATACTCCCCTTTTTCCTCGTATTTTCCTCTTTGTCCTGTTACTCCGCTGTTTCTACTCATATTCCCCATTGTCTTTATAATCCCCTTGTCTGTGCTCATACTCGCCTCTTTTTGCATATTATCTTCTCTCTCTCTTCACACACTCTCTCTCCTCATACTCTTTCTTCTCTCCTCATACCCTCTTTTTTCCTGTTAGTCCACCCTCTCTGCTCATTTGTCCCCCTTTCCTCATACTCCGTCCTCTCATTATGCTCTCCTGTATTTTCTGATACTTCTCCCTCTTTACTCATACACATCCCTGTCTACTTCTACACATCTGTGTGTTTTTATACTCCTCTCTATTTCTCCATTCTCACTCCTCTCTCTTCATATTCTTCCCTGTTTCCTCATACTGTTTGTGAGTCGTCATACGCTGAAGCACTTATAAATTCAGTCAGGCACTCTCCTTACAGAAGTGTAATCTTTTAGTCAGTACTCAAGTATTGATGCAGTGAAGTAGGGTTTAGCAGATTAACTGCTTAATTAATGTCATATATATTTTTTATTCCAGATTTTATTAATCAACAGTAAAATAAATTCATCATACCTTCAAAAAGTGAAAAGAGGAAACAACGTAATAAAGGTTATTATTTAAAGAGAAGTCATCCACAAGATGTACCTGAACAACAATGTACGGACAAAAAGAAAAAAGTTCTGGTAAGAGAACGAAGATTTTCTTGAAGAACTTATCAAATACAAGGAGTAGTGTGCACAATGTTAAAAATAGAAATTGTGTATTTGCAACTAAAAATAAAAGCAAGAGCAAAGAGAACAACCATGAGAATTCATCTTGTCAAAAAGCAGTGTATAGTAAAAGGAGGAAGAATCAGTTTCAGGAAATTAGAAAAATAATGTTTATAATAGAGTTTTGTCGAATTTGATCAAGGAAGTTAAGAAATGTAAAAAAAAACACAGCATTTTATAAGAAAAAGAATCGTATAGAAAACGTAGTTGAGAAAGCTTTGGAATTGAAAAAAATGTTTGTTTTAGAAATCAATAGGATTTGATCACTAGATAAGCCAATCCATTTAATGAAGGCCAAAAGTAAATGGAGAAGAGTAATTAACAGAAGTAAATTTTTCTGAGTTTTTTTGGGTGAATGGAAACATAGTTCAAGTTCTGAGCCTTTTTTAATGAAGAGAATGATCTTCAGAGTAATGATTTGTTGCATGCAGTTGACACCAGTGGTCGTGCTTAAGAGTTTACAAATGGTTGTCCTATTGAGAAAGAGAAATTTGTTCCTAGAAATGCAGAAGAGGTGTTAGCTGATGAAGTTTTAGGGGATGTCCTAAAGCTCCAGTGTACACTTGTAATTGCAGTAGTATTTGTAGTGTACGGCAGGAATCTATTGATTTTTTACGCAATTTCTTACATAACTATGCTAAGAAAAGTGTTAAACAAAAGATTAAGATGTTGCAATGACTAGACCCTTGCAGAGTGAGAGAAAATACTGGGTTGCAAGGCCATTCTCTGGCTTGTCTGTCTAAAAAAGTATTTCAAAGTGTTTTTCACCATTTCAGGATGTTAGCAGTACATCATACTGAAATGAGGAAATTAGTCAGAAGATTGTATTATGCAAAAAGTCCAGCACTAATGTTAAAAAAGCTGAACAGTGCTCTTTTGCGTGGATCTGTATCAGATGTAATGAACGTTTGTGATGAAATTCAGGTGAGTTACTTTGGTCCTGAAGAAGACAGTGCAGAAATTGATACATTAATAAAAGGAAATGTAGAAGAGAATGCTCAACATTGTATACAGAAAATTTTGAGCAAGAAATTACAAAGTTCAAGGTGATTTCAATTGAAAGGTCAAATTATTCTTGTATTTTTTGTCGACAAGCTCATTAATATATCAGACCAGGACTGTTGATCTGTATTTAAAACGTGAAAAGGAAAATAATAATGAGTGGATGGAATTTGCAACTTATTTGTTGGTAGAGAATTGTTATGATTTGAGTTCTGATCAGCGGATTTGTTAATATTGTTATAACAAATTAGATGAGAACAAAATGCCTGCTAGAGCTGTGCATAATAATCTTGAGTTGGTAAATATTCCTTCTGAACTGATGGATTTAAATACGTATGAGTCTTTTCTTATTCAATGTGTGCATCCATTTCAGGCTATTGTTCGTATGGAGCCTAAGACAGTAAAATTGCCTCCTTCAGATTTACTGAGAGGATTAAAGAGAAGAGTTGTATATTGGTCTCTAGATTTAAAGAAAAATATTGAAACAATTGGTGTAGAAAATGTAGAAGATGAACCTATAGTTATTCTTGTTAATGGCGTTCCTACTAAGAGTAAGAAAATCTGGCAAGAATTAGTGGATGTTACGAAAGTTAAAAAGACAATTGTTGAAAATCGGGAAGAAAGATTCTTTTCATTGTTGTATTCTGTTTATGAGGAATGTATTAGTGATAAAAGTAAAATACAATGGCCCCCATTAGGATGGCGGGTGGACTTTACCCTTCCGCCATCCCCGTGCAAAACAGGACCGCCCGCCATAGGAGCGGCGGTCCCACCTTGGTAATTAGGATGCACCTGCCACACTGGCGGGCGCAAACTGTATTTGTACCTTTTTTACCATTGCTGAAAGCGCCTCCAGCCGCAATGCTAAAAATGCATGTTGTGCATTTCAAAGCACAACATGACAGGCACTGCGCGGTGCCTGCCATGTTGCACTTTCAAATGCGGGGGGGTACACATGGGGGGTACCTATGGTACCCCCCATGTGCACCCCCACCCCCCCGAAGTCCCCCCGCAGGGATTTTCTGCATGCCTTTCTGTGGCGGCATTGCCGCCATGGAAAGGCATTCATATTTGCCCATCATAATATGGGTGGTGGTGTCTGAGAGACACGCCACCATATTATACCTCCTGCCATCCTAATATGGCGGGGGTCTTCAGAGCAAGGATGGCGGGCGGAGCGCCCCCGCCAGGCCAGTGGTGGCTGCCGCCAGCCTGGCGGGGGCGATCCGTCCGCCATCCTAATGGGCCTCTAAGTGTTTCTGATATTCGAAATGTTTTGGACATATGTTCTGGTTCTACTCAATTTAAACAGCGTGCAGAGCCCTCAGGTCGTGGTGCGAGAAGCGGCTCGGTGGCGGTGTCAGTTGCATTATCGGTGAGACCAGGGTCGCAGTGCGAGATGAAGGCAGTGCTCGTTGTGTTGCTAGCAGGTCACGGTGCAAGCAGCGTCATCATTGCTGAAGCGCTATCGTTGGCTGGCGCATGGGAGTCGATGGTATTGGCGTCGGTAGGCCTAGGCCGAGGATGAGGATGAGGGTGGTGCTTCATGTGACTTACGAGCGGTGCCCTTGAAACACGGTGCAAGCAGCGGCATAGATTTTGGTGTGGAGCGGCAACATCTGGGAGGCCAAGGCGTCCTCATGAAGAAAGGCGGTGCAGAGTGCGGTGACCACAGGTCGCGGTGCGAGCAGCAGCTCTGTGGCAGCATCAACAGGCATCATCGGTGAGGCCAGGGTCGCGGTGCTGCGTTTCGGCAGTGCTCCATGTGGTGCCAGAGCTTCAGCATGAAGTGAGGCATTGCGGAGTGTGGTGCCCACTGCCAGGGTGCAAGCAGCGGCTCATGGGCAGCAGCGACAGGTGTCGTCAGTGAGACCAAGGTTGCAGTGCGGCATTGCAGCAGTGCCCTCTGCGGTGCCTTCAGGACACTGAGTCGGCTTCGGCATCGTAGACATGTTGAGTTGCTTTTCTTCTGTTTGCATCACAACACACACAGTCCCTAGTGCTGCGGGCAGCAGGCCTTGAAGTCTTTGTTGTTCCTGAGACTTTGTGAACAGGGGACAAGCTCTACCTCGAGCACTTGGAGAGACTCACAAATTAGGTTGCAGAAAGTCCAGTCCAGGCCTTTCACTGCCCAAGGCAGAAGCAGCAACTGCAGGTCAACTCAGCTAAGCAAGCAGTCGTTCCTTTTCACAGCTTCTCTGCCTAATCTTTTTAGCAGTCATCTTGATCCAAATGAGTTCTAAAGTTCAGGGGTCTGGGCTCCAGTATTTGTACACAAAAATCCTCTGATCCTTCAGGCAGAGGGTTTTTATGTCTGGCCAGAACCAGTCCGGCCTACTCTGGTGTGATTTCATGGCAGGAGGAGGAGACGGCATTGTCTGAGGCAGATTAGGCCCTTTTAGACGCATGGAAATCTCCTCCCTATTCCCCCATTGCAGCACAGGTCTATTCAGCCCCTTCCTGAACTACCTAGACTACTTGGAGCCACACCAGCTACCCAGCCTTCTGCCATCCAAAACACAGACAGGCAATCCACACTCCAGCAGAGGCACACAGGATGGCCAAGCAAAATAATACCCACTTTCTAAGAGTGGCCTTTATGAACTCAGGATGAAAAGGGCACCCTCGCAAAAAAAGGGGCGTCTTGAGATTCTGTGTTCAGGCATACTAAACTTAATTTCGTTACCTCCTTTCCCGGGCCCTTTGGGTTTATAAGATGTTATAAACGAACAGCCCAAATCAACCTACCGGGAAAGGGGTGTCCTTACAATAGTGAAGAGCGAATTTAGTTTGCTCATTATCAGGACATGCCACACACACTCAGGCATGTCCCGCCTTTCACATACACTGCGCCCTGATCATAGGGGTCCCTTGGGCCTACCTTAGGGGCGCTTGACATGTAAGAAAAGAGAAGGTTCCATGACGGGCCAGCATGGGGTGGGCTGCGTCAACATAGCAGTTGCAACTGTGTGCAGACCCTGCGATGGCAGGTCTGAGATACGTTTTTTCGGGCTATGTAGATGAGTGGCACAATCCGTGCTGCAGACCCACGAGTAGCATTTGATTCACCGGCCCCAGCACCCGTAGTGCACTTTACTAGGGACTGACACATAAATCAAATATCCAATCGTGAAAACATCAATCTATAACATACTTTACCACAGGAGAACCTGCACTCTGCCTCTGTTCAGCAGTGCGAAAAGTGTGCAAAAACGTTATGCCAGCAAAAATAGGGTTAAAACCGTGAGGCCAAAATTAAAAAAAACTCAGGGGAAACACTCCAAAAGTTGCCAAGTCTAACACAAGTCCCCTCCAGCTGAAAGTAGGGAGAACTACCCACCCTCCTGGGAGTTCTCCTCACTAAGGCAGAAGAACCTGGACAGACAATCTGCATTGCCGTGTTCTGTGTCAGGGATGTGGTCCACCGTAAAGTCCATTCCCTGTAGGGAGATGGACCACCTCAGCAGTTTTGCATTCTTGCCCCTTATTTGCATCAACCATCTGAGGGGCCTGTGGTCGGTCTGAACCCGGAAGTGAGTCGCAAACAGGTATGGTCTCAGCTTCTTCAGTGCCCAGACCACAGCGAAAGCTTCCCTTTCTATGGCACTCCACCTCTGTTCTCTGGGAAGTAGTCTTCGGCTAAGGAAGACTACAGACTGGTCTAGGCCCTCTTCATTAAGTTGTGAGAGCACCGCTCCCACTCCATACTCTGAAGCGTCGGTCTGCACGACAAATTCCTTGGAGACGTTGGGTCACCTTCTTCAGGACAGTTTTCTAAATAAAAACAATTATTGGTGTTATTACTAATGCTTGCTGTTGGGACCACCTTCTCTTACATGTAACAATTTTTAATTGAATTACAATTTCAATTCTGTTTTAATGCCCTGTGCCGTGCTGTCTGGCACTTACACCTCTAAATCTCATGTGTTCAACTAAATTCTTTAAAAGATATCACTTATTCTCTCTCTATATATTTTATGAAAATATCACATCTTCGATTTAAAAAAAAAAGACCTCATATACGAGGAAACTATACATATCTATTGTTCGATATTCCAAAAAGTGCTTAGCCCCTCCCCACCTTGATATACCGTTTAATCACTAAGGGGTGTCATATATCCTGACTAGAGGCTGTTAACCTTTAAGACAACATAATTAACATACCTAGCTTAGCCACAGGGCTTTCAATTTCGATATATGTAGACAGGATAAAATGAGGATAAAGTTTCATGGATTCAATGTATTTGCACCCAAGGTTAATACCTGCAAATTATTACAATATCAGATTTTAGGACAGTCTTTCATTACAAACTCTCCATTGCTAGGATATTATCGGTGGTAAGGGGATATATACATACCAATGGGTGAACGACGTAAATATTAAGAGACCTTCTATGGGTGCCACCGTTTTTATGTAGTGGACCGCTGTGAAAATAAGTAAAATTGAAAAGACTACCTAAGCTTTCTCTTCGAAAATTCACTAATGACATATTGATCTGTAACAAAACTCCATAGCAACTTGCCTGGGGACAGCCTGTATGTGGCCTATAAATAAGTATTTAAACAGTTCGCGACTGGATAGCGACTGATCATCCACAATGGGAATCTTCTTATTGGTCTGCAAAAGATTGTTAGAACCAGGGCATTAATACCTCTCGTGCTCTCTCTAACTCTCAGACCAATCTAATAATGATGCATAAAATTACCTTCGAATTTTTGTAAGGAAATCTATTCTGCAGGCTGTAGGTTCATCAATAAACCTGTTAAAGAAAGGTCAAGGCATGCGTCAGACCTAGACTCAATTATAAAGTTGGGGGCATATAAAATTAAAGCAAACCACCTGATGTTACCTGTTGGGCCCTACAGTTCTCATAGCTAGGTATATAGTGGTGGAACTGCGATTTTAAATGCAACAATATCTTAAGACAACATTTATAATGTCAAATATCATACTTCCTCTTCCAATATATATACTGTTTAAATTGGTATCTCCGTCTTAAACCTAATAACCGGGCATTTCCTAATTGCCTTCCGTATCTCCCCCCTCTAATGGTTGGTATATTAGGAAAAACAGACTGGGCTAAAAATACATAAAGCACCCCATCAGTATGTACATACATCCACAATAACCTAATTGAATATCCTATTGTCAAATAGTAGGGTTCCTCCCTCTTTGTTTTTTAAACTGAATTCCTCCAGCCCGGCTAACAACTGGTTGACCAACCTCTGAAAGGTGGCAGGGGCATTCTTCAACCTGAAGGGCATCACACGGAACTGGTAATGTCTTTCTGGGGTTGAGAACGTGGATCTTTCCTTGGCCCCCTCGGTTAGAGCAATCTGCCAGTACCCCGATGTTAAATCAAATGTAGTAAGGAATTTGGTAGCTCCCAACCGATTGATGAGCTCATCAGTTCGGGGGATGGGGTGTGCATCAGTCCGAGTGACGGCATTGAGACTCCGGTAGACCACACAGAACCGCAGTTCTGGGGTGGCACTGGTTGCCGCGGCCTTCGGGACCAAGACCACGGGGCAGGCCCATGGACTGTTGGACGGCTTAACCACCCCTAACGCCAACATCTTCAAGACCTCGTCTTTGATGCTGGCCTTGAACCGGTCAGCCAACCGGTAAATCTTATGTTTCACCTGGGGGCTGTCACCAGTGTCCACATCGCGGGTACACCAGTGAGTAACACCTGGGGTCAAGGAGAACAGCAGGGCAAACTGATCCAGCAACTGGTGGCACTCACTCTGTTGCTCAGCAGTCAGGGTAGAGGAGAGGATCACACCATCCACCGACCCATCCCTCTCTTGGGCAGACAGGAGATCCGGGAGAGGCTCACTCTCCGCTTCCTCCCCGTGGGGCTTGTGGTGGTTCATGTGGAAAACCAGTCAAGGGTTCCGGGGAGCCTGCTAATCCACCAGGTATGTGACTTCACTTTTGCGCTCCACCACCTCAAAGGGCCCAGTCCACTTGTCCTGCAAGGCACAAGGTTCCACTGGGGCCAGAACCCACACTTTATGCCCAGGTTGAAACTCGACCGGAGTGACATTCTGGCCATACCACTTCTTCATTTCTTCCTGGCTAGCCTCAAGGTTTGCCTGAGTGAGTTTCTGAAGTGGGCAGTTTGGTTTAGGAAGGCCAGCATGTAGCTTTACACATCCTGGGGTGTGTTCCTGGTAGCGGCCTCCCAGCCTTCCTTCACCAAGCTTAGAGTTCCTAGCACCGGATGACCGCACAGAAGCTCAAAGGGACTGAACCCGAGAGACTTCTGGGGTAGCTCCCGGTACACAAAGAAAAGGCACGGTAAGAGGATGTTCCACTTACGCCTCAAGGGTTCGGTGAGACCCTTGATCGTGGCTTTAAAGGTCTGGTTGAACCTTTCTACCAGAACATTACCATGGGGGTGGTAAGGGATGGTGAACTTGTAAGTAACGCACACTACTTCCATAGAGATGTCATATACTTCGATATGAAATTGGTTCCCCTGTCAGAAACAACCGCTCTGTGGAACCCCACATGGGAAAAGTCCCCATTAATGGTCATCCCACCACTGGCGCCGTCGTTGTCCTGAGAGGGATTGCCTCTGGGTACCGGGTGGTATGGTCCACCAAGACCAGGATGTACCTGTTGCCCATGGCTGTCTTGGGATCCAGTTGCCCCACAATGTCCATCCCTACCCTTTTGAAGGGTGTCCCAAAAACAGGAAATGGTTGGAGAAGAGCTTTGACCTTCCTCCCACTATTGCCACTTGCCTGGCAAGTTTGGCAAGACCAACAATATACATCCGACTGCCTTCGCATGTCAAAGGCCTTGTCCTGCCCCAAATGTCCTGCCAAAGGCACATCGTGAGCTAGACCCAGTAGGAAGGTCCGAAAGCGCTGGGATACCACCAGTACATGGGCTGACCCAGGTTCCTCGACCTTAGGCTCGCTGTACAGGAGATCGTTCTCCCAGTAGATCCAAAATGACCCGGACTGATCACCAGTCACCTGGGCTACGGACTGCCACCGCAGACCCTCCAGAGAAGGGCACTCTTTCTGCTCCTGGTATAACTCCTCCTTTGTGGTACCCCCTTCTTGTTGCAAATGGGTCAGCTCAGAGATATCCCCCAATTTGGCTACCTGTTCCCCTGAAGCCAACGGAGCATTCCACTCAAGGTCTGCCTCCTCCTGGGCCGTGGGAACAGAAAGGGTGGTTTATAGCACTGAAGTGGAAGGAAAAGGAAGATGTGGAATTAAGTAAGACAACAAAGGAAGAACATCTTCGGATGTGCACAGCTATGAGTGTGGAGCAATTTTTGGACATGTGTTTAATTCATGGGATTGGATCTTAACTGATCAGATTCAGGTTTGTGACTATTAGTAATCATTTATATTTTCCCTTTGGCCAGTTGGAAAGGTCAACAATTATGTTATGCCCATGCGAATAGCACAAAATATATTTCAGTTTACATTTTTCTGCAGGTTTTTCTGTGTTTATACTAAAAGAGTTTTAATTCCTGTATGGGGGGTGGCTGGTTTGGTAAAATGTAAGACTGCCTTACTGTTTTTTCAGGATCTTAGCTATTGATTAGTATGTTTTAGGGTTTACTCCTATTCAAATTCTGCCTTGTGTCACAGGAAAAAGCTTATGTTTGAACTCTTTCACTGTAATAATCATTTTTATTTCTTAATGAATTAAATATTGGGATAGTCTGTATTGTTAGGCAGCTCTGTGTTTTAATGTAGATATATATATATATATTTTGTGCTTATATGATTGTTTTTTAACGATCAAATAAAGCTTTCATTCGTTCATTCATTCAGTCAGTCATTCAACCCAACAGGAGAACCAAGATGAGAGTAGAGCAAGGAACTGGAGAGAAACAACCAACAGGCTGGAAAGAAACCAGGGAATGGAATGGCATCAAAATCCCACAAGTAGAAGGCCAAACAAACTCAGTTCAATTGCACAGGGATAACTGCTGACGATAGGGGCTTTAAACAGTGCCAAAGACATTAATCCCAATTTCTACACAATAATGAGGCAACAGTAAGTGAACATGCGCCTCATAGAAAAAATTATCTCTTGTACATTCATGATTACAGGGAAAAAAAATTACATTGAAATCTGAACATGCAATGTAGCAAGAAGAAAACACTCATGTGCATGATATATTGATTGAATGTAGGGTGGTCACTGTTAGACTTGGCTGTCTCTAGTTGGCAGAGGTATACACTTCTGACAAATAGGGACACACCTCCTCTAGTCAGGGCAAGGGGATCACACACTTAGATAACCCCTGCTCACCCCCTTGGTAGCTTGGCAAAGCTGACAGGCTTATCTCAGAGGCAGTGCGTTAAGCATTTATGACCACATACAGTGATAAAGTGAATACACTACAAATGGACACGACACAGTAGTATTATAAAAATAAGGATTTTTATATAAGGCTTAGCACAAGACCAAATAACGACAAAAATATACCACAATCTTAATAAATACTCTTGGAAGGAAAAATAATAGTTCAAGTGTAATTTCTTCTTAGCACAAAGTCTTTAGTAACAAAAGCAACTCTTCTTCTTTAAATCACAGTTCTTGGCATAATGTAACCCACACGGGAGTCACACGACGTCGATGCAAAGTTAATCCAAAGGTTCGGCGTAGACCACGAGGAGTGCTACGTCGAGCCCGGAGTCAGACGGACCCCCCACAACACAGTACCTTGGAAACGCACACGATGATCAGCGGCGTCGAGAAGTCTGGCGTCGCGTCTTCGGTGTCGATCGAGCCTAGGAGTCGGGGCGATCTGCAGCGGCGTCGACAGATGTCAGGCAGGAGCAGCGCTCACGAGGCGAAGCAGGATGTGGCGCTGTCGTTGATGTCGATGATGATGTTGCAAGAGTGAGCAGCGCTCACGGCGTCGAGAGGGCTCGGAGTCGATGCGATCAGCGGCGGTGCAGAAACGGGGTCACTTGGAGCTGGAGCCGAACTCACTACTCACTGGCGTTGCTACTGGCATCGATCGGGCCCGGCGGCCGGCGTCGAGGAAGCGGGACACTGGAGCCGTTACTCACGATGTCGAGCTGGATTCGGCGGCGTCCGTCGGCATTGAGATTGCTGGATTCTTTCAGAGGTGCTGGATTTTCAGGTTCCTGCAACAAGCACCTTTAGCAAATAAATGAAGTCCTTTAGCCCTGTGACTTCCACAGGAGGCTGGCACTCTTCCAGCCCTTGGAGATTTTCTTCAGCAAAGTTTGAGAGTACACACTCAGTTCCTCTCTCCTGGTTCCTTGGCAAAAATAAAGAAGCAACTGCAGGATTCCCCCCAGCAAACAGCACTCTGGCAGAAGGGGTAGGCAAGTCCTTGGATCAGCAGGATTCTTGTCCTTGGTTCAGGGTTCCTTGTCAGAATTGATCTAATTTCTTTGGTTCAGGGGTCCTTCTCTTATACCCCGTTTTGGCTTTGATCCCTTTTTCCATGCAGGGGAATTCCCCTCATCCTGGGTTTGTTGTGGGTGTAGCCAGACAGAGGCACCTGGCCTATTCACTGTGCAGGGCTGGGTCCTCAGACGCCCAGCAGGAGGTGCAGCCAGTATTGTCACTGGCAGGAGCAGAGCTATCAGTCGCCCGGCAGGAGGTGGAGCCAGCATTGTATCAGGCAGGGCAGGCTATCAGGAACTACTCTCCCCCTACTCTCAATGCAAATGCACCCCTCACCCCACACTGCCTCATTCAGAACTCTGGAGCCACCCAGCCCCTGCCACAAACACACCAAACCAGCAGAAACCAGAAATAGTTAGACAAGAAAAAAACCACTTTATAAAAGTGCTATTTTCAAATCCAGAGTCCAAAAACCATCCACACAAACGGATGCGTTATCAAACCCCGAGTTCAGGGATAGCAAACTCGACATTGCACCATGCTCCCCGAGCCAGCTAGGATCATACCATTAATAATCCCCGCAGCCCATTCTAACTAATGGAGAGCAGGCGACCTTATGATAGTGAAGTACGAATATGGCGGTAGTTCACTATTATCGTCAGGCTTGTCCTACCTTATTCTTCCAATGCACCCTGCCCTCGGGCCTACCATAGGGGTGACTAACATGAAGTTAAGAGAAGGTTTGGGGACTGGCAAGTAGGTGTACTTGCGCAGTCTGCGTGACAGTACTAGACTGTACGTAGGTCTAGCAATGGCAGACCTTTAGACATACTTTTACTAGGCCGCTCTTGTGGGTGTCACAACAAGTGCTGCAGTCCCACGAGCAGCATTTGTATTTACAAGCCCTGGCACTCCTGGTGCACTAGACTAGGGACTGACATTAAACCAAATAAGCCAAACATGGAATTCAATCAATACAGTAATTTAACATAGGGAGCACTTGCACCGCGGCACTGATCAGCAGTGGCACAGTGCCCAGAGCGATATACCAGCAAAAACATCGTAAACATAGGAGGCAAACAGAAAAAATGGAGGAGAGACTCAAGCCAATGATGTCAGGTCTAACACGTGTCCCGTCCAGCTGAAATGTGGGGAGAACTACCCTTGACCTAGGGAGTCCTCATCACTAAGGCGGAAAAATCTGGACAGACCATCAGCATTGGCGTGATCTGTGCCAGGGCGGTGTTCCACCGTGAAGTCCATCCCCTGTAGGGAAATGGACCACCTCAACAGTTTTGGATTCTCACCCCTCATCTGCATCAACCATCTGAGGGGCCTGTGGTCTGTCTAAACCCGGAAGTGAGTCCCAAACAGGTAGGGTCTTAGCTTCTTCAGCGTCCAGACCACAGCAAACGCTTCTCGCTCTATCGCACTCCACCTCTGTTCCCTGGGAAGTAACCTCCTACTGATGAAGGCTACGAGTAATTCTCGGCCCTCTTCATTCACCTGAGCTAAACAGCCCCCACGCCATGCTCTAAAGCGTCTGTCTGGACAACAAATTCTTTAGAAAAGTCGGGTGCCTGGAGTATGGGTGCTGTACACATTGCAGTTTTCAGGGTGTTGAAGGCTGTCTGACAGGCGTCAGTCCAGATCACATTTCGTGGCTGCTTCCTGGAAGTCAGCGAAGTCAAGGGGTACACAATGTTACCATAATCCTTGGCAAACCTCCTGTAGTAACCCGTGAGACCTAAGAAGGCTCTCACCTGAGTTTGGGTTTTGGGCGGTGCCCAAGCCAGGATGGTATCTATCTTGGGTTGCAGGGGGGCCACCTTGCCGCTCCCTACTTGGTGCCCCAAGTACACCACTGAACCCTGCCCAATCTGGCACTTACTGGCTTTGATTGTGAGGACTGCTCTGCACAGTGCCAACAACACTTCCTGGAGGTGGCGCAAGTGTTCCTCCCAGCTGGCGCTGAACACTGCGATGTCGTCCAGGTAGGCGGCACTGAAATCCTCCAGTCCAGCCAAGACCTGGTTGACCAACCTCTGGAAGGTGGCAGGGGCATTCTTCATCCCAAAGGGCATAACCCGGAACTGGTGGAGCCCATCTGGTGTGGAGAATGCGGACCTCTCTTTTGCCCCGTCAGTTAAGGCGATCTGCCAGTACCCAGACGTCAGATCAAACGTACTAAGGTACCGGGCAGCCCCCAACCGATCTATGAGCTCATCAGCTCTGGGGATGGGGTGCGCGTCAGTCTTGGTGACTGAATTGAGCCCTCAGTAATCCACACAGAACTGATGTTCTGGTGAAGCACCAGGCACTGCAGCCTTCGGTACCAAGACCACTGGGCTGGCCCAAGGACTGCCAGAGTACTCAACCACCCCTAAGGCAAACATTTTGGAGACCTCCTCCTTAATTTATGCTCTGACCTTGTCAGTCACCCTGTAAGCCTTGTGCTTCACAGGAGGACTGTCCCCGGTGTCCACATCATGGACACACCACTGAGTGACACCAGGAATCAAGGAGAACAGATAAGGGAATTGTCCCAGCAGTTGGCGACAATCTTGCTGCTGCTCAAGGGTCAGTGTGTCAGAGTGGACAACACCATCCACTGACCCATCTTGCTCTTTTGCATACAGGAGGTCAGGAAGAGGCTCAGTCTCCTCCTCCATTCCAGCATCTGTAGCTAGGAGCATGCCCACTTCGGACATTTCTAAGTGGGGCTTTAAACGGTTGACATGCAGGAACCTCAAGGGGTTCCTGGGAGATTTCAAGTCCGCCAAGTAGGTGACATCGCTCTTCTTCTCCACAACCTTAAACGGTCCAGTCCACCTGTCCTCGAGCGCACAAGGTTCCACAGGGGACATGACCCAAACTTCTTGACCAGGCTGAAGTTTGACCAGAGTGGCATTCCGGTCGTACCACAGCTTTATCTCTTCCTGGCTGGCCCCCAGATTTGCCTGAGCAAGATCTCTGAAGCGCTGAGTCTGGTTCCTAAAGGCCAGCATGTAACTGTGTAGATCCTGGGAGATTGCTCCCAGCCTTCTTTGACCAGACTCAGAGGTCCTCTTACCGGGTGTCCATACAAAAGCTCAAAGGGGCTGAACCCTAGAGACTTCTGTGGCACCTCACTGTAAGCAAACAGCAGGCATGGCAAGAGGACGTCCCATTTATGCCTCATTGGTTCTCAAGACCCATGATCATGCCTTTAAGGGTCCGGTTGAATCTCTCAACCAGCCCATTACCTTGAGGGTGGTAAGGAGTTGTGAACTTGTAGGTTACCCCACACTCCTTCCACAGAGACTTCATATAGTTGGAAATGAAGTTGGTGCCCCTGTCTGACACCACCTCTTTGGGGAACCCCATGCGGGAGAAAACACCCATCAGTGCCCGTCTCACCACTGGGGCCGCCACTGTTTGGAGAGGGATGGCTTCCGGGTACCGTGTGGCATGCTCCACCAAGACCAGGATGAACCTGTTGCCCAGGGCTGTCTTGGGGTCCAGGGGCCCAACAATGTCAATCCTCACCCAGTCAAAGGGGGTACTGACGACTGGAAAAGGTTGGAGGGGAGCCTTCTGCTTCGTTCCGCTTTTCCCACGTGCCTGGCAAGTGTGACAGGTTTTACAATGGACGTCTACATCCCTTCTCATCTGAGGCCAATAAAAATGGGTGACAAGCCTGTCATAGGTCTTGTCCTGCCCCAGATGTCCAGCTAACGGAACGTCATGAGCCAAACCCAGTAGGAAGGCTCTGAAGCGCTGGGGTACCATCAGCACACGGGCTGACCCAGGCTCAGCAGCCTTAGGCTCGCTATACAGGAGGTCGTTCTCCCAGTAGACAAAATGTGTCCCTGACTGATCACCTGCGGTTTGGGCTGAGGCCTGCTGCCTCATACCCACAAGAGAAGGGCACACTTTCTGTTCTGCACAAAATTCTTCCCTGGAGGGACCACCATCCTGCTGCCAGTGGGTCAGCTCGGGCAGGTCTCCTAGTTCAGCAACTTGTTCCCCTGTGGGCTCCAGGGCATCCCCCTCAGGGTATACCTCCTCCTGGACCATGGGAATGGTGGGGGCCGGTTTCCCGCGCCCCCTGCCTCTTCTTTTCACAGCTGGGTCCTGGGCCATACTTTCAGGCTCCGGGACCCCATCAACACCCTTACTTGCTGTCATCGATCGAGTGGTTGCACACACCCACTCTGGCACACCCAACATTTTCAAATGTGTCTCTCGCTCCACCTTAGCCCAAGGGGAGTCTTCGAAATCATTGCCCAGGAGACAATCAACAAGCATGGCGGGCCTCACAGCAACCTGAAGAGTACCTGAAACTCCCCCCCATTCAAAGGGAACCTGGGCTACCTCACACTCTTTCTGGGAGTTGTCAGCAGCTATCACAGGGTAGAATGCGTGGGGAACCACCTGCTCTCTGGACACCAAGTGACAATTGACAGCTGTCACACTCGCTCCGGTGTCTCTGAGAGCTTCCACTTTCTGGCCATTAATGGTCACCCACTGCCTATATGTATTAGTGTTACTAGGCAGAGGGGTTGGAGGGACCATTTCCATGTCTCCTAGCGAGACCAGCGGCATCTCTGCGGGACCCCTCCCACCAGTGGCAACCATCTCCTCCCCTCCCAGGGCTACACTCGCCAACTGATGGGGGGATGCACGTGGTGGTGCATTAGTCCCTCATGGGACACTGGGGATCATAATAACGATGTCCCACCTGCTTACAAACATAGCAGGTCATTGGGCCCCTATGAACAGGTTTACCTGTCGGGGCCCCTGGCTTCTTCACAGGGGGAGGCTGGGAACCCTTTCCTTGGTTCCCTTGGGGATTACTTTGGGGCCCTTTCTGGTACTCCCTCTGTTTACCCTTGTCCCCCCCACTCTTCTGCTGGGGACCCTGCCCACCTTTGGCTGAGTCTCCCACTGGACCCTTGTGGACCCTGGTACTGACCCAGCAGTCCGCCTCCTTAGCAAGTTTTCTAGGGTTAGATATCTTGCTATCAATAAGGTGCTGGCGCAGCTCTGGAAAACAGTTATTAGACAAATGCTCCCAAGCAAACAAATCATAAAGAGCTTCATAACTTTCCACTTTGCTGCCCTTTACCCAACCATCCATGGCTCTGCAAAAAAATGACACATATTCAACCCACGTCGTACCAGGCAATTTCTTACATTCTCTAAAGGCTTGTCTGTACTTTTCTGGGGTTAGGCCATACCTCAACATTAAAGCATCTTTCATATGAGTATACAACATCCTATTCTCCACAGGAATATCTAACAGGGTATCTCTCCCCTCATTCACAAAGCGACCACACAACCCTGCTCCCCAATCCTTCTCAGGGACCCGTTGGGCCAACAATGCTAACTCATACGCTTTAAACCATTGGCCAATATCTTCATTCTTATGATAATCTTTGATCACATCTTTGGAAAAATAAAACCTACTTTCTGCAGGCACAGATGGGACGTTGCTACCAGAGGGATTCATTTCTAAACTCTTAGCTTGGAGCTCCATTTCCCTCACCATTTTTTCACGCTGAAAAGCTAACTTTTCTCTTTCAAACTCCAACCTTTTGATCTCCATATCAGCTTCTCTTCTGCCTTTTGCATTTTCTAACTCCAACTGCCCATTTATCTTACGTTTTGCCATTTCCATGTTGTATGCACGCTCCTTTTCCCTTTCATCTCTTACTTCCGGAGAAACACCCTTGGAGGACACACTGCTACCGGGAGAAGACACTGGCCCATTCACTGGCACCGCCTCCTACCCTTCCCCTGGCGGTATCACCACCGCATCAGAGGGATTTCTGGCCTCTAACCAGGCCTCCAAGGCTTTCAGATATTCCCCTTTCTTGGAGATGTCTGGGGTAGGAACTTTAAACTGCTTGCAAAAGGATTTCAGCTCATGTAGCTTGTAGTCGTTTATCTTTGCTCTATCAAATTCCTCCACAACAACAACAGGGGTAGTGACTCCGGCATCACTCATTGTCAAAACTGGCAGTGTTAAAAAAATCAAGCTTCAGAAAAGCGGAGAACAAAAATAGAATCCTACCAAAATAGATTGTGGCTGCGCTATGGTCTGCTTTCACTATGTAGCGCACACTAATCACTGCACATGGGTCATAAATGCAAAGTTCAAATGCTCATAGCTGACCCACCAATGTTAGACTTGGCTGTCTCTAGTTAGCAGAGGTATACACTTCTGACAAATAGGGACTCACCTCCTCTAGTCAGGGCAAGGGGATCACACACTTAGAAAACCCCTGCTCACCCCCTTGGTAGCTTGGCAAAGCAGACAGGCTTATCTCAGAGGCAGTGCGTTAAGCATTTATGACCAAATACAGTGATAAAGTGAATACACTACAAATGGACACGACACAGTAGTATTATAAAAATAAGGATTTTTATATAAGGCTTAGCACAAGACCAAATAACGACAAAAATATACCACAATCTTAATAAATACTCTTGGAAGGAAAAATAATAGTTCAAGTGTAATTTCTTCTTAGCACAAAGTCTTTAGTAACAAAAGCAACTCTTCTTCTTTAAATCACAGTTCTTGGCAACAATGTAACCCACACGGGAGTCACACGACGTCGAGGCAAAGTTAATCCAAAGGTTCGGCGTCGACCGCAAGGAGCGCTACGTCGAGCCCGGAGTCACACGGACCCCCCACAACACAGTACCTTGGAAATGCGAGGCACACGATCAGCGGCGTCGAGAAGTCCGGCGTCGCGTCTTTGGTGTCGATTGAGCCCCGGAGTCAGGGCGATCTGCAGCGGCGTCGACAGATGTCAGGCAGGAGCACCGCTCACGAGGCGAAGCAGGATGCGGCGTCGTCGTCGATGTCGATGATGATGTTGCGAAAGTGAGCAGCGCTCACGGCGCCGAGAGGGCTCTGAGTCGATGCGATCAGCGGCGGTGCAGACACGGGGTCACTTGGAGCTGGAGCCGAACTCACTACTCACTGGCGTCGCTACTGGCGTCGATCGGGCCCGGCGGCCGGCGTCGAGGAAGCGGGACACTGGAGCCGTTACTCACGATGTCAAGCTGGATTCGGCGGCGTCAGTCGGCGCCGAGATTGCTGGATTCTTTCAGAGGTGCTGGATTTTCAGGTTCCAGCAACAAGCACTTTTAGCAAATAAATGAAGTCCTTTAGCCCTGTGACTTCAACAGGAGGCTGGCACTCTTCCAGCCCTTGGAGATTTTCTTTAGCAAAGTTTGAGAGTACACACTCAGTTCCGCTCTCCTGGTTCCTTGACAAAAATAAAGAAGCAACTGCAGGATTCCCCCCCAGCAAACAGCACTCTGGCAGAAGGGGTCGGCAAGTCCTTGGATCAGCAGGCTTCTTGTCCTTGGTTCAGGGTTCCTTGTCAGAATTGATCTAAATTTTTGGTTCAGGGGTCCTTCTCTTATACCCCTTTTTGGCTTTGATCCCTTTGTCCATGCAGGGGAATTCCCCTCATCCTGGGAAGTTTGTGGGTGTAGCCAGGCAGAGGCACCTGGTCTATTCACTGTGCAGGGCTGGGTCCTCAGACGCCCAGCAGGAGGTGGAGCCAGTATTGTCACTGGCAGGAGCAGAGCTATCAGTCGCCCGGCAGGAGGTGGAGCCAGCATTGTATCAGGCAGGGCAGGCTATCAGGAACTACTCTCGCCCTACTATCAATGCAAATGCACCACTCACCCCACACTGCCTCATTCAGAACTCTGGAGCCACCCAGCCCCTGTCTCACACACACCGAACCAGCAGAAACCAGAAATAGTTAGACAAGAAAAAAGCCACTTTCTAAAAGTGCTTTTTTCAAACCCAGAGTCCAAAAACCATCCGCACAAACGGATGCCTTATCAAACCCCGAGTTCAGGGATATCAAACTCTACATTGCACCATGCTCCCTGAGCCAGCTAGGATCATACCATTAATAATCCCGGCAGCCCATTCTAACTAATAGAGAGCAGGCGACCTTACGATAGTGAAGTACGAATATGGCGGTACGTCACTATTAGGACATGCCAAATTCGTCAGGCTTGTCCTACCTTATTCTTCCAATGTACCCTGCCTTCGGGCCTATCATAGGGGTGACTAACATGAAGTTAAGGGAAGGTTTGGGGACTGGCAAGTAGGTGTACTTGCGCAGTCTGCTTGACAGTACTAGACTGCACGTAGGTCTAGCAATAGCAGACCTTTAGACATACTTTTACTAGGCCGCTCTTGTGGGTGGCACAACATGTGCTGCGGCCCACAAGCAGCGTTTGTATTTACAAGCCCTGGCACTCCTGGTGCACTAGACTAGGGACTGACAGTAAACCAAATAAGCCAAACATGGAATTCAATCAATACAGTAATTTAACATAGGGAGCACTTGCACCGCGGCACTGATCAGCAGTGGCACAGTGCCCAGAGCGATATACCAGCAAAAACATTGTAAACTTAGGAGGCAAACAGAAAAAATGGAGGAGAGACTCAAGCCAATGATGTCAGGTCTAACAGTCACCATTTTGGTTCCATTGTCCTTCCAATAAACACCGAATGTTATTGTTCACCAGTGGCGGCTCCTCCACTATGGAGGAGAAGCACCCCTCCTGCTGAGAGCCAGCTGAGGGTGACAGGAAACATAAAATGATAGTAAAACCATTTATCATTTTTCATTTTTCTTTCCCTGTTAGAGCAGCCAAGTCTAGGTGGAGCAGGCCATGATGACAGCAGGGGAGGAGTAGTGCACACTGTAAATGTGCATGACAGTTTGGATGGCCGGCTTAGGCCGGCCAAACCGACATGCCCACTTAAGTTTCTCCAACCGAGCTGTGTTGCACAGCCGGGTTGGAGAACAGCATAGACTCCTAGGCACTCTCTGCGCTCAAACCAAGCCACTTAGACCAATCCTGGAACTGTTGTTATGCTATTGAGAGCAGCGCCGAGATTCGGTGGGGACACTGTACTGGTGTCCCAGGGTCCGCTTGGACACCAACAGGAGCAGGAGAGGAGAGAAGCACTGAGGCGGCCTGCAGCATCAGTGGCCGAACATGCAAGATTTTTTTTAATTACTATTATTTCCCTAATCTGCTGTCCCAACTCACACACTGCTGCTCATCAAAACTACTTACTCCTGGAAACCATAACTCTTTAGCTGCATCAGTAGTGAAACTGAAAGCAAAATAGGTGTCTCAACCGCTCACAACACCAATGGCAGGATTATTAAAATATCCAATAAAAGAAGAGGCGTCTGATGAACGATACATAACCAACGGTGCCCTATTTTTTCCATTCCCAGAACGACAAACATTCAAACACACAGATAAGCAGGGTTGAAACACAGAGATGCAGGTTTGTTTTCTGAAACACCTCCACCTCCAATACCAGCTATCTCCGAGCAACTGAAAGAGAATCCAGAATGGGGGCTACCTCTGGTGCTCGTAACCAAATCTAACACAGTGAGATGTGGCTCACATTATGATGGATAGCAGCACCATTCCATCATAAGGATGAGTGTACTGTGTAATCAATCCCGAGTGATGCATCATAAATAGATGGCTTTAAGTTCGGAATATGAAAGTTATGTAAACTGCAGTGTTGAGTGTTTGGCAGTGATTGACATGGGGTACCCCCTTTGACTGCTACACCTCTTTGATGTATAGTTGGTAAATAATTTTGTTGCTAGCTTCTACGCCACGATAATAATCTTAGTAAATTAAATAATGAGTCATTGCCATACCAGGCTGATAAAAACAAATGCCAATGTTGAAACTCAACTCCATAATCAAATACACCTTCTTCAGATCAAAGACCAAGCCTATGGTAAGTTTGCCTTACAGGCCTAACAATGGCTATAAAGTCATATGGGCCCCTTTCAAGGTTGGTGCAATCACAAACCCTTTGCCCATTGAAGGGTTTAGTAGGAAGTAGATAATTTAAGTATCAACAAAGCACCAATTTATTATGAAACTTTTTTATTACACCTTTTAACTAAATATATTATACATGATGCAAAAAAACCTACAGGCATATCTTTAAAATATGCATTAAAACAGACGTTAAAAAAATACATAAAAACAGATAATCATGCAAAAATTGTTTTGGTGATAAAAATTAAATTATTATGATGAGTCGTTTTGGCTGTCTGTGTGTGGCATCACTTTAACATGATTGTCCTAGATTCTCTTCCCAATATCCACAGTCAGTTCCCAACGGTAACATGTGAATTCTCTGGCATGTTCATATTGAATTGAGTTAATTTGAGGTAATATTCTTCTAGATAGTATTTAATTGTTGTGCTTTTTTGTTTTGTTGATGGTTTAGCAATTAATACTTAATTATCAACCTTTACTTCACTTAAAAATGGAGGGATAGATTTGCTTTGTAGTGTTCTGTCAGTAGACATTTTGGGGATACCACCACCACAAATAACTCGTAGTGGAGTAAACCTGGACAAGGACAACAAATTCCAATCCAACCATTTAACAAAACAGCTTGTGATATGACAATCAGACGGAAGCTAGACACAGTTGACCAAATCGTCTCATTTCTGCAATTCATTATTTTATCACAAGAGCGATTTATGTGCAGTTTAACACTGTAAATAACTTCTTATAAATATGTAACCCACTTGGATCGATAGGTAAAAAAAGTATTGTTTTACAATTGAGTCTCTGTTTTCCACATTGCAGGTGTATGTGAGTTGCAGAATGGCAAAAGTATTATTTCATGCACTTCATAAAACATATCTAAAGCAGGTCACTGAACTATTCTCATGCAGATAAAGTCGCCAGGCGTGCTGTCACAGTAATAATTGAATACTTTGATTGTGAATGTTGTGAATTTCCAATTTCTACATGCTTAATGAGTGCATTAGCTTCCCAGGATGTTCAGGTAGCATTTGTAAGCTGCTTTGAATAGGTCTCACGCAATATGAATTTCCATTACATACGTTATGTTACATATTTTGAATGTCATTCACAAAAGTAAACCCATTATATCTCAACTTTGCAAGGATTTCATGTAAACGGATTTCATACTTTAACTTTGGTCTTCGGTGTATAATGGATATCAAACAAGTATATAAATATTGAAACACAAATATGTTCAGCAAGCCAAGTTTGTGCGAGAAAAGATTGGTTATTAAAAAGTTCAATATAAACTACTTAAAAAAATTGACTAGCATGCATACAAATTTCAGTGACATCCACAACCCCCTTGACTATGAAGCACACTAGTTCCAATTTTGTTGACCAGTGATAAAAATGTACCGAATACACTTCTGGGTAATATGTGTCAAAACGAGGCACGTATTTTTAAAGTAAGAAGACTCTGCTGTATGTAGCCGTTTATTAGAAATGTTCTTTGAGTTTTATGTGATAATTATATAAGTAGCATTCAGTGTATATTTTGACATGCATCTGTGCAGTTATAAGTTTCTTGAGTTCCTTATACAACACTGCTTAGTGATGATTCTTTTTTTTAACACTTTCATATGTTTGACAAGAGGTTAACTTTGTTTTTTTAAAAGAAGAGATAACTTTGTTCGGGTGAATATATCAAATGTAAATGGCCTCAGACAAATTTTTATAACAGGTGTAAACATACAATAGTGTTTTGTAATCTTTTGATCCAGATGAAATAAACATATTGTTTCAGAAATTGCAAAATTGTAAGACCGATAATAAATTATGTGATACATTTGTCATGTTTCATTTGTTACAAGATCTGAACAACATTTGACCAGTAGTCCTGTGTACATTCCATAAGTGCCTTTGTTGACAGTTGAAAGTATCTGTCTTCATGTGACAGCAAGCCATAGATCTTGAGAACAAGCATATTTTTCAATGAATGAACCCCTACGTATTCATGCAAGAATTAAGGTACATCAATTGCCCGCCCTGGTCTGCCATTGTTTGCTATGCTTCTCATCCACTGTCTTCTTTCAATTCTTCAGTTTAAAATCTATTCTGGTTTTGTAATGCATACTTTGTTGAATTCCTTTCCATTTATGATCCATTGTAGTTGTTTTTTGATTGAGGGTCCTGGTAAGAGACTTGACTTGACTTGAGGGCACAAAACCAATGAACCAATATATCTTGTAAATTTATTACATGAATATTGAATATAGAGAAGAACCCACTTGGCAACAAGCATACCAGAAATAAACAACATCATTTAAACAGATCACTACATTATCCGCCTGGAAAATGTCAAATATCTCTTGATGTCCCTAGATATGTACTGTAACTTGTTATGCTAAGCATACACTCTATCACCACGCCCCTTTCCACGATTCTGCCATGACCTATAAATGTTGATATCCCTGGCATCCAAGCTCCTGGACCCCACTGATGTGTCCAAACTTGGTAATATGGATCACCTTCATGACAGCCAAAATGTCTCCCTTCTCTTTCCCTAGCAGCTTAGGCTAACCCGGTTATGGAAGTCTAACCTTTGCTCACACAAACATGAACCTTGGTGCATTTCCCCTAGGTTGTCATCCAAAATCCTGAGAAGAAAATCAATGAAGATGCTTGGAATGGATGAAAGTTTAAATTGTGATTGGTTATCCCTGGCTTTTCACCTGTTCTGCCAGGAAAAATAAATGATGGAACCCTAAGCCAGTGACATGTTTTTTTAATTTGGACTTGAAGAACAAGTGATGCTCCACAAGCATATAGAGACATTTGTCAAAAACAGGACTCTTTTGTTCACCTTTGTCCTCAAGGCTAGGAATAAGAATATGATCAAAAAACATCCTGGTCCTGTGGTCTGCCTTGAAAGAGGAGGGATGCTGTACTACTCAGTGTGTTTATAGAGGAGCTGGCAAACTTGAAAGAATACAATGACAAGTTCAGGAGATCTGAAGACTGCATGGGAATTCAGATTACACTGTCAGTATATTTATGTGATAAAATTAAGTCAAACTCTATGATACTATATTAACTCCATTATAATATATTGTTTTTACTAGATCCTTAATATTTGGTTTGTTGGTATAGGTATAATATAATACACTGAAACAGGCAATATATTTCTTTATTACAGGGATATGTACAAGGCTTTTTAACATCATAGGACCTATTCACAGAAACCTGCTCATTTAGTAACAAAATAAAGTTTACACTACCAATAGGAGGAGGGAGTCAGTTATTTAAGGAAAACTTCAGGCAGTGCTTTATATTTTACCTTCTTATGAGGGACATTTTTTGCTGTGTATATAACCTCTTCGCTGCTGATGACGAGCTCAGCTCGTCATCAGCTACGGCGCTCGTATGCTGATGACGAGCTGAGCTCGTCATGTTACTCGGGATTTTAAAAAATCCAGCACACAGCGGGAAAAGCCGCCGCAGTGATGCGGTTAAATAAGTACTGTGCAAGGTCAAATGCCATCTCATGTATCCAATCCTGTGGACAAGCCAGTCAAGGATGATGGTATGCTACCACTGAAAATATGATATCCATTAAAGTAAAAACACCATTGTAACTAACTCTGATCGAACTAAATTACACTACAATTAAAATGTATGATGTTTGTTTCTAAATTGGAAGTGATGTATTCGGCATTCTTGTTTCAAATCTATGGGTTCTTACACATTGTCCTAATAATATTGCTGGTCACCTTCACACTGGCTTGAACAATAAAAATGCAATAAATTATGTTATGCACTATCACTTAAATCTCTAGATCGATTTGTTAAATGCAATACAACCCCAAACACTTTACTGAAATACGATCAGTGAAATCATGAGTAAGAAATTTAGTAAATCTGCCCCTCCAGTATCCTGACTGAAGTTAAGTTCATGCAATAACCACTGGAGAACACAATATGTTTGTATTGCTTGTAAACATACCATCATGATGTACACCCACTGGAAAATATTTTTTAAAGTGTGGTTGACTTTGCAAAATGGGTGTGGAAGAAGGTCAGCCATGACCATTGTACTACAAAGCAATTATTAGCATCATTGGTTGAAAGAATAGCATTGCAAAATTGTGCAGTAGTCTTTGACACAGATATAAAACATGCACTATGATTATGTAAAAGTAAAGTCAAGTGAACAAATGAAGTAGATTTGAAGTCACATGTATAAAACCTACAACCAGTGGAACTCACTTCCTGTCCTTAAAGAGAACTTGATGCACCTTTCCAAAGGGTCCTCTCAGTGGCGTAATGCTAAATGATGCCCCCCTAAAGAATGTGATGAAGGGCTCACAGGTCTCCCAAATCTCACAAATATTTATTGATCTTGATCTCAATTGGGTCCCCCTGAAATTCTTTCCCCCAAGGGTTGCCTCCTGCACCACATTACACCAATCCACTGCATCCTGCAAAGAAGGAAGACTGCAGAAATGGAACATCCATTTGTGAGTAATGACTACTGATATCGTGTCTCTATCATCACCAGCAACATCACAAGTGGCTTATTCCTGAATGGAAATTATTACTGTTTATGCTTAGCTTTCAAAGACTGGAAGAAGGTTTGCAGTAGGAAACCTTTAATTGATATTACTGCACTTGGGTCCTCTCACCATAGATACAACACTCCGGTCACTCACAAATGTGTTTAGTGCAGTTCAGAGTCTTTCCCATTTTACTGAATAGTACTATGCTAACTCTAAACATGCGGCTCTGGCTACAACAAACAATGGAAAGCGTTTAGAACTGTTATTTGAGAAACACCAGGATTTTAGCACATGCTTACCCCCAATTTAAGCAGAGTGCTATTCCACTTGCAGGTTTTTAAAAATGTCCATGCAAATCTATTTTGCAGGAATATTTAGCAAAAGGTCACAGGACACCTTGAAACAAAAAGCAACAATTATGTCTTGTACTTCTGTACAGAATGGAGATTATGGTGCTCTCCTCAGCAAAGAGAAATAAGACCCTATTTGTGAGATGAAGTAATATCATTGTTTTAAAAATTGTGTGTATTTCTTACAACTATGCCATGTTCAGTTGGGATGGCTATACCATGACTGCATGCAAGGGAACAGAGAAATATTTTATTAGACACATGGAATTATTCAGTGGGCCAGTAAAGCTTTATGCAACACAGTGACCTAATGCAGAAGGCTAATTAAGTTATTTTGTGAAACCTCAATCGGGTAAATATTAAAATAGTTCTTCATTTTGTCTGAAAAATACAGACATTGTACCAACATTGTGTCCAGAGTAAAAAGTCTTCACCAGTGTTCATATAACATGATGTTTTTTCTTTGACAACTTTTGCCTGGTGCCATGATTTCTCAAGAAGACGTTAGAACTACTTTGGGTCCTTCAACTGGTTAATACCAGATATGAACACAATATCTCACACAACAGTCTCTCTTTGGGGCTCGCCATTCCTTCCTTCACAGGTTTCCCAGAGCCTGCACTCTGAGCTGGGCTCTTCAGTCTGTGGTGTGTTTGTTGAGTCCTGCCTAACCCATACTAAGGTTGCTGGCTCACTTGGTGACAGAGTGCCATGGCTGGTGTGCGTACTTAATGGGGAAGAGTTTGCACCATCAGCAGAAATGGAAGATGGGCTTCTGCTACCACGTGTTCTACACATCTCTGGGATTAGCCTCCTTATTCCTGTAGATGTTGGACTTCTGTCATGTTCTTGAGGGCTGGTGGCTAGAAGTTTGTCCCAGTCTGTCTGTGGGGACTCGGGGCTTTGCTGCGACCCACCATGGACTTTAGAGAATAATGGTAGGAATTTTGGTCTTTCTGTCATTCGACCCCACAATGGCTTCTCTTGCTTATCCTGTTGTATGGAAGAAGAGTAGTCCTTTAGTGAGAGGTCTTCGTGAGAACGGGAGGATCGGCGTTGGGATAACGGTCGAGACATTAACTGTGATCCACCTACAAAATAAATGCCAACATTGTTAATTAAGAAAATGACAAACTCATAGCGAGATAGTGAGAGAGACAGGCATAGAAAACAATATACAGAAAAGAGAATTTGTAAGAATAGAAGAGAAAATCAGGGACAAGAAGCAACGTCTGTCGGTGCAAATGAACACCATTGACCATCAGAATAGGTGCACAAACGAATATACTGTCATTTTAATCTTTTAAGTCATTGAAACAGTGTTCAAGTATATAATAAAATGTCATGATACAACAAAGAGCTGTAAAAAAAAGTCAATAAACATTATACTGATAAATTGCATAAATGCATAGAAATGAGGTTGAAATGAAACATGGCCTTCCACTCCATCTAAAAGGAGAATTTCATTCTTATTGATAACTGAATACAACACGCATTGGCAAACAAGCTTAACAAGCTGATGTAATGGCTACATATAAAAAACATATTGCAAGCATTCACAAGAAAAAGAAAAAGAAAAAACATTGTGCTGCCACCTCAACATCGCAGGCACGTGCTTGCAAATATTGGCATAAAGAAAAGGTACTTCTTGCTTTGAACTACTGCAACCTAAAATACATAGTTTAAGCACAGACAAATGACTAAAACTAAACATTATATGGAACGGAAACAAAAAAGTAGTAGTGTACAAATTTGGGTTATTAGATGTGAAGGATGTGAGCCTTTCTTTACTGGAAAGCAAGTACACCCTTACAGCCCTTACAGCCCTTGACTCTTTCAGGGCAGTGAAGTAGAGCAGTCCGAAGACTGCTCAGGATAATTGGTGAGGGCTAGGCTTGTACAAACTTGAACCCACAATCACAACCCCCAACCCTAAACCTATCCAATTTACAATATCACAATACAAGCTGGGGTCCATACTAATAAGGCAGGCCTACTAGCTTTGTCAGGATATCAACACATCAGTAGAAGCAGCAAAATGTAATAAATCACAATTGTAACACATGAGAAGTCAATGGGTATAGTATCAAATTTCAAAAGTGTTCAATGTAATATAAAAAGCTGCATTGCCAGTTATTACCATTGTTAATAAAACATTACAGTGGGAAATGTGTCCCAGATTCTCACTTCTACTTTTATCCATTAGGAGAAATTAGGTTGTTGGCTGAGTGGGGTTTTAGTCCTGGGTAAGCAACAGCCACAATTCTTAGAATGACGAACCACAAAAAGTCCATAAATTAACTCATGTTTAACATTTGGGTAACTTGGCTCGAAAAGCATAACTTAGAGGCAATGTGTAAAGTATTTATGCAGCACTGAAACAGTATTAAAGTGAAAACATAAAGTGAAACCAACTGAGAAAACTAGAGTAGAATGTAATACATAATTTGACACCAAAACAACACAAATCTAATCAGTAGAGCCAGAATTAGGAATTTGTAAAGTTTTTAGTATACAGTAGCTCCTAAACGATCATAAATCAAACTGTGGACGTCTGGACTTTCAATCCCCCCAAAAAATCAATCAATCAATCAATCAAAAACATTTATCTAGCGCACTACTCACCCGGAGGGTCTCAAGGCGCTTGGGGGAGGGGGGTCCGCTACTGCTCGAACAGCCAGGTCTTGAGCTGCTTCCTGAAGGCGAGGTGGTCTTGGGTCAGGCGGAGGTGGGAGGGAGTTCCAGGTCTTGGCGGCCAGGTAGGAGAAGGACCTTCCTCCTGTGGTGGCTCTTTGGATGCGGGGGCCGGCGGCGAGGGCGTGGCTGGTCAATCTAAGCTGGCGAGTGGGAGTGTAGAAGTTGAGGCGGCTGTTGAGATATCTTGGGCCTTGGTTGTGTAGGGCTTTGTGTGCGTGGGTGAGGAGACGGAAGGTGATTCTCTTGTTGACCGGGAGCCAGTGCAGGTCTCTCAGGTGTTTGGAGATGTGGCTGTGTCGGGGGATGTCGAGGATGAGTCTTGCTGAGGCGTTCTGGATCCGCTGGAGTCTCTTCTGGAGCTTGGCGGTGGTTCCGGAATAGAGGGCGTTGCCGTAGTCCAGTCGGCTGGTGACGAGGGCCTGGGTGACTGTCTTCCTGGTCTCGGTGGGGATCCACGGGAAGATCTTACGTAGCATGTGTAGGATGTTGAAGCAAGACGAGGAGACGGCGTTGACTTGTCTGGTCATGGAGAGGGAGGAGTCCAGGATGAAGCCCAGGTTGCATGCGTGGTCTGTTGGTTTGGGTGGGCTGCCCAGGGCGGGGGGCCACCAGGAGTCGTCCCAGGCGGAGGGCGAGGAGCCCACAATGAGAACTTCCGTCTTGTCCGAGTTCAGTTTCAGGCGGCTGTTCATCATCCACTCGGCTACGTCTTTCATCCCTTCGTGTAGGTTGGTTCTGGCGGTGGCGGGGTCGTTGGTGAGGGAGAGGATCAGCTGGGTGTCGTCGGCGTAGAAGATGATGTTGAGGTTGCGTTGGCGTGCGATGGCCACAAGGGGGCTCATGTAGACATTGAAGAGGGTGGGGCTGAGCGAGGAGCCTTGAGGAACGCCGCAGATGACTTCGGTGGCTTCTGATCTGAACGGGGTAGGCGGACTCTCTGTGTCCTTCCGGCAAGGAAGGAGATGATTCATTCTAGTGCCTTCTCCTGGATTCCGACATTGCTGAGGCGCTGCGCTAGGGTGCGGTGGCAGACAGTGTCGAACGCCGCGGAGAGGTCCAGGAGGATGAGGGCCGCTGATTCCCCGTTGTCCAGCAGGGCTCGGATGTCATCCATGGCTGCGATGTCAAACTAAAAAAATATGGTTGACCACAAAGGAGTGCAGGTTGGCTACAAGAAGTAGATTGGGTCCGGATTTAGTAGAAATTCTTGGAAAAATTTTCTCAAAAGGTAAAGATCATCAGAGCAAAGCTGCAGGCATTGTCCGAGGAAGGAGTGTCAAGGAGACATTGGACAAAGTCACTGTATATATTTCTACATTTGTACTTTTATGGAGGTTAATTATCTCCAGCGGGACGAGGCAGGAGGATGTAGCTGACAAGAGTTCCAGGAGGCCAGATACCCTTTTTGGGGAAGGACTGCTGAATTGGATTTGCTGCTGCAGAGAAGAACAGAGGGCGCTACTGTAAAGTCAGGTCGACTGGTGATGCACCTTGCACGGATAGACAAGCAAGATGGTCCTGGTCTTCCCTCTGTTTCAAAGCTGTTTTTGCCAAATTTTCAATGTTGGCTCTGGGCACCTTTAGTACCACCACCTAGTGTCCAAGACTGAAGAGGCACCACTTGGGAGGTTAGGACTCACTCAGGCTGGGTTCAAGTACAGATTCAAGATGGTGGGAGGCAATTAAATCCTTGTGGGTCTAAACAGGAGGTCTGCCAACTAGCTCTTGGAGAAACTCTGGTAGTCTGGGGTTTAAGTGATGAAGCAAGGCTCAAGCTGCAGGTCATGCCTAAAGTGCAAGGCAGACTCCAGGAAGCAAATCAGTCCTTCCAGGTGCAGAAAAGCAGAATTGTGGAGCACACAGTAGGCTAAGCAGCAGGCAGTCCTCTGAGAGTCCTTCTGCAGGTCCAAAAAGGGAACTGAAGAGGAGGCCTAAGGTCCCTATTTTAATACCCGGTGCCTTGTTTGACGTAAGGAGACGTTTCTAGAGTCTTCTCTTTGAAGTGCTTGGAATTTCTAGACTACCTTGTCCTGGCTCCATGCTGGCAGCAGGGACAATGCAGTGGTGTCAAGGCCTTTATGTGAAGGAAGAGCAGAGCCTATTGAGTTGCAAGTGGGGCTATGCCTAGTTCCACCCCAGTCCTGCCAGCAGATGGCCCAGGCAGGCACACCTAATCCCTCTATTGTTTAACTGTCTGGGAGGGTTTAACAAAGTCCTACCTGCCAACTACAGTGAGACATTTGAATTTGGGGAGGCTGCAGGCACCAAATGGCAAAAGCTGATAAAATGCCAACTTTCTAAAAGTGCAAAAACAACTGGTGATGGACAGAATGCAGAACAATGTCATACATTCACCCCAGTACAGAGATCTGAGAAGCTTGTTTCCGGTCCAGGGAAGGCATGGCTTGGCAGTTCGGGCTGGACTGTTACCATGAGTCACAGGGTCAGACTGATTTGCATATGGCCATGTCTGAACTGGGGTGGTGTGGAGTGCAACAAAACGATGGCTTTAGGCCCAGCTCTCTGTACTGGGGTGAATGTATGACATTGTTCTGCATTCTGTCCATCAACTGTGGTTTTAACTTTCTAAAAGTGTCATTTTCAAAATTGTAATTTAAAATCTGACTTTTAAGTACCATTTCATAGATACTGAACGTGAAATGTGTATGTGTCCAAATCAAAGGTTAGTACTTATTAAATGTAAAAAGGCAACCCAATTTTATACTATGAGACAGGTAGGCCTCACAGTAGTGAAAAATAAATGTAGGAGTTTTTCACGACCAGGGCATATAAAACCTAAAAGTACATGTCCCACTTTTTTTAATTGCAATGCACTTTGGGATGTTTAGGGGCTTCCTTAGGGCTGACTTATATGCAATAAGAGAGGAATTGAAGACTTGGCAAGGGGATTATGTTGCCAAGTCGAATTTTCATTTTAAAACTGCAGTTAGACTGTAATAGAAGTCCTGGATCATTTTTAAGGGGCTACTTTAGTGAGCAGCACAATATGTGCTGCAGGCCCAATAGTAGTATTTAATTTACAAGCCCTGGGTATATGGTTTACCACTGTACAAGGAACTTAAAAGTAAATTAAATTTGCCAAACCAGTGTAAAACAATGTTATGTTTAGGGAAGTGAGGACAAGCACTTTTGCACTGATTATCAGTGGTAAAGTGCACAGAGTCCTAGGGTCAACAAACACAAATACTGCAAATAGAGCGTAAAGGCAAAAGGGTTGATGGTCACCCTAGAGAGGACCAGGTCTAACCCCAATGCTGCCACTGCACAGGTAAGACTAACCAAAAGGGGCCCCTGCATTTCAGATCTTATGAGCAAAAGCTCCAGCTCAAGGAGTGCTTGATAACATTTAAAGCCTTTACTGGCCTGGAGTCAGGGATTCAAACTCCAGGGAGGCTTAAGGCTAGCATTCAGGATAACCTTTCGGGGGTCTTCCGCATTGCCAGCCTCCCCTCAAACAGACTAAAAGATCATTGGTAGTTCAGCTGTTCTTTTTGAATCACAAAAAGGATGGTTATGCACATTGCTAGGGTTCTGCAACTCACGGGGTGATCCCATGCTCAGAGGCATGCATAGTAAATTATCAGATGTTTGCCAAGTGTGTTTCCTTTTGTTTTCCATCCTTAAATAAAAGCCTTGCACCACATTCTTAATTTTTATTAAATAGTGGGTGCCTGTGCCCACAAACCCCTCAGTTCTGCCTTTTCCTTAGGGCAGTGCATGGAGTTGTGGTGTGGTGTGCACCCCGGTCTCCCAAAACATAGGAACCGGGAGTTGGGTTTGCATACCACAAGGACCACAGTGGCGTCTATTGGTTCTGCTGTCTTGGGAAGGTGGGGTCTGTGTGCAAACTTTCATTGTGTCTAGCTCTGGGTGGTGGTGGTCCTGAGGTCTAAGATGGTTTCATGGAGGAGGCCCCACTCATGCCACCTCCCTTTCACCAATAACAAATTGGGTGTGCCCGAACCCTGACCCATCCCTGGGGTATTTTCCAATTTTGCTGTGGAGCACTATGCTCCCAGTTTACCACTCCCCTCCCCGGGGGGCCAAGATCCTCCTGCTGAAATATTCAGTCCCATAGGAACCAGGAACATTTTACTCAGGCCTCCTGACTTTTAAATTTGCTTTAGTTGGTAATCTGACTTCTTAAGGCTTCTATTGTTAATCGTGTCCTCTGCCTGGGATCATGATGCTCTCTCCTGTGTGGAGGGCATCTTCCAAAGCCACCAATCCAAACACACTCCCTGCAGCACTATACATATCCCAGGGCCTCTTGGCTAATTGAAGGGCACCTGTGCATCAGCACAGTCAATGGCCCGTCCACAGAAGTCACTGTGGAACCTTCCAGAGTACCCAATCATGTCCACTCCCACAACTGTTCCTTCTGGGGGCATATTAAATCCAACATTACAGGCCCTGGAGATACCTATCCTAGTCTGGGGTGCCAGCTGGAGTAACAGCATTTTGTCTACCCTTACAGAGGTTCTGCGGTCTTCTTTCCTCTAGCTGGTCATTATTCCACCCTCAGATCCAGTGTATTCTCAAATGTCTCTTCCTTGTGGGGGTTGGAAGTTCTGGAAGGCAGGCATCACTGCATATTCCTGGGATGCCACATCAGTCAATTCCTACTTCAATAATACTGCACAACATTTTGGGACATTTAAGCATGGCAACCTTCCATGGTAGGTGACACATCCACTGGGTCGATTCCTGACAAAAATTCAAAGAGGAGCGCATCCAGCGATTGGCCCAGAAGGTCTGCACTTCTCCCTTTATTTCTGTGTGCTTGTCTTGTCTAAACCATATGCAGGGTCAACAGTTAATTAGCATAAGTAGATTTGTTCCGGATTTCTTCCTTTCCCATCAATTGGGCCTAGAGCTGTTAATGGCTCTTTGTGTGAGGAGGCCTTTGAGTCTGCTGCTAGGCAGCAGAGTAAATAACTTGGACCAGTAGAGGGGGGCAACGCCTGCAATCAGATTTTTGTGGAGCCAGAGAAATATGACAAATGTTAAAGTGCCATAAGGAGTGTAGTTAGATGAAAGTGACTGTGGATCTACGCTCGGATTATAGCTACAAGAGCAACCCTCTAACCCATTAGAACCTGGGTATATACTTTGTAAGTGCTACAAAGGCTCAAATGGACAACCATACACAATCAAATGCTGCATTTAATGAAGACTGAAAAGAATAAAAAAAGTTTTTTTAAATATACATAAACAAGGTGACAAGAAGTGTGTAAAAAGGCCATTCACCAACCTAATCAGTACTGCCACAGACAGATAACATACAGAAAATAACCAAAAATGACAATAATAATCAATAATAAACACAAAAGATTAAGGTGATTTTTGATTTTAAGTTAACCTAGAGTCCCAATTAATGGCATTGGTAGTTACAGTGTGTATACAAAAATATACCTATAACATAATATGTCCCAAGTGTTAAATACAACACAAATAAATAACAAAAAACAAATATATATACAGAAGGAAAAAAAAGTTGTTATGGTGACAGACAGCTCCTCAGGTTGATTAATGATATCAATGATTAACATACGTTTTGCCTGGTTTATACTGTTGTCAGCATATTGACCCACAACCAGATGTAGAGGTCTCATCAGGATGAAAATAATGGGACACCATGTAAAGAACAGAAATGAAAAATCAATGAAGGGGGGTGTTAACAATTTCTGTGGTTGTGAGCCCTGGAGTGAGGGCAAAGCATGCAGGGTGAGCATGCTTCTCGGGGAGGCATGACTGTGGTGATGAAGGACAGACTAATGAGTGACTGGGTGCATGATAGATGTGAACGTGTATAATCAAGAGAGCCCCTTAGCACTGCTATACACTCATGTCTCAAGTGCTTGTCAGGAATTCAGTATTGAAGTGTAATCTATGGGGTGAGGCATGCACAGAGAGCATGCTAGAAATGGAGGGATATATTCATAATAGTCACCTAATGTTCAAGGGCTGGAGCATAAGCACAGCTATGTGCTCATGATGTACAACAGCTTTCCAAGGGCATGCCTGTGGCACCTAACACTAAAGAAGGTGATATTACTCTGATGTACAAACAAGGAATATGTATGTATTGAAATCATAATTAGTCCCCAGGTGGCTTGAGGTGAATGAGATACATGCAGGTGTGGCTGCGCCGAAACTGCAAGCAGTCCACGGAATGGTGCAGTGTGGCTGCGCCGAAACTGCAAGCAGTCCACGGAATGGTGCAGTGTGGCTGCATCAAAACTGCAAGCAGTCCAAGGAATGGTGCAGCAATAGGAGTGCTGGGGTTGGGATACACTTCTATGCCAGGCCTTAGAGACTGCACTCATGGTATGCTGAGGAAGGCCAGAGCAGTGCGTCCCGGGGAACATGGAGTCTTCTTGTGGGTCCTGTGTCTCCAAAATTAACACTCAGTTAGCATGGCTGTGGCCAGGGATGAAGCAGTTCGTCTCTTAGGCTGTGGTGCAAGTCTCAGCACTTCCCAGGGACAAGCATCTATGTATGCTGTGGTGGGTGTGGGTTAGGCATGCACGGCGAGCGTGGGGGGAGTGAGTGTATCAACCAATGGTAGTGGTGCTGTGATAAGGGCTAAAACAGAATCTAATTGAGAACATGTGGGGAGAATAATATAGGACCGGTGTTGGCTCAGTGTGAACCTCATGTGGGCTGAATTGCTAGGTGTACACAAGCGAGGCATGCATGAGAGAATGAGATCACAGACGCCATATTGTGGTAAATGTGCGACAAAGTATAAGCACACATTGAAGCAGGAGGGGTGGTTAATAAACATAATATTAATATAAAATGAAAACTAAACAAGGACTGAAAAGGAAGGCATCTGAGGTCAGTTAACACAGACACCCAGAGGGCAAAGAATACTGTAAAGGGGCAAAGAGCCACAGGATCCTAGCTTCTGTGGCAATTTATAGTTTTGATGTTTCCTGTCCATATTACCGGTTACAGGAAATATAGCTTCTCCACTCTTCCATAGAGTTTAGTCCTTCAATGGTGTAATTACAGGTACTGATCTATTTGTATTCCAGTGTTTAGAGAATCAGGGCATGGTCGCCCTCATGGGTAGGGAACTTGGCAGCAGGGCCGGCTCTAGGCATGTGCAAGCTGTGCACCTGCACAGGGCCACCAAACCCCACGGGCCACCACGCCAATATATATCCTTAATATATTAATCCTCTGAGGATGGATACATATTTGCTTGGTGGCCCCTGGCAGGGATTTGGCGGCCTCTGGCTCTGTTCCACTTCTAAACTCCCTGACCCCCTCCCCTCTTTACTGGCCTGCGCACTCCGCCCTGCCCGGACCCCCTCTTCCGGGCCCCCTACCTACGCTCCCTGCCCATGGCCACCATGAGCCTAGAGCCGGCCCTGTTGGCAGTTTCAAGAACTTGCCACTTGATGTCATCAGTAGTATGTGGTTCTGCCGTTTGCAGGAGCGGAATTTGATGGAACACATTTGTAGTGCCCCTTGATAGGGCTAGTTCACAATGCAGTGCCAATTGTGCTTGCTCTGCTTGTATTAGGGCCAGCCTCGTGTACCAGGTGGTTCCTAATATATTTTCTTCATTTAAAAGAAACATTGGGATGTCCATACACGGATTAACACTCTGGATAATGTGCCAGTATCTACTGATACAAGTTTTTTTTAACTTTGTGTGGAATGGGGTGAAAAAACGGTTACACAAGTGAGTTTATTGCTCTCAGGTTTTTCAATGGGGGTCAACAGATTCTCACAATGACAATACCAGGCTCTCTTAAGGGCGGACTTCACTATCCATCTTGGATAACCCCTCTCAATGAGTCTGTCGGTAAGGGAGTTAGCCTCTTTAAAATAATCAATCTTATGAGTGCAATTTCAGCTTATCCATTAAAACTGTCCATGTGCGATGCCATCCCTCAGGGCTCATGGATGGTGACTGCAGTAGGCCAGCAAAGTGTTCCTGTATGTTGGTTTTGTGTATAGTAATGTAGTCAGAATACATTCTTCTGCAGGAAATTTGGGGATTTGGGATGGGTATACTATTTTTGTCTGAGTGACAGGGGAATTGAGATGAGATTTAATGCAATTGAGGTATGAAACACATTCTTGTAATGCATCTAATGATTCTCTCCATATAATAAAAAATATCATCAATGTATCTTGATGTGAATCTACACTGAGCATGCATGTTTACCCTGAGATTTATATGTGTACTTTGGTGATTATTGTGCCTTCAATGTGTAATTCAGATAGCACCGCAGACTTTCAGTAAGCAATGCGTACCTACACTATGAATATCCACTCACATTAAAGGGCCTAACACACATCAGCACAAATTGTTGAAACATCCCTTCTGTGACAGGTTACCTGTGTGCAGATACTGGGATACACAAGATGACAGTCTCACATGCGCATCCTGCACACAAGCGTACATGCATGTGCTCATGTGTTCACATGTAGGCCCACTTACCCTAACTGCTTAGCAGTGGCATTATCTTAAAAGTTGAACACTGGTGGTTAGTCCTCTCAGCAGTCTCATTAACATCCATTTAATGTGATTGAGAGTCAGGTAAAATTCCCAGAAAAAGGTAGTTAGTAAGCAAAAAACTCCAGGGGGATCAAATGGAGAGAACTCAATTACAATATTTAGAAAATCGTATTAGCCCTCCAACCATGGTGCAGAAGTGCACTTGTAAATAGTTGAATAGGAACATGTGATTGGAAAAATATGTTGTAAAGCACAGAGGAAGAGAGGCAGTGGCTGACATCAGTTGACACCTTGTTCTGTTCTAGGAGCTATGAACTGCACTGAACAAAAGCATTGTACATGTTCACATTTAACATTGAAATCTTTTTTATAAATGGTAACTTTTAACATACATTTGCTTGGTTACCCATATGTGATAATATTCTCAGAAATAGGTTGCTTACACTTATACTTCTTCATAGGCATATTATCAGGCCCCTGAACATTCATTTAGGGACAGGGAAATGAAGTTGCTACTATCGAGGTCACCCCATGCCGGAATTCCAGGCATGCTGAATCCCATTACCATCCTGAGTAGGACAGTGGCCTGCTTTACACCAAAGACGGGCTTCCAGATGATACCTACTCTCAGGTAATGGGGAGTTAAGTCACTCTGGGACATTCTGGGATATCAACAAACTCTATGCAAAGTAAGGTTGAAAGCACTAGGAAGAAGTATAAATACAATATTATGTATTCATATAATCAATGCAACAGCACAATGGTTAAACTGTTTATTTGCTTTACCATTCTCATAATGCTGATTATTCTGTTTTGTTTCCTTCTGTTGATCATTGCGGCACATGTATTTTACACAAGAATCTTATTGCTTCAATAAATGTGTGAAATGCCAATTTGTGTATCTCCTGTGTTTTCCTTTGGGTATAACGGAGTTATTTACGAAAGGGTAGAGTCTATTTCCACAATTTCTTTGGGGAGTTAGGGTTGTCATGATCTGAAGTTCTACATATCATCCAGTACCTTGTAAGGTTTATAGGTTCACATTGTGCACTGTGATCTAGCCAGGACTAAAGTCAACAAACCCTGATAGGGTGCATGTACTCTGTCCCGCACAATTTTGACATTTATGTTTTCCAAACACACAGTCTTACAGAAATAGTAGGAACATTGTGGTGGAAGCAATAGGAGAATGGAACTGAACAGTGTATGAAGGGGGTTGACCAAATGCTCTCTTTGTGTATGTAAAATGTGTATGTATGGCTCTTCTTGATTACAGGAAGATGGTAAGACAGCAATGCTGTGTCTAAGCTAATGATATTGAGCTATGTGAATCTGATCTGCTGTACAGATGGTGTCACCATAAATGTGGCACAGCTTGTGGATTATTTGACAATTAATTAATAGAAACAACAGCAAAGTCGTCCTTCATATCACACATACGCTGTATAGAAGATCTCCCAAGCCTTACTACTACTAATTTTAATACACAAGTAGAAGGCAGAGTTGTTTCAATTGGGATTCAAACTTGTGAACTGAAGATCACATTTGAAATCTATTTACTGAATAACCATCCTGCCTACTGAGTTTCAGATTGAAAGAGTTAGATATGGATGCACAAATTTCCTGTGAATGACAGACCCTGTTCGAGAATGAGGGCACGGGGCAAGCACGGGTTACTGGGTCTCATCCGTGGGGGTGGAAGCCATATGGCTATGATGTCCCAAAATTCATCTTACTGTAATTTATGTAAACTGGGTCAAGTACAAATCTTTCCTCCCTCGATTCTCAGTGGTAGCGATGGCATGCAGTCACACAATCTGAAGGGAGGTACTGTGGGGATGTGTTTAAAGTTAAGAAAGATTCAAGATAGTGGTGTAAAAGCTCACAAACAGCAGGGAACGTCCTCCTCTGTTCTTCTGCACATACAGTTCAGGGCAGAGGGGGTGCTTCCAGTGACACTTGAAAGCCCAGCACTAACTAATGTGTAAGGGTGAGTTCTAGGCACTCTCTTACCACCGAGACGCCCAAGGGCATTTGTTGCGCTTTACAAGTTTCAAAATAATAAATACATAAAATAAACCAATGAGGTCAAAGCTCCTGTGGGCAACTGTATCAACTTTTTCAGTAGTTTCTGTTTGGCTTACTTCAAACATACCCAAAAGGCAATGTGCCAGGGATTTTTAAAGATGGTGAAAGTCTTCAACCAAAGTAAACTTGGTGTGCAAGTAGTGTGACTGTTTAGGGAAGTATACTGTGCTAACTGCAAGAAATTGGGTTATTGGTTAACTGAGGTGCAAGCCCTTGTCAAGCAGCAACTACAATCATTGTCTGGGTAAGGCACAATTAAACCCCAAATTAACCTACGAACAACCACCGGTAGCTTGGTACAGAGTAGTCAGTCTTAACCTAGAGGCAATATGTACAGTAGGCAGGCAAAAGGGCAGCAAGTCAGCACAGCAAAGCAGGAATCTGGCAAAATGTAGTCCAGCAGAGTGTCAGTCCTTCAACAGCACAGCATTCCTCCCTGTCAGAGTATCCACAGGTTCAGAAGTACAGTTAAGTGGTGGAGCATGGGGTGGCGATGACTTGTGCTCACTCTTCCCATGGCACCCTGGTATCTTTAATCACTACTGCAATAACAAGTGGCACTCCTCCTGGTGGAGGTAAGCAAACTACAAAAGGGCGCCCAATGATGATGCTTACACTTTTTTAAACTTGGCGGAGAACCAAGATATACCGCCTTACGACCGTGCTAAACAGGATTGAGGGATTTTTATCACAAAGTTGCTAGCCCTGGTTACTCAGGTCGAGTGATTCATTCCCTACTGATTATTGGATATTATGACAAGGAAGCTGAAGGAGTCACAATTCCTTTCTTCTCCTACCCCATTGATTAATGAAAATATAAGGCAATATCACCAGTTCAATATGGCAGTGTAAACTGTACACACAGGCTCTGCAATGGCAGGCCTGAGACATGGTTAAAAGGGCAACTTGAGTGGGCGGCACAATCAGTGCTGCAGACCCATAAGTAGCATTTAATTTACTGGCACTGAGTACATGTATTATCACTTAACTATGTATGTATGTGATTTCTTGAGCGCAAACTGTTACTCCAAGGAGTGTCCTGGCGCGGATGCATAAAAAGGGCTAACGTGGGGAGAATATGGAAATGGAACAATTTTTTAGGGAAAAGACACGTTTTTAGCTTTTTCTGGAATAGGGGGTGGGGGGGTGTTAGTTTCAATGTGTCTGAGTTCCAGGGAGAGTTTTTATTCGACAGAGGGGGCCCTAGGAAGGTAAACGATCTACCCCCAGATGTTGCCTTTTTGATCTGCAGAATTATGGCAAGACAGAGGTCGGCAGTGCGCAGAGCTCTCAAGGGAGTGTAAAACTCAATTCTTGCTCACAGGTAACCAGGGTCTGTCCTGTATAAGGCTTTATGGGTGAGGAGCAGGATCTTAAAACTGATACTCTTCCTGATCGGAAGCCAATGAAGATCTTATAGATGAATTCAGTATGCTAATTGGGAATTAACCTAAATTACCATGCTTCAGATAGAGAGAACATATACTTTAGCACTGGTTAGCAGTAGTAAAATGCTCAGAGTCCTAAGGACAGCAACAATTAGGTCAGAAACAAAGGACAAAAGCAAAAATTTGGGGGAAGACCGCTCTAAGGCTGACAGGTTTAACAGTAATCACCAATGCCTCTCATATCTAACACTAAAATTCAGTTTAAAGTAGGCCCTATGCCCACAATATTTTGGGCTTGTAGGACAAAGGCAGGGACCTACAGCACACATTCAGGTGATCAATCAATCAATCAATAAAATGTTATCCGGATTCATTCTAACATCCATTAAAGTATGCACAATAAAACATCACAAAAGCACTATGACATTTTAAAAGACAAAGTTGATTATTTTAAAATATGTGGGACCTGTGTAAGCGAACAGCATGTTTTAATAGGTATTGGAAATGCAATAGGTCTTGCATTTGCTGGAGCTGGACCTATTGGCATTGTAAATGGCAATATTTTGTAATTATACAATAGGTCTTGTATTTTTTGGAACTATTGGCATTGTAAATGGCAATTTTTTTACTTATGTGTTATGGAGTGCATGCATGTGGTGTGTTGTGGCATTATGTGGGTTGGATTGGATTAGTTAGCTGTGGAATTGTGTGGTGTGGAGGGGATTTGTGTTGTGGAATTATGCGGCATGGTGATTTGTGGAATTATGTGGATAGTAATTATGTGTTATTGAATGTATTGGAATTATGTGGAGTGGGATTGTGTGTTTTGGAGTCTAATTATGTGGAATGGTATTTTGTGTTGTGGTATGGTATAAAGTGGAGTTTAATGATGTGGTGTGCTATTGAGCGCTGCCTTTCATGGCACACAAACAATTATAATTAATATTTATAAAATTACATAATACATCAGGTAAATGGCCAAACATTACTGCGTTTGGTCAGGATATACCCTCCCCACCTTAATAAAACAAGAAACTGTTGTGTGTCTTTTTTTGTAGAACTTTGTACAGCATGCTCATTACTTGGTGAGTCATGTAGTGCCGCTGGAAAGGAAGTTTACTATAGCAGCTCAGCACTTATAAAACAAGGATTTTTAACCCCCATACTCAGCTTCAATGGACTGCGAGATCTTACATCTACCACCAGTTCACTGTAGTTAGATGTGTGCAGGTGCCATTGCGCACTGCTCTCTGATGTGTCACATGTACAAACAGTGTACAGCAGTAAGTTGTTATAGGCGCCACTATGCAGGGATGTTCTGCTTTTATAAATGTCACAAGCACCAACAACCTGCCATAATGTGAAAAATCACAAATCCCAAAACAATACCCTGCTATTGCAAATGACATAAGGAGACATGACAAAATGGAGGAGTGATTCAAGGCTCTCTGCTGGCATCTGCTTTACATGTTTAGGAATCCTTCGGCAGCACGTGGGCCCATTGTGTCACATGATATGCAAGGAAGTCCCAGACAGCAGTTACTCGGAATAAATAAAAATCGTAAATCATACGTTCTTATATAGCGCCTTTCACCGTAAGGTCTCAAGGCGCTTGCTTTGGGAACCCGTCCTGGCCTTTCCCTGCGAGATTACCCATATTGGGCATCCCCAAGGTGAAGACCAGGCATCCCATCGTGGTGGGGCCGTAGTGGAGATTAAGCAAGCTATTGGCCAGAGTTGCAGAGCGTGAACCCACGATTCGAGTAGGCACCAAGGCGAGAATTATCGAGTCCGTGGACATTTTGAGCTCAAGGCCCTGCCGCGTTGGGGATTGAACCCTGGTCCCGGGTCTGACCTCTGCATCAGGGACTGCCTCCTCTAACCAGTGAGCCACACTTCCTTGAATGCATGGAAGCTGTGGCTAACAAGCAGGTCCTCTGTGTCACGTGTAAAATAATCAATGCTTGGCAGGAAGCAGGTCCACTGTGTTGCCTTCAATAAATGCATTTCGTAGGGTCTCAATGCCACAAGGAGTTAATGGGCTGCCCTTTTATAGTAAGGAATGACAGAGGGGCCCCCAGACTGCAAAATTTTGATCAATACCATGGAATGCATCGAATGAGATAATGTATGAGGCCCTGGTGGTATATGGGGCACAAACGCTTTGGAAGTACTTGGTTATCTTGTGATATACGGAATTCAAGTAAAGCCCCCAACCAGCTGAAAGGCCCTTGCCAAGCAGAGATTGTAGGAAAAGCCCTAGTAATATACGCTTCCGAATGTTGCCTGAATGAGAGGAACATATGTGCTGCCTTCAGGTGATTGGTGTAATATGGGATCTACAACAGTCCGAAGCAGCACAAGGTCCCATACGTTGCATAAAATCGAAGATGGATCTCAGTGACGTATTGGGCAGACTGGAGCTCCTTTGTGTAGCGCAGACTACAAGATGAAACCCAATGACTTAATAGGCAGAGTGGAGGTCTCTTGTGTTACACAGTACACAAATAAAGTCTGATTGGCACAAGTGCCTGTATTTCTCTGAGGACAGAGGACAACTGCAAGTAGAATGCAGCTCCTTTGTACTATTGGAGCCGCAAGCGAAGACCCCAGATAGTAAATAGATTCCTTACAGCCCATCATGAGTTCCCTTGTGTTATGTTATGTAGGAATGTAGGAAGTTACAGAGCAGGAGGTGGGATTGTGAAATATATGGCGTGCTGACCAGACTGTACAGGCCAATGCTGGCCCTATGAAAGAAATGTGAATATGCCAGGCCCCTTCCCATTGTGTGAGAGAAGTGCCCTGCTGTGGCATGTTTTTAATGAACAAGTGTACATCTCAAATGGTGCTGTGAATAGGGCGCTTTCTGCTAGTGGGGCGGGGAGGGAGGGCAATCCATGCTGTAGCATTAATATGCACAAGGTATTTTATATAGACTCAGTGTGCACCTGAGGCTGTAGTTGAATGACCCACCAATCGTAGATAAATAATATGTCAAGTATGACAAAATGCTCTTGAGAGAAAAACAAACACCAATGTATTTAAAACATGCCACAGACATGTAGGGGCATACAGGTAAGTTAAATATGCCAATCAGTAAAAAGCCTATTTAACATTTTTTTTTAATGGAAGCAGAAAATATGTACACCTAGCTAACAGGGGTAAAGTGCACAGAGTTCTAAACCCAAGGAAGCAGATATGGCAAAAATCTGGGGGTGACATCACTCAGCTCCTCCAGCAGAAAGTGCAGTCTCCTGGTGAGGTCCACTCGCCTCTGGGAGACTGGAACACCAGCCCTGGCCATACTGCAGTTCTTTGAGTATTCTGAGGAACAATTCCTTCCTTGGTGATGACAAACGTGGAACTGGAACAATGTTATGTTATGTTATGTCATTTGTAGTTTTATAACCTGCTCAATTACTCAGGAGTATTCTGGCACGTGAGAATGCAGATAGGCAGCAGAAGACCTAAACTAATTACAATGACATTTTAAAAAGATGGGTTTTAAGTCTTTTCTTAAAAAGATTGAACTCCTGAGTGGCGCGATGCAGCGGGGGAAGGGCGTTCCACACGGCGGCTGCTTTCATGGTAATAGACTGTCCCCCAAGACGGGAGCATTTAAAGCATGGGACGGTCAGCAGATGATGGGTGGCTGACCGTAGGGGGGCAGTTGGGTAAGTACCAATAGAAACGCTTCCTCAGGGACACCGACCCTTGACAGTGGATGACTCTATGAGCAAAAGTAAGGGATTTAAACACAACCCGTTGTGCGACAGGGAGTCAGTGTAGGCTGCGCAGATGCTGTCAAACGCTGGACTGCTGTGAGATGTTAAAAAGGAGTCTGGCCGCAGCATTTTGTATGATCTGAAGGCGATTGGTAAGGTAGGCAGGAATGCCAGAGAACAGGGCATTAGCGTAGTCGATGCGAGAAAGAATGAGAGCTCTTGCCACTGTTTCTTTAGACATCCTCGGAAGCAGGGGAAAAAACCTACGAAGAGCTTTGAGGGTGCTGAAGCAACCACACATGAGTTTTATAATATGCTCATCAAATGTTAGGTTTTCCCTAAACCAAACCCCAGGTTCTTAACTGGTTTACCAACATAACTAGGGTAGGGGACATCAGGCGGCCATAGAGATTCTCTAAAATTAGGTGGAAACTGCCCATAGAGAAGTATTTCGGATTTATCTTCATTGCATTTAAGCTGGGGGAGAGCGAGCCAATTGAAGACAGAGGAGAGGCAGGTCTGGACTGATGAAGTGTCCAATTCCGTACCCGGCCAGGTGAACAGCAGCTGCGTGTCATCTGCATAGGCAATTATTTTTGCACCTAATTCTTTGGCCAAGAAAATCAGGGGAGTCAAATAGATGTTAAACAACAGGGGGCTTAATGTGGACCCCTGTGGTACCCCAGTGGAAAGCAGCTTGGCCGAGGAAGAATAAGGGGGAATCCACATTTGCTGAGTCCGACTGGTCAAAAATGAGGTCAGCCATTCTAATGCAGAACCAGTGATGCCAATGGATGTCATCCGGGTGATCAGCAACTGATGGGGAACCGAAGGCGGCAGAGAGATTTAACATAATCAGAGCCGCTCTGCCACCAGTGTCCAGGCATTCCCTGATGGCCTCAGTAATTTCCACCAGTGCTGACTCAGTGCTATACGCAGCACGGAACCCAGATTGAGCAGAGTGAAGAGCATGGGAAGCTTTAACAAAAGCATCCAGCTGGCGAAATGCAACTTTCTTGAATACTTTGGCCAACACCGGTAGCAGGGAGATAGGCCGATAGTTTGCTGGGACTGCTGAGTCTAATCCTGATTTTTTAAGAAGCAGGGACTGCTGACTCTAATTTTTTAAGAAGCAGCAGCAATTTAGCTTGTTTCCAACAAACGGGGACTGTGGCAGTCCTGAACGAGAGGCTGATTATCTCAGCCACCTCGAAACAGACCACCCTCCTAAAACGCGGGCCGGACACGGGTCAGTAGGGGACCCCTACTTCATAGATTTAAGGACAGCAAAAGTGTCGGCCACAGTGGGAGGGGAAAATACATTGAAGGCGTGAGGAGAAGAGAGAGGAGGTGTGTGATGGACCGTATCCTGGTTGCTCTGACCCAGACAAATTGAGCGCAAGCTGTCCTGAATCCCAGCTATTTTGTCTATGAAAAAAGAGGATAAAACCTCACACCATTGAGCGGACGAAGGGACAGTAGGATGTTCAGCAAAAGGGGAGAGAAAACTTTTACAATAGAGAGATTTCCTTGCTGTTATTATTGGCCCTGGAAATCCAACCTGCATAGTACTCACTCTTGGCTGATCTAATGGCCTCATAATATTCCCTCTGAGCCACAATTACAGCCCCCTTGGCAGGGGGACAGTATGCGCGTCCCCATCCTCTCTCCAGCTTTTTACAATTAAGCAATGTGGGGTTGTTTGGATCACAATTTTATGCACATGTTCATGGCAGGGGATAAGGACTCACTCTCTAAAACTTCAGAACCGGTTTTTGTTGGTTCTTTTTTCAAGTGTCTTTCTCAGGATGCTCTCTCAAGACACACCCTTTGTGTAAAGTTATGCTTCTCACAGCAGATAACACTGGAGCTGTGTCCAAGCAGAACACTCCGAAACTAGACTAGAAGTGTGATTTTTCTGCCGTCAGCCTTTCAGAAGAAGTAATAAAGTACAGACAAAAGAGTAGGCCTGTCCTAGATGCTTCCTCAACTTGAACTACAGAAACTGCATTCCCACCCCTCACCTCTACTATCAACCAAATTATATTTCTCAAAAATACCTATACAACAGCAACAAAGTATTCATGAAATTTCTAACTGTAACTCTGTCTCCAGCCATGTCACTTCAGTGTGAGGCTCTCCACCTTTCTTTAACATGAATGCAGGAAATAAACTTTTATTGGCTGAGGAAGCTTTCCTCATTCTCCATCTGGTGCATGCCAAGCCAGGGGCATCAAAACGGATCTAACTTGCTTCAATGATCATACTCATACCAACAGCATCAATTTTGGTATCTGATCTCTTCGTTAATGGTGAGCCACTTACCTTTGCTTCACGCAGGAAAAACACTCCCATGCCAACATGGATTTTTATGATTTTTTTTAAATCAAATTTAGACTCTCCAAATTAGGACCTCTACATCCACCAGTTTTGATCCATTTTATTCAACAAGCTGGAAAGGGTGGCCAGATAACAACTACAATATACAAAATGTTATGCAACTTACAATCCAACTCTGTCCTACCCATTCCAAACTTACAAATGCACCCCTCCGACCTGTTACCGCTAGGCCAAATTCTCCAATAACTTGCTAAAGAATAAACTGATCCATCACTACCTCGGACAAGATTATTTGCTTCCCATTTCCTATATTGGACCCCATCCAGTTTAGTTTCAGTTAAAGCTGACTGAATCCGACTCTTGCTGGTCAAGTGGAAAAGTCAGAAGCGATTCAGAACACCTTTCTTTCATCTAAATACCTTTCCTCATACTGGGACAATGTAAGTAAACACATTGAGGCTATTTTTAAAGTGAATTTCTCACTAACTTTATCCTTTATATTGTCCGCCCACACGCGACCGACCTTCCGCTAGATCTGACTAACAGAGACTTAGCTCTTCTAGACCTTTTTTCACTCAGAGTGGTAATTAAAGTCATTTTATTAGAAAGGAAAGGTGCTCAAAAATGTTTCATACCACACATGTTGGGCATGGGTTACCTATCTTAGAAGTAGACAGACAAGGCTTTTAAACAATACGGGGATGCCTGCCTCTGCTCAATCAATATGGCATACACTTGATATTTTTATGGCCATCAACTAATCCTCCTCAAGCCCACTTTGTACTTTCTGCAGACATGAGCAGTAACATTCACGCTTTTCTTGTTGCTCAATAATTACATTGTGACCTCCTCCTACCCACTCTTCCTCGCCCTTCCTTTCCTCATTACTCTCTGCTTCCTGCTGCGTCTGGAGATTTTATTGCACTGTGATTGTAATTGTATTCTAATTTCATTTACATAGTGCTTGCTACCACTAACAAGGTGTCCAAGGATTCTTTCGGCGAGTAGCACACTACTCCGGTACCAAAAAAGGATTAGTGTTGAATTACTCTAGGGAAATATGAAATTAATTTGAGCAGTGGACATGTTAGTCTATTATTTGGATTGAAAAGAATAGTGGAGGGATAAAAGAGGGAAGGAGTTGCATTTATATAGCGCTTGCTACCCCTGATGAGGTTGCGGAATCACTTTTTGGCAAGTAGCACGCTACTCTGGAACCCAAGAAGGATTAGTGATGAATCAATGCAGGGAAAATAGAAAATGTGTTTGATTTGAGTGGTGGATATGTTAGTCTGTTATTTGGATTGTAAAAAAGTTAGTAGAGGGATAGAAGAGGGGAGGGATTGGATTTATATTACGCCTGCTACCCCTGATGAGGTGTTGAAATGCTTTTTAATGGGTAGCACGCTACTCCAATACTTAAACAGAATTATTGGGGAATTAGTATAGGGAATTATGACAGTAGTGAACATGTTAGACTCTGTTCACCTATGAGCCTTTTACATAAGGTTGCAGATGGATGAAATAATTATTTTTATTATTTGTATTTCATAAATGCTGTTTTCTTTGTCTTTATGGAAAATAATAAAATATCTAGAACGAAAAAAATACTAAGACTCACCCACACAGAGTATTGCTACAACAAATGTAGTATATGCATACTATACACGCACATACATTCGACAAACACAGAAAGTAAGGAAGTTGTATGACAGAACTCTACATTGCCTTTACCCCGTATGCCTTTACAACATAGTCACTACCCTGAATGCAACGTTACTATGGGTTCCTTTACCACACAAGTCATTACAATGACTTGCCTTAGGGGGGATATTGGACTTTGGAATACTATAAATTATTATTCCAACTCCAGTCTATGCAAAAGTTGGGAAGATGTTAGATTTATAATCCAACACCAGTCCAACAATGCGACCCTTAAAGTAAGTTGTTGTAACAATTTACGGGGTAAAGTAACTTGTTGCAATGTCGCAATCGGCATAGTGACTGCACTGTAAAGGCAGGTCATTGTTTTGACTGCAGAGTCAAAGGATGTTTCCCGTTCTGGGCTTCATATAACAGTAGTTCTATACACAAGAAGAGTGGGTAGGCCACACTCTCACTGAAACAGATAAAAATGTTTGGTCATTTGTAAAATCACAATATGTAAATGTGTAAATGTAGGTATACTTATATAGCGCAACCTGTCACCACAAAGGGCATCCTGGCGCTTGCCTAGGGAACCCGTCCTGGTATTCCCCTGTGAGAAGCCCCGACAGGGTGTCCACAGGGTGAAAGTCAGGCATCCCACCGCGAGGGGCCGTTGTGGAGATTAAGCAAGCTATTGCCCAGAGTCGCAGAGTGTGAACCCGTGAGTCGAGGAGGCACCGGGACGAGAATTATCGAGTCCGTGGAATTTTTAGCCCAAGACCCGCCGGGGCGGGGAATTGAACCCTGGTCCAGGACCGATCTCAGATTCCGGGTCTGCCGCCTCTAACCCCTGAGCCACACTTCTCCACAATACAAGGTGCAGTGCCCCCAAGGCTTTATGTGCTAAATCGAGGACAGGAATAGTAGTCCTGTGTCCCCAATGAGTGCATGCCTGGTGCACCTCACCAGGTCACAGGGACAGGTCCCGGACTGGGCATTGCCTGGGACAGGCCTAAGCCTAGGCCTTTGTGCACACCCAAGAACATTATGACACCAAGGTCAAAATAAAAGCCAGCTTCACATACAGTCAAGAACTCAGATCAGAAATGGAAGCCAATTCACCATGCATTCTCATCCCAACACTTCTCCTTCCATTTTTTGCCTGCTGTTAAAAGACAATAGGCCTAATTTATGCGTTTTGGCATAGAGCAGTGCCACCAGGAATCTTGCTACGCTGCAATACAAAAGGTCACGTTTGCACTGTAGCTATAAGATACTTCACATTCTTGTCCTTTTCCCCTGCATCAGTGCACAATAGGCTGTTGTGCGCCAACACAGACGTCCTTGCACCATGGTGCACGGGTGCCTGCGTTGTGGGGATGATTGATTTTGTGCAGGAAGTAACACCTTCCTGCACACAATCAATCACAAGAGGCAATTTCCTCTTTTTATGTGTGATGCAGAATGCAGCACACATAGAAAAAGGAAAAATTAGAATAAATGAAAACATTTCTCTTCGCTGCGCTTCCCTAACGACACCCCTGGGCTGGCGTCAGGTTCTAAAGCATTCCCAGGTTTACAATGCCTCGTAAATCTGTGAATGCTTCAGGTTCCATGGGTGTTGCTTGGGAATACCCACAGCAACACCCATGGAAAACCCATTTCACCCACTTTCTGTCATGCTTACACTAATATTATACAGTTTTTGAGGCTCAAATCGGAGAGATACGTAAGTTGAGCTCCAAAACTGTCGGTCTCATTTTGCCTAGACAGGATAAGTCCTCGCTGAAAGCTCTAAATCAAGAAATTAACCATCTAGTTCGAAAACAACATATACAATTCCTTACGGGGCAACAGTAGGCAATGAATTGCCTTAAACGAGTAAGAAGCTGTCGTAAACTTAGCAAAAAGAGAAGGGAGTTTGACGCTAAGTGGAATGGGTTGAGGGAAGCCGCCAAAGATTCAAGAAAGTACTGGCACCTGATCGCAGAATATTGTGATGCAAGGCAGAGGGCCTTGCCTATACCAATCCAGATGAGGAGAGGGTGGATTATATCATTTTTATATCAAAATAACAGCCCAGCAATTTCTGTGATGCTTGATGTAGAGGAATCCTCTTTTCTAGAATATGGTCCCCCGTCCGGGGATGAAGTAGTGGGTTTTATAAACAATGTCAGAACCACCAGCATACAAGGGCCGGATGGAATTCCGATTGTGTTAATCAAAAAAGGAGTCAGCTGCATGGGGAGTCCTTTTAGCGTCATTGTTCAAATTTTGAACGAGTTCTATTGCCCCCTCTTTGCATTATAATCCCGCTGTAAAAAAAGGGCCCAAAACCTTATCAACCAACTACCGACTGATTGCATTGCTGGATACATCAGGTACATTATTTACAAAAAGTATATTATGTCATCTGCAGCAATGGAACACAACCAGAACATCTTACCACCAGAACAAGCTGGTTTTAGAAAGAACCATGGTACCCTGGACAATATTGCGGTCGTCCAGACCATTGTTGAGAAATAAATTTTTACGAGGGATGCCAATTCATACCGCATTTATTGATTGCTCCACAGCGTTTGACAAGGTGGATAGCCAAATCCTGTGGAGAGCTCTACCAGCTTGACATACCACACCACCTTTTGGGTCTTATTATAAAATTACATACAGACACCCAGTGCCAAGTTTTGATGGGAGGTTCGCTGGGGCTATCTAGTAAGATCAAAGCACATAATGGGCTTAAGCAGGGTTGCCTGCTGGCCCCTCTTTTGTTTTCATTGTACATATCTGATCACCCCGGTGTGTTGAACTCAGTGAGGTGTGATGCCCCCAGAATTGGCACAATGTCCGTTGGCTCTTTATTATACGCGGATGGTGTGGCAATTTTTGATCTTACGCCCATTGATTTACAACATCGCCTGGATTCCCTATCTAAATATGCAGAAGACCACTTTTTGAGAATTATTATTGCCAAAAGTAAAACTTGGTTTTCCGCAAAAAAGGGCTAAGATTAAAAAGAGGGTAGAAGTGGTCATTGGGGACTGAAGAGATGGAACTGGTTGATTTGTATTTATATTTAGGGAAGGTTTTCTCAAAGATGGGTGAGATTTAGAGCACATTAAACTTTGTGCTAGTAAGGCTGCTTCCCAGGCTGGAGCTTTAAATAGATTTTATAAAACTTGTGGGAGACGCCACTTTAGCCACGTTTTGGCGATATTTAAGGTTAAAATTCCCCCTGTAATAACATATGCTGTTGAAGTATTGGATATTAATTACTGGCTCTCTTTTGATAAGGTTGAAGGACACATTCTTCTCCAAATCTATAGTTTAAATTCTTTGGCTGTCTCACATGTACTACGCTTAGAATTCGGTCTAATCTCCTCATATATTTTATCTTTGGCAGCGGTCCTGAGGTGGGGTAACTCCCTCTGTTGGGGGGATGAGGGGCCTCTTAGGGTGGCCTTGAGAATAAAACTTTTCGATAAATTGAAAGGACAATCAAGATTCTTCAAGTCCTTTGCACACGCAAATGCTTTATTTGGGCTTAACTTAAATGTTGATGCTCCTATGCCAAGGCCTGCACTGAGGATGTTTACAAAGAAGTCCTCATCCTCTCTCAGTATGGTTAGAGACATTGCTTTAAGCCAGTCCAAGTCCCGCAATGAGGTGGTCTGTGGGAGTGCTTTCGGGAACAGACCGCACCTCTATATAACCAGAACCTGATTAGAAGGTTAATACTTTTATTAAGAACTAACTTGTTGCCCCTAAGAGAAGTTACTGGTACATGAGCAAAATACCAAGAGAGGAGAGAATTTGTGAAATGTGTTTTTTACATATCCAAGATCTTAATCATGTGCTATTTGTATGTATGGAACTACAAAAGGCTAGGTATACCTTTTTAAGATCATCTGTTATCAAATGTAATATGCATTCTGCTCAGGAGGCTCGGCCATTTGTTCTGTCCCCACCAAATGAAATGGTTTGTTATAGGAATATCATTTTGTTAATGTTTCTGGCTATTTATTAGGTAATTTTCAAGTCTATTCTGTATGTTGTAACATCTGATGGTTGGACAAGGCAGCCCGCAACCTCACACAGAGGCTCACCGAATGCGCCGACTAACTCGCACCACCATCACTGAAGAACCCTCCCAGCAGACCCGGCAGCAGGAAAGCCTTGTGGTTTACCAACGACCTCAAAAACTCCAAGAAAACCTGCCGCACCCTCGAGAAAGCCTGGCGCCACGACCAGACAGCAGAACACATGACCGCCCTCAAGAACGCCACCCGCAAACACCACCAGATGATCTGCACCACCAAGAAGACAGCATTCAAAGAACGACTGGACAACAACACCCACAACAGCAAGGAGCTTTTCAGCATTGTTAAAGAGCTCTCCAACCCCAGCACCTGCAACACCGACATCACCCCCTCGCAAGACCTCTGCGACTCTCTCGCCTCGCTCTTCCACCGCAAGATCGCCGACATACACAACAGCTTTGGCGCGCTGACCACGCACCCAACCACCAAACCAGCGCCTCCCACCACCCTCTGCACCTGGACCCCTGTCAGCACCGAAGACACCATCCACATGATGAACACCATCCACTCTGGATCCCCTACCGACCCCTGCCCACACCACATCTTCAACAAAGCGTACTCCATCATCGCACCCCAACTCCGGAACATCATCAACAGCTCCTTCGCAACCGCCACCTTCCCGGAGAGCTGGCAACATGCAGAGCTGAGCGCCCTCCTGAAGAAACCCACTGCAGACCCCACGGACCTCAAGAACTTCCGCCCCATCTCGCTCCTCCCATTTCCAGCCAAAGTCATTGAGAAGACCGTCAACAGACAACTCTCCACCTTCCTTGAGACCAACGGATCCCTCGACCCCTCACAGTCCGGCTTCCGAGCAAACCACAGCACCGAGACCACCCTCATCGCAGCCACCGACGACATCAGGTCCCTGCAGCCTTCAACACCATATGCCACCGCACCCTGATACAACGCCTCAGCAACACCGGAATCCAAGGAGCAGCACTGGAGTGGATCATCTCGTTCCTCGCCAGAAGAACCCAGAGAGTCCCCCTCCCCTGTTCCGATCTGCGGCCACCGAAGTCATCTGCGGCGTCCCGCAAGGATCCTCACTCAGCCCCACCCTTTTCAACATCTACATGAGCCCTCGTGCAGCCATCGCCCGCCAACACAACCTCAACATCATCTCCTGCGCCGACGACACCCAGCTCATCCTCTCCCTCACCAACAACCCCGACACCGCCAAAGCCAACCTCCAGGAAGGAATGAGAGACGTCGCAGAATGGATGAAGCTCAGCCGTCTGAAACTGAACTCAGACAAGACGGAAGTCCTCATCCTCGGACCATCTCCCTCCGCCTGGGATGACTCCTGGTGGCCCCCTGCCCTGGGCAGCACACCCAAACCAACGGACCACACACGCAACCTGGGCTTCATCCTGGACTCCTCCCTCACGATGACCAAGCAAGTGAACGCCGTCTCATCATCCTGTTTCAACACCCTGCGCATGCTCCGAAAGATCTTCCGATGGATCCCCACCGAAACCAGGAAGACAGTCACCCAGGCCCTCGTCACCAGCCTTCTGGACTACGGGAACACCCTCTACGCTGGAACCACAGCCAAACTCCAGAAAAGACTCCAGCGCATCGAGAACGCCTCAGCACGACTCATCCTGGGCATCCCTCACCGCAGCCACATCCCTGCCCACCTGAAAGACCTTTACTGGCTCCCCGTCAACAAGAGGATCACGTTCAGACTCCTCACCCACGCACACAAGGCTCTCCACGACATGGGCCCAAAGTACCTCAACAGCCGCCTCACATTCTACACACCCACCCGCCAGCTCCGATCCGCCAGCCTCGCCCTTGCCTCCGTCCCACGATTTTGGAAATCCACCATCGGTGGAAGATCCTTCTCCTACCGGGCAGCCAAGACATGGAACTCCGTCCCCACTCACCTACGGCTGACCCAGGACCATCTCTCCTTCAGGAAACAACTCCAGACCTGGCTGTTCGAGCAGTAGCAACCCCCCCCCCCCCCCTTCAGCGCCTTGAGACCCTTACGGGTGGGTAGTGCGCTATACAAATTTTTGTGATTGATTGATTGATATTGAAGAATTTGGTACTGTATATAAAGTATGTCTTTTTTAATCTACGGAGGCACTTTTCATGATTTTTGTACTGTATATAAAGTATGTTCTATTGGTGTACCTTTGTAGACCTCTGTCGGAGTTCCATATCATAACAAAATAAGAATGGAATTGAAATTGTGTGAAAGGGGCACATATTTATAAGGCCATGAAAAGCCACTTAAAGTGGCTTTACATTGCCTCGTAAATATGTTGTGGCACATTGCGCCACCAGAACATCAGAAAAGTGGCGTCCCGGCGGTGCAAATGTGCTGGCCATTGTCTGATTTATATCTACAACGTTATAAACAAAGAAAACTTTGTTGCAGTTAGGTGAGTATTAAGAATTGAGCCATACAATCCTGCTGCAAAATCTCACATTTCACAATACAGCAGAACAAGGTGTTTATAACAAATAATTGCACCTAACATTGCCACCTTTCCCAGAAAAAAAAATAAAAGCCATATGTTTATGTTTTAAGATTCTGCCAACACACCAAATAGGACTTTCTTTCAAATAGTCCATTTTAACACATGGCATCCTTGCCTGTGTTTACTTTATCAGTCATGGAACATTTAGGCAGCACTAGAATGCCTTTAAAAGTGCTTTCTTCTTATATTTGCTTTTTTTTAACTGTGTACCTAGAACATTTTAGAATAGGAAAGAGGAAGATTTTGAAAACATAATCCTGAGAATGTATTTCTACTGTTGACATCTATTGAGGCCTGAATCAGGTCTATTGGCATGGTTGGGACGGTCAAGTGAGCTGCTGCAGGATCGGATATCAAATGTAAATAAAAAAAGTTTTCCTTTTCTGTGTGGAGCACTGAGAAACGCTTTGGCAGACAGAGAGAGCATGACAAAAGTGTTGTGCACTGGCCTGCAGGAGCAGATTACAGGCAGTGCACACTCCGAGTCACATAAAACCAGTCCCTGTTGGCTGAAGCCCACATAGGATCAGAGTTGTTGCATGCTGGAAGCGGGAGGCATGAGACAAGTCTCGAAATCCGTGGCAAAGTGGGCAATTGCCAATAGCTCCAGATTTCCAAATGGTTCCCTGGAAAAGATCCTTCTAAGTGGCCCACCTCTGTCTATTTCCATATCACAGACTCTCTCCTCTGTGCATAGCTTTACTTCTGAGTTTGTCTTTCATTGCGGAGTGGCATCATAAGGACTCCTGGTGGCCCTGGAAACATATATTTCAAACGTCTTTTTTTTAAGTTTTGTTTTGCATCATGAGGGCTTAAAATTGGTCGAAAATGGATTGTAAATTTATGAACAGGGCCCCAAAAAATGACTTGCCCAGGGCCACGAAATCCTTAAGGCGACACTGTGTCTTCTGCCGGAATCAGGAGGGTTGGCATGTATAGAAAAGCAAAAAATGCCAGCTTTAGATGATGTTCCTAATTAATACTGGTCATGTCGATAAAAAGCTCGGTCAGATGACAACCATAAACTTGCGCCATCTAACATTGCAGCTATGCATTTCATTTCAGCAGTTGTGAAAACGTCTAGTGATCCTGTATTGAGTGTCTTAAAGCTCAAAATCTGTAAATGCCCAGCGGTCTATTGTGCACATTTCACACATGTGAACTGACGTGCTGTAAAAGACAGGATTTAAAATAATAAATAGTATTTGGAGGATATATGTGTCTTTTCTTTCGCTTTTAGATAAAGCTTAGAAATATAAGCAGGTCGCGGAGGCACGGACAGAGCTTGGATGTTTATAACACAGGAATCACTTAGAAAATATTAGCAGATCAAATGGGCCTTGCCATTTTTTCGCAGTTTCAAATATCTCGAATTCGAGCCCAAGCTATTGAAGATGGTTAACTGATCATCAGCTACATTACACAAGGTCACAAGGTCACATTATTTTTTTTTTATTAAGTGATTTGCCCAGAATAATACGACGAGATTTGAACCCGCTTCTCCAGTTTTAAGGCAAATGCTCTAATAATAGCTCCACATCTTCACCAATAAAAAGGCAGGTGAAAGGTATTTTTGTTGTAATCTCATTTTAATTTAGTGCAGCGGTGGAAGGTGTTTTTAATGTATTTTTCTTTTTATGTAGTGCAGCTTAAAATCCTAGGTATCGAAGCGTTTGCGGCACAACAAAAGCACCCAATTACAAACGCTTTCCCGATATCTTACAACGCACACATTATGAGATATGTTACAAGTGACTACAAACATGGCAGTTTTTTTTCATAGTCTTATATTTTTATGATGTGATACTGCCATCTAGTGACAATATGTTGATATGCTGCAAATGTGTTCTGCTGGTATTACTCCGCGTCCTGTCTGAAGATGTACGAAGTATTGATTTTTACAATTCGTGTATTTTTGAATTCTAGTCATGTTCTTGGTTCAGTTTAAGCTGTATTTTTATTGTCAAGTCTTCCCAATATATGGTTTATTCATCACGTAAACAAAGATGTATCTAGATTGCAGCACGTAAAAGCATCAAATGCATGAGCTGCACACATCACATACAAAGTGAAAGAAAACACAAATAATATGAAAACAAGCATTATCAATCAATAAGTCTGTCCTTTTTAATAAAAGCGAATTGATTTGCTGTTTTGCATGTGTGGTTTTGTCAACAATTTATCCAACATCGCATCTACTAATCTATAGATTTATAAACGCAGTGACTCGTTCTACCATTCAGCGATCAACAAACTTCCAAATCAATAAAAAAAACATTGGCATAGCCAATAGGTCTCGCCTTTGGGACCTTGTAAGTAAAAAAAAAAACTGAAGAGTAAGATTTCACATTTACATTTACTGCATCCTATATACTAAGTAAATGTAAACGCGGTGTTATACTTCATTTTTTTTTTTTTTACTTACAAGGTCCCAAAGGCGAGACCTATTGGCTATGCCAATGCTTGTTTTGGTAGGCGATTAAGTGATTTGCGCAGTATCACAGGCTGCTGAGCTGACCTGGTTCCCCAGTTCCAAGGCGGGCAGCTCTGGTCGTTAAGCTACACCCACACCCCCAAATCCTTTGTATACTCATAAATGCTCCCGTCAGTCACCCCTGTGTTTCAATTTACCAGCAGGTGGCAATGTTTAATTTGTAAAAGGAAAACAAAAACAAATGCTAGGGCTCCCAGTATACCACTGCAGCTTGCACTACACATTGCCCCTGCGGTGCTGCCAATGATATTAGCAACGCAACTACTAAACATCACACTCCTGTGTGATAATTTGCACCATTTCAGACCCCTAAATATAAGAATTGCTTGGACGGCAGGTAATAGTAATTTTTAATGTATAATGAATTTGTAATTACCTGTTGTGGGCCTCTCTAAGTTAGCAAGACAGCGCCACATTGTGGCATGACCGTCACAAGCGCCTGGGTTGACAATTAAGTGCAGATGCAAAGAACTACAAACCCCCGGCTCTAATTAAGCAATGAGCAGGCCTCTTGTAAAGCGTGAGATTTCGTTCATATGTGTGTTCTGAATGGACACTGGTTGAGCTTGGTATAACTTATTAACATGAGTTTCTATCTAAGTTTCCCTCAACAATGTTCGACAATCACAGAGATTTTGCGCGCTGACAGTAATCCTCACCCACAGAGCGGATCCTCGGCAGCCAGTCTCGGAGAGGCCGGGAGGTCTGGGGTGGAGTCAGGCTCACCGGACATGTGAGTGCCCCGAGTTCCCAGCCGACCCTCGGGGAGTTCTGCCAGTCCGTCAGGATAGTGCTACTTTACCACTTGAGGCATTTGGAGGAGTGAGATCACTTGGGGCTGTGGGGGGGGGGGGGAGGTGGGGAGTGAACTGAGAGGGAGGCCGTAACTGAATATAAATCGCAGGGATGTGGCCAGATGGTGACATCACCGGAGCGAGTTGGTCACGAGAGGCCGCCATTTTTAAATGCCCCCAAAATCAGAAGCACAAAGGGTGTTGTGGCTCTCCTCATGAGCACACTGGGGCTGTTTACTAAATGTTTTCAGCGCGTGAGATTAATTTACACAGAACAAAATGGCCACTGTGCACGTGAAATCTGGATGTCGATTCATTATCTGCGAAATTTTACCGGAACCAACATCACTTACGATCATGTAAAATCAGAGATAAGTGCAACAAGCGCGTGCGCGCCTCGCGCTGAAAGTAAAAAAAAAACAAGTCTGACAAGGAGAGGAGGAGGCAGCAGGGGGAGGGGAGAGAGGAGGGGGCCTGCGCCGGTTTCCCTTGTGGGAGCGAGCGGGAACCATCTGTTAATTACAAACAGACGGTTTCAAAGCTCGCTCCCACAAGGGAATCGCCAAACGTGCATGCGTTGCCATTGAAAGCATTGCAACCCTTGCACGTTTTTGGGCCAGAAACTGAATCGATTCCTAAAGGTCTCATCTAGTGTGGCGCATGCGCGCTGCGTAGACGAGACCTAAATAAATCACTTTCAGACCTAAATTATGGGTGGTACAAAAATACAGGCCTTGTGTACATTTATATTCCATCAACCAGGACGATTGTGCCGTTTACATTTGGGTGCACATTCATAGAAATTAAAACAACGCATCAGCGTTCCAGAAAAAAAATATGACACTCCAAACAGTTTACCTCTACCAGTGGATTGTAAGGGCCAGATATATCATAACTTGACTCAGCGCAACACAGCAATACAACTTGCTGTGCTGCTTCAAAGACAGGAATGCACCATATTTACCTGAATTCCTGCTTTCTCAGTGCACTGGCTCACCGCCTGACACCAACCAGGCATCCTTGCGCCAAGGTGCAAGGGAACCTGCGTTGCAGGCAGGATTGCTTGTGTGCAGAAAGGGATACCTTAATGCACAAAAATATCCCTTAAAGGCTCTCCCACTTTCTAATTGTGCTGAAGAAAGCAGCCACTTAGTAAGAGGAAAAAACGAGGAGAAATAAAGATATTCCACCTCGTTGTGCCTCCATTGTGAAGGCATACCGTTTTGACACATTTCCAGGATTACATCTCTTGGTCATTCGGAGACTGTGTCAATAAGGTATGCAGGTCCTAAGGATACAGAGAGACAATTTAAAGGTAGGTTGTAACATATATCCATAGGGCAGGACAAGGGTCTGTTCCTTTTGGAACTGGGGCCCTCACACACCCGAGCGGGTGTCATACTTCATCATACGCCTTGCTCCTAGTCAGGACGGCGCTGCAAAGCCCAACGGGCACCCTTCAAGGGGCTTTTTGATGGAGATCTTTCATTGCAAGCCATAATGTGAAGTGTAGATGCTGTGAGGTGTAGATGGGTGTGTAGTCTACACCTGCACTACGACTTGGAATAGAAAGATCTCAGTCGAAGAGCCCTTTGAAGGGTGCCTTTCAGGCCTTGCAGGGCCGGTCAGACGAGGAGTAATCCCTATGATGAAGCAGGACACCCTCTCTGGTGTGTGAAGGCCCCAGTTCCACAAGGAGCAGACCCTTGTCCTACCCCTTTGATATATGTACAGACCTACCTTTGAATTCTCTCTCTGTATCCTTAGGAACTGCATACCTTATTGATTTGTTCTTAGGGCATGTATGCTTGACCTCTAAGTGCCCCTAATCCCCTCCTCCGTTGTTGATATAATTCTTACAATGTGTCAAAAAGCATGGGTGGGTGTGGGAGTACAATCATTCTCTCCATGTAACGCCTTCTCGGCGCAGAGTAATGCAAGGCACTGACTTGCGCTGAAGTGCGTTTTTCCAGATGTATCATCTAGCCATGCAGGACCATGCAAGGTAGCTTTGCGTAGCTTGGCAAATCTGACTTAAGGATTGCATTGCCCTTGTGTCAACTTGCGTGAGGCAAGGCCAAAGCAACCCTTTGATAAATCTGGGTCTTAAATGTTCATTCAGGGAAACTATAGGAAGCAGCCTATAGTGTTGAATGCGGAACCATTCAGCAGATATGAGGAAAGACCGAAGCAACAGGAATTGGTATGCAGAAATGGAATCAAATATAAACAGTGAAGATATAAATAGTATTTAAAATCATTAATCCATCAGATATCTGTCCATGAAAAGTAGAGTTAGAGAAAGACTGAGACAAAGAGAAACAAAGAAGAGAGAGAGAGAGATAAAGAGAGAGATAATGGGAGTGAGTGAGAGGGTAAGGCAAAGACAGAGACAGGCCAAGAGATGGACAGAATAGGCAACTGCCATTTATGCAACAGAAACATAGTCTATTGTATTGTAGTGAGACCTGAGGAACTGTTTCTTCATTTGATGATTTTAACAGCTGTGCTTACCTCTTCATTTACCTTAGATCTTAAGACAGCACAGAGCATTGAAAGCTCTTCTAAGCTTTTAGGACAGTTACAATAAAAGGATTCTTACCTTTGGATCTATAGTATATGGAAAAAGGACCTAGAGCATAAGAAAGAAGTGAAAAAAACCACATTTCTGGCACATAGCTTGAAAGGTGTCAATCATCACACAGTACACAATAGGCATTCCAACTATATATAATGCAACTATGGTTAGAATAATGGATGACGTAAGCATGGAAGTAAGAGAATAATAGAATAAGATTTAGTTTATGACATTTGGAGAAGTGTTGGGGGTTATGTGGAGACCAAAAGCATGGAGTTTAGATTCCTGGGCATAAACACAGTGATGTCACTACCTGTGCAGAGGGATGATGGTAAATCTAGTGATGTCACTTCCTGTGCAGATGGATGATGGGAAATCCAGCGATGTCAATCCCTATGCAGATGGATGAAGAAGAAGGAAAATCTAAGCCTCCCCACACAATAGAACTAATAATAGTCCTTGACAGAGTTCCTGGGAATGGAGGAGGTGAGAAGGAATTGCATCTGTTAATTAGATTGTCACTCTACACCTGTGCTGGGACAGCAAAGGTCAAAGGAGGAGAGCCACACCTCTTTGGACCAAACACAGGAGGGGCTCACCTTCGAAGTTTTGGTGGTAAGAGATAGAAAGTTGTGTCAACTGTGGGTGGAGCTGAGGCACTCAGGGAATTTCTTTCCACAGACAACTTGAAGTCACCATATTGATCTGTTCCAGACTTCTGTGCAGTACAGGGATGGAGTGATGTGACCCCCTTGTATTGGCTAGGGTGAATGACTTCCAGAACCTTTCTTCCCCACAAAAAAACCCTTCACAAGGCAGAGGCAAATTAGAAAACACCGGACCAATGAGAGACTGTGGTGAAAGATGCACACCTGGAAGGAAAAGTCACCTGATGCCCTACAAGGATTGACTTCAGGACTTTGACATTAGCGGATGCCCGTGACTAGGATCGGTTTCTCTAGGCACTAGCTCCCTTACGCTACCTGAGGAACAGTTGGAGAAATTGACTTCCTGGGGGACCACGAATGGTTACCCTGTGACTTATGTGGATTGGCCCTTAATTCAGCTGAAACACAGGTGCCCTGCAAGTAGCCTGGAGGCTGTGGGGTGCTAGAATGCTGCAGGAAGTATATGATGCTGTTTGACTAAACAAGACATCCCCACGGTTAGGCAAAGAGTACCAGGAGCCAGGCAGAGGACACATCTATCACAGGGAGATGGAAAACTATGCTCCCCACCAAAGGCACCCTTTTAGTGGCAAGGAGATCTGAATAAATGTGGCTGGATGCTAGGTCTCGCTTCCAGGAACAAAATCAACCTAGAAATACGCAAATTAATCCTATGTGGCTAGAGGAACCTCCTTTGTAAACTGGGTCCCCCATGGGAATCCAGCAGAGAGCAAAGTGCACAACAGAAAAAGGCAATAAATGTATCCGGGAAGGGACAAGCTCCAAGGTGTTAATGTCCCTTTATCTAAAAATTTTAGGGGACAGGTGTGTGCAGTGCCTCCTCCACAACCAAACTTTAGCCCGATGAGTGCATCTTAGGGTCCCAGGGTTCTTCGTCCTGGAGCGATTACAATGTAGGGTTTATGATCCACTCCCTGTGCCCATGTCTGGAGGGGCAGGGCACAGCAGCCTCTAGCAATCATGTTCACAAGGAGCAGAGTCAAGGATAGTGCCCCCGTTCCCACCCACATGCACAAGTGTGAGAAAAACTACTCTAGAACATGAGGAGTTCCAGTGCCATCTTGTAACGCAGGAGGTGCTCGCTCTAGCAGAGAAGTTGCTGGGGTGGAATTGACCTCAGGGTTCTCCCTGCAGCCCTTAAAGACATCCAGAGCATGCACCCACACATTTAAAAAGGAAAATAAAAATGCTATGCAGTGAGAGAAGAGTGACTTTTGCACATCATCAAGTTTTGAAGCCCTGGGGCAAGGAGCACCACTTAATCCCCCCACCCCCTCGCAAAGTGATACAATTTGCAATTTTTCTTTATGGTAGCTGCAAGATTAGCAGCAGGGTCTCCACCAACATGTTTGAACGTGTAGTGGGAGGCTGCAGGGAGTGAAGCAGTCCTCCAGAAGTTGCCCGTATAAATTCACCCTACCCCTACAAAGCAATTTAATCCCCGACTCCAGTAGAGGTTTGCCTCCATTTCAAAGTAAGAAACAACAACCAATTGCCAATACTGCAATTTACTCATATCAGAGATGAACCATGAAGAACAGACTCAAACTGTGTCTTCAAATCAATTATTCATTTGAATTAATCCATTTATTTCAAGTAAAGAATCACAACACATTATTTGGACAACAACTTTTCTTCGGTATCAAAAATAGCTTAAAATCCAAAGGAGAGAGAAAGGAAAGGAATCCTACCTAAAAACATTTGTAGTCACTTATAACTAACATTCAATCAAACATTCACTCATAAATCCTCATTCATACTCATATCCTATACTCATACTCATAATGAATCGTAGGCACGATTCATTATGATCAAGCATTTTCAGAATGTCATCCATAACGTGTGTGAGGGACGATTTGGTGCTGCGCCCTCTACGAAAACCTAATTGATGCTGGTCTAATAGTTGGTACTTCTCTATGTGAGCACAGAGTTGGGATTGAAAAATTCTTTCAAGGAGTTTCGCTAGAGTGGGGATGGTTGAGATGAGACAGAAGTTATTGAGATCAGATTTGTCAGCTTTGTTTTTTTTAGAATAGGTGAGATCTGAGCTGCTTTTAGGCAGCCAGGGACCATGCCTTGTGCTAAGGAAGCATTTACAATCTTCGTCCAGGTGGGGATGAAAGAGAGCTTGAGCTCTTTGAATATGGTCGTAGGCAACGGGTCACCGAAGTGGTTGGACTGGTTGATAGTTTGAAGAATTTTGTTGATGTCTTTTTCAGTAAATGGGGAAAAAGTGCACTATTACGCATTGTTCTTCACGTTCAGGCGGGGCGAGTTATACTTTTCAAAGAGGTTAGGGGGTGGGGTGCCAATAGAGGAGTGTAATAGGGCCTTCTTCGAAGCAAGGTCAATAGAGATGAGCCGTGATTTCTACGCGAAGAAGGCATCAAAATCTTCACAGGAGGGAGGGTTGCCAACTGTATCTGAGTGGATTGGAGTAGAAAACGATTTCTGTTTGACCAATTCAAAACATACTTGATCCTATAGATTCCTTTAGCGCTGTACCAAGAAACTCAGTATAATTACTGAGTTAGAAACTGTTTGTGTGATAACAAAAAGTGTATAAATTATTGAATCATCCTTGCAAATGATTGTGCTGCCAATATGCTATTGGACAGTGGACATTTCAGTTTTTCTCTTCAAGGCAGTGACAACAAAAGGTGGACTGCAATAACAGTTGGAGTTTCTTGCATACAGTATGAGCAGCTGACAAGATGTAAGTAAAGCCGTCAAATACAAGCGGAAAGTAGTAACATTGTGCGAGATCCCCTCATATGTCCACACAAATGGTTCACATTTGCTAAGAGATGCCAGGGCTCTCCTACAGGACATGTAGACATGAACTACTTTGAGTGTCTTGGGCTTTTGCCTCCAGGTGTGGAAACATATAGTAATCAGTGTCGAAGACTATAGTAGGAAGAATATAGTAGGTGTGGAAGAATATAGTAACCACACTGTCTGACAAGGTAAGTACTGAGGAATGACATTCACTGCAAGCCAATGAATGAACAGGGCTGATCTGGTCAGTAGTCAGCAACTCTATGTATGCTGCCCTATTGACTCTGTGAATAATAGTACAACTCGCCATTGTTTGAAGGAGACTGACCCAAAGCCCCATCTGTAGTACTACTGTACTGAGTAATTATTAAGAATGTGATGTATTACGTAGCAAAAACTAGAAAAGCTAGAACTAAAAATTGCTGGCTGACACTTTCTGAGTTTTGCCCGTGCAGGAGTGGGCCATATGGCACAGCTTTGGCGCCACACTGCACGTGGGGGGAATCTCTCTGATGGATGCATGTGAGATACTGCCTGCCGCTACGTCCGCGATTAGGGCTCGGATTTGACCAGGACTTCTGTAATTTATTTCCAAGATACTGCCTGTCGCTACATCCGCGATTTAAGCAAAGAGTCGACCAGGACTTCTGTAATTTATTTCCCAAGAGCTACGCACGAGGAGTTTTTTGAATGCACAGACATTCCAGCTGTAGCTCTCTCGATGTCTGGAGCCCCTGGGCCCATGAATTCCTTTTTGTACGTTGTCACACAACTCACAGTGGCTTTTCTGGTACCCTCCCCCACCAATTTCCCATCTCACCAGTCCTGATGAAGACCCCGCGGTAAGGTGCAAGTGAACCTACACCACAAGGGGTCGAAACGTCAACCTATCATTTATTTGTCCTACCCAAGTGCAAGAGAACATTTTTGGCTGTGTTGAAATAATTGGGATAGGAGTGTATATATATATGTTTAGAAGTGATTGATGGCCAGACCAGTATGCCCATGTGATGTCAACTTACAAATGTACCTATGTGACCAAATGTAAACATTTTCTATACTACCTCAATCCTCACCAATCACCAAACCCACCTCCCCTTTTCCCTTCTTACCCACACCTCACTTTGGGCAATTATGCGTTCTACAATTCAAAAAATGTATGCATAATAAGTTTATGACTGAGGATGTGAATAAATAACATCACTCAAGAAATAGAGTGTTGTAAGTTTGATTCTGATTATTTTGACAATTTTCTCTGTGTTAAAAAAATTCCGCAACTGGGACCCCTTTATATGCAACACACTGCATGTGGGTGGAGTGGCTGTCCTGCGGTTGTACCTCTTTTAAAGATGGCGTTGCCTTTGAAAAAGGCCCCACAATATGACCGCACTACAAGGTTGCTGCACGCCATGGACTCAAAAGTCCATGCCGTGCAGTAACTGGTGTGCATTCACACAGGGGACATATGTTATACCCTCCTGTGGCATCCACATGCGGAGGAGGCACAGGGGGCACTCTAGGGCCCCCTTTGTTTCCTCTCTGCCATGGTGTACATGGAGGAAGAATCTCAATGACACTACCGGCAGAGAAGAAACTCTTAATATGCTTGGCAGAACCACGGTTCTCTGGACAAGCATATTGTGGCCTCTGTGACACAAAACCACCAGGGAACGGTGGTTCCCTGGCAACATCGATGGTCCCAGGGAGGTCCGACCACCCAACTCACAATGGGGTACTTGAACTACTAGTTTTGCAGTGGCAGCACCCCCGCGAGTCTTTTGGTCCTCGGACCGCCAGATTTGTAATCTGATCTTCAGTGTACTGTGACTGATTAGTACTGCTTTATTCAACTCACTTTGAATATATGCTCTAAAGAAAAAGTAAGAAGCTCAAAAAATTAGATGAATATTAATGCACAAACTATCCAAGACTTCCATGGTCGCAAATTATAGCTCTCAACTCCCATCCTTCTCCACAGACAGGTTCTGACAGCATCTGTTAGTACATAAGTAAATACGGTGTGTTACCGTTACAACGGAACTTTTACAACGTAATGCTGTTACAACGCAGCTATTACATCGTAAATACCATTACAATGCATGCCATTACAACGCATGGCATTACATAGCAGATGGTATTACAACGCATACCATTACATCGTAAGTATTGGTAAGTATTTAATTTTTATTTTTATTTTATTTAATATGTTATTATTGATTTAATTATTATTAATTATAAAAAAAAATTATTTCGTTTTTAAATATTATAAATTAAATATATTAATTTAAGTATTTTTTAAAATAAGTATGAGTATAGGAGTATATGTTTTGGGGTACTGATGTATATGTTTTGGGGTGTTTGGGTATTTTTAGGTTTTAGGGCAGTGTTTCGGTTTTGGGGTACAGGGGTGTTTTTAGGTTTTAGGGCAGGGTTTGGGTTTTGGGGTACAGGGGTATTTTTAGGTTTTAGGGCAGGGTTTGGGTTTTGGGGTACAGGGGTGTTTTTAGGTTTTAGGGTAGGGTTTGGGTTTTGGGGTACAGGGGTGTTTTTAGGTTTTAGGGTAGGGTTTGGGTTTTGGGGTACAGGGGTGTTTTTAGGTTTTAGGGCAGGGTTTGGGTTTTGGGGTACAGGGGTGTTTTTAGGTTTTAGGGCAGGGTTTGGGTTTTGGGGTACAGGGGTGTTTTTAGGTTTTAGGGCAGGGTTTGGGTTTTGGGGTACAGGGGTGTTTTTAGGTTTTAGGGCAGGGTTTGGGTTTTGGGGTACAGGGGTGTTTTTAGGTTTTAGGGCAGGGTTTGGGTTTTGGGGTACAGGGGTGTTTTTAGGTTTTAGGGCAGGGTTTGGGTTTTGGGGTACAGGGGTGTTTTTAGGTTTTAGGGCAGGGTTTGGGTTTTGGGGTACAGGGGTGTTTTTAGGTTTTAGGGCAGGGTTTGGGTTTTGGGGTACAGGGGTGTTTTTAGGTTTTAGGGCAGGGTTTGGGTTTTGGGGTACAGGGGTGTTTTTAGGTTTTAGGGCAGGGTTTGGGTTTTGGGGTACAGGGGTGTTTTTAGGTTTTAGGGCAGGGTTTGGGTTTTGGGGTACAGGGGTGTTTTTAGGTTTTAGGGCAGGGTTTGGGTTTTGGGGTACAGGGGTGTTTTTAGGTTTTAGGGCAGGGTTTGGGTTTTGGGGTACAGGGGTGTTTTTAGGTTTTAGGGCAGGGTTTGGGTTTTGGGGTACAGGGGTATTACGACTTTATAGAAATTAAATTAATTAAATTAATTTTATTTAATTTAATTAAATTAATAACAATATTTACAATTATTAATTTAATTGTATTAATAAACGATTACAATTAAATTATATTATTTAAAAATGTTTAATTAATTAAATTCTTTTAATTTTATTAATTATAATAATATTATGTATTATTTATAACTTAATTAAATTATAATTATATTTATTGTAATTAATTACATTATATTATTTTTTATTTATACATTTTTTATATATCATTAATTATATTATTTTAAATTACTATAATTAAATTAATTACTGTTGTAATAATGTTATATTATTTTTATTATTTTAAATTAATTTAATTAACTTTATTACATTTTTTAAAAAAAAGATATACTTACCAATACTTACGATGTAATGGTATGCGTTGTAATACCATCTGCTATGTAATGCCATGCGTTGTAATGGCATGCATTGTAATGGTATTTGCGATGTAAAAATCGCGTTGTAACGGAACGCGTTGTAAAACATCGCGTTGTACTGACACCAATCCGTAAATACATATAAGAATTTACAAGAGACTACTTAGAACCTTGCAGAGTCGGGCTTGAAACCAAAATCAGCCCTCGCAAAATGTTCAATCCAACCACACAGTGCCGGAAACTATGACTAAAAAAGGCAATGGTGGTACGGTTGGGTCATGGCAGACCATCCTCCTCTGAAAGAAGCCTCACCGTTGAAGCCTACAGGGAAAATGCCATACTGGCAGAATGGCACAGGTTCTTTGTTGTAGGTTAATTCATCTCTAGTCTTATATATTTTATTTCCATAAGCCTCTAACTGCAACATCAGTACAGTCAGTCAATAAATGCAACAGATAGACTTGGCAAGAATAATACCAGCAAATGTATATTCATGTTGGGATAGGCACCTAAGCTGTTTTAGTCAGTGCAGCAGAGCGATGTCTCAACATGGTCTAGTGCTATCAGCACAAACCATACAGATACCAGAGTCATTCCTATATTGTCCTTGTAGCTAAGAAGGTAGATTTATGGTATTTAGATTTAGGATATGCAGACATTTAAAGTTAACGTCTTTAAAATGATTAGCACAAAACACTATTTTGACTGCAGGAATGCTGGGTGTTCCATAGAGAAACACTGAGAAGCAATTTAAAATATTGAAGCTGCTATCTCGGGATGGGGATCATCTAAAGAAATTAATAAACCTCTATTTTTAATATTTATTAAAAGTAAGCCCAACATAATGGTGAAGTCATTTTCTTAATGAATCATAATATAGCCTTATAGCCTGCCGTAGCGGGCTATACCGGCTATCAAAGGCCGGCTCCCACGTTAAAGGCCTGAGTCGAAGGCGAGGGACTTTAACAAGGGTGAGGGACTTTATTAGCCGGTATAGCCCTGCTACGAAGGGCTATAAGGCAATTAGAACATTCTGAAAGCTAGTAGAATGCTGCTCCTCTTGCAGTGGTGCCTAGTTAATTTAAATCAGAGGACCAACTACCATCACAAGGATGGTGGCGGCAGAGGAGCCCAGGGAGGGAGAGGGATTCGGAGGGGATCCTGCTTATGCGGAACTAGGGTCCTCACACACCCAGCAAGCTAGGTGTCATGCTTCATCATCTGGACCTGCTCCTCATTGGGTCGGCGTTGGGTCCCATTGGTTAGTAAGTGAGGCATTGCTATCCGCAAGCTAGTTCCAGGCAAAAATGTGCCACCACAAGGCACCTCCTTCTGAACACTTTCTGGACATGAAGAAGATCAGCAAAGGATTGGACCTGTAACCTGAGAGGAGCCCTGGAATATTTGACCTGCTCCCTCTTATACCCAAGACAAAGACTTGTACTTTAAGGGCTAAAGGGAGACAAGCTGCAACAGGCCTTTTCCTGGAAGTACCCAGCTGACCAAGGGTAACTGTGCCTGGATTTGACTGTGCTGTTGGTCTCTGCCTGTCACCATGTCAGTCTCTTAAGTGTTTCCCCTTAGGTCCTTGGGGCCATAGAATACTCCTGTGGTTTGTTGAGGCCATGGTTTTAATTTAGATCTTGGCAGATAGGATACTCCATCACAAACTTGATGGATATCCCATCTGCTGATTACAAGTGCATAATATACTAAGACATACGGAGAACGGGACATCCGTCACGTTTATAATGGAGCATCCCATCTACCAAGATCTAATCATCAGGCTGCAAGTCAGGTAAAAATTTAGAGCAGGACAAACTTGGTTGGTGTGTCCCACCCACGCTCCATCAAGGTCGACTTCAAATTGTGCCTAGGGTTCGGTCTACCATGACTGTTGGCTATCATTTGATTTTTTGTGCTTTTTGGGGCTGTATATAATTTAAACTTTCAAAATGTGTTATATTATTGTATGTTTTTCATTCTATTTACTAAATGTTACTCTAAGTTTCTAATTCAGTATGGGATTTTTATTGTTTTACATTTTTACTTTATTACTGCCTCATTACTGCCTAAACACTTTACACACTTCCCCAAGTTAAGCCTGTCTGCTCTGGTCCAAGCTACCATGGAGTTGGGCTCAGATTCATTTAGTCACTTGGAAGGGTTGACAAGAGTTGAAATGTTTCCTTGAAGTGGCCAGTTGCCCACTCTAAATAATATTCCAATTTATTACACTGGTGTTCAGTGATGGGATCCAGGACTTGTGTTTTTCCCTTACTTGACTGACTTAAATTGAAATTAAAAGGCCCTTTCTAAATCAACAGCAAAAATTGACATTTTAGAGTTTTAATTGGTTTTTGATTCCTATTGAGTCATTTTAATTTTTTTTCCTGTACTGTTAATTTTTGTCCCTTACGTTTTTGGGGAACATAGAGGGCGATCTGGCTAACGTGGAGAGCCTTAGCATGGCAGAGCTGAGGAGTAATGAGGACTGAAGCTAAACCAGCATTCCATGAAGGCAGATTACCACTTTTCCTTCAGTGTTTGGAAAGACGTCTGTCAGCTATAGTACATCTCAGAGGATCACAATGATGAAGTTGTGGAAGCAAATGAGGATGACATTGAAGAGGCCCCTGTTCCAGAGGAGTGTTCTCCCCAAGGAGCAACATCACCTGTGGTATCTAGGGTAGGGAGTAGTGAGTCATCTAGCAATTTTGTAATTTTGTCCAAATCAGAGTTGGAGGACACCCAAGTGGAAAGGGCCTTAAAGTTGCTACTGACCACTCTGGCCCTAAAGAGGAAAAAGTTGGCCTTGGCTGCTGAGGAATGGAAGGAAGCCGAAAAAGGCACTTTGGCACCGGAATTGAAAAAGTTGCCTTAGAGAGGAAAAGGGTCCTCAAGGCCTAAGTGAGGTACCAGGGCAAGCTAGACCCGAGGTTCTGTAGGGTCTCCAACTCCAGTGATGATGGTAGCAGCAATACTGAAGTGCCTAGGAGAGGTAAAGGAAAAGTCCACATCCCAACAAAACAGGTGCCTAGTAACATGGTGAGGGGTGGCAGGGATAAATGGTTTGCAGCATATGAAGAAGACTTGCACATGGATAGAGACCCAGAGAAGGACTTGGGGTGTAGGCTATGGAAGCACATGTCTATTAATGTGATGTATACCTGAGTGGCCCTAGAAGGAGAAGACCAGGTTAGGTGTGTCACATGAAAGAGTTCCTCATTGGAAAATGTGTTCAGAACCTTGAGAAATGTCACCTAATGTTCAGAGATAGCAAGAAGCAGGCACACCCGTCATGGTTGGATTTTGTAGACTCCTCTAGCAAGGCACTGTAAAGTTGGGTGAAGAGAAATAAAGTAAAGGATTATGATGGGCTGTAGAGTTTGTTCATGAAGAAGCACATCTTGAGAAGTTTCTTTACAGATTTATGCCCGCACCTTATACATTCCAAGCACACTGTGCTAAGACAGATTGGGAAGAAGCAGAATCTCTGGCTCAGCACCATAGTGTCCTAGAAGGTATCCGGAAGTGATTGCAGGAAGGGTGGCACGGGTTCCCCTCTGCAAAAGGCAGGAGGAGCACAGGAAATCATAGAAAAGTTCCAAAAAGTGCCCAAGAAGAGTTTTGAGGAGAGGGATCCCCAGACCACTTCTGAGCAGAAGGGGCAAGGGTGGGGGAAAGAAATCCATGATGCCATGTTACCAGGCCTGGTGGTCTGACTGTCTACAGACAGGACATGAGTGGGCACACCACAGAGGTGACTACTGTAGCACCATGGGTAGGTTATTGCCAGAAAGAGGGTGTAGAGCATGGCCTAGTATCCCGTAGCTGGGAGTTGAACCATGAAGCTAAGCTGGTGATCCCTGAAGGTGGTAGACAATTTCCTGGAGGTTGGTGTGAATGGGATCCCTGTCACTGCTCTACGGGATACCAGCAGCCAATGCCAACTTTTTCTCCTCAAGGGCCTGGGTGACCAGTTACACCTTCAAGGCCACATCATGTTGGTAGCAATGCTGGTTTCCCCACAACAGTTTTTACCAGGTCATGTTATACATTAACCCATGCCAGGTCATGTTATGCATGAACCCATGCCAGGTCATATTATACATTAACCCAAGTATGTACGTTGTATGGACATGGTTTTCTTAGCATGGGAGGGGTATTGGCCAGAGGAGGGTCATTGTCAGTTCCCAGATGCCCATTTACGGCGTCGCTGGAAATGAGCTCATACTGAAGAGGCAAAGGCAGTGAGGGGTGCCCCAAAAATACAGATTTCTAGAGCTACAATCCTTAAATTGAGGGTATGAGGGCCCACATGAAAAGCATGTGATATGAAAAGGATGTCATCTATAACTGAGGACCGGACGGTCAGAGGCTACCCTTTTTTGAGAGATCACCCTTGAACTGACCCGGAGGAGACCACTTCAGTCCTGGAGGTTCTGCCTGCCCTGCCTCAGAAACAGGGGAAAGGAGACTTGCACCAGACAAATCCCTCACAACAAGACTAGTGTGTGTCATCCTTGAGGGAGACTGTGTACCCACCCAGTAAATTCCTGGACTTCCAGGCACATGTTCAGTCTCAGGGCACAGACCTTGAGTAGAAGAGCCAGTTTTAGGGTGTAACCCCGAAGATTGGCGAAGTAAGACTAAATCGAGGGTGTCTGCAACCTGAAGTTATGCGCCCCCATTTGGAGAAACCAAAGAGGCCAACGGAACCTCTGAAGCAAGTTGGGGGCTCCCTGACAGACAACAGAAGGGAAACACTGTGGCTATTCGTCATAACTGGCATTTTAATTTTCATACAACTGTGCACAAGCAGTATAAATGTTCCCACCCCTGTATGAAGCCAACATTATACACAAATGAGAGTTTACATGCATGTCCTGCACATTTGCCTCACTTGCCTGCGGTTGGCTGTGGTGAGGCTGCTCCATTTCCATGCCCATCCAGGAAGTGTTGGAAACAGTCCAGGGGCTTACTTCCGTGTAGCAGCATTTCAGAGCTCATCTCTTGCTGATTAGACTTTGCCCGGGCACAGAGGTCTATGATGGAGAAATGTGAGTACTGATCTTTCCCATCTACAAGCTGAGCTGAATCAATAGACACCTGAGATGCATCCAGGTCTCCAGAAGCCTCACTGCTTTCCGAGTTCCTAAGGAACCAACAAGAAAAGATTAAACAAATGATGCAGGGCAAACACGCAAAGGCATATCTTACGTGATCATGAGAGAGTTCATATGCTGAAGCACTAATTTGATCTGGGATGACCATTAGAAATATGGCCTAGTTTTGTGAGTTTTAACACATTTTTTTAACCATCTTTCCACCATGAGCAGTAATACCTTCAATTAGGACATTGCCAGTACTCATAAAACACATAATTCAACAAGTTACACCTGTAATATAAGTGCAAAACAAATATTGTTTAAAGACGATTTTGCATACTATAATTTGCTTTGCGACTAGAAATAAATATTGGCACAATTTAAAAGTGAACAATTTCAAATTTACTCTCAGATACTTGCACCCACATTTGGAGTAATTTTCTAATTATTTTGAAATTCACAAAAACCCCGAAAGTATTGTAGGGACGCCGGAATAACCTACAATTGCTAGTAGTATTTCTTGAATGATTACGCCTTTCAAGTCAAACGTGAAGTCTCTTAAAGCAACTGTATATTTTCACATATGCAAAATGTGCTCCAAAGTGCATTTGAGTTTTAAAAAAATGGTTTTCTTTTAGTTCTTCTCTAGAAAGAAAACAGTTCGTCTGCATCAAAGCTGGCATTCGGTGTGCACCCGTCCTACACAAACCATGGATAAGAATTTACTTTTGTACTTGACAAAAGTAAATCTCCAACCGTATACTTGGTGGCAAAGGGCCCGATTCATAGAAGTAATCTGAGACATAATCCTAAACTTACTACTTTTGGTATTCACAGAAGGCATTTAGTAGTAGTAAAGTTAGGATTTTGTCTAAAGTCTGTCTTAAGTCAAACTTAAGACAAAATCCTAACTTTACTACTACTAAATGCCTTCTGTGAATACCAAAAATAGTAACTTTAGGATTTTGTCTCAGATTAGTTCTGTGAATCGGCCCCACAGTTAGTGAATAGCCGACATCTTGCAAGATTGTTTCTGCCCACGACCCAGGAACAATCTCTTGCTTATTAGGAGATTTGCTCAGATATAATACTACGCCATAATTGTTCAAAATTATGAGTAAACAAATCAATTTTCGAGCATTCATTCATGTTTGTGGATAGAGATGTGACTAAAAAATATAATTTGATTAATTTGTGCACTTGAATTCAACTTAGTTAATGCGAGTTAACATTACTAATTAAACGATTGCGTGCATAATGTTATCGATACACTGTTCTCCATTTCACGTGCATCTTTCTGTCTTCCATTTTATGACGATTGAGTGTTTTTTATCATCCCCTGACGTTGTCACTGCACTGATTCGATGCTTGTTTCATCACTCAGTCATTGTCTGCTGGGTATGTGTTCAGAAATGAGAGCGATATTTGCGGCATGACAATGTAAGGATTTATGTAACCCATAGTGATAAAAACGAAAACATGAATTAGATTGTAAAAGGAACGCAAATGATTTCTTAAATGTACCCATTATGCATCCAAAGGGTATTCATGCCACCACCAACCGTAGCAGAGGGCAGAAAAGGGTATGTTTAAAACCCAAACACACTGTTATACTTTTAGATATAAGGGTACATGAATGCATATTCCAGAAATAAAGGGCATAGAAATAATTACATTTAAAAGCATGTCAGATTGAACTATTCACTTTGCCACAACACGTGAGCGAGCGGATCACATATTTAGAATGGTCCTTTTATGGAGTTCTCCTTGGAGGCCTGTGATGGCGTCTTACATCACATCGAAAACAAGGAGGATTACTCCTTGACATTTTGAGGGCTTTGCAATGGAACCTGAGAAGCTGTGATATGAAAGAAATGCATTTGAGCCTTTGTGCCAGAGAGTGTGAGTTTACAATACCGGGCATGTAAGAACAGACATATTTTAGGCAGGCACAGATGGAGGATTACCAAAATGACCCCAAGTAAGGCAGAAATGTTGGAGCTTAAATTATACAAGTTATCCGAGGAGAACCAGACTCAACAAAACTCCTGCGAAAGGCAAGGGCTGTTAATAGCGAATAGCACTATAGGTTTCAGTATTCTAGGCTTTACCTCTACTACTTCATCTACATTCATTTAGAGGTAATTTTTTAACGAATCTGAGTTAATGCAAATCTTTATGGAATAAAAGGTCTGGGTCAGGCCCTCAGTTACAGAGGATGAAATCTGAAAAAAATGTAGGGTAAACAGATTACTACAAATTTATACGTTTTTTGTAGTTCACAACATTAAAATTGAGTGGTCATACTATTTTGCAGGAAACTCATACCCCTGTGTGAAAACTTTGCATTAGAAGATAGGGAAAGTCAGCAGAAGAACTTTTTCCTCAAGTTATTCCTCATTTAAATGTACATTGAAAGTATTGCAATGTATTCCGGGTCTGGTGACATACCTACTGGTTCACGGCAGGGATCGGGGAATCTCATATATTCCAATATGCCTCACTGGCACACAAGTAGAGCAGAGCAAACACAAAGAGATGACTTAGGGCGAACAAAGCAAACATAAGTAGAGCATACCTGCCTCCACAGCAACAAGCACAATGCGTTTCCAGGAATAAAACAGGTAGAATAAAAACCTGTGTTTCTTTCAGTGTGACACCTGACCATTCTCTTGGTGCTTCTCCAAATTGTTTACTATTACATACAGGTACACCACACAACAATGGACATTGGTCTAAAGCAAGTCAAACCTACTGGCTTTACCAAGGGTAAGCAGTAGCAATATCTGTAGCAGTATCGGATGTCAATTTCGCTGTGAGAAATAAACATTTCAATTCTAAAAATATGAGACTTGAAAATAAATATTGCTCATGTCTTTGGAAGCAGTAGTGGTTTTCAGATTGTCTAATTAACTCACACTCTCTCCTTCACAGCACTTCCCTCTGTATGTTCTATTTGTTAGAAATGGACAGCCTTTTTCGCCCAACATATTTCTAACATCTCCCATCTACATATCACACACCTCATCTCTGCTCTTAATTAACCCTGGGCGGAGTTGGCGGAGTGGGGCTTCGCGGAGCCACGCGAAGTGGGCGAGAAACTACGCCCACCTCCGCACTCCGCGTAGCCCCACTACGCAAACACCACTGGCCGCCAGCCCCGCCACCCGCCCTCCCTAAATACTTTCAATTAAAGGAGTCAAATAATTAAAACGCACTTACCTTGCCCGCCGCTGCCCGCCGCGTCCCCGGGGCTCGCTATCTTCCTTCCGTCTTCCGTCTTCTTTACTAATGCGCATGCGCGGGCGGCCGCGCATGCGCATTTCTCACGAGAAAATGCGCATGCGCGGCCGCCGCGCATGCGCATTAGTAAAGAAGACGGAAGACGGAAGATAGCGAGCCCCGGGGACGCGGCGGGCAAGGTAAGTGCGTTATAATTATTTGACTCCTTTAATTGAAAGTATTTAGGGAGGGCGGGAGGGAGGCGGGTGGCGGCCAGCTACGCTCCGTCTGCGGAGCGTGCGTAGTGCCGCCTGGCTACGCCCGCTCCGCAAAATGCGGAGTAGGCAGCACTACGCACACTCCGTGCACGGAGCGTAGCTGGCCGCCCACCCTTACTCGTAATCACCCTCTTTTCACTCGCTCCCACTCTAAACACTTTCTTGCATCTCCTTCATTCAATTCCTCCACACACAATGTGTAAATGTAAATGTAAATATACAGGAATTTATATAGCGCAAATCACTGAGCGGTTTCTAAGCGCTTGCTTAGGGAACCCCTCCTGGTATTCCCCTGTGACATAACCCCGGCAGGGTATCCGCAAGGTGAAAGCCAGGCATCCCGCCGGAAGGGGCCGTTGTGGAGATTAAGCAAGCTATTGCCCAGAGTCGCAGAGTGTGAACCCATGAATCGAGTAGGCACCAGAGCGAGAATTGTCAAGCCCATGGACATTTTAGGACTCAAGACACCGCAGAGCCGGGAATTGAACCCTGGTCCCGGGCTGACCTCTGCTTCCAGGTCTGCCTCCTCTAACCAGTGAGCCACACTTCTCCACAATGGCCACTCAATTGTTGTATACAGAACAATGGACTAGGAGGTAATTATAAGGAGCTGAGATTAATTCAGGCCAATCACCTTTTTCCATATTTCTGAGTATAACAGGTATGCCAAGATGTGGGTCCTCTGCACATAGTGCCAGTGGAACCAAGCTATACCCGGCTGATGAGCCCTTTTATGGGTGAAACCGGTCCTGGGTTGCTTGTGTTCTGGCACAGGGCAGACTTGCCTGGCAGCTCAGGCTGGGTTTATTTCACAACTTGTACAAAACCCCATAAAAAAAAATCTTAGGAAATTCAACTTTAAGCGAAATGATAAGCAGGAAACACCTCAGGGAAATGGCATACTGTGATGGTTTTTACAGCTATTGTTGAGAACTTGATTCATGTTTTTTTGCCTTTAAAGTTAAGGACATCATTATAGGACCTGGTAGGGACCTGTTTCAAAGTCAATTTGTAACTACTGCGCGGGGTCTGAGACCCAGAGGGATCCGCCCTACTTAAAACCCTGGCTTCAGCTTTCCTTATTGGTAGCATGTACTTCAGCGTGTGATACGGGCTTTGATATAAGGCGTTGTTATTGATGGGGGGGGGGGGCGCTACATGCCCTCCTGCATCAGCAGAGAATCAACTTGCTTTAGCGAGGTTAGCTGGTTCCTCACCTAGGGATCAGGGTACCCCTCCATACATTAGGTTAGGGCGAAACAGACAAGAATGACTGGGAGTATTGCAAGAGCGTGGTGCTGCACAATGCGTGGTTGATGTTCAAGTAACCCAGAGATGAGGCTTTTTGTAAGTGTTGGGAAGACACTTTCAGAGTGCTCCGAAAATCTGTGCATAATATTATGCAGCTGGTGAATATATTCTCAGGCACCATATTATGTAACTGGACTCTAAGCTAATATTTAACTGTGCTTCATTAAAATGGGCAAAAGTATGTTTAGCGTATATTTTCTAATATATTACCACAAGCAGTGAGCAACACTTTTTCGTGCATACATACAGATTGTCCACGTAAAATTCTTCTGGGGCACTATCTAGGGGAGGATCCAGGTCGTGGACCAAGATGGCCGCTCGGGCTCCCGGCTCCGCCGGCCGCGGTCTCCTGCCACCACATCTAGCTCCCTAGCCAGCGCCTCTATTATGCTCCTGTGCGGCGGAGATGAAGCGGCGCAGATCCATGCGCGCCCGAGTGCTCTGGCGGCTTCCTTGCCGGAGATGTGCCGTCTCGAAGTTTGCAGCCCGCCCCTGCCTGAAGCCGGGGTCTGGGGTACTGAACTGCCCGGCCCCTAACACAACAACAATGGCAGGGTGCGTGCCGGACGTGCCGGTCTGGGAGGATGGCGACCCGGACTTACCTGATTTTGACGGCGATTTTTACGCAGCGCCACAGCAATGTTGAGATTCGATTTGCTGCTCTCCCCTGAATATTGAAGCAACGACCCCCCCCCCCCAGCTGGTCATTCTGTGGGTGTGCGCCCTGTGCAGATTATATCGATCCCGATGGCGGTGAGTGTCTCCCAATACCCTTGCTGGGACTGTTTGCCCCCTAATTGATAAGCGACCCCGGGACACTCTCCGCCTAGTGGGGTATGCTCCGTGTGGGAGCGCCTTGCACGCAATTGCACCTGAGGGGACCGATACCGATCCTTTACTACTCGGCTGGGGCCACGAAAATGGCGCGATCGGACACCTGGAGCGGATTGGCCTGGTGCGCTGGAGCCTCGCTGGATGCGATGACTGCCGCTACTGGGGGAAAGATGGAGAACCTTCAGCTGGAGGATGGCATGGCGGCCATTGCTTACTTGCAACTCGCACGACAAAACCAGATGGAGACCGTGGGGAGAGACCTGGATGCTGTTGTGCGTGGGGTCATCCAGGTGGAGCGACTTCTGCCCTAATATGCGGATTACTGGATGTTGTGTGCCATGTTGATTGTTGGCAGTCGCTTCATGGGTGCCCCCGGGACTTGGTGGTCTCGGGACTAGATGGTGACGTCCTATGGGCCCACGCTCGACAGAGGGATAGTGGCGCGGTGTGTTGTCCAGCAATCACAGCGGATGCCGAATATCTGACGATGGTGTCATTTATGGGAGCATTACCCGGTTCTAATGACTAACTGCTCGACAGCGGCGGGTAGCGATGGTGCTATGACAAGCCCTTTTTCCCTTTGTTCTGGACTGATGTTGAGGAGTGAGCACCATCTCTCACGCTCCCTGATGGCCCCTAGACAGTTGGATAGCTACGTCCTTCGAGCAACATCACTGTGTACTATCGTGCCTTTGGAAGACATCCTCTTCTCAGTCTGGTACTCTGATTCACCTACACCTGTAACGTGGAGACTGGGTTGCAATCGTGATTTGGACCGGGCGGGCCTGGGTTGAGTATTGTAATGCTACTTTCAGTGCGGTCCGATGCGGGACTTTTTACCTATGTCATGATGGCGCTAACGGCAGACTGGCAAAGACTGAACCCACTCATAATACGTGTACTGTATTGCATTCCGGCTTTCCGTTTGGAGTGGGTATCTTCTGTGGTGGGGAGAGGGGGGCGGGCAAGGGCTGGGGTCTGTCCTGGTTTCCTCCTCCGTTTTCTTCCTTTCTTTTTTTCCTTTTTCTCTCCTCTAGATTTTTAACTTAAGTCGAGCTATAGCTCTCTTCCGCTTTCTTCTACATTTCGGGTTCTATAACGGGCGACAGGCACGCTGCTGAGGGGGAGGCCGTAGCCATAGGCAGGGATGCAGGGTGGGGGGTTCGGGGAGGGGTATCACTGTTTTCTTTTTTCTTTTTTCGTTTCTAGGGCCCCTTTGTTCTCACTTGTTATTCTTGGCTTTGCCTTTACTCCTCGTTCTTTCCCCTTCTTCTTTGGAACCAAGCGATAGGTTGTTTACCGTACGTTTCTCTGGTCCGAATTACGAGGGGTGTTGTTTCTTGAAACAGACTTAAGATGCAGCAGGCATGTACTGCATTGGCGTGCGAACTGTACTGTTCATTGTCTATCCTGTTTACTACGCATTAGTGTCAACGCTCTGCCTTTATTAGTCCTGCTGCGAAGATCCTGATTACTGACAGCCCTTGATATAATGATTGTTCGATTGTACGGCGTCCGATCCTGGTTTTCCCTACACCTTAAAAAAAAAAAGAAACCTCTTTCATCCTGGTACCTATATGGTACAGTCATTATCCTGAGCTGCAATGGGGCAATTGGGAGGCGGACTGCTGAGTACTTATGGCTTTTACTGATTTGCTGCCCGTGATTGTAACTGCTTTGTGTATCAATAAAGGTTTACCAAAAATAAAAAAATAAAAAAATTAAAAATTCTTCTGGGGCAAATCCTTGTGAGAAAGCTTATTAACGACAATGGTTTCTGTCAGTTCCTGACAATCTTTAATCTTCAATTCCCCTATTAGTTCTTCTACAGCATATGAAACTCAGCCATCGTGAATTCCAATGTCATTCTGGAGTTCTGCACTCTGGGTACCTTTCCAGCCGTATACCCTTCTATTCAGCATTACATCTTCGACAATGCACAAAGACTGTAAACTTACACATCACTGTTGGCATACAGGCGTGATAGGAAAACTGACACCTGTTGCAAATACCCTTCACCTAGCAATGTCGTCCCCTTTGAAGACCACTGATATGTCGTGTGTATGACCAGTTTATTCAAACTTCTTAATGTCGTGCCTCCCATGGTAACAAATATAATCTGTCGCTTCTAGAATTAAAACTTATTTCTTCACAATTACTTTCTAAAATTGGAAGTTCTAAACATTTTTAACAATTCAAACATTGCACTTATGTTGAGTCTCTGGTTTTAAAAAGTCAATGAAATAGATGATTGTCAGCATGCTATGGGCAGCCTGGTCTTCCTAAAGTGTAAACTTATCCGCAGTGTGTTTCTTCAAAATCGAATACTTCTTGGAAACCTCCCTGTTAGAAAAAGCATATTTTGTGTGGTCACCGCCATTATTTGCTAGTAGGTATTGCAGGGCTTTGAATTCTACAAAATGGGCTACAGATATCAAGTCCTCAGTGCATGGGTGCTGAACACCTGTTGCCAGACTGCTGCAACCTTCAAACAACCATTTTTGACAGGAGGGCAGCACCGGCCGGTAGTGGGAGTACCGGCCGGGCGGTGACGTGGTGAGGGGCAGGGTGGGGGGTAGTAATGTATGGATTACGGAGTTTAACAGGTAAGTAAACAAACATAAATAAACGTATTTCGTTGCACGCACTTCATTGCATTTGGTGATGCAGTGCATGCAACGAAATTCGTTTTATTTTTTTATGTTTACTTACCTGTTTAACTCCGTAATCCATACATTACTAACCCCCACCCTGCCCCTCCCCCTCCCCACGTCACCGCCCGGCCGGTACTCCCACTACCGAGCGGGGTGCAGGAGGGAATCCTACTTTTAAACATTAACCTCTTCCTTGCTCATGACGATCCCAGCTCGTCATGGGTCACAGTGGAGCTGTGCTCATGACGAGCCCAGTTCGTCATAACTGCGGCGGTCCGCCCAAACGCGATTGAGTCCCCGGTTGTGAAGGGCAAATTAATCAGTGGGCAGAGTCGTGATGAGCCCAGCTCGTCATGAGCACAGCTCTACTGTGACTCATGGCGAGCTGGCCTCTTCATGCGCTCCGTGGGCCCCCCCCCGCACTGTGGGGGAATTACCCCAGCAGCGAAGGGGTTAAGTAGTTCGCTTCAATGTTGCCGTTGTAGTCACAGGATAAGGTGTCCAGTGTTTAAAAGTGCAACATGTAAGAATTGAACGTTGGCATCTTCCTACAGTGATTAGCTACCAAACGCTATTTTCAGTGTATTGTGCTGTGGTTTGTTTCATAAGTAGGATAAAGTAAAATTAAAGTACTATTGTTTTACATTTGTCCAGGAAAAAGCTACCAAATTAATTTCCGCACTCTTTTTTAAATATTTATTAAAAGTCCAGTAAAGTGGTGAAGTTCATTTTGTATGTATATGCAGGAACAGTACTGGTTAGAAAGTTATACTTTTCCTTCCATAAGTTGCAGGGCCTGATTAGCAATAGCAACACAAAAAGATGACGGGCAAAATGCTGAAGATTGTCAAACGTTCACACCCAGTATGGAGATCTGGGCCTCAATCCATTGTTCATTTTGCTCACCATGCCATTCAAGTTTGGACTCAGTCATATGCAAATCAGTCTTGACCCTGAAACTTTTCAACCATTCACCCCCAGTCAACAATGAGAGGTGATACCCCAAAACTGATACCAGGATGCTTGTTTCCAGTCCAGAGAGGAAGTTCGGGCTGGACATTTCCCATGAGGAGCAGGTTCAAGACTGATTTGCATATGGCTGGGTCCAAACTAGGGAAGAATAGTAAGCAAAAGAACAAAAGATTCAAGCTGGATCTCTTCACTGGGGGTGAGTGGTTGAAAAGTTTCAGAACTTGGTCAATCATCTTGTTGTGTTTGCTATGTTCCCTCTAAGTGGCCATGAGTATTCCCAGACGTGGGTCCCTTGTTCGCTGTGCCACTGTTTTCAATTTAGCCTGTTTGATGAGGGGTGATAACTAGTAACTGGCCCCAGGATGCTTGTTTCTAGCCCAGGGAGGACCTGGATTGTTCCCATGAGGAGCAGGGTGAAGACTAATTTGCATATGACTAGGTCCAAACTGCAAAGTGAGCAAAGGAACAACAGATTCAACCAATATCTCTTGACTGGGGTGAATTGTTGAAAAGTTTCAGCACTCCCACTGCGTCCATCATTTTGTTGTGTTTGCACTAATTAGCAATAGCCTGCCTGCAGCTGGCCTGTCAATGCTTACCTTTGATGCAGTGTGATATACTGTTGTCAGTGCAGAATCAATGACCTGGGGAAGGTATGTGACTCAGCTTTTCCCAAGAACAGGAGTTGAGCAAGGTATAGGGACAACTATAACTTGAAAAGGACTAGGGGGAACCTGTTTCTGTCCAGTTTAGTGATGTGGCGCCTGGAGGAGAGATGATTTTGATCACAGGATACACCTGAGCCATCCTGGCACTAGTCAGAGGGGTGAGGGAGTTTGTCACAAAATCAGTTTGGATTGGTTGAGTAGAAAGGATAGCTCATTAATCTAGATACACCCTTGGGTGTGCCACAACCCTGCTCCTTGGTCAGAAAAGTACTCCTATGCTAGATTTTTCTGGAAATGTTGTACTAGACTGGGAGACCGATCACAGTGGTGCAAACATTATGTGCTGAAAAAGAGAGAGGGGTTAGCCTTGGGAACTTTTTAGCCATTGGTTAGAGATTGTCCCAGAGTCAACCCCATGCAATTGGCTAGCGAAAACAACAAAAGCAGCACCTCCACCCTAGCTCTTCAGAACACATCTGGACTTGTGGAAGAACATAAGTTGCCTGGATCTGCTGTCTGTGAACTGTGGTTAGACAAAGATCTGGATATGTTGCCACTTGGACCAAGGTCTCAGAAGTGGACTCCAAGGGTGAGTTGACTGATGTTGTGTGGCTCCAGGGACACAAAAAGCTGCTAGGAACCTTTTCCTGTAGTGACCCGTTGCCCCGTGGGAAGGGGACCATGATTGGACTGTGCTACTGGCCTCTGCTGGAGTGGATCCCAGAGTCTAGATACTGACCCTGACATTCTGGGAGACTTACAAGTAGCTACACCAAAAAATTCCAAAAGTTGGGATTTCCGGAGGACTGGGACTAATGACCCCAGGTTATACATACAATGTGTGACCTCATGTGCAAGAAAATCAAGTTGGTCCTTCCTTGATATTTTTGCCACCTGAAAGAAGAACTCAGTGGATCCTCACAGCTCAGGTATCTTTGGGCCCGATGTAGGTAAATCTCATTTACCGACTTTAGAATACAGAATTTTACCTCATTCGGTAAATGAGATGTAGTAAATAATTCGGTCATTTTTACCGAATCGGTATGATTCAGTAATTACCGAATCAGTATTTACCGATTCGATAATTGCCATTGATTCCTATGGGCCTTGAGGCCCATAGGAATCAATGTCAATTACCGAATCGGTAAATACCGATTCGGTAAAATTACTGAATTGTCAAGGGGGACAGGGTGTCAATTTGACACCCTGTTGCACCCCTGATTCTGGCTTTTGTGCCAAGTGACACACATACATGCCCTTAGGGCATGTCTGTGTGCCACATGGCACAGGTGTACATGCACAGATGTGCATGTACACTAGAATTCGTTATTTACCACAAAATATTATGTTGTGGTAAATAACAAATTCCTAAGGGCCTGTGGCACTGTTTTCAGTGCCACCTACATCTAGATTTACAGATTCGGTAAATTTACAGATTCAGTATTTTACCGAATCGGTAAATTTACCGATTCTGTAGATGTTAAGGCCCCCTACATATCTAAAACCAAATACCAGTCGGTAACTGTGGAAATCTGCAGTTACCGACCGGTATTTGGTGTCCTACATCTGGTCCTAAATTCAGTATCCCCTGCTAAAGCTACAGATTCCAGGTTTGTGCCACTGGAAATATTCAAGAAAGAGACTAAGATGGTGGTTGGGCAAGCATCTGACCTTCATCATTGTGGGATGGATACCGACCGGCAAGTAGTTGGCAGTTCCACCAGTCAAATTACGATCTGACTGCCGCACAAGCAGTTGGGAACATGCAATTTTCTATTGTGGCTTGTCCATCAGCCCAGAAAAGGGCAGCAATAGAAGTCACACTAGAAATAGGTTTTTTTAAACATCCATGCACAGTGTCCAGACACTATGAGGGGCCTGGCACAGATTCCATGAATGTTTGTGGTTGCACCACATGTTCTCCCAAACCCCGTAGTGGAGGCCATCAGGGGACAGACCCTGCTAGGGACCCCCACAGTCCATTTACGTCTGCCTGTTCATGGCGGTCGGACTACCATGTACAGGCTGAGGGAAATGGGCATCGTAATCCCTTTGGCAGTGCCTGGGAAGGCACACCTCTATTGTAGGGATAAAGGTACAGCTCTGCCCATCGGAAAAGCAGCAGTAAGTCCCAACAACTGATGCCTTCGACTGCTGAATCTCAATTCAGCGGTGGGACCGCTTCTATGGCTGTTGGTGGCAGCCTCTTTGCCATTGTAATGAGGCCTTAAGCATGATGGTTCATACTTTTTTAGCTGTTTGTTTATTAACATTTTAAAAAACATGTCTCTGGTTCTACTTATTGGAAATGTGCTTAGCTATGTGCCATTTTTCCTAATAAATATTGCTGGTTTCATTGCAAATTGGTTGTGGGATTTCTTATGGGTTTTGATTTGAATTTTAAATTGTTTTCGTACTGCTATAAACTTCACAAACCTTTCCTAAATTAACCCTATTTATTCTGTGCCATAGCTACCAGGGGTTGGGCTCAGGTTTTATTGAAGCCTTGTGTTTAACTTGACAGGGGTACGGACTCATTACCTGGGAAGTACTCGCACCTGCCCCAAGTAATAACCCATTTTCTTTCTCTTTTGGCATCTACTCCTAGGCATAATATGGGTGACAAAATAGGTTATTGATCGCCCATTAAAGAGTGGATCACTGCCTCTCTGTTCTTTTTTCACTGAAAAAAGAGCACTATTTTCAGCATAATGCTCCACATTACTAGTGCCTGTCAAAACCATTTCAGACCCTTCACAAAAGTCTTTCTCCAAGACATTGGCGGTAGAGCGATCAGCTTATTCATGCCATCTCCTTCAAAGATAATGGTTTTTTTTTAACTTTTTACATGAACTAGGCAGCACTTGGTCTACAAGTAGGTAGAGACCATTAGCCTAAAACCTTGAGGCATTTTAACAACATATGTAGAACTATTCTCCAGTTTATTCTTGTCGTAGTATCTCTAAAATTATAGAATGACAACAGAACTTAAGTATTTTATCCTCCTTTTGAGAAACATTTGACTTAAAGAGAAAAGTAATTCTGATTTTTACATTAACCCCAATCCTTAAATGTGCTTTGGCAAAGCCAATAAGTCTTACCTTGGCATGCTGCTGCAATGTTTATTTAGTTTTTAGTGACTCCTTTTTATTGCAAGTTAGAGAGCGGGTAAGTGTACTGGAGACACTCTCAGTCCCCCTGGTAAAGTAATTTAAACAACAAAAGAGTGTCACTAAATCATTTTAGCAGGGAAAAGAGTTGAGCCTGGAAAATCTTATTAGATTTTAAAAAAGCCCTCACTCACCAACCTGGTTGGTGGCATGCTTCATCATTGGGCCCTACCGGGAGAGGCTGAGTGCCTCCCCAGTGTGCTGCTACGCCAGATTACTGCAGAGCTGGTTTGTTGTGAATATGTGGTGAAGTGATTTAAAAGTGTCTAGATTGTGTCCAAAATAACTTTATTAAGTGGCGAATCAGACAAATTAAAAACAAGGTGAAGGAAATTAATCTGAATATATTGTTCAGCTATTTCCATATAGTGGGGTCAACATGTTTCTACCATCGTGGTGTTAATTGCCTGGCATTCTTCAGGACCAATCAGCTAAACCTCGGCACTATGGGCGCGCTAAGGCCCACCCTGACCTGAGGGCATGAAAGTGAAAAGATGGCTCATCCTAGGCTCATCCTAGGCAGAAAGGGAAGGAGGGGCTGATCCTCACAACTGTATAGATTGTGGTCTGATCCCACATAAAGGACTGATTACAGTCCACAAATAGCATGGAGCTAGGCTGACCACTTTTTGGAGTCATCCCCAACTTAAAGGCACATTTTGGGTAAAGTATTGGATCTCCGACTCCACCGAATCAGACACTTCTGGACCTACAACTTGACTCTGTCAGAAGAACTGCTGTGCTGCAGCAGGGACTGACACTCTGCTTGACTGTGGACCTGAAAGGCCTGCTGGTCTGAGAAAATGGCACAGCCAACTGCTAAGAAGGAGGAAAGGGAGAGGGCTTGGGAAGCCAGCCCCTGAATATATCCCTAGTGAAGTGGATGGGGCACCTGCAGTGACGGCCCCAGAGGCTAATGAGGAGGGCGTTGCTCCCCTTGGTGATCTGCCTGAGCTTGCTGGATAGCCACAAACAAGAGGGGGTTCGCCCCCCCCACCCCCCCCCCAACTGGGCAACAACATATAAGGATCAACAAGACTGATGTGTGGGAATGAATAAAGAACAAATTGTATGTAGGAAAAACAGTAAATGAATCCTTATGTATAAGTACTTAGTCCCAATTAAATAGCTTTTCCTATATTTAACATCTACAAACCAACCACAAGTGAATTTGCAGAAGGATTCTTTATCTCTTCTTAAAAAATACATACAAAAATAAACACAGCCAACATCAAAAATTAAAGTTCCTTCCAACCCATACATTCAAAAGTCGATTGCAAGTAAAAATGTGTAAGCAATCCGTACAGGAAGTAGTCCAGTACACACAATGGAGGATTGCTAGTCCAAAAAGTGTGCATCCGGGTGTCCTGCGTATTGCTTTCAAATGGTCTGACTCCTCCAATTCAGAAAATCAATGCATTTTCATCCACTGAGTCAGGCCTCATCAGGACATGGGCGAAAGGGAAATGCAACTAGTGCCGGGGTATTAAAGAACCTATGGGGTAAAACGTATATTACGGTGGGGACAGGCCTCTGAAACTATGCTGGATATGGCATACCCCAAACAAGCTTCTAATCGCAGAACAGTGGGCGAATAACTCTCCGAAGGCAGGGGCTCACCACAGGGAGGCTATGGGCAGTGAATAACGCTCGGCGTTTCAGCTCCCAGGAATCAAAGGATCACTTGGGGGGACTCCTTGATACGGAATGGCCACTAGAGTTTTCATTTTGCTGCAGGACAGTAGGCGAATCACTTCCCATAGGTGACCGCTCTGCACGGGAAGACCTCGGGCGGTGAACTACACTCAGTGCCTCAGATCCAAGGAGTCACTGGATCAGCTTGCTGGATAACAAGTGGAAGGAGGACCCACCAATGAGCAGTTCTGCAGGGCACAGAGGGAGTCCCCAATCCTTGATGACATGAGGCAAGAGGCTAAAGCCCAAGCAGCAGGTGATGCCTCTGGGAGTCATCACATTTATTGGGAGGGGAAACCCCTATAAGTTAGCCTAAGGCTCCTGTGCATGGGACATCAAGAGCCCTTAAGGTCCCTCCATACAACAGGACTTTCCTATTGGAGCTGGTTCACAAACCTCCCCTGGCAGAACACCTGGGCCAAAACAAGGTCTGTCCCCCACTTTTATTGGCCTAGGATGAAAACTTCTTCAGATGCATTCTTAAGGACTTGTGTAACCTGCTAGGTCAGTGGGAAGTCTGGGCAGATGCTCAACTCCCCCCCTTAATCCCTTGCCCGTCATTGGCACAACTTTTCAGGGTGGACATCGACATTGTTGGGCCTATGGATCCCAGACTCCTTCTGGCAACAGAATTATCCTGGAGGATCATGCCATTAGGTACCTAGAGGCAAACCCTCTAAGGACCACAAAAGCACCTGCAGTGGCAAAGGCCCTGATAAGCATTTTTACCCAAGTGTTCCCCCAAAAAGTGGTGTCTGACGAGGCACAAACTTCATGCCTGCTTACATGCGGTCAAAGTGTAAGGAGTGTGGAGTAACCTATACATTTTCAACTTCTTGACACCTACAAACATATGGGCTTGTTGAGAGATTCAACAAGTCCCTGAAAGGCATGATTAGAGGCCTGCCTGAGGCGTTGAGTAAGTGGGACATCTTCATGCCATGCCTGTTATTTGCTTAGAGCGAAGTAACACAGAAGGGAGTGGGCTTTAGCCTCTTTGAGCTTCTGTAAGGACACCCTGTCAGAGGTCTAAGAGTTTGGTGTAAGAAGGATGTGAGCAAGCTCCCAGGAAGATTCCCCAGTATATAGTGAGCTACATGCTGGTCTTCAGAAGCAAAATGGCGAAGTTGTGGAAGCAAGCTTCCAACAACTTAGAAGCCATCCAGAATGTCATGAAGCAGTGGTATGAGCAAAGAGCTATGTTCTATCACTGTGGAACTTAATCCTAGGCAGAAAGTGTTGTAGATGGAACCGGTGGAGCCCAGTGACCTCCAGGACCATGGGACTGGCCCCTATGAGGAGATTGAGAGGAAGGGTGAAGCCACCTACCTGCCTTCAGTAGTCAGATGGCGAAGTTGTGGAAGCAGGCTGCATACAACTTAGAATCCAGCCAGGATATCATGTAGCAGTGTTATGACCGAAGGTTTCAATTGCATCACTGTGGAATTGACTCCTGGGCACAAAGTGTGGGTGATGAAACAGGTGGAGTACAGGGCCCTCCAGGACCGTTGGACTGGGCCCTATGAGGAGATTGAGAGGAATTGTGAGGCCACCTACCTGGTGGATCTTAAAACCCCTAGGCACTTCAACAGGGTGCTACATGTCAACCACCTCAATCTCAACTTTGAGAGGTCTGAGCTCACCATGCTGTTGGTGACAGATGGAAAAGAGGATGAGGAGAATGAACCTCTCCCTGACATCTTGGACTCCAAAGAGAAAGATGGGTCTGTGGAAGGAGTAATCCTTTCTCTCAGTCTGATTTCCAAACAGCAGAGGGATGCCACCAAGTTAATGGTGTAGCAAGGGGATGAGTGTGGTTTTCCAAAGGAAGCATGAGTTTTGGGGGTGGCCGAATCCCTCGTTTTTACCTGCCTTCTTGGCGTAGCAACTGACAGCACCCCTGCCATTCAATGCGGCCACTGTTGAGTGGCATATGAACAGATGCCCAAATGTCTAGCAACTCCACTGCACCAAGTTTTAGGGCAGAATGCCTATCTGGCTCACCTCATCCCTGGGACTACCCACCTGTGTACCCATGATGTGGACACAGGATACAGCCTCCCTGTCAAGAATAAGTCTTACAGGTTGTCTGTAAGGTGAGGACCAGCATTAAGAGTGAAATCTCTAAAATTCTGGAAGTGGGGGGTCATAGATCCATCCACTAGCCCCATGTCCAGTCAGGTGCTTCTGGTACCAAAAGCTGCTCCACTGGGCACCGCACCTAAACTCAGGTTCTATGTGGATTATAGAGGACTACGCTCAGTAACAAAGAAAGATACTCAGCCCATCTCCTAGGCTGATGAGCTGATTGACTGATTAAGAGTTGCCCAGTACTTAAGAACCTTAGACCTAACATCAGGGATCACCCTAACAGATGGAGTCATAGAGAGGTGAGCCTTGTCCACTCCAGATGGCCCTTACCAATTTAGGGTGATGTCCTTTGGGCTACAAAAATGTCCCTGCCACCTTTCAGAGGTTGGTGAAACAGGTCCTTGCTGATATGGAGGCCTTCTCAGCTGCCTATCTGAATGCCATAGCTATTCACAGTAGCAGCTTGAAGGAACAACTCTTTCACCTCCGGGAAGTGCTTCAGGCTCTGCAATAGGCAGGCCTCACTACCAAGGCCAGCAAGTGACAAATAGGGCAGGAGCCTGTGGTATAGTTGGGACACCTGGTGGGAATGGGTAAGGTGCAGCCCATTCAGACTTTCATAGCCTGGGAGCCCCCTAAAACACAGTCTTAGGCCAGGGCATTCTTGGTCCTCACTGCATACTACAGTAGGTCTGGTAAGGGATATGGCACCATTGTTGCACCCTTGACAGAGCTAAAGTCTAAAAAGCAGCCCAGAAATGTGATTTGGACAGAGGCATGCTAAAAAGCATGGGACCCTCTTAAGCAGGTCATATGCACATCTTCTGTGCTCAGGGCCCCTAACTTCTCCTCAAGTTTCTCATTCCCAGATATGCCTCAGAACATGGCATTGGGACAATACTTTCACAGCTAAATGAAGAGGGCCTAGACAAACCTGTAACTTTCATCTCCAGGAGGCTACTCCCCAGGGAACAAAGGTGGAGTGCTATAGAAAAATATGCTTTTGCTATGGTCTGGGCACTGAAGAAGTTTAGTACTCACTTCCTGATTCAGACTGACCACCAGCACCTCAGGTGGCTTGTGCAAGTGAAGGGCAAGAATCCAAAACTGTAGAGGTGGTTCATTTCTCTACAGGGTGTGGACATCAAGGTAGAATACAGACCAAGGGTAGACCATGCCAAAGCTGATGGCCTTTTGAAGTTTTTACGCCTTAATGACAAGAACGCCATAGCTCCCAGTTTCAGCTGGGAGGGACAAATATTACACCTGTAATCCTTAGGGTGGTATTCCCCCAAACCTTTAGCCTGCTTACCTCCTGTTTTGCTGATTCTTTGTGTTGGCCTTAGGACTCTGCACACTTTACGACTGCTGACCAGTGCATATGCAGTGAAATACTGCACATACTGTTAGATTGCCTTATGGTCCTAAAGGTGAGAAAACTGTTTTTACGGCCACTATTTGTAAAATACGGAATAAGGTCACAAGCTCATGCCATTGTATTACTGATAGAAATGAAAAATCAGATATTGCAATTGCACTAGGAAATTATATGAGAGGTGTAAACTGTTTTGCTAGGGAAAAACTTCAGCAAATGCCTGTGATTCATCTATCTTCAAACCCACCCATTCAGTAGCTTTATTAATTATCGGCTCTATGTTTGTCTCCACCAACTTATCCAAGTACGCAGAGATATTAACGCCCAGATAGACTCCCAATTGCACCACACGAGGATCCAGACAATCTGTGCGCTTATTCTTGATATTCTGCGTCTTGGATCTATTCAAAGCCTATACAGAAACCTGGCCAAAACGTGCAGCTTCCAACTCCACCTCACATAGCCTCTATGGGTGCTGGGGTGATAACCGCCACATCATCGGCATACGCCAGAATCTTACATTGTCGACTGTGTCTCTATAGGAGGAATCCAATCATTCACCTCCATTTTGCGGACCAAAGGACCTATAAACAAAGCAAAGAAGAGTAGTGAACACAAGCAGCCCTGTCTCGTACCTCCCTTAATGCATTGTGTATCCGGCATTCACGCGAACTCGAGCTGTAGGGGCTATATATAGTGCCTGAATTGCTTTAATAAAGCTCTCTCCGGAGCCAGATCATCTTAAAGTTAACCAAAGAAATTCCTAGGAGACCCGTTCAAATGCTTTCTCTGCATCTAGTAGCATAACTGCCATCGGGTCTCCTGGAACTCCCTTGGCATTGAATAAAGTAATAACTTTACGAGTATGCTGCATCGTGCCCCTTCCTGGGACGAAACCATGCTGATTTATGCTAACCAGCTTATGAATTACCCATGATAGCCTGGCTGCTAGTTCCTTAGAAAAAATCTTTACATCTGAGTTCATCAGTGTTACTAGTCCGTAGGACCCTGGCTCTGTAGGTGGCTTCCCTTTCTTTAAAATAATACCAATATCCGCTCCTGCCCAGGTACCTGCAACAGATATCCCTAGTTGAGCCTGCTGTATCGTAACAATCAGATCCAGACTAATGACATCCCGGAAGACTTAAAAAAATTCAATAAGGATCTGATCTGGGCCTGCTGCTTTACCAGATGGCAGGCTTCATAAGTCTGCCATAATCTCTTCTGCCTCCAAGGGTGCATCTAGGATTTCCTTGTTCTCGTGAGAAAGGCATGAGGTGAGAATATCCCTAAGATATGACTGGATCTCAGAAGAATCATTCAGTTGAGCCTCATCATAAAGTGTGGCATAAAACTGAAGACTTCACGAATCGCCTCAGAATCCTTAATAGGTTGGCCAGAACTATCTGTGATCTCTTTTACTTCGCCTATAGCTGCTTTCTGCCTAGCCCGTACTGCTAAAGTATGACCCACGCGCTCGCTGAGTTCATAACACAGTTCCCTTTTTGCTCAATACGTGGCAGCCGCCTTACAGGAAATATTCTACTCTGCCTCAGCCTTCGCTCTCGAAAGCTTGATATGTGCCTGGTTGAGCGGCGCACCTTAGGCCGTGCATCCAGCCAAGTCCTCCTCAGCATCTACAAGCTCCCTGGTTAGTTCTGCAATCCGTAACCTCTCCTGCTTCTGTCTAAACAAACTAAAGCTTTGTGACTCACCCTTAAAGGCATCCCAAGCGATTCCTGAGGTGGTAGTACCCCTATTAATTTCCCAGAAGCTTTTATTCCACTCTTTCATGTGCTGAACGTAGTTATCATCCTTCAATGTTCTTTTATATCGCCCGCCCCAGTCTACCCCTGGTTTCCTACCCGCTCTAGAGGATCTTCTGGCCACCCTTGTGGTAAACAACTCTGCCATCCTTCTATTGGGAGACTTAAATTATTGGCCGAATGACCCAGCTGAAGATATGAGATCTAAGGAGTTCACGGCTCTGCTCACCAGCCTAAACTTCCTCCCTCAGCTGAGTTCGGCCACCCATATCAAAGGTCATCAACTTGACCAAATTTGGTCCCTTAATATCCCTATGGGCCCTCCAATCATTTCCCCTTGTTGTTGGTCAGACCATTCCCTCATTTCCTTCGCAGCCAACCTCGGACGACCACCTAAACCCCCTCTGCCCAAAAACATCTGGGCCAGAAAGTGGGATAAGGCGGCCCTCCCGGCGGTCTGCTCCTCCCTAGAGGCTACTAGCCCGGAGCTTAATGATTTATCTCCTCCCTCCCAGCTCTCAGCCATTAACAACTGGCTGCTAAAGGCGTGTAATTCCATCGTTCCCCTTAAGAGAGTGACTGTCAAGCGTGCCCATGGGGCCAACCGATGGTTTACTCCCGCCCTCAGGGGGAAAAGAAAAAACTTGCGACCCGCAGAGCGGAACGCGCCTGGCGGCGCACTTACTGCCCTCTCCTTAAGGCTAATTACTGCTTGTCCCTAAAAGATTACAAACGCGACATTCTAAAAGCCAAAACGGAGTATTTCTCTGGCAGAATCTTGGCTGCAGAAAACCAATCGAAAGAGATATTCAACACCATTCATGAGTTGGCGGCCTCCGACAGGGCGGTCTCAAAAATTCCCCCGTCCCAAACACTTTGTAACTCCCTTAACTCTTTTTTCTTTGAGAAGATTGCCCTCATTAGGGCCAACATTCCTCCCCCACCCACGGTACCCTCTGCTATCCCTCCACCCCTCCCTCCCCTTTCCTTCACTCAGTTTCCTCCCCTCACCCGAGACTCTCTGCTTCCTCTTCTAGCTCGGATCAAATCAGGTTCCCCTCGGGACATTGGTCCTGCTTTTGTCCTAAAAGAGCTCTTTTCTAACTGCTATTCTCCACCACTTACTTTTATCAATCATTCCCTCAACTCGGGCATTGTTCCCCTTGCCCACAAATCAGCAGTCATCATTCCTATTTTGAAAAAGCCTGGCATCGATCCCTCTGCGCCTGCCAATTACCGCCCGATCTCTCTCCTCCCATACCTCGCAAAGGTCTCAGAGGCTCATATCACCAGGTCCCTGAGCTCCTTTGTGGAATCCACAGGCTGCTTGGCCGCCCGCCAAGCGGGCTTTCGCCCGCTGCACTCTACCGAGAAGGTAGTCGTGTCGGTGATGGATCAATTAAGAGAGGGGATCGATATTGGCCGGCCACAGGCTCTAGTCCTGTTAGACCTGTCCGCCGCGTTCGACACGGTGGACCATGACATCTTGTTGTCCCGTGTCGTGGCGGCGGGCATTGGGGGCTCGGCCTATGCTTGGCTCCGTTCCTTTTTGATGGACAGGGAACAGGCTGTCCAGCTTGCCAATTTCACCGCTCCTCCCAGGAGGGTGACTTGTGGAGTTCCCCAAGGCTCTTCCCTGTCCCCTTTGCTTTTCAATCTATACATTTCACCTCTCATTTTTACTTTACAGCAGATGGAGGTCTCGGTGTTTAACTACGCCGACGACCTCCAACTTGTTTTCAACCTTTCCTCTTCTCCTTCCTCGGCTTCTAATTTCCAGAAGGTTATGCTTTTTATCCAAGGGTGGATGAACTGCAACCACCTCAAACTGAACCCGGACAAGACAGAGTTGGTCCTGACGGGGGGTGGTTGCAGTCCCTGGTCTCCTTCCTTCTGGCCCTCTGCCCTTGGCCCTTCTCCTCTTCCTGTTTCCAAGGTTAAAACCTTGGGTATTTTCATTAATCCCATGCTTACCCTTCATACGCAGATCAATGCAGTTGTATCTGCTTGTTTTTTCTCTCTGCGGATTATTCGAAGGGTTGCCCGCTTCTTCTCAACTGCTGCACTCAAGCTCATCCTCATGGCCATGGTGCTTTCGCGCCTTGACTATGGGAACGTCATCTACAATGGTGCGCCGGCTTATCTGCTCCGCCGGCTTCAACAGATTCAGAATCAGGCGGCCCGCCTGATCTACGGTCTCCCCAGGTTCAACCATACGACCCCTCTGTTGCAATCTCTCCATTGGCTCCCAGTGAGGGAGAGGGCCCTTTTTAAGCTTGGGTGTATCACCTACCAGGCCAGATCAGGGACCGCTCCCGTCTTCCTGTGTGAAGCCATTTCCCCTTACCTTCCTTCCCGAGAACTCCGTTCCACTCATTTGGCTTTTCTGTCAGTCCCTCGTTTCAGAAAACAGAAGTCCGGTGGGGCCAGATTTGCAGTGCTGGCTCCTTCCTTCTGGAACTCACTTCCATTTACTCTCAGGTCGTCATCTTCCTACCTGGAATTTCGCAAACATCTTAAAACATTCTTGTTCTCCAGATCTGTAGCTTTATAACCCTTCCCCCGCACCCACTGGTTTTCTGCCATCTAGCGCCATGAAACCGATTCTGGTATAAGTGCGCTCTATAAATATTTTAAAATTCAAATTCAAATTCAATAAACCCCGTTCAAAAGTCCACAAGCACTCCTTCCTGACTTCCCTTCGTGTATCCAAGAAAAAAAACAGGGGGTTGTGGTCAGATGATCGGAGGCAGTTTTTCAATGTGCGAATTTGATAAACAGTTCAAAACAAAGAAATAGTCTAATCTAACAGAGACCCTATGGGGAGCCGAGCAATAGCTAATCCCAGAGTCACCAGGTTTTAACTTTGCCCATACATCTACTACTGCATAATTCTTTGCTAGACTCAGTATTGCACAGCACATTCTCTTCTTCCGTCCCTGATATCTTCGATAGAGTCCAACCCTAAAACACCTACCCTGTTAATATTAAAGTCCCCACAAAGAATAACACGTGGAGCCCATGTAGCTAACTCTAAATTTAAGACGCAAACATCTCTGGGTCGTCCTCAGTAGAGCCATATATTGACCCCATGGTAACCCAGTCCCTATTAATCATGCATTCTATTAAAACCCATCTCCCCCACAGGTCCACAAGTTTTTACCTCACTACCACATCTTTAAGACTAGACAAAATAGCCACCCCTCTAGTTTTAACCCCCTGTTTGGAATGGGCAAGCAGATGAAACCCTAACTGTTCTAATAAGAATCCCTTGGCTCCTTCAATGTGAGTTTCCTGCAGGCACACAAAGTCAGGTCGCATAGATCTCAATATTGCAGATACTCGTTGCCTCTTGAGGCGATCATTCAGGCTGCACACATTAAGCGTAACTACACGTGTTGACATTAAAATACATCTGGTGCCTGTCCTAGCCAATTAGCCAGAAAAAAAAAGATCAGTTTTCCTTTGGCGTCTTCTAATCCGCGAAGATCCATTTCCAGAGTCAATTTATATTGCATACTCCAACATGTGCTATACATATGTTCCAAACAGTGCCGGTGAGTGTTGTGCCCTGTACCCGAAGCCCACCCCGCTCCCCCCAGCCCCCTACCTCAGAGCCCCACCCCCCCTTATAGGCAAATAGGTCAATCCTGACCTATGTGTGACAGCTATGAGCCCGTAAGAAGTTGTGCGCCCCCCCTCCGTGTGTCCTAATCTAATAAACGTGTGCTGTTACAGTGCTTTCGATGTTGAATATATTACTGCATCCCCATGGCTGCAGGGTCAATTATCTTAATGCGGCGCTAGTGGCCCTTTGCTCCCTTGTTTCTTTTAACTCAGTCAAGTATGCTTGGGTTTTATTTCCGAGAAGAACATCCTAACTTGACCATTCGCCAACACCTTAAGAGGCAATGGTAATAACAGGAAGGCCTCACGCCCCAGTTTCTGAAAGGCAGATATCAACTGGCTAAGCCACCATCTCCTCTCCACTGTGGCGGGCAGAAGTCTGGACAAGCAAAAAATGTTGTGCTGTTGTAGGATCGCCTGGCCTCGGGCTTCGCTTTGTCCATAACCTCCTGCCTGAGAAGATAATTCCCTACATAGACAAGTATGGGCCCTGGGTGTATCAGCCTGGGATGCCACGCATCCTCTCCTCTGGGTCAAAAGGAACAGATGAGGGCACTGCACTTCGTTCTCCCAATTCCATGCTGTTATTTCAGGAAAAGCCCTTCTCAGTAAGGTGATGACAAATGCCAGGACATCCTGCCCCTCTGCCCCCTCCGCCAAGCCCAGCAGTCTGATGTAATTTCGTCTTTGACGATTCTCGAAATCTTCGAGCTTCCATTGTCCATCCTTCGCAATTTTTTCTTGTGCCATCTTGAATTCCTGCCATTTAGAAACTTTGTTCTCCAGTTTACCCGTCCTTTCCTCCACCTGGGTAACTCTGCCTGCCATGCCTGCTTAGAGCTTATTCACTTTCCATAATGACCCCTGTATTTTTTTATTTGCCTGCTTGGCCCTTCGGCTTTCTGACGTTGCCTCCCCCTCCATCTGTTTCAAGGTGGTGTACAACAAGTCCATGGCAGGGTGTGTGGAGGGTTACGCCCCTCCTCCTGGTACAGCTGAGAGGTAGCAGAGTAACCCCAGTCCAATTTTTTAACTGACTCTGTCTGTGATGGGCTCCCTGCGTCCTTCTGCTTGGAGCGGCGTCTATTTTTCTGACGCTTTGCCCTCTGAATAGCCGAAGCTCTCTGGGCTGAGGTGCTTTCGACTTCTGAAAGCTCAGAGTCCGAGTCTCCAGTGTAACTCTCCCCACTTGATAACGATGACCCTGAATTGTCATTCAGGGAAAAAAACAATAATCATTGGGAGAACCTGGGACTGAGTCGGGAGGAAATAATACTATGCTTAGGGGCAGTCGGCCCAGTAGCAGTAAGTGATGTTGATGGGGCTACTAGGAACCCTGTAGTAAATGGCCCTTGACCTATTCCCTCAGCAAAAGGATCAGTAAGAATGTCTTTACTGCTTTTTTCCCTTCTATAATATTTACCAAAGATCCCGGCACACTACCCTGTTCAGTGCCATGGAGTGAGATCCCCCCGTCGCTTGAGCTATCATACTCGTAGCTGCTGCTCTGACCCCACACCTGGTACTGCTAGTAGTCCTGGTCGTCTTGATACCTTTAATGTGTGTAATTCCGCCCCAGGAACTGTCTGGATCCCGAGCTGGATCGCAGGCTGGGCAGCTCTCTCATGCTCGGCGCCCGCACGGCTCTCCACTATCTGTTGCGTATGCTCTTCCTCACCTCTAGGTGCCTGCTTGAGCCGCGCGTTACGTGGATCATCCGCGTGTTCATCACTCGGCTCATCTTCTCTACCTGCGTTCCTGGGATCGGTCTCATCCGCATGGAGAGTGCTTCCAGCATTGAATGCCTCAAGGCTCGTTGGGGTTACAGGGAAAGATTCAAACAAGGTATGTTGACGGAGAGTTGTTTTCTTGGGTTCGTTCTGCCGAGTCTTACCCCCTCTTTTTACAACGCTTTCTTTATCCTTGTTTCTATCTCCGACAATATGTTCACCTGTGTCTTCAAGAGCTCCCGCATTCTTAGCGGCCTGCCTTCGTGCCTGTGCCGCCGCTCGCAGGTTGGGAGCAGATGGAGGAGTCTGAACCACAGAGCCATTAGTGGCAGAGGATTCCTTCTGTTCTTTCTGCACCTTTGGCCCGCTCGGCGCCATTGTAGATGTGAAAAAGCGTGATCTCAGGAAGAAATGGGCTTTCGCCGCCCTGGTCACCAAAGAGATTACTCGGTGAGGAAGCTGTCGGGTTTCCACCTTCAATGGCCACTTCAATAAGCGCCGCAGCCAGGTAGGAGTGCACAGCATATTACAGCATCCTCATTCATTTAGGGAGAGGGGAAGTATGCAACTGCTCCCTATGGCCGGTCAGCGGCCATCTTGCCCGCCAATCACCCAATAGGAATTAGTTTAATGTTATTTTCCTCATATGTTTACAAAGCCCTTGTCTTCTGCGGAATTTTCTCTCTCTTGCCAGGAAGCTGATCCCTGCCGCCTCAAACAGTCCACCCTGCCTAGTGCATACGACCACTTTTTACTGACAAAACGATGACCTAAAAAATACTGTATTTCATAAAAACGTATTTACAGTAATTAGAATGACTACATTGTGGTGGTGAGGGAAAGGGTAGACTATTTTAATTTAGGATTTGGCATTGAAATCTTAATTCTGTCTTCTTTCATTCCCCGCATTAGTTTGAATATGCATTACTGTGGACATTGTGAGTCATAAGCACATGTTGCAAGTGGGAACTTATCACGGTAACGAATTTTAACATATGTTTTGTACAATGATCTGCAATTAGTAGGCCTTGAATTCTGATAAAGACAAATAATAGAAGCAAAGCAAAATAGCTGAAGACAAAGATTCAAGTAGTGGAAAATAAAAACAGGAAAGATATTTGGCAAATATAGCTAAAGTCAACATGAAAATTGAGGAAAAGAAAGAAAAAATAACTAGCAACAAAAAGGTCGGAGCTCGAAGGTAAATTAATGCGCATCTTGCACGTATTACATTGTAACAACTGGCTGTGTGTCTCCGTTCATTATAATGTTCTGAGCTACGACTCGAGAATGCCCTGTGTTGTCCTTAAGGCCATTTGCAACAACAAGCCCGATAATGATCATGAGACAGTTAATCATGAGGCAAAATATATCCAAGGACATTGTTACTATAGTTATTTGCATTCAATGCAATGCACTGTTTGTCGGAGGTGGTTGCTATGCAAAGGAATCTGTTGTAAACACCATTCGTAATGCACGAGTAAGCTGTTATATCTCGACTGTTACCTACACCGCGTTTGCCCGATTGGAACTATGTCCACACGAAGCACGCAATGTTTATTTGTTTGGAAGGGAGGGGATTCTATTTTCTTCATCCTGGTCCTGAGATAATATCTCATGCAGGTATCATGAAAGAGAAAATAGCATAGATGATTTGGCAGTGGTCACTAATTCTTTTCATAGGTGGCTACTGTCCAAATTCCGTTTTAACCAAAATTATATGGTTCTGCGGGACGAGAAAGACTGGTGTAAGCTCGAGGACTCGTCCCCATGCAAATGTGATGGTTTTTCCCCTCAGGATAATGCGCATTTTTTGTTCTTCTGTTCCTTTTATCACGAACCCCGTACTCGATATTTAAATTCAATTCTGAGGGAGTTGGGCTTCACGCAGTACAAGCTTGCGCTGTTATATTTACAGATGTTGCATTCCCCTTTGATTATGTATTGCACCGCTAGTTTTTTGGCTGCATCTGTTAGATGTAAGAGATCAAGGTTAAGATTGGATTCACAACTGAGGATAGATACTTGAATTCATGTTTACTGTAATGTTGAGTGCAAACTGCAAAGAATTCTGTGTAAATAATGCCTTTTTAACTTGTTTTTTAAATTCTATCTACTGTTTAATACTGTATTAACTGTTTTTAAGATATATGAACGTATGATATTTGTTGTAGAATACTTTTATGATTTTAATTAATCGAATAAAGTGGACTTTGACTTGACTTGACACTGCATAAGCCTTTTTTGTTTAGAAGCATTATTTTCAGTGTGAAAGGAATACTGCTGATGAGTCCACTGGTAAGTGTCATTCTCATTTGAATTCATGAACAGAACTGTGAAGAATGATTGAATTTCTTTCCTTACTTTTTCTTGTTTTCATCTTCAGAAGCATCAGGGCAGTCATGTAGCAAGCAGGCTGCCTGAGCAGCATAAAAGCAAGTGTTCCTGTGTCCAATCTAGTTTCCCATTCAGCGGAAAGAATATGAATTTTAATTGGACAAAGCGCATCTACAATATGCATTTTTTTGACAGGCTATCATTACATGAATGTCAGAGGTTGTGATTGCAGTTGAAATGAAGTGGATATGAGAAGGAGAAAAGCCTAGCATGGAATGGTTTAGTTTATTCAGCACATTGTGCGATTTCTGGCCTTATTTCTCTGAGCCTGTAACTATACATGCTCATAATAATAAAATGGATGAAGCCATACATTGTAGGGATGTTGCAAGTCATCCAGGAAGTTCATAGGGAGGAATGAGGCCGAAGTCCGAGTTACCTTAAAAGGTCTGCAACTCCAAGGTGACTTGCAATATCCTCATAATGGATGATAAGGGGTACTTAACTCCTTATATTACATGGTCACACCATCACCTTTCCCACAAACCACTTAAATCCTTAGTGCATTGTTCTTCCATATAAAAGAAACAGGATTTTTCCAAACATGAAGAATAAAAGTATAATGAGGGTCTCCAAACCGGTCCTGGAGGGCCGGATCCATGCCAGATTTTTTGCATATCCCCATTGAGATACATGTAGTTATTTTAAAAATCTGGCATGGATCCGGCCCTCCAGGACCGGTTTAGAGACCCAGTGCAAAATTAAACACACTCCAAAGAAATTGCTATTTAAAGATGTTAGATTCAGGGTAACATGTCAGAGTGTTTTTTTTGTTTTTTTTTAAAAAAGGGTGCTGCAGCTCAGGCTCCTAAGAAACACGCAGATTGATTTTATTTTTACTAGAATTACCTAATGTGTGTGAAAAAAACGGTTGCCATAAACATCTCTTCTCTGGTAGTCACTGTGCGTCAACACAAACAGAGCAAAAGAAGGAAAAGGCATGTTTATTTTTTTTATTTATAAACAAGTTTAATTATGCTCCATGTCCTGCCTTTGCCCTTGGCTGCGGCACCTACATTATGACATCATAACTCAACTGTAATAAGATATATGACATAGCCGCTCAACTGTAATAATTTATGGCAGTTATGCAGCTTTGTCATTTTTTTATTACAGGTGCCTAGGTATGCCATAAGTCGCCTTGAATAAGGAAATAGAGATATGTTGTTATTTAGGGATTGCAGGATCCCATGTATTATAAGAAGGTGATTAATGTTGCAAGTTTTAGTGGCACGTGTAGGAAGTATGAAGAAATTGATGAAGCCTTTTCTTTTTTAGACGTGGGCAATACAGAAGAAACGGTGAAAGTAGAAAATCTACATTAGGGTATATTTTATTCACAGTCAAGAGCAGGTTCCTCCTCTAGCTGCAGTTGTAATCTCTTATGGACAATTTGGAAACATTACAAGTTTTACCAAGCTCAATGCATGTGAGGCACTTAATGGTAGTCATATCAAAGGAAGATTAAAAGATAAGACAGTGAGTGACATACTTTATTTTGATTGACACCACACCTCTGGACTTTGGGATTGTACTGACTCTATGGGCCCACTTCATAAAGTTAAATATGCACATGTATATTTACACAGACACATATATTTACCACAACACCTCTGTCTAAATCTTCTGTTTTATTGCTATTCATTATATCAGTGTGGATTTGCATCTACGAATATACATGCATGTCTTCACCACCAAATTTAACCATGCATTTTCCACAGACTTTTTTGGAAAGCAATATCACAAAAACTGCTGAACAAAATGACACCAAATTTGTAAGGATGCTAGATTGTGGTCCAGAAAGTGTCCTTCTTGTCATTTAGTGTAAATCCGTTCAGTAGGTTTTGAGATATTAACACCTTGGCTGCTAGGCGTTTTCCCCCTCCTGTGCTGGGAATTACCATTTTGCTGTTTCCATGACAAGCTCAGCTCGTCATCAGCACACGACACCCGTGGGTGATGACGAGCTGAGCTCGTCATCAGCATCGAAAGGGTTAAGGATCAAAAATATTTGTATATGTGGATGGTTGGGTTTGAGGGACTCTTGTGAGAGTCCCTCGATTATAATTTTAAAAAGTAGAGGGTTTTGTTTGGCCTAGGGGGCTTTTTTCCCTTGGACCAACTCGCCCATTCAATCCCAGTGGAGTAAGCCTCCTAATGACAACTATAACTCACGCCCTCGCAACACACAGCTAATTATACAACTCATTCAATGTTCTATAACATAATTTATAACATCATTGCAAAATTTGAAATTACATCAATGATGAGTTAAAGTTTCCTTAGCACACAAGTTATAGTTACTAGAGAGAACTATAACTGGTGAATTTCATAGTGTTTTGGTGGTCGCCACTAGGTAGTTATCGTTAGGATAATCTTTCCATAGGAGATGCATTTTTTGTTTTTTACAAAACTCCATGACACTTTACAAGAAAGTACTTTCTTCTGCCTAGTTTGCACATGGTTAGTTTCGGGGTGATCTATTAAGTGATTAAGTGGGGGCCGAGAGAAAGGAGGGGTCCCGAAATACATTTCCCCATGCAATTTCCCATAGGGATTTTATACATGACTATGGCCCGATCCGCTAAACAGAATTACACCAAATTTGGAAGAAAGCTAGATCTTGAAAGAGTGATTTTTTGTAATTTGGTGCAAATCTGTTCAGTAGTTTTGGAGTTCTTAAAGAAAAAAGATTTACGTATCTCTAGAGACACGGATCTACAGATTCATGAGCTAACAGCAATGCCGTGTTTGGCTGGCTGCAACATGAGAGAAAGGTTGCAACTGCCATTTTGTGATTTGGGCCTCTGTACCCAGGGGTGGAGGACTAATGTATAAATAGGATATAAGGGGTCAGGATATATATATCCTGACCCATTGGGACTGATGGAGGGGTCTCTGAAGGACCCCTCATGGGCAATAAAATGGTCCAAATACATTTTATTTTTCATGTGCGAATGTCTGCGAATTCACCATGGTGCTTAGCATGGCCCATGTGATTCTATGGTAGATACAAAGATCAAGACCCCAATTAGAAAAGACACACACACCCTTTTACAGACCCATAGACCCATAGAACCACTCACAGACCCACACAACCACTCACACACCCATACAGCTACTCACACACCCATTCAGCTAACCAGCAGCCACTCACATATCCACAAAACCACTCACACACCCACTAACAGACCCACATAGCCAATCACATATCAACACGCCCACTTACACATCCATGCAACCACTCACACACCCATATAGCCACTCACAAACCCACTCACAGACCCACAAAACCACTCATACATCCACTCACAGACTCACACAGCCACTCACACACCCCTACAACCACTCAGAAATCCATACATCCACTTACACACCCACACAACCAATTATACACTCATTCACTCACACACCCACTCACAGACCCACAAACCACTCACACACCCACTCACTCACAGACCCACATATCCACCCACACACCCACTACCACTCAATCACCCACTCACAGACCAACAAAAACACTCTGTCAGTTACACAACAACTCAACCAGTCTGACATTCTCAAACACATAAGGCCACTTATAGACCCACACAGGCAGTCCCACCCACACTCACAGGCTCACACATGACTTACACATCCACACAACCACTCACACACACACACACCTATTCACACACCCATACCTCCACTCATACACCCACTCAGAGATCAAGAAACTGAACTCACACAGCCATATATCCCCTTACACGCCCGCACAGTAACTTACAGAGCTACTCCCACACCAACAGACAGGCACTGATACAAGTATATAAATTGTAATTGGATATGTCTGTATTAAATGTGTTGTTGTTTTTTATTAAATGTGTGCTTTGATTGGGAAAAAATCCCCGGACCTTCCTGCAACATAGCCGATGGAACCTTTATTTGGCTTAGGATTGGCAATGGATCTGCAGATCCAAGTGAGAAATTTGTAAAAAGGATTTGATAGCAGAAATAACCAGTGATTGGGAAAAGGGATGGTTCTGAAGAGACCCTTTGTATTTATGGTGTGTAGATGATAATTACACATAGAACAGTATGCAGTCTTTTAAGTTGTTGAGGAACACCCTGTAACCTGTGTCTGTGAAATGGACTCTGTCTTTTTGATATATTCCAACCATGTCGAAGTGGAAGTTCATATGTTATATAGAGTCCATGTTGTGGTCTCAGAGAAGTGCAGAAACAGCTGTATAGACATGTTTCCTGGTTTTCTCCATCTGCAGACAATATTGGGTTGGTCACTGCCATTTCTATATTTGGCAAACGTTGGAGAACACCAACCCAATATGTGAGAAAAGTGACATTAATTTACCTGAGGTATCCTTCATTACGATTTCCAACCCTACCCCAGTAATTGTACCCAGGTCATTGCCACCACAGTGCACAATCATGAGGTCTTGATGTTGGCAATACAAAGTGCCTTCAGCCAAAGGCAGCAATTGGTGCCACTTTAACCCTCTCCGGCCAATCCAAATAACGTCTACATAAGTTAAACCGAGATCCCTGTTAATGCCATTGTTTCTTGTACTCTCTCTGCCCCAAAACACAAAACTATGGCCCACAATCCAGACTCTGACCATTTTGGAGACAAGCAGGAGTAGCACACAGGATAGGGCTGCAGCAGTATGAGTCAGTTTTGAAGATGAAAGGCAGTTACATTGGAAGGTAGCAAGTAAAATATAAAATAACATATTTGATTGGCTGGTGGAGATGTGCAGGGACTAAAATTAGGTAGTGACTTTAAGAAAAAAGGAGTTAACTCTGATTTGCTTTAAAAATAAAAAATTATATTGCTTGGGATATGCTTGGAATTGAGAACAGTCAACCACACCTGCTGCACTTAATATGAGGCGAGTCTGCTGTTTAGAGAAAGTCTTCTGTCCTACTTGTAGGCAGAGACTGCTGGAAACATGGTTACTGTGGAAACAGAGCTAAGAAGTTTGGGGAGTGGGAACAAAAGATACTGCAGAGTGAAACTGAAAAGCAGACTAGCGAACACAAATTGCTCAGTGTATGTCCATGTATGTCGTGATTGACAATATTTTACAAAATAAAACATAGGTGAAAAGCATAAAGAGTAGATTGTTGAATACTTCTAGGGGCATCTGCAGATCCTCCCCAGATTCACAAGGAGCCTGCACTGAGGACCACAGTGAATCAGTGAAAACCCTACCAAATTGGGCTTTGCTACAGGAAACATGGAAAGGGTTAGAAAATAGAGACCATTTAGAAGTGTTGTAACAAAAAAAAGATGAAAGGAAGTCTGTAATTTGCTAAGTACAGGAGTATGAGTGAGAGCACAGTGAGAAGAGTATTCATTATTGGTACTTTTGTATTGAGTGGAAGAGGATTGCCATATTTCTACTTGAGATTTGCAGTGGAATACAGATGCTAACAGATATTAAAATAAAAGGTGGACAGCGGCAAATAGATTTTACTGGTCTAGTAATTAGGCTGTATTATAATAAAAAGTATATTAAAAAGAAATCATATGAGTGTATATAAGCTGATAGGAAATGTGTAGCTTCTGGACACTACAGTAAAAGGCAAAATAGAAAGGGGTTAGATGAGAACATTATCTAAAAAATAGTGAGCAGCAAAGGAGGAAGATGAATTGCTATACTGAAAATAGTTATTTTATTAAGCCAGTAAGAATGAATGAAGGTGTTTGAAATTAGATGTTAGTGGTCACTTACAGTATGTAATTTAATAATATATAATTTGCACCCACTCACACAGCCAGGTAGGTACTTACAAACCCAGTTACACTCCCACAAAAGCACCCACCACTCATATAGCCAGACAGTGACGGACATACTCAGTCATACACCCATTAAAGCCATTCACACACCCATTTACTCACCTATATTTCCACTTGCATAGTCATTCACTAACCCATACAGGAACTGTTATACCCACTCACAGATGTATACAGCCATTCATGTACCCGGGCCTCAGAAAATCAGTTACACATGCACTTACACACCCATACACCCAGTTACCCACACATACAGTCACTCACATACCTATTTACAAAACCATTCAGCCACTCACTCACCCAGTCAGACAGCGACACATGCATTTAAACATCCACTCATACACCCACACAGCACTTATGTGTCCAACACTAACAAAGCCACTTCCACACACAGCTGCACACCTAAACATCCACTAACACAGCCAGTTACCAATCCACACAGCCCTTTACATACCAATTTAGACACCAATCCAGTCACTACCATACACAGTTACAAACCAACACAGCTAGGGACACACCCACAGAGGCACTGATAAACTCACTCACATATCCACTCAACGTCTCAAATAACCAGTCACCCACCCGTGCAGCCCCTCTTGACCTATTTATACACCCATACTCAGTTGCACGGCCTCTGACACACAGACATAACCAACTTCTGGAGCTACTCACTTGTTTATAGTATGTAATATAATAGTATGACATGTTAAGGTAAATGTATTCTATATTTGCTTTTCAGATCCCTAGTTGTGTTTAAAGAGGAACATAAGATGGAACAGTGAGATGAAGACAACATTAATAATTGTGATTGTTAACAGCATTCATAACCTAGGCAAAAGATGAAATTGTTAATGCAACTGGCATATGGTGTTTGCCACAATGAGTAGCCATGTCTTGCAGTGTTGGTGAACAGTGGGGATGGGAATCATCTGGTTAGGTGGTAAGAGTCCGACAGATGGACCAGCTGCTCAGGATGATGCATTACCTTCCCTCTCTACCATCATACTGTGATCCCTCCTTGTATGTTTGAGTTTCCAGGTGTTTTCAAATAGAGAATATGCCTAGTGAATACTTCTTGCTCATACTTCTTGACAAATTTGACTGCATATATTGCATTGGACAATTTTCTGACCAATTTTCTTTTCATTTCCAATGTAGGTGGGTGGAGACTTACTGTATCCAATGAGAAGTTCAGGTTTGGGTGTGTTCCTGGAATCATGATGGATTCATGGTGGTATTGCGGTATTGTTGTATTGCATTTATAAAAAAGATTAACCTTACGCTGATTTGTTAATTATTACTTCTAAAATGTACATTAAGAATAAATGTGTGAATAAAATAAGTCTATCCACTTGTAGAAATGTGTATTACTGCATTGTGTTATAGGTTAAATTGTAGTACAATTTATATCATTTTACAAAACACTGAAATTGACTAAAAAACAAACGTTATAGGGACAGGCTCACCTCCCTCCCCCAAAAAAATCATAGCAATTATAATTTTAAATTTCAAACTAATTAAATGTACTTAACTGTATTCCCTACAGGGTCTTTTGTAATTTCCTGCCTTCACTGTTTGCAATTGGAGTGTGTTGCAGTACCGGTGTTTGACTATGTTTGGTGCTTAACGTACTCCAAGGCTGGGTTGGAGTGAATTGCATTTTGTAGTATGTAAGTTGTGCTACTGTGGTACTACGTTATCTCATATAAAATTCAGTTTGTAAATTGGGCCCACTGTTTTAATTTTCTACTAACTCATTTAATCTTTGTAATTGCTTGTGAAACTGGACTATAGATTCAAGACTTTAGAAATTTCCTGAACAATTAGAGGCATTGTGCCTCACTTGTAGAAAGCAAATGATGATTGTAGTTTACATAACTTTATGATTCAGGTAGAAAAATCTTATATAGGCATGGTTGAGGATTTATCAATCATCTGTGAATGGTGTAATTACACTATCTCCAAAAGGATTGAGCATTTCCTAAGTATAGATACTGTGAAATAATTAATGCGTGTGATCCTTCTGGGCAAAATGTAATTCTCTTTGCCGCATCTGTTAATATACAGTAGAAAAGTGCAGGACGTATTGAAAACAGAAACAGTTTGAAGTTCCTCCACATCATGAAAGTGTGGAGAAGTGTGGCTCAGGGGTTAGAGGCGGCAGACCCGGAATCTGAGATCAGCCTTGGACCAGGGTTCAATTCCCCGCCTCGGCGGGTCTTGGGCTCAAAAATTCCACGGACTCGTTAATTCTCGCTCCGGTGCCTTCTCAACTCACGGGTTCACACTCTGTGACTCTGGGCAATAGCTTGCTTAATCTCCACAACGGCCCCTCGCGGCGGGATGCCTGGCTTTCACCTTGTGGATACCCTGCCGGGGGTTATCTCACAGGGGAATACCAGGACAGGTTCCCTAAGCAAGCGCCGGGAAACCCACTGCGGGTAGCTGTGCGCTATATAAGCTCAACTACATTTACATTTACATGAAGCCATATGTATGTATTATTTATAAAAAATATTTTTAAATAAATAAATGGTCTTAGAAGTAGGGGGTTGTTAAGATGTGCTGGTGAGAAGGATAGGAAAAGCAGACAAATATGTAAACTACTTTTTGCCAGCAACTGAGAATTAGAAACAATCAAGACACTGGCATTGAAATCTTTAAACAAGCTCGGTAAAAATCCATAAAATTTGAACTAAGAACTTAGAAGGAACTCCATCTCAAAATGACTATTTATGATGAGAAAATAATTTTTGAAAAAGTGATGTTAGAAGTCAAGAAAGGCAGTGGTGTAACATCCAGCATTAGGAGATACTCTTTTAAAGGATTTCATAGTGAAGGTTTACTAAATATAGGCTTTGCTAAGGAATAAAACAAATATTTAAACTAAAGGGCAGCTCTACCCACAAAAAAATGTTTTTGAAAAGGAATAGAATACTGTTTTGAAAGGGTGGATCAGAATGGTTCACATTCACATGTAGGGATTGAGGTCGAGCACTATGGAACAAAATGATAGTAAAAATCACTACACAACTACAAACCACTTCAATACAGGTAAAGAATACCTTTGCATGAGTCAAGATAACAAACATTGAAAATGACAGCAAAACCTACTGTAACATGTGCTCCTTCATTATTGTACCATGCTTAGTGAGCTATGCTAGTTTCAGATGAACTTATTAGTGTATCACCTCTTTAATTTTGATATTATCTTATTTATTCTTTAGAATGATGGGGAGACGATTACTGTCTAAAAGAATCAAGGTTACAAAAATACAAGTGCAATATGTCTTAACATGTGTTTCCATTTCTCGTTTCAGTACCTCAGACCATGTGAACATGCTGCAAAAAAGATTAATAGAAGAGCTTTTTGAGAAGACAGTTAGGCTTTGGTTACAGGTTCAATTTAAAAGTGATTAACCCAGAGGAGAAAAAATTGGCTACATTTCCTTCACTATACTATTACTATGGTGGAGAAAATTCCGTCAGTGGATTCTTTTGATACAGCATTCCGTGACAAGTTTGAGGATTTCAACTGCTACTGAAATTCCTTAGAAGTCTTCATCCAATTTCAGGGATTTGTGTTTTTGGGAAGTGGAGTGATTAAGACAATCCACAACTTTCACTGCCCCCTCAAAATTGAAAATGTAATGAAAGTAAATTTAATTGTTTGGATCTACATGGATTTGAAGACTAATGGTTCAAGTGAAATATTGGAATGACGAACCCTACTTTGAAACATTTTCATTATAAAACTACATTGCCAAGTATTCAGTAACATACCATGTACAGAATGAATATCTACATCTCAAACACTAATTTTAACTCTAAAGTAAATCCCTATCATTAATACGCTTTAATTTTAACACTTAATATTAGCTTCCCTTTTGTCCACTAATGCCCTAATGCTAAGGTTCAGCCTAATACTAATTCTAGAACTTGCACCTCCACTATAGCTAAACTCCATTGCAAAATTCTCATCTATTACATCATTGATTTTATAAATCACCTATCTCAGGCACAAACGTTAACTGCAGAACACATCTTTCATTTTTAATATATGTTGTGTACTCCAGGATGTATTTATATTTTATTATTGCAATTTGCATAGATACAGCATGTGTAGCATGTGGGTATCTACAAGCTACTCCATCCCATTGCACTCATGACAAAACTTACAAGGGGCTTTTAAACTTCCTCCGTAGGAGGTAATCAATTATATCAGGATCCGTCTGCAGCAGGCGCATGAGGACTTCGTTCTGCAACTCTGGAGACACCTAAAACAAAACATATGACATTTGGTTCAATTGCTGCATACCATCCATGCCGTTTATTTTAAAATACTATCTTTAACTGGTGGTTTCTGAAATTTTTTAATTGTCTATTTAATCAACAAGACATTCTTATTTATATGATTGACTTGGTAGATTCTATGAGCCATAGATTTCCTCAACTAGGCTTATACTCACTCACTCCACAGTGATTGATTCAATCTTAAAATTGCTTAACTGAAAATCTAATAATACATATTGAGGTCCAGTCATATGAAAATGTTTACTAATTCTAAGATAAGATCATTAACAGTTTAGGTGCATATGTCGGCCACTGGCCAGACACTCTTTCTGCCCCTCTCAAGATGCCAGGGTACATTAAAATAAATATAGGTGTGGGGGCTGCGCTCTATGGACATGGCCATGCCCTGCTAAACATATGGTGACAGTCTTTCTTCCCCTCCCGAAGGCAAATGGGTTGTTTACCCCCAATCTGTCCCTCTGGGGGGAATGGGGCAGAAAGTCCACTAGACACCTTGAGAAAAGGACTGCCCACCATGGGCATGGCTGTGCCTCACCACAAAAGGGCACATACTTTCTGCCCCTGCCAGGGGCAGATTGGGGCAATTACCCCAAATTGCCCCCGAAGAGGCAGAAAGCCCACTAGAAACAGGAGATTACATGTATGCAGCCTTATTGTGGGGCAGGTGGAGGAACTCCACCCACCCGCCCCCTCCCCCGGGCATGGGCCAATGTTCTTCCCCAGTTTTGTCCCAATTGTGGAGATTGCATCAAATATGATCCTGGGGGTAGAAAGTCCAAAGTAGTGCAGCTGTTGCATTCTTGCATTGACCAAACCCCCACCCTCAGAAAAGAAACAAACCAGTCTTTTTCCCCCTGGAAAAGACAGGAGGTTTGCTCCAATTTGGCCCTAAGGGGGCAGATAGCCCACTGTATGGCAGTAACATTTTTTAAATGAAATAATGCAGTGGTTCTGGCCCACCCTAACATCTGCCCCGGGGAACATCCATTACTACGTGGTCTTTACACCACACTACAATTACAACGCAGCTTTAACAACCCAAGTCGTTACCACGACTTGCGCTGGAGGGCACTCTAGGCTAAGGAATAGTAGATTTATTATTCCAACACCTTCCCTACTGTACATAGGCTGGTGTTGGAATAGTAAATCTTACTATTTCTAAGTCCAGCACCCTACAGCACAAGTCGTGGTAACGACTTGTGTTGTAAAACCAGCGTTGTAATGGTAGTGCGGTGTAAAGACCACGTAGTAACTTCATACATCCTCTGCCCCGCACTCATCCCTAAAGCTGTTAAAGTATTTATGCTTCCTTGTACACTAAGAAATCCCGTTCCAATGGCAAATGAGAAGACATTTGATTCAATTGAGTGTTGTTTTTACATATGGTTTTTAACCAAGAAAAGGCGGGGACTGAGAGCTGGGTTGTGAGGTCCTGCACATAAGCTCCCAAATGAGACAAGTAGTTAAAGATATGCAGTTCCTATGTGACAGGGGGGGTTTTGGAGGGGAAGGGAAGGAGTGAAGGGGAAAGACAGGTCTTTCTTCGTGCTGCCCTCACACACCCCGAGAGGTGTCATGCTTCATCATAGGGCGGGTGCCCCTCGTCATATTTTTTTTGCATATACATTATAGTGCCATGTTTAGAAGATTGATAAATGGATCCACTGGTGAGGAATGCGTTAATTATTCTGGTGATATGTAGCAGATGTGGGAGGCCCAGACTTACAACTTTCACATAGCAGGTGTCCCAAAATGGGCCTCGGACGAAAAACAGGTAGTGTGGCCTTTGGACGAAAAACAGGGAGTTACCATCTCTTTGAAGGTGTAGAATAGAACTTTGGTTTAACGTTAAGCATCATCGATGCAAGAATGGGAACATTTATCTTTGTTTAAATGCATACTAGGTTAAAAACTGTTGTGTGTAGTCTACACGTTGTCTGATAGAAACTGAGCTTTGTTTTGATCTATAATATTTTCTGAGCCCTGCCTTTGCATATCAAATACAGGAAGTGTACAGTGAACCACTTACTAGAATGGGTTAAGGCCATCTTCCTTGTGGGACAAGAAAACCAATGTCAAGAACAATGCTAACTTTTTTTTTTTTTTTTTGTAAATATTTTATAAAGCGCTTGGTTACACCAGCAGGTGTGTCCCCGCGCTAGTTTCTGCTGTTGTTTCCATTAGTGTTTGATTCCGATTGTGAAGAGAGGACCTATTTGGAGCACTGAGGTTTGGGGAACAGGATTGTTTTAAGCTCTCTACAGAATATAAGCTCCGAGTTTTCCAAGCGCAGCCTTTCTGGCAGCTTGTTCCATAACCTCGCAGTCAAGGCTCTAAAGGATTTTCTACCCATTCTTGCTCTTTTTACCTTCGGGACCTGTACCTGCCCCGTGCCACAGGATCTTAACTGGCGGATTGGCTCATACCGCTTAAGATAGTTATGCAGGTACCCAGGGCCTCTCCCATGGAGGATCCGATGTCCTATACAGAGGGCCTTAAACATCACCCGTTCCCTAATAGGGAGCCAGTGAAGTGTTCTCAGAGCTTTTTGTGATGATGCCATTCTGGGTAGTTGAAGAATCAGGCGGGCCGCCGTATTTTGTATACGTTGCAGTCTAGAAACACATTTTTTGCTGGCCCCTAGATATAGTACATTTCCGTAGTCCAGCCTGGATGTTATCAGGGCATGGACTAGGGTCTGGCATACCGGAATGGGCATAGGGTCCAGTGTTTTACTAAGGACCTGTAGTGTACCAAAACAAGTGCCTGCCACTTGTTTGGTCTGGTGGTTGAAGGATAAGTTTTTATCCAACCAAACTCCTAGGTTTTTCACTAGATTGCTGGGTGTGGGCAGTTCACCCAGCTCGTCCGGCCACCACGCTGAGGTCCACACTGATGGAGATTTGCCTACGATCAGTACCTCTGTCATAATTTCCGTTAAGACGGAGGCAGTTGTCCGCCATCCACTTTGCCAGTTCCTGCATGCAGCTCATGAAATTTGCCGCACATTGCTCTTCTGGTTGCGTCATCGTCACAATCAGTTGCGTGTCGTCTGCATACGACACTGTCTCAACCCCAAATTTGTCTGTGATCACTCCAACAGGGGCCACATACAAATTAAATAAAGTGGAGCTGAGACTGGAGCCTTGTGGGACTCCCTGCTTGAGTTTTATTTCATTGGACCTGAACTGTCCTTGTGCGACCTGGAAACTGCGGCCTGTAAGGAATGATTCCAACCACTCCCATGCTTTGCCTCTCACTCCTCCCTTTTTAAGACACTGCAGCAGTGTGTGATGCGCTACAGTGTCGAAAGCGGCACTAAGATCCAAAAGGATCAGTGCCGCTGTCTGGCCTTCATCCGCATATCTCCGTAGGGCTTCCGTTGAGGACAGCAGGGCAGACTCCGTAGAGTGTAGAGACTTGTCCTGATGCAAATGAGAGAGCAAGTAGGTGACTGATGTATGGCTCCAGAGTGGTTAAGCTGCCATATAGTTTTTTTTGGGGGGCTGGGTCATTCAGTGATCCTGATTTAATGCTGCCTGCTATATGGCATATTATTTCCCGTGAGGGCACTAGAAATGCTGAGAGGCAGTTGCTGTTCTGTGTAGTTAGGGGAAGTTTCCACCCTCTCATCGCCTACTCTAGCTGCCTCCGGAAAAGCCGCATAGATTTTGTCTACTTTACTGGCAAAGAACTCTGCTACTTGATTACAGGCTCTAACTGATCCTCTTATCGGGGCGGTCAGTGGGGCGAGATCAGATAGTTCCCTATATACTAGGAACATTTCCTTCATGGAGTTGTTCGCATTCTTAATTCTGGTGCAAAAGTAGGTTCTCTGGATCAGGGCACGATAGTCTTTTAAGCCTTTCTTATATTTGGCTCTGTCTCCGAATAGAACCTCCGCTATTTTCTCTCTAAATTTTTACATGTGGCTTTTTGTCCTCATAGTTCAGTATTGAACCAGGGGGAAGATTTGGATTTCCTTACTGGCGCATTCCGAGTCCATGGCGCTGTGTGATCTAGCGCCTTTTGGATTCGTAGGTCTAGTGTTTCGCAGGCAGATTCAATTTCCTCGCCCTCGAGAGGGCCTCCGGATTCTATTATTTTGTTAAATTCCTCTGGGCAAAACTTAGCCCATTTCCTGCGTTTATTAGAAATGGTTGTCCTATTCTGAAGTCCAATATCCGGGACCGCTACCCGAAATGAGACTAAAAAATGGTCAGACCAAATCACAGGAGTTGGGGGTGCTACGGTCAAAGTATCCCAATTAGCGTAGATAGGGTCCAAAAGATGAGCCTGGCAATGAGTGGGCATTTCTGATTTTAACAGCATCTGTATGGCTGCTAGCTCCTGTCTGATTTCCTGAGCTTCAGTGTTCAGGGGGTCGTCAAAGTGGTAGTTTAAGTCCCCTAGGAGGAGGAGTCTCTCATGTGTGAGGGCAGAGAGCGTGAGAGTGTCCATCTTTCTTCCAGGGTTGGATTTCAAATCTACATCGGGAACATCCCTTAATACGGAGGTATGACCTAGTTGTACATCGTTCACATTCTTCTATGAGGTACAGATTTGAGAGACTCAGTGGCGTCACTAGGGTTGGTGTCACCCGATGCGGGTAACTCATGGTGCACCCCCTCACGACTTACCGCATGGACCTCCGCCGCTTCGAGTCCGCCAGTGGACACAGATGGCAAATAACGGGACCATACAGAATCGTAAAGTTTGTAAATTGGTTGTGCCTCCTGGGATATGAAGTGACCTTCAGTACCAATTCAGACTCTCCCCCCACGCCCTGCATTTAACCAAACCACCAGAGGAGAATGGCGACTCGTTCTGCCCTTTTTATTGTTTTCTAGTGGTGACATCTGAGGCTGGTATTGATAGTTACTTAACCAGCCCTACATTCCTACATACAGAATTTGCTTATTCGTCAATATATTGTGCCATCCAAAATTCACAAGTTTATTATATGATCAGCATTTTACAAAAGAAGCAATTAAATAGCAATAGAATAAAACACTTGTTTCCTATCACTTTTATGAAATGTGTAAGTAAAAAAGACTCGGTGTCAAGAACAGTAGATGCCCGTCCTCTTTCATAGCAACCAAGCTTATGTGACATTTTGATAATTTCATTATAATTATGAGTCACCCAGGCAGGCGTTTGCAGTAGTTTCAAGATTGTTTGCAGCAGTTTTAAGATTGTTTGCAGCAGTTTTAAAATCTTTACTTAGAGTTTATCATTGCTCACATTGGTCTAATTTTTGATATTTATATGTTTCCCTAGTGTTTATTGCTTGATTTTTTGCTCATAAGAAAGTGTCACTCATAATCTTTGAAATGTCACTCATAATTATCCTGAAATTATGAAAATGTCATGTCACACATAGCAATCTGAAACCTTGGCAGCTATGGGTGTAGACTGACAATGTATTTCCTGTGATATTCCCCGGGTTAAAAAAAATAACCTTGGGTGGGCAGAGTACACTGGGCCCGGGTATAAAGAGAGTTTCTGGCTCTGACTGTCCTCGGTCGGACGGGGTGGGGCCTGGCCTCGGGGGCAGTCACGTCTTACCTGGATTCTGAAGATGAGTGCTGGCACGCGCCCAGGAGAAGTAGAAAGACAGACACAGCAACACACATAAAAAATGTAGCGAACACCAGCTCTGATTGAAATAAATCATGATTAAATTGCTCCTTGACACGACTCTTTAAAGCTCTCATTATTTATAGCACTGTGACTGTCTGTCTTCTTAGGCCGGCATTGGGGACTGTCTGGGAGTAATGCGATTGCGATCTGATTGTGTGCCACTGCACAGTGCCATATTTCTAACTTCATTCATATTTAATTTATAAATGATATTTCTCTCTGACCTCGGCCATCGGCCAAGAAGTCAGTCCCAAATTTGAAGGGGACACGACGGCGCTCGCGATATCAAAGAAGGTAAATGTAAATGTAAATGTGGCGTATTTGTATAGCGCGAACAGTGACCCGGAGGCATCCCGGCGCTTGTACTCTTACCACAAGGGAACCCCTCCTGGCTTTTCCTTGTGGGGTGTCCACTCCTGGGCATCCCATGGTGAAACCAGGCATCCCTTGTGCATCGGGGGCCTTTGTGGAGACTAAGCAAGCTATTGCCCAGAGTTGCAGCGTGGGACCCAAGCTTAGACTCGGCACTGAGGCGAGAATATCCGGTCAGTGGAATTTAAGCCCGAAAGCCGCTGAGGCGGGAATCAAACCCTGGTCCCTGGCCAGCGTTCTGCATCAAGGTCTGCCGCTCTAAGCATTGACCCACACTCCTCCACATTAATTCTTCATTCTAGCAGCCAGCACGCACTAACCTGCATGGGCGTCCGCAGGGGGGGGGGGCAAGGAGGGGTGCTTACCCCCCCTGGAGCGACCCTCCTTGCCCCCCCTGCAGATGCCCATGAAAACCGTGACTTCAAGACGGGGTTCTCACTCTCTTTCCTCTCCTTTCTCTCATTTGCTTCCCTGTGAAATGGATCCAAAAAACAAAGACGCTTTTGCTGGAAATGTCGTATTTTTCTGACATTTTAATTCCAAAGTGCAGCATTGGGAATAAAAGGCTAAAAATATGAAAAATAGATAAATAACTAAATAAAGTAAGACAGAGTGGTAGCAAACTGGCCAAACTGATTTTATTCAAGCTGAAACACATTAGTGCCACCTTTACAGAGTTTGCCAGTGAAGCGCTATCTTTGTTTTCTTGTCTTTGTTTTTCCTGGACTTGGAACTATTGCACCAATCCTGGAGGTACCAAAATGTGTGGATTGGAAAACAAAATGTGTGCTGCGGCTCTGCGTCCAGGGATGTGGTATTTTTACCATACTGCTTACGCTTTGTAAGGATATAAGCAATGGCTATTGAAATGGGTCCATTCAGGGCCCTGTTGTCGTGTCCTTAACTTTTCAGGCAAAAGCACTCACTGATTTCTGAATAGAGAGTGTAAAAGCATTAAGGTAACCATGTTGTTCCTGCTTACATTTCCCATGGTTTGCTAAATTTTGCATTCCCTATAAGTGTTTGCTTCTTCCAGGATGTTGTTCCTTTTTTTTTGTAGGCCGCATATTGCTCTTGTCTAGTGCGTAATTTAAAATGCGAATCCAGGTGTTTATAGCGGGCAACAACTGCGTTGTAGTTGAAAACAGTGGGAGTTTTTCTCAGTGGGGCAGTACGGTGTTCAGTAGGGGAGAGGATGTGGCACTATGGTCAGAGCTGCTGAATTTGGAACTGGGAACCAGGTTCAGCCTTAATAACCAGCCCACCAGACCACTCTCCTGCGAGAGCACAATCACATGCTAGACCTTAGAAGGCTTCGCAACACCTTAGAAGTCCTGGTGTCTTCGCACCAGCAGGTGGACCCTAGCATGACAAGTGTTGGTTAACCTTCAAGGCTTGTCCACCACTATCCATACTGAAGTTCACCTCCAGTCTTGCGGGCAGGCCTATAAAGCAGCACACCCTAGAACAACAGTCACTGAGGTCGCAGTACCCTTGAGAAGGGCCAGCTCTAGGGCGGTGCAACCAGTGTGACCGCACTGGGTGCTGACTTTAGGTAAAGGCATCATGTTTGCAAGTATATTATGGTTTTAAAAACGCTTGCTGCCTTCTTCCTGGCTTCCAGCAATTTATCGGCAAAAATAAAAATGTCATGATGACTCTGGTGATTAATGTTCTTCCTAGAGAGAGATCAGAATTTTGCCTAGTGGAAGTTTTGACTCATGGAAAGGTAGCTCAGAGGGTTAATGTACCGGCTGCAAAGAACATGCGCCATGCAGATCACAAAGTACACATAATGTAAATAGGTCAGTGGGCTACTGCTTTTGTCAGAGATCCTTTCGTTACTGGCAGTTTATAAGTTAAAATCTAGAACAGTGAGCTATTAACTGTCATCTAAGAGCTGCATACCAACTGCAAGGTACAAATTCGAGCGTTATGTCCCCCCGCCCCCCAGTCTTTGATAATCCTAATGTCCCAAAAAGTGTTCTTTTGGACAGAAATCAATTCTGATTATTAAGGAGAACCCCCAACCATGGTTTTACGTTTTAAGTTCCGGGTATTGTGTTTCTCCAGACCAATCACTATAAAACTATATGGGCTACTAGTATGGTTGTCATGTGACTCCTACACCCTGTCCTTAATCTTATGTAACATTTTCTATACAGTGATTTACACACATATTGATTGTCTCTGTGTAATGTGTGTAATGTAAAGTACTCTGACACCCTACAATGGTATGAGTGGTGCTGTAAATCAAATTAAATCTGAGAGAAAATGGTTATGGAGACTTGGGGGGCACAGTTAAAGGGTGGTAGTGAGGGAATCCATGGCGTAGAGGTGGTCATTGGGGGGCACTAACAAACATTAATGCACAGGACACCACCAGTGCTATGGCTGGCCCTGCCCTTGAGGCCAGTCTGCCTCACCCAAAGGTACCTCCAATGGCCTTGTTTCAGCAGCAGTAGCTGCAATTCACCAGGGATTGGCAATGCAGGATTTGCACACGCCAAACTAAGGGGCATATTACCAACAACTAGCGATAATTTTTGTCTCTAACTTGTTTAGAGACAAAAATTATCGCCGCACATCGGCGATTTTTATCGCAGATAAACCTGGCTATTAACAAGGTTTATCGCAAATGCGATAAAAACACGGCCGAAATGCATGAATATCGCTGAAAAGTCAGCGATATTCATGCATTATCGAGCAAATGCTCTTAGCCATGTTATCCACCTCCCATTGGATAACATGGCTAAGAACTGCTCAGGGCAGGTGTTAGCTTTTGGAGATATTCGCGCTTAGCGCGAATATCTCCAAAAGTTGGTAATAGGAGATAGCGATGTTAGGGACTGTTTCCAGTCGCTAACATCTTGGCACGCCCACTTTGCATGTCATTAGTGATAAATATCACTGACATGCAAAGCAAGGCCCAAGATGGTCGCTATCTCCTATTAGCTGTCACTAACTGGTGTTAGCGACAGCTTGGTAATAGGGAGATAATTTTATCTCCGCTTTCTTGGCTTTTAAAGCCAAAAAAGCGGAGATAAACCCCCTTGATAATATGCCCCTAAGTTTGCAAACTTCACAGTCTCCCTGCTTCATTCACAAGCACTTTTAACATGTGCTGCCTGCTGTGGGGCCACTGGAATTAAGTATGCAACAAAGGATAGCAACATTATGCCGTAGTGGTGACTAAATTATGCATTAAAAAAAGGCTGCAGCTGAATGCAGTATATTTTCAGATATTTTATTATTTTGACGTGTGTACACATGCTAACAGTCTCTGGAAATATTTTGCCTTATTAGTACCAGTGTGACATGCAAATGCAGCAGTGAGATAGGTAACCAGTCAACCTTTACAATAGGCCATCCACTCCGCAGCAACACAAGTCACATTTTATATTAACTTTTAATATGTTTGAGCTACAAACAATTTATTAGTTTAAATGGTCAGATCATGCATTATGAGGCAAATATGGCAGAGCCATAATTTTTGAGAAAACATTTGCAAACTAGGATATTTTGCCATTCATGTTTGACCTGCTGTTGTTGAAAAAGGGTGAAGTGCTGATGACAGAAACCCCATGGCTCGGAGACAAATGGCTTGTGTTTCCACATTTTATCGTATTTGGTACATTCTGTGACTAGAAGCATATCCCACTTTCTGAATATATTTTAATGTCAATAACTCATTATAACCTTAAATAATCATGTGTATCCATTGGTTGATTAAGTTGTGCAGTGAAATGCCAAAAAAATACAAATAATTGTGATGTCTGCGCATTCTAGCCACACCTCTGGATCCACCCACAGATCCAAACCGTGGGTTATTCCTGCCCTCTGATTCTCCACCCACTGTTCCCCTACTTTCCCCCCCCCCACTTCAACCACTGTGTAAGACCCAGCATCCCTGGACCTGTGATGTGGCGCAGCTGCGGGCGCCGCATGTGCCACACAATTACGGTGCCGGGCTTCCGTATAAGGGAGCTGGCCATTATTGTATCCCTAAACGTGCGCACAATGTCAGTTTGACATTGACGACACATAGAGGGTCTCTAAGTTTCTTTTCAAAAACATAGCTAACATTTGGACCTATACATTTTATTTTGTATAAATTAATTGAATGTGTGTAAAATGTAGCAATGCCCGGGGAATTCTAGTAAAGGGAGCACCCACTGTCAAATCACTAGCGTGTGTGATTGCTGCATTATTTATTACTAACTTTGACGTTGTGCTTTAACTTTGGATAAAAGTTATCATGAATTCTAGCACCAAAAAGTAAATATTGGTAAATATGTGTGCTACAAATAATCCCTAACATACACTGTGCATACAGTATATTTAATCTGGTGCTTTAATCATAGGCTGTTTTAAAGTATTCTGATAAAAATCGAATCGTGCTGAAGACAGCCTTGATTGGTGTTGGATCGAGGACCAAGAAGTCTGCACACCTAGCAGACAGAGATAAAGCACCTTGTCATAAGGTTTAGCGTTTTCACTACAGGTGGTGTTTGTTGGCCCGTGGCAGGGTCAGTCACATGTCCTGGATTCCTGGCATTTAATTGAGTCTATCCTAGTTCTGCACCCCAGTGTTTCGTGTGCCCCACCTGGCACACATCATGTCGGAGGATGGTGATGACGTTAACATTTTGCCCCCCCCCCCTGGAAAAATGTCTGCGGACGCCCATGCTACCCTGCGCTGCCGTCTCGTCTCCTCCCACAGACGTGGTGCTGGCGCGCGACCGCCGCAACGCGTCAGAGGAGCACAGCACGTGGGGCTGTCCCAGGGCCGTCATTGGTAGCTCTAAAGATTGACGGCCCTGGGACCCACAAACTAGGTACGCCACTGGAGAGACTTTAGGTGCATCAGTTAATTTCTGATCCGATTCCAAATGAAGAAATTAACGAATTCATGATATGATAAGACCACAGTGGCTTACAGATGCTCCGAAAATGGTATGGTAGAGAGGCATAAGCCTGAACATTGACCTTCAGTGTGGGTGGGAATAGTGAGTTTTTGGGAGAAGTCAAATGTATCTGTCTCTGCTTGACAGTCGGAATGTGATGTGTCATCGACCCAGATATTTAGGTCTTCGACTATACAGACACAATTGGAAATGGACAGAATGTGTAGGGCAAAATCAAGGAGGTCAAAGGAAAAGGTTGTGAGGCATTTTTGAGGGCATGGTAGATCACTGCAATTGTTAAGGAAGAGATTATGTTTTGACCATTCTGCACACCAGGTACTCAAGCGACATGAGAGACTGGTGATCTCTTTAAAGGAGATTGAATTATGGTGAATCAGGGCCATGCTGCCACTACTGCCCTTCTTCCTTTTTTATTAGTCGTAGTAAGGAAGATGCTGTTCATGTCAGGCAGAGAGAAGTCACTGTCCGAGGTCTAAGTGATGGCTAGTAAATGGGGTGAAAGATCAGACGTGAGGTCATGGATGTCATAAGCATTCTTGATGGCAGATCTTACAATAAGCATTGTTCCTGAGAGGGCATTGAAGGGGTGTGTAGTAGGAAGATTAGGTCAATGGGGTTAGATGAAGGATGAGGAGAAGGGGAACGCTAGAATGTTGGAGACTTAAGTAGAGAGGATGCAGTACTAGGGGTGAGGACAGGAGAAGGAGGTGAGAAGGAGGGAAGGTAGTGGAGGTGACGGGGTCGACATTACCAGAGGAAGAAACCTTTCCTTTAAATATAGAGAATTCTTGAGATACAGGCAGGGACAATAAGGATTCTGCGCAATAACTCAGATTACGTAAACCTGAAATGATCTGTTTTTAGGAGCTATGCAAAGATTTCTTTGACATTCACATGAAGGTGTTTACGACAAGCATGACATTTATCAGATTGAAAACGCAAGGAGGTTCGATGTTGCTATGATAGGGATAAATAAGCTCCCATAAATGAATCCCTGAATACATTCAGTTCAATGTCAATGTAATATAGGATGGCCGAATCATGGGAACGCCGAGAACTCCAAGATGGCGCCCGGCCGGGCGCCTGACAACTCAATACTCAGCAGTCTAGCCTTACAGGAAGGCAGAGGAGAGAACGACGGTTATCCCAGGTGGAGAGAATCGGGGCAATCAGGAGGAGCGCGCGGAGCAGCGGCGAGGGAGCTCGAGGGACAGAGAAAGTCAGAACAGGAGTCCGGGGGACCAGAGACAGGAGAAGAGGAGAAAAGAACCCCAAAGTACAACGCGCTAGTATCCGGTAGTTCCCTGAAGGCACAGGATGCCAAGATACCGAATGCTACGGTCACCAGGGACCGTAGCCCCAGGCGAGTGACGGGGAAGGAAGGGTGGAAACAGAGGTTGGAGGAGAAGGGTTGGTGGGGGTTTTGGCGCAAATAAGAGCATGTAATGATTCCCACCCTCCTTGTTACCTTTACCTGTTCTACCCACTACCTTCCTTACCTTACTTTGTTGTGGTGATCTTAGAACACTGGTGAAAGGGGAGCACCTTAGAGCCTGTAAGTAATTCGGACAGATAAGTGACTGTAGTGTCCTTTCTTTTCTCGGTTTGCCTTGCCTCTAGGGAAGTACAGCCTGGGTTGCAGTGTGGAAGCAGCATAACCGGAGGACAAAGCTCATCCTGAAAGACTGTGCCCTAAGAGGATTCTACTGGATTAAGTAGTTTGTTCTTCGTTGTGAACATATGATACACTCCAACTATCTGCTCTGAAATAAATAAAAATAACTGACTATTTTTGGAGAACCGTGTCTCAATGCAAAGGCCATAAGCCAATTCCCTCTCTATCTCGCTTTGGTTAAAGTAAAAACCATCACAGTCAAACACCTACATTATTTCTGAACCTTAAGGGGAACATTACAAAACACGACTGTTGGGCTCCTTGAGTATGGGGAACATCAGTCGTCTCAGAATTTCTGCTCAACTTCAGGCATCATTCAGCCAGAGAATTATGTCTCATTTCATATGGCTTCCTGTAATGCCCTGTGCTATATTGTTCAGTTAAAAGTTAACTTTTGTAAGCAGATGCTTTAATTTGCAGTAAAAGGGACACTTTTCTTTGATCCCCTGCACCGATCCAAATCCATTTATCGATATTAGTTCACAGTGGTAGGTGTAATTACAGTTTTGTGACTAAACAGGATCTCATCCAGTATCCCCCTCTGCCATGTAAGTTAACAATGAAATAGTGAGTAAACTTGTTTTTTCTTTCAAGAGAGATTTTCAGCGCATGTCAGTTGTGGGTTAAGTAATTTATCTTACTAAAAGGCAGGTATTACATTTGTGAAGATACCTGTAACATACATGCATTTACTGTTTACTTGATTACACTTTTATTCTTCTGTCTTTTGTTCCTTTTACAGCCAAACTAAACAGACGAATTTCTGTGTTGATACCAGAGTCGTGGTTCAGTGCATGTGGTGGAGCTATGATAATAACCCCCCCGCCCCCCCCGCCCCCTTAAATATCAAAGGCAATATTTGATTACATTTCAGTAACCAGGCCTTTAGCCACTTCAGCCTATGTTCCCTATGGAGTACGCACGCTATAGAGTACCCCAGCCTGCACGCCACACTTTCCTAGGGTGTAGTCTCCATCAAGAAAAATGATTCCCAAAAGTTGTTTTCTTCTTTTTTTTAAAAAAAAATCAGTAGCATACATGGAAGATTTCTTAGTGTGTGCGGTGGAGCAGGATAAGAGAATTCAGCGAGGAGAGGTCCTTTTATTGTAGAAGCAGTGAGACACTCGAGGGGACAGTGTGACATGAGGGCTGTGTCTTTGTTTGCAATGCCATCTGCTCCCCTGATAGAGCGAAGTGCATTGTAATGTTAATGCACCTAAAACCTCTTCAAGCCGCTTGGCTCTTTTAAGTATTGCTAGGCGATACCGGCTTGCGTGAAAGGATTTGGAAAGGTGTCGGGTGCATTCTGTGCCTTACCCGGTCGCTTCTGCCTGCCACTGCTCACCCTCAGCATTAATTAAAAACTGTCTTTGAAACGGTTCCCTACAGGCACCTATATTCACCTCATTAAACTTGCAAGCAAAAATACTGATTAATATTTAAACAATAACTGTATAAACCTTCAAAGTAATATATGCTTCAATTACTTACCGGTAATTGCATTACTCTGAGTCCTACTCCCTCGCTTCCCTTTCTTACAGAATGAGGCATCCCTGCCTCACCAGACACCCGTACCCACGTGATTTGTCACGTGGGGACTATATATAGCCCCCAGCCCCCTCATACCTCCTGTAATACCACACAGATCGAAACCATACCAAAAGGTTGGCCTGGACCATCAGGGAGGGAGGGAGGGATGTAAGTAAGGGAAGCGAGGGAGTAGGACTCAGAGTAATGCAATTACCGGTAAGTAATTGAAGCATTACCTCATCGTCCCTCCCTCGCTTCCCTTCCTTACAGAATGAGATGTACAAAGCCAAACAGGACAACCAAAGAAGGTATGCAAAAAACAGGTTTATTAAAAAACACAGAAGACCAGGGGAAAAACCACTATTCAGGAATCATAGTGGAAAGAACCCTGTGTCCAAACACATCAGCACAGTCAACCTCCTGGCCAATCCTGTAATGAGAGGCAAAGGTCAGCGGGGAAGCCCAGGTGGCAGCCCGGCAGATTTCCGAAATGGAAGCTCCTTGGACCTCTGCACAGGAAGCAGCCATGGAGCGAGTGGAACAACCCTGAACCCCTAAAGGAGAAAGGTGTCCCCCCTCTTTGTATGCCAAAGAAATCAGAGAACGAACCCAACGACTCAAGGAAGGAGTAGAAGGACGCAAACCCCTATTCACAGGACCAAAATTAACAAAAAGGGAATCCGAGAGACGGAAAGGAGCGACCCGCACCAAATAGACCAGGAGAGCCCTCCTAACATCTAAAGAGTGAAGCCGCACCTCAGACTCCGAGGACGGGGAACCAAAAAAGGAAGGAAGAACCAACTCCTGATCCCTGTGGAATTGAGAGTCCACCTTAGGACGAAAGGAAAGAATAGGTCGCAACACGATCCTGTCATCAAAAACCCGAAAAAAAGGGTGTTTGGAAGAAAGAGCACCCAGTTCACTCAGGCGGCGAGCAGATGAAATGGCCACCAAAAAGAAAGTCTTGAAGGACAACAGGCGCAGATCCACAGAAACCAACGGCTCAAAGGGAGATGACATCAAGGCGTCCAAGACCAGAGAAAGATCCCAGGTCGGAAAATGCCGCCGAGGGGTAGGAAGAACGTTACTCAAACCCTTAAAAAGGCGACTGACCAACCCCTCAGAATCCGAGAGATTGCCCCAAGAGCTCCTAAACGCCCTAATCGCAGCCCACTGTAAACGAAGGGAAGACACCTTCAAGCCCAAGGAAGCACCCTCCTGAAGAAACAGCATCACCTCAAACAAAGAAGAGGAAGAGGGGTCCAAACCTTTGACAAGACACCACCGACTGAAAGAACGCCAGTGCCGTAGGTAAGACTTGTTGGTCGTAGCGCGTCTAGCCGCCTGCAGAGTAGAGGTCAAACCAGCCGGAACCCCACGTCGCAGAAGACCTAGGCGTTCAACCTCCAAGCCGCCAAGCGCATCCGGCCCAGAACATCCTGTTGAAACGCCGGGAAGACCAAAGGGGGAGGAGACAGAGGCAGCAACCACTCCACCTCCGACCTCAACTCCACCAGGAGAGGAAACCAGGAGGCACGAGGCCACGCCGGAGCCACCAGAATCACAGAAGCCCCCGAGGACCGGACCCTCAGCAGGAAGCGGAGAAGAAGGGGGAAAGGAGGAAACGCATACAGAAGCCCGCGGGGCCAAGGGCAAGAGAGAGCATCCACCGCCCAGGCCGACCCCTCCCGACAGCGGGAGACAAACCGGGACACCAAGGCATTTCCCACATCCGCAAAGAGGTCCACCACCGGAACCCCCCAACGCAACGTCAGAGCCACAAACAACTCCCGACGAAGGCAGAAATCCACAGACGACGGAATGGCCCTGCTGAGGGCATCCGCCCGGGAATTGGACACCCCCCGAATATGGATCGCCGAGAGAGCCAACAGATGAGACTCCGCCCAAACAAACAACCGCCTCGCCACAAGGGACAGAGAAGAGGACCTCGTCCCCCCCTGCCTGTTGACGTAAGCCATGGCCGTGACGTTGTCCGTTCTGACCAGGACCACGGAACCCAGCAGAAACTGGGAGAAGGCCAACAGAGCCAGACGGACAGCCTCCAACTCCCTCCAGTTCGATGACATCCTGCTCTGAGCGGGAGACCAGAAGCCCCTGGACTGATGAACCCCCAGCCAGGCCCCCCAACCCGAGAGGCTGGCATCGGTCGTCACCACAACCGGAGCCGGAGGAGAGAGAGAGACACCCTTCAGCAAATGATCCCGAACCAGCCACCAACCCAGAGAAGACCTGATCTGAGGGGAAACCGGGATCGGAGAAGAGAGGGGAAGGCAATGGGGAGACCAATGCGCCAGAACATGAGCCAACAGAGTGTGTAAATGAAATCTGGCCCAAGGAACCAGAAACACCGTGGCAGCCATATCCCCCTGGACCTGCAGCCAACGTGCCGCCACCTGCACCGGACCGGACAGCAGAGACAGGATGTGAGACTGAATCTTGACCACCCAAGCCTCGGGCAGAGTGACCACTCCCAAATCTGTCCGAAACCTGGCCCCAATGAAGAGACGATCCTGGGAAGGAACAAGAAACGACTTGCCCAGATTGACAAGAAAGCCGTGCCCCCTCAAAACGGCCAGCACCAAGTCTGTGTGAGCGACAGTCAACTGGAAAGAGGGAGCATGAACCAGCCAGTCGTCCAGATAAGGATGTAAAAATATCCCCTGACAGTGGACCAGGGCCACCAAGGGGGCCAAGAGCTTGGTGAAGACCCGAGGGGCGGACTTCAGCCCGAATGGCAAAACCGCAAACTGGAAGTGGAAGCCGCCAACTGCAAAGCGAAGAAACCGCTGATGAGTCCGAGCCACAGGAACGTGAAGGTAGGCGTCCTGTAAATCGATAGACGTCATGAAGTCCCGGACCCCCACCAACGGAATGATGGACTGCAAAGTCACCATCTTGAAGTGAACGGTCCGAACCCAACCATTCACCCTCTTCAGGTCCAGAACCGGCCGGAATCCCCCTGACACCTTCTGGACCAGAAACAAAATGGAATAACATCCCAGACCTCGCTGCGCCAGCGGGACCGGAACAATCGCCTTCTTTGACAGAAGATCCCGAACCCCCTCCAGTAGAGCCTCCCTCTTGGATGGAGACCTGGGGATAGGAGTAAGGATGGTGCCCCAGCCGGGCGGAACGGCGACAAAGTCGATAATATAGCCTCTCCTGACAATAGTCAATGCCCAGCGATCCCTTACATCCAGCTGCCAAGCGTCCAGGAAAGACAACAGCCTTCCGCCCACAGGACCCGAGGGCGAAACACAGTCGACGTCAGGACTTCCTCTTGAAGGTATCCGCCGGAAGCTTGGGACCAGGCAAGGCCGAAGATTTCCTGGGCCTGAATTGGCGTTGACGAGCAGAAAAGTTCCTGGAGGACTGGCGGGAAGACTGAAAAGACGCAGAGGAGGAAGGAGCAGGATTCCAAAAACGGCGAGAACCAGAGGAAGACGCCTTGCCCTTGTAAGGCAGAGCATGCTTACGGTCCTTGAACGCCTTAGTGACCATACTATCCAGCTGGTCACCAAAGAGCAACTTGCCATCAAAGGGAATCTTAAGGAGCGAGGACTTCTCCGAAGAATCAGCCTTCCAGTCACGCATCCACAAGTTCCGACGAGCCAAAACCAAGGAGCCAGAGGTCATGGCCGCAGAGCGAAGAACATCTGAAGAGACGTCAGCCAAGAGCTTAGCCTGCTGCTCCATGTGGACAAGCAAGCCAGAGCAGTCCGACTCCTCCTGAACAGCCGTGGCCAGCTTGCCAAAGTCAGACACCAAAGATTGCGCCGCATACGCTGAGTAGATACCAGCACGTAAAGACAAATTCCCAGCGGAAAAGGCCTTCTTCAGCGCACCATCCACCTTTTTATCCGTGGCATCCGAAGGCGAACAATCCTCAGGATTAATAGAAGTGCGCCCAATAAGAGTGGCCAACATGGCATCCACCTTCACAGAGTGAGGAAGAGAGACCTCCCCTTCCTCCAGGGAATAAAGCTTCTGCAAAAAGCGAGGAACAGAGGAGCGCTCAAGGTCTCGCCATTCCCCCGAAATCAAGTCTTTGATGCGACCATGAAAGGGCATAGAGAGTACAGGAGGCTTAACATATTGGGGAAAAATGTCCTCGGACCCCATGGGAGCAGCAAAAGGAGAAAACCCCAAGTTCTCCCTGATGTGCTGGAGAATAGCAGGCACCTCCTCCCTACGCACAAACTTCCCCGAAGATGTAGAAGGCATGGCAGAGTCCGAAGAAGAAGAAGAGTCCTCAGAGGGAGAGTCCACCGGACCCCCCGCAACACGAGAAGACCTGCGCCGTGGCTTAGCACCTCTCGCCTCCAAAGCACGAGACACAGCAGCCTCACTCATGGACTGCACCTCAGAAGCAGACAGAAGGGCAGAAGAATCCACCGGACCCTGGGACCTGGTCCTACGAGCCGGGACAGGCACCTCACCATCCTCATCAGAGGAGGACAAAACCCTCAAGCGCTTCGATGTCCGTTTAGCCATAGTGAAACTGACAGGGCAGAAAGCCGAGGTAAGCCCTTAAATAATGTGCAACCCAGCCCCAGCCGGGTAAACCAATAGAAACAAAGACACACGAGGCCACCAATAAAGAAGCCTCGCAGACACTGAATCCAATCACCAAAAACACAAAAATGTATAAAAACGACCTCAAAACGAGGCCCCTACCGCATAGGAGCATCGGGAACAGCCAGCCGAGAAGCCACAGCACATCCGCCAGCCGCCACCTCCATTCCGGCCATCTGAACCGGAACTACAGCCCCAGCCACTCAGGGCCGGTGACCCCGTCACCCGGAACCCGATCGCCCAGCCGCCGAGAAGTGCACCGCAACAACACCAACGCGGTGGGGAAGGCTTGCATACACCAGGTCGGCGCCGCCAGACCCAGGACGGCAATAGCAAGAGAGGGAGAAGCCCTCAAGAAAGTGAAAAGACCGCAGCTCCGCAGAACGGCCAGCGCGTGGGACGCGCGTCTCACAGTGGTGAGACAGAAAAAAACAGGAGGTATGAGGGGGCTGGGGGCTATATATAGTCCCCACGTGACAAATCACGTGGGTACGGGTGTCTGGTGAGGCAGGGATGCCTCATTCTGTAAGGAAGGGAAGCGAGGGAGGGACGATGAGGTAATGTGAGGACTGCAGTCCCTTTTACAATAGATGCGTTTAACTTAAACTAGCATTCATTACCTAAGAGGGTTTGCTTTTTCCAGCTGTCGTGTTTCGTTTTTAGTCATAGCTCTCCCATAACACGGATTCAAAAAATACTTTGTAAATTTCCAATGTATATTTTCTGTGCTTTTGCTCTTTACTAATGTTTGAGTGTCGGTATCATTTTTTCAGAAATAAAACACTTTCAAGTCAAAATATTTAAAAACATAATAATTGATGTTACTTTTTGTTAGAATTGGGTGTCTCTAGTTGGCAGAGGTAGGTACCTTTGACCAAATAGGGACCCTTGCTTCTAGTCAGGGTAAGGGGGATACACACTTTAGATAACCCCTGCTCACCCCCTTGGTAGCTTGGTACGAGCAGACATGCTTATCCCAAAGGCAATGTGTAAAGTATGGTACCAATACTCACAGTAACACAGGGAAAACACCACAAATGGACACCAAAACAGTTTAGACAAATAAAATATCTTTATATAAACTAAACAAGACCAAAACGACAAAAATTCAACATACAGAAACTCAGTAGAATGTCGTTAAAAAGGTTGTCAAAAATCTTGTAGATGATCAAATGCGACACTCAGTCTCAAAGTACCTAGGATGCGTAACGCAAAACAACCAAAAGGGGCGCAGAGAAGGTGAAGTGTCGATTCTTCCTGCACTGCGGTTTTGATGCGATAAGATGGGACTCTGATGCAAGCCGCGACAGGCCCAGCGGCACACATCCCCGGTGATGCGACAACACAACACCCTTGGTAACCGCGACACACTTCTACGGTGATGCGACGGTGAACAGCGACGACACGCTTCCTCGATGATGCAACAGCACCTGCAGTGGTGGCATCATGCTTCTCTCTCGTTGCATCGCTCTTCCAGCTCCCAACAGCAAAAAGGCCTCACACACAGTCACAGGCCCTCCTGGCAGACTGGATTTCCCAGCAAGGAAGTTCAGTGAGTTGGGGTGGAAGTCCTTTTGTGCCTGGGGCTTCAAAAACAGGAGGCCAGCTCTTCTCAGGCCCTCAGAGACTTTTCTTCAGAGGGACACAGCACACAGCAAAGTCCTTCTTCAAACAGGGAACACAGCACACATCAAAGTCCATTAGATGAATGAATGAATGAATGAAAGAAAATGTATAATGCGCAACTAAAACCCGAAGGCATCAAGGCGCCTATCAAAATAAATCACAAAGAAGGCAAAACAGAACTACAGGTATGCTTTAGCAAATAGCCGAATCTTCAGGGCATTTCTAAAGGACTGCATAGTGGGAAGGGACTTAGTTTCTACAGGAAGAGCGTTCCACAATTTTGGTGCTATGGTAGAAAAAGCTCTGCCTCCCCATTTGACTCTGCGAATGTGTGGTACTTATAGCAGAGACTTGTTGGCGGAACGCAAATTTCTGGAAGGGCTGTAGGGGCCCAGGAGAGCACCAATCCCAGCTGACCTATTTCTCGCTAAGGCGCCATAGGTCAGACACATGATTTTAAAGCAAATCCTGTCTTCAATGGGGAGCCAGTGTAACGACTTTCTAGCGGAAGTGGCTGAGGCACGTTTGGGTAAATCTAACACAAACTTGGCCGCCGCGTTCTGGACCATTTGTAGTCGCTGCAGCAACCCCCTGTTGAGAATGGCATACAGCGCATTACAATAATCAAGTCGGGAGCCTATGAGTGCAACCACAACTTGCTTTCTCGCCTGCTGGGAAAGATAGTGTTTGATCTTCCTCAGAATGTGAATTATGCCCCAGCAGGTGGAGACTGTTCTATTCACCTGCTGACGCATACTGAGGATAGGGTCAATCAGGACTCCTAGGTTTTTAGCTAAAGCGGCAGGTACCGGGCAAGCTCCCAGTGAAGCAGGCCACCAAGTCGCCGACCAGATATCATCCTTTCCTCCAAACACCAAGATCTCTGTCTTCTCACCATTAAGTTTCAATAAATTGTGAATCATCCATTGAGCGACTGCCTCCACACAGAATCTAAAATTGGAGGCAGCCGCGCTGACAGACTGGGAGAGTGAGACCAGGATCTGGGTATCGTCGGCGTAGGAGACTACCTCCATCCCAAAAGATCTTATCAGTCTGGCAAGTGGGGTCACATAGATGTTAAAGGTCATACTTTGTTCCAGGTTTGGACCTCTTCCCTAGACATCTCTGCACCCCTCATTCTCCCCTGCCTCTGGTCAGATCACTTTTTAATCACTTTTTCTTTAGCCATGCCCTCCCCCTTCACCACCGTTAGAGAATCCAACTTCCTGGCACGCAATTGGAACAAGGCCGATCTCAATAAATTCACTTCCCTCCTTAGTTCATCTGCCCCACTCACTACGGGACCCACTATCTCCACGGATTCTCAGTCAGAGAATCTAACCCAATGGCTTATCTCCGCTGCTGACTCGGTGGCACCTTTAAAACCAGTCAAGACAAGGCGCAGTCATGACGCCCATAGGTGGTTCACCGAGGATCTCAAAGCATTAAAACTCAGTCTCCTTCAGGCAGAAAGGTGCTGGCGTCGGGGATATTCCCCCGAGACAAAAGAGATCTTTTCCTCTCAGCTGAGAGAGTACAAGTCTGCAATAGCTCTAGCTAAATCTCGCTATTTCTCTAATAAAATCCTGGACTCCTCAAACAAGTCCAAAGACATATTTTCAATTGTTGAGGAATTGTCCAACCTGGCGAGAGTCACCATTGCTCCCCTCCCTTCCCAGCCCTTGTGTGACTCCCTGAACCAATTTTTTGTGGACAAGATTATTAAGATTAAAACTAGCATTTCTGCTCAAGCCTCACCCGTCCCCCCCCTGCCCAGTGCCCCCTGCCACTTCAATACTGGCACCTTAACTCAGATCCACCCATCTCAAAGGTCAATTTTCTTTCACTTCTGCATAAAGTCTCCTCTGGTTCCCCTAGCGATTGCTGCCCCCCCCCTCGGCCCTTCGGGAAGCTTTCACTTCCTGTCCTGAACCCCCCTAGCCCTCTTAAACAACTCTTTGACTATGGGGGAGGTTCCTGGATCCTTCAAACGGGCCGAGGTGGTTGCCATTCTGAAAAAACCCTCGGCAGACCGTCCATCATGAGCAACTATGGTCCAATTTCCCTCCTCCCTTTCCTCAGCAAAGTCCTGGAGTCACATGTCACTCAAACCCTCAGCACTTTTGTGGAAGACTTGTGTGTCTTGGACCCCCAGCAGGCTGGGTTTAGACCTGCGCATTCCACAGAAGCAGTTATCCTTTCTGTGATGGACGAATTGCGCAGGGGGGCCGACTCCAACACCTGTCAAGCCCTGGTCCTCCTGGACCTATCGGCCGCCTTTGACACGGTCGACCATGACATTTTGGTCGACCGTGTCAGACAGGCTGGCATCCAGGGCACCGCCCTGCACTGGGTTCGGTCTTTCCTGACTCAACGCCATCAAGCAGTCAGGCTGTCCCAGTTCTCCGCTACTCAAGTCGAGCTGACTTGCGGTGTCCCACAGGGTTCTTCCTGATCCCCCCTCCTTTTTAATTTATACCTGGCCCCTTTAATCCGTTCCCTCCGTAGGTTTAATGTCTCCGCGTTCAATTACGCAGATGACATTCAACTGGTTTTTACCATCGACTCCTCTGATGAATCTATCACCACTTTTCAAAATACCCTCTGTTTCATCAGCAATTGGATGGGCTCAAACCACCTGAAGCTCAACCCCGACAAGACCAAGCTGGTTCTTGTCGGGGGACCCTCCAATCCCTGGCACCCCTCCTTCTGGCCTGCAAGCCTTGGCAGCCCCCCCCTGCCCTGTCAATTCAGCCAAAAGTCTGGGAGTAGTCATAAGCAGTGACCTCTCTATGACGCCCCAGATAAGCGCTGTAGTTTCCTCAAGCCATTTCTAACTAAGGAAAATACGTAAAATGTCTCGCCTACTCACCACCGATGCCCTTATTCTGGCCCTGCTTGCATTAGTCATGTCTAGGCTTGACTACGCAAATGCACTATACGTACGCATTCCTGCTTATCAACTTAGGAGACTCCAGTTGATCCAAAATCAGGCTGCTCGCCTGATTCACCACCAACCCAGAGATCAACATGTTCGCCCCCTTTTAAAAGGTCTCCACTGGCTTCCGGTATCTGCCCGCTGCAAATTCAAGCTTGGCTGCATTATTTCCAAATCTCTTGCAGGTCACAGCCCCCTTTTCATTTCTTCCCTGCTTCACCCGTATGTCCCCCTTCGAACCCTTCGGTCATCCCAGATGGCCCTGTTATCAGTTCCCAGATTCAAGAGGAAGAAACACAGTGGCCTTAGGTTTTCATTTTTAGCCCCGTCGTCTTGGAACTCCCTACCCCTACCTCTTAGGTTGCCCTCTCCTTACTCCAAGTTTAGATCCTCCCTTAAAACATTCCTCTTCACTGAGTCTTATAATTAGCTGTTATTTTATGTCTCTCCTCCCTGCTCCCTCAGCAAAGCGCCAAGGAACCTAATGGTGTTAGTTGCGCTCAAAAAGTTCATTTAACATAACACAGATGTTGAAAAGGGTCGGACTTAATGCAGACCCCTGAGGGACCCCACAATGCATAGACAGGGATGCAGATAGAAACTCCCCAGCTTCACTCTCTGTTCCCTCTGGTCAAGAAAGGAGGTCAGCAGACTAAGAGCGGACCCCTCCACCCCAATCTCCCTCAGGCGAGATGTTAAAACCGAGGGAGAAAGGGCATCAAACGCAGCCGTAAGGTCTAACAGGATGAGGAGGGTGGTCTGGCCCTTATCAACTCGGGTGTGGATATTATCCAACACTATGGTAAGGGCGGACTCGGTACTATGTTCCCTCCTGAATCCGTGCTGCGAGTGATCCAGATGACCAGAGTTTTCCAGAAAGGCCGCTATATGCTTATTGAGATGGGTTTCCAGCATCTTCGCAGGGGCAGGGAGCAGTGAAATGGGCAAAAGTTTTTGAGTACTCCTGGGTCCAGTGTTGGCTTCTTAAGCAGTGGCTTTACCACTGCCCTCTTCCATTGCTGAGGAAAAGTGCCATCTCTCATTGCCCTATTCAGGATATCTAAAAGGGGGGGGGGGCAGGAGAGTCTCCGTACACTGCTTGAGGAGCTTAAGAGGACAAGGATCTAGAGGGGAGCCTGATCTGGTCTTAATTAGCAGGTTCTCTAGTTCCTGAAGTGAGAGAGGTGGAAAAGAGGCCAGGCGTCCCGAGGGAATATCCTCCGCCAAAGTTAAGGCAAATTCAGAGGGTCCAGAGGAATCAGAGATTGAGGCCTTCTGAAGCTCTAAGGCCGAATAGATATCAGCAATCTTTGCCTGAAAGAAAGAGGGTATGTTATTACACAACTGCTGAGAGCCAATAACGGGATCAGGAATCTGAAGGGAAGTCAGGGAATCAACAATCTTGAAGAGCTCTTTCGGGGAGGAAAGTGAGGTGGTACAGGCAGTGAAATATTCTTGCTTAGCTCTTATTACTTCCACCTTATAGCTCCTCAATAAGATTTTGTGGGCCTCTTTTTCCCTCAGATCCCAACTGGCCCGCCATAGGCGTTCCTGCCTCCTGACTCACTGCCTAAGGAGTCTTAATGGCTCAGAGAATCACGGGGCCGATGGCTTTTTCCTGGCAGAGTAGCGCATGCGGACGGGGGCAAGTTCATCAAGCGCCATAGTAAAGGCATTTTCTAGCTGTGAGACCACAAGACATACGTCTTCTTCCTGAGAGATTGTCATACTGGGAATCCTAAGGGCAAGGGTGCTATTAGTAATGTTCTTAAGGTTTCTCCAAGATTCCATCTTACTGAAGCCCTTTACATTGCTATCCATAGTGAGACAGGACATTTCTATTGGAACAGCATAGTGGTCAGACCATGAGAGAGGAAAAGTATCATCAACTGTCAACCTTCCATCGTTTGAGAAAACTCCATCAAGCGTATGACCCGCTTGATGGGTGGCACCCCTCACCAGCTGGTTCAGCCCACAGGCAGACAGAGTATCGAGCAGGGAGGTGGTATCACTGGACTCCGAATTCTCTAGATGATAGTTCAGATCTCCCAGGACCGTAAGATGCTCGCAGCCGAAATAAGGTTTTAGGATATTTAGCATCTCTCCTTAGTGGAAACAGCAAACTGCAGGCCAATCCCAGACACACAGCAAGGGCAGTATTACTCCTCAGTCTCTTCAGCTGATCTTCTTTGGCAGTGATTCCTATTGATTACGAAGTAGTCTAAAGTTCAGGTGTTTCAGCTTTGATACTTATACCCCAAAAGTCTTTGTTCTTCATGAGTGAGGGGCCCTGGATCCAGTCCAAAGCAGTTCAGGGTTCAATCTGCCAGTGCACATCTTCTTCCTTGGTGAGGGTGGGCCAGGGCCAACAGACACACCGCAGGGGGTGGAGCCAGCATTGTGGAAGGTGACACAGCCTTATTCATTCCCAGGTGGTACTCCTCCCACCACACCAAATGCAGATAGGTCTATTCAGTCTAGTACTGACTCACCCAGCCTCCTGGAGCCACCTGAGCCCCTGTCACTCTCACTCACAAACCAGACAGTCAAGTCACAAACAGGCAGAGGCACACAGAAAGGTCGAACAAGAAAATAGTCACTTTCTAAAAGTGCTATTTCCAAACACTGAATTTAAAAACCATCCTCCCTAAAAGATGTGTTATTAAATTCTGAGTTCAGGGATATCAGACTCCGAGTGTCCATCTCACTCGCATGGGAATATATGCAGGTAAACATGTTACACAGCATTCCCCATTTTGTCCTATGGGCAAGATAGCCTTTCAATAGTGAAAAAACAAAATTAAATTGGCAGTATTTCACTATCAGGACATATTATCCACACTAGTACATGTCCTACCTTTCACATACACAGCACCCTGCCCAGGGGGTACCTTGGGCCTACCATAGGGGTGTCCTATGTGTAGATAAAAGGGAAGGGTCAGTCCTTGCAAGTGTGGACACTGGCCAGGTCAACACAACAGTTAACAAACTGCACACAGGCACTGCGGTGTCAGGCCTGAGACACCATCTTAGGGCTACTACTGTGGGTGGCACAATCAGTGCTGCAGCCCACTAGTAGCATTTGAATCACCAGCCCTGGCACACTGTCACCTTACTAAGGACCTACTGATTAAACAGATATGCCAATCATGGATAACCACTCACAATTACAATTTAACCAGGGAGCACTTGCACTTTGGCACTGATCAGCAGTGGCAAAGTGCCCAAAGCTTCTAAACCAGCAACAACGAAATCCAGCACCGAGACAAAAATACAAGAAGTAGAGGCAAAAAGTCAGCGGAAACCACGCCTAGGATGCCATGTTTAACACTTAGTTATCTATTAACAAGCATTGGGAAAACCAATATGTCCGGTTTGCTTTAGGAGTATGCTCACTGTGTGATATGGCTGGATTAGATAACAGAAAACAGCATAAATACTGGTCAAGAGCCATGACGTGTGAAGTGCAGGGTTTTATGTCACTTCATTTGTACTAATACTTTATTTTGGTCACATGGCCATAAAAGTGCAAATGCAATAAATACATATGATACATTGTTATAGCAGCCAAAATACATGCACAGTTCCATATTCTATAAATAAACAATTAATCTTGTACAATATCCTCTGATGGAGCCATAAGCTCTAAGCAACAAAAAAAACAAAATCCTAAAACACAGAATAAAGGGGTCTGCTATACTGTGTGCCTAATCCATACCAATCTGGAGATATCATTATCTTTTAGGATTCATGGCTGTTTCATCAACATTATATGCTTCAAATTATCAGCCAATCTGAGTATACACAATTGATATGTGACAATAAATAACTAAAACATTCTTTTCCCAATTTGCCCATCTTGAAACAACATTTTTTTAAAGACTTCCATAAAAAACAATTAAAACCACAGTTAATAAGATACTATCATGTAATTAATGTGGTAAGTTCCACTTGTGATCAAACAATCATAGTAAAATTCCTAGAAACAGAATCCTAGCTGCCATGTACATAATTACATCACTGGTAGTGAAAACCTCCCAAACATTCTAGGTTATAAACTTCTGTCACCTAAAACCAACATTCAATAAAAGCCTGCTAACAGTAAAGGCAATAGGATTTGATGCATCAGTCCTTAGGATCCTCAAAGCAAGCCAATAATGTCTGATTCCCAGATTGCAACAGACAGGTCGGAACCACCTTCTTCGAAGGAAAAGGTATTTGGTGCAAAAGAAAAGAATATATTCAACAGACTCCCGAACATGGCCACAAGCAGTACAAGTGATTGAGTCTGATTCAGGTGCTCAGGTGTTAAAAACCCTAAGGGTAAAGTAGCCTAAATGCAATCTCTCATTTTGCTGTTTTTAATCTATCGATAGCCTTAAGATTATCATCCAGGCTAGAAAGAGGGTCTCCACAGTTTATCACTTGCTGTCTCAATTGATTTGCAAAGGGTTTGGATTTCTATAACATTCTTGGGAAGAATAACTTATCTTTTGTCATAGAGCATGATGAAGTGGTCTACCCTTCTTGGGCTGGATAAAAGAATCAGGAGTAGGAACTCTGTCTAGACTCCCACGTGCTAAATTATGCCAGAATGAATGATTATCATTACACCTGGCTGTGATCAATATCTTGACGACCCAGTACCGCTTGGCCTTGGCAAGTGCTGATTTGTAACTATTACATGCTTGAGCCACAAGTGGGCGAGCACCCTCTCGAATAGCCAGCCTCAACTCAGATTTTGCAGATTGCCCTCATTGTTAAACCATGTATGTAATTTTACTTCTGAGTGTTTCTACTGACGGGATTTTGATAAGAATTCAGGTCTCAGTGCCTCAAAGAAATTTCCCCGGGCTTTTAGTATCAGCTCTGGAGGGGAGATAACTATATAAATATTGGTAAAATAATGTAAGAATAGTTTGTATATCTTTACTTGCTGTTTGCTATCCTCTAAGATCTTAGGCCAGGAAACGTTTTGGAGATTGTTACTTAATAAGGGTTCCTGGCAAATTTGTGGACTACCAGTGGAACCCCTTTTGAGGGGACTACCTTCCATTGATATAGGCAGGGGGTTGCGATTGCTATCTGTCCGAACCGGATCATCATATCCCTCACCAATTGTCAAATTATGACATCCACCATGATATATTTCATAACACTAGAGCTATGGCCTCTCTTGAATGTGTTCTGCCTGTTAAGATCCGAACGAGTCCGACAATTAAACTCCCATAGACTTCTCCCTACAACCAGTGAAGTGAGCTTAAAGGTTGCACTTGAGCTACAAAGGCCTCTTGCTTTGTGTGTTAAGTTGAGGATTCCCAAGAACTCATCTTCAGTCTCAGTCACAATACTTGTTAGGGGGAATGGTTCAAGTGTGGTGTTGAAGTCCCCAGCTACCAACACCTTTGTCAGGGGCTGATAAGCAACAACCATATCATCTAGCAAGGACAGGATAGGTGAGTCAGACCATGTGGGAACAGACGTGGCATTGACAATAATAATAGTAAAAACCAACCCTGATGGAAAGGTGATCTGTACACTCCATTAAGTTGTGTGAGTTGATCAACATCTGTTTATGGGCACAAGCAAAATAATGTTTTTACAAACATTGCTAGCCCACTAGATGTCCTCCCTGAGTTCCTTGGGGCTAGTTCCTCAATACTATATGTGGTGTAGCCATTGATAAATACCCTGTTAGTAGCCCAAGTCTCCTGGAAGATACAAATATCATTAACAGCAATAAAAGTAACCCACCTTGGGTCAGTAAGTTTAAGGTAGATCCCTACCAAGTTCCGAGTAATAACAGACAAGCTTGAAATAGCTACGGAATCATCCACTGCACTACATAAATAAGCCCTCACTTTGGTCTAATGGATAACAACATGATTAGATTTGACATTCCTTGGCCCCCACTCAGGACTGTATGTGTTAGGAGAAGTAAGAGATGTGACTGCATTAGGCCTTTGCGTCGGAACAAGCCTCTTATGCTGGTATATTATATCTATGGTTTTCACAATATGGGAGAAATGCCTGCAGTCTGAAATGACTTCTTGGTTATTAACATGCTCCGTAGGTACAACAACAGTTGCAGCTGCACTATTAACAATAGAACTAGACATTACAGAAAAAACTACACAGTCTGGGTTCAACATCCAAGATATTAGTGTGAAATCTGGGCCTGGTTGGCAGATCAGATTCCATGAGTATTGGATAAGTCAAGAGAGTTACAGATTTAGAAAGTGTCCCAAGTAAATCAACATCCGTCAATGGTGATGATGTGCCTGCTCTGTATTGGCCCCGACAAAACAAATCAGTACCAGGCCAACAGCATTTAAACTGTATGCTTGAGTTATTTGGTGGACTACAACTTGTATCAAGGGCAACCAAATTATTCCCCCAACCTTCCATCTTTCTATGTCAGCTTAATCAGATCTTACAGGGAGTTTGCTGTTGGACTCCTTGGAGCATTAAGAATATCTTCACAAATCATGGAGCGGCAACCTCTAACATGCCTAATTCAAGGAGTCCTCTGACTCGTGTCTGTCATGGGAAAGGAGTTTTAGGACTTTGAAGACTGCAATTCCATTCTCAAACAAAATTTAACTTCCCAATAAGGTGTGTAATCAGCTTTTTATTCCTCCACCATAAGCCCTCCTCACAACTGGTGTGTACACTTTCAGATAAGATGATGGGTGGCGGATGAGATTACGAGACACTAGGTTCATCATAGTAGGTATAGGGGCAAGGTCAAAGGTAGACACAGGACTATACACATTTTCTATTGTACTTCAGCCAAAGTAGGCGATATTAGAGTAAGATTTAGGTCCTTGATGGCTGAGCAACAGTCAGGGCATAAATTCAGTTCCTTAATCACATAGGTCCTCCTACTTACACTTTTGTTGTCCCTTTCAGAGAACACCCCTCCCCGTTTTACCTCTCTGTAACCACTGGGTGCATTATATGTTAATAGTTAGGAGAGCTGCATATATTATCCTGCAATTCAAGCAATATTCAAATATTGTTATATTATCCACAACGCAATGTCTCTTGGAACAGTAGCACTGTAGCCCCATTTGGAGGCGGTGCAACCGTGGAGAGGATGTGAGGAGTGTTAATAGTACATCCAACACAAACAAAAGTTCTAAAGGCAGACAAACAATACTTGTATTCAGAATGCAGAACGTATCACCCAACATGTTCCTCCATTTAAATCAATCAATCAATCATGGGCATTTGCATAGCGAGGTACTCACCCGGAAGGGTCTCAAGGCGCTGGGGGGAGGGGTCTGCTACTTCTTTAAGAGCCAGGTCTTGAGGAGATTCCTGAAGGAGAGATGACCCTGGGTCAGCCTGAGGTGGATCGGGAGGGTGTTCCATATCTTGGCTGCCAGGTAGGAGAAAGATCTTCCCCAGGCGGTGGCTTTGCGGATGCGCGGTACGGCGGCGAGGGCGAGGCTTGTCGATCGGAGCTGGCGGGTGGGTGCATAGAAGGTCAGGCAGTTGTTGAGGTCTTGGGGCCCAGGTCGTGGAGTGCCTTGTGTGCATGGGTGAGGAGCCTGAACGTGATCCTCTTGCTGACGGGAGCCAGTGCAAGTCTCTCAGATGGCCGGAGATGTGGCTGTGTCGGGGGATGTCCAGGACGAGTCATGCGGAGGGGATCTGGATGCGCTGGAGTCTTTTCGGAAGTTTGGCTGTGGTTCCGGCATGGAGGGTGCTTCCATAGTCCAGTCGGCTGGTGACGAGTGCCTGGGTGACCGTCTTCCTGGTTTCGGTGGGGATCCATCGGAAGATCTTACGGAGCATGCCCAGGGTGTTGAAGCATGATGACGAGACTGCGTTGACTTGTCTGGTCATCGAGAGGGAGGAGTCCAGGATGAAGCCCACGTTGCGTGCATGGTCCGTTGGTTTGGGGGTGGTGCCCAGGGCAGGGGGCCACCAGGAGTCATCCCAGGTGGAGGGCGATGATCCCAGGATTAGGACTTCCGTCTTGTCTGAGTTCAGTTTCAGGCGGCTGTTCTTCATCTATTCGGCGACGTCTTTTATCCCTTCGTGTAGGCTGGTTCTGGCGGTGGCGGGGTCGTTGGTAAGGGAGAGGTTCAGCTGGGTGTCGTCGGCGTAGGAGATGATGTTGAGATGTTTGCGTGCGATGGCTGCGAGAGGGCTCATGTAGACGTTGAAGAGGGTTGGTCTGAGTGATGACCCTTGTGGTACGCCGCAGATGACTTTGATGGCCTCGGATCTGAACGGGGGGAGGCGGACTCTCTGGGTTCTTCCGGCGAGGAACAAGAGGATCCACTCCAGTGCCTCTAGACAGTGTTGAACGCTGCAGAGAGGTCCAGGAGGATGAGGGCCGCTGTTTCACCGTTGTCGAGCAGGGATCTGATGTTGTCAGTGGCTGCGATGAGGGCAGTCTCGGTGCTGTGGTTGGCTCGGAAGCCGGACTGCGAAGGGTCGAGGGATCCGTTCAACTCGAGGAAGGCGGCAAGCTGTCTGTTGACGGTCTTTTCAATGACTTTGGCAGGATAAGGGAGGAGCGAGATAGGGCGGTAGTTCTTGAGGTCGGTGGGTTCCGCTGTTGGTTTCTTCAGGAGGGCGCTGAGCTCGGCGTGCTTCCAGGTCTCCGGGAAGGTGGCGGTGTTGAAGGAGGTGTTGATGATGTCCCGGAGTTGGAGTGTGATGATGAAGTCGGCCTTGTTGAAGACGTGGTGGGGGCAGGGGTCAGTTGGTGATCCGGAGTGGATGGTGTTCATCGTGCGGGTGGTGTCTTCGGTGCTGATCGGGGTCCAGGCGCAGGGGGTGTTGGTGGGGGGTGTTGGTTCGGTGGTTGGGTGCGTGGTTGGTGCGCCAAAGCTGTTGTGTATATTGGCGATCTTGCGGTGGAAGAATGAGGCGAGAGAGTCGCAGAGGTCTTGCGAGGGAGTGATGCCGTTGTTTCCGGCGCTGGGGTTGGAGAACTCTTTGACTGTACTGTAGAGTTCCTTGCTGTTGTGGGCGCTGTTATCCAGTCGTTCTTTGAATGCTGTCTTCTTGGTGGTGCGGATCAGCTGGTGGTGTTTGCGGGTGGCGTGCTTGAGGACAGCCATGTTGTCCGTGGTTTGGTCGTGGCGCCAGGCTTTCTCAAGGGTGCGGCAGTTCTTCTTGGAGGTCTTGAGTTCGTCGGTGAACCAGGGGGCTTTCTTGCTGCCGGGTCTGCTGGGAGGGTCCTTCAGTGGTGCAAGGTCATCTGCGCAGTTGGTGAGCCACTGTGTGAGGTTGCTGGCTGCTTCGTTGGGGTCCGTTGTGCTGGCGGGAGGGTTCTGGCGGAGGGAGGTGGTGAGCTGCTCGGCGGTGATCTTGTTCCAGCTCCTGCGAGGACCCTGTTGCGGGTGGCGGTGGGTCGTGGTTTTTCTGAAGCTGAAGTGGATGCAGCTGTGGTCAGTCCATTTGCCTTGATCACAGGTGAAGGAAGTGAAAACAGACTAACCACCATAAATGTACTTGAGAAAAAATAAACAGTAAGGAAGGATAATGAAGGTGTAACTAAGGCCGAACATGAGAAAATAATTGCCATTTTGCAATGGAGCAAAGGTTAGGGGCATACATTTATCTATCAAGAACAGTTATGATTGAGCATCAAAATGAACATAATGTATTTTATTTATTGTGTTTTATAAAGAACAAGTATGACCATCACGTTATTAGAGCACTGGACAAACAGAAAGTTGATGAAAGATACTGCACAATAAAGCAACCCAGTTACTTCAGTTCTGTACATGGGTAGTTTGTGTTCTTAGGCGCGGGGCTCCACCCACCATTTTTCCTGGCATGATCTAGATGTTAATTTTCTAATTGCTATTATAATTATTACAATAATAATTAGAATTCACTTTTGTCAGGCCAATTCCAAGGCACATGCACTAGTGTGCATGTCCCACCAAAGATAGCTTTACTGGATTAAGCCAGCTCTGGCCTGCCATCTTCAGGGATGTCTGGTAGCACCCCTCTATGACATACACCAAGTGTCAATTTGTAAGACAGCCTGGTCCCTTAGGGTATCAGCCCAGTACTGCCCGGGGGTGCCTATCAATTTCCAAGTGCTGAACCCAGCCTATGTGGGAGGGAGAAAAGCCTGGGTGGCATTCTACCATTGTAGGAAAGTGCCTCTTTTTGCATGGTTGCCCCCCACTTTTTGCCTAATGTTGATGCACTTTGATTGAGTGCCCCCTGGGTTCCTGCCAAACAGGTACCCAGGGCCTATGTTCTTTCCCTAAACTGTACTGTTGGAATACCCAATTGGCAACTCTCTGGCCACATGTGCGCCCCTTGTAAAAGGAACCTAAGGTACCAAGGGCACTGTGACCATGGAAGGCCTCCAAGGGCTGCTGCACTTATTGTGCCACCCTTAAAGGCCCTGTACCTTTAAACACACATACACTGCAATTGCAGGCTGTGTGTTTTGGAGCAGAACTAAGTAAAGAGTTGACATGGCACACATCCCTGTGTGCCATGCCTACAATCCACACCCTGGAATAGGTAAGCCACCCCTCTATCTGGGTGAACTATACCAGTGGTGAGGGTACAGGTTCATGAGCCCTGTACCCCTATAGTGTCCAAGTAAATTCTTAGACATTGTAAAGTGCAGTAATGCCATAAAAAGTATATGGTATGTAAGTTAGTCATTACAAACTCTGCAGCACCATAATGGCTTTACTGAAAACTAGGAAGTTTGGCATCAAACTTCACAGCACATTAAACCCACACTGATGCCCATGTGGGATTTAATGAGAAATGCACTCAAAGGTCATCTTAGTGATGACTCCTGAAAAAGTACTGAACTCTAGATTCCTGGATGAGTGGCTGCTCACCATCTGCCACCACCAGATATGTTTCTGAACCGCTGGGTTGAGAGCCTGTTGCTCTTGGGGTCCTGAAGCAAAGCACATCCTGGATAGAGGTGCCAAGCCTCCTCCCTGAGGGCAGGCAGGGTCCTCGAAGGGGAAGCTTCAAAGGCTTGCCACGTTTGTGAGCTACCCCAGACATTTGCTGCTCCCAGTAACTGCCCACACTGGTTCTGACCCCCACTGTGGGCAGGAGAATCAGCGGGGAAAGCATGTTAGGAGGAGAGGTGTGCCCTTCTTTGCCAACCGCACCCCTCAGGTGGGGGAGGCAAGGTGAAGCAACACTTAGTCCCCACCATCTTGATGATGGGGGGACCCAGCCATCCAGGGTGAGGCTTATACCCCCTCACACTGGAGACTGGCATGATAGGGGTTGGACCCACCCCAGTGAAGGGACCGATTGGTCCTGACCTGTACCTACCTGTAACGTCCCTGAATTTAGCATTCAGGGGCAACCCTGAACCCTGCCTCCTCAGACAAGAAGAAACCAGAGGAAGAAGGACCGAAGAGTTGTGCTGATGAAGATTAACTTGGCCCCAGCTCTATCAGCCTGTCCCAACCTCAACCATCTCTAGCAAAATTCCCGTGTGTCCTGCTGCCAGCAGCCCCGCAGAACCCGGAGGACATGCCCTGCTTTCTCAAACAAGCCTTTATCATCCGTGAGCACCGGATTTGCTCACCAACAGACTCTGGCTCCAGCCACATCCACAAGTCTGCACAACTCCGTACCCCATGCCCACGGCCTGACTTCAAGTTGCCCAACACCACGAGGAGGTCTACCCGGCAATCATTACCTGGGATCTGGTAATCCCGGACCTGCTTCAAGTCTCCCGACGACACCTGCAGCCCCTTTCTGGAGGATTGCCCGACCGCGACTGGAGCCAGTAAGAAAATCCTGATGTCAAAAGACAGCCCTGCGCCCGACACCCCATGGCCTTGGGTGGCCCAACCAATGGTGTCCCGGCATCTTAAGACATCTCAACTTACCTCTCTAACCAGTGGTCACCTTCAGAGGATCTTCGTGCCCGAGCCCACAGTGTTTGAGAGTACGTCCTTGACACTGGGGGAACCCTTGTTTTAAACCTAGGAAACCAACTTCCAAACCTAAGTACTTACCGTTAATCCGATAACCTGTTTTTTTTCCTATAGGACTGCTTTGAACTGCTTTCTTGTGAAAAGTGTTGTGAATCCAGTTGGAATGTATGAAACCTTTAGAAGCTGCGTATGTCCAAAACCTGATTGGCTTATCTTTTATCTAGGAAATATTCCAGTGTGATATCTAGGCATATAACACCAAGTTGAAAAAGTAACTTAAAAAGTAATCTGAAAAGTAACATACAAAGTAATCTCAATAGTAACTGAAAAGTTTTTTCAATTGTTTTATGAACAAGTGACTTACCTGTAACCAATCCAATTGCATTCAACCGCATTCAAACTGTATTTAACTGCATAATTCTTGCAAATTATTATAACATTTACATGAAGAGAGTAAGAATGATCTACTTTTACCTCTGCCTAACCTTTGGGGATCCACCAGACTCTGTGCATACTGTATCCTACTTTGGTATAGTATATACAGAGCCAGCTTTCTACAACCATGTGACATGGCGCCATTAGAGTTGTGAACTCTGATGACTCTACGAAGTTGAGTCACATGCAGAATACAGATATGCAATGCACATGCTTTGCTCTGCATAGTGCATGGTGTATCTCTTTACAGAAGAATGCCACTTGCTTTAATTTTCTCCTTCAAGCATTGCAGTGCTTCACAGCATTGTGTCAGAGAATTGGAACCGCAAAAGGATGACTGGCTTTGTCTCATCTCCTGTCACAGTTCAGTCTGTCCTCTTATCGGCCTCTCCCGAAGCCTCCAACTTCTTTACCTCCCTCTCTTTTCCATTGTCAGTCTTTTGCAAACACACTGCACTTTATTGTATACACAGGAGGAGTACAGTTTTACTAAAAACAACAAATTCATTAAGATTAGAGGCTCATTAATGTATGTACTGAATATTGTGGTCGTTTTCTATGTGCTGGTGTGTCTCTAGGTTGGCTTGCAACTAATTGAATCAAACATTTCATGTTTTTAGCAGACTTGGTTACGAGCGATCACCAAACACGTTTTAGACACTGGAATATGGGGAGAGTCTGAAATGTAGGTGTTGAGTCAAAACTGAAAGACTTTTTAAGATGGGTAAAGCAGAAAAAGAAGGATACGAACATTGATGTGGATAGAGTCTGCACAATGTGGTGCAGCTACAAGAAAGATATTTTGCTGATCACACTATAAAGGGAAATAGTTATGCCAATAACCAGGTTCCACTGATGTGGCTAGAGTATGCCTAATGTGAACCTCAAGTGGCCCTATATGGAAAGCAATTCAAAGCAATACTTGAAACGGCCTCCTAACTGGTCCTGCATTTTTTGCTTTAACTTTAAAGAAGAAGCACAGAAGTATGTCTTAAAAAGATTATCACAACAGACGTTAAGGTAAACCATGTGAATGATGAAGAGTGCTTCAATTTCACATTTCTTCTTCATTTCGCATCCATGATATTATTTATGTAGTTTTTTCCAAGCAGCATATGTCATAGTCACTTCAAGGTGTCTGGTTGATAATGTATGTAAGTGAATGAATGAGTGGATGTATGTGAGATACAGAACGTTGAAAAAGGCTGGCTATTGCACTCTGGCAACAATTTCTAGCATTAGGGAGGCCTGCCATTTTTTGAGGGGTATGGAGAGACAGACAAGCATATCAAAATTCTGACCTTGGCATATTACTGGTAAAACGTAACATGTGGGTCACAGATGGCATATAGATGCAATCAATGGCAAATATCCTGCCTGCCATGTTTTATGTAATTTTTGACATAAAACAGTACATAGATGATGATCCACGCCAACATGGTGACACTTAAATACTACATAGCCCTTCAAGAGGAATTTGGGCTAGCTCACTTCAATTCAATGCAAATATTATGCCTACCAGTTTCAAAGATCAACCGCCTCCACTGGATACATCGTACATAGAGTTCGAAAAGTTAGCTAAAAAACTATGGGATACAATATAAAAAAAGCATGAATGACAGTTTCAATAGATCCATCATGCCATAATTTTTCCTAGAAGTCTAGCTCCAACTTTCTTCTTGAAAAGCCAGGGTGAGGCGATTGCTCTCGCTGAGCTTGGCTGGGAGTTCCACATTTTTTCGCAGCAGATCCAGCTAAAGTAAGGCCTCAAGTTTCCTTTATTTGAATCTGTCTGGTTCTAGTATGAGGAATCTGGCACTTCTAGAGTCTTTTCACCTCCTGATAGCTTGATACTTTTCACCATGCGTTTGGGCCCAGAATTGTGTAGCAATTTGTGTGTCATGCACGTAACCTTCATTTTTATTTTAGCTTAAACTGGGAGCCAGTTGAGGGTCCTGAGTGCTGGGGAAAGGCGATCATAATAACATTTGCCTGTTAAAAGACTTGCTGATGCATTTAATGTCTCTTTCTTTAGGGATAGGCTGGCTGTAGGTAGACCTATGAGAGTTGCAATCCCATGGTCCAGTCTTGAGAGCACTAGAAATTGAACAGCCGTTTTAAGGTCATCCGGCTATATGAATGGTTTTAGTTTTCTTAGAAAGTACAGTTGTAGATTAGTGCTTCTGGTTGCAGCTTCTATGCAAGCTTTCATGTTTAGAATGGAGTCTAGTGTGATGCCTAGTGGTTTTAGGTATTCACAGATGGTTGGGTTGAAGTTTAATAAGTTGAGTAGAAGAGATATTGGTTACAATTGGAGGGATCTAAAGGGCGGGGGAAAATAATTCATTTATTTTCATCTGATTCCTTTCCAGATGGTTGAGTGCGACCCAGTGCTGTTTTTTCCTCTGTATATCATCTAGTTTTCAGATAGCCTCTTGAACTGAAAGTTTTATTGAGAGCTGCGCATCATCAGCATAACTGTGCAATCAAAGTTTTGATGTTTAAGGATTTCAGTGAGTGGTTCCTTATATATATATATTGAAGAGCAATCGTGAGATTGTAGATCGTTGTGGAACGCCCCTGTCAATATCAGCTACATCAGACAGGGTGATGCAGATTTTGACTCCTTGTTGTCGGTTCTGCAAAAAGGAGGAAAACCAGTTAAGGATGGCTTCTGATAGTCCCATCCTGAATTCAAGAGTATCTCTGAGGCATTTGTGGCTGATCATGTCGAACACCGCTGAAAATTCTAGAGGTAGATAGGATTCATTTTGGTCTAGAAATGTTTGTATATCTACTTAGATATTTAGAACAGTGACCTCATTATTATGTTGAGGCCTGAAGTCCGATTCGTGTTGGTCTAGTAGGTCAAACTTATTGATATGTTTGCATAACTGATCGTGGGGGTATTTTTCTATCAATTTATCCAGGAAAGTCAGACTGAATACTTGATGAAAGTTGTTTAATTCTTAATAGTCAGGACCCAATAGTTTTATTTTGTTTTAGTAAGGGAGATAATTGGCCCATATTCAAGCATTCTGGGATGATCCTTGTTGGAGACATGTGTTCACAATTTTTATCCATAAGGGAGTGGCAGATTGGTGGATCTCTTCCAGTAGGTGAGTGGGAATGGGGCAATTGAAATGTGTGGTTGATTCCATGGACTGGATGGTTTTCTGGATTTCACCCTCAGACAGAGATCTGACACTATTCCAGAAGGCTCTGTTTTTTTCTTGGGACTGTAGGAGAGTATTGTTAAGTATTCTTGCTTTGTGCTGTGACTGTGGGGTTGGTGTGTTCCAAAGGATGGACACTAGCTTGACTAGGGATAGTATTAGAAAATAGGTTTCTGGTTGGAAGAGGTATGCACCCTCTACAAGAAGGAACAACAATCCTAGTCATGATAAGTGTAATACACACTAAATGTTTACATTACCTGTGCTCACCCTATGGTACCTTGGCACAGAGCAGTCAGGTCAGGCTGCAATGTGTAAATTAGTTGTGCACACACACAGTACCACAGTGAAAACACCTCATAAAGACTCTACACTGTTTTAGAAAAATTGCATCCCTTTTACTCTTTGAAACAAGACCAAAACGATAGACATCCAATTAATGGTTCACAAGTTATTGCTCAAAGCTATGCATGCAAAAACAGTGTTGAAAACACATATTCTTCTAGTGGGTGGTTTACTCTAGCACTAGGGAATTTACAGCGATTTAAGCTGAGGATCAGCAAATTGTTTTTCTCAGCATGTTAGAACAAATATGTTACTTTCACAGTCAGGGAAATAGTAGGGTAACTGCATGTCCCTCAAGACCAGTGGAATTCAGGCAAATCCAGCAGCCCACAATAGTACACAGGTCGGCTATGGAGAACTCGGGTGCCTCAATACTCACAGTACCTATCTCGGGGGGAGCTGAAAGGTGAATGGAGCTCAATGTGTTGGGATCTCCTCCATTCGGCAAGCTGCAGTGTTTTGGCGAGCTGGCCGAGTCATCCTCATGCTGTGTTGCAACAGCAGTTGCAGTAGCCTCAGCAGGCTGGAGGAAGAGGGCAGACACATCAGTCTCCCTTGATTATTTCCACAGTGAGGATGCCCCTTGCGATGTATGCTGAGTAGCCTGCACTTGGCTGTTAAGCAGTGATGCGGCAAGGCAGGCAAACAAGGCAATATCAGTTAACAAGTGGGCAAACAGCTGCAGGAACACTAGCTTGATACCCCTGACTGACTTTGGGTGATCGCAGCAGGGTGGGGCTCTTGGAGAGCTAGGTCCAATAGGTGTTTGTAGTAGTAAAATATTTGATGGCCTTGAGCCTTCTGGAACAGGGTGCAAGCCAGCAAGCCCTTGGAGGTACTTAAGTTGTCTTTATACAGGATGCAGAGAGTAGATCCAGTTTTACTCACAATCAAGCAAAAGGTTGCAGGCAGCAGGCCAACACAGCAGGGCAAGTTGCAAAGCGGCAGTCCCTCCTTCAGCACAGCAATGAGCAGGCAGCAGGCCAACACAACAGAGCAGTTAGCAAAGTGGCAGTCCCTCCTGCAACGCAGCTTCACTTCCTGGCAGGGTCTCCTAAGGTCCCAAAAGTGAACTGAGTACAGGGTGTCAGAGTCCAGTACTTACACCCATTTTAGCCTTTGAAGTAGGGAGACTTCAAAGAAAGATCTTTGTAGTGCCCTGGCTCCAGAATCACTACAGAGGGGTATGCATCCCTTCGTGTGGGTAAAGGATTTAGACCTTTCAGGTAGAGGTGTCAACCCCTCCAACACATCCGTTCAGGCAGACTCATCAGCATACTGTTGATCACTCAGGCAAGCCAATCCTTTCTTTGTGAGTTCCTGTCTAGAGGGAATGCAGGAAGCCAGCTGTCATCCAGCCCAGACTAGTATTCTAGAGCCAGGAAGAAGGCACTATATGGTTTAGGTACGAAAAAAACAAATTTCTAACAGTCAACTCAACATTTGATTTGCCAATAGCAACTCTGAATCTAAATACTTTTGTTTTTGCTCATGATCACTATACCTATTACCAGTGATCACCATGTATTTCTTCTTTTTTTCTTATATAACCATCCTAGCAAAATAATAATTTAAATATAATACATTGTAATAGACAGAACATAAAATATGAGCATATCATCACTGTTCATTACAATACATCTCATCCACCCCACAAATAACAAAATTAATTACAGACACAAATAAACTGTGCATATGCTGTCAGTAAAATTTGTACTATGGATTGGTGTTTCCATGATTGGCATATTGAATTTACTAGTCGGTCCCTAGTACAGTACACTGTGCGTGTCCAGGGCCTGTAAATCAAATGCTACTAGTGGGCCTGCAGCACTAATTGTGCCACCCACATGAGTAGCCCTGAAAAGGTAACTCAGTCATGCCACTGCAGAGCCGGCATGCAGTTTGTAACTGCCATGTCGACCTGGCAAGTGCACTCACTTGCCAGGCCCTAATCTTCAATTTTCTGACATATTAGTCACCCCTAAGGTATGCCCAAGGTACCCCTGTGGTCAGGGTGCTGTGTATATTAAATGTAGGGCATGTACTGGTGTGTGTGACATTTCCTGTAGTGAATTACAGTTCATTTTGTTTTTCACTAGGGAAAGGCTATCTGTCCCATAGGAACAATTGGGAGTTAATACATAACATCTTATAAATATAACTTCCCATTGGGACCAGATATAAAAATAAAGTTTAGTATGCCTAAACTCAGAGAGTTAAAATGCATCTTTTAGAGAGGGTGATTTTTACATTCTGTGTTTGAAAATACCACTTTTAGAAAGTAGGTATGTTCTTGCTTAGCCATCAAGTGTGTCTCTAATAAGATGTGTATTGACTGGCTGGCTGTGTGACAGGGGCTGGGGATGTGCAGTGGCTCCAGAGAGTGTAGATGAGTCAGGGCTTAGCTGAAAAGTAGTGGAAGGAGTTTTCACTAGCACCTGAAAAGGCCTGGGCAGCATTAAGAGGGGTGTAAGGAGATTTCCCTCGCACCTGTCTGCCTGGAACAATGCTGTGTCCACCTCCTGCTGGGAAGCTGGGCCAGAGAGGACCAAACTAGTTTGGAGTTAGCACAGACACTCGCTACCTGAGAGGACAAAGGAATTTGGAGTATAAATATTGGGGCCCAGAAGCCAGAACTTGAGATCTCTTTTGGACCAAGACGACTGCAAAGAAAAAGAGCTGAAGAACTACCACTTTGCTGTGTGCTTTGCTGTGTTGGCCTGCTGTGGCTGGTTCTGTCTTGGGCGGTTAAAGGACTGCACTTGAACTTTCTGCAATCCTTTTTTGTGAATTTCTCCCAGGGCTTCAGGTAGAGCTTGCCCCCAGTTCAAAAAGTCTCAGGAACATCAAAGACTTCAAGTTCTTCTGCCCACAGCACTGGGGACTGTGTGTTTTGTGCTGCAACAGAAGAAAAAGCAGCCCGACACCCTCTAGGACTCAGTTACCTACTCTGTGTCCTAAAGGGATCACAGAGGGCACCAGCGCAATGCTGCATAGCAACCCTGGTGTCAATGACGACGCCTGCTGATGCCGCCACCAAGTCGCTGCATGCACCATGACCTGTGGGCACTGCACTCCGCACCGGCCTCGCTTCGCATCGTCTCCTTGGTATCACCGACAATGCTGCTTCATGCCGTCATCGACGCCGACGCTGTGGTTTGGGGTCATCGCTCGTTAGTTACATGATATACCGTCCTCATCCCACACCACATCCTTGGACTACCAACGCCAGCGCCATCGACTCCAGTTTGTCAGCTGACAACAGTGCTTCTGCAACGACGACACCGCTGCTTGCATTGTGACATGCCAGCACTGCGACGAGCACCGCTGCACTTGCGCACCACAGCACCCAACGCCTGCCGACGCCAGCACTCCTGACTTCAACCACAAGGAGTTCGATCTGCAATGCATGTGAATTCAAGGGCCCAACAACTAATGCACAGACTTCCGGAACCGATGCTGAGCTTTTGGAGCTCAACGAGAGGTCACCAGAGTCCTGCATTTCTATAGGTACTGTTTTGTGCATCCTCCCGACACCTAAGCTATCCGGTGACGCACAACTATTTGGAACTTGTTGTTCATGGCGCCGTGATAGTCCCAGACGGAGCTATTAACTTCAAGGAACTTCATTTCAAGTTTATTTGGATAACAAAAGATTTTTAAGTTCTGTATTGTGGATTTTTATCGTTGTTGGTCTTGTCTTCAGTATATAAAAATATTGGATATTTTTACTGGTGTGGTGTCCTTTTGTAGTGCTCACACTGTGTTACTGTTGGTTATGTGCAAATGCTTTACACACTGCCTCTAAAATTAGCCTGACTGTTCATGCCAATCTACCAATGCCGTGAGCAGGGTTTATTTTAGGAGTGTAACTCCCTTATCCTGACTAGAAGGAAGGGTCCCTACTTGGACAAAGGTACAAACCCTGGCCAAGTAGACAGTCCCATTTCTAACAAATAACCAAAAGGAAATGCTCTTTATCACCGACTACTACCTCAATGTGAATTCTTTCTTAATGGGCTTATCAGCCACACAGTGCTGAGCTGATTGGGAACCAAAGGCTTGACTCTGTTGCTATTCAATAATATCCACCAAAGGTCCCAACACTCCTTGATATCATGCATTTTCTGGCTGAAAATGTGTCAACGCCTTTCAAATCATTTACAATTGAAGGTTCTCATCAGGACTCAGAACTGACGTCTGCTCATTTTCATTCCATCAGTGGACAGGAATGCACTTTGGAAATAAACCATCCAACTTAGTGGACCACTCTTGCCGTTATCTACTTGTATTTGTATTGAGACCAAATTGCATATCTCTGATGGTAGAATCAATTCAATGGTTAAAGGCCTAAATGCAAAATATGGGAGAATGAGAAAGTTTAGTACTGGAGCGGATGTTGGGTTGAGCCAGGTTTCAGTTAGGAAGAGAATGTCCATATCATGCTCTAAGATCACAACTGCTATATCAGTGGCGTGCTTAGCAGAGGATTTGCAATTATACAGCATGCATTTCAGGTTAGTTATTGTTTTGAGAGTTATTGTGGTGCACAGTGTGTTTGTTGCAATCGGGATCAGGTTGTTGTGATTGACTTGTAGAGGGTTGTATCTGTGGTTATTGAAGTGGGATGTCTTGACGATATGGATCTTTGGAAGATTTATGCACGGCCTGACAGAATAAAAGCAGTGTTTAGTTCTTCATCCGAGAGGCGATTGCTTTTTCTTCTAGGCCTTTGAAGTTTGTTATCTCAGGGAGTTGTGAGTTTGCTGTTATGGCTAGCTTTACTGCTAGAAGGGGATTAAGTTCACTTAGTGGTGGGCATGTAAATCTTCTCTAAGGTGGGTAGTAGAGTGGTTTCTTTCTTCTTGACCCATTCTACGTCCTCCCGGAGTAATTGCAAATTGTTGTTGATTTAGTTTATGGGTATTGTGTGTTGGGCATTGAAACATTACAATATCTTTTTGTATGAGTGTTTGCAAATTTATGGGATTTGTCTGTTTTTTTGGTTCTATCACCTGCTCTTTTTCTGCACTGACCCACTTCTTGTTGTTTAGTAGTTGTTCCTTGGGCTGACAGGGGTGATTGTAGAAGGGTCACACTAGGGTGAATGTAGGGTGGTGTAGGCTTCAGGGCTCGGATTGCCGTTGGGTGGGATTCTTAGCGTGGAGTTGGTCGATTTAGGGTAATGGATAGGATACAGAGTATGGCTCCTTGCCATTTTATGTGACTAAAATGTGAGTCAAATGCTTACAGGTCATTGTCCGTTGCTTGGTTAATGATGTCGCCCTTTATATAAATCAAGATGGTAGCTTTCACTTTGAGTGATGGGGGAGGGTGATAATATGAGTTTGAGGCCATAGGGTATGGACTGCCTTGAGGGAGTGAATCACATTCCTCTATTGTGCTGTGTGTTTAGTGTGGCATTTCAGATTGGTCTTTAATGACTCATTTTGAGAGGCAGAAATAGGAGTTAGATATCGGTGTTTCAGGGTTACTACTTAGAGTGTTTTGTTTGAATTTTTGGGTTTTATTTTTTAATAAGTCAGGTGGGTAGTTGATTCAGAATGAGTTAATTCCTGAGGGGAGCAGAGAGAGAGCATCTGCGTTGATGTGGTTTGACATATTTCTATAGTAGTGAAGCCTGTCCAGGATTCCCCCTGTTAGTAAAGTGGACCAGACAAATGCTGGATTTGCATAAAGGTTTTGACGTACACTCAAGCAGTAATTAAAAGGGACAGCATAGTGAAATGCCTAAATAATACCTATTTTGAGCGCACATACATGGTACGTGTCATATATTAAAAAGATGAAAGAAACAAATACAACTATTAAAATTAAGTGTTGATTTCATCCCTGTGAATAATAAGTTGTATGGTAACGCAAAAATAAATAGGTATGTTTTGCAGCAGAAAACATGCCAATAAGTACCAATAACATTGAAGTTTAAACCTAGAACTAATATAAATACTTTGCTAATTAAATAACCACTATAAAAAAGGACACGAAAAGTGCATTAATTTACAGCAAGAACACCAACACTTCTAGAAGGGTGCATTAACTCTAGCAGATTCTACAAAGAAACCAACTCCAACGAAAATAAAGCCTACTCTAAAAAATCAGTAGTATAAAATAAAAAAGTTATAATTAGAAAACACAAACTTACAAGCTTTAATTTAAACCTAAAAATTCATATAATGTTTTTTATTTATATTTCCCAAATATAGCAAACAATAACACAGCAAAGCCAAAACTTAGAAGATGAAAATAGGAATATCGGGCCAGATGCATCAAGCATCCATTTTGCGATTCCTTATTAGCGAAAAATAAGGAATCGCTAATAAGGAATAGCAAAATGGAATGCATCAAGCAATCACTATAAAAATAGTGATTCCTTAGAATTCCTTAATTGCGACTCGCAAATTGCGAGTCGCAATTAATGAATACCTCCCCATTAATTCCTATGGGCCTAGAGGCCCATAGGAATGAATGGGAAGAAAATCTCAATTTGCGAATCGCAATTAGCGATTCGCAAATTGAGATTACGAGTTCAAGGGTGCAGGGGTGTCCAAAGGACACCCTGTTACACCCCTGAATGTGATCTGTGCACATATGTTGCGCACACACATGCCCTTAGGGCATGTGTGTGCGCAACATGAAACTTTGAAAAATGCACAAAAGTGCATTTTTCAAAGTTTTTGCAAATTACCATGAAGTTGTACTTCGTGGTAATTTGCGTGCCCTATTAGAGAATTCGCTATTTTTGATACTTTCATGCATTGCATTTAAGGAATCTCAATTTGAGATTCCTTAAATGCACACAATCGCAATTTAGCGAATTCTCTATTTGCGATTTTTGCATTTGGGATGATGCATCCCAAATGCAAAAATTGCACTCGCAAAGGGCCATATTCTGAGAATCTGGCCCTTTTGCGAGCGCATTTCGCTTGATGCATCTGGCCCAAAATCTTTCAAAATCCAAACTCAAACAACTTATAGAACTATATACTATAAAAAAAAAATGCAATCATATTCTAACAATTTTGTTTTTAAACAGGCAAATATCAAGCACATGTCCCACGAAGTTACAAGAAAAACAAAGACCTCAACAAACACCTTTAAAAAGAAAACCTAACATCTGTAAGAATAAACGTAATAATGCAAGTTTCAATATTATTGCTTCATTAAAATATAGTGAGTACAAACATGTAATTAATATATAATTTCAAATCCCACAGACATGGGGTCGTAAAGTGCCACTTACATCAAATCTCAAAAGGAAAACAGGTATTGATTAATACTGGATTAACTTATGCTTATGGGATATACTTTACTTGTGTTTCAAAACCATATAGAACCTAGCACTAATTCACAGGAACCCACTAACATAATGTACATAAGGAGAAAAAAATAAATGTTTCTGGGGCTGTAATGCCAGGAACATATGCATATAGACCTATGCAATAGAGTGATGGGTGGAACGCTTGAACTTACAGTCAAAAGAGCACAAACACAGAAAATATACATTGGAAATGTGCATAGTGTTATTTTAAAACATGTTATTGGAGGGCTATGACTGAAAAAGAAACTGTACAAAATGTTAGTGAGCATAATCACCCACAAACATTAGAGAAATCAGATTTAGAAATGTGTTAGAAGACCTTATGGAAGCAAGCATAAGCTTAAAGAAACTGATTAATGTAATGTGCATAGGGAGAGCAAAATAACGGTTTCATGTACATATAGACATGTGCAAAAAAAACAATGGGTGGAATTTTAGAAATAACCTCAGGCATTTGTAATTACTTAGGGCTGCGCCACAGTCCATTGTTATTTTGCAATGCCACCTCATTTGGACCTAGACATATTGATATCAGTCTTAACACTGCTTGAATATGAACTGTTTAGCCCAAATGCCAGGGCAGGTCCTCCTTGAACAGGAACACAAGCAACCCAAGATCAGTTTTGCCCTGGTTGAGGCTCCTCAGTAGGATGTAGCTGGGTTCCAGTAACAGTGCATTTAGGGGCTCCATATCTAGGCATGTCTGTCACACTAAAGGCATTGCACCGAAGTGCACATAAAAGTAATGTTCGTTAGTAACCAGAATCACTGGTATGACAATCCCAAAACAAAAACTCAAAGTTAGCAACATTATATAGATTCCTTATTGTTGCATAATGTGCCTAAAAGATTATTCTTGTAATCATTTGATATTTCTACTAAAAATTAATGATACATGCAAACAGAATGATAAACATTATCCGTCCCTATAGGGTTGTGCAATATCCAAGAATTGTAAAGACTTGGTTTGAATAAAAGTAGAGTGAAGTTTTGTTACTTGGTATGATTTCTTATATGAATTACCATTCTCTACATGGTGGTATGGTAATAATTCAGTATTCAAACATATTATTGCTAGACAATGGGAATCACCCTGATGGATTTGTTTGCAAATGAAAACACAAAAATGCATTATGATTCAAATTTAGCTACTTGTGAGATCACTGATCCAGGTGGCTGCATAATGTGCACCATGCCAAGCCGGTTGCAAGCAACAAAGCAGCATGACCACACTCATCAGAATCTCTCTGTCATGGTTAGGGTCACTGGGATTACGCAGCAGGGGAGGACCAAATTATGCAGGCAAATATAGTAACCCAAACATAGTGACCGTTCTAGCAGCTCCTCAAGAGTCTGTAACTACTGATACAAATGAGTCAGAAATAATTGGGTTCATACACAAGACCATTAATAGTTTTTCCGATGTAACTCAGATTTTGTTTATGACTTAGAGATAAGAAAAAGATATGAACAATTGCAACTGCATGAATCAAAATGATTCTAAGGAGGTAATCTCACTGGAGGCTCATACAATTTTTAGAGCAAATAGAAAAAGCTCCCAGGCTCTTTTTTCACTTTTCTTGATGGATGGTACATGATATTCAAATTCAAATACAAATTAAAGAGACAGACAGAGCAAAACAGAAGCAATACAAAAACGGAAGTACAAATACATTTAGATGCAAACAAAGTATAGGGGTATGTACTAAATACCCGAGTTAGTACTTAAGTATTTCCATATTCGTTCAAATCTTTGCATTGAACGAAACAAATAGATCTTGTTCTAGCCAATGCCCGTTCTTTTTCATAAATATCTGGCAAAAGAGCGAGAAATTCTAATAAGGTAGGAGGATTAGGACTAACCCTTCCCCCCGCAATACAAAGGCATGCAGTAGCTAATAGAATGGTCACACAACACATTGTAGCCTTATTATCATGCTTCTTAAGCCCAAGAATAACCTCCTTAGTAGAAAACGACAGATCTGACCCTAAGCATTGGCCAACGAAGGATGTAACCCTCCTCCGAAAGTCTAATAGTCCAGAGCACGTATGAAACATATGGAGAAAAAGCTTCCAGTCTCATTATAAAACTCTTAGGTTAACGGTAAAAACTGCCAGATTCAGACTGTGATGCACTTATAAATATATACCAAAAATTAAAAAAGTCAAGAAAGAAGACGGTTAAAAAAGGCAGTGCACAAAATCATACACTACATATTGAATGATGCTGGATTTTGTGAGGGCCATCAGTTTTCATGAAGCACTCAGTTCTTCTAAATCCAAGATAGATGTAAAGGACAACAGCAGGGGCTGTCCCAGTTGGCCCTCTAACAGGATAAATCAAAAGTGTGTAATGCTGTGTTCTACTCCATTTCCTCTATCTAGAATATTAAGGTCTGTGAAGTATGTTGAGCAGCTGATGGTGACTAAAATGAGCTCATCAGGTTTCACTAACAACATGGCTCCATCAGAAGCGTAATCAGAGTTGTCCTTACTTACCAAAACTACTAGACACTACAGGCCTCCTTAAACACAGCCACTGATTGGGCACAGAACAATAGGCTCACTGTGAACTGATTTCCTTACCATGAACAGAGTCCTGTAGTTCTCAATTAACCGTTGGATCACTGTGATGATAGCTGCACTGTCTTCAATTCCCAAAGAATGTAAATTGTATTCCTTCTCTGCAACTTTCTCTCTTTGCAAAAGATTTGGCCCAAAGATAGTGGCCAGGTTGCCAATAGTCATTTTATTGCCAGGAATCTAAGAGCCAGGAGAGGGAAAGGTGTCAGCTCTGCAATGGATACAGCACTAGAATAATAAGAAACAATAACTTTCATAATTCAGCAAAAAGCAATAACTGATTCAATATGTGATCTTACTAAATTGATTGCACTGGCCCAATGCTAAGAGCTCAGCGGTTTTTTAAAAAATTATTCCTAAATAACTCCATGAAGCAAGAGAATATTAAGCAAACATTTCTCATAGTATTTTACTCAATATTTATTTCAGAAATGTTACCATTTATTGGGATTCCACATAATGGATAGCATTCCCTAGAAGATATGAATCAGTAGGTTGACCCAAAAGAATTACATCAGAAAATAGGGTTGCATATTACTTTATGTAGCCATATCTTAAATCATAAACTGTAAATAAAAGACTACTTCAATAAGTATTACCTGGGATTTTGATTGAGAGTGACTACATTTCTTTTAAAGATCACAATCAAACTAGGATAATCATAATGCAGAAAAAGACACCCAGATCCATTTTGTATTTTTTTTAATTTACACACTTTACATTGTTAGCATGATATTCACGACATGGAATGCAGATAAAGCAGTACATATATTGCATCAACAGTAGTTTTCTTTTTTAGAGTCTAGCTTATTACTTGGACTTTGAGATATCTATTGGATCTGCTGTTAACAAAAACCATAGTTTACCGAGGTTATGACAGGCAGAGCCCCATGGAAGAGTCCCATGGAGATGGAACTTTGCCTCAGTAAGATTAGATATTCATAATTTTCAGAAAGCTGTAAATTACATTCTGGGTCACCAACATTAGAAAACATTAAAAAGACTTCAGAAACAAGTTGCCTTCATTCAGAAGTAGGATTGAATTACAACAGTCCAGCAGGGGTTGGGCTGGCACAGGATTGATAGTGCAGACTACTAGTTTGCTTCTGTGATTACCATTAATATGAATGAACACATTTTCAAGTGAAAGACAGAATGCAGTTAGGCAGTGAATTAGCATCATGTTCTGCATACAAATTGCAAGTTGATTTGGAAATATACATTTACCCCAGGATTGAATGATCTATTTCCTCCAACATAAAGGCAAGAAGGTACCTGCTTTCTTTTATACGCACTTTCAGAATTGCTTATTTATTCGCTGAGTTTCTAAAGTGGAAACATAATCATATGGGTATAAGATAGGATGGCGGTAAGTGCCTCATGATAGACAGTATTAACGACCATGGAAAGACCGAGGATAACTGAGATATGCTGCACTGACTACCTGATAAAGTTTTTCGCTAGAGGATTCTCCTAAGCTTCATTCTCTTTGTCACTCTGGCATATACAACCTGGAGAGTCTCCGGGTCCCTGTCATTTCAATGTGCTTGCTCCTCTGTAAGTGCAGAACCACCCTTCTAAAAATCTCACACAAACTTTCATTTATTTCTGTTGAGTGTCACCATTTGTTTTTTTTAGAAGTTATTTTTATTGGATTTAATGGCAAACAACATTGTATATGTTACAGTCAGATACCCAAACAACCTCCTAGGTAAAGTACTCCACACCCCCTCCCATTGAATCCCGTCCCCCAACTTGGTGGGGAATTTAACCATGTCCCTCTCCCAAAGGTAGCCCATTCTTTACCAATCCTCCAGTGGACGCTACCTAGAGGCATTGCCACAAGCTGAGCCACAGAGTTCCTTATCCAGTCCATGGTAAACACTTCATTTACCCAAGAAACTATTCCATTTCTTGGGGCTACTTCAATCCTTGTATACCACGTTTTCTGCCGCCATGCAAATGTCATACCTTTGTGCCACATCCTTTGTGTTGGGACTCGTTTCTGACTCCACATTTTGGCCATATGCCTCTTTACAACAATAAACCCCAACAAACAAAACACCAGTGGTATTCTGTGAATATCATAATCATTTTGGATCACAAATATTCCCAGTTAGGCATCTTAGGAATGTCAACGTTGAGTTCCAGAACAGCCTCCAGTCGTGCATCATTGTCCCCCAATATGTGCTAATCCTGGGGTATCCTGATTGTGTGTATGAATGTGCGCTCTTCAGTGGTACACTGTAGACAGTTATGGTTGGCAGCTCTCCCCATTTTAAATAATTTGCTTTTGATAAAAAAAGGTTTGATTTAGTATTTTTAATTGTATTAACCTCAGCCACACTTCGATGACTACATCCCTCAGGTACGTCATGGCTGCCTCCTAGGCAATATCTTCTAGGACTCCTATCTCTATTTTCCACTTAAACCACAGGTTTTGGAGGTTATCAGGGGTCAACAATAATGGCAGCTTACCGTGCCCTTAAAAACTTCCACGCACCTCGGTAAGACCATTATTGAAACAGCTTCACTGGCTTCCTATCCGCCAGAGAATAAATTTCAAGTTCGGCAGTCTCACCCATAAAGCTCTTTATGGCACGAGCCCCAGCTGCCTGGTAGATAAATTCAAAGTCTACGGTCCGAATCGTCATCTTAGATCAGAAGGGAAAAGGCTGTTGGTGGTCCCCTGGTTTAAGAAGCTTAGAAAAGTCAGCAAACATGTTGTCCATCTGGCCTTGAAATTTTGGAACCTGCGTAAATGCTCTAATCTTCGACGCTTCAGGAAACTTCTGCAAACTGCATTATTCAGAGCTTAATTTCTGTCTGCACATGTTCGTCTAACTTTCCAGTTATGATAGCGCGGAGATACCCCTCCTGGGTGAATCCTGCCCGTTATAAATCCTATACATACATACATAAATACAGTGGTGTGGTAGAGGTGAGAAACTGGCCTCTGAGTGATCTCGCCCCTCATCAGCCTGTTTTCCAACTAGCTGTACTTGGGGTCATCTATCCAGCTCTATTTTTCTTACTCAAGTGCATGCAGCAATTGAATGTACTTTCTTCTTTAAGTAAACACTAGTTGATACTCCGGCTGTAGTGCTTTGAATTACTTTACCTCCCCACTTTAATCACATATCCCCAAAAATATATTCCCACATATTCCCATTGTATCCTTTGAAGAGCCATCCCTTTCCACAGTGGTGTTTTCAGTTCTACTGGTGTCAGCCCACGTTTTCAACATTGCCTTCGTTGAAGTGAGCAGGACTCTGATAAATGTAGTGTATTATGTGTCAGGTGCTGTCCAAATTCTTTCTAGCCTGGATGCCAGTTCTGTATGTAGAGCAGATCCCCATTCATTAATGACCTTAAGTTGTGTAGCCCTATAGTATGCCCTCATTTAGCGAAGTGCGTTAGGTCAACCTATAGAAAGTTTGATGGGGCATCATCGGGGCACTTTTATTCCAGAGTAACCTTTGTAGATTATATTTATCCTGCCAAAGTAGGCCTCTGGTACCTCAAAGGGGGTATTCTGTAGTATAGAGAGAAATATGTACAAGGTAATCATTTTGAAAACAGATGCTCTACTAATGAATGAATGAATGAATGGGCAATTTGTTAAGCGCAAACTAAGCCCAAGGGCATCAAGGCGCTGTGTACAGACAAGTCTACAGACAAAACCAGCATTTATACTCAAACCCGTCTCGCAGGAAACAAGTCGGTCTTAAGGGTCTTACGGAAGATTGAGTGAACTTGTTGTCCCAAGAGGGAAACAGGAAGAGAGTTCCATGCCTTGGCAGCAGCCAGTGAAAAGGCTCTCCCACCCCATCTCATCTTTTTAAATCTAGGAACCACAAGCAGATTTGTATTAGCTGACCTGAGGTTCCTAGAAGGAGCGTACCTATGGAAGATATTCTTTATGCCCACCGGGCCATGTCCATAGTATGCATTATGGGTGAGGCATAGGGTCTAAAACAAGACACTACGGTCCACCAGAAGCCAGTGCAGAGAACAGAGAGAAGATGAGGCCGAATGGCGCTTGGGAAGATTCTGCACCAGCCTTGCAGCGGCATTTTGCACCAGCTGAAGGTCCCGAAGCTGACCCTTGTTAATTCCCAGATAAAGGGCATTGCAGTAGTCCAGTCTGGCCAATATCACGGCCACGACCACCTTTTTATGATCTTCAAGTGACAAAAACTGGGAAATTTTTCCTATGACTCGAATAGGTCCAAAACAAGTGGCTACTGTTCTAGAGACCTGACGAGTCATGGAAAGGCAGTCCTCAACCACCACTCCAAGATTTTTCCCATGGGAGGCAGGTCCCAAGGAAGTTGGGCCACCACTCGCTCGACCAGATGTCAGAGTTGTCCCCAAAAACCAGGACTTCTGTCTTCTCGCCATTTAATTTGAGGTAGTTTTGAACCATCCATGATGAGACAGCTGTCATACAGTCTTTAAAGTTTTGTGCGGAGTCCCTGATCTTTTGTCAAATAGAGACCATGATCTCAGTGTCGTCCGCATAAGACAACACCTCCAGCCCAAATGATTTCACCACCCTTGCCAGCGGGGCCACGTAGATATTAAAGAAGGTGGGGCTCAAGGAGGAGCCCTGAGACACTCCACAGAGAAGGGGGGAGGACTCACAGTAAAAATTGCCCATTATAGCGGTTTGAGACCGCTGACTAAGGAATGAAGCAAGCAGGTCCAGGTCCCGGGCCCCAACCCTTATCTCCTTGAGACGCCCTACCAGTCTCAAGGGAGACAGTTTGTCGAATACGGCAGTAAGGTCGAGTAAGATAAGGCGAATGGTGTGCCCTGCATCCACCTGAACTCGAATATTATCCAACACCGTGGTGAGAGCGGTCTCCGTACTATGAGCCCATCTGAACTCATGTTGGGAACCGTCCAGAATCTTGTGGTCCCTCAGGTAAGCACTCGGGTGTGAGTTCAGATGAGATTCAAGGATTTTAGCAGGGAGTGGCAGAAGGGAAATGGGACGGACGTTTTTTAAATTAAGAGGATCTAAGAAAGGCTTTTTTAGGATCTGCCTAACCACCGCAGCCTTCCAGATCAGAGGATATTGGCCCGAAGATAGGGCTAAGTTCAGGACCGTCGTGAGATGCGGGGTCAAAGCCACCGTGGCCATTTTCACAACTTTAAGGGGACAGGGATACAAAGGTTACCCGGATTTGATACCTTCAAGCAAGAGGTCTACAGTTTCGGGTGATAACATCGGAAAAGCACAAAAACTTGCCGAAGTCATTTTACTAAAACAGCTGTTCGGGAGAGTTTAAGAGGAGGCATCAGGTGTCTGATTGGCATTTAGAATCGCCATCTGATCATAAATATCGGAGATCTTAGAGCAAAAGAAAGAAAATAGGCTGTCTCAGAGGTCCTGTGAAGGCTCCACTTTATCAGAGTCTGTAGGTGCAGCAAGGGAGTTGAAGATGTTAAAGAGCTCCTTAGGAGTGGTGATATCCCTTGTGATCTTGGAGTAGTATCTTTCCTTTTCCTCAGTTATAGCTGCTTTATATGCCTTCAGACATTGTTTATGTGACTCCCTGCCAGAGAGAGCCAAATCCTTCCTCCAGTATCTTTCCTTCCTTCTGCACTCTTGTCTCATATTTCGCAGATGATCAGAGAACAAGGAGCGGAGGACATTTTCCTGGCCGAATAACACAGTTTTGTACAGACTAGAGAGTCTATCATAGCAGTAATTTTTTGGGAAAGATTTCCCGCAGCCGTATCAACGTTATGAAGGTCGATTGCTGGAAGTTAGCGAGAGCAGTGCCGACCACTTTATTTGCAATCAGAGTGAGATTTTGTTTTCCAACCACTTTCAGAACAGCCCTTTGAGAGCTAACTAAAGTAGTGGCCCTTAATTCAAAAGGAACTGCGAAGTGATCTGACCACGAAAGCAGAAGGGGCACGCCCACCAGGATTCGATCATCATTCGAAAAAAATCCCATCTAGGGGGTGGCCCGCAATGTGAGTGGGGGTATTCACTAATTGTGGAAGGCCGCAACCATTCATACATTCTAGTAAAGTTTGGGTGTCATGGTTCATTCTATTTTCTAAATGGAAGTTGAATAGAAGAATCCTCAGGGGAAGAGTACACCACCTATCTACATTTGATTTAAACTCCTGCAGGATCTCATTAAGATTCCATTCCAGGAATCAATTCCTGTTGGCTGTTACCTTGATACCTAGGTACTAAGCACCCCCTTGAGAGACACAAAGGTTCCTGAGCACACCATCCACTCCATTCCAGTTTCACAAATTGTAAAGTGTGGAATTGTCATAGTTAATGTGGTACTCAGAATAAGTCTCAAAATTGTGAAATATTGACAGGATCACCATCATTGGTCTGGTGAGATAAATCAAGACATCATGTGTGTAAATCAAAATCCTTTCTGGTTTGCTTGTCACTTCCGGGAACAAAGTTATGTCAGCTCTGAATCACATGCAACAAGCCACGATCTCCAGGCATGATACACATAAGAAAGGGGAAAGTGGGCACCCCTGCCTCTTCCCTCTTCCCAGCTTAAACTTATCTGGCAATACCCAGTTTACTCTCACTGCTGCCTTATAAGGCTATCAGATCAGGGCTACTCATTTACAGAACTTTGGGCTGAATCTAAAGAATCTCAGGGTCCAATGTAAGTAATGCCGATCTAAGTCTATAGAACCAAAAGCCTTTTCAGCATCCCATAAGAGGCTAGCCCTGGGATCAAATCACACATGCAACCATCTAAGGTTAAGGCAAGTGGCCCTCCCTGACATAAATCCTGTCTGGTCTTCGTGTAAATGGGAGGTAATCACCCTGGCCATCTTAGTTATGAGGATCTCAGCCAAAAGGTGTCTTTCTGTTGTCAAGAGGGAAATAGGCTTGTAAGAGGCATAGAGGGCTCAGGGTGTACCCTATTTGGGAATCACAACTATAATCATGTGGTTAAGATCTTTTGGGAGCTTCCCCTATACCTGGCAGCATGAAACAGGCTTTTAAGGTGTGACTTGAGGAGTACAGCAAGGTGCTTAAACTACTCGACTGGGAGGCCATTTGCTCACAGTGTTCCCCATTTTCATACTTGCCAGCACATTCTCTCTGTGGGACTGCCTCTAGCGCTTTGTGATCTATCTCTTCTAAAATCAGAACCCATCACTCCCCCAGAAATGCTTCTATATCTTGTTTGAAGCATTCCTCCCTCACTGTGTGAAACTTTTTAAAATACTGTGCAACAACTATGCTATATCCCTGTCTGTAAGGGCCAGTTCCATGCCTTCTGTTAGTATCTCTGACACCCACCTTGCTTATTCCCCTCTCCTACCCAGCATTGCTAATAGGCTAATTGGCTTATTTCCTGTTTCATATACCTTCCTCTGAATAGACAGGTAACAGTTACGAGCAGCATTATGAGTGAGGTTATGATTGATCAACGATGGGACACTCCCGGGTAGCCATGCGCTTTACAAGAACCCCTTTCATTTCTTCATTCATTCATTTATTCGTTCATTTCATGAGGCTGTTCTTGGACCCCCACCAGTAGCAAGTATACTCCTGAGTTCCCTTTTTGTGCCGACTCTCTTTCCAGTCCACTGGGTTGTTTCTCTAGGACAAGCATCTGCCTTTCCTCTTTATGGCTTTATATTTAGGCATTGTCTTATATGCCTCCCAAAGTGTCACTTTATGCTCACTGACTTCTTATTTTCCTCAAAGTACATCCTAGAGTCGACCTGTAGGGTCCTGACAATATCCTTGTCTTGTAGCCATGAGTTCTGTCCTCACTTGAGCAGTGCCCCAACCATGTGTATCTACAATGACTTGCAATGGTGATTAGTCTGACATGCTTCTAGGCAGATATTCCACTTCCCTCACCCATTGTACCATGCCTGCTAGGATAAACATGTTATCCAGTCTTGAGAGAGACCTAGGACGCCCTAATAGGAACAAGTATTGTCTATATGTTGAAGGTCCAACTCTCCACATGCCCACTAGTTCCATTGTACTCACAAAGCACACAAGACCCTTGGGAGCTTGTTGTGGCTTCTCACAAGGTGGGTGTCTTTGAAGGTGCCAGTGCATTACATCAATAAGATCACCACCCATCATATTTAAGTCCGCCCTAAATCTAACAAAAGAGGTCCCAGTCCACATTTGTTATAAGAAGTTCCTTTCTATTCCTCCTTCCCTGTATGGCTATATAGCAACCTCAGTGTCTATCCATTGGCTCTCATCTTGAAAAGCGGTCTGTTTCTTTGGCAGGATGGCCAACCCCCTTTAATCCCCCGTGTAGCCTGCAAAACATCCCGACCTCTGTGGAGACACTTACAATTGTTTCCCCAGCAGGTGTGTTTCTTGTAGTAGCACTATGTCTAGGGTGTGTCACTGAAGGTATTAAGCTACCACCCCTTTTTGATCTTGCAGCCCAACCCATTCACGTTCCATGAAAGGACCTTCAACATATCAGCCTTGTATCACATAAATAGTGCTGAACACAGTGATGTGGCCGGGGAGTTTTCTTGATGCCACGGGGTCTCTTTAGTTCTCTATACCTCGCCTATTCGTGTTAGCCATAGTGTATAGAGTGCTTCTAAAATGTAAATAAAAACTGTCCTCCTATTCCACCTTTTTCTTTGTGTAAGCTCCAAAAAACCTACTTTTCCAACTTGAAAAGGTCTGTTGTCTCCCTTCCCCTCCTACATAGCATCAACCTCAAGCCTAGCTTACGAAATGCCCAACACCCTCCTGTACTGTTATTGCCACCTACCCAGCTTTATACAGCAAACCAGTAGGGCAATAGTACAGTGTGAGGTGCCTAGTCACTTGAATCATGGACCTTCCCGTACATCCCCCCAACCGCTTTGCAGGTAAGTCTTCTCCAATATCTGTATATGAGCCCGCTCTTCTGTGTTATCCCATGTGGTCACCGGAGCAGAGTCTCTCTGTTGCTGTTTTGATCTCCTCAATGAGCCCCACTCTCTACGTTACCTCTGCTCTTCTGTCAAACTAAGTCTCAGGGCGTCGTAGCTTCAGCCATTCAACATCAGGGGGGCTCTGCAACTCACTCCCATGCACAGTGTGGATTATCGAAGAAGATGTCTTTCCCCTAGAAAATTACCCAAATCTTGCCCGGATAGAGCAACATATATTTTATCTATTAATCCCAGGACCACCAGAGTAATTTACTGATTAGAGTCTCAGGGACAAAAAAGGCTCCAACCACCTTAAACCCAGCACCCATGACTCTACCTGTTGTGAGTCTTACCCCCCAGGTGGTGCTACCCCAGCCTGGACCCTTGGAATTGGGTATGAAGGCGAGCCTAGTTATAATCCAAGCAGAACCAAAGCATAGCAAAGCATCGCCTCTTAGCTCTGCATTGGAACAACCTCTGCGTGACACCTCACCGGTGCAAGACCTTTCACCACAGCCCCAGAGCTGCTGCACCAAGCATCGTTAATGCAGGACCTTGTATATCAGCCCCACAACTCCTTTGAACCACCATTGCACAAGTCATCCTCGACCCAGGACCTCGCATCACAGCCTTGCAGCTCCTGGAATCAGCTGTGTGACACAACCTTGACCAGGATCTCGCATTGCAGGTCGCAGCCCATCAAAACTGCTACAATGCGACACATCCTCCATGCGAGACCTCCCAATGCTCCACAACGCGGATCTAAGGTACTTTTTGCAGCAGGCCTAACTTGGTCCCTGTACACAGCCTGCGCTCCATCAAAGTTGGCATGAACTGGCGACTTTACGGCATGACCAGATAACTAGAGTTGGTGCTTCCCGCTTCTAGCCACTATATCTACTTAAATCTATAAAATTGTATATCTGCTTCATGGGACTTTGCTTGTGTAGTGTTTTTACTTTATTACTTTGAAAAGCTGCATACACGTTACACATTGCCTCCAAAGTAAGCCTGAATGCTTTTGTGCCAAGCTACCAAAAAGTTAAGCACAGATTGATATTGGGTTTGCTTGTGATTACGCCATGACAGAAATTGTGGTTTTTGCTTGAGTAGGTTTCGACCCCCTCAACCTTTAACTAAATTTCCTACATGTGTGTTCCGTGGTGGGATTAGGGCTGGTGTTTGTGCAGTGACAGAGTGATTTTGGTGTGATACTAGAAGGCCCAGATAAATAATGTGATACCAATTCCAGCTTTTTTGATTCTCCTTAATTTGGCCCTTTTGCTTTTTTCAAGTTCCCTCACGCTTCATGACTGTCTGTGCCCGTGACCATATCTGTAAGGATGGAGTTCGAGCTTGTCAACATGCATGTCTACTCTGTGGCTAAGCTCAAGGAGTTCTATAAGAAGAGGGGGATTCCAGTCAAGAGGAATACCTGGAAAGTGGAACTCCAGAAGGCCCTGAGGATCTGGAGATCTGGGTGGAGTATCACCAATTATGCGAATCACCAGATAAACTGGAGGATTTGGAAGGGCAATGGGAGGAACTGGACACAGGTGTTGATTTGCAGAACCCAGAAGGGCGAAAAACATGCCCAAGGTAGTGGAGTCTCCTCCCAGGCCAGGGAGCAGTAGATCTTCCAATGTCCTGTCCCCAGATGAGCTGGAGAACAGGAAGGCTGAAAGGAAGATAAAGTTGCAAATGGCGAAGCTAAAATTGGAACAGAGGAGGGGGGCTGAAGCTGAGAGAGCCTTGGCAAAGGAAAAACTGGCCATGAAAATGGATATTGGCTGATGAGCTAAGTCTAAGAGAGCTGGATATCAGAACTAAACAAGTGGAGTCCAGCCATAATGGTGGTAACATACCCACAGTGAGCTATGGAGACAGGACGGTCCATAATCTGAATGATTGGGTGCTTAGCTTTCTTGTAAGAGTTGACTTCAAGAAGTAGTTTAAAATCTATCTGGATTTCCTGGAGATGCATAGGATCCCTGAAGAAGATTGGGGGCCAGTCTCAGGAGGAACACACCTAGTGAAGGGTGGGGTGTCCTGCAGGCCCTAGAAAAAGGGGCAGGATGAGGTAACCCCCTCACACTCCATGCCTGAAGAATGCCTGCTCCATAATGACGGGAAGCACACCATTTGAAAAGATGTGGATCTCTGCCCATACCTGGAAATATGCCATTCTATAGAAGGTTTACAGCAGCAGGCCCAGGCAGACAGTGACACCTGATTTACTGGGAACATTGTCTCCTATATAGTGAGCCTAAGGTTCCTGAGCCTGGTGCAACCTGTGTGCTGGTGTTCCCCTAGAGCTGCAGGGCCTTCCTATTTAAGCTGGCGCATGATGTTCCCCAGGCAAGTGATCTAGGGCAGTACAGGACCTTTGGCAGAACTGTCACCCACTTTCATTTGCCCTGTATAAAGGGGACCTCAAATGCATTCTCTAGGTCATGTCCCACCTGCCAGGCCAGTGAGAAGTCAAAAGGGAAGCACAAGGCTTCCCTAGTTCCCCTTCCAGTCGCTGGGACCCCATTTTAAAAGGTATCATCAACATTGCTAGACCTCTGGTCCCCAAGACAGCTGTGAGCAACAGGATCATACTGGTCTTAGTGGACTATGCCACTCTGTACCTGGTGGCTATACTGCACCTGCAGTGGCCAGAGCACTGATGGGGAGATTTAAAAGTGTGGGGTTCCCCAAGGAGTTAGTATCTAACTATGGTACCAACTTAATGTCAGCATACATGAAGTCCATGTGGGAAAAGTGAGGGGTAAACTACAAATTCTCCACAACCTATCATCTCCAAACCAATAAGCTTGTTGAGAGGTTCAACAGGACCATCAAAGAATTTATCATGGGCTTGTCAGAGCCCTTGAAGCAGAAGTGGGCATCGTCTTTTCGTGTCTGTAGCTCGCTTATAAGGAGGTACCTCAGAAAGGGGTAGGATTCAGCCCCTCTGAAGGTCTGCACTGACACTCAGTCAGAGGTCCTCTCAGCCAAGAAAAGGGGATTGTGTGCCAGCTACGAATAAAGCCTCTCAGGATGTGGTCAGCCACATGCAAGCGCTCCACACCAAGATGAAGCACTTCTGAAGGGAGGTGAAGGAGAATCTGGAAGTCAACCAGGCGGTCATGAAGCTCTGGGATGACCAGAAGGCCACTATGGTTGAGGTAGAGCCTAGCCTAAAAATGTGGGTGATGGAACCTGTGTAGCAAGGCAGATGGTCTTGGTCTTATGAGGTAAAACAGCCCAAGGGGGAGGTCAACTACCCGGTGGAACTCAGGGCCCCCAGTAAAACATTGCTAGTTCAGCACTTCAATTGCCTCAAGTCAATCTTTAAAATTTCAGAGATTACCATGCTAATGGTCATTGATAACGGAGTGGAAGAGTAAAGTGAACCTCTTCCAAGGCGCACGATTGGGTGGGTGTAGAGTGTCAACATATTCCCTACCATGACCCTAGAGAAACAGAGGTAGTGTTGCCAAGTTTGCCTTCCATTTCTCCCAAACCCCAGGGCTCACTACATTGTGTACTCATGATATACACATGGTACACTGTATTCTGTGAAGAATAAGATCTACAGGCTATTCGACAGGGTTAGAACCAGCTTAAACAAAGAAGTCTCCAAAATGCTGGACCTGGGGCAATTGAGCCCTCAAGCTGCACTTGGTCAAGCCCAGTGGTGCTGGTCCCCTTGGTCGCCCCTCCAAGTACCACACTCGAATGCCAGTTCTGATTGGATTACCATGGTCTCAATGTAGTTACTAAGACTGATGCTCACCCCATCCCCCGAACTGATAAGCTCATTTATAGGTTGGGAGCAGCTAGGTTCATCGTAAGTTTGATCTGACGTCTGGGTACCAGCTGATGGCCTTAACTGAGGGAGCTAAAGAGAGTTGTCCATTCTCTACCCCAGAAGGCCAGTTTCAAGTGATGCCCAGAGGTTGGTCAATCAGGTCCTGGCTGGATAGGAGAACTTCAGTGCTGCCTGCTCAGACAACATTGTGCTCTTCAGTTCCAAATTGCAGCTGTGCCTTCTCAGAGAAGTGCTTCAGACTCTACAGTGTTCAGGCCGGACTATAAAGGTCTGTAAGTGCCAAATAGGGAAGGATTATGTGGTCTACTTGAGTTACCAAGTTGGAGGGGGCAAGCTACATCCACTCCAGGCCAAAATCCAAATCAATCCGGCTTGGGAGCCACCCGCAAGACCCAGACAGAGGAGGGGGCCTTCCTGGGCCTCACCGGGTCTTACAGGAGATTTACCAAGGGCTATGGTACTGTTTCTCTCTTTACACAGCTGATATCTGAGAAGCAGCCCAGGTTACCTACACTTAGACATGCCAAACTGTTTTAAATACTCTGAAGAAGGCCATATACAAGGACAGCCGTGCTCAAGGCCCATGATTTCTCCCAAGAGTTAGTTATGCAGAGAGATGTCTCAGAGCATGGCATAAGGCCCTTACTCTCACAGCTGAAATGAAAAGAGTCTACATCAACTGATAGCATTTATTAGAAGAAAGTTACTTCCTAGGGAACAGAGGTAGAGTGCAATAGAAAGGGAAGCAATTGCACTGGGCTGGGCACTGAAGAAGTTGCAATCATACCTGTTTGGGGCTCACTATTGGGTTCAGGCAGATCCCTCAGATGGCTAATGCAGATAAGGAGTGAGAATCCCAAGCCGTTGAGAGGGTTCATCTCCTTACAAAGAATGGACTTTACAGTGAAGCAATGCCCTGGAACGGACAATGCCAATGCTAATGGTCTCTTCAGGTTGTTCAACCTTAGTAATGAGAACTTCCAGGGTGGATAGTTCACTCTGCTTTCAGCATGTTGGACCGGACACTCTTGGCATGGTTTTCACCCACTGTTTTGGCTTAAATCCTGCAGTTTTTGAGGACTTAATTATTGCTGGCCTTAGGACCCAGCAGACTTTATCATTGCTAACTGCGAAGGTGCTTGTGCTCTCTCCCTAAAACCTGGCAACACTGGCTTACACCTGATTTGCTCATTTACTTTACTTGTAAGTCCTTAGTAGATTTGTACTACATGTACCCAGGGCCTATGAATTAAATACTACTAGTGGGCCTGTCACCCTCTTAAGTGTCTCAGGCTTGACGTTGCAGCCTGTGTGTGCAATTTTAAACCGCCATTTCGATCTGGCAAAGTAAATCTTTTCCAGGCATAAAACTCTCTTTCTTAATACATATAAGTCTCCCATGGGTTAGGCCCTAAGCAGGGAGCAGTGCATTTGAAAATTAGGGCATGTATTTTTAATTTTTACATTTAATCATAGTGAAAAATTCATAACTTCGTTTTTCACAACTTAAAGGCCTACCTCACTCATAGGATAACATTTAGATATAGGGACTTTCTTCAGCCGCGGTCCGTAGTGGGTGTACCTGCAGGGCGGTGACGTGGGGAGGGGGAGGGCAGGGTGGGGGGTAGTAATCTATGGATTATGGAGCTTTACAGGTAAGTAAACATATAAATAAATAAAACGAATTTCGTTGGACGCACTGATTCGCATTTGGGGATGCAGTGCACGCAACAAAATGGGTTTTATTTATTTATATGTTTACTTACCTGTAAAGCTCCGTAATCCATAGATTACTACCCCCCATCCTACCCCTCCCATGTCACCGCCCTGCTGGTACACCCACTACCGACCGCGGCTGACTTTCTTTTTTTCAATGTTTCTGGCAACTGCCTCTATTGAACTTTCTTGATAGAAAACGACCAGCAGAGGTCAGTAAAATACCAGAATCACTTTAACATTCTCTAGGTTACATTCCATAGAAATTGTCTTCCACGAGCACCAGTTGACAATAATATTTGTGATATGACCACCGAAGGCCCTGATTCTGTAATAAAAACAGAGCTTTGGACTATACCATTTCCTGCTGAAAGGCAATATTTCTCTCAAAGTGTTCCCATACCTGGCATGTTCTGCAGTTTGGTGCTTATTTTCCCTTCATGTTAAAGAACAGTAGATGTTTCAGCACCCAGGCTAATGAACTGCATAGCTAAATACATAGAAGATCCCAAAGGCGAATCGGATTGCATGGCAAATGCTTGTTTTTCTTTTGTAAAGAGTATAGTGGAAGCTGTTGTCATCATCACGTTCAAACTTGTAAGGCGTTTAAAAGGTTTACTAGAAAACAAACTTTTTTTTAACCAAAAAACAACTATAGAGCAAATATCTACAATGATGAACAACTCTTGCCGTGTAATGGATTCATTTGTGTTGCTCCGTCTACACCCTTCTGACTGAAATGCTGTGTTTCATGGACTACCAACACCCACAAACCAATTCTTGTGAGATAGTTTTTGTTAAACGCAATAGTATATCTAGAATAGTTATGCTAAGATGAGCTGCACATTTTACTGCTGTGTGGAGAAACCAGCTCCCAACCATAGAAAATGGCTTTAGAAAGAACAGGTGGACCATGAATGTTATCTTCGAACTTACCTCTTCTCCATCAGGGCCACAGGAGTCATGGGCATGTCGGGCCACTTTGTCCAGGAACTTCAATATGCGCAGCAACGTGTCTCCATTACAAGGAGGTAGAAGGTAGATAAGCAACTGCAGCACTGCCAGCTGCTCCTGGGACTGTAAAGCTATGCAAACAAAGCAGGCGAAATGAATAAAACATGCTTATATCGAAATATGGAACCTATTTCGTGTTCCTCATTATTAATACACAGCAAGTTTCGTAGTCATTATGGAAAAACTAAACCACTGTCACAAAACAAATGATCCATGCATTTTCACTAGCAAGAACTGAGTCGTTCTGTTTTGGATGGGCTAAAAATGGTGGCAATGTGGTTACTTAATGTAGAGCCAGATGGAATTCTGGTTCGTATTTCAAGGGCCTCTCTTCTGTAAAATGTATAACAATTTCATGTCGAAAGACTTTACAGTCAAAATAAAAGCACTTGACTGTTAATCCACACACGTCATTTCCTTACCCGCAGTAGCAATAAAGGCAGCGTAAAGCTCTCGAGGTAGCAGGGGATCAGGCATGTCACGAAGAAACTCCTTGAGTAGAGCAGCCACGTCATGGACACTCTGGCTTTCGTCCAGGTACACGTCTAAACCCATATCAAATTCCTCCCGCAGCTAGAACAAAACCGGGGAATTACAATGAACAACACAGTGAGCGAAATAAGATTACAAGTTAAAAAATGAAGGAATAAGAATTAAATAAACTAATTTAAAGAGGACAACGTCAAACAAAATTAACAGGGAAAGCCTGAATAATGAAAGACTGATATTAGTAAATTAAACAATCATTGGCAATACCAATTTGCCTGGGTTATTTTATTAACGCATGGAAATAGGGTTAGCACATTAAAGTCAGACACATTTAGGAAAGGAATGGAGGTATGTATTTAAGGTCCGCTTAGCTCCATTAAAGTCTTCTTTTCGTTACTTTACTTTACTTTGTGAACTTGTTGAGCGCAAGCAAATCATCCCCGAGGGGATCTCTCGGCGCTGTAGGGAAAGATATGGAGGACACGACCATCTAAAACAGCCATGTCTTTAAAAGTGTTTTAAACCTGGGTAGCTCCCTGCAAGCCCTGATGCTTGCTGGCAATTTATTCCAATGTCTAGGGCCAGGTGACAAAAGGCTTTACTGCCCTTTCTTGCCCTCTGTATCTTCTGAGTACACAGCAGGTTGGCATTACTGGATCTTAGTTGTCGTGCCTGTTGATACCACGTTTCCTCACCGGGAGCCACTGTAACTGATTCAACATGGCGCAGACGGAGTCCGTGCCGGTTTACTTAGGGCAAGACGGGCTGCGGTGTTCTGCGCCACCTGTAGACGCATTAGTAGGTCCTCCCTGGTACCCACCAGCAGCGAGTTACCATAGTCCAGCCGACTGACCTCAAATGACTGGACAAAGGTTTTCCTCGCCGACAGAGGGATCCAGCGAAAAACATTTCTTAGCATCCTCATTGTGCCAAAACACGTGCCGGATACTATCTTGACCTGTTGCTATATGAGCCGAAGCTAGAGAGCGCTGGAGCCCTTAATAAAGCTATTTGCTCATCCCTATTATAGAGAAATAAACGAAGGACTTCAATGAAGTGTTCCTTGCCCCCAAATTCATCTCACATAAAAAGAATATGAGAATTGTAATGAAGGCACCGGGGTCTTTTATTTCTGTGAGAAACAGGCCTTTGAAGAAAGGGAGACTCATCTGCAGGCAATGGAGGGAGTAAAGTGGTGGGACACATTGTGCTGGGGAATGGATGGTGGGGAAGAAAACAGGTGGGGATGGAAAGCAATGGCAGTGGGAAATAGGTAGGAGGAGCAAGTGCAAGGAGCAGCCATGGTCGGTAGTGGGAGTACCTGCCGGGCGGAGACGTGGGGAGGGGGAGGGGCAGGGTGGAGGGTAGTAATCTATGGATAATGGAGCTTTACTAACTAAACATATAAATAAACAAAACGAATTTCGTTGCGCGCACTGCATCACATTTAGGGATGCAGTGCTCGCAACAACATTTGTTTTATTTATTTATTTATATGTACCTGTAAAGCTCCGCAATCCATAGATTACTAACCCCCACCCTGCCCCTCCCCCTCCCCACGTCACCGCCCAACAGGTACTCCCACTACCGACGCCGGCTGGCAACGAGGCAGGCATGTGGAAAAGATGGCAGAGGGGGAAATGAGAATAGCATTCCTTGTCATAAGCCTTACCATTGAGAACCCCATGTTCCATGGACAGAAATTAACCCAAGAAGAAAAATCAAACTTCCCTATACAATTTGGCCTCACAGGAAGTTCCTGTCATGTATCCTATAAAGGTGAACTCAGCCTAAAGATAATCCTGGAATACCAAAGCACACATAATATCAGACATTTTTTCCTGTCCTCCCAAGGGCGGGAAGGAAGTATTCAGGACTATGAAGAGGAAGACTATGACTTGGAGTAATGAAGATTACCAGTACCTAACTGAGAGAGTAACACAAAGAATGAAAGGGCGGGAGTGACGTACAGGTAAGGGACAATGAGCAGCATGATACACATAAAAAGGAAAGGCAAAGAGCAATGGATATTGATAATAGGAGAGGAGTGGTGGTGACAGCAAGCACAATGGAGCCAATAGAGGTCTGTAGTGCTAAAATAGTACCTCCTGCAATTCGATGCAAGTACTAGTATGGAGGCGGGATGCAAGCAGTCAATGGCATTAGCTTAGAGAAGAATACTCCACTGCCATGAGCCAAGATATGAATGAGAATGCCTTAAGCCAAAAGTTGAAAGAAGCTGTTTGAAAAAATGATTGAAGGAGGCAGTTTCAAAGCCCACTGTAAATATATAAGAGGCAATGAGGAAAGTTACAACTTGAAGAAGCTCATTAGGAAGAGAAGACTCTTGTTCCAATTCAATAATAAACTGTTCAACACTAATCGTAGATGGGTATATTCCTTTTTACTTTAGAATTTAAATAACAAATGTAAATATTTAGCGGAATGCCTAAATTCCTTTATTGACTTCCCTTTAGCTGCAATGATTGCAGACACGTTAAAAAAACTCGAAGATATGTGAGATACATCTTATCAATGTAGTTTATTTTTTATGTGCAGCCATAATAGAGCCTGGTTTTATATAAGGCTACATTATTTTCTTCTAAGAGATCGATTTATAAATCTTTGCTTAGCATAGCTTCTTTGCCATCATTTTTATTGGCTGACACATTCAGGAAACTATTTTTTCCCTGTCAGCACTCTATGGAAGTGCAATCATTTTCTTGCACTCATTTAATTTTGTGTTTCTTCAATCGCAAATATATGCTTCCCATCCCTTTCCTGATATTGCTTGCTTCTTCTCTCAGCAATTGCTTTCCCCACTGCTCTCGGCTTTTTTTGCTTTAAAAAAAATATCCTGCCCACCTTAGTTTCCTCTGTTGCTCACCTGCCCTCACTTCCTGTTGCTCCCTCTGCGTTTCCCTCACCCACTCCTCTGGAACTCCCTCCATCATGTTAAACGGCAATGCAAGTGTATGTGTATGTCATCACACTAGACCGCCATAGCCTCATTACGCATGTGCGCACATTCATGATTACGCATGCATGTGCACGTCATCACTCTTTTTTTTTTTTTGCTGATGCTAACTCTGCAGCAGTACCACCCTTCATTGCATTTGAGGTAACTTCAAAGATACTCGTTATAGATCTTTCAGTCTCATCATTTCAAAACCTTTCAATGTTCTATACAGAAGACATAATTGTTGCGTATTTATCTTAGGCAACTAACAACCACTGACAAAGCCAATAGCTAGGGTTTGTTGTAGGTGTAATGTTACCAGTTGTGTTATATAACTGGATGAAATGACAGGAGCAGCAAAATACCAGTCAGTGGGACACTATGCTAAATGCACATTTTTAGATTACGTCATACATGCCAACATTTCAGGAGAGCAAAGTGGGAGATTAAAAAAAAAAAAATCGGGAGAATGGGACTTTAAATCGGGTTACTGGTATGTATGGGTTTTGGAAGTGTGCTGCTGCAGGATCGGCCATTTGAAACGCAAATGCGCATTTTTTTTACCTTTCAGAAGCATGGAGCATTATGGTAGAGAGAGGGTGATGCAAGTGTTGGGCACTGGCCTGGCAGGTTGTTGGCAGGGCAAGCTCCCCCCCCACCCCCCTGTGGCAGCCAGGGCTGAAACAGACCCCCCCCCCCCGCCAATACTTCGCAGGTCTTTAAAAGACGATTCCTTTGTTAATGACGCTTTGTTGGTTTTTCACTCCTTCGAGAGCCCCTGCCTCGCCACTCGTTGGAAGAATTAGCACTTTACACAATACCAAGCCCTGTCAGCTGAAACTCCCAAGGAATCGGGTTTTTGCTTGTAGGAATCGGGAGGCGGGAGACTAGCCTTCAAATCGGTAGTCTCACGCCTGAATCGGGAGGGTTGGCATGTCTGGATTACGTGTTCTTAAACCACGCCCTTAATTACATTGGCCACGCCCCTTGGAGAGACCTTCCCCAGTTTTTTCATTCCACTCAAAGCCCTGGGGGTAGGGAAAAATTTCAGGATATGGACAGGGGCAAAGAGCAATTCCTAAGAGAGGCCAGTGGCTGCTGATATGGGGGTGGGTCTTATCAGTCAGTAGAGAAGAACAGCGAAGGAGGGGAGCATCTAGGAAACAGCAAACCACTAGCTCTAACACAACAGTGTAGCGAATGCGACACGAGTTCAGAGTTGGGCAGACTGGGTAGCCCAGACCCTTACCTGTTAAACTATTTTACCAGATTTCACTATGAATGAGTCCTTTGTCACCTGCTAGACGCCTTACGAGGCTTTCTGGTGGAGACAAAACACAGACTGCAACAGAAACGTCTTGACACAGGAGTAGGTTCGGCAAGGGACAGGCAAACTGTTCTTTCTGTCCCTGGTGTGAGGGACCTGTGCTGTAGGCTTCTTCACCAATCTACTCTTTTTTTGTTATGCACAGTTTTAAGAAGTGCCATGTTTGGATACCAGAGTAGCATCATAAGCGTCAGACAATATTTTGTAGGATTAACAATGCTTATGTAAATAAAGTTAACTTCTACCTCTTGAAACTATCAATACGTGAATATCCTGAAATACGACATAGATACTGCCTTCCTGGACCTACAACGGATACCCATGCTTTCTATCATAAACTATCCACATTTTTGCTCTAGGATTAATGTTCCAGAGGAGTGGTGTCTTGATGGCTTTTGGAAACATCATAGCACGGAGCTGGTGATGTTATCGGTTTTGGATGAACTAAGATGCAGAGCTGACAAGAAGATCCCCGGGCCCTGGTGCTCTTAGATCTCTCCGCCGCTTTTGACACGGTGTGTCATAATCTACTGTTGAAGCGTCTGAGAGATCTGGGCATCGGGGGGCCGCACTAGGCTGGCTAACTTCATTCCTGCAGGAAAGATCGCAGAGGGTTCAGTTGTCAGACCTGGTATCTACAGCAGCGGCCATAACCAGTGGAGTTCCGCAGGGTTCTGCTCTTCACCGCTCCTTTTTAACATATATTTGCAGCCATTGATTTCAGCTCTCAATCAGATGGATTGTCAGATATACACACAGATCATCATCCAAATTGAGGACTCATCAGGAGCCCAAGCCAGGCTGCAAAACATCTTAAAGTTTACGAGTAACTGGATGTCCACCAACTCCTTGAAGATTAATCCAGAGAAGACCGTAGTGTTGCCTATTACCATCTCGGGCAACCGTGGAACAATCGCTTCTGGCCCAAGGAGTTGGGTAGGACTCCAGTACCAGCAGGCGTGGTGAAAAGTTTGGGCAACTGAGAGAGCGCAAACTGACCAAAATGTAGAAATACATCACACTTACACGTAGTAAGCACAAATCATGAAGAGAAATGCCATGAGTGCTGATAGTATCCAAAGATATATTCTGAAATATGTAGTTAATATAGAAGTTTAAATAGAAGTGGAACTAATACAGAGTTGTGTGAAGTAATGCGATTTTATTAAACATGATTATTCCTGAATCCATGTTGTGTAGCTGCTAAAATGTATGATGGCATACGGAAACGTTGAAATGTGGTAGGCCTCAGGGCCTGAGCAAGGCGGGAGGGGGAAGGCGATTAAAATATACAATATGGATTGCACTAATGTTTAGAATTAATGAGTAGGCTTTTTTTGATTTATAGATGTGTTTACCGAAGTCAGTAGAAAATGAGTACTAACATGCAAATAATTAAAGAAGTTGAATGCTATAAAATATAGTAGAGCTGGAAAGCTTTTAGTGTTGATTTACACATATTGGTCTGGACCGGGGAATGTTGCAACGCGGTTGGAAAACCATGAGAATTGGGATTAGGCTGCAGAAGTCTGTCTAGAAGAGAAAAGGGGGTATTCAATGATTAAAATAATGAATAGAAACTTGTTCAAGAAATGGACCAGACATGGAGGAGGGTTTCGGAATGTTTAAGGGGTATCAGCGGGCCGGAGACGAGTCTGAGAAGCAAGGTCGACTCTAACCGCAAGGCCTCATCATGGAAAAAGCCAGAAGCTACACCACGTGAGGGGCGTCTCACGAGGGGCGTCCTAAATGTTGTTGTATTTTTGTATTAGGGACAGCACCCCTGGGTGGAGGCAGAGCAGACGCCTGAGGACCCTTTAGAGAGCGGATGGAAAGGCAGAGAGGGGTCGTGACTGGAGAACTATAGGTTTTCACCAAGAGTTCGAGAGTGGGTGGCTTCCTTTGGGAGTCATTCGCTGCTGACACCTTTGATAGAATAAGATCTGGTTAAGTAGGGATACCATCTAGAGCAGGGTAGGGAAAGCCTAACCTGTAATTTCCTTCCGCCTGTAATGAGCGATAGATTTCAATACGTGTCTATGCTAACGGCACTATTGTTTTTAGAACTGGTATTGATAGTTTCCGTTGTTCGTCTGAGGGCTTTCAGAGAACACGTGTATGTAGTTGGGCCCGTATATTTGGTGAATCTCATTTTGAGATGCTTGTACCTGCAACTTATAATAAATCTTTGAAAGCTAGAAGTTGTTTGTGATCCTTTGAAGCAGAGTCCTTTACTGGGGGAGCTAACTTGTTAAGAGATGCACCTTCTTTCCTCAAAGACAGGCAATAAAGATTCAGTCGACCAGACCGGGGTTTTAGATCGATAGTGATAAGGTATTGATCAAAATCTCAACCCTTCCAGTTGGTAGCAGAGGATGGTTGCCTTCTTGAGGAAGGTGATCTAGGCCAGGTTAGATTACCCCAAGCCCCTAGAGACCGATGATCGGAAGAACCGCCCGTGGAAGAAGGACCGGATGACGTGAAGCAGAGAAGCAGCAGTATCGGTCGAGAGTGAGTATAAAGGGTCATGCGTGTTAAGATTGCGGTGTTTTGTATTGTATCTATGTTGTAATGTTTGGCGGAGTTGAATGACTGTAGAGTGGCTGTGGAACAGGTTGTGAGCGCGCGCAACCGGTGGAAATCTTAGGCTCAAAGAGAGCTTAAGTGGTTCGGGTGTATCGGACACCCAGAAGTAATTATTAACCAGGGTGAAGGGGGTCATGAGGTACCAGTGACCACCCGAAGGACCAGATAGGGGGAGAGTGCGCGAGTAACAGACGCTGGTCGGAAGTTACTGTGTGCGTAAAGAACCTATCAGAGTGACGACAGACATCTCGTCAGTTGTGTTGATAATTACAGATAGACTGTGGACGTACAGTCGAGGGAAGTGACCGCTTGGTCGGAAGTAGTCATTTTTCGGTGTATGAATGGGACGCATGCATGACCGCGAGGAGAGCTGAGAAAGGAGGGGTGCTGCTGCGAAGCGGAGACTAGCGACGTCAGAAGGTGCCGCGCTGGGATTGGTCGGCCGGTGAAAGACCGCGCTGCGATAGGCCAGCTAGCAAAGCCGCGCTAGGATTGGTGAATTGTCATCAGGAAGTAAACAGAGTATTCAAGCTGGAAATCTTGCGCATAATTATGAAGTGTTTTAAATGGTTAAAAGCGCTGTTTAAAAGAGAACGTAGGGGATCGTATGAAGGGGAAGAAGCCCCGCCGGAGGGTACGCCAGCTCATTACATGGGGGTAAATGTTGGGCTGCACACGATTCTGTGGATCTCAGAGTGGAGTAAGATGACAGATGGAAATGAGGAACTCACGTTCCCGAAGTACGGGACGTATAGACTAGAGGTGCTACACAGATTAAAAGCAATTATGACCTCTACGAGACCCTTGCCTAGACCAACACAGTTTGAAGCCCTTAATGCATGGATTAGGGCAGCGCATGAAAAGAACATGAACAGACGGCAGGAAAGAGTGAAACGCTCGGTAAGAGCAGTGCAGGATGCCAAGTGGGATGAGGATGCTAAAAGATGGAGGGCGCATAACATGGAAGTAAACAAATTGTATCCAGTGTTAGAGATGCCCGGAAATAAAAGCCCCCTAGAAGAGGATGACGAGAGCGAGACAGAGGATAGCCTGATAAACAGATTATTGACAGACAGGCCGCCTCCGTATAACAGAGCAGAAGGGGATGCCGAGAAAGGGGGGGGCAATGCAGGAGAGCATGGGCCGCTTCCCAGTTCCGAATGGAATCCTGCTACAAAGAAAGAACTGTCCCAGCCTAGCCAGGGGCAGCAGGTGGTCGGGAGGGTTGTGGTGCAAAGAGCGCCAGAAATGGGGTGTGCCACATCCTACGCGTTACCCGATGCACTACAAGTACCTGTTACCATAGGTCCTATAGTATCGATATATGACCCAGAGAGAGCTAGAGGGGAGGAACGGATACGGAGGGACAGAGAAAGAGCAGAGATGACAAGAAGGAATGATACGATCAACTCCCCAAGCCAGATGCCGATACCAAGAGAGTGGAGTACCCCAGTACCCACGGCAGGGGATCTTGGGAACATTAGATACCCAGAGGATATGAGGGGACCAGGACGGAAATCCTTTCAAGAGTTAAATGAGTACATGAAGCAATGGGATGAGGCAGTTGAGGCTCACAAGAGCATCATAGTGGCGGAAGCTGAAAGAGAAAGGCAGGACAGCAGAGCCCGAACTCACTGCGGGGCTGAGGAGAGCAGTCCGGAGTGGGACGGGAAGGAGAAAGACAGTAGGAGAGGCATCCATTGGGCCCGGAGTGGAGGTAGATCAGACCTGGAAAACGGAGGGGTGTCTCGCCCGCTATGTAGTGATGAAGATAGAAGGGCTCGGGAGTACAGAGACAGCTTTAAGTGCATCCACTGCGTACCAGACAATAGAGAGCAGAGTGGGAGTTGCGAAAGGCCGCATCATAGTCCCTGTGATGACGGACATGAGCGCAGCCCAGGGAATATGGGAAACCAAGAAGGATCGTATCAGGTATTGAGTGATACAAGGCCAAGAGAGGATGGGGACCGAAGGGAGAATAACAGGGAGTCCTACTGTGAGAAAAGAGGAGAGAACGGACAGAGTAAGATAGGGGGTAACAAGCCTGTGTTCCATCATCTTCCAAGGTCGGATGGCCGAGCATGGGATCTGGAGAGATGGGAACGAGAGAGAGCACTCCCCAACTCTCCCGAACCCAAACGAAGGGCCCGGAGTTGGGATGGGAGAGACACCTGTGAACCTCCCTCGAAGGAGATATTACGAGCAGAAATAAAGGCCAAAAGGCTCGATGTCTCTAGCTTAAAGTCAGATTTGGATGACATGGTGGATGGTACCCTGCCCTTAGAAAGAATAGACATGTATGAGCAGGGTGAAATTCTGTTCATAGCAAAGGACCTAACTCGAAAGGCGAGAGCAACCCATGAGAAATTAGTGGAACTGGCAGGCAAGTACATGGTAGACCTGTCAAGAACCAAAGCCTTACAGGGCAACCACAGGCTACATTACACAGACCGAGACCTAGATGAGAGGCGAACCATCGGATTGAAAACACATATAAGGGAACTGATCACTGGAATAAGGACATGGAGGGCCCTAGATAAGTGGGAGGAGAGGTGGTCCAAGAGAGGGACCGTCAGGAGAAGCACACTTATGATGACACCGGGAGGACAGCAGGGAGTAGAGACATACCCTTTGAGGGAAGTCGCAAATGGGACCTATGTCCACGTCCCTTGGAGTAGGGGGGATTTGGCTGCCTTTACCACCTCTTTCCCCAAATTGCGGGAAAACCCAGTGGAGTGGTATAAGCAAGTTGAGAGATTTGTAAAAATCTCAAAGGTCCTATGGATAGATTTGAACACGCTGTTTGACATAGTAGTGCCAGGAGATTTGTGGACCGCGTGTAAGGTTAGCGCTGAGTGGCCCACCATAGAGCCCGAGAGAGATGCTAAGACTAATGGGCCGTCCGAGAGTGTGATGGCAAAGTTCGAGAGAGTAATGACTTGGCTGAAAGATAAAGTGCCAATGCAAGACATAGATTGGGTAAAAATTGACCGAACAAGACAGGAACCCAAAGAGACAGTCCACGAATACTATGAGAGATTGCTGAAGGCGTTCAAACAGTATAGCGGTCTGGATGTAATGGATCCAAGGGACATAGGGCAATTTGTGTCCAAATTCGTCTTGGGTCTGAGACCGGATATTAGTTTAATGATACAGCAACACTTGATCTGTTGGCAAAATAAACCCCTAGACGAAATACTGAGGTATGCTAGGTACTGCTGTGATGAGATAGACTCCAAGGCTAAGAAACTAAAGGAGAAACTGATGGTGGTACAGATGCAGGCAGCTGGGAAGGGGGGACAGCAGCAACAGCAACCGGGAACAGGTACTGGAGGAAAGAAACAGTACAGCCAGAACAAGGGCAATGAGGAGAACTCCACCTTTAGACCCAGGATAGATATAACTGCCTTAAAGAAAACAACTAGGTGCCACCAGTGTAACGAGGTGGGACATTGGAAACGCGAGTGTCCCTATAATGTTGAGATAGGAGACCAAGAGGTAGAGGAGGACGAGACCCAGAGTGTGCCTACAAGAGGGGTAACGCAGTACCAAGGAAAGATGCTCAAAGGGGGGGGGCCACCTCCCCGAGCTCAGTTCCCGCAGCCACCCAGAGTAGGGACTATGGGTAAGACCTATAGACAGATGCCACTGTTTGTCGGAGGAGAGGAATGCTATTATGTGGACCCACTAACTGGACAGAGGGTAGAAAGGGATGACTGCACCCTCGGGGCAGCTCTAGAGGTAGATCAGAGGGGACCCTATGTTGAGGCCGAAGTGGCAGGGTTCCCCACGACATTTCTAGTGGACACAGGAGCCACCAGATCCACGATCAGGTCAGCCGCTGTGCCAGGCCTGCCCATGTCTGGAGAGACCATACAAGTGGTGGGGGTCGCTAACAGGAGAATGACCAGTCCTCTGACGGAACCCGTGCAGGTGAAGATAGGGAAGTACAGTGATGAGCACCAGTTTGTGGTTTGCGATTCTAGTCCTGTATGTCTGCTAGGAAGAGACCTTTTGTGCAAGTTAAATTGCACTATATATTGCACACCACAGGGCGTGGAGGTACTGACTAATGATGATGATGCTGACTTCAAAGTCGCCAATTCCAGAATATGTGTGGAACTGTATCCCACTTTGACAGTAGACGAATTACCCTGGGATCTGAGGGAGACCGTTGCTCCAGAAGTATGGGATTTCACTGGGGAAGAGATTGGGTTGGTGAAGGGAGTGGACCCAGTGAAAATTGTAGTGAAACCACATGCTGAGTTCCCAAGAACCCCTCAGTATAAATTGACACCAGAAACGATTGCAGGCATACAACCCGTGATTGAGTCCATGATTAAGCAGGGAATACTAAAGGAAATCGTGGGTAGTCCATGTAACTCCCCGATTATGGGTCTGCAGAAACCCAATGGGAAATTTCGGATAGTGCAGGACCTCAGAAAGATTAATAACATAGTCGTTTCGTGTTGTCCAGTGGTACCGAATCCATCAGTGATACTATTTCAGATACCGTTCCAAGCAGAGTGGTTCACTGTAATTGATCTTTGCCAGGCTTTCTTTTCGATCCCTTTGGACGAAGAAAGCCATTTTCTTTTCGCATTTAAGCTGGAAGGTCGCGTCCTAACATGGTGTCGTATTCCTTAGGGGTATACAGAGAGCCCATCGATCTTCAACCAGCTCCTGAAGAGAAATCTTGAAAGTCTAGTACTGCCCCAGAGGTCAGTTCTGGTCCAGTACATAGACGACCTCCTTGTGGCGTCAGAGACAGAGGAAGCTTGCAGGGAAGACTCTATTGCTTTGTTAAACCATCTAGCCGAAAATGGGCATAAAGTGTCCCCGGGAAAATTGCAGTACTGCCTGACAGAGGTACAGTACTTGGGACACAGAATTGAGAAAGGGAAACGGAAGGTGTCACCAGACAGGATAGAGGCCATCATGAAAATGAGTGCGCCTAAAACGCAGAGAGAAGTCAGGATGTTTCTAGGAATGGTGGGATATTGCCGACAGTGGATCGCAAACTTTTCACTGAAAGCAAAGCCCTTACAAAAACTGACGCACAAGGAGGTGAGTGATCCGGTACCATGGGACAAAGACTGTTTGATGGCATTCCTGCAGCTGAGAGAGGACTTGTGTCGTGCTCCGGCTCTGGGAATGCCAGATTACGATAAACCATTCTTACTCTACTGTTGTGAGAGAGAGGGATGCGCGCTGTCTGTGTTAGTCCAAATCCATGGGAATGCCCGTAGACCAGTCGCATACTTCTCGGCTACTTTAGACCCAGTAGCCGCAGCGTTGCCCGGATGTCTCAAATCCGTTGCTGCAACAGGTGTCAGCATTGAGAGGTGTGAGAATATTGTTATGGGGCATCCGTTAGAGGTACATGTGCCCCATTCTGTTGAATTGTTGATGACCAGGACTAAAACTCAGCATCTGACGAATAGCAGGCTCACGCGCTATGAGCAAGTCATTCTTGCTGCAGAGAACGTGACCCTCAGGAGATGCTCTGTTTTAAATCCTGCTACCTTAATGCCACTTCCAAATGATATTGAGGATGATGAAGAATGTACAGACCATGACTGCCTCGATGTGACTGAACTATGCACCAAACCAAGACCCGACATCGTAGATGAGCCACTGACTGACCCCGATGAAATTTTCTTTGTCGATGGCTCATGTGTAAGAGACGAAGTTGGGCAGTTAAGAGCAGCTTACGCTGTTTGTACAATTACTGGAGTAGTGGAAGCTGGATGCCTGGAAGGAGTACACTCCGCTCAGGTAGCCGAGATTATTGCCCTGACGCGTGCCTGCCTGGCAGGCAATCAAATCCGAGTCACCATATACACTGACAGTCAATATGGTTACGGGGTAGTTCATGATTACGGGCAGTTGTGGTCTCAAAGAGGGTTCATGACCTCTTCAGGCTCTCCCATTCGCAATGGAGAGTTTGTGCGCCTGTTGTTAGAGGCATTGCAATGTCCAGCAGGTATCGCAGTTGTGAAGTGTACCGCACATACCCGAAACATGGACTTCGTGTCACAAGGCAATAGATATGCCGACGAAGTCGCACGGTATTGCGCGGAAACGGGGTACTCTTTCACCGAGGTGGAAGTGGGTGGAATAAATGTAAGGACTGAATTAGCTATGATATTGGAAACTGTTGACACTTGGGACGAACTGAAAGAAATGCAAGAAAATGCTCCTGACTGTGAAAAAGAAACATGGCAAAAGGCAGGATGTGTAGTGGGGGAGGCCCATTTCTGGGTTTCAGCAGATGGCAGAGCAGTGTTGCCCAATGAGATGGTGAGCCCAATGGCCCGACAAATACATGGTCCTGTACACTTAGGAAGAGATGCTATGCTGAGAGTGTTTAGACAGACCTGGTTCAACCCCAAGTTCAGAGTAGCAGCCGAAGCAGTGTGCCAGCGTTGTGTGACGTGCCAGCAGTTGAATGTAGGGAAAAAGACCCCAGTTGCACTGAGCCACATAGGGAGGGCAGGAGGCCCATTCAACAGAATGCAGATAGATTTTATTGAAATGCCAAGGTGCAGCCGCCTCCGTTATATCCTGGTGGTTGTTTGCGTTTTCTCCAGATGGGTTGAGGCATATCCTACACGCAGGTGCGACACCCTCACAGTAGCTAAGATATTGCTCAGGGAGCTTATCCCGCGCTTCGGGGTGCCGGCCTCTTTGGAATCAGATAGGGGAACGCATTTCAACAGCTCGCTTGTGAAAATGATTTGCGCAGCTTTAAATATCGATCAAAAGCTACATTGCAGTTATAGACCAGAAGCTTCAGGAATTGTGGAACAGATTAATGGCACCATCAAGGCCAGAATTGCGAAGGTGTGTTCATCAACATCCTTGAGTTGGCCTGATGCGCTGCCATTGGTCCTTATGAGCCTCCGTAGTACCCCGGATAGGAGAACTGGTTTGTCTCCTCATGAGGTACTGATGGGAAGAGCAATGAGGTTACCTTCTGTCCCAACTGCTGCATTGATTAGCATCACAGATGATATGATCCTGGACTATTGTAAGGGGCTGTCTGACGCCATTCATTCTGTGTCCCTTCAGGTGCAGGCTGCCGAGGTACCATCGTGCCAGGACCCTTGTCATGACTTGCTTCCTGGAGACTGGGTCCTGGTGAAGAAGCACGTGAGAAGCAGCTGCTTGGATGTTCGTTGGCGTGGGCCCTTCCAGATCATCCTGACCACAAACACAGCCGTGAAAGTGGGAGGCCTGCCCAATTGGATCCACGCGTCGCATACGCGGAGAGTTCCAGCACCTCTGATAGAAACAGCTCCTCTCTCGGATAGACGTCCAGCAGCGGACCGAGAAGCCATAGAGGGGGCTAGCCAAGCTGTAGGGGTGCCAGCGGAAGCAGGGAACGAGTCTGACCAGGCTGAGGACGGTCAGTACAACAGCGAAACAGACAACGCTACTGAAGGAGAAAGTAGCTGGGAGTACGAGTCAGACACTGACAGGTCTGACAGAGAGCGTGAACCAACGAGGAGAAGACGGAGTAGAAGGGTACGCGGAGAAGCTGATTGGCCGCAGAGAAGGAGCTCTAGCCTAAGGTCAACTCTGGAGAGAACCCTTCCTCCAATATCAGAAGACTCAGACCCAGAAGACGGTGCTCAGGGCGCTGAAGCACCAGAGTTGAGGAGGTCAAGAAGAGTGCGTGTGCCTAACAGAAGATACTCCACCCCTGAGTGGACATATCTGGCGACAGATGGCTTCGAAACCAGTGACGGGGAGGATCAGAGCGGTGGTGGTGTCCAGTTCTGAGCCCATCGTAACAGTGGAGATAAGATTGTTAGTGCCCGGTGTCGAACAAGAAGGGTCACTGACATTCATGCTCCCCCGTCCTCCCCGCCTCAGCAAGATAAAGGACATGTTTCTCACAGAATTGCAATTCCCTGATTTTGGTTCAAAGATTTCAGCCGCAGAAGAGCACAATCTTCGTCTGGAAATATTGAATTTTGCTGTCGAAGCTGCAGGCGAGCGCCTGATAGTGGATGCTTAAAAGACTTTGTAAATAAGCGTGAAGAAAAGAAGATTACCTAGCGCCTAGGAAGCAGAGAATCTTAGGGACTTTCCCTGAGTTGATGGAGAAGGGCTAGGGTTGTCTGTATTGAACTGTAAAGAACTTTGGCGGAAAGGGTTGTCAGCTTCCAGTTGCGTGGTTCTCAAGATAAAGGGAATAAAGAGACTGTAAAAGAAAGAAAGAAAGAAAAGAACTTTGTGCTGAGTTACGAGAGAACCACACTATTTGACGAAATGGAGGCCGGCACTCAGAACCGCAGAGCAAAATGTATAATAGGTACACTAATAGTAGGAGTGATAATACTAATAGCTCTAGTAGTGACAGTCTCCTATGTAAAGGGACGAGAGGAAGAGGCGAAGGTAACTGATGTGAAATCTGTAGAGGCGCTTACACCCACCGTTGCTGGTGGGAAAGGGGAAAACACACAAGAGAAAGCGTTATTAGCTGCAGAAGCCCGCAGGTTACATGTAGATGAGTCCCAAGGTGACTTTAGGTCAAATGCTTATGCAAAATTATTGTATGAATATGTGGATGCCATGGAGGTCAAGGACTGCTACGTCTGCATGCAGTTGCCGGCATCTGTAGACGAAGGCATTCGTTATCATCACCTCCCGCTGACATATGGCATTACATGTAGCTTATTGCTTAGTATATTTTATGGGAGAGATAGTTTTGAATACTATTTCTCCAATTATGACTCAGTGTTACCAGAAGTCCCAAATTATAAGCAAATGAACAAATGGGACTACTGGAAGAGTGAAGACAGATTGGCCAAGTTCTTCATTCCTTGGATTACCTTAGATACTTCACATGCCCGCAGAAATAATTTGACATGCAAGGTGTCAGAGGTCGAGAAAAAGTTCATAGGGCAGGTGGATGATCGGAATAGGAGACAAAAGATTTTGAAAAAATCAGGACAAGGGAAAACAGATTGGACCGATGAAGAAAGGGTACACAAAAGAAAGGGTAGTAGTGGTCCAATAGCTTTAGATAGAACGCAGAGAGGAAAGTTATGTCTTCACAGAGCCAAAACGTATTATGAAAATGTATACGTGGGAGAAGTTAGCTGTGAACATGCTTTCAATTTAGAGTATTACACCAAGGACTTCCTGAAGGGAATGCAAGTGATTCCAAATGTATATTTCGTATGTGGAAGAAATGCCTACGTGAAGCTACCTGATAATTGGTATGGCTCATGTTACTTGGCAATTATCTTCCCTAAAATATACCATGCCCAGGACTTAGAGATTATCGAGGGCAAGACATCATCGAGGGGAAGGAGAGATGTAGGAGGTGCAGAAATGGTTGGAGATGTCTTTGGAGCTGTGTTCCCTTTTCTAGGATTAATTCTTAATGATGTTAAAATTAGACGACTAGCAACAGTCGTAGACAGGTTGTCTGCCAGTACTGCTCAGTCCTTAATGCTGGTAGAAGGAGAGATGCAATCGATAAGGGCTATGGTTCTTCAGAACCGTCTTGCCTTAGATGTCCTATTAGCAAAAGAGGGCGGAGTCTGTAAAGCTTTGAAGGTCCAAGAATGTTGTACTTACATTCCAGACAATTCGAAGCCCCTTGAAAAGGTTATTAGGAACATAACTGATATTCACAAGGAGATCGAAGATTTGAGCAGAGAAAATGTCTGGGAAAAGGTGGGCCAGGGGATAAGTGACGCAGGAGGTTGGCTCACCACCTTAGGCAAAAGCTTTGTGTGGAAAATACTGAAACCTATCATCATAATATTGATCTGTGGGATTGTGTTGTGGGGATTGGTGAGGGTATTCAAATGGTACAGATCCAGAAGGTCAGAGAGAGCTCGGAGTAAACAGCTGCAGAGATTGGCTGCCATACAAGATAGTCAGTACCGGAGTCTGAGGGCTTTGGAAACACAGAAACGAGTTATGCTAGCAATCACTGCAGTTTGAATATTAATGATGACCCCGAGAGGTCATCAAAGGGGGGAACTGAGAGAGCGCAAACTGACCAAAATGTAGAAATACATCACACTTACACGTAGTAAGCACAAATCATGAAGAGAAATGCCATGAGTGCTGATAGTATCCAAAGATATATTCTGAAATATGTAGTTAATATAGAAGTTTAAATAGAAGTGGAACTAATACAGAGTTGTGTGAAGTAATGCGATTTTATTAAACATGATTATTCCTGAATCCATGTTGTGTAGCTGCTAAAATGTATGATGGCATACGGAAACGTTGAAATGTGGTAGGCCTCAGGGCCTGAGCAAGGCGGGAGGGGGAAGGCGATTAAAATATACAATATGGATTGCACTAATGTTTAGAATTAATGAGTAGGCTTTTTTTGATTTATAGATGTGTTTACCGAAGTCAGTAGAAAATGAGTACTAACATGCTAATAATTAAAGAAGTTGAATGCTATAAAATATAGTAGAGCTGGAAAGCTTTTAGTGTTGATTTACACATATTGGTCTGGACCGGGGAATGTTGCAACGCGGTTGGAAAACCATGAGAATTGGGATTAGGCTGCAGAAGTCTGTCTAGAAGAGAAAAGGGGGTATTCAATGATTAAAATAATGAATAGAAACTTGTTCAAGAAATGGACCAGACATGGAGGAGGGTTTCGGAATGTTTAAGGGGTATCAGCGGGCCGGAGACGAGTCTGAGAAGCAAGGTCGACTCTAACCGCAAGGCCTCATCATGGAAAAAGCCAGAAGCTACACCACGTGAGGGGCGTCTCACGAGGGGCGTCCTAAATGTTGTTGTATTTTTGTATTAGGGACAGCACCCCTGGGTGGAGGCAGAGCAGACGCCTGAGGACCCTTTAGAGAGCGGATGGAAAGGCAGAGAGGGGTCGTGACTGGAGAACTATAGGTTTTCACCAAGAGTTCGAGAGTGGGTGGCTTCCTTTGGGAGTCATTCGCTGCTGACACCTTTGATAGAATAAGATCTGGTTAAGTAGGGATACCATCTAGAGCAGGGTAGGGAAAGCCTAACCTGTAATTTCCTTCCGCCTGTAATGAGCGATAGATTTCAATACGTGTCTATGCTAACGGCACTATTGTTTTTAGAACTGGTATTGATAGTTTCCGTTGTTCGTCTGAGGGCTTTCAGAGAACACGTGTATGTAGTTGGGCCCGTATATTTGGTGAATCTCATTTTGAGATGCTTGTACCTGCAACTTATAATAAATCTTTGAAAGCTAGAAGTTGTTTGTGATCCTTTGAAGCAGAGTCCTTTACTGGGGGAGCTAACTTGTTAAGAGATGCACCTTCTTTCCTCAAAGACAGGCAATAAAGATTCAGTCGACCAGACCGGGGTTTTAGATCGATAGTGATAAGGTATTGATCAAAATCTCAACCCTTCCACATCCATATTGATGGTAACCTATCTATGAAGAATCAAGTGTCTTCTGTGGTGGGCACATGCGTCGGCCTCCTTAGGCAACTGCAAAAAAATTCCTAACTGTTGTCCTTTTCTACCTTAAGGAGTGTGGTGTCCGCAATGATCTTAGGACGTTTGGATTACGGGAACGCCCTCTATGTCGGGCTTCCCCAGCAACAACTCTCAAGACTGCAAATAGTCATGAATGATGCCGCTAGATTGATTTTTGGGAAACCCAGGAGCACGCATGCCTCTCCTCTCCTATGCCAACTACATTGGCTCCCTATTAGGCAGAGGATAATATTCAAAGGCCTATGCATCGCGCATAAGGCAGTTTTTGGCAATGTGCCTAGCTACATCATAGCCAGATTGTTGCAGTACACCCCTAGGAGGAATCTGCGCTTGTCTGAGGACACTCTTTTGGTTAGCCCTCGCTACCACATGTCTACTCTCGGCGGACGTGCCTTTTCGACCACTCTTCCGGCAGCTTGGAACAAACTGCCACTCTGCCTTCGGAAGGAGTCTAATCTACTGCCGTTTAGGCGGATGTTAAAAACGGTGCTCTTTCGAGAGGCATGGGGTGTGATATAATCTGGTTTCCTGTTTCTGTAATGTTCAGTCTTTCCAATTACAAGCGCTTAGAGACCTATTGGTGATAACGCGCTATATAAATTGAATAAATAAATAAATGGGTACAGCAGCACTAATGTAAGCTACTAGAAAAGCGTACTGGTTTTCTTTCTAGGCAGTTTGAAACTTCTGCTGTGATCCCAACACTGTAGCTCCTGTGAAGACTACAGACAGGGTCACTTTAGGCATATAACATCAAAATTGTGTTAGTGGGAACCCTGTAATAGAGGTTTTTCTGAAAACGCACCCCAATGGCATCATATAATCGAGCCACACCCGGAACAAAATGCATCTGTGAGTGTTGAATATCTTTGAAAGGTGCATGAGACTAACAAAGCTGCAAAAATGTAGTTAGGCTTTTCAGATTTCAACATTATCGTAATCTTTTTCTTAGAATAACTAAAATTAAAACAAACGTTTTTCATCGTGGTTTGCTGAAGTTATGATTGATTATATTCGAATAGATTTGCAGTTTTATAGCGCTTCATACTTCAGAGAAGCACACTACACCCTAGTGTTTACTTGGTTGCAACAATGTTGAGTTGCAGTGTGGCGTCTGTGGGAAGACTTCTGGTGGCATACTTGATCGGCAGAGCAGTGATTTTATCCGGAAATTGGCCCTTCCCTTAATAGTAAAGCTGAGTTACACTTGCCTTCATACTAGGATGTAAACACTTTAACATTGACCACATTCTAGTGTACGACCTGCTGTGATCAACACATATGTTTTCGGTTTTACGACACCTGAAAGAAGTGCTTTTTAAAGATGGCTTTCATTTGACACTTGAGTGACATGGAAAAAAGCCAACTGTAGTATTGCTTTGCAATGGTGCTAGAAGTGCAGGAAACTGGAACTATAGTACAGCAACACCATTACTTTTATATGTCATTGGATAAAGCAATAGGTAATTGATCATACTTTGTTTCCCGTGGCACCCCTAGCACTTTGCAGGGCCACTGGAATTGCTTCATTATTTTGTCATTTTTACATATGGAAACACTGTCTGAGAAAAGATTTCACGTATTAGTACCAATTTCACACCCAAATACAGGAATAAGCAACTAAAAGATGACCAGTCAACCTGCCTTCTACTGAGCATGGACGCAGTGCGGGAAAATCCACGTGTGCACAGATCGGACGGCTCCCGGCCGTCTGACGCAATCGCCCACCGTGACGTCGGACGCCACCCTGCCATTGCAAACTGCTTTGCTTCATTGAAGCGAGAGCAGGGAAACAAAAGCAAATTGCTTTTCCATATGGGGAGCAGCATGTTAGCTGCTCCCCATATGGGAAAGCAATGCCGGCTCCTGCAGGAGTCGGGGAGCTGGCGGGACCTTGGGGGGATTGGGTACCCAACGAAGAGGGCCAGCCCCGGGGGATGGGGTCCCCTGGGCTGGTAGTGGTCCGGGAGGGAGGCAAGGTAGCCCCCCTCAAAAATAAAAATGTTTTTAAAAAAGGGCCATGCCCCGGGGGATGGGGTCCCCGGGGCAAATTATCGCCTCGGGATGGGGACCACGTGAGCCCCTTCCCGATTTCATTTTTTTCAAATAAAAATTGGGGGCAGGCCGTGGGGGAATGGGTCCCCAGGGCCAATGAATTTGAAAAAGGAGGAGGGCTACACAGCCCCCCTTCTTTAAAAAAATAAAAGAAAAAGGAAACAGGATCAGGCCGGAGGCCACGCCCCCTACCAGCATCACTCTGCTTCTGATCTTTTTCATTTCTTCTCTTTTGTTCTTTCTCTGTTGTTTTTTTTATTAAGGAGATAGGGGGATATGTTGTATCTTGACTCCTATGTTATGCCTTCCCTCTCTGTGGAATCCTCATGTGATGTCACTTCACAGACCGTTGGGAATCAAATAGCCACAGTTGGCTGGGCTGAGCAGCATGATGGCTGCTCCTGGTGGGGTCTCCCTGTGGTCTTGTTCCTATCTACTTATCATCTTGTAACTATCCTGAAATAAACCATCTTTAAACTACATGATCACTTGTGGACTTGATCATTACAATCGCCTGTATATCTTTACTTTTAGATTTTGCTCTTGAATCCTTACTCCTGATCATGAGCTACTGTAATCAGGGGTTGAAATGCCGCTGGCAATTGGACTGATTTTTTATTATTGATTTCTACAATATTAATAAGGACTTTCCATTGTACAAAACAGCAAAATAAAGCTTACTATTCCTCCATTGCCATTTCTTTGTATCATACACAAGCATATGTTTTCCCTGAATTATCTACTGTGTTATCACATTCTCTAACATTAATCCCTTTTGAGTAAAAAGGCGTGGTTCACATCCCTCCAACAAAAGTTTAGAAAAGTCATCACTAGAAAACATTAAAGGTAAAGTATATACCCGGAATTGTTGTAGTGTAATAGCTTTCAAAACACCATACCTGTCGTACCCTTTTCTTAGAACTCCCTACTCGAAAAATTCCCACAGTCTGTAGACCTGAAATGAAAAATAAGCTTAACAAGAGATGCAAGTAATATAACGTAATTTCAATCATACATTGACTACATGCTTACTGGATGACAAACTCAAGTAAAGAAAGGGGTTAGCCTCTTTCACTCACTCTGGATATTGATACTTGTCTAATACAAGCACCCAGGGTCCCTCCCTCATCTGCATGAAGACCTCATTAAAAGTAAATTCAATATCCATGGGCATATTTCCGGTCATCTCCAATACCGGGATTTAATCTAAGACTTGTCTTGCTTTACCCGTCTTGTCATAAATATATCATAAAGTCAGGATTGGTGTGTCCTGATACAGAAATAAATTTAGCAACGGCAGCGATGGGGCTCTGAAAATTGTGAGACTTGGCTAAATCACACCTTGTGTCGACACTGGTCTGCATTGTTGTGCGTGATTTACCCTATTATCTGCCCCTGCAAACCTGGACTCACAGTTTGCCTAAGACTTTGTATGGGGTTGCTTCTAAGGTTCCTGGTTCCTGTCTAAGAGGCCCCTTTGCCAGTCAGTGTCGTATATTCGAAACTAGAGAGTAGGAACACGTGTGAGGCATCTTCAACCAGGAGTTGCAGAAGACTTTAACTCTTCGTCCCTCTTACATTTATGAATCACATCGTGAGGCCCCTGTGTCTCCATTCTCAATCCCTTCCCAACATATTAAAACCAGTCCTCCCCTCTACACTTCCTGTTTCTTTTTAGTGCGTCAGCTTCTTTCAGGGCAGGCATGGTGCACATGCTCCAGTGCTGGGGCAGCCCCTGTATGCCGTGCAGTGCCGTTGAGCTCGGGAGTAGCATGATTTGTTCTCACAGTGGTGCTGAGGGGCAGCCAACTCCAGTATTCATAATTTGGATACACAGGTAATTGCAAGAGTTTCCCCCGGGCCCGTGAGGTGATCGGCGTGTGCATGCTGTGTGGTAGACTTGCTGAGGATCAGCCGTGCTGCCCGGCCGGAGGTCTGCAGTGCCTTCCTCCAGCCACAGTGACTCTGTCTGGGTTACTAGGAGGGACCAGTAAGCGATTTTGCTTAGTTTTGAGCGGGAGATTAAAAATACACCCAGCATTCTGTCTGCTGGTTTTCTCGGGCTGCTGAGATTAAGACAGTTTGAGTGTGGGTATTTTGTATGTTAAAAATAAGGCTTTACAACTGGGTATTGTGCACATGTCAGCTGGGGATTGGCCAGGCATGTTACAAGCAATTTGTACAGATATGGTGTGCTTTGGAGGAAGTTGCTCCCCCAATGGTATCACTTTGGGGACCATTTATTTGGGAGATGTTTTTCTGTTGTTGTCTGTGTTGATTAACAAAGGAGAAGCGAATGGGGAAGAGGTGTAGGTCACACTCTCCTGATTCAGAGGAGTAGAGTGATTACTGGCAGGATGCGCATGCAGAAGATGGCTGTGCCCTGTCTAGGGTGTCCTTTTCCCTGTCTGCTCTTGAAGTGCAGGCAATGATTGATGCTGTAGTAACTAAAACCTTAGCTGCAAAGCATTGGGAGAAGCGTGCGTCAGTCCGGTTGGAAGATGATCCGGATTCTGACTCTTCAGCTGATTCCGTCACTGAGAGACATGTATTACCTGGCAGAAAGATCATTTCCAGGAATGAACTGGAGGACATTCTAACTCATATCCGAGTCGAGCTGCGCATGGCGTCGCCTACGGTGGAGTGGGCTGCTGTGGCCTTATTTCCGTAATGTGCTAAACCTACAGCTTTCATTTTGACATTGCACCCAAAGATCAAGGAGGCAATCTTTAATTCCTGGGAAAAGCCTGGGCATAGCAGATTTCCCCATTTTCTTCAGAAGTCCTATGCACTGGAATAAGGGGATATGCTGATGGCACCTTCTGTTAAAGCTGTTTCTATATTGGCTCCTCCTATTGGTGGGCACTCATTAAATCCTGCTAATTGTTTGCCTACGGATCATGTGGAGTGCAAGGTAGATGGGGAACTGAAGAAGTAATTAACTGCATCTAATCTGGTTCTTAGGGCTGCCTTGTACGGGGTCTTGAAAGTTCTGTCCGTAGTAAAGGATTTTCAGGATTTGGCAGAGGTCATGCAAGAGAAGGCAAGTGTGTTGGATGTCCTGGTACTTATGGAACAACATGCCAAGTTCCTGGCTGATTTATCCGTGGATAATATTAAGGCAGCTTCTGCGGCCTCCTCCTCTCCTATCATGGCTCGGCAGAACCTCTGGCTACTGGACTGGAAGGCAGATCTGGCTGAAAAGATGTCTTTCTCGAACTGCCATTTGAGGGTGACAAACTGTTCAGTGAACGGTTGGCTGGTCTGATCTGGAAATCCTTCAAAGATAAAAGCACCCTTGGCCCTATGGTTATCTTCTGGGACATTTTTAAGACTTGTAATCACTCAATAACAAAGAACAACACAGATGTCCCTCTGAAGGGCACCTGTTCCAATTCCTTCTGCAGGAAGTGGTTCCAGACCAAAAGGGGTAACGAGGATGTCACCCCAAGACTGGGCCCTCTAGTTAGCGCTCCTGACTCCTGAAGAAGGTTTTTTCTTGTGGCTCTAACATCTACTCGCTGGCTGAGGGAGCTAGACTTGTTGTCTTGTCTGTCTCCTTTCTCTCGTTTCTTTGAGGACAGGATTGTTCTTAGGTTGGGCCTTGGCTTTCTGCCCAAGGGGAATTTTTTGGTTCATTGTTAGCCGTAAGTGATTCTTGCAGTTTTTTCTCCGATCCTCAGTCTCCTAAGGAGTTGGCACTTCATTCACTGGATGTGCGGAGTGTGGCTTTGATCTTCCGTGGAATGGGTGAAGGAGTTCCAGGGGTCCTCCACTTTATTTGTGAACTTTTGGCCCACTTGGAAGAGAGATAAACCTTCCACTCAGACCTTCAGCAGATGGATCAAGTCTGTGATTCTGCTCGTATGTAAGCAGTTTAATCTGCCGTCTCCTATGGGGGAACCAGGGGAGGTCCACTAGGGGCATGTCTGCTTCTGGTGCAAGGATCAAAGGTGCTTGTTTGCAGCAGATCTGTAGGTCTGCCACTTGGGCAGTGCGCTTTACCTTTGTGACTCATTATTGTGCGGTTCAGGGTCTGGAGGTTCCAGAATTGCGGGGTTCCAAAGTCTTGGCTTCTGTGTTGTAAACAGTTTTTGCTTAAGGAATGAACTTGTGTTTGCAAATTCTGTGCCGTTGTACTGGTCCATTTTGTGGCTTGAGTACATCTCACTATGTGAATTATCATGGCAAGAGGGTCAATGAGGTAATGCTGCGATTACTTACCCGTAATAGCATTACTCTGAGTCCTTCTGTTTGCTGTGATGAATCTGGTCCTCCCTCCCACCCTACTGACCAGTCCAACTGTGTGGTGTCTGGGCTTGGTATGGAATAGCAAGTGAGGAGGGGGGTTGTGAATGGAGACATAAGAGGCTGACTATGTGATTCACCAGTGCGAGAGGACTCAGAATACTACTATTACTGGTAAGCAATTGCAGCAAAACCACAGATGTAGTAGAGGGGAAGCCAATCACCCAGTGGCTAAGTAACTATTAAAAGGTAGAGATGGTTATTCATTAATAAAAGCAAATAGGAACAAACAGAAAATACTGGACAGTTCTCAGAAGAGTTCTTCCAAAAATGCAGGGGAATAACCACAGGATACTCCTAGATACATTAGCTGTGAAAACATAGCTGAAGGCAGAGCCATCATAAACCTGCCAAACAGGAGGTGCACTCCTTCACAGCCTAGAAGTGGAAGTACAAAAAATTGGATCAGAAAACATCCTTATGAAACAACCTTAGGAGGCCATAACAGATTGAGCAGTTTAGCTACCCGACCAATTCTGCCCTCTGCAAAGTCTCCCACATTCGAGAGCTGAATATGATGAAGGTACCTTCCTTTTTCTCCCCTACACTTTTTAGGAAAATAGGGAATTCCCTAGTACCACAGCCCAAGGTGAGCTACCCTGTGTCAGATCCGCAATCCCAGTGAGGTCCACAAATCTGAAGACCATGACATAAGCAACCTCCAGCTTACCACAATCCTTGCAGGCCTAGCATCTCCTAACAGACTGTCACAAGTAATACAATTTACATAAGCACAAATCATATTTTTACAGTCATGTGCTGCAAATTTCCCTTTTAGGAACCATGCATATTTTATTCATGTTCAAGGTTAGTTTTTGGTTTAGCACAAGTACTTTTGGAAGTTGGCAGTTTGGGCTGGATTGATCCCATGAGGAACAGGGAGAGGGCTGATTTGCATATGGCGGTGTCTGAACTGGGGTGGTGAAGTGAGCTAAAAAATGATGATGGTGTAAACCAAGATCTGTCACTGGGGGTGCGTGTCTGAAAAGTTTCAGTGCTCCGTCCATCATCTCCTTGCACTTTTTGTTCGCCCTAAATTGGCAGGGTACACCCAGACGTGGGTCCCTTGCTCACTTTGCCATTGGATTCAGGCTAGCCTAGTTGATGAGGGGTGAAAACCCGAATCGGACCTAGGATGCTTGTTTCAAGACTAGGGACGACTTGGCTTGGCAGTTCGGGCTGGACTGTTCCCATGAGGAACCGGGTCAAGACTGATTTGCATATGTCTGGGTCTGACCTGGAGTGGCGAAATGAGCTCAAGAATGATTATGGATTAAACACATATCTGTGACTGAGGGTGAGTGTCTGAAACGTTTCAACGCTCTGTCAATCATCTCCTTGTATTTACTTTTGGAAAATATTCATGTTTGATCTCTGGGCCAATCATTTCTGTGTCTTGAAATTCTTTGTGCCATTATCCTTTGTGGTATCAAGGGACTTTAGGAACTATTTAGAGCATTGGGAAGGATTCCTAGTCAACACATGCACATCCGTGAGAAGCAGTTTGCTACTCACCGATGTGCATTTGCACATCCCCATGCAGATCCCAATTCCCTGATGGCATCTGGCTGAATGATAAAAGCAAGGATGGAAAGCTGTCCAGACTTTTTTAAACTGGCCCTCTAGGACTACTAATGGATTAGGACCTAGTTTGCAGATTTTGTATTTATTTGTTCCCAGGGTGGAATGACAGGGATCTGCTCACATGGAATAGACAAAGCACAATTCCATAAGCACATTTAATTCATTGCATCTCCTAACAACTTGCTAATACTGGACCCTAACTGGCAGTGACGGCCTGCATCTTAAACCTCTGAATAAGATGATGTATTAATATTTCAATAGCTAATCAATGATTATCAAGATACTCATAATGACATCACACCACAGTATCAACTAACACTGTTTAACAGGGCAACTACAAATGGGTTGTGTCTCTTTTTTAAACCCAAGACTCAAAAGGAGTTTTCTAAATCACTGCTGCCCATTAAAAGATTTATCTTATAGCATTAAAATGTTCAGATAAGCACCATTCTACTTCATCATGCAGCCTAATTTTAGCTTATAGCACATAACTTGGGTGGCAGGCAATAAACTCATGACAGTGTTCTCTAGAATGTTCATTGTTGTTCTGATAAATTACCTTTAAATGCCCATTTAACATCACCCATTAGCAGGATTTGTTCTTACCGTAAAGCTCTATGTGCTGGCAACATCGCTCAACAATGCGGGGGACCTGCCTATAGATGGGATTAAGGCTCAGCTTTTTATTCCGTTCCAGGACCCTCCGGCTCTCCAGCTCATTGGGATGCGAGAGCTGCAGTGCTTCCAGCAATCGGGAATGATTGTCATCGAGGTCAGTAATAGAGTCAACTGATAAGGCCCCCTGAAGGCACAACACAAATTATCACCATGTAAGACATGTATCCTTGAAAATACAGAACATTGCAATAAATTCTTATACACCAAGTTAAGAATTGTTGGACATGGAAGCATCTGCTAAAGGTAAACAACTGACGCACATGTAGCACCAGTGAAGTCATGAGAGGGCATCCCCTCAGTGTCATAGGATTGTGGCCCCATGTAAATGAGGGAATCGCTTTGCCTCTGTGCTTACACAGTATTACAGACGCAGGTGCAGAGCTAAATATGCCCGTGCCAAGAGGGCAGCCTTCTGGAGTTTAGAAGGGGATATCATGGACCTCCCAAGTATCCCCCTCTAGGCAGGTGCAGTTACTCACTGCACCGCCCTGCAGGGGGGTCTCTGTGCCCTCTTCAAAGTGCAAGCAGGTTTCTGCCTGCCTCAGAAACAAAGAGCGGCTTAGAAGCAGCTGCTCTCTATTTCACTGAATGCGTTGTTGCCCCCACGCAACCGCAAGTTCATAGCTGCTGTAGTGGCAGCTCAATCATCATGATAGGGTGCATTATCCTGGGCTGCACCATGTGCACCACTTGAGAGCTGCGCATTTGAGCAAACTGGGAAAGTACCCCCATGCATATTAGGGAACCTGGTCGCTTGGTCACTCGTGCATGACACTTAGTGAAACCTCACACAGGCCACAGAGCAATGCAACAATCTTTCAACCAAGCAAACCCCCCACCCACTAGGGTAAGAGTGCTACCCATCTGCTGATACTCTTTGGTGCCTTGTCAGGGGTATGGAACTCTATATAAATGCAATTACAATAGAATCACCAGAAAACTGAGTAATCTTTTAAGCCATATATTGATAAAAACAAATGTAGTTATAAGACATATATACATGTCATTGGCAAATAGCCGAATTTGTGAAGTGCCTAGCAGCAATATAATCTGGTACTTTTACTTGAAAAACTGTTTTCAGTTGGGAAAATCCAAATAAATCATGACTCCCCGTTAATATGGATGTCAGCCAGAAAAAAAGAGATGGTCATGAAATTCTATTTATTTGATACCAAAATGTTTTGCTTTCCTGTTATGGGGTAAAAACGGAGAGCATTTCTAAAAACTGTTCACTAAGTGTCTTCATTATAAGCGTGCAGGGGGATTCAGGGGTTTTGGTACCACAATCAAAGACCGAGAGCAAACCTATTTAATCAGGGCCCACTGTGGCTTTGGGGTGATACAAATCATGACCCATGGAGTGGACCTAGCAGTGCAAGCCTGCTCAAGATTGACCGTCTCGAACCAAAAGTCGTTGATACATGTATCTGCAGGAAACAATCACAAACAGACAATTATCAGAGAGGCCATTTTATCCTTAAAGCAATAACCACTAATATTAGACCCTGAGGTGTCTGTTTTCTAAGATCTGTTGCACAATTGACTTAAAAAGCGTCTTTGGAAGAAAGACTTTATGAACGATTATGCATGGCACACTGGCACATTTGTTTTTGCAAAATTATCAGTCTAGGATTCAGCCACATCATATTTGTTATCAGTTTGATGTTATTAACGTGTTTGATTTTTTAAATATGAGAATACATCAAATGTGAAAGAAAATATGGCATTTTTGCACTCAAAAGGATTTCCTTTCATGAAAGCTATCGTTTGAAAAACAAACCTTTGTGCTTTGCAGCTCACATGCAGACCATTAGGGGCTTATGCTGTCATACAGCACTTTTATTAGTTTACCAAAGAGTTACAGTGGTTGCACTTAGTATACATTCAGTAAATTTCACCTATATTTTTTCTATAACACTAACCTATTCTTTTATACACGGCTTCTCAGAAGACCAATGTCTGGCAGCATGAGTAACCCATGTAACTCAAGTAATGGCTGCTCATACATAGGTGTGGGGGAACCGTGTTTAGTATTCTGTCGTGGAACGTGTATTGTAGAATGTGATGATGTAGAGGGAGAGAACCTTGGAGTCAGCTGGTGCGGAACTCCTGAGCCCTTCAGACCTACTACATGCTGTCTTCGTTTACTGCAATAAAAATATACGTTTGGAAATAACATCAATGGCCGGACTTCATATCTTCACACAACAGTACTTAACCCCTTCACTGCGGCGGCAATTCCGCTGCAGTGCTAGGTGGTGAGGGGGCCGCGCGGCTCACCTGGGCTTATGACGGAACCGCTCCGTCACGCGCCTCGGGTGAGCTGTGCTAGTGACGGAACGGTTCCATCACGAACGCGCCCGCTCAATAGAACGCGCCGCGCAGGCGCGGCGAGCGGGCCGTGACGGAACAGTTCCGTCACTAGCACAGCTCACCCGAGGCGCGTGACGGAACGGTTCTGTCATAAGCGCTGAACGGGTTAATTATGGATCGAGTCTCACCCTTCTCCGAGCACGAGACACATTGTCCAGGAAGGTTGGGGAAAGGGGTTCATCGCGGAACTCCAGAGAAGTCCCCAGCACAGAGTTGCGGTCCGAAGGGGACTTCTTCTGCTTCTGAGCCAGGAACCGGATCACTGTGGCTTCCACCTCCAGGCAATCCCGGCGACTCTCTTTCACAGCTTCCTGCTTCTGCTTGTGGGCCCGATCATTGGCTATCACTTGAGACAAGGAAATTCCAAAGGCCTTTGGGGTTGCTTCTGTAAAATAAACAGCAATTGTTACACAATGGGTGTAGTATCTTATTAGCATTTTGCGAAAAAACTAAATGTCATACATTCTACTTGGGTGACTCACCCTATCCTCAGGAAAATGAAAAAATAAATGTATTTTTAAACATAAAAATTATTTGTCCATTGTTTTAAAGGAATGACACTGGAGCCTGCATGTATTATTCAAAGATCATCCTATATCACAATAATCTTTGCAATTCAGGTCTGGGAGTCTCCATCTATAGAAACATACATCATTCCATATAAGACCATTCGAGAGCCCAGTCAGGACTTGTCAAGAACTGAAATTTAAGATAATATAACTGCATTCTTCTACATGAATCACTAACACTATTTTAATACAACAAAATATAATGTGACACAAAGTAAGGTCTTCTAGGCACAGGGTACTAAAATGGGTGCTGTAGGATTACAATCACAAAACATATGACTAGCTTATAGTATGGCACAGGTGCAAGCGCACAATGGCAAAGTTTAGGAGTAGTAAAGTTAGGAGTACTACACTGAGAAAAATCCTAACTTTAAGACTTTGGTATTCACAGAAGGCATTTATGAGTCCTAAAGTTTGGACTCCTAACTTTACTACTCCTAAACTGAGAAAAATCCTAACTTTAAGACTTTCGGTGTTCACAGAAGGCCTAAAGTTAGAACTCCTAACTTCTGTGAATACCGAAATGAGTAAGTGCCTTCTGTGAATACCAAAATGGTAGTAAGTTTAAGATTTATTCTTAAGTTAGTTCGAGCCTTCAGTGAGTCAGAATTAGAAGGGCTGAGTGTGAATGAGTGAACCTGTATGAGTGATTCACGGTAAGATTGAATCAGAATGAGTAAGGCTGAGTGAATCAGGGAGGATGAGTGAGCTAAGGGAGACCCTGTAAAAGCAGATGAGAAGGAGTGAGACTGATCAGGAATTAGTGAGTCGCAGTGAAACAGAGTATGTCTCAGTGAGACTGAGTAAGTCAAAGTCACATTGTGTGAGTCAGAATGAGTGATACTCAGTGAGAATCAGTGAGACTGATTTAGTATGCGTAAATCAGTGCAATTGAGTGAATCAGAAGGTGTGGGCCTGGGTGAATCAGGGAGAGCAAGTGAGTCAGAGGGGAATACTCCGGGAAACTAGGTGAGAATGAGTGAGATTGAGCAGGAATTCTGAGTCAGAGTGAAGCTGGGTGAAATTGAGTTAGACTCAGGCACAATTAGTGAGCCAGATAAGAATGACTTAGGATGAGTGGGATTGAGTGAAAGTTATTGAGAATGAGTGAGACTATGTGGGTCAGAGCTATAATGAGTGAGACTGCATAAGTCAGTGAAATTGAGTCAGAGTAAGTAAACGTGACTGTATGTATGAATGAGAGTAAATGATTAAGACCGAGTGAGAATAAGTGAGAGATTGATTGCCTTGTGTGATGTGTGAGCGAACCCCTCCTTAACACTCCAAGTAAGTGAGTGAGTCTTGCCCACTGGAATTCAAGCCACGTATTATGCCTCGCCACGCATTATGCCTCACCACATTTAATAGTCACCAGCTGCCACTGCTGGTATCCATGGGAGAGCCAGCCACAGCTTGGAATTGTTAGTCTATTTCATTTCATTTTACTGCTAATCAGCAAATAGTAGGATTTTTCGGCATCTCTCGCATATGTACCACAAAAGTAAGATTCCAGGTTTGAACATATGCAACATGACAGAGTAGGTACTGTCCTTTCTTATGTCAGGGAATATTAAGGCTAATTTCTAAAATGAACCAATACAGTCTATCATCTGCAGTCAGTCAGTCACCATTACCAATTCTTGAAGAAGGCAATGTAAAACAAGTGTTATCCCAACACATCAAAATGGTTCATTCTCACATAGATCCCCAGTAAACATTCAGTTATCTTTGTTTGAGAATGCTGCTGTGCTCTGAACCAGAATCACATAAGACAAAGTTCATGCACTCAAGGGGTTGAAATGCTTGGCAGGAATACAGGCATCACTGAGCTTTTGAAAACCTAGGATTGCTTATGGTCTGTGTACTTAGTGACCCAGGCATGGACAACCCTTTCCATTGAAAGAGACAAGAGGTAATATCTTCAAAATAAAATCCACCTTATCAGGTTTCTTGAAACATGGAATCTGAATTGCAATGGATGGTCATTGCCATTATTGTAAAAGTGGCGGAAATATGGTTTGAAGTGCAATATTTTATGGCTGAAGAAAGTACATGCTGTTCACATGAAATGCATTCTTTGTTTCACCTATTTTGAAAGGAAAACATAGGTGAACCTCACTCCAGCAAAAACGGGAGTGGTGCATACTTCAGCTCTTCCAAGTTCAAACGACAGTGAAAAATCCTGGAAGCAGCAACCTGCAACTAGTGAAGGGGCGCAATTAGTCGATCAAGGGGGAAGTTGAGTCTATCCTCTTGTTGGGTGGGCAGTCCCCTTTCTCTCTGATTGTCCCATTTAATGTCTTAGCTAAAAGCACAGATCTTAGCAGAGTGGTTGGCTTGAGTGACATCAAATATTGGGAGGGGAATTGGGTGACAGGCTTATAAGCCTGAGTTGGACAGCTATTGCTCTCCTGGGAACATTTCTGAAAATGCGACACATTCCTTGTGACCCTTTTGTTCTCCGACTCAGCTGTAATCATGGTCCCTTTTTGTCTTGTCACCAGCAGTGGGCATGTATTATATCGACACTCTGCTTTTGTTTTTTGTTCTTGTTGCACCAGTACCCAGTCTCCTTCATGGATGGATATGCAGCTTTTCTCCGTCGGTCTGCATATTCCTTCATCTTCTCCTTTTTCATTTTGTCTGTGGCTGCTAATTCTTCAAGCTCAGAGTCTTGAGACAAATCACTAGCTGTATCTTCCCAAGTTGGTATTCTGGTGCGTACAGTGCGACCCGGCATTAATGTTGCCGGACATTTGCCTGTAGTAGTATTCGGTGTGGTTCAATAGGCGCGTAATACTTCATTTAGAGCCACTTGCACATCACACTTTGAAAGTTCTGCCTGCTGGATGGTCTTCTTTAGAGTGGCCATAAATCTTTCCACCATTCCATTGGCCTGGGGCCACAAAGGAGTGATCTTCCAGTGTCTGAATTTGAGGTGCCTGGCAATTTCAGCGAAGTCTTGTCAATTGAATGTGGCGGTTTTGGCTGACGTTATGAGGTGCACAACTGGGAGGCGGGAGTATTCGTTCATTATGACCAGGACATATTTGCCGGATTGTAGCAATCCAAAGAAGTCCACTGCGACATGATAACAAATGCCATCCCGCAGTTCAGACATTTGAAGCGACGCAGGGGGATCCTCCTGACTAACTAGCTGACACTGTGGGCAGTCTTTCAGTGTAAGTGCCACAATCTGATCCAGGATAGGGAATCAGAGCCGTTCCCGCAACGCTCTCTTCGTGGCTACAATGCCTCTATGCCCTTTGTGCACTAGGTTGATGACTCCTTTGCGCAACTGTTTCGGGATGATGATCCGTTTGTCCCTTAGTACAAGACCATCTGAGGTGAGGAACAGCTCATCCTTCACATGTCTGAAAGAGGAGAGTTCCTAATTGGTAATCTGTGAACTCTGTCCGGATTCTTCCAAATGGCTCCAACTGTTTGTTCGAAGGCGATGTTTTACACTTTGTAGTGTGACATCTTCATTGGCAGGGTCAAGGATGGCCTCCATGGGGACTGCAGGTGGTTTGGCTTGAGCCACCACAAAATGGAGGTATTCCTCAGCTGATAATGGATTGGATTCGGACGTTTTCTTGGGATGTCGGGACATATAATCAGCAGGATTTGCACCTTTTCCCAGCTTGTGGATGATAGTATAAGTATATTCTTGAAGGCGGATGCCCCAGTGCTCTATTCTGGGTTGCATTTTGGCTCAGGGATTTCCAAAGATGGTTATCAGGGCCTGTTGATCCGTGATAAGTGTCAAGTGTTTCCCGTAAATTAAGATGTGATAATGCTCGCAGGCCCAGACTACCGCCAGGCTTTACTTTTCAGGTTGTGAGTAGGCTCTCTCTGTGTCCGTGAGGCTTTGACTGGCATATGCAACAATATACCATTGATCACTCTCTTTGTCATATTGAGCTAATATCACTCCCAGTCCTATGGAACTCGCATCCACAGTGATTTCAGTTTTTCTTCTCGGATTGAAATATGCAAGATTGTTGGCAGATTCAACCGCAGCTTTGATTTCATGAAAAGCTTGATCACATCTCGTGGTCCATTTCAATGGGTGTCCTTGTTTGGTCAGCTTTCTCAGGGGGTAACTGATAGTGGCATAGTCCTTGATGAATCGTGCACAGTAGCTTGCCATGCCTAGGAAGGAGCGTACATTCGCCGCGTCTCGTGGCCTGGGGGTGTCAATTAGAGCGGCAATCTTTACTTCATCTGGTTTCATTACGGCACCTAAGAAGATGTCTCAGAAAATTTTTAATGTAGATTTGTGGAATTCGCATTTGTCTTTATATGTCTTTATATAAAGTGAGATTGGCCTCCAATAGAGCATAACAGACTCTGTCAAATGCTGTGTCGTGTTCTTGCATTGTTGCTCCCTAGACTAAGATGTCGTCACTCTAGTTTAGGGTGTTGGGAATGTGATGAATTACCTTTCTGATGGCCTCCTGAAAATCTTAGCGGCTGAAGAAACCCCAAAGCTGAGTCTTTTGTATCTGAACAAGCCTTGATGAGTCGAGAATGTGGTGATATATTTATTTATTTATTTATTTATTTATTTATTTTGTATACTTGTAAAGCGCAGCCTATCACCCAGAGGGCATCCTGGCGTTTTGAACTTCGGCGGAAACACTACTCACTGCTCAGGCAGTTTTCGGAAACAGATGCGTTTTCAGCGCTTTCCTGAATGGTAGGTAATCCTTGTGGCTTCTCAAAGAGAGAGGCAGGGAGTTCCAAAGTCTGGCCACCGCAACACTAAATGAGCGGCCACCCATCCTAACTCTCTGGAACCTCGGGACCACCAACAAGTTGGCCGAAGATGAGCGAAGGCGCCGCGAGGCAGAGTACCAAGCAAGCATGTCACAAAGTGGTACTGGGCCCTGTTGGTGTACTGCCTTAAACACCAAACACGCGGCCTTATACACCACTCGCAAATGCACCGGGAGCCAGTGCAGGTCTCTTAAGGCAAGAGTGGAAGAGCTAGACCTGGCGCGCGAGAGAGCCAACTTGGCAGCCATGTTCTGCACCCGTTGTAACTTCCCCACCAGATTTTTAGGGGCCTCCAGAAGTAGCGCATTGCAGTAATCCAAGCGACTTAGAATAGTGCTGCGAACTACCTCTGGCCTGGCCTGGGCGGGGTGAAGGGGCAGAACTTTGCGCAACATACGTAGCAGCATCATGCACGTAGAGATGGTTTTGTTTACGTGCAAGTCAAGCTGTAGATTAGGGCCGAAAATTACCCCCAAGTTGCGGGCTGATTCCGCCGCCGCTACTGGTTCAGGAAAGGCGGTGGGCCAGAAGTTCTCTGGAAGAACCCGCGGAATTCGATCACTGGAGCAGTGGAGCACCTCCGTCTTAGAGCTGCTAAATTGGGGGGAGTTGGCCTGAAGCCAATCCGCTGTGGCTGCGATGAAATGTCTCCAGCGAGACCGCGTTGTTTCCTTCCTGAGAAAAGACCAGCTGGGTGTCGTCGGCATAGTTAAAGGCCGAGACACCAAAAGATTTTATAAGCTGGACCAGGGGGCGAAGATACAGGTTAAAAAGTATAGGGCTGATGGCCGAGCCCTGTGGGACCCCCTGTCCCACTTTCCTTGACTTAGAGCGGAATGGAGGAAGCAAAACCAGCTGTTGCCGACTACCCAGATAAGAAGCCAGCCAATCTCTTGCACTCCCTGTGACCCCGCACTCCTCCAGTCTTCTGATGAGGGTTTGATGGCAGACCGTATCGAACGCGGCCGTCATGTCGAGCAGCACTAAAAAGGCTGCCCGACCGCTGTCGACACGCGTCCGAAGATTGTCCAGTACGGTAACCAGTGCTGACTCCGTCCCGTGCCCGGGGCGGAAGCCAAACTGTGCCTCGTCAAACCAACCGATGTTCTCAAGAAAGCCTGAGAGCGAGCGGGTCACCCATTTTTCCATGATCTTAATAGGAAATGGGAGCAGGGAGATTGGCCTGTAGTTGGAGAGACAGGCAGGGTCTAACGTTGGCTTCTTAAGCAGTGGAGAAACTACTGCTAGCTTCCAGCAATCAGGAACCCAGGCCAACTCCAAGGACTGGAGGCAGATGGCATGCAACGGCGGAAAGAGTTCTGCGTGGAAGACCTTCCAAAATTTGGGAGGTAGTGGGTCGAGCGGAGAGCCCGAGGCGACCGTATGTGCCAAGCTGCAAAATTCCTCATAAGAGGGACAGGGAAACTGTCTTAGTTGGGGTCGACTGGATAGAATGTCCGGAGCTCCCAAGCAAAGACCTGGGTCACTCGAATGGGGTCGACTGGATGTTCCGTCCGGAGCTCCCAGAATGGGGCCAGGTGTGCCCATCTGGGGTCGACTGGATGGACCACCCAGAGCTCCCACTCCAAGTGTGCCCTGTATAAGAGCTGCAACAGTCGGCTGGGGTCGTTTTTTTGTGAAGTTCCAGTTGGTGATAGCCCTTGTAAAGGTCTAGTTTGGAGAATATTTGTGCACCTTTGAGTGACGCAACCATGTCGCTAATATGAGGCCCCAGGTGTCTTTCTCTTTCAATGGCGGTGTTGGGTACCCTCATGTCTACACAAAGGTGAACTTTGCCAGGTGAGCCCTTCTTAGGCACAATGACCACTGGAGAGACCCAGGGAGTGGGTCCTGACGTTCTCTCAATGATATCAGCCTGGAGAAGATCCTGCAGTTCCTCCTCTAAAGACTGTTGAGGGTGAAATGGAATTTTCCCGTGATTTTGTGCTACAGGAGTCACTCATTCATTTATATGCAATTGAACTTGGCAGTGAGCCATCTTTCCAAGTCCGGTGAATAACTTCGGCGACTTGTGAACTATGTCAGGTTCATCATCGACTTTATACAAAATGTCTGCAAGTCGAAGGCATTTCGCCGTGGGCAAGCTAAGAAGACAATCTGCTTCAGGACCATCAATGACATGAATGTGGGCTGGATTAGTTCTGTCCTTGTACGTGAGATTAGTCGGGAATTGTCCTAAACAAGAAAGAGGTTTCTTTCACATCTAAGTGTACACCCGCACGTTGGCTTCATGCAAGTATGGTGGTGGACTAATTTTCTTGTATTCTGCAACTGAAATATAGTTGAGAAATGCTCCACTATCCAGGACAAATTTGGCCTAGTGTGGGTCCATTTTAAGATCTAGTCGCGGGCATTTCTTCAACCGGTCCAGATCCGCAACCATTCAGACATACTCATTGCTATCTTGCGATATTGGTGACAGCGACCTTGACTCATGAAAATGGGATCGACGGGATCAATATGTCACGTGAGACTGATGGCTGGACTGTGAAGAACCAGTGGAAGAATCTCTGTAGTTCCACACTGCTTTGGCATGATGGCGAGTGCTAGACTATCTGGATTGTCTGTAATCGTCTTTGTGGGTGTCTTTGCAAGAGGGTCCGCATATGTTCTCAAAGTGGTTGTCCCGGCCACACTTCCTGCATTTTTGGCCTAATGCAAGGCATGTCTCCTTGTAAGGGAAGTCATATCTACAGTGATAGCATTTGAGTTGACGCTCCTTTCGTTTACCAGTCTGGCTAGAACTGTGACGCCGACGACTTGTAAAAAAAGGACTGAACTTTGGATCTGGATGATCGTTGCTTTGCAGAGGAAGACTTGTTGTTGTTACGGGATCGGAGCCAAAATGCTTGTTCACGTTTTTCGCCTCTTCCAGCTTCCATGTTTTTTGCATGTTCTCCTGCCTGATTATGTACTCGAGTCATTTCTTCGATCTCACCAAGAGAATAGGTTTACTCTAGTACAGGTCTGCGTAACGACTCAGACAGGCAAAGGGTGAGAAAGAATCAAATTCACAGTAGCGGGCCAAGCGTCTAAGTCACGTGATGTAAGAACTCATGGGCTCGTCTTTTTCTTGAGAAGCCAGATTAAATCTATATCTTTCGTTGTCTATGTTCCGTTTGTGAAGAAATTTTCTGTTTAGTGCATCACGCACATTGGCATAGGACGAAGCAGCGTCAGCTGGAAGCTCCTTTATAATGTGACCAACCTCTTTCCCGATTAAATTGCGTAATGCAATCAGTTGCTGCTCCATCTCAGTCGCATGAGACCCTTTCATGAAGTCTTCAAAGTCTTCTAGCCATTCCTGCCAGCGAAGGCCCATACCTCCCCCCGGATCAAGGACCAAAGGTTCCAGCTGGAGTAGAAAAGAGACTCCGAGCAAATCAAGTCTGTGTCCGCCCATTTGTGCTGTGGACGTAGGTGACCCCTGCCTGGTACTGGCGCTAGCAGAGGCATGATTCTGTCTTGACGTTGGCGATCCGGACATCTCATATGAATATGGTGGGGCCAATACTTTGTGATGGATATTCGAACCACAGGAACCCTCACAGCTCCTGCCACTCGGTTCAAAATGCCACCATCAGCGCCACTCTTCAATTGCGCTATAGTGTAGGGTCAGTGACTGGGCACCTCTGAAAGAGCAGTCCAACATCTACTTGACATGCATGTATTTCCACTTGCATCAATAAACATCAAGGGCTGGCGACCATCTGAGCAGGCAGTCTCATAAGCCCATCAATATGTCCTTTTGATGTAATATAAGGCACCTGAAAGCTCCTCTGGCAGTCCTTTGCCAATGCTTGTTGAACCTTTGAGCAGATGCCTGCTCTCAAAATGACCACTGGGCACACCTCGCAAGGGATTGGTTGAGGTGCCTGACTTCAAGATGGCCCCCAGAGAAATCTCACTCCTCGCGAGATTTCAGGCTTGATTCATTTGGTGAGAGCAGCAGCACGGGGACAGACAGACTCCAGTACCTGGTAAGTGACGACCAGGCACAGCACCGGACCCCGAACTCCTCCGCAGGCGACACTCGGGCACAGACACTTGCAGCCCAGAGCAAGCGACCGGGGTGGGCTCCCAGATCGCAACCAATATACTGCGCCGCCTCCCCTGCACATGTGACCGGGGTGGGCTCCCGGGTCGCAGCGACGCTGCCTCAGAGCCAGGAGATTCGGCGAAGTGAACAGCCAACACAGTGGGCACAACGCGACAGGGGTGGGCACCCGGTTCCCAATTCAGCACGGTTCCAACGCAGTGGAGCACACACCAAGATACAGGTAGGTAGCAGGCAACAGTTTACCATCTTCATCGCCAGTTGTAGTGTTGTTGCGTCGACACAAATGACACAAACACTATTTTTAATTGTAGGAGCTTTATTCTCGTGCCGCCTACACCTTATTATCCCTGCTCTACTCTGCCTTCTGTCTTGCTTCACCTCTTCCGCCACCTCATCTCCTCTTGCCTCCTAGCCTCATGTGCCGGTCCTAGCGCCCAGCAAGTATCAGAACATTACAGGTGCCATGCTGGCTGGAGGAAGGACTGGCTTGCAGGCAGTACAAATCTTCTGTCCCAACCCTAGCGGTGCTTATGGATGAATGGTTCATTGAAGAATGGCTGGGTCAGTCATGGGTGTCATGAGTAGGAATAGTGCCTTGCTGCATTCACCTGAAAATAAGTGAATCTGATATGTTGCATAATGATTTGATGTATAAAGAATTTCAAATGTGGCAACGTAGACTTTGGATGACCATCAGAACCTCCCCTGCGTGGCAGTAGATATAAATGTGAGGATCTAGATTCTAGAACATTGTTCGGTCATAAAGAATTCTTCAAAGAAATGATGTGTAAACTTTAGACATGCTTGGTGTTGGATTTGAAGTAAAGAAAGCTATGGCCTTCAATGAATACCAACAAACTGTGATCTGTGTGATGTAAGATATATGTGTTGGAATTTAAGGGCAGATATCAACACAGTATAAATGTGAGCACACTATAAAAGATAAAAATAAATGTTAACAAATATCAGGCTAGAATGATTAGATGAACAGGACCTGGCAAAAGTTTGAATTAAAAGGATATGAAAGGTCAGGGAACTCGGACTAAAAAGGGTGTTGTGGAGAGTGTTAAAGAGAGACAGAATCTTTGGTCTCAGCCAGACAGGAGGCTACTTCAAAACATTACAGTCTGGAAAATGTCACTGGCACACTACGCAAAGAAATTCATCCACAGTATATCATATATTGTTCTTTATTTTTCCTCAAATGGGATTCATATAAATCATTGCCAGACCATCACTTAATGCTCTGCCCAACGGGCCACAATGAATTTTCCAAACATAAACTAGAAACTGTTGGCAACTTTCTGGCAACATTCATTGCTGTAGAGGGGCTGTATCCTCATGGGCTCTGCTGCCTCAGCTGCAGAGCTGAGCGTCTGTTGCATAAGTACGCTGTGTGTAAAATAAATGTATTTAACCCAGTATTTATCGGAGATAGAGGTGGATTTTTAGAGAATACTGCTCCAAAACAGTGATTGGATTTGCCCCTTTCTGTTTCTGAAATGTGCTGCCTAAATAATAAACTAACACAGGGCATTAATGGATTAAACATATTTACCTTACCTTAATACAAGCTTTATTTAATAGTAAAATGCATTTCATGTAGTAATGAATACAGAGACGACCTAGTATGAGAGTCATAGCACTGCAGCACACCTTAATGGTTTGACTAAAAACACTAATACAAATAAAATATTCTCTCCTTTATAGATTTTCTTTCTGTTCTTAGATCATAAAAACCATGGGCCATATTATCAAGAAAGGGCGATACATTATTACTGCTTTTATCTGCAGGAAACTGCAGCTAAAGTGGCGATAATGGGCTTGATAATATGCCCTTGTGAATTCCCATAGAAGCCCAGGTTAACACCAGAACCTGGGGGATCCTATCCCCTGGGGCCTCAGCCTTTTATAGAAGGTCCCTACCCGCTCCCCGCCTCCTGCAAACATGCAGCTCCCCCTTGTCCGAAAGCAATTCTGCTCCACATCAAGGAAGCATTTTTAATGCTCTCTCTTCCATGAAGTGGAGCAGTGTTTGCTATGGCATGGCAGGAGCAGTGTTCCCGCCATGCCATAGCAAAACTACAATGACCCGTTGGTGGGCACCCCAGGACATTGCTGGAGCTGTCCCTGGGGGGTGGCATTCCCCAGAGACATGCAGGGCCACACAGCCCCTCTCCCATCTGGTATATAGACCCAAGGAGGTGGTGGTCTGCAATGGACCCCCTTAATTAGTATGCCTTGGGGAGTGGCAGTCCCCAGGGCTGCAGGGGAGGCCTTCGAGCCTCCCTAATTTTTTTTATATTCATGTGCCCTGGGGAGGTGGCAGTCCCCAGGGCAGGGAGGGGGTCCTGAGGCCACCCTATATTATTAAAATTAGCCCCGGGGAGGTGGTGGTCCCCGGGGCAACGTAGTTCCCAAGGCCCGCACAACATTCTTTAAATTAGACCTGAAGAGGTGGCAGTCCCTGGGGCTTCCATATGCGCTAGTAGGAGGCCCTGTGCACCCCCTCCTATATATATTATATGCACTGGGACCTGGCCCACCCGGAGGTTATTTTAAAGCAAGGGTGGGAGCTTTGATTTTTTAAAAAAAAAATGTGTTATGTCATGGAAGGGTCCTAGGGAGACCCTCGGGGCAGGGGTATTTCTTTCCTGTCCCCTTTTCTTTATTTTTTTGTGGGGACTCAGCTTGAAGCTGAGTCCCAGGATGGCTGCCAACACATCCTGGTTGAAGTGTTGGCAGCCAGTTAGAGCAGTGCATTTCACTGCACAAGCTCTCTTTGGTCGCGAAGACTTAGCAACCAGGGATATAACTATAGTTTTAAACTTAATTTTCTCAAAAACTACTGAATGGATTTACACAAAATAAGCAAAAGGCACTTCCTTGAACCAACGTCTACCTACCTGCCATATTTGGTGTAAGTCCATTGAGCGGTTCGGGCTGTAGGCATGGCTAAATGTTCCTATGGGATTCAACATTACACCCTAAACCTTATTTTGCGCCCCAAATACTTGGTCCCCTACTGCACGGATTTCCCCCCAACCTTTTCATAGCAAAAAAACCCACCTTGAGACTTTTTTTTTGGATAATTTCACGAATATTAGTCAAACAACGCCAAAGTTGTAGCCATGTCAAAAAATGTTTTTCCTATGGAAACATGGTCCTGCTATAACTACCGACAGGCAACCATCATTAGGTAATATGTATGTATATATATGTGTGTGTGTGTGTGTGTGTGTGTGTGTGTGTATATATATATATATATATCTATATATATATATATATATATATATATATATATATATATATATATATATATATATATATATATATATATATATATATATGGCGTTTCCTTTTGTTGGATATAGATATATATTTAACTGCATCGCTGCGGCGGCTTTTCCCGCTGGGTGCTGCAGATTGCAAAAACTTGCGTCACATGAAGAGCTCAGCTCGTCATCAGGACATGACCACCGTGGCTGATGACAAGCTGAGCTCGTCATCAGCAGCGAAGAGGATATAGATCACAGTATTTCATCCAAAGCAATCCAATCCAGTCGGAAAGATGAATTTCGCTGACCCAGTAAGTTTATTAAAGAACATCCTGCATCGCCGCCATGACGCGTTTCAGCACCACCTGGGCCTTGATCACATATATATATACACATACATTTACATATATACACACATATATATGTAATCCTTACCTGTTACATCTTTAACAATTTACCGTGCATATGCCTTTATAATACATGCCTTTACAATGAAAATTAGTTATAAAGGCATGGGTGGTAAAGGCATATGCGTGTTAAGACTTGCATGGTATTGGCACTTGTGGTAGTGTTGTTGTCATTGTAATGACTGCTGGGTAACTGGATGTGTGGTAATAGCATGCATGGCTCTGACATACAACCATTGAGAGCTGTTTATTTATGAACTTCTCTAGCATCTTTGCAAGGGCTGGCAGCAGAGAGATAGGTCGAAAATTGCTGAGGTTGGATTTGTCTGCCGAAGGTTTTTTCATGAGCGGAATGAACTTGGCCTGTTTTCAGTCACTAGGGAATGTGGCGAGTCTTACAGACTGATATAAGAGCTGATTTAAAGGGGTAGTTCCATAGCATCCCAGTTGTAGACAAGAATATGAGGAGGACAGCGATCATCCGGCGATCCAGATTTACAGGCTGTCAGAGTGTGTGCAGACTCCTCCAGCGCGATAGGGTTGACTTTCTGATGCAAATCTTAGCAATGTTGGAGTCAATGTTTTGAAACATGAGCTGGAGGATAGACATGATGGCAGGGTGAATTCTCCCACTCCAAATCTCCTAGTGTGAACTTGCCCTCCATTAAAATAAGGTTTTATGGAGTTTAGCTCTCACGCAGAATCGCCAAGGACTTCTTGTTGATTAGGCTTGAAAAGGGAGCATCTGGCGCTTGATTATATCAGACATATCGATTCACATTGCACACTAGCAATCACTGCCTAAGCCTGGTTTAACTTATTTTCGGCTTTTTATTCATTATTATTTGTCTCATTCAACCTGCTTTGTTGAATTAAATATAAAGCACATTGTGCAAGCCATGGCTTCTTTTTTACCTTATTGTGTGTGAAGTTAAGTGAGATGTGCACTGTCAAGGAAGAGATATAATGGCCAGAGCTGCCAGCACTGGAACCTGGGAAGCAGGTTTGAATCTCTGCGTCAGCTCAACATACTTTGATTCTGGTCACATCACATAATATTATGCCTTAAAAATGTGTATTACGTGACTTTCATCGAAACACATAGTAGTCATTTTTGTGCCCTATTGCTGCTTTTCCATTTTCACATTTGATAAATCTGCAAAAAAAGGAGACCGTATGGATCAGCAGTGCATTTAACTGGACAGCCATTTGAAATTCTGAAGCACTTCATGCTCTAATTTCCACAAGATTTGTTCTAACACATTTTTCTCAGAGCATAAAGCCCAAAGGCAGTATTGTGTTGCCGGGCACTAGTGGACTAGAGGGAATTTTTTAGGCTGGAACACAGACCCTAGCCATATCTAATCCACAAACACAGTAGTTGTGTAGTAAAAAAAAAAAAAATGAGAAAGCATGGTCCGCATTCACCACATTATAGCACTTTTTTCTCCCCTTTAAGCCATGTTACAACGCAGCCTGTGCTGCTATGCAACATGTAAAATAACACCGAGGGGGCGTGTGATGCCACTACAAAGAATAGTGGGGGTGAAGGAGAGGGTTTGCATTCCAAAAACTAAATTAAACAATTTTAAAAAGGGAGCGTGCGGCCAGTGGAAGGACACTGACCACAGGAAGTAGTACCTGGTCCCAGCTCCATGGCACAGACCAGGACTTGGGCTGAGACAGAAGCTGGAGGTAGGAGGAGGTGCTGACCAACAAGAAGAAAGGAAACAAGAGTGACATGAGAGCCAACTAATGATAAGTTAAGTAAGTAATGGGTGGGCCCTAACCTCTATGTAAGATATTTTTTGTTACATGAGAGTTTACATGCACAGCGCAAGCGCAGTGCATATGAAACCAATGGCTTTCCACCTGAATGCCACTGTCTTGTTCAAGTAGAATATTATTTAAGCCCTCATTGAATGAGGCAAAATGATCATATCGATTTAGTTAAAAATGAGTCGTCCATGAAGATTTTGATAAATTATTATATTTCAAAGCAGATTTCTTCTAGAGCCAGAATACCACATTTACTGACTTGTAAGGTGTCTTATGCTTTTAATATGACTATATGACTGTAGTTTCCTTGGCCAATATCACCAAATGTCAAAGTTGACCATCATAATTCTCACGGCGACATCTTGTTTGTAACACACAGCTGCAACTTTGTGTAGACACATTGCTCAGAATCTACAGCTCTGCGTTTTAAGGAGCTCTACTTCTGGACTTCCCCAGTGATCTATTCTTCTAAACTAGGAGTGGTACACATCTCTGCGGCCAGCATCTTCCAATGTAGAGGTATTTTTATGAAATAATCCCAGATAAATATGAAGTCCAAATTGGAATTTGTATTGTTTTAGAGTCAACATGACAAAATCTGAGTTTCAAAAGCTTGGATTATATGTAAATAACTGTAGAAAATACACACCATTACGCACAGGAAATACAAGACCAAATTGAACATAATTTGTTAAAAATTTGAGTAATATATACATGATGTACAACTTCAGGTATTAAATCAGTGCAGGAGATTACATACAAGAAATGATGAAATACAATGAAAATGGCTAATAAGAATGCGTAAATGTTTGCAAAAATATAGAGGTAGCAAAGAGTGACTGGTAAAGAAGAGCAAATGAAAAATATATTTTAGTTAGTAAATAAATGACTTACAAGTCGTACAGATTTTCAAACCTGAAAATACAATTAAAGATTTCAGCACAGTGCTCGTTTATAATTGATCAATTAAATTGAAATCCTAATCCGAGAATCAATAAAGTGAGCAATAATAAAACACAGGCCTCCTGATTCATACATTCAGACACAGAGAGGATCTTTGGTGTTTACCAGCGAAGAAGGCCTTGTCCTTGGAAAAAATGAACCACAGCTGAACATTAAATTAATTGCTCATTATCATAAATAAGAAACAATTGGAGGTTAGACAGTTAAAAATAGACCCAATATTAATTTTAAAACATCAAGCTGCAAGCTCCGGAGAGTGGCAAATTATTTAGTAATTGGCTGCTACAACATCTCCACTTTTAATTATTAAAATGTGCTCCTGATCCAAATTAAAAATTGAATTTCTGTCTTACAGCTCAGAGTAGCAACATAAGGCACAAAATGCAACGCAGTGAGCATCAGATTCGGGGCCTCCTTGCTGCTGCTACTAAATATTATCATTTTTTTGTCTTTTGAGGTTGATTAAAGCGGTGTGTTACCGTTAAAACGCATCTTTTACAACGCGTTCCGTTACAACGCGATTTTTACATCGTAAATACCATTACAATGCATGCCATTACAACGCATGGCATTACATAGCAGATGGTATTACAACGCATACCATTACATCGTAAGTATTGGTAAGTATTTAATTTTTTTTTTATTTTACTTTATATGTTATTATTGATTTAATTATTATTAATTATAAAAAAATATTTATTTCGTTTTTAAATATTATAAATTAAATATATTAATTTAAGTATTTTTTAAAATAAGTATGAGTATAGGAGTATATGTTTTGGGGTACTGATGTATATGTTTTGGGGTGTTTGGGTATTTTTAGGTTTTAGGGCAGTGTTTGGGTTTTAGGGTACAGGGGTGTTTTTAGGTTTTAGGGCAGGGTTTGGGTTTTGGGGTACAGGGGTGTTTTTAGGTTTTAGGGTAGGGTTTGGGTTTTGGGGTACAGGGGTGTTTTTAGGTTTTAGGGTAGGGTTTGGGTTTTGGGGTACAGGGGTGTTTTTAGGTTTTAGGGCAGGGTTTGGGTTTTGGGGTACAGGGGTGTTTTTAGGTTTTAGGGTAGGGTTTGGGTTTTGGGGTACAGGGGTGTTTTTAGGTTTTAGGGTAGGGTTTGGGTTTTGGGGTACAGGGGTGTTTTTAGGTTTTAGGGCAGGGTTTGGGTTTTGGGGTACAGGGGTGTTTTTAGGTTTTAGGGTAGGGTTTGGGTTTTGGGGTACAGGGGTGTTTTTAGGTTTTAGGGTAGGGTTTGGGTTTTGGGGTACAGGGGTGTTTTTAGGTTTTAGGGCACGGTTTGGGTTTTGGGGTACAGGGGTGTTTTTAGGTTTTAGGGCAGGGTTTGGGTTTTGGGGTACAGGGGTGTTTTTAGGTTTTAGGGCAGGGTTTGGGTTTTGGGGTACAGGGGTGTTTTTAGGTTTTAGGGCAGTGTTTGGGTTTTAGGGTACAGGGGTGTTTTTAGGTTTTGGGGTAGGGTTTGGGTTTTGGGGTACAGGGGTGTTTTTAGGTTTTAGGGCAGGGTTTGGGTTTTGGGGTACAGGGGTGTTTTTAGGTTTTAGGGCAGGGTTTGGGTTTTGGGGTACAGGGGTGTTTTTAGGTTTTAGGGCAGGGTTTGGGTTTTGGGGTACAGGGGTGTTTTTAGGTTTTAGGGCAGGGTTTGGGTTTTGGGGTACAGGGGTGTTTTTAGGTTTTAGGGCAGTGTTTGGGTTTTGGAGTACAGGGGTGTTTTTATGTTTTAGGGCAGGGTTTGGGTTTTGGGGTACAGGGGTGTTTTTAGGTTTTAGGGTAGGGTTTGGGTTTTGGGGTACAGGGGTGTTTTTATGTTTTAGGGTAGGGTTTGTGTTTTGGGGTACAGGGGTGTTTTTAGGTTTTAGGGCAGGGTTTGGGTTTTGGGGTACAGGGGTGTTTTAGGTTTTAGGGTAGGGTTTGGGTTTTGGGGTACAGGGGTGTTTTTAGGTTTTAGGGCAGTGTTTGGGTTTTGGGGTACAGGGGTGTTTTTAGGTTTTAGGGCAGTGTATGGGTTTTGGGGTACAGGGGTATTACGACTTTATATAAATTAAATTAATTAAATTAATTTTATTAAATTTTATTAAATTAATAACAATATTTACAATTATTAATTTAATTGTATTAATAAACGATTACAATTAAATTATATTATTTAAAAATGTTTAATTAATTAAATACTTTTATTTTTATTAATTATAATTATATTATGTATTATTTATAACTTAATTAAATTATAATTATATTTATTGTAATTAATTACATTATATTATTTTCTATTTATAAATTTTTTATATATCATTAATTATATTATTTTAAATTACTATAATTAAATTAATTACTGTTTTAAAAATGTTATATTATTTTTATTATTTTAAATTAATTTAATTAACTTTATTACATTTTTTAAAAAAAAGATATACTTACCAATACTTACGATGTAATGGTATGCGTTGTAATACCATCTGCATTGTAATGCCATGCGTTGTAATGGCATGCATTGTAATGGTATTTGCGATGTAAAAATCGCGTTGTAACGGAACGCGTTGTAAAACATCGCGTTGTACTGACACCAATCCGATTAAAGCATGTGTAACATTTATTTGGAGCAACGGTTCAAATTTGAATGTGACACAGGGTAGGTATACCTGGGTATTCCCTAATTTTAAGAAGAAATAAGACAAAAACAGATTATTAGGTAGACGCAAAATCACCTATTTTTATCATCTTTATATTAAATCTATGAAGATCGTATTGTGTTGAAGAAAGCGAGCGTTGTAAGAAAGCGAGCGTTGTAAGACATAGGACTTGTTTCATGACATGATCCCTGTTTAAAGCTTCCGAAGGTGGAGACACCTCAATGGAAACGATTGGTTTAATTATATTATTTCAAACAGGCTTACCTTCGATGTGACGGACGATAATGCTTGCCATAATGAGGATTACATACACTATACATTACTGGAAAGAAGACATGCCTGGGCATTAAAGCATTGGAAAGCAGATCCAGTAACAAAAATTTCAGATCGTGGCGTTCATCAGAAATTGCAAGGATTGTGATGCTTGTGGCACCGGAAGTTTGTTCTGGGCCCAACTAACGATTTACCGTACTCAAGTTTAGTCATACTAATTCGATTTTTAATTCACCCAGAGAGGGATAGGTCATCCGATGGGCCTTGTGGTCTTAGTGAGGGTTGAGAAGAAAGGGGTCGAACTAATGGCCTCATAATGAAGACCAATTCATTGGCAGCTGACTCACAAATTAGTGATCAAATTCAAATACACCACCCTCAGGACCAGGGAGACCAAACCTAGAGACCAGTAGTTCTGAACTAGCTACGCAGAACAGAAGTAGCAGAACCTAATGCTCTTAAAACAATCTATGATTAACTGTATAATGCATTAGAAATCAAATCTTTCTAAGCACAGGAAAAAACATTTGAGACAAAATTAATAAAAGACTCAGACACATTTTTTTATGTATTTGATTATTGCATTAAAATTCCAAAATCAATGCAATTAAGTAACATTTTAAGCAGTTCAGTCATGAGTCTCATAACGTGTAATATAAAATTACACTTAGTAAGAATAAATGTATTACTAAATTAAAAGAATCCATAAAAGAGGATGGCTTAGGTTCGGGTTTCCTAATAGCAACAAAGGCAAGAGGATGGTTCAAACGAATTGCCTAAGCATGGGCAAGAGGGTCTGGTTAAAGTTTCTAAAGTGGAAAGTCCATGGGCATTGCAACAAGGAATGGAGCTAGAATGGAGCTATGATCAGGAAAGTTCTGGTTTGGTTTCTCTCACCAGACAGCTCCAAATCATCAAACAGGCAAGTTCATCAGCAAAATAGCATCAGTAGACGGGGAGGCAAGGGGGCCTGCAGTAGAATCCATAGGCAATTTGGCAGCATGAACCAAAGCTTGAACTGGGGCTAGTGTCCTGTCTCCGCCCATGGAACTCACTATTTATAGTTCCAATAGTTCAATTGTGAAATTTGTCGTCACTCCACTGTGGTCTGATCGTCATGTGATCATTCTTCCATTCAGAAGGTACAAATTAGTAGGTTCTAGTTATTTCCCCATATCTGTCATGAGAAACAAGTGTTCATTCTGTCCTCACAGGTTAGTCGGCACAAAAGATATTTACTTTGTAGCTCTTCATGTGTGAAAGTAAGAACTCAAGTTCCCATGCTTTCACACACAGGAGTAAGGAAAAAGTAAATGTTTGCTTGGAATACGATGAGAAGAGAACAGATAAAGAAATATTCAAGGAACCATAGCAAAAGTCCATCAGCTATGAAATAATGCAAACCTAAGACAAAAAGGCAATTCATTGCATTTAAAGCCAGCATTTCTTATTTACTAAAAGGAACTCATAATGAAGTTCAAGCATAGCAAAATTAAAGAAGCACATCATATAGTGAAATAATTATAACTCATGTCAACGGTTACTGCATATAAATGTTCAGCTCCGAGTATGGCCTACTACTAAAATATTTTAAAGTGCATACAAGGACATTATTATGTATCACTTTAGAGAAAGAATTTGCACCAACTTTTCATTTGCTATGGGGCAGAGATGCTAAGTTTAACTATTAACATTTGCACAATAGTGTGTGAGATTCATTTAAAATAATAATTATTTGTTAATTTCCACTGTAACAAACATTTTCATAAAAAATATTTTCATTACAACTTTGTTAAAATAATGAAGTAATTAGTTTATAAGCATGTCAATCTCATTGTATCTAAAACTCTTTTATTTCTACAAATACAAGCACTTTTTTACAGTGCTGGTACTTCAACTTTTGTTAGTTTCGAAGTAATTTTTCTAGACATGTGCATAATCCACGTAAGTGTTTCAGTGTCAAAATCATTGTTTGTGCCGAGCAAAGATTAACCAGCATTTACACTGCAACACGCTAAAGGTGCTTTACAAAATCACAGCTAAAATTGTCCCTGGTATGCGAATTAGCCCACCATTAGCCATGATGTTCCATTGAATTAAAGGCTTGACACTAACATAGGCAGTGATTAGTAGGTCACTAGTACGAACTCTGCAAATATTGGTTCCAAATTACATTCATTCCAAGTTAATAACAATTTCCAAAGACACATTTAAGATTTTTCTTCTTCCTGGTACTGTCATCGAATTGCATGGTTTATCGTGTTTATTGTAGTTACCTTTTGTCAAAATATTATGAGGCCTAGTGGCCAAATGTGCATAATTGTGACAAATAAAAAAGGCTAGGCTTAATCACTAGAATGTCATGAAAATTCCAACCTCTGTGCAAACCATTGTTGTGCACTGGTCGGATTTCTGATTGTACAGAATTCATAGCACTCAGTAAACACCAGGGGGCAGATTTACAAGCCCCTTGCGCCTCATTTACACCGCTGTTGCGTCACTTTTGTGAAGCAGCGGCGGCGCAGATCCTGCTCCATGGTGCGGGGGTACTTACAACGTGACGCATCTGGGAGATGCGTCACGTTGTAATGCCCTGCGCCACATGTAGGCGTTCCTGTGCTAAGGCGGGGGGGGGGCGTTCCGGCGCAGGAACGCCTCCTAAAAGTGGCTGAGTGAAATCTACAAGATTTCACTCAGTCACTTTTAGGCCCATGCTGCGCCAAAACCCTGCGCCTGCCTGAAGCAGGCGTAAGGATTGACGCAGCATTAACTAGATAGGGCCCCCAGAGCATTGCTGGAGCTGCGTCGCGCTTGCGATGCAACTCCAGCAATGCGTCACTTTTACGGCACAGATACGTCACGCATCTGTGCCGTTTTTGCACCATGGTGCGCCGCATTGTAAATGCGGCGCATCCATGATGGTGGAGTTGTGGCGCACAATAACTGGCGCATCCCTGCTAATTTGCAGGGATGCGCCAGTTATTGTAAATATGCCCCCAGATGTGATAATGTTTCCACCCCTCGATTTAATTTTCTCAGGTCAAACTGAACAGCTGAGATATGGGGATTTTTATGCAGCAAGCACCAAAATCCACCTATTCTGCATTAAGTCAGAAAAGGTGGAAATTATTGCACCCAATACATTTTGCATCAAAGAGTATCAGATTTTATTAGGTGATAAATTACCTGTGCCCCCCCCCCCTGTACACTTGCAATCAGGTCCCTGATGTTCATTAAGGAAAGCAGATGCCAATAAGTGTTCATACACACGAGGAAGATTTTTATTTTTGAGCAGTGAGCTGTGGATCCTAAGGTGCTGAATATCAGGTGCAGCCAGTCCTTAAGGGCGGAGGGACCTGCACCCCCCCACCTTTTAGCAAACATGAAGAGTGTCTGTTAGAATGAGCAAAAGTCAGCCTGGCAACCACACTTCAAGGCCGAGTCAGGCAGCCAGGGGCTGTACATGTGCTAAATGCACAGGTGCATGGCGGCCTGTGCCGAAATTTACTGGACTGAAGATTATGCATCCCTTTGGGCATGAAATCCTCAGCCCAGAAAGCACTTGGAGGTCTTCCCCCTCATGACAGGTGAGCGCGTTACAGATAGACTCAGATCTGGCCACTTCCGTTTTAACCCTTAAGTGCCAAGGAATGAGTGTCCATCAGTGACATTTGTCACAGAGTGGGGTGGGGAAAGCAACTCCCACTGAGCCCCTCCCACTCTGTGAAGAGTAAGGTACTGCTACCTCCTCCCATAACAAGGTCAGCCAATGAAAAGAGCAGTCCCAATCGTCGAGGAACAACCAATGCTTTCCTCTCACCACCCGATGTCACCACCAGGAGCCTGGTAAGTTGGTTTCTTAATGTTGGGTGCCGGAGTGTATGTATGAATGTATATATATTTGGAATATTGTGTTGTGAATGGGTGTATGTGTGCGTATATGCTTGTGAATGTTAGGTTTATGTGGGCAGTTGTGAAAGTATAGATGTGAGAGAATGTCTTTGTAGATGGGTCAATGTGAGCATATGTGCGCATATGTGACCACTGCAATCCCCGCTACTCACGTTATCAGCTGCCACTGATCCGTACACAACATAAAGCTTTTGGGTGTATGGGATGAATGGGAGCTCATATAGTAATTACTACTTTGTTTAGCCTCCCAGGTAATCAGTTTGGTGCATCCAAAGTATAGGAAGGAAACACCCTACTTCCCTAAACTCATTCTGAGATTGAACAAAATTAAACAGCAAATCTTGGAGCACACATGCACGGTCAAAAGTTCAATCATAAATATGTGAATAAATCAGCAAAAAAGTCAGTTGGGCTCTTGTTCTTTTCTTTAATTTCACCACATTCCAATCCCTTTGTGCCAACGCGTTTCGCCGTGGTAGGGTTAACCTACGGCTTCCTCAGGGCTGGAATTAATGAAGATTACACATATGTAATTATATACAGTAGCACTAGAATCAGTGCCAATAGAGCCCACATTACTTCAACCATGTGCAAAGGGACTATTCCAAAATAAAGTGAGAGTATTATTTTTCAGCAGTCCTCTGCTTTTGCCACAAGATATATACATTGTGAAACACAAATTAACATTTAGACATTCAGATACGTCCATCATGTTCTTATTACTTCTAGTTCACTGTTGTAACGTGATCAAACAGCTCCGGACCCAGGCTCAACCATGGTGTTATTATATTTATGAAACCCCAGTGAAAATTAACTAATAAGATTTGCATCAATTTGATGCCGGTACCTTTGATTTGTCTCAAGAAGTAAACCTGATAAAGTAGAGAAAACTCTCTTGCTATTGACAGAACATGCGAGGCAAGGTTTCAACAGTAAAGTGCCTGTCTAAATATGCACCATGAATATGAAGTCTTATACTCCCTCGCGGAAGTTCTCATGCGTTGCTGTTTCAGTCCACAAAGATCAATATCTCATGCAGCTCAATTTCAGATATAACTCCCAAATGATTATAAACCAAATATAGAAGGTCCAGTTTAATCAGGTGACGCGTTGAGTCTAAAATAGAATTATAGCCAAAAATATCTATGGAATAAATCTGATTGCACTCCCATCAAAAGACATAAAGCCTAAGGATTTTTCTCAGTTTAGGAGTCCTAAAGTTAGGAGTCCTAAATTTTCTACTCCTAAACGGAGAAAAATCCTTACTAAAAGACTTCCGGTATTCACAGAAGGCCTTTAGGTTTCCTAAAGTTAGGACTCCTAACTTCTGTGAATACTGAAGTAAGTGCCTTCTGTGAAATGGTAGTAGGTTTAGAATTTTGTCTTAAGTTAGTTCTATGAATCGGGCCCTGTGCCTTTACTTAAAGTGCAATGTGAAAAATGTGTTTATTTTCTGAAGAAAGTTTTCATTTCTATCTTTCTCAACTTACTAGGCCACACTATCCTACTCTGTCCCTTTAAGAAAAATAAATGCTTTTTCATAATATAGTGATTTAACGTAATAATCAAACTCTATGGCTTGGCTTTTTGTGAAATGTGCAGTTTCCGGGAAAAAAATGCATTTCTTCTTTCCTCATTTCATATGATTTTGTTTCTTTGCCACATATACATAATGAACAAGTGTATTAGTGAAAAAAATGCTTGCTGCAGCTAATGCTTTGTGAGTAGCTCAGCTTTAGGTCTTGCCTAGGCAGCGCGCATGCGCTGCCCTAGGAGAGGGCCTTTAGGAATCGGTCTTCACTTTTCAAGCACTTGTGCTTGTAGCGGCATCCACCTTGCAGTAGTGAGCAGAGGTGCCGCCACGTTGATTACAAACAGATGGCCCCTGCACGCCGCTGCTCGCTCCCGCAAGGTGGATGCTGCCACAAGCACGAGTGCTTGAAAAGTGAAGACCGATTCCTAAAGGCCCTCTCCTAGGGCAGCGCATGCGCGCTGCCTAGGCAAGACGTAAAACTGAGCTACTGACAAAGCACTTCAGTGCTGCTTTCAAAGATCCCATGCACAGGGCTGCAGCTTTGTGCATACGGGCATTTTGGATCAGTTTAATCAGCACTATTTGTAGTTTCCTTCGCTGAGGCTGACGTAACTGAGTTGTTTTCTTTAATATCCACTTAAGTGCTGATGAGAAGGTTGATTCCCCCTCACCGCCCATGTAGTTTACAATGCCGCCCTTCAATGACTCATTTTTACATATTAAAATTTTTAAAACGTTGGAAAATGTAAACACAGACGCATGACCTCTAAAGAAAACACCTAATTAACCTAGATACTAAAATTTGATTCCTGTTTGTTGATAGAAATTTGGGTCCAAACGTTTATCCCTCTCATAGACATTTTTATATAATAATGTAATACAGTAACGTACCCTGTCATTGAGCACAGCCAGTTTTTAGAAAAAAAAGTCAGGGGCCTTTCCATGACTTGCTCTGGATGACCTAATCTAGATCCTTCTGCAAGGTGTGTTTAGAACTCCCCTTTTTCCTACTTTTACAGTTGAGCCTTCCAGACCTTTTCTTCCTCTAACTTTGAACAATGTTTTGTGTGCGTGTTATATGTGGTGGATAGCATTTCTGGCCAATGGGGATTTCCTTTACACCCACAGGTTTAGTGTTGCTTATGTGCAAAGATTTATTTTCTTCTGAAGCAAAATGTCAAGAGTATCACTCGTCCACTCCCTCTCTAACCATCTTAATAGTCATTGAGAGTCCCAGTTTTTAGGTGTGGCTAGAGTAAACGTCAACTGTCTGCTACTAGGTCTTGCAAAACACTCATAAGCTCCCAAAGGCGAGACCTATTGGCTATGCCAAGTGTTGTCATATGATGTGACAGCAGATCCCTAACGGAGTGGTCTTTCAAAAGGTCCTCATGAGAAACTTTGTAGATGTAACTTTTTAGGTCGAACCTAGAGCAGCACACATGGGCTACTCTAGAAAACGACCTCTTAGAATCGCTCTGGACTTCCGGCATATGGCTTGCGGTTACGAGCATCTGCGCGCAAGTGCGCACGCACCACTTGTGGGACGCTGTAGCTCCTTTCACTTCACGGTCGCTTTCAGTGCGGCGCGCGCCTCATCAGTTTTTCACTTCACAGTCATTTTCAGCGCAGCACATGCCTCATCAACCAGCCTTGTGATCTCCTTGTTCACCTTTGAAGCTGATTTTTAATGTCCTTTTTGCTGTGAGAGCCCTTTTGATGCTATATTTGAGCAGCACAAGCAAAACCCTCAGGAAGTTGGTAAAGTGCTCCACAATCAGGCAGAGAAACTAACAACTGCATCCGCGCTTTAAAAGAACAGGCAGTCAAAAGGATGAAAGGGATTTTTGAGTCACCCTTTCCTCGTTGTACCGTTGTTCCTTGATTACAGAATTTAATCATCAAAGGGGAATGGATCACTTGTCCTGCTCAACCATTAGGTATGCAGGAATGAGGATGTCCCAGTGAAAAAAGACCCTCATGCACGTGATGGGTATGGTGGTATCTGAGGCGGTATATCTTGGTTCTCCGCTTATGGATCACGTGTGTGCATAATCATTAGGTCTATTTTCGGTTTATGCAGCCTCCACCAGAAGGTTCTTACCCATGGTTGACACAGTAGTGAGCCAGTGATAAGGGTTCTGTTAAAAAGACACAACAGCCGTGAGTTCTGATTCTTTATTGTACTTGGTTGTTGATCTGGTAAACTCTATAGGAGTGCATCACCTGGACTGAGTTACGAGTACTGGATGCACTCAGAGTGGTTAAAAAAGGGGGGAGTTGTGGGGGTATTCTTAAAAAAGGTCGCCATGTTTCTGCCTCTATCTGCCTGGGTTTAGGACTTACGGGCATTCATCAGGACCGGTGGTGGGAAAACGTGAGGTTTAACAAAATTAAGTGCTCAAATGTGAAAGAAAAAGGTGTTGCCCTGTTTCTCTGGACTGGAGGTCTTATGGTACCTGTAAAGAGTAAGCACAAGTTTTCGGCATACATACAGGGCGGGGGAAGGGGGACACACACACCAAGCAGAACGTTGCTGCTTATATCTATTCATACATGAATACATAAACAACTAAAAAATGGCAATACTTTAAAAACCGGTTAACAATCATGGCAATGTCAACTCTCTCTTTTTCTCTCCAAACTCATGCAGCGGGTATTTAGCGTGCTATTCGACAGTGGTTACATTGTATTCAGTGTCGACTTAGAGCGCTGATCTTAACTATGGTTATTGTCAAGTGGTGATAGTGGTGAGCCATAGGTGGGTGCTGGTGTTCTGCAGTCGCTATGCGGACTCGAACTATGTTAGTGATTACGAGTGCTCAGGAAATGTTACCTCGTGCATTTGCTTAACACGCTCCTGTCGGATCGTAGAGCTCTTGGAAGGGGCTAAAGGGTAGAGATATGGAGTGGTTAGCATGGGTGGTTTAGAATACTTGTGGTTTTTTGGAGACGCCATCATTGGTCTCGCTACCTGTTGCACCCGATCCTCAGCTTGCTTTGTGAGTGCGCTGCTCTGCCCTTACTGATAGGGAAACATTTGGTGGTGTTTCCGGGTCGTTTTTATCAGGCTGGGATACCGCTGTTGGTGATTACCTATTGGTCGGCTGTAGTTGTCATGGTAACAGGGGAATGTTTACCATGTTATGTGTAATCAAGATTACAGGGGTGATACGTACGGGGAGTTTATCTATTAGCCAAGGCCAGCCAGGGTATATTGTCATTTAGCCCTTCGCTATCAGTTTTGAGCCTATGCACCCATCTTTGTTCTTTTTCAAAAATAATCCTTTCTGCATTGTGATCTTTGTTTGGCAAGGTTTCTAGGATGACCCACTGTAGATCTTGTACAGTGTGGCCCTTCTCTAGATAGTGAGTGGCCATTTAAGTAGTGCTCTTTTTACATTTCACATTGCTCCTGTGTTCGCACAGTCTCGGTTTGGCTTTCCTGCAGGTCATTCCCACGTACTTCAGGTTGCACGGACATGTGATCATGTACACCACGTGTGTGGTGTTGCAGTTTGTGTGGCTATTCAGGGTCCATTTGAAGTTGGAAAGCAGTTGGAGCTCTTTGGTCGGTTTTGTGAGGCTGCAGACGGAGCATGAGCCACAAGGGTAATGTCCCTGTGCTTGTGGGTTTCCCCATAGATTGGTGTGTTGTTTCGGTGTTTTTGGTGGTGGTCTCGTGTGGACCAAGATGTATTTCAGGTTTCTGCTCCTTTTATTTGCAAATCTGGGTTTTTGCCAAGTGAGGTTACCTGATGTCAGTATGCGCCAGTTTTTTTCAACGATTACTGAAGCCACACGTCTCAGTTGAACAGCATCCCTGGTGGGCCAAAAGCGGTGGTGGCATTCAAACCAAACCATGACAATAAAAAGTCACTGCCCGCTGTAATAAGAAGTCCTTTGTCAGAGCCAGCAAGAAGGGGGATTGCAGGTGCAAGAGAATGCGTTAAAGTGACCAATGTGCGGTTACACTGGTGCATTACACAGTTCATGTGAGATATTCCCATGCAGGCGAAGATTCGCCAGTAAATGAAAATGCCAGAGCGGTGTTGGTCCTTGTCAGTACTTCGACCGTTGTTCTTCACTCCGATTCATGCAAACAACTCAGATTGAAACTGCTACCAGATAAAACATGCTGCAGATGTAGAAGGCCAGCATTACAAAGTCTGCAGGGTGGGCGCAGTTTCGGGAAAAGCCCCGCTGTGGTGCTCTAAATGAATGTCTTGCCACCCCTTCTCGCCACCTTCCCTTCTCTGGGTCCTGCAGTGCTCCCACCATTTAATTCGAAACCTCGAAGATGTAGATTGGTAGAACGTGTTTGCTGTTGAAGAAATAAATTGAAAATGAATTGAATGGTGACTTTTCTGTGACTGTTATTGTTTTCAGTTTAGTCTCGGTTCCTTCTCCTGGGACTTCCTGAATTCATTTTTTTCTGGTTACAGCCCTGTCCCCATTAGATTTAATGTTAAGGCACACCACTAAATCAGAAAGCATTACAACTAAGTCTGAGAAATGGCGTACGCCTCAGTGTGTACAAGATTAAGGCCTAGCTAAAATCAACAAAGCGCTTTTTCAGCACTGCAACTGCCACTGCGTAGTAATTAAAACAAGCAGTTGTAATGTTTTGTCTTTAGTGTGGTAGACTGCCAAAATTAAAAACGATTTAATTAAAAACAGTACTGGTTGGTTTTTACTAATGATTGCTGTGGAAATCAAGTGTTTTATGCTAGAAGGTTGGCGGACTTGACAAGTTACCACTGCAGTGGCATTTTTATGCGCAAATGCTACTTACAAGAAGCATCTGCAAGGCAATAGGTCTCTTATATACACAAGTGTAAGCTTTTGGCATTGTAAATGGCAATGCCTTTTATTTATGTTTAAAAATCAAAGCATAAATAAAATGCATTGTCATTTATAATACCAATAGATCAAACTTGCTTAAATGCGAGACCTATTGCATTGCAAATGCTTGTTGTAATATGTTGTAGCCATCTCTAACTGACTTCATATTGACATGAACATTTACCGGAGGAATCGAGGACGATGATGACGAACCACCAAAAGATCTTTACCCAATTGACGCTGATGACCATTCATCTGTTTTGCAACATGTTTAGTTGCTTAGCACATGTTCCTAGCTAGAGAGATACTTTTACTACTCTACTCATCTCGAGGCATTCAATGTATCTCAACCCTGCCACGCCCCTCAGAATTTATTTTTCTTATGCTTTGTAGGGAGACTTTTTGCTTTTATTCTTCAGGTCACTAGGAGTCATCCCAGGTGGAGGGGTGGAGCCCAGGATGAGGATTTTGAGTTCCGAGTTTAGCTTGAGGCTGCTGTCCTTCATTCAGGTGGCAACAGCCTTCATCCTGTCATGGAAGTTGCTCTTGGCGAAAATGGGTTCGATGATGAGGGAGAGGATCAGCTAGGTGTCAGTGTATGAGATGATGTTTAGTCTGTGGTTCCTGCCTGCGAGAGGGGTCAAGAGGCACATTTCTGCTTTTATATACTGGAATAGAAAAATCCCCTCTCACCAAACTTTTAAGCTCTTTAAAATAATTCATGATGACAATTTACAGGACTCTGTGCTGTGGTTGCTTTGGAAGTCAGATTAGGAAAGGTCCAGGATGTGGTCTGCTTCGATGAACTCAGAAAGTTGGCCGTTGATGGCCTTCTCAATCGCCTTGGCTGGAAAAGGGAGCAGAGAGATGGGATGAGCAACAGGGGAGATGGAGGAAAACTATTATAGAAGGGAACAGATTATATCCAGTCCTTACTTCGGAGACCTGCCTAGAGGGGACAGTGCAAAGATTTCAGAATGAAGGAAGCGGATGAGTCAGATACTGATTCAGGAGATCGAAAACTGGAACAGATTTTGACTTTGAGATCTCAGCCACACATGACCCCTGCAGAGCAGAGTAGCTCAGGTTCTAGTACTTGTTCTATAGTGGCAACTGCTCCAGAGCAGCCGGGTGTGTCCCATATTGAACGACCCCTATAGATATTGCAATTCTTTTCACCAGTAGTAGCTAGACCACAAGTGGTTGTGAATTCTACAGCCATAGTGCCTTGTGTTGCCCCATTACCTTTCATTAGTGCTCCATCTGTAACTCGGGTGGTAACCAGTGCTCCTCCGCTTATAGAAATATGACCTGAGACTCAGTAGTTGACGGAGGAGTAAATACTTCAGGATTTGTCCCAACTTCCCAGAACTCATAGGTAGTTGCCTGAAAACCACCATTAATGGTGTAAGCCCTTATAGATGGAGCGATGCTAATATTTACAGCCCCAATCTCATCTGAAGAAATAGTTGCAACTGAGGAGGGATATATACCAGCTTGTTTCCAGGAAGCAGGAAGATCTAGTAAGGCAGAGAATGTGGGTACATCTGAGAAATCAGAGATTGAAGAAAAAAACTATGAATATCTCACAACGTAAATTTGAAATTAAAGAATAATATGGGGATGTCTAGAGCTTGAACACTTAGAAGAGTATCAAAGGAAATAATTCATGTACCTGTGCAAGGAAGTTTTGAGGAGAGCTGCTGAATTCATGACAAACTAACTGAACCTGATCAGAAATATGGGAAAGATCTTACAAAAAATATGCAGCCACACGTAAGCTATAGAGTTCAATTAGATGACCCTGCATTTGTGAATATGAGGATTACAGCACTGTGACTGCATATCATAGAATTGGTTAAGTGCATTGATACGTTGGGTTAGTTTGAAAAATTAGAAATCAAATGGGCCAAGAAACTTGTGATGAAAAAGAGGAAAGCAGCTATTGCAGGGAAGCAAGATGAAGTAAGTAGGGAAGAAGCAACAGCTTACCCACTTAGAGAAGTAGCTCAAGGAGCATATGTCATTGTTTCTTGGAGTTGTGGTGATTTGGCTGCATTCATAAACAATTAAGAAAGAAGGCGGTGTAGTGGCAGGCACAAGTGGAAAGGTTCATAAAGAATTCAAAAGTATTATGGATGGATTTGATTAAGGTTTTTGAATTTGTACTGCCTGCCAATTTTGTGGGCTGAATGTAAAACTACAGTGCAGTGGCCTAGAGAGGCTGGGACAAATGCAGAGAGTGGCTGGAACAAATGTGCTGTGTCCTATAGTGATGGAGAAGTATGAAGCAGTTATTACCTTGTTGAAGGGCAGAGTGCCCCTAAAAGATCTGGATTGGCTCAAAATTAAAAACTACCAAAGATCCGAAGGAGATTGTACTCAAATATTAGAGATTTTTGCAGGTATTCCAGCAGCATAGTGAACATGAATATCCGGAGGAAAAGGATATGGGGATTTTTGTGTCCAAGGTTGTACTTGGACTGAAGTCAAAGATCAGTTAGCACATAACCCAAAGTGTGATTTGTTGGCAGAATATGTCACTCACTGAAATCTTGAGATATTGTAGTGATGAGTAAGACATGAAGCAGAAAAGAATAAAATAAAAATTCCGATGAGCTCAAACGAAGCTAGCTTAGAAATGTTTTCAGAGCCCTTCTTTTGTAGGGAACCAATCAAATATGCAGGGAGTTGTGATGCCCCAAACAGAGTTTCAAGGAAGCCAAGGATGAATGTCCATGTCACAGGGAAGAGGTAAAGGTGTTCCTGTGGTTAATGGATCTGGATCAGATGTTGCCGCTAGGATAAAGATTTGCACTTGTCACATCTGTCAAAAAACAGGCCATTGGAAGAGAAATGCAATATAATCCTGAAAACCCTGGAGGAAATATGCAAATGCCACAAGGTATGCAAATGCAAAATGTGCCCGGTCAGGGAATGAAAATGTCAGCACAGGGACAGTTCCTAATAATGCCAATTGCATGGCATGGATGGGGAATTATAGTTTTTTAATATTTATTTTTTGGGGAGTTGTATATAGCGCAAACTTGACGCAAAGGTATCAGGTATCAGAGCACTTTACATGAGCACCAGTTGTGTTACATAAGGCACATGCATTTTTGATAGGCATGGGGAGATTAAGTGATTTGTCCAGAATAACAGGATGTTGAGCATCTTTGCCAAGACTCAAACCCGGTTCCCCACATTTGAGGCTGACCGCCCTAGCTGTTAGGGCACATCCTCCCCCCTCCTCTATGATTTAATTTGGATCAGATGTCAAAAATGAATATGAATCAATTTTAGAATGCCATGCCTCAATTCCAGAACCCAAACCAGCATGCCTTGCAACAATTTCTGTTATTTGAGACTGATGGTTCTGGTTCAGCGAATTCTCAATGATGGTGCCTAAGAGAGGAAGAAGATTGCGTATTTGGTTCAGTCTTAGAGGTAGGCCAGAGTGGCCCATATGTAGATGCAGAGGTTTACGGCCACACTGTATCATTGCTCATTGACACCAGTGCTACCCGGTCCACTGTTAAAACAATGGAAGTCACAGACTTACCTCTCTAAGGGAAGACAATCCATGTTGTAAGAGTAATTAATAAACAAAATCAAATTCCAGTTTCTGAAAGACTAAAAATAGGATCCCTTGAAGAAAAGCAACACTTTTTGTTTGCAATTCAAATCCTGTGAACCTAGAAAGGAGAGATTTTTTGTGCAAGTTAAATTGCACAATTTAATGTACACCAGATGATGTAGCATTCCAAACACATAATAAGGATGTGGATATTACATTGATCAGAAAACAAACCTAGGCAGGACTATTTCATTTGTTGATGAATTACCTGAAGATCGGAGAGGAACAGTGAATACCAAAGTTTAGGATTTTGCAGAGAAAGTCATCAGATTATTTAAAGGTGTAGAACCAGTCTGAATTACAGTGATACTAAATGCTGTTTACTTCAGAACACCAGCATACTATTTGACCCCAGAAACTGTTGCAGGAGTACAACTAATGCTAAATGACATGTTACAGAAAGGGATCCAGAAAGAACTGAATGGTTTAACACATTGATCTGTGTCTCACTGCCATTGCATGAAGGGAGACAATGTTTACTTTCGTTTGTCTTCCAGCAGAAAACTTTAACATGGCGTCATGTCCCACAGGGGTTTACAGAGAGTTCACATATCTGGAACTAGATTTTTAAAAAGTATCTAAAGACCCTTGGTAATGCCACACAAGTCCACTCTTATTCAATATATAGATGATTTTCTTGTGGACTCAGAAATGCAGAATGTATGTAAAATTTACATCAATGCATTCTTGAATCACCTGGCTGAGAACTGACATAAAAGGGGTGATTAGGATGGCGGGCGGACTTAAGTCCGCTCGCTATCCCCACGGTGTTGAGAACAGCCGCCAGTTATACAGCGGTCCTGCACCGTGAATTAGCATGCAACCGCCATCCTGGTAAATCAGGTTTCAATGGCGGGCGGATCGCCACAGCCGGGCCATTGGTGGCGATCCACCCACCATCGTAATCAGCCCCAAAGTCTCTCCAGCAAAACTGAATTACTGTAAAAAAGAAATTCAATAGCTGGGACACACCATTGTGAAAGGAGCTAGAAGAGTGTAATCAGAAAGAGTGGATGCAATCTTGCAGATGAATCTACCAGGAACTCAGAAAGAAATCAGGATGTATTTGGGAATGATTGGCTACTGTAGGCAGTCGATACCAAACTTTTTCTTGGTGGAAAAGCCTCTACAGAGAATGACACACAGATGTGTCTGATCCGATTCCATGGTACAATGCATGTACAAAAGCATTCCTAGATTTGAAGAAGTTGTGTTGCACCCCAGCACTAGAAATGCCAGTTTATACAAAAGAGTTCACACTATTTTCCAGAGAGAGAGATGGGTGCGCTCTCGGTTTTGACACAAACACATGGGGAACTCGAAAACCTGTTGCAAACTTTTCTACAACCCTTGACCCTGTAGCCTCAGGACTTCCTGGTTGCCTTAAAGTGATGGATGCCATAAATCCACTTTTAGTCTGGAAAAGAGAGAGAATATAGTGATGAGATACCCATTAACTGTCATTCTCCCTCACTCTGTGGAACTGTTGGTAGCGAAAACAGAGAATCAATACACGACCATAACAGGTTGACCAAATATGAACAAAATATTTTATCCCCTGAAAATGTTTTAAAATGTTGCACAGCTTTGAACCCTTCAAAGTTATTGCCTGTAAATGATGTAAATTGTAATGAAAATAAACACAACTGTCTAGATAAAACAGAACTGTGCACCAGCCGCCCCGCCTGATATCAAGAATGACCCCCTGATTGATCCCAATCATGTGTTATTTATAGATGGCTCATGTTTGAAAGGAAATGATGGCACACTCAAAGGAGCATATGCCGTGTGCACCATAAATTATGTGGTCGAAGCTTCGTGGCTTCAATTAATGTTCTCTGCCCAAGTTGCTGAATCAATTGCTCTTACTACAGCCGGAGGTCTACCTGCTCAAATAAGAGCACCATATTCATTGACGGCCAGTATGGGTTTGGTATAATCCATGATTTAGTTCAGTTGTTGACACAGTGAGGCTTTCTCACATTCTCAGGAACCCCAATAAAAAACGAGATGCACATCAAGATCCTATTGGATGCACTGCAGCTGCCAGGAGAAATTGTTGTCGTAAAGTGCTTGCAGGCAGAATTTGTACAGGCCCAGATGCAGGAGGCTGGTAGAAGAGGTTTGCCATAGGTGCATTACTGTCAACAGCTAAACGAAGGTGAAAAGACACATGTCACACTGACAAACCTAGGGAGATCAGGTGGCCCCTTTAACAGGATGCAGATGGATGTTATCAAGATGCCTGTCCATAACAGGCTGAGATATATCCTGGTGATATTGTGTTTTCTCACGATGGGTGGAAGCCTAACCAACTAAAAGATGTGACAGCCTCACAGTAGCAAAAGTCTTATTACGTGAACTGATCCCCAGCATATCAATTTCTCTTGAGTCAGATAGAGGAACCCACTTCAACAAAGAAGTCATTAAGATGATCTGCACAGCCTTACAGATCAAACAAAGATTACACTGCAGTTACAGACTAGAAGCCTCTGGTATAATTGAACAGCATACCGTTACCATCAAGTCTAGATTGGCCACAGTCTCCACCTCTCTGAAATGGACAGATACCTTACCATTGGTGCTGATGAGTATTCAGAGGACACCTGACCGGAAGACAGGGTTATCTCCACATGAAATATTGATGGGTAGGACCATGAGATTACCTCATGTTTCCGCAAATGCGCTCTTGAACATTACTCACAATATTTTCCTGGACTATTGTAAGGAACTGGCTGACATCATCTGTTTTGTCTCTCATCAAGTCTCAGCCACCACCCAAGATCCACATCAAGAACAGTGCCATGACCTCAATCCTGATGACTGGGTTGTGATCAAGAAGCATGTTCAGAAGACTTGCCTTGAACCCAGATGGAAAAGCCCCTTTCGGGTGACCCTTACTAAACACACAGCTGGTAAGTGTGCTAGAGGCCCGAACTGGATTCATGATATGCACACCAAGAGAGTGACCAATCCAGAAGAAGCACCTTTACTCTTTGATCCTGAATGAAGAGCATTGGTGGTTGTACCACCAGTCAAGACACCACTTAGACCTGCAGCACTTTTGCCAGTTCAACAAGAGGGAGATAAAAGGGGGGAAGAAGAGAGAACAGAAAATCAAGTGCAAATACTAAAAATAACACAGAGTGGTGTGGAAATATCCAAAGACAGAGAAGTAGAGATGGAATCAGGAATCACCAAGAAGAAGTGCTTCAATTGTGGCTTTGAGAGAAGACAATCCAGGTGAAGGAACTAGAACTGGAATAAGGAGAAGCCATTGACAAACAGAATGGCCTTTAAGCTATGAAAACAAGAATCAGGGGCGAAGTGCTTTAATAGCTCAAGCACAAAAACCGGGAACTAAAGAGACTTAGTCTAGTGATGAAAGCAGCCTAGACCCAAATTAGTAAAACCTGAGAAGATCAGAAAGAGCACAGGTGCCTTATCACAGGTATTCTGCTCCTGAATGGTCATACTTTAAGAGCCCTCCTTTGAATGGTACATTGGAAGATTTGCACAAAGTGAATCTTGAACTATTTAAAGCTCCCTTAAATTAAAACAAAATTAAACAAAAGGGAAAATAATTGAGAAATAATCTGAAACTGAACAGAAGAAAGATTTAAACTTTGTCTATTAGATAGGTTTGATTTTAGTATGTTATGTTACATAAGACTAACCTAGGTTCGAATTAAAGGTTAAGAAGGCATAGGGATAACATTTTAGAAGAACACTGAAGGGCCGATTCCGATTCGGTAAAATCCTGTCCGAATCTCCGTAAGGAGCAGTTTTCCGGTACGAATCCTATCCCGAACCGTCCCCGTACGTAGGATGTAGTACGATGTGCACCCAAAGCAGTTCTCCATACGAATCGTACAAAGGACAGTACGACTCAAGAATCCGTACGGATCGCATTCGGAACATGCAGTACGCAATGTCGGTATGGATCGAAGCATCATTTTCCAACCCAGCAAGTATGAATTGTATGGCCAACACTCCGTATGACTCTCTTGATACGGGAGCTGAAAACATTGAGAAAAACAGATTTCAAATTGAAATGGGTACAAAACGCCCCCCCTTTGGGTACAGTGCGTACACTCCTGGATTTCAGGGGTACGGTGCATCGGGGTATGGTGCATACACCCCTGGATTTCAGGGGTACAGTGCGTATGACCCATGCGTACACCCCATGATTGTGGGTATACGGTGCGTAGGGGTATGGTTTGTAACCCCAAAGGCCGTAGGTGTACGGTGCGTACACCCCGTGCGTACACCCCTTGAGTTTAGAGGTACAGTGCATATGTGAATGTGTGGCTCTCCGTACAAATTGCTTCTATGCGACGTTTTCCGTACGAATCGCGTACTCAATCTCCGGTCCGGATCGTACTTGTCGGGTCGTACGGCATGTTTACGATTCGTACTGTTCACTGTGAGGGTCTATGTCGTACGGATTTCACCTCGTGTTTCGTATGGTTCGCAAAGATTCTGATGTATTTTTTACCTACGGATCGTACCACGGGATTCGTATGGATCTGTACGATTCATACGGAAACGGCTACGAATATGAATCGTCGTACGGATTTGTTTCCCGAATCGTAATCGACCCCTGAGTAGGGCTAAGCATTGTCTGGATAGGAGCATAACTGAAAAAAAAGAAAAGAAAAAAAATAACCACACTAAAGAATTCCTCACTAAACGTCATCATCAGTTATTAAACCAAGAGCTATGAACTGACTCAGAGAAAGTGTTGCATTAGAAATAAATATAAATATATTATGTGTTCAATTATTGTAATAACAATAATAAGGATAACTATAGTACCAATAGGATTATAATGGGTTCAGTTATCGTAATTACAATAATAATGATCATTATATTACTAATAGGATTTTACTTAGCACCGTAGTCAGAGTCTAAAGGCAAGAAAACTACTAATTTGCATATCTACAACACTATGGAAGATTCCTTTAGTTACTACTTTATAAGCTACAAGAAAGATGATTATTCCACTATTGTCTATTCTAGGTTAGTTCAAGGATACACTAACTTAATGAACACAAAAGATTTCTATGTTTGCGCACATCAGAGACAAAATACATTACCTAATATATCATGCTGTTTTTCCTAAGCGATTTCTTGCAGTATTTTATTATCATTAGTATATGGGAAAGGATATTTTGAGGTACTTTTATTTTAATGATTATCTAGGTGCAGAGACACGATATCAAGTTTTTTTATTTCGAACCACAGAAATATCGAGTTGCAAATCTCAAAGGGATAGAATATCGACATCAAGAATATCGATGACCAGAAAATCGACCAGAAGGTTAGAAATATAATTTTTGTTAATATCAAAGTCAGTAATATTATTTGCAAAAATATATGTTTGTTAATAATATCGATGTTTATGTTTGAGTTATGTATATTAGTATGTATTTTATGTGTATGTGTTCTATATTTTTGTTCAGTATTGTATTTTTTTTAATATATATATTACATTTTTAGAAGTTAGTCATCAAGGTAAATTTAGCATTTTAGTACCGTATCAGGTTGTGGGTTTATAGGGGAATAGGGTGGGATATAATTTAATTATAGTAAATTAAATATTAATTTTTTAGAAATTATTTTTAATTAAATGTTATTTTTTAGTTCTGTAGTGGGTTGTGGGTTTATAGGGGAATAGGGTGGGAAGTAATTTAATTATAAAAAAATATATAAAAAGCAATTATTTAGTTTTATTTTTTGGTATTGATAATTAAATTGTTGTTAATTATTAATTGCTAATTAATTCATATTAGTTGATTATTTGCTAATATTAATTTTGTTGATTTATTTTAGGAGCGGGTTGTGGGTTTATAATGGAATAGGTTGGGAAGTAATTTATCATAATAAAGAACTTATAAATTTGTATTTATTGGCCACGCCCCCTTGTCATACTTAGGTGAACCTGCCCACGCGCATCGCGGGACGCGCGCGGGGCGGCCACCGGGGCGAAGACCGGGCAAAGAGCGGGCCGTTCTAGGCCGTTAGAGGCCGGCTGAGACCGGACCGGGCCACCCCTCTGACGCCCCGGGCCTTGTAGCTCCCCTTACATACTCCATCATGGCGACCAGAACTTCACGAAGTAAGTCTGCTCAACAAGGTACAAGCACTCTGGAAAAATTTTTCCCAAAGACGAGTAACCTAGCTAGTAAATGCTCGTCAATCCCTGAGGCGCACCTCGAGATGGGCCCGGAAAGTGTGTTTCTGGATCAGGGGGATACCTTTTCCACAGACGCTAGTACACCGATCACACTGGATGCCACCCACATGTCATTAATGGACAGCATTGATCAGACGATCGAGTCGGTCCTTCAGCAGTTAAGAACTCCTTTGACGCAGAGGGACAGGAACTCCTCCCGGCTATCTGGGATCTCTGACCATACTACCATTCCGGAAAGCAGGGGAACAGTCCTGCAAGACCCAGGTCAGGCCGACTTGCCCATAGACGATGTAGGCAGCATAGTAGAACACCCCCCCAAAAGGAAAAGGTCCAGGAAAGCAAAGAAGGCAAAGAGGGCCAAAGTCGACACAATAGAGCCAAATCAGACTGACAGCATAGACATTTCTGCTTCTCCTGACCTCAACCTATCAGGGTCCAGGTCGAATCGCATGGGCTCTCCAGCTCCTGCTTCCCTACCCTTGCACACGGGCCCTTTTATTTTTGGTGGGGCAACTTCCACTTCCACTAGCACTGACTCATTAGTCAACACACTCACTGACATTATGAGGAGCTTGTTAACCCCCATTGCAGCTAAACTGGACGCCATAGAGTCCAGACTGAAGGCCTTGGAAAGCAGTCATCTAAGGAAAAGCCCTGGGATAGTCACAAATGTGACTAACCCCCCTCCAGTCCCCCGGGCCTCCCTGGTGAATAGCCGGCGGTCCGCTGCACCGTCACAGGGCGCTAATGCGGTGCTGCTAGGCACGGACGGTGCGCCTGTTCCTCAGGCGCCCCCTTTGTTGCCCTCGGCTCCCAGGCCCCCTGTTCCGGCCCCAAGGAGATCAAAGCAACTTCCAGCGCCACAGACTGGGGGAGAAGTGATCCCTACAAATGGCGCTACTGATGGTCCCGCTCCCCACTGTGATAGGCGCAGGGTGGTTAACCTGCCCCCAGAAGCTGTCCCATACACGGTAATCATGGTGGGAGTACCTGAGTTAACTGGTGATATGAGGGAGCCCCAAGACTCGTTACGAAACAAGGTGATAAGCTGGCTTAGCATCAACAGGCCGCTGCCTCCTAGCCTGAAAGGCGAGGTCCTGATGGCTAGGAGGATCCCTTGGATTGGTCACACCCCAAAGAATAGGGCTGGGGACTGCATCATCATAAGTTTTAAAAGCCCCCACGTAGCCAACTACATCTCTAATTGGCTTGCAAGGCCTGACAAGTCCAACATAGAATTAGTCCCCCTTTCGTACTTCTACCCAAATGCAAGTAGCACAGAGGCAAGGGGGGAGAAGGGGTGGACTAGAGTGGGCTTTGCTGTGGATGGCTCACGCTATAGACCAAGGCACCACCTTCCACATGCACAGGTAAACTTCATACATCACAACAGATTCTCCTGCCTAGATCAGGTCGACTGACTACAAATCAGTGAGACCTCATCTGGCTCGGGAAAGATGGTAGATGAGGTTCTTAGGCGGGTGGGAGAGAGCAGAGCCCCTGCAACTGAACTTGGTCCCCAGGTTAAGGCTAAAGTCAAGGCGCAAAGTCGGGTGGGAATGACTGTAGCCCCTGCAATTGAATACGCCCCGCAGGTTAACGCCAGAGATCGACCACCTAACAGCGGTGACAGTCTGGGCTTACAGGGGACTTCTCACAACATCGGGACTGGCCACATACGGCAACCCGGGGGGGACGAGCTGTCTGGTCCATCTACCATCGTGCCAGGAACTCCTCCACCCATAGTCCCTACGCAATCCCCCACTGTGGGTCAAGGCCCTCTACCTACAGATCAGGGCCTGAGAATTGTTTCGTGGAATGTAGCGGGTATTGCAAACAAGGAGGGCACACCGGAGTGGGACCATCTAGTGGCCAGTAGCGACATCCTCCTCCTTCAAGAAACGTGGGCGCGGGACACTGTAACCAGGAATGGGTTTGATGTATTTGAAATTCCTGCCAAATGGGGTGGGAGGGGGAGGCCGTCAGGCGGGCTGGCAATCTGGATTGCGAGTCACACCGGATGCCAGGCGGAACAGGTACATACGTCCTCCCAGGACATCCAGTGTGTTCGGCTCACATGGCCTGGTAAACCATCTTGGGCCCTTGTGAATGTCTACTCTCGACCAGTTGCCTCGCCAAACGAATCCCCAACCCTAAACGACCTCTCCTCCTTCCTGGGGCAGCTCCCGGGAGACCTCAAGGTGGTGCTTGGAGGAGACTTCAACTGCCACTTTGAACCCCTTGAGGGCATGTCGGAGGGTGCCCTCACGGCTGAGGATGACTACTGGGGAGTCCCACCCTCGTCCTCCCCATATCCCAAAGCCTGGTCCCCCCTTGCAATACAACTTATGTCCCTTACCCTGAACTACGCACTGAGGGCTTGTAATGGGCGTACCCTTTCCGATACTCCCTCAGTGTGCACTTTTAATAGGAGGGGTCACGAGTCGAGGATAGATTACATCATGGTGGACATTACACTCTGGCCTAAAGTCCTCGACTTCAGGGTAATAACAGGTCAGATAGCGATCATAATGCCCTGTGTTTAAATATCCAGTGGCCTCCCCATGTAGTGGGAAAAGTGGTAGAAAACCCAGGGGGAGATGAGGGGGATTTGGTTCTCGCAACCAGCAGGCGACGGGTTAAGTGGGGAAAACTTGTGAGCTCAGAAGAGGCCATTAGCAAACTATACGGGTTGGCACTCCCAAGGTTTATGGAGGTGGATGCACTGCTAAACGCACCAAGAACCCCGGAATACAATGAGAAACTGGGTGATATCCACCAGGGTCTTGTAAGAGATTTGGCTGAGGTATTCCACCCGCTGGTGCCAAATAGAAAGAAAAAGACCCATGTTCCCACCTGGTATACCTCCTCTTGTAGGGCAGCAAAGTCTGAGCTCATTGCTGCAATAAAAGAGGGGTCTAATAAGGCCAAGGTGCGTGCCCATAGGAAACACTATAAAGCAGTGATGGCGTCTGCCAGGACCGAGTGGGACTGGAATCATTGGCATGATCTTCATGATGCCCTAAAAGTTAGGGACTCCCGTAAATTCTGGGCCCTTGTTAATAATGGCATAGGGGAACTCAAAAATGCAGTAGAACCCAATATTGCCCCCGAGGTTTGGGAGGCCCATTTTGGGGAACTTTATCAAGATACCAATCCTTGTCCTGCCACAGCTCTGGTTGCGCCCTGTGGCACACAGGACTGTGAATTGGAACTATCCCTGGGGGAAGTGGAGGCAGCCCTGAAGCAACTACCAGCGGGGAAGGCGCCGGGTCTAGATAGGCTACCTGGGGATTTGTTTAGGCACCACCTGGACATCTGGGGCCCATACCTTCTTATTCTTTTTAATGCCATCCTAGGAGGTATGTCAATCCCCGGGTCGTGGCTGGGGGCAGAGATTGTTCCGATCCATAAGAAGGGATCTACTCTGCTCCCCGCCAACTACAGGCCCATTAGCCTAATAGATGTACCCCAAAAGCTCTTTGCGCGCCTCATCCTTAATCACCTCCTGGACTGGGTGGAGGAAAATGACATCATGACCCCCCTTCAGGCTGGCTTCAGAAAGAACACGTCGACCATGGACCAGATCTTCCGCCTTCTTCTCCTATATTGGAAGACGGTTACCATAGAGGGTGGAAGACTGTACATGGTCTTCGTGGATCTGAGGTCAGCCTTTGACCTAGTCCCTAGAGGGAAACTTTGGGGGGTTTTGCAGGAGCTGGGAGTGCCCCCACACCTTCTTAGTACCATCATCAGGCTCCACGAGAACAACTATGCCCAAGTAAGGTGTGGGAGGGATGGTAAGCTCTCGGGCAAATTCCCTGTCCTTAGAGGAGTCAGACAGGGCTGTGTCTTAGCGCCAACCCTCTTCTGCCTCTTCATTAACAGTGTCATTCAACATCTTGACACTGTCGAGGACAATGATGCCCCGGTTTTGGCAGGCAGGAGGGTTCCGGCAATCATGTTTGCTGATGATACCCTCCTGCTTTCCAAATCCCCTATGGGGATCCAGAGGATTGTGAATGGTTTTGGCCTTTTCTGTCGGCAACACGGGTTGGAGGTCAACACAGAAAAGACTAAGTTTATGATCTTTAATCCCCCTGCCAGAACCAGACCCAACCCAAAACTGGGGGAAGTTAGTCTTGAGAGGGTCTCGACCTTTGTCTATCTGGGGGTAACATTACAAGAAAACCTGGCCTGGGACTGTCAGATAGCGAGATCAAGGCTGAAACTATCCCAGCTAGCGGGCGCACTCCTGAAGGTGGCAAATAAATCCACCTTTAAGCCTGTAAGTCCGGCCCTTGAAACCTATAGATCCCAAGCGAAGGCAGCAGCCATGTATGGCAGCGAGCTGTGGGGTTACAAAGCAGGGAAGGCATTGTTAGCGGTGGAAAATACATTCTTGAGACGCCTACTTGCTCTCCCGCAGGGAACGCCACTCCTCCCCCTAAGATTGGATTTGGGCCTACACTCCATCGCTGAAGATCTTTTGTCCAAACCCGTGAAGTTCTGGCACCGGATATGGTCCACTGAGGAACTGCACCACTACAGACAGGACCTTATCCATGTTCTGAGGTTGAATGGCAGTAACAAAATCCCCTGGCTGGCTTTTATTAAATCAGAATTGTCCAGTTTAAACTTGCCAGACCTCTGGGATGATCCAGTTCAGGGCTGTCAAAGGATCACACGCAAAACACTTGCCCAGCTGTACAAAAACAAAAACTTGGCTGACATGGACAATGCTCATAGCACCGGCACCTTGACGAGTCGTTTTATGGACTCCAAAAATTCTTACCTTTTTGAACCTTTTATGGATTTTATTTTTCCTCTTTTGGCGAGGAAATTGTTTCTGCAATGGAGGTTTGGCACACTCCCCACTAAGGTATTTACCCACAAATGGCTCACTGGGGGTGACAAACTCTGTCCTTGTTGTAAAACCAAGAATGAAGATGATTTGCACATAATGTTTGTTTGCCACGCATACCAGAATCCCAGGAAGCGTTGGATTGCACCGCTGTGCCGAAACCTGGGTTTTCGGGATTACCTACAAGCATACAGGGTTATGAAAACCAACACCCTGGGACACATTGTTTTTGCGGTATCAAAATTCCTAATGGCAGCTTGGTTAATAAGGAAGAAAATGTCCCCCTGAATTGGTGCCACTGTGTTTCCTTACCTCATGCAGACCCTCTAGCCTTTTTATATGTAAATATTGTGTAATATATGCATTCCATTTTACTGTGTATATATGTACTGTATTTTACTGTATCTTTTATGGCCTATGCGGCCGAAATAAAGAATTTTTGGAATTGGAATTGGAATTGGTATTCATAATTAATTTCTTGTTAATTAATTGGTAATTTGTATTAATTGATAATTATATTAATTTTGTTTAAAAAATAGGAGCTAGTTGTGAGTTTATACAGAAATAGGGTGGGAAGCAAATACATTATAATAAATTCAATATTCATTTGTATTTATTGGTATTGATAATGTAATGTCAATTATTCATGTGTAATTAATTTTATTGATTATTATATTAATTGTGTTAATTTATTTCATGAACGGGTTGTGGGTTAATGGGGCATAAGGTGGTAAGTAATTTAATTATAATAAAGTCATTATTCATTTTTATTTATTGGTATTGATAATTTATTGCCAATTAATTATTATTTGGTAATTAATTTTTATTCATTTATCAATTTATAATTATATTAATTGTGTTAATTTGTTTTAGGAGTGGGTTGTGGGTTTATAGGAGAATAGGCTGGGAAATAATGTAATTTTAATAAAGTAAGTATTAATGGTCATTGATTGGTATTCATAAATTATTTATTGTTAATTATTAATTGGTTATTTAATTTAAAAAAATTATTTAATTCTTAATTTTAATCCTCTGCTATCCAACATTTTCCCTACTGTTGAACTTTCTGGAGTGTGAATAGTAATTTATACCCCTAAGCTATGCAACATTTTCCCTTCTGTTGCACTCACTGGAGTGAGAATAGTAATTTTTAACTCTACGCTATCCAAAACGTTTCCTACTGCTGCCCACACTGGAGTGGAAATAGTTATTTTTACCTCTACTCTATCCAACACTACCCTACTGTTGCAGTCTCTGGAGTGGTAATAGTAATTTTATTCCCTCCGCTATCCAAAAGTTTCTCTGCTGTTTTAGTTAATGTAGTGTATAATTTTTTTTTTTAATTACAAACATTTTAATTGTTTAATTTGTTATATATATATTTATATATTTATTTAGATTATTGTTTTTGTATTTATGATTTAACATGTTTTAACAATGTAGGAGTTATAATAATTATTTATAAATATTAGTCTGTATATATATTATATTTTACATGTATATATAATTAATTTATTTTTACCTTATATGTATTAGTTATGATTTTAAACATATTAAAATAATTTTAAATAGGTTTGTTTTAATTATAAGTATTATTAATTTATTTTACATTATTTTTTAAACGTTAAAAAAATATATATTTTTAACAACCATATTTTTAACAACCATATTATTTATCCGCTATTTTTTTACTTACCATAATGTAGATAGGACTTCGATATTGTGGACATTGAAATTTCGGCTCCAATATTTTTGTCATCTATATTTCTGTAGTCGATATTCTGTCCATGATTCGATGATCTAATAGGTTACCAAGTACAATTATTATAAAGCATCAACCTACACTCACAAGCAAAAGAAATGGATACAGCTTGGTACTATTTCTTCTCCCATAGACCTAGAGTTTAAAGGCTTCTAAAGGCAATCTAACAAACACCTTAACGAACTGGAAATGTAGGGATTAGTAGCTGTGAACACGTGCGAACTGGTGGGTGGACTTTGCCAAATTTTGAAGGGAACCCAGAATGTCATTACATTGCTTCATTATATCTGTGGACAGAATGTTTATTTACTACTGCCAGCTGACTGGAAGGGGAACTGCTACTTAGGCATATTAATTCCAAAAATGTATCAATTAAAAAGGATAGATGCACTGACACTAACACCCCACATAGGCAGAAACGCAGTACAGAAGCTGGGTTAGTAGGAGACACGTTTGGAGCGGTCATTCCACTTGTAGGTGTCAATATAAGTGGCAAAAAGATTAGGAAACTTTGAACCATTGTCGACAAAATGGCAACTCCTATATCTGGAGCTTTGCTTGTAATAAATTCAGAACTAATAGGTAGACGATCAATGGTTTTACAATACCATCTTGCATTAGATAGGTTACTTGCCAAAAAGAGTGGGGTCTGCTGGATTCTTAAATTAATTCAGAACCTGAATTACATGAATTAGAAACACTAAGCTTGCATGAAAATTTTGGAAAGTGATTAATACAATTGGAAACTGGTTTTCACCAGTAGGAAAAGGTATACTGAAATCTATAGTAATGCCAATACTAATAGTGGGGCTTTGTCTTATATTTGTTTAAGATTTATTACTGAGCTGCAAATACAAACTCCGAAACAGACAAGAAAAATTTCAAAAGACATTATATGAAAATGACATGGCATCATGAACACCACCTACATGAACTCACTTAAATTTAGGGGGGTGAAAAGATAGAGGAAATGAGGAAGCTAAAAACCAGTAAAAAATGTTTACCACACAATAATATAGAAATGTGCTAGATATTAATATGAAAAATGCATAATAAGTTAATTAGAAAATGTGCCTTCACTTAAAGTGCAAAGTTGAAAAATGTTGCTTATTGCAAGCTTTCATTTCATTATTTCTCCACTTACTAGACCTCACTATTCTCTTATTCTACCCTATCCCTTTAGGAAAAATAAATGTTTTTCCATAAAATAGTAATTTTATGTTGAAATTGAACTCTAGGACTTGTGAAATGTGCTGTTTCCTGAAAAAATGCATCCCTTCTTTCCTCACACCATATGACTTCACTGTATTTAGATTGTTTTCTTTGGCACATATAGATAATAAACAAGTGACTTGATGAAAAGAAAATGCTTTCAGAAGCTTACTGCTTGTGATCTAACCAGGACATACCAGAATTTAAATGTTTCACTTCATAAAGCTGCTCGTGGTTATATAATGGGACACCGGACAGCTAAAAGTGGGCTTGCAAGAGGTTCCAATGAGAACCTTCATTGATGTAACTTTCTGCAATACGATGTAGTCATTTCTACCCGACTTCATACTGACATGAACGTTTACTATGGGAATCAAGGACGAAGATTACTAACCTTCAAAAGATCTTTCATCATTTGACACCGGTATCACATTCATCTGTTTTTGCAACATGTTTAGCTGTTTTCTTTATAGCACGTGTTCCTAGCTAGAGACGCCATTACTCACTCATCTCGAGGCATTCAATGCATCTCTACCCTGCCAAGCCCCTTAGCGCATTGCTGTTCAAGCTCGATTTGCCAAAACTAGTGCTTATGGTGATTTCCTTATTTTTCTTACTCTTTGTAAGGAGACTTTCTGCTTTTATGCTGATCACACCTGCAGCTGTGGTCATCTCCTTCTCACTTCCATAGACGGTTGCTACTGCACTTGTCTGGAGAACTTGGCTGAGTCGCTAGAACTACCTTTTATGGGGAGTTCAAACTTTTCTTTAGTTATCGGACTTTGCTCCAAAATCTACCTGCTCTTTTCGAGTAAGAACTCTTAATAGTTCTTGTTAAGATAGGATAGGTATTTTAGATTAGAATAGGAACTTTATTTCTGAATAGAACACATAGTTTTTATTTCTCTATGCTTGCTCTAACCAATGTAATTTATTTATATTTCTCTAATTGATTTGCCAATAATTTGAATAAAAATAACAAAAATATCAAGTAATCTACGAAAAATTGAAAATAAACTTTCAAAACTTCACCATCCCTCTCTTCATTGACGGAATATCCATTGCAACTATAATTGTCATTGTCGTGTAAAGCTCTATTCTAAAATGGTGGAGAAGATTTCATCCTAGAAAAATATGGATTTTCCTGGTTCTCTAATTAGGTTTTAAGGTGACATAATTTGTGGCGATTTTTATAAGATTTCGATGCTTGCAAGGCCTATGTAATTCTCTGGCGCTTTCACTAATAGAAGAAGCATAGCAGGCCATCTGCAATACCTGAAGACGTTCAAGTCCCACCTTTTCTCACTGTTGATTAACTCATATATGACTCCTCACAATACTGTGCTGTCTAGGCTACTTCTTCAGCCCTCACAATTACGCAGTTTGAAGCAGCCGTCTGACCCGCAGGTAAAAGCATACAAATGCTCAATACATTTAGCAGTAAGTAAATAACACTGAAAGGACGTTTCATGCACCTTGTATTAAAAACAACATTTATATAGGAATTATGATTTTTGGGTACTTACTGTCTACTTGTGCAGAGTTATGTCCTACCTACGTTTTATGATCACCAGAAATTATAAACCACCTTTCAAGTGGACAATACTATTTTGAAATAATCTATTATGAAAAACACAACATTCAATAGGTACGTCATGGTTTCATATAGACCTCTGATCTTCTACCTTGTATCCAATTTAGTGGCTGATTAAGAGTTTGGTGGTCCATGGGACTGCCAAACTCGCGGTGGAGGTGCTGTGGTAGTCGGGGACTGCCGTATTACGAGTATGGTGGTCTAGGGAAGTAAAATGCATGGTGGTGCAGCTCCGGCACCACCAAGCATATTAAGAGTTTCCACACCCCCAGCCTTTTTATGGCTGTGAGCCACCATGAAAATGCTCATGGTGGGGAAACAAAGGGCCCCCTATTACCCCTGTGCATGCGGATGCATGAAGGGGGGCATATGGTGTGCCCCCCTGTGTGCATGTTCCTCCTTTCCTTCATGGCATGGTCTGCACAGTCCATATCACGCAGGAACGGCCTTTGACGCTCCCATTGCGGGCCTTTCTTACAGGCGCCACTGTGGTACCGGCTCGCCACCCACGGCGAGAGCACAAGAAAACTCATAATATGGTGGATGGGTGGCGGGCGGCATTGAGGGTGGGGGAGCAGGGCAGTGGCATTGCGGCCTGCATCCACACTGCTGTCGTGTCCCGACCCACAAATACACAGGACACTGACTTGCTACTGCACGAGCTCTTTATTCAACCTGTTGCTCGTTCCCCGTCCCTACACTAACTGCCCTTTCCTGTTCCTGACCCCACCTCTTCCCCTCAGCCCACCTAGTTCCTCCCACCCCAACTACTAGACCGTCAACAATATAACAACTCCCCCTTTCTTAACAAAATAGCAAAGTGAAATTAGTCCATTTCAACAATCAGTCTTTTTGGAGGCTGTACCTGGCGTCGTGGGCGACCCGAAGTGGTCACAGCAGTCTCGACCACGGGGTCTGGTTCCAGGCGGGGTGCCGAGTCAGGTGCGCTTGCCTCGGGGTGCTCAGCGTTCTCCGGCACGGAGGCAGGGGGCGTGCGGTCACGCTTCTCAGGAGGGCATTTCTTAAAGTGGGAAGCGTTCCGAGTGACCCGCCTGTTCTCTGACTCTGCAGTCACCATTGTGCCCTTCTGCTGCACCACTGTAAGAGGTTCGTTTCTGAAACGACAGTCAGTTTTCTGGCGCTGTTCTTGTTTGACAAGGACTCTGTCGCCCTCCTTGAGGGAAGGGGATCGGGCCCTCCGTTTAAGATCCGCATGTTCCTTCATCCTCTCTTTGTGATATCGATCTGTTGCAGCCATGTCTTCGATCTGATGGTCTGAGAGGGGCTTCTTCAGTGCACCTTCCCAGGTTGGGATCCGAGTTCTGGGTGTCCTCCCAAGCATGAGAGTGGCAGGGCAGACACCCGTCGTGGAGTGGGGAGTGGTTCGGTATGCACAGAGGACTTCATTCAATGCTGCTTGCAGGTCCCTTTTTTCAGCCGTGGCCCGTTGGAAGGTTTTCTTGATGGTGGACATGAAGCGTTCGACAGTTCCATTGGCTTGTGGCCAGAGCGGGGTGACCCTGCGGTGTTGGAAGTCCATCTGTTTCGCGAAGTCACTGAATTCGTGCCCGTTGAATGGGGGCCCATTGTCCGTTTTGATGATTCTGGGAACACCCCAGGTTGCGAAGACTTCCTCCAGCACTTTAAGGGTACAGGTGGCATTGGTGGACGGGATGAATTGAGCCACTGGAAACCGTGAATATTCATCTACAATGGCGATCACATATTTCCCTGACTGCAGGGGCCCGTAGAAATCCATTGCAACTTCCTGCCATACACCGTCAGGTAGCGGGGTCATTTGGAGCGGTGCTGGTGGCGTGCTGGGACCAGTTAGCTGACAGGGATGACAGTCCTTCAGAGTGGCTTCGACTATCTGGTCTAGGGCAGGGAACCAGACACGCTCTCGGAGCGCCCTCTTGGTGGAGACGACCCCACGATGACCTTCATGAGCTAGGTCAACTACGCCTTGTCAGAGGGTGGCCGGGATGACTATCCGGTGGTCTCTTAGAAGAAGGCCATCTTCAGTGATTGACAGTTCATCAGCTACATGTCGGAATGCTTGGAGTTCGCTTTTGACATCGGGGTTTTCCTCATCGTCTTGCGGATGATGCCTCCACCTGTTGGACAGTATTCGCTGCATCACGATCTGCAGAACGGCGTCTCTGCTGGTTGCTTCGCGGATGGTGTCCATTGGTATGGCTGGGGGGCGAGCATGGTTTGAGACGAAGTGAATGTATTCCTCCGCTATAGATGACGTCGGCGCTGGAGAGTCTCGGGGGTGGCGAGACATGTAGTCGGCAGGGTTGTCACCCTTCCCCGGTTTGTGAATGATCGTAAAGGTGTATTCCTGCAGCCGGAGGCCCCACCGCTCAATCCTGGGGGGCATCTTGCACTTCGGGTTACCGTATATTGTCACGAGTGCCTGATGGTCAGTAATGAGCGTGAAGTGCTTCCCATAGATGAAGATGTGGAAGTGCTCACACGCCCACACGACCGCCAGGCTCTCCTTCTCAGGCTGAGAGTACTTCCTTTCCGGGTCCGTGAGGCTGCGGCTGGCGTAGGCAATTATCCTCCGTTGGTCAGATTCGTCGTCATATTGGGCCAGGATCGCGCCCAGGCCTACGGGACTGGCGTCTACGGTGATCTCCGTTTTGCGTTTGGGGTTGAAGTAGGACAAACAGTCGGACGATTCAACTGCCCGTTTGATGTCTCTGAAGGCACGCTCGCAGTCTGAGGTCCACTCAAAGGGCTGGTTGGATTTCGTGAGGAGTCTCAGAGGATGACTTATTGTGGCGTAGTCGCGGATGTAGCGAGCACAGTAGCTCGCCATCCCAAGGAAGGAGCGTAGATCGTTTACATCCTCAGGGCTCTTGGTATTGTTGAGCACAGCCACCTTGTCAGGATCTGGTTTCATGCCGTTGGATGAGAAAATGTGCCCAAAGAATTTCAGTGTCTTTTGATGAAACTCGCACTTGTCCTTATTGAGGGTCAGGTTAGCGTCTAGCAGAGCCCTGCAGACGCGGTCAAGGGCGATGTCGTGCTCTCGAAGATTGGCTCCATACACCAGAATGTCATCGCTGTAGTTGAGAGAATTTGGAATGTGGTGGATGATAAGTCGAATTGTCTCTTGGAAAATTTCAGCTGCTGAGGATACACCAAAACTGAGGCGTTTGTATCGAAAGAGGCCGAGGTGTGTGGCGAACGTGGTGATGGAGCGAGAGTCGTCATCTAGCTCGAGCTGGTGATAGCCCTTGTTGAGGTCTAGCTTGGAAAAGACCGTGGCTCCATTGAGGGCTGTAATCATATCGCTCAGGTGTGGGCCGGGGTGTCTCTCCCTTTCGATGGCTGTATTCGGGAGGCGCATGTCTACGCATAGACGGACTTTCTCGGGGGTCCCTTTTTTTGGCACGACAACCACCGGGGACACCCAGGGGGTTGGTCCTTCGGTGCGTTCTATGATGTCGGCATCCAGAAGATCTTGCAGCTCTTGGGCCACCGCGGCTTGCAGGTGAAACGGTACTCGCCGTGGATGTTGAGCAGTGGGCTTGATCCGCTCGTTGATATGCAGGTGTACTTGTCGGCCTTTTAGTTTGCCTAAACCCTTGAAGAGGGCTGGGTACTTCACAACGTAGTTGGAGCTGTCGTTTATGTTGAAAAGAATGTGGACAAGGCGCAGGCGCTCAGCAGTCGGAAGACTTAGCAGGCAGTCAGCGTCCGGTCCCTTGATAACGTGAATGACGGCGGGAATGGTGATATCGCCGTGTGCGAGGGTGGTGTCGAACTTCCCCAGGCATGGGAGTGGTTTCCTCGCCATCCATGTGTATACTCGAACGGGTGCAAAGCGCAGGTGAGGCTTGGGAACCATGCGCTCGTGCTCAGCAACAGATATGTAATTGAGAGAGGCACCGCTGTCCATGACGAACTTTGCTGCATGATTGCCTACCATGATGTCGAGCCGGGGGTAGCGTTTGAGCTGGTCGTTGTCAGCGATGTTGACATACTCGGTGGTGTAGCCCGATCTCCTGGAGGAGGAGGATCTGGAGTCTCTCGAGGGGGATCGGCGATCCCATCTGGACCGTCTGGACTCACGACTGGAATGAGAGGACGCTGGAGAGTGAGCAGGTTCATTCTGGACGGCTCTGGCGTGGTGCCGCCTGGTTTCGGTCCTTGAAGATCTGGGCTGGCTGGTGCGTCGATCAGCACCGTTACGTTGTTCTCGGTGATACTCGCTACACATGGCCTCGAAGTGATTGGACCGTCCGCATTTTCGGCAGCGCTGGCCCATGGCAGGGCACGAGTCAATGTGGGGGTAATCATATCCGCATCTGTAGCACCGTCTTGTGCGTTCGGGTCGTCGGTCTCTCCTTTCTGAGTCTCTTGGCCGGTAATCTGTTCGGCGTCTGGGTGAGAAGTTGGATCGGCGTGATCTGTCACGTGGGTTGCCTCGGTGGGCCTGTCGGCCATGTTGGCGGTCGGAGACGCGGTTGGCATGTTCTCGGCTGGTGCTGGGTTTGACTTCGATTTCTGCTGCATTTTCTTCAGCCTGATCATATATTCGTGAGTTTTCCTCAATTTCCGCCAACTCTTGTGGCTTCCTCAGTAGTCTTCGCCTCAGCGACTCTGAGTGGCATCCTGAGATAATTTGAGACTTGATGGCCGCGTCCGGGGAGAAGTTTGTGAAGTCGCAGTACTGTGACTGACGCCTTAGTCGGTGTATGAAGGACGTCAATGGCTCATCCTTGTCCTGGTGCTGTTGGTGAAACTTGTGCCTCTCATAATCAACGTTTCTTTTGTGTAGGAAGCGATTGTTCAGTATGTCCTTCACTTTGACATAGGTGTCACCGTCGTTGGTTGGGATCTCTCGCACTATTTTGCTGAGCTCACGCCCTCCGAGATTGCGAAGGGTTATTATCTTGTCCTCATCTGCCTCAATTCTAGACCCTTTGATATAATCCTCAAAGTCCTCCAGCCATTCTTGCCATTTCAGGCCCATGCTACTCCCAGAGGTGATTATCAAGGGTTCCGGCGCACGCAGATGCGTGCCTTTGACCTCCTTTTTCTGGTCAGTGTTTTGGGCGTCTTGCGCAGGAGGGTTGGACATTTTGGCAGTGGTATTTTCAGCTTGCACTGAACGCTGGTTGTGATTACTGACGTTGATGTTCACTGTTGCTCTCTGCCACTACCACTGCTTGTTCGGCACTTGTCTGGCATTGAATGCTGGGTGATCAGGCCACGGAACGTCAATTTGGATGTGCCAGTGCTTGTTTTCAACTTTCGCCTGACTCAAAGATGGCCGCCTTTCAATCACGTAGGGTCTGTCCCTTAGGCCGCCTGACCTTAAGATGGCCGCCCCCTCTGCAGCCCACGAGGTCTTTCTCTCACTCTGGACACACATGCACTCACAGTTGAGCTGGGCACTGTCGCGCTGTGTTGAGGTGAGCGTCGTCTGCCTCGCGCTGGTCTCGCGTATCCCTTGCCGCCTCGGCTGCCTCTGGCTGGCGAAGCGCTGGCTTCGGGCGGGTCGCGCGTGTGTGGGGCTTTTCTCCGCTTCTTTCCGCCGTCGCGGCGGTGCAGGCTCACCTGGGCAGTGTCAGGGCGTCTCCGGCTCCTGCCGGGAATAGTGCGCTGCAAGCTCTTCCACGCGCTCAGCGGTTGGCGTTTTGGCGCCCTTTTCCTCCGCCGCTTTCAGGCGCGCTTTTCCTCTGCTTCTTTCTGGCGCTCCAACTTAGCGCTTTTCAGGGCACGTCAGCACTCGTCTGCTGGATCGTCGTTTCCTTCCTCGACCCTCTTCACCTTGCGAGGGGAGATCTGGCCACTCCTGGGGCTCGTCACCGGCGCCACGGGGCTTCGTTACAGCGGAGCTCACTCTACGCTGCGGGACGGGGCATTCTTGGGTGGGTTCCTTTCTAATCCCACCCTCGTCGCCAGCTGTCGTGTCCCGACCCACAAATACACAGGACACTGACTTGCTACTGCACGAGCTCTTTATTCAACCTGTTGCTCGTTCCCCGTCCCTACACTAACTGCCCTTTCCTGTTCCTGACCCCACCTCTTCCCCTCAGCCCACCTAGTTCCTCCCACCCCAACTACTAGACCGTCAACAATATAACAACTGCCAAGGTCGTAAACCTGCCCTAGCCCTTTCTTTTATGAATTGGCGTCCCACGTAATTCCAGGAGGTAAGTACCATGCCAGATTACTGGGTTACCTATTACTCCATACACTAATTACATTTCTTGTAAACACACATATTCAACGTTGACATTGGAAAATCTATCCAGCATCCATCCTGCGTCGACCTATATTGGACAGCACTACATTAATGTAAGTATACATATGAACAAACTTCCTGCTTCCGCTTCGAGTCATATTGTACACTCCCTCAGTTTCCACAGTTAATAGAGCCTGAGAGAGAAATGCGGTGTTGTGATGTGGGAGAAAACTCCGAGAAAATAATTTATTTAGTTTGTGAACTAAAATATTGCGACAAACTAAGAAATCCCCTATTCTGTGCCATTGCTTCATTTTTGATCTGCCAAATGTGTCTTTTTTTTTTACTAGACTATTCTTGTAATTTATGCTCCCTTTTAGATATTTTAGAAATTTTGGCACTTGCCAGAAAGAGCTTTAACTAAATGCTGTGTACCACAGACGTAGTTTGCCCGCTTTCCACGTATTACGTAATATTTTGTGGATAGCTAATTGAGATAGCTTTTCCATGGAGTCCATTGAGAAAAGAAAAATCTTGACCTGAAGTGTTGAAATTTTTGCAAATTAAAATGATTTCTGGAGTGTTAAATAAACTTCGAATGGACATCCAAGCGAGCATTGCATTTCCACAGAGTTCTCGGACACTAAATCGAATTCCTCTTGATGGCAGCAGAGAGCAAGGAAGAATTGTTTCATCTCCGTTCTCAAAGAGATGACACTACAAACCTTACACAATCCGCACTCCACAAAATGAATTGTCCTTATACTATTCCATTATATGCCATAATATCCCCCCCTCTCATTTATATAACACAGTGATAAGCTGAGCCGCGTGCTGGAATTTCAGATGAACTCCACCCCGTATTTATCTCTGCAATCCCGGGGCTCCCTCGGTGAGTATTTTCTAGCTGTCAATTAAAAATAAAGGTACTAGCTACTTCCGGTAGTGTGGGTTGTCTCGCCTATGAGTCATCCATTCCCCCCTTCATAGCATTTATCTCATAGTTGATTAAACAAAATATGGTAACGACGAGGTTCGAAGGTTGCGGAGAGTTAAATGGACATCTTTGGGGTCGGTAAGAATTATGAAGTGTATGTACTCCTTTGGTTTCCCCTTTACCCTTGACCACCTAAGTACGCTGACAGATGATACACTTTGAGGAAGATGTGAGCTTTCAATTCAGTATAAGCAAGCTGGAAACCGCCTTGATAGACAAGTGCATACTGCACTATGCCAGCAAGCTGTACGTGGATATCGTGTTAGGTTAGCACAAGCGAAATGGTTCCATTCATTTTGTCTGCCATTACTCACTTTCAAAATGTTTTCATGGCTTGTTTGGTCCGCATCGAAATACATCACCCACCTCCAAATGACTGACTAACATGTAAATTCCGCACTCATTGGCGCACTTCGAGTCTTGCCTCAATCATATCACTTGACATTATTTTTAATTTTACAGAATGATTTTCCAACTTTGCAGGATCAATTCATTCTAATCGCGCATTTTAAACGAAATCACTTTTTAAAATCGTAGACCCCCTCTTAAATCGTAATCACCATCTCCTCGTTTCTGAGATTCCTTGTGCCACTTTATATATTTCGCTAACTGAAGTAGTCTTAATTAATACATTTTTGGAAATGTCACTGTCCAGGCACTGAGTGGTTAATTTCTAAATTAACTTTACAAAAATGTGCATTAATTACATTCTCTCACAATTCCAACAATAAATGCAGATTTTTGAGTACTGTAGTAATACTGCATCATCAGTTTATTGCATGCGGAACGACACTTATATTTCCAAAAAGTCAATAATAAAAACATATTCAGTCATATTTATCCTTTACCGTCTTAGCAACAGTGTGGTATGGCTGTGGATTTAGCGAACTTAAAGTCAGGAACGCACTGAAAAACGAAAGCGGCGTGAGACCAGTTTTCAGCACTGCGTATGTCAATCATGGCGTGCCTACGCCTCCACACACTCTAGAGAGGTTACCTAAGTTTCTCTCTTGTCTAGGAAACATCGCCAGATTCGCTCCTATAAACGATGTGATGGAATTAGGGAGCTCCTGGATGGATCCCTTCCTTTGCTAATGGTGTACATGAGTGGTGCCCATCCTACCACTGATCAAGGAGGGATAACATGCTCAAAAACAAGCAATTACAATGCAATAGGTCTCGCATTCACACCAGTTTGAACTATTGGCATTGTAAATAACAATGCCTTTTATTTATGTTTTGGGTTTTAAAGCGTAAAAGGCATTGTGATTCACAATACTAATAGCTTAGACTCTCATAAATGCAAAACCTATTGCACTGTAATAAAGGGCTTTCACGACTGCTTGTTAGATTGTAAATATCAAAAGAAGAGACAGGCCTCTGATGTCTCTAAAGTAGTGATAAACAGTGCAGGGAAGTAGATGTGTAAGTGCTGTAAATTACACAGACTCAAAGTGTAAAGTGAGAGTTACATATGATCCGAGCTATAAACACTAACAAAGCGCTCCAACACCTTTGGCTCTTGGATTACACTGTCATGGCTAAGGAGGAAGAGTGGGAGGGGTTGGGGGCTATTTCCTGCTCTATATGTAATTTGAGTGTGCAGTGTGACATCGGCTTCACCTCCTGAGGCAGGACGGGCTGTGCTTTATGGCAGGCATAGAGGGAGGGAGGGATGGTCTCAGCTGCAGCTCCGGCCTTGTGCTGTGCCCCTGCTATTACTAGTGAGCGTGAGGCGCTGCGTGGTGGTATTGGTGGTGGTGGTAATATTGGTGGTGGTGGGATTGGTATCGGTGGTGGTGGTATTGGTATTGATGGGAGTGGTATTGTTGGTGGTGGTATTGGTATTGGTGGTGGTAGGATTGGTGGTGGTGGTGGTGGGATTGGTATTGGTGGCGGTGGTGTTGGTGGTGGTGGGATTGGTGGTGGTGATGGTGGGATTGGTGGTGGTGGTGGTGGTGGGATTGGTGGTGGTGGTGGGATTGGTGGTGGTGGTGGGATTGGTGGCGGTGGTGGGATTGGTATTGGTGTTGGGATTGGTATTGGTGGTAGTATTGGTATTGGTGGTGGTATTTGTGGTATTGTTGGTATTGGTGGTGGTGATGGTGGTATTTGTGGTATTGTTGGTATTGGTGGTATTTGTGATATTTTTGGTATTGGTGGTGGTGGCAGGGTATTGGTGGTGCTGTTGTTGTTTTTAATAAAAACAAGCTTCTAAAAACAACCCCTCAGGTGGCTTTAGTACAGAGGACATGCAACACAGATGTGCTGTTGTCAGCTTCAGCCCATTAGCACACAATTATGTGCTACCTGGAATTCACATGACTTAATTTGCTAATCATTTCTAAATCCCTTTTACCTGGGGGGTTGGGGGTGGGGGGCAGGGGTTGAAACAGACACGAGATAATGCTGGGTTAAAGTGGGAAGTTACAAATGAAGAGAAGGCTATACTAGGGACTAATAAGTCTATTAACAAAACCAAAGGCAGCATTTACACAAGACAATGACACAAGCTAATGACACAAGTCAATGAAAAATATGGGAGTAGAGTGGGCGTGGCTTCTCTCTCATACTCTACTACAGCAGTCTCGCATAGCTAGAAGCACATGCGCGCTGCTGCTAGGCTCGACCTAAAAAGTGCTGGTTGCATCATAACGCTTTTTTATCAGTTCTGTTAACCACATCCTCCTGCTCTCCCATTCATCACCCTCACCCGCTCTCATGTTCAAAGCCCCCACCCCCATCTAATCCTCCGTTCACCACCACACAGATTGCCAAATTCAAAAGGTCGCCCAAAGGCAAGACCTATGGGCTTTGCCAATGCTTGTTCTTTCTGGGTCTCCTGTGTTTCGAACACATCGCACAGGATTAGGGACGTATTCTTTGTGCTGGATCTCGGATCTGACTACCTAAATGTGCTAAATGTGTCTTTCTGCAATTTGTAAATGGGTAGCACATTCGCTGGCACCGGCACTTTGCATGCTTTGTGTTCAGAGCCTGCAGGGTCTGAGGGAGGGCTTTTATTTTCAATTTCACCTGGACCCACCATAAATGCCCCAATTAAAGGGCCATCAGCACCACCTTTATACAAGCGTCATCCTGTCTGGGAGCCAGCTAGAGCTTAAATCCCTGATGCCAATGCCATTTTGGAAAACTGACACACACCTTATCACTTAACAAGTGCTCAAAAGATAAACTATGATTTTCTACCAGGTTTTTATTGTTTTTTATATTATTAAGCTTGATATAAAAGTGATATGCATGCACTGTAAGAATATCAGATGTATCTGTCCAAGTGAGTAATTACTACTAATAACCACTTCTGTATTACTTACTCATAAGTGTCTATTATTACGGCAAGGAACGCTTTTTGCAACCTTTTAATAATAGAATGTTGGGTAAGAAAGAGTATGGTTCTAAACAAACTTTCTGTTGGTGACTGCGAACATTTGGCTTTGCTAACGGGTTTGAATGTTTTTTGTGAAACACTGCAATGGGGCTAGTTTTGTGTGAAAATGCACATGGTGCAAGAGCAGAATACTGTCACTCACAGAGAGCTAACCCAATAGCTAAAGTGGGCTGGCCCAGTGCCCCATGTTGTATGCTATGGTGGGCAGAACTGAAGTGTGAATGACACGCTAACCCAATGCAGGAATAAAGTTGACTGAAAGCCTATATAAGGAAGTATCAAATAAATATATTTTCATCTAAACCAAATGTTCTTGGCTAATGCCAGACCTAAAATTGTGAGAAAGGTTTCAGAGCCATGAAGGATAGGCTACCATCTTAGAGTACCACCTAGTGGCGGTGTCAAAATTATACACACACCTAAAATAGGTGTTTTTAAGCATATAGGGATTGCTCTAGCAGGCAAAATATTACTTCGCTCGGATTGATTTAAAATGTACCTATTCATAAATCCATTCAATGTTCCTGTTCAGAGCAGGACAAAAAGAAGACAATGAGAGGGCAGCTGGAACAAAAAGGAAAGAGAGCTTCAAATCCTAGCAGCAAGAAGAGAGAAAGAGGTCGGAGGATGTGCACAAAAAAGTGAGGTACAGGAAGAAGAAACTTAGATTTTGAACAAAGATTCAGAGTAGGCAAAGGGACATGTATTAGTAAAGAAAGGTAGGTTGAGAATGACCAAGGAGGCTCTTGTAGAGAATACGGAGGAAATGGAAGCCTGATAAGGTGGAATATGGGGGCGGGGTAGAGTGACCAGACATGCAAGATTTCCCAGGACAGTTCCACTTTTTTAACTAATACATAGGAATGTACAAGCGAGGGAAAAATCACAAAGTGCGAGCACGATTGGCAAACCTGACCCTACTGCTAAACAAATGGACCCTCACATTACATTGAAGAGCCATCCAAAGCTCTCCTCTCTCAGATAATAAAACTCTCTTGTTTCGTTTTATCTCAGACTTAATTACCTCTCTGCAAATGTGTCTCTGTTTAACAGTGCAGGCCGATTTCAATATACGCAATAATTACGCATGGACAGAAAATCCAATTCTGGTAATCAATATGAAAATGAGGACCAGGTGCGACTAAAGATTTACCGGAGCTTAAATGGGCCACAAATTCAATTTTGGGAGAAGCCGCTGCCGTGGCAGTAAAGTTCCCCCGACGCACCTCACCTCAGTCCCCCCCTGCGCTCACCCATCAGAGGGGATTTGATGACGGCTCGCATGTGACGCGGGGAGGTGGTGTCTGGTCCCAAAGCGGGGTGGGGGGCAGAGGCGCACAAGATGGAAAAAAAGGAGAAAAATAAATAAATAAAAAATACCATCTCTCAGACCAGATGCAAGCACCGTTTTCTATCGGACTGATATGAGGAAAACCTCAACGTTCACTGTAGAGCGTGCGAGGAACAGGAAGGAACTTGGGTGACTTGGCGCGCAAGGAGGACGTTTGAAAGCTACATAACCAAAACAGTAATACTGATATGAGGAGAAATGTTTACGTAGAGTGTGCGACAAACAGGATATAGCTTGGGGGACTTTGCCGGCACCCAGCACGACAATGCAACAGGATATTTTAAATAGCTTTTGAAGGCAAAATAACCAACGCTGTGCTAGGTGTCCTGGTGGCAAAGTGAAACAAGTAGTTCCTAAATGAATATATAACAGCCAGCAGCGGAACTAGACTGTAGTTGGTCGTTGCTGCTTCCTGCAAAACGGAAGTGAGGTATTGGATGAAAAGTCAACCATAAGCCAGATGAGAAGACCAATGCCAGAATCAACCAATGGCAAGCCACAGGATAAATAGCCCTACTTATTGAGTTTACTATAGGTCTTGCGACAGCACAAGCGCTCTCTACGCGAGACCTAACAACACTATGCTTGCTGCTAAATTGATAGAGCATGGCATTCAGAGAAATTCACTGAAACATTTGTTTCAGGCTTATATGATCTCAAAAGGTTTTTGTTAGGTAGTGAAAATACCTTTGTTTTATATTAAACAACTGATAGTGAGTTCTCACTGAGAGGAGAGGAGGTGACCGGAAGAATGATTCAAAGGAAGAAATGTCTGGACCACAAAATATCAACACAGTAACATTTCAAGTTCTAATGTATGAAAGTCTATTTTGCCTGTATTGGAACATGGGGAGTATGTCTAATACCAGGGGTTTACTAAAATCCTATTGGCAGATGAATAAGATGGAGAAATAATGTTTCAGCATACAATATTGTGCATTTATATTAGTGCGTGTTCCTAGAGTAGCAAATAGATTCCAGGATTCCTTCCCAAACTTTCTGACTAGAGACTTGCTTTTGAGTTTCTGATGCCTTCTCTTCATCAACGATTGCCTTACTTAGATTTTGCTGAATTGTCTGCGGCTAACTTGAGCTGAGAATATTTTGCAGCTTATTCTACAAAGACTTTATGCTTGCACATTGATTTTCTCATCTCATTAGAGCTCTTTATATGGTTTCTGTACTGACACCTTGACTTTTTCTCTCAATCTAACAGAATTTAGAATAGGGATAAGGGTCTGTCTGCCAGAAATGCTTGTAGTGCAAACAGTGAGGCATCTCGGGGTCTTCATTGTCGAGTAGTAGGAGTAGAACTCCTGCAAGATCTCACCCGGAGTACGTATCACTACACCCGAGCATGAACAAATTTCCACCATAAAGCGTATAGAGGTGTCCTGTCTAAGAAGCCAGGCGAGCAGGCGCCCAGCTGTATCCCCTTCTCTGTGGACTTTGGCCACATGATCTGTGAATTTGAAGTGCTGCAGGCGCACAAAGAGTGGCATAGTCCGACTTCGCTTTTAACTAGGTTGAGACAATGGCAGGGTGTCAATCAGCCCTGATCCCTAAGTGGGTAGGTCAGGCATTTGTGTTTGTGATTTCTCGCTCCATGTCCTGTGGACCCCGGCTATCTCCTGCATTAAAGCACCTTTAATGACTACCTTGAACACATCCCACTCAATAGTTCTGGTAGTGGCTGTGTTGTGATTCTCGGCAAAGTAGTGCCTTTTATGCATCTCCTGTGATGCCCGGACACTGGATCCTCCAGTGTGTCACGAGGAAGACGCCATAATATTGCTGGGGGGCCAGGGGTAGCCATTGCAAATATATGACATGGGCATCATGGTACAAAGCTAGTCGGCCCAAGTAATCTGAGTGTCATACAAGGGGAATGATGGAACTTGAACAAAGAAAATGATTAAATGATTAAGGGGGACATAGAGGTTATATGGAATAGAGTAAAATTCGTAAAGCTTGGTATTGGGATGCTGTGTTCTCAAGGCATCAATTAAGGACCAGTGCTGGGCCCAACTGTGGATTCAGGACACCTGCATGCTAGGGGAGAATTATCGCAATGGGGGATGAGATTTGCCTCGGGCAGTATCAAGCATGCAATTCTAATCTGTGCCGAGGATCTAGGGTGTCCACGTTTTGAGGGCCAGGTCAGCCATAAGGGACCCTGCTCAAGGTTGGGTGCATAAATACTTCTAATTAATACGGATCGACCATCCAGGTGGCCCTCCAGCAGTATATACCTGCCCAATCTGTCAACCATGATGCCAAGAGTTTGAGAGGGCACCCCAGATCTGACCCATATCAGGATGCCTCAAGCGTAGAGAGAGTAGGTAGTGGCATGTAGAGTGCCTCACCATTTCTTGTGCAGCCATGCTAGTTACTCAGTCATCATACGGGATTCCTGGAGGAGCACTTTGTGTACCTGGTGGTGTCTCTTATATGAATAGACAGTGTAGCACTTCCTAGCTGTGGGCATCCCTAGGAAATTCAGAGTAGGAAATCTAATGTTGGTGGCAGGCATCTTCATAGGGGTGGTGTGGCAAGTCGGTGAGAACGGGGTAAGGGGTAAGGGGTAAGAAGTCTGCCCTGGTGTTTTGGCCTACCCATACCCTGTCGTATGCATTAAACTTGCTTGCCTCTGTTGTATAAGTGGGTGAAGGGGAGGTGATGGGTACATAGTAGGGGTCTTCGATAAAACAACTGTTTGTAAGCCCAAACTGATCATATTTTAAGGTCTACTCTATAGGCAAGTAGGGAGGAATGTCAGGCCCTGGAGACTCTTGGGTAGAGCTGGTCTGTCTCACAGGGGTGGAGTGTTAAAGAGATGTGGAGAAGTGTGGCTCAGGGGTTAGAGGCGGCAGACCCGGAAGCTGAGATCGGCCCTGGACCAGGGTTCAATTCCCCGCCCTCGGCGGGTCTTGGGCTAAAAAAAATTCCACGGACTTGATAATTCTCGCTCCGGTGCCTTCTCGACTCACGGGTTCACACTCTGCGACTCTGGGCAATAGCTTGCTTAATCTCCACAACGGCCCCTCGCGGCGGGATGCCTGGCTTTCACCTTGTGGATACCCTGCCGGGGTTATCTCACAGGGGAATACCAGGACGGGTTCCCTAAGCAAGCGCTTAGATACCGACCTCGGTCAGTGATTTGCGCTATATAAATACATGTACATTTACATTTACATTTAAAGGGACCAATGGGATCATCAGCACCAAAAAGGGTGGGGGTTAAGCCACCAAGACCCTCAGCAGCATTAATGAATTGAGAGGGCGCGTGGCTAGTAGCAGCTGCTGTGGATGTACACGAAGCGGAGCAAAAGGAGCACAATGGTACATAATGTTTGTCAGTCTAAACATGTTTGTCAATCTAAACATACATATGAATAAGGAAAGTGGTTGCAAGTCCTGGTGGGGATCGTCTGATGCAATGGAGCCATTTTCAGATGTGAAAATGTGTGGGCAGGACTCCTCATCTGTGGAGGCCACAGCACAGCCTAAGTTGGCCTCTGACTTGCAAGGCCTTTTTCGGAACTGCGATGATTTGGTCATGATCTGGAGAGGCGGACTTGGTGGGACAGGAGTTTTGGCCTCCTCACTTTGCCTTTCCAGTGCCACCTAGGGATCAGAAGGAGGGGAATGAAGCTCAGAGCATTGTGATGAGCGTCCACCATTATAGTGATCCACCCAGTCCTGGGCCTCCTTGGGGTCTGTGAAAAATCTGGTTGTGTCATTGGAGATAATCTTCAGGTGAGCTGGCGGAGAAGGCGCATGACTTCCAGGAATGATGTGCGCATTTGTTGTACTAAACTAGTGTAGTTGGGAAGATCATGACTATTTTATCCTCAAAGTGGAGTAGGCCTCCCAGCCTGGCCGATCGGAGAATCATATCCAAAGTAGTAGTGCAAAAGGTTAGCCAGCATAGGGCACGGTGGCACTCCTGGGGAGGGGAGATGGGCCGGGACTTTGTGGACCCTCTCCACATGTAAAAAGGAGCAACCATTACTGGGGTGAATGGTTTAACTCCTGGTAATAGACTGGGTCCTGGCTTCAACTCCTTCCTGTAGACCTAGTTTCCGAATGTTGCTCCTTCAGGAATGTCCCACTACATCTTCCACCCATTTTTTGTGTTGCAGAACCCTAGCTTGTAGGTCATGAATCACTGCCTTATTGTCCGTTATTTAAAGTTGTATAGTGGAGAGAGTCTTTTCAACTTTTCACAATCTGAGACTTTCTCTGCTAATTTGCGGTGGTCATCCAGCAAGAAGCTCAATTTGCAGGTAAGCGTTCTAAATCTGGTGTCCATGGAAACTCTGGAGTGCTCGATAGCTGCCAGTACTTGTCGAACATGGAGAGCGACGGGGACGTTTCCGGCATTGGGGTATCCTGCACAATGGAGTAAGGTGGGCAGGAGGCTGAATGTGGTGCTGGTGTGGTAGAGCCCATTGTGATTCCCTGGAGTGCACCAGGTTGGCTAGCTGTGGGGGGAGGGAGGGCCCTCCCCAGAGCACTTTCTAGAGAGGGGGATGTGGTGAGAGTAGAGGTTTGCAATCAAAGGAATCTTTCTCCATCTCCCGGGCCCCATCTGTTGCACTTTTTATAGGGTTTTCTGTGCCAAGTCATGTTCCCCTAGGGAACATTTGTGTGCCCCAGTCCTAGTTCCAATCTCAATGGGCAGTCTACTATGAAAAGTCGCTGGGTGCTGAAACAAAAGGCCCCAGGGTTGTATGCAAATGTCCCCACTGGTGTTAGCCCTGGCTTCCAACTGTGATGTGGGAGGGGTGGGGGGGGGGGGGGCGCTTCAGGTGAAAGTAAGCTAGGGGCCTCTTTCCACCATGGCCCACCCCGGGCTACTGATAGTGGTGAAAGGGGGTTCCAAATGGGAGGTTTACCATGCCAATGAAGAGTCAATAGCCCTGTGTCAGTTTCCTCCCTGGGCCCCCATGTGTCACCCAGTCCCCACATAGGTACAGGGCTCACCTCATTGCCAAAGAGTTCAAGTTTAGCAGGACCAGAGGTGGAGGATGGAAACTTCATGTGGTGTCAGCATGCCCCAATGCTCTGAGGAGGGTCACAGTAGTCTTTTGAGAGAGGCAGTGAGTCCATCAACATGATCTAGTGGCTGCAGGTCGGGCCACTCCATGTTAGTGGGGGCCGGTTCATGCTACTGTTGGGTTTGACTGTTTCCCCGAGGGCCGGCTGACTCAGAGACAGGTGGAAGGTGCAGGGGATTCTGGGCTGGGAGGCCTCCATCAGATCATCTATATCCGGCAACCACCAGTTGGGCCTGTGCAATGAGGGTCAGATCAGGCCAGGGAGAGTGTTAGGCCCTGGAGGCCGTCTGCAATGTGGGCTCTTTGTAGTGTGTACAGCTGCCCCATGCCCCTCCAGGCATTCGTAAAGCCTCCTAGCCTCAGATGCTATGCACTGCCGGGCCGAATGACAGTGGCTCCATCAGATGAGGTGAGGATTGCGGCCAAAGCAGGAAAACCGGACAAGAGGGTTATTTGTTTTAGGAGCCCCCTAGCCAATGCTCCGATGATTGCGGTCGTTCAGGGCGGGTAGAGTGCTCGTTGTCCTCATGAGAATCCTCTCGGATGCCACCAACATCTGTGCTTCTCGATGCCTGATCTGCAACAATGAGCAGTCTCAAACAGGCTCAATACAACGCCCAGCGCTGTATTAAAAGGTGGTTTGTAGTGCAGCACACTGGTAGAGCGACATGGATTTCAGTCAATTGTGTGGGTGAGGAGATGGAGCGATTTCAAGTTGTGTCCTCCATGATGGCCGCCTTGGCCACACCCTCCACAGCTTCCTCCTGATTATACTTATTCCAAGGCTGCTGCTCTCCCCTTGCATTGATCTGAAACCTCTAAGAAGTTTAGAAACCTTCTCTGCTGTCTATCCTTTCTATTCTGTTTAATTCTGAGGTGGCTGGCTGTGCCCTTTACAGGTAGGGTCAGGCAGAGCCAGTCTGGCCTACAGGACAATCTGGCTGTGACTGATGGGCTGGTCTGACAGGTAAATGTGTGGGCCACTTTTTTGGCAGGTTATGGGCTTGTTTCATTGTCTGATGGGCCGTTTTTTTGCTGTGGATTTACTTGAAATTTCCACACGCATTTCCTGCAGCAAGTAGAAGTGCACACAGTCTCCCATTCTTTACAAAACTCCTATGTACAAATTGAAAGCTGCCCGATTTGCAAATATGGACACTTTTTAGCTATCTGATTCGTCCCTCTTTTCTTTTGGTGCACGGGCCAATTTTCTGTCCCAGTCTGACCCTGTTTAGGCTGTGCGGCTTCTAAGTATGAACTGTAGAGATTGGTCTGAAGCCTATCTACATTAGTAAATCTCTTCAGCAGTGGCATAGGGGGAGGCACAGGACTAGATGGGGCTCTTACGAGGCCTGATTTAAGTGAATGATTCATTTGTTTTGAGTAAAGCTTTCCATCTGGGATGACGAAGAACGTTTTGGAGATTTTCATACCACATCCCTGCATGCCTGTCAGGTCCATGCCATTTATAGATAATGGTCAGTTCCAACAATAACTTATGCTTAAAAACATTTACTTTCCATTCAAGAGAGTATCATAATTTATTCCACTTGAGCAACAGTATCTAAGTATGGCTGTGAAATTTCATTAAGCTCTATTTATACACAGTGATCCAAGACGACTACAGGGGAAGAAGATCTTAAAATAAACTTGTTTTTAACTGCATTCTATTTTTCTGAAACATAATCAATAGTGACACACAGCCCAGTCTAACTGTTCAGAATTTGAACAAAACAAACATCTACCAAAAACAAAGATGGAGGACCCTGAACCTTTGCAGGTTCAACCCTAAGCTGGCTGATAGCCCTGCCCTGAGGCGTTGGGGTGTGTGGCGAGTGCTGTAGCCCTCCCCCCCCCCCAAACAAAATGCTGTAGCTCCAGAAGGGAAATGAGCAACAAATATGCCATTACATTTTGTTTTTATCTTGCCACATTTGCTGTGAGTTGAAAGACAGAGGTCAAATGTCAGGATATGTCTCCTGGCAAATTGCTGCTTAGTATTTGACAATGGAGATTGGTGTTTATCTTTCCTTCTCTGACTGCAATGTTATAGGATTCTGCAAAAAGAACTACACTCTTGAAGGGGCAGGGAGTGAGAAAGGAAAGACTGTTGCATGTCAGTTTTCTTTCAACAAACAACAACATTGAAAGACCTGTTAGTGTACTGGACAAATATTTCAAAATGTATCAATAGCTAGGAAAGCAGAAATTAAGCACTTTTGTTTGTAACTCTGAAGTGTGATGGAAACAAAGATTTTAGAAGGATTAAAACAAAACAAGACACCTTACTTGGTGATGTGCAAATGATAAATATTTACTGAAAACAGATTTTCAATCTGTATATTTGGTGCGCTATATATTTTATCAGTAAACCTACATGCCAAGGTGAGTTTGGTGGTCATTTCAATGGAATATGTGCTGCCTGTAAATAACATTGCACTAGCACACCATTCTTTAGTAATATATTTGTAACAGTGAGCTCCAAAATGCTCTACTAGCTACTTAATACACTGTTACCACTCTCCTCCTGAATTGGTGTGACTCATTTGCTACACCTTGTGTACTTTTATAATTTTTGCTACTCCCAATGACTTTAGTGATGTAACATTGATGGAACGCCACACCTCCATGAAAATATTCCCAGCACTGCTGGCTCTGCCTGTTAATTTTACCTATGCTTGTTCAATAAGGTCATTATCCAGAGCCAACCACAAAAAAATCCTGATTTGGCTACAACAGGTGTACAAGTAACAGGGTAACACCGCACTCCTGATGGAAATGTGTGGGTGGACAATTGTCTGACAATGAGTAACTAAGATAGAAAAAGGTGTATAAACACAAATCCCCATTTTTCAGGATACAGGTCTGACTGCAATATTCCACATCTCAGAATTTACTGGCGCCGAATGCACTGATAATTCCAGGAGCTGGAATACTGCATTGGTATTACTGGACCACTCAGAAGGAGGGTCATCGTATTTTACCATTAATGGGATTCTCACACAATCAACTTTTCCAATGAAACCTTCAGAATATCTCAGTTTTAGAGTTGGTTCCTATGACACGTTATTTCTGTCGCAGTAAATGGTGCCCACACTGTTGACAGTGCAACTTTTAAGCGTCGGTCATCTAGAAGTTTGACTGCTGAAACCTAATCTTGTTCAGTGTTACACAAAAGGAACTTACCTCTGAGTCAACGTTACAGAAGAATATTTCTGTACATATGAGTCACTCTGTTATCATATTTGACAGAGGACTCATGTTGTCCAGTGGCATAGCGAATATTGAGGGGGTCCCCCTGTAAAGCACATGGAGGGACCCCCTTGGAGTCAGTCTAGAGCTCTCAGGCGAGAGTACTGTCCTGAGACCCCCACCCAACCCCCCACACGGGGGATGGGGGGTCTATGTTACACCACTGGTGTAGCCCAGAGCACCATGTTGTAGCCCAGGACTTGCTGTAGCAACTCATTACCTTTTTGAACTTGCACTATTGATTCCTTTCAATGGCACAAATAGACCTGGAAAATTTCATATCAGTATTTGTATAAGAGACGCACAAGACCTGAAGTAAGTGTCGCTGGCAGCATGTAGTGATTGTATATGGATGTACTAGCACTGTAAACAGAGGAACAAAGAAAGTGCTTGCAGCCTGTTAGATCTGAGGGGCTTTAGTTGGCAATGGTATTCACCTTTGTCCAAATAGGGACCCTTACTTCCAAGTCAAGATAAGGGGATTACACTTCTAAATAACCCCTGCTCACCCCCTTTGTAGCTTCGCACGAGCTGACAGGCTTATCTCAGAGGCAGTATGTTAAGCATTTGTGAATATACACAGTAATACAGTGAAATCACTACAGATGGACACAACACAGGTATTATAAAAATACGTATTTTTTATATAGACCTAAACACGAGACCACAAACGACAAATCCAAAATACTACTCTTAAAATTGCTTTAAAGATGATCAAAGTTACTTAGTTCAAGTTGATGATAGATGCGACAAAGTTCTCAAAAAAGTACCTGGATGCGTAACGCAAAGTAAACAAAAGGCTCGCAAAAGGGGAGATGCATTGGTTCCCTGATCTGGGGGAAATGATGCATTGTGCCTCAATGCTTGCGCAGAGTAGGGGATCCGTCGTAATCCTTACGAGTGCGGAGGTGATGCATAGATTCTCGGCCTGCACCCGTTGTGGTACGCAAGATGGCATCTTGATGCGATGCGATGATCCGGTTGCGATGCGAGAAGACGGCGCCCTTGATGCGGAGATGCGATGGCGATGCGTAGATGCCCTGGCAGCCTTCCAACGACTCTGTACTTTGAAGCCGCGACAGGCCCTGCGACACGCTTCTCCGGTGATGCAATGGTGACTTTCTCGATGGCGTCACGCTTCTGCAGTGATGTGACAGCAGGTAGCTTCGATGAACTCACGCTTACAGGGAGATGCGGCAAAGGCTCGCTTCTCCGGCGATGCAACGATTTCAGCTGCGGCGGCGCACTCTTCCTCTTGATGCGTTGCGCTTCCAGCTCTCAGCAACACGCAAATGTCGAGTTGAGAATTCAGAGGGGTGCTGGAGATGAAGTATTTTGTTCCTTAGACTTCAGCAGGAGGCAAGCACAGTTCAAGCCCTTGGAGAATATTCTGTAAATTATGAAAGTCCTTAAAAAAGTCCTCCGCCTTTCCTTGGCAATAAAGCAACCACTGCAGGCCAACCCAGCAAACAGCTCATTGGCAGAGGGGCAGTAAAACTCCTGCAGCTTCCTTGGTTCTTCTCCTTGGCAAAAGGTTTCTTGTACCAGAAGTATTCTAATTTCTTGGGATCAGGGTCCTAATATTTATTCCCCGAAATCCTTTGTTCTCTGAAGGCAGAGAGGCCTCTGCCTAGTCCAAACCAGTTCCTGAGCACTCTGTTTACACGACTCTCTTCTTCCTTTCACTGTGCAGGGCAGAGACATCAGCCGTCCCATAGGAGGTGGAGCCAGCACAGGGGAGGGAAGATACAGCTCTGGAGCACTTTGGTGAAAGGATTCCTCCTCTCCTTTCACAGTGTAGGGCAGAGACATCAGACAAGCCACAGGAGGTGGAGCCAGCATTGTAGAGGGAAGTTCCAGCCCTATTCAGGTCCCAGGTGCAACTCCTCCTCCCATCTAGATGCAGATCTCTCTATTCACCACTGGGCTGCCCCAGCTTGTCTCCTGGAATCCCCTAGCCCTGTCACTCACAAACCCAGACAAGGAATACACAACTTAGCAGAGGCAGGCATGGACAGTTAGGCAAGAAAATATCTACTTTCTGAAAGTGATATTTTCAAACACAGAATAATAAAACCAACTTTACTAAAATATGTATTTTATCATACTGAGTTTAGGTGTATTAAATTCGAATTTCTACCATGTTCTCTGAGTCAGTTAGGATTATAAGAATGTAATAATCTAACTGCATATTGTAGCCTATGGAGAATAGGTAGCCTTCAATAGTGAAAAACAAAAATGGCTATAGTTCACTATTAGGACATGCTACACACACCAGAGCATGTCCTACAGTATACTTACAATGCACCCTGCCCTTGGGCCTACCATAGGGGTGTCTAATATGAAGCAAAGGGAAGGTGTAGGGACTGGCAAGTGGGTGCACTTGCCAAGTCGACATGGCAGTACTAGACCGCACACAGGCCGAGCAATGGCAGGCCTTAGACACACTTTACAAGCTGCTTCTGTGGGTGGCAAAACCAGTTCTGCAAGCCCACCAGCCGCATTTGATTTACAAGCCCTGGGAACACATGGTGCACTTTACTAGGGGCTGACAGGTAAATCAAATAAACCAATCATGGAATCACCAATTAGTACATCAATTTAATGTAGGGAGCACTTGTTCTATGGCACTGAATAGCAGTGGCACAGTGCCAAATCATATAACCAGCAAAAACATATCAAAACAGAGGAGGCAATCCATTAAAAATGGAAGGGAGACTCAAGCCAATGATGCCAGGTCTAACACAGCCCCTGCGGCAAAGGGAGGCATCCACAACGTACTGCATTTAATGATGATGAAGCAGATACGTTATCTTTAATTACACTTGTGCTAATGTAACATTATAAGCCAGTGCTTATTGTGTAAAAAACAGAAGTGTCAGGGTCCTAGCTAGGAGGCAAATGCAGCTTGCGAAAACTTTTGCCCCTGCCAGCGCTGCCAATAACTGTACCAACACAACTACTAACCTTCACACTCACACAAGTATGTTAATTCAGACTATTCCATGTCCCCAAAGCCATAAGAATGGCTTGGGAGGCAAGTATTAGTCATTTTTACTGTATATTGAATAAATAAATAAATAAATGATATTATCGTCATCTCTAAATTAGATATACAGCACTGCCATGTGTCAGACTGACATAAGTTACGATGTTGACAATTAAATGTTGGTGCCAAGCACTGGAACCCGCTGGCTCAAATTAAGCACTGATTATAACTATTTGGTATCAAATACATTTACAAAACAATGGGTTAGCAATAGATATGGAAGAATACATTTACCTCTGCACATGAAATTCTGCTTGTTATTCCTCAGGTGTTTCACAAAGACAAGGTAGTACAGGGTCAGCACCCCCACCTTCCCTTTATCCTTGATTTCATTGCACAGAACTGACGAGGCTTTATTGGCCCTGACAGAACACTAAAGGAGCACTATCGTTTAGTCCACTAGAAAACGTCAAAATGTCAATTTCTAAACCATGGAGATGCTTTGGATGTGGACATCTTGGCAGGTGCAATTAGATCTTTAGGCATTTTGAAGCAATAAGGGATTATCTAGCTGCCTCATAACAGTAAACATTGCCTACAATGTTCTTGTTGTAGTCATCTACATTTTTCCATTTTGTATATTGAAAGAACAATGTCTTCTTAAAAAATGACTTGGTAGCATAGTGCTTAAAACACCTTATCCAAGACGGTGTTGCACATTCTGCTCCCTTTTCCCTTGGTTAAATCAGTCCCAGTGCTTGTGAAATGATGATCTGTGCAGTAATATCAAGGAGTCCGTGTCAGTAAGCTCGGATCTTGTACTCGAGATCTTGTTCTCACCACCTTCACCAATGAGTACTTCCCTATATTCAGTTTAGTTTCTGCAACACATCCATGTTCAACGTTACACAAAAGCATTTCTGGCAACTCAGACCTTCAAAGTACACAAGATAATTTCATTGCAAGGGTGTCACACATCTAGGACATTTGCTCTAAGACTTGAGTAACATGGAGCACCAAGTTCTAGCCCAGGCCTTTCTGTGAAAATTCCCTACATTCTCGAGTTTGTAGTCTTTATTCATTTTAATTAAACAAATGAGATTGAAGTACCAGATTTCGGTGGTCTGTGAAAGGAAAGCAAATAACTGGAAAACCACTGCCCTGTCGACGTGGGTAAATAAATAGGTATGCACTGGCCCTATATTTAGGGGAGTAAAGAAGGTCCTCGCCATTCATGTGATGAAGGGACATCTATTGTTTTCTGATATACAATAAACTGCATTTAATGGCATTAAAGACTGCCATCTTTAATTACACTCGTCCTAACGTAACATTAATTTATTTGGGATTACAGAAAATATTTTCAGACCAAAACATTTGAAATAGTGAATGGGAGAGTGTTCTTACTTCTGCACATGTGATTCTGCTTGTTATGTCCGGTATGTTTGAAACAGACATGGAGTAAGACTGCTGGCACTCTGCATTCCCTTTCTCCTTTATTTTATTACATACCTGAAAATAGATGTCAGTTAGTGGAGGCCCAAACTGCAGAGAGTTCATCTGCATTGAAGGAATACTAAAGGTGCAGTCTTTCTTAGTGTATTTGGAAAACAAAAATCAAACTGTCAGTTTCTAAACAAGCAGTGGCAAAGCCAATATGTCTCACCTGTGTGGTCTATTGGCTTTGCATATGGTTTTTACCCACGTTCCCCACCACGTGCATGTGTGGTTCATGGCTAAAGTTAAACAAGCATTGGTAAAGCCAATAGGTATTGCCTGTGCAACAACTATTTGCTTTGCCAATGGTTTTTTGTCAACGTTTTTAGCCAATAGGCCCCACCTTTGGGACCTTTTGAGTTTGCCATTATTCTGCGTTGTCTAGTGACCTTGTGGGCTTGGCAGTGCTTTTTGTTTAGTGAATGTTTTTTTCTTTGAAGAAACATATTATATAAAGACAAGCATTTCCTAAAAGCTAAAATGTCTATTTATAAGCGCCAGAAGCTCTTAGCACTGAAGAGGACTATTGACTGAGCAGAAGTGCACATTGTGCAATAGCAGAATGCTGTCACTCATAAGAAGGTAAGCCAATGGCTAATGCTGCCACTCATAGCAAGGTAAGCCAATGGCTGATGCTGTCACTCATAGGAAGCTCAGTCAATGGCTAATGCGGCCACTCATAGCAAGCTAAGACAGTGGCTGAAGTGGGCAGACCCTGTACCTTGTATTTATGCTGGGGGAGCAAAATGTGAAGGGCACTGCAGCACACTGTTAGACCCACCGATTGTGTCACCCACATAAGCACACTGACAAGGATTGATGTTGTTTCTTTAGAGGGAATTTTGAATATATTAAATTTTCTGCAATAGTAGTATAATTGCAACCATTTCTAGGGTAATATATTATCTGCAACAGTCAAGTGAATACTCTCAAGCTTACAAGTTTGTGGATGTCAACTACATTCACATGTTGGTTCTTCCTAAAACATCCACAAGTCCTACCATTGCCCTGAAATTCGAAATGCAGAAATTCTACCATACGAGCAGAATTTACATTGTCACCAATCCAATTTACAAGGGCACTCATAAGGGCGAAATTCAGCAACTCCTGAGTGTGTTGTGAAGTTTGGGAATTTGTACCCTCACAAACTAATTATTTGGCAAACCTAAAATGAATGTAGATACACAAATATGTAAATGTGTCCTTTGGAGAATATGACATGACTCTGCTGGGTTCTTAGCCTTTCTTTGTTGGATACTATTGAAACATACATATAGACATCAAAACCATCAGAATACTGGAGGTGCACCCGACACTGTGTTACTGGATTGCCTACTGGCTTAACATGGAAACTGGGCAGCATTGATTAGAACACCAGCCCCTATCATAGAGGAAGTTATACTAATCTAGGGCTGAAGGTGGAGCCTCCCACCTTTCTTTAATCTCATTGGGCAATGATGTAGTCAGGATATTTTACCATATGAAAATATCTTCCTTTCATTATAATTTTAGGTGTGTGTCATAGCAAATGATCTCAATAGCAGTTGAGACTTCTAATATGATACTAATTGCACATTTATCAGTGACTCAGAATCAAGATGGATGGTGGTTCTCTGTTATGATCTGGCCAAAGCACTGACTTCAGCAGTGTTAATTGTCAATGCTGGAGTGATGCTTAGGGTGAAAAGGGGTTTCTAAATATGAAGTAGTAGACAAGGGGCACTCAAGTCAACAAGCAGCTATGGCCATTTTGAACTAAATGGCAATCCACAAGTAGTGGGTGTAACATGCAACTAATTGCAACATATCTTTCATTTTGTTGTGATCTTAGTGGGATGGTTTACTTCACAAAAAGTCCAGTCGCTTGGGGTGTCGCAAAATAACCTGCCTAAAAAATATTACTTGGGCTGTTTACTATTGCGACCACCTACAATTGGTTACGAACACAGGGACAGTGACTTGCAATGAACATTAGACACAAATCCCAGAGTTTGTATTTCTAAAGGATAAACATTTGTTAAAGCAGCTACTGTTCTTTAAATAAACTACTTAAAAAAAATGCATCCCATTTGGAAAGCCTTCAGGAGGAGCATGATCAGTCCCTATTTGACACCATTTCCAAAGTGGAGGATTTATGGAATGGTGCACAAATAACAATTATTTGTTCACTATTATCGAGATAATTTGAGAGACGACAACGAGGGAACATTAGTTATTTATTTAATTTTCCCTCAAAGTTGACACTCAAAATCCCCCCACCCCCACCCCCACCCGATCCCACCGCTCTTACCTGCAATGGCCGCGGCTGGATTTGACTCCATTGTGAGCTGGGCTATTCTTCACTTTTGATACTGAAGAGAGCTTGAAAGTTGTTTTTTAGCATTCATTTGTTACATTGAGTCTGTGGGATATTCCAGTGATGCCTGGACACTCCCCAAAGATCTGGACATAAACCTCTTAGAGGCATTACTATTGTTAGGATTTAGAGGTTTGGATTAACTGACCAGGAATGATCATCCACAACGGGTTCCACCAGTATATGGGCATCATATAAAATATAATAAAATGGTGTTTTGAGGAGAGCGTTTTACATGGACGTTTTGCAATTGAAAGCACATGTTGGCTTATTATTTGGGAGGAATAGAGAAGGTGACTGAGAAATTAAGAAGACAGTGTTAATCATTGATAGTGTTGCAAGAAACCTAGTTAGATGCTCCTTTTTATTTGATGTACATATTAGTGAACTATCCTTCTATATATACCAAGGTGATCTTCAAAGACCTCACACATCGCATTCTACAATCCTTCTTCCCCTAAATTAATGCACCTGTATGTACTCACCTTACAGCATTGGAAAAGATATTCGTGTAAACAGAATGTTCATACAACTGTAGCTGGTGATAGCTAATGTTTTAGCCTAGCATTGAGAACTACATTTAGGTCTGCAAGACAATTGGGGATGATGGGATTCATACAACTGCTTCTCTTCATACCTTGATTGAGGAACCACACACCATCCAAATGCAGTTCTGCACCACTTGTTTTTCTTCTGGCCATAATTACTGGAAAGACCATAGTTGGAGAAGAGCGAATAACTCTCTGGGTAAAATAGCATTCCTTAAGTTTTCACTCGGTTTCCTCTTCCTTGTGAATGTGGAGAAGTGTGGCTCAATGGTTAGAGCGGCAGACCCTGATGCAGAGGTCTAGCTCGGGACCAGGGTTCAATTCCCCGCCTCGGCGGGTCTTAAGCTCAAAATTCCAGGGACCTGATAATTCTTGCCTCGGTGCTTATTCCAATCATGGAGTCCCACTCTGCAACTCTGGGCAATAGCTTGCTTAATCTCCACAACGGCCCCCACAACGCTAAGGATGCCTGGCCTCCACCTTGGGGGTGCCCAGGAGTGGACGCCTCACAGGGAAAGCCAGGATGGGTTCCACAGCAGTATTCGTACAAGCGCCTTGAGACCCTTGCGGGTGAGTAGTGCGCTATACAAGTATCAATTTACATTTACAATGTAAAAGATGATACATTGATGGCGGAGGGCTGCAGATTGTAGTGAGGGGCCTGTATGCAGCTTTACTTTCTGATTACGCACATTCCATGGCTGAGAAGAGTGAATCGTGGTTCAAAAGAATGCCGTCTGTATTGCACCAGCGGACATTAATGGCAAGTTGTTTTATCTGTAGATCTCCAGGGATACTGCATCTCAGTAAGGTACTGGAGCTAGCCTTGCTGACAATCTTGATGGAAACTTCAATTTGATTGTATTATACTTGGTACACAAATGTGCCTGACTGTGGGTTTGCAGCATCTTTTTCTTGACCAACTGCACACAGATTCGGTATCATAAATAAAGATTATATACTAACAAAACCTTTACAACGTCACAGTTACTAATATTAGCCTTATCCCCATCAAATAGGTTGTTACTTTGCTCTGGGGTCTTAGACATCCTTCTCCACCCTTTTCTAATTAAAATATGTATTACACTTTTTCAAATTCTTTCATTTCTGACCCTTGCGTCATGTATGTATTATGACAATGTTTAGACAAGTTCAACCAGCTGTGCTGCAGCCACTTTAAGTGTATAGACAGCATAGCCACTGAGTAAAGACTGTGTGGGTGGAAAGGGGATCCTAGTTTTCTATTCAGTTCACAGTTGTAGTGAAACACCAGACTAGTGTCTCCTGTACGTGACAACCGCCAAGTATTTCTTCCCAAAAGGCCTATTTATAGAAAGATGTCTCATGAGCAGAGACAACGGAAAATAACGTATTGAGAGCACACAAAACATGCTAAGACAAATAACAAATTAACTCTACGTTAAATGCCAAACACACAAGAAGCAGTACTCCGAAAAGGGCCCATTTCAATACTAAAAATATTCAAAGCAATCAGAAATACAGGGATAAAGTAGGTGCGCAAGCTTCTCAACCATATTGGGTGATTGTAGAGGGCATCAACATGGCAGGCACAAACGGAAAGGATGCGAAAGCGTGTGGAGTGTGAAACCAGAACCCCAACCAACAGCTTTTCTTGGCCATATGAGCAATGCCGATTAAAAACGAAGGCTATAAGAGCGTCTACGCTGTTGGTTCATAAATACATATTTGGTAACAGAAAATAAAATAAGCATACAATCTTCCATAGGACCTCAACGGCAGTTCTCTTAATCATTAGAGTGATGTCGACATTATTCAAAAGGATATTCATTGCTACTTTGTAGTTTACCTTGTAACAACATGCCCCAGTGAATTACTACCATGCATATTTTATTTTATTCACATTTAAATCAGAATGCTTCCTTGCCATTTTTATTGTATACTGTCAAAGTATCCATGTACCGATAAAATATAGCATACATACTTTTTGTATTTTGGTCTAAATTGAAATATACACCATGAATAGCTGATACCCGAGTACAGGTGTAAATAGAGCTCTCCCACTTTTTTTCCGACAGGCCAAAACACGCCCACTGTCTTGAGGATGGAGCAACCTTGACGATGAAATCGTGTACGCTTAGCACATTGTCATTCATAGGCACACAATTATTTATCTTGAATAAAACAAAATCTTCCTCAACTCTTTTTTGATATAATAAATAGAACATTGAGCGCCCCTTGAAGTTAGTTTTTGACTCCGAGGAATACAGTCTTTGTCTAGACAAATTAAGAACACATTTGCGAATTTATCAGATTATGTTCTATGGACCTGGATATAAAAGTATATGCTTCTCACAGGCTAGGGGTGTATTTCAAGAGCTTATCTCACAAGAAACTATTTAACTCATTTAATTTTCATATAATTGTCCATTTTAAAGGGGAGAAAGGGGGTCCCACGAAACCGCTGATTTTATGGAATCAGCTCAAACATACTTGAATCAATCCCGTCCAAAGGTTAATCAATGAGGCTTTCCAGCATGATGTTCCATCAGAGGTGAAGACCAGTATGGCACCTCCCTACCTTCGTAGATGCCTTCGCATTGACAAGTTGCTTGAACAGCCTAATCTTATGTCCTCGAATATAGAAGGCTGACAAAGAATCCAGTTAGAGTCTTGGTCCGAGGCACACTGACTCTTCATGGAGGGTGGCTCTTCCAATCAGTTCTCTCTTCCTGGGTTCCATTCTGCTCCCTGGTGCTAGCCACATGGGTCATGGACTGGCCTTAGCCTACGTTCTGTAAATATTAAAGTGCTTAGATTGTACTACTTGAGCAATTTAAAACTGCCCTTTTTGAACTTATTTTGTTAAAGTATTTTAATTCCTATAGAGAGCGGGTTAGTGAAACTTGCTTCGAAGAGAGCATCGGACTTCATAGAAGTTTCTGGAACCCCAGAGTCTCCGATTGCCAAGACCTATGGCTTCATACCGAGCATAATGTGCTCCATGGCTAAACACTTATAAAGTCCAAAAGGGGAGAAGTACTGACTATGACAGTGCTTGTTTTTAATCTGCTTTCAACCAGACCACAAGCACCTTACTCCCAGACCACATGAACTCAATACAGTAGTGAGCGCCTCACTTAAAGTAAGATGCTCCTATGGCAAAAAGAAATACACACACACAAGCACAAACACCCATGCACACATTTTTCATTTTAGTATAATTGGAGCCTATGTCCTGTATGTTTCACAATCTATTGGGTTACTCATTGGACTGGAGACTGTAACCTACAGAGCCAAAGAGCTTTAATGTAGACCTGGTAAGTTAAACTGCCTCTGATCTGCCCTGCTTTAAACCCCACCACCACTCCACCATCCCTTGTGGCTAAAATATGTAACTGCCCTCTATTACAGGGGCAGGTAGGCTGTGCTGGGAGTACCGCAAGGGTGGTAGACATCAGCATGGAGGTGAAGGATCTTCTTTCTGCTTAACAGTCCTGCAGGGCCACTTAGTGGAAAAAATACCTTGTAAGAATATCACGGATCTTTGGGCCACATGATATTCCCGTAATTTCTTTACTCACTGGTCCAAGGAATGATTGTAATCCTTACGATTACCCTCCAGGGGTATATAAGCACATCCTCCATCTAGATAAAATGAGATGGAAGCACTGTTGTACTAGCAGGATTCCTGTCTGTCACGGTGTTAGTACAACCCCCAGGCAGGATATTTCTAAGGGTTCCCATGATGCCTTGGGTTGCTAGGTTAACAATAGTCCTTTCTCCTACCCATTGCGGCTCAGAGGTTCCCCCATGCACATCAGCCATATGCACCAGACTGGAAGAATTCTGGTAGATTTCTTTAACTTTGGCAAAGGATAAATTTGGGAACTACTACAAGTTCTCGGATGGCAGGCCTGAGTGCCATCTTCCCTCCAGGTCATGTAAAACTTGTGTTGAGAATACCACCACTAAATTCTTACTTATTGGGGTATTTAGAGTCAGATGGCAAGGCTGGTATTAAAGGCATGGATGCCATTGTCTGATCGCCCCTATCCTCACATGTATTTTGCAATGGGTGTGGAGTTACCTGTTTTATGAACAACATACAGGAATCCAAGTGCTTGGAGAGATTGAAAGACCTCAAGACTGCTGTTTGCTCTGCAAAACGTCAATGTTCTCTCCCAAATTTCCCAACCTTCTACCCTCACAGCTTTGTAGGTTCCCACATCTCCTGCTCATTGCAACATCCCTTAAGGCTCGGATTTAGTACACTTCATACAGTGCAGCAATGAGGTGACACCTGTAACACTACATTGTCCAAATGGAAAAAAAGAGCACTGCAATATTTACAAAGTTTCATAAGCTGGGTTAAAAAATATTTGGCGGAGGCTATGCATTGAGCATTGGGGCAAAGTTAAGTCATTGTTTTTTTGCTTGAAATTTATACTTGATGGACAGCTTCCAGTACAAATTCTGCACGATGGCAACTACTAGAACGTGAATTGAAAATAATGTGTCGTTTTGCTGCAAATAATGTGTCATTTTGTTGAAATTAAACATATTAGAGTTGGGAATAACACTCAATATTCTGCTTGCCCTTTACTTGTGCCGGGTTTAATTTGCCATTAGGATTTCATGCAAACTAATATAAAACTACTTTAGTAGATGTGGCTTTGTGTGAAATTGCATGTTTGGGCTTTTCATGGCTAGTTGTCCCCCCTCTGCATAGATAACAGGAGGATTGCCACTCCATGCTGAAGAGCAATTTCTGTAATTTGCCCGAGCCAAGTTGTCAGTACAAAACATATTTTGAATGGCATTGTGGTTTGCATCGCAGCATGGTCTTTAGAACAGTCATAAATGATGGTAAACTAGGACCTTATGATAACTGTTGGGAACTCTCAGGCTCACCTAACACCTCCAATTTGGCAGGCCAAGTTATGTTCCTCAGTTTCCTCACTACAAATATCAGGAATTATTCCGAAGTAATACAATAGGTACAAAGCTTGAAAAGCATTCTATGTGTGTTATTACCATTAGTACTATTACATGGGGAGCCGGTCACAAAGGTGCTACCAATAGCATGGCAACACCATAGAATGCACACACAAGTGAAACATGTGTGTACTTCCATACCCATTATCCATGACTACCTTATGGCAGTTAGATGCCATGTCAGTGCTTAGTTTGAGCCGGTGTTTGCCAGAGGGGGCACCAGCACTTATTTTTAGAGACAGGCACTTATTTTTTCCCCATCATTTACTTTACCAACCCCCAAAAAGGCAAATTATACAGATCAGAAAGATGGAGGAAGAGAAAGATGGCAAACCCCTCACAAAAGGATAAACAGGAGCTTGAAGGTGTGAGACAAAGAGAGAGGGAGTGACTGGTAGGGAATTGAAATGGTATTAAGTGTTTTCAGTACCCGCCTTAGTATCCATGCACCAATGTTTAATTGCATTTGCCGCTGGCTTCTGAGCAGAGTTTCAGGCACTGGCCCTCTTTCTTATACAAACAAACGAAGCCCTGCTCAATACAATAAGGAGATTGTCTTTCATCACTGGAATCAAGCCCTTCACACATTTTGTTTTCCTCAAATAGAAATTGCATTTCAGCTCTGCGAGCAGTATGTTCAGGCAGTGTTGTACCATTGGTTCTATGTACCACAAGAAAGGCATGGAAAAAGTGTCCAGCTTTTATCCCATTCCAGTAGTAAAAACTGCCCTAATGGGGTGCAGTGGGCCCTACATGTAGCTGTCACTGCACCTGCTGCATTATTGATAGTTACACTTCTGAGCAATAGTGACACCCACCTCGTGTTTTGAATACCAAATTACTTTGCATTCCTATGAAAACCTTTGAATTGAAATGGCAGGGCACATGTGGGTAGAAGGTGTCCACCCACTATTTTCTTGGAGTCAACATCATCCACCATGCTAAGAAGGTGGGCCCCGCTCACATATGCTGAAATCGTCCCAGTGTAATTTTCATACACAGGTACACATTCAGCAGCCCCTGCACATTGTCTGCTTTCCGAGCAGAAACGTGCAGACACAGAGGGGGCTTTGCTGTTTGAAATTCCAACTGGGCCCAAAACAAAAGACGAAGTTAAGAGGCCAGCCAGACTCCTTTTGTTAGAGTATCCTGGCTAGGAGCTAAGCCTCACATTTAGATGCAAATACACGGGAGAAATAAAAACGCACACCATTTATTTCATTTATTTGAATAGTTTTATAAAGCGCGAACAAGACCCACAGGGATATCAGAGCGCTGTACAGAGTTGGCGCAATAAGGGGTACAAACACAATGTGAAAGTAGGTTGAGTTCCAACATAGGGGAAAACATTCAGGGTAAGAGTCGGGGTATCAAAGGTGCCCTAGAACATAAAGAGTAATACATCATAAAATAAAACTCACCAAAGAATGGCAATACGAGTCAGGGAATTTTAACAAGAACAAGAGCGAGTTCACCAGTTAATGAAATTAAGGAGCCATCGAGGACTAGATCAGAATAACGTAAAAGCATACAATAATGCATCAGTGTAGTACAACAACAATACTGGTATTAATAAAAACAAAAGCATGATCATAAGATGAGGTTGTTAAAATTTGTTCAGTAGTGGTTTGACCAGTTTGTTAAAGGAAGTAGTGGAAGGATTGGATCTGATCTCGGATGGCAAGGAATTCCAGATTCTCGGGGCAAGACGAGTGAAAGCACGTTGTAAGATCTTTTCTTTTTCAATCTTGGAGGTTTCAAGAGAAGGGTGGACATACTTCCGAGGTTCCGGCTGGCGCCCAATAGTTCAAACCTATTTGCTAGGTTGTTCGGGGTGTTGTAGTGTATGGCTTTATAAGTCTGGCAAGCTATCTTGAGTCGGATTCTGACTCCAATAGATAGCCAATTTAGCTGCAGAATGTTGGGGAAATGTGGTCATATTTTTTTGAGCTCGTTGTAAGTCTAGTCGATGCATTCAGAGTGGCTCTGAGTGGAGCCAAGCTAGCTTTGGGAAGTCCAGCCCATATTCCAATCTAGGGATGATCAGGGATTGAACCGCCGGCCTAAGATCTGAGTGTGCGCTTGCATGTTTAAGTGTTTATCCAAGGTGATACCCAGAGATTTGGCGGGGTCTACAACATGAGGAGTGCAGTTAAGAGCAGTGAGGTGTTTAATCCAGTGAAGGGTAGGAGCTGAGTGATTGGGTGGGGGTTCAAATAAATTCAGTTTTGAGAGTATTTAGTAGGAGATACTTCTGAGCTAACCATTGTTTTATGGCCTCTTGAGAGGAGATATTCAGTTTCAGTTGCGTGTCATCTGCAGACATGTGGTATTGAATGTTTGCTCGTTCAGAATAACAGCAAGTGGCTCCATAAAAAGGTTGAAGAGAGTGGGCGAGAGTGGGGGACTCCAATTATGACAGGGATACTGCAAGCAAGGGAATGTTTAACTTTGATCCTTTGCGTGCGATTGTGCAGGAAGAAGGCAAACCAATTTAGGACAGGGCCCGAGAAACCCATCTTATGTTGAAGAAGATCAATCAGGTTTTCATGTTTGATGGAATTGAAGGCTGAGGACAAGTCCAGAAGGATTTGAGACAAGGGACATTTTGGTCAAGGGCTATCAAGGCGTCATGGACAATGTGCGTGAGTGCCGTTTCAGTACTACGCCATGATCTGAAACCTGACTGATGAGGGTCAAGGAGTTGATATTTCCCAATGTGGTTGCAGAGCTGCGAATGGATGCATTTTTTCAAGCAATTTGGCTAGAGTCATACTGCTGGTTATAGCTCTGAAGTTGTTTGGATCCGATAGGTACGCATTGGGTTTCTTAGGAATGGAAGCAACTTGCCCAACCTTTAGGCAGTCAGGAATCTTTCCCTGTAAGAGGGATTCATGAATGATCCTGGACCAAAGATCATCAATGAGGGTCATATTAATGAAGTGATAACCTACCATATTATCACTTCACATGTACTTAAGAAAGGCATAGTTTTTACTTTCATCAGTCCCTGCATAGAGAAATGCAAGCACTGTAGGAATGTCAGATGTGTTGGCCTTCCCCAGTATTAACACAAAAACAATTTAAATACCACTATTTTTCTTTTTTTTAATAGTGCTTTTATAGTGCTAGTCATCTCAATGCAGGGTGTAGGAGCTCTTTACATCACAAATATACACTATACATTGAAGATAAAACGTGTGTAAATCAGTGTATAGGTTAAGTTTAATAAAACAGTGAGGATTGCAAGGTGTAGGATTCACATGTCCTTCATAGCTTGCTGTGCTATATTAGAAGGATTACAATTTATGAACTGCAAATAACAAAAGGATCTCTGGGTTAAAATCAGTAACTCGCTTACCTAGCAATATAAAATGAAATCCTGCCATTTCCATGTTAAATGATATGCTTTGCAGCAGACATATTAACCCTCCATGCTACTTTGATTCAGAACGGGGACTAGAAAAAACACAGATCTTTCTAGCAAATTTGTTAGCCTCCACAGTTATTTTACCATCATTTTTATTCCCTAAGATTTACTGGGTACACAAAGGTCTCTGCAGCATGTGCCTCAACCCCATAAGATATTTTAATATGCAGACAAACAAAGAAGCTGAAAAAATGTACTAGCACGTTTCTCCTTGTTGCCAATTTCTTTGTGGCAGTTTAAAAAAAAAAATGTAGAGGTCGAGGGCCAGATTTTGTGTTGGTTGCATCACTTTTTGGCATAACCTTGATGCAAAATCTCATTTACTAAATCTTGTTATGCACCGAAATGCACTCATGATAGATCTGCTAGGCATATATGTGAGGTCTTAAACTCTAATGTCACTTTTGTGATGTCACTTCCTGTGAGGTAATAGATTTTGATATCACTTCCTGTGATGCCACATACAATGCCACATGCGTGATGTCACACGCAATGATGTCACCTGCATACTGCCCAACTTAGTTAGTCCCCCCACTTATTTTTACGACTTGTGCCTTGTACAACAGGGAATATGATCATAACAAATTGCAGACCCAATAACATATTCACAGGACAAAATAGTTAACACTTTATCTGCAAAATAATTAGATCCAAAAAGTCATGAAGCAAAGTGCATGTGTAAGAAAGAAACGGACATCATGTGCAAAACTGGTTGTGGCACTCCACAAAATTCAAATCCGTCATAATCCGTCAAAAAGAGGCACGGAAATTTCCGAACCAAGGAAAGCGGAGTATAATCTTTACTTGACATAGAGTGCATGCTAATCCCCCGAGGTACAAGCATTCAACGCGAATTAAAAGCTTCTACAGTAACCTTGAGACTGCTGCGCTACCAAACAACATCAGTTATTGAAACAATTCCCAGAGACTTTAACCACATCCTAATGAAATACAGATTTTCGTGTCTGCATTTAATAAAGAAAAGAGGATGGATGTTCTCAAATCCTTCAGCCAGTTGTACAAATACGGCACAAGCTTTTCCAAGTATCCCGTCTTTACTGTATAAACTAGTCAGCAGATTACTCCGATCTTAAATAAGGTGAATTTAAAATATTTTATAATTTTACGTTTCTAGGAAAACAATGACTCTGATCCCCTGCCGTCAAATACCAAAGATATCTGCAAGCACAAACAAAATCACTAAATGCTATAAACAATGTCTCTTCACACACCCATGCCTTCGATGTTTATGGAAAGTCCTTCTAACGGAATAGGTTTCGAGTTGATTCTGCAATCTATTCAAAAGATAAAATAATTTTACTGGAACGGCTCTTCCATAAGACTTTATATTTTGATTCTCCTGCGGTATTTGATTGCAATTTTGAACTTTTGTAATTCTTTCTACCTTGAGGTAGGCTAGTAGCAGCGCCTTCTTCTAGTGGCTGTAACGAGTACTCCTGCATTACAGCATTGCAGACAATTGCTGGGAGTTTACAGTCTATTTTTCCCCACTGCCTCCTGTGACCCACCAATTTATGTTGGTCCGCAGCCACTCAGTGAGGAATCAGCCTTCCTACCCTTTCATACCAAGGCAGCAGTGTTTCAGGGCCAATTCTCCCTGTTGATGGAGCCAGGAGAACTCCTCTTCCCATATTAGGCCCACCCCTAGTCAATCCTAGCCTGAGCATTCAGGCAAAAGTCAGACGTCAACGAGCAGATCGCCTGTTTGGACCAGTTAGGGATGTGCTATGGCAAGCATCTCTACACCCGCTTATAGAATGCTATACGTCGGAATGTGTATCCAAGGATGATCCTCCTACTGCACCTGAAATCCAAGCTACTCCTTACAAATTGGATACAAGTTCACTTTGCTGCATTTCCAGTATGGTATATCTGCTTGGCACTGCATTAATTTAAAATAAATGTTCCCTCATTCAAAATATTGCTTGTTACACATACCTACTGCACAGATCTACTATATATATCCAACTGCCTGACTGAACACAAAAACACTATATCAAATGTTTCAGAATGTCATTGGTAGCTCTCTCTGTAGAAAACTAGAAATATTGATGTACATGAGCAACGTTCATTTCCCTTTTCCCACTCCTCTCCCTGTATGCACTATGGATACCATAAAATATTGACCGCATCACTCCGCCAGTAAAAGCCCGTGCCCATATGTACATGACAGCCATTTTAGGCACCTTGGCCTCTTGCCCACTCATTAGAATCACTGACTTCCCTCCTGCGCGCATTTGAGCACCCCCCCTCCCACTCTCACATGCATAGACCATGAAACCCTCTCCCTCTGCACGACCCTGCTATGAAAGGCAACCCTCCTGCTTGACCCATGCACCCCCCCCCCCTTTTCTCTCGAAGAAGCATCCTTCGCCTCAGCTGACAAACCCCCCCCCCCCAGCTGTATCTGACTGCCCCTGTTCTCTCATGTACGGGTCATAAGATCTCTCTCTCTCTGTGCGACTCTGTCCCTGCGCGCACCCTGACCCCCTCCTTCTCCCTCACATGGACAAGTCATAAACCTTCCTCCTCTGCAAGACCCTGTCCTTGGGAGTCACGGCCGCGCCTGACCAACACCTCCTTTCCCTCCATGAATGCCCCTCTGTTGACAAGCCTTCCCTCCGCGCTCGATTGTCCACGCGGCATGAATACCACTCCTTTGATGACCCCTTCCCCCGAGTCCGGCTGACCACACATGTCCAGGGCCATCGCCTAAGCCAGGAGATACCATTTACTGCCCTTATTGTATGAAGTCACTCCTCTTCAAAGGACCCACTATTGATCTTGGTCTCCCCACCCCCTGGGCTACGATCAGGCGCACACATCCTAATAATCAGCGGAACATTCAGCTGCGTCATTGCTCTCTCTCTTATCAGCAGGTCAAGGGTCCCTATTGTGAACACATGTGGGGTATGATTGACACGAGGATTATGGGGTTATCTTTCCTTCGTTTCACAATGCTGTGACTGTAATACCAAGTGTTTTGTAAGGTATAAAAGGTTGAGTCTCAGCTCACTTGTTAGAGCACCTCCTGATGGCACCTTGTTTCGTGTCTGAAATGACAGGCTCTCCTCATGAGAATTAAACTCTGTTCTTGATTCCTGCTTCCAAGCGCCCGTCTCTTTATTTGGTAACTATTCAGAATGGGAACTAAGAGGCGTCTTGCGCCAGCAGCCTGGGCATTGATGGTAATATGGGCTCCTGTTCCACAATTGGCGTCCCAACGCGGGGTCCATCAGTGACATAAGGTCCAGTAAGAGAGATCCAGACGATGAGGTGAACATCTAAATGATCGGAGTATACCTGCCTTGAGAGGGCCCTCGTCCGGCTGCCGATTGAATGAACTTCACCTATTCTGAACGGACCTCTCTTGAGTGACCTATTGTCCTGACTGGAATCCCACAGGACTGCTGCGGTAAAATCATGGATTAAGAGAACGATCGGGCGCTGGAAGGAGGAAGGCGAAGAACTGCCCACACGGTCCGTTCCGGGTAAGGTCGCATAAATGCGACAAATTGTGAAATGATTGTTTGTTGGATAATACTAGTATTACGCTTTGTTGAAACCTCTGGAGATTCACTGTCTGCAAATGGGGAAAAACAAACAGGCTCTCTCTTTGCAAGCAGTGAAGGATAGGTAACGCAGACTTTTGTCCCCATTGTAATCCGTCGTGCCTATCTTCCTCCCCCACTGTTTCCCGAACTGTCGTTCGTGGATTATTGTCTGGAGATTCTTTGTCTGCAAACAGGGAAGAACAAGGTCTCGCTTTGCAGGTAGAGAAAGAGTGGGTAACGATAACTTTTCGTGCCCACTTATTCTCCCCACTGAATTGTTTGGTTGAACGAACATTGATTGTTCGGTATTGGTTCGTTTGAGGTATTCACCGCCGCCAAACAACGGAGAATAGAAGTATTCTGCCTAGTCTTTGCCCGCAGTGATAAGATAGGTAATGCAGACTTTTGTCCCCGTTGTAATCCGTCATGCCTTTCTTCTCCCCACTGGTTGGTAGCCTGTTTAGCCCGGACCGCTTATTGGAGTTGAACCTTCCAGCTCCACTGGAGGGCACACCTAATAAGGACCTGTTCATTAAGTGTGGACTAGTCGCTATAACTTATAATAGGTTATGGCGTAAAAATACAAGAAAAAGAGTTGAGCGAAATCAGTAGGCCACTGATGAGTTATCAACTTCGCTAAAAATAAAATAAAAATAAAAAAATAAAAAAAAAAAAACGTTAGAAATAACTCGCAATAAGAAACATAAAAATGGCGAGGGAAGACAAGCTTGACACCAAAGCAAGCCACGAGGTAGCTAGGTTCCGTTGCCTACTCCTGCTCCAAACATGTCTGCCTCATTGCCCACCACGCCCAAATAACGGTTACATGAAATAGATACAAATAAATAGGTACCTACCCCCATTCCGGAAGCTCCGAAGTGCAACAGGTCCGCGGTTACGCCCATCCGGAAGGCGAGGCCTCGAGGCATGCGGGGCTCGCCTGGCCGCGGTCAGAAGGAGATGCTGTTGGGCGGACGGCCCAGAAAACGGTGATGGCCTCTCCTTCTCTCCTCTTCTACTGCCCTGCAGGCCACGGGGGGGGGCTGTCTTGCCTCAGCCACCGACCACCCCCCCCCCTCTGTCTCTCGCCTGGTCCGACCCGCGAAGAAGGCCGAAGCCAAAAGCGAGAACGGCGACGCTTACAGGTAGTCCCGCCACATGTCAAATTCCTGGATAGTTACAGGTAGTGCCGCCACATGTCTACGCCTGGACAAGTGCAAGTAGTCCCGCCACATGTCAAAAGGGGGGGGGGGGGCTGTCTTGCCTCAGCCACCGACCACCCCCCCCCCCCCCATCTTCAATAGCCGACACGGCCAATATCGAAACGACGGAGCCGAGGATCGGCGAGGGGTCGCTGGAAGGGGGAGGTGGCGCGAACGAGCCTCCCCCACCTCCCTCCAGGTGGAGGCTTCCAGCGACACCCCAACGCTCTTACTCAAAGAGGGTCCACATCAAAAAGCGGTCTTTTGCCCGGGGCGGGCACACGCCCCATGCCTTCTCTCCTCAACTTTGAAGATTCTATGAGAGCCGGGGGGGACCCCCGACCCCTCTACATGGGCGTCTCCGCCCCCCTCACTGGAACCGCAACATCGACGCACTCCTGCCGGCGCCAGCCTCAGTTTGGAAATGGCTAAAACACAGCCAAGGTACAGACTTGTTCAGTTCCGGTGGAACACCAGAATGACCCGGTAGGAAAATTGTTGCCGCCCTCCCCAGTCTTTGAACTAATGGACCATATTGTTAGACTGTTACCCCATTGCGAAAAACTTTTTGAACTGCCAACGGAAGGTTCTGGTCCAACCATGAGTCATTGAAGACATTCTGACTACACCGGAACCTGCCTGACCTCGCCCAAAATGGCGTCGATACACGAAATGAAACTTTCAAACTCCCTGTTCACCCGGATTGCTCGAATATTGATGCTCAGAGATATGTATGCATTTTTTGAACAATGGAAGTCGATAAGATGGATAATGAGTATGTGTTTAAAGAAAGAAGCAAATGTAAGACAGATATTGACCATGTGTTTGGACAAAGAACTGATTTAGGGTGGGTACTAATTATGAATGGGAACTATGGATTGGTGTAATTTAGACAGTGGACGAGCATCTGGATAATGAACTAATGAATTAATTGAAAAACGGAATCCTTGACATGCATCATGCCTGCTCTGTAGTAAAGTTCGATACGATTTTATTGCACCGCCGCACTTTATGCAATGAACTGCCATCAACTTCTTTCTTCCTATGTACAGTTCCAATCTGCTCCGTGGCTGGTCCACTGGGTTGTAGGCCTGTATTTTATACACCAACACTTTTTATTAAAAGTATTTTGAAAAAGAAAGCATAGTTGTAGCGGTTGCATTAATGAGTTTTGAATGCATTACTACTGTGAGCAACGAGAAAGTATGATGAAGGCTGAAGGTTAAAAAGGACCCGATATTTAGCAGCTACATTATGTGTGACAAGCAGCCGGAAAAGTGTTTTAGACGCTTTTAAACGACACCACAGAAATGCCACCTGACCGCCACCCTTGCACGTAACCTAAAGGGGTCGCGACCAAGTAGCTCATGTAGATACGCATATCGTCAATGATTATCTATCTGACACTACTGATCCCTCTGGGCTTAAACGCCGAGATGGCAAAGAAATGCACTACGTGGAGATAGGTCGAGTATGTGGTAGGTAAAAACATTTCCAGATTACTGCATGCTGATGAGGTTTGAATGCTGCCCCCCACCCCTTCTTTCTCCTCCCTTCTGCAGGTCGCGTTGGAACATCGGCTGAAGTATGGGAGAACGATGGTCGAACAACCGACGAAAAAGGGAAGGAGGGAATATGAGCATAGTCCTTATGACAATAAGTTTTTAGAGACATAGACTTAAATATGACTGTTCCTCCATTAGAGCATAGCGACTGAGAAAATGGACTGACATGGAAACTCGACGGGTACTGTATGACGGAAATTGACTGGAAATTAGCACGTTAGAACGGCTGGGAGGATGGACTGACCTAGAGACTTGACGGGTACTGTATGGCGAAAATTGACTTGAAATAACACGTTAAAGAATGTAACTAGACGTTTGACTAGGTAGGGAAAGGACAAAAGAAAAATGCACGGGTAGGGGTTGCCAAGGCTGCTCCCGTCTGGGAAGTTAGAAATGTTGCTGATGTTCAAAATATACTGCTCCCCCCTTCTCACACTCTTATAGATCTAGCCAAGCTGTCCGACTGTTCTCCCGATCAATACTTGCCGTTGCCTCAGCCTGGAGAACTTCCCACCAAAGGAAGGAACTGAAAAATGGTTTAAGATCCAACCATGGGTAAATAGCGCGACCAGGTTAATTTCTGATTGACTAATCAAGGTGTAAGTATTGGCAAATGAGAACGCTCGAAGAGATTACAAACGAAAAGGAAAAGGAGGGAAAAGGAGAGAAAGGTAGAAGGAGCTAAGCACGTAGATAAATAGGATAGTAAAAGATAAATGGGATTTAAAAAGAAGATTTTGTTGGCCAACTATTATTTTCTGTTTTGTTATGAATGTCTTATATATGTAATACAGGTACTGTCTTCCTTCGTCTGAGTTTTGTGTGTGTGTGTGCACTGTAGGGGTTTATGTTTTCCCTCTGTTTGCGTCTCTCCGTTACCTGACCCCCTACTGTTCTGTGTTATGAACGCACTAAATGACCTATTTTTGTACACGTCTCCCCCTTTTTCTATCTCTCTCCCTCACTCTGTCTCTCTCTCTCTTTACATGTCATACGTGTACCAAATGGCTCGTTTAGATTGCGGACGACTCTCACTCTCTGAGAGTCTCCTTATTTCCTCTTCCTTTTTATGGTAAAATCGTGCCTCGCTGGCACCAGTCTGACTGGATACTTATTGAACGCGAAGGTGTTCAGCGAAATTGACCAAAACTAAAATGATTGTATCTCGCCATATTACTACCTCTCCTTTCTACAAAATGAATGAACTCGAATTGGCTGAGAAGGAAAGGACAGGTAAGACGACTAAGGTCCCCCAATTTGGCCTTTTATAGGGGAACTGTATGTCAATGGCACCTTATTTTTCTGTTCATCAGAGACAAGCACCAACGTCTAGATTGACCCCCAATGCCCGGATTGCCGCACCCCCTTTTGCACCCAAGCGCGAACGCCCGAAGCATCCCCGCCCCATTTGATAGACCCCAGCTGCTGTTCCGGATATAAACATGATGACCATGAGTAACTGTCGTCCCTCGAGAAAAGCCTGTTTTACCCTGACTGTCGATGATAGCGTCCCCACCCTGTTTGAAAAGGTTAGCCAGCCTTGAAGGGAAATGTTCCGAAATGTTGAATATGATGAAATGCACAGTTGATGGGAATCTTATTTATCCCTGCTTGAGTTATAAATAGGACGATGAATAAACTTGGCATGAACTCAGTAGGAATGCCGACATATGCACTGCTTGGTAATAGACCTCTGACTGTGACCGATGAGCGTATCTCCCAAGTGCGTAGATTCGAGGGAGGAATTCACCTGCATAGATGACTTCTTCTGTCAGTTCTCTAAAAACTTGTTTTGTACTTATTCAAAGATTTGCGATCACCGGAGGAGAAGGGTCGGACGTGCCTGGCTGCAGATCTTGAGACACATGCGACCTCGACCAAAGGTGGAGCTGCAGAGCAACAAGATACGGGACGAGACAGCAATTTCAAACGTGGAAAATGAAAAATGACGGGCTGCCCTGAAGCCCTCCGTCTGCTAACCCACGTGTGCCTGGAGTCTCCGTCCCCCTTCTTTGGGCCCGATTGATGGGCCTGCCTGCTTGTTATCCTTTGCTCCCTTGGTCCCTTTTGTGTGTCCCAGGAACTCTGACCCAACCCCGCCCTCTCTCCTATCGATTATTCGAACCACACACCCCCTTTTCCATATGACTTCACGCCAAAAGGAAGAACGGCATTTAGATGGGAAAAGGGTGTTGCCACGGAAATATAGGTGCCGAGCATAAGGCACCACTAAAAGGACTGGTTAGGGAACAGGACTGTGGTCTAACAGCAGAGGACTGACCGCACCCTGCAACGCGTAAGGATAGACCCGAGCTGGACCTATAGCTCCACCGCCGGTGCTCAACAGCGCCAACGAAAGGATACGGACTAGAGCCTACCAGTGATGGCTCACTGCTGAAAAAGACACTGTGACGAAGAGATCTTGTGTATCGTACTGAATTCCGCCCTCAACTACTTGGTCAAAATGTTCATTGGTCACATTTTTTTTAAGTCAGAAACATTTATGCTGTGTAGTGCGCTTGAATGTTAGGAACTCGACAAATGCAATCTCCTATGTGCTGTATTCTGCCCATCACATCAACTGTCCATGTTTATATGCAAAATGTTAGTATTGGCAAATGCTAATTCTTCGACCGCACCTGTTTATTTGTGCCCCAATCAAGTACAAAAATGAACTTTGCTATGTAAAAAGGGGCGACTGTAGAAAACTAGAAATATTGATGTACATGAGCAACGTTCATTTCCCTTTTCCCACTCCTCTCCCTGTATGCACTATGGATACCATAAAATATTGACCGCATCACTCCGCCAGTAAAAGCCCGTGCCCATATGTACATGACAGCCATTTTAGGCACCTTGGCCTCTTGCCCACTCATTAGAATCACTGACTTCCCTCCTGCGCGCATTTGAGCACCCCCCCCTCCCACTCTCACATGCATAGACCATGAAACCCTCTCCCTCTGCGCGACCCTGCTATGAAAGGCAACCCTCCTGCTTGACCCATGCACCCCCCCCCTTTTCTCTCGAAGAAGCATCCTTCGCCTCAGCTGACAACCCCCCCCCCCCCCCCAGCTGTATCTGACTGCCCCTGTTCTCTCATGTACGGGTCATAAGATCTCTCTCTCTCTGTGCGACTCTGTCCCTGCGCGCACCCTGACCCCCTCCTTCTCCCTCACATGGACAAGTCATAAACCTTCCTCCTCTGCAAGACCCTGTCCTTGGGAGTCACGGCCGCGCCTGACCAACACCTCCTTTCCCTCCATGAATGCCCCTCTGTTGACAAGCCTTCCCTCCGCGCTCGATTGTCCACGCGGCATGAATACCACTCCTTTGATGACCCCTTCCCCCGAGTCCGGCTGACCACACATGTCCAGGGCCATCGCCTAAGCCAGGAGATACCATTTACTGCCCTTATTGTATGAAGTCACTCCTCTTCAAAGGACCCACTATTGATCTTGGTCTCCCCACCCCCTGGGCTACGATCAGGCGCACACATCCTAATAATCAGCGGAACATTCAGCTGCGTCATTGCTCTCTCTCTTATCAGCAGGTCAAGGGTCCCTATTGTGAACACATGTGGGGTATGATTGACACGAGGATTATGGGGTTATCTTTCCTTCGTTTCACAATGCTGTGACTGTAATACCAAGTGTTTTGTAAGGTATAAAAGGTTGAGTCTCAGCTCACTTGTTAGAGCACCTCCTGATGGCACCTTGTTTCGTGTCTGAAATGACAGGCTCTCCTCATGAGAATTAAACTCTGTTCTTGATTCCTGCTTCCAAGCGCCCGTCTCTTTATTTGGTAACTATTCAGAATGGGAACTAAGAGGCGTCTTGCGCCAGCAGCCTGGGCATCGATGGTAATATGGGCTCCTGTTCCACATCTCCTGTTACAGATATTATCTAATGTCTTGGGCTTCCAATGCTGTTCTCAGTACTCACTACCCTACGCCATACACGTCAATCACCTCACCATTACACCCTAATCCGCCCCGTTCGTAGGTGAGACAGCAAATCTGCCTAACCCTTTCTTGGCTAAATACCTCATAGACACATTGATTCAAAGCATCTCCTAATGAATGTGTTACTGTCTCCTTTCATGTTTGGAATGAACACTACATCTGCAATAATACCATTTAATTCACCGAATGCTTCATGGTCATCTCCCTATTACACTTTACGATTACTAAAACATGGATCGCGCCAGACGACCCCACCTTCTCACACATGCCTCACAACAATTGAAAAGGCTGGGGCAAAGTCCTCCTCGCTAGCGAATCTAACACAATGTTCCTACTCCAGACTGTATAGCTTCCTACTTTACTAACTACAATACCAATCACATACAGTTTCAATGTTCATATTGGTTAACAAGCAACTAGAGTTCATTGATACATCCTTTAATAATATTGACACCATCTTGGAACCTCAAACACACTTACCCCATTATCATTGTAGAGGAAATCATTCTTGATCTTGTCAATCAGTCACAATCCATCATTCTTAGACAAAGTCGCTCTCTTTTCAACACCTATGCTTTCCTTGCACACATCTGGGGAAAAACACCTAGTATTATTCTGGTCTCCAAATCTCTCTCTCGCTGATCAACCAACCACCTGTCTGAAAAATTATTCTTACATATGTTTTTCGCCTACACCCCCTCATCTAACCCAGAAACAAATCACCATGTAATGATTTTTTTTATTAGAGTCTGTTCTGCTTTTCTCACTCAAATTCACAATCACGTTGCCAACCCTTCACTTAATCTTCTTTAACCTGGTCAGTAACACCACGAGAACCACTCTTAACACACACTAGACAATATGAACCTTCTCCCACACCAGCCTCTCCCCTCACGCATGGATCTGCCCTGACATTCAGTGTAGTAAAATAAAAGTACAGGTGGAGCTCTATAAATGGCATAAATCAAAATGTAGTAAACATCTTGATGAATATGTAGCAGCCCTGCAGCTGTTCACATCTGCATACAACACTGAAGAGCTCAACTAGTTCCTTGACTCGATCAGCTCACTACATTCCCACCCAAGATACTCACTCATGCAATCAACAATCTTCTGTCCCGCCTCGCCTGTTAAACCCCTCTCTTTGCATAAGACTCAATCATTCATTCCAAGAGGATTATAAGTATTAGAACCACCATGAATTCCATATTTGCAGCTCCTTCATACTTATCACTGTCTCCTTCTCACCAACCTTAAAAGCTGTGCTAAATCCTATACTTAAGGCAGCCCCTACTTCTGCACCTTCTAACCCTCTTAGCCCTCAAATCATCACAACTCTTCCTCTGACATTACAGATTATTTCATGACATACCACCTTAACCACATCTCTTTTCAGGTACTCATGTTCATTTTTTTTAACTCTTTGTCAGTTATTCGTCTAATTCAGACAACCACCCTGGCCAATGTAATTCTGCTAAATATAGTAATGTCTGTCTTTTTCTTTTCTTCTCTAAAGTCATGGAATTCCTTGCTTTTAAATACTACATTGAAGTCCTCAATGTATACGCTTTATTAACTTGGCCCATATTTTTGGAACCAGCTACTTACTGATATTAATTCCATCTCCTCCATTCCAACTTTTCAAACTGCTCTGAAGTTATACCTTCTAACCACTGTAACTAGACGTCACTATTTCATTATCTTTGCTCCCTTTTTTGTCGCATCTGGTTTATAATATAAACACACATATATGCTGTATATATTACAATATGTGTTATTACGTCTGTGTACTGTGTCTTAATCATCTTTCACTCTGCATTCCTGTCCACAAAATCCTAAATGTTAAGCACCCAAACTGTTTTGGACCTTACAAAACACAATACTTTTGCTATGTCTTGTCAAAACTGCTTCTTGTTCCTCTTCCTTTTCCATACACAAATGTTCTGGTCACATCATAAATCGTATTAATTACAGAAGGCATTCTTTAAGTGTTTATATGTAACATCAGTGGCCAGGATTTCAAAGTTAGAAGCACAGGAAGATGAGGCATACTATACTGGGGTAACATTAGCTCACACGCGTTTCACCTCCATCCTAAGCAATGCTTCACGTTCAAACCCCAAAATTCCTCAAACACCCAAAATACATTACACACCTGAACATAATAAACAATATTTGAGGAGGGAGAGGTCAGGCTTTGATCATGTCTCCCAGATGAAGTGTTATTTGCATTAGGTGAAACAGTTTCATAATGGACAATTTAAGTTTGGCTTCAGATTGAAAATATGTCTCCTTAATGTTTCATGTTTTGTCAGCGGCAACCAGATGAGCCAAGGACCAGAACAAAGGTAGGGTGCAGTAGGTGCACAATTCACGGCTACATTGTTGCAGCTACTGCAGTGAACTGAGCTCCAAAATAACCCCCTTGAGGAACATGTGTTAGGAAGAAGTTGGGGGATCCTCCTATATTTAGGCATGATTGAGGCATGTGTGGAAGTGCCCCAAGTGAAGCATTCACAGGCTAGGTGTGAATATGTTGAGTAATGTGTATGACTATATTTCGGCTATAAGCTATTTATAGGGGGTCTCCTTTAATGCTGCCTGAAAAATCACTCGCTTCAAGAGTCAGGCACCCACTCTATTGACCTAGCCGCACATACCTGCATCAGGTACGATTATAAGCACTTTCCAGACACCATCACAGCCAATGAACAACCAGTAAACATTGCTTTAGCCAATTGGAGGTCACACCATAGTCTGCAAGGTTCTACATCCTACTGGAAATAGAAAATAACTCCTTTAACCAATCCTGTGATAAGAGTTCTTCCAACGAATACAAGATCACTACCCTTTACTACCACCAAATAGAATACGTTTTCAACTGCCTGATTGGTTGTGAGCACCTGAGGCACTCGCACACTGGCCTTGCTTGCCATAATTAGAAGCCATCCGTTAAGGGAGTAATGGCGGATCACGGAATTCTTTCTCAAATAAAATAAGTGTATTGTCAATGGCATTCTGGACAGCTGGCCAAACGAGGTAAGCCTAGAAAGGAGAATGTCAGTTAAACGGAAACTTGTCGGATTGGTTGGTGTAAAGGAAGAAAACGTTTGATTATGGGATTGTAAAGGTGGTGATCCTTTCATTATGTAGCCCATCTGATGTCATACAGGCTTTTTGCCTCCCTTCTTGGTACAGTAGCGCTACGTTATTCTTGGTGCTCGAGATGTTCTGCCTTTGACATGGGACCAAGGCCTCAGCCTTACAATCAAAATTATTAGGTGAAAGCGGACTGGAATAACGCTGCTCCCAGAACTCTGTGGAATATCATAGAATTCTTACTTAACTCTGTGGAATTCCACAGAGTAAAACTCTGGGTTTACAAATATGGGGTGGCGGAACTCACAATCATAATTGCTAACCATCAGAGGCTCTTTGCGCACCCTCTTAATTGCAAAGTAGAATGGGTCACAAATCCCATTTTGCAAGCCAGAAAGGGTTTGGTAAATAGAACAAAACACAATTTTGCAGTAGCAGTCATGATTTTCTTTCTCACCCCCTTTTATGTTTAAACACAGACTAATCCCCCCCACTACATTAAGGGACTACTTGGGTACCAAAAATACTCTAGACCTTGTACTTTCGAAGATACCGGAGAGGTATTCCTTCAATGTACAAGAACAGATCAACCTACAAGGTTCTGATATAGATCTATCTTTAATATAGGATATGGATACCTAAATTCATTACACCACTAAATATACACATGTTGTCATGATTTGTGATCTGTGTGGCACTGTATATTTGCAAACTGCACTAATCCCAGGAGTGCTCTTTCCTAGCTATTGATTATTACTACAACTGAAACTGTTAATCAATACCATATCACACTTTTTATACAGTCATGGCCTTATTTGATTGCACAACTTTGGACAAGCCCCTGTCACTGAATAGTATAATTTATCTCACAATCATTTCTGTAAAGACTTCACATGTAGCCACAATTTGACCTTAGTTTTTCGTAAACAGCGATATACATATTGTATATGAATCACTTATTTTAACATAACAAACATATACATAACATTTTGCTATTCACAGCCTTGACAAAGTCCACTGTGAACGAAACATGTTAAGGATGTTCGTTTGTCTACATGGTACAGTATTGTACTGCCTGTACCATCTTTTCCTCCGTTAAGAAGGAATAAAAGGCTGAATTGGATTTGAACATAAATTGAAGGTGGACTAATTATATATATATATATATATATCGAGTCAGGAAGGTGCATTATGGATCTCTGTGTTCCGTAGTTTGGCATAATCATTTGCCTCAATAGGCTGCTCAAATCAATATGCCCAGGAAGAAGTTAAGCAACGAAATGCGTCGGCGAAAACTAGTCTGGTGCTTGTAATTGTATCCAACTGCTCATGTCTATACCATTAAAAAACCGATGGGGACAGGTTACTTGCTTTTAAGTGCTGCTTGTGTTTTGGACACTTCTCCTTAGAGCTTGATATATATATATATATATATATATATATATCCACTTAAAAAAACCAAAGGTCTCAGGTCTTATATAGTTAGGAATTAGCATTTTAAAAACCTTGCAAATTCACTTAAAAAACCATAGGTTTCAGGCCTTATATAGTTAGGAATTAGCATTTAAAAAACCATTGAAATTGCTCCTATATAGTTAGTTGTACTAACTATATTTCGCGCACCCGCAATCCACTGCTGATGATGTCACATATTACATCATTCATGACATGGTCAGTGACATCACTGATGACATCACTGATGACATCGCAAATGACATCACTGATGACATCTCATTTGACATCACTGATGACATCACTGATGACATCCAGCGACTGTGTGTTTCTGTAAAGTTTTAATATGTTCTACATATTGGAGAATGAGTGGATGTATAAGTGCTGGATGAAGGATTTAGTAGGTGCGTGACTGACTGTATGAATGAGTGATTAAATGTGTCTTACTAAATGCATGGGTTAGTGACTAAACTGTCTGAATGTGTGCATCAGTATGTCTGTTTTGTGTAAGCTGCTGCATGTGTTGATCAGTAGCTATATGAGTGGCTATATGGGTTATTGATTGGTTGCCCAAGTATTTGAATGGGAGACTGAGTGTGTGTGGGTGGCTGGGAGGTGTGTGACTCTGTGCATAGATGTGTGAACAGTTGATTCACTAGGTGTAGGAGTTCAAGAGTTCATGTGGAAACAGCTATATGGGCAGTTGACTGTGTGCATGGGTGTGTTGGTGAGTGAATGGATATCTCAGTCCTACATGTCCAAGTAAGTACATTTGTAAAACACAGTGCATGTGAGAGTTGGCATATATAAATGACTATACATGAGAGCCAGTGAATGTGTGAGTGGCTGTATGGATCATTGTGTACTTGTATCAGTGATTGTATAAGAGAGTAAGTATGTGTTAGTATATGTTTGAATAAGTAAGGTGTTGTGTGTATAACTGTATAGTTGAGGAAATGGAAGTGTGATTGATTCTTTGCATGACTGACTAGGTGTGTGAGTAACTCCATGGATGAGTGGCAGTGTGTGAGTGTCTGTATAGGTGTATGAGTGCATATGATAGTGTTGTACTGATGAGTGACTGTATGTATGAGTGATTCTATGGGTGAATGAGTGAATGTGTGTGTAGACCTAGGAATCAGTGAGTGCGTATGTAGTAACTGGTATTGGTGTGTCAATGGTTTCAAGAATGGTAGTCTGTATTTAACACTGGGTGTATCAAAGGGTATATTAGAGTGTGAGGAGGTGCATCGTATTATCACATGAATGATATCAGTGATGTGATCAGTGATGTCAAATGAGATGTCATCAGTGATGTCATCAGTGATGTCATTTGAGTTGTCATCAGTGATGTCATCAGTGATGTCACTGACCATGTCATGAATGATGGAATATGTGACATCATCAGCAGTGGATTGCGGGTGCGCGAAATATAGTTAGCACAACTAACTATATAGGAGCAATTTCAATGGTTTTTTAAATGCTAATTCCTAACTATATAAGGCCTGAAACCTATGGTTTTTTAAGTGAATTTGCAAGGTTTTTTAAATGCTAATTCCTAATTATATAAGGCTTGAAACCTATGGTTTTTTCAGTGAATTTGCAAGGTTTTTTTAAATGCTAATAACTAACTATATCAGGCGTGAAACCTATAGTTTTTTTTCAATAAATTTCAAAGGTTTTGTAAATGCTAATTCTATTAGCAGATAACGTTTATATATGTTATTATCCTTCTGGGACAACCTGAGCAGCCGACGTGTTTCTCAGGAGAAGTGAGGCACAAGAGAGCACAAAACAAGAGTGGAAAACGCGAAAAGGGGGCAGGGTTGAGACCCCCTGACCCCTAGCCCTTCTCAGGGGGTCCCAGAAGGACCACCAAGTGCAAAAAAAATGTACTTATTTTTAAAATCGTGGGGTACGTGCACGGTATGCGTACCGTACGTGTACGGTGCGCGTACCTCATGATTTTTTATTTTTTTTGCCCTTGGAGGTCCTTTTGGGACACCCTGAGAAGGGATAGAGGGTTGGGGGGTCTTTACCCTGCCCCCTTTATGTGTTTCCCACTCTTGTTTTGGGTTCTCTTGTGCCTCAGTTCTCCTGAAAAACAAGATGGTGGCCAACACTTCCTGGTTTGGACAGTTTGGTATGTTGACAGTCGACTGCAAGCCAATCAGAAACTCACTCGCGCACGAAAGGGTACGTACACGTACGGTACTCGTACGGTACGCGTACGGTGAGCGCATATAGATATATAATTTGCTCAAATTCAATTTTCTCAACAACTACTGGAGGGATTTTCACCAAATATAGAAAAGGCACTACTGCATACCTGTCCCTACCATTTTGCCAAGCTTGGTGTAATTCCGTTCAGCCGTGTCTAAAGGTCCCATAGAAAATGCCATTTGAAAAATTTCAAATTCAATTTTCTCAAGACCTACTGGAGGGATTTTCACCAACATAGCAAAGGCATATCTGCATACCAGGCCCTACCATTTTGCCAAGTTTGGTGTAATTCCATTCAGCCGTTCCGGCTGTAGCCGTGTCTAAAGGTCCCTATGGAAATTAACATGGGGAAAACACGTTTTGGGACCCCCCTTTTTTCTCGGCCCCCGCTTGACGGATCCCCCCAAAACTTTCAGGGAAGGAGCGGAGCGAAGCAATTTTAAGGAAAATTACACGCAGATTCCTCAATCGGCGCCAAAGTTATTCCCAATAGAATGTTGGGGATTTCCTATGGTAACTAGGTTCTAACTATATATACCTACTGACGACCGCCAGTAGGTTATATTATATATTACCTACTGACGACCGCCAGTAGGTAATATATATATATATATATATATATATATATATATATATATATTACCTACTGGCGGTCGCCAGTAGGTAGTTATAGTTAGGATTTTTTTCAATGTTAAATCTCAAAATTCTATTTGGAATAACTTTGGCGCCGGTTGACGAATCTGCCTGAAACTTTCCTCAAAATGGCCTCGTGGAGCTCCGGTCCTTCCCTGAAAGTTTGGGGGGGATGCGTCAAGCGGGGGCCGAGATAAAAGGGGGGTCCCAAAACGCGTTTTCCCCATGTTAATTTCCATAGGGCGGTCGATGTCACTTTTAGCCCGAACGGCTGAATGGATTTCCACCTAATTTGTCAAAATTGTAGGGACTGGTAGCCCGATGTGCCTTTGCTATGTCTCGAGATATGTGCTCAAGTGGATTTTGAGTAATTTAGGTTCAAAAAAATATATATATCTAGAGCCGCGCCCCGGTACGCACGCAGGGGAGCGCTCAAAGCGCGCCACGCGACTTGCGTACGGAAAGCTGATTGGCTCTCGGGTGTCTGTAAACATTCGAAACAGTCCGCAACGGCCGCCATCTTGTACCTCGGTAGGATTGAGGTGGTAAAAATCAAAGGGGGAAATGAGCAAAAGGGGGCAGGTTCCCCCCCCTTGACCCCCTAGGTTTGATGTGGGGGTCATAAAAAAGCCGTACGGGGCCCCAAAAATTTTTTTTTTTTAATTTGCGCCGAGGGAGCGCCTGGTACGCGCACCGGTGAGCGTACGATTGAGAAAAAGAATGACACTTTTTTTAAAAAAAAAATAGCATTTTTTTATAAATTGGAGGTAGTTCTGAAAAGAACTTTTTTTTTGTTTTTGTTGTTTTATATTTTTTTTATACTTTTTGAAACGATTTTATATTTTTTTTGGATTTTTTTCAGGGGAAAAACAAAAACAGGGATTCAAAAAATGCTCAACAGGAGCAAAAAAATGAGAAAATTTAGGGACGGGGAGAGCATTGGTGTTCCTGTTTCTTTATTGCAATGAGTTCAACGCTCTGCTCCCCGTAACAGAGTAGTTCGTCACAGTCCTTGCATAAAAATGTTATTCCTGCAAATACCGGATGGATGTTAGGGACCATTCTTGCACGTGTTGAACCTGAAGGTGTTGCTCCACCAGTGGAGGTGCTCCTGCCATCTCTTCGTGCCTTCTCTGCCAGCTCCCTGACACTCTCCCTGGAGTAATTGTTGGGGTGTCTTCTTTTGACATGCCTAATTAAATTGGCATTTCCAAAGCTGTATTTTTTTAGAGGATTGCCTCTGGATAAAATACTTCCACATATTTTACAAGTTACTTTACTTGCATTAACTTTTTTTTGTCCTTCAGGGATGTCATAAAATTTCCAGATGAAGTGGTTCTTTGTTTTCTGGTGAGGAGGGTCCTCTTGCACAAATCCATCTGAATCACTGCTGGAGGACTCCCTTGCAGTCATTGTTGTAGATCAGGAAAGTATGAGTTCAAAATTCACAAAACACCTCTTGCTTTCTCCAAGTGCAAATCAATAGTGAGAGAAATGGGTGGGTTTCTCTAAATTTAGAAAAAAATAATTATTGAACCAATGAAAAGTGTTATTTACAGGTCACATGACTATGGGCTTCATCATTATGAAACCAAAACTGTTATGAACCAATAAAAAGTGTTATTTTCTGGTCACATGACCCGACGCGCTTACGCGACGCGCCGCGGGGCGCGGCCAGAGGCTCGCCGCGTAAGCGTGTCAGACGCCTACGTTGCACGATCGTATTCGCTCGAGTACTTCCGGGTGCGCTTACGCCGTGCGTATCACGCGGTCGCGGCTACGCGATACGTCACGATCATGTTTTCGTTTGCGATATTGGCGCTCACGGGACGCTCCCCGGAGCGCGCCAGGGGGCGCTTTTCAGAAATACGCTTTTCGGGGCGCACTCCGGGGCGCGCTCTGGGAGCGCTCCCCCCAAAAATTAAAAAAAAAAAATGGGATAATTGTAGGGACAGGTAGCCCTATTCTGAAGTGGTTTGTAAAAAAATTAACTTTATAAAAATATGTATTGTGCTACATTGGGCTAAATATATGTTAGAGCCAAAATGTAGCCCAAATGTAGCCCAAAGATGGCCACCAGAGACCAAAAATTGTAAATGTAGCCCAAATTTCAACTAGATGTAGCCCAACTGTAGCCCAATGACAGAATGTACCAGAGTGTTAAAAAGAACAACTAGAGTGCTAACAGTCTTATTTATAAAGTGAAACTTATAGTTAGGAATTAGCATTAACAAAACCTATGAAATTCACTGAAAAAAACATAGGTTTCACACCAGTTATAGTTAGGAATTAGCATTTAAAAAACCTATTAAATTCACTGAAAAAAACATAGGTTTCACACCAGTTATAGTTAGCTGGAAATTTTACTGACATAAAACCATTGAAATTCCCACGTTATAGTTAGTCGGACTCACTATAACTTGCGCGTGCAATGCACTGCTGATGACATCACATATTACATCACTCATGACATGGTCAGTGACATCACTCATGACATCACTGATGACACCATCCTTGTGACACAGTGACAGACCTCCTCTCAGTGTAAAGTAACCCTTGAGACACATATTCAAAAATAGAAACTGAAATTTTTAAAAAATGGACATACCTATATCAGTTACAACAAGCAATTCTGTACTTCCACTATCTATATACACATCCACTCATTCACCAACAGTTCTATATAGTCACTCATACATATACTCACTCATCATATGAAGAGATACACCTATACATCCTGTTACACACCGACATTCATCCAAAAGTTACTCACACACATATTCACACGTGCAAATAAACTATTGAACAACCATTTATTTGAATATAGAGTTATACACACACTTCAACCTTACTTCTATTGAAAATTACACATATTTATTCTCTTAAACAATCACTTATAGAAACACATACTTATTTAAACAGGAACTCTTACAATCTCTTACTCTCACATATATTCACTTATATACATCAATATTCATATATACTAGATTAAAACATATGTAGTTACTGATAAAGACACTAGTGAGAAAGTCATTCACTCACTAACAAACACATATAGACACTCATCCACCCATACAGTCCTGTACATATGCTGTCTTCAAAACACATACAAACAAAGAGTCAGTCACTCATGCATCTATGTGCTAAGTAATACCCCCACCAAACCATATAGACACTCAAACTGATACTAATAAAAATATCAAATAACCCATATACATACGCATGTAGCTACTTATCAACACATGTAGCCACTTATACACAAAGTGAAACACTAATATATGTATTTAAATATTTAAACATAACTCACTAATATTTATTTTTCAGAAAGACACATATTCACTGGATGGTGTCATCAGTGATGTCATGAGTGATGTCACTGACCATGTCATGAGTGATGTAATATGTGATGTCATCAGCAGTGCATTGCACGCGCAAGTTATAGTGAGTCCGACTAACTATAACGCGGGAATTTCAATGGTTTTATGTCAGTAAAATTTCCAGCTAACTATAACTGGTGTGAAACCTATGGTTTTTTCAGTGAATATATATATATATATGAGTGTGTGTGTGTCTTTCATTCATTACCTGTCTAGATTCCGAGTAAAACTCCAACCGCTCATATTTGTCATGTATTGTGAGCCCCATATCTCTGGGTCTCAACACAACACCTTAGGGAGCTGGGTCTTCCTATAAGTTGTCAGGGTATCCAAGAGCTGCTTTGAATGCTAAGTTCTTATATCAGACTGTGTCTTTGCTTCCCATTCAATAACGCACATCTACTGGGGATGTGGCACCGGTTTACTCACTGCTACCTTCGTATTAACATGTGCTTCAAAGTCACTTCTGAAATGGTTGAGGTACCGTTAATATTCCTCTTTTCCAGAACCTTCCACCCTTTTAATATCTCTACCGGTCACTTTTGGTGACTGGCATGCAAACCTACACTAATACATTTCATTTGAGTTCATGAACTGTCTGAAATGTTTTTGTAAAAAGACGGCACAGAGCATGCTCTATTGCCATAGATGTGAGAGAGACAATGCAGGACTGCACTGCAGTGCTTGAATACATATAATCCAGGCTGCAAAAATGTCCGCTCTCCATGCAGTCAGGAACCACGTTGCCATGGTCGCAAGATTGCCAATTATACATGGAGTTCTGACGGTAGATAAATATTCCAGCATATACCTACAAAATGTTAAACTGCTCATCAGACACAATCTTTACATTGAATGAATTCCAGTTTCCTATTCGTTTGTTGACGTTGTGCCAGTACCTAAGGAGGATGTAGCTTCACTCAATACTATGGGGGAGATTTACCATGTTTTCACGAAGCGAACTGCAGCAGCCGGAAATGCTGTGCTGCGAGAAAAGGAGAGAGAAGGTGAGTGCCCAATTTACTAAAATAAGGCACTCTCATCCCCTCTCCCTTGAGCCAGAGCTGAAATTCAAATGCTGTGTGCCACGGAGACACCTTTGCACCATGTTGCAAGGGTGTCTCAGTGAGTCTAGTATAGGTTTTGTACTGGAAGGGAATCCTTCCAGTACATCCCTTCCAATACAAAATACTATGCTTTTAACTAACTTCAAGCCTTTTCCCACTTTGTATGCATGCTGTACAGTGCAGCACACATGCAAAGTCGGAAAAGGAAGGGGAAATGAAAGAACTCCCTCCTTGCACCTATTTTGAAAGTGTGCAGTTTTCTCACGCTAAACCCTGTTCACTTTGTTTAGTAAATTGCGTTTAGGGTGAGAAACCTTGTGTGGTTGCATATGAATGCCCATGCTCCACCCATGGTATGCCGCATTGGCGCTAAGTAATGCAAAGCGCGCTATTTATTTATTTATTTATTTATTTAGAAGCTTGTAGAGTGCACGGCTACCTCCGGCGGAGGTGTCCCGGCGCTAAGATTACATGAGAGTCCCCATAGAGAGTAACCAGGATCACATCCCTCTGAGGGAGAAGGAAGAAACTGAAGACCTAACGTTTCGTGAACAACCAGGTCTTGAGTTTGCGTCGAAAGGCTGGCTCGGATTCAGTGAACCGGAGGTCAAGAGGAAGGCTGTTCCAGAGCTTGGCAGCAGTGACGGTGAAGGATCTGCCGCCACTCCGAGAAAGCCTAAATCTAGGCACCATCAGTAGACGTAGACTGTTGGATCTCAGGTGTCTAACTGAAGAAGAAATCTTGAGACGTTTTCTCAGATAGAGCGGGCCAATTCCATGGATTGCTCGGAATGCCAGGGTCAGAATTTTGAAATCGGTGCGTCGGGCTATGGGGAGCCAGTGAAGCTCATCCCGGTAGGCTCTAACCGAGGTGCGGGCAGGAATATTACCAATAAGCCGGGCTGCCGCGTTCTGGACAATTTGCAGACGGTCAATTAGGTATTGGGGGGCACCTGCATATAGACTATTCGCATAGTCTAGATGGGTGGTGATGAGTGCCTGGACCACTGTTTTGCGAGATGATTGAGGGAGGTAGGGGAAAATTTTCCTGATCATGCGCAATTTGGAAAAACAAGCTCCTACAACTTTGTTGACTTGGGCATTTCCAGACAAAGAGTTGTCAAAGGTGAAGCCAAGGTTGCGGGCAGCCTGTACAGGAGTGGGTGGAGGATTCAAAACGGTAGGCCACCAAAGAATTGCAGGGGGAGGAGATTTCTTGCTGAAAAAAAGCACCTCCATTTTGTCGGTATTGAGGGCAAGGTGATTGGCTGACATCCAGGTGCAAATATTGCCAAGGCAGTTTCTAAAGTTGGAAAAGAGGGAGTCAGAATGGTCTCTAAAGGAAAAAACAAGCTGAGTATCGTCAGCATAGGAGACCACCCTGACACCCCAGGACTCTACTACCTTGGCAAGAGGGGCCACATAGGCATTAAACAATAAAGGGCTTAAGGCAGAACCCTGGGGCACTCCGCATAGGAGGGGTTTGTCCTCAGATTCAAATGGGTGCATCGTATCCACTGCTTTGCATTACTTTCCTATTATTTCCAGCGCTAAACAAGTTTAGCACTTGAAGTTAATAGGTAAAAATTATTTTGTGCCACATTTGTGACACAATAATGGCTTACATCTTAGGAACTCTCCCCCAAGGTGTCTTTACACGTAAGAAGCTGGCAGTATAGTAGAATTTGACTGGTGCTGCAGAAACGCTCACTAAAAACTAGTAGGGCAGGCTTTCAAAGAAACTTCGAGAAAAATGCATTCCAATGTATGTCATGATAGCAACTTGATTATAAATGCTGACTCTCATAACCTACAAATGATATGGCATAAATTGTGGAAGCCTTATTGCATCTACAAGCGTAAGAAAAAAGTACAGCATTAATTGCACATCAATATTTACAGCCACATCCCATATAAAATAGGACAGGCATACTAAGCTACCCAATAACATCAATATTATGAAATAAATTTATATTGCCATTTCCAAGGCTTATTTCTTTTTTCACTTGTTTGAGCATCTACCATTATCAATTAATTCACTATACACATTTTCAAATGTGATAATGTTTAACTCTGTCTGAAGGCTATGTACATATCCATGTGGAATGATTCTAGATGGTGCTGCTAGTACATTTTAAAATGGTAGTATGTTTTCCCAATCATGCATTAAATGATTTAAGATGCAGTGTAGAAATGTGTAAATCAATTGGAAATCTAAGTTTGAAACGTATGCCCAGATGTGGTTCCTTTTTCTCACTGTACAAACTCACGTTAGAACTCAAGCTATCAAGGCCTAAAAATGGCAAAAGCAAACTAGGGCTAGGTCTTCCCTGAGACAGCGTATGCACTTTTGCTTGCAAGATATTTTGATAATTAAAAGGGGCTTGGAGCCCGCCCATTGTTTAGCGCTAGCTGACTGAATAATTACTTTACTAGTATCCTTCCACTGCTCAATCACGGAGATATATCAGCATTATTATTTTCACCCTCCAATCTTGTTGCTTGCACCAGTCTGCCTCCTGTCATTGTCGTTTGCCCCTATCATTATTGTAGCTTGGCTCCCTCTGCCCTCATATTGTTATTTGCACACCTTACTGTTGCTTTCCTTCCCTTCCAACCCCTCAAGCACGTTTTGCTTGCCTTCCCATCATTGTTCATAGCCCCCTTGCTTCTCCTATCACTGTTGCGTCCTTGTTGTCGTTGCTTGCCGTCTCCCGGTTTGTTGCTTGCTGCTGCTCACCTCCTGTTTTTGTTGCTTGCCCATCCCATTGTTATTGTTTTTCTCCTCGTCTCCAACTGTTATGGTTGTTTGCACACCTCCTGTCATTGTTGTTTGCTCCCCACCCTCCCCCAGCGTGACAATGTTGCTTGCCCTCCCGTTGTTTGCCCACCCATGAGTGTTGGTTGCCTTTCCATACTCCCCTCTTCCATTATTGTTGCTTCCCCCTGCTAGAAATAAAATTGTTATGACATGGCCAGAGCTGCTCACACCACAGCTCTTGCAGTGTCTCTGCCTCCTCCCTGCTGTCATTGCTGCTTCTTACTTCCATCCCATCAGATAAAAGTTCTATGATGCGGCAAGCACTAGCTGCATCGTAGTGCTTAGTTTTTAAATTGTTAACCATGTTGCACATCAGCCACCCTGCTGTACAGCGTGACTAACATACATTTACAAAGCCAATGGCTGTCATATAGGCGAGACCTACTGGCTTTTCCAATATCTTTTTTATTTTTGATGTAGTGTGGATAGGCCGTAGCAGTTGGATGTATGACGATTCAACGCAAACAAACATAACGCACACCATTACATCGCATTCCTCACATCGCACGCACCATTACATCGCACGCATTCACCAGGGCAACCATTACATCACACTCCACCTTGACACGCATGCAAAAGACTTTTTCATCGCACACAAATACCACGCATTGCATCACACCACAAAATTCTCCCTAACGGCCCGGACAAACACAGTACAACGCCATTAGAGTGCTTAACACAAAGTTTCAAGTACTTTGAAATATCGGGTTCATCGTTTAAAAAACTTTGTGACTGCTTTGCTAAATATCGTACATTATGTTTCACAAGTAAAGAGTGAAGCATCTAACACTATCTCTGAGAAGCAATCACTGCTCTAAAACTATTTGTAGTGCATCACCCTATAATGACACGGAATAATTCCCACTCTATGGAATGGCGTTTAAAATAAAGTTCGGCTAAGTGTCTTACAAATAGTAGACAAAAGTACCCCGAGGATCCGATCTTTAGGCTAAACTAGCACACCTTTCTTTACCGGTTAGCAAATAATTTTATTTAAAGATCAGTCACAACGAAGAATGCATTAGTTAAAACATGCTTATACCATGTGGGTGTGATTCTTAAAATTGTGCGCGTGTAAATGTAACGAGTCAAATAGTCTTTCGGCTCTCAAAAGTTTGCGCTATTAAACGCAACCTTTTGGGGCATTCACTAGCTCTTCTCAAGTATCTTCTCGTTTTTGATAGGTCTGTATACTTGCTCCTATCAAGGATAGCAGTAAATATCACTTTTGGGGTGGGACGGCGAACAGAACAGCAAAACAAGCATTGGCATAGCCAATAGGTCGCGCCTTTGGGACTTTATTAGTGTTTAGCCATGCAACGGTTGAAGTTGTTGCACCAAGGATATTGTGTTGCATAACTAAATACTTATAAGGTCCCAAAAGTGAGAGAGAAGGGCTGGAGCAGGCAAGAGAGAGAAGGGCTGAGACAAGGAAGAGAGAGAGAAGGGCTGAGGCAGGGAAGAGAGAGAGAATGGCTGAGGCAAAAAATAAAAGTTATAAAATGTATTCACAAAACAAAAATGTACAGTATACCACGGGAATGTATGTACAAATGTATGTACGAATCCCATCTCCACCCACCCACCCATGACCAGCCACCCATACACCCATCACCCAGCCACCCATCATGCATCCATCCATCATGCATCCATCCACTCATCATGCATCCATCCATCCATCCACCACCACTCATCCACCCGCCCATCCACCCATCATGCATCCATCCATCATGCATCCATCCACCCACCCATGATGTATCAATCCACCACCCATCCACCCACCCACCCATCATGCATCCATCCATCATGCATCCATCCATCCACCCACCCACCCACCCAGCCACCCATCATGCATGCATCCATCCATCATGCATCCATCCACCCATCATGCATCCATCCACCCATCATGCATCCATCCAACCATCCACCACCACCCATCCACCCATCATGCATCCATCATGCATCCATCCATCCATCCACCACCCAACAAACCACCCACCCAGCCACCCATCATGCATACATCCATCATCCATCCATCCATCCACCACCACCCATCCACCCACCCACCCACCCATCATGCATCCATCCATCACCCACCCACCCATCCATCCACCTATCATGCATGCATCCATCATGCATCCATCCACCCATCATGCATCCACCATCCATCCATCCACCCACCCACCATGCAGCACATAAAAAGTAGATGTAGCACTGTACGTTTTTTGGGTGTAGGCACGGGGAGACGTGATACGAGGCTTGAACCTTGGTTCCCAGCACCAAAGTCGGCAGCGCTAGCCGTCAGACCACATCCTCTCCCCTTTTGTGGCCCTGCATTCCCCACATATTTTCAACTTATTCCACGAAATGTCATCAACATAGCCATATCCTTATATCTCTGTATTATTTAGATTCCTTTTATATCTCCCCAATACTTTTAATCTACTGAAGGTCATCCACAACCCTCTTGATATTTTGCTTGTCTGTTTTCAAGTGTTTTCTGCAAGGCTGGTCACGTTGTCATCGCTAGATAGGAGGCTCGAACTTGCTGTAATGAAAAAACTTTTTATGATCATTAAACCGTGTCTGTACTTTCCCACACTTTGTCATCACTAAATTCAAGGCTCGAACCTTGTTTTCCAGCACCAAAGTCGGCAGCGCTAGCCTGCATTTTTCACATCTTGTGATCCTGCCTCCTGCATTCCCCACACATTTTGAACTTATTCCACGAAATTTCACGAGATTCCTTTTATACATGGCTTTTAGTGGGATGAAAATACTGGGGGGGTTCTCTCGAAGGGGTGTGGCCAGTGTAATTAGGGTCGTGGCTTTAAAGCACTAACGTTCAAAATCTGTGCTTAACATAGTGCCGCCCGACATGTATTTTGCTGTTTCTGTCATTGCATCCAGATATATGATACAACAAGTAACATCTACAAGTCAGGACTATTGGCTTTGTCAATGGTTATTAGTTGCATAAGATAAATAAGCTGCAACTATAGCTTGTTACATATAATGTTGAAAAAGATTCCACTTAAAGCCCTGGTGACCCTAACACAAAGTTGCTGCTCCTGCAGTTTCAAAAAGAGAAGGGAAATCCAGAGAGATAATAAATCTCCTGGCATGACGTAACTTCTCCACTAGTTGAGAAGTGAGTAGTGTGAGCAGGGCACATCTATATGCCTGCTGTCTCAAAACGGGTCTATCAGGCTCTAGCACCCTGGCGCTTTTTTCCGGACTGCAGTGACAGCAAACTGCTGTCTGCAGTCCGGAAAAAACCGGACCGCCTGTGCTAGGGTTCATGACAGAGCCCGATAGAGACCCGTTTCGAGGCCCCCTTCAGACCTGGCCCACTTAAAGCACTGCTTTTATATCTCCACAACCCTCTTTGATATTTTTCTGCGAGGCTGGAATGAAAAAACTTTCTTTGACCACATGGTATACATCGCTAGCGATGTATATGTCAATGCGATCCAATAGCATGCGTCCCGATAGCATGTGTTGCGATGCCGTCCGCGATGTAATAGTCGCGTTGCGATGGCATCGCAATGCAATCCATTCGTTGTAACGGGTGTTTCCCATAGCAGTTGGGCTGGGCATTACCTAACTACGCAGGACCAATACTTATTTGCATATGGTTAACCCTGTACGTAGAAACACGGCGATCAAAAACAAATGGAATAGAATATAGTCTAAAGTAAATAAAAAGTGGCTGACAATCTAAATATTTCACAAGTTTATTTTTTGGATGCATTTTTTTGTGGAATTAAATTATTTACATGGTCTTTGTAAATCTCCAACATTATAAATAAATTATGTATGAATAATATATAGCTGAAAAATACCAATATGCTGATATTTTGTTTTGCTGCAATTTGGTCAATATCTACCAAAACGAAGCCTCTTTACAGTCACACCCCATGCTGCAGAACATCCTGTTTCCCTAAAACTGCTACTTAAAGACCAAGGAGCTCTAATAAAGAATGTATTTACTAATTTAACTCACGAATGTGATAGGAGGAGAAGACATGCCGCAGATCAAGCACCTTTGGGATATTGCACTTTCATGTCAGCATGTAAGTAGATTTAGACATACTGAAACTGGAAGAGACCCCAAAACATGTTTCATCCTTTCATGTGTTAGTCTTAAACAAGTCCAGAGTTTTAAATCTGTAAATGTTCTTTTGAGACGTTCAGTCTATTAGAGTTATCATGTTTTAAAACCTGCTGACTCCTTCGGCATAACACAACACATAGGGAGGGTTTTTAGCTTTAGAAAATGTATTATTTATAGTGTATTTCGTTTAGCAATATTTATATTTAAATTTAAAACATTTGAAGTGGCTAAAGTAAGCTAAGCAATTGGCCCTTGCTATGTGCTGCGGGGGATGAAAGAAAAGTGTGAATGACACAATAATATACCTGGCTGAAAGTTCCAATAAGTATATTATAATTACATTTAAACAAAATTAAAAAATAGAGGGTCATTTAGGATGAGTCTTAACTATCTATTAATATGTTTTTTATTGCTTCTAGAGGTGCAACTTTGCTGTAAGACTTGAAAAGTGTTTAACTAAGAATATTACTTATTTTAACATACCTTGTATAATGAATTAACTTTGAATATATTCATAAAGCATACGCACAGAATATACACAGTTTGTAAAATGTGTTCATGTATATTTCCTCATATTTTACTGAAAATAAAAACAAGCTTCAAGCCAATACAATTTGGCCACATGGATCAAAAATCCATTTTCCATTCCTTAAATAGCGAATTTTAGGTAATCGTTATTGAAGGAATGCAAAATAGTATGTAAGAAAATATTGATTACTTAATTCCAATTCCTAAAAATTCACAATCACAATTATGTAATCGCTATTAGGGAATAGTAATCCATTCGTTCTTTAGGTGTAAATGGTTTTCCATGACCTAATTTGTGATTACCTAATTGGTAATAGCAAATTAGGTAATGCAAAACCAAGGCTGCCCTGGGGTCTAGCCCCCCCTCCCCACCGGAGAACCCCACCAAAAAATGTGCGCATGTAAAGCACACACATGCACTGGGACATGTGTGTGCTACATGACACTTGGAAAAATGCATTTTTGTGCATTTTTCGAAATGTGCACATGGTTAACATTGACTTGAAATCAATGGTAAAAGCATTTCCTAAATGCATAGTTCGCATTTAGAAAATGCTTGGCACATTTGCTAAGGGAAACGCAAATTGTGATTCCCCATTTGTAGTCGAAATTTTAGGTAATTACAATTTTTGTGATTACCTAAAATTGCGACTTCATAACGTTTCATACATCTTGAAAGGCTATTTTGCATTCGCAAATGGACAAAATTACTTATTCACACCATTTGCGAATGCAAAATTGTATGATATATGTGCAGAGCCGGACTGGCTACTGGGCGTTTTGGTGTGCTGCCGAGCTGGGGGCTGATTTCGTTGATGGGGACCTGTGTGTGCTTAAAACCATTTGTTTTGCTGTATATATTTAGGAGCACACGCAGGTCCCCATCAACGAACTCAGCCCTTACCCCACCATTATCTTTCCCATCTTATTGACCACTTACAAACCCATGCACCCATACACCTGCAAGCATTCCCAGACCAATATTATACACAAAGTTACTGATTCAACGCTACCTGTTACACATTCATGCCGATCTCTCACCCACATGCTAATTAGCTCTCACTTTGTTTACAGGCACTCAACTAATACTGTCAACCTCCTCAATGACCACTATCTCAACGTCCTCTTCATCACAAAGACCAGGTTCACTGCTGATTTTCATCCTCTTAGCAGCGTGCATAGCTGATGGATAATGTATCCATCACATACCCCACCCAAACAAACTTGTTGGCAATCATGGCATCACTTACAAACTTCAGATCTTCATCAATGTCCTTCCTCTAGCAATAGCGACTCCCCCTCCCCCCAGCGCCTTGAGACCCTAGCGGGTGAGTAGCGCGCTATACAAATGTGCTCATTGATTGATTGATTGAAAATGGTGTTGAATGTACAACATCCCACCACTCAAACACCTCCATGCATCATACTAGACTCCAGCTCATGTGCCAGTCACCCCTGTGGCCATATTCCTGTATGATTTTATCATTTTTCCTTCTTCTTTAACACTTACTATGGGGATTTAATCTCCAAGATACTCAAAACACCATAGGCCTTAGAGAATCCAATTTAAATCTCAATATCTCACTCAGCCTATTGCCCAAAGTCTCTTCAACCAATCACATCTCAGGCAATAATCTCTACCTCTTCCTATCTATGTCAACATCCATTGTCTGCCTCTCATCACAAACCATTGATTGGAGGTATCATTGATCATTTTGCTTTACCATTCAGCCTCACACCTAGCAAATGACTTTTCAAGGGAAAACCGAAACTCATATTCACATTATCCTTCAAAAACCACCCTAGAGAAAAACTATCCTTACTACACTCTTCCCTTAGCACATCAAGGTCCCTCTTCAACTTCCTCAATCCCACTGTCACACACTTTATTGACATCCATGTATTGATGCACCCCAAAGGGACCACTAAACTAAATGCCCCATGGTACACCAAGGATATGAATACATCTGAACTCACAATCTGGAAACTTGAAAAGACCTGGCATTCAACCAGGGAATTAATCCAAAACTACATCATGTTCGGACCACAAACCTTCCATTTTGTAAGCCAAATCAACCCACTGCTCTAAAGCAATTACTGAAGCAAAACCTAAAAGTGTCAGAATTTTTAAAACAGTCTGGCAAACTGCTATCGCTTTGCTACTTGATAACAGGCACACTCTTTTGAGAAAACATGAAAATAACAACTTCAATTATCAATAAGATAAATCAATCTGCAATAATATTGACCACTTCAGTCCCCATAACATCCATTTTTCCACTCCTCACATCCCACCTTGTAACATTTCCACTTCGACCTCAGTTCAACTCCTTACCACTAATGACTGAACTAACCTGACCCATACTCCTCAAAGATAGTGTCTGTGAAAACAACGTTTCCTATGAGAGGGAGAAACCAAGCCTTCAATGACAGGGATCTTCTTTATTTCACAGGTCAGTAATAATAATTAAGTAGTAGCAAACAGATTCTACTGCAGCTGAGTCACTGCCTCGCCAACTGCCTTACAGAATCTCTCCACCCCCACATTCCAGCAGGACATCTTAAAATTTCACTTAAAACCCAATCTTAAAATTTCACTTAAAACCCAACAAGAATACCATTTTAGATGTAAGTATATATTTATATACAACCTAAAATGCCACACTTCCCTAATATAATTTTATCAATTTCCCTGTTCCCCTATGTAAACATGGCTTCTCAATGAAAGTCACTCAACTGCTTGCCCTGCTAAAGAAAGTTAACAGACCAAAGTAACTATGTAATTACAGCATTTTGAACTACCTCCCTTACTAAACAAGACCCTTGAAAAAGGAGTAGCACTGCATGTTCAACATTACATAAACCAGTGCAACACACTACTACTACATCAGTCTTCTACCAAGGCTGCAAAACTGAAACTACTGCGCTCAAAATCATTAATGACCTTTTCCAAATCAAAGACAAGAGTGATCTCTGCATTTTAGGCTTTGATTTGTTTGAATTTTTACAAAACAATCAAACCAAGCACTGCTCAACTGTCCTCCCATGACTGTGCCTTTATGATACAGTTCTCAATTTAAATGTCCAATTGTAGTACTTCAAATCAGTCATGTCCCTGATAAATAGGGAAACCTTTTAGGAATCTAATCTCTCCCAAATTAATTTTTACATGGAGTCATTCTAAGTAATCTGGACATCAGACTCATTAAAAGGCTGATCAGACACAACTTTACTTGAGGAGAACCTTAGCAGTTAACATCCAAAACCTCAAATTCTGCCAACATTCCACTCAATCTGAATGTCCTCTGATAGAGTGAATTCAACCTTGATTTCAAACTAAAAAAACACATCAAGTACATCTTGCTCAATTCCAGCAAACTCTAATCAAACTTTGGTAAACCATGAGGCAATTTGGCAGCTCTACCAAACCCTCTTATGCTAACCTCCATAGTTTTGCTAACCTCCATAGTTTCTAAATGTGCCCAAGTCTCTCCTTCAGGGAACAATAAAAAAATCCAGACAGCTTGGTATCAAATTTAACTTTTTCTCAGGATAAAACCAAGCTCACTGGTCCAACTTCAACTATACGATGGCCATTCCATCTCAAGAATTTTATCTTTCTTAAAACCGAATACCGACTTCAACTACCCCCTCCCCGCCGACTGCTTAGCAGTAACCTCCTTACTCATCGTTCCCATTTGGACTATAATTATCAATGCTTCCCTTCTTCAAGAGTCCATACTTGACTCCCTGAAAAGCGGGCAAGTCATCCCCATCCTAAAAAAAACTCTGAATCCTGGAATTCCAGACAGCTTCAGACCAATTTCCAATATTCCCCTATTTGCTAAAGTTTTGGTGAAATGTGTGCAGCTAAAACTAAACCAACATATTACTAATTTCAACTTCCTTTACTGGGCATAGCACTGAAACTACTATTCTTCACATCGTAGATGATGCTCTCCAAGGCCTTGACCAAGGCAAAACCTGTCTCTTGACCTTTCTGGATCTTTCCTCGGCATTTGACACAGTCAACCACGAGAAACTTCTTGAACGCCTCAAACACAGGATGGGTTTAGAGGTACCGTCATCAAATGGTTTGGTTCCTTGCTCCTGAAATACCCCCAGAGATTCTTAGTCCACAGCAACCTATCTGCTGCCTCCCCGATATCTATCAGTGTCCCAAAAGGCTCTACTCTGTTCCCTACCCTCTTCAATCTCAACCTTGAACCTTTAGCTGACATTCTCTGCACGGGCAACATCTCCTTTCAGACGTACACATATGATACTCAGATCTACATCAAAATCTCTTCTGTTGAGGAAATTACCTATCTGAATGACACCCTGAAGCTGACTGTTCAATGGTTCGCTAACAACCAGCTCAAACTGAATGACAAAAAATGGAGTTCCTTCTCATCTTCCCCCCTAAAAACTCCAATGACATCCTGGAATTGATTAACTTGATCACAGCACTTAACTGCACACCGACCATAGTCGGTTCTGCTAAGTCTCTTGGTATAACCTTGGACAGCAACCTGAATAAGCATGAACACATCAACTTGATGGCCAAAACGGCCAGGCCCCACTTGAGCTACTTGAGAAAACTAAACCCTTCCTTGACCTAAAAACCACAGTCCAGGTGTTAGTTATCTCCAGAAATGAATACAGCTGCTCTACCCTATCTGGCCTACCAAAGGCTTCCACGGCCCCTCTGAAAGCTTGCCTCAACGCTGCAACTAGACTCTTGTCTGGCTCCATTTTTTTTTTACCACATTTCACCACATCTGAAGGCCTTGAACTGGCTTCCGCTTGAAGACAGAATCCTGCTCAAGTTGGCCTGTATCACACACAAAGCCTTGTACATGAACTCCCCAGCATATCTTGCCCAGAAACTCATTGGTATCTTGGGTTTAAGAAACTCTAGGTCCTCCAGAGACCGTGTGCTTCAGCCACCCCACTTCCGTAAAGAAAAAACGTATAACCGAGTGTTATCTGGAGCTGCACCAAGAATCTGGAACTCGCTACCATCATCCATCAGAAGAATTACTTCTCTGTCAATCTTCAAAAAGGAAGCTAAAACCTTCCTAATGAGCAGATTCCTCCAATAACTCCTTTGTCTTGCATACCACCTTTCGTCATGGCTTTTGTTTCTGTGAATAATTTCCTGTACTGCTTGGCCCTTTTCGTATACCAACTCTTACTCCTCCAAATGTTCCGCTGGTTCTCTCTGCCTTTTTGCTATCATATTTGTCCTCATATACAATTGCTGGTTTCATCTCTTTATCGCGGACATGTTGCTTTGCTGATTATGGTTTTGTACTGATTATTGTATTTAACACTGGCTTTTGTCCTAATTAATCAATTCCCTATCCCCATCCTAGTGTTTTGCCTGTGCCTAACCTGTACGCAACATGTTCTCCTCGTAAAGCACTCTGATACCCTAAGGGGTCATGTACGCGCTCTATAAAACCTCAAATAAAATAAAATAAGATTGAAAACCATCAACCCTTGTTCTTTCCCACATTAATGGATAATGCCTTGCTCATTGACTTCCCATTTATGACATTCATTCCACTTACGACAGAAGAATTGTTGACAAAATATTGAAGGCCGATATAGAGTATCAAAATATTGTGAAGGTGAGAATGCATAGATTTGCTATTATTAACTCTACCTCTGTTAGATCTGGTGGTCTCTAGTTGGCAGAGGTAGGTACCACTGTCAAAATAGGGGTCCTTGCGTCTAGTCAGGGAAAGGAGGATACACTCTTTAGATAACCCCTGCTCACAGCCTTGGTAGCTTGGCATGAGCATTCAGGCTTATCAAAGGCAATGTGTAAAGTAATTGTACCAACACTCACAGTAACACAGTGAAAACACCACAAACTGACTCCACAACAGTTTAGAAAAATAAAGGTATTTAATCTAAACTACACAAGACCAAAACAACAGAAGTCCAGAATACACAGTTCAAGAATATGGTTTCAAATGAGTTCTTAAGGTTGTGTTAAAATAATTCACAGTTGCGTCATGTTTTAGCCAACACTACCATTAGATGAGACAAAAGTTCCAGGGGAAAGCTGTAGCGATGAAAAGCAAGCAATGCGTCACTCCTGAGACCCTAGTAAGGCGATGCGACAACCCTGCTGGACACAGCAGGTGTGTTGAGATGACATCGGTCTGTATGGGGAGGGATGCGAAACCTTGTGTGGATTCTGGTGCACAGGTTTCGGTGGAAGCGGCTCGCAAAAGATACAATGCGACGATCTTCGGGGCGGCGATGATCTCCGGTGCGGCGATGATGCGCGGCTCAGCGTCGATCTTCTCCTCTCGCGGCCCCTCCATGCGATAGCTCTGTGACGACTCTGGAAGCTGCAATAGGCACTGCGACGATCTCAGCCTTCGTAGCGGCGGGAATTTGCTCGCACTGACGGGGATGCGCTCCGCAAGCGACGATGCATTAAAACTTGCAGAAAGTCTTGAAAATCTTGGTTTCCAGCTTCCCAACACAGGTACAACTTCCAGAGGCACCGCAACTGACCCAAGCACTCTAGGAAGGACTCAGCAGAGTTCAAGGAAGCTGGGGGGGGAGGGGGGAGTCCTTTTGTTCCTGAGACTTCTTAACACACAGCCAGCTCTTCTTCAGGCCCTTGGAGATTCCTTCAAGCAAGGGGACACAGCACAAAGCAAAGCCCTTCCCTTCTCCTTGGCAGAAAAGCAACTGCAGGTCAGTCCAGCAAAGCAACAGCAGGACAATCTTCCTTATTCAGTCTTCCAGCTTTCTCCTTGGCAGAGGTTCCTTCTTGATTCCAGGATGATCTAAAGTTCAGTGGTCTGGGGTCCTGTACTTATATCCCAAAAATCTTTGTTCCCTTTGTGCAGGAGGGCTCCGAACCCAGTCTGAACCAGTTCTGGGTGTTCCTTAAGCACTTTGTTTTCCTGGCTTCTCCTTTCCTTTCAGAGAGAGGGGCAGGGTCGTCAGCCGCCCAGCCGGAGGTGGAGCTAGCATTGTGGAGGGAAAGCACAGCCCTAAAGCACTTTGTTGAGATGATTCCTTCTCTCCTTTCACAGTGCAGGGCAGAGACATCAGACGAGCAACATGGGGTGGAGCCAGCACTGTGGGGGGCAGGCACAGTCCTATTCAGGTCCCAGGTGCAACTCATACCACCACTCATGATGCAGATGGAGCTTTCAGCCCAGGGATGGCCCACTCAGCCTCTGGGAGCCACTCAGCTCCTGTCACTCACAAACCAGACAGTCAATTCACAAACAGGCCAAGGCACACAGAAAGGTCAGACAAGATAACAGCCACTTTCTAAAAATGCTGTTCTCAAACACAGTGTTTAAAAATCACCGTTCCTAAATGATGTGTTATTAAATTCTGAGTTCAGGGATACCAGACTTTTACGCCCTATCTTGCTCCTATGGGAAGATATGCAGGTAGCCACTGTAGACAGCATTCCCCATGATAGCCTATGGGCAAGATAGCCTTACAATAGTGAAAAACAAAAATGGCTGTAATTCACTACCAGTTTAAACAAAAACAATGGCTCCTGTGGGAAAATACTGAACTACTTATAATATTATAAATGCACAATGGCAATATGGGTGATATAAAGGAGACGAAAGGCAAGTAAGTGGTATATGCACAAGAAGAATATATTAAATACCGGAAAAAAGGAGAGGGAGGGAATACATATAAACAAATTACACACTTATATTCATCTATACAATTTCAAAACAGTGTAACCGTGTCCCAAGTGAATAGTTTCTAACAAAAAACCTAAACATATTACAAACATTTAGAACAAAAATGACATGAAATTCTTTGACATAGATTCGTTTTTTAGTTTTTTGCAAAGGGAAAAGAAGCGACCCATGTATTAATTTTCAGATAAATACAAAAAAGTTGCCCAATTACGACAACTTATTTTCAAACGGTCTGCTTCTTCCAAGAGTTGTCGACGACGTTTCGACCTTATAGGGATAGAAGGTCTCTTCAGGACTAAGTGGGTATGGGGCACCTGCTCGATTATAACTGCAGTCCGTGCATGTTGATAGTGTCACCGTGAGGAAGGTGAATAAAGACAACTTACAGAGATCCCGGCTGGGACCCCTGTAGTGACTAGATGTACCGTGAATAGGGAGCGCAGTCTCACGGTCTGTTCCGGTCTGCGACTTTAGTTAAGAGTTGCCTCCAAGCACCAATTGGTGCTGCAGATGGGGCGATTTCTTTAAAAACAATGCGGGCAACTTGTTTCAGGGACCAGTTACTGTTGGCTCTTGGAATAGATGTGTGGCTTCGGACAATCCCGAGGGTACAACCGGCGTCTGCACAGTGGCAGGAATGGCCGAACGAGTACGCGAAGTGCGTTAGAGTACCAGGATAGGCTATGCCCTTCGCGTAGTCATCTATGTCAAAAAATGTCATGTCATTTTTGTTCTAAATGTTTGTAATATGTTTAGGTTTTTTGTTAGAAACTATTCACTTGGAACACGATTACACTGTTTTGAAATTGTATAGATGTATATGGGTGTGAAATTTGTTTATATGTATACCCTCCGTCTCCTTTTTTCCGGTATTTAATATATTCTTCTTGTGCATATACCACTTACTTGCCTTTCGTCTCCTTTATATCACCCATATTGCCATTGTGCATTTATAATATTATAAGTAGTTCAGTATTTACCCACAGGAGCCATTGTTTTTGTTTAAATACCTTGCCCAGGCAGCGAGTAGGGTTCCCCTGTCAATTGTAGTAGTAATTCACTACCAGAGCATGTCACCCACACTAGTGCATGCTCTACTTCTCACATACACTGTACCCTGCCCAGAGGGGTACCTTGGGCCTTCCATAGGGGTTTTGAATGTGTACAGAAAGGGAAGGGTTAGGCCTGGTCAGTGGGGACACTGGCCAGGTTGACATGGCAGTTCACAGAGTGCACACAGGCACTGTGGTGCCAGGCTTGAGACACCATTTTAGGGCTACTCCTGTGGCAAAGATCCATTGACAGAGAAAGGTTTGTAACTTCAAGTTCTCTAAGTAAATTTAAGGTAATATCATTTGTGGAAATTTATGAGAGATTTCCTCACTGGCAAACCATATCTCTTCCTTTTCCTCACTCTGCTCCTTTCATCCTGGAATCCTCGGACTGGCCCTTTTGGTGGCACAGTCCCATATCCACCAGAAATTTGAGTTGTAATATGAATGATTTGGGTGTACATTTACAAACATAACTATATTTCACATACCTGTAGAACTCTTTTGACTGTGTGAATGATTAGAGGTGGTGCATGGGCCTCAGAAATTAATTTTATCCAGTGTTTCTCTATTCCTGTTCTCTTCTCTGCTAGTTCAACAGGGCCTGATTCTGAAGAGAGCGCAATTTGAATGAAAGGTATGAATACGCCATATTTACAAACCAGTTGCGTAAAGTTAGCTTCGGTAACTAGAGATATGAAAATATGTATCCGCATTTACTCACGATTGCTTTGTTAGATATAGAGAGCACATAAAGAGTGTGGGCTAATATAGAAATGTGTGGAAATGTTTAGAAATGTTAGATGTGTTAATCAGGTTCCATGTTATGTAGCTGCTAAATGAAGAAGGATGTAATGTGCAAAATGAAGAAACGTGCAGACCACATGGCACTGTATAAGAACGAAATGTATAATTGCATCTTTCATGTAATATAGATTCAATATTATTCAATGATTTCTGCTTATATGTTAAAGGTTATGTTTTATAGAAGTGTTTCGTATAACCAAAGTGTGGTGTGTTAGCATATTATTTTAAGTTTAGAAATAATGGTTCACAGGGTGCAGGCTACTGCACGTAATTTAGTAGGCCTGGAGAAATAAAGTGTCTTCTTTGATCTGCACATGTTAGTTAAAAGTCAAGCCTCGTTAAAATAAATTGCCAATGCTGGTCGAAGTTTTATGGCCTAGCCTGATAAGGGGAGCCTGGAATTTGGGGCCCTGCTTCGAAGTATCTGTTTGCAGGTGCGAGGGGGGTACCAATCAAGAGCTTGATGAATAGAGCTCTGTTCGAGGAGATAGGCTCGGGTCCGGAGGAGTCTACTGGAATGTCATGGGGGTACCAGCATGCTGGAGACAGAGCCTGGGAAGCAAGGTCAACTTTAACAGACGGACCAAAGAAGCGAAACTATGGAAAAAACCAGAATCGAGACCACGTGAATTGTGTACGTGGTGGGCGTCTCAGAGGGGCGTTCCACCCATACTGTGTTTCTGTATTAGGGACAGCGCCCTGGGGAGGAGGTAGAGCAGATGGCCTGAGGACCCTTAGAGAGCGGATGGGTAGGCAGAAAGGGTACTGCTACCATGCATAGGTTTTCATCTAAGACTAAGAGAGAGTGATTGAACTTCTTTGGAAGTCAACACGGCTGACACCTTTTTAGGTAAAGTACTTGCTAAGTAGGGATGTCATCTAGTCTAGTGTAGGGTCAGTCTAACCTGATTTGTTTTCTTTTCTGTAAATGACGCTCAAGCTTCATCTTGTGTCGATGATAACTTACTGATTTTTGAATTAGTCTTGATGGTTTTCTTCTGTCGATTAAGATCTCTCAGAGAGTTCATGTTCATCTTATTACCTGTGTATCTTTTGAATCTTATATTGAGATGTTTGTACCTGCAACTAATTTTGGCTTCATAATAAATCTTTAAATGTATCCGTAGTAAGTGGTTCTTTAGAGTTGTGTCAGTTTTGGGGCTGGTTTGACCTATGTAGGGTTTGCCTTTTACTCAATGACAGACAACAATCGATCCAAACGATTTAAGTGAGATAGGAGTTAGGGTGATCTGATAATTAATCAAAAATCTCACTTTCCCAATTCCTAGTGCTTATGTCACTGATCTATGTAGCAAGGATCCTGTGTCTCAGGTGGGGCCTCTGGCCTATCTTCTTGAAATCCAATCCTACCTAAAGATACAACTGGAGCTTATAGACCTATAAATTCCAGGCTCAGACGCAGTGAAAGTCATAGTTGCCCGAGGGGCATCTCCTTACAGATACTGTTCAGGGAAACTTGAAATGAGAGCCAAAGTATTCATAAACACCATGAGCTACATCTAGTCACAGAAACAAAAATAATATCCTATTTGTTGTTAGATGATTAGATGCAAGGGCACAATAAGGCAAGTGACAAATACATATGAATAAGAAGAAACCTGATAATAATGTTGTTTTAAGGTGCTTCATATCGGTTTTGCCACATATATGTGCTATTTAAACATGCCTTATTAACAAATTTCATGGCCCTTAATGTATTTATCTAGAATATTTCAAGCTCAATAACAAAGGAGGTGAAAACCAAAGTTAACATTGAATGCTTGAATGGAAGTGCAACCATTCTTACCTTTCTTCTCTTTAGAAAAGCTGTCCAGCTTCCTCCTTAAAGATTTCCTCCGCTTTGGTCCACCTAACGGTAAAAAAAAGAAAAAGGAGAACAGGTAGTCAGAAATGTTCTTTAAGTTATGCATGTAGTGAGTCACATGTGAGCAAATACTGAAGACTTTCTCACCTGCATCTAATACAAAAATGATCTGCTGTACTACAGGGATCTCAGAAGAATGTGGACTTCCTTCATTAAACTTTTATATAAAGTTGGCCTCTTGGCTCATTGATTAAGAGCGTCGTTGTCCGACAGGAAAAAACGATATGCATCCATTTATTTTATCACAAATGTTGAGAAAAGGATTCAATTGGCCATTGGTTTGGCAGTGACAGACTATGTGGTACTGTCATACATTTATTGGATGCAACACAAACAGTAACTTGCTATTATATGCATATTTCAGCGTCCCTGTTAGTAAATAGTGGTACTAATTGGTAAATTAGGATCCTAACACTAAAATCATTTAACCTTAGGCTAGAACATTAGGTTCCTAACTATTGTGCATCAATTATAGGAAAGAATGTGTCAAACCCCATTCAGGAAGATTACAAAGAACAGTCAGGAGCTACTGGACCACAGCTGTGGTGATGGAGATTATTTGTCTTTGGTATCACGAGGTCCATTCAACTATGGCTTTGCAAAACTGGGTCATACACATCCTTTCCATACTTCAATCTCAGAGTAGCAAAGGATGAGCCATCAAAGGCTTATGTTGTGGCTTGTCCGTGGAATATCCCTGATAGATATCCCACCAGTGATGCTGCAAGGGCACCTAGACAACCGGATGGAATGTTGGGGAAGAAGTGTGACAGCTGTTGATGGAGAAGGAAGCATAAGGACTGTGTCTCTGTTGATAGATTAATGACTTTAACTCATCCTGCCGTCCATTGTCAGATCGTATCAGTTTCTCAGTGAGGTAGTAAAGGACTAAAGATTCAGAACAGTCAAACAACAGACACAATAGTTCACTGTCCAGCCCAGTGCTTGTCTCAATAAAAAATTAACGACTTTAATAATACAACAAACCATAGTACTATGCACTGATGAGGTTCTGTAGTACACTACTGGGTTCCAGTCTGTTTCTACAGCTCTCACACCAAATATGGGGATTTAGTAGTAATGAAATGTATCCTAGGCATGAGCGCTTTATTGGGCTTTGGAGAACAGTGATTCTGCTTGGTAAGCTGTAGGTCAGTTTATTAAGTATCTTGAGCAGAGAGTTCATGCTAGCAATCATTCCTAATCCAAAACTAACAATATTATCTTTCTCCAAGACAGATTCAATTCTCTTAGATTCTCACTTCAGGCCTCCTGGAGATTTGGTATGGCTATGAGATTGGTGGTGTCCCCTTTGCTATCGCACATCAAATGCCTCAGCCAGTGGGTGTGGGCTTGCAGATTGCAGCCCTATCTTTTGGATATTCAAGCTAAGGAAGAAGACTATAGTGTGCCTCAGTAGCTGGCACAGGTCTGCAATAGTTGCAGGCTCCTGGTCAGTGAGGAACCTCTGTTATGGTGATGCTATTGGACGGTGCAGGATTCATATCATGATGAACAGGGGCTCTCTGGTCACATTGCTATTATAGATGGTAGGCTGTGACTTGGGGTTGTAGATACTTCCAACAGTTCACCCAATGAACCATGCATGGAGGCTGGATGACACTTCTTCTTCTGGGTGCTCCACACTATGAGAACTGGAATATGTTTCTCCTGCAGAATCTCTCATCCTGAATGGCCAGCCATACCCCTTACATCTCTGACGAGACAGACACACTTCTAGGCATTTGGCAAAACCACAGCTCTCTAGCAGGTTGTGAAGACTTCAGGTGATGTCCCCACATGTCTGAGGACAGACAGCATCCCTGGATCACAGCAGCTTTTGAGGACTCTGTGGAACACGTCAGTCCTTGATCAAGAAGAATATGGAACTGTAAAAAAGTAGGATGGTGTTGAAATGGGCTTCTGCTGTATCTCTTCATCACAATGCATGTGTAAGTTCTAGGAATGTTTTCCAGTCGGTGGCTGGCTATAGAATGTTGCTAGGGGCTTGAAGATCACCTGTAGACAGAGCCAGTTGGGTGGCTGAGCTATCTTTCCTTACTACTTACAAATAAATATTTCTCTTATAGTTACAAGGCCTCTTCTCATCTTTAAAGAAGAAACACACTTTTCAACAGATGGCTTCATACCAAAATTTCACACAGATTATGTTGATCTACGGTTAAAAACTCAGGAATTTCAAGATGACTTGGGGAGGGTCCTTTACAAAATTAATTTACTGATTGCAGTGCAGACACAGTCTTTGTGAAAATTGATGGATGTCACACTAGGCTGTGATGATGCTGGCTCTAGGCAGAAGTATTCATACCATGATCACAATGATAAGTGAAGACTCAGCACCTGGCTGTTAGGAATGGTAAACATTGTTTACCATGCATGCAAGACAAATCATGCCATTACAACGCCATTGTGACAACGACCGCATTGTTACATTGCGTATCATTACAACGCAAATCCGAACAACTACTTACATTGTAGGAGGAAGAAGGTGTTGGATTTAAAATCCAGCACCTTCCTTACTGTTGCACAGACTGGAGTTGGAATAGTAAATGATACTATTTTAACATCCAACCCTCCCTACAGTAAGTCGTTGTCCCGACTTGCGTTGTAAAGGTATGCGATGTAACAACGCGGTCGTTTTAATGACCTTGTTGTAATGACATGCGTTGTAAAAGCATGCGGACTAACGTGCCATATTCATTATAAACCATCCTGTTGTAGCATTAATGGAAAGACAAAAGGGATAGGCTCTACCTAGAAACATCCCTACCTCTTACAGCACAATCTAATGGCTCGCCCTCTTTCCCACCATCAACCAAATGTCAGGGGTCAGGAAGGACTCATCAGCAATCCACTGCTAAAAGGTCCTCACTTGATTTCTGAGGGTAGTCTTGCTGCCATTCTCTCACACTTCAGTGTTGAGATCTTGTCCCTTCAGCTCCATGAATGCAAGTAATATAAATCCAATGTCCATCATTTGCGATGTCAAATCAAGGACAATCCAATATGGTTCCCTCTGTTCTCAGCAATCATTATCTCACAATTACATGGAGTCTTACTACCAAGCATATTACACACACACACTCTACGTACACACACATGATGGCACCGCACGTGTCTGGATGTCACTCATAACAGGAACTTTAAACAAGTAAGGCAGTACGCACCACACTTCACCTGAACCAGGAATAAGTCTGGTTGACTAATGTGCTGCGATGTGTGCCAATCGAGGTCCTAGAACTGTTTTTAGCCCTTAAAATCATCATGGACAGGCCTAGACCTCAGGAGATACATGCAGTTGGGTCACTCACGGTAAGGGTACATACAAGCTTACCCTGAAGGGGACTCTCCAAAAAGAATAAAAGGACATAAGACTCATATGAAGTGCTTTTGACTTGCAATACTGGAAAAAACAAACACAAAATAAAGTAATTGACATGCCATAGATATTGAATTCTCCAAGGAATATCCATCAGTGGATGATTTCCCATCCAATACCTTCACCTCCATGTTGATCTTTCTCCTTGATTATCTTTTTACTGGTTGGCTGATTCGGAAGGCATTATAATGTGGTGATAGAATTCTGTGTTCTGTGCTATACACAAAATACTAGACTTTCCAAGTGCAAAAACTACTTGCTGTTTGCCTGTCCACTTTTTCACAGTCCTCACTGCTAAAAATAAGAGCAGACTCTACCCTTTTTTTGTATCCCTGCTGTTGACAACTTTAATGTTATAAAACCCCATTTAACAACTGCTATTATTTCCAATAACTGGGAGATTATACCCAGCTTCTAATGGCTTTTGATTTCAGGTTCATTGGTAGCCATTATCATATCTTACTTATGACTGAGTTCATTTATATAGAAGATGTTTTAGATAACACAGGCATGTTTTGATTTGGTGGTGATGTAAAGTGCATGCATTGAACTCACTTTTGGGATGTGACTCACTTTCAGTAGGTTCTCACTGCAGTTCTCAGTGTGAATGCTTGTGTGCTAGGGTGCTAGCCCAACATCAGAAAGGTGAATTCCGACAAGGCCGACTCAGTCTTACATCCTTTTGAAGTTGGTACATTGAGAAATAAACAACTGGATAATAGTGGCATCTGTTATTTATAGCACTTAGAAATGGCAGAAGTGCTCTATAAAAGATTGTATAGAACGCCGGCTAATACTAATATTATTGTTATCAGCACCATTTCAGTTATTTGTAGATATTTGCTAAGATTGGGAAATCAAGAACAAGGACAGATTTATATAATACCGATGCTAAAACAGAAGGGGCAGGGGTATGGGTTTCCATTCAGTATGAGCACTGGAACATTCTCTAGCCAGCTGTGATTAATGGAAATAGACAGATAAGTGATTAATAATAAAATTGCGCTTTTCACTTTCCTCTATGTACCTGCTCTTTTACAATACTCTTTCAGCTAGATTCATCAAAGTCCCGTTTTGCGAGTCAGTAATAGCGATTATTAAGGAATCTCTATTACAAAATCGCAAAACGGAATTCATGTACAAATCGCATTTTATTTTGTGATTCCTACTGCTTCCTTATTTGCGATTAGCTAATTGCTAATCGCAAATAAAGAATAACTCCCCATTCATTCCTATGGGCTATTAGCGATTCGCATTTTGAGTTTGCGATTTCAAGAGTGCAGGGGTGTCCAACGGACACCCTGTTGCACCCCTAAAATGATATTGGACGCTGGTGTTACGCACACACATGTCCTGTGTGTAACATACAACTTAGAAAAATGCACTTCAGTGCATTTTTCTAAGTTTCCGCTATTTACCACGAGGTTTGACTTCGCGGTAAATAGCGGCCCAAAATTGCGAATTCACAATTTTTAAATGTTTCATGAATTGCATTTAAGGAATCTCAAATAGAGATTCCATAAATGCAATTCCTCGCAAAATTGCGAATTCTTATAATAGCGATTTTTGCATTTGGGATGGTGAATCCCAAATGCAAAAATTCTCAGAATCTGGCCCTTTGCGAGCCGATTTTATGTTGATGAATCTGGCCGTTAATTCCCTCTGACCCCAACACTTTTAAAACATTTATATAATCTACAATATTTGTAACAATATTTTCTGCCAGCTCTATGGGCTAGCGTAAACGGTTAAATCAAAGAAGTTATATATGCAATGAAGCAGTCCTGGTTTTATTGACATTCAACTTCACTAAACCAAGATTTTATGAACCTGGGCCCCTTAACATTATTGATTCCATATTTTCATACCCTGCTGTGATAGATTATTTTAAGCAGAATTACATCGTTATTCACTTGTGGAAATAGGTTCGTCTAATTAAGCACTTTGTAGTGGGATCTGATATGAATTATGCACATAATGTTCGAACAATTTGACATTTTCATCTGTGTAGTCAGAGGCAGTTTTCGAAAAATGCTTGCCTTTTTCTGCTGCTGGCCATGATCGTAAATTGCAGCGTATGTGTTAATTCCCCATATTCTTTGAGCATGTGAAAGGCATAGGTCAGCAATGTTGGCACTCTGTAAAGAGGCCTTGTTACAGCTATTGTATTTCACACTTTGAGACAATACCAGCTTTCTATTTTTAATAAATTAAATATTTTCCACCGTGGTGGCAATGTCCATGATCAGTCCACCATGTTGCATCTTCTTGTTTTGCTATCCTTGTCTACGGGGACACTCTCAGTCCCACAGTTGATAACATGGCTTTGTTGATAACTACTCATGTGCAATTCTATATGTGTACATTTCTGTGTTTATTACGATAGATTACTTTTACTGTAGCCTTCCCAATCTAGGTACTCTAGATTGTATGTACCATTCTCTAATGTATATCATTTTAATTGATAAAGGATTTCTTGTTTGTTCACTATAAAACAAATCAGCACAAATACACTTTCTGGTCTGTGATCAAGATTACCAGCCTAACCTCATTTTACTGGAACTTAAGCAGCACACATTGCTGGCTGGGAGGGACAGGGCACAGACTATTTTTATGGCGTGAGTGCTGAACGTGTAAGCAGATGTTAGAAAAATGTAAACAGAACTACGGCTAGCAAAGATAGAAGGTTTCAGTTTTATTTTTATCTATTTCCCATTTCAGTTAAACATTAGTTCACGCAGAAAAGGCTTCTGCAAAAGGTTTTGAGTTAACGTACTGTCTGTTTTAATATTTTGTGCTTTTCACCAAGTGATTTGATAGTAAAATGTGTGAGGCAAATTCGTGCTTTATTAAACAAATGTGCTTTATCTCTAAACAAGAAGTAAGCGAAGTGGCCACTAGAAGCAACATGTGCCACTTGTTGATATTTTGTCCTTTCTGCTATGGTCTTAGCTCTACAAGTCAAAGGTAAAAAATATTTTAATATTTTACGAACTTCTGGTATACTGACTATGGCTGGGACAATGCTTCTCTCATTTGGAGACTAGTGTATGCCTGGTTACTTTGTTCTCACCTACTCCATATCTTTAGAACGGAAGCAGAATTTTAATAGATGCTTTACAACTGAGTCCTATTTGGAGCAAGAGGTGGCTAAAGTAGTTAGGTAAGTGCGCTGGTCAGTGAATTTTTTTGGGGGGAAGGGCACACTTTGGGACATTGATTTTTTGATTTGCTTATAACTTTGGCACTGTTTGACGGATCTTTACAAAATTTTACTTAAAAACAAAAATCATCCACCTCAGATCCGTTATGAAAGTTTCAGGGAGGGTGATCGGACAAGTTTGGGCGAGAATCAAGGGGGATCCACAAACTAGTTTTGCGCATGCAATTTTCCATAGGAAAACAGTGGAACAGCTATACCACTAAAACAGCTGAATGAAATTACACCAAATTTGGTTGAAGAATACCTGCGACCAATATAGGCAATTAAAATTTGGGCGGAAACATGTTGGCACCAGGATGATAGTTCGAATCATTGTGCTCTCACTCCATTGTATAGTTGTTTTTAGAAGCACCAAAGGATACTATTATTAAAAGGTGAACAAACAGTTACCATTAGATACTATCAGTTCAACCTGGATCCCCTGTTTGTACAAGAAATACCTTATCTAAGAACTTCATCTGGTCCACCAGGAGGTCGAGTCCGCCCTGGTGGTATGGTCCTACCAGGTGAGGAGAGGTTGCCTATGATGTAGCATGTCATATTACTTGGGTGAGACCTCCTCTTTCAAAAAATTGGTCGTTTTCCACCTGCTTCCGAATCAGGGTCTCGGTAAGCCCAAATATGCAACCAGGGATTCGAATACACTGACATAAAAGGTATCATACAGCCATCTCACTTTATTGTGTTTTGGTTGCTGAATTGTAGAACAGGGATGGGGAACTACTGAAGGAATGAATAGGCATGAAAACATATTTAATTAGATTCTTTCTAGCACAATAAAATCCTTTTGTTGGAATGCATTAAATAAAGGAAACATCAATAAAGATTTTGATGATGATAATGACAAATAAACTTCATGATATGTAACCAGAGGCGTAAGCCGTAACTACTGTTGTGAAGACGGTGGTAACATTTTAGAATTTAGAAAGCAGAGTCAGAGGAGTGAAATGTCTAAAGTCAGCCACCTCCTAGCAAAAATGGTTGAAACAAGTCAACAAAATGAGCGACAATGATGAATTTTCCTACTTTTGGTTCAGGTATTGTTAACTGGATAGCACTCTAGAAGGCTGAAAAACTAATAAGCACCTGAGGTTAATTTCCAGAGCTGAGTCTATTTCGACTCAGTCTCAGCAGCCCTAACAAGACTGACTCAAGCTAATCCACACATGCATTCGCCCTCGTCAGGCCAGTAATAAAAGACAATGTAAAAAAAGAAACACAGTTGGGTAGGCTGAGGTATTGGTTTTCAGTCTTCGTAATACTCCTTCGAAACACGTATAAAAAATAGGAAAAAGGTAGATCTCCCACAGTGCACCTAGACTTCGAGGAGACAGCAATGGTAGTATCATAATAAAATATATTGGTATTTGACCCAGATGTGATACTAAAGGGGCAGTACCACGAACACAAGAATGACAACAAGCAGAGTAAGGGAGTCAATGCAACTAAAGCATGTTAACGACAAGCAGCAAGCAGGCCCTGATACATTCGGCATCCTACCTTAAAATGAATGTAGGCAAGAGCTAAATGCCCGCTTTAAGCCACCTACAAGGCTCAGGCACTTCGATAAGTCACAGCCAAACGAAACGCGAACTACCTTGTTGCTATTTTCTCTCAAGATAAAGGGATTTAACATACCAGACCATAATGCCCTAAATTACACTGAAAATAATGTCCCAAATATCGAAATGGTAATACAAATTACCAGAGTATTTTACCATTTTCCATTCCGAACAATAGTTGTACTTCTAAATGATATGGACGTACTCACTAAGGACGTCACACAGGAACATCCCTTTCAGAGGCAGCAACAACTGTCTTACTTAGTGTCTATGAAGGTCTACCAACCATCCCATTCTGCAGACCATGCAGACCACATGCTCCTCGCCAAACCTAGACAGCAAACCACTTGGTCACAACCTTGGCAATCAGATTAACAGAGAGCTGTCAAAGGGATTTGTCAAGTTTTGTTGGGTCGGATGCAAAAACAGATCTTGCATATAACTAGGACTTCTTGTCCAAAAGATCAAAACTGAAGAGGCTTGCAATCCTATGGCTCTATACATAAAAACATGCTTTGGCAGATGGGTCTGTGCGACATTAAACAGAGGTGGAGTGCTCAAAGGGCAAAAGTGCAAGAGGCTCTGACAAAACGTGCTTTGGAGCAGGGTGCATGACATGATGATCCATCAGGAATCATGTTAGAGGCTCGGATTTGCTTCTAGGTTTTGAGATAAGGGAACTTTGCTGTACGGGTAACAGGTAGCAAGAAGAAAGGCCAAAACGTGGACATCAAAGACAGAGTTAGACAAGTAAGTTCTTAGGTTTTCCAACCCTTTGCATAATAAGGGCAACTTATGTTCAATGAAAATCATCCTGAGCTACTATTATCAGTGTTGAAACAGTGACCAGGTCAGAAACGATAACATTAGTGGCCACCCAATGCAAGATCACCAGTAGTGACTACCTCAGTGTATCAGGTAGATTTGCAAGCAGTAATTTAAAAAAAAGGCTTTAGCAATTTGGAATGCCTCTACATCAGTTATACCTGACAGCCAGGGCAATTCACCTAGCACCAAGTTAATAGTGTTTGTAATAAGCCTCCCCAACAATGCATGATTACCATGAAAACATCAGCTTTAAATATATTATGGAAATCTATTTTTCGTCACATTATGAGCATATGTTTGCATCCAGAATACAGGCTTTTCAATTTTAGGATACATACATTAAATCAAAAAAGCAAAAGTTCCTAATTTGGAAGGCTGGCCTGCACGCAGAAGAGCTACTTGCAGGGAGCCAGTGAGCTACCAGTAGCTCATGAGCTGCTCTTTAGAGTTGCCTGTGTTAGAAGGAATTGTTCTCTTTACCTTGTGCATTTCTTATTAGCCTTCACTTCCTGACTGGAGACGTTAGACGTGAACTGGACAATTCTCATTTTCACAGACGCTGGAGATGGTGATCATGATAAGGGGGTACGCCATTAAGACTGCATCGAGATAGCAGCCCAAGTTGTGAGAGATTTGGAAGGAAAAATGATGCCACTCTGATTTTCGGTCATCTTGAATGAACTGGTTTGGTTAGGATCTTACTGACCTTGCCAACCTAAGCGACTGTGGTGGTGACAATGAAAGCATGCGAGCAACCTAGGTTTTACCAAATTTACTACAAGTCTACTTGTGTCACCGATGTTCCAGCTGTTGTTTTTGTGGGTCTGGTCTTGAAGGTGGTTACCTCTGTAGTGTGATTTTTAATATAGTTCCACCCAACAGCAGCATTAGAGCTTCTTCCAGTTTGTATGTCAACTGCTTTGGAATCATCAATCAAAACCAACTGTGAAGTTTGTGATGGAATGAGACTGCAACATTAAAACAAAGGAAAGGTTGAGTTTCACAATTAATGGTGCTTCGTTTTATAGATCGCAACACAATTCAAGTTGATTAAAACTTGCAGAATGAGAATGATGACTTACTAAAGAAAGGCATAAGGAGAAAGACTGAGGTACGGTTGTGTTCTGAGATTACATGAGATTTTAACCCTTTTTATATGAATAAGTGATACATTGCCAATAGTCTCAGGAACAAATGTAAAGGATGTACTAACAAAATCTGGCCTCAAATACTATATTGAACCCCATTGAAGACATGGCTAACGTTCAAAGTTATTTGCACAGTGCATTGAGAATACTGGACTATAGGGGCTAGAAACCTGTAGAAACTGAACCTCTGCATGCCCTACAGGCACCTGCATCTGAGATGTCACACACAATCTCCTAATAAGGTTCTATGTAACAAAGCACCTATTCAGACCTCCTGGGTTTCAGGGTCCAGGCTGTGGAATGCAAGATTTAGAGCATAAGTAAATTACAAGAAGCTGGAATGGACTGCCGTCAGAGCTGCGCCAAGAGCCATCCGAATCCAGATTCAGGGGGAAACTTAAAACCTATCTCTTTATCCGCTAGACATGCACTGCTACTGGCCGCCTGATTCTGTTGCTTCCACTTGTCACAGCGTGGGGACACGCCGGTGCGCGTAACCAGGCGCTCTACAAATCTCCTTATTATTAATATTATTATACAAGTGCCTCAGAAAGAGATTGAAAACAGTATTTTTCTAGCTCACATTAATTCTGTGCAAAATCGGGGACACCACTTGAGAAAAATAGAATATGGTCCTTCTCTCATCTCATTAGACTTTAGTGCACACCAAATGAACCAGCCATAAACTTTGTGACACCCTATAGTGTTCCGAAGTGGCCTAAAGTTTGTCTGTCGTACATGCATATTAAATACGAGAACCTTTTTAGGCTGTAATGATATGAAGATGAATGCATTGGCGTTTTTCAATACTATACTTTTTAACATAAAAATACTTCCACAAATCCAGTGTCACTTGGAAGCCAGTACAAAGAAGCTAAGTTCTACAAAAAACCAACTGTTTCCTAGTAAGTTATTGCTTCTTTTGAGTTCAAAGTGTCTTCCCCGTGATTCTCACGAGATCCCTAAATAAACGTTCAATTTCCTGCTTTGCCTGGGAACATGAGCCTCACTACCGTCTACTGACTGCTGCCTGCTGGCCTTATTGTTCTTTCTTGGACAGCATCTGGGCTCCAATGTCTAACAGATTAAGCAACATCTGGAAAAGCGTGGCGATGGGAAAAAGACCAGAGGGTCTGTTAGAGATTCTTGACTTTTTTAATATCATGATTTTCGAAGCGTTTTTACTGTCAGGGTTACTGGTGACCTGTCTACAATGTGGCCGCTAGTTTGCATAGGTGAAATAGCTCAGGGGAAATTGATGATAATACGTGCTGTGGCTTTAATGATACTATACATGCGCGATAATTACAGGGAGCTCTTGCCATACAATGAGAAGCGTATGTCTCGCAAACGCAGCACTGATTCGGTATGATAGATCTGTTAGTACTTCCTTGGCCAGGTTACCACTGATTAGATATGAAAGCCGTCAGAGATCCGATGATTTGAGGAATCTGCTGGCACTAACATTACTCCATGACTTCCAGTCGCAACCAAATTCTTGTTTATGCATCATACATAGGGTTATGGAGGGACCACCAGGCTCTGACCAATAATTGACCCGTCGTGGCATACCAACAACCTCTGAACAACCCCCTCCAAACCGATTCAATAAAAAAGGGTTCAAATGGCTAAAAAGTGTTGGAAGGTCCTTGGGTGTTCAGGGGCTCAAACTCTGGAACAACTTGAGCTCTCCACGTGGGCTCCAGAAACCTCTAATATGTGAACTGGTCAACTAAGTGCACTCACAATGGAAGGAGACAAGAAATGCTAGTCAGGGGTCTACCTTAGCCAGTTACACAACACCTTCACTACAATTTGCATGTTATATCTTCTAATTTATCTTCTAGACTGGTCAGCTCTCTAAAGTGAGCACATGGTGGCAGTGTAGCATTCTACACATCTCAATAAATAAATATTGCAGTTGTGCATAATAAATACATTGATAAATATTGGAGTAGCACATAAATACATAAATGAATAAATATTGCAGTAGTACATAAAATAACAGGTCCAAGTCCATCCCCATGACTGATTTGCCTGGGGAATTTCTTAAACAATCTAGGTAAGGCCTACATTATTCTCAATTCTGCTTATGACTATGACCCGAACTAAGCGAACAATCCTCATTGATGCGGACAACTAATTGAATCGTGACAGTCTGCTAACCCTGATCCTGCTGTTCCACAAATAATTCATGAGAAAAAGATCTGGAAAACAGAGAACTCCTATTCGATCTCAAAAATAGCACGAACTAATTCCCATCTTGGACGCAGCACCGTACGCTCGAAATGTTCTGAATGTTTAGAGAAAGGTTCAGAGTGCAAACATAATTGACTAGTCTCAGCTGGATCCCGACAGACGGGCGTATTTGAGTAATGAAAGTCAATAGACCCAGCAGAATCCAGCAGAGTTCTGTCAGGCAGGACATAAACACTAGCAGGAACAAAAGAAGGGGGGTGTCGATAGCTATTTTTAATATCATCAACACGGTTATCATCTGTTTTAAAAATTATGTTTCTTGTGAGATTTTTACCCATGACATCAGGACGCTGTCATTGATTCAGAACAAGAAATTGCCCTTTGTAGTTTAAAATTGTACATTTGCAAATACTTTCATATCTGTGGTGATTGCACCTGTGGTGATTGCACGTCATTGTATGATAACCCTTTGTTAGATATTTTTAGTTTTTGCAATTGGTTGTTGGTAGTTTTTATACCGTATTTGTGAGATTATAATTTAACAAGGTTTGCAGTTTAAATCCGAAAGAAAGTTCTTTAAAAAAAATAATAATAATCAAGATATTTCTGAAACCACCAAATGTCCATATTTTTATTCTATGTCCGCTAGAGCTTTATTAATTTCACTGCTGGCCTATGCTATAATTCCGATAGAAGAGGTAAAATAAATACTAGCGCATGGAGTGACAAAATCTGTTTTCTTCCGGGAAACGGACATTACAAAGCACTACCTTTACAATGCAGTCATTACAACGCAACATTCTTTACATCACATGCCATTACAATGCAGCCATTACAACACATGTCACTACAACATATGCCATTACAATGCATGCCACTGCAATGCATGCCATTACAAAGCATTATAAGGTAAGTCATGGGAAATAGTAATTGTTACCCCCTACACCATCCAACATGTACCCTACTGTTGCACTCACTGGAGTGGGAATAGTCATTTTCACCCCAACTCTATCCAACACTTACCCTACTGTTGCCCTCGCTGGAGTGGGAATAGTCACTTTTGCCTCCACACTATCCAACACTTAACGTACTGTTGCAATCACTGTAGTTGGGATAGTAATTTTTACCCCTACAATATCCAACACTTACTCTACTGTTATCCTAAAAGTATTATGAGTTGTAATAGTATTCGTTGTAATGGTAGTTTCTAAAAATGCATTGTGATGGCATGCGCTGTAAAATCATGCGTTGTAATGGATGTTGCGTTGTAAAAACCGCATTGGAAAGGCATGCATTGTAAAAGTTTACGTTGTAACGTGTCCTATTCGCTTTCTTCTTCATAAATTGGTTCTAAATCGCTAGCCCAAAAGGGAAGTGCTATATTGGGTGAGGTTTAAATCCCACTCTATTGATCTCTGTTACAAGTGTTGTCACACAAAATGACCCAGACCAACAAGGCACTTAGAAATTCATTACTTTCATGTTGTACCAAATGTTACAATACTTTTGCAACTAACTCCTCTATTTTTATTATTGAGGTAGGAGGTACATCCATGTTGTGCCATATTAAAAGAATGCCCAAGCCCTTAATATAAAATTTAACAGTTGTGAGACGACGAATATCACACACCTTAGTGTCGCACTCAGACAAACATGTAAAAAAATGTAAAAAAAAGTGTGAGAGTGCAAGATGGTGCCTCACGGGCGCACCACCAACGGGAACCTGGCAGGTACTCACCAGGATTGCCCTGATCTCATCATTGGCACCATCAAGCTCAAAAGGAAATTGTGTCCAAGAAACAAACAAGAAAGAGTGTTTTTGGAAGGGTGCAGTGTGAAAAAACCACAGACAACACATATAGTGTCAAAAACAACATATAACCCACAAACAACACGGATATATGCCTTTATTCTGTCTCGTTCGTGTTTGTTGTGGAATCTAAAAAAGTGGGTATGGCTACTCCTTATCCAGCCATACTCTACTTGCCGACATGTTTCATTGCCATTAACATTTTTGGCAATTTCTTCAGGGCATCAGACATTTTTAAGCCACTGCACTTGACATACGTAGTCTTCACAACTGTAAAAAAAACATATAAACCGGTTTTATAAAACCCTTAAAAATGGGGAGAAATTTGAAATGAGTGGTTCAAATGTACACAACTGTATATGATTTACCCTTGGTCGGCCAACCGGACTCCTACCAGCCAACAAGGCAAAACCCTCCTGTGTTTCTAGACGATTCCAAATGTGAGTCCCCTTAAGCTTCCTTCAGTAGATTTCACTGTATGGAATGAAATCATATAAACCTTAAAATGTAGAAGGCACTCAATGAACTTCTATCCAGCTTGAATCGTCCATTTTTTCTTATCTACAAGGCAGCGTAATCTTTCCCCCCGTCTGCTTCTCTTGTGCCCTCCACCTTGTTAAAACAACTACCACACATCTTCTAATTGGTAGTTCGAATGGTCAGTGCAAAATAATAAAAAACAAGCTTTTTACTCGTAAATCCTGAAATGTTTTCCTGTGTTCCCTGATTACAAAACTGATTAAAATTCTTAGAACTCCGGTGTCTCTTTAACTTTAACTATACCACAAACTATCTGAGTTTCGGGAAAGGATCCATCGGCACTTTCCAATGTGTCTCGATACCTCACTTGTGTCGGCCTGCTCTCGGACCCCCCACTCCTTACCGATAGGGACGATTATGACAAATTGTATCATCAACCCGTTTTCCTTCACTGGACCCCGTCTTCTATTTGTGCAATTCACAGTGTATCTCACGGGATTGATCACATCTACACCTCACTCCTTAATTGCAATGTTCATCGGAAGCTGTTTTTTTCAACAGCATGACTGTGAAAAACATTATTTAAATGCCCTGTTTTACATATAGTCACACTTCATTAAGGTAGTGAAAAGTCGTTATAAAGTTGTTATGGGTTGCTAACTCACCACATGAATATAATCATTGACTGCAAAAGAAATGACTTAATATTTCTCAAGATATCCCTCTTGTATCGATCAATAAATAAAACAAGCTCTCTCAAGTATACCGAGCTCACAGTGATCCGCTGAACGCTCGCGAGAGCGTTGTAATTACGGGGCGCCCATAGAATGCACTAGGCATGGTCCCAAACCAAGATGGCGCCGGATGTATCTCGCGGGTTTACGAGCGGGATTTTGAGCGGATCCACTCAATCCTGTGAGATACACTGTGAATTGCACAAATAGAAGACGAGGTCCAGTTAAGGAAAACGGGTTGATGACACAATTTGTCATAAGCGTCCCTATCTGTAAGGAGTGGGGGGTCCGAGAGCAGGCCGACACAAGTAAGGTATCGAGACACATAGGAAAGTGCCGATTGATCCTTTCCCGAAACTCGGATCGTTTGTGGTATAGTTAAAGAGACACCGGAGTTCTAAGAATTTTAATCAGTGTTGTAATCAGGGAACACAGGAAAACATTTCAGGATTTAAGAGTAAAAAGCTTGTTTTTTAATATTTGGCACTGACCATTCGAACTACCAATTAGAAGATGTGTGGTAGTTGTTTTAACAAGGTGGAGGGCACAGGAGAAGCAGACAGGGGGCAAGATCAAGCTGCCTTGTAGATAAGAAAAAATGGACGATTCAAGCTGTATAGAAGTTCATTAAGTGCCTTCTACATCTTAAGGTTTATATGATTTCATTCCATACAGTGAAATCTACTGAAGGCAGCTTAAGAGGACTCACATTTGGAGTCGTCTAGAAACACAGGAGGGTTTCGCCTTGTCGGCTGGTAGGAGTCTGGTTGGCCGACCAAGGGTAAATAATATACAGTTGTGTACATTTGGGACCACTCATTTCAAATTTCTCCCCTATTTTAAGGGTTTTATAAAACAGGTTTATATGTGTTTTTTACAGTTATGAAGACTACGTATGTCCAGTGCAGTGGCTTAAAAATGTTTGATGCCCTGAAGAAATTGACAAAAATGTTGATGGCAATGAAACATGTCGGCAAGTAGATTATGGCTGGATAAGGAGTAGCCATACACACTTTTTTAGATTCCACAACCAACACGAAAGAGACAGAATAAAGGCATATATCCGTGTTGTTTGTGGGTTATAAGTTGTTTTTGACACTATAGGTGTTGTCTGTGGTTTTTTCACACTGCACCCTTCCACAAACACTCTTTCTTGTTTGTTTCTTGGACACAATTTCCTTTTGAGCTTGATGGTGCCAATGAGATCATGGCAATCCTGGTGAGTACCTGCCAGGTTCCCGTTGGTGGTGCGCCCCTGAGGCGCCATCTTGCTCTCAAACACTTTTTTTACATTTTTTTACATGTTTGTCTGAGTGCGACACTAAGGTGTGTGATATTAGTCGTCTCACAACTGTTACATTTTATATTAAGGGCTTGGGCATTCTTTTAATATGGCACAACATGGATGTACCTCCTACCTCAATAATTAAAATAGAGGAATTAGTTGCAAAAGTATTGTAACATTTGGTACAACATGAAAATAATGAATTTCTAAGTGCCTTGTTGGTCTGGGTCATTTTGTGTGACAATAGTATTGAGTGGAGGGCGACCCATGACCAAATTTTCCCTCTTGGCTCCTTGTTGTTATACTCTGTTACAAGTGGTCAGTCCTAGTCAATACTTTAAAAGGAATAAGCTCCCATCCACCACAGGTGGCATGGTCCATCATAATTCCCGCTCCTCTGCATCACATTTGAGAAGGTGCACAGCATAGCCAACTATTTGCTTTTGATGACATTCCTTAGCGTACCCAATCATGTGACTACATATTATTTTTTAATATCTGAAACAAAGACAATTAGTTTTGACACATAATTGACATTTACAAGATAGTTTGATCCTACACCCTGTGAAGAACCAGGAGCATTGTTTAACTTTGCACTTCATTTCTGTTGTACAATAGATTAAATTCACATGGCGTTCACTCACAACAACCTATGCCAACACAGCGGTGCTTCTCATCATGTGACCACCAGTCATGCTTACTAGGCTTTGTGCGCTTAGGTTTAAAAAAAAGTATTTTCAATGCAATAGGTCTCGCATTAGTGAAAGTTTGAGCTATTGGCATTGCTAATAATAATGCAGCGCAAATAGATCAAACTTTCAGTAATGCAAGAGATATTGCTTTGCAAATCAATCATGGCACCTGCACTTTAGCTTTAAACATCTTAAGGTAAAGCGAAACTGCTGAGATTGCTTGAAATGTAAAGAAATAGACAAAAAAAAGTTTTTCTATTTTTTCATTTTTGAAGCAATCACAGCACCCGCGCTTTAGCAGAAGATGTTTAAAGGTAAATCATGGTGGTCCAAAAGTAAACAGATAGAAAACAAATGGCAGCCACACACTTTTTTCTATGTATTTACTTTTGTTACGATTGCGTCACCCATATCAAGCTAAAAAGTGCGGGTGCCGTGATTGCTTCAAAAGTAAACAAATAGAAGAAAAAAAGCGCAACCCCCATTATTGGAGCTAAATTAATATTTTATTTTTTAAAGGTTTGGGCAAGAGCGTGTCCTGCCTGCAACAACAGGCAGGAGAAAGGGATTTAACAAAATAGTGGAGGAAGCTGTAATTAAAACATCTAGAGTAACAAAACATGTAACAGGGCCAGTCCTAAGGAAGGGTGCAACAAGAGAATGACGGATCAGTCTGCTGAAGAAGCAGGCACAGTGTGTGAGAGATGAGTACATTTGAAAAGACTGCACAATAAGAAACGATAAAACAGAAGAGTGTTTCAGGTGATGCAGAAGGTCTTTACAAAGAGGCTAGGATTGACAGTAATACTGGACGGTGGTGTTGGAACTGTGCATGCACTGTGTGGTAAAAGACTCTCAGAAGTCTGCTGAATTAACCAGCACAGTTGGTAAGAAATGAGTGAGTCTGAGGTCACTGCACAGACGTCTGCGGGCAGCAACCGCGCTCAATAAATATTTTTTACAATTACAATTACATAACAAACCTCATCACAAAAGAGTAAGAGGTGCCGCTGGGGATCCCCATAAACTGACATGGGTTGAAATGGTGTTGGAACGCTATGCAAGCAGAAGTCATCACAGTAAGTGTGAGATCAGTATATGTGCACTAGTGGCTTAACTGAACTTACGCCCCCCCTGCAAAATGCATGGATGCCCCCCACACACACACACACTTTCCAGACCCAGACATGACCTCTCAGGCCCGCCTGTGCCCTCTGCCGTAACCTCCCCCCTACTATTGCTATGCCATTGGTGTGCACAATAGCAAACCGTGTGTGAGAAGAGTGTTTCATGTTCAGCTGAAGCTCTCTTTAGGGTGACTTAGTTTGACAGAAAATTTTAAAGGTGGTGCTTGGTTGTGCAATCCACTGTGAGGAAGCTGCGTGCGACAAGTGTGTAGAAAAAAGGTGGTACAGTGAGTGAAAGGCGAGGGCGTGTAGGCACTGCATAATAGGAGGATGTGTGATTGGAGTGTGCCATGTGCTCCTGAAGATCTCTACAGAGCATCAGAAAGAATGAACGGAGGTGCTGGAAAAGTGCATGCAGTGAATAGCAGCAGGCTGCCAGTCCTAGAGAAGCAGTCTTACAGTAAAAGACAGATGAATGCGAAGAGCCTGTGGAAGACAACGTACCTGCACAGTGACCGAATATAAGGGAATAGAGTGACTTCTGTGTGTCTGTGCATGATCCATGCGATTTTAGTGGTCTGTTTAAGCCGCCACTGTAATTAGTAGTGCCTGCTTTAAGATCTTTTATAGATGACCACATGAGCAGATCTTGTGAAGGGGTGAAACGTGTGCCACACTTGTGTCTGTACACACCAAACAAAGGGCCTGCATCGGCATAGGAAATTCCCTTGCTCGAGGTGTGTGTGTTCAAGAAGGTGAGACAGGGGCTGTGGAAGAACCTGTCAGTGTTGTTTGGGAAAAACGTCTACACTAGAATAGACAATAAAAGGAATATTTGTAAACCTATGTGTGAAGCACCTGTAAAGTGTCAGAGTATATGACAGGAGATAATTCAGAGTCCTGGTGGAGGCTTACGCACCGTGATAGGCACTGCGCAAGGTCCCGAAGCTGTTGACACTTATATTAGGTGATGTCTTAATAATGACATGCGCAGTGCAATGTCCTGGAGGCATTACTTGTGTCTGTACTGGGTGGGAGAAACTGTTTCAGAGTGTGAAACAAGGCATAGGCGCTGTACGGCCCTAGTGCTCTTACAAATGTGTGTAAGATGTTACTGCTGTCAGAGAGCAGAGTACAGTGGCCTGAGCTGTGCAAGGTCCAACTTTGGTTTGAGATTAGTGTGCAGTGAAAGGGGCTGTGTAACTTGTATGCAGTAACAGCTTCGGAGTTCTATGTGTACAGTGCCATGGGCTGTGTAAGGCCTTACTATTGTTAGAGGCTTGTGTGCAATGACAGGGTCTGTTTGGGTTATTCAGCTGTCAACGCACCTGTGCACAGCGACAAGGGTTGTGCAATAAGTGTGCAGTGAGAGGGATGTGAACAGCCCTTCTCCTATTAGTGGCATCTTTACAGTCATTTTAGAAGAACAAAACGCTGGGCTGCTGAAGACTTTTAGGAGCTATGCAAAATCTTAATGACATGCAACAACATTTTAAAATCAAGTGAAAGAGAGACCTGCAGAATAACAGGGAATGCAAGGTCATGTGAGAGACTTGTTTATAGCCACAGAGTCTGTGTAAAGTCACTGCGGGTTTGTTGTCTGAAACAGGAGTGCAGTTGCTGACCCTGTTAAATTGTTAAAGCACAAATAGTCACTCACAGAGTGAGTCCAATGTACGGCGAGTTAGATGTTATGCAGCGATGTGAATTGTTTACACCCATAGTTTTTTTTCTAAATTACAGACCATTTGCAGTTATAGTCACCCTACAAGAGAATGTCTGACACGTGTAGCTTGAGGCCTTTTTACGGTGCTTTTGGTGTGCTACGCCATTACAGAGGCTGTGTGTAGTGCTTTGGCTGTGTGTGAGACAGCTTGAACTGTGAAATCAGGCACAGGGTCTCAGTGGCGTAGCTAGGCCTTGTGCCGCTTGTAGCGGCAGGACTGTAAAGTGGTAAGGGGGGACGTTTCCTGTGATTGCCGCCCAATGGCTGCATGGAAGAACAGGGTCTGTGGGCAGGGAGCCTACAGACCCAAATGCTTGTGCCACCCGGGACGGCCTGCCGCCCCTCCCCCCCTTGTTAGGTCACTGCAGAGTCTGTGGAAAAAGCAACAGTAGCATGTGTCAGAGCACACAAACCCTTAACAGAGACGATGACATAACTGGTTTGACAACGCAGTGGCGGAGAGTGTCAATGTTAGCCAGTGACAGGTCCTGTCACACAGTCGCGTATAAAAGCTGAGTGATAATACTAACAAGCATTGGAAATGCAATAGGTCTCGCAGCATTAGAGTTAGTGCTTTTAGAATTGTTTATGGGTTTTTTTGTAAATCTTTAGCATTTTTGTTTCCTGTAGCCAATGCTAAAGAATTAAAAAAAAAAGCCATAAACATTTCTAAAAGCTCTAACTCAAATGCTCTGAGACCTATTGCACTGTGTGAGGGTGAGGGGTTGAGGGTGAGTGAGGGTGGGTGAGGGTGGGTGAGGGTGAGGGTGGGTGAGGGTGAGTGAGGGTGAGTGAGGGGTTGAGGGTGAGTGAGGGTGAGTGAGGGTGAGGGTGGGTGAGTGAGGGTGAGTGAGGGTGAGGGTGGGTGAGTGAGGGTGAGTGAGGGTGAGTGAGGGTGAGGGGTTGAGGGTGAGTGAGGGTGAGGGGTTGAGGGTGAGGGGTTGAGGGTGAGGGGTTGAGGGTGAGGGGTTGAGGGTGAGTGAGGGTGAGTGAGGGTGAGTGAGTGAGGGTGAGTGAGGGTGAGTGAGGGTGAGTGAGTGAGGGTGAGTGAGGGTGAGTGAGGGTGAGTGAGGGTGAGTGAGGGTGAGTGAGGGTGAGTGAGTGAGGGTGAGTGAGTGAGGGTGAGTGAGGGTGAGTGAGGGTGAGTGAGGGTGAGTGAGGGTGAGTGAGGGTGAGTGAGGGTGAGTGAGGGTGAGTGAGGGTGAGTGAGTGAGGGTGAGTGAGGGTGAGTGAGGGTGAGTGAGGGTGAGGGGTTGAGGGTGAGTGAGGGTGAGTGAGGGTGAGTGAGGGATTGAGGGTGAGTGAGGGTGAGGGATTGAGGGTGAGTGAGGGTGAGGGATTGAGGGTGAGTGAGGGTGAGGGGTTGAGGGTGAGTGAGGGTGAGGGGTTGAGGGTGAGTGAGGGTGAGTGAGGGTGAGTGAGGGTGAGGGGTTGAGGGTGAGTGAGGGTGAGTGAGGGTGAGTGAGGGTGAGTGAGGGTGAGTGAGGGTGAGTGAGGGTGAGTGAGGGTGAGTGAGGGTGAGTGAGGGTGAGTGAGGGTGAGTGAGGGTGAGTGAGGGTGAGTGAGGGTGAGTGAGGGTGAGTGAGTGAGGGTGAGTGAGGGTGAGTGAGGGTGAGTGAGGGTGAGTGAGGGTGAGGGTGAGTGAGGGTGAGGGTGAGGGTGAGTGAGGGTGAGTGAGGGTGAGTGAGGGTGAGTGAGGGTGAGGGTGAGTGAGGGTGAGGGTGAGTGAGGGTGAGGGTGAGTGAGGGTGAGGGTGGGTGAGGGTGGGTGAGGGAGGGTGAGGGAGGGTGAGTGAGGGTGAGTGAGGGTGAGTGAGGGTGAGGGAGGGTGAGGGAGGGTGGGTGAGGGTGAGGGAGGGTGAGTGAGGGTGAGGGGTTGAGGGTGAGTGAGGATGAGTGAGAGTGAGGGGTTGAGGGTGAGGGGTTGAGGGTGAGGGGTTGAGGGTGAGTGAGGGTGAGGGTGAGTGAGGGTGGCTACGGTATGGGATGTCTCATATTAAAATTACGTGTGACCTGTGAAAACGTGAGTGAGATACCGGCATGCCATGTTCTCTTGTACAAGCGCAATCAGGTGTTCAACAATGCCATAGTGGGCCGGTTCATGGCTACTATGGCTATTATAAAATAGCAAACGTTCGTCGTTTGGTGAATCATCAAAGCGGTTCTGGCGGCGAGCAGCAGGGGCACTCGACAAATAAAAAAATGTTTGGGCAGCGTTAACGTTTGAATAGCCCTCTTTGCTCACTGGAATGACTCATGGGTCAGCATAGTCACAGTGACTAGTACACAGCGAATCAAGCGCAGAATTCGTGTTCCCTTAAAGGTCAGCACTTTGTTGCTTTGTCAGCAGAGCATCAAAGAGGGATATACCAGGTTACATGTACACCATTGTAATATGGCCGTCCACATTTAAAGCCTCGGGTGAGGTGAACTACGTGTATTGTTTGCTTTTACCCGCTGACGTAAAGATTATTCGCGATAGTTACATAGCCCTATACTAGCCATAACTCACTGGCAAACAAGACAGACTGGACCCCGCAAGGTCACCTTCTAAGGTGTCACAACCGGCTTGCATTCCGAGAGAGAGGAGACACGCCCACAAGAAAAGAGAGTTGCTATGTGACAGGAGTCTACAAACGACATAAAATGTGAACACGGAAAGGTGCACTAAGGCCTTTCACTGCTGGATACTTGATCTACCGGTTATTACAGAGTGGCAGACAACACCCTGACAAGGGGACAGGCTTCCCTGGGAACTGTACGTTCTTCCACTCTCCTGCGAGACAGTATGAGGGGAGGACGGAAGGTTGCGTCATCTGAAGCACGAGGGAAGACCTCGGGCGCACTGGGAGAGCACGCGCGGGATCAGTGGAAAGGAACAGCATGGCCTGAGACACCGGACCCGCCTTCTGCATTCCGGCCGGGGCCTCACAAGAGCGACGCCCTGCGGCCAGCGATACTTGCAATATGCCGCCCGCCGCTGGTTTCAAGTCACGCGGAAGCTCCACGTGTGAGGAGGGTGTGTGACGGGCCCGACTGGACCTTAAGAGAAGCCATGTGCTGTGCCCGACTTGAACGAGGAAGCTTCAGGAAAGGAAGGCTCATTTATTAGCCTTTACCATTAAATTGGGTTATAGGAGCATACGTTGTGGAAGCTCCACGTGTGAGGAGGGTATGTGACGGGCCCGACTGGACCTTAAGAGAAGCCATGTGCTGTGCCCGACTTGAACGAGGAAGCTTCAGGAAAGGAAGGCTCATTTATTAGCCTTTACCATTAAATTGGGTTATAGGAGCATACGTTGTTGTCACGCCTAGAAACAACTTGAGGGTTGTAATGCCTCATCGCACAGGGGAGGGGGCGGAGCGGGGGAGAGGGTGTGTGTGTTAGGAGGGCATTGCGAAATGCGAGACGGCGGGAAGGGGGCAGACATGGCGGGGAGGGGGCGGAGCGGGGGAGAGGGTGTGTGTGTTAGGAGGGCATTGCGAAATGCGAGACGGCGGGAAGGGGAGGGGGCGGAGCGGGTAAACAAAGACTGACGTGCACGCGCTTTTAAGCTCAATGCGCATGCGCATTGAGCTTAAAAGTCACGGGCACTGCAAGGAATCGCCACGATTCCTTGCAGTGTAGATAAAGAGCGGATAAGTCCCAATACTCTCGCCTTGCTCGATGCGCATGCGCATCGACAGGCGAGACCTAAAAACTATCATAGACAGAGAAAGGTTTTATGTATCAAGCACGCAGCGTTTGTGAAAGGTCTGGTCTACCTTCATGGACTAAGTTGGTAACAGACCTTGTCTGACAGGAGCTTTCTGTTCAACAATGTGTTATGTCTGGAAGGAATGTGGTGAAGGATGCAACAGCTCTTCTATAACAGCCTGTGCACATTTCAATGGTGTATCAAATAATTATATTGCAAAGTGGATAATGACTTGAAGGAGATATCTATTCAGAAGAGGGAGAATAAAGGTGAAAACGAGTTCCTCCAAACAACAGCTAAACACTGCACGTATAAGAAAACCGTACTTGGCCAGTGCTCTGGCAACAGAAGTGATGTTTTGACTGCAGATACGAGGCAGGAAGGAAAAGCGACAGTCGAGTAAACTTATGGTAAGCAGCAGGTGGAAACAAAGTCAAGTTATTGACTTCAGCCGGTCTTGCAGACGGCGCATGTGCACTGTAGGCTCGAGCTAAAAACGTGCCCTTTCCGAAGCGCAACAGTACTAGTGGGTGGTAAGCCGTGAATATGAAAGTGTGTACGTGGGTACTCCCAAACTAAGGTAAGAAGAAGCAGCTTCTCCTCTGACTCTGTTGTGCTTACTCGATTTTTATTTAAGCTATTATACGAGTTGCAATGCCTGCACAGTTTTCAGACAAAATAACAGGAGCACTAAGTTGCTCTATGTCTAAAGCAACTTCAAACCAAGTTCCTGCTGAGTCTCTCTTACACATGGATTTCAGACAGGTTTTACACAATTTAGACACACAAACTGATTTAACAATATTTTTGCATGAGGTGGGATGTTGTGAGGCATGTTGAGTGTGATATTGCTATATTTGCACAAAGCCTTGAAGTGGCTTTCATATTTCACCTGAAAGAGTATGTTTGCTTCGTACGCAAGTATGGAGTTCAACAAAAACACAATTCCTCTGGTTTCCAATACAACTAGCAACTACTCAAGAGCTACCTATTTAGGAGATCAGCACACCTTAACCATTGTTTTGCAGAACTGACAATGAGATTTACGTTATGAACAACAGCTCCATCTCCACATCAAACACACTGGACAGAGACTGAGGATAGAAATTCCTTATCACCAACACACATCTCGAGAGCTCATTTTACATGTAGTTAGGAGTGGTTGTAGGTCACTGAGGTTCCTACAGTCCACAGGGAATGAAGAGAACACGGTTAGGTCCATTACAGGCAGGAAACAAAGAACCTTAATGGTAACAATTCTTTTGTAACAAGTCCCGATAAAAAACTTTAAGGATCACCATCTCAATTTACTCCAAAGGGGTCCCCGGACAGGCACACTTACTACATCCTTTCTAGATGTCAAATTCCTATACCTGCTAGAAACTAGCATTGATGGCATACAGCCCTCCCTAGCTAAAAAACTCTACATGCAGTTCAGGCATGTAAACTCCCCTTATGTGCTGTTACCTTTAAGTGGGGGGAGGGGGTCGTCTGACGAAAGATTGTCCGTCTTGCAAAGACTGCACGGAGACCGACTTGCATGTGTTTTTTTTCTGCCCTACCTATAAGGACATAAGGGCTCGTTGGTTAAGACAGCTTTGTAGGAATCTTGGAACATCCCATTGCCTACAGGCCTACAGAATCCTGAAATATGATACCGGCATGCCAATTGTTTATTCTGTCTCCCGTTACTTGTTCCAAATGTGGTGTGCTCGTTGCGCAGTTTTAAAGAAAGTACAAGTTTAAACGGCCCACCCTCTGCACTTTCCAAGACCCCAGACACCACATTTTTAGTTAGTTTTAACTCTTAATACATTCAACTTTGCATTTTTTGACCGAGATACTTAATGCCTACCAAGCTATTCAATATATTTTTTTTGTTTACTTTTTAGATGTTCTTATATCTTCTTATGAGTATACAAAAAAATTTACATTGATAAACTGTAATGAATTGGTTATTGTTTCATATGTGCTTTTACGGTCTTGAAGGCCGAAATAAAGTTTCTTTTGACTTGACAAACTCCCATTATTTCACTAATCCTGCCGTCTTGGCTGACTGTCATAGTCTTAGAAAAAGTGTAAAACTTTGGAGCTTCATAGGTTCAACTTTTCTCTTTTCCCTTCAATGAATCACATCTTCAAAGATGCCTTCTAAAATCTGTGGGTGGTCATCGAGTGGGCGCCACATGTGTAGTTTGGCGTTGTGTTCTTTCGAGAAGTTGCCTGTGATGTTGTCTGCTCCTCTCAGAAAAGTTACCCAATTAATCCATGTTTTAAAGTTTGCTTTGGCTGTGTTCTTCCAGTTGGTTAGGATTATTTTAAGGGCTGCTGTGAGGAGTAGGTCTAGGAGTTCTCTCTCTTCTCTACTTTTTAGGTTCGCGGTTAGGTGTTCTGTCGCCAGGCTTACGAAGCTGATTGTTAGGTCGGTTTTGAGCATATCGTTCAAGAAGGTGTTGATCTGTGTCCAGAACCTCTTGACTTTCACGCAGGTGAAAATGAGGTGTTCGAGGGTGCCTTCTTCTTTCTGGCAGTTCCAGCATTTGTCTGATTCTGAGATGCCGACCTTGTGGAGCTTGGATGGCATCCAGTAGGCCTTGTGGAGCAGCCAATACTTTGTTTGCGCTAGTTGTGGGATGACTTTGTTTGTTGTCGCTGAGCTCCACATTTTTGCCCGTTCTATTTCATTCAGTTGCCTGCCCAGGAGCGTCTCCCATGCGTTAGTGGCTTTCTTGTTCTGCGCCAGCGTGGAGGGGCTTAGGAGCTTGTAGTTCTTTGCAGTTTGGTGACCTGCTGAGTTGAGGAGTTGCAGGTACTTGATGATGCCTGGCTCCTCTCTGCGTAGGTTAGCTTTCGTTATTGCTGTCTTCATCTTTAGGAAGTTGTAGAGCTCTTGGTTTGGGAGGTCGTGTAGCTGCTGTAGGTTCTGGAACGTCAGCGGTCCTTGCTTGGTTTCTGTCTGGTTGGGGAGGCTGATGCCTTTCTCGATCCATATGTCATTGTGCAATGTCGCTCCATGATAGGTTACTTTTGTGTTGAACCAGATAGATTCCCATGCTGTGCTTTTCAGCTTCTGCGCCATGCGTCTGTCTACTTTCATCAGTGCCTCCCTCGTGTGTTTCAGTATGGCGTTGGACTTTAGTGGGTGCCGGTTTGCTGTTAGAAGGGCTATTGGCTTGAGCCCTCCCAGGATGTCTTGTTCGACCTCTAGCCATACTGGTTTGTATGTTTGTGTGCTGTCTATCCAGGCAATACCCTGTCTCGCCAGGCATGCCGTTTGGTATGTTTTGAAGTTCGCCAGGTTGAGGCCTCCAAGGTCCCTTGCCAGTCTTAGTTTTTGTAGGCTTATCCTTGGTTTTTTGTTTTTCCATAGGAAGATGTTTATGAGTTGGTCTAGTTTTTTGTGGAATGTCTCTGTCATTGGGAGTGGTAGCATTGTCAGCGTGTAGTTTATCGCCGGGGTTATCATCATTTTGATGGTTTCAATTCGTCCCCACCAGCTTATGTATTTTGGCGACCATAGCTCCAGCCTTTCTTTTATTTTTTTCAGTGTGAGGTCCTCGTTATGTTGTAGCGTTGATGTGAGGTCTCTTCCAAAGTGGAGTCCTAGATATTTTAGTGGTTTCGTCTGTCATGCCAGTCCGGATTCGCCTAGGAGCTCTCTTGTGGTATGGACATTCATTGGCTTGCACTCCGATTTCTCCTTATTGAGTTTGTAGCCTGAGGCTTCCGCGTATTCTCCTATTGTGACCATTAGCGCTTTTATTGACGTGGAGGGGTTTGCTGTTGTGATTAGGATGTCGTCTGCGTACGCCGCTAGTTTGACAGTCTTCTTCTTGATCTTGACGCCTGTTATACCCGTGTTGTCCCTTATTCTGGCTAGCAGGGGTTCTAGAGCGAGCAAGAAGAGGCCGGGGGAGAGGGGGCATCCTTGTCTGGTGCCTCTTCCCAGCGTGAGCGTTTCGGATGCACTGCCGTTTACCACTATTTTTGCTTTCGGTTTGTTGTAGAGGGCCATGACCACTGCCGTGTATTTTTCCCCCAGTCCGAAACTTCCCATGCAGTTTCTCAGGAAGGGCCACGAGACTCTGTCAAAGGCCTTCTCCGCATCCAGCGCTATCATGACTGCTTGTTCATTGCTACTTGCTGTGTGGTTGATTAGATGGCACAGTAGCCTTGTGTTGTCCTGCGATAGTCTGTTTTTAATGTATCCCACTTGTGAGGTGTGGATGATGTCTGGCAGAATTCTGTTTAGTCTGTTGGCTAAGACCTTCGCGTAAATTTTGCAGTCGACATTTATTAGCGATATTGGTCTGTAGTTCTGGGGATATTGTGGATCTTTCCCCTCCTTGGGGATTATGGTGATATTGGCCTCGCACATGGACTCCGTCATCTTCCCGTTCTGGATGCATGTCGAGTACGTTTGTGCCATTAGCGTTTTAATGTGTTCGCTGAAAGTTTTGTAGAACGCTGCGGAGTATCCATCTGGTCCTGGCGCTTTGTTCTGTTTCAGTTGGCTTATGGCTGTTCCAATCTCTTCTTCCGTTATGTCGGCTTCAAGCGACTCCCTCTCCTCCTCCTTGAGTTTTGGCAGATTGGTGTCATTGAGCAGATCTAGTCCTGCATCTTTGCTCAGGGTCTGATCCTCGGTGTACAGCTCTTGGTAGAATTGTCTGAAGACTTCAAGTATTCCTTTGTTCGTTGTTTGAGACTTGTTCGTTCGATCTGTTATTGCTGCTATCGTGTGCTGCCTCTGTTTTGCCTTTAGGTAGGATGCCAGCTGTTTCCCTGCTTGTTTGCTGCGCATAGGTTGACTGATTTGAACTTCGTTAGCCAGGACCCTGCTCTCTCGCTTAAGATCTTGTTCAGTTTGTATTTCTTTTTTGTGAGCAGGGTGAGCGTGTTCTTGTCTTATGTTTGCGCAGTGGCCTCTCTCCAGTGCTATTATCTCCTCCTCCAGCTCAGAGATTTTCTTGTTTCTGCTTCTGTTCATCCTGGATTTGATGTTTATTAGTTTTCCCCTCAGTGTCGCTTTGAGGGCGTCCCAAATGATGTCTTTGCCTACTTCGCCATTATCATTGTGCTCGAGGTACTCTTTAATTGTGGCTTCGATTTCTTTAATATTCTCTCTGTTCTGGAGGATGTCGTCATTGAGCCTCCATCTCCTCGTCGGGCTTTCGTTGTGTTTGCCACTGAGAGTGAGCGTTATGTGAGCGTGGTCCGAGATGGTTATTGGAGCTATCTCCGTCTGTTCTATAAGGTGCGTGTGAGTGTTGGACATCAGTATGTAGTAGATCCTGCTAAAGGAGTTGTGTGGGTGTGAGTAGAAGGTGTACTCACGCGCTGTTGGGTGTTGTAGCCTCCATGGGTCTGCTAGATGCTGTTTGATGCACAGGTCTTTCAGGGTGTTGCTGCTGTTGTTGGAGGTATGGCTTGGTCTGTTTGGGTGTCTGTCCGTTGCCTGGTCCATTGTTCTGTTCATGTCCCCGGCTGTGATCAGGAGGTCCTCATGGGGCAGGCCGGACAGTTTGCTGTTCACAGCTTGCCAGAACTGTTTCTCTTCAGAGTTGGGGCCGTATATGTTGGCCACGTGTATTCTGTCGCTCCCTCTTTGGACGCTCGTTATTAGCATGTGGCCGTCTTCGTCTGCGTCTGTTGATTGTGTTGTTAGGTTGGCCTTCTTGCTCAGGATCGTTATTACTCCTCTTTTCTTCCCTTTTGCTGGTGAGCAGTGTATTTCCCCTATCCATCTAGCCTTGAGTTGCTTTGCTTCTTCCTCTGAGAGCTTGGTCTCTTGCAGCATGTATACCTCTCCCTTTAGTTTGGCCAGGTGTTCTAATATTTTCCTTCGTTTGACCGGGTGGTTCAGTCCTTTAACGTTCATGGATACTATCTTCAGGTCGGTAGACAGGACTGCTTTCGTTGGGTCTGTCATGGTGGTTTGGTGTTGTCGCTGTTGTCTTGCATTTTGCGGCCCCCCCCTGGGGTTTGGGTGGGAGTAGAAAGGGGGAAAAAGTAAAGGATGTATGTAGAAAAAGGAAAGAGTAAAGGGATTTTGTTCACCACACCGATGGAGGCTGTATCATGTACTGTCTTGTCCACCTGCTCCACTTCTCCCCCCTGCCCGCCCACCTCCCCTCCTCCACCCCTCCCCCCGTCCGTAGTACCTCGGGTGTGTGACAGCAAGGGTCCTCACACTCCCCCCTCCCCCCCGAGTCCTTGATAAGTTCCTGGTGTTGGGCTGGCCCCCCGCCCTTAAGGGTAATTCGTTTGATCATGTACTGGCTTATAAAAAGGATATGGTTGCTGTTGTTCTGCCCCTTCTTTTGTGGCTGCGGTGTCTCTACTGAGGTAGCTGCGTTTGCTCTTGTTGAGCGATTGTCTGAGGTAGATTTGTTCGTTTAAGTTCAGAGTCTCATGCTAGGTTGCGCATGCATGTTACACGAAACTTCTCTTTCCTATTCCTCCCCTTCGTGTGTCTCGTCCGAGGATGCCCTTCGCTTCGCTCCCGGGCTTGGTAGTTCCATTTCCTCTGGTTCCGGCCCTTGTAGGTATCTGTGTAGGTCGTTGGGGTCGTCGAAGATTCTGCTTCCGTGCCTGTCCGTCACCCTCATTTTTGACGGGCCTGCAAATGTGAAGGCGATGTTCTTTTTTCGCAGGTGGTCCCTTTGGGCTAGGAAGCCTTTCCTCACCTCGACTGTTAGTTTGGAGAAGTCTTGGGTGATTGTTACTTTGCTTCCGTTTACCAGCATCGGACGACCTTTCCTGGCTACGGAAAAGATCGCGTCGGTGTGATTTTCTCTTAGCGGTTTACATATTATAGGCCTCGGGGCGTTGCTATTCACTTGTTTTCTGGCCGGTATGCGATATGCTTTGGTGATTTCGAGCGGTTTGTCGAAACTGAGACCGGTGAGCTTGGGTATTAGAGACTCTAGCATAAGGGCACATGCCCCCGGTGTGTCTTCCTCCTCCTCGGGCACTCCCAGGAGTCTTATGTTGCCTTTGCGGCTCCTGTCCTCCTGCTCCGCCATGGCCTTTTGTAGTGCTGTCGTTCTCTTTATCAACAGCCCCAGGTCTTTGTGTGTTATGGTGGCATTGTCCTCCAGCAGGCCGATCCTTTTCTCTGCCTCGTCTATCCTGCCGTTGGCTTTGCTTTGCTCTGATCGCTATTAGCTCCATTTGGATGCTGTCTGTTTTTTTCGTGGCTTTTGCCAACTCGTTCCCTTCTGTTATTTTCTTTAGGAGAGTGTCTAGTGTGATGGTCCCGTCACCCTGGCCGTTGCGTTCCTTGATCGGGGAGGCCAGAGTTTCATTCTTGCTCTTTTTCAAGTCGTTCGCACCGTGTTTCCCGTCTCTCCCTGCCATGGCGTCGGTGCTTCCTCTGGCCTGTCTAGTCTTGGGTTTCCCTCCTATTGGCGGTTGTCTTGTGGCGGCCCTGTTTCCTCCTTCCTTGTTCCTTAGGGTGCTTATTGCTGTTAGGGGGTTGTCTCTGAACCTGGGTGGCCACTTGACCACTCTGGTTTTTGTCCTGTACTCAGCCAGCCTCTTGCGGTTCGCCCCTTTATCCTGCCTTCCTCCGCACTTTTCGGCTTAAAATTTGTAGCTCCGCACCCTCTGCTGTTTCTCTTGCGGGTTGGTTTGGGATGTGGGCTTGGTGCTCCTGCGGCGCTTCCGCGAGTGCCCCCCGCTCCACCTTCTCCAAGATGGTCGCCTGTTTTGCTTCGGCACCTCTCCCAAGATGGCCGCCTCTCTTTGTACCTCTGCCTCGTGGTTGGACTGAGCGATAGCTCTTGGGTTCTGTTATTGTTTATTTATCTCCCCCTCTGCCTGTGTTGGTCTCGGATTGGTGTGTTCTCCTTCAGCCTCAGGGTTCGGGTGCTCGTGTGGCGCTTCCGCGAGGTTCCCTCGCTTCACCTTAACCAAAATGGCCGCTTGCTCGCTTCTGACCTCTACCAAGATGGCCGACCCCCTTTGAGCCACCGCCTCGTGGTTGCACTGGGTGTTTCTCTTGGGGCACTTTTAACTGCTTGTATTGTTCCTATTTCCCCCTTCGCTGTCAGCGCTTGCCTTCAAACGGCAGGTTCATTCTTCCCCAAGGCGCTTCTCCCGGTGCGTTCCGTGTCGGCCTACGTGCCTCCCAGCTGCCGCTTGCTTCGGCTTATTCCGCTGCCTGCCCCTCGTTCGCGCTAGTCTCCTCCGACCGCTCTCTTGCTACGCGGTCTTTCCTCACTTCCTCTTGCACTCCGCTTGCGGTGCGGTCCCCCCTCGCCTATTCCCACACCAAGATGGCCGCCTCGGTCTTTGTCTGTGGGGGGGGGGGTTGGGGGGTATTTCTGCTCGCTGCCGTACTCACGGTGTTGGCGGGTACCTCTCCCTTCTACCGGCCTCGGGGGGTGCTCTGCGCCTGAGGTCTGGAGCTTCTTGCTTGGTGTCGCGGCGGTCCGTTCAGTTCCTCTCCGAGGCGTCCGCCATCTTCCCTCTACTTCTTCTCGTCTTGGCTGGTTTCTTTTTCCTTCTTTCTCTCCTGTTCCTGGTGGTTGTACCCCAGCTTGACTCGGCTCAAGTGGTGCCCCTTCCGTTCGCACACCTCCTTTCTCGGTTCTTGTGGCACTTCTTTGCGTTTTGTCTGCTTTGCTCGCCGTTCTTTGACTCGGGGGGTCGGGAGCTCCGGACTTAGGTTTGCTTCCCCCTTGCCATCCAAGCCACGCCACCCCCCCCCCCCTCTCTCCCCCCTCTTTCTCTCTTTCTCTTCCTTCCCTTCTTGTAATTGAGGGAAAACAAACGCTAAGAGCGCGCATCCACAAATGGACTGTTATAGAAAAAAACGCTATTGTACGCTCCACCTATATATATATATTTTTTGTATGGTTTTTGTATGCCAATAAAAGATTTTTAAATTAAAAATAAATAAATAAATAAATAAATAAAAATCTGTGGGTCTTTCATGGAAGCCACACTTTCATACCCTTGCCTGAAAGGAAGGGCTTTGTCCCAGCAGTGGTGATTTTCAAGATCGATTACTGCAACTGAATAATTGGAGGTCTTCCAGCCAAGGTGAATGTCACACACAAAAGAGTAAAACATCTTGCCTCTACCCTCATCCTTGGTCTGAACCTCATCTCACCTGCTCTGACATCACTACTAACTTCTGACCAAACAGTGGCTCTGTTGGAACTGGCCCTTCTTGCAGGGTCATCCCCAAACTTTTTGCTTCTTCCTCCCTTATTTTTCCTGACCCGTGGCTGTTGGAAATACGACTCTGCGCACTTTACCACTGCTGATCAGTGCTAAAGTGCATATGCTCTCTGTGTAAATTGTTATTCTGATTGGATATACATGTTTGGCATATTTGTATCACCATGAAGTCCCTAGTAAAGTGCACTGGATGTGCCAGGGCTGGTGATGACAAATGCTACTAGTGGGCCTGCAGCACTGATTGTGCCACCCACAGGAGTAGCTCTAAAAATGGTGTCTCAGGCCTGCCACTGCAGCGCCTATGGGCAGTTTAGAACTGCCATATCCTCCTGGTCAGTGTCCCCACTGGCCAGGCCTAACCCTTCCCTTTTCATGCACATCAGTCACCCCTATGGAAGGCCCAAGGTACCCCCCTGGGCAGGGTGCAGTGTATGGGAAAGGTAGAGCATGTGCTAGTGCAGGTGACATGCTCTGGTAGTGAATTACAGCATTTTCGTTTTTCACTATTGTAAGGCTATCTTGCTCCATAGGTTAACATAAGGGATGCTGGCTACAGTGGTTAACAGCATTTCTTCCCATAGGAACAAGATAGGACATAAGTATCTAGTATCCCTGAACTCAGAATTTAATAACACATCTTTTAGGAAAGGTGGTTTTTAAATCCTGTGTTTGAGAACAGCACTTTTAGAAAGTTGCTGTTCTCTTGTCTGACCCTTCTGTGTGCCTGGGCCTGTTTGTGTATTGACTGTCTGGTTTGTGAGTGACTGGGGCTGGGGAATTCCCCCAGAGGCTGGATGAGTCAGCACTAGGCTGAATGAATGCAATTGCAACCTGAGTGGTGGGAGGAGTTAGCACCTGGGCTGAATAGGGCTGTGCCTGCCTGCCACAATGCTGGCTCCACCTCCTGCTGGGCGGCTGAGGACCCTGCCCCTCACTCTGAAAGGAAAGATGCAGCCAGCAAAACAAAGTGCTCAGGTTTCACCCAGAACTGGTTCAGACCGGGCTCAGGGCCCACATGCACAGAAAGAACAAAGACTTTAGGGGTATAAGTACAGGACCCCTGACAACAGAAAATTAGATCATCCTGGAATCAAGAAAGAACCTCTGCCAAGGAGGAAGCTGACTCTGAAGAAGGAAGACTGTCCTGCTGTTGCTCTGCTGGACTGACCTGCTGTTGCTTTGCTGCCAAGGAGAGGGGAAGGACTTTGCTGTGAGCTGTGTCCCCTGTCTTGAAGGTATCTCCAAGGGCCTGAGAAGATCTGGCTCCCTGTTTTTGAAGTCCCAGGAACAAAAGGACTTCACCCCCAGTTTCCCTGAACTCTGCTGAGAGAGTTCTGTTCTTCCTAGAGTGCTTGATCCAGTTGTGGGGCCTCTGGAAGTTGTACCTGAGCTGGGAAGCTTGAAACTAAGCTTGAGAGACTTTTGAAACTGAAAAGTGTTGCATCGCTCGCTTGCGGAACGCATCCCCGACAGTGCGAGAAGTTTCCCGCCGCTACGAAGGTCGAGATCGGCGCAGCGCCTGACGCCGCTGCCAGAGCCGTCGCATCCTTCGTTTGCGGGACGCACCAGACCGGTGCGGGAGAATCGAACATCGCTGCGAGTGTCGTCGCAGAGCCTGTCGTCGCTGGGTGAGATCACCGCACCGCTTGCTTGCGGACTGCATCTCGTCGCTGCGAGCATCGCCGCAGAACCATCGCATCGAGGAGCTGCGAGAGAGAGGATCACCGCTGGACCGCGCATCGTCGCCCTGGAGATCGTCGCAGCCCCTACGAGATCATCGCATCGTGCCTTTGCGAGAACAGACTTCCCACGGAACCTACGCACCGGAATCCACGCAAGTGGCCTTCCTCCCCATACAGACCGGATTCGTCGCAACACGCCTGATGCTGCAGCGGGGCTGTCGCATCGCCTCCCCAGGGTCTCAGGAGTAACGCATCGCTTGTTTTCCACCGCACCAGCTTCCTGCTTGTGGAACTTTGTTGCATCTAAAAGGTACTGTGAGTAAACGTGACGCAACTGTGAACTTTTCACGCATCTGTGGATTATTTGACCGCAACTTAAAGAACTTTGATTACAACCTTATGAACTCTTTTGAAACCATATTCTTGAACTGTGTATGCTGGATTTTTGTCGTTTTGGTCTTGTGTAGTTTAGAATAAATATCTTTATTTTCCTAAACTGTTGTGGAATCAGTTTGTGGTGTTTTCACTGTGTTACTGTGAGTGTTGGTACAAATACTTTACGCATTGCCTCTGGTTAGCCTAGACTGCTCAGGCCAAGCTACCTAGAGGGTGAGCAGGGGTTATCTAAGAGGGTTATCTCCTTGCCCTGACTAGAAGCAAGGGTCCCTATTTGGACAGTTGTACCTACCTCTGCCAACTAGAGACCCCCAGTTCTAACATTGGTGGTCAGGCACTGGGATTTGAACTTGTATTGGTACTTGACCCACAGTAATTGGTGTACATCACTATTGAGTGCAGACCACTTCGCCACCGCATACTACATTTTTTATTTTTGGTTCTATTTTTGATCGTAACCCTGAAAGAATCCAAGCATCATGTCTCAGAATGGTAAACCAGCAAGTGATGTTGCAGAACTGGAGTTTGATATTGAAATGTTAAGCGATTACAAAATAGGTCAACTCAGGCAGTTCTGCAGGAACTTTGGATGCCCCATGAAGCGCCGCTCCAAGAAGGAGGAGCTACAGGAGGCCTTAAGGGCCTGGTGGGAGACCAAAAAGGCTGGGGAGACAGATGATGCAGAAGTGGATGAGGATGCACAGAGGGATGGTTTCAGGCCACAGGATCTGCCTGTGTCCAGAGCAGCCTCAAGGGCTGGCAGCAACCATTCAGCTGAAAGTTTTTCCCCAGAGGAGTTGGAGGAAAACCAAAGGGCTAGAGATCATAAATTAGAAATGTTGAGGCTTGAAATGAAGATGAAGCAAATGGAAAAGGAAAGGGCGGCGGAGGAGAGCAAACATGCCCGTGCCCTGCAGGAATTGAAATTGTCCTTGGCCCATGATTTACGAATGAGGAAGCTTGAGATGGAGCTCAAGAGGCGTGAGGCCATGAGGGTCTCAGCTGAAGAAGAAACATGGGTAGCTCAAGAGAGGAGCTTTGCTGAGTTGGAGGTGGAGTCCAGCTCAGATGGTGGCAGCATGGTTATGATATCTAGTGCTGAGAGAAAGGTACAAACACCCAGAGATGGGGCGCCTGACTTGAGGGAGGGGGTCAACATACACCAAGGGGTTCAGGTTTATGATGTAGTTCCAGTGGAGTGCAGTGTCCCTGAAGTAGATTGGGGGACTGGCACAGGGGACCATATTCCCAGTGGTGGGAGGGACACTCTACTGACTCTAGATGAGAGGTACAGGGAGAGGGGTTCCCCCGTGGTAGAAACCTTGGTGTGTGTGAGTGAAGACCAGCCAGAAGAGTGTGGGTTGTGTGACAGAGACAGTCAGATACTGTCTTGCCAGTCTCAGGAGAGTGGTGTGGGGTACTTGTGTGAGGCACTGGAGGGTGAGGCAAAGGGTAGCTTGGTTAACAACTGTGGGGGGCTGTGTGATTCATTTGATGGAGAGCATATTTTAAGTCCCTGTTTTCCAGAGCTATGCCAACACCCGGTGGAGTGTGAGTTCTCTGACCCCAGAGAGCTTGCGTTGGAGGCAGACCTCTTAGTGAATTCCGGAGAGTCTGAGGAGGCATTGGGGAGTGATCCCAAAAGGAGCGGCTTAGATATCTTCCAGACCTGTGAGGTGGAAGAGGTTCAGTGTAGCCCGGTTAGGTCCCAGTGTAGTGGGAGGGGTGTAGGGGCTCTTGTCCGGTCTCAGTGGAGAAGGAATGAGTGTGGGACGGTGTGTCTCACGGTGCCCGAAACCCAGTCTCAGGGCCTGGAGGGTTCCTTAAGGGAACACCAGGTTGGGGACCTAGACTGTACTTGTAGGCCATTTGAGGAGGATCTCCCAGTGTCTGTTGAACGGGGAGTGCCTGTAACCAGGCCTCCATCAGTTCTGGTGGTTGGCAGTGCCGCTCCATTTGAGAGGGTACAGAAGTCCAGACTGAGGGGTGAGAGGGGGAAGGAGTCCCCAGTGGGAGAACCAGTGGGTCAGGGACCAGTCAGAAGGGCTGAGTCTCCCAGGAGTGACCATGGTGACACCACTTCTGTCCTGGGGGATCTTCCCGCACTGTCAGGTGGACAGGGGTCGGGAGATCTGCGCCAGGCAGACTGTCACAGGACACATGAGTTGTGTGTCACCCTCAAGGGGGTACTATGTGAGTCCCCAGAAGTCCTGGCGTGCCAGGCGAATGCACAACCGCAGGTTTTGGTCCCTGGGTTGGGAGATCAGGTTCAGGATCTGCCTGACCTGGAAGGGAGGACATCTGTAACCAGTGTCCTGACCGATATGGTTCCATGGGGTACCCCTCCAGTAGGGAGGGTGCAGCGCTCTGGAAGGGGGTGCAGAGGGAGGGAGCACTCGCCTCTGACCCCGGTGCAACCTGAGGGGTTAAATCCTAGGTTGGGAGACCAGTTGCTGGAGGGAGGTCCTGAACTGGTAGGAAAGTTGTGTTCTTGGTTGTCTTGGTGGACGGATACAGGTCCGGGACTGGTGGGTCAGTGCCAGAGTGTCAGACCTGAACTGACAAGAGAGAGAGTGGACAAAGGGTGCCAAGCACCTGGGGCTACTACCCCCCACCCTCTGATGCCACAGGGGTTTGAGAGCCCTGAGAGGCATGAGGCCTGGGTCTCATCCCTGATCACTGTTGGTGGTCACTGTGGCTTGCTGTTGGTCTGTTGGGACACACCTGTGAGGAAATTAAGGTTAGGTGCTGCACAGGTGGTGTCCACAGGTGAGGTGAAGAGTTCCATATGGATTGGCATGGTGGACCCTGAGAGTATGGATAGAGTGATACAACTAGGTTCAGGAAGGCGTAGAACAGGAATAGTGCCCTGCCGTTTGGGCCAGGTTCTGTGTTCTATCGCCTTAAGCAGGGAATCCCATCGAGGTATCGTTTGGTCTACCCTGGCTTTAGGCTGGAAGGGGGTTGTGTTGGAACTGGCCCTTCTTGCAGGGTCATCCCCAAACTTTTTGCTTCTTCCTCCCTTATTTTTCCTGACCCGTGGCTGTTGGCAATAGGACTCTGCGCACTTTACCACTGCTGATCAGTGCTAAAGTGCATATGCTCTCTGTGTAAATTGTTATTCTGATTGGATATACATGTTTGGCATATTTGTATCACCATGAAGTCCCTAGTAAAGTGCACTGGATGTGCCAGGGCTGGTGATGACAAATGCTACTAGTGGGCCTGCAGCACTGATTGTGCCACCCACAGGAGTAGCTCTAAACATGGTGTCTCAGGCCAGCCACTGCAGCGCCTATGGGCAGTTTAGAACTGCCATATCCTCCTGGTCAGTGTCCCCACTGGCCAGGCCTAACCCTTCCCTTTTCATGCACATCAGTCACCCCTATGGAAGGCCCAAGGTACCCCCCTGGGCAGGGTGCAGTGTATGTGAAAGGTAGAGCATGTGCTAGTGCAGGTGACATGCTCTGGTAGTGAATTACAGCCATTTTCGTTTTTCACTATTGTAAGGCTATCTTGCTCAATAGGTTAACATGGGGGATGCTGGCTACAGTGGTTAACAGCATTTCTTCCCATAGGAACATGATAGGACATAAGTATCTAGTATCCCTGAACTCAGAATTTATTAACACATCTTTTAGGAAAGGTGGTTTTTAAATCCTGTGTTTGAGAACAGCACTTTTAGAAAGTTGCTGTTCTCTTGTCTGACCCTTCTGTGTGCCTGGGCCTGTTTTTGTATTGACTGTCTGGTTTGTGAGTGACAGAGGCTGGGGAATTCCCCCAGAGGCTGGATGAGTCAGCACTTGGCTGAATGAATGCAATTGCAACCTGAGTGGTGGGAGGAGTTAGCACCTGGGCTGAATAGGGCTGTGCCTGCCTGCCACAATGCTGGCTCCACCTCCTGCTGGGCGGCTGAGGACCCTGCCCCTCACTCTGAAAGGAAAGATGCAGCCAGCAAAACAAAGTGCTCAGGATCCACCCAGAACTGGTTCAGACCGGGCTCAGGGCCCACATGCACAGAAAGAACAAAGACTTTAGGGGTATAAGTACAGCACCCCTGACAACAGAAAATTAGATCATCCTGGAATCAAGAAAGAACCTCTGCCAAGGAGAAAGCTGACTCTGAAGAAGGAAGACTGTCCTGCTGTTGCTCTGCTGGACTGACCTGCTGTTGCTTTGCTGCCAAGGAGAGGGGAAGGACTTTGCTGTGAGCTGTGTCCCCTGTCTTGAAGGTATCTCCAAGGGCCTGAGAAGAGCTGGCTCCCTGTTTTTGAAGTCCCTTAAACAAAAGGACTTCACCCCCAGTTTCCCTGAACTCTGCTGAGAGAGTTCTGTCCTTCCTAGAGTGCATGATCCAGTTGTGGGGCCTCTGGAAGTTGTACCTGAGCTGGGAAGCTTGAAACTAAGCTTGAGAGACTTTTGAAACTGAAAAGTGTTGCATCGCTCGCTCGCGGAGCGCATCCCCGACAGTGCGAGACGTTTCCCGCCGCTACGAAGGTCGAGATCGGCGCAGCGCCTGACGCCGCTGCCAGAGCCGTCGCATCCTTCGTTTGCGGGACGCACCAGACCGGTGCGGGAGAATCGAACATCGCTGCGAGTGTCGTCGCAGAGCCTGTCGTCGCTGGGTGAGATCACCGCACCGCTTGCTTGCGGACTGCATCACGTCGCTGCAAGCATCGCCGCAGAACCATCGCATCGAGGAGCTGCGAGAGAGAGGATCACCGCTGGACCGCGCATCGTCGCCCCGGAGATCTTCGCAGCCCCTACGAGATCATCGCATCGTGCCTTTGCGAGAACAGACTTCCCACGGAACCTACGCACCGGAATCCACGCAAGTGGCCTTCCTCCCCATACAGACCGGATTCGTCGCAACACGCCCGATGCTGCAGCGGGGCTGTCGCATCGCCTCCCCAGGGTCTCAGGAGTAACGCATCGCTTGTTTTCCACCGCACCAGCTTCCTGCTTGTGGAACTTTGTTGCATCTAAAAGGTACTGTGAGTAAACGTGACGCAACTGTGAACTTTTCACGCATCTGTGGATTATTTGATCGCAACTTAAAGAACTTTGATTACAACCTTAAGAACTCTTTTGAAACCATATTCTTGAACTGTGTATGTTGGATTTTTGTCGTTTTGGTCTTGTGTAGTTTAGAATAAATATCTTTATTTTCCTAAACTGTTGTGGAATCAGTTTGTGGTGTTTTCACTGTGTTACTGTGAGTGTTGGTACACATACTTTACGCATTGCCTCTGGTTAGCCTAGACTGCTCAGGCCTAGCTACCTAGAGGGTGAGCAGGGGTTATCTAAGAGGGTTATCTCCTTGCCCCGACTAGAAGCAAGGGTCCCTATTTTGACAGTGGTACCTACCTCTGCCAACTAGAGACCCCCAGTTCTAACAGGCTCAAATTAATAATTCTATTTAGGGTGTGAAAATTCACAAGCATCCTGTAATTCTTGCAAATACAAGTGCAGATTAGGACCCATACAGCCAGATTCATGAAGGTAAAATCGGCTCGCAAAGGGTCAGATTAGCAGAATCTGGCCCTTTGTGAGCGCTTTTATTGCATTTGGGAATTATCATCCCAAATGGCAGCTATTTACCGCGAAGACTGACTTCGTGGTAAATAGCGTAAACTTAGAAAAATGCACTTTAGTGCATTTTTCTAAGTTGGATGTTACACACACACACATCTCCTTTGGACATGTGTGTGCGCAACACCAGTGTAAATCACCATTTCAAGGGTGCTACAGGGTGTCCTCTGGACACCCTGGCACCCTTGAAATCGCTTCCTTATTTGCAATTCGCTAATTGCTAATCACAAATAAGGATTGACTCCCCATTCCTTCCTATGGGCCAAATGGGAAGTCAATCCTTATTTGCGATTCGCAATTAGCGAATCGCAAATAAGGAAGATGTAGAAATCGCTATAAATTTTGCGATTTCTACATGCATCCCATTTTGTGAATCTTTAATAGCGATTCCTTAATAATTGCTATTAAGGACTCGCAAAAGAGGAGCATGATGAATCTGGGGGTGAGAATCTGGCCCTTTGCAAGCGCTATTTTTGCATTTGGGATTCATCATCCCAAATGCAAAAATCGCAATTATAGAAATCGCTAAATTGTGAAAATTCGCATTTAAGGAATCTCAATTAGAAATTCCTTAAATGCTATTCATGAACCTTTTTAAAATTGCGAATTCGCAATATGGGGTCGCTATTTACCGCGAAGTGTAACTTCGTGTTAAATAGCGAAAACTTAGAAAAATGCACTTTAGTGCATTTTTCTAAGTTGTATGTTACACACACACATGTCCTTTGGACATGTGTGTGCGCAACATCAGTGTACATTTGCATTTCAGGGGTGCTACAATGTGTCCTTTGGACACCCTGGCACCCTTGAAATTGCTTCCTTATTTGCGATTCGCTAATTGCTAATCGCAAATAAAGAATGACTCCCCATTTATTCCTAAGGGCCCTTAGGCCCATAGGAATGAATGGGAAAGCCATTCCTTATTTGCGATTAGCAATTACCGAATCGCAAATAAGGAAGCAGTAGAAATCGCAAAAAATATTGCGATTTCTATATGCATCCTGTTTTGCGAGTCTTTAATAGCGATTCCTTAAAAATCGCTATTAAGGACTCGCAAAACGGCACTTTGATGAATTTGGGGGAATGTTCTCAAAGTTTTCTGCGTGTGGGTTTTTACGTTTAGACAGGACACTTAAGCCACTTTTAAATTAAGATGTTTAAGGAGAGATTGTCAAAGTATATCCCTTTAAAAATCAAAAGGACAACGGTTTTAAAGTGATCTTGCAAAAAATGGCCCACTCATTTCCAGCACCAACTAGTCTTCATAAGAAAATATTGACAGTTTGAGGGACAAGAAGTATGCCTGGCGTAAGTGTAGAAAAGGTATGAAACTCTGTGAGTGGGTATGCCAATAGTAGAACTCTATGCTAAATGTCACTCACACAAGAAAAACACCCTTATCTATTGGATTATTTTCAGACTGCTCCATATGTGAGCCTTCCCATTTATCCAATGTTATGACTACCAGACCCTCCATCAACCCAGTTAAATACAAATGTTTTAGGCTTCATCCACTGGATCTCTTTACCTCTTCTACTTCACCTAGAAACAGACTTTCCCAGATCAAGGAAACTAATTAGAAGTAATCTGCTTACACCGTTCTTCTGCCCAGAATTATGCAGACTCCTCCTGTAGCACTGAACTATTTTCTACTATATCTATGAGCGGATGTATGTCGTTACAACGCATACTTTTACTCCGCGTACCATTACAACGCGGTATTTACAATGCATACCGCTACAACGCATAGCGCTTTGGGGTGCTGGATAGTGGTAAGTATAATTTACTATTCTAACTCCAGTCCCCGTGGACCCTAGGGAAGGTGTTGGATAGTAAATTAAACTTACCTCTTATCCTAGAGCGCCCCCCAGCGCAATGCGTTGTAACGGTATGCGTTGTAATGCCTGCGTTGTAGTGGTAGTGCGGAGTAAAAAATGCGTTGTAACAGGTGAATACCCTATGAGCAAGCAATGTCTTTACCCGACTTCCTACCACCCCCATACCTAGCCTATAAAGTGCAACTGTCAACAACAAAAAGTAAACAAAAACCTTAATTAAGGCAGAAATAAAGTCCATAGAAACCTGCAGGAATCGCGTGAGGGCATTCATACCTGCTGCTTGCACGTAAATGACAGGTGGGTCGAGTATCTCAGCTTTGAGTCCCATTACTCTGTACAAAAGTTCATGTTTTATTTATCATTTCTGAAATTGACGTGTAAATGAGCGTTTTTATTAGTAGTATCAGCTACTCTTGGAGGTAGTCTTATTTCCATCTAGCCTACTTTAGGACCAGTGAGCCCACTTTTAGAAAGTTCAATCTTTTAAAGACTTATTTTGTTTTTTACATTTTGGACTTCTGAAGTGACTGTAGAATTTCTCTGTGGCTACCATCGCAAATGATGCGCCATTATTCCCAATTCTCTTTATGCGTTGCCTGTTCTCTGTCCTTTTTTCTTTAGAAACCTTAAAGTGCACAGTGATTTATAAGCACATACAATTTAGATCATCCCCGTACTAGTGGTTCTGTGAATTTATGACTGTAGAATATCTCTCTTACAGACATTATTATCCTGAATTCAACTACCTAAGGGCTGCATTTCCTTACTTTAAGCTATGAATACATTCGCCAGAAACAGTTAATCCTAAATGTGACTGGGTAATCAAATCTGCCCAGAAAGTTGCAGTAGAACGTACTTTAAAATGTGGGAAGATACACTTACTATTGACATGACACAGAGAAAACTGTTCCTGTTGCCAAACATAATACAGAAACCTTTACTTAAAAATAGGCTTGGCTTCGACCTTAAATCGGCTGACAGAAGTCTATTTAAAGTCCAGCTGCAAAATAGAAACCATTTTCAAACAGGTCGAATTTAATCCTTAATAGGCATCGAAATATTAGTCCAATGCATGACAAATGGATGGATTAGCTCTGTTTTTTATCATTTGTGACTTTTTTGAGAGGAGAGGTGGGCTAGAAGCTGCAGGCATCTCCAAGAAGAAGAGTAATTTTCATAAAGCAAGTGCAAATGACATGTATTCTGTAAATGCAACCGAGGATGGAATAGCATTCACTTGAGTCAGGACAGTGAACCTTCTGCCAAGTGACACGCTGCGTCACAACAATGCTCTGAAAACACAGGTCTGTGTTGGGCGTTCACGTTTGTATGGCCCGCATGGATGAGTGGTGGGGTAGGGCATTATTAATATCTCATTCCTTCAGCGCCTGAGATTCTCCGAGCTGCAACGAAAAGCAGATGTCATCGCCCTGGCTTCCAGGACGTGAGGCCCATAGTTTAAGAAAAAATAAACACTTCCTAATAAATGGAAAGCCCGTGAGTCATTGCGAGCCTGAAGCCTTGTGAACATTTATTTCTCAGGCTCCCCGCGACACTTTACTCATCCTTAGTTGCAGTTGCCTTTTGCAAGAGTTTGGCTGTAAGCTTCCGGCTCTTACAAATCCCCTCAAAGAGGACGTCACGCCGTGCCCTGCGTAAACTCAGCCCACGCCGCGCGCATCCGACCTCCACCGTGGGTTGCACTGTAGGGATGGATTGAAGAGCTGCTGCGCGCTACAAGGCCTCTACAAGAGTAATCCACAATTTACTATGAACTTCGAAACCCCAGAGCGGACATAGGAGTCTCCAATAAGGGAAGGTTTACTAACATGACCTGCCACTTCACACCCCATATTTCAATGTCAAAGAAGAGGTTTTGGTGCCTCTGACTCTCGGCAGACTAAACAGAATGACTAATAGCGCGAAACAAACTGATGGCAGACAAGGGGCATCAGGCTTTTCTCCTCCTATTTAACGGCCCGACCTGATCGTGAGCAGACGCAACATGGGCCCCCAGCTTCAGTATGACTTGCTTTGTAGTCTTGCGACTTGTGCGTTTCAGGCCATCTTGAATTAACAGATTCTGTCTCCATCCTTTCGTCTGGGAAGATGTCCATTCACTGTACGCTAAGTGTCTCCAAGTTCGAGTTTCCATTGTCATTATTGCATATGTTTGCCACACAGGAGTGTGTGCAGTAATGAACACAACCTTACCTACTGGGAGTTGGGCATCTGTATATATGTATCCATCTTTTCCTTGCTCTATCCCTGCTCTTGTCAGTCTATGAAGTTGATTTAAATAATACCAAAATCATATTCCTTCCTGTGACATTCATGAGTGTATATGATCTTATGGATTTTGCCTTCACATTGACGTGGAATAAATTCAATGTATAACCTAGGTAATCAGATACTAAACCAATTCTCTTTCTTATATTCAAACAGGTTCACATTTTCAAATTGCTTGAAGTGTCAGCTCTTTGATAGACCTTTGGTATTAAGCATTTTTTATGTGTGACTGAAATTCGTTTTTTGCAGCTTTGCGGTTATATCCTTTTGTAAAACCGTATCTTTCTGTTGATCCCAGTTTCTTAAATGATTACTAATTTGTATTCAAAATTAAGTTTGATCAGCGTATTTACAAGTTTCTAAATAGCAACGTATTGGAGGCTTGTAAAACACCAACACAGAACACAGGATTTGAAACAAATGGAGTTTGCTTTTATTTTTCAAAGGAGAAAAATACACCAAGGGTTCTTTTTGGGACCCCTATTCTGTCATAAAGGGCTAGTTTAAACGTCTATTGATGTACGTTGCACGGAAATCAAAAACAATCTGCAGGGTCTCCCTCTGTGAAGACAGAATTCCCACTAGAAGTTTTTACAACCTTTTCATAATTTCTAATCCTAGTATGCTTAACTCTTTTTTCAGGGGATTCTCTCTTATGCTGAAGAAAAAGAATAGGAAGGCATCTGTACCAAAGTCAGGATTCAAGTTAACAGTTTGTGCATCAGTAATCCAGCCCCTCTCTACCTTGCTTTCCCTCCTTCAAATTGGCAAAGTCAATAGTGGAAAAGGCTGTCTCGCCCATCCTCACTGGTGGCATTCTGCTAGCTTATGGGAGCAGCAGCCATGACCAAGTCCAGGAGTTTTGGGCAGAAACAGATCCCTTTTTTCCACTGGGTTCTAGTTTAGCAGAGACCCACTTGTCATGAGTACCTAGTGTTGGGGCTTAATGTATTGTAAGTTGGGAGCTAAGATCCCAGACATGTATAACTTTGAGCAAACTCTTGCCCTAGCATTAAAAGTCAATCTATCATCCATGTGTGTCACCCAAAAACCCAGACATGGATTCTAAACTAATAGAATGAGTGACTCAAAGTGTATACTATTAACTGCAGTAGGGCTCTTAGGGTGTTCTTGTTTTGAGGATTACATGGGCACCTCGGTCCAAGGCTTGACTGTAGTCCCCATAGATCACAACCATCACCATGCTCTAAGCTACATTTCTGGTGAAAGCATGATAGCAGATTTGTTGGGGTCTAACACCCACTCAGACACTCCTCCAACTAAATTAAATGTTCAACCATCATACACAAGGACAATGCCACCTTCATTACAATGCATGTATAATAATTGTCTTGCAATTACAGGGGAAGGGGCATTTACAAAATATATGAAAACTTGTTCCCTCTCTTAGGGAAAACGTGTTTAACAATATAAAACACCACCTTTAGGCCCATAGGAATGAATGGGGAGTTATTCCTGATTTGCGATTAGAAATTAGCTAATCGCAAATAAGGAAGCTGTAATCGTAAAATAAATCGCGATCTGTACATGAATCCCGTTTTGCGAGTCTGTAATAGCAATTCCTTTAATAATCGCTATTACTGACTCGCAAAACGGGCCTTTGATGAATCTAGCTTTTAGTTCAGTGAATGAAAGCTTGGAATATAGGATAAAATAGTTGTCAAAGTAATTCTTCGGTCAGGAAAAATTATGCTTTGCTAACACAAGGTGATGTAGCTACCATGTGTAAGGACTGGATTACAGCAATTGCTCGAGGAAAGCAATGAAGATTTGCACATGTTTAAACATCTTTGGAGCACATGCATCAATGTAGGATTTTGCAAGTCCTAATTGCGATTATTAAGGAATTGCAATTAAGGACTCACTAAAGCAGATGCATGTAGGAATCGCTATAAAAATAGCGATTCCTAAACAATGCTTAATTGCGACCTGCAATTTGCGAGTCGCGATTAAGGAATGGCTCCCATTCATTCCTATGGGCCTACATGCCCATAGGAATGAATAGGAGTTTGCATGGGCAATATGCGAGTACCAATAGGTACTCGAAAATTGCGCATGGAATTTTAAGGGTGCAAGGGTGTCAAAAGGACACTCTGTTGCACCCCTGAAATTGTGATGTGCACCCATGTTGTGCACACAAATGCCCCAAGAGCATGTGTGTGCGCAACATGAAACTTGGAAAAATGCACTTTAGTGCATTTCTCAAAGTTTTTGCAAATTACCGACCAGTTTAATTGCTCAGTAATTAGCGGGCCCAAATAGCAAAATCGCTATTTGAAAGAGGTTCTTGCACTTCATTTATGGAATTGCAATTTGCGATTCTTTCAAATGCAATCACAATTTAAGAAATCGCAATAAATTGCGATTTCTTAAATTACGAGTTCCTTACACCTTAATGCATCGCAATAGCCCTGTTTGGGGGAGCAAATGGGCGATTTTGCGAATAGCATTGTTTGCGCTTGCAAAAAAGGTTGATGCATGTGCCTGTTTAGCGCTTAAAAAAAGGGACCAAAATCCTATGTCCAGGACCTTCTGTAATATCCATTGTTCCAAAGGTAAAGCCTGGGCAAAGTTCTTATATTACTTTTCAATATCTCCCAATAAACTGTAAGCTTTTCTTTTGATACCACAGAAAGTCCCACTCAAACAATTTCATTAATGTAAGTATTTCTTATATAAGGTGTGGGGTATACAATCAAATTGTTACATTACTTTGGGCAGTATTTTCATTTTAACAGTATTTATCTTGCCGCAGATACAAAAATCATTTAAAGACAAGCTATCAGAATCCTCCTTCATTCAAATAAAAAAAAATCCCTCAAGTTTGTGGAAAGATTCTTACAGGTTCTGCAAAATACTTGGACCAAATATTTATTACTAGCAGAGGCCCATTTGAGTGACTTCTAACGTTTCAATATATTCAAATTGATAGGATTCTGATAAAGGTAAGGTTTTGACTTGGATATTTTCACCCATTTCAGTAATCGGGGAACCAGAATTTTACTGTCTCAATCCACTCAATGCAAGCTTCAAGAACACATCTGAATTTCAGAGAAGCAGAAGAATGCGATCAGCATGCACCAATTCTGGACAATGTATCTCTCTACTTTTTACACTGTGAAGGCTTAAATATATATAGGTATTTCTCCTGAAAAAGTTTGCTACGTATTCAGGAGATAAGTTGAAGAGTGGTTGTTTTTGATGCCGTAGATAGTAAACATCGTACTGAGCGAATAGCTGTGGGCAATAATTATACTCTTGGAGATCAGAGAAATAATGAAATTGTATAGGCTCAGTGTTTCTGCCTTGTTAGCTATTTACTGTACTTGCCACATATTCCACACTTTTCACATATTTTTTTTTCTAGCTCAAACAGATCAAATGCTACCAAAAATTATCTTGTCACATGTGATGTAGTGCAGTGGCAGACATTTTGCAGGGTTTAACTGGTACCCTTTCAGTTGTGGATTACTGTATTCAGATATTAAATTGGTACTAATGAGTTGTACTGTTTGCCCCTCGAAATCTCGAAGTATTTAAATATAATTGTAACAGGGAGATAATCATTCTTTCTACATCACAAAATTGTTTTGCTTTAAAATGTGTGCACATTTATTACAACACATCTCAAAATAATACATCTATGAAGAGAACAATCTGTACTGGGATTTCTCAGAAAATGTTACTTCTCTATGCTTTCAATTGAACAATAGCTTGTAGTAAGGTTTTACTACATTATACATGTTTTGTGTACAGTCCTGTTTTGGAAAGCACCTTCTGTTTTTTAATGTAAAGACTTGTTTCCAGGGTGCAGTAATGTGGATATGTTGTATAATGGACCAGTTCTAAAACGTAATTTGGATACCTAAAATAAAAAAAAGATATCCTTTTAATTGCATGAAACATGCTATCGTGGACTGGTTTTCTGCTTCCCAAAAAGTACAATACAAATAAATTGTGTCCCTTTTCTTTTCTGCAAGATATAATCATTGTTTGTTGCCCAATAATATTTGAACATTTTGAATCGGATCTGATAAATAAAAGCTTTGTGAACCTTTCAGATGAGTTTGTGTTAAAATGTCAAAACATCGAGATAATACTGCCAGGGACTGTGCTGCATAGCATCACATACACTGCCCTTGCATGCTGCATAATTAAGTCGTCCCTACTGCATAATTTAGTGCCCAGCTGTTACATAATTTCAGAAGTTCTGGTCATATGGTTTATGGGATTATTTAGGAAAAGCACACTAAAAAAAAAACATGCAGGCATTACTGATACTGAGAGCAGGTGCCAAAGTTGGTGTACCTTCTTTTAGATTATTAATTCTGCGCTTGTTTACATAAAGGTCTATAGCAGATAACAGTCAAAGGATGCTCTTGGGCTGCAAGCCAGAGCGTACCGGAATTATTTGCATACAATACTGACAAAAAAGTGACCTTTGGTAGAATGTGCCTACATTTCAATCCAATCCAATAAACGTTATTTCGATCAAAGTAGACCATAACAAGTATTTGATAATAAAATCACAATACATAAGAACAAAAACCCCAAAACTTGGAAATTACCCACTTTTCAATTCATCGCAGAATAAAAATTGCAACGAAAAACAGATCTAAAATATCTGATCAACGTCCAACAACTGCCAGATCAAATACACAGTTTGCAATCACAATCATAAATAAAAAGGTGGCCATGTGTTATTTTGGTACTGTCCAATTTCATTTCAATAATGCTGTTATTTGTACAATATATAAAAGGAGATTCAAATTAAACTGAGAAATGATTAAAAAGTTAAAAATAGATCAAATATGGCAACGTAAACAATATGGGAGCTGTATACTTGGGGTATTGCTGCCACATAGAATTTAGATACAATATGTGGGTGAGTATCAGTTTTTAATATTCCTTGTGCCTCCATACAATGCCTAAAACTTAGATTTCTGCAACGTGGGACAAGCCATCGCCATCTGGCAATTTTATAGCCAGGACAAAAAAAAACATGAATGTCGGACTGATCTACACAATTGCAGACAGGCCACCCAAGGGCTGAGGCTTTTGAACATTTATTGGTAAATGAACAAAGGTTCTGCTACCTATATCGCATTCGGATATCAATACTTATGTCTAACCAACCAGCCGGGGGATATTCATTTAATGAAAGAGTAACAACTCAAATTCTCCCAATTTCAATAAATAACTACACGTGAACAAATCAAATGATTTATGTGTATTAAAGGCATAACATGTACACACACAAAGAGATATTTACACAATCAATACAAAAAACACAATACAAATACAGTGCATACATGATTACATACAAAAATCACAAAACATTAGGATAGACACACAAATTATCACACATAAAAATTATTAATTCCATTTATGTACATTTCACTAAATGTACATAGAGTTGAGGGACTAGGTAAAGTAAGGCTATCTTGGAACCTGCCAGCTATGGCTTTACTTACATTTTTTTAGGTCTTCCACACTGATTAAATTATTATGATCGGAAACCAATTTTTTTGCAGGCATTGTAGTCATTAAAAGGTAAATCAATAACAATAGAGTTAAGGAAGTAATGCCAGGAAAGGACTGAGTTAGGGTGGGTATTGCTCTGAGAATTATTCATAATAATTCATAATCCAACATGCAGGGGGGGGGGGGTTAGAAGATCTCCAACATGCAGATCAATCACCTTTGATCTAAGAAAATACTATCCAAATTATTAGATATTAGTTCAGTTTTAGTGCAATAGGATTTCCCATTTTGAGTATTATGTGACATCTAAGCAAAAACTAAACATGAAAAGACATGTGCTTTCTAAGAGGTTAGGTTCTTTTCAACTACCTCTGTTAGTAATAACCACCATGTAGGGAAAAGGTAAGGAAAAAATTGCTTTTGCATATTCCGTCTTTGCAAATCCTTTTAAGCTTAGTTACAAGGCATTTGAAATTACATTTTGAATGGGAATAATTCTATCAAATGAAAGGATGAATTAACTCTTTATTATTACAGAAACGCATCAAACAATACTCCTGGAACCCTTGGAGAGGTGCTGAAATCTGGATCTCTATATTCTATAATTTAACAGGAGGCAGATTCTTTGTGTATGGTCACCCAGTGTATACAGGTCTCATTAAGAGTGGTTATTTACAGCTGATGGGTTTGTCATAGTAGTTGAAGTTCCCATCACAATAATGAAATATGCTGGAGCGCAGTGATCTGTTTATTTTCACAAGGAAATTTTGGCTGATGAAAGTAGAATCAATCTCCAGATGGGGCCACCAGGGAAAATGAGTAATTACTGAAATAATGAGACCTGGAATTACTGTTTCCCCAGGTAAATCCTCATTCCTCATTCCCACGTTTCGGGGGTAAAGAGGGGAGGGCACAAGACAGATAGGGACTGTGGGATACAATAGTGGGGGTTGTGGCCATTTGCCTTTGGGGCTCATCTTACTATGGCTGTAGATCAAGTAAACTCCCTCTGCACTTGACTCTAAGCTAGTGGGAAGTCGAATGCATCTTGGGGAAGTAGTATGCATAGATTTTGATATCAGGTTTCGTGTTACCTGCCCAGTGGAGACGTAGCTTAGTGCTGTGCTAAATGGTGCCTCACCTGGATTACACTGGTGGTGTAATATTTGACAGTGTTGGATTGCGAATGGGAGCTACATTCCTCAATCTGGCTGCAGAGATGAACAGTACAACAGACATGCCTTCAGCAGTTGCAGACGGCAAGTAGTGGGGAAGGTCCCCTGTTACGTCTACGATACGATTCTGGCTCTTACAGGATACATCACTCACTGGGCAGTAGCAGCACTGATCCTATGGACACACTGTTGCTCTAGCTTGTAGTTTCTTCATGCAATTCACCACATCAACTGCACAGGGAGACCTCACTTGGGTTGGCATTAGCTTCGCTGTTAAGGACTGCAAGATTCTTCTGGATATTCCAAATGCCAGGAAAATGTCTGGCTCTGTCCTCAAGTCTCGCCTCCTGCAGGGCTAGGTACTCTCAATTTCTCTCTGAGCACGCATTCGGCTTCAAGGTGCTATGGGGCCTACAGCTTCCCATGCAAGTTGTACTGACTTCAGGTGATGTCATATCACCTGTGGGATACTGACTGTCATGTAAGCATGAGCGAATTTTGCGGATCTCGCGTTCGCGAATTTTGCGGATTTGCGGATTCGCAATCCGCAAAATCCGCGAATTCCCGCGAATTTGCGGATTTTTTTTTTTTTTGTGTTCGCCCGTGTTTCTGCCAGTTCGCGAGGGTTTTGTACACTTTCGCAAATTGCGAACTTACCTGTCGGGTCGCAAGTTTCGCGAACTTGTTGTTTCTACGTGTCCAGCCTGTTTGGGACACTCTTCTTCATCACTGCCACTCTCTGTCACCACTGCCACTCTCTGACTACTCATGCCACCCTCTGGCCCACCCATGCCACCCTCTGTTTCATCACCACACCCTCTGGTTGTCCAGTGTACATTATTTTCGGCAAAGCAAAGCACACCTTCCCTGCCTCAAGTGACCTGAATTAATTTGGGGCGGATTCATGTGTCACAGAATATTTTTTTAGCTGGCACCTGCTTCCTTAGTGCGCCCTGATTAGTGATCTTTTGCACTTGCTAAGTGCTTTCATTGTTGCAAAATTAGTTACAACACCTGCCCTGCCCCAACTGACAAAAATGAATTAGGGGCTGATTAATGGATTTTAACTTCCAGCCTGGCTCCTGCTTGTCTCCCTTAGCTGTAATTCAGGACCTTTGTGGCATATGTGTAACTATTCTGAGGTTCAGAGCAGGGTCACATACTAGTTTCAACTGGCAACTGAACTCTGGAGGGGCCCCTCAGGAAGCACTCCAGGAAATGGCTACTAATGATGAGCCTGAACTTTTGAACCTGGTAAGTAGTTACTTTCAGTTTTGCTAAGATCGTATTTCTGCAATTTTGCACTTATTCGCGGGGCGCGAACTCACGCGAACAGTGCGAGCAGTGCGAGCAAAATCCGCTGCTCGCGGATTTGCGGATTTTGCGGGAAATTCGCAAATCTCGCGAGCGGAACGGATTTTCCGCCCACGCCTACTGTCATGCAGTGTGGTCCCCTTTAAAATGTTATCCACTGTCTGTGGTGCAGACACAACAGTTGTGCAAGGTGATGGCTCTCACACCAATTAGTGATAATGTTGAGTCCAAGCTGAAATATCTAAAACATGGGTGCAATGAAGTGTCAAGTCTCTGCATCAGATTGCCCTTCGCTATCCTGCAGCAGTAAAGACAGAAAGAAGGGCAGACCCTAGAAGTTTCTTCACCTCTGACAAAAGGATCTGCTGACCCTCTCCCTGTCCAATACTATCCACCAAAATGGCAGTGCTCAGAAAGGACTAATCAACAATACCTTGCTAAAAGGTCCACAAATAATTTCAAATTGTAGCTGTCTATATCATTCCCTTCATTGCCTTGGTCTTCACTCTCCCGCTTCAGACATGAAGGATATGCACTTACAAGCTGTATTCAACTTCCATCTTGTAATGAACTCTCATTGCACAGTTAGTTTTGCTACAATACATGTGCTCTGCATCCACAATGCACATATGCGTTTGATAATTGCATGGACAGTCACTGCAAGGGTCTGGGTATGCCATCTGAGTGGGACTTTGCATAAGTGGAGATAGTAGGCTGCACTCCTTCCAGAAGCAGCAAAAACATCTTCTCGGGAGTATTAGTTCACCAAAATAAGCATGCTTTCCTCGTCGTATAATGTCAACAATTCAGGACATGGACAGGTTCTGAACCTTGGTGTTAGTATGGACAGTCCTAAGCCTTGATGCACACCTTAGATATTTGTGCTAGCTGCGCCAACAAAATAATCGGGATACCAGGTTCACATGCAGCCAGGTCACTAAGGGCAGGCGAGCAAGTCAGTTTACAATGCAGAGGACATTCTCATTCCAAAAGGAACCTCAGAGTACCACCTATAATCCCTTTTACTCCACTCCTCTGGAGCTACAGGGAACCTCTGTATCAATAACTATGGAGGAGCGGAGCTTTTAACAGAGTAATCCTGAACGCTCATAATGAGAGCCTTCGTGTTGGTGGGAAAGCTGCTACATGACACCAGGTATGCATACTGAGGAACTGCCATGGGAAGCAATCACTTCAGTATGGCTCCTGCTGGAGGTACTTTATATGCTCCCTAATGGCTAGAGCGGTCGACCTCGAAGCTGAGGAACCGGGTTCGAGTCTCGGTAGGGTGCTCAACATCCTGTGATTCTGGGCAAAGCACTTAATCTCAAATGCCTAACAAAATGAATGTGTTCATCTGTAACAAAACTTGTGCTCATGATAAGTGGTCTGATACCTTCGGGTCGAGTTCACGCTATATAAAATTCCCCAAAAAAACTAACAAAAAAAACGAAATCAGTATTGATAAAACCCATGAAAATTTTAGTCACAGAAAAAACAGAACTACAGTTGAAAGCATTTTAAGCAATTTTTCGATGAAGGAGCAGTATTCACCTCACTACATCTATCTGTTCATCCTGGACAGTATAAATGAAGCTCTTAGTCACTGGACTATAAACATGACTACAAGCTTACCAGTCATTGACCTTTAGTTTTAAAAATGCAAGGAGAACTAGAACTGGTATATCCACAATCCATTACTAATAAATTGGATGGACATCTCTGCCAAGCTTCCACATGGCATGCCACAGAGCATATCAATGCTGTTCCACTTTGGCAAGTGTGCTTAGTGTCAATGTTCATGTAATTCAGAATGTTGTGTCAAAATTATTTTAGAACATACATCAAAAATAAATAGAAACACTTGATTGGGTCATAGGGCCATATGTATCAAAGTCAAATGGGTTCGCAAACGCCGAGATTCGCAGAATGTCGGCGTTTGCGAACCCATTTTCGCAAAATGGTATGTATCAAACAATTTGGGTGCAAAATAAGGAATCACAAAATTTGCCATTCCTTCTTTTGCGATTGCCTTTAAGGAATCGCAAATTTTGCGATTCCTTACATGCAATGTATCAAGGATTTTTTTTCCCCAAAATGCCCTTAAGGAATCGCAAAATACCACCATCTTCTAGTTGGTGGTAAGTTGCGAATTCTTTTAAAAAAGCATTTTTTTGAAAAACCAATGGTGCCATGTGACGCTCATACATGCCCTTAGGGCATGTATGTGCGCCATATGCGCACACATGTCATTTTCAGGGGTGCAGCAGGGTGTTCTTGAGACACCCCTGCACCCTTGAAATTATTCTCAATTTGCGATTAGCACATTGCGAATCGCAAATTTAGAATAATTTCCTATTCATTCCTCTGGGCCTCCTGGCCCATAGAAATTAATGGGAAATTATTTCTTAATTGCGATTAGCAATTTGCTAATCGCAATTAAGGAATTTTAAGGAATCTCTTAAAAATAGCGAATTTCTTCATACATACCAATTTGCAATTTCTAAATAGCGATTCCTTAAAAATCGCTATTCAGGAATCGCAAAAGGGTATGTTGATACATCTGGCCCATAGTCTTTATGAAATGTACATTTCCATTCGTTTTCCTTTTCTTTCCTTTATAAGTGAGTAAGCACTCCCAATTTTACCTACTGGCACCATTTCATCTCTTTAATGCAGTTTTTCATATATGACTGATGGTTTCTTTTAGTGCGATCACACATTTTTGTCATTCAGAAGAGTCTCCAAGGGGTCGACCTTTGGGCTTCATCCAACTGGTTTAGGACGAAAATGATAATTACATATATTTCTAATATTGAAGAATGCAATAAATTACAACTATGGAAAGGCGCTTTGTAGCGATATGGAGATCTGGAGGCAAGAGTGTTCTTTCTGGAGATGTAGTTATTATGATTATTGATGGTTTTGAAACATGAAAATATTTTTTACTCCAAATGTTTGCAAGTTTGCATGCTCGTCAGCATTTATTTTTTACGAAACAGCCCTCCTAAAGTAGGCTTTTGTTTTTAGGAAAACAACATACTCAACCAACAAAGATAGCCAGACAGATTTATTTTTGGGATTTTTCTGATACCACCCAGCCGATCAGTTCTGGAGGATCATCTATTTTATTTTAGTATTTTTATTTTTAGAAAAACATTTTACCATTTGATTTGTATATGTCATCAAACAGACAGTTAACGAACAGTAGAATAATACATACAGACAAATAGGTTGTGCATAAATATACAAGTGCTATACAAGTGCTCAAAATCAATATAATCAATATAATCAATACAATTAGTTCATATAAGCAACACCAAAAACAAATCAATCAAATACCTAAAGATTAATTCACATTAGGAACCAGTCCTTCATATTAGGTGCAAGAAGACAGGCGGACAAACAACTCGAAAACACTGCCTGCCTGTCTTACTAAACCAGGGATAGGGAAGTGAATTTACGGTTTGCAAAACTAGGGATCACAGATGTATAAGTTTGAATGGCCCTAGTGGCACCCTTCTTCTTTTTCCCGGGCTTGGGGTCAATGCGCTTCGAACCACTATATTAGTATGGGTTCTCCTCAGGACACGGACTGGATGGAGCCAAAACTGAAATTGATATTGATAGAGAATGGTGTAAGGATTGTATAGAGATATTGAACATTAATAAAAATTAATTAAAAGGCTCAGACTCTAGACTAGGTACGTGGTGGCAAAAAGTACCTGAACGTGACAGTTGATTGTCACTCATGTATAGTTGCACAGTAATGGATGGCCTCACAGGTGCCAGGATTCTGTCTGGCTATCTTTGTTGGTTGAGTACTATAAAAAGGTGACACTGCTGTTTGTGGCATTTCTCGATTATTTGTCAAAGTAGCCAAAATGTGAGTGTCATCAATGGAGGGGAACACTGGACTTGAAGGCAGAGCCCACTGGTACGTTTTTTGAGTCTGGTGATGTCAAATTATGTAATTGATTGACGCGACTTCTGTTCTCAGCTGGTCCATTAGCGCTCGTTATTTTGTTACCAGCGCAGTTTCATGAACATGCAAGCTAATGAGAATTGAGAGGTTACCCTATCTGAAAATCAGGCTAAGGGTCCATATTTAATATGTCTAGTGGCCATTATTAAACGCTGTGCGACTGAATGACTGTGTATAATAAATTCAGATTATCAGTTTGTTTGTCTTTAAGTATAGTTGGCTTGCTTTAGCCGTGTGTTTGTCTTGAAGTTTAAATTATCTTGCTTTAATTGTGAGTCAAATACTTAAGGGGAGATGTACAAAGTTGAAACATATTTCTAACAAGCATTTGCGATGCCAGTAGGGCTCAACTTTTGGACCTATCGGGCATGCCATTGTTGTTTTGGAGGGGCGGGGGATTGCATGGGAGAAAGCACACATTGTGATTGCAGGAGTGCTTGCAATTGGATTAAACACAGGCATTAGCTCGGACTAGTATTCCAACCCATTGTTAATTTTCCCGCCAAGACACATCAGCAGCACCTATCTGAAAAGGCCAAACTAGGCCAAAACAGTTCTTGGGATGCTTGTGTTCTGGCTCAGAGAGGATCTGCCTTGACAGTTCATAGGGAGCTGTTTCCATTGAAGGAGGACCAAGGCTGATTTGCATATGGCAGTGGTCTAATTTGAGGTGGAATTGTGGGAAAAAACATTATGGTTTTGAATGCTACCCCAAACAATTGCTAGTGGTTACACTATGTGCAAGTGTTCCTCCATCAATTCTTGTGTGTTTGAGGATACAAGTCAGTCATGCAAAAGCATGTTAAAGAGGCTACGGTCTAGGGGTGAAAAATATAAGATAGACAAGATAGGACAGGGAAATGCGACCAAATAATAGGTACTCATATGAGAGTAACATTAAAGCCAAACAATGTTAATAAATTGGTGGTCAGTAAGCCCACTATAGTTCATAATAAGCCTACAATATGGCTTTTTGGTATGGGAGAGCAAAACATTCTACCTTCTGCTTTAGGCCTCCGTCATACACACGCAAATGCCAGTAGGGAGAATTTAGATTCTAGTGAAATCAAAAATGATCAACAGGATCTAAGGATGCCAAAACCTCATGTATGTCACAAAAGACACACACTCGTGAAGATTTAGTAGAGTACATGAAGAGACAGTGCAATGGAAACAAAAAGCACACTTTAAAGAATTGAGAACAACATGATTTAACCTCAATAAAAGGATTTCTGAGGATGTACAGTGGATCAGTAATGTGTAAGATGCCATAGATAGAGCACAAGCTATGGGAAAAGAACTAGGTTTCTTGAAGTGATATGCGGATGACCAAGAAAACAGAAATAGAAGAGACAAACAACATCTGTATGTTGTTCTAGAAGGGATTGAAGGCCACAATCTCATCTCTTTTTTAAAGGAGAATATGCAAATAATTTTCAGATTTGATTAACATTAGCATGCAAAGGGACCATCACACAGGTCAAAGAAAACTGATCTAGGGTTATAATAATGATTTTCCTTTAATAAACAGTTTTTAAGAAGGTGCTTCAAGAAGTTATGAGCTTGAAGCTCTAGGCAGAAAATTTGCACTTTTTGATGAGTCACAGTGGAAAACAAAATGTCCATCCGTTTCTCCCCATTATGACTAATGAATTGTAGATTAGGGGCCATATGTATCAAGCAAATTCGCATTCGCAAAGGCCGAAATTCTGCGAATTTCGGCCTTTGCGAATGCGAATTTGCTAAATGGAATGTATTAAGAAAAATTTGGTGCAAAATAAGGAATCGCAAAATTTGGGATTCCTTATTTTGCAATTGCATTTAAGGAATCGCAAATTTTACGATTCCTTAAATGCAATGTATGTAGCAAAAAAATTTGCAAAATGCCCTTAAGGAATCACAAATGCGAAATGCTTGAAAAAATTCCTTGAAAAATGCAAATTTTTGCATTTTTCAAAGTGCCATGTGACACACATACATGCCTTTAGGGCATGTATGTGCGCTACATGTGCACCCATGCATATTTTAGGGGTGCAACAGGGTGTCATTTGGACACCACTGCACCCTTGAAATTATATTCAATTTGCGATTAGCAAATTGCGAATCGCAAATTAAGAGTAACTTCCCATTCATTTCTATGGGTCTCCTGGCCCATAGAAATGAATGGGAAAGTATTCCTTAATTGAGATTCACAATTTGCTAATCACAATTAGGGAATTTTAAGGAATCGCAAAAAAAATGCGATTTTGTCCATACATACCCATTTGCGATTCTCAAATAGCGATTTCTTAAAAATCGCAAATGGGTATCTTGATACATATGGCCCTTGGTCTTTTATACTTCAAAGTGACGTACAAAGACAGATTGTATTCATTTGAAGAATTGCTCAAACTAAGAGAAAAAATAATTAACTACACAAAGAAGAAAATTATATTTTTGAGAACAATAAAAAAAGATGTTACATAATATTTATCGAAATGAAAAGTTTTTGAATTCTTGTCATTTGCAGATGCTTAAGTATTTAGTATTTCCTGCTGTGTTATGCCCATCCATGTCCCCTGTTTACTTGACTTTTATATTTGTTCGAGCTTTTCAGTTTGTGTATCCGTTTATGTTAAACCACATGTTTATTTTATTCTGATTGTTAAGTATTATGTTACCAGCATTTTATTTATGTATTCGCTTTTTTGATTACTTTTTATAGCTACCATTTTCAATCCGCATCACTATGTTCAGGTAATGTAGCAGTTATAGATTTTGCTTGCTTCTCTACATTTTACATTTTCTTTTTTGGTTCATAGACTGTTGTTTCAGCTATCTCAATTGTCAGAGAACTGAATGGTTACTCTTCCCCATGGCTTTGCACTACTCCTCTTTTATCTTACATTGTGACTCATAGTGATAGTCTTCATGACCTTTCCCCATCCTTTCATTCTAAACAATAAGGATCCTTGTTTGTTTCCTTTTATTGTTATCTTTTTATTACTCTTTTCCCCTAATTTATTTATTTCTCCATTGCTTGCATACATTTTGCTTTTTAGATTTAAAGGACCATGGCATAAATCATTGTCCTATTTTACCAGTGCTGCTCTCTACTTAACTCTTTCAAATGCTATCTTCCAGAATATTCCATTTTAAAACTTGAAAATTACTATTATAAAAAAATACTAAAATGTAGCAAATATCATGTTATCATTTGGAAGCACATGGATGAAGCCTTCTATTAGCATGCTATGCAATTATACAGTAGGTCTCACAAGCCTGTCTGTCTTAGACTTTATATTGTTCTGGACATTTTACACGTCATCCCAAAACTGTGTGTGGTCGAGCTGTCAAATTCTTTCATGCCACTCACTTGATATTTGTGCCTTTTTCTGCAATGAATCAAAGGCAATGCAGGCTGGGTCATTCAAAAAACACTTTACTATTGAGAGAAGTGTGTTGTACTGGCAGAAGGAGAAATGTTACCATACTTGTAAGGAGGTGTTAATTAGAGTTGTTAGGCCAATTGTTGGAACCGGAGGTCTCTGGTTGGCACAGGTATGCACTTGTGACAAGCAAGGACCCTCAGCTCCACGTCAGGGCAAGGGAACTACTCCTTTGAATAACCCCTGCTCACCCTCTAGGTAGTGTGGCACGAGCCGACAAGGCTAATCCTCAGGGCGACAGTAAGTTAAGCATTCATGATCACACACAGTAAACCCACTGACCCACCACAAATGGACACCAGTCGTATGGTTGTATCAAAAATACGTATACCTTATATAAAAGATAGATTCAAGCAGGATTATCACAAGACCAGAATAACATTTAGTAAATTGAGGTCACCAGATTACAATAGGCAAACTTAGTTTTTCAATGTTCGTTGTTTAGCAAGGTACGATGACAGGGAAATAAGAACGCTGCGGACCCTGGATCCGATATGAACTCGAGACAGAGTTCAAGTGTATCTTGCTGGTGGGAGTCTGAGGCGTTTCAGGCGCCGCTACTTGTGAGGGTGGACCCCGAACGAGGCCGATGGTTCTCCAGAGGATCTCTCCGGCTCAATCCCCCTCGAGGAGCGAGGTGAAGGAGCTAGACTGTGGAGGGTTGCGGCGATTCGGGATCGGTGCAGCTCACGGGGCGAGGCGCTGTTCAGGCCTGCGGGGCATACTACTTCTTAGCACGCCGGGTCTTACTCGTGGATCTGTGAGGGGCGTCGAATTCTCGGGCAGACGGGTGCAGCACCAGGCTTCCGGTACCACGGTACGGGGAGGCCTTTCTTGAGGTGCGGCACACGCCTTGGTATGCAGGAGCGCAAAGCGAGACAGCTGGGCACGTTACGACGTACGGACCGTCCGAGGCTATGAGATGCTCTCCGTGCAGATTCCGGCTGGAGAAGATGAGAGGTGCGAAGCTCGCTCCGTAAGCAGCGAGGTGACAGGAGAGCAGGCGGCCCGGCACTGAAGAGGAGAGCGGCTCAGGGATGAGCGGGGCTCTCTACGGCGGGGCGACCAAGCTCCGAGCTGTCACGACCTGGGAGAGGGTGAAGGCACCCGAGTCACAACTCTGGCGAGAGATTAAGAACTGAGGCCCAACAGCAAAGGGGCACAAGCAGATAGAACCCAATGGTCCTGGGGTTCCGTTCAGGGGGCAAGCTCTCAATCAAGCCCTTGGAGATCGTTTCAGGCACAAGTCTACAAAGTCCTATCTGGTCCTTTCCTCTCCGTTCTCAGCAAGGCACCACTGCAGGCCAGTCTTACAGGATACAGACTGCCTGACTAGAAGGACCCAGAGAAGCTGAAGGACGGAAACCAGAGGTTCGTCGTGGTCAAAACTGGATCTGATTTGTAAGGAGCGGAGCTCCTATATTTATACTGCAGTTCTTTTGTCTTTGCAGGCCAGGGGGCCTGAGCCTGGTTCAACCCGGTTCGGAAGTACTTTGTTGACAGGACGCTGCCGTCTTCTTTGAGGGTGCAGGGCAGAGACATCAGGCGCTCTGCAGGAGGTGGAGCCAGCATAGTGGTGGTGGAGCACAACCCTATTCAGAGTCAAGGACTACTCCGCCCACCCATCCTGGTGTAAGCATCTCATTCACCACCTTGAGCCCCCGACTATCCCCCGGGAATCTCCCAGCTCTATCACTCACACAAACCCAGACACCAGATACACATCCTGGCAGAGGCGGGCTGAACAGTTAGGCGAGCAAAGGCTAACTTTCTAAAAGTAGCATTTGCAAACACAGGATATTAAAATAAACCTTACTAAAGGAAGTATTTTATTATTCTGAGTTCAGGCATACTAAACTCGACTTGCTACCGTGTTCCCGGAGCCTGCCTGGACTATAGCGTGTAATAGCTCCGTCAGCTCATCTGGCCTAAGAGAACAGGTGGCCCTTCAATAGTGAAGAACAAGAGGCGGTAATTCACTACTAGGACATGCCACACTCTAGGCCTGTCCTACCTTACGCTTACAATGCACCGTGCACGTAGGCCTACCATAGGGGTGACTGATATGAAGGTGAGGGAAGGTTCTGGGACTGGCAAGTGTGGGCACTTGCACAGCCAGCATGACAGTACGGGACTGTACGCAGGGTCAGCAATGGCGGACCAGAGGCATATCTTACGAGGCCGCTTCTGTGTGTGGCGCAACCAGCGCTGCAGGCCCACTAGCAGCATTTGTATCTGCAAGCCCCGGCACGCCTCGTGCACTTTACTGGGGACTGACAGTAAACCAAATAATCCAATCGTGGAAATCAATTACACATACACTTTACATTGGGAGCACTTGCACTGCGGCACAGATCGGCCGTGGCGCAGTGCCCTGAGCATCGAACACCAGCAAAACATCTGAGGCACATCAGCAAAAAGTGGAAGGGAGACTCAGGCCAAGGTGCCAGGTCTAACACATGTCCCCTCCAGCTAAAAAGGTGAGGAGAACTACCCTACCCCAGGGAGTTCCTCATCACTAAGGCGGAAAAACCTTGACAGACCGTCAGCATTGGCGTGGTCTATCCAGGGCGGTGTTTCACCGTAAAGTCCATACTCTGTAGAGAAATGGACCACCTCAACAGTTTCGGGTTTTCACCCCTCATTTGCATCAACCATCTGAGGGTCCTGTCGTCTGTCTGAACTCGGAAGTGAGACCCAAACAAGTAGGGTCTTAGCTTCTTCAGGGCCCAGACCACAGCAAAAGATTCTCGCTCAATCGCACTCCACTTCTGTTCCCGTGGAAGTAACCTTCGGCTGATGAAGGCCACAGGGTGATCTCAGCCCTCCTCAGTCATCTGTGAAAGGACAGCCCCTATCCCATGCTCTGAGGTGTCTGCCTGCACTAAGAACTCATTGGAGAAATCAGGAGCCAGGAGCACGGGCGCCGTGCACATGGCCTTCTTCAGGGTGTCGAATCCTTCCTGACAGGTGTCGGTCCAGATCACTTTCTGGGGCTGCTTCTTCGAAGTCAGCTCTGTCGAGAGGGCAACGATGGTGCAGTATCCCTTGACGAACCTCCTGTAATTCCCAGTGAGTCCGAGGAAGGCCCTCACCTCCGTTTGGGTCTTGGGGGCTTCCCAAGCCAGGATGGTCTGAACTTTGTGTTGAAGGGGCGCCACCTGGCCGCTCCCAACTTGGTGTCCCAAATACACCACAGAACCCTGCCCGATCTGGCACTTGCTTGCCTTGATCATGAGGCCTGCCTTGCGCAGAGCCGCCAACACTTCCCAAAGGGGCCACAAGTGTTCCTTCCACGTTCCGCTGAACACTGCGATGTCGTCCAAGTAGGCGGCACTGAACGCGTCCAGTCCAACCAACACCTGGTTGACCAACCTCTGAAAGGTGGCAGGGGCGTTTTTCATCCCGAAGGGCATGACCCGGAATTGGTAGTGCCCATCTGGGGTGGAAAACGCTGACCTCTCTTCGGCCCCTTCGGTTAAGGCAATCTGCCAGTACCCAGACGTTAAGTCAAACGTACTGAGGTACCGAGCAGCTCCCAACCGATCGATGAGCTCATCAGCTCTGGGGATAGGGTGCGCGTCAGTCTTCGTGACCAAATTGAGTCCTCGATAGTCCACACAGAACCGGAGTGCAGGTGTGGCTCCCGGCGCCGCAGCCTTCGGGACCAAGACCACTGGGCTGGCCCAAGGACTGCTGGAGGACTCAATCACCCCAAGAGCAAACATCTTTGAGACTTCCTCTTTGATGCAGGCTCGTACCCTGTCAGCCACGCTGTAAGCCTTGTGCTTCACCGGTAAGCTGTCTCCCATGTCCACATCATGGACGCACCAATCTGTGACATCCGGAACCAGGAAGAACAAGTCAGAGAATTACTTCAGCAACTGGTGGCACTCACTCTGCTGCTCAGGGGTCAGGGAGGGTGAGAGGTTAACTCCATCCACTGACCCATCTCACTCGGAGGCCACCAAGAGGTCCGGAAGAGGCTCGGTCTCCACCTCCATTCCATCATCGGTCGCCAACAGCATGCCCACTTCGGAGCTCTCCAAGTGGGGCTTAAGGTGTTTAACATGTAGGACCCTCAAAGGGTTCCTGGGAGTTTGCAAGTTCACCAGGTAGGTGACAGGACTCTTGCGCTCCAAAACCTCAAATGGACCTGTCCACTTATCCTGAAGTGCACAGGGCTCCACTGGGGCCAAGACCCACACCTTTTGTCCAGGCTGAAGCTCTACCAGAGTGGCATTGTTCCCTTATATGGGGATAAGCAAAAGTGTCCTAAAACACCTATCATGACTACACCAATCATGCAACCCAGAAAAGAAAATAGAATAATTGATGAACAAGCCAGTGAATGTGAATCGGTAATTTCCTTAGAGGATTTGCCAGTAAGAGGGCAAATAAATGATTCACCAAGAAAAGTCACACCAGGTTGTTCGAAAGAAGTGTGAATTGAGACATCTACAGGAATGAAAAATGCCACAATGGTAACCTCAAAAGAAACAAAGATAGACACGAGAAATAGAGAGACCAAAACCACAACTAAAAATATTAGATATATTTAAATTAAGAGTTGAATTGGTAGAGATGATAGCTGTGAATGTAATAGTGGATAGATTAAACACCTTTAGTGAGGAAGAGTTGCTATTCATATGCAGAAACATGAGCCGAAATACAAAAATATTTCATGAAAAATTGATTAATTTGGCCTCAGAAATGGGAATTGACATAGGGAAATCCAAAGTATTGCAGAAACCATATAGAACAGAATTTTCTGAAAAGGATTTAGAAAACATGAATGTTTCAGGAAGGAAATTACAGATAAAAGAATTATTGACCCTGTTGCAAAAATAGGGAGATTTATATAGATGGAAAAGTAGGTGGACAAAGAAAAAGGAAGAAGCACTGGTGAGTCGAACGACATCTGAGTATTGAATGAAAGAAACAGAAAAGGTTGAAAGACTGTGCCCAGAAGTTCCAGGAGAGGGTTATGTACATGTCCCGTGGACCCGACAGGATATTTTATCTTTTACCAATGATTTTCCAAAGGTGAGAGAAGAACCAGTAGAATGGTACTGGCAAATTGAAAGGTGTGTGAAAGTTTCAAAATGTTTGTTGAAGGACTTGGATGGTCTATTCGACATAGTTGTACCTGCCGATTTGTGGACAGAAAGAAAAATTACAGTAGATTGGCTCAATGATAAAAAGACAGGATCCCCGTCAGAAGAAGTAATGAAAAAATATCACCAGGTAATCACTTTCCTGAAGGGAAGATACCCACAAAAGAAACGGATTGGATAAAAATAGAAAAGGATGAGACAGTACATGCCTACTATGAACGTCTTTTATAGGTGTTCAAGCAGTACAGTGGGTTTGAGAATATTGGAAACAAAGACATGACACATTTCGTGTATCGGTGTGTGTCTGGGTTAAGGTTGAAGATATTGCAAATGATTAAGCAGCACATGTTGTGCTGGCAAGCGAAGACCATAGAGAAAATCCTCAAGTACGCAAAGTGCTGTGGAGATGAAATCGATAACAGACGAAAGAATTTAGAAAAAAAAGTAATGTGGGCCCAACTTAAATTAGCAGAACCACAAGAACTCCAGCTAAATAATCAGGCAGGAAACCAAGGAAAAGTGCAAGGCCAAGGCGAAAATAGTGGAGGTAAATCAAGAGGGCGATTGAGAGGAGACGAGGCAAAGAAAAAGTGTCCCTGTCACGGGTGCGGAAAATTGGTGCATTGGAAAAACAAGTGTAAAATTATACAGAATAATAACACCCAAAATCAAAATTTAAATTCAAAGATGCAGAATGAGGTGTTAATAAGACAACCACAGCAGGTTGTAATTCTACAGAGTCAATTGCCACCTGCCCCTATGCCAAATTGTGTGAGTCAAGCCAAGTACAGTGTGGACACCGAATTTCAGGAAGGAAGTGGTAAGGAAAATTTTGTAACACCACCGTTTCTTATGCAGGATTCCAATTTTGACAAAGATATACAATGACAGTGCCTGAGAGGGGAGGAAGAGGAGTGAGTACTTTGCACATTAATGACAGTAGATCAGTCAGGTCCATATATAGATGGTAAGGTTGAAGGGAATCACATCACCTTCTTGTTGGACACTAATGCTACCAGTTCTACTGTGAGAACAGCAGACATCCCAAACCTACCCCCTCTCGGGAGAAACGATCCAAGTAGTGGGCGTTTGTAATAAACAAATTAGGACCCCAATTACAAAACCAATGGAACTATGTATTGGCAATTTTAAAGAGATGCATACGTTTGTTGTGTGTGACTTAAGTCCCGTAAACTTACTAGGAAGGGATTTATTGTGCAACATTAACTGCACAATATTCTGCACACCAGATGGTGTTGCAATTCAGACCCCCGATGAAGACGGAGTCTACAAAATCATGTTAGCCAAGCAAGTAACAGAAGTAAATGAAAAGTTTTCCATGATGACAGAAGACAAGCTACCAGATGAGGTCAAATCTACTGTAAATCCTGAAGAGTTGGATTTTACAGGAAAAGAAGTAGGATTAATGGCAAATGTAGATGCAGTAAAAGTAACTGTGAAAGAAGGTGCAGTTTATCTAAATACCTGACAATACACAATTAGTCCGGAATTTAAAGCTGGTGTTGCAGCAGAAATTGATCGATTGGTTGAGGAAGGCATTCTGAAAGAAATAATGAGTAGTACTTGTAACTCACCCATAATTGGAATAAAGAAACCTAACGGGAAATATAGGGTGGTTTAAGATCTGAGTAAGATTAATAAGATTGTCATGCCATTTTACCCTGTAGTGCTAAATCCATCAGTAATTTTATAGCAGATATCATTGACAGCAGGATGGTTTACCATAATTGATTCATGCCATGACTTTTTCTCCATTCCATTGCACCCCGATAGTCAATTTTTATTTTATTTTAAATTTGAGGAGCATGTTTACGTTTGGAATTGTGTACCTCTAGGGTACACTGAAAGCCTTAAATTTTTTAATCACATTTTGAAAAGATGTCCTGAATGTTTGTGTGAAGCACCTGCCCTAGGAATGCCAGACTATTCGAAATACTTTGCATTAGTCTATTACGGGAGAGATAAATGTTCAGTCTCAGTCCTAACCCAGAGACATGGCCTAATGTGATGTCCTGTGGCATATTTTTCTGCTACTTTGGACCCCGTGGCATCTGCACTGCCAAGTTGTCTAAAAGCTGTAGCTGCAACGTGCATGAGTCTGGAACAATGCAAATCAATTGTTATGGGACACCCTGTAAAGGTGTACATACCACATTCAGTTGCAATTCTGTTGACAAGAACACAAACTCAGTATCTTACTCCTAGTCGATTGACAAAATATGATTGAGTTATACTAGGGGCTGAGAACGTAACCATAGTCAGGTGTACTGTTCTAAACCCAGCAACTTTGTTGCCAGATCCATACCAGGAAGAAATGAAAGAAAGTTGAACATGAATGTCTCGACATTACTGAACTCAGTACCAAACCTCGTCCAGACGTATGTAATGTTATGTTAAGGGGTTATAAAGTGCTCAAATCAGCCTGGGGCATCACGGCGCTGACTAGACAGAAATATGACTGAGGGAGGAAATGGACATGAATAAAGCAAAGGTTACTAGAACAGAAAGACTTTCAGCTGTTTGCTAAAGATATTATAGCTTGTGATTTGATGTAGAGCCTGTGAGAGTTGATTACAATACCTTGGGGCTAGAAATTAGAAGGTTCTACCTCCAATACGGACCAGCCGAATTCGGGGAATCTGTAAAAAATCCTGAGCGCTAGATCTAAGATTCCTACATGGAGAGTATTTTTGTAGTTTTTTCCACAAATACAGAGGGCACCTTTCATTCAGTGCATTGTATGTTAGGCAGTAAATCTTGAAAAAGGATCTCCTCTTTATTGACAGCCAGTGCTGTTCCCTCAACTGAGGAGCCGAAGATGAACGAGCAAGTTGATTTAGAATCATTCTGGCTGCCGTATTTTGCACTACTTGAAGTTTGATCAGTAGTGTCTCTCCTACTTCCACCAACAGAGCATTCCCATAATCCAGGCAGCTGATTACCATGACCTGTACTAACATTCTACGGTGGGAGATAGGTATGTAAGGTAGAATTTTTCTCAAGAGTCCAAGGCCATAGTACCATGAGCTTGTTTGTCGTGGCTGATACGTGATCTTTCATACTCAGGACCGGATCCAATTTTAGACCCAGGATTTTTACAGTCAGTTTAGGGGGGGGGGGGGGGAGGGGGGAAGGCTTAACTGAGCCAGCCACCAGTCCTCTGACAAGACATCCATAGCTTTCCCCATAAGCATCACTTTGTTTTTTCCGGATTCACCTGGAGACAATTAGCAGTCATCCAGTCGGAGATGGCAAACATACCAGTCGCAAAACGGGCTTTGTCGAGAGCTGGGTTTGGACCGATGTTAAATATAAGCTGCTTATCATCAGCATACGAAATTATCTCAAAACCAAGCCACTCGACAATCCCTGCCAATGGTGCCATATATAGGTTAAAGAGGGTTGGGCTTAAACAAGAGCCCTGTAGAACGGCCTTATCACTGTGTCTCTTTTCGGAGGTGTAAGGTCCCAGCATCACTGTTTGGGTTCTCTCAGACAAGAAGTGGTTAAGCCACTTAAGTGCAACCCCCTTAATACCAGAGGCTACAAATCTCTCCGCCAGCCTAGAATGCGAGATGGTATCAAAAGCTGCAGACAGATCTAGGAGGATCAGAATTGCTGAGCCCCGCATCAATAGTCTGTCTGAGAGAATTGCGGTCTCTGTACTAAAGCCTGGCCGAAACCCTGACTGTGATGGATCCAAGAGATGGTTATCTTCCAAATAGGTACTTAATTGTCGGTTGATAATCCCTTCCAATATTTTGCTCAACAGAGGTAGCAAAGAAATGGGCCGGCAATTACCAAGGATTAGAGGTGCTTCTGTGGGTTTTTTCAGAATAGGGCGCACAAATGGCTCCTTCCAAATCACTGGAATGGTACCCGCATGGATTGAAAGATTAAATATGTCTCTAATTACTGGGGCACAACAGGTTGCTAATATTGCCATTGTTTTCGGCGGGCAGAGATCTGAAGGTGACCCTGATTTGGCCGTCACAAGACCTTTCAAGACCTCCTCTGTTGTTATCATTGCAAAACCACTAAAGGAGCTAGCTACACTCTCATTCTGCTTCTCAAATGAGCTAGAGGAAGGCGCGTCATGTGGGACTGGTGGAGGAAAGTTCTCATAAATGTTAGAATTTTATTGTGAAAATAGAGTGCTAGGGAGTTACAAAGTTCCTGCGATTCCACCGGATCCTGACTACACACTTTAGGGGATACAAAATCCTGCACTATACCGAACAATGTTTTAGGAGAATTGCTGGCATTTTTAATATGGGTAACGATAAACTGGTGCCTGGCCCTTTTTAGGTTGAGATGGTATTTTGCTAGAGCCTGTCTATAAAGTAATTTATTTTCATTGTTCTTACCAGAGCGCAACATTCTCTCCAGACGCCTGCAACTACCTTTTTCCATTTTAAGTTCTGCCGTGTACCAAGGGGTGGAGGCCGCCTCGGTCTTATGAGGCGATTAGCAGTCTTCTGGCCTGGTTGCTGCCTATTAATCAAGACCATCCAGTAGAGAGGATCGGGAGAGTCGCACCTTAGCTGGTCTATGTTGGTAAAGACCAGATCTATTTGGTGACCTGCTCTATGTGTTTCAGAAAAGGGGGTGGTGATGAACAGAGTGTCTGAATTAAGCAGACCACTCTTACCCAGTCCAAAGATCAGGGCTTGATCCATCACCGTTATTTATCTCACTGCACCCCTTGTTGTTAAATATTTTGTCCACCCTAAGCGTGGAAGGGTATACTCAGATGTGAGTCCCTTGCTCATTGCACCATCAGGATTCAAGCAAGCCGGGCCGACGATGGCTGAAATGCCAGAAACCGGTCCCCGGAAGCTTGTTTCCTTCCCAGTGTAAGAATTGGCTTGGTAGTTTGGTTTGCCCTGTTCCCATCATGCACTGGGACAGGAACAGACTAATTTGCATATAGCCAAGTTCTGAGCTGGGATGGTGCAGTGAGCTAAAAAACGGTGTTGGATCTAGCCCTGATCTCTTGACTGGGTGAGAGTATTCTGCTTAATTCAGAAACTCTGTCCATCACCACCCCTTGTTGTTAAATATTTTGTCCACCCTAAGCGTGGAAGGGTATACTCAGATGTGAGTCCCTTGCTCATTGCACCATCAGGATTCAAGCAAGCCGGGCCGACGACGGCTGAAATGCCAGAAACTGGTCCCCGGAAGCTTGTTTCCTTCCCAGTGTAAGAATTGGCTTGGTAGTTTGGTTTGCCCTGTTCCCATCATGCACTGGGACAGGAACAGACTAATTTGCATATAGCCAAGTTCTGAGCTGGGATGGTGCAGTGAGCTAAAAAACGGTGTTGGATCTAGCCCTGATCTCTTGACTGGGTGAGAGTATTCTGCTTAATTCAGAAACTCCGTCCATCACCACCCCTTGTTGTTAAATATTTTGTCCACCCTAAGCGTGGAAGGGTATACTCAGATGTGAGCCCCTTGCTCATTGCACCATCAGGATTCAAGCAAGCCGGGCCGACGACGGCTGAAATGCCAGAAACCGGTCCCCGGAAGCTTGTTTCCTTCCCAGTGTAAGAATTGGCTTGGTAGTTTGGTTTGCCCTGTTCCCATCATGCACTGGGACAGGAACAGACTAATTTGCATATAGCCAAGTTCTGAGCTGGGATGGTGCAGTGAGCTAATAAACGGTGTTGGATCTAGCCCTGATCTCTTGACTGGGTGAGAGTATTCTGCTTAATTCAGAAACTCTGTCCATCACCACCCCTTGTTAAATATTTTGTCCACCCTAAGCGTGGAAGGGTATACTCAGATGTGAGTCCCTTGCTCATTGCACCATCAGGATTCAAGCAAGCCGGGCCGACGACGGCTGAAATGCCAGAAACCGGTCCCCGGAAGCTTGTTTCCTTCCCAGTGTAAGAATTGGCTTGGTAGTTTGGTTTGCCCTGTTCCCATCATGCACTGGGACAGGAACAGACTAATTTGCATATAGCCAAGTTCTGAGCTGGGATGGTGCAGTGAGCTAAAAAACGGTGTTGGATCTAGCCCTGATCTCTTGACTGGGTGAGAGTATTCTGCTTAATTCAGAAACTCTGTCCATCACCACCCCTTGCTGCTCTATGTGTGGCGCCCTCTACCCTTTGGGTAAGTCCCATAAGTTCCAGAGAAGAAACGAGTTTGTTTACCTCTGGGTCTGTCAAATTTTCCACTGTGGCGGCCGCATCCTAATGCCACCCACGGGACCCCCGCCCTAATGGCGCCGGTCCCAATCCACGCTAGGATGACGGGCGGACAAAGTCCGCCCGTCATCCTAATGGAGCCCATAGTATCAGAACTCTGTGCTAATTCAATTGGGCCTTCTAGCCTGATGATCCTTTCGTGTCATGCCTCTTAGTTGGCAAAGGGGATAATTTACTTAGGGATACATTTTGCGTTCTTACATTCCTTCAAGTTCATCATAAGGATATGCACATCTCAAGACTTGCAAGACATATACTTATTTTACATCGATTTCCTGGAAATGTCCATTGTTGAAGAATTGTGAAGAGATATGAGCTGAAAGAACATGTGGCAATCTGTAAATAACCCAGAGATGCATTTAATGAAAGATTCCCTGAGGGATGCGGGGGCTGAAAACTAAATTCCTTTCTATAAAGAAAGACGTTTCATTTTACAGTCATTTGGAAAATATAATTTTGGCTGTTTGCAAGTATTGCTAGACTTTACAAAATGGAAGAGGCATTAAATAACCAACATTAAACCTTGCTTTACAGATTTTAGCATTTAAGTAACGTTGGAAATATGCCTGCTTTTCAGTCTACTTTATGAAGAGATGAACATGCATTTTTCATCTGGCTTAGAGAATATCCTAGTTTATTTCAATGCAATAATCTGTATTAAAATGATTTTCAACTTTTGATAAACAAATAATTTACTTACCGATTTGTAATAGTTTACATACGTTTTCTGTCTTAGCCAGTGCAGCCACTTACCTTGTTTTACATACATATTAAGGGTGATAAAAAATCTAGCAATACAATCTCGTTCGAAATCTTTATTGGGCACAAACACAAAGGCCATAAAAGCACATAAAAAGGAAACAATTCTTCAATGGTCACCAATACATAAATAGCAATATAAAAAAACAATAATAAAAGTTCTAAAACTTCTATATAAAATACATTATAGTATAATACTTTTCCATGTATAGCACTCCATATATAAAGTGCATTTATAACACAAACCAGAGGGTTCTCTGGAGGAAAAATATAGATTTTAAGGCATCTATGAAGTCCCTAATATTACACGCAAGGAAATGTGGTTTTTAAATAATATCTCCTTAAACAATCATAAAAACCACAGAATAAAAGAAAATGCTGTGTGCTTTGAGCTGACACTCCGCGCAGGGACAGGCTATTGTGGCTGACGGATGCTTTTCATCTGAGAGAAAGTGACAAGATGGTGAACAATACCCAATTGTAATCTAGATAGCACAGAGAGATGCTGAGTATTAGTCACCTGTTAGACCTGACATCTTTTGGCGTGATTACCCCTATCTTTTTGCCTCTGCCTCCTGTATGTTTTTTTGATGCTGTGCTGGATTCGTTTTGCTGGTTTAGATGCTTTGGACACTCTGCCGCTGCTGATCAGTGCCAGAGTGTAAGTGCTCCCTATGTAAATTGTTATCATGATTGGATATCCATGTTTGGCATATTCGTATCACCACGAAGTCCCTTGTAAAGTGCACAGGGTGTGCCAGGGCCGGTGATGACGAATGCTACTAGTGGGCCTGCAGCACTGATTGTGCCACCCACAGGAGTAGCTCTAAAATGGTGTCTCGGGCCTGCCACTGCAGCGCCTACGGGCAGTTTAGAACTGCCATGTCCTCCTGGTCCGCGTCCCCGCTGACCAGGCCAACCCTTCCCTTTTCGTGCACATCAGTCACCCCTATGGAAGGCCCAAGGTACCCCCCTGGGCAGGGTGCCGTGTATGGGAAAGGTAGAGCATGTACTGGTGCAGGTACCATGCTCTGGTAGTGAATTACCGCCATTCTCGTATTCACTATTGTAAGGCTATCTCGCTCCATAGGTTAACATGGGGGATGCCGGCTACAGTGGTCAACGGCATTTCTTCCCATAGGAGCAAGATAGGACATAAGTATTTAGTATCCCTGAACTCAGAATTTAATAACGCATCTTTTAGGAAAGGTGGTTTTTAGATCCTGTGTTTGAGGACAGCACTTTTAGAAAGTTGCTGTTCTCTTGTCTGACCCTTCTGTGTGCCTGAGACTGTTTGTGTATTGGCTGTCTGGGTTGCGAGTGGCAGGAGCCGGGGAAAGCCCCGAGGCTGGATGAGTCAGCACTAGGCTGAATGAAACGATTGCGACCTGAGTGGTGGGAGGAGTTGGCACCTGGGCTGAATAGGGCTGTGCCTGCCTGCCACAATGCGGGCTCCACCTCCTGCGGGGCGGCGGAGGACTCTGCCCCTCACTCTGAAAGGAAAGACGCAGCCAACACATTAAGGTGCTCAGGATCCACCCAGAACTGGTTCAGACCGGGCTCAGGGCCCACATGCACAGAGAGAACAAAGATTTTAGGGGTATAAGTACAGGACCCCTGACAACAGAAAATTAGATCATCCTGGAAAGCAAGAAGGAACCTCTGCCAAGGAGAAAGCTGACGTGGAAGAAGGAAGATTGTCCCGCTGTTGCTCTGCTGGACTGACCTGCTGTTGCTTTGCTGCCAAGGAAAGGGGAAGGACTTTGCTGTGAGCTGTGTCCCCTGTCTTGTAAGGAATCTCCAAGGGCCCGAGAAGAGCTGGCTCCCTGTTTCCGAAGTCCCAGGAACAAAAGGACTTCACCCCCAGTCTCCCTGAACTCTGCTGAGAGAGTTCTGACCTTCGTAGAGCGCTTGATCCAGTTGTGGGGCCTCTAGAAGTTGAACCTGAGCTGGGAAGCTTGAGACTAAGCTGAGAAACTAGTGAAGCTTGAGAAGTGTCGCATCGCTCGTTTGCGGAGCGCATCCCCGACAGTGCGAGAAGTTTCCCGCCGCTACGAGGGTCGAGATCGGCGCAGCCCCTGACATCGCTGCCGAGGCCGTTGCACCCTTCGTTTGCGGGACGCACCAGACCGGTGCGGGAGAATCGAACATCGCTGCGAGTGTCGTCGCAGAGCCTGTCGTCTGGGTGAGATCGCCGCCCCGCTTGCTTGCGGACCGCATCACGTCGCTGCGAACATCGTCGCAGAAAGTCATCACATCGAGGAGCTGCGAGAGAGAGGGTCACCGCTGGTCTGCGCATCGTCGCCCCGGAGATCGTCGCAGCCCCTACGAGATCATCGCATCGTGCCTTGCCGAGAACAGACTTCCCACGGAACCTACGCACCGGAATCTACGCAAGCTGCCTTCCTCCCCTTACAGACCGGATTCGTCGCCGCACGCCCGCTGCTGCAGCGGGGCTGTCGCATCGCCTCCCCAGGGTCTCAGGAGTAACGCACCGCTTGTTTCCACCGCACCAGCTTCCTACTTGTGGAACTTTGTTGCATCTAAAAGGTACTGTGAGTAAACGTGACGCAACTGTGAACTTTTTACGCATCTGTGGATCATTGGATCCCAACGTAAAGAACTTTGATTACAACCTGAAGAACTCCTTTGAAACCGTAACCTTGAACTGTGTATGTTGGATTTTTGACGTTTTTGGTCTTGTGTAGTTTAGAATAAATATCTTTATTTTCCTAAACTGTTGTGGAATCAGTTTGTGGTGTTTTCACTGTATTACTGTGAGTGTTGGTACAAATACTTAACGCATTGCCTCTGGTTAGCCTAGACTGCTCCGGCCAAGCTACCTTGAGGGCGAGCAGGGGTTATCTGAGAGGGTTATCTCCTTGTCCTGACTAGAAGCAAGGGTCCCTATTTGGACACTGGTACCTACCTCTGCCAACTAGAGACCCCCAGTTCTAACATTGGTGGTCAGGCGGTGGGATTTGAACTTGTATTTGTACTTGACCCACAGTAATTGGTGTACATCACTAGTGAGTGCAGACCATTACGCCACCGCATACTACTGGTTTTTTTTGAGTTTTTGAATTCTGTTGTTGAGTAACTCTTCGAAAAACATCATGTCTCTAAATGGGAAAGCGCCCAGTGAGGAGGCAGAGGTAGATCTGGAATTCTCGATTGAAGATCTGTACTCCTACTCCGTAAAGCATCTGAAGAAATTCTGCCAGCAGTTTGAGTGCCCCATAAAGAGCACCTACAGGAAAGAGGAGCTGCAGAAGATCTTGAAAGCCCATTGGGAGGCACAAGAGGGAGAGGACGATGTGGATGTAGAGAATGCTTTTCAAGGCACAGATCTGCCAGTGGGCAGAGTAGGCTCAGGAGCTGGCAGCAACCACTCCAGTAGGGGCCTCACCCCAGAAGAGTTATAGGAAAATCAAAGAATAAGAGAATATGACTTGGAGGTCATGAAAATGAAAATGAGGCAAATGGAAGTCGAGAAGGCGGCGGAGGAAAGCAAGGATGCCCGCGCCTTGGAAGAGAAGAAATTGCTTCTGGCTCATGAATTGAGAATAAAAGAGCTGGATCTGAAAAACAAGGAGGTGGATGCCAGTTCTAATGGTGGCAGCGCACAGCCAGTGCATGGGGGTAAGGTATATATTCCCAAAGACCTGGTGCAGAATTACCATAGGAGTGAGGATATTTATGCCTGGTTCACTTCGTATGAAATTGCATTGAAGATGAATGATGTGCCTGACAAGTATTGGGGGGCGGGCCTGTGGAAACATTTTGAGGCGTCTGGGAGGAGTGCTCTAGAGCCCTTAGAGTTGACAGGTGCCATGGCCTACCCCAATATGAAGGAGGCCTTATGTCTCAGGTATGGCCTTACTCCAGAGCAGTACAGACTGCAGTTTAGAAACTCCAAGAAGAAAGAGTCTGAGACTTGGATGGAGTGTGTGAATGGGTACTCGCGTGCACTGGAAGGTTGGATGAAGGGCAGTAAAGTAACTGATTTGAAGGGGTTGTTGCATTTAATCAGTTGGGAGCACTTGAGTAGTCTTTGTGTTCCAGAGCTGCGCCAGCATCTTTTAGACAGCAAGCTGACAGACCCCATTGAGCTTGCTAAAGAGGCGGACCGCTGGACCAGTACCAGGGTCCACAAAGGAATTGTGGGTACCACAGCCAAAGGTGGGCAGGGTCCCCAGCAGAAGAGTGGGGGGGACAAGGGTAACCAAAAGGAGTTCTCACAAGGGCCCCAAAGTAGTTCCCAGGAGAAGGATTCCCAACCCCCCAAGCCTAAACAGCCATGGCCCTCTAAGGGTAGGCGGGACAAGAGAAATAACCAGGGTCCTCCTACCTGCTATCACTGCAACGAGGTGGGCCATATTGCTCCGAAATGTCCCAAAAAGAAACCCGCACCCACTGGTGCTCCCGCCCCGGCGTTAGCTAGTGTAGCTTTGGGTGGGGACTTGGTTTCTAGTGATTGGGGAGAGCTAGCAGTCATGACCCTTGTCTCGCTAGGAGACCGAGAGATGGTCCCGGAAACCTTACTGCCCTCTAACACTAAGAAATATGGGCAGAAGGTGACCATCAACGGGAGGGAGGTTGAAGCTCTGAGAGACACCGGAGCCAGTGTGACATCCGTGAGGTGTCAGTGGGTGTCGGACGAGCAGATCATCCCTGGTGTACTCCGCCCTGTAGTGGCCGCTGACAGCTCAGTGCGCCTCTGCAAGATAGCGAAGGTTTCCTTTGAATGGGGAGGAGTCTCTGGTCTTTTGGAGGTAGTTGTCAGTGATGCCTTGCCTGTGGATTGTCTGTTAGGTAACGACCTGGAGAGTTCTCCATGGAAGGACATAGAACACCAAACTCACTTGGAGATGTTGGGTCTGCCTGCGTGGATCTGCGTGACCACGCGTGCTATGGCAGCCAGTAAGGGTGAATCAGCAGAACTGGAGCCTGGAACAGTGGCCCAGAAACCTGCCAAGAGAGGAAGAGGCAGAGGGCGCGGGAAACCAGCCCCAGCCGTTCCCACGGTCCAGGAGGAAGCAGAACCTGAGGGGGATGCCCTGGAACCTACAGGGGAACAGGTAGCCGAACTGGGAGACCTACCTGAGCTGACCCATTGGCAGCAAGAAGGTGGTCCGTCCAGGGAGGAGTTCTGCCAGGCGCAGAAGGAGTGCCCTTCCCTCGTTGGTCTGCGGCAACAGGCTGTAGACCAGGCAGCAGGTGGAGCAGTCAAAGATCACTATGTCTACTGGGAAGGTGACCTACTTTATAGCGAGCCTAAGTTTGCTGAGCCCGGGGCAGCCCGTGTGCTGGTGGTACCCGAGCGCTTCAGAAACTTCCTAATGGGTCTGGCTCATGACGTGCCTCTCGCAGGACATCTGGGGCAAGACAAGACCCTACACCGGCTTGTCACCCACTTCCACTGGCCCCAGATGAGGAAGCACGTCGGTTCCTTTTGCCGATCTTGCCAAACCTGTCAAGCTAGTGGCAAGACTGGAATGAAGTTGAAGGCCCCCCTTCAACCCTTCCCAGTGGTGAGCACCCCTTTCGAGCGGGTGGGCATAGATATCGTAGGGCCCCTGGACCCCAAGACAGCCTTAGGCAGCAGGTTCATCCTGGTCTTGGTGGACCATGCCACCCGGTACCCGGAAGCAGTCCCTCTCAGGACAATCACAGCACCCGTGGTGGGCCGTGCATTGATGGGGATCTTTTCCCGTGTGGGGTTCCCCAGAGAGGTGGTCTCCGACCGGGGTGCCAACTTCATCTCTCGGTACATGAAGTCTCTATGGGAGGAGTGTGGGGTAACTTATAAGTTCACCACTCCTTACCATCCTCAAGGAAATGGGCTGGTTGAAAGGTTCAACCGGACCCTGAAAGGTATGATTATGGGCCTAGCGGAGCCCATGAGACGTAAGTGGGACCTCTTGTTACCATGCCTTCTGTTTGCCTACAGGGAGGTGCCTCAGAAGTCCTTAGGGTTCAGTCCCTTCGAACTCCTGTATGGCCACCCTGTCAGAGGACCTCTCTCGCTGGTGAAGGAGGGTTGGGAAAAGTCCCGGGGAAAAACCCCCCAGGATGTGTTCAGCTATGTGCTGGCCATCCGCAACCAGACACAACGCTTCAGGAAACTCGCTCAGGCGAACCTGGAAGCAAGCCAGGAAGAAATGAAAAGATGGTACGACCAGAATACCACTCTGGTCGAATTTCAACCTGGGCAGAAAGTGTGGGTGATGGCGCCAGTGGAGCCTTGCGCGCTCCAGGACAAGTGGTCTGGGCCATACGAGGTGGTGGAAAGGAAGAGTGAGGTAACCTACCTGGTTAACCTGAAGACTCCCAGGCAGCCCCTGAGAGTTTTGCACGTGAACCGCCTCAAACCACACTTTGAGAGGTCTGAAGTAACCATGCTCATGGCTACAGATGCAGGAATGGAAGAGGATAGTGATCCTCTCCCTGACCTCCTGGCAGTTAAGGAGCACGATGGGTCAGTGGATGGTGTGGTCCTCTCGCCCACCCTGACCCCAGAACAGCAGAATGACTGTCGCCAAGTGTTGGGTCAGTTCTCCTCTCTGTTCTCCCTGACCCCAGGAGTCACCAATTGGTGCGTCCATGATGTGGACACTGGAGACAGTCTGCCGGTAAAACAAAAGTTTTACAGGGTAGCCGACAAGGTCAGGGCCAGCATCAAGGAAGAGGTTTCCAAGATGTTGGCGCTAGGGGTGATTGAGCCCTCCAGCAGCCCCTGGGCTAGCCCAGTGGTCTTGGTCCCCAAGAAAGCTGCTACCCCCGGTGGCCCGCCAGAACTCCGGTTCTGCGTGGACTATCGTGGGCTCAATGCGGTCACGAAGACTGACGCACACCCTATCCCCAGAGCTGATGAGCTCGTAGATCGGTTGGGAGCTGCCAAGTACCTCAGTACATTCGATTTGACTTCGGGGTACTGGCAGATTGCCTTAACTGACGGGGCCAAAGAGAGGTCGGCATTTTCAACGCCAGAGGGGCACTTCCAGTTCCGTGTCATGCCCTTTGGGTTGAAGAATGCCCCTGCCACGTTCCAGAGACTGGTTAACCAGGTACTGTCCGGGCTGGAGGAATTCAGCGCCGCATACCTGGATGACATTGCTGTGTTCAGCTCCACGTGGGAAGAACACTTGCGACACCTCTGCGAAGTGTTGAAGGCTCTGCAAAAGGCAGGCCTCACTATCAAGGCCAGCAAGTGCCAGATAGGGCAGGGATCGGTGGTGTATTTGGGACACCAGGTGGGGAGCGGCCAGGTGGCGCCCCTACAGGCTAAGATCGATACCATTCTGGCTTGGGAGCCCCCCAAGACCCAGACAGAGGTGAGAGCCTTTCTAGGACTCACCGGGTATTACAGACGGTTTGTCAAGGGATATGGCACCATTGTCGCCCCCTTGACAGAACTCACTTCCAAGAAGTTGCCCAAAAGAGTTGACTGGACTGACGCCTGCCAAACTGCTTTTGAGGCCCTGAAGACTGCGATGTGCACAGCACCGGTGCTCAAGGCACCTGACTTTTCCAGTGAGTTCATAGTTCAGACGGACGCTTCAGAGCATGGTGTGGGAGCAGTACTCTCACAAGCCACTGAGGAGAATGGAGACCAGCCAGTAGCTTTCATTAGTCGGAGGCTACTCCCCAGGGAACAGAAGTGGAGTGCGATTGAAAGGGAGGCTTTTGCTGTGGTCTGGGCTCTGAAAAAGTTGAGGCCCTACCTGTTTGGGACTCACTTTCGTGTTCAGACCGACCACAGGCCCCTCAGGTGGTTAATGCACATGAGGGGTGAAAATCCAAAACTGTTGAGGTGGTCCATCTCCCTACAGGGAATGGACTTTACGGTGGAACACCGCCCTGGTACAGAACACGCCAACGCTGATGGTCTGTCCAGGTTTTTCCGCCTTAGTGAAGAGAACTCCCAAGAGGGTGGGTAGTTCTCCCCACTTTCAGCTGGAGGGGACACGTGTTAGACCTGACATCTTTTGGCGTGATTACCCCTATCTTTTTGCCTCTGCCTCCTGTATTTTTTTTGATGCTGTGCTGGATTCGTTTTGCTGGTTTAGATGCTTTGGACACTCTGCCGCTGCTGATCAGTGCCAGAGTGTAAGTGCTCCCTATGTAAATTGTTATCATGATTGGATATCCATGTTTGGCATATTCGTATCACCACGAAGTCCCTTGTAAAGTGCACAGGGTGTGCCAGGGCCGGTGATGACGAATGCTACTAGTGGGCCTGCAGCACTGATTGTGCCACCCACAGGAGTAGCTCTAAAATGGTGTCTCGGGCCTGCCACTGCAGCGCCTACGGGCAGTTTAGAACTGCCATGTCCTCCTGGTCCGCGTCCCCGCTGACCAGGCCAACCCTTCCCTTTTCGTGCACATCAGTCACCCCTATGGAAGGCCCAAGGTACCCCCCTGGGCAGGGTGCCGTGTATGGGAAAGGTAGAGCATGTACTGGTGCAGGTACCATGCTCTGGTAGTGAATTACCGCCATTCTCGTATTCACTATTGTAAGGCTATCTCGCTCCATAGGTTAACATGGGGGATGCCGGCTACAGTGGTCAACGGCATTTCTTCCCATAGGAGCAAGATAGGACATAAGTATTTAGTATCCCTGAACTCAGAATTTAATAACGCATCTTTTAGGAAAGGTGGTTTTTAGATCCTGTGTTTGAGGACAGCACTTTTAGAAAGTTGCTGTTCTCTTGTCTGACCCTTCTGTGTGCCTGAGACTGTTTGTGTATTGGCTGTCTGGGTTGCGAGTGACAGGAGCCGGGGAAAGCCCCGAGGCTGGATGAGTCAGCACTAGGCTGAATGAAACGATTGCGACCTGAGTGGTGGGAGGAGTTGGCACCTGGGCTGAATAGGGCTGTGCCTGCCTGCCACAATGCGGGCTCCACCTCCTGCGGGGCGGCGGAGGACTCTGCCCCTCACTCTGAAAGGAAAGACGCAGCCAACACATTAAGGTGCTCAGGATCCACCCAGAACTGGTTCAGACCGGGCTCAGGGCCCACATGCACAGAGAGAACAAAGACTTTAGGGGTATAAGTACAGGACCCCTGACAACAGAAAATTAGATCATCCTGGAAAGCAAGAAGGAACCTCTGCCAAGGAGAAAGCTGACGTGGAAGAAGGAAGATTGTCCCGCTGTTGCTCTGCTGGACTGACCTGCTGTTGCTTTGCTGCCAAGGAAAGGGGAAGGACTTTGCTGTGAGCTGTGTCCCCTGTCTTGTAAGGAATCTCCAAGGGCCCGAGAAGAGCTGGCTCCCTGTTTCCGAAGTCCCAGGAACAAAAGGACTTCACCCCCAGTCTCCCTGAACTCTGCTGAGAGAGTTCTGTCCTTCGTAGAGCGCTTGATCCAGTTGTGGGGCCTCTAGAAGTTGAACCTGAGCTGGGAAGCTTGAGACTAAGCTGAGAAACTAGTGAAGCTTGAGAAGTGTCGCATCGCTCGTTTGCGGAGCGCATCCCCGACAGTGTGAGAAGTTTCCCGCCGCTACGAGGGTCGAGATCGGCGCAGCCCCTGACATCGCTGCCGAGGCCGTTGCACCCTTCGTTTGCGGGACGCACCAGACCGGTGCGGGAGAATCGAACATCGCTGCGAGTGTCGTCGCAGAGCCTGTCGTCTGGGTGAGATCGCCGCCCCGCTTGCTTGCGGACCGCATCACGTCGCTGCGAACATCGTCGCAGAAAGTCATCACATCGAGGAGCTGCGAGTGAGAGGGTCACCGCTGGTCTGCGCATCGTCGCCCCGGAGATCGTCGCAGCCCCTACGAGATCATCGCATCGTGCCTTGCCGAGAACAGACTTCCCACGGAACCTACGCACCGGAATCTACGCAAGCTGCCTTCCTCCCCTTACAGACCGGATTCGTCGCCGCACGCCCGCTGCTGCAGCGGGGCTGTCGCATCGCCTCCCCAGGGTCTCAGGAGTAACGCACCGCTTGTTTCCACCGCACCAGCTTCCTACTTGTGGAACTTTGTTGCATCTAAAAGGTACTGTGAGTAAACGTGACGCAACTGTGAACTTTTTACGCATCTGTGGATCATTGGATCCCAACGTAAAGAACTTTGATTACAACCTGAAGAACTCCTTTGAAACCGTAACCTTGAACTGTGTATGTTGGATTTTTGACGTTTTTGGTCTTGTGTAGTTTAGAATAAATATCTTTATTTTCCTAAACTGTTGTGGAATCAGTTTGTGGTGTTTTCACTGTATTACTGTGAGTGTTGGTACAAATACTTAACGCATTGCCTCTGGTTAGCCTAGACTGCTCCGGCCAAGCTACCTTGAGGGCGAGCAGGGGTTATCTGAGAGGGTTATCTCCTTGTCCTGACTAGAAGCAAGGGTCCCTATTTGGACACTGGTACCTACCTCTGCCAACTAGAGACCCCCAGTTCTAACATCACCCAAGTCAAATAAGGTGGACATCCCTCTGACAAGTCAAAAGACACATAAGAAACAACAATATGCTTCTTAGATTTGTCAAGCATTCTAAGCTCCTTTCTATGGTTAAAAAAAAGTAGGCTTAATGACACATTTCTACAAAGGGGAGCAGCATGCGTGGTAGTCAAGATGGGTAAATCGAACAGCATTAAAAAAAAAAAACATTAATATAAGACAGCCAGGGTATTTTCATAGCATGGTCGGGAGCTAGACAATCAGATATAATAGACTTGGTAAAATGTGTTTCTACCTTCGACCATATAGACTACCAAAGCAATAGGGGTTTTAAGGCCAACATGTCCTCTAGAAAGTGTAACCCAGTCTCTTTAAGTACTATAAAAGAAGACGTGGATCTGGGAGCGCGAAGCAAGCGTTTTAGAAAGTGGGTCTCTTCCACCTGATGGGGATAGCTGTGTGCATATCCCCATTGGTCCCCCCATAAGTGGCAGCTGATACACTCCTCGCATTGTAATTTTCAATCATTGGCTTGATTGGGCGACTGCTGATCTTATGTGAAAATGTGAACATTCCCTCGCATATTCTACTCACTTTCAACTGAGTGTTAGAACATGATGGACCCATCACTACTCGAGAATAAGACCCCTAAACTACAGAAAAAATTTACATTAACAATTGGGGCTCCCTCGATATAAAACATCCTCGGTTTCTGCACTTTCCTGCCCGTCATAGAAAAAGTTTTAGGGCCAGATGCAATAAAGGGTTTTGCCCATTCTAGGTCTATGGGAAGATGTGTTCATGCATATTGCCCTTAGCCTTGTTAAGTTTCATTTTTCTTAAGTCAGAACTTTGGCCTAGTGCACAAGTATTGGTTTAGATGATCACATTTTTAACCTAGTTGCTAAAGAAATGCATCAGCAGGCTTAAATCCCCTTTTTCTTAATTCCAAGAATCAGGATAGCCAGGCATTTGCACATGCAGATGAAACATAGCACCAGCAGCAAATAGAATGTAAAGTTAAAGCTAGAATGATGTAACTTGGTGGAGTATTAGCATACTTCCCATCCAGTTGCTTTTGTCATCACTTGCCACATATATTCACTCCAAAAGTGGATGCACAATAAGAATAGAAAATTCCTCAAAAACTGCACTGCTCCATTAGGGTGTAGACAGGCAGTTTTCTTTACTGGGAAGCACATTTTCTGGTGTAGGAAAAATGTTTTACTGACGCACATTCCTGCACACCTTGCTACTATGGATTGTCTGAAATTTACAAGAATCAGCATAGCGGAGCGAGAGTACACCCAGAAAGCTACAAAATGTATAGATTTTCAAATGCGCTTGGTGAATATCTTGACAGCCAGAAATCTTTCTTTAAAATGTGTTTTAATTGGCAGGGGACATAATGGTATGTGGAAAAAAGGACTTAATATCATAAGGCACAATTTCACACTGTGTGAACAAACACGAAGATTGAGGCAAGTCAGAAAGTTCCCACTGGTGGGGGCATGGCTATGATGCCAAGCATGCCAGCTGCTATTTGAGTTCCGTCGAATCTCTGCTGAAATCTGCCACCAAGATCCAAATAGGGGGCTCCTGGAGTCTTGTTGCTTCCTGCCCATGAGGTGGTCTTTCGGTGAGCGCCCCGAGGCTGAATTTGATTTCAGGCAGGCGAGTGCAGCTGGACTGAGTGTATGGCTTGCGTCAGAAGGAATCAGCTGACTGCAGACTGAGACACACCCTGCCGTGGATCAGACTGAGGGTGCCTCCATGCTTTGCATGCAGAAGAGGTCATCCCCCCTGCCCATGCCGCAGAGAGAGGAGGCCCTGCCTGGGACTGCAGGGAGTGGACAAACCCGTGGAGCACCAGAGGCTATGGTGAAACCTCCCTCCTTTATTGCTCTGGATCTCCTTCCCATGAAGGAAGTCTGGCCTGTGCATGCCTCTTGGTAGATGTCTGGAAGTACCGAGGAGGATTGGAACTGATGATTCTCTGGCCTGTGCGGGAGAGCATGGTGCGCTCATAATGGCGGACCCTTCCTGGCTTATTGCCTCAAAAGTACCCCCCATGGCCTCCCTGAAGAGGCTGGATAGAGCTGTTGTGGTTTCAGCATCCTGGTTTCCCTTAAACATGGGGTGGCAGCACAGTAACACAGGTTATAGAACATGAAGGCCACATCTCTGAAGCTGAGGGCACAATACTCACATTACAGACTACAAATATCTACCTCCAGTAATCAATCAGTCACTTTGAGTTGTGGTGGGAAGATGCGGAGGGCTGCTACCACAGGAACAACCAAAGGATTGCGGGGGTCCATGAGGTGCTGGAGGGGCCTAAGCAGTTTGTGATGACTTGGCTGCAGTCTTGGTCTCTAAAAGATGAAATGCCTTCCTGTTACATGGTGGAGAAGGCACATATGTCCGTGGTGGCGAGGCCTCCACCTGAAGCCCCGTCGTGATCCATCGTGGCTCGCATCTTCAACTTTATCAATTGTGTTGTCATTCTGAGGGCTTTCCGGAAACAAGAGGCCCTGCTCTGTAACTCAACTAAAGTGATGGTCTTCCTGGACTATACGATGAGGGTCCAACAACAGCTGTGGGCTTTTTGAGACATTAAGCAAACACTGAGCCAACTTCAAATGCAGTATATGCACCTCCACATGAGTTTGGCTAAAGGAAAGGAATGATCTGTGACAGCCAGCAAGACACTCCCGGGCATGCCAAGAGGACTCCATGGAATATCGAGGATAGACGCAGCTGCTGCGGCAGATGTGGCACAAGCTGAGGTGATATTGCTCACCTGCAGGCTGTGCAGCCAGTCCCTGATCAAGACGCTAGCTATCCCTGATCCCGACACCCTCCATGGTGTATACTTCTTACTGTCTCAGAAGGGGCCACTGGTTCCTCTGCTGACACTTAAGGTGCACCTCTGGATACACGGTTTGTAGAAAAGCAGCAGTGACACTCCATTGTCCACCTGAACCTTTAACTTTTTGTTTTGTTGGTGGGATTGTGTTTTCATAAGGGTTTTGGGTATGATCCTTGAAAACGTAGTTGTGGTTAAGCCGCCCAGTTGGCAACAGTTCCCAGTTTATTCCACAACAGATTCATGTTCTCGAGGTATGGGGTGGTGGAGGAGGGTAGTTTTGGGCTGTGTATACAATGGTACAGTAGTTTTCCAACACCACAGGCATTCACAAACTGTGAGCCACACCACACTGACACAGCTATGCATTTCGACCACATCTCACCACACCTGAAGACCCTGAATTGGCTTCCCTACGAAGCCAGAAACCAACTCAAACTGGCTTGTATTACGCTACACTCTAAGTCACCTTTGCATCTTGCTCATAAAATTGAGGTATCCGGAGGAGGTAGGCACTCCCAGAGTGCCAGGGATCTTATGCTGAAACCACCCTCCTTCTGGAAGAAGAAACATACAACAGAGCTTTCTCTAGGGCCGCTCCTAGAATCTGGAACTCATTGCCACCAAGCATCAGAAGAATAACATCTCTGCCTAGATTCAAGAAGGAAGCTAAGACTTTTCTAATTGGCAAATTCCTATCATAACCTCTCTCAGAGCACTTTCGAAATCTGTGACTTTGCAACACTTTATTGCTCTTTATATGATCACCACCTGTTTTAAGCCTCACTAGACTTCGAAGATGTAACTTATGTGATTCTAGTAGCATGGAGAATGTTTAGCATACAGCATACCTGTACCTCTCTGTAATTTTACTGGGCAGGGGCTGATGTTGTGCAGTCCCCCTTGCTCCTGTCAGTATTTTTTCCCTCAAGTGTATTCATGATCATTGGCTCCTAATCTTTGATTTTAGCTTGTTATCTTTATAAAGTGATCTGATACCCCAACAGGTCACGTTTGCACTCTATAAAACACAAAATAAATAAATATTTGATACAAGCCTCCCCTATCAATACCCGATGCAGGTGTAGATCAATCTCATGTCCCAGCTACCTGACTCGGGCCGGATTGGGAACCCAAAGCAGTTCTGGCAAGTTTGCAAAACCAGCCCCCCGGGAGGTGGGGGTTGCAAGTGAGAAGAACTGCTGGTTATGCTACTGGGGGCCGTTTTTGCAGCACTGCTGCAAAACCACCCACCACCTTTAAGCCTCCAGGGGAAATGGCAGATGCCCCCTACTTGCCATTATGGCCCTGACCGGACTCTACCACTGGTGGTTGTTTTTTGACTCCTGACAAGGAATGTTAATGGACCTCTTTATCCAGTCAAATGAGAAGCAGTGCTGAAGGACAATACAGATACACTTCTCCTAGAAATACACCTGCTGGGCACTATGTGCCCATTTCTTGCTCGCATGGGATATTCACAGTTGTTTCATGTGGGGTTCATTTAAGTGCCAATAACAATCACAAAGCTATGGCATGGTACCCGGAGACGATATGTGGCACTGTCAGGCCTTCTCTCGGGCCAGCCAACAGCTATGGCTAGTGTGTATGCCCCACCTCCATTTACACTTCACTTACTCAATACCTTGATTGCATTATCAGCATAGTTCCTGCTCTGACTTTGGGTGATTGGGGGTAACGTTAATGGAGTGGTGGCCTGGGACTTGGGTAGATCCACCCAGACCCACAGAGAAAAATTAGATATTCGATTCTCAGCACAATTTATGAAAGCAGTCGGACATGATTAAGGTCATTTCATCCTCAAGAATGGGGATATACTTAGTACATGGGGCACATTGAACATTCTCCCGACTTGACTATTTCCTCCTACTGAAATCGGAATCCCATAGACTCCTTGATGCCCACATTCATGCCAGGTGCCTGCTCGACAAGTCCCCTGGAGAACTGCTCATATTACTGGGTCCTCAACAGCCTTGACAGGGGTGGCATCTGGATAGCTGGTGGCTTCAGGACACCAGGACCGGACAACATATATAGACAGCCATAACAAAGTACTTAAAATCCAACAAAGGCTCTGTTGGGTCCCCACAAACCCTCTGGGAAGGGTTCAATGCAACAATCACAGACAATTTTAATAGTTATAGTCTGGGACACACAAGAGATGTGTGCTGGAACTGACTGATCTTGAGTCCTACATCGTGGAGCTCAAGGCAGAATATGACAGATCACAGGCCCCTGACGAACTTCAAGACATCTTAAATATTAAGACACTTCTGAATCAGCTATTACATGATGAAGTAATGGCTGTGTAGCTCACTGCACAAAGCTGCATCTATCACTGGGATGACAAAACGAGTAGGACACTACACCGCCTTTGCTCCAACATGTCTCGATACATCCCCGATACCCACATCTTGAATGATGTTGGGGTCAAACACACAGGGGGAGTAGATATAGCCTGCCATTTTGCCTCATTACACAGCGCTACATGCCCCACCACCCAGAACATATCCGGACGCTCGCTGCATCTTCATGAAAGATCTCTCCAAGCAACTCTTGAGCAATGGAGAGAACTATTGGAGAGGAGTTGGGGAAGATCCTGTCTCAGTTTTTACCTAGTAGGACCCCAGGACCCAATGGGTTTCCAGCAAAATTTCTCAAAATATACCAAACCCTACTCCTTGACCCACTCCACGAAATCTTTATGAGGGCCCAAGAGACTGGTATTTTACCCCTGGACTTGCGCCTAGCGGACTTTGTGGTTGTCTCCTAGTCCAGACTCTCATTGGATTGCTGCTCCTCCTATAACCCTATATCTTAATTAAATATCGAAGTCAAAGTTTGGGCCGTTGCCTTGGCCAATCAACTGTTGCCATTAATGACAACATGATCCTCTCACTTCAGTCAGGCTTCATCAGACTATGCGACACATCGCCCTGGTGCAAGCGGATTGCATACCGGGCACACATGTGCTACTGTTTACGGATTTTCAAAAGGCCTTCAACCCAGTAAACCTGGACTACCTGTTTTGCCTGTTGTAAGCCTTACATTTCTGACCCCGTTTTCTCTCCTGGATCAAGGTGCTTTTTACAGACTTGAAGGCTAGGGTTAGTGTGGTGGCTCATGGACAGACCCCTTCCTGGTGTGCAGAGTGACGAGATAGGGTTGCCCAATGTCACCTCTGCTTTTTGCTTTTGCGATTAGAAGCCTGGCGTGGTACCTCAGGGTCGATGTCAAGGTCTAGGGATTAGAGCCGGATCCTGTCATCTCGGACAGAATACCAATCCATGCTGACAACGTCCTAATTTTACTGTATGACCCTCAGGATTCAGGGACCGAGGGCTCCGGTACCTTTGCACCTTTGGGGCTTTCCCAGGGATTACTTTTAACAGAGCTAAAACCTCAATATACCCCATGGCCTACCCAATGGAAGCTGTGGTATAGGCTCAATGAGATACTGGATGATAAATCATTATAAACTAAAATCCTTTTGGGCGCTATGACCACAAATAAAATCACCCAGGTGTACTGCTTGTTAGTGATTCATACACAAGACATCTTTGGCCGCCTATGAGAGGCCTCAGAGAAAGAACTGGGACAACTCTCTAATGACAACTAGAGGGAGGGCTTGGCCTCTCACTAAGTTCGTCATTGCCTTCCAGTTCAATCTTGTGCAATGGAAATCTCTTCAGAGAGCATGCCACATACGAGAACAGCTGTGGAGAATGGGGACTAAAGCCTCATCAGATTGCCTACGTTTTAACACTGATGGGAAACTTTTTTCACCCAGCTTGGGCATGCGCTAAGCTAATCACTTTCTGGGAGGGGGTGGTGGCGATGGTGGGGCAGGTGCTGGGCTGGACTTTACCCAAAAACCCAAAAATGTACCCTCCTCCATATAACGACTGAGGTCGATACTGATAGATACAAGACCGCGTTGCTGTGCCTGGGTCTAGTGGTGGCAAAAAGGGACATTGCTAGTGCCTGGAAAAGTGAGGACCAATGCCATTAGAAAAATTGAAGTCAACGATGGACAGATGCATGACACTGGAAATCCCAATCTATAAAGCTGTCCATATAAACACAATAAAATATGGGCTGCATGCTGCCGCTATAGAGGTATTGATCTACAAAGTCAAGCAGCCCCACAAAGGTCTCTAGATGAGGAACTCTAGACTCACACCATGCACCAGTGAGATGGGGGATAGATTGGGAAGGAGACACACAACGGTCCTGACAGATGTTGTGGGCTGTGGAGAGAGATGCTTTGGGGTATGTTGGCTGTTCTGTCTGCATCCTTTGTTATTACGGCGGCTGAATGCGCTTTTATATAGACCATTTGCCATTTAAAGTGAGAAAATCAATAAAAGGTTTTATAAAGGAAAAGAAAGTTCACTCTGGTGATCCACATGTTTAAGTAAAATGGAGTGGATGAATGCTTTCCATATGTGCATACATACTCTGGAATGCCATCTCTCAAAATCAAGAGGATATCATAAGTACAGTGGCCTAAAGAAAAGCTGCAAACTCTTTTTCTCGTCTACCCCAAGACCATGCTCTTGATCACTCTTTCTTGCTTTCTTACAGATTCTCCTTTTCTAGTAGAAGACTAGTAGGAGACTTCCTCAGTAAGTCCCACTGTGCTTTATAAATCTAAAATACAATATATGTTGAGTGAAAGTATAAGCATAAGCATGGCACCTAATACCACTTACTAAAAATGTTGTTTACTCTAAATATAAATTCTGTCTCTTGTATGGTAAGTCTGGCATACTGAAATCAGTTTCAACAAACACTGGAATGATGAGACTCTCCAGAACAAAAGGAAATTTTATTATGAGTAATAATTCTAGAAGGATTATTTATTTTTCTATATAATGTGAACTCCATGTGTCGGGGTTTCAGAATGCTGTGCAAAGCATAAATAAAACAAGAAGTCAATGATGTATCGACTACGGTAGAATATAACAGGTAAAGTCTTACGACATATACCACATATGTAGCATGGTTTACAGAGGTAATGAGTGATAAGGAGCACAGCTGCTATGTACATAGAATAGAAGTGAGCGATGCATATCAGCTGTAATAAGAATGACACACAGTTTACTATAAATATAAGATAAACAGCATTGATTTTATAATTCTCAGCACAGAGACAATCAGTGATGCGTATGCCAGAGCAAGAGAGTTGAGAAATGAATGAAAGATAAAGAAATGAGAAACACTGCTTACGAACAAATACTGAAGCGAGAAATAATTCTGATTGTAATTCCATACTAGGGTGTGTGAGACGGACTACAGATGGAGAAGATCTGGGGCCATATAAAAATTTTACTAGAGAAAGGAGCAGTCATAGCAATAGTAGTAAATAGATTATGGGAAGAAGTAAAATGTCAGGAAATTATACAATATAAGTTGGATAAGTACATATAGGTCAGTTAGGTCTTAGATAGAAGCAATAAACATCAACATATTAGAGCATAGATTAACCAGAGCAGGAAATATATCATGTGCATTGAACAGTAAGACCAAGTTGTAACAAATAAGTAATGTACGTGATCGGCAACATAAACTATGGCTTGGAGATTGGAAGAGTTGAAATTAAATAAGAAGAAGAATCATAACTCACACAACTGTTGCATCTCCGAGGACATGTGTGATAGTTACACAGGGAGCAAGTTAAGGGGCCAACTCACAAAGATTAATAATCAAGTGTATATTTACTTGCACCCTTATTTGCAACTAACCTAGGTGGATCTCTTCACTTTGCAATTTCCAAACATAGATTTACACCTAAATGTAGACATTTTTCTCCCCTCTCAAATTACAGCGTGAAGTATCCTACAACAGGATTTATGATGTCAAAATTAGTCCTAGTAACTTTGCACATGTAGGAGAAGATCACCACCACCATGGTGGCGACTTCCCCTTGGAAAAGTATAAGAAAATTATTCAAGTTTATTTTTATTAAAAAAAGATTTTAATGTAAATTACAAATGTATATTCATTTTTAATTATCCTATTGCTAATCAGATCAAAGTTTATAGCAAATTAACACATCAAAAACAAATGTGCATTAAGCAATTATTATTTTAATTAATCTATCAAATATCATGTAAAAAATAATTTAATGAAAGGCTCAAGGGGAGTGCATTTGCACCTTTTGACACTTTTACTGCAGTAGTAACTGTAGAAGTTCCATTTGTGGAAAGCAATGGGTATCATCTTTCGAGCTTGAATAAACCCTCCTAAATTTCAGTAAGGATTCCCCATTTTCAACCCCCTTGTCATTGTCCCTCCCACATTGACCCCCAAAACAAATTCCTCCCACCGTGGTGGAGATCTTTGCACAGAAAATATAGGAGAGGTCTCTGTCTATATTCTTAATCTTATTATTATTGTTAACCCCTTCGATGCTTATGACGGAACGGGTCCGTCATCAGCGTCGGGTGGGCTGTGCTGATGACGGAACCGTTCCTTCACGACCACGCCCGTTTTTCGAACCTTCAGCACAGCGCAAAAATTTGCGCCGCGCTGAAGGGGTGAATATTATATCAGCTATTATTGTTATTACCTTTTTCGAATATAATAAAGCATGAGTAAGCCGAGGAAGGCATTTTGGCACAGACTATCATGATTGATCTAAGTGTAGGTGTTAGACCTGGCATCATTGGCGTAGGTCTCCATTCCCCAGCAACCCTGCCTGTCTTTTGTATGTTGGCTGGATATAGATGTTCTGGGCGCCGTGCCACTGCTACTCAGTGCCACAGCGCGAATGCCCCCTGTATATAAATGACTGTGTGAATTAGGATAACTCTGACGCTTACATTAGTATAGCCTGTTTGGTTAAGGTTTACTTTCTATCACTGTATCTGGGCCTAGGAACCCAATAGGAACTACGAGTTCGACATGCTTATGATCAGGCCGCGAGAGCCACCTTTTAGTAAGGACCGTTCAGGTATTATATGTTGTGAAATGTCTTTCCTGAAAATGCAGTAGTTTCTTGTTTAAAGCTTTACTGCGAGCTGTTGCCAGTATGCGTATTGGCCATCTGGTTTTGGAACAGCAGTGTCAGTTGGGTTAGACCTGGCTGGAGAGAGAGAGATTGGTATTCCAAACGTAGGAGGGGTGATTCTTTGATCCAAGCAGGGTCATGCCTTGCAAGGTAAATGATGGCTCCACAGCCCACTGGTCGTCTGATAGCAGACCACTCATTCTGAAAGGGCAGGAAATCGCCTCGTAAACCAAGTGCTCCCCGACCCCACCGATCTGGTTCTGACTGGAGTTAGTGATTTGCTACCTTAGAGAACAAAGACTTTGTAGGTATAAAATGCTGCGCTGGAACTTTGGCCAAGGGTGTTCCTTCTGAATGTCAAGACGAGACTGTCCGAGTGAACCGAGAAAATGGCTTTGCATCTTTAACCCATCTTGCCGAAGAAACCACCCAAGGAGCCAAATTGAGGGAGCCTCCTGTGAAGTCACAGGGACATTAGACTTCACCCAGTCGGCCATTGGCATTCCCGTGCGGGGAGTACTGCTTGCAGGTGAGGCCCCCGTCGAGTAATCTGGAGCCTCTAGTTCTACTGTAAGGGCCGCGGACTGGGCCTCTTTTGAAACTTTTGCTGAGCCTGTATGGGCCACTGCAGCTCAGAGAGAACTGTCGCCGCTGAGCGCCTGCCTAATTCTGAACCTTTGAACCTTTCCTTGCTGAACCTGTGCAGGCCGCTGCAGCTCAGAGGGAACTGCTGCCGCTGAGGACCCGCCAAACCTGTGCGGGACACGACAGCTAAGACGAGAGCCGCTGCTGCTGAGAGCCCGCCTAAGTCAGCACCCTCCAACCTTCCACAGAATCTGTGTGGGCCGCTGCAGCTGAGGGAGAGCTGCCATGGCTGAGTGTCCAGACTTTTTCCTACTGTGCACCATTGTGACTTGTCCCGTCGGCCGCCGCAGCTGAGAGACAGAGCTGTAGCCGTTGAGTGCCCACACCTTTTGCTACTGTGCACCATTGTGACTTGTCCCGTTGGCCGCTGCAGCCGAGAGAGAGCTGTAGCCGCTGAGTGCCCACACCCCTTGTTACTGTGCACCCCGGTGAGCTGTCTCAAGGGCCGCCACTCCTATAGGACCATGTCCCGTTTCTGAATTGTATATAACTTAACCTGTTACCTGGCATCTGAAACATTTTAATTATAAAACCTTTTTAGGTTCAGCCCTTGAGTCACAGGCCCTGGGTTTTCATATTTATTTAGTTATCTATCCATCTTCATGGTGGTTGTATATCTATCATCTAATATGTAGTACTTCACGTATTGGCTTACATTCAATCCTCATATATCTCAGTTTGGTGATTGGAATCCTTTCTTTTTTCCTTTTTTCTGCACTAACCAGCTTCCAGAGTTTCAGTAGCTATATTTGATGTAGTAAATGTGCAATACTGCAGTGTACTGGATTATATATACTGTTATGTAATTTGTATATTGTTCTATTTTTAGAATCTGCAAGTGGTTCTCCCGAAGAAGGCGTTTGTTACGCCGAAACGCGCGTAGAGACAATTTATTTACCCACTTGGTTGTTTTTTTTTATGATTGCATTTATGTTTCTTCATACATGATTATATATTTGTAAATGTGCAAATCTTTTTAACAATGGTGTTATCTCTATGTATTTTATAATCATTTTTCATGTGATGTATATTTTAAAATAAATGAATTATATAATTATTGAAGTCGTATTTGTTAGTTTTTCCTGTACACTGCATTAGGTTTATTGTGTGGTGCCTATATTTCTTGTGCCATTGTACCTGATATCCTTTAGGACCCCACAGTTGCCTAGGATTGCTATTTGTATAAATCAAGGGCCGCCACAGCCAGGGGAGAGCTGTAGCCACTGAGCGCCCACCAGCCTTTGTTACTGTGCATCATCGTGCTTTGTTGTGTGGACCGCCGCAGCCAGAGGAGAGCTGTAGCCGCTGAGCAACCACACCCTTGACTACTTTGCATCCCCTGTTGGAATTGTCCAGAGGTGCGCCGCAGCTGAGAGAGAGCTGTAGCCGCAGAGCGCCGGCACCCTTGACACTTTTGCATCCCCCTTTGGAATTGTCCCATGGGCCACCGCAGCTGAGAGATAGCTGTAGCCGCTGAGCGCCTGCACCCTTGACACCTTTGACTACTTTGCATCCCACTTTGGAACTGTCCTGCAGGCCGCCGCAGCTGAGAGAGAGCTGTGGACGCTGAGCGCCCGCACCCTTGACAACTTTGCATCCCCTCCAGAATTGTCCTGTGAGTGGCTGCTGCCACAGGAGAGCTGCTGCTGCTGTGCGCCCACCTCGGAGTGACACGTCGAGAGTCCTTGCCTCCCCCAACCCGGGCCGCCGCTGCCACGTGCTGCTACTGTGGAGAGCCTGCCTGTACCAGAGTGCCCAAGTCAATGTGGGTGCATGCTGCGGAACTCTGCTGCCCCGTATTGTGATCGCTGGGAGTCCGCCTGTCACAATCTCCACTTCTTTGAGAAGCTGCATGCTATCCCCCTTTCAACGACAGGTACTTGGTGCACAATGGGTGGGTTAGGCCCCGTCCCTGAACTCAGTCAGTGTTACGCTTGGGTCGATACGTTGTCATTTCTTTGAGTCCCTATGGGACGACGTGAATTGTTATTGTTGAAGTGCTTTGAGAGTTGAGTTAAACTGCGAGATAAAGATATTATTTTTCTATACCTACCCGAGTTGTGCCTTTTGTGGTGTCATTACTGCCTTGCTGTACATGGTCATAAACGCTTCACACACTGCCTCTGAGATAGGCCTAACTGCTCATGCTACGTTACCACATGGTTGAGAAGAGGTTTTCGAAAGGCCACTTGCCCTGACTTAGGAGGGAGGGTCCCTAATTGGACAGGGGCGCCAGCCAGTGCCAACAAGAGACCCCAATTCCTAAGAGTAGGAAAGCCTAGTTTTGGGAGTTTCCTAAATCTTCCTAAAATAGATTTGAAGCTTTGAAAGGCGGGTGCAGTCGTGCTATGAAGAGGGAGATTTTGCCAGATTTTGGTACACTAACTGAAAGATCTGCACAGCATGGATTTTCTTAAAACGTGGCAGGACATTCTCATAAAGCTGTATTCCCAATATGTAGCCATTATAGGTAATTGCATGGGTGATGTTGCCTCGTTTCTTTCTATTTGTGAGAAATCAAGCAGCGGCAGAGAGAACAGCATTGAGAATGTATAGAGATCACTAATGGCAAGAAGATCAGGAGATGGGCTGTTTCACTGTACCAGAAAAGCTTAGTCCCCGGGTAAAGCCTTGTTGAATTTAGGAATCTTTACTACGTTAAAATTGGATGAGCTTATGATCTTTGAGGAATGTTGCATATCAGTTTATCCTGAGGAAAGGGTGATCCTACTCAAAGGAAATCTATGCAGACGATCTACAGAGTTTTAAAGTGAATTTACTTTGGCAAAGGGTGCAAATGAAGATAGTCTAAGGCAGCCCTGGTGGAAGAACTGAGTGGAAGAGCGCTATTTCACTTTGCAGCTGCTAGTTGAATACAAAAAGAAGTTGAATAAGATACATGGGAACACCCAGAAACAATGCATTGCAGCATGTCTACTCAGAATAACACCCTGCACAATTAGTGGGCAAAGCTGTCTGGGACGCAGAGGTAAAGAAAACATGTCATATCTTCATTAATGTAAAGCAGGAAGATGAGAGTTAATAATATGACTGATAGGCAAAATATCACTATAAACATGCAATTCTCAATTCCCAACTGAAGTCGGGACCACTGGGAGAGAGTTGTCAGTAGGCCACAAATCTATTGTCAATGTGCATTGAACTTCCCAAATAGCAGCATATGACTTCAGTTTAATCACCATTGAATTTAAGTGAGTTGGCACACAGCCAACTCGAGATGTTGCACATGCACTAATGAAACAAGGTCATTGGCTATAGAGAGGTATGATTGAATGTGAGAATCAATTGTGTGTCATCTGTGTAATTAACGTATTTTATGCGCCGGGACACCTCTGCTTGAGGTAGCTGTTGTGCCTTACAAATAATAATAATAATAATAATAATAATAATAATAATAATAATAATAATAATATTAATGTTATTATTATGCAATGGGATATGAGCAGGAGGGCCTTTGGTCTAAGGTAGATAATGAACAATGTTGTCCTTGTGGAAGAACCCCCGGGCACCCCTTGGACGACTGCTTGGATGGTAGAATGAAAATAGTGGGTGTACTGCTTGCATAGTTTCCTACAAATATGATTTACACAAATTCAAGGCTCTTCCTCTGCCCCCCTGTCATAGCTAACCTGGAGATTTGAATTTTGTGGTTAACTGTGTTGCAGACCTCAGGGAGGGCAAACAGCACAAAGGCCCCCGGTTGATCCCTGTCTTTAGCCATTGCAATATCATCTAGCACCTTAACCAGGGCAGACTTGGTCCTATGCAAAGGGCGAAAACCACAGTGTGCCTCATCCAATAGGTTTGTGAATAGCATTTTGTAGTTCATGAACAATACCTTACATACTACAAAATGCAGTTTGTGAAGGGCAGTGTGTCAGAAAGGTAGACCTACGAAGGTGTTATAACACAGGGAACAAAAAGCTGCTTTGACAATGTATGCATGGAAAAAGACATAGGTAATTGCATGGGTTATGTGGCCTTGAAATCAAGTAGCAGCACAGAGAGCAGCTGTAAGACAGGTGTGTATGGATTTCTGGAGGGCAGAGTCATAATCAAGACAATAGATGACCACAGTCTCAACTTTAAACTTTAAATGGTGGAGGGACAGGATATGCTTTAACTTCTTAACCTTATGGAGATTGTATCAGATGTGTTGTAAGCTGATAATGATATCCAAGGATTTAGGAGAATTAGCCAATTTGGCAGAGTATCTGCCGACTTTAAAGATTCAATTCAGAGTATATTGGTTTCTGGGTCAGTCTTGGCGACATGGAGAAGGCATTCACTTTTCAAAGCAATGCATTTGAGATGTTTTTGCTCCATGCAATTGATAACGTTCTACAATGAAGATGTTATCTTAGAGATAGATTCAGGGGATTCCAATCTGAGATAGACCTGGGTGTCATCTGCATATTGGTGAGGGGAGATGCAAGGATCTTTAAAATGTACACTTAGGGGTTCAACATTTATAATAGTTATCAAAGGTTGTAGGATAGAGCAGTGATGTGTGCCACACAAAATGGGAGAGAGATTAGAAAGAGAGATTCAGATTTTTTTTATCAGTTGAGAGCTGCTGGTGAGGTATAAGTGAAAGTGTTACAGGTGGGTTCACTCAATGCCCACCCTATTTTCCAGAGTGTCAGGAAGAATTTAATTTCATCTGTACTTGAAAGCCACAAGGAAAGCACTATACAACAGCATCCCGACAATGAAATACAGTTCGTAGCAGGCCACTCTTCCATAGTCTGAAGAAACAATGGGCCATCTTGGATATCTGGATATATCTTCCCTTAGTGCCACGGCATCTTTGCCTTACAATTATTGTTTTGAGAAGTTGTGAGTGTGATCTCCACATAAGATTGGTTTAATTTGCCAGGATTAATATCCGTTTTTTCCGGCTCGTGATATGAAGGACAAGAACATCTCTGTTTGCAGAAAGATTACTTTATTTTAATTCATACGGTAAGGACAGCCGACACGTGTTTCGCCCCCTCTTGGCGATTTGCGCCGGGGCTTTCTCAAGGCTAAATGAATTAATTCACGTCGAAAATTCCTGTTTCAAAGTAGTGTACATTGTCCGTGGTATAAAAATATAATTCTTCAGGTCCTTACCTTGGGAAGGACCTGAACGAGGAATCGCCATGCTGGGAGGACCTTAGGATTGTAGGCATTAGCCTAAAAAGAAATGTTTTATTACTGAAGAATTATATTTTTATACCACGGACAATGTACACAACTTTGAAACAGGAATTTTCGACATGAATTAATTCATTTAGCCTTGAGAAAGCCCCGGCGCAAATCGCCAAGAGGGGGCGAAACACGTGTCGGCTGTCCTTACCGTATGAATAAAATAAAGTAATCTTTCTGCAAACAGAGATGTTCTTGTCCTTCATATCACGAGCTGGAAAAAACGGATATTAATCCTGGCAAATTAAACCAATCTTATGTGGAGATCACACTCACAACTTCTCAAAACTGTTTCCTTAACCCTGAAGCCCAAGAGGTCCAGAGCTTCGAGTGCGTCTCCATCCGCTAACTAACCACACTTATTCAAGTGTTGTCTAAAGCCTTGAAATCCTTGGGCCTTTGCTACCTCATCCGCCTTACAATTATTGTACAATGCTTCTGCGGCTAGGACTTTGCTACGTGGATCTCAAGTTTCCCATGACAAGGCCACGGCTTTGTTTCGAAGGACATTAAGAATACAGGAAAAGTATTTCAGAAATCTGTGTTGTGGGTGAAAATTAACTTTGAGCTGTTTTTAAGAATTTATATGAACTCTTCTGTGACTGGGAATAGTTACATTTTACCTCTTAGGGTTATCCTGTGACATAACAGGAATGGGAAGCAGTCTTACCCTGGACAATGGTGCTCATGCTATGAATGAATGTCAAAGTATGTGATGTTAGAGCTCTAGTAAGATTACATGAACTGCGAAGACTGGCGAACAGCAGAACATTAAGATTGTTGATCTTGCAATGCTCGAACAGTCAAGTAGCAACTATAACATCTGCCTTAGAGAGTGAATATTAATGAAAATTGAGGCTGTAATTCAAATCATTGGAAGATGTTTTAGTGAACATGCATAAAAGTTAATCAGAGTGGCGGAGTTCAGTGCCTCTGTTTTATCTCTTATCACATGCCTCTTTCCTTTTCCACAGATTGCCCTCATATTCCTCCCTTCCCACCTGCCCTCCAGTCCCCCTTTCTTTTCCCCGCCCAGCTGGCTTCTCGAAGTCCCTGTTTCTTCTCCCTCCTCCCACCCTTTCTCCATCCCTGTTTCTACCCCCCTTCCACACCCTTCCACCCTCTTCCGCCTCGATTTATTCTGTCCCACCCATCTCACAGAAGAAAAAAGTGCTATTGAGTGGCGAGCACTAGCCTCTTCATAGTGCTTATTTTTAAACGTCGTGTTATCACCCCCAACTGCCCCGTTACCCACCTCCAACCGATTGCCAAAGCCAAGAGCTCGCCCGCATGCCAGACCTATTAGCATTCCCGAAGTTTGTTAGATTTTCAGCTACCAAAGGCAGAATTGTCAGCTTACTCTTCTTGCAATTTTTGAGTTGTTACTCATATAAATTAAAAAGAACCAACAAGACACAATCGGTCATGTACGTGAAAGCCTACCCTCTTCATCAATGCGATAGGCAGTGTATCAATGCTGCCGTCTGCATAGGGCGCTGCAAGTCCCAACGAGGCAGGAAAAGGCAGCTTCTGATTCTGGCATTTCTCCAATTTGAATGTGAAACGATAGTGAAGCTGAGGAGCACGCACGCTAGGACTTTCAGGGAAGTGTGGGATGAACATAAATCGCTGATGAAAACCAGTTTTGAGATTGACGCCCCCTCCAAAATAGACTGCTGTATATTTTTTGTTTCTGTTTCACGCACACACTGTGAGAAACTCTGCTTGAACGGTGTTTTAGGATTGTGGCTGAATTTCATGCACGTCTTCCATAAACAAAACTCTTCTGACAGCAGCACAACAAAGTGTTGAATTCCACCCACTGGGCTGTTTGAGTCACAGGGTCAAACCACTGTACTCCTCGGAATTTAAGTGGAACAACAGCTGCTTCCTCAAATTCCAATGAGAAGAATTAAAATTCAGAGACGCAGAGTAGTCACAAATGCTTCCTACTATCTTCTGCAGATAAAAGTGTTCTGAATGGGTTCCAAACATGTTTTAAAGTAAACATTGAGATGGAGAGAATAAATAAAAGAAATAATGAAAACGATCGAGAATAAATGAAGGAAAGAAAGAGAAAGACAGACTGTGAAGAGAGAATAGCTAAAAGAAAAAGTGGAAAAGAATAAGAAAAATAAAAGAATAGAAGAAAAAAGAACAAAATACAAAAACAATTCAAGAATCATTGACAATGAAAGAATGGAGATAATAAAAGAAAGATGAAAGAAAAAAAGAAAGAACAAACCAGAGAAGGAAAAAAGGCAAGGAAAAAGAAAGAAAATAGAAGGACAGAGAAAATGGAAAGAGAAAAGAAGAAAAAGGTCAATGGAATGAAGGAAGAATCGAAGTTTATAAAGGTCGGAGAAAAGAAAGAAAAAAGGAAAAAGATAGGAAAAAGAGGGAGAAAGAAAGAAAGAAAAAAATAAAGAAAGAAAAGGAAGAAATGGGAATAAACGCAAGGAAGACAGGAGATGAAAATGAATGGCAAAGAAGGAGGGCAAAGGAAAAAGAAAGAACAAGAAAGGGGACAGGAGAAAAGAAAAAGCATGAACGAGAAAAAGAAAGTGAAAAGAGAAAAGAAAGGGAGAGAGAAAACGTAAGGCCGATTAAAAGAAAGACAGAAAAAAGAAAGAAAAAGAATTAAGCTACAGAAAACAATGATAAGGGAAAGAGAAGACCATGAAAAAGAAAAGAAAGGGAAAAGAAATAATTAAAAGGGAAAGAGGAAGAGAAAGGGAGATGGAAAAGGAAAGAAAGAAAGATAGCTGAAAAGTAAGAAAGAAATTCAGCAGATCTAATTATAAAAACTGAGGTGTTTCCGCATTGTATAATCATCATTGATGTTGCATTTGTTTTGTTCACACTTATCACTCCCTATGGAATAATCTGAAAAGTGTGCGAAAAGGTTTCAGTTAAAAAATTCACTTCAGTTGATGCTGCATAAAACACGAACCGTCTGGCACCCTGACCCTTTGTTTCATTTTTTTCCCACAGTAGCGTCCTGTTCCTGCTCCCCTCCCGCTGGCAATATTTTACTGCGAAGTGTTCGCATCTTGGAGTAGTCAAATTTTCGCAGTGGTACCATTACAAGAATATCCAAGTATAACACAGAACGTCTACCAGCTATCATTAACAAAGCGGTTTGGAACACATTTGATGAGCAAGGCTATATGTAAAGATGACAGATTGCCCAAATGAATCCAGGACAACGGTTTCTTCCAAAGACAGGTTTATTCCATATAGGTTTCCATCACAGGAGGAGCGCCTCATCAGCCAGGAGTCCAAGTAGTAACTGAAGAACCACAACGGACACCTGGCTTCTGAAGGCTCCCCACATTCAAAAGAACACATGTATACATTCCCCAGCATGCGACCCACATTCTCAAGATAAGAGCATGAGTACAGTAGACTAGCACGAGTACATTACACTACATCACCTTCCCCCTTATACAAAAACAACGAGGAAAAAGATAAAAAGAAAACAAAATTAAAATGCAACAAATTCGTTAAATCTCGCAGGGGGTTTTCTGACACGACCACTGCGACTACAAGATGGAATTGCAGGGATAACTGCAGGACCTTGCGCAGGAGAGGAATCTTTTGAGGAAGTAAGTGAAGGAGGATCTAAACCAACATTTGGTTGTACCACATTTGGTTGTAACCAATGCGACCAATCACATCCCTCCTGAGTAGATACATTTTTCCTCCTAGAAATTAGGGCTGCTTGGTCCGCAGTCAACTTTGCCAATTGTCTCACATTCCACCAGCCTTTGTCCCCCAGGAAAACAGCATTCTTGCTGACTTTAACAATTTGAACCGGACTTGAAAACATAGACAAACCTTTCGCAACTTTATAGGGTTTTTTGATCATAACCCAATCCCCCACAAACATTTGTACGTCCCTCACGCTCTTCACTCTGTCAAAATTCTCTTTCATCACTGCCTGCTTCTGTTTGACCGTGAAGTCAATGTTATCCCTAGTTGAAGAAAATTGGTTGCCCTCCACCTTCCTTAACCAAGCAGGAAACAACGGAGAATGTAGTTCCCTACCCCGCAACAATTGAAAAGGGGACACTTGAGTCGTACAATGAGGAGAGACATTATAATTCCAAATTTTCTTTTCCAAAAACTTAAAAACATCCACACCAGAGGCTAGAGCCGTTTGAATTCCTTCTTTCAAAACCTTATTGCCACACTCCACCAGTCCATTGGAAGAGGGCGAATAAAGAGCCACCTTCAGTTGCTTTACATCGTGGGCTTTCAAAAATGTACACATTTTGTCCGAGACGAAGTGGGTCCCATTGTCAGTCACTAAAACTCGAGGAGCTCCTTCCAATAGAAACAACCTTTCCAGAAAAGAAATAGTATTATCTGAATCCGGAGCCTCTACAAATCTATAATACATCCACTTCGAGAAGTAATCAATTGCTAAGATAAGGTATCTCTTCCCTTCAGGAAGTACTTTATACGGACCAGAGAAATCCAAAGCAACCTTCTCCCAAGCAATCCCCGGAAATTGAGAAGGTTGTAATGGAGTCTGATGAGTCCTCCAATGTTTATCAGACAATAAACATTCCTCACAATTGTCAACAGTAGCTCTTACCTGGGAATCAATACCCGACCACCAATAATGAGCTTTGATTCTCATACAAGTTTTAGTCACCCCAAGGTGACCCTCGTGAGCTAACTTGACAATAGTGTTTCTTAACCCACTGGGAGGAACAAATTTATCGCCTCTCAGCAAAACCCCATCCTTGACTGAAAGTTCTTCTGCCACCTGTGCAAAATTCCTTAAATCCCCAGAAAGATTTCTAGCCTCTGGCCAAACATTAGCAGAAAACTTCAAAGCTTGAGACAAAATACCATCCTTCTCACTAGCTTCCTTCCAATCATTTTCAGACACAACCAAATTCCATTCCTCAACAGCGTCCACCACTGACACACACTCTACGTCCTCCTCCACCATGTCATCCTCATCATCTTTGTCCATCAACATCCTGGACAAGCAATCTGCTCTGAAGTTTTTACCCCCAGCAATGTGCCTTAACTCAAAGTTGAATTCCTGAAGTTTAGAGACCAGTCTAGTCAGACTAGGAGAAAGACTATTAGTACCGGAAACTTTGCTAAATATAAATGAACGGGGTTTATGATCAGATAAAATCACAAACTTGCGGCCCCAGATGTACATCTTAAACTTTTGAGAGGCCCACACACAGGCCAAGTCCGCCTCCCTCTCAATCGTGCTGTAGTGTTTTTCAAAATCTTTCAAAGATCTGGAGGCAAAGGCTACAGTGTGTTCTTTACCCTCCACCTGTTGACATAACACAGCTCCAAGGCCTTTCATACTTGCATCTACCGCAATAATTCACATGGAATCGTCCCTGAATGCCTGAAGGGAACGTGCAGAAATAATCAAATCCTTGACTTTAGCAAAAGTCTCATCTAAATCTTTGGTCCAAACAAACCTCTGACCTTTTTTAAGGAGCAACCGCAGGGGTTCCACCACCTGAGCGTAACCTTCCACGAACCTGGCGTAGTACTCTGCCAGTCCTAAAAATGAACGCAGAGCATCTTTATCACTTGGAGGTTTAGCTTCCATCAGAGCCCTAACCACAGAAAATTTAGGTCTAATGCCAGATTCAGAAATTGAATGACCCAAGTACTTCAATTCGGACACGCCAAACTTGCATTTGTCCTCTCTGACAGTCATTCCTTTACTTCCCAGAATGGACAAAACTTTTCTCAATAGGATATTATGTTCATCCATCATCTTTGCAAAAATCAAAATGTCGTCCAAATATGCTTGTACCCCCACCAGATCCCCAAACAAAGAGTCCATTAACCTTTGAAAAACGCTGGCCGCTGAAGCTAGCCCAAATGGAAGTCTCAGAAACTTAAAAGCTCCAATGGTGTAACAAAGGTGGTTAACTCTTGTGAATCTTTAGACAAGGGAATCTGATGGTAAGCGGACTTTAAGTCCAACAATGAAAACCATTTAGCCCCACCTAGATTTGCCAACAGCTCTTGAATTTTAGGGAGGGGATGACAGTCAATTTTAATGTTTTTATTGAGACCCCTGAGGTCCGCACATAGCCTGATCTCATTATTTTTCTTGCGTGCTACGACGATGGGCGCAACCCATTGTGAAGATTCTGAAGGTTCTATAATTTTGTCTTTACACAAATCCTCTAGCATTTTTTTAAGTTCAGTCCTGACACTAAGGGGAACAGGGCGAACCTTATGAAAAACAGGAGATGCCCCCGGAATAAGTCTAATCCTGTGCTCCGCCCCTTTTACCAGGCCAATTTTGTTACTAAACACATTTTTAAACTCATTTAAAAGATCAGTTCTATCAATTTTCGCATCTTCTACAAAACAGATAGGGAACTCCCGAACTTTAATTGGATTCTCATCTCCCGGGACAAGGTATAACCCCATCTTAGCGAGGTCCTTCCAACCTACAATATCCTTTCCCTTGATTGCTACATAAATTTTTGTAACAATGGATCTACCTAGGACTTGAAGGTTTGCCAAGAAAAAGCCTAACATGTCAATATCTTTCTCCCCGAAAGCTTTCGGATTGATATCAGATTGATTTAATTTCATACCATTCCCCCATTTGTCAACAAATGTAGAATCCCTGAGAATAGTAACGGGAGCCCCAGAGTCCGCCATTACTTGCAGTTTAATATTGTCAATCAGAGCTTCGCAAAACGGTCCTTTAATAGGTTCTGAATCCCCACTTTCTACCATTAACATCAAATTGTCAAAGTTGTCACAACATTCATCCACATCAACGTAGTTGACCTTAATAGATTTCTTTTGAAACCTGCAAACCTTTTGGAAGTGTCCCACTTTCTTACACAAAACACAGCGCTTATTGACAGCAGGGCACCCCTTGAAGTTACCAATGTGAAATTTAGACCCACATCTGAAACAAAAACTTTGTTTGTTTAGGTTAACATTTGTTTTACTTTGCCATTTCTCCTTATTTTCTTTACCAGAAACAGCATATAGATCTTCCTCAGACATTTCGTCCGAAATAAAATTAACTTTAGCGGAAGTATCTACTGACATCGCTTTCGTAGAAATTACTGATCTTTCAATGCTAAGACTAAGATCAATAACTTCAGATAACGATGGATTCTTACAACTGAGGATCCTTTCTTTAACTTTGGAAGAAACACAATTAAATAAGAATTGGTCACGAATATAGTTATCAAGCAAAGGACCAAAATCACAAGTGATCGCTAACACCCTTAATGCGGAAATATATTCATCAATTTTTTCATCCTCGTTTTGTTTTCTCTTATAGAATTTGTGCCTCTCCAACATAATATTAGGCGATTCTTCAAACTGCTTTTTTAATCTAGCGATAGCCTCCACATAAACATTCCACTCATTATCCCCAGAATGAGCAGCTGGAGGTGGAATAGGAACGAGGCTTTTAGAAATGCGTTGAGCGGCAAGACCCAAACTACCATACAGTAAGGCAAACTTTCTGGGAGGGGAATAGTCAGCCGCATCAATCGCCATAATATGGTTTTCAAACAAGCCAAACCATTCAGACCACAACAAAGCAGGTTTTCCAGGTTTTTCTAGAAAAGGAGGAGGTTGAGTGACTTCTCTGACAGAAGCCATGTCAAAAAAAAGGATAATAAGAACCAATTAAATAAAGTAATAACAAATGAAATACTGTTAAAACGATACCTTCTAGACAAACACTTGTGAATAAACAATGACATCCATATGAATTGTCCCCCTGAAAGAAAACTTTACGTTAGTAGGAACAAGTAATTAACTTGAAACACAGGCGTGTGGATCGCCGAAAACGAATCACACGCAGTTGAATAAAGAAGCTGTGAAGTGAAAAACTTCATCAAAATGGCCGCTGAACGTAATGTCTAACGTAGGACGTCAGACGCACTCCCAGAATCACCAGCGGCACTTCTGACGAGAAGAGCCAGAAAGACGCGCTGCGACGAGCAGCGCAACCAGGAGTTCCAAGTTCCAGAAGCCCGGCACTAAGGGTTCGAGCACAGAAGAGTCACCAGGAGATCGAAGTTCCAGACGTACGTCCAGCAATGAAGGTTCCAGCGGAATGGCAGGCAAGAACGTTCACGTTCAGGGTTCCACGGAAAATCCGGTAAGCGCGCAATTTAAAATGAGGAAGCACTCGGCACCCAAAAAGTCACGGAGTCGAGCCAGTAACCATCCGATTCACAAACTATAGTCAGTTGCAGTCAGGTCGCTTGCGAGCACAAACAGTTTCAGACAGCTGCAAAGAGTCTCAAATGAACTGGAAGAGTCGAGAAATAAATTAGAATTTCAGCAAAAATCCGCTCCTCATCCAGAAGTATAGCCACGAAGAGCCAAAATCCAGAGGTATAGCCACGAAGATTCCCAAACGCCAAAATTTAAGAAATGTAAAAAAAATTCTTTGCGTGGGTTGGTGAAGGAAACAATCCCGATCGTCGCCAATATGTAAAGATGACAGATTGCCCAAATGAATCCAGGACAACGGTTTCTTCCAAAGACAGGTTTATTCCATATAGGTTTCCATCACAGGAGGAGCGCCTCATCAGCCAGGAGTCCAAGTAGTAACTGAAGAACCACAACGGACACCTGGCTTCTGAAGGCTCCCCACATTCAAAAGAACACATGTATACATTCCCCAGCATGCGACCCACATTCTCAAGATAAGAGCACGAGTACATTAGACTAGCACGAGTACATTACACTACACTTACTCATCATCGATTTGTGTGGAATATACGTCCAGTAATACATCGAGTAGTCACGCTTTCTTAATATGCAGGTGTTTAGCTCAAAGCTAAAGATACGCATCTCCCGGATATCACTGTCTCATAAACGGAGATGTTCCTCTTTAAAAGTATGACAACTGATTGAAGTTGTACTTTTATTAGGTTTCGCTTACACAGCCCTTGTGCTGTGCCTGCAAAATCTATTTTAAAGAAAAAAAATATTCAAAGGTGTTTAGAGTCCAGCCATTACTCACCTTTACTTGCCCTTGGTTGGCTTCCACAGCACTCTGATATCCTTGCTTTCTATTGGTCAGCGCCGCCTCCTTACCTTCAGATTCCTCCAGGACTTTCACTCTTCATCCCTGTGTGGACCATGGACCACCTATGGCTAGTGCCTTTCCACTGGCTGCAGGCTCCCGCAGGTACTCTTGTTTTCCTTATCGACATGCAGTCTTATAGGGAGCATGTCCCTGCAGACCCTTTCCTTCCCCACAGGCCTTCCTCCTGTTTGCCATAGTTTTCATTCACACTCACAGCCCGAGATTATTCATTTGGATTGTTTACCATCTTTTGATGTTCTACTGTTTTACATAAATTAAGGAAAATGTCACTTACCCTATAACCATCTGTTTGTGGCATGTAGGGTTGTAGATTCACATTCTGTGGATACTTCTGTCATCCAGTGTTGGGCTCGGACATATGCAACTTATTTTTGTTCGAAGACGTCTTTTCGAGTCATGAGGTGTGGTCACTACATCAGATGGGCATCTGCTGCATAGTCAGATTGTTTTTCCCATCTCGAGGGCCAAGATGTAGATGGAGCAATGATATACAGAAAAGATGGCCATGCAACGTAAGGACATAAGAATGAAAGTATCTGCAAGGGACCCTAGATAACTAGGGGAGGAGGGTGAGAACATGTGAAACTATCGTGCTACATGCCATAAACAGGTACTTGCAGGGTAAGCACAATTTCCTGTTTGTGGCAAGTGTAGCTGTGCATGGATTATAAAACAGTCGCCCCAAAGCGGTGGCTCAGCCGGAGGATGTTGCAGAAGATTGAAAAATATTGTAGGTAAGACAACTTGGCCAACACTACCTTGTTGCCTAGCCAGGACATCCACACAGTAATGTTTAGTAAAAGTGTGAGGAGTGGGCCAAGTAGCTGCTTTACAGATGTCAGCTAGTGGTATGTTCCCTAAAAAAGCCATAGAAGCCCCTTTCTTGCACATTAAACTGGGTCTGGAAGAGACAGGTAGGAATATTTAGCTTTAGCATAGCAGGTTTGGATGCACTTGACAAGCCAATGAACAATACCTGCTTTGGAAATAGCACAGCCTTTATTTGGTTTAGAGCAGGAAGGAGGTAATAGACAATGTCATGAACTGAATGTGTTAGAGGAATTATATGTTTTGGAAGACAATAATGCACAAAGTGCTACCATTGTGTTGCATAGCATGCCCTGGCAGTAGAACTACATGCTTCACAAAGAATGGAAATGCATATGTGTGATAGGTTAAGGTATCCAAACTCCAAGACCTCAGGAGCCATATCACAAGTTTGAGTCACTAAGGCTTGGGGTGTCGGAGGGTATCGTGATTTTGCATTAGAAGGTTTGGCCTTTGGAGAAGATTCTCGTGAAGAACTAGAGTGAGTTTCAGCAGAGTGGAGTACCAAGGATGGCAAAACAATGAGGGTGAGAGTAGGAGATATCTAGCTCACTAAGGAACTACGGTTGAGCGGGAGATTTGGAAAAGAATGGTCAAATATATCAGACCAGTTCATCCATAGTGTGTTGCCTATGAACTGCAGATGTGGCAACCTAGCAGCAAAGATTGGACATATTGCATTTTCAGCAGTGGCAAACAGGTCTATGTGAGAAATCCCGCCCACCTGAAATACAAAAGTTGGGCCTGGGCATGTGTCCTGCTGAGCAGGTCTGACAAATCGCTGTCTAGACGGGGATGAACTGTATAACCAACTAAACTTTGTGATGTATCGTCCACTTCCAGATGCTAATGGGTTGAACAGACAGCTGGGGCAAGTGAGTGCCACCTAATTTCTTTAGGTAAAAAAGTCTGTAGTCTTATTCGAGCGGATTAGAATGACTGTTACAAATGTGTGGAAGGATTGCTCGAAGAGCAAACTAAATAGCTAGCAATTCCAGGTGGTTGAAGTGAAGGCCCTACTGCATAGGTGTCTACAAGCCCTGGCTAGTGTGATCTTAGATGGGCTCCTCATCCGGAGACTGAGGCATCCGTTGTGATGGCCTCCTGTGGGACAGAAAAGGCCGCCCCTCCAACAAGTTGTTGATGTTCCAAGAATGCAGAGAGCAATGTGTATAGCCCCAAATCAACACTAGATCCTCCCACTAACCCTCCGCTTGAGGTCACTGTGCTGGCAGGCACAGTCGTAAGCAAAACATATGTAGCCTTGTATGGGAAACTATTGCAATTCAGGACGTCATCATGACCAAAAAAAAGCATTACCTGACGATTTGGTTGAAAAAGAGGTAAAGCGTTGACAATGGCAAGACTTGGCTAAGTCTTCCCTACTCTTGAGTCTAAGGTAGCCCTAAGGAAGGTCTGTACCTGAAGCCCAACTGGTGAAAAAGGTCTATGGTTGTTTGTGTGTGTGCCAGACATTGATGCTGTGTGGCGCTTTTGATCAACCAGTTATCAAGGTATGAGAACACGTGGATGCCACCCAACCTGAGGTGAGTGGCTACCATGGCTAGACACTTGGTGAAGGCTTTGGGGGCTGCTTTTAGCCCGAACGGCAGCATATTATACTGATAATGATGTCCACTCACCACAAATCGCAGGAATCTTCTGTGGACAGGGAGGATGGGAATATGGAAGCAGGCATCCATCAAATTGAGGTTAGTCATGAAGTCGCCCTACTGCAACAGAGAGATGACATCCTGAAGTGTGACCATGTGAAAATGTTCTGACAAAACTTATTTGTTGACGGGGCAAAGGTGGAGTATGGGCCTGAGAAATCCATTTTTCTTTGGAATGAGAAAGCACAGGGAGTACACCCATTTTTTGCAATATTGTGGTAGCACTGGCTCTATTACCCTATTGACACATAGTGTGCACATTTCCTCTTGTAGCAGGTGCTGGTATTTTTTGAACTACTTGTTTCTGCATGGGGGAACGTTGGGTGGTGTCTGGGTGAGTTCTAAACAATACTGCTCCCTTATGATGTCTAGAACCCACCGGTCAGATGTTATTGCTTCCCAGTGAGGCAGAAATATCTGTAGCCTGCCCTTGACAGGTGTAAGATGAAAGGTGAAGTTTGAGTGTGTCGCTGTTTTGGAATGACATGGAATTTATACAACTAACAAGGACCTGAAAGTCAATCATCAGACATGACAATTACCAGAAAAAGCCTTGATGATCAGTAGGGGAATAGCACAGAGGAGAAGGGGCTAAGGGAGTGAGGGGAGGAAAGGAAAGGAAAGGAAAGGCAGGTAGAGGGGATTGGGCAGTGAAGCTAACAGTAACCCCCAAGGTGGGGCTGAGGGGAGAGTGAAGAGCATGGGAGAGAATAGTGGGTAGGTAGAGTGGGGAGGCAGAACAGAGGGGAGAAGAAATCAATGAATGGAGAACAGTTGTTCGATAGCAGAGAAGAGGTGCACTGAGCTAGAAAGGAAATTAAATAAGTGATGAGGTGCACTGAGCTACAATGGAAATGAAAGTTGGAGGAGTTAGGAATCCACAAGGAGGGGTGAGGAACTCAGAAAAAGAAAGACTAGGGCAGGGAGGAGGATATGGTGGGAAAGGAAAGGGAATGGGGGCATGGAGGAGGGGATGTAACTGATTGATGGCAGGTGCAAAACCTAAGTGAGGAGGCTAGAAGAAGAGTAAACAGTAGATGGACAGTAACACATAGATAAAGAAGGTGTGCTGTAAGTATGGATTGAAACAAGACCATACGCATATAAAGAAACTTTAGGCCTATCGAGTCACGTACAATTTGAAAGGGTGCAGGGTCACTAGAGTTATGCAGCAGGAGAGGGCCAAATTATGTGGCAAATGTTGACTAAATTATGTGGCAAGAAAAGACAAATTATGTGGCTTAATGCGGCACATTTTTTATAGTATTACTTCATTATTTTGCGACTTTAACACTGTATAGCTATAAAGTGCATATCAGAAGTACGAGTTTAACATTTAAATATAGCAATAAGCAATAGGAAAAAGTGACAAGCCAACCTTTGCAAGGGGATTTCTGCTGTGAGCAATATGTATTGCTGCATTTTTTTGAAACCTCTGAATTGTTTGAGCTAAAAATATATATTTTTTTGTTAAAATCTGAAGATTATGGATCATTTGGCAAATGCAGCAAATCCATAATCATGCAGAAGAAAATGCTGCTGCCGCATAATCACTTAATTCAAGTGGCCCTGTCTGTAGGTGTTGGCAGAAAGGCAGCAGTGTGAGTTTAGTTCTTAGGCTCATGGGGAGAGAGTTCTATAAAAGAGGCAGCTCCTGAAAAGTTGGGCCGCCCAAGTCCTGGACCCTTGTAAGTGGCACTGAATGCGCTTGGCCAGCCAGCTATACTCCTGGGGGCAGAACCAATGCAGCATGATCCATTTACTCTCACATCTGCTTCAAAACCGTCGATATGCGACACATTCTCTACACGGGACCTCGCATGGCAACCTGCAGTTTCCTTGGAACAGCAGCTGTGCGACCAGTGGTGTAACAAAACTTGAGAGCCCCCCTTGCAAGGTACTTGGAGTGGGCCCCACCGGACTCAATCAGAAGCTCTCCGGCAACAGTACTGTGCTGAGGGGCTACCTGGTACCAAACACAATTGGTCTCAACAGGAATTATTCAAGTTAAACAATAAATTATACCCAACACCATTAATAACAGACACTTAATGTTAATTAAATTCTCAATTTTGTATTGAATACCAAGTTATACAATATATTTTACCACAAAGTTGCTCCACAGTGAGTGGAAGGTAAGTGCTTTGTATAGTGCTGGTGAGTAGATAAGAAAAGAATAGGGAATTCAAGTGCCAATATATACAATATATACAAACAATTCAGTTAGAGCCTGTGCGGAAACACTTTAGATAATGGTTTACCTCAGTTATAAGCATATACATTCCATGTTAGAGGGTTATCCCAGTACAGATATAATAAGAAATATTGACGTTTCCACCCCAGGATCTACTTGTGAGCACTCTACTCAGCACTTACCTTCCACTCACTGTGGAGCAACTTTGTGGTATAATATATTGTAGAACTTGGTATTCAATAAAAAAATGAATTTAATTCATTGAAATGTATGTTATTCATGGTGTCAGGTACAATTTATGGTCTAACTTGAATATTTCCAGTTTGGATCAATTGTAATTTGTACCATACCTTATCCAGGTCCTACAGTCTAATGGGGTCCACACCGCGTGGGCCTATGTTACGCCACTGTGCGCAACACATTCTTAGATTCAGGCATTCAAATAGCAAGCCCCTCGATGGTCTCCTTGATGACAATGCATGACTCTGCAGCACAGCCTTGCAGCTTCTTCAGAATCGCCGGTGTGTGACGCACCTTCGATGCAGGGCTTCGCATGGCAAGCCGCTTGTCAATTACAGCCTCAATGATGATGCAGAACCTTGGATTGCAGCCTTGCAGCTCCATGGAACCTCCAGTGCATGATGCATCCTACTCGTGGGATCTCGCAATTCCGCGCAACCAGGATTTAAGCTACTCTTGTTCTGCAGATTTAGTTTGGTCCCTCTATCTGGTTCACGCTCCATCGTAGTCAGTCTTAACTTGTGACTTTTCATGGTCCTGCATGACCACATAACTTCAGTTGGCGCTTTGATCTTTTAAAGCAATATTTTTACTTAAACTGGTAATTTGCATATCGTCGGTTCCACTGATTGGATTGTTTACATTTGAATGACAAATATTTAATACAATTTATCCTATTTTTCTAAATTAGTTTAGGATTTTTATTGTGCTGTGCGCTCACTTTATTTGTGTTTGTGTAATGCATAAGTACTTTACACATTGCCTCTAGGTTAAGCCTGGCTGCTTTGTGAAAAGCTACTGTTATTAGGTACCTTAATATGGGCACAGGTGATATCATATACCTTCACCTACATTCAGTAGCGGTCGGCAGTAGGTGTTTCTATAGGGCGGTGACGTGGGCAGGAGGAGGGGCAGGGTGGGGGGAAAGAATGTATGGATTACGGAGTTTTACAGGTAAGTAAACATTTAAATACATAAAACGAATTTCGTTGCGCACACTGCATCACATTTGGTGATGCAGTGTGCGCAACGAAATTCGTTTTATGCATTTAAATGTTTACTTACCTGTAAAACTCCGTAATCCATACATTATTTCCCCCCACCCTGCCCCTCCTCCTGCCCACGTCACCGCCCTATAGAAACACCTACTGCCGACCGCTACTGCCTACATTACCTCCCTACACTACACAGTAATAACCCTTTTAGGATTGAACCATTCCCTAGTTCATTACCTCGTTCTAGGCCTGGGCGCACAAGGAGGGTTTGTCCTGAACAATAGTCCTATAACATAGGAGTATGCGCTTTCTTTTATCATGAATTTTATATTCATGTATGTATTCATTATTATTGCAGGATGGTAAAACTGTACTATTCTTTTATATTCACGGTACTGCTAATCATATATATCTGCTACTATTTAACGGTTGATGCAGCACATCTTTTTCAAACTAGAAGAACAACTGTGCAATAAATTCTTATTGTAACACGCTCAACTGTTTCTTCTGTGTAACTCTCTGAGACCGAATAAGTGAGCGCGAGTGATTGAGCAAAAAGTAGTTCATGGTTTCCACGATTCTGAGGGATCAGGGTTGACATGTTCTAAGGTTGCCAGAAACTATTCTCTCCCTGATAAGAAGAGATTCTAGTGGCTCTGTGAGCTAGCTAATGAAAACAGGCTAACATTCTCGGTGGGGGTGCTCAGATCCAGGCTGCCACCAAACCCACAGTTTAAGTTATCTGAACTTGCATATTCTGTATATGAATATATAGGAACTACACAACACTACCAGAAGGTTAGGCACAGGTTAATTTGGGAGTTGCTTGTGTCTTCACCCTGACAGAGATTGTGGCTGCTACTTGAATAGGGTTTCTCCTCTCTCTATCAGTAACCCAATTTCTAACAGGTACGTTTGCCGTTCAGCAAATATAAAAAAAAAAAGATTAATCCATAGAATTAGTAAGAAGACATTATTACAGAAATATTAAAAAGGAACAGAAATTGTGTAGCAATTGAAAATCACACCACAATTATGTTTGCTTAAGGCATCATATTAAAACGACCAAGGACGCAGTTTCAGTCCAAGTCCTTTGTAACTCACAATTTATTATTGCATAGTTGAACTGCATGTAAAGGAGCAGGTGAAAAGCAGTTCATCTCACCTCCCCAACTTAATATGCACTGAAAAGGCACTAAGGGCCATGTACAATTCCTAAATAACGAGTCGCAATTTATTTGCGACTCGCTATTTAGGAATTATGAGTCGCTATTAGGAAAGGGCATTCCCTTCCTTATAGAGACCCCAAAGCCATTTATGATTGTTTCGTGACCACAATTGCTGTCGCAAAACACTCTCGAATTACCACCCTCTTAAAGAGGGTGGTAATGGAGTTGCAAACAGGAAGGGGTCCCAAGGGGACCCCTTCCCCTTTGTGACTAGCTCTCAAAATATTTTTTATGGGCAGGCAGTATTCCCAGGGACCACTATCTGCCCTTAAAAGAATAAAATTAAAATGTTTAATTTTTTTTAAAAATGCATCCCTTTTTCCTTTAAGGAAAACGGGCTGCATTAAAAAAAAACAGCTTTATTGAAAAGCAGTCCCAGACATGGTGGTCTACTGAGCCCAGCAGGCCACCATCCCTTGGAGGGCTAGTCATTCCCAATGGGCTCGCAAATTGCGATTGGCTAATTAATATTCAAGAGCCTCACAATTTGCAACCCCATTGGAAATAGCAGACAGTGTCAGAGACACTGTTGAACATTGGATTTAGCGCCTCGCAATTTGCGACTCGTAATTTGTCGCAAATTGCGAGACGCTAAATTTAATGATCGTACATCTGGCCCTAATAGAAGTAGCCTCAACCATGGCTACAAGCTTAAGCTATTTGAAATGAATTATTGGTTCAGATGCTCCGTCCATTACCACCCCCTTTTGTACCGCTTTTGGCCGCCATAAGTGTGGCAGGGTATGCTCAGACGTGAGTCCCTTTCTCACTTTGCCACTGGATTAAAGCAAGCCGGGCTAAAGACGGCTGGAATGCCAGAAACGGGTCCTCGGAAGCTTGTATCCGGTTCAGGGAAGGCATGGCTTGGCAGTTCGGGCTGGACTTTTCCCATGAGGCACAGGGTCAGACTGATTTGCATATAGCCATGTCTGAACTGGGGTGGCAGAGTGGGCTAAAGAACGGTGATGGATTAAACCCAGATCTTTTGACTGGGTGTGAGTGTTTGATTGGTTCAGATGCTCCGTCCATTACCACCCCCTTTTGACCGTATTTGAAATGAAGGGGCCAGGATTGTAAATGGAAGACTGCCTAAAATCAAGGCAAAACCTGAAACATTTTTGATTACTATTTAATACAGGAAGTGTTTAGGCAGGTCATAACGTTTTTAGTGTCTGACAGACGCTTCTACTCTTCTACTTCACTGGATGAATTGTAAACAAATGAAAGCCATGGCAGCATAAAACGCAGCCATCATAAGGGACGTGGGGCCAAGAGGAAGACTAACACTAACCAAAGGTAAAGCATACATTTATGCAGATCTAATGCATTGCTTACAGTGTGAAATATGATGGCTAGGACAGTCATACTCAAATGAAAAGATGGTATTAGGTTAAGACTGCATAGTACTTTATTCACACAACTGTAAGTATACATGAACATCTTTTTGCTTTAAATGTAGCCAGTGAATTAAGCAAACTGACAATTTGTGTGCACTTCAGCAAACCTCTCAGACATGTTGATATGGTGATAGGGTGTTAATATTCCCTTTACCAGTGAATCACTGTACATCCTCAAATAAAAAGTGTGGTTTTGAGCTTCTTTTGTAATTTGGCGTCATAATTAGTTGGAGGCACAAGCCTGATCTTACCGAACGCGCTAGTCTTGCAAATACACTAATGTAATAAAGGCCTCCTCAGGTGTTTTCTTGTTAGTCTGCCCCACAATACCTGTAAGTCACTCTTGTGCACCACTGAGGAAACTAGAGTAATATGCTGCCTCATTTTTCCTTAAATAAGTGTACAGTATCATGTGCATTACTGCAATAGAGATGCTCTATAAATATCAAGAACCAAGTTACAGAAGGTTTTGACCGATTAAAAAACATAGGGGCTGCATTTGCATAATAATTGCTGCTTGTCTTTTATTGTGTGAACTCGTTATATAGAGAGCAGTCAGAGCAGAAGAAACCCATGGCACAGTACAGTCTATTGAACCATATTTGTTTATTGTAAATAGTGACAGGAATAGATTTTTATTGATCAGATTTAGATTTAATATACCGCATCATCTCTTTGCTTCTTCTACTGGTTGGAGTCCATCTGGTTCTCTGGGTCGAGAGTCTTCGCAGGAAACCCTACATTTGTTGATGTTTTTGCAGTTATTTTAGGCTACCCAGGTGTATGTTTATTCTGCCTTTATTGTAATCCATGAATTTAAGCAAGTTCGACCCGCCCTCATGTTGCAACAGCTATTTTTTAATGAGCATATCATTTTTAAAGTCTCTTGTTTTACAAGAGCTGCTATGAGACTGATGTACACTAGGCATGATTACTTTTATTCCTTTTATCTGATGATCTTATTTATGTGATTTTGGGGATGTTACTGTGTTCGAGTTTGATTTGCTGATTACATCATTTTGATCTGTAACATTTTTAACTTAGTCTTTTTTTTTATTTTGAAAACCTTTATTGCAGCATTCATAAGGTACAAGTATGGGCCTTCAACCACGGGGGCCGGCCGCTAAACAGAAGCAAAACCTGATTTATCATGATTTACCAGAATTTAACACAGCTCCTCAGCCGACAACCCTGAGGTACGGCAGCGATTCAGAACGGATCTTGTACTAGAACGCATTGATACTTACAGGAGATAATAAAGGTTTCATTTTATATTATTTAAATGAGCGGATCAGGTGCCATACATTATGAACAATAGGACACGGGGGACAGGCCAAGAAATCAGGATATGCAGATAAAAGAACCATTAATGGGATTCTGGTGTTATAACTTATGAATCAGAGAACAGAACAGTGCAATATACATTTCCGTAGACTCCAGTACTCAAGACCTGCCCACCCAAGGTTCGACCGAACGTAAATCAAGGGCACTAAATACCAGAGCTCGATAAGTCAAAATAAGGCACAAACCATACTGATCCAAAGGAATAAAGGGAGGGGAGAAAAGAAAGGCCATTGAAAATAAAAAAGGCAAAATAAAAAAAAAAAACTCCAACCCCCCCACCCTGCACCCCTGCCGATGGCTATAGCCTAACCCCACTAGCAGCGTGCCTGTCGCCCACTAACCTAAACTCTACAAGAAGGGAAAAGAAGAAGAAGAGTGGAGGAGGGCATATTCATACGATGTTTCCGACCCCTTAGTCCCCCGCCCAACACAGATCCCCCCCCTTTCGCAAAGAACGGATGTCGAGCTACTCCTACGAAAGACCACAGGGGGTACCGCAAAACACTGCCCCGCCTCATTAATCAAACAGTTGCAATTCAGGCACCAATAACAGTAGTTCCAAATCATCCCAAGGTAACAAACTTAACCCTGACCCCTCCGAACCACCACACGGACCTTCCCCATCGAGACCCATGAGCACACATACATGTCAGAAATAAGACGGAAGCCATCGAAGGTCAAGCCAGTACCACTTGTAGCTGATAACTCTACTAAAAGTTCAAGCACTAAAAGTGTCCTTCCCCGTGCTGGACCGTCTCGATGTTTCACGTCCCGGGATCGTAGAGTATCCAAAGGAGGAAGAGACCACCACACGATGAGGGGAGCCATCCGTTGATTCTAATAATCGCTTCTCTACTCGTTTCCTCACGGGGTCCTCACACAAAGGCAAAATGGCAGCTGCTTGAACGGCTGTAGATTGTTGATTCAACGGTATGGCGGGGTCCGGGCCCCGAGCCCCGAGCAGAATCCCAGTTAGGCATGCATCCATTTTAGTCAAAGACATCCATTTGCGAGCAACACTCCCAAAGTTCCGACAGTATCGATCTTAACGTTAGCCCAGATGTCGTTTGATCCATTTGATCAAGTTCGGCACCAGTATCAATCAGCTCCCCGGGCGAAAACTGGTATTTCCAGGAGGGGCGAACAGGATCATGAGAGGGCAGGCGTAAACGGTGACCCGCCGTTATCCTCAGCCGTGATGACTTGGCAGAACAGACTGGCCGGGGTCCCAACCCGCCGAGACCCCGCTGAAATCTATTCCGGGTCCGCGGGACGGGGATCCCCACCCTCAGTCAGCAAGCAGGTCACCTCTCTATCGATGCTGGGATAGGAAAACAATCGCCACCAAATTCGGGCATAGATGAAGTTTCCACTGCGATCGACCGGACCCTGCCGAGGTCCCCAGCCGATGTTGTTGCACTGCAGCTCAGCCTTGCGGATACTCGAGGCCCCGGCTTCACCGTCTGAACAGGCCACAAACTTCAACACGGTGTAAGTTCGTTAAATCAGCCAATAAAAACGTCGGGATTTTATCTTTTATGGGTATAATTCTACACTAAATAAAGGTTTACTACTAATATTTTGTGAAGTAAACAATTTTTGTTCCAAACGATATGAGAGACTTTTTTGACATCAGGTCAGAAATGGAGGAAACATTATTTTAAAACCATGTGGAACACATGGGTTGCTTATACATCATTTTGAACTAGTACTTTATATATACCATTGCATTGCAGCTAACTAAGGCTGGGAATGCCCCTAAAGTATTATACCAGATCCTCAAGACCTTCACAAACCCTAAAGTGTGTGATATGGAGGAATCTCCATCTCAAGCCTTATGCGACACGATTGGGGAATATTTTGGACAGAAAATAGAGGCCATCTATGATAAAATCACAGTTGGCAATCTGAGTCCAACTATAATTCAGGAACCTTCCCCAGACATAAAGAGGACACATCTGATGAGCTTCCCCTTTCTGACTTGTGATGAAGCGGATGCTCTATTACATACCATCAGATCAGGCTCTCCTTTGATGTTGTACCAGCCAAAATATCGGCGAGCCTTTCTAAACAACTGTCCGCCTCTATTTGATCCCTCTTGAATGTGTCACTAAAGGAAGGTTATCTACCTGCAGAATGGAAGGCAGCACAGGTCATTCCACTACGCAAAAACACCAAGGCCTCCATGAAAGATCTTTCTAACCTGCGACCTATATCTCTCCTCCTGCTCCTGAGCAAAATGCTGAAAAACACATCAACATACACCTATCAGCCTATGTCGAAGCGTCAAATTGTCTGGATGTGTCACAATGGGGCTTCAGGCCAAAATATAGTACGGAGTCAGCCCTAGTGGCAGTCACGGACACAATTAGGACATCACTTGACAGAGGTCAATCCACCTTATTGGTGCTTTTAGATCTCTCGGCGAATTCAACACTATAAACCATCAAATTCTGCTCAGAAGATTAGAGGAGTCCGGGCTAAAAGATAAGGCACTGCAGTGGATTACCAGCTTCCTTTCCGACCGTTCCCAGACAGTCTGCGTGGGCCCATATATGTCCAAGTCTAAGAAGTTGTCCTAGGGAGAACCACAGGGATCTTGCTTAAGCTCTACCTTATTTAACATCTATATTGCTCCCTTGGCCAACTTTATGAGGACATTTAGATTTGTTCCAATAGCCTATGCATATGACACCCATCTCACCTTCTCCTTTGACAAACATTCTACCACAGCCTAACCAACTTCTCTGATGGCATGTTAGCAATATCTCAGTGGAGGAGTACCAACTATCTCCAACTACATGCCGGGAAAACAGAGATGATGTTTTTTGGAGAAGCCACCTTGTTATGGACACCAGAATGGTGGTGAGGGAGCTGGGTGTCCCCCCGCTTCGAAGTCATCAGTAAAGAATCTTGGGGTATGCATCGATCAGAGCCTAAATATGAAGGAGCAGGCGTCTCAAATGGTTAGCTCATGCTTCCATGTATTAGGCCTTCTGAGGCGTGTGTTTCCATTTCTTCCTGACCACACTCGGAAGTCCCTTGTCCAGTCTCTTGTAATAAGTCGACTGGACTATTGCAATGCATTATTGATCTCAGCCAATGAAGCTGCAGTGGATCGTTTGCAAGTGGTGCAGAATACAGCAGCGCGTCTGGTATTGAACGCCCCCTATAGATCTCCGTCAAATCTGCTGTTGTAGAAACTGCACTGGCTACCGGTGTGCAAGCGAATCATTTTTAAGATCTGCTGCTTACTCATAAGGCAGTATATGGCACGGGCCAACATACTTTACGGAGAAGCTGAGTCACTACACTCCCCTTAGAGACCTACGATCCAGCACCAAATCACTTCTTAAAGTCCCGCGCATTTACAAAGCTTGGACCGGGGGCAAGGCTTTTTCCTACCTTGCCCCTGGGAATTGGAATTTGCTCCCGTTAGCACTTAGGCAGTGCACATATTACCTTCGCTTTAGAAGGTCCCTAAAACATTTTTATTCTAGTGGTCTTCCTCAGCATCGGCATCGGCATCTTCCCTCTACTTGCCCGCAAGCGCAGAGATACCCCTTTGGGGGTGATTCAGGTGCTATATAAGCTAATTAATTAAATATATATATATCTATATCCATACTCACAGTTACTCCTTCTGGACCACTCAGGACCCATGAAGAGTGGCGGGCAAGCCGGCAGAGAAAACCGGCAGTTCAATCCTGTTATTTCACATGCAAAGTTGATGTAGCAGAACTGTACAATAGCAAATACCAAAGATATTGGCGATGTTCTAATGCTAACACACATATTACATGAATGATCATAACAGTTGCATGTGTCCATGGATAAAATCATGTTTCACAATCGCTAACTGCATACACAGACCTTCTCGTCACAGTATTGCATGTAAATAAAAAACAAATGTAAATGCAGTTATTACTGTGTCCCAGAAATCTTGGAATACGGAGCGTAGTTAGTTCTATAATTTTAATTTTAATTTAAAGGGATCTTGTCATGTGCAAACATAGCCCAATGGGCGTCAAGGCGCCTAATTCCAAATCCAGCTCATAACAAAGACCCTGCAGCTCAACCTGTGTAAGCTCTAGAAAAGCACCACGTTTTTAGGGCCTTTTTAAACAGCGCTAGAGAGGGTAAAGTCTTCATCTCCATCGGCAGGATGTTCCAGAGCTGTGGAGCAACGACGGAGAAGGCCCTGGCTCCCCAAGCATACTAAGCATACTATGAAGTCGGACGGACCAAAAGGTTGTATGGTGACACCCCTAGGACTACGTAATCACTAGGTCCCGCCCAGCCCGCCCCCTCCTTAAACTGCCGCATCTGGCATGAGTGTCAACAGTGGGTCATGCAATAAAGTTCAAAATACTGCAAGTGCAAAGCTTTATCAAAAAAGTGTCCATCAATCCAGGATAAGCAATTGACAAAGTCGTGTTACACCACCCGGGTGTTTCCGTGTTGGCTAGTGCCAAAAACGAAATCGAATGTAGCCACAGTTAATATAGCATACAAATCCAAATAATCAATTAATCATGGAGAAACATCGGTGAACGGATGGAAAAATCTGGAGGCAACTATCCTCTCTAAACACACACAGCAGTAAGAGGGACAATGTAGTCATGTCCAGGCAAGTGTGCATTACCCGTGGTATTGAAGTGGTAAAAGGTAAGTGCAAAAAAACGTAGTTGCTATTGTACAGTTCTGCTACATCAACTTTGCATGTGGAATAACAGGGACGGTAGTCCCATCTCTATGTGTATGTGTCTGAGCATCACAAATGTAGTGAATGCTTTGCACGAGATTCACGTGATCAAGCCACTTCATGTGGTGAAACGTGTTGTGTGGATTAAACATCCTAGACACCTTTTTGGAGTTTGCTGTGTCTTCTTGCCTAAGAGCGCGCAGATTTGCTCATTTGTTGGAAGGAGATATATATATATTTTATCACTTTGTCGTTCTTCTCCAGAACAATGAGTCAAGATGCACCCGGACTTCCATGGCACATACACACAGTTAATTCCGTCTACAAGATCGAGCCGATGCGTATTGGTGACTTGCCTTCTACTGGGTCTGCTACTTTTGCAATAAAAATGGAATAAACAAATTGGGTTTACATCAAACATATTGCAATTTTCACACTTTTTTTGAGGAGCACCTGGTGCGAGATCATTACTCAGTGTCTCACTAAGCATCAGCTCCTCTTTTATTTTGCACAAAAAAAGTAATTTGAATAAAGAAAGCTCAGTGCAGATATTAAGACTACACATATGTTTTGCAGAGGATCACCACAGAGGTGATCAAATACGATGGTCCACACGTTTGAATCAGAATTTTTTTGTACTTCTTTCACCAAGCACAAAATAATGTCAAGTAGTTTAAACTGGAGCCATACTACACAGTAAGATAGCATTTCAATCAAAGCCGAGAAAAGATATCTTAAAAGAGAGGTTAAGGTAATTAGAGTGTCTGTTTAAGAATCATCTCACATTGCCTAATTAACACAGTTTTCTGGGCATACAAATCCAAAAGAGTCTAACAATGAATTTATTCATGCTGCAAAAAAGTGCTAAAGTCATCAATCAGCTTTAGGGTGACATTGTGGTCTACAGTAAATGACCATCAGTGTCTTAGTCATCATATAAGACGGACACATAGTCACAATATTTCCTGTTACATCCATATCTTCGGATTTTCAATGAAATCCTTTACTGGGACGTAGTTCAGCATTCAGAGGAAATCATTGCAGCACCAACTAAAAAAACATACCATCTCAGCTTTATGTTAAAAACCTTCTGCGACAATGTTAACATCAAACCAAGCATTGACAAAAAAGCCAATAGGTCTTGCCAAAGTGAGAACTATTGGCTTTGTTGGAGTGAAGTAGCATGGAGTATAATTCTGTGGTGTGGAGTGTAGTGGCATTGTGTGGCATGGAATGGAGTGGAATTTTGTGGCGTGGAGTGGCATGGAAATGTGCAGAATTGAGTGGAGTAGCATGGAGTGGAATTGTGTGGAAAGGAGTATAGTAAATTGTGTGGCGTGGAGTGGTGTGGAATTTTGTGCCATGGAGCTGTATGGTGTGAAGTAAAATTGTTTTGCATAGAGTGGAGTGGAGTGAGGTGGAATTGTGTGGAATGGAGTTTGATTCTTTGGCATAGAATGTAGTGGAATTGTGTGGAGTGGAGTGGGATTAAGTGGAGAGGAATTGTGTGGGGTAGAGTGGAATTGTGAGGAGTGGAGTGGAATTGTGTGGAGTGGAATTATGTGGACAAGAGTCGAGTGGAGGGGAATTACACAGTCTTTAGTTATACAGAGTGTAGTGGAATTGTTTGGCATAGAGTTGTGTAGCGTGGAGTGGAGGAAAATTTGTGTGGCATGACATTTAGTGGCGTGGATTGGCATGGAATTTTTTGGTATGGAATTGTGTGGAGTGGATTGAAATTCTGTAGAGTGTGTGGCATGGAGTGGACTGAAATTGTGTGGTGTGGAATGGAATTGCTTGACATTGAGTGGAGTGGAACTGAGTGGCATGGATTGGGATTGTGTAGAGTGGTGTGAAGTGGAAATGCATTGAGTAAAGTTACATGAGGTGGAATTGTGTGGAGTAGCATGGAGTTGAATTGTTTGGAGTGGGGTGGTATGAAGTGGAATTGTGTGGCATGGAGTGGAGGTGAATTGTGTGGCTTGGAGTAGAAATGTGTGGTGTGGAGTGGAAATGTGTGGAGTGAGTGTAGTCGAAATGCATAGCAAGGAATTATTTTGCATGGCGTGGAATAGACAGGAATTTTGTAGTGATGAGTGGATCTGTGTGGCATTCAGTGGAATTGAGAGGCGTGGCGCTGAAATGTGTGGAGTGGAACTGTGTGCAGCTAAATGGAATTGTGTAGCTTGGAAATGCATTGCATAGAGTGTGGTGGCGTTATGTGGCATGGAATGAAGTGGAATTGTGTTGCCTGGAGTGAAATTGTGTGGCGTGGAGTATGAATGTGTGACATGGAGTGGAGTGAAATTGTCTGGCATGGAATGGAATAGTGTGGAGTAGAGTGGAATTGTATGAAGTTGAAAGGAGTGGAGTGGAATTGTGTGGTAAGGAATTGTGTGGTATGGAATGTATGATGTGGGACTGTGTGGCGTTGACTGCAAATTGTGTGGAATGGAATCATGTGGCGTGGATTGAAATTGTGTGGAATATAGTGGCCTTTTGTGGCCTAGTATGAAGTGGCATTTTCTTAGCATTTTGTGCTTCACAAATGCAAATATAATCTAATATTTTATCAAGTATTCCGACCTACAATCTATTTAAACATCTGATCTGATGCAAGAGTATGTGCAACACTTCTGTGTGAACTAGTTTATTAACAAATAAATGTGTTTCAAACTAGGAGGGGTGATTGGGGGGCATAAAGATGTGCTCAGCACTCAATCACAATAGAGACTGATAGTGAGTAACAATCACCCATTGGGGGAGAAGAATCAAACAGAAAAGACTGTCAGAGGTTTAATCCGAATATATTCCAGAGTTGAAAATCAGCGAGCTCTAGGACGACTCTCTCAGACTTTGACATTGGGCTGGGGGAAGGGAAGGAGCAACACAGAGAAGGGATAGTTGGTAGGGAGAAGAAGCTCCAGGATAAGAGGGTTAGAATGGAACAAAGAAATAGTACCTCAATCCCAGTGCAAACAGTGGGCGGACACTAATTAGGATGAGTCAATCTTTGCTTGTTCCATGCTCCACAGAAAGGAAAGCAAGATATGCCCAGCACGTGCTGGCCAATTAGGAGGCACCAAATAAGAGTGAGGATGATGCCAATCAATAGTAAGTAATGAGTAGGCTCCAAACCCTTTGTAGTAGGCAATACCCCTCACAGCAATCACAGTGCATGCGTGGTCAGCAGGTGAGACCTAACAAAGCGGGCAGAATGTTTTCTAGAAGTGAATATCGGGCTGCCCTTAATGGACAGAGTTCTGAATTGTGCCCTGTTAAAAGTGTTTGTATTCTGAGAAAGAGGATGACACCAGGCCACGCTTCTAAAATTGCCACAAAATATAAAGGTCTGAAAAGGACCTTACTAAATGTTGGGCCTTCTGTATCTGTGGCACCGGAGCATCACTCATCATTTGTGCGACAGCTCAGTGGGATGAATGCTCACCATTAAAATAGTTGGCAATCTGTAGTTCACAAGTCTAAACCCCAACAAAGCCAATTCAGCTTTCCATTCATTACGGTTCAACTTAGAAGCAGCAAACGTGTGGTGTCGCAGCTATGTAAAAATCAAGTTATTAATATTAGATGGGGAGCTTTAAGTAATTTAGAGCAGTTTTTATAAACATCAGGAAATATGCAACGTAGATAAGGAGACTGCACTGAGGAGCCGACATTCTGTTAATAGTAAATGTATCATTAGTTCATTTAATTTACTATGTAAATTGTCAAACATAAAATGGTGAAATCTTCAAGGTATAAATCAAAAACACAGTTTATTAATAATAACTACTTTGCCAGCTGCAATGAATCATGTTGAACGAAAAGAGATAATGCCATAATGAAGACAGCACAATGACAAATTGGGAAGCTTCTACACGGAGAGGTTAATTTCATTTCAAAGATATGTTTGCCGTGATCTACATATGCTGAGTGTCTCACATATCACATTCAACAATGTGAACAAAAAATACAATCTACACAACACTTTTTCTTACTGTCTTGATACAGGAATAATTAGCACGACAGACTTGTCACAGAAAATCATTGCATAATTATTCAAACTGAAGAATTAGTATGGTAAATAATACGAGGAGACTTTTAACAGTCCATCCTGTCAGGAAGCACGCACTAGCAAAGCTATCTGCTAATACACACACACACACACACGTAGGCATGGCCAAATGCACCCCGACAATTTTGTTCCATTTCACTGTGTAACCTGCTGCATGACACTGCAAACTCGGGAAATAAAAAATAAGCCACAAAGAAGGTATAGTAAGAGGCAGGTTGCATACAGACAAGATACAAATAGGTTGGGCACAGTGGTGCATGCCTGCAGGAACATACGTTATCATATTAATGCCAGACGTATAGGCGTGATCAATACTGTTTATTCTCAGTGAGATGCCCAAAGTGCAAAGTGTATGTCCAGAATTGGGTCCAATAGGACGCAAGATGTACCTCGGTGATAGGAAAAAGAAGTCCATAGGTGGTTGCTTGTGTTTCAATTCAGGGGCACATGACAAAAGGTCGCACTGAACTATTCTTTGTAGTGTAGTCCAAAGGCTGTTTTACATATAGTTGATCCATGTCTGGAGAGGTACATTGAGCAAAATATTGGACGGTCTGAAATGCAGCCTATGACAATTACCAGTGGCTGAGATTGATGCAGGGAATTGCATCAATCAAAAAGGAGTGATAGACTGCACACCAGTTGCTATCATTTGTTATGTTATGTACATCTTTCATTCCATAACAACCGCACTAAAACATGTTTCTCACATTTTTATTTGGAGAACGTTGTGGGCTGCATTTCATTTTAGCTGAATCCTCAGCTCTTCATCTAATATACCCGCTTTATAATACGATCAGTTAATGCACACTATTTTGCCTCTCTACACAAACAAGTGCAAACATTTTTACGCAGTTTCAGTAATTTATATTGCCCAACTACTCACCGAGCTAAAACGTACAACAAAAAATAACTTATTATTAATCACATAGACATAACGAATTGCATTTACCAATGCTTGTTACATGTGGGACAGGGAAAATAACCCATGTTAGGTAGGACTCCCCATTATGCCTCTACTCCAAGGTCACTCTGGACTATTTGATGGCACTCAGACCCCAAGGTAAGTCACTGTTACTCATCTATAATTATATAGAATGTACATACAGTTCATGGTAGGTGTAGGAGACTCAGTAACTAATCACTCACCTCTGCTTAAGTGCACAGATCTCAAGTTAGAGGAACGGAAGTTAGAGATTTCTTCTGCATCTTCACAGTACCAGAGATTAATCTCATATCTGCGGAGCTCAGGCGGCAGCGTGCTCTATAGGGACGCCACAGGTGGAGGACCGGCCCAAGACCTACCCAAATCTTCCCTCCCCCCAACCAAATCATCCCTCCCCTCAAATTGGGATTCATTTAAGGGAGACATAGACACGCAGACACCATCACTGCGTTAGAGAATATACTATTCTCAGGCGGCATTTATTACAATCAACATAAACACAACATTTTATATCAAAAGAATTATTCACTTATCCAAACTTTCGCATGATGCATTACCCAGCAGCAGCGGCAAGGTCCAGGGTGCGGGCACAGCAATAAGGTCATCAGGGGCAGCCAGGCGAGGAAAAACCCAGGGAACTGTGTGGGGATGCACTCTCCCCTTATCCTAACCTGGCTGCCCTCACAACTGCCCAGGTGCCCCGGCCCACTCCCACCGGCCAATCACCTATAGCAGGCATCCCGCCCGTGAAAATTCATAACTGCGGCTCCACAGTTGGCACTGCCCTGGACCAGTCCGAACCGGCCTGCACCTGTCTTGGGTGCTCACCAAAGGCACCAAAGGGGCCACACTCTACAACACGGGTACTCATAGTACGGCCCCTGGGCCGCCAGCGGTTTGGCAAGCCTTCTTTGGTGGCCCGCAGACCTTGCAGACATTGTAACTGTGTTTTAAAAAAAATACAAAAATGCAGAGAGGGTCAGCAAACACCGCCGCAGCAGTGCGGACTCCAAGACACTCTGGGGCAGGGCAATTCACCACAAAGCCTTATTAACAAGTAATTGGTCTTAATGACTTGTGAAGTACTTGGGTGCGGCTGTGTGTGTGCCCGGGAAGCTCGGGTGAGGTAACAGAGGGTGACAGACAGAGTGAGGGAGGGAGCCAAAGGGAGGGAGACAGAGGTACGGAGACAGAGGGAGGGAGCCAAAGGGAGGGAGACAGAGGGACGGAGACAGAGGGACGGAGACAGAGGGAGACAGAGGGTGACAGAGGGAGGGGGTGAGAGAGGAAGGAAGACAGACAGAGGGAGCGGCTGAGGGAGGGACACAGACAGAGGGAGGGAGACAGAGGGAGGGGGACAGAGAGAGAGAAACAGAGGGAGACAGAGGGAGGGAGACAGAGGGAGGGAGACAGAGGGAGGGAGACAGAGGGAGGGAGACAGAGGGAGGGAGACAGGGACTGAGACAGAGGGAGGGAGACAGGGACTGAGACAGAGGGAGGGAAACAGAGGGAGGGAGACGGAGGGAGACAGAGGGCGGGAGACAAAGGGCGGGAGACAGAGGGCGGGAGACAAAGGGCGGGAGACAAAGGGCGGGAGACAGAGGGCGGGAGACAGAGGGCGGGAGACAGAGGGCGGGAGACAGAGGGCGGGAGACAGAGGGAGGGAGGGAGACAGAGGGAGGGAGGGAGACAGAGGGAGGGAGGGAGACAGAGGGAGGGAAACGGGGGGAGGGAGACAGGGAGTGAGACAGAGGGAGTAAGACAGGGAGGGAGACAGAGGGATACAGAGAGAGAGAAGGAGACAGAGGGAGAGACAGAGGGAGGGAGACTGAGGGAGGGATACAGTTTTTATTTGCTCTGGCCCCACCTCCCCCCCCCCCACTGACCCCACCCCACCGGTGCAGTCCTCGCCACAAACCACACTGTAAATTTGGCCCCTGGGAGAAAGTTTGTGAGTACCCATGCTCTACAACAAACAGTACATTACAAAGAGCTATTAGCAGCTACTGGTCAATTAGAATAAAGGAATGGGTGAACGCTCTCGGGGTTCAGCAAACCAAGTGAGTGTCTCTCATTCAGGGTAACCTTGTCTAACCTTTCCTCGAGCGCCAGTCAGTGATGCACTGAACTGAGAAAGATGCCCCGATCTCTCCGCCACCAAAAGAGTGGCAGTGATCCAGGCACAAGACTGCCGCCCACTAGTGTATTTGGATGCAGGGCCAGGACCCAGAGAGAAAACGCACTGTCTCAGCTGATTCGTCTCTTGGGGTGCATGCTGCTGCCCACAGCATCTGGTGAACAGCCATGCTTTCAAGGTAAGCAGCATGTAATTAGCTAATTGCGGTAATAGACTGCCTGGTATTTAATTCCATTCTATGAAAGTTAATTTAAGTAATATTTACATGAAGGCCATCGGAAACATATATTGTAACATAATCTTGCTTTAACATGTTTTTCTTCTAAAAGTCAAAATAGACATTATATGTTGTTGTTGGGAACGCTTGGCTGAAAGACGATGGCTTTTTGTTAGCTGTTGAAAAAGGCTCTATGAAAGCATATGAAGTAAATCGAGATTTGCTCAGTGTGGTAATGTGTCGCTCTTATAAATCCATTTTTACTCCTGCAGGTACCCAAAACTGCATACCTATAGAGTAACAGATCTATGTGCATATTTGAGTTGTTGCTTTCGTCGACTGTGTAGTCAATTGTGCTAGTGTGTTATACCATCTGTACTATAGCTTCTTCTTCTAGGTCTCCCATGTAGAAAAAGCTGTTCACTCACAGGAGTGTGTTCACTGCTGCTCACATGTAAATCTGCACTGCGGAGGCTTTTAGCGCCAGGCTCCTCGCAGCCTCCCGGCCACACATGACTTGTCCCATTGGAATATAATAATAGGGTTACATGCTTAATGTCACTAAAAATGATGCTAAATGACAGTACCTAATTTGAGGCAGTGGTTTAGGGTGCTATGCACCAGCACGTAATTGCGAACATCGGCACTTATGACAGTCTGCCACATGGTGGCGCTGTCTATGTAATTTAGAGATGAACAGAACAAAAGCGGTTTATTAATTCAATATACATTGAAAACAATTCATTCTACCTTCCCAAACCATTATTATAGCTTTAGGGGCCTGGGATAGTTTGAATTATCACACCTGTAGGAGTGTTATGGTTAATAGTTCACAGCTATTGTCGTTGGCGTGGCTGGCAAGGGCAATGGATGTTTAAAACTGCAGTGGCCACCTGACAAGGGCTACTTACAGTAGACAGTAGGAGGTCAGGGACGTTGAAATAGAACTTCAATCATGAGCATCGTAGCAGTTTTACTGCAGTTTTTAGATTATTTTAAAGCACAAAATATGCAAACAGTGTGCAATTATATTTTTCATAACTTTCTTTTGTTTGCAATAATGGGTCACTCAAAGTGTCACACATGTGGCCGTGAAATGTCACACATCGACACACTGACAAGCATTAGCAAAGCCAATAGGTCTCTCTATTGGGAACTATTATCTTTGCCAATGGTTTTTCAGAAAAGCTGTGCAGCATGGCTAAAGAAGAAAACAAAAAAACTGTGCTTTGATGCAGCGGCCATGTCATGAGTTTTGTTGTAGGCGCATGCACCATAAAATGCAACCACCTACAAAATGTTCAGTCTTTTTGCCTTTTTTATTTACTGATTCAACTTTGATTGGTAAATTAAAAAAAGGTAGTTCTCTAGCTTCTTTTTAGGTCTCGCTGAGCCAATGCGCTTGCGCATTGCAGGCGAGATTATAGTAAGGGGAAAAAAAAGTCTACCAAAGACCTTTGGAATGCAGTTTATGGCCAGTGCATGTGAGGCATTCAAGCGCGAAGCTGGCATCGGGCATCGACTTGAAAGCAGCAAACTGCTTTCGCCAGCGCGCGGCTCAGCCTCACTTCCTGCTCCCCCTCTTACTTTGGTTATCGCTCCCCCCCACCCCATATGCTCGTTCCCTCCCACCCTTGATCTATGCGCGTGCACGCCATCGCCAGCCACATAACACACCACCATTTGTCTGTGCCTCAGCATCATACTTTAAAGGCTGCCGCTCCCCCGCCCCCAGGTGTGCACATTGCGCACCACCATTGGTCTGTGCCTCAGCATCATACTTTAAAGGCTGCCGCTACCCCGCCCCCCCGCCACAGCATTGTCGAGAGCTTGTTAATAGAAATGGTGGTTGCATGTGATATTTACAAAATGCGCAGCTCGCCCTACTTGCACCTTTTCATCGATAAAGCATTTTTTTTTAGGCGGCACCTGTGAACAATAGCAGCCGCATGCTTTTTTTTGTCAGAGTAGCAGCCACTGGTGGCCATTCACCTTTATTTACAAATGCGCTCCTCCCCCAACTCCAGCGCATCATTTTTTTTTTATTAGCAATGGCGACCTTTCGTCTTCCGTGAACTTATCCCTCCTGCTTTGGCTTTCCACCAGCATTTGCATGTCTTTGCTTACTTTCATCAGAACGGTATAAGGGTGCCTGTTCCGTGCTCCTTCCCCTCCCACTTGAGCGACATTTGCACTTCTTTGTTTTTAATGCTCCACAACGTGATCACCCGATCCTGGATGGTTTACAGGCATTCCCTACATCGTGTGTAATTGTGTATCACGATAATGGATCCATACTCCGGGGATGATTAATATTCCTTTTTTTCACATTATGCATTTATAAGCTCTGTGAATAACGCTTGCCTTTATTTACAAAATACGCGCCTCCCCCTCCATTGCATAATTTTTATTAACAATGACGGCCTTGCGTCTTCCGTGCAATTCCCCCTTCCGCTATGGCTTTCCACCAGCATTTGTTTGTTTACTTTCATCAAAGCGGTACAAGGGCATCTGTTCAGTGCACTTCCCTCTCCCGCTTCGGCTTTAAGCGGCATTTGTATTTTTAATGCTCCACGTTTGTTCACCCAATCCTGGGTGGTGTACACGCGTTCCCTACATAACGTGTAATTGTGCGTCCCGAGCATGGGTCCATACTCTGGGGGTGAGTACTACTCCTTTTTTTTTAGACACATTGCTCTCAATTTCTACATGCATACAATATTCAGGTAAGTCACCCATATATGCTCTTCCGATTGTCTCATATTATCACACCACTGCAACAAAAAAAAATACTGTACAATGCAATGGGTCTCGAATTTCTAAAAGTTTGAGCTATTGGCGTTGCAAATAATAACACAAAGCTAATATATCAAACTTTCAGTAATGCTAGACCTATTGAATTGCAAATGCTCGTTTGTTTGTTGGCCTGCCTCTGCTCTTAAGTGTTCTGTTTACTTCCTGCAAGGGGGTTTGCCCTTTAGTGCCATGCTGTGTGTTCCAGTTTTGTGGCTACTTAATCCCCCAGCCACTCCCACCTCACAACAGTTTTTTTTATTTTTTGTCAGTATTATATAGTGTGAACTCAACCCTGAAGGTTATATGGGTGCTTTACATTACCACCAATTGCATTACAGATGGACACATTCAATTTTCATGCGGTGGAGACTGAAACCTGGTTGCCCAACTTCAAGGTCAGCCTCAATGGCCCTTAACCCACATTCAACCAATGCTCCATCCTCTCCTCCTTCTTTTATGGTCCCTCCACGTGCCTGTCTGAGTTTCATTTTTTTTTAAGGCACATTTTTACCGACAGAGAATGGAGTCCGGTTCCCCAGTCCCAAAGTCAGCAGCTCTGGATGTTATGCCACAGCCTTTCACCTGCTGGGCATAGGCATCAGTGAGTTTGGCTGCAAGTTTTGTCTTATTTTTTTCCCCACTTGATTTTTTCGCTAGGAAGTAACTTTAGAATAGCGTCATTTCCAGCTGAAATACACATAGCTCACCATAAAAGCAACTCATAAATAAAGGCCTATTGGACAAAACGTTTTTGTAGCAATTTTATCAGCTGGTCTTGTAGTGTGGATCATAGGTGAGTTTCTGTCACTTTCATGCATTTCTCTATTATTGCAGGACATGCAACGCCCAGTGGCCATGGCTAACAGTGCTTTTTTTTTTTTTTTTTTTTAAACCTTTATTTGGAGACAAGCAGGGACAAGGGAAGCGCATACACAATACATACAGTCACATATGGCCATCACAATGGTATGACAGAGTCGAAAAATGAGATAGAAGCAAGTACAGGGCAGCATATCAGTCAATACATAGAGCCACATCGAAATGTACAGTGCAAATGAGAAAGCAATGATCCAGCATGTTCAGGCAAGCTAATAAGACAATACAGTATGGACACACTCTGTTAGCGCATAGCGAATAAAACAAAGGAGACTCAGGTAGAAGGGCCACAAAAATTAAAGGAACCTGACAGGGACACGATCTCAATTCCTAACCATCCCCTTGTCATAAGGGGAACTACAGCCCACGAAAGCTCACATGTAGAGGAGTCAGCCTGCCTCTCCCCCGACACTTGAGGAGCAGCAAGTGTAAAATAAAATCCCAGCCCACCATGCAGCCGTCAACCAACCCCTACACGGTCCCCAAGTTCAGAATCAGAATCCTGCACAGCTCTGGTTAGGAGGTACACCTGGAGCGGACTCCAAAAGTCCTTCGGTCTGCATCTGACAGGCATCAATTCAGAGTAGATATTATATTGATCCTGACAGTATATGAGGTCAGTCACCCAATCCTGGAAGCGCGGCACCCTGCCACGACCCCAGCAACAAGCAACCCTACGTTTAGCCAGCAGCAGGGCCACGTCAACAAATCTACGGTGAGAGGCAGGCACGTCCTTAGAGTAGCCCAGCAACATCACTAAGGGGTCAAATGCCACCCCATCCTCCGCCATAATCTGCAGGGCTTCATGGACCTGAGTCCAATATTCCAGCACCCCCGCACAACTCCAAGCCAAGTGCAGAAAGTCAGCGCCTTCCGCACGACACCTAGCGCACCTGTCATCCTCCGCTAAATGAAACCGAAGTTTCCTCGCCAGGGTATAATAGTACCTCTGAACAAATTTGTAGTGGATAATTTTAAGGCGACAACTGGAGGAAACATTGGCCGTGAGCCCACAGCAGTACTTCCATTGCTCGTCGGCAATAGGGGCTCCCAACTCAGCAACCCACTGCTCGCGCACCCGATTGGCCGGGACCGAACGCTGTCTGCGAATAGCCCCGTATAATTTCGACACCAGGTGTCGCCCATCTGATATCAACAGCACGTGGAGGGGGAGGGTAACCCCAGGTTCCGAAGGGAAATCTGGTAACAGAGCACGCATGCCCTGCCGCAAGCGGATAAAGTTGAACAGCTCCAAAGGGGAGCAAGCAGCCGCTCCGAAGAAATGAGCCTGCGTACGGAAGACACCTTCATGAAACAAGTCACCCCACGTGAGGATACCGAGCCGCCTACACATTAGTTGAAACCCCGTTTCCAACAACAGAGACAAATCAGGATGATAAGACAGAGGCAAGGCAGGCGAATAAAGAAAGGAAACGTCCAGCAATTGATCCACCCGTTTCCAAGCATCCACCGTGCACGTCACCGTCGTGCGAGGCGTTTCCACATCCGACACCTTGCCCAACACCATCCCCTCCAGTGGGAGCGGGTGGGCAACCCAATGTTCAGCAGCAATTTGGGGCATGAACGGCGTGGGGCGCATCCAGTGATAAGCGTAATGCGCCTGAGCACTAAGATAATAAAGCTCAAAGTCAGGTACGTCGAACCCGCCATCAGCATAGGGCAACGTAAGGGTAGCCCAAGCCACCCGGGGCTGCTTGCCCCCCCAGAACAATCGTATGAGCTCGGATCGAAGTCTGCGAAAAAAGTAAGCACCAGGATAATACGGAAGGTTTTGAAAGAGGTAAAGAAAGCGGGGCAAAACTACCATCTTGATAAGGGACGCCCTACCGGCCATGGAGAGAGGCAAAGACATCCACCTAGTGACATCATCTGCAAGTTTAGTAATAGCTACACCATAATTAAGCCGGACCGATTCTTCTCTATCCAAGGACACGACAATGCCGAGGTATCGCAGCTCCGAATCACACCATTCCAGAGGGTAATCAAGGGGAAACCTAGCTACAGCAGCAGTGAGGGGGAAAAGTTGAGACTTCCGCCAATTGATATGGACACCGGAGATACCCCCAAAAGCGACCAACTCTCGTAAGAGCGAGTTAAGGTTGTTCTCAGGGTCTTTAACATAGAGTGTAACATCGTCAGTGTATAAAGAAATACCGACCTGCCGCTGAAGACAATTAAAGGCGCTCTGCTGGTGAAACTGACGAATCCTGCAGGCCAGCGGCTCAATGGCAATGGCAAACAAGAGGGGCGAGAGGGGGCATCCCTGTCGGGTCCCTCTCGTAAGAGGGAACGACGGGGACAGCACCCCATTCACCACCACCCTCGCCATCGGATCAGTATATAAGAGCTTAACCCATGAGATGAAGATCCTGGGGAAGCCCATCCGACAAAGAACATCAATAAGATAGCCCCACTCAACGGAGTCAAACGCCTTAGAGGCATCAAGAAAGATGGCGGCAACCGGGACAGCAGGAGCGATGGTCGACACAAGCGAAAACAAGGTGCGAAGATTGTGGGAGGTAGCACGGCCGGGCACAAATCCCGACTGATCAGGCAGTACAATAACGGGCATGAGCTCGGCAAGTCTCACTGCCAAGACTTTAGCAAGAATTTTGACATCGCAGTTGAGCAATGAGAGGGGCCTATAGGAGCCCACATCCAACGGATCCTTCCCCGGCTTGAGCAGCGACGTAATGGCGACCTCCCGCATGGAGCACGGCAGCCGCCCCTCCTCCAGGGACTACTCAAAAACCTCACGGAGAACAGGGGCCATGGTGTCCACGTAACACTTAAAAAATTCAGCAGGAAGGCCATCCAGACCGGCGGCCTTCCAATCAGACAGAGACATGATGGCATTCCTGACCTCCTCCACCTCTAGGGGCCTGCCCAAGAACGCTCGATGATCATCCGATAACCAACAGAGTGCCAGCTCATCAAGAAATCCGCCATACCGGGTCTCACCAGTCTGCTGTGTCGTGTAAAGGTGTGCGTAATGGTCAATAAAAGTACGCTGAATCTCCGAAGTGTCCCGACAGCGAGTGCCATCCGGCGACACCAATTCCAACACGTCCGACCCATGCCTTGGATGCCTAGTAAGGGCAGCGAGGACTTTACCTGGCCGCTCCCCTTCACAGTATCGCCTCACCGTCCAGAACTTTCCCCTATGCTTAGCTTCTCTAGCAGCCTCCTCCTCATACTCGGAGAGTTTAGTACGGAACTGCGCCAGAAGATCGGGATCAGAGTCAACCTGCATCCTGCGTTCTAAGTCTCGCAAGTCAGCTTCCAAGCCCTCGAGGGTCCGAACAATCAGTCTAAGCACTCCACAACTTTTAGAAATAGTGACTCCCCGGATCGTAACCTTGAACGCCTCCCATATAACCTCGATGCTGTCCACAGAGCCCTTGTTTCTAGAGCCTTGTTTCTAGGGAAAAACGCCTCTACCTCCTCACCAAGCTCCTCCTTGAACACCGGGTCAAGCAAAGCAGTCGGAAAAAGGCGCCAAGGCGGGCGCGGCCTATGCAGCCCGGGGACGGATAGAGCAACCTTCACCGGACAGTGATCAGAATACGTCCGAGCCAGATGTGTAGCCCCCCATAGGCCAGCTACCAACCCTCTAGAGAGAAACACATAGTCCAGTCTCGCCCATGAACGAGCATGTGTAGTGTAATGAGTACCCTCCTTGGTGGCAGGGTGGGCGTACCTCCAGCTGTCGACCAACCCAGCCTCCTCCACAATCCCACGCAATACTTCTCTAACCTGCACATTATACTGAGGACTCCCTTCCGATCTGTCCGACTGGGCATGAAATGCTAGATTGAAACCCCCCCCCACACAATGTAGGTGGCATCCACAGCAAGAACATGACCCCACAATGTGACAAAAAAGGTTGGCGTATCGACATTAGGAGCATAGCAATTAACAAACAGTACAGTGTTCTGCCCAAGCCGCCCCCACAGTAGCACATAGCGCCCCTCAGAGTCCCCAACAGATCCCAGTTCTTGAAATGCGAGCGATCTTTTAACAAGGATGACAACCCCGCGAGCATAAGAAGAATAGGAGGCAAACCTCCTGGCCGCAGCCCACCTCCCTCCAAAGCTGGGGGAAGGAGCGGGACGCAAATGCGTCTCCTGGAGGAGAGCAACATGAATAGCATGCCTGTCTAGATACTGGATCACACTACGACATTTCCTGGCATCATTAAGTCCCCGTACATTCCAGGACAAAATCGATATCTGATCTATGACAGCAGTCGGCATTACCCAGTTTCCGGGCCCCACAGGACCCAATAAGCGAATACAAAACATCCAACTACCAGCAACAGCCAGCGACAGGTCCACACCCTAGGGCGCAGTCGTCCCCCCGCATACACTCCACACACTCCACAGCCATCTCCAAACCAAGCAACCAAAACCACAACAACCGCCCCCCAGCTGAACCATCCATGCAACAAACACTCAGAACATACGGCGCACAGCACGCTGCCAATCCAGCTTATACGGCCCACAACTCGCACACGTGTTCCTCGTGCATAGCGCTCTCCGCCACGCGGCTGCCTAAGATGGCGGCCGTTCCAACCAGGCCCATGGCAGACGGGGGCACGAGCCCCAGGAGCGATTCCGTCAAATAGATAAATAGACCAGCCGAGGCAGCGGGCACGAAACCGCGCCTGTGCACACAGACAACAGCAGCAACCCATATACTGATCCATGAGTCCTGGGCAAGCAAGTGTGGTCAGCTTCATTCCCGCCCCATCCACCCACCTGATACCACCCCAACTATCAGGCCATGCGCACCCTCTCCCCCCCGTTCCCCAACACACATCCAGTCAACAAACAAAGGACTAGAATCCAAACCAAAAGGTACAAGTGGGGCACACCCTCCGGGGAACCTTCTAGAGGTGCACAATACCACTCCCGCACACCACGCCAGTGTCCGAGCCAACGAGTATCAAACGGCCCCAGGCGCAGCGCGGGGGGGGGGGTGCCCAGAGCGCGACACCAGATAGCCCCATCCTGCGGTTCCACTCCGACCCCTAGAAACAATACGTACACTCACACCTCAGTAAAGACATGACCCCCGCACCAACAAAAGGAAAAGCGGACAACAGTTAGGCCGCAAATGCGGAAAAGGAAGGCAGTAGAAGTCTGTGTGAAAGGCAAACGTCCAGAATGTTCCAAAACCAGTAAAAAGAGAAACAAAGATCAAAGTCACCACAATCAGGCGACCTCCTCCTCAGCCGCCGAAGGTTCATCTTCAGGGTCTCGATCGCCTCTCCGATCCGCAGCCGCTCACTCGCGCTGGAGGCGCTTCGCAAAATCCTCAGCATGCTGTGGGTTGGTGAAAAAATGTTGCTTAGCCTGGTGCGTCACTCTAAGTTTGGTAGGGTACAGCAAGGCGTAGTCCACTTGTAGATCCCGAAGTTTCTTTTTCACCCCCAGGAGCTTACGACGCTGGTCCTGCACCATCGGCGTGAAGTCGGGGTACATGGTGAAAGACACCCCATCGAAGGAGAGGGCCCTATTAGTGCGGGCAGCCTAGAGGGCAGCGTCCCGGTCACGATAGTTCAAAAGGCGCGCGATGATGGGGGCGCGGTGCGGCCCCAGAGGCCGGCCGAGGCCCCAGTGACCGATGCGCTCTCTCAACGATGAACTGGGATGAGAACGCTTCCGCCCCAATAGCGCCCACCAGTAGCCTCTCCACATAAGTTTCCATTTTGCCCACATTTGTGGACTCCGGCACACCTACAATGCGAACGTTGTTGCGCCTACTCCTCGCCTCCAACTCCTCATTCTTGGCGGCAATTACACGCAAGATGTTGTCCATTCTCGCCAGTTGGGTGGTATGGGTGGCTGCCGTGTCGTCGTGGTCCGAAATGCGCTGTTCCGCCGCCGTCAAGCGCTCCTCATGCACGTCCAGCTTCTGGACGACCGCATCCATGCGCGAAGATATTTTGTCCACCTTGTCCACTATCGTGGCAAACCCCTGCCTCATCTCCTGCATCATCTGGGTAAAGTCCGGTGGTGGTGGCTGCGGGACACTATCAGCGACAGTCGGGGGGGGGGACCGTGAAGTCCCAGCATCCTGGAGCAAACGCGTCCCCCGCCTAGCTCCTCCAGAGTCAAAGGACAACTTGGATTGTTTAGTGTCCGGCTTCCCCATAATGGTGCGCTAATAGTGCAGTGGGGGACCAGAGCAAATAGGAGTCAGGAGGCAGGTCGGACAAAGGGTACGGCCGAAAAACCGAACCGTGGGGGCACGAGCAGGCCAGCGCGCCCCGCCACTCCCAACGACGAGAAAAATGGCCGTCTCCGCTCTCAGATCAAAGGGGCGATCCCCCAGACGACAAGAAGGAGATCCGCTGTGACTCCGTGAGCAATGGTATCGTAGCAGGCAGATGTAGGAGCCAAGAGATCAGTCCAATGGCAAGGAAGAGCCAAACAGCCTGCCCGGCCAGCGAGCGGGCCCGGTGGAGAGGGGCAGAGCAGGGCCTACATCCCACGTGCAGAGCCACGGACTGGCATGAACGATGACGCCGGGCCAAAGGACACCAGACCTCCAGAGCGCAAGTCGGGGAAACTTGGGATCCTCGTAACTTCGGTCAGCAACCTCCGAATGGCCCAGGATTTGGACCGTGGGTGGTCAGTCGATATCCCAGTAGATCTATAGGGTCAGATCAGGGCGCATCGATGGTAAACAGGATCTCTAGGCGGATAATAGCTCCGGGCAGCGGGAGCCTCACGACAGTGCGGCCATTCCGCAGTGCGCCCTCTAGCGCCCCCCATGGCTAACAGTGCTTCCAATTACGGAACGCCAGTGTTTATTAAACATGGCGCCTTGATAATATTTTAGTTCAAACGATTCGTCCACAGTCATGTTGATCATGGCATTTAAATATTGTTGTAAAGGAATATTGAAGACCTGGTTCTGTCAATGAGATATCTGGTGCTCTGACCGAATTCCAAATACACATTTATTGCGGTAGCAGCGCCCCCCAGGGCAAAATATCTTAGTAATGCGAAGGCTGCAGTGAGTCCCCCGAGTAGCTCCATGCTGGTACCGTACACCAGTATGCAGGATTTTATTGAAAGCAATAACCGAGCCTGCTTCGTGGAGCCTGGGCAGTGACAAGACCATTCATTGTACACTACATGGTCTGTCCTCTCTGCATGCACACTGTAGTGTTCGCACTCTCTCCCTGTGCACCTCATGTCTGTGCTACTTAGTGGAATCTGTCTTGGGGGCATGATATGGTGGCTCATCTTACTGCCCTCATGATCCTCCTTTGTCTTGCCTACTCGCACCTCTGCTAGTGTGCCTTCTTACCGCCGGTCATCATTTGCTCTGTCTCGTGCCAATAGCTATATTGAAATAGGCCATGGGTTTTCCGATGTGTATGCTCAACAGGTTGTTGCTCTTAAACATCCCCCCCCCACCACCTCAGTGGTCTGTGTTTTCTTTCACTGCTGTGTGACTCTTGATTCCTTCTGTCTGCTTGTTCAGCCCTCCACACTCTTCACCTCCCATGTGTGCCTGGCTCCCCACGGTAACTCCTTTTGCTTTTTCTCTGGACATGCTCTGAGAGTGAGGCTCAGTTTGTTCACTTGATCTTCGGCTGCGCACAGTATCAACTCTGCTATGCGCCACATTTGAAAGTATATTGACTTACCTATTGAGGCTATTAGCAGTAAAAATGCAAAACTTGATTTGTACTGTGTGAAATACATCTCCTACAGTGTAGCAACTCGCAATGTGTCTTGACATCTGCACAACTAAGCTTTTCTTTCTAGGTTAGCCAATCAGACTTCTCAGGACACCGAAGTACAGAAACTTGCAGTGTTAGGTGTGTGCACAAAGTAAAGGTTATGAAGAGTGGAACTCTCATACTTTGTGCTAGCCCAGGATGCTTGTTTCCGGTCCAGGGAAGACATGGCTTGGCAGTTCGGCCTCACTCTATCTATCTATTGCCCTCACTCTCTCTATCTATCTATTGCCCTCACTCTCTCTATCTATCTATGGCCCTCACTCTATCTATGGCCCTCACTCTATCGCCCTCACTCTCTCTATCTATGGCCCTCACTCTATCGCCCTCACTCTATCTATCGCCCTCACTCTATCTATCGCCCTCACTCTATCTATCGCCCTCACTCTATCTATCGCCCTCACTCTATCTATCGCCCTCACTCTATCTATCGCCCTCACTCTATCTATCGCCCTCACTCTATCTATCGCACTTACTTTATCGCATGGGTACTCACAAACTTTCTCTCGGGGGCCACATTTACACTGTGGTTTGTGTTCGAGGGCCGCACCAGTGGGGGCGGGGTCAGATGGGGCGGAGCTAGAGCAACGGAAAAAAAACTGACCATGAGGTTGATCACTGGTCCCTGCAGCGGACACCTTTGTCCACTGAGCCACCAGACCCGGCATACACACATCTCTCTCTCGTTCTCTTTCTCTCTCTCCGTCTCCCTCCCTCCCTCTCCCTCCCTCTCCCTCCCTCTCTCACTCTCCCTTACTCTGTCCCCCTCCCTCTGTCTCCCTCCCTCTGTCTCCCTTTCCCTCTCTCACTCCCTCACTCTCTTACTCCCTTACTCGGTCTCCCTTTCCCTCCCTCACTCCCTCACTGTCACTCCCTTTCTCTAGCCTCCCTTTCCCTGCATCCATTTCCCTCTCCCACTCCTGCGCTCTGTCTCCCTTTCCCTCCCTCGCTCTGTCTCCCTTTCCCTCCCTTACTCCCTCACTCTGTCACTCCCTTTCCCTCCCTCACTCACTCGGTCTCCCTTTCCCTCCCTCACTCTGTCTCCCTTTCCCTCCCTCACTCCCTCCGTCTCCCTTTCCCTCGCTCACTCCCTCACCCGGTCTCCCTTTCCCTCCCTCACTGTTACTCTCATTCTCTCCCTCCCCTCCCTTCCTCCCTCCCTTTCCCTGCTACCCTTTCCCTCTCTCACCTCTTCACCCGGTCTCCCTTTCCCTTCCTCACTCTGTCTCCCTTTCCCTCCCTCACTCCCTCCGTCTCCCTTTCCCTCTCTCACTGTTACTCCCATTCTCTCCCTCCCCTGCCTTCCTCCCTCCCTTTCCCTGCTACCCTTTCCCTCTCTCACCTCTTCACCCGGTCTCCCTTTCCCTCCCTCACTGTCACTCCCTTTCTCTCCCTCGCTTTCCCTGCATCCATTTCTCTCTCTCACTCCCTCGCTCTGTCTCCCTTTCCCTCCCAAGCTCTGTCTCCCTTTCCCTCCCTTACTACCTCACTCTGTCACTCCCTTTCCCTCCCTCCGTCTCCCTTTCCCTCCCTCACTCCCTCCGTCTCCCTTTCCCTCCCTCACTCCCTCCGTCTCCCTTTCCCTCACTCCCTCTGTCCCCCTTTCCCTCACTCCCTCTGTCTCCCTTTCCCTCTCTCACTCCCTCACCCGGTCTCCTTTTCCCTCCCTCACTGTTACTCCCTTTCCTTCCCTCCCCCTACCTTCCTCCCTCCCTTTCCCTGCTACCCTTTCCCTCTCTCACTCCTTCACCCGGTCTCCCTCCCCCTGCCTCACTGTCACTCCCTTTCCCTCCCTCACTCTCCCTTTCCCTTACTCCCTCCTTCCCTCTCTTACTCCCTCACCCGGTCTCCCCTTCCCTTCCCTTTGTCACCCTTTCTTTCCCTCTCCCACCCTCCCTCTCCCTCTGCCATCTCACCCTGCCTCTGTGTCCGCCCGGTCTGAGACCGCTTCGGAGCACACACACACACACATAGCCGCACCGAGCGCATTAACAGGTCTTTAAAAGGCCATTAGCATGTTAATGAGGCTGTGTTGTTCACCTCTTAGCGCCCCTGCAGCTCCACTTTAACTATGGCAGGAATCGCCCGGCCGGCCCCCACAGAGCAGCAGAGAGTCTGAGTAGCGCTGCTGTAACTTAGTTTGCAGACACTCTTAAAAAAAAAAAATGTAAACACTGGTATGATGTGTACAAGGTCCGCGGGCCGCCAAGGAAGGCTTGCCAGGCCGCCAGCGGCCCGCGGGCCGTACTAGGAGTACCCCTGCTCTATTACATCACCACAACATCACTCAGCACCACCACAGCATCACTCAGGGGCACTACAACATCACTATGCGCTACCACAGCATCACTGAATGCCACAGCATCACTCGTCGCCACCACAACATTACTCAGCGCCACCATAACATCACTCGGCGCCACCACAACATCACAAACGAGAAGGGGGGGAAGGATCACAGATGATGGGATTGGAAGCAGCATGGAGTACGATGGGAGAAGTACACAACACAGGTGGTAGAGAACAACATGGAGCATGGGAGACAGAAGCACTGGGGCAAGAGAAAGGTCAACATGTAATGGGGAGAAGCTCATGAGCAAGAAAGCAATGCGGGGAAGAAGCACACAAGGGCAAGCATAACATGGAGGGGTGTAGGAAAGAAGCACAAGGGCAAGTGCATAATGGAGCGTGAGGAGCAAAGAGAAGTACATGAGGGAGACAGATGGAAAACAAATTCACTCTCATGGTGTACTTAGGCAAAAAGGAGTGTCTGGAAAGTAAGCAGCGGAAGGACTTAACTAAGGAGGCCATGCTCCAGCGGAGGGACTTACACAAGAGAAAGGCAAGCCCACACAACCAGTCTTCAAAGCAAAATCGAACGCGTTTGAAGGTTGCTTTCTTAAAAGCATGGCAAGTAATATGTTTAAAACTACATTTTCTTATTTCTACTGCACAGCAATAAAACGTTCAAAGCAATCAAACATGAAGTTTATACAAACTCACTCTTGGGTAAACAGCAACAACCTACCATAGAGTTCCTTCTCAATGCTCACATGATAAGTTCCTTAGATAAGTCTGACACATTGATAGACAGCTATAGCTAACATGTGAATATATCTTACTATTTGATATGACTTTGCCTTACTAGAGACCTAGATGCAAAGTTTCAGGCGAGAACAAGTTACTCAAGAGTAAACAATGCAAACATAGGTCACAAATTTCCATCAAAATAACAAAAAAAGAAATAGCTTCCACAGGAATTGAGAGTCGTGTTTAGTGAAATGGTTGTGGTGGTTATAGCAAGGAAGTTAGGGTAGTGGTGGTTAGGGTGCTCGTTTTGATGGTGGGTAGGGTGGTGGTGGTGAGGGGTGTGATGTGGTGGAAAGGATGGTGGTGAGGCTACTGATGATGGTTAGGGTGGTAGTTAGAATTGAGGTGCTTAGGGAGTAGTAGTGAGGGTGGTGGTGAAAAGGGTGGCGGTAGTGCTAGGGTAGTGGTGTTAGGAAATGCACTGGTGGAGAAGATGGTGAAGTTAGTGGTGGCTAAGGTGGTGATAGTTATTGTAGGGTGGTGGTGGTGGTAGGGTTCTGGTGGTTAGCATTGTGGTAGTGGTTAGGGTGGTGATGGCAGCGTGGTGGTTGTAGGGTGTTGGTGGGCTGGTGAGTGCAGTAGTGGTTAGGGTGATGGTGTTGTGAATGGTGGTAGTTAGGGTAGGGTGATGATGGAGGTAAGGGCGGGGTAGTGATGAAGATGTTGGGTAGTAGAGGTGGTGGTATAGGTGGTTGTTTTGCTTGTAATTAGAGTGGTCATGAGGGTGGTGGTGGCATGATGGTAGAGTAGTAGTGGTAGAGTAGTAGTGGTAGGGTAGTGGTGATAGGGAGAGATTTGGGGATGGTTGTCTGTGTTCTAGTGGTTAGGGTGATGGTGGTGAAGGTGGTGGTTAGGGCAATGGTTAGCAGGAAGGTGGTTATGGTGTAGTGGTGGTGGTGAAAATAGTAGCAATGTTTAGACGGGTGGTTAGTGTGTTTGTGGTTTGGGTGGTAGTGATTAAGGTCAGTGGTAGTAGCAGATAGGGTGGTGATGGTAGTGGATCAGATGGTTAGGAAAGGGTGGTGGTCGATAGGGTGGGCTGGTGGTGGTTAGGGCAGCATGGTGCGGTTAGGTGGTGATGCTGGTTATGGTGGTAGTGGTGAAAGTGTTGAGGTGATCAGGTTTGTCGGTTTGTTGGTAGTAGGGTGGTTGTAGTTAGAGAGCTCATATGCAGGCCTCTAAAACTCAAACATTTTACTAGACCGACCAGCAAGTCTAGTGACTTAAATAATGTACTCAACCCAATTGAAATGCGCTTGACCCATAAACTGATTGCAACCCATGTGATGTGGATGACATCTTTCCTCAAAGGACGAATGCAAAGAATCCACGTAGCGCACGAGCACCATCTCCGGCACCCCTTAAGGTTTATTGCTCAGTCCCACCCTCTTCAATACTTATATGGTGCGTCTAGCCAATAACATCAGAACCCACAATCTTAACATCATATCCTAGGTCGACAATACCCAGTTCATCCTCTCGCTCTCAGCAGATCCCACCACCACTAAAACCAGCTTCCACAACTGCATGAATAATATTGCAAATTGGTGAAGGACAACTGTCTGAAGCTCCACATTCACAAGAGCAAAATGCTGATCTTTAGCAACCACGCGTCCCTCTGGAATGACATCTAGTGGTCTGCAGAACTCAGACCTACCCACACAGAAAAAGACCACACCTGCAACCTCGGCATCATCCTGGACAGCAAACTCACCATAAAATGACAGATGAACATAATCTTCTCTGACTGCTCCACACTCTCTGCATGCACCAAATAATCTTCAATGGCTCTCCATCAGCAGAAGATAAAAAGTCATGCAAGCCCTAATCACTAGCCAGCTGGACTACGGCAACACACCATATGCAGAAACTACCACTTAACACATGAGATGGCTCCAGATGATCCAGAACTCAGTTGCAAAATTCATCCGCAAACTGCCCAAATGGACCCACCTCAACCAACACCTGGCTCCCCATCCAGAAAAGATGGCAATTTAAGTCTCTTACATGCCTACAAAGTCTTTCACAACTAAGGCCAGCATACATGAACAACCACCTGAACTTCCACAAACCATCAAGAGACCTCTGCTCCAACTCCCTCACCCTCACAAGATACCGCGCATCAGCCTTAAACACAGGGGAGGCACTCCTTCTCCCACCTGGCCGCCAAGTCCTGGAATGCCCTCCTCTCTACTATGAACATCACCCTTTGTATCGGACTTCAGGTAGAAACTCAAGACCTGGCTCTTAGACTCCTGGATACCCTCACAGGTGATCAGCCACACTCTAGAAGTACTGATTGATGGACCCTGGGCAAATATTTCAATTCACTAAGCCTCCATTTTCGTTATTATAAAATAGGAGAGCACCTTCAAATATGCATGTTCTGCATGCCTGTTGTACAAAGAAGCATTGGTATAGCCAATAGGCCTCACCTTTGGGACCTTATGTGTTTAGCCATGCAATACATTATCTTGGGTGCTGTGCCTCCAGGGATTGAAGAGCTATACAATTACTAAACACTGGGTCATGCAGTGTGATTCAGGAATACATGATTGCCTCAGGAATCATTTATGGACACATTCCAAAGCTTGTTAAAGCACAGACAGAAAGACAAATGCCTCAATGCAAGTAATAGCACTATAATATTCTGTGTGAGACTACATCAGTATTGAACAGCCAATTTAAATAAACAGTGAAGAAATATCCAGTAGCGGAGACATTTCTCTCCTTCCTCAGGCATCTTTTCACTAGGCACCCTTCTCTAGAGATTTCCATTCAAAACACTGCTCGCACCATCTGTTTACCGGCAAGCCCCAGGCCCCGCCCTCTGTCCCAGCACCCTGGGTATAGGCGCACATAGCAAAAACAACAAAATGCTCCCATTTGTCAGGTAGAGGGGTGGTGGAACTGGTCCTCTTTGCACGTCATCCCAGAACTTTTTGCCTTCCTCCTGTATTTTTCGAAACAGTTTTTGTTAGTTTTCTGACTCTGGGCACCTTACCAGGGTTGATGAGTGCTAAAGTGCATGTGCTCTCTCTTGTAAAATTTGTAAGATTGGTTTACACCTGTTTGGCATATTTACTTTACCTGCAAGTCCCTTGTACTTGCGCCACCCACAGAAGTAGCCTTTCAAACTAGTCTCAGGCTTCTGCCTCTGCAGGCCCTGTGTGAGGATTACTGCCACATTGATGTGGCATGTAAAGTGGTTGCCACATCGGAAACACCCATTTTACTACATATAGGTCACCCCTAAGGTAGGGCCTAGCTAGCCCTATGGGCAGGGTGTTGTGTAGGTAAAAAGTAGGACATGTGCCTCATCTGTGTGGCATGTCCTGGTAGTGACAAACAGCCTATTTGGATTGTCACTGCTGTGAGGCTGCCCTCTCATAGGTTTGCATTGGGGATTCCCTGATATGTCCTTCAGTGGTAATGTATTATATGAGAGTGGTAGCATGGCCATGTTTGGTATGTTTGGAATAGCAGTGATAAATCCTGCTTATTGGTGAAAGTGGAATTTGTATTACTATTTTTGAAATGACACTTTTATAAGTGGGCAATTCTGTGTGCCCATGAGTCTTCGTGCCCTGCCTGGATGTGTATTCACCGTCTAGTTTTGACTCACAGGAGAGAGGGCATCTGCATTCACTCTAGACGGTCACAAGGGGGGGTGGTTTGAGGTTTTTCATGCCTTTCCTGGGTGCCTCTTCGCCTGGCTGAATAGACCTTGGATGCATTTAGAGTAGCAGGAAGAGTTTTCCTTGCGCCTGAAAAGGCCTGGTGTGCTTTTAAAGTCGTGGGAGGAGTTGCTCCTGCACCTGAATAGGGCTGTGCCTGCCTTGTGCAAGGCTGTCTCAGCCTCCCTGTAATGTGTCTGGGGACAGGGCTTGGGATGTGAATGGGGGTGTTATGCACTTCTAAACAGTGTTTGAAGTGCCCCTCAGAACAAAGACTTTTGGACTTTAAGCACAGGAGTTTAGATGCCATCATTTTAGATACTGCTGGCTCTACAAATTGCACGTGGCCAGGATGAGCTTTTATGCTGCCAGAGGAACCACCATGGGACTTTGTTTGTTCTGCCGACCTGCCCACAAGGACCCTTTGTGCTGGACGACTGCCTGTTCTCCACCTCTGGTGCCTCCAGTGCTCTCCAATGAGTGCTGTAATGCCCCTTGATTGTTGCAAACTCTAGCACCTGGTGAAGTGCTTCATCTTGAAGCAACTGCAAACCTTTCTGTGCTGGACAGTAGGGGAAGATTCCCCAGTGTGGTTACTGGGCTGAAGGTCTTATTTAGGGCCTCCTACGCTTCTAGAAGCCTCGCACACTGGCTCTGTATTTGCAGCCACTAAGCCCCCACCCATATGGGGCAAAGCCATGAGCTGGGAGGGCCTGCTGGCAGAGGTGTGGAAGGAAGGAGACCCCACGCATTGCCCAGCAACCTTCCAGGAAGCATTGCCATGGGCAGAAGCAAGCCCAGCCAGGAAGTCCGGCCTCGCCTGCCCCCGAGGCGGGGGAGGAGTCGCAACCCCAGCCAGATGAAAGGAGCTTTGCTTGGCCCAGCCTCATACACGATGCACAGGAGAAAGGGGGCCATTCACCACCATCAGCGAGGTGCACTGTGCCAGGAAGAGAGACGCAACTGAGCCTGGCACAGCCCATGCCCCCGAGGACCTCAGGCTAGTCTGATCTGGCCAGCTCCATTGGACCCCCGGGTGTTTCAGCACTGGGAGGCCATTGGCACCAGCATTTGGGAGTTGAGGGCTCCCGCCATGCATGGTCAGTGTGAGTGCCTCACTCCTTTGTTTAGATATACTTGGGACATTGTTGCTGGATTGCTGGGATGGGGTGGAATCACAACTGAGGTCGCTGATTCCCCACAAGAATCTGCCGTATTCAAGGTATAGGTGTGCAGATGTGTTGCACCCTATATTCTCCTGGTGGTACTTTGTGATACTTGCAGGTACATGTGCTGACCCATGAATGTTACAGCTGAATAACATGGCCCGATATTGATGTATTTATATTTTATTTATTTATTTTTTAAACTTGTAGAGCGCAAACAGCTACCCAGAAAGGGTTTCCCGGCGCCTAAAGACACAGCACAGAAGATTCCAGATTATTGATCGAACAACCATGTTTTTATTTCTTTTCTGAACCTGGAGTAACTCCCCTCTTTGCGTATATGGAGTGGTAGTGCGTTCCAGATGGACCCTGATGGGCAAACGATCTGCCTCCCATCCTGGAGAGCTTGGATCTGGGCACACAGAAATTTGCTGCTGAGTGTGACCGTAGGTTTCTTTTTGGGATGTAGGGATGAACTAATGCCTGAAGATATGTGGGTGCAGTGCCTGCTTTTATTTTAAACATATAGTTTAGGGTGTTAAATCTAATATAGTTTTCCACCCTGAGCCAGTGAAGTTCACGCAAATAGGGGGACACGCAGGTGTTTCTTGGTATGTTACAAAGAATCCGGGCAGCCGAATTCTGTATCATCTGTAGTCTCTTTATAACTGCTTTGTTAGCACCTAGGTACAAGATGTTCCCATAATCAAGCCGGGATGTAACTAAGGCGTGGACTACTGTTTTCTGCGTGGAGATGGGCAGCATCCATAGGATCTTTCTGAACCATTTTAGGATGGTGAAACAGAGGCCAACTACTTTGCTGACCTGTTGCTTCATGGACAATGAATTGTCCAAAATTACCCCCAGATTCCTTGCATGGGTGACTGGAGTAGGAAGATTTCCCATCTGGGAAGGCCAGTGTGAGGCGTTCCATAGATCTGGCTGCTTACCCATGAGGAGAATCTCCGTCTTGTCACCGTTTAATTTTAACTGGTTTATATTCATCCAGTTAAAGATGTTCAGGAGACCTTGTTTGAGGAGAGACGGAGATGATGGGTGGGATTCTGACAGCGAGAAGATGATCTGAGAATCATCTGCGTACGTCATAAATGTAAGTCCAGATTTCTCCACTAAGTCCGCCAGGGGTCTAAGGTAAAGGTTGAAGAAAAGCGGGTTAAGGATAGAGCCCTGCGGTACTCCATGAGGGGATTTGACGGGTACAGAGCACGCAGCGGATTATGCTATTTGGAATGTCTGTTGGTCCAAAAAGGATCTAATCCATTTCAAGGCATCACCACGAATTCCGTTTTTTTCTAGCGTGGTGAGCAGCCTTTTGTGCGACACAGTGTCAAAGGCTGCGCTTAAATCGAGAAGAATAATTACAACCGTTTGACCGTCGTCGAGGTGTTTCCAAATGGTTTCTGAAACTCCCAACAGAGCGGTTTCCGTAGAGAAACCCGCTCTGAATCCTGATTGGGTTGGATGGAGAAGGGAATTTTCTTCAGAGAATAGAGTTAGAGCAGAATGCACATGTCTCTCCAGACATTTAGAAAAAGCTGGGAGAAGTGAGATGGGCCTGTAATTAGCTAGATTTTCCGGGTCTGCTGTAGGTTTCTTTAAAAGTGGGGTCACTATGGCATGTTTCCATAGGGTGGGTACTGTAGCGAGCTCCAAGGACGAATTTAATGTGTCAACAATAATTTCAAGGGAGGAGGTATCTAGTAATCTCATAATATTCATAGGAATGGGGTCCTGCGGAGAGCCAGATTTGATTGTCTTCATGATAGATTGAAGAGTATCAATTGTGATAGGCGGCCAGTGTTGTAAGGTCTGGTTTACACTAGGGGTATACTCCAACTCTTGCTTTGTGATGGTATCAATGTTGTTACTGTCTAGTTCGACGATTAGTTTATCTATTTTTTCAGAAAAGAATTGAGCGAGGTCCTGACATTGCCTTTCGTTTAACGGGCGAGTCGGGGCTATAGTTTGAGCCCCAGCTAGATCTTTGACCGTATTAAACAATGTTTTGGCTTTGTTTACAGCTTACTTGATGGTATTAGAGACATGCACGGCGCGTGTTTTCTTGCACGTGGTGTGGTATAGGTTTCTGGCAATTTGGTACCTTTTTTTCTTATCAGGATCGAAATCTTTTCGCCACAGTCTTTTAAGTACCTTACATTTGTTTTTTTCCTCTTTGAGTGAGTCATTGAACTAGGGGAGAGGGGGGCGATGTCTATTGCCCTTGGTGTTAGGGTTAGGAAGGCAGGTCTCAGCCGCCTTGCTGAGCCATTGTTGGGTAGCAGTTGCAATACCTTCCATATCTTGAATTTTATTGGGTGGATTCATGCTGAGTGCTGTGTTGAGTTTTAAGATGTCTAGGGATTTCCAATATTTTCTTAATGAAGCCGGGGGTACAGATTGATCGAACGAAGTGGCAGGTGGTTTGAGATTAAATTTAATTAAGTAATGGTCAGACCAGCATACCGGGGTGGTGTCCTGCCAGGTGAGTTCTGGGAGATTAGATAGAAATGGGTCGAGCAAATGTCCTGCCTTGTGGGTGGGTCCAGAGTTGAGGAGATTAATATTTAACGCTGTCAGATCTTCTAGCAAGTTAGCGCAAGTCGTGTTAGATTGGTCCTCTAAGTGTAGATTTAAGTCTCCAATAAGAGAGAAGTTTAGAGGCCAAGTAAAAAGGGGTAATACGATTTGCTAATTCGGAAGCCCATTTCGTGCCATTCCCGGGCGGCTGGTAAATTAAGATGCCTGAGAGCGTGAAATTAGGATTCAAGCAGATTTTAAAAAGTGCGGCTTCGCAGTCAGGGATATCTAACGGCTCAAACGTACATTTGAGTGTTTTGTCATAGATAATGGACAGTCCACCCCCAATTTTAAGGGGTCTATCCTTCCTGAGAATCGCATAGTTTGCTGGAAGAGCAGTGGCCACATCCGGACCTGAGCCCTCATGTAATCAGGTTTCGGTAAGGGACAGTGCACTAGGTTTGTCATCTAGTAACAGGTTGAGAATGTCCAGTTTGTGTTTGGGTAAGGAGCGGCAATTAATGTAATAAAACACAAAATCTTTGTCAGTGGGACAGGACTGTTTATGATGCTTCCTATGTCTGGATCTACGCGGGGGGAAGGGTTGAAAGGAAGATATCGTGAAAGTGCAATTTGGGCAGATTACCTTTCCAGTGTGTGGGATTTCAAATAAAGTACAGTCGTCGTGCTACATAGGGCGCAGTACTTTCAGCTGATCGGGTGACAACACCTGTATTGGCCTAGCATGGGAGACATAGCCCTCTGCCCCGTGCCCCGTCCTGGCCCGGACGGGCACAGACGGGCTAGTCTTTGGCGTGTCTTCGGCGCGGGGACCGCTCGGACGCTGCGCGTCACCGCTGCGCGTGTTAGGTGTCATCAGTGTTTTGTAGAGGCCGTGCTAGCGATCAGCACCGCCTCCCCACACTCTCGACCAATCGCTGCCCGGCACCGGGAGGGAACCCGGAAGAAAGGTAGCGCCCTGCACCCTCCACTACAATCAAGCCTAATGCTTGCGGTGGACCAGGGTAGCAGGGGTGGCAAGGATCGCCACAAAGAAGTCTGTGAGTGGAGTCTAATCCGGTTTTTTAAAAATGAAAGTGCATCCGTGCTAGTTTAAAAAACACAAATTTACACACAACTATTTAAAATTATCGTGGTCACGCTCTCAGTGCAATTAGTCAATTGTTTTTTACCCTAAACGGGTAAGAATAATGAGTACAATAGCATGTGTCTGCATAAATATGCAGTCGCATGCCCCTAATAAGGTGCTTGTACTATGTGGTAATTCATCTAGCGTGCCCTGGCCTGCTCCATTTTCATGCCTGATGTAAAGATGTATGATGCGGTTATGCCTTGCAAGGAGAGGATAATAAGCATTCTTTCAGGAACTGCACAGTGTAGGGTGTTTTTGAAACAGATGCAACTTATCAGGTGTTTACTATTTTGCACTGCTTATGCCATATAGCAAAGTGATTTATGATCTATGTGATGTCATGATAAGTGCCTAGAGGCACAGTGATTTATGTGATTGTGGTCTTATGTGTTTTATGAACAATACAAAGGATATTTTTATATAACCTTGTGTGAAGTCCCTTTAGTGGTGTGCTTATTGTGTAACTGGTGTGTGAGTGTGTTACACAACTACTTTACACATTGCCTCTGGGATAAGCCTGACTGCTCAGCCAAGCTATGAAGGGGGTGAGCGGGACTATCTTTTGAGTGTAACTCCCTTATATTGACTAGAGTGCTGGGTTCTGCCTGTCTAAGGTTCATATTCTAGCCAACCAGAAACCCCATTTCTAACAAGGGGAAATAATGAACAAACAGGGATGGCATCTGCATCACTTAATCTCCATGCACCTAAAAACAAAAAATTTAACCTGACCTTGTATTATGTATTGCATTATGTAACTGGTGCTTTTGTAAAGCGCTCCATTACTTCAGGTCAGTTGAGTTTGCACTCTATAAGAATTGCCCCCAAAAATGAATGTGACCTTGTATAATGTAATTGGCACTCATAAAGCGCTCCAACACCTTTGGGTCACTATAGTTCACATTATATAAAAAAAAAATGTTTCAACGTCCCTGGGGAGCTGCAATGAATGTACTTTGAAATTAGCACTCTGAGAGGAGGAAGGCGATAGGAAGATTTAGCAGGGCAGGCATGCAGAGACAGGGGAGTAGGTGGGATGGACAAATGCTACTTCCCTTTGTCAGGTATAGGGGATATAATGGATAAAGTGGAGCGGCGTTGGCATCCCTTAAAATCCGCAAACCTCAAAACAAAAAACATAACCTGACCTTGTGTAATTAAACTGTCAATTTTGTAAAGCACTTCAATACTTTTGGGTCAGTCAAGTTACCGCTATATAAAAATGCCCTCAGAAAATTAATCTGACATTGGAAAATGTAACTAACGCTCATGTAAAATGCTCCAAAACTTTCAGGGCACTCGAGTTCACATAATATATTTTAAAATGCCTCACTGTCCCTGGGGAGCTGCTGTGAATGTGCTTTATTTATTTATTTATATGCTCGTATAGCGCTGGATTCGACCCCCGTAGGGGTATGTCTGCGCTTGGTTCGCCATATGTGCATGGAACAGAGCTTTTAGAGATGTGCGAGAGATTATGCTGTCAGAAACAGATGTGTCTTTAGTGTTTTCCTAAAGATAAGGTAGTTGGAGTTTTGTCTAGGCTGAGGGGAAGGTTGTTCCAGAGGGTGGGGCCCATGTACGAGAGTGCTCGACCACCTTGCCTTGCCCTTCTAATTGGTGGAACTTTTAGCAGTAGTTGGTTGCTGGAGCGCAGGAGGCATTCTGGGTTATAAATCTTGAGTTTTTCAGCCAGGTATTGAGGGCCTGAGCCAAAAAGGCTTTTATGTATAACGCAACAGATTTTGAACTTAACCCGTTGGCGAATGGGCAGCCAGTGGAGTTTTTCCAGAAGGGGGCAAGAAGGTGTTCTGGGCGGGACATTTAGGACCAAGCTTGCTGCGGTGTTTTGAGCCACTTGCAGTCTGCTAAGCACATCTTCATTGGCAGATAAAAAAAGGCTGTTGCAATAATCCAGCCGGCTGACCACAAGGGCCTGGACAAGGGTCTTTCTGAAGACGTCCGACAGAAACGGAAACACGCGTCTCTTTATCCGAAAGCAGGATCCAGTCACCAGGTTCGCATGTTCTTTTAGCAATAATACCTGGTCCAGTCACACGCCCAGGTTCTTCACTGTCTGTTTGGGACAGGGGACAGGTCCTAGGTCCAGTGGCCACCAATCCGGTGACCATAGGAGGGGAGCCTCCCCAAAAAGCATGACCTCGGTCTTGCCTACATTGCATTGTAGGCAGTTGGAGGCCATCCAGTCAGACACCACTCTCATACCTTCGTGAAAGGAGTGTTTGATCGCAGGAGTAAGGGTCTGGAATGGAAACAGAAGCCGAGTGTCGTCGGCGTAAAACACTTGAATAAATCCATGTGCTCTCACAATGTCAGCTAGGGGGGCCACATACACATTAAATAATGTGGGGCTTAGGCATGAGCCTTGTGGGACCCCCTTAGTGAGCTCCCTGGATGTAGAACGATAGGAGCCCAGACTGACAATTTTTGAGCGGCCTGAGAGAAAACTCTCAAGCCAGGACAGAGCCAAACCTCCTATCCCCACCTTCTGCAGACGACCGAGAAGGATGTCATGTGGCACTGTGTCAAACGCTGCGGACAGATCCAACAGCACCAGAATCATAGAGCCCCCTCTATCCTGTGCCATCCTGATGGTATCTGTCACAGAGAGGAGCGCTGATTTGGTGCTGTAGTTGGGTCTGAACCCGGATTGGGTATGGTCAAGACCTCCCGATGCCTCGATGAAATTAGACAGGTGGGTGTTCACATGCTTCTCGGTCATCTTGCTCAAATACGGCAGAAGGAAAATGGGGCGGAGGTTAGATAGGTCTGTCCATGGCATGGCTGAGTTCTTACGAATGGGATTTACTACAGCTCTTTTCCATTCTTGCGGGACCTGTCCTTCCTTAAGGGAAAGATTCATGACTGTTTGAATCAAGTGGCAAAGTAAGTTGTCTAAGGGGGCAGCCATTTTGGCCGGAAGAAAATCCAGGATCCTGTTTTATTATGACTTATCAGGGAATTAATATCACATTGACTGACCTCCGTAAAGACAGTCAGTGTTCCTCTATTATGTGTGGGTGATTGTGAAGGAGTACTGGCGGCACTGCCCTTAAGGTTAATGGCTTTCGTGATTTTTTTCATAAATTGCCTCTATTTTGTTTTCGAAAAATAGAGAGATGACATCGCACGGAGATTGGGAGAAATCATCCGGACTCTCACAGGCAATGGGTTTCACAAAAGTCTGTAGAATCCTGAAGAGTTCCTTGGAGGTATTGCCCGCTTCTGCCAACTGCGAAGCAAGAAATTTTGAAATTAGATCTTTGAACTTTGAAATAAGATCTCTGAGAAGAGGAGGATGACAGGAAGAGGAAGCGTTGCGTGCATGTAGCAACATGGAAGGAGGTGCTCCCACTTGTCAGGTAAAGGGGACATAATGAATAAACTGGGGTTGCATCGGCATCACTTAATCTGTGTGCACCTAAAAACAAAAAAAAATCACCTGGCCTTGTGTAATGTAACTGGAGCTTTTATTAAGCGCTCAATACCTTTGGGTCACTCAAGTTAGCGCTCTATAAAACTGTCCCCAAAAATTCATCTGACATTGTCTACTGTAAGTTACACTCATATAAAGCGATGCTACACATACGGGTCACTCGATTTCACATTATATAAGTAAGCATCAGAGAAAAAGTGATGGAAGTTCCCCAGGACTTGCCCTTAACTGTGTTGCAAGGTTGGGCTGCTGAAGTTCCAGTGACCAAGGCTTGCTAAAGCAATACGCAGAGAAGCAGGAGGGGTTCTGGGGAAATTCTCACACTTTGAAGTCAGAAAAAATGAAAGAGGCAATTTTGAAAACAGCGTATGAAGGGTTTGATTTTTCTTCTTGGTTTTTGAATGGGAAAGGGAGATTAAGCAGCAGGTGCCGAAGGAGAACCACCGATGTAGGGCAAACAGGGACACGAGGAGGAATCGAGGAACAAAATGGTCCCCCAAATGAACGCATAAACACAGAAGCGTAATGTTAACAATAATTAGGCAGTGCTCTATGGGAAGAAAGCAAACTTAAAAAGATGGGACAGAGAGGAAGGATTAACCACTAGCAAGCACGCATTTTTGAATGACAATCGAATAGGACGGAAAAAAAAATAGAATGGGCAGGCAGTTAGCCCACAGAGTGAATACAACATGTCCCGAAAAGACAGTGCATGTACTGCTTAGGCTCGACCTAAAAAGTATACCGTTTGATTTAATAGGCTAAATCTTTACTCCATATATAATAAAAATTTAGCCACATATAGGATACGGTGCAGAGACATAATATCGAGTCCAAAATATCGATTGGACATAATATCGAGTTTTTAATATAGACTGGACAAAATATCGACAGGACAGAATATAGATAACAAAAATATCGTTTTTAAGGTAAGTGAAGTAATATCGACTGTTCTAGATAGTAATAATATTGAAGTATATAATATAGATAGTTAAAAATATCGATTTTTTAATATATACATTTTTTTATAGTGTATTTTTATGTTATAATATGTGTGCAAAGTGTGTATTTCTGTTATAAATAATTTTATTTAATGAATATTGTTTTTACAATTATTGCGTAATTTAATTCTGTAGCGGGTTGTGGGTTTATAGGGGCATAGGGTGGGAAGTACTTTATTTATATGGAAATAATTGTAAAATATTTTTTAAGTATTAAATAATTAATTGTTAATGTTTAATTAATTTGTATTAACAGGTGATTAATTGAATTATTGTGAATTAGTAATTTTAAAATATTAATTATTATATTAGATAACATTTTTTAATTAATTATTAATAGATATTCATTTTTAGATTTTTTAATAATATATGAAATATTTACTTTCCCTAATGTTGTATTCTCTGGAGTGGGAATAGTAATTTTAACCCCTAAGCTATCCAACGCTTTCCCTACTGTTGCACTCTTTGGAGTGGGAATAGTAATTTTAACCCCTACGCTATCCAACGCTTTCCCTACTGTTGCACTCACTGGAGTGGGAATAGTAATTTTAACCCCTACGCTATCCAACGCTTTCCCTACTGGACTACTGCAATAGCTTGTATGCGGGAGCCAATAAGTCCGTGCTCCACAGGCTGCAGATGGTCCAGCATGCCACCGCCCGTCTGGTCCTGGGCTGGCCCAGGAAATCTTCCGCCTCAGCCGCACTACACGCCCTACACTGGCTTCCCATACACAAACGTATCCTTTTTAAAATCTTGATCATTACTTACAGAGCCTATCACGCACATGGACCCAGGTATCTCTCAAAAAATTTCAAACGCCATCTCCCCATCCGGAATCTGAGATCCTCTAACCTGAATCTGCTTGTTGTCCCAAAATTCAGACTAGCCACCAAAGGTGGAAAATCCATTGTGGTACTAGGTTCCAGAGCATGGAATAAACTGCCTCTTTCGCTCCGGCAAATCCCATCAGAATCTCTTTTCAGGAAAGTCTTGAAGACCTGGGTCTTTACGCTTACCGATGCTGCCTGTAAAGCTTTAGTGTAAAGGATTTGTTCTTGGGAATTGATCCAGCTAACCACCTTTTCCATTCAGGGGGGTATTAAGTGCCAAGATGCTCCTTGGAGTGATAGAGCGCGCTATAGAAGAGCTATTTTACATTACATTACATTACTGTTGCGCTCTTTGGAGGGGGAATAGTAATTTTTACCCCTACGCTATCCAACGCTTTCCCTACTGTTGCACCCACTGGAGTGGGAATAGTAATTTTAACCCCTACGCTATCCAACGCTTTCCCTACTGTTGCACCCACTGGAGTGGGAATAGTAATTTTTACCCCTACGCTATCCAACGCTTTCCCTACTGTTGCACCCACTGGAGTGGGAATAGTAATTTTAACCCCTACGCTATCCAACGCTTACCCTATGCTTGCACTCTTTGGAGTGGGAATAGTAATTTATACACTTTTGTTATTGTACGTTAAAATTGGCTATTATTTAATTATATTTTGTTACTATATATATATATATATATATATATATATATATATATATATATATATATATATATATATATATATATATTCACTGAAAAAACCATAGGTTATAGACCATATATAGTTAGGAATTCGCATTTACAAAACCTTATTTTACTCACACAAAACCATTGAAATTCCATATATAGTTAGTTGCACTAACTATATATCGCGCACCCGCAATCCACTGCTGATGATGTCACATATTACATCATTCATGACATGGTCAGTGACATCACTGATGACATCACTGATGACATCTCAAATGTATATATATATATTACCTACTGGCGGTCGCCAATAGGTATATATAGTTAGGATTTTTTCTCTATGGGATTTTTGAAAATTCTATGTCTAATAACTTTGGCGTTTGAGGACCGAATTGGCTGAAATTTTCAGGAAAATGGAACATTTTGTTTCTGAGCAGCCCCTGACAATTTGGGGGGGTTTCATTAAGGGGGGGCCGAGAAAAAAGGGGGGTCCCAAAACGCGTTAATCCCATGTTAATTTCCATAGGGCGGTTGGCCTCACGTTTAGCTCGAACGGCTGAATGGATTTGCACGAAACTTGGCAAAATTGTAGGGACTGTTAGCCCGATGTGCCTTTGCTAGGTCTCAATATATGTGCTCCAGTGGATTTTGAGTAATTTAGGTTCAAAAAAAGATATATATCTGGGCGGAGCCTAACCACACATCTGATCTGATTGGCTGTCAGCACTTCATCCAAGAAGTGTTGGCAGCCATCTTGGGACCAATATACATGATAGCACCTCATTAAAAAGCATTGTAGTTAATAGAGGGTTTTAGGACTTTAGTTACATTATAAATCATTTGTTGATGGTACCATACTCGTTTTAGGAATTGTGGTGGGTTCTAAGGTGATTTTACCATGTGAAAAAACCTTCTGCTGTGAGATCATGAATATTGTTTGAAAGAAAACTAATATCTCATGATTTTCCCACAGTGGTTTGGAAGGGGATCTATAAGCTAAACTGAAAGCATATTTTCTGTAAATTCACATTATCTTTCTCAGTCATGTGAAAATGAAGTCTGACATTCTCAGTAAAACATGTACATCCAACAAGGACAGAGACTGTCAGTTGATTCCTTTGTGTTCTACTGCAGCCTCCTAGAGTGTTCTAAAGAACAACTAGAGCGCTAACAGTCCTACTTATTACAAAGGTATGGCACACCTGAAGCCATCTTGATTGGAATAAAGTGGTAACTCTTAAAACATTTAATTTAAAAAGAAACAACATGAGGGGGTATATTTTGCCATAGAAAGTATGATTAGTGCTGCAGAATGAAAAATTAGGGCACATTTTGAGTGACTTCTCAAATCCTTTTCTATTTCATTAAAACATTCTGACATGCAGTCTCCCAAAATGGCCACCAGAGACAAAAGAGCCCAAATGTAGCCCAAATATCACCCAGATGTAGCCCAAGTATAGCCCAATGACAGAATGTCCCAGAGTGTTCTAAAGAACAACTAGAGCGCTAACAGTCCTACTTATTACAAAGGTATGGCACACCTGAAGCCATCTTGATTGGAATAAAGTGGTAACTCTTAAAACATTTATTTTAAAAAGAAACAACATGAGGGGGTATATTTTGCCATAGAAAGTATTATTAGTGCTGCAGAAAGAAAAATTAGGGCACATTTTGAGTGACTTTTCAAATCCTCTATTTCATTAAAAAATTCTGACATGCAGTCTCCCAAAATGGCCACCAGAGACAAAAGAGCCCAAATGTAGCCCAAATATCACCCAGATGTAGCCCAAGTATAGCCCAATGACAGAATGTCCCAGAGTGTTCTAAAGAACAACTAGAGCGCTAACAGTCCTACTTATTACAAAGGTATGGCACACCTGAAGCCATCTTGATTGGAATAAAGTGGTAAATCTTGAAACATTTAATTTAAAAAGGAACAAAATGAGGGGGTATATTTTGCCATATGAATTATGATTAGTGCTGCAGAAAGAAAAATTGGGCCACATTTTGAGTGACTTCTCAAACCCTCTTCAATTTCATTAAAAAATTCTGACATACAGTCTCCCAAGATGGCCACCAGAGACAAAAGAGCCTAAATGTAGCCCAAATATCACCCAGATGTACCCCAAGTATAGCCCAATGACAGAATGTCCCAGAGTGTTCTAAAGAACAACTAGAGCGCTAACAGTCTTACTTATGACAAAAGTATGGCACACCAGAAGCCATCTTGATTGGAATGAAGTGGTAAGTCTGAAAACACTCAATTTAAAAAGGAACAACACGAGGTGGTTAATTTTGCCATAGGAAGTATGATTAGTGCTTCAGAAAGAAAAATTAGGGATCATTTTGAGTGACTTCTCAAATCCTCTTCTATTTCATTAAAACAATTCTGACATGCAGACTGAAACATGCACTTTGAATACCAGCAGCAGACGTCCCTGGTGAGCAGTAGCTTTACTACAGTGATCTAATGTGCAACTAGAGTGCTAACATTCAGAATTTATGGCAAATGTGTGACACATCTGAATTCCTTCTTGATGGAACCAAAGTAAACAAGCATTGAAAATGCAATAGATCTCGCCCTCGTTTAAGTTAAAGCCATTCTGTTTGTAATGAGGTGGCTTTTTAGCTTTGCTTTTATTAGTGTTTTTTCAACTTTCATGTAAATAACATGCATCTGTATGCATATAAGTATATGTATGCATGCATTTATGTTTGTATTTATATAGATATACAGATGATATATGTTATATATATATATATATATATATATATATATATATATATATATATATATATATATATATATATATATATATATATATTCCAAAGCAATTTGAAATAAAACACCGCACTCTTCTAGGTTTTGATTAAGCTCTTTAATCCATCAAGGAAACGACTTCCTCACCTACGTGTTTCAAACAGATTACTGTTCTTGCTCACGGTAGTTACAAGTCCATTTTTTCTTTTTACTATTTATACCCTCCTACCCATATGGCAGTTAGGATGCATTATGGGAGGGGTAGTTTTTGGTGAAAGCAAACCATGTCAGGTCTCTTTTACAAGATATCACAGTCTAATTAATTGACTTTGGGATGACTTATGATGGCTGAGTGCCTTTGGTTTTATTAAGAAAAACCATTAGATAGCGGGTCGAGTTGTTATCTCGCTCGCTGCATAAATGTACATATATAGTACATTGTGGGTGGTAGCTGAGTGCTAATTGTAAAAGTCAATGACTTATAACTTGTTCCAGGACTCTGACATTATTTAAAATAAACGCTGTAAATAACAAACAATAAATTATGCATATTTTTTCATATGTACTCAGTTTAACCCTATATATTTCAGACTTTTAAGCATTATGTACTCAAAGGAATCAAAACGTTCGGTTCAAGTTTCAAGTTTACATTTCCAGATATTGTATTATAGATTCAAACACTACTTTGTGAGAAATAATTTTTGAGAAGAATATTATATCATCTTTTCACACGGAGATCTTCATACATCTAGTCAGGTGAGTATATTGGACTGTTGGATAAGTCATAAATGTACATAAAGTTCCTCGTCCCCGTTCAATCCTTGCGGGGTCTTAGTTTTGAACTTTATTATTAATTTTGACTCCAAACGTCTGAGTTTCTGCAGGCGATTGCCACCTCTCTCATTGTCCGGTATCATTGCCAGTCCTGAATATCTTACATTTAGCCAGGTTTTATTTTTGTGAGTCATGAGGCGTTTTGCCATAGCATACGTTTGGTCCTTGTTTTGCATGGCCCTAATGTGTTCTAACATCCTTTTCTTTAGGGCACATATAGTCGATCCAATATATCTCTTACCGCATTCACATTCCAAGAGGTAGACAACATAATGGGATTCACAGGTGATCTTTGTTTGAATTTCAAATGGTTGGCCTTTAGGATCAGTTATGGATTTGAGATTTTTTCTTTTTTGAGATTTTTTTTGAGATTTTTTCCGATTTTGCACGCTTTGCAAGATGAGCATTTGGTAAACCCTTTTTGTCTTTTCTCTAGCCATGTTTCTTCTCTTCTGTTTATAAAATGGCTGTTGACCAGAATGTCACCAATTGATGGTGCTTTTCTGAAAGAAAGTAGGGGGGCATCTCCTATTGTGCTTCCAATGTCAGGATCCTTTTTCAATACACTCCAGTATTTTGTGACCGCTTTTCTTATATTTACACTTTCTTTTGAATATGTCAGGATGAGGCGTGGTTTCTCTTCCTTTGTTGTTTCGGTAGCCTCTTTTTTCTTTACTATCAATGTCTCTGTTCTGGTTTTTTCTCGTGCTCTCATTTCTCCTCTTTTTTTTGTTTTCATCTTGTATCCCCTTTGGGAAAACCGATTGACTGTTTCTGCAAATTTGTTTTCCATTTCCGTTGGTTCTGAACAGTTACGTTTCATCCTTAAAAACTCTCCATATGGTACATTTGATTTCAAGGATGTTGGATGAAAACTGGTCCCATGCAGGATGCTGTTAGTAGAGGTTTTTTTACGGAAAAGGGTCGTATGTATTGTGTTGTCTTTAATATATACTTTTGTGTCCAAGTAATCTATCTCCTTTTCTTGGATATTGAAAGTAAATTGTAGGCCCACATTATTCTGGTTCAAGATCCCTATGTATTCTTCCAACTCCTCCCTGGTTCCATTCCACACCAGGAAGAGATCATCAATAAATCTCAGCCAAAGAACAGTCTTGGCAGTATATGGTTCGTTTTCTTCTCTCCAAGCTATGTGTTTCTCCCACCATCCCATGGTGAGATTAGCATAGCTCGGAGAGAAGGAAACCCCCATAGCAGTTCCGCAGTTTTGGGAATATATTCCATTATTGAACAGGAACACATTGTTCGTTAGGCATATGCGTATCATGTCCAACAGCATAGCAGAGTGTTTAAGTTCCCCTATTGGTCTCTGTCTTAAAAAATAAGCAATTGCATCAAGACCTATATGGTGATCTATCGATGTGTAAAGTGAGACTACATCGATTGTAGCTAACAGATAAGTTGGTTGCCACTGTGTGTCCATTATAATTCGCAGAAAATCTCCAGTGTCCTTGATGAAGGAGTTCAGTGTGGGTACTATGGGAGCTAAGAAATGATCCACATATGAGGCAATATTTTCGTACAGTGACCCACAGCTGGAAATTATCGGTCGTGCCGGAGGCTTACACAATGTCTTGTGAACTTTCGGCAGAAAGTAGATAGTAGGTGTTATGGGATTTTCTACTGTCAGAAACTTGGCTTCTTCCTGACTCAGCAGACCACTTTCTTGCCAAGTTTTTATTTGACGATGTATTTCTGTTGTCATTCTGGCTGTTGGATTTGCTTCCAATTTTGTATAATTTTTGGTATCTAGCAGTTGTCGATTGGCCTCTTCTATGTAGTCAGTTTTGTTTAAGACCACAATATTCCCGCCTTTATCAGCAGGTTTTATTTCAATTTTTAAGTTCGTTTTGAGAGAGTTCAATGCTTGACGTTCCCCCCCAAGTTAGGTTTTCTTTGTTTTTGTTGCTAACATTCTTCATTTTGTCCAGTTCCGCAGTGACTAGGTCATGGAATGCATCAATTTTGTTGCCAGGATGTAGGATTGGGCAGAATTTTGACGGGTTTCTGAAGGATGTTTTTGGATGTTTATTATGTTCTATATCCATTTCTTTCAAAATTTGTGTTTCCGTTAAGGAAGTATTGTCATCCTCAGTTGCCAAGTTGTGAGCTACTACAAGTGCTGGGAGGTCAGAGATTGTGTATCCAGCCTCATCTCCACTATTGGTCCCATGTAGCTCCTGTGTGCTTTTTTTGTTGTTCGATTTGGCAAAAAACATTTTTAATTTCAGTTTTCTTATATATTTGTATATGTCAATTTTCGTTTCCACTTCATCCTGATGTTTTTCTGGGCTGAATGTTAATCCTTTATTCAAAACCTTTCTTTCATTGGTGGTGAGGGTGTAGTCTGATAAGTTTATTATTAGATCTGGATTCATGTTGTTTTTCCTTGTGTTATCCATTATTACTTCTTTGATAAGGTGCGATTGCGCAATGGATATCTTGGGGCGTTTTGCTCTTCTGGTTTTGCGTTTGCGTTTGAGCTTGATGGTTGGCCCCTTCCTCGCCCTCTTTGTCTCCCTCTTCCACGTCCTCTCCCTGCTGGTTTTGGGGTTTGTTGGTCGTTGTATAGCATTTCTATCTCCTCTAAAAAAGAGAGCTGCTTTTGGTTGGTTATTCTTTCTCTCCCTCTTTGTTCCCCTTCACTGGCGTCAGATTCAGTTTCACTTGCCCCTGGTTTGGGTTTTGATTTGTTTGCTCCTTGTTGTTTGGTCACATCAAATCGTTTTGCAAATGTGAAAATTGCGCCGTTTGCATAGTCATATTGGTCTCTCCTGAATTTGCGCTGTTTACGTTCCTCTATCTCACTCTCGTGTTTGTCTAAATTATTTTCCATTATGGTTCTTAGTTTTTTCATTTCATCTTCCCCTTCTTGTGAGGCTTTTATTAGTTGTTCTATTTCCTCTATTTTCGTGTGTAGATCTGTTACTCCAATTTTTGCATGTTTTATTATTATCATTATCATTCTTTTTGAACATTCCATGTTGTTACGCCCCCATTCCTCAAGCATGGCAGGGCTGGTGTCTGGATGATTTGGAAGAGTGAAAATGCGAAGGCCCCTCGGGACCATGCTCAGTTCCAAATATTTTTCCAGTGTTATTATCTCCCAAGAACGAGATATCTCTTTGCGCAGTAATTTCTAGTTGTTGAAAGAGTTGTTTTAGTGTTGTCTGCGCTGGTTTGGAGGTTGTAGCTTTAGGATCTGTGGGTTGGTTCTTTCCCGGTTGTTGGGAATCTGAAAACAAACTCTCCGCTTTTTCCAAGCGCTTCGCTGCTCTTTTTTCCATGTTGCTCGAAGAATAACGGGTTGTTCTGACCAGAGAACACCGTTAATTGTGTTCGTGTTATTCACTATGTTTGTTATTGTACCTCGCGTTTAGTTTTGCACTTGTCAACTAAAACGTGGGAAGTTCATTCGGTATTGACTTGCAAGGCTATTTGCCCTGTGATTGATGGATTGCTTTACCTAGACAGTGATACGCTTTTTATAGCTTACTCCGAAGTCCCGAGTAGTCAGGACTTTGGTGTATTAACTCGCTGCAGCACTGATCGGTTCTTTCACACTGGCACACACGGCACATCTGGTTGTTACACTTACCGGGGAGTCTCCTGGACCGCTGAATGCCCTCCGGCACTTTCGCGTCAGCGCTCGACCTGGCAAGAGGTGTGTGTATGCTCCGCTTAGCCGGTGAAACTGATGTTTTTCTTCTCCGATGAACGCGCTCTCGATTCCAGGTTCAGTCACGGACTGTTTGGAAAGGGCGTCTCCGCTCCAGATCGTCTGTGCTCCTATGTACATTTATGCAGCGAGCGAGATAACAACTCGACCCGCTATCTAATGGTTTTTCTTAATAAAACCAAAGGCACTCAGCCATCATAAGTCATCCCAAAGTCAATTAATTAGACTGTGATATCTTGTAAAAGAGACCTGACATGGTTTGCTTTCACCAAAAACTACCCCTCCCATAATGCATCCTAACTGCCATATGGGTAGGAGGGTATAAATAGTAAAAAGAAAAAATGGACTTGTAACTACCGTGAGCAAGAACAGTAATCTGTTTGAAACGCGTAGGTGAGGAAGTCGTTTCCTTGATGGATTAAAGAGCTTAATCAAAACCTAGAAGAGTGCGGTGTTTTATTTCAAATTGCTTTGGAAAGTTTCAACGAGTCTTGTCCTTGACTCGGCACCGGCACCAGCTGAATGGTCGCTCCTCCTCCAGCAAGGGACAATTGCTTGAACATATATATATATATATATATATATATATATATATATATATATATATATATATATATATATATATATATATATATATATATATTCACTGAAAAAACCATAGGCTATAGACCATATATAGTTAGGAATTAGCATTTACAAAACCTTGAAAATTCACTGAAAAAAACATAGGTTATAGACCATATTTAGTTAGGAATTAGCATTTACAAAACCTCGAAAATTCACTGAAAAAACGATGGGTTATAGACCATATATAGTTAGGAATTCGCATTTACAAAACCTTATTTTACTCACACAAAACCATTGAAATTCCATATATAGTTAGTTGAACTAACTATATATTGCGCACCCGCAATCCACTGCTGATGATGTCACATATTACATCATTCATGACATGGTCAGTGACATCACTGATGACATCATTGATGACATCTCAAATGACATCACTGATGACATCACTGATGACAACATCCAGTGACTGTATGTTTCTGTAAAGTTAAAATATGTCTTACATATTGAAGAATGAGTGGATGTATAAGTGTCTGGATGAAGGATTTAGTAGGTGCATGACTGATTGTATGAGTGAGTGATTAAATGTGTCTCACTGAGTGCATGGGTTAGTGACTAAACTGTCTTAATTTGTGCATCATTATGTATGTTGTTCTGTAAACTGTTGCATGTGTTGATAAGTAGCTATATGAGTAACTATATGGGTTATTGATTGGTTGCCCAAGTATTTGTATGGGAGACTGAGTGTGTGTGTGGGTGGCTGGGAGGTGTATGACTCTGTGCATAGATGTGTGAGCAGTTGATTCACTAGATGTATGGTTTCAAAAGTGCATGTGGAAACAGCTGTATGGGCGGTTGACTGTGTGCATGAGTGTATTGGTGAGTGAATGGATATCTCAGTGCTACATGTCAAAGTAAGTACATATGTAAAACACAGTACATGTGAGAGTTGACATATATAAATAACTGTGCATAAGAGCCAGTGAATGTGTGAGTGGCTGTATGGATCATTGTGAACTTGTATCAGGGATTGTATAAGAGAGTAAATATGTGTTAGTATATGTTTGAATAAGTAAAGTTTGTATAACTGTATAGTTGAGGAAATGGAGGTGTGATTGATTCTTTGCATGACTGACTAGGTGTGTGAGTAACTCCATGGATGAGTGACAGTCTGTGAGTGTCTGTTTACACTGATTGTATCTAAGGTTATATTAGAGTCTGAAGAGGTTCATCGTATTATCACATGAATGATATCATCAGTGATGTGATCAGTAATGTCAAATGAGATGTCATCAGTGATGTCATCAGTGATGTCATTTGAGATGTCATCAGTGATGTCATCAGTGATGTCACTGACCATGTCATGAATGATGTAATATGTGACATCATCAGCAGTGGATTGCGGGTGCGCGATATATAGTTAGTGCAACTAACTATATATGGAATTTCAATGGTTTTGTGTGAGTAAAATAAGGTTTTGTAAATGCGAATTCCTAACTATATATGGTCTATAACCCATGGTTTTTTCAGTGAATATATATATATATATATATATTTTAAGAAATATGAATTAAAAACATTTTTTTTTTACTTTCATTAATGATTTAATTATTATAAGTTAATTTAAGTATTTTTAAGTATATTTTAGTAATTAATTTTTAATATTTATTTAATTTAACATTGTTTTAGTAAAGTTGATATTTTTTAAAACTATATTTTTGTAAACGATATTTTTAACTCTATATTTTTGTACTTACCTGTTTGTAGATAGAAACTCGATATTTTGTCAACGATATTCTTGATGGTCGATATTCTGTCTCTCGATATTATTTCAGTGATCCATAGGATACACATAGCCCCCCGACTTGCCTCTGAGTTCATGAACAGCATTGTCATCAAGGTGAGGGGAGGCAATTTTCTCAAATCATGTTTAAAGCATACCACTTTTAATAAATACATAACAAAGAATGATGTGGTAGCACACTATCATTTAAAATCAGCAGATTTTACATTGAACTGGCCACAAAATTTCCCCTGACAATTGCTTTTACTGATAAAAGTACATAGAACGATGTTTGGAAATCGAGTTTCTGTGAATATTTTTCATTTGCACATCACCAAGTAAAGTGTTCTGATTTGTTTTGCTCCTATTTAAATCTTTGTTTGCATCACACTTCTCAATTACTAAAGAATGTGCTTTAGTCATTCCCGATATATTTTTGAATATTTGTACTATTCATTTACAAGCTATTTAAATCGTATGTATTAGAAAACAAATTGACATCTTACAGCTAATAATTGTCAGACAGCTCATTTGACTCAAACCACTGAATGTGGTAAGAGAAAGAAAAAAATACTATTTTTCAAGCAACAATTAGTAAAAAGACAAACTGACATTTGACTTCTTTTCTTGAACAGGCACCAAATGTGTCACGATAAAAAAAGATTTAATGGAATCTTTATTGCTCATTCACTTTCTGAATGAACAGAATACCGGCTCCTTTCCATATTATGTTCACTCACCAATTCAGCCCAGTAGGTGCTAAAAATAGCTCAACCTGATCAAATATGACTCGCCACTGCGAGTGGGCGAGTAGATTTTTGGAGGCCTGATAGGCACTGGTGGTGTTAGGGGAGGGTGATGGTAGGCTGAATAGGATGGTGGTGTTGGTGATTAGGGTGATGCTTATGTTAGTAGTAGAAGTGGTGAAAATGGTGGTGCTGGTTATAGTGGTGCATAGGGTAGTTGGTAGCGGTTAAGCAGCTGTGGTAGTTATGTAGGTGGTGGTGGTTAGGATGATTGTGGTTAATGCGGTAATGGTTAGGCTCGTTTGGTGGTTAGGGTGGTGGAGCCCGGGATATCCTTTTGATGCATATATCACTGTGGCGGACATTGAGGTGCGATAGCTAGTCAGTCCCATAGCCTCTGTTGTGGGATTATAAGCTTCAGAGGCTCTCCAGATGTGACAGATAACCCTGAAAGAGGAAGAAGAGGGAGAATAGTGTACATGTAATAGAAACAGAATCCCAACATAAAACTACAAATACCCTGAATCCCATTTGGTTTCTGGAAATGCACTATGAGAAGGGGAAGTTGAGACCTCAAAATGTGTTATTTGCCAAACAGCCAGACGGAATGTATGAGCAGGAAAAGCTCCCCAGGCAAATAAAGACCCCCTGTCCTAGAGCACAGCACCTGCCTTTTTACCAAGCAAGTGAGGGGGAGACTAGCATTAGAGGGAATGAGGCTCAGACAGGAGCCCAACCGATAGGACTCCGTTGCCAATTGTGAGGAAATGACTGTGCACTAAACGGGTCGTTGCCCATGTGCAGGATTGTACCAGTGACCGACCTCCATATGCCAGGAGAGCGGCACAATGGACTAAGCTTGATGAGAGTGAAGCTTGTCTTGTTGCGGAGAACCTGCATTCCAGAATGCCACACCATCAAAAAGACTGAGCCAACCAAGACCCAAGATTTGTGTGGACCTTGGCAATGACCCCGTATGCCAGTAGGAGTTGCCTTGGTATAGGTGACTGCATAGGAAGATTTGACACCTTGACAGTGGCAACTCTGTATGCCAGGAGGGAGAAACTGAAGCGGAGACCTGCAGGTCAGAAGTGTAAGTAAGTAATATGTTTAGTGTACAGTTAATTAAAACCATTACAAAAGTTGGCCGTCTCTTATAAACAGTAAAACATTGATTTAAAAGGCTAATAGCCACAGTTAAGAACACACATTAAAATTACGGAAGAGATCCACTCCCCAGGCTTTGGTGATAGTCCTGTTTCTTCATTTTTGTTTTCAGAAATTAGCTGCAGTTCATGAGATAGAATTACCCCCTTGTAAGAGTATTGAATGAGGGCAGGCAAATAGGTGCAAGTTTAAAGTGCATAGTGCTGAATCAACATCAATTGCTTTGTACAAAAATATGCTATGGTTAGCCTGTTGATACTTTCTCTTGAGTCTTGCATTTGCAAAAATGCTTAAAGTTATGTGCGTAAAACGCTGTTACGGTTGTTGCGCAAAGGGTTAATAGGACGTCTCCATCTAAGTTCCAGTGCAACTTCTCTGATGATCTAGCGGTATCTGTTTCAATCGGAGGTCAGCAGTAGTAAACATTTTTACCAGGCAGCAGCTTAGTTGAATGTCTTCGCCAGAGAAGCTTGCAACCACCACTTGTCTGCATGACCGTATTTGGTTCTTGTTAAAGATAGGTCTGAGTAGTAACCGGCGCTGCCGCATCAGTTCACGGCATATGGTTATGATGTGGACTATGTCCTCCTCTCCTTCCCCACAATGACGGCAAATTGCTGGCTTCGGAGGGCACATCCATTGGGCCAGATGGTAATAAGCCTAACCGGAATTTCAGAAACTTCTCTTTGGTGGTTTTGGAGAAGTTAAAAAGGAGGTAAGCTTGAGGAGTCGCTTTACTATAGGATTGTACAGTGAGCCAGCCATGTGAGCGTTCTGTCAAGGCCGCTTTGTCTTGTAAGATAGATTCTTTTTTGACAATGTGATTTACAATTTTTTTAAGCTTGCCATGGTCCTGACGATGCCCAGAGTTGCCGTAACCCCAGCTGGTTCAGTGTAGTGTCCAAGAAGTGTCTAGCTGGACAGGTTTCTGTGGTTTCTACTTCTCTCCACAAGTAGGAATTTAACGTTTCTGACTGCCCTTTTTTGATCTTGAACCAGGTTTTAATGAAAGCTCCTTTTCAGGCCAGCTCTTGTCTTTGCATCCTGAATTCAAGCCTCATTTGTGCCGGAGATGTATATCCAGGCAGCCTGTATATTATTCTCAGTGCTCTTGCAATAGTGCTGTTCAATGTTTCCGCGTCCCTCCCTCTCATGGCTTCACTTCCATAGGTGATTGATGGAATTAGTTTAGCCTGTATCACCTTGGTCAGAGGGAGAAAACTTGGCCCAGCGCTCATATTTTTCAGATTTCTTTATGCTACCGCTGTTGTTAGTCCCCTCTTTTTTATTGCCTCACGTTGTGCTTTGTAATTGTCTTTGTTGTCGATCATAACCCCCAGATATTTGTTGTCTTGTACGACTTCAAGCTTGAATTTTGCCAGGTACCAGTTGTATTTTGTTTTTATTTTCCGGTGATTTACACACATGACTTTTGTTTTATCTTGATTAATACTTAGTATGTTGCTCTCTGAGTATTGAGATGTAATGTCAAGCAGGCGTTGTAGTCCTATGGGTGTCCAACTGATCAGAACCAAGTTATCTGCATATAGGAGATTGGATAGCTGACGGCCTCCTAGCTTCGGGGCATGCAAATTGCTTCCATTAAGTTGGACTGAAAGCTCGGCCATAAATCGATTAAAAAGTGTAGGGGTAAGTACACAGCCTTGTTTTAATCCTGAGGTTGTGCTAATCTTTTTCGTTAGATGGTCGACTGCCCCCAACTTTACTTGTACCCAGGTGTTACTATGCAAAAGGATTAGTTGTTTTAGGAGCAATGATGGGATACCTAGCATTTTTAGTTTTTGCCACAGGTTATTTCTGTTTATATGATCAAACACTGAACTGTAATCAATGAAGCAGATGTACAGGGCTGTTTAATTACAAGAGCACCGTCTAACATTAGTGAAAGGGCGGGGATGTTAGTGGCAGTGCCCATGTCTCTGCAGAAACCGGTTTGATTGTAGGGTATTGCTTTAATTTCTGTGGCCCATGTTGTTAATTCTTGGGGGAGTACACCGGCATAATATTTGGCTTCATTGTCCAGAAGAGCTACCAACCGATAGCTCTTTGGGTCACTCCTGTTGCATTTTTGTAGATGGAAGAGATTATCAAGCCCCTCCATGATGATGGTACTGTTGATGTCTGCAGAATTCTGTCGAAGATCGGTTTTAAAACTGAAGCCCAGAATTCAGGATCTTGTTTGAATAGTATGGGCGGGATCCCGTTTGGGCCAGGAGCTCCCTCACGTCTGCCTTTCAAGATTCTTTTACAAACTTGTATGTTCGTTAATGTGAAGTTCTGTCCCTGTTCTGCATTGGTGGCTGGAGTGGTTGAATTTCCATGATAGGCGCAGGGTTAATTAAGCCAATTTAGGAAGTCTGTTCTTTATTAAAGTGTGGTTCGAGGTAAGTTATCAAAGCTTCTTCTGTGACGTTGGAGCTGATGCACTGGCCTTGCGGGTTAGACAGTGCGTTATTCTTCTTCCAAAATTGTCTTGCCCAAAGAGATTCTTCGGCTTTCTTTTTTTCTTTTGCAAAATACATTTTTTGCGGGTGGCTTTTAACTGCCTCAGTTCTTGCAATGCCGAGGGGTCTTTCTTCAGCCTCCGTAGTGTGAAGTTTATCAGTGCTTTTAGCTTTTTTAGTTCAGCATTATTCCATAGGTTGGAGCCGGACCATTGGCGGCACATTGTTCTCCTGTTTTGAGAATGTCCATTTATGTCTCTGTGGCTGTTTCGTAGGGCTTTTGTGAATGCCTCCCAGCCGCCAATTATATCAGGGTTGGCTGCTTCCACTTCTTCCCAGAGTTGTTTCGCAAAGGTGAGAAGGCCTTTGGGATCATTGGTGCTACATTTTTCTCTTCTCTCGTTGTTGGTAAATTCTGAGCAGAGTGTATTTGCTGGGGGCAATTTGTATGTTGATGTCTCTTCTACCGTGATTTCCTGGGGTAAGTGATCGCTAAAAGCCACGCTCCCAATGCAATAGTTTTTTACTTTTGAGAACATGCAGGGAGAGCAGAAAGTATAGTCAATTGTGGACCTTATTACTGCATTGTTGAATGTTGCTGTTTGTGGGCGATCTCCAGAAAATCTGTTGTTTAATGCGAGTGAACCCAGTTGCTCTAAGAACTACTGTAGATTTTTCGAGATGTTTGTGGGTCTTCCATCTGTGTTGATGTCTTGAGGCATTTCCTCCCAAGCAAATGGATCCTCATCTGAATGGATGTCGTCAGCTCTTTTCCTGAGCATGTTTAGGTTGAAGTCCCCTCTTATTATCCAGCTGTTTGTTTTCTCTTCTGTTATTATTTTCACCAGGTCCTCCTTTAATTGTTGACTCCCTTTGCTTTTATCGCGTGGGTGAAGATAGAGGTTTACAAGTATTATATGCTCTTTACTTATCTTCCCCTGAGGGGTAATTCTAGTTACTTACATTGCATTTGGTGGAGCTAGGTTGCTTGGCAAAGGTTCTGCTGCATAAATGCTGCTTATGGAGCTGTATGTAGCTAGGCATCCCTTATTGTCTCCGAATTTGGTGCTTCTTGTTGCCGGTAGATGGAGCAAGTTAAAGCCATGCAGTGCAGTTGGTACTCCACTCCATGTTTCTTGGAGCAAAATTATATAACATTTCTGCAGATAAGTTAGCAGTTCCAGGTCAGAGGTCTTGTCTCCCAGACCATTGATGTTCCAGGAACAGATTTTTAGAGTTCTTGGGTGAGGATGCATTCTGCTTGGAATGTCACGGTCTTTCAAGTTTGATGTTTATTGTTCTGGAAACCCTGCTCCACTCTGGTGTGGGTTTGCTTCTTTTTTATTTTTATTTATTTATTTCTTTTTTCTTTTTTTTTCTTTTTTGTTTTTTTTAAAATATTTTTTATTAGCATCATGAGTAACATCAAATACAGATAACTCAAAGAAAAAGAAAAAAAAAAGTTCAAAATAATAAGGGTATCAGACAAATCATGTGAGATGAGGCATTGATCAAAACAGTACTAAAAATCAATATTTCAGTTTAAACATTAAGACATGATTAATCCCCAAATTTTTTCCATTTTTCGTTTTTTCTTCTGTCCGTTAGTTATCGCCAGAGAGCTTTCCATATTATAAATGTCTTTAACCAAAAGCCACCATTCCATAACCGTGGGGGGATGACTTTGAATCCAAACCCTAGCAATAGCTAATCTGGCACATGTCAAAAGTATATTCATCAAGTCCCGAAATCTATTATTTGCCCCAACAACCCCGATCATAATATCCAGTTGCGTGGGTACAATTGGCCTAGCCATTTTGGCTGAGATAACACCAGCTACATCCTTCCAGAAAATGGATAACTCAGGGCATGAAAAAAACATATGAACAATATCTGCCCCTTTGAGTGCACATTTAGGACATTTAGTACGATCATTCAATTCATTATTGCAAGCCCATTTTAAAATCCTGTCTGGAGAATAGTACAGTTGAAACAGAGTTCTAAACAGCTGTAATTTCAGACTTGACGATTGAACTGCGTTATTTAGACTGTTTAGTGAGGAGGTTATCATATCTGGGGTTACATTCACCTCTAACTTTATACTCCACTTTTCTGCCACCTTATTGATGTTATCCTTGTGTAAGATAGAAAAAGTCTTATAACCACAGCTGATCAGTGCCTTGTCAGAATCTCTATACATACAGCTCCAAATTTCAGATTCGGCTATGCTATCAAGGCCTGTTCTACGGATAATATAATCCTTGATCTGATTGTATTTAAACCAAGCCCCTTCTGGTAGATTATGTATCATCTTCAGCTTTTCAAAAGTAGAAAATCCAATATGGTCATACAGGTCTCCAAGATTACTTATGCTATTATCCGAAAACATAGTACTAGCTGAGTCATGAAAAACTCCTGGCAACCCTGGATTATACCAGAGGGGCGTTTTGGCATGAAATAAGGAGATGTTATTCCTATTAAGAATAGATCGCCAAATATTAACCATGTCTCGAATCGTCTTAAACCGTACTCGTTTAAAGTAGTTAGGGTCATTAAGTCTATATAAAAGCATAATAGCCTCCCCCCCTAATATAAATCTATGAAACTAAAGACATTTATCAGGGATAAGCAAGCTGCGAAATCGAGTTAAAAAAGCAGCCCAATAATATAATTTAAAGTCTGGTAACCCAAGTCCACCTTGGTCATAGGGGAGTTTAAGCAGAGATAAAGCCCGTCGTGCTTTTTTATACCCCCATATGAAGCTGCTGATAATACCCTCCAGTCTGCTAAAATATGTGTTACACACTCTTAAAGGTATAGACCGAAAAAGATATAAAAATTTAGGCAAGATCTTCATTTTAATTAAGTTAATTCGCCCCAAAATCCCCATTGGAAGTTTGTGCCATTTCTTAAGGAGAAGAGAAGTTTCTTTTAACAGGGGTTCATAGTTAAGTGCAATTATTGATTCAGGATTAGAAGAAATTTTTACCCCAAGGTATGTTGCCACGTTACATTCTCCAGGTATTGGTGTGATTGGAGAAAAGTGTATGATTACTTGCGTTTTGCTAATATTTAACCGATACCCTGATACCAAACCATATTTATCTGCTTCGGTACCTATACCTAATATCGCATCAGGGACATTTGTAGAGAAAACCGCTACATCATCTGCATAAGCAGTTATTTTTAATATATTAAGGCCATTTTTAAATGGTATAATCATCTCTTGCTTATGCAGTGCAATCAAGAAAGGTTCTATTGCTAAAGCGAATAACAAAGGAAATAGAGGACACCCTTGTCGTGTACCACGTTTGATTGGAAAGGTAGGTGAGCATCGTCCTGAATAACATACCTTACCCCTTGGTTGATCATACAGGGATTTAACCCATTTCAAATACTGACCTTTAATGCCGAATGCCGCCAAAACTGCCTAAAGGAAGTCCCACCCCACGCGATCAAATGCCTTTTCTGCATCTAAAAGGATCATACCGAGTGGGGTGGGACACGTCCTAGCAACGTCAAATGCTGTTATAGCAGTATTAATGTGAGCAGTAGTATCCCGTTTAGGGATAAACCCGTGTTGAAATGGTGAGACCATCTGTGACATTAGTGACGCAAGTCTTGTTGCTAGTGTTTTTGAAAATATCTTTGCATCGGCATTAATTAATGATATTGGTCTATAAGACCCTCTCTTTTGTGGGGGTTTCCCCTTTTTAAGAAAAAATATAATTTGAGTGTAGTTCCAAGATTTTGGAGCTTGTTCTCCTTTGCCAATAGCCTTGATGACCATTATTAGGAGAGGGATTAGTTCCTTCATGCATTTTCTGTAAAGTTCTAAGGGGATTGCGCCTTCGACTACAGCTTTTCCCAGTGCTAGGGAGTTAATAGCTGCCTGAATTTCTCCTGCTGTTATATCTGTTTCTAAGTGATCAGCTTGCTCATCCTCTATATTCTGTACAACATTTTCTGTCAAATAAGCTGTTATATTATCTCCTGCTGGGGTCGTTTCAGGCGTGTATAGCTTTTGATAATATGTGGCAAACTGAAGTAGGATTGATTTGGAATCTTGATGTAATTGTCCGTCGTCGCCTTTTATTTCCTTAATCAACATTTGGTCTCGGTCTTCTGCCACTTTATATGCCAAAATTTTTCCTATCCTCTCCCCACTTTCATATTGATTAAGCCTGTATTTAGCTAGTTTGGAGATGCTTTTCTCCCTAAAGAGATTTTTCAGAGCTCATCTTGATTCCATCAATTTTAAATTTAACTCTTCAATTTCTTTTGCCATTGTAGTAGTAGCTAACATCTTAGATAGCCTATCTTCAATATTAGATATATCATCTAGTAGTTTTTTTATTTTGAAGCCTACCGGCTTTGTTTTGTTGCCAGACAAACTGTTGGGTAAACCCACGGATGCTAGCCTTACATGCATCCCACACCATCAAAGGAGATGTAGAAAGCCTATTGATATCAATAAAGTCCTTTATATGCCCTTTCAACAAGCTCACAAACTTAGTATCAGAAAATAAATACCTAGGAAAGGAAAAAGGCCTGGGTGGGTGCATGTCCGTATCAATTTCTATTGTGAATAAGAGCGGGTTATGGTCCGATGTTACCCTAGGGCATATTGACATTGAACTGGTTGACAGAATAGAGTCGGAAGCAAAGACCATATCGATGCGTGAGCAGAGTTTATGGGCAGATGAATAATAAGTATAACCTGCTATGTGAGGATATAGATACCTCCAAGCATCTTTGATTGCATGTATAGTGGCCAAGTCTAAAATAGCTGCCTCGTCTTACGCATCCTCTGAAACGAACCCTTTCTGGTTGTGTCCAGATTGTAATCCATTACGCAATTAAAATCACCTAACACTATCCGCTCCCCCTCCCAAGTGAGTAACTCCATATTAACCTGATCAATTATTCTTGGTTCGTCCTGATTTGAGGCATAAACCCCACATATTATATATTGGAGACCTTCCAAAGTCACTTGTACCATGGCCCACCTGCCCGCTTTATCTGTCATTTTTTCTGTTAACTTCTACTTTAAGCTGTTTATGCTTCAATATAGCCACACCTCGGATTGAGGCATTAAACTCTGTGCTAACCAAAAGATCATAGTCTAATTGATTCAATAAACGTCTATCCTTGTATACAATATGAGTCTCAGTTATAACTACTATCTGAGGGTTGTACATCTTAAGTTCTTCGTATACTAGACTCCTCTTAGTCCGACTATTTAAACCAGCTACATTCCATACTAGAAGCTTTAATTGATACATTTAATTGATTTTAATATATATTCTGACATGCCTTCTACCCATAAAAGAAAAGAAGAAACACTTTGCAAAACATGTAAGCTTTCCTTAGCCAGTGAAACACAGATATATTTATACTCATGATGCATTTTTTTTATTATTTCCCCTCCCCCATTTCCCACCCAGTAGCTACCTGCTGGTCCCCCCGTTTGGTTGACTGCCGTTCCCCTGGCAGTCGGTGAGCGGATAGAGCACTGATAGGGTCCAGGTATTCAATACCAATCATAGCAAAAAAAAAGAAAAAGAAAAAACCCGTGCTACACAATGCTCTGGATCTCGACTGTGATTTAGCCACAAGAGCAATCACCTAAATACCGCAAAACTTTAGAGCTAACAAAAAAAGTATAACCAAAAAAACCAAAGAATCCAAAAAGCCATATATACTAAGCATTAATCATTAACTTAGTCATTTCCCCAATCACCAGGAGGCAATAGCATTTTCAACCTCATTTACTTCCAAAAAGAAATAGGATCGGTCGTTTTTAATCACTTTCAGTTTTGCAGGTTCCTGCAGATAAACTTGATATCCAAGTTCTTTAATCGGATCGATGAATTGCTTCAATTTTCAACGTCTTTCTAGCGAGAGTTTGCTTAGATCCGATCTCACAAAAAAAATAGTAGAATCAATGGTGACTGGAGTGTTAGGCCGTGCTTTTAAAGAGATAGCTTGTCGGAGCAAGTAGTTACCTATATAAATCAAAATTGGTCGTGGGAATTTACCACTCTTATCCTTTTGAACTAGGGGTAATCGATGAGCCCGCTGAATCTGAGAGTCCCAATCCCAATCTGAGAGGTCGGGAAAGGCCTTTTGAAATAATTGAGTGATATATGCTCTCGGGTCTGCCCCCTCTGCTCCTTCAGCAATACCAAAAACGCGGAGATTCTGTCTCCTTTGTCTATTTTCTAAGTCTTCCAGCTTAGCTTGCATCTGAAGAAGCTGAGAGGCATGTTTATTCACTGCTATTTCAGAGCGTTGTGATTTCTCCTCTGTTACCACCACTCTTTGCTGCAGTTCCTCTATGTCTTGAGACACCGCCCCCAGTTTGCACGCCATCTCTTGCAAAGAGGTTTGAGTTCTATTATTATCTTCCCTCATTTGCTGGTAGTGATTTTTAGCTTCTTGTTTCTGTTCATTTTGAAGATGTAGTATTGTCTGAAAAGAAGCAGATACCTCCCCTTGCGGAATCCATTCTGTTGACCCGCTAGATAAAGAAGAAACAATATTTTCCGGGTGTATTTCTTGTATAGTCTCTTCTACTGAAGCTGTTGCTGCATCGCATGTAGACGCCATCGGAGTATTAGGCAAATCTTGGGTTATACTGCTACTGCTGTTATTACTGCTATTGCTACTGCTACAGCTAATTGACAAAGAAGCAGAATTGTCTTCCATAGGTATCGTAGGAGGTACAGAAGGGTGTGGATGGCCCAATAAACTTTCCCCAGAAGACTTTGTAGATTCCTTAATCAGGCCAGACCTATCCAGACTATCGGTCTTCGCCTTTGTGATATTAGAAATAGTAGACTGAGTGGGGCTGGGTGGTACATTAATCTGTTTTAAATCTTTGGTAATAATAGTTTGATCATTAGGGCTATTACCAGACAGTCTCATTGCCATTGATTTTACGCCACCCTTAGCCTGCACCCATTGTCTAATTGGACTGTTCTCAGCAATCGCTTTCAAAACACTTGTCTTGGATTTGCTTGTAATTTTAGTAACCTTATTCTTATTTTTACCCTTCGATTTTTTAGTATTGAAAGCTTTATTTTTGTCTCTGATCGCTTTTAAAGGCGTATTACTCCCTTGATCATTAAGATCCACATATTCTTCATCTGTCTCAACGACGTCTGTATTGTCAGTATTTTCACCTCCCTCACCTTCTTCCACGCCTTCGGCATTCCCCTTGTCTTGAGGCATGCTAGTCGTGCTAATCATTTCAATGTGAGAGGCGTTTACGTTATTGTTGAGGTTGATCACCTTACTCAGAGTCTGAGGCTCTAAGGGTTCTAAGGGTTCTAAGGGCTCAGTACCTCCTTTAGCCAGAATAGTAGACACATTAGTTAGATCTGTAACCCCATCCTCTGCACCTACCAACTCCGTAGTAACTAACACAGATAAGATATTTACATTGCTTAAAGTAGCGTCATTCTGAGTTACTGCAGTACCACTTTGACATAATGACTCGGGTTCCTTTGCTCTTATTTGAATCCCTTCGTTTAACAACAGGTTTTTTGCTGTGTTATCTGTGTTATCTGTAATGTTATCTGCTGAGTTACCTTTTGCTCGGTTTGGGTTTTTTTCCCCGAGTTTGCCGGTGTGCAGTTGTTCCATGTCCAAAGTTGATTCCATAGCGTTGTTGGTAGTTAAAGATTTTTTCCGTGCTGCTGGTTCGTTTATAGCCGCCACCGATATTGACAAAGATACCGGTGTGGCCGTCGCTCTCCCGCTAGCTGCTGTTGTACGGGTAGTCCGTGTTGGAGGTTTCGACGCCATCCTGCAAGCGCTCACCTTCTCTGACAGCACTGTTGTCGGTGCCGAGGGGGAACGCAGACCAAACCAGTCAACTGCCGTCGATCTCGCCCAGTTCGACAGGCTCGCCCAGCTCGACCAACCTTTCAAGAATTCCTGAGCAAGTTTCTGTGTGCTAGCGGGACGTAGCAGGCTCCGGATACGGCTCCCAATCAGCCGTAAATGCCGCATTCAAAATTCGATCCTTGCGGTCTGAATAAATCACCGAGCTCTTCCGTCTTTACTTCTACGGAAAGGTGGCAGCGTCTTCGCTTCACGAAGCGTGATGCAGAAGTTAGTATTCTAACTTCACACATACTTGGTAAAATTTTCTGGTACCGGGCTGGTCCGTGTTGGAAGTTTCGGCGCCATCCCGCAAGCGCTCGCCTTCTCTGACAGCACTGCTGCCGGTGCCGCGGGGGAACGCAGACCAAACCAGTTGACTGCCGTCGATCTCGCCGAGCTCTTCCGTCTTTCCAATACAGCCTTACAGCGATACAGCTCCTGCGTTGTGTAGCTGTGTCAATCGTCCATTAGCTTCGTATCGCCTGGACCCATTCAGCGTTCTCCACTCCGGCGGTGTCAATCCGCCATCTTGGACCAGTGTGGGTTTGCTTCTAACAGAGTGTGCCCTTAGTTTGCTATATTCTCTGTTTTCCCTGTACTCTTTGCTGTTCCTGCGTGCTCCTCGCAGTACTGAGAATAATCGTGAGCTCGGTTGTCCAGAGCTAGGGTTTTCTTCTTGGCACTTTGATTCGGCCAATAAGGGATCAGGATACCTTGGTTTTGCAAGTGGCCGAAGTTTAATGCCCCTTGCGTTAAACCTGGTTTGTTCCTTTAGGACTCTCTCGGCTAAGTCTGGTGTGGCCCAGACTGTTTTCGCTGACTCTGTTCCTGGACAATCAGGTGATTCTTTAAACTCAACTGACACCAGGTCGGTGGTTTTTATGTTCTTTAAGGTGTTGATGGACCTTAGTAAATGCCGGATGTTGCACCTGTTTAGTGTATCAACCCGCCCCTTTGATATGTATTCTGGGTTAATCAGGATTGTCATTGTTGCGCCTGAGAGACCTATTTGTTGGTCCAAGATGTTCTCTGTTGAGATCTCTGTTAACGGTGGTGGTCCCCGTGATGGTTTGGTCAGGTCGAGTAGCTGACTGTTGCTTGCTGAAACTTTTTCTGTGCTTGAAGCTGATGTTATAATTATCTCCCCCTCTGTGCATTTGCTACTCTGTAGAGCTATTTTTTTACCTGCTGAATCCATAGTTACTCTTGTTGATGATGTTGATAAGCCTTGTGTTGCCTTATTGAGTGCCCGGTCCTTTATTATTGTTATTGATGGTTCCCCTGTCGAGTTCCTACTTTTGTTCCCCGATTTCTGCTCCAGTCCATCAATTATTGGGAGATGCTCGCTCTATCTTTTCTAGTGCTTTTTCCGGGATTAGTCTCTTTTTTCCTTCCCGACCTGGGTCAGTCTCTTCTTCCTCTCAACTAGAGGAGACTTGTTGGTCGTCCATTGGTGCATACCGGGGACTATACATTCTATCCCTACTATGTGACAAAACCTGTGTTGGTTTTTGGTTTTGCCCCTTCTTCCTTTGTTTTCTCCACTGTTTGGAGGATAATTGTGCACCTTCGGTCGGTTCCTGTTTTTCCAGGAATTTACTGGGTTGCGAGGTGTTGCTCGTCGGGGGTGCTGTTGCTCCTTGGGTCAGTGAGCTGCTGTTTAACCCTGATATGGGTAGGTCCCCATCCTCACAAAGCTGCCTGCCATCTGATGTCTGGGCAATTGCAATTTGCTTAGCCTGTGCCTGGGGTCTTGGGACTTTACTTAGGTTTATTGTTGGTTGCTCACAGCTGCTGGTGTGGGCCAAGCCAGGAGCTGATTGGGCTGGCACTGCCTTCCTTATGTCTGCAAGGTGTTTATCCAGTGCTGATGGTAGTGTTTCTAGCTTGTCCACAATTGTTATGCAAGTGCAGCTAGCCTGGGCAAATTGTGTCTCTGACTGTGCCCTCTTGAACAGACTGTTAAGGTCTGCCAGCTTATCGTCTATGCTAGCAACGAAAATGGAGAGCGAGTTGAGGACTGACAACTGTAGGTCTATCTTGTTTGATTGATATTGCAATGCGTTCACAGACATTTGCATTGTGTGCAACAGGGTGGACCAGATATCATCTTTGTCATGGGATTTATCCTTTTCGATGTTGGGTTTCGGAGAACTGTTATTTCTTCTTTCAGGCTCACCTCCGGGGGCAGTAGAATATGACGCAACTAATGCCTCCCATTCTTCAGGTGTGAGATATGATGACTCTGGTTAAATTTCATGAGACATTAGTAATCATGTTGGCGCCCGTTGTGTATTACAGTTGGGTTGAGGTACGACAATGCCTAGACCATGTTGAGTTTTAGGTTGTCCCCAGGTTAGTTGAGCGTGCTCATCTTGTGCTGATGGTACTTTTTCGGCTTCGATTTTTTTGTTATATTATGGGAGTCTTCGCTATCTACTTTGCTCATATTGGCCGTGAATGCCTCCTTGTGCTCACATGTCCCAAGTCTCTCAAGTGTCTCCGATGAGTCCTGACCAAGAGTGCCCGAGGAGAAAGGGTTGTCTTTGGAGCTATCTTCCACTTTGGCCTTTGGCGACATATCAGGTCGCTGTAAGGATCCGGGAAGAGCTGTGCTGTTCTTATGTTCTTCTAAAGCTTCCTCCTCTTCTCCCAATTGGTGTGGTAGAATTTTATCCAAGGATCCATCCTTCGCATGCTTGCAGGTGATGCAGTTGTTGGTGCTTTCCCTTTTTTTTTTCTTCATACCTTCTGTTCCTCCCTCTGTGGTTGTTGCTCCGTGGCTCACTGCCAGTCCAGGCGTGTTGTGCCTGATCTCATTATCGATTGCGATGTTTATAGGCAGGACTATCTCCAATTGGCTCAGGTCGTCGTATCCTAGGTGTTAGTTTGCCTCGATTCCTTGGGTCTTTGCCTCCTTGTTTGCATCTGTTCCCTCTTTAGGGCTTGCATCGCCGCTACCATGGCTTTTGCCGGCGACCGATAAGCCTCTGCAGTCTGGCCCTTGCTGCTGCCATTGCTGCTTTTGTGCCAACTGGTGTTCCGTTTGGTGTGCCTTGAAAGGTTGGAGTGGATCGGGGATGTTAGTTACTTTACTGCTATTTAAACACAGTACCAACCCGGCATCCTTTATAAATGAACATTTTGTGTATATTTTAGGTTGGTAACTTGACTTGGGCAAGATAGTATCACTGCTTGAACTCTTGCCATGCCATTTATTGCGGGTTCAGGGCTGGTGAAAAGCGGAGAGATTAGATTGAAGGCTTCATCTTTTGTCCTCACGTGTGCTTCGGCACTTCCCTTGTTTAGTGTCTTCTTGGTTGTCCTCCTCGTTCTTTTGGCAGGGTTTACTGATGACTGCTGCCTTGACTTCCCGGACCGCATTATTGCGTACAAGATGTTATGGGCTGATTTAGTTGAAGTAGCTGTCTTGACTGTCTTAGCTGTTGTGACCGCTGCTTTTCTGGTATCGTGTTTTATGACTTTCTCTGGCTTTTCTCTGACTTCCACTATCCTTTTGCTGTCCTTATTATCCTTGGACATCCTCCTTTAATTACAGAGAAGAATTTCCTCTTCTGACCACCGTTCTTCTGCCATTCTTAATATCAGAGGAGTCACAAGCGGGCCTTTATATTCTTCTTCTTCTATCCTCTTTCCTTCCCCCTTGCTGCGGCCGAAGTGGGTTGAATGGGTTGAATGGATTGAGTAGGGTGGACGGTGTTCACCAGCTCTCCACTCTCTGTGAACCAATCTGGAAGTTCCTCTGAGAGCCAAAGCAGTAATTAGACCAATGTGTCTCTATGGTTGTGAAGCCTGCGGTTCAGGGCTCTGCGCTGCACCTGCCCTGCACCTGCCCTAACACTGCAATCACTGCCAGCTGCTACTGTTCCTCCTCTGACTCCACACCCCTGGACTCTCCCCCCAGTCTCTCAAGCACTGCAATAGGCTGTGGGCAAAAGCGGGTACAGAGACTGTAAGATAGGGAGATAGGGAGAAACAGAAAGGAAAGAAAGCAAGCAAGCAGGAAGCAAGTTGAGCAAGTGGGCAATGGGTGAGCAAAGCGGGCAGTTGAGGAGTGAGGATCGCCACTGCAGTCTGCCGCAGTCTGCCACCGCGCTTCGCTGGTCGCGCCAGCCACGCCAAACCAGCCTCACCTTGCTTTGTCTGCACCGACCAGCCCATCACCCTCCGCCACAGCCCACGGCCGTGCGCCGCAAGCTGCACTGCAACTGGCAGCCCGCAAGACACTGTTTGTAATCTTACCGTGGCAGGGCGGAGGGAGGGAGGGGGGCGTACCGGCAAAGCAGAGGCTGGTATGGTGACGGCGGCAGATAGACAACGCTCGGGTCCCAGGGGCTTGATGGCCGAGTGCAGAGACTCCAGTTCCGGCTCTCGAGTACAGCTGCCGGCTGGTGGCTGGTGGCGAAAGTGAAAGCGGAAACGTTGTGAATCAGGTCTGAGCTCACTGGATTGGCATAGAACAGGGTGGGACAGGTCAGAAGTCAGCAACAAGACCTGCCAGCTGACGTGCCCTGTGAGCTCGGAGAATGTTGATAGGACCAGGTTGGAAGTACGAAAATCATCCCCCTCCCCTATGTAGGGAAAAACATAACTTATTGTGTCAACGGAAGCCTGGAAGATCTCTGATCACTGTGGAGGCCGGCGCCATGCTCAGAAGAAAGCCTGCACCTGCTGGAGGCTGCTGCGCATCGTATATGCAGACCTACTCAACCTAGCAGAATTGGAACATTGCAAGTGCCCACGGTCAGGGCACATGCTGAAATGCCGAATGCTACTGTGCTGCTGGTGCAGGTAAAACTTGATACTGGCCTGTCGAGTCCCAGTCCTGTTAAAGCTGCTTTTGGTACTGTTGGACCCATCAGCCATACAGTAGTCTTCCCCCAAACATTTTGCCTACTTACCTCTGATTTTTTGCTGACATTTGTTATTGTTGGCTTTAGGACCCTCTGCACTTTACCACTGCTAAACAGTGCTTGTGCTCACTCCCCTAAACATGGTTTGATTGGCATATTTAAATTACTTATAGGTCCCCTGTAGAGTAGTATACTATTTACAAATGGCCTGTAAATTAAATGCTACTAGTGGGCCTCCAGCACTTATTGTGCCACTGATTTAAGTAGCACCCTAAAACATGTCCTTGACATGCCATTGCAGCCAAAATGCAGTTTTAAACTGCCATGTTGACTTGGCATCTAAAATCACCACTTGCCAAGCCTTGAACTCCTCTTTTATTACATTAAAGTCACCATACGGTAGACTAAAGGTAGTCGAATGGTGGGGTGCTGTGTAATTAGAAGGTTGGACATGTACTTTAAAATTTTACATGTCCTGGTAGAGAAAAACTAATAAATTCATTTTTCACTACTGTGAGGCCTACCCTTCACATAGAATAACATTGGGGATTCCTTATTGCATTTAATAAGCTGTCAATTCTAACTGGGAGCAGATGGATAGGTCATGTTTGCTACCTATGAATTTACAAAGACCGACCCTCTTTAATGGTAAAGTCTGATAATTCATTACAATTTTGAAAATGGCACTTTAAAAAAGTTGCTATTTACCTGCCCTTAGTCCTTTTGTGCCTGCAGTCTCTCTTGAGGCACAAGACTGGGTTTAGCTGACAGTTAGATTTTGTGAATTTCCCCCAGACAGTCATACAATAAAGGGATTAGGTGTGCCTCAATGGGCGATCTGCTGGCAGGATGGGGGTGGAGCTGAGCACGGCCCCACTTTCAACGGAATAGCCGTTGCTCTGCCTTCACACAAAGGGCCTAACAACCCTGAATTGTCACTACAGTCAGCTTGGAGCCAGAGAGGGGGAGTCAGGTCCTCTATGCATTTTAAAGAACCAGCTCAGAACCTTCTACCGTCTTCCAAATGAAGGGTACCAGAGTAAAAAAACAGGATCTTAAGACCCACTCTTCAGTTGACTTCTGGACCTATGGAAGGGCTCTCAGAACACTGCCTGCTGCTGTAACCTGTTGTGCATTGTGCCAAACTGCTGCTGTACCTGGAAGGACTGCTTTGCTGCCTTGAGCATGTCTTGAACACTCAGAAGGCAGCCCTTCTGTTGAAACCTGCTTCTTTACCTGCACCCATGACTGCCAGAGGTGAATCCAAGGACTAGTTTGGTGGCCTCCTGTTCAGAGCCACAGGTACATAAAAGGCTTCCACCATCTTGAACCCGCACCTGGACCAAGTCTGAGTGAGTCCTGAACCCCGAATAGGTGTCCTGCCAGCCTTGGACCTTTGGTTGGTGTGCTGAAGGTGTCCCGATGGGCAAAAACAAAAATTGAGTACTTAGGAAGATTTTGGCCCAAAAGTGCTCCAAGAACCAGGAGGAGACCGGGACCAACCTGCTCGCCTATCTACCTGAGGTGCATTGCTGGTCAAGTTTGATTTCGAATCTTCTCCCGTTTATTTCTTCTCCACAGCAGCAAATCCTTTTTAGCAGACCTATGTCAAAGGTGTATCAACCTCATGGAACGGTCTTCAGATATAGCCTTCTCCCTCGTCCTGTTGGAGATGTTTTACTTCTATTTTAGTGACTAAGTCCAAGCACAGAAATCATCAACACTGGTTCTACCAAGGGTATCCGACGATGCTGCTCCCTCTTTGAACACCACCTGTAGTCTGAACTTTAACTTCCCAGACATCTGGTCTAGTTCATTTCTTGTATTTGAACTGTGCTCCATTGCGGTCAGTCTTATTTTTCGACTTTGACCCAGTTTCACATGACTAGATGTCTGTGGTTGGCGCTTTGATCTTTTCACTAAAAACCTAAAAAATTCGTAGCTCCTGTTCTTCTGAATGGAATTTTGTCATTTTGATGTCACATTATTAAAATGTTTTCTATTTTTTCTAAATTGGTTTGGATTTATCTTTTGTTGTGTTTTTCTGCCTAACACATTGCCTCTAACAGTTTTACTAGGATAATGGCATGCCAGAAGGTTTCTTCAAGAATGGTGGCCTGTGTCTCAAAGGTTTCCAGGGAGGAACAGTTGCGCCTTACTGGGCTACTCGAAGGTTCTCATGTAGGTCCCTCGGGTGGAAGCTGTCGCACAGAAACAAAGTGTTCTTGTCTGTGGTTTTAGTATGAGCCCTCATCACTATGCCACCATGCCTGTTGGTAATCACCAAGTACAGGAACACTACCTCTTTTTTACATATCATATGAGTGAAACTCAAGTGTCTGTCTCTGGAATTAATCCAACTGGCAAAATCTGTGGCCTGCTGTTCACTGCCATGCCATATTTTCAATACATCATAGATGTATCTGAGTCACAACTTAATGTTGCCTTTGTATAGATTCTCCTGGGTGGAAATGTGGCCTGCCTCAAATTGGTGCACATAGAGGCAGGCCATACCTGGAGCAAAGGTACTCCCCATTGATGTCTCCTATATCTAAAGGTATATCACTCCATCAAACTGAACAAAACAAACGTTTGTCCAGTTCTGCACATTTCATAATGAAGTACTTGGGAGTCATGAAATCCTACTCGGTTTCTGGCAGAATCCCCTCTACCACCGCCAGTGTACATCACTGCGGGATGCTGGTGTACAGTGCTTCTATATCCATAGATATTATCATATCTTCTGGAATCCTGATCTACATATCCTGAAGTAGACATGAGAAATCCCTAGTGTCCTGTTTTTGCAATTGGCTTCAGGAAACGCTCACTGAACTATGATAGTGGTTCCAGTCGTGATCCTACCCCAGCACAATGAGCCTCCCAGGGGGTGGTAATCTTTATTTATGCATTTTTAGTAGGGTGTAATACCTCAGGATTCTGGGTTTCTCCACAATAAGGATTTCAGCCTTGTGATTAATTATCCAATCTTGGGCTTGTGCCTTCTCCACCATAAATGTAATCCAATTGGTTAGACTGAAAAAGAGGTCTATATAGGACTTTAAAACTCCCTCTATCTGATAAGAGACAATGACACTCCGTTTTGTACATGGCTTTGTCCATGACCACTATTGCCCCCCCCATTTTCGGCTGGTTTAATAGCCAGCTCAGTGTTGTTTTTCAGGGTTGCAAGAGCTCAAGATTCAATTTTATTGAAGTTGTGAATGGTCTTATTGGTGTTATACTCAATATCATCAATCTTTCTGAGGACTGCCTGCTCAAACACTAATACTTCACATGGGAGTGACTGATGGGGGTGGGAAGGTACATTTACTCCTCAGTGCTGTATTCTGATCTCCCTCTACAGAGATACCATGATCTCCAAAGAAGGCCTGTAACATTTTTGTAAGGACTTGCCAGTTCTCAAACCTGAAGGGGATTGTTTTGTACAAATGTATTAATACTTATTTGAATGCATTTAGTTAGAAATAAAATGCTTTAAAAATGTAAACACAAAAATTTGGCTAGACATTGATTATTGAAATTACTCAAACAATCAATCATACCACTTGTATAGCGCACTACTCACCCGGAAGGGTCTCAAGGCACTTGGAGGAGGGGGGTCTGCTACTGCTCGAACAGCCAGGTCTTGAGTTGTCGCCTGAAGGCGAGATGGTCCTGGGTCAGCCGAAGGTGGATGGGGAGGGAGTTCCATGTCTAGGCCGCCAGGTAGGAGAAGGATCTGCCTCCAGCGGTTGCGCTTCGGATGCGTGGTACAGTGGCGAGGGCGAGGCTAGTAGACCGTAGCTGGCGGGTGGGCGTGTAGAAGGTCAGGCGGTCGTTGAGGTACTTCGGGCCCAGGTCGTGGAGAGACTTGTGTGCGTGGGTGAGGAGCCTGAACGTGATCCTCTTGTTGACGGGGAGCCAGTGCAGGTCCGCAGGTGGCCGGAGATGTGGCTGTGTCGGGGGATGTCCAGGATGAGTCGGGCGGAGGCGTTGGAGTCTTTTCTGTAGCTTGGCTGTGGTTCCGGCGTAGAGGGTGTTTCCGTAGTCCAATCGGCTGGTGACGAGTGCCTGGGTGACAGTCTTCCTGGTTTCGGTTGGGATCCATCGGAAGATCTTGCGAAGCATGCGTAGGGTGTGAAAGCATTATGAGGAGACGGCGTTGACTTGTCTGGTCATCGAGAGGGAGGAGTCCAGGATGAAGCCCAGGTTGCGTGCGTGGTCTGTTGGCTTGGGAGCGGTGCCCAGGGCTGGGGGCCACCAGGAGTCGTCCCAGGCGGAGGCCGATGGTCCCAGGATGAGGACATCCATCTTGTCTGAGTTCAGTTTCAGGCGGCTGTTCTTCATCCACTCGGCGACGTCTTTCATCCCTTCGTGTAGGCTGGTTCTGGCGGTGTCGGGGTCTTGGTGAGGGAGAGGATCAGCTGGGTGTCGTCGGCGTAGGAGATGATGTTGAGGTTGTGTTGGCGTGCGATAGCAGCAAGAGGTCTCATGTAGACGTTGAAGAGGGAGGGGCTGAGTGATGATCCTTGCGGTGGCCTCGGATGGAAACGGGGGGAGGCGGACTCTCCGTGTTCTTCCGGCGAGGAATGAGACGATCCACTCCAGTGCCTTCTCTTGGATGCCGATGTTGCTGAGGCGCTGTATTAGGGTGCGGTGGCAGACCGTGTCGAACGCTGCGGAGAGGTCCAGGAGGATGAGTGCCGCTGTCTCCCCGTTGTCGAGCAGGGCTCGGATGTCGTCGGTTGCTGCGATGAGGGCGGTCTCGGTGCTGTGGTTGGCTCTGAAACCGGACTGCGAGGGGTTAAGGGATCCGTTCGTCTCGAGGAAGGCGGAAAGCTGTCTGTTGACGATCTTCTCGATGAATTTTGCAGGAAAAGGAAGGAGCGAGATGGGGTGGAAGTTTTTGAGGTCGGTGGGGTCCGCTGTTGGTTTCTTCAGTAGGGCACTGAGTTCGGCATGCTTCCAGCTCTCGGGAAGGTGGCGGTGTCGAAGGAGGTGTTGATGACGTCTCTGAGTTGGGGTGCGATGGTGGAGTTGGCCTTGTTGAAGACGTGGTGGGGGCAGGGGTCAGTCAGAGATCCGGAGTGGATGGTGTTCATCGTGCGGGCTGTGTCTTCGGTGGTCACCGTGGTCCAGGTGCGGAGGGTAGCGGTGGGGGGCATTGGTTCGACGGTTGGGTGCGTGGGTGGTGCGCCAAAGCTGTTGTGGATGTCAGCAATCTTGCTGTGGAAGAACGAGGCGAGAGAGTTGCAGAGATCTTTTGAGGGAGTGATGTCGTTGTTGCCGGTGCTGGGGTTGGAGAACTCCTTGACGATGGTGAAGAGTTCCTTGCTGTCGTGGGCGTTGTTGTCCAGTCGTTCCTTCAGTGATTTCTTCTTGGTGGTACGGATGAGCTGGTGGTGCTTGCGGGTGGCGTGTTTGAGGGCGGTCATGTTGTCAGCGGTCCTGTCGAGGAGCCAGGCTGTCTCGAGGGTGCGGCAGGTCTTCTTGGAGTCCTTGAGTTCGTCGGTGAACCAGGAGGCCTTCTTGCTTCTGGGTCTGCTGGGAGGGTTCTTCAGTGGTGCGAGTTCGTCGGCGCAGGCGGTCAGCCACTGGGTGAAGTTTAGGGCTGCTTCGTTGGGGTCTGTTGTGCTGGTGGGTGGGTTCTGGCTGAGGGAGGTGGTGAGCTGGTCGGCGGTGATCTTGCTCCAGCTTCTGTGAGGAACCTGTTGCGGGTGGTGGTGGGTTGTGGTTCTTCTGAAGCTGAAGTGGACGCAGCTGTGGTCGGTCCAGTGGGTCCAGTGGAGTGGCTGAAGGTGATGTGCTTGCTGGATGAGAAGACGGGATCAAGCGTGTAGCCGGCGTAGTGGGTGGGGGTGTTGACCAGTTGCTGGAGTCCGAGGTTGGCGAGGTTCTCCAGCAGGGCGGCGGTGTTGCGGTCCTTGTTGTTCTCCAGGTGGAAGTTGAGGTCCCCTAGGAGGATGTAGTCGGCGGAGGGGAGGGCGTGTGGGCTGATGAAGTCCGTGATGTCTTCGCTGAATTGTGTGCGTGGTCCCGGGGGTCTGTAGATGAGTGTGCCTCTGAGGGTCGTCTTTGGGTCGGTGTGAATCTGGAAGTGGAGGTGCTCGGCGGCGGCGAAGGTGTCGTTGGAGTTGGTCGTGATGGGGATGGTGTTCTTGTGGACGATGGCGATGCCTCCTCCGGTTTGGTTGACGCGGTCCCTCCTGGTGATCTTGTACCCGTCCGGAATGGCGATGGCGATGTCAGGGGCTGAGGAGGCGTTCATCCAGGTTTCCGTGAGGAAGGCGACGTCTGGTGATGTTGTGTCGAGCAGGTTCCAGAGTTCCACGGCGTGTCTGTGGATGGAGCGGGTGTTGAGCAGGATGCACTTGAGGTTGCTGCTGGTGTTTGGCTTGGCGGGTGTGGTGCAGGTTCGGAGGCAGGTGAACTTGCAGGTTCTGCAGGTGAAGGGTCCGTGAATGCGTTTCGGGGCGGCCCAGCAGCAGGCGGGGTTCCGGCCAGCATTGAGTGCGTTGAGGGCGTCGTCGTAGGTCTGTCGGGTCATCTTGCATCGGTAGGGGCCAGGGGTCCTGGGACTGGGCGAGGTCCAGGCGCGGACGGGCGCAGACGGGCTTACCTTTGGCGTGCCTTCGGCGCACCCGTTGCGCGCCAACGCTGCGCGTACGCATGCACTCTGCCATAAATGGAGAGTGGGGGGCGGAGCGAGGGAGGGGCAGCTGGGAGGCAGGAGCGGGGTGGCGAGTGGGGGGGAGCAGTGAGGAGATGCGGAGGGAGCGTGGGTGGGGCCGCGGGGGAGCAGCGGCAGGGAGCGGGGTGGGTCAGGGGAACAGGGCAAGTACAGTGAGTACAGTGATAAGACAAAATACAATAGGAACAGCAACAGAGTTTAGGGCACAAAATACAAAGGCGGAGCTAAAGTACAAGGGGCAGGGGAGCGACAGAACAGACAGCAACACGAGGCAAAGCAGCAAAAGCAGGACACGAGTCCAAACGGCAAACTTTAGCGGCCCGAGAGAGCGGGCAAGAGCAAGGGGACCACTCCACACAGGGGCAGAGACTCGGCCTGGCAGCGGTGGCGGGGGGAGCGATCGGGTCTGACCAGGACAGGCCGGTCGGTCGGTCACAGCTCCTCGTCCCGCGCGCCGGGCTTAAGTACTACTTAGTGGGAGGGAGGGGCAGCTGGGAGGCGGGAGCGGGTTGGCGAGTGGGGGGGAGCGGTGAGGCGATGCGGAGGGAGCATGGGTGGGGCCGCGGGGAGCAGCGGCAGGGAGCGGGGTGGTCAGGGGAACAGGGAAAGTACAGCGAGTACAGTGATAAGACAAAATACAATAGGAACAGCAACAGAGTTTAGGGCACAAAATACAAAGGCGGAGCTAAATTACAAGGGGCAGGGGACCGACGGAACAGACAGCAACACGAGGCAAAGCAGCAAAAGCAGGACACGAGTTCAGACAGCAACCCTTAGCGGCCCGAGAAAGCGGGCAAGAGCAGGGGGCCACTCCACACAGGGGCAGAGACTCGGCCTGGCAGCGGTGGCGGGGGAGCGATCGGGTCTGACCAGGGCAGGTCGGTCTGGTTACTGAGTGTACTTTCAGTTACGAGTCATGTTCACTAAACTGTATCTACACTCCCTCCCCCCAAGGGAGCATTTGATTGCTCGTCTACAGCTACCACGGAGAGTCAAAGGGCAGAAGGGATACTTGGCCCAATTGCTACGTATCCATAGTAGGTTGGGCAATGGGACATTAAATGTAAAAGGTCTCAACCACCGCAGTTGTGGTCATTAGCCCTTGCATGCCCTGTGACCCTCTGAAAGGGGTTCCAGTAGTGGTTAGGGAGGTGGTGGGTATGGTGATGGCGGTTATGGTTGGGTGGTGGTGGTTAAGGTGGAGGTAGGATGGTTGTGGTTGGGTCGTGTTTAGGGTGATGGTAGGGTGGTGGCAGTAGGACGGTGGTGGTAAAGTAGTGGTTAGGGTAGGGTGGTGGCTAGGATAGTGGTGGTGGTTAATCTGGTGGCAGTGTTAGGGTTTTGGTGGTGGTGGTGTAGCTGGGGTAGGGTGGTGATTAGGGTGTTGATGGTGAGTGGGTGGCGGTGGTAGGGATGTGACTGAAATTGGTGGTGCTTGGGTGGTAGTAGAGGGTGGTAGACTGGTTGTGTTGGGAGGGTAGAGTTAGTCTGGTAAGGGTGATAATAGGCTGACAGTGCTGGTGAGGATGATGTTAGGGTGGTTATGTTGGTGGCTATGGTAGGGAGGTGGTTCTTTGGGTAGCGTGGTGGTGGCTAGGGTAGGGGTATTTAGGGTATTGGTGCTTATGGTTATGGTGGCGGTGATAGTTATGTTAGTGGTAGGGTGGTATGTTAGGGGTAAGGTAGAGGTGACAGGGGAGTGGTGGTAGTTTGAGTGGTGGTGGTGGTGGTTAGGTTGGTGGTAGTTATGGTGCTTGTTAGGGTGATCCTCAGATTGACGGTAGGGTAGGCATGAGCGGATTTTGCGGATTGGCAATCCGCGAATTTGCGGATTTGCGAACTCGCAATCCGCAAAATCCGCGAATTCCCGCGAATTTGCGGATTTTTTTTTTTTTTTGTGTTCGCCCGTGTTTCTGCCAGTTCGCGAGGGTTTTTACAATTTCGCAATTTGCGAACTTACCAGTCGGGTCGCAAGTTTTGCGAACTTGTTGTTTCTACGTGTCCAACCTGTTTGGGACACTCTTCTTCATCACTGCCACTCTCTGTCACCACTGCCACTCTCTGACTACTCATGCCACCCTCTGGCCCACCCATGCCACCCTCTGTTTCATCACCACACCCTCTGGTTGTCCAGTGTACATTATTTTCGGCAAAGCAAAGCACACCTTCCCTGCCTCAAGTGACCTGAATTAATTTGGGGCTGATTAATGTGTCACAGAATATTTTTTTAGCTGGCACCTGCTTCCTTAGTGCGCCCTGATTAGTGATCTTTTGCACTTGCTAAGTGCTCTCATTGTTGCAAAATTAGTTACAACACCTGCCCTGCCCCAACTGACAATAATGAATTAGGGGCTGATTAATGGATTTTAACTTCCAGCCTGGCTCCTGCTTGTCTCCCTTAGCTGTAATTCATGACCTTTGTGGCATATGTGTAACTATTCTGAGGTTCAGAGCAGGGTCACATAATAGTTTCAACTGGCAACTGAACTCTGGAGGGGCCCCTCAGGAAGCACTACAGGAAATGGCTACTAATGATGTGCCTGAACTTTTGAACCTGGTAAGTAGTTACTTTCAGTTTTGCTTAGATCATATTTCTGCAATTTCGCACTTATTCGCGGGGCGCGAACTCACGCGAACAGTGCGAGCAGTGCGAGCAAAATCCGCTGCTCGCGGATTTGCGGATTTTGCAGGAAATTCGCAAATCTCGCGGATTGCGGATTTCCCGAAAATCCGCAAAATCCGCGAGCGGAACGGATTTTCCGCCCATGCCTACGGTAGGGTGGTTGTAGTTAGGGTGGGTGTGATTGCGGTGAGGGTTTAGGTGGTTAGGTTGTTGTGGTTAGGGTGGAAAATAGGGAGGTGGTGTAGATTAGAGTTGTGGTGGTTAGTATGGGTGTGGGTAGAGTTGGTTGGGGGTTAAGTTAGGGTGGTGATGGTTAGGGTAGGGTTGTGGTGTTTGTAGTTAGGGTGGTGGTAAGGAGGTTGTGGTGGTTACGATATTAGTGAAGTTGGCTAGGGTGTTGGTGGTAGTGGTGGTTAAGGTAGAGTGGGGATGGTTAAAGTGGTGGTGGGTATAGCAAGGTGGTGGTTGGGATGGTTATGGTAGGGTGGTGGTGGTTATGGTAGGGTGGTAGTTAAGGTGCTGGTTGTGGTTAGGGGGTGGTGGTAGTGGTGTTAGGGAGGACATGGTTAGCCTGGTGGTGATAATAGTGGTAGGGTGGTGCTGCTGATTAGGGTATTGATGGTGGTAGTTGTGGTATGGAGGTGGTAGTAAGGTGGTGAAAGTGTGTGGTGGTAGGGTGGTGTGCAGTGGTAATGCGATCTCAATAAGGGGTGGTTAGGCGATGGGGGTTGTATGGTGGTGGTACACATGCTCATGCAGGTCTGGGCACGGGGAACAAGAAAAAAACAGGGGAAGAACGAAGAAAGGAAAAGTACCTCCATCCCAGCGTGAGAATCGGAAGGACAATAATCAAAAAGAAGCAATCAGTACTTGGTCCATGCACCAGTGAAGGGGGAACGAATGAAGAGGAAGTGAAATTGGACACACTGACCAATCATGAGCCAGCAAATAAGCGTGACAGTTAAGTAAGTAAACAGTAAGCAATAGGCGGGCTCCAAGTCTATTTTAGCACACAAAATGTCTCAGAAACTGCAATGCACGCTCTGTCTCAGGCGAGACCTAAAAATTGAAATGTCACCTAGAAGAATATAGAAAACTTCATGCATTTATAATTTGCTCTCTTCTCACACACAGAGCAACCTCAATCCATACATCTGGATTTTAAATCTACAGGTGAAAAACAAAATGAGTTCACATTTTCATTTTTCAATACACCTTTGCGTCTTCATTCTTATAGGTTTATTTGCATCACAGAAAGTTTCATTCTAAACCTATCAGGGTGCTGAGTACAATTTAGCTAACTTCAACATCTGCACAGCCCTGAAACTGGCAAGGATCCACCTTTGTTTTTCTTTAAACAAACAACTCCAATAAGGTTACACAGCTAAGAGGTCAATCCTAAGAGTTATAGAGTCCATTACTGCTACTTCAAGTGTCTGGCTCACATCAAGTTTAGGGCGGCAGTGACAGATAGACATAATCAAAGAACTGAACAACTGCCAGGTTCCACTTTGTTTCTACATGGTGAATGGTGCATTAAACTCTTTGGTTCTCTTTCAAGCACCCCCCTGGATATCAAGATGTAAAAATGCAGTGTATGCTTCTATAGGACACCTTGTAATTAATTTTACATATGGGATAACCATTTAATTTCTTTCAAGTGATGACAGAGGCGTCCATCACTATGTTTTCTTATCTAGTGAAGTGATTGGTGTCAAGAGAGCATGTTTTTATATGGAAAACAAAGGTTCTTCAATAAATCTTAAGCTACATTATGTTTCTTTTTTAGAATTATTACAAATACAATTGTTATCCAAGTTGTTATCCAAGTAATATTAATAACAACAACAACCATTATTATGATTATTATTTGTATTATTACTATTATTACAATCCTATTCTTCGTATTATTGTTATTATCGTTGCTGGACTTACATTAATACCAAACCATGGTAGTACTAAATGAGTCACATGCTAAAAAAAAACATAACATGTGTTTAGTTAAAATGCTTAGAACATGTAGGGCTTCAATCATTACAAAATCTAAAATCATCACAGGTACCACAGACATATAAGTATTGCTAAAACACCAACGGAGTTCTGAAACTACTGTTTATCAAAGACCAAAAGGGAATTCTGAAATTGGAGCATTTTCAATGGGGATATTCCTCTTTTCCCTAACTTCTAGTGCCTGCTGCCTGGGTTCTACTGCAGGCAGAGATAGAACATATATGTCATTTCACAGTCACCTTTTGTATTTTTTCTTTCATAAGAAAAGTATTATTATGTTGACAATAACTGAGTTAGCAATAAACTCCACTCCACCGGCGAAGTATGCAGAGTTTTGCCTACTTGCGCTTCACTGGGTCACGGTAGGTTGCTATCATTCACATTGAGAAAGCTGCAGCTCGAGTAGAAAATCTACTCAAATGGTGGAAAGAAGCAGCGCCTTCTGGTGTGCTGCATGGAGCAGTTCAAGCTGATTTCAAAGAGTGGAGCAAGCTCCTGGTGCCAAAAGTCAGTGAGAGAAACGTGACATGCCGTACTCTACAGCACACAGAACTCCACAGAAACTTGCAGAGTTTTATAAAACTCTGAGGAACTTCATGGAGTAAAACTCGCTGAGTTCTGCCCACCCTTTATAACAATAAAAATACTAATATATATATCTATATCCATACTAATATAATAAAGAGAGAGACCAAACCTTTGAGGAGGGTAATCTCAGGAACCACAGCACCAATCACAACACCCAATACAGCGTTGGAAAGGGCAGTTGCAGCAGAAGGACATAGGCTATGCAGACACCCACCATATACATTTAAAAGGTAAAAGAACCGTGCCAGCAAAGTAGTCCCATGTGGGCGTGTCTGCCTTGTATTGTGGGCGTGTGCTGGGAGCGTGACAAACGCTGGGGGCGTGTGGTACGTTCCGCCCTTCATGCCATGTCTCATATCGTGTGCTAATCTCACCCTGCTCCCTTTAAATACCCCTGCACCCCATAATCATAACCCACCCTTACTCCTTAAAATACCTCAACACCCTTAAACACTAACCCATATTAACCCTATAAATATACCCTGTACCCCAAAACCCACACCTATCCCTAAACCCTAAAAATACCCCTGTACCCCAAAACCCAAACATATCCCTGAACCCTAAAAATACCCCTGTACCTCAAAACCCAAACCTATCCCTGAACCTTAAAAATACCCTGTACCCCAAAACCCAAACCTACCCCTGAACCCTAAAATACCACTGTACCCCCAAACCTAGCCCTGAAACCTTAAATACCCCTGTACCCCAAAACCCATACCTAGCCCTGAACCCTAAAAATACCCCTGTACGCCAAAACCCATACCTATCCCTAAACCCTAAAACTACCCCTGTACCCCATAACCCAAAACTATAACTAAACCCTTCAAATATCCAAACACCCCAAAACATATACCTCAGTACCCTAAAACATATACCCCTATACCCATACTTACCTTATCCAAACATTAAAAAAACATTCTTTTACCATTCATGCATTAACAACAAATTTTGTTGCAAATGTATGCGTGGTAAAAGCATATAAAATGTAATGCCATGTGTTATAATGGCATTGTGGAGTCATGGTACTTTCGTAATGAACGTATTCAGAGTGATGGTATGCGGAAAGAAAATTGCGGAATAATGGGTGTTTACCCTCCGCCGGTAAGTACATTGATGGCACGGCGGCCCACATCTCCAGCAGCAGACTCATATTTTTTCACCACCCATTTGAAAAATGCGCTGGTCTCTCTCATTGATGGCCAACCCCGACATACACTTTTAAACACACCTCCCGCCCCAAGTTCTTGAATTGCGAACTTTAGAGCTGGGGAGCTACGTTTTAATCGCAGCATCAGTTCAACATCCTGTGATTCCAGGCAAATCGCGTTGTCTCCCCGTGCCTACCACAAATGAATGTGTTCTTCTATAATATAAATTGTGCTCATTCCATGTTGTCGAGTTCGCGCTTTATAATAATATTGCAAGGAAAAATAAAGTAGGGAAACTCGAGTTCACACTACTGAACGCGCACTCTTAAGTGCATCAGCAGTGCACTGTGAATCGTAGCGTTTCACAGGCCTGTCACAGATAAGAAATGCTATCGAAACGAAAGCCAACATAACAATATACTACAGCAATTCATACCCAGACAACGTCGGGACGGGCTGCGAGTTTTCCCCATGTTAATTTCCATAGGAAATTGAGACGGGCTACAGCCTGAACTGCTGAACGGAATTACCCCAAACTTCGCAAAAAGGTAGAGCTTGGTTCAGAAAGCAACCTTTTTTTTTTAGATGGTGTACATCCGTTCAGTAGTTTCTGAGAAATCCAAAAAATAAAAGTAAAAAAATGTATTTCCCATAGGAAACTTTGGGCAAGGCTACAGCAAAAACTACTGAACGGAATTACCCCAGATTTGGCAGAAAGGTACTGCTTCGATCAGAAAGCGACCACCTTTTAAATGGTGTAAATCCGTTCAGTAGTTGCCGGGAAATTGACAAAATTAAAGTTTTGATATCTGGGTGGAGCCTAACTCCAAAGCATGAGCTTCCCTGTGATTGGCTACCAACACTCCATATCTGGAAGTGTTGGCAGCCATCTGTGACTCGGTGGACGCGAGTCACCAGAAAACAGAGAAACAAATATATAAAACAAGAAAAGGGGGCAGGGTAGAAACACCCTGACCCCCTAGGCTTGCTTAGGGGGTCCCAAAAAGATTTTTTTTTATTCCAGCGCATTTGCACAGATGTGCAGGGAGGGGGTGGGGCCTGACATAGCAAGTGCGAAAACGCACCCCCTGTCACATTGTAAATTGGGAGATTAAGTCCCCTTCAATCCTGAGGGTCATTAGGGGCCAACTAGCCCACCAGGTTCCTCCAGTAAGCATCAGGGAGCTGCGTTGCAGAGAGGAGGTCCAAGGCCACGTGCCCTTTTTACACCACTCTGCAGCGCAGCTCTGTGGCACTTACTGCAGGTAGTTGGTGGGCTAGTTGGGCCCCAGGGACCCTCAGGACTCAAGGGGACTTAATCCCCCAATTTACAATGCACCAGGGGCTGCGTTTGCACAGTGGTGCAGGGAGGGGTGTGGCCTGATGTGACAAGTGTGCAAACGCACCCTGTGGCATGTTTTAAGTTGGGGAATTAAGTCCCCTTGAATACTGAGGGTCCCTGAGGGCCAACTAGCACACCAGGTACCTCCAGTATGCACCAGGGAGCTGCGTTGCAGAGAGGTGTTCAGAGGCCATGCCCCTTTTTACACCTCTCTGCAAAGCAGCTCTGTGGCGCTTACTGGAGGTAGCTGGTGGGCTACTTGGCCCCCAGGGACCCTCAAGTCTCAAGGGTATTTAATCCCCAATTTCAACGCTTCAGGGGGCGCATTTGCACACTTGCTGTGTCAATAAAAAGTTGGGGGCACAAGAGGACTTTATGCTCCTATGTGGTTTCTTTCTGCACATCTCTTGCTTCTTCCTACACTTTTGTTTGTCTTTCTGGACTTCTGTGGACTCTTTCAGCATTTGTCTTGCTTCTTTCTGCACTTTTCTTCCTCTTTCTTCACATGTCCTACCTGGATGATGTCATAAGTGATATCATCCGTGATGTCATTTGAGATGTTATCAGTGATGTCACTGACCAAGATATGAATGATGTAATATGTGACGTCATCAGCAGTGCATTGCGGGGGTGCGAGTTATAGTTATCTGAACTAAGTAAAACAGTGGAATTTCTATGGTTTTGTCCTACTAACTATAACCTCCCTGAAACCTATGGTTTTTTCAGTGAATTTCTAAGGTTTTTTTAAATGCTAATTTCTAACTATAACATGCCTGAGACCCATGGTTTTTCAGTGATATATATATAGATGTGGCTGCAAAACGCATCTTGACAAGAAAGGAATAAACAAAACTTGACACACATACCCTGGGTCCGTGTCCAGATTGCAGCCAGCAGCACGAATTGGCGAACCTGCACAAGTCGTGTTTTTGGATTTCTGCATATATTGTCATACTAATAATAAAGAGAGCCAAGCAAGCAGCAATTCATACCCGGACAACTTCGGGACGGGCTGCTGGTATATATATATATATATATATTACCTACTGGCGGTCGCCAGTAGGTAGTTATAGTTAGGATTTTTTTCAATGCAAAATCTCAAAATTCTATTTGGAATAACTTTGGCGTCGGTTGACGAATCTGCCTGAAACTTTCCTCAAATTTGCCTCGTCGAGTTCCGGTCCTTCCCTGAAAGTTTGGGGGGGATTCGTCAAGCGGGGTCCAAGATAAAAGGGGGGGTCCCAAAACGTTTTTTCCCCATGTTAATTTCCATAGGGCGGTCAAACTCACTTTTAGCCCGAACGGCTGAATGGATTTCCACCAAACTTGACACAATTGTAGGGACTGGAAGCCCAATGTGCCTTTGCTATGCCTCAAGATATGTGCTCCAGTGGATTTTGAGTAGTTTAGGTTAAAAAAGATATATATATCTATGGCAGCACCCCAGTACGTGCTCCAGGGAGCGCTCCAGGCGCGCCACGCGACTTGCGCACAGAAAGCTGATTGGCTCTCGGGTGTCTGTAAACATTCGAAACAGTCCGGAGTGGCCGCCATCTTGAGTCTCGGTAAAATCGAGACATAAGAGGTGGAAAAATCAAAGGGGAAAATGACCATAAGGGGGCTGGAATAGACCCCCCTGACCCCCTAGGTTTGATGTGGGGGCCATAAAAGGGCCCAGCTGGGCAAAAAAAAAAAATTTTTTATTTGCGTGGGGGGAGCGCCCGGTACGCGCACCGGGGAGCTTCCCATGGGGAAAAATGAATAATAGAGGTTTTTTTTAATTTAGCCTTTTTTTTTATAAATTGGAGGTAGTTCTAAAAAGAACTGTTTTTTTTCTTCTTTTTGTGGTTTTATATATTTTTTTTATTGTTTTTGAACATTTTGTACTTTTTTTGTGTTTGAGAAACGAAAAAACAGGGAATTGAAAATGGCTCAACTGGAGCAAAAAAAAAAAGAAAAGAAATAATTAGGGTTTATTGGGGCATTTGTGGTTGTCCCCAGCAAGGACGATCAGCTTTACGCTCGGTTCTCCGTAGGAGATGGTCTTCCCACAATATTTACAAATAATTCGGAAATCTGCAAATCGTGGCTGAATGCACGGCATCGTCTCACTTTCCTCTGGTGCCGACGGAGTGGGTTGCTTCCTTTTTGAGGTGGTGCTTGTGGATTGGGGAGGGTTACTGGCCAGTTCCCTCATCTCTGCAGCAGAATAATTTATTGGATGCTTGCGCTGCATGTGGCGTATGATCGTGTTGTTTGCAAATGAATATTTCTTATTCGGGTTTCCACTGGAAAGTTCCACGCCACAGATTTTGCAAGTCACCTTGGCTGCATTTACATTTTTCTTCCCCCATGTGGGATGGAAAAAAACTCCCATATAATGTGTGGTCTTGGCTGGTATGGGGTATTTTGTTCATCAAGCCATCTCCCCCCTTCTTCCTCCTCCTCCTCTTCCTCCTCTTGTTGACCACCAATGATATCTTGTGGAGGTCCTCTTGGTGGTTGTGGTGGTGGTGCAGATGCACCAGCTGCTGCTGCTACTGAAGCCATTATAAAGATCAAAAAGGTACAGAGAGGTACAAACAGGTCTTCCTAAGTCAAAGGACAAAGTCAGAATAAGGAAAAAAGGTGGGGTCTTTCATCCTTTTGAAACAAAAATGTATTGAACCAATGAAAAGTGTTATTTTCAGGTCACATGACCAGGGGCTTCATCATTATGAAACCAAAACTGTTATGAACTAATAAAAAGTGTTATTTTCAGGTCACATGACCCGACGCGCTTACGCTACGCGCCCAGGGGCGCGTCGCATAAGCGCGTCAGACGCCTACATTGCGCGATCGTATTCGCTTGAGTGCTTCCGGGTGCGTTTACGCCGTGCGTATCACGCGGTCGCGGCTACGCGATACGTCACGATCATGTTTTCGTTCGCGATATTGGCGCTTACGGGACTCTCCCCGGTGCGCGCCCCGTGGCGCTTCATAAAACTACGCTTTCCGGGGCGCTCACTGGGGCACGCACTGGGAGCGCTTCAAGGCAAATAAAAAAAAAACAATATAAAAAAAAATGGCAAAATTGTAGGGACTGGTAGCCCGATGTGCTTTTGCTATGTCTCAAGATATATGCTCAAGTGGTTTTTACGAAAATTAACTTCGAAAAAATATATATTGGGCTATATATATGTTAGAGCCCAAATGTAGCCCAATGTAGCCCAAAGATGGCCACCAGAGACAAAACAACAAATGTAGCCCAAATATCAGCCAGATGTAGCCCAAATATAGCCCAATGACAGAATGTCACAGAGTGTTCTAAAGAACAACTAGAGCGCTAACAGTCTTACTTATAAACTGAGACTTATAGTTAGGAATTAACATTTAAAAAACCTTTGAAATTCACTGAAAAAACCATAGGTTTCACACCAGTTATAGTTAGGAATTAGCATTAAAAAAAACTATTAAATTCACTGAAAAAAGCATAGGTTTGACACCAGTTATAGTTAGCTGGAAATTTTACTGGCATAAAACCATTGAAATTCCCACATTCTAGTTAGTTGGACTCACTATAACTTGCGTGCCTGCAATGCACTGCTGATGATGTCACATATTACATCACTCATGACATGGTCAGTGACATCACTCATGACATCACTGATGACACCATCCTTGTGACAGAGTGACAGACCTCCTTTCAGTGTAATGTAATCCTTGAAACACATATTCAAAAATAGAAACTAACATTTTCAAAAGAATTGAGATACCCATACCAGTTACAACAACCAATTCAGTAATTCAACCAACTATATACACATCCACTCATTCACCAACCGTTCTATATAGTCACTCATACATATACTCACTCATCATATGTAGTGATACACCTATACATCCTGTTTCACACCGACAGTCATCCAAAAGTTACTCACACACATACTCACACATGCAAATAAACTATTGAACATCCATTTATTTGCATATACAGCTATACACCCACTACCACCTTACTTCTAAGGAAACTTACAAATACTTACTCTCTAAAACAATCACTTATAGAAAGACATACTTATTTAAACAGGCACTCTTACAATCTCTCACTCTCTCACTCTCACATATACTCACTTATATACATCAATACTCACATATACTAGATTAAAACAAATGTAGTTACTGATAAAGACACTAGTGAGACAGTCATTCACTCACTAACACACACATATACACACTCATGCACCCATACAGTCCTGCACATATGCTGTCTTCAAAACACAAACAAACAGAGTCAGTCAATCATGCATCTATGTGCTAAGTAATACCCCACCAAACCATATAGACACTCATACTGATACTAAGAAAAACATCTAATATCCCATGTACATACACATGTAGCTACTCACCAACCCATGCAGCCACTTATACACAAAGTGAAACACTAATACATATATTTAAAAATTTAAACATTACTCACTAATATTTATTTTTCAGAAAGACACACATTCACTGGATGGTGTCATCAGTGATGTCATGAGTGATGTCACTGACAATGTCATGAGTGATGTAATATGTGACGTGATCAGCAGTGCATTGCAGGCGCGCAAGTTATAGTGAGTCCAACTAACTAGAACATGGGAATTTCAATGGTTTTATGTCAGTAAAATTTCCAGCTAACTATAACTGGTGTCAAACCTATGTTTTTTTCAGTGAATTTAATAGGTTTTTTAAATGCTAATTCCTAACTATAACTGGTGTGAAACCTATGTTTTTTTCAGTGAATATATATATATATATATTCACAGAAAAAACCATAGGTTATAGACCATATATAGTTAGGAATTTGCATTTACAAAACCTTGAAAATTCACTGAAAAAACCATAGGTTATAGACCATATATAGTTAGGGATTAGCATTTAAAAAACCTTATTTTATTTGCACAAAACCATTGAAATTCCATATATAGTTAGTTGCACTAACTATATATCGCGGACCCGCAATCCACTGCTAATGATGTCACATATTACATCATTCATGACATGGTCAGTGACATCACTGATGACATCACTGATGACATCTCAAATGACATCACTGATGATAACGCGTTTTCCCCATGTTAATTTCCATAGGGCGGTTGGCCTCACTTTTAGCTCGAACGGCTGAATGGATTTGCACGGAACTTGGCAAAATTGTAGGGACTGTTAGCCCGATGTGCCTTTGCTAGGTCTCAATATATGTGCTCCAGTGGATTTTGAGAAATTAACGTTCAAAACAAGATATATATCTGTAACAGCGCTCCGGGCTGCGCTCCGGTCCGCTTACTTTTCGCGACACGGAACTTTGCGATGCGAAGCTGATTGGCTCCCCGGTGTCTGTCAACATTCTAAACAGTCCGTAGCGGCCGCCATCTTATCTCTCGGTAGGATCGAGAGAGAAGAGGTGAAAAACGAAGGGGGAATTTAATGAAAGGGGGCAAGGTAGACCCCTCTTGACCCCCTAGGAATGTTGTTGGGGTTATTAAAGGGTCCCGTGGGGAAAATAAAAAAAAAATATTTTTCACGGTAGAAGCACTTCCCGGGTCGCGAACTGGGCCGCAAACTGGTAGCGAAACGGGAATTCGCCATTTTGTGCTTCGTTTTAATTAAATTACTAGGTATAAGGGGGTGCGGGAGACATATCCTAATCCCTTATGTTTTCTGAGGGTGGCTGAGGAGGCTCATATATGTTGATATATGTCTTCCAGCGGCTGTGCGTGCGCCATCTTGTCTCTCGGTAGGATCGAGAGAGAAGAAGAGGTGAAAAACGAAGGGGGAATTTAATGAAAGGGGGCAAGGTAGACCCCTCTTGACACCCTAGGAATGATGTTGGGGTTATTAAAGGGTCCCGTGGGGAAAAAAAAATGATTTTTCACGGTAGAAGCGCTTCCCGGGCCGCAAACTGGCAGCGAAACGGGAATTCGCCATTTTGTGTTTCGTTTTAATTAAATTACTAGGTATAAGGGGGTGCGGGAGACGTATCCTGATCCCTTATGTTTTCTGAGGGTGGCTGAGGAGGCTCATATATGTTGATACATGTCTTCCAGCGGCTGTGCGTGAGCTTTTTTTTTTTTTTGCTGCGTGACGTCTGTTAACGTTCGATTCGATGGAAATCAGGAAGTGTTGACCGCCAATTTGTCAGTGCGATAAAATATTTTGTTATAAATGAATCCTTATTGATAAACATTGTCTGCGCCATCTTCCCTTTTTTCCAATGCCACAATTTTGTTGTGCACGGCAGCCATTTTAGATGCCAGGCCGGTCCCAGGCTATCACCTAGCCCTGCGGATGTAGTTTATGGCCCCAGCTGTAGAGAATCCAGACATGCCAACCCTCCCGATTCAGGCGTGAGACTACTGATTTCAGTGCTAGTCTCCCGCCTCCCGATTTCTGCAAGCAAAAACCCGGGGGCATATTACCAACAACTAGCGATAATTTTTGTCTCTAACTTGTTTAGAGACAAAAATTATCGCCGCACATCGGCGATTTTTATCGCAGATAAACCTTGCTATTAGCAAGGTTTATCGCAAATGCGATAAAAAACGGCCGCAATGCATGAATATCGCTGAAAAGTCAGCGATATTCATGCATTATCGAGCAAATGCTTTTAGCCATGTTATCCACCTCCCATTGGATAACATGGCTAAGAACTGCTCAGGGCAGGTTTATCGCAAATGCGATAAAAAACGGCCGCAATGCATGAATATCGCTGAAAAGTCAGCGATATTCATGCATTATCGAGCAAATGCTCTTAGCCATGTTATCCACCTCCCATTGGATAACATGGCTAAGAACTGCTCAGGGCAGGTGTTAGCTTTTGGAGATATTCGCGCTTAGCGCGAATATCTCCAAAAGTTGGTAATAGGAGATAGCGATGTTAGGGACTGTTTCCAGTCGCTAACATCTTGGCACGCCCACTTTGCATGTCATTAGTGATAAATATCACTGACATGCAAAGCGGGGCCCAAGATGGTCGCTATCTCCTTTTAGCTGTCACTAACTGGTGTTAGCGACAGCTTGGTAATAGGGAGATAATTTTATCTCCGCTTTCTTGGCTTTTAAAGCCAAAAAAGCGGAGATAAACCCCCTTGATAATATGCCCCACGATTCCTCGGGGGGTTCAGCTGACAGGGCTTGGTATTGTGTTACGTGGTAATTCTTCCAGGAAACGTCAGAGGGTCGATGCAGGGGTTCTAGAAGGGGTGATAAACCATTTAAGCCTCATGAACAAGCGCATGGTCTTTTAAAGATCTGTGAAGTACTCGGGGCGGCGGTGTGTGTGTGCCCTCTTTCAGGAGCGGGCGGGGGGGGGGGGGGGCACTGCCAGCAACTTGCCAGGCCAGGCAGTGTTCAACACTTGCATCACCCTTTCTCTGCCTGCTATTGCGGTCCATGCTTCGGAAAGGTAAGAAAAAGAACGTGCATTTGAGTTTGAAATGTCCGATCCTGAAGCAGTACACTTGCAAAGCCCACACATGACAATAACCCGATTCAAGGCCCCATTCACCCGATTTTTTAAAAATATATAGCACTCCAACAAAGTAGGATTATAAAACTTTATTAACTTTTAAATATAACGAACGCAACAAAAACTGTAAATACATTTAAACATTTTTTAACAAAAAAAAGCAACAATGGTCAGAAGCTGTCTTTTGTGCGAATAGTCCCAAGGCAGCACAACGTGCTGAGTTCTGGACGGCACCCAGGTGATGTCACCTGGGTGCCGCACTGGTTTTTGGTTTCCTACAATGCAGCTCAGAAAAACAGCGTGGGGCGTCCCGGGTGGTGCGGGGGGAGGCCTCGTCAGTAGCGGTCTGTTGTGCGAACAGTCCCAAGGCAGCAGAACGCGCTGAGATGTGGATGGCACCCAGGTGATGTCCAGTAAACTGCCGCACTGGTTTTGGTATCCTACAATGCTGCTCCGAAAATTGGCGTGGGGCGGCCCGGGGGGGGGGCGTGGGGGAGGCGGCGTGAACGGGCCTCCCCAGGTGGCGGCCATCCAGCTGAGTTGCGCCCGCTCTTGCGGCTACAGCGTCTCGCTCACCATGTAGTTGACTTCCGCCCACTCTTGCAGTGCAGCGATAGGCGGCTGCCACAGGACTCTTAAAATGGCGGACGGCTCTTCGGTTTTGGGCCTGGTCCACTAAAATGGCCCTGGGACACCTTGGAACTCGGACGCTTGCCTGCTAGGGCTTGGGCTCCATTCTCGAAAGCGTCCCCTCAGCCGTGAAGATTCTACAAAAGTCTTGGGGGCCCTCGACTCCTGCAGGCTTCCGGTGGGGAGCGGCTGCCATGATTGCTCGCGGAATGACCACGACGGAGCCACGAGATGGTGGTGCTCTCATGCTGACGCCAGCTTCAGTCTGAATCATCCAGAAACAAAGTGGGGCTTTCATCGTTTGGGAAAAAAAAAATGTTCTAAACCAATGAAAAGTGTTATTTTTAGGTCATATGACCAAGCCTTCCATCTTTAGGAAACCAAAAGTAAAATGAACCAATGAAAAGTTTTATAAACAAGTCACATGACCTGTTATGCGGCATAGGGCTACAAAAAGCGTAGAAAATCCATTGGCACGTGAGGCGGCGTCAGTAGCGGACCGATGTGCGAATAGGCCGAAGGCAGCACAACGCGCCGAGATCCGGATGGCACCGAGTTAGTGTCCAGCAAGTTGCTGCACTGGTGTGGCTATCCTACAATGCTGCGCCGAAAGTCGGCGTGGGGCGCCCCATTGGCCTGTGAGGTCGCGTCAGTCAGTGGGGGCTGTGCGTCTCCCCCAAGATGGAGGCTCCTCGGCTGCAGTGGAGCGCCCCTTAGCGTTTCACTCGCCGTCCAACTGAGTTGCGTCCGCACTTGCGGCTACAGTAGGCCGAAGGCAGCACAACGCGCCGAGATCCGGATGGCACCGAGGTGGTGTCCAGCAAGTTGCCGCACTGGTGTGGCCATCCTACAATGCTGTGCCGAAAGACGGCGTGTCCAGCTGAGTTGCGGTCACTCTTGCGGTACAGTGACTCGAACGCGCCGAGATCCGGATGGCACCGAGGTGGTGTCCAGCAAATTGCCGCACTGGTGTGGCCATCCTACAATGCTGCGCCGAAAGACGGCGTGTCCAGCTGAGTTCCGGTCACTCTTGCGGTACAGTGACTCGAACGCGCCGAGATCCGGATGGCACCGAGGTGGTGTCCAGCAAATTGCCGCACTGGTGTGGCCATCCTACAATGCTGCGCCGAAAGACGGCGTGTCCAGCTGAGTTCCGGTCACTCTTGCGGTACAGTGACTCGAACGAGCCGAGATCCGGATGGCACCGAGGTGGTGTCCAGCAAGTTGCCGCACTGGTGTGGCCATTCTACAATGCTGCGCCGAAAGTCGGCGTGGGGTGCCCCGTTGGTTTATGAGGTGATGTCAGTAGTGGACCGATGTGTGAATAGGTCGGAACCAGCACAAGGCGCCCTGCACTGTTGAGCCTTTTTCAATGCCTGTTTTTTGTTGTTTCCCCTCCATCAAAAACAAAAAAAATATATATAACTGTGCAAAAATACAAAAAAAATCAAAAAATGTTTAGAAAAGCAGTGCTTGTAAGACTGTCTGAAGCTTACTTGCACCTGCTGCAGCTTCACTATTGCCCTGGTGTGGCCAAAGATCGCCCATGACATAGGCGGCCGGCTCCCGAGGTCCGGCGGAACTTTTTTCCTTTTCCTTTCGGCTTCTTGTCCCACAATCCATTTCACCTGAAGACACAACCAGGTCCCTGAATGTGTGCAGGGGGACGCTATTGATTGAATGAAAATGGCGGCTTGACACAAAGCTGACTCAAGCGTTTCTGTTGATGCTATACAGACAAAAATTGGTTTTCAGTTTGTACATTCTTCAGGATTTTTTTTTCCATCCAAGGCTGATTGAGAGTTTGTAGAAAAATGGCTTCAGATTTTCCACATATTACTCTTCAACATTCTTCCTAAATGTAACAATGTGAGACTCACTAGGAGAACGGCTGTTTATCTTTCCTTTCAAAATGCTGCCAACAATATTTTCTGAATGGAAGACACCATCTTGTAGCATAAAGGGCCGAAAGGGGTTCTGGTCTGGCCGATGGTTGGTGGAGACATTTTGACTATATCTTGGACCTGCCCGGCCTCGCCCAAAATGGCGCCGGTATAAATGGGACTCGTAACTCCTTGTTGTGTACTGGTTGAACAACCTTGATATCACGAGATATGAATGCAGTTTTGATGCTCATGGCGGGCGGGGACGAGAATTGATTGAATATTTCGACATCCCTATTGATATTAAGTTCTGATGTGTTATTGATTACTGTACTATTGAAAGTTCGAATTAACGTCACCCATGGTACTTGCCCGCAAATGTATATCTAGATAACTTTTTTGTAAGTGGCCCTGTCGTATTTTAATTACAAAATGTACGTCCACCGATTCCGCAACTGTTAGACACCTTAGTTCTTGCAACCTAATGGCCCGCTCGTTACGTTCCTCTATAATGTAAATGTCTCCTCATCATATACGATTTCAGTTTGCTCCGTGGCCGGCCCACGTGGTTATAGGCCCGTATTTGTATACTGACATTTTCACAATAAAGGTTTTTAAAACAAAACATGGTAGTAGTATTTACATTGGTAAAGTTTTTACTTTTAGTCACTGTTTTCGAATCAGTAAAAGGCAAGCGAAATAAAGCAGTCCAATTACATGACGGATAAAAGGTATAATACGTAGGAACGCAGTAAAGATAAATGGTCAAGGGCAGTTGTGTTTTCCACTCCTGCAACATAAAGTGATCGATAAGAATCTGATAATCAGGCGTATCGGCGACTAAGACAGCAGGCCGAGTCTCTTTTACTCAACGGCTCCGTCATGGAACGAAGAAACGCCCTTTTTCTCGAAAAAGGAATATATTTTACTTGCAGGACAGTTGTAAATTTTCCGGGAAAGTACATTAGCCTGGAATATTATAACAAAAATGTTTAAAAAAAAAAAGTTCGAAATCAATAAAAAGCGTATTTTTTAGGTCATATGACCAAGCTTTTCATTATTAAAATAACAAAAGTAAAATGAACCAATAAAAAGTTTTATTTACAAGTCACATGACCTGTTATGCTTACGTTACGCGCTGCGCGCCGCGCCCCGGATCACTTCCGGGTGCGCTAACGCGGCGTGTCATATAACGCATTACGCGACAATGTAGGTCAAGAATATAGTCAAAATGTCTCCACCAACCAGCGTTCGGAACACAACCCCTTTCAGCAGTCCAAAAAGTTCTGTTAAATGACAACAGAGGGGACAGGCAACAAGAACCATCAGTCAAAGAGGGGAGGGCAAGTTCTTCTCTACCGGGTCATGTTGGGGCGCTACCGGAACTGATCGAATTGGTAGTCTACAGTGTTTCTGGATGTTTCAGACTAAAGCTGGTGTCAGCATGAGAGCACTACCATCTCGTAGGTCCGTCGTGGCCATTCCACGAGCAAACATGGCAGCCGCTCCCCACCAGAAGCCTGCGGGAGTCGGGGGCCCCCAAGACTTTTGTAGAATCTTCACGGCTGAGGGGACGCTTTCGAGAATGGGACCCAAGCCCTATCAGGGAAGCGTCCGAGTTCCAAGGTGTCCCAGGGCCATTTTAGTGGACCACGCCCAAATCTGAAGAGCCGGCCGCCATTTTGAGAGTCCTGTGGCAGTCGCTTATCGTTGCATCGCAAGAGCGGGAGCAACTCAACTACATGGTGAGCGAGACGCTGTAGTCGCAAGAGCGGGCGGTAAACAGCTGAATGGCGGAAGAGGCACAGTGTAGCAAAGGCGGGCGGAATGGCAACTAAAACGGTAAAGGGGCGCCCCTCTACAGCGTGTCTTCAGGTCAAACGGATTGTGGGACAAGGTCCAGAATAGAAGAGTCATCAAAAGGCAAAAAGTTCCGCCGGACCCCGGGAGCCGGCCGCCTATGTCGGGGGCGATCTCAGGCTAAACCGGTGCTATAAGACTTGGGGAGGGGGTCGGAGCCAAGCGTCTTCTCCGAGTCCGTGCCATCACACCGCCCCTCGGGGGCCTCCGTCAAGCGGTTTAGGGAGGTACCATATCACATTGTTTTCAAATGCAGTCAGGTCCACAAACAACCCTCACTTACTTTGAGAATAGTGAAGCTGCAGTAGGTGGAAATAAGCTTCAGACAGTGTTACAAGCGCTGCTCAGAACTCTGAACTATGGCACCCAACATGCAGAACTTATGCCATTTGAGAATGGCAGTGACATCGAAGCAACTCAGGGACCAAAACCATTAACGTACTTTCACGTATGAAAATCTTACTTGGGGAGGGGGCAGGAGCGAAGCGCCCCCTCCCAGTCCGCGCCACCACACCGTATGTTGAAAATCTGAAGCCATCGTTCTACAAACTCAACCAACCTTGGATGGAAAAATCTAGAAAAATGTACAAACTGAAAAACAGTTTTGGTCTGCATAGCATCAGTAGCAACGCTTGCTATCAGAGTGCATGAGTTTCATGCTCGATCGATTGAGCTAGCCGGATCGGGCAATAAAAAGTATAAAATAGTTATGTAAATAGTTATTTAATACAATGTTTTACCCTGTTTCTTTGCTGGTGTGTTGTATATATTTTTAATATTTGCATAGGGTTTGTCGTTATTTTGGGCGGGGTGGGTGACGGAGCCGAGCTGTCTTGCAGCCCTCATGGTGTGGAGCTCAGTTCATCTCACTATTTTCGTATTTCTCATGAAGGGTTGTTCCTAATATTTCTATTTTAGCGAGGTCAAAAAGAGATCCAATTAGTGGCCTACTGATTTTGCTCGATTAATTTTATTTTTTTACACGATTTTTCACTATCTGCAAAGACTAAACAGAGTATTGCGACTTTGTGCTTGTTTGTAAATAGAGAATGAACCAAAGAGAATCAATTGTAAAACAGTAAATGCTTGGATAACAATCAATCAAATGGAGAGACAAGCAGGCACGACGGATTACAACGGGGGTAAAGGCCTGCGTTAACTACTCTTCACTATCTGCAAAGAGAGAGTACTACTAAGAGAAAAGAGGGGAGGGGGGGGCAGCGTTCAAAGCACATCAGCGTGCATAAACACGAAAAAGTTTTTACCTATCACGTACTTGACATTTGACAGCTTTTGATATTTGCTATTAAAAAACCAATGAAATTCACTGAAAAAACCATAGGTTATAGGCCATATATAGTTAGGAATTAGCATTTACAAAACCTTGAAAATTCACTGAAAAAACCATTGGTTATAGACCATACATAGTTAGGGATTAGCCTTTTCAAAACCTTATTTTACTCACACAAAACCATTGAAATTTCATATATAGTTAGTTGCACTAACTATATATTGCGCACCCGCAATCCACTGCTGATGATGTCACATATTACATCATTCATGACATGGTTAGTGACATCACTGATGACATCACTGATGACATCTCAAATGACATCACTGATGACATCTCAAATGACATCACTGATGACATCTCAAATGACATCACTGATAAAATCACTGATAACATCTCATTTGACATGACTGATCACATCACTGATGATATCATTCATGTGATAATACCATGAACCTCTTCAGACTCTAATATAACCTTAGATACAATCAGTGTAAACAGACAGTCACAGACTGTCACTCATCCATGGAGTTACTCACACACCTAGTCAGTTATGCAAAAAATCAATCACACCTCCATTTTCTCAACTATACAGTTATACACACCTTACTTATTCAAACATATACTAACACATATTTACTCTCTTATACAATCCCTGATACATGTTCACAATGATCCATACAGCCACTCACACATTCACTGGCTCTTATGCACAGTTATTTATATATGTCAACTCTCACATGTACTGTGTTTTACATATGTACTTACTTTGACATGTAGCACTGAGATATCCATTCACTCACTAATACACTCATGCACAGTCAACCACCCATACAGCTGTTTCCACATGCACTTTTGAACCCATACATATAGTGAATCAACTACTCACACATCTATGTACAGAGTCACACACCTCCCAGCCACCCATACACACACACTCAGTTTCCCATACAAATACTTGGACAACCAATGAATAACCCATACATTTACTCATATAGCTACTGATCAACATATGCAGCAGTTTGTAGAACAACAGATATAATGATGCACAAATTAAAACAGTTTAGTCACTAACCCATGCACTCAGTGAGACACATTTAATCACTCACTCATACAGTCAGTCATGCACCTACTAAATCCTTCATCCAGACACTTATACATCCATTCATTCTTCAATATGTAAGACATATTTTAACTTTACAGAAACATACAGTCACTGGATGTTGTCATCAGTGATGTCATTTGAGATGTCATCAGTGATGTCATCAGTGATGTCACTAACCATGTCATGAATGATGTAATATGTGACATCATCAGCAGTGGATTGCGGGTGCGCGATATATAGTTAGTGCAACTAACTATATATGAAATTTCAATGGTTTTGTGTGAGTAAAATAAGGTTTTGAAAAGGCTAATCCCTAACTATGTATGGTCTATAACCAATGGTTTTTTCAGTGAATTTTCAAGGTTTTGTAAATGCTAATTCCTAACTATATATGGCCTATAACCTATGGTTTTTTCAGTGAATATATATATATATATATATATATATTACCTACTGGCGGTCGCCAGTAGGTATATATAGTTAGGATTTTTTCCCTATGGGATTTCTGAAAATTCGATGCCTAATAACTTTTGCGTTTGTGGACGGAATTGGCTGAAATTTTCAGGAAAATGGCACATTTTGTTTCTGAGCAGCCCTTGAAAATTTGGGGGGGGTTTTGTGGAGGGGGGGCCGAGAAAAAAGGGGGGTCCCAAAACGCCTTTTTCCCATGTTAATTTCCATAGGGCGGTTGGACTCACTTTTAGCCCGAACGGCTGAATGGATTTTCACGAAACTTGGCAAAATTGTAGGGACTGTTAGCCCGATGTGCCTTTGCTAGGTCTCAATATATGTGCTTCAGTGGATTTTGAGAAATTAACGTTTAAATCAAGATATATATCTGTAACAGCGCTCCGGGCAGCGATCCGGTTAGCGAACCTTTCGCGTATCGGAACTTTGCGATGAGAAGCTGATTGGCCCTCCGGTGTCTGTCAACATTCTAAACAGTCCGGAGCGGCCGCCATCTTGTCTCTCGGTAGGATCGAGAGACAAGAGGAGGCCAAAACAAAGGGGGAAATTACCATAAGGGGGCATAGTAGATCCTCGTTGACCCCCTAGGTTTTATGTGGAGGTTTTAAAAGGGCCTAGGAGGGTCCAAAAAAAAAAAAAAACATTTTTTTTTTGCGTGGTAAGCGCCAAGTTCGCGAACCGGAAAGCGTTCTGGGCAGCGAACTTTATGGATAAAAGAATGAAAGACTTTTCTAATACTGTATGTTAATTGTTTGTTGTTTTTCTTGTTTTTTTTTTGTTTTTTTTTTTTTAAAGTGTTTTTTTTATTTTGATTCTTTTTCATAATTTATTAAACTTTCTAACATTTCAGTGTCTGAAATGTCATTATTTTCTTGAAATATTGTTTGCAATCTGTGAGGTTGCAAAATGTCCTCATTTGCAAGGAGGACATCTACTGCTTGGACACATTGCAGCAGTTCATTATCCAAGCTTTCATCCATAAATTCCATGTCAATTTGTTCAATTAATTCCTGGCTGCTCTCTTGCAGGTCCATCTCAAAAGAAACTTGCTGCTCGCCTTCCATTTTGCCTGAAATTTGGATTAAAAAAATATATATTAGTAGAGATAGGGCACTGTTGGGATTAATTTTAGATAGGCAGTTTTTATCAGTGAATTTATCTTTTGGCAGTGTATAGTATGAGAGTGGAAATAGGAATATAAAAAAGTGTATGTGATTTAACCAAGACAAAGCCTTACTCCATTCATAACTATAACAGAGAAGTCTATCTAAATACATTACTACTACAGAGGGATAGTGTATATCTAGCAGAAAAAGTCTACTATATTAAGTTATAGTGCACAATATATTAAATTATAACTTACCTTCACAAAGAAGTTGAAGTTTTTTGAAGCTATTGAAATAGGAGGTACAACAAGAAGTAGTAGTCAAAATGGCTGTGTTTCCTTCTCTCCCTTTATATATATACAGGTATATAACCAATCAAATGTCAGGTAATAAAAGTAGAAAATGAAAGTAACATTTTCATTGGTTGTCAATTCAGATGTGTTTTGTGAAGTAATTTACCTCACGGTACTTGGAGAGGTCTACAGGCTAAATGGCTAAATGAAATTTCAATGAAATTTGTGAGAATGGAAGGGATTGTTATGTAGTATGAGCTAATCTATATTTGGTGAGAGTGTCTCTAGTCGTTTTTCTGTAAATTACTTTCCCACCTTTTTTTTTGGACCGCTTTCCAGGAAGCGGCCCGGTTCGCGAACCTTAAGCGTCACGGGAGTCCACCATTTTGTGTTTCGGTCGCATTAAAATACAAGATGGAGGGCAAATAATGTTTAGAATGGGTAGAAGGGGTCATGGTAGACTTAGCTTGACCCTCTAGGTTTTCTGAGGGTGGCTGAGGAGGCTTATATGTGCGGAAAAAAACATTTTTTTTAAAAATTCCGCGAGGTTAGCTTTCGGTTCGCGAACCGGGTAGCGCCCCGGGGAGCGAATTTTGTGGAAAATTAATGAAAAAAGTTAGAAAAAAATAATAATTGTGAGTGATCAGATGAAGGGTAGCTCTGAGAAGAGCTTTTGGGTTTATGGTACATTTAGGTACTTATAAGTAGGTACCAATGCACAGTGTTAAATTCAGAATGAAAATTCTGTTGCCCTCATCTGAGAAGTGAACTCCATCTCCTCTGTAGATATCTTGCATGTAGTAACGCAAGTTATTGTTGTACAGAGAGCCCATTCCATGGTCTCTCATGAAAGCTGAAACAGATTTGTTTACATGCTTCCTCGCTTTCTCAATTTGTGGACAAAATTGGTTGGACCACTTCCATTTCTGTCTTTGGCATATATTGGAATATACCAAGGCAGTTTGAGGAAAAAGTGCCATTAATTGCTCAAAGGTGTCCTTTAAAAGCATTTCCAGACCTACCCCTGTCAAAGTGCCCAAATCATTACCTCCACAGTGCACTATTAACAGGTCAGGTTTTGGCAAATGCATAAAGTTTTTCACCAATGGTATCAATTGGTGACATTTTAATCCTCTTTGGCCCAACCACTTAATTTCCACATCTTGTAAATTGAGGTTAGGTAAATTTCTGTTCTCAGCATACCTTTGAGCCCAGTGGATGTAACTATGTCCAACAATCCAGACCTTAAACATGGTGGGAGAAGGTTGTTCTGCAGTCAGATGAAGTGTGGTAATGAAAGGGCAGTTGAAACAGTAGGAGTTTCTAAAGAAAAAAAACTGTGGATTTACAATGCTAATGATTCATTAGCAGTGATTGGTGCATTTCCATTTCTGAAAACAGAAAGTTAGGGTGCATGGATGTGTTCTTTGAAACATGTAATTTGAATGGTCAAGGAAGAAACATTTAATGAAAGATTGCACTGGATACGCAGGTGCACTGAGAGTTCAGAGTTCAATTGAAACATTGTTGTGTGAATTTGCAAACATGAGAGGTCTTCCAGGAGGTGGTTGCTATGGAAACAAGGCAGAGAGGGCAGAGGGGGGAAGGGTTTTGATTTGAAAAAAGTGAGGGAAGAGGTATGATTGGCTAATATGAGAGATATGTGAAATGAATATCTGTATTTCTGTGCTTTCAATAGCTGCAGCCTTTGGAGTGCATCCTTTTTCTTCTGCTGAAGACAATTTGGTGTATTTCTGAGACTGTTTTCAAAACTCAAAAAATATTTGCTAAGGTGAGAAAAGATTTATTTAATTTAGATAGAGAATAGTATGATTTAAGGAGAAAATGATGAAGAAAGCTGTGTTTTTAAAATGTGGTTTTGTCTCTAGTGATATACTAATAGAATTAGTTTCATAGAGAAATTGTAATTGCATATTTGGTGTAACATTCTGGCATGCAGTAACACAAGTTATTGTGGTACATGGAGCCCATTCCATGGTCTGTTATGTAAGCTGAAACAGATATGTTGTTTTTAAAAACGATTTAAGAAATCAATTACATTTCTGGATATGTACTGCTAGAGCTTCATAGGTTGTTTTGAGCCATATTTATAAGGTATTTGAGTGTCTAAGAAGTTATGTTTTCCTTTTAAAATGTAAAGTGTTCCTCATGGGGCAAGTGTCTTGTAAATACGCTCCCACTTGTGCTTGGCAAATTTAGATTTTGATTATGGGAGTTACCTAGCCATGTTAATAGTGTCCCAAAAATGGTGCTAGGGCATTCCAGAAAACACTTTCATGTGTCTCAAGGACATTTTTAGTCATTTCTTCATGAATGCAGGTATACAATTGATTTATATGCTGTGTTTAAAAACGAATTTTGAAATCAATTAAATTTCAGGATATGTACTGTTAGAGCTTCATAGGTTGTTTGGGGTCATATTTAGAAGGCATTTTAGTGTCTTTGATGTTATTTTTCCCTTTTTAAATGGAAAGCGTTCCTCATGGGGCCCTGAGCAGTTCTTAGCCATGTTATTTAATAGGAAGTGGATAACATGGCTAAGAGCATTTGCTGGAAAATGCATGAATATCGCTGACTTTTCTGCGATATTCATGCATTGCGGCCTTTTTTTTTCGCATTTGCGAGCAGTTCTTAGCCATGTTATCCAATGGGAGGTGGATAACATGGCTAAGAGCATTTGCTGGATAATGCATGAATATCGTTGACTTTTCAGCGATATTCATGCATTGCGGCTGTTTTTAATCGCATTAGTGATAAACAATTACATTTCTTGATATGTACTTTTAGAGCTTCATAGGTTGTTTGGGGTCATATTTAGAAGGCATTTTAGTGTCTTTGATGTTATGTTTACCTTTTTAAATGGAAAGCGTTCCTCTTGGGGCAAGTGTCTTGTAAATACGCTCCCACTTGCGCTTGGCAAATTTAGATTTTGATTATGGGAGTTACCTAGCCATGTTAATAGTGTCCCAAAAATGGTGCTAGGGCATTCCAGAAAACACTTTCATGTGTCTCAAGGACATTTTTAGTCATTTCTTCCTGAATGCAGGTATACAATTGATTTATATGCTGTGTTTAAAAACGAATTTTGAAATCAATTAAATTTCAGGATATGTACTGTTAGAGCTTCATAGGTTGTTTGGGGTCATATTTAGAAGGCATTTTAGTGTCTTTGATGTTATTTTTCCCTTTTTAAATGGAAAGCGTTCCTCATGGGGCCCTGAGCAGTTCTTAGCCATGTTATTTAATAGGAAGTGGATAACATGGCTAAGAGCATTTGCTGGAAAATGCATGAATATCGCTGACTTTTCTGTGATATTCATGCATTGCGGCCGTTTTTTTTCGCATTTGCGAGCAGTTCTTAGCCATGTTATCCAATGGGAGGTGGATAACATGGCTAAGAGCATTTGCTGGATAATGCATGAATATCGTTGACTTTTCAGCGATATTCATGCATTGCGGCTGTTTTTAATCGCATTTGTGATAAACAATTACATTTCTTGATATGTACTTTTAGAGCTTCATAGGTTGTTTGGGGTCATATTTAGAAGGCATTTTAGTGTCTTTGATGTTATGTTTACCTTTTTAAATGGAAAGCGTTCCTCTTGGGGCAAGTGTCTTGTAAATACGCTCCCACTTGCGCTTGGCAAATTTAGATTTTGATTATGGGAGTTACCTAGCCATGTTAATAGTGTCTCAAAAATGGTGCTAGGGCATTCCAGAAAACACTTTCATGTGTCTCAAGGACATTTTTAGTCATTTCTTCTTGAATGCAGGTATACAATTGATTTATATGCTGTGTTTAAAAACGAATTTTGAAATCAATTAAATTTCAGGATATGTACTGTTAGAGCTTCATAGGTTGTTTGGGGTCATATTTAGAAGGCATTTTAGTGTCTTTGATGTTATTTTTCCCTTTTTAAATGGAAAGCGTTCCTCATGGGGCCCTGAGCAGTTCTTAGCCATGTTATTTAATAGGAAGTGGATAACATGGCTAAGAGCATTTGCTGGAAAATGCATGAATATCGCTGATTTTTCAGCGATATTCATGCATTGCGGCCGTTTTTTTTCACATTTGCAAGCACTTCTTAGCCATGTTATCCAATGGGAGGTGGATAACATGGCTAAGAGCATTTGCTTCAAAGGTTGTTTGGGGTTATACACCATTTTTGGGAAATTATTAACATGCCTATCTAACTCACATAATCAAAATCTAAATTTGCCAACCACAGGTGGGAGCGTATTTACAATAAATTTGCACCATGAAGAATGTAAAATAGCATACTAGACACTCAAATGCCTTATAAATATGACCCAAAACATCTTATGAAGCACTAGTAGTGCATATTTCCAGAAATGTATTGGTTTTCATTTAATGATTTACTTCATTGGTAGGCCTTCACATGTTTTTTTACCTTGGTTTTTTTCTGTGAAAATCTTATCTGCAACCATGTGTTGGCCTCACCTCAAATAAACAAAACAGGTGATGGACTGAATGTGGATCAATGACACACATTCACCCCAGTCTAAAGATCTGGGCCTAAACAAATCTTTAGATAGGCTACATCTTATCGTCATCCTGAATTAATGATTTAAAATATTAGGGAGTGATTTATGAGTGTTGTATGCCTGTTTTGTACCATTGAGTGTCATTTTTGTGATGCAGTGCTGGTGGAAAACATTTGCTATGTTAAATAATTAGTACGGCATTAAGTTTTAGATGACTGTTATTTATTTACTGTTTGGTAATAGTGGTTAATAACATTTTATATTATATTTTTCAACAGATTCAACTGCAGATTCTTTCATAGTTTGGAAAATGCCTACAAAAAGTAGAATAAGAAAGGCTAGAAAACGTCAAAGACAGCAGGATGATGTTTTATTGCAGCAGTCCTCTTCTCCAAATACTTGTCAAAACAGCAAGAAAGGTCCGGGTAAGAGCACGAAATCATTCTTAAGAAATATTTGTAGTAAAAAAAGTTTTGCTCAAAAAAATGTTTCAGTTCACAAAAAGAAAAGTAATTTAAATGGAAAGGAGAGACCCATCACAAATGTTACTGGTAGAGGAAGAGATAACTCTGTGCATGATAGTAGAAGGAAACAACAGTTTAGGGACATTCGAAATCGAATGTTCCGTAATAGGATATTAGTTAATTTATTGAAAAATATTAAAAAGAAAGGCCAACAGAAAGCGGCATTTTATAAGAAGAAGAAAAATGTAGAGAAAGTTATTGATCATGCTTTTGAAATTAAGCGAAAGTTGTTTATTTTGGTAATCAATAGAATTAGGAAACTAAGCAAGGTAATTTCTGATTTCAAAACAAAAAGTAGATGGAAGAGAGTAGTAAATCGTACTAACTTTTGTGAATTTTTTTCCGGAGAATGGATGCATAGTTCAAGTTCTGAGGCATTTTTTAATGAGGAGACTTATTTTCAGGATAATGATTTGGTGCATGCAGTTGACATCAGTGGTCGAGCTTATGAAGTGAAGGATGGTTGTCCAGTTGAAAAAGAACAACTTGTGACAACAGAGACAGAAGAGGCGCTAAGTGATGAGGTTTTAGGAAGACGTCCTAAGGGTCCTGTGTACATTTGGAAGTGTAGTTCTATTTGCAGTGTGCGACAGGTTTCATCAATTTTCTTTGTGATTTTATACGGACATTTAATAAGAAAAGTTTTAAGCAGAAAATGAAGTTGTTGCAAGATTTAGATCCTTGCAGAGTGAGACAAATGACAGGTTTGCGTGGTCATTCACTGGCTTGTCTTTCCAGGAGAGTATGCCAGAGTGTTTTTCATCATTTCAGGATGCTAGCAGTGCATCATAATAAAGTGAGAAAATTAGTGAGAATGTTGTATTATGCTAAGAGTCCAGCAATTATGCTTAAACAATTATGTGCTGCTCTTTTGCATGGTTCTGAAATAGATGTGAAGAATATTTGTGAAGAAATTGAGTTTTGTTACTTTGGTAGTAAAGATGAGAATGTTCAAATTGACCCTGAAGTAGAGGGTAATGTGGAAGATAATGTACAGGTTTCCAGTACAGATAATTTTCAGAAGGAAATTGCCACGTTTCAGATGAAATCAAGTGAGAGGCCTAATTTCACTTGTGTATGTTGTCGACGCACTTATTATAAGAATCAGACTAAGGTAGTGGATTTATATGCAAAAAGTGAAAGGGAAAATAATAGTGAATGGAAGGATTTTGCCACATACTTGATGGTAGAAAATTATTTTGATTTGGGATCGGATCAACGTGTGTGTACTTATTGTTGTAATAAATTAAACCAAAACCAGATGCCTGCTAGGGCAGTTCATAATAATCTGGAATTGGTTGAGATTCCTTCTGAATTGAAGGATTTAAATACTTATGAATCTATTTTGATTCAAAGTATCCATCCCTTTCAGGCTATTGTAAGAATGGAGCCAAAGACAGGGAAGTTGCCTCCAGCAGATTTACAGAGAGGATTAAAGGGAAGAGTTGTTTATTTGCCTCTAGATTTGAACAAAAACATTAACACAATTGGAATAGAAAAAGTGGAAGAGGAACCTCTGGTTATCTTGGTTAATGGGGTTCCGACAAAGAATGAGAAAATATGGCAAGATTTAGTGGATGTTAGGAAAGTCAAAAAGGCAACAGTGTATTTGAAGAAAAATAATAAGTACTATAAGAATGTATATGTTGCAGAAGAGGAAGTAAGTGATGAAGAGGATAGCGATTTGTGTGCTGGCCAAATTGAGAAAGTAGAGGCCTCTAAAAGTGAAGAAATATATGAACATTATAGTGTTCATCCTTTGCATTCCAAGGAAGTCATGGGGAATGCTATTGAGTTGTTTCAAATGAAACAAGCCAAAGGGAGTCCCATTAGTGTTTGGGAGGAAAGTTTGGAAGCTCGGTGTTTCCCACAGCTATTTCCCACAGGTCAAGGAGGAAGATATGATGAGCGACCTCATCAAATTCCTGCGTCTGAATACCGGACTTTACGATTGTATGCAGAAGATCCTAGGTTTCGGCAATGCATTCCCTATTTGTTTCATCTCCTGTTTGAAAGCGATCTGTCTGGACTGTCATATGCAGTGAACCACATCTTAAAAAGTGGTATACAGATGCGAAACGTCTCGGCAAGTGACTTTATGCATAAAGTCAATGTCCAAGACAGTATTTTGGATTCTCATTTAATTAATCTCATGGCGTGTCAGCGTGGTACTAATGAGTACTGGTACCGTCGTCATGGTGATTTAAAATGTATGCTGAGGAACTTAGGAACTCCAACATGGTTCCTCACTCTGAGCTGTGCCGAGTATGGCTGGGAAGACTTACTTGAATTTCTACGAGAGGCAAATGGAAATATTGAAAACATTGAATTCAAGACACCTGGAGAACTGTGTTCTTTGGATCCAGTGAATGTATGCAGGTACTTCAATCATAGATTTGAAGCTATGATGTCTTTCATCACAAATAAAAAGAATCCACCTCTTGGAGAGGTGTTGGATTTCTTCTGGAGAAAGGAGTACCAAGCAAGAGGTGCCCCTCATATACATATGTTGTGGATCAAGGATGCACCTAAATTTGGAACAGATCCGGATGACTTAGTGATGAATTTCATCGAACAGTATTCTACGTGTGCTGTTCCAAACGCAACGGAGAAGAAAAGTCTAAGAGAACAAGTTCTACGTTTCCAAAGCCATCGTTGTGGAAAGTACTGTCGTCGTAAATTCAGAAACAAGGACAAGTTCTACACCAAATGTCGTTTCAACTTTCCACGACCGGTGATTTCTAAAGGAAGAGTGAACAGTTTGATGTCTTCGCTGCGACATAATGTGACGAGGAAATCACCCAAGAATACATACAATTTGAAAAGGAACGAAGAGTCCAAGTACATCAATGACTACAACCCAGTGATTTTGTCCATGTGGAATGCTAACATGGATATACAGTTTGTGGCTGACAACTGTATGGCTGTGGCTCGGTATGTGACATCTTACATCACCAAAAAAGAAAAGACCGAACTGAAGGATATGTGGGAGGACATTTCCCATGAAAAGAGCCTCAGCAAGAAGTTGTACAGTTTCAGTCTGAAGATGTTGTCGCATCGAGAAATCGGAGCTTACGAATGTTCTGATCGATTGTCTTCAGCAAGTCTCTATGCCAAATCCAGGAGTCTCGTTTGGGCGAGTCTTGGTCTTGCTGCAACGCGAAATCGAGTTCTAAAACCTGTCCGGGAAATTGAGTATTTGGCAGAAAAGGAACCAAACAGTACCGACATTTTGAAGACCAACATGTTGGATACATATTATCCAAATCGAAGCAGTCACCTTGAGAATGTTTGTCTATATGAGGTTCTCCAAAATTATATATTCAAGAGGAACATCAAAGAAGATATTGAGAAAGGAGTGTTTGCTGTAATTGGAAGTGAGGGATGCCTGGTCAAGCAAAGAAAATGCCAATTAGTAAACCATCGAAAATTGAGTGGTGAATCTCCAGAAAAAAAGGAGTTTTTTTATTTAGCACTTTTGCAACTTTTCAAGCCTTGGCGTGCAGAAGAGGAACTGCTTGGAGATTTCCTCTGTTACGAAGACTCTTTCAATGCAGCCAAGGAGTCCGTAGAATGTCCTGCTTTTTCTAAATATCAAGAAATGCTAACTTTGGAAATTGAGCAGGAAGCAACGATTGCAGCCGAGATTGCCAGAGACAGTTCTCAGGACAGTCAGAGTTCTGTTTCATTGAGTCAAGATCCACTTGGAGGACCTATTATCGAAAATGAAGCTGCCACTGCTATGAATGAAGTAGAAAGAGCCATGGCACATGCTCAGGAGGATTCAGTTAACTTAGAAGACTTTGAAAAACAACTCAACGTTGAGCAGAGGAAAATATATGATGAAGTTACCAAGGAAATTGAGCACGGATTAAGTCATGAGAAGAACAAGTGCTCATGTACATCGTTGAAGCCTGTCCGACTGTACGTGAGTGGAGAAGCGGGAACTGGAAAAAGTTTCCTCATTAAAGCAATCTCTTGTTATTTGCAGGAAAGGAGTGAGTCATCGCTGTCTTGTGTTGTCACCGCTCCTACTGGACTGGCAGCACATAACATTAAAGGTATTACTTTGCATCGTCTACTGATGCTGCCGGTGGAGCATGACAACAAATTACAATACAACAAGTTATCTGGAGATGCTTGCTGTGAAGTTTCAAGAGTCTTGAGGAAAATGAAACTACTTATCATTGACGAAGTAAGCATGGTTTCCAATGTCATGCTTGCCTTTGTGCATTTGAGAATGCAAGAAGTACTTAAAACTGAATATGATGTGTTATTTGGTGGGAAACACATCATTGTTTTCGGAGATCTTCTGCAGCTGACACCAGTAAAAGGTCAACCTGTGTTCAAAATACTCACGCATGAAGATACCAGGAAGTGCCTAGGGAGCATTGGCAACGTCAATATATGGTTAAACTTCAATTATGCAGAACTGCATCAAAATATGCGTCAGGCAAAGGATGAAGATTACAAGAATATTCTACAAGATATTAGAATTGGAAAAGTGACTGAGCATGGGAAAGAAGCTTTAAATGCACGATTACTGTCAAATTTATATCCCAAACAAGAGATTGTGCCTGAGAATATTTTTCAGAAAATTACTGAGAAGAAATCCGGGATATGTCTCATGCCAACTCTTGCAGAATGTGCCATCTTCAACAACAAAATGTTGAATTTAGAAAAGCAAGAGATTGTGAAACTTGAAGCTATCGACAAATTAGAGCATATGGGATCAACAATTATTTTGTCAGACAATTTGAAATCAAAATTGGATTCATTAGAGAAGACTATATCTAAAACAGCGGGTTTTGAAAAGACTTTGAATGTGTGTTTAAATTGCCGAATCATTTTGAGAAGGAATTTACATGTAGAAAGAGGTCTGGTAAATGGATCAATGGGTAATGTTGTTGATTTTGAGAAATACAGAAATAGAGATGGAATAGAATTTTTAAGAATTAAATTTGATGGCATTGAGGAAGTACAGCAAATTGGTCGTTGTGCTGCTAGGTTTTTGCTTGTTAAAGACTTATATGTTCGCCGTAAACAGTTTCCTGTTTGCTTGGCATATGCGGTGACAATCCATAAATCGCAAGGTTTAAGTGTAGACTGTGCATTGGTGAATATTGGCAGTTCTGTGTTCAAGGAGGGTATGGCATATGTGGCATTGTCACGAGTTAGAACTTTATCGGGATTGTACTTAATTGACTGTGATGTCACAAACATTTGTGCGGATCTAGATTGTGTTAAGGAATACAATAGGTTAAGAAGAGAGTATGCGCCACATTTGCCTCAATATCCTTTGTTTGAGAAACGTGTGGTAGGCCGCAAACGTAGAAATAGCAGTAATAGTAGGGAGGTTGTTGCAAAAAGACTAAAAGTCAATGAACCGAAAATTGTTAGCAGAAAGAAAGTGGATTCTGTTGAAGATGTTGTCGGTTTTCAATTTGAAAACAGTTCTGGTGTCAACTGCTATGCAAATGTAGTGGTTAATGTTCTCTTTTCACTAGAGAGTTTAAAAGAACAGATTCTGTTGAATTCAGAACAAATTTTATGCTGTTTGTTGAATTCTGTTTTCGAGAAATGTAGCACTGATCGAACAAAAGTAGAAAGTGTGTCTGAAGTTCGTTATCTGTTAGATGAATGTTCAGGTCAAACAGACTTCTCTGAAAATAATCAGCAAGATTGTCAGGAGTTTTTAATGTATATGCTTGATATATTGCAAGATGAGGGTGTAGATGTAGATCAACTGTTTGGGCTTTCTTATCAATGGCAGCATGACTGCGAGAATTGTAGGGTATCAAGTACTACTAGTGTAGACTCAGAAAGATTTATATATTTAACTTTGCCAGACAGTAAATCAGTCTCCTTTAATAAGCTAGTAAATGCAGCGGATCACAACATGGAGTGTAGCCAATGTAAATCTGAAATGATGTCAACATTACTTATACGTAGATATGGACAGTATGTCATTTTATGATGCAACGATGTAGGCCTGATGGATCAAAATTGTCAACTTTAATAAAAAAAATTGTGGCTTCTCAGCTTTCAATATCAGGAAGGACTTTTGTAACTGTAGCAATTATCTATCACGATGGTCCTTCAACAACTTCAGGACATTATACAGCTTATTTAAAGTCTCGAAACGGCTGGTCATTCTGCAATGATTCCGTTGTAAGTTTAAAAAAAAAATTGCCGTTTGACCTTAAAAATTCTTACCTGGTGTTTTTAAAACCAAAATTTTAAAGAAAGAATCTCGAGATTTCCTGTGAAGAATTGGAAAAGGTTCATCAAGTTGAGGGAATGTAAGTCTGCAATGCTGTCTAGATTATTGGTCCAAAACTTTTAATTATAATGTTATTTTGTAAAATCCGACTATATAAACCTGATGCAAGTAAGTCTGCTTCATAGTAAGCAGTATCAGTGTCATAGGAAAAGGAGAACATGAGTGACAAAGAAGGGTAAGATATTAGTAGTCCAGGATTGTGAAAATTATCTTAAATGTTTTCTTTTTGAAAGTTGCGAATATAGAAAATGACGGGATTTGATTGGAAGAATTACAAGACTTGTGAATAGCTGCAACATGATTTGGCCAAGTGGAAACATGTGGTAGAATGTGAGAAGTCTTTTCTTGTATGTAGCATATTTTTCGAATCGTTGGAGGTTTTCTTTCAGAAAGTGGCGGGCTGACAATATTTATAGCACAACACAGTGGACGCTGTTCATAGGACATCCTTCGACGTCATTGAAAGTAAGTTAATTTTAAGGAGTTTTGAATTCAGATTTCTTATGTTGAATGGGTTTTTTAAACACAATCATTTTGATTGTGTTTTTTTTTCCCCGCTGTTACATGATGAATACCTTCAAGTCACTGGTTTAAGTGAAATTTGATACATTCTGAGAACAGCAAAAATAAACCATTTAACATGTATAATTAATGTTTTGCTTTTTGTACTTATGATATACATTTAGAAATGTGAAGTAGATATGGAGAAACTGAGTCTTCTGTAAGTGTCAATTTTAATGCTTACAGTGCTGTACTTCTGGGTACTGTTTTTTAAAAAAAAAAAATGAATAGGCCTCACCTCAAAGAAAGCTCTTGAAAGCACACATCTTATTTGCATCCTGAAACAATCATTTAAAATGTTAGACACAATTTTATGATGGCTTTACATCTTTTTTGCGCTGCAATTGCATCACTATTGTGAGACATTAGCAGTGCAAAAAAAGCACCATGTTCCAAAATAGGCCTTCGTTCATCAACATCAAGATACAGTTTCTTTAAAATATATATCTTTAGGATTGTGTAGGGGACGTAGAGAAGCAGAGACTTCTGTAAATGTCAAAGTTGTTGAAAAACTGTTTGTTCTTGAACCTTTTCCCTTGTCTTTTCTAATTTTTAAATACATGTTTTAATATTTTTGGAAATGTTTGTTCTCTGTTTTACAGATTGAAAGTATGAAAAAATATTTTAAAAAGGTAACAAGAATTATAAGGTAAATGTTTTCTACTCTTTTTACCCGCAATGCACTGCTGATGATGTCACTGACACTATCTCTCATTTACTCTCTATAGCTGTCTTTCTTTTTACATTATTCTCTGTTTACTTCCCTTATACTAACTCTTCTTTTTTTTAAAAAAAATATTTTTTTGGTTCGCTTCCAGTTCGCGAACCGGTCAGCGAACTTGAAGCGAACCAAAAGAAATAGAGCTTGCCAGAGTGATAAACATTCTAGCAATTTTATTTGAAAGGGGAGGTAGTTCTGAAAAGAACTTTTTTTTTTGTTTTTGTTGTTTTATTTATTTATTTATTTTTTTCTGAACATTTTTTGATTTTTTTGTATTTTTAGAACAGTTTTATGTTTTTTTTGTGCTTTTTTATGGAGGGGAAACAACAAAAAAACAGGCATTGAAAAGGGCTCAACAGGAGCAAAAAAAAAATTACTTCTTGGGTGCATTAGGGCACTTATGGTTTTCGAACACCATATTAATCAAGTTGACGCTCATGTTCCCATACGACAGCATAGCACCACAATATATACAAGTAAACCTCATATGTTTAAAATTTGTCTGAATGTTTGGCACAGTTTCCTGTGCCTCTCTTCCTGTCAAAGACATTGTTGAGGTAGATCTGGCCACAGGAGTTGTCGGGGGATTGTCTTGTAGGTCCCTTAACTCAGCCCGGCTGTAGTTTAAGGGATGCCACCTGGTCATATGTCGATGCATAGTATAGTTGCCCATACTATATTTTTTCTCTGTGCCTCTAGACAATCTGTAATCACAGATGAGGCAGGTGGCATATTTAGCATTCACCTTCTTCTCCCCTGGAGGGATGGAAAAAAACTGCCAGATGAAACTTGTTTTTCTCTTAGAAACACGGGGCAACTCCGGGATAAATTCTGGTTGATCTCTATCCTCTTCTTCTTCTTCCTCCTCTTCCTCCTCTCTGTTGGAGGTAAATTGACTTGGTGGTCCTCTCTTCTTATGAGGAGGTGGAGGTGGTGGTGGGGGTGCACCAGCTGCAGCAAGTATGGAAGCCATTGCTGAACTCCAGGAAAATGGTCTTTCTCTCACCAAGATGAAAGTCAGAGTGAGGAAAGAAGGAGGGGTTTACATGATTTGGGAAAAGCAAAAGTTCTGAACCAATGAAAAGTGTTATTTTTAGGTCACATGACCTAGTCATACATCATTTGGAAACCAAAAGTGAAATGAACCAATGAAAAGTTTGATAAACAAGTCACATGACCTGTTCCGCTTACGTTACGCGGTGCGCGCCGCGTCCCGGGTCGCTTCCGGTTCGCGGTCCGGAGCACTTCCGGGAGCGCTAACGCAGCGCGTCATTAGACGCATTACGCGACAACGTGATACGTCGCGCTTCCGCGACGCGTCACAGTTCCGCTAACGTAACGTTGACCGGTTCGCGGACTAGGTCGCGGCATCAAGATGAGCTAACGGAAAGCTTCCCGGTTCGCGAACTAGAAGCGAAGAAAAAAATATTTAAAAAAAAATTATTAATAAACATCTAAAATATATTTTAAGATTTAAAGAAGAATACATTTTACAGCTACAGATGTTAGCTTTTAAAAAACCAATGAAATTCACAGAAAAAAACATAGGTTATAGACCATATATAGTTAGGAATTTGCATTTACAAAACCTTGAAAATTCACTGAAAAAACCATAGGTTATAGACCATATATAGTTAGGGATTTGCATTTACAAAACCTTATTTTACTCGCATAAAACCATTGAAATTCCATATATAGTTAGTTGCGCTAACTATATATCGCGCACCCGCAATCCACTGCTGATGATGTCACATATTACATCATTCATGACATGGTCAGTGACATCACTGATGACATCACTGATGACAACATCCAGTGACTGTATGTTTCTGTAAAGTTAAAATATGTCTTACATATTGAAGAATGAGTGGATGTATAAGTGTCTGGATGAAGGATTTAGTAGGTGCATGACTGACTGTATGAGTGAGTGCATGGGTTAGTGACTAAACTGTCTTAATTTGTGCATCATTATGTTTGTTGTTCTGTAAACTGCTGCATGTGTTGATCAGTAGCTATATGAATAACTATATGGGTTATTGATTGGTTGTATGGGAGACTGAGTGTGTGTGTGGGTGGCCGGGAGGTGTATGACTCTGTGCATAGATGTGTGAGCAGTTGATTCACTAGATGTATGGTTTCAAAAGTGCATGTGGAAACAGCTGTATGGGCGGTTGACTGTGTGCATGAGTGTATTGGTGAGTGAATGGATATCTCAGTGCTACATGTCAAAGTAAGTACATATGTAAAACACAGTACATGTGAGAGTTGACATATATAAATAACTGTGCATAAGAGCCAGTGAATGTGTGAGTGGCTGTATGGATCATTGTGAACTTGTATCAGGGATTGTATAAGAGAGTAAATATGTGTTAGTATATGTTTGAATAAGTAAAGTTTGTATAACTGTATAGTTGAGGAAATGGAGGTGTGATTGATTCTTTGCATGACTGACTAGGTGTGTGAGTAACTGCATGGATGAGTGACAGTCTGTGAGTGTCTGTTTACACTGATTGTATCTAAGGTTATATTAGAGTCTGAAGAGGTTCATCGTATTATCACATGAATGATATCATCAGTGATGTGATCAGTAATGTCAAATGAGATGTCATCAGTGATGTCACTGACCATGTCATGAATGATGTAATATGTGACATCATCAGCAGTGGATTGCGGGTGCGCGATATATAGTTAGCGCAACTAACTATATATGGAAGTTCCATGGTTTTATGCGAGTAAAATAAGGTTTTGTAAATGCAAATCCCTAACTATATATGGTCTATAACCTATGGTTTTTTCAGTGAATTTTCAAGGTTTTGTAAATGCAAATTCCTAACTATATATGGTCTATAACCTATGGTTTTTTCTGTGAATATATATATATATATATATATATATATATATATATATATATATATATATATATATATATATATATATATATATTATTTGGTTTACCAAGAACCATCAAAGTATATGAACGGTATAATGCAAATGAGAATAATAATTCTACAACTTCCACTACTAAAAATATAATATTAATAACAATAATACTATCAATTGTTTTTTTATTTTGGGATTCGCCCATAAAAAAAGTGTGCACACGCAAACAATCAGATAGTAGTCATTTATATAATTATAACCAGTGATTTGCAATAGAAAACACAAAATATGAAGACATTTTGATCCTGAGGTCAAATAGTTAATCTCTACTATCTTCAAAAATTCATCAATTCATAGTGTGTGTGTGTTGGAAAGTGGGTTTTTGGTAGGGGCAAATGTAGGTCTGCCATTGGCAATAAGGCCACTAACACATGATAAGACCCAGCATAGGTCTTAGAAAATTATTCCTATGCTCAACCCTTGGTAACGTGACTGCGAGCAGACAGGCTTACCTTCAAAGACAGGTATGTAGGCATTTAAAAACTCAATTTCAGTTAATGATTAAGACACAACACATAATAAAAATCCAACACCAATTTATAAAAATAGGAAATATTTGCATCTTTAAACTGACACCACAATGACAAAAATCCAATGTAGGGAACCGAAGATCTGAATTTTTAAATATTTAATAAAATATCGCACTTAGAAGATTTTAGCACCATATTGTGATACCTGCTCGTGAAAGACCGGGGCAAAGTCAAATTTCAGGCCGGGCGCATTCGAGCTCTGAGTGGCTCCAGCCCCCGGCAGGTCCCGGTCTAAGTTTCTGCCTTCACACTTAGAAACTTTTCTGGAGCTTTTTCTCTCAAGGCCCCTTTAATCTCCCAGGCAATCCGGATTCGGTGAGGGTTCGGTGGCTTGACTTGTGCCGAGGTCCCGGTGACCTTCCCTGGAACGGACTTAGAAAATATTTAATGTTTGCTCCAGCGGGCCAAACCTGGAATCCAGGCCCAAACGCGATGGAATGCACGCGGCTTGGCTCTCGCGGTTGTTCCCGGTTGACTTTTCTACGAGCGGCCGAAAAAAAAATTCTGGAGCTTTTTCCCGCGGGGTCTCTCGATGCTCCTCATGTAGCTGAATCCAGTGAGAGTTCACCGGCTTCAGATTTTCTATAGTACCCAATAATCTCTGGAAGTCAATGCTATGGAGCTTTTAGCGGGTCGAATATGGTTGACTTGATCGGCTCACGGTTGAAGGGAGGCGGCCTGACTGGCCAGGTTGAGTCGGTCCCTCTATGGAGCTTTTTTTAAAGTTAGCCCAAACTTCTTGAACTTCTTCCTAAAGTTCCTCAAAAGGTCCCAAAGTGTCTCAAACTCACTCCAAGGGTCTGAAACCTCAAAGATGGTCCTTGAAAGTTGAGAACTTCAGTTCCCACAATCCACGGGTACAAAACCTTGACAAATCCACTGATGGGTCTCTTAGGTGTAGATTGAGTGGTGATGTTCCAGTTGAGCATCTTTTAACCTGTAGCTTTCAGGGAGTCCACTCTTTAGTTCTTTACCAGCAAGATAATCCACAGGGCTGCAATTTCAAATGGTGCAGTCTTCATAGGTCAGACCTTAGAGTTCTTTGCACAGAAAAATCTTCTCAGCAGGGCGCTTCTCACTTCATTCAGTTTGCAGCAGATCTGGAGGGCACTGCCCTTCTCAGATACTTATTCAAAATTCTCTGGGTCAAGCAACAGGTCACTTCTGACCAATGAGAGCAGGGTAACTCATCATAGTTATGACCACATCCTGTAGAGTGTGGGATTATTTTGTCCCAGAGGGCATCAAGTCTTCCAAATCCATAATGGCTGATTTTCCAGAAAGGAGGTAAGAGCTGGCTAAACACGCCCCCTGGGATGACTTATATCCCTACCATCTGCATATACCTTCCTTAAGCCTAGCCCTGACTCTGGTTCGAGAGTGTAAGAGTGAAACCGAAACTCAGGTCTCCCCTCTGCCTTTGAAGAGCATGGTTTACGACTCCACCCCCTGGCCTGGCATTCCTATAGACCAGCACACTGCCCTCCCAGCAGAGTTGTTAACCACAGGGGCTCTATATCACCTCTTCAAAGCAGCCTGGCCAATCCACTTAACTCTAATCAATTAAGGCAGACCACTGGAAGGCTGAATTTGGGCTTACAAACAATAAAGTCTCATAACTTCTTATAGGTACACTTTAGAAGAAATTCAACAACATAATATTGTTGGATTTTCCCCTACCAATCTAGGAAGAGTTTGAAAGGTAGCTCTATCTCCTTCCTATCAGGAGTTATTCTTTAATACTTCCCTGCCATGTTAACCTACGGGCCATGGGATTTGCAATGGGGAAAATTACTTTGGCCAGTTTTCTAGCACCAGGGCTTATTAAAACATATTTTATAAGTATTTACTAAAGTTCTACAGGACCCCCACCCCTTGTGCACCTAAGGGAGACTTTAGGGGTTCTGAATCTGCAGAAATAATGCAGATCTTCCTTACCCACTGCTCCTAGCATCATAGTCGAATTTGAGCAGCACTTTAACACAATGTGGGGAGTGAAATATGAAATTGCACTTTACCAAGGCATATTAAAACTCATTTTATAAGGGTGTACCATATAGATAACTGCCCCCCCCCCCACATCTGGGATACCTAGGGAAACCCTGGGGATCCCCAATATGCCAAAACATTGTAGGTTTTCCATTTTTAAGTGCCCTACCACCAAAGTCAAGTTTGGGCACAATTTACTGTTTAAAAGCAGTCCTGGCACCCAGTGCTGCTTTTAAAATAACCTCCGGTGGCTTCAGCAGTGCACACATGGTAGTGCTGAAAAAGCTGATGGCCTCTAAACTGCCATGCCTCAGGGTACTGGGGACTTCTAGGTAGTTTCAATCCCCTGCCCTATTATATACTAGGGGCCTATGGGGTAGGTCATGCCAATTACAAGGGTACCCCACCATACCATAGTGTACCCTAGTGTATGTTGGGTGTTTTAACTGTATTCTAATGGGTTCCTTTCAGCTCAGCACTGGCCCTGGGCCTGGTTAGGCAGAGCCCAGTGTCAGTCAAAATCAGTTACCACCAGCATCAGTCAGCAAAACGTTGGGGGGGGGGGGGTGCCCAGGGCACAGGATGACTTTGCAACAGTTTGTATGAATGTGCATTTTTCCATAAGTGAAAAAGTTCCTATACTCTTCCTTTTCATATTTACACACTTCACAAGAATGCACAAGAAATTGTGCAACTGCATAACAATTCAATTCTTGAAGTTGCAACTTAAACTGCTAAAGTGCATTGATGCGATGTACTCTGGCTGATTTAAATAGCAGTAATAACCACTGTTTATGGAGGGGGCAAGTAGACAGGGTATACATATATTACTTTGACTCTAAAGGGTAGAAACAAAAGTGGCGGCCATCTAACTATGGGCAATTCCATCTGTAGGAAAGAGGATTATTTTTTGGGGTGAGTAACACTTCTCATCAGTAAATTAACCTGTGCTCAACCCATTGGTCGCTATGGCACAGAACAGGCAGGCTTAAAATTGTTACTGTTTTTGTAGTGTTTTGTACCCAGGTCAAAACACCAAGCAATAAAAATTCCATATGATTTGGAAAAATAGATCACAATTTCATAAACAAAAAGACTCCAAAATGAGAAATATCCCATAAAGGTACAGAAGACATGAAGGTTTAAAGTTTTAAGTAGAAGAAGGGATAAAAGCATGAAGGGCCACAGGAAGTCTATGGGAGCAGTAGACCAAGACTTTGATGTGATTTGAGGCCAATCGTGATGGAGTACAGGTCAGATAGAACAAGTGGATTGGTCCTGGTGAAAAGTCTGGCAGTCAAAATGCTTGGAAAAAGTTTTCAAACTTTCTTTTGGTGCAACAACATCCACAGACGTACATTTTGAAGGCCTCCGTACCTCAGGGGAAGGCACTTGGAGACGCTCAGGATGTTAAGCAGATGCCAACAGCAATGTCCAGTTCAAGTCCAGTTTCCACTGGTCATCTAGGCACATCAGGGAAAATGATCATTGAAGGCTGTGTCTTTGTAACCACACAGGAGGTCAGTCATCTGAACCCAGGAGTCCACTTCTTTGTCCTGGAGACAAGAGGGAGCAGGTTCAATCCTTTGGTTCCTCTCTGGTCACAGTCAGAAAGTTTGGTCCTCTTCTGTTCCTCCACGGGTCCACTAAGAATTCTCAAGAGAGTTCATGGGGATGCCACGTTTATGCCTGCCAAAAAACACAGTTGATGGACAGAATGCAGAACAATGTCTTACATTCACCCCAGTACAAAGATATGGGCCTAAATCCATCGTTTTTTTGCACTCCACACCACCCTAGGTCAGACACTGGCTATATGCAAATCAGCCTTGACCCTGTGCCTCATGGGAACAGTCCAGTCCGAACTACCAAGCCATGTCTTTCCTAGACCAGAATCAAGCATCCAAGGACCGGTTTCAGCCTTCTTCAGCCTGGATAGCTTGATTCCAGTGATGTGGAGAGCCTGCCACCAGATAGTGTGTAGGCATGACTCCTGTGCACTACCTTACTAATGGGGCAAACGTTTCCAGGGTAACCCTACACACTTTTCAGTAGTTCTTAGTTGCTTTATTGAAAGCAGACCAAAAATGACAAATGCCAGTGAATTTTCAAGAAGGCGAAAGACTTCAGCCATACTGAAATTGGGCTCTAAGGGCTAGGAATGCATGTGGCAATGTCATAAGGAAACACAAGTGCCCCCCACATTTAATGCCAAACTCCAGTTTGAAGCAAGACAGTTGTTCAGTAGGACAAGAGCTGGGTCCTGCAGCACCCAGACCGGGAATACACAAGAATTTTACTGGAATCCGGTTTGGTCCTTTTTAAGTGTGCCAAAGATTTACACGTGCTTCACACAGACCTGTCAGGCAAGATCTCTGACACTGAGGTGTTAACAGGATGCCAAAATTACTCACCCTGATATTATGCTGAGCTCCTCAGAATGATACCTGTCCATTCATTTTGACCTGTCAGTGAATATGGCCTGTTGTGTTGCTCCTCAGAGGAATTTCACACCTTGTTCACATTAAATTCGAGCCAAATACAGGTTGGGACTTGGTAGAGGCTAATGATAATTAGTTCTTTGAAAGTTCAGGAAAGTAAAGGGTAACTTACTAAAACTAAAAGTTAAATTTTTGCTATATATTTAATAAAAGTCCAACGTTACTGTTAGATTGAAATATTATTACATATAAGACATATAAGAATAGGTCTTTAAATGGCGTCTGTAGCTGGTACTGGTCAAAAGCTATAGATTAAAGTGTATGATCTATTTGCCAGTTACAGCCTCACCATTTACAATGTTGTTTTCAGCTCAGTCACTAAGGCAGACATGCCATTTTTATGTAGCACTTGAAGCTATTTTTACAGTGCACCTATAGTAGATGGCACAAATCATGCTGCAGTCCACAAGTAGTATGTAACTTTCCAGGTCATGGATATTACACACCATTTACTATGCCCTGCAGGAAAATAAAATGTTCCAGTTATGGTTAAACCATTTTAACCATGTTTATAGAGGTACGTAGGCACTTTATTCTTCTTAGGCAGAGAGTTCTAAGTCCAGCAATAGAAGAGTCCAGAAAAAGGTGAGAAATCAGGGGTGACCATGCAGAAAACTATTTCTTGCTCATTTATGCTACTACCAATATTCCATAAATTAATTTAATTAATAGTGAGGTTTCCTTCTTTGGTCCACGCCAACTGAGATACAGTTTGGTGTTCTGATTATAGGTTATTATCATTAAAATATGGCTCACAAGCAGCTTGTTCTCATATTTGTGAAGCTATCAACACCTGTTCTGCAGAAAACGAAGCACCAGACATCATGGAGTTAATCACGTGTCACAAGCTTGATGCATTCTTCCTCACAGAAACATAGTTTAACCCCACATCATATACGTCCTTCTTCCAAAAGGTCACAGCATCCATCATTTGGGCTGCACACATAAGAAGGGAAGAGGCCATACTCTCATGCACATATGTCCTCTTGGTCCTGCACCCTATGCAAGCACCTAACACACAATTCCATGGAGCTGCTGACATTTTAGTTCTCACTCTGCAAAAGGACTTCATTCGTTAATTCTCCGATTCCCCCACCCCCTTGTCCATCTAAAAGCCCACAACACGCTCTTCATAACATTAACCTCAAAGACAACAAAAGCTAAAAAAAACAGGAGACACCCTCTTTAATCTCAGCGACACACTCAAAGTGGTGCTGCATATCACAAATCCAACACACTTAAAAGGCCAGATCCTCAACCTTGTCTTCTCAATATCACATATATTTCACTGCAAATCACCCAAGTATGTTGACTGCATTCACCAGTTTGCCATCGCTATCTCCCTGCTCAGCTTCCTACCAACAAACTGAGTGCCACCCAAAAGAAAAGACCAACCTTCAGATCCTTCAAAGACTTCCGCATAGGTAACCTAATACTTGAAATAATTTGTTACCCTGTATGCCAACACTCCTCTAAACATCTTCAACACTTTTTGGTAAAATTATTTAAACATTCACGTCCCAATCAAAACACACAAGTGCAAACCAAAGTCCTGAGTACCTTGGTACTCTAAAGGCCCTGTGGACAATCAATAAACCATCGTCAGACAGAAGAGAAAATGATTGTTAAACAGAACTCCGAATGACCCCATGATACTAAAGTCCCTCACCGCAACATGCATACACCTAATCACATCAGTCAAAACAAAGTACTATACTAACATCATCAATGAAACCACCAACAGAAGCAGAATGTTCTTCAAGATAGTAAAGCACTACAGCAAACCCTGCCAGACCCACTTAGTCCTCACTGCAAAAAAAAGTGCAATGCCTTCTGGTCATTGAGAATATATAGAAGATCAAACAGTACCAAGCCTGCATCATCTCTTATGGACTTCCCATCCTGCATTATCCTACAGTGCTCTGCTTTCAAAGGACTATCTCTTGTAGATTTCACCTACATACTCAACCCCTGCAAACCGATTTGTTATGAAGATGAGGTCTTACCCTCATCCGTCATCAAAGGTATCTCTGGAGATGCTCTCTCATATCTACTCGCCATTGCCATTGCCATTGCCAATGCCTCCCTAACTAAAGGCATCTTCCCAGAAGCTCTTGAGAATGGCATGATCATCCTACACCTAAGGAAGCCTACACTGGATCCTGATGTCCCTGTGGTCTAGTGGCCCATAATTCACATACCATTTTTAAGCAAGCTCCTTAAATAAAGTCATCCATGTTAAACTTCAAGATCGCATCAATTACCTGCACAACTACATTTTTAGGTCGAAGCCTACCAGAAAGCACAGCTGTCTTAGTTTGCTAACGACACCCTGGGGACATATGGAACGTTTCCCTGGGAATGCCTTCCGCCCATGCTTACTATTCCCTTTTTGGTTTGTAATCACATTTTCTTGCTTTCTATTAGCTGACTCAATCAGTTTTAGGCTGTCCAACTTCACTTTGTTCCCTCTCTTGCACAAACCCATTTTACTGTATTTTCCCATCAGTACTAGAATTTGTAAACAGTTCTTTCAATCTTGTTCTAATCTGGTCACCTTTGGTGTGCATTCAAGACAGCAGAGGTCAAAAGTAAGGCACTGTCTTCCATGGAGCTTGGCATTTACTTTACATTCTCTGACTTCAAAGTGAGAGGATTTATGTGACAATCCTGTTGGCTAATGGAGGGAGGGTGCTTGAGGTAGGCTGTATGATGGTATCTGTTTTTTTAGGACACAACAACTTTGAAATGTCCATAAATGAACTGTGCAGATATTTAAAAAAATGTTAGAAATAGAAAATGACAAATGAAGTATATTTTTGGTAATTCTGAAGTGTGGTGGAAACTGATATTTTAATACGATTAAATCAATACACTAGGTGATGACATTTCTACAAATCGTTTCATTTGTGTGCTCTATAATTGTATTAGAAAAACTATAAGCATGTGCAAATGTAATGTTCATTTCAATTGAAGATGTGTCGCTTGTATTGGCAATGTGCTACCACTCCAAGCATACTTCACTCTATACCACTCTACTCTACTCTACTCTGCTCTACTTCACACTACCCCACTCCATGCCACTCCACACTGAATCATTGCACTCTATTCTACACCACTCCACTCTATGCCACTTCAGTCTGTGCCACGCTACCCCATCCTGCTCTACTTTGCAATACTGCAATCTTTGCCAATACACTTTCTACTCTGAAACACTGCACATTATACCACTGCACTATACAACAATGCACTTTACTCTGTACCACTCCGCTCTATGCCAGTGCACTCTATGCTAATCCACTCTATGCAACTCTAATCTACTCTGAACTCTAGGACACTCTACTCTACACCACTGTACTCTACAGTGCACCACTCCAGCCTACTCTGAAACAATCTTCTCTATGCCACTCTACTCTACTCTGCATCACTGCACTCTACACCACTTGTCAAAACCAATGCACTCCACGCCCAAGGCACTCTATGCCAATCTACTTCGCAAGCTCTGTGCCACTATACTCTACTCTGCAACACTTTACACTACTGCACTCTACACCATTGTCCTCTATGTTACTGCATTCTATGCCACTCTATTCTACTCTGCAAAAACAACAGGTGATGGACCGAATGTGGATCAATGTCACACACTCACCCCAGTCAAAAGATCTGGGCCCAAATCCATCGTTTTTTTGCACTCCACACCACCCTGGGTTAGACAATGGCGATATGCAAATCAGCTCTGACCCTGTGCCCCATGGGAACAGTCCTGTCCGAACTACAAAAGCCATGTCCTTCCCAGAACGGAATCAAGCATCCGAGGACCGGACCGGTTTCGAGGTAACACCTCTCATCAGCCCGGCTAGCTTGACTCCAGTGGTGTGGAGTGCCTGGGACCCACGTCTGGGCATCCCCAGCGCACTTAGGGCGGAATATGCAAAAACAACAGGTGATGGACCGAATGTGGATCAATGTCACACACTCACCCCAGTCCAAAGATCTGGGCCCAAATCCATCGTTTTTTTGCACTCCACACCACCCTGGGTTAGACAATGGCGATATGCAAATCAGCTCTGACCCTGTGCCCCATGGGAACAGTCCTGTCCGAACTACAAAAGCCATGTCCTTCCCAGAACGGAATCAAGCATCCGAGGACCGGACCGGTTTCAAGGTAACACCTCTCATCAGCCCGGCTAGCTTGACTCCAGTGGTGTGGAGTGCCTGGGACCCACGTCTGGGCATCCCCAGCGCACTTAGGGCGGAATATGCAAAAACAACAGGTGATGGACCGAATGTGGATCAATGTCACACACTCACCCCAGTCCAAAGATCTGGGCCCAAATCCATCGTTTTTTTGCACTCCACACCACCCTGGGTTAGACAATGGCGATATGCAAATCAGCTCTGACCCTGTGCCCCACTCCACACCACTTGGAGTCAAGCTAGCCGGGCTGATGAGAGGTGTTACCTCGAAACCGGTCCGGTCCTCGGATGCTTGATTCCGTTCTGGGAAGGACATGGCTTTTGTAGTTCGGACTGGACTGTTCCCTGAGGGCATTTAGTTGGATAGCCACCTGGGTCCATCGCTTTGTTATGTTATGTTAATAACTATTTCTAGAGCGCACGTACACCCTTGGGTTTCTTGGTGCTATTTGTTCAAGACACTAAACACAATTCTAAGCGTAAGCCTGTTGGAAAAGCCACGTTTTTAAAGACTTTAGAAATTCCAGTAAGTCATTGCTCTGCTAATAGAAAGTGGGAGAGCGTTCCAAAGGGAGGCAGCTAGATGGTAAAAGCAGCTGCCACCCTGGTGTTTCCTTTTGAATGAAGAGACATTTGCAAGGCTTAAATGTGTGGTGCGTAAGTTGCACTGGGGTTTGTAATTAGTGATGGCCTTCCTAATAAATATAGGGCCATTATTATGGAGCGCCCTGAAAGTGATGCACCCTGCCTTAAAAGCAATTCGCTGGGCCACTGGCAGCCAGTGGAGTTTTTCCAGCCCGGCTCTAATTGATTGCCACTTGGGTTGCTTCCAAATGAGCCTAGCCGCCTGGTTTTGGACCATCTGTAGGCGTTCTAATAGGCCGGTTGGAAGGCCCAAGTAAAGACTGTTAGAAAAATCCAGATGAGAAAGGGCAATCACTATTTGAATGAGTGCAGAGTGTGTTAAAAAGTGGGCGATTTTCCTAATCTTTCTGAGTTGGAAGAAACTAGCAGAAACCACCATTCCTACCTGGCCTTTGAGAGATAGATCCTTGTTGAGTGTGATCCCTAAGCTTTTAACCGAATGGGTCTTTGTGGGAGGGGTTCCCATATCGGTTGGCCAAAAATGTCGACCCCAGCTCAGTTCGCTTTCCCCCGGCAAGACCAATTCGGTCTTGCCCGGGTTAAGTTTGAGATGATTTAGAGTCATCCATCTCTGTATGTGTGACATTACAGCCGAGCATTCGGTGGCTGAGTCTGGGGTATTTAGGGGAATGATTAACTGAAGACCGTCAGCATAGTTGTACAGGGTGATTTTTTTTTTTTTTTAAAGAGTGAATCAGTGGAGGAAGATAAAGATTAAATAATAAAGGGGAGAGTGACGAACCTTGGGGGACCCCACAGGTAGATGACATCCTGGGGGCTGTAATAGACCCCAATCTCACTGAATGTGTACGATTTGTAATGAAAGAGGCAGTCCAGTTCAGTGCGGGGCCCCTGAGGCCGGCCTGTTCGACACGTCTGATCAGAATGTTATAGTCAACTGTGTCAAACGCGGCCGACAAATCAAGGAGCACCAGGGCCTGGCGGATGCCTTTATCTGCATTAGATCTTAACGTATCTTGGACAGCCAAAATGACAGTTTCTGTTGAGTGAGATGGTCGAAATCCCGCTTGATTTGGTTCTAGATATTCTGAGCTTTCGATAAAATTAGACATACACCTGGATACATGAGCCTCCAGGAGTTTGGAGAAAAAAGGGAGGAGGGAAATAGGCCTGTAATTGGCTGGATCCAGGGGGTCTACTCCTGGTTTTTTCAATAGTGGAATCACAGTGGCATTTTTAAACTTGTCAGGAACCTTGCCCTGTGTGAGTGATTCATTCAAAAGAGAAAGGATTCCTGATGGGATAGCTGAACACACCTCCTTTAGAATATGGGGGGCAGCTGTCCTAGGGCGAGCCAGATTTGACAGGGGAAAGAATTACGGGGGGTATGGTCAAGGGGGGTATGGTGAAAGGAGGTACGCCCCAACGATTGTCTTCCTCCTCTATCCCAACTAAATCCTCTGTACTAAGTGGCTCGAAAGTAGTATTAAAATCACCTACTACTAAATATCTGGGTTTGGGCAAACAATTTGATAGACCCTCTTTAAGAATTGTAAGCGCCGGTGAGATGTTGCCCCCTGTTACCCCCTTATGTAAACATTAAAAAGATTCAGCACAGTCCCCCCCCCACCAGACACTTGATGGTGAGTTTCATGACATCAAGGCTCAAGGGATGGCATTTGAGCAATTAAGGGCAATGCTAACCCATATAATCAGCCCTCCTGAGAGGCGACCCCTCCCTTTAGTACTAGCAGGTATGCAAAAAGAGCTATAACCCGATTTGTATAGGGGGACCATGCTCCAAGTTTCTTGGAAGGCACAAATATCATAGCCCCCAACCAGATCATTCCAATGGGGTAGAGACAACTTATTACTCAGGCCAGCGATATTCCATGATATGATTTTTAGCTGGAAATTACTAGATGTGTCATGAGTTAGGGCGGTGATGGGTGCCTGGTGGAGATCCAAATCATTTGGGTGAGCTGAATACATAGGTGGCAAAGGTGTGTGCGGAAGCTGCACTGGGTGCATCTCTGATGATGGTCAATCATTGGCTTCCAAGAGCGAAGATCCACTTGTCAGCTCTACCGGATTTCGGTCATTCGCTCTTCCTAAGGGTGAAAATAGTGGGAACCGCCTAAGCTGTATTAATGAGGAGTCGTGGGAGGAGGTGCGAAACTCCAGCAAAACAATGTTCTCTACCAGGAATGTACTAGCTAGAGTCAACTCAATGTGATCTTGTAATTGTGTGCGTCCCGTGAGCCTCCTTGCCCTAACAATATCCTCCCTAATAGGAGAGCGACACCCCCCTAACATGACGGATCCAGTGTATTGACTTATTTATCAATGACTCTTCGCTTTCATGGCCTTCTGCAATAACCAGTTTTGGAACATTCACTATATAAACTTTGTTCCCATCTAAGTGGGGAGTTGGTTGGCGACAATTCCCTGCGAGTGTTTGAGGGGTTATTGTTAATGCTGGTATTTTACTAGTTCCTAAGCAAGGTACTGGGATTTGCAGCAGAATGGAATTCTGGGGACAAGGGGTTAAGGTCCTGTGCGATCTATTATTTAAAGGGGGAGGTACTATATCCATCATTGTAGCTGGAGGAGCAAATGCCCCCCCCCTGGTTGTGTGCTTTGTTGCTGTCTAGAGGGGGAAGGTCGCTGTGAGCATATGCACTCTTCTACCAGGGAGCTTAGAGGCTGATTATGAGCTGTTTGCCTAGGGGTCAAAGTATTTATCACAACAATCAGTCAATCTTTGCTCTCAAGGCCCCTATATCTTCTCTAAGCAAGAGAACAAGCTGGAGAAGCCCCTGGGGCGAACTAACCACCTCCTTATTACTTGCATTTGCCATTGTTTGCAGACAACGCCTCCATTGCCTTTCTCTTGTCCATGATGCGATCAAGGTGGTAACACTGTAGCACGCAAGTAGACAAAACAGGGTTCAATAAGTGTCCAAACTACGGAGTCTTCCAAAGAGAAAAGTTAAATGGCGATTCTTTTCAGATGTCCGTGGTGGAATAGTTCACAAGGAGTGCCAGAGGAAGGCATGATAAAATAACACAGTACCTTAAGTTCTTTATGCTGGTGGAAGATAATCCTTTGCTAGATGAAAGGGGGGTGGCCCCGCCCAGCCTGTTCGGGGGAGTGACGGGCAAGGAGGGCCCGCCCTTGGCCCGGGCTTCGCCCACACTCGTCCCACGCCGCGGAAGGGGAGGCTGCTCTTTATAGAGCGATGGTGACTCCTCTCCCTCTCACCTGCGGCACCTGTGGGGCTGGGACTGGCCACAAAGTGTGCCCTGGGGCTTGCAGTCCCAGTGGAGCAAGCAGCAGTCTGGGCTAGTGACAGGGAGTAAGATGCGGTGTAGGAAGCAACGCAGCCTGGGCTTAGGCTCCCACCAGGCACAGATCCCGCAAAGGCTGGATTTCTTCTCGCCAGACCCCCTTTCAGGTTCAGCACGTCCCATATTTTAGCTTTCTCTGTGTTTTGACAATAACTTCTGATTTGGTCTTTTCGCTGTAATTTCAATACTTTAAGTCATCAAAATATCTTCTACATGAATTTGTATTTATACACCTGTAGTTCCCATATCCTTTACCCTTATAAATATTCCATTTCCAATACCCTTGAAAACTCTTTTCTATGCACATCCTGCACAATAATCTAAAAATTGCAGGAAGAGGTGTTTATGGTGTAAAGCTCTCATGTAATAACACATTAATCAAACAATTTTACATAAGGGACCTCTGCTTCAAGAGAAAGGCAAACATCTACTACATGATAAATATCTGTGAACTCTACACGTCACGAAATACCTGTTTTCACATATTGCAAGTAAGATGCTTTTGGCAGTTTGAAATAACATACACAAACTCTGCAATGGTTCAGTGTTCAAACCCAAACAGAGAGCCTTTTAGAAGGGGGGCGTTTTAAGGCAAGGGACAACAAGGGGGACTATCCTGGTCCCCCACATTCCAAAGGGGCCTCGACATGGGCGTCCGCAGACATTTTTCCAGGGGGGGGGGGCAAAATGTTAACATCATCACCATCCTCCGACATGATGTGTGCCAGGTGGGGCACAAGAAACAATGGGGCGCAGAACTGGGATAGACTCAATTAAATACCAGGAATCCAGGACATTTGACTGACCCTGCCGCAGGCCAACAAACACCACCTGTAGGGAAAACGCTAAACTTTCTGACAGGGTGTTTATCTCGGTCTGCTAGATGTGCAGACTTCCGGGTCCTCGATCCAACAACAATCAAGGCTGTCTTCAGCACGATTCGATTTTTATCAGAATACTTTAAAACATTCTATGATTAAAGCACCAGATTGAATATACTAAATGCACAGTGTATGTTAGGGATTATTTGTAGAACACATATTTACCAATATTGGCTTATTGGTGCTAGAATTCAGGATAACTATTATCCAAAGGTAAAGCACAACGTCAAAGTTAATAATAAATAATGCAGCAATCACACACACTAGTGATTCGCCAATGGGTGCTCCCTTTACTAGAATTCCCCGGGCATTGCTACATTTCTACACACATTCAATTAATTTATACAAAATAAAATGTATAGGTCCAAATGTTAGCTATATTTTTTTTAAGAAACTTAGAGTCCCTCTACGTGTAGTCAATGTCAAACTGACAACGTGCCCACATTTAGGGATACAATAATGGCCAGTTCCCTTATCCGGAAACCCGGCCCCGTAAATGTGTGGCACATGCGGCGCCCGCAGCAGCAGCACATCACAGGTCCAGGGCTGCCGAGTCTTACACAGTGTTCGAAGTGGGGGAAAAAAAGTAGGGGAACAGTTGGTGGAGAATCAGAGGGCGGGAATGACCCAAGTATTGGATCTGTGGGAGGAGCCAGAGGTGTGACCAGAATGCACAGACATCCCAATTTTTAGTATTTGTTTGGCATTTCACTGCCCAGTTTAATCAACCAATGGATACACATGATTATTTAAGGATATAATGAGTTATTAACATTAAAATAAATTCACAAAGTGGGATATGCTTCTATTCACAGAATGTACCAAATACGATAAAATGTGGAAACACAAGCCATTTGTCTCCGAGCCATGAAGTTTCTGTCATCAACACTACTCCCTTTTTCCACAACAGCAGTTCAAATATGAATGGCAAAATATCCTAGGTTGCAAATGTTTTCTCTAAAATTATGGCTCTACCATATTTGCCTCATAATGAAAGATCTGCTGCATGATCTGACCATTTAAACTAATAAATTGTTTGTAGCTCAAACATATCAAAAGTTAATATAAAATGTGACTTGTGTTGCTGCGGAGTGGAAGGCCTATTGTAAAGGTTGACTGGTCACCTCTCACTGCTGCGTTTTTTTACACTGGTACTAATAAGGCAAAATCTTTCCAGAGACTGTTAGCATGTGTACACACGTCGAAATAATACAATATCTGAAAATATACTGCATTACGCTGCAGCCTTTGTTTTAATGCATAATGTAGTCAACACTACGGCATAATGTTGTCATCCTTTGCTGCATAATTAATTCACCAAGCCCCACAGCGGGCAGCACATGTTAAAAGTGCTTGTGAATGAAGCAGGGAGACTGTAAATTTGCGAACTTAGTTTGGTGTGCGTGCAAGTCCTGCATTGCCAATCCCTGGTAAGTTGCAGCTACTACTGCTGAAACAAGGCCAATGGAGGTACCTATGGGTGAGTCACACTGGCCTCAAGGACAGGGACAGTCATAGCACTGGTTGTGTCCTGTGCATTAATGTTTGTTAGTGCGCCCCAATGACCACCTCTTCCATGGATTCCCTCACTACCACCCTTTAACTGTGCCCCCCCAAGTTTCCATAACCACTCTCTCTCAGATGCGTTTAATTTGATTTACAGCGCCACACATACTATTGTAGGGTGTCAGAGCACTTTACATCACACACATTACACAGAGACAATCAATATGTGTGTAAATCACTGTATAGAAAATGTTACATAAGACTAAGGACTACAAGGTGTAGGAGCCACATGACAACCATACTAGTAGCCCGTATAGTTTTATAGTGATTGGTCTGGAGAAACACAATACCCAGAATTTAAAATGTAATACCATGGTTAGGGGTTCTCCTTAATAATCAGAATTGATTTCTGTCCAAAAGAACACTTTTTGGGACATTAGGATAATCAAAATGTGGGGGGTGGGGGGGGGGGGGGGAACATAACGCTCTTATTTATACCTTGCAGTTTGTATACAGCTCTTAGATGACAGTTAATAGCTCACTGTTCTAATTTAGGATTTTATAAACTGCAAGTAACAAAAGGATCTCTCTGACAAAAGCAGTAGCCCACTGACCTATTTAGATTATGTGCACTTTGTGATCTGCAAGGCGCATGTTCTTTGCAGCCGGTACGTTAATCCTCTGAGCTACCTTTCCATGAGTCAAAACTTCCACTAGACAAAATTCTGATCTCTATCTAGGAAGAACATTAATCACCAGAGTCATCATGACATTTCTATTGTTGCTGAAAATTGCTGGAGGCCAGGAAGGAGGCAGCAAGCGTTTTTAAAACCATAATATACTTGCAAACATGATACCTCCACCTAAAGTCAGCACCCAGTGCGTCACACTGGTTGCACCGCCCTAGAGCTGGCCCTTCTTAAGGGTCCTGTGACCTCAGTGACTGTTGTTCTAGGGTGTGCTGCTTCATAGGCCTGCCCACAAGACTGGAGGTGAACTTCAGCATGGATAGTAGGGGTTGACAACCCTTGAAGGTTAACCTACACTTGTCAAGCTAGGGTCCACCTGCTGGTGCGAAGACACCAGGATTTCTAAGGTGTTGCGAAGCCTTCTAAGGTCTAGCATGTGATTGTGCTCTCGCAGGAGAGTGGTCTGGTGGACTGGTTATTAAGGCATAACCTGGTTCCCAGTTCCAAATTCAGCAGCTCTGACCATAGTGACACATCCTCTCCCCCACTGAACACCGTACTGCCCCACTGAGGAAAACTCCCACTGTCTTCAACTGCAACCCAATTGTTGCCCAATATAAACACCTGGATGTGGCTAAATTTAATTTAAGCACCAGACAAGAGCAATATGCGGCCTACAAAAAAAAAAAGTAACAACATCCTGGAAAAAGCAAACACTTATAGGGAATACAGAATTTAGCAAACCATGGGAAATGTAAGCAGGAACAACATGGTTACCTTAATGCTTTTACACTCACTCTTCAGAAATCAGGGAGTGCTTTGCCTGAAAAGTTGTGAGTGGACCCATTTCAATGTCCATTGCTTATACCCTTACAAAAGGTAAGCAGTATGGCAAAAAGACCACATCCCTGGACGCAGAGCCGCAGTGCACATTTTGTTTTCCAATCCACACATTGCAGTACCTCCAGGATTGGTGCACTAGTTCCAAGTACAGAGAAAACAAAGACAAGACAACAAAAATAGCGCTTCACTGGCAAACTCTGTAAAAGTGGCGCTAATGTGTTTCAGTGTGAATATAACAAGTTTGCTACCACTCTGTCTTACTTTATTTAGTTATTTATCTATTATTCAAATTTTTATCCTTTTATTCCCAAGGCTGCATTTTGGAATTAAAATGTCAGAAAAATATGAAATTTCCAGCAAAAGCGTCTTTCTTTTTCGGATCCATTTCACAGGGAAGCAAATAAAAGAAAGGAGAGTAAAGAGTGAGAACCCCGTCTTGAAGTCACGGTTTTCATGGGTGTCCGCAGGGGGGGCAAGGGGGGTCATTCCAGGGGGGGGCAAGTGCCCCTCCTTGCCCCCCCCCTGCGGACGCCCATGTAGTAAAGGACAGACATTAGCAATAGTCACTTACTTTATGTCAGGGGGTCCCCTGCTCGGCCCCGGCAGGGCTAACCGATTGTCCGTCTCCTCAACAGGCGGATTACTACGGGCCCTTTAAGGATAGCCATTGTGTTCGTGACGAAGGCCTCGCCTCTGGACCACCTGACTTTTTGGACCTATCAGGAGAGGCCCCTCGCCATATGAGGGAAGACCCGGAAGACGCCGTGTCTCCGTCGTGGGAGGAGGAAGTGAGACGCCAGGAGAACAACGCGACCGGGGAAGCTGAGAGCGCCGTGACGACGGAGTCCTTGGAGAGAGCCGACACCAGGAGCAGAGAAGGTGCCGGATCGGAAACGGAAGAGAAACGGACGGCGGCAGCTGTAAAGCCAGGAGGCAACGACACCGCAATTCGTCCAGCCATGCGAAGGAGGACGCGTGGCTTTCCCAGGTGCGTGCTTGTTTGAGTTCGTTATTGCGGTTAGAGAAGGGAGGGACCGGGTAGAGACAGTGCAAGCACCGGGGCACCTCGTTTATTGGAACAGTTTGCAAGTCACTGAATGTGGTGGTGGTTCTTGCTATTCCCTCACTCCCTTCCTATTTCACAAGTCTCTAGAAAGTGTACAGGACACTAAAAGCCTCGCTCTTTTCTTTTCCTTCCATGTGCTGGAGTATTTCGGACCTCAACCCAAGAAGTGTCCCGAGGACCCCCAAAACCTGACCCCGGATTTTGTTGATGCGTCTGACCTAAGACTTACTTTTTGTGTTCATCATTCTGTTACCCACAATAAAAGAGATAAATAGTCGCCCTCTAGTCTTGGCTCCTTCCCTTCTTGTAACCGAAAGGTGACACTTTACCAAAATCTCTTTCAAATATAACGCCTGCGGAGTGATGAATTACATGTTCCTTTCAAAGTGGTGCTAAACACCTTATATTGTACAACATTTCTTTACAAAAGTATCGAGAAGAGTAGGTTGCTTTAGGGTTGCTCCAGAGACATCATTACTGCCATGGAAGGAATATACATAGCTCTAACGTTTTCTGGTTTATATCAGTAAAATACAAATAATAACAAAGGAGGGGTTGGAGAAATGATATGCAAATACTCATATTCACTATGGCATATCAGTGAGGCTGTTCATGAACACTATTAGATTAATATGCCACTGTTGCATAATGGTAGACTTGGGCCACTCTGTAGTGTCATCCCCAAACCTTTTGCCTTCACGTCGCCAGTTTTCTGAAATTTGTTTTGTAGGCAGTAGGACTCCGTGCATTGTGCCGCTACTAGCTACTGCTAAAGTGCTAAAGTGTGGTACAATTGGCCTACCATTAAGTGGCACATTTAATTTATTTGTAAGTAAATAGTACATGGTGCTTCATGTACCCAGGGCTTGTAAATTAAATGTTACTTGTGGGCCTGTAGCACTCTTTGTGCTGCCCACTAAAGTAGCCTTTGAAAAAACATCACAGGCCTGCAACTGCAGTCTGTAGGGCAGTTTTAAACTGCCATTTGGACCTTGCAAGATAAATCTTTTTCCAGGCCTAAATCTTCTGTTTTAATACATATATGTCACTTCTAAGGTAGACCAAAAGGATCCTATGGCAGGGTGCATTGTGTTTGAAACATGGGACATGTGAGCTTAAGTTTTACATGTCCTAGTAGTAAAAAACTTCTAAAGTCGTTCTTCAATGTCGCTGGGCCTATCTCTCGCATAGGATAACAAAGGGTTACCTTATTCCACTTTATAAGAGATAACGTAACATTGGGAACAAATAGGAAAATTATGTTTATGCTCAAATTAATTGTAATTTAAAATCCTCTTTAATGGTTGTTGGACTTGGCCCTTATTGTCCTAAATTCTTTTGCTTTTCCCCTAGCCTTTTCACTGACATGGTGTGTCTGAACTGAAAATAATAAATGTTGTGCAATGGTGTACGCATCTTTATTTCCACCATTGTAGAAATGCGCCTTTGTAAAATGTCACTATTAAGATGGACCCCAATTCTGTCTGCTTGTGCTGCCTGCCTGAGGTGGTCTAGTGTTTGAAGTGGCAAGGACCTTCTAGAAGCTTCCAGCCCTTTCTGGTAGGTGGGAGGAGGGGTGTATATGTAGAGCAGTAGAGATGCCATGTGCTCAGACTGAGCATGGACCTGAATGAGAGGGGACACTCTGCCAGGAGGAACCGCTGCATCGGCCTGTGTGCTGGCCCCTGTGCCCAACTGTACCCCTCTGCTGTCCACCGGGCTAGTGGGAGCCCTTTGCTGGAGTGGAGACTGCGGTGCCAGGAGGAGTGCCATTTTATGAGAGATGACTGCTTCTAGGAGCTGCTGTCCTGTACTGATGAGTGCCCACGGACTGCTGATCTAGCCCAGCATTGCCTGCCTGCTCTCCTGCCCCAGCGTCTCGTGAGCGCTATCGTCTGTCTGCCTGCACTCCAAGGAGGTGCGGAGTGTGGGCATAGCACCTGACGCCTATTGGATTGCGTCAGGTGCTATGCCCCATGCTCACCGTTCCGGCCAAAAGGTACTCATGCTCCTGAGGAGGCCTAAGGCTTGTGATCTTGCCTAATGTTATACCATAATGGTTTTCCTTCCAGGCCTATAGCAAAGGTGATTGATGCTGAATACTGATGTTATGGTGCTTCATGTTTATGTCCACGTGATTTATGCTAATACGGTTATGCATAATGTTCTCTTGTTACCCTAAGGAGAAGCCTGAGATTGTGCCTTCATGCTATTAATATATTAATTCCATGATGTTTTCATTTCAGGCTTGAGGCAAATGTGTGGGGGCCTGATACCAGGCCGTGATGTTCCGTTCTATTCCGAATGTCAACATATGATGGTCTAAGTTTATGCCTCATACCCAGATATGTTTTATGCCAACTGAGGGGCAGAGATGTTTTGGCAGGGGGAAAAAAGAACTTTCATGAACCAGATGTAGAGGTAGTATAGGGAGTTTCCCCACTTCAAATGTTGGGTCATGGTATAAACATTGGACCTTCTGAGCCACTCAGTAGATCACTTCTGGCCCTATGGAAGACTCAGAAGGTTTACCCTGCTGACCTACCGTTGGAAGGGCTACCCAGCTTCCTGAGAAAGGAAGCCTGGACCTGCTCCTTGAATTCAGGACCACCAGAGTGACTCCAAAGACTAGCTGACTGGCCTCCTGTGTGAGCTACTGGGACATAAGCCCCAGAGACCTAACCTGCATCTGCCTAGTTGACCAGGCCTGCAAGTGGACCGGCCTGAGCCCAGCTGGCCTCAGCTAGAGTGAGCCTGTAACGCCCAAGAGACGCCTCTCCAGGTCCTGGATACTTGGTTGGCATCAGAATGCATTTCCCTGTAAAGAATGATGAATCCTGAAGTTTTGGGGCTCTACACAACCACAAATGGGCCCGTTCATGCCAAGACTCTGCCACCGCAACGACCTCCAATGTGAAGCCTCCGACTCTGCATGCTACATCGACTGCCAGCGACGACTGGCAACATGAAAATTCTGATTCACGCTAAAGAAACAACAGTCTGCAGTGACCGCAAATGCGAAGCACCAGCAATGACGGTCTATGATGCCTTGTCTGCTTTGCGTGCTACAGCGATGATCATTCATGATGCTCCCCATGTTCCTCGTCATCTCCTCCACCACTAACAAAACTTTTCACTGCGGACTTTGCGAAAGTAACTTACTTACCTGAAACTTTGAAACTGCATACTTCCAGTTCAACTGATTGCATTTTTGTATTATTGTTTGCATTGAAATCTACTTTGTTTTTCTAAATTGGTGTGGGTTTTTTCTTGCATTATGTTTCCACTTTATTGCTGCTTGTGTGAAACATACATACTTAACACAATGACTTTGAGTTAAGCCTGACTGCCTTTGTGCCAAACTACCAGAGGGATAAGCACAGGTTACATTTTGTGGTTCACCCTGACATGGACTGTGGCTTCCACCCCCACTTAACCAATAACCCAATTTCTTACACATAACATCGAACACATACCATCCAGGTCCATGTCTAAAGTGCCTGGAAGGAGCATCGATTTCTCCAGTTTAAAAAGGGGCTTCAGCTGCAACATTTAGAAATAAATTACTCTTTGATTAAATTATTTTTAAATGGCTGAAGAAAGGATGTAAAATATTAATTTTAAATGGAAGTCTAGTGTTTTAACCTTAAACAGTATTAAAAATGCAATAACAGTAATAGGAAAATAGGCGTAATTGTATATTTCATAAAAAGCATCCACCTCCATATAGTAAACTGAACAAGTTTGTGCAGCAAAATTGTGCTAATATCACTAAAAAGGTTATAATTTATTATCAGTTAAAGTCAGCCTTGTCATTCCTATATTATCATTGTCCCCATAAATACGGCCCTGGGTAGGTAATTTACGCTGCACATCTTCAGAACCCGCAAGATGAACCTCGATAAATCACGACTGTGCTTCTAAGTAAACAACATATCAAAATATGCTTCATTCTTTGTGTCTCTTTTGGAGTGAACTTAGTTTTGTTGGTTGACTGATTTAAGCTATAGATGTGGGATTAATCCTGGTGTTCCAATTAATATTTTACATACACGAACATTCATGTATAGAGTGTTTTCAGTAGTCTCTCCAAGAGCTGTGGTGATAGGCTTTGTATAAATTGCAATGACAGTTCGATTTCGAATACATTTCTTATAAAACTCTTCAGTTGTCCAACATTAGGTCTGAGTAGGTATGTCCAGATTAACTTTGAAAAGCGGCCCTGCCAGATTACAAAATGTTACAATTTGTTTTGTTTTTTAGGATCATAAAATATGAAGAAACAACTATTTTTCAAAGAAAAAAAATTGTAACAAATGTTTTTTGTCTTCTGAGATCAGCCGACTACAATTTAACAAAAATATCAGATTATAAGAGGGATTTTGGGCCAGATGTACCACCAGTTTTTGTATGTGCAAACGGGTTTGCGACCCGTTTGCGCATTTAAAAAACCTACATGGCCATGTACAAACACTATTTTGCGGCTTGCAAAAAATTGCGACTTGCAAAATGGTGTTTTGTGACCCGCTATTAGGAACGGCTGTCCCCTTCCTAATACCGACTCTCTAGCCATGTATGGCACTTGCAATTTACCACCCTGTTCAAGAGTGTGGTAATCGAGTCACAAATGGGAAGCGATCCCAGGGGACCCCTTCCCCATTGTGACTGGCTCTAAAAATACTTTTTAAGGGCAGGCAGGGGTCCCAGGAACCACTACCTGCCCTTAAAAAATGAAACTAAAACGTTTCATTTTTTTTCTTCTTAATGCATCCCATTATCTTTTAAAGAAAACAGGCTGCATTTTTTTTTTTAAAACTGCTTTATTGACAAGCAGTCTCAGACACGGAGGTCTGCGGGGCGCAGCAGCCCACCTTCCCTGGGATGGTCAGTCATTCCTAAAGGGGTCGCAAATTGCGAGTGGCTAATTAATATTCATGAGCCTCGCATTTTGCGCCCCCCTTGGGAATCGCAATAATTGTCTATGACACTGTTGTACATTCCAAATTACGACTCGCAATTTATGACTTGCAATTGAGCGCAAATTTCAAGTCGCAATTTGGAATGGTCGTACATCTGGCCTTTGTGTTTTATTCCAGTCTATATATTTAGTGGTAATTCATAAATAAAAGAAGCGTGATTTTGGGTTTTATTCCAGTACATATATTTTTTAGTTTTACGTAAATAAAGAAGCAAAGGGCCAATTGTTTTACTTAGGACTTCTGTAGTTGCTGTTAAAGCTGCTGAATACCAAGTTTGAACCATCTTAATTCTAACTCGTGCCTCTTTCTTCTCCCGCTCTATATTTCCAGTTTGTTTATCTCATCCTTGCAGGCACTTTTAAAGTCACGTCTACTACACAGTGCATGCACTATCTGTTTGGAGACATATTGACATATTGTGGTTTTACGAAGAACATGTGGGGATTAGGAGAGGCCCATTGCTTACCATTTGCTGGATTTCCTCTCACTAATTTGCCTGCTTCTGTACGTGTTCTAGTTTGTCCATCTTAATTTTTTTACTCTCATGGAGCATGGTCTCTTTACCATCTCTTTTAATTGTCTGGGTGCTGTGCTTCCCCTGCTGTATTTCAAACACTACTGTATTCTTTTGGATTAAGCACTCCATAAACGCGCATGGGTTTTCCAGCTGTCTCCTACGTGTACTTCTCTTCCCATGCACTCCGTGTTGCTCCCTGCCATCTGTGTCCTTCTCCCCACCCCTTCAAGTTGTGCTCACTCATGTCCTCACCCTCATTGCTTTCTCACTTGTGTGCTTCTTCTCCACCTGCTTCACGTTGAACTCCTGCCACTGTATTTCATCACCATTCCCTTACTCCATGTTTCTTCCTCCCATCCACACCCTCCTCAATGGCCTGTTGCCTATACTCCCCACCTCCTGTTGCTTTCTGCCAACGGCATCCTTTATGTCGCATCCCCCCAGACGCCCTACAAAAAACGCTTGAATTGGCTAAAAAATGTATTAAAAAAATTGAAGCATCATATGCTTTTTTTTTTCGTATGCAGCCATGCTGCTCTGCATCGGAAATGTAATCCGGCTTGACTAAAAACCACTGAGAGAGCCAAAAGGTCTCAAAGTTTAGACCTATTAGCTTTGCAAATTGCGGTTTATTCGTGTGTTCTCCTTTGTCTTGTCTTTCTCTTCCTTCTACATTTTCTACCCTTTTCCCTGTTTCTCTAGGTCAAAGTCTGATAATCAAAAATGAGTCCTGATGACCACCACATGCAACCACAGGCACACATTAAGCATAGCACATATTTGCATCAAGGCATGATTGGTTTGTTCAGTTTGTAGTGTAGTTCCTAGTTTCCCACTAGGCCCTGCGCATTGGAATAACATAAACAGTAGTATCGACGTGGAACTGCTTATATTCCAGGCCTCCACTGACTATGCTAAACTTAATTGGGTTGTGTTACCAACTAGCTCAGAGGTCACTGGAAACTTTCTTCTCTGCATAGGAAGTGATCAGCTTCCTTGGCACAGACAAGAAGGGATTCAGTTTTCCAACAACCGTGCAACATGACAACTTTGCTCCTCAGATCAAGAGTCGATCTCTAGGGTCGTGTGAAACAATAGACATAGATTTCACTCAGTCAGTCTAGTGCAGTTTACTTTCACGAGATGTAGAGAATAGAGAGACGGGCGTGTATCAATAAAGGGTTAACATTTATTGAACAGTCTTTCTTCTCGTACAAGAGAAATGTATTGCCACAATTGCAATAATTGTTATTATAAAAAGTACGTACAGTAAGATAAGTATTGCGAAATAGAACTGTAAAAGCATTGATATGGTTTCTTAGCCATACAATGGTTTAAAAGTAATAAAACATATATACAGTCATATATACATTAGGCTAACATACTCAACTGGTGCTTCTAACTAAGCCTACCCCAGTGTGCCTGACCTAAGCCTAACACGTGAGAAGGGGAGTAAGTAAGAAGCTTTAAGTTAAGTTGGTTTTGCCAAGGTTTGTTTCAAGAATTCTCGTCTAAGGGTTTAGTCAACACCATACCTCTGAATAGAATGATGGAGGATTGGTATCTCCTTCAGGGGTCTCTCTCTATATCCCAGTCACCCGCGAGGGTAAACCGGAAACGCCGTGGCTGGATTTCTCTGCACGAGAAAGGCAGCAGGTCTCTTCAGCGCGTCGAGGAAGGAGGGGGGACAGCGTCCGCGGGCAGCTGGAATCTGCTGGATGTCTTCGCAGAGGGACGGCTGTTCAGCTCCTTAAGCGTACTGCACCATAGTTCGCGCTGTAGCGGCGATAATGGTAATCAGCAGCTTCACCACCACAGGATAGCAGGCTGCAGCGACAGAGTGCTAGATTTACCAACACAGGGTCATGCAGGCAGCTGGCATCAGCAACAGGCAACGAACATTGCTTAAGGCAACGTTGGTAATATTTATACCTGACAGGTGCCGGGTTTGACGCAAGTTTGCTGGACATAAGACGTCAATTAAAGATGTCACTAGGAAGTGATAGTTATCAGTTGCTCATTAGAGTTCCATTACTAATCAAAACATAGCAAGCGGGGATTTCCAGGTTTGCTAAGTTTTTATCTTGTTGAAGAACTCGGAGTGTTATCTAGGAATATCAGATAGGGACTGCTGCACTGTCATTGCACTAATTGGTCGCAAAGGAAGTAGCAGAGAGTCATGCTGGAATGTGGCTCTGTTCGTGTGAGGCCAGAGATGACTTTTCAGAAAATCGCACTTGAACGGTTATGCCAATATAGGGAATAAATGGATTTATAGCCGAATAGGGGCATAAGGTCACAGTATCGATCAGGAACCTAGATAAACACGCAACAAGTTGTTCTAAATTTTACTTCACAGCACAAATAATTCATGATTTCAACATAAAAGTATCATAAACACATTAATCCAACTAATTCCAGCTTTTTTAAACATTCTTTAAAATACTGAGATTCTTTTCAAGCATAGTTTATCAAATGCAGATTAAAAAATAGACTCCTCTTGGCTGACTGAGGGATAGAATTTCAGAAAGCTCATCCTATGAACTTTATACACCATCCTCACATCAAAATGCACTAATATAGACAAAGAAAGTATCTACACCAGAGTAACACAGACTACATTTCCGTTCTATCATTTAGAGCATACACCTGGTTTCTGCATATACATACCAACAGACTAGATTCAGAAGGGAGACTCTGTATCTTTAAAGCCAAAAAGGGCTTAATTTTATTATTTGCCTGCCTAAGGTGTCTCTGCCGCTGTATAAGTCAATGGGGAAAATATATGTACCCAATCTTATTTTCAAAATCTTCCACTTCCCTGTACTAAAATGTTGGCATTTATGGCTTCAGCGCATAAGTATTGGTAGCCACTCAATTCCTATCTCTAAAAAAGTCTGCCTAGTGGCAGCAAGCATATTTTCTTTCATGTAGGCTACAATATTTCTTTCTTTTAAGACTTCCTACTACCCACCGATTTTGCAAAACATTCCTACAGCTTTTTAATATCATTATTCGCATGCGAAATAGTGCTATAATAGCTACTTTTGATAGGCCATATAATCAGGTAGCCTGCTGCTAGGATACTGCTAGACTACTACTCAAGCCACCAGAGCTGATCAGTTCAGGGGTTGGAAGTGTAAAGTACTGGTTAGATCCACATATAGGGAAATATTGAGAGATTTGGGCTACTTTGAATGAGACAGAAGCCTTAAATCAAAACAACATTAGAGAACCTAAAGGATAAATGATAAAAACATCGAAAAGGATATTCCATAGATGATGGAGCAGATGTCTTCTAATGCTTACCCTAAATTTTGCCTCACAGCATTAATTACCAAAGGAAAGTGTGATCTATTTAAATGCCCTCGGTTTAACATTGCACAATTTTTGGGGGGTGAAGGGATTAAAGCTTCCCAGTCAGTCAAGACTGCACCACCCATATTCCTGTAGCAGTAGGGAAAAGACCTATACAACGAAGTGAGAAGAGAGAAAGAAGGTGCTACCTTTATAAATTCCATGAGGCCTTTTGTTTAAATAAGAGTTGCAGATTAGACTTCTGTAGCACCTTCACCCAGTAGACGGCACACGTGAAGAGTAGTCTCTGTTCTTCAAGGCCCCTCCCATGTCAGGCACTGATTATTGCTTCATTAAATATGACTCAGCCAGGTGAGATTTCTATGCTGTGGGCACTCCACGTCGGAGCCAGAGCCAGTGCTTCCTGCTGTGAGAAATCTCACTATACACAAAGGCTGTGTCTATAGGATGGCACGAGAAGGAGACATAAAAAGAGAATCTACCTCACCCAAATGTGTGCTTTACAAAATATTACATTAGGATTTCAGTCCCTAGCAAAAACTGAAAGTCTTTAGCACATAGGCACACATAGAAGATGTTTTCTGGGGAAGTCCTCTTTCATTATTTGCTACTGGGACTGAACTACATTAAGAAGTGATGCAGATGTTTTTAAGACAGATTTTCCTTATAAGCACTTAGAAGAATTGTAGTTTGTGGTAAGCACTCTATAGATGGTTAATAATATTAAAATCAAATCATCTTATTAAAAGGTGTGCTTTGCTACAAGGAGGGGCGATTTAATGACAGCACAAGTCAATTACAGACGTCTTTTGAAGCCAATTGGTAACTTTATCATTACAGAATTACAGAAGGTGCAACCCCTTCCGTAGAGTAGATCGGGCCTGAGTGATTACAAGTGGGCATTTCCTGACCTGATATCGAGCATATCCCCATGCAAATTGGGAATAGGCATTTGCCCCCGCATTGTACCGCAGGTGCAAGAGCACAAAAGCCGATCTCATTCCGATTCAAACGTTTGTGTCACACCCTGCACTAAACAGATCACCTTTATTAAATGTAAATGTAAATGTAAATGTATTTGAGCTTATATAGCGCACAGCTACCCGCAGTGGGTGTCCCGGCGCTTGCTTAGGGAACCCGTCCTGGTATTCCCCTGTGAGATAGCCCCGGCAGGGTATCCACAAGGTGAAAGCCAGGCATCCCGCCGCGAGGGGCCGTTGTGGAGATTAGGCAAGCTATTGCCCAGAGTCGCAGAGTGTGAACCCGTGAGTCGAGAAGGCACCGGAGCGAGAATTATCGAGTCCGTGGAATTTTTAGCCCAAGACCGGCCAAGGCGGGGAATTGAACCCTGGTCCAGGGCCGATCTCAGCTTCCGGGTCTGCCGCCTCTAACCCCTGAGCCACACTTCTCCACTTCTCAGTAGGTGGTCTCCATGAGCCTTGAATCTTGCTTTCAATTACATTAAAACCAGCTAAGTATATATACTTTGGAAAGGTGTGCTTTACACAGACCTATAAAATGACCTGTTGGGACCGAAAAGTCCCTCACATGGTGATGGACGTGTCCCTCTGCCCTGGGTGTCCCACCTACAATGATGTCTGTATTCATGATGCTAACTTTTGTTGTTCTGGGCAAACACGGACCATGCATGTGTGTCATGACAAAGATCTCTCTTAAGAACTGCCATCTTGTTGGACCAGGATGGGTGCCCAAAATACTACCTTCATAGCAGTGAAAGGCTACTGCCTTTGTCAGTAGTTATACAAAAGGGGGTGGTGATGGACGGAGCATCTGAATCTATCAAACACTCACACCCAGTCAAAATATCTGGGTTTAATCCATCACCGTTCTTTAGCCCTCTCTGCCATCCCAGTTCAGACATGGCTATATGCAAATCAGTCTGACCCTGTGCCTCATGGGAACAGTCCAGCCCGAACTGCCAAGCCATGTCTTCCCTGGACCGGAAACAAGCTTCCGAGGACCGGTTTCTGACATTCCAGCCGTCAGCTGTGGCAGGGTATGCTCAGACGTGAGTCCCTTGCTCACTTTGCCACTGGATTCAAGATAACCTGACTGAGGAGGATTAGGACTCTGGCAGTGGATCACAAATGTCCCCTCTAGAAGAGTTCCATGCCGCCCATATTTTATTCCATTTCCGCGGGCATTTCCGGAGGCATATACTGTACATTCAGTGATCATTGTTAGGTCCATATTTCTGCACCATGCAGACAGTGTCGGTGCCTCTGCTGCTCCCCATTTCTGTGCAATGTCTCTCTTCGCGATTATTAGCCCCAGTGTAGCCCATGTCAGTCAATATCGTGTGAGGTCATTAGGTTCCCATATGTTTCGCAAACATCTTCTTGGCTCTGGCAGGAGTGTTGATTCTGTTGTCTGTGAAATAGTGCGTAGCACCTGTCTCCAAAAGTTAGCTATTATTGGGCAATCCCAGACTGTGTGAAAAAAGGTTCCTTTGTCCCCGCATCCTCTTAGGCAAAATGGGTGTGTTGCCCTCTGTATTTTATGTAGGGTTGTCCTAGTATAATATATTCTGTGCAAGATTTTAAGCGGCACCAACCTCAGCCGAGCCGAGATGCCTACTTCCTTGGATGATGCAAGGGCCTCTCTCCATTCCGGGTCATCCATGTCTCCTATCTCTGCAGTCCATTTCTCTTTCAAGATCCCTGTGGGGTCCGGCAGATTGTTAAGAAGTTTTCGAGATGTGAAAGAAGTGGCACTTTGGGACATATGGTCCGTCATTAACCGATCCTCTAACGGGGAAGCTTCAGGGACTTCAGTGTATGGTGGGAGTACAGTCAATAGAGCGTGTCGTATTTGCATGTATCTAAATTTTTCATGTTAGCATAGGTTGTATTGTTGTTGAAATTATATAATTATTTGGTTGACTATGCCATTGTTGTTTTTTTTAAATACAATAAAGCACACTGTGCCATAGTTTGTACCAACTAATCATGTACTTAAAATCAGAATCATAAAATATGCAGTCTGAACAGATGTTTTCACAGAAGTGAAGTAGAAGTACTTAAGGAAATAGATAAGCTTTTCTAACATTAAAATGAAAGTACTTAAAAATTATCTCCTTCAAGTGCCAACTAGCTATTTAATATCTTGGAAATTGCATGAGAAAATAATGTGCACTTCTTTCATACCAAAGAATTGTCACACTGGACAAAGAGCGTTTTATTGACTCACTCTTACACAAAAGAGGTTAAGTATTCAAACTTTTTCCCCGAAGATGAATCATGCCACATAATCTATAATTGCCTTCACGATGCAAGAGCCAGTATTGGAAGTCATACTTCTATAGCTTTTTCAGGAGTTCACCTTGAATCTTAATGATTGAATCATTATTGTAAAATTGAGCAGAGTGTAGATGGCTCATCTTCCATAGTAAATTGGCAACTACATTATCTTACTACTTTGCCTATTTACTTTATCATAATAAAAAGGCTGGGTCCAGGATAAAACAAAGGGATGTGACTAAGACAGCAAAAATAGCTACTACTCAATAGAAGAGACCTGCTGCGCCCACGGATAACTGAGGGTATATTTTTCCCACCATAACATGGACCTCAAACTTCATATTTTAATTGTAATTGCAGTTGCATTTATATAGCACTTACTACCCCTAACAAGGTGTTGAATCGCTTTCTAGCGTTTAGCATGCTACTCCGGAACCAAAATAAGATTAGGGGTGAATTAGCATAGAATGAAATTAATTTGAGCGGTGAACATGTGAGTTTGTTATTTGGATTGAAAATTTATAGTGGAGGGATAAAAGAGGAAAGGGTTTGCTACCCCTGATGAGGTGTCAAAGTGCTTTTTGCAGGTAGCAGCCTACTGCAGAACCCAAACAGGATTAGTGAGAAATTAGTATAGGGAAATATGAAATCAATTTGAGCAGTGGACATTCGAGTCTGTGAGTTGGGTTCAAAAGGATAGTGGAGGGATAGAAGAAGGAAGGATCTAGAAAGTGGTATTTGGAGATCCTAGCAGAAGGAAGAGGTTTGGGATGAGTAAAGGGGAGAGGTGGGGGAGGGGCATAGTCAGAGGGAAGTGTTTAGAAAGGCTTCATTGGGAGGTCTGAATAGTAAAAAAAAGGCTTAAAATGATGCAAGGATGGGTAGAAGAGTAAAGAGTCTAGAAAGGGTTGTTTTTGGGATGACAGTAATAGAATGGGGTTTGGGATGAGTCAGAAAGTGGAGGTAGAGGACATATTGAGAGTGGTATAGGGTGAGAAATAGTGTAGTGCATTGGAGAGAGTAGTAGAATGAGATTTAAGATAAGTCAGAGAGTGGAGGTAAAGCATATATTGAAAGAGGTAGAGGATGAGATATAGGCAACTGCATTGGAGATGCTGAATAAGAAGTAAAGTAATAAATATAAAGATACATAATTACATGGAAGGTTTACGGTCTATGAGATAAGAATGGCAATCTCTGAAGATGCCAAAAGTAAGAGTCTAGGTTTTGGTCTACTGGTAGAATTTTATGCTATCTACTGAGACCTGCTGGCCCTCACATTTTTGGGTATGGTCACAGCAGCCAAGAAACAAGCATTGACAAAGCAAATAGGTTTTTGCCTATGCGAAATCTATATGGTTTGTCAATGATTTTTACATGTTGGACAGAAATTGAGCTGCTGTGCAACATGGCTCAAAGTACACAAAAAGCGTGAATAAGCGGCCACCATAGGCTGTAAGCTTCCTTTAAAACCTTTTTTGTTTTAATTATAAGAGATTTCATGATCTCTGTGCAAGCGCTGAGCAAGTAAAACTCAAAAAGAGCAGCAAGGCAGACAAATACCGATCACTGCTTATAAAAGTAAGGTAAATACTTAATAATTTGTTTTTAAGATACTGTTGAACAGTTCCATGCTTTCCACTCGTACCCACATCATTGTTTTCAGGCCAATAATTTGGGTCACATTAACTTCCGGTCAAGTAATACCTACTAGATTTGACTCCTTTTTTTAGTGTGAAGCAGAAATCATCCAAACAGTGTGGAAAGGAGAGATGTCCGTCTTCTAAGTGGAATACAATTTTAGTTTGTCCTTATGAGTAGAAAATATTGGTGAATAGAAATCTGAAGTAAATTACAAGAGGTGAGGCCTGCATACTTTTCAAACATTCTTTTCACAACCCTAATGTAATAAAAGGGTTAGGCTGAAGCAGCGCAGCACTCCATGACAGGTTAATCTTAACTCGCCTCGTGTGTTGTCACCCAGCACTCGCGGTCTGGGTCTTAGGATCCACTACTTCTTACCTTTGGGGATGCTGATATCACAGTTTAGATTCTTCCCCTGCAGTCGGTAGTATGCAACTTCCTGCAGTCGAGCTCGCTCGAGCTCAGAAAGGCTCTGCAGGGGCGCTGGCTGCAGTCTGACATTCTGCCCAAACATTGTTGCCCAGATGAAGTTGCCCTGCAGGAAAGAGGAACACAAAAACAGATCCACATATTATGAAGAGTGCTAAGACAAAGAACTGCAGGCTGAGCGTATACCCTATAACCTCTGAGAATTTTTCATTGCATTCATTTTTTAAATATCCACACTTTAAAACTGTTTCCCTGAATCTATTGCAAAAAAGTTGGTGTTTTATGTACACGTTTGTCTCAAACCCCATAAGAAGTATTAATGATTTGATTCTAAAGACAAGTTAGTGGCGTCTATGTTAAGCTTACTAAGTTTACTGCAGGTGACCGACAAGCCAATGGTTGCCAAGGCACCAGTTCTGTCATCCTCATGACAACTCAGCCAGCATACTTCAGCTCCCTGAAGGAGGAGATTTGGGCAAAGATGCTTTCAGGGGCGGCTCTTCCTCAAAGGCGGAAGAGCGGCGCCCCACTGGTTTTCAGCACAGCAAAAAAGGAAAAATTAAATTATAATAGCAGACTGTTATTGTATTATTTTTCTGTGCGGAGTCATTTCTGTGGGGCGGGGCTAGGCTGCTCACTGTCACAGAGCAGAGGGAGGGGTGGTTGGGGCACTCTTAGTGCGCATGACAGTTTGGGCGGCCGTCTTGGACTGGCCAGTCATGTGCACTAAACGTGTTCTACACCAGGCTGTAATGCACAACCTGGGTGAAGAACATGCACAGGCTCCCAAGGCTCTGTCTGAGTGCCGAACCACGGTGCTCAGACCAATAAAAACGCTATTGGCATGGTGACAGCAGAGTAGGAATTGGCTTAGGGGAGTCTGGGAGCCTGTGTGCTTCTGGTTTACACAGAAGCAGAGCACCGACAGAATGGAAGAGAGGTGGTGGCTGACCCTGCTGGCAGATAAGCGATATTTTCCTTTTCTTTTGAACCCCCTCCCTCCCTCTCTCTCTCCCCGCCCCACTACTACTGCCCGGCGCAGCCACCACTGCAGTTGACACATCAGGAACACTTTTGGCTTAATTGTTAATTGACACTGCTGGCTGATTAACTAGCAATTAATTTTTACATTTTTCAAAGACGAAAAGCCGAGTGGAATTTGTCTTTGAAACATGTAAAATCAATGTTCTTGATACACTGGGAGTTTGCTCGGGCACAGGGTTGGGGGATGTGGGCAGGTGTTTGGAACTCGTTGTGTTTCCCTGCCTGGGGCAGTAATGCTGTGCCGGACAATCCCAGGCAAGGAAATAAACACCCAGGAGGCATGGCTCTTAAACAGGAAGACACCAAGGAGGTGGCAGTTCTGCATCAGGTGCTTCAGTTGAAGGCATTTCAGGGAGTGGAAATGGAATGAAGCAATACCATCTGAAACACAGCTGTTCACCACCTCAAAACGAGGTAAATCAGGTGTGGAAACTAAGAGCATGAGGATCGGAACTTCTGCCAATTTACATCAGGCCTCCTTTCATCAGTCACCTCGAAATGAAGCCCTTTAACCAGATACAAACCAAGATGACCTTCAACCCCATCTATAATTGAAACTATCGTGTCAATAGCAATTCTCTCTTGAATCCTACACAAACTTTCTTCTTTACGCTAAGCTAGAGACCAAACAGATGTGTCCCTGTCTGATGGTGGCTTACACCTTAAAATGAAACTATTGTGTCATGTATGTAGATTTCTCTTTCAAATAATAGCCAGTTGTTATTATATTCTGCCATTTAACAAATTCTCCTCTTTATGCTAAGTTTAAGATCAAACTGATGTGTCCCTGTCTGATGGTTGTTTACACCTTAAAATGAAACTATTGTGTCATGTATATAGATTTCTCTTTCAAACATTAGCCAGCTGTTATTACACTCTGCCATGATGTATTTGAGACATATGTGTAAAGATATATCGGTAACACATGGTTTTAACACTTGAGTATTGCCACCCTTCCTACTACAAGGGGACTTCTTATAATAGAATGTCCAGTATAGGACTTTTAGGGGAAGAGGCTTTGAAGAACTCATTTTTTTTGTTATGTAGATAGACATTTCCCTCCATATACCATATTATCTTTTAGGTACATATTTGTAACAACCTTTGTTGGGACATATTTTGTTAAGATTTTTCCACAGCATATTGTTCTCATATATTTGCACTGCGACTCCCTCTACCACACAGGGACATTTAACAAACATGATGCCCATGATGGACTCTAAAGGGAGCTTTCTCTAGGGGGAAATCTATGCATTACCTTTTTTTCTTTCTCTTTTCCTTAGTTCTTAGGAACCTTTTTAATTATCTACCACACTAAACTAGGGCAACATGTTTATAACTTTTTCTATATGGCCGTCACGCTATGACTTAAGCATAGGCTTAGACCGACCTATGGTTACCATATTTTTCATAATATGGCTGCAGCTGATTAGTAAACACCTGCAAAGGCACCGATGCCTATAGTTATATTATCGATCCATACAAAGGTGAGAAACTATTTATGCCATTTAAATGACATGCAGTAACTTTAAAAAAAATTATATATGATAAAATAAATGAAAACGATTGACATTTACAGTCTGCTATTTGCCGTTTACACTTGGAAATGGAACAGTAGCTCTCAGTGGGGATTTTTTCACCGATGTATTTATGCTAATAGATCTGCCCAAACCAACATGGCCGCTACGATTGAATACTTTTCATAATATCGTCGCTAGGGACGCGTTCCCCCACACTTGGAAATGGAACAATAGCTCTCAGTGGGAATTCTTTCTCCGATGTATTCATGCTAATAGATCTGCCCAAACTAACATGGCCGCTACGATTGAATACTTTTCATAGTATCGTGGCTATGGACGCGTTCCCCTTCTCATAGACATACTGTTATGAACTTGTCAGCAATGGTTTTCCCTCTATATCTTATCATGCAATGAATATCGACTGATGGAAGTAAATTCAATCCGTCTTTATTAGACAAATAATTTGCCCAAACTAAAATGGCCGCTACGTGGAGATACCATATAGAGGATCGTCGCTGTGAATGTTTTTCTTTGGTTCTTTACTCGAATAAAACATGGCAATGACTATGTTGCTTCTAGGGCTCCGACTCACATAATGTTTAAATTTAAGGCAGGATTCACAAACTAATATCGCATAACGAAACTCGCGTTCAAACACAATATGGCGGCCGCGTAACTTCATTTGGCTCTCTAATATTATTTTAAAAAACACTTATATAATATGGCCACCGCGGCTAGCTTCGAAACTAATTGGCGGATGTAACCCAGGTGTATGCAATTAGCGATAGCCTCTGGGGTATATAAACTTGACAAAATATGTCAGTATCCTGCCGGCTCTTGACGGAGGGGGACGTCGTCATTTCACGCTATCCTATCAAGCCACGAAGGAACCAGGGGATGCTGCAAAACGCTTTACTAAGGTAAAGGGGATACCAAAATAGATTAGATATGGGAACCTAAAAGATCTGGAGCCCAGTGGATACCTTTGGGGAAGTATTTATTTGGTCATCTCCCTTGATCTAAAATTAAGGGACTTTTTCTTATCACCATTATTTGTTAGGTTCTTTTCAGATCATTACAATTTAGATTTTTTCTCTTGCTCTTTTTCTCTCTAATGTATATAGACAAAGAAGTATCCTTTATGAGATGTCATATAAAGACAGGAAACCCAGTAAGGACTTCTCTCTGTCTTCTTCTCATTTTTCTTAGAGTTTCCTAGAAATAGAACTTCCATATATTCCTCCTACAAAAAAGAAGATACTAGTAGGTAAGACATGCAGATTTCTCTTTAATTTTAACTGAGAGGTAGTGATACATCACAATTAGTTGGGCACATAATAGCATGTTATACATACGTGGTCAAGGAATGTATTTTTGGGTTCTTGACTCTGTTTTTAGATTTCCACCATATATATTTTATATTATCTATGCCCTTATGTGTTTCCTGTAATAGACGATAAACGGAGGTCCCCATTACCCTTCTACTCTGGTTCCACTGCTATTGGACTATTATCCTCATTTTTGGATGTAAGTGATTATGATGCCGCCATTCACTTATAGTGTCACACCAAGCCAATCCTCTTGAAAACCCATAACATACTAGCCCCTGCCTTGCTGTCATTAGTGGGATTTTGACACTTTTTGTTTATCCTATAGGTGGCTTGAATATATAATATTGAAAACACCTCATATCATGGGTGTGACTCGGTTGTAGTCGAACTTCTAAACGAAACTTATTGCCCTTCAACAAGAAGATATCTGCTGAAACGAAACTCCATTCGGACAGGTGTCTGAAAGATGTGGTAGGTCTCAGGTTACCTACTGCATTTAAGCCAACAGACCCACTATTGGCTTCTTGAATGTATTCACATGTGGCTTGTCTCCTGCCCTCTAATTACCCTTGTATTAAGGATTTCTTGTTGATCATTTTCAGATGCCACGTGATCCATTATACAATCGTACAGTTATATTCATACACACCCCTTTAACAACGGGAGAAGATCCAGGGATAACATCGATAGTGATTATTCTGGTAGGATTGCTTTCTAGTACTAAACATACTTCTGTTAGTCTCTCTTCTACTTCCCCCCCTTTATACTTTGGGGCCTTCATTCCTGAGACCTTTATGGGGAACATATCTTGGTAGGATTGCTATCTAGTGGCAAATACACTACTGTTAGTCTCTCTCCCTACTTCCCCCTTTTTTTACCGTGGCCTTCATTCCTGAGACTCCTATAGGGAATGAGGAGCGCCAGATCTTTAAGGGCAAACAAATATATGGAGAATGATATGCAAAAACCTGTATTATGCGTTATGTAAAAAGTACTGTCTCCTATTCTGAAAGTAGTAAAAGATGTTAATATTGCAAATGAGAATTACAAATGAAACTTGGCTACCTCAAAACTAAACAGATAAGCTCAATGAATGAAGTTGATTTACTTATCTTTTCACTCCAAAAAAATGGGTTAAAGAATTCTTTTTTTAAGACAATCAAGTTGGTTCTAGACATATCCTATTTTGTTGGCATTTGAAATATAGGACTTGGACGAATTTCAATTTTGTGATGTACTGTTGATGAGGCCTGGCATTCTTTGTACTAGCGTAGTCATTTTTTTAAAAGCTTTATTAATTTAAGTTTTTAATTGTATGTCTTGTATATTGTCTTTTTTGTAAACAGCCCTGAAGAAGTCCCTTGAGGACGAAACGCGTCGGCTGTAGATCCTGTTTATACATTTTATCAACTGATTTGAATGAAGAACTTTCAAGAACAAAAGAGAAATCTGATGTGATCATTCCTGTTTACCTGATTGGAGATAAGAGTCTACTAAAAACGTTTAAGTGGTGCACCTTGACCGTTTTTTTTACACCAAGATGAATCTAATTGACCTACTTCTAATGGAAACACATAGATTTCAACCTTAGATAGGTACCGTTCCCCAAAGTACAGTTTTAGGCACATTATGGAGCTACAGAGAGTGCTATTGGAGATACGTGAAGTAATGCACCTCAACCCAGTTCACTTTCAAAGATACAGAGACAATTGATTTAACTATTGATTGAGAAATAAACTATACTACCTACGAGAGAAAATGCAGTCTATATGGACTTCGTCATTTTTGGGTAACAAATTCACCAACATATCAGAATAGGAAAATGCATACAATTTGTTTGCCACAATTCCCCTTCTCAAGTAAACTGGCCCACTCACACTTTCAAATCTACAGCCAGATTAGTTAAAATGCTGAGTAAAATGGATAGCATAATTAAAGAGTTGTCTCCTGTGTCGTGGCCTCCAAGAGCACTGAATATATAACTGATAACACGGACTGCAAGGGTGCTCATTCTTCAAGGAAGAAGTTCTTGGCAGTGGTCAGCCACTCCATCCTAAACACTGGACAGTGTAACTAGAGTGTTGGACTGTCTTGGTTGAGGAAAATACCAACTTCTGAAATGAACGCTAATTTTACAACACTATCATAGACGTTCATATAATCACCTTAAATAGTTCAGGTGCACAGGGTTCACTGACAATTTGCTTTCCCTCAAAATCTTGGAACATTCTAGTCCGAAGTAATGCTTATCCTGTGTTGCATTTGACAACACAGATAACCCACGGAAGTAAATTACTAACACCATGTCTTTCAATCTTGTTTTAATTATTTAAGTAACCCCCACATCACTAGAACCCGCATCCTAATGGGTCTATGGCTGATTCAGCTGTTAGAGAATTCATGTGATGCTTAAGTAAGGAACTTACGGCCACATGCCCATAGGAATCAATGTGAAGGCATTTACAATTTGCGATTTTCAATTTGCGAATCGCAAATTGAAAATGCAATTTCAAGGGTGCAGGGGGGGTCCAAAGAACCCCTCCCTGCACCCCTGAAATTAAACTTAAGTGCAACTTACACACACACACACATGTCCCAAGGACATGTGTGTGTGTAAAATGCAACTTTCAAAAATGCATTTTTGTGCAGGTTTGAAGGTTTTCGGTAAATTAGCATGAGGTCCAACCTCATGCTAATTTACTGCTTCCAAATTGATAATTCGCAATTTAAAAATGATCATGCATTTCATTTAAGAAATCTGAAATTGCGATTTCTTAAATGCAATTGCAATTTTAGAAATCGCAACATGATTGCGATTCCTAAAATTGCGAAATACATGATGCTTTCCAATTTTGGTAATTGCATTCGCAAACGGCCGAAAATTGCGATTCGCACCATTTGCTAATGCAATTATCGTTGATGCATGTGCCCGATAAAATGTAACGCACTTTGGCACTCTCCTTTCCAAGACTGCATTGGGCTAAGGCTGGTAAAGTAAGTAGCTTCTGCTAGCTGGTGCTCAACTACTCATGCCTGACTTAAAAGTCGCTAAAAATAGACCTTCTGCTCCTAGAGCTGAACACGGTTTACGACCAGGCTGGTGTCTAACACATTTAAGAGCGTGCATTCTCTCTAGGGTGCTAATGTGATGAGTACATGCTTCGCAGTCACTGCACTTTAACCCCTCGGGGAGCTGAAGTCTGGCCGGATCTCACGCAGTTGTATGAGTTCGAGCTGAACATCGGATTAAAAGTAAAGAGAGAGAGAGGCTTGTTTGAAACTAAAAACACGTCACTGTCAGAATTTAAACTTGAGGGGGATGATTCTCATTGCCTTTTAATTTGACTTGACTAAAGGCTGGTAATTTGTTAATTTAATATAGCAATTAAACTACAAGACATATGGCTTTATTTTTATTTTTTTAAGAGAGATGAGCAGAAAAGCTATGATTTTAGGACACATTTTTCTTCATGCCAATCTCCAACATGGAGCGGGCATGACAGAGCTTACATCCAGTTGATTGGTGTCAGATGTGCCTGTGGACAGCATGGACTAATTCTTGGAAGAAATGTGGACAGTGGTTAAGTTGATCAGATGGGTGTCGGTGGGTGCCAGTGGGTCCGAGTGATACACTTTTTTGAGAGAGGCACCCACCCGCGGACGCGGTCCCATTGGTCAGGTCAAATACAAATGGAATACCGTCAGGTCTCAGATTTTGCATGCTGCAGCCTGGGGGGGCTGTCAATACCTGCCAAAGCATCTGGTTATGCGGCCGGGTGACGTTACCCATGCCTGGCTTGGATTGGTTCACATCTGCTTAATACGGTTTAACTGCACAGTTGCAAGTCATGTCTATGCAAGTTCCCCTGCTCAAGCACTCACTTACTCATGACCAAGTACTACAGTGGAGTAAAGCACCAACCATGAGACCTGCCACGAATACAGGAGCCGAAGGCAACATGGAGCAGTGAGTCAGTCAGAGCCTGCGTCCTCGAGCAGCCCTGACCCCGTTGGTGTCAGAAAGCACAGGGGCGGCTCCTCTGCAATGCCAGCCGATGATAAATTAAATGATAATACATTCTCATGTTATTTATCTCTGTTTGCACACCTTACATGGGAGTGGGAGGGGTGGGGCTTGGACATGGCAGGGAGGAGTTGTAGCCCAAACTGGGATGTGCACGTTTGTGTTCTACAGCCAGGTTGGAGACATGCTGCCGGCTCCCAGGCACTGTCTGAGTGGCAAACGAGGCCGCTCAGACCAATCCTGACAATGATCTAATGCTATGAGAGCAGCATCTGGATTGGGCGGGGAGCCTGTGCTTTCAGGCCTATCCACTTCCGGAGGAGAAAAGGAGCAAGAGCAAGGAGGCGGCCAGCAGCGGGAACAGAGTATCAGGTAAGTGATTGTTTTTTATTTTTTATTTCCCATCCTCTCCTGGCGTGCCACCCTACCAGTTTCAATTGGTGGGAGCCACCACTGAGAAAGCATCCACTCCAGCAGTTCCCAATCAAAAAGAAGTCCTTCTCATGCTTCATTTATCTGAAGTAACGTTGTCACAAGTTACCACAGATAAGTCAATTTGTTATGTTCTATTTATATATTTGATCTTTTGTTATGAAATAGTAAGCAATTATATTTTTATATTAATCATAGATAAGGGGAAAAAATCATAGAGTATATCCTCAATGGAATTACTTAAATGTGGTCGTAAATTGGTTGGTTACAGAAAATGATGAAAAGTGAAGTCAAGAGTTTCGCCTTAGATCACACAATCAAGCCAGGTAGACGAAGCTGGGAATTTCGCCCAGATATCCAGATTACACAGTGCTAAATTAAACCAGAGAATTAAATAAATACAACCAGCGCATACATGCATCATATATATATATATAAATATGGTGTTTTTATTGCACAAAATGCAATTGTATGTTATAACCTGAAACTATTTCATGGTGGCTGCCTGTGAAATACAGATCTCATCATCATAAGTACAGCCCCCATGCCACTCTGCAGAGCTTTACAACTGTCAGGGCTACTAGGATTCTATAGGATGGTAGACAATTACAGGGAATAATCCTGTCAGTATTTTCATCCATTCTAGCTATGAATAACATTTATTGTGATAGCAGCATATTGTGCCTATGATGTGGCAAATACAGTTAATCCCTCATTTTGGTTTTATTATTATTATTTTTTTACACCTACAATATATAACATATAACATAAAATCATCATCGCATTCTCCATCCAGGGATGACAGCCCATGTGGCTTAGCTGCTGGTGGTACAGTTTAATCATAGGGCACATCAGCTTGACCGTCCCTATATCAGTTCAATCCCATATAAAACATATAACATGTATACCTTGGCGCTATGTGCTGGACGTGACGGTCAGGCTAATCGGATCAAGACGAAATATGTGTTTGACGGGCCCCCTGTTGCCTATCTATTCTGAGAGAAAAAGAAAAAGAAGGAAGAGAATAGGGGGGGGGGGGTGTCCTGCTCTGGTGGATGGTGTGGAGAAGGGCCCTTTGGTTGATTATGACTGGTACATTCATGGGGGTTCGTAGGGTACAAGGAATTTATCCAAGGATGCCCACATACCCCTGTTGGGTTTTCTCCATGGTGAGTTTCGTAAGGCTGTGATGTCGGAACCTCTCAGGAATGTCACCCAGTTGAGCCACCCCCTGAAGGTGGATTTGGAAGTGTCCTTCCATTTGGTGAGTACTATTTTGACTGCTGCCGCTAGTAGGAGACATCTGATCTTGACAAACACCATGACAGAAACCTCCTAGATCTCCATCATTTTGTAGTAGGCTGCAGCCACAGAATCACATACATTTTCTGGCCCTCACCAGTATCCATTGTTTTAGCAGCAATTTATTCACGAAAGGCAAACCTAAACTTTGTAATTGCAATCAGTGTCTATTGTTATCTGCACTTTGAAGAAAAGTATTTTCAAGCCAACAACCTGAAAATAAAAATGTAATATAAAAATGCAGGTAACGTGTAATATGGTTCTGCCTATTTTACCATCTCACTGCTCTGCTGACATGTAAAAAACCCTGGGTGACAGAGGAGAAGGGAGGCGGGAGGGAGAAGAGGAGAGAGATAGAGACAGAGAGAGTGAGAAGAGGCTGAGGAGAGAGAAAGGAGAGAGAAGAGGTGAGGAGAGGCGAGGTGAGGTGACGAGAGGGAGAAAGATAGAAGGGGAGAAAAAAGGGAGGGAGGGAGAAAGGAGAGAGAGAGAGAGACACAGAGAGGAGAGAAAGAACAAGAGGATAGAGAAGAGTAGGGAGGGAGAATGGAGAGGGAGAGGGGGAAGGAGAGGGGGAAGAGAGAGAAGAGGTGAGGAGAGGGTGGGGGAGGGAGGGTATTGAGAGAGAGCTAGAAGGGGAGAGAGAAGGGAGGGAGAGAGAAGGAGCGAGAGAGTAAGAGAAGAGGTGGAAGAGATAGAGGAGAGAAAGGAGAGAAAGAGACAGAGGAGAGGGGGAAGGAAAGGAGGGTAGAGAGGAGAGAGGGGAGGGAGAGAGCGAGAGGAGAAAGAGGAGAGGAAAGGGTAGGGGAGGGAGGAGAGAGATAGAAAAAGGGGAGAGAAGGGATGGAGTGAGAAAGGAGAGAGAGAGAAGAGATGAGAGGAGAGGGGGAGAAGGGGAGGGAGGAGAGAGGGTAGAGAGAAGAGGCGAGGAGAGGAGAGGGGTAATAGAAGAGGAGAGGGAAGGGAGGGAGGGAGAGAGAGAGAGGAGTGAGGGAGAGGGGAAGAGAGAGAGAGAGGAGAGGCAAGGAGAGGGTAGGAGAGGGAGGTGAAGAGAGATACATGGTGGGAGAGAAGGAGGGAGAGAGAAAGGGGAGAGAGGTGAAGGAGAGGAGGAGAGGAGAGCGGGAGAGAGGGGGAGAGGTAGGGGAGAGAGTGAGAGGGATATAGAGAGAGTATGCTTCTCTGTTTACAATGTTTACACAGAAACTGCAGAATAAACAGTCACAGAACATACCTCCAGAAGCCAAGATGTACCTTGTCTCATTCAAGAGCTGTGAGAGAAGGATCATGCTCATTGTGGCCTTTAAGACTCTGTTTTATTTCGCTAATTATGTAATTGCCGTCATTGAGGTATTGAGTCGCTCCTACATTTTGTTTATCAATTCAATAGAGCCAGTAGTAAAATTAACATAACATATTATTGTCTGCCTTTCCTTACATTTCACTTTAGAATTGAAAAGAAAGAACCATTCTCATGCAGAATGGCATAATTCAAATGAAATTTAGGGATCAACTTCCTCAATGACCACAATCAAATAATGAACCAAAGTATATTCATCTGAATGAGTAAACCAGTCATCAACTGAAAATCCCAACATTGGCAAGTTATTTACAGTTTATTACTAATTTCACTCAATTTCATTGGTAAGAATTTCTTTTGTTTCTCACTTTTAGTTTTTGCCACACATTTGGGTCTAATGGAGCAGTGCACCGCTTCACAAACCCACGCCCTTACTTTCCCCAGTAACACCGCCCACTCAACATCTGACTCCACCCGCTTACTTACGCTGAAATTATTGGAATATTTCATGAGTGCCCATGATAATACTGTTTCAGAGTTTATGGACCTTTTGCAGATTTAATTTTAAATTCGGCTGTAATAATGCAATATTTTACCCTTTTCTTTCATTCAAAATTTCCTTGGAGGGAAAACTTCCTCGGCACCACAAACCTCCCTTTGAAAAATAAATTTTTAAAAAGGCGGGTTTGCTTGCATGCTCACTTGCATTACCTCAATGTTGTGCAATGTACATGAAGGCAGGAGGTGGGGACAGCTTTGGAAGTGGGTGGAGTCAGAAGGTGAGTGGGCGATGCTACTGGGGAAAATGGATGGTGCCAGTAGGGGAGTAGGCAGCAGCCTCCTACGAAACATTTTAGGCAATAATACAGAGTTATGAAACATGATGCACATACAAGTAAGCTGGCTGATATTTTGGATGGAGTCTGTTGTGTCTTTACCAAACACTGTCCTAATGCACTTTCATCATCACATGGAATACATTGTGCTGCATGGGAATGACCTGGAAAGTTGGTGATCCCAATAAAAACCTCGTTGTGTTGGGCTCACAAAGTGCTGAAGTGCACATTACGATCAAAGTGTCAAACAGAAAACAATTTCCCCTTCTGGGAAAGACAGACATGTCAGAGATATGGGACTATGTACAGTATTCTTGATCCATTGATCCAGTGATCCCATGGTCTGGCATTTGCACTCTAAATTCATTTCACACAGAAGAGACAGCTCCCTTAGTAGGTGGTTAATCAAAGCATTCAGACAGTGGCATTCTTTTCTAAATAGACAGGACAATATGTACAGAGGGCATGGTGCCTTTCACCTGTCTCCAACTAAGGCCACAATGGTAGGAAGTGCAGTGGTCTCACGGGGGGAAGTCTCTTTCGGTCTTTACATGTGCCTCACATTGCCACAGTGGTCAGGACTGTCAGTAATGAGCAGGCAAAGGACCAGGGGGTTTGCCATAGTCCAGAAACGCTTTGTTGGATGAACGTCTTCTTTTGGTCCCTTGTTCTATTCTGTATCCCGTTAGCATCATTGATTTGAAAGACTGATTTGGAATGCTGACTATGGGAGGACATTTTCTAGTACTGGTGCATGTGTTTATTTGGGGCTATCAGTTCGACAGGCTCTAAAACGTATTGCCAACGATGGAACTCTTCGCAGGCATGAAGTATTAAAACTCACACCAAGTCATGGATGAAACGTTTACCTTTACTTGTCCCTAAAACCCAGTTTAATCAAATTTCTATGAATATGTTGCCCTCTCTATTCTCTCTAGCGCTTTTAAGTGGCCTTTGGCGACTTCCTGTGCCGTGCAGAATACACACGTAAATGAATGAATAATTTTGCACGTTTCAGGTAGGTTTGCTTAAATCGACATAATTTTCAAAATGCTTTAATAAATAAAAAGTATGTAAAATGGACCGCGGGTGATTCCCGTGGAACATGTGCGTCATTTCCTGAAGGCCATAACCCTCTGTCCTGCAACGTTAAATACCACGTTAGAAAACAGCTGTGCTGAATCTTTTTTTGGTTACTGCACCCAGTCAGGACTGAACGATGAGAGCTGGAATGAGGAATAAACATACGTTCTCAGAAACACTGTAGGGAGCAGAATCATTGCAGCAACATAAGTAATCGGAAGGACATTTAAGAAACACCCACGGCTGGCTTCGGTGGAAAAATCTGATTTACAGAGTTGTGAATGCGACATGGCCACTGCCGGCCAGGACAGTCCCGCAACGGTATCTTTAAACAGTAGTTGTTCGTTTCTCTCAAAGCCGACAGAGAGGAGACCGATTTGAACAAGGATTCACGCTGTAAATGAATAACATTTTTAGGAGTATTCTCTTAAACTTGAGCTGCTGTTTTGAACATACTTTGGAAAATCCATCTTGCATAACTAGCCAGTTTGGCTAATAACATATGCAGCACCGCCTTTAGCAGTGAAGAAGAGAACACATTTATTACGATTAAAATATTAAAGTTTGCATTTCTTTTACAAGGGGAAAGTACTGGTTTCACAAATGACAGAATAAAATCAAAGGTTAGACTTGCTATGGCATAATTTCATTGAACATAAAAAGAAAGCAGAGGCGTATGAACCACATCTTCTTAGAATATAAATTCAAGCGCATCACAGATTGTGCAAGGAGGAGGAAACCGTCCTCATAATTCCGCATTATGGTTCATCTTGGGTAACCAAAAAAAGTAGGCTCCCGGGCCTTTACCCATACCCCGTGGACCTTACTTGGTCGCTGTGATAGACTGCTTTGCAGAAGCTGGAAGTCCCTTGTACACAGTCATTTTATCATGTAAGTATTCTGAAAATGAACTATTCTACCCCATAGCAAGCGTGACCATGGCCTATGGTCAGTCACCCTCATCCCAAACATGGACATATTTTTTAATAGGTTGACACATTGATGGACATCTGTGATTTGGGTAAACATGACTCTGTGAAAACCTCAAATGTGATTGGGATCATCAGGGCGTACAACAGCCTGACTTCAACCGTTACCATTCAGTTCAAGGTGACAGATTCAGTCCCTGCCAGTTGAACTATAGGACATCTCGGGTGGGTGAGACCCGCCATGCCAAGCATTTAGCACTGCAATGCTCAGCTGCCTCAGGGGGGAACGACACCATACAAACGTATGCTCTCGAAGGAAGCGCCTCAAAAGTTGTTCCCACTCTTACACTGCAGTTAGCCAAGATGTACTTGTCTAAAACCCTGAATTCTAAGAAGTAAGATTATTCATGTCTGATTCTAGCACCGACAAAATGGGAAAATACATGCCTCTTAGACTGGCTGAGTATGCCACTTATAGTTCTACTGGTTACATACATTTTTCCACAAGTGCATCTTCCTCTGTAGCTGTTTTAAGTTATGTATATGTACCTATTTATTTATGCCCTAAAGTAAACACCTACATGTTCTAGCAAACAAGCAGTAAGAATCATGTGGTAACATGGGTGCAAGTCATGCAAAACGGGATAAAGCGGTTGTCCATTAAGGAGAGGTAACAGTAGCATCTCATACTCCGAAAGATAAAGTTAGACTCGGCACAGAGTCTGGGAGCCAGGACCTGAGTGACACTGATGGATAATAATCGGAATGGCTACCAGAAATTACTCGGCAGCACACCGGTATCTCAATCGCAGTAGGCGCGGTGGAACTACAGAGATAGAGTATCCCTACAGAGGGGACAACTTTTATGCACATGTCTTGCATCTGATTCATCTCTTTCTGCCAGCCGGGCCCTGGGAGGTATGCCCCATAGGGGGCCCGAATAACTTTAGGCCTAGAGGCAGAGGCTGCTTCAAGGCATAGGTAAGTATTTAATCATTACATATTACCATACCTTACAGCCACTCTGAATACGTGGGTACCCTGGTCTTTTCCCAGTTCATGGCCACTGTACTTGTCTTAAGTTAACTGTTGGGAACAAGATTGGCCCAGCTGCTACCAGTGTCATTTCTCTCATCTTTGCAGACTGCATTATGCAATAAAATGACAATTGTGTCTGAAAATGATGTTGGACGCCATTTGACTACTCTGTGGCCCAGGCCTTTTGGTAATTATAAGGGCAGCCACACTGAACAAGTCGTGTACTTATCACATGAATACTACACCATGAAATAACATGCTTATATATATTATAGAACTAGGACTAGGTAACGCACAGCACAACATCTCAAACCACCTTACTTAGAGGCAGATTACTCAAGCTCAGGACCTTTATGTTGATCATGAGGCACTGCAGCAATTTCAATGCAAACAGGCAGACTAGTCCCTGAAACTAAATCTCAGCCAAAGAGGTTTATGGCCCTCAACCTTTCCTCTGGTTACACTGTGGACCCAAACATGAGTAGAATCCTCCTGTGGTGCTTAGGATGACTGGCCAACCTCTTGTAATACAGTGCAATGCAGTTCATTTTTCAGAAGCCAACCATCGGTATAATATTGAATAGTTCATGTTAATCTGTTCTTACAAATTAGAAGATCTTCTGAACTTCACTAAGGAGATATACATCATTGTCCTCCAGTTTCTGAAATGAGCTCCATTTCCAAGAATTCAACATCAGCTAAATTAGCAATTTAAAATTTAGAAGTGAATTTAATGTTAGCTCTTAACCCCTTCGCAGCGGGGTGTTTTCCGGGGCTGTGCGCTTTTTTGTATATATTGCCTCTACTTGAATAAATGACAAGCAATGAAAAATGTTGTAAATAAATGTATATATGGCTGATCTGTAAATACTGTCCATATAACGTCTAAAAAGTGTCATAAAAAACGTACTGCACATGTTGAGAAAAATGCAGTACAATTTCTGTTGCCTTACATGAATGGATATGTGGATCAATATCTGTACAATATAAAAAAGTATATGTTTGAAAAGAAAAATTGATACATAAAAAGAAAATATATTTTTGATACAAATGTCTCCTGAGCCTTATGATTTCATGTTCACTGTTGTGACAAATTATAAATGATAAAGCATTGTTAAATTATTCCTTTAGGAACACTTGCTGATTTGTTATAGGAAATATTCATAGGCATACTTGTGCCCCACGAGCAACAATTTCAGTTCCTTAGTGCCACAAATGATAATTATAGTAATGCTGGAAAGTTATACTATAAAAATAAAATGTTCATGCATTAGATCCTAAAAAACAATACTGCTTTACTCCCACAGTACCTGTAACATAAATACTACATTAATTGGAAAACAGGTGGTTTTCATAACAATTGCTGAGTTAGCTCTGAATAAATGTGTTACAAAGACTCAACATTCCCTGCACAACTATCATCCCACATGACGCTCAAGGGACTACAAAGCGTTTTTGCAATAATGTCTCCTTACTGGTTGGCTTTTTGCAATAACACAAACATTGTTTACGGGCTTTACTAATTCTCCACATAACTGTACGTAATTAATGAATTAATTAGTTGAATAGTTATACAGCATAGCCTGACACAGGGAAATATATGGATACTTTACACATAGCACTACTTTGAAACGTCAAATGCATTAAGATAGGGGAGGGGAACATAACAGTTACATATTACGCCATGGTAAAAATGTATAGTGATAATCAAGGTAAAGTCTTATAAACATTACTAAGCAGACAATGGTTCGTAACCTAGTCTCTTTAATCCGTTCTAGGCAGTAAATATTTGGAGTGTAGCTAACGGGCCGAAGACGGCTGAAATGCCAGAAACCGGTCCCCGGTAGCTTGTTTCCTTCCCAGTGTAAGAATTGGCTTTTGTAGTTTGGTTTGCCCTGTTCCCATCATGCACTGGGACAGGAACAGACTAATTTGCATACAGCCAGGTTCTGAAACTGGGATGGTGCAGTGAGCTAAAAAACGGTGTTGGATCTAGCCCTGATCTCTTGACTGGGTGAGAGTATTCTGTTTAATTCAGAGACTCTGTCCCTCACCACCCCTTGTTGTAAATAGCTAACAGTGAGTCATGAATTATTTGAGAAGATGCATTTTGAGTGGTCTCCTAAAAGTAAGGAGAGGTGTGAGTTTGCTGAATTTAAATAAAGAATAACATAGGTAAAGAATAACATACAGTAACCACTGCCCGAGCGAAAGACTATTTGCTTGTTAGTAAATATTTAAATTTGAGAGTTTCCAGCAACATAGATTTCTTGCTTCTTAGACCTCTTGTCCTCCTGAGATGACTATTTGTATCGCTGACTGTCTGACTAGTAGATCTGCTAAATAAGGATATCCTCAAAAATTTACTCACCAGCAGGATTGTCAAAATCAAAGTACTCATGGAAAACACTTTCACGATGGATGGTAGGTAGTCCTTCTTGCTACTTGCAGGGCATACCAAGCTACTGTATATGTCCTTCCAATCCCTTTCTGCAGGCCAATGTTTCTCCTCACACTGGACCCATTCAGACCCCACCTGGAAGACTTGCCACACAAGTGAGTCACCGAGGCGACATCTGGGCGGGTCCAGTGGCTTCCATGAGCACACTGATTTTGATGATCCTGCATGTAAGTCCATTTCTGAGGCTTTGATGGTGACCCATTGTGTTATTGAAGAGGAATACAAGCTGTACTTTCCAATCTCCTCTTAAAAAGTCTCAGGTCGATGGCGGGTATCCTACAACCAGTACAACGCCGAGGAAGACATTTAGTTGAAATTAAGGTCCCCTTGAAGAAGGTCAAAATGTGTCAGCATATTTATGAGGTCAAGGAGAGTTGCTTAAATCATTGCATGATCTCCTCATTGCATGACCTCAATGGGCCGTCTGATTTGTCCGTTTGAAATGAAAAAGAATGCTGGACTTGAACCACTGACATAAGTGGCATTTTATGTTGGACACTTTTTTATGTGACATTTGATGTATTTGTGGGGCACTTCGCAAAAGATGGTTTGAAAAGTTTTGTTCTAGTAATATACGGTCTGTGCAAATATAGGTGACACGCTAATGCAGTTTAATGTGCCTTTTTTTGCAATGATTATTGATGCGTTAAGTTGGAATGGGGCAATTCTTTAAATGAAATGGCTAGCAGGAGTACCTCACAGAACAATATGTTTTTTATAAATTAATTTAGCACAGTGATGGCTCGAAGGTGATCCAATTAAAGAACTGTGTTACCATTGGAGCGACCTCGGATACTGGTGCTCATTAACTGCATCAAGGATAAGTGCTGCTCTCAAACTTTTTTCTTAAACTTTGCTTATGGTTTTACAGGAGGGCTACGTACCGTTCTACCAATAGGCTAACAGTGTTTAATAATATTGCCAAAATTCCCTGCTGATGAGGATTAGCATAACTCTTGGACGAACCTCAAGTTTCTTGGCAAACAATGTCTCAACACCCTCAGAGAAATTAAGAAAATAACAAATGTTGCCAAAAATAAGGATCATGTATATTTTCTCCTGGAAAAATGTTGAGCATCAACAAAGAACTACAAGTATAAACACAGAAGGGATCACTGAAGTGTCCTGTTACCGCACAAACCTCTTGGCGTGTGTGCGGGTATCTACTAAAACAAGTCAGTTCTGATGAAACACACACCACCACGGCCCTGCTAAGTCTGTATGAGAACTCTGAAAATCTGTCTATGCTCAATGGGCACAACTGTGCCCAGGAGTCTCCTGTCTGCTTTCAGTTTCCACAAATAACATGTCCCCTTGTGTGCACAAATTAAAGTTATGTGGTATTACGTGTAGAGGAGTACATTAAACATGCACATTCATGTACATTGGCAGTGTTTTTTTTATTTCAAAAGTTTTTATTGGTTGTTTCCAAAAAGAACACAAAAGGCATGTACATACAATAAGAAAAACATAGGAACCAATGATAGGTACAATAAGAATGGCGACTGGCTGTAGAAATAAAAATAAATAAATGCATGGGCAATAATAGATATTAAGAGATCAATATGGGAACATGGGACAAACAGAAAGAAAAAAGATGCTTGACAACAATCGTATACATTGCATAGGTAATATCAACACAAGAACAGTGACCTGCAGGCATTCACATTCATTGAAGATGATGGACTTATTGGATTAGCACGTAGAGAGCGTGTATGGTATACTGAGCTAGAGTCGGCAGAGAACGTGTAGAGTCGTGTTTAGCTGGAGACGGAGGAGTAGGTGAAAAGTTCAAGGAGGTTTGTGTGCGCTGAAGTAGTTATCAAGAGTGACCCACATTTGTCTGTGAGGAGGGTGCCATGGAGTGTTTTGAAGTGAAATGTTATCAGCCACTCTTAGGTTGGTAACCCAATTTAACCAACCTTTAAAAGAGTTATTAAGAGCAGTCTTTACAGCGGCAGTGAGGAGTAAGTCTAGTAGGGCCCTATCATTATCTGTGAGAGCCGGTTCTTAGAAACCCGAATACCAAGGTGAATAGCTCCCTGGTGGGAGAGAAGGGGAAACAATAAGTGTTAAACAGTGGCAGTGTTAAACAATAAAACACCGATCCCAACCAAGTCATGTGAGTGTGCATTGATTAAAATCATATTGTTATACAAGAAGAAAAACACAAAGTAAAAAACTACGCAGTAAGACTACATCTCTGTGGCGAGAGAAAGGAAATGTGGCTCTAGTCATATGGTATAGACTGACAATAAAACGGATTAATTCATATAGGTGTGATTCACTAAGCTCTAGCAGCGGAAATCAGAAATTAGAAAGCTATTTGGTGCATGCATTTGACTTTAATTGAATTTACAGGCAGCCCCTAAGAAATCTATGACAGTTGTTGATTTAAGCTTGTGGAATTGCCTCAGGCCTCAGACATTCACTTCGTTATGCGTATTTGTATTATACAAATGTGCATTTGTAAATGTTCAATTGTCGGTTTCTTCCATGGCCAACACATCTTTTCTCACGAGGAACTCCCTCTCCAAAAAGCTCCAATTAATATGGAGCAGATACCCCCTCACCTTGAAAAACATGTTTTTCACTACATTTGAAAAGAGCAAATGTGCATGCAATTCAGGGTGGAAAAATATGGGCAAAAGTAATGCATTTGTGACTGGTCAGGTACTGCTGCAGATAGGCCCACTGAGAAGTGTTCATACACCGATCCGCATCACTAAATTTGCAAATTTGGAAATTCTACAATATTGAGAAAATTTCTGAATTCACATTAAATTTAAAGTAATATATTACTGCCCAAAAGAGACATTGATATATTTCCTGAGATATTGAGGCGTAAGGAATACATTCTTTATCAATGCCCTCTCATAGTTCATGTTCATTTAAAAAAATGTTAATTATTTTCTATTGAAAAAATCTACTACCCTTTTAGAATTTTGCTTTCCATATTTTACTGCACACAAAATACTTCATGTATCAATTTCAATACAAATTTAAGAATTAAAAAACGTTTTACATATTCTAACCCTCAACATATTGCTTCTCCTTTAGTCTCAATAGTTCAGGTAAGACTAACGCTTCTGAGTGGAGATACAAGTTTAAATATAAGAGTCTTCTATAAATGTATTTTTTGAGTGACCTTTTTTTTTGGTCAGGGGCGGCTCCTCTATTAAGGCAGAGGACCATGGCCTCACTAATTAACATGCCCCAAACGAAAAATAAAATAGTAATAGACATTATTACCACTTTATATTTCATTGACTCTGCAAAGCTTGCCCCGAGCCGAGTCACAGGACGGGGGCGGTGCCACTACTGACTCCCAACAGCAGAGAGAAATGACGGGCTGGGCACTTTAAAGTGCACATGTCTCTTTGGCCGGACGTCTATCCAGACATTTTCATTTTAAACCTCTCAACCCAGCTGTCTTGGTCACTGGGTTAATAATGAGCACAGGACTCCAGTGCCCTTTGGAGCACTGAGAGAGCCTGCTCCATCCAAACATGGCACTGCTCTCATGCTGCTTAACAGAATGAGAGCAGCGGCAGGACTGGTTAGGGAAGCTGGATGGGCCCAAGGAGAGAACCCAGAACAGAGAGAGGACATGCAGCAAGTTAAGAGAGTGTTCATTAAAAAAAATGTAAGTGTATTATCTGTGTATTATGCCCTAACTTGCCTACATGCATTATATTACTGTTTTAAAGTTAAACATTTTAACTGTAAAACAATAATGTAATGCATGTTGGCATGAATAGTTTATAGATTTTTGCGTTTATTTGCCTGCCCCTTTGTCTCCATAGCTGGCAGCCGCCACTGCTCATAATCCTGCATTTGTAGCTTGTACGTGGGCAAAAATTGCTACTTTGTCTGTCGACAAATTTCAGCCCCTTAGTTTGCTTAACAGGCCTCCTCAGGACTGTTTTGAGGGCCCTGTTTTTAGTCTTTTAGTAAATACATTTCTGCATCAGCGAACCTCCGTAAATGTGAACTATTTCTTATTCTAATTTCTCACATACCTTAAATTTGCATCGATTTTAATTGATATTTTGATTTGTGTAGTGCAACAAATACTCAGCGGCCAGATGACCTGACTGGTCCTAGCTAGGTTCTACATTCAAAGAAGAAATGTAATGCATCCCCATAGTTAGCACTTAAGTATGCTTGCAGTCTTTTGGGGTTCAATCTTATTAACAGTATTTTGCAGTCAAGATCATTGGCGTTGTTTGGTTTTGTGCAATCCTAGGGATACAGACCTGTGAGGGCACCATCGACAGGGAGCAACGGAGCCCAGGTTTACCGGAGGACAAAAGCTTAATTCATGATCAATTAGAAAGTGTAGTGCATAAGGGATTTTTTCAAACGGTCCACACAACGAGAATCCCCCCAGGAATCCTTGTTAAAATATGAAAAACATTTGGTTAAAAAATAGGGTACGAAGGAATATCCCTTGTGTAGAGAGTTGGAGCCACCAGCACCATAGGCGGGAAAGACAACATTTGAATATACACAATATACACAATAATTGAAGCCAGTGTATAACGGTATTTACTCATCCAGTGGACTCTTGGTGATGTGCATAAAATGGGTGATCTGATTATTCTCTAGCTCTGCTGAAAGATTTACTAGCAATGAAACATATTGGTCCCTCAAGATTATTGGTCAGACTGTTGCACAGATTCTGCACAGAACTCTGTGCTAAGATGACAGGATGTCAGAATGTAGGGGCTGAGTTTCCCTGTGGTGTCATTACCTGTCAGCCCAATCCTGGCTAGCTCACAGTGCCTCAATTTAACTCCTAACATTCCCAGAGTAACAGGTGATTTCAGCAACCTCGAACATGACCCTTACGCATGCATGACCATAGTCAACAAAAGAAAGACACAAAGAAGATGCAACTAAACAAAACAATTCAAAATACTCACAAACTCTATAGGACAAACAACTCGACCATGGCAAATTATATATCTATCTAGGTCTACCCTTACTATGTGAGCACAGGGATATATTTACGATCTCTGGGATTGGCCTAAGGCCTTGTACCTGGTGCATGCAGTTAGGTGATACCAAAGGGGATGACGGACGGAGCGTTGGAGCAAATCAAACACTCATCACCAGTCAACTGATCTGGGTTCAATTCATCATTATTCTTTAGCTCACTCCACCACCCCAGTTCAGACATGGCCATATGCAAATCAGTCTGATCCTGTGCCTTATGGGAACAGTCCAGCCCGAACTGCTAAGCCACGTCTTCCCTGGACCGATAACAAGCATCCTGGGACCAGTTTCTGGCAAATCAGCTGTCATCAGCCAGGCTAGCTTGAATCCAGTGGCAAAGTGAGCAAGGGACCCACGTCTGGGCATACCCTGCCAACTTAGGGTGAACAAAGCCATACCGAAGGGGATGATGGACGGAGTGTTGGAGCAAATCAAACACTCACCCCCAGTCAACTGATCTAGGTTTAATCCATTGTCATTCTTTATCTCACTCCACCACCCCAGTTCAGACCTGGCCATATAAAAAATAGGCCGAATAGGAATCTCCCTTGTGTAGAGAGTTGGAGCCACCAGCACCATAGGCGGGAAAGACAAAATGTGATTATACACAATAATTGAAGCTAGTGTACAACGGTATTTACTCATCCAGTGAACTCTTGGTGCTGTGCATAAAATGGGTGATCTCATGATTCTCTAGCTCTGCTGAAATATTTACTAGCAATAAAACATATTGGTCCCTCAAGATTATTGGTCAGAATGTTGCACAGATTCTGCACAGAACTCTGTGCTAGGACGACAAGATGTCAGAATGTAGGGGCTGAGTTTCCCTATGGTGTCATTACCTGTCAACCCAATCCTGGCTATCTCACAGTGCCTCATCTTAACTCCTAACATTCCCAGAGTAACAGGTGATTTCAGCAACCTCGAACATGGCCCTTACTCATGCATGACTATAGTCAACAAAAGAAAGACGCAAAGAAGATGCAACTAAACAAACCAAATAGAATTACTCACAAACTCTATAGGACAAACAACCCAACCATGGCAAATTATATATCTATCTAAGTCTACCCTTACTATGTGAGCACAGGGATATATTTACGATCTCTGGGATTGGCCTAAGGCCTTATAACTGGTGTATGCAGTTAGGTGTTCCGTATCATGAGTGTAAACTTTCTTTACGCAGTGCGGCATGTCAAGCACTGCTGTCATTCTAGAACAGTCTTCTCTGCCGGAATTCTCTGCTCTGCCTCCAAAAGGAGGGGACACAGTTTATGTGATAAACTTTTGTGTTAGAAGATGCAGCTTTGTAACAGTGTTATTTCTACATGTAAGGAGCTGTTGCTGAGCAAAGAAAACAGTACACTATGTTGTTATTTATTCCTAACAAACTTACATGAGATGTACGGAAAAATTCCCAAGAAGAGTCTCTGAATAATGGACACCATGTACTGCATAGGACAATGGCATGAAAACAAACGTGTTATATGGAGCTATGCAGAGCAGGGACAGACTAAAACGTTAAAGATGCAAAACCAAGGGAGAACCAAAGTGGGCCCAGAAGAGAAATCATTACAAGATATTGTTTTTAATCATGCACCAGTGTCTGAATTACTAAATCTATTTCAATAGTTTTCTGCACACATTTTCAGTTGATGGATTGAGTGAAATTCAGAACTCATTTATTTTGAGGTCCTGACACAGTTGATTGCAGGGTGATATTAAGGGCTGTATATGCCTTTTGCCCCCCTTCTGCTGTGTTTGAAAGGAATTTATCCCAGGTTTTTTTTTCTTTCACTTTTATCCCTGCAATAAGGAGTTCCGCCTATGATGAAAACAGTAGCTGGTTGGGATTGCAACCAAATAGGCTCATGGAGGTAGTTTACGTGAGTTGTCTCTCACATTTATGTCACAATAGCTAAGCACATAGTACAAAGTTAATTTGCTTTTGAACATAAGTAGATACAGATAAATAGAGATAAATAAATATAGCCCGCATGAACGAGATTATTTAGCTGTTCTTCTAATAATAATAGTTGCATTTCTAAAGCGCCTGGTTACACTGAACCAGTGTGTCCCCGCGCTACGGTATCAACTAGTAGAACACAGTATACACAATAACCTGATTAGCAGAACAAGATTATAGCACAGGAAACAAGTAGGTCTTCAGACCTTCCCAGAAGATGGGTTCTGAGCACTCCAACCGGAGACTCGGAGGAAGAGTGTTCCACAGCTGGGCCGCCAAATACCGAAAAGAGCAGCCGCCCATCCTGGATCTCATAATCTTGGGGAATGTACCTTTCCTTTTCCACTCGATCTAAGCAGCCTGGTTGGTACACAAGGAGTGAGAAGGTCGTGCAAATACATAGGGCCCTTCTTCTGTAGGATCCGATGACTCGCACACATGGCCTTAAACTTCACTCTTTTCCTGATGGGCAGCCAATGCAGGGAGGCCAGTGCTTTTTTTGCTGAAGCTCTTCTCAGTAACATAAGAACAAGTCTCACAGCTGCATTCTGGATACACTGCAATCTCCATATGCACTTATCAGTTGCACCCGAATACAGGAGATTGCAGTAATCCAGGCGAGAGGTCACCAAAGCATGCACCATGATCTTTCTCGATGCCACGGGAAGGGTGTCAAAGGTCTTCCATAGCCCCGTAAGATACTGGCGCCTGCCACCCGCCCAGTATGATAATCAAAAGACAGCTTATTATCCACCCACACACCAAGATTCTTCGCATGCTCACACGGTGTAGGGGTAGGGCCCAACGCCTGAGGCCACCAAGCCGATGACCAAACTGACGGAGTCTTCCCAATCACCAACACCTCAGTCTTAGTACCATTCAGCTTCAGACAATTGGACAACTGTTTGCCATCCACCCCGCCAGTTCTTGAAGGCAGGACATAAAGTTAGAGGCAGCGTCAGCTCGGACTTGAGTCAGAGAGACCACCAGCTGGGTGTCATCAGCATAGGACAGAGCATTAATCCCATATTTATCTAAGATTTGTGCCAGGGGGGCAACATAAAGATTTAACAAGGTCAGGCTCAAAATAGATCCCCGAGGCACCCCCTGCTTCAACTTGATGTTCCTGGAATAGTGAGCCCCTTGCATAACTTGAAAGCTACGCTCTGACAGAAACTATTCCAGCCACTTCCAACTCTGCCGATGGCACTGCCTCTTCGAAGATCCTGCATCAGGGTATGGTGGGCAACAGTGTCAAAAGTGGCACGAAGATCTAACAAAATTAGGGCAGCTGTTTGTCTGCTGTCCACATACTCCCGAATGATCTTGGTGGAGTACAACAGAGCCGATTTAGTGGGTTGAAGGGCACAAAAACCAGACTGAGAGGGGTGGAGAAGGGTATTTTTACAGATATGTGTTGTGAGCTGTATATTCACCATCTTCTCTGCCACCTTAGAAAAATAGGGAAGTAGGGAGATGGGTTGCAAGTTGTTAAGTTGCTTGGCACTGATATGGGGCTTCTTTTGTTAAGGAAGCACCACTGCCTCCTTCCATATGTTGGAAACCACTCCTGAGCTAAAAGACATCTCAATGAGGTATCTAATAAAAGGCTCTAGTGTGTCCATACATCCCTCTAAGCACCCTAGGAGTAGCTGGATGCCTAGGTGACCCTGATGTAATACTAGAGGCTATCTGTTTAAGAGTGTCCGGGGCGGGCACAACAAATTCCTCAAGACACTGTGTTGTTAGGGCATCCCCAGGTTCCTCCTCCATACCCCCGCTCCCACGAGCAGAGTCAGGGAAAGAGGAATACATCTTTCCTACCTTCGCCGCAAAATACTCGGCAACCCGATTGCATGATTCCTCAGATCCAACAACGGGTGCTGCAATAGATGTCAAGGAGAAAATTGCTTTAAAAACCTTAAATAGTTCTTTAGTAGAATTTTCAGCTCATTGAATTCTTTCCTTGAAATAGGCTGCCTTCGCCTTTCTAATAAGCGAATGGTAGGACTTAATACAAATCTTATATTCCTCTTCCAGGTGGACAGAAAAATCTTTCCTCCCGCGTCTCTCTAGGCGCTTACACCCTGATTTGGCCATTTCTTCGCCAAACCAGGGAGCTGATTTACATTTTTTTATGGACACCTTAAATGACCAGGGTGCAGTACAATCAAGGGCGTCGGTAATACGCCTCCCTAGAGCTTCACAAGCTAAATTAGCATCCAAACCAGAGGGTGGTCCATCTATTACAAGGGCCTGAGTGAAAGCCCCCCTGAGAGAATCCAACCCACTTCCTACTTTTAAAACCAATTTTAACTTTCTCCTGTGCTTTGGGAACTGGTAGCTGTATTGTAAACGGTATCAAAAAGTGATCTGACCACAGCACCGGAAGCGGAGGCTCCACAACCAAAGCATCCCAATTGGCAAAAATGGGGTCAAGTAAATGTCCCAACTTATGTGTAGGGTATTCAGACTTTAGCAATAATTGTAATATTGCTAATTCCTGGCGCAACTCTTCTGCCCCAGAGCTGAGTGCATCATCAAGATGCAAATTTATATCGCCCAGTACTTCTCCCTCAAATAAAGTGTTTGGCTGGGGTATAATACTTAACATTTCTGAATAATCCATTGGGAATGGTAAATATGGGAATTTTTTGTTGTCTTCGACTAGGAAACCTCACAATATCAAAGGGAGCATAATGGTCTCATTAATGCCATACATCTAAATCACAGTGCATGGTTCATGGGCCCAAAAATACATCTTATTCACAAATTATTTTTCCCTGCAGGGCATTATAATGCGGTCGTTACAACAACCGCGTTGTAATCACGTATACCATTACTCTGCAAGTCGTAACAACAACTGGCGGAGGGGGGGCACTGGATGTTGCAATAGTATAATTTACTATTCCAACTCCAGTCTGTGCGGACAGTAGGGAAGGATTTTAAATCCAACACCATCAGCCCCTCCGCAAGTCATTGTTCCAACTTGCGGAGAAATTCCCTGTGGGGAAAACTCTTTGTGGAAAACATTGTTTACCCATGGGCCCTGGTATACTGGCAGCTAAGACTACATGTAAAATGCAAGTTCACTGCAGGCAGTCCTTTCATACAATAATTTCAAGCTTCTCATGAGGATACTGCTTTTATCAGATTCGGTTTAGGTCATCTGGGCTCTCTCTTTGCGTCAGTTCTTCAAGAAGACCTCCTTAAGCCAGACCTTGACTTCCACTCCTCTTTGTCATAAACGAGAGTTCTCTCTTCTCCTTCCGTCCTAGGATACGTCCCAGGCTCACACAAACAGCAGGATATATTAATGCTGCTGTGATATTTTATTGCTTTTATTCGATGCAGCAGAATTTCTTATTCATGTGTAAGTCTGACCACTGGTAATACGCTAGTATCCAAATAGTGTCTCACCTTCCACAGCCAATCAAAGAGGAATCATCTTGCAGACTTCTTCCTGAAATTTTTACAAAGTGTGAAAAGCTAATAGTTACTTGGATGTATATTAAGAGGTCACAGTCCAGACAACCCCCTGGAAGGACTTCATCTGCAACACTATCCAATCTCTTTAGTCCAGGTGGTGTTGCTCTGTTGCTTTCTGATTGATATGTTTGCTGCAGACCAGAAACCAAACACTGTCAAAACTAATAGGGGTCCCAAAGGCCAAGATGTCTTGTTATCACCTTGCTGCGTATGTTAAGTATTTCTGGGTGGACATTATACACCCTCTACTGAAGTGCTAGTAAATGTCCTTGAGTTCGCACTTGAACTACTTTGGATGGCATACTATAGACAGCAACCGAAAAGTGTATACATTTCCTTGTGTTGCAGGTTCACTGTTTCTGTGGTTGCATTCTTGTCAGTGGATACACAAGACCATCTCCTGAGGTGTCTGTGAATTTCATTGGTTTACACTTTCACCGCTTTTGGATGATTCACTGCTGGGCTACTTCTAAAGGACAATCGGTTATGCCTACAGAACTCTGGGTGGTACACCCATGCGAAGTTGCTGGAAATCCTTCCATCATGCTTTCATAGCTTCTTGGCGATACATCATAGACCCTCTAATGAGTTGTCTGTGGCAATCCTTAGGTTACACTCCAGCCTTCATTTTCTTGTATCCAAATACATTTGATCTACAGTGAGTGTATACTATCTAGCAGAGGACTCTTAGCACTCAGACCAACAGTTGCTGAACAGCACTATAAATAAAAAAACTTGGTGAAATGAAGAATTAGCAGCAGAAAAAGATTGTTCAATATTTCCAAAGAAAGAGGTTATCCAGTTTGGTGGAGCTGACAGGATAGGGTATTTCATAGTTTGGGGCCAAGCATCCTGTAAAGTCTTCCCACAATGAGTTTGAACTGAACTAAAGAGAACTGAGAGACCTTCTAGGAAAACAGTAAGAGATGAAGAAATTAGGTAATTTAACAAAGTATCCTCTGTTGGATTATGAGCCAGTGTAGAGAGCGATGAGCAGGCCGAGATGCGATTGCATTTACTGAGCTCTTAGAAGATCCTGATTGCACATTTAAAATTCTCTACAACTGTCTCAGCTATATCTCCGAGAGACTGAATTACACATTACTTTCAGAGTCAAGGTGAGGTAGTATCATTGGGCTAGCCACTGACTCTTGCCTTGCAGTATAAATTGCTGTACTTAAAAAAAAATTGTAGATATGTATTACCCAGACAGACAGCTCATACTTTTAAAATTTGACAATGGAATGCGATTTCAGTCAAAACAAATCCCAATGTTTTTAGATAAGCTACTGGGGCAGGAATATCTCCCAGCGATAGAGACCATAGCCTTTCCAAACAATTCAGTAGGTCTTAAAACTCTCCAAGATGTTCATCTAAACTGATCTTTTGAACCCTCTGGTCTAGCCATTCTTTTACTGCAGAAATGCAGTTTCCAAGATGTCAATTACTGTGCAAGAAATGCTGGTCAAACTTCAGAAGCAGCTGTGTGACATTGGCATGTGAAGCCAAATCACATGCCCAAAAAATGCTTGGATTATGGGGCAAACCTTGGCCTGATGAATGCCACACACCTTACAGGGCTTTATCAGCCAAATAATATGCCAACCACCGCCTACTGACTCCTTGGACAATTATGTATTCCAATTCCTTTCAGTTTTTATTCTGATCATGGATTCCAATATTAGATTAATAATAAACATTGAGTTTAGGAAATGCATAGATAATCATAATTCACTTTACACAATCTATACCTGCTTTCATTCCTTTGAAAAACCTTTATTTCAAGAGGGTGTTCAGTGTGTCCTGTGACCCATGAACACATGAAATAAGGTATCCAAAAAGTGATCCATAAGGGACTATCATAAAATGCACATCTCTCCAGTTTGGAGCATGACCAGATGTTGAAACATGCACAAGCAGGGTGTGTGACCCTGCATCCTGAAAAAGGATCATCACATAAATTAAGAATGGCCAACTTTTTGCAGCATTTGACAACTTTACTGTCATTGAATGCCATGTTCTCAATCAATCAATTAATTTGGATTTGTTGAGCACAGCTAATCACATGCAAGGGTATCCAGGTGCTGGGCTATTGCTGGGATCAGTCGAACAGCCAGGTCTTGAGTCCTTTTCTGAATTCCGAGAGGGAAGATGCTGCTCCAAAGTGTAGGGGACGGTGGTTTCAGGACTTGGCGGCGAGGTTGGAGAAGGATTGTCCTCCAATGTAGCTTCAGGAGTTCGAGGAGTGGGACATGGAGGGTAGATGTCTGGAGGGTTGGTGGAAGTTCTGGCAGTGTTGATGTATGCCGGTCCTTGGTCATGGAGGGCCTTGTAGGCATGTTGGTACCTTGAATTTGAAACATTTCTGGGTGGTGAGCCAGTAGAGGATTCTGTGGTGGGGGTGAGTGGTCCTGCTAGGGGAGGTCGAGTCTGGAAGCTGAGTTCTGTATCGCCTAGTGTCTCTGCAGGGGTTGGGAGGTGATTTCTGTGTAGAGTGCGCTGCTGTAGTCCAGCCGGCTGGTGACTAGGGCTTGGGTGATGGTTTTCTTGATATTGGCGGGGAGCCATCTGAAGATCTTTAGGAGCATGTGGAGGGTGTGGAAGGAGGCAGAGGAGACTACATTGATCTGGCATTTCATGATGAGTTTGCTGTTCAGGATGATGCCAAGGTTGAAGGCATGGTCTGTCGCAGTTTGGTGTGTGTCCGAGTTCAGTGGTCTACCAGGTGTTGTTCCAAGCGAGGTGTTCTTTCCAAAAATCAGCACTTCTGTCTTGTCCATATTGAGCTTCAGGCAGTTGTCCTATGCTCTATTTTGGGGATACTTATATTGAGAGAATATATGAAAGACAGTTAGACATCTCTTTCTTGCCTTCTAGATTGTATGATGCCTACTGAGGTGACCTGGAATATTTGGCTGTTCACACCTTCCGTGCTATTTGGCGGGATTCCATGTATACTCTACTGAGGCATCTGTGTCTATTCCTCGAGTCTTCACCTGTTGTACACATCAACATATCCAATTGCCAGAATCTATAAGCTCAATAACATAGTTTGTTAGGTGCAAATGCAATTCTATGCCTCCCACTTCTAGCGACAGCGTGCCATTCTTTAGAGTAGCTACATATTTGCTGCAACAAGTTTGCACTGACTAATGCACTACATCAAAATTCTTCCCACGTACAACCCTCTAAAAATAAAATGAAGAAATAACATTCTACCAATTTGACAATCCAAGAAGGGCCTTAAGTGTCATAAGAGGTATGTAAATTGCTATAGAAATGCTAATCCAATACAAAACAAGGTTGAACGTAGGCAAGAAATAATTGGATATTTCATAGAACGAAAAATTAAAGAAAAGACGACAAACTAGAAAAAAAAATGTATGCTTAAAATGAGACATGCATGGAAGAAAGCATGTGCAGTAGTGCCGGTAGCAGCAGAGATGTTGGTGGTGTTGAGCCTTGCCCGGTATTTACTGTACAACAACACTTCTCTGCTTCCCTTCGCCGGCTTCCTGCATGCTGTGCTCATTGATCCATTATTCATTACATTTCTACTTTAAGTTGGATGACTCACCCAGAAATACCCTGGAGCACAAAAAGGAAAAAGTTAATAATTTACACTCACGCACAAAAAAATATCACTGGAGATTTTACAGCAGCTGAATCTCTAATAAATCTGTCAAGAAAAGTTGTGCAGAAGCGGGAACAACGTGAAATCCTAGGAAGAAACAGGTCACACACAGAGCGTTTTTTCTTGCCTTTTATTTGTTTCTTGCAGACTTCGCAGTAAGCGGGTGGCGCTAAAAGAGCTGCCCGATTAATAGCTCTTAAAGTAGCTCTTATGTGTGTTGCATACCTTGATACAAACATGACAATTTGCAGCACAAATTGACCTCGGTTCTCCATTTAATACAGGGCTAATATACCATATTTTCAAACGTGGGAATAATAGAGTATATATTTACAATAGAAAAAAAACTTTGCCTAAAAACGTCCTCAGTGATATTTATTGCATTCTTTGAAGCCCATTAGTTTCTATAACACGTTGGGAGTCCTTTGTTGAAAGTAAGCCATCTGTTTGCATGGTCTAGACCAGAACATGTGGCGATTGGGCTTCATAATGTTGCAGAGCGCATTAAATGATGAAAAAGAAGTTACTTTTCACCCCCTCTGTTTTCCTGTCAAAAGAGCTAGGGCCACCGGTTCCAAACTGCAGGAACAGTTCTTAACAAACATTTGAAAAGCCAATAGGTATCCACATAAAATCTATAGGCTTTGCACATGCCTGTTATTCAGTTATAATTCCTAGATGACCATCTACCATCTTGTAATGGTATATTAAGAACAAAAAATAACTAAGTGTCCTGAGAGTATGGATGCGCATGCACAACAGCAATCCTAGAATGTTTGAGAGTAAAAGAAAATCCATTCCAAGAAGTCAGTTGGACACATGCATGCATTTTTGGAAACCGTTTTATGCTCCTTTATTTTAGTTTAGCTTACCATTCCAATATGACGGATGGCTATCCCTGAATGTAAATAAAAAAAAAAATTGACTAGGTTGTTTCACCACAGATGGAAGTCAGAAGCTCAAAGCAGAATACAGCTGCTAGGCTCTCACAAAATATTACATATTACAAAAATGTTTTTGGCTCCCAGCCTGGCCCCTGTGGGACCCAACCACCAGGCCTACCCTGCCCCCTTCTCTCTTTTTTGGGAACTTGGCTGAGTTTGAGTCCCAAAATGGCTTCTAACACTTCTTGGTTTTAGTGTTGGCAGTCAATCTCAGCTCAGCATGAACATTTTTGGGACCCGCGGCAGGTCCACGTTCCTAGATATACAAATTTGATTTTCCTATAATAACTCAAAAACTACTGAGCAGATTTACACCAAATCACAAAAAAAGATTTTTCTTCTGGACCAAGAGCTAGCTTTCTGCCAAACTTGGTGCAGTTCCGTTCAGCAGTTCGGGCCGTAGTCATGTTCAAATCACTGTGGGAAAATGCATGGGGAAAAAGAGTTTTGATACCTCCCTTTTTCTCGGCCCCCACTTGACAGATCACCCAAAAACTTTCCACACAACAGCTGAATTCAGATGCATACTAGTTTTGAAAATGTCCTTAAGATTCGTCAAACGGTGCCAAAGTTATTAGCATAACAAAAAACGCTTTCCTATGGAAAGTAGGATATATATATATATATATATATATATATATATATATATATATATATATTCAATGAAAAAACCATTGGTTTTAGGCCATATATAGTTAGGGATTTGCATTTACAAAACCTTATTTTACTCGCATAAAACCATTGAAATTCCATATATAGTTAGATGCGCTAACTATATATCGCGCACCCGCAATCCACTGCTGATGATGTCACATATTACATCATTCATGACATGGTCAGTGACATCACTGATGACATCACTGATGACATCATCCAGTGACTGTATGTTTCTGTAAAGTTAAAATATGTCTTACATATTGAAGAATGAGTGGATGTATAAGTGTCTGGATGAAGGATTTAGTAGGTGCATGACTGATTGTATGAGGGAGTGATTAAATGTGTCTCACTGAGTGCATGGGTTAGTGATTAAACTGTATTAATTTGTGCATCATTATATCTGTTGTTCTGTAAACTGCTGCATGTGTTGATCAGTAGCTATATGAATAACTATATGGGTTATTGATTGGTTGCTCAAGTATTTGTATGGGAGACTGAGTATGTGTGTGGGTGGCTGGGAGGTGTGTGACTCTGTGCATAGATGTGTAAGCAGTTGATTCACTAGGTGTATGAGTTCAAGAGTGCATGTGGAAACAGCTATATGGGCGGTTGACTGTGTGCATGAGTGTATTGGTGAGTGAATGGATATCTCAGTGCTACATGTCAAAGTAAGTACATATGTAAAACACAGTACATGTGAGAGTTAACATATATAAATAACTGTGCATAAGAGCCAGTGAATGTGTGAGTGGCTGTATGGATCATTGTGAACATGTATCAAGGATTGTATAAGAGAGTAAATATGTGTTAGAATATGTTTCAATAAGTAAGGTGTGTATAACTGTATAGTTGAGGAATTGGAGGTGTGTTTGATTCTTTGCATGACTGTCTAGGTGTATGAGTAACTCCATGGATGAGTGACAGTCTGTGAGTGTCTGTTTTCACTGAGTGTATCTAAGGATATATCAGAGTCTGTAGAGGTTCATCGTATTAACACATGAATGATGTCATCTGTGATGTTGTCAGTGATGTCATTTGAGTTGTCATTTTAGTTGTCATCAGTGATGTCATTTGAGATGTCATCGGTGATGTCACTGACCATGTCATGAATGATGTAATATGTGACATCAGCAGCAGTGGATTGCGGGTGCGCGATATATAGTTAGCGCATCTAACTATATATGGAATTTCAATGGTTTTATGCGAGTAAAATAAGGTTTTGTAAATGCAAATCCCTAACTATATATGGCCTAAAACCAATGGTTTTTTCATTGAATTTTCAAGGTTTTGTAAATGCAAATTCCTAACTATATATCGACTATAACCTATGGTTTTTTCAGTGAATTTCAATGGTTTTTTAATAGCAAATATGAAAAGCTTTAAAATGTCAAGTACGTGATAGATAAAAACATTTTCGTATTTATGCACGCTGATGTGCTTTGAACGCTGCACACCCCCCCCTCCCCTCTTTTCTCTTAGTAGTACTCTCTCTTTGCAGATAGTGAACGGTAGTTAACGCAGGCCTTTGCCCCCGTTGTAATCCGTCGTGCCTGCTTGTCTCTCCATTTGATTGATTGTTATCCAAGCATTTACTGTTTTAGAATTGGTTCTCTTTGGATCCTTCTCTATTTACAAACAAGCACAAAGTCGCAATACTCTGTTTAGTCTTTGCAGATAGTGAAAAATCGTGTAAAAAAATAAAAGTAATCGAGCAAAATCAGTAGGCCACTAATTGGATCTCTTTTTGACCTCGCTAAAATAGAAATATTAGGAACAACCCTTCATGAGAAATACGAAAATAGTGAGATGAACTGAGCTCCACACCATGAGGGCTGCAAGACAGCTCGACTCCGTCACCCACCCCGCCCAAAATAACGACAAACCCTATGCAAATATTAAAAATATAGACAACACACCAGCAAAGAAACAGGGTAAAACATTTTATTAAATAACTATTTACATAACTATTTTATACTTTTTATTGCCCGATCCGGCTAGCTCAATCGATCGAGCATGAAACTCATGCACTCCGATAGCAAGCGTTGCTACTGATGCTATGCAGACCAAAACTGGTTTTCAGTTTGTACATTTTTCTAGATTTTTCAATCCAAGGTTGGTTGACTTTGTAGAACGATGGCTTCAGATTTTCAACATACGGTGTGGTGGCGCGGACTGGGAGGGGGCGCTTCGCTCCTGCCCCCTCCCCAAGTAAGATTTTCATACGTGAAAGTACGTTAATGGTTTTGGTCCCTGAGTTGCTTCAATGTCACTGCCATTCTCAAATGGCATAAGTTCTGGATGTTGGGTGCCATAGTTCAGAGTTCTGAGCAGCGCTTGTAACACTGTCTGAAGCTTATTTCCACCTACTGCAGCTTCACTATTCTCAAAGTAAGTGAGTGTCGTTTGTGGACCTGACTGCATTTGAAAACAATGTTATATGTTACCTTCCTAAACAGCTTGACGGAGGCCCCCGAGGGGCGGTGTGATGGCCATGGACTCGGAGAAGACGCTTGGCTCCGACCCCCTCCCCAAGTCTTATAGCACTGGTGTAGCCTGAGATCGCCCCCGACATAGGCGGCCGGCTCCCGGGGTCCGGCGGAACTTTTTGCCTTTTGATGACTCTTCTATTCTGGACCTTGTCCCACAATCCGTTTGACCTGAAGACACGCTGTAGTGGGGCGCCCCTTTACCGTTTCAGTTGCCATTCCGCCCGCTTTTGCTACACTGTGCCTCTTCCGCCATTCAGCTGTTTACCGCCCGCTCTTGCGACTACAGCGTCTCGCTCACCATGTAGTTGAGTTGCTCCCGCTCTTGCGGTGCAGCGATAGGCGGCTGCCACAGGACTCTCAAAATGGCGGCCGGCTCTTCGGTTTTAGGCCTGGTCCACTAAAATGGCCCTGGGACACCTTGGAACTCGGACGCTTCCCTGATAGGGCTTGGGTCCCATTCTCGAAAGCGTCCCCTCAGCCGTGAAGATTCTACAAAAGTCTTGGGGGGCCCCCGACTCCCGCAGGCTTCTGGTGGGGAGCGGCTGCCATGTCTGCTCGTGGAATGGCCACGACGGAGCTACGAGATGGTAGTGCTCTCATGCTGACGCCAGCTTTACTCTGAAACATCCAGAAACACTGTAGACTACCAATTCGATCAGTTCCGGTAGCGCCCCAACATGACCCGGAAGAGAAGAACTTGCCCTCCCCTCTTTGACTGATGGTTCTTGTTGCCTGTCCCCTCTCTTGTCATTTAACAGAACTTTTTGGACTGCTGAAAGGGGTTGTGTTCCGAACGCTGGTTGGTGGAGACATTTTGACTATATTCTTGACCTACGTTGTCGCGTAATGCGTTATATGACACGCCGCGTTAGCACACCCGGAAGTGATCCGAGGCGCGGCGCGCAGCGTGTAACGTAAGCATAACAGGTCATGTGACTTGTTAATAAAACTTTTCATTGGTTCATTTTACTTTTGTTATTTTAATGATGTAAAGCTTGGTCATATGACCTAAAAATTACGCTTTTTATTGTTTTCGAACATTATTTTTTTTTAAACATATGTTATAATATTCCAGGCTAATGTACTTTCCCGGAAAATTTACAACTGTCCTGCAAGTAAAATATATTCCTTTTTCGAGAAAAAGGGCGTTTCTTCGTTCCATGACGGAGCCGTTGAGTAAAAGAGACTCGGCCTGCTGTCTTAGTCGCCGATACGCCTGATTATCAGATTCTTATCGATCACTTTATGTTGCAGAAATGAAAAACACAACTGCCCTTGACCATTTATCTTTACTGCGTTCCTACATATTATACCTTTTATCCGTCATGTAATTGGACTACTTTATTTCACTTGCCTTTTACTGATTCGAAAACAGTGACTAAAAGTAAAAACTTTACCAATGTAAATACTACTACCATGTTTTGTTTTAAAAAGCTTTATTGTGAAAATGTCAGTATACAAATACGGGTCTATAACCACGTGGGCCGGCCACGGAGCAAACTGGAATCGTATATGATGAGGAGACATTTACATTATGGAGGAACGTAATGAACGAGCCATTAGGTTGCAAGAACTAAGGTGTCTAACAATTGCGGAATCGGTGGACGTACATTTTGTAATTAAAATACGACAGGGCCACTTACAAAAAAGTTATCTAGATATACATTTGCGTGCAAGTACCATGGGTGACGTTAATTCGAACTTTCAATAGTACAGTAATCAATAACACATCAGAACTTAATATCAATAGGGATGTTGAAATATTCAATCAATTCTCGTCCCCGCCCGCCATGAGCATCAAAACTGCATTCATATCTCGTGATATCAAGGTTGTTCAACTAGTACACAACAATGAGTTACGAGTCCCATTTATACCGGCGCCATTTTGGGCGAGGCCGGGCAGGTCCAAGATATAGTCAAAATGTCTCCACCAACCATCGGCCAGACCAGAACCCCTTTCGGCCCTTTATGCTACAAGATGGTGTCTTCCATTCAGAAAATATTATTGGCAGCATTTTGAAAGGAAACATAAACAGCCGTTCTCCTAGTGAGTTTCACATTGTTACATTTAGGAAGAATGTTGAAGAGTAGTATGTGGAAAATCTGAAGCCATTTTTCTACAAACTCTCAATCAGCCTTGGATGGAAAAAAAATCCTGAAGAATGTACAAACTGAAAACCAATTTTTGTCTGTATAGCATCAACAGCAACGCTTGAGTCAGCTTTGTGGCAAGCCGCCATTTTCATTCACTCAATAGCGTCCCCCTGCACACATTCAGGGACCTGGTCGTGTTTTCAGATGAAAGGGATTGTAGGACAAGAAGCAGAAAAGAAAAGGAAAAAAGTTCCGCCGAACCTCGGGAGCCGGCCGCCTATGTCATGTGCGACCTTTGGCCACACCAGGGCAATAGTGAAGCTGCAGCAGGTGCAAATAAGCTTCAGACAGTCTTACAAGCACTGCTCAGAACTCTCAACTATGGCACTCAACATCCAGGACTTGCCATTCGGATCTTGGCGCCTTGTGCTGGTTCCGACCTATTCACACATCAGTCCACTACTGACATCACCTCATAAGCCAACGGGACACCCCACGCCGACTTTCGGCGCAGCATTGTAGGATGGCCACACCAGTGCGGCAATTTGCTGGACACCACCTCGGTGCCATCCGGATCTCGGTGCGTTGTGCTGCCTTCGGCCTACTGTAGCCGCAAGTGCGGACGCAACTCAGTTGGACGGCGAGTGAAACGCTAAGGGGCGCCGCACTGCAGCCGAGGAGCCTCCATCTTGGGGGAGACGCACAGCCCCCACTGACTGACGCGACCTCACAGGCCAACGGGGCGCCCCACGCCGACTTTCGGCGCAGCATTGTAGGATGGCCACACCAGTGCGGCAATTTGCTGGACACCACCTCGTTGCCATCCGGATCTCAGCGCGTTGTGCTGCCTTCGGCCTATTCGCACATCGGTCCGCTACTGACGCCGCCTCATGTGCCAACGGATTTTCTACGCTTTTTGTAGCCCTATGCCGCATAACAGGTCATGTGACTTGTTTATAAAACTTTTCATTGGTTCATTTTACTTTTGGTTTCCTAAAGATGGAAGGCTTGGTCATATGACCTAAAAATAACACTTTTCATTGGTTTAGAAAAATTTTTTTTCCCAAACGATGAAAGCCCCACCTTGTTTCTGGATGTTTCAGACTAAAGCTGGCGTCAGCATGAGAGCACCACCATCTCGTAGCTCCGTCGTGGTCATTCCGCGAGCAATCATGGCAGCCGCTCCCCACCGGAAGCCTGCGGGAGTCGGGGGCCCCCAAGACTTTTGTAGAATCTTCACGGCTGAGGGGACGCTTTTCGAGAATGGAGCCCAAGCCCTAGCAGGCAAGCGTCCGAGTTCCAAGGTGTCCCAGGGCCATTTCAGTGGACCAGGCCCAAAACCGAAGAGCCGTCCGCCATATTAAGAGTCATGTGGCAGCCGCCTATCGCTGCACTGCAAGAGTGGGAGCAACTCAACAACATGGTGAGCGAGACGCTGTAGCCGCAAGAGCGGGCGCAACTCAGCTGGATGGCCGCCACCTGGGGAGGCCCGTTCACGCCGCCTCCCCCACGCCCCCCCCCGGGCCGCCCCACGCCAATTTTCGGAGCAGCATTGTAGGATACCAAAACCAGTGCGGCAGTTTACTGGACATCACCTGGGTGCCATCAACATCTCAGCGCGTTCTGCTGCCTTGGGACTATTCGCACAACAGACCGCTACTGACGAGGCCTCCCCCCGCACCACCCGGGACGCCCCACGCCAATTTTTGGAGCAGCATTGTAGGATACCAAAACCAGTGCGGCACCCAGGCGACATCATCTGGGTGCCGTCCAGAACTCAGCACGTTGTGCTGCCTTGGGACTATTCGCACAAAAGACAGCTTCTGACAATTGTTGCTTTTTTTGGTGAAAAATGTTTAAATGTTTTTACAGTTTTTGTTCCGTTCATTATATTTAAAAGTTAATAAAGTTTTATAATCTTACTTTGTTGGAGTGTTATATATTTTTTTTTAAACGGGTGAATGGGGCCTTGAATCGGGTTATTGTCATGTGTGGGCTTTGCAAGTGTACTGCTACAGGATCGGACATTTCAAACTCAAATGCACGTTCTTTTTCTTACCTCTCCGAAGCATGGAGCGCAATAGCAGGCAGAGAAAGGGTGATGCAAGTGTTGAACACTGCCTAGCCTGGATGTTGCTGGCATTTCCCCCCCCCCCCGCTCCTGAAAGAGGACACACACACACCGCCGCCCCGAGTACTTCACAGATCTTTAAAAGACCATGCGCTTGTTTATGAGGCTTAAATGGTTTATCACCCCTTTTAGAACCCCTGCATCGACCCTCTGACGTTTCCTGGAAGAATTACCACGTAACACAATACCAAGCCCTGTCAGCTGAAACCCCCGAGGAATCATGGGGCATATTATCAAGGGGGTTTATCTCCGCTTTTTTGGCTTTAAAAGCCAAGAAAGCGGAGATAAAATTATCTCCCTATTACCAAGCTGTCGCTAACACCAGTTAGTGACAGCTAAAAGGAGATAGCGACCATCGTGGGCCCCGCTTTGCATGTCAGTGATAATGCCCTGAGCAGTTCTTAGCCATGTTATCCAATGGGAGGTGGATAACATGGCTAAGAGCATTTGCTCGATAATACATGAATATCGCTGACTTTTCTGCGATATTCATGCATTGCGGCCGTTTTTTATCGCATTTGCGATAAACCTTGCTAATAGCAAGGTTTATCTGCGATAAAAATTGCCGATGTGCGGCGATAATTTTTGTCTCTAAACAAGTTAGAGACAAAAATTATCGCTAGTTGTTGGTAATATGCCCCCGGGTTTTTGCTTGCAGAAATCGGGAGGCGGGAGACTAGCACTGAAATCAGTAGTCTAGCGCCTGAATCGGGAGGGTTGGCATGTCTGGATTCTCTACAGCTGGGGCCATAAACTACATCCGCAGGGGTAGGTGATAGCCTGGGACCAGCCTGGCATCTAATATGGCTGCCGTGCACGACAAAATTGTGGCATTGGAAAAAAGGCAAGATGGCGCAGACAATGTTTATCAATAAGGATTCATTTATAACAAAATATTTTATCGCAGTGACAAATTGGCGGTCAACACTTCCTGATTTCCATCGAATCGAACGTTAACAGACGTCACGCAGCAAAAAAAATAAAAAGCTCACGCACAGCCGCTGGAAGAGATGTATCAACATATATGAGCCTCCTCAGCCACCCTCATGAAACATAGGGGATTAAGATACGTCTCCCGCACCCCCTTATACCTAGTAATTTAATTAAAACGAAGCACAAAATGGCGAATTCCCGTTTCGCTACCAGTTTGCGGCCCAGTTCGCGGCCGCGTGAAGTGCTTCTACCGTGAAAAATCATTTTTTTTTTATTTTCCCCACGGGACCCTTTAATAACCCCAACAAAATTCCTAGGGGGTCAAGAGGGGTATACCTTGCCCCCTTTCATTAAATTCCCCCTTCGTTTTTCACCTCTTCTTCTCTCTCGATCCTACCGAGAGATAAGATGGCGGCCGCTCCGGACTGTTTAGAATGTTGACAGACACGGGGGAGCCAATCAGCTTCGCATCGCAAAGTTCCGTTTCGCGAAAAGTAAGCGAACGGGAGCGCAGCCTGGAGCGCTGTTACAGATATATATCTTGTTTTAAATGTTAATTTCTCAAAAACTACTGGAGCACACACATTGAGACCTAGCAAAGGCACATCGGGCTAACACTCCCTACAATTTTGCCAAGTTTCGTGCAAATCCATTCAGCCATTCGAGCTAAAAGTGAGTCCAACCGCCCTATGGAAATTAACATGGGAAAAACGCGTTTTGGGACCCCCCTTTTTTAAGCTAAACTGAAAGCATATTTTCCGTAAATTCACATTATCTTTCTCAGTCATGTGAAAATGAAGTCTGACATTCTCAGTAAAACATGTACATCCAACAAGGACAGAGACTGTCAGTTGATTCCTTTGTGTTCTACTGCAGCCTCCTAGAGTGTTCTAAAGAACAACTAGAGCGCTAACAGTCCTACTTATTACAAAGGTATGGCACACCTGAAGCCATCTTGATTGGAATAAAGTGGTAACTCTTAAAACATTTAATTTAAAAAGAAACATGAGGGGGTATATTTTTCCATAGAAAGTATGATTAGTGCTGCAGAATGAAAAATTAGGGCACATTTTGAGTGACTTCTCAAACCCTCTTCAGTTTTATTAAAAAATTCTGACATACAGTCTCCCAAGATGGCCACCAGAGACAAAAGAGCCTAAATGTACCCCAAGTATAGCCCAATGACAGAATGTCCCAGAGTGTTCTAAAGAACAACTAGAGCGCTAACAGTCCTACTTATTACAAAGGTATGGCACACCTGAAGCCATCTTGATTGGAATGAAGTGGTAAGTCTGAAAACACTCAATTTAAAAAGGAACAACATGAGGGGGTTAATTTTGCCATAGAAAGTATGATTAGTGCTTCAGAAAGAAAAATTAGGTATCATTTTGAGTGACTTCTCAAATCCTCTTCTATTTCATTAAAAAAATTCTGACATGCAGATTGAAACATGCACTTTGAATACCAGCAGCAGACGTCCCTGGTGAGCAGTAGCTTTACTACAGTGATCTAATGTGCAACTAGAGTGCTAACATTCAGAATTTATGGCAAATGTGTGACACATCTGAATGCCTTCTTGATGGAACCAAAGTAAACAAGCATTGAAAATGCAATAGATCTCGCCCTCGTTTAAGTTAAAGCCATTCTGTTTGTAATGAGGTGGCTTTTTGGCTTTGGTTTTATTAGTGTTTTTTCAACTTTCATGTAAATAACATGCATCTGTATGCATATAAGTATATGTATGCATGCATTTATGTTTGTATTTATATAGATATACAGATGATATAGGTTTATATATGTATGTATATATATATATATATATATTCACTGAAAAAACCATAGGTTATAGACCATATATAGTTAGGAATTAGCATTTACAAAACCTTGAAAATTCACTGAAAAAACCATAGGTTATAGACCATATATAGTTAGGAATTAGCATTTACAAAACCTTGAAAATTCACTGAAAAAACCATAGGTTATAGACCATATATAGTTAGGAATTCGCATTTACAAAACCTTATTTTACTCACACAAAACCATTGAAATTCCATATATAGTTAGTTGCACTAACTATATATCGCGCACCCGCAATCCACTGCTGATGATGTCACATATTACATCATTCATGACATGGTCAGTGACATCACTGATGACATCACTGATGACATCTCAAAGGACATCACTGATGACATCACTGATGACAACATCCAGTGACTGTATGTTTCTGTAAAGTTAAAATATGTCTTACATATTGAAGAATGAGTGGATGTATAAGTGTCTGGATGAAGGATTTAGTAGGTGCATGACTGACTGTATGAGTGAGTGATTAAATGTGTCTCACTGAGTGCATGGGTTAGTGACTAAACTGTCTTAATTTGTGCATCATTATGTCTGTTGTTCTGTAAACTGTTGCATGTGTTGATAAGTAGCTATATGAGTAACTATATGGGTTATTGATTGGTTGCCCAAGTATTTGTATGGGAGACTGAGTGTGTGTGTGTGGGTGGCTGGGAGGTGTATGACTGTGCATAGATGTGTGAGCAGTTGATTCACTAGATGTATGGTTTCAAAAGTGCATGTGGAAACAGCTGTATGGGCGGTTGACTGTGTGCATGATTGTATTGGTGAGTGAATGGATATCTCAGTGCTACATGTCAAAGTAAGTACATATGTAAAACACAGTACATGTGAGAGTTGACATATATAAATAACTGTGCATAAGAGCCAGTGAATGTGTGAGTGGCTGTATGGATCATTGTGAACTTGTATCAGGGATTGTATAAGAGAGTAAATATGTGTTAGTATATGTTTGAATAAGTAAAGTTTGTATAACTGTATAGTTGAGGAAATGGAGGTGTGATTGATTCTTTGCATGACTGACTAGGTGTGTGAGTAACTCCATGGATGAGTGACAGTCTGTGAGTGTCTGTTTACACTGATTGTATCTAAGGTTCTATTAGAGTCTGAAGAGGTTCATCGTATTATCACATGAATGATATCATCAGTGATGTGATCAGTAATGTCAAATGAGATGTCATCAGTGATGTCATTTGAGATGTCACTGACCATGTCATGAATGATGTAATATGTGACATCATCAGCAGTGGATTGCGGGTGCGCGATATATAGTTAGTGCAACTAACTATATATGGAATTTCAATGGTTTTGTGTGAGCAAAATAAGGTTTTGTAAATGCGAATTCCTAACTATATATGGTCTATAACCTATGGTTTTTTCAGTGAATATATATATATATATAGCCTCACACAAAAGTGTACTCCAATCAAGAGCATTCAGGGAATTGCGGTGAGATCTTGGCACCACCTTCTGGCAGTTTATAGATTGTATATAAACTCATTCATGTAGTCACACATCCCCTGGGCCCATCTTCAATCATGGGCCGCATCAATCCAAAAGTTTTAAAACCATGTACATATCCACTATTGCACAGTGGTCAGGCTGTCCCAGACTTTTTTTCTGCAGAGTTTTCAAGGGTGTGTCAGAGTTTAAGGGGGTGTCAGTGGTCCCTGGTGGGATGTGGATTGTAATCACCTGTGAATAAATTAGGAAAAACTCCTGAGAGTGTGATGTACTTGTTTTACATGCTTAAAAATTAGGAATATGTGGTATAGCAATAAACGCTGGCACCAGCAGTCAGAGTGTGTGCTCTGTGCCCACTTTTGTGTCAGGATAGATTTAAAGTGGCTGCGCCTGGCATAAAAGAACTTACTGCAGAGCTAAGGGAGATACCTATCTGTGACGGGTGTACTATACACTAGGAGACTGGGACAGCCTGGATGGGCATGGACTCTTAGACACCTAATTTGCAATGCTCGATTTACCGACCTCAAAAAGATTGAAGGCTGAATCTGCCATTGCAGGATTTGCTTTGAGTTCATGATCACCAGATTATCGCATTGGTGAGCAATGAGGGTTCAACTCAATTAGCCTTAAAGCTGGCTTCAGTAGCCACATTTATTTATGAACTGCATTTCAGTCAAATACATTTGTTGAATGCTCAACAGTAACCGCATTAATTGTCCAGAGAGGGCTGCATTTAGTGAATGCGCTTAGAACTGCTTTTATTAAATGCACCATGTGACTTTGTTTCATTGAATGCACCATAATAACTGCTGTTGATACAAACCGGCTCTTCCGCTACCCAAGACTTTGCTCTCCCCCACTCCAGACCATGAAAGTACTGGAATGCTTCATTACTGACTTTTCAGAGTATTATTATTATTATTATTATTATTATTATTATTATTATTATTATAATAGAGTTTTATAAATCGCCTGGTTACATGCCCCGGCGTGTCCCCGCGCTGAGAGCGAAGTATGGAGTATTCAGATCAAGAGGTTACAGCAGTGCTAGGCGGAAGAGGTAGGTTTTTAGGGCTCTTTGGAACTTGGCCTCAGAAGGTTAGAGGCGAAGTTCTGTTGGAAGCAGGTTCCAGTTCTTGGCTGCGAGGAGCCTGAAAGATCTGCCCCCCATGTGAGCTTTACGAATTTTGGGGACAACTGCCAGACCGGTTCCAGAGGATCTAAGCATCCGCTCTGGTCTGTAGGGGGTAATGAGGCTATTTAGGGGGGCGGGCGCCCTGCCTCCAAAGATGCGATGACACATGCATAGAACTTTGAAGGTAATCCTTTCTCTGATCGGAAGCCAGTGAAGGGACTTCAGAGCATCTTTAGAGGGCGTTCTCCTAGGAAGCCTCAGCACCAGCCGGGCTGTGGCATTATGAAGTACCTGGAGACGGTTGAGGCTTCTAGCTGTTATACCCAGATATAGAAGGTTAGCGTAATCGAGCCTGGATGTGACCAAGGCATGCACAAGGGTCTGTCTGGCACCAACAGGAAGTAGGTCCAGGACCTTACGTAAGCTCTTGAGTATACCGAAGCACATTCCGACCACCGATTAACCTGGGGAGCAAATGACAAATCGGAGTCAAATAATATCCCGAGATTTTTAGCCTGTTGACAAGGCACTGGAGTAGAGCCCAGGCAGTCTGGCCACCATGCCGAGGACCACACAGTCGGACCCCCTCCCACCACGAGCACTTCAGTTTTGGACCCATTCAGCTTCAGTCAGTTGTTAGACATCCAGGAAGCAAGCTCCTGCATGCAAGCACTGAAGCTGGATGCCGCAACTTCAGGTGAGATGACCAGCTTTGTCTCATCGGCATATGACACTAGTTGGATACCATGACTTTCCACAATGGTGGCTACAGGGGAAGCGTATAGGTTGAACAAGGTAGGGCTCAGGGCAGAGTAGGATAAGCAATGTGCCAGGGTGAGTGCAATGGGTTGTGTGAGTGCAAACTGAGCAGTGTACCTGTATGAGTTAAGGCTATGTAGTGTACCTGACATTACAGGGTGAATCTTGTGCCTGGGAGAGAGCAGAGTGAGCAGTGAGCCTTTGTGAGTGCAGATGGAGCACTGTTGGTGAGTGGTGTCTGGTTAATGGATGAGACTTTGTAAATGCAAAGTGAGCAGTGTGAGTGCAGGGTGAACTGTGTGCAGGTGTGATTACAAGGTAAGCTGTGAGAGTGCAGAGGAAGCAATGTTGCTGTGTGAGAGAGATACTGTTGCACCTGATAGAGGGCAGAGAGAGCATGATGTCTCTCTGAGTGAAGGGTGAGTTTTGGGTCTCTAAGTGCATTGTGTTGAGTGCAGGAAGGTACCATTTGCAGTCTTTTAAAATAAATTGTAGTACGTTTTCCCAAAATGTATTCAATAAAATACATAATTTTCACCCAAGTGAGAGTACACCTCTCGCACTTCCTCTTAACTCAGGCTTGCTTGCTGCGTTAGCTAGTGCATTATATTCGGGTAGGAGCAATTTGCAACATATTTTTTCAAAATCCACCAGCCGCCACTGTAATTATCACAGCTTAATCTGTGATATTTCAATTCTTGTCAAGGAATTCCATTAAACATGATTGCAGTTTTAAACCTTTGGCACTTAATTGTAGTAGAGCAGAACACTTTGCAACCTCTCACACTGCCCAAGTCCCACTCATCAGCTTCTCTAGTCTATAGAGCATTGGTTGACAGAACACCAGTTCTTTCTTTCTTTCTTTCCAAAAATACCTATAGAACTGAAAGGTCAACCAATACAGTGATCATTCATAATTGACAGTATTGTCAGTGTTTATATTTCCAAAAATAATGAAAAAAAAGAATAACTTATAGTCTACCCACTCTCCCAAACCCACTCCCCATGCTGGTGCGCATGCAGATCTCAATCAGGCTGATGGTCCCTCAGCTGTCGGAGGCATTTTGGGGCTCCAGGTCAGTAGTTGCGCTAAGCTGCTGCCTCAACATGACAGTATCAAAAAGTGTGCATAACTTTTGCAATCTCTGCCTACACCACTTCTTAAGAACATGTGATGATTTTGGATGTTATTCACAATTATTTCTGGTAAAATAGTGGGGAAAACTTCCATCAAAAAGGATATGGACTTCTAACACTGAAGACTTAAGAGGACGCAAATTAGGTCTCCAAACAATTTTTTTACCTGCACTTCCCCAAAAATAATCATATTGGACATACTACATTCTTTCAGTCATACATTTCAAATATCACCTAGGAGCCTACAGCCAATCCTGAGAACGTCATGGTCTCTTAGGAGTATGAAGTACCTGTAGTAGTAATATTTTATTTGATATCCATGCACCATCAACGTATACATACATACACAACATAATAACAGTATGTAAAATTTTAAAAATGCAATTCAAAACAACAAATAGCTCATTCATACAATAAAATCAATACCACTTCTAATCCATTCCTATATACAGTTAGTACAAAGACAGCCTTTGGCTGTGTGTAAACAAGCAAAAGAAGGATCACAAAATGTTATCACAGGTCTCATAACAATTTAAAAAGTGAAAGTATATATGAATTAATATTAATTGAGAGTCAAAATACATCGTATTCACTAGACTACCTTTGCTGCAATTTTGCTACGCTTAACCTATACTGTCTGTAAAAATGTACCGATAGCAAAAACAATTACAGGAGAGGTATCACTCTTTAAAATTGTATACGCCACAAGATACCTTGTCAAGCCCAAGTCCCAACAAATTGCACAGATCCATTTACGGCGAGACCTGAGATAAACAGGCAAGAAAACAATATATGTATCTCGTCTTCGCTGTCCAACCAACAGGCCGGTCAAATGCTAGATACTGGATACTTATTCTATATAATAGTAAAAGATCTCAAAGGAAGAATACTAAAACTCAAACGGATATACAAACTTTTGGCTAGGGGCAGATCTCAAAGGAAGAATACCAAAACTCAAACGGATATACAAACTTTTGGCTAGGGGCAGATCTCAAAGGAAGAATACCAAAACTCAAACGGATATACAAACTTTTGGCTAGGGGCAGATCTCAAAGGAAGAATACCAAAACTCAAACGGATATACAAACTTTTGGCTAGGGGCAGATCTCAAAGGAAGAATACCAAAACTCAAACGGATATACAAACTTTTGGCTAGGGGTATGAAGTACTATATAAGTTTGGAAATATCTACAATAGTGAAAGTGGAGCATTTTTAAACACATCAAGACTGTAACATCAGTGAAAAATACATGGCTGGACAACTTTACCCCCTCAAGCGGACAGATCACCTAATGCATTTTTGGGAAAATTTGTGGAGAATGATACATTTAAAATGACGTTGAACCCTTGCAATTTAAACTGAAAAACACTAGGCCCACATTATAGAATATACTATATTTCGGATTTGGGGGGGGAATAGGTATGTTCTCATTCAAAGGATTTACAAGTTGTGCATTTAAGCACTGCAGGTTTGCTTTCTCTTACAATTTGTTCAAGTGCGTGCTACTGTGGAGTGAGAGGGGAAAAGGTCAAGAAAAGAGGAAAAACCTACTGAACTCAGTGGAAGCATCAATTCCCAAGATACTTACAGCTGCGCAATAGGAAAACAAAATTGACTGCCCTGGAATCTGCACTCTGAGCCAGATTTCCCAGCATCCTCAGAATTTTGCTGTAAGTGCATTACATTGTTAAAGAAAACCAGGCTGCATCTAAAAAGAAAAGTTTATTTTTTTAACTTACACAAATGGGTTGAAACTTCAAATTGGGGTTGGTAACTTTGCAGTGGTTTACAAATGCTATTTCGTCCTAAATCATTGAGACCTATGGATAGGAATCGTTTTTTGTAAGCGACTTCTACAACACGTCACTTCCACATAGTGACTCCTTATTTATTTCTAAACCCATAAAAGTATGTAGATAGTTACTGACTACTAAAATAGGATTAGTAAATTGATAAAAACAGTTTTTCAATTGCAAGCTCCGAATCGGACAGTTTGTGACTGAAAAACTGAGTTCTACATCTGGTCCTAGGTTATCTTTACTACCTTTCTACTAAATGTAATGGAGCAATGATCTACCAACCAAATACATGGGGAGTATGTGCAAATAGGTGTTTTCAGTGGATAATAGCTCCACCCCTCCTAATCTCATTGTGTACCCATAGCAGGCATCTGCTACTTCCCCAAACCCTTTCTCCGACCTTTACCTGATGCTCACTCATCAGAAATAGGAACAATGCCAAATAGACACACTTGATTGTAGGGGCTGGACTAGCTTGATGCACAGGAAACCTGCATTGGCAGTTATAAGAAAATAAAGGCTAAGTCGACAAAGTACATAGACAATGGTCTCCCTCGTGCAGTGACTTGAAGAGACACCAGCCAGCGCATGACCTGACAGTTCCAATAATAGAAGCCCCGCAGATTGTGTCTTGCTTGGACAGGGCACATTGCGAGTGCATTGAACCTTGGGTGTGTCTGTGCGCGGCTGCAGAGCAAACATTAAAAGGAGTAGTGGGACTGGAGAAACCTGAAAGGGTAAGCTTCTTCAACTCACATGCTGCACAGCTCAGTGCAAGGTGCCATCTGACAGCACTCACTCAGGAAATCAAGAACCAGTTGAAGCTGCTCCGCTAAAGCTGAGGAGCGTTGCCCCATTGCTGCTGTGAAGCAGCAAAAAAAAAAAAAAGGAAAAATAAATTGATAATAATGCAATGCTATTATCATGTTATTCTTTCCTGTTGCTGCAGCATGAGGGTGGGGCTGCTCTGCTGACAGAGCAAGGGAGGAGTGGTGGGCACACTAAAGTGTGCATGATGCTTTGACCATCCCTTTCAGGCCGGCCAAACAGTCATGCGCCCTTTAGCATGAACCACGGCGCTCAGACCAATCACAGCAACGCATTACAGCGTTATGATTGGCTCCGGGGAGCCAGGCTGCTTCCTGTTCAGCAGAGGAGAGGCGACATGGGACAGATCGACACAGAGGTAACTGAATTTTTCTTTTTTTTTACAATTATACCTCCTTACCCCCTTGAGTCCCTGTCCCACTGCCCCAGATCCATTGGCCACCACTGTCAAGAACTACTCAATACGCCTGAGTGAGCTGCTTCTGTGGGGCTGTGAAATATCTACACATGTTGCGATGCTTACTGATAGCAGTTAGCAAAACAATCATTCCAGCACTATGAGTGCGCAGTACAGAACAGTGCTCCTGAAAGTGCAGGGCCTTGGGCAATTAGCCCTGCATGTACACTTTCCACACCCATGTGGTTCTGTAGCAAGCGTCAATCTCCCTTGTGTCAATAAAACCAAAGTTAATTTTAAATGCTACCTGACTCAGAAAGTTTTCATCGGCATGATTCATATACGTTTCTGATATTAAATTTGTTGAGGGTCTTGGGCAACGAGTAATTTATGTGTTGGTTTTACATAGAGTGTGCTTGGGCACAGAGGTAACTGAGTGATTTACAAGAAGCAGGCACATTGCCCTGAAATATGATGATCAGATTGTTAGACAAGCACTGGGGGAATAAGCAGAGTCCGTTTACATTTAAAATGAGACAGACATTGGAGTAATAAGATAGTGAGATGAAAGAAGGAGAGGTCAGAGGACGCAAAGGAGAGAGTTGCATCACAAGCATGGCGCATACTGATAAAATACAAATAAAATTGCAACGTAGATGAGGAGTGTTTTAGAGTGTGAAGTACAGAAGAAGGGGAAGCTGAGGTAATGGGAAGCTGGGGTACAGCATCAAAGGCGAGGGTATTTTGTGGGGAAAGTGCTGGAGTGGGGCTTAAAGGGAAGGCTGAAGTAGTGAGGGGAGTAGCAGCTCATAATACAATTATATATATATATATATATATATATATATATATATATATATATATATATATATATCCTACTGGCAGTCGCCAGTAGGTAGTTATAGTTAGGATTTTTTTCAATGTTAAATCTCAAAATTCTATTTGGAATAACTTTGGCACCGGTTGACAAATCTGCCTGAAGATTTCCTCAAAATGGCCTCGTCGAGCTCCGGTCCTTCCCTGAAAGTTTGGGGGGGATGCGTCAAGTGGGGGCCGAGATAAAAGGGGGGTCCCAAAACGCGTTTTCCCCATGTTAATTTCCATTGGGCGGTCGACCTCACTTTTAGCCCGAACGGCTGAATGGATATACACCAAACTTGGCAAAATTGTAGGGACTGGTAGCCCAACGTGTCTTTGCTATGTTTTAAGATATGTGCTCCAGTGGATTTTGAGTAATTTAGGTTAAAAAAAATATATATATCTATAAGCGCGCTCCGGTGCGCGAAACAGTGCGCTACGCGAGTTCACGCGCGAAAAGCTGATTGGCTCTCGGGTGTCTGTAAACATTCCAAACAGTCCGGAGCGGCCGCCATCTTGTGTCTCGGTAGGATCGAGACACAAGAGGTGGCAAAAACAAAGGGGGAAATGACCATAAGGGGGCAGGGGTAGACCCCCCCTGACCCCCTAGGTTTGATGTGGGGGTCATAAAAGGGATTTTCGCGGGGGGAGCGCCTGATACGCACACCGGGGAGCGTATCATGGGGGAAAAAGAAAGACAGTTTTTAAAAAATGTAGCATTTCCATATAAATTGGAGGTAGTTCTGAAAAGAACTGTTTTTTTTTCTTTTTGTTGTTTTATATATTTTTTTGATTTTCAGAACTATTTTATATTTTTTTGTAGTTTTTCTGGGGTGAAACAAAAGACAGGGAATTTCAAACAGCTCAACTGGAGCAAAAAAATAGAAAAAAATTAAGGTTGCTTGCTGCAGTGATGGTTGTCTGCAGCTCGATTAGGTAAAGTGATGCTCTGCTCACCATATGATATAGTTTTGTTGCAATATATGCAAACAAATTTAAATTTTGAAAACTTGGTTTGGACATTAGGGACCATCTCCCTAGCCTCTGCACCCGATGGAGTGGGTTGGTTGGAGGTGGTGGAAGTAGAAGGATGGGGAGGGTTCTTGGTCAGTTGCCTGACTTCTGCTCTTGAATAATTGTTTGGGTGCTTCCTCTGCATATGCCTTATCATCGTGTAGTTCCCAAACGAATATTTTTTGTTTGGGTTCCCTCTTGACAGTTCTTGGTCACAGATGAGGCAAGTCACCTTTGCTGCATTTACTTTTTTGGCACCCCTTGGCATTTTGAAAAACTCCCAAATAAAATGTTCTTTGGGTTTGTATGGGGGATTGTCCTCAGGCAGATATTGCCTCTCCTCCTGCTCCTCTTCGTCCTCCTCTTCTTCATGACCACCAATGTGGTCTTGTGGTGGTGGTGGAGGTGGTGGTGGTGCAGATGCACCTGCAGCTGCTACTACTGAAGCCATTTCTCACAGAATGCAGGTCTTCTTCACTCAAACAACAAAGTGAAAATGAGGAAAAAAGGTGGGGTCTTTCATCATTTGGAAAACAAAACTGTTGTGAACCAATCAAAAGTGTTATTTTCAGGTCACATGACCCGACGCACTTACTCTACGCGCCCCGGGGTGTGTCCCGGGGCGCGCCCAGGGGCGCATCGCGTAAGTGCGTCGAATGCTTCCGGGTGCGTTTATGCCATGCGTATCACGCGGACGCGGCAACGCGATACGTCACAATCATGTTTTCGTTCGCGACATTGGCGCTAACGGCACGCTTCCCGGTTCGCGCACCGAGGCGCTTCAAACGAGTACGCTCTCCGGGGCGCTCACCGGGGCGCGCACCGGGAGCGCTCCAAGGAAAAAAAAACATTTTTTTTTTAAATAAATAAATTTAAAAAATAAAATGGGAAAAATTGTAGGGATTGGTAGCCCGATGTGCCTTTGCTATACTCAAGTGGTTTTTACGAAAATTAACTTTCAAAAAAATATATATTGTGCTACATTGGGCTATATATATATGTTAGAGCCCAAATGTAGCCCAAATGTAGCCGAATGTAGCCCAATGTAGCCCAAAGATGGCCACCAGAGACAAAAAAAACAAATGTAGCCCAAATATCAGCCATATGTAGCCCAACTATAGCCCAATGATAGAATGTACCAGAGTGTTCTAAAGAACAACTAGAGCGTTAACAGTCTTACTTATAAAGCGAGACTTATAGTTAGGAATTAGCATTTAAAAAACCTATGAAATTCACTGAAAAAACCATAGGTTTCACACCAGTTATAGTTACCTGGAAATTTTACTGACATAAAACCATTGAAATTCCACGTTATAGTTAGTTGGACTCACTATAACTTGCGCGCCTGCAATGCACTGCTGATGACGTCACATATTACATCACTCATGACATGGTCAGTGACATCACTCATGACATCACTGATGACTCCATCCTTGTGACAGAGTGACAGACCTCCGTTCAGTGTAATGTAACCCTTGAAACACATATTCAAAAATAGAAACTAACATTTACAAAAAGTGGAGATACCTATACCAGTTACAACAACCAATTCAGTAATTCCACCATTTATATACACATCCACTCATTCACCAACAGTTCTATATAGTCATTCATACATATACTCACTTATCATATGTAGTGAGACACCTTTACATCCGTTAACACACCGACAGTCTTCCAAAAGTTACTCACACACATACTCACACATGCAAATAAACTATTGAACATCTATTTATTTGCATATACAGCTATACACACACAGCACATTAATTCTAAGGAAACTTACACATACTTACTCTTAAACAATCACTTATAGAAACACATACTCATTTAAACAGGAACTCTTTCAATCTCTCACTCTCACATATACTCACTTATATACATCAATACTCACATATACTAGATTAAAACATATGTAGTTACTCATGAAGACACTAGTGAGACAGTCATTCACTCACTAACACACACATATACACACTCTTCCACGCATACAGTCCTGCACATATGCTGTCTTCAAAACACATACAAACAGTGAGTTAGTCATTGATGCATCTATGTGCTAAATAACACCCCCACCAAACCATACAGATGCTCATAAGGATACTAAAAAAAAAACATCTAATAACACATATACAAACACATGTAGCTACTCACCAACCAATGCAGCCACTTATACACAAAGTGAAACACTGATACAAACATTTAAATATTTAAACAATACTTGCTAATATATGTATTCACTAAGATACACTTAATAAGCCAGTTAACCAATCATTTTTTTTAAAAACATCCATTAAGACACTTATTTAAACATGTATTCTTCCATCGACCTTTACATATACGTATATAAAACATATTTATTTTTTCAGAAAGACACACATTCACTGGATGGTCACGAGAAGAATGAAATAATATATATATATATATATATATATATATATATATATATATATATATATATATATATATATATATATATATATATATTTACGCTTCAAACATCCCAGGATCGTCGGTCCTTCAGGAAAGTAGCGCACACAGGGGGTAGTTCCACAAAGATTTTATTGCGAGAACCAAACAGCAACGCCGCGTTTTGCCTTAGGGCTTCGTCGGCACAATTTGACGAAGCCCTAAGGCAAAACGCTTCCTGGAAGTCAGCTCTGTCAAGGGTGTGATAATGCTACCATACCCCTTGATAAACCTCCTGTAATACCCTGTGAGCCCTAAAAAGGCTCTCACCTCTGTTTGGGTCTTTGGGGGTTCCCAAGCTAGGAAGGTATCAATCTTGGCTGTAGGGGCGCCACCTGGCCGCTCCCAACCTGGTGCCCCAAGAACCCATGGAACCCTGCCCAATTTGGCACTTACTCACCTTGATCGTGAGGCCTGCCCTCCGCAGCGCCTTCAACACTCCCCGATGGTGGTGCAGATGTTCCTACCAGGTGCCACTGAACACTGCAATGCCATCCAGGTAGGCGGCACTGAAATCCTCCAGTCCAGCCAACACCTCGTTGACCAACCTCTGAAAGGTGGCAGGGGCATTCTTCATCCAAAAGGGCATCACCCGGAATTGGTAGTGCTCCTCTGGTGTGGAGAATGCTGACCTCTCTCTGGCCCCATCGGTTAAGGCGATCTGCCAGTACCCAGACGTTAAGTCAAACGTACTGAGGTACCGGGCAGCCCCCAACCGATAAAGGAGCTCATCAGCTCTGGGGATGGGGTGCGCGTCAGTCCTGGTGACTAAATTGAGCCCTCTGTAGTCCACACAGAACCGAAGTTCTGGTGTGGCACGCGGTGCGGTGGCCTTTAGGACTAACCAAGACCACTGGGTTGGCCCAAAGCCTATTGAGGACTCAATCATCCCTAGCGCTAACATCTTTGAGTCCTCCTCCTTGATGCAAGCTCTGACCCGGTCAGTCACTCTGTAAATCTTATGTTTTACTGGAGGACTGTCCGCCGGTGTTCATATCATGCGGTAAAAAAGGGGGTGGTGATGGACGGAGCATCTGAACCAATCAAACACTCACACCCAGTCAACAGATCTGGGTTTAATCCATCACTGTTCTTTAGCCCACTCTGCCACCCCAGTTCAGACATGGCCATATGCACATCATGGACGCACCACTGAGTGACACCGGGGGTCAGGAAGATCTGGTCAGAAAACTGCCCCAACAGTTGGCGACAGTTATCCTGCTGCTTAGGGGGGTCAGAGCGGTAGAGAAGTTCACACCGTCAACTGACCCATCTTGCTCCTTTGCAGGCAGGAGGTCAGGAAGAGGCTCAGTCTTCTCTTCCATTCCAGCATCTGTTGCTAGGAGCATGACCAGCACATTGGCTGACCCAGGCTCAGCAACCTCAGGCTCACTATACAGGAGACCAATCTCACAGTAAATCCAATGTGGTCCAGACTGATCACCATCTGCCTGGTTTGCAGCCTGTTGCCGCACACCCACAAGAGAAGGGCTCTTCTTCTGCTCCTCACAGAACTCTTCCCTGGAGGGGCCTCCTTCCTGCTGCCAATGGGTCAGCTCAGGCAGGTCCCCCAATTCAATTACTTTTTCCCCTGTTGGTTCCAGGGCATCCCCCTCAAGAACTGCCTCCTCCTTAGCTGTGGAAACTGTGGGGGGCGGCTTCCCATGGCCCCAGCCTCTTCTCTTTAAGGCCGGCAGCTAGGCCACTATATCAGGCTCCAGGTCCTCTTGAATATCCTTACCGGCTGCCATTGACTGAGTGGTCACACACGCCCACTCTGGCTGACCCAATATCTCCAAATGAGACCTTTTTCCACCTTAACCCAAGGGGAGCTCTCCAAATCATTGCCTAACAGACAGTCAACAGGCATGGCTGGCCTCAAAGCTACTTTCAAGGTACCTGAGAAACCCCCCTCCACTCAAAGGGAACCTGTGCCACTTTGCAGAGGCACTCTGAGTTGTCAGCTGCAACTACAGGGTAGAATGTGTTGGGGACCACCTGCTCTTCAGACACCAGCCGAAAACGGACAGCTGTCACACTGTCTCCGGTGTCTCTTAGAGCCTCTAAACTATGGTCATTGATGGTCACCCACTGCCTGTACCTCTTAGTGTTATCATGTAGATGAGCCCTAAGGACCATCTCACTGTCTCCTAAAGAGACCAGGGACATCTCTATGGGACTCCACCCACTTTGGGCACCCATCTCCTCCCCAAGGCTACACTAGCTATTTCCCGGGGCGGTGCACCAGTGGGTGCAGTGGTAACTGGTTTGGCACACTTAGGATCTCCCTGGAAGCGACTCACCTGACCACAGCTAAAACAGGTTTTGGGACCATTCTGCAGTGGGAGGCTGGGCACCCTTATCTTGGGGATTACTTTGGGGCCCTTTTTGGAACTCCTTTTGTTTACCAATGTCCACTCCACTCCACTCTTCTGCTGGGGACCATGCCCACATTTTGAGGATTCTCCCACAAGACCCTTGTGGACCCTGGTACTGACCCCGCGGTCCACCTCCACAGCAAGCTTCCTGGGATCAGTCAGCTTACTATCAATCAGGTGCTGGCGTACCTCTGTAAAACAACTACTGAACAAGTGCTCCCATGCAATCAAATCAAAGCGCCTGAAAATCATTTGCCTTGCTATCCTTCACCCAACCATCAATGCTCTGCAAAAAAAAGACACGTATTCCACCTAGGTGCTAGATTCCGGCTTCTTGCAATTTGTACATTTCTGCCTATAAAGCTCTGGGGTATGTAAATACACATTTACACATATGCCAGTAGGAACTTCTAGTAGGACCAAAGGTCAATAGGAAAACCGTTTCCCCTTTCTGGTTAAGTTGCTGTGTTGAAAGTTTCGGGATGATTCTTCAAGGGGTTATAAAACCAGTTTTCCCAGTTTCAGGTCCATGAGGATATTGCAGTGTTTTCAACACGTCTACAGTCCGAACAGCTGAACTGAATTAGACCAAATTTGGCAGAAAGTTAGTGGTTTCAGAGATATTGGAGTTAAAAAACAGATAACTGGTAGCTCAACAGCCTACTGAAACCCTAATGAAATTTGATTGGATGCCAACACTTCAACCAGGAAGTGTTGACAGCCATCTTGGGACTCAGTTGAACCGAGCCCCACTAAAAATGTTTTTTTTTTAAAAGTAAAAAGAAGAGGGCAGGGTAGAAACACCTTAACCTCCTATGCCTCTTGGGTGCTTCCACTGGGACCCTGTAGGGCCAAAAAAGGCATTTTCGTTTTTTTTATTTTCACCGGGATCAGTGGATCCGGCTGAAACGTTTTACAAAACTAAAAGCGGTCTCCAGTGCTTCATTATTAATTGGCTCTCAGGTGGGCCAGACTACCACCTCCCTGGGGATTTTTTTAACAAAGAATGCAGTGGAGGCCCATACAGCCTCTCCTACTGGCACGGGGACCACCACCTCCCTGGGGCATATATTTTCATAATTGGGGGGGACCTCTTGGACCCTTCCTGAGCCCCAGGGACCACAACCTCTGCGGGGCTGTATGTATTAAGAACGTGGAATGGCCATTTGGACCCCCCCACAGTCCTGGGGGTCCCCACCTCCTGGGCATTTATTTTTAAAAATGGTGGGCCATGGAGACACCCAGAGACCGCCAATTCCCCTAGGTTTTAACAAGAAAGAATGTGGGGGCAAATATAACAAAAGTAGGGTGGCTGTCTGGCTACGTCATGAAGCCCTTGATAGCCCTGGGCACCAACACCATGCAGGACCGGCTCCAGCAATCTCCAGGGGTGCCAACCCACAGGACATTGCAGTTTGCTACGGCTTGACTGGAGCATGGCTCCCACCAAGCCATGATAAACACTGTTCCACTTCGTGCAAGTGAGAGCATATACAATGCTCTTGCTTGCACGAAGCAGAGCAGAATTGCTTTTAGACAGAGGGAGCTGCATGTTAGCAGGTCCCTCCATCCAAAAGCATTGCCATCTCCCACCGGACGCAGGGAGTCAGCCAGGACCGCAGGGCCTGCAGGCTCCCCCGCAGTCCCCAATGAAAAGGACTGGGAGCCCTTTATGGGACCAGGGCACCCAGTAGAGAGGGCAGGTGCCGGGGGATGGTGTCCCTGGGGCCAAAATTGACCCAGATCAGGGATTGCTGCCCACTCCCTTTTTCCCAAAAAAAAGAGAAAAAAGGGATAATCCCCAGGGGATGTGGTTCCTAGGGCCAAAGTCACCCCAGGAGGGGTGCCGCGCAGACACCGTCACCCATTGAAAAAAGTCCAGGCCCTGGGGCGCCAGGATGGAAAGTGACCCAGAGAAGGGGTCCTTGCAGCCCCCCCCCCCCCCTTAAAATATATATTTGAGAGTCTTTGGGGTCCAGGAATCCCTTCTGTTACCTCCAGTAAGTCATAGACAGTGGGATTGCTGAGAGGAGTTGGAGGCCAAGCCCCCTTTCACCACCACTCTGCAAACACGTTTCCTGGTGCGCTGCTGGTTTGGGAAGGTTTAACATCTTACTCCTGAGTGCCTCAGGACTAAAGTAGACTTTTTTCCCCAACCAGTAGTGCACCAGGAGGTGTGTTTGCAGAGTGGTGGATAAAAGAGGTGTGGCCTCCAACATCCTCTTAGCAATCCAGCTGTGTGGTACTTCCTGGAGGCAATAGAAGGGGTAGTTGTCCCCCAAGGACTGTCAAGAGCTAAGGGGACTTCATCCCCCAACTTGTAGTGTACCAGGAGGCATGTTTGCAGAGTGGTGGAGAAAGGTGGTGTGACCACAGTAAGTAAGTAAGTAAATTTATTGCACAGTTAATTAAAACTCACAATTTAAAATACATAAAAATTGGTTATCAAACATTTAAAATTATTTGCGTAGTACATAGTCAATTAGTCAGTTAATGTACTTCGTTTGGATCGTAAGCTCAGGATTGCTCAGGGCAGTGTCTGGCTATTGCACATTTACATCTTTTTCTGCTTTATTAATTCTTTTTACCACTGCGTCAAGGTATTTTGTAATTCTGCAGTTTAGTTGAATCTCTTGCGGATTGAAACACAGTTTGACTGCCTGTCGACAGGATCTAATCCCCTTCTGATTCCATATTACACGTAATAGTGTTCTTCTTAGGTCCATTAAGCTGGGACAAATACATATTGTGTGGACTAGATCTTCAGGACCCGTTTTGCAGAGTCGACAAATTTGGTCATCCTGAGTCCTCTTCCATGGAGCCAGATGAGGGAGAATTGGAAGAATGCCTAACCGCATCTTTAGGATTTTTTCCTTAATCTTCTTTTTAAATCCTTGATCTAAATACGCTTGAGGCTTTAGAGTTTTATAGTCGTTTAAGACTATCCATCGATGTGCCCTTTTTGCCAGGGTTTCTTTGTCTTCCAGCAGGGATGTTATTTTAGTTACTTTTGTTACCAGCTTTTTAAAGTGTTTATGGTCTACTGGGCTATTCCAAAGGCCAGTCAACTCAAGATTTTGTAGAGATTCCGTCAGATACTCTCTAGCGTGTGATCGTTCTCGTCTTTGCAGTTCAGTCCAGAGGTGGGGATTTAGGGTGCCTGGCTCGGCGTTTCTGATCTTATGCCAGCATTTTATGAAGCAGCCCCTTCTTTCCACTGTTTGCTTTTGTACCCCGAACTCCAGACGGATTTGTGCTGGTGAGACATAACTAGGAAGCTGGAAGATTGACCTGTAGGTTCTGGTGATTACTTTGTCTATTGTCAGAGCGTCTTTTCCAAACGTTGGTTCACTCCATATGTTAGTGTCGGTTGGAGATGAGCTCTCAGTACCTGCAAAAAGGGGTCGAGCGTGTGGTCTGGCAGAAGCTTCTTCAAGGGTTTCATCGCGAGGAAGGTCATGGTTCCTTTTCGATGTAGCGACTCTAGTTGAGGTTTAAACGACCCTCTGCTATCCAGTAGGACACCCAGGTACTTGTAGCACGTCACTTGGTCTAATTTGTGACCATCCAGGAGCCAATTGTTCTTCCTGGCCTTGTTGTAATTCACAGCCATGATTCTTGTTTTTTTTCAAATTGATAGTTAAGCCGTTACGATGCGAGAATGAACTGGTAGTGTTCAAAAGATGTTGAAGGCCTGTTGAGGTGCGGCTTATTAGGACAAGATCGTCGGCATAGAGGAGATTGGTCAACGTAATGTCCCCTAGCCGCGGGGCGTGCGATTTGGTACTGTCCAGTTCCCCTGGTAGATCTGCCAAGTAAAGGTTGAACAGGGTCGGGGCTAGGACGCACCCTTGTTTCAGGCCTTTGAAAGTGTTAATTTGCCTTGAAAGGTGCGTCCCATCTCCCAGCTTGATCTTGAGCCACGTGTTGGTATGGAGTAGGATGAGTTGCCTCAAGAGTAGGTGGGGTATCCCCCATTTTTCAAGCTTTTGCCATAATTTACCCCGGTCCACATGGTCAAAGGCTGAGCTGTAGTCTATGAAGCACAGAAACAGCGAGTTTTTTCCTAATTTTGCCACATCTGTAAGTAGGGATAGAGCCATGATATTTGTGGAAGTACCCTGTCCTCTGCAAAATCCTGTTTGGGTCGATGGAATTATGTGCATTGTCTCTGCCCATGAAGTCAGTTCTTCTAATAGAATGCCAGCATAATATTTGGCCTCTACATCTAGTAGGGCTATCAGCCGGTAGTTGGCAGGATTGCTCCTGTCTCCTTGCTTATAGATAGGGCTTACGATAGATCCTTTCCAGGATTCCGGGCATGTCTCTAATTCCAGTGTGCTCGAAAAGAGTGGCGCTAAGATATCGCTCTAGAATTCAATGTCATGCTTGAATATTGATGGTGGTATCCCGTTTGGGCCCGGGGCTCCTTCCGTTTTCCCCTTCTTTATTTGAGTTTTTATCCTATTAGTGGTTATTTCGATGTCGTTTTCAGGGTTGAATGTTGATGTGCTGTTATTCTTTTCTCCCCCTGCCTTCTGTTGGTCATGTTGTGCTCTGATGTTTTCTCCTGCGTTTCTGGGCCCTTTTCCTACCTTCCTTGTTTCTCTGATCTCTGTAATAAGCTCATTTCCTTGTGTTGTCGGACCTGTGGAGTTGCCTTGGTTGGGTTGATTAAAATGATTGTGCAGGTAATCTGCCCAAACTGGCTCTGATATATGTGAGCTTATCCCGTGGCGCCCTGACCGCTGCAGGCTATGAATCCTTTTCCAAAAGTTGGCGCTGTTTTTTTGTTTTGAATCGTGCTTTATTTTTGCCCAAAATTCATCGTTCGTCTGCCTTTTGTTCTCCCAGGTTGCCTTTTTCAGACTTGCTTTTAAACCGCGTAGGGTGTAATGTAGGGGCTCTTTTGTAGGCTGTATGCGCAATTGCTTCAAGGTTTGCTTGATGACCCTTTTGAGGCTTTTTATCTCCGGTGTGCTTTTCTTTCTCGATGTAGCCTTCGAGGGTTTGCCTTTAGACGCCATTGGTTTAGTTGCATATTTGGTCCCAAGGGCCTTCGTGAACCCTTCCCAGACCTCTATTTGGTTTCCGGCCGAGGTCCCTTGATGTATTAGTTCCTTCGCGTCAATAGACAGCACCTCAATATTGTCTTGTTTCAATCTAATGCGTTTGAAGTCTGTTGTATGTCCAGAGCCTGCGGTTGCCCTGACTTCCTTGGGATTCCCACTGAGAGGTTTTAAGACTATTTCTTGTGGCAGATGGTCGCTTTGGTCACTGGCACCCAATTGATATGAGCTAATGACGTCAAATAGCGAGAGTGTTACAAATGCATAGTCTAAATGAAAAGAGGTTGTGGCAGAGTGGAAAGTTGATGCTGGGGGGGTGTCTTCTGTAAACCGTCCATTCAGCGCCCTTAAGTTTAATTGCTCTAGATCTTTTAGCAATTGTGTTGAACACTTTGTTCGTTTAATTACCGGTACTTGAGCTTGCGCTGGGATTCCCCATGCTCTGTCGAGTTCACATGATAGTTCCTCGTCCGCGGCGGTTCCAAGGAGAAGAAGGTTGAAGTCTCCTGCCAGGATCAAGTCCTCAGCTTCCCCCTCATCCAGGATTCTTGCTGTTTCCTTGGCCAGCTCTCTTGCGCCCTTCTGCTTGTGCTTCGGGTGTATGTAGGAATTGATTATTACAAGAGGGCGGTCAAGCTTCCTAGTGTTAAGTGTGATAACTGCCGCCTGTAACACATTAGGAGTTATGGTTTTGGTTTTTATTTCCCTCATCGATCTAATTGATGATATTGATGCAAAAATCGTAAGTACTCCTGAACTGTGTCCAAAGGTTGATGTCCTGGTCGCAGGGGAAGTTTGCATCATATATCCTTCCAGGGATATTTCTTCTTCTTCCCAAGTTTCTTGGAGTAGTATTAGGTCAAATGACTTTAAGTATTTTAATGTGTCCAGGTCGTCCAGTTTGTTCCAGATGCATATTCTGAGGGTAATCGAATTTGCGAGTCCCAGGGGCTCTGCTGAGTGTTCTTGTCAGTGCCCACCTCTGTTTGTTATTGTTCGCAGTATTATGTCAGAGTTCGAAGTTGGAAGTTTTGTTGTTGCCACTTCGGTGTAGGAAGGCCTCCCTTGGTAGCCTGGTGAGAGACTGAGTGCTCCTTTTAGTATTGATGTAGCTTTGGAACGGTGTTCTTTTCCGCCTTCATTTAGAAAGGGTGTTGGGTAGCAAGGCCTTTTGCCTGGTTCAAGTTTTATTCCCCACTGAGCGAATTTGGTCAACCTTCCTAAGATGCGATCGACCAGGTCATTTGATGACCATGTCGTCTTAGTTGTTTCTGATTTATTCTGCACTAGTGCAGGTAGGAATTCGATTTCGAGTAGGTCAGTTGAGCAGATGCCCTCCAGGCCCTCGATTGAGTTTATCAATTTCATAATATTCCCTCTGTTCAAAACATCCACTCGGCCTCTGGTTTTATATTCTGGGATGAATATTAGTATGTCTGTCTTGTTGGGTGGCGTGGCACGTGGTTCTCTGACTGCAGTGTGGCCGGGGTCGTTGGCCCTGTTGGAGAATTGGTCACGGTTGTAGTCTGCTATGACTGTGATTTCCCTTGGTTTAAGGTTTTCCTGGTCCCCCTTCAGCATCAGCAGGCTCTCACTTTGAGGCGTGATGATGTGGCTCCTGACTACGTCACATTCATAGGTCTCCTCCTCGGGCCTTTTCCACTGTTGTATGCTTTGTGGGTTTAGCTCCTCCTTGTGTTCAGGATAATCTGTTGTTGATGAAAAAGCTTCTATTGGAGTTGGTTTTTTAAATTTGACAGGGGAGTTTTCCTGATCCTGCTTCAGGGCCAGCAGGCTCTCGCTTTGAGGTACAGAGTTTTGGCTCCTAGCTAAGCCACGTTCGTGGGGCTCTTGCTCAAGACTTTTCCGCTGTTGTGTACTTTGTGTGTTTAACTCATCCTTACGTTCCGAACGATCGGTTATTATTGCAGTTGTTTCTATTGTGTTTGGTTTTTTGGGTTTGTCAAGTTTGTCGGAGGTCCTTGCGGCGGTCAATTTTTTCCCTGGAATCATTTCTTTGCCTGTGGTCGAGGTCTGCTCGATCTCATTGTGGGAAGGTGCGGTCTCTTCTTTTTCCTCTTGATGGTAGGACTCCTGTAGCTGACTTTCCTGTCCTTGAGTTATGGCTATCATTCTCCTGTTCCTACCTTTCCTTTTTTGTTTCCGGCGGGTTCGTGAATTTGTAGGTGCTGCTATGATTTCTGTTTTGGGAGACATAAGGGCTGGGGTTAGATTTTTTGGCGATTGAGTCGCTTGAGGTGAGCTGATCTTCCTGTTTTGGAGTGGTTTCTTCTCTGCTTGAGTCTGATTTCCGTTCGGTTGGGGGTCCCTAGTCTCGTTTCCCTTAGTGACTATGTCTGTTGGGGCCGGTGCATTGAGAGGTTTCAGCTCGTCCAGGAGGTTCTATAGCATAGTTCGTAGCGTCGATAGCTTATTTATTATTGGGAAGCAGTCACATTCTATTTTTCCTAGTGCTGAAAGTTCTGCTGCTTCCTGTCCCCTTTTTATGAGACCGTTTAAATCGCCTAGTTTCCTCTCGATTCCTGAGGTGAACTCTGCGAGTGTTTGTAATACTGTTAGTTGCATGTCTAATTTCTCTGATTGATATTGTAAAGCTGTTGCAGATAGTTGTATTGTATTTAGTAGATTTGCCCAGAACGTGAAGCACGAGCCTTTACTCTCGTTCTCCGGTATAGTGGCACTGGGGGTTTTACTGGGTTTTAGGTTATAGGCCATCACCAAGTCTTGCCACTCCTGTGACGCAAGAAAGGTCATATCGTTGGCTGTGGTGTAGGTGTTCTTGTTTTTTTTACTTTTAGGTGTGTTCGGTGTGTTAAAACGGCCTGTATCTTTCTGCTCTGTAGGGGCCGTTCGGTGAGTGTCTCGCGAGCTCATGAGCGTCAGTGGAGGGGTGCTGATCGGTTGAGATGTTGCTCCCATTCCTTCCTGCTCACTCAGGGCTTTTTTATGCGATGGTCGGGATGAGAGGTCGCCCCAGTCGTGTGAGTCTTGAAATTCGAAAATAATGGAGGCGTCTAGTACTCCATTTAACCTTGGCCGACTTGGAGAGGTGTCTTTGACCGGGGAGCTTTCTGCTTTTATCCTTCTAGGCAGAGTCTGTGTGTTTTGAACGCTCTTTAATGCTGTATTTGGTGGACTGCTAAGCTCCACTGGCAGATCTATTGTCGTGCAGGCTGTTTCGTTTTTTTCCTTATTAGTTGTTGGCCCGATTTCAGTTTGTACCCTCTGGTGACTGTTGATGTGAATATCCGCCGTTACAAGTTGTAAGGATCTTTCTGCTTCCGATTGTTGTTGTACTTGTGCTTGTGGTGGGGAATGTTCTATCTTCCCAGGTTCCAAGGGAGTGGGTAGTTGTTCCAAGTTCTCGTTTTTTGTAAAAATTGCTGTTCCAGGATGTTTTAGGAACGCAAATGTCGTATAGATTTTTGGTTGGTAAGTGTGTGAAGATTTAGTAACTGGTTCACCATCTATAATTATGAGGTCTTCAGTTCTGGCTCTTTTTAATCCTTTCAGTGATTTGCTTGGTTTTGATGCATTTTTTTGGCCCGTAGTGTCTGCAGGATTATTGTCTTTAGTAAATTCCAAACCTGTGAACCAGGGGCAGCCCATGTAATCAATAATTTCTTTGCTGGTTTTGATTTCGTTGGAATTGACTTTTTCCTTTGCATTTATTGTTGTACTGAGGTTTTGGTCTGTGGATGATGGGGAGGTTCCTGCATCTTTAGTTGCCGCCCTTTTTCGTCTGGATGCTAGTTTTGTGAGAGACCTTCTCACTTTTCCTGACCTCATAACTGACCGAGAGCTAAAGGTGGGTTTAGATTGCCGCTCTGCGTTGCTCTGGTTCTCTGGTTCTTAGCCCTCACCCCGCGCTGGCCTCTAGAGCTACTGCGCAGAAGTGAGTGTCAATTGTGGCGTAGATAGATCTTGAATCAGTCTTAAGGCGGTCTTTAGCGGCTCCTCTGCCTTAGATCGCTGCACACTCAGCTCTGGCTCTAGCGTTCGTGCGTCTCTCTGGCAGCTCTCTGGCGCTCTCTGGCAGTAAGAAATAGTGGGATTTGATTGCTGGCCTGGGCTGTGAGCTATTTGTTTTGTGGAAAGTCGTCAGCAGTAGGTGGGCAACACAATGCTTTAGTTCTTCTATCGAGTGCCACCAACGGTTTAGTATCCCGGCAAGTTGAATCACTTTCCCTTGTATGTGCTGCACAGAACTTCCCAGATGTTCTCCAATAGTCAAGTGTTGTATTGAATGGTGCCTGAAATGATAAGTGCTCAAGCCCTTTATAGCATGGTCAGATGTGCTTTTCGCGACCCTGAGCCTGCAAAGTTTGTTCAAGAGAAAAAGGGTTTTTCAAATGAAAAAAACAGTGCTTTATGGCGAATATATTTTCACTTGGGACACTCTCTGGTTAAACCTTAAAGGGATGCATCACAGGGCCCCCCTTTTTAAGGGAGGACTACCGCAATTGCGATTACTGTGTAATTCGGAAGTCTAAGTCCGCACTGTGGTTGTCGCTAGTTAGTCTTTAGGTCCTACCTTAAGTGCCGGCTTTGTAGATGGCTCGCCGTGGGAGACTGTTGTCAAATGAAGCTCCTGCTGCTGCCTCAGCGGTGTTGTTTTTACAGCGCCCCACGTAGCTCCACGTAGCGCTCACACCCGCTCACACCCGCTTGCAGTTCCTCACAGGTAGGCTGCTTGAAGCAGGTCGGGTCGGGTCTCACTTACTGCCCTCGGTGCAACAAGCAAGACAGCAGGACGGCTGCGGGCCACGCCGCTCCACTCGGAGAGAAGTTCAGACAGGCAGGCAGGCGGGTGGGTGAACAGGGCGAGCAGGGCCCCCCGAGCTACTCACGCTACCGCTGGAGATTGGTGAAGCTTGGTCTGCGGTCCCACAGGGTTCCGTGGTGCTTTCCACAGCAAGGACCGCAAAGACGGGATAGGACACGGTTATGAGACGGCCCGTTAGCCGATGGCAGTACTGGTGATACCGGCGGTATAGAAACGGTACCGAGGCAGCAGTAGTGCCGAAGCAGACGTGACTTCTCTGGCTCTGGCTCTGGCTCTCGCACTCGGCGTTCTCTCAGCTCTCTGGTGCCCTCTAGCGTTCAAACAGAGGCAGAGTTGTAGCCACACAAGACAGCACCAGGGACGCCTGACTTTTCAGATCAGACAGGATGCTTGTAAAGGTGGTGTGGCCTCTGTCACCTTCTCAGCAATCCTGCTTTGTGGGACTGCAGAACGTCCTTGGTGGCCAACTACCCCTTTTTTATCTCCAATAAGTCCCACACAGCTGGTTTGCTAAGAGGTCTTTAGAGGCCATGCCCCCTTTCTCCACCACTGTGCAAATGCAGCTCTTGTCTTACTACTGGTTGGGGGATGAAGTCCACTTTACTCTTGAGGGACCTTGTGGGTCAAGAAGCACTCCTTGTACCACCTGCAAGTCCTACACACGGGATTCCCACCCCCTTTTCCTACAACACTGCAAATGTGACTACTACTTAAAAAAACATAGAAATTCACGTGAAACAAATCAAAGGTTATAGGGCCTTTATAGTTAGGAAATGGTATTAAAAAAAACTTGGAAATTCACAAAAAAAACAATGGTTACAAGGACGTTGTAGTTAGGCTCAGGTTTCACTCATTGAAATCCAGTGAAATTCAGCTGTTATAGTTAGTGAGTTAACTATAACTTGTGCCCCCACAATGCACAGCTTATGACCTCACAAATTGCATCACTCATAACATCATCAGTGACATCACTGGTGACATCTCAAATGACATCACTGATAGCACCATCCCCAGACTCACCGATGCACCCACTCACATCTCATAAAACATTTCATACACCCACACGAACTTCCACACTACCATTCTGAAACCCATTCACACACCCATACCAGTACTTACACAGCCTCTCACTGATTCATAGATCAACACACACATCCACTCACTCACCCATACAGCCATTATTAAACCCACTAACTCAATAAAACAGCCATTGACATATCCACTCATACATCTGTACAGCCACACACACACTGAGTCAGTCACCCATAGAGCTACTCAGACACCTACTCACTCACCCACAGAATCACACAGTCACTTACTTTTCCATTCAGTTAGACAAACACTAACTCATTTACTCACACAGATACTAACACGTACTCACTCACCTATATAGTCAGTGACACAAGCACGCACTCAACCATACAGACTCCCTTGCACACACTCACTCACCCATACTGTCACTCATATACCCCATCCCTCACCTATACTGCCTTTCACATACCCAGTTACCCGGTTACTCACTCAGATACCACTGACACATGCACTCACTCACCAACACAGCCAAACACTCATTAACGCATACAGCCACTGACTCACCTACTCACTCCTCTATGCAGGCAGTCACACACCCTCTCAACCCCCCTCACACACACTCAGACTACGGCGTGGACTTCAGCCGAAACTGATTTATCCGAGGACTCGGAAAAACTTACCTCTCAAAAATGTGAATGTTATACTGCAATACCTGGAATACTGCCTACTGAGATTTAATGATAAGAACTACTGTTATTACTTAGCCTTGAGAAAGCCCTGGCATGATCTGCCACATAGGGCGAAACATGTGTCAGCTGTTCTTTGTCACTGTCAACACAAGCTGGCTGCTTTTCTTCAATAAAGCAAACAAAGAGCATTATGGATTAAATGAGCGATAAAATATTGGATATTAATTATTAACTGTCAACTAAAGAAATAATTGATAAAAAGGACTCATCCTAGCTGTCTTAACATTTGTCCAAGACGAAGGAACACCAGCTCACTAAAATATAACCCTACTTGAATTGCGAAGCTACCACGGTCCAGAGCTTCGAGCACTGTTCCTTCACCGTCTGATATATTAGGAATTAAAATCTAGACCTAGGATCCCTGGACCTGTTATCTTTGTTTGAACGCTGACTCACCCACTCACTCCTCCATACAGGCAGTCACACACCCTCTCAACCGCCCTCACACACACGCTCAGACACCCATAAAGGTACTCAGACAACTAATCACTCACCCATACAGAAACTCACATACCCACTCACAAACCCATTCAGCCACTTAGACACCCAGTGACAGACAGATACAAACATTCACACAACCAGTCACTCACTCACACATTTGTTAACACACTTAATCACTCACTTATACAGTCAGTGCCGCACCGATTCCCCAATACACCTTGGTATGTATATTTAACACACAGAAACATTTTAGAAAACACTCCTAGTCACTGGCTGATGTCATCAGTGATGTCATTTTAGATGTAATCAGTGATGTCATCTGTAATGTCACTGTCCATTTCATGAGTGATGTGATATGTGAGGATATAAGCAGTGCATAGCAGAGGTGAGAGTTCTAGTTAACTCACTAACTAAAACGGTTGAATTTCATTAATTTGTTCGTTTTTCCAGTGAATAAAGATATAATACACACACATACGTGACACAAATAGCTGGCAATAGAGCTGTCTAAGCTAGAAATGTATTGCGCAAGGTCTCATCGAGGTAGAATTGAACACTGACTTACAACCCATTGCTGCACTTGCCTTCATGTTGCAAACTACTACTCTGTTAATGGCCCGCTCATTACAGTGCATGTCCAGGAAAGGAAGTCAGCTTTTCCAACAGGGATGATATCCGAGTACAAGAAGTGCAAACCGGAGGCAGAAACCCAAAAGTGCAGAGACCAGAGACCAGAAGCAACAATACAGCATGGCAGGCTGATGAGGGATGTCGAGGACTGCCTGGCTAAGTGAACTCAGAAGTCTCCCATGCATTTCAGACCACTGAGAATGTATAAGGAACTATAACAAACAAATTTAAGATTAAATGTAACATATTTAAGCAAAATCTTTTGCAATATAATGAAAAGGATGGAACAACAAAAGTCATTTTCAAAATGAAATTGAGATGAATTTAACGCAATATAATTCTTACAATTGTAGTATGCACACTAAAGGATAAACAGACATAACATGTCACGTGGAGTGCCACAAGCCACGTTTACATGAAAAATTAATTCTGTATGCTATTAGAAAGGTTGCACATTTATCCTTACAAAAGCTTACGAACCTATTTGAAGAACGTGAATGTTATTTTCAGACGCTTCAACAATGATCATCGTGCACTTGTAGTTCATTAATAGCAGCAAATATTGAATTACAAAATCTAAATCCAGCCGTGTACCAATGTGCTGCGAGTATGGATCTTACGGCTTTAAAAAATGCTCATTTTACAGCAAGTGACAAATTCTCTCGTTGTTATGGTCTGTCATTCTATAAAACAAATTGTGTTGGCTGCTAGAACAGTGAGCCAGTGTTATACACAGCATTTACAATCTGAATATGTCATAAATTAAAAGGAATAATCGAATTTTTACCAGAATCAATATTCAATTAACACTTTCCCAGATTTAACTGTAATAGGAAAGAATATTTTGTGATATAAAGATACATTACGTTGACTCCCTCTACCAAAACACACGGCCTCTTCTATAATTAATAAAGTAAAAATGCTAATCAACAAGCAAATTGAAGGAAAGCAGTTATGCTTTGCTCAATCTTCCATAGTCGAATCATAACAATATTGACGTTTATTAGATACTGACATAGCAACATTTTGGATTAGACACTGCAGCTGCCAACAGACAAATCAAAATGGCCACTTAATAAATCATTAAAGGGCAAAACACGGTCAGTGAGCAAGTGAGGAGATAATATAGATAATATAGGAAATATTGCACCTGCGAAGGATTTAGAACGAAGTTGAATGCTTCCCTCGACACGGGACTACTTATTTGAATGCTAGGTTAATGTGTTACAGAGTACTCTTTAGCATTTTATTTCATGATGTAACTCGGCTTTATTTTCCTCCGTTTCTTTTTGCAGTGGTCGGTGCTATTTTTACAGCAGCAGCCTGCAACTTGGTGGTTCAGTTAATCCTGCCCGAGATGTCTGAAAATGAAAAGAATTATGCCTTTATTTAGAGGAAATGGTAGCTCCTCAGCACTCAACGAGGGTTGTGGAGAAAGGCTCTTAATGCACCCCAAGAGGAAGACCTCTCACTAAGTAAAGAAACTGCTTATTACCAGAAAATATGCAATGATCTACAGGACATAGGCCGACAAAAATACAAAAATGTAGTTTTTGTACCCATTTTCAAGCCTTTCTCTTGCGTTGATTTACAACACCTAGTTTATATGATCTGGGGATGAACAGCGTAGAAAATCTGGAGGCAAACATGCTAGCCCTAAACAGATAGCAATGAAACAATGCAAACAGTGGGCTCGACCAGATCACTGCACAGGCTGCACGTCATACCAGCATTGTGCAGGTCCATCTGACAGAGCTTGACTTGTGCTGGTGTTAGCCAATGCTGAGTACAGGCACTCATTTTAGACAACCGGCACACTTTGGTAACAGTCTGCAAGTGCAGTAGATGTGGAGTGTGCCACTTAAGGCAGAATATCCAATCCAATATAAGCTTGTATTCATAAAGTGTGGAAGGCACTCCGTAAGAAGTTTGTTGGTGCTAGTGTATTTACTTATCTGAAAGATCAGATCAAAGTAGAATTTCAACTATAGAAGAAGTGAGGAAGCACATTTGACAAGCCTGCTTTACACAATTTTTTGTTAACCGTGTAGGCAACTTTTTATCCATTTGCTGAATCCACTGAAGGGTGGATGGATGACTCAGCACTTTGCAGTGTATCTAGATATATTTTATGATCAATCAAACTGGATGTCACAAGAGTTTCTAAAGCCCTGAGAGGTGTTCATACGTTTAAAAAAAAATCTCTACAACTTGATGAATTGATCAGTAACCTATGTGAAATGCCTTGGCAGGTTTGTCTCGCTTGTAGTAGTGAAGTGTTCAATTTCTACCAAATAAGTATCACAAATAGCACACATTAACAAATATGTTAGAATTAGCACTAGGTGGATCACGGTTTGTGAAAATGTGTTGTGATCTGCATTGGCAAGAAGCTCACTGTGCAAGACAGGACTTACTCGCCCAGTTGTGTCACACCAGTATCCTTAACAAGCAGTGCATTTGTCATCAAGATTCAGACAAGCTCCTAAAGACTATAGACGAACAGATTCGTTGAAGGAGTGCTCAATGTGGACTGGTCCGATGGTTGCAATACATTTATAACAACGGGCACTATGGGGAGAAAGTAATAATTAGAGCATCCACACAGGACAGCGGAATTAATTCCAAAAGGCAACCCAACCATGAGTGACTTTCAATGAGAGTAGATAAACATTAAATGTGATAGAAATGATTAACATGAATAGAGAGAATTGGGAAGTAGGGAACAACACATTGGGAAAGTGGCGATGAATCAGTAATGGATGGAAACTAATGAAAGTGGAAAAGATGAAAATATGTTTCTTTACATTTTCCCTTGAAATATAAAGAATGGATGAATGAGAAAGGCAAGGGTGTCAGACATATCTTTGGTCAATATACATGTTCAAAGCAGCTTCACTAGATCTTAGAACATTCTGCCAAAATAAGGTCTGTAGGTTTTCACATAAACTAGCAGAATCCAACCGAGACAGACTGATCAAAATCAGGCTCCTTCATCCAACATCGGTTTTACATTTGCCATGATTTAGATTTAAACCCCATTATTTACTCCTATGAGTATATTGGAGGGTTGTGTTGATGAGAGACCCATGGAAAAGCTGAGAGTAGCAAGGCTCTGAGTGACTGCAAGATGAAGAGCTTATCATTCAAGGCAATTTTACCCATCCAGTATGGCCAAAATCCTTCCACTTTGGCCTTGAGCCATTGTTCTCTTATGACACTAAAGCTGCCTTTAGAAAACAAGGTTGATTGTATCTAATGCACTTTCAATCATTTGTCACGGAAGAGCACACACATAAAGCGGTCCACTGTTCATGGCGCTCTCAGTGTGGATATTAGTCATAAATGTCATGCTTCAATCCAGATCCCCACCTCTCCCATCAGGACACGGAGGTGTTAAGCAGTATCTCCTATATGCAACAGTAAATATTGCTTTTGTGAAAGCAATAGACGCTCCTCAAGGTATGTAAATGCATGAACAAATCTACCAAAGGATAAAGAGGGAAGTTAGCAGGAGGAATAATGATATTCTGGGACCTTTTAAACTATACAAGGCTCAGAAGATAGAGTGTAGATACTCTTGCTCTACACAATGCTGTTTTCTAAAGGAAGGTTAAAAAAATCCAATTATTATAAAAACTTGATCACAGTCAGCCAAGCAGGTAATGGGTATATGGATTGCTTTTATTTATTATTTACCATCAAAGAGGTTTGTGCACCCTAATTATAGGTACAACTTGTATGTACAGGCAAACTCACAAAGATGGAGGGCCTGAATCTCATGAAAAGTCTCAGAATGTGTGCACCACAGTCCTGTGGACACCATTTGAAGCCAGGCCTATGCACGCACCTTTATTTTGTAAGTGCCCTAGCAGATTTCGATCACACTTAACCTTTTCATTTCAAAAGATTTTATTGATTTTGCATGAATAATAAAAGTACACACCTAAAATATACATAACTCATAAGGACCAAAGTAAGAAACAACTATATCATGCTAGTAGCAATGGCCTAAAATAATACATTGAATCATGGTAACACAAAATGGTATATCATATATAGAAGGCAATGGGTTCTACAAAGAGAACTTAATCAATAAAGTAAAAGCAGTTAGGGAGGGACGAGTCTGCAGGTATGGTGCTGAGATATGGTCTGACATAGTGTGGGGTTCTATTTGTTGTCAAACAGGGATCGTAAAAGAGAATCTAGCTATTGGTGAGCATTAGGTTGGCTTTTAAGTTTAGACTCTCTGCATTGCAAAATATATGCAGGTCAAGCTGTAGAAAATTGGTTACATTTTGCATTTTTTTCTTTTGTACTTTTTTCATTGCATAAACATGTTTCCCATATAAGATATCTACTCCCTTTCCACACCATTGAAACTTTGCGTGTCCTGCGTTCATTCAATTATTCTCTGACCACTTTTGCTTGCTTCATTCAGTTGCTCTTTCAAAAGTGCAGGAAAGTACGCGGAAGGATTTTTAAACATTTCAGAATGTCTAAAAGTACAACTATGTGGATCTTCACCACATTTGCCTCAACCGCAGCCCACGTAGTCATCTGGGAAACCTAAGTGTGACGTAAAGCTGCACACAAATATAAATACCTGAAGGGACTTCCTCACTACTGACATCTGTCCCCTAAAGAATATTAAAGGCTTGCCTTTGTTAAATGAGCATTGGCTTTTTGAAAAGTGAAAGGTAAAAAAAGAAAACTGCAAGCGAGCTGGTATATCTGGCTTTCCAGGGCCAATGTTTGAGGATTACTTGATTCTTAATCAAGTGACAATGATAGGGAATCGAACAAACCAGTTATGTTATGTTATGTTAAGCATATTTATTATGCGCACAGATGCTCCAGCGAAGGAGCGTCCTGGCGCCCGACAAGATAGCAACACAACATAACTGGGCAGAGCAGGGAAAGAAAAATTAGGGAAACAGGAAGGTTTTTATAGCACGGCGAAACAAAGACAGGTCCCCTAAAGCGCGGATCGCAGGGGGAAGGGAGTTCCACAACACTGCGGCGCGGACTTGAAACGAGCGACCGCCTGCCCTGCAGAGCTTGAAGCGGGGGACCACCGTGAGTTCTAAATCTGAAGATCTTAAGGCTCAGATAGGAACAGGACAGGAGGTTAGAAAGGATCATAGCAGGGGATCCTTTAAGAATTTTGTAGGCTACACAGAGGACCTTGAACTGGATCCTTTGTGCAATTGGTAGCCAATGCAGCGCACGCAAAGTGTTTGAAGTTGGACAGAATCCAGGTAGCCCCACAACAGATCTCGCTACAGCATTCTGGACCCGCTGCAGGCGGGTGATTTCTGCTTGATTTAGTCCCGCTAGGAGGGAACTGGCGTAATCAAGGCGGGAGATCACGGTTGCTTGAATCACAAGTTGCCTGGTGGTAGCATCAAAGAATTTCAGCACAGGCCGTAATCCACGCAGGATACCAAAGCAACAGGCCGCCGTGCGCTTGGTATGGCAGACAAAGGTGAGTGTAGGATCAAGCCAAACCCCAAGGTTTTTTAACTCCGCGACCGGGGTTTGCGTAGGACCCAGGTCCGACGGCCACCACCTATCTCCCCAGAGTTCCGTTTGCTTGCCAAAGATCATAACCTCCGTCTTGCTTGCGTTCAGCTGGAGACAGTTGGAGGTCATTCAGCTGGCGACCGCCCGAAGTCCGTTCTGGAATCTGGGGGCATCCACATCTGCATCCCTGCTGATCGTGACCGCTAACTGAGTGTCATCGGCATATGACACCATGGTCATACCCCACTGCCTGACCACCTCAGCCAGCGGTCCCACGTACAGATTGAATAACGTGGGACTCAGCGAGGAGCCTTGGGGGACCCCCAGATCCAGAGGATGGAGTTTAGACTGATAAGGCGGGACGGTCACGCAAAAAGAACGGTTGGCAAGAAAGGAACGGAACCACTGGAGAGCCAGGCTGGCTCTCCAGTGGCGGTCGCCAGTAGGCATATATAGTTAGGATTTTTTCTCTATGGGATTTTTGAAAATTCTATGTCTAATAACTTTGGCGTTTGTGGACGGAATTGGCTGAAATTTTCAGGAAAATGGAACATTTTGTTTCTGAGCAGCCCCTGACAATTTGGGGGGGTTTAATCAAGGGGGGGCCGAGAAAAAAGGGGGGTCCCAAAACGCGTTTTTCCCATGTTAATTTCCATAGGGCGGTTGGCCTCACTTTTAGGTCGAACGGCTGAATGGATTTGCACGAAACTTGGCAAAATTGTAGGGACTGTTAGCCCGATGTGCCTTTGCTAGGTCTCAATATATGTGCTCCAGTGGATTTTGAGTAATTTAGGTTCAAAAAAAGATATATATCTGGGCGGAGCCTAACCACACATCTGATCTGATTGGCTGTCAGCACTTCATCCAAGAAGTGTTGGCAGCCATCTTGGGACCAATATACATGATAGCACCTCATTAAAAAGCATTGTAGTTAATAGAGGGTTTTAGGACTTTAGTTACATTATAAATCATTTGTTGATGGTACCATACTCGTTTTAGGAATTGTGGTGGGTTCTAAGGTGATTTTACCATGTGAAAAAACCTTCTGCTGTGATATCATGAATATTGTTTGAAAGAAAACTAATATCTCATGATTTTCCCACAGTGGTTTGGAAGGGGATCTATAAGCTAAACTGAAAGCATATTTTCTGTAAATTCACATTATCTTTCTCAGTCATGTGAAAATGAAGTCTGACATTCTCAGTAAAACATGTACATCCAACAAGGACAGAGACTGTCAGTTGATTCCTTTGTGTTCTACTGCAGCCTCCTAGAGTGTTCTAAAGAACAACTAGAGCGCTAACAGTCCTACTTATTACAAAGGTATGGCACACCTGAAGCCATCTTGATTGGAATAAAGTGGTAACTCTTAAAACATTTAATTTAAAAAGAAACAACATGAGGGGGTATATTTTGCCATAGAAAGTATGATTAGTGCTGCAGAATGAAAAATTAGGGCACATTTTGAGTGACTTCTCAAATCCTTTGCATGTCAGAATGTTTTAATGAAATAGAAGTCTCCCAAAATGGCCACCAGAGACAAAAGAGCCCAAATGTAGCCCAAATATCACCAAGATGTAGCCCAAGTATAGCCCAATGACAGAATGTCCCAGAGTGTTCTAAAGAACAACTAGAGCGCTAACAGTCCTACTTATTACAAAGGTATGGCACACCTGAAGCCATCTTGATTGGAATAAAGTGGTAACTCTTAAAACATTTAATTTAAAAAGGAACAAAATGAGGGGGTATATTTTGCCATATGAATTATGATTAGTGCTGCAGAAAGAAAAATTAGGGCACATTTTGAGTGACTTCTCAAACCCTCTTCAATTTCATTAAAAAATTCTGACATACAGTCTCCCAAGATGGCCACCAGAGACAAAAGAGCCTAAATGTAGCCCAAATATCACCCAGATGTACCCCAAGTATGGCCCAATGACAGAATGTCCCAGAGTGTTCTAAAGAACAACTAGAGCGCTAACAGTCTTACTTATGACAAAAGTATGGCACACCAGAAGCCATCTTGATTGGAATGAAGTGGTAAGTCTGAAAACACTCAATTTAAAAAGGAACAACATGAGGGGGTTAATTTTGCCATAGAAAGTATGATTAGTGCTTCAGAAAGAAAAATTAGGGATCATTTTGAGTGACTTCTCAAATCCTCTTCTATTTCATTAAAAAAATTCTGACATGCAGACTGAAACATGCACTTTGAATACCAGCAGCAGACGTCCCTGGTGAGCAGTAGCTTTACTACAGTGATCTAATGTGCAACTAGAGTGCTAACATTCAGAATTTATGGCAAATGTGTGACACATCTGAATGCCTTCTTGATGGAACCAAAGTAAACAAGCATTGAAAATGTATTAGATCTCGCACTCGTTTAAGTTAAAGCCATTCTGTTTGTAATGAGGTGGCTTTTTAGCTTTGCTTTTATTAGTGTTTTTTCAACTTTCATGTAAATAACATGCATCTGTATGCATATAAGTATATGTATGCATGCATTTATGTTTGTATTGATATAGATATACAGATGATATATGTTTATATATATATGTATGTATATATATTACCTACTGGCGGTCGCCAGTAGGTAGTTATAGTTAGGATAATTTTCAATGTTAAATCTCAACATTCTATTTTGAATAACTTTGGCGCCGGTTGACGAATCTGCCTGAAATTTTCAGGAAAATGGTCTCATGGCGGTCCGGTCCTTCCCTGAAAGTTTGGGGGGGATTCGTCAAGCGGGGGCCGAGATAAAAGGGGGGTCCCAAAACGCGTTTTCCCCATGTTAATTTCCATAGGGCGGTCGATTTCACTTTTAGCTCGAACGGCTGAATGGATTTCCACCAAACTTGGCAAAATTGTAGGGACTGGTAGCCCGATGTGCCTTTGCTATGTCTCAAGATATGTGCTTCAGTGGATTTTGAGAAATTAACGTTCAAAAAAATATATATATCTATAGGCGCTCTCCGGTGCGCGCACCGGTGAGCGCTCCCGGCGCGACACGCGACTTGCGCGCAGAAAGCTGATTGGCTCTCAGTTGTCTGTAAACATTCTAAACAGTCCGGAGCGGCCGCCATCTTGTCTATCGGTAAAATCTAGTCATAAGAGGTGGCAAAAACAAAGGGTGGAATTGACCATAAGGGGGCAGGGTAGACCCCCCCTGACCCCCTAGGTTTGATATGGGGGCCATTAAAGGGCCCCGCGGGGCCTCAAATTTTTTTTTTTTTTTTTCGATTTTCGCGGGGGAAGCGCCTGGTGCGCGCACCGGGGAGCGTATCGAGGAGGGTACTATGGAAAAATAATCACTTCAAAAATTGTATGTTTATGAATTGTTTTTTTTTTTATTTTTTTATTTTATGTAAGTACCTACATGTAGGTACTAATGAAGAGACTTAAATTTAATGTTCACCATCTTCTTTGTAGACATCTTGCATGTTGTTATTGTATTTTTTGTGGTATATGGAATTCATAATATAGTCTGTCTGGAAAGGAGAAACAGATCTTTTAAGCACTCCCTGAGAATTTCTAGGGGATCATGAGTAGTCTATCCTGTTCACTTATGAAAATGAGGTGTAAAATATTCATATGAGATAATATAGTGGGAGAAAGGTAGTAACTATGAGTAAACTTACTATGTAACAGAAAAATAGTTGAACAGTATACTATAAGTCTCACTTTATATTTTAAACATTTTTGGTAATACTTCATGAATTACATATAAAAAAGAATATTGTCTGAAACAATTGAAATTATTAAAGATAAATTTATTCCTCTGATTCTTTTTCATAATTTAATAAAATTTCTAACATAATATTGTCCGGAATTTCCTCATAATTATATGTACATGATTCAATTTCTTCCAAACATTCTATAAACTGTTCATCCAAAGAGTCATCCATGAAATCAACTTCTTTTTTTTCATCTTCTGGTTTTTCCACCTTTACTTTGATAGAAGTATCATTTGCCTTATTTTCTCCTTCCATTTTCTTTCTGAAAATTGCATATAAATTAACTATATTAGTAGAGCTAGTATACCAGAGAAGCCTAACTCAATCCATAACTATTACAGAGAAGTCTATCTCTATCTCTAACTATTAAAGAGGGATAGCATATCACTAACAGAATATTTTTTAAGAAATAAACTTAACGTGTACAATATACTTCCATAATTAGAAGTTACCTTAGAGAAATTAGTTGAAGTTGTCAGTGAAATTTGTTTTCAAGTGTACTTCAGGAAGCAGTAGTCAAAATGGCTGTGTTTCCCTCTCTTCTTTTATATATATTGTTGTACTTAACCAATCAAACGTCAGGAAATAATCGTAGAAAATGAGAGATACTTTTTAATTGGTTGTAAATTCTAACATTACAAGTGTGTTTTTGTCATGTAATTTACCTCAGGATATTTAGACAGGCCTGTAGCCTAAATGTCTCAATGGAATTTCACCAAATTTGGGCAAATGGTAGGGACTGCTATGTAGTAGGGCGTATTCTATATTTGATGAAAGTGTCTCCATTGGGTTTTCCGTAAATTACTTTCCCACCTTTTTTTAACGAGCGCTTAGGGGTGCGCGCTCCTTTACGCGCACTGGCAGCGTTACGGGAGTCCTCCATTTTGTGTTTCGGAACAATCGAGACACAAGATGGAGGGTAAACAATGTTCGGAATGGATAGAAGGGGGAACTGTAGAGACTTCTTGACCCTCTAGGTTTTCTGAGGGGGGCTTAGGAGGCTCATAAACGTTAAAAAAAAAAAAAAAATTCTTTAATTTTTCGCGGGGGTAGCGCCTGGTGCGCGCACCTTTAAGCGTACCCGAAAGCGTACTTTGGTGAAAAATAGTGAAAAAAGTTAGAAAAAAATAAACGCTTTGAATGATCAGAGTTAGGGTAGCTCTGAAAAGAGCTTTTGGGTTCTGTGGTTGATTTAGGTACCTACAAGTAGGTTCCAATACACATTCTTAAATTCAGGAGGAATATTCTATTCCCCTCATCTGAGAAGTGCACTCCATCTCCTCTGTAGATGTCTTGCATGTTGTAACGCAAGTTATTATTGTATAATGAACCCATTCCATAGTCTCTCATGTAAGCAGAAACAGATTTATTTACATGTTTCCGTGCTTTCTCAAATTGTGGACCAAATTGGTTGGACCAGTTCCATTTCTGTCTTTGGCATATATTGGAATATACCAAGGCAGTGTGGGGAAAAAGTATCATCAATTGATGAAAGGTGTCCTTTAATAGCATTTCCAGACCTACCCCAGTTAATGTGCCTAGATCGTTTCCACCACAGTGCACAATTATAAGGTCAGGTTCTGGCAGATGCAAAAAGGTTTTCACCAATGGTATCAATTGGTGACATTTTAATCCTCTGTGGCCAATCCACTTGATTTCCACATTTGATAAATCAAGGTTATGAAAATTTCTGCTAGCTGCATACCTTTGAGCCCAGTGGATGTAGCTATGTCCAATAACCCAAACAGAGTACATGATGTGAGAAGGTTCTGGTCCAGTCAGATGAAGTGTGGGAATGAAATGGCAGTTGGAACAGTAGGAGTTCACAAAAAAATAATTGTGGAGTTTCTGTGCTCTTGAATCACTAGCAATGATTGGTGGATTCAGATAGTTGAAAACTGAAAGTTAGGGTGTATGGTTATGTTGTGTGAAAGAAGCAATTTGAATGGTTTAAAAAAAGTCACCAAAAGCAAAAATACCCTGTATAGGCTGCTGTATTGACAGGTCAAACATCCTTGCTGAGTTAATTTGCAACATTGTAAGATAAACTTTTGAACCTTAGAGTTCAGTTAGGAGGGAGTTGCTATGGTAACAGATAGAAAGGTTTGAGAGGGGGATGGGTGTTGGTTTGAAAATAGTGAGGGAAGAGTTTTCATTGGTTGAATTAAGGCATATGTGTACAAAGATAGAGATTTTCTATGCCAGTCTTGGTTTCAGTGTATTGAGAGCACACCTTCTCCTCTGCTAAAGAAAAATTGGTGTGTGTGTCTGACACTGTTTTCAATCTCCAAAAGCATTTCTAAAGGTAAGTAATGATTCATTTAATTTAGATAGAGATTTATTTTCTCTATGGAGAATATTTGGAAGCAGATAGTTATGTTTTAGAAGTGAAATTGTATGTTAGTATATAAGTCCTGCGCAGTGTTTTTTACATGTTATTTAAAAATCGATTTTGGGTGCAAATGAATGGTATTTTTATTTGGCCTTTTTTATGATTGCCATGTGCAGTTGATGCATGACTTTAAACATGGGTAATAAGTGATGCACTGGTGGCGCCAGGCTTTTATAAATGAGGCCCTGACTTTGTTTGATGATATTGAGTGGTTGTAGTTAGGTTCTGTGCAGTGTTTCTTACATGTTATTGAAAAATCGATTTTTGGGTGCAATTGATTGGTATATGTATTTGGCCCTTATTTATGAATGCCATGTGCAGCTGATGCATGACTTTAAACATGGGTAATAAGTGACGCACTGGTGGCGCAAGGCTTTCATAAATAAGGCCCTGACTTTGTTTGATGATATTGAGTGGTTGTACTTAGGTTCTGTGCAGTGTTCCTTACATGTTATTCAAAAATCGATTTTTGGGTGCAATTGATTGGTATATGTATTTGGCCCTTATTTATGATTGCCATGTGAAACTGATGCATGATTTTAAACATGGGTAATAAGTGACGCACTGGTGGCGCAAGGCTTTCATAAATAAGGCCCTGACTTTGTTTGATGATATTGATTGGTTGTACTTAGGTTCTGCGCCGTGTTTCTTACATGTTATTGAAAAATCGATTTTTGGGTGCAATTGATTAGTATATGTATTTTGCCCTAATTTATGATTGCCATGTGCAACTGATGCATGACTTTAAACATGGGTAATAAGTGACGCACTGGTGGCGCAAGGCTTTCATAAATAAGGCCTGACTTTGTTTGATGATATTGAGTGGTTGTACTTAGGTTCTGTGCAGTGTTCCTTACATGTTATTCAAAAATCGATTTTTGGGTGCAATTGATTGGTATATGTATTTGGCCCTTATTTATGATTGCCATGTGCAGCTGATGCATGACTTTAAACATGGGTAATAAGTGACGCACTGGTGGCGCAAGGCTTTCATAAATAAGGCTCTGACTTTGTTTGATGATATTGATTGGTTGTACATAGGTTCTGTGCAGTGTTCCTTACATGTTATTCAAAAATCGATTTTTGGGTGCAATTGATTGGTATATGTATTTGGCCCTTATTTATGATTGCCATGTGCAACTGATGCATGACTTTAAACATGGGTAATAAGTGACGCACTGGTGGCGCAAGGCTTTCATAAATAAGGCCTGACTTTGTTTGATGATATTGAGTGGTTGTACTTAGGTTCTGTGCAGTGTTCCTTACATGTTATTCAAAAATCGATTTTTGGGTGCAATTGATTGGTATATGTATTTGGCCCTTATTTATGATTGCCATGTGAAACTGATGCATGATTTTAAACATGGGTAATAAGTGACGCACTGGTGGCGCAAGGCTTTCATAAATAAGGCCCTGACTTTGTTTGATGATATTGAGTGGTTGTACTTAGGTTTTGCGCAGTGTTTCTTACATGTTATTCAAAAATCGATTTTTGGGTGCAATTGATTGGTATATGTATTTGGCCCTTATTTATGATTGCCATGTGCAACTGATGCATGACTTTAAACATGGGTAATAAGTGACGCACTGGTGGCGCAAGGCTTTCATAAATAAGGCCTGACTTTGTTTGATGATATTGAGTGGTTGTACTTAGGTTCTGTGCAGTGTTCCTTACATGTTATTCAAAAATCGATTTTTGGGTGCAATTGATTGGTATATGTATTTTGCCCTAATTTATGATTGCCATGTGCAGCTGATGCATGACTTTAAACATGGGTAATACGTGACGCACTGGTGGCGCAAGGCTTTCATAAATAAGGCCTGACTTTGTTTGATGATATTGAGTGGTTGTACTTAGGTTCTGTGCAGTGTTCCTTACATGTTATTCAAAAATCGATTTTTGGGTGCAATTGATTGGTATATGTATTTGGCCCTTATTTATGATTGCCATGTGCAACTGATGCATGACTTTAAACATGGGTAATAAGTGACGCACTGGTGGCGCAAGGCTTTCATAAATAAGGCCTGACTTTGTTTGATGATATTGAGTGGTTGTACTTAGGTTCTGTGCAGTGTTCCTTACATGTTATTCAAAAATCGATTTTTGGGTGCAATTGATTGGTATATGTATTTGGCCCTTATTTATGATTGCCATGTGCAGCTGATGCATGACTTTAAACATGGGTAATAAGTGACGCACTGGTGGCGCAAGGGTTTCATAAATAAGGCTCTGACTTTGTTTGATGATATTGATTGGTTGTACATAGGTTCTGCACAGTGTTTCTTACATGTTATTCAAAAATCGATTTTTGGGTGCAATTGATTGGTATATGTATTTGGCCCTTATTTATGATTGCCATGTGCAGCTGATGCATGACTTTAAACATGGGTAATAAGTGACGCACTGGTGGCGCAAGGCTTTCATAAATAAGGCCTGACTTTGTTTGATGATATTGAGTGGTTGTACTTAGGTTCTGTGCAGTGTTCCTTACATGTTATTCAAAAATCGATTTTTGGGTGCAATTGATTGGTATATGTATTTGGCCCTTATTTATGATTGCCATGTGAAACTGATGCATGATTTTAAACATGGGTAATAAGTGACGCACTGGTGGCGCAAGGCTTTCATAAATAAGGCCCTGACTTTGTTTGATGATATTGATTGGTTGTACTTAGGTTCTGCGCCGTGTTTCTTACATGTTATTGAAAAATCGATTTTTGGGTGCAATTGATTGGTATATGTATTTTGCCCTAATTTATGATTGCCATGTGCAACTGATGCATGACTTTAAACATGGGTAATAAGTGACGCACTGGTGGCGCAAGGCTTTCATAAATAAGGCCCTGACTTTGTTTGATGATATTGAGTGGTTGTACTTAGGTTCAGCGCCGTGTTTCTTACATGTTATTGAAAAATCGATTTTTGGGTGCAATTGATTGGTATATGTATTTGGCCCTTATTTATGATTGCCATGTGCAACTGATGCATGATTTTAAACATGGGTAATAAGTGACCCACTGGTGGCGCAAGGCTTTCATAAATAAGGCCCTGACTTTGTTTGATGATATTGATTGGTTGTACTTAGGTTCTGCGCCGTGTTTCTTACATGTTATTGAAAAATCGATTTTTGGGTGCAATTGATTGGTATATGTATTTGGCCCTTATTTATGATTGCCATGTGCAGCTGATGCATGACTTTAAACATGGGTAATAAGTGACGCACTGGTGGCGCAAGGCTTTCATAAATAAGGCCCTGACTTTGTTTGATGATATTGATTGGTTGTACATAGGTTCTGCGCCGTGTTTCTTACATGTTATTGAAAAATCGATTTTTGGGTGCAATTGATTGGTATATGTATTTGGCCCTTATTTATGATTGCCATGTGCAACTGATGCATGACTTTAAACATGGGTAATAAGTGACACACTGGTGGCGCAAGGCTTTCATAAATAAGGCCTGACTTTGTTTGATGATATTGAGTGGTTGTACTTAGGTTCTGTGCAGTGTTCCTTACATGTTATTCAAAAATCGATTTTTGGGTGCAATTGATTGGTATATGTATTTGGCCCTTATTTATGATTGCCATGTGCAGCCGATGCAAAACTTTAAACATGGGTAATAAGTGACGCACTGGTGGCGCAAGGCCTTTATAAATCAGACCCTGACTTTGTTTGATGATATTGAGTGGTTGTACTTAGGTTTTGCGCAGTGTTTCTTACATGTTATTGAAAAATCGATTTTTGGGTGCAATTGATTGGTATTTGCATTTGGCCCTTATTTATGAATGCCATGTGCAGCTGATGCTTGACTTTAAACATGGGTAATAAGTGACGCACTGGTGGCGCAAGGCCTTTAAAAATAAAGCCATGTGTTGCTATTGTATAAACTTAAATATGTTGCAATTTATTGTTTATATTGTTTGCTTTTTAACATTACTTTGTTGTTTGCTAATAGTGGTCTTTCATGTGTTTTTTTAACAGAACAACAGATTCAAATCAACTTCTGAAAAGGAAGCAAAAATGCCTTCAAGGCAAAGAAATATCAAAAATACCATACGGAAAAGGAGAACATCAACAACAGAGTTTATGGAATCCTCTTCAACAACTACTTCAAAAAACACCAGAAAAGCTTCTGGTAAGCCAATTAAGTCTTTTCTTCGCAACATATGTCGTAGGAAAAAAAATGAAATTGCTAATGTGAATATACAGAAAAAGTCAACAAATCTAAAAAGGAAAGAGAAGCCCACAAAAAATGTTTCCATTGGACCAGGAGAGAAGAGAATGGTTAGCAATAGAAGGGTAAATGTTTTTAGGGACATTCGTAGGCGAATGTTTCGCAATAGGGTAGTTTTAAATTTGCTAAAAAATGAAAAGAAAAGTAAACTAAAAGCTGCTTTTTACAAGAAAAAGAAAAGTGTAGAAAAGATTGTTGATCAGGCTTTTGAAGTTAAGAAAAAATTATTTATTTTAATAATCAATAGAATTAGGATACTTAATAAGGCAATGGATGTTTTCAAATCGAACAGTAGATGGAAAAGAATTATTAATCGGAGTAATTTTTGTGAAGTATTTTCTGGTGAATGGATGCATAGTTCAAGTTCTGAGCCTTTTTTTAATGAGGAGAGTTACTTTCAGGAAAATGATTTGGTGCATGCAGTTGACACCAGTGGTCGTGCATATGAGGTGAAAGATAGTTGTGTGATGGAAAAAGAGAAACTTGTATCTAGAGATGCAGAAGAGGTCTTAGCTGATGAAGTTTTAGGGAGACGTACTAAGGGTCCAGTGTACACATGGAAATGCAGTAGTATTTGTAGTGTGCGACAGGAATCAATTGATTTGCTTCGAAATTTCTTACGTACATATAGTAAAAAAAGTCTCAAACAAAAAATGAAGATCCTGCAAGAGTTAGATCCTTGCAGAGTGAGAGAAAGCACAGGTTTGCAAGGGCATTCACTAGCATGTCTTTCTAGAAAAGTTTGTCGGAGTGTTTTTCATCATTTTAGGATGTTAGCAGTGCATCATAATAACGTAAGGAAATTAGTGAGGAAGTTGTATTATGCAAAAAGTCCTGCACTTAAGCTTAAACAGTTAAATAGTGCTCTTTTGCATGGATCTGAAGTGGATGTGAAGACTATTTGTGAAGAAATTGAGTTTTGTTATTTTGGGAACAAAGAGGACAGTGTAGAAATAGATATAGTAATGGATGGTAATGCAGAAGATAATGGACAAATTTCAAGTATTGAAAAGTTTGATGAGGAAATTATCAAGTTTAAGGTGAAATCAAGTGAGAGGCCTAATGTAACTTGTGTGTGTTGTCGACGGACTCATTATAAAATTCAGACTAGGTTAGTTGATTTATATGCAAAAAGTGAATTGGAAAATAATAGTGAATGGGAGGATTTTGTAAGTTATTTGTTGGTGGAGAATTCTTTTGATTTGAGTTTGGATCAGCGTATTTGCACTTATTGTTTGAAAAAATTAAATGAAAATAGAATGCCTGCAAGAGCAGTTTATAATAATCTTCAGTTGATAGATATTCCTTCTGAATTGATGGATCTAAATACTTATGAATCTATTTTGATTCAATGTGTCCATCCTTTTCAGGCTATTGTTCGCATGGAGCCTAAGACAGGGAAATTGCCTCCATCAGATTTACTGAGAGGATTAAAGGGAAGAGTTGTTTATTTGCCTCTAGATGTAAAGAAAAATATTAATACAATTGGTGTAGAAAGAGTAGAAGAAGATCCTTTAGTTATTCTAGTTAATGGGGTTCCAACAAAGAGTAAGAAAATTTGGCAAGATTTAGTGGATGTTAAAAAAGTCAAGAAGGCAACGTTGTATTTAGTTAAAAACAATGAGTACTACAAACATGTAAGTGTTGGAGTAGAGGAAACAGCTACAGAAGAAGATAGTGATTCTTCAGTTGGTCAAATTGAAAAAGTTGATGTGTCTAGAACTGAAGAAATATATGAACATTATACTGTTCATCCTTTGCATTCCAAAGAAGTAATGGGAAATGCAATTGACTTGTTTCAAATGAAGGCAGCAAAAGGAAGTCCCATTAGTGTATGGGAAGAAAGTTTGGAAGCTCGTTGTTTTCCACAATTATTTCCAACAGGTTGTGGTGGACGATATGATGATCGACCAGTTCAAATTCCTGCAGCTGAATACCGGACTCTAAGATTATATGCAGAAGATCCAAGGTTTCGTCAATGCATTCCATATTTATTTCATCTACTGTTTGAAAGTGATTTGTCTGGGCTTTCTTATGCAGTTAATCATATATTAAAAAGTGGACCTCATTTGCAAAATGTATGTGCAAGGGACTTTATGGAGAAAGTTAATCTGCAAGACAGTATTTTGGAATCTCAGCTAATCAATCTCATGGCATGTCAACGTGGAACCAACGAGTATTGGTTTCGTCGTCATGGAGAATTGAAATGTATGCTAAGAAACTTAGGAACTCCTACATGGTTCCTCACTCTTAGCTGTGCTGAGTATGCCTGGGACGATTTACTTCAATTTCTACGAGAGGCAAATGAAAACATACCAAATATAGAATTGAAAACACCAGGAGAACTGTGTTCTTTAGATCCAGTGAATGTTTGCAGATATTTTAATCATAGATTTGAAGCTATGATGTCTTTTATTACCAACAAAAAAAATCCTCCCCTTGGAGAGGTTTTGGATTTCTTTTGGAGGAAGGAATATCAAGCGAGAGGTGCTCCTCATATACATATGTTGTTGTGGATTAAAGATGCACCCAAATTTGGATCAGATTCAGATGAAACAGTGATGAGTTTCATTGAAGAGTATTCAACATGTGCTGTTCCAAAATCTACTGAAGAAAACAATTTAAGGCAACAAGTTTTACGTTTTCAATCTCATCGTTGTGGAAAGTACTGTCGTCGAAAATTTAAAAACAAGGAAAAGTACTACACGAAATGTCGTTTTGCATTTCCTCGACCAGTGATTTCTAAAGGAAGAGTAAATAATTTGATGTCATCTCTACGACATACTGTGACGAGAAAATCTCCCAAAAACACATATAATTTGAAAAGAAATGAAGAATCTAAGTACATCAACGATTACAACCCAGTGATTTTGTCCATGTGGAATGCTAACATGGATATTCAGTTCGTTGCTGACAACTCTATTGCTGTGGCTCGATATGTGACATCTTACATCACCAAAAAAGAAAAGACAGAACTGAAGGAAATGTGGGAGGACATTTCACATGAAAAGAGTCTAAGCAAGAAATTATACAGTTTCAGTCTGAAGATGTTGTCGCATCGAGAAATTGGAGCATATGAATGTTCTGATCGGTTATCATCAGCAAGTCTCTATGCCAAATCAAGAACAATCATTTGGGTGAGTCTTGGTCTTGCTGCAACACGAAACCGAGTTTTGAAATCTGTACAAGAAATTGAATATTTGGCGGAAAAAGAACCAAACAGTACAGATATTTTGAAGACAAATATGTTGGATACATACTATCCAAATAGAAGTACTCACCTTGAGAACACATGTTTGTATGAAGTTCTTCAAAACTACAGTTATAAGAGGAACATCACAGAAGATATCAATAATGGAAAATATGCACTCATTGGCTATGAAGGATGTCTAGTGAAGCAGAAAAAAGGCCATTTGATTAATCATCGAAAATTGAGTTGTGAAGTTCCAGACAAAAGAGAATTTTACTATTTAGCTCTTTTGCAACTCTTTAAGCCATGGCGTACAGAAGAGGAACTACTTGGAGATTTTCTCTGTTATGAAGACTCTTTTAATGCAACTAAGGATACCATAGAATGTCCTATTTTTCTAAATTATCTGCAAATGTTGAATGAAGAAATGGAGCAAGAAACCACAATTGCTGAAGAGATAGCTAGAAACAGTTCTCAAGATAGTCAGAGTTCTACTTCATTGAGCCAGGATCCACTAGGAGGACCAATTATCCAAAATGAAGCTGCCACTGCCATGGATGAGGTGGAAAGAGCTATGGAACAAGCTCAAGAGGATGGAGTTAACTTAGAAGATTTGGTAACGCAACTAAACATTGAGCAGAAAAAGATATATGATGAAGTCACAGAGCAGATTGAACATGGATTCAGACATGAGAAAAAAGAGTGCTCATGTATATTATTTGACCCTGTCCGACTGTATGTAAGTGGAGAAGCGGGGACAGGAAAAAGTTTTCTAATTAAAGCCGTTGCAAGTTATCTGCAGAAAAGGACTGATTCACCACTGTCTTGTGTTGTAACTGCTCCAACTGGTCTGGCAGCACATAACATTAAAGGGATTACTCTACATCGTTTATTGATGCTGCCAGTTGAACATGATAATAAATTGCATTACAACAAGCTATCTGGAGATGCGTGTTCTGAAGTTTCAAGAGTCTTGAAGAAAATGAAACTTCTTATCATAGATGAAGTAAGCATGGTCTCAAATCTAATGCTTGCTTTTGTGCATTTGAGAATGCAAGAAATTCTTAAAACAGACTATGATGTGTTATTTGGAGGAAAACACATTATTGTTTTTGGAGATCTATTGCAGTTGACTCCAGTAAAAGGACAACCAGTGTTTAAAATGCTCACGCATGAAGATACCAGGAAGTCCCTTGGAAGCATTGGAAATGTTAATATATGGCTAAATTTTAAATATGCTGAACTGCTTCAAAATATGCGACAGGCCAAGGATGAAGATTATAAAAATATTCTACAAGATGTAAGAATTGGAAAAATGACTGAGAAAGGGAAAAAAGCTTTGCATAGTCGATTAATTTCAAATTTGTATGCAAATGAAAACATTCTTCCAGAGAATATTTTTAAAAAAATGACTGAGAAGAAATCTGGGATATGTTTGATGCCAACTCTGCAAGAATGTTCCATCTTCAATCAAAAAATGTTAGACTTAGAAAATGAAGAGATTGTGAAACTGGAAGCAATAGATAAAATAGAGCATATGGGTGCAACAATTGTTTTGTCAGAAAATTTGAAAACTAAATTGCATTCATTGGAGAAAAGTATTTCAAAAACAGCTGGTTTTGAAAAGACTCTGAATGTGTGTTTAAATTGTCGTATCATTTTGAGAAGGAATTTAAATGTTGAAAGCGGTCTGGTAAATGGAGCAATGGGTTATGTTGTTGATTTTGTGAATTACAGAAATAGAGATGGAATTGAATTTTTAAAAATAAAATTTGATGGCATTGAACAAGTACAACAAATAAGTCGTTGTTCTGCTAGATTTTTACTTGTAAAAGACTTATATGTTCGCCGAAAACAGTTTCCTGTTTGTTTGGCGTATGCGGTGACAATTCATAAATCTCAAGGTTTAAGTGTAGATAGTGCATTGGTGAACATTGGAAGATCTGTGTTTAAAGAGGGTATGGCATATGTGGCATTATCTCGAGTCAGAACTTTATCAGGATTGTACTTGATTGCGTGTGATGAGACAAAGATTTCTGCCGATCTAGATTGTGTTAAAGAATACAATAGGTTAAGAAGAGAGTATGCTCCACATTTGCCTCAATATCCTCTGTTTGAAAAACGTGTGGTAGGCCGAAAAAGAAGAAATGAGGATAATTGTAGTGAGGTAGTTGCAAAAAGACAAAAAGTAGAGAAAACTGTAATTGAAAACAGGAAGAAAAAGAATTGTGGAGAAAATGTTGTTGGATTTCAGTTTGAAAACAGTTCTGGTGTCAACTGCTATGCTAATGTAGTGGTTAATGTTGTTTTTTTTCTTAAAAGTTTACAAGAACAGATTGTTGAAAATCGGGATCAAAGATTGTGTGGTTTATTGAATTCTGTGTTTCAGAAATGTAGCAGTGTTACAGCACAAATAGAAAGTGTAACAGAAATTCGAAATATTTTAGATTTGTGTTCTGGTCAAGATAAATTTTCACAGAACATTCAGCAGGATTGTCAGGAATTTTTAATGTATATGTTTGGTGTTTTGGAAGATGAAGGTGTAGATGTAGATAATCTTTTCAGTCTTTCTTATCAATGGCAGCATGACTGCCACAATTGTAGTTTATCAAGTACTACTACAATAGACACTGAAAGATTTATATATTTGACTTTACCAGACTGTAAATCAGTGTCTTTTAAAAATCTAGTTAAAGCAGCAGATCATAATATGGTGTGTACCCAATGTAACTGTACAATGCTGTCCACATTATTTATACAAAGGTATGGGCAGTATATTATTTTAGTTTTCCAACGATGTAGACCTGATGGAACTAAATTGACAACTTCTATCAAAAATTTTGTGGCTTCTCAGTTATCAATTTCTGGAAGGACCTTTACAACTGAAGCTATTATTTATCATGATGGATCTTCGACCACCTCAGGACATTATACATGCTACTTAAAATCTGAAAATGGATGGAGTTACTGCAATGATTCTCATTTAACTTATAAACAACGTTTGCCTTATGACTCTACAAATTCTTATCTAGTGTTTTTAAAACCAAAGTTTTAGTAAAGGGAATTGGCCTTTGAAGACGGGAATAGTTAATAAAAGTTAGTTAGTTAGTTAGTTAATCTAATATTTGAAATTATTTATCTCATGTAGATACTTTAAGTGGATCTCAAAGTAAAAAATACTGATATATCTGACACAAATTGGCCGTGAGGAAAATGTAAGATATGATGTTGTTAGAAGTTGATGAAATCGAAGTTATAGAGCACAGCAGACTTTTTTTCACCAAAAGGACCTTCACTATCTGCAATCTCATGTAGATACTTTAAGTGGATCTCAAAGTAAAAAATACTGATATATCTGACACAAATTGGCCGTGAGGAAAGTGTAACATATGATGTTGTTAGATCTTTTTTCATAGGAAGTCGATGAAATGGAAGTTATAGAGCACAGCAGACTTTTTTCCACCAAAAGGACCTTCACTATCTGCAATTTGGTCTCACGGAAAAGTAAGTGAATCAAAGATTAGTGTACTTATATGAGATGTATGTTTGAATGGGTTTTTTTAAACACAATCTTTTAGATTGTGTTTTTTTTTTCCCGCTGTTATATGATGAAGACTTTGATCTCACTAATTTAAGTGAAATTCAATATATTCTGAGAACAGCAAAAATAAATAATGTAACATATTGTAGAAGTTATTGTGTAGTTTGCATTGTGTAATTTATATTGTGTTCACATTGTCTTATACTCATTTTCTTTTTCACCCTTATTTACCTCTCTTTACTAATTTACACTCTTTTTTCATCGCTGTTTCTTTAGTGCACTTCATTCACAACTTCTTAATCTAATAGGAACTGTCTGCATTTCCTCTGTTCCTTCCACCACTTTTTATCTTTTTCATATTCTCACAGTACCACTGCTTTAGTTTCCTAACCCTCTCTTTCTTTTTCTCCTTTTTTTTTCTTTCGCATCCATTGTACTGTAGTTCACTTAGTTCTTCCTTTTGTCTTTCTGTGTACTTACTCTCTCACTCCTGTTTTATCCATCGTTCTATACTAACTTCATTCCTTTCATCCCTTCACTCTGTTACTTTACTTCACTCACTCTCAATCATCTTCTATTCCTCTTTTTTATTTATAGTTTCTCAATCAGACTTCTCTCCTTTTCACTCATTTTTCTTTTATTTTCTTATCTTTACTGATTTTGATTTGATATCTTACATTCTTTTAGTATCTTATTTACCTTTAGGAATTTGTTCTCTTTCTATTTCTTTTTCCTTTTTTTTTCTCTTTCTACATTACTTTCTTTCTGTTTTTGTATCCTTCACTATTGCATCATTTCTTAGTAAACTTTTGTAGATTTTTAAACCTCATGAACTGTTGTTTCTATTTTATTATATATTTTTAAGAAATTATAACGTGTTTTTTCTTTTATCTTTCATAGATACAAGTTTGCATTGATTATATGGTAAGTGTGTTTACAAAATCTTTTTTGTTATCACCTTTTGTTTTATTTTCACTATTTTTCTGTCACCCTACCGCACCCCTATTTCCTTACTTTGCTTCCCTCACTTATTCTTTTGTTCCATGTTTACTTCCGACCACATTCAATTTCTTTCAGTACTTCTGCCTATGCACACTCCTTCACTTACCTTTTTTACTGGTTCACTTAGTCCCTTTGTGACAGTCCTTCTTTTACTCTCTCTCTTGTTTGTCTCTATTACTCCCCATGTGTTACCCTTATTCACTTACATGTACCCTCTTTCACCCCTTTTTACTTATATTCACTGATATTTACTTTCCCTCAATCACTGCTATTCTTTTCCTCTGATTCCGTCACTACCTGACATTCCCATACTTAACTGTCCTTCTTTTTACTTTCAACATCCATTTACAATCTCCCTTAACCTCTGCTTTAGTCTTCTTCCTATTTCTTCTTTCTTTTGCTCCCTTATTCATTTTTCTTTTCTCAGTTACTTCCTTTTACACTTTTTATCTGTCTTACTATCTATTACACAGTCCCTCCTTCATTTTTTTTTCTTTTTTTTTGTTAGTGCGCTGACGGTACGCGCACCGGTGCGCGCACCGAAAGCGAAATATAAAAAAAAATATTTTAAATTAAAAATATTATCTCAATATACATTATAGTGTTCATTTTTACAAAAACATACTTTAGCAATTCACTAAAAAACACATAGGTATGAGTCTATATAAAAAGTTAGGAATTAGCATTAAAAAAACCTATGAAATTCACTGAAAAAACCAAAGGTTTCACACCAGTTATAGTTAGGAATTAGCATTTAAAAAACCTATGAAATTCACTGAAAAAACCATAGGTTTCACACCAGTTATAGTTAGGAATTAGCATTTAAAAAACCTATTAAATTCACTGAAAAAACCATAGGTTTCACACCAGTTATAGTTAGCTGGAAATTTTACTGATATAAAACCATTGAAATTCCCACGTTATAGTTAGTCGGACTCACTATAACTTGCGCGTGCAATGCACTGCTGATGACATCACATATTACATCACTCATGACATGGTCAGTGACATCACTCATGACACCATCCTTGTGACATAGTGACAGACCTCCTTTCACTATAATGTAACCCTTGAGACACATATTCAAAAATAGAAACTGAAATTTTTAAAAAAATGGAGATACCTATATCAGTTACAACAAGCAATTCAGTAATTCCACTATCTATATACACATCCACTCATTCACCAATAGTTTTATATAGTCACTCATACATATACTCACTCATCATATGAAGTGATACACCTATACATCCTGTTACACACCGACATTCATCCAAAAGTTACTCACACACATATTCACACGTGCAGATAAACTATTGGACATCCATTTATTTGAATATAGAGTTATACACACACTTCCACCTTACTTCTATTTAAAATTACACATATTTATTCTCTTAAACAATCACTTATAGAAACACATACTTATTTAAACAGGAACTCTTACAATCTCTTACTCTCACATATACTCACTTATATACATCAATATTCATATATACTAGATTAAAACATATGTAGTTACTGATAAAGACACTAGTGAGACAGTCATTCACTCACTAACAAACACATATAGACACTCATCCACCCATACAGTCCTGTACATATGCTGTCTTCAAAACATAGAAACAGAGAGTCAGTCACTCATGCATCTATGTGCTAAGTAATACCCCCACCAAACCATATAGACACTCATACTGATACTAAGAGAAACATCTAATAACCCATATACATACGCATGTAGCTACTTACCAACACATGTAGCCACTTATACACAAAGTAAAACACTAATATATATATTTAAATATTTAAACATTACTCACTAATATTTACTTTTTCAGAAAGGCACATATTCACTGGATGGTGTCATCAGTGATGTCATGAGTGATGTCACTGACCATGTCATGAGTGATGTAATATGTGATGTCATCAGCAGTGCATTGCACGCGCAAGTTATAGTGAGTCCGACTAACTATAACGTGGGAATTTCAATGGTTTTATATCAGTAAAATTTCCAGCTAACTATAACTGGTGTGAAACCTATGGTTTTTTCAGTGAATTTAATAGGTTTTTTAAATGCTAATTCCTAACTATAACTGGTGTGAAACCTATGGTTTTTTCAGTGAATTTCATAGGTTTTTTAAATGCTAATTCCTAACTATAACTGGTGTGAAACCTTTGGTTTTTTCAGTGAATATATATATATATATATATATATATTCACTGAAAAAAACATAGGTTATAGACCATATATAGTTAGGAATTAGCATTTACAAAACCTTGAAAATTCACTGAAAAAACCATAGGTTATAGACCATATATAGTTAGGAATTCGCATTTACAAAACCTTATTTTACTCACACAAAACCATTGAAATTCCATATATAGTTAGTTGCACTAACTATATATCGCGCACCCGCAATCCACTGCTGATGTCACATATTACATCATTCATGACATGGTCAGTGACATCACTGATGACATCACTGATGACATCTCAAATGACATCACTGATGACAACATCCAGTGACTGTATGTTTCTGTAAAGTTAAAATATGTCTTACATATTGAAGAATGAGTGGATGTATAAGTGTCTGGATGAAGGATTTAGTAGGTGCATGACTGACTGTATGAGTGAGTGATTAAATGTGTCTCACTGAATGCATGGGTTAGTGACTAAACTGTCTTAATTTGTGCATCATTATGTCTGTTGTTCTGTAAACTGTTGCATGTGTTGATAAGTAGCTATATGTGTAACTATATGGGTTATTGATTGGTTGCCCAAGTATTTGTATGGGAGACTGAGTGTGTGTGTGGGTGGCTGGGAGGTGTATGACTGTGCATAGATGTGTGAGCAGTTGATTCACTAGATGTATGGTTTCAAAAGTGCATGTGGAAACAGCTGTATGGGCGGTTGACTGTGTGCATGAGTGTATTGGTGAGTGAATGGATATCTCAGTGCTACATGTCAAAGTAAGTACATATGTAAAACACAGTACATGTGAGAGTTGACATATATAAATAACTGTGCATAAGAGCCAGTGAATGCGTGAGTGGCTGTATGGATCATTGTGAACTTGTATCAGGGATTGTATAAGAGAGTAAATATGTGTTAGTATATGTTTGAATAAGTAATGTTTGTATAACTGTATAGTTGAGGAAATGGAGGTGTGATTGATTCTTTGCATGACTGACTAGGTGTGTGAGTAACTCCATGGATGAGTGACAGTCTGTGAGTGTCTGTTTACACTGATTGTATCTAAGGTTATATTAGAGTCTGAAGAGGTTCATCGTATTATCACATGAATGATATCATCAGTGATGTGATCAGTAATGTCAAATGAGATGTCATCAGTGATGTCATCAGTGATGTCATTTGAGATGTCATCAGTGATGTCACTGAGCATGTCATGAATGATGTAATATGTGACATCATCAGCAGTGGATTGCGGGTGCGCGATATATAGTTAGTGCAACTAACTATATATGGAATTTCAATGGTTTTGTGTGAGTAAAATAAGGTTTTGTAAATGCGAATTCCTAACTATATATGGTCTATAACCTATGGTTTTTTCAGTGAATATATATATATATATATATATATATATATATATATATATATATATATATATATATATATATTCCCAAGTTTGCCCATGCAATGAGGACGCCACTCCACAATGGTAAGTTCACCTGAACTCTTTATTTTCAAACCGGCTTTCATTTCTGAAATCTTCTGTTTCCCTAATGCATTTCGGAGTTTACTGCTCCTTCCTCCGAGGGAAGCCTGAAAGAGTCACATTGAAACCCTGCACACCTTGCGTCTGCAAGGAGGAACTTTTCTTTCCTGTTGTCAGCACAAAGGTATTTACAATGCAAACTGGCACGAATTTCTGAGGCCCACTGGAGGGCGTGTAAAATGATTTAAAAGTGACCTGCAAGCGCACAGAGAATGTGACACTGCACGAAATTTGAACTACAAATCCCAGCAGGCAAGAACTCTTGGTGAAAGCCCAAAGGTGGGCGAAATGAAAACTAATTCATGCAAGGTGTGCAGGGTTTCACTGTGACTCTTTCAGGCTTCCCTCGGAGGAAGGAGCAATAAGCTCCGAAATGCATTAGGGAAACAGAAGATTTCAGAAATGAAAGCCGGTTTGAAAATAAAGAGTTCAGGTGAACTTACCATTGTGGAGTGGCGTCCTCATTGCATGGGCAAACTTGGGAACATATATACATATATACATATACATATACATATATACATATACATATACATATATTTTTTTTTCCAAAATGGCCCCAGTCAGGACTATTGTGTCTTGTGAGCAAGGTCTCTGCGAGACCGAAACGCGTCGAGTAATGTGACTTCAAATAGCTGTTATGGAATAAAAACAACGAAGATCGCACGGATTTCGTGATCGTCATTTAAAGAAATCCTGAGTGTGCGCGAGTTACTGCCTTGGCGGAATGGGATTTGATATATATATATATATATATATATCTATATATATATATATATATTGAAACCACATGTGCCAAGTCATAACTGCCACGTCTCCATACTGCACTTTATTTACACTTTATCGAAAACCAACGGCTGGTAACACATTGTTACACGCCATGAGTTTCCACCCTCGAGAATGGATTATGAGTATCCCATATGGGGAAAGCTTGAGAACTATTCGCAACTGTAGTAGTAAGGAGAGTTGTGAGGGAGAACTACTAACATTGAAGATACGCTTTAAAGCCAGAGGCTTCACTGAAACCTGTGTCAATTCAGCAATTTCCAAAGCCATAAAACAAGAGAAGAAGTTCTCTTTAGTAAGAGTAATACTAGGAAGAGAAAGGAAAGCGCTGAGAAAAATGAGTGCAGAATGATAACTACATTCAATACTCAACACAATCAGGTGAGAAGCATTTTAACCAAACACTGGCATCTTATACGTAGTGATCCAGTTTTGGGAAAAATTGTTGTAAGAATTGTTAAAAGCTGAGGGATACTGGCCGAAGCGAAGTATTTACCCCTACCTGTGTGAAAGTGCTGTTTTGCCCACTCTGAGATGATTCCGAGGTGAGTTGCCGGTACACTTGGGGATGAAAGCATGCGTCTAAACCGTGAACTGAGTGCTGTAAACTTATGTGCTCTGGGCGCTGTAGCATACTGGCCAAAGCGAAGTATTTACTCCTATCAGGGATGAAAGCGTGTGACCAAACTGTGAGCTCAGTGCTGTAAACTGATGTGCTGTGGGCGCTGTAGCATACTGGCCGAAGCGAAGTATTTACCCCTACCGGTGTGAAAGTGCTGTTTTGCGCACTGTGAGATGGTGTTGAGGTGAGGGGTCAGTAAACTTGGGGATGAAAGTGTGTGCCTAAACTGTGAGCTGAGTGCTCTGTAGCATACTGGCCTAAGAAAAGTATTTACCCTTACCGGTGTGAAAGTGCTGTTTTGCCTAGAGTGAGATGGTGCTGAGGTGAGGCACCAGTAAACTTGGGGACGAAACTGTGAGCTGAGTGCTGTAAACGGATGTGCTCTGGGCGCTGTAGCATACTGGCCGCTGTAGCATAGGTATGCAAGTGGTGTTACTATGCGTTTAGAGTATAGCGGGAGTGGTAGGCAAACTACTCACTGGTATTGGTCTGAAGACTCTGGGATGAAATTGTGAGTCTAAGTCGTGAGCTGATTTCTGTAAAGTGATGTGCTGTGGGCGCTGTAGGATACTGGCTGCGGTAGCATACCTGTGTAAGTAGTGTTAGTATGCGTTTATACTATAGAGGGAGTGAGATGCGAACTACTCACCTCTACCTGTCTGAAGACTTGAATGCAGTGTTTTAGCAAGCAGGAATAAAGAAATAATTGTGAAGAATATAATGCAGAATGTTGCAATGCCACAGAAGACAAATGGTGAAATGAGGTGTGAGTAAGAAAGTGGCTGTGTGTAATAAAGGGATGGAGTTTGAAAATGATATAGAAAGTGTCTTTATTTAAGTGCCATAATTGGACCCACTAGTGCAAGAGCTAGGGCGTCCAGCTGATGCAAACTTGAACTGCTTCTGCTGTATTCAAACGTAAGCTCCTGCATCAGTGAATTCCATATTACATGTTACAGTTCCATGTGACATAGAAAATACCTATTAGAATTGAATGACTCTAAATTCTATAAGGAAAATAAAGGCAGGATATGATTACCACATGTATCCTTTAATAAAGAAAGAAGAAAAAAAAGAAATTGCAAAATGTAATCATAAAACCTTTTAGGTACTCTGGTACTGCTTTTTTGTAACACAAAATTATCAACAGTAAAACAGTCAGCAGTGTGTTGTATAGTAGATTCAATGTGGTGCATGTCAGAATTGGTACAAGTTCTACCCACATTGGAACTTTGAGGAGGAATAGAAACATTGCGCTTCTGAGAAGCACATTTGGTAACTTTCTAGTCAAACCATTCATTATTGTCTTGAGCTGTTTAAAAAAACATTTTTGTGTAGAGAGCTAAGGCATCGAACTGAGACAAATTCCAACCACTTCTGCTGTATTCAAACCAAAGCCCCTGCATCAGTGAATTGCACATTACATAAACATATGTGACAAACAATATCTATTAGACATGAATAACAGACATAAACAATAGCTATTAGACATGAATGACTAAATTGTATAATGAAAATGAAGGTACGATACGATTACCACACTGTGCCAACGAGTTCCTAAACAAAGTCGTCTTTTTTCATTTTTATCGTCAGGTTGTGAGCAGTGGCTGAGTATGGGTAAGTTTGTGTGAAAGGGCTTCGTGGAGAACAGGCAGGCAGAGAGGAAAGTGCACAAAGAATAGACGTGGTTTCTAAATGGGTGTTGGGTTTAGACTAATTTAGCAAGTAAATAGCGTATTTGCATAGATCATACATCACCCATCCCTGGTTAGAGTGGAGACATAAGGGCCAATAATGAAGATAGAGTTCAAATGTCTGAGTACACTTAGCAAGATATTATATCCAAGTAGTAGAATTAAAGCGTATTATAAAAAATGTAAAGGAAAAAGTCAAAAAGATGGAAATAATCCATCCAAGAATAACGTGAGTTTCTTACAAGTCTTGGAGATTGCAGTCCAGAAGTTCTTCAGCGGCTTGAGATTAATAATGTTCCAAGAGGCTATTGTTGTCATTGTGTAAGAAAAGCTAAGCGATCCAATTCATATCCTCGAAGGGACAGTAATGTTCCTTGAATGTTGGAGCGGCAATTTGAATTGGCAGGCAATCTGCGATGTTGTGAAAGGTCGCGCGTTGCAGGAGATCTTTTGCGGCTGCGCAGAAACCCCATTCCACCACAATACCTTTTTGCATTGCATTGCATACGCCATTTCTCCACTGCCAGAACAATCACGTTCATGGTTTTCAAGATACTGCATTATCTGCTGTATATCGGGAGCGATTGTTGGGATGTTGGCAAGACATTGATCCATTCGTCAGTTGAACGGGCAAGTTTTGTAATGAAAAGATGGCTGTACGCATATTGCATATGTGTAAATAAATGTTATGTTGTAGCTGGTTCCAATATTAGATAGAGGCAGGTAGCCAAAAAGTTTTTCCATTTTTTACCAGTATTGATGTAGCTTGGCGTAGAGGCATATTCTGTTGGACATAGTTGTTACCACAGAGAGCGTAGCTATTTTTTACAAGCAGAATTAGTAGTAAGATGGCCGCAGAGAGAGCGAGAATTATGGGGACTATTTCTGTTATTCCAGAGATGATCGAATGAATGAAGTCTGCTTTTAAAAGAAAAACTGTTTCAAAGCATGGTAGAAAGCCGTAGGAGACTGTGTTAAAAAAGTGTGCCAGACCTGGAGTGTGAGATGTGTTGAAAATTGTATAACAATTCACAAAGTGTAATTGGAGGTTCGTACTGATGCTTTAATATAAACTTTGATACACCCACTCTAAAAAACAGACTACTATTTTTGAATATATTCACACAACAATGCCTGATACTACATACCACCGACTATTTCCTAGGTCTATACACACATCCAGTGACTTATACATGCAGTTACTTATCATTACAGTTCTATCATATGTATTCATACACATATACATACAGTCACACTCTCCCACTCTTCCATAGAGTTACTCACACACCTAGTCAGTCATGCAAAGGAGGAATTACATACTCATTTACTCATGTATGCAGTTGTACACACCACCCGAGTTATTTATACACACACCACATCACTTTTTTTGCAGATACTAACACATACTTACTGTTTTATACAATCACTGATACAAGCAGACACTCATTTATATACCCACTCTTCAATTAACTTACTCTCACGTGAGAAAAGGAGATTAACTGAGCATAGAGCTTGTGGGAAAGGCTAGGCAGATCATATTTGAACTTGTATTGTCTACATGGATAACAGCACAGCACTTTATTTGCACCAAACAAAGCTGACTGTGTGAGAAAATATATAATATAATTTGCGTAAAGCTGTCCACAGCCAATTAAAAAACTGTCAATAAACGAAACCCTGAATCCGTTTTCTAATTCATGGTATTGTTTGTATCTGATTAAGCAAATAGCGCATCACTACTTTCAGAAATACCTCCATGCTTCTTCTCATTAAATGTTTTGATCAGGAAATCCCATATTTACATATAAATGCGAGGTGCTGAAAGAGCACGGTGGCTATTGTAGACACATAAAAACAATGCTGTTAATAGTTAACAGCGAGCACAATTAATTTTCTTTGCATTTAAAACTAGAAATGATGTCAGTAAAACCATGGTGCAGAGGGGAGTTAAGTTTACAGCCCATGCACTGCGAGGTGCTGAAAGTGCACTGCGGCTATTGTCGACACATAAAAGCAATGTTTTTAATACTTAACAGCGAGCACAATAATTTTTACTTCATTGAACACTAGAAATGATGTCAGTAAAACCACGGCGCAGAAGGAAGTTTGCAGACCATGCAAGATTTCCAATGAACGGAAATTGCATTGAAAATGCAATAGGGCTGTTGGAGTTGGACCTCTTAACATTGTAAATGACAATGTTTTTTTACTTATGGGATGCCAAGAAAGTGGATTTTAGGAAAGGGATAAAATTTAGGTGGTGGGAGAGTAATTGTAGATGTGCGCATGAGCGTATGTGTAAGGGGAGTTAAATAGTATGTAGGAGAGTTGTGGGATAGAAGGGAAGCGGTGTGGTGATTTGGTGGGGCAGCTAGTGTTTTATTAGTGAAGCAAACAAGGTAGGAAAAAAGTGGAAAACAAGAATGAAAAGAGTATTTATGTTCTTCCCCGATACCCCCTTTGATGGACACCGCAATGGTTCACCTGCAGCTGAGAGAGCTCACATATGGTGCAGTGCAGCTAGTGCTGCACAGCCCGAGTGACAGTGAAGAGTGAAAGATAAGAGTGAACAGTGAAATAAGGAAGTAATCTGTAGAGGGCAAGCTGTTTGCCTCAGAAAGTGAATGTGGATGTTTGCAGGCCCACTGAATTAGCTTTTTTTAAAAACCTATTTTCATGCATGGTGACAGCGGCGTGTTGCAATCGCACGTGGCATTTGGCTGCTTCTGTGAAGTATTTACACGCAGGGGGAAAGTTTGTTTGTATTACAGCAGGCCTACTTATTAGGCCCCGAACTCCACCTTGAGAGAGGGGGCTGTGATTTGAAAATGGCAATTGGGTTAAAGAACGCACTGCCCAGATCTTGCTTTTTGTGTGAAATGAATTGAACTGTGGCGGCTGAGACATTCACATTTTTTGCTAAATGTGGCCACAAATGGCGCAGGGTGTTAAGAACGGGGCATGGGGGGCTGCCACCACTTCTGTTATTTGACACCCTGCTGTTATTTCTTCAACAAGAGAAAGAGAGAAAGGGGGGGGGGCGAAGGAGCCAATAAAGGTCCAGTGTCCATGCTCCTAAACCAAATCTGTTCACAAAAAGAGGACAAAGTTCCTATACCAGGGTGCAAAAGTCACCCGTGTAATATGGTGCAAACAGTCACCCATACATTAAAAACAGTAAAAAGTGGGGAAAAGTAATTGTAGGTAAAAAGTACCCTGATAAGAGAGGGAAAGACATTCTACATCCTCTGCTGCCCTCACACACCCCGGAGAATGTCATGCTTCATCATCGGACGTTTTGCTCCTCGTAGGGCCGGCGCTGCAATTCCCTACGGGTCCCCTGAAGGGTCACTTTATCTGAGATCTTTTAGAGGATTAGCCGGATGTTGCATGCGGGTGTGAGGGGAAGGGTAAGGGAGGGTAAATCAATGATGTGCAAACATAATGGTGTAGTAAAATCAAGGGTATGGAAGCAGCGACAAAATTGTCTAGCTAACCCATGGCAGTTGTTAGTACTGCTTAAAAATTGACTGACCCCACAAGGCCCACTATGCCTGGGTGTCACTAGTCGTGGTCAACATGTTTCGCGCCTCTATCGCCCGTAGGTCATTGATGCTTCTTCAGGACCAAAAATAAGAAGATCTCCGATAAAGTGACCCTTCGGGGGACCTGTAGGGAATTGCAGCGCCGGCCCTACGAGGAGCAAAACGCCCGATGACGAAGCATGACATCCTCCGGGGTGTGTGAGGGCAGCAGAGGATGTAGAAGGTCTTTCCCTCTCTTATCAGGGTACTTTTTACGTAGGATTACTTTTTCCCACTTTTTCCTGTTTTTAATGTATGGGTGACTGTTTGCACCCTATTACACGGGTGACTTTTGCACCCTTGTATAGGAACTTTGTCCTCTTTTTGTGAACAGACCCTGCTGTTATTGCCACAATAGAGCGTGACTGTGGCACTAATTAAGGTGCACTTTGTTAAACAGTGAGGCGGAGGATGGTGGGAGGGCAGAAGCATCAACGGCGAAAGCAACCAGGGACATGCGCTTGCGTGGAAAGGTGGTGGGAGTGTGAAAGAAGGGTTGGCGTAAAGAAACCTTTTTTAAAAACAGTGGACAGAAGCGGAGGCAAGAATCACAGTGGGATTGTTGTCAAACTGGCTCACTCCGGGTGTGCTGAGAGTTCAGCGCATTACAACACAGCATTTGTGTCGGGGGACTCTTTAGTACAGGGAAACACTGCATTTTTGTAGGAGAATGGTGGCTTGGTGTAAGCAGCAATACCGGAAAGAAACCAGGGAAACACATGCCAAAAGACGACTGCTGCAGGGGCTGTGGGGGCTCAAAGGGTAGGGGAGGGCTTATAACACAAAGCAGAAAGGAAAGCAAAATGGGCAGAAACAGAGACGGACCAAAATCATCAATAAAGATAAAAAAGTTCTCACAAACAGGAGATAAAAAGGCAAGCGCAAGTACACTGTACTTTACCGATGCTCCTGAGCGTTGAGAGAGGAAGTGAGTTATCTGTTGCGGGAACGAGACAGGAAGCAGCAAAGAAAAGCGACGCTGGGATGAGCCAATCGGAAGCAGGAGGCGGGAATAGTGTAATTGTATTGATTACAGCAGGTCTTGCACACAGCTTATGCATGCTGTCAAGGTACGGCCTAGTAAACGGTTTAATAAAATTTGTGACATGAGTAATTTCCAGGACCACAATAAATGTGCACAAACTTCTTTGTCCATTAAACATTCTCAAAGTTATCACTCTCCACGAATAGTACTCATAACTTCCAACAAGATTTCCAGTTACTTTAAGCTACACATTTGATGCATTTTGATTTAAAAATAATAATAATAATAATAATAATAACAATTACATTTAATCTTCGTGTCCATAATTCTGTATTCACATGGCACCACACAATAGGGTGGGTCGTTTAAACACTACATAAATGCAACAATATATATGCATAAAAATCAAAAATGGACTAAATAACTTATAGAAAATGTGTAGTTTCTTGAATAATCAATGCCTACATATCTCACAGCAAAGAGACTTTCAAAAAGAAATTCACAGGCAATCTATTAAGCCAAAAGGTAAGTTGTGCCAGGAAAAATGACTGACCAGTAAAACAATTAAAGTTATCAGGGCAATAGCTCAGAAAAGAACAGGTTCATTCTTTACGAAAAAAATACGGAATACTATTGAACTCCAAACTGGTAATCCATAAATATATTAGTCGAATCAATAAAAATGGTAAAATCTACATAAGACTCCTCAAATCATAGCAAACACAACGGAATGAAATGAAGACCACGATAGGATCAACAATAATATGAACAAACCTAACTCTCCCTTAACTATTAACCAAATAACAGTACTCTCTTACAAAAAATGACAACATTATATAGCCAGGACAGTAGAGGGCAGTCCCAAATTCGTCCACGTGATCACAATGTTCAAGAAAATAAAATAGCTTAACATGAAACCACGTGTAAGTTTCACAATTGATTATCCAGATCTCTAGGCGGGTAACATGTATAATCTTGTGAAAAACAAACTATAATTAAGTTACCACAGTAGAAACAATCACATGTATGAGAAGCACCACTCGAAAATCAACCCGTAGGTCATAAAAAAGGCATAAAAGAGGTAAAGCTAGCTGATAGCCACTACATAAATAATAAATATGACGAATAATTGCACCAGTAGGCAATTATCAAGATTCCAAAGTGACAATGACAGAGAGGGAGGACTAACCTTCTAAAGATGAATGGGATTGGGCAATCAAAGTTGATCTGAGTAACATCAAAAGACATTCTAAATAATGCATGAAAATCTTGTAGGCGCTCCATAAAAAGTCATCAGAGATTATCAGTTAAGCATATTATAAGTACATGATCTACAGAATACATCTATGCATCGACGTGACTGCCTAATGTTGGCAGTGTAGTTCATTTTGAAGACCAATCTAAAAAATTATTCAGATTTGTCCCATATTAGCTTACTAAATGTAATATATATTAGCTGGTGCTAGGCACTATTTATAAGTATGTTTCTGTGCATGTTTTGAGCTTTCAGTTTTTAATCAGATAGACGTATTAAACAAATTATTGCTGAGACACTTGGTTTTTCTGAAAGTCTGATTTTTTCATTTGTTTAACTGATTAAAACACTTTTTTAAAGTATAAACTAGAATAACTCTATTCGTCTCTAGATGGTAATATCAAAGCTGTAAACATGTAGGTCATGCTTCAAAGTGGGAACTACTATTATATTTGGCATGGTGTAGATAAAGTTGTTGACTGCAAATCATCTGCAAAACTAAATGTTTCCTAGAGAGCTTTTCAAAGGGTATGAGTGAAAATAAAGACAAACTTCTCAGTGTACGGACCTTAAGTTGTGTGTGAGAATCTTGATGCCTTGCCCTGTAAAACACTTAGGGCTCAATTACGAGTTAGGTGGTCCGCTACTGGGGGCGTGGCAGCAGCGGTCTCCCCACCATCCTATTTCGGTGAAGGCGGTCTGACTGCCATTGCCCTCTCACATCTGCCAGGGAACTGCTGTTGACCGGCTGTGTTGAGCCAGTCAGGAGGCATCAATATGCTTGGCAGTACCACCTGTGTGCATGCACCCAAGTTCCTGCACGGCATGGACTTTTCATTCCATGCCGTGCAGGAACTGTCTTTGGTGTTCCCATCGTGGTGCACATTTTTAGAGGCACCACCATGGGACCGCCCAAAAAAATGCCCGCCAGACAGGAGGAAACTCCAAATATGGTGGGAGGCCCGACCACGGCTTTAGCAGTACAGCCCCGGCACCGCACCACCAAAGTCGTAATGAGCTCCACATTTAGTAACGGTGTTGTTCTCTTTGATGGGTCACCAAACATCCCTCGAATATGAAAGACAAGAAAGCTCTTGTTGCAAAGAGTAGAAGCTTGGAAGTAAAGAAACACTAAAATATTTATTATTGATCTCTCCAACAGTCATCCCCACCTCCCTGTCATTTGCCAAACTCTCTTCAAATATGAAAAACTTACTGTTTTCTAACACTCTTCCTAATGCTATTTAGCCCATTTGATATAGAAAAAAACATAACTCATTCTAATCAGCAGCTCCTTTACATATCACCCACCAATATCAAGAAAAAAGATTTAATTTCTGTCTTTTTATCACCTCTCTTATGCCCCCTTTCCAATAAATTTCCTCAGATAGCTCACCTATGCATCACTTTTCCCCCTCTTCAAGTCCATGCTGCCATGCCTCGTGGATAGGATAGATTTTGTTCACATATTCTTTTAAGCCTACCACCTCCCAGCTCTTCATGAACCAGAGTTGGGAGACACAGCAAGTAAATCCGACAGTGGCACCAAGCACAAATACTGAGGTAGCCAAAAGACCAGCCACTGCCAAGCCAATGCTCATCTTTGGTGAAACAACCATGGTGAAAACCAGGACACATAATGGTAAAACTGGTAACTTCCACATGCATCAGGTTTGTAGATCATGAGACATGTGTGGCACAAAAAGATGTTTATTTCTGTAAAAAGGCAGGCACAAGGACTGATCGTGTTAGTAGAAAAAAATATACAATTCAGGATGTACGGCAACACCTATTTCCAACGAGGGATTCCAAGAGTGTCATAGCATGTCATAGTGAAGTTCAACTAACTCATAACACCAAAGCGGAAAACACCAATTTCTCCATGGTAAACGCATCTGTAGTTCTATGCTCTGAATTTTCACCTGCCTCCCTTCTTTCCCATGAAGCATTACCAAAGATCAGTAGTGTAGGGCTTCAGGAGACAAACCATGACTAGCAATACCAAAACACAATATACACCCAATGACTGGCAATATACAAAATACATTATATACCCAATGAATACATCTCTCTTTAGTCCTCTTTTTGTGAGTGCAACTGTCACAAAAAATATTCAAAACACATTGTGTTGATTTACTCTCAAGATCTGCTGTTTTTCCCACAAATTCAAGATGGCTGATGAAACCTATTCATATATTGCCTGGTGCTGGTCTCTTCTCTTGTTGGGCATCTGGCAAAATGTGCATTTTGTCACTTGAGCAAGAGGTAACAAGCAGGTCACTGGTTCACATTGGAACACGTCTCTCAGTGGTTTTCATCTTGGGGGTTCAGTTAATGTGATTCCACAAAGAATGCCTGATTGTGGATCAACTAGGGCGAAACCTGTCCTAGGCTGCCTGTGTTCCAGTTTGGGGAGTCCTGGCATGGCAGTAGGGGCTGAACTGTTCCTATTGGAGCTGTGTCATGACAGATTTACATACAGCTGGGGCGAAACTGAGGTGACATGGTGTGCAAAATATTAATAGATTGGGATGCGGCCAGAGCGATTACCAGCGTCTGTGATAAATTCAAGCATTCCATCCATCACTGATTTGTACACCTATTGTACCGCCCTAAGAAGGTGGGGTGTCCCCTACGTAGGACCCATGCACACTGTGTCACTGGAACCAAGCTGTACCCAGCTGATGAGCTCTTACTAGGGCAAAACCTGTCTTAAGTTGCTTGTGTTCTGCTTCAGGGAGGCCCTGACTTGACAGTTCGGGCTGGACTGTTCGTATTGGAGCAGAGTCAAGACTGATTTGCATATATAGATGGCTACAAACTGAGTTAGCATGGTGTGCAAAAAATTAATAGATTGGGATGCGGCCAGAGCGATTACCAGCGTCTGTGATAAATTCAAGAAATTCTATCCATCACTGTTTTGTAAACTTGCTGTATTACCCTAAGTGGATGGGTATGCCCAGACGCGGGTTTCATGCACACTGTATCAATGGAACCAAGTTGTACGGGTGAAACCGGTCCTGAGTTGCTTTTGTTCCAGTTTAGAAAAGACCTGGCTTGGCAGTTTGGGCTGGACTGTTCCTATTGGAGCAGAGTCAGGACTGATTTGCATAGAGGTGTGTCCAAACTGAGGAGGCATAGTGTGCAAATAAATTATGGATTGGGATGCATCCAGACTAAATACCAGTGGCTGGCATTAATTCAAGCATTCCATTCATCACGGTTTTGTATAATTACTGTGGATCAAGGCTGACTAGCCAGATCGAATTATTGGTTAGGAGTACATTGGACCAAGCCCAGAACCGGATTAATCGGGTCAGTTCTCCCGACTCCTTCATTTCTAGGAAGCGCAAAGTTAGTAGGTTCTAGAAACTGGAAGGGTGTGCCAGCAGGGTGAGGTGCAGAGCCTGAAGGATCTTTTTTCCTTTTTACACAACGAAGGTCTGTTTGGCCACTGACAATATAGTAACATGCATTCAGTTTTGTTATTCACTTCTGTATTGTCACTATAGCATAACAAGTGCCTGGTGTCTTCTTTCAACATCCTCTCTGGGGTCTCATTCTCTCTTAGCAAAACCTAAAAAAAACATTGCCTTTTCACCGCATCCAAACCCATCTTTGTTAAACTTCCAAAACAATTCAGATGATACCTGGTGACCTGCTACCCTCTCCTGCAACAGATCCTGCGGAAGACGGTGCCCAGAGACTCCATTCTTCTGTTTCCCAATGTCCTAGAAACCCAAAAATGGAATGTCAAAGAGGCAGGAGGCGTGTGCAAATAGCAGGCGATATGTAGAATCTTGAGATATTGCATTTAAAGCATGAGGAAAATCTACTGTAAAGCACTGTGATATTATATAAAAATAGACTGTTATGAATTGAACTGCTGCAATGCAAACATACCACATTTGCCTAGTGACTCCTGCCCTCTTTCCCATGCTGGGTCATTCCTCATGCTGTCCTCTTTCCTCATGCTGTCCTTTGTGGTGCATTAGCCAGATTGAGATGGCAAACTAGGTTGTCCGTGCTCTGTTAAAAAAGTCTATGTTGATGCTGTAGATATATTTTGGATTCTGAGATGCCTTGTGATTCATATGGATATACAGATCATTGAGATCGCTTCCTATGCAGCTTACTTTGTTCAAAACAAAAAAAAAACAATTCTTTAAAGCCCAAGGGATTTGTTAGGTGGCCACTTGCACCACTGCTCACTGCTGATACTTCCAACTATAATAAGATGTGTCACTCCTTTTCTTCTCTCACTTTCTGTGACATATTTCCTATGTTACTGCTGTTGCTATGTAGAGTCATCCATTGGTCCCAAACCAGGTTTGTGTAACACTGTAAAAATATTGATCAATACATTAAATTTCGCCCTTCAAACGAGCAGTGCTCCATATTTATGATGAGACAGATTAATACAGAGTTCTGGTGTGAGTAGCTTGTCCATTTCTATGTTCTACTGTAGTCTGTTAATCTTAAATGCAACCGTTTCAAAAGAAAACAAACTACAAGTATCAGTCCAGTTGGAGTTTGGTGATCACCTTAAGGTGCAAAGTGTAAATGTAAATGTAAATGTGTTTCGATTTATATAGCGCACTTTAACCCAGGGGCCTCAAGGCGCTTGCTTAGGGAACCCGTCCTGGTATTCCCCTGTGAGATACCCCGGCCGGGTATCCACAAGGTGAAAGCAAGGCATCCCGCCGCGAGGGGCCGTAGTGGAGATTAAGCAAGCTATTGCCCAGAGTCGCAGAGTGTGACCCCGTGAGTCGAGTAGGCACCAGAGCGAGAATTGTCGACTCCGTGGAATTTTGAGCCCGAGACCCGCCGAGGCGGGGAATCGAACCCTGGTCCACGGCCGATCTCAGCTTCTGGGTCTGCCGCCTCTAACCACTGAGCCACGCTTCTCAAAGGAATGCACAAACCATGCTTTTGTGTTTTTCATAGCAAATTGTACAGAAAATACATTTGGAAATGAGTGCATATAGGTCCTTGAAGTCCAAAAGGGCAGTAGCCTTGTTGCACCATTAATACACGATTGTGATAGCATGGCTGCAAAACTAAACTGGGGACCAGCCCAGCATTTAATTGGCATGGAATTGCAAGAATGAAGGCTGATTGGTGCTTCAATGTGTATTAAACATTATGAAACGAGAACTGTTGCATAAATGTAAATGGATATCACATGCTGCAGAAATATGACTGAAAAGATATTTGGATTCATTAGAGCCCTGCAGACAGAAATATGGCACCAGTGAAAGCCGAATAACCGTAATTGCTCGAGGAAAAAACTATAAAACAGAAACATTTTAGGACTTGCACAATTACAATTCCTTTTCCAGCACAAATGGTTTATAGGAGGTTTTTATTGAATAGGTTCTCCAATATTATATATTTCGTGTTCATGTAATGATGGAAGGTAGTTAGAAATAAAGGCCAAATTATTGTAGCATCACAGTACACAGTGATCGAAAAGAACACCAAGAATGCCCTATGAAAGAAGCAAAATGCCCTGTCCTCATTTTTGGCACTAAGCAAACTTCATCTTTGCTGCTACTAGACATGTGACTCTCAGAGAGAAATGTTATTTATGTTCAAAGACTTCTAACACTCCAGAAGTCAGAAGAGTTCTAAATGCCACCTTTCTAGACTCTTTGAGATACTAGTACAGTTGTAACTCTATTGTAGAATAGTAAGTGGCGCACACCGTTTATTACAAACACAAAATTCAAGAAAATGAAGTAAGATAGGACATACAAATGGGGTCTAGAACACAACCAGGATTTAAAGGTTGTTTGTGATGGATGAAACGAATGTTATCTGCAAACGAAATGTATTTTTCTTGTCATTAATAATGTGTAAAGCCTACGATAAAACATAGCACATAAAAAATGAAAAATGTATAGGAGGAAATCGTACTTAATTTTTATAGGCCTAAAGGCAAAATAAAAATGTTGATTTAAGTTAGCCTAGCTGTCGATGCCATGTAAACTGAAAAATAATGTATTAACATGGACAGGCTTGATTTTTACATTGAATAGTTGTTTTTTGTGCTATGTTTTTCTCTCTTTTTGCAGATGTAATTTCAAAGACGGCAACAAGAAGAACAAGGGGCACCCTACTCACTAGGAACCAGGGTATGTCATGTGTAAAAGAAACAACGCTTCCAGTGGAAAGTTGGGCTAATCTATAATAATAATCAAATGCACAATCACAAAAACGGGTTAAGGTGATGTTAGAAAAAAAGAGGGCCTTGCATACTTTATTTTCACATTAATTCTTTTTATCAGATTTGTAAAATTTAAATTGATATATACACAGACCAAGAAAAGAAAAAAAATTATAATAATTCAAAGAAGCCATCTGTTAGCTAGTGAATAGGCACTTGTTTTGTATTTGACCACTGATGGGGAGGTTCACACCAGGAGGAGAGGAGGCAACAGGAAGAATGAGTCATGAGAAAAACAGTCTGGTCTACATAACACCAGCGATGTAATTTTTCATGTTCTAATGTCTATAGGCTATTGTATCAGTCTTGCAAAATGGGGAGTTTGCTTATTCCAAGGAGTTTACTCAAATTCTATTGGAAGATGCATAAGATGAATGGAAAACAATGTTGCAACATAGAATATTGTGAGTTTATATTAGTGCGTGTTCCTAGAGTAGCGCCAGATTTCCTTCCCCAACTCCGACTACAGGCTCGCCTTTGAGTTTCTGATGCCTTTCTTCATGAGAGGTTCATTTACTCAGACTTTATTGATGGTCTGCTAGCTTTTGAGCTGAGAATACACCCCAGCTTATTATGCAAAGGCTTTATGCTTGCGTATGGACCCTTGCATCATAACTCTTCCTTTGGCAAATAGACTGACACCTCTTCTCTCATTATTCTAATTTACTTTAGATTAGGAAATTGATTTTTATGGAAAGCGCTTGTATTATTGCAATGTTAACTGTATTTTTAACAAATATTGTATTCTATTTTATAATCAAATATCGATTGATGGATTATAATCACTTTTAATGTTGAAATCGAAATATTAATTCTCAAAGAATAAATGATGAAAGACTAAAAGAATTGAAAATAAAACCCTTTAATTTACATTAATTCTCTTTATTGACTGTATTAAAGGTAATAATTGTTTCTATGTCCTCGGCAGCGGCTACCCCATGTCCCGCTGCTGACTGCTGAACTGGATCCTCCAGCCCCCCCCCGCCCCTCACAGCAGGCGCTGGCACTCTGAACGCTGCTGGAGCTCCGTGTACAAAGCAAAGTGCACCAAAATGAGGTGTTGACAAGCAAGGAAAGGCAGAGCCGGTGTCATGGTTAGCGGATTTTGAAACTGTCACCTTGAACCGCAGTGGTTTGATGGTGCTGGGAAAGTGACCTGAAGGAGTTTATGGAGGAGGCGTGATGAGACTTGGAGAGTTGTTGCTGCAGTTTTCCCCAAAGGGTTTTTTTTTCTCTCCACTCCCACTCTTTGCCCAGTGGGCTGACCAACTTTCGTTAAGGCAATGGAGCTTGGCAGAAGTGTGGTGTCTGCATTTTTTGAGGATTTTGAGGCAAGGAGACTTGGTTCCAGCGGTCTCTAATTTTTGGGAAATTTATGAGGCAAAGAGACTTAGTTCCAGCTGTTAAGCTTTCAGAGATTTACCGAGGTCTCCTCAGTTTAGAGGACTGATTGCTACTATTCAGCATTAGTCATTCTTTTAATCCTGTCCAGCCACTAAAAGAAGAGGGAAAGGGGACAGTGGAATTTTTTTTCACACAAGCCTGGTTCAGCAGCATTAGAAAAAGCTTGCACCTCCTTTTCAACTTCTAATAGCTCACAGAATTAATCTCCATCTCCAGCCTCTATTCCACTGATAATGAACGCGGGGTTGGATAAAAATCTAGAGAACTAGCCTCTTCAAAAATCAAAAACCTTTCCTTTGTTCACAAATGTCAGATATAAGCTTTCTAGCAAGGAGATCAGAGTGGGAGTATCGCCACCGATTACAACACTAATATTATTAATAATAATAGGGTCCTGAGACCCTCAAATCCAACACCTGAGGACGCTGCTCATAACGTGTAAGAGAAACCGGATCATACCCCTCTAATTGTTTCAGGATGTTCGGGAGCTTCAGATGAAGTTTTCTTACGGCTGTTCGCTAGATCAAAGCACCAATCTCAGCTTACAAGCGATAGCTGCTCCTGAACTGAATATTCACTCACAAGCATCGCTGATTAAAAAACCTTCTTTGACTCAGGAGCTCCTGCCAGAAGCTTTGAAAAAAATACTTGATACAATTCTGGTGAAGATCCGCAGTCTAAAAGTCCAGCAAGCTTTGGATATGGGGCTAATAAAGCAAAGGCTTACTAAAATGGAGGAGACCTTATTGGTATTGCCAAACCAGATACAGGCAGCGGAGCAAAGAATTTCGGATATTGAAGACAAATTGGTACTCTTGCAATCCCGTACCACACCTAAATTTGCAAAAATCACAGAACTGGAGCTAAAATTATAATCAATGGAGAATCATGTAAGACGTTCCAATCTTCAATTTACGGGAATACCGGAAGGAAGTGAATCCAAGGGTCAAATACAATCAGTTCCTCAGCTTATCAATCAGTTGATTAAAGATCACGTTTTATCATCTGCTCCTGAGGATTTGACAATCATGCGGGCTCATCAAGTTCATTTCCATCAGACACCTGGGACCAAATATCCTCAAACTATTCTGGTACACTTTTCCAATTTTGGATTTAAGGAACAGGTCCTCACTAGAGCAATCCAACATAAAACTTTCACAGTCTTACAAAAAGCCTCTTTGAAGTTTTTCTCCAATCTTTCTGGGACTTCAGCGAGGCAGAGAAAGGCGTTTCAATCAGTTGCCTTTGAATTTAGATGCATTTAACCACAAGCCTCCTTGGCTCAGTCTTCAAAATTGAAGGTGCTTTGGAAAGGACAAATTACGATCTTTAATGTTCTCTCAAAAGCACAGGACTTCTTAAAAACAATTCAAAATTAGAGATATATATAGTGTCGTATTACTTCTTTTTTTCTCTTTTTTCTCCCTTCTGTTTTTTTTTCAAGTAGGGTTGGGTGGTGGTGGTTGTGGGGACCCGATACTGACAGTATAGGATGCATAGCATCCATCAGCCAGGGTTTCCGTGTGGCGTGCTGCTAGGGGGACACCCACCACGTGGAGTTTTGGGGTTTGTAGTAGAGACAAAATGAGTGAACTACTTTTTGATTGCATACATAAGTGTGTTTTTTCCTATTTCTCTTAATATTTCATTTTATGTGTTCTGGTGCGATGGAAGCTGTTATTTCTATTAGGAATGGATAGCATCAAACTAATTTTGTGCAATGTGAATTGGTGGTTCAATTCAAGAAAAGCAGGTGCGTTGTTAACTTGGTTGCTTTCTTTCTCCCCACAAGTGCTTCGGCTAACTCGTCAGTTCATGGAGTTGCTACTATATTTTCTAATAACTGCAATTGCCAAGAATTAAAAGTTAGTCGCAATGTTCAAGCCCGCTGGATTTATGTACAAATTAACCGTAGTGGAATATTTTTGGATCTCTTGAACTATTATGGTCTATATTTGATGACATTTCAGCTTTACTTCAAATCTATGATCTATTGGCTGTCTCTAAGGGCTCTATAATTTGGAGGGTGTGGCTCAATGGTTAGAGCGGCAGACCCTGATGCAGAGATCTAGCCCGGGACCAGGGTTCAATTCCCCGCCTCGGCGGGTCTTGGGTTCAAATATTCCACGGACCTGATAATTCTCGCCTCGGTGCCTATTCCAATCATGGAGTCCAACTCTGCAACTCTGGGCAATAGCTTGCTTAATCTCCACAACGGCCCCCACAACGCTAAGGATGCCTGGCCTCCACCTTGGGGGTGCCCAGGAGTGGACGCCTGACAGGGAAAGTCAGGAAGGGTTCCACAGTGGTATTCGTACAAGCGCCTTGAGACCCTTGCGGGTGAGTAGTGCGCTATACAAGTATCAATTTACATTTATTTTTTTACATTTATAATTTGGAGGGGGAGATTTTCACTTTATTCAGGATTTTTGACTAGATACTTCCAATTCAGCTCAGAAAACTAAAACCCAAATCAAATAAATGTAATAATATGATGAAAAAGGATTTGACTTTGCTGAATCTGTGGCATCGAAGTCATCCAGGGCAGTCAGATTATACATATTATACTTCTAGATATGAGACCGACTCTCAAATAGATTTTTTTGATTGATAATCTGTTATCCAGAAGTAAGACAGATCATTTTGAATGCCTTTTCTGACCATTCAGCTATTTCTATTAAAATCCATATGAAGGGAACACATCCTCGAAATATTAAGCAGTGGTGCTTTGATGAATCTCTTCTCGAAGATGAGGAGTCGATTGCTGCAATGCAGTCTTTTATTAAGCATTTTTTTTTAAATTAACGAGAACTCCGCTCCTATCTCCTCTGTTTGGGAAGCTTTTAAAGCATCCTTTAGAGGACAGGTAATAGCATATACATCGGCGCTGCTTGAAAGACGCTCTAAGGGGATGTTTTCCCTAAATGATGAGGTTGAAAAAGGTAAAGTTAATTTAAAGACAGCTAGGTCTGAATGTCAAAAGATCGTTTTCCTTCAAGGTTTAGCAGTAGCTAAAGATAAACTCAGGCAATTTTTAAATCTTCAGGTAATCAAGGTGAGTAAGGCCAATAAACAAAAACTTTATGAAGAGAGTCAACATATAGGACGCTATTTGGCCTGGTTAACAAAAACTCAGAATAATAAAAAATGCAGTTACTCGGATTAGAGATCCAGTCTTGGATACAATTGTAGATTCCAAAGAGAAAATTGCAGGGTTTTTTTTTAATGGCATTGTAAAATGATTTATGAGGAGAAGCAGGAAATTACTCAAGCATCATTTATATACTTTTAAGTATCTTTTGAAATGCCCTCTATTTCTAAGACTTTGCAAAATTCTCTTGATAAACCTATTTCACAAGATTAAGTCAGCAATGTATTGAAATCTATAGCTAATGCGAAAGCCACAGGTAATGACAGGATCCCTGTTGAGGCTTTTAATACCTTTGAACTCTTGCTTTTACCATTTCTCACTAAATTGTACAGTCTGATAAAAAATGGTGAACCAATATCTAAGAACTTTAAGGAAGCGTCAGGGTCTGTTTCTCAAGAAAGACACATATTCTAACAATCCAGTATGGGTTCATATGGACCCAAATGTCTCTTGAATATAGATTATAAAATCTTTGTGAAAATCTGGGCAGTAGTATTGACTCCGGTTGCACAACAGGTGGTCCATATAGACCAAACAGGTCTTATTCGAAATATATCTATGGCCTCTAATACATATTTTTTGACACAAGCAATTGACTACCTGTCAGTCAACAAGGTTAAGGCAGCAATTTTAATGCTTGATGCAGAAAAATCATTTGACCTTGTTGACTGGCAGGCATTGTTTTTATATTGTCTAAGTTTGGCTTGTCTGAAAGCTTGGTTAAAATGAAAAATGATTTTTATTCAGGCTCAGAGGTGAGAATTTTGATTAACGGAGAATAGGCAGGTTTAGTCAAGATCCAGTGTGGGACAAGACAGGGATGCCTGCTGACCCCCCTTTTATTCTCACTTTTTATAGAGCCACTGGCAATTAAAATTCACAATAATCTCCAGATAATGCCTCCAAGAGCGGCCATGGCAAAAATGAAATTATTTGCATATTATATCATTTTATATTTATCAGCAGAACCATCTAATATTTTAAATATTTTGAATGCATTTGAGGAAATTGAAGAGTTCACACGTATAGGTGGATATAGGCTAAATCAAGCAAAGACGGAGGTGCTCTGGTTCAATTCCCTATCAGTGTCGCTGCCGTTTCTTCCTCAGCAGAATATATCCAATCCTATTAGATATTTAGGTTTATATGTAAATTGTCATTATGAACATCTTTTTAGACCTAATTATGGAAACACCCTGTAAATAGTTAAGATGCTTTTAGATAGATGGTCTCTTCTTCCTTTAACTTTAATGGACCGTGTATCATTGGTTAAAATTGACATTTTGCCATTATTTGTATTTTTATTTACTCATCTTTCGATTAAAATTCCTAAATCATATTTAACTGAAGTACATGCATTATTCCAGAATTTTATATGGGCACAGAACCAGCCCAGAACTTCTTTAGCAATTTTACAACTAGAGACATCCATGGGGGACTCGCCCCCTCCCAATTTTCGAGCTCTATCACCAGGCTGCATTATTGAATTTCCTGGTTCAGCACTCATCGGCAACATCAACATTTGAGAATGTATTCTCAAACATTATAGTGTAGGAGAGTGCAATCCAATGACCCATTTTTCTATGTTTTCCCAAATACCCAAAAAAGTTGAGATACAAGGCATTAGTTGATTTAGCTTGTCGCATACAAGTATTTTTCAATTTACATATAATTCCTAGATACCATCTATATTAAAAAATATTAAAAATTTGTGAATGTCAGCCCTTCGGCTTGCAGCTCTCTCGGGGTCTGTGAATTATGGAAGGTGGCAGGTTTTGAAAACTTAGGTAATTTTGTTTTTATATCTAATTTGATTACCAGCTAGATAATGTCCCTGCAGTTGTGCCCTAGATTTCCAGCATTGGCATTTAGTTGTAATCAAATATCGAGTTTTTTCAAAAACAAATTACGTTGTGACTTATAATGCAGCTTTAAATACGGTATATTAAAATAATTATACGTTTAGGGCCTAAATGGAGTGGGTAATTGGCATTCTTGCCTAATGTAGCTGGGTCAACAGAAAGTTCTCGATATCTTTTTTCCTAAACTATTAACAGAAACTGGCTGTAGTATTAGCAAAATGCAAAGTAGGAAATAAGGCATTTAGAGGTGCTAATTATAAAAGAATTCAAAACAACAAACAAGGGCTTTGACTCACCACCAGTAAAGCAGAGTCTATTACTAGAACCAACAAAGAGAATGCCAATACTGAGACCAGTTTTCTAATTGTTTCTTTACACATATATATATATGAAAAGTTCTTCATTTTGGTTGTGTTTTTTCAAAAAAGATATCGCACAAAAGAAATAAATAATGATGGATAAATTCCAATATTTGGCTAATAATCGATTGTTTGTTAGCTTTGAATATAATTTGGTTTGTTTTTGAAACTGGTCTCAGAATTATAAAAGAGTGGCCTATTTTTCAAAATGGCTAGTCTATTATACACCTAAAAGACTGAATACATTCCGTCCGGCCTCCTCTGAGTTTTATTTCAGAAGTGGGGACCCAGAGATAGGGTCTTGGAACCACATTTATGTTTTACCGCCCCTGGTCTGGTGTTATTTCATGGTTTAATCAATCTCTAGCTCTATCAGTCCACATTATTTCTACTATTAAAACAGCTCTTTTTGGGTGTTCAATAGAGGTCCAACATTTGTCTAAATATCAACAATACTTTTGTTCAATAGCTATTGCAGTGGCCAGGTCTCTAATTCTACAAAATTGGAAGTCTGATTAGTCACCGTTGATTCAGCAATGGCAAGGAAAGATGGTTAAGCCATATATTTGGGAGGAAGCATATGCCAAGCGGATAGGGTTTCTTCGTAGATTTGTAGCAACCTGGTCAGTGTTTTTCAATAATGCATTTTAAAATGCTCATCGTCACCCGCATCCTTAATGGGTTATGAAGCTAGCTTATTATTTAAGCGATATTCGACTATTTGCACTTTATCTCAGGGTATAAACAAGACGCTGCTATAGATATATTGGATATATTAGATAATGGTTATTGTTTTTTTTTGCATAGGTTATGCCCGATTCTGTATTGTTAGCATTTTATTTCTATCGCATTAGCACATTATTCATGTATCTATGAATCGATGGTTTCATTGGTTATATGCTGCTGTGCTTCTTATCTCTTCGATATTCCTGGGTTTTCAATTTAGCACTTAATTGATAATGCATCAGCACTTTATTGATGCATTCTATTCTCTAACCGGTAAGGTTAGTACTTTAGACCGATTGCACTAGCAATTTATCAATGTAATTATGAATTGATTGTCAGATTTGACACAAGCTGCTTAGTCTTTCTTGATATTTTTTGATGCACTTCTAGCACTTTATCGCATCACACTATTTCTGTACCTATGTACGCAGAAATCGATTGATTGATGTAAGCTATATTATGCTATTGTGCTGTTTATCTTTTTTGTTGCAAACCACTCAATAATAAAAAAAAATGTTGCTATGTATTTATGCAGATCACTCTTTACTTCTTTGACGACAAAGGTCCATGTGACCAGTGGCAGGGGTTATTTACTGATAAATATATAATTAAATAGAATTGCCTGTGCCTTCATCATAAAGCAACAAAGGAAGAGGGACATTGGTGCTGCTATTACAGGTATTTGGATGCATATATAACAGTGATAGCAAACCTTATTAGTGTAATTTCCACATTTGATTCTCCAGCTAGGTTTGCACCGCAACATTTAGTGGTTTCATTTTATTACATTTAGATAATACATTGGATATGCATTGGGATAACTCAGTGATTTCCCCGTACCAGTCTCTAGCCCTGAATAAATTCTGGCGCCACTGCCAGATGAAAGAAATGCAGGCTACAAGCTCCTTGAAGAAAGGAAACTAAAGACCACTTTCTTGAAGAATTCTTACAAATATTGCTTATGTCCTGTTGTGTGCTTGCAAGGAGTAATGACAAACAATTAACTCATCCACCCACATAAATACTCCCAATAATGAAAACATAACACTTTTCTAGACAATCGTGTCAAGGGAAGCCTATCCCTTGATACACTATGCTTCTTGCACCCCAGCTCATGCTTACTGATCAGTACTTGCATCTTTCTATATATGGTTATATATGGTTATAATTGTGTACTCTTCCTCCCTGCCTACTTGTGTCCTGAATTGGCTACACGAATCCCCAGACTCCATTACCGAACTCCAATTTACAAATCTAAAATTAGCACGGATCAATTCATGGCCACCAATTAAAACTGGAACTCTAGCTCAAAATAGAAGTAATCTAGAAATGACACACTAGAACTACATTGACCATTCAGCAACTGTGTCCTGTAGGATTAAGGAAAAAGACAAAGAATGGAATAGCTCTGGTGACACTAGATTGACTAGAGTATTTGAAAATTCTAGTTGGAACAATACCAAACCTCAAATATCTGTTTATAAAATGAAAGGATGGCAAAAAAAAATGGTGCCGTAACTATATTCCTAACCTCTGATTCCAATTTAGAATTTAAGGACCTATTCTTAACCAAAACTTATAATACTCTTCGAACGATTTCGCAATTATTGCAAATGTTATCTATTTGGACAATTATCTTATTATCAAATCAGACCATTATTTATTGAGCCACGTGTTCAGTGTATGCGCTGACACCAGGTTTACATGTTTCAATCCATAAAGGTGGTCTCACTCTTGCAATTAGCATCACCTCAGCTTCTAAAGGTCTTAGAGATGCCTCCAAAATCCAGGTTTGTTTATGTTATTTTCAAACTAACCAACCCAACACACATTCAATCACCAGGCATCTGAAATGCAAAGGCACATCCTCTCAAAACAAGTCATTATAGTTTGCTGTGCTTACACCATTTCAGTCATACCCACTCTCGACTACCATAGTTTGAAACTTGGTTAATGTAGTGCTTTGAAAAAAATTCAAACACAAGTGAGAGAATTAAACAGCCAATACTTGGCTAAACAAAGAGTTTCCTGATCTAAAAGTAAAGGAAAGAGGGTGTAACAGGAAAAATGAACGAATCAAGACAAACTTCTCTACAAGATCCACAGTCATGACTACAAAAAAGCACAAAAAAACAAATCCAGTAGTATATAGAAATAGTTAAAGTCACAAGCAATACCTGTGATTTGTTCAAATACTTATAAAAACATTGGTCCCATGCAAAATAGGATATATCAGACAAATAAATACAGACAGTGGATTCTGTATTTGACTGACTTATCCAGCCAGATAGAGGTCAAAGTGCATTTACTTAGATCAAAAGATAAAGGCAAAATATCCTTCAACAAACTCACGTAGTGGGGCACAAGCCTGTACCTCATTTAAACACAAAAACACTTTAGTACAATCAAAGTGAAAAGAAAGGAAAAAGGGCTTTTAGGCAATAAAGCTCAAGTTGTTCTACAAATCACAGTGTGAACAAGTATTTTCATTTGCGCCTTTACAGTCAATAATAGTACAATATATGCACACAGTGTATAAGGCACGTCAATTGGTCGACGGCGTTTCGATCCCGCTATTAGATCAAAGGAATCATCATCAGGACATTCAAGTACATGCCTAATAATTGTAAGCCTCTAAAAACCATAAAGTTTAAGGGGGGTATTCGAGGGGATACGGTCACCCAAATCGGGACCGGCCAGGCAGCATCAGGGATCCGATCGTATGCAGGTTGTGAAGGTACCGGTTTAGTCGGTACCTTCTGGACCAGCAAACTGCAGAACCCACTATCGAGCGGGAAGCTATACCGACTAAACCGGTACCTTCACAACCTGCATACGATCGGATCCCCGACGCTGCCTGGCCGGTCGGGGATCCTGATGGTAGGATAATCTGACTACTGAGGTGACAAGAGCTACCAAGGGGAGGTCCTGTTTTATAATGCTTCCCAGCTGTGTTAAAGAGTTGGATAAATAAGTGAGTATTTTTGGCTGGACATCCTTTTAGCTTTTAGGTATTTGGGTTGTTATGGCTCAAACTCATCCAGTTATTGACTATAATTGTGCAAAATTCATGCATGAAAGCATTGTAGTTGGGCAAGTGTTACAGTTGATTGAAGATCTGGATGTCACCTGCTAAGATATATAAGGTGAGGGCAAAGACAGGTTCAATTTGGCAAGGGCTTTGGGTTTTAGGTTGACAGGAGGGGATTGTTGGTTGAGATCTGATGGACCACGAGAGAGGCAGGGTGAAGAATGGGAAGATAAGAGAACGGAAAGTAAATTTGGTCTATATGCAAGGTAGGAGATCCAGTCCGCTGCCCTACAAGCAGTGATTAATTTGAAACAAAAACATAAGTGCGAGGGCCCAGGGTATTTCTCTAGCTGTCACTGTAGCTTGCACCAGCCAATGTTGCTGCTAAATTCCAGAATCAACACAACTACTAACCATTACACTACTACAAATGCAACAATTTAAACCACTCCCGGCCAACCAAAGCTGTAAGAATGGTCTGGATGTGCTGATAATATTGATTTTTTATGTATATTTATTGAATACTCTGTGAATGTGTTTACTCTGCTGGTGTTGAGAATTAAGTGCTGGTGTCAAGTACCAGCGAATACTGGCTCAAATTAAGTATTGCCTACATGGTGGACCCATGTAAGTGAGCCAAAAGAGGAGGGTGATATGGAGCATGTAAAAAGCTGCTAACAAATCTAGAAGAATATACTTGGAACCTCTTTTTCCCCTTTGCTGTAGTTCTGAGGTATTCTCAAGTTTCAATCAAAGTTGATTCCAGCCTGCAATACAGACAGGAGTTGATGTTGGCCTTAGTGCTTTCAATGAACTCTATCAGATGAAGGTAGATAATTTAAATTATCTGAACCACAAATCTTCAGTTGACAATGAATGTGTGATTGTGGGCCATTCATGTCTAGTTCTGAATTCTTTCGCAGAGGAAAGCAGTGGGCAGTTTAAGGTTCATGACGAATATTCCTAAAGCAAATGATATTCACACCCAGAACACAACTATATTGTTACATCATAGAAATGGCACATTTTTGGTGCATAACTGGTATGCTACTTCATTTTTATATATAGCTCTCATAGAGAGCCTCTATCATGTATGTCACTTTCTGACTATCATAACCCGTTGCTATGACACAGCAACAGTTGATAACAAAATTGGTTACTGACTGCTGTTATGTCCTAAAAGCCGTCCACAACAGGCAGACAGGCCTTCCAGCAAGCCTGTCAGAGCAGCTCTGCTTGCCTGCTTTGACTGAAAGATGAAATCACAGATGTAGGAGGGGGAATTAAGGGGGGAAGCTGTTGTGGGTTGGGAATGGATGGCAGATACTTTTTTCACCTTTAGAACTGGGATACATAGCAGAGGCCATTATGTATGGCTCCCCCATTACTCCTCTCCCATTAGATAGCAGTTGAAAGTAGGGACGGAAGATTTTAGGGGCAATACATAACATAACATTATAGATGGGTAAATGTTAATTGCTGGATTTTTCCTCTCATGGTTTTGAATGTCATCACATACAACTTGAGCTTTGCTTTCGTTGTCTATTTGATGTTACTCAGAATCACTCGGTGAAAGCATCTTATAATTCATTGTGACCCATCTATAATTCTATGTGTTATCTTTTCAGAAGTTCATCAGAAGAGTTTTTATTGTATTTGATCGCCAATTGCATCATATATCAGATAAAACTAAAGTTCTTGAACAAAATAAAATTTCTAAATTATGCATGTGCTACTGCTTCCCAAAACTACAAATCATATGTCCTCCATTTGCTTTTCTGCTGTGATTAGCTTACTGAGCATGGTACAAAGATTACAATAAATACAATCATTTTTATTTCATTACTGGAGTGGTTTATTGTAGGTGGCAGTACAAGGGTGATTTCAAATACTGGATAGGAGGGTGTCTTTGATCAACCCCTTTAATCCTAATTGAATCCAAAGACTGGACACACTCAAGAGGTCCGAGGATCTCACTGTCCTGTGGCTGCAACTTATGAATGGATCTGAATACTGGAGTAATGAGCTCACAGCTTCTAATTTGAGGTGTCGAGCAGACCACAGAACTTGGATCATCGGAAGGTAGGTCATTACATTTACAAGAGACATTCCCCAAAAGAGAACTGGGAAATGGTAGTTAATGAAAACTTCAGACTAGACATTTCCATTTATCTTCAAAAAGAAGCAAACCTTGTACCATGAGCATACCGTATAAGTGAGAAACAATTATTTCCCACTTTCAAAAACACATCAAACAAACTATTCTTAGACTTCAAACCAGTCGTGGCTGGTGCAGGTAGAAGCAGTAGGGTGGGCGAGGGAGAGGTGGTCGGGCAGTAAGTCTACAGCCGATGAATAGGGTAAATTAAATTTAAAAAAAAGAAAAACACTTACCTTGTGTTTCGCTCACCGCATTGCTGAGTTAGCGATGTGGCAAAGGTCAGTGGTTTTATTCATTTTTTTATTTTATTTTTACTATTTTCTCATCTGTTAACTCCCCCCTCCTCTCCCCGGCCCTAACACTCATACCTGCACCGGCTGTGACAGCTTCAAATGCAAACTTAGAAAAGTTCAGATCTCTTTTGTCCTTAAAATGCTTGAAGGCTCAGGAAACAATGGGGCATATTAGCAAGAACCACATTACAAACTATTGCCGTTTTAGCGGCAGGAAACTACACCAAAAACGGCGATAATTGGCTTGCTAATATGAGTTATAGATTTCCAATAGAAGCCCAGGTTAGATGTGCAGGACATCTAACCTGGGCTTCTATTGGAATTCTATAACGTATTTTAGCAAGCCCATTATCGCCGTTTTAGCAGCAGTTTCCTGCCACTAAAACTGATCATTTTAACGAGGTTCTTGCTAATATGCCCCAATATTACCTACTCCAGGATCGTACCTGGGGGCTGCATTTTAGAACAGCTGTAGATTGTAGGTTGTGGGAGGTCAAGAGGTAATGTTCTTGTTCTGGCTTCTATGCAGGGAAGCTTGAACACATATTTTTCACACTGTGACTGACCCCACTTAGAGGTCTCTTGCCACGCACTGATATGCAAGGATCAAAGAAAACGCTTAAGGTTTCCTGCTTCACTAAATGCATCTCCTCCTCCTACTCTGGGGTCTCAAAGAGAGACTGTTGTGGGCGAACAGGCCCCTAATGGAATTATTAAATTAGCAGCGAAACCATTCTGTTAAAAGCTCTTGCATGCTTCTGCATTTGCTATGTTATCGGGGTGGAGGTACATTCTAAAAATATATGAATGTAAGGATGTGTGTCCAGCATTGGCCATCTGCTGCCCTGATGAATTCTGGCACAGATGTCTTATACTGACTGGCATCCAGGTCCGAGGCCGCAATCTGGGAACCTGTAGAGGCCTTACATTAAGCCAAGATGAATCTGCATGTCTTGCTTTGTTTTTCTTCAGAAAACACAATTGAAGAAACATCAGGGAATGGCAAATATTAAAATGCACGGATGAAAAATGGAAAGAAGGGCAATGGCAATCTCAGAGTGACATGGGAAATAATATTTTGTGCATTTTTCTTAGAGCGGCATGAAAAAATGAATTATTTTAATGAAGGAAAAAGCACTAAGGGAGAATCTGGTTCGGGTATTTAAAAGAGGCTTTCGGTTTCATTGTGTTCTTGCATTGATATTGATTTTAGAAACTGGGCATAGTATGAACCGGCATAGTAAATTCGTTACGAAAACGAGTGAGTGACTGATGTCTAGGAGTCATACCCAGGGTAACTGCAGAAGTGAAGGATGGAACAAACTGCATCTGCTGCAACTCATTTTCAATGGAGCTCCAGAGATCAGAGTTACCGCGTTCTCCAGTCAGGTGTATTCTAATTTAAGCCTGATCTTAAATGCTCTGCAGGCCCTTGCCAGGTAAAGGGAAGAACCACACCACACAAAGGTTTGCAACCCGTCCACATCTCCTCAGTGGCTGCCCTACTGTTGAGTTCCTCAGTTGTCCGTGAATCTGTACTACATGAAATGGAGCATATACTAGGTTTTTAATGCAGTATTACGGAGAAGGCGTCACAACAACACCCTTGTTGTGAAACAGTTACTGCTATGATAGTGCCTGTGCTCGCGGGCGCCCTAATAATGGACACTGCATGGTGTTAGAAGGCTCCGTCGTAGGAAGGTAGGCTTGCACAGAGCTTAGCCTTACAATGGTATGGTTGCAGCAACAACGATTAGCATTGAGAGGGGAGGCGTGAATATCCGGTGCACCATGATTCTAATGACGGGGGCCAGGTAGTGGCTCCAAGAGGGTGTGTCAAAATCCTATGAGTAGGCCAGCCTCAGCATTAGGACCCTGCAACTTGAGCGGGATTGGGTGGTCAGGAACACTGAAATAGGTTGGTTTCGACACGTCTAGGGTCAAGATACGCCCTGTCTCAGCGACTCCAGGGATTCCAAAGATGGTGTCTGTTTGTCCAGAGTAGGGAATGAAACCTTCGGAAAGATCTTTACGCCCAGTTAGTGGTGTTAAGTGGGGCGACATGTTGGTGCACCAGGGTACACCCAGACGTTCCAGAGCCTCCAAGGGGAGGAAACGATCATGTGAGGCCATTGGACTTTTGGAAACAAATGCCTAGTAACAAACTACTGAGGCTAGCTAGGGCTTGACGCTTACAGTCTATAGCGCAGGGGTGGATCTGGGGGGAGCCGTGCTTCTTAAGAAGATGGTGTCCATTTGTTCACACCGCGGTATTGAAGCCGTCGCAGGGGATCTTCTGGCCTCGTTAGGGGCGTATAGGGACATGGCATGACCTTGCAGTGAGTTGGTAGGGCCTGATTGCTGGGCTAAAAAATATAATGGCTAGGTTTATGAATTGTAAGGATAGGGCATGACTTTTCAGTGTAGGAGAGTAGGGGGGGGCCAGATAGTCGGTCAACTACGCTGGCTTGTGGCGGTAAGGTCATGATTGGTGAGCAGATAATTTAAGGTCCTTAGGGGGCGGCGCCATTCTTGAATGAGGTTGCCCAAGTGGAGGGACAAGTGGTCTCTCCTAGAACTCCAGGGGCAGTTACAGCCTGTTGGTTACATGGGTGCAGGGGAGGGAAAAGTCACGCTTTCTCTAGCCTGGTTAACCACCCGCACGTGCACAATGACGCCAGTAAATGGTGCAGAGTTGCAAAGGTCCCCTTTTAATGGTGTTAATAGGGCGTACGGGGGTAACTGGGGGGAGGAAGTACCGTCATGGTAAGCGGGCCCTCTGCGCATGCACACTTCGACAGAAGGGAGTAGGTAATCGGGCGTACGGGGGTAACCGGGGGAGAAGTACCATCACGGTAAACGGGCCCTCCGCGCATGCGCTCTCCTTCAGGAGGGCGTGGTTTAGTGATAAGGATCTGACACCAGTTATTGACCTTGCCGTAGGCCCAAATAGGTACGCAGAAAATAAATATTGTATAATGTTTGATAGGTTACTTTCGGATAGGAAATACCTTGTGCTAGAAGTATGTTACGGTTAAGTGACTGGATATGTCGGAAAGACGCCTGACGTAAGTTGAAGAGGGACAAATGGAGCTGGACAAGGACCGTAAAAAAAATCTGCAAGCTCCTCCAGGTAATACAGGACAGGTCGGAAGACTTGGAAGCCTGCTCTAGGCGCTCGAATATACGCATCACAGGAGTTTCGGAGACTACACACACAGGTAAAATGGAACTATTCATAGAGAAACTAATGACCACCTTACTGGGATAAGATGTCTTCTCGCCCATGCTCACAGTGGAGAGAGCGCACCGCACGCTGGGTCCCTGCCCGCGCCCGGGAGCCCCACCCCCGAGGCCAATTATCGCTAAACCTCTTAACTACAGAGACAGAGATACTGCGCTTCAGCTGGCCAGAGAGAAGGGTCAGCTGCAGTTTGAGGGGGCGGCCATCTCCCTATACCCAGACTTCACAGCGAAGGTGCAGGAGGAACGGAGGCACTTCGCTCCGTATAAACAACAACTCCGAGATCTTGGCTTGGACTATGCCATGTTGTACCCAGCGAAGCTCAGAATTAACCGGCAGGGGCACTCTCACTTTTTTACTGACCCAAAAGACCTCCAAAAGGTCTTAAAGACATGGGCTAAGGAACAAAGGAACAGCCCCAGAAGCCAGACGGAGGAGCAGGAACCCACCAGCCTCTTGGATGAGCAAGAATAATACCGTGGCCCCATGTTTATAACCTCGACGCGAGGCAAGCTGAGGGAAAATTGGAGCGAGATAAGAGTATTGAGCCTCGACTAACTGAACACTCGGCTTGATAGGCAGTGAGGTGCGGAGCAGTCTTATGGTGCCTGTGTGAGCTCGGACGACCCGGGATGTGGTGAGACTTTTCCATGTTATGTTTGATTATTTGGACACTGGGGATGGACCTTAGTAAGCTCTGTGTGGGCAAGTGCATCCTACTATACTGTGCCTGATTGAAAGCTGGGGGGTATGGAGTAACTGTGGTGTGGGACTACTGAACGATACACAAAGATACACTAATATTGGCTACCGTTGAAGGATACGCATTGGGTGATGGTGCTAGGAGCCGTATTGAGAGAGCAGTTTGCCAACAGGTGGTGCCTGTCCTTTTTTCTTTGCGACCTCCGCCCTAGCGCTGTATGCACTACTGGTTCTTGCGGGGACCAGCATAGGACAATGGGGAAGTTTGGGGGGGGGGGGGGGAGAGTAATTTCATGCTAGGCCGAGTTGGGGATGGTCGGCTGTGGGAGGGGGGTGCAACTAAGGGGAAGGGAATGCCTTATTGTTCAGGATTGTATGCACTGTGCGCCTTGTATGCACCCTCACGAATTGCTCATTGCACGATAGCCCGTGTTTGCAACAAAACTGGCCCCAAGAACTTGTGCGCTAGGCTAGATCTCCTCTTGAGACCTTGCGAGCCACACGCTAAGAGCGACAACAGGATGGCTAGATAGCGGGAAAACAGGAAAAAGCACAGCCAGCCACTGTTCGCGCACTCACGTGGAACGTCAGGGGATGGAACGATTTTAGAAAGTTAAGGAAAGTACTAGGTTATCTGAAAAGACATAAAATAGACATAGCGCTACTGCAAGAGACACACTTGCCACCCACCAGCAGGATGTTACCCAGCAGAGGCCTGGAGGGGAACATAGCAGCAGCTGGGTTCACGACTCATGCCAGGGGGGTCATTACCTGGGTAAACCAGGGATCGAAAATCCTCTTACATACACTGAGCGCCGACCCAGAGGGCAGATATGTCATAGCGTCCTGCAAGGGCATGGGGATGGACTTGACAGTGGTTAATGCCTATGGTCCCAATTAGGACGACCCCAAATTCTTTGCATTGATAGCTGCGAAAATTACCACTTACAACTCACCCCATATAATCTGGGGAGGGGACTTTAACCTGACACTTAACCCTGACTTGGACAGGTCCACTGGCCCACCTCGCAGCGGCATAGATGCTTGCAGCCAAACTTCATGTGTTGGACATGGTAGATGTATGGAGGAGTAGAAATGCAGACTTGGGAGGGTACACACACTACTCGGCCTATCATGGAGTGCCCACTAGGATAGATTACTGGTTTGCCAGCTCGGATGCACACCGCAACATTAGACAATGCACGGTGCTGCCGCGCATGCTGTCTGATCACTCCCCCATATTGCTGGTGATGGAAACCCCGGTTGGGAAAATCCCCCCTTCACATGGCGCTTCCCACCATACTCGCTACTTGACCCAATCTTTCGCTGGGAACTAGCAGAGTCGATAGACCTATTTTTTTAAAAGAATGTGGGATCGGTGGAAGACTTCGAAATGGTGTGGGAGGCGTTCAAGGTTTACATAAGGGGCGTCGCAATATCGAAACACTCTAGTGTCCTGAAGACGATAAGTCGCCGTCTGACGGAGCTTGAAGGACAGTTACATACTCTGGAGTTACAGCAGCTGAATCGACCAGAGGACGAGACTGAGGAGAGGATCAAACAACTCCTAGTGGAATACCATGATGAGGCAGACAGAGGTGAAACACCTGGGCAAATATGCCACTGCCCGCACATATGGAGAGGGTGAAAGGCCGGGGTCGGTGCTGGCAAATCTCATTAAAGGCAGGAGAGGGAAACCGCTGGTTTCCGAAATGAAGAATGCTGAAGGACACACCGCCACGGACGAGGCGGAAATCGCTGCCATCTTTAGAGATTATTACTTGGAGCTATACTCCTCGAAGAGTGGGGAGATGACGGCCGCAATTCAAGATTACCTAGAGCACATAAAACTACTGTTCCTCTCTGACACGCAAAGGGAATTCCTCATGTATCCTATACAAGACTATGAGATCAAGGAACCTCTGGCTCCATGCGATCGGGCAGTGCGCCCGGCATCAATGGCTTAACTGTAGACTTTTACAAAACATTCCAGGAACAACTGCTCCCGCACATTTCCACACTGATGGGCGACATCTGTATCCAGGGTAGCATGCCAAGCTCCATGAGGAAGGCAATGATTGTTACTATTCTTAAACCGAATAAGCCACAGGAGGAGTGCGGATCATACGGACCACTGTCGTTGCTAAATGTGGACCCTAAGTTATACGCAAAAGTACTAGCAACCAGATCAGCATTACTGCCCCCCGAATTAGTAGCCCCAGAGCAGGCAGGTTTTATCCCGAGCAAAAACATGACGTACAATATAAGAACCGTATTGGGCACTATCCAACATGTTAGACAGGATGTAAAGGCAGTGACTATATTCCTAGACATGGAAAAGGCATTTGATTCTGTGGAATGGCCGTTTCTACTTCAGGTACTGCGGCGAATGGGACTTGGAGAGCCCTTTCTGCAAATGGTTGGAGCACTTTACAAAGGGCCTCTAGCAAGAGTGCGCGTTGGTAATGCAGTCTCACACCCTCTCACTATGAGTAGGGGGACACAACAGGGATGCCCCTTATCCCCATTGCTATATGCTTTGGCGGCAGAGCCTCTGGCCTGTGCACTGAGGGAATATCACGGTCATGAGGGGGTACGATTCCCGACCTACAAAATAGTAGTGTCAATGTATGCCGACGACACGCTACTTTACGTGCATGACCCCGCGACGAACCTTCCTCCAATGTTAAGGGAGGTGGTCCACTTCGGCACGCTCTCCGGCCTTAAAGTAAATTGGACAAAATCCATTGTACTTCTCCTCACACCGGTGACTGGGCGGGTGGAGATGGAGTACCCTCTACAGTGGTCTATGGACCCAAATAGGTATCTTGGAATACAACTCCAAACGGATCTGGACCAGCTCATTAGCCAAAACTATGGGAGGGCGATCAGCAAGCTGGAAGATGATATAGCGCTCTGGAGCAAACTCCCTCTTACTTTTATGGGCCGCATAGCCATTATGAAAATGGTGGTACTGCCGCGGTTCCTGTTTCTATTTAATGCCCTTCCAATAGTCCTATCTAAAGCTTTTTTTCAATGGCTGATGAGTCTTATGATTAGCCTGGCGTGGGTGGAAAAGCAGCCCAGGGTCAAGTGGTCGACCCTTACCCTGCCGTACAACATGGGAGGTCTTGCGGCCCCTGACTTAGAACTTTATTACAGAGTGGCACAAGCGGCACACCTCCACACGTGGATACACGGAGATAAGATGATCCCGCATATCCAAATGGAGCGACTCTTTTCGCACCCGCAGCTGTTACCGGCCAGGATATGCAAGCCACTAGATCGCAGAACAGGAGTACTGGACTCCATCACTGCCACCAACCATGCATGGCACTCGCTCTTGCAGTGACAGGGAGGCGCTTTGCTTTATTCGCCGGAGATGCCGCTGGAGTGGATGCTTTGGCTCCCTCCTATGGGCCAGAGGGGTGTCACTAGAGAATTGGCGAACCTTGGGATTCACCGAGCAGGCGATTTGTTTCAGGATGGAATCGCCAAAACCTGGGATCAGATGCGGGGTGAAAAACACAGAGATCCCTATGCTGCAGCGCTTTCAATTTCATAGAACGCGAAGTGCACTCCTGGAGCTGCTAGGTCCAGACATGGCAGAGCCTCCAGACGTCCCAGAATTGACATATGTTATCAAGGCTAAGGAGCCACGGAAGCTAATCACGAATTTGTATAGAGTAGCCAATATGCAAGGAGAACATCAGCCTATGAAAGCGAGATTTGCATGGCAAAAAGATCTAGGCATTACACTAGATGGCGCTATATGGCGGTACTGCTGTGAGAGTACGAAGCAGATATCGCTCAATGGTCGACACAGACTGATTCACTTTAAGTTTCTGCAAAGGGTGTATTACACACCGGAGAGACTCCACAGATACGGCCTTTGGCAAACGGCGGAATGCGAACAATGTCACACTGCAAACGCGGACTTCATGCACTTGGTGTGGCACTGCCCAGGCATCCAGTCGTACTGGTGTAACATCTTCTCGGAAATGAGCACCATCTTGGAGGTGGACATGACCCCGGAACCAGGATTGGCTCTCATATGGAACTCCAAGCGTCTCCCAGTCGCGATTCGTAGACTTGCAGACATGGGGATGCTAATGGCTAAGAGAGTAGTAGCACACTGCTGGATCAGAGGGCCGCTCCCAACCAAAGCCAGATGGGCGCGAGACATGTTGTACTGTAGCACCCAGGTGGAAAACTATAGCGAATTGCTGCCTCCCAAGAGACGCCCCAAGAACTTTTGGACAATATACCGCACACACCTCAATGGAAGAGCGCAGGAGGAAACAGACAATCCAGAGTCGCCCGGCTCAGGAATGGCACTGCGGAGTCAGACAGCGGCGCAGAGCAGCGCGGGCCCTGGCTAGAGGGGTGGGAAGGTGGCGCAGACACACTGCTTACCCTTAGCTGGTGGGATCTTTGCAACCGGGATACACACCCTAGCTAGGAAGATTAGTCGGGAACCAGACTTAGCGCTGCAACACACATGGAGTGAGTGGGGAGGCAGAATAGACAAGGCTTCAGCATGGTGCATGCACCATTAGCATACACTGAGAAGGCAAGAGGGAGGGGCGGGAGGGGGTAAGATCAGTAGATGGGTGGGAACTTAGTATTAGTTAAGTTATGTTGCTAACGCACCGGTTGCTAAACCAAGCTGCAGCACTGGAGGGAGGGAGGGCGGGGATGGACAGTTGGAGTTGAGGAAAAGTGGAAAACATGCACGAATCTATGCCCTGGTTATTTTTGTTGACGATGAAACTGTTAAATTCGCTAGTGCATTAGTCGAACACGCCGCCGGACCCCCGGGATGTCGGCTGATGGGCTGTGTATGCAAGGGCCAATTGTTTACTTGACATATGTATGATGCTGCCGGCCCTTGAGGTTGTAGGCCTGGAGATGTAAATGTGAAGTGCATGGAAATAAAAAAAAAAAAAAAAAAAAAGTATGTTAAGTATATCTGTATATATCAATTGTAACGTTTTCTGCGTAATTGTGTAAATATTGTTTATGTAAATTTTTGATTTATTTTGTATATTTTAATAAATACAGCTGGGCGTTCGTAAGACCCCCCCGCCTTCCAAAGAAATCCCTCTCATGTCCTGGTTAATAATTTTTGTTAACAGAAGGGGGGGTCTTCCGGCAGTCCCTGACCATAAGAGTTATGGCGGGCGCACCAGCCCCCATCTGGTACCCGTTAGCGCTGTTGGGGGGCGCCCCCCTCCCCCAATCGCATCACCATGACGCGGCAGGCACGCCTCAGCGTAGATTGGATCCCAGGTCCCAGAGTGACCCGGTAGTGATTGAATCACTTCTGGGTTGCCATGGAACAAAGGCCAGGCCGGTTAGATCCTGCGTGGCCAAAGAGGGGTTCAAAAGGCCATGGAGCACGGGAGTCTGCCTCTGTGACTCCGCGCGCCGCGGCCTGCCTATCCTGCCTATAGGAGGCTGTAATTCTATTTCCCCACCCACCATCCCCTGAAGCAGATGATTGGTATTGTGTGTTATGAAGGTTTTCGCAGTCTTTTGCTACTAATGTTTATGATGACAAGAATGTCGGATTAATAAGTTTCTGTTCCTTAGAACTTTTTCCCGTTTACAGGTCATCAATCATCGTATTTATTGCTATTCCTTGGTCAGGCGGTAAGGTCATGATTGGTGAGGAGTTAATTTAAGGTCCTTAGAGGGCGGTGCCATTCTTGAATGGGGTCGCCCAAACGGAGGGACAAGTGGTCTCTCCTACAACTCCAGGGGATTACAGTTTGTTGGCTACATGGGTGCGGGGGAGGGGAGAGTCACACTTTCTCTAGGCTGGTTGGCCACCCGCACGTGCACAATGACGCCAGTAAACGGCGCAGAGATGCAAGGGTCCCCTTTTAATGGAGTTAATAGGCCATATGGGGGCAACTAGGGGGGAGAAGTACCCTCACGGTAAACGGGCCCTCTGCGCATTCGCACTCCTTCAGGAGGGCGTGATTTAGTGATAAGGATCTGACACCAGTTATTGACCTTGCCGTAGGCCCAAATAGGTACGCAGAAAATAAATATTGTATTTTTCTGATTGATATGTTAGTTTCGGATAGGAAATACCTTGTACTAGAAGTATGTTAAGGTTAGCCATCTGATATCTGTATATATCAATTGTAATGTTTTCTGCGTAATTGTGTAAATATTGTTTATTTCAATTTTTGATTTATTTGGTATGTTTTAATAAATACGGCCAGGGGGTCGTAAGACCACCCGCCTTCCATAGAAATCCCTCTCATGTCCTGGTTAATAATGTTTGTTAATGGAAGGGGGGGGTCCTCCGGCAGTTCCTGACCATAACCAAGATGGACCTGGGCAAAGAAATTCAACAATGGCTCTAACACACAGGAATAAAAGAGAAAACTCCTTGTGCACCAAGGTCATTGTTTTTACATATAAACACCTATTCTGGGGTTTTATTTGTGAAAAATAAAAAGAATGGTGAGCAGTCCCTGCCTTCCTTCATTTCTGACAAAAGTGTCCCCGCCTGCCAGTGGGGAGGACCAGTAGTGGCTGCTACTGGACTCGGGTGGTGGGGCAGGGAGGCAAAACATTTTATTTTTAAAACCACCTACCTGTGATGACCGACCGGCTGCCACCTCTCCTCCGTCCTCTTCTTCCTACTCTGGTCCTGCAGCAGGATACAGGAAGCAGCAGGAAGCACCCTGCTCCCAGGCTCCCGATATCCAATCACAACACTGCAATGCAGCATTGTGATTGGTCTGAGCGCCCTGGTGCGGTGCTCAGCCAGGGAATGGGGCCTACAATGCAGCCTTCATGGAGAATATGGAAAGTGCCCATGACTGTTTTGGGTGGCCCAAGAGGGCTGACCAAACAGTCATGTGCACTTAGAAGTGGGCTAACTACTCCTCCCCTGCTCCTCTGTCCTCGGAGCAGCCCTGGCCCACCCAAGAAGCTGCTGCAGCAGAAGGAAACATAAAATGATCATAACGTGAGGTATTATCATTTTATGGTTCATTCTGCGGACCCTCCGTTCAGCATCTAACCATAAAAAAGGCAACAGTTTGCAGTTGGGTGGATAGAAAAAGCTGGCAATAGTGTCCTGTGCAAGCTCAGAGGACCATCCACTAGCTTCTAAATATCCCTCTTAATAAATAACTTACAGAACAACATTGCACCTTCAATAGTTGCAGGTGACAGAAGTCACATTTTCTTGAAAATAAAGGTTTTGTATGCATCTCTGACTTCTGCAGAGCAATCTCCTCCACGTGGGCGGAGGAGCGCCGCCCCATTGCTTTCTCGCAGTGAGAGAAGCTGAAACCTAAAATGGTATAAATACCACTTTATGTTTCTGCTTCTCGCACTGCGAGAAAGCACATGATGGCTTTGGTTGGGGGCGGGCAGGTGGGAGGGTCGGGAGGAGTGGCTAGCCCAATGCTATGGGAGCTGACTGTTTATTCAACCCCAGGGCCAACCAAAACAGTCATGAGCACTCTTCCGTTTTCTCCATGTAGACTGCATGCATCCTGCATGGAGAAGAAGGACTTCCCATAGACACCTGTACGGACGGCTTCCTAGCCAATCACATTGCTGCATTGTGATTGGCTTAGGGGACAAGAGGGAGGCTGCCTGCTTCCGCTTCCTGTGAGCAGAGATAAACAGGAGACGTGACGCAGGACTGGAGGCGAACGTAAGTTTTTTATTTTTTATTTTATTTAATAAACCCCCGCGCGACCCCCTGGCCACCCACCCACCCACAAGTAATGCCAGCAGCAACTGCTTCCACTAGCTTTGAGAATTCTGAAAAAGATCACGCACTACATAGACGAAATGGCTCTGTGAGAGGCATGAACTGCGAGTAGGCGCTTGCGAGCAATCCCTCATCGTCAAAACATAAGTACATCAAAAAACAAAATTTTGCATTTTGCTTATTTCTGCTGTATATTTTTTTTTCAAGCTGGAATTCTGACAAATCGTAGATGCCTATGACTGCGAGTACATTACAGATTCACCTCTAGCTTGCATAGCTTGATAAAGATACCGTCTTCCTAGCAAACACGTGACATTGATATTATTCTTGCAAAAAAATGTAAACCAGACATTCAAACATTAAAATGTTTTAGCAACTGAAATAAAATGCCTACCTTGTGCCTTGGAGGAAAGTAGACCACAAATGCGAACATATAAACCCTGCCCTAACTATTTTGCGCTGCATGAGTTCAAGTGCTGTTTTTCCTTAGCGCAGAAAGATGCTGTAATGAGGCTGCTATTCTCCAAGGGAAAAAAGAATGCATATCGCTATTTAGGTAAATTACTTTCCAGCTGATATAAAGAACGCATGTTTAAATTTAGAACAAGTGCTTCTCGGATGATAATAAAGCTTTTGAAAATGTAGTCCAAGTAGTTTCTTGTGATATACATATAGAAAAAGAAATCAATCAGTGAATGCGCTTTAGAGATGAATCACAGTGCTAAGTTTGTGCCAGTGGTTGCAGGTGGTGGACACCGACACTCATTTTTGAGAGACTAAGGCAGAAATGGGAGTAGGAAGGAGAAAGAGAAAAAAAGGAAAACCGCTACAAATGGAGAAAGCATCAAATAAACAGTACTTGCATAATTGAGATAAAGAGACAGGATGAATAAAGGGGTGGAAGAGAGGTATCAGGTAAAATCAAGAAAAGGCAGGCCTAGGGCCTGATTATGACATTGGCAGTTCGGGAACCACTGACGCTTTCTGGCATCCGACCCCTGCATACCTGGTGGTCCGACTGCTGGATTACCATATGGGCGGGGAGATGGCATCCATACCCCCTCCAGACCACCACCTCTGTTGTGTTATGTTATGTTAGGAGTATTTATTCAGCGCACAGCTGCTCCAGCGAAGGAGCGTTCTGGCGCTTGACAAGTTATCCAACACAACACAACCAAGGGACCATAGACTAAGAAAGGGCAGGCTCAGGGAAATAACAAAGTCTTGATAGCTCTGCGAAATAAAAAGAGATTATCAGATGCACGTATCTCTAAGGGAAGAGAGTTCCACAGGATAGCAGCCCGAACTCGAAAGGAGCGGCCTCCAGCTCGGCTGAGTTTAAACCGAGGAACCACAGCCAAATCCTGACCCAGAGATCTCAGGGAGCGGGCAGGAACATAGGGCATCAAGAGATTCCTGAGAATCGGGGCCGAGAGGCCCTTGAGAATTTTGTAGGACAAACAAAGCACTTTAAATTGGATCCTCTGCTTGACTGGAAGCCAGTGGAGGGAACGTAGGGTATTGGCAACGGGGCAGAACCTGGGCAAGCCCACCACTGCTCTGGCTGCCGAGTTCTGGACCCGTTGCAGACGTATAATTTCCGCTTGGTTCACCCCTACCAGAAGAGAGCTGGCGTAGTCAAGCCGAGAGATCACCGTCGCCTGCAACACCAGCTGCCTGGTACCGGCGTCAAAAAATTTCAGTGCTGGTCTTAATCCTCGCAAAATGCCAAAACAACTGGCGGCAGTTTTATTGGTATGGGAAACAAAACTAAGGGCGGGGTCTAACCTGACCCCAAGATTTTTAATCTCTGTTACCGGAGTCGGGGTAGGTCCCAGTTCCGGAGGCCACCATTTGTCACCCCAAAGTTCCGGTTTCTTGCCGATGATCATTATCTCGGTCTTTTTTGCGTTCAGCTGGAGATAGGTGGAATTCATCCAGCTAGCAAGCACCCTCAGCCCATTCTGGAACCTAGGGGCCTCCAAATCAGAGTCCCCACTGAGCGTGACCGCCAGCTGAGTGTCGTCTGCGTTTGAGACCATAGTCAGGCCCCATTTCTTGATGACATCAGCCAGCGGCCTCACATACAGATTAAATAACGTGGGATTCAGCGAGGATCCTTGGGGGACCCCCTGGTCCAGCGGATGGAATTTGGACTGATGTGGAGGGATGGATATGCAAAAAGATCGATCGGCAAGAAAAGAACGGAACCACTGGAGGGCAGTCCCAGAAATACCAGCTTCTTCCAGGTGCTGGAGGAGAATAGTGTGGGAGATGGTGTCAAAGGCAGCGCTCAGATCTAATAAAACAAGCGCTGCCGTTTGACCCGAATCTAACCCCATACGCAGATGTTCCACCATGTAAAGAAGGGCTGTCTCCGTGCTGTGGTCAGCACAGAAACCATTCTGCGTAGGGTCTAGGATGTTTGCCCGCAAAAGGTGATCCGAGAGGACTCGATTTACGTGTGCCTCCGCTACTTTCGTAGGCCATGGAAGAAGTGATATCGGCCGGTGATTCTCTGGTTTAAGAGAATCTAAACCCGGCTTCTTCAAAATCGGCGTAACCACAGCATGCTTCCAGCTGGCAGGAACCATACCAGTGGAGAGCGAAAGGTTGATCAAAGAGCACACCGGTAAAAAGTCCAGAGACAACGTGTCCCTGAAAAGAGCCGGTCTCAGTGGATCTGCCGGAGAACCGGACTTAATATGTTGGGCCAGTTGATTATAACTCTCAGGCGATAGGCAGGGAAAGGTGTGCAGGACCATGTGTTCCTCGGGCCTGAGAGACGGTCCGGCGTCCTGGATGGCCGTAGAAAATGAACGACGGATGGCTTGGACCTTCTCCAAACAGAAGTTCGCCAATGCCTCACAATGTGAGATAGAGGCCGTGTCATTAGTGGGGGCCTTTTTTGCCATAAGATCTTTGAGGGCCTAAATAGCTTTGGAGGGGTTAGAGCTATTGCGGAACTCCAAGGAGTAAAAAGCCGCACACGCTCTGCAGACCGCGCGATGGTAGACTTTAATAGTGGCGAGATATGACACTTTTTTACTAGTGTCATAGGCTTTCCGCCACTCCCTTTCCGCGCGTCTGCATGCACTCTTCAATGTGCGTAACGAGTCATCGTACCAGGGGCTGGGGTCCCTTACACTGCATTTGCTCAGGGTAACCGGGATGATGGAATCCAAGGCCCGGGTAATCCACTCACAAAAAAGGTTATAGCCCATATCCGCGTTATCAAACGGGCCCAGTGAATCCTCAGACAGAGTGCGGTACAGGTCCTCTAACCTAAGTTTGTTCCAGTGTCGTCTAGGGACGACTCTGGCCATAGGTTTAGGGGGAAGCTCATACAGTGGGCACTGGATCTTAACCAAAAAATGGTCAGTCCAGGCGAGGGGGGTAGAGGATAGAACCCTAGCCTCCGTGAGGTTGGTGAAGAAAGGGTCCAAAGTATGCCCTCCCACGTGGGTGGGGAAGGTGACTCGTTGGAACAATTGATAAGCTTCTAGATCCGCTAGCGTGCTACTGACAGCAGGGGTAGTCAGACTCTCAAAATGGAGATTCAAGTCCCCTAAAATGGAAAAATTAGCACATCCTACTGCCAGCATACCTATAGCATCTGGGAGGGCCTCCCTAAACGCCACGTCACTGCCCTGAGGACGGTAAATTAGCATGCCAGAGAAGGATAACTGGGGGCTGATGGAAATCTGGAAAGAGGCACTTTCACAGCCCGCAATTTTTAAACCTCTCCAGTCACAGGGATAACATGATTTAACCGCAAGCGCTATACCCCCACCTCTAGTAGGGCGATTAAGAGTATACACCGAATATTCAGGCGGGAAAGCCAAGTTGAGGATGGCGGTGTCGGCTTCCTGCAACCAAGTCTCAGTGATACAGAAGATATCAGGAGATTCATCCTTAGTCAGATCATAAATGGCCTGGTAGTGATTCACCAGCGACCTGACATTAAGGTTCCAAATGCTAAGCTTGCGTGGGAGGCAAATACTCCTGGGAGCTGACGGTTTACCCACAGAGCTAGGAAGAACGGGAGTACAGAGCGCCCATCTACCACAAACACACTGGTAGGGGCCACATAGTGGGCTCACAGGCCCCGCATCACAACGGACGACCTGGTGTCTAATAGCTAGTAAGTCGTCTCTAGAATAGCATATCGCCATACTCACCGCGATACTGGCAAAAGGTAACTCGGATCTGACCGGCCCATCCGGCCCGTGACGCGGACGGGCGCAGACGGGCAGGACTCTGGCACGACTCAGGCTAAGCGAAGGCGCGCCCGCTGCGCGATACCGCTGTGCTTGGCAGTGAGCATTAAGTAGGCATCCCTCACAAGATCCTGCGCACTAGAGTGCTCGAAGATGCTAGCGTCCGGGCAAACAACACCATTCCAAGATGGCCGCTAAGAAAATGACCCCACCCCGGGAACCGGACCCGCTCAACAGCGGTACCAACCAATTAAAGTGCAGGTAAGGGGGGCTAAGCGTCCCACGAATCCCCACCAAGTAAAATAGCCAAATGATAAAACAAATGAAAAACGAGTAGGTTAAAAGCAGTAATACACGATGCAAACGCGAAGCGCTAGATCTGAGCTCCTGCTGCAGCAGCGATGCGACAAAGGCAGCCAGTGGTGGCTGTGCCGGCATCAGCACCACTGTGTGTATTATGACCTGCCTGTCTGCCAACATTTTCATAGAGGGAACACCGCCATGTAAAGGTCAGAGGAAAGGCAGGTAAAGGACCACAGAAAAGGGTCCCAGGGCAATGAAGCTCATGCGGCTTAGGGATGGGGCCCAGATTGAGCCGCCTATGCCACCAATGTCAGTGCGTACACTGTTTCCCATGCAATGCATGGAGCATGGCAACAGTGCACCAAACGTGCAGCAGTGCAGCTTACATTGGCTCCAGTCTCTCCCCTAGGGCCAAAGCATGCTGCCGCCTTTATTGTGCTGATGCAACACAGCCAGCCCCGCAGTAATACTGTAATGTGGTGGTCAGGATGCTGCAGGCTTGGCACCATTCTCCCAACCGCCACAGTTGCGGGCGGGCGGGCAGTGTAACTGCCAAACACATTATCAGCCCCTTAGTGCTGACTGCAGTATTTGGCAGCACCATCGTTGATCTCCAAAGAAAAACGTATGGTATATATATATTTTTTTTTTTTACTGAAAAAACCATAGGTTTCACACACATTATGGTTAGGAATTAGCATTTAAAAAACCTTTGAAATTCACTGAAAAAACCATAGGTTTCACACCAGTTATAGTTAGCTGGACATTTTACTCATAAAAAACCATTGAAATTCCCCCGTTATAGTCAGTTGTTGTAGCGATCACCCTGGGGAACAAGGTCTGGAGAGGGCGGCTAGCGGTAGTCAGAAAAAGAAATTACCGCATATCGCCACTAGAGGGTGTTCGGCGACTGCGGAACTACAATCCCCAGAGGCCCATCAGACTAGGAAACGGAAGAGTAGTGATTACAAAAGCCTTCGGAAGTAACGGCTCGGGGCTTGTCAATCAGGACCTTGAGCGTAGTTTGGATGGAGCCATGCCGGTTTAGTTTGAACGGAGATCAAGAGTCTTGTAAGTCCTGAGCAGAACGGAGTCTGCTCCTGAATCGTCTCGAGACAGTTTCTTGCAACACTTTGTTTCTTTTAAGCGAGTCCCCGCAGTTTTGGTAAGACGGACGAACTCGCTCTAGCCAGTGGCGTTTGTGAGACCCGCGCAGGAGCGCGTTGTCGTCTCCGTCACTGTAATATTCCTGGATAACCTATTTCGGAACTTCGTGGCGTGCCGGCCGGTACGCTTTTCCAGGAGAATCCCTTGCTGATTTTGTTTTCATTTTTCCTTGCTGATTTTGCCTTCATTCCGAACCAGGATTGGAAATTGCTGAGCTGATATCTCAACGTCTTGGTTCTTTCGAATGGATTGTTGTTTCCTGTTTTACTATCCTAAGGGCTTTCCTCAGCGATCCAGTCCCACTTTACAGTTAGTATCTTTTGGTCAAGTACATCTTGTCGTTTTATATCCTGTCCCAGTCCGGAGTTCTAAACTGTTGGTTATTCTTCTTTCCCCTTCTGCAGTGTTTTCCGGGGGTCCTAGAGACTGGCAAGAAAGTGGGTGGACGATTTCCCTGTATTCCTGAAAAGCCCAAGAGGACGTTTTACTTTGGTTATATCCCCCTTTTTTCCGGGAGGTACTTACGCATAGTTGTGTTACCCTACACTGTGTGTGGTGCGTTCTGGAGACGAGGGGGACTAGTCATCCTTCCATCGTTCCTGCTGACATCTTTCAGAGGTTAGTGGTAATATCCATTGACGTCGTGACAGATTGACAAGCCCACGAAATTCGTCAGCCTGAACGATGGATACTACTACAGTGTTGACCACTTTGCTGGAGAGCGTGAATGCACTCCAGCAGGAGGTACATGCTGCAAGGCAAGAAAATGTAGACCTTAGAACAGAAGTGAGTACGTTAAGACGGGAGGTGGCGGGTATTTCTCGCAAAGGGCGGAGTTATATTAGAGAGGCAACACTTCCCCCCCCTTCTCAAAACCCAGATGGAGTGGCCATGGGAGGTGGGTTTTTTACTTCACCACCCTCTAATCCCTCACCTTTCAGTCCTGGTCCCACAGTTCATGTTATCCAGAATCCAGGTATACCATTGGCACCACCAGAGCGATTCTATGGGGACACGAAGAAATTTGAAACTTTTTTGAATCAGTGTAGGCTCCATTTCCTTTGTAAACCTACCATTTTTGTGGATGATGCTTCACAATATGCCCTGGGTGGAGTGTTGTCTCAGCGCCATCCCGAGACGGGACAGTTACATCCAGTGGCCTTTTACTCCTGCAAACTCTCCCCCTGTGAGGTGAATTACTCAATCACGGATAAAGAACTATTGGCCATTAAACGGGCATGTGAAGAATGGAGACATTACTTGTTGGGGGCTCTACATACAGTCGAAATCTATACGGATCATCGAAATCTGCTGTTTTTAAAGACTGCGAAAGCGCTAACTCCCAGGCAGTTAAGGTGGTCTCTTTTCTTTTCGGACTACGATTTCATCATAAAATACAGACCTGGAACCCAGAATGGCAAGGCAGATGCGCTATCCCGCAGAGTAGATCATGCAGAACCTCAGCAGATGGCACATGAGGAACCTCCTCCTATTATTTCTCCTTCGGCCTTTCCGACATCAACGTTGGCACTTGTGGTATCGGGAGAATTCTTGGACGACGTCAAGGTGGCAACATCACAGATCGATGGCAAGGCATGGATGCAGGAAGAACCAGATCATAGAAGTTCCAAGGATGACCTACTATATCATTATCATGCTCTCTATGTGCCCCTGAAAATCCTCCAAGAACAAACCATGCATTGGTGTCATGATTCTACACTAGGAGGTCATCTGGGAGAATACAAGACCATCGCTAATATGGAACGTTCCTTTTGGTGGCCCTCGCTGCGAAAGGATGTCAAAGACTATGTACAAAAATGTGCGGTTTGTGCTCAGAGTAAGGCCAGTCATTCCAAACCTGTGGGGTTCTTACGTCCCATTCCCATTCCACCCTCTCCTTGGCATACAGTGTCGATGGATTTTATTGTGGAATTACCCCCGTGTGAGACATACACCACCATTTTAGTTGTCATAGATCATCTGACGAAAATGGGTCATTTTATTCCTTTGAAGAAATTGCCTTCCTCCTCTGAATTGGCTTTGGTTTTTCTACAGCATGTGGTGCGAGCCCATGGTATACCTAGAGTATTAATCACTGACCGGGGTTCTCAGTTTACCTCTCGTTTTTGGAAGGCTCTTTGCCAAGCATTGCATATGGAGGCTCGTTTATCGACCAGTTTCCATCCGCAAACAGATGGGAAAACGGAGCGACTTAACCAGTCCCTAGAACAATATTTACGGTGTTTTACTTTGCTGAACACCGGTGACTGGTTTCCTCTGGTATGGATGGCTGAATTTGCATATAATAACGCCGACCATTCCACCCTAGGTTGTTCACCTTTTTTTTGTTCATATGGATTCCATCCCGATATGCTTCCTTTTGAGTGGCCTATCACCTCCACGCATCCATCCATTCAGGAGCATCACGCTCACCTTCGGGCTGTTTTGATTGACGCTAGGAACCACCTGGCGCAATCTCAAGCATCCCAGAAACGATGTGCTGATCGAAAAAGGGTTCCTGAGCCTGAATACAAGGTGGGGGATAAGTTCTGGTTATCCACTAGGAACTTACAATTGAAGGGAAGGGGTAAACTGGCTCCCAAGTTCATAGGGCCCTATGGAATTGAGAGGATTATCAACCCTGTGGCCGTACGTTTATCCCTTCCCCTTTCTTGGCGGCTCCATCCGGTATTCCATGTATCTCTGCTTCGTCCCTGTCGGGTAGGAATGAGGCTTCCTTCTCGCCCAGGCCCCATTGATCTGGACGGGGATGAGGAGTATGAGGTAGAGGAGATCCTAGATTCCCGTTTGTCCCGAGGGAGGGTGCAGTACCTGGTTTCGTGGAAGGGATATGGAGTGGAAGACAGAACTTGGGAACCATCGGCCAATTTGCATTGCCCTCTGTTGTTGGACCGGTTCCATGACACCTATCCTAGCAAGCCAGGACGACCGCCGGGACGTCGGTCCTTGAGGGGAGGCTCTGTAGCGATCACCCTGGGGAACAAGGTCTGGAGAGGGCGGCTAGCGGTAGTCAGAAAAAGAAATTACCGCATATCGCCACTAGAGGGTGTTCGGCGACTGCGGAACTACAATCCCCAGAGGCCCATCAGACTAGGAAACGGAAGAGTAGTGATTACAAAAGCCTTCGGAAGTAACGGCTCGGGGCTTGTCAATCAGGACCTTGAGCGTAGTTTGGATGGAGCCATGCCGGTTTAGTTTGAACGGAGATCAAGCGTCTTGTAAGTCCTGAGCAGAACGGAGTCTGCTCCTGAATCGTCTCGAGACAGTTTCTTGCAACACTTTGTTTCTTTTAAGCGAGTCCCCGCAGTTTTGGTAAGACGGACGAACTCGCTCTAGCCAGTGGCGTTTGTGAGACCCGCGCAGGAGCGCGTTGTCGTCTCCGTCACTGTAATATTCCTGGATAACCTATTTCGGAACTTCGTGGCGTGCCGGCCGGTACGCTTTTCCAGGAGAATCCCTTGCTGATTTTGTTTTCATTTTTCCTTGCTGATTTTGCCTTCATTCCGAACCAGGATTGGAAATTGCCGAGCTGATATCTCAACGTCTTGGTTCTTTCGAATGGATTGTTGTTTCCTGTTTTACTATCCTAAGGGCTTTCCTCAGCGATCCAGTCCCACTTTACAGTTAGTATCTTTTGGTCAAGTACATCTTGTCGTTTTATATCCTGTCCCAGTCCGGAGTTCTAAACTGTTGGTTATTCTTCTTTCCCCTTCTGCAGTGTTTTCCGGGGGTCCTAGAGACTGGCAAGAAAGTGGGTGGACGATTTCCCTGTATTCCTGAAAAGCCCAAGAGGACGTTTTACTTTGGTTATATCCCCCTTTTTTCCGGGAGGTACTTACGCATAGTTGTGTTACCCTACACTGTGTGTGGTGCGTTCTGGAGACGAGGGGGACTAGTCATCCTTCCATCGTTCCTGCTGACATCTTTCAGAGGTTAGTGGTAATATCCATTGACGTCGTGACAGTTGTACTCACTATAACTCGCACGCCCGCAATCCACTGCTGATGTCACATATTACATCATTCATGACACGGTCTAAGACTTAGTGATTGTATGAGTCAATATATGGATAACTTATACTTGTAATAGTGATTTTATAACACAGTAAGTGTGAGTTACTATTTATATAATATCGATGAAGTGGTGTTTGTATAAGTGTGTAGATGAGTAAAAGTAAGTATAATCAATTGTTTGCATAAGTCAGAAGGTTGTCTTTATAAGTGAATACAATGTGTGCTGGTGTGTAATGTTGAAACAGGCGTATAAGTATATTTGATAGTGTTCTGTTAATTATTCACTGCATATAACTCTGAATCTATAGGTAAGTAATTAGATGTGTGTATAGATCTATGAATCACCGAGTAAGTGTTTAGAAATTACTATTGGTGTGTCAATGGTTTGAAATATGGCACTTTCTATTTTACAGTGAGTGATGAAATATTATGCTAGTGTGTGATGAGGTGTATTTCATGGTCACATGGATGATGTCATCAGTTATGTCACTGACCATGTCATGAATGATGTAATATGTGACATTATCAGCAGTAGATTGCGGGCGCGCAAGTTATAGTGAGTAAAACTAACTATAACGGGGAAATTTCAATGGTTTTGTATGAGTAAAATGTCCAGCTAACTATAACTGGTGTGAAACCTACGTTTTTTTCTGTGAATTTCAAAGGTTTTTTAAATGCTAATTCCTAACTATAACGTTTGTGAAACCTATGGTTTTTTCAGTGAATTAGCAAGGTTTTTTAAATGCTAATTCCTAACTATAACGTGGCTGAAACCTATGGTTTTTTCAGTGAATTTCAAAGGTATTTTAAATGTTAATTTCTAACTATAACGTGGCTAAAACCTATGGTTTTTTCAGTGAATTTCAATAGTTTTGTCAATGATAATTTTTTTATTTATTAATTGTTATATTTTTTATACTGATTTACTACATTATTTTAAATTATTTATTTTTAGATATTTTATTAATTACATATTTTTAATATAAATTGAAAAAATTATGTTTTTACACCTCTCTGCAACGCAGCTTCCTGGCGCGTTTGCAGAGGGGGAACTAATTCCCCTTGCATACTGGGGGTCCCTGGGGGCCAACTAGCTCACCTGAAACCTCTAGTATGAGCCAGGGGGCTGCATTGCAGAGAGGTGTAATGAGGCCACACCCTTTTTTCACCTCTCTGCAACGCAGCCCCCGGGCGCGTTTGCAGAGGGGGAACTAATTCCCCTTGCATACTGGGGGTTCCTGGGGGCCAACTAGTCCACCTGGAACCTCCAGTATGAGCCAGGGGGCTGCATTGCAGAGAGGTGTAATGAGGCTATACCCCCGCGATTTAGACCCCCGGAGGGTAATTTGAAAAAAAAACAGACCGGGTTTAAAAAAAATAAAAAATAGGGGCCTAGGGGGTCCTTGTGGGACCACCTGGGCAGGTCTAGGGGGTCAGGGTGTTTCTACCCTGCCTCCTTTCTGAGTTCTACACATTTGTTTTTCTGCTTTTTTGTGCCTCAGTCTACCGAGGCACAAGATGGCTGCCAACAATTTCCGGTTTGGAGTGTTGACAGACAGTTGACAGCCAATCGGCATGCAGCTCGTGCACGGGAAAGTATGCGTACCGTACGCCTACGGTACGCGCTTATAGATATATTTTTTTAGTTTTGATTTTCTCAGGAACTACTGGAGGGATTTACACCATTTGAGCAAAAGCGTGATCTGCGAATCAGACTCTACCATTTCGCCAAATTTCTTGTAATTTCGTTCAGCAGTTCGGGCTGTAGCCGTGTCTAATCGTCCTATGGAAACTAACATGGGGAAGACACGTTTTGGGACCCCCCTTTTTTCTCAGCCCCCACTTGACAAATCCCCCCAAAACTTTCAGGGAAGGAGCTGAGCAGAGCGGGTCATCTTCTTTGAGAAATTTGAGTAGATTCATCAACTGGCGCCAAAGTTATTCCCAATAGAATGTTGTGGATTTCCTATGGAAACTAGGTCCTAACTAGAACTACCTACTGGCGACCGCCAGTAGGATATATATATATATATATATATATATATATATATATATATATATCCTAAACACAGGTTGCCTGTAAAGGAGTTGCCACTCGACAAGTAAATACCAGCCAAGGTTTAATTATCGCAGGTTCAGGGAAAGAGATGCCGCACAGCATGCAGGAAATTGATTCAGTGCCTGACGCGTTTCGTGTATAAACACTTTTTCAAAGGCTCTGTAAGTTCGCACAGCTGATCCATTTCTAAGCACCAGTTATAGATGAACAAAGTCCCGCCCCAGTGGGCATGGCCAACCCCGTGGCCTCCTGGACAACGTAGTACATATTCTTGCTCGTGTGAGCTGGCATTGCTGTGTCCCTTTGAATTGTTCCTGCCCTGCCAATTTCTGATGCTTTATAGTCAGTCTTATTTTCCATAAGATTGGAAAGAATTCCTCATTTCTGGTGCCTTTTCTATATTTTGAATAAATTGTACTTGTTCAGCCCTACAAAGGATTCAATGGGAAATAACAGAAAACATCCAAGGTGGGTATAATGATTCAGAGTTTGTGGATGCCATGCAAGGTCATCTACTATGCTACATCTAAGACTGTTCTTCTAATGTTTGAGCATGTCTACAGTCTGGTTTGCATTCATACCCTCGTGAAAACAAAGTCAAAAACCTGGGAAAACCATTGACTATTCAACAACATCCCTCAGCAGTTCATGACTGAGGGAGATACTTCAAGCGCCAATGTTGGTCAAGTAAGAGACTCCTAAATGGATGTTGCCATACTAAGTGTGAAGTCATGGAAGCAGGTAAATAAGGGTATCAGTTTAAAGGTAGGGAGTAAAGGCACAGAATGGAGAACAGTTTTTTTATATTATAAAATATTGGTATTGTTTGGATTATTGTCTCTTTTCAGAAGGCCACCCTTACCCTGCAAGTTCTTGCAATGGACAGACACAAAGGAAAATATAGGATACAATGTACATAGTCCAGCCAGGTAGAAATGTCACTGTTCATAATAACCGTTGCCTCATTAAAATGTTTTCGATTAAAGATATGCGCCATGAAACAGCTTGGTGTAAGTGCGCTCCACAAATATTTTTAACATAACATAGCATAACAGATATAGTACAAGGACCCCAAACTAGCAAGAAGCAACGGGCACTTAATCTGCATGCAAAACGACTTCACTTCTCAATAAGCAAAACAAAGAGGTGAAAAGGCATGCCCTGCTAATTCAGAACTGGTTCTTGGAAGAAAGCAATGTTAGGTTATCAATATGTCACCTGTTAGCTGTCGGTTTCTCTAGGGCAGATCATCTACGGTAGATATGGGTCTCATGGCATCCCTCCATACCATGATGTAGTCAGTACTGGCTGTATAGCAGCAGGGTGTCTGTGACGGCTTGTGCTCTCCTTCAGTGCCTGGCATAACAAATGCTCATTACTGATATGAGGGGGTCTGAGATATTTAAGAGTGATTGCAGCATTGGAGTGGAGCTTCTTCTTTGTGAAGTGATTGATCTGATGGTAATTAATCCCTCAGGTATGGATGTACTCTGAATTCTCCTTATGCGCTTTAATTTGTAAGTCTATTGCTCTATTGTGAGGTCACAACTTGCTGCCTTGTATGATTGTGTCTCCCGAAGCATTGAACAACCGTCACTACAAATAAGAGCCTCCTCCTGCTTACTTCTTTTTGAGTAGTCCCACTAGGCCCTATGTGTGCCTGCCTATAAGAACACCTGCTCAGCACCAGGATGCCCTCCCGGGTGATAGTGCACTCTAAAATTCAGAACATGACAACACAACATAACATGCTCAAGTGACTTATGTTTATCGTGGGAAGCAGATGCTGTAATGGCAAAGGAGTGGAGTTTGGTACTGTAATGGCACATTCAAGGGTGGCTCATCATATTCATATGACAGATTGGCCTCCAGCATTGATTTGTGTTGCTGTTTAGTATTCCCATAATGTCTGCATAAATTAGTATTTTAAGCATCGTCCATATGAGTTGGTGTAAGCCTCAGGGCTACAGCGGCCTATCACATGCCCTTGGCTGGCATGTAAAGAAGGTATGAACAAGTCTTCTCCAATAATTAGCTTGTGAGCTACTGATGGCTCTCCAGCTGCTTATAAGTAGCTCTAAAGTGTGCAACCCTGTCTTCTAAATTAGAAGCTTGTGCTTGGTTGAATATATATATATATCAATACCTATATCTATCTAGGTAGATATAGATAGATAGATGCCAACTTTGAAAAGTGTGTATTCAACATAAAACATTTATATTTTCAGAACTCATAAGCTAATTTATGCAGGAAACTAGTTAAATTTCTAAAATATTTTTAGAGCTGATATTTGAGTGATAGACCACACAACACTGGGGAGACATTACTACTAATACCTTGGTGCCCGGAGCGCTGCAGCTGTGGCTGTTATGTATTACCCACATACAGGCATTCCCCATTGATAAAGCCTATTTCATAACTGCTGGCAGTCATGCCTGAAGAGCTGAGGTGATCACTGCTCCTAATTTTGCATATGGTGGCCACTAACGGGACATGGTCTGATGTGGTCACTATCAAAACACTAATAATATTTGTAGTTTAGGATAATTTTCATTTAATATAAGTAGCTCTATATACAGAAAAGGTTGAAGACACATGGCGTAAAGCCACTTCCCTGTGGCCTGCATGCACTGCACTACGAACTCACTGTAAATAAGTCTTATAAAGGCAGTGTATCATGAGTTATGCAGCACATCTTAACTGTGTTATGATAAATGCTCCAATGCATTCTGGGTGTGCCATGATCAACAGTAGGCACCTGTTCTGAGCTTGCAGACAGGCCCTCCCACATAGCATGGTCTGAGCTATTCTAAGAGCAGAGTTCAGCCTGTATGTGCACAGGAGCACCTATATTTGAAAATACGTAAGGCGAGGTGCATCACTGCACTAACTCATGAGTATAAATGTCAAAGTATAGATAAACCACGACAAAACTATGCAAAAAAATACCTGTTGCTTGCCTAAAATGACTCACGTAAGATAATGGATTTAGAAATAGTGGCAAGAAATGTAGAGACATCAATCTATGTTACTTATGACTCCGAATTTTCACTTGCTTGAATAAAAAGAATGATCATTGACTTTCAAATACTGCATATGACTTTGATAAAACACTGCCCATAAAAATAAGTGCAACCGTAAGACAGTAAAAAAGGTAGTAAAAATTACGTTTTTCTTAAAGTTACTTTTATTTTGGATTTAACAAGGTTACACTGCTGTATGCATTTAAATCTCAGACTACACATAAGCCAGGTAGATTGACCGCAGATGGACAAACTGCAAAGTTAGAGCCCTATTAGGATGGCGGACGGACCTGCGTCCGTCCGCCACCCCAGAGGAGGAAGGACCGTCCGCAGGGGTCGTGGCGGTCCCTCCGTACAAATTAGGATGTGACCGTCACCCTGGCGGTCACATCCTGGATGTTTAACATTGCGGCGGGTGCTGCTTGAAGCAGCACCCGCCGCAATGTTAAAAATGTAAGCAGTGCATTTGCATGCACAAAGCGGCAGGCACCGCGCGGTGCCTGCCGCTTTGTGCATGCAAATGCAGGGGGGTACCATAGGTAACCCCCATGTGCACCCCCACCCCCTTCACCCGTGAGGCCTGCAACAGGCCCCCAAAGAAAAGACTGTATGACTTTTCGTGGCAGCATTGCTGCCGCGGAAAGGCATTACAAAATGCTAATCCTAATATGGCTGGCGGTGTCTGCTAGACACTGCCACCATATGAGAGCTTTTCCGCCGCGGTCTCGCGGTGGAAAAGTGCAGACGTAAAAATGATCCTAATCTGGCTGGGGGTCTTTTGTATGTCCGCCGTGGTGAATTCGCATACTCCGGGCCGGCGGTGGCTTCCGCCGGCCCAGAGTATGCAGATTCACCACAATCGTAATGACCCCCTTAGTGTAAGGGTGTAAACTGTCTTTTGTACATTCTTTTAAATCACATTTTTAGGTCTCGCCTTTTCCATTCCACAGGAATGGAAAATGGAGAGAATTCTAGTGCTCAAAATACTCGTCAAACGAAGGCTTTTTTCTGTGCGGTTTTCTGCGAGTTCACGTGAATCACGTGACCAAACAAGCACGCGCATCAGCCTCCCTCCCTCCTAATTGCATTTTTTCACGGCCGCCACCACATCAAAGGGCTTCTCCCAGCGTGTGCTCTGCGGCTTCTCCTCCCCTAATTATTCATGGCTGGCCGGCCATACTTTCAGTTTCCCGGCCGCTCTTGTTTCCCTAATTCTCTTTCACGCTATCACGTGCCCTCTCTTGTACGGTTTTATCTCTCAGCTCCCTCTTTCTCTTTATCTTTATGTGTTAACTGTGTCTCTCTCCAGATTATTTGCCTACCCGTTTGTTTCATTTCAGTTTGTCGGTCTTATTCGTCCCTTTGTTTTCTTTCATCCTATGAGCCAGGCTGTCACCCCTCATAGCTCTCTTTTCTGTTTTCTGCATTTGCTTGACTCTTTCACTTATGAGCTTATTAAAGCATAACCCAAGACAGAATACAAACCACTTTATCCATTAGCATTATCCTTTTTATGAAATGTATTAATCTACTTGAAGTTGTGCGGGGCTTCTCCGAGAGGTAATGAGGTGTCAGCATCTGCTGGGGACCGAAGAACTTCCTCCTCTCAAGATACAGACGATCCTCAATTAACTGAGTGCCAGCAAAAGTGGTCTGGGACCGACTCCATTAAACCCTTCAGATGCTTGAGAAGAATCGATGTAATCATTTCATACAGCTAATACCCAGTGCAGACGACGTGCAAGAGAGGCGCGGAAACAGGAACGTGTGAAGATCCTTACAATGAGACACAGTGTTAATAGGTGCACGTGATGTGCAAGGATATTATGATATGCAGTGAACCTTTCATAGTTACTATTAAACATGCATCTTTCCCTATGCAGACATGCACAAACAGTGGAAACAAGTACGGTGTTGTTGGCCAATACACTGACTGAATAAGACCATAAGCATCAAACAAACAGAAAGTCACAACCTCAGCAACCACCAAAGAAAATGATGGTTGCAAGCATATCCAGGTCCTTTGAAGTTTGTGTCAGTGCTCATCACACAGCAGGAGCAGAGGCTGGGATCAGTCCTTGGGACTGCCTGCTGCTGGGCAACGAGAAGGCACTCAAATATCAATAAAGACTATTAGATGGCAATCAGCCGTTGAACTAAGCCAGAACACAATTTGCAGTTTTTTAGAGGTTTCTCACTTCAGAAGGTTTGCTGGTTTGTGGCCAACTAATTATGTCATTTGTATAGCTTATTTTTGGGCCATTTATTAAAGTCATTTTTCCATCACTAAAACTTTCACATAGTCATTTTGGCTAGCCTCCACACAACCACACACACAAGTACACACACAACCACACGCCCAACCACACACCCACCCAACCACACACACACACACACAAGTACACACACAACTACACACACGCAGCCCCACACACACACACCCAAACACCCACACACAACCCCACCACCATACACGCATACAACCACTCACACATACAACCACTCACACATACAACCACTCACACATACAACCACACATATACAACCACTCACACATACAACCGCACACACAACCGCACACACATCTGTCGCCCTCACTCTATCTATTCCCCTCACTCTATCTATTCCCCTCACTCTATCTATCGCCCTCTCTCTATCAATCTATCTATCGCCCTCACTCTCTATCGCCCTCACTCTATCTATCGCCCTCACTCTATCTATCGCCCTCACTCTATCTATCGCCCTCACTCTATCTATCGCCCTCACTCTATCTATCGCCCTCACTCTATCTATCGCCCTCTCTCTATCAATCTATCTATCGCCCTCACTCTCTATCGCCCTCACTCTATCTATCGCCCTCACTCTATCTATCGCCCTCACTCTATCTATCGCCCTCACTCTATCTATCGCCCTCACTCTATCTATCGCCCTCACTCTATCTATCGCCCTCACTCTATCTATCGCCCTCACTCTATCTATCACCCTCACTCTATCTATCTATCGCCCTCACTCTATCTATCTATCGCACTCACTCTATCTATCGCCCTCACTGTCTATCTATCTATCGCCCTCACTCTATCTATCGCCGTCACTGTCTAATCGCCCTCACTCTGTCTATCTATCTATCGCCCTCTATCTATCTATCGCTCCACCACAGCATCACTCAGGGGCACCACAGCATCACTCAGCACCACCACAGCATCACTGGTTCAAATATGTTCTCTCAATGTTTGAAGCTTTATTGCAAATGTCACAAACAAATGTTAATATTTCACTTCTGTTCTTGGATTTTAGTCACTGAACATAATCTTCACAACAGTTATTTACAAACGTTTAAGCTATTGCCATTAAAAATTACAATCACTTTTATTTAAGTATTAATTATTTAAAAAAATTAAAAGCCAATGTTAATTGTAATATCAATACATCTAAGTAAAGGCAATACAAAACATGTGACATTACAAATACTGAAAGTGTCACATATGCTAAAGTCAAAAGTATTGGCATCACAAAACAAATATAAAATGTCATTTACAAAACCAATAGCTCCAACTTTCCTACTGCGAGACCTATTGGCAACGCCAGTGCTTGTTTAGTCTGTGGACAAAATGCTGTGGTCATGGAAAAAACCCATACCAACACCCACAAAACTACGGGTGGATTCATTTATCACCACAGAAAAAACACTTACTCCTGCTATTACAGAGGTGCCTTTTCTTGGGTTTTCCATCCTGGAAATGTCAAGCAAGGTGTTGATGAATTCAGTGACATCACTAACAAGCATTTGCAATGCAATAGGTCTCACATTTACGAGAGTTTGAGCTATTAGCAGTATAAAAGACAAAGCCTTTTATTTATGTGTTGTTTTTAAAACAGATAAATAAAAGGCATTCTTATTTACAATGCCAATAGCTCAAACTCTCGCAAATTGAGGACCTTTAGCATTGCAAATGCTTTTTTTTATGCAGTAGGAGAGATAGGACAGAGCATGGACAAAGTGATTTATGAAAATAGTGCTTGGAGGCTATAGCCTACCGTGTTCTAACAAACATAACAGGGGTGTCCTTATGGGAGGTTACAAAAAAAGACAAAGTGGTACTAAGGATGTACTACTAAGCCTATTGACCAAAGAAAAGCCTCAGTTCACAGTGGACAATGACAAAAGCCAATGAAAAATATGGATGGAGAGTGAGCGGAGCTTCAGGTCCATACTTGAATACAGCATGCCTCCAAGAGCAGTGCATGCGCTGCCCAAGTTCGACTCTGCCATGTTCACAAGGGCCTTGATATTATTGAAAATTCATATCAGTTATCACAGGATGAATTGTCTCAGAAAACGTTTGATGAAAAACACTTTTACCGAATGAATGGTACGCAATGTCTCGACAGCGAAAAGATTAAAGGCTGTCCAGCTTGCACTGCAACTTGTGACACACAGCTACAATAGCTCACTAATCTATCACATTAAAGCTGGAATCACATCACCACCACTCATCTTACCAATGCCATTAAAAAGGGTAGCGGTGCCGATAGGTCATAACTAATGTTACTATTCAAAGTTATTTGAAGCCCGCGCAACGGTATTAAGTGCTATAATATGAAAGGCAATAAATGACTAATCAGACACTTGGATTAGAGCAAGTGACTTGCAGATAATATATAAATTACAGCAGAAGTGCATGACCTCTCAACCCCCTATTCCCTACCCTCTTCCAAACTAAAGTTCGAACCGGATGTAGGTCAGCAAAATAAGGATGCACAGGGTGGCAGGCTGCCCAGGTTAAACCAGGACCAATGAACGATGTTGTGACATTACTTTGAGTCATAAATCGTTTATTAAAAATGTGAGAGTGGTAACAATTGAGCACCAAAGCTTTAATAACACACAGGTAGTCTATGAATCTTCATTTTCACAGAGCATGAAAGCAAAAGAAGAGATCTGTGCTCAGATACATGGACAAGAGGTAGCCTGAAACGGCCTAGCCCACACAGACTGCACACACCTGGGAGCTGCGCCCCAGCTCGACCTTGCTCCAATTCCAGCTCCGTCTTTGCACTCTGGCAAAGATCCTAAGTGGTGCAAATGCTGAATGTTCACTTTCTGGTGTACGGGGGTCTAAAACAACTTGGGGTCCAATTAACAAAGACATTTTCGTTGGTAAGCATACTTTTACAGCCCACAATTACTGTGTTTTTGGCATTCAGTTTTCAACAAAATACTACATAGCAGGCATAAATGCTTTTATTACTGCGTAATTGTGTGTCGCAATAGCTTACAAATTACACATTCGGGAACACCTTCAAATGGGCATAATAAAGTCCTAAGTGGTGCAAATGCTGAATGTTCACTTGCTGGAGTGCAGGGATCTAAACAACTTGGGGGCCAATTTACAAAGGCATTTTCATTGATAAGCATACTTATACAGCCCACAAGTACTGTGTTTTTGGCATTCAGTTTTCAACAAAAGACTACGTAGCAGGCATAATTGCTTTTACTACTGTGTAATTGTGTAATTGTGTAATTCGTAAGCTATTGTGTCGCAAACACCTTCAAATGGGCATAATAAAGCGTGCCGCTTACCAAGTGCAGGCGGTACATCCATTGCATGGTGGAGCGGGGTGACCCCCAGGAGCGAAGGGAGGAGTTTGGGCAGGGCAGCAAATGCTACAGAAGATGGCACTGTTGTGTGTTAGGAGAACAAAAGCAAAGTAAATACCGCCTTGTATACGGACCTTGTATCCGTTTGAAGAGAGCGTGACTGATTCACTGTCGCTCTAGGGTGTGCTGCTTTGTAGGCCTGCCCACAAGACTGGAGATGAGCTTTAGTATGGATTGTGGTGGACAGGCCTTCAAGATTAACCCACAATTGACCCCACTAGGGTACACCTGCTTGTGCCAAGATATCAGGCCTTCTAAGGTCTTTCGGGGCCTTCAAAGGTCAAGCATGGGAATATGCTCCCTCAGTAGAGTGGTCTGGTGGACTCGTCATGAAGGCTGAACCCGCTTCCCCAGTTCCAAATTAGACAGCTCTGGCCATAGTGCCACATCCTCTCCCCCACTGAACACCATACTGCCCCACTGAGAGAAACTCGCACTGCCTTCAGCTACAACCAAATTGTGCCCGCTATAAACGCTTGGATGTGGCTCAATTCAAATTATGCACTTGAGTAATATCCTGCCTAAAAAAAAAAAGTAAAAGCAAACACTCATAGGGAGTGCAAGAATAAGTAAAGCATGTGAAATGTAAGCAGTTACCTTAACGATCGCTCACTCACTATTCAGAAATCAGCGAGTGGTTTTACCTGAAAGGTTAAGGACATGACTACAGGGCCCTGAAGGGAACCGTTTCAATGTTCAGTGCTTATATCCTTACAAAACGTAAGCAGTATGGTTTAAAAAGACCACGTCCATAAACAAAGAGCCATGGTACACATATTGTTTTCCAATCCACCCATCAACCAGGTATTGCAATACATCCAGGAATGGTACACTTCCCCACCTGGGGACAACAATGCTGTTCAAATAAAGACGAGAAAACAAAAGTAGCGCTTCACTGCAAAGTCTGTAGAGTGACTCTGATGTGTTTGGATCTGAATAAAACCAATCTGTCCACTTTGCAACCACTCTGTCATGCTTTATTTAGATATGTATTTATTTTTCATATTTAAAATCTTTCATTTCTCTCCATCTGGAGGCTGCACTATGAAATAGAAAAATTTCTGAAAAAGGGCATTTCACGCAAGAGTGTTTTTATTTTTTGGATCCATTTCACAGGGAAGCAACTAAATGAAAGAAGGAAAGAGGTTGTGAACCGTTTCTTAAAGTTACAGTTTTCAGTAAGCAACAAGCAGGTGTCTGCCTTGTAGTGTGAGCGTGCGGTGGGAGCATATGAGGCAGAGAGGAGACACAATGTGCGTGCACATCACCTTCCGTGCACGCACATGATTTGTCTCTTTTCGCTCACAAAACCACAACAATAGAGGCTCGCCAATTGAAGTAGCGCATGCGCTGCGTTCGCTAGAGGAGACCTAAAAATATTTGTTGCCATGATGGTGGGAGAGCACCTAAGGCAACATAGATAAAAATCAGCGGGGTCACAATTAATGAATAATCATGAAGAGAATACATATACATACTTGAGTGTACATCTAGAGCACCGAACTCCCCTGCACCCAACACACCCTAGGACAGCGGTCTTCGATCTGTGGGGCGCGACCCCCAGGGGGGTCGTGGAGTCCTGGGAAGGGGGTCGCAGATTCTGCAGAGTGCGGTTCCTGGCATTGGGCTGATCGAGGGTGCTCACGGCGGAGGCCTAATTCACACCGAGGTGTGAAAAACAAACGCCTCATTAACAAGTAAAAGGTATTTTAAAGACCTGTCAAGTACTTGGGTGTGACTGTTTGTGTGTCCCTGAAGCTGTTTCAGCCGGGCTCACATACACGAGCTGGGGGGGGGGGGATGGCTGGGGGAGTGGCTGTAGTTTAGCCATTTGAGTTCAATGGATGTTGCACACCTGGAGCCTGTGGGTCCTGTGACACGTCCCCCGCCCCCAGCAGGGAGGCACAGAGATGCCCTCCCATGAGCGGGAAAGAAGAAGGACGACGACGCAGAGAGATATTGATCCCCCCCCCATGAGAGAGGCACAGAAAATGTGGGTGGATGAATGATGGGTGGATGGATTGATGTAAGGCTGAAGGATGGATTGATGTGGATGTATGAAAGGCTGAAGGATGGATGGATGTGTGAAAAGGTGGGTGGATGAATGATGAGTGAATGGATGAATGAAAGGGTGGATGGATGAATGAATGATGGATGTATGGATGGAAGGATGAAAGGGTGGATGGATGAAGGATAGATTGGTGAAGGATAGATGTATGGATGGAAGAATGAAAGGGTGGACGGATGAAGGATGGATGGATGGATGAAAGGGTGGATGGATGAATGATGGATGTATGGATGGAAGGATGAAAGGGTGGATGGATGAAGGATAGATTGGTGAAGGATGTATGGATGGAAGAATGAAAGGGTGGACGGATGAAGGATGGATGAAAGGGTGGATGGATGAATGATGGATGGATCGGTGGATGAATGATGGGTGAATGGATGGATGAAAGGGTGGATGGATGTATGGATGAAAGGGTGAATGGAAGGATGGATGTATGTATGGATGGGAGGATGAAAGGGTGGATGGATGTATGCAAGGATGGGAGGATGAAAGGGTGGATGGATGAAGGATGTATGTATGGATGGGAGGATGAAAGGGTGGGTGGATGTATGGATGGATAAAAGGTTGCATGGATGAATGATGCATGGATGGTTGTGTGAAAAGGTGGGGGATGAATGGTGGGTGGATGGATGTATGGATGAAAGGGTTAATGGATGATGGATGGATGAAAGAGTGGGTGGATGAAGGATGGATGTATGGATGGGAAGATGAAAGGGTGGATGGATGAATGGATAAAAGGTTGCATGGATGAATGATGGATGGATGTGTGAAAAGGTGGGTGGGTGAATGATGGGTGGATGCAAGGAAGGATGAAAGGGTGGATGGATGAAGGATAGATTGGTGAAGGATAGATGTAAGGATGGAAGAATGAAAGGGTGGACGGATGGATGGATGAAAGGGTGGATGGATGAATGATGGATGGATGTGTAAAAAGATAGGTGGATGAATGATGGGTGAATGGATGGATGAAAGGGTGGATGGATGAATGATGGATGTATGGATGGAAGGATGAAAGGGTGGATGGATGAAGGATAGATGTATGGATGGAAGGATGAAAGGGTGGACGGATGAAGGATGTATGGATGGATGTGTGAAAAGGTGGGGGGATGAATGATGGATAGATGAAAGGGTGGGTGGATGGATGTATGGATGAAAGGGTGGAAGGGAGGATGAGAGAGTGGATGGATGAAGGATGGATGTATGTATGGATGGGAAGATGAAAGGGTGGATGGATGTATGAATGGATAAAAGGTTGCATGAATGATGGATGGAGGTGTGAAAAGATGGGTGAATGAATGATGGGTGGATGGAAGGAAGGGGGGATGGGTGATGGATGTATGGATGGAAGGATGAAAGGGTGGATGGATGTATGAATGGAAGGATGAAAGGGTGGATGGATGGATGTGTGAAAGTGTGGGTGGATGAATGATGGAGGGATGTGATGAGGTCTAACAGGCGCATTTATGGTTGTCAAAAGTTGATGAGGAGTACCAGTTTCTAGAAACTTTTGTCGGAAGGGGGTCCTTATGCCTAAAAAGATTTTACAAGGGGGTCTCGGCATCAAAAAGTTTGAAGACCTCTGCCCTAGGATGTATTGATTATGTTTGTGTATGGTAGTGGTAAGATCTGCTTTATGTAGCATACTTGTAGAGTGAGTTATTCACAAATTGTTATTGTTGATTAATTAAAATTATCAAACAATATGCAATCAGAAAAAGAAACACGTTAAGGAATATAATATATTAAAATTACTTAGGCACATGAAAACGCATTCAAATTACAGTTTAAAATCAAATTAAGATTCCTGAAACAACAGCTACCAGGTTTCTACAATTGACAAAATTATACACTAGTCCTCTTTGTTATCCCTGCTGAAATGAAGCTGAACTAGCATCATAGGAATCCAGTTTCCCAGTCACAAGTGTGAAAAACGTTGTTAAAGTGCAATTCAGAACTATATCTGATGTTTTAAAAGATGGTATCACTGTCTGTCTGCATGCACGTATTCCCGGTTTATTAAAGGGTATCTTTAATAGCTCCATTCCTTCTTCCAATAATGCCAGGCTGAGAGACTAAATGCATAATGTTTTCCACTCCATTTTCACATAATTTAAAGCATGTGGTTTTTGTTACCCGCAGTCAAGGCATCGCATGAGCCAGGCCTAGGAGAAGACCAAATCGTGCTCTCATAAAAAAAAATGTGCTTCATGGCCCAACAAGTCTCTAAATAGGGCTGCGATTTAAAAGATTTATACTCGTTCAGTATCATCCAGACATGCTATCTTTGCGCAAGGGACTCTTTATTTTTCACAATCGAGGATCTTTTCATTTTTCATTTGGTGACTTTTTTAAAAGACTCTTGGGAGAGTGGTGTATGCCATACAGAACGAGCTGATAATTCGTCTATTGCCCTTTCGAGATACTTCCTTGATTGTATGTAGAGTGAGTTCCTTTTATAATGTCTATGCTGCAGGTAGGTTCCTCGCTGCAGTCTACCTGGAACTTTACTGTGACAGCTTGACAGCCATAATGATCGGGCACAAAGGGATTCCTTAGTAATGCTGGTTGGTCAGACATCCCAACTTAACCCCCTACACCTCTTACAAACTCAGCCACTGCTCCCAGAGATGCCAACTGATAAACACACTTGAAATTGTGAATTCGTCTGTGTGCACATTATCTTGTAAGGTCATAAGCCCTTTCCCGGGTATAGCCATTTCACTTGTTGTGTATAGTAAGGTTTAGGGGCTTGAAAACATTTCATCCCCTAGGCAGTACTTAATTTGTATAATATTAAGTTCCCGTGCCCAAAGTTCTGCTCATAAGCCCATTGCGGTGCAATTAAAGGTCAGCACGCCGAACACCAAGGCTGAGCAGTCTTCAATCCACTTCAAGCCTTTTTAATCCACTAGTAGACACTTCCTTCCCCTTTAGATCACCTTTGCAGGTTCCTCCTTTCTCCTTTTGTGACAGTTTTTCCGTCTTTCTTTTTTTTTCGTTTGTATGTGCTTCCCTCTCTTGCACTCGGAAATACCGGACGTGGAAAAAGATTGCCTACTCCGGCAACAATCGCCTCAAATATAGCAATCCACTTAGGAAGGCTTTTTTGCACTAGTACATGGGTTTTCAAGCCAAAATCTTTAATTTTGAGAATTGGATGTTCCATTTTGCCTGTGCAAGTTATATTTATGGTCATAAAATAATTGTAAATTATGCCGTAAGAGGGCATATATATGTTACTCTCTCAGATATCCTACACTTACACAAGAACATCTTTTTTCTGTTTCAAGAGATGTGTTACATAGAAAGATATCTATTGTTTACCATGCATTACAAACTCAAACAAGCATTTACATTGGAAATTCTGGCTGTTTTTTGCACTTGGTCATTGCAAATTTTGAATAAATTCAGTTGGTACACTGTGTAATGTGTTAAGAGAGTATCAGACGATATTGACAGTTTGTATTTTTTCTTATTTGCATTTTCACTTTTCTTCAAAGTTAAAAAGTTTCAGTTTCATATGCAAGAGAGAAGGATCGGTCTAAGAAATTGGCACAGAAATGCCCTCCCTCACCCCCAAAAAATCACATTTGAAATGAACTACAGGAGAGAAACATTAAAGAAATACTATGTTTTACCGTATTTCAAAGTTTATAAAAGAGCTGGAGACACACCTCTTTGAAGAACACTATATCATGACAGTGCTAGCCTAATAAAACTCTGAAGCCAGCTATCCTCCAATCACACATTGACTGGATCTCTGCTCTTCTCCTGACACAAGGATCAGATGCCTTTCATCTAGGTTTGTGGTATAGAAACAGTTAATAGATACATACATATGAACGTTATACTTGATAACCGCACAGTTGGACAGTTTTGCCACTCATGGTTATGTTTTAAATGGGTATGCTCTCCAGTGAGCTTAAGAGTACCATGGCAAATAATTTATGAGGCTCCCTATGATTTTGAGCAGGTTTGTTTCACAAGTACCACAGTTCATGTATCAGAACTATGCGGTTAACCACATGGTCATTCATGACCCCAGAGGAAACTGCCACCACCATGACATCCATCCACTCATGGGCCCCAGCGAGCCCCTGCCCCCACCACGCTACTTCAGAGAACTTCAACCAATCAGCGCAATGCTAACACCCATTATGATGGCCTCCACCTCTTCCATTATCTTCACAGATGCTTTGAAACACATAATTGTCCTCCCACAATGGAAGAAACCCCCTTCAGACCCTTCAACGATCACAAACAAATCGATCTACCTACTACCATTTCCAGGCAAGGTTTTAGAAAAGCTCACTGACAGACACCTCACTGAGTACCTCAATGACCACCAACTTCGACACCATTCAGTCAGTCTGATTTCAGACCTAACCACAACACGGAGACTGCCCGCATCACCACCTCAGATTACATCTGCATGACTGACAGAGAAGACACTGCAGACCTCTTCTTCCTGGACCTCTGAAACGTTTGACAAGATTACCCACCCCATCCTCATGCATTGTCTACACAACATCGGAATCTAAGCACACGCCGTCCAATGGATCTGCTCCTACATGACTGGAGGGACCCAGTCAGGCAGCCTGGCATGGTACACCTCTTAAGCCTATGACAACATCTGCAGAATTCTGCAAGGATCCTCCAAGAGCCTGATCTTCTTTAGAGCATACATGATCCCTTTAGCCAGCATCATCCGCTTTGAGGACATCAGCGTCCTCTCCTCCACTGATGGCACTCAACTCATTCTCTCCATTATGGACAAGACGTCCGGATCAAGTTCAGTGCCTGCATGGCTGCCATTGTCCACTAGTCGACAACCAACGTACTAAAGCTAAACACTGTGAAGACCGAAACCGTGATCTTTATGAAGAGCACCACTGTGGGACTCCACCTGGTGGCCAACAGACCTAGAACTGACACACACACCAAGACCTTTAGGCTCTTCATCGACAACAAATTACACATGACTGCCAAAGTCCACGCCATCACTCGCTCATGCTTCAATACCATGCAGATGTTGAGAAAGAATAACAAATGGCTCCCAATCAGCACATGGAAAACTGTCACACAAAACCTCATCACAAGAAAGTACAACTAAGGGAACTCCTGTGCCAGGAACAATTTAAACTCATCAGATGACGCTTTTGGCCGCCATAAGTGTGGCAGGGTATGCTCAGACGTGAGTCCCTTGCTCACTTTGCCACTGGATTCAAGCAAGCCGGGCTGAAGACAGCTCAAATGCCAGAAACCAGTCCTCGGAAGCTTGTTTCCGGTCCAGGGAAGACATGGCTTGGCAGTTCGGGCTGGACTGTTCCCATGAGGCACAGGGTCAGACTGATTTGCATATAGCCATGTCTGAACTGGGGTGGCAGAGTGGGCTAAAGAACGGTGATGGATTAAACCCAGATCTTTTGACTGGGTGTGAGTGTTTGATTGATTCAGATGCTCCGTCCATCACCACCCACTTTTGTACCGCCAGAGATATATGATGGCATTAATCCTCAGTATCAAGTGTGTTACACCAATGGAAAGTCATCTTGAAGAACAAAAGAGGCCAGTCCTTGTCCACCATCTCTGAAGAAAATGATCTCGTTTGTTTGTTGTTAAGCATGAGCACCTCTGCACAATTCAATCCTACACCTTCACACTTTACTGATTAAAAATCCCTGCATTGTCTCCAAGTCTACTCAAAGATTCAATGTGATTTAGGTGCCATTGGCATACTTGCTTAAATGGTCCAGCATGATTCAGCGAGATAAAGAAATCTAAATCTCATATATAGATCTAGACTAGCAACGTGGATGTCTTGATCTCGTGAGAGAATCAGGCAGACTGAAATAAAGGATCACACTGGGTCTATCAATGATGTCTCTTAGTGAAAATGGCTTTTAAGGTGAGTTCTGATAATCAGCGGAGACCAGCAATGCCGCGATTGTTCCCCAAAGTATCTGATTTGGCAGAATGTTTTGAGATGACGACAAAGAGGAGGTGTTCATATTACTATGACTGATTTATCAATCCAATTGTTGTTTTCCTTTGCCATGTCTAACACATGGTACCTCAGGGAGGCTGGGAGAGGATTCATAAGGTTTATTATTTGGCCATCAGTTAACCTTGAGAACAGCGATGAGGCATGGGAGGGAGGGAGGTAAGTTAAGTGTGAACGCCCCCGTGGATAGATAGGACATTTTCGAAAAAAGTACATACACACACATATTGCTCAAGTGGCACGGGTGGTGAAAAATATTATGATGCTTTTGAAATGTTCTTTATAATTAGTGGCCTTTTGAATGGTTACGGTCTAAAGGAGTTTCGGTGGCTACGATTTCTCCGATTGAGTATTTAGATTGTTGAGTTCTTGTTCAGCCTTTTCCATTTTCCAAACAAGGGATATTTTGTTTTGAAAGAGGTGAAGTTGTAGCTTTGGCTTAGGGTGGGGTAAAAACGTGCACCTATGGAGGGGCAATTGAATTGGTGGTATTACAGAAACTGGAGCACATCAGGGAAGTAGTCTCGTCAAGTATGATCTTCTCGTCTTGAATCCCATATGTTTCAATGTTCTATCTGCATTCTCCCTACTTCCTTCAAGCTTCCTATGAGCTCTCAGAACTCCTGAAATGGCTTTAGCACCTGTGTTCCCTTTTTATTTTTACACAATACTTCCATATAATCATAGTCACTCAAACTAAATAGCCATTCAAGCATATGGAGTAGCCACGCTACACTATTCCTCAAGATTCGCCTTGATTGCACGGCTTTTTAGACATTTCCTCACTTACTCAACACACAGCAGCATCGGCATTTTTATGTCCTGTAACCTCATGCTGCACAAGACTGCATTCATCATTTTCCAACTAACCCTATTAGAATGACTAGGGTGAATAGAAGCATTGGCGCTACAATGTGACTTACATTATGTTCTTACAAACAGTGCCTAATTCGTGCCTGTATTGTCCAGTGGAGGGCACCACCAGCACTTCTTTTTGTGATCCGGGACAGTTTGTGCCACACATTCCAGTCCCTGTGCTCCCCACATTATCACAATGTGCCCCTTACTAGCTCCCCTGCAGACAGGGCAGATGCCCAGCGCATTGAACTTCACAGGAACAAAAGGTTCCCTTGGGTCTCTGTATGAGACACGCACAAGAACAGTTTGCGGCTTTCTTCCCTCCCAGCTTTTTTCCAACTTTAACTCTTAAATAGGATCACATTGAATGAGTGATCTGATGAAAGGTTTAGAGTTGAACACATTAGGGTGTCTTGTGATCTCATTCACAATCACATTATTTTGTTTAATTCGTCCATCCAATGCAGAGATTTCGAGTCTCATGCATTGCAGATGGGAATAACGCGAAGAGGTCAGAGAACCAGCTGTCTCACTGGGACAGCCCATTCCCACGCACATCAGCATGGACTCTTTGCTGCAAACATATGACTCATGTTATGGGCCCCAGGAGCCTGTCAGAGTGCATGGACGCACTTTTCCGGTTATACTTTCTCACGTGGGGGCCTGGTGCTGTGCAGTGAAGCACACAGGCCAGTAAAGTGGTGCCGAGCATTGCTAGTGTGGCCTGCCCGGAGTACCTACCTACCTTCCAAGCCAGCCAAGAGCCTCCACTGGTTCATGGGAGGCTTGGGTTGGTTCAGGGTTGGGGATTCGTCATTCTCTTGGCAAATGTGAGTTTGCGGTGCAGTGCAGCTCGCCTCCTCACAGTCCCATTCTCCGCCTCAATCAGTTGGTGGCCCATTAGGTCAGAGGTGGTGAGGGATAAGTCATGGCCCAGCATGTGTGCTGCATGTGAGGGACCATTGACGTGGTGGACACCGAAGCCCCGATGCACTGCAACAGACTTGACACCGGCCTTAGAAGTCGAGAACCACAGAACCAGGAGGATGTAAATGGTAAAAGTGACTGAGACAGATTGTGTGTGTGTGTGGGGTGTTTTGCTGGATCATGGAGAGAGCGGAGAGTGGCCAGGCTGGGGAACCGGTCCACAAGGCTGATGTGTGGCACTGGCCTCATGCCTGGACATTGGTAGGCTGGATGGAAACAACTAAGAGCGGCTGGGTCCACTGAGAACCTGTTTGACATGTGGCCTAAGTTCTGGACTGGCTAGTGTCCTACTAGACACGTTCTAGTGTCTCAGCAGGTACTGGTTTACCAGCCACTGCTTGGAGGGCTGTCATTGCACCCACCCCACACTATCCAACACAGGTATCACCGGTCAGGTGGCCCTGCCAAATAAGTGCGCCAGAGTGCACGTGCTTGTGGCCAGTTCTAAGTACTATGCCGAAGTGTCTGTGTCACTTATTTACAAAGTATATGGGCCGAGAGCCCACAACTTTCTTTACAGACTGCACAAGGCTGCCCTGATGCGGTTTGCGGTTTCGTATGCAGCACACGGAGCAGCTTAGCAGCAGGCAGTGGAGAGTATCAAAAGTCACCCTGGGGTGCGAGGCATACCGCAGAGGCACAATAAGGTTAATGCAAGCAGATGCTTTTCAACAAGCTATAGCAGTCTGTGAAACACCAACCTGGGCAACTGCACTTTAACTGTTCAACAAACAAACAAACACAACAATCAATGCAATTTCGACGTGCATTTTTTGAGTTCACCTCTAAAGTTGAGATGCAGAACGACAATTCTGTTTGTCCTGGTATGTCGTGCTTCATGTAATGTATTTGGTAAGGTTCCCGGACTTCTATAGTCGCTCCTGGTGCTTCTTTCTCCCACTTTACTCAAGTTGAAAAACACACGCATAAGAGTTTCATGTCGCATTTTGTCACCTACTCTGATTTGTCTAGGATCACACATTTTGACAGTGTGAACCAACATTGTAGGGATTGTCAATTGAAATCAGCGCTTCTAAACAAGCATCTGGCTTGTTTCTTTTGTAAGCGGTAATAACACTCCTAAGGCATATTTCTGTTTCTCAATGCAAAAAGTTAATGTTAATCCTGATTTCTTCATTTTGTTGTGCTTGGCACTGCAAAGGCACTGACAGATAACACTTTACACTGCCTTATTATGTGATTCAAACTTTAACAATTAATTAGCCGTGGTAGCAACTGAGAAGAGGATCTGGAATGAGTCAAAAAGTGGCGATCGTTGAATGCACCATTTGCGAGATTACTTCCTGTGAATTCATTTCCTGTGCTATCAACGATTATGGTCATTAGAGTTCAATCATAAGAATGTCTAAAACCTGAAACCACTGCCAATGAGGAAAGACAAACAAGTTGAGAGGGTAGTTCCGAGCCAATGTACTACAGTTAAAAGCCCTGTGATAGTCTGCTGTGCCACAGTGTCACACATGCACTCTCTCTCGATTGTGTGTGTATTTCTATTTCCGCCCTTTTCATTGGCCATGTGTGCCAATGTAGAGGAAACATTTAATGAAGAAAGATTAGGAATCCACTGAGAAGAAAACTGCAACATTTAATGCTCAGCTTTAAAGCACCTTGGATTCATTAAATAAATGAAAACATTACCAATGAAAGATGAAATACCAGCATGAATGAACGCGTAATAATTTTAATAAAGCGCGCACATGCCCATAGGCGTTTTGGTGCTAGTGGTCTGGCTGGGCCAGATTATAACAATGGAAAAAACAACCTAGGCGGAAGTCTTAAAATGCCTACACAATGGTTACAATGTGTTTTTATTTCCAGGGAGTGTTTCTCTGTCTTGATAAAGGCGCTGGACGCCGAAACGCGTTGACACTCAACTTGACACACCACCTTTTGGAATTTGCAAAAGAAATCTATATGTGTTTTTTATTACGTTGTCTTGTTCATGAATTACATTTTTACTTTGTATTGAAATATATGCATTTTTATACTGTTTGTTTAAAAATAAAATCTATTTAGTATATATACAAGTAGTATAATTTTTATTGGAAACTGCGGCCCCACTCCTTTCCCGCCCCCCCCCACCTTCCTTGTTTTTGTCCTGTAACCATTGTGTAGGCATTTTAAGACTTCCGCCTAGGTTGTTTTTTCCATTGTGCAATTTCCCTGACCTAGGGGTATGGTTCATTTGTGTAGACAGGGAACCCTTGTTTGAAGCAAGTGGGCCAGATTATAATCCTGCTAGAACTAATCTGAAAACAGATAGGTTTTGAGCGATTTCCTGAAACGAGTCAAGTTGGTGTGAGATTTTAGATGCAAAGGCAAATTGCGCCACAATTATACGGTAGACGAGATGAAATTTATGTCACCATAAAAGGCATTTTTAGATGTAGGTATCACTCTATTCTTTGAAAATGTGGAATGTAGCATTCTATTGGGGACCCACCATTGGAATCTAGTCCGAAGGTATTCCTGACCGGAGTCATGAAGCGTTGTATAATGCAAAGGGCCCTAAAAGCAACTTGTTTATTTGGCAGCAGACAGTGAAGATCGACTATTGCTTGGGAGGCTGACTGAAATTTTGAAATATTAAGGAGAAGGTGGGCAGCTGCGTTTTGAGCACCACAATGGAGCACTATACCACTGTTCCATTCACAATTGTATCTATAATACTCCAGTTCCCTTTGGTTTTGTAGCATTTTGCACAGCGCGTGTACAAGATTCTTCTGCACATGAATTGTATAATGATCCAGAGAAGATCATTGTGCTGCACCTATGCGCTGGCTGAGCTGGAGGTGGTACAAGGATAATATTTGAGAGTGAATCATTTAGGGTCTCAATTTTCTGCTTCAAAAATTCTATAGATGTGTGCTTCCTCATCTGTCTCCCCATGCACAAACATTACTGGGTGTCACAGGCTACTTGTGCAAGGTCTTACACGAGCATTCTACTCTTCCTGAGCAGCAGCGGGCTTCAGAAGTAGATCGTAGCACCAATGAAGACACCTTTAAGAGATCTCCATAGGTCCCGCATCTCTGCTCCTGCTCTCCTAGTGGGACAGGAAGAACAGCCAGGCTGCCCTTACGAATCACAATGCTGCAATGCAGCATTGTGATTTGTAAGCACCAAGACTCCCCTGAGCAATCACAATGCTGCAAAGCAGAGTTGTGATTGGTTTTGAGTGTCCTGGTTCGATGCTCAACCAGGAAATGGGAGCCTGGGCATGTTCTCCATGCAGGCTGTAATGCAGCCTGCATGGAGAATGTGGAAAATGTGCATGACTGGTTTGGCCAGCCCAAGAGGGCCGGCCCAACAGTTATTGTGCACTTAGGAGTGGGCAAATCACTCCTCCCCTGCTCCTTTGTCCTCAGAGCAGCCTTGCCCACCCACCCGTCCGCAAAGGAAACATAAAATGATAACACAAAGTTATTATCACTTTATATTTTCTTTACTTCACTGCTCAAAAGCAGCGGGGCCATGGTCCTCCTCCATAGCAGAGGAGCCACACACTGTCATTGGTATCACTTACTGCAACAGCTTTTGTTCCATGAATTGTAGGAAGGCATTTCATCATCGATACTGGAAAAATGTTATATGATAATACTACTGTTTGGGGCTTCATCATTTCAGACTGATGTAATCTGCTTGCTCTCCGATCTTTTAGGTTTAAAGTATTTTATTGAAGCAGGGTGGGGCAGGACACAATAGGGCAAGGAACAGATAAACCACAGGAGCCGCACAATCAGTGCGCATTATACTGCAAGTACAACAATACAGTTACAACTTTGCAAGAGGCTTAATCCAACTCGAGAGCACAGCTTTCGCACCTGTGGTCACATACAAAGAACTAGGGGGGGGGGGGGAAGGGGGAGGGAAGGAAGGACGGGATAGGGGAAAGGAAGAGAAAATCAGGAGGGGGGGGGACAAAGAAAAAATAAAGGAAAAGAAAAGGGGGAAAGAGGAAGGGGAAAAGGGGGAAAAGAAGAAAAAAGGGGGAGGGGGGGGTGAAGGGTGGGGAAGCATCCCCGCTCCAAAAACCTACCCAACCAAACAGAACCCCCAACTACCATACCCCAACCCACCCCCTGTACTGTGCCATTATCTACAGCCTCCTCTTCATTCAACTCTCCAATAATCCCCGCTATGCAGTATCGACCCCGCCCGTTCAGACAGGAGGGTCCGGTGGCGGCGTCAGCCTTAACAACCTAAGGTATCTGGGGCAGGTGATCTCCCGAAACTCGGAGCATAACAGGCTATGAAAGGGCGCCCACAGTTCTTCAAAGGTATCAGTATCTCCCAGGGCCACTAAGGACATCTTCTCCATTCCAAGGACATGCCATAATCTATGCAGCCAGCCAACTACAGAGGGAAGCGTGGTAGAGCGCCAGTGTACGAGAATATTCTGCACCGCTGACCCCAGAGCAATCGCGATCTGTCTACCCCTCTGAGACCTAAGGGGATACATCAACCCATTTGGTAACCCTAGCAGAACATAGGCAGGGAACCTCGGCAATTCTATCCCAAAGCATTTGTCCACCTCACCCAGGACCTCTTCCCAATAAGGAGCCAGTAGGGGGCATTCCCACAGGATGTGTGTTAGTGTACCAGTGTTGCCACAGTTGTGCCAGCACGTCCCTGGTATTGCCCTGTCCATCTCGTGCAGTTTCTCCGGAGTGCGGTACCAGTAGGTCGAGATTTTAGTGAAGGTCTCCGTAAGACCCGTGTGATAGGCCGAGTGACGCGCGCGGAAGGAGATATGTTCCCATTCCTTGTGACTCAACACTCGCCCGAGCTCCCTTTCCCACCGTTCCCGACCAGGGTTGTGAATGTGAAAGGAGGGGGTCTGCAGCATTTTATACAGGTCTGAGATCAGTTTAGCGTCCGACGTGCGAGTGATTAACCAGCGCTCATACGCCGTGATTTCCCGGTGTGCCGCATCGCGCACCTGGGGTTGTAATGCCCAATGACGCGCCTGCATGTATCGCATGCGCTCCGCTTCTGGGAGGCCATAATCCCGCCTCAAGTCCTGGAAGGGGACAACTCCCTCAGGGCTGTACAAGTGATACAAAGTGCAGCAGCGGGCCACCCGCCAGCGCTCAAAAGCACCCTGCTCCATCCCGGGGCCAAAGTCCGGGTTGCCAATGAGCGGCGTAAAGGGAGAGGGGAAGGTAGTGAGCTCGTACCTGGCAGCCACCGAGTCCCACGTCCGAAGCGGGACCCGCGTCCCCAGAGACGCATAGAGGTTAGGGGGTCGATGGGCCCGCTTCAAGAATGGTATTTCCTGTAGCGTCCTACCCGCCACTGCCTGATCCTGGAACAGCCAGTGCTTGTCTGACTCCCACCGGCTCCATTCCACCAGATAGCGGAGTTGGGCGGCCTGGAAATATTTCCGCAAGTCCGGTATCCCCAGCCCCCCAGATTTGGGCGTCAGCATAGTGATACTCCTCTTGATCCTCGGCCTGCGGCCCTGCCATACGAACCGCGCAATGGCAGTCTGTGTCTCCGCAAGCCACCCCGCGGGGGGCTGGAGCGGCAACGCTCTGAAAAGGTAAAGCACCTGAGGCAGGAGGGTCATCTTCACCGCGGCCACCCTACCCAGTAGCGACAACGTACCCTTATCCCACCGGCCTAATTCCTCCCTGATTTTCGTGCCCAAAGCCGCATAATTGGCCGTGACCATCTCCGGGAGGGAGGGCGCCAACAGGATCCCCAAGTACGGGATCCGGTCCTTGGACCAGCTCAGAGGGTAAAGCCTCTGTAATTCCGCTCTAGTGGCGTTAGTAAGCGAGATGTCAAGGGCAGCCGACTTCCCCAGGTTCACCTTGAAACCCGCCACGGCAGCGAATAAGTCCAGTTCCTCTACGCAAGCCGGCAGCGACCTCCGCGGGTCATCTAGCGTCAGAATGACATCATCCGCGTACAGGCTGATCGCATGATGGAATTCACCCATCTTGACACCGACAATATCGGGGTTCTGCCTAACCCTCTGGGCAAATGGCTCCATGTACAGGGCAAAGAGCAAAGGGGATAGTGGGCACCCCTGTCGCGTACCCCGTTCAATGGGAAAGGGTCGAGAGCTGCCTCCGTTCACTCGGGCCACTGCAGATGGGAACCGGTAACAATTGAAGATCAGATGACGGAACTTCTCCCCAATCCCGAATTTGCACAGGACCTTCTCTAAGTAGGGCCAGTGCACCCTGTCGAAAGCCTTCTCCGCGTCTATGGACAGGAGCATCCTCTCCCCAGGGATCCTGGAAGCCTTCTCAAGGATGTGGGTCACCCTCTTTGTGTTGTCAACTGTTTGCCTACCAGGCACAAAGCCCGCTTGGTCCGAATCGACCATGCCCGGGAGGTGCAACGCCAGGCGTGCAGCTAATATACTGGTGAACACCTCCAAATCTGTGTTCAGCAGCGAGATAGGACGGTAGGACCCACAGGCGGTCCTGTCCTTGCCCGGCTTCGGGATCACGGAAACCGTGGCCTGGAGAAATTCGGAGGGGATGGCACCCGGCTCCGCAAAGGAGTTGAAAAGGCGGGCCAGTAGAGGCGCCAGCTCCTGACAGAAGGTTCTGTAAAACAAAGGGATAAAGCCATCCGGACCTGGGGCCTTGCCCAATTTGAGCCGGGATATCGCCTTGATCACTTCCTCGACACGGATATCACGCTCCAGATACTGAGCCTGATCCAGTGTCAACGACGGGAGCGGTACTGAATCCAGATAGTCCTCCTCAGCCTGGGCCAAGGGGGCATCCCCGGTGTAGAAGTCAGCATAAAAGCTGCGAAAGACGTCTGCTATCTGCTGGTCAGCCATGACCATACCTCCGGTTGGGTCAACTAATTCCTTCACTCGGTGCTGCTGGTGTTGCACCCTGAGTTTGTTGGCCAAGAGCCGCCCGCACCGGTCGCCCCCTGTGTAATATTTGTGTTTCAGGCGGAGCATCGCATACTCCGCCCGGTCCGTATCAAGGGCTGCCAAGAGTTTCCGTGCCGCCTTCAACTGCCTCCAAACCCTGGGTGCCCCTGTCCTGTGATGAACCTGTTCCAGCTCCCTCACCTGCTGGGTGAGCTCATCCCTCTTGAGCTGTCGGTCCCTATTCTCGGCCGAGGAAATCGCTATAAATTCGCCCCGGAGCACCGCCTTCAGGGCTGCCCACTGTGTCGCACGCGAAGTGTCCTCATTATCATTCACGGTCTGAAAATCCAAGATGGTCGCCCGGATCTGGTCCACCACCGATCGCCTGTGCAATAGCGTGTCTCGAAGCCGCCAGACCCTCCTAGGCCGAACCGCCGGCGGCAGAGTGAAAGCGCCCTCCACCGGAGCGTGGTCGGAAAGAGAGAGGACCCCCATATCTGCATTCGAAGCCAGAAGGAGCATTGGGCCCGACACAAGTAGATGGTCCAGTCGCGCATAGGATCTGTGGGCATGTGAGAAATAGGAGTATGCGCGGGTGGTAGGGTGAAGGTGACGCCACATGTCATGCAAGTCCAGCTCCTCAAGTCGAGTGCGAATCGAGCCCGTAAGCTCACCCAACTGGTGGCGCCGCTGCACAGACCTGTCCATTGCTGCATCGAAAACCAAGTTCAAATCACCCCCCAACACTATGTGCCTATCAGAGGTGGATGCCACATCCTCCAAAGCCCTGTGTAAGAATTGGTCCTGATGATCATTGGGGCAGTAGATGGTGCCAACAGTCAGTGCTAAGCCCCCCATCTTGATCTTATATACCAGAAGTCTCCCTTTCTGCTCTGCTACCTTGCACACGACCTCTCCCCTGAACGCCCTAGAAAACAAGATCGCCACCCCTGCCGTCTTGGAGGCGCTAGAGGAGAACAACTGAGTGGGGAACTTGGGGGTACGCATTCTCAAGCAGTCCTTAGCTAGCAAATGGGTCTCCTGCAACAGGCAGATATCCGCCTGTGAGTTTTCCAACAAGGATAACACCGCCCGCCTCTTAACCGGATTATTCAGCCCTTTTACATTGAGAGTGAGCACTTTAAGAGCCGTCAAGGAGGGGAATCAGTGGGGCACATATCAAAAAGCAAAGCCCAGCAGGCAAACACAGAAGGCACCACTCGAGGCCTCAAAACAGAGCAATTATGAACAGTCCACAGGCACAGCACAGTCCCCAAACCCCAACACCCCACAACTAGAAAGGCCCCCCCTACCCCCCGAAATCCCACACAACCAAATCTACACCACCCCCCGCAACAAGCCCCCCCTCTAGGCCCCAGAATCAAAACATCCACCCGCCAGTCCCGTTCCCACACCCCACTTCTCAAACTTTGCAAAAAAGCCATTGTCCCAGTCCGGTCCGGAACGGACAAGACCGTGGTAAATCAGTCTAGTGGACGTCCAGCCACCACCTCCAGCACTCGCCATTCCTCCCCACCCCCCCCGAATCCCCGCACCTGCAAAGGAAACAAGCTAGAGTAGACTCCCCCCGGAGTGAGTTCAGGCCGTCAAGGCCACTTCGCCGTTTGCCGCCACTCTGGAGGCCTCCTGGATGGCGGCCGCCATGTCCGCCCGGATCGTGGGCGAGCCCGGTCGCTCCGACGGAGGAGAGCCCCCCTCTCCCACCTGCTGCCATCCGTCACGAGTGCTTCGCCTCCGCCGCGGAGCCGGGGTATCCGTGTCCGATGCTGTGAGGCCCAGCACCGCGCAGACATCTTGGAAGGACCGGAGCTGGTGCAAAACGCCGTCCCATCTAAAAATCAGGCGGAAAGGGTGCCCCCAAGAGTACTGTGTCCCTCGCTCCCGAAGGAAGTCAGTAGCGATTTTGAATGATTTCCTCTTCTGCAGCGTGACCGCGGATAAGTCCTGAAACAGGGTCACAGGGTGGTCCCGGAATCGGAAAGATTGCTGCCCTCATGCTTCTCGTAGGATCCGCTCCTTCAGGGGAAAGTCTGGGAGGAAAGCCAGAATGTCCGGGGCGGGCGCCGTGGCTCTGCGGGGGCGACCCACCCGATGTGCTCGGTCTATGCGGATCCGAAAGTCTTCCGACTCCCCCAGGATCGCACGAAAGAGGGCCACCAGGTATGCAGTCACATCTTCACCCTCCTCGCCGGACGGCACTCCGCGGACCCGTATGTTATTCCGCCTGGACCGATTTCCAAGGTCCTCGGCGTGGGCCTGCAATTCAATCTGTTGTTCCCGCAGTCGCAGGACCTCCTGTTGCAGCTGGGTGATCTCCTCATCCCTGGAGTGACCCGCTTCCTCCACTGTGTTCACACGGTCCCCTAGGGAGTCCATCTCTCTCCTTACTTCACGGACCTCCCCGGCCACCTCACGCTTGAGCGTTTGAAAGTCCTCCCGTAGGGAGCTGAAGAGCGACTCAAGAAACGATCTCGTCACTGGGGGTTCTCCGCCATCTGCACCCCTGGCCGGGGCTGGGGAAGTCGTGGTGGGTTGGGTTCCCCCACTGCGGAGGGCGCCGCGTCCCAGCATGTCCGGCAAGGTTCGGTCGCCCCTTCTCTGTCCTCTAGCGTTCAACATTTCAGTTGAGTAGAGGACGTTGAGGCTTACTGTCCAGCAAAGAGAACCGCCGTACCGGCGCGGCTACACACCAGCCGGGGGTAGCGCCACACAAAGAGCACTAGGAAGACCGAGCTGCCAGGCCGGGGTTCACAAAATGGCCGCCCTGGGATATCGAGAGGCCAACGCCCAAGATGGAGGTCCCTTCTCCGTCCCTGGTCCGGGATCCAGAAATCCGGCCGGTGGGCAAACTCGTGGTGCGATGGTCACCGGGGCCCGCAAGTCCAGGGGGAGATCCGCTCCAGAAGCCCAGTTCCACTGCTCCACCACCGACAGCTGGCCGGAGCGGCCTCTCAATACAAGCCCCCTCAAGCCGCGGGCCGGCGTAGCAAGACAATGCCGGCTCCGCCTCCGCCCTTCACCTCCGCTCAGCTCCGCTCCGTACCATCGCCGTTGGGCAACTCCGTTCCGCTCGCGAAGCCGCTGCCGACTCCCACTCCGACAGTACACGCACTGCTGCGGGCTTCACACACAAGAGGCAGAGTACTCCGTCAGGCTCCGAGGGTCGGGAGACTCGCGGCTTCCGGCTCACACAAAGTCCATGCAGCGGGCCTCGACCCAGGCGTCACCGGTCAGAATCGCACCCCCGACGGCGCAACCAGGCTCAGCAGTCGCTCCACATCTCTACCGGGGGCACCAGGCTCATTCGCCGCGTGATCCGGGGGGGAATCAGCGGTTACGAGCGGTGCAGGAATTCAGGGGTCCGGGAGCTCTCGGCGAGTGCGACCTCTCAGCCCGCCATCTTGGCCACGCCCCCCGCTCTCCGATCTTTTAAGCGCTAAATGAGAAGCAGAGTTGTTGTATGAGCCAACATGATTTAGCTAGCACTGCTGCATTTGGCGCATGATTGTTAAAGGTGTATACATTTGAATTGTCCAACTTGCTCCTGCGAAGAAGCTTCTCAGACCCTGCCTGGAAATTCCATGATGGAAAGTGAATTGAAGAGAAATGCTATATACATTAGGATAAATGATAAGGCAGATCAAATTGCAGAATTAGATTTTTACCTACTTGTAACACCTATAGCTCTTCAGACGTGTTGAAATATAACGTGTTGAAATAGAAACCACTTTAAAATTTGGGGAAGGTAAAGCTTTTAGGTACAACACAAAATTACTGAAGAATTTAACTGGAGTCCCTTCAGAAATTCTAGATTTGGTGTCATTTATATGAAATTGCGCTGTAAATGTCACACTATGGTCTTTAAAATGTTCTCGGGCAGAGTGCGCGGAGGAGCCGGGGAGCCGCCCTTATAAGAAGGTAAACTTGCCCCGTTCAGTTACATGGTCCTTTTCAAGCCAGGTATTTACAAACCACAAATGTAAAGTCTACAAAGTTTTACTGTTTGCAAGATGATCTGAGGATAAAATTTCAATCTCCAGGGTGACAATAGATGAAGCTGGTAGCCCGAACAGAGGAGCAGAGGCAGAGGGTTCATCACTCCTAAGAAAATTGATGTGCCCTATAACTGATGTATTTATTTATTAATTAGGCCCAGCTTTCAAATCCAAATGAATCCCTGTGGGCGTTCATACAGCAGCATAGCTAGGGAGGTTGGTCGGGGCGGTCTGCCCCAGGTGGCACTATTTCGGGGGCGGCGGCCACGCGGCACTGGTGGCCCATTGCAGCTGCCTTTATAATTTATTTGAGGACACTCACTGACACTACTGTCAGTCATTACAGTAGTGTCAGTGTCCCCAAATAAATTATAAAGGCCGCCGCAACGGGCCACCAGTGCCACGCACGGGGGCCCCGTTTAAAGTGCTAGCGCCCTCCTTGCAACTGCTTCCTGCAGCACAAGGTGCCTCAGCCTCCCTTCTCAATTGAACATGGGTGAAACCGGTTTTAGGCAGCACCTCACGTTCCTATTTCACTCCGTATAAGCACTAGAGTAAAGAAAACAAGTGGACATTCAGTTCTCTGGTGAAGTTCTTAAAAGCGCATTGATTGGAAAAATGAATGAGCCGAACTTACATCTGAACTGAGCATGCGACGCGAGGGGGCCCAAACTAAAGAGAAAGAAAAGTGCGTTAGGGTTTTAAAGGGTCGGATAAACTATTTTATAGCATAAACTTAGCGATGCCCTTTTAACTTTAGCGCACACCACCTATCGTAGTGGTGGTGTGGTGCGCGACCGGACCGAGGTCAGATGGGAAAGACTCAGGCAATTATCGAACGGAGGCACGCAAGGGTCTGTATTGGTACAGCAGGCTTTAGCTGTAATTATTGCAGCCCCATGTACCGAGTTTGTCGTGGTTGCTTGTCGGGCCCTCCCAGGGCCGTCAATCTTGTAGTGCGCCAGAGCTACCAAGGACTGCCATGTGCATCATTTTGGCCAACCCACGAGCTGAAAATGTAGTAGTGGTGTGTCACGCCTGCCACCACTATGCGCTCTTGTGAGGAGTCAAGTTTGGGGCAGTGGCAGTGCTGGGCGATTTGCTGGCTGCTGCAGCAGAAGTGAACCAACCCCTACCATAGAGACCTTGGCTGCCACCACTGTGGAGTACTGGAGGCAGAGTGTGGTAAGAGCTAAAAGGTTTTCAGAGGGGAGGAACATAGCTGCCAACGTTTCACATTGCTATGAGTGACACTTTCACGCAAACAAAATGAAGATGAGATAAACATATAAATGTCAGTATTTACACTCATTTGAGCAATGAAAAACGGTAAGAAGATCTTGAAAGTGCTGTAAAGCATGAGAAACGGAAGTGCCCTAGTAACCTAATCGTATCGTAAAACAAATATCTAACCATGAAATTAAAACTTAAACACCGACCTTAGCAGGAACTTTTACCAAGTCTGTGAGTCACAGTGCGGCAGCTAGGGATATTAAGACAGAGACTACTGGCCTAAGGTCCCTGTAGTCTCTTGGAGTATCACCCTCTTTGGCTGCAGACAGCTGCTGGCAAACGGGATACATCACAGAGACAGATCAGGTCCAGACTGGCTGTAGTGGACATCGGGCAATACCCCGCCGCACAGGTGGGGGGCCGGTTTTGGGCCCCTGGGAGCTGTTTTTGTTACAGGGCCGTTTTTGCAGCATAGCTGCAAATTCGGCCCTGTAACAAAATCGGCCGAAAACCGGGGGTGGGGGGTGAGGGGCCGGCAAAGCACTTTGTCTGGGCAGATTTTGGTTCCCAGTCCTGCCCTGAGACTGATGATAGTGACAGAGGCTGCAAAGTGGCACCGTAGTCTTGACAGCTGTGCCCTTTGTCTTTTAAAGACACTCAGCACTTTCTCTCAGACTCACACCAACCAGAAAGAACCCACCATGATAGGGCCTGAGCATGCAGCAAGTGTCAAGGGTCAGGAGGTGACAGGCCGAACACGGGCCTCCTTCCTTAATTATTTAACTCTGTGCAAGAGGTGAAATTAACTCAAGGGCCTGACAAGCAGGAAATTGGCATTTAAAACATAAGTGCGTCAAAGGAGGTAAATCTTGGACCTCTTTCAAGGGCTCGCCGTCCTTTTTTCCCAGCACCCTTCAGGGGCGGCAACGCGTGGATTAGCCCCGGGCGCCACAAGCTCTAGCTACCCCTCTGTGTTTATATTGATCATGCAAAACAGGAATTTGATACATGTTTACACGTTTTCATTCGTTCTTTCAAAGGCAGCTAGAACCCTAGAGAGACATCACCAATTAACACTTAATCTTTATATTTGAAAAGAAGACATGAAGCAATCATAAACCCTCACCTGCATAACTGTTTATAGTGAAGCTTTAGAAAGCCAAGGTGATCTCCAAAGTTTCATAAACATTTTACAGTATCATTGCTTTAGAAGGTAACTTACACTCTGTTTCTTCTTGTATAGCTTGATGCAGAAGGTGTAAAAAGAACTTTCAAGTGCACATAAATTGTTAAAGAAATAGCATTAAATAAGCAGTTTTAATACAAATTTCACATCAATGTAAATTTCATGATATGGGAAATTGATTGCTTAAAACATAAAAACTTTTAGCTATTGTGGTTGATGATGATAAACAGAAGAGCCCATTGTGGTCATCTGCCACCAAAGTACTACAAGAGGTCGGTGCAGGACAGAGAAAAAGTGAGCAAGCAGAGACAGTTAGAGCCTCCCTCTCCTCCATGCTCATGCTTGGTAAGTAACTGGGGGCAATGATGAGGCTCTACGATATTACCCAATGACAGAGCTAGTAGGATTACAATGAGAGGATCCCATTCAGGAATCACCTGCCAAAAAGAATGAGACTGAAAAGTGATGGGCATTGCAGACAGGGAGGCAAATAACCCTCTGAGCAACAGGATGTATGCTGCATGTCTAAAAAATCCAAAGAATGTCACATTTTGAAGACAAAGGAGGAAACCCCATCCTACTTTAAAAACTATGAATATCTAATGTTAAAAGTCATTTGATAGGACTGGCATGGAGACTACTGCTTTAGGGAGACTACGGAAATGATCCCTTATGTGGGAAAGGAGGTGAATGTCTCTTGTTTGCCCTCTTGGAATCGGACTTGCTGAAAAAGTCGTTCAGTAAGTGTCAGAATGATTTTCTAATTTATGGTGCAAATAAGTGTAAAATATAGGCTTGCTTATGTTGCAAAATTGCCATCAAGCTGTTGCAAAATTATGACCTTTTGTTTATCTCAAAATTGAGGTTTTCTGTTGTAGCACTGATATCTTTATGTTGCCGTATAAGAGTGTGTAGAGTCTGGGCTGTGGTCGGAGCAGTGACTCATGTCACTGTTGTTCCAAAAATGTCACAACTGTCATCAGTAAGGAACCATGAGAAAGGGAAGGAAGCCAACAGAGGATCTACACATCTGATGGAGCAAGGTTGCGCATGTACAGGTCGTGATGAACGACGCCGCACGATTGATCTTTGGATTACCCAGAAGAACGAAGGCCTCCCCTCTACTACAAAATCTTCATTGGCTCCCTGTTAAAGAGAGGGTTGAATTTAAGAGTTTATGTATAGCTCACATGGCGATTTACGGCCATGCTCCTGTCTACATTAAAGACTGCCTGGAGGTATACAACCCAAAGAGAACACTTAGATCATCGGATTCCCAGTTGCTGGTCTGCCCCCGCTACAAATGAGTAACCAAGGGAGGGAGAGCCTTCTCCGTTTTGGCCCCCCAGCTATGGAATAAGCTGCCTGAGGGGCTACGCAGGGAAGTGAATCTTTTGCGGTTCAGAAAATCATTGAAAACACTGCTGTTTGGTAAAGCTCTGAGCGCAATGTAAACTGGTAGCTGTGTCTCTCTGAGGTGTTGAGCCAAGTTATTGTAATAACATCGATATCCAAGCGCTTAGAGACCTGCAGGTGATTGGGCACGTTACAAATCCAAATTAACAATAACAATAACAATGTAACACGACTTGCTTGAATTCAGTCCTCTCCATATAACTTTAATGCGCTAACCAACATGTTTGTCTTATTAATATTGCATTTCATGACATGTTAGGTATCTAGAAGAAGCTTGCTTATGTGCCTCTACTAACAAGGATCCGCTTGCACTAAAATGGCCGCTGCTACGCGGGATTTCCTACTACGCATACTGTCTACCTCATGTGACATGACGTCTTTCTCGGCTTGGAGGGAAACTTTCACTTCTGCGCACTAGAACTAAGATGGCTGCTCTGTGTTACAGCATGCATGAAGCTTACACTCCTGCTTTTGCTAAGCTGTTCATTTTGCCTAATCATTAACGCCACAGTTAAATTAAAAATATTGGGAATAGAGTAGAGATAAGTGGTATACAGTACATTCATTTATTCTGTGTTCTAAAACTGTTTCTTTTTTTTTACTTTTCATGTATCGTAATCTTTGGGCCTGGGAGGTGCAATTACGCCATCTTTGACTATGCATGTCAAACTCCAGAAGGAGCTATGTCATTCGTCATTGAATCACAGCCAAGCTTACAGCGCACTAGAAGATGTGCCTGGGAGCGTGAACTTTCAACTCCAGGAGAGGAAGCTGGACTGTACAATACTGAATGCTAGTGTTACTGATTGATACATTCAATGCCCGGTAGAATAAAAGTGCATGGGAAAATAAAGTTATGGGCGGGAACGTTGATTTTAAAATCATCAAGAAAAGTTTCATTTTGTTATGGTGTGATGACCTCTTCCCTTTCCTTGTCCAATCAAAATTGGGTAAACTTACACTTGCAACATTGGTGGGTGGTACACTGACCTGGAAAATAGTATAACTAGGGTAGGCTTAGCTAGTTAATTTGTTCCACTTGTCCGAATAGCTGACCTGTCACTGACCCAACGCACTCAATAGGTGATCAGGAGCAAAGGTGCTGGCGGAGCCCTCTGTCAGAAGGTTCGAAACCCAGATAGGGGTTTGAGAGCTGAAGTGCTGTCGAAGCACTTTGTCGGAGAAATCGATAACTCTTACCGGGTTCTGGCTGTTAGATGCAGAGAGGGAGTAACGCAGGCGTTGCACCTTCAACTGCGGGTGCTGGTGTTAGCCCTCGTTGGTCCTGTCCTGATCCAATTTGGCTTTACCTGTCCTGATTCTGATCTGCACCTGCTTGCCTTTATGGTGCCTGCACTTTTGGGGTTCTGTCCTTAAAACGGACAAGTGGCCAGGGTAAAATCTTCACGCCATATTAGGTAAATATTCAATGTGGGTATGTCATTGTACCGTTTCCTTCTCTCTTCCAACCCTCTTGTCAAATGCGTAAAGACTGCTTTATAAAAACTCTGCATATTTTCATTCTAATCGTTATTTTCCTAATTGAGCAATTTCTATTATTCAATGCTTGGATTATGACATTTTAAAGATTTTAGATAAATAGTTTTAAACCTTTCCCGAGTTGTGCTTATTTTATGAGTGCAAATGTTCTTATTTTACCTATTATTCTAACACCTTTGATCTCTTAGGGCTCTAGGTACCGATGACGTAGATTGGTAAGTCAATGGTATAGGTCCTAAATGAAATTGATAAATCACTGATTAGAATAAGTGCACAGGTTACCTGATTAAATCTCATCATATGTTGTTTATGGTCCCAGGTGAGTATGGTAATCTAAGTCGGGTGACCTGTGCGCTCTATCACATCCATTGCTCAGAAAATACTTCAGCTGCCACCAGAGCTATCTAGGGAACAGGAATTAGCCTAATATTTCCTCATATTCCCTCTTTCGTCCAAAAAGTCCTGCTGGTCTCGTACTGTGAATGTGAAATACTGGGTGTTCACATGCCTTGTGGCAGATCCAAAGAACAGTCTATAAAAACAATCTTCAACGCAGTTCACCACAACTTCCTATTAATAACTACATCTACTCTAGGACTGCAAGCATAGTACTCGCCTGTTAATCTTCTACCAAACAGAAATGTCTTCCTCAGATTTGTCATGGGTTTTAAACCCTTCTTTGTCCCCATACATCTTGTCTTGCAACATCACGGTCTCTAGCAACTACATCTCTTACGTTGGTTTTTAGTTGTATTCTCCCCCCCAGCTGACATTTTACTCTTTAAGAACATTCAACAGGCATTACCTACTTCCAAACTTCCCCAGAAAGTATCCCTCTTATCTCAAACTCTTGATAATGTCATCTTCTTGTCAACCAGACAGTGGCGTAGCCTGGTCTAACACAAGCAAGCAAAATGGGCCCTCTGGTCGATATTAAAATAAAAATATAATTGGGTGCAATGTACCAGCATACTCCGAGGACTCTTTGTCTCTGTGCCTGCTGCCCTAATGATAGCTGTGGCCCAGCTTATGGGCCTCCAAGTTCCCCATTCTACCAGTCTTTTCTTCACTCCTCCTATCTCCATCCCTCTCTCATTTCCTTCCTCCTTTTCACACTCTTTTCCTTATCCTTTTCATTGGTTTCTCTCTTACTTCTCTAATACCTCGTACTCTTCCAGGCGCACTTCTTCCCTTCTCTCCTGATTTCATATTTGTGGATTCTTTCTTTCCACTTCCACTGTCCCTTTTGCTTGTTCTTACTGCCTTAGTTTTTCTCTCTGATCCCTAAATCCTGCTCCCGTTCTGTAATGCTTTCCTCTCTTCTTCTGAAAGGACAGCTTCTGAAAGAACTGAAACAGGTGCAAGGCAGACTGAGCCCCCTCTCACCTCTGTGCCTGGCACCGCTGCACCAGTTGCACCACTGATAGCGATACCCCAGACCCAGAAAGCTTTGAGCCCCTTTCGCATGTCACATTAGCGTGTCTGCATTTATCCTCTCTACTGACACATTTGCCACCTAAAAACGATCTTCAAGTTTGATCCTTACCTCACATCTTACTGCCGAGTGCCTACTCTATTCTCTAGTCCTCAGTAGACTCAACTATTTCAACAGATGAACAGGCACCCGTCTCTCACCATTCTGGTGCCCTGTAAATAGCACCAAGGCCTGGTAGTACCTTCTTCCTGTCAAGTCCTAATACAAACTTTGATAGGGTCTTAAAGGTGCCTTTGGAAGGCACTGTGCTCTCTACGTCCTTCCACTACACAATGTAAGAGTTCCTCCACAAATGTAAAGGTTTACCAAGCTTCACTGTTTGCAAGATGCTCTGATGCGGTTACCAACTCCTCATGGCATGGCAGGAAGGCATGGCCCATGCACTTCCAAACAGCCATGCATGTCAGGATGATCTACTGGAAGCGATCTCTGGCTCCTGAACTTTGCACTTCCGTTCACTTTGCACCTACCAGCGTCAACTTCAGAGATTTCACGTAGAGGTGGGCGAGCCGACAAATTGACAGGTAGGGCTGGGCCCAGGGTCTTGCTCAGGTCTTAAAACCCATGACCCAGCGGAGCCCTGGAAGTGTGTTCAATGCAGATCGTACAGAAAGATCACGTCAAATACAATAAAGTCTCTTCCAAGTTCACAAAATTACGCAATAACAAAGAAAAAGAGTTTTGCGTTAGAAAATAGTTGCCCAAGATAACACAGTTTGCGGACTAGAGGTACCAACTGGACCTCGAGCTGGCCCAGATCCAGGCTTCAGGCCCGAGCTTTCAGTGGCTCACCCCCTTCTAGTTTCAAGCCATGCCGCCTAAGGGCTCTGTGGAATGGTTTATCGATCGCCATATTGCTAGCTCCCTGTGTACATTCTTCAGAATTGCTACGCTTTGTACTAAACAAAATACTTTACAAGGAGCAAAGGCGCCACTCTCTCATGAGCAACTGGATCTGACTGTTTTGTGTAATCCGATCCTTCTTAGAATCTGTACAGATAGCAGAGCTAAAGGCAAATGTCAACTTCTGCAGACAAACTGATGACACATGTGGGGAGGATACTCAGCCATCTGCTGAAAGCTCTGCCATTGCAGCGTCATTCAAATCCTTTTCTACGGTGCTTTGTACTTACCAAGACGTGTGTATTAAAAAGGCCTAATTGCTGCTAGGCTGCGAAATGTGTGCATCAGAAGGCTCCTGGGAACTCCTGACGTCAGGCGCGCGCCGCGTCTCAGCTGTTGCTAAGGAGCTGGAGGGAAGAGGCCATACAAACTGCGCACAATCCCGGTGCCCTCTGCTTTACCTGCAGTAATTGCACATTTCTGTTCGTTAAATAGGACAGTGGGTACAGTAGAAGCAACGCAAGCAAATGGCCTTGGTGATTACTCGGGTCGAAGAGGGGTTGTGTAACACGCACTGCTCCTGTTCCTTCTCCAAAGGATGGGGAAGGGGCTGGGTATGTGTGTGGCTCCCCGTGGCCGGCGACGCTTGGGTGATACACCAGTGGAAGTCCATGTATGACCCTTGGGGTTGGAGGACTGAGGAACTGAAGCCACACTGTGGTAATGACCCTGCCACACTTCCTAATAATGTGCCCATTGGTCTACTGTGTGGTAAAGAACGATGCAATAATCTGGTACAGATTAAAAGATCTCCATTAGGGGAAGGTGATTTTCCATTTGCATTGTTGGATGTATAGACTGTGGTGTGGATTGATGCAGAAAATTACAGCCAATCACCCACAGGCTTGTGAAGAACTACTGCTACTCCCCATTATCACCTGTCGGTTGAGGTAGGAAGAGGATCCAGACAGTACCAACAGGGCAGAGGCTGTGCTGCCACGTGCCAAAATGCAGAGACCAGACAATTTTGGTGTTCGTTAAATTGTATTGATTCACCAAAATAATACAAGTAGCAAAGCTGACATCATGCAACATTCAACCACAAACATCAACACAGGGTTGGACCCTTCTCCCACCCTTATCCACTCAACTGTCTCTTAAAAGCTGGTTAGTATCTAGGAGAAAAACAGTGAACGGAAACTAAAGAATGTAAAAAAAGGCCCAAATACCCTGTTTACTTTATGTTCCTGTGGCTGTCTTCATGAACACCCGGGGTAGAAGGGGCAATGCAGGAGCTACCCGTGATTGACATGGAGTGTGATCATTTTCAGGTGCACTCACTATCTCAGCTGCCCACTTAGGCATACATGGCGTGTTGCCAACTGTCTCGATCAGGGTTTAGAAGGGAGTAGTCGGGGATAGGATGGATCAAGTTTTGTAGCACACTCAGAAAGCCTGGAACATATGGAAGACAGGAATATTTTACTTAAGGTATAGGTTAGTGGTCTGGTTTATATTATGCAGGGAGGTGTTCCTGGGTCTTTGTTTACTTCCAGGTCAGTAATGCTTAATGCGCACAAAAAGACACAAAGAACATTCTGTTTATTGCCTAGCAACTTTGCAAAAGTGTTTTGCTATCACTACAGTTTGTCACTTGGTCTAACAGCCCTTCTTGCTTTAAAAAAAAAAATCTTCCTATGCTCCCACATCTATTACTTTTATCTGTGTGTTGGGTATGCCTGTGGATGTTCTGCATGATCATAGCAGCACCGGTGGTGGAAGTATTGTTAAGAGACTCTCCCATTGTGAACATTTGAGCTAACTTCACTCTACTATTGCCTTAAGCATTAATGTTTACAATAACCTGAGATTAAGGGGGCAGGCTCGTTTCAGTAAGGACTCACACTACAGAGACCATTTTTACACGAGGGAGGCCTCTGAAGTATCTTGGACGCAGATATGACTACGTCAATTACCGACAGAGATCTCCACATTCCATCATCAGAAGCCATGGAAGGTAAGTGAGACATTGACCTGCACAATCTTTTTAATTTTTACTGAAAAGTAATCACAAGTTAAGATGTCTAAACAAGAAACCATTGCTAAACTGGTGAAGTGGCAGCAGGCTGGGATTCATTTGCATGTCATTTTGTGAGTAGGTATGTGAACTCAGATAACATGCCACACTTTTTAGGCCACACACACTGCACAGCTACAGATAATGATCTTTAGGGGTGTTAGTGCTAATTTTGAGACAGAATAAAACCTCTGCTTCCCTGCTGGCATAGTGAATTTAGTTCTGGGGCTAAATGCTTTTCAGTAGAAATAGCACCTGGTTTCGCTATCTGAGCCCAAAGGTCCATATTTTTGCTCTCTAAGGCCTGCCAAAATTACACAGTGGGACTTGAACCATGTTTCATTAAATATGGCCTCATGCCAAGGACCGAAGGCTCTCTGCAGTGTTGACGATTTAATTCAATGTAGAAGTGTTTACATAACTAAGCAATCTATCTGCTGTTAACAGAACAGCAGAGAGCAAAGGAATCGCACCCTCGCCCCGGTCTAGCACTTGGCTTCGTGCACTGGGGCATGCTGCCTGTCCTTACCTCTTCGCGGGATCAGCACTTCACCACCACAAGAGGATCGACCTTTCATTGGCTAATCTATATTTGTTCATCTGCTGACATCTCAGCATTCTTTCCCAATTATAAAGCTATTTTTCAAATGTATTGCACAATTTTTTCCATTTTATGTTCAAGGCATTTATAAAGTCGTGTGTGCCTGAGACAAGTTTTCAGCTAAATGTTTTTTAAAAGATTTTGTTTTTGCACATTAGGTGCTCTTTTTAGGTGTGGCATAGACACAGCTGTAGCTAATCAGACTCAAGTCTAAATGTAAAAAAGGAATCATAATAGAAATAAAAATATATACCCAAAGAGTGACTTTCAGGCCGTCTTCAGCTACTGATCTTTTCTAATGTCATTCAAGTTTCGCTCCCGCCCACCACAGCCTAGAGCATGTGGCGTACCCAACGCCCTTTTAGCCATTGCCTAGCTGTGCTATCAGTGACGGCATTTTGCTATGCACATGTGTATCTCTGCCTAGAAAGTAGTCCAGCTCAGAGCCATGGCTAGAGGGCCAACTTATGCTTTCATTTTCCTGGTCACTGTTATTTCATGATTTTTTTGAAATGGGTCATTTTTACTTACTGTTTTTTGCAAGCATGTGTACCCCATATTTAGACAGCAGCAATTTTTCTTTTTATTACTTTTACATGTTTCAGGTCTATGGAATATGCTCGCAAACACAATAAATGCTGGCTTGTATAGGCCAGATCTATTAGCCGTGCCAATGCTTGTTATCCAGTCAGTATTACCGGTCTAAAGACTAACGTGCCAGCTGTAAAATCAAACACATTCCATAATGGATGCCATCTCGCGTTGTGTAGCCCTTGACCAATCAGCTTCATTGCGTACGAGAACAAGCATTGGCAAAGCCAAAAGGTCTCACCTTTGGGAATTATTCGTTTTGCCGATGCCTTTGCGTGACGCTGTACGACATAGTCAAGATGTTGTGCAGAACAGCCCAAAAAAAAGTATTACAAAAGGAACAATATTACAAATGCATCGTTTTGTAGCCGATTTGATGACATGCACGTAGGGCTTTAAGTTAAGTGGGCCGGGTCTCACCTGGTCTGAGCACCTGCAGTTTTTTTAAGAGGGCCTCGAAACGGGTCTCTACCGGCTCTGTTTTGTGCCCTGGCACAGGCGGTCTGGTTTTTTTCCGGACTGCATGACAGGCAAGCACATCGATGCGCACGTGATGAGCATTGTAGAGGAAGGGAAATCCTTTAACCCCTCCCATGCTTGTGATGGAACCGCTCCGTCACAAGCCAAGGGTGAGCTGTGCTTGTGACGGAACGGTTCCGTCACGGCCCACTCGCCGCGGCGCTGATTTCACGCCTGCGCTGACGCTTTAATGGGCGGCCGGGTTCGTGACAGAACCGTTCCGTCACAAGCACAGCTCGCCCGCGAGCCGCGACGGAGCGGTTCCGTCACTAGTATGGAACCGCCGCGCGGCCGCCCCACCCCCTTAGCGCTGCGGCGGAATAGCCGCCGCAGTGAAGGGGTTAAACAGAGTCATTTTCTCTCTGGTTTCCCTCGCTTTTTGAAACTCAGGAGCATCATCATTGCCATGGTGTCACCACCAGGACTTTAAGTGAAAGTGTTTTCAATATTATATACAAGCCATAATTGCAGCTTATTTATCTTATGCAACTAGCAACCATTGACAAAGCTAATAGTCCTGACTTGTAGGTATGATGTTACTTGTTGTATCATATGTGGCGCTGAGCGGAGCCAGTAGAGGATACCTGCCCGCTGACCGGGAGCAGAGACGCCCACCGTGAGGATCCGCGAGGGAGCTGCCCTCATATTTGTTCGGCGGATTATACCCAGGCACATGCGGTAAGGAGGGAGTTCCGAGGCTAAAGGAGAGGATAGCGGGAGACACACGACATCACCGAGCGAGACGGGAGGGGGTGCAGCTTAGGAGCTCTGGACGATGTGCAGGCAACAGCGAGGTTCATTCGGCGAGCATGACTCCAGGCGCCCCCCCCTCTCATGCTGCTGCAAGGGCTCTAGGAGCAGTGCTGCGGAGCAGACCTGCGGACCAACAGCCTTCTTGCGGTGCTGGCGGGGACCGAGGATCGGGCATGGGGGCTAGCACGCAGCCTGCCAGTAATTCACCGCATCCTACTTCACCTCCTGAATAGACCCTGCAAAATGTGATATCGGCAATACTGCATTCTAAGCTCTAAGGCGCCACTGAGCTGAAAATAACCATAAGGTACTTTATTTACTCCACTCATTTCACATTTTTAAACCGCCATTGTTCACAAGGGCAGGGGTCACTAACTGAAACCATAAATCTCTGCCGGTACCTCCAGAGGCCCACGAGGCTCCTCGGCATATCTCTTCCACACAGGTCCAAAGCAATAACAACAAACAGAGGACTATGATTCCCCTTCTTGGCGGCCATTTTAGACTGTTCTTTCGCAGTGGCGGCCATCATGGACTAGTTCAATCTCACTATTGGAGCAAGAGCTGAGACCAGACACATAGTCTAAGTTCTACTACCGCGCTCCTTACTTGCCTGTATCTTGTGATAGTGTCTGCCTTTTATTGCAGCTTTTCTACATCTACTTGTTTTTGCAACTGTCCTTACCTATAATGCACCGACTGCTACAACATATATTCTTGGATGCTTACAATGTACAACAATTTGTTTCTCTATGTACTGGCCCTATAACCTGTTATGAAATTGTTTCTTACCTGTAACGCACCGACTGCTTCCTCATATATTCCGGGGTGCCCACAGTTTACACTATTTGGTCTTACGTAGTGGTCCTATATCCTGTTTTTACCTGTAATGCACCGATTGAGATGCTGGGATTGAGATTTCTGTCATGACTTCAAACAAATTAGTTGTAAAGGGGCAGCTGAAATTCCAGGAGCCTAGTCCCGACAGCTTGACGACTTCGGAGGGCTGGAAGAGGTCCCCCGCTACACGGCGGAGGAGGGCACTGGACATCGAATGCTGTCTTACGTAAAGCGCTTTGATAACCTAATCGGTTCAAGATCCTGAAATGTGCAACGTAACTGATTCTATGTAAACTGCTGTGATAACATGTAACGGAACTGGTGCTATGTAAAGCGCTCTGATAACCTAATCGGTTCAAGTTCGCGCTATAGAAAACTCTAAAAATAAAATAAATAAATATATCTGGACGCAATGACAGAAACAGCAAAATACAAGTTGGGCTGCACACTGTGCTAAACACAGATTTTTAGCCTACGTGTTTTATGTCATGCCCTTAATTACATTGACCAGGCCCCTTTGAGAGACCCCCAGTTTTCTCATCCAACTTAAAGCCCTGCATGCATGTGCACCATTCGTTACACATGGGCACCTACAAAACAGTGCGAGGCCCATTATTTATCAATTGGAGAAGCAGCAGCAAATGAAAAGTTACAAAATAGTGCACATTTTTTTTTTTTTTTTTAAGGTGTAGGACCCAGAAGCAATATACAACCGGGTCCTTCCCCACCCCAAAAAAATAAATAAAACATTTAAAAACAAAAAAAAAAAAATACTGGGGACGTGGGGAGTGAAAATCTGATGGGCCCCGCCACGAACCCCCAGGCGTCATCCTCTCTCCTGTTATGGATCCTTCGTTTTCTCTGAGGCACTTAATGGCTCGAAGCCTGCAGACAAGAACATTGCGGCCACTCACTGTTCTACTGGAAAAGGATGGAGTTTTCAACTATGTCGACATGCAAATGTGGGTATGAGTGAAGATTGTACAACTCCGGGATATGCTGGGGATTCCCAAGAAGGGCTTCCTGAAAGGTCAATTACAGAGAGAGGTGTCTGCAATCCATCAGTCCCTTACAACAACATGCAAGGGTCGTAGCCATCGCAGCCCAGTTGGGTTTGTTCACCTTTCGGTTTTGCATCCCTGTAAACATGCTAAGTCTTCCATGCCTCTCTTTCTCTCTTTAAGCATGGACCTTCTCAATCCTTATAATGTGCGAATGGGAATAATTTGTTTAACAAAAACGGTATGGTGTTCATTCCATTTAATAATTTCGAATTGCACATTTCTGGCTGCCTCCTGTTCCACAGTAGCGCTTAAAAAAACAAGCCAAAGAGCTGGATTATTTTACGTAGCAGATTCATTACTATACTGTCATACAACTGATAGCTACAATATAATACTGCTCAAAGCCTAAAAAGAAAAAATACTGCTCAATACATCTATTTTGTTTATTAGTTGTAATTAGCAAGTCCCTGCTAAGCGTCTAGCGCATTCCAGGGTGTCTTTAGGGTTAGGTGAATAGCATCAAAAACTATCCTTAACAGCCCAATGCTCGCTTGTCGAATGTCTGTCTACTAGTAGACAGACACCGATTGGGAGAGGCCTTTTCAGAACCTTGCTTGTCAACATTTTACCTGCATTCAGTTGTCAACTGGAGAGGAAATTTAGAATAATTTATTCAGTTTTGATAATGAAGTCAAATGTTGCCCACCTAGATCTAAAACATAAAATAACATAACGTGTATTTGTAAAGCAAATGTTCACCCGTGGGAATTTGTCCACTGAATAACAGATGTTTGTTTCTCAACTCAGTGGCACGCATTTTATTGACCTCAGATGGATGAAAGGCTGAGTGTACGTGCCAGGATTTGAACCTGTAACTATGAAGTCAAAACACAGGCCCCTGCAGTGGTTGCATTAGTCCACTTAGCCACCACAAATATCCCCTCTTTGTGGAATTGTACACACATTTTTATTAGCATTTTTGATAAGACATGCATAACAAACCACACCACTCCCACCCCCCTCCCTTAAGTCCAGTCCCCATTACAGTTTATATACAACACGTTTATTTAGAAAACTTAATTTTTCCCATTTTCTTCCACAGACGCATCAGTCTTTTCTAAATTTTAAAGGGAAAATAAATTATCCCCTGCCCAATTTTTTTCAGTTGATCTTTTTCCTACTCTCATATACTATACCACACTGCACTCTCATAACCCGCCCAATGAACCATCTCCACTTTCCAATATACTACCCTAGGGGCCCTGGGCGTCTTTCAGTTCATAGTCATTTCAGGTCTTGCAAGCACCAAAGCTAAATCTATAAATACTGTAGTATTTTTACACTTTGTAGGTCTTGGAAATCCCCCCCATCAGACAGACCATATGAGTGCACTAATGATCTCTTTGTTGCTTCATTTATACAGAATGTTACTTGCCTCCAATTTTCCATTAAAAATGCGCATGACCATACCATGTGCAAAATTTCTGCGCCGTGTTCATCACATCTCGGGCATGCCACATTTGTCTGATACATTCAAGCTATAATTCCCAGAGTTAAATACTGTGTGTGCAAGTAGAAAAATGTATCATTTTAAATCTCGTATTTCTAGATACAATGAATAAATTTCCAAGAATTTTAAACAATTCCCGCTCTGATATTGGATGTGCCAAATCTTCCTTCGACTTTTCTCTTAGACCAATGAGAGGCAATGTCAGATCACTTCTTCTTGCCTGATAAAGGCACGCCACATAATTCATATGACCCATTGTGGTACACAATATTTGGCAAGCACTATGTACTTGTATATCTACTAAACCCAAACCCCAATGTTGCGCAATCTAGCAACCACTGCTCGATGCAACAAAAATTGCCCTTACAGAAACTTAAAAGTGGCTGACAATTGCCCTTACAGAAACTTAAAAGTGGCTGACAATTGCCCTTACAGAAACTTAAAAGTGGCTGACAATTCCTTAAATGATAATATCACCCCTTCACTACAGAAATCTCCTAACATATGCACCCCTTGGTTTGCCCACTCTGCTAGGCCAGACAATCTTCTACGCCAGAATGATTTGTTCCAAACTTCTCAATGGAATTCCTGGGGCATAGGGCCACTGAGTATGAGTTTGTTGAAGCGTTCAATGCCAATAGTGCCACACAACCTTCCACATAGTGGGCATTCCTGCACTGGTCCTCAGACAGGGGCCAGGAGTATTCTATACAACATATCCAAATCTGGTTTTCTCTCCAAATTCACCTCCACCGGAAATATTTGTGAATTAATCTATTGTAAACCATTGCAACTGTGCTGCTAGGTAATAGCTTTCCATATCTGGAGTGGCTAGTCTACCCTGACTAGTGGGCCATTGCAGGTTTGCCAATGCAACTTCTCACCTACCTGTTTCCCATATAAGAGAAACCAACAGAGATTCAATTTCCCTAAATACTCTACATGGTATCACCATGGGCAATGTTGTGAAGCAATCTGGGCAATGCCACCATTTTTGTTACTGCTATTTGTCCTGAAACTGAAAGCAGCAGCATTCTCCAAAAATCTAGACTTTTCTGTAAACTTCTAATCGCCACACCAATGTTACTTTCGAAAAAAACAATGAGAGCAGGGTATAATCTCACCCCCTGATATTTAGATATGTTCCTCCCAATTAAGCCCCCTCAGATCCACAGGCTGAAGCACATCCTTCTGTAAGGGAACAAATATGATTTATTCCAGTTGATGCATAACCCGGAGGCTTGCCCAAACCAATCTAAGAGGTTCATGGGATATGGCAAATCAAAATTCGAATCTTTGAGAAATAACATGTTATCTGCATATAATGCTGAAACATGTTACACACCCCACGCCTCCAGACCCCTTTAAATCCCTCCTGTCCTCACTCAACTAGCAAGTGGCTCCTTAGCAATTGCAAATGATAATGGCGAGAGTGGCCACCCTTGTCGAGCCCCTCTTCCCACTACATATTTTCCCAAAATATGCCTACCCATTTGACACGAGCAGTAGATGCTGCATACAAAAGCCTAATACATGCAATAAATTGGTTTCCCAAAACCATCTTACTGAGCATTTCATCAAAGGAAAGCCCAATATAAACTATCAAATGCCCTTTCAATGTCAATTGCTACAATTACCACTTTTTCCTTCTCTGCAAAATCAGAGTCCATGATCGCTAATACCCTCCTAATAATGTGAGCGGATTGCTTCCCGGAATGAACCCAGACTGGTCTGTTTGTATTATCTAAGAGATTAATGGAGATAGGTGCATCGCCAATAATCTGCTCAATATCTTGTAATCCAGATTTACCACAGAAAGTGGGCAATAAGCCTGTAAATCCTCAGAGGCCCTTCCTGTCTTTAACAATGGGATCACTATTGCTTCTGCAGTTGTCTGGGGCAATCACCCTGCCTATCAGACTGCCAAGTAAAGATGCACTAATCTTGGTGCCAATTCTTCTATACAAGTCAAATAAAATTCCACATTGAAGGCATCCATTCCGGGGACTTTCCCTCTTGCCATATGCACTATGGCAGCATTTACCTCTTGAATTGTTACCTCCCCACCCAGGTTTTTTTTCTCCTCCTCTGCAATCTTAGTCAATTCAACTCGCTCTAAAAACTCATTTATAAAACGTGGTGAAAGCTCCAATTGCATAGCCTACAAACCTGCATGGCATTTACTAAATCTTCTATTGTTGGCTTCCTGTGTACGGATGTGTGTACCCTCAGAATCTATTTCCAATATCTGTCTGCCTCTACTCTTAAGGTTTGTGAGCCAGGCAGCAAAGCACCTGCCTTGTCACGTTCCGCACCCATTCTTTTCTTATGCTCTCTATAATCAAAACTGTGCGATTTCTCCATATCCAACGCTATCTGCTCCCTGGCATCCAAAAGCTGTTTTACCTCTGCTTTACCCGGTCTTCCCACCTCTAGTTCTCACAGCTCTTTCTCATGTTTATCAGTCTCTTTCACAAGGGGACGTCTAACCCTCACTATCTCCGCTATACCAGAAATGGCCAATCTTGTCACACAAATCCCCAAAAATCTGTCAGATTAAACAAAAAGGCAAGCCTATTCCTAGTCCCACTTCAAATTCAAAACAGCTCCATGTGCTAGATTGTCGAGCCTCTAGGGCCAATTCACAAAGGCAATTCGTAGTATGTAAAGAATTACTCTTGAAGAATGCTTTTTACATCCTCTTGCATGCCTTTGTAAATTGGCGCCAAAACATCTAAAGCGGATATAAAATGGGAATACTCAGGAAATATTCATACACAGTGAGCACAAATAGAAAGGATAGTGTCCTCTTTGCACGGTTATTACTATGGAGTTGGAAGTTGTGGGGCGACTGACAAAGGCATTCAAGAGCACGTAAAAGAATGAATTATAGGGGGAACAGCCTTTACAACACAGTTATAACCACAAGTGGACGTTATTTATTTATTTTTATTTATTTAATGCGATTTTATATAGCGCAAACTTTACCCGCAGCCTAACCTGACCATTATCACACATGCCAAATTTAGAGCATGTATAAGCTTTTACCAACCATGCTTTTACAATTAAAACTTTTTGGTAAATGCATGTGTGGTAAAGGAATATGCTTAGTAAAAAAGTTTGTTGTATATGCGTGCGAGTTAATGATGCATGCATTATATTGACAGCATAGTAAAGGCATGCATGGTAATTGCATGCATGGTTCAATCATACATACATCCACATTATAGTGCTACTCCCGGCAGTAATACATGCTTTTGTGAATCTAATCATTTGTGTTTAATATGCAAGGTGTCTTCCTAAAATGTTCTTCTCCAGAACTTCCTCTAGATGATAGAGTTCACGGAGGTTAATCTTTTTGAACATTTTACCTCCTAGTATTCAACTTACATATGCTTCTAAGCTTACAGGTTATGTTAAAGCATTTGCAGAATACAGATTCCTTTCACCAACCATTCCACACTTTTACCAGACACAAAGCATCTAAAGAGCTGCTGGACAGATCGACAGTGTCCCCACTTCCAGTGCTGCCTACTTGCCAGATGTGCTTGTTCTGGTAGACTGCATTTGTACAGTGTCACCAGAAACTGAAGCTGATGCAAAGCACCGAACTGTAAAACCACTGCAGAGCAGAAACAAAGCTAGCTTTTGACATCATACCTCCAACTGAAAAATAGAAGGACAAAACAATTGCCTTCTTAAGCCAACACAAGGAGATGATGGACGGAGCGCTGAAACTTTTCAGACACTCACTCCAACTCAAAAATCTGAGTTGAATCCATCATTGTTTTTTAGCTCACTTCGCCACCCCTAGTTCAGACCCAGCCATATACAAATCAGTCTTGACCCCGTTTCTCATGGGAACAGTCCAGCTCGAACTGCGAAGCCAGGTGCTCTCTGGAATGGGAAACATCCTTTACGACACAACTTTTACCACGCAGTGCCTTTACAACGCAGGTTTTTCAACGCAAGTCATTACAACGAATTGCGCTGGGGGGCGCTGTAGGATAGGTAATAGTTTAATTTACTACCAACACCTTCCCTACTATCCACGGGGACTGGAGTTGGAATAGAAATTAAACTATTCACTATCCAGCGCCCCCCAACGCAAGTCGTTGTAACGACTTGCGTTGAAAAACCTGCGTTGTAAAGGCATGCGTGGTAAAAGCATGCGTTGTAACAACGTATATCCCTCTGGAACGGAAACGAGCATCCACAGGGTCAAGACTGATTTGTATATGGCAGCGTTTAAACTGGGTGTGGCAAAGTGAGCTAAAGAACAATAATGGATTTAACCCTAATCGGTGACTGGGGGGTGAGTGTCTGAAAAGTTTCAGCGCTCCGTCCATCATCTCTATGTATTTGCTCTTTTCTTAGGGCCCCCAGACCAATCAAACTGCAGAATTTAGATTACTGATCCTTGCAGCTCCGTTACATGGGAGTTATCAAGATTATATACCAAGATGATTATTGGTTTTGAAACCTGGAGTTAAAGTATGCTCAAACAATGCAAGGAAGACAAATAAATGTGGTGGTATTTCTCATTTTAGGTGCAGCCCATAGGACTTTTAACCAGCTCTCGGACATCTAAGTTTAAATAGCCTGGAGCATGGTATAAGCTTTTGATGACCTTCTCCCCCTTGACTATGAAATAAGATCTATGTGCCATAAGCATAGCAATGATAAATTACCCGAGACAACATTATTAAGGAGGTTTGAAGTAGATATTTCAGATACAAGGGGATAACAAGGAGCCTTAAAGGGAAACCACAAGTGATATTTACCAGGTACCTGTAAATACTCCCATTCCATTATTTCTGACTGCTTCCCTCCAAGATGGCTCTAGAGCAGCTCTCAGAAGATCAATATACCCACCACAAACATAAGGTAGATGGAAATGGAGGATCAGCTGGCTTATTCCAACATCATCAACGTGGGTGGGAGGGGTGGCTGTGACCAACTTAAGGTCTGGTGGATAAAACCCATCCTTCTTTGAAAGGTTAAAGACATATGTAAAAATTGTGGAAAAGTAATTTGCTGGAAGGAGGAGGGCACTTTCCAGCCAAGAGTTATTGAGGTAGCCCAAAGTTTTTTGTTGCCAACGTTGAACTCAAATACCCACTTAGGCAATCGAATAGGGACACATGTTTCCCAGAAGGGTGCACTATCATATCATATTGATGATAGTAACTCATCAAAAAAACAGGAGGGAATTGCCAGAATTCGAAGTTTAGCAGTCACTAGAAAATTCATTATCTCCACCATTGACCTTTTAAAGTAGTACGGCTGCCCTCTTTGCCTTTTACCTACTACAACTTCTTGTGACCTGCTAGAATGATGTGCCTACTCTCTCAATACCAGCCTCCTTGACAATCATTTATTGTAATACAACAAAAACAAATCTTACACTGTGGAATTATTTTTAAATGGCTCTTACCATATCCACTTCATGGTAAAACTCTCTGAAAATGTCCTTTGCCAGCCACCTAATCTTTTACTGCCACATTTTCAACTCATTTTTTTGTAAACAGGTGAGGCATCCATATGACGGTCCTCTTGCTGCCACTGTTAATCCTTCAAAGTTTTCAGTTTTAATTTTGATTCATTTGTGTGTTCTACTGAATCTGAAGTCAATGAAAGTAATAACTGGGTTAATGGTCACTTGTTGGAAGAACTAATTCTTATCAATATGTCACGACCCCCTCATGTGCCCCGGTGTAGTGGGCCTGGCACGCAGTGCTCAGGTTATGCTACTCCTGTGGCGCCTTGTGGCATGCTATTATTCCATGTCAGGGTTTCCCCAATCTCCCTGATTTCAGTATGCCTGAGCTTGCAAGCATTTACTGAACACGTGAACGAATAGCTTGCCTTGCTCCCACTGGTACTAGGTCCTTGGAGTGTCACCCTTGCGCACGTTTAGACAAAACTAAACATTTGCTTCCTGTTAACTGCTTCCATCTGTTAGTTTGCACCTGCCCTTTCTGTAAGGCCATAGCCAGTGTACTAACACGCGTTTCCTTCAGGAGCCTTGAAGAACCTTCCTGAATGCCACATGTGCCATGTGAACCTAATGTATCCATTGGACCCTGAACATGTTACATAAACCACACCTAAACCAGAGTCCCATGTTTGGCCTTAGCTCCCTGCCCAACAAGCTTCCTGCCTACCCACTCACCTGAACAAATGATCGGACCTTGCAGTGCACTTCTCGGCTGCAGTTCAAGCTCCTCCAGTGATTCCATTGGCTCCTGCTCCCTCGACGCATCCTTCATCTCCACATCCTGCTCAGCTACTCCAATTCCTTTCAGATTTCCTGAGTCAAGACCTTCTTCGAGCTTAGAACAAGCTAAAGTACTTGGTTAAGTATAGAGTTAGTGTGCACTACCCTTTAATAGTAGTAAGCAGGCCGGAGTATCAGCATCTTCAAGACTATAGACTTCTCTTCAAGTTTCCTTCCAGTGACTTCTTGATTGTTCTTGCTCCGGACTCTTCTTGCAACCTTGGCCTTTGAATTGTTTATACAAGGACTAGAGACTTTCCTCCATGCTTTTCTGATGAACAATAGTGCCTAAGAAACTATTCTTAGATTGCTTTATTCATGTATGAACTCTGTACTGATATTTATGTTTCAAGTTTATCTTTGGGAGTGTCATTAATTCCAATCTATGTTCCAAGTGTTTCCTTGGGAGTGTCTAGCTCTAATCTGTGGTTCTGGTTATTCTGTGTCCTTGCTGTGTTTTTGAAAGAGACTTTACGTGTAAGTTACTGAAGTTATTGCAAATCCATTGTTGAGAGGCCTGTAGTGATTTGATGATATTTGTCTCTTTTTGTCATTTCTAGTGTATTGCGTCTTCATAAAATCAAAGGTTATGGCCCTGTGCACATCTACCTAGCAGACTCAGAGGGTCTCCTGTTAATGCTGTGCCGCACAGTTGCTGACGAACTAGTATCATAAATCTATTCTTTCTTATTCTGTCAACTCCCCTCCATCCCCCTCCCCAAATCCCTGCAGGGATAGGACGTTCAGCATTAGTTCCAGTACTATCTTTGCAGTTGGAACCAGTTGAGTGCATAACACAATAGATTAGTCATAATATAAACTTAATTTTCGATCACATCTTTCCAATATTTTGAATTGATAATTTAAAGCAAAATCAGTATACCATTATGTTTAAAGGCTAGGCATATCTTTCGAAGTGTCTATAAACACTGCTGTACAAACTATGTATGGCTAACCTTGTAACAGAAATGCTAATGTGTTTGCTTATGAAATTAATTAAATACTTTGAAATAAAAAAAGCATGGGTAAGGAGTGTCAATGAAGACTTTTTAGACTAATCATCTAGTGAAAAGGGGTTAGTTAACAACAGAACTGCCTTTAATTCCTACGGTTTCCAAATGTGTTACATGAAAAAGAATACAATGTCTGAGTAACTAAACAAGGTCTGCTTAGCTTATGTATTAATACGTTTAAGAGTGACACCTCCTGCTGTGGCAAAAGAATCTGTGGATTAGCTGGAGGTCTGAGTAAACCTCACTGCTCCCTAAATGGTTTAATGAATGAAGCTCGTAAACATAACTTTATAGGTGATTGGATGGAGTGATTTATACTTCTGTGACACCTATTTCCATATAACAGTGAGAAAGGGGAATCAGAGAAGAAAGTGGCATACGAGAAAGAAGGATAAGAGTGTAAATTGGCTAAAAGGGAGCACAGTAGCCATGAAGGGGGAGAGGAGAATATTTTTTTCCAAGATGAAGAGGAAGTTAATTTTTTTAAAGATAGAAAGAAAAAGTATGGTGAGACTGCAAGTAGATCAATCATTCAGACAATTGGGGATAGCGAGAGGTAGATAAGACATAATCCTCTCTTTCTGATCCCATTTATGCGTTGGGTTGCTGTGCCATCACTGAGATTTCTAAACTTCCAAATCTGTCAAAGCTCATTACTTTATTTTTTGTTCTCCAATTCCATTTATCACTCTACTACGGTCTCAGAACAAAGAAGAAAATACTTTTCTAACATCTGGGCTGTGTGTTCAGTGGCTGGGTACATTATCCAACAGGACTATCTATAAGTAAATGTTATGATATAGCAACTCCTATTTGGAAAAAATATTGGTCAAATAGTCTACGAGTCAGTCTCTCAGAGGTAAGCAAGATAGGGCCAAAGTAGGACACAGCATAGTAGTTATTGCTCTCTCATTAGGTGTGGTTGGAATAAATATTTGTAAGAAAATGGAATGTTAGTTGAGGGGATGACTACTCAGTTAAAATAATTATAAACCTGGTCCGGGTGAACCACAAAAGTCAGTACATAAACCTGTGCTTCACCCTCTAGTAGCTTAATACAACGCAAACAGGCTTAATTTAGAGGCACTGTGTAAATTATTTATGCAGTAATCAAACAGCAATAAAATAAAAACACAAGGAAACCATCCCAAACCACTTTAGTAAAATAGAGTAAACTTCAATAAATAAAATAACACCAAAACGACAAATCTCCAATTAAGTTTGAATTTCAAAAAGTGCCAATTATGGTTATTTGGTCGCACTAGACCTGATCAAAGTCAAAAAGTTAAGTCTGACTGCAAGGGAATGTTGGATATATAGTAGAGACCAGGTTCGTCTGGACAGTAAGTTTACTTTCTGACTTAGAAAAAATAGTCGTCGATGAGTCACTGGCGGGGCAAGATGCTGGCTGTATCTGAAGCAGGGTTCAATGATGACAGATTACTTTTTAGAGTGACATTCCACGTGCATTTATTGACAAAGGTAAGAAAGCTGCAAGTTGGCAAAGTCCAAAGTCTGCGCACAGGAAGGTCTCAGCGTCGATTGACTTTGGCTCAGTGCTGGTCTCGTTGAAGCCCTCTACGTTCGGACTTAGAACTTTTATGGAAGTCTTAACTTGTTTGGTAGGGCAAACTAGCAAGCCAAGGCTGACCAGTGTTATGACAGCTGTGGCTTCAATGGTGGCCCCTGTCTTGGACGGTTCTCCAGGCAGAAAGTTGGCTAAACGTTTATAAGTCCCAGCTTTTGCAGTTTAGAAAGGATGAGTACACTCTAATTCCAGCCAAGGTTCCAGGACCTGGGTGACACAATTTGGGTTTAGGACTCACTTCAGCAGAGGCCAACAGTAGGGTTCAAGGAAGGTCCACTTGGAACTGGTCAGCCGGGCAGCCACAAGGAAAAGGGCAGTTGCAAACATGCTGTGTCCCTATAGATCACGCAAGTCAGCCAACTGACCCTTCTGTCCCAACATCATTTCTGGGGTCCCGAGTTCAAGACAAGCTGGTCAGGTTTCCCTCATGTTCTTCAGACAGCAGAGTAGTCCTTCATTTGATTCTTCTCAGGTCCACAAGTGTCCTGAGATGTGTACTCAGGATGCCACTTGCATGTCTAGTGCTAGCCTATGGGTGAGGGAAACTCCCAGTCACTCTCTGACCAAAAGGTGTAAAAGTTCCCAGGGGAGACTCTCCTCACTTTCGGAACATTTGCTGTGTGTGTTTGCTGTTAACTATCCCACAGTCCCCTTCTCTACCTAAATCCTACATGGCAGAACCTTTCTTCCCCTGGTCAGAGCTCTACTGCCAGGCCAGAGTTGTGGCTATGATAAATGGGCAAACCCTACCTTGAGGTCACTCTAAGCCAGTTCTGGGGCAGCCTCCCCTCCCATTGGGTTTTAATCCAAACTGACAACAATAACAAAGGGAGAGAGGCCTAGGTGTGAACTACATCTGCCAGTAACAAGGTAGGCATCCTTTCAAGCTCAGGAATGAGCTGGAAATATCCCCAAGGCTATTCTCGGGCAGCCCCCCCTCCCACTATGTTTGAAGCCAAACTGACTATGAGAACAAAGAGAGACATGTGCAATATTGTCCAGTGACAAGGTAGGCATCCATTAAAGCTCATGAATGAGCTGGAAATACACCCAAGGCCATTCTGCCCAAGGAAGGAAAAACACCTGCTCATTACCCACCATATTTTTCACTGTCTGGGAGCAATCCACATCTCATCACAGGCAAGTCATTAACAGTCAGGCTACTGTGGACAGTGGCAGAAAGGCTCATTTGGCTTATGAGGGAAAATTACAACTTTCTAAAGGTCTAATTTTCAAAATAGTAGTACAAAAATCTGACTTAGGCATTAGGTTTTTGAACCACTTTTCTTGTAGCTTCCAAACTGAAATCAAGCAGAAACAAGTTTTTATTGTGTAACTCAGTATTTTCTAAGGGAGGTCCAGCCTTGCCATAGTGAAGAATGACTTTGTAGTTTTTTCACTGAAAGGACATGTAAAACTTTAAATATACACCTACATTGTTTTTAATACCATGTACCCTGCCATAGGGGCATTCAGGATCTACCTTAGGGGTGACTTAGAAGTACAGAAAAGGATTGTTTTAGGCCAGTCCTAAGGGTTATTTTGCCAGGTCGAAATTTCTGTTTAAAACTTCACACACAGTCTGGCAAGGTAGGCCTGGAGACATGTTTTTCAGAGCTCCTTCAGTGGGCGATCAAAGAGTACTGCAGCCCCTTGTAGCTTTTAATTTACAGGTCTTCTGTGCATGTAGAACAATATAGTAGGGATTTAGAAGTACATTAAATGGTTCAACTAGGTGTAAGCCAATTTTACAATGTTTAAAATTGAAAGCACAAGACCTTTATCAGTGGTTAGCAGGAGTAAAGGGTGCAGAGTCCTATGTCCCAAAAATGAGTTCAGCCAAGGAAGGCAGAAATCTGAGGGAATACCACACAAAAGATGGTAACTTCCAACAATATTCTACTACATAAGTGGGTATATGGGCTCCCATTTGCAGAGTATTCTTTCATGAAGGGGGCAACTTTCATTTGCTGCTCACTTGACAAACTTATGGCATGCAAAAGTCACTTCATATTTATCTTATTCCACTCAAGGACATCCTGTTACAAATAGTAATACATCTTAAATTTATCATGTGGCCAGGTAGTCCTTCCCCCTCAGTAAAAGGATTCACATTCCCTTCGCTGTACTGAAGTTGGTTCCATACTAATAAAATAATACAACCCTGGGTTGTAGCTGTTCCGGGCAACTTTCTGGCCAACAGAAATTAAAATGTATTTGAGGAAACACTTCATACTACAATTCTGCTACTTCTACGCATAGAAATAAAAAATACATCCATTACCCGTTTTAATGGTGCTCAATTTATCAACTCTAAAAAAAGAAAAGGCTAAGTTAGCTTTGCTCGAACTTTAATTCATGGGCTCTAAAACACTACATTTTCAGTGAGAAGTGGTCAACACCCTAAACCATCCTACCACCCACATAACACAACAAGATAAAAAAAATAAGAATGTGTGTGGTTTTAAGGACTTATTTTAGACTTGACAAGAATAAAATATGCAAACCATATGGAGCAATATTCGCCATACAGAACAAAACAACAGTTACAATGTATGTTATTTTTTTTCAGTATTTTAAATTGCACCAAAATGCAGATGGTGACTATAATGGAATTCTATGTACGCATAATTTGTATTCTGTATGATTATTGAAAAATCTTTACAAATACACAGAGTGGTAAACCCACCAATAGAAAAGGACGTAAAACAAGAAGAAGAATTATTCCATGTGATAAGGACGTCTGTCTTGGGCCGATTCAAGGAGACTTGACTCAAATTAAATCAGTGTATATTCCACCCACCCCAACAATAACCCCACACAGAAGGTTCTCATCATCAGTGATCCTTGGGCTTAAAGCAGAAATCGCTGTGCAGATATGCGAAGATAGCGGCTGTGGCCCTTGGGTTTTAGATACCCTATTGTCTGTGCCCACTTTGCACTATCAGGGGTCAGAGACATGCTGCCGACTACCTGGAATCTTTTTGTTAACCCACGCTTAATGTGTGTAAAATGATGTTAAAGAATTTCCCTTCGTGAGCCAAGACTGGGTCATCACGAGGATTAAACCGTAAAGATAAGGCCTAATTGCAAGTTTGGCATCCCTATAACAAGAACAAAGGTTTCAAAAGGGAGTGGCGAGCGGTCCCAAATTTTGGGCAGCAGAGTAACAAATAAGTTAAGGATTTTTTTGTGGCTGTAGAATCTACAATTTGGAGGAATAGTTGAATCATGCCTCCACTGAGGTTGAAAATCATTTATGGGAAGTGCCAAAAGCCTTGCTGCAAGTATCTTTCTTCTACAAGACTTGAAAAAAATAATATTTCAAGTAATATTGTGACCATAAGGTTACATATGAAGGGGGGATTACTTTGAATTGATCCTATAGCTACAAGGTTGGTTTATACCTTTCCCAAGATTTAATCTTTTCCACTGTAGTATTAGTTGTTTTACTGCAGAATATGGTAGTCTGCCTTCCCTTAGTATATCCAGGTCAAGGGCTAGATCGAAACAAGTCTGATCTAAATATCGAGACATGTCATTAGCCAGTCTATTGAAGATGCCCTGCAACCCTGCCTTTAATGTTCTGAGCCTGGCGGGAAAAATCTGATAGCAGCCCTTGAAAAATTGTGATTTACATATTAATCTTGTTTTACTCATCCAAACTCTATCCGGATTTGGGCTCACTATATGCATCAAGTAATTGAAATATTCTTTTGTAGGTCTCGGTTTGGATTTTATCCAGCATGGCTTCCAATTTTGATGGAAAGTCTTGTTGACCGTAAGAGATTATTGGCATTAATGTGGCCTTAGAGACTCTTATTTTGGCCTAAGCCAATGGACTGTACAAGTTTGCATTTAGTTTACATAGGGTAAATATTCGGCTTTGTGCTTTCTTCTACAGAGCCCTAATGTGAGCGTATGCTGTGCTAATATCAGATAGTCGAACCCCCAAATACTTGTATGTTCTTGTGTATTCTAATCTTAGGGGGCCAGCTTCCGAACTTTCTTTGCTTCCTCCATGAGTTTCCCAGAGGCAGTGAATTTACTTTTATTTGCATCCATCCTGTTGCTTTGATTGAATTTATGCACTTCATCTCAGTATCGCGGAAGAATCTATTGTAGGTTGGTCCAAGATAACTAGATTGTCCTTATATTGTAGTTTTGGGATTTTTTGTGAGATGATCTTGAAATGACTTGGCCTTTGCGATCGAGATCCCCAGATCTGCGGTGTACAGACTGAATAGTAGTGGACTAAATGTGCGGATCCCCAGATCTGCGGTGTACAGACTGAATAGTAGTGGACTAAATGTGCAGCTTTGTTTAATGCCCCTATTTGTGTAGATTTTTTTGCGATACCCTGTTCCCTTGGCTAAGATTAACTGGCACCAATGTATCCATGTAGAGAGCGAGAATTGCTTTTTAAAGGGTTTGGGGGATGCCCCAGTCTGACAGTTTCCTCCATAATATGTCCATCCACTCCATCAAAAGCCACAGAATAGTCCACAAAGCTCATGAGTGTTGGAGGTTGGTTGGCAGTGGTCGCTTTACATGGGAGATATGTGAGTGGGACAACTTTGTCAATCATTGAGGCACTTTGCCTGAAACATGTACATAAGTAATTTGTTACTATCGTCGATTTAAGATTCAGCGGTGGTCTTTGCAAGTAAGGCGGGGGCTGGGCAGGGAATTTGACAGACGACGGAACAGAGAAATTTAAATAAATAAACAATTACTCCTCTGTCGGCATCCCTACTCTACCCTCCCCTCCCCTCTCCCCTCCCCGCCCCACCACGTTTACCTGTACGGACGGCTGCTGTTAAGATTTTTATTTGTGCTTTTCATTCTGCTTTTCGTTCATGCAAAACTAACAGGAAGGGGGTTTTATAAATCACGTCTTTCCATTTTACCACTTGTTTTTCACCAAGTGATGCTTAACTACATCTGAAGCATTTCTCATAACCCCCATTTACTTCATTGATTTTTACACTGAATGGCCGTTATTTGCTGCGTAAATAAAAAATAAAAAAAGCACATGGATATAAAAACTTTTTTGAACCAGAGAAAATCTTCAAGTGATTTCCTGAGACAAATTCTTGGCAGAAAAAGTTCAATAAAAAACAACATGGGTCATCAAAACAACTTTAAGCTACTGAAGTCCCATCATACACAGAGTGCTCTACTGTGGCTGCCAAAGCAGCTGACCGCTTCTGAATCATCATGTGCTGAGCTTACTAACTGGACATCGTGTCTGAACACTGCTCATCACTAGGCAACACCGTTTTTTACAGCCAGTGTGCCAATTCATTAAAAAATACAGAGTGAGGTTTTGGCTCCATCCTGAGGACTGTCGCTCTCTTACCTCATGCTGCTGGCTGTTTGGGGTACCATTCCACATACTAGTATGTGCTTCCTTTAGAATGCACGAGGGCTAGTTTCATATGAGCAGAATACACCCAATCAGCACACTGTTTCTCACATAGAATTCAAGATGGTCTCTATGCATCCTATAAAGAATTTAGCTCTCATTACAATCAAATATTGGGAAGGAATACTCAGTGTACTGTGCAGTCTTACCAACAGCAGAAATGTTATCCCTGAGAACGCCAACTTTATTTACCCCAAGGAATCGCATATATTAACTTATAGGGAACAAATTATAAACTGCTTGCGGCGATCACAAAGATTACTGAAGTTAACATGATGACAAGAAATGTTCAAGAACCTCAGTATAAATAAGTACAAAGAGACTTATTTTGTTAAAGCCTTCAGAATATTTGGGAAAAGTCTACTCTAAACATTGGCCGATTTAAGAAGTAGAGATGCCGAGTTTATTGTGTTTTTTCTGTTCAACGCACATAAAGCACGCATGCAGGAGATACAAAACAAGTAATAGAAATATTTTAAAGCATTCATTTTTATAATATTTACTTCTGAACATCATAGACTGACACACATTAAAATCTCAGCAGCAAGCAAGTGGGTTTTGCAACCCATATTACAACAGCTAACTTTCAGTTTAATCCTGTCAAACAACATATGAACACTGTTTATTAAGATACTTCAATCGCTAAGTAAATAGGAAATGGAAGAGCTGACATTTTGGAGTTCCATGCCCCATTTACAACGATACTGAGACGCATTTTAGAGACAGTACTTAAGTGTAATGTTTTGCTTTTAAAATCTTAACATGGAGAGATCGTAGTGTTATTTGATTTATTCTTTCAATAGATGGAGATATGTAACATGAAAATCATAAGAAATATTTAACCCAAGGCGGAGGTCCTTTCACTGCACGCAAACACGTTTCAACAGTTTAGTAACTTTTGATCCGTTTGAGCTAGAAACTATTTTCTTTGTTAAAATCTTCGGATTGTGGATTATGTGGCAGATCCAAAATTATCTGAAAAAGTTGCAGCCGCAGAATGGCATAATTCCAGGGGTCTTGCATACAGCCCCTTCAGAAGCTGTTCAGTACACCATGCTATTGCACTGTGATGCCTAACAGAGCCAGGCTTGGTAAAACCTTCAAAGGCAATGGACATTGCACTCTAGCATCCATACATTGCAAGCCCCGAGACAAGACATTCCTGTGTTCCCGCTTTCCTTCTTTTGACCCTCTGTACCCAATAATAACTGTGCTCTAAGTCATACGAGATAGAGTCACAGGAAAGAAGAACTTTTCCGTCCCTTCAAACCCTTGAATTACACAACACTCTCCCCATGCGGTTTCGTGGCTCAATTCAATAATGCAATGTTCTCTGATGTGCACTGCCAAGTCGTTTCATAATTAAACAAAAACGATTTGTATTTAGTGACGTCACAGACTTCAGAACTCTACTGCCATGGTCTCAGCTTGTTAGTCCGCTGTGTATTATATAATGTGTACTTCCACTCATGACCTGGTTCAGGAGGACTGCTATTTTCGTCACAAGCTAAACGTCAAAGGCATATGATTCACTCCACCAGATGAGAAACCGCCCACCACGAAGGTCCCTGCAACCTGAGAAACAGAGCCATTAACCATCCACCGTTCTTCCCTGCAGAAACCATCACTAAACGCTGAGCAGCACAGACCTGTCTTTACACAGGCCAGACAAGATGGCGCATGGCCACAGCTCCCTTCAGCGACAATCCTCAGAACCGAGTTTACAGGCGGCCCTCGGGGCACAGAACTGCTCTTAAGAGGCGCTATACAAAGGCTTAGCCTTGTGCACGCTTGTGAGGAGGGACTTCGGATCTCCGGTATTACTGCTGCTGTCTCTTTACCTTTTGCAATATTCCACGAATCTGTAAACTTCGCAACACAAAAACATAGCCGGCGGTAGCCTACTGTAGTATCTGGCATTGTTTCTATTATATATTTTGCATTTCCCCTTTAACTGGCTTGTATTCATTTCATTATCTGTGTTCTATGTTCCATGATGTAATCGCTGTGAGGACAGTTACTCACTGTGTATGCTGACAGAAGATCTGTATGGATGTGCTCTTACTTATGGAATAAACCTAACCTTATTTTACTTCAATTCATCTTTTAATTCATTCTTATGATACTACACCTACCTTGTTTATAGCATCTGTTTTCAATCCTTTTAGGGGTTTAGGTGAGACGGGCTCTTCCAGATCTCAGACCCGGTAGTCATTAAAAAAGAACAGTGAAACGGGTCCCTATCGGATCAAAAACTCTACTCGATTTCTGAACACTTGATGTAAAAAACGTTAATATTTCAGCCCTCATCATTTTGCTGAAGTTGAATTATTCACACAAACTGCCAAAGTCCTTGTACTGATATAGAGTCGATGTGGTTCCTGTGCCTCCATGAGTGGTTGGATAAAAGCGTTGACATGAAGAGTACAGGTACAGCCTCCGAGGATCCAGAAAGGCTGCGGTTGGTCTCTTGTGCGCCTCCCTATCTTTAGCCCAGATGCTGTCTTCCTGCCAAACCCCTGGTCTCCCGCAACTCACTTGAATAGAACCTCAAAGTCAAAAGCTGAGCAGACAAGGACCCAAAGGAGGGGTTTCTGCCATTAAGGGGGTCACCAGTGAAGGTTCTGAGGGACCAAAGGATGGGCTTCTGCCGTTCAGGGAGCCACCAGTGAAGGTTCTCAGGAACCAACGGAGGGGCTTCTGTCGTCCAGGGGGTACACCAGTGAATGCGCTTAGGAACCAAAGGAGTGGCTCCTGTCATTAAGTGAGTCACCAGTGAAGGTTCTGAGGGACCAAAGAGGGGTTTAGTTCAGGGGTCGCCATTGAAGGTTCTAAGGGACCGAAGGAGGGGCTTCTGCCCTTCAGGGGGTCACCAGTGAAGGTTCTCAGGAACCAACAGAGGGGTATCGACCGTTCAGGGGCTCACCAATGAAGGTTCTGAGGGACCGAACGAGGGGCTTCTGCCGTCCAGGGGGTACACCAGTGAAGGTTCTAAGGGACCGAAGGAGGGGCGTCTGCCATCCAGGGGGTACACCAGTAAAGGTTCTCAGGGGCAGAGCAGAGGAGTTTGCGGGAGTCCCACTTTCTAACATTAACTCTCTCTAAACTGAGCACTTTGATGCCTGTGTTATCCAAGCACCACAGCTTTAAGTGGGCCGGGTCCCGCCGGTGCTCAGCACCGGCAGTTCCATATAGCAGGTACTGAGACGGGTCTCTATCAGGCTCTCCATTTTTCCCCTCACCCTCAGGGTGAAAAAATAAATCTCAACTCTGCAGCGGTCCCACCCTTCACTGCCTTTGATGTAATTTCAAAGTCTTTCATTGTACTTTTGCAGTCTCCTCGTTTCATATTGGAAGCATTTTCAATAGTCTATGCAACAAAGCCATGGTTGCTGCTTATTTATCCTATGCAACTAACAACCATTAACAAAGCCAATAGTCCTGGCTTGTTGTAGGTGTAATGCTACTTGTTGTATCATATATCTGGATTCAAGCATAGAAGCATCAAAATACTAGGCAAGCAGAGGTTTTTAGATTAGGTGTTTATAAGCCACACCCTTAATTACATCGGCCACGCCCTGTTGAGACCCTCCCCCTAATTTTTTCATCCCACTTAAAGCTCTGAAAAAGCGTACCCACTCTGACTATTAACCCCTTAAGTGCTGATGACGGAACCGCTACGTCATCAGCTGCGGTGGCGCTGTGCTGATGACGGAGCGGTTCCGTCAGGGCCCGCCCGCCGCTCATGCACGGCGCGAATTCCGCGCCTGCGCTGAGCGTTCCATTGAGTGGGCGGGGCCATGACGGAACCGCTCCGTCATAAGCAGAGCGCAACCAACGCTGGTGACGGAGCGGTTCCGTCACCAGCATGCGGCCGCCGCGCGGCCGCCCCGCCCCATTAGCACGGCGGCGGAATAGCCGCCACAGTGAAGGGGTTAAAAAAATATGTCCACTTATCTACAGGTATCTGTAACGGGTGTACTAGGTCAACAACCTATAATTCCGGCAAACATAATGATTTAACGACTTTAAAATATTGATCAGAAACTCCTGCTCTATGGCCTGCCAAAGTGCAGGAGACACTTCAAACACGGGTCTCAGCACTCCATGAATCAGAGAGACTAGCCATGAGGGCAGGAGCGCATGACAATATCCTAGCTCACTGTAAGACAGCGAACAGGATAGGCCACTTGTACCAGGCGATTCCTTCATTATAATAATAAGACAACTCTTCCAAGTTGAGGGCCTGTGCACGGCTACCACATCGTCAAGGCTTGACAGCCCATGCAGATGCTGAGGATAGCAACCAAGCAAGGCGCATGCGTCACAGCCAAGAATGGAGGGGCAGAGAAGTGACTGCCCCAGATACCCTCTGACGCACACCAGGGCAGAACTATCAGATGGACCAATGAGGCCCTGAGCAAATAAATACTATGCACCAGGGCACACATCTTACAACATAAATGGGGAATGAATTGGCATAGATAACACAAAATGACATCACGTGGGGATGTTACGTGACCGGAAATAATGCAACCTCCGGAACGAGCATATTTTACAGGCAAAACAGAGATAGAATCTTTTTACTTCGTTCCTAAGAAAGTATATGTGGGCATAAAAGTTAAGTATTGATACACATGCCATGTAGTTATGCATTTAATTATTTGTCATTTTTATCTTGCGCCGGCAGTACCTATGGGTGAGAGAACGCTTCAGGAAACAGAAGGTTTGTACAAATAGCAGACAGGAAATAAAATAAACTTTCAAGTTGTAAAGTACAGGGTCATCAGATAAATAGTATAGTGTCGCCCATGCAGTTGTACACATGTCTGCGAAAGGAAAACATTGAAGGCTTTAGAAGACTATATTAAAAAAGCGCATGCAATTATAAACATTTTAACATTCGTTTAGTTGAAACATAAACGAAGTACAATCCTTCTGACCATTTGCAAATAGAACAAAGAACGAATATAGTTTCTTAGCGAGCGACCCATATTTTATTACCATTTATAAAGCAAACACATCAAGTTGATATCTTAAATGACACAAAGGCGATTGATTTCATTACATTAAAACATTGTGCAGATTACACAAGCTTACAAGCACTATTTTATCAGATGCAAAAGCTACAATAAAAATGCTCTTGCTAAAATCCCACTGCTGTTTCAACCTAGTTGCGCAGGACATCAAATCTGTAATTATCAGGGCTCTCTTGGTGCCAAGTTTGTACCCAATGTTCATATTGTGCGAACTGATGAGAACCTCTCAATTTGGCTTCTAAAGCGTTCGGCTGGGCTAATAAAACCAGCCCTATAATATGGCGCGCGCATCACTCGTTCCACGTGTGGAGCGCACATCACTCGTTCCATGTGTGGAGCGCACATCACTCGTTCCATGTGTGGAGGGCGCATCACTCGTTCCATGTGTGGAGGGCGCATCACTCGTTCCATGTGTGGAGCGCACATCACTCCTTCCATGTGTGGAGGGCGCATCACTCCTTCCTTGTGTGTGTCCACAGGCGTTCACTACGTGCAGTATTCGCAAGTCACCAATCCCCTGTAGGTTCCTCGTAGTTAATGCGCTCCACGTTCTTTTTGGATGGACCGTGCGATTAGTGGGCAGCCGATAGGGGGCATTAGGTGGGGGGACGACAACAAAAGAGGCCTTGGCACCCTGCTGACCTCTTAAAGGATACCCCGTGTGCAGCCTCACACCACCCACCCACACCTGAAGCCATGAGGCCATAAACCGAGGCGGACACACTGCCCATCCGATCTAGCAGAGGGTTAAGACCAGGAACTGCAACTGGCCCCCTCTAGACTACCCTGAAGGGGTCGTGGCCCGCTGCAGGTGGGATTTGGGGTCGCCCACTGTCTCCGAGGCACTGAATGACGCGTGTTTACACCACTGGAATTCTTTAAACTAGCTAAATGCATTTTGGGGTTTGTAGTTTCCTTTCGCTTCACTGGAAGCACTTGGACTATCAAATTACAAAATACGCACAGCCCGGGCTGCTTCTTCACGCCCAAACTATCAAGTGAGAGGAAGAAAGAGTCCGGGGAGAAGCCGCTGTCTGGGAATGTGAAAGGTTCGTGTTAAACAATTTAACTGTCAGAGTACCACTCAAAGATTACGGAAAACCCGTCCCTCACCTGAACGTCAAACAGCAGCACACGTGCGGTGGATTCTCACCGAGGGAATCTGTCAGAACACCTCACACATACCTCACGCATCGCCACAGACAAGGCACGCGAAGTCTGTTTACCTGAATGGAAAATAGATGCCCGATGTTCCACTGGCTGAGAGGGGATGAAGGGAGCCCACCGCGTCGCTTCTGTGCCTTCCCGCTCTTCAGATCGGACTGCGCAGCGGCTCCCCGGGGCCCCGAACAGGTCCAGCAGAGCGGCTTCAAAGGCGCCTTGAAAGTTTCCTCGGGAGAGGGAGAGCGGGAACTGCAGTCGGAGCGGAGCGAGCCGCACTCCCCATCTGGAAAGAAGGCACAGGCAGCGGACGGAGATAGAGAGGCATTTCCTGCGCTGCCAAAAGGACTTTCTATAAACTCCATGTGTAGATGCGAGGGGAGGGGGGCTCGAGAGAGCCCGCAGGGTTGCTTTTTAAAGCAACAGTGCCGCCTGTTTCGCCCAAACGGGCTCCATGCGCAGCCTTTGAAATCCTATGCGCTGGTACTGAAGCAGAGAGATGAAAATGACGGCGACGTTTCCTCCTGTGTGAAGCTGAAAAGCGCAGCTTTCTTTGCAGAGGTACTGGACCAAGCCGTGGGCGCAATCGTTCTTTCTTGAAGGCAGTGCAAATGCTGCCACTTCACAGTACGAGCGCAATCCATTTAGGGGGTAGTACCTGTATTTCCTAGGAAAGCCCGCCCAGTGCCCTGCACCATGTGAATGAAAAGGGATTACTGTTATCAGATCAGAAATACGATGTTTTGTTGTTTGTTGGCTTGACTCCTGGCTTCTGGTCAGTACAATGCTTATCACGGACACACTGTGTGATCTTATGAAATGTAATTTGACCACCTGGTTGTCCCGTATTCGAATTAAAATATATATAGTCATAAGAAGGGTAAGTCTGAATACACCAACAGTGACCTCAACTTTTCAATTTTATCAGGTGTGTGCATTACATAGCATATTTGATAATGTCACTGTAAGTGACATCATACAACCCGTGACCTAAGCCAGAATTATCTCAGCAAATACAATTGCAAGAACATCAGAGATGTGAATAAAATGCACTCTAAAATATTGTTTTTCCTGGCAACAATGTTAAAATGGGAACCTGTTACATCAGACACCAATTTATGTTCATGGCGTTTCCGATCACCTTGATTGAGTGGTGTTCAATCAACCGCATGGAACATCAGGCAAGAATGTTGGCTGTCAGGCCACGGATTACACCTCTGCACAAAGAATGACAAACTTGCACCTCTTCCCGTGTCAAATCGACACCAAGAGTTTCTGAAAAGTGATTTGGACACGACCTTTATTTACATTGCCCTTTCCAAGATGGTGGTCTGTCAGGAGAATTCATTATGAAACTCCCACTCCAAGATTTTGTTTTTGGGAAGGCAGATACTATTTGAAACGTGTAGAAGGAGGCATTGACAAGTGATTAATGCACCACAACACATTTGTTGCCATATTGTTCTTACATTATTTCCCCCTTGCAACTAATTTTGTCCCTTATTTTTAGGTGCCATCTACATCTGTCTGCTGTAGAAAACCTATTGCTGCAATACCAATACTTCAAGTGGACTTTGGGGCAGCCCCTTGCTTATTATTTATTGGTATCTTGTCAATCTCATTTATTAACTTCTTATTCGATTGGTTTCCTTCCTATTCTTGTGTTTCTCCCGCTTCTGGAGTATGGCTCTTTACCATTGTTCTCATCGGATGACGTGTATCTGCTCGTAGCTCACATCATGAACTACTTTTTTAGGTCAAAGCCTACCAGACTACACAGCTGTCTAGTTTGCTAAAGAGAAAATTGGTGTGGGAGCACACTGCTTCACCTCCCAGCAGGGTCGCCCTAAGCATCATGGTAGATGCAGTCCGACCAGCGAGTACACTTGCAAAGTCTTTAGAGTGTTTCACCAGGTGGGTGCAGATTAGTGCTGGCCATCTCTGGACACGTGTTTCTAGATTATTATCTGTCATCAGCAGAGATTAGGCATTATTTGGGGTTGCTGAGCAGGCTGCCGTATCCGTGGAACGTAGTATCTCTCCAGGCGCACATGTGCCTCTCCACGAGCTCGTCAGCCCACTGCAGCTCGAGGGAGCATTCAAGTAGAAAATTGGTGTGGAGCACCCTGCTTCACCTCCCAACAGGGTCACCTTAAGCATCATGGTAGAAGCAGTCCGACAAGCGAGTACACTTGCAAAGTCTTTAGAGTTTTTCACCAGAACCAATCATACATGAACTACCTATAGATACCAAAGGGTCACGGGATTTCAAAGTGTGGCGTATGTATGAAAAATCTAGCATTGGTGCTGAGAAGTATGCATTTTTTAGAAAGGTATCTACAGGACTTGTAATGCCACCTGGTCTCCGTCCAACCACGGTTCCAGGGATGAGGCAAGCTGTGACTCTAAGCTTGACCACCAGACCAGTCATTGTACAGTCCTAGATGTGTGCACCTTGATTCTAGATTTACTTTATGGGGCATACTTCTCAGCACCAATGCTAGATTTTTCATACATACGCCACGCTTTGAAATCCCGTGACCCTTGGGTATCTATAGGTAGTTCATGTATGATTGGTCCTTTCCTTCTGTTTGTAATTTGTTAACGCTATTACCGGAGATACCACGAACTACATTGCCCAAACTATTTTGTAGTTCCATACGTAATCTCGCGTGATCCCGCTCTTTTTGGGTCTCTCGTTTTAAATATAATTAGTTTCCTTTATGGATATTAGGTATTTAGTTACTATTTACCTCATATATTTTGTGCATTTTATTGTAACCACCCATGCATCTAGAAGCTAACATGTAGCGGTGGAACTACAATGCCCATCTTTTTTGTAGTCCATTTTGTAATTCCGCGAGATTACATCGTTCATTTTCCTGTTCGTGACTCCGACAAACAGGAACTGATGATCCAAGGCTATTTAACTGACTGAAGCCTCCCATTCCGTACCCCCCCGCCCCCCCAACGGTTCTCTTGACCGTCTGAGGTACTGACGGAAAGGTGAGAGGCTCTGATTGTGCATTGTGCTTTCTCGGGCTGTTTGGGCTGATCCGTCTGTTTTGAGGGTTTTGAGGGTTGGGACTGGCCGTGGTAAAGACATGTAAACACCAGGGCTATACTCTAGACACACGTCATGCAGTCATAGAGGATTCACTGTATGTCCTGACTGTGAATATTGCTAAATATCGGCTTCTACAAATATGGCTAATTTTGGTAATTTTGTTTGTTTGCTACTGACAGTTGCAAAGCTTCAGCCAAGTTGTGTACACCATCTTTGGCGCGGTTTGGAGCCTGCAATGTACTATTTTTGGAATTATATAATTACATATGTGTGTTCAGGAGTTGGGGAGATTTGTTGTACTGTACACTTTGGACACTTGTCTTTGTAATTTAATGTTAAAGAAAAGTACATATCAATAATTTTAGTCTGGTGTACTCTTCTTTTTAGAGTAGTGCCTCCTTTATCTTGAGCTGTTGCCAGGTGGGGCGAGGTTTTGTCCTCTATCTTATCAAGGTAAGATGGAATGTTGCCCCTTTGAGTGGGTGTGTGGGTGATGGCACAATTTTGGAGCCACACAGTAATAGAGAACGATAGAGTTCCCCTCCTTTTGCAAGTTTCAAATGTATGTTGTTTTCTGTTTTTTAATTTTTCAGAATTTCATGAACACTGTGAGGATTCCTGGGCTGTGAGATGCTATACTCACACTATATCCTTTTCTAGTATTGTAAATAGCAGTAGCTTTTTCTTCAAAAAGGTCCTGACGAAAGCACATGGCTTTATATTTGGCCGAGAAGTGCTGAAACATGTTGACCATTCTTGCTAAGGGCAGCTATTTGTTAAAACTGGTCCTAGAGTTTTGTTTTTAACCATTGATCGTGACTTACATTAATAAATTCTAAGATTGTTCACGCATCAATTTTATATCCATTGCACTCTATATCTTTTTACACTTCACTTTCTGCACTGCACTATGATACTTTGATCCCACAAACGTAACATTGCTCATCTTGGTTAAACATATCCTTTGACACTCAAGAGCTCTGATATATATGGCGCTTGATTGTCATACTATCCATAAAGGATACCCAAATGATGAAGCGTATCACCAGGCTTGGTGATTGATGGGAATCCAATACATATAAAGTTATATGTCATTTTTTTCCAACACATTTTGAAATCTTGCTTAGGAGCTTCTCCAATTGTTGTCTTTTTCTATAGAGGCTGGTTTATATTTTGTATTTACACGACCTTTTTACCATGTCAGGTGCCTTCCAGTGAGGTAGGTGGGTTGTGTGGCTGGGCGACCACCTTTTCTCTTTGCCTAGGTCTTTCTTGTTTTGTCTCTTCTCAAGCGTGGGGGGTGTAGTTAATTCTGGACAGACACAGCAGTGGCAAACAACGGGTCGGCATGAATCAAAACTTCCACCAAGTGGCGCTGTAACATAAATAATGTAGTATGCACCGCAAAGGTAAGGAGTATACCGATTATAAACTTTATTTCGATTTTAAAATAAATCATCATCACAGCGCAAACACGGGGACCGATTTAATTAATGATATTACTAACACATGAAGCACGATTTGAGTATCACGATCGGTTACAACATTGTTAAAACAATAAATAACACTTTAGTACATTTTAAAAAACCACATCAAGGTGGCAACCAAAAGAGCAGCATCTATTTGTTTTTTAAAAGAACATCGTCATACAAAAGTAAAAGTAGAAATCCAAGTTCTAGACATTAAATCAATGTTAATAAAATGGAGGAGTTTTATCTGTTCCTCCCTGCAGATAAAAGAATCCCCCATGCCCAGGCCAAAAATTTGGCTAGAGTGACCACAAGGGGGCCATCCACTGCTGTTTTAAATAATCTGTAGGCCACACTGTGGTCTCTTGTCCCCAGAGTTAAGCACACTGGTTTCAAGCAGCGTCTTCTTGGGTTGCGATACGCTGGACAAGCAAATAACACATGGTTCACAGTTTCAACCTGGGCCAAGCAGAAGGGGCAATTGTTGATATTAGGATATGAATTAGACCACTTAGAAGTGAACTCCTTTGTGGGTAGGGTTTCTACTCTGAACTGGTGGAAAAGTTTTCTATCACGAGATGAGGTGACTAGATCCCAGTACGGTTCATATTTGGGTTTGAATCTAGTTTGGAGAAAGGAGCTAGACAAAGTTGGACTGCTGGAAGATGCAAACTGCCTGGAATAGATCAAATGCCAGTATGCTGCCTTGAGCTCTACTTTGCTAGGAAATGGGCTGCCAACTTGGAAAGTCAACAGTTGATTCATACCCAATTCATAGAGGACATTTTTAATACTCCTGAACCACTCAATTTTATTATTCACATCCATGTCTCGAATTTCTAAGACAGCTGAAGCATAGATGGCAAGTTCAGGAGTCACCCAAAGCCTTCTCCAGTATAATAATAGCCTATATCAAACTATATGTCTAATGGAGTTGCACCCCAGATACAAAAACAGGGGAATCAGAGGGGTAGATTGAGGCAACCCCATCAATGACCGGAAAAAAGTATTTTGTGCCACTGCCAAAGGCTCCAAGTTCACATGGGCCCATAACTCGGAGCCATATAAAATAGAGGCACTCATTTTAGTGTTGTAAATGTGCAATACTGGAGATATGGGTTTAGTAAAAGAGCGACTATGCTCCCTAAGCAGCACACCCGAAAGTTGGGCATGTCGGACCGCAAGACAGTCAATTTGCGGCCTCCAGCTCATCCGTTTGTCTAGGGTTGCTCCCAAATAGGAAAAGATCTGTTTGCTCTAAAGCACCTCCATGCATCCTAACTTCACAGATTGGTTTGCTAGAGTTGTGGAGAATCATAAATTTAGTTTTATCTACTTTGACAGCCAAGTCATGATCTGCACAAAACTCTTCAAACCTATATAAAGCACGTTGTAACCCTTGACGTGTCTTAGAGAGGATAAGGGTGTCATCAGTGAACATTGGGAGTGGGATCTTTTTACCACCTAAGGTAGGGGCATCAGTGGGGCCATTTTCAAAATATTCTAATACCCCATTAATATAGATAGAAAAAAGGGTGGGTGCGAGGACGCTCCCCTGCCTAACCCCCTTTTCCACTGGAAAGTTTTCAGTAGTATGACCTGCATTGTCCCATCTAACCTGGGTGAAGTTGTCCGTGTGCAATTTAACCACAAAGGCCAGGATTTCCTGTGGCATACCCAACTTTATAAGATTTTGCCACAATTTTGAACGCAGTACTAGGTCAAATGTGGACCTAAGGTCCACAACAGCTGCATAGAAAGACCCTTCCCCAAAGTAACAGTATGCCAATATATAAGAATGAACCTTAACACCTGGTCCACTCTGCTAATCCCTCGTCGGAAACCTGCTTGTAAATCTGAGAGAATATGGAAGTCGTCCATCCATACCTGCATTCTGCATAGAATTACTCTTGCCACAACCTTCTGAATGCAGTCAATCAGGCTTTTGGGCCTATAATTTCCTGGTTGTTAGGGATCCCCCTTTTTATAAATAGGAAGGATAACTACTCCTGCCCATGAACCAGGAATCGCTGCTCCGTCATCAATGGCATTCATCAAAATTTGGATATACATTACCCAGGATGTCAGGTCTTGGGCAAAAAGATCTGCAGGGATCCAATCAAGGATTGAGGCCCTACCTTTTGGAACTTGGAGGAGGGCCTGTTCCACTTCCTTTTTGGTGATGTTAAGTGGAACAGAGGCCAACGGCACAACAAAGGTGTCCTGAGCCCCCGAAGTGTTAGCAAATTGGCCACTATAGTGGAAAATCCACTGGTCTGGTTCCACTTGGTTTACGGGGACATTACTGGGAGTACCAATCCCCTATTTCACCAGGTATCCAAATCGTGTCTTATCCCTCCCTGAACAAGCCTCAAGAAGTTCCGCCCAGTGTGCCTCACCCCATTCACGTTTTGCTTTGGATTTTGCTTTCTTGTAAGCCTGCCTCCTTTCTCAAACATGGGCCTGTTCCTTGCTCCTAATTGCAACTGCCAGGGATTTATCGGCTGTGCGACAATTGGAATTATACCACGGTGCTCCTTTATGGTGGATGGAGCTGGCCCTTTTTTGGTATTAGTAATAAAAAAAGAATACACCTCATCACAGCAATCATATCTATCCATAGATAGACGCTGCCACTTCCTATCGAAACAGAGTCAAAGGTTTTGAACACGAATAACAGGACCAGATAGACTTGACTGAAACAAGATCTCTCCAAGTAAGTCCATGGGCCATATTCTTAAAATTCGTCTCTTCCAAAAATGCCTCATGTAGCCTAAGACAAATAAGTAGTCTTTCATTCTAGATTAAAACAATCGCAGTATCAAGTGCACGAGCAAGAAAGAGGTAATTTCAAGCATCAGATGCACATACCTCAATCGAATAGAGGTGAAGTACAAAACACTTATTTGTTTCCCCCTGATCCCTCAACAGGTACCCAGTTAAGCCCTGATGAAAAACCCGGCAACTTGGTAACGGGTTTGGAAACGCATCGGCTGTTTCACAATTTCCATATCCACAAATGGTTATAAGTGTATAAAAGTCATGATTTAAAAAATAACCATCCCTTGTGTGACCAGTCCTAAAACATAGCCAAACAAAAAGGGTTGTAGGATTGTTAGAAAAGAAGTACTAGGGTACTAATTTAATTTGTTTTGTAAATAATGCCATTTGTCATGTATACAATTGTCTTGTGTAGTAATGTTTTATATAAGTTTGTGAATTATAAATGTACAGCAATGTGTAAAACGTGGACGATCTTCAATAGTAAATGTATGAATTGAATCAATTTAAACACTTGATGAAAAATACATCGATACCCAAGAATTAATTTAAAGGGGTATAAAGTCTGCTTTGAATAAAAAGCAGCTTCAATAAAATCGAGACTGAGTCACTTTATTTTTAATACATTGCTAAATGTTGGCATCCCTAATTTGTCGGACTTTGTACAGCCATTTGCTGCTCTTAGCATATGTTCCAGGCAGAAATCTTTTAATTGGAGTGCTGCTCTCGTCCACTTTTTTATTAGAGGAAGTTCCAGTGGAGGAATCAGCCACTGGTCATGCTCCTCAAAACGAACGCTCATGTCCTCACACTCAAGCGGTTCATAGGTACAGTTGAAGCCCCCTGCAAATATAATGTTATTATTGTCTCTATGATGTATGAATAAAATATCAAAAAGATCAATTGTAGCTGATGCCCTCACTCCTTGCTGCCCCCTAGAGTAGACATTAATGAGTATAATGTCTGGGGAGTTACCAAATGAAAGTTTCACTATAAGGATGTCCTGTCTGTCAGTGGCAATCTCCTCAAGTTTGTAAGAATGGAGCTGTCTAACCCAGATTAATAAACCCCCTTTGATCTGCCCCTGTCACCCCGTACAGCTGGTTTAGAAAAGTTAATGAAACCCTCATAAAATACCTGGTCCACTGCCCAGGTTTCTTGTAGAAAAATGATGTCTTGTTTCTCGACAAATGAGGTCCATTCGTTAGTAACGAGTTTAGTTGCCAGCCCTGCTATGTTCCACAAGACAATTTTAAGAGCTGCACAAGACTCCTCTGGTACATTAATTAACTGTCCTGGTTCCGAATTTGACATTGGGGTGAGTGATGCCTGATCATTGATTATACATAATGGACCCTCATCAATGGCGCAAAGCCCCGGTATTACCTGGTGACCCAAACTGCTTTCTTGTAGGACTGGGTTCCCCCCACTACTTGTATTAGGGGCACCACGGCCACTACCTTCTTGGACCTGACTACGAAGGGCTAGACATGACTGGGTGTCCTGACCCAGTCAGTCTATGTCCTCCAAGTTGGTAAATGATTCAAATCTGTTGAAGGTCGGAACAGAAAGCTCATACCATCCCTGTGCTTGTGATACAAAGTTACGGTCACCCATAGATAATTTCAGTGGCTGCGTGTCTTTGTAAAAAAACCCTAACGGGACGATATTTTTGCCTTCTTCTCTCAAATACCATGAGCCAGCCCTGTCAAGGATTGTTTTGACTAGATGGGGTGACCCAAAATTCACCACCACACAATCGACTCTACTGGTTTTCCTTCGGGGGCTTACCCAATTTGTTCTGCATGCCATTTTGAAGCTCCCAAATAAGGAACCACCCAATCTAGTTTTAGAATTAAATGGAGAGCCTTATTCCTCAGAGAGGCCCAATTTTTCTCAGCACCTGATTGCAGATGCGGTACATTGGTGAGTACAATAGTGTAGGGGGTAGACGCGGGGGTAGGTTGAGGAAATCATTGGGGTGATGCCTATTCATACCTCCCTGTGAGACCTTGTTGATTATACTACACCCCGAAGCTTCTCTCCCATGGAATACTGATGGATCAGGTGCTAGGGGATTGCCAAATGAGGTGGGTGTAGGATTGACTACATTAGTGCCGATCATAGCGTTGTTACTAGCCGGTATTCTAGCAGGGATCATAGGGGCAGGAACCAATGCTTCATTTAAAGCAGTAATATGACTCATAGTATTACCTTCTGATGGTAATAGGCGATCCTCAATAGTTGTCAATCTTTAACAGATGACATCCAATTTTAACACCAGTGGTTCAATCATTTTCTGAAGTCGTTCTTCAAACTTGACTAATAGCCTATCCTCCATATCACATGGGATCTGGCTAGAGGAAGTGGAGGCCATAGGTACCGGACTAGGAGACTTAGATGTAACAGCCTCTTGAACACAGTCTTTTCTACTACGAGCGGGCCCTTTAGTTTTGGCCACTTTGCTAGCCTGGTGCAAGGTAGAAAGAAGCTCACCAGCTTTTCTTTTCTTAGGTAAGGCTAAAGCTCGACTGTCCCCCTTCTTAGCCTGGTTTTGATGCTGCTGGCGTGTTAGCACCATATCAGAAGATGGGTTTGTGGGCGAAGGTGCTCTATCTGGGGTGGATGAAACTACTAGCACTGGGAGTGAAGGCCCCAACAGATGCTGCTGTGGTTCATCATCTGGTAAACCCACCCCCTCCAGGAGACACACTAAAGGAGCCCCAGCTGATACTCTACGGGGGTCGAGAGGCAATCTTCTTTGTGTAAGTTCAATTTCTTTGATAAGAACAGATTCTGCTCGTAAAAGAAATGTGTCAAGAGTCCCAACAACCCCCTTTTGAGCAGTCTTAGTCATTGTTCACTCTTAGTCCCAAAACCTACTTGCAATATAAAACCAGAAGTAATAAAAGCAAATAATTTCCTAAATGGCAATCCAGGAACAAATACTAACCAGGTCCTTGTAGATGCCAGATGGAAACTGAAGGGGGGGTGGCCCAGCCCCGCTTTATCCTGGCTTTGACGGGCGCGGACGGGCCAGCCCTTGGCACGGACTTCGCTCGGGCAGCGCCCGAGCACGCCCGTGCGTCCCGCGCTGCGTGGGTCCACCCACAATTTAAAGCGCCTCCGGCACTGGATGGTGACGCAGTAACACGGCGCCACTGGGACTTCTGGGAGGTGTAGTCCCACTGGAGTGAGGGCGCTGGTGGCGGATCCGCAGTAAAATGGCAACAGCCACGAGCAGGTCAGTAGGTCAGCAGTCCCGGTGCACAGCGCCTCCCCTGTAGCAGCTCGGAAAAGAGGTAAGCTCGGTAGGAAGGTCAGAGAACTATGCACGTAAGGAGTATACACTTTTGTGTTAACTGAAAATTTATAACACCTTGCAAATATGGGGTCATGTGTATGAAACCTTGTGAAGCATTTGTTATATACACACCAACATGGCACCATTTGTCAACCCCCGAGGATCTATAGATAATTTTTAATATGTGTATTACACCAATCACAACGAAGATGCGGCTATCTGATAATTTTCCACAGGTTTAAAATGGTCTCATACATGGCAGCAGATTTACTTAGAAATTAATGTATTTTATTTCTTTCTATTAGTTTTTGTATAGCGGTATTCAAACACTGTACACGGGTTTCAACTGAGAGCACACTATTTAAAAACAAGCATTTGCAATGAAATAGGTCTCGCGTTTGCGAGAGTTTGAGCTATTGACATTGTAAATGACAATGTCTTTTATTAATGTGTTGGTTTTCAAAACAGATAAAAAAAGGCATTGTCATTTACAATGCCAATAGCTTAAATTCTTGTAAATGAAAGTCCTATTGCATTGCAAGTGCTTGTTTATATTTGGCTTTGTGGTTTGTAACTCACATTCAGGGCCAGACTGATCCGAAATCGGCCCTGGTAAACTGCCAGAGGGGCGGATATTGCTGGTCCCAGTATCAAAAACAGCCCCCAGGGGCCCAAAACCGCCCCCACCCTGGCGGCCCACTAGGGAAATACCCAATCCCCGCTACTGCCATTCTGGCCCTGCTCATATTCCATCTCGAGGAGAAAAGCCTTTTCACACCAACTCCCCTGGTATTTTTTCACAAGTGCTCTTTTCTGTAAACAGGCATGCAAATCAATGAAACATCATTTTGAGTAATTCTGAAGGGTGCTGGAAACAAAACCTTAATGTATCAAATCAATACAGTAGGTGATGGCATTTCAACACATTATCATTTGTGCGCTATATAGTTTTATGAGTAAAACTGCATATCGTTTAAATGTAATAGTCAGTTCAATTGAAAATGTATTGTCTGTATAGCAGTGCACTACCACACTATGCATACTCCACACGCACCCACTCCACTCTACTCTGCACTGTTCCATGCCACTGCACCCTACTCTGCAGCACTCCACTCTACAACACTCCACACCACTACAATGTACTCCACTGCACTCTGCTCCACGCCACTGTATTTTACTCCACTTCACTCTTAACCACTCTACTCTACTCTATGCCAGTGCTCTATGACACTCTACTTTACAGTGCTGCACTCCTCGCCACTGCATTTTACACCATTCCAGTCTAGGCCACTCCAATCTACTCTGCACATCTCCTCTCTATGCCACTCCACTCTACACCACTCTGCAACACTGCATTCTCCACCTCAGCACTCTATGCCTATACACTCTACTCCAATTTGCTTTTCTCTGTAACACTCAACTCTATGCCCTTGCACTCTATACCAATCCACTGTACACCACTCTAATCTACTCTGCACTTTATGCCACTGCACTCTACACTACTTTATGCCATTACACTCTATGAAACTGCACTCTACCATGTACCATTGAACTCTACACCACTTCACTCTGCTTTGAAACAATCTACTCTACACCACTCTACTTCACTCTACGCCACTATTTTACCAACTGAAGTCTATCCCAATCTACACCATACCACTGCACTCTATGCCACTGTACTCTATGCCTCTGCACTCTACACAACTGCTCTCTGTTACAGCACTCTAGGCCACTGCTATGCACCACTGTAATCTACGCCACTATACACCAATGCACTCTACACCGCTGCACTCTATGACACTCTACTCGCCAACACTGCACTTTTCACCACTGAACTCCATGCCACTCTACTTGTGCATCAGCTACTACCCCGTTACAGGGAAAAAGTAACTCTTCAATGGTTTTCAACCACAATTACAGTTGTAAACCATTGCTATATCAGAGTACAATTCACAAGTAGAATGGGTATATTGTGGGAGTCCATTCCAATTTGCAATTCGTAATGTATTTCCAATCTTATTTACCAATTTGGAAATGTTTATTTGAATCTGCAAATGGATTTACTAAATCCAAAAATGTTTATTAGTGGTTGTAAATCATCAAGCAAATCGGAGGAGTTTCAACTGTTAAACAGATTAGTACATCTGGCCCCATATATCAACAATGTATGTGGGTGGCCGTATTCCTCTCCTCAAGAACAGGCAAGAGTACAATTAGGCACCACATAGTAAGCATCAATCAACTTGCTAAGATTATATCAATTCCACCCTGAAACATAGCTAAATAGATCACCTTTAAAAAGGTATCAATCACAGACCTTATTAAACCTCTTAAATCCACCAAATGTGAAGGTGACATACTCCCATCACCAGTCAAATTGAAGTACATCTATCTCTGGAGAATAACTGCCACATCATCTCACCATCATAAACTCCTCTCTTGCTCAATACATCTTCTCCATTATACTTAATATAGATAAGGTCCCCCCACAGCAGAAGAAAGCAGACCCGAACACCGATACCCTCCCCAGCTATCTTTAAAATAGAGAAGGTTCTCCTACTATAGAAGGAAGCAAACCTTAACACTGATGACCTCACCTGCTACCTTCCAATCACTCAAAATTCGTACACAAGACCACCATTACTACAACCAGCTATTATTCAACCACGAGTATTTCTCACATCTAGGTGTATCACTCATATGTGACTCCTAAAGCTATTGTTAATTCCTCCCACCTCACAGGCAGCAGTGGTCATGGAATCCTGCCCTTGCCTCATCTCTCAAAAACATGTAGTATTCTCAAGCCAAATGCAATATCATGTGACTTGTTTTGTACATGTGATTTGACATCAATGTACTCTTCTGGTTCTTGTCTTATATCTCCAGCCATTGCCAACTCATACAGCAGAGAATGTACAGATCCTAACAGCTTTGATTTACTTGTTAGGTATTTGAAGTTAACAGCACACCCCCCAAACTTCAATGTGTGAAGGAAGCATCTGAGAGTAACCTTGTCAAAAAGGGTACCAACATTTACAGGTACCTTGATGATACATAAACCCAACTCTGTTTAAAAGTCTCTACTTTAAAGGATGCAGATCTATTCAGATTGCCCCAATCTCATCCATGCCTTGAAATCAAGAGCCCACCTCAAACTGAATCAATTGATGACTGAATTCATGATCACCACTAACAAGTCCAAACAATTCAAGAACCATGTATGGCTCCTAAACGTGAAGAGGTACAGGTTCACACTTCAGATCTCAAGAAAATCAACAATACTTGGATTCATCATCCACTGGAAGCCTTCAGTCAGAACCGAGTTTGGGAAGAAAACATAGACACCCTAGATTCAGTTGGCTCTTATAGAAAGAATTACTATTTACATTCAAGAAACTGATTTCAAAATGGTCAAGCAAGGTCGGATTATCACAAACTTGAACGTAACAATATCCTGGCTCAACTTGCCTATGCTGGGCACATCATCAAGAACAAAATAAGTATGGATGCAGTTCTCTTTATCAGCTTTTCTTTAAGTATCAATTTATCCTGAATACGTGATGCATTCCAGACATGGCAGCAGCAACCAGTTCATGGCCCTATATTACAGAAAACAAACCCTTCCCTAGGCTAATGCAACACATGATGTCACAAAAGCATAAGACTTGTAATTTTAAGTGCAAATAGGAAAACATCTAAATACAAGCTCAACAAGCTACTTTTCTAAGTATCAGCCTCGTTCAACCATTCTTACATTGTGGAACAAGGTACCATTGTGATCCATGTTCTCAGGGCCCAATATGAAACGTTTTCTATCATGCAGGTAACCAAGCTTTCACAGGGCGACCCAAGTTTTCAAATCCCCTTTTGGCCCTCAAAACAAAACAATGAGCAAAACAAGTGGCTGTAAAATCAAAACATGTCTCAACAACATCAGACCAATCTCTCAGGAAGAGTGACAGTTGCCACATATACATGCAAGACTCATACACACAAATCAAAACCTGCCTCAACAACATCAGACCAATCTCTCAGGAAGAGTGAGAGTTGCCACATATACATGCACGACTCATCCACATCGAGATACGTTTTGATATGTGCAGAAATTCAAACTCATATTCAAAGAAAACCTCCAGCACTTCAAGCCATGATAGTGACCTTTTAGAACTTCTGAAGCATCCAAAGTTATGGCACATGACAGTCAGACAGGGAACGCAGTAGAGCAATTACTGAGTATGCGAGGCTGTCCCTTGCAACAGTGGAAGTTTAGAGAAAACCCATATGAGTGGACTCTGAATGACATTGTAAGAGACCTGCAGTGCCCCTATTCCCAGACGAGTCTGAAATAGTTGTTAAAAGTGAGAGAATGATCCTGTTACTGTTAAACAGAAGCAAATGGGAGGTCGAGTCCACCAGAGTATCCGTACGATCGTTCATTGTAGTTTATCACATAAACAAGTGAGGCCTCTTGACCTCAGTTGCTAATACAGATCGGCCCATAGGGGCCCTTCTCCATGGGGCATTGGCATCGTAACCCAATAACGAAAACACAGTGCTACAGGGTCGGCTGCTCCACAATGGCGGAGTACCGTTGCCCCACTGGCTCAGAGCCAAAAGAAAAAAAATAAAATGATATTCCATTGTCATTTTATTTTTAATCAGCTGGCTCAGCCAACGTGCACAGGTAGGGGTGGGCCGGGGCCTGGGCGGTGCCTGGGGGAGAGGAAGAGTGCTATGCGCACTCTCTAGGTGAGCATGTATGTTTGGCCGGCTGCCTCAGGCCGGCCAAACACGCATGCTCACTTACGTTTCTCTAAACCGGCTGTATTGAACAGATGGGTTGGAGAACCCTCACAATCTTCCTGACCTGAGTGTCTTTGAGTCCACTTAGACCAATCCCTGCGCTGCTCTCCTCGCAGGGGACCAGCGCGGGGATTGGAAAAGGAGTTTGTGACGTCGTCCCAGTGTCTGCTGGGACAAATAAGACTTTTTAAAAATGGTATTATTATTAAACATCTTCTGCCACGCTCCATTTACCTGCACCCCCCCGTGTGCGATCTACCATGCCTCACCACTTTGTTTATGTGGGACCACCGCTGAGAGCTAGTCACATTCATTGAGTTGCGGTTGCAAAAGGACAAATCCATGAGACAAGATAATATGTACATTTCACAATAATCTGGTAAGGAAAAATGTGGTTGATATCATAGAGTAAGCACAGAATCAACGCATCATCTTACAAGTCAGTCACTCTACGAAAGCAATCAATAGTTAATCAAAACACAGAAGTCTTCAATTAGAAGCCACTAGATTCCAATTCAGACCCATGCCCTTCGCCTGTTTTGAAATAAGCAAATAGGAAGATTAACTCACAAAGCAAGGAAGTTGAGGTCTTTCCTGTATCAGCCCTACCAACCAATATAAAGGTCTCAGAAATTATTGGTTGACAAACTAAGAAAGTTATAAACTCCTCTTTACCAGCCAAGAAATAACCCACACAAACTTAACAGAAACGTATAATAAGGACGCATAAGGCAAACACCAGTTGCATCTTAGGGTTGTGGCTTTTTTCCTATGTTTCTCTGCATCACAGAGATGGTACTTACTAGCTGAAGATACAATGCACCCACGTTGAATGGGAGACTTGAGCAAATATTTAAGATCCTTGGACCATGGCTATAATCAGCATTCCCAAAGTGTCTACATCGGAGCATTGTAAATTATTAAGGATGGCTGATGATGAAGTCTGGTAATGCAATAGGCTGAGAATACTGTAAGGAGGGGTTTGCCGCCAGGGAATAAGGCAGTGAGACTGATTACGTTCAAACTGGTTCCAGAGACAGCAATTTAACCACATTTCTGTGGTCTGTCTTGTCTAGAATGGTCTTCCACAAAGTGGCTTGAATGTACGTTTAATCCTGGGTTCATAGCATGACACTGTCAGTCCCTTCTAGCTAAGCTTAGGCTGCTCATTGGAATCTACAACAAATTTAGCTGCACCACCTGTTCTAATATGGCCTTAAGTATGAGCCATTGGCAACATGCTTAATCCCCATCATTCATATGGTCTTAATATATCTTCCATGTCTAGTGCTGTGATTCATCCTCACTTCTTCTACCCAGTGTTTAATTTGTAAAATAATAAAGTCAGTGGTCCAAAGTTTTGCTCAGAAATCCACATCTGGCACTACTGAATGTCAGTGTGCTGAATACCAAGGCTATGTAGTCTTGGTTCTACTTCATTACTCTTTAACCCCTTGGGCGCGCCCGGAATTTTGCCGCGGTGTGGCAAAATTCCCATGAGCGCAAATCGGACAGATCCGGCCGTCCGACGTACACGAGTACCACGGCGTCGGACGGCCGGGTGCCGTCCAATGCATGCAAGGATTTAATCCACATTAAGACACTCCCTGCCCTTTTATTTCACTGTTCAGGTTCCTGCTTTCTCCCCATGTCAGTTTGTGTGTCTACCTCTCTCCCCCCCATGTCCCCGCTTGAGTATTTATCTGTTTTTTCTTGCGCTGGAGCAAAGTCTGATGACGAAAAATTAAGTCTCAATCTCAACAAGCATTTACAATGCAATGGTCTCGGCATTATTAAAGGTAGAGCTATTGGCATTGCTCATTACATTTTTTTAAACATTTTTTTTAAATCATAAATAAATGGCATTGTCATTTACAATGTCAATAGGGGCGGGTTCAAACCCCCTAACTAAGAAACATTAATAGATTAATACTCCTTTTTCCTACGCCTAGTTTCTCCTTTTCCTCAATTGTACAAATGGAGCTCGAGATACCCCCCCACACTCACACACCCAACAACCGAGGCTCATCTTTCACTCTCCTCCTTATGCATTTATGCTATTAGGACTTATTTCTCGAGTGCGCACTGGGCCGGCACATTAGTAATGTTTGTCATGTTATTCACAAAACATTGATCTAAAGTGTGAGAAAAATGAAACGTGCTTGTGTAACCTGAGAGCCGGTTAACTAACTAAGAGAGCTGGTGTGCACGAAACAAACAGAGAAAGAAGGAAAGAGAGAGAAGAAAGTAAGTAGGATGAGAAAGCAGGACAAAGACTGAGGAAAGCCTCAGAGAAAAGGAAGAGCGGAGGGAATTGGGGAAGCTAGCAGAGTAATGCGGGAGATGGGAAGGGGAAAAGAAGACAAAAGGAGGTAGTGGCAGTTACAGCAGGACCGGTTTATATTTGTTGCATCACACGTACAACAGCAGACTCTCACTCTGTGCTCTGGGCACAATGTTGAATGTATGTCGGTCTAATTCGGCCATCTGAGTGAGTCATACAAAATTATAACGCGCCCTGTCACCCCCAGGCTCCCCCCGTACCTATAGATATGCTCTGAAGTGAAGGACAGACACAGGAAGTGAAGGAAGACACAGGTACCGAAGCCAGGTTTTGGTTTTTACTGACGTGATGCACTGCAAAGAGAATACAGGGCTTCGAATCTCATTCATGTAGAACGGTTCCCTATGAAAGTCATAAAGAGCACTTCAAGAGCAGCTGGGAGTCGTGCGGTCAATACAAACTGCGGGACTCGCGGGGGGGGGGGGGAACAATTCCACGAACCATGAACAAGCCGTAACCCAAGTCTCTCGGGACACAAGGGAGGGACAGGTGTTGGGACAGTACTTTCATCGCTTATGTTAAATAGCTGAGGTACAGAAAGGCATTCTGCAGAAGAGAAAACCGATACAAAGCCTTACACAGTCACATGAAGAGTGAAGTAGATTTCGAAGAGCAAACCATTGTAGACTAGGCAAACCCGGACCATAAACCCACGCTAGTACACGAAAGATTCAAATGTAAATTTATTACCAAACATATTGGAAACAAGGAGGGTAATGGGGGGGCATGGAAGGAACTAGGCGGTGCAAACACGACACTCAAATGAACGATGAAGGAGAGGGAAGCGGAGGAGGCGCGTGTAAGGGCACAGAGGAGCAGGGGGGAGCAGCGGGGGGGATAGCGGGGGGGGGAGCACAGATCATGCGTTTAACCCTCACTCAAGATGAGCAGTAAATGTGCCACCACAGAAGGGCAGGGGTAACCCTGGCCAAGTGCAGATTCAGCGCGCACAATCAGCGCATGCAGGGACCATTACTGAGGGACAAAGAGAGTCAGTCAGCAGCAGGCCCGGGCTCCGTAAATCCCTAGACTAGCTCTGTGTGTGTGTGGCATTTAATGCAAAAAAAAAAAAAGACGCTACACAGCTCCCCTTAGCGCCTCAGCTCTGTACACGAGGTGAGGAAGTAAGATTTGCGAAATGCCTCCTGTAAGCAGGCTTCGGTACCAGACGCCTGTAATGGCGTGCATGTGACCCGGCCAACCCAGCTCCCAAATCAGCAGGACATGGCCCGCCGGCAGCGCTCCCCTCCACAATGGTCTCAGGCTCAGGTTCCGACTTCACTGAGGGCGCTGCATGGGAGCCCGGAGGCGAGGGGGAGCTGAGTCAGGAGTGGAGGAGGTAGGCAGGGGGCAATGTATGTTGGCAGAGCGCCGGATACCAGCTGCTACCCGCACTCCAGTCTAGCACCCCCCCTCCCCGATGCTGAGATCCTGTGCGGGCGGGCGTAGACACCAGACTATCAGCAGCTCAGGCTCGTGTTCCAGAGCTCAGCTGAGAACAGAGCAGGCTGGGACAGGCAGCGAGTGGAGCGGACTGTGCCTCTGAGAGCACGCTCAGCAGGCAAGAGGCAAATTAGAGAAAAGCCATGGGGCACATCAACCGGAGCAGGAGGAATCCGGAGCAGGGGCCTGCATCGCCCAGCCCTGGGAGCAGCCGAATGCGGCTCCTCTGGCCTCGGGCAGTCGGCGGTGAATTTAAAGCATGCCCGCATCACTTCTGGAGATCGAGGGCCGGTGACGATACAATACGAAAAAAAAACTTACCTGACTGCCCGTGTCAGAGCAGAGGAAGCGGCACTAGTGTGGGTGGAAAGCGGCAGCATCACCGTACTCGGCGCCGGCTGGGCAACAATGGCTGCCTCGAGCTTCTAAAATTTTTCGGATTTGGGGGCGTGTTTTGCTGTCCTGAGTGACGGACAACGTCACGAGCTAAAGAACAGCAAAAATGGCGCCCCCAAATCCGAAAAAGACGGGGCTTGTTTGGAATGACTCACTTCTCTTCCAATGGCTGGCCTCTGTTTAGGAAGCCAGCCAATGGAAGCGAACGGAGCTGAGAGGCGGGACTAAACTGTCTACTACACAGCATACGATCTCCTCCCGGAAGATGGCAAGCCAGCATTTCCGGTCCTCGACCGAAAAATGAATCTAGATGGCCCCTACTTGCTATCGCCTGCTCAAATTAAACACTGGACTGCTTCTACCACATCTATGTTCTTTGTTGTTATTCTTTTGTCACTGTTTTCATTGTGTTTTTTCCCATCCAATTTCTTTCTAGTGTTATTTATTTCTTGTATTTGCTTTTTAAAATGTTTTTATTAATGCTGTACAGCAAAAGCTGAGCTAGTTGAAGAATGTTAAACAAGTAACACATCATCACCAGTATTTAACTTACAGAATGTCCCTATCACCAGATCTTTTCTCTTTCCATCTTCTCACATTCCTTGATAATCTTGAACACATTAGTTTCAATAAAACTATTATATTCTCTTGATTACTGCACTAGATCACTCTCCTGTAATCCGTAGATTCTGAACCGATACTACCCACATTCTGTCACTGTCCATGTAAACTGTAGATCCTGCTTCATGGTATCCATTCCACCATACAAATATCTATTAGGCCAAGTCTCCCCCCTACATGTTACATGTCTTTGTTCTGACCATCTTAATCTTAAGTGTAGCTAATCCACCTTTTCTGCATGGTCACCCAAGATTTTTCACATGTTTCTGGACCCTATCTTCTCTAGCATTACGACTCTTTGCACTTTTCCAATGCTTATTCCAATAAAGTGACTGTACGTCCACTGTGAATCATACGGCTCACATTGGAGCTTCCTCTTTGGCCTATTTTACTTCCCTTAAGTCCATTGTGAATGGGTTTGAAAGTGCACATATGACATGGATAGTTAAAAGTCATATTTGAGCTCCAATGTGTATTTACCCCACCCACCCACAGATATGACCAAATATATCCCAGGAGCCTACCATTGTGCTCTGGCTGGGCTGCGGCTTGAATTTTGTAAGCAGCTCAAATGTAGTGCTGCAACACATGACGGGGAAAAACTCCTTTATCATACAGGAAAAGTCTATTATATTCATAAGCTTTTCTTTGATTATGTGGCAAATCCATAATTATGCAATCATCTGATGCATAATCTGCAGATTTTAACCCCAAAAATATTTCTAGCACAAAGGAATCAAAAGTTACTACAAACATAGCGACGTTTGTTCACACAAAGAGGGAGGTTTTTCGAAAATCTTAACTGATCATCTTTTAGTTGGCTATTTCTCTACTTGGTTGTCAAACTGGTACTTATGAGTGAAATCTATGCCCAGATAGTATAACCATGTGTAAACATTACAAAATATGAAGTAATGCTATCAAAATCAATGCTGTATTATGGCACTCAATATGATTTTGTCTTGACACTTAATTTAGTCTACCCTGCTGCATAATTTGGTGCTTCTCTGATGCATAATCCAGTGCCCCTGTTCAGTGTGACTTGTAAGTGCACAGGTAACTGTGCTAATAAATATAAATATTGCGCAATATATATTTCACAATGAAATTAAATCCAAAAGATATTTCAAGTGTATGTCAGACTAGACCTTTACCTAATAGACCTAGGTGGGATTTAACTCTTTATTTCCTAACTCTTCTTAATAAAGGGCTAGAAAAGTGCTTCAAAGTTATTTCCGGCTTCGTTTTTTCAAAATGTAGCTTAATGGTGAAATTAGTGTTATAGTAACTTAAAGAGGAAAATGTACTTTAGGCTGTCTGAGCATGTACTGGCTTAAACCAGTTTTGCTACTTATCACACCGCCAGAGTTAGAAAACACATCCTTGACTGGCAGAGTCATTGACTCTGGCTCATACAACAGTGGCCTGTCTCTAAGCCCAGGAAAGGCGGATGGGTGTTAACTACTCCCACATAGCATGGATTATCTATTTGGGATTGGACAGGACCAAAGTCCAACTTTGGCACTACATCTTTCATCTTGAAGTTGCCATGAAGGGATTCTCTTTTTCATCCTTGGGGTCCACTTAGACAGTCAGCCTCCAGCCACAGTAGGAGGCAGTGGCGTCCTTTCATGTTGAAATAGCAGATTCAGGGCAAATTTACAGTAAGGCAAAGAGGAAGTGCTGCAAAGCTAGGTGGGGGACTGAGAAAATAGGATTGAGTGGTAGACTTTAGCCAGTCACTGGGTATTGCACATGATACATCTTACACCTGGTTAGACTTGGCATCATTTGCTTGGGTTTCCCCTGTATTTTTGCCTTTGCCTTCTGTGTTTCACTGCTGTTCAGTGCCAAAGTGCAAGTGCTCCTTTTCATAAATTGTTCTTATGGATTGGTGTTTCCAAGATTGGTCTATTTCGTTTATTGTTAAGTCCCTAGTATAGTGCACTGTGTGTGCCCAGGACCTCTAAACCAAATTCTGCCAGTATGCTTGCAGCACTGATTGTGCCACTTACACAAGCAGCCTTGCAACAAGATCTCAGGCCTGCCATGGGAGACCTTATATACAGTGCAGTAATACCCAGTTGACTTGGCAAGTGCACCCACTTGCCAGGCCCTAACATTTACTTTTTTATATGTTAGTCACCCCTAAGTTAGGCCCAAGGTACCCCTGTGGGCAGGATGCAGTGTATGTGAAAGATAGGACATCCCTTGATGTGTGTGTCATATATCCTGATAGTGAAATACTGCCAATTTTGTTTTTCACTATTGTAAGGCTATCTGTCCCAATAGGATAGAATGAGGGGAGTTTGCTTATAACATTTTAAAAGCAAAATTGCCCATGGGAACAAGATGGGATAATACAGTTTGATGTGCCTGAACTCAGAATGTTAAGATGCATCTTTTACTAAGGGTTATTTTTACATTCTGGGTTTGAAAATACCACTTTTAGAAAGTAGGTATTTCTTTGCCTACCCATTCAGTGTGCCTCTGATAGGTTGTTAAATGATTGTCTGGCTTTGGAGTCACAGGTGCTGGGATGAGCATTCTGTTCAGACAACCACTGGAGGGGGGGGGGGAGGTTGAGGTGTGTCCTGCCTTTACAGGGTGAGTAAGGGCTGGGCTGAATATATCCTGACTTCTTACTCCTGCTGAAGGATAGGGACTCACATAGGGATTCAAGAACCCCAGAATCCTGTCATCACCCAGGGACCGGAATTGCTCTACCAGGGCCAGGGGGTAAGCCTCCTGCTTACCTGCTACAGGGAAAAAAAAAAGAGAAGAACTACAGCCTCCAAGAGGACCCATTTGACTATAGAGGACTGGACCCTGCAGGAGAATTGTCTGGAGAGTGGCCTGGAGTACAGAAGCCTCAACTGAGGTCCTAGCATTTGCAGGACTAACCAGTAGAATCTTTTGTCACTGTTGGAGTCTAAGGACTTGATTTAGAGTTTGGCAGACTGGTACTCCTTCATATAGGTGACAGGTATCCGTACACCTTATTATGATTGCATTATAATAGGATGCAGTTATAGTAAGGCTGCTACATTTGTGATGGAGTACCTGTCCACCAAGCTCTAAATCAGGCATTAAGGCAGAAGGTAAAATGTTCTACCGGGACAATCTGCTTGGTGTATCTGACCCCCATTCCATCATGGTTGGCTTGAAATTGGCTCATGGTCCTGGTCCAGGTCTGCCACAAACTGTTCTATTTCCACTGTGCTTCAATATTCATATCCATGGTTTACCTTACCCTATTTAGATGATTTGTATGTCATGATGCACATTACATTGTTTTATATTTAAGGAATGTGTGTGAGAATTTTATTATGTTATTTTCTTTCCTTTACAATTGTTGATTCTGATTGAACTTGGCACACACTTCTCTGGTAATTGCTTGCTGCTTATGCCAAAGCTATCAGGTGTTGAGCAGAGATTCTCTAGAACTGTGTTTTTACATAACCGGATAGGGGGTTTTGAATTCATATGGGTGACATGGTCCCTAATGTATGGCTACAGCATGTCGGATAGTGTTCTGCCATTTATCTGTGGAATGGGTTCTTGAAAGGGAGACTAAATTGTCGTAAGGCTTGCGGTTTTACAGCTAAACATATATTGCACACATACAATGGGGCTTTAGTGCATATTTCTCATTTGCGTAAAGTGTCTTGTTTTATTTTTATTACATTGAAATCTTTGTTTACCCCACATTTTAGACTTACTACAACCCCAGCATGCCTTGTTTATACTTTGCTTGCTTCTGATATATTTTGAAATAATTGTATAGTTTATTTGCAACTATTTAAATGTTGTTTATGTTATAAAATATTGGACATCCTCCCTTTACTACCAGCAAGATTGTCACTCATTCACATTACAAATTTCCTTTAACATACAGTTAAAGAAATTAAAGAAATCAGCAAATCTCCACGTTAAAAGAAAATGCAGCAATGTGTTAGAACACAGCCATTGTCTGATATTTGATCTCTGTCCTTGAATACATAGCAACAAAATAAAAACAAAATGTAAAGGCCTCTTTCTAGCTTATTCTCCTCCAGGCCTCATACAAAGTTATTTCGGGGGTGCTGCAGCATCACCCACACCCCTACTTCCACGGCCCTGCTGAGAGATATTGTGTGATAAACAACTACTCTGGCATCGTCTGAGCTGTTGTTGAACCACCCCTTCTGTCAATGGGCGAATTCAAAATCAGATGAGAACGTGCTTGGTGCTCTGCAGTATGACAATAATTGATTAAGAGCCTCAAAGACGTCTCACTCAAAGATTCATCTACTGTAGTAGTCAGCAAGGCGGCTATGAATGGTCACTAAATGCATTGGCACTCATTCTGGACATGGTTCTTAAGGAGTGCTCGACTTGCCTTCCTACACAAGCCTGCAAATTAGCGTATTCCTAAATTAGGTATAAATGAGCATGTAACCGGATCTTAATATTTGTTTATAGTACACTTTGCATCCTATTCAATTTCAATTCAAAGAATCTTTATTTCGGCATGAATGCCATAAAAGAAGCAGTTCAAATACATACAATAAGACCATATTAAAAACTGTACAGCGTGGAACATAAAACCATTCATAAATAACAATTCATTTTTGTAGGGGACAATTGTAAACAACAGCATTAAAATTCTGCAGTGGACACCTCATTAGTTAATTGAAAGGAAATTGACAGTATTACCTATTTACAGTCGATAGCCCAGTTTTTTTTCTTTGGAAAAAGATACAATGCAAGAATCTACTAACACTAAATATTATGGGTTGGCTTGTGTTGGTAGAAAGAATTCTCAGCGCCTGGGAACATGATCTCAAACGTAACAGTAGGCATATTGGTTTGATCCATCTTTTCCTGGCCTGGGCATATAAAGGACAGAAAAAGAGGATATGTTGCTCATTTTCTTTTTGGCGGCTTCCACACATGGGGCAGAGTTCATCTACCACTTGGTTTAAGGTGTTTGCACCACTAGTCCAACGAGCCAATGTAGAGCCTATTTGGAGATTGCCATATCTAAATTTTAAAAATCGAGTCTTTGCAAGCGGCGGTTCTATTTCATCCAAAAAGGTCTCAAAAATTGGATCGTCTTTAAAGGTGAGAAACTTTGTTACCAGTGTCCCACTAGATGAAGCACTTTTAGTCATGTCTGTAATGTATATCCAGAATGCCCTTTTTACTATTTTTTTTGAGTTAGGTGGTAATGAGTCCGGGGTAGTGTTTCAGGCCCAAATTGTGAAGCCAGGTTTTGATACGTTTAAACCACGATATTGCTTTGAAATGATCGAGCTCCATAATTTCTTTAAGGCCATTTCTATAGTCTAGTAATTCTGGTACCTGCCATAGCCTTATCCATAGCAGCAGAGGACGTAAAATAATATGATGGTCCGTTCTTCTAAAGTTTAGGTCCAATTGAAGGGGCACCAGAGGGGTACTTCTAGGAACCCTAACCAGACTTCTCAGAAAGTTGTTATCTAAGACACTAAAAGTGCCTCTCGACTCAGGGCCCCAGATTTCTGAGCCGTAAAGCACTGCTGGCTGCACTTTAAATTTAAAGAGTTCAACCGCAGGAGATACGGCTTTGCTGGTACTCAGACTTTGCTCCCTAAGTATGGGTTTTACATTCTGGCAAAATGTCATCATACTTTTTTCCAGTTGGGCTTTCCATGAAAATTTGGAATCCAAGGTCGCTCCTAAATATACAAAGTAAGGAACGAATTCTAATTTTAAACCATTAAGGGTTAAACAGCCTTTATCTGTTTTAGTTGGATTTAGGGCCATACACTTAGTCTTTTTCCCATTTATCTCCAATCCTTTCTTGCTACAGTACTCGCTGAAGGAATTTAGAAGTGCTTGGAGACCTTTTTTTGTCTGGGAAATAAGAATAGTGTCGTCAGCAAATAATAGGGAAGTTACCTTTTCTCCATTAAGCTTGGGGGAGTCGTTTTTACATCCCTCTAAATATGATGGAATATCGTTCACGAAAAGGGAGAAGAGTGTAGGGACCAGGACGCACCCCTGGCGCACGCCACGGTCAATAGGAATTTTTGGGTTAGTTCTCCATTAGGGCCCCAACGGATTCTCGCAAAATTGTCTCTATGGAGCTCTTTGATTTGCACTATTAAGGTGGTTGGCATCCCTACTGCACTCAATGCTTCCCATAGTAATTTGCGTGGCACTAGGTCGAATGCTGCCCTTAGATCGACAAATGCAACATAAAGTTGGCCCTTTTTAATCTTAACATATTTCCAGTAGAGGCAGCAGAATTGGAAAATTTGATCTATTGTGCTTACTTTGGGTCTGAATCCCGCTTGTTATCTAGTCAAAATTGCCTTTTCGTCCAGCCAATCGTTAACACGAAATAAAATATGTCGTGCATATATTTTCTGGAGTATGTCCATTAAACTTATTGGCCGGTAATTTGAGGGGTCCATCCTGTCTCCTTTTTTAAAAATTAAAACGATTTCGTCTCCCTTCCAACTCTCTGGGTAGTCTAGATTTCGGGATAACTCATTACACAAGTAATTAATGTAGGGTGCCCATATTTTCAAATCGTGTTTATACAAGTCACCCGGGATCTTGTCTAACCCAGGAGCTTTGCCAGGTTTAATTTGGCTTATTGCCAGTTCTGTCTCTCCTAGCGTAAAGTTCAAATGGTCTGTTGGAAGAGCATTGCTTAGGACAACCATATCAGTGGGGAGTTCTTCATATTTTTTATAAAGGCTAGTGAAGTGGTTTACCCAGGTCTGTTCGTCCAAGTAGACGTCCTTGGTCACTCTCCCTTGGTGGTTTCCATTCGCTACTAGCCTCCAAAAAAGCTACTTTGTCACGTGATTTTGCTGCGTGCAGCAAATCAGCCCATTTCTCTTCCTCCCAAACTAATTTGGATGTCTTTTGAACCAATTTATAGTTGTTCCTAGCTGATTTAATATCTAAAAGTGCCTTGGATTTAATCGCAGTTATAAGTGCCCTTTTGGACTCCCTACAAGCTTTGTTGTACCAGGGTTTGCTGTGAGACAGATTATGTGTATTCTGCTGGCTTTTCTTGGGCATTTTGGTGACTAACAGTTTTAAGGCATCAAAGAATTTTTGGTGTAACATCTTGAAGTGGCTATTATTTCCCTCAACTAGGGAGTGATTTAAGTATGGGCCAAAGGTACATGCGAAAAGTGTATATATTTCTGCGACAATTTCGCCATTGTCCACAATAAATGGCCATTTTAGAGATCGTCTGTTGTTGCTAATGTGGGTCTCATTATCTTCACCATTGGTTCCTTCTTGAGACCTGAAGGAAGCTGTATCTTCTAGTAGCAAGGCCTCCATTCTAAGGTCTAGAGGGAAGTGATCGCTTTCTAATCTTTCTATTACCTCCATGTCAAGGAGGTATGCCCAAGTTGGTATGGAGGCAATGACAAAGTCTATGTTACTTTTGTAGTTCCCCCTAAAGAAGGTAGGCTTCTTCAAGCTATCCGACGGTAAACAGCCATTACAGGCCCTAAGACAATATTCTGTACATATTTTCGTCATTTGGAGGGCCATAGTAGAACATTTAACTGGTTTGATATTGCCTAAAGCAGGGATTTTGTTAGCTTCATCTTCTTCTAGAAAGATATCACTAATTCCCACGACCAGCTCATAGTTGCAATTAAAATCGCCAGCCATGATAATAAGGTCCTCCCTGATGTCCAGATTGCTCAGAAAGGTGTCTAGATAAGAAAGTGTTGGGGATTCTCTTGTTATGGGTGATGGCCTATTGTAGATGTTTACTAGGAATAATTTTTTCCCTTCTCTTGCAGTAATTTTTAAGACCAGTATATCTGGTGAATTGGCATCCACCACCTCAATATTCACCCTTAGATTGACTTTCACCCAAGTTATCAGCCCACCCGAGGGTCTTCCACACCTAGATGGAATGGCACTAATACCATACGATTTGTACCCTAGTCTGTGTTTGATTTCGACTGACCAGGTCTCTTGTAGCATGCAGAAGTCGAAGGAATCGATATAACTTGCCCATTTGGGGTCCCTTAGATTTTTTAGGACCCCTGCTATGTTCCAAGAGACCAGTTTGAGTGGTTGTCTTATTTCTGGTGCCTTTTCCAAGGGTTCATTTTCCATCACATTACAGTTGGGAAAAACCTCAGGTTGCTCAACTAAAGACCCTTCTGGTCTGGTCACATCATCCTGGGGGGGCAAAGGATTACTTGGGTGAATAACACTTTCATTTAATGTATAGCTATCCCTAATTGTTAGTACAGTCTGGGGTAGGGATCCTATATTCGCCATAGGTTCAGTTTCATTAGTGATACCACCAGATCTCAATAAACTAAGTTCATTTCCCACAACCCCCTCCCCACCCGAGTTGACAGTTTCAGATACATTTCCCCCACTCCCAATGGACATATGGCATCAATCACAATCATCTAGTCCACTAAATATATCGAATCTATTAGTGGTTTCTAGGGGTGTGAAAGGCTTTAAGTGGTCCATTCTTCTATTGTTAGATTTGAGGGGTCTATAAGGAACACAGTTCCAACCAAGGGGATCAGGTATGGGCACGGGGTTTGGTGGATAGTAGGGGTCCCTGGGATTTTGTCTAGTTGGCGGTTGCAATATATGTTGAGTGTTACTAGCCCTCTGTGTAAATGGTGGATAACAACTGGACTGGGTTTGGGGTGCTATAAGCGGGGGTGGTTGGTATTGGGGAGGGAATACCACTGACCTAGGATAAAAATATGTCAGTGGTCTAGGGATTATGCAATTGCTGGTAGTACCTGGCGGCCAATTTAGAATATATTGTACAGCATTGGGGTCCCTGAAATTCAAAACCACCACGTCGCCCTCAATGTTTTTGGGTCTACCTCCCAACCATTGAAGACGGCGAACATGCACAATATCACCATTTACATGGTTTGCTATTGGCCTGTAAAGACCTAGCCAATGCATGATCTTATTTTTTAATTGTGCAAAACCCTCCCGTTTGTTGGATTGTAACACAGGGACCCCTGTTAGGACTACCACAAAGGGCACTGCCTCTGGTGGTAATTCGGGAATGGGAGCCTGTTTAGGTCTCCCCCAGCTAGACTTCAGGCCCCCCGCCTCTGCCGTGGTTCTTTCCTGGGGAGTATTGGCCGTAACATTTGGAGGCTTGCTTACCAAGGTAACCGGCGTAGGATCTGACTTATGTGGATTTTTGGATGAAGGAATTAACGGAACAATAGTTTTGTTCACTTTAGACATAGAAGTAGAAGGATTTGCCAACGAAGTAGAATTAGCTATAGGAGCTGAAGCAACTGGGGTAGGTTCAACTTGAGTAATGGTCTTATGCATTACTACATTGGGGGTTATGATGTTATCAGCACCCTTGTTTCCCAGTGCCAGCTCGATTGTGCTTAGTCTAAGTTCCACTTCAATCAGCCTCTCTAGAATTGAAGCAGAATAGGTTTTGATTAAACTTTCTAGAGTATCTAAGGTAACAGGGTCACCATTTACTTGGGGCACTTTGTCCATCGTGGAGACTTCCATTCCACCCTCTATATCTATGGGGATGTTAGATGGTAGCGATGGTATAGTGGTAACCCCTATTGTGTCTACTAATAGATTATCAGTATTGTTGACAGAATTCTTCGCCTTTTTCCCAAAGTCAGCATGACTTAACTTAGGTTGTGGTACATTCCCCCCTTTACGCCTCTTCTTGCAAGGAGGGGGTCCATGAATCTTAGAAGCTGGCATAGGTTTCTTTCCCCTATTGCACGTTGTTTTAGTTGGTATGAGGGCAGATGGCTTTGTGACATTAGGGGTGCTCATGTGGATAATTGGAGGGGTACCGTTTATATCCAGTTCAGGGGAAGCAATTAAGGATGGTGTGATATTAATTGCTTCTTGTGGCTGGCTGGCTGATATATGTACAATAACGTTAGCTAACTGGGGATTCTCAATAGTACAGGAAGGGGCTAGGAATAATGGTGACAGTGGGCGGTTTTTCATTCTTTCCACAGAGCGACGGCGTTCAGCTCGGCGCTCTGCTAAGGCAATTTCCAAGGGGATGTCTGGCGAAGCCTTGGTAAAATAGTCATCAAGTGTTTTATTTAACAACCCTCCCTGCTTGTCAGACATAATGGGTGTTCTAATCTGAAGAAATAAAACAAGGATTACAGAGGTCCAGCGGAAATGAACAAATAGTTAAGGTACAAAAAGATAAAATACCAGAGGGTAATGTCCAGTCCGGTCTCCTCGGTCCTCTGAGGGCCTCAGAGGGACCGCCCTTTGCCCGGGCTTAGCTCCACGCTTTGCCCCGCGCGCGTCCCGCTAGCGCGTCGTAGGTTGAAGTTATGTAAAGGGAGGGGGCGGGAAGAGGACCAGCTGTGGCGAGTTTAGAACGCAGCGCCCGCTGGTCCTCGCAGTCCCTGGTGGTGGTAGATTCCCTCGACGATGCAGCCGGTCAACAGCCAAGGCAATAGGAGCCTTGAGCGGCTCCCGCGCAGCGGGGGCCGCGAGGCGTGGGGTCACAAATCAGCAAGGAGCACCCGGTAACAAGCAGTGGAGTCTCTGTAGGCAGGCACACCGAGGTGAGTTCTCGCCTCCTTACTTCAAGTCGAGCGGGAGGGGCGGGAAGAGGACCAGCTGTGGCGAGTTTAGAACGCAGCGCCCACTGGTCCTCGCAGTCCCTGGTGGTGGTAGATTCCCTCGACGATGCAGCCGGTCAACAGCCAAGGCGGTAGGAGCCTCAAGCGGCTCCCGCGCAGCGGGGGCCGCGAGGCGTGGGGGCACAAATCAGCAAGGAGCACCCGGTAACAAACAGTGGAGTCTCTGTAGGCAGGCACTTTGCATCCTATTGGCTTCTCCAAGACATGCTTAATATATTTTCTGAACTTAGATGATACTGCTACAATGGACTAGGAAACTATCTGCTTTACAGTGAGCTTGGCTTTCTCAGCATTATTCAGACGGTTCCTGAGAAGCCACAGAATTCATGTTTAGGTATGCAAGTTCATTTGCTAAACATTTTCAACACGTCCGATACATAGGATCAGATGTACCAGCCCATTGTGAGAGGTAAAAATCATTTTCCTGTGTACTATCCCTATTTTACGCATCGGTAACCTATTACCGGATCGCAAAATAGGTTTGCGAGTTGCTATTAGGAAGGGGCGAGTAAAGGGAATCCCTTCCTAATGGTGAGGTGCAGTGGTATGTAGGACTGTTTTGTGACGAGAACACAGATTAAAATTTCAAATTTGTGGTAAGCCATTCACAAATGGGAATGGGCCCCCTCCCTCTTTGTGAAAGGGGCGCCAAAAGAATATTAGAGCAGGCAATAAATATCCCATGGACTACTGCCCACTGTAAAAAACATGAAGAAAACTTGTCATTTTTATTTTGTGAAATGCATCATGTTTCCTTTAAGGAAAACAGACTGCATTTAAAAAAAAGACTGCTTTATTAAAAAAGTGGTCACAGACATGGGGTCTCCTGACGCCAGCAGGCCACCATCCCTGTGAGTGCCGGCCATTCCCAATGGGTCATAATTTGCAACCTGCCTCATGAATATTAGTAAGGCAGGTCCCTTGCAACCCATTTGGGAATCACAAACAGTGTCAAGTTTTGAAAGTTGCAAATTGCTAAAAATCACAATTTGTGAGTCGCAAAACCTGACAGACGTGCATGTGGCCCATAGTCTTTTTGATAATAATGCATTTATAATAGATCTTCTTTGCCTTCTTAACTTATTTCTCTACCACTGTTTGTTATTGTCTACAGACCATTTTATCCACAGCAAATATACATGTTCCTTCTTTTATTTTCCAACCAGCAAAATGTTTGTTTCAGCTGCTTGATGTGTGGAATGAAATAAGAGTTACATTTTTTTCTCTATCTGCTGTTTTTAGGGGCAGTCAGGGCTTTACTTTCTCTTTTAATTTGACATACAGTAACTATTGTATCAGCGACAATACAGTTGCGACCCAAGGATGTTTCACCCTTAGCCAACCAGCCAACTGAACCTTAGATAATTCCACGTAGGGACACATGCTCCTGAAAGTAGTTGTATTATCCAGTATATGGCTACTTTTTCACATTGCCTCATTACCACATTGACCATAATATTCATTATGATGGATTTGCTTTTTGTCATCTATGCAGGGGCACTTTCTAAACTCCATCTTCCTGTTATTTTCCTATTCGATCCTCAGTTTCCACTACAGTTGGTAACGTTACAGATCTTGAAGAGATGGAGTAACATTTCTGGCAACACTGTCCCTGCTGTTCTTCAATGCAAGCAAGTAAATTACTTAAACCATTTTTCTCGACATTTAAAAAGTAGACCACAACAAAACCTCAACAGAAACCCCTTCCTCTGTAATTCATTGTGAAGGTACTCATGAGGTTGAGACTTTGAAGAAGCTACTGTTCAAATGTCACTGATTACGATTTGCTTGTTGTCACTTGAACATTCTGTCAACCGTAACCCAATCACTACCATAATGTTTACACACTGTTATTTATAAATGTGTAAGTGTTGTGACGTTTAAAATGACATTGTCTGCTCTATACAAAACTCTATACATTTTAGTCCGGGGCCGTCAGACCCCCGGACTAAAATGTTGCAGCATCAGAGAGGAACACCACGGCTCCCGAGGAGCGAAGAACGGGTCTCTCGCAGGAAGAGATCCAAGAGAGAGAAAAAAACAGACTACATGAGTTAGAAATGGCCCGGCTCAAAATGGATGGCGAACTCAAATTAGCCGAACAAAAACTGAACCTAGAACATCTGCGGCTCCAAGAAGAACGGGAAGAAAAACAGAGACAAAGAGAACTCGAAGAAAAGAGACTAGCGTATGAACACGAGCGCAAGCTAGCAGAAATAGACTTACGTAACCAAATTAAGAAAATATATTGTGTGTCTGTGTTGGACAGGCCACGTGAAGTGCTTGCTCCCTCCCCGCATGACAAGGCCCGAGCCCGGCCCTCCAGGTATAACCCACAGTAACCACCCGCTCCCCGTCTCATACGGGACCCCTGCCCCCGAACATCCCTGCATCATGGGCCCAAATCACTACCGGCCCCCTCGCCCGGCCTGGGCGCCATCTTGGACATTGCACCACGAGGCCGCGTGGCCTCCGATCGACCCTAAACCTGGGCCTGGCCAGGCCCCGACATCCCGGCACCACCATCCACCCAGGAGGTAAACGGACCACTTGGCAGGTCAACGGGAGAAAGAAGTGTCGATGGCTCTCCCCCGCCAGGTGCCGATCGCCCCCCAGCTCCCCCGGGTGCTGGCTCCACCCCCCTGCTGGGTGTCTGGACTCCCTCATCCCGGACCTCCCGACCTCCAAGTGCGAGGGTCCGGACATCAAAGGGCGCCAGACCTATAACTGGGGCAGCTCCAGAGCAGGAAGGCAGTTGTATCCTGGAGTCGAGAGACGCAGTGAAGAACTCATCCTTGACGGACTACTGGCGCTGCCGTAGCCCTGCCTTGCGAACTATCGTCTTGCCTGCCGGCGCTGCCGCAACCTTCTGAAGCCTTCATCCTCGTCGGGACCTGTTGGCGTGGCCGCGGACCGTTTGTAACTACCACCTTCTCGGGACCTGCTGGCTCCGCCGCGGCCCGATCATCTAGAACGCCGAGCTCGAGGATTGTGAGCTATCCATCTTATCATCGCATCTACCAGATTGGTAACGAGACTGTCCCGCTACCCCTTCTCCCCCAACCAAGAGACTAGAATCGAGGGGACCCCTGAGTCCAGACCTCCTTGTACCATTCCACCGTACTTAACGAATTGCTTATAAAGAACGTTAAACCTTATTTCTGTGTGGTGTACCTCTGTGGGGGGGAAGTTACTCGTCTGTACGATCGCTGGAGACGGCTCTCCCCGGAGACCTCTCCCCTTGTCCTCGGCCGACCCTCCCGGTCCGTCTAACATTGGTGGCCAGCGGCGCGATCCGAATCAACGCGTAATCGTACAGAGAGTAGCTCACCCCACGACGAAACCACAATGACAACCAAAGAGAGCGGATCCACCGAGAAATTCCAGATGGAGAAATTGGAAGAATACAGCCATCGTGAGTTGAAACAATTCTGCATTGAACTAGGTATCGCTACCACCGGTCTGAGTACTAAAGACGATTTCAAGCACGCCATTGAGTCATGGGCAGAAACCGGGGCCGTCAGACCCCCGGACTAAAATGTTGCAGCATCAGAGAGGAACACCACGGCTCCCGAGGAGCGAAGAACGGGTCTCTCGCAGGAAGAGATCCAAGAGAGAGAAAAAAAACAGACTACATGAGTTAGAAATGGCCCGGCTCAAAATGGATGGCGAACTCAAATTAGCCGAACAAAAACTGAACCTAGAACATCTGCGGCTCCGAGAAGAACGGGAAGAAAAACAGAGACAAAGAGAACTCGAAGAAAAGAGACTAGCGTATGAACACGAGCGCAAGCTAGCAGAAATAGACTTACGTAAGCAGAACAAAAAATTAGGGGTGCCCGAGCAACCGCGCACCCCAGGAGCAACAGAAAAGAAAGTACACATCCCCAAGGATGTCGTTCGAGAATATTTCCGAGATGACGACATACAACAATGGTTCAAGGCCTACGAGATCGCTATGACCTCCCACCGGATCGATCGAAGTGACTGGGGAGCCGGGCTATGGGGGAGGTTCGTCAATGAGGGCCGCGACGCCCTGTTACAGCTCCCCGACCACCTGATGACCTCCTATGACCACATGAAGGCTACCCTCCTCACCCGCTATGGGCTCACACCCGAAATGTACCGCCAGAGGTTCCGAGACTGCACCCGGATCCCGGGTACAACTTGGGTGGAGTATGTGAACTATTTCAGTCGAGCCTTCGAGGGTTGGATCAAGGGAAGCAATGTAACGACATATGAGCAACTCTTCAATCTCATAGTGTGGGAACACCTATCTAACAACTGCTTCGTCGAGCTCAGGCAGCACCTCCTCGACAGTAAATTGACTGATCCACGGCAGCTCGCAGCCGAGGCTGACCGGTGGGAAATCACCCGAGTGGGCCGGAATGGGCCACATGAACAGAACCGGAACGACCATGGCCAGCACCGTCCCCGAGGAGGAGGAGGGGGCCAGGGACGAGGAAGAGACAACACCCCGGCCGCTCCCGCTGCCAGCACCCCACCCCCGGCCAACCGGGGCAACCCCCCGGCGCGCCCGGGGTACAGAGCCAATGTCACGTGTCACCGATGCCAGCGAGTCGGCCACTACGCAAATGACCCGAGCTGTCCACAGAACCAGACTCCGAGACCCCGCCAGATGGCTGCCGCCGCCCTGGGGGAAGAACAAATCTCCGAGGAACAAGAGGAGTGCGAGCAAGAACACCAAGAGTGGGAACCAGCCGCCATGGTTCTCGCATGCCTAGGGGGAAGAGACATGGTCCCGCGGGCCCCCCTACCCGCCAACACCAGGAAGTACAGTCAGTGGGTGAACATTAATGGACGCCGGGCCGAAGCCCTACGTGACACAGGGGCCAGTGTGACAGCCGTCCGCTGTCACCTGGTGACCCCAGAACAGATCCTGCCGAACATTCTCTGCCCTGTCCGTTCAGCCGACAATTCGGAGAGTCTATGCCGGATGGCCTGCGTCCCCTTCGAGTGGGGAGGGGTCTCCGGCATGTTGAAGGTAACAGTCCGAGATGATTCCCCCGTGGACTGTCTCCTGGGGAATGATCTTGAGAGTTCCCCGTGGGCCGCCGTAGAGAGAAGAGAACACCTGGGGATGTTGGGCCTCCCGGACTGGGCGTGCGTAACCACCCGGTCCATGGCCGCCCGTGCCATCCCCCGACCTGAAGAACCAGAATGGCCAGCACCTCCTCCCCCGGTCGCTCCAGCAGAAGACGCCGACCGGACCGACCCTCAAGAGCAAACCCCCGAAAAGCTCGTTCAGCCCCAAGACCTTCCCGACCTGGCTCAGTGGCGTCAAGAAGGTGGGCCCACCCAGGAACAGTTTCGTCAAGAGCAGAAGACCTGTCCCTCCCTCGAGGGACTCCGCCAACAAGCCCTCGCCCAGAGCGCAGGGGATACCTCCGGGGCCCATTGGGTCTATTGGGACAACGACCTGTTGTATAGCGAACAGAGAATCGCGGAGTTAGGGGCCAGTCGAGCCAGTAGAGCCCCTCCGCTTTAGAGACTTCTTACTGAACCTGGCCCACGATGTCCCCCTGGCTGGTCACCTGGGTCAAGACAAAACCTACAGTCGCCTGGTGACCCACTTCTTCTGGCCCAAGATGAGAAACGACGTCCTCAACCACTGCCGGTCCTGCCCCACGTGCCAGGCCAGCGGGAAGAGCGGCCGCAAACTCAAAGCACCTCTGCAACCGTTCCCAGTTGTCACCACCCCGTTCGAGAGGGTGGGGATAGACATTGTGGGGCCCCTGGACCCCCGTACAGCACAAGGACATCGGTTCATCCTGGTCCTGGTGGACCACGCCACCCGCTACCCCGAGGCTGTTCCCCTGCGAACTGTGACAGCCCCGGTGGTCGGCCGGGCCTTGATGGGGATCTTCTCCCGGGTGGGCTTCCCCCGAGAAGTCGTCAGCGACAGAGGCACGAACTTTATTTCCAAATACATGAGGTCCCTCTGGCAACAGTGCGGGGTCACCTACCGATTCACGACCCCCTATCACCCTCAAGGAAACGGACTAGTCAAGCGGTTCAACCGCACGCTCAAAGGGATGATTGGGGGGTTGGAAGAGCCCCTCCGTCGCCAGTGGGATGTGCTACTGCCGTGCCTCCCCTTTGCCTATCGAGAAGTCCCCCAGAAGTCCCTTGGTTTCAGCCCGTTCGAACTCTTATACGGACACCCTGTGCGAGGGCCGCTCAGCCTAGTCAAAGAAGGTTGGGAGATGCCCCCCCTGAAGAACCCTCCAGATGTTTTCAAGTACCTCCTGACCCTACGCAATCAGACCAGGCGATTCAGAGAAATGGCAAAAGCGAACCTGGAGGCCAGTCAGGAAGACATGAAAAGGTGGTACGATCAAAATGCCTCCTCCCTCGAATTCGAACCCGGCCAACAAGTGTGGGTGATGTCCCCCACCGAACCATGCGCCTTGCAGGACAAGTGGACCGGACCCTTCAAAGTGGTCGAGCGCAAGAGCCCTGTCACCTATCTCATCGATATGGAATCTGCACGGAACCCCCTCCGGGTCCTCCACGCCAATAGATTAAAACCCCACTTTGTGCGTTCGGAGCTCAGCCTCCTGATGGCGACAGACAGCGGAGTCGAAGAGGATTCCGAACCCCTTCCTGATCTCCTACGGACTCGGGAGAAGGACGGTTCCGTGGACGGGGTCCGACTCTCAGAGGCCCTCACCCCGGAACAGCGCCAAGGCTGCCGAGACCTCCTACTGCAGTTCGCAACCCTGTTCTCCCTCACCCCAGGGGTCACCCCCTGGTGCTTGCACGACGTGGACACTGGAGACAGTCCCCCTATCCGACATCGGGCCTACCGCGTACCAGATCGGGTACGGGCCTGCATCCAGGAGGAGGTGTCGAAAATGCTCACGCTCGGGGTCAGAGCCCTCAGACAGCCCCTGGGCCAGCCCAGTGGTACTGGTCCCCAAAGCGGCCTCCCCCGGCACCACCCCTGAGCTCCGGTTCTGCGTCGACTACCGGGGCTTGAACGCCGTTACCAGAACCGACGCACATCCCATCCCCCGAGCAGATGAACTGATCGACCGCATGGGAGCTGCCCGCTACCTCAGCATCTTCGACCTGACAGCGGGCTACTGGCAGATCGGTCTCACACCCCGGGCCCAAGAACGATCTGCCTTCTCCACTCCTGATGGCCACTACCACTTCAAGGTCATGCCATTCGGCATGAAGAATGCCCCAGCAACTTTTCAGCGGCTAGTGAACCAGGTCCTGGCGGGACTTGAGGAATTCAGCGCCGCCTACCTGGACGATATCGCTGTGTACAGCCGCCACTGGTCCGACCACCTCAACCACCTCCGAGAGGTTCTGCAGGCCCTACAACGAGCCGGCCTCACGATCAAGGCCAGCAAATGCCAAATTGGCCAGGGGTCCGTGACCTACCTCGGGCACCAGGTGGGAGGCGGTCTGGTGGCCCCTCTGCAACTCAAGATCGCTGCCATCCAGTCCTGGCAGCCCCCCATCACCCAGACCGAGGTCCGCGCCTTCTTGGGACTCACAGGCTACTACCGGTGGTTCGTGAGGGACTATGGCAGCATTGTGGGGCCCCTCACGGAACTCACATCCAAAAACCACCCAAAGAAGGTCAACTGGACCCCAGACTGTCAAGCGGCCTTCGAGAAACTGAAGGCCGCCATGTGCTCCGCCCCTGTGCTCCAGGCCCCCGACTACAGTCGGGAATTCATCGTCCAAACGGATGCCTCCGACCATGGCATTGGGGCAGTCCTTTCCCAGCTAAACCCCGAAGGACTTGACCAACCAGTGGCCTTCATCAGCAGACGTCTCCTGGCCCGAGAACAGCGCTGGAGCACCATCGAGAGGGAGGCCTTCGCAGTGGTGTGGGCCCTCAAAAAGCTCCGGCCTTATCTCTTTGGTACCCACTTCCGGGTGCAGACAGATCATCGGCCCCTGCAGTGGCTGATGCAGATGCGGGGGGAAAACCCAAAACTATTGCGTTGGTCCATCTCCCTGCAGGGGATGGACTTCACTGTGGAACATCGACCTCGGCAAGACCACGCCAACGCAGATGGCCTGTCACGCTTTTTCCGCCTCGACGAGGAGAGTCCCCAAGAGGATGGGTGACTCTCCCCGCCTTCAGCTGGGGGGGGACGCATGTTGGACAGGCCACGTGAAGTGCTTGCTCCCTCCCTGATGACAAGGCCCGAGCCCGGCCCTCCAGGTATAACCCACAGTAACCACCCGCTCCCCGTCTCATACGGGACCCCTGCCCCCGAACATCCCTGCATCATGGGCCCAAATCACTACCGGCCCCCTCGCCCGGCCTGGGCGCCATCTTGGACATTGCACCACGAGGCCGCGTGGCCTCCGATCGACCCTAACCCTGGGCCTGGCCAGGCCCCGACATCCCGGCACCACCATCCACCCAGGAGGTGAACGGACCACTTGGCAGGTCAACGGGAGAAAGAAGTGTCGATGGCTCTCCCCCGCCAGGTGCCGATCGCCCCCCAGCTCCCCCGGGCGCTGGCTCCACCCCCCTGCTGGGTGTCTGGACTCCCTCATCCCGGACCTCCCGACCTCCAAGTGCGAGGGTCCGGACATCAAAGGGCGCCAGACCTATAACTGGGGCAGCTCCAGAGCAGGAAGGCAGTTGTATCCTGGAGTCGAGAGACGCAGTGAAGAACTCATCCTTGACGGACTACTGGCGCTGCCGTAGCCCTGCCTTGCGAACTATCGTCTTGCCTGCCGGCGCTGCCGCAACCTTCTGAAGCCTTCATCCTCGTCGGGACCTGCTGGCGTGGCCGCGGACCGTTTGTAACTACCACCTTCTCAGGACCTGCTGGCTCCGCCGCGGCCCGATCATCTAGAACGCCGAGCTCGAGGATTGTGAGCTATCCATCTTATCATCGCATCTACCAGATTGGTAACGAGACTGTCCCGCTACCCCTTCTCCCCAAACCAAGAGACTAGAATCGAGGGGACCCCTGAGTCCAGACCTCCTTGTACCATTCCACCGTACTTAACGAATTGCTTATAAAGAACGTTAAACCTTATTTCTGTGTGGTGTACCTCTGTGGGGGGGGAAGTTACTCGTCTGTACGATCGCTGGAGACGGCTCTCCCCGGAGACCTCTCCCCTTGTCCTCGGCCGACCCTCCCGGTCCGTCTAACAGTCTGCCTCAAAATTAAATAGGACTGTGCTTCATATTTTTCCCATTTTTTCAATAGCCGAGATATTTTCTTGATTGTAGGACACTCAAGGTCAGTGGTCTTTAAACTTATTGACACCCCGACTGCTGTGTATAAGAATAGAAAAAAAAAAAAATCACCCCGCCTCAATTTTTCACAATTATTCTTTTAAACTATCAAAGTTTAAATATGTCTGAACATAATTAAACGTTGCACTTAAGTTCTGTTACCCCTTTTTCACATACTCCCACTCAGGATATAAACATGGCCGGACTGGTCGAAGCGAGCACAGGGCTTTTCCCTGGTGGGCCGCCAGGGTGCCAAGCTGCAATATCGGCCCCTGCTGCAGTGTTTTCCATGCGCGCCACTGCCCCCCAAACACCCCCCCCTCTCTCTCGAGCGCCTGCCACCACCCCCCCCCCCCCCTTTCAGTGACAGCATCATGAAAAGTAGGCAGGGATGTTGCTTTTCTAGGTTTGTGCCGCCCTTGATCAACACAGCCTTCCATCACTGGTTGAACAGGGAGTCCGCGGCTAGAGAGGTTATTGATTGGGAGTCTGCACATCTTGTCTCCTGGAGAGCACGAGGGAGTCAAATTAGAGGTTAGTCGGGCTTTCCAGATCTCTCAATGTGATGCAAGTTGGTAAACTGTATGATAAGCGCATGAATATACAATACAGCACAGCACACAGTCACACACTACACCAAGGAACGGTCTCTTTGGAGAGCAGTGAGTGGCAACACCACCACAGAGGAAACTATCATAAGGGTGGGAAAAGGGATCAAAAAGGAAACCAGAACTGTGCCCCCCCCCCCCCTTTTTTGTTTCATCACATTCCACTTCCCTCAAATGTACACATTAACGTAGAGGGCGTAACAGCAAAGGGCCTTTGGGCGGCCCATCTGAAATGTGATATCCCATCTGTTTGCTCTTTCTGCATGTGGAAAGAATCCACAAAACACGCCCGGGAATGCCAAAAGGTAGACGGAGCCGTTTTAAGTATGTCCGAGTGACTGAGGCAAGCACTGAGAGGCTGAGCTACTCTGTCAAACTGACATCACAAAACCATCTTTGTCCGTGGATGGGCATCTCCAGGCAGAAAACAGTAAATATAACTTGGAAATTCTAGGATACATTACTGTTTAATGTACTTTACCTAAACATTCTTGGTTCTTTAAGACAAACATCATATTGGAATGGATACTGCGTTACATGTTGCCTCGATGGGACCGATTCCCAAACATATCGGTTGGAATAAGTGTAGTCCCTCCGGCTTACTCCCGGAGCGTAGGAGTACGCCTGTAGTACTTTCAGAATATGTCATTCCAAAGTCTTTGTAAATCACGCCCAAAATGTTGAACTGCAGCAGGGCCACAGCGAATATTCATAGTTCGTTCAGAAAGAGTGCCTGTTGCAAAAACTTGGATAGGCAACACTTTACATGTACGTATGCAAATCTGAAGCGAACCCCGACCCAGAGCGCGAGGCACTGGCGGACGCCGGCTCAGGTCCTTTCCTATGCCACGTTCATGGATCACACTGATGAGCATTTTAAAATAGACCGGCGGAACATAACATTGGTGCCCAGTAATCCGGAGGCATATTCATGATACACGTGTATTGTGCCAGAGGGAACGGCGGCCCATGCAGCTCCTAGGGCCTGATAGAGATACCACTCAAAAGCCTTAATACAGAACGTCGAAAACGCATTGATTGTTTTTTGGGAAGGCACATTTGCCAGTCGACTACTCAAGAAACTTTCAACTCAGTAGAGACTTCAGAAAATGGTCACAACCCATTAAGTCCAGGGTATCTACCATAAGTGTCTTTAGGAGCACATGAAAAGACGATAATGATGACAGCCCTGAAAGTATAAAGTTAAGGGTTCTATATCAGGGCCATCACCAGTTTTAATGTAAAGTTTTCCGAGTGCTTTTTTAAGTGTGTGCTTTTTTGCCAAGCTGACTTTAAAGAGCGTCCTGTTCTTTTGTAATGGTGATGGGTGTTAGTCACAAATAATGTACGGAAATTTGTGACAAAATATACTGTTATGTATAAGTTAATAAAACATGCTTTTATACATTTACCTAACCTGCAGTGTGATCACATTTACTGGCACATGCACTAGACAGTGACTATGATGGAAACTTGTAGGCCTAGAGGCCTAGAGCTGGTGAAAATCTTTGTGGGAATATGATTCTTTACAGTAACCATGCTTTGTGAGAGTTCCACTATCTCTTAATACATAAAGGCAGGGCTGGCTTTAGCCTTAATGGCGCCTGGTGCTTAATTTTTTGGAGGCCCCTCCCCTTGACCTCCTTTTTAACAGATTCCCTCACTACCACCCTCCAACGGTGCCCCTCATCTCACCTTGGCTTCCCTCTCATATACATAGATTTATTATATAGTGCTCAATCCAATGTAGACTGTTAAACTGCTTTACATCAAAAATATATTATACATAAAAAGTCATACAGGTGTGTAAATCAATGTATAGTATATGTTACTTAAGATAATGAGGAATACAATGTGTAGTAGTCACATCCCATCCATGCTGGTAGGCATTATATGTTAAGAGTGCTTGGTCTGGAGAAATGAAGGGGCAGATTCTTATGTTATGTTATGTCATGTATTGTTATGATATGTTCTGTTATGTTGATATGCTATGAGGATTTATAGAGCGTGTTTTTCACCGAAAGGGTACCCAGGCGGTGGAGTAGATGAGTAGGCCGATCAAGCTCCTGGTCGAAAATCCAGGTCTTCTGTTACTTTTGGAATTCGAGAAAGGAAGGTGAGGTCCTGAGGTGGGGTGGAAGGTTGATCCAGGACTTGGCAGCGATGTAGGAAAATAAACGTCCTCCTGATTTGCTCCTGCAGATGTGAGGTAGTGAGTGAGGAGGATTGAGGCTGAGCACCGTTGAGGGGTGATTTTTTGGAAGTTGAGTCAGTAGTTGAGGCAGGCAGGTTCGAGGAGGTGTAGGACTTTGTATGTGTGGGTGAACAGTTTGAATTGGCATCGCTTCTGGATTGGTAGCCAGTGTAGCTCTCTGAGGAGGGGTATGATGTGTGCACTGCAGGGGATGTTGAAGATGAGTCTGGAAGTGACATTATGGGTGGTCTGGAGTCCTTGTAAGAGTTGATTTGAGATGTTGGTATAGTCCAGTTTGCTGGTGATGAGGGCCTGGGTGACTCTAGTGTCAGTGGGGAGTCTTGTTGCTGAAGAGCATACATCTGATTGCATCTGTTAGACATTGGGTTTCTGGTTGACTAGGGTATGCACATAATTCAGGCAGAGCCCACCACTCTAGTCAGGGTAAGGAAGTTACACACACACACACAACAAAACCCCCTTGGTAGCTTGACAGAGGAGTCAGGCTTATCCCAGAGGCACACACACATCAGTTACACACTAGGTACACCACAAAAGAGAATCCACATCAGGTTACATAAAAATAACGTGTATATTGTATATAAAATAACCCTGGGCGAAGGACTTCGCTACGCCCCTGGAGTGTGTGTAGTGTTGCCTACTTCGCCCTTTGCAAAGTAGGCGTAGCAGGCAACACTACGCCCACTCCGTGGGCGTAGCGAAGTTGCCCGCCACCCGCCTCCCTCCCGCCCGGGGCTCCCTCTGCTCGCTCGCCGCCGCCGCCATCTTGGATACCAATGCGCATGCGCGGCCACCCACGCATGCACATTTCTCGTGAGAAATGCGCATGCGCGGGCGGCCGTGCATGCGCATTGGTATCCAAGATGGCGGTGGCGCGAACGAGCAGAGGGAGCCCCGGGACGCAGCAGACAAGGTAAGTGCCTTTGATTTACTTTTAGTTCTTGAATTTACAAAAATTAGGTATGTAGCGGAGGGGGGCAGGCGGCGCGTAGTGGGGCTATGCGAAGTGCGTAGGTGGGCGTAGTTTCTTGCCCACTTTGCATAGCTTCGCGTAGCCCCACTACGCATACTACGCCCAGGGTTAATATAAAACACATAGACCACAAGTACATAAATCACTTTGCCAACTGGGCAATTGTCATAACTTCACATAGATCAAAAATCACTTTGCCGCTAGACAATAGTCATAACACAATAGCTGTCGAGATGGAAGTTAAGGTCGCAGAGTAAGATTAGTTTTTTCAAGCTGATCGAGATGTGGAGATGAAGTCTGTGAGGAGTGTTGTAATCTCCTTTTTACTGGTTGTCTATAATGGTATGTTCCAACACCCCTCCCCTTCCCCGTGTTATCAGCGCTCTGGAATGTTAGCAGGGCGACTGTGATAGAACGTTGGTGTGAGGCGCAGGAGTGCGAGAGACCAAGACGTGAATAAACCAGCTCTTCCTCAACCATACGCTTGCTGTGTTTTATTCCAACAAATTGGCGACGGGGCTGCGCGGGGGGCAGGTCCTGGTCTTCCCCCGTTCATTCAGCACTGCCGTGAGCCACTACACCAGCCCGAGAAGTAACCGTGAGTCATCCTTAAAGTGTGCGCAGTTTATCGTTTTTGAGCGGAGGACAGATTGCGGTGAACGGTACGCAAGCTTAGACTGTCCCGCATATCAGAGATGATTGATTTCTTTGAAACGTGACATGTGACATTTTACGGAAGAAGTATATTATTTGAGGCCAGTTCTTAACTATCGTTGCGGAGGGCCTCGCTCCGTGAGTTGTCCATAGAGTGACGTTTCATCTGTAACTGCCGCCACTGTTTGACTTTTGAACGGAGCAGCGTGTTAGCCTAAGTTATCTCGGATGATCGTAATAATTGTCACGGTGCCAGAGTATTGTGCAGCCGTCTCACTTCTCCGTATGTAAGTCGTGTGAGAGACTTTGCGGAGAAGCCTTCAGAGGAGTCCTGTCAGCTGATATCAGCCTTGACGCCACCTACAGCATCCAGCTATTCCTGCAGTTTAGCGCTCCGTCATTTTTCAGCTACAAAGCCAAGCTGTGTGTCTTGGGAGTCTTCTGGTTATTGGAGGGCATCCAGTGAGTGAACGTGAGCACAGGAGTGACGCTGTGTAGCTGATTTTATGGCAATTTCCTCAATTAAGGAGCCTGAGCTTTGTTTGATGCCCATACAAAGCCAATGTTAGGCTTATGGGAGTGAAGCGCAGATGAAGATATTCTTCGCTGACAAGCACAGCTTTCATCCAAAGCTTGTCAGAGGTTGCTGTTGCGCTGTTAAATATTCGCAACGTTTCAAGGCATTTTATTCGCGAGCCTGTTGAGCGTTTACGCTGACAGGCACAGCATTCAGCTTGCATCTTAAAGCTTGTCGGAGGTTGCCTTTGCTCTGTCTAATATTTTCAATGTTACAAGGCACTTTATTCGCGAGCCTGTTGAGCATTCACGCTGACAGGCACAGCATTCAGCTTTCATCTTAAAGCTTTTCGGAGGTTGCCTTTGCTCTGTTTAAATATTTTCAACGTTACTAGGCATTTTTTTTTTTTTTTTTTCAGGAGCCTGTTTGTGTGTGTCACGCTGATGGGCACAGCTTATTGAGACTGAATCTTTTCTGTGACATTGTTTATTCCTATTTCGTCACGTTTTGCCTAGAGCTATTTAAAAGTGTTTTGCAATTTTAAATTTCACTGGGAGTATTGAGTGATTAGATTCTAATGGCTACTGCAATGTCGATGTCACAACCCCCTCCATTTCTCAATGATGATGGAGAACCTCTCACTCCATGGAAGAATTGGGAGAAGGTTTTTGAATCTTATTTGATAGCTATAGGAGGTAACAGGTTTTCATCAGAAAGGAAATTGCACATATTGTTACACAATTTAGGTAAACATGCTAGAGAAATGTATGATAATTTACCAGAAGTTGAGTTGGAAAATAGAGGTGGAGAAGGAGAAGGGGATGTTCCACCAGATGTTTACCGTATTGCTTTGAAAAAATTGGAAGTCCAGTTTGGAAAAAAAATTAATGTGGTATTAGAGCGACACAAATTTTTTTCAAGGGTTCAAGGAAAACAAGAAAGGGTGGTGAATTACATAGCTGTCCTTAGAGGGTTGTCTTCCACCTGTGATTTTGGAAATCTCACAGATTCACTTATAAGAGACCAATTGGTCAGGTGCACGTCTGATAGAAAAATAAAGGAAAAGTTACTGGCTGATGCCCCTGAATTGAAGCAAGCTATTGACATAGCCAAAAGCATTGAGCACACAGCATTCTGTATGAATGAAATGAAAGAGGCGGTTGAGGTGAAACAAGTATGTGAGGATGAAATCCTTAAGGTGTCCAACAAATATGACAAGAGCAAATTGTCTCAGAAGAGTAGCACTGTCGTAAAAGAAGAGTCTCAAAAGTTGAAATGTTTCCGTTGTGGTAATCCTAATCACCTGGCGAATAGTATAAAATGTCCAGCAAGGGGTGCCATATGCAGAAAATGTAACAAGAGGGGACACTTCACCAAGGTGTGTCATGATATTAAGAAAGAAATGACCCATATGATTTGGAATGATGAGGAACCAAGGGAGGACATTGTGTTTATGGTTAATGAGTTGTTGGAAAATACTGGATGTAGCTATCCTGAATGTGAAATATTGCTTGATGGTGTGGCGTATAAAGTTTATGCGGATTCTTGTTCACCGTACACCCTTATAGATGAAACCACATTCAAGACCAAGTCTGTTGACAAAGTTTACGAAGTCTTACCCACTGACATCAACCCGGGTGGTTATAACCATGATACCATACCTGTGGTAGGAATGATCGTTATGCACATCAGATTTAAAGATAGAGCCACAGTGGGTAAAGTGTATCTAACCAAGAAAGGTTCGTGCTTACTGGGATGGAGACATCAAAAGGACCTAGGCATAAGATTAGACCCCAACGCCTCAGAACCTGTCTACCTGATTGAGTTACCCAACATCGGTAATGAGGTGTGTGAGGAGTTCCCTGAAGTATTCTCCAGTGAGTTAGGTTTGTTAAAGGGATTCCTTCATAAAATAAAACTTAAAAAACATTGCAAGCCCACGGTACACAGAGCCAGATCAGTGCCATTGGTGGTGAGAGATTCCCTTAAAAAGGAGTTGGAGAAATTGGAGTCCTTGGGGGTGATTGAAAAAATTGAGAGTTCTGAGTGGTTGGCCCCCATTGTGGTCGCTTCCAAAGGTGGTGGCAAAGGGATTCGTTTATGTGTGGATCTTAGGGATCTCAACGCCAACATCTGGGTAGAGAGGCATCCCCTCCCTAGGATAAATGAGATGCTCAGTGTCATAAAGGGTGCCAAATTTTTCAGTGTATTGGATCTCTCGGCGGCATACCACCAGGTTGCCCTCCATCCGGAGTCCAAGAACCTTACCTCTTTCATTACGCCATTCGGAGCATACCAGTATAATCGTATGCCTTTCGGGTTGGCGTCCGCGGCGGCGGTTTTCCAACGCATAATGCAACACATCCTGGAAGACCTCAGTAAGGTTCTGTGTTTCCAGGACGACATATTGATTTATGGGGACTCTGAGTGCGAGCATAACTCTATCTTAAGAGTAGTTTTATGTAAATTAAGTAAAGCTGGTTTTACTACACAAAAGGACAAATGTAAAATAGGAGTCAAAACTGTGACCTACCTTGGGCATACCATATCTGGGGAAGGGATAAAACCAAAAACCAGTTTGGTAGATGCTGTATCCCTTGCGCCCTCTCCGTCTACTAAAGAGGAGGTCAGATCCTTCCTGGGTTTGGTCGAGTACATGAGCAAGTTTGTGGAGAATTTCTCCAGTCACACAAGTATCATGAGAGAACTCCTAAAGAAAAATTGCATTTTTAAGTGGTGTGAGGAGTGCGAGAAGGAATTTAAGTACATTAAAGCAGCCATCGCAAGAGCACCCACTTTGGGGACGTTTGATCCCAATGAAAAGACCACTCTTACTACAGATGACAGCAGTAAGGGCTTAGGGGCGTCCCTCACCCAAACCAATGGTGGATGCGAAAGGGTCATTGCGTTCGCCTCCCGAACACTTAAGGACCCTGAATCAAATTACTCCACCATTGAGAGGGAAGCCTTAGCGTGTTATTGGGCTATAATCCACTTTAAATTCTTCCTGTGGGGTATCCCTTTCACACTAAGGTCTGATCATAAACCATTGATTCCCCTTTTCTCAACTAAGAATTTGGAGAGAGCCACTCCACGTATCGCCAAATGGGTACTGGCATTACAAGGGTACAATTTCACAATGTGTTACGTGGCTGGTGAGAAGAATACCATTGCAGATTGTATGTCTAGGTTGCCCATAAAAAGGTGAAGACAGTGTAAGTGAGCCACCAGATGAAACTATACTTGCGGTGGAACTTCCAGCCATTGGTAAAGAGGAATGGAAGAATGATTCCCTAAATGACCCAGAATTAAAGGATCTTATGAAATTTAAATGAGAAAGGGTGGCCTGAGCACAATAGAGAGTTAACTGAGAACCTCAGACCTTATTGGTCTGTGAAGGATGAATTATCAAGCATGAATGGTCAGCTGTGGAGAGGGAGCAAGGTCATTCCCCCCGTAGGAATGAGAAACAGGATCATTGTGCTTGCACATGAGGGTCATCCAGGAAGAAGTATGACAAAGAGTAAAGTGAGACAACACTATTGGTTCCCAGGTATGGATGGGTTGGTAGAAAGCATGGTCAAGAATTGTGAAGCGTGTGGCAGGAGTGACAAGTCTAAAATTGTACACAAAGCCCCCCTTATTCCTGTAGAGGTTCCCAGTAAACCGTGGGACAAGTTGGGACTTGACATAATTGGGCCCATGAATTTCCTCAGAGCCAACCAGAGATTCATGTTTGTGATTATAGACTACCATTCACATTGGATCAGCACCAAGTTTGTCCACTCTATAACCACTCAGGATATGATAGAATTCCTGAAGGAATTATTCGCTACTGAAGGTATCCCCAGTTCCCTAGTGACTGACAATGGGGTCCAATTTACGTCAGAAGTCATGAAAAAATTTCTGTCTGATTTAGCCATCTCACACATAAAAACACCTCTTTACTGTCCCAAGGCCAACGGTATGGTGGAGAGGGCAAACAGGATGGTAAAGAGTTCTATTCAAATGGCTGTTACTATGTGTGAACCAGTAGAGGAGGCAGTGAGGAAAACTCTGTGGTCGTATCATTCTGCCCCTAATGCAGTGACAGGGGTGTCTCCATTTGTGTCCCTCAAAGGGAGAAACCCTGGGTCCAAGCTTAACCCAAATTGGTTGAATGGGAATAGTCCTGTATGGGTGGACAGGCAGTCTGTGAAAGACAAGGTGGAACTACACCAAAAGGAGTACAAAACCAGGTACGACCAAAAATGGGGAACATCATCCAAGAAGTTCTATGTGGGCCAGTGGGTGGTGGTCAAAAGACCTGCTGTGGGTCGAGCTAAAGTGTCCTCCTTCTCTAAACCTGCAAGGATACAGAGTGTGAATAATAACTCCTTAGTACTGGACGACGGAAGTACATGGAGTATAGACAATGTGTGTGCTTGCCCAGATGTGTGCGTACCAACGGCTGTTGGTGAGCAAACCCCAGACGATGATTCATCGGACACGCAGGGAAACAGAGTGACCAGGATGCGTCAGCCACCTAGTTGGCAAAAGGACTATGTAACCTAAGCGATGTAACCTTTCCTCTCCGAGGACCTTCCACATGATTTGTCTATTGTTCCTAGTAGCATACAAATGGTAGGTTGTAGTAGCTTCTCTTCCTAAGAGAAATGGTCGCAAATTGTTATTATTTCCGTACAGAGGGAGATGTGTTGTAATCTCCTTTTTACTGGTTGTCTATAATGGTATGTTCCAACACCCCTCCCCTTCCCCGTGTTATCAGCGCTCTGGAATGTTAGCAGGGCGACTGTGATAGAACGTTGGTGTGAGGCGCAGGAGTGCGAGAGACCAAGACGTGAATAAACCAGCTCTTCCTCAACCATACGCTTGCTGTGTTTTATTCCAACAAGGAGATTGCTGAAGGTGGTGCATGGACTGGGTAAGGTGAGCCTAGCAACTCTCTAGTATGCGAATGATACAGTGAACCACACTAAGGTGGGGTTGCAGAGAGTTTTAAAGAGCCTAGCAGTGTATGATCAGGAAAATAGCTTGGTAGTAAATGAGAACAAAACAAAGATAGTAGTATTTGGCAAATACCTTCATAAAAAGCAAGTGACCTGGATATTGGGCGACCATCGAATAAGGACGGTACCCTCTTACAATTATCTGGGGGTTTTGCTAACAGAGCGGGCTACAGCAGTTAAACACACAAAAGAGCTAAACCTAAAAAATCAATAGAATAATTCTTTCACTCAGATGCCTAAGTCAGCGCCTATCAAGTCCAACAGCAGAGTCTATGCTGATAGTACTCAGGGCAAAACTAATTCCAGCAATTAATTATGGCCATCTAGCCTTCCCATGAGCTTTAGAGAAACTTATTATTGTAGCCCAGACAAAAGCATATAAGTTAGAGCTGCAGGAATACGAGGCTAAGACTGGATTTGGGACTCAATAGACCGGATCTGGCACTACTGGGGACCTAATACAATATTATATCAGGGTGCCTAATGCCCCCGACACCTCCCTTAAACATTACTTCAAAATGATCTTCAGGGAAGCAGAACCTCCATGAAACACCAAGTTGAACCAAGCAATAGGAACCCTGAAAATAGGAGCAGAAAGCATGTCGCTACATGAGATTCCACACTCCACCTGGGTTAATGCAGTGAAACAGCATTTCCGGACTATCTCTTTTAAATTGGATCAAGCCTCACTCCGCCACAATTGCCACAACCCCTTTACACGGTCATTGGACAGCTCGTACATCCCAGGGAAATCTCAACTTTCTCTGCAAGATGCACTCTTAGCTCAAGTCTGAAGGAAAATCTTGTTCATGCGGTTTATTCCCCTCGAGATTTTGGACTTCAACCAAACATGGGCCCGAAAAGACAACGCAGTCTTTTGTTGGCTCTGTAACTACCACAAAAAATCTTTGCTAAATCTTCTATGTTGTTGCTCCAAATTGGCCAGTGATCGCACCCGACTGTTACGCCCTATCCTATGGATCAAGGGCATGAGGTCCTGCATGGAAGCTTCGGATTGGTGCCTGTCAGAAAAATACACCTGCCTACTCGCCAGAGCAGGGAAATGTATTCATCAAATTTGAATTTCCCTTGATGCCTAGCAACAGGAACCAAGAGACGGTACCAATTAGGAACAAAAGCAGTCGTCGCCCTGGTAGCTCAAACAGTCCTAAGATGTTATTCAATTAAGGGACTTCCACGCTGACAATTCAACTACAAAGAAAGCAGCAGTGCCCAGCAGGGGGCATACTAAGTCCTTCAAAATAAAGGCCACTGGAATACTATCAAGGGCGCAGCTTCACCACAACAGCAATTCGGGAATAAAATAACATTGACCATATCTGACCCATAAGGATGAGTTTTGCTGGGCTTGCCCGAAAAGGACAACAAATGGGGGCAGAGTACCCCTACACTAAAAGGTTGCTTAGCAACCCGTAAGAACCATGTTAACCAGGCAATGATTAAATCAGCACCATCATCGGCGGACTGTGAACGCCGCACTTCGCTCTTCTGTTTCCTTTTTATAACAATGGTCAGTGCACAAACACCCTGCCGTCGTTAGGTGCAACAGCAGATGCAGAAAAACATAATAAAATTAATGGAGTTGTGCACCATACACAGTACTCAAATTCACTACTATCCAGATAATAAGTCCAGCCAAGTATCCAATTCAGTCATCAGCTTTATTTAGTTGATGTTAGATTTGGGGGTCTCTAGTTGGCACAGTTAGATACTTGTGACAAATAGGGACCCTTGTCTCTAGACAGGGTATGTGGGTACACTCCTAAAATAACCCCTGCTCACCCCCTTGGTAGCTTGGCACGAGCAGGCAGGCTTATCTCAGAGGCAGTGTGTAAAACATTTGTGAACACATACAGTAATCAAGTGACAACACTACAGATGGACAGGGACACCACACAAGTTGTATATTAAAAATAAGTATTCTTTATATAGATTTAACACAAGACCACAAACGACAAAAATCCACAATAAGGCATTTAAAATGGTATGTTTAGCTTAGTTCTCTTTAGTTCTTAAAATGCAATACTTTGAGTCAAGGTGCCTTAATGTGCGACACGCAGGGCAACAAAAGTGTTGCAAGGATGAAAATGCGGCAAGATCTGGTACAAAGAAATAAAGATGGCGCTTTCTCCTTGATGCGACACGCTTCCCGGTGATGCGGCGGCGTCTGCTGCTACATCGATCCTCTTCTCCGGTGATGCATGATGCTTTACACGATGTGAGCCGTGACAGGCCCTGTGGCACGCTTCTCAGTGATGCGGCGGCATCTGTTGCAATGTTGATCCTCTCTCCTGGCGATGTGAGTTGCTTCCACAGCGATGTGAGCCGCGACAGGCCCTGCGACACTCTTCCCGGCGGTGCGGCGGCGTCTGCTGTGACGTCGATCCTCTTCCCCAGCGATGAGCCGTGGCAGGCCCTGCGACACACTTCTCGGAGATGTGGCAGCGTTTGATGCGACGCCGATCCTCTTCTCCTGCGACATGCCTACCGGTGATGTGGCGGCGTCTGCTGCGACGTTGATCCTCTTCTCCGGTGGTGCAAGGCGCTTTGTGTTGTGAAGCGTCAGCGGCAGTTCGGCGACACGCTTCGTGTTCTTGAGTCATGCTTCCACCTCCCTGCGACACACCAGTCCTCAAAAAGTCCAGCACATCTGCAGGCACTTCAGGAAGACTCTTGGGGAGCTAGTGTATGTATGTATGTATAGGCATTTATATAGCGCACTACTTCAGCAGGAAGCAAACTCTGTTCCAAGCCCTTGGAGATCCTTCACAAGTTGAAATAAAGTACACAAAGTTCCTCTCTTCTTTCTTTGGCAGTCAGGCAACCACTGCAGGCCAATCCCCAAAGCCGCACTTCAGCTTAGGGATAGTCTCTCCTCAGTCTCTCTAGTTCCACTCCTCAGCAAAAGTTTGTCCAAAAGTGAAATAATTTCTTGGGATCAGGATCCCAATATTTATACCCCAATATCCTTTGGCCTCTGAGGGCAGAGGGGCCTTTGCCTAGTCCAAACCAGTTCTGGAGCACTCTAACATGACTCCTTCTTTCCTTTCACAGTGCAGGGCAGAGATATTAGACGCACCACAGGAGGTGAAGCCAGTATTGTGGAGGGAAGGCCCAGCCCTGGAGCACTTTGTTGACCTGACTCCATCTCTCTTTTCACAGTGCAGGGCAGAGACATCAGATGTTCCACAGGGGGTGGAGCCAGAACTGTGGGGGGGGGGGGGGACAAGCACAATCCTATTCAGGTCCCAGGTGCAACTTCTCCCTCCCAGCTAGATGCAGATCTCTCTATTCACCACTGGGTGGACTCACCCTGTCTCCTGGAATCCCCCAGCCCTGTCACTCAAACTCCAGACAAGGAATACACAACCTAGCAGAGGCCGTCTTGGATAGTTAGACAAGAAAATACCTACTTTCTAAAAGTGGTATTTTCAAACACAGAATGTTAAAGCCAACTTCACTATAAGATGAATTTTATCATTCTGAGTTCAGGCATAATAAACTCGAATTTCAACTATGTTCCCTGAGTCAGTTAGGATTATAAAATTTAATAATCTAACTGCCCATTCTGGCCTATTGAGAACAGGTAGCCTTGCAATAGTGAAAAACAAAAATGGCTGTATTTCACTATTACGACATGCCACATACATCATGGCTTGTCCTACCTTATACTTCCAATGCACCATGCACTTGGGCTTGGGCTTACCATAGGGGTGTCTGATATGAAGAAAAGGGAAGGTTTGGGGACTGGAAAGTGGGTGCACCTGCCCAGTCAGCATAGCAGTACCATACTGCACACAGGCTCTGCAGTGGCTGGCCTTAGACACACTTTTACAGGCTGCTTCTGTGGGTGGCACAGCCAGTGCTGTAAGCCCACTAGCAGCATTTAGATTACCAGCCCTGGGCACTCCTAATGCACTGTACTAGGGTCTGACAGGTAAACCAAACCAGCCAATCATGGAATCACTAATCCATACATCAATTTACCATAGGGAGAGCATATGTGCTTTAGCACTGGACAGCAGTAATAAAGTGCCCAGAGTCATAAAATCAACAAAAACAGGTCAGACAAAATACAGGAGGAAGGCAAAAAGTTCAGGGATGACCCGACAAAAAGGGCCAAGTCCAACAGTTGGTACAAACAGAGCAACATCCAGCTAACTAGTTTCGTTCAAATTATCAGGGCGCTGGGATGGCTACATGTGGCTGGCAAAGCCTCCAGTCTCTACATGCAATAATATTAGTTTACCCAGTATGTGCGATTAGCACTTCAGTAGTCTTTGAACATCCCCTGTAAACATTCCCATAAGAGGTCGGCATCTGTCTAGTCTAGATCATTAGTGACGCGTGCAGGTAAGCGCGGTGGGGCGGTGTGGGGGGGCGAAAGTGGCAAATGACGGGATAGGGAAAGTGAAACAAATAAATAAATAAAGCCACTTACCTTGCGCTCGCTACATCGCCGACTAGGCATTATGGAGACCGCAAGGTAAGTGGTTTAATTTATTTATTGGTTTTACATTCCCTATCCTGTCTTTTTCACTTTCACCCACCCCGCCCACCGCACTTACATTCACGCACCACTACTGATATAGACACAGGGAAGAGAGACTTAAAGAGTGACACGAGAAAAAAATAAAATAACCAGAGGGGGATAGAGAGAGCAATGAAAGACCTGAGAGATGGAGACATAAAACAGAGGAAAGGTAGAGAGAAAGGGCAGGGAGAAAAATATACCGAATAGTTGGTAAGAGACAGGTTGTAGGGGTATACATATCGCAGAGGCAGGCAAAGGAAAGATGAGCGAGAAAGAAGGAAAGTTTGCGTGTGAAGAGTGTAGACATCGCAGTGCTGAGAAACAAAAGAGGAACAGAGAAAAAGCATGGGAAGGGATGACATTTAGGAGAAGAGCGAATGAAAAAACAGATTGGGATAAAAAAAAGAGAGAGGTAAAAAAGCAGAAAGAGCCAGGAGAAATAGAAAAAGGCTAAGTGAGAAAGACAGAGGCCGAAAAACAGAACAAGAGAGAGATCCATTGAACTCAGAGTGGTGACAATATAGAGGAGAAGAAAGGAATCAGTGATGAACAGCTGAGCCTAAAGACTAGAGCAAGGAATGCAGCAAAGGCCTTTGGCTAAAGCATAAGCATAATCAGGCACGCTTTTGCAGACATGCATGCATTGGAATGGATATATTCCTCAGTAACATCAATGATGTTCATTTATGCTGCAGTAATATGTGAATTTATTCTGTTGTAAATGGATTGCACGTAGCAAGCTGTAAAATGACTGAAATGTTGTGATCACATCATAGATGTTTTCTTTAGCTGCATGGTGAATGTTGTATAAGTTGGACATTAAGGTATATTTATAAAAACGATAAAGTGCAGCCCAGCAGAGCCCTGTAGGTTGTTGGGAATAAATGGGAGAGCAAAGTCTGACTCCCCGCAACGTCATAGGTCACAGATTTGATTTAAAGAAGAACCCTCGCACTGTTTGGCTACTTCTGCTCTCCTGAGCGTCCTTCGGTTTCTAAGATGGAAGAGAACAGGCAGGCATATGTGCAAGCATAACAGGGTCTTCGCCAGACTGGGAGGCTCTGTGTGGATGGGGCTGTGTATGAACTCCTCCAGCTACTTCCTCTCCAGCCCTGAGAGCGGGCAGTGCGTCCCTCCTGTGCATGCGGAGAGGGTGGAAAGGGACAGCAGACGAGGCTGGGACCGTCATGTAGGAGAGGCGTCATGTTTGCGTTGAGAGCCGTGAGAGAGTTCGGGAGGCTGGTAGGTGGCAGTAGATATGTTCTGGTATCTTTGCATCCTCCTCCATGACTCCCCTCCTCACTGACAGCACCGCTCCTCCTGGAAGTGACGGAGTGATGACGCAGGTATGCATGCAGGAGGATGGAGTGTGTGTAGTCAGTGGCTACAGTTAACTTCACGACACTCCCCGTAAGTAGGTCAGACAATCGTAATCCCTAACTCAAAATGTAGGACCCAATTTGAAATGTGTTTATAAATGGAGACTAGGGGTACTATGCTATTCCCACCCAAAGCTCCATCAGACCCTAAGTGCCTTTAGCACTCTAGCTCCTTGACTACTTGGTGCCCAGGGCTATAATCTAATGCACAAGGGTGCATATGTACAATCTAGCACACAACGTAAATGAAGGAGTTGGACTGATTCTTTTAAGTAAGTAAGTGATTCAACGTGGGCATGAATCATTCAGAGGCCAATTTTATGGCCCGGATGGTAAACGTAAACAGTTAATATGCCATTATATTTTTACACAGAAGTTTAGAAACATCAAGAGAAGAGGCGCATGATTCACTTTAAATACAGACACGTCAGAGGCTCACGAGTGTGTGGTGTGGAAAGTAGGACGCGAATTAGGATGATTTAGAAGTCTCCTCAAGAGATCGTCAAGGTTGCTTTATACAGTATGTTAGTACTCTAGTCATGCATGAGTAACAGGAAGAACAGAGTCTCTGCTTCCTTTTCCTGGAAAACACTTCGATGCAACCTTCTATTGCTGAGCTTATCTGACACTCCAATGAAGAGCATTTCTAATGGTTTGGTAAAATAAGGGTAGAACGTTTGGAGGAAGAGAATTATTGGAGCACCTAGTGAAGGATTAAGGCATGACCTAACTGCAATTTATAAAAAAAAGTTGCAGACCGTATCTAACCATAACCATGTCTGGTCAAACCCCCTCATTGAAATTGTGGGAGACCTGCATATTTTCACGGGTCAAGGTGTCTTTCCATGCCCTCCGAGTTCCTTTCCTTATGCTGATTAAGTGGTGGAACAATAGGTGCTCTGGATTAAATCCCAGTAACTCCCATAGGACAGGTTCTCCCGGGAAACATCCTTTACAACTCAACTTTTACAACGCACTACCATTACGAATCAACTTTTACAACGCAAGTCATTACAACGAATTGCGCTTGAGGGCGCTCTAGGATAGGGAATAGTTTAATTACTATCCAACACCTTCCCTACTATCCACAGGGACCGGAGTTGGAATAGTAAATTAAACTATTCACTATCCAGCGCCCCCCCACGCAAGTCGTTGTAACGACTTGCGTTGTAAAAGTTGCATCGTAATGGCATGCGTTGTAAAAGCATGCGTTGAAACGTCATACAACCGGTTCTCCCACAGCCACAAGGCACAATATTTATCAAGCAGCAGAAACATTCAGGAGCACACAGAATGCCAGGACCTCCCTCCAAGATTGTCTGGAGGGTGAGCTCGGGCAGAGTAGGGATTGTGAGGAGAGCCAAGCACTTGATAGAACTTTATTGGTGAGAGCAGGCTGAGTTCACTATTGATCATTTCTGATCAACAATGCTGACTCACAGTGCGCAATACTCAGTCTGTTTTATAGAGTATCGTATTTTTTCTCTTCCCCAAAGACTTGCTTTTCTCTCTTTCTTCGGAAGCAAATTAATAATTCCTTTACTGGAATCTGGAGAAACTATTAGCTTCTACTCAAGCCATATATTGTAGAATGGTGTAATGGGTCCAAAGGAAGGTGATTGGAGGGTGCAATCTCCATAAAATGATGTTGTATTCACAGTACTGAATTTGAGCCAGTGGTTGCCTGTGAGGGTCATCGGCACTCATTTTTAGCAACCAGCACTTATTTTCCCTCATCAGACCGTGAGCTAGAGAGGGAAAAACAAACAAAGTGAAAAGGCTGAGGACGAGAAAAACGGAAAAACCAGCACAAAGGGAGAAAGCAGGGACAGACAAGAGCGAGATAAAGGGGCAGACTTTTCTGGCAGTGGATTAAAGAGACATGGGGTGCATTCAAGACTATTCAAAACTCGATTCGGCATGCCAATTTTTATTTGCCGAACCAGAGCAGGGATATGGGTACCGGCACTCATTCTTTTACAAATTAAGCACTTTGCATTCAAGACCCGTTCTCGAGAGTGCCCCAGTGCAGTCAAAGCTCCCAAGAACATCTTCAGCTTAAGGCCCTTCTAAACAGCAGAACTTTCAGTCTGATTCGCATCATGATGTTTCATATCACTTCCTGTCCGACAACATAACTTTGTAAGTAGATCAGTGAAATCACATAATTAATTAAAGGTTTTTAAGCTAAGACCTCGTAAAGACGTCATTTACTCATTCCAGGCACCAATGTGAATGTTATTAGTGAGGGTGTAAGAACATGTAAATACAAAAATCAACCAAGGGCAATCTAGGTACTGCTACTGGTTGTTACATTTACTTTAATGAACATTTTGAATGGCATTGCTATTAAGATTACTACCATTCACCTGTCATATGTTCCCTCCCCTTTAACTTGGGTGGCCAGCAATTATCGGAGTATAAAGCCCTCTCAGAGGATTGATAATGCTGCAGTAAGAACCCCATATTCCAGTCCTCTGACACTCAAAGTGATATTAGTCTTGACGCTCGATAATCCATAGTCAGCAGAATATGATAGTCCTTCTTATTCACTGTATCGCTAGACTACTGTTCACATTTACATTTTCAGCGTTTGTGTTTGCTGGTTTTCCAGACTTGTCCTCTGTAAATTATCTCTATTATCTGGTATTCTCCTATTGTAGTGTAGTGTTCATAATTAAAGATCTAAATGTTTCATTAATAGTATATTCATTGGTCTTTTACTATCAGTGTGACTTCCTAGGCTTGTGTCCGCTGTCCAAATGTTCAAGGTGTAATAAAGAATGAATGAATGGTCCTGGGAACAGACACTGAACGGTCTACAGAAGGTTGGATAGTGATTGGAAATGGAGGCTGGAAGAAGATACATTCCAGAGGTCTGATGCTGCTACCATGAAGGCCTTGCTACCAATTCTGACCCTGCAGGTTTGGTGCGCCGTAGGATGCTTAACAGTAACAGACTACCTAACTGATAGGACATTCATGTGGGCACTTATGAACCATGCAGCCGAAATTACAACCATATTCTACATTAAGATTCAATATCCTGAGCAACAAGAGTCCGTGATAGATTAATGAGTCCACACATTTTCGTAGAAATCTTCTTTGATCTCGTTTATTCCAAGTTCTGTATGGTTATAGTTACTTCGGCTATCAGCTAAATAATTTTAGCCAACACGCGTTTTGCTTTTGTAGAAGTAGCCACTGACTTCCTCAGGGCAACTACGGCAATTGGTATTGAAAAAGCAAGAATAAACTCATGTCCTCATGTCCAATAAATCAACTCCCACAATGTCAGACAAACAATGTCCTCGATCAGTCCGATCCTTAAGGAGAGTTCTCCTCATGTAACAACAGCTTTTCTATGTGGATTGGAAGATAGTACATATTTAAGACTTGGAGCTGTGCCAGCTTTCTGCCCAAGCATGTCCCCTACCGGCAACTGCATGATCAATCAAGCAATCAATTAGGGAATTGTGAAGTGCGCTACTCACCCGTAAGGATCTCAAGGCGCAGGGGGTGGATTGGTTCAGCTCTGGTCAGTCGAAGAGCCAGGTCTTGAGGGTCTTCCTGAAGATGTACAGAGTGGTGGCGTGTCTGATATTGATTGAGAGCTTGTTCCAGGTCTTTGCCGTGAGATAGGAGAAGGCTCTTCCGCCCGTTCTGGCTCTGCTGATGCGTGGGGTTTTGGAGAGGGCAATGGTGGAGGAACAGAGGGTTTTCTTTGGTACGTGAAGGAGATTCTATCGTTGAGATATTGGGGTCCAGTGTTGTGAAGGCATTTGAAGGCATTGGTGAGTATCTTGAAGGTTACTCTCTTTTCAACGGGGAGCCAGTGGAGGTCTCGCAGGTGTTGTGTTGTGTGTTTGTATCGGGGGATGCAGAGGACAAGTCTGGCTGAGGTGACCTATATGGTCTCGAGCTTGCGGAGTAGAGATAGGTTGATCCCGGTGTACAGGGTGTTTCCGTAGTACAATCTGCTGGTTATGAATGTGTGGGTGACGGTCTTTCTTGATTAGGGGGGATCCATTTGATAGTCTTGCAAAGGATGCGGAGGGTGTTGAAGCAGGTAGAGGCGATCCGTTGATCTGTCCGGTCATGGTGAGGGAGGAGTCCAGTATGATGCAGAGTTTCTGGGCGTGGTCTGTGCGGGTGGGGGGTTGCCGAGGGTGGTGGGCCACCAGGTGTTGTTCAATGCAGCGGGGAGAGTCCGAGGACGAGGACTTCTGTCTTCTCGGAGTTAAGCTTCAGGCACTACTGCTCATCCAGGATGCAATGTCCTTCATTCCTTCCTCGAAGCCGAGTCTGGTGGTGAGGGAGTCTTTAGCGAGGGAGAGGATGAGCCGGGTGTTATCGGCAGAGGATACCACGATGAGTCCATGCTGTCTGAAGATGGAGGTGAGGGGGGCCATGTGTGATGTTGAAAAACGTGGGTCTGAACAATGATCCCTGGGATACTCCGCAGTTGATCTCTGTGGGTTCAGACAGGAAGGGTGGAAGTCTGACTCCTTGGGTTCTACTGTTGAGGAAGGAGTGTATCTAGTCGAGGGCGGTTCCCTGAATGCAGGCGTCATGGAGTCTGGCGGTGAGAGTGTGCTGGAAGATGGTGTCAAAGGCTGCAGAGAGGTGAAGTAGGATAACAGCCGCGGTGTGGCCTTGGTCGAGGAAGGGTGTGGATGTCATCTGTGGTGGCGAGTAGGGTGGTATCAGTGTTGTAATTGCTGCAGAATCTTGATTGGGAATGGGTTGAGGATGAAGTTCCCTTAGATTAATTTCATTAGTTGGATGTTGACGATCTTCTCAGTGAGTTTAGCCGTCAAAGGGAGGAGAGAGATGGGTTGGTAGTTCTTCAGGTCTGTCAGATCTGCTGAGGGCTTCTTCAGGAGGGCTTGACTTCTGCACATTTCCAGTCATCGGGGAAGGTACCAGCTTTGAAGGTGGCATTGATGGTGCGTCGAAGTTCAGGTGCAATGGAGGGATGGCTCTGTGGAAGATGTGCGAAGGTCAGGGGTCCCTCGGGGCTCCTGAGTGGATGCCTTTCTTAGTCGATGTTGTGTCTTCAGTGGTGACTGGGGTCCAGGAGAGGATGGTGGGCTGGTTGTCTTGCTGGGGGAGGAGTGGTTTCGGTGTCCGGAGTTCATTCGCTGAAATTGTCGTAAAGGGAACTTATTTTTGGGTGAAAGTAGGAGCCGAGTTTGTTGCAGAGGTACTGTGAGGGTGTGATGTCTGTGGCTTTGCTGGGGGCCTGGTGAATTCCTGAATGATGCTGAAGAGTTCCTTGGAGTTGCTGGCGTTGGTGTGGATTATGTTTCGGATTACGTTCCTTTTGATGGATCTGATGAGTTGGTTGTATTCTGTCATGGTCGGCGTAGAACCAGGTGGCCTTCCTGGGGCGTTGCCTGTCGTGGTTGCGGAGGGGGCAAGCTTGTCTGTGAGATGGGCTGCCAGATCATTGAGAAAGCCTAAGAAAAGAGTGTTACCTCAAACTATCCCATAGGCTTATTCATTAAGGGTTGCCTATATCTTTGACCCCGTTTAGTGCTGCAATGCATTTTGGCTAGGTTCATGCTATATGAATTCCATATAGATAAAGAGGTTATGAAGGCATGCCCGCTGCAAGGTCTGAAATAAATGCTTCTCGGGCATCGAAGCAGGCAGATACCCTTTTGAATGACCAATGCCCCTGCTTCTGCCCCACTAAATCCCTGGCCGTTATATTTTGCAAAACCAGAAATACTTTTTATCAACGTGCTCATGTGCAAGATGTGCGTTTTTTTTCCATTCTTTCTACAGATTAATTTTGCATTCTCAGATTGAAAAATAATCAGAAAATCTGACAATTAGTGCTAAGGGCAAATGTCTTCTCTAATACGGAATCTATTTTTGCACCTAAATCTTGACCCCCATTTTGAATAAGCGCACAGCATAATGTTGATGTGGAGGATGTCCTGCTTTTTCATTTCGACTTGGTATTGTAGAAAAGCATGTTGGAGTTTCTCCATTAACTAAAGAATCAGATTCAATCAAGATAACCTCTTCTTCTGTGGAGCAGAAGCTATCAGAAAGGAAAACAGCGGAAAACCTAATCAAGCTGTGGAAGTAGTTGTATGAATTATAGATTACAAACAAACATTGACAATATCTCCTCTTACTTTGTGGACTGTCAATGCTACTTGCAAATTGCTCATTTTCTGAACACTATTTGTCAAAATCTAAGAAAATGCTTATATTTGTAAATAAATAGAGTGAAATTAAAACAAGCACATGACTTGTTAATTACAACCCAGACATTTTTTTAAAACCAAGCTTTAGAGGTATTAGGAGCAGACAAAGAAGAGGCATCATAAATTGAGTCCCTGAAAGGATGTGTGAAAAGCTGATTTCCCATCAGTGTGTCTGGAGGTACCTAGTGAGGTGTGAATTAATTACCCAAGTGTTATCAACAGAGTAGCAAAGAAGATTGCTCAGCTTGTGTTCTGTGACGAACAGTGACTTATAAAGCAAATGCTTTCCTGAGCTGCTCACAATCATCGGTAAATGGATCAGTGACACAATATGGAGGTAAAGAATATCAATTGAAACAAATATTGTGTAAAAACTAAAGTTTACAAAAATACTGTGGCCCTATACTTATAAGGGTAAGCACAAAAATATCAGAAATCTATACTACTATAATAGAATACGAACTTTCAGGCTTTGAGGCGGGTAAACTCGGGAACCACTGCGCCAATCTACACACCTGATACACCGTTGAAATCGTCAGGGTGTGTAGATGGTTATAGACTATATAAATGTCAAAATAAAACGTTATTTACAATATTTATATTTTTTTAAAAAGTAGTCCCCCCAAAGTAGCGCTGGCTGCGACGTGCGTGCTCACATCACCACGGGGAGGAGAGGCGTCCGAGGAGCGGCGGACATAACGCGGGGAGGAGCGGTGACGTGAGGCCAGCGGCGGTGGGAGCAGCGGAGAGGTGGACATGGAGCGGGGGAGGAGCGGCGGCAGACAGGCGGTGAGGAGCAGAGAGGCGAGGAGCGGTAAACTGAGGAGTAACGGATCAGGTAAGCCTCTGGGGACAATGTCGGGGCAGGCGGGGGACAGGGATCGGCTGAGGAAAGTTCACAAGATGCACAGATACTCCTGCTACGCATCAGGTAAGCCTCCGGAGACAATGTCGGGGCAGGCGGATGTCGGGCCAGGTGGGGGATGGGGATCGGCTGAGGAAAGTTCACAAGATGCACAGATACTCCTGCTACCATTTGGGGTTACTGCAACATGCTCTAATAATGAATAGATGCATGTGTGTCTTTATGGAGCACAGAGGCGAAAGTCAGAGTCTCGGGGGCATAACAATCACCACCTCATCTGTCTTCCCATTCACTGTCAGAATCGGCTTGGTAGTAGACCCCACCACGAAGACAGGGGAACGCACCTTACACTGGGGCAGCCGGGGGTCGGGGCAGGCGGGGTATGGGGCGGGCGGGGGTACGGGCTGCTGGGCAATGTCGGGGCAGGCAGCGGTAGGGGAAGCCTGAATGCTCCCGGACAAGGTCGGGACGGGCTGCTAGTAATATTATAAAACAAATAAAGACATTTACCAAAAGTATCATTAATTAAAATATAAAAAAATAATACATATATTTAACAAATACTATGAAAAGTATTGGAGTCAAGAAATGTTGGATATACTATTCCCACTCCTGTTTATGCAACAGTAGTGAAAGTGTAGGTTTTTTGGAGAGATAACATACAGTATTCCTACTCCAAACAGCACAATAGTAGGGAAGGTGTTGGACTTCAGAGGGGTCATATTTACTATTCCCACTCTAAACAGTGCAATAGCGGGGAAAGTGTTGGACTTCGGAGGGGCTAGATTTGCTCTTCCCACTCCACACAGCGCACATTTACTATCTCACCTCCAGTCTATGCAGCTGCAGGGAAGTGCTGGACTTTGGAGGAGTTAAGATGTATTAAACCAACTCCAGTCTGTGAAACAGTAGGGAAAGCATTGCGCTTTGGAGGGGTACAACTTACTATTCCTATTCTAGTCTATGCAACAGTAGGTAAAGAATTGGACTTCAGAGGGATTTAATTTACTATTCCCACTGCAGTCTAAGTGTTTGACTTCGGAGGGGTAAGATTTACTATTCCCACTCCAGTCTGTGCAACAGTAGGAAAAGCGTTGAACTTCAGAATGTTAAGATTTAAGACTGAACACCAACAAAACAGAAGTACTCATCATGGACCCACACCCCGCGCCTGGAACGACACCTGGTGGCCCCCGCCCTCGGAGGTCCACCTAATCCCACAGACCACACACACAACCTGGGAAACATCCTGGACTCCAAACTCAAAATGGACCACCAGATTAACAACGCCTCATCCTCCTGCTTCCACACCCTCTGCCTCCGTCCCAAGACCTTCAAATGGATCCCCCTCAAACACAGAAAGACCGCCTCTCGCGCCCTGGTCACCAGCAGATTTGACTACGGCAATGTACTCTATGCCGGAAAAAAAAAAAAGAAAAACCTCACAGGCAAGCTACAGAATATCAAGAACGTTGCTACAATACTGGTGTTCAACCTGCCAAGATACTGCCACATATCCGAGTATCTGAGCACACTCCACTGGCTCCCCATCAAAGCTAGAGTCACCTTCAAGATGCTCACCCACACTCACAAGGCCCTCCACGACACCGGACCAGCATACCTGAACAGCCGACTCAAATTCCACGCACCCCAAAGGACTCTACGATCAGCCCAGCTCTCCTGCACTGTGGTCCCCCACACCAGAAAGACAAGATCAGGCAGCCGCTTCTTCTCCTTCGCGGTCAGAGCCCTGAATCCCCTCCCTCTCCACCTCAGACAGACAACATCTCTCCCCATCTTCACAAGCAACCTCAAAAACCTGGCTCTTCAAAAGACCCCCTCCTTGTTGGACTGGAACCTGCAAAACCCCCTCCCCCAGGTCCTCGAGACTCTCACTGGTAAATAGTAGCGCTTAACAAACATGTGATTGATTGATTGATTTACTATTCTCATTCTAGTCATCACAGCAATAGAGAAAGTATTTTACTTTGGAGGGATTAGATTTACTATTCCCATTCCAAACAGGAAACAAGTAGGGAAAGTATTGGACTCTGGAGAGGTTAAATTGACGATTTCCACTCCAGTTCAAGCAATAGTAGGGAAAGTACTTTACTTCAAACACATTACATATTTGAATACCCCTATTAATTTAGAACAAATAATAAAGTCTTAATATTAACATTATTAGATTAAAAATATTTATATATATATAAAAATTAAAAACAATGAAATAATATACAGAATTATTAAACAACTAAATAATTAATTATCCTTTAAAAAATAGTTATTGGATTATTACTTAATTATCTCCCCACTCCTATACCACTACCAACCTAGCAGCCCACACCTAAAATATAGCTAAAATAAATAAATTTAGCACAATTTACATAACTGATAATCAGTTAAAAAAAGTAATTAACAATGAATAATTAATTGTTAATTAAATATTACTTAGTTAACTTCCTGCCCTGTAGCCTTACAAACCCAGGAGCCCTCACCTAAAACATAACAAAAATATATAATTATTAGACAATTTACATAATCAATAGTCAATAACTAATAATACATTATTAATTTTTGTTTGTTAATTATTACTTAATTAACTTCCCATCCTATACCCCTACAAACCTACCAACCCATACCTAAAATGTAACTAAAATAAATAAGTATAGCACAATTTACATAATTGATAATCAGTAAATAAGTAATTAGCAGTTAATCATTTATTGCTAATTAACTATTACTTAATTACCTTCCCAGCACGGTCGCTGGAGGTTGCGTTGGCAAAACTTTCAAAACATTTACTAGGGCCAAGCCTAACTCCTCTGCTCAAGGTGATGAAGGCCAAGATCACCAATTTCTTATCATACGGACACGAGATTATGATGGGCTCAACAAACATCTTATTAAATAAATCAACCACCAGAATTTTTAAGCTAGCATGGGGCCTGCCGAGGTCTTCATCTCTGGCACAAGTCAGATTAGAACTCGGCCTGCTAGGTCACAACGGTGTCGAGGCTGGTGCTTTTATCAAGTTCTGTAATAGACTGCGCATCATGTAGGATGGCAGTCTTGAGTCCAAACTCTGGAATGAAATACCGACCAGCGCATTTAGCCAAAAATATTGGCACCATTTGGCCCACTTCTCAGAGTCACGGAATATTGGGGAACAAATCCACCACAACAAGCATTGAAGACCCTAATTAAGCAAAGCATTCGGCTCTGGTCTTTCCACTCCGACAGGGCAAAATTATCCAGAAGAAAACATGTCTGGGCCGTTGTTTCCGATTACAAACCGGGGGTTGAGTCATCCTACTTATCAAGCACATACTCCTTCTTTGGAAAGGTTAAGTTCATGGCCCTAAGACTAGGCGAGTGGCCCTTTTTAAAGTATTTGCCACAATGGCGGCACCTCAGTCTCAATATCGAATGCAGGGATTGCGGCTACCACTCAGAAAGCTGGGAGCCCATAGCCTACACATGCTCAGCTCTGCTAAATGACAGAAGGACTTTATTGCGAGCGGAGTGGAACAAACTAGGAGCTCGCACATGTCGTCAGGCCATAATAGCAGCTATGAACCAAAAAAATACAAAGCTGAACATTCGGTTCACTAAATTTGTCAGAGCTGCTAAAGTGCTGTGGAAAGAGAAGGCAGCAATTCTTCTGCTGGTTGGCCTTGCCATTTCTTTGTAATAAAAACTCTAGCGGCCACCGACCCCTTCCGCTAGACGTACATAGACACTGTTTTCAGCATTTTGAAACTAGCTGCCCTATTTATTTGTTCCTTGTTCTAGATTTTCTTAAAATCATTCCGTGACAGTTATGTTATTCAACAAGCCTGATCCATAAAAGACAAATGCATTTTCAGACAACTTTTTATTTCAACCCACTTTTATCGCAAGATTATTGCCCTGTTCTTGCACTGACCAAGGTTCTTTTTTGTTTTTTTAAATCTTTGTATATGTATTCATGAGTCACATGGTTTTAACATTTTGTTATGGTTTTTAGTAATCAAACAATATATTTGAATAATTATCTTCCCACCCTATACCCCTACAAACCGACCAGCCCACACCTAAAGATGACAATAATTTATAATTATTAAACACTTTGCATAATTAATAATCAAACAATTAATAAAATAATAATTAACTGTCAATTCATTATTACTTAATTAACTTCCTAACTTACACTCCTACAAACCTAGCAAATCACACCTAAAATATAACTACAATAAATCAGTATTACCTAATTAATATTAATCACCTAATTAATAAAAAATATTTACTAATTAGTGTTTACTTACTTAACTTACTACCCTTCACCGTACAAACCCAACAACCCACTACAAATTACTATTAACAATTAAGTAAAAAAATGTAAATCTCTCAAAATGACAAACTTTATTTAAAAATGAAGAACAATTATTCAAACAATACTAACACCTAGAATTAATATATGCACGTAAACACATTAAAATACTTTAAAACTATCTTTTTTAACAACTATATTATTGAAAACTATATTAAAAACGATAGTCTTAAAAATGATTTTACTTACTCAGAAAAACATTATCCTTGACAGCAATAGTTTTGTACCATAATATTGTTGTCATGATATTTGTTTTATGATATTTATGTCTCCCAATATTTGCAACTCGATATTTTGTCCAAACACCCCCATAAATGCAACATAATAGCTTATTAATAGCTGATGAAGCTGCAGTTTTATGTGTTCTAATGGATAATCTATGATTGATCAAGATTCAGATAGAAAATGTCTATTTGAGATAAAGATACATTGATAATTTGATGGGAAATACATGATAGGATGTGGTGGGGTGGGATTTAGCAAAAAGCATTTTGTAATATGTTAGTAATCAGCATGTAAACTCCAAGAATATCTTTTCAGTTTTCTATAACTTAGTTCACACCACTTTGGTAACTTGTCTGATGTGTACATCCTAGGCAGGGGCATGATGTAAGATTTAATTGATCTCTTTTATGCATTATGGACTAATCATCCAGTTCTTTCATTCCTCAAAAGTGACTCATTCTTTCCATTCCAGTTATGCTGCTAATGCTAGTTCTGCTAAATAGAAAACAAAGATGAACTTTGTGCAAGGAGTATGATATTGTAGATCTTACTAGTTAACAAGATGGATACTTCCTCCTTGAAACTAACCTAGCCACTCTTGGACATTTTGCTAACCAATTCTGATGTGCAAAATCTCTCAAAAGACACTCAAACAATATCCCTCCCTCCTCTTTTATGAACTATCTATCCATGCATGACGTGCATAGATACAACTAAAAAACACACCCTTACATACTGGTTTCTTAGTTCACTTAAATAGATATCCTCACTTTAGTCCAAGATAAGAGCTTACATGTAGGGCCACTTGATTCCTCAGCAAAATCTAAAGTACAGCTTCACATTTCCACAGTCGTAGGTCAGAGCCTCTTGCATCATCCGTTACTGGTAAAGAGAATAAACTTAACAACCAACTATCACTGAGATATTAGCCTCTACTCCTACAAGCAAAGTCATTTACTCCTTCCTGAGATACTTACTGCAGTTGTAGACCATGGTCAAACATAGTCTAGATTTTTCTAACAGAACTATCTTGCAAAGTAAAACCACGTTTTTAATGGGGGTGTTGATGAATAAGGCTCTCAAAACCATATTGGATCTGCTTATCCCTGAAAATAATCCTATCATTGACCTTGGCCAAGGTGCTAGATATCTGGAGGAGGGGTAATAATCATCTACAGCTTCAAACATATTCAAACAGAATCCTATTTTACGCCAGAGTGATCAACAACAAAAAAACTAATTATATTAACTTTGCTATAAAAAAAAAAACTCTGTCTGCATACTCTGCCAGGTGACACATTTTTTGCCAAACTTTACGGTCACAAGTCCTGGAAGTATATGCAGTTATATGAAATCATTCTGGCATAATTTCCTAACCATCTCAAATTGCCTTCCTCTCTGGTGCGCATTCCATGAGATTTCACAGACTGAGTTCATCAATACCTTGCAAACTTTCAATTTTAAAGCAACATTCTAGTCTGTTTCTCTGTGGAATTACTTAAAGATATTAAGTGTCCCCAAGTGGGACAGGTATGCCCAGATGTGGGTTCAGTGCACACTGTGTCACTGGCACCAAGCTATACCTGGCTGATAAGCCCTAACTTTGGTGAAAACGGTATTGGGTTGCTTGTGTTCCAGTTCAGGGAGGCCCTGGGCTGGCATTACAGTCTGGACTGTACCCACTGGTACAGCGTCAAACTGATTTGCATATGGCTCAGTCCAAACTTAGGTGGCACGGTGTGCAAAATAATAATGGGCTGGGATGCAGCCACAAGTGATTACCAGTGGCTGAGATTAATTCAGGCATTTCATCCAACACTTTTTTTGTATACTTCAGTGTGTCACCCTAAGTGAGAAGGGTCTTATCTTATCTTAAGGGGATTTTGTATAGCGCTCTGTCGCCATAAGTTTCCTGGCGCTGATTGAGTGCTGAGAGGTGGAAGCACAGGGGTCTAGCCAAGTGAGAAGGGTGTGCCCAGATGTGGGTCCTGTGCACACTGTCACTGGAATCCAACTATACCTGGCAGAAAAGCCCTAACTGTTGTAAAACCAGGCCTGGATTACTGGTGTTCCTATTCTGGGAGTACCTGGCCTTGCAGTTCAGTCTGGACTACTCCCATTAGAGCAGGGTCAAGACTGATTTGCATTTGGCTGGGTAAAAACTGAGGCAGCATGGTGTAAAAAATAACAATAAGCCCCTTGTACATGGTAGTGCATGTAGGTTTAATGCAATTGAGTGTGCACGGCTGTGTTGACTGTTGAATATTAAAAGCCAGCCCTGCTTTGCTGATTGCTTTTATAATAAACAATGTCAACATCGGACTATGAAATTAAAAGTAGGTCCAATGTCTTAAACTACTGTATTCTTACATATAAGTCTCCCTTAAGATATACTCTAGGTGTCCCAAGAGTAGGGTGCTTTTTAATCATAAGCAGGAACATTTTAAAATGTTTTAGAAGCCCTGGTGAGGGAAAAACTGCCAATTGTGTTTTCCCCATTGTACTACACTAGCTCCACAGGCAAATATGGAAAGACTCAATTAAACTCTAATAAAGTTTAACTTCTGAGCAGAGTGAGCTAAAATAATAATTCAAAGTGTTAAAATAATAGTTAGAATAAACCCAACAACTTTCAAAGTTTGCATTTATTATAACTATGACAGAAAATATGTTTTAGAACTTGCTTTTCTGATGTGCCTGGATCCAGCTTTGGAGCATCCGCTCCCGATTGGCCAGACTTTGACAGGCTCAGCCAAACTGCTGTGATGAGGTATGAAGTGGTCTTAAAAGAAAAGAAACAATGAGAAATCTGGTGGGAGGACATCTTCAGAGGGAGAGCAAAAGTCAGGAAGGAGGCTGGGTAGCGAAACTGATCTTCAAAGAAAGAACGACAGTAAGGACAGGAACCAGGCCCATCCCCATTCCCTGCACTACCAGCCAGATGGGAGCCCCTGTAATTAAATTAGAAGAGGGGCTGGAATGGGAGTTTTAGGGAAATGCATACAGACCTGTAGGTTGGGTTAGCCAGACCTGAGGCTCCATGAGACATTATCCCCATTTTGATTTTTGTGGAATAGTGCTTTCTGGGACAAGAAAATGCCATACTTCAGGGGATGTGGTGATCACAGAGAGTAGCACCCAACACCCTATTAGTCAGCCCAGAAGTCTGGATAAATATCAGAGAGCTACCCAGCAACTCAGATCCAGCTTGGAAAAACAAGAATACGAAGAACTGCCCTGCTGAATCCCTGGACTGCACCAAGACGACTGCACTCTTAAAGACTGTACTTGCTGCACACTTTTGGCTCCACCAAAGGCAGGACTTTGCCTTGCTCTAAAAGCATGAGAGATGGACTCCCAGAAAGCAACACATTAAAACAGCTCCACTTGCATCTTCTCCAGAAAGGAGAACCCAGCTGACCAGCTTCACCTGGACTTTGAAGGATTTATTATTATTATTACATTTCTTTTATAGCGCCAGAGATGGACTCCCTGAAAGCAACACATTAAAACAGCTCCACTTGCATCTTCTCCAGAAAGGAGAACCCAGCTGACCAGCTTCACCTGGACTTTGAAGGATTTATTATTATTATTACATTTCTTATATAGCGCCAGAATCGACCCCCGAAGGGGTATCTCCGCGCTTGCCTTGGGAACCCGTCCTGGTTTTTCCCTGTGAGATAGCCCCTACAGGGCATCCCCAAGGTGAAAGCCAGGCATCCCGCCGCGGGGGGCCGTTGTGGAGATTAAGCAAGCTTAATGCCCAGAGTTGCAGAGTGTGAACCCATGATTAGGTCAGGCACCGAAGTGAGAATTATCGAGTCCGTGGACATTTGAGCTCAACACCCTGCCGCGTCGGGAATCGAACCCTGGTCCCGGGTCTGACCTCTGCTTCAGGGTCTGCCTGCTCTAACTAGATTTGACCAGTTGCATTATAGGTCTTGTAGTCCCAACTTCCCAAGGACCAACTCAGAGCTTCTGGAACCATGGACTGGTGTTGTGGACACGTCAATACCCCAAAAGTACCTTCTAGATGACGATCCAGAAGTTTGAGACCATTTAGAGAATTTATTAGATAGCTCCATAGCTTGAACAACCCATCATCAAGAGTTAAGCCAGCGACTTAGAACTGTAACTCGACCTGACATTTATGTTTTCCATGCTGAAGCTCTGGAGATTTTTACCATCAACGAGATCTCCGGGAGTTCACCGAGGCTTTCTGCTGAAGCAAGCCACTGTCATAGAACTGCAACCCAGCCTGAGGAGGACCCTTAAAAAAGAGACTACGTCAGAAGATTACATTTTGACCTGACCCTACCCTCATCGTTTCCGACCGGCGCTCCATAGCAGTCATCCTGAAACGTGTACTAAGTTGATTCTTTTGGCTTCTAGGCACTAGAAAGCATTTACTATCTAATAATTCATATCTCCGAGATATGACTTCCAGAAAACATTCTACATATGAACGTAGACAGCGCCATGTAGACCGATGCCGAGCAGCAACCAGTTGACATCAAAACCATCCTAGGCACAGACTTTGGACTTTGCCCGTTCATGAGTTTTTCTGCCTTCGATGACTACCATGTCAGGACCCCACTCATTAATGAGCCGCCGGCATCAAGCTCTGTTTCAGGGTCAAGCTTGCAGCTTTTACCGTCAACACTTTGTCAATTACCACTTTTTATTAGTCTGACTGGTAACTTTCACCAGGACGAACCTGTTCCCTATATCCGAAACATGCCCTCTCATGGTCTGCCTTGCCTCTTACTTTGCGCTGGACTAGCACAACCAGATAATCTTGATTGGTGCTTTGTGGTTTTTGACGCTATTTTTTCATTCAAAAATCAAACATGCAAATCTCTGGTTCTACTTAAAAGATTTTTATTGTTTTGGTGTCAGTTTATTTTGTAAAATCAACTCTATTTTTCTGAATTGTTTTTGTTTTTTACTTGTGTTTTGTTTTCAGTTTATTTTTGTTTGAGAGCTACATAAATACTTTACAAATTGCCTGTAAGTTAAGGCTGACTATTTTATGCCAAGGTAGCAAAGGGTTAAGCACAGTTTTATTTAGTGACGTTTGTGGTTTACCTGGTCAAGGATTGTGATTATTACTTGAGGTGATTCTGATCCACCTCAACTAATACTACACTTTCTTAAAGCAGAGAAGTATTTATGAATCAGCTCCCATTTACTAAACTGCTGATTTTCATTTTAGTTGATTTGATCTTCCCTTAGATTCTCCTTTTGCACACCCACTGCGCATATTTAACTGTCCTCAATTCACAGCACACCCCTGAATTCGGATCTTTGCTATATCCATTTGAATTTAGGTTGGTGTATGTCCAGCAGCTGTGGTGAATAGAACATACATCTAAGACCGAAAGTCCCATTTACAATGTGCACATTTTCAAGTGTGCGCCTGTGTATTGTTGGGGTTTTGTGAATTATGGACCAGATGAATTAAGTTTTCTTCAGCTTCATTTTCTTTTTGAAACGCATCCTGTTTTCCAATAAGGAAAATGGGGTACATTAAATTTTTTTTGCCGTATTTAAAAGCAAACACAGACATGGTGGTCTGCTGTTCCCAGCAGGCCACAATCCCTGTGTTTTTATTGATTCCCAACGGGTCGCAATTTGCGACCAACCTCAAGAATAATAATGAGGTAGAACAATTGCAGCCCACTTGGAATCACAAAAACGTACTATTATGAAATTGCAAATCCAAAGCTATGCACATCTGGTCCTAAATCTTTAATGTCCATAACATCATAGGATTTTTATCATCTGATTCACCTGAAAATGTGCAGTATTATTTATTGTTCTTGTCTCATCGAATCTAAAGGGGGAGGAGGGGTGACATCTTTTTAATAAGTGCATTGCTTTTACTTTATCTCCGTTAATTAAATAAAAATCATCCTAGTAGTTATTAGAGTCACTCTCTGACTTGTTTTCTATTGTCCTCCCTGTGTTTCATCTACCATATTCCATTCACCTCTATCTTTCATACCAGTTTCCCTTTATGTAATTTACACCCGATTGCAAAGAAATAAAGCAATTTGCTTTCTTTAATGGAACTACATCGGACTGAATTTCATATCAACCAGTTTGATGAGGTTTTATAGAACGGGTTAATGTAGTGCAGGGATTTCAGTGTTTCCCCCTACAGTAAGTTGGCATTTCCATTCTGTAGGCATTTATTGTGTATTGTGTGCATTTATGGGTGGGCGTATTTTTATTGCAATCGCTTTTTCAAGTGACTGAGTCATAGGTGTTTTTCAAAAGGCTGAAAAATGTTACAATGCATGCCTTTACCATACAAGCCTTGCAGATGACTTTACCATGAATGCTTTTACCATGCATAGTAAGTATATTTAAGGTAGGCATAACCATATATACTACTCTGTACTTACGTTTAGAGTTGCCAGAGGTTGGAATTCTTTGGATTTTTCACCATTATCAACTGCGCCTGTGTAACTGCTCTCCACGAAACATTGCAGACCTATTCTCTCCTGTTACACTGATGGATGATGTAAAGTTTTGTGGTGATTGGTCAAGGGGTTGCAAAGATAAAAGGGAGTACTAACATGCGTTTTTCCACCAATGCATTTTCCATAGACATTTGTATTGGACATAGTATCAAAACAACTGTACGGATTTACGTGAAACTTCTCATGATTAGACATTTTGGTGTGCAGATGATCCTTTCGGATACTACAGGTGAGTAGGGTAAGTATGTGTTAAGTTATAAGTAATTTTAACTTGGTTATATCTGTTGTTGCTGTATTTTCACGGTATTCCACAGTATTTTGTGGAAGTACCATGGTGCATAGTGATAATAAGTCATTCTGTGATTTGCTAATGACTGCCTTTTCAAAAGTTAAAGGGTTAAAGGCTACCTTGTTGTTTTTAAGTACAGCTTACCTGTGTTTTGGGTTTAGCCCTTAGATGTAGTTAAGTATTGGGTTTGACATGTTTCCCTACCCATTAACACTTCTTGCAATATACCACAGAACTAAGTAATTTAAAAATAATAACTTTAACAATAGGTACATTATTCACACACACTGCCAACAATTACCATTTACATCAAATATTCTATTTTCCTGCCACGTTGCATCTACATCCATTTACACACTTTCTCACTACATCTGTACCAATTACCTCACTCCACTGCATGCACCTACACTCCATCCCACTGCATCCCACACGTTTACACTCTATGCCACTTTATTATATATCACTATACTATACACAACTCCACTCTATGCTAATCCATGGTATGCAAGTCCACTCCACTCTACACTACACTACTACATTGTATTATATAGCACTCTATGCCACACCATTTTATGACAGTATAGTGTATGCAAATAAACTGTACGCCTTTCAACTCTATGCTGCTCCACTGTATGCCATTCCACTGTACACAACTCCACTGCACAATACTACACTCTACACTGTTCCACGCTATGCCACTACATTGCATGCAACTTCAGTGTACAGCAGTACACTATATGCCAATCCACTTTACACCACTCCTCTATACGCCAGTCAACTGTACACCACTCAACTATTTGCCACTCCACTGTACGCTATTACATTGTACAATAATTTATTCTACAGCACTACACTCTGCGCCAATCAATTCTACGGTACTACACTATATGCTATGCCACAGTATGACACTCAACGCCGAAATGCATTGGGTTTGTTTGGCTTCAGAATAAACTCACTCTGGAACATTAATTGAACTCTTCATGATTTCTTCTGGTTGGAGTGCGTGTTGTGCAGAGTTTCCGCAATTGGTGAAAAAGAACATAATTAGGGCTCCCTCAGACCCTGACACACACCTGGCTGCTGAATCCTGGCACTTCTGAGATTTGTGGTTCAGAAATATATTATATATATATATCAACAGCAGTCTCCCAAAGCTCCGTGTAACAAACGACCCAGGAAAACCACACGAATCCAGCGTAGATGAAGGCACAAAGTTTATTAAAAGGTTGAGTCCAACAAAATCTGACGCATTTCGGGCATCCACCCTTGCTCCCCCGGCTGCCCCGACCCCGCCTGCCCTGACATTGTCCTCCGGAGGCTTACCTCACACAATTATGCCAGAAGCCCAGTGTTGCAGTGGTGGCCAGCAGCAGCGCCTGAGGCACTAGGGAGCTTTCTGGGTAAGTGGGGCTCTGGCACTCTGTTTGCAGGGAGGCGAGGATGAGCAGAGGTTGCAGGGATAAGAGTAGGAGTTCACAGTGTATGGAGCGGACGGCGGGAGTCGGGAGCTTGAGCACAATTATGCCAGAGGGTCCCCCGCCTGCCCCGACCCCCGCCTGCCCTGACATTGTACCCTGGAGCCTTTTTGTTGTAACTCCCCGTGCCCCGACCCCCGCCTGCCCGGAGGTAGGACTCCGGGGGACAATGTCGGGGCAGGCGAGGGTCGGGGCACGGGGAGTTACAACAAAAAGGCTCATGGGGACAATGTCAGGGCAGGCGGGGGTCGGGACAGGCGGGGGACCCTCTGGCATAATTGTCCTCAAGCTCCCGACTCCCCCGTCCGCTCCATACACTGTGAACTCCTACTCTTATCCCTGCAACCTCTGCTCATCCTCGCCTCCCTGCAAACAGAGCGCCAAAGCCCCACTTACCCAGAAAGCTCCCCAGTGCCTCAGGCGCTGCTGCTGGCCACCACTGCAACACTGGGCCTCTGGCATAATTGTGTGAGGTAAGCCTCCGGAGGACAATGTCAGGGCAGGCGGGGGTCGGGGCAGCCGGGGGACGGGGCTGATGGGCAAAGTCGGGGCAGGCGGGGGTCGGGGCAGCCTGATTGCTCCCGGACAAGATCGGGACGGGCTGCTAGTATATATATATATATATATATATATACTGGAAAAAAAAAGTTTTTAGGGATGTTATAGTTAGGCTTAGATTTCACTCATATAAAACCAGTGAAAATCAGCAGCTATAGTTAGCTGAGCTAACTATAACTTACACCCCGCAATGCCCTGCTTATGACCTCACATATTACATTACTCATGACATGGTCAATGACATCACTCATGACATCTCACAGTGAGTATCAGTGTTTTGTAAAAGATTGAGTGTTATATATATATATATATATATATATATATATCAAGCTCCAAAGTTGCCCACGCAATGAGTCGCACTCAGAATCAGCGGTAACCAGAGACTTTATTCAGGTAAAAACATCGCCTGCAGCAGGATCCGGTTTAACAGCCTTTCCATCCTGTAAGCCTGACGCGTTTCAAAGGGTAAACCTTCTTCCTCAGAGGCTGGATGGATCCGGTTTTCGCATGCCACACCTCCTTTCTTTAAAGCCAATGTCCACGCCCTCAGATGGGCTGTTCCTATGACTCAGTGGGGCTTATGCGAGGACCGCATCTCCCATAAGCCCCACTGAGTCATAGGAACAGCCCATCTGAGGGCGTGGACATTGGCTTTAAAGAAAGGAGGTGTGGCATGCGAAAACCGGATCCATCCAGCCTCTGAGGAAGAAGGTTTACCCTTTGAAACGCGTCAGGCTTACAGGATGGAAAGGCTGTTAAACCGGATCATGCTGCAGGCGATGTTTTTACCTGAATAAAGACTCTGGTTACCGCTGATTCTGAGTGCGACTCATTGCGTGGGCAACTTTGGAGCTTGATATACTGGCGGCAGACCCAGCCGCCGAGGACGCACCACCCCGAGAGAATTGGAGGGCCACGGGTTCCGCAGCTATGGAGCCTTTTGGTGGCATTTCAGCGCAGGATTCAGAACGGACACTGCTGCATGAGGCCCATCTGTGGGCTTTAAACCTTTAGGAACAGTATGTAATGCGAGGACCACATCTCCCATAAGCCCCACTGAGTCATAGGAACAGCCCATCTGAGGGCGTGGACATTGGCTTTAAAGAAAGGAGGTGTGGCATGCGAAAACAGGATCCATCCAGCCTCTGAGGAAGAAGGTTTACCCTTTGAAACGCGTCAGGCTTACAGGATGGAAAGGCTGTTAAACCGGATCATGCTGCAGGCGATGTTTTTACCTGAATAAAGACTCTGGTTACCGCTGATTCTGAGTGCGACTCATTGCGTGGGCAACTTTGGAGCTTGATATATATATATATATATATATATATATATATATATATATATATATTACCTACTGGCGGTCGCCAGTAGGTATATATAGTTAGGATTTTTTCCCTATGGGATTTCTGAAAATTCTATGTCTAATAACTTTGGCGTTTGTGGACGGAATCGGTTGAAATTTTCAGGAAAATGGCACATTTTGTTTCTGAGCAGCTCCTGGAAATTGGGGGGGGGTTCGTCAAGGGGGGGCTGAGAAAAAAGGGGGGTCCCAAAACGCGTTTTTCCCATGTTAATTTCCATAGGGCGGTTGGACTCACTTTTAGCCCGAACGGCTGAATGGATTTCCACCAAACTTGGCAAAATTGTAGGGACTGGTAGCCCGATGTGCCTTTGCTAGGTCTCAATATATGTGCTCCAGTGGATTTTGAGTAATTAACGTTTAAATCAAGATATATATCTGTAACAGCGCTCCGGGCAGCGATCCGGTTCGCGTACTTTTCGCTTATCGGAACTTTGCGCACGGAAAGCTGATTGGCTCTTCGGTGTCTGTCAACATTCTAAACAGTCCGGTGCGGCCGCCATCTTGTCTCTCGGTAGGATCGAGAGACAAGAGGAGGCCAAAACAAAGGGGGAAATTTCCATAAGGGGGCATAGTAGATCCTCCCTGACCCCCTAGGTTTTATGTGGAGGTTTTAAAAGGGCCCAGCAGGGTTCCAAAAAAATTTTTCTTTTTTTTTTTTTCGCGTTGAGCGCCTAGTACGCGAACCGGAAAGCGTTCTAGGCAGCGTACTATAAGGATAATAGAATGATATACTTTTCAAAGACTAAATGTTAATTGTTTGTTGTTTTTGTTGTTTTCTTTATTTTTAACTTTTTTTTTTTATTTTGATTGTTTTTCATAATTTATTAAACTTTCTAACATTTCAGTGTCTGAAATGTCATTATTTTCTTGAAATATTGTTTGCAATCTGTGAGGTTGTAAAATGTCCTCATTTGCAAGGAGGGCATCTACTGCTTGGACACATTGCAGCAGTTCATTATCCAAGCTTTGATCCATAAATTCCATGTCAATTTGTTCAATCAATTCCTGGCTGCTCTCTTGCAGGTCCATTTCAAAAGAAACTTGGTTTTCGCCTTCCATTTTGCCTGAAATTTGGATTAAAAAAATATATATTAGTAGAGATAGGGCACTGTTGGGATTAATTTTAGATAGTCATTTTTTATCAGTGAATTTATCTTTTGGCAGTGTATAGTATCAGAGTGGAAATAGGACTATAAAAAAGTGTATGTGATTTAACCACGACAAGCCTAACTCCATTCATAACTATAACAGAGAAGTCTATCTAAATACATTCCTAGTACAGAGGGATAGTGTATATCTAGCAGAAAAAGTCTACTATATTAAGTTATAGTGCACAATATATTTCATTTTTAAAAATTATAACTTACCTTCACAAAGAAGTTGAAGTTTTTGGAAGCTATTGAAATGTGATGTACAACAAGAAGTAGTAGTCAAAATGGCTGTGTTTTCTTCTCTTCCTTTATATATTCAAGTATATAACCAATCAAATGTCAGGTAATAAAAGTAGAAAATGAAAGTAACATTTTCATTGGTTGTCAATTCCAACACTTCAGATGTGTTTTGTGAAGTAATTTACCTCACGGTACTTGGAGAGGTCTACAGGCTAAATGGCTAAATTAAATTTCAATCAAATTTGTGAGAATGAAAGGGATTGTTATGTAGTATGAGCTAATTTATATTTGGTGAGAGTGTCTCTAGTCGTTTTTCTGTAAATTACTTTCCCACCTTTTTTTGGACCGTTTCCCGGAAAGCGGTCCGGTCCGCGAACTAGGAACGTAACGGGAGTCCACCATTTTGTGTTTCGGTCGAATCAAGGTATAAAATGGCGGGTAAATAATGTTCTGAATGGGTAGAAGGGGGCATGGTACAAGTATTTTGCCCCCCTACGTTTTCTGAGGGTGGCTGAGGAGGACTATATGTGCGAGGAAAAACTTTTTTTTTGAAATTTTGCGCGGTTAGCTTCCAGTTCGCGTACCGGATAGCGCTCTTTGAGCGTAGTTTGTTGAAAATTACAGAAAAAAGTTAGAAAAAAAATAATAAAAGTGTGTGATCAGATGAAGGGTAGCTCTGAGAAGAGCTTTTGGGTTTATGGTACATTTAGGTACTTATAAGTAGGTACCAATGCACAGTCTTAAATTCAGAATGAAAATTCTGTTGCCCTCATCTGAGAAGTGAACTCCATCTCCTCTGTAGATATCTTGCATGTAGTAACGCAAGTTATTGTTGTACAGAGAGCCCATTCCATGGTCTCTCATGAAAGCTGAAACAGATTTGTTTACATGCTTCCTCGCTTTCTCAATTTGTGGAGAAAATTGGTTGGACCACCTCCATTTCTGTCTTTGGCATATATTGGAATATACCAAAGCAGTTTGAGGAAAAAGTGCCATTAATTGCTCAAAGGTGTCCTTTAAAAGCATTTCCAGACCTACCCCTGTCAAAGTGCCCAAATCATTACATCCACAGTGCACTATTAACAGGTCAGGTTTTGGCAAATGCATAAAGGTTTTCACCAATGGTATCAATTGGTGACATTTTAATCCTCTTTGGCCCAACCACTTAATTTCCACATCCTGTAAATTGAGGTTGTGTAAATTTCTGTTCTCAGCATACCTTTGAGCCCAGTGGATGTAACTATGTCCAACAATCCAGACCTTAAACATGGTGGGAGAAGGTTGTTCTGCAGTCAGATGAAGTGTGGTAATGAAAGGGCAGTTGAAACAGTAGGAGTTTGTAAAGAAAAAAAACTGTGGATTTCCAATGCTAATGAATCATTAGCAGTGATTGGTGCATTTCCATTTCTGAAAACAGAAAGTTAGGGTGCATGGATGTGTTCTTTGAAAGATGTAATTTGAATGGTCAAGGAAGAAACATTTAATGAAAGATTGCACTGGATACGCAGGTGCACTGAGAGTTCAGAGTTCAATTGAAACATTGTTGAGTGAATTTGCAAACATGAGAGGTCTTCCAGGAGGTGGTTGCTATGGAAAAAAGGCAGAGAGGGCAGAGGGGGGAAGGGTTTTGTTTTGAAAAAAGTGAGGGAAGAGTTATGATTGGCTAATATGAGAGATATGTGAAATGAATATCTGTATTTCTGTGCTTTCAATAGCTGCAGCCTCTGGAGTGCATCGTTTTTCTTCTGCTGAAGACAATTTGGTGTATTTCTGAGACTGTTTTCAAAACTCAAAAAGTATTTGCTAAGGTGAGAAAAGATTTATTTATTTTAGATAGAGAATAGTATGAATTAAGGAGAAAATGATGAAGAAAGCTGTGTTTTTAAACTGTGGCTTTGTCTGTAGTGATATAGAAATAGATTTTGTTACTTTGAGAAATTGTAATTGCATATTCGGTGTAGCATTCTGGCATGCAGTAACACAAGTTATTGTGGTACATGGAGCCCATTCCATGGTTTGTTATGTAAGCTGAAACCGATATGTTGTTTTTAAAAACGATTTTAGAAATCAATTACATTTCTGGATATGTACTGCTAGAGCTTCATATGTTGTTTTGGGCCATATTTATAAGGCATTTGAGTGTCTATTATGCTATTTTACGTTCTTCATGGTGCAAATTTCTTGTAAATACGCTCCCACTTGTGCTTTGCAAATTTAGATTTTGATTATGGGAGTTACATAGCCATGTTAATAATGTCCAAACAATGGTGGTAGGGCATTCAAGAAAACGCTTTCCTGTGTCTAGGACATTTTCAGTCCTTTCCTCTTGAAAACAGGTATACAATTGATTTATATGCTGTGTTTAAAAACGAATTTTGAAATCAATTACATTTCTGGATATGTACTGTTAGAGCTTCATAGGTTGTTTTGGGCCATATTTATAAGGCTTTTGAGTGTCTTTGATGTTCTGTTTTCCTTTTAAAATGGATAGTGTTCCTCATGGGGCCCTGAGCAGTTCTTAGCCATGTTATTTAATGGGAAGTGGATAACATGACTAAGAGCATTTGCTGGAAAATGCATGAATATCGCTGACTGTTCAGCGATATTCATGCATTGCGGCCGTTTTTTTTTGCATTTGCGAGCAGTTCTTAGCCATGTTATCCAATGGAAGGTGGATAACATGGCTAAGAGTATTTGCTGGATAATGCATGAATATCGCTGACTTTTCAGCGATATTGATGCATTGCGGCCGTTTTTTTATCGCATTTGCGAGCAGTTCTTAGCCATGTTATCCAATGGGAGGTGGATAACATGGCTAAGAGCATTTGCTGATATTCATGCATTGCGGCCGTTTTTTTTTTGCATTTGCGAGCAGTTCTTAGCCATGTTATCCAATGGAAGGTGGATAACATGGCTAAGAGCATTTGCTGGATAATGCATGAATATCGCTGACTTTTCAGCGATATTCATGCATTGCAGCCTTTTTTTATCGCATTTGCCATAAATCTTGCTAAGGAGAAAATGATGAAGAAAGCTGTGTTTTTAAACTGTGGCTTTGTCTGTAGTGATATAGAAATAGATTTTGTTTCTTTGAGAAATTGTAATTGCATATTCGGTGCACCATTCTGGCATGCAGTAACACAAGTTATTGTTGTATATGAAGCCCATTCCATGGTCTCTTATGTAAGCTGAAACCATTTTTGAAATCAATTTCAATAAATTTCTGAATATGTCCTGCTAGAGCTTCATAGGTTGTTTGGGGTCATACACCTTTTTTAGGGAGAGATTTATGACTGTTGTATGCCTGTTTTGTACCACTGTGTGTCATTTTTGTGATGCAGTGCTGGTGCAAAAGATTTGCTATGTTAAATAATAAGTAGGGCATTAAGTTTTTGATGACTGTTATTCATTTACTGTTTGGTAATAGTGGTTAATAACATTTTTTATTATATTTTTCCACAGATTCAACTGCAGATTCTTTCATAGTTTGGAAAATGCCTACAAAAAATAGAATTAGAAAGGCTAGAAAACGTCAAAGACAGCAGGATGATGTTTTATTGCAGCAGTCCTCTTCCCCAAATACTTGTCAAAACACCAAGAAAGCTCCTGGTAAGAGCACGAAATCATTCTTAAGAAATATTTGTAGTAAAAAAAGTATTTCTCCAAAAAATGTTTCAGTCCACAAAAAGAAAAGCAATTTAAATGGAAAGGAGAGACCCATCAAAAATGTTACTGGTAGAGGAAGAGATAACTCTGTGCATGATAGTAGAAGGAAACAACAGTTTAGGGACATTCGACATCGAATGTTCCGTAACAGGATAATAGTTAATTTATTGAAAAATATTTTAAAAAAAGGCCAACAGAAAGCGGCATTTTATAAGAAGAAGAAAAATGTAGAGAAAATTATTGATCACGCTTTTGAAATTAAGCGAAAGTTGTTTATTTTGGTAATCAATAGAATTAGGAAACTAAGCAAGGTAATTTCTGATTTCAAAACAAAAAGTAGATGGAAGAGAGTAGTAAATCGTACTAACTTTTGTGAAGTTTTTTCCGGAGAATGGATGCATAGTTCAAGTTGTGAGGCATTTTTTAATGAGAAGAGTTATTTTCAGGATAATGATTTGGTGTTTGCAGTTGACACCAGTGGTCGAGCTTATGAAGTGAAGGATGGTTGTCCAGTTGAAAAAGAACAACTTGTGACAACAGAGACAGAAGAGGCGCTAAGTGATGAGGTTTTAGGAAGACGTCCTAAGGGTCCTGTGTACATTTGGAAGTGTAGTTCTATTTGCAGTATGCGACAGGTTTCCATCAATTTGCTTTGTGATTTTATACGGACATTTAATAAGAAAAGTTTGAAGCAGAAAATGAAGTTGTTGCAAGATTTAGATCCTTGCAGAGTGAGACAAATGACAGGTTTGCATGGTCATTCACTGGCTTGTCTTTCCAGGAGAGTATGCCAGAGTGTTTTTCATCATTTCAGGATGTTAGCAGTGCATCATAATAAAGTGAGAAAATTAGTGAGAATGTTGTATTATGCTAAGAGTCCAGCAATTATGCTTAAACAATTATGTGCTGCTCTTTTGCATGGGTCTGAAATAGATGTGAAGAATATTTGTGAAGAAATTGAGTTTTGTTACTTTGGTAGTAGAGATGAGAATGTTCAAATTGACCCAGAAGTTGAAGATAATGTACAGGTTTCCAGTACAGATAATTTTCAGAAGGAAATTGCCACTTTTCAGATGAAATCAAGTGAGAGGCCTAATTTCACTTGTGTATGTTGTCGACGCACTTATTATAAGAATCAGACTAAGTTAGTGGATTTATATGCAAAAACTGAAAGGGAAAATAATAGTGAATGGAAGGATTTTGCCACATACTTGATGGTAGAAAATTGTTTTGATTTGGGAGTGGACCAACGTGTGTGTACTTATTGTTGTAATAAATTAAATCAAAACCAGATGCCTGCTAGGGCAGTTCATAATAATCTGGAATTGGTTGAGATTCCTTCAGAATTGAAGGATTTAAATACTTATGAATCTATTTTGATTCAAAGTATCCATCCCTTTCAGGCTATTGTAAGAATGGAGCCAAAGACAGGGAAGTTGCCTCCAGCAGATTTACAGAGAGGATTAAAGGGAAGAGTTGTTTATTTGCCTCTAGATTTGAACAAAAACATTAACACAATTGGAGTTGAGAAAGTGGAAGAGGAACCTCTGGTTATCTTGGTTAATGGGGTTCCGACAAAGAATAAGAAAATATGGCAAGATTTAGTGGATGTTAGGAAAGTGAAAAATGCAACTTTGTATTTGAAGAAAAATAATAAGTACTATAAGAATGTATATGTTGCAGAAGAAGAAGTAAGTGATGAAGAGGATAGCGTTTTGTGTGCTGGCCAAATTGAGAAAGTAGAGGTGTCTAATAGTGAAGAAATATATGAACATTATAGTGTTCATCCTTTGCATTCCAAGGAAGTCATGGGGAATGCTATTGAGTTGTTTCAAATGAAACAAGCCAAAGGGAGTCCCATTAGTGTTTGGGAGGAAAGTTTGGAAGCTCGGTGTTTCCCACAGCTATTTCCCACAGGTCAAGGAGGAAGATATGATGAGCGACCTCATCAAATTCCTGCGTCTGAATACCGGACTTTACGATTGTATGCAGAAGATCCTAGGTTTCGTCAATGCATTCCCTATTTGTTTCATCTCCTGTTTGAAAGCGATCTGTCAGGACTGTCATATGCAGTGAACCACATTTTAAAAAGTGGTATACAGATGCGAAACATCTCGGCAAGTGACTTTATGCATAAAGTCAATGTCCAAGACAGTATTTTGGATTCTCACTTAATTAATCTCATGGCGTGTCAGCGTGGTACTAATGAGTACTGGTACCGTCGTCATGGTGATTTAAAATGTATGCTGAGGAACTTAGGAACTCCAACATGGTTCCTCACTCTGAGCTGTGCCGAGTATGGCTGGGAAGATTTACTTGAATTTCTACGAGAGGCAAATGGAAATATTGAAAACATTGAATTCAAGACACCTGGAGAACTGTGTTCTTTGGATCCAGTGAATGTATGCAGGTACTTCAATCATAGATTTGAAGCTATGATGTCTTTCATCACAAATAAAAAGAATCCACCTCTTGGAGAGGTGTTGGATTTCTTCTGGAGAAAGGAGTACCAAGCAAGAGGTGCCCCTCATATACATATGTTGTTGTGGATCAAGGATGCACCTAAATTTGGAACAGATCCGGATGACTTAGTGATGAATTTCATAGAACAATATTCTACATGTGCTGTTCCAAACGCAACGGAGAAGAAAAGCCTAAGAGAACAAGTTCTACGTTTCCAAAGCCATCGTTGTGGAAAGTACTGTTGTCGTAAATTCAGAAACAAGGACAAGTTCTACACCAAATGTCGTTTCAACTTTCCACGACCGGTGATTTCTAAAGGAAGAGTGAACAGTTTGATGTCTTCGCTGCGACATAATGTGACGAGGAAATCACCCAAGAATACATACAATTTGAAAAGGAACGAAGAGTCCAAGTACATCAATGACTACAACCCAGTGATTTTGTCAATGTGGAATGCTAACATGGATATACAGTTTGTGGCTGACAACTGTATGGCTGTGGCTCGGTATGTGACATCTTACTTCACCAAAAAAGAAAAGACAGAACTGAAGGATATGTGGGAGGACATTTCCCATGAAAAGAGCCTCAGCAAGAAGTTGTACAGTTTCAGTCTGAAGATGTTGTCGCATCGAGAAATCGGAGCTTACGAATGTTCTGATCGATTGTCTTCAGCAAGTCTCTATGCCAAATCCAGGAGTCTCGTTTGGGCGAGTCTTGGTCTTGCTGCAACGCGAAATCGAGTTCTAAAACCTGTCCGGGAAATTGAGTATTTGGCAGAAAAGGAACCAAACAGTACCGACATTTTGAAGAGCAACATGTTGGATACATATTATCCAAATCGAAGCAGTCACCTTGAGAATGTTTGTCTATATGAGGTTCTCCAAAATTATATATTCAAGAGGAACATCAAAGAAGATATTGAGAAAGGAGTGTATGCTGTAATTGGAAGTGAGGGATGCCTGGTCAAGCAAAGAAAATGCCAATTAGTAAACCATCGAAAATTGAGTGGTGAATCTCCAGAAAAAAAGGAGTTTTTCTATTTAGCACTTTTGCAACTTTTCAAGCCTTGGAGTGCAGAAGAGGAACTGCTTGGAGATTTCCTCTGTTACGAAGACTCTTTCAATGCAGCCAAGGAGTCCATAGAATGTCCTGCTTTTCCTAAATATCAAGAAATGCTAACTTTGGAAATTGAGCAGGAAGCAACGATTGCAGCCGAGATTGCCAGAGACAGTTCTCAGGACAGTCAGAGTTCTGTTTCATTGAGTCAAGATCCACTTGGAGGACCTATTATCGAAAATGAAGCTGCCACTGCTATGAATGAAGTAGAAAGAGCCATGGCACATGCTCAGGAGGATTCAGTTAACTTAGAAGACTTGGAAAAACAACTCAACGTTGAGCAGAGGAAAATATATGATGAAGTTACCAAGGAAATTGAGCACGGATTAAGTCATGAGAAGAACGAGTGCTCATGTACATCGTTGAAGCCTGTCCGACTGTACGTGAGTGGAGAAGCGGGAACTGGAAAAAGTTTCCTCATTAAAGCAATTTCTTGTTATTTGCAGGAAAGGACTGAGTCATCGCTGTCTTGTGTTGTCACCGCTCCTACTGGACTGGCAGCACATAACATTAAAGGTATTACTTTGCATCGTCTACTGATGCTGCCCGTGGAGCATGACAACAAATTACAATACAACAAGTTATCTGGGGATGCTTGCTGTGAAGTTTCAAGAGTCTTGAGGAAAATGAAACTACTTATCATTGACGAAGTAAGCATGGTTTCTAATGTCATGCTTGCCTTTGTGCATTTGAGAATGCAAGAAGTACTTAAAACAGAGTATGATGTGTTATTTGGTAGCAAACACATCATTGTTTTCGGAGATCTTCTGCAGCTGACACCAGTAAAAGGTCAACCTGTGTTCAAAATACTCACGCATGAAGATACCAGGAAGTGCCTAGGGAGCATTGGCAACGTCAATATATGGTTAAACTTCAATTATGCTGAACTGCATGAAAATATGCGTCAGGCAAAGGATGAAGATTACAAGAATATTCTACAAGATATTAGAATTGGAAAAGTGACAGAGCATGGGAAAGAAGCTTTAAATGCACGATTACTGTCAAATTTATATCCCAAACAAGAGATTGTGCCTGAGAATATTTTTCAGAAAATTACTGAGAAGAAATCCGGGATATGTTTGATGCCAACTCTTGCAGAATGTGCCATCTTCAACAACAAAATGTTGAATTTAGAAAAGCAAGAGATTGTGAAACTTGAAGCTATCGACAAATTAGAGCATATGGGATCAACAATTATTTTGTCAGACAATTTGAAATCAAAATTGGATTCATTAGAGAAGACTATATCTAAAACAGCGGGTTTTGAAAAGACTTTGAATGTGTGTTTAAATTGCCGAATCATTTTGAGAAGGAATTTACATGTAGAAAGAGGTCTGGTAAATGGATCAATGGGTAATGTTGTTGATTTTGAGAAATACAGAAATAGAGATGGAATAGAATTTTTAAGAATTAAATTTGATGGCATTGAGGAAGTACAGCAAATTGGTCGTTGTTCTGCTAGGTTTTTGCTTGTTAAAGACTTATATGTTCGCCGTAAACAGTTTCCTGTTTGCTTGGCATATGCGGTGACAATCCATAAATCGCAAGGTTTAAGTGTAGACAGCGCATTGGTGAATATTGGCAGTTCTGTGTTCAAGGAGGGTATGGCATATGTGGCATTGTCACGAGTTAGAACTTTATCGGGATTGTACTGGATTGACTGATGTCACAAACATTTGTGCGGATCTAGATTGTGTTAAGGAATACAATAGGTTAAGAAGAGAGTATGCGCCACATTTGCCTCAATATCCTTTGTTTGAGAAACGTGTGGTAGGCCGGAAACGTAGAAATATCAGTAATAGTAGGGAGGTTGTTGCAAAAAGACTAAAAGTCAATGAACCGAAAATTGTTAGCAGAAAGAAAGTGGATTCTGTTGAAGATGTTGTCGGTTTTCAATTTGAAAACAGTTCTGGTGTCAACTGCTATGCAAATGTAGTGGTTAATGTTCTCTTTTCACTAGAGAGTTTAAGAGAACAGATTCTGTTGAATTCAGAACAAATTTTATGCTGTTTGTTGAATTCTGTTTTCGAGAAATGTAGCACTGATCGAACAAAAGTAGAAAGTGTGTCTGAAGTTCGTTATCTGTTAGATGAATGTTCAGGTCAAACAGACTTCTCTGAAAATAATCAGCAAGATTGTCAGGAGTTTTTAATGTATATGCTTGATGTATTGCAAGATGAGGGTGTAGATATAGATCACCTGTTTGGGCTTTCTTATCAATGGCAGCATGACTGCGAGAACTGTATGGTATCAAGTACTACTAGTGTAGACTCAGAAAGATTTATATATTTAACTTTGCCAGACAGTAAATCAGTGTCCTTTAATAAGCTAGTAAATGCAGCGGATCACAACATGGAGTGTAGCCAATGTAAATGTGATATGATGTCAACATTATTTATACGTAGATATGGCCAGTATGTCATTTTAATGATCCAACGATGTAGGCCTGATGGATCAAAATTGTCACCTTTAATAAAAAAATGTGTAGCTTCTCAGCTGTCAATATCAGGGAGGACTTTTGTAACTGTAGCAATTATCTATCACGATGGTCCATCAACAACATCAGGACATTATACAGCTTACTTAAAGTCTCGAAACGGCTGGTCATTCTGCAATGATTCCGTTGTAACTTTCAAAAAAAAATTGCCGTTTGACCTTAAAAATTCTTACCTGGTGTTTTTAAAACCAAAATTTTAAGTAGAGGGAATGTAAGTCTGCAATGCTGTCTAGATTAAAAATCCAACTATATAAACCTGATGCAAGTAAGTCTGCTTCATAGTAAGCAGTATCAGTGTCATAGGAAAAGGAGAACATGAGTGACAAAGAAGAGTAAGATATTAGTAGTCCAGGATTGTGAAAATAATCTCAAATGTTTTCTTTTTGAAAGTTGCGAAAATAGAAAATGTCGGGATTTGATTGGAAGAATTACAAGACTTGCGAATCGCGGCAACATGATTTGGCCTAGTGGAAACATGTGATAGAATGAGAGAAGTCTTTTTTTCTATGTAACATATTTTTCGTATCGATGGAGGTTTTCTTTCAGAAAGTGGCGGGCTGAAAATATTTATAGCACAACAGAGTGGATGCTGTTCATAGGAGATCCTTCGACGTCATTGAAAGTAAGTTAATTTTAAGGAGTTTTGAAATCAGATTTCTTAGGTTGTATGGGTTTTTTAAACACAGTCATTTTGATTGTGTTTTTTTTCCCCGCTGTTACATGATGAATATCTTCAAGTCACTGATTTAAGTGAAATTTGATACATTCTGAGAACAGCAAAAATAAACCATTTAACATGTATAATTAATGTTATGCTTTTTGTACTTATGATATACATTTAGAAATGTGAGGTAGATATGGAGAAGCTGAGTTTTCTGTAAGTGTCAATTTCAATGCTTACAGTGCTGTACTTCTGGGTACTGTTTTTTTAAAAAAAAAAAGAAATAGGCCTCACCTCAAAGAAAGCTCTTGAAAGCACACATCTTATTTGCATCCTAAAACAATCATTTAAAATGTTAGACACAATTTTATGATGGTTTTACATCTCTTTTGCGCTGTTATTGCATCACTATTGTGAGACATAAGCAATGCAAAAGAAGCATCATATTTCAAAATAGGCCTCATTTCATCAGCATGAAGATACTGTTTGTTTAAAATAAATATCTTTAGGATTGTGTAGGGGTCGTAGAGAAGTAGAGGTTTCTGTAAGTGTCAAAGTTGTTTAAAAACTGTTTCTTCTTGAACCTTTTCCCTTCTTTTTTCTAATTTTTAAATACATGTTTTAATATTTTTGGAAATGTTTGTTCTCTCTTTTACAGATTGAATGTATGAAAAAATTTCTTGAAAAGTTAACAAAAATTATAAGGTAAATGTTTTCTACTTTTTTAACCTGCATTGCACTGCTGATGATGTCACTGACTATGTTATGAATGATGTAATAAGTGGGCATGTTTTACTGCAATGGTAGGTCTTCACATCTATTATCTCGTCTGTATTCTTCAACAAGCATAAATTTGATATGCAACCCAGAGTACGGTTCACCTTAAACAAACTTTTAGAGAGGACACACCTTATCGTCACCCTCACTCAATCATTTAATCTATCACATTTAACAACTATTAGTTCTACTGCTTCGTTTCTTTAATCTTTACTTTCCTGTGTTTGCTACTTCTCTCCTTCCTTTCTCTATTACTTAATTTTTCTACTCCTTCCAGTATTTTTCTCACTCCCTCTCTTCTCATACTTCTTCATTATTATTCACTAATTCTGTCTCTATTAATGTTACTGTTTCTGAATGATCTCCAAAAATTTTTAAAAACAAGAACAGTAAGTATAAGGATAGGAAAAGACATTTATGTTACAAGAAAGACAGCTATAGGAAGTAAACAAAAAAAAATGTTACTCGCAATCCACTGCTGATGATGTCACTGACCATGTCAAAAATTATGTAATATATGACATGATCAGAAGTGAATTGTGGGTAACAGTATCTTTTCTTTACTCCCTATAGCTGTCTTTTTTGTGACATAACTGTCTGTTTCCTTTCCTTATACTTACTGTTCCTTTTTTTTAAAAAAAAAATTTTGGTTCGCTTAAAGTTCGCGTACCGGAGTGCGAACTGGGAGCGAACTAATAGAAATAGAGCTTGGCAGAGTTCAAAGAATTCTACCAATTTTTTTTAATAATGGGGAGGTAGTTCTGAAAAGAACTTTTTTTTTTTGTTTTTGTTGTTTTAAATTTTTTTAATTCGTTTTCTGAACATTTTTTATATTTTTTTGTTTTTTTCTTAACATTTTGTATTTTTTTTAATTTTTTGGGGGGAGGGGGGAAACAAAAATGATTCATCGAAGACGGCTCAACAGGAGCAACAAAAAAAAGAAGAATTTATTTTTTGGGGCGTTTTGGACACACATGATTGTTGATGGCTCTCATTATAAGGGTAATGCTACTTTCGCGGTAGCAAAGTGTCTGGTTGCACCACACACAGACTTGCTTCACTTCCCCCATGTTGATTTGGATGTTCGGGATCACCTCCCTCGCCTCCGGTCCTGATACCTCCTGAACAACAGATCTTCTTGCCATTTCTGGGGGATTTTGTTGTTGGTCGCGAAGCTGGGCATTACTGTAATTGTTAGGGTGCCACCGACTCATGTGCCTGTGCATTGTATAATTCCCATAGCTGTACTTTTTGTCAGTGCCCCTTGAAAGACGTTCGCCCCAAATACGGCAAAAGACGTATCTGGCATTGACTTTTTTTTGGTCAGCTGGAAATTTAAAAAATTGCCAGATGTAATTTTCTTTCCTGTTATATCTCCTGGGCTCTTCTGGCAAAAACTCAGGATGTTCTTCCTCTTCCTCCTCTTCTTGATTTTCCTCCTCTTCTATAATTAGTGAAGCAGGTGGTCCTTTCTTCCCATGAGGAGGTGGAGGAGGTGGTGGGGGCACACTGGCTGAAGCAACCATTGAAGCCATTGCTGAAGAATCAAAAAGGGTCTTTCTCTCACCAAGATGAAAGTCAGAGTGAGGAAAGAAGGAGGGGTTTTCATCATTTGGGAGAAGGAAAAATTCTAAACCAATGAAAAGTGTTAATTTTATATCACATGACCAAGTATTACATCATTAGGAAACCAAAAGTGAAATGAACCAATGAAAAGTGTTATTATCGAGTCACATGACCTGCTGTGTTTACGTTTCGCGCTTTGCTCCGCTTTCCGGTCCACTTCCGGGTCCGCTAACTTGGCGCGTCCAATGACGTATTACGCGATAACGCAAAACGTCATGCGATCGTAACAGTTACGCTAAAGGAACGATTACCGGTTCGCGTACTAAGCCGCGGCTTTAAATTGAGCTAACGGGAAGCTGACCGGTTCGCGGACTGGGAGCGAAACAAAAAAAATGTTTTAAAAAAATTGTCTAAAGAACATGACAAATATATTTCAAGATTTAAAGAAGAATATATTTTACAGCTACAGATATTAGCTTTTAAAAAACCATTGAAATTCAATGAAAAAACCATAGGTTATAGTCCATATATAGTTAGGAATTTGCATTTACAAAACCTTGAAAATTCAATGAAAAAACCATTGGTTTTAGGCCATATATAGTTAGGGATTTGCATTTACAAAACCTTATTTTACTCGCATAAAACCATTGAAATTCCATATATAGTTAGATGCGCTAACTATATATCGCGCACCCGCAATCCACTGCTGATGATGTCACATATTACATCATTCATGACATGGTCAGTGACATCACTGATGACATCACTGATGACAACTCAAATGACATCACTGATGACATCACTGATGACAACTCAAATGACATCACTGACAACATCACAGATGACATCATTCATGTGTTAATACGATATATATTATATATATATATATTCAATGAAAAAACCATTGGTTTTAGGCCATATATAGTTAGGGATTTGCATTTACAAAACCTTATTTTACTCGCATAAAACCATTGAAATTCCATATATAGTTAGATGCGCTAACTATATATCGCGCACCCGCAATCCACTGCTGATGATGTCACATATTACATCATTCATGACATGGTCAGTGACATCACTGATGACATCACTGACGACAACATCCAGTAACTATGTTTCTGTAAAGTTTAAATATGTTTTACATATTGAAGAATGAGTGGATGTATAAGTGTCTGGATGAAGAATTTAGTAGGTGCATGACTGACTGTATGAAAGAGTGATTAAATGTGTCTCACTGAGTGCATGGGTTAGTGACTAAACTGTCTTAATTTGTGCATCAGTATGTCTGTTGTTGTGTAAGCTGCTGCATGTGTTGATCAGTAGCTATAAGAGTGGCTATATGGGTTATTGATTGGTTGCCCAAGTATTTGAATGGGAGGCTGAGTGTGTGTGTGGGTGGCTGGGTGGCTGGGAGGTGTGTGACTCTGAGCAGTTGATTCACTAGGTGTATGAGTTCAAGAGTGCATGTGGAAACAGCTATATGGACGGTTGACTGTGCATGGGTGTGTTGGTGAGTGAATGGATATCTCAGTGCTACATGTGCAAGTAAATACGTATGTAAAACACAATACATGTGAGAGTTGACATATATAAATAACTGTGGATAAGAGCCAGTGAATGTGTGAGTGGCTGTATGGATCACTGTGAGCTTGTATCAGGGATTGTATAAGAGAGTAAATATGTGTTAGAACATGTTTGAATAAGTAAGGTGTGTATAACTGTATAGTTGAGGAAATGGAGGTGTGATTGATTCTTTGCATGACTGACTAGGTGTGTGAGTAACTCCATGGATGAGTGACAGTCTGTGAGTGTCTGTTTATACTGAGTGTATGTAAGGTTATATTAGAGTCTGAAGAGGTTCATTGTATTATCACATGAGTGATGTCATCAGTGATGTCACTGACCATGTCATGAATGATGTAATATGTGACATCATCAGCAGTGGATTGCGGGTGCGCGATATATAGTTAGCGCATCTAACTATATATGGAATTTCAATGGTTTTATGCGAGTAAAATAAGGGTTTGTAAATGCAAATCCCTAACTATATATGGCCTAAAACCAATGGTTTTTTCATTGAATTTTCAAGGTTTTGTAAATGCAAATTCCTAACTATATATCGACTATAACCTATGGTTTTTTCTGTGAATTTCAATGGTTTTTTAATAGCAAATATCAAAAGCTGTCAAATGTCAAGTACGTGATAGGTAAAAACGTTTTCGTGTTTATGCACGCTGATGTGCTTTGAACGCTGCCCCCCCCCCCTCCCCTCTTTTCTCTTAGTAGTACTCTCTCTTTGCAGATAGTGAACGGTAGTTAACGCAGACCTTTACCCCCGTTGTAATCCGTCGTACCTGCTTGTCTCTCCATTTGATTGATTGTTATCCAAGCATTTACTGTTTTAGAATTGGTTCTCTTTGGATCATTCTCTATTTACAAACAAGCACAAAGTCGCAATACTCTGTTTAGTCTTTGCAGATAGTGAAAAATCGTGTAAAAAAATAAAAGTAATCGAGCAAAATCAGTAGACCACTAATTCGATCTCTTTTTGACCTAGGTAAAATACAAACATTAGGAACAACCCTTCATGAGAAATACGAAAATAGTGAAATGAACTGAGCTCCACACCATGAGGGCTGCAAGACAGCTCGACTCCGCCACCCACCCCGCCCAAAATAACGACAAACCCTATGCAAATATTATAAATATAGACAACACACCAGCAAAGAAACAGGGTAAAACATTTTATTAAATAACTATTTACATAACTATTTTATACTTTTTATTGCCCGATCCGGCTAGCTCAATCGATCGAGCATGAAACTCATGCACTGATAGCAAGCGTTGAGAGTTTGTAGAACGATGGCTTCAGATTTTCCACATACGGTGTAGTGGCACGAACTGGGAGGGGGCGTTTGGATTCTACACCTTCCCCAAATAAGATTTTCATACGTGAATGTTCGTTCATGCTTTGTCCCTGAGTTGCTTTGATGCCACTGCCTTACACAAATGGCATAAGTCCTGGATGTTGAGTGCCATACTTCAGAGTTCTAAGCAGCGCTTGTAACACTGTTTAAACCTTATTTGCACCTGCTGCAGCTTCACTATTCAAAGTAAGTGGGGTCCGTTTGTGGACCTGACTGCATTGGAAAACAATGTGATACGGTGCCTCCCTAAACTGCTTGACGGAGGCCCCCGAGGGGCGGTGAGATGGCGCGGACTGAGAGGGGGCGCTTGGCTCCTGCCCCCTCCCCAAGTCGTGTTGCCCTGGTGTGGCCTGAGATCGCCCCCGGCATAGGCGGCCGGCTCCCGGGGTCCGGCGGAATTTTTTCCCTTTTGATGACTCTTCCATTCTGGACCTTGTCCCACAATCCGTTTGACCTGAAGACACGCTGTCGTGGGGCGCCCCTTTACCGTTTTAGTTGCCATTCCGCCCGCTTTTGGTACTCTGTGCCTCTTCCGCCATTCAGCTGTTTACCGCCCGCTCTTGCGACTACAGCGTCTCGCTCACCATGTAGTTGAGTTGCTCCCGCTCTTAAGATTCAACCGAACTTTTTGGACTGCTGAAAGCGGTTGTATTCCGACCGCTGGTTGGTGGAGACATTTTGACTATATTCTGGACCTGCATTGTCGCGTAATGCGTCATATGACGCGACGCGTTAGCGCACCCGGAAGTGCTCCGGTGCGCAAGGCGCAGCTTCCCGGAAACGATCCAGAGCGCGCCGCGCAGCGCGTAACGTAAGCATAACAGGTCATGTGACTTGTTAATAAAACTTTTCATTGGTTCATTTTACTTTTGTTTTCCTAATGATGTAAGACTAGGTCATGTGACCTAAAAATAACACTTTTCATTGGATTAAAACATTTTTTTTCCCAAACGATGAAAGCCCCACCTTGTTTCTGGATGTTTCAGACTGAAGCTGGCGTCACCATGAGAGCACCACCATCTCGTAGCTCCGTCGTGGCCATTCCGCAAGCAATCATGGCAGCCGCTCCCCACCGGAAGCCTGCGGGAGTCGACGGCCCTCAAGACTTTTGTACAATCTTCAAGGCTGAGGGGACGCTTTCGAGAATGGAACCCAAGCCCTGGCAGACAAGCGTCCGAGTTCCAAGGTGTCCCAGGGCCATTTTACTGGACCAGGCCCAAATCCGAAGAGCCGGCCGCCATTTTAAGAGTCCAGTGGCAGCCGCCTATCGCTGCACCGCAAGAGTGGGAGCAACTCAACTACATGGTGAGCGAGACGCTGTAGCCGTAAGAGCGGGCGGTAAACAGCTGAATGGCGGAAAAGGCACAGTGTAGCAAAAGCGAGCGGAATGGCGACTGAAACGATAAAGGGGCGCCCCACTACAGCAGACGAGCCTCCGCCATGTGCTTCAAAACTGCATATGTATCTCGTGATATCAAGGTGGGGCAACCAGTACACAACAATCAGTTACGAGTCCCATTTACACCGGCGCCATTTTGGGCGCAGCCGGGCAGGTCCAGGATCTAGTCAAACATAACAAATGAGGCTGACGTCTCTGAAGCAGTTGACGAACAGCAGGACATAGCAAATAAACATGAAGTCTCTAAAGCTGTTAACTCACTGCAGGACAAAACAAGTAAACCTGAAACCTCTGGAATAATTGTCGCTCAAAAGAACAACACACAAAACTCTGTAGAGCCTGAAGAAAGAAAAACAGAAGGGCACTGTAGTTTCAGACACACTTAACACTAATGACTAAACAAAGATATCGTCTGTTTATGAAGCAGTTATCATGTTCACAGAATTGACAAAGAAGTGTGCAGACACCAATGCTATTAAGAAACACAAGGAAATCCCTAACGCATCAGCATTCTCGGAAGAGGTTGACACAGATAACATCTTAAGGAACAAAGAAAGACAAAATAAGGATGAGGAAGTTATCACTTTAGTTTTTTCATCAGCTAGCGACAGCAAGAAACATATTGTAATGGAGATTAGAGAGGCTACGGATGAATTATCAAAAATATCAAAAGAAATGGCTACTCCCCCCTTTAGCAGATTAGCTAAATGTTTGCGTAATTTAGGCATAAAAGTTATATTATTGTTGTTGTTGTTGTTGTTGTTATGGTTATAGTTCTGGTTAATTTCAAATTTTTTTAAAATATATTTACAGTTTTTGTTGCGTTCGTTATATTTAAAAGTTAATAAAGTTATATTATTATTGTTGTTATCGTTATAGTTTCCGGAGAAGTATAATTCACCAATAGTTTTCTTTGTAGATGTTTTTCCATTAACAATCCCAGTTCCATCACCCGCCCAGGATATCACCACTGTTCCCCATGTCATAAAACCTTAGGATGTTCAATAATTAAAACTGCTAATATGGGTTTACTTACAGGGGACATCTTTTGTTCTGTTTTGTAAAGTAAAACTATTGTGAACGCAAGTATTATACATAGTAAGTGTTTAATATAGCATTTGTCAGTCATTGGTTAAGCAGCTAGGACCTGTTCACTCTTGACACCCCAGGTGCTGTGTATGTTGCACTATAGTGCTGCATCGAGAAAACGGACAACCCTATTGATGTTGATTTTTCATTTTTGATTATTGTAAAGAAATGGCGACTCCCCCCTTTAGCAGATTAGCTAAATGTTTGCGTAATTTAGGCATAAAAGTTATATTTTTGTTGTTGTTATCGTTATAGTTCTGGTTAATTTCAAAAAATGTTTAAATATATTTACAGTTTTTGTTGCGTTCGTTATATTTAAAAGTTAATAAAGTTTTAAAATCCAACTTTGTTGGAGTGCTATATATTTTTTAAAAATCGGGTGAATGGGGCCTGGAATCGGGTTATTGTCATGTGTGGGCTTTGCAAGTGTACTGCTACAGGATCGGACATTTCAAACTCAAATGCACGTTCTTTTTCTTACCTTTCCGAAGCATGGAGCGCAATAGGAGGCAGAGAAAGGGTGATGCACGTGTTGAACACTACCTGACCTGGCAAGTTGCTAGCAGTGCCCCCCCCGCCCGCTCCTGAAAGAGGGCACACACACACACACCGCCGCCCGAGTACTTCACAAATCTTAAAAAGACCATGCGCTTGTTCATGAGGCTTAAATGGTTTATCACCCCTTCTAGAACCCCTGCATCGAGCCTCTGACGTTTCCTGGAAGAATTAGCACGTAACACAATACCAAGCCCTGTCAGCTGAAACCCCCGAGAAATCGTGGGGCATATTATCAAGGGGGTTTATTTCCGCTTTTTTGGCTTTAAAAGCCAAAAAAAAAAAAGAGATCAAATTATCTCCCTATTACCAAGCTGTCGCTAACACCAGTTAGTGACAGCTAAAAGGAGATAGCAACCATCTTGGGCCCCGCTTTGCATGTCAGTGATATTTATCACTAATGACATGCAAAGTGGGCGTGCCAAGATTTTAGCGACTGGAAACAGTCCCTAACCATCGCTATCTCCTATTACCAACTTTTGGAGATATTCGCGCTAAGCGCGAATATCTCCAAAAGCTAACACCTGCCCTGAGCAGTTTTTAGCCATGTTATCCAATGGGAGGTGGATAACATGGCTAAGAGCATTTGCTGGATAATGCATGAATATCGCTGACTTTTCAGCGATATTCATGCATTACGGCCGTTTATCGCTTTTGCGATAAACCTTGCTAATAGCAAGGTTTATGTGCACTAAAATTCGCCGATGTGCGGCGATAATTTTTGTCTCTAAACAAGTTAGAGACAAAAATTATCGCTAGTTGTTGGTAATATGCCCCCGGATTTTTCCTTGCAGGAATCGGGAGGCGAAAGACTAGCACTGAAATCAGTAGTCTCACGCCTGAATCGGGAGGGTTGGCATGTCTGGATTCTCTACAGCTGGGGCCATAAACTACATCCGCAGGGCTAGGTGATAGCCTGGGTCCGGCCTGGACAATCGGACACAGAGGAAGAGGAGTGTCAGAGGGTGCGGTAGTGAATAGGGTGAAAGGGAGGTGTCGGGCGGGCACAGGGTGTGATTCTCAGAGAAGAGCAGCGCAGATGGGGGGGAAGTATATGGCCCATGCATGAGAGAGAGAGCGGGGGTGACCAGTGCGTGGGGGAGATGCTTGTGACGTCGGGGAGCCGTGCTGAGAATCGACGGCGTGCAGAGAGTGGGCCTGGTCAATGCATCTAAAATGGCTGCCGTGCACGACAAAATTGTGGCATTGGACAAAAAGGCAAGATGGCGCAGACAATGTTTATCAATAAGGATTCATTTATAACAAAATATTTTATCGCAGTGACAAATTGGCGGTCAACACTTCCTGATTTCCATCGAATCGAACGTTAACAGACGTCACGCAGCAAAAAAAAAAAAAAAGCTCACGCACAGCCGCTGGAAGAGATGTGTCAACAGATATGAGCCTCCTCAGCCACCCTCAGGAAACATAGGGGATTAGGATACGTCTCCCGCACCCCCTTATACCTAGTAATTTAATTAAAACGAAGCACAAAATGGCGAATTCCCGTTTCGCTACCAGTTTGCGGCCCAGTTCGCGGCCCGTGAAGCGCTTCTACTGTGAAAAATCATTTTTTTTTTTTCCCCCACGGGACCCTTTAATAACCCCAACAACATTTCTAGGGGGTCAAGAGGGGTATACCTTGCCCCCTTTCATTAAATTCCCCCTTCGTTTTTCACCTCTTCTTCTCTCTCGATCCTACCGAGAGATAAGATGGCGGCCGCTCCGGACAGTTTAGAATGTTGACAGACACCGGAGAGCCAATCAGCTTTCTGCACGCAAAGTTCCGTTTCGCGAAAAGTAAGCGGACCGGAGCGCAGCCCGGAGCGCTGTTACAGATATATATCTTGTTTTGAACGTTAATTTCTCAAAAACTACTGGAGCACATATATTGAGACCTAGCAAAGGCACATCGGGCTAACAGTCCCTACAATTTTGCCAAGTTTCGTGCAAATCCATTCAGCCGTTCGAGCTAAAAGTGAGTCCAACCGCCCTATGGAAATTAACATGGGAAAAACGCGTTTTGGGACCCCCCTTTTTTCTCAGCACCCCCTTGACGAAACCCCCCCAAATTTTCAGGGGCTGCTCAGAAACAAAATGTGCCATTTTCCTGAAAATTTCAGCCGATTCCGTCCACAAACGCCAAAGTTATTAGACATAGAATTTTCAAAAATCCCATAGGGAATAAATCCTAACTATATATACCTACTGGCGATAGCCAGTAGGTAATATATATATAAAAAAGGTACTACAAAGCTTAAACTGGTATACGTTTCTGTATTACTAATGGGTGATACTACCTCTAACATATATTATGTGAGTGGCTATGTGACTGTGTGTATCTGTGTTTGAGTGGGTGTCTGAGTGCCTGTATGGGTGTGTGAGTGGGTGTGCGTGAGTGGGTGTATGGGTGTAGAGGTTGGTATGCGAGTAGCCATGCAAGTGGCTGTGTTAGTGACTGTATTGATGAGCGGGTGGGTGTATCAGTGGCTATATGGGTGAGTGGCTGTGAGAGTTGCTGTATGGGTGGGTAAGTGGGTGTATAAGCGACTATAGGTGGGTGAGTGTGTTTCTGAATGGCTGTATATGTGAGTGAGTGGCTATTTGAGTGGCTGTTTGTTTAAGTGAGTTGGTGTGTGAGTGATTGTATTGTAGGGTAAGTGTCTGTATTTATAGATGTATGGGTGAGTGAGTGCTTATATGAATGTGTGAATTAGTATGCAAGTGGTTGTGTGGGTTTGAGTATGTGAGTGCTTGTATGGGAGAGGGAGTGGCTATGCTAAGAGGCTATATGAATGAGTGGCTGTATAGGTGAATAAGTGAGTGTGTGAGTAGTTCTATACCCATACAGCTACTCTCATACCCATTGTGCGTGTGTGGCTGTGTGAGTGGCTGTATGGATAAGTAACTGGTTCTATGAGTAGCTCTATGGAAGAATTAGTGTTTGTGTGAGTACGTGTATGGGTATGTGATTGTTTGTGTGGGCATGTGAGTCGGTGTATGAGATGATGTATAGGGTGTGAATGGGTGTGTGAGTGTTTCTGAGGATGTCATCAGTGATGTAATTTGAGATGTTATCAGTGATATCATCTGTGATGTCACTGACATTGTCATGAGTGATGTAATATTTTAGGTCATAAGCAGTACATTGCGAGGGTATAAGTTATAGTTAGCTCAAGTAACTATAACAGCTAAATTTCACTGGTTTTGTACCAGTTAACACTGAGCCTAAATATGATGTCCCTGTAACCTTTGTTTTTTTCAATGAAATCCTAAGGATTTTTTATGTTATTTACTAACTATAACGTCCCTGTATTTGTTGGTTTTATTTTTATTTTCTAAATGTAACACCTAAGCTTTGACAGTATGTGTGTGAGTGAGTGCATGTGTCAGTAAGACTGAGTGGGTGAGTGAGTCTCTGAGTTGGTCTGTGAGACAGTGTTGGAGTGTCTGAGTAGGTCTCTGAGTGGGTGTGCATGTCTGAGTACCCTCTGTTTTGCCCTCTTCTGCTCTGTTTTTACTTTTCTGCCCTCTGTTTTGCCATTTGTGCTCGTTTTACTACCTCTATTTCACGCTTCCTGGGCATTATTCTGCCCTCTGTTTTACCTCTGTGTTCATTGCGGACTTTTATTTTGCCTCTTTCTGCTCATTTCTCACCTTTATTTTGCCTCTTGCTGCTCATTTCTGACCTTTATTAAGTCTCTGTATGCTGGTTTCTGACCTCAATTCTGCCTCTTCCTGCTTCCTTCTGACTTTCATTCTGCCTCTTTTTGCTAGCTTCTCATCTTTATTTTACCTCTTTCTGCTTGTTGCTGACCTTCATTCTGCCTCTTTTTGCTAGTTTCTCATCTTTATTTTACCTCTTTCTGCTTGCTGCTGACCTTTATTTTTCCTCTCTCCAATTGACCTTTATTCTTGCTCTTTCTGCATATCTCAGATCTTAGTTCTGCCTCTTGCTGCTCATTTCTCACTATTATCTTGCCTCTTTCTGTGAGTTGCTGTCCTTTATTCTGGCTCTGTCTGCTTGTTTCTCACCTTTATTCTGCATCTTTCTGCTAATTTCTGACCTAATTCTGCCTCTGTGTGCTCCCTTCTGACATTCGGGATTGCAAAGGAGCCTTAAGGTCCCCCCCCGTTCTAGCCGGATCACCGCCTTGTGCGGAAGCCGGCACTGATGCTGCACAAAGGGAGCTGCTGGAAAGGCAGCTCCCTCCATGCTGGAGCAATCTGTTTAATCTCTTTCCTTACCCACTAGTGTTCAGGCAGGGAAAGAGATTAAGCTTCTGCTTTCAGAGTGCAGGAGCACTTTGACAGCTTCCACCCACCGGTGTTTTTGCTTTAGCTAGACCAAGCTAAAGCAAACAGCTATGTCCTGGCGGTTGGAACCCCAAGGCATAGCAGGACCTGGGGGTGTTGGTCACTAGGGCCAAATATGGCTCCAAGAGGGGGCACTGTGTCCCCCCTCCCTTGACCTGCACAGGCCGGCCAGAGTGGTGGTGTTCCACATGGCCATATATGGCCTGGGAGGGGGGGCTGCACAGCCCCCTTCCCAGTTTTAAATATATTATATGTCTCTGAAAGGAGATGGTCCCCAGGGCCTGTGAGTGTCTGTGAGGCCCCCCAATACTTCTAATTTAGCTCCATGGAGGTAGTGGTTCCCGGGCTTGAACCAACCCCAAGGAGGGAGAATCCACAGGAGGGGGGCCCATACGCCATCTCTTTCTTTTTTTTTTAAATCTTGCATGCATCCAGAACCTGGCCTACCCAGTGGCCTTTAGCTATAGAATTTCTACAACCTAAAAATATGTGCATTCGCTCATGTTTTCAGTCTCTTTCTAAAACTAGTCAATAGTGAACTTCTTTCATCAACTTTTTTCCATGTATAACGCAGGATTTCTCTTCCGAATATGATGTAAGACATATCTTAGATGCCAGACTGCTCTGAAAAATGGTTGAATATCTCTTGGAATTAAAGGGTCTTGGTAACTTTGATTTCTTATTTTTATGTTCAGGGCACTGCCTCTGATTTCTCTCTCCACAAGGAGGGATGCCGGAACATGAGAAGGGACATGGTGCACTAGCACCCTCAACTTCCTAGTTTGCCCTGTTTCTTCTGAGAGTGCCAGGAGTAAAGGGGCAATATAACCGAATACTAATCAATTTCATCGAAATTAACTTGCAAGATAATTTATAGCAACTATTCTGGAACTTTGTAAATTTGGTTTTTAATCTTCCATGGTTATATTTTTTTACTTCAAGACTTTAATGATTTCTGATTTGTTTGTTTTCTTTTTGGGCAATATGATTTTTGGCAACATTATAACCCCAGAAGGGGATTTTCTCTGAGGATATTTTTTTACTATTTCACTCTTGAAATACTAACACCAAGAGAGGCTTCCTTATTGCTTGTTTTTTTCTTATCAGTAGATTTGTTAGAATGTCATCCAGAGCCTGGCTTCATTAACCTGAGAGTTATTCGAGGTGGGTAGGGTCTGTAGTCCAATTAGAAATAACTACTGTTGGTGTTCACTGCTGTTCACTTGCGTTCCACATTTCAGAGCTTCCCTAGAATCTGTCCCACCTTCAAATCGGCCACCTTACAATACCTACCAAAAAAAGTTTAACTATTTTCTTACACTAATAGTCGAATCTGTGCATTCATGAACATCTAAAGTAGATAATGTTATTTTATTGAGATAGTTGTGCTTGTTAGGGCTCATTTGTGCATGTTCATCAGTTCCTGAGATTCCTAACAGGTCTGGCAGATGCCTTGGAATACACTGTGATATGGGGAAAAGTTGTAAATCCGACAACAAAACCTAACACTCCAACTCTAAGGCTATAATTTCGAGTAGTCTGTTATATTCTGATCCATGCATAAACTGCGGTTTACACATTGGTTAGTGTCAGGCCCAGGAAAGGGGCACTAGGACCCTGGGGACAAGGGTGTGGGGATGGGACACCGGACACCACATCCGGGGGAAGGGGCAGGGGAGGGACAGTACACAGGAAGGGGACCAGGAGGCAGGACATTGTCCCATGGCAAAGAATAAACTGACCTGAATCAAGCTTGTCATGTGATCTTTGGGGGACCATCACGATATCTCAACTGGCGATGAAGGGAAGAACCGACGTGTGCGTCGCCTGCCTTGCGCACTGAAAACCAGGGGCCCACCCTGGATCGCGTTGTGAAGAAGAGGAAATTGCAGCGAAGCCAGGAGCCCACCCTGCTTCGCGCTATCGTGGAAACAACGGCGCGGGAGCCCACCCCGACCGCTGAAAAGGAAATCCTCCAAGTGCCCGGTAAGCGCTGAGCGTAATTGAAAGAAGCGCGAGATTTAAAGGACAAAGAGCACGAGATCTCGCGGGAGTCTCGGCGGCCATCTTGAAGACAGGCATAAGAGCCAATAAGAGCGCAAGGACAACGAGCGGTCATTTTGAAACCAGGCAACATCTGAATGGTCCCGATGTCTCGCGAGAGTCTCGGCGGCCATTTTGGAATCAGGCAAGAGGACCAATAGGAAGGCGGAAAGAGCCGGCGGCCATTTTGAAACCAGGCAAAAATCGAAAGAGGAAAAAGTGCCCAGGAAAGCACCACAAACGGAAAAAAGTGCCAGAAAGAGCACCACAAGGACACAAAAAAGCAACAATAAAGGAAAAACAAAGAACTATCAAAGAAATAACAATAAAGAACAGGGAACAATAGAAAGACACAAAGAAGGCACCAAGTGATGCCAAGAAGATAACAATAAAGAGAACCAGGAGTACATAGCGGGGCATAGATAGTGAAAACAAGAAGAAAAGCACAAGAACACAGAAACAAGAAATGGTAGAGCCAAACCAGAGTGCCCAATATTGTAGACCTCTCCCATTTAACCTCTCTGAGCCACAAGTGGGGATAAGATGGGAGCGATGGGTCAAGATGAGAGATACATGGAAGCAACTGACGTCACAGAAGCCAAGCAATTAGGTCTGTTCCTTAACCTCGTGGGCGATGAAGTGGATGACCTACTAGTGACCCTACCAGAAAGCGAAATATCAACTTACAAAAAGCTAATAAAGTGCCTAACCAACAAATTTGATCCGCAAAGAAATATTGACTTTGAGCGATATACATTCACCATAGCATTCCAACATTCCGATGAGTCACTAGATGATTTTGCGACGAGACGAAGGAAGCTAGTGACTCACTGCGAGTTCGACAAATATGGTACTGAACAAGCAATTCGCCTGTGCATCATTGAAGGGTGTCGTGACACAGAATTCCGCATAAGGATTCTGAAGGAACCGACATCACTAGAAAACATCCTAGCACTAGCAAGGGCAGAAGCAAGAGCGAAGCAACAGGCAAAAGAAATGGAACGAGGAAAAGAACGAAGAGTCGAACAAGCACACCGCATGACAGACAATAGTCGCACCAACAATTGGAAGAAAGGAAAAAATGACCAAGTGACAAGGAAACAATCGGAATCCCTGTGCTACAGATGCAGACTTGAATTTCCACATAGAGGCGCGTGCCCAGCATTTGGTCAAACATGCAGGAAATGCAACAGGAGCAATCACTTCGCCAGTGTTTGCCAAGGGCTGCAATTTAGAAGTGAACGAGGAAGGCCGGGAAGGCCGGGAAGGCCGCGGATGACGACAAGCAGACACGGCAGGCATGTCGAGACAGCGAACAGAAGCTCATCAGTAGAGTCAGCAGGTGAAGAAGAAGAAGAAAAGATGGAGCGACTGTACCTCATGTCAGACACTGCTGTGATGCCCCAGAGGAAGACAAAACTGAAGAAAGCATCCGCCTCGTAGACAAGAGCACCATAAAGAAGACAGAGTCTCTGACCATTGACATAGGACCACACCGAGCACTGTTCGTGCTCAACAGCGGCGCCACATGTAATATCATGTGTGCGTCCTAATATGAAAGGATGGAAGTGAAACCAGAGCTCAGACCGTCGAAAATTGAGGTGTTCACATGGGGGTCAAAAAGACCAGTGACCAATCTGGGAAAATTTACAGAGCACTTAACCTACAAAGGTCAAATGACAAAAGAAGAGGTTCATGTACTGAGAGGTGACATTCCAGCACCGTGCTTGCCGAGTAACGTCACAGCCCAGGTGATGGGCCTGCTTGAGATGACGTATAACATGTCAGAAAAAGGGAGCATCTTAAAAGAATATCCCAAATTGCTGAAAGGGCTAGGGAAGCTCAAAGTGTGCCAAATAACGCTGAACATCGACGAAGCGATAAAGCCGGTAGCACAACACCACCGACGAGTGCCAATACACCTGCAGCCGCAAGTAGAAGAAGAGATTGAGGCACTGCTCAAACAAGATATATTAGAACCAGCTGAAGGGCCGACATCCTGGGTGTCGCCAATAGTGGCTGTACCAAAGAAAAACACGTCCAAAATGTGCATATGTGTCAATATGAGGGTACCAAATACAGCAATTGAACGGGAAAGACACCCTGGACCTCTTCTCAACGACATTATCAGCTGCCTAACAGGCACCAGGAGAATCTCCAAACTAGACCTGTGCAAAGGGTATCACCAGCTAGAACTAGATCCTCAGTCAAGATATATAACAACATTCTCCACGCACCTTGGTCTGTTCAGCTATAAGCGTCTAAGCTTTGGAATTTCCTCAGCCGCTGAGATATTTGAAGAGACAATAAGACAAGTGATAAGGCCTGTAAAGAATAGCCTGAACTACAGAGACAACATCTTAGTATTTGGCAAGTTGAATGAGGAACATGGCAGGGCGCTGCGAGAAGTATGCTCTCAACTAGAGCAAAGTGGTACAAAAGGGGGTGGTGATAGATGGAGCATCTGAAACACTCACACCTAATCAACAGATCTGGGTTTAATCCATCACCATTCTTTAGCCCACTCTGCCACCCCAGTTCAGACATGGCCATATGCATATCAGTCTTACCATGTGCCTCATGGGAACAGTCCAGCCCGAACTGCCAAGCAATGCCTTCCCTGGACCGGAACCAAGCTTCCGAGGACCGGTTTCTGGATTTTCAGCCGTCTTCAGCCCGGCTTGCTAGAATCCAGTGGCAAAGTGAGGAAGGGACTCACGTCTGAACATACCCTGCCAACTTATGGCGAACAAAGTGGTACAAAAGGGGGTGGTGATAGACTGAGCATCTGAACCAATCAAACACTCACACCCAGTCAACAGATCTGGGTTTAATACATCACCATTCATCCGTTGTTTTTGCATTTGTCACCCCGAGTGGGATGGGTATGCTCAGACATGAGTCCTATGCTCTCCACACCACTGGAGTTAAGCTATCCTGGCTGAAGACGGCTTATAGCCAGAAACCGGTCCTCGGATGCTTGATTCCGGTCCAGGAAAGACATGGCTTGGCAGTTCGGGCTGGACTGTTCCCATGAGGCACAGGGTCAAGGCTGATTTTCATATGGCCATGTCTAAACTAGGGTGGTGTGGAGTGCAAAAAAACGATGGATTTAGGCCCAGATCTCTGTACTGGGGTGAATGTATGACATTGTTCTGCATTCTATCCATCAATTGTTGTTTTTGCATTTCTCAACTAGAGCAGGCAGGGCTCACACTAAACGAAGACAAGTGTGAACTGGGGCGAGAAGAACTGGTATTCTTTGGACACATCTTTTCCAAAAAAGGAATGCGGCCAGATCGCAGCAAGGTGGACACGTTGGAAAAAGCAAGGCAACCACGAGATGTGGCGGAAGTAAGGTCATTCCTTGGGCTTGCCAGTTACTTTGCAAGGTATATCAAAGATTTTGCCACAGTGAGCGCGCCACTGCGAGAACTGACAAATCAAGGACAGAGTTTTGCATGGACAAAGGAATGCAGCAAAGCCTTTGAAGAGATCAGAGGAGCTGTGACTGCAGTAGAACACCTGGCGTACTTTGATCTGCTATTGTGCACCGAATTGACAGATGCCAGCGCAGTGGGGCTGGGGGCAATACTGGCATAACATAGACCAGGAAAAGACTCACTAAGTTATGTAGTGGCATATGGAAGCAAAAGCCTGTCAGATGTCGAGCGAGTATACTCTCAACCAGAGAAAGAGAGCTTAGCAGTTGTGTGGGCCTGTGAACATTATCACATGTTCATATATGGAAAGCCATTCACGATAATAACAGACCACCAAGCACCAACGACAATCTACGGAAATCCTAATGCCAAGATACCACCTCGGATAGAGAGGTGGGGAATAAGACTAATGGACTATAACTTCAAAATAATACACAAACCTGGCAAGGAACACAACCCGGCTGACTACATGTCCAGACATCCTTTGCCGCATGCAATCGAGACCACGACAATGGCAGAGGAATATCTGAACTTCATACTGAGGCACAACATACCAACCTCAATCACGATGGCAGAGCTGGAACATGAGACAAAGCGAGACCCCACCATGCAAGCGATACAGAAAATGACAAAGCAGCAAAGGTGGAGACACATCAACAACAGCTAACTGGATGAAGGAGTAATACAAGAGGAACTGCTGGCCTTCAAGAAAATAAATGAAGAGCTCTCAGAAACAGGAAATGGCATCATGATGAGGGGAGCGAGAATAGTGATACCAAGGAAGCGGATAATAGAACTGGCGCACGAGTCACACCGAGGGATGGTCGCAACCATGAAGATGCTACGGGAGTAAGTGTGGTTCCCAGGTTTAGACAGCATGGTCGAGGAGGCTGTCACGCGGTGCCATGTCTACCAAGTAACAGGGCCACTGCCCAAGCCGGAGCCACTAAAAATGTCTGAACTACCTGAAGCAGTGTGGACCGAACTAGCTGCAGATTTCTATGGACCATTGGAGACAGGAAACTACCTACTGGTGATAATAGATGAGTTTTCCCGGTTTCCAATAGTTCGACAAGTTGCGTCAACATCAGCAAATGCGACCCTGCCAGTCATGGATGACATGTTCGCGTCATGGGACTCGCAACAAACACTAAAAACAGACAATGGTCTGCCATTCTCTGGAGAAGAATTCCGGAAGTTCATGGAATACCTAGGAATAAGGCATCGGAAGATTACGCCTCTGTGGCCAAAAGCAAATGGGATGGCGGAACGGTTCATGGGGACCATAAAGGCGGCGATACAAAGAGCCAGAATAATGCAAATATCAACGGGACAAGCACTATGTCAGATGCGGAGGGATTATTTGAACACCCCTCACAGCTCCACAGGTCGATGCCCAGCGGAGCTCGTCCTGGGACGCTCGAGCAGGACCAGACTACCACAAATGGAAGCAGCGATGTGTGGAGCGAAGCAACATAGCTGCGAAAGACGAAGGGACAAAAGCAAGAATGAAGGCATGCGCAGATCAGAGGAGGCACGCCACCAAACCAAAGCTGAAGGAAGGAGACAGTGGTCGTGCGACAACGACAACAAAGGAAATTAGACAGTGCATTTTCGAAAGATCCACTGACCGTGAAAGAAGTGAAAGGGTCAATGATAACAGCGTAAGCAGGGCGATATCACATCACGAGAAACAGTTCACATTTCAAGGAGTTAAAAGCAAAAGAAGAAGAACCACCAGCTCCAGTGCCGGAGGCAACCAAGGAGGAGGAGAACACGCAGGTGGATGACAGAGAAACAAGACCGAGAAGAACATGCAAGAGACCACAGAGACTGATTGAAGAGATGTAATGTGACGAGGGCGTTTAGGATATCTCTCTCTATCGCTCTCGCTCTCTCTCTCTCTCTCTATCTATCTATCTCTCTCTCACCACTCGCAGACGAGTGAACACAGGCCGCGTTGCGGAAATGTTGTTTGTAACAAGGGGGGAGATGTCATGCCCAGGCAAGGGGCACTAGGACCCTGGGGACAAGGGTGTGGGGAGGGGACACTGGACACCACATCCGGTCAAGGGGCAGGGGAGGGACAGTACACAGGAAGGGGACCAGGAGGCAGGATGCAAGACACATTGTCCCATGGCAAAGAATAAACTGACCTGAATCAAGCAAGCTTGGTGTCTGATCCTTGGGTGACCGTCACAATATCTCAGTTAGAATGACGAGTTTGAAGGTATTTAACACACCAGATGCCTTAAACAACTAAACCTTCATTACATTTCAGCAGATCAAACCTGCCAAAGTGCTACAGGGGAAAAACATAAGTATTTACTGTATCATGTGGATTTCGGTGCGTTAAACAGAAAAATCCAAGTTATCGCCTAATAACTCATAATACTTGTCATTTATTCCACACGATACACAATGTACCCTGTGTCATTGGTTCCCTTAATGTAGTCAATCAGCTATCATTGTCATAAACAATTTCACTGTTAACAAAAGAGAATGTGATGAGCTTTCTTTTAATAAATAGAGATATAGAAAATGGAAGCAAGAAAGTGTTAGCTTTCACAGTTCTCCCTAATCAGCACTACGTGACAACTGTGCTTCCGCTTCAATGGATTAGAAATCAAAGTCAGCTAATCACACAGGTTTGTCTTTGATATCATGCTGGTGAATCTGCTTATTAATAACACTCACCTGTCAGAGCTCAAGGGTCATGATTTTGGAGTTTGTAGGACAGCCACCAAAAAGCAGTGGATATTCCATGTGCTCTGTTTAGACGGTAGGAATGTCTAGGCACACCAAATAGCACGGACAGGGCATCTACCACTTTTGGAGGATGTCCCACTTCCATCCCAAATTCCTGAGATTAGATGCTGCACCGGTGAATACAGTGGCTGTTCTCTCTGTCTCTCACCATGACCCCAAGTATAAACAAGTAATATAATTCCAAGGACCAATCAATAAACCCACTGGGATCTGGGTATGACAACAATATTAATCACAAATGTCCAGTGGGACTCTTTTTGTATATGGGTACCTCAAATTGAATTTATACAGGTGCCCATATGAAAATTGAGTCCCACAGTACCATTGTGGTTATTATCCAAATTATAAACAAGCATTTGCAATGAAATAGGTCTTGCAATTGTGAGATTTTGAGCTATTGGCATTGTAAATGACAATGCTTTTTATTTATGTTTAAAAAACCTGCAATAATAAAATGCATTGTCAATAGGTCAAAGCTTTGAAAATGCCAGACCTATTGCATTGCAAATGCTTGTTGTTTACAAGCCCCCCATGGCGCGCTTTCATGTCGAGAGGCCCTTTCTTTAGACGAGCCATGTTTAAAGAAAGGTCCGCGGACGCTATTAAAGTGAAAGCAGACCTTTCTTTAGACAAGGCTTGTATAAAGAAAGGGGCGTGGCCTCCATTAACGTGAAAGCGCAGCATGGGGTGCTTCAAAACAACAACCAAAAAGTGAACTGTAAAAAAAAAAAAACCTTGCAACTCATTCGGCGCTGCAAATAACCAAAGGTGCGACCGCCGTGCTGTGCTATAAAAAAAAATACATTACTAATAATATTAAAAGATGTGGAATGCAGCATGCTGCGATGTTATTGGTGGAATAGGGGTTAGATCATTAAAGAAAACAGTGCTCACCGGCTACATAATGCAGACCATACCAACACAGATAATAAAAAGTCCAGCTGTTATGGGAGGTACAAATGCAGACAAGGAAGTACCAAAGAGGGACTCCAAATGCCAGTGATAGGAGCCAAGTGAAAAAGAGGAGTTGGAAATGGGCGGGGTTTCTGTGCCATTCCTCAACACAGCATGGCCCGCAGACCAGCGCATGCACTGCCCAGGTTTGACTTACAAAGGCCCATTTACAGGCTCTTTGAATTGCTAATTGCTAATTATGGGATGCAGTTAGCATTGAATGTCGATTTGTACCCGAGTGTGAGTAACAAACCTTGAAATGACAAATTACACCTTTGCACCCTCAAATTATTATTATTAACAGATTGATACACTGGTGATTCCTGATTTTTGTCATCTACACTTTCGTTTGCTTTTACGTGGTGTAAAGCCGGAGGGCGGAAACCTGTGTCTGGAACAATTTGACCTGGATTGCTCATCTGTTTCAGGTGTAATTTGGAGATTGTGCCAAAAGCCAGGTTTAGCGGCTCAGTCTTAATCGATGCCAGTGAAGGCTGTAAAGAGTAAAATAGTTCATAAGCTCTATCTTAAGTGATTTTCTGATGAAAACAGCATTGTGCTATTTAGCAAAACTAACCAGCAAGGATGGCCCAGCATTTTTGTATGATGCAAGCCATTTGTTGAAATGTAGACGTGTGGTAAAGAATGACTCGAGACCAATTTTAGCATTTCAAAACAAAACATGAGAGAACTCCAGAGTCTACCCGAGCATCAAGTAGGATGGGCCCTCACCCCCAACAGACGTGGTTCAGAGCTGGATACTTCCAATAACGCCGGAATGACATTAGAATCTCCCTGCAACATGTAGCGCGTTGCTCCAGCTCAGGGGCAGGGCAGCCATCACAGGGCTGCCTCCAGTCACTGGAAAAGCACGGTGAATCTGTCAGGTGCTTGGAAATATGCAGTTTAATTAACTAGAGGTCGACAACATTTCGAAGCCTTTTGGGTAGAAATGCGAGATGTTTTAAGGAGTTGGTGTGGCAGGTTGACATATGTTTCTTTCACTTTTGCTAAACTTGTAGCGATGGAGACAACAGGTTTTCACAGATCCTTGGCTTCAACAAGAGGGAAAACATTACATGCACGAACATTACTGTTCATTGTCCCTCGACCCCGCCCCACCCCGGCACTCCCATCCCTTCCACTGTTGCCCTCACTGTCTATCCGAGGAATAGCTATCCTTTCCTGTGACCCGTGCTTTAAATGGACCGGTCCTGTCCGCCACGAAGTAAGGGCACTTTTTTTTTTATTTCAGGAGGGAGAGTACAAGCACTTCTCAAGAGAAATACGAAACTTTTAATTGGAGAGTACCAGCACTTCTCTGAAACAAGCAGGTACTCTGGCAGGGGCAGATTGGCAAGGCGGGCATTCGGGATTGGGCCGAAGGGCCGGTGCCCCAGTGCCCTCTGTGGGCCGTTTTTTTTCTCCCCTGTCCCAGTCCACAGAGAGTGGACTAGGAAAGGGGAGAAAAAAAAACGGCCCACAGAGTGCACGGAGACAGAGACTGAGAAAATTAAAGCAGCCTCGCTGTGCGGCCAGACAGCGATTGTCAGCTGTGGGCTCTCCTTCACCCCTACCCTGCCAAGCAATCAAGCTGAGGCTGGGCTGGGGAGGGGTGATTGTTTGCAATAATCGGCCTCCCTGGGGGCCAGGTGTTTCTCAGGCCTTTGAGCCATTTTCACCTCGGCCCCCTGGGGCCCACGCAGCCCAGAAACGGTGTTAGTCTTAACACCTCGCCCACAGCCCTTCACATTCAGGGCATAGTGGGCGAGGAAGAATGGGTCTTACTGTGGGGGCCTGGTGATGTTTGGATTTTTTTTGTTTTATTTATTTATTTATGCGATTTTATATAGCGCAGACTTTACCCGAAGGTGTCAGAGCGCTTCACACTAGGAACAGCAATAATACAGGAGGAGAAAATTATAAGTGGACAAATTACAAAAGCAAACGTTAAGTTACATCAATCAAAAGTGACAATAGTGAGCAACCAAAATACAAGAGGAGCAAACGATACGTTACAGGAGGAAAAAGTGACATGTGTGCAGGTTACAAAAGCATACAAAATACAAGTAGAGGTAAAATACTGCAATTAATGGCAGACACTCCAGCACAAGAACAAACGTTACGTAGGCAATGGTGGCACTTGTGCAAGTATCTAAAGCAAACAAAAGTGAGAGGAGCAAACAGTGTGTTACAAGAGAAAAGTGAATTGTGCAAGTTACAAAAGGGTACCATACACAGGTACAAGGGTAATACTACAGTAAATGGTAAACACTCAAACTGCCAGAACACACTGGGAAGGCACTTCCCATGCACTAGCTTCACCTCAGCCTACCCCCTGGCTACCTGGCTACCTTGGATGACCCAGAAAGCTGTGTTTTGTGCTCCCCTGCCATGACATTTTCCCAAGGCCTGGAGGGTTGATTAATTTACTAATTGCAGGGGCCTTACATCTGTTCATGTGCTCCTGAGCTGAAGGTCTGGGGAGGGCTGAGTAGGTTAGTAATAGCAGGGGCTTTGCTGCTTTTCAGGTGTTCCTGTGCTGGAGGGCTGGAATAATTTTGTGATAAAAAGGGGCCTTGCTATTTTTTTTAGTTGCTCAGCATGTAGGCCATTGTCACCATGGCCCTGTGTCGTGTGCAAGAACAGTATCCTCCCACTTTCATTCCTTGTCTGTGCAAATGGTGTTTCATGAAAGGGCACGCCCCTTGAATGTGGGCCACGCCCCTTAAATATGGGCCACGCCTCTTGAATGTGGGCCACTTTTTTCGTCAGTGCCCGGGCCGAATTGTGATCCCAATCCGACCCTGTACTCTGGTACAGAGTACCTGCACTTCTATTTTTCCATTTCAAGCTCTGCCTGTGACTGCTTCTTTATCACACCAAGGAATGAGCTCCACTTTGATTGGCGAAAGCAGGGGCGCCATCAGACCTAAACCTCGGGAGGGGCTAGTAGTTGAAGTCACTGTGACAGACTACCACTTCACGCAATAGGGCGGAGAAATCCTCAGACCCAGTCAGAGAAACCACAGTAGCAAAGCCAACAAGTATGCCTTTAATGTGCTAGCACATGCAAACAGCATTTGTATGTGCCTGTATTTTCTTTAAAGCCAAATGTATTAGCTTTGCCAGTGCTTAATTCTGAAACACAAAGCACTGCAGGAGCTTCAAGAGTATGCACCAGACTTGCGAGCATTCGATGTCTGCAAGATAATAGTGAGTGTGTCCCATCTTGGAAATGTGTTTTTTCTTCTAAAACCAACATATTCCTCATAATAAACAAATACTTCCAGGCAACAAGAAAATGTCTGTGGGAGGATCTCCCATTGAGCACAAGAAAGTGCTCCCTCAGACAGAGAGAAGCAGACTGAAATGAATCCAATAAATGTGTAGAACATGTACCGGGATAAAGAAAATTTTGGCAGGCTTATATCGGGCTGTCACGAAATGAGGATGCTTCCCCGAGAGCTCAAAAGATAACCACTCACAGAGTGGAATAATGGGAATACCTGTTTCCAATGTAAAACATGTACATGTTGATACTTATTTAGCACAGAACTACCTGGGGAGCAATGAATCATTGCATATTACGGGGAGTGATCTCAAACAGGAGTTTAAGCCTTTGAGTTACACACATTTACACTAGCATGTGATATATTTAAGGTTCTGGCACAGTGAGATTAAATGATTTGCCCAGAGTTGCACAATTTACAGACAAGTGCCAAGCTAGATATCAGCCCAGGTCCCCAGGTGCTCTGGTTCTGGTGTCCAAAACACATCTTTAGTGATTGGTGCCTGCGACATCCACTGCCAGCACTGGGCATCGCCCTCCAACAAAGTGTCAGCCAGAGTACTGATGAAGAAGGGAGCTAAATGAATGGGTAACATATGCTATACAGTATGCCTTAGCAATATTGTTGTGCTACTTGTTCACATTATGGGTGGACGGAACTCACAGAGTTTTACTCCGTGGAATTCTGTGGAGTTACATGAAAACTATGAAAGATTCCATGGATTTCTGCAAGCGCCGCAAGGGGGTGGAAAACGGCATGCAACACTGATTTTTAGCACCAGGAGCTTGTTCTACACTGCATTATCAAAGCAAATGGAACCACGTGGTGAACCAGAGGGCGCTGCTTCTTTGTTGCTGCTCAAGCAGATTATCTAGTCGATCAGCAGCTTTCTCACTGCAAGCGGTCACGACTACCTGCGACCGCCCATGTAGAGAAAATCTCACATGGGGCCCTCCTAACACCCGAAAATGGTGCTATGGGATTGACAATTCTCGTTCACGATCACCAATTTACCATTAGCAGGTAGTGTGCGAAAAAACTCTGCCATGCGGTGGTTGTCAGAGTTTGCCCGGAACTCTGCATTACAAGCATAAGTGGATGCTTGATTTGCTCAGCATTCTGCATATCAACTGCTCTCTTTGCTTTTCTATTTAACTTTCTTGATAACAAACGACCAGCAGAGGTCAGTAAAATACCAGAATAACTTTAACATTCTTTAGATTCCAGTCCGTAGAAATTGTCTTCCAAGAGCACCCTTAGACAATAATATTTTTTTCAAATCTTGTATTTTCAGTGATTTGACAACCGAAGGCCCTGATTTTATATTAAATAGAGCTTTGGACTATACCATTTCCAGCAGAAAGGCAATATTTCTCTCCATGGGTTCCCATTCCTAGCATGTCACGCAGGTTGGTGCTTACTTTCCCTTCATGTTAAAGAACAGTAGATGTTTCAGCACCCAGGCTAATGTGCTGCATAGCTAAATACATATAAGGTCCCAAAGGCGAGACCGATTGCATTGCAAAAGCTTGTTTTTCCGTTTGCCGCCACTGCAGCAAACTCAAGTAAGAGCGCCTCCTTGCTACGCCACTGAATGGTAGAGATAGAAGGATAGAGAGAGAGAATATTAATGAGTAAGATTGAGAACATAAGAAGAGAAAGAAAGTATGAGACAAGCCAAACAGAGGAAAGAGAGATAGAGGAAGCGAGGAAGAGAAGTGGGGGAGAGGTAGAAAGATGGGGGAGAGGTAGAAAGATAGTGAGGGGAAGAGAGATATAAGGAAAAGAAGGGATGAGAGTGGGAGAGTGAAAGATATAGAAGAAAGGAGTAAGAGAGAAAGTAAGAAAGTTAGCGAGAAAGTGAAGATGAAAAAGGAAGTGAGAGAGAAGATTAAAAAAATAAGAGGTACAGTATGAAAAAGTGAACACACTTTACTAGATTTAGTAACATCATTTAATGCTCATTGTAATATTATAATCAGGGCCGGCTTTAGCACTGGTGGTCACAGTGTTTAGGCGCGTGCCAGTGACCTTTTCTCCATGGATTCCCTCACTTAGGACCCAGATTGTATTTCAAAACATACTGTCAGCTGCTGTTCAGGTGATAAAGCACACCAAGTCTGCGCAGCTGACACCTACAGGGGCTGCTGAAGGCAGGCCGTTCATAATAAACAAAGTGCTCTGGGATTCCACTGGAAAAGTCACCTCGTGCCTCATTCCGCATCAGAGTCGAGTTCGTGGGCCAGTCTGACGGCCTGAGCATGTACAGAAGTATTTGTTCCTAGCTGGTATTAAACTGACAGTGCGCGCTCGCAGACCTTCAGTGTGAAAAGGAGAGTGTACTTGACATCTTTCATGTTGTGTAGTTTGCTCAATTGATTGGCTGATGTGGTGAGAAACACGTGTGAGCTGTGAACATCCACATTAAAGCAAATGTTTCCATCATTTAGAGAGCAACACGATCACTGAAATTAAAATGAGTGAAGATGTCCTAGGGTTTTATGTACATATTTTGTTTGTTTAGATGATTACTTTGTTAAAGGTCGAGTGCCACCACGCCGCTAAACTCCGCTATGCGGCGGTAACAGAGTTTTTGCTGAACTCCACACTCCAAAGCGGAGTGCAAGTGGGCAAACTCTGTTAACTCGGTCGGCAGAGGTGAGTTTACCACACACACCTATTTGTTCAACATTCTGTCCATCTGTTCTTTGTACTTTTAGAAAGCTGGAATTTTCTCATTTTATCCATTTGGTGCATGCAGCCTGTATCGTGGATAACATGACTAGGTGATGCTGGCAGTTCGTCTTTGAGTATTGCTCCCAAACAGTGAGATAAAGGAGGAATGGGTGTTGGTAGGATGGGCCATCTCTGACTTGGTAGGGGGACTGAGCTGTCACCTACCATACTTGCATATCACAAAGCCTCTGCCTGAGCAAATTCACAAAAGGTTTTTACACTAGACTTTTGTGTCCCCAGAAAAGCTAGGACAAGAGTAATGAGCCAGGAAATTCCAAGCTCCTCCTGGTGTGGAAACCAAAAGAAAAGTCTCCTTCTTCAGAGTGGGCATTAGACCTAAATATTGGACTCTCAAACCCAACTCTTCACTACATCACAGTACCTGTGGAAGACTCAATTCAATTCAAAATACTTTATTTGGTTAAAAAGAACAATAACCATAAAAGTAGCATGAAAGGTACAATTTACAAGGGGTCAAGTAAGCATTATTTAAGATCACAAAGGAAAAACACCAAAGTTAAGTACATGTGTGCAACATAGAAAATTAGTTCATTTGAATTGATTTACGACATTTAAAAACTGATTTTAAAAATTCGGCAAGTGAGGCTACCATAAAAACAGTTTCCATTTTCTGGCATTCTAAAAACGCTAAGCGGCATCTACATACATTTAAATCTTTAAGAATAGGGATGATAAGTTTCCTTCGGAAAAAAGTATAAAATTTACAAAAAAATAGTATATGTATATCAGATTGTGGGGACACATCATCACATGGGCAAATACAAAGATTTTTCGACCAACAATTCATCACGGGAAAAGATAATGTCCTAAAAACAATGTTAAGTCTAAACCGGGTTAAAAGGAAGCGTTCATGGTTGGACATATACAATGATAAATATGGCTGTAATTTCTCACCACATAAAATGTCCTGATGAGCAGAAACAGTCTTTTTACTCGCCTGCTCTATATGTCTTTTATCCCTGAGGTAGGACATACACAAATTTTTCAAGTCTCTTCTAGATATGCATACCATTGATTGTGGATCCTCAAAGTATTGGGGGCAGCTTAATTCTTCGAGAAAGTTTCTGACATAGCATATCCATTTAAAATCATTAATATTGTCCAATGCTAAAATATCCTTTAAAATAGCCCGGTTAACCACACATTCATCGTTTGTCCAAACCCTATGCCAAAAAAGGATTGGCTGAACCATAATCGTTTCAGTAACATAAGGTACTCCCAGTTCAGCGTGGCATATCATAGTCGCAGTACTTTCGGGCACGGACATGGTGTAACGTAAAAACTTATTTTCCATAGTTTGAATTGAACTAATATTTGAGTAACCCCACAAACCTGATCCATAGGTGGCTACAGATAAACAAGTCGCATTATAAATAGTTAGAACTTCCTTTATGGGTTTTTTTCCTAATTTTTTCATGAAGCATTTTAGGGCCATAATAGTTTTTGAAAATAACAGATCTGGCATGAATTGCAGTAGTCCATGAGCCACTTTCGTGAAACAATATCCCCAGATATGGGAAGGTGGGGGTCCTTTCTAAGGGATTGGAATTTATAAAAATTGGCTTCAAATGCTTGGTTGTTCTTGACCCACAATACATAGACAAAGTTTTGGAGCAATTAATTTGCAAGTCTAAGCCAAGCATACAACTGTTAAAAGATGTGACCAAAGTTTGTAAAGCCATTGGGGTGCGTGCCATCAAAACAGCATCGTCAGCGTACATCAGGGCAGGGACAGGCCTCCCATCCACCATAGGCATGTCCCTACCCTCCTGCACGAGGTGCTTTTCCAATCCATTTATATATAACAAAAATAAAAAGGGGGCTAAAACGCACCCTTGACGGACACCCCGACCGATCCCGAATGGTCTACTGCATTCACCATCTTTCCCATATCGGACACTTGCAGTGGCCCCGGAATATAGATCTCTCAGAAAGCATATAATAGCATTGTCTACCCCCAGTTCAGCCATAATTGCCCACAATTTATTGTGTGACACACAATCAAAAGCTGATGATAAAACAACAAAAGTGAGGTATAGACGTTGTTTTTTGACCTTTAAATTCTTCTGCTGCAAGGTCAACAGATTCAGTCCTTGCTCTATGGTCCCTAAACCCCTTTGGAACCCAAATTGAAAATCGCTTAACACCCCGTTGTCTTCAGCCCAGCTTTGCAATTTAACTAAAACCACTCTCCCCAAAATGTTTATAGAAGAGTCCAATAAAGAAATTGGCCTATAGCACGTGCAATTTAGCCTGTCCCCTTTCTTAAAGATTGGGACTATGACCGATGTAAACCAAGTAGGAATTAGACTATTTGCCAAAGCAACATTAAAAAGCTGGACTAGCAATGGCCCCCATAATTCTATGTTAGCCTTATAGAGGTCTGATGGTATACCGTCAGGTCCAGCCGCCTTACCCCCCTTAGTCGCCTTCAAGCTCGCAAAAACTTCAGGAAGGGTTACAACCAAGACTTTAGATGTATCTAGATTTAACAGCGTAGGGTCCTGGCCTTTATCAAGGACTGGTTCCACAGCTCTATAAAGGGAGGAAAAGTGAGTCACCCACTCATCTTCTGAAACGGCGATTTCCATGCGTGCCTTTTGTTCGTATAGGAGGGGGGTGTTAATTACCTTCCAAAAAGCAGCCGGGTCCTTTGATTGTGACGCCGCACATAAGTTGTCCCAGGCCTCCCTTTTTATCGAGGCCTTCCTGTCCTTCAATACTATGTTGTAGTCCCTCCTCAAATTTCTAATTAGGGTTACATCCCGTGGTTTTTTGTGAATCGCATATCTCAGCTTTGTTAAGGCTTTAGTGCACTTTTTGTCGAACCATTTCCTATTGGACTTTAGGGAGTTTTTCCTTACAACCCACAGCGCCTCCTTAATTTTGGTTGCGAGGATATTAAAATGGGCTAATATTTCACTACTCTCGGCATATTCATCCAAACAGATCAAAAAGCTACTCATACACTAATTCAGTAATATGGACAAAAAAATCAACCGGGACCACTCTACTCCATTTAAGGTTATAGCCGTTTTGGGTACCCAACTTCACATCCTGCACCATTTGATTTGGACATACTCTATTATCGGGTGCTGCAAACAGGTTCTCCATTTTTATTACCTGTGGAAGGTGGTCACTCAGTGGTAAGTCCATGATGCTCGAGCTAATCAATCTACCCGCAGAGCTATGTGTGCACAAACTAAAGTCAATAATAGATGAAGCCCCCCGCCCAACAAAAGTTGGAACAAATGACATTGTGTGGTGGGCTAGCTCATTTGTAAAGCCAAAATCAAAATTAAAAATCATCTCATTTAATAAGTCACCTAATAGGGTATGTTCAAAGTGCGTCAGGTTAATATCCTGTTCCAACATTAAACCGCAAATACCCTTCTGGCCCTTTTTACAAAGAGTACAATTAAAATCACCCCCCCATAATACCATAACTTCACCCCTTTTACTCATATCAAGTTCATGCTGCATATCTGTGGTTATAGAGACAAGTACATCCTTGATCATGCTACCTAAACAATTATTATAGAAATTAAAAAGAAGCATCTTTGGACCCTTCCTTGTGTCTATCACTATTTTTTGATAGTAACTGGATCCAGGGGAAAAGGAGATCTTATCGTAAACTAGCAGATTAGATATATACACAGTCAACCCTCCCTTGGGTCTTCCGTGTACTCCCCCCACCGCAGGGGTAAAATAAGTTTTATAGCCATTAAGGTGTATCGGCGTGGTGGCCCAAGTTTCTTGTAGGGCTAATAAACCCACGTCAGTAATGGCATTATCCCAGGATGGATTGGAAATCTTCTGCTTTAAACCTGCCACATTCCAAAAGACCACCTTGCAATAATCGTCTGTGGGTAAAGTTACTACAGTAACATCAGCTTGTCTGCCCCGACTCCCTTGTGTAATCTCATCCCCCACTCGTATTCCGTGTGTCTCCTCACACCCCACAAGGTTTGTCAAACCCAGATCTACAGGTTTAGTTGTCTTTAGAGCTTCTTCCTTTACTTTGGGGAGTCAATGCACCGCTTCCAAACAATCAAACCGGTTATAACATGGAAAGATCGGAGGAAATTGCAGATTGCCAGACCATCCTGGGTCATAACTTTGTGGGTGAAAGTAAGGAGGCCTCCCTCTATGTTTCACTACATTCCAACCATCTTCATACCTCCCTCCCCACTGTGTATTATAGTGGTTACTTTCAAAAACCTGACCATTATTACCTCCTTGGTGTCGGTTGTCCCTAGTCCAACTCCACCTATTATCCGGGTGTTCTCCCTCAGGGTAAAAATAGGATAGTGCCCTAGCCACAACGGACAGACCATGGTTTCTTGGGGGCCTTGTTGTGATTTATTCAGCAGTGCGTGGGTTCTCAAAAGTTATTACCCCGCAGTCACCGTGTACCCTTTTTTTATTGTACCCAATCCATGGAGCCCTTTCAACCATCAGGATATTACTTTTGATGGCTGGCGGGAGGGGGTAGTTATTGTTCAACCAATGTATAGTTTTGTTTACAAGTCCCCCATTATTTTCGTTTGATTTAGCATCCGGTTGTGGAACTCCAGTGAGAACCACGACATACGGTGCAGCTTTTGGGGGTAGGTGTATATTTCTACGCACCTCCCTTTTTTCTAAGTTATCTTTATCCTGTTGTAATTTAGGAGTTTGTGTGACTGGGACTACTTTGTCAATTGTGGCGGGAATTTTAGATGTTGGTATGGGTTTTGGCGGTTGATTAGTGATAGGGACACTTTTAGCAGCTACGGGTGGCCTATTTGTTGTAGGTTTTACTTGTGGAACTTTATTATTCAAGTTAAAGCTAGGGGCACTAATATCTTTCTGAATATTTGTCAGGATTTTTTCCAAGCAGCGTAACCTAACCTCGATGGGTTCGAGAAGAATTTTTAGCATTTCGAAGATGTTATTATTAACCATACTTAGGCTATTGCTGTCCTCATTACCTCTAACTTGGTTGTTTACTACCCACTAAGTTCCAGGATTTCCTCCAGGCTGCTATCTAAGACAGTTTCATCTGGGAGACTTAATGGTAAGCCCACGTTGGTCTGGTGCCCTCCCGTGATGTCATTAATACGAGTATGAGCAAATAAATTGCTGCTCACATTCGCGGGCACCGGATCTAAATGAATTGGGTCTTGATTCTTACCAATATGGGCTTTTTTCCCTTTGCGAATGGTGGATTTGTTGGGCTTTTGTTTATTACTCTTTTGTTTAGGGATTGCCCCCTCTTTCATGCCCCTTTCATTTAAGGCACTAGCTGTGGATATGTTTTCAGTCACATTAGCAGCTAGGCCACTATCCACTAATAAAGAGAGATTAGGGGTAGCCTCCAGGCCTTCCTGGGAGCCTGGAGCATTATAGCCCCCATACTGTGTACCATTACAAGAGTGTTCGGAACAGATACATTAATAGGAGTGCAAGCTTGTGCAATATGGCCTAAAGAGGAACGCTTAGCCATAGCTAAATCTTGAGATACCCTTCTGTCCATGAGTATAATCCCTTCGTCAATTAGGGCATGGGTGCGGACGATAAAGTCATCGAGGGTACCAGTCAGCTTTTTTACTCCAGCAGCTGCCATGCTTCTGGTCTCTGGGCAGTTCATTTCAGACCCAAATAATATCCCAAAATATAGCAGGTGAAAGAGTTGGCCGATAAGGATTACCAATCTCGGGAAGTCAATATCCTAATGGCTCACGATGGTGGGTAGCTAGAACGCTTTGCCAACTTACTGTTCTAATATCCCGCTGTCCATGGACTGATAGCAATCGGGTAGAATTTCTGGCCCAGGCCAGGCTCCTCAGGCCTCTGAGGGCCACAGAGGGCCCGCCCTTTGCCCGGGCTTAGCCCCGGGCGCTCCCCCGCGCGCTCCCGCGCAGCGGATGTACAACAGGTAATAAATCCCTGGTAATGGGATGGGCAGGGCGGGGTGGGGGCGGGGCCGGCAGGGAGAGCAGGCCAGCTGGCGGTGATCAGGCCCACGCAGGGACTCCTGGTCCACGGAGTCCCTGCTCACTGCTCGCAGCCCTGCCGGTTTACTCGCACAAGCCCCTCCTCCTGGTCAGCTCCCGCGGCGATCCGCGCTGCGGGACCCGTGAAGCGGGTCCGGCAAGTCTTGGCTGGTGTCTCCGCTGGTGTCAGCCCTGTGGTCTGAAGGGCCAAAAAGCAAGCCACAGTTCTCCTGGTAAGGTCCGTTGCAGAGGTGTCTGTGGAAGACTCAGAAAGACAGCTGTGCTGCTCTGCTGCAATAAGTACTACTACTCCTCTGCCCTGTACTCTACTGGCCACTGCCTTAGTGAGAAGGTCTAGACCTGCATCTTGAGCATAGGACTGCTAGAGTGACTGCAAAGGCTAGTTGGATGGCCTCCTGGTCGGAGCCTCACAGACAGATTCAAATCCAACCACCTTGAACCCAACTCTGTCTGCTGTGAGGCTTGCACCCCAAGTAATGCCACCACAGTCTTGGACCCTTGGAAGTGAGCCTGTATGAGCTCTGCAGGCCTAGCAGTGGTTTTCTCCAAAAATGGCAAGAAGCGATGCAAAGCTCCAACAAGCCTCGATGCAAAGCTATAGGTTCCTTGGAACTGGTGCCAAGTGACATGATGCCCTGCAACGCCACACCACCCAGCTGCCAGCCTAACCAGAAGCGATGCAGAGTGACGCAAAGCCTAATTGCCTAGATGCCAGCTTTATCAGAACCGATGTGCATCACAGCTCTCGCAGCCCCTCGCAAAGCATTGTCAAGCAGACTGTGCACCAGAATTTAAGGTATACCTTGGTCCATGTAGCCACCCAGCTCTCCATCGCAGTCAGCCAGAACTTGTGATTTAGTGCCTGTCCGGCGCGACCAGATGCCCACATTTGGCGCTTCATACTTTTAGGCACTGTTTTTACCGACATTTTTTCAATTATATATCTCCAGTTCTGCTAAATAAAATTTTGTAGTTTTGGTCTCAAATACTTTATGCAATGTTACTCTATTTTTCTAAGTTGGGGTGAAATATTTCTTGAGTTGTGTTTTCACTTTATTAAAGTTTGAAGTGGTGCATACATACTTTACACGTTGCCTCCAAGTTAAACCTCACTGCTTTTGTGCCAAGCTACCAGAGGGTTTAGTACATGTTAATTTGGGGCTGGATTGCATTTCACTCACACAAGAATTGTTGTTGCTGCTGGACTAGGATTTTACCCCTCTCAACCAGTAACCAAATTTCCTACAGTGCCCATGTACAGTGCCAAGCTGACCCACCTCTTTAATCTCTCGATTATGTGTTTGTCCACCATACACACAAGGTGACCGGCACTCAGGGGCCTCTGTAAGGTGGACTGTGGGAGGTTAGCACCCTTCATCCCTCAACAAGCGATAGGGGAATATTGCACCTCACTTGTGTCCTTTGTCCTGCACTAAGAAAACTGAGCCACAGATCAAGCATGAGGCAGAGAAGCATAGTGACAGAAAACTACGCCAGCTGTTAGAGTAATGTGATATGTTCAAGTCATCACCCTGAAGTCAATACTGTCTGATAGACGCACAAACAATATCAATGTTCGGGCCTTACCTGGCTTCCTTCTGGTATAGAACAGGCAGCCAAGGATATCTGGTGGAGAGGTGTAGTACAGCGGCCAGAGCTGCTGACTTTGGAGCACAGGGTTCACGGTTTGATCCCTGGTTCTGGCGGCAGCTCGGCTCAGCACCATGTGACACTGGGCAATAGCTCACTTTATTTCTATGGGGGCCCCCAGTGCCTTGAGACCCGCAAGGTTGAGTAGTTTGCACTTTACAAATACAGATTTACATATCTGACTGAGAGGATCTTGACTGCTGCCTACAGGACCATATTTTAAAAGATCCATCCCCAAATAATAAGCAGGGCCACTGGAATAAGGTAATTCTGAGGTCACTAATATTTTCCGCATCATTATGATTTAAATTTGCCACATATTCATTTGTGGCATCATTTTCAGATTCTAACAAAGAAAATGAATTTCCAGCTTTTAGGGATCAAAAGTTACTGCATCAACACATGTTACTGTATAGTGGAAAGCCTTATGCAATTTGACAGGTCACCTTTAGTCGCTTATGAATGTATTTTGGTGTTTAACTCGTACTAGTGAAGTGTAACCTTAGCCCATATGAGTAAAAGTGACAAATTACGGAAGAAATACTATCACCAGATCTGCGGCATTACATCACATAATTTCCCTATCCTTGCTGCATAATTTAGTAAACCCTGACACATCACCTTGTCAACCCCTGTCGCATAATTGCAGCAACCGCTGCTAATAAGTGCAGGTCCACCCGCCCCCAAACACTGATACAAACTAAGCACAGGCCATACCCCTATTTACCAATATTACTTTGTATGTTCTTATTTGTTTAGCCACTAATTGGATTTTATTTAGAACCAAAGCCACCATCTCTATTTTCCCCACTAGAATGCAAGATGCTATTGACACAAAAGGCTAAACTGCTGGGTGGATACTGAATCACTACAAATCCATTTAAAAAAAGAAAAACGTTTTCTCTCCATTTTTGGAATTTACATAGTGCTTGCTACCCTTCATCATGCATAATAAGTGCTATATATAAATGCAGATGTATGCAGTAAAACAATCATTTTCTACTTTGCTTTCTTGGAAATACTGAAAGGGCGTCAGTCAAGTTGGGTAGAGCGGAGAGACCGCCTTTAAAGTGCAGATGCTCGCTCTCATCCTTCTGCTAATGGACAATGTTTACTTCTCCTTTAAAACAGCAGTGAAGGCTGAAATACATTGACCTGCAGATCAAGAGCCCCCATCATACTGTCTGTGCCCCAGGATATTGTTCATCGCAGGTGATCTCCACCCCTCCTATGAAAACATTTTATAACAGCACTAGAGACACGGATCTCCCTCATTTATGAAAATCAAATGTTAGGTCCAGCGACCTTATCCGGAGTAGTGTTCAGCATAGGCGTTCCCTGAGAGAAGCCTGAGCTATGTCTCAGGAGAAGGAGACTGAAGCCATTTCATCCCAAAAGACTTTGTGTACCTGGTCGAAAGTGGAGTACCTTTCCGCTGCACCTGGGATGTCCAATGTACAACCCTCACGCCTTTTTAGTCCGCACGCATGTCCTCCAACTCTACAGCACTATCAGAATCAGGCAGCACACTCATGACAAGGACATGCACACATTCGCACAGTGTATTTTGGGTCCAGGGTGCTTTGCACTTGATTTTAAACTGAAGTCAGGGACCCAGCCCTGGCTCAAGATGCCAATCTTCAGAGGGCCGCACAGAGCTGCGTGCATTATGGTTATGCATTAAGGTTACGCAAACAACAGCTCTTCTCTCACCTGGCTCTTCTGATTCAGTTTAAAGTGGTTTTATTCCATTATTAACACGCCCCAGGTGATGTTTTTATTACTAATTAGCCCCCTCCTTTTTCTCCCTCACCCCTGATGAAACACATCAACAACCAGCATGATGGAGCCAAGCTGTGGGTGATTCACGTCTATTATGAAAATGTTGTGTTCAGGAGGCAATCATTACTCAGCCAGGGACCGACTGGTGAACACAAATAGGGCTCCTGGCTGCCTCATTTTATTTACTGGGAGCAGCAAGGGTGCCAAATTTCTTACTGCCCAGTGTGCTATCCTGGCAAAGACCGGCTCGGACTAGGGCCTGCGTCTTTGTTGTCTGGATCGACCAGGAGTTTATAAAAAATACTTTATCCTTAACCAGTGGTCGTAGTTGGCGGGATCGGAGGGGCACGATGTGCCCATTCTTTTCTGATTTAAGTAAAACTGTTCCCCTACTTTGTGAGAAAAGAGAACCATCCCGGGATCAGGGCTCGAGTCAGGGTATTACGCAGGCGGGCGACGTCCCCCCACTTCCTTTACCAGGAGCTCCATAACCGAAGCCACACAATCACTCTTTGGCCCCTCTGGGGCGAGATCGGAGCTCATTCAGAACGCTGCTCACGCGCTGGCTTGTCTGATGCAATTGCACCTAAGGGGTGAGCGAGGGGAGGCAATTTTTCTGATGGTGCAAACCACCTTTCGTGACGTCACTTTCTGTCGTGACATCAGCGCCCCCCCACTTCACTTTTTAGGATTTGTGCCCTGCCCGGGATGAATAATTCCAAGAGTTGAAATGCATCAGCAGAAGTGTAAGGTAGGAAGTCTCCTGTGCTTTGAAACCTAGGGAGGGGCAAACAGCTAAACAAACCTTCTTCCTATGGTGCCTGCCTGCTAGAAATGTAAATGTGCACAACTGGTTAATCTGAAAATCTAAAGGGTTTTTAGAAGCTGCTATTGGCTTTAATAGATGTAATCACTTGAAGCTTCCTGATGACAGTTTTATTGCAAGGGAGCTACCAGATTCGCTTTGAAATGTGTGTGCTTTCAACGGACAGTTACAAAAAATGTCACTGTGTACAGTTTGGGTATTATTAAAATATGTATTTTGCACTTTATCTTAAACATTTTTACACATTTTGTATCGGCCTTTCTTATACTGTGTGTAATGCAAGTTTAAAATAATTACATACTCATTCCGAGAGCTTTTTGTCACAGATTGGGACCTCATAGCACTAAACATACGCTAGTCACTATTATCCACTGCACCAACCAGTATTCAGTTCTGTGGCTCTCTGGTTACAGACCCAGATTTCTGCAATGCATTAACTAACAGAGCTTTCATAATGTAGGATAGTGCATTTCCCACTGTTTAAGTTAACTTGCATTTATTTTTATTTAATCTGTGACTTATTTTATATGTAAATGCCTGAAGGTGAAAGACCAAAAAAAGTTACAGTATATTCTGCTTTGTTAGCCATGCCTTTGCCTCCACCACCACGCTCACTCATCCCGCCCTCTTTGCACACATCATCATAGTTCCTAACATTTTATTAATGCACCTCAAACACTTTTCTTAATAGAGCAAGAAAGAGAACATTCCTACACAGGTTTGGCATAGTCCATCTCCTCATATTGATACAGCTTCTCTCATCTTTGGTTTGTCATCAGTACACCCTTTGGCTACATCAGCACAGATGTGGGTTTCAAGTGATACATAATACAGAGGTAATCACACATCAATACACAGTTAAAACAGATACATCTCAGCAATTCATCCCAGGAATCAGGCTGTCTGGAATCTCATCCCTTTATAAAAACATTAGCAACTAGGTTACTTTGTTATAAGTCTTATGCTCATCATTGTTCATCTGTGACTTTTTCAAATATGTCTGGAGAGGACCCTAAATGTCATGTGGGTGGAGTCTTCCTGGGAGAATAGTGGCATGCTGTCATTCCAGTAGACTAGGTCACAGAGCCAGTCTTGTTTCATAGATATAGGACCCCTTCCACACCTCATGGTGACGCTGAATTTGACTAACAAAACTGGGATCAGTAAGTATCTTCTATTGGCCAGGGAAAATGCTTTAAAATGCCTCATTATCAGTGGTCAAAATGGACAGGATCCGAGGGGTACGACATGCCCGAACTTTTTTATTTTAATAAAAACAGGTCCCCTGCTTTTTGTGAAAAGAATACCATCCTGGGACGTTTAATTCCGACAGTTGAAATGCTTCCGCTGAACAGCCACAGTCAAATTACCCCCACCGCCCCACCGCTGTTACCTGCACGGACTGCGGCTGCAGTTGAAGCGTAATTCTGGAGTCTCTTGTGCTGTGAAAATGAGGGAGGGGAAGACAGCTAAAAAAACCTTCTTGCCAGGATGCCTCCTGGCATGAAAGAAATGAAAATGTGCACAACTGGTCAATCTGCAGTTGTAAAGGGTGCCTGGAAGGGGTATTGGCTTTAATGAACAGAATCACCTGAAACTTCCTGATGACACAGATTTTTCTCTTTTTGAGTGGTATTGCAAGGGAGTTACTCAGCTCACTCAGCCTGCCCCCACTGCATACAGCATCACAGTTCAAATTCTTCATGTAATGCCGTTGGACTACTGCCAATTATGGCTGTTAGTGACGAGGGGGGATTTGGGAGACTGGTCATGTCGGAAATTATGTCAAAAATCTTTTGCTAGTTTGATACTATCTTGGGGCACGCCTCTGAAAGGTGCCTTTGGTGCGGGCAAAGAGAACATCTTGGGTCTTTCTCATTGCCCAAAAAAATCTTAATTTTAACATGGTGTAGTATGTACATTGCAAGTATTTATAATGTAGCAAGCTATGCCTACTGTTGAGAGAGACCTGTATAATTTGTGCACAGCAGTATGTCCATTGCTTGTCCGTCAACAGGGTAGCTAAAGCGGTGTCCCATTTTTCTTTGGCTCCAGTAAATGTTTCCTTATTTGATGTATTCATCAAAATGCAGAGTCCGAATATGATCTGCCTCGATGTATTAATTTTGATAGCCTGAAATAGTGCCTTCATGCTTCCGAATGTGAGGGGTAGTTTTGATAGATTTGTTGTACAGCATGGTGTATAGTAATATGTCCAAAAGACAGGCATTACTCTGAGAAGAGCTCAAGTGTAAGGACACATTTCTATACTGCGCTCCCATGGTCTCCAGTACCACCGTCTCCAATTTTTGACCAACCTTTGGTTCTGCTGTGACTTTCATTTTAGGGTAGTTACAGAGAGACACTTCTTGTGAATACATATCCAATGGCAGGATTTTCTGCAAGGTGGTTCATTTGTGTATGTGGTTTCATTCCTGGATCACCTAACATAATATTGAGTAATCCTGGCTCAGTTATGTAAAGGGAAAGTTCAAAGAAATAGGCCTTGGGCATTATTATGACAATCCGGACAGCATAGACACAAAGGCGAAACAAACCATTAAAAATGCATTTCGCAATGAGCATGATAAACCCAGGAGGATAGTTGGGCTGCCACCATACATTAACCAGCCCTTTTTGCATCCCCAATTTTACCTGTCCTTCACCACTTACACACATTTTAGATTATTCTTGACTAGATTTTGGCTCTGTACTTTACACTTTTTAATGGCCTTCCCTAAACGGGCCGGTTGGTGCAATAACCTCTCTCCATGTCCGTGCGACAATTCAACAAAACAAAGCACCTTGCACCTTATTCTATTCTGTGCACTTTATAGGGATCCAAGAGCCCGGTTCGTTATTCCTTTTTTTTAAAAAAGCTCGCCCTTGTAACTACCATGAGGGTTTTAATCTTTTATTATCCTTCTCGAATGAAGCAATTTGTACTGTAGTCCTACATTTTATCAGGAATGCTTTCATAATAAGGAAACGGTATGAATCATAAACAAAACGGACATCTCCCATTTATATTTGTAGAATTTTAGAGTTCTGTATTCTAATAATTTTATGAGAAATTGTGGTTCATTTGAGTCCAATAACATTTTATTGCATTAACTAGACATTAAGTATTTATATATATTGTGTACAAATGTCCTACTTCTATGGTTTATTTAAACCGAATAAAGTTATTTGACTGACTGAGTAATCCTGAGAAACTCAGTTCTGCATCTATAGCCAGGTGAGGTACCTATAGTTGAGGTGTGTACCATTACTAAGCAAAATGTGCTTTTGCCACCCACAAATTTTGCTCCATGTTGGTTATTGAAAATTCACCTTTGTCACATAGTACTGTCATTACTTCACAACTCGCACATGGTTGTTTCCCTGCCCAGACTAGTTTGATCAGTATAGTTCACAGTGGTTTAAAGAAATACCTGGGTAGTGATATGAGAATGTTTACAAAGAGATATAGTAATTTGAGGAGGATAATTTTAATAAGTGCAACACTCCCAGCCAATGACAGTAGAAGGTTTATCCAGCAATCATTTGTCAACTGAAGCTTCAGTGTAACAGACCATATTTATCCCTTAACACCATATCAAAGACACAATTTGTTTAAATCATTAAATATGATACGGAGTTATTTTGCCACCTCAGGAGACATTAGAGTTCTGGTCTAGCATTTCCTTCAGTCATTGCGAACATTGCAGGTTAGATATAATTAATTGTAAGCCAAGAGAGATCATCAAATTGCTGAACTGGTCTTTCAATGGGATTTAAAATATGTATGTGGTGTCTCACAAAGAACAAAATATTGTTTGCATATTTAGAAATTATAAATAATTTACCTCTCAAGTATAGTCCCCTCTGAGAATGATGTTCCCTGAGGGCAGAGGCAAAGTGCTCAAATACAAGTGTAAATAGTGACAGGGACAGTGGGCATCCCTGCTTGCAGCCTGATGTAATGGAATGGTACAGACTTATCTTTTTACTTGGAGTCGTTTAGGAGGGGCAGACTACAGAATCATAATACACTTTATTATTACCTCCTGCATTCTCAATCTGCAGAAGGTTGTGAACCTTAAGGGCAACTTCAGAGAATCAAATGCTTTTTCAGCATCTAGAAAAGCTCAATGTACCAGGCATTTATAACCATAAAACAGTCCGACAACTGTGCCGAAACCCCCTCACTTCCCTCTCTCCAATTGCCACCACAATGGCTTCCATAGATGTAACAAAATCTTTTCACTGATTTTCCTCTTCAGCTTCCAGTATGGCACGTGTTGGGACTGAAGGTCAGAGGTTGGGACATCCCCCTTATGTTTTCCACTCCTTCCCTGTACCAGGATGCTAGCATGTGTGTCTGGGGATTGCAACAAATTCTGTATCATTGCGGTCCATGCCATCAAAACCTCTTGTCCATTTTCATCTCTCCTTGTCTTTTTCAAGGGAGCCTCTTCTGCACCTGCCTACTGTATCATATTCGGCTGCCAGCTCTTTTGCTACATTAGGCATAGTAGGGCATTACGCCTACTGAGCGTCTTTTTCGGGTTCTCTGAGAGGTGCCCCAATAAACATTGATCAGCTGCACATGGAATATCCCAGCTCATCACTCTCTTTATGTAGGTTAAAACCTGGCCCCCAAAAGGAGACCAGGGTAGAGGCACGTTAAACCTTTTGTAAAAAATCTGCCCCCTCCCCCCCATCTCACACTTAGGGAACCCCTGTCCCCTCGAGGAGTAGATAGAGTGTAACTTTTTGGGGGATAAGTATGTCATGTGGAATATATTATATTGGATTTGCTTGAACAGTGCACTTCCTGCTACCTTGCAAACTTATGCATGAGTTTTTTAACAGTCGTTCAGGGTGAGGGGTTCCTCAGTGAATTGCTGCCACTTTTCCTATATTCATAGCAGCAGTAGCTGTCTGTTAGCGCATAGAGCTCAATATAAATATGTGGCGAGCCTACGACCCCCCCCCCCCGCCATGGACATGAGCGTTTCCAGGGTTTGCGAGGGTTCGAGTGCCTTCGGAAATGTGGGCCATATTTGCCAAGCCCTTGCTGCTATCTTAGCGTACTGATGGAACTGTCCTTGGCCTGAATTAAATATGCTTATGGAACCTTGGAGGGAGACAAAGCCCCCCTTGGGATATAAATCAGACAACATAAGAAATCCTCCTTCCTGCCATTTAACAAAGGACATCATTCTAGTGTGCTCAAATAGATAAATCTGCAAACAAAACAGGTGATGGACCGAATGTGGATCAATGTCACACATTCATCCCAGTCAAAAGATCTGGGCCCAAATCCATCGTTTTTTTGCACTCCACACCACCCTGGGTTAGACAATGGCGATATGCAAATCAGCTCTGACCCTGTGCCCCATGGGAACAGTCTAGTCCGAACTACAAAAGCCATGTCCTTCCCAGAACGGAATCAAGCATCCGAGGACCGGACCGGTTTCGAGGTAACACCTCTCATCAGCCCGGCTAGCTTGACTCCAGTGGTGTGGAGTGCCTGGGACCCACGTCTGAGCATCCCCAGCGCACTTAAGGCGGCATTTTGTAGTTCCCTGGGATGAATGTGTGACATTGATCCACATTCGGTCCATCACCTGTTTTGTTTGCAAATACTGCCATAAGTGCGCTGGGGATGCTCAGACGTGGGTCCCAGGCACTCCACACCACTGGAGTCAAGCTAGCCGGGCTGATGAGAGGTGTTACCTCGAAACCGGTCTGGTCCTCGGATGCTTGATTCCGTTCTGGGAAGGACATGGCTTTTGTAGTTCGGACTAGACTGTTCCCATGGGGCACAGGGTCAGAGCTGATTTGCATATCGCCATTGTCTAACCCAGGGTGGTGTGGAGTGCAAATAAACGATGGATTTGGGCCCAGATCTTTTGACTGGGATGAATGTGTGACATTGATCCACATTCGGTCCATCACCTGTTTTGTTTGCAAATAGATAAATCAGCAGCCATAGGTAGAGATCAGGGGAATTCAGTGCTCTCTTTAGTACCTGCTTCACCGCCCTCTGCCACATCCTTCCCATCAGACGTATTAAGTGTGAACGTTTTCATGGCAGACCCCCTCTGCTCATCAGGAGAACCTCAAGCGGGTAATCCCCACGAGTGCCCACCAAGTTGGTTTTTTCCCAATTCATTTCCCCGTCCAGCCAAAGAACTGCATGCTGCAACAGCGCCACAAAGTAATACAGTAAAAGATCCGGGACCTCCCATTCTCTCCTAAGGGTAGAGAGCCCAACTCTGCAATGCCTGCCCTGCCACAGGATTTCCAGTAACAACGTATGGAGCTCCCTGAACACTCCTGGGTAGTTTGTAAAACTCATTCTGCTTAATATACAGGCAGCGAGGCATGACCACCATCTTTATAAGAGCTATTTTTCCCATATGGAAAAGGTGTAGTGTTTTCCAAATTCAGATAGAGAGTCGCAAAGTATCCAGTACTCCTCCCATGTTGCCCCATTTTGTGGTTATAGGACTGGGTCTGGTCATGTGTATTAGAAAAACAGAAATATTTTCCCTATCAGTTGTTTAGGGTAACCCCGAGTGTGGGAGATAGGTACTTGGCTGACCTACAAGCTGCCCCAATGGAAACAGGACCGACTAATTCGGATTGAGCCTTAACCCTGACATTTCCCAAAATTTGGTCATCACATTTAATAAAATCTGAACTGAGATATACAGCTGGCGCAGATACAACATGGCATCATCAAAATACAAGGAAATTATATGCTCCATTTTCTCTACTGGAATCCCCCACCCACTCGGTGCATTCTGGGATCTACATGCCAAAGTTTCCATTACCATGGCAAAAATCAAAGGAGACAGGGGGCAACCCTGCTGTGTACCACGCTGCAAGAAGATCTCTGCAGACACATTTCGTCTTGTGTGTACCCACGCCTTAGGATTTGTGTAGATTACTTGAATCAATCGAATAAAGCAGAGTCCGTTCCCTATTTTTGCCATCACCAGCCAGATGCAGTCCAATGTCACTGAACCAATTGCCTGTTCAATATCTAAAAAAGTAAGTGCATAGGGATCACACATCAAACTTGGTGAATGCAGGACGTTTGCCAGGCGACACAAGTTACGTGGAGTATTTCTAAGTGAGATCAAACCGGATTGATCATCGTGGATCAGCTGAGGCAAATAGGGGAGCAGGAGCTGTACCAGTAGATGACTCAGGATTCTAAGATTGACATTTAACATGGAGATTGGTCGGTAGAACCCCGTTCCCAAGGGATTCTTACCTGGCTTCGGGATCACTGTTATTAAAAGCTTCCCTCATCAATTGCAGAAGCTCTCCTTTAGCGAGGGCCTCAACATACACTGCGAGTAATCTATCTAGCAGGCTCGAAGGGAAACATTTATAAAATTCTGCTGGTAGTCGGTTGCTTCCTGGCAATTTTGAAGGTTTCAAAAATGTAATGGTTTCTAGCATTTCCTGCCTGGAGACCAGAGCTTCTATCGATTCCCTTTCCTCAGGAGTCAAGCACTGCAGTGTGAGCACGTCTAAATATTCAGACAGTTCCAGTGGCTGCACCACATACTGGGGTGTCTTATACACATAGTGAAAATGTGCTGCAAAGGCAGTGTTAATGGCCTTTTCAGTATAACGTTCACTAGCCATCATGTCCCTAATGGTTAATATAGGACATGGCACGGCTTCATCTTGAGTAAATGTGCCAGCATCTTCCCTGCCTTGTCTCCCTCGAGATACCATTGTCTCCTCGCTGTATTTCTATTGTACTTCTCCAGTTGATCCCAGAGCCCACACATCTTCTGTATTTACTATTCAAGTCTTAATGCGCAACGGAGTTCGAAGGCAGTATATTCCCCAATCGTTCAGGTTCCTGCTCCTGTCAGACAATGTCAGTCTCTAATGTATGTCGCACCCCTGCCCCTTGTATCACCCCCTTCATGGCATCCCACTCCACTGCTCTTTCCCCCACTGATTCCCAATTTTCCTCAACATACTGGGTCAGTACACTTGACAGCGTATCTCTGAAAACCGAAAACAGTGGTGGTTGTCTATCTAAAGAGGAAGCAAGCACAAGCTGTGCATGATCCGATATATACCTGGCTAGATATTGTACGTCCACCCCTCTAAGTGCCACAGGTACCAGTACACAAAAGTAGCCAAGTTGACTGAGTGGCAGGGGTGTACCAGAAATATGTTCGAGTTGTGGGGTGGTGTTGGTGCCAGAAGTCAACTATCTAAAGACTTTTTTGTGCAGTGCGCGCAACAAAATTCGTTTTTATTTATTTAAATGTTTACTTACCTCCGTACATCCGTATTCTGGCGTTTACTACCCCCCACCCTGCCACTCCCCTGTCCTGCTTCACCGCCCCACAGAATTACCTCCACGGGCTGTTACTGGCTGCTATATATAAAAGTTAGATGTGGCAGGATACTGCAGGATTATTGTGCCTGGCCGGGAGCTCCCCAGAGACCCGTCTAAGTGGCAATCTTGCCAGGCTCCCATTTTTGTGTGTCTTTATTTAAGATTGAAAGCACCCCATATGATGAGCAAAGGTGGACCTGTTTGCTTGGGTTCAGCAAAGCTATGATTATCGTAAAATGATTATCATTGTTCAACATAAGATGGTGGAAGCAACCCTTTCGCTTGGGCCTCCTCAAACATAATTAACTTATGAGGAACCAACATATCTTTACATTCCTTATAGAAGCCCACTGTGAATCCATCCCATCTCGGCAATAGCCAACAGAATCCCTGGCCATTAACTTTCTAGATATTGTCTATGGAAATAGGACTCATCTAACATGCCTCCAACCCTACAATATTGAGTTTCTCCATATCTCAATCGGTGAAGAATTAAATGAAATTATGTGTTGTGTTTTATTTTTCATCAGTTATATCCTCAATTTCTAGTATCTCTTCTGTCGGCCTTAGGCATTTAAACCTTCCTGGGTAGGGCATATCCAGGGCAGTCTCCTTTGCAATATTGCCTAGCTGATACATGTTTGTACAGAAATGTATTCTCATCATCTTTTGCCTCTCTGAATTCCAGAAATAATTCGGTTTTTTTATTGCTCGTGTGGTTGGAATGTGTGATCGTGTATTTTCTCTAAAATAAAAATGATTTTTTCTTTCCAGTCGTGCTAAGATAATGTGTGGTAATTTTAGGATTCCTCTGTGTTTAAAGTTATAAATGCCTATAATGCAGGCCTTGAATGCCTTTCACAGATTGCCAGGGCAGAACACACAGGTTATATTTATTTCAAAGTATTAAGGCATTGCTGGTCTTACTTCATCCCTAAATATGGTCTGTAATAACGTCTCTGATAAGAGTTGAGATCAAATATCCAATTGCCTTTTGCTTTGCCTTTGTGATGTATTTCTCTTTGTCTATGCTTAGAAGTTGGATGATGTGTATTTTGTGTTATGTGATGCACAAATCAAACATTAATATGCATTGCCACAACTATCCTACATAACTCCCCTACTTTCATCTTCCTCACAGTTACCTCAAAATTCAAGTGAAAATACCCTCTCAAACATCCTGAATCTCATTTTTATTTAGGAATTGCAGGTGAGGGTCATGTAAATGTGTTGATCTTCTATGTAGAGTGACCGAAAAAAGCAGAGAGGACAATTGTCTAGGAAGCGAGTTATACATTGGTGCCCTCATTTCCCTCTGGTCTCATTGTCAGAGTAACTTAGTTGTGACGTTATAAGTTACTGGATATATTGTGGTCCTTTAATGACCTAATATACAATTCCAAGCTGTACCCATTCAATACCCCCCACCAAAAAAAGTAAGTATGGACAATTAGGTCAATAGCACCAATGTGGGCGTTGTCCTTAACAGCATTCCATTGGAGTTGAGCATTCAGTCATTTTCATCGCTATCTGAGGATGGAGCTGGCCATTCAGTCTCAGTTGAATTAGTGTAATTTTTGAGGTTTTTCTGCACGGTGTGCTCTTCAAAACACGCTTTGACATTTCAATGGTTTGTGAACACATGTCTCTTCGGTTTATATAATGTCCTGAGCTTTGTGGGGTGTATCACTGTATATGGCGTAAGCATTTGTTTTACTTTCTTTTTACTTGAAATAAGACTTCCCTTGCCTCTTGCTCAGATACCAGGCAGTCTGGTAGGATGGAAATGGACGTGGCCTCATACGGTTAACTTTGCTTCTCGAGCGAAAGTCATAAAATATCATCACTTCTAATAGTTTAAAAGGCTCACAGCTGCTAAATGAGGCAGAGCACGGGCACAAGTATCTATGAAACGTATCTATGTGTTCATCCCACCACGCCTCTCTGCAACATTGATGCTTCCTGCTTGTTTTTAGGTCTCGCTGAAGCAATGCGTAAGCATTGTTTTCGGCGAGATTCTAGTAAGCTGCTTTCAAAAGTCGCATACAGTTCATGTGAGCCAGGCGCGTGCACAGGAATTCGCTCCCCCTACCCCTCCCACAACGCAAGACAAGAACATCAAAGCTACCACGGCCGCTTTGATTACATTTGCCAGCAGCCACTTCATGCGCTCCGCAGGTCATAAACAGGACCATCTGCTCATGAATAGGAATGCTGGCATGGTTGCCCATCCCCCCTCCCAGCGCTGCCTTTCCTCTGCTCAGCTTCAACCGGTGCCCGTGCTCCCCATCGTTCGCTCTACACACCGCACCCCTTTTCACTCCCTATGCAGCACAACTATCACTCAGTCACAACTGCATGACTGGACCCTTACTCAGCATTCCCACGGTGCCCCAGGTGTCTTTTTTTCCATACAAACTCGCCCCCCGTTTCGCTGCACTCTGTACCCTTTTTTTTTTACACTGCTCCACCTCAATATTCATACACCCTACTTATTTTAAATTACAGTGTTTCAATTGCAGGCAAATATTTTCGCCCCTTTTGTTTCCCCACATTCATGGAGAGCTATTTCTGTTTCTAAAATATCCTTTATCAGCCTTTGAGGCCTGTCTAATGAATTCTGTGTAAAGGTATTCGGTTTCCAGCTAGAATGTATACTGCTAAGAGCATGGATCAGTAGGATGTTTACAGTGCTCCTTGATTTTCAGTTCTACAAAAGTCAAGTATAAACCCTTCTCGTCCTCCACAAGCGAGTGTATAGTTAGAGTATAGTGATAGGCGCAATGTATATGTATTTGTGTAAGATTTCTGTTTCCTTGTGTTTACCTTTCAGAAATTCACAAGCACCTTTCACACCATACATTGTTGCTCACCCTCACACACCCTCACACACCCTCTCACCCTAACACACCCTCACACACCCTCACCCCCTCATTACCCTCACACACCCTCACCTTCACACACCTTCACCCACCCTCACCTTCACACACCCTCACCTTCACACACCCTCACCCTCGTCACCCTCACCCCCTTCACCCTCACAACCCCACACCCCAACCCTCTCACCCTCACACACACCCTCACCCTCACACCGTCACCGTCACACATCCTCACACATCCTCACCCTCACACACCCTCACACACCCTCACCTTCAGACATCCCCACCCTTGTCACCCTCACCCCCGTCACTCTCACACACCCTCACCCTCACCCCCCTCACAACCCCAAACCCTCACCCTCACACACCACCATACCCCCACACCCCCTCACACACCCCTCACCCTCAAATCCCCTAACCCCCCTCACACACCCTCTCAACCTCACACACCCCCTCACACCGTCACCCTCACCCTCACACCCTCTCACACATCCTCTCACCCTCATCACCCTCACCCTCCCTCACCTTCACCCTCCCTCACCTTCACACACCCTCACCTTCACACACCCTCACCTTCACACACCCCATCACCCTCACACACCCCATCACCCCCACACACCCCATCACCCCCACACACCCCATCACCCCCACACACCCTCACCCACACACCCTTACCCACACACCCTTACCCACACACCCTTACCCACACACCCTCACCCACACACCCTCACCCACACACCTTCACACACCCTCACCTTCACACATCCTCACCCTCATCCCCCTCACCCTCACACACCCTCACCCTCACACCCCCATCACCCTCACACACCCTCACCCTCACCCCCTCACAACCCCAAACCCTCACCCCCTCACACCACCATACCCTCACACCACCTCACCCTCACACACCCCTCACCCTCAAATCCCCTCACCCTCAAATCCCCTCACCCTCACCCCCTCACACACCCTCACCTCACACCCCGTCCCCCTCACACCCCGTCACCCTCACACCCCGTCACCCTCACACCCCGTCACCCTCACACCCCGTCACCCTCACACACCCTCACCTTCACACATCCTCCCCCGTCACCCTCACCCCCATCACCCTCACCCCCGTCACCCTCGTCACCGTCACCCTCGTCACCGTCACCCTCGTCACCCTCACCCCCGTCACCCTCACCCCCGTCACCCTCACCCCCCTCACACACCCTATACCACAGCTTTCCAAACTGTGTGGCGCGACACATTACTGTGTCGCACCCCAGCCATAGGTGTGTCGGGGGAAATGACTTCTGCCGGCAATCGGCAGAGTCGAGCTGCAGGGGCTCTTAGAAGGGGAGAAGCAACAACAAAGCCTCATTCACATGCACAAGGTCTTTAACGACCTGTGAAGTGCTCGGATGCGGCTGTGAGCGGGCCCGGGCTGCCCCACACAGTAGGGGGGGTAGGGGGGGGGAATGCCCGGGTTTCACAACAGCATCAATCTTACACTTACTAAGTGCGAGCCTGCCTCACCTTTCCTCCACACAACAGTAATTTATTTACAGATCAACTAAAATGGGTGAATGGAGATTCATGCTTCTAAGGGACATACTTTGATGATCCTCTGTTCACAGTAAGTAACGCCAGCAATCCTTTGACTGACTAGATTTTAGTGAGCCAGTGCAAGCTGTTAAACGTATTTAGTTTGTGTTACTGTATTTTACATCACCATATTTCTCGTCTCAATTGTATGAGATAATGCAGTTGTTGTGGAGTAGCGTAATCAAATAGCGCCACCTTCTGGAGGGTTGCAACTGATGTTTAGTTTTATCAAAGTATAATGAAATGACTACGTTTCTCATCAACCTTTCGTGAAAATGTTGAGATGACATGAGATGCGGTGCAGTATTTCCATTGTATCTACAGGCCTGGGTGGGCAAACACCAGCATAAGCAGCACTGGGTAGAGTATTCAGAACGGGGTTCTTGTTTTTCAATGGGGCCAAATGTTGCATTTTATAATACAACGCTTGAGTTTCCTGCTGGTTTTGAAGGAGCACTTATGGAATAATAAAAATAAAGTACTGCTGGTGTGCCGAGGCTGCCCTCCCCATGGGCTGTTGGAGGTGTTGATGCCCCAATCTAAGACAGTCTAATAGCTGGAAAGGAGGATTCTCTCATAAATTATCATCCAAGATCAGTAAAATCATGTGCACAGCTAGGCTTTTTCGGTCCTCTATTTTGTAGGTTTGTTCAAATATTAATACAGAAAGGAAAAAGTAAGTTAAAATCGGATATCAAGCCATTAATAGAATACAATGTGCCTTTAAGAATTATATAAAGAGAAATCAAAATAATTTTAGCACGCCCTAATATAAAAGATCATATGGAAACTCTTCTTATCAAAAATAAAAGAGAATGAGAAACTAGAGCGAGTGAGTTCATTCGTCTCCAAAATAAAAAACACTTAAATAAAGTACAATTTTGCAACGAAAAAACTCTAAAATAAAGGTAAGGATAATGTCTGACTAGCCCATAGCATCTTATAAACAACATATAGCTAATGAAAATGAAGTAAAGGGATCTCTACTGAAATAGAAAGCATAATAAACGGACTCCTCCCAAACGGCACATCTTTTACAATGTTCTGCAAACTGAAAGCACACATTTCATGGCGTGGTATTGCATATAGAGGCAACACTAGAAAGTTACATGCACAGCACCAATCGTATTGTTAATTTCAAAACAGTACGTGCTTGCAGGTTATTTTCACTGCCTGTAAATTACAGTTTGTAGCTGTTAGAACTGGCTATTTCTGGTAGGCTAAGGCTGACGCCAAAGCCAGGCAGAAACCACCAATCTAGTCAGGGCAAGGAAGTCACACGCCAAGATAACCCCTGCTCAGCCCCTTGGTAGCTTGGCACGAGCAGTCTAGGCTAAACTCGGAGGCAATGTGTAAAGCATTTGCGTCAGCGCACAATAGCAACAACATACTAGGTACACCACAAAAGAGACTCCACACAAGGTTATTATAAAAATAACTTTTGTATTGTAAAAACACATATCAGATAAACATCACACATGTACATTGTGCCCATTGGCACGGCAACATTCATAAGGGATTATTTACAAGACAGGGCCACATAGGCCACTGTCATAATCAGCACCTTTAGAAATAGCACTTAGAAATTAGAATAAGTATATAAAATCACTGTAGCACAAAGTAACAGTTATGAATCACATCAAGTAACTACTGGGAACAGGTAAGTACACACTGCGCAACCCTAAACACCTTAGGAGCATGTCACGCAGGTCCCCAGGACCTCACTAGGACCACCTGTACTAGAAAGAACAACCACTTAAGGATAAAATCCACTTAGGGGTATAAATCAGAACACATTACCCCTGATGCATGAATATACATTCAGAGGAGTGGTAAAGAAAGAAAACACATGATGTATAGACCTTCACATTCAGCGGTGTTAAGGACAGAGCACATGATGCAATCAAAATACATTCAGGGGTGCAGCGCAAGAAGACACATGATGACTCAACATTCAGAGGTGCAGCGCATGAAAGGAAAGACACATAATGCATAAAACATTCAGAGGTGTCAAGAGTAATACCATAGCGCAAATATCACATGAGGCCTAAAAACCTTCAGAGGTGCAGGAATAACACATGATGCAAGAGATCACATTCAGAGGTGCAATAACCATCTGATTGCGCACAAACTCACATAAGCCACCACCTGTGGCAGTCCCTAGGCCAAGGGCCTTGTTGGGGCTCCGACGCCCTGAGTCTCAATGTCAGGGTGCCAGTCTCAAAGTACAAAAAGCCTAAACGTGGCAGATGCCCACTAAGTGCTGGGCAACTGGGGAAGAACAAAACTGCGCCAGGGCCCTTACTGGCCCTTAGGCGCCAACTGCGCCACTGCTGGAGCCACACAGGCTCTGGGCATAGCACATGCCCCAGACGTTGGAGCCACAGAGGCTCTTAAAACAATGGTGCCCCCATGAGCCTCGCCGGACTCTGGACACGAGCTTCTCCCAGGCAGGAGGGGACGAGCACCGACAATATGCCCCGACGCCCCCACTTATCTAACATGGCCCCCACGAGCCTCAACAGGCTCTACACACCGTTGGGGCGGCCCGCTGCCATCCGGGGCCGCCCTGAAGCAGTGCCTCTAACCCGGCACCAACACGAAGCAATGCGGCCCTTCAAGAGCCCCTCGCGGGCTCTGTGCTCACGGTGGGGCGACCCACTGCCATTCGGGGCTGCCCTTCCTTGGTGCCTCGACCGGCACCACGAGAACCCATCTGCTCCCTCACGGAGCAGCAGCATCACGGAGCCCCCCCCAGCCCTCTTGACTCACCGGGCTGTTCTCGGCGGGGGCTCCTCTTCGCCCGGTCTCCCTCCCTGGGACCGGGTCTCGTCACCGGCAGCGGGCGGGGCTCTCCTTCGTTCGCGGTGGGGCAGGCACCGCCAATGTGCCTCGCGCCCCCGCCGCAAGTCTCCGCCTGCCGCTCCTCCTTCACTCGGGGCTCCCTCGGCACACGGGAGCCCCAGCAGCGGCCGCCATCTCTCGCGCCTTCTCCTTTCTTCCCTCTCAATCACGGGGGACCGGCGACATCCTCCCGTTCACTAGCAGGGCTCTCCCCAAGACACGGGAGCCCTGCTTACACCGGCGTCGCCATGCTCCTCGGCGCCTTCTTCCTCCTCTCGATGCAGGTCACGAGCGATGGGCCAATCCCATCGCGGCTCCTTCGGCGAGCCCCCAGTGACGCCAGAGCCTCTGCAGGCGTCTCCACCAACCGGAGCGCGACTCTCCGGGGCAGCAGCCAATCAGAGAGCGTCTCTCCTCGGGTCTCGGCCCCTTCGTGGTTTGTTTTCACCGCGGCAGATCGAGGTGGGCACTCGTAGATAATTAAATCAATGCAGGCAGGAATCCTCAGCGCATCCAGCGCTATAAACGAGCAGGAAAAGCGCTCCTAAGCGCTAGAAAGTCCAGAGAAGGCGCTCTCAAGCGCTTGGGGGAAATGAAGCGCTCCAAAGCACTAGACAGCAGGCAGAGCGCTCCCAGGCGCTCAGGGCGAAGCCCAGCGCCTCCAGGCGCTAGAAACTAACTCCAGCGCTCTCCACAGGAAAAGGCAGCTTCTCCATGCTGCCATGGTCCCAGAACTTCCCCAGGGGCAAAGCCAAGTCCCCCCTTCAGCCCAGGCAGGGCAGAAGGGTCCCCCAGGAGTCCAGGAATCCAGGCATCCAGGGGCTGGGCAGCGCCCACCCCTGGTAGATCCAAGTCAGCCACAAGAGCAAGAACAAGTTGGAAGGAGACACAGCCCCTTCTTATACACAGGAATGCCTTTGAAGTACTTCGTGCAAGGGGCCCCGAGTACTGGAATGTTTCTGGCTTTCGTCTTCCTGACAGCTTCAGGGCCAGAGGTGACAGTGGGCCGTCAGGATGGAGAGCCAGCAGGGTGGGCGACAGGCACGGCCCGGCACCACCAGACGCTCTTTCCTCCCATCCCTGACAGCAGAGGGGCCTTTCATCCACGGCTGACTCAGACCCCCTCCTCTGGGGCCTTGCAGACCCTGTCCTACTCAAACCGGACAGTCCATCCACCAGCAGATCCAGGCACTCCTGGGCAGACTCACCAGCCAATCACACGCCAGAACCAACTTACACAAATATACCAACTTCCAAAAGTAGTACTTCCAGACTAGGCACAGTCATGCCGCATACATCATTTTGCAGCATTCATTCTCACGAGTTTATACATACCAAACTCGACCCCTGCACTCCCCACACAACAGGAACTACCATGGGCATACATATTCCCAATTAATTCCTATGGGAGGGCAGGTCACTCACCCTTCATACAGAGAGCTCCAGCACTTTACACTGTACCACAGTGAAAAAGTGCGCAGAGGCCTAGAATCACCCACACCAGGTTCCATAAACAGGCAAGATAAAGCAAAAAAGTCTAGGGGTGAACCTCCCCAAAGGGCCGGGTCCAACACAGCCCCCTTCCAGCCAAAACGCAGGGTAGACCAATCACTCCACTGATGGGCTTCACTGCTTTGGGCGACAAAAACCACGGACACGGACCTGCCCGGCAGGGACAACCTCTGGTTTTTCGCCACTCTGAACCTACTGGGTTACCTCTAAACAATAACTCTCTGACACAACTAGGATACCCCACTGGTACTCCCTAGTCATCCACAGCCAAGACCATCCAAATCACAGGTCCTAACCAATCCACAGAGCGGGGGGGCAATAACCCCTGGCACACAATAGCCATTCTCCACTCTCTCTCTCAGTGTAGCTACAACTACCACCGATCCAACAACCTAGGGTCCACACCCCCAAGCTGACCAGAGGTCTCGGGCAAGAATGCCCCACCCTACCTCTACTTCTGGGTTTCCGCACCCTCACAGAGGAGCACTCCCCAGAACACAATTCTCCTACCAGCTCAGGACCTCACTCCATCACTGGTCTACCACCTGGAAACTATGCCACTTCTGAGGTACAAAGCACACAGCACAGTCCCTCTTCAAGCCGGTGGGGGGACACAGCACACAGCAAAGTCCCCTTTCCTCTACCTTAGTGTAAACAACAAACTGCAGGTGGGCCCCAGACCACACAGCTAGGGCAGCCCCCTCAGTCTCTTCAGCTGATCCACTTGGGCAGAGATTCCTCTTGACCTAGAAGTTTCCTAATCTCCCAACCTAAGATCTCAACCCTCAGGTTGCACCAGGGTCAGAAGTAAGGACACCGTCCCTCTGCACCCCCTTCCAGTTTCATGACTACAGGCCCAGTATGTCTCAGGCTAGACAGAGCACACGCCAGCGGCGTATCAGCGACACACTCTCCTCCAGTACTCCCTATCACAGGGTGATTCTCAGTATGCCCCAGGCTAGACAGAGCACACGCCAGCGGCGTATCAGTGACACTTTCCTCCAGTACTCCTCCCAGGTCAGGCCACAACCCCAACCCGGCTTTCCCCCCTCCTCGGGGAACGACCTCCAGAGGCCCCACAAATGGTCAAGCACTCTAGACGGTCAAATGCTCAGCGAGCCAGGACTTCTGCACCCTCCACTTATTTATTTATTTATTTTATAAACTTGTATGGCGCAACAGCTACCCAAAAAGGGTTTCCCGGCGCCTGATAACACAGCATCATAGATGGACGAGTATAGCTAGCGCATTCAGGTTACTGATCGAACAACCAGGTTTTTATCGCTTTACGGAAAATTGAGAGATTTCCCTCCTTTCTTATGTGAATTGGAAGGGAATTCCATATAGTGGGGCCCAGGTGGGAAAAGGATCTTCCTCCCATCCTGGAGAGCCTGACTCTAGGCACGCAGAACTTTTCAGCTGATAGGGACCGTAGGTTTATTGAAGGAACATAGGGGAGTGCCAGTGCCTGAAGATATTCCGGGGCAGTACCTGATTTAATTTTAAACATGTAGTCCAACGCCTTAAATCTGATACGACTTTCCACCTTCAACCAATGCAGTTCACGTAAGTAAGGAGACACACTAGAGTTTTTGGGGATGTGGCAGAGAAGTCTGTCAGCCGTGTTTTGAACTAGTTGTAGTCTTTTTATGACTGCTTTATTTGCCCCCAAATACAGGATGTTCCCGTAGTCAAGCCGGGATGTGATTAAGGCATTGACTACTGTTTTTTGCATGGGGACCGGCAGCATCCACAGAATCTTTTTGAGCCATTTAATAATGGTGAAGCAGAGACCCACTACCTTACTTGCCTGTTGCTTCATGGACAAAGTATTGTCTAGAATCACTCCCAAGTTTCTTGCCTGGGTCACTGGCGTAGGAAGATCACCCATCTGTGTAGGCCAGTGTGTTATATTCCAGAGCTCAGGCTGTTTGCCCAGAAGGAGGATCTCCGTCTTGTCTCCATTTAATTTTAACTGGTTAGTTGACATCCAGTTGAAGATGTTCAGAAGTCCATTTTTGAGAGAAGACGACGATGAGGATTGGGGTTCCGATAGTGAAAAGACAATTTGTGAGTCGTCTGCGTATGTCATAAAAGTGAGTCCAGCTTTCTCCACTAAATCTGCCAGGGGTCTCAGATATAAATTGAAGAAAAGCGGACTAAGAATGGAGCCCTGTGGGACCCCATGAGGGGAGTTGAAGTTTCCCGAGCTTGCGATGGTAGATGCAATTTGGTATGTACGTTGGCTCAGGAAAGATCTGATCCACTGCAGTGCCATTCCACCGATTCCATTCTTTTCCAGTGTGGTAAGTAGTCTCACGTGTGACACAGTGTCAAAGGCTGCGCTTAAATCTAGTAAAATAAGCGCAACCGTTTGACCGTCGTCGAGGAGTTTTTTGATGGATTCGGAAATTCCTAACAGAGCAGTTTCCGTAGAGAAACCTGCTCGAAAACCGGATTGGGTGGGGTGGAGGAGGGCATTGTCGTCAGAGAAACGGGTGAGGGCTGTGTGTACATGTCTTTCCAGACATTTGGAGAACACAGGAAGGAGTGATATGGGTCTGTAATTGGCTGGCTGTTTCGGGTCAGCTGTAGGTTTTTTCAACAGAGGGGTCACTATGGCGTGTTTCCATAGGGGAGGAACTGTGGATAGCTCTAAAGATGAATTTAAGGTATCTGCAATAATATTAAGTGCCGGGGTTTCAAGAAGTTTTAATATATTGACAGGGATAGGGTCACGTGGAGAACCAGATTTGATTGATTTCAGGAGGGAGGTGAGGGTATTGGTTGTAATGGGCGGCCAATTTTGTAAAGTTTGATTAGCACTGGGGTTGTATTCCCAATTATCCGTAGAGGTGATCTTGCAGTTGTTCTTATCAATCTCAATGATAAGCTTGTCAATTTTCTCTGAGAAAAATTGGGCTAAATCTTGACATTGCTTCTCATTAAGAGGGCGTGATGGGGCAGTAATTTGCCCGCCCGCCAGATCTTTGACTGTGTTGAACAAAGTTTTAGATTTGTTTGCTGCTCCTGTTATGGTTTCAGTAACGTATGTAGCACGTGCTTTCCTACATGCAGTATGGTAGAGGTTCCTCGCAGTCTTATACTTGTCTTTTTTGTCAGGGTCAAAATCCTTGCGCCACGCCCTTTCAAGCGCTTTACACTTTGCTTTTTCCCCTTTCAGTGAATCATTGAACCATGGGGCAGGGGGGCGATGTACTTTGCCCTTGTGCTTAGGAGTGGATATACAGGATTCTACTGCCTTGGTTAGCCATAATTGAGTAGCATTAGCAATGCTCTCCATAGTGGTGTTCTTTTTTGGCAGGTTTGAGCCAAGTGCAGAGTTTAATTTAGAAATATCAAAGGATTTCCAATTTATTTTGGGCTGAGTCGGTACAATCTCATGATCAATAGAGGAAGTAGGTGGTAAGAGAGTGAACCTGATTAAAAAATGGTCGGACCAACCGACCGGAGTGGAGTCTTTCCAGGTAAGTTGTGAGAAGTTTGTGAGGATTGGATCTAATAAATGTCCTGCCTTGTGTGTGGGTCCCGAATTTAGGAGATGGATGTTTAGTGCGATAAGGTCTTCTAACAGATTTGCACTGGTTGTATTAGATTGATCCTCTAAGTGAATATTTAGATCTCCAATAATGGAGAAATTTTTGGTTGCCAAGAGAAAAGGGGTAATGTAGTTGGCCAACTCGGCGGCCCACTTAGCGCAGCTACCAGGTGGCCGGTACATAAGGATGCCTGAAAAGGTCAAATTAGGATTCAAGCAGAGTTTAAAAAGGGCAGCTTCGCATTCCGGGATTATTAGAGGCTCGAGGGAGCATGTATGTTTTTTGTCGTAAACTATAGCGATTCCACCCCCAGTTTTCCGGGGTCGATCCCTCCTCAAGATCGCATAGTTGGGGGAAAGGGCAGTCGCTATGTCGGGGTCAGAGCCTGCGTGCAGCCATGTCTCCGTAAGAAATAGCGCATTAGGTTTTTCATCCACTAGGAGATCGAAAATGTCCAATCTGTGCATGGGCAGGGAACGCACTTAGGAGCGGTACTGCCCAACACTAGGACCGCCGGAGTTCTGGTTACAGGCACTCCCCGTCCTCTAGACACAGGAAGATCCTCCTCAAATAACCTATGTACAGCTTAGGCCCCTGCCCTGGCGCTCCCTTAGGGAACCCTCCGGGCCCTGAGATAGGGTTTCAGGCCAACGTGGGACACACCGTCCCACACTCACTCCGCCTCCACTGAGACAGGGCGTGAGCCCCTACACCCCTACCATCCTACTGGGATCTAGCTGGGCTACACATGAACCTCTTCACCTACACAGGATCATCAGATACACAAGCCACTGCTTTTAGAATCACTCCCTAATGCCACTGCAAGACATCTAGCACACCGCCAGACATCCACCTTCTTGTCCAGTTCCTCTGCAGGACCTCCTGCACACCACCAGAGGTACACCTCTCATGCAAGCTCTTTAACAAAAAGAAAAAACTCACACCAACTCCTCCAGTTCAAGACATAACTCATTCGCACACTCCCCCTCCCCCCCTCGGACTGGTAAGGCAGTTTTTACCACCCCTGATCACTCAACCTGACCACACGTGACACAGGTACCAAACTCTGGGAGCGGGGAATGGGAGTTAACAAACTGGACAAATTAAAGCTGCCACCACTGGATCCTACCACACTGGGGAATCCAGACACACACACTACACTCAGGGAATAACCACCCCCCTGAGCTAGTCTTTTCTCCTCACACTCCTTCTCTCTCCTATCTACCCACACACACACATGGGGATAGGATTTGGGATTGGACACTGGACCCTGCAAGGGATTCCTAATCTATGGGAACCTCCCCCTCTACTGGCGTCCTGCCCTGTCACTTTCTCTCATCTGCTACTAAACATAAAGCACAGAAACACATTTGAAAATGACACTCGAGGAAAAAAATCAAAAACAATAATCCCATACATGTGACTATCTGAAAAAAAAAACTATTGCAGAGTTTTGTAATGTAGCCAGTTGTCGCTATGGCACCTTGCAAACACAAGTCCAAATCCCACCGCTGCCACCAATGTTAGAACTGGCTATTTCTGGTAGGCTAAGGCTGACGCCAAAGCCAGGCAGAAACCACCAATTTAGTCAGGGCAAGTAAGTCACACGCCAAGATAACCCCTGCTCACCCCCTTGGTAGCTTGGCACGAGCAGTCTAGGCTAAACTCTGAGGCAATGTGTAAAGCATTTGCGTCAGCGCACAATAGCAACAACATACTAGGTACACCACAAAAGAGACTCCACACAAGGTTATTATAAAAATAACTTTTATATTGTAAAAACACATATCAGATAAACATCACACATGTACATTGTGCCCATTGGCACGGCAACATTCATAAGGGATTATTTACAAGACAGAGCCACATAGGCCACTGTCATAATCAGCACCTTTAGAAATAGCACTTAGAAATTAGAATAAGTATATAAAATCACTGTAGCACAAAGTAACAGTTATGAATCACATCCAGTAACTACTGGGAACAGGTAAGTACACACTGCGCAACCCTATATACCTTAGGAGCATGTCACACAGGTAACCAGGACCTCACTAGGACCACCTGTACTAGAAAGAACAACCACCTAAGGATAGAATCCACTTAGGGGTATAAATCAGAACACATTACCCCTGATGCATGAATATACATTCAGAGGAGTGGTAAAGAAAGAAAACACATGATGTATAGACCTACACATTCAGCGGTGTTAAGGACAGAGCACATGATGCAATCAAAATACATTCAGGGGTGCAGCGCAAGAAGACACATGATGACTCAACATTCAGGAGGTGCAGCGCATGAAAGGAAAGACACATAATGCATAAAACATTCAGAGGTGTCAAGAGTAATACCATAGCGCAAATATCACATGAGGCCTAAAAACGTTCAGAGGTGCAGGAATAACACATGATGGAAGAGATCACATTCAGAGGTGCAATAACCATCTGATTGCGCACAAACTCACATAAGTCACCACCTGTGGCAGTCCCTAGGCCAAGGGCCTTGTTGGGGCTCCGACGCCCTGAGTCTCAATGTCAGGGTGCCAGTCTCAAAGTACAAAAAGCCTAAACGTGGCAGATGCCCACTAAGTGCTGGGCAACTGGGGAAGAACAAAACTGCGCCAGGGCCCTTACTGGCCCTTAGGCGCCAACTGCGCCACTGCTGGAGCCACACAGGCTCTGGGCATAGCACATGCCCCAGACGTTGGAGCCACAGAGGCTCTTAAAACAATGGTGCCCCCATGAGCCTCGCCGGACTCTGGACACGAGCTTCTCCCAGGCAGGAGGGGACGAGCACAGACAATATGCCCCGACACCCCCACTTATCTAACATGGCCCCCACGAGCCTCAACAGGCTCTACACACCGTTGGGGCGGCCCGCTGCCATCCGGGGCCGCCCTGAAGCAGTGCCTCTAACCCGGCACCAACACGAAGCAATGCGGGCCCTCAAGAGCCCTTCGCGGGCTCTGTGCTCACGGTGGGGCGACCCACTGCCATTCGGGGCCGCCCTTCCTTGGTGCCTCGACCGGCACCACGAGAACCCATCTGCTCCCTCACGGAGCAGCAGCATCACGGAGCCCCCCCCAGCCCTCTTGACTCACCGGGCTGTTCTCGGCGGGGGCTCCTCTTCGCCCGGTCTCTCTCCCTGGGACCGGGTCTCGTCACCGGCAGCGGGCGGGGCTCTCCTTCGTTCGCGGTGGGGCAGGCACCGCCAATGTGCCTCGCGCCCCCGCCGCAAGTCTCCGCCTGCCGCTCCTCCTTCACTCAGGGCTCCCTCGGCACACGGGAGCCCCAGCAGCGGCCGCCATCTCTCGCGCCTTCTCCTTTCTTCCCTCTCAATCACGGGGAACCGGCGACATCCTCCCGTTCACCAGCAGGGCTCTCCCCAAGACACGGGAGCCCTGCTTACACCGGCGTCGCCATGCTCCTCGGCGCCTTCTTCCTCCTCTCGCTGCAGGTCACGAGCGATGGGCCAATCCCATCGTGGCTCCTTCGGCGAACCCCCAGTGATGCCAGAGCCTCTGCAGGCGTCTCCACCAACCGGAGCGCGACTCTCCGGGGCAGCGGCCAATCGGAGCGCGTCTCTCCTCGGGTCTCGGCCAATCCGGTCGCGGCCCCTTCGTGGTTTGTTTTCACCGCGGCAGATCGAGGTGGGCACTCGTAGATAATTAAATCAATGCAGGCAGGAATCCTCAGCGCATCCAGCGCTATAAACGAGCAGGAAAAGCGCTCCTAAGCGCTAGAAAGTCCAGAGAAGGCGCTCTCAAGCGCTTGGGGGAAATGAAGCGCTCCAAAGCGCTAGACAGCAGGCAGAGCGCTGCCAGGCGCTCAGGGCGAAGCCCAGCGCCTCCAGGCGCTAGAAACTAACTCCAGCGCTCTCCACAGGAAAAGGCAGCTTCTCCATGCTGCCATGGTCCCAGAACTTCCCCAGGGGCAAAGCCAAGTCCCCCCTTCAGCCCAGGCAGGGCAGAAGGGTCCCCCAGGAGTCCAGGAATCCAGGCATCCAGGGGCTGGGCAGCGCCCACCCTTGGTAGATCCAAGTCAGCCACAAGAGCAAGAACAAGTTGGAAGGAGACACAGCCCCTTCTTATACACAGGAATGCCTTTGAAGTACTTCGTGCAAGGGGCCCCGAGTACTGGAATGTTTCTGGCTTTCGTCTTCCTGACAGCTTCAGGGCCAGAGGTGACAGTGGGCCGTCAGGATGGAGAGCCAGCAGGGTGGGCGACAGGCACGGCCCGGCACCACCAAACGCTCTTTCCTCCCATCCCTGACAGCAGAGGGGCCTTTCATCCACGGCTGACTCAGACCCCCTCCTCTGGGGCCTTGCAGACCCTGCAGACCCTGTCCTACTCAAACCGGACAGTCCATCCACCAGCAGATCCAGGCACTCCTGGGCAGACTCACCAGCCAATCACACGCCAGAACCAACTTACACAAATATACCAACTTCCAAAAGTAGTACTTCCAGACTAGGCACAGTCATGCCGCATACATCATTTTGCAGCATTCATTCTCACGAGTTTATACATACCAAACTCGACCCCTGCACTCCCCACACAACAGGAACTACCATGGGCATACATATTCCCCATTCATTCCTATGGGAGGGCAGGTCACTCACCCTTCATACATAGAGCTCCAGCACTTTACACTGTACCACAGTGAAAAAGTGCGCAGAGGCCTAGAATCACCCACACCAGGTTCCAGAAACAGGCTAGGAAAAAGCAAAAAAGTCTAGGGGTGAACCTGCCCAAAGGGCCGGGTCCAACAGTAGCACAGAGGAAATGATATGTTTTATTAATGCAAAAACACGGGAAAACAAAGACCTGCTTCTGCAAGTTTATAATATCAACAATCTATAATATCTGGTTGACCTAGTGTGTGAGTGGTATTGTTGTCGTACACAGTTACATACTTGCTGTTATGTGGGAACTAATGTGCATGCTGCTGGTCTGGGTCTGTGATTGCAAGTTTATCAGGGCTTGCGACGGGGTGTCGGAATTGTCTTGCTTCGTTTGCTGTTTAAATTGGTGCAACAATAGGCTCCATTACTTGAAAATTGGGCGCTTTTGTATTCCCTTTACCTCCTCCTCCCTGAGCGCTTCCTCCTCTGCTGCTGCCCATTTGTTCACTGCTCCCACCCAGGCTGCTATCGGGGGTCCCCCAGGAGTTCGCCAGTGCATAGCTGTGCCTCTTTTTGCTAATAGTGTTGCTAGCGATGCAAAGCGAATTAGTACTTTGTGCTGTTTCTGCCTCCAGAAGATTCCAAGTGCGCAGGCCTCCCACTTGTTCATGTTAGGAAGACCCGCGAGTTCCCCGAGTGTCTCGTGAATAATATTATTATAATAATAATATTGGTGTTTGTTTATTTCCTGCTCTGGGCTGGGAATAGACCACATTCAGTGCTATGGTTTCTTTTGTGCAAGAAACAACCACTCCCTCACTCCACCAAACCTTTCTTTTAGGAGTTGGGGTCCCAGGTTTGCTTTTCACCCTGGTTCCTACTGCTTCACGATTATCAAATTTCAGGCGCCCCCACTTTGCAGTGGGAAATGAATTTGATTTAAGTTTGTTTGTGGATGACTGCCTCCCATCTGGGACTGGATAAGTGAAAGGTCGCACTGCCACTGTTTGCAACATCGCACATCACTATCATATGTGGAAAAAGTAGCAAAATGTGTTTGCTCTATTTTTTTAGCACGAGTACTATGCTTTCACAGTACTACCTTCAGTCCACATCGTGTCTTTACATTAAGGGCCTTGTCCTACCAGTGGCTATCGCCTCTTCATGCCATGATAAAAGGCCATGTCTGCATACAGCACCCAAAAAAGCTTTATCCCGCTCAGGGCC